>NC_091399.1:14307588-19107588 GCF_032191515.1 Phaenicophaeus curvirostris
TGAGAGATTCCAGGTTTCACTCATTTTACATGCAATGTGGCTAAGAGCCTTTTGAAAGCAACAAAAGAAAGAAGTTACTAACAAACACAATGATGTAATTGTTGAAAAAAAAATAGGAAATCAACAATTTGAAATCTAGAGATTTTTTTCCATGCTTATCCAATAATGTACTACATTACATCCTGCCTACATTTCAGATAGCTGGTGATGCATCCTCTGCAAGGTGATCAAAGCTATCTTTCAGGCATGTTAGCCATTTCATGTCTAACCACTGATTGTGAAATGGTCTGCCTCCTGAAATTAAAGGGGCTATGCAGAGGAGACATTATTATTATTGCTACTATTCTGCATCTTCACATAGCCACCACTTCAGTTCAGCTTTATACAATTAGTACTTTCAGAAAGCTGAAAAGACAGAAGTCTGAAAGCTTATTTGGATGCATTGACATACCAAAAAAGTATTTTCAGTTTTAGGGTACAAAATGGAAATAATTTAGCTCAGCCTTCCCTTAGGATGTTGGCCATGTAGTACAAACCTGGTTTTTCTACCTCCAGAAGTATCACTATTTAACAAACTATTCGATACATCTGGAATGCCAGTGAAAATATTAATATCATTAATATTTTTTTTTAAATATCAAATCTACAGGAACAAACACATTGAATAACATGGTTAAACGCACACAGGATGATTATAGTACGTGAACTTCTTTCTCTTTCAGTTATATCTGTTAGATTAGTTCATCTTTTTTGTTACTCACTTTTTCCTGCAAGGTTTAGCTCTTACAAGTTTCACTCTCACAAGCTGTTGAGGTAACCTATTTAACCACCAAAAAGGTAGCTCATAAGCAGTAACACTCCAAGGTTTCTCACATTATACCTCAGCTCTGACAGTGGCTGACAGTAAGTGTTAGTTTCCATTCCACTTTGTTCAACAGCCTCTCACAAAGCCAAAGGGTACCAGGCAATACTGGCTGTTACAGAGGTGCCCACATTAAACCATCCTGTGAGAATCAATCCTGTTCCACCTGCGCTGAAGCTACGAAGTAAACATTAAGTACATGGCAATTTCAAGTAACTGCTTGGAAATAACGTCCTTTTTCCTTTTCTTCAGTCTAACCCAAAAGAAATTATAGTTTGGGAATAGAAACACTTTCTTCTAAAAAGATTACAGAGAGAGCCTTCAAATTATATTTTGAGTCTGTGGAAAATTATTCTGCAAATTATATGCATTTGAATGAATGTCATACTTTTCAAACCTAATGAAAAGAAACAATGTCTCCTAGTGAAGTCAGCAGTAGTAAATTCATTCATTTAAAGAATGTTTTACTTAGCTTCAAAAATATCTACATCTTACAGAATCAGGTCAAAAATAAAGGTGATCAACACATTCTGCATTCAGGATTAAAAACACAATCAAATTACAACATTCAGACAGAGACCACTATTACTGTAAGGGAGTCTCTGCTCCAGCCAGACTTAATACCCGGTCCACTTATATTTCTCACCTAAATCAATGGAACGACTCAAGTTAACGTAGTATTGCCTATTTTCAACATAATTTCTATTTTGGAAAGCATAGTGCACAGTCAATTAAACATTAAGAAGTGTATAATAGATTTGTGATTTGAACTTACATTTATGCTAGGATTTCAAATAGTTTTGCAAAATTAAATTAATTCTGCAGTACCGTTGAACTGCAAGTAGTACTCAGTATGTTTTATCTAATTTCCAGAAAGATAAATAGGCACAGAAAAGGTAACCCAGTCAAGGGGCCCTCAACACTTAGTTCTGGCTCCATTCAAGAGGACACCTACCTTAAGTACTGCTGATGCTCAGGCACTACCTTCCTCCAATTTTTACTTGAAGTATTTTTTTAGAAAATAAGCCCTCTTTTTTTAGTTTAAAACTATCAAGTCCTAAGCTGCCAGTTCAGTAAGTCTTTGACCAAGCTACAAAAATATCACACCAGCTTTTAGTTGACTGTTGACTAGGATTCATTTGTGATGTTAATGGAAATTGAAGTTATCTATTTACATGCCAAGCAGTTTATGATCAAATATTTTTCACATTTCTCTTTGCTGTTCCAAGCACATAATGCATCCTTAATCTCATTACATCCATAATTTTCTTAGTTATTTTCACTCCCTTTTTTTTTAACTCAGACTGTAGAGTCAACGGAGCTGCTCAGCACAGCAGGCTTCAGAATCAGTTGCATGTTCCATCCTTGTACTGTAAAACACAAGTAAAATAAATGCATTACAGAGTCATTGTCCTGGCATAGTACTAAGGTGTGAAAAAATTATCAACTGATTAATATTACATCAGACAAAAAAAAATCTATTGTCAATTAATAAATCATGAAATAATTTGCTCTTTCAAAACCAATACAATCAATACTTCTCATGCTATTTTATACCATCGTGTAGTTAAGTAAAAGAAAAATGCAGACATTATTAAAATGTCTTATCCAGGAAAATGTCTAAAGTTTCTGCTTTGTTTTTGAAGGAATTCAGTCAGTATCATGAGCTTTTAAGCATTCACGCACAAACCAGCCCAGTAGTTAATTTTTTTTTAGTTTGTGTAGCAATGCAATATTTCAAAAGAAATTGAATTTAATCACATGCAGTAGAAGTTATTCAATAGCTGATAAATGGATGTACTGTAAAATGTAATGTCACCTAGTTAAAAAAGAAGAGAGAGAGAAGATGCTAATTCTGCTGATGAAGATATTGTTTTTCCCCTCTTGTGCCCTATTCATTATGCAAGGCTGCAGAATATGAAGTGTAGTGTGTGATCCGGGCGATCTAATGATCTCCCACACCTGCTCATCTGGTACAATTTTAATTAACACTCCAAGGAGGTTTGTCAAGAGTAATCAAAAACATTGTCGCTTATAAAGCTGTGGCAAGAAATCAATAGTTTTCATCAGAAAAGGTAAGGTCTGGCATAACTGAACCATTTAATTGCTTCATTCCAATAAACAAAAACTGCACATTTTAATGACTTGATTTTGGAGATCAATATCTAACCACATATTGCATTAAACAGCAACATGTGGTGGGATATTCAGAGTCATTTCAATTCAGAATGAAGCATTCCTCTTTTTTTATTTCATCTCGAATGGCAATAGGTTCCTGAGCCTATGCAGTGCTATGATTTATATCAAATGAGTGACCTCTAGGGCCGTAAGACTAGAACGGGTGACTAGTTCTCAATGGTAAGCTACTGGCACTTGACAAAGTGCCTGAAGCAGAATGAATTTACTTCTCTTTTCCTCAATCATCAACAGGCTCTGCCCTGACCCCCATACTGACTCCTATAACAAGATCTCCTGTCTCTGACTGAAAAATTTACTGTCATGTCTACTTTTCATTGAGCTCAAGTGAGTACTTCTGTCACCTTCAGTGAACTGAGTCTGTAAAAGATTTAACTAAACACCAGTCACAGTTTAAAAACTAAGCAAGAACAACTCATATAAAAAGTACTGGTTTTAAGTACTTCTCTTTCTTAAAAGCCCAGGAGCTATGTCTTTTTATTAAGGTTTTTCTTCTTTAAGTGTTCATCATTAAAACATTAATGATGACTCACCGCAAACAAACGAATGAAAGACTCATGGTATAATGCAGTTACCATAACATCAGTAAAATCTAGAAGTACCAGAACACTCTTCCTGGACAGAAAAAAACAGCCAAAGTTTAAATGCTCATGAACAATGAAAGATTTAACAATGTGAAATTTTACATATGAAGAAGTAGACTACAAATCACGCAGCCACCTGAATTAATTGTCTGTTTTGTATACGATGTACAGCATCATCATGCTCAAAATACACCTATATACAGTAATGATATTAATACGCTTAATTATTGTTCAAAGATTTTTCATTTTAAAGCAATGTTTGTAAAACATTTTCCTACACTCTTTCAATAACATCATCAATACATGATTATATGATACCTAGCTATACATAAAAATGTGCACAGTATATCTTAATGATTTTAACTAGTATTTTACTCATATTTTAACTTTATAAAGTAATAAAAAGTAATATTGCAAGAGCCCTTTCTATCAACAATAAGGCAATTAAAAAAATGACACTTGATTGTTTATTCCAACATCTCACTAAAGCCTTACACAAAATTTTCACTCCCTCTTTAATTTTCAATTCTCCTACCCTCCCTGCTTCACAGCTTCTGGCTATTGGCTTTTACAATCTGTCCCTAGAGAGCCAGGAGTTATTACCCCTGTCGATGGAAGAGAAAGGGATGTTATTCCCCTGTCACCCTCTCCGGCTGCAGCAGATTCCTAGGTCTGATCTATAGCCTTCATTGGAGAAAAGCGTCTGACATGCTGTTAGTTCTCAACCCTGTCAGATCCATCTACCCATGCTACTGGCATTACTTACTGGAGTCAGAGTCACAGGAGTCAGAGCAAAAATTCGAGAAGCAAACACTATATCCACTTCTATTTGAGTAAATATAAGAGAGAAACATCTACTGCCACCCGTGCGGGTTTTCAGGAGGCACTGTGTGTCACATACACTTTTGAATATGAGCTTAGAAATAGCTAAAGTAGTATCTGAAGTTCTTTATGTTTACAATAGAAATACTGCATAATCTAGATAGCATCAGGCAAATCCAAGGGATAAAGAACAGCTAACGAATGGACTTAAGTAAATTTTTATACTGTTTTAACAAACTACTTAATTTCTTAATGCTTATTTTTAAACAACGTTCACACGGCTGCTACATAAAATGGGCACCTTCAATGGCAAGTGAGAGGCAGCAGGAGATGGCTATGATTTACTTTACTTGTGTACTGCTGTTGTCCCGCAATACATATCTACATATCAGCATTTTGCATGCATTATTTCAGAGGACTTTAACAGTAAATTAACCTTTAATTGTAAAATATTAATAAGGGGGCTGTGTAGATGGCTGACCATTCATTTTATACTCCACACACTCAGCAAAATGAACTGATCTCCCCACCTCACACACGCTGACTGAATGGGACAGGGCTTGGCTCTGATCTCCATGACCTCCTCTGGTCAGATCCTCCTCTCATCAGGCTCTCATTGTGCTTGGTGTGACTGTCAAGCAAGTGGTGATGCTTCATCTCCATACAGACAGTGGATCGCTTTTGCTTGCACTGGCACTATTAGCAATGCCAGTAAAACTAGAAAGCAGTGGAAGTTATACTACAGCAGCACTCATCATGCCCCTCTCCTCACAAAGCTCCTGCAGGCAGAGCTCCTCATGTACCTATTTGCTGTCTTCATGCTTCCCCCTTGCTCCTTTCTTTCTTTCAACAAGGCTGTGGAAAGAACAGATTTTTTTCCCCTTTATAGTCTTTACAGAGCAAGCTTCCCCTTTTCGTATTTTTGTATAAGTAAGGAGGTTGAACGTGGAAGGTGTTGCTGTTTCCACTTCCTTTCTCTTCCCGTACTTAACGAGAAGCAGCAGCAAGTGAGCTATTACTGGAGGAGACGAGGGATCGGAGCCAAAGCAGTGACCACAAATTGTGCAGGATGACAGCTACCAAACATTTACTTTTCTAGGTCAGAATTGGTTATGACCAGAGAAATCATCACAGTATCCTTAGGAAATCAGAAAGTTTGGCAAATATTCTATCAATTTACAGGTAACAGCTACAACACAGAGAGACTTCAAGACTCACGTTAGGCCAGGGACTGTTTCTGCACAGGGGAACAGGAGGTAGCAGAATAGGGTTTTGATCTTGAATGAGCTTCTGTTGGAATATAAATAACAAAGTCTCCATTTCTTTCTCCCCCAAAACCCAAACATGTGCTGCATAAAAGTGTTTGTTCAATATTAAGAAATCAGTTCTTAATCCTGCTGGATCTGCTCTTGCCTGATTTTTTAAAAGTGGCCATGCTCGTTCTGATCCCTGTTCTCAGCAAACAGCAGTGTCTGCAGCTACAGGACATAATTCCCCACTGACAAGTAACAAGAACTGCCTGAAATCACACAAGACAGGCTGGCAAAGTTATCTCCAGATAACTAATGTTTGGGGCATTTTTATACAATCATATGCACTTCTGTCACTCTCCCGAGGTACGGAGCTATAACCATAATCAGTTTCATCCACCAAAGCCAGCAAACAACATCTTAGAATTATTGAAATAGCACAACAGATGGTTTAAAGCATGAGCAAATGGGATCTTACTGAGAGGAAAAGGAAAGGGGCTAACAACATTCCCTAAGATATTATGTGTGAGGATACACTAGATTATCCTTTATAGTGTGAGGAGAAGTAAGGAATTATTTAGTGCATTTAATCCGGAAACTAATAGAAATTTGAAATTATGGAGAAGAAAAAAATCAAAGTACTCTGCTTTTGCATAACAGTAGATGCTCTTTTTCCTTACAGGCACTGAAGACTCTTACAAAGGATACAGACTGCTTTCTCATGGCAATTTCACTCAAATCCATGTATTCGTGAATAACTTTTTTCTCATTATAATAAATTATAACTGCAAAAGGTTCTCATTAAATGCCTGCCTTAAATGTCTTTTCATCACACTGTTTAACACAGGGACTATCTGGGCAGTCATGAAAATACAGTTATATGTTTGCAAATGTGAACGTATTCTTGGCAGATTTCTGCACTCATTATCTGGAAAAAAATCTGTATAGAAAACTGTAAGATATGAATACATGAAAAACACAATATATAAAAGTGAAAATAGCCAGCCTAATATTCCAGAAGCACCTTAAGATAACAGTTTTTGTCAGAATTACTTTTAATACATAGTATCCTAGGCCAGTACCCTCCTCTCCATAACTTCCTTTCAGGTAGCTGTAGAGAGCAATGAGGTCTCCCCTCAGCCTCCTCTTCTCCAGGCTAAACAACTCCAGTTCCCTCAGCTGCTCCTCACAAGACCTGTTCTCCAGCCCCTTCACCAGCTTCATCGCTCTTCTCTGGACTCGCTCCAGAGCCTCAACATCCTTCTTGTGGTGAGGGGCCCAGAACTGAACACAGGATTCAAGGAGCGGTCTCACCAGTGCCGAGTACAGAGGGAGAATAACCTCCCTGGACCTGCTGGTCACGCCGTTTCTGATACAAGCCAAGATGCCATTGGCCTTCTTGGCCACTTGGGCACACTGCTGGCTCATGTTCAGTCCCTGTCAACCAACGCGCTCAGGTCCCTCTCCTCCAGGCAGCTTTCTAGACAGACTTCTCCTAGTCTGTAGCACTGCATAGGGTTGTTGTGCCCCAAGTGCAGGACCCGGCATTTGGCCTTGTTAAACCTCATCCCATTGGACTCTGCCCAGAGGTCCAGCCTGTTCAGATCCCTTTGCAGAGCCTCCCTACCCTCCAGCAGATCAACACTTCCTCCCAGCTTAGTGTCATCCACAAACTTGCTAAGGATGCACTCAATGCCTTCATCCAGGTCATTGATAAAGACATTGAACAGGGCTGGACCCAGCACTGAGCCCTGGGGAACCCCACTTGTCACTGGCCTCCAGCTGGATTTCACACCATTTCCCACCACTCTCTGGGCCCGGCCAGCCAACCAGTTTTCCACCCAGGAGAGTGTGCACCTGCCCAGGCCAGAGGTGACAGTTTCCGAAGCAGAATGCTGTGAGAAACTGTGTCAAAGGCTTTACTGAAGTCCAGGAAGACACATCCGCAGCCTTTCTCTTGTCCAGCAGCCGAGTCACTTTGTCATAGACGGCGATCAGGTTAGTTTGGCAAGACCTGCCTTTTGTGAACTCGTGTTGACTGGGCCTGATCACCCAGTTCTCTTGCATGTGCTTCATGATAGCACTCAAGATCACCTGTTCCATGACTTTCCCCAGCACTGAGGTCAGACTGACAGGCCTGTAGTTCCCTGGATCCTCCCTGTGACCCTTCTTGTAAATGGGTATAACACCATCCAGCCTTCAGTCAAATGGAACATCCCCAGTCAGCCAAGACTGCTGGAAGATGATGGAAAGGGGTTTGGCAAGCATATCCACCACCTCCCTCAATACATGGTGAAACTCTCCTCTGAAAAGTCCTTTCTCCTCTGAAAGTCCACATAGTTTTCACATCCTTTAATGTCAACATAAACTGTAGCAGGGGCTCCACTCACTACAGGATGATACCAGCAACTACTAGAAAGAAAATGTTATACCGTAAACAGCAACCACAAAACTCATCCTATTTTGAATTCTAGACACAGAAGCACATACTACTTGTATACCACTGAGGCATTTAGAAGCAAAATATGACTTTTGCTTTGGTTTTGTTTGTATTTTTTAATTTTTATTTCGTCCAAATAGATGCTCTTATAACAGCAGTAAGGAGATGCCAAATGTGAGGGGGGCAAAAGCATTGAAATGGCTCTTAGTTTCATGTATAAACCCCCCTAAACCTCGGAAAATTAACATGAAATGCATTTTAAATCATTGGGAAGAGGTCCCAGCACTGTAGACGTCCAGTGAGCTTATTAAACATTCTGTGTTCTGCTCATTAATTCTTTAATATCAATTCAGAATAATGGTACTTTAAAAAAATGGTGTTTAATTTTTTCCTAAATGTTAATTATTGTTCATAAGAGCCTTGAGTGTCACTTCCTCACTTTTCAATAACAAATTGCAATGGTGAAAACTTAAATGTTCCTGAACCACACAGATAACCCATTCCTTAGAACAATGAACCAGATTCTCCTCTTTTGAACTAATAAAATCTTTATTTTTTTAAAGTACCATACAGACTTTTTGGTTTAACCTTCATGAGGGATGCAACAGCAGAAGAGAAGGTGTCCCTAAGGGAACAGGGGAAATAAAAATAAAATAAATACACTGAGAAGAAATAAAACAGGGGACTTTGAGACAACAGAAGACAAGGCAAAGGACAACAGCCACATCACTGATAAGGAAGTTGGAAAGAAAGCACTTGGTCAATCAGACGGGCTTTGGTGTATCTTCAGGTTAGAAAGCTAGGTTTTGCCTAGGCTTGAGCAGGTCTGCAGAGAGAAGAAAGAAAGCAAAACAGGAAGAAAGAGTATTGGTTAAGAAAACTAGTTACTAAAGCAAAGACTTTACTGCAGGAACTTAAACAAGCAGTATAAATTGGAAGAACCAACAAGATCTGTCTACCAAGATAAAGGAGGAAAGGCTCAAGAGCAATCAGTATTGAGAATGGTGATATTAACAAAGAATGATTGGGGCTGATCTGGAATGAAAAAGCCTGAGAGATGTGAAAAGATTTCAGAGGGAATTTGGTTGCCATCAACATGAAAATACTGTTCAAAGCTTTAAATGCAGAAGTCAGTCACAAAGAAATTACAGCAAGAAGGGACGAGAATTTGGAAGAACTATTGCAGAGAAGACTGAACAGGAACCAGTAATAGTGAAAATGAAGGAAGATGTGCAAAGAACAACAGAAAAACATTGACTGAACACTGGAAGCCCAAGTATGAAAGTTTTAAATGAGAGAGAATGCTCTTGTACAAAAAAAGTAGTAACGGATGAGACAGATTTTTCCTGGAAGAATGACCTTATTCAAGAAAAAAATTATTGTGGTGAAGACAGAAAGAATCTGACTATTCACCAGGCAAAAAATAGCAAGAAAAGAAACAAAATCAACTACAGAAGTGGCATGTTTATGTTTGAAAGGTGTAGGAAGGAAATGGGAAAAGTATCTGGAAGCATTCATAGAATCATAGAATAACCAGGTTGGAAGAGACCCACTGGATCATCGAGTCCAACCATTCCTATCAAACACTAAACCATGCCCCTTAGCACCTCGTCCACCCGTGCCTTAAACACCTCCAGGGAAGGTGAATCAACCACCTCCCTGGGCAGCCTGTTCCAGTGCCCAATTACCCTTTCTGTGAAAAATTTTTTCCTAATGTCCAGCCTAAACCTCCCCTGGCGGAGCTTGAGGCCATTCCCTCTTGTCCTGTCCCCTGTCACTTGGAAGAAGAGGCCAGCACCCTCCTCTCTACAACCTCCTTTCAGGCAGTTGTAGAGAGCAATGAGGTCTCCCCTCAGCCTCTTCTTCTCCAGGCTAAACAACCCCAGCTCTCTCAGCCGCTCCTCGCTCCTCGTAAGACCTGTTCTCCAGCCCCTTCAACAGCCTCATTGCTCTTCTCTGGACTCGCTCCAGAGCCTTAACATCCTTCTTGTGGTGAGGGGCCCAGAACTGAACACAGTATTCGAGGAGCAGTCTCATGAGGTCAAGAGAGTTTATTTATTTATTCTTTTGGACAATGCTGAGTATACTTGAAAGTGCATGAAAGTTCCCATCCATTCATTATTCTCCCTGTAAATCCCCTCCTATGGTAATTCAGCATAACACTGTAAAGAACTAAATCTTCCCAAACAGCAAAATCTCCCACTGAACACAAAAACTTCAGCCACTCCATGGCAGATACAAGGCAAGCTCAAATTATAATTTTGACAAGGCTGTAGAGCTCTAGATTTCTTCCATCTAGGCAGTGGTCTTCCATTATCATCACCTCTAGGGTTTCCCTGCTTGTTTTAGTTCTTAATCACAAGCTAAAACATCTTTTGCACATTCTATGTTACAAACACATTTCATCTCAAAATGATAATTTCAGGCCTAATTGTTAATTTTGACTACTCCAAATGCCTAACAAATTATATTTCTCTCTGTTCTGCAGTCACATGGTGGAGTGTTCTCGAGAAGATGATTCTAAGCAACACCAGCTGTGCCCAACTGCCACTAACATTACAGCTCCAGCACATTCACAGTCTATAAAGAACTGACAATTTAAAGCTTCCTTTTAAGAGAATATCAAGGTCATAAAATTCAAATCTCATATTCTAAATCCATTCCTCATCAGCCTTTGCAAGTTACAAAAGAATCACATGATCACAGCTGGACTTAACATTGGGCCTTTTCCTTTAATCCAGCAATTACCACCATATGCTGCTTTATCCTAGAAGCAACAAAGAATGGATGCATCTCCGGCTCAGCAACACATCAAACTAATCCATGTGTTTCTTTTCACATCCTTTTTAATCTAAGAAAAATATACAAACTAAAAATGTCATCAATAGGTGATGAAATTTGTTTCTTGCTGAGAACCTTACTTGTCCCTCAGAGGGTACTAAATAAAACTATTTCTATCTTTTCCAGGTGCATCAAAGCAGAGAGGTTGGTAACAAAAACTCTCATCTTATCCTGTAGCATCACAAGAGACACTGGTTTGAAATATATCCCCCAATTCAAGACCACAGGAAGAATTTCTCCTTAATGCAGAACCGCATACCATTGCCGAAACAGCTGACAATTATTAATGTGGTGGAGGGGGGCGAGAGATTCAAGAAACAGAGGGAGAATGGGTGGGAAGGTAGAAATCAGATTTAATGTATTATTTTATATCCAATATAATATTCAGTGTACTTTAGGATAGATTACTTACTCAGAAACTGGAAGAAGGAAGGAAAACCCTTTCTGGGAAAGGTATCCATGGAATACCACGACTGAGGTGCCTCAAAATGAAGGGTGGCAGGCAGTGCAAATGCTCACAAGGACTGCCTCATCAGTTGCAACCACAATATGCTTATGGTAAACATGTTATTTTACTGGGGTGTGCATAACCCCTGTATCCTATGTGCCTTCAGACAACTCAATCCCAGAGCACTGTTCTGGAATCTGTAGGCACAAATACCCACATTAGTGATTTCACTGCATTTCAGCTCTGCAATAACTATCAGAATAAAGTGTGTGATTTCACGTGAAACATAGAGCCCTTTAAAAGAAATGGGTCTTTTGATCCTCTTGAGAAATGTCTATTATCCTCAGGTTACAAGGTCTCTACAATACTTCTCCATAAAAGCCTAAAATCTTAGTGATAACTTCTAATCACCATGAACCTCTGTCTAATGTTGCAACTTCTGTGAAGAACACTACGGCAGATGTACTCTTTGTGTCTGTTCTTTTGGAAGATGGGAGATGACAGAAGTTAATCTATTCCTTACAGCATGATTACTTTCAGCAAATTATAAAATGGCCTATCATTTTTATTACTCGTGGCTGGGCAAACAATATTTAGTACTTTACTTGTATTTTCCCCGTAAGAAAAAAAATCGTATAGGGTGAAGGTTAAATTCAACCTGTATGTATGTCCATGTGAAGACATATTACTATTGTCTCATAAAAAAGATACATAATTAAAGCTGTGAACTGCATGATCAGTTCCATCATTAGCAGAAGGGATTTCTGAAATCTATATTGATTTTTGCCTGTGAATCTGCATTAGCCTAATCCTCATATACAATATGAATCCACAGAGAATTGATTTTTTCTCTTTTTTTTCTCGCAGCTGGAATTTTTGCAAGAAAATCAATGACAGGCCTAGGTGTTTTCCAAAAACACGTATGTAAAAAGTACAAGTTGTAGGGGAGCTTTCTCCTGCAGAACCTGATTTTAATATATTGACACCTCTTCCAGGCAAATCACTTTTTGGTTTACACTTCTTTAAATGAGATCTGAATACCAGCAATTATAGATGTGAAGCAAACATTATATATGGCGTACTACCAAAGAGTAAAAAAAAAAAAAAGGAGAGGAGAAACATAAAATATTAATAGATTAGGTTCTTAACAATACTGATGTAAATACATTACAACCAGATTAATCCAATCCAGAAATTCTGTTCATATCCTCAGATTCTCAGGTGCAAACAACAGTGCTCACAGTTGTTCACCACTCGTAAGTGCTCAATGCAATGCATCACTGAATCACAATTTATTTTTTATTTAAAAAAAAACTGAGGACAAAAGGGATTTTAAAAAAAAAGATCATTAGTCTAACATCCCCAGCTCTCAAATTTTGTAAGAAAGGTCACTATTCAAAGCTGCAGGCTCAAGTCTCAGATAACTTCACTGAGTTCCAAATTTGCCAGTGGCCTTAGCTTCCATACAGTCTTCTTATAGCTCAAACCCCACAGCATGATGCAAACCCCATTGAACCAAGGGACGATATTTTTCCACTACCTCAAATGGACTTTGGTCCTGGGCCCTTGTGTCCTCCAGCGTGTTATGGATATACCTGGTGGGTAGAACCTTGTCCTGCTCAAACTCAGCATGCTCCTGCATACCCTCCCCATCCACACCACAGAACTCCTGTGTCAGAACCTCCAGGCCCTGTACAAACCAGTAAAACATTAGTTTTGTGTGTTCAAAGAAAAGCAATGAAGCTGGTGAAGGGTCTGGAGAACATGTCCTATGAGGAGCAGCTGAGGGAACTGGGATTAGTTAGTCTGGAGAAGAGGAGGCTGAGGGGAGATGTTATTGCTCTTTACAACTATTGAAAAGGTTGTAGTGAGGTGGGTATTGGTCTCATTTCCCAAGAAACAAGTGATAGGACAAGAGGAAATGGCCTCAAGTTTTGCCAGGGAAAGTTTAGACTGGTTATTAGGAAAAATTTCCTCGACAAAAGGGTTGCCAAACATTGGAACAGGCTGCCCAGTGAAGTGTTTGAGTCACCATCCCTGGAGGTATTTAAAAGATGTATAGGTCTGGTGCTTAGGGACATGGTTTAGCGGTGGCTTGGCACCGTAAGGTTTATGGCTGAACTCAGTGATCTTTAAAGCCTTTTCCAACCCAAAGGATTCAATAGCTTATACAATACCCATCTACAGACCACCACTAAAAGAAGTGTGAAACATCAAATGCACGAAAAGGAAATATTGCAAACTCAGGCTCTCTTTTAGAAATAAAGTCTGTTCTTGAAAAATACTGGCAATCTGAAAATGGCAGTGAAAACTGCCCTTTGACTGAAAAAAAGCACCACAAAGAATCATAATGCAGACTTCTTAACAGCAGCCTGTGTACCACACTCAAAGTTTGAAATTAGAGTCTTAGAAGTCAGTATTTTTTAATTGAAAGAAATCGCTTTGGGTCAAACATTTTTAATTCAGAATCTGAATACCTATCTCAGTATACGTGCTCTCCTTCCCCTCTTCCCCATTTTTTCCCCATTTTTGTTTTGTTTTGTTTTTAATAAATGAAGCTGACCTGTAACTGAAGAAAACCGAACACATCTGTTAAAAGGCTGACAAAGAAGGGAAGTTGGATGCTGCGATAGAAACACATTTCACAGTTCCTTTAGGAATCTAACTCCAAGAGCCAGCATGTGTTATTAAAAACAAACTACTTGCGGTAAAAATCTATTTCTGGGGATTGTTTACTGAAATGAAATGTTTACTCTCTAGGGCAGTATTTAAAGCTCCACAGAAAAGCGCAAACTGTTCCTGAAAAGATACACGATATAATCAAATGCAAGAGGGAAGTGGTGACAATATTAGCCTTGCACCAATTCATTTACAGTAATTCCAGATTTCTTATATCTAAATTAAAGGAAATTTCCAATAACAGTGAAAAACACTTGCTGTGTTTGCTGTAGTATAATTTTCAACACTTGCAACTTCCTCACAGAAGATTAAAGATTATTTTCAGGATTATTTTATAACTGAGGCTGCACAGAGCAAAGCATGAAGTTGAAAAATAGATTTAATTATTGCTACAAAAAGATTCTTGGCATAGCTCCACTTCACATCAGCTTAAAATACCCTATTCTGTTCTACTGGCAGGATCATATGTTTACAAGTACTGGATTAAAGGAGTAACCACACCTCCAGGCTAATTTAAAACAATTTCTGTTAAACAGAAAGAGTACACTCTGGTTTCTTTAAGTTGGAAGGGAAGGAGGAGAGGAAAGAATCACAGGATATAAGGGGAGAAGTTCCTATTATAACTCTCACTTCATCAGAATACTACACAATAAAGGGCAAAGGACTCATTTTAATCCTAGGTGATGCAGCAAGACTTAATTCATGTAACAAAGCTTTTATTATGTTGACAATGCATATAAAAATAGATTTTGGTTTGTTAGGGAAAAGCATCTCAGCACACATACTCCTCCCAAAGTATTAGCAGTAGATCCTGCAAGTTATTAATTTGTCACAGGATATTTTCTGCTTTTAACTAGGTATACACCAGTAGCAAAAAAAGTATTCTTGGGGTGGCTGCAAACCCTTTTCCAGAACAAATATATATTTATGTGACTTAACAGCTCCTTTCGCAATTTTTTTTAAATACTCTCTTGGATGTGTTTATACAGTGTAGTAGAAAGGAGGAACAACCGAAAAAAAAATTGATATCATCCAGGCAAATCTTCATCTGTGCTTCACCAGTATCCAGTTTGGAATCCAACTCCAGATTCTTATCACCAGTGCCACAGGTACATAGATTTGCAGCCACATCTTGAAGTACAATCCAACACAAACATCAGAAGCAGTATAGCCACCTGAGCACAGAGCTGCACCTGAATTAACATAACCCAGTTCCCAGAAGGGCTGAGAGGCTGCAAGAATGTTGCTTTTAGTACAGTGGGACCATTCTCAGCACTCAGATGACTTGGGACATTTCCACATTACTGCGAGGAACACTAGAGCCTGAAAAGCATAAACTGCCAAGGTCCTGATCTCTCATAGTCGAGGTGGGTATTTTTGCTGCCCTGCTACAGGGTACCTCAAATTACAGGAACCCAGCTGTGGACACTGTACCGCAGGCATGCTATATAGGCCAAAGGTTTATGCATCCACTTTCTTATTAGAAGATAGTCCCTAGTGTAAAAGTCTAAAACAAAGAGATCTCTTTGTCCCTTTGTCTAGTGGGCGCTTTTTTTCCTCTCTCTTTTCTTTTTGTCTTAGTTTTGTAATAACCCTTATTGACCACCGCACTACTGACTAATATTTTCTGCATCAGAAGGAAAAATGCTGAGGGCGTTTGTCAGCCCTACTGTCACGGAAGTCAAAAGTAGGTATGTAAGAGAAGAAAGATTATCATATTAGACATAGAAGAAGAAAGATTAACCTACAAGAGCTGCAGAAGCAGAAAGATGAACAAAAAGTAGGGGATGCAATGGCTCCAGGGGATTGGTAATGGGTTAGACTGCCTATCTCCTCTATATCACTGGCTCACATCCAGCCCACATCAGTAGTGACTGAGTGTCATTACCACCTGATGGATTTTGGGTGACCTCTGCAAAAATGAATTGATGGTTTCAGTCCAGCTGAATAAATGTTCCTATCATAACAGGTACACCACTGTCTCAGAACAAGGAAAGGAGCAGATATGGACAAGAAAATGTACCTCTATCCCTGCAAACAAGTTTAATGCACAACAAAGGCCACTTATTAGAAATGCCACAGAGAATTGTCTAATACTTCCACAGCTAGAGGATTGTGCTTCTTTTTTGAAGCCTCAATGTTTGCCATCCCTCAGGGTTTCCCATGCATTTATCCTGGATTCTCCCAGACAAAAGGCTGCCCTGAACCAAGTCAGTGCAGTAGAACTGGAAGACTCTTAATGGACGATCTGAATTTGAAATTATATTATATTCTGTTGTTAAAGTTCCTCCCATATGAAAGCACAGTAAAATAATATAATTTTAAACAACCTCTTAAAAAGTTCTGTTTACAAGTTGTGTAATAATAACTTGACTGAACTAGGAATTAAAACCACATTTTCCTTGCAATTGCAAAAGACAACCCAAGCAAACATACTCTCCAATCTAAGTTTCAAGACACATTCACTGTCCCAAGGCATTGCATCTGCATGCATAATTAACAGATTTCCAGAGGTTGTGGTTGGAAAACAGCTGAAATTCTGTGATTCTATGAAATTCCCTGGTCCCTTCAGGCAGGGATTTAGCAGGTTTAGCCCAAATGGTTCCCAGCATGGTATTTGGGATTCTGTAGCTCCTCCAAGCTTATTCCTTCACAGGAGTTCCCAAGAGGATCCAGGAAGAAGCAGCAGCTCTTGAGGAGCACGAAGCATAAACAGCCACAAAGCACCTGGAGATAAATGTCACCACTTCTCTACCCCCGACTCCCTAACCCCCACCCTGGAACATAACAACAATTTATCTCACGCCTGGTACACATGGGGATGCAGAGCTGTTGTCTCTGCACAGCACACTGCCAGCCGCTAACCTGCTGAGGTCTGGGGGGTCCAGTGCCTCTCAGCACAACAGCATTTTTAAACAGGTCACCAGATTACAGCTTACTACGATGTCACCAGTATGGCATTATATTCCACCTCTCCAAATGCTCCAATACCTACAAGGAAATTCTCTCAATTTAAAAAATAAACTATTGAATTAAACAAATACTAAACAAAAACTTGCTAAAATTACAGGAAGTGCCTAGAGCAAACTCAGATCAAGGACGCCTGATACGACAAGCAGAATGTCAAACACCATATTTTTTCAGAAACAGACCTAAATTTACCTTACTGCAGCACTATCTTATGTGTGTCCTTAAGGAAAAATTAAAAGTTATATTTAATAGATCCTACAACTAAAAAAGTGACAGTGATGGTTATTTTTGTTTGTACTTTGTATTTTTCCTTCACAATGGAAAAAATATTTGAAGCTGGCTTATTCTACAAAATGACTGTGCAGAGTTTGCTAAATGAAGACGGTCCTTTTCACTATGACAAAACAAGATTTCCAAATGTCAGTTTCTTTCTTTCATGGATGGCTTTTGGTGAGCCAGACTAGAATGGGACCATGCCATGAAAACAAAGAGCACTATTGCTCAGAACTGCATTTCACTCAAAGAACAGAAGAACTTTAATAGAAGAACTCAACATTTTTAGAGAGGTGTTTCTGTCCTGAGCACCCAACAGCAAGAGCTCCAAAGCTGAGCATGTTATCATTCTCCCACTAATGTCTATTCTTCCATAAGCAGGGATACAAAACAAGGAATTGAGAAAAAGTATTTCTGATCTTTTGAAAAGAAAAGCCCCCATTGCTCTTTGTGACACCAAAAGACTTGACATTTAGGTTTCTCTGTTGTTTATTCAAATGTTGATGGGAACTCCTGCTGCCTCAGTGCCCCTGTTTCTGTAATTTATTCTGGTTTTATCCAAGGTGAATAAGCCGCTACATTTTCCTACCTCGTGACTTTTTCAAAGCCAGAAGGTTCTTCTCAATGGAAAGAACCAGGCAATGGAAAAAATCTTGTAAATCAACTGAGGAAACTGAAACTGTGTTGTGAAAGAATGAATGTTTTTTTATGTTTACCATGTAACAATTTGAATATTTTTGTATGAATTTGAAGAGCATTCATTTGATTTTTTTTACAACAATTAGCAAACAGCACATTACTGGCTGCAATATTTAGAACTAAGCCATCTTATTAAAGCCTTGGCAGATGACTGTCCACAATTTTCCATCACAAACAGGGCTGCTTAGTGATTTGCCTTCTCTAGAAAGGTTGTATGTGTGATAACTTTTGAGTTGCTTCAGCAAGCAATCACAGTATACTGTGTGGAAAAGGCTGGTTTTGGTTTTGGTTTTACTTTTTTTACACTATTACATGATCATTTCAAGAGATGGAGAGGAAGGAGTGACTAAAAAAGCCTGTCCACTAATCTGAATAAATTGAACAGACAAAGCTGAGAGGTATGATAAAGGAGTAAGAGTATAACACAAAATGTATGTTCAAGTATGGCCACTGCAAAATCTCTGTGAAAAACTCTGACTTCACTATTTTTTCACAAGCAAATATTTCATTCTAACCTTTTATCGACATTTTTTCTTTTAAATCTTTACTTGCTTCTTCCCGTTTCTTTTCTTCCCAAGATGAGAAGCAGTTTCAAGAGTCAGAAACTTATTGGACACTGATGTTTGTTTCTTTCAAGGAGAAGAGAAAGAAATATATCCTTATTTTAAGAAGTCTAGACAAACATTCTCATACAATTTGAAATGCTGTCCTAAGAACATTTTTCCTTTAATAACATAGAATAAAACAGGAGATACTAAATGCAGAAGAAACTTAAACTATCCATATACTTCTGTGCTGACTCTGTGTTTATATACAGCAAAGAGAAAATCACTAGCATATGCCCTAGCTTTTGCAAATTAAAGCTCAACTTTGTCACCCTTAGTAAACCAAAGAGCAATTATTCCTGCAAATAAGTACAATGGTACTATTCATTCAGGTAAATACTGTTCCACATAAAGATTGCAGAATCAGGACCTGCAAGAAAGCAATACATTTTAAATTGCCTTGTTGATCTTTATTTTCAAACTAAAAATGAAGATCAGTCACTCAACCTGAGGGATAGAGTCATTATTTGAAATCTGAATAAGTATATAGAGATTATTGCAACTGCATATTTTAAAATAACTTCCCACAAGAAAAAGAATATATTTGAACCTAGGAATATGTTTGAACCTTCTACCTGATTTCCTTATTTGAAGGATAAACACTTGACAAATGTGTAAGTGACACACCTTCAGACACAGCAAAATAAATAATTACTCCTGGGGGCTATAAGCAGCCAAGTAGCCTGGTTCAATTGTCTTGTCATATCTTATACTCTCCTCAACTCCTTTGTTCTGGTATCCTCAAAGCTTTATTAAAGTAGAGTTCAGTCATTTGCTCACTACAATTCCAACAAACTGAGCCAAATGAACCATGTTCAGCCATCTGGAACCCCCTCCTCCAGAGTTAGCTCCCTTTGGGCTGCAGAATCAGCCTATTACCCCGGCGTGACATGATCCAGAAACTTGCTACTGCTACAGGACCTCAATTACAATTCCCAGGCCGGGTATTGCTGTCAGGGATTCTGCAATGCAACAGACACTGCATTTGTACCTCACATTACTGCAAAGCTATTAAAGCCTTTGCACTCGGAATTCACAGACAACATTACAGGGGCTACAGACCAGAGGAGAAGTCTGCGCTGCCTCAGCTTGTCTTAGATGTGGCCAAGAGCACAGGGGAGGTTCAGCAGCTCTGCAATCAGCTGAAGGCAAACAGGCAGTCCTACCCTCTGCCCTATAGTCAATCGCTGCAATGAGGGCACACAGGACTTGGCTGGGGAGGGCAACAGAGATCAATACAAACCCTCCTGGAAGCACTGAGAAAAGGACAGGACAGATTAGTTAAAGAAAAAAAGAAAAAGGAAAAAAAGAAGAAGAAAGAAAGAAAAAGAACTCATGTTGGTAACCTATCTTCTGCGTTTCCCCAAAACACTCCAGGGACTTTTAGTGCTGGCAAGTCAATATCTCTTAACAACCTCTGACACTTGATTCAGAGGAAGATGCGTGGCCCTCATGGCACTTCTCCTACTTGTCAGCCAGCCAGCACACTATCAAGTACCCCCAGCAACAGGAGAAGGACGTTTCCAGAGTGAAAACCTGACCTCCTGGAAAGAGGGCACTGGCTGTACTGCTCGTTCCTCTGCCACAGTCAGTCACTTCAACATGCAGGTCAGGGAACAAAAGGAGGGCAAGGCACTGTGGCCAGGTAGCACAACCACAGCATAGGAGTTAACCTAAATATTGAACACACTTACTCTTCTATTACAATCGCCAATACTTATTGAAACCACAGCAAGCACACACAAAGAGGCATTAAGCTGGCAAAATCTCCTCAGATGTAGTTAAGAGAGAGGTCCTCTCAAACATGTCCACAAAAATGCCAAAGTGAATTTTTTTTTCCCTCTCAATACCAGCATCCCTAAAACAGCCTGTGCTGCTGGCACATAAGCCATATTGAACTCAGAACTCAGTAAATCTTGCTATCAAGCATGAGTAGGTAAGTATATGAGCTCAGCAACTGACTGTAGGATAGCTGGGTAGCAGGTTGATAGGCTGATTTAAAAAAAACACTTACAAATTATCTCAGGAGGTATCTTATGAGGACAGTTTCCTTCTATTTGGCAATGTAGCCTGTGCATTAGCAAAGTGCTTGCTGTTAATCCTTTAATGTAAAAATAAGTTTCTTTCCTTCCATACAAATTAGACACATCATTTGTGTTTAAGAAGAGCCCTGGCTATCCTCATCACTTCAAAACTATCACTACAAAGTCTCACCAAACACTTCAGAGCATTCCCTAATAAAGCGTATAAAACAAGCAACACGGCCAGCAGTGGGTTTTACACAAAACCCAAACACTAGAGCTCCAAGATCCATACCTATTTCTGTCCCTGGGGGCTCCTCTTCTCAGCAAAACAAGACTGCTGCACTGAGGAAGTCTTTCTCCCAAAAGCCTTTCTGTATTAAACAGAAACAAAATCATTGCATTTTTCCATAATATCCTTTCATAGCATTTATAAGCCTATAGAATATAATTATGTCCTTCATCTACAATTTCAAGCATTACCTTAGGTATTTTTACAGGTACTAGAGCCTTCCTACACTGATAAAGAATTTCATATGAATATTATGAAGAACAAGACAACATACTATTTCTTGAGCCATTCAACACATTTGTTCAATGTGTTTATGTTACAGGCCTGCGCCAAGTCACTGGAAATTTTAAAAAGACACCCTACCAAAAATTACATTTCACATACAACAGTTTAGTTCATATAAAATACTTCTGATAAAACAGTTGTGCAGGTCTCCACTGGCCCGTTTTTTTCTACTGGGTAAAATATTATATGAACATCAAATCCTTATAATTTCTTTTGCAAGGAAAAAAGAAAGTATGAATTAAAGATTAGCCTGTAAACAATTCAGGAAAATATATGAAAAAAAATTAGTTAATTCTTGTTTAGTATCACACATAGTGTGTTTGTTTTCTAAAGCAGATTACAAATCCAGTTCTGCCTCTACCCACTGTCAATCTTAAATACACTACTGCAAGCTGCAAGATCTTTCCTCTTTCACTTTAAAATCAGGCTCATGGAGAGGTGCGATTACGGAAGGATCCCAATTTTGAAAGTAAAATAAAATTCACAGAATCACAGAATCACAGAATAACCAGGTTGGAAGAGACCCACCGGATCATCGAGTCCAACCATTCCTATCAAACACTAAACCATGTCCCTTAGCACCTCGTCCACCCGTGCCTTAAACACCTCCAGGGAAGGTGAATCAACCACCTCCCTGGGCAGCCTGTTCCAGTGCCCAATGACCCTTTCTGTGAAGAATTTTTTCCTAATGTCCAGCCTAAACCTCCCCTGGCGGAGCTTGAGGCCATTCCCTCTTGTCCTGTCCCCTGTCACTTGGGAGAAGAGGCCAGCACCCTCCTCTCTACAACCTCCTTTCTAGTAGTTATAGAGATTCATAACAAAAGAAAAAAAGACTGAAAATTATCTAAGTGTATCATGCAGGTTTCAAACCCTGACAACAAGTCCAAAGAATCTGAATACTATTTCATAGCTTAAAAATAAAATTGCTTTATTTTTAGGCCAACACCATGATTATTTTCATTGTATTTTTGGAAGAAACACGAAGGGTCATGTCAATATTACATTCCATTTCCCACTCAGTATAGGATGAAGAACAGACTTAAAAAGACAGCAAGAATTATCATTAGCCACGTGTGTGCATAAATTTTAGTGGTATTACAACCATACAGATTTTCCACTTTATTATAAACATACAAAATAAATGCTTGCTCAGCAAAGAAACGGAGGTTTAAAACAAAATGCTTATGGCTGTGCCTTACTCCAAAGGAGCCGGACTGTCAATGTTTCCAGAGTATTAGCAAAGATAGGTAAAGTATGTCTGCAGATAAGTGCTTGCCCTTGCTTCGGGAACACTAGGACATCCCGAGATTGAATGACTGGAGTCTGCACAATACACCAGCCAACAAAGCTAAGAACTGGTTTCCAAAAAAAATCCTAAACGAGGACATGATGCCTCTCAGAAAGGATAAGACAGTCTGCAATTTAACCAAAACATCACGTCACTAATCAAAGTGTCACGTAATCAGGGATTTCAGAAGAGAAATGGTATGGACCTCTGGGACAGAAGAGTTTCATCACCGCACATGAGAAAATAGCTTCTTCAGATTCCTCTTCACCAAAGATAAGAGCCTTTGCTAATCTCCTTGAAACTTGCAACACAAGGATCACAGCAATAAAGCACTATTGGCACCATACCTACTATATCTCCAACTACACAAACTGCCCCTGCAGTTGGGCTACCCTGCAATGGGAAAGAAAAGCAGGAATTGCAGTTGAACTGTCGTAGTCTGTCCTTCTAAATCCACACCAGTTTATTCCCTCTCCCTGATGCAGGGACTAGCAGGTCTCAGGTGTGAAGAGAACCAGGACACTCAGTCGCCCTTTTCTTCAGCTGTGCTGTAAAGAAGCTGCTCTTTAGCAATGCTGTGAAGGTGACTTTACATAGCAATGTAAATACATTTCAATAATGACACTAGGTATTTAAAAGTACCACTATGCTCTTCCTTCTTGTGCCCTCAGCTACCTTTTGGAAGAGTCTGTACCACACTTATTTGAAGACAGGAAACTAGTGCCCTTGCCATCCCCATTCTGCAGGTAACACGTTGAGGCACAGAAGGATTTCTGGCTTATTGAAGAAATCTGTGGTAAAACAAGTATCAAATAGATGTCCAAAATCTTAGAGCGCTTCTTTAAACACAAGGACTACTATTTCTTCCTGTAGATGAAGCATCCATTCCACCTTCACTTATGATATAAACAGCAAAATTGGATTCTACAAGCCCCCTAAGATATTTCATATTACATTGTGATCATTTCAGTTGCCTCAGACATAAGCCTAGAAAAATAAAGAAACTGCAATATTATCAATTACAAGCTCAAAAAAGAAAATGCACAAGGAAGAGCTTTAGAGCAGAATCTTACCATCCTAAATCAAGGAAACCAAAATACCCACTGAAGGCTGCAGATGAGCTTTAATTAAGGACTACAGAATTTGATCTACAGTGATCATTAAATGGCAAAAAGTCAGCCACATCATAGTTCAGCCATACTGACTGGACTTTGTCTTTCTCACAGCACATGGCCGCGGTTTGATGCCTTGATAATGGAAGGAAGTCATAGCTTACTGTGACCTGTTACCAGTAAAAATCATCCAACAAACCACTATCTCCAAGGAGAACTCCCAAAGCCGGTCAGTCAATACCCTATAGGAGCCACAGAAAGCTGGAAGCAGCAAAGCAGCTCCTACTCATCCCACATTGTTGCTAAAACCTGTTAGCTCAACTACAAATAACAAAAAATAAATGCCTGAAATGCATTTTACAGTACACCCCAAAACATGTCAAGGATATGCCTCTTGCAGCAGCCCTACGCCCATGGCAGAATGCTTGCCTGACAGTCATAGAAAACTCGAGCAACCAAATATTTGAAGTCAACCTAATAGTTCCATGATACAGTGCTAGTTTTCGGGTGGAGGTGGGAAGAATAGCTGTTCTAATACAGAATTTTGTGCCAGAAACTACAAAAAAGGCATTTACAACTTTCACAGACAGAAAAAGAAAAGGGAGAATGCTGTGTCCAGCTGCCCTGCACAAAAATTGCTATAACATCTCTACAACACTTAGCTACATTCCTTTGGAATACAGAGGATGAGTATCACGCTGGTCAAGCCTCACATTCTTATGAAAGCAGTATACTAAAACGTCACAGTGCAGTTTTTGAAGAGCACTACAGTTTTGTACAAAAACCTGCTTGCATGAAGAACAGCTCTTTGTTCCAAGCACAGACTGCTGTGCACATGATCTTGTTTGCATGTTATTTATTCAAATCACAATTGTGCGTTGCTTCCATCTCACACACAATATATACATTTGGTTTGGGTTTGGGTCTGTTTTCCACATTTAGTCCTCCACCTCTGTTCTATATTGGAGAAATAAGATGTTTTACTGAACATGGGTCTTGCAGTCAGAAACTCCAAGGCCAACTACCAGTATCCTATGTGATGCTGCTGAAGTCCCCAAAAAACCTGTAGTTCAGCTGCCCTTCTATAGTATTCGCTAACTCCATAAAGCACTGTGAAAATAAACACGTGAACAATTGATAGGTGCTTCCATATTATGGGGCTGAAGGCCATATGAGGCAGAAAGAAAATTGACAAGGAGTGGATTACAACATTTCACTGGGTTTTTTCGCAGTAGGGATAATGCAGATGCAACACACAGGGCCACGACTAGTTATTAAAAAAGTGACAATCAAAATACAAATTAAAATACAATTTGCTGGTATACATCATAAAAATAGCTTGTGGGTTTTTTTTTTAATTCATCCAACAGAAGCCCCTTTTAGAATTACCAAGGACTAAGTCCCAGGTAAATAGATGTGCCATAAAAACAACTATTCCTCCTGCATTTGTATGTTAATCAGCTCCTCTTATTGCTAACTGGTGGCACAAGAGCAGTTCTATACAAGGCTGACAATGGTAGCAGTGACAAAGCCATGCAATACGACAGCTCTTTAAACATTAAAAAAACCACCACATTTCTTTTTGATTTCTCCTCTGCATAACAACACCATTTCTGGGTTACAGTCCTCTTGATATGCATCACCACATCCATAAACTAACTTTGCAGTAGTGATTTTCTGTTCCTGTTTCTAGGTTAACATTGACAGGAACAGAGAGAGTCTTCGAAAACATCAAAAACTTTGGTTTGGAGCTGGCACACAATTTCTACACAGTGCACTGCAGGAACACAGAGCTGTACAAGCAGATCCAGCACTCATCAGATAGATGGGGTTTGCCATCATCCAAACCCTACATTTCTAAGAGGAAAGGCACAGGGAGAAGAGAAAGAGAGGAGGAGCGACGTGAAAGGGCGAAATAAGAACTACCAGAAACACCTTAGACGATAGTATTTCTTGTGCAGATCTGACCTGTGTTATGTACAGCAACGTAACCTTGGCGGTTCGGGGAGATCAGTAAATAACCTAGAGTACTTTATAAGTGAACAACACCACGGCACTGCTCTGCACTGTCATCTGAGATACTCAGCTTTATTCATCATTACAGTCTCCTGCCTCTCTCCCCAAGTCAATTGGGACTGGAACTGCAGTGGAGAACAGTTCATTCATCCATGGGGAAAGCAGCATGCTCCACATTGCTAAAGAGTTTCCCGTGATTCTCAATGCCAAAGTATATTATAATTTTCTTGTGATTCTCAGAAAAGGGCATTTTTTAAGCCCCTTTAACATTTGTTTGCATTAGAAACACACAGGAAGAGTGATCCAGGCTGCTAAGAGACCTCTCCCAGCACTAGCATGTGCTTTCTATTTGCAGGCTTAACTCACAACAAAATCTGGAGCCTGCTAGAACAGAATTAAATACACGATGAGGTGCACTTAGTCTATCAGAGATTACCAATGGAAAGGTGAAAAGTAGTGGTGAGGTCTTTGAAGGGAATAACATCAAGGCCTCTTCATCCAAAAACATTGTGCAGGCAAGGTCAAGAAACAGCAGATGGGAAAGTACTTGCTACAAGCAGAAGAAAGGAAAAGTGTGCAGCCTTCAAGCAGTAGCATTGACTTTATTTGATATGGCAAAAAGAAAGAAGAAAAAAAAGAATAAACATATATCCTCAAAAAAGAGGAAAAGCTCAGTGCAACACAAATAAGTTGTATTTCAGATGATCTCACTGTGATCATAAAAGTGATATGTAGCAGTAGGAGCTGCTAAAAAGGTCGTTCTCCAAAGCAATCCGGCTCGGTCAAAATGCAGAACATTTCTCTAGCGCGTCCTACTCACAAAAATAATTACCAGAGTAACTGAACACAAACCATCATTGTAAAGCCTTTTCTTCTCTTCCTTGGAAGTTATTAATCAAAACCTCCAGGAACGGCAGCCAGCCGGCAAAGGATTCCACAGAGCCTGCTCTGCGCCCGGGTAGCAGGAGCTGCAGCGCTGCCTGCAGAGTGAGGCACGGGCTGATGCAGCCTGTAGATTTATGTCATCAAATGCCACTCCCTGATCTGGGCAAGAGAATATTTGGAATTAACCAGTTTTGTGTATAGAGCCTGCATGTGACGCTTAGAATCGTCAGCATGACTTCTGTGCCTCCGTTTGCACAGAGCATGCGGCGAAGTGCAAACCCCATTACTTCTGTTAACAAATGATTTCTGCTGTAATCGATAACGCAGCCTCCAGTTCCAACAAGTCCCCCTGCCCACCAGGCAGGGCGCAGGGAGGCAGCGGGGAGAGTGCTGCCACCTCTCCACCACCGCTCAGGGTGACCCTGGCTCCTCTCGCAGGAGCCATGGATTTTACCCCATCCCCATCCGGGGCAGGCAAAGTGTTTTTCCTGGAGGCTGACTCCTTCCTAGAGGGCTCCAGTGATCTCTTTAGTTGTACCTGCTCATAGCTGCACCTTTATTTGTTCTTCTAGTAGCCTCCAGTCATTTAGTTTTGTGCTGAATATAATCACCTAGGTTAACCGAGCTGCACTGATTTTTCCTAGAAAATTCACACTGACGGTTCTCTGGTTCTTTGTAACAAGGGCATCACAGACAATTCCTGTGCTCTCATTTAGATATTTCAGGTCAGAAGAGCTCAGGTGTTTGCGTATGGGATGTGCTGTGGTGGGGCAAGTGTGGGAGAAGACACAGGACCCTCTCACAGCAGGATCCACTCTTATATTTAATTGGTTACGTGAACCAATTAAAAATTGACAAAGTTTTCAGCCATCTTTCAAGGTAGTGGCAGTGTAGAAGTGGCTAAATTTTTGTTTAAGACCTCACAGAACAATTTGATGTTTTATTCTATAGTCTATAAATTGGCATTCTCACTTATAAGTCATGAATTTTTGAGGATAATAATGTTCTGCTGGACTAGGTTACATGAAGACAACCAACCTGCAATTTTCATTTATGCTCCACTGATACTGTACTTCTCAATGTCTTAGTTCAGCAGGATGCCAGTGAACGGCATTGTTGCTTTTAGATCAATAACTGACAAATTCAAGAAGAGACTTATCCTGTCTATAAACTGTTCAAATGCACTATGAGAATATTGTAATTTTTTCAGTCTGAAAGATTAGTACTGTTATCAGTTGTTTGTGTAGAATCCTTCTGTAATTCTCTGTGTACTTAATCTTGATTTTTTTTTCTGAAAATAGCCCATTGCCATGAAAGTCGAAAACCCTGAGACTTTGGACGTCAGGGACTTACGTATATCATGTAACAAACAAATGACAAGAAGCTTTCATTTATTCTCTTTCTCAAATCAGTTATATTTCTGCAACTTCAAGATGTTTGAGGAAGGTTTTAAAGGTTTGAGATTTTAAAGACTTGAGCTTTAACTCCAAGGACAAATGATCAGTAATAAAACACCTTTGAATATGTAAAATTCAATTGTTACCTTTTTGTTACAGCAGAAGAATGGGAATGATTGTGGATGGGGTGGGAAGGGAAAGAAAAGGAAGGCTAATCAATTGCTAAAAGAAAGTCTGCACTGCATAGTCAAATTGGAAGATCTTCCAAAGAATACATTTACTAGTCAGGAATTTATATGTTTTACACTATGATTCTGTAGCTATTTTATACTGTGTTTACCACTTCTAATCCACGCTCTTCCGTAAGTCTGTTGAAAAGGTCAACTCAAAAACGTTGACACTCAAAAGTGACACTCAAATCTAAGCTAAAAATTCTCTTGCAGTGTGCAGCAAGCATGAAATTACAAGAAAGGCTTTTGCATATCACTAGCCAAAACCTTCTTCAGACAAGTAACTCATATCAGCGCCCGCTGCAGGATTCATGGAATAACTTTTTTTTCAACTGTTGATTTGCAGGCAACTTAAGTCATCTGAAAAGGTAAGAAGTAGGTTTCTGTTCAGAAAGGGTACAACAGATTAAATGGCAGCTTCCCTGTAACATCCTGCCAATGGATCCATATTCTAAAGTTTACATCTACCTATACATCATTCAGCCTCAGGCTTTCTTCTGAGGCCAAGCGGAACTGTGACAGATGGCTGTCTTCCACAAGTCTGGACCATGCAGATGCTTATTTCAAAATCACCCAGAATTGTCCGTGCAAGTAATATGAATATCTATGAGTGACCTGGATCCATGAAACAATGTACCTTATGCCATCATCTCCTCCTTGCTTGCTCTTTCCCAGTCCTTCCCTCTACCTTTTCCAATCTGAAAATTTTGCTCGATACCAAATTTTACGCTTTGATTTTTTCCACCTCCATTTTTAAGTCAATTATTCAGGTCTGTGCTGAAGAACCTGGAGCCTCTGCTCATTTTTTTATGAATTTCAAAGCAAAGAAAATAAATCAAGAGACATACGGTTAACAGGTTTTTAAAGTTAGAGGCTTAAGTACCATGCGAAGTAGGCATAGGAACATAAATTTCCTGTCCATATTGAAATGTAAGAAGACCGACCCTATCATGTTTAAATGTTCCCAGGCTCTCAATAATCCAATGAGGTACAGATTTCGAAAACTTTCAGTTTAACTTCACAAATTTCGGATTGTCTTTGCAACGATATTTCTCAACATTGACAGATATTGACTCATAAGAAACATTTAGGATTAGTCCATTTGTCCTAAAGCAGTAATACCAAGCAGTTCAGACCAGAAACTGGAACCCTACTGTACTAAGTTCGTACATGTTGCTAAAACTGCCTCCGTCCTACATGGTTAGGAATGTAATGACTAAAATACCACCTGGCACAGCCAGAAAATGAGTGCAAATCCAAAAGAAGTGTTGGCAAATTGTGGGCAGCTGGACATCATTTTCTCTTGCCCATTTTCTGTAAAATTCTATCACTGTAATTTGGTCAAGGAATGATTTGGGTAGGATAAAGAAGATATATGGTAAAATCAAACAGCAAATGGATAACTACAGGAAACAACCAGGACATGAAACCAAGTGCCTCATCGCTGTGCTGTTCATTGCCTCACAGCTCACCTCAAACAGGACAGGCTTCTGCAAAGTCATGAGAAAGCAGAAAAAAACCAGAATTATAGACTATGTTTTAAAGTATGTAAGAAAGTCTAAAAGGGAAAAAAAAACATGCCACAAGAAATACCATTACATTGAATCAGAGTCTGGAGGAAGGAGGAAGGTGTTTTTCTTTTGCTTAAGTGAACGCACAACATAGCCGTGTCCTGCTGCTGCTGACAACCCAAGCCACACAGCACACGGAAACAGTATCCCGCTGTGGCAGGAAGAGTTCACTCTCTCCATGAGATATTCACAACTGAAAAAGGGACAGATGGTATTTCCAGCAGGTGACAACTCCTCTGTCTCAGTGGAATGGTTAGTTGCCAGGCTGGTGACTGAAACACTGTTCTCTCCACCACTGCCTCGCTTCCTAGGGCTATGCTGACCATCGTTTTTAAAGTGATCCTCAAGCACCGAGACCTCAAAACATTCCCAAGGCCAAGATGCTGCTGCTAGGGACATAGCCCCTGGCTTACAGAGAAAGCAATAGCAATGGGGATTAACCACATTCAAAGAGGAAGATAACACTGTTCCCATGAGCCATCTCAGCAACAGAGCATCCCAAATATCGAGTATCCTTTGGCTGCAGGGCCAAAGAAAAGTCTGTTTACCTTGCTTTCGCACCATTTGAAAGGGCAAAAGTGCAGGTGTGGAACAAAGTGATAATAGAGTCAAATGCATTTGACATTTAGTACACTCCCATACAAAACAAGCAGATTTTCCTGAAGCTTTTGTGCTTCTCTTCATTTCAAACTACTTGAGGTGCGTTTGAGGATGGTCCAAAAAAATCCATGCCTTTGTTATCAGTTTAAATTGTTTTACTAAACTTTTGAGTTATATCGTGCTCCAAGGAATATAAAACTCTGCTAAAAGCCCATGAGAACAGACCCCTTACCACACTATACAAGACAATATTTCTACATGTTGCTCCCTGTTTTATCTGAATATTTTTGTTTATGAGGTAGCATTAAAAAATTATGTTTCCTACAGTGTTTAGAGAATGTCCTGATTTGCTGGAATTAAGACCAATACTTTGTAGAAACATTTTGACTTCATCTAGGAAAGGTAATGCATTTCTATGGCTTCAAAAACACATCTGCTATAATAAAAAAAAAAACCCACTTCACTAATTGAAAGGATTAAAAAAAATAAGAAGCCTGCATTTGCTTTGGACAAACAATAGGCTACTTAGAAGAACAGAAGCATCAAATGAGAAGACCCAGACTAATAGGCATTTTATTTTGCTAATAATTTTCTCCCCGCTGCAACCATATCAGCATTTACTTTTTGGATTTGTCATCTTTTCCCCCCCAATACTTGTTGAAAAACAGAAACCTTGCATATTTTTTTTAAAAAAAGTAGTTTGAATAACTCAACAGGGAGAAAGTGTCAGTGATGTTAATCTTAATCAAGAAGTTTAAATTAATTTGCTTTGTATTTATTATACATACAGATGAAAAGCACTTTAATATACTTTCCCCTCCATTTCCCATACTACGTACCTCTTATACAAAGTGGATTTTGGTGATCTGGGATTTTTATATTTATTTTCCCTTAGGAGGCTTTTTTTTTTTTTTAGAAAAGATAAAAGCAAGTTGCATAAATTCAGCATTGCTCCCACCAAACACTTCATTTTATTTGATTAATAATTGTAACTTAAAATACTAATGAATCTCTTTTTAAATCATACAAAGTTCACACAATAGGCACAGAAGAGGCAATCTGATCATTCTTACTTACACTATTGCTGTAGACTGTAAGCATTTACATTATTGCTTTAGATTGTAAGCATTTCAAAGAGAGAGGAGAAAATATGGCAAAAACTGCCTTCTTGTCTGCAATATTTACATGCTTTACATAGTTTAAAAATATGTGGCTTATTAATGACTGATTTTTCAACCTCTCCAATGAGCTTTTTATTAACATGACAGTCCTTTACTTGCAAGTGTCAAGCAATTTCATACTGTGCATGTATCCTTTATGATGTTTAATATAAAAGATAGTACAGTATTTATATCCCACACAATAAGAGAATGGATTGTTTTAAGGTTATACAGCCCAGCTGTGATAAAGAAAGAAGGAACCTTACAAAATGATAAATATTTTCATTAAAAAACTTTAAAACTAAAAGTTCAAAGATATGTTCTCCTCTCTTATATCTTGTCAAAACATGACTTAGGACCCAAAACTAATCTACTTTCAATTTTATTCCATATTTCAGTGCTGTCATAGTACTCAGCAGAGAGTATTGGAATACGATCATTTTTTATTTTGTTGATGTTACCGACAGCTTTATTTCACAAAGCAATCTTATACTATGTCTACCACTGGCAGGTCACAAAGGTCAAATAGTCTATCCTTACAGGTAGAGAGCTTATTAAATGGCACGTCTATTAAACCCAATGGACAACATAAAGAAACATTTCAGCAAAATACTTTTAACATAGTTCAGTGAAGACACAGACAAAATGGTATTAAATAATTTGAACCGAGACCTATAAGAATTTTTTATAAGCATCTTCAAAATTATGCTCTATACAAAGCATTTTGAACAGACAGTAGGAGGAAGACCTGCAGAAAGAGGAACTTTGTGTGAATGTTTCCTTTGTGTTATGCATTTACAGCTGCACACTTACAGCACATTTAGTGCTAGGTGGCTTACCAAAGATGCTTCTGCTTTATGGGGTTATTATTTAATTAAACATTCATTTTAAAAACGTCATTAAATTTATATGATACTTTCTTTAGCAGTATTTGTACTTTTGCTTCACATACGAATCATAGCATAATTCTTCAGAAGCAATATATTTCAGCTATTTATTTTTAAACAACGTGATTAATCACATAATATTTTGGCAAAAATTCCAATAACAAATCAGAAAAGGGCACTCAAAATCTTCATATAGTATCTTATAAAGTTCACATAATTCTTTTTAACTAACAGGGTGTATTTTTTGAGAGACTAGAATAATTTGTATATCACACAATTGTGATTTTTTCTCTGTTTCTGGCTTCTTTTCATTATTTCACTACTTGTCAGTTACCTATCATATGTTGGATCTTGCTGTTTCAATATTTGTATTTGAATGGCTGCATTTACAACAAGATTAACAAAATAAAGACATCTTTGGATTGGGAAACCTATATATTCAGATGTTCATCTTCAGGCTTAACCCTTGCAGCTCAAAGAAAGCATTCCAGCTGCATTTCTAAATCACATAAACTTATTTCTGCAGAATCTAAAATTCTGAATACTGGTATGCAGTCTTAGGACTCTCACATACAATTTAATAGATACAGCACTTGGCCTACTGTTATCTGAAGATTCACCTAGTCAGATAATTAATAAGATACAGAAACATAAAACATGAGTTGTTAAAGTTTACAATTACCTTCCCTCACAGCTCCATTCTAAATGCACTGTCCTTGCCTTAACACATAGTAAATCATCTACCTAAATGTATTTGCACCCAATCATTTTTTAAAGTCACAATCTTTGTAGTGTCAACTTGTCAAGGGTCAAAGGGAAGAACAGGCAAGATTCCCAAATCAATCTGCTTGTAGAAACTGTCTCATTTCATTTCAAATTACCTGCTGTGGCTGAAGCAGGCTATGGACAAACTGCCTTCCTCCATAAACCATGACAGCACAGGTCGAACTTACGTGATCATTCATAAGGGGCAAGTCATGCTGGGACTGTCATTAACTACTTTTAAACTGCTGTGCAGGGTTAAGTGATCTTGCAGGGCAGCAGCAGATATAAATACTATTTGGACAGTTTAATGTCAGGCGACAACTCCTCTGGGATTAAAACCGTGTAACCCAATAGTAGTGTTATCGATATAAAGATTAAGGTACTTTGGGACTGCTTCTTGTAGTCACAACTTCTCGTGTGTTTTGCATGTTATTAACATAACAGACACATAACATAAGACCCGTTATGAGGCTCCCCAACATATTAACAGCAACACCCACCATCTTCTGTGTAGGAATTCCCAGTTGGTCTAGTTTTGTCCTTGTGCAACTGCCCAGTCCAGGAGAGGGTACTGCTAATCTAAGAAAGTACATATATTGCAGCAACTAAAAATACAACATTCTCTATGATTCACAGGCAAGGGGAAAAGTTCAGAACTGTTTCTCCTCAAAGTCACCATTGGCAGGTACCACAAAAGTCCATACTAAGCAAGGTACTTCAGCAGCTGCCTACTTTCAAATATGTGAGTGAGTCTGTTAAGTGAACTCGCTACATAGCTAGACAAAGGGATACCAAGAGATCACTGCATGGCTTAATAAACTATATGAGTAATTGCTGCATAACTACTCTGTGCTTCATTCATTTCTCCTCTGGTCACCATTATACTGGTAGACTCACATGAACAAGAAAGCTACCTGTTAATAATGAAAAACAGTCATCACCTTTTTCAACATTTATGGACAGCAAAAGCCAGAGGAGATCAGTCAGACTACTGAATTAAGCTGGTCTGAGTATCAAAAATAAAAGTTCTTATGATTTTTCCTAACTCTTTCTTCACCATCATAATCTTATTTAATGATTACAGACATAGGTCACAGTATCGTTAACGTATTTGTCTTCAGCCATGAAGCAGATGGATATTTTTATGAGAACATACAAGAAGAGATCAGTACTCCAGTTTGCTGAAGACAACAAACTCCTGCTCATTTCAAGATGCACTACGCACTAGCATGATATAATGCAAAACCATATATGAAACAGCACACTAACTCAAGGCAGCTGATTTATCAGTGTCTCATAAAGCACATCTGTCAGCGGCACTAAGAAAGAAGAAAACCTTAATCTAACAAAATCCCAAACTTCAGAGCCACCATAACTTAATGTATGAGGAAGGAGGGATCAAGAATGCATACGCTTTCAAAAGAGAAGAAGCAAACATCAATGCAACTAGCTCAGATTTGAATGCCACTTTGAGGTGCACACAATAATGCTGGAGTTTGGAGGTCAGCTTTCCAGTAGGAAAAGCAAAATGCAACTGTTTCAGTACAAAGCATCAGTCTGTTGACACTACAGACTGTCTCCTTCTTTATATTTAACTTTGCCCACTGATCACTTAGTGCTTTCATGTAGCGCCAGTGTTCTCGCCAGCATTTTCAAAAGGACAGCAACATATATCTGCATCCACCATCACCTTTCTTTGGTGTCGCTGGCTCCTTAGCTCCAGCTCCTTAGCTCCAGGCTTCTCACTGAAATGTCTTGACTCTTCTGAACAACAGCCAAAAGGATGTCATCAACATGGGAGGATGGGATTAAATAGCAGATCGCTCTTTATTCCTATGCATACATCCCTCCACATATGCACAGCTTGTATTCAGAAGTCCTATAAATCCATAAGTGTGGAAGACCCATACCTTCAGGGTCCAAGTCCAATGCCACAATGAATCAAAGGGGGAGGAGACAATATCCATAAGGATATAGTTTCCATCCCCATTCCTAGAACTCCAGGTCCGTTCACCCTTTCACTGCAGGCAGGCTCCAGTCCAGAATTCAAGACCTCCCCATGTGTCCCAGTGTCCCACGCCTGAGCAGTGGCCTCAGGCAACCTCCTGCTCTGGACCAATGATCGGGACCCAGGCTTGTGACAAACACAGTTAGCCAATTTCAGTTCTTTCTTGCCCTCCTAGATGGAATTGCATACAATTCCCAATTCAGCATATTCAAATCCAAGATCAACTCACCAAATCATACCTCCATCCTAACCTGTCTCCCAGATCAGACCCAATTTGCCCTTTACATTTTGGCTTATAACTACATTACTTTGTGCTCTCTGCACTTGTTCCTGCTCCCCAGGTAACCCTCCTCCCTATCTACCTGCATTCATTTGCGACATAGACTCACAGAAAGCTCAGCTGTGTTGTCTTTATTTACTTCTCAGGCCTTTCCCCACGGGAAATAGTCGTTTCCAGCCCAGATGCCCTGATAAGAGCAGGCAGCCCAGTTCATTGTTGTTCAAAGCCTGAAACACCAGCTGCACCCATAACACACATGTGCCAGCAGTGGAGTCCTTGACCACTGCAGTCACTGCTGTGACCCTCCCACATACAGCAACATCATAGTTTCCCAAAGCTGATAATTTTTTTAATTCAGGAAAAAAATTCGTAACGATGATAAAAGACCAAGCAATTCCTTATGAAACAGCTCTATGAGAGCATGTTAGTTCAAAAAAAATAAACATGGGAATGTCAAAATGGGCAAAATTACCCATTTTCCACTAATTTCACATCTGAGAACAAATGCTTCCTGCTGAAATTTTTCAAGCAGACAAGTAAAATTTCAGAGCAGTGGCTTTAGTTTAACAGTTATTTGCAATTGAAAAGAAATGTATGACAATGTACTTTTAAAAAGTCACTCAGAATAATAGAGTTTTGGCAGTGGCATCATATTTTTACCTTTTCTGGGGAAAATAACAACTTTTTTTGTGTTTATAAATCTACTAGCACATAATGAATACTGACATGAAATGAAATAATAATCCAAACTTACTCGTCTGATGAGGGTAATTTGCATAGATCAGGAAATAAATCTAACTTTACACTGGATGGGAAAATTAAATATTGTTAAATCATAAATCTATTTAAGAAAAATGAACAGACACAAAGAAAAAAACCAGGACACTGATCTCTGCCTGAATGAATCACAGGCATTCACTGCACAAGCAGCACAGATCAAACGTTTCCAGCTATTTTGTCTACTTATACCTGATAATCAAAAAAAGAGAAAAACATTGTTAAGGATGATTCTTGAACACTACTCTGAACAATTGTTTAATGTTAAAAAAATAAACAATGTCAACACTTAAAAGCGTGAAGAATGTGTTGGGTTCACTTAAAGTGTTTCAGGTCACTTAGGTTTTCTGCTTTGGAATTTTTGGGCAATGTCCCAAATACGCATATATTACACCTCTTCTACAGTCCTCCTCATGACAGCAGCCAATGTTCTTTTGGCTGTAGAAGTGGAATACTGCTTTCTTCAAATCATTGGAAACATTAGTTTATGAAGGGAATCAGCTGCTCAGAAGCTGCAAAGAATCTTCTACCCTCCATTTCCAGTCCTGCTTTCTAGTAGAGTAGTAGATGCAAAATAATGTAAGTGTGTTGAGTACTACAACTGGAAAATGAAAGACAGCTCCAACAAAATCATCTGAGTTCACAAATAACACATAGTTACTACTAAGAAATCCTCCATACTTTAACAACTACATAAAACCAAATCATCTCAATCTTTTCCACTTTTGGTCAAAGTAGTAAGTATGTCTAAGTAATAAGTATGTAGATCCTTAGAATGTTTCCTAGGAATTTGCTGTATACACCACTGAACAAAGGAATTCAAACTGAATCAGTAGTCAAACAAACATACAAAAAACAAACAGATCAAACAGATCAACTCAATCACCACTTTCTATCTGTCCGAGATTAAACATTTAGTAACAAAACTTCATAGTAAATAGATGATCTGACTTACCATCTCTTAAATGTATCCTTTCAGTGATATTATTTACACATTTGTAATTAACAGTACAATAGTCTCCAAGGCTGAACAAAGCTTCAAATTCCACCTGAATAAAAAAAATCTATTGAAATCAATGGGAGTTTTGACTTAAAGGATTTCAGGAATTTTTATACATGAAAATACATATTAGATATTAATCATCTTTTCAGGATGCATTGTTTTGTAAACACCTATACATGTATTTTGTTATTTCCATGCTAACACTACGGAAAGTAGTAGAAATTATAAACCAATTTATGCAGTAACAAAGTTGTATCCAACTTGTAGCTCACAGCTTAGGTGTCTTACACAGCCACATCACCACTGTAAAACATTTACAAGGCCAAAACAGTGGATAGGTAGCCCAAACCCTCAGGTCAAAAAGAGCAAAGTAATAAAAAGCAACAAATTAAAGACAAAGCAGAGAAAGTGTGCTTGTGTAGAGATCACATTTCTTTGAGAAAGAAAATAAAAATAATCTTTGGCCCTTTTGTGAATTACATCTGTAACTACTCGAAACAAGCTGAAATGCCATAAAGACAGACAAAGAAAATTACCAGAAAGACAAATCTTGGGTTGCCACCTACCTATCTACAACAGCTGATCTGTTGGAAGAGCAGTGAGTGGCTTCTTCACATCTCCTTGCTACAGTTTCCTAACCACAACAGCAGACGGAGGCAAAGGACAATTCTGGTTTATCAGTATTCTTCACTAAGCAGGATGGAAATCACACTTAAATACACTCTGCTAAATGAGTTTCTTTATGTTTCTTAATTTTTCTTTACTTTTACAGAGTGATATTGAGAAAACAATTTACCAGGTTCACTGCATCCCTTCAATTGCAGTGGTACATTTTGCAACTTCTTCATGATACTGCAGCACATAACCTTTACTATGGCAGAAAAACATAACATCTACAGCTGTTCGGCTTCTCCACAATCAGTTGAACAGAATTTTAGCACATTCCTGACAAGTAATTACTAACAAAATACCTTAAATATTGGCTGCAAAATTCTTTTCAGTTAAAAAGCAAGAGAGAGTTGAAATGAGAACCACTATTGTAACATGTATAATTAAATGGAATTACTTAAAATGAAAACATCTGAGTCACCACAAACTCAATTCAAAAGCATTACCTGAAAATCATCATTTCTGCAATAAAATTCTCCCCTCAAACTGTAAGCCCTGGAGTGAAAGAACAGCATCCAGTATCAATAGCATCCAGTGTCAATAACATCCAGTATCATCATGATATGGAAAAGCAGCAACCTTTTTATCATTGGGATACAATGATTAGCTTAACATACAGATGGCTTACAGCACTGCCTGGTTGGTGGAAACGATTGAAGCAACCAGATCAACCAAAGAATTAAAAAAAAAAAAAAACCAAAGCAAAAAAAAACTCGTGTAGGTCAATGTGAGTTGGAGACAGCACCCTGTGACAGCGGGTTTTGACTCCACGGGATCATAAACGACCCCTCCGTGAATGGTCTCAAGTGTGCAGATCCCAAGGGTTCATTCCTTGCCACTTTGAGGAGGGATGATTACAGGATGCAACAAGTTTCAAACCTATCCATATGCAGATGTCAGCAAGCTATGTACCTTGTCAGTAGATGGGGCAGAGTACAGCCACACGCATAATGCAGTGTTCGGTTACAACGAATATTCAAATCAAAAACAGATGGCACAAGCTGGACTGAAGAATCAAGTCGCTTGGCAGCTTGCCATGGGAGGTTCAGGCTGGACATCAGAAAAAAAAAAAATTCACAGAAAGAGTCATTGGGCACTGGAACAGGCTGCCCAGGGAGGTAGTTGAGTCACCTTCCCTGGAGGTGTTTAAGGGATGGGTGGACGAGGTGCTGAGGGACATGGTTTAGTGATTGATAGGAATGGTTGGACTCAATGATCCTGGAGGTCTTTTCCAACTCAGTGATTCTGGGATTCTGTAAAGTGCAATACAAGGAAATGCCTGGCATGAATTAGAGTAATAAAAAATATTCGCTTAAAAGAATATTTGAACGGCAACTTGATGGAAACTCCCAGTTCACTCCAGAACTTCTCAGGCAACACCATCATACATATTTAATAAAACAATAACAAAAAAGCATATTAACCATGACTCTTTCCCCACCTCAAGGCAGGGAAAACACATCTGTTGGCTATTTTGTAAATCTGCCATTAGATTTTCCTTCAAACTGTAGAAGGCTGAAGTTGATTACTTTCCAGGAATGAGCCAGGCTTTATGCGCTCTCTCAGAAAAAATAAAGCCATTGGAAAGAAGATGCAGAGGCAACGTGGTGTTGGGAACCTCCTTGGGCAGCGGAGAGGAGGAGGCACAGGGCAACGGGGTGTTGGGAGCATCATTCCCGCAGCAGTTCCAGGGATTTCTGCCTTCCTGAGCTCCAAGAGACTGGCTGCTCCAGAGTCCCCATCTCCACCGCGGTCACCGCATCATCTACTGAAATCGAAATGCACCATCCCTGGAGGAATTTAAAAGACGGGTGTATGAGGTGCTCAGGATCATTGTTTAGCAGTTTTAGGAATGGTTGGACTCGATGATCCTGGACGTCTTTTCCAACCTAGTGGTTCTGTGATTCTGTGATTCAGAGGACCACGACGCCGGCAGAAAGCTGTCCTCCCCGCAGCCAGCCCTGGTCCAGGAATGCATGGATAAGAAAACCAAGGAAAAGCCTTCTTCCTGCCCCAGCTGCGGCACTTAGCACCTCGTACGGGTGCTGCCAGCCCTGCAGGTCTCCATCTCAAATATCAGCTTGCAAACACGGGGCGATTCCTCCTCGCCGGGGAGAGGAGGGTGAGCTCGCACCGAGATATTTTATTGAGCTGCTTGGGTTAAATGAAGCGACACTGATGCTTAAAACAAGCTCTAGCAAATAAAATCCATTGTCACCATAGGAAAAGCAAGTAAACACTGCAAACCCGAAAACCAGTTGATTTTCCTCTGTTTAGGATTTTCCAGGACCACTGTTCTTGTCCTCAAACTGAAGCTTTCCCTATTTAATAAGTGGATTAGGTTGAACCAATGCAGATCCACATGGAGGCCTTACTATTTTTGTTTTGAGGGTGTGGGCAAAACTGTGTTACAGGTAAGAGTCACACATTTATTTCTAATAAAACAGACCTTGAGCTTTCCAAAAGGCAGAAGACAAACCATAGAAAAAAAATTATTTTGAGGCAATTAAAAAAATAAAATCCTTCCATTCAGCATCTATATGGAGTAGGCTTCTTTACAACACAGCAGAGCTGGATTAGCCATTCCAAGTAGGTGGATTCTAAAATTACTAGGTTAAATTAATGCTTCAAAGCTACATGTTGGAAGAAAAAAAAAAAAAAAAAAAAAAAAAAAAAGTTAACCAGAAATTGTTTCTTTAATCAGTTTAACATAAGAGATGCTGAACTCCTGGCCTTTATGTGTTTAGGGCCATCCAAAAGTTATTTAATTTGGGGGTTTTTCTATAAAAAAAATCTGTATTGCCACTAATTAGGATGTCGGGCTGTTTTCATGACACATCAAACAAATATTCATTCTATGTCATTCTATGACATCTCAGAATCACCCCAGATAAGATATTCCCCCCAGCCAACAATTTACCTTCCCCATGCTTTGCTGATGTTTGCTTTCAGCTCATACAAGCACACAGGTGACTCAGCTTTAAACCCACAGCTCCTCTGCTCCCTAGTGCTTCCTTCTGCCATGCACCACAAAGCCACCTCCCACAGTGAAAAAGTTAAAGGATATAAAATCCCTGTGATGCAGGCAAAGGGAAATACGAGTGCCAGCATGCTGCAAGCAAGCATTTTCTTCACATGGAATATGTATTACTTTGACAAAAACCAGTTACGTGTACAGAAGTCTTAATTTAACTAAGAATTTAAATACAGAGTTTGGTCTCCTGAAGCCAACAAAAGAAAACATAGTTTCTCTTCAAAGACAATCACAATCTGGTCCATAAGCCCCTGACAAAGGAAAAGAAGAAATTGTACTTCTCTGTGTGTTAAAGGTCATAACAACAGTGGGACCAGCAGAGAAAGCAAAGACAAGAGCTATTAGCAGAGGATGATTCAGGGTAAGAAAAAGGTAAGTGGAGGGAAGCAGAAAGCAAGAAGCCATGTAGAGAAAGACTGAGGAAACTCTCAAATTCTACATCTGAAAACACACAAATTTAATACAAATGTAATAAAACTGAATAAAATAAAGAGTTTAAGGCAAATACAAAAACAAATTTTCAGGGATACTTCTAGATGTCAGTTGTTGAATAACAACCTAATTACTCATGCTTCTATTGATAATAATAATTAATGTTAATGACCACTTAATGCATGTTCCATTTTCTGTTCTTCTAAGTACCATAAGATTTACTAAATATTTAGGTTGTAATTTGCCCCTTGCAAATCTTGACCTCCTCTGCAAAGAGATCAGAACCTTGAAAGTCAGAGCAAGAAAAATTTCAAACCAAATATTTTGATTGTGCTAAGTATTTTAAGAGCTAAATATCCTCCCCTCTGTTCCAGTTTGAGACTATGAGGCTTCTATGTTACATTGAATTCACACCATGCCAATTTAGGCTATAACTACTTGTTTCAAGCACCCTTTATTTCCCCTTCCTTTTTTAAAAAAACGCTGAAAGGAAAAATCTTTGTGATGCTTGAAACGTCTATAACATCAGATGTGCAAATTACACAAAATATAATTTGTATATTCATAAACACTTTGTGAAATGTTAGTTATTCCTTTATTACATTTTCCCTGCACTGAACAAACTGTCAAAAATAGTTTTGGTGCAAATGACCTGCAGTTAGCAATCCTGAGGACTGTAAACTCATTCTCCAATGCAACCTGGTTTTAAATCTCATTTCACTGTTTCAACTAAAAAGTCAGAAAAAGATAAGAAGCTTCTGAAAGAATTTCCAACTAAAAACGTGGAAACCAGTCCTGTGTTTTAACTAAACCTATTTTTACTAGAATCAAGGAAATATAAAAAATCTTTAAGGGCAAAGCAGCATTGCATTGCCACTATTAAGAGAATATTTTTTAAGGTTGGAAGGAAATAGAGAGACACTACCACAACCAGATTTTCACCAATTAGTATGCAGAGTACTTGAATATACATTTACCTTCAACTGCAGTGACTAACTTGGTCTGTCTACATGTTTAGTATGTGTTCACTGAATCTAGCGTTCTCTGCCCAACAATAACCTAATAATTTTGTTGTGTTTCATACAACAGTAGATGCTTTGTAAATCTTATCATTTCAAGGAAAAGAAAGACTGGGAATCTGAAACAGGCTAAGCAAGTGTCATTGAATATGTTTCCAGAGGAAAAAAAAAAGCATCGTATTTTCTCACTCAGTGAAATCTGATTTGGTGTGTACGTGTCAGCGGAAGAGGGGGTAAGGTCTTCAGTGACTTTTCAGCAGTTACTTTCCATCCTTAAAGATGTTTATTACACAAAACAGACAACACTCTTGCTTTTACTTCTCGGCTTCTGTTTAGGATTCAATATACTATACTTTAATCTTTATGGTTCCTGATGCTCAGCCACATAGCTTTGCCACATCCACATATGTTTGACTCCTTTGGGCATTCCTGTAAAGCCAGTAAGGAATTTCCTTTTTAAGCAAAATCTCATAATGTAGCTAAATCTTCCATGAGTTGCTTTGGAAGTCTGCCCTGTAATGCACTGACATAAAAGAGCATAGGAATAGTTGACTGACAGGCAGTTTGAAGGAAGCAAGCAAGAAAAATACATAAACAATACTTTGACAATTGAGGAGTAATAACAGTTTCTCCCTTGGTACCCTCAGCCAGAAAATGTTGCTGGACTGTCATTACCCATCCGTATTATTGCTGACATTATTGTTCACAATACTAAATAATAACTTCACATTTATTATGCACACTACTGTAATAAAATACCTACAGCAAGACAGTGCAAGAAGCATAATCTGAAGCATCTAAGTTTATTTCCCAGGAAAAAACATTTTCTAACCATTCACTTCAGTTTTAAGCCATTTACTTTTAAACACTCAGGACTAAATGAGTCTATGTTTTATTTTTAACACTCTCACAAAATATTTCCAGTAGGTGCATTTTTGGTATACGATGATAGTCAAGTGCTTTGTTTCAGATGTGTTTGTGTCAGACATTTTTTCCATTTCCTTTAAGAGTAAGCAGTATTTGGTAACCATTCACTGAAGCTGCCGCTTGAATTAAAACCAACAAAATTATTTAAAGCTACATGCCATCTATCCTTCACAAGGCTCTTCCTTGAGACAAGGAAACAATAGAAATAGGAAGAGGCTTTTCCAAACAACAGTCCATCTCCTCTGGAATGGCATGAAGCAGACAGAGACCTTGTCCCACGCCCCTTCTACTCTGGAAAATAAAGCTGGGCAGCTCCATGTTAGGAAAATAGTTGGAGAATCACCAGGAAGCAACATGGGAAGAGCACCCTTCTGCTTATTCCCCTCTAAAATGCTCAATTTGTGAATTACCTTCTGTGGCCACTAAAAATGAGCAGCCAAAACAACGGCAGAATAATTGCATATACTTTCTCCCTGTTACTGCAAATGTTCTCTCTTCTTGAAACCTAGAATGCCTTTCAGATGTTCAAGGCCTTTCCCCATTTTGGGGGAAAAAATCAGCACCATGAACCGGCAAAACCCAGGGGCAAAAGAGGTTCATCTGCAACAGGACAGCCACTGCCCAGGGGGAGCTTGGAAACATCTCTGGGACACAGGACTTGCTAAAAGCAGTAAGGCATCTCAGAGAAGACATGTGGAAAGAAGCAATGGCCATAGCTTAAGCTCATATTAAGTGTACCTGACTGTAGTTAATTCCATTATATTCCTAGTGGAAATAAAGCTACTTAAGTTTAACCAGCATTGCTGGCTGACAAAATTCTAGAAATCTATCTGTTTAGACTACAAAAATAATTCCATGGCTTTGTTTTTCATATGTAAATTTCTAGGCTGGCCTCAAACAGTAAAATTAAGATAGAACTATAGTCTTGTTTCCATTAAGCAATGTTAAATGCTCCTACTTCCTCCCCTTTAAGCAAAAAATAGAATGCCTCGTAGTAATAGATCTCATTGAAAATGAAAGCAAAACAGCCGGGCAAAATAACGGGTTGAGAAACATATTACCTTCTCCCAGATCCCTTACACAAGCCTGTACATGGCTGTGATCACAGCTCTCCCACCCGCAATTTTCTATAAATGAGAAAAAAGAATATACGTCTGTTAATACCTTGCATAAAGCACATTTCATTCAATCAATGCTTTTATCAATGGACAGTTCAATGTGGTACAGAAATTTCAAAATTTCTACATGGCACAAGTGTTTCACTCACAAACTCTTTGTTACACTAACTATCAAATCTACTTTGCTCAAAATAGTTAAGACCTTGGGTCAAGGAGACAGTGGCATTAGCACTCAACAGAAAATGTGCTTCTCTACACTAAAATAGCCACTTAAGCAAGAATGTGGAAATGATTTATCTTGCAATGTTTGAAGTTGGATCTTCACCTCAGCTGTGTCATGACTGCACAATCAGTCAGAGGAAGACTGTTACACTTTCATACGAAGAAAAGGATATTCAACTCTTCACTATGAGTATCTAACAAGTAATATTACCTTTCAGAAAATAAGAAAAAAGCATAAATATTAGCTAGTGGAAACACTGACATTTATAACATTGGACTTGGAGACCTTCAGTGTTTAGTCCCCAAATATAAATCTCTGTTTAATAATAGAAAGGTAATGCAATTTCACTGAAAGCTGTTTCACTTAAATAAAGATATATTTTTAATCCTAAATATTGTACTGCTATATTATTGTAAGATAATCAGAAAAATATCAAACTGAAAACTTAAATTGAAGCTAATTAATAGTCTTGTAAATGAAAACAAGTTTTGAGGCAAGAAAATGGCCAGGTAAGTTTAGTTTGGGATTCAGTAATATTGTTTTTGCATTCACTATCCTTTAACAGCTATGCAACCTACAGGCAATTTTAGAAGGAGAAGACTAGAAAAGGCTTTCCAACTATGCACACTCAATACTTATGAGCAAGCTTATGCATTCACTTAATCAGACCCCACAGAACAACTGAATAGTCTTCTAGAGATATAACAAGTCCAATAAGATCACAAAATTATGCACTTCTGAGAATGATTTTTTTTTAACAAATGTATCTATTTTCCAGAGACCTAATTACCTTCAAAAATCCCCTTCCTTAATAAGTCAATTAAGCTGCTAACATGAAAAATAAGTAGTTGTCATAACTATGGCTTCTAGTGGAATTGAGAAACCTGCCAACTGGCCAAGAATCTGGCCCCACAATCTATTTTACCACTATAACTTATAACTTACCAATGAAATGTCCAAATAAACCTCAACCACTGCATTCAAAGAACTAGAAAACTCATGTTTCTCACATTTATAGACAGTCTCTCAGCAAAACAATTAGAATTAGGAATCAAAGGAATAATTAAGAATTGGAGAGTTTTAGCCAAAAAGTGTTTATTTTCCTTCCCTTGACCAACCAAAACAGTGCACGTCCTCAAAACCAGTGAAATTCAGATGGTCTTCAGTTGTGCAATATAACAAGCTTTCAGTCATTATTCAGAGAAGTGGCAGCATAATAATCAAGATCATGTGATCAGAGCCGTGTTCCTAACCTATACACACAAAAGGCTGGGCACTATAGATTCTGTACCTGAATTGCAGTATTTTTGAGAACTCAAAGTATTCCTGATTTTAATAATATAAATATGAAAAGAGAGGTCTATACATTATAAATGAGGATGGCACAAGATTTCTTCTTGTCAGAAGTGAAAAATCTGTGCATACATCAAGCAGCGATACTCGACTTTCAAAAGGTCAACTGCAAATGAAGCTCTGCCATTTCTTCACTTTTATATGAATTTAGCAAGACGACAGTGTAATCAGTTAGAAAGAACAGGCATTAAAACTGAAATAATTCTTTCCTAGAATATTATACACAGATACATGTGTTTGTTTCACTTACAGTGATGTCATCTAGAGATTAAATTATTCATGTTTATGTTTTGAAGAGAGTAACTTAATGCATAAATACCGCTCTTAAAGAAAGTACATGAAAGTAAGCCCTAACGGCATGACACGGAGGGAGATGAATGCATGGGCCAGAGGCAACTCCATTCTGAAGGCACAGAAAATATGTCAGCAGACTTGACCTCCTGACCTGAAGTTCTAGATAGAGTACAACAAAAGAACAGGAACAATCAGCAATTAAACTAATGGGGGGAAAAAATGGAAAAAGACATTGACGATCAATTTAAATCAAGTTTATAACAGAAAAACGCTAGATCTGTCCTAGTCAGTGCCCCAACTCATACCTGTGCCGCGATAAGTGTTTCAGTTAGCCACAAAGAAGGGGGTGAAGTGTATGATTTACATGAAAAAAATAACCCTTCTTTTTTTGCTGAAGAGAACAAGCAACCAAGGACTGCAGAAAGTAGGCTGGCTTCTGACAGAGCCGCCTGAGAGTATTCAAAATGCAGCCTCAGAATACAAGACCACTGACCATGCAAATAAAAACCCTCATACCATTACTTCTTTGATCACAAAAAAGGTGGAATAAAAAAATGCCATTTTGTACCAAGCTTATCTATTGTACTCCTACCCTCTGCACCAGTGGATAACACAGTGCCTATGACAGATTGAAAGGTGTATCTGTGATTGTACGTGATTCATAGCTTTAGCTTACAATAAAATTTTAAATCAAACTAAATTATAACATCTTTCCTGTGCTCAATCTGCAGTATGAGGAGTTTATTCCCATTTAGCTTAGAACAGGTAACTCCTCAACTCAAGCCAAGTATATTTGGTTTAGCTCAATATAACAGGTGGTGGAAATTTTATTAAAATGTTTTTTAAAATATATTTTAAATGCTGTTGATGTAATCATTGTCTTCACTCAGTGAGAAAAGACTGTGCAAGTATTTAATTCTCTACCTGGGCAGTAACATCTCTGAAAAATCTTGTTCAGTATTTCCTGCAATTTTACAGTTGTCCTACCAATCTAATATGCAAACCTAAACTAATTTCTGGCTGCAGGTACTACTAAAAGGGTAAGGTGCCTTCCCTGCACATCCTCCATAAAGCTCTAATTATTTAAAAAAAAAGGCTTGGGGGAATTCATTTGCTGTTTACTTTATATACAGATGTTCAGAAAAGCCAAATACTTGCTAGAATGAAATATTCTGCTAAAATTCTTCATTGCAAATGGGAAAAAAATCGTTTTTGTGGGGCAACACCATCAACAAGTCTCATCCTTCTGTGACTTCCACACAATTTGCTTATTCTACAGCTCATTTGATTAAATAACCTTCAAAAGGAGTACATGTCTGATGGATTATTGTATTGTAACTGGATGGTTTGCACCACTTACTCATCTACAGGAATGTGGAACTTGCAACATCAGATAAACTAGCTATTATAACTGGTCACAACTTACCCGCTGTTCCTGATGCTTCAATGAGACTTGTAGAAAGTCCAGTTCATCTTCATTGCCTTTAATATTATTTCAGCTGATATACTCTACTATAATTAGCAGTGTATATTTTGCCTTCTAAAATTTTACCCCAAAATCTTTCAAGATCTTGTTTTCAGTAGCTTGTGACTGCAAAGCTGATCACTCAGGCTGACGCTTTCATCAACCGCATTTGATGCTGTCAGATGCTTTCTGTTCACACAAGTTCATGAAATACATACAGTGTTTACTTAGAAAGCCCTTCTCACTTTTAAGAATGCTAGTGACAAATACATTGTCCTAACTATGAAAAAGAGGGGGAAAAAGCATTTTCTTTGGAAATATATGGTACTCCCAAAGACAACAGGGTTTCAACAGGAATGTATCCTTTGTGTCATTGCCACACTGCTGCTTACCTTCAAGAAAATCTACCTAAATTCATTCACATAATAGAAATTTCTGAAAAACTGTAGTTGTTCCTATTCCTCCAGTATGCTAGAATACATGCACCCCACCCTGCCAAGAGGGGTAAAGCCAAATTATCTATGTAAAAGCCGGTTGCAACATGTCTATATCATGACAGCAGTAAGGTTGCAAACAAACAATAATCCTCTGCACCTCATGCAGAATAAACAATATCTATATACAGACAAAAGGAAATTAGCAAGCACTTGCACCCTTAGCAAGTTTGCGGACGACACTAAGCTGGGTGGAAGTGTCGATCTGCTGGAGGGTCGAGAGGCTCTGCAAAGGGATCTGAACAGGCTGGACCGCTGGGCAGAGTCCAATGGCACGAGGTTTAACAAGGCCAAATGCCGGGTCCTGCACTTGGGGCACAACAACCCTGTGCAGTGCTACAGACTAGGAGAAGTCTGTCTAGAAAGCTGCCTGGAGGAGAGGGACCTGGGGGTGTTGGTCGACAGCCGACTGAACATGAGCCAGCAGTGTGCCCAGGTGGCCAAGAAGGCCAATGGCATCTTGGCTTGTATCAGAAACAGCGTGACCAGCAGGTCCAGGGAGGTTATCCTCCCTCTGTACTCGGCACTGGTGAGACCGCTCCTCGAATCCTGTGTTCAGTTCTGGGCCCCTCACCACAAGAAGGATGTTGAGGCTCTGGAGAGAGTCCAGAGAAGAGCAACAAAGCTGGTGAAGGGGCTGGAGAACAGGCCTTATGAGGAGCGGCTGAGAGAGCTGGGGTTGTTTAGCCTGGAGAAGAGAAGGCTGAGGGGAGACCTCATTGCTCTCTACAACTACCTGAAAGGAGGTTGTAGAGAGGAGGGTGCTGGCCTCTTCTCCCAAGTGACAGGGGACAGGACAAGAGGGAATGGCCTCAAGCTCCGCCAGGGGAGGTTTAGGCTAGACATTAGGAAAAAATTCTTTACAGAAAGGGTCATTGGGCACTGGAACAGGCTGCCCAGGGAGGTGGTTGAGTCCCCTTCCCTGGAGGTGTTTAAGGCACGGGTGGACGAGGTGCTGAGGGATATGGTTTAGTGTTTGATAGGAATGGTTGGACTCGATGATCTGGTGGGTCTCTTCCAACCTGGTTATTCTGTGATTCTGTGATTCTGTGAAATAGCACAGAGAGACAAGGAGTCCAGTGAAATTGGAACAGGAGGGAAGAACAGAACGTGTAGCAGAATGCAGAAAATGGTCAGGCAAAGAACACAGGAATAGAAATAACAATATTAGGACAAAATAGGGTATACATAAAAAATGATGGAATTAGCAAAGTAGAAGCCCAGAGAAAAGAGATTCAAAGACTTGTAGAGCAGGGAGATCTGAATGAGATGACTGTAGAATTCGCTTACTATGTTAAGAAATGCACTAAGAGAAACAGGACTGGAACGAGATAGAAGGAACAAAGTTCAAGTCCAAGATAACAAATTAGAGTCCATCTGCTAGAGTTCCTGCTTCCTGGTCCACAACAAAGATCAGAATAACCAAGTACACCATTATTAAGATATTGGCGTCTACTTGTGAAAAAACCTAGCAAAGGTATTGTCTCCACTGGCTCTGTTCCACGAAGGGTGACAACCAGCTACTATCATCAGTTACTCTGCTAGCTCAGATTATAGTGGTCTTTGTCATCCAACGGCTTCAGACCTGCTGCAGAACTAGAACGTCAATACAAAGTCCAACTTGTGGCATTTTGCCTGTTTTCACAGCTTGCTATATTAAAAAAAAAGAAACAGTGAAACCATATGCAGGCAAACTGTATGAGACTATCGACATTACAAGTTGGAGACATAAATTTGCCCTGAGACTACTTCTGACAAAATCCCTAAATTAGTAACTACAGACTGACACACGTGGATAAAGGGCTGGCTTTCCATGTTATCAGGACAAAAAGCTTCATAAAAATAAGTAATCACAGTGCTCAGCAATAATATGGCTTTGCATCTCAAAGAAGATAGTACCCTCTAACACTTAAGTGGAACATCAGTCTAGTTGCTACCTATCCTTCAAAAAAAATAACTTCTATTGCAACATCTCAGACAAGCAGGGATTTTCACAGAAATTTTTACTGCATTTAGATTATACATACTTGACAAACAAAGTGTACACAAAGCATGCATTGAAGATGGTTTAGAAGCATGAAAAAATATATCTGTAAGCATAAACCACAGATTTACTGCTTACAGAAACCAGAAAAGTTGAAGATGGAAATACTGAGTTAGTCCAAACAGCACCCACTGATAAAAGCCAAGGACTATGATGAAATCAAGTCTAACAAACAAAAGAAGCACAGGGCACAGAAATGAAAGGTTTATAGCTGGTATGGCAGAAAATTGCTTCAATTAAAAGCCACTACTGAAAGCTAGTCCTACAATAGTGTCTGAAAAGTATGAAGCTTCCTATTACCATTGATAACTATCACCACATGGAAACCCAGGATTCACTGCAATTCATTTAGCGCTACTGCCCTGATCCCAAGAAACAGCCAGACCAGACAACCAAAGACCAAATTACATCGCCATAATATCCAGATTTGATTAAGCCTAGAAAAACATCTGGAATACAAAACTTGCATTCCTGCTGTCATCCATTCACTACATACATTTTAATCCCCATCCTTTTTAATCTTTTTTTTTTTTAAACAGAAAGCAAAAAAACCCAAACAAACGCGGCTCAGCCAGTCAAGAAAATCTTTTGCAACAGCCGAGCCCGTGACCAGAACAACAGCTAACAGCAATGCTTGAAACAGCCTAATGCTGTTACAACTTATCACCAGACTGATAAGATAATACTCTGTGCCTGCCTTTCTCCAGCAGAAAGATTTCAAGTTAAAGTCTGAACCAAAACCAGAAGCTGCATTCTCCCTGCTTTGCCTTTTTCTTTTCTCCTGAGTGAGTCCTGAACAAGAGCAGCTTCAAGATGGGTCATTTAAACTAGCTCTTGGGAACAAGAGGAAAAGAGCAATTACCATCTCCCAGATCATATAAATGGGTGTCAGCTAGATGTTTACCGTAACCTTCTAAAGTTAACAAAACAAAGGAAAGAAGGAAAGTTAGTAAAATATAAAGAAACCAAGAGGATTTTATTTAAAAATGATTTCACTGTCTTTTCTTCTTAATCCTTACTAAGAGACTAAGACTTGTGACAGAAAACGCCTGCAATTTAAAGCAGACTCATGTCCAAACTAGGTATCTGAAATATTTAACTGCTTAATGCTGCATACCAAGAGGATTCCCCAACAACATCATGAATTCTCTAACCCATTTGTTCCATTAAAACAATGCACTTTCAGACACCCCATCATACTACCTCCTAGAGACAAATACTGTCTCCTCAGCGTAAAATCTGTCATTGCTGTTTGGCACAGACCAACCATCAAACAAAACTTTGGAGAACCACAGAACTGTTGATATTGGAAAGGGCCTCTTGAAGTCATCTTGTCCAAATCCCCTACTCAGGCCAGGTAAGCTAGAGCAAGCAGTCCAGGACCATGTCCAGTCAGTCTTTTAATGTCTCCACAGATGGAGACTCTACAATCTCTCTGGCAACTTATGCCTGTGTTTGACAACCTTCTCGGTAAACAAAAAAACTTTCTTGTCCTCAGCTGGAATCTGATGTGTTTTCATTTGTGCCCATTGCCTCTTGTTCTGTCAGTGGGCACTACCATGAGAGTCTGGCTCCCTCATCTTCATTCTTTCCCATTAGGTCTTTATGCACATTGATGAGATACCCTGAGCCCTATCTTCTCCAGACTAAATACTCCACCTTCAGCATTCTAACATACAAAAGACTCCAAGCCCTTAATCATCTCTGTGGCAGGGCGCTGGACTCCATCCAGTAAGTCTGTCTCTTGGACTGGGGAGCCCAGGATGTAGCCTCACCAGTGCTGAGCAGACTAGACACCTTCCTGCACTGCTGGCAAATGCTCCTCCTGATACACCCTAGGATACCATTAGCCTTTTTTTTTTTTCTACAAGCACACATTGCTGGCTCTTTGTCAGCTTGTTGTCCAGTAAGACCCTGAAGTCCTTCCCAGCAATGCTCCTTTCCACCTATTTGGCCCCCAGCATGTACTGATGCATAGGGTTACTCCTCCTCAGATGCAGTACTGAGCATCTCACTTGGCTGACAGGAATCTCATGAAGTTCAGCAGACTTCTTCAGCTTGCTAAACACTAGGCATGGCATCTTGCAGTTTTTGTTTCATATTAGCACATTAAGGTGAAAAAGTAGAAATCATTGCTTCACCATAACTTTGCTAGTATGCAGAAACTGTATAGCACTTGATCTACTCTAAGAATTTACCTCACTCCTTGGCATACTTTTTCCCCTTAAAGAAATAAAATCATTGTTTCCACTTTCCATCTCCCAGAGAATTCAATATGATGTCACAAAAATAAAAGGCCCTGGTACCAAGTTAGTCAGGCCCTAGCTTTCCAAGTAAGTTTATCAGTAAGTCTCCTCATTTGCAAAGAACAAGTTAACTAAATCTTTCTAACCAACTATTAACATATTGTTCCACATATCATTTGATCTTCAGATAATGAGGTCCCTTTCTCACTGCCCAGTAGATCCACTTCCACAGTATAAGCATACTGTTTTCCTGTATTACATTTTAAAGACTTATAATATTATACAGTAACTGCTGGTTTTTACTCTTTCAGTTTAAGTAACTCTCAAATAACATAAACATACTCTAAATCTACCTTTTCTTTTTTAATTTTTCAACAGCCATCCTTTTGATGAAGCATATTGTAGAGGTACCCTCCCAATCAAAGTCCCTGATGCAGGGACTGATGCAGGTGCTCACCTGGGCTGTGGCTTTGTGGGACCAGCAACATCCATCACTGAGGAAACAACCTGCTCTTCAAAAGAACATGTATTAAGGTCCAAAAGTCTAAAAACCTATTTTCTATTTTTGCTTCTTTACAGGATAAAAAAAAACAAAAACAAAAAACAGTTCTACAGATAGGACTTCTTACAAAAAAAGAACAAATCTCCATGCATTACCTTCACTGCACAATTCAGTGTGTGCTCTGCTACATAGGCCTCTCCTCTACAAGAGACAACACAATTCAGATTGACATTGCCGAAACCTTGAGAAAGTCCTAAACTGGCAGGTAGTGCCATTATTTAAGAATGACAGATGATTCTCTATGGTTAAAGAAAATTGCTGAGCACTACAATTCAAAAACCTCTGCTAAAGTCGGATGGAGCAACAGGGTCTCCTCATTAGGAAACAGCCACAACATTTATGTGCTTTCTGCAAAACGCTTTGCTTTTTTATACAGGACACCAAGACACTTGAGCGTTCCTATATTTCAACACAGCGCATTACAAGCCCGCAGATACACATAAAAGTAAGTGGAAAAGGAATGACATGAAGATTTGTGACTTTACGAGGTCCAGAATTATATGAAGGTACTGGTAATTTTGAATGCCCACTGCTGTGTATCCAAAACTCAAGATCATCTATTACAGAGTATCGTAAGAAACCAGAAGGTCCTTTACCAACCATATGGCCCCTTTACTTTTCCTCTTTTCCCAACTCCTTGCCACACATTATTCCTGCAACAATATCTAAATTGAGAAAGAACTCCACGTTATTCCTAGATTTTGCAAAACTGACAGTTTACAATACATTTCTAATCTTTTGATTTTGCTCACTGATGGGAGAAGGGGGGTCCTCTGTTTTATTTGTGTCCTGTCTGGCAGAGAAATAATTAAAAAAAAAGAACAGCTCTTTGAGAAGCCTGTGTCAGCTTCATTGTCAAGACAAAGGTCACTGCATTCCTATTCATGATGACCTACAACTGTACCCATTTAAAGACTTCATTATGCTATATTAGAGGGACCTCTTTCTCAGAGGTTTTAATTTAGCTTCATTGTGAGAAAAACAAAGCATGTAAGCATTGGAATATGGCGTTAAAAAGAGTAAAAACTGATGATTTTAGCTGCCAACAGTCTTATTCCATTTGCTATCCACCCTTGAGATGACAAGTGTGAAGAATGATTTCCGGAATCATGTAAAACAAAATATAAAACTACTTTTACTCTGAAGTACCTCCCTGAACCCCAAAATTAATAAGTAATCAAATTCAGTGCACCTTTTTGAGATGAGTAATTGTTTTATCCCTCATCTCGCCAGACTACTATTAAATTACTATTATAGAAGTAAATCTAGAAAGACATTTCAACTAAGAATGCTCAGGAAATAATTTTTTAAATCACTTACACATTTCATTCAGCCTTAACTCTGCACTAAAAACACCAATATACATGTTTAGTTACAAGGTTTGGTGAACCAAGTACCTGAACTGCTTCACGATATAATCTGATGTGGCTTTCCAAGGCTGACAAATTTCTTAAGCTAAACAGGTAGAATACTTTTAGTGACAAATCTCCATTGATTACTGTTGAATAATCCTGTGGACTAAAGCCAGCCAGAACTGAGATAGCAGACAGACATATCTGCATTTCATTTTCAGAAAGTGGATCAATACTTGGAAATGGCAGGTCCTTCAAATACTTATGTGTTCTAAGAAACAGAGTTTGCTGCGCTGACTCGCACTTCCGAATGACTGACCACAGCCCAGCTGCAGGAGGAAGGCCAGTCTCTCTACCGTAAAGACTACACGATTGCCTACTGCTCAGGATGGAGCCACGTGGTTCTATGAGTGAATGTGTTATCACCAACCTGACCAATTTCCAAGCAGACAGCTAAAACAATACAAATGCCTTCTTCAGCTGTATAAGCTAATCTTTAATAGTCTCATTTTCCAGTATCACCAAGCACTTTCTAAGATAACATATTTTTCATTCTAGAGATCCATTTTGTTTAACAGCTGAGAAGACCCACAGGCATATTTTACCCACCCTAATTTAAAGCACCTCAGCAAAATATGCAAGATATTTTATTACACATCTATATATTTCTCCATTACAGTAAAGCACATTGAACTGATTCTAAAACTCATCACTCATGGAGTTACGTATAGATTTCATTGTAAATTCTACACTTCAAAATAGGTCTCAGCCCAGTTTTATTCCCACTCATCCAAAGCAAGTCCCACCTGTGAGAGATTTCCCCTCCAGAAAACAACATATCCAGAATCTTTGAGCAGACAGAAACATCCTTACTACAGTCAATATAATTTCTGGCTATCTGCCAGCATTCACACATCACATCCCAGGCAAGACTCTACCTTCTTATCCACTGGGAACAGAGTACAAGGATAGTGAGATGTACACACTGTAAGAAGAAATTGGGGGATTAAAAACAACCAGTCTTTTGGTATTTGAGAAAATCAAAATGAAATCTTTTGCCATCAGCACAAAGGAAAGGCTCCTTCTGAACAAGAACACAGGAATATTCTGAAAGGTAATGACCTAGCTTTAAATAAAGTAGGTTTTAGCATTGAAAGTGGCACATATGCTACTATAGAAATACCTGATGCTTGCTGCAGATCCTGCATAATAACCATTGTAAATCTCCTAAGTTCACAGAATGTTTTTATATTTGTAGCATTAAATAACAGACTACTTAAAATACATTTTAATGTAAGATAGAGCATATTGAGGTAAGCAAAGAAATATATTCTCAAATTAGTTCTTAATTCTTTCTTTATTTTAAGTCTGGCTAGATAACATTTTACCAGATTTCAGACCAAGTTCCCAGGTACGCAGGCGGTTTTCCAGCGTAACACGACAGCATTACTTACAATAGCCTTGGGTTTAAAATTACCAAATCCACTAAGATTTAATAAAAACAAAATACTGAAAAGTATCAATATGAAAATATAGTAATACGCTATATACAGAAAATTTGCATTACTATAAAGATTATGAATCAAACATTAGAGACACCAGAACTAGATCTTACTTTTAATCTCAAATTCATTCCATCTTGTATGTGCATGATGACAGGCTGACTACATGATGACAGTATTTTCCCCAAGCAACATTGCCTTGCTGCCTGTATCCACTATGACTAGGATGACAACACTCGGAGAACGAGGGAACACTATGCATAATGAGGCTGCTGTCTGCAGAACCTGGTTTCACCTGTTGCAGGTGCCAAATTTACAACGAACACAAGAAAAGGGAAAATACAACCTAGTGATTGAGGCTCCTGAATGTCATCTTACAGAATTTAACTGCCCCATGACTCTGCCCCACAGCTTCCACTTGATTCTAGACAATTGGATATTCCACGTTTACTAAGCTGGTAACTATTCCTCAGTTCCTTTCCACACAGCCACAGTTCGAAACAGTAAGGGTCTTATACCAAGGAACTCAATGTCAAACAGTGCCAAAGTGATGAAATTCCCAGTACCTTTCCCTCCAAGTAACAGGTATAAAAATGAAACTGGCAACTAAATTTGTAGCATCAGTACCTATAAAACCCACAAGATAAGAATATCTGTAAAGGATATGAAAAAATAAATTATGTTCTTTTGTAATGTAGCCAGACATTAATGTTTGTGAGAAAGCAAACAATGCTGAAATAAATCTGGGTTTCAACTGCAAGTGAAAAGGAGACACAAGAAATATGTTCTGGACAACATGGATAACAAAGCGTATCATAGCTGTTCATTTGGTATATATATACTGCACTCCAAATGCTGTGGACAATACCATACCTTATCTCCTTAAATGTTTTTACAAAAGAACTGCAGAAAAATCACCTTGGAATAACACTAAAAGGAAGATCTCTACGTTTTACGTAAGAAGCCAAAAAACAAATTCCAGTCTGAGAATACACAACGTACGTTCCCACACAGGACACATAAGAAGAAATTGCCACTTGGACTAACATACCAAACAGTTCTAACAGCCTGATTCACCATCCTGGAGGGATCATCTGTGGAGATACAGCCATCAAACTTTCAAATCTCTGAATGTGAAGGCATTTTCAAAAACTTCTAATTGATTATTATCAGGTTTCCACGATCAGTGATTCAAAGAGGGACACTCATCAACTTTGTCTGAAGTCCTGGCTTGGGGAAGGATGATTATGATTTGTTTTTAAAGAAGCACGGGATGAAAAGGACAGCGGAACAAGAAAGTTTTCTTCCTTAATCCTATTTTAGGAAATCCATGAGCAATTGTTGCATAAGTTTCCCAGAGAAAGACGGTCTGTGAAGTGTGAGACAGACAAAGCCTGGAAAATTCCAGGCCAAATGGTTAAAGCTGCAGGCAGCAAGGGCTGAAAATGGAATCTTTGACTTTAAAGTGACGCGACTCCCTTCAACTCATACAATAAAAAACAGAGAGGTAGTAACTTACACATTCTCACACATCTTCTCAGGTGTAACAAACATTTCCACAGCCACGTTGCACCTTCACATGAAAACACTGATTTCTAGCTGGTGGGGAAAAAAAGCAGAACCATCACTCAGACAAAACAGTTTTCATGCACATAATACTAGCAGCAAGGGGCAGACCAGGCAATTAAAACAACAAAACAACACTGATGGAATGCATTGAATCATTCCAATACCTTCTCAAGGTCTCCATGAAGCATCAGGCAGCTTTTCATCAGTAGTCCATAAACCGGAAATTGTGAGCTCCCTTCGCATCATCATATCTTCAGATTTCTTTAATCCCCCTTTCATTTCACCAATTTCTTACTCTAAAATTTCACCCACTACCCAGAAGTCTGTGTCCCATTAAAATAATTCAGGAACTACTACAGATTTCAGCTAGACTATCTGCAGGCAGGCCAGATGGCCACCTTCAGTGGCTTGGAGTACACACACGCTCACGATTCAGGGTACCATAACAAACTTGTTCCAAAGCAAAAACACATTATGTGAGCTACTCTAATAAGCACTAACAGTTCATGCACAATTTTGTATTGTCACGTAGATCAATTCTTCTTTACACTCCTGCTCATGGTAGGAAACGACTTACCATTCCCCTCCCGTAATTCCTTTAAGAACAAAAACTAAACCAGGAACTAAAGTGGAAAAAAAAACCAAAAAAAAACCCAACCAAACTGAAGAGACATTTTGCTTTCCTTTGTCCTTCTCTCATTGCCACATCCCTAAATAAAGGTTTTTTCCATGTAGGTTACTACTGCTTACTATTAAGTTCTTTCCAATATCCATCAGGCAAAGCGATATCTTGATTTTTATGCATTTTACCATATCTTTAATCTTCCTTTATTTCAAGAAAAATAGATTTCAACTCCGTATTACATTAGAAAAAGATCTAGTTCTGTCCTATTTAGAGACAGTTTGGAATGACACTAAGCTGTGGAAAGAATGCACAAAATTCCAGTAATTTCCACTTCACGCTTTCTGAAATGATTCCTAGCCATGTTCTGACGATTAAACATTTTGACTATTTCATATTTACTTTGGACAGTCTTCGTCCTTATTCACTTGTCAGCATGCCAACAATTTTTCCTTTGTTCATGTTATCGTCTCGATTCAAACTGCTGTCTTCTGTTCGTCAACACTCTATTCTGCAACCATTCCGAGACCTTCAGCACTGCTACTCATATTCACGTGTAAAACTGAAGAAAAAAATACAGATTAAGGAAGTTCACAAATGACCTTCATATTCCCTAAAACACTTTAAAGTGCTTTGCTATACTACTGTTCTTACTTGGCTTCCCTTATTATACATAACTTAGAGCAGGGGGAAAAAAAAAAAAACAAACCCCAAAAAACACATAAGAGGACTTTCTAAAATCTTTACTTTGAACAAAACTGTATTATATATGTGTCATTCTGGATTTCCAGCAATTACAAAATGTCTTTGAAGTTAACAATACACAATTTATATATTTATCATAAAAACCATACATAAAAAGACACAGATGTAAAAAGATGAGGTTGTACAAACAGTTTAAATTAAGGGATTTCATTAGTTTTTGTCTTAGAAGCTAAAGGTATGAGATAAAGCCCTGGTTTGTAAAATAACGCATTCAGATTATCTGACCCAAAAAGAAACTGAAGGAAGAAAACAAGCCGAAAATGTGCCAGTAAACTATATTATTCCTTCACAAATTTAATCTCATTATGTTTCCTTTAGAGGTTCTCAAGAGTGTGGCTGGATAATAGAAGTGATATCTTTATGATTTTGTGAATAATGGGTTTTATTAGTATTAAGTTAAAGCAAACAGCCAGAACAATACATATGCAACTTCTACTACACACAATATAAAGAATGTAAATTATAACCTCTGTAAAACAAAAGAAACAGTACTGGAAAAGCCAACACAGTGGTTATGGATTATTCCACCCCTGATACGAGGCTGGGTTCTGTGTTTTGAGAGCAGTTGTTGTTTGCTTATTTCAACTGAAATAGGGTGAAATACATAATCAAGTATAAAGAAAAAGTTAATGGAGTTACATGGATTCTACGAGAACAAACTCTAGATTAGTAAGGAAAAAAAAAAAAAAAAAAGACAGTTCACCTAAGTAAAAGAGAATAAAAGCGGGCTCAGGTTTGAGTTTTTAGTGGTGAGGGACAATGGGAGAAATTACCCAGGATTTTTGTAACAATTCTTTTAATAATACACCACTTTCATAACAGAAGTGTTTTACACTTGCACAATGTTAATAACTTTATTATACATGGAAGCCTGTAATAGGCTGATTACACAATAAGACTGCAAACAACCACTGGTACTTTCCTGACACCAGGAAAGTACATTAAGACTGAAACATCACCAAGAGTACATAAAAACCCATCAGCATAAACATCACCAAAATTACATTAAAAAACTAATCAAAAAATACATTTGCAAAAAGTGGTTTAGAGCAGTGCCACTGCCTTTCAGCAGCTTTGAATGGCCACCAGTATTTCTAGGTTTCCATGGCTCCACAGGCATCAATGAGGATTCACATATAATAAATAATGTACCACAAAATATACATAAAGTAAGGCAATAATTCCAAAGAAAAGTTCTGTTGATATTAACAAGCCACGCAAGTTCTACTCTTGTAGTTGACGCCATCACCAGAAACCTTTGATGGAATTGCAGCCTTGGGCCCTAAAAGCCTGCAGTGATGAACTGCTGCAAACCCCTACATGCATAAAGAGCCCCAGCAACGCCACTGGTGGCTGCTGGGCACAGGGGGGCAGGTGAGCTGATCCTGATGCAGGACAGGGGCCTCTGGAGGTACAATCAGGAGTATATTATTTCTTATCGTACGTGGAAGCCTCGACATAATTCTAAAACGTGGGTGTTTATTGATCATAATCTGATGTCATAAGACATCAGAAAGTACATCACAGGATATGCACTTTCTGGAATGTAACTCTTTTTAAACGCTAGCTATTACGCTGGGGAGAGAGCGAGGAAGGAAGAAGGGGAATAAAAGATGTAAAGAGAGGGTAGGGAAAACCCAGTATCAGGTCCGGAGGAACTGGGAGGGCAAAAGAAGAGGGGAACCTTACACACCAAAAGAACGTGGAAAAGGGGAAGAGCAAGAGACTGACTTTTTTGAACCATGTATAATAAATAATGTATCCCAAAAGCATATCTGGATTACGACTGTAGTTTCAAGTTGGGGTTCTAATGACATGAACCAGACGCACATGTTTTGTTCTCGCGGTTTGTGTCAGCAGAATCTCTTTACAGAATTACAGTCTTAAGCAGGAGTTCTGGGGACATTATGGTTTACATTAAAGCTACCATTCTGGGCCCTCTGTACGGACCCAAGAATATCTGCTCCACCTGCCTGGAATGAACATCACCTGGAAGAATAGGAGTACTTTAAAAACAACAAGATTTAGGTAGCAAACTTCTTTCAGATCAGCCCAGGCAAAAGGGACAGCAATTTGAAATGTGATAGATCCCTTCATCAAAAAGCTGAGATATATTTGTCACTATCTGTGGAATTGGAAGTTCCAATACACTACTGGTGCATAGAATTCCCATGCTTCGTTACACTTTCCTGAGAGTAAAGCAATTAGAATAAACCTTAGTCCTAGGAACAAAGTTAATTTTTTGCATTTTAAACTTTTGGGCTATTCCCTGATGATCTACATAATGTAAATTCGACTGCTAAACATTGTCACTTGAACAAAAACACTATTTTAGTCTATTGATTTTTGATTAAAAACCATAATAAACTGATCTAAAAAAAAAAAAATCGCACTAACAAAGTAAACTAAATATGAAAAGTTGCATTGAAAGGGCATGTTACATTATTCTTAAAAGGACCGTGTAGAAACATTCCAATGGCAGTGTTATCAAAGTAAAAACAAAATTACATTAACAAGACCCCACAGCCTGGTCACAGCTGGGACCTTACCTGTAACTCTGGCTGGTTGGGGTCTTTACTCGTGTACTACATGGCTCGTTTACATCAGACATCATATTTGTATACCCTGAGAAATCTGACACTGAAGTCCTTACTCTATGGTCCACTTCCCCATTAGAGTTAGTGATAAAAGTCATTGGCACCCTGCTGCCCGACTTAAACTGAGAACCAAACGCTTGTGCAAAGTTCTCGATCTGGTAGGTTGCTCTAGGCTCTACGTCCTTCTGAGGATCTATCTGGCTAGTTAACTCCTGAGATGGGATCTGAAAGCTCGTTGAGGATTCTAAGTTTTTCTGTTCCTTCTGGCCAGTCAATTTCTGAGATGTCGACTGATAGTTAGATGAAGTCTCTAAGTTTTTCTGCGGATCAATGAGATCATCCAGCTCTTGAGAAGGAGTCAACTGTTGATGCGTAGCCTCCAAAGCAGACAAATAGAAGCCTGGCTGAGATCCAAGCAACATCCCAAATGGAGGTTTTGGCAATGCAGTCGGCAATACTGAGGTAACGGATTGGCTGAAGCCACACTCAAGCGGAGACGTAGTGTATATCTGTTTGTCTTGAAAAAGAGTGTGGTTATGGAGAGTCGAAGACAAGCTAACGAACTGGAAGCTGGGTCCAAAAGCAAAACCAGTGCTATTGGTTGTTCTTTCAAAGGCTTGCTGGAGGTATTTGGAGTATTCTTGCAACATGCTTGCCTTATCGTTCGAAACTGTTTGAGAGTTAGGGCTCAAGTTTTCTTCCTGAACCATTTCTGAATGTTCTCCCGAGGTGTGCAAGTCCACACGCTGTTCAGTTATGCTGAAAGGATCTTCTTTCTGACCTTCCGATTTGTGAGAGTACTGGTCCAAAAGGCTCTGTAAGACTTCATCAGGAATACCAGACTTGTCGTGGCAAGACTTTATTTCACTATTTAAAGATGCTGAATCAATAAGAGACAACGGAGTTTCGTTATCCATAACACTAACACCTGCAGACTGGATGACGGACTGCTGGGAAGTCATGTGTCCGACATTGATTGAAAAGGCACTGTTACTGCTTGCAGTTTGTAGGTATCTTCTTTTCTTTGAAAACTGCATGGCATCATCATAATTGCTACTTATCTGACCTGGTTTACCACCTGTACTTTGGAGAAGGCCAATAGTTTCTACACCGGTATTGGCTCCTAGGCCTAGAGAGCCGCTTTGTTTTCCAGACAGTGGTTTCTGCCCCAAAATATCTGGCAGCGGCGACACAAAATTAAGGTAATTTTTGTCTGCCTGTTTTCTGCTTCCTTTTTTCAGGATCAATTTTGGCACCTTTTTCTGCAGTTCATCTACGCCTGTGCCAACTAGGCCACCACCGGAAGACACAATAGGGATATCGACTGCATAATTTGGCATGGCCACATTACTCGTAACTTGAGATTCAGTTACTTTGCCGCTACACTTATTTCCTTTGTTTTCAGCGGATACGCTTTTTGCTTTACTTTTTCTCCTTGAGGAACTTGTATTTCCCTGAGACAACGCAGCCAAGCTACCCACGTTACTCGACGATCCAGGCTCCGTTCCAGCACCTGCTTTACCTATGGCTTCACCACACGTTCTTCTGTGCTTCAACAGTCTATCAGTCCTCGAAAAATACTGCTGACAAGTGTCGCATTTGTATGGCTTTTCTCCGCTATGCGTCCTCTTGTGTCTCTCCATGTGGTACTTCTGGATGAACTTCATACTGCACTGGTCGCACCCAAACGGCTTCTCCCTGCTGTGGATCTTCTCGTGCCGCTGCAGCAAGTACTTCTGGATGAAGCCCATGCTGCACTGGCCGCACTGGAAGGGCCTCTCCCCGGTGTGGATGAGCACGTGTCTGCGCAAGTGGTAGGAGCTCCTGAAGGCAGCGCTGCAGTGCTCGCAGACGTGAGGTTTCTGACTGGGGGACGCGGCGGCGCCGTCCCCGTCTCCCACCAGGGGGGGCTTGGACGAAGCGCCGGGCTTCCGCTTGGCTTTGATTCCCTGAGTTTCTGGCTTTGGCCTCTTCGCCTTCTTGACCTGGGCGTCGTGCTTGGGCTCGGGCCGGGCCGGGTCGCGCTGCGGGGGCAGGTGCGGGAGCAGCCCCAGGTCCTGCAGCGCGCCCTGCCCGCCGCCCTCGGGCGCGGGGGGCCCGTCCTCGGCCGCGAACAGCCCGCCGTAGCGCTGCGGCCGCTCCTCCTCGGGCTCGCTCGGCTTCTCCTGCTTGATGCTCGCCAGGGACTGCAGGAAGCCCCAGGGGCTCCTCTGCGCGGGGGCGGCGGGGAAGGCGCCCGCCGGCTCCTTCTTGAAGGCGCCGTCCTGCGCCGGGGGGGGCTCGGGGGGCAGCGCGCACGGCGGGGGGGGCGCGGCCGCGCGGGCGAAGCTGGTGACCGGGGGCAGCCGGTGGTTGAACATCACCATCCCGGGGGGGAACGCGGGCTCCATGGCCGCCGCCCTCTTGCCGCCGCCGAGGAAGCCGCCGCCGAGTTTCATCCCCCGGGAAGGGCGGGCCGAGAGCGGGCGCGGCCCGGAGGGATGGGGGGGGGGGGGGGGGGCGGCTGCGGGACCCGCCGCCCCGCTCAGCGCCGCGGCCCCGCGCCCGCCCCGCGCCCGCCGCCCGGGCGCATCGCCGCCGCCCCGCCCTGCCCGGGCCGCACTTACGGCTCCCGCCGCCGCCGCCGCTTAAAAATAACGCCGCGTCCGCTCCACAATGGAATTAGCAGCCCCTGCGCCCCGCACCGCGCATGCGCGCCGCGCGGCACCATGGGGGCGGGGGGCGCCGGGGGGCGGCGCGCAGGCGCCGAGGCTCCCGCGGGGCCCGGAATGGAGGGGCGGGGGGGCAGCCCCGTGCCGAGCACGCGCTGGGAGCGCGCGCAGCGTCCCTTGGGGGGGCGGGGGAGCGCGCACCGCGTCCCGCTTGGGGGGGGCAGAGGGGAGGCGGGAGCGCGCACCGTGAGGTGGGAAGGGCCCGAGCATCGCCTCTCGAGGCGAGAGGTGGCCCCGCGGCCTGGGAGAGCGTCTCGGGCCGCCTCCGGGTTTACCTCCGAACCAGCCACGCCGGTTGCTCTCGGCACCGCGGAGCAAACGGCGCCGCCCTCGCGAACGAGGCGCCGGCGGCGCAAAAATAAACCGGACGAACGCGCTGCGGCCCCGGGGCACGAGCCGGGAAGGCAGCCCCGGGCCCAGTCCCCGCGCGTCTGGGGCCGCCCGCGGGAGGAGCCCTCGGCCCCGCCAATAAAATCAGAATATCATTTACTTAACTTCCAGCTATGGGGCTTCATAGAATCACTAGGTTGAAAAAGATCTCTTGGATCAGCGGCTCCAACCGTTCCTATATGCCCTTAAACCGTGTCCTTAAAAAAAAAAAAAATGTTATAAAAACTGTTTAAAACCCTACAAGCTATTCGTACTGAATCGCAAATTCTATCAAAGCGTTAACTGCGGAGGTAACAGCTTAGAAACATGGAATTGAGCATATGAACACTTAATTTTTATCATTAGCATAATGAGAGTAATGGAAGAAGGTGGTTATGGCATAAAAACAGTAAGGGAAACATTTTTGATGGATAAATTCTTCCTGACAGTTCAGCCTGTGAAGATAAAGCACTTTCCATATCCTAGTATGAAGCCTTGGGTCGTATTTTTAAAATATCTAATTGCTATAAAAAAATAGAACTTTCTACACCCAACAAAATTTTGAAGTCAAGGAAATAAAACTTGTCCCTTTTATAATTTGAGTAGTTTCCTTTAAATAGCATGTAAACTAACGGTTCTTTTAAAAATGCAGATTGTATTATGAAAGTTTAGGGCTCTCCGGTTTAGCCAAGTGTTAAAAGAAATACCAGGAATTCAAAAAACTTAAAGCAGCAGTAAAATATTAGTCAATGCCTATGAGAAATGAGTCTGTCCCTTTATTCAGGGTGTCTGTGTTTAATGGTAAGCTAGGATGCATATAAGCTAGTCCAAGCATGAAGGGCAGTAGGACACTCATATGGAAAGCCAACTTTGTCCCTCAGTTATCAAGATAAGAAACCTGTCATTTCTCTCATTCACTCTGTCAGCCTTGAGATACTCCAAGCCGACTTACCTCTGTGTTGTACACCCCATATATCAGGAAGATGAAGAGACCCTGTAAAATAAAATGGAGGGAAAAAGCTGTTAACTCTAATCATTTCAGCAGTAGAAATACCTGAAATAAACTTTCCTGGGAACAGACAAAAGAAGACACACTTCATCAAGGTCAATTTATTTTTCTATTTTTCAACATTATAAGCTGTACCTTGAGCATTTACTTGATAATGTGGGAGTGCATCGGCTACAGTGTTTGTGATATTCACCTGTTTGGCAATGAAAAACATCCATCAGAGGATCTGAAATGCTAATTAGAAAAATCGGGTTTGTATCTGAATGGTCTTCTGAACAAAACCACAAAAGAGATTTTTTTAAAGTGAAAACGCAAAGTCACTAGAGCAAAGTGAAAAGGAGCAAGCATCTCTACTTCTGAATATCTTTTTAAATTGAAATTAGGGAAAGATGTATTACCAAATTCTACCCTAAAAATAAATTCCTACGTATTGACGAATGTATACTCCACACTAAATTATTTAAGAAATTTAAATAGGGAGGAAGTAAGAGATGTATGAGGGAAGAACAAAGAAATTATTCCAGTAAGCAAATAATACACATTATTTGTAGACATTCTTTTAACAGCTTGCTTCAAATTGGAAATTACTATTAGACAAGCTAAAAACAGACAAAACACACACTTCTGTGTGTTTCTCCTAACCTTTCTACCTTATCGAAGGATGTTTCCAGGATCTAAGTTAATAGTATTAATGATTCCTGCAATCTGCAGTCTGAAAAATAAAAGCAAATTGCCAGAAACAACCAAATAGCAAATGGAAATAAAATGTAAAAGAAGAAAGTTCCCTGAGAAAATAACTCTGATTCACCACATGCTTATAACCTATTTTTAAATTTATTCATAAAACAACCATATCTTTTAATATTAAGATTTAAATTGGCCATTTGACTATACCAAGAAAAAAAAAACTTCACTAAAATGTTTTCCGAAATGGAACTACATTTGAGTAATAAAGGACTTAAAACTTTCTAATCCAACATGCAAATTACTTCTGGATAGCTGGATTAACTCTGGATTTGCTCATCAGCAAAATCACTATGTTACGAGGCAGGGAGTAAGAAGAGATATCATTCATATGTAATTTTTCTATGGATTACCCAGTGCCAGAATAAAATCCTTGGGAGAGAGAGTGTTTTGCTTTATTTCTTTTGTTTAGTTTTTCAACAAAAGCCTCATTCCACTACTTCCTTTCAGTTATTTACTGATTACATCAATGTCCTCAACAATAAGTAAAAATAGATTCAAAAAATAGACAGCTACATTTTTTGGTGTGCCTTCATATGAAGTGTACCACAATTATATCATGGTGCTGATTCGTAAACAGAACATTCAGAAGCTCTGAAACTCAGGTAAGTGAATTACTCACATGCAAAATTATTGGTAGAATAAAATTCCAGTTATCTCTTTAAATATAGCATTAAGTGGACCATTCTGAGTGCTTTCACAGTAGCACCTGAAATCTGTGTTTAGACTGTGAATAAAAAAGACTGGAAGCTTTAAAGAAAGTTACACTGAAATAAAATTTGTTTTATCTGAAATAAAAGTAAATACTGAAGTTACAGGAAGTGAGGTGAGCACACCGTAATTGCATTGAACACAGGCAACCAGCAGGTGATGAAGCAAATTATTCAGCATACAGCAACGTAAGCAGCATAACAGGTATTTTGTAATTGAATGTTCTGAAAAAAAAAAACCAACTTGTAAACAAAGTCTCTTAGTACAAAGGTTTTAAAAACCATTAAGGTTTTGATAATGACCGTATTTAATGTTACTGATAATAATACAGATTTAAATAGTTTAAAAATGCATAAATAGTGTAAGCATGTTTATTTATTAAGCTGATTAGAGACTGCTTTATACATATATAAAAATCACGGGATGTGTAAGGTGTACACATTTATTTCCTCCTATCTACATTTTAAGTTCCTGGGATTTTAGAGATTTCTCTCCCAGCAGAGAGGCTGGAATGGGTAGATGCCATAGTAAGAAGCAGAGAATAACCAGCTGTTGTTAAGATCAAGGGGGACAAAAAAATAACTCTTCTCTTAGGCTGCTTCCAGAAAGGTGAGTAAAATCACACACTGCTGGTTATTCGGGTACTTTCATGAGTGAAAAATCTTGCCAAAACTATCAGTCCAAACAATATTGTTTGCTATGATATTAAGACCAAAAAATATTTACATTCAAGCTTTCCAACACACTGTAATACTTTCTTTTAACCTAGAAATATACAAATATTGTTTTTAATGCTTCTCAGAAATCTATGGATCCCATATAATCACGGGTAGGCAAGCTACGTAGCTGCTTAGGTTTGGATATACAGTAAACTCCAGATGCCAGTTTTTTGCTTTTCTTGAGTTTGATATCAGCTGATTTAGATATTTAACTGTTAAAGACATAAAGTGCTGTGTGCTCTCTTATCTTGATTCTTTGTGTAGATTTCTGGGAGGTTTTTTGTCTTGTTTTGTTTTATCATTGCGGTGGTGGTGGGTTTTTTTTCCCTTTAACATCAATAATTTATGCTAATAGAATCAGCCCAGCAAGGATTTTATTTATTGCTTGCTACAAGTTACAAAGCCTTGGCAGCCACAACTGATAACAAGGAATAGTTTTTCATGCAACATCGTCATCAACTTTACCTGTACAGGATACTAAAGTAGTAAAGACCCTCAGGGAGTTTGAATTGTTAACAATAATTTGGTCTTACATAACTGATGGTTCAGTTTCTTTAGCTTATTAATTGCAAAAAATAAGGGCCTCGCTGTTTCTTCTGTGGGCCGTGGTGTAACCTGTTCTGTGATGTTATGGTTCTGTGAGCAGCTCAGTTGCTCAGGCTTGTCAGACCTTCTTTGGCTTTTGGAATTAAGCAGTGTTGTGATCAAGCTAGTAATGTTATCCAGAACTGTTTCTTATATCTGTTGGGGAAAAAAAAAAATTTAATTCCTCATTAAGAAACATAGAACATATGTGATCCGAGAGCACATATGAACACCCTGGGGAGCTGTAACCACATTACGCTAAGTAGAATATAAACACAGAATAAAACCATCTATGCCTTGAAAAGGTTAAAGGTTTCTGGACAGAAAAGCTGGCCATGTGTAGAGAAAGAAATGAGAACATACAAGCACACCTGTCATTTTTCAAGTCTCATCGAATAGTAGGGCACGTTCCTGGTAGGCGTCAGCTAGAAGTTAACCTTCAGCTGAGCTAGGATCCTGCCTTTTGGAGACTGAAGAACAGTCTGCTGCGTGCTTGATTACAGTTCCATTTGCCACTGTGCCGGGCGTAAATGGATTGCTCAGCTTTTAGATTTGGCAGGTCTTAACAGAATTGGCCTTGCTATCTTGAATAAATCAGTCAATGGACAGTTCTAATCTTTAGCAAGTTTGTCAGGATCTGTTCCAATTTGGGTGGTACCACGGAAAGCCGACACTCTTATCAGAAGTTCATTCTGCCTTAGGGCAACAAAAACCAGCATGGCAGTTCTTTTATCAGAAGTTTCTTTCCCTGATGTTAACTTTTGTCTCTCAATCTGTTATTCTCTTGGCGTTTCGTAAAATCTTCCTTTTACAGACAGCAAATTTCATTCAAGATTAAACGATAAATTACAATCATGTTTTGGTGTGGTGGAGAAAGTTACACTGATGCTTTTACTATTTTGAATTTCATCAATTTTTCAGCATAGCCCTTCTCAAGTATGTGGAATTACTTCATCCTTCTCCTGTTAATTTTTAAACCTTTGATCTTTCATTTGTTTGATATAACTCAAAAGGATTTTTAAGAATTCTCAACTACTGAAATCCATACTAGAACATTTCAAGAGATCAATTAAATGAAACTATTAGACAAATATGCTTGCAAACACTATAGAGAAGTGTAGAAGAATTTAAATCAATGAAATACATACTTAGTAAATTAATATCTAATAAAAATAATTCAAAATTTTAAAGAATGCCTCTAGTATGAACTTAAAATTTTCCATCACTGAAAATGTTTGTGTTGCAAGAAATTTTCTGCTGCATGGGAGAGAGATAGATAGTAGATCATATGCAGCTATACCAAACTAATTCTGCTTCTTTTTTCATAAATCAAAAAAATAACTGTACTGCGGCAATGGAAACTGCAGATGGCAAATAGAACTCATTTTACTCACACAAGCAGTCTTCCTGGAATCCTAAAACAATTAAAAACTGTCTTGGCAAGGATAGATTAGGGGTCTACTTCTTGTTTTAAATCCAGACCAATGGTAGAAAGCCTCAGGAAACGTCTTTCATGCAAAATCAGGGTTAATGCAAAGGATACCAAATACCAGATTACAGGATTTTTCCACCATAGATAAGAAGCTGGAAATCTTTACTCCAACAGTTAACAAGTTTGACATTTGAAGCGCGACTGTTGTGAAATTTCAAAGTCACTGTCCCGCAAGCAACTACTTCAGCTCTTGTAGTTATCACTTAAATTTGTACTTGCAGACTTGGCAAACAGGAGGAGACAGTGTGACTTTGATTCAGGTTTTCTGCCTATAAACACTAAAAGTTAAAAAAAAAAAAAAAAGAGAACAAACAAATTTTGTAATGCCACCAAGCTAACAGATCCTCAGAAATTTGGTAGTAATAACATGTCATAGCAAAGGCCCTGGAGCAAATCAGCCACCCACCCTGAAAAAGATTCTTCGGTTTGGCCTTGGAGGTTAATTTCTCTTTTTCTCAGTTGCAAACAGAAACAGATGACACTTCCTTAGTTCAAAGCCATGTTTGAGAAATACTTCCATTCATGTCAGATGGAGTGGAAAGGGGCAGGTAGAGTATTCCTCTGGATTCCACACCAAGAACCTCTGCAAGAAATGAAGCGCACGCAATTTTTCAGGCTTTATTCTGTATACATTGCCACAAGGACAAATCTATCCTGTAATGAAAATTATATCATCATCAAATATCCTGAAACAGAAAGTCTGTCTTTTATCATTAGAAATTTTGGTGATTCAAAAAATCACAATGACTTTTGAGACACTGGTTTAACTGCTTTTAAGGAAAGGAACAGCAACCACTGAAAACTCTGGTTTTGGCCAGATGAATGACCTACTATCATAATTCTTAAAGCTTAATGACAAGAAAACCCCACTTTGGTTACTAGGTATACTAGAGCACCTTTCTTTCTCAGAAACACATGGAGCCATATAGGAAATTTTAGGTGAAATTATACATAATACGTGCGATAGAACAACTGGGATCTAGTGTATCAAAAGAGCAGCTCACATTCTCCACAGCCTTAGCAAACTGGAGCTCCATGTTAGCAAATGTAAGCCTACCCTGAAGTTTGTTTTAGATAAAGCCAGCAATAACCTCTCCACACAAAGGTATGTTTAGAATGCTAGGAAATTTTCATGCTTAGAAAAAAAAGTGGTGGAAGGGACTTAGAGAGGTCATCTGTCCACCTCTGCTTAAGCAAGGAGAGGTCATTTAGGTGTCTGAATAAGCTGTCATATGACAGATACAGCAAACTTCTGGCATGATTCAACTATATCATCTGACAGGGTTTTTTAACCACCTTGTCAAGATCCGATTGGAGCACCCAAGTGAGCCTATGTTGATCTAATCTGAGGTGATCAGGGTCCTTTTTTCTACCTGTCTTTAAAGAGGACAACTTGACCTTTGCGATAGATTCATGAGCATTATGGTCAGGGCTACAGGATTAATTTTTTTTTTTAAACAGAAATTTATCACACCGTTAAAAGGTTTCCTGCTTCTGTTTCTTCTTTTCAGAGTTATAGTTTGCAATCAAGATTTTTTTTTTGTAGCATGCTGACTTCATGCAAAGCCAAGACACCAAGCCAGGTGTTTTTTTTTCCTGATCAAATTAATTACAATAATCACACCATCACACAATACATCAAAAGACAGATGCAGCTCCCATCACAAAGAGGTAGAGAAGGCTGCCACACTTCTGTGCTTTTATTCAGTAATCTGTTGTTCACACACATACACATAAAGCAGTTTGAAAAAAAAAACCTAACGTACTCAGAGCTTGGTCTTGCTTTGTCATTGAATGATTCTACCGCCATACAAAAAATGTCTTTCTATACAACATTGTACTTAGAATACTGGCTGTTAGAAAAGAACCACAAATTTCATTCTACCTGCTTACTTTTACCAGCTTGTAACTTTTTCCAGCTGCCATCTATTCCTCATGCTTGTCACCAGCTCAGAGATGACCTTCTCTGTTATTAAACCATACTTTCTCATTTTATAAAAGTTTCTCTAAGTTCTTTTGCTGAGCTAGGGAACATAGAGGGAAATGGATTACATTTCACCCAAAGAATTAGTCTATGCTCTTTAAATTAATAATACCTCTTTAAATCCTTTTGTACTGAAAAATTTTGCATTATAGTCTCATTCTAAAGGTTGGTCTTCTCCACCCAAAACAAGTTAATACACATACAAATGAGTAGGAAGCCAGTTTGTAAAGTGTTATGTGATGCAAAAAAATTCACATCACATCAAGCTAGATTCTGTATTCTCTACATTTACCAGCATCTCACAGTGTGATTAGCCAATTTAGTCAAGACCATTCACAGACATTACAATATGGTTAAATGCGATTTGGGGGGGGAAGGAAATGTCTCTTAAGAAACAAAACATTTAGAATTACAATGGTGCAGGTTATACTGTAAGAATCGCTAAGTTCTGTATAAGAAAGCTACAATATAGTCAAAGTGTTACAGTAGTATTATTGACATTTGCAAGTTTATATTTGAAAGTATTTCTCCACCTTATACACACAAACAGGTACATGTATTGCCAAAGATCCCAAGGCTGTAACACGTGCTGGAGGCTACTGCCTGTTGCCCTCCTTTTTGCTATATAGTAATTTAAAGCCCAGGGTTACCGTTTCTCTGATTCTGCAGACCCCAGAAAAGCATCAGTGAACTATACTGAATGCAATATCTGCTTTTCTAAACCTCTTCTCTTGGGTTCCATAAAACTAATAGGCAGAGCCATATAAACTCACAGCCAATGGCTAAAAAACATCTGACTGTTGCCCTTTCAAACTGATAGGATCTTGCCAACAGATTTGAAAACATTTTTAACAGCTGCTTCTCAGACTCTATCCTACACATTCTTATTGTACTGTAACAAAAACTGTACTAGTAGTAACTACTCCTGATTAATGGTTGAATGTGTTGGAATTTTTTTTATCAAGCTGTAACTCTAGACAGAATCTATATAGCTTAAAATATTCCTTTAGGATGTCAAGATTCACGTATTCTTTCAGACGTTCTAGATGGAGTGTTATTCATCCTAGATTTCATTACTAGCCTAAAAAAAACTCATAAAAGCTTTCTATCTAAATTCTCTCCAGTCAGATGAATTCATGATAGACGCAATTTCCCATAGAGCTAATCTCCTTATTATGTGACTGAACAGTTTTGCTGCATCCTCTCCCTCATTTTTCACGTCATATCAATTCTGTTTGGATTAGATGTGGAGATACACTGTAAAAGAAACACAGTATTTGAAGTCTTATTCCAAATACATCTTTTCCTATTACTTCAGGTTCCTGATGCTGTCTATTAGCAGAAGCCCATTTGGGCTTTCAAATGGGAGCTTTGCCTAAGTACAGAGAAGGCTTTGGGCACACAAAAGTACAGTTATTGGTACAAACTCCTTGAATAATCAGAAAAGGACATAAAGACAAGACGGTCTTCGGTGCTCTCTGTAGTCCCTCCAGTGCTAGGTCAGTGAATCCTTCTCTTGAATCACACTTACCTAGAGGAAGATCACTGTATGTGTGGCCTCTCAGATATTACTGTTGCCTTGTTGGTGATGCAAGAATAAAACCTTAAAACAAATATAACACATGTTCATAAAAATTCCTGTTACCAGAAATCATTTGAATGCTCCCTCTTACAAGATATCACACATTTCTATTGGTTCTGAATGTCTGTGAGTGGTAATCATTGCTCAGGTCCAGAGTCGCAGAGGTCTTCGGACATCTCAGTTGTACTGATTTCAAAATAAATTTCAAAATGAGTTTGACTAACTACTGCTACCGATCTGGGAGGTCTTTGATGGGCTCATGATAATGCACTATTGTATTCAAAACCATATGTTAACTTATTGATATTATGATTGGGGGTTCTAAATCTTAGCAGAGTGAGCAGCAAATCAGGAACAGGGTTGTTCCCCTGCCTGTTTTTATCCTTGCTTGCAAGATGGGGTTTGGTTTTCATAATAATATGAAAAAGTTTACAAATATTAGTTCAACAATTTCCAATTTCTGTTTTTAAAAGGATAATATTTGGGATTAAAAAAAGGAAGATGCCAGGTGTCTCCAAATCAAAGGTCCAGGTATCACATTGTTTTGAGAGAGAAACTTAGAAATTTATTCTGAGTCTAAAAATGCTAATTTGGAAATAGTTTCCAAAGGTCGTGCTTACATTCTCTTGATTGTTCCTTAGCAAATACGTTCAGCATGCGGTTTGAGTTCTTTCATGAGGTAGCACTGCCACACGATTGTGAAAGCCACAGAAGTTCTGATTGTTTATGCACAATGAAGCTATTTCAACTATTTACATTTATACTGTATGTTGGGTTCCAAATACACTTTTGAAATTTTGCTTTAACTGATGTGTTGCTGCAGTTAGAGTAAAATCCACCGTGCTTACGTGCTTTCAAGGACTCTTCATAGTTTTTCTCCATACTACACAATGAAGCCTTAAAATGCACAATTGACGATGGTAGATGACCATTAGAAAGAAAATTCTCAGAAACACTAAACATAAGACAGTATCTCAGGTATAATTAATAAAAAGAACTCGTAGCACTTTAACTTCCAAGAAAAACCCATTTAACTGTAGGGCTGTATAAATAATCGATTTTTCAATCACTGTCTGAAAACAGGCACTGAAATCGATTGCTACTTCAGGATTGACCCAAAATGCAAATATTCTTGGTTTTCATGGTAAAATAAACAAAAATATTTAATTGGTAGTGGATCAGGAAAAAAAAAGAAGAAGAAAGAAACACTTACCTTTTCATTTGGCTTCTTTTGGGAGTTTTTAAAAACTTCACAAAAGTATATTTTAAAATGGTGGCATTTAAAAGGATGAGCATATCAAATTACTTACACCTAAAAACAACCTGTGTTTTCAAGGTCCTTTCTGAGAACAGCAGTCTGAAGATCTGATGGATCATTTCTGTTGAACTGATTTTTCATTTCTGCCCAACACCAAATAATTCATAATTCAATAAAGCAAATTTGAGATGGTAAAGATTAAAAAAAAAAAAAAGTAAAGCCTATTTCCACATTAATCTGCAAGTGAGACGAAGTGGTCTAACAATATATTTTATGAAAAGCCATCGTTTAAGTTTTGTATTCCAAAACACCATCTCACTTTCCCTTGCATCACCTCTTTCAGTTCTTACTGACTGTAACTATCATGGAACATCTTTGTGCCGGTCTTCCCACTCTTACAGTGTCCTCCTCCCTCACATTACAGATGTGGTTAGCAAGGAAGGGAAAGCAGCTACTCTGGACAAGGTTTAAAACAACACAGAGGCAGCATTATCAGAAGGTCTTTGAGGAAAAGGTGAACAAGAGGAAAGGAAAGACTCTATCAAGAAGACAAGCAGGAAAGTGTGAAGTATCAAGCTGCTAAGACAGGTGCAATAAAACTAGTTTATAACAGACGGGCTAAATGCCAAAAATTTAGTCCCAAACCTTGCCAGCAGAATAGTTCTTGAAAGATAACTGAAAAGAAACAACGGTTCTACAGCTTTCAATGTAGGGTGTGAATAGGATATCGGCTCGAGGAAAGTATTAATTGAATACATGTCGTATTAAATCCACCCTTAAAAATAGAGGTTAGTGTCTGCGGTTCAATGCCTTGTTAAGCTAACCAGAAAATGCCCTTACAAGGTACAATGACAGAATATCACATAATGTGTAAAAACTACTTCATCTCTCTGCAGTGTGATTTAGATTGGATCTTTGCTGACCACTGAAGGAAGCGCTCCAAGTGGCTGAGACAGAGAGCCATTGAAAACCAAACAGGAAGACAGAGACAGAAATTAATATGGTTTTCTACTAGTGTCTTCCTTTTACAGTATTTTTTCTCCATATTATCAATAATTCCATGTTTAAAGATTCAGTAGGCATTTTCATTTGGCTGTGCATGACACAACTGTCAATTTACTTGAGCTAACTGCAAGGACAGCCCACCGTGGTTCGGAATCCTTTTGAAAAACTCTGGTATCAAAAGGGTCAATAAATATTTAAGTAAACTCAGGAGTTAACTATGACCTGAAAGATTTGTACAGGAGTTTTAGGGAAAAAATGATCACAGGGTCTTCTAATAGCAATGTGGTGGTTTTGGTTTGGGTTTGCTTGCTCTGGTTTTCATTATTTTTTTTAAGCTAGTTCATTATGAAAAGTCAAATCAGCAGCATTTCTTTTACATAGATTTCTTAGTCTATCTAATCACAGAGCAAGTTGGGGGTGGGGGCAGTCCATGTATCTCCTCCAAATATTTTATGTTTTTCTTCAGGGAAGTATTTTTCACTTTTTCACCGTGAAAAAGGTAGGTCACATGAAATTTTAATTTAATGAGTCACATTCTAATAGCAACATGCCATGCCAGGGTATGCATTACTAGACTTACTAGGAAGCCTTTCCAATTATTGAAGGCACTTGGTCTTCAGCCTGTTTCTTTGCAGTGTCCCCAGGACATGCACCAACAGCCTGCAAACATACATCTTTGCGTGGCTTATTACTACTACACATTAATCAACGTGGCAGACATATGTTAGTTACTAGTCATTCCCCTACAGCTGGAGAGTACTAAAAAAGAAATGAAGGTTATTTGTTTTTATTAAAAGACCACAGTGTCTTTAGGATTTTGGGAGAACCACAGTTTTCAGCATTTTCAGTCCAAAGAAGCAATAATTTCAAAATTCCAATCAGCATTTGATTTTGCTGTCACAAGAGTCTTCAGATGCAATGCTGTGATCCTGTACTTAAAGCTGATCATAAACACAAAACTGGGGGAAGCTGATCCGATAGTGCATCTGAAAAAGGACAATAAAGGAAAAGTTGTGTAAGTCATTCTTATCACAAAACATATGTTCAGAATTCAGTACCTCAAGAGCACTGGGTGGACTCTACTACATTTACTAGCTACATTTACTTTCTCAGTTTGCAAAGTAGAGTAATCCTAACAAAAAGGTGGCTGAAATTAAGAGCGCATAATTCTGAGTCTGTATAAAACTTATTTGTCAATGTGTGCAAATTCCTACACACATTGTGTTTAGCCAGAGTCCTTTTCATATGTTTGAAAACATTCTCCGGTACTGCTTGTAATGGATCAGTGCATTCTCTCACACGTGTGTGCACAACAGACAACACTAATTGCATTCATGACATGAAACATTTTCTTTGGCTGATGGACTGAAAACAAGAACCCTGACTTACATGATTACTCCGTTAAAAAATAATTTGATATTTAACTCATTATGGAGCAAGTACAAGAGATACAAGGCATCTCCTCTGGGACTTCAGAGTTCCTGTAGAATCCTGCGTGATTTGTTTATGATGTGGTGATAATTGACTGTCAGTTACTAATAAATGGTAAATAAAAAAAGTAACCTGTGATATTAAAGTACTACATTAGCTACATTGTGATTAAATTACAGTAACACCACCAGCTATAAACCTTTATAGAATCTCCTCAGCCATGCAGTAATTCTCCTAACTATACTATTATGTAGAGCACAAATATTTCTTTGTAAGTCTGAAGCAATACATCAGGGAAGCATTTACTGCTAAAGCTAGATTGAGAGTAAATGCATCTTGGGTTGCTATGAATAAAGCTCTAGCTTCTCATTACTTTGTGACAAGACACAGAAATTCACTTTACTTTTCATTTAAGCTTTTCTGCTCCAGTTTATAGATGTATGCCTTCACGCTTTTATTCCCTTCTCGCTTCAGCCGTACGTAATAAATGATTATAAATTTTCACATTTGACCACCTCTCTGCTAGTCTCATGCTTAATGCACAAAGTTAGGAAGCTGCAGGTAAAAATTTCACAAACACTTTTATTTATGATGTTGTCCTTGGTAACGGAAATTTCAATGTACTGAAATGAAAAGTATGATTAAAGGGATACGACGTCCTGACAAGGATAGTAGAGGGCAGCCTTCTATTTCCCACTGAAAATATATAATACTTTTTTGACATCAATTTCATAGAGAATAGACATGGGTTAGTCACAAAAAAAAGAAGACACAAACATGTTTCTAACTTCAGTGTTGTTGTGCTATCTTAAATGAAACTTATTCCAGAAATATTTTGAGCAAGTTACAGAGCTTTCAGGTTAAAGTCAGGGACATCAGTAATTTTGTATAAACAAGATACTGTGCAGTAAAAAAAAAGAAAAACAAAAGCCATACTGATAATTTTCTGCAAAATTTAAAAAATAAAGCACACCTCCTCTTAAGAGAGATATTATTTTCTCATTTCCTCTTGTCACTTTCACCATCACTGTAGCACTACAATAGGATTTATTGTTTGGAGCTTTTTGTCTGGTTTTGATTCTAAATTCATCTTAGCTAACCTGCATTGTCCTGTGCAGCTGAAAAGTTGTGACATGCTTGAAACATTTTAGGAGTGGTATCCTAAGAATAATGGGTTTATTTTTAATTAAACTCATTTTGCTTTCTCTTTAAAAAAATAAAAATAAAGGTTTAAAAATTCCATACAGCTTTTTTTTTTACAGCTTTACAGCTTTTATCCAATTTATGGGTAAATAGCAGAATTGAAATAACATTAAGATTATGTTACTAAAATTTATAGTTTTAGATTACAGGACAAATAAATTAATCTAAAATCTGAAAAGTGAATTCCATCTTCCTGAGCAATTTTTAAAATAAATCAGTTTAGTATCCCACTCTTACAAGCAGCACGTGCCTTTTGCAGGTGACATTACCAATGAAAATAACTTTATGACCTTAAAATATTAATTAAAAAAATAATCACCAGACACCTGCTAGAGTTTACCATCCAGACAAATATTCTATGTAGTTTCCAACAGCATAAATGCAAATATCAAATATCACTTTGAAATTTCATGTTTATGAAAATAAGTATTGAAACACCACATTCCAGAGAAATAAATTAAACTATGTTTAAATCTATTGAAAAGGGCTCAAGAAAATAAAGCTTCTATATTTAGGCTTTTTAGCTGACCTGTGCAAAGGAAAGGGATAGTTGGGAAGTTCTGTACATGAAATTCCGCTTGGACTTGTACAGGTTAAAACTTGCTTTTGTACATTGGATGTTCAACAATACAGACAAAGCTCTGAGTTTATATTCACTGTCAGATGTGTCTGCATACAGTTCATAGTGAATGTTTTTTGTAACTAGCATTAAATGGCATAATTAGCAGAAAAACAGTAGTGACCAAAATATTCTTGTAATCCTATGAGTTTCATAGCTGACTGCTTTGGCAGGGCAGCTCTATGATATAAAGAAAAAAATCTGGAATATCATATTGGTGTTTAAATGTTATGCTTATTAATGTCTTGAGGCGTTGTTTCCCAAACAAGCATTGAGGATTTATGATTTGCTTTTTTACAAACAGATAAACAATTTGTTCTGTATCAGATTCCCAGTGGTTATGTTATTAAGCCAAAAACCTCATGGATGCACACTCAGAACGTTTTTCAGTCTGTACTTGTAACAGCCTCATACCTTTCTCACTAACAGGAGCTGCAAATATTTTGTGACAGATTCCATTTGTTGGCTAGCTATCATAGAAACCTGAAAAACACATTGCGTTTTATGTCAGTTATTACAAAAAACACCACAAATTATTATGAAAACAAAATTACCAGCAATTATCATTTGAATGTCTATTTTAATCCATTTCAGATTTACTGTTACTCTGAGGTTTTACACCGTGATTTTTTTTTCTCCTACCTTACCACACAATTACAAGCTACTGTGGTCATTTAAATTACTCCTTTATAATCGTTGCCATTATAATACCAGCAATCTACATTGCTGAGCATTCTGCATAGTGTCCTTACTTAAGCACGCCCTATTCTAAATGCATTTTAATATTTGCAGTTTGAAACCTGACAAGAAATCCCTGAGAGTAGACATGTGGGATCAATTATGTGAAATAAAGCGTACAGGTTAGAGGAACCACAGCAGAGCTCACACTCTTTTTAACTTGCTAATGTCTCTGACCTCTCTGTACAAAAGCACTTTAATCAACATTTATATATTACTTTTTTTTTAGCCTTACCATTTAACAGGCTGTAAAAAATGTTTAGCAATCAATTATACACATCAAGTTGATGTGCTGCAGAACTGAGGGTCATTTAGGCTTACAGCTACATCTGAAAGAGTTTGGGAGAGCCACATGGGGAGCAAAGCAGCTTTTCCCTTTTAAACTAGTAAGCAAAAGGACAACTTAATTAAACCCAACAGAGAGCATCTCCTCAACTTTTCTGAAGCTCATGGTAAAAGCACCGACAACTGTTCTTTGGGGACTCAAGAGCATTTGCTTTATGTCTTCAGGCTTTGGCTGTGCATACCTACAGTGCCAATAAGAAATGTCACAATCAAGTGATCATATTAGATTAATTTGATTCTGATCGCATGGCCTAATCCAGCAATGGAACAATAACCTAAATCTGGACCTGGCTACTGATGTCTGGTATGAGATATGGGTCAGTGAACATAAGTGCTCTATTTGTAATCATAAAAAGAGAGGTAATGCATAGGATGCTAAACTATTGCTTTGCCTCCCCTTCATCTTATGGGGAAATTGATGGTCCATAGTCTCCAGCAGGATAGGGAGAGGATGTGGCTGATTAGGAATCAGAGAGTTGCTCTGATTATGCATCTTTTAAAGAGATTTCTTTCCTCTCTTATCACTGTTTTCAGGAGAGTGTGAATAATAAGAGCAAATTCCCCACTGTTCAACTAAGGTATTGCTTTTTTTTTTTGAGGGGGGGGGGTGGTCTGCTTCATTCGTTTATTGGTCAAAACTAACACCCAACTCATTCTAAGTTCTTAAGTAGCCCAGTGTGGTTTCTCAGGCAGCTCCACCTACTCTTATGAGGGTTCAGCTTTTTAGCTTTTGGAGAATCTCCAGGATTTCGCATTCCTTGAGAGGATCTTTGCCAGTTGCCTGCAGAGTTGATGGGAAGAACTGTAGCTTTGTAGCTTTCTCTGCCACTGTCTTTGACAGGGAGCAGCAAACTGCATTTCACATGGGGTTTACTTTTGCTGATATTAATCCCATAGCATCTAACTGGGCAAATCACAAACTCTATTCAGGACTATCTCAGTAACTCATTGCACCTAGATTAAAAAAAAAACTCAATAAAACTAGTAAATTAACGAGGCCATTTCACTGAGATCCTTGGTTTTGGATAAGTACTTACTCATAGGACAAGTTGACAGTTAAATATGAACTATAATTTAGAGGCTTGCCTTCTTTCTTCGTTACTGTAGTCTTCAAAAAATAGGATAACGAGAACTATTTCAGAACTGTGTATAGGGAGCACTGTATGCCCTGTATAGTGCACGCACAGGACACAATACAGACTTTAACTGCATCCCACACATTCACGGTGCCTCAGCACAAGTGCTGCGGAGTTAGCAAATGTCCAGACACTTCGGATCCCACCTAATGGACGTTTCAGGGTTAAAAAGATCAAGGAAATCTAGACAGATGGTAGCTCTGTTGAAAAATCTTTCACTGAGTAAAGAGTTTCTGTAGTAGTGCAAATTAAATACCAAAATGTGTATTAATTTGGAAGAAAGACTTCAAGAATATTGTTTCTTGCCATGTTTTTTTTTTGTGGTTCTTAGCCTGAATTGCCATTTGTCTGAATTATTACAGATGCATCGATCTGACTTCGACCTGAAGTTACTGAGGTTTTATAAGACTGCAGTAAAGCTTTCTTTGCACTAACCAGCCAAGCACATAAACATTTTAATGAACTGTTTTTACATGGTTCGTTGAGTAGCTCCTATAATACAAATCACTTCTCTGTCACACTCAGCCCTCTCACACAGGCCTTTCTCCTCAGTGCACAGAACGCAACGTGAATAGCGGTTCGATGGAAATTCAGCAAACATCACATTCCAGTCAGTACACCTCCCAAGAGTAAAAACATTTAAGCTATCGTGTCTTATAAAGAAAATCTCCAGCAAGCACAAGCAATGAAACAGAACACGTGGAAAAGCAAATATCACTGTTACCACCAAGCAAATAGTTAGGAAAAGCTACAAAATAAGCCTCTTGGAGCTAACGCATCACCCTGCAAACCTTTCAGACGATGAACTAGTGTTGCCATGGAGTACTGGGGAAGCTAAATTGTCATTAATCATAGAACAGATCATCTCCCAAACAGGTATTTTTTTTATATCGACTTAAAGGGTGAAATACATTATTGAAATCAACATCACTGTAGACCAAATCTCTTTGGAATAATTAAAGGACATTAATGACAAGTATTTTGGTGTATTCTAGTTAACCTTTAAAAAGCAACATAAAAAGCGTAAAATATTTATTGTTATGCTTTCAAATAGACTTTACGACATATTATGTATTTTTGAGATTAAAGATTAGTTCTAACACATGATTTAATAATGAATGCAAATTATAAATGAATATTTAACAAACCATATCACGTTTTATGTCTTAACATATCCTTTGCCATTACTGTGACTGAATGAGAAATTGCTCTGTGATGTATTGTCCTGCTGCCTAGGGCCCGGGTGTTTTCACCTTGACGTGGCCTTTAAAATAAATTAATTTGTTAACGTTTAAGAACTCTGTGTAAGAGTTGACATAAAACATTTATAAGTCTGTTTATGATTGAACGACCCACGCACTAATCAGATAATATTTATTTTTAAAATAATTTATTTGGCCAATTGTTCCATGAAAAAAGATTTGGAAATGTTTATTTCCAAACTGAGTTTACGATTAAGTGGTACTAATGGTACCATAAAGATGTTATATAGTGTTAATATAACCTGAGTATTAAAAACATAATGAATTTGCTATTTATGAACCATTAAGTTTTACCTCAACCCTAGAATAAACTTCCTATCATTACAGACCTACTAATAACTTTTCTATCTTTTTTCATCCTTTTATCTTTATTCCAATCTTTGCTTTCCTCTACATGGTCAGAATGTCATAATTTTTATATTTGTAGGTTGAAATAAAATGTTTAAAAAGTAACATATTAATTTATTCTGGACAATATTTTTTAGTGTTTTGTTTGCTTAAGTGATGATGCAGACTACTACCAGAGAAAGGCAAACAATATTTTTTTAGTTTTGATTAATAGTTTTTAATGCTATATCTAACCCTATTAAATTTATCTTAATGCTGCAGATCAAAAAAATGCAAAGAAATATGGGCTTCTCAGCTTCATAGTTTTGTTTGTTTTAAGTGGTCTAATTCAGACTTTCTGTTAAGAGAATACACTACATGCAACTTAAACCGAAGTACAGCCATTACATTGGGTGGGAGTTTCACTAATTTCTCCAGCATATAACTAAAGGACGGTAAGAAACAAGGAAACTATTACCCATGGGCAAGGGAGAAATTAAAAATAAGAATCAATTTGTTAATTGGTAAGAGAATTCTTAACAGCAATCCTTACTCTCTTCTCCTAGTGTTTGCCTTGCCTGTCTGGAGTGCTCTACCACGCTGGGCTTTGTGTGTTCATTTGTTTTCAGATTGTTTATATATCTTCTCACATTTCCCAGTCATCCCTACCATCCTCTAGCAGTCATCTCTCCCTATTCATTTTGCCATTATTTTCTTCATATTTCAGTCTCCAGTTCCATCTCTCTCATTGTGTTCGCGTCTCTCTCATGTTCGCTTCACACTAATTCTGACATAAGCTACTCTACCTTGCAGCTCTCACCTCATGCTCAGTTTGGGGATCCCTTCCATTTAGTCTCCATGTCAATTCATAAATTTCTTTTCACCTGCTGCTTCCTGTATCTTGGGGAAAAGCTGCCACCATCCCCAATTCCTCTTCACTTCACAGCTCTTCAAAGACATCTAAGAGTATCAATTTCCTCATTGTGAACTGAAAACAGAATTTCTCCTTAATAGATTTGGAGAGACTTATAGTTTATTTTAAATCATTATGATTATGCAACTAGCTGATCCCAAGCTAACCATAGTACAGTAAGGATAAAAGAAAAGGTGAGAAAGACAATTATGTGAGTTATTCAGTGTTTACTTTTCTTTTCAATTCAAAAAGCTACCATTCCTGGGACAAACTGATCTCTTCGCGTGCAGACAGAAGCCAAAGCTGAACACTGGATGACAGACTAGCTTCAGTCAGTAAAACATTTCAGTTCTTCCCAGTATTATTCATGACCTGGGATGCTTTTGTTCCAGACCTAAATCCAGAAGATAACAATCATTTTTCCCTATCCCAAATTTTTTCTCTCCCACGCTGAAACTTAAACTCCCCTCAAACATTTTACACCAGAGTCTTGTGCGTTTATTGGCTGAACAGTTACTACAGGTGAGGTCAAGCATCGTACTTAAGGAAGGAAGAATTTAAAAAGCCAAACGGCACATCAGGCTACAATGTGAGAACTGGCAGAACTTAGGTTTACCCTTCCATGTTCTCCAAGCGTTAGCATGTTATATCAAGTCTGATGCACTTTTCCAGTCTGATTTAAAGTATTATTATTTCTTTCAGTCATCTTTCTTTTACTCTAAGGACAATAATCTCCTTAATTCTACAGAAAGATTTGGGGGAGTGAGGGGTGGATTTACCTGCCTGGCCACCCTGATGTCATCTTTTCTCAGATTTCTCAACAAGCAACAACCCCCCCCGAATACCCTAATATTAATTCTGGGCCCTATTTAATGCCCACTAAAGCCAAACAAAACAATTTCATAGACTTTGGTAATGTTTCACGTGAGGCTCAATGACCATAAATCAGATAAGCAGTTTCTTCTCTCTTGCTCAACTCTCATGAGCTCTCATTAAAAGCGCAAGTAGCCTAACGTGCTAGATAGGAAACATTAAAATATTATGCATCACTGTACACTAAAGCCACGATCATGAAAATCACTTCACCTGTGACAACATAAAATTTGAGCCAAGGATCATACAAACTAGCAACATTACAATATAATGTTTGTTTTCATATTACATTCATTCTGCCACATGGGTCTGGTTACAATCTCTGCTTTGAAAATGGGCAGCTACATTCACAGCCAGCGAAAGAAAAGCAGCAAACTTTACATAGGTGAGAAAGCATTATTGAAACTGGTAAGGGAGAAATAACGGACGGCAATCAAACAGCAGCTTCAGACAGCAACTATGCTTTCACCATCACCACCTGAAAACTTAGGAATGAAAAAACAAAAACAATTCCCGGCTGAAGTAGAGACAAAGAAGATAACCCTCCCATAGGAGCACAGCATGATAAGTAGCCACAGGGAGAATCACTGTGATCAGTCAGAAAGGCAGGAGAGTTATTAGCTTAGCCCTGAACCTCCTACTTAATGTGGGGCCAGTGGTGATAGTTAACAGACCCTGGCTAAGGTGACAAGCTTTGGACCTGCTTGAGGAAATCCAATTGAGAAGCAGCCATGAGGAACAACAAGCTAGAAACAGATGTTCCAGCTACCAGGATGTGCACACATTTAACCTGAATATGTAGAAAAAATATTATTTTCTATAGATAGTGATTTCATCTCCTTCTGCATTTCAGGTACTGTCAGATCTCATTATCCACAGCTAAAGTGCTTCCTTCATGTTTTGGAATAGATCTTAAATCCAAGCAGAACTGTTTGAGTGATAACTACATGAAGAATTCAAGGCACTAGCTTGATATTCTGAAGATAATTTTAATATTCAAGCAAAACAAGGCTAAACTCATGGGAATACAAAAAGTTACATTTCAACAGTGTTAAAATAATTACTAATACCCATTTAACCCAGCCTAAACCATCAGGAAAGCTGACATTCTCTCAGCTGTCAATTCATATTTACCAGCTAATGTTGATTACATGTACTTCTATCAATAAGTATCTAGACAACTGCCAAAACAGGACACGAACAGGTTTGTCAGAACTAACTGCTTACATTCACAGGCAATTATGCCAAACACAACAAACAAAATGTCAAAGTCTTAAGGCAGTGTTCTGTGCATCTCTGTGCTCCACGGGATATAAATAAGAATACAAAAGTCCTGTAGGATGTTAATATCCTATATGCAATAAATACCCTAATGTACATTTTCCTCTGCAGTTCTATAAATTTCATTAACATTCATGAAAACAAGATATGCACCTCAAGAGGAGAAAATGCCCTGCTATGTTGATTTTTACAAGAAATTTACTATTCTCAACACAAAATATGCCTGTTCCAGATTTCAAACACATCCTCTTTTTGGGACATACAACATCCCTAAATAGCTATTGCTAAATTTGTTTATGGTTCTACATTGAAAAGTAAAACAAATAAAATATAAGAGAAACTAATACCACTGACTTGGACTGAAAAGCCTATCTCTGCACATGAGGAACAGTGAAATATCTTTATAACCTCCATTTTCTCCCATACCTTTCTTAACTTCTAAGCCTGTTATAGCTTCAGGGCATAGGAGTGAATTAAACTGCTCTTTCACTCCCTTAATTTTATGTATTGAAAATAAGTTAAAGTGATATGATTTTATGTTCTCTTTTGCTGACATTTCCAAAGCAAATGATCCCAGCAGCTGCCACGATAATAATAAAACAAGAAGTCCCTGGCTAAACAATTTTTTTTCATCACTTCTAATTAAGGCAGAGTATGATAAATGACTGATATTTAGCTTAAAACAAAATCAAAGATGTTTCCAGTTGACTTTTTCCATTCAACTAATATCAGAGCAGGGAGAAAGAGGGTTTAGTACATAAAATGAAACACTTCACCAACAAAGAAGGTATCAACTTAGAATGATATTTAAACTCCATGGACAGGCACAAAAACTTTCTTCATTCTTACTACTGCTGAGTTCTAAATTCTCAAAAATCAGATGTTAACAATAGCTGATTTTCCAGATTATTAGCACTTAGGGTTCACATGAGCATTTAGAAATTTTTGTTAAATATAGCTTGGTAGTACAGTGTTTCTTATGAACCCAAATGAAAACTTGAAATTGTGCCTTCAACATGTTTTCAACAACAATTTTGGGAACATCTGGAGAGAAAGTTTCTTCATTATGTAGCTTCTACTTCAGAGGAACTCAGCGGTCTAAAAGCTAGGAATACACCACTATTTTCATATATATTTAAGTACTTCATTTCAGTCACGTCAGGATGATAAAAGATTCTCCCAGCTGAACAGTTGTACAGCCTCCCTAAAATAAAAACTGTATTTAAAAAAAATCATGTGTTAAATGCAGAACTGAATAAAATATCCACTCCATTTCCGTGCTGTAAGCTATTCAGTTTGTTCTCTTCTCTTGTTTCTGCCATCACTCCCTTCAAAATTTCATCTTTATGAGCAAAGGTTTTGTTAATAGAATCATAGAGTTGTTAGGTTGGAAAAGACCTTTGAGATCATCAGCTCCAACCGTAACTGTCCACTACTAAACCATATCCCTAAGCACTTTGTCTACCCACTTTTTAAACACCTCCAGGGATGGTGACTCAACCACCTCTCTGGGCAGCCTGTTTCAGTGCCTGATAATCCTTTCTGTGAAGAAATTTTTCCTTATGCCCAATCTAATCTTCCCCTGATGCACCTTATGGCCATTGTCCTGTCCCCTGTCGCTTGAGAGAAGAGACCAACACCCACCTCTCTACACCCTCCTTTCAGGTAGTTGTAGAGAGCAATAAGGTCTCCCCTCAGCCTTCTTTTCTCAAGGTTAAACAACCCCCGGTTCCCTCAGCCGCTCCCCATAAGACTCATTTTCCAGCCCTTTCACCAGCTTTGTTGCCCTCCCCTGGACACAGAATCACAGAATAACCAGGTTGGAAGAGACCCACCGGATCATCGAGTCCAACCGTTCCTATCAAACACTAAACCATGCCCCTCAGCACCTCATCCACCCGTGCCTTAAACACCTCCAGGGAAGGTGAATCAACCACCTCCCTGGGCAGCCTGTTCCAGTGCCCAATGACCTTTTCTGTAAAGAATTTTTTCCTAATGTCCAGCCTAAATCTCCCCTGGCAGAGCTTGAGGCCATTGCCTCTTGTCCTGTCCCCTGTCACTTGGGAGAAGAGCCCAGCTCCTTCCTCTCCACAACCTCCTTTCAGGTAGTTGTAGAGAGCAATGAGGTCTCCCCTCAGCCTCCTCTTCTCCAGGCTAAACACCCCCAGCTCTCTCAGCTGCTCCTCATAAGACCTGCTCTCCAGCCCCCTCACCAGCTTTGTTGCTCTTCTCTGGACTCGCTCCAGAGCCTCAACATCCTTCTTGTGGTGAGGGGCCCAGAACTGAACACGGTATTCGAGGAGCGAAATGGGGAATCAGAAATCAGAATGGGGATTCTCTTTGGTCCTTCTTTTGTTATTGATATATTTGTAGAAAGATTTTTAATTATCTTTCAAAAGAATGGGCCAATCTAAGTTGTAATTGGGCTTTAGCCCTTCTGAACTCATCTCTGAAATCTAAGTAAACTGCCAAAATAAAATGTAATTATAACAAAATTATGCACCACTGCTTAATGCTTAGTATCATTTTCATTACCTCTATGCAATATTTCCTTACATCTCAAGTGATGTATTGCATGCTGGAACAACTCAAAGCTGTTATCTGACAGCAAAGATGACAAGTACTAAGTTTCTAGGAAAGTTCAGCTGTTAAAATAGCAGTATGCGAAAGAATAGGTGTGCCTGCGGGAAATGTAAATAGATGTTGGGATTTCACCACAGAAACAGACTGTCTGTTGTATACGATGAATTGTAGGGTTCAGTCCTACGCTTTTTCACTGAATACTAAGTAGATGTTCTAAAATATTTTTAAAAAAGCAACAGAACATAAAAACGTACATATCACAATCTTCAACAAACATGTGCTATGAGAAGCTTTAAGAGCAAGAAAAGTAATGATTAGGAAAAAGTACCAGAAATTGACTTGTTTTAAATTATAAATAAATATTTTAATATATATAAATAAATATTTATATATAAATAAATATATATAATATATTTAAATATAAATATATAAATAAATATATATATAAATAAATATAAATAAATATTTTTAAATAAATTTTAAATTGTTTTAAATGTTTTCTTTTAGCAGTATAATATGTAAAATGTAATGATAGATGATTGCCATTCATATGGTACTTCATGTAAAGTCCTTTGTACTGATGAAAATGGGAAGTTGTCATTATTTGTATCTTATACTTGATGAGGCTAAAAGAGAACACGTTCAGGTAAGAAACATCCAAATATCTGTTCTGAATTTTGCTAGCCCCAGGGATTATATATTATACATCGCAGATCAACACTTGCATTACTATAATAGCTTTAGTAACACAACCAGCTCTTCCAGTGATGAACAAACTCTCAACTCCAACCCACACAACGGTTCCATTTCTTATCTTGAATAAAATTACATTAAGTAAAAAATGTATGAGGGAATCTTCTTCATGGCACTTTGCTCCTGTGGAAGCCTTGCTGCAGCTGGAATGCAGCTGGAAGTCTACAAGTATAACAGACAATTATCCAAAGAAGACACCTAGGCTGCTAAGGGTTCCTGTGCCCCGAGACTGAGATGCATTTGTGTGAATTTTAATGCTTCTAAACTGCTTTGCAAACACGGTTATAGACTCCAAGTAGCCAAATATTATGCCCATTGACAGGTGAAGAAACTAAAGGCAAAGAGAGTTACCAAACACAGGAGGGCCTCAAAATTGCCTAGGATCGCTTAGGCTCTAATCAATGTGCAGACATGTTTTTCACATGTCCCAGTGACTAGTTTTAAATAGCTATCAAATAACTTGCTTGTTACTTCAACAAAGTTTTTTCTGTAACTGAAAGAGCTGAGGTGCTAACAGGCATTTCAGTATCTGTCACTGTCCTGCTGTGCTTCCTATGTCATTTCCATGTTTTTTTCTGGCTTTCTATAAGGCACTAGACTTCGACTGTAAATAATTTTTTTCTTCACAATTCCTTAAAAAGAAAAGTTATTTCTTAGTTCTCCATCAGTTATACTTCGGATATAGCTTATCTGGCTTCTAAATTTCAGATAAACATTCTCAATTTCTATTTCAAGTACTTCTAGCAGAAGACACTAAGAATCAGATGATCCGGGTCTAACAAATAATCAGCTCCCATATGAAATCCTAAGTGCCTCCAGCAGGATCTAAACAATATACTCTTGTGAAGGACACCAAAGGAAATCACAGGACAACCAATTTCATGGTGAAAGTATAGGCTAAAATACCCTTAAAGTCTGAGGGCCATTCCACCTCAGCATGATAAATCATACTTAGTGGCTTATACACAAATTAAGCTTATTTCATACGGAGAAGAAACGTCACAGCACAGGACAAAAAAGCCCCCCCCCCCCACACACACATAGATGCCATCACCTCTATTGCCTCTAACAGAAATAACCAGAGTCAGTATACAAGGAAACAAGGAGAAAACAAATGTCAGCTTCAAACATCCTTGCTTTTGTGTGCTTCGGACTAAGATGCCTTTGTTTTCAACTCCCCTCAAAATACAATTTCCCGACCTAATCCTGTGTATTACACCAGTGTGAACATTTTTGACCCTAAAAGGTATCCTAGCAACATTAATGACCAAAACATTAATTCTTAAAAAGGCAATATGTCAGTTTACTGATGCAGATTTCTTTTTGCCCCCAGGTAATCACACTAAAAATCCTCCTGAAAGGTAAGGGAGGGCCTCACTCGCAGGAGCTCCTTCGCTCAAATAAGGCAGTCATAGTCCAAGATGAAGGTAGCATAGTAAACTTATAAAATTAAACCTAAATGCCTTCCTTTTACATCAGAAAAGGAAGATGAGCCTATTTTCCCAAAAATATTAGAAAGGCATCCAAATGATTCCCTCAGTAAAGCCTTTCTTAACTTCCTGATTGGTGCTTTGTCATCTCTGGTCACCATGTGTTTCAGGGAGCACTGTGTTAAACAGAAACAACAGAAATAAATTTGAAAACGAAATATTTTATATTTGAAATGCAGATGCATTTCTCTCGCCAATCATTGGTGTGTTTAAAGTACAAAGGTGATTGACACATGCTTTCACTTAATTATGGTAATTACAAAGAATAACAACTCCAAACCACATCTGTTCAATGTAACAATCTTGTTGTGCTGCGCAGATTACATTGAGAGCTGTCAGAAATGCCAATTTTACCACAAATCATGCATAACCACATTTGTAAGACAAGAAACAGATTAATAAGCATCAACACTTTTCTGTAAACACTTGTTGAAGAGAATAAAAGCTGTTAGCACTGAAGGAAATGATACAACAGTGGATGCTTTCTCTATCAAGCTGGAAACGAAGGCACAGGAAGGACAAAATTGCGGGCTGGGTCCCCAAAGAACTGTAGCAGATAAAGATGTAGACAACTCAACAACCACACTTCACATGAACGATATTTAATCTTGTTTATCTTTTCCTTTTGATCAGTTTTCACTTAAAAATTTTATATAGCGCTAGATAATGCAGAAACATGACGTTTTACAACCGTATTGAATTCAAATGTCTAAAATGCCTAAAATATCTGAAATACTTAATTCTAAGTTGAGTAAGCAGAGGTAAAACTTTATATGTGTTTTTGTCCACTATTTTAATATTATTTTAATATTCTGATAAAAGTAGTGCTTTCAGTATAGCTAATATTTCTTAAATTGCATAACATTCAAATGAAAACCGGATCTAAAACTACTAAATGAAGAAAACCAAAAATAACTAAGTCACAAACGCAATGAACTTTTTGCCATATCATAATTGCAGGTTCCTGTATTCAAAGGCTGTTTAAAATTCAGGGTCATGTCTTTTCTATAGGAAAGGAGCATGGAATTATAGGCAGGCAGTCATACGATCTCGGACAAGTTATTAATGTAACATGACTTTTTTTGCTTTTGTATGACAGAAGACATTACAAGAAAGAGCTGACATGCAGTCTGACTTTAGAATAGTATGATTTTAAAACAAAAAATATTTTTTTATATGTTCCTTTTGGTAATATATATTCAGTAATGGAAAGAAATGTGTTTGAAACTTCTGTAAGAAGTAGTTTTCCGCCAATGCGACGTAGGACTCTAAATAATCAACACAAGAACTGTACGTGCACAACCTAAAAAATCTTTTTGGTTCTAAGTATTTATGTTCCAAAGTTGTCTGTGATTCTATGAAATTTAAAACTTACTCTTGTTCACAGATTGCCACAGCAGATAAACTGGACACAATCTTAGTGGATCAGTTAGACATGCTGCAGGTTTACCTAGAACTGAGACCTTCTGTGGGCATCATTTGCTTTTGAATTTAGCTTTGATTTGCCTGAGTTTGATTTAAAAAAAAAATATTTATTTATAATGCTGCCCCAGGCATTTAAAGCATACAGAGAAGTCAACAAAGAGTCCATAAAAAGACTATTTACCACTTAAGTGTTATAATCTACAAAATATCGAGAAATAGTAATATGGTTATTTTCACACTCTAGGCTTATTCAGTTTCTAATAAAATGAACACAATATCTTTTTAACTAATAAGAGAGATTTTACAGAACAAATCTCATATCCTGCAAACCATTTCATTACTGAGTGATCCGTGATCCTCCTCAAATCCATGAAGTTACATACAAATCTGGGTCTAGCCCTTATTTTGTATAAAATGCACATAAAATACAGGTTAAAATGATGCAATTCCTGTCAAACTACCCTGCTTCCAAGGAGATCATGCTGGAGATGCCAATTCCTGATAAGGAAACCAGGGAAATATTGCCAGAACATACTCAGAGCTTCTAAAACTTGCCTTTATACACGTCTCTAAAATCCACAGAACGTCACAACAAAAAAAGCAGCTGCTAGGACTTTAAACACATTTGCAGTGTTGCTTCTATCAAGTCATTAGCAATAAAATAAACAATCACGGATTATTTACTGCAACTGTCAAGCAGAAACCGTGGTTTGACTTAGCCAGCAGGTTCTCAAACTGTGTCGCTGTGCGAGCCAGGGTTGAAAGTTCTTGACTACGACGCACACCTGCCCATCAGAACCATTGTTTAACCCTCTCTCCAGGGCACAGCTCAGCGGGCCTCCTACTGCGGTACCAAAGGATTCTCTAACGCAACGTTCTTCATTACAACAAATATGTAAGCCTGAACAAATTTTCTCAGAAACAGCTGCTTCTATGGTATCTTGGCATTCGAGTAAATGATTTGCAGAAATTCCAGAGGGAAGGAGGTACTTTAAAGGCTGCCAGGGAGTGTGATAGGGCTAGAAGAAGAGTGAAGAGGCACAGCTGTGACAGCTGAAAGCAGGATAAGCTGCCACTGATCTGTTTCTATGCTTATCACAACACCCATTAATCAATTCCAATCACAGCAGGCCCACCAACTAAACTATACTCCACCTCTCAAAAACTGACTACTCAGCCTTGTAATCCTCCTGAAAAACTGTTCATCTGAAAAAATGTCAGAGGGACAATGTGTTATTTACTTTATTTAAAAAAAAACTCTATCATATTTGCATTTTTTGAAAAAAATCAAACAAAAGTTAAAATTATTTTAAAAAGCTCTTACCTTGAAATTTTTCAAAATCTCACGTAATTTTTTCTGTGTTTAATTTTAAATGAGAAGAAAGCATTTTCCTTCTGCTTTTTCTGAGTTGTGCCATAGATGCTAATTTTAGTGAACTTAAAGTCAACAGTGGACTGATAGGTCTGTATCTTCAAGACAACTTAGAAGATAAATAGTTTTCACCTTATCGTTTAAAGTCTCTTTAAATATAGTTCTCGTTGCATGAAAAAAAATAAAAGTATAATTAAATAAAAACTGACAGAACACACAAATACACAGGATGCACCAAATTGCACTAACTGAAACCTAATTAGATGCATGTGAGTTGATGGTAACATTTCCTGTTATTTTGCTTTAATATTTTAATATTTTGCTTTAGTTTGCTTTAATAAGTGTGCTTCCCATTGGCATTAAAGCTAACACAAATTTGAGTTTTATTCTGAGCAAAAGGCTGAAGGGACACCACTGTCTGCTGTTTGTATTCACCACCAGCTCAACTGGATGCACAAATTCAATATGTTTTGGAAGGGTAGTCTAATTTGTTCAGTACATAAGTTGCAGTAATATTTATTCACTAGAACAACTGAGTAGGCAGTTCTATAATTTGTTTGTTTGTTTGTTCACTAATTTTCTAGTCATTAATGCATTTTACCTTTACTACTTTTGTTGACCCCAGGTCCACCCACCCCAAGACAAAGCTGCGGTTTCAGACAATACAACATCAATGAATTAAAAGCAGAACAAAGAGAAGTATTTCCAACCGTTGCAAGTTCCACAGGATATGAAAGGATAACATAGCAACATCTCTTCATAGATTTTAGAAGGCAAATCTGACTGAGTAATATGTCTTGGAACAAGGAGTAGAGACATCTGAATTTCTGGCCCCCAGTGCTCTCCGTTACATAGAATTCAGTTCTGTGTTGACAGGCCAGAAGCTTTCAGCCCGACTAGGCATCAAAGCAAGAGCCCTATCAGAAGCCTGGCTACTTAAAGCTACCACTTGGAAGGATTAAGTACACTTGGTCCCTCTCTTTACAATGTCAGTTTAAAGCCTGGAAGGAGTTTTTCAGAATAACCAAATGGATTTAGAAGCTGGAATCCCTTTACTATTCAACTGTACCCCTGCACCCAAAGAACGTGGCAGGTTTGGGAAAATCTCCCAATATAACCCCCCACTCTAACAGCTTCCTTAGTTGTGCAGGTGTCGTGGCATTGAAGGATTGTATTCAACCTTTTTAATAAAAGCTGTGTATTTTAATAGCGATATAGGTTTACAAGAGCAGGACTCCTGTTGTGACATTTGTGAAATTAAACTGATTTCCAGAGAATAGTACAGGTATTTTTCAAAGACACCATTAGAAATGCATGCAATTCAAGGGGCTTCACAATATGCGTATTTGCCAAGAATTGCTATTATTTACCAGCATGAACTGTTTTCTAGTTGATACACAAACAAAATAAAGAGCCTGGCATAATTACCGTACAGCAGCACAGAACATCAAGCAGCAAAATTTATATGGCTCATTCAAGGAAGCAGTAAGCCCACAATTACCACTGGCAAGTAATTTGCTTAACTTTTGAATTCTTCCTTTATTTTATAGCATTATGTCAACTACCAAAGTGTCAAGAAAGGTCTTTCATGCTAATCTTAAATCTCTGTCATTACCAGCACAAAATTATGAGATCATACCTGCTGTTCAGGTCACACACATTACCATCTAATATCACATGACCTGGTTTTATGCTTATTATTAAATTACTTTGACAAATAGATGATTATGCTACATGCATCAGCATTGCAGAAGGGACACAGTAGACAAGCGAGGGAAGTTCGGAATTTAGAATCAGATCGTGTAATTGAAATGGTATTTGTAACTACTTGTCTAACCCTCTGAAAAACTTAAGTACAACACAACAGCTGTTCATTTTAACTTGTGTTACCTGCCTGCCTTTTTGCTGGGTTTTTTTACCTTGATCTCCAACAGGTACGATTCAACGCTCTTCTAGATGGCATTTCTAGAAACAATAGCATAATGTAAAAATACTGCTTGTACAATATAAAAGAATTTTGATTCTCATGTTCTGCTATAATTTCCAGTTCCCCCTCCCGCCAATTTGTTTTCAATTCTAAGCTTTTTGAGATAGAGATTTCCTCTACGCTTGGGAAATGTGTAACAAATAATGAGCATTTAAACAATTTAAATAATTACAAATGTCTTTACCTAAGGAAATTCCTGACCCAGCCTCTGCAGTCACAAACTGAAAAAGCTTTCACCGTATTCAAACTACTTCTACAATCTGGTTTTGCATTTACACTAAAATAGAAATGTCTATAAATTTCTCATGTAAAAATAAACAAGAAAAACTAAGGCAAAAAAGATTGCTTCCAATAGACAAAACACGGGCTAAGAATCTACAGAGAGTACCGATCTAGACGTCTGCATCTCTTTAAGATGAATATCCCAATGTGCTCTGAATATTGTGACATTTAAAAGTACAGAAGTAATAGAAAACAGATCAGATGTGAGCACACATAAGAATGTCCTCACTGTTAATTTATAAAGAAAACATACCAGTACAGAAACTCATTACATACTAGGTTTAGAAGAATCTAACAGGAATCTAATAAATCAGTCATAAAACACTATTGTACACGACTATGGCTTTTATTGACCTCTTTTGCTCATAAAAAGAGCATAGATAAGCTGTCAAAAGAAATGTACACAACTACTAAGTTATGCAAAAAATACCCTCTGTTACAATCAGAAAAAGTGACTGCAAAAATAAAATAATGTTGCTCAATACAAAAGTCAAATTTGTGCGTTCATTTATGTTTTCAGTTCTACAGTAAAAGAAGTTTTACCAGTGCACCTTATTGTGACTATGCAGCCCAGACAGAAATGGGAAAAGGAGCTGGTGCTCTGCCTACTGAAATATTAAGTCCCTATTGAAAATGCCTGGCAGATGATCCCTTCCTCACAAAACACATGGGAAACTAAGACATTTCATGACAGGCAAATTTCTGTTAATCACCCTAAAGCTGTGTAACTGTAAAAAGTATCAGCATCCTGCTAAATACAGGCTTCAACATTCTAACACCCGGGCAAGACAGAGAAATATTTGATTTGCATTATGCCTTTACCCTCAAAGAAACTTCCCAGTTTAAGTTACCTTAAATGTACCAGCCACAAGAACATGCGTTTAGCTGCTTGTATACAATGTTCAATGTTTCCAAAATACTTTGTTTTCAATACTGTTTACAAAATATTTTATATGCTATGAACAACAAATTCTGTCAAGGATTTCTTCTCCCACGTTTTGAATTTCGTTTTCTCTGAAAGCTCCAGTCATCTGAGAAATCAGGAGAAAAGACAACGATGCTGTTCTGCACCTCTGTGCGTTTGTGCAGTCCAGGTCACTGATGTCTTTACTTCTCTGTGCAAAGAATGCTGGTAGAAGCCCTCTCAGGACACAGCATCACTTGGTTAAAGCACAGAGCAGAGAACAATCTTTATTCTCTGGACATCACAGCCGACCAATACAGCGCTGCCAGTGCAATATGTCATAAACCTGTTTTATGTATTGTATATCTTATTGAAGTCTCATCTTTCCTAGACCACTGCTGCAAACTAATAGTAAAGAAGCCTCGTCCCAGGAGTAGTGAAAGAGGGGCCATCAAACCGACAGATTAAAGAGCAAGTTCCACTGGGGTTCTAGGTACTGCGAGAACAGCTGCACACATTCATCTAGTGTCAGTATTAAAAAGCACCAGCAAGAAAAACTGCAGGACTTACCTACACCCAGTGCTCCTAAGTTCAAGTAATAAAGCCTACTTCACCTATTACTATATAAAGGAAATTACTACAGCTGGTCTGTAGTTACAAATCTAAGTTCCTCTACAGTGTCACAAATGTACCCATGCAAAGTTTGTACTAAATTAGTAGTTAAACTCTTACAATAACTTACACAAGGACTGTTCCCTGACGGTTAAAAAACATCACCTTAGCTAAGCAGATCCTCCTGGGGTTCAGAAACTAATTCTTCAGTAAGAGCTGTTCATAAAGATGTAATATAGACAGCTGATTTGCTTTGCAGCTGAGAGATAAGAATCAAACATCTAATCTGCTTGAATATGTTCTCCCCTCATCTGCTGAATTAGTTTCTCACCTTTGCAAAGCACTTTGAGATCTACTAGAGGAGAAACACTGTAGAATTTCATTCCATTCCACACAGAACAGGAGAATCTATGATGATTCAACAGCATCAGAAGTTGGAGAGGTCAAGCTGCAGCTGTCATGATCCAAGTATATTAGTACTTTGAAAAGAGAAACCCTCTGTTTAAATTACATCTATCGAGAAATGGGCCTACTTCTAAAAACAACCAAAACAACTAAACCAAGAAGGCAACCCTCAGCTTTAAGTGCAACACCTGATACGTACACCAGAAGATATGGCCAATACCAATGTCACTGATGTGTCTGCAAAATACATAACATTTAATATTGCTCATTAGTTAAAAATGGGATTTAAAAAATTATTTATCTTGAATAGAATCATAGAATGGTTTGGGTTGGAAGGGACCTTAAAGCCCATCCAGTCCCACCCCTGCCCTGGGCAGGGACACCTCCCACAGCCCAGGCTGCCCAAGGTCCATCCAGCCTGGCCCTGAACACCCCCAGGGATGGGGCAGCCACAGCTTCCCTGGGCAGCCTGGGCCAGGGCCTCTCCGCCCTCATAGTGAAGAAATTCTTCCTTATGTCTAGTCTAAATCTGCCCCTCTCCAGCTGATACCCTTTACCCCCAGTCCTACCACCACAAGCCTTTATAAAAAGTCCCTCCTCAGCCCAGGAAAAGTGGTTCCTTGAGAATGATTATAGAGTTTAGCCACTATTTTAGACATGTAGTTGTGACATCAATAAAAAGAGTTAATGAACTATATTTTGCTCAAGCAGAATTACATAGGATTTTTTACATAATGACTTTAATACACTGAAAATGCTGAACTAATAATTTGAAAAAGAAGTCCGGGATAGTAGATATTTTTGTACATAATGACAGCTGCCTTCATGATCACAGCTATGCCAGGGCTGTCATTTAATTATTTAAGGAAATACATTGCAGCAAAGTTATCCTGCGAACTGTACAAGCCCGCAAGATTTTTCTGAGGAAACCAGGTTTTTAAGGAGCACGATTCGAGAGGGACCTTCGAGGCGGCGCCGGGAGGGAGCTGCGGCCACTCTTGTGAAACACCTCCATCTAGCGGGGGCACCGCAGCACCGCGGGGTGCGGGAGAGACGGGAGCACCGGGGGATGCTGGAGAGACGGGAGCACCTGGGGATGCTGGAGAGACGGGAGCACCGGGGGATGCTGGAGAGACGGGAGCACCTGGGGATGCTGGAGAGACGGGAGCACCGGGGGATGCTGGAGAGACGGGAGCACCGGGGGATGCTGGAGCACGCAGCAACAGGAACCCTGCAGGATGCTGGAGTGACGGGAACACCATGAGATGCTGAAGTACGCAAACCATGGGCATGACGTGCCAGTAAACTCTCCTCTAATGAGCGGATTCATATCTGACCAAGCCTTCCCATCACCTTTACTACATAAAACAAACCCTACAGTGCTTCCTAGAGCACTGTGGACCCATTCTTACACAGCAATCTGAATTCCCTCTCCTGATAACAGTACCTGAAAGAGGCCTAGAAGAAAGCTGGGGAGGGACTGCTCACAAAGGCTTGTAGTGATAGAATGATGGTTAATGGGTGTAAACTGGAGAGGGGCAGATTTAGACAGACAGAAGGAGGAATTTCTTCACCATGAGGGTGTCGAGGCCCTGGCCCAGGTTGCCCATAGAAGCGGTGGCTGCCCCATCCCTGGAGGTGTTCAGGACCAGGCTGGATGGACCTTGGGCAGCCTGGTCTGCAGAAGGTGTCCCTGCCCAGAGCAGGGGTGGGACTGGATGGGCTTTAAGGTCCCTTCCAACCCAAACTATTCTATGACAAGCACAACTGTAACTAACATGCTGCTGCTTAGCAGGAGGAGGTGTACAAAGGAACACCTTTGCACACTTCCACTCAGACTGTCTGTTACATGCTCAGGGTGGGGTAAGCAGAGCATAAGGAGTTTATATACTCTACAGACACACTTCACACAGCTTGATTTATCATCTTGTAGAAAGACCCAAGCTGGAGATGAAACTTGCACATTACTGCTCCTAATCAGTAAAGAACTGAAGGCTAGGTAGGTTAACAGATGTAACTTCTCTGAATTTATCTTCATTAATCAAAGATTTAAACAAATGCTTTTAAGAATATACTTTGTTATTTTAGGGGTAAGAAGCAGAATTGAAAGAATTTCTTTGTAAGAGGAGAGCAGAGGAGCAAAACGTAAGACCAAACACTATTAATCAACTTTGCCACCTACTGTTGAAAAATTGCTCAGGAGTTCAAAAAAAGCATTTGTTTTATTCCACAGCCACCTGGCTTATTTTGTCAAGTCTCTTTTAAAAAACGTCTAGGACAGCTACTTCCAGTGTACCCCAGAATTAGACTACAGGGCTATTTATTTCTGAAGCAAAGTATCTGATATTAAATGTAATTTAATTTAGACACTTCAACTTCACATCTCATTGTTTCACCTAAGGTTTTTTGTCTCCTTGAATATGGGACCATATATGGATAGTAAAGTTATTATACAAACTACCAGCAGAGAATTTCAGATCCTATTGGATGTTATAAAGTTGATACATATTTTCTTTCCCTTGCCTGTGCATGTTCATCATCAATAGCTGATGTTTCATAAGAACCATGGTTGTCACTTTGCATTCATTTTTTAAGCAGTAAGATTTTCATTTTACACTTAAAAACAATGCAATAGTGCATTTAGGAGTTCTATGATTAAAGCAAATTTAAAAAGTGAACAATGTAATTCTTATAAAAGTAATGATACAACATTTTTGGTTTGTATTTCATTATTTCAGAACTGTATTTTGCTTTACACAGAGAAAGACTCCAACTCCCCCTAGCCACCAACAACCTTAACAGAATGCACTATAAGAGCTATTGCAGTGGCATGCAGTCTTAGCAGAGGATCAGACTTCCACTGCAGACCTTAATAAACCAGGTTTTTCCAGTACAGGTAGTTTGCAGTCTAAATAGGGCAGAACAGGTTCCCAGAAGTTGGGCTGAGGAAGGAACACAGTAAAAACAAAAAGCAGTTGACTTTAATAGAAAGGTGGAAATGCGTTCACGTGAATGAATATATCTGTTCAATGTAAAAATTCTAAATATTCTCTAAAAACTCAATACCAAGGTCTGAACAAATCCATGGAAGGCAGCTAAACTCACAGACGTAACTAGCAGATGCAAAGATATAACAAGAGTGTGACCACAGCAAAGATGTACAGAATGTTAGCCATCCTGTTTCCTTTTCAGGAGCTCAAGTAATAATATAAATTATTCTTCAGTTCTTGGGAAATAAGTTGTACTTTATATCTACAAGTGCTTCTCGCACCATTACTGTTTTGCAGATGTGCCTTCTATGCTTATAGAGGTAGATGTATATGTATATCTAGCTAGCTTCATGTATACCTTCTTGTTTGAGTGCACTTAAGTGTACAGTTATGCCAGTATGTGACACAGCTTCTCATTTCTCAAAGATAAACAATCTCTATCAATACCATCGTTTGCACACTAGGGGGAGAGGCAGAAATGTGTTAGCGTGATGTAATTTTCTACCACAGATAATCAATGCATGTATCATCTTAACGTAATTCATTAAAAAAGGGTTTAATACTCATATACAATACAAATAGGTAGGCTGTGAGACCAAAACAGTGTTATTCCAGTTAAAATGCACTTAAACTTGTAGTTTGGCATTTATTTAAATCACTACAAATAACATGTGAACAAAGACACACTTTTAAATCTCTTAAGTAACAGAGTAGTCACGATTAATTTATTTCTTTGGCTTTTTTTTTAACCTTTGAAGTTTTTCTCTATGCTATATATACCCATATGGGGAAAAAATTAGCTATTCTGATAGTAGCATATACCAATGAAAGTGAGGTATCTGTTATTAAGCCATAAGAGTTGTGTAAAGACTAATCAAGTAATGATTGCAATAGGCTTAAGGAATCTGCATAGAAGACAGACTAAAGCTTAACTGCATGGGGATCTGGGAGGGCGGTTTGGTTATTCATTTGTGGTTTGGGTTTTATTAATTACAAATTACTACCATAAGTCTTCTTTAATACTTCCCTTCATTTACTTCAGCTATTCATACATCTTTCTGATTACAATCTACTTCAAAATTAACTGAGATAGAAAGATACCTGAAAGAGTACATTTTCTGTTGTCTATGGTGCTCACTGTTGGTTAAATGTTAGCTCAGGTGACCTCTTTTTCAGTTTTGTCCCATTTTCACTGCAACAATCAAGGTATATGAACATTGATTAAACACCATCCCCCGTTTTAGAAACCAATACTATCATAAACATACTGAGACAGTAAGAACAAAACTAAAAAAGATGGCAAGGAAAATATTCAATAGTACACAAATCTTGGTACATATACTCATTTCAAGTCCTAGAAAGAGCAGAAAACAAAGAAAAGATGGCAAATATTATTTTTAATTTTTTTTTATTTTTTTAAATGTACATAAAGAATAAGAAATTTCCTGTCTAAAAATAATAGCTTGTACAGCAGAGGTGAATCAGATGTAGTCTCCTCTTCTGCCTGCAGATGCCATTACTGGATCAAATTAAATCTAAACTGCAGTTTGTTTTTTTCTTCATCTAGGCTATTCTCATGAGCCAGTGAGTGCTAGAAGAGTTTACTTAACCTTAATTTTATAACACTGGTGCATGTTCTTTGAAAAGTGCTTTCTCCTAGAAGTGCATTTACATACAAAATTTCTCAATAAAGATGGACTAATGTTGTTTGAAGGCTTTTCAAGTGATCCATCATTCCTATTCTGAAGGTATACTTAGTCCCAGGACTATCTTTACCTGAAATAAAGGAGCTTCTTATTCCTGATGAAGGATAAAAATGAACAGTTTAGTGCCTAATCATAGTTAGTTTGACTTCCGTGGCTTTACCAAATTTTGCAACAAAAAACAATTTATGGTTTTGTTTTCCAGTAGTTTACCTTGTGTAATAATGCTGGATGATGTGAAAATGTGTGATTTTATTTTCTTGCTATTAAATCATATAAAACTAGAGGCTGAGTTGCAAAAAGTGGTAAAGTCGCAGATCCATACTCTCAGAATCATTACCTATTTTTATTAGCGTATTACTATTTTTCAAATAAAGTATTGAATTGAAGAAACAACTTAACTTCCTGTCTTATTCTTGAAGTTAATATAACTTCAAGTGACTTCTACTGTGAAGGTAAATTATTTCATTAGTTAGATTTTTCTTAGTTTTGTATTTTTAATTGAAGCTGGAGTGCAGAAGTTTGAATACCCCATCTTCCCACTTTAAAGTTAAAAACAAGCCCCCTTCTTTTTCTTTTATGTTAGACAATAAAATCCATGGGGCCGAGTACATAAAGTTCTAACTACTTTTTATCTAAAACCTGACCAAAGAATGTTTTCCTGAGGGTATAAGAGAGAACATTAAAGGAAGGAAACAAACAAGCCAAGCAGAACTCCAAAACACCTCTCCATACCACCACCAACAAAACAAACTACAGATTGCATCAACACATAACAAAATAAAAGTCATTATAACTTCAGTAAACAATACATCCCATTCACATTTCTAAACATTCATAACATTTCCCACTCCCCCCATGCATATTGCTTACTTTTCAACATTTCTTTCAGAGACACAGAGCTGAAGACTTCAGATTTGAGGACCGCAGAGAAATCCTTTTAAGACATCGTTTAGAGCTCTTCGCAGAAGCAGGACATCAGCTGCTATAGTGACTAAGCTTCAGTCAAACCCATAAAAGCCCCATTCCTGCAAGCGAGTGGCCTCTGTAGGTACCTATGGCTACAGATGGAGAAACAATAGCTAGAAAACATTATGCAAAGAGAGGAAGCGTAAGTGCTGAGGAGTAAGCCTTATGGGTAAAGCCAACGTGAACCTCCACTTGGGAATCATAAGCTTACAGTTGTTGCTTCAGCCTTGTGTAATTTTTATGTCTGGGTGCAAGTGAAGCGTGAGAGAATTAGTAAATGTATGGTGTGGACAGTTATCTCTTGGAAATAAACATCTTAATTCTATTAACAACAATTAATTACTATAAGGTGCTTTAATAAATACTGGTTTTGATCCCACTCCCATCTCAATTCCCCCATTAGAGAAATTTACATCTATATGTATTCCTGCAAAAGTAATTAACTTTGTGATATACTAAAATAAAAACAGTACCTATATTGCATTGATTTGGTGTCTGCTTTAGTTTATGGGTTAGAAGAAACTCCAAAGGTATTATCACAAGAAGATTCCTCTGTGTATTATCAATCTCTCCCAGAAGCTGTCCAGATACTACTTTACAGTCTGATCTGCAAAAATGCAAGATGATGAAAATATCTGGACCGTACTGCACAGCCCTTTATCTTAGCAATATTAGGGTCTCCTTCATTTCACCACCATGCCTAACAGGTAAAGCAGATACTGTGTTCACAGCCTTTTGAGTCCTCTGTTCTCCTCCGCCTAACACACCTACATCCAGCTCCTTGGAAAGAATGATAAAATAACGTATCATTTGAATAAACCCCTTCCCAAATCTGCCTGCTACTAACCCGATTCCTTAACACGCATAATTTATAGATAGACTACCCTGTAGTTACCAACACACCTTACCTTACAGTACATTACACCACTAGATTACCACAGCCTCAGCTAGGCTTGGTGATGTATTAATGCAATGTGTTATGTGAGCGCTCGCTCGCTCCAATGATGTAGAGTCACCATACGTATCATAAGAATTAAATACTTCAGTGAGGTGTAACTACAACAAGGGCACCAAGCTGAAGAAAACATTAGCAGAAGTGGGTTTTGTTAACATATTACTCTAAAATAGGAATATATTAACAATGTGAATAAGAAAGAAACTGATTAGTTAACTGATTAAAAATGGTTAGTCAGCATAAAGCGAAGAAAGGCCCAAACCACCAAGCAGCAGGAAGCTACTAGCAACGTTTTCAGCTCTCCTCAAAATCTGTATCTGGTATGATGAAGGGTGCCCATCCGATACTTCAGTTAAAACTCTACCAGAAACCCATTTGTTTGCATGGTTTCTTTCTCCTGGGTTTCAGAAAGGCTAAAAACTGAAAGTCATTTTGAGCTCCAAATCTGTAAAGAACTTGTCTTTCAGTTGTAGAAAGGGAAAGAAAAAAACAACACAGATAAAAAAAGTTCTCATCATACACAGAACTATAAAACTCAAGATGCTTTCTGAGCAATGCTTCTCACTAAATACAATTACAGAAGCAAACATGATGAATCATCTGGGCAGACAGAACACATCAGTAACATTTGAATAATTTTGAAATGGGGACTTGACATCACACCAGTGTATTTATTAGCAGAAACTGGAAGATGTTTAGTATTGTGACATTAACAAACGTAGATTAGTTCAAAAGTATTCAGCCACTAAATGTGTACAGTTAAAAGTTTTTTAAAAGTGAAGAAATTTAGGCAAATAAGTCTTTGTTATGTTTCACTTGCAAGCTACAGAAAATATTTCTTAGCAACATTTCAGGTTTTTACACTACAATACTTTCAGCAAGGAAGCAGTACTCTCACAGTGACAAAAGAAGGTCTCAAAAACAACTGTACATTGAAGAAACCTGACATGGAATTTACACTTAAAGTTATAAAAACTGGTCATCAGTTACATGATCTAGTTTTACCCTGTACAATGCTCCCATTTACATACATGATTCACAAGAACCAGCTGTGTTTTAAAAAACTTTAACCCAAGTACAAAGTAATACAATTACAGAAGAAGAATTACACCAGGTTTCTCCTCACTTTTAAAGTATAAAAATCTGAACAGCTGAATAGACTTTGGTAACCATTAAGCAGACTTGTAAAGGCCTTTACAGTAGGAAAGCAATTCAGCAACATCACACCGCATATGAGAAGGAAACTCTTAGCTGCAATAAAAACTACTGACTATTTTTGATGGTAGGTCTGCACTGCAAGGTTGTTTCATTTTGACAAAGTATTAAGGTATACCACTCTTAGGAAAAACTTATGTGGGTTATTAGTTCAGCATAATTACTTTTCCCCGTTTCCTCCACATCAGCAAAGCACAAAATTGCTGAATACAGCATCGTTAACCACTGTGTGAAAGTTTTCAAAGGAAAAGAATGATTGACTCTCTTTACTGTAGTCTTTTCACAGACATGTTCTTAAGACTGAAATTCTAAGATGTTGAGCATCTTCCATCAGAAGGAAAGACGATAGCTATGAATATCTGGCTTGGAAGTTTTAACACATAAGAAAAACTTTAAGTTTAGCTTATGAATTTCTTAGCGCTGTTCTGAGAAAGATGTGATAGGTCTAGGCCTCCTAGAACCCAGTATTAAAAAAATAAAAATTCAAATTAATTTTCATCCAATTTTCACTGGCTTCAGCCAGCAGACTATAGGCAAGAGGTTAAATGATGACTACAGTAAAAAGCACAAGGAAGTAGTTGATCCGCAAAGTTTTCTACAACCTCGTGGGATGGTGTACTTATTTAGGAACATCTATGTTTCTAAGCTGCTATGAATAGTACTGGAAGTGATTTGAGCAATCCAAATTACTCCGAATTGCTCACAATTCGTGAGCAATAGTCGACATGAATTTACTTCAGACCGAGTTGAAGAGCACCCTCACTTATGCTTCAAGCCTAGATTTTTCAATGGACTACAAAATCACTGAAAAAGCATTCCTCAAATAAGCTTGGAAAGTACTTTTACTATCTGTCATAGTTTTCCCCTACAGAAATAAACACAAAGTTTTTTCTTTGAATTTTTGTGAGTTTTTGGGGTCTGGCAGTCATCTTATCCAACTTTATGCAACATAAATGCATGTTACAAATGCCCCCCAAAGGAGTCTCCTCCTACTGTTGTACAAGAATCCCACGTTAAAGATTTAAGATGAAGAGATGCAAATGTCCCACCAAGTACTTACAGAGTTTCCTACTTAATCCCTAACAGCTTTTAGTTTCTCCATTCATATTACCCCCAATAGTTTCTTTAACTTACTGTATTAAATTATTTCTTATAGGCTTAGGTAATAATAGCTTTAATAAAAACAAAAGGCACTATATTTTAGGTACTAATAGCCCCTTAAGGAATTCCATCTTTTCTTGTGAAATTCAGGGTACTTATCCTCATGCAATCATGCCTTTTACTTTCATACTACTTACTAATAACATTAGCAATAAATTTTAGCGCTTTTTTTTTTTTGATATATTGCTTTCCCTTCATGTGAAGGGAGAGTTTCCCTGAATTTCTTGATAACAGCATTTCATACCCACTGTATCCTACCCGGTGAAAGCTCTTCACGAAATGGAGGTGAAGACTGGTGTTCATTTGTGTGTTTTGCAATCTCTTTCCTCTTCCAAGCAATTTCAACTGCACCTGTTTCAACCTGTACTCCTTGAGCCTCAGAAGTTTCATTATAAAGAGTTTGAGATTTCAGCGACCGTTGTCCTTGTTCAAGTTCAAAATTTATAATAAGGGAATCAACCAGAGAGTCCAGTTCATCCAGGTTCATAAAAGGCATGGGTACATTCTGCATAGGATTGTTCGCAAAAGTAGCAGACAATAAACTGAAATAGTTGTTAAAATATCCAGCTATGATACAAATCTTATCTGCAAAGCTTCTGAGAGGGCTTGTGTTCTTGTACGACCCTATGAAAAACAAAAGCAAGAAATACCAAATGCGGCGTTTTGCGAAGAGTGACAAGGTCATCCTCCCTTCCTCTTGCTTTACAGGTCTCCTGCAGTCCACAGGTTACTATCAAGACAGGTAATAACCCAGCTAAATACCTTGTAACGTAGAAGAAACGATTTGACAGACTTCAGCTAGGCACTGCTCCAATTCCAAATATTTTTCAGCAATGTTAGTGCTCTTCTTTATTTCCCAATACAGAGATTCTTCTTCTGGTAGCTGAGATCCAGTTTCTTTCTGTATTAATAAAGATCAGTTTAAGAAGAACCACATATATGACAGCATATTAACAATTAAACATGTCTATTATGCATTCAGTCACATAACACAGGCCGATGCTGCAACACAAAATGAAAGTGATGCCAAGTCACAAAACGTAAGATTGTTCCAAAAAAAAGTGCAGATTGTTGACAGGAGGCGAAACAAAGAACAAATCCAGAAAAGGTTTATCTCTTGGTAGATTAAATTATCTATCCTGGCTTTTAATTTAAAATACCAATAATTATGGCCAAGAACCATTGCAGCAAGTTATAACACAATTACTATGGCATTACTGAATATGAAGCTTTCACATTTAAAGAAAACAAAACAGGTTGTTAGGCGGGTCATGATGAGCACGAAGAAGATAAGAGAACAGGAACCTCCAGAAATTATTTAAGTAAAATTAATATAAAATATTAATAGTCTTGAGTGGAGATACAGTAGCCAGAGAAGTTAGCATTCCAATCACAAGACAGCACTTAGACAGGACATGTAATCATACACTTGTACATATACAGAAGGAAGTTTCAATTCCTCTTCTTTGTTAAACACATCCTTTAAATATAAAACCCAGGCTCAAAGCACTCATTTTGTGAAACATCTCTCTTACCTTTCTGCAGTAAGACATGTTATTTTCAAGGAATCTGGCTAATGCCAAAACATTATCCTTTATTCGATTTTGAATCTACAAAGAAACTTGTCATTAGAATGTACACTTGATTCAAGACAAAGTAAAAGGTATGTTACTATTTTATAAGGATAACAATGAACACTGTCATACTAATAAGAAAAATATTCAAAAGCAGAAGCAATGTTTCCTGCAACACAACACACAATATTTCAAATGGTAGCAAACACTTAACTGTATGTGCAAGGGATACATCATACATGGGATGAGCGAACGAGCCAATTTAAGCATTTGCTGAAGAAAGCTTGTCCTGTAATTTTTGTCTCAGTGTCTTTCTAGAGTAGCAGGTGAAAGCTCTTAGTTAATATTCTGTTTTTCTCCCCCCGACCTCACATCGGTTCCACCAGCAACAAGTACATACAAGAATCCTACAGATTCATGGGAATCTGCTGCAAGTGAACAGCATCATCTGGAAAGCAGACCATTCAGTTCTTTTTGGTGGAAACAGGAAACTTTTGGGACTTAAGCAAGCAGATAGGAACATAAAAGACTATAGACAGTTTCACGATTACTTGTAGGATTAGAAATGACAATACTGATAATAAGTGAGTAGGAAGAAATTCTTGCTTTCCTTGAGACAAGCAATTTATTTCTCCTCTCCAACCAATTTGAACCTTTTATCCAAAATATTACAGATTTTGAGTAGTAACAAATTCTTTGTAAATAAGTATTTTATATATCCCAACTCCTTATTGATATTTTCTTATTGGCCACAATTCTGCAAATTTCTCAACTTAGAAGAAAAAGAACAAAAATTAAAACACATGAGGCATAAGACATGACTGCTCAGACACAGCTGAACTGCCACCTTTGGCCTTGCATGCTGTCTGTACAAAACATGTTTAGTCAGAGGAAAAAAGGCAGAACAAGCCTTTATCTCTCAGCCCTGAAAGGAGGCACATACACTATATACACCTAGTACCTTGCTGAAGAACATTTCATTAGTTCCAAAGTATTTCCTTGTAATTCAGGCAGGCTTTTCTACCCAAATGGCTCGCCCACTAAGACAGTAGCATATTTCCAAGGAGTGCTCTAACTTGCCTATTGAAATTTTCACACAGTTACCAAAATATTTAAGTGCAGTGCTTATTCCTTATACTTTATTCTCTACTTTGCGTAACTCCCTAGAATACCATCTTCCTCACTATTTGCCACCTAACCAAAATATAAGCACAAAACAGGCTGTAGCTTAAAAAAAATTCTCTCCAGGCAAAATAAACCCCAACCCACTACTAAATGCAGCATGTAATGAGGTCTTCTCTGCTTTAAATGTCAAAATACACTAGAGCTGCACCAATAACAGTGTTTGTTTCATGAAAAAGCAACTCCTCCCCAGGAGATACTGAGTTCGGAATACTAAAAAAAAACAAAACCTGAATCTATTCTATTTGATAGAACATAACTGCTAAACTGCTATCTGTGGGATGGAGGAAACAAAAGTATGCACACATTTGTTTATTTTGAGGCAGTAGGAACTTATTGAATATATTCAATATATATTGAATATATTGAATGGTTGGACTCGATGATCCGGTGGGTCTCTTCCAACCTGGTTGTTCTATGATTCTATATTTTCTTAAAATTACAAGATTCGTAATTGAGGCGTTATTACGAGAGATAAAAGGTTCCTATTGATGTAATTCCCTTTCATATTACAATAAATTTAGAAGGTGACAAACAACTCAATAGTAGATAAATAATTTGCTTTAAATTTCCTATAAAGTGTTATTAAGAAGTTGCTCAAATTAAAATACCACTGCTGGTAATAAGCCTGGAAAGTGTTTGAAGGTCAGCCGCAATTTCAGTGAATGACACCAAATCAAGTAGGAAATTTCTAGTTTCTGTGTTATAAAATAGTTCCTTTAGTCAACTAGCTTCCCTCTAAAGTGCTAACTTTATTAAAATGCTTCAGCATACCCCAAGCATTAAGCACATAAGACTCACCTCTTATGAGATAACACTGAATTATTTTAATATTTAGATAGCATGCTGTTTGGGATGAGGACTGGAAGAATCATGTATACCAAAGTGAAGTCTTCAAACTTTCTAATAATCTTCCTGACAATAACAGCGAGTGTAGTAATAGCAGAAGTGATTACCATTATCAATATAAAATAATAATTTCCATGATCATGAAGTGATCACAAAAATATTTTTACACAAAATATTTTTTTTTTTTTTTTACAAATCAAAATAAATAGCATACAAAATACAAGGTCTGCTTGCTCCTTTGTGCCAGTTTTCATATTCTCCCTCTTTTTAATGGTTACACTATTAAATTTTACATAAAATGCCCTCCAATGCAGGGATGTTGTTCTAAATAAAATAGATTTGAATGTTCAGTCTACATGTGGGCAAAATGATAAATGCTGTAAAAATTTCTGCAAGGTTGTAATCAGTATTACCACTCGTCCATCTCAAACCTCTGTTGCTAATCATAACTCCATTCCTACTATAAGACTTCTGGACAGAATCACTGAAAAGTTACAGGAAATTAGAAAGTGTCTCTAAGATAGAGTTGTAATTTTTAATCTTACTTGCATCTCACCTCATTTTGTGGATATTGTTGTGCGAGTTCTTTCTGCACCATTCTTGCTTTTTCCTGTACAGTACCAACAAGCAACTCCAGCCCTGAGCCTACTCCGTCATAAATGGCAAGTACAAATTCCTTTTAAAATAAAGGTTCAAAACACAATGATTAAAGGAATTGATATGGCCTTGACTTAAATCAGATTTTCCATGATGGGCTAGAAACATAATTTTGTTTTGAGCAAGTCGTTCAGTGCTGGTCTATTCAGTCACATGTCATTTTTGGACCACAAAGGCTCAGAAATTTAAACTCCTTTTCCTAACTTTCCTCAGATTTCAGAAAATTCTGTGTGGTACTTAATCACAGATTACTGAAATAATTATTGCATTTCAGTGAAATAGGTAGACATACACAGTGCAGACACAATCCTAAAAGCACAATATTTCTTTCTCTTTGTAGGTGGAAGCTAGATTTGAAGGGTGAGGTTTGTTTCTTTTTTTAAGAAAAAAATTCAAGGGTCCATTTTCACCATAAAAATGAAGTATTAGATAAACTCTGAAAATACTTAATTCAGTAGATCAAATTGTTACATGTAACAATTCTTTTCTGACCCTAGTTACTGAAAACAAATGTGATGTCAACATTAAAGCTACTATTTCTGATCACTATTTCTAATAAACATTTTTTTCACCTGTAGAATAGTCGCAGGAATATTGTTCTCTTCAGAAAAGGAAATATCAGCTCTTGTGACAACTGCCAAGTGTCCTATGTATTTCATTGCTTGTTTTACTGTCTGGTTTACTTTGCTGCATGCTTCTGTTACCATTGAGGATATGTCTGAAGAACATCCCTGAGAAATAAAAGCATATAATTCACTGAAGCCAGAAAGCATCTGTGGCCAAAGGGCTCTCTTAACACAGGAGTTCGCAGCACAAAATAGCTTGAGGCATTTTCAGCTTTAGATATTCCTATTTCCAGTGGCTTATCTAGCCCACCTAGTAGACCATACCTTGCAAGCACAGAGAAGAACGGTATCATTATACCTACACGAGTAAAAAAACCTACCCTTCACAAGGCTGTAGCATAAACAAAAGTTATATTTACTGGCCGTTGTTTTATAAATGTATGAAGAGTAGCACTTCACAATCTAAACTTGTATTTGCTCTTGTCAGTACGGGTTTTATTTTCCCCTTTTATTTTTAAGAACCTATGCTATGAGCATAGAAAGATCTGCATTACTCTGAACTAGCATACAGAAGTACTGGTTTAGCCAGTAAAAATGCAGCCTTTGGTGTTCATCTTCCTCAGGTGCCTTCATTTGTCATTGCATATGTTGAACATTTAAATGTTTCTAACAAGTTTGTAGTAAACATTGTATTAAAGCATTAGAACGCCTCTACGCACAGATGAATTCTTTAATATACTGTACCTGCAACAGTAATTGTAAATAACTTCCCAAGTTCTTTACTTCCTGTTTTATTTCTTCATCAGCTTTTATAGATCCAGGGCACTTTTGGACATTGTTAAGCCAGAGCTTGGTTAGAACCACAAGCTGTTCAAAAGCAGAAATAATTCTGATGCTGTAGGACTGAGCAGCACGATCAAGAGAGAAAACTACAAGAAAAAGAGATGAGAAAGTTTCCTTTGCATGTGAAAGTAGGAATGCTAATTCTGATACACAAACATATAAATGTTTGTGCATCTGAAAAAGAAGTCATTAATAATGTTTACTTTAAACTGTTAGGAAAATGAGACTTACAGTTTTCTTGACATTCTTCACCTTGCTGTTCATAGGCTTTTGAAATGGCAGAAACTCCAGAGAAAATTATAAACAAATTGGTTAGGAGGCTATCTGCTATGCTCTTTCCTCCTTCATGATTCTGTTCCAGGAAATCTAAAGATGAACTTATAGATTCCTTGCAAATTCCAGGAAGAAACGATTCAGAAAAGCTTGGACTTGGGCATACACTGGACTTATTCTGTGAACCTATATGATGTAAAAGCAAAACATATGCAAGAAACTTTTTAGAGTGTGTCTTTGTAATGACTATTTTACACCACTTCTTGACCAATCCTCCCCTACTCAATATAGTAAGTCAGAAAAAACATTCATACTACTTTCTACATATTTCCTATATTCGATTAGTACAAACACAAATTCCATAGTTCAATTCTTTAATATGAATCCATCTTTTTCAACAATCAAACCTACAGAGAGACAGAAAATAACAAATCCAGCCAGACTAAAATAACTGAATGCATAAAAATATTTGAAAGACTGAAGCGCCTAGGATTTTAGAAAGAAAAGTTTATAAAACCTGACAAAACCTTGGGGCTTCCCAAGCCTCAGTACGTGAATGAATAGCAGTAACCCAAATAAAGTCTCCAAGTTATCAAACTAGGATTCAGCCCCTGGTAATTTGTTACATGAACTATTATCTTTCTCCAGTCAACTCACATAGTTAAGCTGAGTAATGTAAATTTCTTATTCAAGAGTCAGAAGTGCTGCTCAGGAAGTTTTTGCCCCAATAACCAAAAATTTAAAAAACCCTACTGCTATGACTTCGATATCATAAACTTAAAAACATAAACAGGATATTTTTCATTTTGTTTTCCAACACACACTGTCTTTTCAAAGACTCTTAGCAGTGCATGTTTTACACGTATGCTAGTTCAAAGTTTTCAGTGTGAAATGAAAGATGTTCTGCCATAGAAAGTACCTGACACACAGGAAGTCCGTATATTCTGAATTGGTTGTAATCTTATCTCAGACAAACATCCAGAAATTCTCTTGCTCTTCATGAAACTTCTGCTTCTAGAAAAGGATAAGAGAGGGAAAACATGACAAAAAAAATTAAAGAAATCTCTCCCTATACCCACTGAAACCTCAGTGAATATTAAAAGACATAAGGCAAAAAAAACCAAACCTCTGCTTTTAATTAATGGGTGACAAAACCTAAACTAGAGTGAAAGCAAGACAGTACATACGATAGGATAGATCTTTCTTACTTTCCTCAGGCACCTGCTACTATAGCAGGATCTTCATTCCACATTCCTATCTTTAAGCTACCAGTTTATTACCGGATTATTATCTAGAATTTGAGATTAAAAAAACCCACGTTTCTTTACTGCTTACTGGGACCACAGAAAGCAGAAACGTTAGATTTTTTTTTTTTGTCTTGCTTGCCGGACAGAATGAATCACTTTTGGAAAGCCAGGTAGGATGGCTTTTCTTCTTGGTAGAAGGCAGATGACCTGTAAAGTGCCCCACTGCCAGTTAGACAAGGTAACTTATCTGGTCTGGCTGTGGGTGCTTCGGTGTCAATGCGCAAGGCCAGCATTGGTAAGAAAGTTGTTTGAGAAGCCCTAGCCGGTCTCGTAGCTGTTAAAGAAACAGCTGGGAGATTCAACAGGAGCTACTCAACTTTCCCTGATGCTGTGTTTAAGATGAGTCTGCCACCCTTAGTCTTGGCTGACTTACACTGCAGTGGTGTTGTAGCCACCTCTGTGCCTGGCCATGCACTACTTTGATCTGGACCCAAAGAACTGACTTCCCAGTTTGACCTGGAACCTTGCCCTGATGGTCATGACAAGCAATCTCTGGACTGCAGGCTGACCCTGCTGTCCCTGGACTTAATTCTGACTCACTAAGTCCATGTTGCAGCTTACAAATTAGTATCACCTTCTTCTGGAAAGAGAAGAAACCGAGGCATCTGAAAGGTCAGGTTCCCACTCATCGGCAGGGTCATAAAATACATCAGCAGCTTTATCACTATCCTTACTCTGAAAAAATGAAGAGAAAACAGAGAAGGAGGAGGGTTAAAATAATTAAATTAAAGAAATAGTGTGATAATAAAGCATACAACATATGGATGAAGACAACATGTTCTGCTAACAGTAGGACGGTGGTTTTATAATGCAGAAAACTGACTGCCAGGCAACTTGGGCTGTAAGTGAGAACAAACAAGATGGACATTTAGTAAAGACACCAAGATACACAGCATGAGATACAGAACACCAAGTACAAAACTTCAAGAGCTCTCTCCACATGCCAGATTTATTAAAAACCTGTACATAAAATTTACAATTTTTACTTATTTTTATATCTGAAACGTGTAGCAGTTTTAGCAATAGTTTTCCACAGGAAATAGAATCCAGTCTCTGCTGTTGCCAAGATCTAAACAAGTTTTAGCCATAAGCATGGCAATGTTATTATGTCCCTGGAAATACTTGCATATTAGAGTTATGTAAAAAAAGGAATGTTTCCTCATTTTTTTCTGGCTTTTCTTTGATGCATTTTCCTTTTTTAATAAAATTTTGAAATATTTTTATTTCAGATATGTACTAATTCAAGGTCTGACACAAAAAAAAACCAGACTAACCCTATAGCTCAGGAACCAAGAGTGGGAGTGGAGAGACAAAGAGATGATTGAGGAACATGTTCTAACCTGGCACAGTGAGACAAGGCTCAATTCAATCATTTCACTTAGTACACGTGGATGAGAATTCAAATACAGATGTTTTCTTACCCTCAGTCAGAAAAGATTGGTGTGCAATAGCGAACAGCAAGTTAACATCAAGTTTCTTGTCAAACTGAAAAAATCCGCAACAGAAACTTTTCAATTATTGACTGAGGCTTACAGTGAATAGATCCTGAAGATCACATCAGTGCTCAAAAGAATCCATTTCCTGTCAGTAGGAGATGTGAATGCAAAAAAGGTGGAGATCCTCAACTGCCTTTCAGAAAATTATGTGTGGAATTGCTTTGAACACTGGCAGCATCATCTGCAGTTGTGTCAGCCCAGAAGCAACTATTCTGAAGGCAACTGTAGTTGATTTTCTTAATTTGTTAAATAAAAAGTTATAGACACAGTCTTTTTTTTTTTTGTGCCGAACCTCATATATGAGGAAGTTATTCTTTCAAATAAAACAAATTTTTATGAGATGCAATTATTTTCTAAGGTAGAAAAAATAGGAGCATTCTGAAATGTAAAGAGTCTTCGTATTTCTCCCTACCAGCACTTTCAGTGCTCCAACAGCTGAGAGTTCTTCCTCTGCAAACTAGTATGTTATGCATGCCAGAATGTGATTTGCATTCGGAAACAGCAAGTATCTAAATATTTATTTATATATTATTTGAAGCAATTTCTACCTTTTTCAATAATGCTCCAGGTTAAACATAATACGGATAGTGGAATGCAAAGAATTTATATGATCAAGAGAATCACATATTCAAGCACAGGACAAATTTAGACAAACTGTTCTCTTAATCTGAAACCTGGTATTAAATTTAATTTTTTCTTTTGTGTATTAATAAAAAAACTCCAAACTAATATAGCATAGTATACAAGATCATTACATGTCTACTGGATTGCTTTGGATTCTTCCTTTAGACTAACCAATTCTTTCTCATCTCCCAGAACTTTCCTTCCTTTACCGTTCATTATTTCTTCACAGTCTAAAACAGCCTTCAATTCATACCGCAGAAACTAAAACACAAATAAACTGTGATGGTCGGCCCTGGAGAACTGAAAATCCCTGAATATTCTACCACCACTGAAAAAAAACCAAAAAAACCCACAAATAATTTTAAGGGCCTCCAGACCCAACTGGTATTTTTAAGTCCTTAAGTCTCTCAAGCCAGAGAGAAATAAAAAAAAAAAAAACAACCAAAAAAAACCAAAACCTGTCTATTCACAAGGAGTCAATAAAGATAAACTTATTTCTTATGACAATTCTCTCTTTAGGAGATGAAAAAAATACCATCCGCCCAGAAAATAAGAGCTGACACTGTAATCTTGTCTGCATTCAGTAATTTGGAACCACTATCTACCTTTATGTAATTACAAAGATTTTAGCCCATGGCTGTGGCATTTTTGTGGATACAGAAGCAAGCGCAGGCACTGGTTCCACTTCTCCCTTTCTTCTATTTTGTGTTCTCCTCATCGATACAAAAGATAGTATGATACACTCCAAAATGCGGTACTGCACATTTAGAGAGGTGCAGTACCCAGTTTGTCTAATTAAAAGCAAGAGAATTCGAACAAAGGATTAATATGCATCTTAATTGTCAGTCTATTAAACAAAAAATTATGAATACTTTGAAAAGCACTCCCATTGAAGAATCTAAAGCACACACAGACAAAAGCAATCAGTAGCAAATTAACTTACCAGAACCAATGAAAAATAGATAAGCATAGTAATGAAAATTCAACTGATATCTTTAAGAAGTCACGTTTTCCTCTAGAACACAAACAATTGAACAGCCAGAACCACAAAATGGTTCTAGTTGTACTGCTTCACACACTGTACACAATATGACCTCAATAAAGTCATTGATTTCTACTGTCCTTTCTCTGTGTGATGGACAAATGTGTGTACATGTGTTTCATTAAAAAAAAAAATCACATTCTTGTTGTTTAAGATAACATAAACAAAAAGATTGCAAGACTGCCCACCTGTATGATTATCAAAATTTTATCTTTGACAAAATAGTACTGAATGTTAGTGGTTTTTTCTTCAGTTGTTACTGACCTCATAGAGTTCTTTCATTGCTGCTAGTTTGCTTTCAAATTTCTCTAGGCTCCAGAAAGTTGCTATTCCCAGTTTGATGTTACGAACCTGCACCTGAACAGAAGACACTGCTCCCGTTTTATCAATTTTGTCGTGCCTAAGAATTTGAGGATTTTATTTTTTAAAAAGAAAAATAAAGAAAAATCATTATTCATATTGCGGTACATGTAAATAGGATTATACAGAGCATAAGTTTCTCATTTCAAACACAGAAACTGCTTGAGAGAGTTATCTCACAAAGCATATATTAGCATAGCCCTTACGATTATTTTTACGTAAAGGAAAAAAGGAATTCCTGCATTCAGAAATAGCAGTAGATACTAGCATACAAACTCTTGGCTCTCAAGAAACTTGGGACCAAATATATGCTACAGAATTCTACTGTCAGAGTTCTTGTTGAAGGATGGAAAAAGACAACATCTGAAAAACACAGCAACACATACATCTGCTAGCTTACCTGCATTTACTGTCGCTTTTTTAAAAATGCTAGAGTTTCCTCTGCACTAAAATATATCTCCGCTCATACTAAGAACCCCTGAGTAATAAACAGGTCCAAACACCCTTCAGCTACTACTAGCAAGTAGCATGGCATAGCAACAGAGACGTGGAGTGAAAAAACTGGTCCCAAGCACTCAATTTCCAATCTATGAATGTCCTGAGGTTTTTACTATTAACTAATTCTGTTGTGGTCCTGTGAGCTGAATACCTCCCAGCAGCTAGCTCATATTCCTCAGTTTAGTTTGGTCCAAAAGGAAGGCAGTTAGTGTGCTTTAGGAGCACCTTAATGTGTGACTAAAGCACGGTATAGCCCACTGGGTCCAAAATTGTCTGTAGATATACCTTTAAAGTCTTGATCTAAAATTCAAATTTGAAATACAAATTAATACGGCTAAACTACACACTTAATTCTAGCTAGTTGGGAAAACTGATTTGTCACGTTCTATTTAACAAATCTGTGGGAAGAAAAGCAAACAGCTTACTGCACATCCAGACCACCCCCCAATTTTTCTATATATAGATATTTTATATCTATAGCATAGAATCATAGAACAGTTAGGGTTGGAAGGGACCTTAAAGATCATCTAGTTCCAATCCCCCTGCCATGGGCAGGGACATCTCACTAGATCAGCTTACTCAAGGCCCCATCCAACCTGGCCTTAAAGACCTCCAGGGTTTTATATATATATAAAAATTCAATATATACCCCCTTATAATTAACTCAGCTACTCACCTGTAGAAAACAGTGTTTTTCCCTAATTCATTACTAATGGTGTTTGCCTCTTTGATCATCACAGATAGCTTCAGAGAATTCCAGTTAAGTGGAACTAATAAAGAACATAGCACAAAATAAGTAAGTGGATCAAACAATGTGATGCAACAGTTTCAGGTGAAGAAAAAAAAAAAAAAGAAATCCACCCAAAAAACTTGAATGGAATTTAGCCAACAATAGTTTTGTGGATTCCCTGTACATTGAGGAAACAAAAAAGACCTTCCCAGCCAAGATAACCTGTTATAAAATGTCAGCTAAAGGTCATTTCAGAAAGAGGCATAGCACCAGACACTACGTATTAGACTAATTGCATAGAAAACTAAACAGAATTAATTATGTTACTATAGTCTCCCCAATGAGTTAATGTCGAAAAAGTTCATCTGGACTGGAGAAGAACTATGGAATCGGAATAGATACAGATTACACATATACCCAGCTAACCACACCGACCGTGATTGAAATAGAGCTTTTAGCACTGTCTGGTATATATAGCTTCTGAATGGAAACAATTGTAGCAGCCAATAGGCTCCCATTCAGAATCATCAGAGAAGTGTTAGAAGAGAGAAGCATCATCTTATGGATCCATATCCAATAAATCCAAACCCACTAAGCAAAATAGAAGTTAGCATTGCCCTTGCAACATCATGTATATACATACTAGTCATAGTTTTATTTCCACTTCCACGATTCTTCTGAAGGTTGTGTATTTCTTCAGCAATCTTCTGCTTCTCAGCTTCCAGAGCTTCAAGTATCTTCGCATGACGAATAGTATGATCTGCAAGAGCCTGGAGGAAGGATAAAAAAAAAGAAAAAAAAAGAAAATAATCCAAAACAATTAATGCAAATTTTTTTGTTGCTGTCATTATAGACTCTCAGAACAGAATGAAGTTTATATTGGACCTCTGCCATTTCCATACGAAACCCTTCATCTTCAAACTCTGACAGTTTTCTGGTTTTGCTTAGATATTGACAAACTTAAAAAAATACTGAAATTATAAAGAAACAACTTTTTAAAAAAATAAAGTCACATCTGTTGCAGCAGTCAAACATCTGAACACCAGCGAAAGAACAGTCGTTACTTACATTAATGCTTGGAATTATGATAGCTGGCTTAGGCAACAGTCACTAAGGTTTGATACGTGAACAAAACAGCCTATATTACATAAGAAATAAGGTCAGCATTAGTTTATCCCCAAATTTAATACAATATCATATTCAGATTGTAATATGATATGTTACTGCTCTGATCTTTGCATAAGGTCACACAGAAGAAAAAAATTCAGACACATTTTACTTACAACTATTTTAAAAATAAAAACCCAAAACAAAAAAATACACAAACCAAAAAAGCTGGAGTTTTGGTTTGGTTTGGGGTTTTGTTGGTATTTTTTTTTTAATTACCTGCTTGGTAGCCAAGGTCTCCATTTCTATACGCTTCTTATTGAAGTGCAGTTCTAGCTCTAGATCTTGTTTCACCTTCTCCAGCTCCTGTATTTTACTTGCAGCTTTTTGGTTATTCAGCTCTTGGATTTGCTTCTTACGAGATTCTTCTCTCTAATGTGGAAAGGACAGAGGAGCAGAGTTACTCCACTTCTACAGCATTCTTTATCACTTAGGCAGATATTAAGGTTTTTTTTTTCATTTCAGTAACTTTAAAACATGTGGCCCTGGTGGACTACTCAGCCCAGTGCCAGCAATGAAATTGTACATCCCTGTTCACAAACATCACATTATGTCTTCTGTAGCACATTTAAGAAATAAGATACTCTGTCATTATTATTACTTTTACTACTATTCTATGTAGACCTACATACGTTGTAAAAGTACTTAGAGGACTAACAACAAAGCAGCATACAAATTTGGAATTAAAAAAAAACACATTAACTAAAACACTGTAGTAACTTAAAAGTCTCAGAGGAAGTTATTATTTGTAGGGATTTTTCTTCACATAAAGTTACCCCCTCATCAAAATCACACTGGATTAACATTTAGTTCTTGCCTAATTCTATGAACCAAACCCCTAGAATAATTCTGAAGGGGATACCTACTTAATAACTTCTTGGGCTAGTAAGGCTGATTTCTTTTTAAAATGAATGAGGCCTAGGATTCCCCAAGACACTGTTCTAATATGCAAGACCAAAAAAAAAAAAAAAACCACCACAAAACAAACAAAAAACCAAAGAAAACCAGCACACAAACAAGTAGAAACCCCATATTACAGCATCCATCTTATTCCACTGATAGTTTTGATCTAACAATGCAATGGCAACTCACCACCTCTGCTTCTAGTGATTTTATCTTGCTTTCATAAGCTTCCTTTTGTGAAGTCAGTTCTTGTTGAACCATCTCTTTTGCAATCTGGACACTTTGCATCATTTCTTCTTTCACTTTGAGTCGTGCCTCTTCAATTTCTGATTCGAGCCTACAAGTTGAAGTATAATACATTTAGAATGCTGGCATTAATCTCTTACTGGCAGCACAGAGGTTATAATCTTATCATCTATCATGACAGGAGCCTCTAGTTTTAACAGTAAAAATATGAGGATATGTTGTGGGTTTTTTTAAATAACTTTTATACTTTACCTAGATGGTTCAGATTTCATAGGGAAATGCAGACACCAGTAAAGGCAGAAGATACGGCAGAATTTTAGAATCTATTCATTTTATTATGCACCTTTCACAAAATGAAGAATTGCAATATAAACTCACTAAATCCCATTAAGATGAAGAAAAGTAAATTTTACGTCATTGAGTCTTGCAGTTTAGTAACTCCCAAGAATGACTCAAGTACAAATAACTCTTTACTGTCTCAAATTCTCCCCCATCACAGGTTATGACCAAGGTTATAACTTCGGTTTCTTCTCATTTTCCTAAGGCATTTGTTTTTTGGGGTTTCAATCTCTCTACAACATCAAAAGCCAATTTCAAACTCATTATGTGCTCAGAAAGAAATATAACACAAGAGATACACTACTTTGAGAACCTCTCGAGCTCAGTGTTTCTTTAACAGTAGCCTACATTCATGGCAACCGGTCTAGACAGTGGTGATCATCTCTTAGAGGTAACATTCACTTCAGCTAAGTACAGGACTTCCATTTCCACTATAATTGGAGTCAACAATGCCTTTGCTGTTTTCCAACTTCCCTTTATTTAGGAAAAAATTCCTTTATTTCCTTAAGTTATTGATTTCTTAAACTTACTGCAAGGTCACATTAACAATAATTTATTTCTAGAACAAGAATATATAATACTTACTGTGTTCTCTGTGCAATAAGCAATTCATTCTTTGCAAATTCAAAATCTTTTGGACCATCATGCAAAAACGTAGTCCCACAAGATGGCCCTTTAACTTTCTGAACTTCTACTGGATGATTAAACCTGAAATAATGGTCTCCCCCAAGGATCACTCGATCACCCTGTTGGGAAAGGGAACAAAAAGAAGTGTGCTCTATAACTTTTAGGTTTATAAGTAAATGTACTGGGCTTAAAACATAACTTGTAGGGCTAGAAATCAAAGAGTAAGAGACAAATATTTACCATTACAGAGCCTTCTAAGAAAACCTGCAGTCTGAAGCTGAAATGTTAATAAAGCTAAGAAAGCCACACATGCACATATTACTCCTACCAGATCAATTACTTACATGGTGCAGAACTGTTGGCTCTAAAATGCATTTCCCATTTACGTATGTCTTTGCTTCTTTCAGTGGAATAATACTCACTTTGCCAACACTATTTTTTATAATACTGAAAACAAGAAACATTTGCAATATCAGTAACTCATATTAATTGCAAATTATATTTCTTGATAGACTAAAATTCATGATTTAGACAGGGTTGTGTCATTGTTTTCCCAGATACTGATTGCCTTCATACAATTTAGTTTAAACACACATAATTAATGAACATCAACCTATATTTTGGAAACGAATCCAGACACATCCCTGTATGCATCATTTAATCAGGTCTTTTTCCAGCATTTCTGCACAAATAGAAAATTTTGCTACATGAATGAAATAAAGAAATTAAACTACCCCAGTTAATGAATTTCTAGAGGGAACAGAATCAAAGAACAGTACAAAAATTACCCCATAGTAGTATTTTCCTGGTTAGAAGACCATATTTTGTTACTGGCGGAAGAAAGAGTGACTCCAAAAGAAAGGGAAAGATTAGAAGAAATGTTTCCTGATCTCAATTCAAGTACAAAAAGAACTCTACGTACCAATGGTCATCAGCAATTAGCACTCCAGAAAGCTGGATATCATGTTTCGAATTTGGCGTATGCCTTCCAACTGTAGTTTCTCCTTCTTTGATCATATACAAGAGGACCTCAGAAAGCTGAGGATCTTCATTGAGATTGACAAGGTTTGGTAAGTGGTTGTCCATTTTGAACGCAATTCCTGCTTTCTAGATAAAAGAGAGTTCGGCATAAAAAGCAATTTACTTTATACATTCAAATATCTCTAGTGAATTCTTCTAAGACATCACAGTAGTCTGTTAAAAGCATAGCATTACGGAAACTAGATCTTACAACTACTCTAATTCTTATATAAGGGTTGCTGTATTACCTCCTATAGACAGAGAAGTGAAGAAAGAAAACATACCTGCAATTCTTTTATATCTTCTAATTTCCTTTTTTCTGCTTGTTCAAATTTTTCTTTCCAAGCACTTAACATATTAAGGGGAAAATAACACAACATATAAGGAGAAAAATTACAGCATATAAATTTTACCATTTCTATTTCAAAGTAAGTCATTAAGAACTGCCCAACCTTTGCATTTCTGCCATGTCCCTCTCCTGTTGGTGCAGCTTTACCCTCAGAGATGTTATTTCCTGCAAATAACGTCTGTATTTTTCAGGATCAGTGTTCAGAGCATTCCTCTGAGCTGCCTTCAGTTTTTCAATTTCAGCTTTCAATTCTACAGTAGACAAACCAGACAAAAAGCACACATAAGAAAGTGAAGACAAAATAAGGGTTAGATATTTCATTACAATACCAGAAAATGTAACTTCATATTTAATTAAAAATGAAACACCTTTCCCCATTCCAGGTTCTCAAGTGCAGCTTAAGATACCATCTGAACTTCGGGGGGAAAAAAAAACAAAAAAAAACCCACATCAAACAAAAAAAAACCAAACAAACTCAAAAACCTCAGAAAAAAAATGGAAGATATCCTAGACTGTACTATCCTAGTTGACAAGCGGTCAGTCAACACAATAGATTAGCAGTAGTAACAACTCTTATAGAGTAATAAGTTAAAGCTACAGGCAAATAAAAACTGTAAAAGACAGAAGGTATCAGCCTCACCTTTGATGAGTTTGGCATTCATGTCTTCATTTACTTTAGCAATGTTGATAATTGAACAAGCTTGCTTTGCATAGCGAAGAGTGCTGAGTGTTTCTTCTGTACAGCTGGCAGATGGACTTACTGTAGCAATCATAGCAGTCTGCGAATTCCCACCAAGACTTTCCTTTAACAACCTTCATTTGACAGGACAGTAGAAGTCAATCCCCAGCTCCCACAATGCAAGAAAAACTTCTCAGTTTGAACAGATTAAATACAAAATACCTAAGGTCTTGCTACTTATTTGAAGGTGATTGTTAGCTGCTTAAATTACAAATCACTGTCCTGTTCATTCTTTACCTGATGCAACAGGCTAATTTTTTCCCTCCATAGGTCATTTGAAAGAAAGGGAGAGAAAGAAGGAAGGCAATGTCTCCTGAATAGAAGGCGAATCCTTAAGATGAGAAAGCCTTTACTTCTATATAACAAAACTCTGAAGTATACATACCAAGTAAGGACAGATTCCCGGTAAGGAATGAAAATTTTCTTTCCATTTTGAGATTGTCTAGAGAGTGCAGAAATAACCTTTCCAAGGGTTAGCAGTGATTTATTGATACTCACACCCTCCTACACAAAGCAAAAATAAAAATTACTAATATACAGTAGTATTTACTTTTATGATTTTACTGACTGTACTGTTGATTTATTATTATTGTTGTTGCTTATTCAATGTATGGCACAGGTATACAATATTAAATGCCATCACTGATTAAAAAACAACAATAAGAAGCAAGAATGTCATAGAAGACAATACTGATAAGCAATGGGCAATACTAATAAGCAAAAGGACTCTATATCCCTTTATAACTACAGCTCCTGCCCAAGAGTCCTAGTAGGTGAGGATGCTCTGGAGTTTAGGAGTATCCTTTGGAGTCTATCTTTTTCCACACATTTCCAATCTTTATTTACCTTCAGCCTTTCTCCAGTGGTCTGAGCTTTTGAGCAGCATTCACTACCAGCTAAATCAATTAGATTTATGTGACTGGTAAGCCTACGATCACATTGTTCTTCATCCACAAATTCCACCTGGAAAAAAAGGGAGATGTTTGCATTTGAACCAAAATGAAAAGCCCGAAATCAAGCAGAAATTTAACAAGCTGTTCACTTAAAATTGACACTTCTATTTACTTTTTGACAGGTACCTTCATGTACATCCCTTGAAGATAAATTAACTTAGTCTTTTAACTACAGTATTATTTGTTGGTGAATAACTCTATAAGCTACAAACACAACAGATTAGCTAACTATGGAGTTGGGTCTGAAGTTTGACTATTGCAGCTATCCAATAACCATGGAAATCGGTAAGCTGTTACTGACTTAGCTCAATGAAGATCAGCTAAGCAGTCAGTGGAAAAGTCTCACGAGTAGTTCTGGTAGAGAAAATAATCTAGTGGTGTGAACATTGAGAGGAAGAAGGAAGGAGAAAATCAGGAAATTGGGCCAAAAAGTTAAACCAGCCAAGAACAATCAAAAAAAAAAAAACACCCCAAACAAACAAGTTATTTGTGAATGGAGAAGATTGCCAGTCTGTAATCTTCTGAGGAGCTCTATCTGTTTCACTTATGTTTTTGTACTCATCTCACTAAGGCAAGTTTTCTTTTATGCGCATCCGTAAATAAGATGAGAAGTTTTAATCCCTGTATCGTGGAGGCACACGGAAGGGAAGGGCATTCTGAAGCAGGGAAACATTTAAGTGAACTGTGTTGAAACTGAAGAGAAACTGCTTCTCCTACTATTGTCCCAGCTCATCACCTGCAGGAACTCAGCACAGTTATCCTTCTCGCACAGCCTAACCTTCTTAGAAGCCAAAATGTGTCAGCAGCAGTGTGAAATTGGGTCTGGTCTCAATTTGGCTTATAGTTACATCTCAAAACTCATACTCAGAAGCTTGGAAATATTACTAGATATTTACATTGCTTCTATAAACATATGTAGCATAGAGTCATGAGAATCTACTCAAAGCATGTAAAAGAAAATAAGTTTGCTCTGTAGAAAGCCATGTTAAAATCCGCCGTGATTTACTCATCTTCAAGTATATCCTCACAACAACTTCCTAGGCAGCACAAAGAACAACTACCTGATTTGAACTGACATAAAACTCCCAGCAATACCTTGGTTTGTGTCATGACAAGGGTGAAGACAGAATGAGATCTAGAGCTCTTGTCATTCATTACTGTAGCAGCTGTTGCTCTCTGCTTATTTCCTAGCTCAAGCCAACTCTGTAAGAGATAAAAGTCAGTACACGAAACCAAAACCTACTTTGGGTAGTTAACTGAAGATTGAAAAGTTCACAAATAAAGTTTCTAACACAAACAATGACTGTATAAGGGAGGAATTAAAGCTTAAACATAAGAGATGACCATGTGAAGAGAGTGACACTTCCCTGTATGCATCTAATTAACTCCTTTATATAGGACTCATCTTCATTATCCTTTTACAAATCAGCTGAAAAACCATAGACTACTGGGTAGTCTGTAAAGCATTTTCTTCCCACCCATGGACTTTAGTTTTCAGTAGTGAAGAAAGGAGCAAGTAGAAATACTCGTGTTTCCTTTTAGTAACCAAATATCTCTTACCTGGATATCAGAATGAGAAGTAACAACATTCCTAAGGTGGGAAAAAAAGAGTTCAGGTTCAGACTGCTTTCTTTCTACAGTTTTCCCTGCTGCCCGAGTTCTGAAATGCCTTCCCAGTTACAGACAAAATACAATTATACCATTAAAGCTCCAGTTGTCTGGAGACTTCCACCTTCCACATACTTAATTCACTAAAGCAATACACTAAAGGAAATACGTCAAGTCAAGCTAGACATGCGTACACATTTTTATAAACTATGTGATACTAAGATCTTGCTTAATTTCCTGGGGAGCCCGCAAGCTTTCACAGAGCCTTGAAACAACAATTAGCACACTCTTCCAGGATTACATGATACATCCATTAAAATGAAACCAGTTAAGACTTACACAGTCAGGCCTTCCACGTATGGTCCTATCACTGGATGTTCTCTTACACGAAGCTGGTAAGAATTATTTTAAAAGAGAGATTATTAAGAGTGAATTAGTTAGATCTAGAACCTAGGAATATCTTAAAACTAAGAGAAAGTCTGTCTGCATCCCTAATATGACATTTATCATAAACAAAATTTAGCATGAATCATCAAAGATAATATTTTTAGGAAAATACCTACAACTGAATTTTTCCAGCTGCCCGACAAATCACAGCAGACTGCACCCAGCCATTGCTCACAGAACTAACTGCAAGTACCTGTATAGGATATTTACATAACACACAAACAAAATCTGGTCTGCAACAGAAATCTATTCTGTTTCCAAGTTAAATAGCTCAGCTTAGAATCATTGACAAAACTCACATGAAAGCACTCCTACTATAAACAAGGGTATAGTCTGTACTTCTGTATAACTAGACCACGTAAGTCCCAAGTTTAGGATAAAGGACTTATTTCAACAGCAAGTCAAACACTGTGCATCTTCTTTATCATGAACTAACATTCATGGCTTGCACACAAGTGGCCAGGACAGTGTTTAAGATGTCAATGTACAGAAAATACTTTTTTTAAATGAATCAAACACAATAGATTCCTTCCCTACAGCCTCTACTTAACACAAATTTCTTCAATTTATTGTTTCATATCTTCTAGCACACAAGCATTAAAAGCTAGCTAAACTAGTTCAACTAGTGAACTTTAACTAGTTCATCAGGCCACTGATTTTTTTTCCCCTCCACCCTCCAGCTTCTTGGGAAACAACTAACAGAAAAAAAGGCACCTCAGGACAGTCCCATAGCTGTAAGTGGTAAACAATCCAAGGCAAAGAACCTGAAAGGTATTATCTACCTTGGTGCTAAACTCTTATACAATAGCAGTTTTCTGTAGCTGGGCAATGTAAATACACAGAGTATTTCCCCATAAAGTGGGGAAAAATTCCCCCTTTGCAAATATTAACATTTTTTCATGAAGATACTATGGACTGCAATGAGATACAGAGCCCATGGCAAACAGACATCCCAGTAGAGAAACAATACAGATATTCTCAGAAAGGGAATGGACATTTCAGTAGCGCTAAGAACTGACGAGACCAATGGATCAAATACAGTTAGGCAAATACTTACCACCCACCCCCTAAACACCATTGGAAGCCTTCCAACTTAGTCATCCTTTTTAGAACTCCATCTAAATCACAAGATAATAACTCAAACTATGCCGCATAAAAGACTCTCAATAATTATCTGGAGATTTAGATAAGTAAGACTCTAAGAGACTTGTTATGAAGGGTGGCAAGAACATCATTTTGCAGAAAAAGAGATATATTAACAACAGTTTTGAAAGAGTCTGCTGAATCATTTTATTTCTATTTCAGCAAGATTTTTTTATTGCTTAGCATTTCTGAAGCACCAAGCATTTTGCTTGAACTCATATAGTGAGATTATTTTTTCCTTGAATCCCATTATTCACAGCAATCTGTGGTACCTAGATAACAAAACAATGATCACTTATCATCCATGCATTTGTGTTTACAGAACAGATGCTGCCACTTTGAGATTATGTGTACACTTGTTTCTGTGAGCAACTTACTGGTTGTTTCTTCTGTTCGCTTTCAGCTTTGAAGACAAGCAAATCATGAATTTTCTCATTATATACTTCAAAAAAGCTCATTTCAAGATGATACAAAACCTAATAAAATGAATAATAAGAGTTATTAAGAAATCAGCCACAAAACGATTTCACCATTCTTTGTTTCAAAAATCAACGTAGATTACCAGATCCCGCTGTTCAATGTTATAAGCATTTGTACTAAATGGACTTTCCAAGAGAAATTATATCCTAAGCTAGCGATCTGCTATTGCAAAGAGCACAATTTACTGCAATTCCATCCTTCCATCCACAGCCATTCCCTGATGACAGCTATCAAGCTTAAACAAAACAAAACAAAACACAAAAAAAAGAGGATTTCAGTGTTTGGGTTTTAGTACCCAAAAACCATAGTTTTGTTTGTATAGTACCTGCACTACTATCTTTTGCTTTGGGATTGGACTTCCATGGCATGATATATGTAACAAGGAAGTCATGGATTGATGTCGTCAATATACCAACATGGGAAAGAATGACCCAACGGAAAAATAAACCTTGGTCCTACCTACATCAAATTTTAAAAAAAACAAGCTTTCATGAAAATGAATCTCTTTCCTCTGAAGGCATTCAGGTCTTTTTTCTTTTCTTTTTCCATAAATAAAATGGAATTTTCTTTAAGAGACACCGAAGGGAGAAATACAAGATCCAAGACAATTCACAGCACCAAAATTACTTATTCACAACGCAAAAGCAAAAGAATAACCAAACATACCTAGTAACTCTGCATTTTTTAGAAGTTACTCTCTCTAGCAAAACTCAGTAATAAAAGACCTTGGATTTCTCAGTGTCTATCGAATCTACTATAGGATCAGAATATTACCTGTTCACTGGAATTAGGATTCAAAGTCAAGAATTCAAGCATTCAAAGCAATAAAGAAAATACACATAGTTAAAACTAAAAAGTTTGTCTGCATGAGCTTAACTGAACATTAAGGTCTACTGACCTGCAAGTCAGTTCTAACAGGCATGGACAAGCACACTGAGAAAAAAATACATAATCCAGCCTTTGTCACCAGCGTGTTTTGCATCAAATATTCCTTATCCAAGAAAGAGCATAAACATGCATTTTTAATCCTTTTCACAATTTTAAAAGACATTCAGAGTTTCCAGCCACAAATTATGATTTGTGTTATTGCTGTAGAAAGCTTTAGATGCACAATTGAAATCCCAGGTGCCGTACTGTAGGCAAGGTGGTTCCTCAGAAGTGATTCAGTACCAGAAATTCAGTGTTCAAAAAGCCTTAACAGCAGTCAGAAAAATAAATATAACCAGAGAATGCACACTAACCAACCCCCTGCCTACTTGCATTCTCAGTTCGGGTCTTTTCTTCTCAAGATATTAAAGCAGAAGTTTAAAAATGGGTTTTTCAGAGTTGATGTTAATTGTGACTCCAGTTACAGTTATCATTATTACACAAATTCACTGGGACAGAAACAGAATTGCAAACCTTCATTAAAATACTCTGGAAAGGATTACCACTTAGTTGGTTTTAAGTCCATTTACCCTAGGTACAGAATAGGAATTCACATTAAAATCCATATATCCCCACCCCCAGACCATCCCCACTCAGACCACTCCTTTACAGAGTTATGTATGAATAAAGATTTAGTCTCAAAACAGAAGCAGTTTTTTGTAAACCTTGTTTACAAAAAAAATTTGAAAGCCTTAAAAAAATCCAGGTGGAGATAGTAGATTTTTTTCTTTCAAAAAGAACACTGAGCTGAAATACTGGAAATGTAGTACTACTAAAGCATATTTGGCTTTGATATGTGACAATATTTAATGATAAATTCATATTTTTCGAGTTCTATTTTATATGCCTCCATTGAGAGCATGGAAAACACTAGGATTTCTTTTTACCTTTCCTTACGTAAATTTTATCTTGCAAAACATGCTATACAGAGACAGGATTCCTAGTTTACTGACACATCAAAAATATATTTCTTCTTTACATTACTGTCATTAAAGAAGCAAAACAATGTTGATTTTGACTCTTCAGGAAACCCTGTTCATCAGAACTACTAGCAGAAATAAGATTTGAATTGGCAAAAGAATACAGACGTCAATAAACCAACCAGCACCGAGTAATAAAATGAAAGAAGGAAGCAGGTATTAAAATACCCAATTGCATCAGTTGTCTCATAATTCAATGTAAACTCAATAGCATAAGCATACCGCCTGTTGTTTGTCCATTTGTGCTATTCGCGTGAAAAGATCTTCACAAAGTCTTGGAATTATTCCTCTGTCTTCATCAAATCCCATCATCCTGTATTTACAAAGAAACTGCTAGGTCAATTTGGTAACCCTCCACAACAAGTTTCATATTAATTGTATAGCTCCAAAGTTGAAATGGCATATGCTTCTAAGTTATACAAGTACTAAGCAACAGAAATAAACCTGATCTATGTCAGTGCAGAGAGCTGGACAAGATGATGTCCAGAGGTCTTTCCAATTCATCCATTGAGAAATGGGTTGAAAACCCAAGTAAAATGAAAACTCCGCAGCAACTAAGGAGTAAGTTGTGCTATAAACAGTAAACCTACAGACTTTTGATACCCTAACATGCATGCATGTTATATTCTCCACACCCTGCCAGTGCACTAACGCAAGTCCCTCTTCACCCCTGGCAGTTTTTGTGTCCAGTTCTGCCACTGCAGAACGCCACTAGCTCACCTACAGTCTAGAGACCCTCACAGCTGCACAACACCGTTGTCAGCACAAATATGCATGCTTGACCTGGACACGGCTATTACTGATACTCATTTCAGCCTCTCTTAAAATACAAAGGGGGGAAAGGTAAGTAGTTTCTTATCTGAAGGTGGAGGAAAAGTAAAAAAAAAAAAAACAAAAAAACCCAAATCCAGCAAACAACAAATGTACAAATAGAGTAACAGTCACAATACTGAGTGTATCTTTCTTCTAGGCTAAGGTAAATGAACATCATAAGCAAAAAACGAGTTTCCACTTAAAACGGAAAATCCTACCACTATCTAAGTTCTTTATCTATTATAAATTAAATAGAAACATCTCTAGTCGCCAACTATACATATAAAAGTCTATAGCACCTCATGGGAATTATATAGCTCACAGAATTGATTTTAATATGTGCATGCTTGGAAACAAAACTGTTAGCTAGACATTCTATTGAAAACTATACATAAGGTACATAAAGTTGGCTATAAACTCTCAAAATGTTATTTGTCCAAGATTATTTTGTGTAAAGATTAGATTTCAATAAGCAGTGCCACAAACATCCAGAATTGTTTATTTAAAGTTCTGAAACAGTCAGGATCATAATTAGAATTATTATCCCATAAAGGTCTTATCCAAAAAACATAATGTACTTCAGAACATGTCACTTCATGCACAAGATAAGCAGTGTTGAACAACACCGTTGGGAGAGTCTGAGAAGCTCTCAGTGTTAATAAGGGGTTTTCTTCACTAAAATCTCTGAAAAGAGCTTTTATTTTCTTCACTAGATATAGAAAGAGGTCAGTGTAAAATACATAAAAGTATTTTACAGCTAACTTTGCCTTATTATTTTATTTTTGTTTTAAAACACACAACAATTTTTTAACACAAATGAGTAACTGTGAAATCTATTCCATACAACCTCCTTTCAAAACTTTGCATTGCATAACAATCGGCTCCTACAGAATTCTAGCAACTATTATTAGGAACTTACGTGTATGATTTTCCAGAACCAGTCTGTCCATAGGCAAAAAGACAAGTGTTATAGCCCTCAAAAGCTCTTTCTAGGAGCGGCACTGCCAAAGTTTTATAAATCATTGCTTGGCTTGCAAAAGTAGGATGACATTTGTCGAAAGACCAGAAAGAGAAGTCATAACTGAAGCTGTAAACTTGCTTTGTGGCTGGATTTCGCACAGTTGTCTCTGAACCACTCATGGAAACCACAGGGACTGAATTATCATTTTTCTCTCTGAATGGAAGGGGAGGGGGGAATAAAAAAAATATATTTAGAATTTTTAGTCATTTCAATCAATTGCCTTATAGAAAATAAAGAGCTTAGTAATCATTGTTTAAAAAAAATATTTGATGAACACACAAGTATCCACGCTCAAAATATCTCAGCTAAAGAATATGTGAAAAATAGCCCCAAATCCCTTAAAATGGAATTCAACTTCTTGACAAAATCTGTATTTTGATGTTGCATGAAATGACGGCTAACTTCAAAGTACATATTCTTATGGGGTCAATGATTAAACAGTTCAAAAAATACAGAGCAGGAATTAGCATACACTATAGACGCTACTATTGGCATCAGAAATAAGCCCAGAGTACAAACCTGTTATTGAAAGGCCGTACGCGCACAGCTACAATCACTTTGCTGTTTTCCACTCTAAAGCAGTCTTTCTGAGTGCTATTGCTCTCAGCTAAAGTTGCTGTGTTCTCATTTGGTTTTGAGCTTCCAGTCACAGAAGGAGAGCTGGAGACGCTAATTTTCTTTTTGCCTAAAATTTGAAGATGAGGCATTTGCTTAGTTGAAGCAGACAGAGGTGGTTGATCCTGAGAAGTGCTGTTCTTTGGTGTATGCTTAAATCCTTCTCTTGAACCTTTTGCTGGTGTACTTGGCCTTTCCAGACTATTATGTTTTATAATCAAGTGTTGTAACCTTTGCTTTCCAGCTGTCTTATTTATATTGCCTTTTTCATTCAGTTGTTCACCTGATATCCTATTCGTATATTTTGAGGCAACTAATTGTTTTGAATTAGGAACTTCGTTTTTAAATTTTGTGTCAGCAGCATCTGTCCTATATTTTAAACGCGCACAGGTATCAGTTTCACGCAAACCATCAACAAAGCCAGAAGAATCTTTGCTGTTCAGGTTACACTGCAACTTTGCGCTTGACTGACCCTCAGCGAACTTAAAGCTTGGTTTAACATCACAGGTATCATTACTATTATTATTTGGAGGAAGTGCAATACTGTAATTTCTTTGTGCAGCAGAGTCATTATTCTCAATTCCAGGCACAGTATTCTGATTAATTCTACTCGTTTCTGTGGAGCCAGTCCTCTCACGCCTCTGCAGAGTAAAACTTTTCTTCGTTTGTGTATTTTCCATGCGCTGTGCTGTGTTTGTAGGCAATACTTCGCTACTGGACACTGATTTGTTGCTTGCTCTATTTCTCCTCTGGAGTGTTAATCTGCCTTCGGGTTTCAGTGGAGTTGATATGTCACCCGCTTTTTTACAGGCTGAAATCACATAGGTCGTATTTATTTCCTCAGGTTTATTCTGAGAACATGAAAGTAGACTATCCTTCTCTTCTCCTGACACCTGTGATTTCCATTGCTGCCCAGATGTTTTGCTGCTGGTAACAATATTCTGTGAAGTCTTTTGCAAAGCAGTAGCACATTGTGCCTCAGTGACGCTTCTTGCGGGAACCTTGTAAATAGGCATTTTGCCGCCCAGCAATTTAACATTAGGGTTGTAATAGAGTATTACACTTTTCCTAAAAGATTATTTGTAGTTACTTCTTCTTAAGAAACCTGCGGAAACAAAGCAAAAGTTTTCATGAAGCTCATGTCCAGTGTGAGTTTGAGTTAGGTTTCAGTATATCTCTACAGATATAGTAAATACATGTTCCAAAAATATTAATAACAATTAGTATCCTCTCTCAATTCCAGTACCTTAAAAAAAAAGTTATTATTTTATATTTGAATGACTACTTCCACCAATAATAAACTATTTGTCTCCACTTATTGAGCTCTATGATTTGTTTCAGAAAGTAAACCAAAAATCACAAAGCAGCACCAGTTGGTGCAAAGAACAATCTAACTGTTTAGCAAAGAACACCATAGATATTTCTTCCTAATCCACCACAAAAGAAAGGGAATTCAAGACTGTGCCTCCATTCACCCACAACTATTTGGGAAGCATAAATAAGACTCCAGCAGAACAGGAAAATTATTAAGTTTGAGTAGGAAATTTGTGACAACAGGTAGGGTATTTTTTTCAGGATTATTATACAGAATATAAAACTCATTGTCAGGATATGACAGTTAGTAAAGATGGCTGTTACAATACATTGTAGGTCACTATAGTACATACACATGCAGCAAAACTAAGAGACACCTGGCTGAGGGGACAGAAGGAAAACTGTAAAACATCTTCCACGCCCTTTCTACAGTTAAATATTTAGAAAGTTGCATATACCCAGCTGCATAGAAAAGCACAGTTTCACTGTTGGATATACATCACCATTACAGGGTCGTTACAGCCTTGACATTGCATCCCACTTCAGACTTGCCAGCTGCAACTATTTTGCTATGAAAAGTCAACAAGGAGTCACCTGCCTCGGAACCTTCAAATATTGCATTTATCATTAGCAAGAGCAGCAGCCGGTTCAGTGGGAGAAAGGAGAGCAAGGGATGTAGAAGCGGCCAAAAACCAGTGCTCCAGCAGGAGTCCCTTGTAATGCTGCATTTTTAAGTCACAGCTTTTGGGGAGCTCTCAGAATTGACACCTCTGCCTCCCCTCACGAGCTGCAAAATACACAACCTGTAAACAAAATGCGGTTGTAAGCCCTGAGTTGCTTCAGTGTTTTCTGCCAATCCCACCTTTCCCGTTCAGACCCCAGACACCGGAGCAGGAGCTGCCTTCCCTCCCGCCCAGCCTTTGCTGAGGAAATGCACAGAATCACAGAGTCGTTAGGTTGGAAAAGACCCCCAGGATCATCGAGTCCAACCACTCCCATCAACCACTAAACCATGTTCCTGAGCACCTCATCCACCTGCCTTTTAAACACCTCCAGGGAAGGCGACTCAACTTGAGGCCATTCCCTCTCGTCCTGTCCCCTGTCACTTGGGAGAAGAGCCCAGCTCCCTCCTCTCTACAACCTCCTTTCAGGGAGTTGTAGAGAGCAATGAGGTCTCCCCTCAGCCTCCCCTTCTCCAGGCTAAACAACCCCAGCTCTCTCAGCCGCTCCTCATAAGACCTGCTCTCCAGCCCCTTCAACAGCTTCGTTGCTCTTCTCTGGACTCGCTCCAGAGCCTCAACATCCTTCTTGTGGTGAGGGGCCCAGAACTGAACACAGGATTCGAGGAGCGGTCTCACCAGTGCCGAGTACAGAGGGAGAATAACAAGCCAAGATGCCACTGGCCTTCTCGGCCACCTGGGCCACTGCTGGCCCATGTTCAGCTGGCAAACCTCCCCGTTAAAACTGGGCACCAAACACCGGCAGGAGGGAGCCGCGGCCGGGCAGGGGGAGGCTCTCTCCCCAGAGCCTGGGGCAGAGCGCCGGCACACGGAGGGAGCCGGGGCTACCCTCGCCCAGCTCGCTGTGACAGGCTCCTTCGTCCCCCAGCAAGGAGCGGGGTTCGCCGAGAAGCGCGCTCGTCCCCCCGCAGCGCCCGAGCCGGCGCCTCTCCGGGCGGCAGCACCGGCGGCCGCGACCCCCCGGCCCCGCGACGCCCCCCGGCCCCTCACCCTGCGGCGCTGCCTCCGCGGCATCCACTGCGCGCGCCCCGCCGGTTCGAACGCGGCGCCGCGCGGGGATTGGCGGGAGAGAACGGGGCGAGGCGGGCGGGGCGGTGCTCGCTCGGGGCCGGGGGGCGGCTCCCTCCCGCTCGGGGCGGTTCCCTCTCTCTCACATGAGCCAGCAGGGACCTAGGTGGCCGAGAAGGCCAATGGCATCTTGGCTTGTATCAGAAACGGCGTGACCAGCAGGTCCAGGGAGGTTATTCTCCCTCTGTACTCGGCACTGGTGAGACCGCTCCTCGAATCCTGTGTTCAGTTCTGGGCCCCTCACCACAAGAAGGATGTTGAGGCTCTGGAGCGCCCGCCGAGGGAGGCGCGGACAGGACGGGGCAGAGCTGCCAGTTCGAGGTATTCTCGTTATCGGATTACGGTAAAGCATTAGCAACGGTGCGTTAAAAAATAGCAGAGATCATAGAATCATAGAATAACCAGGTTGGAAGAGACCCACCGGATCATCGAGTCCAACCATTCCTATCAAACACTAAACCATGCCCCTTAGCACCTCATCCACCCATGCCTTAAACTCCTCCAGGGAAGGTGAATCAACCACCTCCCTGGGCAGCCTGTTCCAGTGCCCAATGACCCTTTCTGTGAAGATTTTTTTCCTAATGTCCAGCCTAAGTCTCCCCTGGTGGAGCTTGAGGCCATTCCCTCTCGTCCTGTCCCCCGTCACTTGGGAGAAGTGGCCAGCACCCTCCTCTCTACAACGTCCTTTCAGGTAGTTGTAGAGAGCAATGAGGTCTCCCCTCAGCCTCCTCTTCTCCAGGCTAAACAACACCAGCTCTCTCAGACGTTCCTCGTAAGACCTGTTCTCCAGCCCCTTCACCAACTTTGTTGCTCTTCTCTGGACTCAATCCAGAGCCTCAACATCCTTCTTGTGGTGAGGGGCCCAATCGTATTTCGGGTTATCCGAATTGACAGCGGGAGTTTGTCTTTATGGATGCCTGTTCCTGGGCCTCTGTCCCGCAGCAGGTGAGACCCCCTCTGTTGTTTCTTTTTGGGGGGGAAAAATAATCAGCTACTAAGCTGTTAAAATCCGGTTTGCTGTCAAACAAAGTCAGTCTGCGATAGTGCTGCCCTCTGGCCCAAGAGCTGCTCACGCCGAACTGCCCGGGACACCTCGGGCTGCCGGGGCAATGACACCGATGTTCCAAGCCTCAGGCTGAAGGAAAACTGCAGATCGAAGTTTTGATCTCAGATTTTAGATAGCAGTCATACAACACTATCTCAACCAGGCTTGAGTCTCGTTTCCCGAAAGTAACAAAACCACCTCTGCTGTCAGAGCAGGGCAAGTTACTCTTCAGTGAGTAGTGACAAGGTATGATCAGTTATACATTGAAACATTATACCTGAAAACACAATTTCTTATTTATGTGGTTTATCCTATTTCATCGTAACAAAGTTGTTACTTGTAACAGAGTATTTCTGCTATCGTGAAGCACTCAAGCAGGACTTCAACCTGGTCCATAGGCAGTAAAGGAGAAACCAAGCTTTCAGTACCATTTACAAACAAAGCTTGCACCTATGTTCACAAGAAACCACCTGAGAGCATCCCCAGGAGTTGGAGAAATGTTTCCCCTAGAAGCTTTAATGTGAACTACCGGGAAGACATGGAGGCTTGTTCTCAGAGACCTATCTGCCACTGATTTTTTTAGGGGAAGGGAGGGTGTCTTTTGCAAAGACCTTACCTCCACGTAGGGACATAAAAATTACCAGAACAGTGTGTTTCGTAAGAAGTCTGAAATGATTATTCAAAAATATTAAAACAAAATAAAGAGTATCTTCTCAGTTTACGTTGCAAGGAAGACCAAACACTACTGGTTTTGAAAAAGGGTTACATAAAGTATTTTTACTAGACAATACTGTGACTCAAACACAGTCTGTGTAAAATGAAGATGAGAGAAAATAAGACTCCTTAAGAAACGGTGTATATAAACTTGTTTAAAAAAAAGGCACTATACAAGGTGTCACAATTCCATGTTTATTTTTAATTACACTTTCATTACAATTACATAAAATAACTAAAAAATAAATCTTTGTCACCTCTGAGAATTACTTTTGTCATGTTTTCTAATAATGTCCATAATGTTATCTCCTGTTACAAGCCCATTCTGCAGTTGTTTAAGTCTCTGTTGTTCCCTTCTCTTTTGGTCATGAAGATAGGGAGAATTAAGCAGCTGTGGGGGAAGAATGGTGCCCGTTGGTTTTACTCTCTTCACAACATCCCAAAAAAGCTTCTTGCTGTTGTTATTGATAAATGTAATTGCAGTTCCATTGTGACCCAACCTCCCTGCTCTTCCAACCTGAAAACACAAAAACTCACATTATTATCAATATTAAATGGAAATCCTTCATATAGCCTTAAAGTTTATTTTCCCTTATAAAACAGCAACTAACCTCAGCGACAAGGCCAAGTTTCCTTATCTCATCCTCTAAGCACAAAGTTGTAATAAACTTCCTGAATTAGGGTTATGCAGAGCTGAAGCTTTAGCTTGAACACATCCAAAATGACCACTTGCTTATGGGATGAACCACAAGTCCAACAATGATGCTATGATCTATGATACAGCCTATGGGCAATGGCTTGCAGAGAGTCTGATCCAAACAAAATGTTTTGAAGAATGAAAGAATCGTTATTATAGCAATGCCAAATAGATGTATCTTGTATCAAGCATGTATCTTGTATAAGCATAGCCACCAAAAAGCCCTTTACTTTCAATGTTCTGGTAACTTATTTGCCACTGCTACGCAAAGTGCTTGAAAAGTTGTTATAAATCAGTTTGCTCAGGACTATAAGTTGTCCTATGGATTTTCAAACATCTCTAAGGAGAAAGGTCCCACCCCTCTGGACAGCCTGTTCCACAGCCTGACTACTCTGGCTGTCAAGAACGGGCCAGAATTTCCCTTGCAGAAGTTAGTGACTGTAGGCTCTTGTCCCTTCACTGTGCTCCAGCCCAAACAGGCCCGGTTCCCTCTTCCTCTCTTCACCTGTCACTTGTGCCAAGCCTCTAGCTTTGTTTGGACTCTCTCTGGTTTGCTGGCTTGTCATGTAGTTGTGGTCTCAAAATTAGACACAGTTCCTAAGTGCCAGCAAGCAGGTAACAGTTCTCTTGCTCTGCTAGCCAGACGGGGGTTGGGGTGCACATACATATACACACCCACACATGCACAGCCCACACACCATCTCTTTTGAAACAAGAAATACTTCGCAAAAAACACTGAGAATGAATTGAGGGAATGAAAAGAAAGTTCACAACTGTTTTCTTGATGGTACGCCATGTGTATCTGCAGATAAGCTGCAGCTGAAAGGGGGTATTACTTCACACAGATAGAAAAAACCCACAGTAAACTTTGTTTTATATGGGCGTAAAATGATATGAGAGTACAAAACAGGAAGAATGCTGCACACACAACTGATAAAGAACACTGTTCTAGGTTTAACTTATATATGAGGTACAAGAACAGTGTTCTACACTTCAGTAGTTTACACAAGAAACTTGTGGAGAGATATTCAGCACTTTTCTTCCTTTCCTACAAAAACAATATTCTGAAGAGGAAAATAATCTGTTTACATTTAAATTTCCATCGGTGGATATCATATTTCAGTATGCTTGTCAAAGAACGTTTCAGCAATTTACTTATTTACCTGATGTACATATTCATCCATACTTGAAGGCATATCAAAATTTACTACCAGTTTAACGTTGACAAGGTCAAGCCCTCGTCCAAGGACTCCAGTACTTACTATGACTTCGTACTTGTCTTGAAGTAATCCCTGGCAAGGGGGGAATAAAGAACAATTAATTTTTTCCTCCTTATTTATATTCTGAACCTTTCCAAGCATATTCTAGGGTTAGTTATACAGCGTTAAGAACTCACCCACTGGCATTTCTCTGTTGCAGAACAGAGAATGCGCCCTCTGTATTGATTTAAGTAGGACTATAATTCACAAAGCTAATCAAAGGGAGAAAAAACCCGATTTTAATTAAAAAATTGTCAATTAAAATTAAATGCGTATTTAAATTCCCATCTGAAAGCAAATAATCCAGGAAATAGTCTCCTGTATTTATCTGCATTTAAAATGGCTTTACCATCTATGGTTTTGCTTGGCTCCATCTGTCTCTCCCCAGCAATACTCCAGGTTTTACTGCATAAAAGCAGTAAATTAGGACTTAACTCATTCAAATTAAGCCACCTTTAAAAAAAAGGGCCATTTTTAATCTATCAAAATCCCCATAATCTCACAAACCTGTAATATGTCTGTTCTTTCCACCTGAGATTTTTCAGAATGCATTGATGTGCATTGCAATCCTGTAATCTTATGAACAGCATCACTCAACAGATCTGCTCCCAACTTACAGTCCACAAAGACCAACACTGGAGGCTTGAAGAGTTTCTTATCCTGTAAAATTAAAGAGTTTATGTAAGAAGGCACTGCAATAGTTTGCTGCACATCGTTGGCAACTTGGATTCAAATTCTTCTGCTCGTTTTCTCTAATATTAACTACACTTTCAGATGAATAAATATTACTTAGATTCTAGATGAGAAGGAATAAGATACCAGCCACAAAACTATACCAATCTCTACATCATAAACCTATAATGATTTGTAGACTCTGAACCCAAGTTTATATCAACACATGCTTTTAAAAAAGTCAGCAGCTTTCTTTTATGTTTCTGTCAATGTTACATAGTAATTCTAATTTCTTCGCGTTCTGATGTTCAGTTAAAGATTCTTATTTACTTCTTAGATATCTTCAGACAAGACTCCAACATTCCACCCCATATTCCTCATAAAAGATAGATTATTATTGTTCATATAAAGAAAACTCAAGGTAGAACTAAAATTAGCTTTCTCACTAGTTTCTTTAATGACTTTTAAAGTGACAAACCACTCTCAGGCCACAAAGCATTTCTTGACAGTTCAAGAAAGTCCTGTTCCTCTACGACTCACATATAATCAGTACAAATCTTTGGGATGCCATACAAAAAAATTATCAAAATCAATAGTTTTTAACTTGGATCCCAGTACAGGATCTAGTTTGCTGCTACACAGAGGGAAGCGTGAGTGACAGAAGTGGAGCAATCCCTGAAATTGCCATTGAAGTTCCTACATGGCAGAACTGCTGCACCAGCAAGTGCAGTTATATGCTCAACCTCACCCCATCTCTTCACTACATACAAATCAGAATTAAAGAGGAGAACTTGGCAGAGATGTGTAAAGACATGAATAATTTTATAAGTTGTTCTTAAGAGAAACATATTACACTTACATTTAGTATTTCAAACAGCTTTTTCTTTTTAGATGGTTCTTCTACCCACAAGATAATTTGGCGAACGTTGGAACACGGCAGATTCTTTTCTCCAATTGTTATTCTTACAAAACTGTGCAGAAGCTGATTTGCTAAATGTTCAATGCCCACTGGAATTGTGGCTGAAACCAGTATGGTTTGATGATCATGAGACATACCTTCCAAAATATCCAACACTTGCTCCTGGAAACCCATTTTTAACATGGTATCCACCTGAGTGAAAAATATTAGATATGTCACAGATTTTTCCATAAACAGCAGAACCCTGAACTTGAATTTACAGAACCACAATGTGTATGACTGGCATGTAATAAATCAAATGTAGCAGTATTTTCAGTCAGAAGAAAAGCTAAGAGAGAAAATGAACAATTAATAGTTCACACTGGTTTAGCAGTATTACTCTGTCAACAGAACACTCATTGCTTGAATTGTGTTAATAAATGATTCTTCCCCTTAAGAAATATATTTTATAACGAACACTCTGTACATTTAATCAGTTGGACTGGGCACCCGCATTGGCTCTTCAAGGTTGTCTGTATAGGTAATAGATCTCTGATAACTAAAAACTTACTTCATCCACCACTACAATTTTTATGCCATGCAGCTGAACAGAACTTTGCTTTAAAATCTCCATCAGTCTTCCAGGTGTTGCTATTATAACCTAGCAAAAGACAAAAACAAACAAACAAATGAAAACAAAAATCATTAGAAATTCCATGAAAGTACTGATGTCTGTCCAGGAAAAACTGCAAAGTCACTGCACATGGGTGAGAAGGGCACTCATTACTGAAACCACTTACATTCAAATAAGTCTTAAAACCTTTATAGATAACTTAATAGATTATGAAGCCTCAAAAAGAAATGGACCTTCTAGAACTCTCATGAAGTGTCTAAATTCAAGCAATGTAAGCTGCATTAAAAATGAAATTTTTGCTGTAAACACCTTGCCTAATGAAATGGCACATTACATATTCTGAAAGTAGGAACATCACACATGAAACTTTTTCAAAACAAATAGTGTTTATATTTTTAAGCAGAAACCAAAACGTTAATAACTTACTGCAAAATTTTCAAGAGCTGACAATTATTTTATTAGCTTAGACTTTGGAAAAACACATCTTTGTGTGTCCCTATGTCAACAGTTACATTTTTCTTCTATGTGCATGTCATGAAAACATAAGTTTCCCCACGATCCTTTTGCATTGTAGTCCTTACCTTAACACTTTGCTTGAGACGGTGAAGCTGTGGTGGCAGCGGTAAACCTCCTACCAGGAGAACTGTTCTCATGTTTGGTAAACCAGCCATCAGTTCTTTCGCTTGTCTCTCTATCTGAATTGCTAACTCCCTTGTTGGTGCCAAAATAAGAGCAGATGGAGTTTCTGTCTAGAAAGAAGGAAGTGGGGAAATCTTGTTGAACATGGAATTGCTTCATTATTTAGAAAAAAAGCTTTCAAGATTGAATCTCCCAATACTTACATACAAAGCATTTAGCAAGCTACTGTGGATACAATTAAACTGCTACAAACCCTTTCCATTCGAAGGTAGAAAGGGATTATATACCTTTCACAATGCAGACAAGTGTATCCCTCATTTGCTCAACTTCTGAAAAGAAAAAAATCAATGCATGTGGAATTACCCTGTTAGGATAGCTTCCTGACAACCGAAAAAGGCCCAGAAAGCCAGTAGTCATTTGTAAAGATAGTTTTTCTTGGGTTTAGTTATTGCACTGAATCTGTAACAGCAACTCAGAATAAATTCCACTTGAACTCAAAATACAGGATGCTACTTGAATCTAGAGATCATAAAAAACAGTTTTTAGAAGTTTTGATATTACAGAACAGACTATGTCCCCTCTACCATCTTGCATACCACTAAGTAAAAACACTAAGTATTAGCCAGAAAAGATAACTAGTTATAGGAACTTGCACAGCAAAAACACGTCTCTGAAATTTAAAAACGAAATCAATAACCCATCTGACCCACTAATAGCCAGCCAGGTAGAGATGAATCACATGAATCACAGTCTCGATATCTTTTTTTGTTCCTTATATAAGGATCTTCAACCGAATTAACACCTGTCTGATACTTCTGCAACCCACAGAACACAAAATTACAGGTACTAATTCCTCTCAAATGAATAGTTTCAGAACTCCAGTTAACACATACTAACAAAGTAAAAAGAACATAAGATAAAAAGGGGAAGGGGAGGAAAGCCAGAATAATCATCCAGCTACAACACGCATTATTTCAGTAATACTGATCACCTCTTCAGACAATAAACAAAGCTCCTGTACTGATGCTATACTCACAAATTCACATAACTGGTCTGAGGTTAGTGTGTGTTTCTGGTCTTCAACCAGAATACTTTTAAGTGACCAACAGCACAAGGCTGCTCCCTTTGCACAGTGTTAAAATCTTGTGCCAAGAAAAGCTTTCTTAGTCATTTTCAATAGGATAACTTGCCTTTTTACCCAGGATAACTTGCTTTTTCCCTACACCATCCATGGGAAGACTGTATAACCACAGGATTTCATAAAGTACATAACCCCGAATTTCTGTCCAGTTGAACATAAGCCAATAGAAATTACTCTGAAATAATGCAAATGCAAAAATAAACTCTTCAAGGCAGCTGATGTATCAAGATACAGCAACAGCTACCTGCAGAGGGCTTGGAATTACTTTCACTCCATACTTTTAAGTAATTTAGGATGTTCACCTCAACTTAGTTCCCTTCCCTAACAAGGAAAAACTAATATAAGTAACAGAGTTGCCTTATGTCCTGACCAATGTCAAAAACCATTCAAAGTCATTGAAAATAATGAGCAACCTCTCCCCTGCAAGAACCGACGCTCCATCAATCTGATGTAAAATAAACCATCGAATGTCGATAAAACACGCTGCAATTACATTCTGAGTTACATGGGGAATCCATGCAACAAAGCAGAGAACCGTTTTCTCTAAACAGACAAAGTTTCATTACCTCTTTCAAAACCTTCATAATAACAGGGAGCAGGAAGGCTGCTGTTTTTCCAGAGCCTGTGTCTGCACTAGCCACGATATCTCTCCCTAACAATCCAACAGGGATCATTTGCATTTGGATGGGAGTTGGGACTTCATAACCACAATTCTTTAAATTATGGTTTAAAGTTTCAGGAAAACCACAGTGTTCAAACTCTACAATGGGTCTTGGAACTTGCTGGCCCTGGACAGCAATACCTAGCTGCAGTTTAAGGTTCTCAATCTGCTCATCTCGCAGACCTAAAATAAAGGAATGATCTTTATAGAAATACGGTGTATTAAGTGGGTGAGATTCTGCCGGAGATTCTGATTGTGTAAGTTGATTGGATTTTATCTTGTTTTCCTTTTCTTGAGATCGCAGAAGGTGTTTGGCTTTACATTCCAAGCTGCAAACATCTTCATCTGTTTTATCACAGATATACTCTCCATAGCGGCCACACACAACACATACAGGTTCTCCAGGTTCAGGCCAACGCTGAGATTTGCTGAAGGATTTTATGGGTTCTTCATCAGTATTTTGGTCATCCTTTCCCAAAATTGTATTAGCAACACCAAGATCCCCAGCTACAGGTTCTGTGAGTTCCTGTACAACTTCATTCGAATTGCATCTTGAAGGAATAGTTTCTGGTTTAACTGACTTAAAGTCTTGGAACTCAGTGGTCTCCTCTAGCAAAGGTCCGCCAGAAGATAATTTATTTTTCTTAGCTGTACAACTTTTGTCATCATCAGCAGTCCTCTTGACTTTAACCGATCTTGGTAAAAACATGCTTCAGTACACTAGAGAGAACATAAGTTACAGCTCAGAAAGGTGCATTTTACTGTTAAAATAAAAAAATTAAGTGTAGGAAATATATTTGCAAGCCTAGAAACCAACCGCCAATCCCTGAAAAGATCTAGAAACTGCCTTGTTCAAAAATTATCTTGGTCTCAACAGCGTTGACACAATGTAAAGAAGTATTTTAAATTAACAGTGGAAACATGGAACAATACAGATAGATCCACCTACAGTTAGTTTTCAGTGTTAGACATTTGGAGCCGAATTAAAACTTTAGTTTTCACTATCTGTCTAGAAATCTATCCATTTTGAGAGTCAGTTGTATTTAAATCCTTGGAGAGTTTCAAAGATCCGATGCAGAAGCTATAAAAAAACCCAAACAAAATAATCAGTTTTGAAGAGGATGTGAAATTCAGCCCAGGACCCACCCAAAACCACTCCTTTTGTTGTCCTGTTTGAAGTTCACCCCAATTTTAAAAGGCTGTAAGCTCTGACCACTGTTTGGAGTCCCTCCGCTTGCTCAGGGTGTCAGCCCAAGAGCAAACCTCCCTGTGGTCAATTTGCGAGTCTCTGCTATAACACAAGGAAGCCAAACCAAGTGTCCATAAACAACCTTAACTTTTATGTTCTGAAACTTCTAGCAGCTGAGTCCGAAAATCATAGAATCATAGAGTGGTTTGGGTTGGAAGGGACCGTAGAGATCGTCCAGTCCCACCCCTGCCCTGGGCAGGGACACCCCCCACAGCCCAGGCTGCCCCAGGCCCATCCAGCCTGGCCCTGAACACCTCCAGGGATGGGGCAGCCACAGCTTCCCTGGGCAGCCTGGGCCAGGGCCTCACCGCCCTCATGGTGAAGAAATTCCTCCTTATGTCTAGCCTAAATCTGCCCCTCTCCAGTTCACGCCCATTGCCCCTAGTCCTATCACTCCACGCCCTTACGAACAGCCCCTCTCCTGCTTTCCCGTAGCCCCTTCAGGTACTGGAAGGTCGCTATGTCAATGTCCTCACCCATCACTTATAATCAAGTGCACACAACGCGGAGACTCACTCCGACTGGCCGCGCCCACGGGGCTGCCCGCGTCCTCTCCCCGCGGCTCCCTGAGCCCGCAGCCCGCAGCCCGCAGCCCGAGCCGCTGCAGCAGGAACCGCACCGCCCGCCCCGAGCACAAAATGGCGGCGGGGCGGGGCCGGGGAACACGCGCTGTCGCTGCGCGCGATGGAGGCGGGAGCGATGGCAGAGAAACGCCCCGCTTCCCTCTAGTCGCGTGTGAGGTTAATAAAGGAGGGAGAGAGGAGGGAGCTGGTCTTCTCCCAAGTGACAGGATGAGAGGAAATGGCCTCAAGCTCCGTCAAGGGAGGTTCAGGCTGGACATAAGAAAAAAATTTCTCACGGAAAGGGTCATTGGGCACTGGCAGAGGCTGCCCAGGGAGGTGCTGGAGTCACCTTCCCTGGAGGGATTTAAAGGAGGCGTGGATGAGGTGCTGAGGGACATGGTTAGTGATTGATAGGAATGGTTGCACTCGATGATCCTGGGGGTCTTTTCCAGCCTAGTGATTCTGTGTAAGAAACACTCATTCACTGTTAAAGTATCGAAAAGGACAAAGTCTTCAAAGCAAGGCCAGTAATATTTTTATTTTACAATTCAGCGCTGAATAGGATGCCCTTCTAAAGAAGGCATCCCATCTTACAAAAGCAGTGGGTAGATGTACTGGTTTTAGACAAAGAACCATGTAAATCTTCCAAAAATGTTTATTTTTTTAGGTTCATAGAATCATAGAATAACCAGGTTGGAAGAGACCCACCGGGTCATCGAGTCCAACCATTCCTATCAAACACTAAACCATGCCCCTCAGCACCTCGTCCACCTGTGCCTTAAACACCTTCAGGGAAGGTGACTCAACCACCTCCCTGGGCAGCCTGTTCCAGTGCTTGATAACCCTTTCTGTGAAGAATTTTTTCCTAATGTCCAGCCTAAACCTCCCCTGGTGGAGCTTGAGGCCGTTCCCTCTTGTCCTGTTCCCTGTCACTTGGGAGAAGAGACCAGCTCCCTCCTTTCCACAACCTCCTTTCAGGTAGTTGTAGAGAGCAGTGAGGTCTCCCCTCAGCCTCCTCTTCTCCAGGCTAAACAACCCCAGCTCTCTCAGCCGTTCCTCATAAGACCTGTTCTCCAGCCCCTTCACCAACTTTGTTGCTCTTCTCTGGACTCAATCCAGAGCCTCAACATCCTTCTTGTGGTGAGGGGCCCAGAACTGAACACAGTACTCGAGGAGCGGTCTCACCAGTGCCGAGTACAGAGGGAGAATAACCTCCCTGGACCTGCTGGTCACGCCGTTTCTGATACAAGCCAAGATGCCATTGGCCTTCTTGGCCACCTGGGCACACCGCCGGCTCATATTCAGTCGGCTGTCAACCAACATCCCCAGGTCCTTCTCCTCCAGGCAGCTTTCCATCCAGACTTCTCCTGGTCTGTAGCTGCATAGGGTTGTTGTGCCCCAAGTGCACAAGTGCCCCAAGGACCCGGCATTTGGCCTTGTTAAACCTCATGCCATTGGACTCTGCCCAGCAGTCCAGCCTGTTCAGATCCCTTTGCAGAGCCTCCCGACCCTCCAGCAGATCGACACTTCCACCCAGCTTAGTGTCGTCCGCAAACTTGCTAAGGGTGCACTCGATGCCTTCATCCAGGTCATTGATAAAGACATTGAACAGGGCTGGACCCAGCACTGAGCCCTGGTTATCTAACCACATCTGGAGACTCCTTTCAGGTTCTCTCCTGACCTAAGACAACTACATCTCACAAGACCATTAAGCACATCAATAAATTCTCACAGCCCTAAGGCAGGTTATGTCTTGACCCAAGACAGCTACATCTTACAAGACAATTAAGCATATCAATAAATTCTTCTAACTCTAGGAGAGTATTTATTCTTTCAGGCTATTCATCCATGTCTGGAGACAGTCTGCATATTATTTCTTGATACAAGGCAGATTTCTATAACAAGATAATTATATAAACCAGATGCAGCAAAACTTACCAATTAATTCTCACACATGTAAAACAGCTCGGAAGGCATGAGGAGAGAGCAGTTCATGCAGTTCATACAGCACACACTGAGCTACTGCTAGTGTTTCCAATAATAAATAAGCACACCTGCTTTACACCACATCGCGGCGCATGAGAACACCAGTTTATTGCATTTCCCTGCAGAGCAGAAGAGACTCAGCCTGAACTCCAGCCAGGACTCTGCAAGAGCCTGGGTGTGAGCACAGTGCCAGCGCCACTGCCCAGGCAGAACTGCTGGTGGCAACAAGCCCTAGCGCTGGGCTGCACACCCACGGAGAGGGCTGACGGGTTTGGCTGCTTGGCCATTGTGAACTGGGTGCTCACTGCTACGCCCTTTCTTTCCAAGGACTTGTAACACCAGAAGGAGGCAAGTAGACCTGCCCCAGATATGCCCTTGCACCACCAGGACCCTGAGGTGGTGTCACTGTCTCCGCGCTATTTGCAGGAGGTTCTGGGTTTGAGCCTATATATACCCTAGTCATAAATACCTTAGATTGTAAATGATGTGGTGCATGGAAAAGATATCTTGCTGGGAGCGATCCAGGCTGATGTACTACTCCCAGCCACTCCAGATACTCCAAATCAGATTGTACTTACCTCCCCTCCTCCTCCACCATTGATCTCATTAGGCTGAAAGCATCCACTTTGATGGGGAGTTCCATTTTCTTTCTGGCTCATTGCTTTTGTTGGTGACCACCACCATTTCCTGCTCAAAGAGGGAATCCATAAATACTAGCAGCCCCTTTGGAAACAGATTAATGGCAGTGCAGAGGAACAGTCAGAGGAGCCAGTGGGAATGGGGTTAAAACACAGACACAAAGCTGGAGGCTTTGGAGACCTGGCTGTAGCATTCTTTAACATTCAAGTCCATTCACACTTGAAACGTGGTCTGCCTTAAAGTATGCTGGTTTTCTCGGCAGCAGATCACCACAGCAGCAAGACAAAGTTAGCGCCTTTGATTGGTGGGGGATTTTTAGTTAAATGGTACAATTGGAAGAGACTATTGAGCTGCTGGAAAGATTAAGTGGGCATTTCTAGACCTGAAAAACCATCAGGCACCTTTCACCCAAACTCCATGCATTCCTCACTCTCTCTGAAAATCCCCGCACCTTTCTCTGACTCAGCCTCTATCATTCCTCTTTGCCCTGCCTTTCTTTTCTTCATTTTCCCTCCTAGAGAGTTTCTAACATAGCCTAATTTCCTTCTCTTATTCCCATTTTTACAGGCTGTTTCCTGGAGTTCAAACCATCAGTTGCTAAATGAAGGCCAGTATTTCAACAATATGTAATATGATAAGAGATGCTTCATACTCAATAAAGTCCACATAGCAAACTGCAAACATCCTATATGTATCAGCTTTTTCTACTTTTTGCTCACAGTAGGTTATTGTGACAGGAATATCTAATGGAAACGTTTGCAGACAAGATGCTCTCAAATATCCTACACACGTTCCATCTTTGTATTCTTCCTTCTAAAAACTAGTTAGTTCAAGCACTGGTTGAATGAAGTTGGGTTTAAGATCTACTACAAAACCATGAACAATTCAATGAACAGTCATTTTTGTGTATTCTGGACAATTTATTTAGGGATGTCATCATGGAAAATCTTAAGGTTTCCAGATGGTGTTATTTAATTGGTAAAACACTGAGAATTTACAATTTTCTCATCTTCTCTACAAGCCATGTGTGCCAGTACAACAGCTGCCTAGGAAAGTATCATACTGTTATCAGAAACCCCTACTCAAGTATAGATACACAGCAAGAGATTACTTCAACATTATGCAAATTTCTGTTATAATAACAAAAATAGTACTTCTTGGTTAAAAGTCTCAATAAATAATGAAATCAATAAATCAAGCACAAATCATTAACACTAAGATACTTCACTTTATGGCCTATTTTAAATTATATGAAGAAGATTTTTCCATATTCACTCATGGTTTCTATATCAAATATACAGAAAGCAGCCCAGCACATTGGATGTCTGCCCTCAATTTAAGTAGAGGCACTTTTGTCCTGTAACATCTCAGCCATTCTTTAGAAGCATGAACCAACCCTTCCTATCACTTGCAAATAATAAATAATTCGGCAAAACATGATTGGATTAAAGCAAGAGACTGAAATCCCTCTACTCCCAGGCACAATGAATTCATAAGAAACAGGTATTCTCCATGCTGATTCAGAGACAGCATCGCAAGCATTTCAAAGAGCTGCTTGACTGTAGCATATGGCTTGGCTGCTACAGCGATACCTGCCACAGTAACCCCTGCTAATTACAACCTCTACTGGAACACAACCTGTAGTCACCTCTCCATGAATTTGGCAAGCAGGGTGTTCTCCACACAACAAACTGATTAACAGATAAACACATCCCAAAGGGTAAGTATCCAAAACATTTTAAGTTTCCTTTGTAGCCACAATATCCTCATGTAATGTTTGAATTTTCCACTTACAGTGAGCTCCCAGAATACGCTAAACTACTGAGAACGGACTCAAATAAACTAGATCCCAAACACTGCCTAGCGCATCACTCCCCTGAGTGGCAAGCATCCATACTAACAAATCTGAAAATTAAAACATGACTCAAAAGAATTTTTTTCTCATCAAGAGCAACAGTTTTGGTTTTTCTTCAGGCTGTTTATTATTTTAGATATCTTCGTATGTATCACTACTCTAAGGAACTAAGGAATCCCAGTGTCTTAATGTTTTCTCATGTTATAATAGATGAAGAGCATGAAGTTTATGAAAATGTCACTTAAACAATAAAAATTATTCCCTGCATTTTTGGGGTTTTTTTTAACAAAATGTGCCACAATATGTCTCACTGGAGTAAACAAAACATCCACTGCCTGGGTGAAAGGGAGGGGGAATGTCTTTCCATTTAGAAGACATGGAAGTTAAAATATGTTTACTTGAGCATTGGTGCCTGTCTCTGCCCCACATGATGCTATGAAACTAAATGTTTCCCTGTTTCTTTAACGTTTTGGGGTTTTGAAGCTTCTCAACAGATTTGTAGGTAGGTAGTCAACAGCAGCTCTAATCCAAAGTGTACTTAATGAACAGTTCTTTGATTAAAGAAATCAATGAGTCAATGACTCCACTGGTTTCTGAATTAGAGCTTATAAAGGAACCATGCAGGAAAAATACAAATAACCTAAAACCAAATACTGCTGGCTAACCATTAACTAGTCAATTCTGCTAATATTAATACAAAACGTTCTGATGTAGCACAGATATTGCACGCACTACACTTACTCTGAGACCTAGTTTTTCTAATTTTGTTTAATCCAAACAGGCAACTGTTTTATTTTTTGAAAGTAAATAATAATTAGTGAAAGAAGTCCGAGACTAAGATTTGCACGCTTCCTGGGAATTCTCTTTGTTTGAAGAGCAACATTCTAAGGGAACTTCGGTCAATATTAGACTCCACAGAAGCCTGTGGTAAAATTGGATTTTAAAAAAAAAAAAAAATCTAATACTGAGTTCTTAAAGATATGACTGAGGTGTTTGTATTTAAAAAAAAAAATAACAGTCCAGCCCTGAAACTCTGGCATGAAATGCCACCAGTCTATAAGGAAATAACTGTACAGGGCAAATCACACAAAAATTATGAACAGAATTAGTGTATGTGATTACATGCTCAAATACTCTGTATAATATTTACTTTGAGAGTCAATAGACTATCTGATTTAGTATCACCAGAGCCTTAGCACAGCTGTAAAAACTAGCGTTAATAAAATTGCCAGCTTCTTTGTTCACAAGCTACAGAGTAGCTTTTTTCTAATTAAAATGAATAATTTTAGGATATAAGATATTTAAATCAACTCACAAATCTTTCTTAGAGATCTAAGACTTAAGGATTTGATCAAAAGATTGCAAAGACAACTGGAAATTTCCAGGGACTTAAGTAAGCAGTAAAGCAGAAGCCAGATTCTGAGAGAATTCAGTGGAAGTAGAAATTGAAATATAACTTAGCAGTGGAAAATTAAGAATTAAAAGTTCTCTCCTTTCCTGTTAAATCTATTTTGCTTTGTGAGACAGCATAAAACATTGTATTTGAAAACTTCTAATCAGTTTGCCATTAGATTTGTGTTCCAATTAATAAGGTCATTTGGAGGCAAATGAGATTGGCATCTATTCTAAAAACAAGATAACACTCCCTCAACATGCACTTACTGAAATTAAACCCCTTCTTTCCCTCCCTCTGGGGTCCCAGACAAAAGGATGGGAGTGAAGGAAAGCAAATTCACAAGAGACTACAGAAAACATTAAGTGCCAGCTTGCCAGATGACCTGTGTTTGACGTGCATTACCACCTGCCCCCTCAATAAATCGCCCTTCCAATCAGATCACTTCTGAAGAGATTAAGACCTTTCTAATTAATTAGAAAGTATAATAAATGTAACAGTTTATGCTCTGGTACGCTGCATTTGCATTACAAGGAGACAGGTGGAAGAAGCACAGTTATAATCCATTAGCATAGCAGACTGAAGGAAAAATTTACATCGGAAACCTTTTGAGTAAATGGACAACAAATTTCTCTTTCTGCTTCCAAAGCTCCTATCAGCACTGCTAGTTTTAAAAGCAGAAACCGCTCCACAAAGAACAGTCTGGAAAACATGAGAGCTGCTAGAAACCAGACTTTTTACCAGTTGTCTAGTCAAAATCTGTGCCAATACTAGTCATTTGGTTTAAGCACTGTACTTCCTTACATTACATTTGGTCCCTATTCCGACTCTGCATGAAGTCTTAAATTGGCCAAGCTGAATCCCTCACATAAAAATTATTAAAGGACATTGAAAGGCTATAACTGCATTACGAAAAAACAACTCGCTGCTGCCAGAGTAAGAGCCACATTCAGGATGTGCTCACTACAGAGTGACTGCCAGCTCAGACTGTTGCCTTTGGAAGCCATTGGCAGATGTTACAAAACAGAAGATCCTTCCAGCTCCTGTTCTGTCTGCTAGTGTTAGATGTGGTGGCTACGCAGCTCCAGGACTCAGGTCTCAATAGGTTCCTTTATGTCAGTCTTCACCACTGCTCTAAGGGACTGTTACTGTTGGGCTCAAGCCTACCTATTTTTAAATTTCTCAAATGTCACCCTGTGTACAGTGTTCAAGGCAGGATTAATAGCTGAATAAAAAAATACACCTTGTGGATATTATTTTCCACTGATTCATACTGCAGGTCTCCAATATTAATTTTGCAGGCTTGAGTGTACTTAGCATTAATTTCACTAGCAGGGATCTTTGTCACATGCTGAAAAAGACATTGTACATGACTGCTAAGCAAAACAGAGGATAAAAGAATTGTGACTTGTTTACCAAATGTTACACCTTCAGCTAAAATCTCTTCCAAAAGGACTGTAATGGAATACAAATGCTTGGTGATCAAGTGGGTCATTTGTCCATGACTTTAACAGTAGAGTACACCAGATGGCTTTAATTTCACAGCATCATAGAATAGTTTGGGTTGGAAGGGACCTTAAAGCCCACCTAGTTCCATGGGCAGGGACATCTCACTAGGTCACGTTACCCAAGGCCCCATCCAACCTGTCCTTGAACACTTCCAGGGATGGGGCAGCCACGGCTTCCTTCGGCAACCTGTGCCAGGGCCTCACCACCCTCATGGTGGAGAAATTCTTCCTGATGCCTAATCTAAATCTGCCCTTCTCCAGTTTATACCCGTTCCCCCTAGTCCTGTCACCACAAGCCTTTATGAATAGTCCCTCTCCAGCTTTCTTGCAGGCCCGTTTCAGGCAATGGAAGGTCACTGTAAGATATCCCAGAGCCTTCTCTTCTCCAGGCTGAACAACCCCAACTCTTTCAGCCTGTTCTCATAGGGAAGGTGCTCCAGCCCTCGGATCATCCTTGTAGCCCTCCTCTGGACCCGTTCAAACAGCTCTACATCCTTCTTACATTGAGGATTCCAGAACAGGACCCAGTACTCCAGATGAGGTCTCACAAGAGAGGAACAGAGGGGCAGAATCACTTCCCTCAACCTGCTGGCTACACTTCTTTTGATGCAGCCCAGGATACAGTTGGCTTTCTGGGCTGCGAGCACACGTTGCTGGCTCATATCAAGTTTCTCATTGACCAGCAACTACATCACTCAGCCTGGTGTCATCTGCAAACTTGCTGAGGGTGCACTCAATCTCGCTGTCAATATCATTCACAAAGATATTAAACAGTACCCGACCCAATACAGATCCCTGAGGGACATAACTTGTCACAGATCTCCATCTGGACTTCAAGCCATTGACCACTACTCTCTGAACATGACTATCCAATCAGTTTCCTATCCACCGTACTGCCCATCCATCAAATACATATCTCTCCAATTTACAGAGAAGGATGTTGTGGGGGACCATGTCAAAGGCTTTACAGAAGTCTAGAGAGATCACATCCTTCAGTTTACCTGTATCCACTGCTGCGGTTATCCCATCATAGAAAGACACTAAGTTGGTCATACAGGATTTGCCACTGGTGAAGCCGTGCTGGCTGCCATTAATCACCTCCATGTCCTCCATGTGCTTTAGCAGAGCTTCTAGGAGGATCTGTTCTAGGATCTTCCCAGGCATGGAGGTGAGGCTGACAGGTTGGTAGTTCTCAGGGTTGACTTTTCTACCTTTTTTAAAAATGGGCACAATGATAGCCTTCTTCCAGTCACCAGGGACTTCTCCTGATTGCCATGACTTTTCAAATATCATGGAGAGTGGCTTGGCAACCACATCTGCGAATTCCCTCAGGATTCTGAGATGCATCTCATCAGGTCCCATAGACTTACACCTCAGGTGGTCACGAGCATGATCCTCCTCTATAGTGGGAGCGGGTTTATCCGCCTAGTCACCATCTTGCTGTCCCCATGATCCAGGAGGGGTGAGGAGAGCAGTTATCAACGAAGACTGAGGCAAAAAAGTTGCTAAGTACCTCAGCCTTCTCCTCATCTGTTGATACATGATCACCATTTCCAACCATCAGTGGGGGTACGTTCTCTTTAACCTTCCTCTTTTGATTGATGTAGCTGTAGAAGCCCTTTTTGTTAGTCTTTATTTCCCTTGCCAAGATCAGCTCCAGCTGCACCTTGGCCTTCCTGACTTCATCCCTACACAACCAGGCAATGTCCCTATACACATACCAGGTTCCTTGTCCCTGCTTGCACTGCCTGTGCAGTTCCCTCTTCTTTAGTTTAACCAGCAGGTCTCAACTTGGCCACGCTGGTCTCTTCCCTTCCCTGCCTGATTTTCTACATACAGGGACTGAGTGCTCTTGCGCTTTATGGAAAGCATCTGTGAATATTTTCCATCTCTGTTCTGTTCCCTTGTCTTGGAGGACCATGTCCCAGGGGACCCTACTGAGTAACTCCCTGAAGAGGTGGAAGTCTGCTTTCCTGAAATTTAGTGTCCTGACTATACTCCTCACCTGCCTCATATCCCTCTGGACCTTGAACTCCACCAGTGCATGATCACTGCAGCCCAGGCTGCCTCCAATCCTAATATCACTGATGAGTTCTCTTGTCTTGGTGACCATAAGGTCCAGTATTGCATCCTCTTGAGCTTTTGCTTTTGTGAATCATCTGCAGTATTTATCAATGAGTTGTTACAAACACCAAGCAGACAAACCTCAATTTCTCATGACACAGTGGCACTAAGTTGTCCATCTGTAGTTTATTCAGGACCACAGACCAATGAAGTTAATCCAACAGATTTGTCCTTCTGAAATTCAGTTAGTTTCCTAAGCTTTGTTTGCTGTAAGAATAGGCAGATGATGCATTAGCTCAGCTTGGTAAAGCACAATAGATATGAAAAAAGCAAGCAAGCCCAAGAAATGCAACATATCCCTCACTACTACCCTTGAATGAAGGCTCCCTATGCTTTTTATTAGAAAGATTCAAAGATGCTAGTAACCTTACAGCTGGTGAGACTGTAATAACAGAGGGTAACATGGCAGAAATAATGAATGCCTCCTTGTTAAGCACTTGTGTTCATGCTGTTCTAAGACAGATCTGCCAAGAACTTCCCATGCAAACCTTATTTTTCTGGGATTTGTAACTTGGCTGCAAAAAAAGTCCGGCATGATTCAAAAGAACTGAGGTTACAAGTTTTAAAATATATTACAAAATTTTAGAATAAATTAAATTTACACTAAATGAGGTAAACTTGCACTTCATATATATATTTAGATGTTTTATTGAAAAAACCTCCAGTTAGCAAGTTTGCACCCTAGATCACTGTATGTTTTCTAACTCGCTGGCATTAAATACGTCTGAAGTATTGCAGTATGAAAGAAGACCTTCGTGCTCAATGGCCAAGACTCCACCGATTCGTATTTTCTTTTTAAGACTGTATGAAATGCATATGAAGTACTCATGGGATTCCATCTGCTAAACAATTCAGTGGATTATATCTGTGCTAATTCTTAATACAACTCGGCTGATTCGACTAAAAGGCCAGGTTGCGAAAAAATTGGCTAAGTTTAACACATCATTCCTACAAAACATAAGCCTAGCATTTCCATGATAAATTACGTGGGCATGTTTATGTTTTGTTTTGTTTATAACCAAACGATTCAAAGCTTTGAGCTATGAAAGCTGAAGCAGTGCTTCAGTCTTATACCCAAGAGGAAGAAACCTCCTAGGAATTCAAAACTGAAAGTGACAAACAAAATACACCAATACATTGTAACACTGTTCTGAATGTATCTGGTGAGATCATTTCAAAGGAAAGACTGGAAGAAAAAGGGCCAGAAAATATCATGAGACACAGTAGCTTAGAAACATTTCTCCTCATTTTCTTGAGTAACTTGGATTTTCCCTCAGGAGAATTTGCCTAGAGCACATTATCCCCTAGTATATCTCCACTTACCTTACAGTTCGATGCAAATTAAAACTAAGTAATCCTATGAAACAACAGTTCCTCTGACATTATTTGTAATTCAGCCAAATATTCTGGGTATTGTATAACCAGCAGGGCCTGAGACTCTCACGTACCCAGTTGCCCTGTGCATAGCAAACACTCAGCTGAACCAGCTGAACCTATATCTACAGACTTCTATTACTGTACATTCTTCAGTCAGGCAACAGCTTCTTTTCTGTTAAGAACAAATTGAAAAGGAGGAAAAAACTTGACACAGACTGAGACTTGGCAGATCAGAGGGAAAGTTATAGGTAGAGCAAGTCCCTGTTCTTTTCCATCATCTCCAGGGGTTACTTCTGTTGTTTCATATAAGGAGTCCCTTGATTCAACACAGTGCTTATTACCATACTCTTCCCAGGCCAATTCCCACCCTTTTAGTAAATTAACATCCTTAAGGACTGTACTGTGGTTGTTAAAACAAACCCGGGGTTATGAAGTACTGTGAAGTACTGTGAACTTTGCCTGTCTCAGACTGCAGTGGCCATCTCAACTAGGGCTCAAACATTTCCTTGACAGCAAGTTTCAGCCTGCTTACCCCCATCCTTCATCTGTATTCAACTACGCTGGCTAACACAACAAGAGTACTCTACTTCTGACACCCATGATTATGATGGATATTTCTATTCTTTGTGTCAACAACTGGAACCATGACTGCTTCCTGCCCAGGTGAGATGTCAGCGATATCACCTTATGCTTGAACAGATCCGTGCATAGTATATGGCAAGAATACCACAGGAGGACAGAATAATCAGAGAGATGTATAAACTTTTCATAGGTAACTTCTCTCTTGAGAATTTCTAGAAGAAAGATATTCAGGATACTTCTTAAAAAAAAAAAAACAACAAAAACCCAACAAAAACCCAAAACAAACATTCTGCATGACACTCTTAATCCAGAAGCAAAATTACACATACATTTAAATTTAATCCTGTCTGTAGACACAGTGACTTCAAATGGAATCTACACAAAGGATTAACCTAAAGCTTAAAATCTCCTTGTTGGAGTCAAGTTTTTATTGCTAAATACATATATGCATACATTTAGTTTAAGGCAACTATTAAAATAATTGTTGCTCTTTCCATGTTTCTAATATATATTGAAATATAGCAGTATTAAAATCAAATTGTTCTACAGGAGGCTTAAGCATCCTAAGCATTTCTGTATATTGAAAAAGTTTTCAAATGAACTGTAAGGCATACATCTTGTAAAGCTACTCAGAAAATATAATGAACAAATTATGTTATGCCAAAAGAGAATTAAAAGTATCAGAGTTCTGTGCGCTTAGGTTGTGATGACCTGGCCATGCATTCATAATCAAAATCTCCAACAACATCAAGGGTCACTATGTGTGAGTGGTTACAATAAAAATCTTTGATACATGCTTTCCACAGCCACCTTCTAAACACTGTACCAGCTATTTACACCTACTGCCTCAAGTAATTATCAAAAACTCCTCAATAACATGCAATTTCTCAGTAAGTTAAGAGAAAATAGAGGAACTATCTAAAAAAAAAAGTGAAAAAAATGGATTATGATGTTTCAAAGATAATATACAGGGGAAAAAAAAAAGCTTCATTAGGCAGTCTCCTATGCTGTTCCCTTGCTTTCCTCTCCTCGTCCACCTTCACCACCCACCCCTTCCAAAAAGTAATTCAGCTGTGATTAAATGACAGCAAAATTTTACTGTTCTAACAGCACTCCCTGCTCTTTATTGCTGATCTCACTCAGACAGACGTGGGCTTCAGTGGAAAATGAAAGCGGGGCCAAAAGATGGGAAACTGAAGTCTATTCATGCTCCACTAATAAATCGTGTGTATGCGCAAAACAAAAGACCTTTTATGAACATTCAGAACTTTTTTCACACGTAGAAGCAGAAAGAAAAAAAAAACAGCCAGTCATTTCAATGAAGTATAGTTCAACAGGAAAAAGTGCACAATCTGGTACTCACTCTCAGTCAGACTCAGTAAAAAAAAAGTCTTGCTAAAAGTCTTGATTTAAACTTCTTATGTTTGCATGCACAATTTAAGACTAGAGCCATTTTCCTCTGAACTGGAAAGCAAATAAAGCACCTAACAGCTACCACAATGGTAATAACATTGCGTCTTATTTTTGTATAAAGTGCTTTTTTGAATGTGTATTTTCCACCGTACATTTATTTGACAGTGCAGCTAAGTTAGGTCTAGTATTTGAAGGTTATATTCATAAAATCACTCTTAGGATTTTCCTTAGAACATGTCTGGCAGTAGGTGACCATAAAAGAAATAGCAGAAAGATTTCATATAGTGAAAGAGAGTAGGATTTATTCCATATATTTAAAAAGTTATAATAAAAAATAGCAGTCACAGCAGGATATTTGCTCTCTTCACACACAATCTGACAACAGTGGAACATCAAGCAGAAAGCACTGGAATTAGGGAGAATTACACAGCACACCAGGGAAGAAAAGTCATCTAAAAATACCCTAGTGTGAGTGCAGTTGCAGGACATGGGCAGAAGACAAAAGTAGCCTGTGTGAAAACCATATTAAAAAATTAAAAATCCATTTTAAAAACTCAGAAAAGATGACACCAAAGTATCCAGAGGAAAAAAAAAACAAAACCAAACCAATCAGCCATGAGTGCTGAGGGAGCCAATAGGTTTTGCCTCTCACAGACCACAGGAAAGCACCAGATCTGTTGCTTGGTTGGCACCCCAGTGGAACTGGTTGGGGAAGATGTAGATTTTTTTTTTTCTCCCTCCCTTCACAGAGCTATGTTAGATCAAAGCCAAGCTCAAGAAATGGAACCAGCAGCATCCCAGTATGAAGAGAAGTGACTGTTAGGTACCACACTTGATTTTTATTGGGCTGCTTTTTGATTGTGTAGATTTCAGTAGTAAATGAGCTAATGTAGGTACTGTTCTACCTTTTTCCTTTTTGAATTTTTAACAATTTCAGAAAATCACAGCCAATCCAAGTAAAAGTCACACAAAGCCTTATATTCCCTTTGACTCATACCTCTACTGGAATCTATAAAGTTCGTAAACTGTTTTCTTCCCTTTTAAATGCCTCAGCACTTTTGGATTGCAAATTAACAGAAGAATTTGAAAGACAATAATTATGTAACTGTTCTGGTACCTTTGTATCATCCTGAAACGGGAACAAAGTATCCCCCTCCAAAATCACGCTCTGAGAAACCTCCTAGCTTGCAGAAATTACATACACGTATTTCAGTAATAATGCCAAAGAACTTTAATAAGTCAAACAATTACTTCATAAAACCAAAGCATAATTTCTTAACTCTTACAGTTTTACTTTTCTTACAGTTACCAAGTTTATTTAATATAATATTGTAAGTTTAAGAAGCTGGAGTATCAGTAATTCCATTTCACAATTCATCCCTAGGCTACTGCAACCTCACAGAATCACTTATAAATTATCTGTTCAGCCTCACATACCCAACACAAAACCTGCTGAAGTCAACAAGCACATTCCTTAAGGATCACATTGGAGCACGTCTGGTTCCTGGAATGTATGTTGGCAGTCTGACAGCACCACATCAGGCTGTACATGCTGCCTCTTTGCCAGAGGTTACAGGCCACAGGGTACACCCCTCCTCTCAGCCACTACTATTTCTATTACGATTAATATCCTCTAAGTCAAGGGAAACAGATGGGATCACCTTAAACAGGCAAATTTGATAGCAGTAACTGAAAACAATTTCGCCATAGTTTTATTCCTAGCCTTTTTCTAATATGGCAGAATAGTTGCTGTGAACTGCTGTCTTTGTGGATTTGCCCTAAGACAACCAGCTAATCTGAAATGGGAATGGTTTTACTGCCCTTTGTAGGTACCCTGGTAAGCCGTCTGTTCACTAGGACTGAGCCTGGCTATAGACAGTGCCAGAGCAAAATAAGTAATGCTATAACTAATTTAAAACATTTCACTTTACCTTTACAATCAGGTACTGTAAAGGAATAAATTACACATGAAATCTTACTCAGGTTTGAACATTCTCTGTAATCTAGCACTAGCCTAAATCTAGTCTAAGGGCACCTACTTTACACACAGCCTCTTCAAAAGCCAAGTGATTTCATAGCTTCATGGTTATATTTATTCCTGTTGCCTGACACTGACTGCAAGTCTGGTACAGCCACTGTGTAGTGACACACAACAGTGAAGAATCAGGCCTATGATGAAATTACAGGATAAAACTAGTCAAAAGAGTTTCTAATTTGGAGTAGAAGGAGGGAGGGGAAGAGGGCAAGAAAATTAAAAAACATGTATCTGTGATATGGTTGTTTTAATCCTTAATACTTTGTCTTTCTGTTTGAATGAACTTTGAAGTATAAAGTGCTTTGCAGCACAAAGACTGTACAGAAGAGACTATGACTACTTAAAATATTTTAAAATGGATAAACAGGAGCAGAAGGGAATGATTCCTCATTTTTCTTTTTTTTCTGTTTATCTACTCAGAACAATTAGAGCAAATTTCAATAACATCCCATGTTGACTGTTGATATCTTTGACAGAGCAATAAACAAGATTATGTTTTGGCATGTCTGCAAAAGTAGAAGAACTGGCACAGGAATTCCAGCAACTGATGGCAATGTCTTATTTTTCACTTACGCATATTAAATTTTATATTAATGCATTCACTTCTAAGAGCTCTGAGCAAATTAAAAAACACTTTGATTGCAGTTACCACAACACAGCTTTTCTTACATTCTGTTCTGTGACTCTGAACAGGTTTCATGAGCACAAAGCCTGCACCCACAAAAATTCATGCATTTTAAATTAGACTGGTAGCAATATTTATATCAGTACCTACCTATAATTGTATCTACTGCCATTTTTGAGATGCATTCTCTAAAACAATATTCACCATTTTGGTTTTTTTTTCAAGGAAGAAGGAACTCACAATTGCAAGAATTTTGGAAGATCAGACCACATTTTTTGTTTGCTTCAGTTCAGTGTCACCACAGTACACACATACATGGGAAGTTTTGCAAGTACATAAAAAGATGGTAAATACAGGGGTACATTAGGTATAACCGGTAACTCCTTATTTGGATTATGCCACATTTCTATAAGAAAGGTGTTTCTGAAAGTTTTATAATATTTCATAGGGATTACTTTGAAATCTTTTGACCCCTCTCAAAGTAGATGCTATATCCACCATACCTAAAAAATGGCTTTATAGTTTTCCTAACATGCTTTCCTGTACATTGATCTAAATTTTTGGTATTTTCTTAGTCATAAAAGAAACAAATCAGTTAGGATTGGTATCACATGTATTTTTTTCTAGCTCTAATCATTTGAGCTTTTAAAGCTTAAGGTGTTTGTTGTTAAATATATTGGAAGAATTAATATAACTTATTTCCAAAGACTACATAAAAAATAATTCAGGAAAAATGTGCAAATACAGGTTTTACTTTAACTGTTGAAAACTAAGCCTATATTCTTCTTGAATTAAGACTATTTTCCCATGTCACACCTGTATGATAATCTGGTATTATTCCTTTTTCTGCTGTAGAGGATCTGGGAATTTCAGTCATAAGTGCGCTAAAGTAAGGATTTTTAAACTTTCCTTCTCCCCTCCCTTCTGCTGAATATTGCCAACAGCAGCTCCTAGTTTGTAGCTAGCTATGAGCTGCTTACGCGTGGTATACCTGACAGTTTGGGAATCCCATCCCAGAGAGCATACGGGGAGGCAGTCAGCAACACTCTCTTCAAGTGTTCACAACCCTTTCATTTATTCGTCACTAGTAAATATAGAGTCACGCTAGTAAAACTATAAAGCACACAATGGCCTCATAATCATGACACTTGCATCATTGCGCACATGAAGTACTGGAAACATGTAAAAATGGAAAAAACTCCGTCCAGATCAATTCACAGTCCACGTTACACACAAAGAAATAACACTCAGGATAAAACGTTAAACCGTGCAGTGCCAGCTAATAATTACTGTAAGTCAGGAGCGATCCTTTAGCGACCCAACAAAACTTAGACGGACAAAATAAAAAAAAAAATAACTACAAACATAAACTACTCCTTTTTTTTAATCAGCTTTCCGAAGCGGCTCCCCGCAGAGCTGCCGGAGCACCCAGGCTACGTTTCATCGCTCCAATAACGATTCGTTACCGAAAAGCACCCCCGCCGGGGCTGCCGAGCGCCGGTGCGAGGCCGGGGCAGGGGCAGAGCCCCCCCAGCAGCAGCCAGTGCCGGCCCCGCTCCACAGCGCTGCCTGAGCGCCAGCCCCGCACCACCCAGTCCAGGCTGTGAGCAACGCTTCTTCCCGCACAGAATCCCAGAACAACCGGAGCTGGAAGGGACCCACAAGGACCAGCGAGCCCAGTTCGTTCCCTGCATAGGACAACCCCATAGTTACACCGGGCGGCTGAGGGAGGGGTCCAAACGCTGCTGGAACGCGGCCGGGCTCGGCGCCGCGGCTGCGGCCCCGGGAGCCGTCCCAGCGCTCCGCCGCCCTCTGGCTGGAGAACCTCCCAGCACCCAACCGCCCCGGCACGTCTTCCCGCCCCTCCCGGGACGCCGTCACCGGCCACCAGCGCCCGCTCCTCCTCCTCCCCTCGTGAGGAACCACAGGACGGTTTGGGCTGGAAAGGACCGTGAAGCCCATCCAGTTCCGACCCCCTGCGAGGGGCCCGTCCCGCAGGCCAGGCCGCCCCGGGCCTTGAAGCGGAGGCCGCGGCGCGGTCCCTCCCCGCCTCCCGCCGGCCCAGCGCCCGCGGTCACTCCTCGCACCCCCCGCTCTGCCCCCGCACCCCCCGCGGCCCGGGAGGCTCCGCAGCGGCTCGGGCCCCTCTCCGCGCGGCCGGGCCCCGGCGCGGCACTGTCACGGCTCGGCGCGGTACAGACACGCGACGCGAAGCAGGAGGAGCGGGAGGAGCGGCCTCGGCGGCAGCCGCCCCTTACCGGCGAGAGACGCCGCGCTCCCGCTGGGGCGGGACGGGGCTGCCCGGGCGGGACCCGCCTCGGGCGCCGGGACCGCCCGCGGGGAGCCGCGGCCACGTGACCGCCCCGCCCTCCCCGCCCCGCGCCCCGCCCCTCCCGGCGCGCGGCCCAACCCGCGCGCGCCCCGCCGCGCCCCGCCCCGCCCCTCCCGGCGCGCGCCCCGCCCGGTCCGGGAGGCGGCGGCGCGTGCGCAGCCGCGCTTCGCCCGTCCGGTGCGGCAGGCGCGGGCGGGAGCCGCAGCGGCTGCGGGGGCCGCGCGCGCGCCTGGCTCGGGGGCGGCGGGGCCGCTCAGCGCCTCGGGGCCGGCGCCGCGGCCGGTTGACGTCTCGGCCGGGCCCGGCCGCCGGGTGTCCTCCGGGGCGGCGGCGCGGGGGAGCCGAGACACAAAGGGCGAGAAGGAGGAGGAGGAGGCCGGGCCGCATTCCTGCGCGGAGGAGCGGCGCTGGCCCGGGCGGACAGCTGGGCTCGGCGCTGCCCGCAGCTGCCGCCGGCACCGGGGCCATGTGAGCGCCCGGCGGCCCCGCGGCAGGATGGGGGACGGCGCGGGCGGCCGGGAGATGCGGAGGACGTTCATTGTTCCTGCCATCAAACCCTTCGACCATTACGATTTCTCCCGAGCGAAAATCGCCTGTAATCTCGCCTGGCTGGTGGCCAAAGCCTTCGGGACAGGTAGGTGGCGTCGCTCCCCGCTTTGATCCCGGTTCCTGCTCGGCGGCTCCGCTCCCTCCCCCCGCGGGCTCGCTCCTCGGTACCGGGGGGGCTCTGCCTTTTCTCTCGTCGCCCCCGCTCTCCCTGCGGCGGCGCCGCTCCCCGGTAGCGCTCGTGTGTCGAGCCGATGCGGCTTTGCTGGAGGAGCCCGGCTCTGCGGTTTATGGCCCGGGTCTCGCTTCCAGAGTGCGGAAAAACCGCAGCCCGGAGCCGTTCGAGGGGCGAAGCAGCCGGGAGAATTTCGGGGGAAAAGAGCGTTTCGTGCCGGGGTGCCGTGAGCCTGAGCCGTGAGCGTGCAGGGAATTGGCTGTAGTGCCCCGAAAGGCGTAGCTGCTCTGCCTAGGGAAAGCCGGGCCTTGAGGAATACCAGACCTATTATTCTGTGCCTGAAATATCGTTGGGCCTTGAGGGAATCCAGGCTTGCAGAGGTCTTCTGAGGGGAGCGTTCGGGAAATTTACCCAGCTGAGTTTTTTTTTTTAATCTAGCTGTGGTACGTTAATGGCTTAATTTTCTGCGGATTCCAAGGAAGGAGTTTGTTTGAAAGGCTAATTAGATGTTAGCAGTCAATATTTTTCTCCCGGTCCTTTGTTGAAAGCAGGAAAAGGTTCCTCCTTTTGTAATTCTACAACTTTTACGTTGAGCCAGATTATGTTATGTGTTTGAGTAGGGTTAAAGGTGTATCTTTATGATGCCCTTGGGAGGGGGTGATATTTGACTTGGTGCTTCCAGAAAGCTGCTTTCAAAGTGATTGAACCTAGTGGAACTTCAGTAAAGTCAATGGCTACTGAAATAAAGTACACGTACATTGCTTTAGAAAGAAAAAAGATCAAAATACCATTTCCCTTTGAAGAACTGTCAATAAACTCTCCTTACTTTTGTGGGATATGGGCAAGTATATACTATTTTTAGATACAGCTTTATTAGTGATACAGGCAGAAGAGGTAAAATAGTAGGAGTGAAAATTCTCGGAGGTATTTGCTGCCACGATTTCAGACATTGTTATCTTTTTAGGTAACTTGGTTCTATAGGTTCTACTCATGGGATTCTGGTTGTGCAGTGCTTCTGCAATTGTATAACCCAGCAATATAACCTGAAAACTTTTTTCAACTGGAGTTTGACAGGTTCTCAGCCTGTGGTTGAAATGGCCAAGTTGCTGTTGGATGTGTAAAGCGACTTGCGGGGTACTTTTCTGCTACTTCTCTATAGAAAGTGTCATTCCTTTGCTTTTTTTCTTCATTTCTGTGGTTGTACTGAAGTGCACAGATGAAACATGATTAGAGGAGATAACAGCTCCGTTTGCCCTCTAAATACTGCCATAATGTAATGTGGGAAGAGAGGTAAACGTATACAATTGCAGTGTTTCTGTTCTTGCAGTTCTTCCACTGGATTAATATCCCTGGTAGCCTCAAAGACGAGTTTGTGGCTGAAGTAGGAAAAAGCAGTATACAGGACTTGCATGTCTGCAATAGAAACGCTTCCTTTATACTTGGAGCAAAACAGAAGAACTGACCTTCAACTATTCCAACAAGGAAGGAAGTTTGGGTTTGTTAAATTATTTGGTTTAGTGCTTAAGAGGAGATCACAGACTCAATCATGTCTGCTACCTAGTGCTGTGTGCATTTGTACAAAGGATGAATTAGTGTTTTTATGGATCCCACATTTTATTTCTTGGTTTTATCCCTGAAGTGTTGGAATTCCTTAGGTGGGCAGGGGAAGTGAAGGATTTTTCCCCACTCTCTTTGGAGTTAGTTAATGCCATTTGTTTTGGTTAATGAAAAAATTGTAACTTGGCACAATCTTGTATCCACTGAAGAAATTTAAATCTTTATCAAATGGGTGTGTCTTTCTGTGGATGTATTTCACTTTCTTAAAACCCTGTTTTAATATAATCAGTATTATGAGTACAGCTTGGGTAGGTGTTGTGAGGAGAATTCTCTTGAAAAAAGACTTTGAAATAGGTAGTGTTCCCCAGCATCCAGCAGTGGCTTTTGGTGTTTGTTATCTGTATCTAAAAACTGAGAGACAAATTGCATATTGCTGTTGCCCTCAGTGAAACTCCAAGGACAGAATCTTGCCCACAACACAGACAAGTCGGAGTAAGTTATCTTATTAATAAATGTCTTATGAGAGTAGAAGACTGAATAGTCATGTTGAAGGCATCTCATATGCAGAACTCTTTAAGAAATGCTAATTGAGGACAGTGTTCTTGTTGAAATGTTGGGGAGCGTAGGGTTTTGTGTCTTGATGTTTTGCTGCAAGAAAACGTATCGCTGTTAGGACAGGTCAGGTTAGATGTTCTGTAGTAACCAGGTGGTTTAAGACACACAACTTACAGTAACAGGAGAACAAAATTAACACAAAGTGTGAAGTATGAAAGTGGGAGTGTTTGAGCTTGGAAATAAAATCTGTGAACACTAAATTTTCGGCATTAACTCCCAATGCTGGGAGTTAACCCCTTCAGTAAAGAAAAACTGCTTGCCGAAGAAGTGATTGAACTGTGTTGATATTATATGTTTTGACTTAAAAGTATATCAGGACCTACTTCATAGGAATAATTCAAAGGTCTTGATGTTGTGTTTCTCTGTCATTTTTATTTCTAAAACAACAGAAGTGGATTTCATTATTTTGAAGCGTGAAGTTTTTATGTACTCACTCCATTACAGTCATAGAAATTGTAGCTGGAAAATTTGTTATGCATCCGCCATCCTAAAGCCAGGCTGAGCTAAATATACATTGTTCTCGACAGATGTTTGTCCAGCCTGTTTTTTTGAAAATCTGTAATTATAGAGATCCCACGGTATGTCTGCTAGTCAATTTGAATCCTTATTTATCTCTAGACGTTAGAACAGCATAATCATCTTGATGTCTTTTGCTACGCTGTAAACCAATTACTCGTCCTGTTCGCAGTGGATGTGAGAATGGGGGTTGCCTTACCCCTTTATAAGACCTTCCACATAAAAGCAGTGTCTCCTCTCTGTTCGGTTGTTTAGACAAGCCAGGATTTTTTTTTTTCAACTTAATTTTTGTAAGTCAAGCTTTTTATGACACTGTTTTGGGTTTTTGTCCTCCCCTGTACTTTTTCTGTGGTCAGCTTTGAATGGATTCTGTACTTAAATCTAGATCTAATGGTCCAGCTAAAACTTTAGCAGTACAGGGTAGATTTGAAAAATTACTTCATCTTTCCAACCTGTAATACTCTAATTTATTCAGTAGAATATGATGTTTGTCATTTTTGCATCAGCCTAGAATTGTTGACTCATTCAGCCTGTGATTCACTGTAGCTCCATATCTTTCTCTGCAGAACTGCTGCCTACTCAGTTGTTCCCACCTTCTTTCTAATTGTGCAGTTGTGGGTTACTGCTTTGCAGCTCTACTTATATAACCGCATCCTATTTTCAAACCACTTCTTCCACTTATCAGAGTAATCTTGAATTAGAATTTTGTCCTCGAAAATGCTTTCTATCTTTTTGTAGCTTGGAATCACCTCTCTGGGACCTTAGCTAGTATGAATGAAAATACTAGTTCTTGAACCATAAAGTAAGTATGTATTCTTCCCAATTGATAATGGGTGTCTGAGAGGTCTTTGAAAATTGTTTTTCAGATAGCTTTGTATCCAGTTTTTAGTTACTAGGTTAAGCCTGACTGTTGTGTACAATTCTCAGAAAATTATGGGAACAATTTTAAAAGTCAGGTGAAATCTTTTGCTCTTCTGCTGTCCGTACAACCTATTATCCTGCTGCAGTAATAAATTTCAGTGGTTTAATGTGAGGGATTTTTGACAGGAGAAAACGAAATGAAAGCTACACAAATATGAGTGCTTTATTGTGTTTTCTACAGTCAAAATAGTAGTCCATCCACCTTTTAACATTAAATTTATCCTTTATAGATGTCTGAAGCAATAGATCAAATTGCATCATCTGCAACTAAGCATTAACCAAGAGACATAAAATAGCTTTCTCCTGATGAATAATATTGTCAGAATTCATATGCAGATACTTACTACTGTTTGTAGATGTTGCCAGTAGAGCCATGAAGGGAGGAAATTAACATTGTGTATCTGACAGAAACAAGTTTTAACTCAATACTCTCATCTGTTATGTTGGGTGTTGCAGGCCAGAATGTCTTTTAATCTCTTCCTAACAGACCCAACTTAATTACTTTTAGTCAGTATGTCAGCTAGCAAAAACTTGCACAAGAGTTTTGAGAATAACAGCAAATGTTTGAGATTCTGGTAAGAATTTTTTCTGTTTTTAATAGATTCTTCTCCATCACTTCTCTAAAATAGTTGCTGATGATACTTAATTCAGTCTGTTTGGACTAGTCATCAACTGAGATGGTCTGCTTTGAAGTTGATGGTATCACTCAGTTCTGTGGAACACATTTAAAACCTGGTGTGACTGTATATCACTTTCATTTAAGTAAACAAAATTGTCTAAACTTATTGTTCTTTTATGTTTGGCAGAGTCATCTGAGGTTGTTGACTCTGCAGTACAAAAGTGCAGGAAGGTAAATTAGTTAAGTTGTCAGGATTCTTACTATGCGATAGCCCTCAGGTGGGTAGTTGGTAACCTTTCCGTGATGCCATGTCATGAAACCTGTTCTGAGACTATTTGTCATTACAACTGAAGTGCCTGTCTGCCGGTATGTAGTGGATTTGACAAAGAGACTGTAGCCAAATGCTCACCTGTGTCAGGTGAGGAGGTGAAATGTATTCCTTCTACTTGTACTTGGTTTCTCTAATGTTTCTTGACTATTATTGCAGTTACTACTGCAGATGTATTGTAATTACCTCCCTCTCGCCCACATTGATTTAGGGTAATCTGTTGGGTTACCTTAGTGACTCCACGTTTAAAGGTGGCTGTCATTGGAACTTCGGTATTTATATGCTGTTAATCAGGAACTCGCCACCTTTTCAACATGAGATGTTATGTAGTTTCATGTGTATAACTAGCTGGTGGATATTAACGACCAAACTGGGATACAATTCCCCTTCTGGCATTAATAACTTTTAACTACTTGCTTTTGTAAACCCAGGGCTCTGAATGAATGTTTTTACTGATCATTCTGGAAAATGGAGCTGAGAGTGAAAACCTTCAAGACTTTTCAAGAAAAATAGTGAGTTTTCTCCCCCTGTCAGACAGTACATTATTACTGGATCAGGTGGTCCTAATAAACCTTTTTGCTACAGAGTTGAAGTGCAGCATTTGAAATTCTTTTGCCTAATGTAAGGATTTTATAGTTCTAGCTGTTTTCTGTGTTTTGGTTTTTTTTTTTCAGTTGGAAGCAGTTTTAAGCTGAGAGAATGTGTAAGCCAGAGAGCAAAGCGGATGTGTCTGTTGTGCTCATGTCTATTTAGTTGTGGCTGGCAATAAGTTGTTTTTTTTTGTTTAATAGTCGTGTTCAAGAAGAAAGTGTTAATCTCTATAGATATGAAACAATCTTTTGCCCTGTTCTACAGGCTATTTAAATCTTGACTGTGACAGTCATTAGGGTGCTAGCTGAGTAAAATGGGATTATAACTATAGTACTATCTTTATATTTCTCATATCTTACCTTTCCCACAAATTAAGTTCTGAATGCTTTTATGCTAATAAGAAATGATTTGCCAGGGTTAATTCTGTGTCATTCTTTTGCTTATCAAAACCTGAATCAATACACAGGCTTTAGTAAAATAGATGTCAAACTTCCCCATTGTAATAGAAAATGTCCCTCCCAGACAAATTCTGTGTGCTTTGTGAGTTGCGCTTCCTGGTGCCTTATTGAAGACATAATATTGGGTGGGATAGACAATTAGCATGACCCAGTAGAGCGTTTCTTATGTCATTCTTGGTGTACAAAAAATAACTGAGATCTGGGTGGGCTATGAAGGTCAAGCCTGTGCATATCTCTTTCCTTGGATTTTTTTTTTGAGGGGTGGATTTTTGTTTTGTTTGTTTTTAACAAACAATCCCTTATAAGTGCAGAATTGCTGTTAAATCGGTGGATCTTGGTCTGCTTTTATGACATGTAGAGGCAGGGTTTGTTTATACGTAGTACTTCTGTGATGGTAAATCCAAGAATCTCTCAAGTTCAGTTCAGTTAGATGGTAAAAGATAAGAATTGTGATACTGAAATTGCCTGCCTTTAATTTATAGAGGTTGACCTCTTAGGTACTTGCCCCTAGGCAGGAGTACGCCTACTGCCTGCTAGCCAAGAACAGTGTAAGTGGCAGACTGATTCCACAAACCAAAAGTTAAAATTCTTTTTTAATACAACTGTCTCATTTCATTTTCTGCTTCCTGATTAAAAGGTCTGCTATATGGTTTTCCTTTTTTCAGTAGCATCAGTTTGATCCGTGGATTACTAACTTTCTGTAAATCTTAGAACTGGAGTACTTGGCAGAGCTGCTAAAGGTGTCTCCAAAATAAAATGCAAATTGAAATGTCTCCATCTTTTACTGAGGCAGCTACAGAAATTCATCAAAAGCAAAATAATATAGATCACGCTTCTCTGACCTGTTCTTCAGACTCTTGACTTCTATGCAAGTTCCACTCTTTTCACCCAAATGGCAAACGTGGCACCAGAATCCTTGTTGGCAAGTGGGAGGCTGAACGAGGTAACTTAATTGCTGTTACCTTCCTGTAAAGGCACAGCTTTGGTGTCCCACAGAAAGCTGTTGAGTAATCGAGTCCATGGCGATTTGGCATGAAATAATCTACTGATTTGCACTAGGCAGTGGTTAAAGGTATTAGTCAGAATTTTCATGAGATAATTCTGCATTAAATCTCAGTCTTCTAAAAATTGTTTTGTTGTTCTTAATGTTTCAGTTGACTGTTGTCAGTAACCTGTAGAGACAGAAGTTTTCTAGCTTTAATGTAGCCTTGTGGCTCCCAAGAATTGTGTATATTTTAATTAGAAAGCCCATGGTAAAATATTTTAACTTGTTTATATTATCCTCAGGAATGAAAAAAAAAAAGGGCAGGGGGGCGACGACACTTTGGTGATAAAGACTTCTAAGCTTTTGGACTTAGTTAAAGCAAACATTAGATCTGGATTTGTTCACAGTTATACATGTGAAAACCTTAATAGTTGTGTAACTCAAAGGTTTGTATTCATCTGTGTAGAAATCTGGAAACTTTACAAAAAAAGGGTTTGTTTTTAAAGAAAGTACAGACTTTTCACATTAGGGCAAGTAATTTTTTCCAAAGGAGGAATTCACCTGAGCAGAGGGTTTTACTTATAAAACAGCTTTTAAAGGTAAATGCCAGGGTGGTACCCATAGATTATTTTTAGATGATTCATTCCTGTTAAAATGGTCTGTTGGAATAAGTCCCTTCATTTTTATTCTATTTCTTCTCTAAAAAGAGCATCTGTAGGACTTTTGAGTCCATTTTAATTTATGGAAAAACTAGCTGAAGATCTGTTGAATACTGTTTTAAAGGTAGCCTGATTCTTAAATTCACGTTATTGTTTTGGACATAAGTCGTATTTCTTTTTCTTTTCCATGTGTGTTGAACTTGTACATTAGCATCATTTGTTCTCTTCACAGTTCAATATTTACAAAAAATCCAAATGTCAAACTTTTTTTTTTGAAACCTATTCCAGGTAAAGATTTCCAAAATTGAAGCCTGTGGGCTCATTGACAACTTTACGGGGTTAGTCAATTAACTTCGTTATTATTCATTATAATAATAATAATTCATTATTATGGACATTATAATTAACTTCCTGCTCTAAGAAGAGCTGGCCTCAAAGTTAGAAGAGGTAGGTTTCTTGGGGCCTTGTCCACTTAAGTTCTGAAAGTCCCTGCAGAGGATGGTTTTGCATCCAGGTTCCCAGGTAGCCTGTGCTCTCCTGCTCTCTGTGAAGAGTGTTTTTACTTATATCCAGTTGAAATTTCCTTTGCGGCAGCTCATGGCTGCTGCCTTTTGTCACTTCAGTGCACAGTCCATGTTTCTGAAATGTCTGTTGAGTGTTGGAAGAGAGTGGTTAGTTACATCCTCCCTCTGCCTCTCCACCGTTCCCTTGGTGTCATCGGTATTTCTTGTGCTCAGCTCCCTGAACTCAGTGTCCCCAGTGTATTCTCTCTCACATTGTTGCTGTACTTTACCAGAAATTTCAAGGTCCAGTGGTACTCTGGGTGTATGTGCAACAAGGTATTTATTTAATACTTTTTGTTTACTTGGATTTACTCTTAAAAGACTCCTTTTCAGCTGAGCAAAGGAAGGGGACTGGTAAAATGCACATATTGGGAATTAGTGTTAAGATTCTTCTCTGCTTAACAGAACCATTTAACAATCTCCAATCCTGCCAGAATTGTTAGTAAAGGCTTTTGGCTCTGATGGTTGTTCTGGTAATCTGCTGAGAACTGGATGTAGCCTTGAAATTCCCCTCTGCAGGTCTGCAGAGGTGAAGCATGTCAATTCTGGAAGGGCTATTACCTGGGGATCAGTAACAGGAAGAGTTTCCTCTGAGTCTCACTGCTGCACTTTTTTTTTTTTTTTTTTTCTTAAAACCATAACAAAAATGAGAACACAGCTTGAGTCTACTATCAAGATCTATTCTGATATCAAACAGTTTGATACATGTTAAAAATGGGGAAAAGTGCATGTGTTTCTGCTTGTGGGAAGGGAACTCTGATGGGAATTTTTGTGAAGACTTCTGATCTTATTGCAGCAGGGAGTACTTATTTGTATGCTTTCACATGTTTTGGTTTTATTAATTCAGAATGCATCTGTAGTAACAGTTTCTCATCCTAATGCCTTGTTGATGTATTCTATTTCTCTAATAAATTTCTTTTCTGTTTTTATTTTTATGAGCACCAGTAAGTTCATGTTCCAGATTTATGTGAACACCAATGAAACAAAAGAAATAGCTTATAAATTATTTTGTCTTTTGCTGTTTTTTTCAGAAGCATAAATGTCCTTTATAAATAATTTTGTTTGCCTTTGATAGTTATCTTGTTGTTGTTTTTTGGGTTTTTTTTAGTGTATTGAGGTTTTTTATTATTAAATCCCAGTAGAGGATATAGTTGTTTCATGATAGATGCATTTATTGTGTCTTACCTTGTCACTCTGGGGTCTATGTCAGTGATACAGAAGATCAGAAATTACTCCGTAACAGGCTATGGGTTTGTTATTTCCAGTCTTTAGATTTCTCTTGTGGCTCAAATTTTCAGATTTGAAATCTGTCATTCTTCAGTGAGTAGGAAACGCAGAGTTTGTGGCTTCTGTTTGTGCACAGCTAACAGCTCCTGTCTCAAGGCATTTTCTCGTATGGGAATAAGGCTTTTCTTATGTCTTCTACAAAATTACAGTTAGCTTTATGTCTTTTTCCCTCTTGCCCCCTGCCTCACCTAACTCCCCATGTGAATAAAAAAAAGGATGTTGTTGGGGTTTTCTGTTTATTTGGGGGTTGGTTTAGATTTTTTCTTGTTTTGGTTTCTTCTTTTCAAAAAAGGCAAAATCTGCGTGTATGTTTAGTCATTACAAAAAATGTTTTCTAGTGCTCTCTGAAATAGCATGAAGATGCCTTAAAGGTTGGCGTTTGAAATTATAGAGCATGAAGTCATGAGGAGGACTGAGGTATACTCTTCCTGATGCTAGAGATGAATAATGAGGGACTTGGAAATAATGATCTTAATATTTTAATAGACAGTGTATGGACAACCAGGGAAAAGAAAGAAAGACGGGTAGAATTGAGATAGGTGGAAGTAATACCTAGGGAAGCAGGTACATAGCAGCTCATGGAGTTAATTAATTAGAACTGCTTTTTATAGTTCTGGATGACCATAGGTCATACACAGTCAGTGAGTAAGGCTGGGAAATGGCAAGGGAAGATTGCAGTATCGTTGCATGACGTGGGTAGATTTTTTTGTTAGCAGTTTTGTTAGGGTAAAAAAAAGTTATTAGGCTTTTATTTTAAAGGGCAAACTAGTTTTGCTGACAGTATATGTTTATATATATATTAAAGCAAAGCTGTCAGCTTTCTGGCCAAATTTAGGCTTCTGGTTTAAGAAAATGATAAACTATACCTCTCTTCTCCTTGATATTCTGAATTGGCAAATAAGAAACAATGCCTTATGCTTTATTACCATCCTTGTGACATATAAGAAAGTATGTATTAATATTTCTTTTCCCTTTTCGCACTCTATAATGCGTATCTCCTCTCACAGCTAGAAGGCAGCTAGCTCTTCTTCCAAAGCCCATAATGGAAGCACGTGAACTGCAATAGAATATGTATGAGGAAGAAGATAGCCTGTCATTATCTTGTGATGGCATATTCTGTTTTTCTCTCTGTCCTGCTCCACCTGTATTGGGCTGTTTGCTCCACCCTCTGCTTCAAACCTTGTCTGTTCAGTCACTTATCCAGCTGAAGGCAGAGGGGATAGGAACCTAGAGTTGCACCACCATTTTCCTGCGTGCTTTTTTCTTTGTAGTGATTAAATAAGCTTTACCATTTGTGCACAGGAAAAGAATCACATGCTCTTTATCCAATAAATGCCGTTGCCTTAACTAATTCTACCACAACTGGGGAGTGATGTTGCTACGTGGGGAAAATGGAGCACCTTGCCATGCATGTATCTAGAAATATGAGGTTTGATAGCATGTCTAAGTTATTTTCCACTTCACTAGTGACTTAATTTCGTGTGATCTAGTATCATTTGATCTGTAGCTATTACTTTTGTGGTAGACAATTAGAAATGTAATCTGCCTGTATTGTGTTGTGTAAAGCATTTGGAAAAAATGTTAGGTTGTCTTGGAATGCTAATTTTGGGGTTCAAATCTCAGCATAAACTTGACAGAATCTTGCATAGATTTCTGTGGGTGCTAGGCCAGTTCACTGAAAAAGGAGGAAAGCCACAATTTTAAGGGAAGTCAGTAACATAAATAGGCAAAATAAGCATTCAAAATTTCATCAGAAGGAAACATACTATTTCCACCACCAGCCCCTTTTCCCATTCTGTTAATTCCAGTAAAACATCTATGTATGTATGATTAATTGCTGGAATGCCATCATTCTTTGATGCACGGCCTTTGAAATAGGTAGTGTAGTCATCAAATTTCTCTTGCATATGTGAAACCTAGACAGCTGCTGAGTGGAAATGTCTCATCTTAAATTATTCTGTGATAAAATATAATGTTCCAATTCCATTTTAATATTGTAATAGAGACAATGTTTTAAATGGGTGTTGTTCTGTCTTTATGTATCTGATGTAATAATGTTATGCCAAAAGAAATGAAAATGTTGGGGCATGTATTTGGAGAAGCCAAGAAGTTTTAAAGTAATAGTGCTATAAACTGCAGGTTGGCCGTCTGGTTCGGCCTTTTCAGTGTGGAACTCTCTGAGTTTTCCTTATGTTTCAATTTATAGTTCAAATGTTATGTTTGTATGCACTTTTCCCCAGCGGTTTTTATCGTGATGACTGGTAAAGACTCTGGCCTTCCCTTGAACATGCTTTCTTTAACATAATTTTGTGTTCGTACATATTAAAAATCCCTGAACTGTGTCCTTTCTGATACTAATGTTTGGGGTTTTTTTGTCCTTGTAGAAAATGTTCCTGAAGAACTACGAGAACCGTTTTACACAGACCAGTATGACCAAGAGCACATTAAACCACCTGTTGTTAACTTGCTGCTGTCTGCAGAACTCTACTGTCGTGCTGGGAGCCTTATTCTCAAGAGTGATGCTGCAAAACCACTTCTAGGTCATGATGCTGTTATACAAGCCCTGGCACAAAAAGGCCTTTATGTCACTGACCAAGAAAAGCTGGTGACTGAACGAGACCTTCACAAAAAACCAATTCAAATGGTGAGTGTTTAAAGCTTGTATGTTGTTTGTTCTGTGTACTCCCAATAGCTGCATAACTATCTTTTAATATGCATTGTTATGCTGACGTATTTTTCTCAAGAGTTCAGTGTGATTCATTACTGAGAGACTAATTATTGGTTTTGTTTGCTTTGTCCGTCTCCTCATACCTATCGACGCAGGTGTATTTCCTCTGTACTAATGCTTCAAAGCACCTACCATTCTACTTAGTTCAGGTGTTACATTTTTCAATATAGCAGTGACAATATGGTCACTTTGATTTCAGTTTTCCAGCACTGACTGTCGGTGAATATTTCCATGTTGGAAAAGTGGTTTGGAAACAGGGTTTTTTTCCCCCCCCTCCTTATAGAAATCATTGGTTACAAGCTTAAAGAAAGGGTTTTGATGACGTAGGCAATTCAACCTAATGACATTGACTAGTGACCAGTTACATATTGAGTCACTGTAAACCAAACAACAATGGTGTATTCTTTCATAGAGTATTTTAATACTATGTCTTTGCTTTGTGCTGCTGTTAGCCAAAACATTAATTCCAGATGAGTGATTCTATTACTAAGCTCCAAAGTTGTGGGTTTTCTTCCTTGATTGGAGCTGGGTTAAAAAATAGAAGAAAAAAAAAAAATATATGGCCTATCTTTTGCTCTAGCTGGCTTGTAAAATAATGGTATGGTACAATAAGATTCAACTATATTTAAAGTGAAGTATTTAAAGTTATTTTCACTTTTTTATTATTAAATATTTTATATAGAAAATAAGTAAACAAAGTATGAGACTACAAAGGTTCACAATTTCCCGATTTTAATATAGAACTTAATCTTGGTCATTCAAAATCAGAAGCAAATTTTAATGTGATACCAGTGAAACTAATGTTCCTACTATGCTTGGAGGTTTTTATGGCAGAATCTGGTCTTCTCACATTAGATTACGTTGTATGTGTCTTATAGACGAAAGACTTCTAAATTTGCTGTCATTCATTATCAGAATCTAGACTTCGCGGTCTACTTTTCCCAGGGCCTTCTGTGTTTCAATCTACCCTCTGGAGTTGGCCAACTGTTCTTTTTTGAGTCCTTTGATACTTTCATGGTCAGTGACCTGTAGCCTTTCCTAGAATGGAGGTGAAAATTAATACAGCTATGTTTTTATTGTCAGCTTATTGGTGACTTGTGTTTACTGACATGTAAGAAGACTAACAGGTTTTTGGCAGAATGATTAGAGAGTCTCTCTTATTTGATCAGTTGGCATCAACTGATAATCTGCAGAGGCTTTGCAGGTGTGACATCAAAGTTACTTATTAGTGGTTAATGATGTATTCCATACAGCATTGCCAAGAGGTATTAGGCCTCTTAGTTCACACTAATGTTTTTTGGAAGTGGCAGTAGTCAGTTATTGTGATCTAAAGACTAAATTTTTAGCTCCACTTTGGTATTGTTTGAAAATTCTGTCCTACTCATGGAATGTTTAAGATCTGAAGATAAAAATATTTCAGCAATGGTAATAAAACTAGTGAAGGCATTTTTTCGTTATGATTAAGCTGTGATCAGTGAATGCAGATAACTTGAAATTTTGCCAACGTCTCTTTTGGATCTTTGTATCCTATTTTAAAAGGAATGCTCAGCAGAGAACAAGTGATGTTTTGGTAAAAGGAGCTGCGGGCAGCAAATAAAAGACATACTGAAGTGATAAAAAATTTGCTGGCCACTTGTAACAGTCAGGGGTGGTTTAGCAATATACATTTCTAATGTTCACAGAAGTCAAAGCATTTAAGAGGCTAAGAAACAAATTTTGTAACGGTTCGTGTTTTCCCAGGACTTAACTCTGTTCACATCTCTTCAGGAAGATAAGGTTACAGACTTGCATTTATGAGCCTACGGCTTTCCTATTTGATTTTTTCCATTTGCTCCCTTTCTAGAGCAGTTGTAAGAGACATCTCTCTTCACAGCTGTCAGTTGAGAAAATGTGTCAGTATTCTCTAGTTTGGTTTGCTTATCTTAAATTTGGTAATTAACATTGCTTAAAAATTATTTTAATAGCAATTTTATGTTTCCCCTCTGCTTGAGTGGGTGTTTGTCTGCCTTTCCTGTGTTGTTTCGGTCTAGTCCTACAAGTGGTTAGTCAAGTGTCAGTGTCATGAGTTGGCATCCCTAGGCTTGTACTCTGCCCAGCTCATTTGTCCCCACTCCAGTACAGAATGAGTGTCCTCATGCAGCCGAATTATGTCACAAGCAGTTGAGTTGTGACTATGAGACGGAACAGCGGAGTGAGAATGCAGCTGGCGTGGGTAGAAGGGCAGCCATGTCTAAAACAACTGCTACCACAGAAATGGCTGTGAAGCCTGTAGTCTTGATATTAATATTCTGAGCCTGAGAGTTTTAATTTGTCATGCCATGCTCATATCCCTATGCAAGTTCCTAACAGCAACACTACATTTTAATTGGAAAGTCTCAAGCTTTTTCCATATTATATGATTAACAAAGTTGGCAGAGAGTTTCAAATTTGGCTGTTGCAGTATTGACAGAGTCTTAATTAAATTATCCCCTTGATGTCTTCCAATACCTTTTCCTAGTGTTCTGTATGTCACAGTTTCTACAAGTCCTACAAAGTTAGAAGTATATCCTGTTTTAGAGCGTGGAATGATTTTTCTTCTTCAGTTATGTAGAACAGAAGGGTTGTATATGTAATTAACTCATACCTTCCTGTGGTAGACCAGATGGTGTTAAACCTATGTTCAATCTAATTTTTGGGTAATTTAATAGAAAATAGTATGGTAGTTCTTCTTTTTGCCAGCCCAGCTTCCCCATAAATAGGAGGAAGATATTGGTGGTTTTTAGTGGACATTTGTTGTTATCTAGTCAGATGTACTGTGTTTCTTTGGCTGAAAATGTGTGAAACTATGGAAAGATATGGAGTGTTTTAATTTTACTTGTACTTTATAATGCATTTAGCTATTATCAACAGGCTTGGTATTCCTTATGCTGTACGTCTGTAGCAATGGTGGCTGTGGTGATTAATTGTTGATTTACTTCATGTGTGATTGCTTAATAAACAGACATGTCAAATTTTGGCCATTTCTTAAATAGGTATAATTGAACCTTTTCCTTGGAAGCACCTTCTATATTAAGGTGCTTGAAAAGTCTAGGAAATGAATGTGTTTGTTTATGTGCTGGGGTCAGGATAGATGTAGTTTCCTCGTTAGTTGTGACTGATGTGTCTGCATTAGTATCTAATTTGCAGAGCTGCAAATTTTTGCTCGTGCCTGTATATCTGTACATGCATACATACATGTGGAATCTCAGTGGAATGGGATTAGGAAAGAGGCTCTTAGGAGTTTAACACACACAGTAACAGGAGCAAAGGCTTCTGTAAAGCCTCCCCTGTGAAGGAGTAGGGAACTCCATGTGGAGTCTGGTTTGGTTTAGACTTTCTTATGTATGGTTTGTTCATGTGTCTTACATTTGTTTTTCTGGTAATGTTGAAAGCTAGGTTATTTGGTAGGCTTGTTCTGATTTAAAAACTTATAATCAAAACTGTCTGTTCCTGAGAGATGGCATCTTGTAACAATACTGTAGAACTATTTGGTGGTACCTCTATTTCTGTTCTCTATGTATTGCAAGCTATTAAAACTTAAATCTATTCTTATTTTCATTAAGTCTTTTTATTTGGTAGGATGATCCTATTGCCTTTGGTTTTTTGTAGAGGAGCAAAAGAACCAAATACTATGTTATTACTCTCCAGTTTGACATTCATCTTGGCTCTGCTGCATTAGGATTTAAACAGCACAGAAATAGTCTCAACTTGGACTTGAAACAGTGTTCACCAAGAAACAGAGTGTATTTCTCCTGAAAATTATGAATATGGTCATGAATACAAAAAGAATTAATTACCTGATACTTAACACATTTATGAAAGCTAAGTTGCAAAAATATAAGCAAAGCTACTCATGTCAGATTGCAAGTTCCAATTGCATTTAAAAAACAATCTGTCTTAAGCAGGCACCATGTGTGAGATTTTGACAAGCTGCAGAAATCCGAAATAGCTTCAAGAATTCAGCATTGTTCTGATAATTCTGGAGTAATTTTGTTTTAATGCTTCCAGGTTTTGTATGTATAGATCATTGTTCAAGTCAAGATTAACTTTTATATTTCCATGTTGATTTATGTCTTTTAAATTTTACATTTATTTCATGAGCCAAGCTGACTTAAACTTCCGAATGTCAGGTGCACAAGTAGAAGGCAATTTGGATTTTCTCATATTCTTTCTCATACACGTTTTATGTCTTTATGCTTAAAAAGCTTATTTATCTGTTCTTACAAGGCAATCCGAAAGAGACTTCTAGACAAGTTTCTGCATTATTCCAATAATTTTATATCAATTGAATCGTGTATTTGACAAGCCTGGTCCTTTTACGAGAATCCTGATATTTAATCAGACTGGACATTCATATGCTGGTGATCTCTTTCTGTTTTCCTCAAGTGGAGGTAAGAATAAACAGATTCAGTAAGGAGTTAAGAAACACTTTCCCTCTGTAAAGTCCCTGCAGTGCACTTCTGCCATTTGGGGAAAGGAATAAAGAATCAACAACTTTGTTCTCTGTTGCCTGATACTCTGCAGGGAAACCAAAGTTGCATAATTACCCAGAGTGGGGACATCTGTACTGCCCACTCTCAGTCTTGATGTAGAAGGGCCAAGACCAACTGAATTTCAAACTTGAGGGGTAATAATGTAAAATCTTAAGTACCTGTTTAAAACCACTGAGGGGGCGTGTGCAGATACAGTAATCATAGAATCACCAGGTTGGAAAAGACCCACTCAATCATCGATGTTACAGACTGTTACCAGATTTGTGCTAAAAATCTATTTCTCTGCCCTTATTGTTGTGTATTGTTAGAACATTTTCTTCTGACTTGCAAAAAAAAGTTACTATCTTGCAAGGTTTCTGAAAAAAAAAAAATAAAAAAAAGAGGCAGTTTCATATTCAGTTCTTAAATAAAATTTATCTACTAGAAAAAGATTGATTAGAATCTGGTATGTAAATACTATCTCGAGGAAAATACACCATACTTTCAAATATTTCTTTGTGTCGTCTTCTCAACATGGAAAAATATAAAAATGTTACTAAGCGTAATGCAGTTAAAGTGTGACTTCTGCGTCAATTTGAAAAACACTGTAGCAGAAAAATGTCAACAGCTGAGCAGCTACCTTAAACATAAACCCAGGTATAATTATTTTTGAAAAGTAGTATCATTAATCAAGAAATGCTCAAATCCTGCTTATACTTCCACCATTGTCAAGGCAAGATACGAAGCAAATAGGAGGCTCCAGCAAAGCCCCAGCAATAAGTCCACGATAGCTGGTAGGATTGAAAATAGTTACCTCACTAATTCTGAGATGGAATTTATGTTCATGGGTTTTTAAAATGAAAAGCAGTATGCTTTCATACAATTTTTTTTATCCATTTAGCTGCAAATTACCTTCTCCCTTGAAGTCTGCTGCAAGGAAGTCTGGCAGTAATTCTTTGTAGCAGTTTGTGAGTCTGGGCTATAACTGCAGTGTAATTGGGTGTGCCTCTGTGAGCTCTCTAGCAGTGATCAGGAGCACACTTTTGAGGCAAATCTCCATATTTCTCCCAGTTACTGATCTGGTTTGTGTTGTTGAGTCATCTTGGGAGCACAAACTCAGGTTTTTCAGCATCTCTCATTTCAGACCTACAGTTGCCCACCTGTCAGGGAGGACTCATTTTGTTGGACCAAAGTAGAGCTGATAGAAGTGAATCCCCTGAGAAGGGCGAAGGGGCAGTCCCTGGGACCTTTGCACCAGTTTTGCTTTTCTGTTGGACAGTACTCAGTGCTGAGTTAGTCCCAGCCAGCGGGGCTTAGGGGAAAGAAGAAGGGTTGTCAATACTGGTTTTGTACCCATAGCCAGAATCTACATCTCTTGTCTGGATAAGACAGCAGACAGTGAGTGGTTAACTCATCCTGCAATCCAGATTTTTGGTCTCTCTGACAGACTGTGTTCATTCGAAATGACAGTCCCTCTCATCAGAGCAGTATTTATCCTTGAAGAAGGACTCGAGCAACTCACCCAGTTAGCTTGCAGCTACATGCTACAGCCTCTGCATTTTCATGCTGGAGAATTCCTTTAACTCTGTGGCAACAAAAAGCGTGCTAAACACTTCATAGAACAAAGGAATAAGTCGTGGCTTCTGCTCTGAAGAGATTTTTTTCTGATTTTAGGCATGATGTAACAGGTTTCCATTCCTGAGCTATTGTGAATTACTTGTGAGATGTGGACAAGTAGCAGGAATTTGCAGTTACTTGACTTGAGCCCATAGATACCATAATTTGTTAGTTAAAGCACCAGGTACTGATATCAACTGACTTGTGATATTTGAGCATCTTACATAGTAGTATATTTCACAGAAGATTAAAATAATAAGCAGATATAGTGGTGAAAGAGAACCTGAGTTCAGTCTAACGTGCCTCAGAAACAGTCAGCTGTTCCATAGTTTTTGCTTGATTTCTGCTGTGGACATTACATTTCAGACTTGTCTTTTCACACGCATTCTTTGTAAGGTTCTCATTTGCTTGCGAACAATGGCCCGGTATTTTTGCTGGCCCTGTTGTGTCAGGTATGCCATCACTTCAGTCCACGTCGCATAAGCATCTGTTTGACATACTGAAGTGCTGTGGATACCGAGCTCCCTCGAGAGCACAAGGTGCAAGTTTGCACTTTGGTCACGGTAACTGCTGTAACTCTTCATAAAGTTTATTCTGCTCTTACCATTTTAACTTACAACTTAGCATCCTGTTAGCTTTTTTTTTTTCATGCAGCTTATGATGACTCATATCCTAGGGATTTTGTTTTCCCTGTTGCTTGTTTTTAATTATGTTTGTCTTGTATGTAGAAAATGCTTTTTACTGCGTCATGTAAATAGCAGCAGTGACTTGGGATGTTGTTCTACAGCATGTTTGTCTAGAATTTAGCATGTGCAAAGGAAATGCAGGTTATTGATGTGAGCCATACCAGGGTCTGTTTTATTTCTGTGATTTTCTGGGACCGAAGACTGTATTTAATTTAGACCTGCTCCCGAACTCTGACTGTTTGCTGCTAATGTCATTCTTTTGCACAGTGCATGATTAGGTTGGCTGCAGTCAAATTGAGTCACATCTTATTTCTCCAAGACAGTCGAAGGAAACTGCAGATGAAATAAGATTGCATCATTAAATTGTTCTGTGCTAACTTTTATTCATATGTATCTTATCTTACAAATAGCTGAAAAGAAAAATTGCAGTGAAGGATCATTATTAGAAAGGTACCTTGTGAGAGCAAATAGATGTTTATTCTTAAACTATCATTTTTGAAATCTATTTAACAAGGACTGTCTGCAAATAAAGGTAGGCATTAACTCCCAAAGATAATGTAGGTATCTATATAAGAAACTTATGGGAGACTTAGATAATCACAAAGTCCTCTGCAACACCCTCAAGGTTTTTATGGAATGCTGCCTGCTTAGCTTTTGCACCAAGTGTTGCAACTAATGTGGAAGGTGGAGCTGCTGACACCAAAGTTACGTTGGTAAAGAATGCAAAGTAGGAGTTCTTTCATGGTCCTTTACAGCAACTCCAGTGCTAAAAAACATGATCCTGCCCACTTGCTTTCATGTTTGCAACTCTGTCCACGGAAGATAACTGAAAGCTTTCTCTATTTCTCCTGCTTTTGATTTTTATGACTGTTTTTTTTTAGTTCTTGCATCCTTAATTTCAGTACAAAAAAATCTGTATGGGGTTTTGGCCTTATTCAGGGTTCCAGCAACATAGCTGGCATTTCAGATTCGTATCACTAAGAATCCTTGCATGGAAAAGAACAAAATCTGGTTGTTCTTAAAAACTCTTGTAAGACTGATTTCAGTTGTGCAGAGCTACTGAGTAGCCTGTGCCGCTTGTATTGTGATTAAAGTACTTTCGCAGAACCACTGTGAAATCCCTGATCCATAGAGAACTGGCCTTACATTGCTTTTGCCAGATGAATGTAGCAGTTAACAAATAGTGGCACATTTGCATGGCAATAAACGTGAGATAAATTGTGACAGTCATATTTAATATTTTACTAAAATGAGGAGAGAATATTGCAGTACATTCTCCACTCAAGATGCATAATACACTAAATAAACCAAACTGCTGTAATTAGGATGATGAGAGGAAATAAAATGAACACATACTTTGAGAAGGTATCCTCCTAAAGTCAAGTCGCATGCCTTTAATGGGAAAATAAAGCAACACGTCATTCTGTCTTCCTCGTTTCTGTGCTAATTACGGAAACAGGGAGTGCTGTGAGGGCTGAGAAGTTTTGAACCGAAGAACTTCTGATTGTATTCTTAGTGTTCCTTATGCTGCTGTTAACAAGTGAAAAACAGGCCAAAGAGACTAACAAGGAAAAACAGTTAAAAGGAGCTTTAGATTATGGAAGAAAGTTGGGATGAATTAAAGTCTGTGAAGAGCGCCAGATACCATGTAGAAGATCGTTTCTTGTTTAGAAAGGAATTATTTTCCTCGAAAAATATACTAGTTTGTTAAACACAATTTAAGAACGCTTTCTTCCTGTTTCAACAGCAGTTAAGTCGCGTGGTTCAGCTTTTGGCTGTTGGTGTGCTGCTGTGAACTTTCTTTGTATCCCTTTAAATATGTGGAGACTTTATTTAAATGAATGTTTAGAAATGGTCTTACTTCTACTAGGATAAATATATTTTCGAGTATAGTAACTAAGCTTTTCAGAAAAAGAAGAATCTATGAATTATTTTACAGACTACCTAGAAGGTATTTCTTCATCGCTTAGTTTATTTAGATTATACTAAGAGGAGTCTTTCTTTATGCCCTTTTGCTGGATAGGGGCAAGCTAGAAATCCTGCATGGTTGTAGCAGGCAGTTACTTGGTTAAGAGTACTGCTTTCTTCCTATTATGGAAAATAGTGAGCTGCTTTTAGCAGGAGGTGTGGATCTGTCATGTAAACATAAGGAGAGCTTCACTACCAGCTCTGTGTAGTCCATACACACAGCAACAAGGGGACAAAACCACACTGCCTGTTGAAGAAATACAGTTTGTACTCCCCATAATGCAGCAGCGGCTCCAGTGTAGCACTGAGGAACGCTGCTAACTGGCATTTGTTAATCTGCACACACAAACCTGGCAATCTGCCTGCACTTACCAGAGAGAGCACACTCTGTCATCACGGTAGATGTATCGTAATATTAAAATTTCTATTCTTACCAACTTTGTGGAATGTAACAACTTTACTTTCTTAAGTTTAATGCTGTAGCATCTCCATGGTGTGTGTAGTCTATTTGTTTGACGCTTTGGGAAATGCAGTGAATAGCAGTGAATTGCAGCCATTTATGTAAACTGGTAGGTTTTCTGTGAATTATTAGGCTTATATAATCTAGTAGGAAATGTTACTACCTTGCAGAAATATATCTCCAAATAGCCAAAGCAAAATCCAGTAGAACTGTTCCTATGTAATAAAACAATTTAGCACTTATATTAAAACATTATCTGGTAACTTGCTAAACTGTTTTAAATTGACTGTGATAGTGCTTTTAACAAACCAACTGTCTACTATAAATGTGGGAGACTTTCAGCTTTCATCCATTACTATACATTTCTTTGCCTTCCCAAACCATGAATCTACAGCCAGGGGATAAATACTGAAGTCTACATCAGAAAGAGGTCCTACAACTTAAAAATTTTTAGAAGATTGGGAAAAGCTATCTTTGCTACAGTTTAGATAAGCATCTAGCAGACCGGTCAGTTGTCAAGACTGATGACATCTCTCAAAAGGTGAAATGGCAAGAGCTCTTTCTAAGGTTTAAGTTGGTTGCTTGGAACACAGTTTAGAAAGCCTAGCAGTCAGTATTTTTTAATTAAGTACATACTATGTGAGGTGTGTATTGAATTTTTTTTGACTGTTTGGCTTGATAAAGGAGGAGGAGGTTAAAATTTATTAGCTTTAAAAGAAAAATTGCAAGACAGTCAGTGAATGTGTATATATTTTGTAAGCATCTAATGGTGCATCAGATTGATTTTCCATCATGTAATTATTAGATCTATATAGTATGTAATATGAAATCCCTTTATATAGAGACACTTACGTTTCCTAAATATGAAATTGAGCTATCTGATACATTGTTAAGGGATACTAATGTATTTTTAAGTAAATTGCATGGTGGCATTTAGGCAGCAGACCTGCTGCAGTAGGCCAGTTAAGTGCTGTCAAAACCAGCTAGAAAGTGTGATCTGTATTATCAACAGAGGTTTGTTTGAGGGGTTTAATTACGGAAGTTGTACCAATCTTACCCTCTTTTTACTGACACTGGCCTGCTGACCTACCCTTTATAAATTAATTTATAGGGCTTAGGGGTAGCGGGAATGTGTTTTGCCATATCAGCAGTAGGAAGAACTCTACCATCAGAATTCTGCTTTTTCTTAAGCTTCTTTCTTAAATCTTCTCTGCAGTATCGGCTCCTTATTTTGTGCTGTGCCTGCTATGGATGTGAAAAATGGTTTATTCCCTTCCTCTTTGTAGCAGCGTGTTGTGTGGCAGGTATTCTCTCTCTCACACTTTGTTTCCCAAACCTTCTCCTCATTCCTTGCATCTTCCATTTGATGCCAATCTTTCTTGTGCTGCAAACTGGACCCATGATTCTAGCTTGAGGCATTGTCAAGGCTTGTAGGGCATATAAGGGGCACCGGTGCAGTTTTTGTGCTCTAGAGCCCCCAGCTGAGACACGCCTGGCTGTCAGCTGCCTTTTCTGCGCCAGTGTGACATTTGCTGTATGCTCATGTTCAGGTGGTTACATTCTCTAACTTCAGGTCGTGTCCACTCATCGGCGATTTACTTAGATGTTCTTCACCCTAATGCAAAAGGTTAACACAGACTTTTTTTCTGACTGTTTTCTCCATCATGTTATTTTGAAACTGAATCTACCACATATTAGTGACACGTGCTTTGGAAGATACCTTGTGGTTGATTTCTCTTCTTAAGGGCATCCTCTGAGGGTATAAATATGTGCAAAAGCTTTCTGGTCTACTACATAGAAAGAATTCTGTAAGTCCCAGTGGTATGTTTCTGTGGCATTGTTGTGTAAAGGCAGCCAGCTTTTCGAAGGAACTCAATTAACTTTTAAGTGTTAGGTTAGGTTAGGTAAAAAAAAAAAAGAAAAGGTTAGAGAGAAATGCAGGACTGTGTGAGGTTGCATCCTAATACCGAAAAGGGAACCAATGGGATAAAAAGGAAAATTGTTGAGGGAAAGAAAAATCAGTACAGTTTTGAACATGTTTTTACTGCTTCTGTTTCTTCTTTCTCTTACCCCTCTTCTTAACTCCCCTGTGTCAGGATATTTAGAAGTTCCTTGTAAAGACATGTTTGTGTATGTGAGGTTGAAAAAAAAGATAATTATGTGACTGCCCACAGAAAGACTGTAAGTTCATGTGACTCAGCGTATTGTCAGGGGAGCCTTGTTAAGTTCTGTGTTGCTGAATTCTTTGCGGTAAAATATATCTAATAGGTAGGTACTTGCAAAGAATGAGATTATTCCAAGTCTTGCCTTTGATTTACTTTCAGCAACAGGAAGAAATACACAGAACTTAACTTACACACTTGGCAAGTAAAATACTATGGTACTGGTGGAGCTTATGAGGAAACGTGTGGACGCTAGCAAAGAAATGCTGGAGAGAAGAAAATCCTGATGCTAAAAGTTTCCAAATAATTTACTTACTGAACTTGATCTCAATAGGAGTACAGGAACTAGACAGTAATGGCATCAGTCGGATTCCTCCAGTGTCTTCTCAGGGACTCCAGTACTGCCCCAGCTACCCTCCAGTACTTTTTTTTAATTGTTAGTTAGCATCATGAATTCTCTTTTCTCTGAGTCAGCACACGCATATGCTGAAAAATTCTTATTTTTCCAGGTCAGCGCTTTAGGGGGAAAAACAATCCTGCTAAAGTACTGTGTGCTTCCAACAACAAAAAATAATACCCATATACCTCTAGGCATTGAGGGATAATTTGTCTGAACACAGGGAAACCGAGAACTTATGTAACAGGCTACATGTGGCTTGGTATAATTGGCTTTTACTGATTATCAGGGCGGGAGAAGGGTAATACAGCCTTGCTTGTTTGAACAAGATATGATGTCTTAATGACTGAAACATAATTATGCTCTTATACATATGTCTGTAGTGTCAATTATTTTAGGTTCCTTTTCTCAAACAACTTTAAACCTTTATTAGAAACGATAATATCTTTCTCATTACTACAGCTTGCATTTTTTCAGCTAAGATGGGACCTCCTGTTTCCTTGCGGCTTATTTTGATTCTCTTACCCTTCCAAATTTAGAGGAAGAACTGATTGCTCTGCTGCTCTGATTTAGCTTCTTCCTTAGCTACCTTTCCCACACATTTTGCATTCTCTTCAAGCCTGATCAGTGATGAGTGATGAATTCCAGGCCATTGGTAAAAACAGTAAGAGACAGTGAGCTCATAGCTCATCCCTGTGGTGTTTCTTGTAAAATGCCCCTATTTATTGCTGATTCTCTGCTCAGAGTTCCATTTCCAGCTTGCTTCACTGGATTATAAATAAGTTTAATGTATCCAGCATTAAAAATTCTATTTAATCAGAATGTAAAAGTATCAAGTTAGATGTCTTGCACTCATAATGACAGCCTTACGCTTTTCGGGTACATTTATAAGTGAATTTTAGAAGTAACTTGTGTTCTATAAGTTCTTGTTTTAATTAGCTTTTTTTTTTTTAATAAATCAAGCTGCTTGTTACATGAGAAAACAAGAAGGATGTGTGGCCTTAAAATTATTGATAGTCTGACTAAGGAAACAAGAAAAGTCTGTTGTTTCATTTTTTCTGGTCATTTGGAATGTCCCCAGTGTTCTTAGTGTGACAGAAAAAATAGCTCAACATATATGGAGAGAACCTCTTTAGATACTTTTGTAAGTTTTAAAAGTCAATTTTTTTCCTTTCCTTATTTGCTTTGGACTCTGAGATGAAGATGTAGGTTGTGTAAAAAATTGGCAGATTTGCAGATAATCCAAAGACACTAAATAATTAATATACTTTTTAGAAGACTGAATTAGAATTCGCTTGAAGAAAGTGAAAGATATTCGTATCACCTAGGTGGTCGCTGTGTATACTCTGTAGGCCATTATTTCATATCCTTAAACACACCAAGTGTCCTCAGTCATGGAAGAAGTGAGCTACTCGCCAGCATCCTAAGCCTGAAACCTTGGGCAGCAGCACAAAACACCTGCTGGCATTTAGAAAGGTACTCTGTTCAGTGGGGTGGTAACTACATCTTTCCTGCCAGTTACACCACTTTTTCCTGAATGAAGCTCTTGATTCATAGTTATGTTTAGATAATATTTGTCTTAGCTACCATCTCGATGAATAAACTAGAGTTAAAATCTTGCAAGATGGTTTTCATTTTTTTTTTTTAAGATATATTATTTTTTGACCATATTATACCTTTCTTATCCAAACTGTAGTCTTCTAGATTTTTTTTTAAGCTAGTTATTTTATCTGGAAAAACATGCTTCTACCAGTTTAACCACAGACTAGATTTGCCTTTAAGTATTCCTTAAGGCATCCCCTGCTGATTCTTGTCCTGTGTATTGCTTCCGTACCTTTTGCAACCCTTCCTTGAAAAGAATTTAAAATATTTTCTGAATTTGCAAGTTTAATCCTAGTCAAATGATATTTTGGTTTTGTCTTTTGTTCCACTTGTGGATGGCCTGTATCTGTCTTCTGCTGGTTATTTATTTTACAAATTCTTTCTTGTACAAGTTCTTACAGGCATATTGGAGAAAGCTGCTGGAGTAGAGGAGAGCGAGCCAAATTTACTCCTTTGCCAAAGGAAAGGCTGAAGTGCAGACCTAACAGCTATGGACTCTCAGCTTCCTTCCTGAGCCAGCACATATTGAGAATAGTTCAAGAAGGCCCTCAAAATGTAGGTCTCAGGAAAAACAGAAGAGATTAGAGGGTTTGGGAGGGGAATTGGATCTTTTAGGAGGCTTAAAGTGATGGTTGGGTGGGAGGGGAGGTGAAGTTACTCCAAAGAACACAGTGTCATTCAATCTACAAGGCTGTGTGTACAGCAACTTCTTTACACTTTGCTCTGTTTCATGACTAAAAGATAACCAGAGCCAAGTGCCTGGGGATGCTTCTTTAAGGCACTTCCATTGTGTTATCCAAAGGGCATCATCAGTCTGTGACAACCAAAATAAAGCAGAGACCTCCAGATCTGTGTGTAGGCGTGGTGTGATAAAGCCTATTGCTAGGAGTATCTTTTTTCAGAAGAAGGATATTTTTTTTTCTCCTACAGCACAACTCCCACCTCTCCTCCTCTGCTTCTTTCAGAGGCATCAGTGTACATGTTGCTTTACAGATCAAAATAATACATAGCTAATCAGTTGGCAATTAGATGTGCCATTATCTCTTACCTTATTGTCATAATTTCTGGGAGCAAAATAATGGATTGTGATTAAAACAGGAAAATACTGCACTAAAATAATATGGATAATAATAACTGACATTTTAAAATTTCATTACTTAACGTTAGTCTGTTTTATGTTAAACCAGTAACTGATGCCAGTTACTAGCATTACATTAAGTTCAAATGGAATTTAATGATAAAATGCTTAAGTGAAGGTTAACTTTGAGAAGTAGCAAGGTGAAACTGTGGTGCACAGCTTGGGGCAACGCCTTCCTTTGACAAGTGTTGGGTTGCTGTGTGCTCTATGAGGGGGAGAAAACATTTTCTTCATTCTTAATTTTTAATCTGCAAAGTACAGGACCTACAGCACAAGGATTTGGCTGTAAAATATCTTCAGGTTTTTTTTTCATTGCCTGTCCTGCAGCATTGTAACTAAAACAGCAACAGATGAGGGTCACAGTTTGCTGTTCTCTAAGCCCTTTTCATTAGGATAGCAGGCTCATATGCAGGAAAGATTGAGTGGAAGTCTTCTATTTACAGAATAACTGACGCTTCCAAATAAGAATATTTGTTGGGAGTGTCAGAGGCTTGCAGAGAATTTAATCTTGAAGTATTGCTTAAGTATGAGAAAAAAAATTCAAGTAGGGAGTGATTTTTTTTTCACGACACTGTCTGAAACCTGCAAATGTCATGAATGTTGCCTCAGGGTCTACATTTTCCCTAAGCAAAAATAATATTGCGTAAAGAACATTAAGATATTTGAACTACTAGAAAATATAAATAAAAGTGAGTCCCATATTTTATCTGTATTTGACCTGAAATTGATATTATCTGACTTCTCAAATAGGAACAACTCATTTAAAAATAATAACAGAATTGTACTTTGGCATTTTAATGTGACAAGTATTTTAACAATTGGGCGAAGTTCTACAACGCACAGAGACTTCAAAACTGCCACTCAGTTTTCAGTTGAAAAGGCTGAACATTTTAATGTATTTTAGATGGTATTTACTAAAACAACTTACCAAGTTGTTTCTTTTTATGAGCTTCTCCAGTTTCATTCCACTGGAATTGACAGTTAAATTTTGGTTCTTGTTTATAGCATGTTTACAAACACTGACTCCATGCAAATCACTGTTTTCTACAGCGCTTTTAGCAGAAGGTGTTTCAAAGAGCTTCACCTGCAGTTCTAAGATGTTGAGACTGTTCTTCGATTATAACACCTATCCCACAGCGTCACTTATTTTCTCTTCTTTTCATACCAAACTGATGTTTTTCTTTGAAAGAACTGTTTTACCCTTAGGTGAATTTTGGTTTTTTAATCTAAAATCTATTTAAATTTAATAAAATATTTAGATAATATAAAGAAATACTGTCCAGTCAACTTGGTCTGCCGCTTCTATCTCAGTCTTTAGCTGTGGGCTGTGCGATTCAGGATGGATTTCTTTTCAATGTTGTGATAAAGCTGAGTGTGTGATAGACGCTACGAGGTATGAATTAGTGATTTGCCAAATACTTTAAGTAGGTTTCTCTTAAATTTAGAAATTTCAGAAGGTTAGTTTTATAATAGCACTGGAATGACTGTTCCATAGTGTAATGGGGGAGAAGGAGAAAAGTGACTTTAACTTTTACCTGGAATTTACATCACAATCTAATTGTACAAACAAGTTCTTTGCTTTGTATCCTTCTGTGTCACATGTAAAAATCTCACCATTTCCCTATCCATAGAAAGTTATCTAACTCACTGGAGCCATCAAGAGATACGCACTTTGAAAGGAAGTTTATTTTGTTTATTTTGTTTGTTTATTTTAAACACCAGTTTTTGGTATTAATTGTTTAACTTCTTAACTTCAAGTCCAGTATTCAGTCTCTAAGGTTAACTTTTAAACTTGCTGCTGTGGAAACGCATGTCCCAGTAGACTCTGTTACATATTTACAGAGACTGTTTTTTTGATTTATTTTTTTTTTTATGTATTTCACATGCCTTTTAGGGGATGCAGTTGGCCACATTTGCATAAGCAGTTTGAACCTAATTGTATATTGAAATATAAATGATATTTTGAGGTGAAATTTGAAAGGTTGGTGGGTCTGCTGTTTCTTCCTGGGTTAGATGGCTGTAAATTTCAATACGCAGTAGGTGATGTTTAAGGTAAGGATGCTTTCTACTCCAGTGAAATGTTAATTAAATTAATTAAAAACAGAATAAAATCTGGAGACTGAGGTAACAAGACTATAAAATTGGATGTTTATTTTATTTATTCGTTATTATTTATTTATTTTTGTGAAAGAATTGTTTGTCTATCTCATCAAGCAGCATGTTTAACCATAATTACATAGCAGTGTATTTGCAAATATTAATACATTCACTGCTATATCTTGGCAGTACATTCATTATCAGTAGTTAGGAGAGAGCTTAAAATGTTTCATCCAATGACTCGGGGAAATATCAAGGTATGACAGCACGCTTTCATGTTGGATCAGGTTAACAGTGGAATTAAAAGGTCCCAAGTTTATGAATAGCTGAACAAGACTCGTTAGGCAAATGTCTGGAAAAATAAATAAATGTTGTTTGTAGTCATTCATTGCTCTCTAAAAATAATCTATTTAAAACCAAACAATTTTTTTAATACAGGCACCAGTATCTGTAAAAACTAAATTTTCAATATTGTTTCTATATCTTGTTGTGCACTGAAGTACTCAGATTAGCGTCAATGCCAGATACTGGAAAGCCTGGAAAAAACTGAGTGACATTTTAACTGGTATTCTGGGTACTCTGGTAAAAGTGTGTTGTTAGTCTTTAAATATGACACCCTGTCTTATTCACATCCCAAAGGAATAATGCTGTTTGACTGATTCATTTGTATCGCTTAAGGCCTGCTGTAATGTTATTTGCTACGTGCATTCAAAACGACTGACATCTTATTCTTATAGATGTATTTGTGTGTGTGTAAATGTGTATATATAAACAAATAGGAAAGAGTGCTATTGGGCCAAATGTACAAACAGGGGAACAAGATGGTAAGGATGTAGAGAGCCTTAAGTTTTAGTTCATTTAGCATTAGGTAGCTCTTCTTTAAGACTGACTTCTGTTGACCTTTTACTATGGCATTGAAATGAAGTGTTACTGCTTCTGACAGACATGACCATCTGATGACCAGCATCCAGAAATTAAAGATCACAAAATAACCAAACATAGGAGTGAAGCTGTAAGCATTCAGCTGGCTACCAGGGAACTTCTGAGAAAATCATGAAATGTATAATTTTTTTTCCCTGCCCTTCCATCATAATCTTAAAACAGCAATAAAGCCAAGTTCTGGAATCCTGTTGTATTAGATGGAATTAGATGAGCATGCGCATGAGTCATCATCAGAACTTGTAGATAAACAGTGTGGATCTGTACTGTCTGATTTAATGGAGTGACTGATAGAGTAGCAGGCTGCCATATGCCGTGTACGTGATTTAATAGATGAGAGAAGCATTTGCAGATTTATATACTACATACTCTTTATGGTGAGGCTTAAAGAATCCTGGATTTCATATCTGCTTGTTCAGATTAGTATGTTATAGTGACTTCATTCTTGCCTTTCTAGGGACAAAGCCAATTTTTTTTCAGTTCACCTCCTCATCCTCTGCTAGGACCTTTTTTTTAACTGTTGTTCATCACCCAAAGAGTTAAGATAAAGACCACGTTCGAAATAACTTTTGTAGTCTGTCATTGATATACCTAGAACTGCCAACAGAATTTTTAGGTTATATAGAGGGGAATCCCAGTATAGTAAGTTAGAGATTAATTAAAAATCAGTTGTAAAGGTCATATTAATGAATGACAGAAGTCTTCTGGACAGCATCCAAGTAAGAAGTTTGAAGAATCCCTGTTATCATGCCTTTTCTTTATTTGGAACCATTGCATAGTTACTGTCAGAGCTGCCTGGTACATTGGTGTGGTCCAGATGGCAGCGAGCCAGGCTTTTCTGTACTGGATGTGGGAAATGGATATCTGAACAGCAAACTCTGTCCAAAGTGCTTCCTGCTGTGATTGTAATGTCCTGGAATACAGTCTAATTTGCTGCTCTCGTGCCTGAGCAAAGGATGGAGCTGGAAGCACGTTTCCTGTTCTGTGACTGCACATCCTGGGATGGTACAAGGAGGTTGCAGGCTGTAATGCACAGAGAAGAAAGGAGTGAGAGGTGGTGATGTTCTCTTGTCTGTGGTAGCTGGTCTGAAACTCTCTGTGCTTCTTCATTGGAAGTGAAAAACTGAGTTTGTCTTGTCTGTTTTTTTTCCCATGTGAGTAACTTGTGCTGAACAGGTACTTTCTCATCTGTAAAAGGCACTGTTGAAGTAGTGATTTGTATTTGATATTTCATTTCCAAGTACCTAAACTATAGCAGTTTTCACACCATGTGCTTTCTGATGGTCAGTATTTATTTTGTACCGAAGTGCAAAGAGGATGAACGAGAAGAGCGCCAGACACAGTAGAAAGCGTGTGTACTAATATGAATGTTCTTATCAGCTTATCATAATTGTTATCTTTGTCATTTTTCTTCGCAGAAAGAAAAAAAGAAAATTTCAAATTGTCTTTATGAAGTGAAACTTACTTTAAGTAAAGTGATAATTACAGGTGCATGAGTGATAGATCTCCATCAACAATTGTAAACTTGTAAAATAGTTCTTCAGTCATCTGAGATCCCTCATTTCTGTGCATCTACTTTTCGTCTGTTGTAGTATAATAAAAAATGCTTTAATATACCCGTGTAAGCTGCATTTTATACACTAGGTGTGCATTGCTTACTGAAAGGTACAGTATCACAGGGCCCTCTGTGCAGGGAGAAACCACATGTGAATTCTCTTAAAGGCTTGGCATTCACCTAGCCTGTGTTGTTTCTTTGGGCTCTGTGGTGGCTTTTTGCCGTGCTTGGTATGTGTACATAGTTATCAAACATATAACTTGGAAAAGACTTGTTCTCATAGTGCTTTAAGGAATATGTTTCAATGACTGTGTTGTGTTTGAGGATGAACACTGTGTGCTGTATGTCAATGTTAGGAATGATTTGAAAAATAATTATATGTATGTTCAATTTTAATGCAGGTTAATTTTATTAAAATCTGGTGTTTAAATGTTTTGGCAGGTTGCGGTTATGCCTGGATGTAAAGACTGGAAAGATGATAGCAGAAGTAGTTTCAAAAATGCCTTCGTAACAGTAGATACTGCTATGAATGATAAGGAAAAATCTTGTGCCAGAGAGGTAGCTCACTTTGTAGTCACTTTTCTTATAACGTAGAACTGATACTACTGAAAAATGTTGGAAAGTGGAAATTACCTAGAAGAATGGCAGTAAAGAAGCAATTATAATGAGTAACCTTTCTAATCTGGAGCAGTGAAGAGATGAGATGAAATAAATACGTCAAAAAGTGTCCTGTGGAGTAATGTCATCTGTTTTCTTGTTCTGCTTGGAATCGACATTTAGTAGAAATAGTGAAAAAAAAAATACAGCAACAAAACCCTCTAATTTTAACATTTTCTTGTAACATTTCCTGTAATCTTGATCACCATGAAAATGCAGCAAATGACAAATGCACCAAAAGACTGATTAGCATTAAATTCTGTACCCCTTGGTGTGCAAATATATGATGTTTGGGGAATGGGTTTGTATTACTTAATGTCTGTAAGACTGGTCAATTTTGCCATCTATGGAAAAGTACTGGAAATAAACATATACAAATCCTCATTATTTAAAGAAAAAAGAGAAAGCAACTGTGCAACAAGAGTCCAGCCTACTGTTATATTTCCTCTGTGGCTGAGTAATTAACATTATTGAGCAAACACTGAATTATTTAAACTATGTTTTAAAGTAGATTTTAAAATACTGGCAAGTTTTAATTTTTTATACTGATTAAGCTCTTCTACTCAGTCTTTCTTATCTATAATGTGTACTCTAAGAAATTAATTTGGCAAAATTGCTTACTGATTTGGAGTTATCACATGTTTTAGATGATCAAGTAGACGCTGTGAGGTATATGGCCTGTACCTGTGACCAATACATCTGCTGTGATACTTCTTCTCTAGCAATAATTATATTACTTTAATAGTGTCCATTCCATCGGTACTATCACAATATTGATTTTTACTTTTTGAAGTACTACAGATTGACCTGCCTATGCAGACAGAGACAGCTTTTTAGGTTTGATTAATGCTTTTCTTGGAGTATTCAGGTAACATAAGTTACAGATGCTGCCTTCAGTTCTTCATACTTGGAGCTGGTGATTTTAAACTGGTTGCCAGAATGTCCAGTAATACGTCTCACATGTAGGTCAGACAAGTTTCTCAATAATTGTTCTTTCCCATTTAAAGATTATGGGATTACAGAGTTTGGATGCTTGAAAAGAAAGAACAGATGTCAGTGAATTGATAGTTTTAATGGGAAGGAGTAGGTGGGAAAAAAAGCGAACAAACCACAAACATACTTAAAACAAAGCAAGGCAGTTGGAAATGAAGAAGAATTCAAGAAACAACAATTTCTACTTTCCTTTGCTTTATTTAGCTCAAATAAAAAAAAAAAATCAGTTAAGTTCTTGAGGCAGTACCTTGCTAAAGATTTTGGCCTGGCTTGATGTAATTCCTCTGTAGCCCTTACTACTTGCACCACCTTATTCTCCAGCTTTTCCAACCAAAATCTTTTTTTTTCCCTCCAAATATCCCACATCCAAACTGCCCAGAAAAGATTTTTTTGTTCTGCTATTGTACCCTTCTGAAGTGACAAAATGGTGTAGCTCCTCAGTCCAGCTGCCCGTCTCTTCCCAGGAGTCATGTGCTGATAAACATGCTACACCATTATCGATCAGTCCATGGCTGTATGTGGCACTGCCGGGAGGAGGTAATCTGTACAGCTGTTGGTCTCCGTATCCATCATTTAAGCTGTAAATTATGTTCCTTTCCTGTTCCTTCCCTCCCTTTTTCTGCCCTCCTCTTCCTAGTTAACAAGGTGATTTGGTAGATAAGGGGATCATTTCTTTTGCCAAAGTAAAAGTTTGATCACATGCAAAGGGCTTGGTTTCTGGACAGCGTGTGCTGGTGTATCGAGTGCTTGTAGCAGAGGTTTCAAATAATGCTTCTGGTATCTACTGCTCTTCTTGGAAGCACAGCACATACTTACATGCAAGTAATTGCCATCTTAAGTCATTGAAATGTGTTAAGAAAATGAGAGGATGGGAGTTTTTTCATGTTTGTGTATTGTATATTTCTGTTCAGCTGTTTTCTCTCTTTTGTTTCATTTATCATCCTGCCCTCTTGCTCAGCTTGTCTTAGTTGGGGAGGAAAGGAGGAGGGATATTTTTCCAAAGAAAATAGTTGTTTACTACAATGTGAATAGGTCATTGCTGCAACCGGGTTTACTGTTTTGAGAGCTGCTAATTATGCAACACCTCCTGGAATAACATTGTGAACGAAAAAGGCATGAGGAATGGCAACATGATTGTGTGGTTTATTGTTTTAATCTTTATAAATAGACTGGCAGTTACTTCATTACTGAAGAGAAGTGGAGGAGAGTCACTTCTACAACTCATTTTTCATGCCATACAAAAGTGTTCACAAACAGACATTCTGAAGAATGAGAACAGGCATTGTTTTACCTTGGTTGCCAGTTATCTGAGAAGTAGTCTCTAGTTCACAATGGTCTCCCATTCTGTTTTATGTCTTTGGAAAAGAACTTCCTAGTCTTTTTTTATGTGTAGGCCACAAGCAATTACCCTTTACATTCTTAAAAAGAAAGTTTTCTTGGAAAGAAAATGTGTTTACTGAAGTTGGCATCACATCTATGACTTTTTCATGCCTTTTCCAACGTAACTTTTACTAAAGGCTTTAGTTACTATTCATTGATGTTCCCATTTTTGTGAAAAACTGATAGAAAGACAATCCATTGCCTCGCTAGTACGCTGCTTAAAATCCAGATTATTTTTAAAGTCGAGAATTGGTCAACAGCAGAAGTCTGTATCCTAGGTATCCCATCCTCAGCACAACCCTTATCTGTCTACCAATCTGCTGCTGTTAATCTGCAGCAGTTCCTGACACAGGCACAGCCTGCATGACCCTGTGCTTAGCTGAAGGTTATAGTGATGGGGACTACAGCCAGATGTCCTGCAGAGATCTACAGCAGTGGATGAAATGGACATCCCTGGGCATGAGTAATCTACTAAAAAGGATTATTGTTACAGCAGGATCTCTGTGAAGACATGTAGATTGTTCTTTTTTAATTATAATTAAATACCCAGTTACAAAGTTAGTTGGGAAGATGAAAAAAAAAATCATAAAGTTTACAGTAAAATAATTGTTCTCTGCCTGTGTGTGTTTTGTACAAGTCTTTCTCTGAAGAAACCCTTCTCTACTTTAGGGGTTCAAGATCTGTTATAAAGCTTGATGTTTGGTCCAGATTAACCAAAGAAGTGGTTTATAACATGATTATCAAAACAGCCATAATGCACCTTTCCCCACTTCTGCTAGAACATCACTGTGGAGCATGTCCTCGTTTAGCAGTCCCTGCTGGGACTGGCCTGTTGCAGTCCTTTAATAAGTAGATGAAAAAACATTGGTCAGGTGTCTGATTTAGTAATGCTATTAGTCAGCAGCTTGTCTCTTACAAGGTTTTACTACATTAACAGCCATAGAGAGACAGGTTTTTCGTGATCAGTATAATTTTCTGTGTCTGTTTTAATTTCTTTAACACTGCTGATAGAGTTCTTTCAAATAGAAGACTAGAAAATCTCTCATGACCTTGGCTGTTGTTTTAGAAGAAAATTTTTTACAAGGTCAGTTGTCCTCTCATGTCTTACTGTGTGCTGTATTATGGTCTATAAATGTGATATTCATATAAACCTTTGAGGAAAAGGACAAATAACTTCTATTCTTAAAATAATTGTTGTTACAATAATGGGAGGGATGACCTTATTTCTCTGCCCTTTTTGTGCTTAATAAAGAAACAGCAATGAAATTTTCAGGAGCCTGTTCATGTGCAGATGAAGGAAGAAATATGATGTTTTCATATAAAAATTGAAGCTACTTTTCCTCTTTTTGAAGACAGTATGTTGAATTGAACAGACATAGTATTTTGATTTCTTCAGCCAATACTTTCCTAGATCAACAGAGAAAGCTAAGCCTGAGAAGGATCTCATGTTTCTGTCCTAAAAATAGGAGTTCGTACATCAGCAGTTAAACAAAACTCACAAAAACATTTCATAGATTCTTGAGCAGCATGTTTATAAATATATGGTGATATTTGCTGTGTCAGAATGAAGTTGTCTCTAAGTCTTGGATGCTTACACATCAGAGGTACGAGCTTCAACACTAATTTTTTTATTATTATTATTTAAGATGCTGAAAGATAGACATTTCCCCAACATATAAGGAAAATACAAATTTGGACCAAGGAGGATGGTCATTTCTCAAAAATGAAGATGAGTTTCACAACAAAACCCAATCTCTCATGTATAATTATAAGTTGTTCTTAAAATGCCTTGTCTGAATAATTTATGTCTTTATTTCCAATATTGTATTTTGGCAAGAATCTCACACAAGTCCCAGGTGGGGGACACAATTCCTGAGGAAATAGTGTGTAGGAATTAAGATCTTACCCTGGAAGGTCAGTCCAAGAACTGCACGGATACAGGCACCTCACTGTAATGTTAGTAAATGAAACCTTAAAAATTACCTGTAAGGGTATGCATAGAAAAAAAGCAAGAAAATTATAAGGAGCCTGTTCTGATGAAAATGTATGAATGCTTTACATTGACTCTTCATGCAAAAATTCATGCTTCTTTCCCCCTTTTGAAAGGCAGCATCCTGTTTGTTTTCAGCTGCTCATATCTCTTCCAACCTGGTGATTCTATGATTCTATATTGTCTTGTAACAACTTAGATTTTATGTGGTATGTTGAATTATGCTGGATTAAGGTCTGCATGTTTATTCTGGTTTTTATTGTCCTAGGGTAGCACGGCAGCTTGCCATGTTTGGCCGGATTGGCTTTGGGTGAGATGCAGTTTTTTAGCAACATCCCTGGCATTAGTTGGAGATTTCATTGATTCTTTTGATTCTTTTTTGATTTGAGAAAAGAGGGAACTGCAGGTGACTTTGATCTTCTACAAGAGGAAATATTGTTCTGTGCTTTCCTTTATTGAAAATAAATAAGCTTGATACAAACAGTGGTGCTGAGAGCTCAGTATTTGAAGCATGAGGGCTACATAGTCTTACTCTACATTTTAGTTCAGCCATGTATTTATCATGAGGCTGGGATTTTGTACTGAGGATACTAGTTAACTCTTAACAGCAAGGAAGATGTGGTTTTTGCCCAGGGAGGGTGAGGATTCTCCACTCTTGTTGATACTAAGAATTGCCTGAAGTCTTTGCGAAAACCTGAGCTAGTTGGACCTGCTTTGAGAAGGGGGTAGGTCTAAGTTTCTGTAGGTTTCCAAGTTCCAATTTCAAACATTATTTGAGTTCATCTCCAGCTAATTGTAGAAAATTGCAAACTTCTTGCGTTTGACCTGCAACTGAGACTCATCCTAAATTGCAATGAGTAATCAACCTTCCAATCTGTTGTGTGAAACATAGTAATTGAACAAATTGGTATATTATACTGTTCATCGCTCTGATTAGAAGTTCTTTTTTTTTACTCTAATTAGTGCTATGTGCAGAAGAGCTCATTATTAGAACTTAGGATATCAAAAATTAAGGCCACGCGGCTGTTGACAGACGTGTTAAATGTTGAGAACTATGTAAAACTTCATCCTCTGTATTACTTTAGGCAAAATCTTAATAAATTATTGTTTTAATATCAAGTTGATGGCATTCCTTGTGTCAGGTCAGTCTTTAACATTCATTCAGTGCTTTGAATTTTATAAAGATTGTGAGATAAAGCGAGAGAGTGACTAGTTTCATAGTAAGAAAAAGGCAAAACAGAAGTGCAGATTAGTCAGAAAGGATGTTGTATCAGTCATCTGAGCAACAAAACCTGCCATTCAGAATCAGCTATCACCATTTAATTGTGAAATGGATTAGCTGGAGGTCTATGGCGCAAAGTTTCAAAACCAGGCTACTCCGATAATGTTCTGAGCAGTGGCTCGGAGTGGCTGTGTCAGTGGGACTTGTAGTGTGCAGTGGCACAGTGCCAGGCTAAGTCATGCACTGGGGAAGAAGCGCCTCTTTTTCTGCCTCCACTCTCATCTCTGTTAATTTAGTACCACAGACCTATATACATTTTCAGGGGGACAACCTCAGCCTCTTTTATCTCTTTCCCTTTCTAACTTCCTCTATTGTGTACTCAGCACATCACCCAAACCTGAACTCTTCACCCCAAATATTCTAGCGACCCAGCTCATCTCATCACTGTTCTGCATCTCCATGAGGAAGTCGTAGTTCTCCAGCTCTCATAAAGCTGTGTTCCTTCAGCAGATTTTCTGATGTGAATAGGCTTGGATATTTCCTGGTGATAACTGCCTCTGGGGGTACTTTGGCTGAGCTACCAGGGAAGTTAAACTACTGCTTTTAGTGTCGTGGCTATGCAGGTATGAGTGAACCAGGAAGAAGGAAGTACTTATTATTTATATATGGATATAGTTTGTTTATAACCAAAGTCCTGTTTCTCTTTTTCCCACTCCTGTATTCTTCAAAGATTGATGGAGATTGTGATGACGTAAGAAATTCAAAAAGTGTTTCATATGATTACTGCTTCTTCTTGGTTTAAATGTTCAGAGCGTAAGAGCAAGGAGACAGTGCATATATGTAACAGAATATACATTTTTGTAAGGGATTTTTATTTCTGATTTATTTGGATGCAGGATATGAGAGGATATCCTTAATTATCTGTGAAAACAAACTGCTATGCGAAAGTTGAGGCTGTTGCTATTTATTCATCTAAATGTTTACAACTATCTTGTTATCGATTCTCCTACTTTAATTTCTTGTTTTAATTTAACCTATCCAACTACAAATGTTTTGGTTTTTGAAACATGGAGTATTTGGCACAAAAGGCACTGAAGGGCCTTCCATGAATTTTACCATCAAGTACTTGATTTTTCCAACTTCTTGTTGGAACTTCTAATGTAGTTGTGAAGTGTATTGGTTCTTGATTCCAGTGCATGTCATGGAGATATTTTATTTCACTGTGACCTGGACTGGGGCAAGTTCTCACTTGGTTATGTGATTCAGAAAGAATTAGGGATTCTCTGCTAAGTATTTAATTAGGATTGAGTTAACAGACAGAATTATTAAATTCCCTGACAGCGTAATGAGGAAACTTCAGGTAGAAGAACTTAGAAATGCAATCAAAATGCTTAACTCAGCAAGTGTCTGGACATAACAAATCCTTTTTTAGCAGTAAATTAGATTTCCCATGTCAGATGTGTACAGTCACTCAAATAATGATGGTTTTTATATACTCATATAATTGATCGATAAATTTGAAAAGCTAACTGAATAGAGAAGCTTATAATAAATATTTAAAGTAAAAGTCATTCTCTCTTCCTTGCCAAACCTGCTGCAGTGTGTTTAGCATGAGTCAGTAATGCCCATTCTTGCTGAACAAACATCTTATCAGAGTCAAGCTCTTGTTCTCATGAAAATGCAGTGAGGAGATAATTCAACGTGATCATTCCATTGCAGGTGAAGAATAACGAGACTACTGGGCTTATTCTGGAATTGTACTAGGCATCAGTGCTGCATGAGGCTAGAAAAGACTCCAGAAGCTGTGAGTTAGCGTGGTACAGGAGGAGATCCTCACAGTGCTCTTGGCAGCTTTTTCACTGCAGTTGTCCTGTATGTTCAGTCCCCTACTTGCCTGTTATTCCTATCTTTCTTTTACTAAGCATATCAGCAACTCTGTTTTTCCGTGTCTTCTCTCCTTGTCCTATAGTTGCTATTCTGTATGATCCATACCTGCTTGCAGTCATAAATTCAATGACTGTTTTTATGGGGATGACCTCTGTCTGATTTGCTGTATTCTTTCTTGCTTTGTTTGTTTCTAGTTATCTTTTGCTCTGCCTGGATAATAATCATATAAGGAAATGTAACATTAGAAACAGGTACATAGTGGCAAAACTTTGATCAGAACTTCAGTTTTACTTTAAGGAATGTTACTTACACTTTGCATTACAAATCGGTGATTTTTAAGAATACACCAAGAATTCAGTGTGTTTGTTCTCTTAGTCCTTACTTGTGTGTAATATCTTCAGAGTAAGTTTCATCAAGCCCATGGAATTTACTTTGTATTTTACTGTTAACTGAAGTAAGGGACTCAACTTGCTGCTTTTTACTGCATTGTGAGAAATATCTGTATCTGACATCTGTTCTCAGGAGGCAGGAACAGTGGGTTACCCGTGTAGCTATTACTACAAAGGTGATATAAGTGTTCTCCCAGCTAGTTGTGAAGAGCTGATCTCTTCTCTTCTTTGCTCAAGTGCCTGATCCAGTGTAGGCAAAACCTTTAGGGGAATTTGGCTAGGAATGTAAGTGTTTATTGTGTGAGAACTACAGACTTTTTGTGAAGTATTTTTTTAAATATACTTTTTAAAATATTGTTAAGTATATTTTAAAAATATTTTGAAATATTAAAAAATTTTTTAAACATTTTTTTTTAAATTCCTTCACAAAATTATTTTCAGAAAAATTATTGAAGCACGGCCACTTTCGATAAGAACAGAAATATGTATTCTTGTTTACGAAAGCCATATCCTGTCAAAGAGCAAATCTCTTCTCCAAAGCTTACTTAGACCAGGGAACTTATTCTTTCAATAAAAGACTCAAGGGAAGGTTTTTTTTATTTCTTTTAGCATGAGAATAACATAGCCTCTGTTTTCTTTCTGTTCCTTTCTTCAGTCGCTATAGTGGGAAGTGATTTTGCCTATGAGTTTCCTAAAGGGTCAAGCCAGAACATGACCTCTGACATGAATATTGTTTAATAGAATCTGAGAAGTAGCCTTGGGAGTTGGGTAACAATATAGAAGATGTCTATAAAATGCTGTATTTATCCATAAGAGTCTGTGTGTATGTTACCCTATATACCTTTTGCTTCATACACTTTTTAATAAAGTTATTTGCAACTTGGAGGTGGAGCAAGCTCTGTAGTCAAAGATTAGGCAGACAGAGAAAGCATTAGCAGTCATGCTCTGAATATTTTGTCCTCTATAGTTCAGTAAGCTTCTTACTTAACTACTCAGCAGTAGAAAATAAAGCCGTGAGATCTACATTACAGGGTAGAAACTAACAAGTAATTACATGAGATCATAAGATTACTGAGTTAAAACTCCAGTGTTCCATTCCAGTTGTAGCTGGGAAAGACAAAACCATGTTTGTGTCTTAGAAAATAAAATACCTCTAAGAATCCAGTATTTTGCATTTCTTTTAGTATTTTGCATTTCTTTTAGTATTTTGTGGTGTGCCATGTAAGACTTGAGTACTTTGCACCCTTGTAGTGAAATCATCACAGAATGAAAGATTTTTTGAATTGGCTTAAACCAAATCTCTGCATAACAAAGTTTTGTGATGGAAGTGCATTGCTGCCACTGTTACTTATTGCTGCCACGTTGATGTTATTTTTTTAAAGCTGTTTCTCTAGTGGCTTTATATGCTACTCTGCAATTTAATATGTTACCGATTTGTTTATTTCTCTAAAAAACCTTTTTTTGAAATCATGCGTCCGTATTCCAGTGTGCTTTGTTGCAGTTCTGGATTGGGAAATGTGACAGCACGAAATCCTGTCTGGGTTTTTTTATGCAATGTGTTGTAACGTGGACAACTTGCAGGAAATACCAGCATTTGGGGTACCATTCTGGTACCAGGCAGCAGCAGCTCCTGGAGGGTCCTTTCAGGCCTTGTATTACAGGCTTGTCCAGAGAAGGGAAACCTGGCTGAGCAGCTGATCCTTGGTTTTGCCCAGCTCAGAACAGTACCTGTATTTCCCCATCAGATATGAAAGGTTGCTTCCTTGTGCCATAATTCAGTCACAATTGCAGATCTGACTAACAAGTGACGTCTCCCTCACGCTCCTTTAGCAATGCCTAAAACATGCTGTTTGGTGAGAGATGCACAAAAAAAATGGAACTTTATTTACTGCCAGTATAATTTTTTTTAATTATTTTATTTTAGAGAATTTGAACAGTTATGCTGATAAACCCTGTATTTGGAACAGTAGTTCTGGTTTTGTAGTGCAGTTTTTAATTTAGTCTTTCTTGTTGAGCATAGTGAATTTAAGGTTGTAAAAGAACGCAGCTTGTCTTGCTCTTTTCAGAGTAAGTGGAAGAAAAGCATTAGACCTCTGTGTGGAATTAAAAAGTTCTGTCTTTGTTCTGTACTCCTTTTTTTAAAAAACAAACACGCAAACAACTGTTTTAGGTATAAATTATCTTATGTACTTATCCATAGATGTTAATAGTTTTAGATATCCATAAAATAAATTACTTATAAAATGAAGCTTGGTTTTACTAACTGGGAAAAATAGCATTTTTGGAGTTTGTTTCTTGGGATAATGGATGCAAGTTGACTCAAACTCTTCTTTTTGCTTGCTGTTTTTAAAAAATCTTTTCTTGAGCATCCTATCAGGTTTATAAAGCAAATAATTTTGAGTCACTTTATTTAGAGTCTGAAGATGCTTGTATTTGGTAGCTTATATGAAATAAAGAGTTGACACTTGTTTTTGATAGCAGAGAGTGTTACCTAAGGTGATCTCTTTCATTGTTCCTCCCATTTGCCTAAGTAGTTTGCAGTTCATTAATAATTTGTTAGAAATAATTTGTTAGAAACACTGAAAAATTGACTCAGCTAGTTATAAATGCATTAAGAAAATTTAATTATTTACAATATTTCGAGCATATTGGCAGTTTTAGAAGCACTTCAGTAGCTTTCTCTTGTCTTTTGGCAGTCCACTTCATAGGTGCGATTGAGTTGTACAGGGAAACTGCTGATCCAGCATGGGTGGTGAAGGCTGCTGAGTTTCCTCAGGAAGCGTTGCCAGGGGTTGCGTTCCTTGCAGGGCTGTCTCGGAGCGCAGGCACGGTAGCCAAAGAACTGTAATAGTTGTGGATCAACAGTTGGGAAAGATGATTTGGCTCCTTTAGAGCTTCCTTGGTTGTCAAACCTGAACTGGAAGGCTGTGTCCCAAAGGCAGCAGACGAAAACAATCACCTTGTGCAGCAGGCGGTCCGAGTGCTTCTGGGTCAGCACAGATGACTCAGCTCTCCCCTGCCAGCACTGCTCTGTATGAGGCCTCTCTTACGTCTGGCTGGGAAACACTGCCTCCTCTTAAAAAGCAAATCTAGCATTTTCTTCCTATTTTAATATCTGCATTTCACTTTCCAGGGAGGTTCTGGAAATGGCACAAGTTTTTAAGCCAGGTGCTGTTCAGACTAGGTAACAAAGATATAGCAAGGAAATACCGTTAAAGCCACACCTCAAGACGTCAGAGACAATCCAAGTCGTCTTTATTCCTGTTTTGCACTCGCTAAACGACCCTTCTGCAATCTGAGCTGGAAACTCCTGCAGGCCTGCAGGGATTTGTGTGGCTGACCCAGGCTCTGCCATCCCTCATACGCTGTGGGACTTCTCCTCTAGTTCATGTGGGACTCTGTCTAGACTCTTTCTCTACATCGTTGGGCTAACAAAGGAGTGACTTTTCTGTATTTATGCATAGAATTGCTGTATTTCACACTAGAGTGCAGGTTCCTCAGGAGACTGGCAATGAGCAACACACTTGTCTTTTCCTTCTTAAATACTCTGAAGAATTCAGCTTCTCAGCTCTTTCCCTTGTTCATATGAAGAGCTTGTATCAGTAGCTGGCCACTAAAAATCTGTAAATAAATTCATAAGGAAGGTGAATGCGGTGAAAAGAGTTTATTTGGAGTAAGTCAGTCTGGTGGCAGGAGGGAAGAGGCGCTGGTTCCTAGCTTATTCACACTACTCGCGCTACGGCACAAATGGAGTGTGTGACAGGCAGGGGCTCTCGGTTTCACATCCAGGGTCTGATGAGAGCAAGCCCATCCCAGGAAGGTTGGCTGAAAGGAGCAGTTCTGTGAAGGCCTTTAGTAGGTAAAGTATGCACTGTTTGTTTCTTTTGTCAAACAAAGCAACTAAACTGCAGAAAAAATGGGTATGCGCTGCTGCCTGCTTCCGAGGCCAACATCATCACCTTCGTTGGTGATGCAAACACTAAGGGCAGCACAAAGTCCTGTACTGTTCATCTTTTTCCAGCTGGGAATTCTGGAATAAATGATAAGCATGTGCTACCTTAACTACAGCGTTAGATAGTGTATTGCTGTGTGACTCACGTTGTTCATTGTTGTTGCCATGGCTGTTAATAGCTACCTTGTGAGACTTTTATATGGATATTTTTTATAGAATTGAATTGATGGCATTAACAAGTGTTTGGGATCTTGCTTGCATCGTGAGCTGTGTCTGAAGGCAACATTATAAAAAACAATACTGTCTTTGGAATTGTTCTCGTTCATGAGAAATGTTGCTTAATACTTAGAAAGCTGTTGTTCTTAGCACGAAGCAGACACAAATCTGTTTAGCCGTAGGCACTGCTGCTACAAACCGCCCTCATTTTCTTTTTCAGTCACAAGAGTCTAATGTAAATCCTGGTTGACAGCCTCTATTTTGTTGTGTTTGGTTTGGTTGTTTTTTAGTTATTACAAACTGTGAAACGACCATTGTCTTTAAATACATAACACCAGGAGAAATATGCCTTCTCTTTTAACAGAAGCTATATTTTATTTATCATTGTATACTTATTTTATACCTAGGTACGCATATATAGCTGCATCTTCATACGATAATAAATTTATTGGACAAAAAAATTGTTTTAATCATGTTTTTATTTACTTAAGATTAGTATAATTGTGTCTTCTCCCTGGATTATGATTTAAAAACAGATAAATTGCTTCTTATTAATGAGGTATTTTCATGATGATGAAGGCTGTTCACCACACAGTCTCAGCTTTTATTTCCAGTACAAATAAAACTGATTAGGCACAAGTTTTTGTTTTCACTAAGGTGACAAATTTAGAAGATCTTCTTAGCACTATTAAAAGTGATGCAATGTTTGAATCATTTGAATTGCTTATTATTTCCATATCCAGTTCTTTATTTTTAATTTTGTTGCACAAGTTACTTTAATTGGCAATAAGTATTTTTTAAGTAATGCCCCTGTGCTTTGTTTTGCATTCTTGAATCTATTAAATGTGTTTGTCTTCATTTTTCTTTCATTCAAAAACCAAGGACTGGACAGACTTGCAGCATTTGCAGTGTTGGTTTTGCGTGTATGTTGCTGTGTTCAGAAACAATACATACAAAGGTGATCTTTTGATTTGTAAACTAATTAGGTATTGACACTTCTCTTTGTAGAGCGCTCACTTGGCCATGATCGATACTCTCATGATGGCATATACTGTAGAGATGGTCAGCGTTGAGAAAGTGATTGCGTGCACACAGCAGTATTCATCCTTCTTCCAAGCTACAGATCTTCCTTATGACATTGAGGATGCTATCATGTACTGGATAAACAAGGTACGAGTACTGGAAAAGCAAGCTGTCATTTTCTTTGTAGTTTTTGTGATTCTATTAGAGATGAGTGGGTAGGATATGTATGTACGTAGGTAGGTATATAAAGACTGTGTCTGCTACAGAATGTTTCTTCATCTCTGTGTATGGATAATGAAAAGCAAATTTTACAGGAACAAGTTAAACATGTTATGAGAACCAAATAAATGGTAGTCTAAATGAAATACTAGAACATGCATTACATGTGACGTCATAGCAGTCACTGTCATGTTAAGATGCTATGGTGTCTGCTCGAGGGTCTCTTTTTGGCTTTTTAAGAATTGTTGTCTTATTGTCTAATTTATCGTGATTTAGATCAAAGATATTCTGTTCGTATTTGAAAATATCTTGCTTGAAGTGACCTAACTTCACTGCATGATCAAATCAAGTAACAAGGATGCACTGTTAATCAAATGTCATCCACCATAATATGAGGCAGGTTAGTTTGCACAATGTAAAGCAGGCAGCTGGTGACTCCAAACTGCATCCGAAACTGGCATTTGCTGATTATGCTTCAGGGCTGTAGTCTGAAATATTTATTTAAACTTTTTAGTTTCATAGACCTTTTGAAAACTTAGAATTTCTATGACTTGTTTCTTAGATCACCGAATAAACTGTTTTGTCTCTAGGTAAATGATCATTTGAAAGACATAATGGAACAGGAACAAAAACTAAAAGAGCATCACAGCACAGAATCTGCAGGAGGTCAAAAGGTAGGTGTCCGAGCTAAAATGCTTCTTGTTTAAAATATTTATCTGTAAACAAAGCCCACTTGTGTATAGTATGTATAGATAAATACGTACTTGTTGACATTAAACTTCTAACTGCTTGTTAAAGAAAGCAAACTTTTAGTATTCAGTCAATTTGTTGTTAATTTTCTTGTTTCCATTAAAATATCTATTTAAATGTAACACTGATAGAGTTGTACTTTTTATTCCCAGTTGTCCTTTTCGACAAATAAATCTTGGAAGACAGGGAAACATCTGTTATTGTAGTCCTAGGGAATTTATAAGGATGAATGAATTAAAAGCACAGTCAGATCTGATATGAGGAAGACCACCACATTTTTTAATCATGATTTTTAAGGTATTTTTTCTTCATGAACTGCATGCATCTCGAAGGAGAAATCTGTATGTGGCATCATAGGGACCATTGCTTTGGTTGTGATCCAAAATACTGGTTGATTACAGATTTTATAACGTATACAACAAGAACAGACTATATTTGATTCTCTTTCCTAACAGGTTTTTTTTTACTCTTCTTTGCGGAGCTCAGTTAAATGAATAGCATTATACCCGCCAACATGCAGAAGGCTAGCATACAATTCCAGAGTATGTTAAATTGCTTGCTTCAGAATAAGCAATAATTTATTCTATTGCAATTTCACCTTCCCCGAAGGTGTTTAAGGCACGGGTGGACGAGGTGCTAAGGGGCGTGGTTTAGTGTTTGATAGGAATGGTTGGACTCAATGATCCGGTGGGTCTCTTCCAACCTGGTTATTCTATGATTCTATGATTCCGTAATTGTTATTGGGGAATTGGCTATCAGTTGGAGCACCCTTTTGTATTACCCCTGCACTGGAATGCAGAGCAGATTTCATAGCTACTGCGAGGTTTTAATCCTATAGTTCCCCTCCTGGTCTGTTTTCGTGTAAACGTCTGTCTCCGTTTCAGTGCTAGTCTGAAGGAGTTGTGGGTTATCAGGCTGGATTAGAAATTTGGCTTCAAAAAGCGTATATGCAATGAATGCCCCTGCACATATGGATTTTTTTTAAATATAATGAAACTTGAAGGCTAATTACTAAGTATGTGACTTGGCAAAGGAAAACGGGTTTTTTAATAGTAGTAGTGTTACCCTGATGCATATATCCTGATGTGGAAAATTTAATCTGTGTTCAGTAGTGATGATGGCATAGAAATCTGGAGAACAAGATGTCCTTGACAAGTTCATTTCTCAAATTTAAATAAAACAAAGTAAACAGGTTGCAGGGAGATAACCTATGACCCTGTGTCCTCTAGAGATTTTTCTTCTTTGTGAAAGTAAGAATAGGAAGTTTTGTGTGGTTTTTAGGTCACTTTGAAAGATGAGAATAATTTTTAAAATCCAGAGTGCATAAGAGTCTTAATATGGTAAACAAAGATCTATCAAAGAGAACACTCTTATCAGAGCAATACCATAAAATTATCTATTTGTAAAAATTAAGTGATGGTTATTGTCACTTGTGTTATACTTCACATTTTATATTAGGAATAGCAAGATAAAATTTTAGTTTATGATTTATCTTCAATACCAGCATTCTTGAATTAACTGTTGAAAGACTTGCATAGTCCATAACTGATCCCATAAATTGACCCAGTGGAGTAAAGCTTTTACATAAAAATGATATATGCATTTGTGGTGGTTTTCGTATGAATTCTGAAACTATAACACAACCAGAGCCCTCTTCTGTTGGCCATTGTACAAAGGCACTTGCAAAATAGCAAAATCATGCTACAGTTGCCATATCATGGGAAAAGTTGTAATTAAGGCCTTCTTTCTGTACATTGAATTTTAGGTTCTGTTAACCCAGGTACATTATGTTAGTTGCCTCAATGTGGGATTTGGCGGCATAAATTACCTTGTCAAGTGAGGTATTCCATATTAAGGGGTTGTATTAGCATAGCTTTATTAGCTAAAATCTCAACAGGAGCAAAACCTCAGGCTCCAGTTGACCCCCAGATGTCTCTTCCAACAGGAAATTTATTGCAGATTATGGTTTACAGAAAAAACAAGGTTATTAGAAAGTTAGCTATCCTTCAAATTTAAGTATGTGAGAAAAATGAGGGTAAAATTACTGAGATGGTGAGTCAAAATATCATTTACACTTTAAAGTTTCAGTCGATACGATGATAAAATGGAGTCTGCTTCTAGAAAATAATTCAACTCTATTTTCAAGTATTTAAGGAATTTGAATTAATAAACTTTTTATCTTTGCGTGCGGAAAGACAGCAGCATATTTTTAACAACTTCAGGTTATTTAACTCCAGGATTTCTTTGAGAAACACTGGTCTATTAACCTGATAGCTAATTACTGTGAAATCTCAGCCATTCTTTTTGTCATGTGCCTCACTTTTGCTGAAGCTAATGGTGATTGCACACATGAAAGCATCTCAGATTTAGAAACGCATTAAACACCATAACTAAAATCTATATTTCTTAACCACGTATCATATTGTATGGTAGCTTTCCAAAAAAAAACTATGGTGCAGATCCATAGGATGGATCAGTTGAATCAAATCAAATTGGTCAGAGTTTCTAACAGGAGTTTCTGTTAAATTATGACATAGCTCCTGTCAAGCATCCCTTAGTATTTATTCCCAGATACCCAGGTATTTTAACCTGATTATCTGTCTTCATATTGCATCAGGCTGTGTATTCCTCTTTTTATAACACCAAATCAGTGACACATCCTGTTACTTCATGGCCATGACCCTACCTCATAGACCCCAATGCTGTGGAATAACTGGAGCTGGGCTTGAGTTAGGGCGTGGGTTCTATCTCATATTACAGTTGCAGCTTAATTCTCAGCATCTGAATTCAATTTTTATTTTCTTTGACGTTTTTAAATTCCTAACTGATGCTTTTATTTGTATTTTAAAACATAGCATGAAGGGGAACTGGGATGTTTTATTGTGCCTCTGTCTTCCACCATCCATTTGAGGTTGGGGCTCTGCTTTGTAGTTTAGATTCTCCGTGTTACCATCACAGTTGGCAGTTCTAAAGGTCAATTTTTCCATTCCAAAACTTAAGAAACTTGGCAATTTCTCTTTTGCTTTAACTAAACACCGTTGAATATTTAATCTGCAGAATTTCTAAGGTGAGGTCCGGTTTTGAACTTGAACTGAATTTAAATTAAGAATGCCTCTTCTTCTGATTTATAGAGATGGCCAAATAAGCATGGGAGGGATAGATCATTCTAGGCCTTGGGGAAAACTTTTTTTTAGTTTTAATTTCTGGCCAAGAAGCAGCAAAGTTATGTACCTAGCAGGCGAAACAAAGTTAATGAGTAGCCTTTTCAATTATTTTATAATTTCCCATTGTGATAAATTCATAAATCTATAAATTGTGAAAAATAATTTCAGCGTAAACCTCAAGCCTACCAAACCAATGCCTTGCTGTCCTGTTACAAATCTGTGGAGAACCTTTTAGCAATAAATAGTAAATCTTTACACTTCTATAAGTTCTAAGGGTCATGTACACAGATGAATAAATGATGCAGCTGATATTTTCTATTTCTGAATAGACGATAACTGTTAACAGTTTATGAGATTGCTTTTCTTTTCCTTCACTTTCTTCTGCTGCTAGCTTCCTGTAGAAGATAAGAGAGGAAGGAGTATGTATGACTTTTAGTTCCAGGTAGTCCTCTGTGGATCTTGATCAGCCGGTGATTTGTGGTAACCTCATCTTTTTCTGGTAGAGCCTCTGCACCTTCTTTCAGAATTAGGATTTCAAGTTTTGTAGTGAATAGCTTTGGTTTTCAGGCTTCCATTGAATAATATGTCGTGAATGCATGGTTGCACTCGTTAAACTACTGATGTTCGAGGTAGTCAAAGCTTTCTCAAAAACATTTTATTGTCCCATCTGGTTTTGTGATTTAAACTCAATCAGTCTTAACAGATTTAAGCCAAACCAGTGCAAATCCTCTGAGAGAAACGAATATGAGAGCATTCATCCAAAGGCCTGAGCTCTTTAAACAATTTTTTTTAAAAAAACTAGTTTAAACAGTGCAACTTCTTGTGTGAAGGTAAAACACTAACGTCGTAGTTCCACTTTTGGTTTAATGTGACATAAATCCACACTGCTAGCAAAAGCTAACCTGTCAAGGAGAAAATTCTGCAGCAGGATCAGCTTCTTGATGCAATTAATACAATTAATGCACAGCTGCATGAACAAATGATTGTGCAAGGAAGACACCAGAAACAAGTATTTAATGCAGGGCACGACTACCATTTTTCGGCACCATAGGATGAATTTATGCAGAGTTAAAATTATCATATTCCCCTTTTTCTTACAGGGATTAAACAATATTCTTGTAAAACTGTAAGCCCTCAACCTGAGGGACTGTTTTCTTCTTTTGTAGTTTTTTGGTTTGGGTTGGGTTTTTTTTGGTTGGATTATTTTTAAAAAACAACACTGGGAGAAGTCAGTCAGGATTTGTTCCTGGGGAAAATGATTTATTCCTGTTGATAGAAAATGCCAGTTGAACAGGCATTGAATTCCCATTATGTTCAGCTTTTCTTTTTTCTTTATGTGCCTTTACAAAGTGTATATTTATAAATCTTATAGTGTGTTTGAATTTAAACTTGTTCTTCTTCGATCTTTGAGCCTCTTGAAGCATTTTCACAGTCCTCTCAACTGTAGTTTCAGCCAAGTCAGCAAATAAAAATGTACCTTGAATTGCTAGTATTGCGTTCCGTTTGTACTATTACAGAGAGATGGTCTTTAGAATTGAAATAAATGTGTGCTTTTTTTCTTTAGCTTATCATTAAATAGACATTATGGACCTTTCCAGTCCAAGTCTGAAACACACTTCACCTTGATAACTCAAAGAAGGTTCCGGTTAGTGTTAAGTAGAATGTCAGGAAGTCGAGGTTGATCAGTCCATTTACTTAAAACCTTGCTTTATGATACGGTTCACAGTTTCTGATTGCAGTCACACATTGATATAATTTGTTTTCAAATTAGACTTTTCCATCCATTGGCCATACTTCAGTGAAAGGAAGAGAAACTGAACCTTGTGGGAAGTGCTGTAGTTGCTTGTGACAGAAATGTCTAGAGCCACACATGAACATGCATCTTATAGTTCAGTTCTTCTAATTGGCTTTTTTTTCCCAGAGTAATTTTAAAACTGTTTCCAGAAAATATTTATCCTCCTTTAAAAACAAAAAAATTTAAAAAATCCAACTTTCCTTCACTTCGTTAATTGGTTTGAATTTTTTTTTAATTCTACAGTTCATGCAATAGGGTGGTGAAGCCTTTGTGTGTATAAGAATGCTACATGTTCTTTTTTCTTAATAGCAGAATATTATGTTAGCCTAGTATATAGAGTTACAGAAAAATTCACCGACTTCAAGGTGCTTAGGATTAAACTTTTAGGTCACATTTCCTATCTGTACGACTTTTTCTTTGTCACTTAGTGTTGTGTTTTTTTCATCACGTGTGAATTCAGAATTGTACGTAGCAGTTGTGATCATTTACCTGCTGGTAGCCCCAACTCCATCCACATTTCAGGTCATTGCACATCATGCAGCTGATGCTGATGTGGTTTGTCATGGCAAAATATAGCTGCCTGCATCTCTTCTTGTTCTGAAAACTGTCATGTGATTGTTTAAAAATATTGTTAAATGTTATAAACATAACTGTTTGGCTTGAAGTAACTAATGCAAGCTTCACTGCAGTTGGTTGTACTGTACTACAGCGTGTTTATACCTTTTTTTATTGCTTTAGCTCCCCTGCTTCCCATGTGTGCTGCTGGAGTTCATTTTGATACTTGTGATATCATGATTTCAAGTCTCAAATGAATTCTTCAGTCGGATTGCATATGTAGGGTACAATTAGATGTGTGCAAGCATTACATAAAACTGCATTGATCTGGCAATCTTATCTGTTCATGTGGGAAAATTGCAATGTTGATCTCCAAAGACTGCAGACGTATTACTCCAGTGTTATTTCTGCTAATTAGTCAAATACAGTGCACTAATGCTTAGCATTAAATTACAATTCACTGTTATACATAACTGAGAATGTTAAAGAAAATTGCTTTGTAAAAGTAACTTATGAAATCTGATAAATTGTTCCTTTTTTTTCTTCGCTTTTTGCTTTTATTCTTTTTTCCTACTGCTTCCTCTGAAGTCTCCTACCAAATGGTTTTGGAAACTGGTTCCTGTAAGTTTGCCCAACTGCTTCACTTTGATGAAATAACTTATTTTGGGAATGGCTTTGTCCATGTCATGCTTGTCTAGTCTTTCATTTCACATATCTCTACAAGATAATATTATATGAGATTGCTCTGCGAAGGTGTGCATAGTACAGAAGCTTATTTTGCAAGGTAATCTGTGCAAAATAAATCCAAGATAGGATGCTGGATAAGGAATAACTTTTCAAGCAGTCAAGTTCTGTATGGGTTTGTATAAGGCAGTGGTACCTGTTATTAACTAGTGTCAGGTGATGAGGTTTTTGCCAGCTACTTTTTCATAAGTTTTTGGCAGATATATACTATTTGATGCTGACATTTATTACAACATTTATCTAGAATTCCAGTTTTTCAGCTGTTTTAAGGCTGCTATTAATCCCTCCCCACACAAAATAACCCAAAGCAGTCTCCTATTAATGAGACTATAACTTCACTAAAAGTGATGAAAATTAACTGTTCAGATCTCTAAATAATAAAGTTGGTTTTTTTTGTGCCATGTCACCTTGGGATTATCATTACTTTCCTCGATTATATAGCTCTTCGCCCCTGAAATGGATTCATATAGTTTATTCTGCAACAGGTTTGACTGGTAGCAAAGTAGTCAGCTGTTTAGGTATATGCAGAATTTCATATTTCTGGTCTGAATTCCAGATAACTAAATCTGATCTGTCTTTGAGCTAAGGATTACCAAACAACTGATGTAGCAGTCCCTCAGATATTTGTTATAACTAGTAAAAGATTATTTACACATTGCAAAGAGAATCAAAAATAACAAGGCAGTAACACATATGCAGCAACAGAAATCATTTGTTGCTTGGAAAACCAGTTTACAAGTGCTGTCTTCAGCAGATTAATTAGTATTCAAGTGCATAGCAGTTTGTACTGGTCAGTCAGTTTCTCTATAATGCTGTGTGTTATGGTTGTGACACTCAAATGCACCGCTCTTCACCATGTAGTCCTTTCATTTTGTTTTGGAATTAAGATAGTGTAATTAAATGGAAGGAATAATGCAAAAAAAATGGACTGTGTGATAATAAATCTATGGACATATATTTATTTATACAAAATAAGGTGGCTACTTCAAAGCAGTTTCAGACTGTTTTTGTTCTATTTTAAGCTGTTAGTTTGCTACTGATTTTCTTCCGTAGCATAAAAATCGTATTAAAATATAAAATATTCTGTTTATTGAAAAGCTAACTCCAGTTTGCCTGCCAGTTGTCCATAAGCAACTTGAAGTAGTGGTACTTATATAATTTATGTTACTTTGAGCTTGCTAGTTTAGTAGCCGTACAGTTGAAACCCAAGTGCTGTTGATAATATAGTAGGAAGGTTGTGAGACAAGCAGCTCTAACAGTTCAACTGGTCTTTTGATCTCTTCCCTTTACGTAGAGCAAGTGTTTCATACTGAGGCAGATAATGCAAAGCAGTTGAAAAGTTACTCTGAGAAGTAAATTTAGAACATGTTGTCTGCTATATGGTAAATGCGTAAGAGGGTTCATTATTAATGATTAACTTGGAATACACATGAGTTCTTATGAGTGTAGCTGGTGTGCTGTTGGTTCATCTTTAGCTTACATGGAAGTTTACATTGAAATGTCTCAACTATACATAGACTTATTTAAGAGGAATTAGCTCAAAGGTGCTAAATTAGGCTGATTTAGGATCTCAGAAACAAGATGCTTATATTAGCATTTATGTTTAAGTTATCACTAAAGCTTTATAATAAATGTAGACCTTCATCTTTTGCACTATTATTGTATCCATATTTAATAGCAAGCATTGCAAGTGATAAGAAGAGTTTCTTCAAATGGAAGTTTATTAAAAATGCAGTGCAATTACCAGTGTCTTTTACTTTTCAGTATAGTTTCTTTTATCTTTTCAACCAAATTGAAACACGATGCCTGTTATTCCCAAATGAATCTAGCATATCAGGTTATGTAAGTTTATTTTTCCTGAAGTAACATGCCTGGCATACCCTTTAAAACAAATTAAGTCTTCTTTCTAGGTCCACTTTGATGATATGACACGGTTTCCAGCATCTGCGGGCACTGTTCATAAGGCCAGTGATGGCATCAGTAAAGTGACAGCAGGCTTTTTAACAGGATTTACTGTGCAATACCGCTCTTACCAATTTGAAATGTTTTTGAACACTCTATTAAAATGGTGCTGTTTAAAAGAATACATAAATTACACAGGGCTTGTGGGACCATGATGTTAGAGCCCATCTGTATCCTGTATCTTTAATCATTATTTTGTAATTAGATTTTGATATTTCATAGACTTAATTTCAGTCATTTTGAGGTGGAAGTGTATGGATATATTAACATGGTATTTGAAATGTACCAGATTTTCATCCTAGTGTGGGTTATTGGACTCCCATAGAGTGAAAAAATAACGAACTTTCACTGCAAGCCTAATTGGCCTGTCTCGTTAGAAATAGTAGGGAGTATAACTAACACAGGGAAAAGAATATTAATAATGCATGCAACACGAACATGATTTTGTTTAGTGTTAGTGAATATTTCCCATAGCATGCAAAAACAGTATTCTCATTTTCATACAGAATACTTGACATACAAATTCCAGTTCATTTCAAGTATGAAATACAGAACTAACTCTCAGGGCTTTTTTAATATCAATTGGTTAAAGTGTGAGTTCTCTGGGACAAATACAAGCCCTTAATTTTTCAAGAACTGATGTGTCTCTTGTTGCCAGTTTAGACTCGTACTTCTTGGGCCAGTTAGAGGAGACTGACATTCATTAAAGATAATCCCATGTGATCCTTGACAGAAATCCAGTGACAGTAAGTATAGCCTTCAGGGTTAGTCTGTGGTTCCACAGACTTTGCCAGCAAAGCTAGCCTGAACAATTCCCACCCCACCCATAAAACCTCCAGCCCTGCCCACTCGTTCCCTGCAGAGACAAAGGAAGAGAGAAATGTTGTAGCTGAATCAATGGTCTTAGCCCCATCAGCAATTGCTCCAGCACAGCCAGAATGTGGAGAGCAGGAGAAACAAACTGTCAGGTTCAGCTTTGCTGGGAAGAGCAGCATCCACAAAGACTTCTCAGAGTTGCTACAGGGAGTCTGCCAGTTTAGTGTGTATCGATGAATGAAAGTGGTGTAAAACTAACTCAGAAACACTCTTGGCATCATAAGTAGTTCTGCAGTATGAATAGAAATGTAATCTATCAGTAGTGTTTTAAAAATAAGTCTCAGTAAATAATATTAACAAATTGAAATCTGTGTCACTTTCTTCCACCTCCATTTGTTTTTCCAAGAAGAAGTGAAAAGAAACTAAGAATGATGAATACGTTCTTTTTAAGGCAGCCCTTCCCTCTCCCCACAAAGAAAAGAAACTCATGAAAAACAGCATTTATCTGCAGATGTCTTGGTGCTCTGGACTAACGATGTCTCTATACACAGAGTTGTTTTTCAGAATGTTTCCTTTTTTAACTAGTTCGCTGCATGGTCTCAACACTTGACCATTAATGCCTCTGACTGCCTATTGTGACACATGCTAGTAATAAAAATGCAGTTGATCAAATGGAAATTTCCTTGTTTCTGATTTGTCATTAAGTCAGTTCTATGAATGAGATTTGGGACAAGATATTAACTTCAGAGTCATCTGACTTGGCAGCAAACTGGAGTTACACAAGCTGAGGATTTGTCTCATTGTGTTTACACACAGATCATTTCTGATTATATAATAGTGAGTGTTGAACGTTAGTTAAGGTACATGATGTTATTTAATTCAGCAATTTCACTAACAGTGTTCTTCATGTGTTTCAGAGCCTTTGTCTCTCTAAATTTCTTCATTCTATACTGTAGGCTCGTTATAGGAAGGAGCAGACATTGCTTAAACAGATGCCCTGCATTCCACTGGTGGAGAATCTGCTGAAAGATGGTACAGATGGTTGTGCTTTAGCTGCTCTGATCCACTTCTACTGTCCAGATATCGTTAAACTGGAGGGTATGTCTAATGTGTCTCTCCACTTGTAAACCTGGTTCATAATTTAAATGTCTGTGTTTGGTAACTGTGTGAAGGAAGGTACTTAAATATTATGTACAAGAGGCATAATTTGAGTACAGTGGGTTTAATATTAACTTTGTGCTTATTTATTTTTGCATTTAAGTAGAAGGAACCAAGGTGTCCTTCCATGTCCTGCTTGCTTTTTTATTATCACACTAATATAAACATACTAAGATATAATATAACAGCTGTGGCAACACATTTGCCTTTGTGCTAAGAAATGTGAAGCCACCTGGAAAACTCTTATTCTTGAAGCTGCATAAATGCTTTCTTATGAATCTGAGCAGTTATAGATATAAAACGTGGAAGAGGTTGGAGTTAGTCAAGCTCTTCATAGCTGCACTGCATGACAAATAGTTACTCTGTGTTCTGGGCTTTTTATTCACCTGATCACCTATATCATTTATAAACAAAAATATATAGTGTGGAGTGTATTGATGACGTGCTGTTCTATAATAACAGTTTTCTGTCATGGTGAGCAGTTTCATCTTGTTCTTTTGCTCAGTGGCTTGGTTAAAGTCATATCTTCCTCCTGGCAACTAAAAGCCTCATATAGTTGTAAAATGTCTTGGCAGCTAATGCCCATCATTTTCTGCCTATGTTCTATCTGTGATACCTTTGATGTCGTGGGAACACTTAGAGAAAAGCACCCTGAGAAATCCAGGAATGTGAACAAGGTTATAAAGCTTGCTAATGACTGAAATCTGGAATTCACAGACACAACCACTATATAGGAAACCTCCAGCCCAGTAGGCATTGGAGATGAAAGAGAAAGATGTATGCATTCACCATTCTTCTTCAGCTTGTGAATTTTGAAACATAAAACTTTTCAATTTACATAAATGTTGCAACCAAATATATACCGTTTTATGTGATTAGGGAAGAGTTGAAACTTGAGTAGTGTAGAATGCAGGTAATACACCTCTTACTGCTTTAGTGTGGCTGAAAATACAGACAGTCCAAAAGATCTTGTGTACCTTGCCTGACCGTATCCATACTTAGCAGGAGATTCTTCCAGCATCCAACTTTAAACAAGACAAGGCACATGTCAGCTTTGGAGCTTTAGTTCTAATGTTCTTGTTAGATGTCTTGACATTACCTTCCCTAAAGATATATAAATGAGCGTGTCATTGTCTCAGAAGTAAATTCAAAGATACTCTGAAGTGACCAGAAGCACTTTAAAAAGACTTTACCCCCTGTATTTAAATAATATATATTTTTATGCATGTTATGTTTCAGTGAGATTTGGTTCTATATTGCAAGTGAGGAAGGCAGATAGCAAAAACGCATGTGCAGAAATGCTTAAAAAGGCATTAACAGAATAGAAAAAAATACTAATCTAGAGTTCTCTGTAGTCTGAAGTAGATTATTTCTGCTTCTTAAGACTTTATTTAACTTTCAAATCTAGGTTTCCTTCAAGGAACACAGGACTAGAAAGCGCTCCTTATGTCAGTGAGACAAGAAATTGGCTATTGTACAAAATTATATAACTACTTTCATTCATTTATCATGTTCTATCTTAAAGCTGTCTAGCTCTTTAAAATGTGTGGTGTTGTTACCCTCTGTTGCAGAACTCCATTTTTTACATGATTTTAAATGCTATTTTTGCTTTTACCTAAAAGTGCTTGTAGCCGGTCTACAGGCCTTTGTTGTTCTTCCAACAGTGCCCTTTGGCTTGAATACCTTCTCCTAATCTGATGTCTACCTTTTTGATATATTTTCTTTCTCTTGTTTTGCCCAGGCTACTGAACCAAGGTTTTTTTACAGTCTGCCCTTCTGAAGTGGATTTCCTTTCTCATTATTATCCCCTCCTCTGCAACTAGTCCAGTTTCAGTTCATCTTTCTTGAATGTGGATGATCCTAATTGTACACAGAAATCCAAACTGGCATCTCATTACTGCTTTGTACAGTGCTTCTCTGTCACTACTGGTGATAAAATTTCTGATACTTTTTAGCTTCATGTTTGCTTTATTTCATAGCTACGTGATGCTGAAAGCTCATAAACATTTTTACATTGACTAATACATAAAACCTTCCTACTCTGTATCACTTTCAACCAGTAAATCACATTGGAATTTTATTAGATCCAAATCATGACTTCACACTTTGCATTATTAAGTCTAATCCCATTTCAGTCAATTTAGTCAAACGTTTTCTCCTCTTGATCATCAGCTGTGAGGTTGGGATGATGGAAAACATCTTATTCCCTCAGGGTGGGAATCCTTGTCCTGGTAGCATCAAAGCAGACTCCTTGTCTGATTATCCTAAACAATTTAAAACTGTTACGTGGAGCTCTGTCATGCATCCTTGCTTTAGGAAGAAGATCTGATGCATGTTCTGGAAGCATATTTAATTTTATTTTATTCAATCCTTCTTATTATAAGGACTGCCTTTTTTTTTCTTGAAGTTACTATTGCTACTTTGTTTTCCAAGAAGTGCAGTCATAAAAAGAGAATAGGAAGTTAGCTCAGAAAATACTGGGTAACTGCACTAGTGTACTCAGTGCTACTATTTCTTCGTCTTTCCTGCTGCTGTTCTGTATAGAAAAATCTATTTGAAAAAATATTTATTAGTGATTAAGTATGGGTTTTCATTATATGGAAATAACAAGTTAGTGTATAACCTCTATTTTCACAAAAGAAAGCAAAAAAAAAAACTTGTCAACAGTAAAAAATGAAGTTGGGTATAGAAAAATGTCTGGCGATATAAAGCTGCAAAGAGAAAATATAGAGTAGTTGTTCTTAAATAGAAAAATAAAAGCCTCCTAAAAAAAAAAAAGGTCAAGTTTGAATTTGTCAAAAAAATGCTCTAGAATCCAATAAGGCAAAAAGCCCTTTTTTGGAAATATGTAACTATTTCTAATCTCTGTTTCTGTTCTTCCTTTTTAGATATTTGTTTGAAAGAGACAATGTCTTTGGCGGACAGCCTGTATAATCTACAATTGATTCAAGAATTTTGTCAGGAATACCTTAACCAGTGTTGCCATTTCAGCCTTGAGGACATGCTGTATGCAGCTTCTTCAATAAAGGTAAAAAAAAATTGAATAAATAAAAATCCAAGTGGCATCCACAGGACTGTTTTGCTAAGGGTGCATGTAGTATTTTTTGGTCTGCTGCTGTGTGAAAGAGCATGTTGCATCTCTTGCAATACAGCATGCAGCACGTAAAACTACCTTCTTTTGGTAGTTATGATGTTCTGGTAATTCAAAATATTTAAAAAAAACACGAAAGTATTTATTAAAACTTTGATTGTGCAAAACTATTATGCACTTTGTCTTTCTATTAATCAATGGTTATAGCATGTAATCTGTGATATTTCTGTTGAAATAGAATAGTGCTCTGCATTAGTTTTTTTAATGCTTTCACAAAAGGACAAGAAACTGAAGAGTTGTTTATGGAATTATTACTCAACCTTCTTACTCATTTCTGTGTACACAATAATTTTATAGTTTTTAACCTTTAAGCTTTTTCACTTTTGGAGAAGTGTAAACTTGTGAGTTAATTTCATTGAAAACTGTAATGTCTTTATGCAGAGAACACAGGCAGGACCACAATTCCAACGAATACACTTGTTTGAATAAGCAATTAACTGTTTTCAGTCATTCTAAGATTCTGCTCTTTAATAAGAGAGAAAAAAAAGTTTTACTTATCCTATAGTTTTTTTAAGCATGTGGAAAACCAAGGAGTATTCGAATTATTTCTTGCCTAATTGTAACTTAAATTTTTCATTCTTGTTTCTCTAAGACTTTCTTCTAAAACCTTCATTTGCTTACTTGGCCTGCCTTTAGGGAATGAAATATTATTTTTATGGAGTCAGCTCATCTGTTGCAGTCGAGATGTAATTGGTTTCTAAATATCTGGGTCATTTCACTCCTTTTATGATCTTTACAGCAATCTCCCAAGCTGAGTCACAGAGGCCAGAGCCTGAATACAGCTTTGTTGTCTCCTTTAGGGTTGAACCCAATCCTTTTCAAATAAGTAATGAGCTGCCAGGGTGAGTAAGGACAGGAGGGTCAGGCCTCGTAAGTCTAGACTACTTAGCTGTTGCTGGTTTATTCTGTGTATGTCAAGTTGCAGAGTGACTGCTTTCAGTCAGCTTTTGGTGTTTTCAAAGTTCAGGTACAGTAATCTGCCTACCAGTTTGTAAGAGCCTGTGGCACTGCAGTGTGTCTTGCCTGTACTTTCCCAGTGTATGGTCTTGCAAGCATATTCAGTGATCTCGAGCAGGACTCATTCGTTGCATTTTGGTTCTTCCTCTCTACTTAGGTACATGGAATAAATCAAATTCATTATTCTTTGGTTTCGTTCATGGCAACAATATCATTTTTTATAGTACTAGTTTGAATTATTTCTCAAGGCAATATGCACTATGAGGCTTCCATTTTTAAAATATAACTATATTAAATATTTTGTCAGTATGCCAGTGTATCAGACTTCGCACTTCTAAAATGCTACAAACTCAGTAGTTTTGCTGATTTTGAACACCATTTTTAGAGGGATTTTAGGTTTCTTTCAAAGATGTAGAGTATTTCTGGAACTGAGAAGACCCTTCTGTGATCATGTTTTTACAAGTTTGTGCTGTGGATATTTATTTAGATGTAAATGCTACAAAGAAATGCTGCCAAATTTTTCTTCTAAAACCTGGCATGGAAACTTTGGCTAGTGCTATAAACTCTGTTTTTCCAGGGGTAAGAATTAATTTGCTTTCAAAATAAATTCACAATTAAAGGAGCTCTTTCTTAGTTTTCCAGTGCATCTAATTAAAGTAAGACTTAAAAATGTGTATATTCTCCAAAGAATTCTGTCACTTTGAAGAAGTTTGTATTGTAACTGGATATTTTAAATATTATACATTGAATTAAACTGGTTAGTAGAAATACCTTTATCACAGTCTACAAAATTGATACAGTGACAAGTTTTAGGATTTATAGAAGTGTGTTTCTTTGTTCTAGGTGTGTTAATTAGCAAAAATTTCTATTTGATTTCAGGGTGACTCACTGCAGAGTATGTGCCACTGTGCTTTTGGTTAAAAGTCCGCTATGTTCATAGTGGTGACAGAAAGAATAAAGAACCAAACTACTGAAAGGCAGTAACCTGTCAGTTACTACTTATCTTTGAGGAAAAAGCCTCAAGAAAATAATTACAGCTGAGTTTGTGGAATGACTGTGCTGTGCCTTGTGCAGTCCTAGAAATTACACTGGGTATCTTGACTTTATGCTAGTCCTTGAGAAGGAAGGGAGCAGAGCCTCTTTCTTTTCAATTGATCAAGCATAAAGTGCATACCTTGTGTTTTTTACTGAGCACGCTACAGTGCCCTGTTACATTAAATCAATGTAGATTGTAGATAATATATGATACAGCAATTTAGCGCTCAACTTGACCAAGGTGATTGTGCCCACTTTTGGCTTTCCATCAAAATGCACAGAAAAAAAGTTGGGTTAATTTAAAACTTCACTTAAAATCATCCACAGTATTTGATATCAACACTCAGATTTTGCAGTAGGTGAAGCTGTTGGCTTAGTTCTGTTTTAGCACAAAGAAAAGTTTTGTCTGACTTCCTAGACAGCTTTAGTGTGTCATAATCAAATGAAGCAGAAAGTAAGTCTTGCTGCTTCTCACTTGGCCCTTTCTTCTCCTCTTATAAAAATATGTTTCTGAAGTTCTTCATAAGATGTTTACAAAGGCAGGGCTGAAGGAAAAAATATCTGAAAACATTCCATGGATGCTTGAGGCACCACCAAGGGACCATACTCATTCGTAGTTGTTTTCCTTTGAGACAAGCAAACACAAGTAGAGAGAGATTACATAGAAATAGTCACAATGTTTTCTGAATCCTCCCTACATATTTAGCAAGAGGAAAGAATAGAAAATCTTGGATCTCTCTTTAGTTGCATGGATTGCTTTTTGTCCTGGTCCTCCCTCTTCATTTTTTCTATAAACAGTTTTATCCCAATGCACAATTTTTTAAAATATTTTGTTCTTCACCAATATCTGGGAAATTACGTAGAACTGAAAGACATGTTTTATTTTGTCTTGACACACACACATTCTGCTTATCCAAAGAACAAGTCTGTAGAAATAGAACGTACATGATGTGCTGTCGCAGGAAGCATGAACCACCCTGCCGAATAATAAAGACTTATTTATTGCTTTGGCCGAAGTGTTGATTAGCACTACAGTGTAATAGTTGGTATGTAGCATTTGTGGCTTGAATAAAGGTCTTATGGAATGTATAATTCCTGAAAGGATGATTTAAGGGACATATATGGCACCTGAATAGACAGAAAAAAAATGCATTTCACGTTCCATTTGTCTCATGAGATATATGTTGAAAGTATTTCTAAAAGAGGAAAAACACACGTTTGGTTCTATTTTGTTATATTCTTGATATTTTTAGATTGTTCTCTGCCAGATTTTTCTAGTAGGGCCATAGGGTTCAGACCTAAGAACAAGTTATTTGTGAGGTTAACTGTCCAAGAGGGCAATGACACACAACTTGAATCATTTGATGTTTGCCATCATTTGAGAGTTCACATAGGAATTTAGCATTGAATCAATTGACAAACAGTTTATTATTGTCTTCTGTAAGTGTTCCTTTATCTGAACCTTCTTAAATGCACGAGTTGTTTGGTTTTTTTAAATATAGTGATCCTAAACTTGTGCTACTAATTTAACCAACATGCGTTGCTGTACATCCCTTTTTCATTAATAGAGGATTGAGTCATGGTGAGACATAGATCACAACCGATGTTGTAACACCTTTTGTTAATTCAACTTGTTAACAGAATTAATCCAATGTTAATAAGATAATGTATTAATTTGCTGATGTAATTCACATGCACAGAGGCTCACTCTGTCACTTTTGCTGGGTTGCAGGCCAACCCAGTGGCTTCCCAGAAGTAGGAGATCACACTGGATGAGGAGTGGCTTCTGGGAAAGTGTCCAGAAAGTCTCTCATGGGGCCGCTTGTCTCTTCAGGTGTATTTACGTATAAGTATAATCATGTGCTCTTTGTCTGCATACAACAGCTGCTGCCCTCGTGGGGGTGGTTAGGGTGATACAGGCTGTCATTGACACTGGCACGCGCTGGTGGCCACGTACAGGTGTGTCCAAGCCCTGCTCTTCTGAGAGCATGGGTTCTTGGGGATTCAACAGGGACACAAGTCTCTGCAGCCTTTCAGGTCTTGACTTCACGAGCTGCCCCTCAGCACAGATGCTTCCTCTCTGTGGCTGCTGTCTTCTGATAGCTGCAGAGTCTGTTCATGCAGAGGGTATGTTTATTCAGAATGAAAGCTTTCTGAATGTGAACTGAAGTAAATTTGAGAGGCGATTGTTGCCTCTTGTCTGTGAAGGGTGTTCCTCTGCCCTAAATGTGGGCCAGGCTCTGAACTGTGCAGAACCGCACCTAAGCACATTGAATGGGTACCTTATTTTTGCACATAGTTACACAGCAGAAAGAACAAACATTGGCACTGGCAAAGCCAGATGAAGTGGCTGGTTGCAGAACTGCCTTTTTTGTTTTTTTTTTTACTGCTGAATTGAGCAGGAGGCTATAGTAATTAAAGGTTTGGGTTATGCTGAATACATTTATTGTATTTAACATTTTGAATGCTTGCACTTTGTGATGTAATGTTGATGGTGGCTTTGCAACCAATGTAAGCTGAAGCTATGGTCAGCACCGTGTTCTCAGAGATGTGAAAAATAGTGCTCAATACATCACATCAATAAACCCTGGATATTAAGGACTACACTAAGTGTCATACAGCTTTCTGTCCAGTCTCAACCACTGCCAGTCTGGCTGCTAACCCAATCCTGGGTTCGCAGTTGAAGCCCCTGTATGTGTGCATGTGGCTCCATCAGGAGCTGGGAGAGCAGCTGGCTGTGCTTGTTGAGGCCATTCAGTTGGTATGGTGGGAGGCAGTTCAGGGATTTGATTCCCATCTGGCTGGTTTGAAAGGATTCAGGATCAGGAATGTAAAGGAAGACCCAACCAGGGAGCAGTTCTTTTAAGAGATTTCCCTCCTGAGAGAGACCAAATGTTCCTGACTCATTATTTAAAGGGAAGCAGCATGGTTTGCTTTCACTGATGTGCATTAGATGGTTTTCCCACTTTTGTTCTGGTCTGGAAAAGAACAAACTGGAGTTTTCAGCTTGAATTATTGTGGCATTTATTAACCTGTGGCAGGAGATGTGACAAACTGGTAATGCATGGATCACATGCAGAACTGTAACTTGGCCTTCTTCAGAGAGTTCGAGCCACTCCCATTTTCTTCTGTCTTGACACATTCATGTTGGTACTTCTGTAAAACACAAACTGTGGATTTGCATTTGAGGTAACTTGCTTTCCTGGCCTGTTGTACAGAAATTTTAATATACGTCATGATATAAATTTTTACAATGTATTTTTTTCATTTGAGAAAATTCCTCAAGGCATCTGTGACTGCTATTACATTCAATTTTAGTGGATTCAAGCCTGATTACAAATTATTCATATAATTTATATGTGTGACCTTGTAGTTGTTATGCTATAAATATACTGGTCTAAAAACTCTAAGTATTGAAAGGATGTAACTGAAGTGCTAAGATTGGATGTACTATTTCTGTTAGCTAACTTGATTTTTAGAATGAATTGTGATTTTAATACTGTGGAGGGGGAATAGAGATATTAAAGAGAATAATTTATCTTTTCTGAATAAAATTTTTTGAAACAAGCTAGCTTGTATCTGCCTTTGATACAGAAGCAAGTAATAACTTCAGATTTTATACTCAGAATATGGGAATATTTTTTATCAAAAGATTATCTTTCCTAATCTGTTAAACAGAAGGATTTTTATTTTACAGTACCAGAAGATACAACAGATGAAATGTAACCAGTAGTACAGCTGACTACATACAGCTAATTAACAGTCTGAAGATATCAAACTGGAAAAAATTAAATCAGAATATTTAGCAAATAAAAGCATGTGTGAAGCTTCAAGTCTGCCATCTGCTGTTCAGCGGTTTTGAGCTAGTCTGAGCTGCTCAGAGCTTAGCTGCTTTTTAGTACTATTAAAATACCCTTATGCTGCTGAATATTTTTGTAAGTGCATGTGATAATCATGTGACAACTGTTAGAACTTTTGTTAACCTAATCAAGGCAAAGTCTGTGGAAATAACTACTTTTTTTTTCTAGCCCTGGATAGCAGGATTACCACAGACCCAGATACTTTTCAGAAAAATTAAGTTACTGATCATCAGTTTTCCCCATTGATCATTGTTATTGACATCTCTTTCTGGCTAAAAGTAACTTCTGAGAGAATGCTGTTTCAATCATGATGTTTTACCATCAAATTAGCCTCAGTTCTAAGCAGGCTGTGCAGCCAACAGTTTCATTTTCACTTAAGTAAATACTGCTTTGATGATTTTGGAAGAACAAACTGTCTCACAGTAGCTCAGCACTGCATAGGAGACGTTCTCAAAAGGAATATCCAAGTCCTCCACAAAATAGTCACACTACTAAATGCAGCGGTTCAACATAAATGTAAGAATTTGGAGTATTTAAATACAATCTTTGAGACAGGGAAAAAGCTATGATTAGAACATTTTACAATTCATTTTTTGTAGGAAAAAATTTCAAGTTTAAAATGTAAAAGTTTGAGGGGAGATGGGGGAATTAGGAGAAAAATCATAGAAATTGTAATATTTAGGAACTGTAGTATTAAACATCATATATAGTCTGAGAAGTAAATCTGGTTTTTTTTCTCATTGCTTCCTAATGAAATCACTGTGTGATACCAAAATGCTGTGCTTAACATTTTCTTCGAGTGGAAAAGATTTTGCTGTGAACTTTTCCTCATTCAGATCTGCTGAGCTGAATAAGCAGAGACAAGGTTTTTCCTAGTGTATTTGTAGCTTGTGTGTAATAACTATGGCAACCTCTGGCGGATCCCGTCACCATCTCCTGACGTGTATGAGCAGCTTTCAGGCTGAGTGTCTCTTTGCTGGAGTAAAGACTTATCTACACTAGAAATATTCATTAAAAGTAAATCTAAATCAAAAGTGTCAAACAAAAATTTAAAATAATATTCTTAATTCTTAAAATAATATTCTCAAATTTGCCGATACAAAACTGGGGCAACCTAGACAAAAATTCTAGACAATGTCGATCTATTGTGGAAACAAACCACAGATGCCCTAATAGCGAAGTACATGCTGAAGATCATTTTCAGTAATATAGAAAATGTAGAAGCTGACTACGTCCAAAAAACCAAAATAAGAGCTGTCCTTGGTCAAACCAAAGGTCCACTTGGCACCATACCCAGTGTCCCACGGCTGTTTGGAAATGGCAGAAGCCAGAGCAGATAGAAGTGACCAGGGCAAGCCATGGGTTTTACTCTGAGTAGGTTTAAGAATTCTGTCCTATACCATATAGCATTGTGTACTCTACTAAGATCCTTTATTTATCTTTGTCTAAAGGAAATAAAAAACAAAATCAGGCAATTGCTTACTTTTTTCCTAAGTGCTCTTGATGTTGCTGATAGTTTGTAAAAACTAACACACTTATTTGCTTAATTTATATTTTCCCATTCATGCTGAGTGGAATGTTAAATGAAAATACCGTAAAGGGGAGAAAATAAACCAGATATTTGAAGTTATTTGGTGGACGTGAAAAAAGTGACTAAGGACACTTGTTTTTGCAAGTATGGCTGACTTGACATTGAGCTTTACTGCGGAAAGACTGTATTAAGCAAACTCTTTTCAAAAGTTGTTTAAATACAATTTCCCAGTTGAATGGGACTGTTGAATGTTACTGTGTTCAGTTCTGGGCCCCTCACCATAAGAAGGATGTTGAGGCTCTGGAGCGAGTCCAGAGAAGGGCAACAAAGCTGGTGAAGGGGCTGGAGAACAGGCCTTATGAGGAGCGGCTGAGAGAGCTGGGGTTGTTTAGCCTGGAGAAGAGGAGGCTGAGGGGAGACCTCATTGCTCTCTACAACTACCTGAAAGGAGGTTGTGGAGAGGAGGGAGCTGGTCTCTTCTCCCAAGTGACAGGGGACAGGACAAGAGGGAATGGCCTCGAGCTCTGCCAGGGTAAGTTTAGGCTGAACATTAGGAAAACATTTTTCACAGAAAGGGTCATTGGGCACTGGAACAGGCTGCCCAGGGAGGTGGTTGATTCACCTTCCCTGGAGGTGTTTATGGGATGGGTGGACGAGGTGCTGAGGGATGTGGTTTAGTGTTTGATAGGAATGGTTGGACTCGATGATCCGGTGGGTCTCTTGCAACCTGGTTATTCTATGATTCTATGAAAGCATAAGTAGAGGTTTGTATTGTTTATATCTCAGACTTGGTTAAGACAGGTGATGCGAGTCTCTGTGACTGCTTGAGTCAGCTTAAACCTGGATGCTCAATGATCTCATTCAGTTGATATTTCTAGATATGAAGTAGCACTGAACCATATGGACGTAGCAGCCTAGAACTGATCATTTGACCTCTGAATGCTTTAGCATCCACAGTCAACAAACCTCATGCTCTTTTTGCTGTCTGTGTTATGTATTCTTGGAGCAGAAACTGCTGCTGGTTTTGTTTGGTTTTTCATTTTCTTGACTTTTTTTTTTTTTTGCTGCACTTCATGTCACCAGTTCTTTATTCCTTTTCACTTCTGTTTTTCCCCTTGTGTTACATCTGATGGCTCCCATACTTCTGTGTTTCATAGCTGTGTAATGGGAGTGTACAGCAGGGAGATCAGTCAACAATGTGTTAAGTGTGCCTAAATCTTTGGACCTAAAAGCTTGTTCTAACCTGCATTGAACAGACACCGCTGTTAATTTTTGTTTTGCATTAAAGACTTGTGAATTTGGGTCAGTCTTCACCAGTGTGGCAGAAAGCACATACTTGACACAAAAGCCTAAATCGGATTCTGAATTCTAACAGTAAAACTGAGGGCTACCAGAGTTTTTCATGTTGAAAAGCTCTGAAAATTTTATTGCCTAGCTTTGCAAAACAATGGGCTTTTCGCTACTGTTTCTTTATGGAAATGGCTAATCTGCCTGACAGGCATCTTCTTCCACCCATCGTGTACCTCACTACCCTGCCTGCAAGACATCAGGCCTGAGCATATGCTTATTATGAAACATTTCACCCCAAATAGTTACAATCTGGTCCAGTTCTGTGTGTTAGTGCTACAGATCACTCTTAGTCATCTCCATTCCAACAAATCAATAGAGAAAAGATTGCGAACCGGATGAAATGCAGGCATATCCTGAATGTTGCTTAATCTGTTTATTTGCAGATCTGTGTTTTAACATAAATTTCACTTTATTTTATTTTTGTAGAGCAACTACATGGTGTTCATGGCAGAATTATTCTGGTGGTTTGAAGTGGTGAAGCCATCATTTGTACAACCTCGTGTTGTTGTGCATCCCCAAGGTAATTATATTAACAATTGGTTTTCATGTGTATGTTTTTAATATGTATGGGTACAGATTGCCATTGTGTTCACAAATACAGTGAGTATTTTAGTTAACAGGATTTAGCAGTATACAGGCCCCCTAAAGAAGGAGGAAAGTAGTCTTTCCTTGTGTTAATCTTCATCTTGTCTCATAAATCATAATTAGATTTTGTTGCCTGTTACCAAAAACATTTAAATTGTTATGGTATAATCACTTGCAAATTTTCCTGGCCTAAACGAGCTTAGAATCCATTTATGCCCATGCAGGGATTACAAACATAATAAGGAGCCAAGAACAGAATGTAGCCTGAAGAGCTTTTATTGCTGACAGAAGATACCACGAGAAAGCAACATAAATCTGAGGAAAGTGGACAGTTAGTTAGTTGTAAATTTGCATTTTGTACCTGGGTGCAAAGGCACAATCTTCCATCAGTAAATTCTCAAATTTAAATATCCACCTCTCGGGTAGATCTTCAGATCTGTTAGAGCTTACAGAGTCACAGTAACTTAAACATTCACACAGCAGTGCTGTGATTGGCTCTCTTAAGAGCTAGGAAGAGATTTTAATTGTGTGGCTTTTATACTTTTTTTTCTTTCATTTATATGCTTTATGGTACATACAAATCTGATTAAAATCTTTTAAATATCGCTAACTAATCTAGGATATGACCCAATTACTATTTTCTAGCTGAAAAGTTAGTCTGAGCATTTGGAGGGAAAAAAATTCTATCACAAAAATTTCTTCCAGAAGATTTACTTTTGCTACAAGGATTGCTTGCTTTTAATTTTTTGCCTGTTTTCAGTGCTTTTTTTTTTTATTTCTTCTCTTGCCTTTTCTAGTAATTTTTGTCATTCTCTGTTCCCTTAATTAGTGTCAATATGAGAACCTGGAAGGCAGTTGAGCTGAAAGGAAGTGATTGGTGTTCAATCTAAGTAATACAACCATTGAAAATTCTTTAAATCTTTGGAAATCATTACTTCAGATTATTTCAGGCAGCTTTTCTACTATGCATTTTCACTGAATACTTTTTCACTATAATAACTTGAGCTTTGTTCTTCTGGGCAGCTGAACCTGCAAAAGACGCAGCTTCTGCTCACAGCTTGAATGCTAACAGAAGAAATTATGTGGATGGCCCATCTGGTTCCGACTTCGTAGGCAGGTAATGTCAGAGAATCACTCATACGGTTTCACAACCTTCTCCTTTCTGTTCAAAATCACACATAGTTTTTTATTTATTTTGTTGCCATTTTGCAGTGCTCAAAGATTGAGTTACTAAATACCATCTGTAGAATTTTGTGGATGATCCTGTTGTTCAGCTGTTTCCCCCAGTGCCTCATTGCATGACAGGCAACGTTCATGTCAGTTCAGTTCATGTTTGCCACTTGGACAGCATGCTCTTGTCTCAACGGTTTCCAAAACAGCCTTTGCCATTCAGCAGAGAAGTGTCACAGGGGGTCTCCTTATCCACTTCAATTTCATGTGGGGCTGCTGACCACATATGCTCAGAAAGAGCAATTTTTCCAGAATTCACAGGAAATTATCCAAAAATGGCAAAGAAAGTAAAGTAAGAAAACAGCAAGAAAACCTTTGAGTATTGGTTTCAGTTTGGTGTGATTCTGTTACTTAAGTACCATGAAGGTCAAATAGGTAAAAATTAATTCTTATACTATGATGAACTTTCTCAGGCTTGTGAGCATCAAGAGTGGGAAGTAAACTGCTTCATTAAATGTGCTTTACATAATTTATATCTTTGTAGATATATATGAAACATGATTTTTAGTGTTAACATTACAGGTTTGGAAGCAATATAAAAGCATCCCATTTCCCCTGTGTTCCAGCTAATTTGGCATTTGATGAGAGGCAGAAATTGCATGTTAACCTGTTAATCTTTCTTTCAATATGATAAAGCCTTCCAGTGACCTGATCTGAACATAGTGGATGTGGGGTTGAATTGCACTGTATTTATAATTTGGAGGCAAATATTTATTAATTGTGCCTGATCTAACACAGACGAGGAGGATAAAATTGGTATTTTAATTGGATATTTGGCAAATTGTTGGTTACCAACCCAGCTAACCCTGTTCAGCCTTTTCTGGTTTTGAATGGGATTTTTGGAGGGTTGAGGTGCCGGCAGGAACTTGGTTGGTTTGGGGATTTGCTGGTTTAGGTGGGGGTTTTTTCAGTTCTTAGGAGTGTATACCAACTTTAATCAGGGAGTAGTATTTCTTATTATCATTAAATGCTGTCATTCTGAATCTCTCTTTTCTGTGTGTATCTGAAGCGTTTCCCTTCTGGACAATGGCATTATTTTAGTGTAAACTGAGCATGTAAGCCAGGAGAACCAGAAACAGTAGTTCTTTACATATCTTTTGGAACAGGCATTCCCAGGGCCATTCACAACTTGCAAAGCTACTGAAAGCAGCCCAACAAAGGGCTTGTAACTGTTACTGTCCTACAGAATGAAGAAAAGTTTGCAGTAAGAATCACAATGTATATGGTTTCCAACCTGGTGTCCCCCTTATAGAGCCCTTCATGGACAAAGCCTCAGTGTTCAGAAGTTCTAGGAAGGTAGTACCTCATATGTCCATTTACTCTTAAAACCAAATTAAACTAAAGAAACACAAGAGTTCTGTGGTGTGCTTATGCTGTAGTGATTGCTGTGGAGAAGATTTTCTTTAAATGTAAAGAAAGTTAGTAGATGAACACTGGACAACACCACAAGAAAAGTCATAATGTAGCCTTGACAGCATTAAAAAATCCCACAGCTGAAGCCAGAAACGATGCATTTATCCCTGCTGTCAGTAACATCCTCTTTCATCCCAATAAATCTGCCTTTTGCCTACATGTGTGCGTTTTCTCTGGGCAGATGGTTTTGGTGTATACACTGAAGAGAACTGATTGGAAGTTTTACAGTAAGCATCTGAATTCAATTAATAAATGCGTACAAAAGACTTTAGGTTTCTTAGTGCCATTACCATTCCAATATTAAATGTCAAATCTATTAAGTTGCTACCAACGTGTTTTGTACTATTGCTCATGTTTTGTGCGATATATTCAGAGATCACTGTGAGCCCCTTGTGGGTGTGGGTTATGTATTGTACTAGCTCATCACAGAGCTGTTGTAGCATCTCTACAGTGATGGATATGGTTTTGTGTTGGAGTAGGATGAAAACAATCCATGAGTAACAGAAAGAGCTGTATCTTCCCTCATAAACTAGTGTACTTCATCCAGCTTGATGATACTTCATTGTGTTGTAGGACAAAGGAGGGGCAAAGAAGTTATCTCAGATGATAGGAGTCTGACGCATTGGCTGCAGGTTCTCTGGCAGAACTGACCTGCCTGTGGGATGTCATGGTCCTGGCCTTCCCTTCTTGTCCTGACTGCACGTTTCTGCCCCCTTGGGTGTTTGACGTCGTCATTACAGTGCACAAAAATAGAAAAAAAACAGACCCAGTCGGAAATAGTGAATGTTTTTCTGTTGGCTTAGTTCGTTGAAATGACTCAGAGGATCGGAGAGCCAGCACAGAGGAGGGAGTGGGACTGTGTCAGCGAGCAGTTACGATGTCTGAAGGTTGCCATGGAACCACAGTCACGGTGCCAAAATCAGTCTTTTCTTGAGGGAAAATGAAGTGTATAGATTTCCTTTGTGGTAGTGATTTTTCACAGGCTGCTGAATGAAATTTTGCAAGCATATTTCTCTTCTAAGATAACTTATAGACATTATATCTGTGACTTTTAAATTTTCACATAACTCTCAAATGCCATTTAAAACAGCTATTTAGCTAGTGTGTAGTGTTATTAAGACAAAAAATCAGGAATTTGAGAACTTACTTTGAATAGTTTAATATTTTCTTATGAAAGATGTTTTTGTAGATTGTAAAACAACAATATTTTTCTTGAATTAATGCGAATATCCTTCTGAAATATTACCTAGAAACATTTCTACAGCATACTGTCTATAAACTATAAAAGTGCTTCAGCAAGCATTTTGAAAATTACTGATTGGAAAAAGGGAGTTTGGGAGTGTGCTCCTCAACTCTGTGAACAAATTCAAAACCTGAAAGGATTTTAATCCGGCTTATTCTTGAAGTCTGGCTTCTTTAGAAGTGTTTTACATAGAAATGCATGTGTCTTTCTTTATGCATGTGTCTTTGTTCTGATCCTGAATAAGCACCTTGATCAAAACATTGAGCTGTGTTAATCCTGTTCTGGACTAGCACAGCGAGTCTGCTACAGACGGTCTCTGTGAACCAAAAAAAAAAGCATCTGTTTTAAATTGAAATAGAGGAAATCTTGATAATTACTGTTTTAGCATAGAATATATTTTTTGTATTTATAAAATCATGTCTATCAATTCCTTTATGTACTTCTAGTGCATATTGCAGTCCAGACACAAAGTTCGAGTTTCAGATTAAGCAACCAAAAAGAGAGATGCATGAGGAGTAGATGATATTACACAGAATCACTAGGTCAGAAAAGACCCACAGGATCATCAAGTCCAACCATTCCTATCAACCACTAAACCATGCCCCTTAGCACCTCATCCACCCATCTTTTAAAGGCCTCCTCCTTTTAAGCCACCTACCTGGGCAGCCTGTTCCAATGTCCAGTGACCCTTTCTGTGAAAATTTTTTTTCCGATCTCCAGCCTGAACCTCCCCTGGTGGAGCTTGAGGCCATTCCCTCTCATCCTGTCCCCTGTCACTTGGGAGAAGAGGCCAGCTCCCGCCTCTCTACAACCTCCTTTCAGGTAGTTGTAGAGAGCAATGAAGTCTCCCTTCAGCCTCCTCTTCTCCAGGCTAAACAACCCCAGTTCTCTCAGCCGTTCCACATAAGACTTGTTCTCTGGCCCCTTCACCAGCTTCATTGCTCTTCTCTGGACTCGCTCCAGAGCCTCAACATCTTTCTTGTGGTGAGGGGCCCAGAAATGAACACAGTACTCGAGGAGCGGTCTCGGCAGTGCCGAGTACAGAGGGAGAATAACCTCCCTGGACCTGCTAGTCACACTGTTTCTGATACAAGCCAAGACCTGGGCCACTGCCGGCTCATGTTCAGTCGGCTGTCAACCAACACCCCCAGGTCCTTCTCCTCTGGGCAGCTTTCTAGCCACTCTTCCCCTAGTCTGTAGCACTGCACAGGGTTGTTGTGCCCCAAGTGCAGGACCTGGCACTTGGCCTTGTTAAACCTCATGCCATTGGACTCTGCCCAGCGGTCCAGCCTGTTCAGATCCCTTTGGAGCCTCCCTACCCTCCAGCAGATCCACGCTTCCACCCAGCTTAGCATCATCTGCAAACTTACTTAGGGTGCATTCGATCCCCTCATCCAGGTCATTGATAAAGACATTGAACCAGGGCTGGACCCAGCACTGAGGCCTGGGGACACCACTTGTCACTGGCCTCCAGCTGGAGTTAACTCCATATCCCACCACTCTCTGGGCCCGGCCAGCCAACCAGTTTTCCAGTTAGCTGCAGTCACTCAGTTTTGAGGCTGCTAGGACCTGTGTTAATTTGTTCGTGTTTGTTTGGAGTTTTTGCTAAAATCAAACCTAAAACCAAGCACGTTCTAATCAAGATGTTTGCATGAAATAAATCGGGAGACAAGTATGTTATCAAAATTAATGCTGCTCTGTGGCTGTTCGTGTAGGAGAAATACCATTTTGACTTTTCAGTTTATCTGCATTAGGTCCAGTCCAAGGTAGTCACATGTTATCTTTTTAGTTAATAAATTAATATTTCAAGAAGATAATTGCACCTCACTTTCTTCCCTGTCACAAAAAGCAAATCTGTTTTTGTGTCGGCCCAAGACATGAAGTCTGCCCTTTTGTAATGTAGCTTTTGATGTAGTACTTCTAAGTCAATGTCTCTTGCTTTATAGATTGGGAAGTCCAACTTATGCACCATCTCACCAGCTGCATACACCCCAGCAGCCTTATTCATCTGTTCCAGGTAACAATTTACAAATGGGTAGAAGAGGCAATGAGACAAGGTGTCATCTTCTCAGTGAATTGCTGTCTTGCTTATATTTAATCAAACATTATTTATGCAGAAATGAGTAGAAGAGCTTTACATGAAAGGCTAATGAGTGAGTTGTATAGTTTATAAAATGTACCAACAGAGGGTTTGTGTTTGTACCTTTTCTGTTGTGTATATTTTTTAGATTTTACTTTTATTTTGATTATGTGGAATGTGGCTCCCAGAAGTATTTGTAGTGTATTTTACTCGATAGTAAATGCTTTGAGGGATGAGGGGGTATAGTACGTATTCAGAATGAAATGGACTCAGTACTTGTATTCTTAAAATGAAAAGACTTTTTTTTTTTTTTTACATTGAAGTGTTCTAAGTAGTGAAACGAACTAATTTGATAAAGCAACGTAAGATGATCTTAAAATCATTTTTCATAGCAGTTACCTTGGGTTCTATTTTAATTTCACTTAGGAGTCATCAGAAGGTCCACGTCAATGTCTTATGTAGATGGGCATGTAGGGACATGGCCCAAAGAAAAAAGGTAAGTAGCCCTACTGTAATAAATATGCACATGTACTTTGATACTACAAAGATAAAATAATTTAAGAACTAATGTGAATATTTCATTATTATTAATTATGAGTTGCTCGGTTACTACTTTTATTCTGATCTCTATTAGGTCATCGTTACATGGAGTTTCGTTTGACATTTCCTTTGACAAAGAAAAAAGCATTCCAGTATCTGCTCCAAACAGAGGAATGACTAGATCTGTGAGCAATGAAGGCCTTGCAGTAAACATCAACCGTATGCCAAAACATATTAGAAAAAATCTGTCCTTAAAACCAGTAAATGGAGAAGAGGAAAATCAAGATATTGAAGAGGAAAAGGACGTGATAGCTTATAAAGACACAAAGGCCAGTCAGTCTCACACAAATCAAAAGAATGCCAATGAGAGCAGCCGTTACCGGTTTCCAAACGGAGCTCTGCAAAACAGGGCAGTTCTGGATGATTTTGGCAATCAGATTGAGACACCAAGCATTGAAGAGGCTTTGCAGATAATTCATGACACTGATAAATCTCCCAGAGTCATCCAAACAGACCAAATTACAAATGGCTTTTTTCTTCACAATCAGGAAATGAGCATTTTGAATTCGAACATCAAACCAAATCAGTCTACCCCTGATATAATTACAGACACAAAAGGCGCTCTAAGTCCTGTGACTGACAATACAGAAGTAGATACTGGAATACATGTCCCTTCAGAAGATATTCCAGAGACGATGGATGAGGATTCGTCTTTGAGAGATTATACCGTAAGCATGGACTCTGACATGGAAGAACCATCCAAATTTCTCCAGGATTATGACATGCGAGCTAGCAATCACAGAGATCAATTAAGTCCCTGTCCCAGCTCAGTAAGTACTAAATCACAAGCAGGCAGCAGTGCTTCTTCAAGTTCAGGCGTTAAAATGACTAGCTTTGCAGAGCAGAAATTCAGGAAGTTGAATCACACAGATAGTAGAAGCAGTGGAAGCAGTTCTCAGAAAACCACACCAGAAGGTTCCGAGCTGAACATTCCTCATGTGGTTGCTTGGACTCATATTCCTGAGGAGGCAGCTGTTCCTCAAGGAAGAGACACTACGCAGTTACTGGCTTCTGAAATGGTACATCTTAGGATGAAGCTAGAGGAAAGGAGGCGAGCTATTGAAGCACAGAAGAAGAAAGTTGAAGCCGAATTCACAAAGCAGCGGCAGAAAATGGGAAGAACAGCATTTCTTAATGTTGTGAAAAAGAAAGGTGATGGGGTATCGCCTCTCCGAGAAGAGGCAGCAGGAGCTGAAGATGAGAAGGTATTCGCTGACAGTAATCGATTGAAAGAAAAAGAAACTCAAAAATCAGATGACCAAACTAGTAAGACTTCAGAATTAATGAAGGAAACCCCTGAAAATTCTCATAGCAAATGGTTAAAATCTCCTGCTACTCCTATGGACGCTGAAAAGCAATGCAATTTAGCAAGCCCCTCGGAAGAAAATTTGAATGAAGGAGATCTCTTAGAATATACAAAATCTATTGAAAAACTAAACTCTTCCCTACACTTTCTACAACAAGAAATGCAACGTTTATCCCTTCAACAGGAGATGTTGATGCAGATGAGAGAGCAACAGGCTTGGGTTATTTCTCCTCCTCAGCCGTCTCCTCAGAAGCAGATTAGGGACTTTAAGTCTTCATCAAGGCAAGTGGGAGCTCCATCTCCCATTCCACCTTTCTCACAGGAATCTCCTCGTTCTACACATCAATCTCCACAGTCTTCTAACAGGAAGAATGCCTCTTTTCACATTAAAATGCAAAGGACTCCTAGGCCAAATGAACTGAAAATAACACCTCTAAATCGTACCTTAACTGCCCCCCGATCTGTGGATAGTCTTCCCCGACTGAGGAGATTTTCCCCAAGTCAAGTTCCTATTCAGACTAGATCATTTGTTTGCTTTGGAGATGATGGTGAACATACAAGTGAACCTTCATTAAAGGGAAATGTTTTGAAGGAAGCCAAGCCTACAGAAGAGGTAGCAAAAGAAGAAGGACCAAAATCACTGAAACAGAGTGAACAGAAGTTGGAGGAAAAGGAGATTAAGCCTATTGAATCTACTGTTTCTGAAGTATTATCTCAACCTATCACAGAAACTGTCTGTCTCACCCCAAATGAAGATCAGCTAAGACAAGCAGTTTTACCAACACCGACTCCCAAAACAGCCAACTTAATTGAAGTGTCCCTATCAGATTTGAAGCCACCAGACAAAACTGAAGTATCAGTTGAGAAATACGACGGTGAGAGTGATAGAGAACAACTTGAGGATGACCAGAAAGTGTGTTGTGGATTCTTTTTTAAGGTAAGAGGACTAGTGGATGTGGATGTCTGCTTTTAAGCTTCCTTGGAAAGGGAACTTCTTAATTCACATACAGATTTCAGTGGAGACTTTCCACTGAAGTCAAAGCAGTGTGTTCTGCAACTTTAAATGTACAGGCTTATCTTTTGCACTTGATGATAAATTTGGCATCATAAGAATGGTGAGATTCTACCATACTGCAGATCCTGAGAATGCCAGAGTATACCTTATAGTCGTGGAAAAGTGTTTGGAGGTTTTGGTGAGGAAGATGTTTACTGAATGTAGATTTATTTTTAACATAAGCTTTGGTGACCTTAAACATGCATACATCTCATCCTCACTTCCCCATCCCACTCCAAAATTTAAGTAAAAGATTTTGAAGTACATAACAGCCTGCAATTTTTTAAATGTTGTATGTCGGAGTTGCACTTTGGAAAGCCCTTTTCTTGTCTGGCTAAATAAGTACAGTCTCTGAGATATTCTTTTGAAGTTGGTATTTGGAGTGCTCCATGTTGTTTTATTAAAGAGTTATATTCAGACAGGCTTTTAACTATAATCCACATTGTAAGAGAGTGGTCTAGACACTGAAGCCGTCAAGATTATGAATTTTCATCTTGGAATACTCTAAAATCTTGTGTCATGTATCTAAGAAGCACCTTGCTTCTCTGGAAGCATTCCTCGGTTCTAACAAAACACCTGGCTTGATCGGCAGAAGTTACTTCTATGTGCTGCATAATTAATCACTTTTTGTGATAAATTGCCTTTGTCGTTATACACAGTGGATCTTCCAAAGCTGAACACAGAATTTTATGCAGTGTGGAGTCTGACTCCAAACTACAATATTTCACTTAGCCAGTTTTCTCATATCAGTGTTGAATTTTGTTTGACTTATGAAGGACAGTGTCCTTTTATGAAAAGTTTTTACTAGTAGTTTTAAGAAAACTTTTAAAATAAATGTTTCTCAAATACTACAAAAGTATGTTAGGAAATTGCAACCCTTTGTACAGAATTAGGTGTAATGACTTGGCAAAATCAGTTGCTGAATTCAGAGATCTTAGTAATTTTTGATCCTTTTCCTTCAAATACTGATGTTGCTAGGATGACCAAAAGGCAGAAAACGATATGGCAATGAAACGAGCAGCATTATTGGAGAAGCGTTTGAGAAGGGAAAGAGAGACTCTGCTTCGAAAGCAGCAGCTGGAAGCAGAACTAGAACATAAGAAGGAAGAGACAAGGTAAAACTACATGTCCTTATCTAAGTGATCAGTAACGGTGAAGATAAAAATGTCTGCTTTAATTAAGTGTAACTTTGGTGTAAAAAAATTGCATCTTAATGTCCAGGATATTTAATCCTAGAGCCAGATATGCTGAGGAGCCCGGCTGAAGAGACGTGCCAGCTGGCCCTGCAAAATCAGCAGGTGGCATCAGTCTGTAGCTCAGACTCGACATCTGAGCCCTGCTGGCCTGAGTGAAGTCCCTCAGAGCACTACCTTGCCCTGCATTTAATATTATGAGGGAGAGCACATCACTTTTGGCTTCATTCTGCACGAACGTACAAGCTTACTCAGTTGCAGCGGTCAGGCTAACAAACATGGTTTTGATTTTACTAGAAACAGTATCCTAAAAAGTTAAAACTATCTGAAAATTGGGGGAAAAAAAAAAGCAAATTCCTCTTACTGATGTCAGAGAACTCTAAATTTCCAAAAAGCTGGTGCCTGTGTTGTCCTCACTGTGTAAGGTAAAACCGCTTGCTTGGTCTACTGCTGAACTTATTTGATAACTTTTTTAGACGTAAAACAGAAGAGGAACGTCAGAAGAAGGAGGATGAGCGAGCACGGCGAGAGTTTATTAAGCAGGAATATATGAGAAGGAAACAACTGAAACTTATGGAAGAAATGGACACTGTCATAAAACCACGGTCCCTCTCAATCAAACAAAAAAAGCCACGTCCCAAATCTATTCATAGAGATCATATTGAATCACCTAAGACACCAGTCAAAGGTCCACCAGGTAACAATTCTTCATATGGAAAAGAGTCTGTTCATGCTAAAACACCAGCTTGTTTTCTGGTACTAGCAAGCACGTGCATTTATTAGTGTCTTATGTTAAAATGGAAGCTGCACGTGACCAAACTGGAAAGCAGTATTTACCAATAGAAATGAAAAGATGAATGTCACTTACCTGCTATGCATGCATGCATATATCAACAAACAAAAAGGTTTAACTGTATGAAAATCAAGTAGAAGAACCAACGTCTGTTGCAATTTCCATACACAACCATGTATTCTTTATTAATCTTACTGTAGAGCTAAAATGATTTAAAGTTGGGAGTTAAGAGATCAATAAATAAAATAACAATTATTAAGAGTACTTAAACTCCTGCTTAATACAGACAAAAGTAAAGTTTAAAAGTTACTTCTATATTTCATGTTTTTTTCTTTTCCACTCACCCACTGCATGTATATTTGTGAATACAGCAACACTAATCACATGGGGCAATTTAGCACTCTTTAGGTTTCACAAAATTGGAGTAAGAGTTGGAAGTAGGATGGCCAATTTACAGTTAGAAGAAAGTAACCAGACTGCTCAGTGATCCTTTTTGTTACCACACTGTAGAGACTCATTATTTTGCTGCATTTTCTAATAGCTGCTTCCTTCCATTTTCCAGTGTAATTTCAAGTATTCCCTTAACACCTTCCAAGAATCCATCCGAAGCTTTAAGTTAAATCTCTTAAGCTCTCTTTTATGAGAATTTACTAACTTTTTATTGCATTCTTTGATTTGCACGTGTCCATTCTTCACGTTAACGCTTAGTATGAGAGCATCCCAGCTGGATGTAAATGGCTGGGTGTCAGCAAGAGTTTAGATGAAGTGCTCCCCATATGCATGCAGGTATATCATGTATGGGCGTAAGAGGCTCTTACATGAAAGCCCTTACTGACTCTCTGATGCTGGTGTTGGGTCTAATGAACAGACTCTAGTACTTGTATAGGTTTATAAGCCTTAACTTTGTTTTTATCCAGGTTCACAGCTTTATCGTGTTTTTTCAGTATCTAGTCTTTCATTGGCATCGCTGAATACAGGGGACAATGAGAGTGTGCAGTCAGGCAAGAGAACACCAAGGTAAAGCAAAAATAACCATTTCATTTAATAAAATTTTATAAGCTGCTGTGTAAAACTAGCAGGAGTTTTAAAGAGGTCATATATATATTGTGTGCTTCATAAACAGGTATGTTCTCCTGATTTGCAACATTGATTCTTTAAGCTGTCAGACATTAGGGAACCAAGCCATGATCATTTGTTTCACAAATTTTACTGGGTAACCAGTTTGGCTGCTGTTAATGAGGTCAAAATAAAATGCTATTCACACAGCTTCTTTAATTCACCTGCTTGTATTTAGGTCTCAACTTGTTGATATTTTATTAAACCTGTGTGCTACGTGCAGCTACACAGTGTCTTTTGGTTTTTTAACATAGATGCTTCTTTTCTTCCCCACCCCACCAAGGAGTCTTACATGTTCACTAGTACTTCAGACTTTTCTGAAGTCTGCTTTCAGGTGATTTTTAATGTGAAATAAAATAAGAAGAGATAAAAATAGCAGAAAATTATATTACATACAAAATCTGTATTATAATGCAGAGGAAAATTGTTAGTTCTGTGTAATTGCTAATTACATTCTGAGAAATAGTAATGTTTTTATTTGAAAAGAAGTAGGCAAAAAGGAAGGCAAGCTAGGAGAAAGGGTTTGCTAAGGATTACTACATGTTAAAATACCACATCATGTTTTCATGGCCAGTATATATCCCTCATCAGCTCTGACATGGCTGCAGCTGGTTTCAGTTGACTTTTCAATTTCCTTTATGTTTTGAGGACTGACTTTCTGCTCATTACATACAAAACTTTAATAAAATGATCCAAGTATTCTAACATCCCTTGCCATCTCTTAAAAACGATAGGTTTCAATTGAGAGGGGGATTTCTTCCAGCTATTAGAAAGGGCTTGATGTTGCACGGGAGACAACCCCATCTATGTAGTTGTAGTTGTACAGTGCTGTACTGTGCTTGTAATGAACAGTACATCTTCCTCTGGCTTTGGATTTCGTTTAGTGGGTTGAGAATTTTAAAATATGATAAAATTCAGTACAAATTGCTGAAAGGAAGAGTTGCAAGCATTTTCTAGACCTATATTTTCACCTTTTCCTCGCATCAGAATTGTCTTTTGATGGTCATACAGTAAATTTCAGTGGTACCTTTGAAGTATTCTTCATGGAGGTCTTAATCACTTAAGCTGTAGGATATATTATAAATTGAATTTTCATCTATTCCTGGTTTTACTGGAAGTTAGTGTGCAGATAGATGTTCTTATAGTACTACTTTTTTCCTTATTCTCTGCTAGTAGTTCCTTTCTTCTCACTTAGAAAAACTTTTATTCCAAGCTGAAAATTTGGCTGACTTTTGCTGGAGCCACAATCAAAAAAACTTGAAATACCTTGTAATAATGCAAGAAAGCCTTGCCTAGACCTTTAAACACAAAACTACTGGCATGTGAGTGCAGACACAGCTGGAAGAATTACAGCACCAGAAGCTCCTGCTTGTGAAAACAAAAAGTAGAAAGGACCTTGTTTTGCTCTCTTAAATGCAACAGTTCTCTCTGCCCATTGTTGGAATAAATATAAATGAACTAAATTTTTACTTTACATTGATCATTCTATCAAGAACTGGTTTGTTTGCTGCATGAGATAACATTGTTTTGCTAGCACCAGTGTAGAAGTAATTCGAATTCCCACTTAGCAGTAATATTCCAGAGCCTGGAATATCTCTTAGGTTTTTGTCTCTCAGATGTAACTTACTAGTATCCTCCTCACCTAAAACCAATTTGTTGCATTGCTCAAAATACTTTATGCAAAACATGAACTCAGTTATCTGTTAATTTCTTCTCTGAATATTGTGCATTTAGGTTTACAGTCTACAATTCAAATCATTGTGTTCTACCTTAATACAGTTTGTCTTCCTTTGGTATTAGAAGGCTTCTCCGCTGAACACTGTAATTTTTTTTAATTAATGTTTAGATCTGAGTCTGTGGAAGGATTCTTATCTCCAAGTCGCTGTGGTAGTCGTAATGGAGAAAGAGATTGGGAAAATGCATCTACAACTTCTTCAGTCGCCTCTGCCACAGAATATACAGGTCGGTGACAACAATATTCAGAAAAATACTTGGCTATTAGTGGTTCTATACATGAAAAGTTTTCAGTTATCTTTGTTTGGATGCTTTCACAGAAATGTCACTTTGACTTTCTTTAAAATAGATGTTAATAATATAGGATTAGTGTTTTAAATCTAAAATAAAAGTACTGACTCAGTAGCATTTGTGATAAAACAATCTGTTTAAGAATTTGAATTTAAATACTTGTCTCCCTTTGTTTCCAAACAGATCCTTAGTTGTTTATTAGAAACTTTACAGTCTGGCTTGTAATTCTTTAATAGGAATCAAATAATGGTATTTTCATCCCTTTTCTCCAAATACGCAGCACGTGATATTGCAAGGACCTTGCGTCATCAGGATTATGGAAGCTCCATGTGTGCCCACCTAATATCACTTTGCTTAGTGAAGAGTAAAATAAGGTTAGGTATTTTCCACAAACTTTTAGGACATCAGGTTTGCTCGGTGGGCTTGCATAGATGTGTCTGTGCTGGCAAATGTTTGTTTTGAAAATAATCTTACCTTCTTTCCACTGAAATTACTAAAGTGTTCGTTCTGAAAATCAGCAAGTACTTGCCCACTTTTAAACCATGAAACTTAAGTCAGTTTGTGCCACATGCACATCAGATTAAAATACAGGAGGAAAAGCGACAATTTGCTAGGTGGTCTTCCCAAGTTTTGTCATGAAGACCCAGAGTGCTGAAGATCATCTTTTAATAATTATTTTGTAGAGCTTATTTTGAAATGGAGCAATATGCAGATCCTAGGAATTGAAGAGAAGGACTTTTTTCAGATGTTTTAGGATCTTCACTCTGTCAGTTATGTTTCATACAGCTTTTTTTGTGTTGATTCTAGGCTTTTTATCTCAAAGCACAGACAAACTGAGATTAATCTTAAATTTAATTGATAATTGCTTGTATATTGCATTCTTTTCTAAGAATCAGAATAGCTGTTTACATGATTTTTTCAAATGGTCTGGACACGTATATTTCCAAAATTAAAACAGAGGAGATTGCTATTGCAACCAGAGGGATCAAGTCTTTTTACAAACAGAACAACCTGTCAAGTGTTAGGTCAGATCTTTCATTCCTGATTTGGGGTAGAACATCTCTGGAATCCCAAGGTGCGAAGGCTACAGTACTTTAAGGAATTTCTGCTTAACTACTTTAATGACCTTCCTTGTTTTAACTTTCACCCTTGAAATCGCGGGTGGAGCTGAAGGAAAAGGAGGAATTTGCTCCCTCCTGGATGATTGAAATTTTAATTAGAAAATGCCAAGTTTTTTTTGTTCACAGAGAAGGTCCTCTGAGAGAAAATATACTTACCGAGACTGCCAATAATAATGATTTAATAATTGAAGACACATTTGTAAGCAAATTCAGTAACAGCTGAAAGAGTATTTTGTTTGGTTTTGAAATTTGTAGTCTCTGGCCTAATTGTATTTTGTTCTTGGATTTGTATTTTTATGCACGCAAAAGATCCATACAAGTAGTGCTTTACCGTATTCAAAGTAACTCTTTGTTGCCGTATTGATTCTTCTTCCATAGGACCAAAGCTCTTCAAAGAACCCAGTGCTAAATCAAATAAGTATATAATTCAGAACGCGCTGGCACATTGCTGCTTGGCTGGGAAAGTAAATGAAGGTCAAAAGAAAAAGATACTAGAGGTAAGGGTATTTTTTTCCCTAGAAGCATAAATGCCTAAGTCAAACCACGGTCAGGCATTAGTAAGACACTCAAGTATAAATGCAAATACCAGAAGCATTCTTCTGAGGATGTGCCAGCTGTCAGCTTGAGTAACTTCTGTGACTTGTTTGCTGTGTAGACAGAAAGGTTCTCTAGCACTGTAGAAACTGTGGCTGTTGCATTGTACATGCAGCACAGGAAGCTGAATTAATTGACATGCTAATTCGTAGTTGCTGCTTGTTTAATGTGGGAACTTCAGTATGTAGACTTGTATAATTTGCTCGCAAAGTTATTTTCCGTAACATGAAAAATATCCCCTCTTGTACATACAGATCCTCTGACTGGGACCCTTAGAACTAAAGCACAGCTCATACATGAGCAGAAAGAACTGAAATACATCCCTGCTAGCTTTTCTCCAGTTTCCAAGCAGTAGGGCAAATTCAGGACTTTCTACTACAGGAAGGTGCCTTCCAGCCCTTTCTCATATGGTGCCATAAGCCTTTCTGAAGATGCACAAACATTGTTAGGGTGAGAACTCGGGGACCACTGAGTTTCCTCGCAAAAGGAGTAACACGGAGTCTGAGGGCTGAGAGAAATAGGACTGTTCCTTTTACCATCTGTGATGAATTTGAACAGATTAAATAGATCCAAGAACACAGGTACTAGGAATATGTATTTAATTCCTTTTCTGGAGTAGATTTCATGACAGTATTTCTTGCCCTTTCTTCTCTTTGTAATTCTTCTGCATTTGTGTCTAGATGCTGCCATCTCTGTCTTTCCAGCTGCTTTTTGGAAATAACAAGTGAGAAATCAAGACAGCCTCTTTCAGTTCAAGTAACTGAGAGCATAACAACCCCTAAAAGTCCCAGGAAAGAACAGCTGTAAAAAAGTCACATTTAACTCTAGGGTGTGCCATATGTCATTTGGTAGAAGCTGAACATGGTCGGGGCATGTGGCCCTTAGAAGTTGTGTTGGGTAGAATAGGAACCTGAAGATTTCAGGTAATAAAGAACTTTTGCCTAATATAATTCAACGGACTTCATTATTTGACCAAACTTGAATACTTTTAGGGATGACTGAAACCCCACTTTAGCTCTGGAGGATCTTTCAGGCACATCTAGGCATATCTAAAATTGCTGTTCCCAAACTTGCAACTATTACACCTGCTTCTTGAAATGGATCACAGAATTTTTATTTGGTCTACACAGAATTTGTTAGGATGTGTATTCTTGAGGTACAACTAAACAAGTATAGCTGAAATTGTCTGTATAACTATGGTTTTGCTTGAGAGAGGTAGCTACCTTATCAAAATTCAGATAGGTGAAGCTTAGCAAATTGTAATGATTAAAAATAAGGTCTTTTAGTGAAAAGAGTTAGATGTGAGTTTGAGCTCTGATAGAAAACAAAGTGACAGTCCAATGATTTTGAATGTTTTCTAACCACAATGCAAAATTCATGTTGTGAATCTTATTCTTTTTCTTTCTTTTAAAGGAAATGGAAAAATCCGACGCCAATAATTTCTTAATCTTGTTCCGGGATTCAGGCTGCCAGTTCAGATCTCTGTATACGTACTGCCCTGACACCGAAGAAATCAATAAATTAACGGGAATAGGTCCCAAATCTATCACAAAGAAGATGATAGAAGGACTGTATAAATACAACTCTGACAGGAAGCAGTTTAGCCACATACCTGCTAAAACTTTGTCTGCCAGTGTTGATGCAATTACCATTCACAGCCATTTGTGGCAAACCAAGAGACCAGTAACTCCTAAGAAACTTTTACCCACCAAGGCATAGTAGATGGGAAAAAATTCGCTTCAGACAATTATGATAAACTTGCACTTCATGTTTACTGCCTATAGAAATAGATTTCTAGTTGCCAACAAGACTCTTAGAACTTAAAACTGGACACCAAGTTCTGTTATCATGTCCAACTGGAATGTAAACACAGTGTTTAGGAGGGCAGAAGATTACCGCTTAGGTGAATTATTATGAGTGGTTACAGAAATGTTTGACTTGTGTGGAGATTTGTATGTGCTAAATACAATATATAGAGTATATTTGCTCTGTATTTTGATTAGATACACTGAAGCACTGAATGTTCATCTTTAGTGACTCAAACTACATTTTTTACATCTGTTGCCTTATATGTTTGTATTTGTGCTTGTCTTGAAATATTTTTTTCTTTCACTAAAGAAATACTTAATATTCTCAATACCATTGAACTTTGCATACTGACTTACTGTAAAGACTAAATAAGTTGTATGTCACTGAAGAACAGCTGAATGGGTCTGTTCTGCAAGATCCTTATTGCATGCTGTAACGAAATCAAGATTCATTCCCCTGAGTATTTATAATTCTATTTCAATTAAATAATACTGATTTGCTTACAGACTGAACAGTAAAAGAAAAACATTTGAACTCCTTGAAGTTTCCTTTAAATGAATTATTTAACAGCTCAGGGTATGCAATTATTCCTGTTTCAGAAAGTTACAGTCTGGGGTGTAATGACTGACAATGTGCATGTTCATAGTAACCTTCAAAGGCAAAGCAAAAAGATCTAGTAGACCTCTAAACCAGTCCAAGCAAATGTGCACTATTTTGCATTGTTCCGAATGAGAACAAGCACACGGTCAGCTGCTGCTTCTCCAAGGAAGGAACGGGAATTTGTGAAACAGTCAGAACTAGGTCCCTGACGTTTGCCTGACAGAACACTAAAAATATTTAGAAGAATCACAGTATTCACTAAGTCACAGATCTTTCAGAAGTCCTGTATCTAATTCCCATTGATTTCAAGATCCAGGCTGCTGTCAGTTTGTGCTGCCTAGGATCTGCCAGCTCAGAATTAAATTAATTTTCTAGGGAATAGACATCTGCTAAGAATTTTCAGTATGTCTTAGTAAATTTTATTCATGACACAATCTAATACATGATGTCTTGTGGCACGTTGAGTTTAAATACATATGGCAAAAAAGCCTAAATGGTATTTCTATAAATTTATAACATGACCATTTACAAAAGCAAACTCTTTTTCAGTATTATTTATAAAGGGCTGCATTTTATTTCAAAACAGTGTTTGATTATTTTATGGATCATTATTGCGTTTCAGTGTTTGTTTCTCATATAATTTGCTTTTCACATAGCACTGTTCTGAAAAAAAAGAAACTACAAACTTGAAGCCTCCCCTCAATCTGTGGCTATTTCGACAGTGTACACCAGAGGATTTGTTGGGGGAAAAAAAAACTCATTCTCAGGAAAAGACTTGAATGATTTGTGATTCTGTTCTGTTTCAGTGTTGTGACAACTACATTAACATAAGACAGTATTGTGCTCTAAGTATGTAGTCCATTCTGTTTCATGGGGAGACTAAAACTATGTTCGTATTTCTCTCATTAAACTGTTTTGAGAGAAACTTCGCCTCACTACTATGATGTGCTCATTTACTTACGTAAAAGATGCACAGGAATGAGATGTCATTAAGCAGTTTAAAACAGTACTTTTTTTTTGTTTTAAATTATTATAAGGCCTTAGGCATCAATGCATCTGGGTTACAAACATCTTCTCAAAAATGCTGTCAGTTTTACTGTAATTTATGTTCTTATATTTATGTATATTTGTTAAAACTGTAAAAAAAGGAAAAAACACTTTAAAATACATGTTTAATATGTATGTGGCTCAAAACTATTTGTGGTTAGCGGATTCCTACTGTTTGCATGTATATCACCAGGGTATGTAACTCTTCTATTTCAAGTGTATACATATTGTGTATATAGGATATAAATAATATTAAAAAGGGGGAAGGAGGGTTTGCACATTCTGCCTGTTAGACGGTTCCTACAAACACCGTCGTAGGAACATCTTGAGTAACAGTATGAAGCTGTGTATAATACACAGCGATTCAAGAAACCAGGAGGTTGGGATCAACTGATACACATTGGTTAATAACTTCAAAAGAAATTTTACCATGGGAGGCTTTTTATTTCTAAAATCTGTGCTACAATTTAACTGAAGATTTGCAACACCATGAAGACACATGCATCAATCTCATTGAAATGAGCTTAAATATATGACAGGAATTCCTTGAGTCATTTTAAATATATCTGAATGTATTATAAAATTTACTCTTGTCAACAGGTTAAAGGTTTGTGCAGTGTCTAAAAGTAGAATGTGAATAATGCAGTTGAAAATTTCATTGCTTGCAGTATAAAGTTTTACTTAATTACAGGAAAAGTAAAGCTTGATACGCTTTTCCTTTTTAAGCCTGCAAATTTTCTAAATACAGTGGATCTTTGGTTGGGATCATGTTTAAAAAAAAGAAAAGAGAAAAAAAAAAAAGGAAGCTTTCCATGAAGGCCAGTATTTATCACTGACCTTTTCAGAACACACTGGTGCTTTCATCAGGGGTATTATTCTTGTTGCTACGACTGAATTGCCAAACTCTCGTCTTAGTTTTTGGAGCAAAATTTCATATTCTAACAGTCATAATAGCTACTGATTTTTTTTTTAATGTTAGTATGACTGTTATTTTTTATTATTTGGCTGTTTAAAGCCAAATTCAGCTATTTAATTATGATTTAATGGGCACTGTTGAAAAAGTGTACAGTGTATTGTGTGCTTACTTGTCCACTTCTATGGAGCATAGCTTCCATATTTTTTCAAATGCTGTGCTGTAAAATATTGTCATTGCTACTTATGTGGTACAGTGTAGTTTTTTCCTTTCATTTAAATAAAAGCATGGCACCAAAAGTACATTTTTTTTGTTTTCTTGCTTACATCTAAATATGAACTGAAACTATAAAAAGTTCTCATTAATGTTTAAATCTTGTTTATTCTCCATTTCAGCCACATAGAAGTTGTAGGAAATATGACCCATTTTTATTTCTCCTTTTATTCCCCATTGCTTGTCTTACTTTCACATATAATTTAGCTTTCTGAGAGGGAGGCAGTTGGAGAGCTAGGCTTCTCATTTCCATCTTGAGGACAATGTGGTATTACCCTGTTCTCTTCAGAAGCAAGTTTCACAAGTGCGAGTCAACTGATAAACCCCTGTACTCCGTTTGGCTTCCATTGTTCCCCACCACAGAAACCTGCTGCTGGTGTAATGGGATTGCTGCAGATGGGAAGGTTTTCAAGTTGAATGGAAGTCTTACCTTGGTACAGCTAATAATGAATGACTTTTAATGAAATAACTTCTACTTGTTAGTGGTGCAATCTCTAATAGAAACAGTACCCAAAAAATGAGGCACCTCTTCCAGATTTGTAAATTAGCCATTTTTTCCAGTCCAAATCATGCCTTTTTGGGTGTTTTGTGTTGTCCCTCTGGGCTGCAGAGCAAGAGCAAGGACTTGCTGGCGGGGGACATCACTGCAATGTCAACAGGCAGACTGAACTGTTGGGCTAACGTATGCAGATAACGAAGCTCTAAATTTCAGAGCTATTCAGAGGGCAGCTGCAAGAATACAGGAAACCTGCTCGTAATTCTTTAAATACTGAACTGAAAACTAATGCAGATGAAAATGAACAGCCTCCCCTCCTCCCCCCCAGACTGGTTCTTTTTCAGGCAGCTCAATTGGTTCCCTTTACAGCATCACAAACAAGCTGACACAAGCAAGGAATTATGTTGGAACACAAACACGCAGTCGCACCCAGTAAAGCAATTTTTTTCAGGGGCAAGCCCAGCACAAAATGTTCATCTAAAACCAGCCTTTGTACAGGCAGGCTTTACAACACGCTTGTTTTTCTTTGCCCTACTACAAGCAACACTGTGCTCGGGAAACTTCAGAACACGCCCTGGTTAATTTGACAGAATATGACTGTTCTGTGTGCCTGTATTCGCACAGAATTTGTACCGCTGTGGGACCCAGCACAGGGATTTGCTGTCACCAGCTGCAGGACAATCATCTCGGTTACACTTGGAACCTGAGCTTTTGGATCGGTCACCACACAAAGGCGATGTAAAAAAATAGCTGTGTTTCTCAAATCCATCTGTACTGATCAGGGGTATATGAGTGAGGTTTTTTTCTCTAACAGCATAATTAATACACAGCTTTGTAAGGGCTGAACCTTTTAACTGCTTACCTATTTTCAAATAGCAAATTAGCATTTCTTTGCTGCCTTATTACTAAATTAATTAGCTGAGTAAGCAGTTTGAGGAATTGTGGCTATAAATGTCTATCTGGAGAGCCACCGCCCTTTACATCTGCTTTTCCATTTTCTAATTAATTGCAAAAAATAAACCCAACAACAAAAAACCCACACAAATTATCTTATTCCAGGTCTAGGAGGCAGGGGGGAAAACAGTATTTTTAATTTTTAACATGCACTGCATCTTTGTTCAATTATAAGCAATTCGTTTTTAAAGGCAAACTATTCCATTTAGGGAAAAAAAGATGTGAAGTGTGTTCCTGTTTGTATACATGCAAGCGCACAGATAAAAGCAAATACATTTTCAGAGTTACTTGCTTCCACACAGATGTGAAGAGCAATACACTTTATCTAGACAACCACAGCAAAGAGTTATATACGGTAGTTAAGTTACTCTGGGTTCTTCTAGCAAGGAAGAGAAGGAGCTACTTTGTCTGTTTTACACTTGGTAATACTGTCTTTATAAGAGGCAGGGAAGGAATAAGCAACATACGTTTAACAGCTCAGTACAAACTCTTTGGGAGATGGGCTTCTTACCACCAAGCTTTTTATCCAGTTTCTGAATTGAACGATAACACTGATGGCTGGAACTGCCTCTGACCAGAAAAGCTGGCAGCGACTGGGACTGGACAACAGCGTAAGAAAGAGTTAAGCATTCCACTGCCAAGTGTTATTTAAACCCTTGTTCAGACTCTTATTGAACATTACAAACAACTGGATGCATAAAATACTTAAGAGAAAGTAATTCATTATCCTTTGACAAATTTGTCAAGCAAGACAATGAAAGAATATTTTTCACACAGGATACATTTAAGTTTCCAGTTTCTGGTGTGTGAGCTCTCCAGAGACACACCGAGCAATGTCTATGGGCATTTGAATGTCACTGTTATTGGAGCTTTGCAGAATATCTAAAAGACGACATGAAGCTTTCAGTTAAGACAGTCTTATCCTTTCTACATCACCATTGGTCTAAGTGTCTGTGTTACAAGACCTGGCAAAGCTCCACAAGCCTACAATTATTTAAATTAACTGAAACCAAATTATGCTTTGGCTCAGTATTTTTTGTGTTTAAGCTACCTGAAACTGGAGCTGTCATGCTGACGTAAACAATTCTACAGATTATGCAAGGATTTTGCTGATTTGTCACCCCAACGTTCTGGAAAACCTGTCAGGAAATAAGTGAAAACTGTCTCCAGAAGTTAAGTTTTACACAGGATTTTTTTATTTTTTTTTGCAACTTTTTACAAGATCACGTAAGCATAATATACAATGTAAAGAGTTGGATGATTCTTTTATAATCACTAAAAATCAAGGCATTGGCCCATTTTTATGATGATACTGCAAAGATGCTTTGCACGAACTACTGGACTCTGCTGGCAGATCTTGTGCAGGATCAGCACTGGGGAACAGTTCTACGATGCGTCCATCCCTGCTGACGAGGCCTGTGGCCACCTCCATCAACAGAAGAAATAACAAAAACATAATAAATAATAAAAAATAGTAGAACAGTCACACAATTACTGTTTTCTTTCTGGAACCATTCCAAGAACAGACTGCAGTGCCCTGTCTTGTCACTAGGCAATGCAGAACTCCTCCTCTACTAATCCTGATTTTCAGGCTCTCGAAAACCCACACCCAGCAGCTTTTGCTGTTCATGGGAATTACCTTCTCTGCAATTATGGCTACAGAGCTCAAAGCAAACTGAGACCATCCTAAAGACATTTTTTTATACCTGAGTGAAGCATTATGAACAGCTAGACACCAGTCTTCCATTTGCCCTTTTCCAACAGGATGCTGCCACGTATTCTCTCCAAGTCTTTAAGAGTAGTCCAATTGCCTTCCAAAGGAGGTGCATCAATACTGCTGCATTGATACTGCTGCATCTATAGTGCTGCCTGCACAGATTTTGGTTCTTAAAATCTCTTTTTTAGGCCACAGATATTTGCCACTTCCTTGTGAAATTCGGAGCAGGAAAGAGAACAATTTTAAATTCAGAATTCACTCTCCCTTCCAGGTCTATAACCAGGGAGAAGCTTTACCTTTCTTTCATCCCGAAACCCTTGCCCTCCTTGATCTCCAGACCTACAATGAAAATTAAGCCATTGCACAAACAACAGGTGAACCACAGCAACAGTGCCATGAAACCGAGATTAAACTGAGACACACGTGTGAGCTCACCTATTGTTTCGTAGGTTGATCAAATTTTGAAGCATTCTTATCTAAGTGGATGTTGAGCAAAGCCGTGCATACCGCCTCGTTTAGACAATTGAATTAAAACCACCTTGTTTTGCACACTCCCTGTGATTTATCGTCCCTATTGTTTGTACTGGGAAATTCTTTCATTTTTAGAATTACGTTATCTGTTAATCAGTGCCCACAAAAGCAACCAAGCAATGAATGGCAGCTTTCCACGTAAACAGAAGGATTTGGTGGGTTACGTGCACATCGTTCTTCCTAGGATGCAGCGCCAGGGCCTGAGCATCGCAGGAGGAACCGTCGAGCAACGCGTTCCTCGCTCGTCCCTGGCAGAGACACGGCTGGGCAGCCAGGTGGCACCTCCTGCTGCACGGCCTTCAAGACACTTCTCTGTGATCCTTTTCAGAAAGAAGAGAGAGAAAAGAGCGCCTGGATCCCCCTCTGTCCTCCAGCTGATCCTTCGTGACATTTTTGACCATCAGCGTATCGGAGAATCCATCTGAGCTTCAGTCCAGCCCTGGGCAGCCTTCCCTGCATCACTGGCATGTGTCACACACACTATTAAAGAAAATGTAAAAGATCAGGCCTTCTCTGCATCCTTTGTCAGAACGTGGTTGCTGTCTGTGTTGACGGGGCTGCTGGTGTGCCGCTGCACACACAGGGGGGTGTCTCTTGTCATGGGGTTCCTGTGTCTCCCCCCTCGGCTGTTTCAGCACAGAGAGAGCTCGGGAACCCTCCACCGGGATTGTTTTTAGGTGCCAGAGTCATAGTATCATGGAATGGTCTGGGTTGGAAGGGACCATGAAGGTCATCCAGTGCAACCCCCTGCAGCGAGCAGGGGCATCTTCAACTCGATCAGGTTGCTCCATCCAGCCTGACCTTGAATGTTTCCAGGGATGGGGCATCCACCACCTCTCTGGGCAACCTGGGACAGTGTCCCACCACGCTCAGCATAAAAAAATTTCTTCCTAACACCTAGTCCAAACCTCTCCTCTTCTAGTCCAAAGCTGTTATCCCTTGTTCTACCACTACAGACCCTGCTAAAAAGTTTTTCCCTGTCTTCCTATGAGCCTTCTTTAAGAACTGGAAGGCTGCAATAAGGCCTCCTTGGAGCTGAGTCCTCTCCAAGCCGGAAAGCCCCAGCTCTCAGCCTCTCTCCACAGCAGAGGTGCTCCAGCCTTTGACCATTGTGTCCTCCTCTGGACAACAGGTCCCTGCCCCCCTGCACTGAGGGCTCCGGAGCTGGATGCAGGACTGCAGGAGTGGCTCCTCCAGAGCAGAGCGGAGGGTCAGCATCCCCTCCCTTGCCCTGCCGGCCACGCTTCCTTTGACAAAGCCCAGGACACGATGCGTCGGGATGCGATTGAGCCTCCATCGGTGGCAGCGCAGTAACGCCGGACGGACGAGGTGCTCGGGGACACGGTTCAGGCGTGGGTGGCTGCGGTTGGACTTGATGATCTCAAAGGCCTTTGTCCCAACCAAACGATTCTCTGGGTCCATGATTGCTGGCTCATGTCCGGCTCCTCACCCACCGCACTTCCAGGTCCTCCTCAGTCCCACCAACCCCAGCCCGTGCGCAGCCCAGAGAGAACGGGGTCCTGCTGGGTCATTTGGGTTCTGTGTTCAGTTCTGGGCCCCTCACCACAAGAAGGATGTTGAGGCTCTGGAGCGAGTCCAGAGAAGAGCAACAAAGCTGGTGAAGGGGCTGGAGAACAGGCCTTATGAGGAGCGGCTGAGAGAGCTGGGGTTGTTTAGCCTGGAGAAGAGGAGGCTGAGGGGAGACCTCATTGCTCTCTACAACTCCCTGAAAGGAGGTTGTGGAGAGGAGGGTGCTGGCCTCTTCTCCCAAGTGACAGGGGACAGGACAAGAGGGAATGGCCTCAAGCTCTGCCAGAGGAGGTTTAGGCTGGACATTAGGAAAAAATTCTTCACAGAAAGGGTCATTGGGCACTGGAACAGGCTGCCCAGGGAGGGGGTTGAGTCCCCTTCCCTGGAGGTGTTTAAGGCACGGGTGGACGAGGTGCTGAGGGACATGGTTTAGTGTTTGATAGGAATGGTTGGACTCGATGATCCGGTGGGTCTCTTCCAACCTGGTGATTCTATGATTCTATGATTTTTGGTAAATTATGTGATTTTTTGTGAACTATGTGATTTTTTGGCAGTTATGAGATTTTGGGGAATTACATCATTTTTGATAAATGATGTTATTTTTTGCTAAGTGGGTGACTTTTGGTGAATTGTGATTTTTTGTGAATAACAGGATTTTGGGGAATTATGTGATTTTTCTGTGAATTATGGGATTTTTGGGGCAATTGTGTGATTTCAGTGAATTATGTGACTGAGTAATATTAAGCTGTTTTTACAAACTGTGTGGCTTACAGTGAACTGTGACTTTTTGCGAACTGTGGGATTTTTTTGAAATCACATATTTTTTGGGAATTACAGGATTTTGTTGGAATTACAGGATTTTGTTGGAATTACGGGATTTTGGTGCAATTGTGTGATTTTGTGGAATTACGTGATCTTGCAGGACGTTGTGATTTTTTTATCAATTACAGGGTTCATTATAAATTATGTGACTTTTTCGCGAACTATGACATTTGAGGGGAATAACATGATTTTTAATAAACGATGAGCTTTTGGGGGAATTACAGGACTTTATAGATAAACTATGTGACTCCAGGGAAAAACGTGATTTTGGAGAATAGTGAGATTGTTGGTGACTCGTGTGATTTCGGGGATATATGGGATTTGGGGGCGTGATGTGATTTTCGGTGACTTGTGTGATTTTTTGCGTATTACGGGATTTGAGGGGAACGACGGGATCGCTGACAAGCAGTGGGATTTCTCGGGAACGACGGAGTTCGGGGATCGAGGTACCTTGGAGGACGCGTGGGCTCCGCGGGACCCTGAGGCCGCAGCCCCCACCCAGCCCGGCCAGCCCCACGCGGGGCCGCGCGCGCGCGCCCTCCCGCCCCGCCCCTCCCGCGCGCTCCCGCTCCCGCCCCTCCCGCGCGCCCCCGCCCCGCCCCTCCCCGCGCGCCGCTCCCGCCGGCGCGAACAAAGCGCCCCCGCCCCGCCCCGCCCCTCGCGCCCCGCGCTGCCGCCGGCTCGGGCCCCGCCGCGGGTGGCGCGTCCTCGGCGAGCGGAACGAGACCCGCGCCCGCCGCCATCTTCCCGCGCGCCCCGCAGGTGGGTGAGGCGGCGGCGGCGATCGGGGCGGGGGGGGGGGGGCGGGCCGGGCCGCGGGCCTTCGCGGCCCCTCGTGTTCGCGCTGGGGTTCTCGTCCCTCCCGCGTCGGGGCGGCGGGCGGATGCCCCGCCGGGCCCGCACCCCGGGGCCGCGGTTCTCCGGCGGCGTTCGGACCCTCGAGGTGTGGCAGCCGGCCGGCCGCTCGGGGCTGGGCCGTAGGCTCCGGTCTATAAACCCTTTAGTAGGCGGTAACCGGGGGGTGACTGCGGGAGCTGCCGCGTCCCGAAGCCTCGTCCCGCTCCGCGGAGCGGGGTCTGGGCAGGCCCAGGGGGCGTCTGCGAGCGGCTCGGATCGAAAGGGCCGATCGCTTATGCCGGGCGGCCGGCTCTTTAAATACGTCTCGCTCCTTCAGGGTCGGATTTTCTGTGCCGGAGCCTCTCCGCGGGGCAGCTGGAGTCGGCGATCCGGCATCGGCTCTGCCTTGGAGCGTGTCCCCGCTCTCGGGATGGCGCTTAGGATTCCAACTGTATCTCGTTCTTGTATTTCTGAGTAGTTGGAGGCTTTGTATTCCTTGCCTGGTCTCGTGAATGCGCATCGCGCGCTGTCGGGGAGGGATCTGCTTCAGGTGATGAATAACTGGCCATAGTCTTATTTTGGAATGTCACTCTTTTACCTGTTTTCTAGAATATTAAACATTCTGACTTCCTGCCATGTAAATGCGTATCCGTTTAAAATTTTTTTTCTAAGGGAGATAACTTAAAGACTATTTAAAATTCACTTATAGTATATAAGAAGTCTAGTCTTTAGATCCTTGTTTTCCTAAGATGGTGTATTTGTATGCAAGTAATTGTGTGTACGTATATATTTTTTAACAATTATTTTCTCCTCTCATAACACCATGAGACGATTCTTGTTGCAATGTTCTTAGAACATGACTAAGGACAGAACAAGAAGGTAACCTCTCCCTGGAAAAATTAATAGGTAGTCTGTTCCAAAGAGCTTGGTTAAAGGACACCTTGTCCATTGATGCCACAGAGGAAAGATGTTCTAGGTATGCAGCAAGAATTTGGTGGCTTTTCTTTCTTGATGTGGTTTATAAGGAGGAAAACCAGTTTAAATACAGAACTAAGGGGAGATGACAAGAGGGAGGAGACAGGAGAATGAAGAAAGGAGGATAGGTGTGGAAAAGTGTCATCCTCAAAAGAACGAGTAAGATACAAGGGCTGTAGCAAAAAAAAGGTTGGTAGAAGGCACCTGAAATGTTAAGCTCTAGGACTCATTTACTTTCATTTATACCTACAGCTAATGCTGTGCTTCAGTCATCCTTGAGTATTAGCGCTTGAGCTGATCAGATTGTGACGTGCTGTGCCATATGTGCTGGCTGAAAGCTGTATAGTGGGGTGGACCGAAGATGCAGCTTGAGCTCTAATCTTGAGTTTCCCTGCTGTTCTTTGCTTTTTAATTATTATTTTATTTTTATTCATAAGCACACACGTACCACTGCATGTCAGAAACACACACCACCCCCCATGAAATACATCAGTAAGCCTATGTATATTTATGATTTTTTAATAGTGTTACAGTGCTGCTTATTATTTTGACAGCATAAGGCTGGTAAGTCTGAGCTCATCAGCCTGAAAAGCCCATCAATTAAGTGAAAAATCTTCTCTAGCAGATTTACTGTTCTTTTCTAGCTATTTGCCCAATGGGAATGTTGCTCTGACAGCAAGTGCATACTAGGTATTTTCATAATATTGTTTGTGTGTGAACTTATACTTCAAATCTTCTTCAGAAGCTCAGTATCCAAGCTGTGCTTGAATATTACATTTTTCTAATAGGACCCCAAAAGTGTCGTTCCTAGTCCCATATGAAACATGGAAGGGTGCCAATCATCCTTCATCCTAATTTACATGGGCAATATAAATAAAGCAATAAATAAAGCAATTGAAGTTCGGTGTTGAGAGTTGACAAAGGTTTTATGTTCAGGATGAACCTTCTTTCAAAAATCCAGTGGAAAGTGGAAGATGACTTCTTGCAGGCAGTAGATCTTACTTAATGTAGTTGTACTTGTAAGCAAAGTGCCAAGTATTACGCTCAGTTTTCCAATAACAAAATATATAAACAATTAATTTTGATACAGTCTTGAAGCTGTGCTGGGTGGCTTCCTGTTTAGACTTGATCCAATTGAAAAGGAAGCTGGACCTAATATTCCTTTTTTCAAAGGGAGTCTTGGTCTGAGTTATTTCAGTAGTTTTCTAATGAGGAGTCTCAATATGACTTTGCTGAAGTTTTGCTTTATCTGTTGGCTAGAAAATTAAATTGATGCAAAATCACCAGTGCCATAAAGCATACTAAAAGATAAATGCAAATGCTTTAGGTGAGGTTGGGAATTAGGATGTTAATACTTAAACTGCTGGTTACATTTGTGTTGATTTTTTTTTCCCTTAGTGTATAAGGACAGGGCTCAGTTTTTCTCTGGGACCAAAAATCCATATCTGGTTTCCAAAAGGGGAAGTTGAAACAGTGCTGGTACATATGGAAAAAGCATCTTCCTACAAATTCTGGCTTTGGATTTGTGCGTCTGCTGTCTTTCCTGCAGCAAAGCTTTCTGCAAGCCAGATTTTATTTTTTCTTTGACCTTCCTAGCTGCCGGTGGGCACTTGGTCTCTGGGTGTGTCCTCTATGGGACCCATCAAAGTACTGGTGTTTGGAGTCTTCTGTGACTAAAGTGAGAATTGAAAACAGCCGTTTAAAAAAAAAATTAGGCCATTTCATCTGGCACAATTAGGTCTCTGTTGTTCCAAAATAAACTGTGCTGCTATAATCGAATGCTTTCCTAGCCAAATGTTTTGGCAAAAACTATGAGGAAGATGGAAAACTTGGGGATTTGGGTGGCGTAGCACAAAACCCCCTCTCTTAGTACTGCCTAATTTTGTATCCCTTCAAGTTCATTAGCTTTGGTTTATGATGAGCAGTCAGGAGTTTCATGGGCATATTTGTCTCTTTGCCTCTTCTGCAGTAAATATTTAATTTCTATTTAATACTTACTGTCTTATATGGATTGTTCAAACTCATTATACTTGTTCTTTTAGTTCTTAGTACCAGTTTCTGTAAATCTTCCCTAAAGCGAGATAGATAATTAGCTGATGGATTCTGGTTTTCCAAGGCCAAGTTATCTGGAGGGTGCATCATCTCTTCAGCTTGTCTCAGGAGCCGTGTTACCAGCAGGTGATTGTCTTTCAGCGTTGTGGTTGCTGCATTTCCACATAAGTAAATGGTTGTGAGAGGGAATTAAGTGTTATTATTTCCCTTTTCGAATGAAAAGGGGCAGCTGCTGGAGTGACTGTAACTTATTGCTGTGGACAATCATTGCTTGCTCTGTGTGGTTATCTCCCTTTATTTGTTTTTTTTTCTGATCACTGTTATTCTACTGTCTCCCCTTGTTCCTGGGGACTTTGCCTCCTGTTAATGGTCCATCATTGGTACTGGCTGCTTCTCTCTTCTTTGGTGCACTCTAATAACCAATTTAAGTGAGGTTAAGGCTTGGCTACCGCCGGAAAGCACAGCTCTGTCAGTTCCTTATGTCTGTGGGGTGAATAAGTGCTGAGCTCTTGCCTTGATCAGAGTTGCAGTCTGGCTAAGCATACAGCCCCATTGCGGGTGCTGTGAAGTGGCTGGGATGCGTGGCTGTGCGGTGGGGGTGGGTGAGAGGAGGGACCACCCCTTTCTGCAGTAACGTGGGTTTAAACTGTATTTTACCTCTTGGGAAGCTGCACACTTGTTGCCTTTTTGTGAAGAGTTCACAGGGTTTCTCCCCACATCTCCAGTTATTTTTCAGCAGATCAATTTGGGAGCTTCAGCTGTGAAATATTTTTAAGGTGTTTTGATTTTATGAAGTTGAAAAACTTCTGCTTGAAGTCAGATATAAGGAACTGTGCAAGACAGCCAGAAGCGGAATTTATTTTAGGTTTCTTAAGAGAAGTAAATGCTACAGCTTTCATATCCTTGGAAGAATTGGGTTGCAAGGGAGCTTGGACATTGCATCCATGGGAGCTTTTTTTTTGCGGACGACACTAAGCTGGGTGGAAGTGTCGATCTGCTGGAGGGTAGGGAGGCTCTGCAAAGGGATCTGAACAGGCTGGACCGCTGGGCTGAGTCCAATGGGATGAGGTTTAACAAGGCCAAGTGCCAGGGCCTGCACTTGGGGCACAACAACCCTATGCAGTGCTACAGACTAGGAGAAGTCTGTCTAGAAAGCTGCCTGGAGGAGAGGGACCTGGGGGTGTTGGTTGACAGCTGACTGAATGTGAGCCAGCAGTGTGCCCAGGTGGCCAAGAAGGCCAATGGCATCTTGGCTTGTATCAGAAACAGCGTGACCAGCAGGTCCAGGGAGGTTATTCTCCCTCTGTACTCGGCACTGGGGAGACCACTCCTCGAGTACTGTGTTCATTTCTGGGCCCCTCACCACAAGAAGGATGTTGAGGCTCTGGAGCAAGTCCAGAGAGGAGCAACAAAGCTGGTGAAGGGGCTGGAGAACAGGCCTTATGAGGAATGGCTGAGAGGGCTGGGGTTGTTTAGCCTGGAGAAGAGGAGGCTGAGGGGAGACCTCATTGCTCTCTACAACTACCTGAAAGGAGGTTGTAGAGAGGAGGGTGCTGGCCTCTTCTCCCAAGTGACAGGGGACAGGACAAGAGGCAATGGCCTCAAGCTCTGCCAGAGGAGGTTTAGGCTGGACATTAGGAAAAAATTCTTCACAGAAAGGGTCATTGGGCACTGGAGCAGGCTGCCCAGGGAGGTGGTTGAGTCACCTTCCCTGGAGGTGTTTAAGGCACGGGTGGACGAGGTGCTGAGGGGCATGGTTTAGTGTTTGATAGGAATGGTTGGACTCGATGATCCAGTGGGTCTCTTCCAACCTGGTTATTCTATGATTCTATGATTCTAAGCTGACTGCTTGCAGCCCAGCCCTTGGCCTGTCTCTGCCCCAGCTGCATCTTCCCACCTTTCCTTTCTGCTGGCTGGAGAGCTTATGAGACCATCCAGCCACTTCAGCACGTGAGCTGGCGGAAAAGCAAACCCAGTGATGAAAGTGAGGAGTGCTGAGGAAGAGCTGAGAACATGCAGCTGGAGGCCGGGGAGTGAATGTGTCTCTGGCAGCCAGCAGTCAAACGGACTTGGGCCACCTTGCGCTGGCAGCTTAGATTCTTTGTGAGCACAGAGACAGAAGCGGGTGTCCTGATGAGGGAAGAACCTCCTGGCTTAATTGTCATGCTTGAAGGAGGAGGAGTGCATTTTTAGTGTGCTGTGCTTTTTGTATGTGCTAGGAACATTGAGGTTTACGTGTAAGATCTCTAGGTAATGACACAGTGACTGGCTTGTTTTACGCTCTTTGAACTTCACTGTTTGCATTTCAGAGAGGAAAATTTTACATATTGCAGAGGTGGTAATCACAACATTTTCACACCGCAGGAAGATTGATTCCTTGGCAGATTTGTTTATTTGGGCCCCTGTATTTGCATAGGACAGGAATAAAAAAGGTGCAGATGCTTTTTTAGGCCTTACTTGTGGCTTCATAATCTACCTCTTAAAATCAGTTCCCTAATCCTGTCTTATGCACTTTTGGTGATGCTACGATATTATGTCCTATATTTTTTATTTTTTTTTTTTTAGTATCTAGCATTTGTTAACCAAGAATAAATTAAGATATTGATCATAGCTAAAATGCTCTGTTCTTTTTCCTTTTAGGCCGCCATCATGACAGCTGAAGAAACAGTGAATGTTAAGGAAGCTGAAATAATTAAACTAATACTAGATTTTCTGAACTCAAGGAGACTTCATATCAGTATGCTGGCACTTGAGAAAGAAAGTGGGGTCATTAATGGCTTGTTTTCAGATGACATGCTTTTTCTAAGGTAGGACTTCTTTCTATGGTGTTTAAATACCACAGATATGTAAACATACAGCTGGACTGTGATTCAGCGGGCAGTCCATACTGCTAAGCAGGAGGTCTTATGTCCTGGTCTTATTCTCTTCCTTCCTGGTCCTAATTCTGTGGTTCAGCTCAGAATTTAGTTATCACGTCTTATGAGCCACATGAAGTAACTCACTGTGCGTCATCAGCATTGGTTTAGAGTTAGATTTTTTTTGTTTGCTTGTTCATTCATTTTAACTTGGTTATTTTTCCGATGTGCTAATGAATTAAGGAGTGGAAAGGAGTTTTAACAAGTGCCAGTGTCAGTGCAGGTTAAGCTGGGGAAAACACATGACCAGGAATAGAACAGGAGCGTGAGATCATCTCTTGTCAGCAATGATCTGTTGTTTGCTTACCATGTCATGTGGAACTGAATGTGTAGACTTCTAAAATAAAATATTTAGAAAATATTCTATTCTACCTGCATTTCAAAGTAATGCCTAGATTTATCATTCATGTAATAATATGAAAGGGGTCTCTGCTGTCTTTAAGGCATGAAAGTTGTTGTTATATACCTTTTCTGGTATTGCCCTCGAAATAATTCAGAGGAGTTACTGTAGTTGCGTACCAGGTTTTTAGCATTGGTTTGTTTTTTTAAGTTTGCTTTCATTTTTCAGAATGTATACATTGAATCTATTAATATGTTTATTTGAACTCTTGAAATAAGATTTTTTTTTTAAGTAAGAATTACAGATGAAGCAGGAGGAAGGTCCATTTTGTCCTTTTTGATGCTTCTTTAGAAGTAATAAATATTAGTCCTTCTTGGATGGAGTTATTTTTACAAAATATCAAAGAAAGGGCTTGGATTTTGCTCTTATCAGTCACATCAGACAGTCATCTTGGCATCTGTGCAAAGCATTAACTTTTCAAAGTGGGCTGATCACCTGTTATATTTGAATGACTCTTCTGTATTTAAATGAGCTGCTCATTTAGAAGGAAGAAGGTTGTTCCTGTCCAGTGAAGTTAAAAGTGTGACCATTTCTTTTTCTAGGCAGTTGATTCTTGATGGTCAGTGGGATGAAGTGCTTCAATTTATTCAGCCTCTTGAATGTATGGAAAAATTCGACAAGAAAAGGTAAAGTAGAATGTATGTCAGAATTCAGGTTTTTGAGTTGTGGAAAACACATGAATTCAATTGTGTATGAAAGCAGTAGTTCTAAGTTTTCCACCTTAGTTTTGGGTTTTTTTCTAATGTATATGCGCTTCATGAAGTGTGTGCATGTGGTTTTTAACTTAAGGTACGAAAAATGTGTACAGAAAATATGTTCATTTGTCGTACAGTTTAGGAATACAGTACATATTGTACTGTCATTTTATAGTTAGCTGCTCTGTCGTGTTTCTGTTTAAGAAATGAGTATGATTGATGTACTTTTCTTATTAACCTTCTGATATTTTAAGGTAGTGTTTCTGAAAGCAACAATTGAAAAAAACATTTTTTTGTGTAAAAAATAGTTTGTTAAAATTTGAGGTCGGTTCCTTGTCATTGCGATTTCTATGCCTGACTCAAAAATTAGCTGTAAAATACCCTGTGTGTCTCTAAAAGAATGTTTAGCTACTGGATCAACATGTATGGTGTTTCACTTCTCACCTGCAGATTTCGTTACATTATAATGAAGCAGAAGTTCTTGGAAGCCTTGTGTGTAAACAATGCAATGTCAGCAGAAGATGAGCCTCAGCATGTAAGAGTTGTCTCTGTTTGGGGAATTTCTGTTGTTGTCAAGATTTCTCTTTAGATATTTGGATTAAAGGCAATGCGGAAGCTCCTAGCACCCAATATACGCATTTTAGCTTTTTCCAAATGGTTTCATAAACAATGGAAAAATGGTCACTTAGCAGCATAGATCAGTGACTGTTTGCTGTTTTTGTGATCCTGATCCTCAGATGTTATGCTGTTATGCTTTTATTTTTTTTTTTTTCCTCCCCCTTTCCTCCCTTGCTCTGAAGCAAGTCTTGGAATCATGGAAAGGTATTGTCATAATCAGGACCAGGTCAAAGATTCCATTTTGGATTAATCTTAGTCTCTTGCTTTTAGAGAGGAAAGGACATAGTTGATTCTTTGGAGGGAATAGATATGTACACAAAGGACTGATTCAGTTAAATCTGTGAAGAGCAGGGGTTGTGAACTTAGATATTCAATATGGAAAGAGACAAGAGCTCAAGCTGGTGAAGAAAGTGTGTGGATTTTGAAATTAATTAGTGTTTCATTTATGTTAGCAGTAAAGGAACACTAAATTTCTACCACAAAAATGTTATGAAATGAAAAATTAAGAATGCTAGTAGTTCTAAGACAGTTGATTTTGTTTTTAAAATGGGACTGGTTTTATTTCTCTGTTCCGTTACACGTTTGTTGTTTTGCAGGGTCTTCTTTTGACAGCGTAGAGAAAGCTGTAAGTTAGTCTGTATTTATAGTTGTAAACAGAAGCTGTGCTATTCCTCTAATCACTCAATCTATTGTTACTAGATAGCAGTAGAGAAACAGAAAATGTTATTTATATCCTTTTTTTTTTTTTTTATTTTGAATGTTACCAAATGTGTTGGCGTGCTGTGGGGAAAAGGCTGCTCTACTGAGCAGGTACTAGCTAACATGGGCAAGCAGGGTTTTTTTATATTTTTTTAATCTTTTTAACTAAAAATAGCAAGTTACATGTATTTAATGTGGTTCTTGGCTTTTAGCTCCCTACAGGCTTTGTACTAAAGCCCTCTATTCATTCGGAGGTCTTATCTTCTGAGACCTTTTTGATCTTTTCTAACATTTTTGATTGAAGAACAGAAGATCTCAATGTAAAAGCCAACTCAAAGTTGCTAATCGCTGGAATCTAGAAAAATCTACAAGCCTTTTATTACTTATACCAATAGCTGTTCTCTCACACCAAAAAAAGGGGAAAAAAATCAGTTGGCTTTGAGAACAGAAGTAACCTTCTGTGCTGCAGTAGATTTGATGCTGTTCAGCTATGGATTTAAAATTTTAAGCCTATCAAACCTGCAGCGACATGAAAAAGTTCCATAGATCCGTAGGAGACGGGGGGAGGATTGCAGGAAGTCAAAGTACCCAGAAGGTTGGCTCTGTTGCAAGTACATCTCCATCAGCAATTTAAGACTACATATATTGTATCCTGTTTTAGTTAATATAAGCAGTAGTAGCAATAAAGGAGTGGTAGCAGAAAAATTCTGCTACTGCCTGTTTTTCTTCAACTAACTGTTCTTGTAGAAACACGTGTACTACAAACCACTCTGTTAATGTTCTTATTTCTGTAGCTGGAGTTCACAATGCGTGAGGCTGTGCAGTGCCTACACGCGCTAGAAGAATACTGTCCCTCGAAGGAAGATTACAGTAAACTCTGCTTGCTGTTGACGCTGCCTCGCTTGACCAACCACGCCGAATTCAAGGACTGGAATCCCAGCACTGCACGGGTTCACTGCTTCGAAGAAGCCTGTGTCATGGTGGCAGAGTTTATTCCTGCTGATAGGAAACTGAGTGAGGCTGGCTTCAAAGCAAGTAACAATCGTTTATTTCAGCTTGTAATGAAGGGATTGCTTTATGAATGTTGTGTGGAATTCTGTCAGAGTAAAGCAACAGGAGAAGAAATCACAGAAAGTGAAGTGTTGCTGGGCATTGATCTCTTGTGTGGTAATGGGTGTGATGACTTGGACCTTAGTTTATTATCATGGCTGCAGAATCTGCCAGCTACTGTTTTCTCTTGTGCTTTTGAACAAAAGATGCTTAATATTCATGTTGATAAACTCCTCAAGCCTACAAAAGCTGCATATGCAGATCTTTTGACGCCTCTTATCAGCAAACTTTCTCCTTACCCATCGTCCCCAATGAGACGGCCTCAGTCAGCAGATGCTTACATGACCCGCTCCTTAAACCCTGCCTTAGATGGGCTGTCGTGTGGATTAACAAATCACGATAAGCGAGTCACAGACCTTGGGACCAAAACTTCTCCGATGTCGCACTCCTTTGCTAACTTCCATTACCCAGGAGTACAGAACCTCAGCCGAAGTCTCATGCTTGAGAACACAGAGTGTCACAGCATCTTTGAAGAGTCACCAGAGCGGTAAGTGCAACTGTAGCTTTATTTTCCCCTTGGCTTAAGCAGCACTTAATCTTACTGAAGAGTTCTTACCTGCACTGTAACTTTGAACATAATTATAACATGGAAACATAATGAGATTGTTTAAATTCTGTTGTAATTAAAACTCTGCATACAAGGGATTTTCTTCCTCACACTTTTATGATCAAATTTTCATATTTGGGCTTGAGCCTTACGGATTCAGTCTGGACTTTCTTAAAGCTGAAATCCTAGCACAGAGTTCAAATACCCTCTGATAGTGTAAGGGAGTCTAGCTAAGATTTATGTCCAGTATTACTGAATTCTTTCATTCCAGATAAATAAATGAAGGCTGTGGAATAGTTGTAACTCCACCTTCTTTCCCCATCGTGTTCTGTCCTCAAGTGTCTGTAAATTTTGGTTCTGACGCTGTAAATGATTTAAGCGTACTTCAAAAACTTACATACAGAAATAGTCCCAGTGAAGCTGGTGGAAATTACTGTATGCCATCCTTGTGGCATTCCTCAGTCTCTTAACAACAGATATTCAGCTTAAATATTCACTTGCCATCTTCCAAACTGAATCTGAATAAGGCTGATAAACATGTTGGGTTTTTTAAATATTGAACTTGAAGGTAGATGGGTTATGATAGTGCTGGTATGCTGTTGATAACTATTTTTAATGCAGTGTAGGCTGTAAAATGGCTTCTCTCCTACCGTAAGACCTAAGGCTGCATCAAAACTGTGGTTTTTATCTTCTGAGAAAAAAGTCCTGGTAGCAAGGAGAAATGATACTTGTCAGTTAAGAGCATCATGATATTTTTGCTTGGCCTTTATTTTGACCAGCAGTTCTGACCCTCTCTAAATGTTGTAGCCATGCCTCTCTAGAAAGTAGCTGCCAGCTTTTTTGGCTTTTGGAGAACCAGATGGGTAGCTAGCACTTGGGTGCACTGGCCAGCAGAGGATATTTCTAGAGCTGTGATGTTCAATCCTGGCCACAGTTGGTGCCATTGTCTGTTAGATTTGCTTTACAGCAATTTTCTGTATCTTGTGTTAAGATAAAGACCAGCTGTAACTAAGCTGAATGGAAAGGAAGCTGATGTCAGTTCACCAATAATAATCAAAACTTTTGCTCTAATGTATGTCTTAATACATTCTCTTAATGCTTATCTGGAAAAGAGCTATTTTGTTGGATTCTAAAATGATACCAGCCACTTCACAACTGGGATGTTTGTAGATATCTCAAGTCTTAAAGAAGTACTACTTGAGTTGCATTTTTAAAAATTTTATCTCCTGAAGATGTGAATGAATTGTGAATCCTCTAATTCTATTCATCTTACAAACCTTAACATTTGTGCGTGTAGCCCAGGGACTAATGTTAAAACTGATTCTCAAGTGTTCCGTTTCCTTTTTCAGTTTTAGTCTACTGGGACAATTCTGCACAAGTGGAGCTACCTTGTGGGCCAAATAAAATAGTAAATTGCTGCAGTTGTTTTCCTTTGTGTAGGCATTTGTATGTTAAGTGAAGCCGACAGAACTTAACATGTTGTTTTCATTAATTAATGCATCCATTGAAGGTTAGAATTAAGTGAAGAGGACAGATCCATAAATTTCAAAAAATTTTCAAGAAAAATCCAATTTCAGATGAAGTGTTCAGTTTGAAAGGGAACGTTTGCAAGGGTGGAAGCTGAGAAGCTGGGTTTTATGTAGATCTGGGCCTTTCTTCCTTTTGCATGTGACAGGAATGTGGTATTTCTTTCATAAGTTCATAAACTGAAGATGGGAATCAAACTTATTAGTTAAGGGGTATATAATTTGAGTGCAGGGATAGAAAATACGGAGACTGGGTATCCTTTGGCTTTTTGGAAAATGTGGGGGCAAAGCATTCTTGAATGTCTGTGCTTTTTTTTGTTGGGGGTTATTTTATTTAGTGTAACTCATTGCAAGTGGCATTTTTTTCTTCTAAGCAATATCTTCAGTTTTATGTGACTTGAGTAGTTTGCATACTTGTGTTATCAGAATTTATTCTAGAATGTTATTTTTCTCTACTAACAGGGGATTGTCTGCTCTTAGTTTTTCTCAATTAAGCCTCTCTTCTTTTCTATGTTGCTACAAGAAGTGATACTCCTGTGGAGACACAACATCCCATCAGCAGTGAGACTTTGTGCCAGAGCTCAACATCAGAAAATGAACCAGTTAATGGAGCGCAAAGTCAAGGATCGGCCAAACAAGAGAAAAATGAGGTAGTGCTTGGTTGTTTAAAAATAATGAGGCCCTTTGAGCTGTATTCTGATCACTTCATAATGATTTGCCTTTGCGTTGGGAACTTCATGCATGACAATGGGTTGCTTTCAATGTTGTTTTTACTATAGTCGAAATAGCTATTACATCCTGTTGGATAAACAAATTTTTTTTCCCATTGTATAAAGTTCTGCTGTCATTTGAGTCAGTAATGCAGCTGATTAGCATGCCTTCTTGCATCAGCAGTGTTGCTAAACTGTTGTGTCTATTTACAAAACATAAAAAGAGAGATTTTGCAGTACTCCAAGTCAGCAATGTTAAATTAAACAATGCTTAAGGATCCTTAGTGTTTTAGCAAGGAATCTCGTATGCAGCCTGCAATTTTTGATGCTAATACACCGAGTTTCATAGGTCATCCTAGATCATTTTCTGTCTAGAACACAAAGTAAAATTGGAAGATGCCCTAGTAAATCTGTCTTTGCTATTCAGAATCCAATAGCAGTGTCTTATTTTGGATTCATCTTTGAAGGCTTGCACTTTAGCTATCCCTTTTTTCTTTTTTTTTTCTTTTAGCAGAAAGTGAAATAATAGTTCAGTAGGAAACTTATTCTACAGTTTTAAATACCTGTGTCTTAATTCAGTAATAATGAATACATTGAGTATGTGGTCTGTTTTGTTTGCAGACTCCAGTTTGATTTCCTTAAGCAAACTTTGTCTTGGCTTATGACACCTATATGGTGATATGGTGAAAACCAATCTGGTCTCAGAAGGCCTGTATTCTTGTAGGCTCGGGTGAGACAGTGAGGCCTACTGGAAGATTAACGAGTCCTACAGACTTGAGGACTTTGCTGCCCTCTAGGATTTTGCTGAGTGACTTCTCTGCTGCAAGTGTTGTGTATGCGCATTGGGAATAATGGGAGGGAGTAAAGAGCTTCGCTAGGCTTACAACAGAACAGGCTTTGAAAGGCAAAAAACTGGACATGGAATTTATAGGAGAGAATGAAGACAGGAGATGCTGTGCTGTGGGTGAAGATGTTGGCCAGACTATTATACAAAAGTAGAAAAAAAATCACCTAGTACAATTTCACCTTGTTTTGTTTTCCACATTATAGTGGTATTTGTGTATGCCTGTAGCGTAAGAAATGAATTTACATTTCTTTTCATAGCTTTATTTTTTTGCATTGTTCCTGGAGGGACTGACTTGGGATCCAGAGCTTATAGAATAGAGTATCTGGGCAATATATTTTAGTTTTCAGTGTTCGTTTGGGTAATAATGACACAGAACCAAAGGATCATAGAATATTTTGGGTTGGAAGGAACATTAACGCTCACCCAGCTCCAACCCCCCTCCATGGGCAGGGACACCTCCCACTAGCTCAGGCTGCTCAAGGCCCATCTGACCTGGCCTTGAACACCACCAGGGACGGGGCAGCCACAGCTTCCCTGGGCAACCCGTGCCAGTGCTTCATCACTCTCATCGTGAAGCAATTCCTCCTTATGTCTTTGATTGGATTGAATCCAATTGCAACAAACAAGTATCAGTCATGGAAAGAAATATAGCGGAGAATATACCTGTTGCTTAGAAGGATTATAAGCCAGTGACTGGGGAATAGTTGATGTGTTTGAAATATAGAGAACAAACTTTCTAGACTTCTGAAGGTAAATTCAGAGTCTCTAAATTGCAGGTGTTCATCTCAGGGAAACCAAGGGTCTTAAACTTACTCCAAATACAACAGCATTATAAAATACGTTATAAACAAAAAAAATATTGTATCAGAGAATACAATATCGTAATGGAAGTATTTTTGTTTAGAAGAATTCCAAAGGCTCATAGTTACAAAGAAGGATCCTCTGCATGAATTGTCTGAATTAATGCAAATTTCTCAGGATGTTCTTATATAGATTACAATCATTAGATGACAAATACGTCACTTTTGAAAACAAATTAAAAAAAACTCATCAGAGTATTTATTCTTTTACTGCTTTTTTTTCCTACTTGTCAATGCATATACAGTTCAGGGGTTTTCTTTAGAAAATGCTTTGCACTTCAGTGCTGTTATTTTGGCCTTCAACTAAAGTGCTTTGGTGTTTTGTAGGGCGTTTTTGTTTGTTCACTTCTAACTTGTTCTCAACTGTTTTATGATGGTAGCATTTGGAACTAGTGGCACAGAGGGAGTGAGGATTGAGGAATGCAGAAGGCAGTGAGTCCTGGGGAGCTAAAAATAGTATGCGAAAGGCAAGAGACTGAGAAAGGAAGCTCAAGTATGTGTGTTTGGTCCAGAAAGTAATGAATTTTAAAGTTAGAACAAGGCACCAGTTTCAAAGGTAGGATGTTACACTTGGATAGACCACTTCAAAGTTGGCTACTGGGAGAGTTAAATTGGCTCTGCAGGCCGGCAGGGAGGTGTCAATGTGGCAGAGAATACTAGATTTGTAGTGAAAATATGACTTGGAATTTGGAACGTAGTTAACATTGTTTACTGATTTTTAGTTTCAGTTTTCAGTCACCTATTTGTTTTGATCTTAAGTGATAGTTGGTAAGTTTTGTAGGAAGGAGGAGTCTCCTGAATTTTGGCAGGACTACTTCAACACAGACTGGCAGTGATTTCCTTTTTTTTAATACATGAACTATATCTGGCTCCAGGGAAGAATGGAAGTATTTCTTAGGAGAATCTGCTGGCCTTTTGATGCCTGTATTGAAATAATGAACCAGAAAATTAACATTTAGGTTAAATACTGCAATTAAATAGTTATTTTTCTTCATGAGGCATTGTTTCTGTTTCTAGCTTCGCGATTCAACAGAGCAGTTCCAGGAATATTACAGACAAAGACTACGTTACCAGCAACACTTAGAACAGAAAGAGCAACAACGACAGTTATACCAGCAAATGTTGTTGGAAGGAGGTGTGAATCAGGAAGATGGAGCTGACCAGCAACAGAATCTTACTGAACAGTTTCTCAACAGGTTGGGAGATTTTGTTGCTTCTGCCTCCACCCATTTCAGTCCCTCTTCAAGTTCTCATAATAACTTGGTTTGGTCTCTTTTGTTTTTTATTAGATCTATCCAGAAGCTGGGAGAATTAAATATAGGTATGGACAGTCTTGGAAATGATGTACAGACGCTCAGCCAGCAATGTAATGGGAGCAAAGGGAACATATCTACCAATCCAGCACCACCCTCAGACAGCAGTCAGAGGATAACAGCTGATAGCCAGAATGTTAGTACAAGCACTCCTCGAAAGCGTGGATCAGCTAATCAGATACCCTTTCCTGAAGAGTCGCCTATCCAGGGGAATCAAATGTAAGTTGTGTGAGACAGTCCAGAATTAGGAATGTCCTTCTGATAGTACTGGGAGAGGAGCTGCTTGTATTTATTTTTAGCCAACAAGGGTTATTTAGCTCATTGTCAGTGTTTTCTGTATAACTTTACAGGCATTATAATTTTTTTTTTCTTTTTTTTGACAGCACACATGAAAAATTGTGGTTATTTGTTATGGTTTACATTTTATGCTTATTTTTAATATCAGAGATTTTATTCCCATATGTATAGGTCTTGCTTATTTTGTGTTCTGTTAACTTTCTGAAAGCTTTTTTATAAAATAGAAAGTAGATTGAGAAAGACGCAGGGCAGAATGGGAACTGGGTTTCCTCTGTTAACTAAATGTAATGCTGACCTGAAAGCAACAACTATTTTTCAATGGTTGTGTATACATGTGCATGTTATGGAATGAAACCAAATATTTCTAACTTCCATCCACTTGTTCACTGCCTGGAGTTGCTGCAGAAACAGCAACCCCTTTTAAAATAATAGTTTAATGATAAAGAATCAGACATGCATAACACTTGACCACACTAAGTAGGCAGTCCTGAGAATGACTGAAACTGTTAGTATGAAAAAATACTTAACAAATCTGTCCCTGCTCTTGTTTTTTAACGACTTGTTGTGAATTGAAACTCTTCACAAAATCATACCAGTGTATCAGAACATGCTGTCCCTCAGCCACAGCTGGAAGATTCTTCAGGGAATTCAACTAGGACAAGAGGAGATGAGGTGAATTTTCTTATTGTGCTTTACAGTTTGTGTTTTCACAAGATTCAGTGTTTAATCCTGAGTATGTGACATCCTGTTATTGTTAGTAAACATTTAGAAATGAGATTTGGTTGGTACAGTACCTACAGAATCATAGAACCATTGAAATGGAAGGGACATCTGGAGACTGAATCCAAACCCTCCTCAAAGAGGAGTCAATGAGAGCAAGTTGCTTTGTGCTGGGTCCAATGAGGTGATTAGAGTATCTCCAAGGATGGAGACTCTACAACCTCTGTGGACAACCTGTTCCTGTGTCTGACCACCCTCACGTTGTTCTTAAAGCAACAAAAATATTTTAATGGAATTTCCTATATTTCAATTCATGTCCTCTGCCTCTTGTCCTTTCACTGGGTACCACTGGTAAGAGTTTTGCTCATTCTTCTTTACCGCTCCTGTCAGGTATTTGTATACACTGAGAATTAAATGCACACACCCCCTGAAAAGCCCTTCTGATCTTGAGACTGAACAGTCCAGCTCTCAGCTTCTCCTTGTACAACAGAGGTTCCAATGGGACATCTTTAACAGCCATTGTTTTGTCTTTTCCTGGTTGAAACTTTTAATTGTTGGACTCCAGTCAGTATGGTCTGACTTCAGGGAGATAACTTTGCAGTAAAGTACATCCCAAAGTTTCTGCATCAGGTAAATAAAAATCAAAACTTTTGAAAGATGGTGATGAGGTTGTCTGGATATAATAAATCTTAGCATAATTTAATAACTGTCTACAGGGTGAAAAGCTGGTTCTTATTTTTGATATTTTATTTGTTTTATAAACTGTTTTTATCAGTTGGACTGTTTTCATTAAAAGTGCAGCTGTGCTCCCCTTGCAAGTCTCGCACAGATCAAATGTGTTTACATTGAAGTCAACTGTAATATCATGCTCTTGAGATGGGCTGTTTAGAAGCTGTTGGAAGCCTGAAGGGTGTATAAGCAATGTTAATCTGATGTTAGCTGTATGAGTTGAGTTGAAGAAAGCAACTTAGTGAAGTATGCTTTTCCTTGACCTAGATTAGACATCATTTTATGAATCCGTAATCTGAACAGTTTTGCCTGGTGTGACTGCTTATTAATACTGTGGTACAGTAGTTATACGTTATTCTGAGAAAGTCATGTCAGCTTTTAAACATCCAGTTTTATGCTGGAGAACTTAATTTGGCTGTTCTCCTTCTACACAGGATGACAAATCAAAAAAGCAGTTCATTTGTATTAATACTCTAGAAGACACACAAGCTGTCAGAGCTGTAGCCTTTCATCCCAGTGGGAGTTTATATGCTGTTGGCTCCAACTCCAAAACACTGAGAGTGTGTGCCTATCCAGAAATAATTGACCTAAGGTAAGAAAGCTTGTAATTTCTTTTTCTGTATTGTAGCACTCTTCTTCTGTAGCTACTGATATCTGTGTATTTCATAACTGTATTTTGTTGTCATAAATAGTGCAGTGCTTTCCTTAAAAACCTGGACTGCCAAGCAAAAATCAGAAGATCTGCTGAAGAATTTTTTTATCTTTGGGCTATGTTTATCTCTTCATTACTGCCACCATGCATTGCCACAATACCACATCTTTCCTTGTAAAAGTATTTTTGTCTCAGCAGGTGGGCTTTTCTGTGTTTACTGTGATAGCTTCTGGGTTTGATATTCCAGCTGTACAAGTGGGAGAAGGCAGGTGTCGGTTCCCAAGCCAGCACAAGTTGGGCTTCACAAGGTGCAGTTTCTGGCAGGAGTAGGGGACAGACTGAACAGCAGAGAAAGCAGTACCTGCTCCAGTATTTACAGCAAAATTTGCCAGAGCATGTCTACTGGCCCTTTGTTGTTACAGACATTTTTTCCTGATATTTTGGTTTCTTGATGGGGACAGCACTGTTTGTGGTTTACTGTGCACCTAGGCTTTTCTTTATCACCTATTTTTTTTAATAGAAGGAGTAAAAATATTTTTTTCACTTGGAAAGAAGTGTTGCCATCTCAATAACTATCTCTTTGTCTCTGCTTCAGTTATGTTTTTTGCTTGGAGTAGGGGGAAGCACAGGCATCTAAAACGTCACAATTTCAGAAGGAGCTACAGGAATGCACAGTGACTTTACATGGGACCTAGCTTAGGACTCCTATTCAGGCTTCCGAAGTGTTCAAAAAAGTAATCTGGTTGGGCTTTTTTCCCCTTTTTCCTCCTTAAATATCATCAGTAAGGTAGCCATTGAAGTTTAATTCCAAATATTTATTGGCAATGTATGAACCAAAAAGGAAAGGTTGTCTTTTTGGTACTGTGTGCAAGCTGACTTGCTGGCCATGAAGCCTAGAAAACCTCCTCTTGATTGGTCAACAGTGCAAAACATCTTCAGTGAAACAACCCCTCCTTATCGACTGACTCTGCTCCCACACAGCTTGTTATTCTAACTGTTGGCAAAGGTTATATTGGCTCTGCAGCCTTAGTCTCCAATTACAAAGCACAGTCTGATGTGGCAAGTGACATAGTGCATCTGGGTAGGAAAGGGATACTGAGATTTCCTTAATTCTAAACTTGTACTTCTTATTATTACTTTTTTTTCATTGTGCTTAGTCTGCCAAAAGCATTTCATCATGGGAGTTACGAGTCAGCAGAGAGATTACAGTATTGTAAAACTATTCTGGTGTTGGTAACAACCTGAGTCCAGGCACACATTCAGAATTTTTGATGGGTTTCAGAAAGCTGTAGTTGTGCAGCATATCTGGTAAACAGCAGTTGTTTGTTGTACACCAAAACTCTGTTGTTTGTCTTTTTTTAATGTCTTTAAAATTGTCCTTCAAACCCATGTGTGATTCAGGACAGGGTGGGTTTGTGGGGTTTTATTTGTTTTCTCTAAAGGTATAATACAAGGTGTTGTTTTTCTCACTTTTGATATTTAACACTGACAGACATTAGAGTCCTCCGGATGTTGCCTAAATAATCCGAGGGCTCCCAGGCAGCTGACTGGCAGCGTGTGGTCTGTGCTGGGCAGGTGCTCCCATGTCCTGACAAAGTCCCTGATGCTCGGCTGCTGCCTCCACCTCTTAACAAATGCTGTGAATCCAAACTGAGTGCCATCTTAGGCTATTTAGGAAGCTCCATAGTGCGTGTTGAATGGTGATCCGGTTTTAGATTAGCCGGTTTTAGGCTAATCTGTCATGGATTTCCCCTCTGGCAACAAAATAACATTAGCGTCCATGTAGATTTATTTTAGTGTGCTTTACTAAAGCCATGTTTATAGCAAAAGCTTTTAGACAGACATAGATGTGTCTTCTGTTTTTTCTCTATGCCTCTTCTATTCTGTTCAAGTATCTGTAGTATGGTTTCTGGATTTTTCAGTAGCAGTTTATTTTGTTGAATTTCTATTGTTGACATTCCTGGAGTGTGTCACGATGGTGGTGGATAAGGCAGTACTTAACAGGAAGCAGTCAAGTGCTTAAGATTATGGGAAGAGAGGAATAACGCTGTAGGAAATCGATCCATTAAAACAGGAAAAATACACATCAGTGGGACTGTGCCTTTTATTTCAGCCATGTGTGAAGCTGATCTGGTTTCAGAATTGAATGTATTAACACATAATGGTGAATGGTCTGTCTTTCCAGTGGGAAGTGTTGTTACCCACAGCAGGGAGGTTGGAACTGGATGTTCTTTAAAATCCTTTCCAACCCAGCCCATTCTAAGGTTCTTGCACAGGCTGCTGTATTTGTTTTTTTCTAGTAGATGAGTGAAGCTGAGAGTCATGTTATTCAGCAAATAAAGTACAATGCAAAGCTCATAGTAATGAGCATGTATTGTTTTTTTCTTTTGTTGCATGTTTTTGATACTTAATTTAATGGCCACTCAGGAGGCAGTACTTGACTTAGAGTGGCATTTTTCTGTCTTCCCAGGTGGGGTTAATACAGACGCATTTTTCTTGATTCTTTAACCCCTTTAAGTGCTTGATAAGTCCCACTCATTCTGACAGCAAGATAGCACAGACAACTTTCTGGATAAAACTACAGGCCTGAGTTTTTGTTACAGTCCTGCTAGGCACAGCAATGGCCCCAAACACAAGGATATGGAGCCCAGTCATACAATTACGCTGTCGTACCAAACACAGTCCCCAGTTGGGGATTATGTCTGTTGGGTGGGAAATTGGAAGATGTGCAGATTACGCAAGCTTCCGCTTTCTTCTCTCAGGAATGGGTTTTCCAATATGCAGCCCAGTAGCTTAGTCCCAGCCTCCAGCTGTGCTGGGTGCTGCCATATACAGTGTGTGCCTTACAAGCTTTCTTGTCCTACTGGTGCTTAACTGAAGTCAAGCCCATTCAAAAGTGGCCACAGGATCAAGATGTTAAAGCATGAAGGTTGTAGAGAAAAATACCACCTATTTAGGTCTCTGGGGATAAGGTTTCATTCTGTTACTATTAGTTGCTATGTTTTACCTCTATCAGCCATTTATAGATGAAGGGACTCTGTAAAATTGCCTGTCTGATCACAAATAAAATAGGAAGATGCGGAAAAACTGAGAAAATTGGATGGAGAAAGTTGTTTTGTTTTGTCTTAAATAACACATGCATGTTTCGCTTCAAACAGTTATATGTAATTTATGTTGCCTAAAATAATAGAAAAGCAGTATTTTCATTTTAGAATACATAGTTTTCCTTACAAGTAAAAGGGAATTGGATGTTTTTCTTTTTTTTTCCAGTGCTTATAATACTCCTAAACAACCTGTAGTTCGCTTCAAAAGGAACAAGCATCATAAAGGATCAATCTACTGTGTAGCCTGGAGTCCCTGTGGACAGCTGTTAGCAACTGGTTCCAATGATAAATATGTGAAAGTACTGCCTTTTAATGCAGAAACTTGTAATGCAACAGGTAGTGTTTGTGTATTTAGTTTAAAGACTTTATTTGTCCAATATTTGACAAAACTGTTTGAATTACATTGTGTAGTTAACAGGTTTTGTTATTTTGATCTAATGCTTTGGTTAGCTTGGTTTCTCTTCCCTGTCACCGTCCCTGTAGTCTCTGTACAGCAGAGAGCTACTGAAGGGCTGGGGTTGTCATTTGGGTTTTGATTGGGTCGAGTTTTTTGTTTGCTTTTTGGTTTTGTTTTGCAAGACTTTCTGATGTTGTGCTGTCTTTGGTATTTTTTTTTCAGATATAATAAAAAAACAGGTGTTCTTACCCAGCTCGAGTTCTTGACTGTCAGTAGGAATTTATTTCCAGTTCCCTTTTTTCTTGCCTAGTTCTTCACCTTCTCAGAAGTTTACAGCTTCTCTCCCAGCAAATACTATTTTTCATGCCCACCCCTCCTAATCAATACACTGAATAGGGGTCTTGTCTTCTCTGTTTTGAACTTAAAATGCCTTCTCCTATGTGATGCAATATTCTCGCATCATCCTACCATTCTGGCAGAGAAAGCTTTTTTATTTACCATAGTTTACAAAAAGAAATAACTGTTTATTATAGACCTTGGCTGGAATTGGCTGTGGAGATGGTCCACGTCCCTTTTGCAAAGTTTTAGGAACTGTAGGAAGCTCAGGCAACACTCAACAGAAATAAAACTCATAGAGATGTTATTTTAATTCTAGTAATTAGAATAGCGTGTTCTGTGGGAAGTGGGCAATATATGCTTGATAGAGTATCTGCCCTTTCTTAAAATATTCTGTGTTATTGCTGTAGCTGTTTTAAAGATTGCAAGGCTAAATGATAAACAAGGTATGTCTCATTTTGTTCCTTGACTTTGAAATTATTTTAGGCCCAGATTTGGAGTTCAGCATGCACGATGGGACAATCAGAGACCTGGCTTTTATGGAAGGCCCAGAGAGCGGTGGTGCTATTTTAATAAGTGCTGGAGCGGGGGACTGTAATATTTATACAACAGATTGTCAGCGAGGACAAGGCCTGCACGCTCTAAGCGGTCACACTGGTATGCATGTTGTTGTTTCTCTTGCACTTTTTAAGTCTGTATTATAGTCTAATAAAACTGTTGGTTTAGAGTTTTTTTTAATGTCTTTGTTTTTCTTTCCATCAAGATTTATCTTTTCAAATGGCTCGAGTTATGTGGGCATGCTGTGTTTGTTTTTCAATGTATCAGTGGTTCGTTTAGTGGGGAGAGTGCATGCTTCAGTCCAGAGAAGATGCAAAGCTGGATATTGCCTTATGCTGTTGGCATTTTAGATTGTGCAACGTGCAGGTTTTCCATAAGCTGTTAAATCTCTGAAGGCAAAAATATGATCAGAACTGTAATATTTCATTGTTTGATTAATGATGTTTCATCAAATAAAGCAGCCGTCTGGTTCACAGGTCATATTTTAGCACTTTATACGTGGAGCGGCTGGATGATTGCATCTGGATCTCAAGACAAGACTGTAAGATTCTGGGATCTGAGAGTGCCAAGTTGTGTTCGTGTTGTGGGAACAACGTTTCATGGAACAGGTGAGACTTCCTATTGTGCTTCTGAGCGTTTCTGCATAATAATAGATTTTAAAGATGTCTAGTATAGACTGAATGTGAGGGGTTTTGGCATCACAGAATGGAGGCTCAGCTTTAAAACCAAGTTGTGAGGATGTCTTTACCAGCGTGTTTTGTTGGTTGTTTCTTTTAAAGTAACATCTCCATTCAAAAGTTGGGTAGCGTTTTGTTTTGTGACTTTCAAACAGGCAATTCCATGTACATTAAAACAAACCAAGGCAGAAGGTAATTGTTTCAGAATCAAAGGAAGGGGTGGGAAGGAGCAGCTGTTGCTGCAAGTCATCAACATACTCTTTAGAAATCTGCAGGGTTCCTAAGAACCACTTGGGTTCAGATTTGTTTCTGGAAGCCTTTTGAGGGGGGAATAGATTAGAACTGCGAGGGGGGATTCCTTGAATTACTGTATATTATTTCATAAAGAGTGAGTGACTTTCCCATGATGAAACATGTTTTTTTCTCATGCAGCTTTAATAGTGGCTTGGCTGCTCTTCCAGTGTGACCTCTGGCTTCAGTCCCCCAAGTGCTAGAGCATAAAATTTTTCTTATTCTAAGCTAACAGTAACTACATCTGTTCACCTTAAATTTAAGGCCAGCATTTGGTATTCTTATAGGATGTATATTCTTGTTTTAAAAAAAATTGGCTATTTGCACAACTGTCCATAAATATAATGTGTGCTGAGTTGTTTTTTTCTCTCTTGTAGGAAGTGCTGTAGCCTCAGTAGCTGTTGATCCTAGCGGTCGTCTCCTGGCTACAGGACAAGAGGACTCAAGCTGTATGTTGTATGATATTCGAGGAGGACGAATGGTGCAGAGCTACCATCCTCATACCAGCGATGTTCGTTCTGTTCGCTTCTCTCCAGGGGCACACTACTTGCTCACAGGATCGTATGATATGAAAATAAAGGTGACAGACTTGCAAGGTAATGCACTACAAAGGATGCTAGGTTAACCTTCAGTTTGGTGCTTTAAATATTGAAGTCATAAAAGAACTTGGTTCAAAGGTCAGGCTTTAGTTTAAAAGGGGAAAACAACAGTAGAGCTTTGAAGAGTTTGAAATGTATCTAAATGCAATTGTGTCTGCTCACTGTTGGCTGGCTGTCTTGCTAAGAGTATAGGCTGTGAACAGAGTCTTATTTGGGGCAAGGGCATCTGATTATGATAGAAGAACTAATACTGCCTGATCAGATGGCCATTGCTTTCAGGCAGCATTCGCAAAATTGACCCTTCATTATAGTTTTTTTGTTTTGTAATAATAATGCTTGTTTTTATTGGGAAGAGTTCAGAAGAGAGAAAATACCAGGTATATCTAACTGACGCTATTTTCCTGAACCGTTAAATTTTAATCATGTTCAAAAACTGAATACCTGTGTTCTAAAGTGGTGCTGCATCCGTTAATGCCTAAAACCTAGAACACTGGGGCCTTGTGTTATCTTTTGTGTGTGAGTGGGAGGGAGGGGAGTTAAGTGTTCATAAGGTGAAATACAGATGGAAGTTTTTACTAAAAAAAAAGCAAAACCAAAACAAAAAAAAAATGCAAAACAAAACACCACCCCAAAAAAGCAAACAGCTGGGATATGAATTCATGGAATAACTAATGATTTTCGGTTTCTCTGCTGTAGGAGACCTCACGAAGCAGCTTCCTCTTATGGTGGTAGGAGAGCACAAGGACAAAGTTATTCAGTGCAGATGGCATACACAAGATCTTTCCTTCTTATCGTCTTCTGCAGACAGAACTGTAACCCTTTGGACCTACAATGGCTAGAGTGCAAACAAAGGCAACCTATGCAGCTAAAGCACAGAGACCTGAGACTACGGAACTGAAAAAACAAAGTAATAATAATAGTAATTAGGCATTGAGAGAGCAACGGTTGAGCAGGAGACTGTCTTGTCAAGAGGAAGGGCACCCGTCACAGGCTTATTCTGGTTTCTAGGAGGTCTTGGTGTTTCTAGTATATTCTTTTGCAGTGCTTTCAGTCTTCCATGTGAACTCATGCTGCTGTGACCTATTGTAGTCTTGTTGCCAAAATCTTTGAGAAGAACTGTTGTTGATGTGCACTCAAGTAACATGAATGACGTGTTTACAGTTTGGTATTAATTGCATTCCTTGGTCTTTGCCTCAGTGAGAATTTTATATAGAAACTTAAGTTGAACATCACTGCAGTCAAGTCTGTGTAACTGATTCCACACACACAAAAGCTAAACTACTTCCACTGTTTTTTCAGACTTATTTTATTCATCGTGCCTCTAAAAGAGGTGAAACTTTGTAACACTTGCACAATTGCAACTTTTTTAGTAATAAATGCTGACTTAACAGGTGACTAGGCAGTAACCAACCACATCTTGATTATGGGCCATTATGTAGTGTGGGGTTTTTTCTTTCTTTTCATCTAAACTGGGGGAAATGTTGCTGGTTTTACTATGTGACATGGTTTTGAACAAGCTAACCTGTTGGAGGGAGGAAAAAGTAAAATATTGATTTTTTTGGTGGGCTTTCCTTTTGCTGTAGAAACATTAAAATATTTTACTTTTTGAATGCAACAGAATACCTCTGTGTATTATGTACTGTAGAAAGAGTGGATTGGCAGCAGTTGTCACAGTGAGCTTAATGGCTATCAAGTTTTTAAAGTAAAAGAGATACCATTAATGCTATAATAGAAACCAGCATGGCTTAAAACGCTATGTCTGCATGATAATTTAAGAATGAAATTGTTTAAATTCCCAGTTCAGAAGCTTCTCTGAATTTTATTTCTTGCACTGTTTACGTATGGAAAATTGCAGTTTTATTTCTACGAAACTTTAGATTCTAATGTTTATGTATTGTTATATTTTCATATTGTACAGTTCCTTTTACTTTTTAAAGTAATAAACCTTAAATGTTAGTTTATTTATTTATTTGAGCGACGGTTAAGTTTTGGATTCTGTTGGTTACTAAACTCTATGTGCACTGTAGCATCTTCAACTATTGTATCAAAGTGGAAAGGTGACTCTAGAAGTGTATCTGTGCTATAATCTCAATAAAGGCCTCCCCCCCGCAGCGCCCTCGCCTCTCCCTTGGATCCGGGGTTACGGCTCCGAAAACCGTGCGGAACCCCTGCTCGGCCTGGGGCGGGAGGAGACTTCAAGGGGCGAGGGGTGTGAACGGGAGAGGGGCACATTTAAGCAGATAAGGAGGAATTTCTTCACTTTGAGAGGGGTGAGGCCCAGGGAAGCTGCGGCTGCCCCACCCCCGGGGCTGTTCAGGGCCGGGCTCGCTGGGCGCGGGGCAGCCCGGGCTCCGGGCGGCGGGGAGGGGTGGGACTGGACGGGCTCTAAGGTCCCTTCCCCCTCGCGCCGCCGCGGACTCCGGGGGGGCGGTTCTGCCCGCGGGGATGGGCGGTGGCAGCGCGGACCCGCCCCGCGCTCCCCTTGCTGCCCGGGGGCCGCTCGGGGCTCTCGCCGCTCACCCGCGGGTCCCGGGGCTGGCGCCGCGCACCCCCCGCCGCTTTTCCGCAGGGAGTCCCGGGGCTCTCGCGGGCTCCGGGGCGGCGGCTCCGCGCCCGCCTCTGTCCGGGCCGCCGCCGCGGGGCGCTGGGGCCGAGGGAGGCGGGGCCGGGGCGGGAGGCGGATCCGCGGGCCCCGGGCCGCGCTCCGTGCCGGGAGCTGGGCCCGCAGCGCGGGGCGACGGCCGCTGTACAGGAGCGAAGCTCGAGCTGCTTCATGGAGAGCCGGGTATCTGAGCGCTGTTCGTGTGTCGCGAGATCGCGTCGGGGCCTGCGCGGCGCGTCCCCGGCTAAAGGTGTGGCTGTTGTTCCCGCAGCGCCGGGTGCTGCTCCCGCTGGTGCTGAGCGCGGCGCTGGCGGCGGCCGCAGCGCGGGACGACGAGTGGATCGACCCCACGGACATGCTGAACTACGACGCGGCGTCGGGAAAGATGAGGAGACCCTACACGGTACAGAGAGTCCGCGGATACGGGTCTCTCCCAAACAGCCCGACAGGCACGGGCTGCTGGATAGAATCACAGAATAGTTTGGGTTGGAAGGGACCTTAAAGCCCATCCAGTCCCACCCCTGCCCTGGGCAGGGACACCCCCCACAGCACAGGCCGCCCCAGGCCCATCCAGCCTGGCCCTGAACACCCCCAGGGATGGGGCAGCCACAGCTTCCCTGGGCAGCCTGGGCCAGGGCCTCACCGCCCTCATGGTGAAGAAATTCCTCCTTATGTCTAGCCTAAATCTGCCCCTCTCCAGTTTGTAGTCATTGCCCTTAGTCCTATCACCACAAACCTTTGTGAACAGCCCCTCCCCAGCTTTCCTGTAGCCCCTCCACCTACTGGAAGGTCGCTATAAGGTCTCCTTGGAGCCTTCTCCAGGCCGAACAAGCCCAACTCTCTCAGCCTGTCCTCATACAGAAGCTGCTGCAGCCCTCTGACCATCCTTGTAGCCTCCTCTGGACCCATTCCAACAGCTCCATGTCCTTCTTACACTGGGGATTCCAGAACTGGACACAGTGCTCCGGATGAGGATGGTTGCTCTTGAATTGTGATATTAGACAAAGGTAGAATTATGGCCTTTCTAAACTCTTACAAGGTTGTGTGTGGATCTGTACACAGAAAAGGGCTGTGTGTCCATTGTTGGAACTGCAAGGAAACAATGTCAGTCTGTACTATTGTAGGTAATTGACTCAGGGCCTTTCACTGCCAAGTTCCCATCCCACAGCCACCTCATCCCAGGAGCCGCACTGCTTGTCTTTCCCTGGACAGGGGCTGAGGTTGATGCCACTGGGGCTCCCTGGGTCATTTCTCCAGTAAATACTGAGTTGAGAAGCTTTTGCTCATTTTTGAAGTGTAGTGTTAAGTACCCTGAAATTTAAGTTCCTAGCTGAGGAAAGCTGGGGGAGTTAAGCTCAAGAACCATAGTCTGCTGGAATTACCCAGTTCCCCAGCAATATGAGAATAAAGCTCATTTATTGTGAGAGAATATTATGGAAGTCAGTGGTGTTTTGCAAGGCTGGGCATCAGAGTTTTCAGAAGGGGGATCAGGATACGGATCGAGTGCTGCACCGTTAATAGTTTTTGAATGTTGGGGAGAAGATGAAATATGAAATGATAGTTTTAACAAGGTCAGTCATACTTTGTTGTCTTGTATGAGGGATGGACTCTACATGTACCATGAGAAGCATATTGTTTAGCCAGTTTAGGTGCACACGTGGCTCTGTAAACTGTGGTTCGCTGCATGGGCACCCTTGATTTTTGTCATTCTTCAGCTTTCAAGTTTGGTCTCAGTCCTAAATAATACCACTTTAATGCCTCAGAACATAATACTCTGAAAATTTTCTTAAAACACCACGAACTGTGTTATTTCTCTCTGCAGAGCTCCTTCGCAGCCCCCACCTGCCCCAAGTCCACCCAATAGCCATCAGCATCCTCAAAATTCAGCAGCAAGCTGTGAATTTTAAATTTTAAATTTGGTGCCCTTAAATTTGGTGCCCAACTGCTTCAGCTCTTATAAAAAATATTAGGAGTTTTACTGTTGTCTCCTGTGAAAATAGAACCATGTCATAAAGGAGAAGAATGGCTGCTTTGGGTTAATCATTCATTTCAGAATTTCTTCTCTGCTCTGGAGTGAGAGGTTTTAGGTTTGCAGGCTGTGTGGGCCAGCCGAGCTCGCAGATCCTCTCGTCAGCATGAGTTCACCGATCCGTGTGACACCGAGCTTCCTTTTGGAGTCTTTCCTCCATGTGCACGCCTGGCTGTGTCAGAGCAGCGCTGCTAGCACCGAGTCTGAGCAATTAACGGAAAAAGTTAAAAGAGGTGTTGTTTCAGGGTGAAGAGGGACTGGGAAAGGAAAGGCACGTAACCCAGAATGGGGTTGTGTGTTTACTTTCAGTCTGGCTGCGTGGCCAGCTGCACTGGGGATGTGGCAGGCTGGAAGCTGCCCCTTTGCTTCCCGAGTCGGTCTTTAGCCAGTCCCATTATCTAATCTGCTGCCCTGGGTGGCTCAGCAGCACTGGAGGAGGGGAAAGGGCAGGTGGGGGAGGACAGGGCAGCACCGCTCCTGTTGGAGGCAATGTGCATTTATTTAAACTTAAAGCAGTTGTCGGTTTGGAGCCTAAAGTAACAGCAGAGAGGCAATGCTGAAGCGGTTCTAGCAGGAAAGACCAGCATTTAGGTTTTCACTACTTTGCTCCTTTTAAAGTGGTCTGACCACAGAAGCATAGCATACAATCAAATTCTTTGATTATAAAAATCTTTTTCTTATGTAATTTTAGGCAAACTATCACGACTCTGAGGATAAGACGGTGGATACAGTCGGCTCTGAAATGTTACTGAGTTGTTCCAGGGAAGTAGATTCCTTGCAACAGAAGGTTTGTCATGGAACTTCGGAGTATTTTCCAGCATTTTAAAGTTTGTGCTTCCTGACGGTGCCTTTCTGGATAGCATTGAACAGGGGAATTCCTGGCGTAATTGATGAGAGACCGTGGATCGTGCAGGGGGAAACTCTTTATTCAGAGCAGAGACTGGAAGTGGTTTCAGCTCGGTTCCAAATTACTGCTCTGCTTCCCGTGGTTGGTTTCCCAAGCTGTTTACCGTGTAACAGAGGTTGATAGGAGCTGCCTGCTTCTCTCTGGTGTCAACAGGTTAAACACCTGGTGTTGACGTCGCCCCGTGCTGCCAAATGCTGGAAAACCTGACCTTTCATTTTCAAGCTGTTGATTTCTGTGGGATTTTAAGGGGTGCATTGTGGGCACAGAGAACACGTTTGTGGCTGTGATGTGCAGTGCTGCGGCTCAGAAGCTGCTGTAGGACCCCTTGCTGCAGCTTCCCCCGAGATGAAGAGGGTGCTGTGATGTTTCTCTAGCTGCTGGGGCTCTTGCCTCCCTCAGCCATTTGAAGAGCCAATAGGATATGGAATATTAATGCTGTTTTAGTTCGTTACTAGTTTTTACAGGTGGCTGAGGTTTTGGGGGGGGGTGTTTGAGTTTTTTTTTTAAATTCTAAGGAGATCCAGATCTTCTGTTTTTTCTAGGTTTACTGAGGGTAGTAGTCAAACCATGTTATTAGCAGATCTGACACCTCCAGTACGGCCCAGTCCCATGGAACGTACCATCTCCAGGAACTGCCTGCGCTTTCTGTCTGGTGCACTGATCACAGAATTGTGGCTAAACTAGAGAAACGTGCCTGAGTTCAACATGTTGCTAGGGTTTTTTTTTCACTCCTGTGAGCAAACTGGTTTGAGCAAGAAGTGAATAAAATGTCTTTGTGTTGCAGATTGCAGAGTGTGAGAAGAGGAATGCCAAATCACGTGAAAGCCGTAGCTTTTATATTTTTAAGCGATACTTGAATAAGATTTTAAATGAAGCTGGAAAACTTGGCCTTGTAAGTATTTGAACAGTCCTTAAAAATTAATTAAAATTCATATTATTACATGTTTTTCACTGTTATCAAGTATTGATTAATTATTTTTAAATTAAAATGAGGGGAACTGAATTGCAAAGGAAAAAGTGATAGAATTGTAGAATCATTAAGGTTGGAAAAGACCTCTAAGGTCATCAAGCCATCAGCCCACCACCACCGCGCCTACTAAACTACTTCCCAAAGTGCCACGTCTACATGTGTTTTTTGAACTCCACCACCTCCCTGGGCAGCCTGTGTCAGTGCCTCTTCTCCCAAGTAACAGGGGACAGGACGAGAGGGAATGGCCTCAAGCTCTGCCAGGGGAGGTTCAGGCTGGACATTAGGAAAAAAATATTTCATGGAAAGGGTCATTGGGCACTGGAACAGGCTGCCCAGGGAGGTGGTTGATTCACCTTCCCTGGAGGTGTTTAAGGCACGGGTGGACGAGGTGCTGAGGGACATGGTTTAGTGACTGATAGGAATGGTTGGACTGGATGATCCAGTGGGTCTTTTCCAACTTAGTGATTCTATGATTCACCACTTTTTTGGTAAAGAAATTTTTCCTAATAGCCCATCTAAACCTTCCTTGGCGTGACGTGAGGCCATTTCCTCTTGTCCTATTGCTTATTACTTGGGAGCAGCCCACCACGGTGTGACCTCCTTTCAGGTAGTTGCAGAGAGTGATGAGGTCTCCCCTCTGCAGAGCTTTGTGCATCCTGTGTCGCTGTTAGCGAGCAGCGTTTGCTCAGGAGAGACCAGTGCTGTTTGTCTGTAGAGCACCCAAAGGAAGACTGTGTGAATGCAACGTGTGTCGTTATTGCTGGGATGCAGCTGTAGGAATACCCTGTTCAGTTCACCTTAATGGTTGTAAACCTTAAAGAAACTGATTTTGTTAGTTTGTCTCCAAGGCCTTTATTTTAACTGTATCAAATTGGTAGTCTAGGAATAGCAGCCAGTTAGCGCTTACATGTAAGAATCTCCTTACTACTTTCTACATTATATTGTCTTTGGCAATATTTTTTTGTCTATTCGGAGGCAGAGGAATAAAAGTAAAGAATATTGTACTTATCCATGTAAAATTTCTTATTTCTGTAGGTAGTGGCTTCTGTCTGCATTCCCCAGCCATGACTGGGGAAATAATTCTCATTGTTAATGAGAAGTGGTTCTAAAATTTTAATAAGGGGAGAAATAATCCTCTTCATTTTTTAAGTTTTTCCTGTAGAATCGAAAGAGTACACATGAGTTGAATTAGTGTTTTATATAGTTCAGAAGAAGGAACAAAAGGGTTATAGAATCATAGTCTGCTCCTGGTCCCATGTCTTCATCCTGCACTCTGCTTCAAAAAGGTGCTGGTGCATAACGTGGTACATACCAGTTTTTTGCACAGGGATACGATTTCCAGTGTGTACTTCTATTTCCAAATAAGCAGCTTTTAACCGTTGTTTTGCTTTGCTTTTAATTCAGCCTGAGGAGAACGTGGACCAAGTCCATTATGATGCTGAGATCATCCTTACAAAACAGACCTATTTGCAGATCCTACGGTTTCTCAATGAGGAAACTTGGCAGTCGGGTGCTGTGGATGATGCACTTAGTGATATTTTGATCAATTTTAAGCACCATGATCACAAAGCTTGGCACTGGAGATTTGAAGACACTTTTGGAATTGAGCTATATAATGTGTTTCTGGTAAGAGACGAAGAAAAGTTTTCTGCTTTGTTTCATTGCTGTTTTCTCTGTTTCTTTGTGCAAGCCTAGCCAATGAATGTGACCATATGAACTCCAAACGTAAAGCAGTTCTCTCCATTGAACTTAGTGTGAGTAAGTTTCATGTTTCGTGTTGCTGAAGGTAGAGATGACGTATTCATTGAATTAAGAACTGAACAGCATTTTGGCTTGTATCAGAAATGGTGCTGCCAACAGGACCAGGGGGGTGATTCTCCCTCTTTACTCTGTGCTGGTGATGTCACACCTCGAGTGCTGTGTGTAGTTCTGGGGCCCTCAGTACAAGACAGACATTGAGGCTCTGGAGCGAGTCCAGAGAGGAACAACGACACTGGTGAAGGGGCTGGAGAACAAGTCTCATGATGAGCAGCTAAGAGAGCTGGGGTTGTTTAGCCTGGAGATGAGAAGGCTGAGGGGAGACCTTATTGCTCTCCACAACTACCTGAAAGGAGGTTGTGGAGGGGAGGGAGTTGGCAGGGGACAGGAGGGAATGGCCTCAAGCTCCACTAGGGGAGGTTCAGACTGGACATTAGGAAAAATTTCTTCACAGAAAGGGTTATCAAGCACTGGAACAGGCTCCCCAGGGAGGTGGTTGAGTCACCATCCCTGGAGGTGTTTAAAAGGTGAGTAGATGAGGTGCTGAGGGGCATGGTTTAGTGATTGATAGGAATGGTTGGACTCAATGATCCAATGGGTCTTTTCCAACCTAGTGATTCTATGATTCACTAGTGGACAGATACGGTTGGAGTCAATGATATCCAAGGTCTTTTCCTTGGATTCTGATTGTAGCATTTTATGCTGACACAGTCTTGTAAGTTGCCGAGTTTTGAGGGGGTCCATGGAAGCCAAATGAAAGAAGGTAGCTGTCAGTAGCGTAACCTTGCTATTTGGGGTCCTCAGATGGAAAGAGACTGTGAAGTGCTTCTCCGAGTCTCACTGCTGTTACCCAACTGTACTGTTGCCTTAACCAAACTGCAGGAATTAGCAGTGGTGGCTCTGTGGTTCATAGCAGGCACATACTGCTCAGGCACTGAATTATGTCAGCTTGGTAAGGTGATAAGTATGGTAAGGAAGAAATAACTAAGTATCATAGCAGAGAAGTGAGCAACTGCAAGGCAAGGCTGTGATAGGAATGACTGTTCATGATACCATGGAACTCTTCTGCCTTGTAACAGCTGCAGATATGTTGTGAAAGCAAGGAAAAAATATCTCAACTCTTCTGTGTAAATGAGGCAGGTAAAAACAAAAGTTGCAATTTCCTTCATGTGTACGAGCAGTAAGCTTGGAAAACTCCAAGTCTGGATCACACTTTTTTCCTGTTTTCTTTTTCAGATACTGTTGTGCTTAGCGTGCGTTGTCACTGTAATAGCTACAGAGCTCTGGACACGCATTCATTGGTTTGTCCAGCTAAAACGTATTTTGCTAATAAGTTTTCTCATCAGTTTTGCATGGAATTGGCTTTACTTGTATAAGGTAAGCTCTTCTGAAATCCTGATGGCTTTTAGGCTTAAAATTTTAGTTATGAGGGAGTTAAAGGTTATTTAGTTCTTTCAGTTTGTTTATTGAAAACAGCAATTCACTGCAAAATAAGTAAAGGGATGAATGTTTTATTTTTATTTTGCACATTGATGGATGTATTAGACTTAAAGAACAAAAGAAACCCTGGCAGCTTTTATCCTGCTGCAGAGGTGCATGAAATTCATAAAGCAGTAGAACTGATTTCACAATCACAGTGAATTCTTGTCTAAAGCAGCTTGGTAGAAAAAGATTCCCTGGCTAAAATTGTATTTAAGATGTGACAGACCAGACAGAAATGCTTCCTTAATCAAGACAAAGTAGCTGACTGTTAATGATACTGGTTTTGCTGAGGAGGAATTTATGCTGCCCAGCCAGAAAATGTCAGTCCTCGCATCTTGTCATCAGAATTTGACTGCACTGGTGAGACCCCGAACAGCAGAGAGCCAGATGGTCCTTAACCATGAGGTGATGGCCCCGCCGAGGGCTTAGACTGAGTTCAACACAGGATTTGACTTAATTTTTTCTATTTTATTATTACTTGCAAAGCGTAAGGCAAAATTATACTGAATACAGGTATTTGTTAATGGGAATGATTTAAAAAAATAGAAGCGATTGTCCTGATGTTTTAATTAGTAATTATGTGGCAGCTGTCTCTGGTTTTAATCTGGAAACATTGTAAGGAAACAAGATACCATTTGCCCTGAACCTTTATCTTTGAATATTGAAGTTTACTTCTTTGATGATTCAGTCTGTTTGGAGAATAACTTTGAGGTGGCTGTCTTGGAAGCCTTTATCCATTCCCAGGAAGTACTTAGAATCTAGCTCTGTTGAATTGTTCGGGTAGCAAACTTTTCTTATACAGATTTACCTGGATAAGTATCCCAAACGTGAAAGAGCAAACCCCATCAGCTGAGGTGCAGTGCTGCGTGGATGCAGGTGTTCTGTGCCCAGCACCATCGCGGTTTGTGTTTCACACGTCCTCCTTGTTGCCCTGCAGGTGTCCTTCGCACAGCATCAAGCAGAAATTGCAAAAATGGGGCAGTTTGATAACGTCTGCGCTGAGAAGTTGGACTGGAGGGGGAGTCTTATTGGTAAATACTTACTTCATTATTTTGTAATAGCATTTTAAGATCACAAACTACTTCAGTAACAGAATCCAAGAATACTCTCATTTCTTCATGATGTCGCACGCTGATTCTTCTTCAGCAATTCTGCAGTTATACCATTTTTTGCATTCCACAAGACTTTCTTTACCAGGCATTTGAAGGAAAGCTGATCACAAAACAGCATGTCATGCTTGGTCTTCTTTTTCTTGCAACTTACCCTGCAAGTATTTTACCAGCTCCCCTCCCCAGTCCCGTTCAGTGTGGGTTACTGGAGATAGGAGGGCAGAATTCAAGAAACAGACTTTTTCATCTTGCAGGCCTGTGAGTACAAAGGACTCCAGAAACTGGATCTGTAACTGGTTACTCTCATTTTGTTATTTTTATAGAGAAAGCTGATTTGGTTTTAATTAGCCATTATTTATTATCCAGTGCAGTAGCAGGCAGGTCATTGATGGCAGCTCTTAACAAGTACTTGTTATGGTTTTCCCTTCAGAATTCATTGGTTGATTGTTCTGTTTATGTCAAATTTCAATCGTTTATGTTCTGACTGCACTAAAATCAAACTACATAAACACTGATGTCATAAATCACTTGTTTGTAACTCGAAGCTCCCTTAAGGAGTTAGGCTTTCTGCTTATAACTAAAATAGTCTCTTGAAATCTCTCAAGCAGAATATGCATTTTTAATCTTTCAGCCTGGCAATGAGTAGCAACACTCAGAATTACTTTTGTTTCAGCAGCTGTGGATAAAATGTGCTAATAAGTAGTGCTGAAAACAGTTCCCACAGACAAGACTTATTTTTCTTCTCAGGCTTCTAATGGAGTAAGTTGTTCTAATAAAGAGAATTACCTTGACTAAACATGGGAGAACTTCAGCTGCTTCTCTTTTCCAGCCTTCCTTCTCCTTCATGCACCCCTCTGACTAGATAAACAGTATGGCCAAGCTCATCTTAGACTTAAAAATAACTCTTGAGTTTTGAACCATGTCTAGAAGAGCTCTCTTCCACGTAGAACTGAAATGCTACTTTCTGCATTACTGCTGTGTCACAAACCACATTTTTAAAAGTGGTAAGAATTTGTCTCTGCTCTGCCCGCAGAATGGCTCCGAAGTAAATGGACGTTTCAGGATGACCCCTGCCAGAAGTACTATGAAACCCTGCTAGTAAACCCCGTTTTGCTCGTTCCACCAACAAAGGTAGCGCCAGCCCTGAGGAGACCATTCATGCTTCTTTGCAGTCAGTCAGTGACTACACTATTTTTCTATTTGTATTTTTCTAGGCATTGGCAATTACTTTCACCAACTTTGTAACAGAGCCTTTGAAGCATGTAGGACAAGGGATTGGGGAATTCATCAAAGCACTAATGAAGGAGATACCATTTGTCCTGCAGATTCCAGTGCTGATTATGATGGCTCTGGCTGTTGTGGTTTGTATACATTTATGGTGTTTGTGTTTTTTTAATATATTAAGCTTACTTATATTTAAGCATTATTATTTATTATATTATTTATTTCCTATCTGTACTACTGAGCAGATTGCTTAGCACACATGAAATTATTTCTACAAGGGAATTATTTCTTGACAAAATCTTTACAGTACAGTTGGTTCAGCAATTAAAACAGATAAATTTGTATATTTAAACCGCATTTCAACCCCACTCCCCCAGGGGGGTAAAATAGTATGAAACTGCTTAAGATCTTGGACTCTGTGACAGTTTCTTTCAGCTTAGTTCCCATTTCTTCCTTGTGTCATTATACAATGACACATTTTGTACCCTAAAGCATTGTTAGAGCCCTCAGCATCTGTGCTGTAGCACCAAAGAAATCTGTAGGCTGCAAATATTTGGTGTTTTGTTCTTTCCCCACTATCCCCAGGCCTTCTGCTACGGTGCAGGATCATCGGTGTCTGTGTTGAGATACTTAACATCTTCTCAGAAGAAAAGTCTTCCTCCTGAGAGTCACCAGGAGAAAATAGACTTTGGGCAGCAGAAGCTTCCGTATGTTTGTAGAGGACCTTACGACAGAGGAGATGCTCCTGTGAGACCAGGAAACGGCAGCAGAAGCCCTGACGTGCATGCAAGCGATGACCTAGACACTCAAGTAGAAGAGCCTCCCAAACCAGAACCTGGTGTACGTTAGCCCTTGTGCTCTTTGAGCTGGGATTACATTTAACAGAGTTCCACATCATCTGCTAGAACGTGCAATCCTGGGGAGAGAGGAGTTAAGGAAGTACCTGTTCTCCTACAGAGCAGTTTGGTAGAGGTATCTTGGGCATGTTTTGCTCCAGAAAAAAATACTGTGCACTGGCTGTCTGGCAGAAACTACTGAATTTAAACTCCACTTTTATAGTAATAACTTAAATAATGTCTGTTTTGAGAGATCAGTACTTTTGTCAGCCTGGGCAATAATGATCACACACAGACAAAGCGGGGGAAACAAAGCACAGCTGACTTTCCTGTAAACTGTAGAAAATTAAAACCAGACTTATAGCTCAGATTGTGTTTATTTACTTGTTTCCCCAGGAGAAAAAGATACCAGTCGTGCTTTGGGGGAGTTCTGCCCCTTGAGCTGAGGATGCACCTGAAACAATAGATGCCAGTGCTTTGGTTTGATTGCTTAATAGCTTATTATTAATTTTTACAGAATAGATTGCACCCTGAGTCTGAAGTTTGTAGACTAGGAAGCATCACAGCTGAAAACCTTACTGAAGAACACACATTAGAGCAGCAGAAGCAGGAGACAGGCAAAGCAGAGCAAGAGATGGCTGAAAATTGTGATCCTCATAAAAACCTTGAAGGGAAAAGTTCTGCAATGGAACCGTGTGAAGAGAAGAGCAGCGCGTGTGACTCACAGGAAGGAGACTGAGGAAGCCCCACGCCCTGCTGTAAGTTTTCTCTTTTTCTCTAATCTCTAGTTGTCACATACTTGCTAGTTCTGCTCTAGTTCTCAAACCTAGAAAACAGGCTCAGTAAGGTGATGGGAACTCCTCTTCAGTCAGAGCTTCAGTCAGCACAGCTGACAGGTAGGTAGAGTTTTAAGAACTGAGACACCAAGTATCCGCACTACTTCTGGAATTTGACGTGAAGTGGCAAAGAAAACAGGCTTGTGGGGTGTCTGAAATAAGTTTGTGTAGTAAGTTTTAAGTAAAACTGGATACTCGGTGGCAGGAGAGCACTGGTACTCTGTGATGTAGCAAACACACACACGATCGGGTAAGTGCCCAACAAACAGCCCAAAGAAAGTTGCTGATATTCATGTAAGACTGATCGCAGCTCTGATTGATGTCTCAGGACTATCTTTAGTTTCATGGTCTTTAAAATCAGTTTGCTGCGGGACAGCTTGATGATATTAATAATTTGCAGAGGACAAAGAAACTGATGTTGTATCAGATTTTTTTCTAGGGCAGTTCAAAGTTAAACAGGGAACAAGAAGCATTAAGTCAAAGTACCAAAAATCAGCACCATAAACTGATAGTAACACATGGTTTTTGGAAAAATATTCTGGCATTTCTTCTTAAAAGCAGAAGGAGGGCAGTTTCAGTCTCAGTAGGATTCAATTTCAGTGCTAGAAAAGCTGCAGGAGAATGCTTGTAAAACTGAATAATCATAAAATAGTTCGAATTATGTAGAGGCTGTGCTTGTTTATTCTTACAATGCCATTTTACTCTGAAGCTAAAATTAACTGTACATTCTTCTCTAGGGATATAATACGTCAATTAAAAAAAGATATCATTTATAAATAGCTGAAGGGAACAGTTTGCTGCCCCAGTGTTAAAATCCGTGGCTTCTAACTAAAGATACATACATTTAAAACAAAATACAGCCCTCAGGGTTCCCAAGAACAACGTCAGGACAGGTCTCTTCTGCTGAAGGGAAGACCAAGTTAAAACTGTTGTTCCCAGGATCTACCCTAACACCTCCTTCCTGAGAGGAGGAGGAGAAATTAAGGCCAGGTAATCACCAGCATCCATCCGTTTTGTACCTTCTTAAATTCACTTACAAAAGGTAACTTTGTACATTTTGGTTTTACCTTCTTAAATTCACTTAGGGCAGGAATTACCTGAGGTCTGTGGTAGCTTATGCCAAGTACCTGCACCCCCTGCGATTCCCCAGTGCGTGGACGGCTGCTGGGGGTGGACGTGACCACGCAAACTGCAGAACAGCATGGGCAGCTGCTCCTTAAAAACAAGTTATCTTCGTAAAACTGTGCTGAGTGACACAGGCAACGCTTAACTAAATATTAACCAAGAAACCCTACTGTATTTTGAAAAGTTTAGTTTTTGTATTAAACAGAATTAAAACTAGGGCTTGTTGTTTGTTTGTTTGTTCTAATAAGAATTATTTTCTCCCAAACTGTGTTTCTGCACAGACAGACTCAGCACTGAAGCGATTGTTCAATAATTCTTTTTTTAATTTTTAAAAAATGTATAAAAGAAAACAAATTGGGAGGGAGGAACATCAAGTTTTCTTTACAAAGAACATACAAATTTAGGTCTTACACTAGACTGAGACGGATTGAGACAGCAGTGAGTACCCCGACAGGCAAAAAAATCATGACTGTTCATAGACTGGAAGCAGTTGGGAGGGAGATCCGGTAACTGGTGCCTCAGACACTGCCAGAAGCAGCTGCCAGTGGCAAAGAGCAGCAGCAACTCTAACTACTGGTCACAAGTGTGATGCTGCTGCTATTTATACAAAAATGATTGGAAAGGGGACAAAACTATACATCGCCATCTTCTGCAAAAAGGCAGGTTTGTTTTTCCAGCAAAAAAAAAAAAAATACTACCTAGGATGCTACTGTACCGTACACATCTGTTTCTTTCTTCAGGTAGAAGGTGGTCCCTTTATAGCTGAGGGTAAATGGACTCTTTGTTCATCCATTCTCTTAGCTTGTGATCGCAAAATCAGGCTGAAAAAATCCTCATCTGGTACAGTTGGTCCTTTTGCAGATGATGGAGGAGCACATCGTTGATCGTCCAGCCTGGAACCCTGCAGACAGAACAAGCAATACAGCTGCATCTTTGCACAAATAGATAGAATAAAAAAAGTGAATGATATGAGTGAAAAACTGTTGTATATCTACACTATGCTGTAATGGACAATCCGAGCCCTCACTTATACATTGCTGTGAACTTTTATTTAAATGTAACATACTTAGAATGAGGATAATTCTCACTCCTAAAACTGCGATACTGAATTCTGGTATTCGCTAAGTTAGGATTCCTGGTACATCAAATGCCCCCCTAACAAGCCAGATCTAACCACTTTTTCTTCAAAGGAATATGTCAAATGGTTTTAATAGCCTCTTGTTTTCCTTCAACTTTCTTAGCACTTGTTACTTTAAATGGTTAACATGGTATAAATACCACAATTATACTTACAAGACACTCAGTAACTTGGGAAAAACCCCAAAACCAAAATAAGGAAGAACTGTTAAAAAACCCATTTTTTCATTTATGTTCTACCTCATCCACCAAATCAATTTGTCTTAAACCACATGATAAACAAGGTGGCTTACTTGAAGAAATCAAAGAGCAGAATGCACAAATCAAATCCCCAAGGGCTTAGATTCTGCAGGATTCCTGTACAAAGCGTACCTGGCATTTTATCAATATATCGAAGAAGTCGTCATCAAGTTCCCTGTTGTTACTTGCCATGAGGTGCCCCAGGACTGACTGACTGTTGTGTTGATTGAGGCGAAGCCCAGGCAGATTACTAAAGCTCGCACGCTGGTCATCGAGCCGGCGGCTCTGCGAGCTAGCAAGGAGGTCAAGAAACTCATCTGTGTGGGGTGAGACTACAGAAGTAGAAAAAGCTGAGGAGGAGAAAGAAAACAAGTTAGCCCAGAAATAGGCTCCTTTCCAGAGTAAGTCTTGTGTCTGACTGATGTCAGATACTGATTTTATGTCTAAAAAATTACATTTTCTCATTGTTTTAGGTGGAGTAGAGGATGTTGCCACTGAAGCAGCTGGGAATCTGTTCTTCTCCTGGAAGTAGCATCTCTGGTCATCCATCCTGTTACTCTGGAATCGACTCAGCAGATCAAAGAACCCTTCATCTGCCATTGTCTCTCGACTGTTTTTCTGAAGAGGAGAGAAGAGTTAGGGGTATTTTGAACTCAAGGGTACCTAAGACTAGGCCAACTGTATCTCAGTGTCAATCCAGTCATATGTCTGATATTTGCATATCTGAAATCCATGAGATGAATTTTTGTACTCATCCATTTTCATAGAAAAAGATTTATTGTGAGAGGAAATGTGAATAATATGGCAAGCATTTTTGGAAGGCAAAATGTATTAGAAAGGTTTCATTCTCCAAAACAGTACTCTCATCAGTACTGCTGGAGTTACTCCTCCTCAGCCACCAGAAACCCAAATGCCCGTGAAAAGAGAAAAACCAAGAGCAGCAACAAACAATCTCTGTTGTTTCCTAAGGTCTGTGGTTTAGAGCACTCATCTTGATCAAACGGTGCAGTTCTTTTACCTTTAACTGACTTCTGTCAAGAGTGCAATTACCTAAAAAATACATCAAAAATACCCCCAAGTGTCTGAATCTAAGATTTTGTTAAGTTGGGAGAAGCAGGGTCCAGAAGAGACTTGGAAATAAAACCATAAGCACAAGCTGAGCTGTAACGTTAGAAAATCCACCAGGGAAGAAATATTCCAGTAGTAGGTAAAGCTTAGAGCTGGCGCCACTCCTGGGACAGCTGTAGAATGGCAGACTCATCGTTTTACAGAGCCACAATCAAAATTGACAGGGACAGTTGCAGGAATGTGTTCTCCATAACTTTGACCAGGCAGCGATCAGTGAAGGCTCTGACCTCCACAGCTCGCCAAACCTACCCTCTGGGAGTTTGGAAGTCGATGATCAATAGAATTACTGGCATCCTGCAAAACTTTGGAAGCGGAACCGTTTTTGTACTTTTTGCCTTTTAGTCGATTTACAAAATGCAGTTTTGCTGAAGGTTTGGCAACCAGTGGTTTCTGTTTAGCAAGAATTTCACTGTTCCAGTTCTGAACCTAAGAAAACAAGAGTCATGAAATTAAGCTTTCTGATTTTAATTTCCTATACCATTATCTTTTATTTGTTGCTTCTTCTCCTCCTCAAAATGAAATGGCTTTACATTATTTAGTGTATTTCAACCACAAGGATGTGAAAACTTAGGTTCTGGTTTTACCACTTGACCTGGGATTGTGCCGCGCGTTACGTGGGGCGGGTTAGTACTGTTAGGGATCAGTCTTACAGCTGAACTGCAGCGTGACACCTGATTGATTAAATGAGGTCAAATAGGATACTTAATCAAGCAAGCTGAAGTTTTCTTTGAGAATGACAGTGCAGGAAGTGTAGCTACTGTAAAATGCTAAAATGCAGACTCAGATGGTGTTTCCCACCTGCCATTCTTATAATGGCAAAGGTAGAAAAAAACCCCATAGTTTTACAAACTGTTAGAGCAAAATGAACCCTTGTACAAACCCAGATACTCAGCCAGCTTTCTATGAAGTCTTTGGTACATGCAAAATTCCCAGTGATGATTGAAAAGGAAGAGACAATGCCAGCACGGGAGCTGGTTTCAATGAACAGATGGGACCACTTCATCAACCTGACAGATTTTCCCTAATTCTTTTCTAAAAATCAACAAAGTTGTTCTCAGAAGTGACAGCTTTATCTGTAGCTGACAAACTCTTGTAGTTGCTGACTAAAACCCACTTTTTCTTGATTCAAAACCAGAAATTGTGAACAGTCACAGATCTGTCAGCAACGCTGCCTACCCAAGGGTCTGCCTTTTAAAGGCTTATTTAAGATCAGCACAGATTCCAACAAGATGGTATCTATTCTGTACAAACAAACCATAGTGCTCGTGTCCTACATTTTTATATATATCTCAAAGGTATTTATGGAATGAATTTTCAGAATCTACTCAATGAGCATCTTGAAAAAAAAGCCCTCTGGAAGAGCTAAGCTGCAGTACTAGGTTAATACTTTCTTAAAAAAAAAATTCACATGGAACGTTTCGGTGTATTTAGGGCACAGACTATCACAGGCTACACATTTAGAAAGACATCACAGATAAATAGATTAACACACTTAAGAAAACACAGCTGACTGTGGCCAAAAGCTCAGGGGTTGCCTGCAGGGTACTTGCCCTGGGCTAAACACACCATCTTCTTAAATCGATACACAAAGAGGCTGGTGAGCATCACTGCACCAGCTGTCTAGATGTAGGCTGTGACATTTAATTTTCTATTTGATAAGCACCATGGCAGCCTTTGCATTGCTCGAAGAGATGGGAATTGGATATCCCAGTATGGAGGCAAAACCAGCAATTTCAGTCTACCACTGGCATCCTCTGTGTAGCACTGCCAAGCCAGTGCTTACAGGCAGAGAGAATTTGAAGGAAATCTCTTGAAGACCGACACAGATTTTCATCATGATCTCCCAGCTCCAAGAGATTTCTCTGGAGGAGGTTACTTCACCTATCTGTGACTGTGAATCTGTGACTCAGCATCTCTGAAATAGCATCCTTACTCATGCTGGATGTTGAAACTCCTAATGGCTTGCAAGTTGGTTGAAATCCCAAAGTGAAAAACACAACATGTATTTTAAGTGCCTATACAATGAATGTAACCAAAATGCTTAGAACAGATGAGCTAAAGCTTAGGAATTTTACTCTGAATCACTTCCATGCTGCAATCTCAAACCACTTTTAGAGAGGAGATGAGAGGAATTGTTGGAAACACACAGCAGGACCCCATTCTTTCTTACTGGGAGGGGAACGATGCAAGCTTTCCCCAAGCCATTCCAACCGCTATATGTAGGATGCTGGCTGTTACCTACACGACAAAAGTATTGTATGTTAGAATTGTTAGACCTGCTTTTACCTAACTCCTAAGATAACCGAATTAAAAAGGGATGCAACTAACACATCAACATTCTGCCGAGTTCTCTCAAAGTTGTCAAGCATAAAACTTCTGACTATTCATAGCTGTTGAATATAAACCCACAGAAACATTTCAATGCAATCTCACCAGCAGAACAGAAAGAAGGAAAGTGCCAACCTTTTCTGGTGTTAATTTCATAAGTTCCATGTTCTCCATACTGTGGCGGCGTCCTCTCGGTCTGGTACCTTCAAGAAAGAATCAAGTTCTTCTTTTTATCAACTAAGATTTACGGTGTCACCTTCAAAGCTGTAGCTGTATTCACTAAGGTCCACAATACAGCAATTCCAAGTTCCAAAACAGCGCAGTTAAATATATCAGCAGATAATAAATACCCAATAAATAAAAAAGTAGCTTTCAAAACGACATTGATCTGAGCTATGCATGTTGCCTTTGTGAGACACAAGGGAGACCATGGATCTTTAAGGAGAGGAACATCAAATGAACTGGGTTCTGCTGTGACTCCCAATGTTGCTATGACAGTAGGAAGAAAAAGAAGAAAGATATAACATGGCAGTATCTCCCACATTAAGAAAGAAAAAAAGAAAGAAATGATGGGGAACAATTACAAATATAATGTGAAGAGAGTAAGTAATGATTCACAATGTAAATCCTTCAGAAAAGGAGGAGCTTAAGGGATCCAATACTGCAAAACCAATTTTTTTTTTCTGGGGGTAGAGGGTACGAAGAACCCCGCATATTCGACCATCTGTAGTCAGAAAACAACAGATTCTTTTTGAAGTTCACTGTCAGTACTGCTGAAATAGGGACGTACCATTCAAACTGTTCTCCATTACATGGCTTTCTGACATCATGGAGGTGTTTGTGCTATAGCTTAATCCAAGAACCATTTGAAGATCTGAGAGATTAAGTCTAGCAGTGAGTTCTCCACTTCTATCTCCTACCTGCAAGCAAATAAAATAGGCAGTTCTACTACTGTAACAAAGTATACACAGATGTAAATATAAAGTAAACTTTGCCCCTAGATTTCTGAGATAAAAAGGCTGAAAACTTTTTCCTGGTTGAAAACTGAATCACCTTTTTAATGAAGTATGTAACAAAAGATATATAACAAAACCTAAAATAATCTGGGCTATTAACTTGAATTCCCTGATGACATTTTCGGAGGTGGCACTGGAACTAAGGAGCTGACTGCAGGGAGACACGGCTGAAATAATTTGGAATCAACTATCTCAGAAATCATTCAAAATCCATTCCATTATTCAAAATCACATGCATGGACGCATGTCCATAAAATCACTGTGTGACTGAGAGCAAAAATCAACAGCCAGCGTGCATGGAGTGTGAAAATCATACCTCTTTTGAAATCTCCAAGTGCCTTTCTGCAAAATGCATAGCTTGGTCATGATTTCCCAGAGCAGTGTAGGCGTTCCCTAAGCTCCAGCATGCTCTTCCTTCACCAATTCTGAAAAAAACACATTTCCAATTATACCTTTAGCCGCTGAACACTAGGGGTCAGGTTTTCATAATACTGCCACAGTAAGATCGCTGTGGGAGAAAAAAGAATGGCATCATCAGAAACCATTCCAACACCAACATGTTAAATAGTGTTTTAAAGGAGTGTGCTATAGGCATAACTATAAATACAAGCAAATCTAATGAAAATTTTAATTTGTAAGCTCACAACATACATAAATCACTCGGTTTTGGAAGCATGGAACATTTTAAAATATACTTTGCTTTTCCTCAGATTGTGTGCCTTGTTATTATCCATATATTCTGCTTATTGAGGTAGAAGTGATGCATTTAGAAGTTGTAAAACTTTTTAGTTGTACCCAATGTCATAAAAGAAGGCCTTAGAAATCAAGATTATAAAATAAGCATTACTTGCTACTGTATTATTCTCCTTTCCCCATCCCTTCCTATATACTTAGTTTGTGGAAAAGTAGGAGACGTATTCTGGTGAAGGTATGCAAAAATATTATCATGAAGTCATGAAAACAAAAATCTTGTCTTTTCTTTAATTTACAAAGGAGGTGCTGACAGAAGAAGTTGTAGAGACAGTCATTCATCAATTTCTCTTTCATCTCACACTCCTTTGGCTGCAATACCTTCATGAGCAATATTTTCTTCCCTATGAAAACAGGCCCAGCATTGCAGGGAATTCACAGGAATTCAGCTGTTCATACAGAACAATGATGGCAGAGTTAGAGGGAACAGGATTTGGTGTAAATGTCATACATACATTACACAGCATCTTAGGGCTTACTTATCATTTAATTCCTGAGCAATCACAAGGTGTTTCAAATGATAATCAATGGCTTTTTCATAGTCCTGAAGCAAAGTGTATGTGTTCCCAAGGCTGTAGCAGGCCTGTGCTTCCACAGCTCTGTCTTTAAGCTGTCGAGCCAGCTGTAACGTCCTCCTAAAAGAAAGGGTGGGTCACTGCAAGGAAAAGTTTTTAGGCGTGTACTTGCACAACTAAAAATCAGTTATACAAATTAAACAAATTAGGACACTGGGCTGGCAAATTAGCTGCTAATAAATTACTATCTTGTGAGCTCTAGTATGTAAGTGTTTGTCTTCCATTCCCCTCTGCTGCAACCTATTTCCATTTACTTTATTAGAGAGCAGACTGATCCCTCAAACGCTACCTTCTAATTTACTGCTTCATTACTAATTTATAGCGGTTTTCCTGACAGGATGCATCTGAAACCAGCATTACAATTAATACTGTATACTCTCCACCAACATGAGCAAGCCAGACCTATAACCACCAAGGCAGCCTGCCCCTGCCGGGTAACAATAAGTGCTAAAAGGAATCTTGCTCAGTACTGAGGCTTTTTTTCCCTTTTCAAAAAGAACAGGTAAGCTCTGAAATCCACTTAATATGCCAATATCACCTATGCTGTATCTTTGCTGAGTTTGTATTTTCCCAAGTTACAGCAGCAACTGCCTAGTGGTGCAGAAATCAAGAAAAAAAAAGTCTTGATAAGAAAATACAGACTAAATACATAAAATCAGGTTGACATGCATCATCCATCAAGTCATCTCATGAGTACACCTGAGACAGCTACCTATCTCAGGTGTACTGAAGTTATCCAGATCATGGATATGGTCTACGCTAAGAGCCAAGACCATAATGCTTGGTTCTAGGATACAGGGGAATAAATGCCAGTCAGCGGGAAGATGCCAACAGTGCTGAGAAGAATCTATTTGAAGTAATAAGAAAGTTGAAAAAATAAAGATTAATGCTGCTCCTTCCTTAAAAGAAGTTAAATAGTTAAAAAACTAGAGAAAAATGTTGATTTTGCTGAACAAATGCAGCTCTTTTCTAAGTATATGCTGAAGAGATGGCTATTCCATAGTGAGCTGAAGTACCAGGCACAACAGAAGTAAACTGTACAAGAAGAGGTATAAATTATATTTATAAGCAGTTAACTAACTTGTAGTATTCAGAAGCAGTTTCAAATTCACCCAGGAATATGTATGCATTTCCAAGATTGCTGTATGCTCTTCTTTCCGCTGATCTATCACCAAATTCTTTTGCAATTAGGAGACGCTTAAAAACATGAAATAATTGCATTATTTACTCAACGTTGTACTTGTAACACACACATAAGCACACAGAGATGCGTGCTCATAGTTTTCCAACATGCATCTGTATCAGTTCTTTAGGCCAACAATGAAAGGGACATTGCAGTACCTGTTCATGGGCTAAAACCGCACTCCTGAAGTTGCCCAGAAGGTAGTGTGTGTTTCCCAGATTTCCAAAGGCACGGCCTTGTGCTGCTCTATCACCCAGCTCTGTCACTATTGTCAGGTTTTCCCTGTTTTGGGTAAGTGAGAGGGGAAAGAAGAGACTTCTAGGAGGTTCTTTTTCTCACAGTCATCTAAATAATAAACTTTTAAAAAATCCATTTATATAAAGGAAAAGGTAGAGGGATTCAACTTTAATCTATTTTAATGGCCTTTATGCGACCACAAATCTTCCACTGAGTAGAAAACACTTCCTGTGAGATGCCAAACTTTAAGCATTCTTACACAAGCTGGTGTGCTCACTTTCAGTAACGGAGCTACATTATATAAATGTCCTACTGTTATTATATATGAGGTCCTACTGTTGTCTCAGTCTGCTTTGGAGAGTCCTACTGGATTCTAACATGAGAAAAGGACTTACCAGGTAATGAGAGGTACAATAAAAATGAGAGCATTACAAAACAAAATAGGGCACACCCCTGTTTAAAAGGCAGAATTAATCACAGGTCCTGCTGTTCCAAATAGAAGCGCGCTACATGCGAGTTCATGACACCACAAATCTCCCAACAGTCTAACGAACAGGGTAACCATATCCTCTCAATCCCCAACATTTAATGCTGCTACTTACTCATAATAATCTGCAGCTTTTTGTAAAGCATTTTTCACATCATCTGGAAGTTCCCCCGGATCGTGAGTCCCAGCACTAGCTACATTTTTCCCTTTAGAGTGATATACATTTCCCAGATTATATAGTGCTCTTGCTTCTCCAACCTAGATAAAGAATAAAACAAGGCATTAACATTTTATCCTTCAAAGTCCTGGTGTCACAAAAACTATTAGTACAAACCACTGAGAGGAAAAAAGTTTGCTAACTAGTTGTCAACACATGTTCTGTCTCTTCTGAACACATTCTCACCATGCACCTCACTCCCACCCAGTCACACCCCTCAATCAAATTGTTTTGCATACCACTACCTTTTGAGGGGCAAGGTACATAATAATTCTTGAGGCCAACTATCACTAAAAAGTAAAATTTAAAATAGCCAATACAAACCAGGACAATATTTATTAATCTGGATCTATAGCCTTCCGGGTGCAAGCAGCTGCCCTACAACTAACAGGTTCTTACTGTCTAGGAAAAATAACTGAATATTCAGCGTTTACCTCCCTCTGAAATGTGGCGCACATATTACCAATACAACAGGGGTCAGTAATACGTATTAGCAGGCTCACTTCCAGACTCCTAAGCAATTCTTACCTTATCATTAAGCTCTCTGGAAATATCCAGATGTCTTTGACAACAAACAATAGCTTCTTCAAAATTCCCAAGTACTTTTAAGGTGTTACCCAGATTCCCACTAGCTTTGGCTTCTCCCAGTAGATCTCCAATTGTCCTAAAATTACAGAAACAAAGCACCTAGTAAACAGTGTGTGGTCTGAAACTAAGCAGATGATCAATGCGGGGTAGACAATTAGAATTTATGAGAAGAGATTACAACCATGTAAGTGCGTACATATTGAGTTCATTTTACTTCTAAAATGCACTCAGAAACATTGTTCCATCTGTGGTTACAGACATTTAGTTTTGTTGGTGCTGTTTCTGCAGCTGCTGGTATTCATGGAATTGACTTATTTAAAAAAAAAAAAAACACAACCAAAACCAATTCCTTCTTTCAGGAAGAGACTACAGAGAAAATTCTTAATGATTACATAGAAAGACAGTCCCAGCATTAGAAAAAGAAGTTCAGCTGTCTCTGCATTTTACTTGACTATCATAGTCTTATATTATTTTCAAAACATACTGCTTTCCCAGAAAACTCAGGGGCAATGCTACATTTCTAGATTCTAAATGAGACTAAGACAAGAGACTGACACGGAACCACTCAAACTGCAATATTTGGGGAATAACACAAAAAAAATCACAAGGTTACAGCACTTGAGCAGTTTAAGGCAGGCAGAAGAACAGTTTTGTGCCTAAACTGAGGTGGGGACATTTGTGTCTTTTATTGCGTCTACGTCAAAAGATTAAAAGACAGACGCAAAGGTAGCATATGAAATGCACAGGGTTTATAGTTCTTTCTAATAAATGAGTTCTTTCTAATAAACAAGAGAGCCAGCTTGACATTCTCGAGAACCAGAAAGACTTGAGTTTTAGAAACAGGAAAGGGTAAAGAAAGGGTGGATTTAAAGAAGCCACTTAATTATCCACAAACCTGGTGAGGCCTCAGTCAGTACTAGGATTACGGTGCTAGGTCAAGTATTAGCTCCCAGGTAAAAGGGCAACCCAGTTACCTGCCAGAACCCCCAGCCCTCTGCCTTCACCACATTCACTCATTATCCAGTATTAATAGCAGGGTTTAGTCGGAAAAGCAACAGTCAACTGCTTGTCTCTACAAGAACAGGATGAAATAGAGAACTGTTAAAGATAGAAGATTACCTTGCAAGAGTTAAATCATGGTGATGGTACTCCAAGGCCTTCGCATATTCGTGCAAGTAGAAATAGGCATTGCCTAACTGGCTGTAAATAGCACTGAGCGTCTTTAAATCTTCAGTTCCAACCTGCACAGCTGCTTCAAAGAAAGATACACCAGCTCGGCAATCTCCTGCCTTACACAGGCGCTCCCCTTCCAAAGCCAGCTCTAGGCAGGAAGCCTCCATCCTGCACGAGTTAAGTGAAGAGAAAAACAGTGACTGTAAATGTAGGCCTTTGTCCAACAGCCCAAGTTCCAAACACGTTATTCTACTCAGAGGGTCTCTATCTGTTTAGGATAGGAGTCAGCACCTTAGTCCCAGCAACGAGCTTGGTACAGTAACATTACAGAAACTAATGCTGAAATGGAAATGGCAACTTCAACGGTCATGAGCAAACATAACATTAGAACAAACAGTTTCACATTTAATTTATTCTTTCTTTAAGTCTAGGGAGGAAATCCAAACATTGCTTTGTCCATATATAGCACCTGTAGGATTCAAAAATGCAGTTTTCACCATCTCAGTAACTTCAGAAAACTGACCTAGAAAAGAAGCTATTATTGGCAAATACAGACTTTGACAAAAGTAAGCACTTTTATTTTTAGCCTGATACCATAGTTACCTGCAAAATGTCTTAAGGAAAAAACATTAAAATTCAAATATTCCAAGACTACTTCTCCCAAAGCTGTTTCCTACGCAATTCAATATTCATCAGCACGTCGCCATTTCCCATAGTGGCACTGCGATGGAAATTCTCAGACTGTACTGAAAAAAACCCACCTAGATTGAATTAACAACAAAACGTCTGTCAATTCCAGTTACACACCTGAGATGCCATCACTCCAGAACCCACTGGAATAGTTTTTACTATTATGAGCAATAATGGTGTAATTATAAAGGTACAAAGCACAGTAAGGTGTGAGGAAGATACTCATGAACGAATTTATAGCAGATATTTTGAAGATTATGTTTTGAATGATGAATAAAGAAGCCGTTGGAGAACTGCAGCTGTCAAATATGTATTTTTGCTACTGTGAATTCAGGTGTTATTGACTGTACACAAACAATTCCTAATTTCTAGTTACGAGATGTGAAGGAGGCGGGGGAGAGAGGGATGAGAAAGGAAGATGACTTCAGGTCTTTATCTTGAACCAATGTGGTTCTCTCGTTTTTTCAAGACACCTGCAGTTTAAAAAGCTTGCGTTAATGTCATCATTCTACTTTTTAAAGATTTTTTTCAAAAACTCAGTAAGAGACATTCTGTGTTTAAAAAGCATGGGCTAATATTGCCAAAAAGTGGACATCAACTTTGTAAACTTCTATACTGTTTTTAATTTTTGCACTCCAAACCAGAATACTTAGTTTATAAAGCTAACCCCCTTGTATCATCATTCAATATTTATCTGGTTGTAAGAGTAAGCCATTTAGAATTCTGTTCTTGAACTCAATTCCCTTTATAAGCACAGCAAAGATCAGTAACAGCACAATCAAATGTTGTTTTTTTCAGAAGCTATTTTCATGGCAAGAGCAGAAGACAGCTATCTTGACATGACATAGTGATGAAGTATTTGACATACCTGCAATGTTTACATTTCTTTATTTTTCTAAATTGGAAAAAATAGATTATACAACATTCTACTAAAATCTAAGCAAAAAGGAAATATTTTTTGAAAGCTCAGTGACTTTCAAGAGAATGAGAAGAATTTGGATCATAAGTAAAACAAGTTACCAACACAGAATAGTACCGTACCTGCTGCTCTTCGACATTCCACAACTTAAGCACAAGGAGATGACAGACATATTTAACTTTTGCAATTAAAAATATTGTATGCGTGGTGGTTGGTAAAGATGCAGGCAGCAAATGACAACTCTGGCATGAAGCTCTTCCCAGGTCCAACTCCTCAGGTTGGATATCCATAACACATGCAGTATTTCTAGGTTTGGAAACTCTTCTCAGAGAAGTTGAAGTATTCCTATTTGCTAGAACACACAATCTGGTTTTGTTGCATTGTGTATGTGTTGAAAACGGCAGAAATGATTAAGTATGGTTAAGTACAAGGCAGAAACGATTACACCATCAGCAACTGGAGGTTTAAGACTTAAAACACTTCACTGGGTAATCTTAATCCTATCCAGAGAGGTTCTCTCTGGGCACCTCATGTTAACTGACAGGTCCAATTAAGGTGATGGCTAGAAAATATGGTGCTCCTTAGCGCAAAGATTTAGACCATTACGCAACAACATGCATTTCTTTAGATTTTTAGCTTGAATGGCCAAAAAGGGTAGAGCTTTCAGCAAAACATTATATGCGACATAACAGCCAAAATGTTGTAGTGGACTCCAGTTCTGTGGAAAAATAAATCCCATTTTAAAAAAACACCGTTTGATTTGCAACTGTGATGCATCAGCCACCTGATCAATGAAGAAAAGGCAGTTTAAAAAGGTACAAAGAAAACATCAGAGTATGCTACAGACAGGCAATTTTCCTGATACACTGCATTCAATTAATTTCCCACCATGCCAAAGATTCCCAAATGCCAAAGCGGCATTACCATTTCATCAAGGAACTTGAAACACAACTTTGCAGCTCCAGACTTCATGCAACTTATAAAAACAGAACATTTGGGTATTATTCCATACAGAACATAAAACATACAAACTATGAAGCTTTTACCCAGGGTGATGAAAATCAACTGTTATTACAGTGTTTCAAATCAACCAGAATTAAAGGAAGTAAATGAGAACAGGAGTTAGTAACTGAGTAAAAAAGAACCCAAAATTTAAAACTACTCTTGAGTGCAACTCTAGAAGTGTTAACAGGCTGCCAGAATCTGTACAGCAAATTAAAGCTAGAATTCCACTTGAATCCATCCTTAATGACCTTCTACAATTTCAAAGTCTAAGCAAGCTATATAAAATGAAAATAACAGAGAAAATGAAATATTTATTTCCACAGCTGCCTGCACCCAACATTAATATTTTATTCGCATTATACAAGAGCTATGAAATCATCCAGTTATTTTAAAAGTTTGCTAGGCTTACCTACCAAGTACCAAAATTGGACTCAGGTTTGGATTTGTGGGTTCTTTTTCCCCTTCATTACTTAAAGGACTATTAAGAAAACTGACATTTAAAAAAAAAACACCAACATTTGCACAGGTGATCCCCACAGTCAACCCCTCCGCCCTTGGGAATATTCTCAGAAGCTGTTTTTACTGACACTACTAATAGTTACACAGCACGTCAGCAGACTAGCCAGGACGAGGTTATCAATGTTTTAAGAAGTCATTAAATAGTAACAAGGAGTATATGAAATTACTGTCTCTGTTCCCAGGGCTGAATTGAATTACTTATTTATTCAACACCCAATGGCTAAACAAAAGGTACATTGAATCCACCGAGAGGGAAGAGAACAAGGCCCATTCATCTGTGTGCTTCTAATGAAATTCTGTTCCTGCTAAACAGGACAATGTTCTTCCAGATATTACTGTGGAAATACTCATACCGGGCTACATTTTGTTATTCTGTTTATGGCTGCCTGGTCCTGTTCTCTGAAAGGTTGGCATCTGCTGAATAATTTCTCATTTGTAAAACTACCTCAGCCTTATCTCTCTCTCTAAGCTACGCATCTGGCCTGGCTCCTTTTACTTTCTTCTTCTTTCCCCACTTTGTCTCCGACTTTCTTCACATTATCTGTTGAATCTTTATTAGAATATAAACCCTAAGCAGGTGCCTCCACCCTGGCGTCCCTGTTTTTTTTTCCTCCCATTTTAGAGTCTCCCTTCCTTCAGCTGTTCTCATTTTATGCCAGAGAACAAAAAACTTAAGAAATAAGGCAACAGAAGAAGGCAAGAAGACTCATCAACTACTACAATCTCTAAACAGAATTTAGTTTTATTCCACTGAATTCCCACTAAGAGGATTATTTTGCTATTGAGGAGGGAATGGGACTGCTATGCAAATCACCATGAAACATGTTGATACACAACACACCTGGACAGAAAACAAAACCCTTAATCTACCTCTTTAATTCAGGTGCATAAAATCTGCCACAGCATCCTATAATAAAGATCACAGGGTATTCCTGACTCCTGCCCTTATTCTCTGTTTCTATACGTAATGCACAAGCGTATCACATTGACTGCTCCAAACAAGTTAAGTATACCTCTGCTGGAACACTGTTTAGTTAAATTAAGTTTGATGGCAAACTTAGAAACAAAGCAACATACACACAAAGAAAGCACACAACATCTTCAGCAAAGATAAAAGCAGTTACATGTTTTTTGTGTATGAATTTAGCAGGTCAAGACAAGCCAGTTCTACACATATCTATTCCACAGAACACTTATTAGTCCCATTTACTAACATCAGCGTTTTGTTTTCAGTCACTAAAGTACATAAGAATGAAAAATAGTTGCCTTCCACCACTGTAAGTGTTTTTACAGCTGCTACAGTGATAATGGTCAACTACAGCAGGGAGAAAGAAACAGCTTGCACAGTGAAGAAATAGACTCATAGGAAAGCCTTTGCTTAAGAATGGGCCAGCAGCTTCTTTCTGAAGTCAGTTCTTCTGGAATACCAGCAGGAAGGAAAAAGCAGTCAGAGAGCTAAACAAGCCTGTATTGATAATATCTGTAAATAAAAAACTTTAAAAACTGATACCACCACCCCCCTAGTAGTGTATGACCTGTTCTTTCCTGCAAAGAAAGTATTTCCAAATTATGAAGAACTAAATCATTATAAAATTCCAGTTCAAATCTCCTGAATTAATTTAGTTTCTCTGAGTTTTTGAAAAGTTTAATATTTAAAAAAAATTAAAATGATTATGCCTTGACGTTTTTAAATGCTCATTAGATTACAGTTTCTACAGAAAGGCTGAATAAGGCCATTAATATTCTTATTGTTAACCAGTATCATTCAAGGCTGTACTGAAACACAGCTTAAAGCAGTAAGACACTTCCCCCTGACTGCGCTTGCCAGTACTTTTGAAGTTATTTCTGGTCTGTCAGTTTAAATGAAACTACCAGCCATGGCGCTTTCTCCATCCATTTACTCTGCAATCGTACCCTGAACAGCTCCTGCTGTTGCTAAAGAGCGAGCAGGGATCTGCTGTCAGTGTTTGGGGAGGACCAAGAGCATCAGCAACAGCGTGCGTAAACATGTTACAGGAATGCTGAGAATTAGACAAGTTCAAGAAATAGCATGCTCATACACTTAGGGATTCTTGCTGTCAAAGCCATCACATACAGATTCTGGCAAAATAAAGCAAGCAGAGAGTAAATTACAGTTTATTTGCTAACTTTCTCATTTCTAACTATGAAAAAGCACCTCCTGCTGACCTCCCTGCTAACCAGAACTAACACTGTACTCTGTGAAATGGAACTTCAGATCAATCTAACAACAACCCAACTGTCAGAACAGTTTCAGAATTAATTTTGAGCTGTAGAACGTCTGTCTCCCAAACAGAGGTAGTGCTTTCCTCATTAGCTAGCAAGGAAAAGGTCTCCAAAACAAGACTGATCAGCGACCAGGGGTGAGGGCAGGGAAAGAACACATCAAGATTCACGCTTTTTATTTGTTTTTAAAACAATCATTCCAGTGTTCCAACGTCTGTATTGAATGAGCCACAAGATCTACCCTTCCAAACACCAGCCATCCAAACGCCATGCGCTACACAATGCTTCTGTTGTTCTGGTTCATTAGAGGGAGCCTGCAATGCTAACACATTGTCCCAGGTCTGTAAAGGGGATTCCAGAATAAAAATAATAAAAGCTTTCAGAAGGAAAATCATGTATCCTCTTGGCTTGCAATAACAGTACTTTTGTGGTCCAAGGTATAGAAGCAGTTTCTCTCTGTCAATCAAACCTCTTTATTTATAGGTGACAGTACACCTGAAAAGTCATCATTCACAGAAGCAATATTTGGACAAAGAGAATTTCAGCAGACAAAACTCAATTTGTATATGCAGCCCAAAAGCTAAAAGTTGTGAGCGCATGTATTACCATGTGGAGATCATATTTCATATCATTCTGTTCATCAGAAACACAAAGAAATACAGGCAATCGTGTACTATTCTGCAACTGCATAAAGTTCCAATAGTATACAATCATCTAGGTATACTAATACAACCTATGATGCAACAAAAATGTATTTTCATAGTACAAAAATGGAGAAAAGAAAATAAATACAGTGATTTTAACTTTCAGTTTCAGTAACATGTGTAACAGAAATACCAAACTATTTGTTGCAACTTGTTTATTTTTCTGTTGTTAACAAGACTTATTCACCCATACTAAAAATTAGTAGTCTTACCTGTATCGCACATGAAAGGAACGATCTTCACGCATGCTTATCAAAACATTACTTTCCTCCATTGAGTTGCATTATCAGTAGAGAAAATAATAGTGTTCTGTAGTAGGGTAAGTATTTTGCTATGGAGAATTGTTGTCAGAACAGCATTCAGTTAGTATATTAATAAGTTGGAGTAAAGGTATCCTAAGCTCCTGTTGAAAACCTCTTCTGTATTACTAAGGTTAGGAGGTCACAGTCAGACACATCTGAAACCTTCAGAAACGTGTTCAAGTTCTTTCATCTGTGGCCCTTTAAGCTCCATTCAGCTGCGTTTCTGCAAAGGGAACACAAGATGCTTGGCTTGAAGTCTCATAGTCAGTTAATAACTCATAACCACTTGCAGCTGATGTAAAAGCAAAACATTACTCCTACCGCGCAGGAAGCGCCAATCAAGAACTTAAAGCAAGAGCCACAGCCTTTTTACACATGCACGGCAATTCCTGAAGGCAAGCGAGAAAGAAAACAAGGTTTAACAAAAAACAACACTCTTTTCTGTTGGAAACTCTGAGTAATTTATCCTTGTTAGTATTCTTTGGTCTCATGAAGTTCCATGCAAAAAGCTTAAAGGATGAAAGCTACAAAATGAAAGATGTAATATAAAACAGTTCGCAAATGGCTTTACATGTTAACAGCAAGGGCTGAAACCCTGCTCATTAGCTGAAGTCCCACAGTAGCGAGAACTGGCTGACACAATCCCACCTGGAGATCATCCATTCTGGAGACCATCCGACCCAGAACATCACGAGCACATAAGTGAGCAGAGATTTAAGCTCTCTTCTGCTTTCCTCTCCCCACTTCCAAAAGAAAAGGGGGGAGGCATGGGCGGGAGGCAAGTAGGGGTTGGTTGGTTTATTTTTTTACACTGGCTTCACATTGCTGCATGAGCTCCAAACTCTGCTTCAAAGGGATTGCAGCAGCCAGCACTTAGACATAAGACATGTTTAGGCTGGCAGGGAAATGATTAACAGAAAAGAAACTTTGTATTCAAAAGTTTACCCACTTTTAAGTATATTTTTAGTAAAGGAGTTGACATGATTTATTGCGCAGTGCTAATATTACCTTCCTTTGCAAGTTAACATATAGTTGCGTATTTCACAAATGTGTATTTCATCAAAAGACTGCAGAGATGTCCAAAGACAAGAGCAGAGCTCAGATTTAAAGCTGTCACTGGAAGAAAACACAACCCCTCTATTTTTAATTGTTGACACAGACGATGCCTCTTGCACTCAGCTGCGAAGATTCACACTTCCCATCTCATACGGTACCTTGACAGCACCCCTCAAACACATCATTCTTTCAAACCACCATCTTGGCCTTGTACGCTCATCATTAGAATTATTTGGCATCAACAACTGGGTGCGGGTATATTTTTTTACAATTACAAAGCGTGACACATGCTGTTTACAATCCCATTGCAACCCACACACCGGGAAGGCTGTGTTACAGGTATTTACTTTCCGGAAGTTTGTCTGAACCTCAAATCAGATAACACGCAGAAGCAGATGGCTGTAAGCCACCCAGGCTACAGCAATCATCCATGAGCATTCCCTGCTGCTCAGCAAAGGCAAGGGAATTAAAAAGTCTCTTCCACAGATGGATACACGCAAATTACTATATGCCATAAGCTAAAAAGCATTCACTTTGGCAACCGTCATGGATCATGAAATAATATCTGTGGTAATTTGTTTGTATATTTTATAATTGTAATTAACTGAATAATTTACTTCAAGAACCTTTTTTAAAGATAAAAAGCTAAATTAAATAAAAACAGTTACATTTAAAAGTACAGCAGAATGACTGCATTTATTTAAATATCAGTTATTTTTAGCAGTACCTCTCACATGGGTTGTTTATAACTTCATTTTTTAGTGAAACACAATTCCATCCTCATATGTAACCTCATCCTGACTGATGCCAGCATCTCCAACCAGCTGGAACCCCTGTTTCTGCTTCCTTCCCTCCTTACCAGCCATATGGTGCATTCCTGGTCTTGGGAGGGTGATACAGACACACCCGAGTTGGCTGACACACGATCACAGACGCAACAAAAATTACTGGGTCTGGTTTTCGTACCTCATTTCTTTCACCTCTAACACATTAGGATATCAGCCATGCCAACACGCAATCAGTAAGCAAATTTAAAGCGTCTTAATTAGAGTGATAGATTAAAAATTTAGGAGGTGCAAGTCAATGAACCTCTGCCACTGACATTATCTCGCAACGTGTAAACTGGCCCTGGGAGCATTACACTACAGCAAAGCAAGCTGTGCTTTTTCAGCTGATGCACCTTATCTATTCAGAATATCTCTGCAGAACCAAGCCTTTCCTGAGCTGGTGATCAACATGAAACGGACTCAGCGGGCACAGTACTTTGGCAGAAAAGCCCAGTGAATTAACAGAAATCAGAAGTTCTACTTCACTGGCATATCCAACAGTAAAACAGCTTTCTCTTAAACTTGCAGTTTTAATTGAAGATTCATATAGGATGAAAAAAGCCTTTGGTGCTTACATTTATTCTCCATGCTTTTAAACAATGCAAAATCCATATCCATGTTAAAGAGCTGCCTTTCAGGGAAGCATAAATACAAAACTGAATCTGTATAAACAGCTTTAAAATGCAATTGTTTTACTATTCCAGCTGCCAAATGCAGGAAGCCCTCGCTTTTTTCTGATTTCAAAGTAGCAGAAAAAAAAACACACAGAAAAAAGATAGTGCCTCCTTCAGAAGTTGAAAATTAACTGAACTGATATTACTAATTACACAGCGATGTGATACCAAAACCACCCCATTACCCCTACCCTCAAAATTAAACAAAGCAAGGCAGAGGTTAGGCAATCAAAAGTGGCAGCCAATTTATAAACCCCACAACAGAGAAAAGATGCAATCGATCAACTGTTTACTAGGAGAAAATGGTAAGCCACAGTCAGGGCTCACCCACCCCGCATATAGACAGCTAAAGCATCTTCAATTAAGCCATCAGCAAAAAGCTAACTTTGCCTCAAATCAATACTTTATGTAAAAAATGTAATTACCACTTCAAAGAGTCACTTTTCATTCTTTTCTATTAAACCACAGATTCAAATAGAAGCTATATAGATACAGAAACTTGAGTTCTGCATGGCATGAGGCTTTAGGACTATATTCCCTACTAAAGTCTAGGAAACTACTTTTAACTTGGTTCTGTAAAATTGCACAAAATCTATTGAGTTAATGTCTACAAATATTACAATGAAATTTTTTTTAAATCATGCTGAAATATTCATGTTCCACACTGAAGAGAGTTCTGCATAACAATGCTTTACAAAGCGAGATCCTGTGAAGCTTGTGCTCACCCAGTATTTTCATAGAATTTGGATCAGTGCTTTCAGGAAGGGAACTCAGGCCTCACGGCGGACATACAGATCAACCTTACATTAACGTCACTGAACAGAATCAGCGATACACATGCTAAGGCCAAATGGGGCTCTCTTCTCTCCATAAAAACTATGGAAGAAGCCTAATGTCCCCCCTCTTCAATTCTGATCACTACACTTCAAGTCCCTGACAGCAATAGCTGCAATTTCTTTCTGTTATGCAAACTAATTGTCCCAGTTCCTACAACTTCCAGACAGGCATTTTGTCTTCTAAGGCCTTTTCCATCTCAGAAAAGACTTGATAACACACTATGAATTTTATTCATAGACAGTCACCTCAACTAGTCTGCAGTTCTGAGTTACACTGACCGTCTGTGACAGACCCCTTCATCCTAACCTTCGGTAGAATAACTTTTTTTCCACACAACTGACAATGAATCAGAAAGCAAGAGGAAACTATTTATTAGCAGTACATGGAACCGATAATTACAGTTTATGGAGAGGGAGAATGGGTTTTGCCCTGCATCTCCATCGTGGCGGGGGGAGTGGAATTAGATGATCTTTAAGGTCCCTTCCAACTCAAACTATTCTATGATTCCTTAAAGCAGTAAATTTCTGCAGCTTCACTGGCTCTTCCCCCCAACCCACGCCTTTCTTTTTGGAGTCTGTCAGATGACCAAAAGCAGTTCCTTGCTGCTCTGCAGTCAGAGGCTGACTGGCTGACATCTGCTGCCTGGTCACCTGAGGCTGGCAAACAGAACATCTAACCCTTCGAGCCTTTCTGTCTTTTCCTCCAGCAGACAACCACGTAATGCCTTCTCTGCCCATCTGCTATTTTTCACAAAGCTATAGGAAAGCAGAATCTGCCAAATGAAGTCATCACTGACTGAGGGATCCAAAAGCTACTAGAGGAAACCACAGATAGCAGCAGGCCCATGGCACAAACTATATTCCCTTAGAAAAACAAGCTACAGAAGTTTGTTGTTTCAAGCTCAAGGCAAATTTCTCAATGGTGAACTAAGTCTGAAGAGGCTACAGCATGAGTGAAACAAAATGAAAAGAAGCTTAAACTGGATAATCTACAAACAAAGCAGAGCTTTGCATATGCTATGGAGAAAGACTAAAACCAACAAAAATAAACTCACAGCTCTGTAACTGAAACACAGAGATTAGCTTGGCTGTAGACCTTGAAAATATAAACCAGCATCTAAACACAAATAGTGCAACAAGGAACACTCAGAATTAGACAAACAATTTTAGATCTTCAGCGCTGTTCCAGAATATTTTTCAAATTCACCTGAATGAACAAGTAAGACTAAGTAAAAAACCCCCAAACCCTTAAAATGCTATACCAAGTTTAATATTGTATTTACATAGTAAACAGCATCATGGTTAGCATTTCTGTAGTAACAACTATTCCCCTGTGAATGAACTTTAAAGTAACTGTGTTTCCTGTTGGGAAAAAGTTGTTTTTTCCAAACCTTAAGCACAGCACAGTAGCAGTGACGGGATGGGACGCTGGACCATCAAACACAAGAAATGCTGGACTATACCAGTGTGGTGACTTTGTGTAGCTCAATTTTCAAGTCCCCTCTGCACCCCTTTTGACAGAGGTTCAACAGCGGATTAGCTGACAGCATGTAGAAACCTCCTTCACTGGCAAAGTGAATTTGAAGTTTAATTCAGGGTCATTGACGATGTGGAGCAATCCCTCCTCTGAAACACGGCCTTTTTCTCCTTATGGATTGTGTTTGAAGCACATACCCCCAGAATAAACCACAGGGTTGCTTTTAAAGGACAGGCTTGGCAGCACACCTCTGTGTGCTGCACACCTCCTCTTGTCAGCCTCAGCTCTGTGCCTGGGAAGATCCTAGAACTGATCTTCCTAGAAGCTGTGCTAAAGCACATGGAGAACAGGGAGGCGATTAGTGGCAGCCAGCACGGCTTCATCAGGGGCAAGTCCTGCCTGACTAACCTAGTGGCTTTCAGTGTTAGGGTAACCACAGCAGTGGACATGGGAAAACCCATGGATGTGATCTATCAGGAATTCTGTAAAGCCTTTGACACGGTTCCCCACAAAATCCTTCTTCTCTGAATTGGACAGATATGGATTCGAAGGGTGGACTGTTCAGTGGATTCAGGAATTGATAAGGTTGGTTGCATTAGGAAAGTACTGCTCAACAACTCAACGTGCAGATGGAGATCCGTGACAAGTGGTGCCCCTCAGGGATGTGTACCAGGACCAGTGCCATGTCATCAATGATATGGACAAGACTGAGTGCACCCTCAGCAAGTCTGCAGATGACACCAAGCTGACTGGTGCAGTTGTCACACGAGGAGGATAAGATGTCATCCAGAGGGACCTGGACAGGCTGGAAAAGTGGTGTGAACCTCATGAGGTTCAAGAAGACCAAGTCCTACACCTGCATCAGGGCAATCCCTGATTTCAGTACAGGCTGAGGGATGATGTGATTGAGAGCAGCCCTGCAGAAAGAGACTTGGTGGTGCTCATTGATGAGAATCTTGACATGAGCCAGCAACATGCACTCATAGCCCAAAGGCCAACCATATCCTGGGCTGTATCAAAAGGATGGCCAGCACGTCAAGGGATGGGATTCTGCCCCTCTACTCTGCTCTTGTGAGATCTCATCTGGAGTATTGTGTCCAGTTCTGGAATCCTCAACAGAAGGACGTCCAGAGGAGGGCTACAAAGATGATCAGAGGGCTGGAGCACCTCCCATATGAGGACAGGCTGAGAGAATTGGGGTTCTTCAGTCTGGAGAAGAGAAAGCTCTGAGGAGATGTAATAGTGACCTTCCAGCACCTGAAGGGGGCCTACAGGAAAGCCAGGGAGGGACTTTTTACAAAGGCTTGTAGTGATAGGACTAGTGGCAATGCTTATAAACTGGAGAGGGGCAGATTTGGACTAGACATTAGGAAGAAATTCTTCGCAATGAGGGTGATGAGAAACTAGAACAGGTTGCCCTGGAGAAGTTGTGGATGCCCCATCCCTGGAGGTGTTCAAGGCCAGGTTGGATGGGGCCTTCAGCAGCCTGAACCAGTGGGAGGTGTCCCTGCCTGTGGCAGTGGGGTTGGAACTGGATGATCTTCAAGGTCCCTTCCAAACCAATCCATTCTATGATTCATTCTATCACACAATACCAGCAACATACAGGTGTACTTTCCAGCACACAATCCAAGCGTGGCTCACATCAGACACTAACAGCTTGCATCTGAAGGACAGAAGAGGAAATGTGAGGTTTGTAAATAGCTACCTCAGACACTCCTAGGTGTCAGTCTGATACAGCAGATTCTGCAGAGCTTGTCGTCATCGCTACGGATCATGGGAAAGACCCAGCCTAACACATCCTCTGCAATCATCAGACAAGCTGCAAATAAATTAATATCACTATCTGATGTTCTTGATTCGGATATTTCCTCCACCACCACAAATGTATTTACCCTGCCAACTAATAAAGATGAGCCCATATGAAAAGAAGACATTACCGAATACTGCAGACAATCCTAAAATGGGTGGAAGGAGTGGGGATTCCATCAACTTTGGGAGATATTTGACATTCATTCAACAAAATAGGAAACCTACCAACCCACTGCTCTGCAAGCACGGAACTTCAGTTACAGCACATTAATAGAAGAAGGAATATGATGGTTCCTCCCTTTATCCAAACCATACAGACAGAGCTAGTTTTTATATATGAAACCATCAGTTCCATGCTGGGAAGGGAATAACAATATTAGAACTGACAGCACACACAAGGCCAGCCAGGGATTTTACAACCAGAACTGACCAATGCGCAGCTAACTACCCAACTACCCTTACAAATCAGAAGAACAGAGTTACTCAAGTGAGGTATGGAAACTTGATTCCATCATCTATTAAATTATTTCATCCCTCTCCTTTGACAGTTAATGCCTAAGATTTAACTACTTCAGTATAGACAGCAGTCGTTCTAGAGAGTCAACAGAAGGCCAGAGGTTATAAGAGAGCAGAAATATACAGATAGTAGGAGCTGTAACACTCAAGACACCCCCTTCAAAAAATTAATATAATTGCTAAATGAAAAATTACACAAATACTGGAGAAGAGGAGGCTGAGGGGAGACCTCATTGCTCTCTACAACTACCTGAAAGGACGTTTTGGACAGGAGGGTGCTGGCCTCTTCTCCCAAGTGACAGGGGACAGGACAGGAGGGAATGGCCTCAAGCTCTGCCAGGGGAGGTTTAGGCTGGACATTAGGAAAAAAATTTTCACAGAAAGGGTTATTGGGCACTGGCACAGGCTGCCCAGGGAGGTGGTTGAGTCACCTTCCCTGGAGGTGTTTAAGGTACGGGTGGACGACGTGCTAAGGGGCATGGTTTAGTGTTTGATAGGAATGGTTGGACTCGATGATCCGGTGGGTCTCTTCCAACCTGGTTATTCTATGATTCTATGATTCTACTGTCATGACCTGTCATGAACTCTGGAGTGATCTAATGGATTCTGTTCTTCCCTTCTCTCCCCAGTTTGTTTCTAGCACTGTATTTACCCAAATGGAAGAAAAGGCTTTTTGCCCAAGTATTTTAATTTACTGGAGCAGTTGTCAACATGATTGCGGGAAGAGAACTCCCCCAGTGATAAAGGAGCATAAGCATGCCCAGAACAGTCCAAAGCAGTACTGTAAAAGAATTTTATTGAAAATATTAATAATGATATAAATAAAATAATATATTCCTTAAAAACCCACAACTACTTTGAAAAATTAAATATAGAACTATAAATCATAATAGTTTATGACTTTATATTTTTAAATAAGTTTTTAAAAGGTTCTAGTAATGCATACCTTCTAAATCTTGAGATGTTAAAAAACCCTAAAATTAACAGGTGGCAATCATTTCCGAGACAAATTTTGTTCACTATAAAGCAAGGATATCACCATATCCATAGCTGAAAATGAAAGCATGGACTTGAGCTCAACCCTGGAGGCACACAGCTCTAGAGCAGAGTCCAACATTTATTCTCTAAATGCTAATACCTGCCTGCACTATGACAGACATGCTTACAGCACAGATACTTATTTTATCATCCTAGGATGGCTGATTATGGGTTTCTTTAAAAATGTACCTCTTTGGTTACCTATACACAAGTGACCTTGCTGCATGGTGGGTTCTCAGTACAGTAAGAGAAGGTTCATTTCCTCTGTGCCCTTTCATCTATGCTAATTCCTCAATTCTTCCTCCGCCCACGCCTCTGGCACAGTGGACCAGATCTCCTGGCTTATACAACATTCTGTTACAGGCAAACAAAAGCCTAGGAGGATTTCTACATGTCCTCTAGCATTACCTGTATACACTTTCCACTTATTCTGCAGATTAGGAGGAGGTTTTTTCCTTTCTGTTTGTGGAGTACCTAGTTTAACAGACCGTTTAGGGCTTAAAGTAACGCTAAAGATCTAAAACATGGCAAGACTTTTAAAACTCTGTGTATCCTTTTTGTTCATTTTTCCCTTCTGTTGTTAAAGGGTTATGCAAACACCTCCTTTAACAAGTAAGCATTGCCTGGCATTAATTTCAATATTACTCACAATTACCAATCTTTATGACACAAGTTATTTGTGCCAGATCATAAAAAAACTATTCCAAACTGCCATGATAACTGAATCCAGAAGCATCTTCCTTCTCCGAGTCAGAAAGAAGCTTGCCTGCATTCCTACAGGTTATTTTCTCTTCCTTTAATATGAAATACCCAAGCAGAGGATAAAAACTGCATACACACAAGGCAACAAGAGGAATGGGCATCCTACCAAAAACTAAACAAAAATGTGAAACCTATTTTCACCCAGCAATCAGACTGAAATGGAAATAAATTCCTTAAAATGGAATAATTGATTAAGAGCAGGAAGAGATGTCAGACACTGAGGACAATCTGTAAGAAACAAAAAAATCATACATCCTCATTGCTAGTGCATTCAGGGTATTATCACAGTTCCAGGCCAATTCTGTTCACTTCAACAAATGCAAAGGTGCCCTGTTAGGCAGAGTTCAGATTTGTAAACAGAAATACATAAGGCACCTTGCAATAATGCAGGCCATAAAGTGACTTACAGTTTTAGAATGTATTGCAGACAAAACCAAACAGCTGGTACACATAGTTCCACTAAGCAGAGTTACACAGGCAATTACTAGACTGATCACTGAACTTATTAACTACCAATGTTCAATGACAAAGGTGACTTCTCAGTGCCTCTGTCACAGAGTATCATTCTGGAATAGAACACCCTTTTTCTAAGAGAAGCATTATTTAGCTTACTACTCAATGTATGTAATTACTCTCTAGATTGCAAGTTAAAGAACTGGGTGTAGCTCACACAAGTAACCACAAGCATTTTTATTACATGGATATTCCTGCAGATAGTTTATGTAAGCTGTCTATTTAAATCCTGAAGTAAGGCAATCCCACACTACGACAAAATAAGAAAAGAAGCAAACATTAACTGCCAGCAGAATATAACCAATATCTCCATAAGAAAACTAATCAGGCAACTGGAAACTAATTCGAAATGCAACAATTGCATTAAGATTTTAGATACAAGAAGACAGTAGAATTGCATCCTCTCTTTGGCTTAAAAAAAGAGCAATAACCAATATCTTGAGACTGAGAACAATGTTGAGAACAGCTAAATATTTTTTCACATATTCGGATTCCTTCATTTTTATTTTTTTATCAGAATGAGTCCCAAGTTTTTCCACATTGTCATTCACAAACTGAAAACAAATACCGTGTTGCCTTTTTTCCAGGCATCCCATAACTGGAGATGAGATTTGCAGTTTTTAAGTCCTTAAATACCACAATAGACTTCAATGACCGTTCAAAACAAAACGATTACTTTCAATCCTTTTATACTTAGCATAAGTTTAAATCTTATCACCACAAAATCAATAAGAGTTTTGTTATCAAGTTCTGAACGCAGATTTGAACATTGCTCCTTCTGCTTATTAAGGACAATCTCATCATGCAAATTAACACACACCAGATCCCAGGGCTCTCTCCGGCTCAAGTATCTTCAGTTTGGGCAACGGAGCATGTTATACAATGTGAAAGAACATCAGATGGGAAAAGTTGACTCTCTGTACTTAAGATGATAGAGCAAGTTGATCACAAATCTCTGCAATAAAATGTTCCATTTAGCTCAGCTCCTTCTTGGCCTGTAACATCTCTTAAAAAGAGATCCAAATAAGTAAATGAAAGAAGACAGATAGCACAAACATCTGAGAGAGAGGGGAAAACGAATCTTAGGATTTCAGCAATTTTTAAAGAAATAAAAGCCTTTAGAATCACAGGCAGTAAAACACAACAGCAATTTCAGTGGAAGCAATACAGCTTCTGTCAAATTCCCTATTTCACACTGTTCATTTTCACTGTTATGTTCATTTGGAAATGAACATAAGAACTCCTTCAGCGTAAAGCACTCATTACCACTCCAGCAAGTTTCCACCCTGCAAGAAGCAGATGCAGCTAGCTCTCACAGAGCCCAAAACGGCACCAGCATTGCTTGGTGCATCACCTGTGCCCTCAGCCCTCGAGCATTAATGAGCAAGTATTAACTGTTTTCTCAGTTCTGAGTCTACAGCTGAACAACGCACAGCTGCAACCTGTGGAAACTAAAAAACGCAGGATGAACACACACTACAGTGAGAAGAACACATGCTGTTTTTCCTTACTGTTCATTTCCCAGAGACGCAGGTACAAGTTATTTATGGCACGTCACTTATGTAGATTTAAGGACAAAAATATCTGTTGAGATGTTAAGTTGTAAACTGCTTGGCATATTTGTTCTAACATTTGGGATGCAGGTGTAACTATTCTGAAGCTAATCAAAGCATCTGTTTCAGTCTGTGTGATGAATACTGAGCTGGATTCCATTTCCCACAATTTATCCACTGTATTTACAGATTATCACACAAATACGACTGGTCACAATAGCGTATCCTGTTCTCTAACAAAGCAATGATTGCCAGGTAAGGTACTGGCTCTGAAGTGCTGCATGCAAGGAACAAAATTCCTGACAGCACGCTCGCAGGCAGATGGTAGAAAAAAACGTAGTGAATAGAAAGAGTAAAGAAATAAAAAAGATTTAGAAAAGCTTCTTTGTAGCTCTTGTATGGTTTACAGTCCCTGTAACTCAGCTGCATGAAAGTTTTTCCTTCCTACTAGTAGAAGGTTCATAATACACAAGTTTTATTATGTGAACAAGAATCACGTTCTTCAAACACAGCCAAATCTGAGTCTCAAGAGGCAGCCTGACATAAGCATCTGTTCAAGACTACACACGTTTAAGATTCTCTCTTGTCAGTTTTTCCACTTCTATTTTTCCTGCATTTTACATTCCTAATATTGTGGTCTTCCACAAAATTATTTTCATGATACGATCATCTGTATAGCTGACTTGCTATTCAACAGCTAAATAAAAGGGTATTTACTTCACCTGGTATCTGTCTATGACTTCATCTAGAGGCATAGTAATAGAAGTAACAGGTTAATCTTCCAGAAAGTCGTACGAGCAATACATACTCCTTGAACTTAAACATCATTAACACATTAACCTTAAAAACTACTAAAACCAAGATCATAGTTACCAGTTCTGGGCAGGAATGACTAAGTTATGGGAAGTGAACCTGACTGCAAAACTGCTACCAAAAACTGAATGACAAAAAGAGAAAAGTACAAGTATCTTGGCTATTAAATCACAGAAGTGGAAAATCAGATGGAACTAAAAACTATCCTGTATTAAGCAAAACAGAAGAAACCAGATAAACTGTGCAAAACAAGAAGCCCCCCCATGTTCAACAGTTAAAACAATGGACAGATAGCATTTATTCTTATAAAATCCCATCAATTTCTTGATAAAACTTTTCCTTCCTAACTAGTAGGGAGCTAAGCTCCTCTCCAAAACATATTGTTTTGAGACCTGAAGAATACTGGTTTAGAAAACCAGTCTGCTGATATTTATTGACAAGAAAAGGCTGAGAATTGATATTAGAAACAGTTCTAGCAAAATAAGAAAAAAATCTCCATCCTGACAGGGTAGTAAGAGGTAAAGCTAATATTTAAAACTGTAGTGTTATCCACTACAACATGCCAAAAGAAAAGGGTTTTCTATGTTTTTGCAACTCTCTTACTCAACATACAAAGTAGAAATTACTAGCTTGCTGACTACCAAAAGATTTAAGTAAAGAAGTAATTATTGTCCCAAATTATCTCAGTAAGAAAGGGAAAAAAAAAATCATTTAAAGCCAAGTGACAATGAGAGTACAAGAACAAACAGTAGTAAGTCTATCAATAAATTACTCTTAAAAAATTACTTCAATCTTTAAACCACCAAGTTCTGAAGTAATTCTCCAGCAGGAGCAGCAGGAATGTACAATCCCAAGTAGTTTTAAGGTACTTGAAAGTGTTACAAGAGCATTTAAAAATGCAAAGATAAGCCAAATAAAGCTGTCTTAAGCTTCAGGTAAGTTTTGTCTCAGCATTATACTGGAGTAACTGAAGGTATAAAGTCCTTCCCTCTGAAGAAGGAAGTGTAACCACAGTTCAGAAGTCTAGGTAACCATTAACTGGTAAGAATGAACATGGGTAGAGACCTACAAATTATTTTAAGCACACAGCAAGTATATATAAGTAAAACATTCAGTAGGATTGTAAGGATGACTTTTTCCCTAATGTTTTCAGTACTAATAAATTATAACTTAAACAAAGGATGTAAAGTCCCGAAACTAATTGTAAGGAGGGGCTGGAATCCCTTAAGTGATCTGTTTGAGATGCAAGACTCAGCATGCACCTCGAAATTCCAAGATGGTAGCGCAGCTCCCCATGGCAACCCAGGATGCAGGCGCCCGCACCGGCTGCAGGAACCGAACAGGAACGCCACATCCAGCTGAAAGAGCTGCTGAAGCAGAAGAAAGGCCGCAGGGTGAAGGTGGGATACCGTTTGTGCCTTCGCAGTCAGGTTAACAGAGGGAGAAAGATGCGTGGTTAGCTACAGCTCCTCTTCAAAACGCAAACAAGCAGAAGAAGGGAAGGAACTAGACTAGAAGAAGCACCGTCTAGGGGATCAGCAAGGCCAGGTGAGGTATAATTCAGCTCAGTTATGCCCCATGAACTCGAGCTTTGGCTCCTGCTGCATTCGGGGCTGTTTCATTCCCCCTCCGAGAGCTGCATTTACTATTTTCCATCCCTACCCGCCCGGTCAGGCACAACAGACCCATCAAAGCCACGGGGAGCGCTGCCTTTTTGCCACCGACCCAGCGGAGCCGGGGCGATCCCGGGGGGACCCGCAGCGCCCGGGAGCCGGGTCCGAACCTTCCCGGTACCGAAACGCCGGCAAACAACCCCTCCAAGACTCGCGTGGGACAGCGAGCAGCCTCCGTCAGGGCTGGCCGGCAGCAGGGAGCGAGCTCACCGATGGCGTGAGGGCAGCAAACCCGGGACGGGGCGCTTCGCCCACTTAGATATGCGGATAAATCTTCCCAGAAGCGCGATGCACGTTCTGTTACTTTACAAGGACTGATCTGAATGTTGTTATGAACTTCACAGCGCTCAAACTAATTGCTAATTTGGAGCTTTGGCTGCAGCCGTGCCTGACCTCGCCTTAGAGACGGGGAGGCTGCACGTACAGGGACAGCAGAGGGACGTCCCGCCTGACCGCCCAACCCCGCAATGACTCAGATGAAGGCCTCACTCTAGCTGACATCCAGACTATCCCGGTCTCCGTAACCCCTCGCCCGCCCGCCCGCCCCAGGCCGGGCCTCACCTGGGCTCCGCCGCGATCCCGCCGGCAGACGGGGGCGCAGCCGCGCTTCGAACCCGCCAACCGCCGCGCGCCCCGCCCCCGGAAGCGCCCGCCCCCGCCCCCGGAAGGGCCGCGCCGCTCACACCGGCCAATGGGGAGCGGCGGTGGGCGGGGCGTCACCCCCAGCACCGGGGGCCGCGACCCGCCCGCATCGTTCACACTGACCAATGGGAAGAGCGGGTGGGTCTAGCCCCGCCCACATCTTTCACATCGACCAATGGGAAGCGGCGTTAGGTCTGGCCCCACCCACATTGCTCGCAGTGGCCAATGGGGAAGAGGGAGGGCGGGGCATCGCACTAGGGGGCCACGACATGCCGGCGTCGTTCACACTGGCCAATGAGGAGCGACGGTGCGATCAGCCCCGCCCACATCGTCCATGCTGACCAATGAGGAGCGACAGTGCGGTTAGCCCCGCCCACACCGCCCAATGGGAGACGCGGGAGCGCCGCGCCCCGCCGGCCCGGATAGCAGAGGCCAGAGCGGGGCGGGGTTTGTGTGAGGGAGGGAGAGCTCGCTCCGGGCAAGGAGCCGGGAGAGCAGCTGGCTCCGTGCGAGGGACAGGGAGGAGTAACCCGCACAGGCCGTGACGACTCGGAGAAGGTTCACGGATGTGCTTGTACAAACGCTCTTTCAGATATTTTAAATTGAGCCTGTTCTGAAGATAACAAAACCATAAAAGCAACGGCAAATGGTGCAGCTCGGCCTGAGGAACTGTCCAGTCGCCACAGAGACGCAATGGGAACTTCAGTTGAAAGGGCTGGAAGCGAAGCTTCCTTTGAGAAGGAATTACCCACCGATGGTGTTAGTAAACTAGGTAGCAAAGAACATCTAACTAACTCAAAAATGTCTGATGTCCTTCTGCGTCATTTTTCTAAAGGAGAGTTAATAAGCACATGCCCATTAATTGAATGCGAGACCATCCCAGAGACGTCCCTTACTGAAAGTACCGATGATGCCGTGAGCAGACCCTGGCCTTCAGAATATGCCGAAGGCCCTGGAGCGTGTGAACCATGGGCAACTAACTTTGAGGAGTACCACCTGGAAAAGCAGGAGGAAGTAAGCACTGCTGATAAAAATAAATATTTGCTCAATCAAAGTTGTATTTCAAAGAAACCTGTTTCTTCTGCTGCCAAGTGTGGGTGCAGACAAGACCACTCACCACCAATTAATGAGGATGAAGATACACGTATCTTTCAAAACATGAAAGAAGAGACGCACCTGTATAAGAAAACAGTTTCACCTCATGAGCTCAAATATGGCCAAGCTGAAACTCACTATTGCCTTCCCGACTTCTCTAAAGTTGCTTTGGAAGTTGAAGTACCAAAAAGAAATGACAGTATAAAGCCAGTTCCTACAACTGAAAGAGCAGAATCCTTCCCTGTTTCACTAAGGAATTCAGTAATTGCAAATGTATCTGGAAATAAGAACTGTTTCCATTCTGCTGAAACAGAGAATCGAGAAGAAATGAGCATTCCAGAACTTTGGCAACAGCTAGAGGTAATTAAGATGCTTTAAGAAACTGTTAGAACTTGGTAGATAGTGGTTTACCGTAAGGTGTTCTATGTCCACAACATCTAAAATGACCAGTTCCCAGGGGCAGTCTGTAGGGATCAGTAAGTGTGTCACTTCAGTCAACAGCTGCTTTCACCAATGAAATTTTGTGGGACTGAATTAATATGGAACTTTCATTACAAAATACTTAATGATGCCATGGAGCATTCTATCAAATCATTAGGAAATTCACTGTAAATTGTTGTTTCTAGTATTGTATACAAATGCTCAAATTACCCAGAGTAATTTAAAGTTTTTCTTAAAAATATATTTTTATACTGTGCCTGTGTTGATGTTAAGGACAGCGTTGCCTTTTTTCAAATCTTAACACTGTTCAACTATTTATACTGCTATTTATTAGCAGTCAATTATTTTTAAAGGATTTGTTTGACAGCTGTATTTGTTTTATTGTAGTAATTTTCTTTTGAAGTTCATTAGTAATTAAATAATCCCTTCTCAATTTCCTGCCCTGCCATGGAGTTTACTCACAGAGCTAAACAGATGCTTAAGTCCATTCCTAGACTTATATCTTAGTAAAGTGTTCAAGATATAACAATTTTTAATAGTTTTCACTATTATGTCCTGGCTGCAAACAAGATGCTGACACAGCAGGCTGTCACCCAGAATCACCCTGACCATCCAAGACTGAATCCTAAGGTAAAAATCTCAAAATATATTTTTTTTTTAAAAACTGATTCTTATTTATCTCTAGGACGATAAATATTCCCCAAAAATGTTTTGTCACTTTGGTATTGTACAAGTCCTCTTTAGCTTTTCAAAACATAGCGTTCAAGTGTTTAAGTATTTATGCACTGAGATGCCACACATATACCAAACTATAAATACAGAAAATTATATGGTATTGTTATAAACATTTCAATAGTAATAACATGCCCCATGTATTTTGAGTTACTTCTGAATTTTATGTTTCTGTCCACAAGTGTTCTCTACGCTGTTTCTATAACCAAAGTTCTTATTTTAACAGATGCTTCCTCAGTCAGATTTTCCAAATGCCATTTACTCAGGAGGCAGCGGAACATCCTCTGAAGCCTTGGCATTACACGTTTCTATCCCTAAACAATCTACAAATGGTTTGCCTAAAGCAAGTAATTAAAATTACAATAACGATATAAATGACTGTTTTATGTAATTTGATAGCACTTTGGGGCAGACATTTAGGGCGGAAATTCCAATTGACTGATCTTATCTTGTATTATGTAGGATTGCACTGCGGAACAACAGGATCAGCATTACCAGTGGCTGGTCCAGTAGAAGCAGGCTGTCTAAATCATTCTAATTTCCTGCCAGAACTAACAGTAGGAGAAAAGATGTCTCAAATACTGAAGGATCAGACAGCCCAACTGATAAAGAAAGTAAAGAGTTCAGTTTCAATATTTACTTTGCAGTGATGCTCAAATTCTATATTTGTTTGGCTTATTAATTTTCAAAATCCTAAGTAAGTGCTTAATATTTTGCCTTGAAGGTGGAAGACTTCTCTAAGTACATGATCCTAGAGACATTCCCTTTACAAGACAACTATCTGGTAAATTAATTTATGTATTTTCAGTCCTCTGAAATGCATTTTAAACAGCTGTAAACTCATAATTGACTGGCAAGATACTCCATGTTTTACTCAGACATTCAAACATACTCTTTTTCTCAACCTCAGACTGAAATTATGAGTTTAAGAGGCAAAAATGAAGACATTCAAGTAGGTGGCTGAGTTCATACATCTGTTTTAAAGATTACAATTCAAAACTATTAGTGAAAGGCCTTAAGCTGCCATATAAGTTATTGACGGGTAGGGTTCAGAAGTCATGTTTTTATATTTCCTTGTACATAATACAGCAGCATAGTACCAGCTGGACAAACAAGATGCAGTCCTGTTCCAATTTGGAGCACTGCGCAGATTCTTATCAACATCACTGCAAACAGCATCTGGCTTACATAGCATAGGTAGCTATCGCTATGGCTTGCTAAATCATAATGACATTTGCTATTGAATTATTTCTTATTGATGAAGGCATTAAGTCAATTGAAAAGCCACCTTGATACCTTGGAAAAGAATTACTTAACAGCTAGAGAACAGCACCGTTACTTACAGCTGCAGAACTACAAGGACAAGTCTATCAACGTTGGAGAGTTTGATCCTGAAAGGTTAGAAGATAAGTGCCAAGTAGTATATTTTCCGTATTTTGAGTATCTTACAACCCTTACTTCTTTTATCTGTTGCATTTTTTTCTGAAATGAAAACATTGTATTAATTGTAAGCAAGTCAGAAATGAGATGTCCAAAATTCATCTTGGGCTTTACATATCCTGGTTTTAATTAGGATATCTAATTGATCTATTCAAGTACTTAAAAAGGGACTGTGAATTCCATTATTAATTTTCCTGTGGGAAGCGTACACTAATGGACAATACTGCTATCATAGTAAAAAACAAAATACCAGTTTATACAGGTCTCATTAACTGTGTATTGCAATTGGGTTTAGAAAGGTTGAAGGGGAAATATTTAGACTTGGCATGCTCCTTGAAGACATCCAAGAACAAACTGATGACAGCAAATGCAACTCTTTGCTTACTTCCTACAAATCTGCCTGTTCATCACCTTCTCCTTGTGAGGTAACTCAGTTTCATTATTTGAAGATTACAATTACTCTGCTTCACTGATGCAAGTCTCAAGAACCTCACATGTGGTTGTACTATTGTATGTTCTCTTCCAATAAGAGCATGGCACTTTTAGATAGCACATTACATCTAGGAAGATGGTTTTTTTTCATTAAATATCAACTCCATACTATTTCATTAATTATAACAGAAATCTACACAGCTACACTGATTATTCTTAATCCCAGCCTCAAAGCTTTTACTTCAGAGTAAGAAAATGTGAGAAGCATTTTACAAAGCTGTTTTTGCTTTGGGGCATTAATCACTCTCATTTAGTTGGAAGAAATATTACTTAATTTGTCCAAGATTCTTAAACTACAGAACTACTAGGCGGCCAACATTATTGTGCTATAGAAAATTGATTTTACTCTGAAATATGGTAATATTTTGTCCTGGATCACAAATGCACATAATAGTATGAGATCTGTTTCCATCCTCACTTCTTTTTTTAACTTGGATTATCTTATTCAACTTTGAGATCACACAATATTTTTGTCTTCAGTTTTTGAACAGCATGATGGCTCAGCTTTTGAGATATCATAACATTGCTTAATTGGTTTCCGAGGGGGATATTTAAGGATTGTCAAACATGTTTGAATATGTGATAAGGTTTGCTTCTCTCAGGAAAGACTTACTGTGTTTACTAGCCTGCCTTTATTATTTGTTCAAAGAACAAAAGCCTACAAGCAATTGCTTGCCTACAAAAGTATTTAACTTTAAGGCACTTATATATATGTATCTCTCCTAATCTTCCTCAAGACAACATGAAAATCTGTCTTGATCACAGAAGAGAAAAAGTCCTTGTATTTCGTCCAGTCTGCTCTACAGTTAGAACTGTAAATAGATAAATCAAATTGTAAGAGACAGAAGAGATGCAAATGATGATGCTGTTTGCACTATCCTGTCTGATATGCAGTACAGTTACAGATAAACAGTAATATCAACATTCATATAAATTTGTTTTGCCTTCTGGGTGCAACAGAGATTCCTTTCACCCGAGGAGCAATATGCTGCTGAAGGTCTTGCACCCCACAGTCAGGGTACATTAAGTCAAATCTTCAATGTTGATGAAGAAAGCATGAACGGGTAAGTATTCTGGCTAGTCATAGATGTGGCTTCCACAGCTAAGTGAACAGACAAGTGCACGTACACTGATATGTCTCTATACTGGACTCTGCGTGAAACACTGAATAATGTCTTTAATACGTATGAATGAGAGAATGATCTATTTTCACGTTTAATACCAGTTAATCACATAAGGTGTGTGATATACCACATGACTGGAGAAATGGCAAAACTCCCATCAATTGTATTAAAAAGGTGATTATATTCCTATTACAAAGTAGCTCATCTTAGTGGACCAGTATAAGGTCTATGGTGCTTAAATGGCACAGGGTTATTTTAATAGTACACTATTAACACATAGACTATTAAAATATTACACTATTAAGAGAAGAGGCTTAGTCTTCCAGCAATACACATTAGCATCTAAATTGGGATGACTGCAAAGTATTCAGCAATTAAAAATACTTGAAATTACCATTGTCGTGAACTAATCCGGTAGGCATATTGATATATCTACATACATATCATGAGTAAGCATCAATCTGTAAAGATTCACTTACAGAAATGTCACTGTGATAAAATTAATTATTTTGGATTAAAATTAATCATTTTGGGGTTATTTTGAAGTTTGAAGTTTCAGCAAATAATACTTCTATCCAAAGCTAGATCTTGTAATGCATGCAGTGTACAACACAATAATATTAATCTAAATATGCTCTCAGACTATTTTACAGAGTAGATCTTAATATTTATCTAGTAAAACTCATCTAGCCTCTGAAAGTTGCTAAATTAATAAGAAACCGCATCATCCTTTGATAATATTTTGATGCAACATATGTGAACACATATATAAATACACAGGATTTCATACTACTTAGCTATTCAAAGATGTGATTAGCAAGATCACTGCCTTTTAAGCATTTTTAACAGCTTCCAGTAAGTCCTCATCACAATGTGTCCTTTAAAAGGGTCATTATTTTGCAACTGGTTAATTTTTAATGTAAGCTTCTACTTACCACCTTCTCAGATAATTAACAAAGGTAAAGTTCTTTCTGTGACTAAATATGATTTCTCCTCAACTAAGACTTGGTCAAACATTAATATAATATGCTCTTAAGGCTTGTCATAAAAGTATTAAGATACAGTTAAAATATCATTCTGTTTTCATGCTCAAAGAAATTCAAACATCCATAAAAGGAAAACTGGAACACGGTCACCCTTCATTCAGAGAAAACCAACTGATTTATCAGATACCAACCTGAGTAAGTAGTGATGGCATACAAAGGTCAGAATTGTGCTTATATCTGCTATTGAATCTTGCTAAGAAATACATTCCTGTCATGTCTCAGCAGTTTGAAAACAGAAAACAGACAAGCTGCAACAGAATTTTCAGTTAGATATGAGTAGAAGCGTTTTAGCTCTGAGGCTAGTTAAATGCTGGAACTATTTTCCCTAGGAAGGCTGTGGCATCTCCATCCTCAGAGAGAATCAAAACCCAACTGGAAAAGGTCCTAAGCAACTTCACCTAAGTAACTTCACCTAAGTTGGTCCTGCTTTGAGAGGGGATTGGGCCAGATAATCTCCAGAAGTCCTAGCTAACCCGAATTACTATAATTCTCATTCACCTTTTTAGATTGGTTTCCAAATATTACCACTAATAACATTTTCAAAAGCCTAACAGCAGTGTGCACACAGTGCTTTGATTTTGCCTTTTATCCTTATTATATGCATTTATTTCATGTCCTAGAAGGAGATTCCCAACTTGGTGACTGTAACATCTCCTATCAGTACTTCCTCTTTTAGTTTTTGGATCCAGCTTTCTTACTCTGCATGAATACAAAAGGAAAAAAGTTTTCATAAGTCTTTGATCCATTTAGGGTTCACACAGGTTGGAAATATTCTTCTTCCTTGGTCCAGCTCTCAACAATATAGTTACACTGAATCCAAACTAGAGCCCACACAGGCTGCTGTGAGCTGGCTAAGTCAGCTGTCAAGTCATCCAGGACTCCAGCTCTCAGAGGTTCACTAAGAATCTGTCAGCATCTCTGGCATCCCAATTTCATCTTCCCGCTGCAGAATACTTTGAAGCTGTTAGTACCCAACAACTAAAAGTGAATAGCATGAGCTGCCCTAAATTCAGTTTTAGATCTGAATATGTAGGCAAGTCTTACCTTTGGTCTACCTTTCGCTCTTGGCTTCTCTGTAAAAAATACCCTTTTGCTTCAACATAATACACTGGGACATTACTGTTAGTACTGGCTTGTGCAGTAGCTGACGCAGTGCTGCACTCGGATCCTCCCAGATTCTCTTGTCACATTCCTATTTGGAATGTTTTCATAACACTTCAACTTGCAGGAATTTTAACCTTCAAAACAAAAACCTAAGGACAGGGAGATTTTTTTTTTTCCTTTTATTTAAACAGCTCTGGGACTGGAAACAACCACCACCCAAAGAAAGAAAACAAACCATCTACAGCTGAGGCTCCCAGTCAGGGCTGGAAGCCACGTTTTAAAGTTCAATCTCTACCTGTAAAATAGAGAAAGAATTACTTTCAAATTGCAGTAGTATTAATGGCAGCAAAGGGCTCAGAAGTTACAGTCCCAAAAGCCAAATAATTACCTAGGTACATACACAGGTCAAAAATTATATTATTTCAGACCTTTTAAATGTATTTTTTGGATTTTAGGCAGCGATTCAGAAGACACCTCAGCCTATGATTCTTACAATGATTCATTAAGTGAGGAACTTGTGAACTGTGAGACTGAAAGTTACAGAACATTCAATACAAGATTATGTGGAGAGAGAAAAGGTATAACACTTGCAAAAATATTAAAATCTACACAAAAATATTGTTGTTTATAGTGCTTATTTTTCTAAACAACATGTCTTGGTTTTCAGGACTTAGATGCAGATGCCCTACAGAAAGCAGAGATCAATTTAAACTCAGGAATTACAAAGACACTCTTCAGTCTTGTGCCCTATGTAGAAATAGAAGTTCTGGTTCATCCTGTAAGTATTAAGTGTTACTTTAATTACCAATCACAGGCTAGATTTTCTGTGGCAGAAAGCCACACTGCACATATATCAGGCCAGTTTTAATTTGTTATAGGCCACCAGTGGCACTGTAGCCAAAAAGAGGCTCTGTACAGGTCTTGTAGAGCAAGATCAGCAAATCTAACTCTTACACACCTAGCCAAGTTTAATTACTATGCACGAGAGCTTTAACCTTCTCTGCTTCTTTATGAGAAAAGTCCCTTTCCTATTTCATTTATGACAGGAATGGACTCGGTGATCCGGTGGATCTTTTCCAGCCCAGTGATTCTATGATCTTGCAGTGCCAAGTGGAAAAATATTAAAAGTTGGGCATTCCTGTGCCACCTTTTTCAGCACTAGCTGTTACCTCACGTAGTGTAAACGAGTACTAAAGAAAATTCCAGCTCTGCCCTCAAATTGTGTGACATGCAGCAAAAGGAGAACCTAGTTTAAACACAAAGAAAAATGTTAAACTTCTAGCTTTAAAGTCACCTACTTCAGACTCCTCCCCTCTCTACAGCAGGAAGAAATCGCACACAGAAAAATACAAATTTTCGGCAGTGGGAAGGAAGTATGAATTAGCTACTTCCCTATATAAATACTCTATAAATCAAAGTAGTCATCATGTAATTATTAGGATTGTGAGAGTCTGATTATTCTACACTTCCCCCTGCAGTCTTCGACTGTATGAAAATGGATATAAATCTGCATACCATTGTCACAGAACTAAATTCAAAAGCTCATCTGTCCTATTTACAAAAATCTTAAAAACATTCAAGCTTTATTCAGCAGGGGCAGTTACTTTTTTTTTTTATTTATGCTAAAAAGAGAAAAATGTTAAATATACAGGAAATTACATTTTTTTGCTTTTGTTTTAAACATGGCTTCAACGAGTCTAGCTTTTTCACAGAAACGAATCTCCATTCATAAGCCTCAAAAAAATAAACAGCGACATGAACTTGCAAACCAACTTTCTGAAAGGTAAGCTGTAGCAATAACTATACCTGTAGTACCAAACAAAATGCCATTGTTGAAGGTTCATCATGGAAAAAGCTCAGCAGTATCATAAGCAGGAGGGATGTTTTCTCTTTTGCTGTGCATGCTGCATATTAGAATTTTATTCAATAATGAAATAAAAAATAGTTACCCTAAAAGGAAGTGTAAATAATTTAGGGTAGTTCTCCAATCCTCCTAGTTTAATGAAAGGTCAAGATCTGATGACTTTAGTTGACATATTTAGTTAAAAAAAAAACCCACTATTAAGAGGATATTTCCACTCACAAGATTCAAAGACAGGTCTGTATTACTGAAAATGCATTTGTTTGCTACCAACTACTCTTTTTTAATTAACAGTCACACTTTTAACTGTTGTTAACATTAAGTTACACTGGGAGTCTGAAGTAAAATAGATCCTTAATAAAAGCAGAGACTAGATTGAAACTCAGACAAGTTTTGTTACCATAGTTTTCAACAGGGTTACTCCGTAGCAGCCATTGTCTCCAAGTCCAGTAGCTGCACTTGAGAATCAGAGGTGTAGACCACGTGAGAGAAGGCTAGAGCACCACAAACTGTGATGCTGTCATGAGAGATTTCCTGACTCAAGATCCTGGAATGCTCACTGTCTTACTGCAATACAGATGTGACACAAATTCTGAGGGACTGTTTTACAATTAAATGAAGAATTCTTCTCACTGCAAAATTAAGTTGCAACTAAGTAGCTATCAAGGTGTATATATTTAAATCCTAATTTAGAAATTCTTTTGCCTACTAAAATTGCTTGTATTTTATTCTGCATATCTTATGTTTAGGCAAAATATCGAGGCTGCCAAAACCTGCTATTCAAGCACATATGACAAAATTATCTTTTCACGTCAGTACTTACCAAGCAAGAAGTCTACCCGAAGCAAATCCGCAGTCAACATCAGAAACAGAAACACCAATGGCTCCAATGCAAATGTAAGGCTTTGGAGTGAAAATGAAAAGCCATACAACTATCTCAGGAAGAGTACATCCCTTCATCATGGCACTGTTGAACATCCCCATTCTTAGCAAGTTGATTATTACAATCTAAGCATGTCTAGTCTATTTGAGGATAAGACAGTAGGGAGTTAAAAAAATCAAGTATTTTAACATATATTAGCATATTACTGCATATCTTACAGACTTTTTATCCAACTTAGTCCCCATATAAATAGTAAAAGTGACAGAAAAGGAACACTGGAACTTAACTCTGGAATTATAATTCATATGCCAAAACAAGGAATGTCATCCTAGCCATACAAACCACTATCAAAACGAAAAGAAAACCCTCTCAATACAACTAACACACACCACTGAAGTGACTACTTCAGAAAGGTGTAAATATCCCTCAGTTCAAAGGTTTACACAATGAAAGAGGGAAATAAACAACAGATACTTTCAGCTTGAATCCTAGAGTAGTATACCACATGGCTCAGAATTTTTACTTCTTAACACATAGTCAGAGTGAAGATACTACATAGAACCTTAATTAAACATCACATCTATGTAAATATTTGCATTCAGTATTAACAAGGCTGTGTTTCATTATTCCCCACAGATTTTAAGTTCTACTCTGGATCATGCCATACAGACAGCAAACAGCTTGAAGAAAACTACAGAACAAATGGTACGAGCAGTTTCAGAAGATCTAGCTAAAGTGAAAAGAAAACAGCTTTAGTGACCCAGTTGCAAAAGCTACATTGTTTTGCTCATTGATACTGAAGTGTCAGTATCTCTGTAAATACAAAACAATAAATACCCACATCAGAAAGTCGGTTAGCTGACTTTGCCAGCTGTTCTGTAGCTTGTTAGTACTAAACTAAACCAGAGCATACTGGTATTCCACATTTACACTCAGTCTCTGAAATAGAAACCAAATAACTAATTACTATTGAAAGTATGTGGGTAACCCCTGCTACTGTGTACAGCTGCCTTCTCCAAGCATTCACTTAAGACAGCTTAATAAAAATAGGGTTAAACAAGCCAGGTTAACTTTTTTTACTTTTGATTTCTCCCCACTCCCAAGCAGAAGAATAAATCTCAGTCATTACTACATATCTTTTCTTCCCACACCGTAGCAGCAGCAGTTAATCAACAAAGGGAAACAGCCCCTCCACCCAAGACATGTGTAAGCATCATGCTAACATACCAAGTCATATTCACAGTTAACATATATAATTATTTTGTTTTCAGAGTGCCCTACATGGAGAGTTGTTTGTTTTTAAGATACTTCCTGACTGAGTAATACTACTTCTTGTCTCTACATTCCTAACAATTAAATTGTTTGTTTCTTCAGTGTGTTGTCTTACCTTGTCAGTTTTATCTGGCCTGGAGATTTTACCTGATGAGAATTGGGTTGTAAGATTTTAGAATACTGTAGAAACACAATAAGCCAAGAAGAGTCATCTATTATTTTCCTTCTGAAATCCATTTAACTGCAGTGATTAAAAGCAAGCAGTTAACAGCCTTGTATTATGAGGGATGCTACTCACTGAACCCATTCCAAAGTATATAGGGACTAATGGAAATCATGACTGCAACTGAGAAGTGACAGTGCATTGCTCTAAAAGGACTGTCTGTAAGGCAAACTCGAGTCATTCCATCAACTAATGGACACAAAAATAACTCAAACTCTGTTCATGCAAGTAGCAAGAGCCGAACTCACTGCCATGTACCACTGATTTACTAGCTTGAGTCAATGGCTTTTTTCAGTGCTTCTTCCACACTTCATAGCCAACAATACCATCAACCTTTCTTTTCTCCTTTAGGCCCTTACTGCGTATCTTTATAACTCAATCTGCCTCTGCTTATTATCCATGGTTTTGCTTTACTTAGTTTAAGATAATAGGACAGGATAGCAAAAGACCCACTTTCCCATGTCCCCATTATAACTTTGCAAGGGAAATTAACAGTTGAAGTAATTACTAAAGGCTTCCTAGGCCCAATAAAAAAGATTGATCTCTTCCATAGAAACCTTTCTACACCGCAGGAACAGCTAGACTTTTTATTCTGTTTCACTGTCTGAACCTGCTGTCCTGGGCCTGACAGCAAATGCCTAAGACAGAACGCACTTAAGAAGACAAGCACATAGTGACATTCCCTCAGAACATTCTCTGGCAAACTGAACGCTCAGACACCTTCCAAACCAGCGGTAATACTTTTATTATACTTATTAGCCCTACAAATATTTTTCTCTCACGTAAGTAGAGGTTTTTTCCCCTTATACAACAATTTAAAGCACGTCATTACTGCACGGTCTCTCAGATGCCTGAAGTCCTTTTGCTCTGAATTTGACAACTGCCAAGTTTCATGTGTTCCTTCACACACTGAATATAGGAAGGTAACGTGTCCATCTCTTCAGCCTGCACACTAACATGAGGTATAATATGAAAACGGGAACTTTCAAAGTTCTAATAAACCTTGCACGTGTACTCTAAAATATGAGGTTGTGGGAGGAGACAAATCTTGATGTAACTCTTTTCCATACTTGATCTTGATAAAATAGTTCTTGATCTTGAAAAAAAAAAGTAGCCAAGAAGATACTTGGGACAAAAATAAATGTAATTTACAATAATTTTTTCCCCCCTCCCTCCTTAAACTCCTGTAAGAAACTCCTTTATCCTCATCATGTCCCACGTCATGCGACATTTTAGAATCATTATATTACGTTCTCCCATTTTATTCCTCTGTTGTAGGGAGTGAATGTAACCTTTTTCTACCTTCTAATTAACTGAATGAACTTACTTGGCAAAGGTGTTCTCTTAACCTATTAGTTAACATGAAGACAAAATGAAGAAACAAAACCACCTTTCTGTGAAACAAAAAATTAATACTCTTGCAGTTGGGTAAAATGTAAATTAAAAGCCATGAGTAATCTATTCATTTTCATTATTACATTTGTCTCTGATTCTACATGCAACGAACTAATATTTCAAGAGACATCAATACAACACCCCTTTAAAAGGTTCACAAGTTTACACTTTACTAATTTTCTAAGGCAAATCTGAACATTACCAGTATAATGAAACAGAATTTAGAATTTATTTGATCGCCTTTAACACAACTTCATTTATTTCTTGGTATGCAACAAAGTAGAAAATAGTAAATTCTCTTGAATACATCAGGTTTTGGTATTATGTTTGCTTTTTTTGCTTTTCTTTAAGTCACCAAGTCATTTGAAAGATTCAACTGCTTCATTTCTTTTCCTCTTTTTCCCCTGCCCCCACTTCCTCAAAAAGAATTTACAGGCAATTCAACTTATAAAAAAGACAGACCATGGAGACACATTCATAAGGAAGCTAGCAAGATCTTTTTTTCCCCAAGAGCTGTAGTAATAATCCCTGAACATATATGAGTATAAAGTGTACTTCAGTGCACAATTGACAGCATTTCTCCAGAGTTATTTAATGAAATTAGAACTTTTGCGATTAACTTTCTACCTTACCCATCACCACCTAAAACAATCTTTAGATTTTTCACTTACATATATTCAGAGAATTTTCACCATGTTATTTTACAGAAAATATTACAGTTTGAGACATTGCACTTGTGTGAAATATTTTTACCATAAACTCATATTTACAAATTTTCTTCTGAAGCTTCTACCCAAGAACCTTGTCCCTTTTTAATTCAGTCATTTTTAGAAATAAAATCTGTTATAGAAAGGTTTCACAGTTCTAAAACCAACTCCAGTGTATATATATAATCACAATAACTTTCAGCATAATTTGTTAGGAATGCACACGTCCTTTTAGAAAAAACACAGGAAGTGTAACACTCAGTACCAAATACTACCTAAGAAACATACGTGTTGATTTTTTTTCCTCTCTTTTTCTACTCCCCTAGAAAAGCAGCAAATTGAAATTATAAAGTGACATTCCATTAGTCAGAACCATGCAATGGCCTGGTACAGCGTATAGAAAAATCACTTCTGCAAGAATATGTACATACTGTCTGTATTTTCATGATGTATCATGAGCATCACCATTTCTATTCATCCTTAATGCAGACCACATCCTTCGGTTTACTAAGGCTCTTTATGTCATCCAGTAGTCTTTTAGGTGTCAAAATATGAGTAGAACCTGACAAAAGAAGGTAGGTATTAACTGTATCAGTCTCAAATTGATTTTCACACATTCCCTCTTTAAAAAAAGTAAAGAAAAACCAGTTATTATACATGCCAAGGTTTTCTTAACTGCACCTGGAAAACTGGAAAACTACGACAGTTCAAAGCATTTTCATGTGTTGTCATATAAAGTGTCATCATGTACACCCTAAGTGTCACTAAAAGCTAGTCAGTGTCCCTCTCCCAGACACAGAGACATTCAGACCAGGACTCTTACTTTGGATACAAGTTTCAAATCCCTGCTCTGCCCAGTTTGCAAGGTAGGCTTGAACCTGGGCCACCTTCCCTGTATGCGACTGGCCCAGCCTGCAAGAAATCTGCCCATTCCATGAAAGGGCTTTATTGTAGAATCAAGAAACCATCTGGATTAAAGATTATCAAACAGCAGTTTTCCACAGAAATACCAGTTACAGAAAAATGGCTTTTATTAACATTTCCCCAAATAATTTGCAACAAATTTCAAAGCCTGGAGGAGCAAAGAAAATCCTTATTCTTCAGGAGTGGACAATTACCTGTCTTGTTCCGTAGACAGGGATTATAATTTCTGCCGGGAAGGGTCACCCTACATTTATAAAGGGAACTCTAAACTGTTTCAGATTAACGCTGTTTTGAAGCTTGAGGTTTTTGTAGTGTCAAGCTGAATGGGCTGATATTCCTTATGGTCTGAATTACAAATATAGGAAGGTTATCATCTTGCATTAAGCAGCATAGAAATTTGGCAGTGATGACCTTCGCTCAGAAATCAGGATTACAAACAGAACTGTAAGAATCATGTCTAACCAAAATGGAAGATGGTGCTGGGGTTTGTGCCAGCTATTACAGTGAAAGAGTGACCTACACTGTTTAGTAAACAAGTCTCAGATGAAAAAACAGTCTTGTTAAACTACATTCCTGTTGTCCTGGTCCTTCTATTGCAGTTCAAAACTAGGGCCAGCGTTAAACCAAACTCAACCACCACCACTGACACCAGCAAACAACACGCAACCAATGAAAACAACAGCCACACATACTAACACACCTGTAACACCCCCACTACTTTGAGGCAACAGACTCCAGCTCTCAGGATCAAGGTTGTTGGGTTGTTGTTGCTTTAGGCAAGAGTATTATTTATTTAAAATCACAGGGGATGAGATTCAAAAAGTATTAAATCTGAGACTAGATTTAATTGCCAGAGGCAGGCACCTCAAGCAATTTAGAATGCTTTGGATGACCCTGCACCTAGACATCAACTGTCACTCCAGACAGATGCAAGTCTCTGGTAGGTTCTAAATCTAGGAGCTCTGTTTTGATATAACATACACATAAATGTTTTAGTACTTAACAACACTGCACGAGGCAATTACATGAAACACAGCAGCTAATGGAACAAGCATTTGCTGCCTCTAAAGCGTTAACTGAGGGATTACTACCCCAGCTGATAATTCATGCAGTTACTGCTGAATTTTAAGAAGATTAAAAGAGATTACTCCAGTTTTTAGGGCAAAAGCTAAAAAACATGGTGTGGTTTGTGTAAAGCCTCTGAAGAAACCAAGACAAGAACTAGAACTTGAGGCAAAGTCAACGGAGCTACAATATAAAAGCCATTTGGGATTGGTTTGAGTTTGGTTTTTTGTTTTGGGGTTTGTTGTGTTTTCGCTTAAGAAAAACAATAGTTATCTACCCTTCCTCCCAAGGTGAGTAATTTTACACTAGTCTGCCAGCTTTCCTACTACTTCCAAAAGCAATAACAGTAACAAGCATAGCTAGAGGTAAAGTAATAGCAGATGCAAAAGTTTGTCACAGAACAATAATGAAAGGAAATATAGGTCTGTTCAAATCATTTTTGCTGTACATCAGGTTACTTTAATATATTTCTCTGACATGATTCATGATGATTCTCCTGTAGAGAATAACTGGTTTTTGTCCTTAATATCTTGTTGCAAAAAAACCCCAAACATCAAGCAATCTGGATAAACTGAAAAGATCTAAGCACACGGTTTAAAAAAAAATACATATATTAGTTTCCTGAACCAATTTAGTGAATATAAGAAAAAAACATCCTTATGTTTTCCAGAAACACACATAGACACCACCTTTTCCCACAACAAGCTTACCAATAATGACTTCACAAGACTTGTAGGCTTCAGAAACCTCATAAGCACTGCGCATCTCAGAATATGTAATTCCTCCAATCACAAATATAATCAGTCTTGCACTGCTCTTTCGTTCTTCTTTATAACTAGCTCTAGGTTTCTGTCGTGCACTGTAAAAGATTTTATAAGGTAGCATTTACATAGCTTTACTGATTAATTTTAGTAAAAACCGTGCACTTAAGTAGTAACCATTTATGTCATGCAGTTCACAGTTTGATTATAATTTCACCAAAAGAAGCAAGCAAACTGATGAAAGAATTTCAAAACAAGTCAACACATTACTCAAACTATTCTGTTATCAGAAGGGTGAAAAGAAATACAAAGCAAAAACCTTGTTTTCCACACAGCTCACACAAAATATCAAGCAGCTTAATTATGCATGCTAGCAATTGCACTGGCATTTTTTTATGAGAGGTTCATTTGAAAAAGCTGGAGTCTTAAGTTTCTCAGTCTCCAAATGTGAACAGAATCACCAAGATAAATACCTGGCTGTTATCAAGCAAGATTCAGACAGCTAGGGAAAAAAAAAATGAAGCTCTTAAAATATACTTTCTAATGCACACACAGTAATTGCAGATTTAGATTAAATCATCTGCAGTCCTGACGACCTCTTTCTGCTAGGGTCCTAAAAGATTCCCAAATTTCACCAGCCTATAAAGACAGAGATCCAGCTACAACATACAGACACTTGCCCAGGTGCTTACCTGCACTGATCACTACAGTGCTCATCCAGGAACACAAGGACACACCAATAGTCTGGTTGGCAGTGCAAGTAACAGAACTGTTTTCTCAAGGCTGCACATCTGTATCTTTTGTCTTTTAATTAATAATGCACAAATTTCAGTTCAGGTGTGTCCACATTTTGGACAAATATAATGTTTCCCTCCCCATGAATTCCAGCATTTGATTAACACAAGGAGCATTCCTGCAATAGAAACACTTTTGTCTCTGTTCAGCTGTCTCAGCATCTAAATAACTCTATCAAAAGTGATAAGGCTGTCAATTGGGCTGGTATTGGCCATGCAGTTCTAGAGTTTGTGGGATTAAAAAGGGGAAAGAAGGGACGGGATAAGCGACCTATACAATATTTCCAAAATCACCTCTCAGTGTTACTTAGTAAATCTGCAAGGACATGGAACACACTATTTCACATTCACAGCAGAGAACTCATCTCAAAACCTCCAGCTTCACTGGACTTCTCTAAAGCGTCTTCTGACAGCAGGGGTCAAATATTCCCCAATGAAAGCATCTATAGAAACTGAATTTAACTTACTGAAGTATCTAACTTCAAGAATGACACCACCACTACCACAGCAAAAATAAAACTTTCTGAAGAAATTTAAACATTTTTGCTTAAATCCATTTCTGAAACTGCTACACACTAAATATCTCAATGGATAAACTTCTTCTGGAAATACAGAAGTGTTATTTCTAACTTTGAATCAAATGGGAGATAATCCAAATAAAAAGCTATAGAAGAGTTATTAAGCTAGCAACCAAGTTCAGCATGTTTTAGATGAAATAAAAATACAGGTTTTACATATTTACGTTTCCTTATATAAATTATTTCACTGCTTAGTAGGTGCACTTTTATACCACTTTAGAATGTACATGACAAACACTGAGAAATGGGTAAATTACGTTTCAAGAAATCGAACCATTTACCTTACTGCTCCTGAACCATTCCAGGTAGGAGGACACTGGGAACAATAAGGCCAGTCTTTTGAATTCAGTTTGTTTTCTATAGCATCCTGAAAAACAAAACAAAGACCCACTTTAAAACAGGCACGCAGACCTAAAACTCCTCAAGTTTCAATTTCCAATAAGGAATTCCGACTGGAATTTAATGCCAGCACATGCAATTTCTTAGAACAGCCAGGTCACGAGCAGCATCTCATGAACAGCACTCTGTAACAAAATGCTAGACCACATAACACTAAACCAGGGACTGGGAGCGTCTATGCTTTCTTTACAAACACAGCAGTGATTTAACTGTTTTCACTAGTAGCTTTTCATTTGTAACTACCCTAGCATATTTAAATGTCTCTATAGCAGAATATGAGAGAAGTTGAAGCCCCCTGGAGAGTCAAATGAACGTGTCAAAGTCACCAAGAATCTATGAATGACAGCACTGGGTCAACTAAAGGTCTGGAGAACTCACTGTTCTATATGACATCAGTCCCTAAATGAAGGTTTAAGAACAGAGCAACACACTTCTCACAAGTAACATCTTCCAGCCTCTACCAATCTACAGTTTAGATTTGAATTGCAGTTTAAGGACTTGCTGAAGAAAAAAAAAAATCAAAAAATCCAGATCTTGAAGTTACGCTAAACACCACCAATCATGGGACAAGCTCTTCAGAAAGGCTTTTTGCTTTCACCTTCATTTGTTTCACTTTTAAAATTACCTCCAATAAGAAGCAGTGCAAACACGTAGCAGTCTAATGTTCTATATAATGAACAGGCTAGAAGTGATCACTTTGCTCAGACGTACTTAACAAAACAAACTCAAGATATTATGGAACTTCAAAAGATTGGCTATAACTGCTCACTTGAGTCAATTTCTGCACTGCACCCATGAGTTGACTAATTGGTAAAGCTTACCTCCATAACATCTTTGATAACAGGTGTCCATCTAGAAAGCTGGTACGTTTCTTCTGAAGAACGGTCCCTCCTTGGGTGTTTATGCTGTGGAGCAGTGGGCTGAGAAGATTTTCAAAAAATGGGTGTATTATAAACTGTATTTGGAGTTTCGAAGCTTATTCTCAGTTAGTAGCAGGTGAGGGAGATCAGTAGGAAATTTTAAAGAAATAAAGAACAACTTATATCTTCAGAATTCAGGATACCCTAGAAATACTAACTTTAGAGACAAGGAAGTACGTAAGTTGGCACTTTCCAAAACCAGGTAGCTCAAGTCATCATCTGATGATTTTAGAGGGAATGTTACAGGTATCTTACTTTGAAAATGATTCATGCTAATTGTTTAAAGGATTTACCATTTAGACGCATCATAAAACCAAGAATTCCTAGTAATTGTCCACTTCCAAAAAGAAGACCTGAATAATACTGTAAGAGTCAACCAAAGAGCTCTAAAAAAGTGCTTGGGTGGTAGGAAATTACAAAATACATTCTTACTGAAGATATAACAGGAACATCAAGGTATTTCCAATTTCTTATCATATCACTGTCCCTTTCTATTTGTACATTCTGGATCAGCTTGTCCAAGTTCTCCTCTGTAGTTCCTTCAATACAAAGAAAACACACAATTACTATGTGGACTGTCAGTAAGGCCAATTTTGTCTGACATGTTCCACATTGTTATTTAGGCCAGGATTATTTGTTTTGTTTGATCAGTCTACTCCGAGTTCAATATAATACTACATTATAGATAAAATTGTTTAATATTCCATTTTTGAGACCAAAACTCAATACTGTTATGGATTCATCAGACTAATATTCTAACAAGCTCCTCCTTCTCTACTACAAATTCTTCTCCACTGACTTCATTTTCAGGTCATAATGGACATGGAGCTCCCCCTTTACTGTGTGAGAAGAAGAAAATTTAAACTCTTGCACATATCCAAGCACAGGAATGATGCAAAATGCTGAATGGATCTGCACTCGTATTGCATTTCATCTCCATACCCAAAGTCTATTTTCTACTAACTTGAACGAAGAGGGCCTACCCAGGATGGACAGTATTTCTTTCAAACTCGGCCATCAACTCCAGATGCTTAAAGTAATAAAAAAATACTGGACTACCCCAAAACCCAAGATGAACTCCACAGCACTGAGAAAAACAAAAAAAAACAAAACAGGGTAGCTTATCATACCATTTGTGCTAAAGATATACAGGAGAATTGCTCTAATTTTGTCATAGGTCTCATGACTTTTGTTGAGCAGAACTGGAAGGAGGACTCTCATTGAGTCTTTCACTTTTTGACCTTCTGCATCAGTTCCAAGAGCCAAGTCCTAAATTAAAAAGGGGTCTTAGTTAGTAATAATTTAAAAAATGTTTTTTGTTGTGTTGAAATGCATTTTAACTAAACTGTACATTTCAAGAAACAAACACACTGCATCAATTTAAACTCAGTATAAGTCTTTGACAATTATTTCCAGTTACAGCATTATAATAACAATACATAACACTACTGAACATTTAAAACCTTTGATATTTAGAATGCATGTAAATTTATAGTTTTCAACTGGAGATTAGTATTACAATGTAACACACACCCCCCCCAGATGCTTTTCCTAGATGTTTAAAAAGGGCTTCTGACTGCAGGACATAGTGAGGCAACTTCATAGTTGTTATAATCAAAGAAAACACAAAGATGATCCTTACACGAATCAGCCAGATTCAAAGATGAAAAACCAATTCTAAAAGCACCTCCTTTACCAGAAGAGCAAGCACCTTGCATATTGCACTTAGCTTTAATACTACTACCTCAAAATGCGATCGCAAAAAAGGCAAGAGACACACTACTTTGTCAGTTAAAAATAAGCACCTATTCTGACAAACAAAAAAAAGTTACATTTGAGTAATTTGTTTAGTTTGTGATTTTTTAAAACATACCTGTTCAGCTTTACAGAGCCTTTCTATGTTAGATTTGAACTTGTTCATGCAATCTTCTGCTAAGTTAAGATGAACAACTTGCTAGAAGACACAAAAAAAAAAAAAAAACACACAAGCTGCTGTAACTTGCATTTTTTTAATAAATCAAGCAATCATTTTTAGTCGTTGCAAGAGTCAATCCTTCAACTATCCTTCAATACCACCACATGCTTTCTGTGGTTTACTTTTCACTTAGAGATCAACTCCCATAGTACCTTTTCAAACGCTAAAGTCCTATGCTACCTTCAATCCTCAATGTTGGGTGTTTAAGTGTTAATTTTTGGGTGGTTTCGTTTTATTTGTTGTTGGGTTTGGTTTGTTGGTTGTTTTTTTTGGTTTTGGGGTTTTTTTTACATACTATAATGAAACATCTGGAAACATCTGGGAAGTTTTCTTCCCAAAATTTTACAGTAGGTGAACATATTAATTTCACAAAAAGTTATATAGGGCACTTAACAGACAAATGACAAAAAAAGCTAGACTTCAATAACAAAGAAAATTACAATGTACAAAATGATTTATTGAGAAGTTGTAGTTACAAAAAAACCCTTACCCTACTAAGCTCTTTACGATAGTGTGGCATCTTTTTCATGAGCTGGGTCAGAGCAGATATTGATAACTGTGAAGAAATAACAGAAGCTGAGAATTTCCCCCCTTGAATATTTAACATCCTTATTTCCCTTCCTTTTGCAGCCTAGCTTCCTTCCCCTTCCCACCCCCAGCAGGTCTGTGAATTACATAGATCTCATTAGCTAAAAATAAGTTAACAGGACAAAAAAAAAAAAAAATCAACATAAACAACTCACTTTTCCTTCTGTTGCTTTTCTTTTTGCTGAAACTTCTTTCAAAAGTTTTGATATTTCCCTGAAAAAAAAAAAGAAATAAAGGCAAAGGAAAGTAATCAAATGCAACAGCTCCACTGTTCTTAAAGCTTTTCTTAAGATTTCTCCCTAAAATCTTAAAAGAACCATGCAACAACAACTTCTGAATGAAATCAAAAGCTTCAAATATAGGTTGCCTTCAGAGATGAACGTTTTTTGACAGAGTAAACAAATTAAACATTGTTTCTAATATCTGCATAAGGTAATCTACTGTAATAACTTGCTAGTACTTCATGAAAAATAATCCCTTCAGATTTTAAAGGCCTGAAAATACTTCCCAAGAAATAATTTTATTTCCATTTTCCTCAAGAACTGTAATTGTTATTAGTAAAATAGCATACCTCTGTATATTTTCCTCCTGGCATAGATTATTTAACAGGATGCAGTCTATACTGAAACCCATCTTCACTACTGCCTGTATTTCTACTTTTACAGCACAAATACATGCCCTCTCCAAGAAACTTTTAACTTGCATTTTTAACTAGGTTTTGTTATTTATTTACATACTCTATCACATCTGCGATATGCTTGTGCCGAATCTTCACCCAGAGCTCATCATCTTCCTCTAGAATTGCTTCCCGTTCCTTCCCAGTAGATCCTTCTGTTTTGTATCTTTCAAGAGAAGATTCAGAGAGCTTTTTGGTTTTTTCGGGCTTTTTTTGCCCTCCCCCCCCCCGCATTGTTCTCATGACTTAATTGTTATGGTTTATACAACACACGAGGTCATTGCGATAACATACACAAATTTTCACTTATAGTCTAAGTTACTCAGTGGCACAATATAAATTACATAAGGATTTTATAGATTACATCTGTGAACAAAGGAGAAACAGATGAATTTTAGAATGATTCTTTGGGGAAACAGCTGTTAAACATTGTTTTCAACCAACAATAACTAGAGTTTACATCATACATTTACATGCACCTCATTTTCCCTTCAGTTTCCAACATCAACTTCCCTTTGGCTCCAAATGCAAATGGTGTGCAAAGTAACACACAGACTGCAAAGTGCAGCTTTCTGTATCCACTGTAAGACACTAACTCTGAAGGAAAATGAATATTCACCCACATAATAGACTTCAGTAGGACAGATTACTCCACATATACAAGAAACATGCCTCACAGCATTAAAAGACCAGCTATTACTTTTCTGCAAACAGAAATAAAGCTATAAAGCAAGATAACAATCACACAACATAACATTGTCACATTTACTGAAACTCACAGTGTGTACAGAGCCAGAAAGCAGAAAAATTTAAAAAAAAAAAAATTGTGAGAGTCAGATCATGACTACCTAGAAAATATACTCTGCTACGTTTTCATAAGCACATTTCAGATTGACAGAAATCTACTTTCGCTATGAAAACATTCGCTCAGTGTTTCTGACAGAAAAGGTACCTATTCCTGTTTGCTTCGCTAAACCATGAGGCAGTTAAGTCTCATTTGCTGCAGTGGGTCATCAGAAAGCAAAGTCTTACCAAAATGGTGTTGGAACAATCCAACAGCAAAGTACATCCATTAGGAAAAAAAAATATCACACTACTCCAAATAGCGTTTAGGATAGAAACACATAAATTTTAACATCTACATAAACTAAATGTCTGGAGCTATAAAAGTGAGGGTTCTTGAAAAATAACTAAACTTTTCCAAGTACTCCATTACTGCTCATTTGCCTTGTTAGGCCAAGAAGGTGGAGAATATGAAAGAAAAAGTAAAGAACCTGAACGAGCACTACCAAGGGTTTGCTTCAAGTCTAGTAAAACTTCCTTAACAAAAATGAAGTTTTTTTAGACTAAAAACGTCACAAAACCACTAAATATATCCTACCTAATCTCAACTACATGAAGATGTTAACAAAAATAGGAAGTTACAAACCCAAGAAGAAAGACTAATAATAAATGAAGCAACCCTTACAGAATATAAGCAGCTAATATTGCTATGGTGAAATTCAGCTAAACAACTCCATTGATTTTATAATCAAGAATAAAGTGTTTAGATTTTTTTTTTTAAATGTACTTGCTTGTAAGTATCATTTTCAATTGGTAGCAGATCATATGCCATTGCCTGGAAGGTGAGTTCATGAAGTACAGTTGATACGGGGTCAAAGCCACGATCAATTATTATTAGTTGGGAGTGGGTTTTAGCCTAGAAAGCCATCAAATAAATGCAAAGTTCAGACATACAGTACAAAGTTAATGGATGTTACATCTCTTTACAGTAGGTTACAGCACTGCAGATGTACTTGGAAAAAAAAAGGAAAAATATCTAAAGAGCACGGTCCAAGAGTTTATCAACACAAATAGAAACAAACATTTAAATTATAATCAGAACATAGTAGTTTTAAATGCTAATTTTAAGGTAATACTCTTAGTTCATTGCAATGCATTCAGTAACCTCACCCAAAGAACAAAAAAAATAAAGAAAAAACACACTGAAAAATGTCTCCCGGTGTCAAGATGTCAAATAAGTGTCTTGTTCATATTTCAGAGCAGATTTATACTGTTTTCAATACAGAAAAAAAATCACCTTCAAACATTCAACTGAATGCTTTTTTTTTGGAGGGGGGAGGTTAGTAAAGTAGCAGGTACCTATATTTCCATAGCAGACTGCAATATCACTAAACAAGAATGGTTCACCCCACACTTCTATGTTTAGGCAGCTGCCCCAATATGCCCCAATCTGTAGTGACAGGTGAAAAACATGTGAAAAGCTGTATCTTTGTGGATAATAAACTCCCTAAGGGGAGACATTTCAATGCTGCAGGGAAGTCCCCTGCACACATACTCTGTTGAAGGTGATGTTAAAACAAGTTATTCACTTTTCTTCAGGTTTGTATCATCCCCTGCGTGATGACAGGGTCAGTTTCTCAAGTACAATTACTTTGATCCCACTCATTGTGTTTGCTTACATACAGATTTACTCTATCAGTTACTACTTCCAAGTGGCTTTCAACAACTAAATAGCAACTAGTTGCCTTCATTAATAAATAAAAACTGGTTTTGTAGAACCTATTGACAAAATATAGTCTAAAAATTTCTCAGGCTTACAAGACAAAAAAAAAAAATTAGTTCACTTTCTACCTTTATTTGGCTGCTCTCATCAGTTTTGTAGTAGTCTTCAAGTTTTTTTTCAACAAGCTGTGCAAGTTTGCTGGCTCTGTCAGATGGTCCACTGGGGGAAAGAAGGAAACATGCAGAAATAAATTTCTTCATCAAAACACTAAAATGCTACCCTCAAAACCCCATACTCTCAAAGCTCAGAAAAGGTATTCTCCTCAATACCTCTACTACAAAGAAACCCTGACAACATCTGCCTCAGAAGTCCGAGTTCCTTGATGCCAAGCAGAGCTGCAAAACTACCAACAGCACCAGTTCAGTTACAGGATTACACGGTACATAAGAAAGCAGCATATTAGAGTGTCATCCTATCAATCAAACATGGAACAAGCAGCTCACCACAAAACAGGGTATAGCAAGTCCTGCTACACAAGACACAGAAATAATTCACTGCTCTGCATACACTTCACAAATTCCCAGAATTCCGTATTTCAGAATCGTGGATTAAAATCAATTAATCCACAATAAAAGGAACCGCTGCAGCATCAAGCTATTACTAAACAATGTAGGAAGTCCTAGAAGTGAACGAAAGCAAACTATACAACATTATTTCTGCCTCACCTTTTATATCGTACTCCTGGATTCTCATCTAGTGTGGCACATAAGGTAACAATTTGTTCAGCCATTACTTGCATTAGAGCATCTTTATCCTTTGTCTTTTCCAGAGTTGGACTGTAACAGCGGTAGAATGCATCTGGGACATTGAGCGTAAATACCTATGTGAAGCACAACCAAGAAAAAAAGGCTTAAATCCTGTCTTTCTAAAATACCTGGTAAAAGATGTGCTAATACTTTTAAACAACACACTGTAATAAAAAGTCATACATAATATACTTTTAAAAAAATAAAGCAAAATCCACTTTCAGTCCTCTTTGTCTGTCCCATGGAGCTCATCTGCTTCTTGTTCTCACACTTCCTCTATTACTCCCTTCCCATAAATAAATTACTTTATTTTTCAAATTGCTTACTATCTGTACAGAGGGAGGGAACAGAGACAGGCAGAAATAAATACCATCCAGTGTCTTATACAGAGCTATACAGTGCAATGCCAGAACAATCACAGAAACAAGTTAAATTTGTTCAAAATAGAATTTTATGTTTTGTGTTTATTATATGAAGGCTTTACCCCCAAGAACTAGCATTCTTTAAATGCATTAAACCTTGCCAGAAGATGTTTAGTACTACACAGGAAAAAAACTTTTTCAACAGTTTACCATAAGAACTGCAAAAAATAGAAACAATCCCATTGTCAGTAAATGGGTTTTCTCCAGCTCTAGACAAGACTCTCTAACTACAAAGCCAAAGAAGATCGTCCATCCAGATAAAGATGTTTGTTTCATTCAAGTACATAAACACTTGGACTTTGCCCAGAGCTCAGTCCGATTATTTACTCTCATCATTCCAGAAAGAAGGCCCAGGGATTTTAAGTCAGGGAAACTAGTTAACATTCTCTGTTCCTCTGCTAAGGACTGAAAATGTAGTCACAACCAAAAATAATGAAAATACAAAACTAAACAAAACACAAGAGGAGACTAAGTGCTGCTTGTTATCAACTTTAGAAAAGCAGTCCCTATTTCTACTTTCATGGCAAGTCCTCCAGAGAACCAGGACAAAAAAAATTTTTGTATGCCTTCTTTAGCAGGGGAAGCTACAAACTTCTTCTCAAGAGCAGCTTTAGTGGAACTCCCAAAACCAGTTTGAAACAAAGCCTGAGAACAACAGCAGCACTGGAAAATAACCAAATCAACCACCACACTAATTATTCTGATAGCTTCTCAATCTAAATAACAAAAACCCTTCTTAAAATAAAGGGGTGACTCTTTAAACCCAGAAACTGCATCACTGGGATAGCAGCAACCTCTCCTATATTCAACTACCACTTTGTATACATAACAGTCCTGACCCTTGATATGCTCATACGGTTTGAAGAACACAGGAAAGACTTGTGGGAAACATTCACAGCGAATTCTGTAACTCCCAATAGTGGACAAGGTTCTGGTTTTCTCTGCATTAGTGAGTATCACAGTTCACTTCAGCGTTCAGTATCTGACAAAGCGCATGATTAACAAATTATTTCTCACTGCAATATCCACTGCATTTTCACATGGAAAGCACTCATTGCTTTCCACTGGTGGTCTTGAATTTTTAATTGAGAAAACATGGTTTTCTGCACTCTCTTCTCAGTAAATGTTTGTGCTAAGTTGTTACAGTTTTCATTTCCCTTTTTTGTGAGGCTTTGGTTTTGCTCCCCTCTGCTTCAGTTCTCTTCATCCTCTTGCCTTCCTTTTCTGAGATTTACCAAGTAATCAGTTCTACTTATTCATATCCCTCCCTATCAACTCACCCAGTCTGTCAAAATAACTGCTTAAAGACAACTCCGAATACTTTCCTTCTCTTAAGGAATAGATTCCTTCTCTAAACTCTTTACTGCAATTGACTCAAAGTTCTGCCAAGAAGTCAAGTGCAAAACTGTTAAACTCTGAGTACAAAAGCATCTGGTTTTATCTGAAAAAATATAGGCAACAATTGGAAATATGCCAAAATGGCAACAGGTCTCACGTATGGCTTGGCAGTTTAAAAAAATTAGATTCTCTGTTTTCTAGCAGGTCAACACTCAAAAGTCCTCCAGATTATTTTCTGCTGTAGAGATAAAGAATGAAACTTACCCGAGACTCATACGGGAAGAAGGAAATGTTGATCTCCTTGCACTTCCTTATTGATCTGGCACAGGAAGATTTAATTTTATTGAAAAGGTTGTCAGGACAAACTAGGGGGAGAAAAAAAAATAGGAAAAAAAAGGTTTCTAAGTACAAGTAATTCCTGCTCATTCCAGCTGTTAAACTCCTACAAGCTTACAGTATTCAAGACAGACAGACAATTCTAAATAAAGAATCAACTAACAGTAACATACAAAAAAGTTGCCAAATCTTCCTAAAGTGAAAGAAAATTGATTATCAATATTTTGTGTTTGACATCTGTTCTTCAAGAAGTATCACTGGCCATTTTTTACTAGCTTTTGGCAAGTGAAATCATTGAACACCCATTAGCAGTCTGCAGCAGAGAAGGATATTGATTTTCAGAAAAAAACAAGTTTCCACCATTTTTTCTCACAGTGGAGAGAAAAAACATTCCCCAAGCTATAAAAAGGTAAAAGGAGAAATGATGTGTACATAAATACCAAAACACAGAAATGTGGAATTTATAGATCTCAAATGCGTTCCAGTGCACTTACAGGCCACATTGTATCCCAGTCTAGAAACCAAATTTGAGGAATATTTGGATAACACCAATACTACAGGCTTGGAACTCACACAGCTATTTCTCCAACTCCTTTCAACACAAAAACCTTCAGCAAGTATTTAAATTTAAAGCTTGCACACTTGCAACATAGGAATATACAGCAAGATCGTGATATTTTTTCCAAACAAGAAATGCATCAGCATAAAAAGAAACATGAAACCAAGCAATTCTGATAGCAATTTGATAAACTGCTTTGAGAACATCCAGTAGCAGATGTGCACCACCTGTGAACAACCACAGAGATGGCTACAACTCAGTCTCTGCCTTGAGCAGCATGTTTGGCTTTATTGTTTTCCCTTCTTTACACACCATCTTAGTCACACTGACTGACTCCAGAGAAACATACAGTTACCCCATAACTAATTATGGTAAAATAACCAATGACAAAACATTGTTCTTGCAGCAAATTCTCATGCATTTATATTTTTTGAGTGATATTTTGTTTATACGAGATACATAGTTTTAATTGAATTGTCTTCCTCCACATCCTTCAACATAGGAGAGGACTAGAATACTTCAAAAATAAAGCTAGCTTGCCTAAATTAAAAGCTGGGGTACAACCCACATTGCTTGGTAACAGTGAAAGTAATTACTATTGCCACACAGCATGGCAACTGCGTTCTGGCAACCCAAATATAGGTAATGACTTGAGTCTCAAATCTTCCCTCTAAGTTTTCATGTGCTGAACTGCAGAAAAGAAAGTTGAGAAACTTATTTACATAAACTTATCAAACTGCAACACGTAAGCTTACTTACAGTCAGTGAAATACACATATGCTGCTTTGTATCTGCTGGATGATTTAGTGATGAAGTCATCAATAAGTCCATCTACAGACTTACAGGGGTAGGAAGAGAAAAATAGAAAATAAATCATTATAGTGTTTTGCCTTTCCTCAGATGCCAGACAAAGCTTCTCCCTCCTTTCCTCCTGCCCTCTTCATTTCCCAGTCCTACTTCAGAATATTGCAAATCAACATATAAGAAAACACTTCAGTAGAAGAGTTTTAATTCCAGACCAAGAATAATAAACAATTACAGAAGGTCATTCATGCACCAAGATCACTTCAGGAAGCAAACAAAGCAGGATACTTGCATCACTTTCCACCTATAACAGTGCTGAGATTTATTTTCTCAAGGATTTTTAGGAAGCAACAGTAATCTCCTATTAGAGCCACTACTTTAAAGCCCATTGTTCAAAGTATTGCATCATTATTTGCTACATCTCTTTCAGCAAGGTTCCTAATACCTAAGCAATGAAACAGTGCCTCCGTTTATCATAAGATCCACACTTGCAACATACTCTGTGGTGACACCGCATTGTCCTTTCATTATGGAAAGCTGAGCATCACACAGAGGAGCATCACGCAAGATCCAAAACGTAAGAACTGCATAGTTGTACACAGTAGATATTTTAAAGTAAGATTGCTTTTTCAGTCCAAAAGATCTTGCTAACCTTTCTTTAAAATACTCACCTTTTTGGTGGGAGTTATGAAATATATTGCTTTCATGTGTGGGACAGGCTCACGGGTTTTATATACATTCTCCACCACTATAAAGTAAGAAATATTGCATCTTTATGACTTTTATGCATCTGTACGGAAAGCATCCTACATATTTCATAACAGAGGTGATAAAAATAAGATACCAATCAAGTTGCCCACAAAATGAATGACAAGTACCTATCTTCTGCTATGAGAGCCCTGAGTTTTTATTTATTTATTATTTTCAATACAGCAAGTTACCACAAGACTGGTGTCAACAATTTGTAGGACTAAATTCTTCCTGGCTATCCTACACAAGCACAGTTTTGCCTTCGCACAAAGGTATGGCAATACAGATATGCACAAACTATGGGGCCCAGTACTAACTAGCATTTAAGAGAACTGTCCTAGCAAGACTCTTCTTTTTTTCCAGCACATTATAGGGTAAGGATAGTGAAACCATGCAAGGCATTATTTTGGACCAGAGCCCCTTCTCTCCTTTGTTTGCCTACTTTCTGTGTACTTATTCTGTTTCAACATAATTGCAGGCACAAATTGGTTATTTTCAGCAAATAAACTTCACTCAACTCTGCCTTCTCTCTTTATTAGTCATCACTATATAGTGTTGCAGTACACCAGCTTTATAATGCAGAGAGGTTTGTGTTGCTCAGTAATTTTGAGGGGGAGGAACAAGGAATATAATTAACATCAGGCATTTGGATGTGGAAAGACTGGTTCTTCTCAGTTGTGTACTCACTAAAAATAAAAGGTTTCCTAGTGATGAATGGGATACATACTCACTGGAAGTGTCTCACAAGAAAAACTTATATTACTTTTATGATTAAAAATACACTCCAAAAAGTGAAAAGTATACAGCTTTTCTATTAAACTTCAAAAGAATCGTGTTATAGCAAATAGTCAGAATAAGAAAAGTCTTGCTACTCGTAGAAAAATAACCAAGTCTCAATACTTCCCTCTTACAAAAATTGTTGTTGAAACAATAAATCTAAAGCTAATTAAAAACTAGAAAATTTACATTTTGTGTATTCAATTTCAAAAGGAGGCAAGAAAAACATCTGGCAGGATGATATATTAATAAATATTACAGAAAGGTCAATCATAAAAATCAACTTTGAAAAGTATTTTACGATAGGAACTCAAAATTTCTTTTAAGCTGTAAGGAAGAAAAACCCAGAAAATTTACTAGGGAGAAAATACTTTTATAAAATACACACAATAAAACAAAGTCCTATCTAAACAGTCACGCTGCATAACTGACATCTATCACAACCCACCTATTATTCACTTTTTTGACAGCAGCCAACATCAAGGGGCAGGAGATGCATTCCAGCAGATGAGAAACTCCTTTCCAGTAAAAAATACTCCCAAACTGTTTGGGGGAGTGACTATCTTGTCACTGTTAACATTGATTATGGCTTTATTTCAGTGAAAGTAATCACTGATATAATCCAGTTTCAAACATTTTTTTCCTTAAATTACAGAAAGCTGTCTTGTTTTGACATGAGACTACAATGCATCTGCACAAAATATCACTGAAACTTAAATTCTTGCCTCTATCACATCTCCCTTCTTGCAAACAGCCCTCATTCGTTTGTCTATAATTGTCTCCTGCTTTCATTTTGTTTTCAGTATTCTTGTATCCTAATCTACTGTTTATGAACATAACTTATTCAAAGAAGCAGGTATTACTGAACACACTGGGAAAAAATGTGGAGAGCAATTTGCCTATTCTTGTATGATTTAATAACATTCGCTTAATCTTTCATGTAGCTCTTGTTTTCAACTTCAACTGACATAGCCTTAAAATTACTCTGTGACAGGTAACTTCCTCATTCACCCCATCCTGGACATTAGCAGATGAACACCTACCTCCCCCAACACACACAAAACACCAGAAAAAAAAAAAAAACACCCTCAAAAACCCAACTAGAAAACCAACAACAAACAAACAAAAAACTTGCAGTGCTCTTTAGCAGAAAGATTCAAAAAGTGGCGTTTAACTTCTAGGCAAATAAACACTTAATTTTTCATTTAAAAAAACCCCAAACAATTGGGTAATAATTGTACAAGACTGCCTGCTAGACTAATATCAACAGCTACTCGTCTTCATCAACCAAATTAAGATAACTCCAAGGGGAAGTTATCAGTTTTGTTCTTTACCTTTTTGTTACCAGGATACCGTCATCTGTATATGGAAAAGAATTATGCTTACCTGTGATACCCTGTGCCAGTAGGTCAGTCATTTTGCAGCACATTGACAGTAATTTAGTAGTGTAGTCATCTAAAAGAATTACCTATATTTATTAAAACACAAGTATTTAGATAAATTAATCAGCATAATACCATGGGGGTTTTTTTAACTTGCCACAGAAGCTGCAAACTATTTTATTACCCTCTTTCTTTTCATCACCTGCACACAGCAAATTTGAAGTAGGAAATTAATCTCAAACTGCATCCAAAGGCAGCACCCTATGCACAGGATTTCAAAAGATGAGCTCCATCTTAAAAACGTGGCTTATCCCCACTACTCCCCCTAGAATATATTTCACTTTGGCACAAGTGTTTTGAATTACCTCACAGCCTGCCTAAATGTACCTGTTCTTATTCTAAAACTGTGCTACAGCTTAAGCAGTCTAACACGCTTTGTACTGCTGAACTCTGCTCCACATGTATCACACAGCACTACAATTTCCAAAACCAAGCGCAAGTCTTTCAAAAGTGAAGTGACAATAAACAGAAACAGTGCCTAAGTCTTCTTCAAAACTTAGAAGAATCAAGACAACCACTTGTTCTTCCTGCACTAGCCTTTCTCTACATAGACTTTTTCTATGTATTCTACTGATAGCCAAGTTAACAGAACCATAATCCATTACTTGGATGGAAAACAACTTCACATGAAAAGTGCCAGCCAACAAACAATATTTATTTTTTGTGTACTCGCTGATACAGATTAGTCATCTAAGTTATTCTAACGTTCTTAGAAAAAATATAGCAAAAATGTACCTTCCATTCTTCCTCCTTCCTGCAGTCATCAAATACTAATGATTTTAGCTCTGTAAGAAGAAACAGAGATAGGTAGTTTACCAGTTACAGGAATCAGATTGTTCTTTAAAAAAAAAAAAAAATCACTCATACATTTAGAGAGCTAAAAAGGGAAGATAAAAAAACTCAACCACACACTAAACTGCTAAATATGTCCATGGAATTCTTGACCACAAACTATCCCTGTCTGTTTAAAAAAGGCACACCTGGATTTCTCATCTTTGCTAGTATTAAACAGCTCCATAAAATTCAGTATGAACAACCACTTGTAAATATTTCACTTTGTTTCTGATTTTTTAGTGATCTCTTCCACTAAACGGATCACACAGATGCAAAAAACTTAAGCTATTCTTTAAGAAAAGCCAGCTGGACCAATACATTCACAAACAGACCTATTTTAAAATACACGCTACCTTCAGATGTCCTTGTTCTTTCTCTATAATTTCAAAGTCACTGTTACACTGTGTATTTTATTGCTTACATGTCTATACACGAGGTGTAAGAACAAGTCTTTAGCCTCATGAAAACTTCACTAACCTTCATATTTTCTAAGAATACTCTCACCAAGGAATTAGTCACTAGCATTACAAAGAAAATGCACTTTAATAAATCAGGTGCCTAAGAGCCTTGTCCAAAATCTCAGGAAAACTTTAACACTTCAACTTACTTGCTTATAAAACAAACCAGAACACACAAACACATGATCCAGTTGTGTCTTGACCTTCACTTCTGTAATCAAAAATACCAGTCAGCTTTCTCCCATAACGAAAAGAGAATTTAATCCAAGCTATCGGTGTACCAGATACAGTGTACTTGCTCCTGCAACATTCCAAATGCTGTCTGTTTTATCTTCAACTTGCAGCCACTTTTGCCAAATGACTGACCTGCGCTGGTTTACAGTCTCTCAAAATCATCTGTCTCCAGTAAGCATTCTGAATGCATAAAAACCAATCATAAAGCCAGATATGAACCTAAATTTCAAACAACCACCATACATCCTACCATACATCCTAACTGCCTTCTCTAACTTTGTCTTTGTTTAATTATTTAAGGCATTTTTCTTTTACTTCCTGATCCTGATAAGAACCACACGCAACCCTGCCGGAACAGCAGGCTGCTAAATCCCTGAGGTAAGAGCAAACCACACCTTGGCAAAGTTAATGACCCATTTATAAGGTACTTCCTGAAAAAAGGACTAAACCAGCTTCCACTGCAAGCAACTGTTCTGGAAAATAAAGTTGCACAAACACTGAATCACTAGAAGAAATAATACAGATGCCTATGCCTAGGCTAGAATCTTATTATACAAGCCTAGAACGATTTTTAAACTTTTAAAACATTTAAAGACATAATTCCTCACAGATATAACTTTATTTACACAGACATGGATACAATGGGCAACTTTATAATTTTATCCACAGGGATTAGTGCCTCCTAAATACAAGTCATAGAATAGAATCATAGAATAACCAGGTTGGAAGAGACCCACCAGATCATCGAGTCCAACTGTCATTCAAGTCATTCCAACTGTCTTCATTACTGTGCATTTAACTGACAATGAGCTTTAGTGAATTAAACTTTTCACACACTTCTGCTTAGCTTGGACCTAAAATTGTGCTTTGCAGAAAGGGTTATCAAGATGCAAACAAGATTTTTCAACAGCACCATTTGATAGCACAGGTACAACACTCAAACTCTGCCCACTCACAAAACAGGAATAATATACATATCGACAACAAGCTGTTACATGAGCATCAACATTACTGACACAGCATTTTCAGAAAAAAAAAGCTGAAAAAACACATTTACTGAAATATTAGAGAGTAGCAGTTGATGGCCTTGAATTATCCATAAACAAAGTGACAGACCATTTATTACAGACAGCTAAAACACAGTTCATCAGTTTCCATAGCTGTCATAGACATGGAAAGACAAGAGTAACTAGTCATCTGAAAAAGTAGTCTTGTCAGAAGCAGCTTCATTTGTACAGGATTTGCAGTATAAATGTTTTATTATTTGTACTGCTTCACTGTCCCTCTAACCTTTCCTCCTTATGGTCTTGCCCGCACCTACAGTACTGCTCTGAAAGGTTGTTCCACACCCTGATGATGCACCAGCGCTTGGATTCGACTCCCTCCTCTTAAGGTCCAAGCCTTCTACCGAACACCTTAGGGCAAATCAATCAGTTTGGGAAGGCACAAACGACTTAACAAAGTGAGCAAAGCAGCAGAAGCAGGGATTTCTGAAGTTCAAGTTTTGAATAAAGATCTCCAAGTCAGGCGAGCAGGTACAGGAGCTGCAGACCGAACACAGAACAGCCCTGCTTCCCTCTTTGTCCCCTTCTCCCACTCTCTCCCAGGGACACAGCACTCACAGCCCAGAAGGCCAACCGTATCCTAGGCTGCATCAACAGAAGCATGGCCAGAATGGCGAGGGAGGTGATTCAGCCCCTCTATTTCTCTCTTGTGAGACCTCATCTGGAGTACTGGGTCCAGTTCTGGAATCTTCAACGTAAGAAGGATATGGGGCTGTTGGAACGGGTCCAGAGGAGGGCTACAAAGATGATCAGAGGGCTGGAGCACCTCCCATATGAGGACAGGCTGAGAGAGTTGGGGTTCTTCAGCCTGGAGAAGAGGAGGCTCAGAGATGTTGTAGCAACCTTCCAGTACCTGAAGGGGCTACAAGAAAGCTGGGGAGGGACTGTTCACGAAGGCTTGTGGTGACAGGATGAGGAGGAATGGGTATGAACTGGAGAGGGGCAGATTTAGACTAGGCATACAGAGGAATTTCTTCACCATGAGGGCGGTGAGGCCCTGGCCCAGGCTGCCCAGGGAAGCTGTGGCTGCCCCATCCCTGGAGATGTTCAGGGCCAGGCTGGATGGGCCTGGGGCAGCCTGGGCTGTAGGAGGTGTCCCTGCCCACAGCAGGGGTGGGACTGGATGGGCTTTAAGGTCCCTTCCAACCCAAACTATTGGTTCTATGAGACAATGCCGGGGCCGGCGGGGGGAGCAGGGGGCAGCAGGGCTGCCCGAGCCGCTCCCGGAGCCGGGGCTCCTCCGCCGCCCCGCTCCCCGCCCCGTGCCCAACACCGGCAGAACCCGCCCCAGAACGCTTAATTTACGGAGTTCACCAGGGACGCCCGTAGCCCCTTCTGCGGAGAAGCGCGAGTCCCGGCCCCGGGAGCCCCGGGGGAGCCGCGACCAGTCCCGGCTCGCCCGCCGCCCGAGCCCCCCACTCACTGTGCCACACGGCGCCCTTCAGCCCCCCCGCCGCCGGCGCCATCTTGCCGCGCGCCCCGCCTCGCACCGCCCACAGAGGCCGGGGGCGGGGCTCTAATGAGACACGCCCGTTCCCGCCGCCACGCCCATCGCGCCAGTCCCCGCCCCTGCGTGACCAGCGCGGGGCCCGCTCTCTCTGGCCCCGCCCCCCGAGGCCTCGGCCCCGCCCCCGTGAGCCCAATTAAGCTCCGCCCGCCAATGGCTCCGCGCACCGGTGGGCTCCTGCCCTGAGCCCCGCCCACTCCCCTCTCTAGCACCGCCCCATTTTGAAGCCCCACCCTCCACCGGAAGCACCGCCCATCGGCAATCTCGCCCATCGGCAATCTCGCCCATCGGCAATCTCGCCCACCGCAAGCCCCGCCCCTCCGGCCCCGCCCAGGGAAGGGTCATTGCGGGTCTGGGGAGGCCGCTCTTCCAATTGTCATCCCGAAGTACTAACTGTGGGGACAGACCGTGACAGTTCCTTTTGAAGCACTGCCTTGTGCCAGTGTTCCTGTTCGCAGGGACTCCTTAAGCACCTGGGGGTGTTGGTTGACAGCCGACTGAATATGAGCCAGCAGTGTGCCCAGGTGGCCAAGAAGGCCAATGGCATCTTGGCTTGTATCAGAAACGGCGTGACCAGCAGGTCCAGGGAGGTTGTTCTCCCTCTGTACTCAGCACTGGTGAGACCGCTCCTCGAATACTGTGTTCATTTCTGGGCCTCTCACCACAAGAAGGATGTTGAGGCTCTGGAGCGAGTCCAGAGAAAAGCAATGAAGCTGGTGAAGGGGCTGGAGAACAGGCCTTATGAGGAACGGCTGAGAGAGCTGGGGTTGTTTAGCCTTGAGAAGAGGAGGCTGAGGGGAGACCTCATTGCTCTCTATAACTACCTGAAAGGAGGTTGTGGAGAGGAGGGAGCTGGCCTCTTCTCCCAAGTGACAGGGGACAGGACAAGAGGGAATGGCCTCAAGCTCCGCCAGGGGAGGTTTAGGCTGGACATTAGGAAAAAATTCTTCACAGAAAGGGTCATTGGGCACTGGCACAGGCTGCCCAGGGAGGTGGTTGAGTCACCTTCCCTGGAGGTGTTTAAGGCACGGGTGGACGAGGTGCTGAGGGGCATGGTTTAGTGTTTGATAGGAATGGTTGGACTCGATGATCTGGTGAGTCTCTTCCAACCTGGTTATTCTATGATTCTATGATTCTTTAACACGTGGAAGTAGCATCTCTTTTGGTCTGTAAAAATCTTACTTGCTCTTCGTTTAAATGTAAGTAATATCCTCTGCAAAGGCAGATAAGCTGCTGCTTCTTGAACAAGACAGAACCTGTTCACCCCAAGCAGAATAATTCTGTGTATTCCTGATTTTCCTTTATTCCTCAAAAGTGTAATTTCAATGAAAACATTCTGATTACAGTTATTTTTTAAAATGTTTTTTCAGTCCCTTGCAATTTGGGGGGCAAAACACACAAAGGCTGGCAGAGAAAAAGAACCACTTCACAACATGCTTAAAAACTTGAAAATAGTTTAACTATCCAGAGTTGTCAGGCAAGGATGGAAGAGTAACATGCAGTCACAGAATCATCAAATGGTTTGGGTTAGAAGGGATCTTAAAGATAATCCATTTCCAACCCCCCTGCCATGGGCAGGGACACCTCCCACCAGACCAGGCTGCCGAGAGCCCCATCCAGCCTGGCCTTGAACACCTCCAGGGATGGGGCAGCCACAGTTTCCCTGGGCAACCTCTCCTGGTGTAACATTTGTATTCTAATCCTGCTTTTTTTTCTGTCGCCTGAGGGAGGGTGTACCAAAGTCTTAAGCTTCCCCATAGACAGTTGGTATATTTGCAAAGTGAAAAGATAACAGGTTCAATGGGAAATTGTGAAGAACATTGTGGTGTGTTAACATGCACGGACTCAGCTTTTGTTTCAAGCTAAGACATTATTTATTGTTGCAAGCTCATATTTATACCTTACTAAAACACCACTCCCACAATCCCCTCATAAAAATTTCTACAGTATTTTTTTTCTCATTCCAACCTCCTTGTGACCACTGTTATTGTTTTGATGCCTTCTTGTTTCTGCCACCAATGTTTATTCTTCTTGGGCCCATGGCTTGCTGGATATTAAATGCTCTGTACTCCTGCTCCAGAGGCTTAACAACACTCGTGGCCGTTTCTCACTCAACATCTCTTCCAACAAACATCGTTAGAGTTATTTAACATTCAGATGGTTTGAAATTCTAAATCAAGGAGGTAGGTGATTCCTCTGCCCTACTCGTAGGTTGGAGCGCCCTCTGTTGGTTTGGAAGGAGGTGTACGGAAAGGGTCACTGGGCTCTGGCACACGCTGCCCAGGGAGGGGTTTGAGGGACGGGTGGGTGAGGTGCTGAGGGACGTGGTTTAGTGATTGATGGGAATGGCCCTGAGGGTCCTTTCCAAACTAATGATTCTGTGATTCTGTGACTTGAGAAGGGCGGTGTGGGACGAGGGGGACCGCGCGTCCCCGCCGGGGCTGCGGGGGGGCAGCGGGCGGACACCGAGGCCGCGCTCCCACCGCCCCCGCGCGGCCGCTGTCCGAGGTGCTGAAGCGGGGGCGGCGCCGTGCGCTCCGGGGTCCGCGCCTGCGGGGCGCCCCTCTTCTCCTTCGGCAGAGCAAGTAACGAGAGAGACACTGCAGCGATTCCGGGGTGGAAGGCATGACTGCAATGCTGAGTTACTGCAAATGGGAAGAAAGAACTAAAAGAAGTACTGGGAGTCTTTAAAATAGACTGTAAACAGGGACCTAAACCAAGCTTGGATTGAAGGCTTCTGATAACTCCGAGTTTTTCAAAATCAGACTTATAATTCATCCTTTATTTTGTCTGCAAAATCCTCGTGATGCCAGTTCTGTCACACACTCTAAATTCCCACCAGGAGTGAACATTTAAGGACCATGTAGTTTTCCAAGCTAGCCTGTCAGTTCCGACTGAAACTTAATTTTCATGCGTAGCTTAGATGTTACGCATAAGCAATCTGTTTAAATAGAACCATTTCAGCTCCCTGCAGTCCTGAAATTAAAACTATCTCAGAAGAGGCTCGTTCTGTAATCAGTGTACACTGGCAGCCTAACAATAAAGAAGCTACAGGTATTGTCACTACCAGAGGAGAGGCTGGACTCTGGTGTTGTGTAAGCTCTGGAAATTCCTGTACCTTGATTAATTTTCCCTTTGAATCTGCCTTCTCTGTCAGAGCTATAGCAAGATCACCAGCAGGACAGAGATTCCCTGCTTACAGCATCCCTTTAGAGACAGGTACACAGGAATTTTATATAGTGGAAAATACTTAGCAGCATAACACTGACATAGTTCTATGTCTCTTGATGGTTTTTACTTTTTTTTTTTTAATAGACTGTGTGCATATTACACTGTCTGTTGTTGGACATCTTCTGCTTCAACACATATCTATATCTGTGTGAGAAGGAAGGGTCACTTGGTAGTTGCCTCATACTGGGAAGCCTTAGTGCAACCAATTATCGTCCAGCACAGCTAACTAAAACATAGTAACATAATCCACTAACGTAAAGCATAACTTCCTTGCTGGTATTTTGACTTTAACGTTACTGTGAGAGGCAATGAATTTATGTCTTTATGAACAAATAAACAGTGTGAAGTCTAGCACATCCTACCCAATTTGCTAGCAGAGTTGGGTCCTGTACCAGCTCCCCAGACAATCCCAAGGCAGAATTCAAACATTAATGTACACCAGGATCTATTTTTAACAGTCATTTTGTGTTGTAAGGGAAGAGATTTTAAATAGAGACAGAGCAGGACTGAGCTGTATGGCTTGAAGAGTTGAGATAGACCCTGCTTAATTAAACTACAGATGTACCCCAATATTCTGATGACAAATTTTAGTAATTTTTAGTATTTTGGTGAAAAATCATCTTATAATAATTCCAGGGTTATAACTCACTCTTGTAGATGAATTGATGCTATGTTGACATTCTGTGTATTAGAACCATGCCAAGATATGAGGTGTCCCTGGAGCCTTCTCCAGGCTGAACAAGCCAAACTCTCTCAGACCATCCTTGTACCGGAGGTGCTCCAGCCCTCTGATCATCTTCGTAGCCCTCCTCTGGACCTGTTCTAACAGTTCCATATCCTTCTTATGTTGAGGATTCCAGAACCGGACACAGTACTCCACATGGTCTCACAAGAGATATTCTAGTATGTAAATTGTGAATGCAATTGGGAAAGGAAAGGCTCAATATGCAACTTACGTTGCATAGTGTTCCTCTCACACTAATAGCGCAGCTGAAATTCAATACATAGTTAATACACTTGTAGTTCTTTTAAATAAATGCACTTTGGATTACTTTCACATATTTTAAGCCCTGGTCTTATAAGTTCTATCAGGTAGCAATAGTTTTAACAACATCACTCCAGAACCAACCAATTTTTTATTTTTAATTAAATTTGTGGCAAAATTGAGTTGTAGAGACCACAAAAGGTCTGTGCAGCCCTGGTGCCTCCATAGGCAGGGGAGAGCAACAATATTCCAACATCTGAAACAACAGCTGAATCCCAGCTCCGTATTACGAGTCTGATGAATGTTTCCTTCCCTCATTCTTTACAAGGATTATTTTGGCATTCTGTGAAAGAATAATTTCTTATTAAAATTGTGGCAGTATCTAGTACAATAGTAACCGTAGCCTCTGGTTTAAAATGCATTACAGGAATTTATAATGTATTGTGGGTTCACAAAATTTGCTTATTAATGTTTCTCACTTTATCAGGTGCTTGTTGCCCTTCTGGGGTGAAGCTCAGCACTAATGGCATCAGGGTATATTGGCAAGTTTCCAAAGAAACAATGAGCTACAATACTGATGTATGTGGCTCAAAAGGCAATTTCGCCTGTAGCCCTAGCTCAGGTCTAAGCCACTGGGATAGCACCGAGATACCTTGTGGAGGTATCCACACAGTGGTAGTGTCTCCAGTTACTGATATGGGGATGAAGCTTATGTTCCATCCTAAAAAAATATATTCAGGTAAAACTTAAATTTGAGTTATGTGGTTTTGTCCATGCTCGCTAGATGGTTAAAATGGAATCCAAAGTTAGGGGAGTAAAGGTGGCACAGAATAGAACTTTTCTATTCTAATGTTGACTCTAGAGTGAACTTCACAGGTGCTATTTGGCAATATCACAGGAACATTCTGGCACTGGGCATACTCATGGACACAGGTGTCTCTAACATATCACCCAAAACCTGGTGAATTCTAAGGAGTCAATTTTCAGTTGGGAGGTTGTAGTGGTTAGAATACAGAAACAAATTAGTGCAGATTTTAAATGGTTTTTTTGATTGCTTTCTATAATTATTGTTTTTTAATAAAGAAACAAATGAAGAATTTCCATGAACCACTCCTATGTGCTTATTTTAAGTAAACTTTATATAAAGTACTAATTTCCTTCAGATTCTTTCCTGGGGCACAAATTTAATCCATTGTAAAACTACTGCTATCTGATGGGATTGCACCGTTGTGTCGCATGGACTAGATTCTACAGATGACTTAACATTTTCCAGTTTACAACCTGACACCTAACATTAATCCTACCATTTCATTTTATTTCAGTAACCTGTTCTGGAAGCTGTTGGAATGGGTAAGAGCACACAGTGAATTCATTCCAAATCCATGATGACATTAGCAGCATGTAACTCCAAATAATGGTGACTAATACATATATTGGATAGCCAAGGCTTGTGTTAGTGCTATGCAGGGTTATTGCACTCCCTAATTTATAAATAAAACCCCAGATCTTACCTACATACCTGTGTACCATTGTGCATTCTGCACTGTCATGTTTACTGTCTACCTGCTGGCACAGCATAGAAGGGAGGCTGATCTTTTACAGCCTTGCTATATCCTGTTACAGTTTAAACCGAGTCACACTTCTGATTATTATTAACAGATTTGAAAAAGAAGCTTGGTTTCCCTCAGTCCCTTTCACCTTATTTCTTCTGCATTTTCAGCAGGATAGTCTTGTGCTTTATTTGGCCCCATAAACTGCTAGAAAACTTCAAAAGCAGCCACTGAAACAAGCATTTCTCATGATTATGAGTCATAACTCAGACTAGGATTTATTAATTAGACTTTCCCTGCTGCACAAATCTTTGGGATTGGAGGGATAAACTTGACCAATCCTGTATATCCTAAATCATAGAATCATAGAATAACCAGGTTGGAAGAGACCAACCGGATCACCAAGTCCAACCATTGTTAAAATCCATCATATTTACCTCAGAAACCCCATGTTTACTTCTACTATCAATACTGATTTGTCCTCTCCTCCATTTACAAAACCCCCTTTCACTTCATTAGTGCTTTTCTAACTATCCTATAGCTCTGTGGAAAAGCCCTTAAAACGTAAACAGACCCACGCACTCTTCAGCACTCATTTACTTTCTCTCTGCTAGCTAAAATCGCTCTTTCTCCAACACAAGTACTGCTGTTCTGGACAGTTTGCTGCCCTTTTATCAAAAGAATGGCAAGAAATCACTGCTGGTTTTTCCTCCCCAAGGCTGATCAGCTCCTCCTTGCTGCTGTTCTCCTACAGTGAGCTTGGATGTTCAGGTAGTTGTTAACACCTAAATGGTCTTTTCTTTCCATGAAGCAGGAAAGATGACATCTGTGCTTAACTGCAACAGTCACAGGTGCTTCGGAACTGGGAGGAGGAAAGCTGAGCAGCTGACAGTACCTGCTAAATGAATAGCTGAGATCTAATCCAGGACATACAATATGAGCCCCAGCTCAAGAGAGAACTCTTAGAATGCAGATTAACCCGACAGATCTCCTGATCTTGAACTGTAATTTCCCCTGCAGAGCAATCAGTTTTAAAAGCTCTACTAAGTTATTAATCAAGAGGTGTGTTCTAGACATAATGTGTCAATGAAATAGTAAAGGGAGTGAAATTTAAGTCCTCAAAGAAAAAAGTGCAGCAGTTTAGGTGCAATTAAGAGTAGCTTGAGGCTTAATCAAGTATTCTAAGGTTACTATATTTTAATTTAAATTTAAGAAAAAAGTGCCTTCCTTCACAATTTCGAGAGGTGACCCCTGCAGGTAAACATATTACCCTCTTCATATCAACTGACTTGTTCTGCTTTATAGCTAATCATGAACAGAAAGATAATAAATTTTAGTTTCCTTTTTTTCCAAAAAGGCAGAACCTTTTCTCATACTCCACCGTGGTTGCTTTTCCAGCCAACACAAAATTCAACTTCAGAGTTCTACCCACACATAAAAAAATAAAACAAATACTCACAAAAACAGCCTTCAGAAGATTATATGTAAAGGTTACCAAATGCAACAGGGTTTTAACACTATTTTCAGCTTATAGAATAGACATCACGCCTTCTGAAAATGTTTCTTCAGCCAACACAGTTGTGCTGGTATCTCAGCCACTGCTTCTGATCGCTTACTCAAAATAATCTTACAGGAATCTCATACTTCAATAAATTGATTGTAGATGCCCCAAGTTACACAATGCTTTGTAGGGAATGATCCACACTTATTCACTGTCAAACAAGTCTTTCTTTATAAAAGATTACTCAGAACTGCCCTGCATTACCTAATAAAAACTTATATTTCTTTTGGTTTGGAAAAAAATATGTAAAAAAAATGTATTGTTCACAACTTTTCTTCCTCAAAATGTTTATTTAATTATTTTTCTCTTCACAGTCATCATTGTCAAACACTGTCACCAAAGCCCAAGTGTTTAACCAAGTGGCTATTAACTGGATTTTCAGAGGTCTAAAGCAATCGTTTCATTTGGGATCAAATTCAGGCCACAGCTCTCTTCATTTCATATAAAGATTTCTGTTATTTCCATGCTCTAAAAATAACTCCAATGTATTTTAAGCAATTATAATCTGTTGGTGTATTTTTTTCTCCATTCTTCCTGGTATACAGACATTGATATCTCAAAATGAGACCTTACAATCCTAGAAATGCTGTAGTACTGTTTTCATCAGCTCCTCTCATTTTCATGATTGAGATGATAAATGTAATTGTAAGAGAACATATTATTTGTGTGTCTGGTAAATAAAAAGCAAAAAAATCAAAGAGGAGTAAAGATGCCAAGAAAAAACACAGGGATTCAGCTCAAAAAAGTAGGTAAGAGATGTAAGTGATTTATCAAAACAGGGAGGAAAAGCAACGCAACCAAACTGAGCCAGATCTGCATCTCCTACCATGGCAGTTCACGTATGTTGTAGGCGTTGCTACTTCAGCATTAGACATTGTCTAATAATCATTAACACTGCTGATATGTGAAACGTCACTGGCACTCACTGAGACGATTAACAGAATTTTAGTTACAGATTCCCTCCACATTGAGGAAAATGGTTTTATTTTATGTATCTCACTGACTTGTTTGAAGACAACAGGGAAGGACAATTAGAGGTCATTTTTTCATAGATGTGGTTTCTATATTATTTACTAGTACAAAGCTCTGAGCTTCAGGAAGCCAAAAAACTCAGCCAACCAAAAAACCCCAAATCAACCCCAAAATAACAAGCCACAAGCAACCCAACCCCACAAACCCACTCATTAAAAGAAATAAAACTTGAGAACCGAGAAAATTCCTGTTGAAGACTCAGAGGTAGGTGGCATATTGGTATGCCAAGTAAAATGATGCTTTCAAAATAGCATCTATGAAATCACTTATATGAACAAGTAAGATGATTAAACCATTAAGGTTATTTCACGATGGATGCCTTCATTAATGCTTACTTAATAAAAACATCAATTAAGTAACCTGATTAATTGCCCTGCCACTCAAGTTACCATTTTCAATAAAATCAAACTACCACACCTAATACATTCAAAAGTCAGATACACATGTACTGACTCATTATCTGCAGTTATGTGGCAGTAGGCAGCAGTGAAAGTCTGGGGCCTTAGTGCTGCTTTAAAAATCGAAGAGTGCCAGTTTGCTGTATCTTAATAGCTGAAATACCGTTCAGTTAATTGAGTGGTATCTTCCAAAGAAAAAAGTAAAGCCAAAGTAGAGGCGTCTTTCTCGAGTTCGTATTTTAGTACAAGCGAGAACAAACCTCTGGAGGCCCAGGATGTTTCACAGACGGACTGGGCTTTGAGAGGAAGGACTGTCCAGCCATGCCAACACGGACACGGGGCACACTGGGGAAGTGTCTGCTTCATAGTGCTTGGTTTGTTGCACTTTCAGTCTGGGAAGTGAAGAGTAACTCTATCAAACAGCAGCTCTGCAACCATGCCACCTGGGAAATCTCTCACAATACCACAAATTAAACTTGGCAGGGATATTCTTCCGCTGACCAGGAGCCAGATGCCCGTGGCAGCTGTTGCATCAGCAACTGCATCAGAGCAGTCTGCACTGGAGACTCGTTGCCCTCACCAATTCTGAGCAAAGCTGCTTCCTAGTTCTGTGCATCTTCTCCCTTTGGTTTCAAGGAAGGTCCTATGACATAAAATGGCATCAGAAAGACAAAAAGGAATTAGGGTCCCTGGATCCAGACCCCAGAGCTGCAGGATACAAAATCCCAATGATAACTTAAAGACAGGCATCTTGGTTTAAATTATTTCACTGGGTCTTGGTCAGTCACGCATATTGTGCTACCCATCACACTGCTAGCTCAAGCACCTAATTCCAATGAAATGAAATCCAGAAGTCAGGAAGGACTATTTACCGAAAAATGCAAGTCCTCAAAATACTCCTCTTGTAAGGGATACTGGCATGAGCCATTCTGCACAAATCTGTTATCAAAATGTCTACAACCTTCATTGCAGTAAGGGAACTCTCTCCACTTAAATGTCAACAATTGCACGCAAAATCTAGGTATGTGAGAAACAAATAACCCCTTCTTTCATTGTGTTTCCCAACAGCAGCAACAGAGGAGCACTGAAGAACAGTAATCAGTAATCCATTTCCCCTGACACAACACTCCCTGCCCCTTTGCCCAAGAACGTACTTGCTTCAGGAACTCATAGGCTGAAGGTTAAGCACTAAGAAGACCAAATGAAGCCTTTTAGTGGCAAATAACGTAAACTGAAGTTGTCTTTCTAGTTTTGACAGAATGCTGGCAGACCGCAAAGACAGTGCCAATTACCCACTAGTCAGTGTATCTCTTAAATGGCCCATAGAGTCACTCTCCTTCCACATTAGATGAGCACTCAGTATTTCAGTTTTACTCTGCAACAGAAAGAACCTGAAGTGTAAGCTTTGTTTCAAGCGCAGATTTAAAAATCACATAATAAAACTGTAAGCACACAATACCCGAACAACCTTCATATTAAAAGACTTCTAATATAAGGGATCCCAATGCCAAAGGAAAGGCTTAATTCAGGAAACAACAAGAGCAGGAGGAAGAAAAAACTGGGTTTGTTATTTTTGCTTCTTTGAATACTATGGAATGAAGTGTATTATTAAAAATTCAAGGGTTGTTTTCTCCTGGAGATATTAAAAAAAATCCCAGTATTTAAATATCATACCTAGATGCCTTGAGTTTTGCAGAAGCAAAAAAGGCAAAATTATTAATTTATTTTTACCTTCAGATCACTTCATGGTCAGAAATCAGTCACATTTAACCTTCTTCCTATTCTCAGGCTGCTCCATTTCTCCGTTAGCTACAGCTCCCTTCTAAGGTACTTGCTACACAAACCCCTCATTCATGCCAAGCATCACTTAGTCTGAAAACAAAATGTGGAGGAACCCAAGCACTCTTCAACTGGCGAGGAGCATGCAGGGAAAAGCTGACACCCAATACAAAGGAATTAATTGAGAGTTTATTCCAGATGGTTCTCCTCACTCAGTACACAAGTCATCAGAATCATCTATCAAATAGACTTGGACTTTAATGATATGATTTTGTTTATAATGCGTTTTGGTTTTTGCTTTTAACAACCTGTTTAAAAAAAAACTCTGCCAGATGACATGTTCAGCACAAACTGCAATCCTTACTATTTGTAGAAAATATGACTTAAAAAAGGACACTATTAGGTAATTCTTATTTTAAATGTTTACACTTACAAAAATGCTTTGGAAGCTTGAAACTGAAATCCTTTGTAACAATTTTCTTCTTCCTACCTCCCTCTTCCCACCTTAAATGCCTTTATTAGCCCAGGATTATCATAAACAAGAGACTGCAGCTGTTGATTAAAAACACTAAAAGACCACAAATGGATAAATTGTGTTTTTTTAAAAAATGGAAGCTTACATGGATTTTTTTCAAACAAATAGAATGCATAGATGGCTACGGTACTCATCTATTGAACTTTACAGTGCCTGCTTGAGGTAGCCTTTCTGAAGGCCTACTAAACAAGCCCAAACAATCTAAATGTTCGCATCACACCCAGTATCTCCTCTAAAGTCCACTCTCAATTTAACGCTAGTGGTGATCAACAACATAATGCATTTTAAAAGCCTCTGAAAAAAACAGCAGGTACAGTGGACATAAATGCTCGCTCTTAGTCTGCAGCCCTCAATGCACATCATATGCACATAAATATCTCTGCTATCATACACTTCCAGGATCCAACCCTAAAAGCCATACTATTATGTAAAGCACAGCCATGCTAACTTCAGGATACAAACCATAATTCCACGTCTACAAAATGAAAGTAGAATTAGTGGCAGTTTATTGCCTCATACAAATTTAACCAACGTGGCAACCATGCCAAAGGAATTAAAACATTTCCAGGACGTATGTACAGACTGTACATTTCAGAAACATCTGAACAATAAAAATGCAAGAACAATCTCTGCATTACAAATTAAACTAAACAAATGGTTGGAAACCGTCAATGCATCGAATGGGTTTACAAAGGCACTTCCCTACCCAAAAATAGGAAATGACAATCTGCAGCCTAAAGGGAGGTTGGAGAAGAGTGCTCATCAACTACTGCACAATCTCAACTGTAAGAAAAAATAAGCAGGATTTAATCAAACATTTATAGGATTCAATGTGATCCACTTCTGAAAGAGTTCACACAGTCTCATCTTTGATTTTATGTTGCTTTTCCTGGCTCTCTCGTTCTGTACTTTGGCTCCTTTGACGATCGTGTTTGTCTGAATGGTCCTTGCTATCAGTGGGATCATGTTTGTGGGAACGTTCTTTGCTTCTGCTACGCTTTCTAGATTTTTCTTTGCTGGGACTCTGGTCTCGCTTTCGGGACTTCTCAACACTATCTGTTCTTCCTCTGCTTCTGCTTCTACTTCGTTTATTTGACTTCTCTTTATTTTCATTTTTATGTTTACTTGATTTCTCTTTGCTCCTGCTTCTGCTGCGCTTACCTGTGTTCCTACTTCGGCTCCTACTTCTATGCTTTCTATCCCGGCTTCGACTTCTACTATGTCTTCTCTCTTTTTTGGAATCCCTCTTGTCATCCCGGTGTTTCTTGTCATCCTTGTCATCCTTGTGTCTTCTCTCTTCTAGATCACCTTTACTTTTCCTCTCTTTTGATCTTTCTCTAGATCTATCCCTTTCCCTCTCGCTACCTCTTTCCTTATCATAATCTCTCTCTTTTTTCCGGCTCCGCTCATTTTCTTTCTCTCGCTCCCTATCCCTGTCTCTCCTATCTCCTTTCCTGTCACGACTTCTACTACGGCTTCTGTATCTGTCCCTGCTTCTGCTTCGCCTCCGTTCTAGTGCGCGATCCGTACTTCGAGATCGCCGCCTTTCTTTTTCCCTCTCCTTAGCCTCCCGTTCCAATCTCTGCCTTTCTCTTTCTCTTTCTAGCTCTCTATCAAAACTAGATGATCCGTGAGCTTCCCGATGATGACTTCTGCTTCTGGATCTTCTGGGAGACCTCCTGGGACTGATGGATCGTCTTGGAGACCTTTTAAAATAAAAGATATTCGATATGAAATGTAACCTTTTGAAATTAAGGGATCCTCTTTACTTTCCAATTTCTTCTTTACATACAGAGTCTACATTTAACCTTAAACACCCCATCTGACCATTTTAATCCATTAGCATCCATAAACTGTTTTGCCTCTTGCCTTAAAACTCATCTATCTTGGTGAAAAGACATCATGCTACTGGCAATAAGCAATTCAATAATAAACTTTTAACACTCATTTTCAAATTAATGCGTGTATGACCTTGAACGTCTACGTTCCACATGCCGGTCTATTTCTTCCATTCCCTCCTTGCTATCTTTCTTGATTTTTCTAGGTCTGCTTTTGATTTGCTGGTCAATGGTTTTCTGGACTGGCACAGGAATTCTTGGGAACAACGTGGAAAACCATTCAAGCTTAGTGAGGAAGGAACGAAGCATCTCCCCGATGGTCATAACACAACCCCCACCTGCCTTCACATCCAGGTCCTACAAAATACAAGCAAAAAGAAATCCTGATGGTCAAAAATATTTTTTACTGGTTCTCAAAAAAAATGCTGCTACATTACTGCCCTCTTGAAGTCTCATGATTATGAAAGTTTACTTGTCTCATTCTAATACATTTCCTTAGAGAAATTTGAACTCTGCACCCTCTAGCTTTGGCAGTACTTTACAGACAGGGAATGGGACTTCATATATACACATGCAGGCACAGACTAATCCTGCAGCCATCTGGATGGTAAGGGATTGTCGATGAAGAGATTAACTGAAATCCCTTATGCAGCCTGGTTATATGGTACAATCTTGTACTGCATTTAAATGCGACAAAGTCAAGAAGTCCTCTCAAACTACATTTAATACTCCATTTTGTGGATGTACAACTGCATACCATCATTCCCAACCCTGTGGCCTAAATCATTTAAGAACTACATCATTGCCTCTCTGAAAATGATCATAGAAAAACCTCTAGTACAAAATGGCATCCTAACAGAATTGGAAGCAATAGCAAACCAACTGCCATGAAGCAGTGAGGTTTCTAATTTAGAAATATGTAAAAAAATAAATAAATGAACAAATAATTGGAAACGCATAATCCATGATGACCATTGTCTCTGAAAAGGGTCATTACCGCATGAAGGCCTTCTTGCTATGCCCTCTCACAGCTCAGGACATGTTAGTCAGCTATTGTCAGTCCCAAACCTATAGTGCAAGCACACAAGGAAAGTGAGATTTGTTATCTAAACAGGAAGAGAAAATCTAAATGTAAAACTGCTTGCACTCACACACATTTAAGTGTTCAGATAAACAGTTTTTCCAAATATAATCGCTGCAGAGATCTAAAGAAGAAAAACAGGAGTTAAACGTAGCACCTGGAGAGTAAGTACAATTAAACAAAATAAACATAAGAAGCATTTTGAAAAGTAACTCTGTATCCTGGGAAGTTTTTCTTTTTCACAGTAGCATGACAAAAGATGAACTGCTTCCACGTCTTTAAGAACTGAAGAAAAAAAAATATCCTGTAGGTTTAAGTAATTCCATATATAAAAATTTGCTTTACCCTATTGGGCTTGACCAGGACTCATAAGAAACTTGAGCAGGCCTGAGCACTATTTCCTACATAACATACAGCTACTGAAAGCAGCTGGGAAAGAAATACAATTCCAAAAATATGCTGAGATATTTCAAGCAATAAACAAACATATGCTGACAACCAATACCTGCAAGAACTGAAATGTATAAATGAAAAAAGGTGCTTTCAATAATGAACCAATTAAGAACTGCACAATGAATCACACTTGCAATCACTTTATTGTCCTGGGAATCAAGCTGTTTGTGGGACCCTGAAAGTGAAGCTACCCTAATCTTGTTACAATGCAACCTCACAGAGAGGATTTCCTATCAACTAGCACCACCTGGGGGAGGAGGAGGAGAGCAACACAATGCAACTGAGATTTAAATTTGGTTTGACTTTTGTTACAAACATAGAATAACACAGGTTTACCTGAAGTAACAGCTGTTTCCTTTGCACAGAGTTTTTGATACTTAGCATGAGAGAAGCTGTTTAAAATAAATACACTGCATTGCAGTCAGATACACATACAATCAGCACTACTTTTAATACAAGTATTCAGACATCATTTGCAACTACAATGTTTGAAATTTCTTGAAGTAGATGCCTACTGTCACACTTGAGAGCAAGTGATCCTTCCTGTTCCAATCTTACATGTACATGTAATTTAAAACCTGCTCAATAAATACAAATTGCAACACTAAGTAACAGACTGTATCTTCACAGACTGAGAAACCTCACCCCCCCAGCTCCTGATCCATTTCTCCAGACAGTGACTCAGGAATATGGTACCAAAGGCATTCTCTTGTCTGATTGCATAATAATGCAGCCTCTTCACTGAACTTCTTCAGTAAGCAACTCATTTTTTTTCCTGTTAGCAAAGCCATCAAGATTACCAGAAACAATGACACACTATGCAGTCATTACACTGTTTGTCGCTCCTCTGAAGAAATTGTAGGGTTAGTTTATACCAGGATTTGAATAATAACCACAGAGATTTTTGGTAATATTTTTCAAGGTGAACATTGGTTTCTACTACGTACTTTCCACTGTTCTATGGAATACAGATTCCCCCTGTCCCAGTAATAAATGCAAACCACAAATTTGATGCTTGCAGGAGTGACTATACCTTGCTTAAAAAGCTTTTTCCAAAAACCACAAAGAAGCTGCACACGCACTGCCTGCTGCCTGCATTTCAATTTAATAAACGTTTCACATAGCCTTGCAATATTTGACATCCTAACCAATGGAAAATTCTGTTATATCTTTGAAACCTAAGAAAAACAACCGGGGCCCCAGCTCAGACCTGCTTTCTGTACTAAATAGTGAAATTACAAGACCAAAACATTGCAACATTCGATCTACAGAAAACCTTATCAAACAGTGTTTAAACCTGAAGAAGTAATATGAAAAGAAACAAAAGAAAGCAAATTATTACCCTCGCCGACATACCTCTTCGTCATCAAGAAAGGATTCAAACCAGTCCCACAGATCTGTAGGTGGCTGTGTGTACCTTTAAGTATAAAAAGAATGTAAAATTTTAATAGAGCTTTCCTTATATTAAATGAAGTCATTAGTTGATTATATTGATACTTACCTAATATACATAAATCCAAGAGCCCTAATATATGGAGAGTCTGTATGAGTTATAAGGCCCATCACTTGCTTACGAGTGAGTTTCAGCGTAAATAATTTGTAGAGCAGACAAAAGGCAGTAGACACAATTCCTCCAGTTCCAACACCACGCACCTGTCAGAAGAAAAACAAAGTTAGATGACAATGCAGAAAGTCACAAAGACATTATCCCAAATCTACAAAAGCTTATGAAAACTAATACAGGATAAAATCTAAATCTACTAACAAAGCTATGTGGAAGAAGTAACAGTACTTGCAACCACAGCTCTGGAAGCAAGAGGAATATATCAGCTCTTTGTAATAAATACTTTTACTTCTCAGGACTGAGCCAGCATGCAAACAATTTCAGCTGTGCTTAGAAAATATATTTACCATACAGAAAAATTTAAGAAGGCACGTACTTCTACTTACCCCTCCACACATCCCTGTCTGGCCTGCTGTTTTTCTGCTCCCCTTTTCCCATGGTTCAACGTGTGTAACCTAAAGGGGTGGAGGGGAGGAAAGAGGAGAAGAAAGAGAATGACTATTACAACCTCTATAATGTTTAGCTGCTTATACAAACCTAATTTAAACAATACATATCCTAAATCTATGTCAAATAGCTTGTCTTCTCCTACCAAATTAAAAATCAAGTCTGCTTATTCATTAAAGCAAAACATTCAGCTTTTCTAATTACGACATTAAGAAATTAGAGCCAACATCATGGACGAAGTTTAAAAAAACCCAAACACTAAAGCAAGCATCTGTGCTTATTCTTCACTCCATGTACTCTCACATACTTTAAGGCTAAGCCTCATCATTATTATTTTATTTGACAACCAGAAAGTTACCTTTCCTTAAACTTTCCTTTAACACATTTAGTGATACCTGCTGCTGCTAATTTAAGCACTGAGCTTACCTAGAGATACTGGTATCACCTACAGTTAGGAGAAAAGGAAGATGTCTAGGAAGTGTAGTGTTGAATGTAAAAAGCCAGTGTGTTTTCCTGCAGACTGCAGTGGCATTCTTAAATAAAATGGTTCCTAGTACTAATGAGTAAAACTTGCCTAATTCAAAACATTTTAAGATGCATTTAGAGGTTAACAAACACAGTTAACCAACATCATTCCTTAAATTTGACAGAAAAGATCATAAACAAATTAAGAACCATAAAATTGTGTAAGCTACATTTGAAATTGTGGAATTCAGAGAAGTAATGTCTGGCTCAATAAACAAGTACATTGCATAAACACTTCAACTTTAAAAAGTAAAATCAAGATAAAAAAGATAACATAGTGTTATACTGAACTGGGGCTAAGAGTTTGTGGCCAAGCTGTACTGTAGTTCACAAACTGAAATTCTTGAACAATATACAAAACAAAATTAATTATAAACACAATCACATGAATCAGAGACACTCGACAAACAGCTGAAGTTGCTGAGCTGTTTGAGTTTTTTTTTCCCCACAGTTGCTGTCTCATCTGAATAAGAAACGAGATGCCAAGACCATAGAACACGACATCCATGGCATGGCTTCCTGTATTATTAGCATCACATAAGAAGTTCACAAATATTACATAAGTAATAGTGCACATCCTTCTGACTGTTTACACCTTTGCCTCTCACAGGAAATTAACTATTCTTCAGTTAAAGGAGCAATATGGTGCTATTGCAACAGTAGGCTTCAATGTTTTTAAATACATTTATCGTTCACGATCAATATAAATGTGCCGTTTTTGACAGGTATCAATGAAAAAGCCCAAATCTCTGAAAACAACACTCATTTCAGGAAAGAGTATTGGAAGTTTTTATCCTACAGAGTGCCGCACATGCTTAACTTGTTGAAAGCATGCAGGTTAAATGAAGTTGAGCACATGCCCACGGTGCTACGATCAGGAATAGCAGAAGAGGAAGTCATTCACTTTGCAGATACAGAACCAAAACAGGAGACCAGAACTACAAATGAATTAATTCAAATATCTAGACAAAACCCACACACTCAAAGATGGTCTCCACCACTAGCTAACTGTGTGACTGAGGATCATCTTTTCTTTCTTAGATTTCGTTAAAATAAGCCACTGATCTTGGTTCCCAAACAAAGACAAATATACATGACAATACACCTGGTGGATATAGTGCTCATAAAAACCCCAGCAATTTCTCAAGAATCTTCAAACATGAACAGAATTCAAATCTTCTGAATATCAATGAAGTACCTTAACCATCTGGTTATCTTCTCCCTCACACCCATTGCTTATGAGTAAGGGGCTGACTTTTCTCTTTATTTAGCATGCAGTTTTGAGTCAGAACAACTGCCAAATCCAGTAAACAAATACTATTTAGGTTGGATTAACAAGTGGATATTTAATGGTATGCCAAAACTCTTCCCCAGTTTAAGATTAAGCCACTTATGGAATGAAACACCGAGACGAGCAAATGAACTATTTCACCTACTGCAGTTCAATTCTACCAATGCTAAGACTAATCACAACAAATATTTTTTACTACATCTGAAAGGGTCCACATAAAAGTCAGTAAGCTCTAAGATATTCTGAAAAATGTTTCTTTCATAAGTGTTCCAGCTCTTACCATCATTTGCAAAAATAAACTTTGCTGCTTAACATTGAGTCAGAATGAATTACTTCTATCTGGTATGTATGTAGTAAGTGCTAAATCAACGGAAAATAAAACTTTGTTGACCATCTATATTACTCTAAAGTACCGAGAGAATTGAGTAGCTCCCTTCAAGTGACAGGAGTACGAGCAGATAAATGCTGTCATTAAGAGGAAAAACAATACCACTATCTTCTGAAAGAAGTGCAAACAATGCTAAAAATCTCAAAATACTTCAGTGGAGCAATTTTTCACAATTATAGTGCCCCAATTAACTTGCCTCGCCCTGGTTAAGTAAGACAAAAAGACTACCTTTTATTGATTTCAAAGTATACAGAAACCTGCTAAGTGACACATACAGTAACATTATCAGGCAGAATCGATCCACCTAAGAAAAACGTCTCAATAACCACCAAAGTACAGCTGACTGAAGACAGCAGCCTGAATTAGGTAAGTTTTGCTCTCATTATCAGAACAAAACCCGTGGTTGTGTTGATGAGCACTAATTATGCATACCTCTACCTGGGAGACTGGATTTGATGGAAGCCTCGCTGCAAAACCGATTCAATCCTGCTAACAAAACAAGAACGGAGACACGGGTGCACTCATACAGTTCAGTTACCTCCCCCGCACATCCAGCCTGGCGCCAGCAGCAGCGCTACAACCAACCAGTTCTGACTGGGCGGGGGGGATCCTAACGGCTGCCTGAGCGAGGAGGCCACAGGCGAACTCCTGCTGAAACCAGCGCCTCGGGCGCTGCTATTGCAGCTCCGGGCAGCGGGGAGGGCTCGTCCCCAGGCCCGCGGACCGCGACCCCGCGCTGCCCGGGCAGAGCTCGGCCCCCGGCCGGCTATTTCCTCGCACTTCACAACCGCCCCACAACTCCTCAACTCCACAGCCACAGCGGAACACGTTTCTTTCCATAAAGCCATAGAATAGTTTGGGTTGGAAGGGACCTTAAAGCTCATGCAGTTCCAATGGACGCATCCTGGCCTTGGACACCTCCAGGGACCGGGCAGCCACAGCTCCCCTGGGCTCTTCCGTGAGAGAGCAGGCAGCCCCATGGATTTGGGAAAAGATGGAGTTACTATGAGAAAGAGTGGAATAATTTTGATTTAAGCTAAAGTAGAGTCAAGTTTCAGCTAAGTAACTGTAGTTTTTGAAAGTCAGACAGACTGTCCCTCTGACAGCACGGTTTTCTTTCAAACTGTTTTTCCAGACATTGTTCATTCCAACGTCTAGTGTTCAGAATGATCCGTGCTGAACAGATGCATTTCATAGGATCATAGAATCACCAGATTGGAAGAGACCCACCGGATCATCGAGTCCAACCATTCCTATCAAACACTAAACCATGCCCCTCAGCACCTCGTCCACCCGTGCTTTAAACACCTCCAGGGAAGGTGACTCAACCACCTCCCTGGGCAGCCTGTTCCAGGGCCCAATGACCCGTTCTGTGAAAATTTTTTTCCTAATGTTCAGCCTAAACCTCCCCTGGTTTCTTCTATCATCAACTCTGTTCGCAGCCTTTCCCTATCACAAATGCAAAGTCAGGCTGAGTTGTCTCTAAAGCTCCAAATTATCAAGAGATCTCACTGTTGTTAAGTTCATAATAACATTCAAAGCAGTCCTTGGGAAATTACAGAATACGCATAAAATTTCTGGGAAAATTTATGCATATGCATGAAAGTGGGCAATACACGCTGTCCGTGGCTCTCGTCTGGCCGCACACGACGACAGAGACGGTTCCCTCCTGTTGCCCAGCCCTGACAAAGGGTGCTCGCTTTCTAAAACTCCAAAATGAGTCTTAAAAGAGTTTATTTGCCAGTATTTTCGATATCACAGCCCTATGCAGCGCTACAGGCTTGGGTAAGCGTGGCTCCCTCCTGCTGCCCAGTCCTGACGGAGAGGTGCTTGGTTTCTAACATTCCCAAACGAGTCTGGGCGAGTTTATCCGCCGGCATTTCAGTACCAGATTCCCCCTACAAAGAGGATGCGCCCCCGGCCCTCGGGGCAGGGCAGGAAGGCAGGGGCGGGCGGCCCAGCGCGGCCCGCGGGCTCACCTTGAAATAGATCTCGTCCACCACTTCGTGGTAGGTCTTGAGCTCGTAGAGCTGCACCTTGAAGTAGGGCGACGAGAGGATGTTGGTGAGGATCATGGGGTTCAGGTTCATGGTCTTCTCGTTGCCCCAGAGGGGCAGCACGTTGCCCTGCTTGCCCGAGGCCGCCGGCTTGGGCCCCGCGCCCTGCAGCTGCTGCTGCCCCGGCGGGCCGGCGCCGGGCGGGTGCTGTGCCGCCTGCTGCCCCTGGCAGTTCCCGCCCGCGGGGCTGTTGTTGGCCATGGCGGCGGGCGGCCTGCAGGCCCCGCCACACAGCGCGCTGCGGCCCGAACGCTGCCTCCGCCGACCGCCGACAAGATGGCGGCCCGCCGGAAGTGACGGCAGCGCCTTCCGGGGCGGGGCGCCCGACGGGGGTGGGTGTCCCTACCGGAACCGGAAGGGCGGGGCGGTAGCGGGAGTGTCGTTGTTCATCGTGTGCGGCCGGAGGAGGTGGGAGAGGGTGCCTTGCCCGCTTACTGCTTATGGATAAGATAGAACAGTAATCTTATGCGTATCCTGTTACTTTCCAAGGACTGATTTGAATGTTGTTATGAATTTCACAACAGTCACAACAGTCTCGCTAATTTGGAGTTTTGGCTCCAGCTCTGCCCGACCTTGTATTTAAGACAGGGAGAGGCTCCAGAAAGAGGTCCTCACAGACGGAGACACATCTATTCATCACAGATCGTAGACTCATAGAATACTTCGGGTTGGAAGGGACCTTAAAGCCCATCCAGTCCCACACCTCCCACAGACCAGGCTGCCTAAGACACATCCAACCTGGCCTTGAACACCTCCAGGGATGGGGCAGCCACAGCTTCCCTGGGCAACCCACTCCAATGCCTCAGCACTCTCGTTGTGAAGAAATTCCTCCTTACGCCTAGTCTAAATCTGCCTCTCTCCAGTTCACACCCATTACCTCTAGTCCTATCACCACAAGCCTTTGTGAACAGTCCTTCCCCAGCTTTCTTGTAGCCCCCTTCAGGTACTGGAAGGTCGCAATAAGGTCTCCTTGGTCGCTATAAGGTCTGTCTTCTCTTCTTCAGGATGAACAAGTCCAACCCTCTCAAACCAAAAAAAAAAAAAACTCCTTCTAAGTGAACAGAAATGGCGATAAGCAATAAGTTGACAGCAAATTTCAGCTCTCAATCACATCATCCCCCATCCTGCATATAATTCACACTTACTCAGACTTCACATAAGACCTTTTCATCTCCAAAGAATGAACAGTGTCTGGGAAAACACTGTTTGAAAGAAAACATGCTATCAGAGGGACATTCTGCCTAATTTTCAAAACCTACAACTACTTAGATGAAACTTAACTCTACTTTAGCTTAAATAAAAAATTATTCCACTGCTTGTAATAATGACTCCTTTTATCACCCTTTCCACCATCCTACGGAGCCAGGGAGGTGAGGGCCACCCTGTCATCCCCTCCTCAGCCAGGGCTTCCCTCTAGCACGGGGACCCTGCAGCCACGTACTTGGGTGCCAGGCTGCAGTAGAGAGGGGGACTGAATGCACAGTTTAGCAGAATTGCTAAGAGATCTCAAGTGACACATAGCTACGCAAAAAAAAAAAAAAAAACACATTAATCCCTGGAAACCCACTGAAATGACCACAAACTGGCATAGTGGGACAAAGCACATTTGGGTGCCTCTGGGAACAAGGCTCCACATCGCTCCACGCATCAGGGGGCAAGCGTGGGGGACTTGGCTGTGGAGGTGCTCATGGAAAAATAGCATAGAGTCATAGAATGGCTTAAAGATCATCCAGTTCCAACCCCCTGCCATGGTCAAGGACATCTCCCACAGGATCAGGGTGCTCAAGGCCCCATCCATCCTGGCCTTGAACACCTCCAGGGACGGGCCATCCAGGACTTCTCTGGGCAACCTGTGCCAGTGTCTCACCACCCTCACAGTAAAAAATTTCTTCCTAATATCTAATGTAAATCTCCCCTCTTTTAGCTTAAACCCCCTCCCCCTTATCCTATCGTTGCACTCCCTAAAACAGAGTCCCTCCTTAGCTTTCCTGTAGCCCCCTTTAAGTCCTGGAAGGTGGCTATAAGGTCTCCTTGGAGCCTTCTCCAGGCTGAACAACCCCAACTCTCTCAGCCTGTCCTCATATGGGGGGTACATCGTAGGGGACATAGCATCTCTATATCTGTGATATTTCAAACTAATTTAGACGGCTAATTTACAAATAAGGAGGCAAATACTGCTGGAAGCAACATTAAGGGTATCTTTGCTCCTCATCACACACTGAAAACCCGAGTAATGGTAACTCATCCTCATTACTCCAGCCCTGGAATGTACCCTAGGGCTTGACCCAGCATGGAAAATCACCCTTACCGGGACCCTGGCAGTTCACAGGGTCTCTGTGCTGCACACTCCACTATCTGGGCTCCTCACTCCCCTTTCTAGGAATAAACCCAGCCTCCTTTTGGCTTCCTTTTCTCATTTCAGCTGATTTCCAAAGATGCTCACAAAACCTTCACTGCCTATCAAAGGCCTCTACCCTCAATGCTTTAAATTTCCATTTAATAACCTCCTATCAATTAAAGAATTAATCACAAAATTCTTTCTAATTGTCCTTATGGCAGTGAAGCACTTGTGTTCTGGAAACAATTAGCCAAGGGGTGGTTGTTGCTGTTTAGGGTATCCTTGACTCCTTGAGAACCTCTTCAATTTTTCTTGCATACCCACTTCAAGACAGCCTGCATTTCTCTTACATTACCCACATTGTGTTTTTCATGCATATATCTTTTCCTGTTGGAATATTTAGCCAACTTCAGTGTTCCTCCGTAAAAGATAACTTTTTGTACTTATTATGCAGTCCTTCTTTGGTGGTGATGCGCAAACCTTTGATGTAGCTGCAACACATAAATCCATTTGCTCCAAATTAGATTTTCTTCCCTCAGGCATCCCAGCTGGTCTTCATACAGAATAGAGCCAAAACAAAAAAATAAAAAAAGAAAGCAGACTGCAAGGAACTATGTAATTATAAAGAAGTAAGACTAAGGTGATCTGTATCTAAGAGCCTTTCCTCATCTCTCCCTCACACAGATTAACTCTGAGTTTTCTCAGGCAGGCCTCATCTGAGGAAAAGGACACTGGTACTGAGTCACTAAATGTCCTCCAGGTCTGATTTGAGAGGAACTGTTGTTAGCTCTTGAATTATAGATGAAGCCTGGATCTTCTTGTCAAGTATCAATGGGGACTAGTGTCTTCTGGCGGTAGTGCTGCAGTAGATTTCTTTTGCTTTAATTATATATCCTGCAAATTTAGAGGGAAAGTACAGGAATCGCATACTATTGTCTTTCTCATCCCAGTTACTGAAGGATAAAGCAAGTTTCAGTGCTTTAGGATTTCTTGATTCCTAACTTTCTACAGTCATATAATTTGTTGCTCTCTGTATAGTACAAAAGTAACATGCTTCTCTAAAAATAACCTGCTTAATTTGTGGGCATACTGAACTGAAGAAACCTTGAATATTTATTTTGAAGTAACAGAGTGTAATGGGAAAAATACCACAGTTTCTGAGGAATCTCATCAATTTGGACCTCCTTTGAGCAGGGGGTTGCACTAGATAACCTCTGAAGGTCTCTTCCAACGTAAATTGTTCCTTGAGACTCTTTAAGGGGATGTACTACTGCATAAGGGAAAAAAAGGCAAAACTTCAGGCAGACTAAATAAAACAATTTTTTTTGCAGTGAGATAATAGTAATAGTAATAGGGACTAATCAGAAGAATTTTTCAAAACTCTTTTCTAGCAAGAAAAAGATCAGACACCTTGGAGTCGAAGCATCTTAAAACTGCTAATAGCACTCTCCATCTTTTTCATGTTGCCAGTCTTCAAAAGATTGGATCTCCATTCCAGTTTCATCACGTAACATGGAACAATTGAAGATATTTCTGTAATTATATTGTTTGATAATGGAGAATTAAACATCTGGTAAGTCTGAAGGTTTAACTGACAGTGGTAAATTTCAGGATGAAGTCTTACAAACTATGAGGAAATTGTGTGAATGCACACTGTGTTAGGAATTTGCTTTTACTGTGTACTTTAACTTTACTACTGTTCTTCCCTTCTTTATTTCTTAACAATGTCATACTATTAGTAAACTTTGCAATTTCTCTTCATGTTATAAAGAAATCATGTTATGCACAGTTTATACACTGACTAGTTAAGACAGAGGTACTAAGTGATAGCTCAGGGTTAACTAATGACTCAAGAGCCAAAAAAGTGCAACTGCTTTTTTTTTTTAAAAAGCCTCCAACTTATCTTTTTGTTTTTCCTTGCACAGGGTACTCATACCCTTATTTCAATTACAGTGTATTTTCTTTTCTAAAAAGCAAAAACCTAATTAAAAAGTAAAAATCAATTTACCTGACTAGTCAAAGTGATGTAATTGGAATTATTCAATTATTCTTTATACAAACATGGTTTCTGTGCATGGCCAAATTGGGTTATGCAGGTCCTTACATCTTGCTGGGGAAAAAAAATTTACAAAAATAATTGACAAGGTCCTATATACACTTCAAAATAAATTTCCCATATAAATAAAGATTGGTAGTACTACAACACTTATTTAAAAACAGTTTGCAATCCAAACTCTGAACTAGCAGCTCTCAGGCTGCCTTACTTGCATACACCAGTGTTAGCTTTTCAACTCTTAGAATGGAAGAAAAACTATTGTAAAATTTTACAGACAGCTCCCTCTTTCTGCTGCTCCTAAACCAAAATGAACATTATTCTGGTTTGAGCTACAGTAGAATCAGTTTTCTAACTTCAGCTCCGCCGTCTAAGTAACTTTATTTTCTGAAAGTGAACTGCATGTTTTTTTAGACAATGTTTCTCTCTAGAGGTGATAATGTGGGGCATTGGTATGTAGAAAGGCCAATGCTTATACTTACTCCTATAGTTAGCCAAGGCATTCTCAAGCTAGCAGATTGCTGTAAGTAAAAGAGGTGAAAAAGGGTCGCACCTGCAGGGAGGGATAGACAGGCCAGGTGACACCAAACTGACCAACTGGGTATTCCATCCCATGTACGTCATACTTGGTATAAAACTGAGAAATCACAAGGGTCACTCTCTCCTTTTCAACAGCTGACATCCAGTGGGACCTAGTCTGTCTGTTTGTCCCTAATTCCAGATCCATGTGTTCCTGAATCCAATTCCTGAGCCCAGCTCTGTCCTGCCACTTACCTTCTTCCCCATGCTTACTCTGCAGTATTTGTGGTGATGTATAGTCACTGAGGGGTGAGAATGCAATTTTGTATATTTGTATATTATTATTATTACTATTTCATTAAGGCTGTTGTATTTTTATTTTCCAACTCGCAAGTCTTTTCCTCTCATCTGCTTTTAACCTCTCCCTGCGAGTGGCAGGGTAAGGGAACTGGGAGTCTAGCTGCTCAGTTTTAGCTGCCAAAATTGGCCAGGTTGGGGCTAAACCATGACAAATGTCAATTAAAGCTAATTGCTATTGCATTCCAAAACCTGGAAAAGAAAGCATCTCAAACAGAACAGAAGTGAACCATTTTAATAACTTGAAATAACTGAAGAAACGCCTGGATTGCCAGTTTGCAAGCGCACATGCACACACAATGACTGGGCAGAGGCCATGGCTATCCTGTTAACCACATGTGCCCTGCCTAGGCTGCATCCTGCAGACCTTCAAATGCCAGCCAAGGTGCAAGGTTAAGCCATCACAGGCAGACAGCAGCATGGAGATTTTCAGTATTTTCTGAGAACCAAACCAAAAAGCAGTGAGTTGGGATGTAATTCAGAAAACAAATCTTTCCTGCCCTCGCTGCCCCCTTCCCTCCTGCAGGTCCCAGGCACCCCCTGTGTTGTCTGAAATGGGGATCCATTGCCCGATGTGCAGGAAGCCGATTTCTACATCACCAGGACAGACAGTGTTTATTCAGAGTTTGCAGTAATTCTGGACATTTGGTGGGACAGATCCTCCAAACTTGAGTGTAAAGCCCCCAACATAGACCCCACAATTTTATACACTACAGATAGATAAATATTCATAACTAATCATACTATCTTGATCTGCATGTGCTCCTGAAATCCTAAATGTATTATTCTACAATCTTTATGCAACCTCTAGTGGCTATTCCACAGTCCCTGATCAACTTCTCCTAGTTTCTTGCTGGTATTAAAGTTAAATCATTAGCCCTTGCATTTCTCAGTTCGCTACACCCTGCTTTCAGATAATTGTAGACAGGGATAAGATCTCCCTTTAGCCTCGTTTTCTCTAGGCTAAACCCCAGTCCCCTCAGTTGCTCCCCATAAGACTTGTTCTCCAGCCCCTTCACCAGCTTTGTTGTTCCTCTCTGGACACACTCCAGCACCTCAATGTCTGTCTTGTACTGAGGGGGCCAAAACTGAACCCAGGGTTCGAGGTGCAGCATCACCAGCACTGAGTACAGAGGCACGACCAGTTCTCTGGTCCTGCTGTCCACGCCGTTTCTGACACAAGCCAAGATGCTGTTGGCCTTCTTGGCCACCTGGGCAAACTGCTGGATCATGTTCAGTCGGCTGTTGACCAGCACCCCCAGGTCATTCTCTGCTGGGCAGCTTTCAAGCCACTCTTCCCCAAGCCTGTAGTGCTGCATGGTGTAGTTGTGACATCAAAAATGCTGGCAAATAAACACTCTAAGACTTGTTTTGAAGCGTTAGAAAGTGAAGAGCCTTTATTGGGGCTGGGCAACAGGAGGGAGCAATTTCCATCAATCATGCGTGGCCAGACAAAAACCAGGGGGGACAGGGTGTATTGCCCACTTTCATGCATTTGGATAAATTTTCACAGAAATCTTATGCATATTCTATTACTTTCCAAGAACTGATTTGAATGTTATTATGAATTTCACAACAGTGAGATCTCTTGCTAATTTGAAGCTTTGGAGCCAGCTCAGCCTGACCTTGCATTTGAGATAGGGAGAGGCTGCAAACTGGAGGTGGGGTTTAGAAAAAGAGATGTCTGTTTGGCACAGATCACACTGCACAGAAGATGTTTTCAACTCCAAAGGATGAACAGTGTCTGGAAAAACACTGTCTAAAAAACAACTTGCTATCAGAGGGACATGCTTCCTAACTTTCAGAAACTACTATTAGTTACATGAGAGACACTTATTCACTGTTAAAGTACTGAAAAAGACAACATCTTCGAAGCAAAGGGAATAATATTTTTATTTTACAACCCAGCGCTGAATCAGATGCCCTTCTAAATACAGCATCCCATCTTACAAAAGGCGTGGGTAGACGTACTAGTTCTAAACAAAGAACTCTGCAAGTCCCCAAAGAATGTGTGGGTTTTTTTGGATTACCCAACCATGTCTGGAGACTCCAATCAGATTCTCTCTTGACCTAAGGCAACTACATCTTACAAGTCAATTAAGCACATCAATAAATTCTTGCAGCCCTAAAACAGGTTCTCTCTCGACCTAAGCCAGCTCCATCTTAAAAGACAATTGATAAATTGCATATCGATAAATTCTTGCAACTCTAAGAGAGTGTTTATTTGATGGGTGGTTACGAACCAGAGGTCATTTAACGAGCACCCCAAGCACTGAGCAGCTTATGCTTAATGAAATAAAGTCGACACCCAAAAATCCTGCTCGTAACTGGGAGAAGATAAAGCGTGATGCATTAGCAGATGGCCACGCTCTTCCCTCTGCATTCCCAGTTATCCTACTCCAGAATGCACCCAATGAGTGGGCTCCTTTTAACGTGATAATGGAGCTGAGGAAAACGAGTCCTCACGTGGAGACTCACCTCTCCCTAGCTCAATCCCTTTTGGAGAATGTATTGTCGGGCAATGTAGTTACACCTTTTGACTGTAAATGTCTTGCTACAACGATCCTGACTCCCGCTCAAAAGTTACTGTGGCAACAAAAGTGGGGGATGTTTTGTGAAGCGGCAGCCTTGCAAAACCTCGACTGGCCAAGCGCCTCTGCTGCAGAGCCGGCTCCGGCTCGGGGTGCAGGCCGGGGTGCAGGCCAGGGAGCATGGGGTGCAGGCCGGGGAGCAGGCCGCCTGGGGCTGCTGCCGCTCGGCAGGAACTACACCGTACACGTGAACAAAACACTGCAGACCGTCCTCACCCAGCTCTTCCCTGGATGCGGCGGTGAACGGTGACTCCGTAAAGCACTTCTAATTTTCTTTTGTTCAAACTTAACGTGGAAAACAGAGCAACTTGTATGGATGGACCAATGGCCCCTATCGACAGAAAAATTAGCCACCCTAGAACAGTTGATAGCAGAACAAGGAGAACAGGGACACATTATCCCTTCGGCCAGCCCTTGGAACACACCTGTGTTTGTAATCAAAAAGAAATCAGGCAAGTGGAGGCTCTTACACGACCTCCGAGCAATCAACAATATTTTGGAAGATATGGGACCGCTTCAGCCTGGTCGTCCATCACCGACAATGATACCGAAACAATGGGACATTATTATTATTGATCTAAAGGACTGTTGTTTCACTATTCCATTACATCCAAAGGCTAGTAAAAGATTTGCATTTTCTATCCCAACAATCAATAAAAGTCAACCACAGCGTCGTTATCAATGGACTGTACTGCCACAAGGAATGAAAAACTCTCCAACCATCTGTCAAGCATATGTGGCACTAGCTCTGCAACCTTTTTGACAAAAATATCCGCAATTAATATGTTACCATTACATGGATGACATCCTCATTGCAGGGCAAGAGACAGAAACATTCAGGGCCAGTATGCATGTCTTAGAGCCTTTTTGCAAAACTAAGGATTGCGAATTGCACCAGAAAAAATCCAAACAATGGCACCCTGGAAACATGATTTTTGACCATTCTGTCCAACCACAGCAAGTTCAGCTGAACAAAAATGTCAAGACTCTAAATGATGTCCAGCAACTTGTCAGTAACATCAACTGGATACGTACTACAGCAGGAATTTCAAATGAGTTAATGCAACCTTTATTTGAATTATTAAAAGGATCTACAGAACTTACAGCACCACGACAGACGACAGCCAAAGCACACAAAGCAATTGAACAAATTAAACAACTTATCTCCCAGCGACAAGTTTATCAATACGACCCTAATTTACCATTTAACATCTATTTATGTAATCAACCCTCACAACCAATAGCCATTATTGGTCAGTGGGATCAACATCAATCAGACCCTCTTCGAATAATTGAATGGATCTTTTTACCACACCAACCACACAAACCTTTAGTCACTTGCATAGAAATGTTTGCTCTTTTAATAAAAAAGGGGCGAACTCGACTTATGGAACTCAGTGGACAAATCCCAGCAACAATATATTTGCCAATAACAACAGATTATTTGCAATGGAGCATTCAAAACAGCTTTGAATTACAGGCATCGCTAGAAGATTTTACCGGACAAGTAAATAACCATTTACCCTCTCATAAATTATTTACCTTTCGTCAACAAATAGAGATTCTCGAAAAATCATTGTGTCAAGACCAGCCAGTCCAAGGCTTAACTGTCTTTACAGATGGTTCAGGGAAAACAGGCCGGGCAGTGGTTACTTGGTATAGTGATAACGCCTGGCGTGAAAAAATGACTACAACTGAAGGATCACCACAACTGGCAGAATTAGCAGCCATCATTTTAGCTTTTGAAACGTGGCAACAAATACCACTTAATGTGGTATCAGATTCTATTTATGTTGTTGGTTTAGTTCGACGAATGGAAAGAGCGTATCTGAAACGTGTGTTATCTGAATCATGGTTTTTGTTGTTAAAACGTTTGTGGCTTTTGTTGAGCTGTAGGAAACATGTTTATTGTATTTTACATACTTGCAGTCATACCTCACTGCCAGGATTTGTTGCAGAAGGAAACATGAGAGCAGATAAATTAGCAAATGTAATTGGAATAACCACAACTACACCGCTGCCCAATTCAATTGAGCAAGCAAAACTCTCTCATGATTTTTTCCACCAATCAGCTAAGGCTTTACGCAAACAATTTAATTTAACTCATGAAGCAGCAAAACAAATTGTCCAGTCCTGTGCAGATTGTCAGCCTTTTCAATCTCACTCTCATTCTGCAACAAACCCTCGAGGTATTCAAGCATAAGAACTATGACAAACGGATGTGACACATGTAACAATGTTTGGGAGACTGAAATACGTTCACGTATCCATTGACACATACTCAGCTATGATGTGGGCAACCGCACATGCAGGTGAAAAAGGTCGCCATGTACAAGCCCATTTTTGTGCTGCCTTTGCAGCCATGGGAGTTCCCAAAACCATCAAAACAGACAATGATCCAGCCTATGTCAGAAAATCAACAGAATCATTTTTTAATATGTGGGGCATTAATCATATCACAGGCATTCCGCACAACCCTACAGGTCAAGCAATAATAGAACGTTCCCACCAAACTCTTAAGATGTACCTTAACAAACTAAAGAGAGGGAACCAAGGTTATACTCCTCAGGAACAACTATATAAAGCCTTATATGTCATTAATCATTTAAATTTAGGACCGTTTGATAAACCCAGAGTTGAGGTACACTTTGGAAAACATGTCTCTGGAAAGTAATCAACGACCACCAGTACTGATACGAGATTTGATAGATCATACTTGGAAAGGACCATTTGAATTGTTGATACAGGGACGTGGGTACGCTTGTGTTCTAACAGATACTGGACCACGATGGATACCAGCACGAGCGGTCCGCCCAGACCTCCCACGAGACAAGGCATCAAGACTTCAAGAGGAAGACAATCATTCCAACTCATAATATTGGGAATCGTACTGTTGTTTAATGTTGGGGATGGGATAATAACTTGAATTGATCCACAACAAAATATGTGGGTAACATGGGCAAAACAGACCAGCCAAACAGATTTTTGCCTTTCTATGGTGACACCTAGTGACTCCTTTAGAACGTGCCTCATAGGCATTACCAGATGGCTACAGCAAGTGATTAAAACAGGATTCACGTTGTTAATGTTTGTATTGTTGTTAGTTATACCACGTATTATGCAATGTTGTTGGAGAATGTTAGAAACAACCATCAAGAGAGCTTTGATTTTTTGAAGTTAAAAAAGGGGGATATGTAGGAATCAGTGGTAGCAAGGTAGACCTGTTGGATACTTTTGACTTGGGGTCCTTGAACTGACCTTGGCTTGTAAGAGCGGGAAGCTGAACAAAGAGGTGAAAATCAAGAGATGCAAATCAGGGTGGAGACAGCATTTAGTGGCATCGTGTGGGGTTTTGGAGGTTAACAAACCAAATGTTGCTGCTGGTGAATGTGAGCCCGTGGACAATAGGCCTAGGCCGATCGGGTTGCTACGAGAAGCGCGTGGACAGATGAGCAAAGGTATATAAACCTGTAAGTTCCAACAATAAAGGTTTCCACTTTTACATCTATCTGGAGTCTGTCTCGTCGTTTCATTGCCACATTACCCCCTAGAGAACAAATTGCAAAAGTGACTTATGTGTTAATTTTTTTGTGTCTAACTGGAACTAGGAATAGTCCTCCAATCGTGATTCATCATCGATCGCTGGAGTCAGGATTGAATAGCCAGGACCAGCAAGGAATCAAAGTACAGTACAAAGACTGGGATTCAGGTGACTGGAAAAGACCTGTTGAACTCAAAATGACTGGGAGAGGTTATGCTTGTGTTTTAACAGATACAGAATCTCACTGGGTATCACAGAATTGGATCAAGCCTTGGAAGGAGTGGTCATCATTGGGTCTACAGAACCCAGACAAGAAAGAGAGTATAAGGAAGTGCACTGACGGCGATTAGCATGTGAAGAATGTGTAAAATGTGAACCTTGGGTGGAAACCGTATGTAAAGAATGCAATGTTTGTTTTTACCAAAAAGCATCATTAACATGTAGATGGTGTGATCGATATTTACAAAAACAATTCGAGACCATAGAACAAGCCATTAGAATTGCGGTAGTCCCAGGTCACGAACCAGGTTTTACATTTCGGTTATATAGCAATCAAATTGTGTGGCAAACAGAAATCAGAAACGGAAGTGATCTTATTTGTGTATTGAAAATAGTATGTAGCAAAAAGTTATTAGTGCCTCATATTTGGACAGTAAATAGTGACAATTGGGATAGAACAGTAAAACAGTGTGAAAAGCATTTTAGCTGGAAAAAGGAGTAAAAAAAAAAAGAGATCCTTCAGCATCATTCTCTCATGTGGCCTATTGTGTTTAATGATGGGATTTCAATCGGTCACAATTGATATGGCTCTGTCACAAAATTCACCGAATGTGTGGGTCTCTTGGGCTTACAAAGACAATATAACTGACTTTAGTTTGTCGTTAAAGCAAGTAGGAGACCCTTTTAGGACTTGTCTGATAGGAATACCGTATTTGAACCTAGAAGACTTTCGAAATTGGACCAGAGTAGACCATTGGTTGAAGAAAACAGTTATAAATAAAACTGCTACAACAATGGGGTGGGGTTATGACTCCACTGCCATGGCTCTAGTAGTAAAAAATTTAAATGAGGCAATGTTGCCCCCACAAGAACTAGACTTATTAGGGTTGGATTCATCTCGAGGATGTTGGTATTTTGGCACTCCGTCTATCGGGGATGAAACCCATGTGTCGCCTCAAAGAATATGGTATCAGGATGGTTCTTATTGTAACAGGTCCTCCCCTCACATACATTACCATGATACTAAACCAAGGGCACTTCCACCTGGGTACTTTTTAATTTGCGGAGATAGGGCATGGTCCGGAATACCTGCTCTGCCTTTTGGAGGGCCTTGTTATATCAGAAAATTGAGTTTCCTGATGCCTCGAAAAGAGCACATGCAATTTTTTAAGGAACTTAAGAAAACAGTGGTAAGAAAAAGGCGATCTACCCTCCAATTGACAGAGACCTCTGATGATAATGTGGTCTTATGGGGTCGAGCTTTATCTATAGTTGGTTCTCTCTTTTTTCCACAAATAACAAGCATGCAGGCACTAAATTCATTGCATACTTTAGCTTGCTGGACAGGTAAACAGATGAATCGTACCTTGCAGATTTTATATGAGCTTGCCAATGACATAGATAGTATTAGGCATGCCACACTGCAAAATCGAGCAGCTATTGATTTTTTGCTTTTAGCTCATGGCCATGGGTGTGAGGATTTCGCTGGAATGTGTTGTGTGAATCTTTCTGACCACTCTCAATCAATACATATGAAATTGAAAGGGATGGCGGATGCCATGAAAAAATTACAATCTGAAAATCTTTTAGATAATTGGTTTACAGGTATAGGTTTAACAGGATGGCTTAAAGAATTGTTAAAGCAAGGTTTGATTATTTTGACTGTCATTTTGGTAATTTTAAGTATGATACCATGTATTTTGTCTTGTGTGAGACGAATGATTGATGCGACCATGAAAAACGTTTTCAATAGTGCTTGGATTGCTCAAAAAGAAAACGGGGGAATTGATGCGTGGTTACGAGCCAGAGGTCATTTAATGAGCACCCCAAGCACTAAGCAGCTTATGCTAAATGAAACAAAGGCACCTTAGCATAAGGCCTCACAGCTTTTGCACCACAATTAAAGCTAACTTTGCAGAAGCAGCAGCTGCTGTAAATGACACACTCTCTTCAAGGTTTCTCTTTGCAACAATAAAGAGTTGTTCTACCATATACGCCTCTCATTTCTCAGGGGAAGCTTTCCTCGGTAGTCCTTGACTTGTTACTTTGTAGTCTATCAATTTGTAGACTGAAATGCTCACACAGCTATTTCTCATGGGAAAACATAATAATGTATTGTAACCAATGATTACTTGTTGCTAATGAAGAATTGTCAAATCAGCTTGCAAAACAACGGCTTGCTTGAGTTAAGTAAGGTATAAAATGTGTTATGATCTTCGATTAAATGGCTTCACTTGGATCATATTGATCACTGCGTGTTGTCCCATATTTTCTTCCGTCAAAACCCCAGGGCCCCACCTGCACGCAGCTCTCAAGGGGAGGAGCAGCAACGCCAAACCCTGCAGTCACCGCTCTTGGCCAGTCGTGCTGTGCTGGATGTGCCCCACGATGCCGTTTGCCCTCCCAGCTGCCAGGGGATTCTGCTGGCTCCCATCAAGCTGCTGCCCATCTCCAGCCCACCTCCCTCTGGGCACGGCGCGTCTCATAGAATCATAGAATCACTAGGTTGGAAAGGACCCATTGGATCATCGAGTTCAACCATTCCCATCAATCACCAAACCATGTCCCTCAGCACCTCATCCACAGGTCCCTTAAACACCTCCAGGGAAGGTGACTCGACCCCCTCCCTGGGCAGCCTCTGCAAGTGCACAGTGACCCTTTCCATTAAATATTTTTTCCTGTTGTTCAGCCTGAACGTCCCCTGGTGGAGCTTGAGCCCATTCCCTATTGTCCTGTCCCCTGTCACTTGGGGGAAGAGCCCAGTTCCCTCCTCTCCACAACCTCCATTCAGGTAGATGTAGGAAACAATGAGGTGTCCCCTCAGCCTCCTCTTCTCAAAGATAAGCAACTCCACCTGCCGGAGCTGCTCCTCATAAGGCCTGTTCTCCAGCCCCTTCCCCAGCTTCGTTGCTCTTCTCTGGACTCGCTCCAGAGCCTCAACATCCTTCTTGTGGTGAGGGGCCCAGAACTGAGCACAGGATTCGAGGAGCGGTCTCACCAGTGCCGACTACAGAGGGAGAAGAACCTCCCTGGACCTGCTGGCCACGCCGTTTCTGACACAAACCAAGGTGCCACTGGCCTTCTTGGCCACCTGGGCCACTGCTGGCCCCTCTCCAGCCACTCCTCTCCCACTTTATCCTTGGTCCCGGCACGACCCCTCCCAGGAGCAGAATCCAGCATTTGCTGCTCTTTCCTTTCCTGCCAGTCATGGGTGAGATCCCAGAGCGGGGGTTGTTCCACAGCAGAGGGCACGGGTGTTTCTGCACGGGGGGAAGGTGCCCAAGGGAAGAACTGCAGCTCTGGGCTCTTTGACATCCAGCACTGCAGCCTTGGCACCCCTCCCTGGGGACAGCCCCATCCTGGAGACACCCCCAAGCCTTTGGCACTGACCCCAGCCCTGGAGGCATCCACCGCTCCTCATTCCCACTGATGACTAACAGGGTCCCTCTTGCACATCCCTAAAGGGCATTTTTCTCCAGAGCCTGGAGAAGAGGAGGCTGAGGGGAGACCTCATCGCTCTCTGCAGCTCCCCTGAAGGAGGTTCTGGGGAGGTGGGTGCTGGGCTCTTCTCCCAAGGAACAAGCCATGGGATGGTAAGAGGGAACGGGCTCTTCCCGCAGCGGGAGAGGTTTAGATTGGGTATGGGGAGAGATTCCTTCCTGGCAAGGGCTGTCCTGCTCTGGAAGAGGCTGCCCAGGGCAGTGGGGGTTTTACTAAGGGAGGGATTGAAAAGCCATGCGGATGTCGTGTTTGCTCCGTGGTTTAGTGGTTGGCTTGCCAGAGTTCGGGATGCAACAGGACTTGATCTTAAAGGTGTTTTCACGCTTAAATGACTCTGCGATTCGAGGATTGCCTGAGGAACGGGCTGGTGCTGTTCCATGGCCGTGCGAGAGAACCCAAAACGCGTATTCTGAGTTGGGGCCCCGGTTTATTTCAGTCCCAAGCTGCACTTACGGAAGACAACAGGACTTTTTAGAAGTTGCGCTGCCTTCCAGCTCCGGTCGCCAGGAGACGCGTGCCACACGGTGAGGTCACAGTGATGGGACGCAGGCGTCCCAGTGACCCAGGGCACTTGTCGAGCTGCTGCCCAGGCATCAGACGCCACAGCCCTTCAGCCGCTGACAGGCAGGACTCCGTCTCGCTGCTCAGCCAAAGGGACGAGGCTCCAAGCGGCAACCCAGCTCAGCCACGAGGCACGACATGGAGTCACCTTCAGAAGATTCATCCTCCGACACGGAGGAGCCCGGTTTGGTGCCTCCATCTTCTCCCAACCACGCAGTTGGTGATACGGCAGCACCCGGCAATGCTGCCAGCGCACCTCTCGCCAGAGAGAACTTCCAAGGTAAGCCTGATGAGTGCGGGGTGCCCAGCCTCCGGTATCATTGGTGGGAGGACAGCTGTGCCAAACCCAGCCCCTCTTCAGCCTGCAGGTTCCTCAAGAACCTCTGGAAGATCGTCGGCAGCCATCGCTTCCAGTCAATCTGGTGGGCCGACGACGGAAAGAACATCGTCATCGCAGAGCAACTCTTTGTGAAGGAAGTGCTGGGGAGGAAAATCTTTGACACCAAGTCCATGGGAGGCTTCATCCTCCAACTGATCCTCCACGGATTCCAGCCAGTGGAAGGAGATTCTCCCATCTCTATCTCCATCGAGAAGCTGCAAGCAATAGCAGCAGCAGGACCGTCCCTGGGCAGGGTACGTGAGTTCCTCCCCCATGAGAGAACCCTCCAGACATTTGGTGGGGAGAGGGTCGCATTCAGCTAGAAGAAACCTTTCCCAGGCAGGGAGCGAGGATGGGGGTGGGAGCACGTGGCCCGAGTTTGTCTTGGGGTCGTTGTCAGGAATTCTCAGTGCAGGATTTTGGAGGAGCAGAAGTGCTGAGCAAAGAGATTTGGTTATGGCTGTGAAAAGCAAGCACAGTTCCATCACTTGGGGCTCTTTCTGTGCTCGCTCACTATCTGGCTGAACCAAAAGTTCAAATCTTCTTGTGGCTTCTACTGAACATTGACCGATCCACGCTGTGTGATTTGGGGTTCTCTAGAATTCCCGCATTTTTCATGCTTAGAAAACTCTATTCTTCTCTTCTGCGAAATACTCAGAACCCCAGCATGGTCACCACTTACAAAAGCTTCATCCCAACATTTTATTCAGCCTAAGCTGGGGGTTTCACAGGCCACCCAGAGCCCTTTGTCCTAGCCAAACGCTTGCCTAGAGAATCTGTGGCTTCCTCCTTCTGGCAATGCTGGCACTGACTCCTCTCCTTTGCGATCTGCAGCTGCACTTCTTCCACAGCCCCTGCTTCCAGAGAGATTGGCCCGAGCTCCTCAGGAGGGGACACCAAAGCCCTGGGGAAGGAGAGCGAGCCCCGGCTGCAGCCCCACGCAGCCCCGGGCAGGAGGACGAGCGGCCCAAGAAGAGAGGAGCGGATGCTGCGGCGGCGATGGGAGACATGGAGGAGAAGGACGCCCAGAGCCGCGCAGCCCCCAGCCCCACAGCAACCAAGCCATGGGCTGACCCTGACGGCCCGAGCACCAGTGCCGGTCCAGTTCCGGCCAAACGGCGCCGCAAACGCAGCCCCGAGAAGATCCAGGAGGCCGCTCCGGCTGCATCCGCGCCTTCACCCCAGCACCGCTCATCTCCTGCCCCACAAGACATGGAGCCCCCTCACCAGCCAGCTCCCAGGCCCACTTGGCTTCCTTGGCTGGTTGGCAGGACTAGCCCAGCTCGATCCCGAGCTCCAGAGCCTGCGAGGGATGCGCTGCCAGCACCTCCTGCCACTCCTGGGCCACGGCCACTGCACGGCCAAGCAGCAGCACCAAGGCATGAGGAGCAGGAGAACGACGCCCAGAGCCCTGCAGCCCCCAGCCCCACAGCGACCGAGCCATGGGCTGACCCCGACGGCCCGAGCACCAGTGCCGGTCCAGCCCCGGCCAGACGGCACCGCACAGGCAGCCCTGAGAACATCCCAGAGGTGGCTCCGGCTGCATCCGCGCCTTCACCTCAGCGCCACTCACCTCCTGCCCCGCTGTTCATTGGGCCCCCTCCACGCCCAGATTGGTGGCCAGGTCCGGATCCTGGGCAGCTCCCCGGGGCTGCTGCCCTTCCATTCCGCCCTCCAGCACCTCCTGCCGCTCCCGCGCCATGGCCACCACCCTTCCAAGGTCGCATCTTCCGACACTGCCCGACCTGCTCCTGCCCATCCCACAACCCGGCTGCCGGACACGGCGATGGACATTGAAACGGGTCGGGTGGAAACAGCAGCGATCTTGGGCTGTGACTCATGGTGTAGATGGAGAAACACCTTAGTTCAGGATTAAGTAATAAACAGTGTTTGTTGTTGTTCAAAACACCTGTTTTCACGTTCCCCTGTCCTGTCTCTGCACTCTCACAGTCGCTCTCTCGACACCTTCAGGCTGGGAAGGGTTTGGTCCCAGCGCGGCAAAGCCAAGGGCCCCGGAGCGCTGAGCACAACCCAGCCGAGAGCCGACCTGGGGCTGCTCCAGCAGCTGCACCAGCACCCAGCGCCTCTCCAGCCAAACCAGTGCCCCACAGCTCTTGGGGAGCCCATGGCCCTTCCTCCCCCAGCTCAGACCAGGGCCAAGGGGCAGCAGGGCTGCGGGGAGCACACCTGGCCTCCTCCTGCCCATTGTACGTCCCCTCTGGGGATAACTGCAGCCTTGCAGCTGGCAAAGACACAACACCCGGGCTCCTCGGCCGCTCCTCACAGGATCTGTCTTCCAGCCCTCTCCACCTTGCTTGCCCTCCTCTGGACACCTTCCCATCCCTCTCAACCCCTGATGGGTGGTTACAAACCAGAGGTCATTTAATGAGCGCCCCAAGCACTGAGCAGCTTATGCTAAATGAAACAAAGGCACCTTAGCATAAGGCCTCACAGCTTTTGCACCAGCATTAAAGCTAACTTTGCAGAAGAAGCAGCTGCTGTAAATGACACGCTGTCCTCAAGGTTTCTCTTTGCAACATTAGAGAGTTGTTCTGCCTTGTACTCCTCTCATTTCTCACGGGAAGCTTTCCTCGGTAGTCCTTGACTTTTTACTTTGTAGTCTATCGATTTGTAGACTAGAATACTCACATAGCTGTTTCTCATGGGAAAGTATAATAATGTATGTAACTAATGATTATTTGTTGCTAAAGGAGAATTGTCCAATCAGCTTGTAACACAATGGCTTGCTTCAACTAAGTAAGGTATAAAAATGTTATGAACTTTGGTTAAAGGGCTTCACTTGGATCATACTGATCACTTCATGTTGTCCCATTTCTTCCATCATTTATTCTTTCAGGTTATTCATCCATAGAATCGTAAAATAGTTTGGGTTGGAAGGGACTTTAAAGCCCATCCAGTCCCACTCCTGCCATGGGCAGGGACACCTCCCACAGCACAGGCTGCCCCAGGCCCATCCAGCCTGGCCCTGAACACCTCCAGGGATGGGGCAGCCACAGCCTCCCTGGGCAACCTGGGCCAGGGCCTCACCACGCTCAAAGAATTTCCTCGTTATGTCTAGTCTAAATCTGCCCCTCTCCAGTTTATACCCATTACCCATAGTCCTATCACCACAAGCCTTTATGGGTAGTCCCTCCCCAGCTTTCTTGTAGCCTCTTCAGGTACTGGAAGGTTGCTATAACATCTCCTCGGAGCCTTCTCTTCTCCAAGCCTTCTTCTCTTCTCTTGAAGAAGCCCAACTCTCTCAGCCTGTCCTCATATGAACGGTGCTCCAGCCCTCTGATCATCCTTGTAGCCTTCTCTGGACCCATTCCAACAGTTCCGTATCCTTTTTATGTTGAGGATTCCAGAACTGGACACAGTGCTCCAGATGAGGTCTCACAAGAGAGGAACAGAGGGGCAGAATCCCCTCCCTCGCCCTGCCGGCCACATATTCTTAATGCAGCCCAGGATACGGTTGATACAGATTGATGCTACAAGATAATTAAACACACAAAACAGCTGCAAAACTTATCAATGAAGAGAAAACTTTAGCTTAAATAAAGAACGGGTTTCTTTTCTACTACTAATCCCTATTAGTTTCGTGTCCTCCCTGCAGAAGACATCGATTTTCTTCCCCTCTTTTTGCGATTTCCGGTTGGCGCGCGGCGGTTGGCGCGCGGCGGTTGGCGCGCGGCGGCCCCGTTGGCGCAGGCGCGGCCGCCGGCAGCCCCGGCCGCCCAGGGAGCCGGCGACCGGCGGGGCCGGGTGGGGAATGGGGGCCGGGCGAGGGGCGGGATGGGGAGGATAAACCCTCTGGGGCTCGTTTTGGGGGCTTAGCGAGCGAGCGGCCGCTGTCGGGGCGGCAGCGGGGAGGGCCACCGTTATCTGTGGCCGGACGAGCTGGGCCGGGGTGTATTTCCCAGTCACGCATGTGTGGATAGATTTCCCCAGGAATCTGAGGCGCGTCCTGCTCCTTTCCGAGGACTGTTTTGAATGTTGTTCTGAACTTCACCGCTGTCAAATCTCGCTAATCCGGAGCTTTGGAGCCAGCTCTGCCTGACCTTGCGTTTGAGACGGGGAAAGGCTACAAAAAAGGGGTGCTGATAGAAAAACCAGCATCTGTTCAGCTCAAATCGTGCTTAAAATGAGGCGTTATCCTCTCTAAAGAATGATCGATGTCTGTAAAAACAATCTTCGAAGCAAAACTTGCTGTGGGAGCAGCGTTCTGTCTAACTTTCAAGCCCTTCAGTTGCTTAGATGAAACTTTACTTTAGCTTAAGTCAAAAATATTCTTGTTTGTAATAGTAACTCCTTGTATGAGTTTATAAAGGGTGCTGGTGGTGCCGCCTGGGAGGATGGCTCTGGAAACCATGAACGCACCTTCCTTCCCTTAGCTGGTTCCCATGGGGTTCACTCATTGTTATATTTAGGTTTTGTGGGGATATTTCTCGTAAAATATGTGTGCTAACTGTAGTTTTTAATAATAGGTGGGGGAGTTGGAAGCACGCTATTGGGTATGACCGGTGCCACGCTGGGTTATGGTAGTTGACTTAGAAAATGCAGGTGCTGGTAGCGAGGTTTGCCTCCTGGTACATATAAAGCGAAAGCCAAGCAGAACCTTTCCTCTTGCACAATGTAATAATTAGTCAGAGATTTCCTGCTAGTCATTATGTTGTGGAAATTGCGTTGAGCTGTTCCTAAACAAATATATATGTAAAATAATCTGAATTGTAATATGAAACAAATTGTATAGCCAAGAAGGCAGGCACCAGAGCAAGGAATTATTTATTTTTCTGCACTGGCCAAAAAAGCAAAGAAACATTTAATGTCTTGCAGGGGTAACACTGCGTAGGTGTGCCGGATGGATAACAAATTATGAAATTTGCATCTTTATAATTGTGTATGACTTATAAATGTTTATAAAAGGGTTATTTACATTATTGTGTGTGAAAGGAGCAGTTAGTGCCTAATTTTGCAGATTACTACAGTTTTGTCATTCTCTGAATAGAACTGGGATCAGGTCTGCCCCTGCTTAATTGTGAATTGAATATCACTGAAAAGAGCACGCTCTGTTATTTGGTATCTTATAAAGTACTTGAGAAAATACGAGTTAACTTTTTTGTTTTAGCATCTGCAAAATATGGATAAGGAATTTCAAGAAGAACAGTTTACAGGAATTACTAAGTTTACACCTCCTTTGTACAAACAACGCTACCAGTTTGTTAAAGATTTAGTGGAGAAACACAAACCTAAGAAGGTTGGTATGTTTTCTCTTTTCACATTATAAATGCGAAAAAAAGTTAATGTTAGGTATCTAACGATGAGAGGAAATGTGTAGATAACCTGCTGACCTAATTACCAAGCAATGGTGTCAGAGGAGCTGTTGTTAAAACTGAATTGTCATAGTAGACATTTGATGATTATGTTTTGTTTTTCAGAGGGGCAGATAATTAATGTTTATCAATAGGAAGAGGGGGGAATCAAACAGGTGGAATTCTGGATTTAATTTAATGCCGAGGATTTTGTTTCAAGCTGCTTCCATCATAGGTTGGTTTTGCTCTCTAGAGCTGTTAGTTCCGTATATGGTATCAGGTTTACGTCATCATTCACATGGATGTTCTCACAGGTGAGAAGTGACATTAGGAGTGTGGGTATTGGGGCTCTCGGTTCAATACTCATCCTCAGCCTTTCCCACTTAAACATTAGACTGAGCTTGTAAAGTTCTTTTATGCAGATTGTTTGCTGCTAGCCTGGCTGCTGCTGAGCCTGTTCTCAGTGTTTTGGATAGCGATAAGGCCAGCAAAAAGCAGATGTGAATGTGAAAATTGCTGCAGCTGTAATACTTAAAAATCATACCTTACTGTGATTTGAGAGAATATGCTTTCATGTGCATAACATTCTCCAGTCAGTGGGATGTTCTACATGTGTTTATTTACAGCTGCAATAAGAAAAGGTTAATCTATTTAAAATAGCTTGTAGGATCATTGCATGCATTTTTAAACAGAATTTTCAATTACATGTCTATCCTGCTTGCAACTGTAAATTTTAGTTACAATCACAAAATACTTCATATTTAAAATGTTATTTTGACATAAATATGAGTTTTTTACTTTATGAGAATCTCTGAAATTACTTGGAAATATGCAGCATTTACATGTTGTTTAATATCTAATTTATAGGTGGCAGATTTAGGCTGTGCTGACTGTACACTTCTCTGGATACTGAAACGCTGCAGTTGTATCGAAGTGTTAGCTGGTCTAGATGTGTGTGCAACTGTAATGAAAAAGAACATGTAAGCTCTTGCGTTGTGTTCATTTAAGTTCTGTATTTGGCTTGACCCAGTGGCGTGTTACATGATTTCTTGTAGAGAATTTCAGAATGAGGGTAAATGCAGAAATACCGGCTGGGCAAATTATGAGCTACCCACTATTGTTATTTGGTTCCACTGCATGTGTCTTTGGGGACTGCTGGGCTGCAGATGCATGGCATCACCTTGATGTAGCAAAGGTCCAAGCCATGGAGTGGCCCTTAGGGGGTGTGGGTTGGCGAAGTAACAGGTTTTGAAGGTGCTAACACATGACATTACTGTGGTATGTGCACCTGATTTTTTTTGAAATGTGCATGTAATCTGTTTTAGTCACCACGTTGGGGACTTTGTTCTTGTTAATCTTCTCCAAATGAGAAGAGTAGCTCAATGTTTTGTGCCTGCCTTAGAAGGCTCTAAAATGTGAAGGTTTTGGGATCTTTGAAGCATGGTTCAGGCTGGTGAGGAACACCAATGTTTCTCTCTTGGAAGCTGATTGATACAGTTTCAATGAATACATAGGATCTTGATGCTGACATTATGACTTGCTCTTTCTCAAGAATGAAGAAAAATATCTTCCTGTAATGTCATGCTTATTGTATATTTCATCTGATGCAGTGTTTCATAATTAATTTTACAAGTATTTTAGTTCTCAGTCTGTTTTATTTGTAAAAAAAAAAAAAAAAAAAGAGTCATAACTTCTCCCAAACCCTGTAAAGTGTCTTTAAGCCTGTGTATCTGGAGTTGAGCTACACTCATTATTTACTAGAGGCTTTGCAAGTGGCTCCAGGTTATAGTGGAAATTTTTGTAAACATGAGGAACAAATGCTGGATTAACTCCTCTGCTCTTTTTGTCCTGTTGTAGATAGTTGTAACAAGTGTTTGCATTAGAATTTTTTTTTTTTTAATCCCTGTACAATAGTTAACCTTTTTGAGATTTATGAGATATCTGTATGGGGTGTTGGCTAGTTTAGTCACATCCACAATTTGTCTTTCTATGACATTGTTTTTAATACTTTTGTAGGCATAGGCTGTCTCCTCTTCCTGGTGATTATTTGCAACCAGCTGAAAGATCCCTGACTGTTACCTTGCATCATGGTTCGGTTGCCCATAAAGATCCTTGCATGCTCGGCTTTGACTTGGTGACATGTATAGAACTGTGAGTATTAGGCCAAAGTACTGTATTTTTCGAAGTTCATTAGGGTTCAGTTTGGAATTTTGTCCATACTCTAAATAGACTTGATGAAACCTTTCAAGCAGAAGAGTAGCAGCATGTGGCATCTTCTAGTGTGTACTCAAATTAACCGTACTAAGAAATCCAAGTGGTGCTGCTTGTGGTGGGAGAAGGATGTTGATGAAAGGAATACAAAAGGCAAGGGAAAATTTTCTCCTATGAAAACCTCTAAAATACTGCTCAGTCACAGTGCCAGTGCTAATATTGCAGAGCTAGACTTCAAATTATGATGTACAGATAGGGGTTTCGGGGTTTTTTTGACTGTTTTTTAAGAAGATTGAACTATAATAGGAAGTTTTCAAAGACATGCATGAACTTGTTCTTTACAGAATAGAGCACCTGGAAGAATCAGAACTAAAGAAGTTTCCTGAAGTGGTGTTTGGCTTCATGGCTCCAAGCATAGTTGTGATCACTACTCCAAATGCTGAATTTAACCCTTTGCTTCCAGGATTGATATTATCCAGGCATCCAGACCACAAATTTGAATGGAACCGAGCACAGTTTGAAAGCTGGTGAGTTCACTGAACATCGTGTGTCGGCAGTTTTGGTTGTTCAGTAATGTGGAAAAGGAATAACTATGTTTTCAGAATGGTTTGTGTGTGTCATATGGTGTCAGTGGAGTTTCATGCCTGCTGATTTGGTAAAACATTTCGCTGTAATGAGTAGTTAAGCACGCTCTGTAGGTTTTTATTTTATGGTGGTTATTAAATTGGCTTGCTTTTAACTGCTCTGCAAAAAGATATTTAGAACTTTAACTTGTCTTTTTCTAGATCTTTTTTAAAAATAACGTATTTGAAATTTAAGGTACTAATCAGCCTCTTCACATAATAATGTCCTACTATAGAAATGCTTCATAAAAACCTAAGGTGCTTGCTATGTGTGGTGTGTAATCAAAGCACTCAATTAGTCAGGACTTCTCTGTAAGAATATGCATGCAGATTTATAAAGTGATATCAGCAGAGCATGTAGGAGTTGGGGACAGTGTAGTGGATCATGGCACAAGGAAAGATTTTACACAGAACATGGATGTGACAGAGGGTTGCATGAGATGTATCTTATTCTGATATCAGTAGATGTAAGGAAAACGAAATAAAGGAGGAGTGGGATGTATATCCTGTGATAACATCTAACGGTCTGGCAGTTGTGGAAGAAGATATGTGGTACAGTAAATAATGCCATATCTCAGTAGCCAATTTTTGGTCAGAAATTGTCTTAGAATAATTGCCCCTTAAATTAGGTTGTTTCTGCCGTAGATTTTAAAATATGCAGTGATTTTTGAGTATATAGTTTTGCAAAGCTTGAAGCATATGTTTTTCCCTAAATAATATAATGGTACTAAAACCTGCCTGCATTATTAGCTAAAGGATGAACGCCTTAGAGACCACTGATGTGACTTCAAGTATATTTAGATCCTGCTTTTGGTTTTATGAGGATTAAAAATGTATATATTGCTGAAGGAGTGATATTTTTTGAGCTGAAAATGAGAAAGTCTTTGTGTTTTGAAAGGTAAGTTTTGCAATTTTTTCTTACATAATGAGGCATTTATTTAGTTTACTACTGTTTCATGGAGAATGATGCAGGTCAGTAGTGCCATTTTAGACCCCTGCCCCATCAGTGGTTGCTCACCACTGGAAGGCTGATTTTCATGCAGATGTCACTTAAATTGTTGTAACCTTGGTTAGGTAGACTTTATACAGTTACAACAAATCTCACTTTTTTCCTTCTGTTAACTAGTCTATTGTGGCATTGAGGTGTGTATTTTCTCTATGGATTCTTCTCAATTTTTTTCTCTAAAAATGGTGGTGTTTTGCTCACTTTCAAGTGCATTTAAGACAGTGAATAAGCGACTGTAAGCATGTATATTCTATGTAGATATTTTAGAAATAACAGCAATGTTTGGTTGCCTAAATTACTAATGCCAAATAATTCAGACTACGATAGGCATATGATGACAGATCCGATGCACCAGGTTTTGACAATGATTATCTTTAGGCATGTGACGAGTATTGGAGAAGCTATGCTCAAGCATTCACAGGCCTTGCTTCTGTTAGAGAACGCATCTTTATCACATTATAAGATCAACATTTAGTATGATTGAAATAATTTGTCTTTCTTAGGGCTCTAGAGACTGCTAGAAGCTATGATTACTCAGTGGAATTTACTGGTGTAGGACACCCACCAACAGGAATGGAGGATGTTGGATTTTGTACCCAAATAGGTGTGTTTGTTAGAAAACGTCCTCAAACTATTGAGTCTGTTCAGTCTGAGGAACCTACCGAAGCTGTTTACCAAACGGTAAGTATTATTTTCTTCCTTTTGGAGGATGAATAAAGAGTTCAAGTTAGAAGTTTCCTACAACCTGCCTGTGAAGGTGTTCTCACTACAATATTCTGTGCTGTTGCTAGCTAGTCTTGGCTTCAATTAACACACACAATCAAATCAAAAGAGTCCAAGTCCATGATTTGTGTTTTCAATGGTACAAAGGCCTTTAACTTTTAGGATATTTGTTTACTAGCTATATGGATCATCATTCTTATTTTAACATGCTGGTATCCTCAGAATGAAAATATTCCTTCCTTCCAGGCATGCTGTGGCACTATTTTTGTAATTATTCCTCTAATGATATGTTTTTTTCATCATGTGGTTGTTGGCACTGACACAGATTTTTCAGATAGATTTAAAAAGCATAGAAAAAGCATTTCTAACAGTGTATGTTTTGAATGACTGTATAGTCTGGTGAAATAGCAGAAGGAAGGAATTTCCCAGGAATTGGATTGAAAGCACCTGTTTTATGGCATTTGCTTTCCTCTAGTGTTTGATGTTCCTCAGGTGTTTTCTGGTAGCCAAGTCTGGGTTTTGCAGAGGCATGGGATTTTGCCATGCATCCCATTCTCTGGTGGTGCATATCAGACTTTTTTGGTTTTTAGCACTAAATGGCATTCACTTAAGATAACATCAGGTAATGTTTTTGTAAAGTGCTCTCTTGTGTGTTGCAGTGTGTTACACCAGCAAACCTAAATGCATCAAAGTGCCGTGTGGTCAAAGGACCTTTTTTTTCCGAGATAACATGCAGTAATAATGCAAAATGATAAATATGTTGGTTGTTTGGGTTTTTTTTAATCTTACAAGACTTAAAATTGTTTGTTTCAGTGAACATGTTCTAGAATTTCACTTTTTTGCTTAAAGATAGATACGTATCTTCAAGTGAATTGTGACCTGAACTGAAATGTAAGGTGACACTATGGAAGTGTCTTCTGTACTTTCCAAGCTATAAACACCTTCTATGCAGTTGAAATTTCACCTGTCATCTACTGCCCCTAATAGAATTGTGAAGTACTCTTTAATGCTCAGCAGTCTCGGAAACACATCTAGGTGACTGACATACTAGAAATTGCTTGCATTATTTTGTGTTACAGGGTTATGGAGGGAGTTTTCACTTCAGTATCATTTGAGTTTAAACAAGAGTGTTATCTCATGTGTTGCTTACCAAACTTGGACTATCAATTTAAGTTTTATTTTATTATGTAACTACTTTTACAGGAATAAATCAACATTTCAAAGTGTAATCAGAAAGTGGGAAGAAATAGTTGTAGACTGTGGAACTGCAGTGGTAGGGTGTTGGTATAAAGCATTTGGTAGTAAACTAGTGGGCAGGAGATTGCCTGCCTAGTTTCCTTACCTGCTTTTAAGTCCAGCTCAGCGTAGAAAGTAGTACAAGTTCACACATTTTGATGTCACAATTTATTCTTTTAGCATTCTTTGCATCTGTGAGAGCATATTTAATGTTTTACACTTGAAAACAGAATGAAAGACATGGCTGCAGTCCAATTTTCCTGATGACAGTTCAGAAGTAGTTCAGAATCTTTGTGGCTGTGTAACTGTCACCAGAGCCTCATATTGAGTGCTATGGGAAGTGAGAGAATGATTAAAGAGAACTAAAGAATGCCAGGGCTTCACCTTGCCTGACCGCAAGCTTGCAGATAGAAGCCTGATTTTTTTGAAATTCTGTTATCTATAGCAATTGCCATTGTAGTTGTAATACATAAAATCAAGTCATAGTCTAGTTTTTCTGTTATCTGAAATGTTTAATGTAATAAGCAAAACAAGACTGAATCAAAAATGTGCTCACATTTTAGAAGGTCTTTTTGAGAAGCAAATGTTAAAATCTGAGCCTATGATAATGATAAACATTTCATGTGTTCTTGTATGTTTTAAAGATCTTTCAAGCAGTGTATCCAAGTCTTAAAGATGAGAAGTACCTGCAGAATGCAGTGGTCAATGAAGTTATTTTCAGAGCACAAATAATTAAACAAAGTCTGCTGGGCTGTTTAATACCAGAACCTGAGGAGTATAGTGATGATCTTATTGAGACGGAACTGGAATTCCAACCTTCAGTGGACTGTTTTTCAGAGCATCTTGAAACACTGGTTGTTGAAAATAGCATGGAACCATTTGTGGATGGAAATGTGGTTTATATACCTCTTACAACAATCTTTTCTTTTCCCAACGTGAATCGGCTTTGTGGTACCTTTGAGAAGTTCTGTGAGCTTATTGCAGGCAAAGTCACACTGAGCAGCGATGGTTCTGCTTTGATGCTCAGTACAGAATATGAAAATGAAGAGTACTAGATTTCTCATACAAAGTTCAGTTCAAGTCATGAAAGTTTAGTAGCTGTTAAGACAGTGTGTTCAGTGTGCTAACTGGAACCAGAAAATATTTTCTAAACCTTTCAGCATTTATCCATCAGCGTTTCTCTCTTTTGGTGAAAATGAGTGCTTCTGACAAAGTGTGTTTATGAAACATGAGTTCCAAAACTTTATTAAAATAATAAATTCTGTGTAGTGGGTGACTGTTTCTTAAAGAAGGTGACTGCATTCTATCTTCAAGCTGTGCTGTTTTGTGTGCCAAGTTTCCACTGGCTTAAATCCATTTTAATTAAGGTTTTCTGTGAAGTACTGAAGTACTTCATAGAGCACAGCTCTTCATTACCGGGTTGGTCTTTTGATTAGGCTACTGTATTTGTGAATAAACACAGTATTTATAGTATTAATAGAGAGATCTTGAGGGATATCAAGAAGAAAAGAAATGTTTATGGCCTCTGGAAGAAGGGACAGGCCTCTTGGGTGGACTACAGGAGGGAAGTGAGATTGTGTAGGGAAAAAATCAGAAGGGCTAAGGCTCAGCTAGAAATTGGATTGGCCAAGTCAGTGAAAGATAACAAAAAATCTTTCTACAAATATATAAATAATAAAAGGCGGACTAGGGAGACCATACAGTCCCTATTGGACACAGAAGGGACAACAGTGACAGGGGATGAGGAAAAGGCTGAGGTACTTAATGCCTTCTTTGCCTCAGTCTTTAGTCGTAAGGAGGGTCGTTCCGTCTGTGTACAAACCCAGGAGCTAGAAGAGCATAATGAGGCTCCCGTGATCCAAGAGGAGGTGGTCAGAGCCTTGCTAGCCCGACTGGACAGTCACAAGTCTATGGGGCCGGACGGGATTCACCCTAGGGTACTGAAGGAGCTGGCGGATGTGCTGGCCAAACCCCTTTCCATCATCTTCCAACAGTCCTGGAAGACTGGGGAAGTCCCACTGGACTGGAGGCTGGCTGATGTTGTGCCCATCTACAAAAAGGGCCGCAGGGAGGACCCAGGAAACTACAGGCCTGTCAGTCTGACCTCAGTGCCAGGGAAAGTCATGGAACAGGTGATCTTGAGTGCTATCATGAAGCACATGCAAGAGAACCGGGTGATCAGGCCCAGTCAACATGGATTCACAAAAGGCAGGTCTTGCCAGACTAACCTGATCGCCTTCCATGACAAAGTGACCCGGCTACTGGATGAGGGAAAGGCTGTGGATGTGGTCTTCCTGGACTTCAGCAAAGCCTTTGACACAGTTTCTCACAGCGTTCTGCTTGAGAAACTGTCAGCCTCTGGGCTGGACAGGCACACACTCTCCTGGGTGGAAAACTGGTTGGATGGCCGGGCCCAGAGAGTGGTGGTAAATGGTGTGAAATCCAGCTGGAGGCCAGTGACAAGTGGGGTTCCCCAGGGCTCAGTGCTGGGTCCAGCCCTGTTCAATGTCTTCATCAATGATCTGGATGAAGGCATCGAGTGCACCCTGAGCAAGTTTGCGGACGACACTAAGCTGGGTGGAAGTGTCGATCTGCTGGAGGGTCGGGAGGCTCTGCAAAGGGATCTGAACAGGCTGGACCGCTGGGCAGAGTCCAACGGCATGAGGTTTAACAAGGCCAAATGCCGGGTCCTGCACTTGGGGCACAACAACCCTATGCAGTGCTACAGACTGGGAGAAGTCTGTCTAGAAAGCTGCCTGGAGGAGAGGGACCTGGGGGTGTTGGTTGACAGCCGACTGAATATGAGCCAGCAGTGTGCCCAGGTGGCCAAGAAGGCCAATGGCATCTTGGCTTGTATCAGAAACGGCGTGACCAGCAGGTCCAGGGAGGTTATCCTCCCTCTGTACTCGGCACTGGTGAGACCGCTCCTCAAATACTGTGTTCAGTTCTGGGCCCCTCACCACAAGAAGGATGTTGAGGCTCTGGAGAGAGTCCAGAGAAGAGCAACAAAGCTGGTGAAAGGGCTGGAGAACAGGCCTTATGAGGAGCGGCTGAGAGAGCTGGGGTTGTTTAGCCTGGAGAAGAGGAGGCTGAGGGGTGACCTCATTGCTCTCTACAACTACTTGAAAGGACGTTGTAGAGAGGAGGGTGCTGGCCTCTTCTCCCAAGTGACAGGGGACAGGACAAGAGGGAATGGCTTCAAGCTCCGCCAGGGGAGGTTTAGGCTAGACGTTAGGAAAAAATTCTTTACAGAAAGGGTCATTGGGCACTGGAACAGGCTGCCCAGGGAGGTGGTTGAGTCACCTTCCCTGGAGGTGTTTAAGGCACGGGTGGACGAGGTGCTGAGGGATATGGTTTAGTGTTTGGTAGGAACGGTTGGACTCGGTGATCCGGTGGGTCTCTTCCAACCTGGTTATTCTGTGATTCTGTGATTTATTTGCGTCCCACTTAAACCTACAGGCTGAAGCTAATTTTGATGTCTCAAACCAGGATGCTGAAAGGAAGTTATGAAGATAAAACATTTCAGGCTGCACGTGGCAGTATTACTGACCAGGAGATGGCACACACATCTCAAAACAGATCAACCCTAGGTTGCTCAAAAGTGTGAAATCCAAATTGAGTAGATATAAAACCAAAACCAACCCAAAAAAACAATGCACTATCCTGAATATAAAGGAGATAACTTGATAGCTATTGAGCAAGTTAGTAAGGATTGAGTAGGGTCAGAGTAGCTGAGCACAATGTTTCCGATCAGTGTATTAAATTAATAATAACAAAGTGAGGAGGTGGTATAAATAAATTATTACAATATCCCCTCACTTATTTTAATAAATAAAACTACCTCATTGTAAGAGCCAGAGGAGTTTATTGTCTTTCTCCCCAGAGATTTCTCAGACAAATAGATCTCTGAGCTAATAAACTTGTGACTGTTCTGGTCCTGTCTCCCATGGGTTTCCATGGGGTTGGGCTCTATTCCATGCTTGTCATTATGTTAACAAATGAGATTTGGATCATTTGGTTCCAGCAGGGTTATGTGTAACTCATAACCAGTATTTGCTGGGACTTTGTTTTTTTAATTCAGACTGAGTAGAAGAAACAGATGAAGGGGCTTCTGAAATGACAGAAAAATACTTATGCACTTTTTTCCTCATTCACAAAGAAAACACATTTTAGTACAGTCCTGTGTGCAAGCAGTTCACTGGGAACACCCTGAAAATAAAATGCACTGGGACTAGCAGGTACTCGAATGAGGATGCTGGGGAACCATTCAATAACAACCAAAACAACTCCCCCCAAAATAGTGTTTTCTTTACAAGACCATGAGCAATTTTAGTTGTGATCAGAAGGGCAGTGCATACAAAACCCAGGCAGAGCTTTGCTAGCTTGTGCTTTGAGATTGTCCCATTCATTAAAAAAACGATACTTAATTATTACTTGCTTATTACTTATATTACCTACACTTACAATTATTGCTTACTTAATTAATATTTACAATAATTACTTAGAATTTTCAGTTTATAACAAGCAAGCAATGAAATTACACCAGCCTGTCTCCCAGAAGCATTAACAAGTGTATTAAGGTGTGTTTGCCTTTCCCCTTCTTGCTGGCAGATCCCACTGTGAGGCGATACAGGGCATATGGGGAACTGAATCAACTTCTTGGTCACAGAAACTTGTAGTGGTGCAGCAGGTGGGAAGAGGGGAGCAGGCAAGAAGGAGCAGCCGAGGGGGGAGGGAACAGAACTACATATTTTGCCTTTGCCTTAAGAATTAGAGAAAATATTTTTTTTTTCATGCTAATCTTTGTCTCTATGTTGTTGTTTTCCTGCATCAGAAGGCCTACAAAATGCACCAAAGTATTCAATGAAAGCATTCAAATTCTGGTACTTCTTATCTCTGCCTTTTTTTTCCTGTAGTGGTAAAGGAAAAATCTCTTCCTATACCACAATAATGGGTTTGCCTTGGTATATAACATACATGTGTGTAACAGTGGTGCACAGCTTTATTTTCAGTCAAGAGCCTTATTTTCATTTGGGAGATGTTTTCCTGCCAGATAAAGAACTGTTTGGACAGGACTTGTTTTCCTTACAAGGGACACTAAAACCCAGAAGAGAGACAACAACCCACAAAAGAAATTCTAAGACAGTCTGCTGTAAAGTTTCTTCCTTTTTTTGAATTGAAATACAGCTGAGACAGGAGCTGCTGATACATGGTACGGCTACTTCTCTTAATCCTTACCATGCAATTAATCAATTACTGAGTTGATCTGGGTGCCTAATAGTTTGTGTTATAATTAGCAGCAATTTTCACCTCTCTAGTAGTTTTTATGTAAGAACAGAGGCTTACTGCAATACCAAAGAGATTGGTTATTTTGAATGCATCAGTAAGAAACTAAATACATGCCACAAGTTGTTTTGTTAGAAAAATAAGAAGGTAATCTACAAAATAATATAAACTGTATGGAAAGTTTCAGTAGCAGCAAGTCTTCACAGCTGAGGAGGGTTAATTTTGTTATTTTCAGAGTGAGGAGGGGCTGACTATATACAGTGCTCTCACTTTCCCCAAAAACTGCTAGTTGTGGAGTCTGTTTACTAATTAACCAACCAACATGCCTCACACTTTAAAATTTATTTTCATTTGCATAAGACTGATATATTACTTTTCCTCTCCAGGAGACAGGTAAGTAATTATGTACTAATAATTAAATACTTAGTGGACAGGACATGAAGTTTATTAAGCTGCAAAGGTAAAGTTTGAAAAGCAGTAAAGAAACTGAAATGGACACAGACTTTCAGTTGAGTTTGTAATTTTTGCATTAAAAAAAGAGACATAATTGTTTAGAAAGAGATTCCAAGCTGAAGACATGAGTTTATTGAATATCTGAGACGTTCACATTTAAATACAATTGAAAAACCAACAACTCACTGACGCATCCTGAACAGTTTACTGTATAAGACTCCCCAGTATTCTTATAACACAATTTACAAAAAAGAAGATACTACATCTAAATATGAAGGCTATGGTCCACTTAAAATATGTACAATTAAAGAATCACTTCATAAAGACTTGGAACTCAAAGTGAGAACAATAAATTACTAGAACACAGTTTTATTAGAAACTTCATTTCCATGTAAACTTCCCTCCTATTTAAAAGACCTGCTCAGCCAAGGAAGTAATTGGTTTCTAGTAAACAGAGTAGCTAATCTATGGCAGTTAGCTGTGTCCTTAACATAGAATACACATCTGGGCTATGAGAATTCCCTTCAGAATGATATAAGTGTCTGTACAATGTTGTTTGACTTCAAACAGTGACTGGTTTCGCAAGTAAACTTAAGCAAACTCCTATCTAACTACTACTGGGTTTAATAAATTTGTTAACAAGCGTAGCAGTGTTAAAAGAGTACTGAAAGCAACTCAATTTATTCCGATTTCATGGATCTTCTGGTTTGCAGTAAGATTTTTTTGGTACAAATTAGTTACACAACAGGAAAGTAAACTATCATGCTCAGAGAGATAGTTGTACCCTAGCAGTTATGCGGTTTCTGTTTAAAACTCCAGGGGAGGGCAGAAATTGATAACACCACACTTCTATTAACAGCAGCTAAAATGTAGTCTTTGTATTAATTCTTTTACCCATTAAAACATTTCAAAGAGATTATAATTAACAGTAGGAAATAAAAGTATTTAAGTACCATAACTGAGAAATAACTCATATTAATCCTATTCAATAACAGTACTCAAGCTTTAAAATCTGGTATTTCCTTAAAAACCACTCAAATTGTTTAATAACTCTACTATAGATTTATAAAAAAAGCCTGCTTTTCCTAATTTAACCTGTTAAATATGGCCTACTCACACTTCAATAAAAAGATGTCAAACATCACTGAGCAGAATTTAAAGCATTCAGAGCTTTTAGAAATAGCCACAATATTTGTATTTTTATTTAATCCAATCCTTACTGATAAACAATACAACTAATCCTAACAAAATTAAGGTCATTAGCAGTTTACAATTAAATACAGCAGAACTAACCCCGAATTAGAATTGTGGCACCTAAACATCCCTTTAAAAATAAGATTCCTTCATAATCCTCAATGAAAATTTTGTAGATCTTTCAATTTCCTTGCCTGTCAGGTACATCACTACTTGTGCAAATTTAAATACAGTACATTGACCCTTATGTAAGAGTGCACAGACAGTGAAGGAAGTGTTCAACAAGTCTGCTGCACAGTCAGACCTTCTCAGAGTGCAGAGTACATCTACAATAAAGTGCTTTAATACATTTTATTGATAATAGTGTAGGTGTTTACCTACTTGTAAAGCTTAAGTTGCTCACTACATAGTTTAACTTCCCTGTACCACCCCATCCCAAGGCACATTCAAAACACAAGCAAAGCACTGACTGTGAAGGATTAAGCTACAATAGAAAGCTTTAAGTGGTAGTAAACTACTGACTAGGTTTGTAAACAATACCATTCCACCGACTTTCAAGGTCCATGCATTATTGAAGTAAGTTTCTGTGGAAGCAGCTTTTGAACTCCAGATTTAATAATCAAGCCAGATTTCTAGCTAATGCACTGCAGTGCCTTAGTATTTTGATGTAGTATCCCACTTCTTTTGTCCCTTGCACAAAACCAGATGTCACAGTCATAGAATCATAGAATAGCCAGGTTGGAAGAGACCCACCGGATCATCGAGTCCAACCATTCCTATCAAGTTGATGCATTTACGCCTCTAGACTTTTAGAAGCAAAGCACATCACCACAAGTGATCTCCTGTATGAAATACTGAAATGAGACTTAGTTATCATGCTTCCAGAAATGTTTCACAGGGCTTAAAAATTAAGTAATTCCACAACATCAGGTAGAACCTAGAAAAACAGCCCAGGTGCTTGCACAAGGTATATATAGCTAAACATTGCCTTCATACCACAGAAGATGAAGCTCTATGAGCAAGAGGCTGTCCATGTTTTTTTGAAAAAAAGATCACATTGAGTTCATTTTGGCTTTCACAATTCTTGCAACAGAGCAAAAAAATGAGAAGTATCAATGCCAGGACTCCGACTTTTCCTTGTTTGTCTTCTAGTCTAGCGTTTTATCACCACCTGCTCATATGCTCCAGATCCTGCTCTGAAAGAAGGTTTGGAAGAAGTTAGTTCAATTCCAGCTTAAATGGAAGCTTAAACAGCAAGTATCACAGATCAGCAACTTTACTGTTTAAAAAAACCCTAACAACCAAACCCTCCAAAACCCAAACCAACAAAACCTCTTATGTTAGGATACAAGAAAAATGTCTCCCAGTCTTTTGTTCATGAATTGTAACTGTGCAGTTACAAAACTGTCTCACATGACAGACCAGAGCGGGCTGTATTAATACAAGGTAAATTGAATACTATGTCAAAAACTATTAGGACAAGCTCTGCCTTAGTGTAATATTCTGCCTGGACCATCCTGGCAACTGAATTAGGACAGGTCTCTATACCACCATAGTGTGCTCTGTAAGTGTACGTGTAACCCTAGACAGAAATCAGTGTGCCCAGTTTGCAAATAAGCAATGAATTATCTTTTAACCATCAATATTGCTTGCTTGTGTAAAATGCAGTTGTTTTATTACTTTCAGCACATTATCAGCTGCCTTTATACCTAATTCCAGAAGTACTTGCTGAAATTCTGATCCTGTGCTTATTTCTTGAGATAAAGAGAAATCTTAAGAGTTACACTGGACTGCAGAATCATAGTATTGCAGCATATTCATACCTGGTTTTAATATTTTCTCACCTGAGAAGACTCTAATACATTCAGGTCAAGTTACATATCACAGTATTTGAAAACAGATTAGAAGAGAAAAAAAATATCTCTGGCTCTAAAACAACTACAGGAAGATCATCTGAGGTAGATTACCAAAGGAGAGAGGTCAGGGCTACAAACAGTTCAAAGATGACCAAGCCATTGAAACAGAAATAGCATAGCATATGGGAACAGAAAGAGTTGTGAGCAAAACTGAAGAGAAGAAAATTAGGCTCGTTATCAGGATGACTTATAAAAGTTTGAAACTGCAAAGCTGGACATGTAAAACACTTAAGACTTTCTTCCAGTTCCAGAGAGTAACACAGTAGGTCTGTAGAGCTAAGGTTCAAACTGGTGCCTGTTTCCTGTGTCCATACCAAAATACTGCACATATCTGAAAACTTTGGAACCGAGATCCTTCAGAACCTCTAAAAGTTATAATTCTCAGGGCTGAGACTTCAGTTCTACTTTGGAACTAACCAATGTGTTTTGTTTTAAAACCTATCAATCTACTTATTTTGGTGCCTTTACATGATACAGAATAGAAGGATACAAAGATCAAGAATGTATACACAGAATAACTGCTGCGTAAGATGCATTTTTCTTTAGTATTACCTATGGATTAGTTGTACAGGCTACATACCTGTTAGGTAGATGATGGTTTCCAAAAGAAGTGCTTCCACCAGGGCCCACAAATAACCTTAAGCCTTCTTCTAAAAAGTGAGAGAATTAACATATGTTAGCATCCTTTAATGTCACCCTAGGTAAAACTAATTCATTTTAAATCTACCAGTTTTGTAACTGATACTTTCAGATGCATATGTTTTAAGTAACGAAGAACCAAACTTCACACATTATAGGAACTACCTTCCTCACAGATTTGCCTCTGCTTTTTTTCTTTTAAGGCTTGAAGTAATTTTCTGAGAAAGTTATGTGAGCCACACAAGGGTCTTTTCAATTTCTAGGGGACAGGATGAGGCAGGAAATATCCTTAAGATTAGAAGCAACAAAGACTACAAAGAGAGTGGATTTTCTCAAGGCCTGTAGTGTAGATCAATTTTGCCCAAGCTTCCTTATTTATTTCCATACCTTCTGCACTTGAGTCTAAACTGAAGTCTTGACTCTGGAGTATTTTTTCAACTATATCATCAGCATCAACTCTCGTAGCATCAACTCTCTTCAGCTGTGACTCCACAGAGTCTTGCTTTACAGGATGCCTGCAAAAATTAATTTATTTAGAGCTGTCAGAAATGATATAGTGAACTATGTGTTACTTCTGCTAAATAAGGTTTTCAAGTTATGTGTACCTGCAGAGCTTTTCTGATGGTGTATCTTGAATAGATGTTTCAATATCAGCTTCAGTTACTTTTGGCTCAATCACTTCATACGGCTCTAGAATATTTCCAATTGCTGTTGAGGTACTACCTGCCGAGGTGTTTCTCCTATGGCAGAGTTCAGACAGGCTGTATGACCTAGAGTGACCCGTGTTATATCCTGTTGGGAAGGTGCGGGAGGGCTAGGTTAGGTATGTTCTTGACAACCAAGGTCATTGCTTACATTTTACCAGCCTGAAAGCAGAATTTGCGTTTTGTCTTCTTATAAAGAGACTTCAAAATGTATTTGTGTACATCAACTAGGCAATTCACTCTGGGCTTTGTATTTTAGGACATGCTGGTTTGTTTTTGTTTTAAATAACAACTCCTGCTTCCTAACAAATATGATGACTTGGTGTCATTACTTCCCTTTCAGCTTTTACAGCTAAGTTCCCATTTGCAAGTTATTTGTTTTTACACATGGAAAAGGTAAAGAACTCATTCAGGTATATATATTTGGAGGGAGCTAAGGGGAAAAATGGTATCTCGCATCCAAACACATAATCCATTGTGCTTTTAAGAAGAAAGAATGCGTGTTTCCCTCACCACACCTGAAACTCCTAGGAAAAACCTTTCAAGTTCAAACCATTTTTTAAAACATTTATAGTACACTTATGTTCTACAGTCTAAAACCATGAAAGTAAATACACCCCAACAACCCATTAAGAAATCGTTAACAGCTACCTGCCAGTTTTAACTGCTGACTTGCATAGCTTGATGTTCTGGAATGTCCACATGCTCCAAGTTCATCTGGGACTGAGGCACTCTTTGACGAGACATCTGCAAGGTGTGCAAGTCAGATACTGTTGCTAAAGCCAGCTTTGTTATTACTTTGTCTGTAACCTTGTTTAGATTCAAATGTCTGATTTCCTAGACTTGACACGCATTTTCTACAAACCCTTCGAAGATTCAAGTGTTGCAAAAATACCGTGTATGCTAAGGAATTTGCATTCCTTAAAGCAAAAAAAATCATTTTCTGTCTGTGTAAAACAGAGAACCATTGGGTTAGAAGGATTTGTATGAAATGTACTTCTAGATTTCTCTACAGTTTAGATATTAAGGAGATTACCATGCTTCCCATAGTACCATAGTGGAATACTGTGCTAGGTGTTTTTGGGCTGAAGAAGTAACTCAAGACAACTTAAGCTGTGTTTAAGGTGGAAACTGATAAGAAAAAAACAAGCCAGACCCCCCAGTTTCAAGCTGTAATGAAGCGGTTCAATAGTATTTTTTTTCAATAGTCTAAATTTCAGACTACTTTGATTTCAAACAATACTTAGAACTTTCACCACTCAATATTTACTTGGTTATGCATATCTAGACATCTATGATTCATAAGTTGAAAATCAAGAGCCAAATTTAATGCTCAGTCAAAATACAAATACAAAGCAAATCAAGAAATGTGCCACACAGAAAATAAAAGATTTTAAATGTTAAAAAGAACACAGGCCGTTGACCCAATTTCTGTTCTTCCTTTCCATTAAGTAAACTGTTACAAAAGTGAAAAAGAGGGATCCTACTGATGTTATGTAGGAGAGTGTGTCTCAACAAATAACTAAAAAGGTCCTCTTGTGGGCCAACTGTCATCATTGCTTTGAGATTTGAAGTATTTCATACATCTCCTTGAAGCCATGAAGCCAGTTATAGAGGAACTGAGAAATTAAGACCATTATTTTATACCTGCCATGCCCAGATGTACTACTTTTAAGTTTTCTCCACCTTTCCTGTCTTCATGCAAAGATTCTGATTCTCCAGCAATTGCTATAGACATTGCAGTGGAAGGAGGCCTGTAAGAAAAAGGTAGTTAAGATCTGCTGTAACCCCTCCAAACTGATCAGCATGTGTTTTTCTTTTCAAGTAAGTTGGCATAATTCATACTGTGCTTCAAATTAATAGGCTTATAACTCCCATCTGAAAACACACTGCCCAGACTCCTGTTAAGAAGGGGAAAAAAAATAAAAAAGCTTTTGCTGTGGAGCTTCAGGATATTTAACAGAATCCATCTGCTCAGCTCTCAGTCCTTCAGGATCCTGGGGATCCTTGGAAAGGCTTTTCCTTTATTGATGATTGGTGTAGCGATGTGTGTTATTTTTTAATTTCTTAATTGTTTCTTTAAGCATATGAATCGCAGGATAATTTATGTGCTAGAAATATATATCATTCAGTGCTTCATGGAATACATGATGAGATGGTAAGTTAAAAAAAACCCCAAACGCAAACAACTGCACAACAACCGCTCCCCAGCTTGGCTTATGCACAGTCCTGTACTCCTGTCTTTGATTCATCTCCATTACAGGACATCAGGAGATTCTGGGCTGATAACACTCCCACTCCTAACAAAGGGGCCTATATTTCCATCTCCATGTGTTCCCCTCTAAATTCTACCTCCTGACAATTAAACTAAGTGTCACGTACTACATTTAGTTCAATATTGAACAATTTGGTTCAATATTGAAAAAGCTTTTATTAATGCTTAAATACTTGTTTCAGTTTCTACCAAGATGCAAAGGGATATTTTACTCAAATGAATAAACCTTTGTGTTCTGCTAGAGCAAAAGAAACTAATTAGAAAATGACAAAGTGAAAGTAGTTTTCCCTTGCAAGGAAATACAACTTAAATACATTTCAAGATGTTACCTACTGTTGGTTTTTTTAAACGCTTTGTTCAATTTTAGACTTTGGGAACAGACATTGGTCTGCACACAAATGGATATTTGTTGACATTTTTAGATTGGACATATTCAATAAATTAGTCACTGTCTTTACATATGGTGACATATGCCCTCTTATGTTACATCTGAAAGTAAAGAGAGAAAGAGAAAAAGCACTTGCAGAATTACACCACCTGTCTCTCAAACGCCTTACATACTTCTGATAGGAAGCACTGAATGCGTTCAGGAATGTCACCCCAGAGCAAACATCAGGCCTTCTAGGCTTCTTCATAAAACATGTAGCTGATTCCAGATTGTGAAATTGTTTTAGGTTTATTTTTCCTTCTACAAAGGACATCTGGATTAGATTAATTTTTGGTCTGTTTGTGTTGAAAGTTTACATTCCAGGAAACGGTTGTATCATCAGTTTGGAAGAAAGTGCCAAGTCTGAATAAATTCAGTTAGAGATTTTTTCCTAGGAAGCGAGAGAACTATTTAGGTATTAACTGCAACTAATTTGGGACCAGCCAGTAAAGAACAGAAATACGTTGTTTTATTAGTACACAAGACTAAAGATTAGTTAGTTATTTTTGAGAACCTGTTTACTAGTGATGTATTTGTTAATAGGTCTGACTCAAAGTAAACCAAGAGGTGCTAAATAACCAGGATACAGAAAAGCTTTGCCCAATCAAACAAATACAGATAATGCCCTCTCACGATGTGCTCTGTTAGCACAAGATGGGATTTTACAGTGTCCTATTCTTCCTATTGAAGGTTAGAAGAGAGGAGAAAGGGCCTTTAGTGGTGCAAGGGGAATCATCTGAGCTAAACTGGTGCAGGCAACATTCTTGGATCTCCTCAGTAGCAATGGTAAGGATACAACCACAGCTGTATTGCACAAGGTCTTGTTGCTACAGAAAACAGTTCTCCATTGTCCTAATTACACCTTGAACCAGCTAAAACCTAGAAATCGTGAATTACTTCATACTTGTACCTCAGAGTGAGTTAGGAGATCAGTGCTGCTGTACTTGTAGTTGCAGCCACCTTTCACTTTAAATGCAATCTTTTTTGTTTTCCTCAAGCTCATTTTTTTCTTTTCAACTTATACCTAATACTTGGAACTCTGCCTTAGATTGTTTCTGGGAGGCTAACATGAGAACAAGCATGTTGTCTCAGGCCAAAGGTCTGTCTAGCCTTGCATGCTCTTTTGTCAGCAGCAAAAAATAGATGCTAAAAGAATATGGCACAGATGAGTATTCTTCCAGCGTCTCCTCATCAGTGGCTTACGTATTTCTTGAGCCTCATAAAATGTTTGATATTTAATATCCCTCAATAATTTTTTTATTCAGGAATTTATCTTAACTCCTTCTCAAGCTTTTTGTATTCACAACATACAGTAGCAAGGAGTTCCACGGCTTAATTGCACGTTGTGGGAAGAAAACATGTCCTCTCATTGTGATTTCATCTCCTACTAGTTTCAGTATAACAACATTGTCGGTGAAGTGAACTGAAGAAAAATTTCAGTTAAACTAGGAATTAAGGGATCGAATTTATTTCGAAAGAAGTAGTTCATCAACGTCCCCACAAATACCTTGTGACAAGTAAGATACAGCTCAGATGGTTTAAACCTGATGTAGACAAAATTGCCATCATGTAGTATTAGAAAAGATTAATATTAAACCAAAAAGCACATACACTTTGAATAGCCCAGTCTACCAACATTCTAATTTACAGAGAAGCCGTGGCAGTAAGAGTCTTGGCAAGCATTGAGGAACTTTCCACACTTCATTCACGGAAGCAGATTCTATACACGTCTCTAAGCCTATCCTTAAAACAAATGTCATTTAGGTTATTATAAAATACCTCTTAAAAGACAAATGACAAGTTAGAGTTCTTCACCTCCTACTGAGCAGGATAATAAAGTCATGGTTAGCAAGACAGTGGTGTTTGCTGGAAATAGGAAGCTTGCCAATTGCACTGCTTCAGTGTAGTTGCCCACGAAGCTTGGGTGCCTCATAATAAAATGGCTTATTAGCCTAGAAAAAGGGCAACAATTTCATCTGACTCGTTACTAAGTTTTTCGCTAGCATGTGTGATTTTTCTATCCTGTGGTTAGTTATGAAAGAAAGCTAATGTGCTCTAGCAGAACTATTGCATTTCCTAAACTACAGATGAACGACAAGGAGGCCAAAGGATCGTGAATATGTAGCAGCAAATCTTCCTAGCTACCTCCCCCCAAGGTGTTACCTCTTGCATCTTTTACAGAGTTGCATAATGCCTTTGCTAACTGAATATCTGTAAGTGCTTTCTCTTGTACTAAGTCATATCACACTGCTTGGGTTTATTTTAAATAAATCTTTTAAAATCATCTGAGACCTGTGAATAAAAGGTGTAACCACATATTCTCCAAACACAAAGACTAGTCAGATCACCCTATACCAAGATATTTACATAAGCTTGCTGCAGGAACAGTTTCCTTTAAGTGTTTCTTTTATTTCTATTTCTATTTTTAATTACATATGCACAGGCTAGTATAGTTTGCTTGAAAATACACTAACTATTTAACAGCGAAGAGAGCCATGATAATTCTACTGGTATTTTAACCGTGTTAGCCAGTATTCAGCTACCATCCCATTTTTTTATGCCTTTTTCTTTATAATATTGTTGCCAGTTTGGAAAGACTTATAAACACAAAACAGAAATGTAATTCTGAACAAGGAATGTATAAGCAAAACCCTGCCCCAGATTTTTTATAAACTTACGTTTTAAAGCACGGGTCTCCTGACATTAGCTGCATGTTGATCAAAACCTACACATTAACAAAATAAAACCCACTGTAAGAAAAAAATAGAATTGGTCTGTGACATATGGTCATATATCACTAAGTTATACTTGCTACCAATCCTACATTTAAGTAAAATAAAATGGCATCAGCACATAAGCAAATAAACACATTAATGCGTCTTTTTTTCCCTCAGTCCACATGCAAACAACACAAAATCCCCATTTAAAGTAATATAGTTGCACATACTAGATTCTGTAAAAGATACACAGACATAGAAGAATCACAGATTCATTAACAGTTAAGATCACTTCAAGGGAAAAATACAAAGACAGGAAATCTAGAAGATTAATATGCAAACAGAATATTGTTTAAAACAGTAGGCGCTGAGTAGGTGCTCAGAGTGTTTAGCAAACCGCTATCATATAAGCACTGGTTGTGCTAACATCAAAGATAAAGTAAAACCACGTGAGGTAAATAATGCCATAGGACAACAATGCATTGAGAAGGCTCATTAGTGGGGTCAGAGCCATCAATTAGAAGTTTTCTAGACAACATCTATGTCTGTCTTACAGAAATCAGAAAGTGCATGCCTAAACAGTGTACTCAACTGTATGAGAAATCAATTCTACTGTCTTGGTAGGAAAATATTATTAGTTTTTAAAATTTATTTGTGATATTCTATACTTGATTATTGTCAGGTTACTGCAGCTTACTGAGTTTTTTTAGCTCCCTGGTCTAATGGGAGAGAAGGGCAGGGTAGGTTTCTTTCAATCATGTTCACCAATTGTTACATTGATTACTATTAAGTAGAAAAGGGAAAGTTCAAGGAGTCACTGAGGTGTTGAACCTGGCTTATACATAAATAAGCCAATTAAGAGATTCATGCTTTGAAATGCTGCACAGGATGTTGCTCAGTCTTAAAGATATAATTGCTACATTTACATGAATGTATTAACCTCTTCACTGTGCTTCCCTGTTCCATTTTTCAATTCCTGTTGGAACAGGAGTACCTTTTGAAAGCTTTTCTTTTACAGCTATCTAGTTCCATTTGAAAGAGCAGGGCAAATTCTATTTTTGACTACCTGGATTTTGATGATTCTCTCTAAACAATGCTGGTTTTACTGTTTTCCTTCTTGAAAAAGGTGCGGCAAATATGTTTTAAATTTCATTAAGTGCTTAATAATAACACTTGTTCTCTGCTTTATTAGTTTAAGTATGAGAAAGGAAACAAATTACTTTGAGAATGGAATTATCCTGTCTTGTATTTTTGGTATCATAACCTTCCAGTAAACAGCGACGAGTGGTATTTCCCGATCCAGCAAACTCTGCTAGATTTAGGTCTGCAAATCCCAACTGTTAAGATAAAATGACAAAGTTAGTAGTAAGTATATTGCTAACTGAAGGCACTTGCTACATGCACAACATAGAGTGCCACTCAACAGCAGTTTCTCCAAAATATGAATAAGAGAATTCCCATTAAAGGGAGTGGCCCAAGGCAAAAAGCAGAAAACAAACTTTGTGTGTCAAATTCTGCATAGCTTTTATTTTCAGTTAAAAATTAAAGTCTCAAGAGAAATAATAACAAGGACAGTTTCTTTATCTTTAAAGTAAACACATGCAGAAGGGTTTACTTTTATCAACACTTTCAACATACTAAACTGAAAGAAAAAAACATTCTGGTAATATAATGCTATTATACGGTTATTAAACACATCGATCCCATGTTAGAGTGACCACTGTATCACTATAAAGCACGTAATGACATCATGAGTATTAGAGTACTATTCTGGAATTACTTTAAAGGGGTATAAAATGACAAGAAAGAAAAGCTAATTTGTTAGCTAAATTAGAAACATCTCAGTTTACCTTTGCATATGCCTTTCCTCCTTTTAACTCCTAGAAAAAAGGAAAAAAAGACAAGCCATTAAGCTATTACGGATACTGTACTGACTGAGGTTTTTTTCTGTTTGTTTTTTTTTTAGAAAAGCAGATACCAATCTTCATTTTAAAATAGCTCTACACACATTTGCTAGGCTGTACTGTTGTTATTTAGAGCTTAGTATTAATTACATCCTCTGTGCAGGCCAGCAGGCGACTGTTGTCTTGTGGAGGGAGGAAAGAATGAGTACCAGATGCCAACCAGCATCTCGCTTTTGCAAAGTGTAGCCCCAAAGGCAGGAAGGGCTGCAGACAAAATTCTGGTGCTTAACACGGTTCAAACCTTCTAAGTTTACTGCTGCTTGCTAGAAGTATTTATCAAGGGCTAACTTTACAAAGACTGATGAGCGATTCCTTTGCTGTCCTGTTGGAATAAATGTTCTTTTCAATAAGAACATAACCCCCCCCCATTAATTAGTCAAACTAATTAATTAGTCAAACTAATAAAGATTACTATAAAATTTTGACTAGAAGAATACAAGAAAGAGCAAGAAAGAGGAGAGAAGCTACTTACCTTCCGTACAGACACCCTGCAAATGCAAGTATCAAGAATTCCAGTTGTGGCACTGGCACTGATTTTACACATAAATAAGAACTTTTTCTTCCAGCGGACACAGTTTGCCTGTACTACCTCCCTGCAAAGAGAGAACATGTGCTTAGTACCAGTTGCACATACATCCAGGACCAGAAGAAGCAATAGGACAGCTGGGAAACAAACACTCGCTCCAGTGTTTACAGAGTGGTCGCTTCACGCAAAATCTGATCCAAGGCCTGAATAATCATCCTTCAGTCTTGTCTTTGTGCACCAAGACTAATAACTGTTTCAGACCTTGAACGCAATATCAAATCTAAAGAAAAATTGAACAGCCAGGTGTTTCTGCAAGTGAATGAGATGGTGATTTTCCAGTTTGCCTCCAGAGAGTGAAGTCTTCCAGAACATTAGCTCCCAGACCCTGTCTTCCAAGCTGCTGAGCTTGGGAATGTGCTCAGGATACCCTCTTTGAAAAACAGTTTTCCAATACAGAGAAAGGGAACACCACACAAGCAGAACTAGACAACTCTGAGTCCTGGCAAAGTACAAAGGAAATGACACATTAATGCACTTGGGGCAAATAAGAATTTCAGCTACACACTGGGAATTTGCCATTTGAGAGCAAAATAAGACAACTAATATTTGAATAGATTTGTTCACTGCAGGAGGCTTGCAACCTGACAATATGATGTGGCTGGAAAGAGGCAAAATGTAGGATGCTTTCAGCTATATTAACATTATTATATAAGGCTTAAATGGAACACATTACTCTGCTTGGGTAACTCTGGTTGAGCAACAACAGACTCCAAGACGAACAGGTGCAAGGAGGACCACTAGAAAACTCCTGTATCTTATAAGAAAAAACTACATATAATAAAAATGCACTAAGTAATTCAAACACTTCAGAGACCAAGTAACTTTAAGTCAAGTTAAAGGTGGTCAGGACCAAAATAAGGCATGACCAAGCACTCATTTAAAACTGAAAAATTACAAGGTCTCAAACCATGGAGCAAGTTTCTAGAACAGCCTACTAGAGAGAAGTAGGAGCAAAAAAATCCTATTGTGTTAAAAGAGAGGGTTAGTCAGTTTGTCAATAACAGGGGACATAAGGACTGGTGGTACTGAGGTATTTGCCTCAATGATCAAAAGCTCTTTTTTAGTCCCATGCTTTTAATTTCAGAACTTGGGACTAAGGAGAAACTGTGCTAATTTCTTCTACCACTCTAATTGTTCATGTTCAGTCTTCATGTATTAAAGCAATATTTGTCCTTTTCTTTCTCCTCCATTTTTCTAATACACACATGTTTTATATTAACATCTTACAGCAGCTTGTTATTGAAGGTCCAAGACTGACATCTTTAACAGAACTAGGATTCTATGGCTCCACATGACCTGGAGTCAGCATTTATCAGCTGTGGAGAAATGACGAATTGCAAGGCGCACCCAAAAGCTGCGATTCACTGTGCCGGCGAGATTGCCAGCTCTGGTGCTCCCTGGCACCACGACTTGTTTACTTCTGCCTTAAGAGTAAACTAGCCTGCCTAAAATGAGTCAGTTCAGTGACTGCAAGAGACTGAGGGATTCTGGTGATGCAACACTGAGTCATACTCAAACATGTGACGTAAAATGAACTAGCTCTGTATACCACAAGCTACCTACTTTTTATCCGTTATGTTTTAAATTGTGAACTTGCCTGTGCTTTGGAAAACAAATCCTAAACTGCCAGTATATGAGTTATTTAAATCCAAAGTAGAACCCGAATTCAGAAAAGGCAAATTACTAACAGTTACATCCTCTACTGGAAATAGCTCAAGCAAGAAGTCATCAAGCAAAATGCAGCCTTAAAGGGATATTTGATAATTGCTAATATTTGTTAGACTTACAAAGTTCAGGAATAACGTGTAGCACTTATATGATCCTTGCTCAGCTGTAAGGTAAAGACAATAGTCAACTAGATATCCCCTGTGAGCAGAATACAGCTGTCCAAGTGCACGGGCATCTGGGGTCTGCATATTTGCAGGTTTCATGCATTGGGCTTAAAGATAACACAGCTTCTGAGAACACTTTTCTCCTGCAGATCACAGTGGTCCAGTAAATTAGGAATGAAATATCCTTAATTTGTTTCTTTTAAAGTTCTTTTTTCCTAAGTAACATATTGAGCTTATGCTAAAAACAAAAAACAGAACACCTCTTCTCTCTTAAAAACACCACACACAACTGATCAGAAGAGTTTTACCTTTTTCATGAGCTGTCTATCAAATAGAGAGAAGATATCTATGTCACGATCTTAAGTCATTAAATTCACTGTAGTACTCTAATCTTTCTGTCAACATTTCTATCAGGATAGACTGAGAATGCTAGAAGCTCTTATGAAACAATAGTAATGTCCTCTTGTGAGCACCAGAACCAATAGTCCTGCACTGATACTGAAAGACAAGACACTTGCTCACACTCTCAGTACTCGTGGCACTTATCCTAACTCTCAGGATCTCGTTAGACCAAAATGACTGAGCAGGAAGGTGAACGTGAGCAAAGTTTAACTAAGTGATATGGCTGGTCAAGATTTTCGTTCACTAAAAACATCACATTTTGGTACACTGGTAGTATTCCTCCCATAAAAATCCGAACGCACAAACACTAAAAATACCAGAATCAGATTTTATATGTAATTTCAGCACAGCATAGAGATCTCAGTTTTAACACACCACTATAATTAAAAAACTTCAACATTAACAGGATAATTAAAAATGCCATTGCCAAAACAAAGTGATTGTTGTAGGCAGCTGTCTGTTCTACTGGACTTTAAAGAGTTACTGAAATTAAATCTTACCAAAACTATCTAATCAATACTAAAATGCATGCAATTATACAAACCTTTATTAAGTTTCACAAAGCAAGAGCTCTTAACAACCCTTTGACTTAAGCTCTGTCCCCAGTGTCAGATCAAGGCATATCAGCTATGGCCATGAATTCACAGGGAGCCCGAATTTGCACATTACTATGCATCCAACAACATCTGCAAATCAATCCAGTCTCAAGTGTTCTTTTGGAAACTAGAAGGACTGCAGATTTTCTTCTATTCATTACAAGGCTATGAAACAAAGCCACCAGGAAGCATTCACTTGTCATCCATAAAGGTCAGAAAATCCTTTCTCATCATCACCCATAAACCACCCTTCCCTATCACCCAAGATACCGTGTGACTACTGGCAGCAGAATCACTTCTATTTCACTGAGTTCTTGCAGTGCTTTTACATCTGTCACGTTTCCAGTTATTAATAATCTTTCTTCCTACAATTAATGCCTTTGATTTTCTAGATGTTTCTGTAGGTTCATAAGGTCAAAATAATGTACCGAAATCTTGGTACAACTCGGTGTTATGGTTCAGGTTATGTTTCTACTTTTCAGAACAGCTTTCCTCCTCTACAGCAAACTACCATCAAAGCAGCTTTACATTGTGTAGTTACATAGTATTCCAGATATCACTAACATTATTGTAAAAGACAATTCAGTAATCATTAGAATTTTTCTGGTAAATACAAGATAAACATAAGTAACATCTGCTTGATAAATGCAAGTACCCTTAAAGCCTTTAAGGATTTTGAATTTATTTCAACATACTGATACTACTCTATGTATACCATTGTTCAAGTAAGGAAGATAGCACAAAAGCACTACGCTTTTGGAAGTCTCAATCCACTCATTGATATGAGTGGTGAGGATTTATTTAGGCAAATAATTTAATAAACTTCAGACAGGAAGATCAGGTTTTTAAGTCCTCTTACCAACAAAAAAGTAAAACTCACAGTAAAAATGCCTCTGTTATAGATACGAATGCTCTAATCTCATAAATATAAAATCAAGTAAAACAAGAAAAAGCCCGTCCTAGAATCATAGGCTTATAGAATCAACAGGTTGGAAAAGACCTCTGAGATCACTGAATCCATCCATACCTATCTGCCACTAAACAACAACCTTAAGTACCTCATCTACCCAACTTTTAAACACCTCCCGGAATGGTGACTCAACCACCTCCCTGGGCAGCCTCTGCCAGTGCCTGATGACCCTTTCTGTGAAAAATTTTTTTCCTAACGTCCAATCTGAACCTCCCCTGACACAGCTTAAGGCCATTCCCCCTTGTCCTATCACCTGTCACTTGGGAGAAGAGACCAAGACCCACCTCTCTACAACCTCCTTTCAGGCAGTTGTAGACAGTGATAAGGCCTCCCCTCAGCCTCCTCTTCTCCAGGCTAAACAACCCCAGCTCTCTCAGCCGCTCCTCGTAAGACTTGTTCTCCAGCCCCTTCACCAGCTTTGTTGCTCTTCTCTGGACTCACTCCAGAGCCTCAACATCCTTCTTGTAGTGAGAAGCCCAGAACTGAACCCAGTATTCGAGGTGCGGTGTCACCAAGTGCCGAGTACAGGGGCAGAATAATCTATCTGGACCTGCTGGCCACGGTGTCCCATAAGGACATCAAGAAAAGATCATTAGTTTCTTTCAGTGACATATTGTTTTAAAAAACAAGGTATCTGAAACATTTGTACACAATCTGCAAAAAAAACCCAACCCACTGCCCCTTCTGATTTCTTCTAATTGCATTATATAAAGAAAAGTGTGTCATATTTTAATGAAGATAACTTCTGTGTGATAAAAAGCATCAGCAAGTTTTTCCCCTCATGCTGAATAAAACAAGTCAAATAATCAGAACATTTAAGTTTAAAGAGTAATATCTAAGTTTCTGAGATTCTCAGTTCAAGTGCAAGGCCTGTATAAAATAAACAGTCCTATTGATTGGTTACCATGGAAATGAACCCAGATAACTTCTTGGCGACTGTGCCTGTGCTACGGGGCACGCCGGAGAAAGCTTTCCGTTATGAGTCAGCTTCCTATGAGCCTCACAGTCACTTTACTGCCGGCAAAGCAAAAACAGTTGTTTTATATCTCTTAGTTACTATGATGCATTCAAATACATACTAGGTTGTCAGGCTTTGGTGTAATTTAACGAGTGCTGGCAGTAGGACCTAGCTAAGAACAAACTGAATAGACCAATATATTAAAACAAATTATTCCAAAGTATAGTTTGTTACCATCAGTTTAACAAATCAAGTGTTTCTTCTTTAGAGGGACAATTTCAGACTGACTAAATTTCAAATGGAAGATTTCAGTCTTCTCTATGTATTTTATGTACTGTGCTATTTTTTTTTTTTTTGAAGGTGTTTATGACCAGCGGATTCGTTTCCACATCGATAAAGGATATGAATAATGTTTTTTTTCAGCAAATAGTCACAAATGCAGAAGTAAATAACTTTTAAGGACCTTAAGTGTCATGGGAAAAATCCCTACTTGCCAAATGGAAAAGCTATAGCAGGAGAGCTTTAGAAATAAAGAAACCAAAACTCCTTGTGGGCATTTACCAAAATACTGTGTTCCATTTATTAGAAAATTGTTTCTTCAAGTCCTTATCTTAATTATTCTAGACAGCCAATTATAACATTTAGCCATATGTAGATGACTGTCAAACAGATTGGTTTTCTAGTGCAATTATTTTAGAATCATTGGTCACTGAAGAAATACAAAATAGAAAGCATTTGTTTTCAGTTCTAAGATGCTATTTGATCTGTATATCAAACTACTTTCATATGAAATTACTTCTAGAAATACTTCTGGAATCAATTGGATCAGTGTGCTTCATGATGCCAAGGAAAGGGGCTTGTGTAGCTGGGCTGAAGGCTCCTGGGAGGAGCTGGTGCAGGACATTATTTTAGCTCCCCAGCTCTCCCTTGCCTTTTTTGAGCTCGGTTTTGGGTGTGCATGTGAACTTTTATCACCTAACCTAACTGCTTCCTTTAATCAACCCTTGGCTGAATAAACTTAATACAGTCAGCCCTGTCCTTCCAATACAGTGTTTAGTAGATTGGAGCAAAACAGGGTTATCTTCAGTGTAGGGAGTAGTCTTTTTTAAATGGGAACAAGATCCCATTCATACATATATTTTATATATGTACTTTATGTATACATATGTATTTATGAAACCTAATACCTTTCTTCTGCAGAACAGCAGAGCACCTACCAAAGACTGCTGATGCCACGATCCCACCTTACAGCGACAGGAACTAAGGCATTGGCCTATATTCTAACAGTTTATCAGCCCCCAGTGGTTCAGGTACTTTACAGTAAGATTTGGCCTTTCCTAGGCTATCTTTAGCATTAGGAAGGTATTGTTGGGCATAGAGTTCTCATTTATATTAGGGAACACATAATGATTTGGCATGCAAGACAGGAATATCCTCTTGCACCTCTCTTATCCCAAATCTACTTCCATTTCAAATTTGTGCAGTGTCACAGTTGAGGGGGAAGATACAGCTACATGTGCAATAGGGTCCCAGCAGAACGGAGTGACTGCCTCACCAGTCCACTTCAAAGCAAAACATTGCACACTACTATTCAGTCTCCCGAGACTAATTCCAACCATATAATCCTTAAAGAACGTTGAGCTACAAAGGAGGAAAAAATATTCAATATCGTTCTTCAAACACAAAGCTATACTTTAAATTGTTGTTTGATAACCTGAATGCTAAATTGAGTCTTCATTGAGAATGAAGATGCATTTTGTGAAGCTACAGCTCAGAGCATGACCTTCAAAGAATACACTGTAATAATGAATTTATGCAAAGCTTCAATTTATTGCTTATATTCAGGAAGAAATGGCTTACTTTTCCTTTAATATTCCCTGTCTCTTGCATGCTTGAGTCATATAAAAAGACACATTCTTGCCAACAAAACATTTTTTCCTAAGCATTGCAAGAAAACCTCAACAAACCCAGTCATTTACAAACAGAGCTTCAATGTTTCACAAATTTCAGTGTAAAGCGAACCAGCAAACAGTTGGCTCCACAAGAATTCCACTTGTTTACAGTGCACAACTTCCCAGTTAATTTGCTGTTAGTACACGCAAAACTTTAACAGAGCAATGATTTTCTATTCCACATGTTTTTATTCATAATAAACAGGTTTAAGTCTTTAACTGGCAACATTTCACGTCAAGTATTTATTATGAAATGTGTATAAACCAATCATCATGTGGAAACAAGAGCTGCTTTGGAATACTTACACCTACGAAAAACTACTGGTTACAGGCAAATACAGAGACCTAAGAGGAAATGGAATTAGCACTGTGAAGGGCAAACTGCATCAGCGAGACTTCAAAAAAAAGGCATGGTTCCCCTCTGTTGAACACTTGTGAGGCTGCATCTGCAGCACTGGCCTTTTTGGGAGCCCTCTCCGTAGGATGCTTAAAATAGAAGCAACTCCAGGGGTGTAAGATGGGGGTCTGGAGTTAGGGATGAAGGGGGCGTAAAGCACTTGATGCAGGAATAGTTGGGAACATGTGATTTTTACAGTCTGGAGGAGGTGAAGGAAGATATAATTGCTATCTTCAGTTATGTCCGTCAAGTTAGAAGAAGGAGCCAGATGTCTCTTAGTGGGGACAAAAGAAACAGAAAGAGGCAACAGCAAGAGAAATTCCAATAAAGTAAGGTAAAAACATTCACAGTAAAAGTGGTAAAGCAGAGGGGCAAGTGGTCTACAAAGACTGGTATCCCCATTCTTACAGATTTCCTAAAGGTGACAGGACAAAGCTCTGAGCTTCCTGATCTCATTGCGATTAAGTCTTGCTTTGAGCAGGAAATTGGACTACGTGATCCCTAGCATTCCCCTCCACCCTAAATTATTCCATGAACAGAAATAGTGCTTAAAATATGAAGGCAATCAGGTGTTACGGTGCTTGCAAATGGCAAGTTTATGACAGGAAAATACTATGCTCCACATCCTATGCTGCAGTCAGGGAAAAAAGAAACACCAACATCATCACCAGGTCTTTTAAGCCAAAGTGCCTGTTCTCCTGCACAAGCCAGACACAAAGTATAAAAGCTTCCCCCTCGTCACACACACACACACATCCCCTCTCCTCTTTAACAGATGCCTGTCATACACCTCTTTTCCAGGGACTTTGTCCTGAAAAGCTGGCTGTTGCTGTAACTCTTACCAGTACCTACTGTTGCAGTAACCAAAGTCTCACAAGAACGAGCCCTGTTCATCTCTGCAATAACCAGCTATATTTCATGCAAAATGCTGTCTGTACAAACATTTTCTTGTCTTCTACTGCAGCCCAAAGATCAGTGTCGTCAGATCAGATTTTATTTTCTTTACTCCTTTGATGATTTTTTAAATTTTGCTCCAATCTATTTCACAGATTTGATTTCTTCACCCCTCTCATTTCTACACCATTACTCTTTCGCCTTTATACGTGACCTCTCACATTGATATCTAGCCTTGTTTACTTCCCCTTCAGCCCTGTCCTGAATATCCACACCAATCCTTGTACAGCACGCTATCTTTCTCAAGCATATTCTCTAAACCTGTTCACTAAACCCATTTTATTGTAACTATTAATGAAAGGCTGAGGAGGTACAAAGAAGCTTTTATACCTGTAAAAAAAAGTTATAATTTGTTATAGAACTTCCCCTTCTTACCTCTTCTTCCCTACAGAGGACAGGGCCTGGAAGCTGCTCAACCAACAGTCCCTTCACAACTGAGAAAACGGTAAATGGACATTTGAGAATCTAAGAACAGCAGCTACAAAACTGCAAACCAGGATTTTTATCCCGCCACCAATTTGTCTCATGGCACTTGAAAACTTATTCTGTAAAATTTCAGTTTATCCAACTGCAAATCCAGTTACAGCTGAAAAGCTATTAGAAATACCATTATCCATTACCAGTTCTGAGACTATCAACAAGATTTATACATCATGCAGGGAGATAGAGTGATAAGGGCAGTAATTTCATGTGACAGGTATGTTTTTCTAACAACTACTTTTGTTCAAAACCAGGAAGCTGGCTAAGCTGCATTACTACCAGGAGAAATTTCCCCTTTCAAATGCAATAGCAGCAACGGGGAAAACAATGGTTAAAAAGCAATTTGAAGAGTTCAGTGAGGCAGAAAATGCGCTTACTTAAGCCACAAAACCAGGTGTACTTTTAGGCAGTCGAGAAGGAGGTAGCCAAGCATCACTAGAAGTATGAAATACTTATTATCTGGAAGACAAGAAATCAGTTTCTACAGAAGACAATTATGTACTCTAGCTTCTATCTAATAGGAATAAGAATATATTCATGCAAGAAATGGAGTATCTCCAAGACTGTCTCTCAGGGCTCAAAAGTGTGCCGTACTTAAAAAAACTTCCCTGGAATCTGTTGGAGAATAAAATGTTTTGATGAAAAAATAGTTCTCGGCCACCTCTAATCTCTGTCACACAGATACTGATCACAGTCAGCTGCTTAGTTTTGAATGTTGTTTTATGAAAGAAAGAAGAGAGAAATGTCAGCAGTCTCACGTGTCAGAAATCAGATCTCAAAGGCGGGGGGAACACGACCAAACTGAAGACTGCAGTCATGAGACCAACCAAGAAGCCCTTTCCTTGAGTGGGGTGCAGGTGGAAACAGAGCTAAAAACATTAACTACCAGGCTTACGGCTACTGTACCTTATATCTATACAATACAGTATTGAAAGTACACCCTCAAGAAATAAGATCCTCTATTTTCCAAAACTACTTTGATTTCCTCATATCCCATCTGGTATTTTGCTGCTGGTTGAGCAACAGCTCAGCCTGAGAGCAGTTACCTACTCTAGAGGCCCATCAATTACTTCTTCAGACTATTAAAATGAGGGCAGTTGCAGACAGCCTATACTTTCAATGCATTTATGCCTGCGTTAGACTAGCCTTGAATAAATATGTGTAGTATTCAGTCAAGTCTATATCTTAGAACAGTATTTTTCTGTTCAAAATATCCATAGGTGTAGCTTCTGCCCTGGAATAATCTTCTGTGATTATCTTACATGAATAGGCATCATGCGCACAATATTTTACGACCAGGCAATGCATAGATACATAATCTCCTGGAATCTGCACAAGTATCCTGAATTAACGTATCCAATTTCAGAGAGAGATTTCTGTTGTCACTGGCCCAGGGAAGTTCCACATAGGAAGCAAGGCTAGAAAGTTTTCTAAATGAAAATGAGGTTTGCCAGTACAACTTTGCATACACCCACAGTATGTTTGCTGAAAATCCACCCTTTGTTTCAAAATCTAAAAGTGACATTGTAAAGATCCAGAAGTCATACTAGAAAGCAATTTCCAAAAGGGGAGGGGAGGAACAACACTGTATGGCTGACTGGCAGCTCACTGGACTAACCAAATAAATCTGTCACCCCAACTTCTTTCAAGGTCTTCCATGTAGCAGAGTCAGAACAAGTCAAACATTCCCCCTCAGCTACTATGTGGCAGTTCAATGTCCTTTGACCAAAATATTATTTGACAGTACCAGATTACTTACAAAAGCTGAGTATTTTCTCAGGTAATTAAGCGTTTTGCATTACAATACAGATTTTTCTTTTCCTACGGTAAATATTCACAAATATGCACGGGGAAACTTCAATCAGAAGTTTTCAAATAGGAGTTCTGCAAAACTACATTCAAACACAAAACCCACAGTGGCACATAAACAATGACTAAGGCTGCAATTTACACACAAACCAGAACATCGTGTACTGCACTACAGAAGTTTTCAATAACGGGGACCATGTCTTCAGAACACATTTCTTACATTTCTCTTCCTTAGTAAAGATCTGAGAAGTGAAAAAATATTTTTCAGTAGCTTGAACTTTTATCTGTCTTCTTTTCAGCCCACTTCAACGTTCAGAGGAATGATATAGGTATCGCACTTCTTGCAGGATCGGGGCTTTAATCATTCATACAGTGTGAGCCGTGCAGTGCTGAGAGGATGACCACTTGACACTGTTTTCATCACAACTCAGTACATTTAGGCCTTTATTCCAATGCTGCCAGCCTGTGGTTTTATGAATTTCTTTCTCAGTGAGTAAGCTTTGTAAAGAAAATGCTAATAATACTGGGCTGACTTATAGCTTGCTGATATCACTGCCCTTTTTTGGTCTTTTTTAAGGCAAGAGGCAGCAGGGTATTGGTTTGCACCACTACCAACTTGAGAAGTTAATTCTCAATAACTTTTCTCTAAAAAAGTTGTAATTTACTATACCTCAGTCAGTAACAAAAAAGCCACTAAGAAGAGATGATCAGTCTTCCCATGTAGTATATGCTATTTGAGAAAAGTTTGGATATTATTTTCTGAAACAAAATGGAGTTCTTCCAACTTCTTTTATATCACCACAAAGATCACTAAGGACAGGACTGCCAGCTCGCCTTGGAACTAACAAACGTGCAACTTGAAGACGATGCCATTCAAAGAAGTTTGCATCTGACAAGTTTTAAAATGCTGCCACTATTAAGTTAACTTAATTTCTTCCTTATTTATTCAGACCTTTGCTGAATCACCACTGTGAAAATCCACCTGTTAATTCTTAAGCTAAGAGCATAGGCACTCCCTAAATCAGCACTCAAGGATCATTGTAGAGGAAGCCTTTACCAGTCTACCTCAACACTTATCAGGCCATCAGGAATGGACCAGTTACGCTCTGTGACCTTAATATACCAGCCTGTTTCACTTCCTTTTGGGCCATACTCCCAGAAAGAGAAAATGGAAGAATCTCAAAGCTTCTTTGACTCCAACACAATACTTCAACACACTTCTTTATGTTGTCATGCTTCCACTAACACTTCTTATGTACACACACCACCTCCTATCACACATACTTTACTTGCAAGCACTATTCACATTCATAAAGATACACATATATGCTTTCAAGCTTTTAATTTTAGCATCATAAACAGGCAAAGCAAAAAAAGTCTAAGACCACAATTATGTACCAGAAATGTCAGCTCAGCTGAAATCCCCTCCTTTAAAACAGAGATACTGTTCAGAAGATGTCTGTCAGCCTGTGAAAATGAGTTCAAGGCAGTAAGGGCTGCATTAGGACAGCAGTGGCACGTTAGCGCTTAACATCCCGGTTATCATCATCATCCATTACTCATGAAGAAGTCACTTACAAGAAAAACGTTGAAGAAAAAAGAGAGATGTGAAATGGTTAGAGAACGCTGACGAGCTGAAGACCCTCCAGCTGTACAGAAGGAAAATTAATCTTGAATTATACATGCTAGTATAACAGAATGGTTAATAAGGAAGCTTTAGGCCCAAATTCCATTTATAAGCCCTTTATTTTCCTTGATTCTATTTACAGAATCAAAAGCAGATAATTTAACAAGCTCTGTAACAGTATTTTAAGAAGAAAATAACTGAATATTCATAGATCCGTTCCCGATTTCTTCCTGCTCCCAGAACTCTACGAGACATTTTTCAGTAAATCCTTCTCGTAACAACATTGAAGTAATTTAATAGCCCAGACAACATGAGTAAGTGTAATGGGAGGGGAGGCTGCTCCTCCCCAGAGCTGAATGCACAGCGCAGCCTTCCTGCTGATGGGGTTCAGCCTCTGCCTGGCACCTGGAAAAGTATCAACCCCACCGCATTGGCGTTACCCACCGCTCCCAGCAGGCTGGGAAAAGCCACCGGCACAGCAGGTGACAGCCTGGTTGGCGAGGCAGAAATTAAAAAAAAAAAAAAAAAAAAAGAAAAGAAAATGAAAGAAGAGCTGCTGCGCTTGCACCGCGGGACGAAGCAAGAGCAAGTGAGGAACAGCTAGAACCCGAAGGCTTGCGGGACAGGAGGACTCCTCCGCGTTCGCTCTCCGTGCAAACACCAGCACAACGAGGCAGAGCGACCCGGTGCCCGGCAGAGCGAACCCCGCGGCGGCCCCGGCGGCGGGTTGGGACCCCCCGCGCTCCCGGCCCCCCGCCCGCCACCGGCTCCTGCCGCCCGAGCCGCCGCTCTCCCCGGGACAGACCCGCCCACGCACGGGCTCGCTGCCCCGCTATTCGCCGCGTTAACAGCCTCAGCGAGTTGTTCGCACGAGTCGCTGGGGCTCCGGGCGGGAGCAGCCCGCGGACAGCCGGGGGAAGGGCGAGCCGGCACCTACCGGGAGGACTCCCCGCGGAAGCTGCCGCCGTGCAGCAGCCGCACCTTGCAGAAGAGGATGCCGTTAACGAAGGGCACGGAGGAGAGCTCGTCCAGCTCCAGCTCCACGCGGAACTTGAACTTCTTCTTCTTCATCACGACGAGGGCCATGTGCCGGGGCGGCCCCGCCGGAGCTGCGGGGCGGGGACACAGCGGGGAGCGCTCGGGGCGGCCCCGGGGCTGGGCTGGGGCGGGGACCTCCCACAGACCGGGCCGCCCCGGCCCAGCCAACCCGGCCTGGGACACCCCCGGGGGCGGGGCAGCCACGGCGCCCCTGGGCGACCTGGGCCAGGGCCTCACCGCCCCCAAATTGAAGAAGTTCCTCCTTACGTCTAGATTAAATCTTCCCCCTTCCAATTTAAAGCCGCGCCCCCTCGCCCTATCACTACAACCTTTGTAAACAGTCCCTCCCCTGCTCTCCTGCAGCCCTCTCAGGTACTAGAAGCTGCTCTAAGGTCTCCTCGGAGCCTTCTCCAGGCTGAACAACCCCAATTCTCTCAGCCTGGTCTCACAGCAGAGGTGCTCCAGCCCTCTGATTATCTTTGCGGCCCTCCTCTGGACCCGTTCCAACAGCTCCATCTCCTTCTTAAGCTGCCCAAGGTCTTGAGGAGAATTTGCTTTACCTTTTCTTTCAACTGATTAAATTATTAGCCATCTCTAAGTCTACATGAGAAACCTATCTCCCATAAAATTGTGATCTGTTACTTCAAATTCCAGCGACAAAGCTGGTGAGGGGGCTGGAGAACAGGCCTTGTGAGGAGCAGCTGAGAGAGCTGGGGGTGTTTAGCCTGGAGAAGAGGAGGCTGAGGGGAGACCTCATTGCTCTCTACAACTACCTGAAAGGAAGTTGTGGAGAGGAGGGAGCTGGCCTCTTCTCCCAAGTAACAGGGGACAGGACAAGAGGCAATGGCCTCAAGCTCCGCCAGGGGAGGTTCAGTCTGGACATCAGGAAAAATTTTTTCACAGAAAGGGTCATTGGGCACTGGCACAGGCTGCCCAGGGAGGTGGTTGAGTCACCTTCCCTGGAGGTGTTTAAGGCACGGGTGGATGAGGTGCTGAGAGGCATGGTTTAGTGATTGATAGGAATGGTTGGACTTGATGGTCCAGTGGGTCTTTTCCAACCTAGTGATTCTGTGATTCTTATACTGAGGATTATATTGAGCTCGTCTGTGCTCACAGCTGGGAACAGTCCCGTGGCACCGATGGTCACAACACCTCTTTGTGTGACATATGGCTTAGCACCCAGTGTGCTCTCCAGGGCACAGCTCTGTCTCGAAAACCCGTTTCAAGAGACTAAAACATAAAGCAAGCTCCGAGCAGCCTCCACCAGGAGGTCAATATCCTCTTCACACAGTATTGCGTGAGAAACCAGCACATAGCACATCTTCACACAACCGAGCGTTCATTCACATGTTAGGAAAAAGAATTGTTATAATTACATGTGCTGTGTGATACTGAGTTCCTGAAACCTTGTTGCAGCTTGTGAAAGTGCTGATGCCCCTCAGTTTAAGATAAATATATTAAATATATTTTCCATGGAATACAAAACTGATGAATACACACACCATGAGTGACGTGTGGCTAAGTATACCAGCATCTGCCTTGTACCGTGATCCTAGAGAAAAGACGTAGTAAAGAGTAAAAGCTTAAAAAAGGAGTGCCCAAAAGAGAAATGCTCTTGTTTTTTTTAGTCCTAGAGCATTCAGGGTATAAAAAGTGTCTATATACAGAACTTTCCAGTAAGAAGAACTACAAAGGTCATTCTGATTTCATTATCAATTTCATGTTCCTAATAAAAACTTCCCTCCAAAACTCCCAAGTGTCAAGAAATCACTGGCTGTGACAGAAGCTGCTTGACTAGAGTAAAATTAATATGAGGATATCTTTGGGCATTTGGCCTTGACCTAGGAATTCCCCCCTTGAGAAAGCTTTTTGAGTCTGCTCAAATATAATTCTGGAAGTCTTGTCTCTTTAACAGACTGCAGGAGCCTGCAATATACCATACACTAGAATTCTTTGGGTTCTCTATTCATCAATTCTGTTAAAAGCAGTGGAAGGTGAAAGGTTTCCAGTGCCTAAAGGAAGTGAATTAGTATTTGGTTGGTATCAAGTTGTACCAAGATGCTCTTTTAAGGCTAAAGAACCAAGTCCAGAGTCTTGTTAGAAACAGATATGTCAAGCTGGTGGAAGAGATTGCCGCATATAGCTAACATTAAGATCTAGGAAGAAAAATAGGGTTGCATACCCAATGAACTGTCTGTTGGAAGTTGGTAAATACAGTTGGTCCAGCTGTGATACCAGACCTTAAAGAAAAGCTGAACAAATTTATTATTGGTTAGAGGAGAAATAGATTGACAACCTTCATAAATTATTGAAGCCTATAGATTAGTATGTGCTCTTTGAGCAGTCTCCAGTCCAAGCAGGTCCTCTGTATAACCAAAGTTCTCAGGAAGCTGTAATAGTTTATGTGCTGAGTGCACCAACAGGCTGTAACAGCCCTGCACAACCTTACCTGGCTTCTCACTCACATGCTGCCTGGGAGACCCATTTAAGCTCAACTCTGAGCCCTCAATCCTTATTTGAGCCCTGTTGTAGGTCTGACTGTCTCTTGGGTGCTTGTTACATTGTAGTCCTGCTTGCACCTTGTTGTAGACCCTGACCTGCAGGCTGTCTTCCTAGCTTGATCTCAGACCTGTTTTTTTTTTGTTGTAGATGCATCTGGTTGCTGTTGCTGGACTGAATCCTGAGTCGTGTTCCCAGTGTGACCTGAGACTGGCTCGCTGCTGTGGGTGCCTGCTCTCGTTGCTCAGAAACTGCAGGATGGGCCCTGGCTGGTGACAGTCCTGTCCTGCTGTCTGTTTTACTGCACTTGGCGTCCTGCTCCGAGGGACAGAGCTGGCCCTTGCTGTGCCCTGCCATCCCAAGAAACAGGTGGTTTCCCAGTGACTTTAGGAGGTTTGATTCAAATGCAATCCTCATCTGAAAAAGCCTCTATTCAAAAGCTATATTTACTTTCTGAAATCGGTACCTTGAAAAAGTCGATATTGAGTATAACCTTCTTGATCAGAAAGAGGCAAAGTCAAAAGTGTCAGAAGTATACATTTTTAAATAGGTTTAGTAACCTTAATCGAAAGATTCTCAAAATAGCAGTGATGTCTTTCAGGAAAGAATAAACACTGTGGGTAATGTAACAATCCGGTGTTGTCATTGATGTAAAGCTTCTGCAAGTTTAAAGTATTGGAATTTTATTCTAGGAGACGTTCATAAATCTTTAAAGAAGCTGGATGTTACTCAAGCAGGCACACAACCTCAAAGATTCAAGAAAAATCAGTGTTTTTCAAAACAGCACACTTACACCAGGATAAAATTTAAAAAAATCAAAAGCTGTTTGCTCTCCTGAAGAATATAAGATTTTGGTCACAAAGTTGCAGGAGTTAATAGGGAAATTCCTTTATGGACAGGTGAGTCCACGGACAGGTGAAGCCATGGTATCTGGGGTTTTTAAATCCTCCAAAGCACCAGTGTATGTATCATTGTTGGAGATGGTACTAATGTCACCTGTGTTCATCCACTCAGCCTGTTTGTTTTCTGCACCTGTGCACCTCTGTTTCTGACCTGTAGCTCTTTTGCCTGGGAGCAGTGGCATTTGAAACACTTTGAAACGTTCCCTGGGTTTGGCTCTAGCTGGATGACTGCTCTTGATCTGACATAGGGTCTGGGCTACAACCTGTACCCAGATAAGTGCCTCCAGCAGCGATCAATTGTAAGCACTCTGTCTTGGTCACGAGAGAGATTAATTTGGATGTCTGAAAACTAAAGGAAACTACAAAGTAAGCTCTGTGGGAGGCAAAAGCAATGTGGTTAAGGAAATGCCATAATTGTGACACTTCTCATAATGCTTTAAGGAAAGTGGTGAAGTCTCAGTCTCCAAATAGGTTTGTACACGTCTAGTACAAATCCACATGAGCAGTCTCTCTGATGACCCCCAGAATGATCACTGCCTCCATGTGGCACGGCTCCTTAAAGCTGTGCTGTAAATAAAGCTCCAGTAACAGCCCCTGTCCTACGAGGTGTTCTGTACCCTCCAGAAGAGTGATGTGACTCAGGGAAAGCCAGAACACAGCTGAAGCATATCCAGCTTAACCACCACTGGCAACATAAAGTCACGATTTATTAATTTGTAAATAGTATTTATTGGTATTACAGCACCAATCTTTCTGAATTAAGACACAAGACCTTTTTCACACTAAACCAGTCCAGTGCCATGTGCCAGAAAAGATGAGTACCAGTAAAGAAAAATCTATGACAAATAACAGAAGAACCTGAATTTACCACAGCTTGTTCCTATATGACAGTAGCATTCCAAAATATGTTTATTTTGAAGAATTATTTTATAATGATAGTTTAAACCTGAGATAACTATATCTGTATAATGGAGCAAGTATTCATTTTACCCTAAACCAAGAAAAAACATTGAACTTTTTGTGTTACTTTTAAATATACATCGCCTTTGTGGTGTTTAATTCTATCCTCCTGTGTGTGTCCTGGAGATTGCTCCTTCAAGTGACTTAACATTTCGGGCTATACTTGACAAGACAATTTTTTAACTGTGCAGCAAAATCAGATTTCATCTCATAATTTAAAAATTACTCAACTGCAGTCCCTGGAGTTAAGCCAGAAATTACTTCTGGCTCACACAGAAGCCTATTTTCATAATTTTTAGATTATGATTTTAGATTATTAAATGTTTCCTTGGTCACAGAAAGAGAGCTACCATATCTAGAGCAGACACTGAATCATGCAATTCAGCTGAGCTTTACAGTTATCTTCTAGTCTATCAATAAAATATATCAAGTCTGCTTCTAGCCTCTGAGGTTTTGTGATATTTATAGCAGTTCCTCTAAGTGGATAGTATTGATGTGATTTAAACATTTATTGCACATGTATTGACACATATACTAATTAAAAGCTCTTGGTTTAGTAAGTTAAATGCATTTTTTTTATATGTTATTGATATTCTGATACCAGTGATATTCTGATATCAGTGTTGATATCAGAAAACCTTATAATACTCAATGCAAATAATATAAATGTAACAGAATTGAAGAAAATCTTATTTTAGATGTATATCTCAGGCAAAGATATTTGTTGACTCAGATGTCCTTTGTGGCTATGCGGTTCCTTCAAGCAAGGTAAAAATCAGAGTGCAAGATGACTATTCCAAACTCCTTTTTAGCGAACAGGGACTGTAGAAATGATGCAGCCACAAAACCTGTCATGTAAGACTGTTTTTAGAGGAAATAATAGGTTTGGTAGTGCTAGCTTTCAAATAATAGGAAAGATTTATTTGCTTGATAGTGATGTAAATGAGGCAGAACTCTGGAACTGCCATTTGGGGTCACTGTCATATGTCCCTGCAGCAGGTCACTTAGCCCTGAGCAGTGTCTCTATATTTCAGCAAGGGCAACGGCTTCCTCACAGCGCTCTGTCTAATAGTTCATCTATCAATATATGCGCAATGTCTGAGAATCTTTCCTACTGTCCCTATTGGCATCGGCCAGTCATACTGCAGCCAAAGCATTTAAACCTTCTGCACAGCTCTATGCAACTTACTCCATTTTCAGGGAGATCAGGGGAAATCTGGGGTTGCTCCATGACAATGTGTTTCGCCGTTGCTTTACATCTTGGATAAACAGGTGGATGAAATGAAACCCGCACTTCCAATACTCTCCTGTGCATGCAAGTCAAACCAGAATACATTTGCAAATATGAATTTTCTACCAACAAGCTCTATTATCAGCCTGTTTTCTGTGGCTACTACTCCCATGCAACTCCTAACAGTACGGCACACGCTATAGAATTTAATAGCTATGCAGGATGCCCTTACACAAGCCAAACCTGCCAAAACTAGCTTTTCTTCCTTGTCGCTTCAAGAAGAACAAGTGCATCTTTTCCTCATTCACATTGCATTTTGGACTACTGTCACCAACTTTTCACAACTGTTAATGACAACTAGAGAGTTCTTAAGAAAATGTCAGTATCTCGTTGAAGGTCTCTTCTTGTCTTGATCCTTTATTTATGTTACTTTTTACTTCAGTCAGTCATCCCCCATCAGACACTTTTTTCAATCCACAATACAGGTAAATTATAGTAGGTACCCAATCAGTCCACAAATGTATATCTATTGGCATTAAAGTAATAGTTAATTTTAATTGGAAAAAATATTCTAAATGTGTGTATATATAACATATACATATTCACTCTGAAGTGATTACCAAAACGTGGTATCTGTCATTATGCTGCTAGGAAAATATTAACACTCAATAATTGCAGGTTCCTGTGAGAGCTTGCATATAGCTTTATTGATCATATGGAAACAATTAGCTGGTGTTGAACATCTAAACTACTTTAGCACACAATATAGGGTGAAACTGGCTTGTTAAACATATTTATCCCTTAAGTGGAGGCTGCAAAGCACACTCTCATGGAGTTTCCAGATGATCCCAAACTGTGGGAGACCACCCGGTATGCTTGAGTCCAGGGCTGCCATTCAGGGATGCTCGAGGAATGGGGTGACAGGGATTTTATGAAATACTGCTCATAGGAAGGAGTAGTCTCTTGCAATGATAGTGGCCAGGGAGCACCTCTGCTGAGAAGGACCTGGGATCTTGGCAGAGTGCAAGCTGGACATGGGCCAGAAGCATCCTGGGCTGTATTAACAAAAGCATGGTGAGCAGATGAAGAGAAGTAATTACCCCTTTCTACTCTGCACAAGCAACAGTGTATTTAGAATCATAGAATCTTAGAATCATCAGGTTGGAAAAGACCCACTGGATCATCGAGTCCAACCGTTCCTGTCAATCACTAAACCATGCCCCTCAGCACCTCGTCCACCCGTGCCTTAAACACCTCCAGGGAAGGTGACTCAACCACCTCCCTGGGCAGCCTCTGCCAGTGCCCAATGACCCTTTCTGTGAAATTTTTTTTCCTAATGTCCAGTCTAAACCTCCCCTGGCAGAGCTTGAGGTCACTTCCTCTCATCCTGTCCCCTGTCACTTGGGAGAAGAGCCCAGCTCCCTCCTCTCCACAACCTCCTTTCAGGTAGTTATAGAGAGCAATGAGGTCTCCCCTCAGCCTCCCTTTCTCCAGGCTAAACAACCCCAGCTCTCTCAGCCGTTCCTCGTAAGACTTGTTCTCTAGCCCCTTCACCAGCTTTGTTGCTCTTCTCTTCACTCACCCCAGAGCCTCAACATCCTTCTTGTGGTGAGGGGCCCAGAACTGAACACAATACTCAAGGAGCGGTCTCACCAGTGCTGAGTACAGGGGCAGAATAACCTCCCTGGCCCTGCTGGCCACACCATTTCTGATACAAGCCAAGATGCCATTTAGGCCAGTGCTGAGCACCCCAATACCTACAAGACATGTATAAACTGGAGACTTCAGTAGAAGGCCACCAAGAGGTCTGGGGCTGGGGCACTTTTTCTGTGAGGATAGAGGCTGAGGAAACTGAGCTTGTCAACCAGGAGAAAAGAAGGCTTCGTGGAGACTTAAAAGGAGGCCTACTTGGTCTTGGTAGCTACAGACAGTTCATGAAGAAAATGGAGTCAGGCTCCTTGTAGTAGGGCATGGTGGGAGGATAAGGGACACCAGGCACAAATCAAAATGAGAATGGCTCAGAGTGGAACCAAAGGGAAAGAAAAACATCCTCCCTGTGAGGGCAGTCAGGCTGTAGAGCAGGCTGCTTTGGGAGGTTGTACAGTTTCTCCTCTTGGAAGTCTTCAAGACTGAATGAAAATGTGAGTAACCTGGTCTGAGTTCATGGCTGAGCTTGCTTTGAGGAGGAGGTTGGACTACAGACTCCCTGAGGCCCCTTCCCACCCTGTGATTCTATGAACCTATAATGCAATTATATGGTCTTTAGACATGGAAGTCATAGCAGTGTCTTGCTTTCTTTCAAACATCAAGTAGTCTATGGTCAGACAGTGTAGCACATTAGTTTTATTAATTACCCTTTGAGCAAGGCTACTAAGTTGCTGCTTTAAGTCTGAAATGCACTTCCCCTTGTTGTTTACGAACTAACATGCACCATGAGAGCAAGACTCAGTCAGTGCCTCTAGTTTTCCCTGCAGCCCTCCCACAGAGAGCCTGCTTCCTGACATTTGCCATCCATTTGTTCTCCTTCTGAACAAATGGAACCAGCTGCGTCATTTAAGTAGCTACTTTTACATTTACCCCACTGATTAATTTATGAAGCAATTATGAAAGCAAACCTCTAGAAGTTTCCTCTCTAATCTTTATTCTGTTGGCCTCAAGAAGCCAAGCTCTTTCAAAGCCTGCTGGTTTCTGGACCAAGGGCTTTTTAGGTGTCTTCAACTCAGACCCAACTGCTGGTGGCCGGAGTGAAAGAGCCTATCTCAGCTGGATCATTGGCAGAGTTCCTGGCATTTCATAGAATGGTTTGGGTTGGAAGGGACCTCAAAGATCATCCAGTTCCAATCCCCAGCCACAGGCAGTGACACCTCCCACTGGATGAGGCTGCTCAAAGTCCCAACCAGCCTGGCCTTGAACACCTCCAGGGATGGAGGTGTTATGAGGTCTTATGAGGAGCGGCTGAGAGAGCTGGGGTTGTGTAGCCTTGAGAAGAGGAGGCTGAGGGGAGACCTCATTGCTCTCTACAACTACCTGAAAGGAGGTTGTGGAGAGGAGGGAGCTGGGCTCTTCTCCCAAGTGACAGGGGACACGACAAGAGGGAATGGCCTCAAGCTCCGCCAGGGGAGATTTAGGCTGGACATTAGGAAAAAATTCTTCACAGAAAGGGTCATTGGGCACTGGCAGAGGCTGCCCAGGGAGGTGGTTGAGTCCCCTTCCCTGGAGGTGTTTAAGGCACGGGTGGACGAGGTGCTAAGGGACATGGTTTAGTGTTTGATGGGAATGGTTGGACTCGATGATCCGGTGGGTCTCTTCCAACCTGGTGATTCTATGATGATTCTATGGGGCACCCACAGCTCCCCTGGGCACCCTGTGCCAGCGCCTCACCGCGAAGAAATTTCTTCCTCATGTCTAGTCTAAATTTCCCCGCCTTCCAATTTAAAGCCGCTCCTCCTCGCCCCGTCACTCCGTGCCCATGTGAGCAGCCCAACCCCAACGTCCCCGGGTCTCCCGCAGCCGCTGTCACAGCTTGAAGCCGCTCTAAGCCGTCCCCTCAGCCTCCTCCCTCCCCAGGGCGGGTCGGGGCCCGCGGCTCCTCCCTGGGGCGGGTCGGGGCGGGCCCCGCGGGGTTGAGGCGGGCGACGGGCGGTGGCTGCGGAGCATCGTCCCCTCCCGCCATGCCCGGCGTGCGGCGCGGCGCCTGCGAGGGCGGCCGGGATGGCGACCAGCGCTACGCCAGCCTCTTCAGGAAGCTGGACCTCAACGAAGACGGCAGGGTGGACATCGCCGAGCTGCAGACGGGCCTGCGGGCCATGGGCATCCCCCTGGGGAAGGAGGCGGAGGAGGTGGGAGCGGGCCCCGCGGCGGGGGAGGCTTCGATCGGGGACGGGAGGGGTCGGATGGGACGGTAGCGACCGCGGGGCCGGGCGCTGCTCGGCAGGCGCTGCCGCCGCCCTGGACAGGGCGGCGGCAGCGCCTGCCGAGCAGCGCCCGGCCCCGCGGTCGCTCCGCGCCGTGCTGAGTGATGCCAAGGCCTGTCCTGACGTTTCACAGAATGGTTTGGGTTGGAAGGGACCTCAAAGCCCACCCAGTTCCGACCCCCCTGCCGTGGGCAGGGACGCCTCCCGCTGGATCATGTTGCTCAAAGCCCCATCCAGCCTGGCCTTGAACACCTCCAGGGATGGAACATCCATGACTTCTCTGGGCAACCTGTGCCAGCGCTTCACCACCCTCACAATAAAAATCTTCTTTCTAATATCTAATTTAAATATACCCTTTTTCAGCTTAAACCTCCCCTCATCCTGTCATTGCACTCCCTGATACAGAGCCCCTCCCTAGCTGTCTTGTAGCGCCCTTTAAGTCCTGGAAGGCAGCTATAAGGTCTCCTTGGAGCCTTCTCCAGGCAGAACAACCCCAACTCTCTCAGCCTGTCATAGAATCACCAGGTTGGAAGAGACCCACCGGATCATCGAGTCCAACCATTCCTATCAAACACTAAACCATGCCCCTTAGCACCTCGTCCACCCGTGCCTTAAACACCTCCAGGGAAGGGGACTCAACCCCCTCCCTGGGCAGCCTGTTCCAGTGCCCAATGACCCTTTCTGTGAAGAATTTTTTCCTAATGTCCAGCCTAAACCTCCCCTGGCGGAGCTTGAGGCCATTGCCTCTTGTCCTGTCCCCTGTCACTTGGGAGAAGAGGCCAGCACCCTCCTCTCTACAACGTCCTTTCAGGTAGTTGTAGAGAGCAATGAGGTCTCCCCTCAGCCTTCTCTTCTCCAGGCTAAACAACCCCAGCTCTCTCAGCTGCTCCTCATAAGACCTGCTCTCCAGCCCCCTCACCAGCTTTGTTGCTCTCCTCTGGACTCGTTCCAGAGCCTCAACATCCTTCTTGTGGTAAGGGGCCCAGAACTGAACACAGTATTCGCTGGGGAGGTCCTCCAGCCTTCTAATCCCCAGGGATCAGAATGTAAAATCACATAATACACAATTCTCTGGACGGAAGTATTTGTGTGGTAAGGCAAGTTTGTGCTGAAACAGCACGCACAGATTCAGTTAAGCTGAACAGGTACAGTCAAGATCTGTGCTGGAGTGATTACCGTAACAGTCCCGTTCTTTGTTTCAGTATAAAGAATGGTTAGATGGCATTCTGCTGCCCTGCCTGTAGTAACTCTTGCATACTTTCTGAAAGAGGTTCGGGAAAGTGAATGCTAATTTTGACTGCAGTGTTAAGAGGTATATTAGGTCAATAATTCAGTTTCAGTAGCCTTATACTAACGGTTGGACACCGCTAGTTCTTTCCCATGGTATCATTGTTTGGTCTTTGTTTTACCTCTTCTTGGTATATTTCATTTTCTCTCTCATATACTTAAGGGAAAGGTATCCAGCAGGGCTTTCGAGTTGAGTGATGATTATTTGAGGGTATCAGTGAAAGCACACGTTCACTTCAGTATTGCTTCTGTTCAAAATCATCTTTACAGTAAGTACATATCTTATGTATTCTCAGTTTCTGGTATATAAGGGAGGGATAGTTTGACCCGTTTGCTTATCCCTCAGTGTTGTCAATATGAAGAGCATGCTAGTTGCAAACTTCAGTCACATATTGTTGAAAACCTGTTGCACCAGTTTAGCAGTTTGGGGCTTTTACTTACATTGGACAACAGGGGAGGAGGTGACCAGTTAGTTTTCTGGCATTTAACGAGATTGGTCTTCCCACATAATTCGCTGAAAGCCATGAGACGCCAGTGGGGTGTTCCTTATATTTTGAGCAGCTTAGAATTGAAGCTTCCAAGCTCTTTCTCAGCTTGTATGTGATGCTTTTTGTTAACAGTGCTCATCTGGGTATCTGTCAAATTCTTCTCAGTTGCTGCAGGATAAATTGGAAGTGAAACCCATGAAATCAAGAGAGAGAAGATAGACTTACCTGGATGTAGTGGAAAGCAGGAACTGGCTGCCTTAGTTGCTTGAGGAACAGAGTAAACAAAATAAGGCATGAGTCATCTTGTGAAAGTTGTTGGGAGTGTACTGAAACTTCTATATGCTCAGTATTTTAAACTTAATGGTGGGCACAGTTTGAACTAAGAACTAGAAACTGGTCTGGTTTCTTCAATAACTACACTTCTTGTAACAAGAGAGCCTCAGTAAAACTTGCTTTCAGCTTCTTTCCTGTCTGACGTAGTTAATCCGCTTCCTGTACTTGCAGCTCATAGCTGCCTTCTCCCTCTTACTTCACTTGAAGCTCTGAAGTGATGTTGAATTCAGTAAAAGGTCTTTTTAATACTTGGTAAAAAGGTATTTTATTAATGAAGTCAGATATTAAATCATATTCATGTTTGGAGAGGCAGAAGTAATATTATAATTACTCATAACTAATGAATAAGGAAATGAGATGTGGAAATACTGCAGATTGTGGCAAAGTGTTAGCTACAGAACTGATCAGCCCTGCCACAAGAGTGGCACCGTGGGGTGGGCAAACCTTGGGATATCCCAAGCAGAGCTGGCTTTGGTGCCTTGTGGCTGGGCCTGGGAGTTGTTGCACTGTTGTTACATTCTAGTTGCAGGTCTGTGTTAGGTTTCCAAAAATACTCTTGCAGGGCCGTCTTCCGCGCGTGGAGTGAAATCCATGTGTACAGGAGTGTTGGTCACTGTACTTCTGGGGGGCACAAGCTGCTTTCTGGTTACTGGGTTTAACTGCACAAAGTCAGTTGGTTCATCCTAAGGCATCGTCTTCACGGTATCAGTTAGCATTTGTGCTACTAGTATTTATTTCTTCTTTTCCCTTGAAGTGTAATTCCTCTCTAGAAGGAATAAGCATATCTTTAAAAAGGTGCTATCCATTTGAGTAATAGACTACTCTATGCTCTTTTTATTTTACCTTTCCTCAGTTACCTTGGCAGTTTTTTTAATGGTTGGTGTATGATGAGACACTTTATTTGGTGAAGTGACATGTAGATAAGAGAATTGACGTGAAGCCATGTGGCAAGCTTTGGAGGTAGGTCGCATGTCCCTGTAAGGAAGAATAATTTTTCCCCATAGCAAGACATCAAAGCCCAACGTGACAGAAGCTCCTAACATTGTGTTCTACTTGACCTGCCTCCTGTCAGTATCTGACAGACAAAAGTAAACCACTGGAAAATCTGAAATATGCGCTGCTTAGAGGCTGCCAGGATGGCTCCTGCTTTATATTGTAGTATATTACCCACCATGAATGACTAACTTTGCAAAACTTTACAAGATTCCTGACAAAATGCTTTAACACCTACGAAGAAGGAATTCGGTGTGGTGACAGTATCAAATGGTGCTCTACAGGTAACATTAGCAGTTATTGTAGAGCCACTTTGATTAGCAGAGTTGTCCAGCAGAGACACCAAATAGATGTTGGGATCAGATCTCAAATGATCTCACCCAATGTCTTCAAAATGCCGTGTCCCTCTTAGGCAGGAGTACCATAAATGGTGCGAATGGTTTTATGAAGAACTATTTTTGTTCACCCTTTCCTTCTGTTGCAATCAGTCCTTACAGTAAACCTGTAGGAAGCAAACCCTGTATTTCAAGCGTTGGTTTGCTGTAGGAGCAGCCAGGCATTCAAATTTGGGTGGTATTTATACATTGAGTCCTGGAGCTAGGAGTAGAAAGATGTTATTGAAATGAATAACTGCATTCTGGAAACAGTATAATAATCTTATTTGGACTAACTCTCTGTCAAGTTTTGACATATGTCTTTGGTTACATTAAGCTTGAAGATATGGTGTGATGAGGCGCCTCTGGGTGGTGGAAACAGGGCCCTAGGAGGCTAAATTCTCAGCTGTGTTAGGGGGGCTGTATTCTCAGAATATGGTCTGTTTAGAGTAGCTGACTGTGTTTATGAAAATTTTAGTCCTAGAAAGTCTAAAAATACTCAGAACCCTTGGATTGTGTTGCTGCATTTAAACCAAGGAAAATCCAGAATTTTGTCAAGCGAGGCAGGTCCCTGTGCTGTGTTACAAAGCTGCGTCTCGGTGCGAGAGGCGGGTGAGAACAGGGCCAGGTGTGCATTGTGTCCTTCTGTGCTTTTCTCTGTCCTCTACAAACTGCAGCTAGGTAGTGCTTCAGAGCTTGAAACTAACCATAGCTGTTCTTCGTCCAGAAAGCAGATGTTTATTTAGTGACTGAGCTAAATATGTCCTTGAAGATTTCTACACTGTTTTGTTAATATTTTTGCACTTTTCTTAATTTTGGCAACATCCCTTACATGGCAAAATTAGACGGCAGGTAGACCAAGTTAACTGAAGCCTCAGTTGTAGCTTGGCTAGCAACACAGAACAACTTCAGCAACTTCTTGGACAAACATGGGCATTTTGGATCATGATATCTATGCTTTGAAATTATTATCGTAGATGACATGCAGATTCACAGTCTTATAAGCTTCAGCACTTTCGTGTCTGTGTCTCATTCTTTATGGGAAATGAAGAAGCTTTCTTTCATCTTAAAAATACGCTGGAAGCTAGTACCGTAGACTAAGGCACCTTCAAGTTTTTACCAAAACAGATGTCACATCATGTGATCGTGGAAAACTGGAACTACTTAGATCCTTTAAACTTTGTTTTTCAGGTCATAATAAGGTGTTACGGTTATATCTGATGGTGGGGCCTTACCTGTGAAGTATAACAGACATCCTTAGTAATATCTTACTTGATTTCATTTCCACATGTGCAACTTCAGAAGCTTTTAGCCGATACATGCTATAGTCTCCGAGTCTACACATATAGGAGCAAGATGGATATGTTTGTTTTCATAACACTTTAAACATCCAAGGAGATAAACCAGATTTTTTTGATACTAACTTGATAGGATATTTCCTGAACAGCAACAGGGCACAGTGAATGATTAATTATTCCTCTTGTTGCTGCAAAGTGCAAGAATGCCAGGCACCAAATATTGAAACCCCCAACCCTGGAAGATCTCTTAACTGCATGTTGAAAGGCTTTGCTGAATCCCTGTGTTGAGACAGCAATGTGTCCTAGGTAAACAGGCAAGGTAAACTGGCATATCTTGTAAGATGACTGTAAGGTGGGGATGGGTCTGTAACAGAGTAGTCTTATTGAATGGAAAAAGTCAGTTACCAAGTATGTTCAAAGTTAAAAATACCAGTGTAGCTTGCAAGGAATGATGAATGAAGGTGCAAGGGATAGTTTGCATCTTCCATTTATGCTGTTTCAGATTCTTGGAATCTAATTCATAATTATGAGTTGAGAGAGTTTATCCAGGTCCCGAGGCAGCAGCTTCTTCAAGCGAGAGAGCATACTCACAACTTGGATCTCTTCCTTTTTTAGGCGCATTTTAAAGAGATTCTGTTACTTGAAATGGAGCAGTGAGAAGAGGCTGCTAGTGCTTTCCTGTTGCCACGAATTGTGGCATTCAGGACAGAGAAAAGGAAGGGGAAGCTCTGCAACTGATAGCAGCATCCCTGCTACTGCCAAGGGTTTCAAGTCTGCTGCTTTGGAGTGGGGACTGTGATAATGTCTATCTGTAGCAGGGATACTGTTCATATGTTTGCAGTATCCTTTGTGAAGGAAGTGAATAAATATGAATATAGCATTTGAACAAGCTGAGAGGTCTTTGGAGGCAGTGCAAATTAGTGTTTTGCTCAAAATGCAGTGTTGTGTTGGATTTCTGAAGGCCAAGTGGGACTCTAGTTTGTTAGTGTGTTATGTGGACTCACTGGTTGGGGTTTAATGCTGTGTGGACACATCCTTGGGCACTTTCCCTTTGTGTTGGAATTATCTCCCAACTGATGCAGTTTTACAAGACCAACTGTAGTAATTTTTACTACTGATTTTGGGGTTATCATTGTATATAGTAAATTTCTGTAGTCTTGGCAGGTACAGATAGGAAAAGGACAGCATGAGTTTTTAGTATTGTAGGGTACAGGTCTCCAGTAGAGAGAGAGAGAGGATTTGCATGTATTTGAGCTGTGACTGAATTTGGCTTCCAATAAGATTACAGTCTAATAACTTATAATTGTAGAATGTGAAGCTGTATGAATGACTGGCACTAGTTATTTTGGAGGTGAAGGGGGAAAGAAGAGGAAAAGGGGAGAAGGGAATGCTGTGGTTGATTTTACATGCAGTACCTCTAGTTTTAAAAGAAAATGTGAAATTTCTGAATGTCCAAAGACATATTCCTGTTCTGTGCTGGTGCTTTTTCTGTGCCGTATTTGTAGCTGTTCCCTTTGGAGCTCTGTTCATGGATTACAGAACAATGAATAGCTAATTGCACCAATTATGTGTCTTTAAGTATTGGTTTTTCACTTGTGCCTTGTAAAGAGTGTGATAGGAAGCCAGAAAAACCCAGTAGCTACTTGATGGATCACTTCCTTATAGTTATTCTTTAAATTATACTAATTAGGTGAAATAACAAGTTAATAGATAGGTAACTGGTAATCATTTGTACTGAGTAGCCCTGCCTTTCATGCGCAGTTCAGTTTTGTAACCAGAATATGTGTAGTACACAAATAATGATACTAAGTAGTATAAAAATTAAACTGTGAATCTAAAAGTTACATAAAAACCACTAAGATTTCTAGTGTATTGCGTTTGCTCTCTTTACATTGTAATTATGGATCTATTAAAGCGCATAACTTTGGCACAGAGTAATAATCCATTAGGACACTTACAGAGCGCCAGGATTTTTAGGTATATAAAAGCCTGTTTGTAACTTTGCTGATTTTTTGTCTTTCCAACAGACCTGTTGGCTTAGGTTTCCACACCAAATACAGAGACCTTCTGCAGGAATAGGAATTAAGCACTGCTAGATGCTTTCTATAGTTCAGAAATCTAAAAATGAAGTTCTTCAATGTTCCAGTGTATATGTGGCTTTCGCGTTAGTATTCCCTCGCTGTGCAGGTCTTTGAAAGCAGCTGTATTAATGAAATGTACAGCAGAAAAAGTAGCAGGATTAAAAACAAAAGTAGTGAAAAGAGAAAGGTAGCAGTGTCATGATCAAACAGGTCAGCACAGAAGCTTTGTAGTCATTATGTGTGAAGGACTGTAGTATTAAAATCATAGAATCATGGAATCGTTAAGGTTGGAAAAGAGCTTTTAGATCATGGAGTGTAACCCTTAACCTAGTGCTGCCAACTCCACCACTAAGCCATGTCTAAACTGTGTTTCTGTATCTGCCTGCAGTTAGCAATTCTTTATGTGGTCAACATTTCATTTTATCTACTGGATTGAAAGCTTTTAGACAGTGAGAAAAGAAGTGGCATGCCTTGAAAGTAAATAATTTTCCTCTTAGGGCTGGGCCTGTGTAAAGGTGAGGCGATCCCACCTTGTCTGTAACAAGAAATAGCAGGTTTTCTGTGGCAGGCACACTGAACATTGTTTCCTAGGACTTCCAAGTGAGGACTGGCATCTAGTTTGGTTCCTGCTCTATTGTTGTAAGCATGAATGTTTTAAAATGTATCCAGTTCTCCATCAGAGAAGTTGGTGAACCAGGAAGTGGCACAGTGACAAGTGGTTGTAACTGTGCAAAATCTGGTAGTATATAATGTGCGGAACAGCAGAGCTGGATTCCGTGTTGAATATTGGAACAGGTTGCCTGGGGGGGCTGTGGAATCTCCATCTGTGGAGGTGTCCAAGACTCAGTTGGATGTGGCCCTGCACAACCTGATCTAATTATGTCTAATTAGATGTGGTTTGAGCCAGGGTTGTGCTTGATGGCCTCCAGAGGTGCCCTCCGACCTGTATTATTACTGGATGCCATGAATGGGCAGTTTTTATCCCGTATCTTCCTGCTGGCTATGTCCATGCAGTATGTAACCCCCAACGAGAGAGTCTGCCCTTTAAGTGTAAGGCAAGCTCCTTTCAGGGTTCCTGTTTGTTGCATAATCTTGCAAATTACTGTTTTTAATCTGAAACTTTAACATCCACATAGTGCATTTCATAGACAGCAGGAGGCTTTGTTTGTATGAACTTTTAGATTTGTAATGTGAGAAAAATGCGTGTGTCTGCTGAGAAAAAGCATACATTTATGTTCCCTGTCACTTATGTTCTGCTGCACTGGGCGTGGCTGAAACTGGCTTGAAGTCTGGAAAATAACTAGAAACAAAAGTAGGGAATGGAGAGTGTGTTTGTGCTTATCCTTTTCTAGGTGTTGCAATATAAAATCCACTCATTTGGCAGATGAAATGAAAGGTGCCCCCCTTTCACATGCTAATTGCCAGCTCTCTAAACCTCCTAAGAATTTCCATTTTCTTTGGCTCACGCCATCCTCAGAAGTGGAAATTTTGTAATTGGAATTTAGTTAAAGTTTTGTCTTATCTGTGAGCCAGAACAACGGTTTCCTTGTTCTACCATTTTTTTTTTTTTTTTTTTTGGTTTGTATAGTTCAGATAGCAGTAGGGAATAATAAGAATTTGCATTGATTAGAGTTCACTCAAGGCATGTGTGTGTATGACTGCCACGTAAATTACCTCTTCTCAGGAGCTTGAAGGCTCTGGGATTGTGCAGTATAAGCTGCCATATGTGGAGTACAAAATGGGTTGAGATTGCAGTGTCTTTGAGAAGGACACTGTTTTTCTCGCTGGAGTAATTTTTAATGATGGGTACTGAGTTGGGGTTTTTATTTGTTTGGGTTTTTTTAAAATGATTAATCTATTAGGCCTTCTTAATTTCATGTTAGAAAGTCATGGCCAGGAATGCATCCATAAACTTCAATAAACATAAAATACTGTTTTCGTAGTGGAAATTCTGAACAACCCTAAGCATGTTGGCAAGGGCATGGAAAGGAATTGATGAGTAGATTTTTGTTGACAGGTTATTCACAAGAAATGAAAATCAAGCTGGACTTATGAGTATACCGATAACACTATTTTTCTAAGCTGATAGTAGACACCTTTCTGAGTATGTGGTAACTTGAGTTGATTTTATTGTACATAACTTGCTATATTATGGGATGTAGTTAATTTGCTGCTAATTTCATTGTGGAGTAACACATCATCTTCCTCCCTTCCACTGAGAAATCTGATAATCTTATGAATTTGGGCGTTTTTTAGATTAAACATTAAAGTACATTTCTTTTAGTAAAGGGATAGGAAAGACAAAGGAGACAGTATGAACGTATTCAGATGTCTTAATTTTTTTTTCCCAGACACCTGCAACAAATACACCAGAGGTTTCAGCTTCTTTATGTTTAGTTTCTGTAGGCTAGAACTTGTTGGACTTTGGTCTTTTGAGGCCTTCTACGAATTATAGTGGATTAAACAAAATGATTAAAGATTATTGCAGATTAGAACAGACATGCAAATCTTCTTGAGAGTTACTTTATTCAGAAACTACAGTTGCACAAGGCAGCCTGCAAAATAGATGATGTTTGGAAGAATTTTGGCATGTGCTTTATGTGTACCCTAAAGTGCTCTGAAACCTACTGCAAATCAACGAAGAGATCATGTTGTCCGGTTGATCGCCTGTCTGTCTTGTACAGAGTGCTGCCTCTAGGATTTCACACATTGAGGAAACCACAGGGACCAATGCACAAATTAAAAGATGAGGCATAATTTCCCCTTAAATCTTGTGTACTAGCGCCTGGTTTTGGGGTGGAAGCAGGTAGTAGGGAAACTACCTGCTTCCTGCTCATTGTGCCAGAGGAGACTGGTGGAGCTGTGGAGGTTGTGAGCATATACGAAAAGTAGTTGTGGCAGTTCGCTGTGGCCCTTGCCTCTTCTCACCCCACTGCTCCCTGCAGCCCTCTGTGTGTGTGGAGCAGTCCTTGCTGTGGCATGAAGCCCAAGCTAATAAATCCTGCAGAGCTCGTTCGCCTGGGCTTCGCTCTCCTCAGTGCTGTGCTTGTGAATACAAGCCTCAGCAGTTACAGGCTGCTGCTTGGAGGGGCTGCTATAATTTCCCTTTTTTAACAAGTATGTTTTCAGGCACAAAGATGGTGAAGTGTTCTGGCCCTTTGTTGATAGAGAAGCTTATGCCTAGGCTGTATGTCAGACTTGTTTCCTGCATTCCATGCATTCAAATTGTAGGTAATTTTACGTGTAGGTGTCCTGCAGATAATAGGAAACATATGGAAAAATGGAAGATAACTGTGCTTCTGTTTGTTACAAGCCTGTTGTTTATTTGTTTGAAATCCATGGGCTTCAGTTTGAAGCAGAAAGCCCTGCCTTCTCAAGCCCTGGGGAATGGAAGCACTAGTCAGGCAAGACCTTTGTTTCTTTTTTGGTCAGCGGTTAAATAGTTAATTGGTATTTGTAGTTTTATCTTTATAATTCATAATTAATAGACTACTGGATTAAAGAGGATAGTTTAGACTGCATTTGTTTACTTTTACTGACATATTGACAAATTTCATGTATAACTAGGAGAGTCACAGGCTTAAAGCCATTCTCTTTCATGATACTGTCCTGTCCCCCACCTCTTCCTCCACAGATTATTTGATACCTGTGGGTGTAACTTGCGAGTGCTGGTAAGAAACCTTAAAATCTTTGAATAGGAAAGTTATGTAAATAATTAATGCTTTCTTAAATCTGTCTTTGCTGTTGAGTGTTTTCTATGTTCATGAGAATATTGAGAGTGTTAAATTCTGAAAGCAAAATAATAGCTCTGAAATGTATGTTTAGGTGTGTTCTTTATTTGACTCCCAAAGTGACCAATGGGGTGCTTTTCTTAAAGCCAGGGCTGTGCTGTGCGGCCTTTCTTGGTGACCTGCTGTAACACGGAAAAGTCAAATGTTGTTCTTTCTCTCATCAGAAAATTTTTAAAGCTGGAGATATTAACCAGGATGGACAGCTAGATTTCGAAGAATTTATGCAGTATCTTAAAGATCACGAGAAAAAGATGAAGCTGGCATTTAAGAGCCTGGACAAAAACAATGACGGTATGCCTTGATTTATTTTATTTGTTCAAATATTGTTTGAAGACACTGTGCCTTAAAAGTTACCTTAATTTATATTCTTTGTCTTATATTCTTAATTCATATTCTTTGGAGACAAAATTGTAAACGTGGAACCCCCTACTTCTTTTCCAGAGTGAGATCATAATTATAGTTGACTATAGTTTGAAATAATAAGTTGTTACAGGTTGTTTTTTTTCTTTTTATTATCTTCTAGGTCCATTGATCTGGGGCTCTTTGTTCCTCAGATGGAGAAACGATAAGGAAGTTTTTAAGTATCTATTAAAAACAAGATTGTTTGTAACTCACTGAATGTTTGCTTCTCAATTTGTTGCATGATTTTAATGTACTTACCTTCTGTCAGTTCTTGTAGTAAACAGCAAAATACATCATTTATGTTTAAATTGATTTTAAGTTCTCTTTGCTATTTTGTAGGTGTTACATGGAACTTGGTGAGCTCCCAGGTGCTGAGCGTATTAACCTCCATGTTTTAAATGTGTATCATCTTTCTTTTAATGTTTCAAGGTAAAATTGAAGCATCAGAAGTTGTCCAGTCCCTCAAGATATTGGGTATAAACATTTCAGAAAAACAGGCAGAAAAGATCCTGCAGAGGTCAGGAATTTTTATTTCTTGAAGTATTTTAAACTTCTTTGTATTGTTAATGATTGTATTTTTATAATTCAGAGAACAGGATAAATGGAATTATGACTTTGAAAGGTGTTGATATCTTCGCTTTTATAGGAATTCTCAGATAATCCATCTGTTCTTAGGTGATGGCAAGTCTAGTCACTATTTGAGCATCTGGTTCTGGGAGGAGAATATTATCTCGTTTCCCTGTAAATGTTGTTGATAGAATGAAGCTTTATATTAGGTTTTTAAATGGACTATGCCAGACGCACTTGGATAAGAAAAGCGTAGTATTGAAAGGCTGTGGCAGATTCAGCCTTGAAGTCTTCATATGGAATTCACAGTTGGTTGTCACTGATGTGATGGCCAATATTAAAAAAACCCCCAAAGGTCCCCTAAAAGAGAGCAGCAGAACAAACCCCCATCCATGCTAATATATCATTACTCAGCTTTGTTCAAATTCTTTTCAGTATTGATGCTGATGGGACAATGACAGTGGACTGGAATGAATGGAGAGATCATTTTATGTTTAACCCAGCTACAGACATTGAGGAAATAATTCGATATTGGAAACATTCCACTGTAAGTTTAACTTTTGTTTCAGCTTAGCGCTGCTCTTACGTTCACCTCTGCTTGGTTAATTTGCGTTATTGAGTTAACAGCTTTACAATTGTTTATATTTCAAGCATACTTGTCTTTAAGATGGTTTGGTTTTTCTTCTCACTTCATGCTTTCCCATTTACAAGCAGGATAGTGTCATGTGAGTTTCTTCTAAACAAAAAACTTATTCTGAACTCTGCCAATAATTATCAGTAATTCCTAGGAAGGAATCCTTTTCTTCCTTTGGAGATATTCTACAGAAAGATAATAACCACAATCGTAAATCTTTCATGTTCCAGTACATTCTCAAGTCAGTTCTTTTGATGTGTTGAGACAAATTATAGAAACATTTAAATTGTTTCCTATGTTGAAATTAGTTTCAGTATTTGGATTTACATAGTAACATTATCATTATCATAAAATCATTGGTGTCCCCAGTGATGATTTTCTGTGCACGTGTTCTCACGCTCTTTTGTGTGATAGAATTTCATTTAAGAATGACAGAATATACAGCAATGAGCTATCCACTGTGCCAATAAATTTAAGTTAGTATTGAATGGAGCCCTTGCCACCTCAATGACTGACTTACAAGAACAAATAATAAGATAAGTAAACCAATAATGATCCTGTTTGCTAAATATCCATCCTATAGATTATTGGCGTAATCCATAAAGTTAGGTAAAGACAGATTTCTTTGACTATAGTGAGACCATTTATATCTTAAGGGATTAGTCAGCATTTCCATAATAAAAAAACAGTTCAGAAGATGTGAATGCTTTGAGTGTTTCACCTCAATTCAGAAATGCTTGCGAAAATGGAGTTAGCTTCCTGTTCACTGAAGGAAACACTTGAAGCGCTGCTATGAGATCTAATAGTCCTGGTCCCAGCTTATTTAGTGGGAAAAAGCCTTTGATTTAATAAAATGCTTCTTATTTCTATTAATAAACATAAGATCTGTATTTTTTTTTATTATGGAATGTCATTAGTTACCCCCAAGAAGCAAGTTTAGAAGTTTCTTGTGATCTTGCAATGTGGCAGTCAGCTGATGACCCAGTTATCACAGAGATCAAAATCCAACTATACAGCAACACAGCTGGTGTTTCAGATAAGAGCAGATGTGAGGCTTGCACACCCACCTGGCACTGACAGCTCTTCCAATTCTGTTTTTATTGTAAAATTTCAATTGCTGTCAGACTCTGCCAAGCAGATAGCTGTTTTATTATAGAATTATTACAAGTTGGTAGCTGTGGCCTTTCTGTTACAAACACCCTCAAATTTAGCTTTTATTTCTTAGTTGTGTTTAGGGGTTGGTAGATACAAGGTTTAAACCCTGGTAGATATGTGTAGTATCTCCAAGATCATTGAATTTATATTTTGAGAGTTCTTGATTGATCTTTTGATGATTCCATGTAGTTGAGCAACTGATGACACCTTGCTTGGAAATGATGACTGTCAGAAAGATGAGAGGATTTTTCAATTAATCTCTTCCATGTTCAATATCCAGAAGAGTTGGTGCTTGTCCTGTTTATCCTGTGCCTGTATCTGGAATCTGCATCCTGCAGTTATTGTGTTCCAAATGCCCTAGGTGGTATTCTGCCTACTTAACAGATAGGGAAAGCAGCATAAATTAGGGACTTAGTGTCTACAATTAAAATCGACAGTAGTTAAAAACGTTCATTGGTTAACATGCTTTCTGGTCAGTACAAATCAGTTATTAAAACATTCTTGTATCCTTTTAGGTTTAACTTATGCGTAATACTGGCTTTGCATTATCTATGATGTATTTTTTCTCATATATGTGGTTATGAATTACATGAAGAGCAGAAATTATTTTGAAGTGATATGTGAAATTCCATAGTCTTATATCTTGGACAGGTTTGTTACCAAAGCCTGTAGTAATGTTGTTCTTTGATCAGATTGAAAGGAAATACAAACACGCACCTCAATGACATTTCAAACTTCTGTAGCTGGAAAAAGTAATCTGTGTGTCTTTAAGTGTAACTGATGATAAGAAGATGTATAAAGCATTACTAAAACTTGTCATTTTGTAAAATAATGCACAGCAGTTAATGGAAATAAAATATTCTGATATATCAGCTATAAAAATGCTACTTCAAAGTGTTGGGGTGGGCTGAAGGGGAGAAGATATCTCACATATGTGTGAATAAATTACTGTGAGAGAGAAATCTCTTGTTAGCATCCTTAGGAGATTACCAGACTAATCCCAGAAGGCTGTCCGGTGAAAGGTTAGCTGCACCATATAAGCATTTGAGCTTTAGTGCTGACTGTAAAGGTCTGCTGATGATGACAGAATGTCTTTGTTTGGGCCACACTCAAGGCGGAAATTTGTCATGATTTTTAATGATGATGGTGCAGTCTTTGAAATGGTGGGTCTGTGGTATTGCTCAATGTCTGTAGAAGTTGCTCTTCATTGAATAGCAATAGCGATCCGTAGCAAGTTAATTATAAAATTCAAATTGCAGGTATTTTGATTTTTAACTAACTTTTTATTTATGTATTCTCAGGTGTTAGGTTAATTTGGAAATAGAACTGTTGATAAAATTAGGATGGTGGAATGAGATAGTTACTTGCACATCTTTGCTTTGGATTCTAATAGGTGTTGGATATAGGAGATAGTTTGACTGTTCCAGATGAGTTCACAGAGGAAGAGAAAAAGACTGGACAGTGGTGGAAACAGCTGTTGGCTGGAGGAGTGGCTGGTGCTGTCTCTCGAACAGGCACAGCACCGTTAGATCGCCTTAAAGTGATGATGCAGGTAGGTGCGATAGTCAAGAACTTTTTGGTTTCCAGCGTATCACTTCAGTTCTTAGAGAGGTTTTATGGAAAACTGATGGCTAAGTACAATATCTGAATTCTGGAGGTCTGTTTATGTTTTGAGAATTTCTGTATTTTGTATTCATAAAAATTGTCTTTTGCATACCCATATTGGCAAAAATGTAAACAAAATATTGTAATACTTGTGCCACTAAAGTAAGATTCTGTTTTTTCAGTAGTGGATGTGTTTAAGCAATTCAGTACTTAAGTGATGAGTTTTACAGTCTAATCAGAGCAGTGTTCTTTACTGTGACTTTTTTTTTTTTTTTTAGGTTCATGGTTCAAAATCAAACAAAATGAATATAGCCAGTGGTTTTAAGCAAATGTTGAAAGAAGGTGGTGTCCGATCTCTCTGGAGGGGAAATGGTGTAAATGTTGTGAAAATAGCTCCTGAAACAGCCATTAAGTTTTGGGCTTATGAACAGGTAGGGTGATAAATCAGGAATGAAAATAATGGTAAATAAAACGCTATATCACTCTCACTGTTCCTTGTTTGCACTGTTGCAATATAGGGGCTCTTATTGTGGTTGGGGATTTTGTCACAGTAATTTAGAGAAGCTAATTCTGTCATGCAGGTTAAACTGTCTTCCAGTCTGCATAGTTTTATATAGGGTACTCCATTAATATCTAGTTTGCTGCTTCAAAGTGGCAGTAACCAAAAACTTAACACATTATCCTAGCTGAATCTATGTATATGAATGCTATATAGATTCTTTTTAAGTCGAATACCATGGTGCTGTGTTAGATGCCCTCACCCTGGATGTCAGAGTTATATTTACCTCTGAATCAGCTTTAAGCATCATGTTAAGGCCTAATCCTCTTCTGGAAAATGGACTCCTGTTCTGGTGTAGTTAAATGATCTTTATTTTTTTCCTCTGTGGGGCTTGCTAGTGCTTCAGGCAGGACTAAATGAATGTATTGTCCATCTCTGTACAACCGTGAAATAAAAAGCAACAAAAAAGTCAGGTAAACTTCGGGATATTGCAAAACTGAACAGCAGATTTTCATGCTGTAGAGCAACTTTGAGCACATTATTCCTTACTCATGCTCTGTGTTTTGGGAGCTGATAGCACATTCTTGTACGATGATGTCTCTGTCTTGAATGAAACAGTATGTGCAGCTCTCTGAGTGTCTCTGAGAACGTGCTAGTTGTTCTGTGATTGTTAGATTGGAGAACTGAATCTGCAAGGGAATTGAGTCTGTCTTTGTTATTTGGGGTACCCAAACCATAGTTTGGGTACCCTTGTGTTGGCCGTTTGCAGAATACCCGGCTGTACTGTGGGTGGCTGAGGTGTTTAATGAAAAGGGCTCTTGCAGGCTGGAGTATTTATTGTACTTTTGAGAATCTTTGTCCACAGAACTGTAATGAGTTTAGTGCTATATTTGTTGGGTTAGTAAATGTAACTGTAAATACATGAAAATATAAGTACAGTATGAAAAGACATTTTGTACTGTATGCCTGTCTCTTGTAGTAACTCTAGCTGCTCTTGAAAAGTACGTGATGTTTATTTTATGTGTTTTAACTATACAGTATAAGAAGATACTTGCTAAAGAAGATGGAAAGTTAGGCACCGTGGAAAGATTTGTATCTGGTTCTTTGGCTGGAGCAACAGCACAAACTTCTATTTATCCCATGGAGGTAAGTAACAGAGATTCTGCTTCTGCTGGAGACTCCACCAAGTATGTGGTTCATTTCAATACTAGACTTTTTAGAATATACTGTGTTCTAATTGATAAAAACTAGTTCGGGGGAAAAAAAAAATCTAAGAACACATATAAAATGAAGTACTTGTTCAAGCTGTTTTCTGTATTGGGCATAATCTTTCCCACTGTGTGTAAGCCAGGAATGATTTTGTCTGTAGCAGAACTGATGAAGTTCTTCATGCTGCAGTTTAACTGGTGTTAATACATTAACTGCTCTAGGGTAGTATTTCACATCCTGCTTTTTTTAAAACAGAAGTAGGACGCACATCCTTTACTACTACTTCCCTAGAAAGTTTATCTTGTGTAAATAGCTGGAGTGTATGTTGGCTCTGGCTTTAAACCAATACCAGTATCAAGAATTGGAAATAATGGAAAATGTAACCATTTCCATAGGACGGGGAGTCAGTAGGGATGGAACTTGGCTGTTTTCATTGTTGACAGTGATAATGATCTCTTTTTAAATAACATCCTTGCTGTTAGAGCCACTGAATCCCAGCTAGCCTCAGTACAGAGATGGGTTAAGTTATAGAATAAATGAAATGCTACCCAGATCATCTGGATTATGCTGATCACTGGAGACAGGTGGACAGTTTTACAATAAGATGCTCTGATCTTCCTAACAAAGCTACAGTACTGTCCTAGAAGTGTTTTTTAGAGTGTTTCTAAATAAAAGAGAAAAGCGAAGTGCCAGTAAGTCTTGAGGAAGCTGCAGTCTTATGAGGCTCTAGAGGAGGCCCAATTCTTACTCAGGAAATTTCCTCTGTGGCTTCTTTTGGATACTTTTAAAAATCTTTGTCCTAAGATGCTGGGTAGACTTTTCTGCATTATTAATCAGATTCTGGGTTTCACTTGTGAGAGGCAGTCTTTATATCCCTTAACTGCTTCTCAAAGGGTTGTGCTTTTTGAAAGATTGTTTTCTTAATATGCTCTGCTGTTCCCAGATGAGAACTGTGATCCGTTAGCATGTTGATGCTCTCACTTTTCTTTAGCTAATGCTTCTGTTCAGTACTGCCCACACTGTTACCTTCAAGTTGTTACCTTCAATTCGTAAGCTAGTGCATGGTAGTACCTGTGCTACTCTGCACTAATGATAAACCTGAAGGAGCCTACTGTTAACAAAGCTTCAATGGGAGTCGTCACCAGATGTGAAGTACCAGAATGCAAAGCAGTTCCCGAGCAGAGAGATACTCTGCTTGTCTGTGTCTATAAAATACATTAATAAATAGGTATGTAATTAAGGCTGCTGTTTTTTCCACTTTAGGTTCTAAAGACCAGATTGGCTGTGGGTAAAACAGGGCAATATTCTGGGATGTTTGACTGTGCTAAGAAGATCTTAAAAAGAGAAGGTGTAAAGGCCTTCTACAAAGGCTATATTCCTAATATTCTAGGTATAATTCCTTATGCTGGCATTGACCTTGCTGTTTATGAGGTGAGTTTTGATCACTGAATTCATGTAGCTTTCATTAGTTAATTTACAAAAATGGTAAATAGTCTTTAGAATACCCGTATCATTAGATTTGTATTATACTTGTAGTATTACAGTTGCCTTCAGTTTAAAATAGATGAGTATTTCCACTAGTCTTCCTAGACTTTAATGTTTTTCTTCGCTTCTCCTGAAGGAGTGTCTGTGCTGATGGGCCTTTACCTGCGACAGTGCCGAACAAGAAAGCTATATGTAAGGCAGGATTATATAGACTTTGGCAATACAAGATGCTGCATACTTGAATAACACTGTTGGACTGGAACATACGTGTTCTATAGCAAATTCAGGCCTTAAAAAACTGATATTCATATTTTACCTATCCTGCATTTATGATACTTAAAACTTTATTTTACAGTTTTCTCTGATTTATAATTGGGTCGTGATAACCTGAATTCCATGTGTATCTTTGCATGTCACCAGAATTCTTTATGGCTGACATATAGTTGTGGTGAGGAGTTAGAAACACTACTGTCTTTCCTTTCAAGAGGAACTGGCGTCTCTTACACTGATCAGCAACGACCAAAATGTTTTTCTACCTTAGATGCTGGTGTTTTGCTTCAAAATTTGTTAAGTAACTCAGATGCACGGACTAATTTTAATCTAGCCTAGACAAATTTTTCGTGACACTGCAGTAGTAAGCAGCAAACATTTTCAAAGCAGTATGGAAGTTCTTTTCTACAATTTGCATCCTTTCTTCTGCATGGGGTGGTGTGCCCAGCTGTGTGAGCTTTTGTTGCACCCCGTGGGGTGCCAGATTGTGTTCCCCTCCTGCTCCCCTCAGAGTATTAATGGGTCTGGAACACGGGCACTGTTGCTGCTGATGGATCTTTTAAGGGTTTCTCTTCTAAGCACTAACTGCTGTAAAGTGGTTAAAGTCCTTACCTGTTCGCTAAGGCATTTACCTTTGCACTTTAAAAGTAAGCATATAGGACTGATGTAGTGAGATCGGTGCTTTTCAGGATTGAGGCTATAAGATGTATTTTATTACTTTCTTGAATGCAGATCTCTTGTCTTAATTTTATATCTTGACAGCTCTTAAAGACTACTTGGCTAGAACACTATGCATCAAGCTCTGCTAACCCAGGCGTTTTTGTATTGTTGGGATGTGGTACCGCTTCCAGCACATGTGGGCAGTTGGCCAGTTACCCTCTCGCTCTTATCAGAACACGCATGCAGGCACAAGGTGAGTCCTGTTGTACTGAAAATGTTTATGTGTGGTCACATCAAAATTGTATCATTTAGGATAGCAATAGCGGAGATATGGCAATAAGAAAACCCAGCTTGGAAAACCAAAGACTAGCCTGGAAAATCTTCTTAACATTGACCCCTTCTCCTATTACTCCGACATTGTTCATTGTACTTACATTTAAATGTAGCATTTCAAGCACTTGTGCTCCAGATGTGTTGATAGCCGTGTTCCACACAAGACTATCAGACATAGAGCTCCTGTCATACTCTGGGAGCACTTTTCTAGAAGTTAGAATGTTATCTGAATGTTAGAGGTAAAATGAAAAGGATTTGCCTCATCCTGTGAAGGTAGACAGCAACATTTGCTTTGGAGGACACTTCATAAAGACAGTTTCATAACTGAGAATTTTGCTCGATAGTTTTGTGCACAGACTAGGTAGATAATGCTTTTCAGTGGTATTTAGACACATGAATATGCTCAAGTTTCAATCAGTGGTCTTAGAGGTAATAAAAGGCTCACCACCCAAGTGTTAGGTACTTGCTTAAGAATTTTAATATTACTAAGACATTTGTGTAACACATGATCTTTTTGTTCTAGCCTCAGTGGAAGGAGCTCCACAGCTAAACATGGTTGGTCTCTTTCAAAGAATTATTGCCACAGAGGGAGTCAGAGGACTTTACAGGGGCATAGCCCCTAATTTTATGAAAGTGCTTCCAGCTGTCAGCATCAGCTATGTTGTATATGAGAAAATGAAGCAGAATTTGGGAATAGCATGAAATGAAGGAAAAAGGTGAGATGCTTCTAATGTTGGAAACACCAGAACAAAAATGATTTCTCAAATATCTGCTCTCACAGTGAGTGGCAGATCTTTGCAGAGAGATGCTGTAATTTCTACTTTTTCCCTGAAGCGGGAAGAAACTTTCTTAAATTCTAGTTCACCATTTCTAAACAGATACCTATATTGCACTTTAAAATGTCACTGAGTTTTAAAAAAAAAAATCAAGAAACTGTCTTTAAATCAACAATGTTTTATATAAATCATGCATATTTTACTCATTGAGGTTTTTTTGCATTTGTCTTCTCTAATTGTGTATTTGGCTTGGATTAAACCAAAGGTAGAAGTTTATACTGCCTTGATACTGAATATATGAAAGTGACTTTTTGTTTTGTCATGCTGCCTATACTCAAGCAACTCACAGGCAACATTTTGCACGCCTAGAAATAAGCACCTGCTATTGTTATTTTTGAAGACTTAAGTTTGTGAAAAATAGGATCTTTGATACAGACAAGGGTAGTCTGACACGTTAAAATGTATCCCATCACCTTTGTCTTCAGGCTAACCTTTTTTTTTTTATGTAAAGACTAAGAGCCTGAAAAACTGCTGTTCCATGGTATCAGAATATCTCAGATGGATTTACATGGTATTTTTGTAATACAATCAGTGATTTTCATAAGTTGCATCACTGGACCTACTTTTCATTGTATTTGCTTTGGGTTACAGCTGCACGTTTTACAGGATTGTGATACATAGGAACAGAAAAAGTGTGGGTACTAGATCCATTGCATACAAGTGCAAGTTACTGTTTAAAAACTGGGTAGAGGATCCAGTATTAAGCTGACAGTGATACAGCCAGTAGCAGAGTTCATCATAGCTGCCTTGAGGGAGAGAAATATTCCTCGTTTTGGACTCTCCATTCTTCCCTTTACATGGAGGGCTACAGTCCACTATGCTGTCAGCCCATAGAGGACTGTATTATATTGTAAAGGTTTTACAGGTTTGTCATGCAAGAGAAATCCTCTTCCCACACAGTCTCCTGTGCATGCTGGCTGCCTCTGTGAAATTCAGACAGTAAAATACTGCAGCGTTTTGTCCAAGTGACCAAATGGGACTGCTGATCTCATGTTCCCATTAGACTGATGTTAATGAAGCAAACAAAGAATGCACACAGAACTTGCTAGTGCTTGAGAAACAGCTCCTCAAAAAAAAAATAAAGCAGCACTTCCTCAATGTAGAAAGTAGGTATTTCCATGTACAAGTACTTCCAAAGTGACTTCCTTTTCTTGGGGCATGTGTGTGTGTGCCGCATTTCAGCCGCCTTCAGACCCAAGCACTGAAATAGAGTGACAATTATTGTGGAACTGTTTTTTACTCTTTTTCTGCTTTCCACAATGTGTGTTGTCTTAATCTTTGTACGTTCAGGATTATCTTTATACTTGTCTTGACCTTCTGAAAGCATCTTAGACCACTTCTTGAAATTGGATTACTGAATGAAGAACTTTGTTCGTGTAAGGTTGTTAAGGTTCTCTTTTTTTTACTTCATTTCTTTTTTAATAAAAAACCCCCAAACCAAACAACGAATAAGCAAGCAGACATGAGTAACTGCCTGAACCTCCCTTGTTCCTCATGCAGAAGACTGGGCTGTATTTTTTGAAAAGCAATCACATGTAAATCTTTGTTCAGTGCTTCCATGGCTGGTGTTTATTCCCCGTAAGCTGATATATAAGAGCTCCATGAAACTTGTATTATAAAATGTTGTTTTATCAGATTTCAGAAAAAGGCAGCTGTTGCTGTGTCTTTTGGCCTTCCCTTAAGGGAAACCGTAGACTTCGCACTTTTTTAAAAAACAAAAAGTCATTCTATCTAGATCAGCCATATGTACACGGCCTTTCTGATCAATGTTTCTTAGTTTTGTCAGCATTCTTGTATCTTTGTGGAGTTTATGAGATCAATTCAATCATTTTCTCTGACTGCGAACAATGAGCAAGTGTAGTGTGTGTGTGTGTATGTGATGTGGAGATGACTTTAGCAGTGTGTCTTCTGTTTTGTTTATTGTGTGCAAGTGCCATCATGAGTATTGAAAATTACACTGATGATGTTTTCAAATGTTGAAAAGATGGGGGTCTTTTAAATTTGATTTTTCATTATGTGCCTTTATGATGACTGTGTTCAGTTGTATATTCTTTTTCTCTTAAATGTATGTTTACATTTTTAGCTCTATAAAACTACCAGTTTCTAATAAATGTTTTTTTTTCCTCCTTATCCGTCTGGAGTGTCCTGTTGTTTTTTCATGGCCTGGTAAATAGATGCCACTTCTCCATTGCACTAAATGCATTACGCTCAATGTAAAAAATTAAGGTAATTGTCTAAAAATAAGTTTGAGACTAGCCTGCACTTGATGTTTGAAAACCTAGTTTGAGATTAGTTGATTGTCATCCTATTTAAAACTCTGACTGTCCCATTGCTTAATGGAAGATCACATCAAGTTTAATATTTTAGCTTGTTCATTGAACAGTTTAAAGCATGATTTCCTTCTGTGTATGCTCTGTGACAGAAATCAGGACAAATATACTTGCTTGTATTCTTAATATTTCTTTTGTTTTGATGTTAATCTTACTGTTAGTCAAAGGATGAATATAAAATCTTTTCCAGGTAACTGACTTAATTTACTCTGCATGTGTAGCATGGGTATCCTACGGAAGTATGCTCAGTAGCCAGCTTTGACATCTCCTTCTGAGAGTTTCACACCAATCTTTCAAATGTTAAAAACAACTGGAAACAAATTAGAGAGGCTTTTCTTGTCTCTGATTTCTGCCAATACAGTTCTTGTAACGTAAGATTCAGAAGTTTCCTTTTTAATAACAAAAGAGGTAGCTGCTCAGAGTCTGATTCCTGATTAAATAAACAATCTAATATTCAATTCTATTTGAGGCAAGGATGCTTTTAACTCAAACTTCTCTGCAATTGGAGAGGTCTCGCAGTTGTTGAGTGGTAAGCTGTACTCTTGAAGATGTCTCAGTTAAGTGGTCCCCCCATGCCCTCCAAAAAGAAAATCTCAACTGCTACAGAATATAGCACAGATATTCAAAATATTGCTTTCAAGTTAGCCTGTTGGGAAACTGAATTCTGCAGTCTTTTTATCAAAGACTGGTCCTGATAACTCCTACACATCAAAAAAAATCTTATTACACAGACAGCATGTATGATGTTTAGCTTTTGAAACAGCTCAGATCTGCAATGCATGTAGTACTGTTATTTCTAACTGCTTGCAACTATGTGCAGCTTGTGTTAAAGTAACACGTGGACAGGCAGTGTGTTCAGGACGGCATACTTCTCTCTCTTATGAAAATATTCTTACTATCGTTTTGAAGTTGGTCGTGTGTTGGCCAAGGGAAATAGAATGCTAAGGAAATACCTCAACCATTTCTTCAAGCTTTTTCCTTTAGTGTATTCCACCAATGTATTTTCATAATCTGTTGAAATAGCGTGTACCTGTAATGCATTCCGAGTTCTTAAATTAGTAGTGACAAATTTGTAGGTCGCTGACTACTTCTGTCCCTTGCCTTAAAAAGTTTAGTCTGAAACTTGCCAACTTCTACAAGTCCAGAAAACTTTTTCACATTTCCTCTGTGTCTTATATTTTGTAAAGTGTTAAATATTTTTCAAAATGTATGCAAAGATGGTACCTGGAGATCACGTAATATATTGCCATACAACTTCCTGCTGCCTCTTCAGTTAAAGAAACTGAGGCATCAAGAGGATGTAAATCATGTACTGTCCTTGGTAAGTTAATAAGAGGTTCAGGAATTGTGCATCCACATCTAAACTGATCTGTAACAACTCTGAGCTCTTCTAGGGTATTTCTTGAGCAAATGATTCTTTCTATGCATAAGCCTATACCTAGGAGACCCAGAGGAGAAAGGAAAACCTTTTTTGTTTTTCCTTCAACATATACGTGGAGCATGACTGCTATTCATTAGTGTTAACACTCGAAAACACTGCAGAAATAAGGTTGGAATTTAAAATGGGGCTGCCAGCGTGTGTCTTTCCTTCTTGACTGTGGTGGGTTTCCTGGCAGGATATTCCTGCTGCAGTGGCAACACCAGCAAACCTGCTAGTGCAAGCGCATCTTTTAATTCCCTCCTAATAGTTGAAGGTTAGATTCAGTACGACAAGAAGTGCATCCCATTGAACTACATGTAGGCAAAAAACATGGATTTGGAAGGTGGGGTTATGGTAGATGAACTTTTGAATGGGTTTTCCTGCTGTATCAAACTAAGCCTTTTGCTAATGTATTTGACCCATTGTTTAGCTCTTGCTAAAGCACTAACATGGAAGTGTTCTCTCTCTAAAGCAAATGCCGTATGTATTTTAACTGCTGCTAGCTTGTGTCCTGCATGAACCAATCTCTCCGTGCAAGCCTGAACAGCCCGTCTGCCTTGGCTGTTTGAAGGAAACGCAGAGATTCAGATTGAATTCAAGCAGTGCCATCTACTGTCATGTTGTAAAACTGTCTTATAAGGGAGAATTTTATAGGCTGAACACTTCACTCCGTTCTTTGGAGTTATCTCTACAGCAAAAGAAAACAGTTTATAACGGTGCAGGATAGGCCCATCTGAGCTGTATTATTAGTGGTGATTGTAGCAGTGTGAACTAACACAATGCGTGGGAGCAATGTGCTCAGGTGTGGATTACGAACAGCAAGAATCATCGTCTCTGCTTTGGGTAAGATGATCTATAGCGTGCGTCAGTTGACATAGCTATTTTTACTTTAATGAAAACCATTTGACAGAGAAGATTGTTCCTATAATGTTACTTTCCTTTTGCTTTCATAAAATGACTTTTGTCTGTTAACATCTCTTAGTTTCACAGTAGGATCTGCTGGCATGGAGGAAGAAGGTTCTTTAAGCATTCTTTCTGGCATTCTTACTAAAACAAGGTTGATGTGAGACTTACCTGATTGTTTCTGAGGAGTGAAAATCCTATTCTGTGTTTCAGTATTTCTTTATAACCCCAGTATCAAGGTCTGCACTGAGACCCACATTTGCATTTCACAATGTTAAAACACCATCTAAGTGCATGAAGGTAGTGTGTTCTTCATGGTTATTCACTAAATGTTACGGATTTCTCCACTACATCATGGTGCAGCCACTGTTGTTTAGTGGATGCAGTTGCTATCCACTTCAAGCTAAGCCAGTCTGAACCATGGTCCAGCTAGCTCCAGCGCTGCTCCATTCATTTCCATCTTTGGACTTCTTAACAAATATCCTTCTGTTTACCCTACAACCTAACTGGGTGTTTGACATAATTCCAGGCTCCTTACCCACCAACTCCCATTTTGCTTTCCCTACTATAAAAAAATTCCTTAGCTCTAACTGGCTTGCCTGCCTTTTCTAGCCGTTCTGGTCATTGTGTGGATCCTTCTTTTACTGCCATTTGCATGGCTCTGGCTGCACACTTGCTAGGATAACATAGTCTATATCTTCATGGATTTTAAGGTTATCACTTTTAGCACATCTTTTGTGACTTCCTCAGGTAATCACAGGCCATGAAGACACCGCAGCAGCCTGGTGAAACTGTCTCTGTCACACTTCTTCCAATCTTCCTGTGTAAAAACACTAAGCAAACATTCCAAATAATGTGGTCCTGGCAATAATTGAATAAGGAGGCGAAGTTTGGAGGCTAGGTTACCCCAGGGATGGTTTAATGGCACTTGGTTTGCAAACAGGATTTCTTCGTAATCTTGGTGGTACAGATTATTGTCCCAATCCTTCTGAAAACAGAAGTTTGTAAAAGTGTCACTTTTATCCTGTAAATACTGAAGCCCACAATTCACATTCTGGATGGATCTCAGCTGTAAAGATTTCTACTGCCAGCTCAAAGGTTGCTTGCAGTATACAAGGAAGAGCTACCTTTTAGGATTTCTTTCCCATGTTTGTAGCTGCTTATTTCTCCCTAGCTGGACAGACTTTACAAAGGATTCACTAGGGAAGAATGAATGAGATAGAATTGCAAATTTTGGTGGTGATAAGGAAGGATATAAAATTCTGAGTTCTGTTATGAACAAGGTGATGTTATGCTTTATGGGTTAGGAAAAGGTCGTGCTATGTGGGTGGAAAGCTCCTGGGTTCCCCAAAACACCTTGACTTTCTCACACAAAGCTGCCTGCCTCTGGGGTGGTGGCAATAATGGGCCCTCTGATTGTAATCCATCCTCATTAAAGTGTCTGTGCTAATGAATGAGTGATAGTGCATACATCTGATCCATTGGAGGCATAAATATTTAATTTTGCTTTTACCAGTCAGCCAGAGTTTGGCAGAAGATTGGTTTCTGTGCAGCAGAGAGAAAGATGCAGTCACGGTGTTACATTTCTCTACAGGGAATTGGAGCTGGAGCAGGAGCACTTCTGAATCAGTCACGACACTGCCATCCCCTTGAAGTTATTTTGGCTTAGACATCAAATATTGCTCACTAGTCCCTTAAGGAATATCTGGTTTTTGTTTGCTTCTGCTCTGCTTTCTTTGTCCTAGAGAAAAAAGGGATAAAGGGGAGGATTTATTCAGTATTCTCGCTCGTTCCTGCAGGCTCGTTCTCAATGTCCATCCCTTGCTGTGAGGCGTTTGCTGGGCTGTAATTTAATGGCACTCATCATTTCCAGAGTGTGATATTTTGCAGGGAAGCAGTGTTTTCCTGTGGACAGGAGACCGGCAGATAGAGATTTTCATCTCAGTTCTGTTCCTGATTTCGGGTACGTCTTCAACAGCTTCTGTGGTCCTTGTACTACCCTGTCGGGTTGCTGTTGGGCTCTCCAGGGCTGTCATCATGCTGTGACGGTTCAGTGTGTCGCATGGGTTGTACTATGATACAAATAATATTCTCATGAAAAATTAAGGCCTTGGCCTGTAACACCACTTGTTAAAGTTACACGATCTTTATCTGCAGGGATTTCTAGAGAAGGGCAACAAAGCTGGTGAGGGGGCTGGAGAGCAGGTCTTACGAGGAACAGCTGAGAGAGCTGGGGTTGGTTAGCCTGGAGAAGAGGAGCCTGAGGGGAGACCTCATTGCTGTCTACGACTACCTGAAAGGAGGTTGTGGAGAGGAGGGAGCTGGCCTCTTCTCCCAAGTGACCGGGGACAGGACAAGAGGGAATGGCCTCAAGCTCTGCCAGGGGAGGTTCAGGCTGAACATTAGGAAAAAAATTTTCACAGAAAGGGTCATTGGGCACTGGAACAGAATGCCCAGAGAGGTGATTTAAGGCACGGGTGGACGAGCTGCTGAGGGACATGGTTTAGTGATTGATAGGAATGGTTGGACTCAGTGATCCGATGAGTCTTTTCCAACCTAGTGATTCTATGATTCTATGATTTTCTGTTAGTTCAGTGGTTAAGGTAATTCTGTAATGTGGAAAGAAACCTGATAGAAACAGGAAAGCCGTCATTCTAAAAACAAGTTGATTGACAAAGTTACCTGCTAGGATAAATAAATATTAATTGTAAAGATAGTCTTTCATGTTTGAAAAGGAGTTTGTCCTCCTGCTTGATTATCGGTTTTAACCATTTCTCCTAGCACGTTTTCACTTGGCAGCAGCGTTTCTCACCCTTGTATAGCACTCTAGTACTGTGAGTTACAAGGATGCACATCTCTCCCTCGTAGAACACTGAGAACCCACTGAGCTGCAGCAGTAAAGAAAAGAGAAACACAAAACTACAGAGCCTGAAAACGTAAAACATTTTGGTTACTTGAACTTCTGCCTTGTGTACACTCTGCCCTTGGAGAACGCCAGAGGTCTTGGTGCACTCTGTGATACATATGATAATATTTTGGTTTTGTATAAGGCTTTTCCATAGATGGGGTGGCAGCTGCTCCTTGGGTTTTGCTGCCTGTTTTTGGCTCAGTTTGTGCTCGTACAAACACAAACTGAGCCAAAAACAGGCAGCAAAATCCACCGAGGGCAGAGGCACAGGGGCCATCCCCACCTCTGCCAGGGTCTCTCTGGGAGCTGCCCTGCTCATCCTCGTCCTGCTGCCAGTGGGAGGCAAGGAAAGCGGAAAAGGCTCAAAGACAGGATTAAAAAAGATTTCAGGACGATGCTAACTGTAGATTTTTTGGGGATGCTCTTTGAGTCACCAAGTGCCTGGCTCTGCAGCAGCTGATGCTGTGGTCTATGGCCACTGAGCTCGGAGCATACAAAGGGTTGTGCTGCCAAGGTGGGATGTAAACGAGGGGTGGAGGTGGGGATGGTGAGTGGGGGAGAAGATGGGGTTGACGCGAGCAAATGAAATCTGAGGCTTAAGGTCGGAAGAATTTTCCCAATGGTGCCGAAATCTCCCCAAGGGATTCCTATTGCCTGAAACACTACTCAAAAATAGAATAAATCAAATCTATTGCAACACGTGTCACAGAGCCCTTCGCTGCTGTGATTCACTCAGGGCTGAAATAACCACAGACAAAGGAATTTTAACTTGTCCTTTAGAAGTCGTCAGGAGAGCATATTTCATCGCTGGAATCTTGATTCTCTTTCCATTTTCTGCTGGAGTTTGTGCACCTGGCATGCCTCAGCTAAGGCATTAGTGCCTAAGTGAAGTGTGTAGGCAAATGGAAAGGCTAAAATAAGCATTCCAGGCTGAAATCTTCTCTTCATGGCTGATCACAGTAACTCATGAGAAAGTTTCAGTGAATTTGATATTTCATTGTTGCTAGCTAAGTGTTAAAAGACGATCTATGTAAATTATTTTATAATAACGTGTTGCTCTCCCTTAATTTCCCATCGTGCTATAAGGAATAAGTCAAATAGCATCTAAAGTCCCAAAAGTTTTGGAAGTTTCTCAGATGCTAGAAGTTAACTTTCATGTGGTTTGCTCCATTTAAAGATATTAGGGCTGGAGTTTGCCATGAAAGCTGCATGGTAAGTAGCCAGCACTCTAGGCACCTCTACACCCAGAAGCTGTTGCTCTGTGGATCTATTTGAGACTTGTAATTACATGCTTTTTGTTTAACTTTCAAGTATATCCTATTAATACTTGAAATATAAACACAGGAACTGATGCTGCAGGAAAATGGTCAAACGTTAAACAAAAGAAATTTTCACTAGAAAGAACGATTAGCTTGAAAGCAAGGCTGTCAGTACCGGTTTGGGTAAGGAAGAACTTATTTTTTATATATAAACAATATAAACAAAACTTGAAATATAAATATTATAATGCAGTCATTGAGTATGGGCCTTTCTTACTTAAAAAATGACCAAAACTCAATAAAAGCCTTTCAGCCATGCTCATGGGCTCACACAGGTGAGGACTTTACCCCAGTGGTTCTGTCTGGAAGTTGCTTTCCCGAAGGGAGAAGGTCACCTCTCATGTTCTTTCCAAGTAAGTTTCAGTTTTGAAATTCTCAGTGTCTTGATGGCTTTCAACCGCTTATATGAAGTCTGTTCAAGTGCTTCCTTAGACAGATGATGTCATGTGAAAAATATTCCTCCATGCTCCAAAGTACTCACAGGAGTGCTGTCCCAGAGCCTCAGCAGGACACCAGGATAGAACATGAGGTGCTTCTTCACTGTTATCAATGTTTTCTCTAGGCTGAAGTTCATGAACCTGCCTAGAGGGTTCAGGAAGAGGTACAACGTGAGTAGCTTGTTTATCCCCCACTGTAGGCAGCTGGACTCTCTCCCAGTTTCTAGACCCGTATGTGAAGATGCTCACGTGGGACTGAAGTGTTCTGCTTGTATTTGGTACTTAACAGCAGGGGCTGGTATTAGTGAGTATTGTATGTACACCCATTGGTCAATCCAGTACAAAATATAAGAAACAGTTTGTAAGGGGATTTTACTTTTTGTTGCTTACACTTCTAAAGCTGTTGATCTGTCAGAGTGTGCATTTTTCTAAGGAACTGCATATTTTGATGCTTTGCTATCAGGTTATATAATTAATTAAGACATAAGCATGGTTCAGAAAGGTTTCAAGAGTTTAAATCTGTGGTAAATACTTCATTAAATTGTCTTAGATTGACAAAGTGTGGAATTAACAGTGTTCCAGATTAAACTCATAGCTTGTGGTTTTGAACCTCAGTTTGCAGTTGTGTATCAGTACCTAAACATAAATAATACAAATTTAGGGTCTTAAACTCCTGGTGGAAAAACTTAAAACCTGCAGTGGAGACATAAAGGAGAGATGTAAACATTTGGGGTGTATTCAGTAAGATGTTTTGCTTGTTTTCCCTATGGTTTTGTAGGCAATCTCCTTTGAAAAGTGCTCATTTTGAGAGATTGAAAATGAACATCTGCCAGAAGGTGTCAAAGCTGAGAGACTATATTAGCCTTTCTCTTGTATCTGTGTACATACAGACATTTCAATATTTGTCTTTTGACTGCTTGTTTCCCATTAATTTCTAATGCCTGGTTTTCTAAGAACACATCAGAGGTTTTCCCTTTCTAGAGCAAAACAGAATTTTGATTTACTGCGTTTCACAACTTACTAGGGACCCCAGGAAAAGATTTCAAGCACTGATGTGGAATGTATTCAACATCCCAGTAGGCACTGGGTCCTTCAGTAGGCACTGCCCTGATGAAAGAGCTTAACCCAAGACGACTGAAACTCCTTTTCTCCAGTGCCTAGGGTGTGCTCTCTCTGGGAACAAGTTCATGGGCTGTGAAGTCCTTTCTTTACAGACCTCTCCACTCAGACTGAGGCATTTCTGTATTCAGATTATTTTTGTGTTTGAGAAATGCATGAATATTCCCTCAGGTGTTAATTAATGCAATTTTTTGTTATTGAGAACTTCAAGCAAAAAATCAGGATGTTCTCAAACAGTATTCAAATGTACTTCTTACATCTAATTATTCAGTCACACACCTATCTTCTCTGCAATATGACCACGACCACACTGTACCTTTGGAACAGGGGGGAATTTTTGCCTTTGGTTTTTGAGTTTTAGTTCAGCTGAATGTCAAGTAGGGGAATGTTTTGTTCATATCTGTTCACAGTAATTGAGTTTCTGGTTTATGATTTGTAGGGTTTTATTAGCTGTTGCGGTGAGGTAAAGAAGAGGAGCTTGAACTCCCTTTTGATCACACTTCAAACACCTTCTCTGATACTTCATTTAGTGAGTAGGACTCGATGACTTTTACGGGGAAGTTTCTCAAATGATATAAAGGGATAATGAAGAACTAGAACAAAGAGTTTCCCCCAGGACACTGCTAACAAGCCTACAGAATGGATGGGAGAGATACATGCAGCAGCCTTGTATGTTCATGCTCTACACAGTATATGTGGTGTTCTGGAACAAGGATCTGAGAAAACCAAGTGTCAATGAATAGGAATTTAATGCACATGGGGGAAAAAAAGAGATTAATTGCTTTTGGTTCTGATTTTGATGTTGACCTCCACAAAAGGGAGGCCACCATGACATATCAAATTGTGTAATGAAAACAACTCTTCTCCTTCATTAGTAACAGTAGCTTTTATTATCGCATTGAAATAATGTCTGAAAGCTAGCTTTTTCTTTTAGTCTCTATACTTGCTCCTGGACCTTCTGGGAACTCAGACAATGGAAACCAGCAGACGGATCCCGTTAAAAGCTTCCATAATTTGTCTGCACAGAGATGGCTCTTTTGGCATAGATGCTGCAGGAAAATGGTCAAATGTTGAACAAAACAAGTTTTCACTAAAAAGAATTATTAGCTTGAAAGCGATGCTGTTAGTACTACTTTGGGTAAGGAAGAATTTTTTTACATAGTTTGTATTTTCAGTCAAACACCATGACAGCTCAACTTGCCTTTCCTGTTGTACTATAAAAGGAAAATACAAAACTGTACGCAGACCTTCTGTTACTCAGGAAATAGTAGATAATAAAGTATTTTTGTAGCTGTATTACAAACTAAGAGAACCAGACCTGAGTAGCTTGTTTGTATTTGCACATTTACCTTGGCTGCATTCATATTTAGTGACTGTGGTATAGATCACAAAACTTATTACCCTTCTGCTCACCCAGATTATGGCATGCTAGCAGCACACATGGGGCTTCCAGATAGTGCTGTGTATAGTGGGCTTGTAGAAGCAAAATCTTTGCACAGTAGCTCCACAAACAAAACCAATTACTATTCCTGCAACATATCTGGAATATTTTTGGTAGAAAATTCTGGATAATGCAAATCAGCAGAATGTTTTAGACGCCAATTCCAGCTTGCTTCGATCTGAGAAATGAAAATGCAAAATGAAACCTGTAATCCAGTGCTCAATAGCTTAATTTAATATGAACTATATTTGAAACTGGAGAGCAAATCATAGATAATGGTGATCAATATAGTACTTTTGATGAAAAAGAAACCCCTCTGCAATTCACTGGAATGATGTCACTTCTTGCATTGCTACAGCAGCCCTTAAGCTCGGCAGCAGTAGAGTTGAAGAGAAAAGCCCTAGTGTAAGGAAAAGCAATTATATCCCTAATACATTATTTCTTTTAAAAACTTCTGTGTTTCAGACTTAGTTTATTTCTGTCTCTAGGTTCAGGTGAGCCACTTGAAGTTTCTTCTGTTGATTTAGGATGTAAACAGGACCTCTGAATTGAATTGCAAGTTACAGTTCAAGGTTGCTTGGTTATTTACTTAAAGCAACATTTTTTTCTTTAATGTCAAGATTGAGGAAATTTATTTACTCCTGGCTTACATAGCAGCTGCCTTCAGCTTTATATCAAATACATGGTGTTTGAAGACTATCAGTTGAAGTCTCTCTGAGGCTTCTCTGTCAGTCTGTGGAATTCCAGCTTCTAAGGACAATTGTTTCTAACCAGCAGACAATATTTTACAAAGTGGCCAGTGTGCCACCTCTTTGTGTGTTGTCTCTCCAGCCAGCTGTCTAGAGAAGCATCATCATAGAGGTCCTGCATATCGGTTGGCTTTCTGTCAAAGCCAATGTTATCACTGGGAATTGGGAATAAAGGTATGGACACCAACACAGCTGCTCCTTCATGAGAGTCATCTAACTTGCATCACAGCCAGACACCAATTACACTGCACAGTGTTGCTCATATCTGCAGATAGATCTGTTAGAAATAAATAAGCCAAACATTGAAAACTTTCAGTAATTGTTTGATGTGAGCTATTTATCCGATAGCACTTGCCTAGAGGGGTTTACAAGAAACATGATTACATTGCTATGTTTCTTCCTGAAAATTACCTTAACTTTAAAGGCTAAGCAGGAGTGAGTTTGAGACGTTCTTCCTTTGGTTGTGTTTGCAACATCCCTCCCTCAAGTGATGGAAAATTGGTATATTTAAATAGTTATCTCTTGTGTCTTGACGCTATAGATGACATTCAGAGATAAAGGCACTATATATGTGATGAAAATTTTGCTTGGTGAAGAGAACTAAAATGACATGAAATAACAACATCGTGAAAATAATAACATTTTGAGCTCTTATGCTATTTTCCATCTATCCCAAGGCATTCAGTTTTCCAATGGTATTTACATTAAAGGGCAAAATGGAATTATGTTATCTTGTATAGCAGACGGACATTTTGGTGGATGGAGAAATTAAGTAACTTTCCCAAAGTCACAAGAGAAGTTAATGACCACCAGGAATAGAAGCCACACATGCTGACAGCCAAGTCTGTGTGTGCCACAAGACCATCCTTCCTCCTGCATGCAGAGGAGCACAAAAGGGAAGTTCTTTGTGTGGTCTGGGAGAGACTGTTCCAGTGATTCTGATGTTATCAGCAGAGGGACAGGTTTGTATACGGAGGGCTGGCTGCAAGGCTCTTGCTGTAATTATTTTGTAATTTCAGCCACTCTCAAGCTGGACTCTTCCAGAGGGTTGACCAAATGTTCCCTGTACATGAATAAGGAAGAATGCCAGAGATGAATCTATCATTTTTGGGGAGAGGGTAACTGTTGAAGGGGCTGGTAAGTTTAAAGAAAAAAACCAAAATAACCAAACCCTATATAATGACTATTCATCCTGAGGTGTGAAGCCCTTGGCTGTGTGTCATACCAGGCACTCTTGAGCAGAGTACATGGGCAAGGAAAGAGCTTACAAGACAAGTAAGAAGAAATGTTCTTTAGTGCCAGCTTTTAAAACTAGCTCCAGCGTAAATCGTGAAAAGTATCGCTACGTTCAGCTATCTATTTTATCAGCAGTTCTCAAACACACTCATTTTTTCCACCGTCAACACCACTTCCCGATTTTCAGTAGTCATCTGTCAAGCCCTCTTGTCTCCCCTCATTCTCTCTTTGGTCTGGACTGATAGTAATTCCAGCAGCAACCAGCAGCGTAAGTAATAACATCATATAAGCAAGCAAGACTGGAGGAAGAGCAATTAACAGCAGTAGCTGAGAGAGTCAGTGCTCCACTAGTCTGGATAATACTGTGTGGAAGCATCTGAACTATTTGGGACAGGGAGGGAAAAGGCAGGGAATACAGACCCTCCTGCCCCACAACATGGAATGGGTGCTTCCCTTGGGGGAGGGAGATTCTGGAGAAACAACTTGTCTATCCTCTGATGAATTCTCAATATTACAGATTACCTCATCCATATTTTTATGAGTAATGGGAAGACAATAGTGAAATAGCTTTCTCTAGTCATTGTTCATCCAAAGAAACGTTTTGGGAGATGAAGGAGGTCATTGGCCATTTTCTAGTATATTAAATAAACAGTGATTCTGCAATTATCCTATATTGTCATCTTGGAATAAGATGGGAATGATGAAAGGAAGTAGCATTTAGTCCTCTGTCAATCAACACGAACACGTTTCTCTTGCACATACCCTAAATGCTTATATAACATTAATATTGCAATGCAGACCAAAAGCCTTAGCTAAGCTGGACATCCCATAGTTTTAGGTGTTGTGCAAACAGTAAATACAAATTTCTGCTTTTTTTTCAGACAAGAATTTCTGTAAGTGCAGAGAGGATTTTGCTCAGCTGACACTTAGGAGCAGTCATCTGTAAATTGTGAAGAAAGCATAAGGTACAGGATGTGCAAATGAAAATGAAAGCTGGAACTGAAAGAGAAAATTCATTTGTGGAATAAAAACCCAATGAGTATGAAAAAGTGCTGAGCACAACTTGGTTCAGTGGAAATTTAGCTGATGTAGCAGCTAATATGAGCCAGAGACATTTGGATTCCCAGATGCATGCCATGCTCTGGTTGGCACTGTAATTTCTGATTTGAGAGTCCGAGAAGTCTCTGAAACAACCTGAGCAGTTAGGCACGTAACTGCTCCCAAGCTCCACTGTGGCTTTATTGCAATGAGAGAAGATGGAGTCTTCCAAGTATTATACTTAGGGCCACATTTTTTGAGTGTTAAATCCCTGAGTCTTATTGAAATGAATTATTGAGCTGAATTAATTTCTCAACTCTCTCAATTCTTCAGCCTTTTCAGTATATTGCTACAGACACACACACACACACAAAATCTCTACCTTTCTGCAGCATCAGATAGGATTCATGTTCACACACATTCCATTCTGATGGCTTTCCTTGTGTTAAGGTTGCTCTGATTAGGTGTAAAAGATTGAGCAGATATTCTTGAAATAGGTTGTTCCTAAGCGCCACTCTGTTTTTTATCCTCTTACAGTACGGCACAGCTGGGAATGGCAATTTACTCTTGTGACAGGTTGACCAAGGATCAGCTGCAGTATTAAAAGATTAGTACTCAGTTAATTTGCAGTGAACTGTTCAGTAATAAATGCAGAATGTTGATCTGGATTTTCAATGTTTGAATGTCTTCTGCATTTCCATAACATTTTGTTTGAAGTCTAGCTAAGAAAAGAATCACTATATCCTATTAATTTATACTATGTCATCAAGAAACACTTTGATTTTAAACTTAGAATTTATATAATGATATAAATATTTGGACATCTGGACAATAGCTCTAACAAAGCAAACAAGCCACTCTTAACTAACAGGTTGCAGAGCTGCCAGCCAGAACAAATGACATATATTACTTCAGTATTAAAAAATCAACCAGTTAATTTGTTTTCAAGGATTATTAACATGTTCGGTCTTATTCATTAATGATTTCTGTACATAAAAAGTAGAATACAACTATTATAACAGCGTTTGTATTTATCTAGTGGCCCTGCCATAAACAGCTATAACTGTAGCATTGCAGATTCACTTCTATCTCATTTTCTGAGTGCTTAGCTGCTACACGATTGAACTGATTTCTAATGAACACAACACTATATTCTGTGCCAGCAGAGTTAGCAAAACTCAGAAAATGTTAAGAAAGCTGTGTGTATTCTAAGCACAAAGTCCTAAGGAATATGAAAGAAAATGAATTTGAGTGAGGATTTCCTGACTAAACTTTTAATAATGTCTCAGTAACAGTTTTTAATCCTACATTCTTCACAGTATCACATACACTTAATTCAGTGTAGTAATTAAATTCAAGATAGGCCACTGTTTATGGGACAGCATTACAATTCTTAGCATTTAATTCATTAGGTGTATCAGTACCCGCATTCCTTACTGACCTCTCCATTCCTTGGAGTTATAAAGGTAAGACATTTCATGCGGCTTCTGCACCAAACAGCAAACTTTCTGTACAGGAATTGGTAGGCTGGAAATACAGCAGTCTGCAGTGGAAATTCTTTGTCTAGTGTCTTGAATTCTGCTGGATTGTTTTCTGCTGCCCTGGATACAACAGCACTGTGACATTACTTTGGATGGTAGCCATGGTGGATGCTCTTAACTCTGTTTTTCTCCTGAGAAAAGATAGTGTTTATGATCACTTCGAGTCAGTTGTTTAATGTTAACTTTTACATGTAAAATCAGTTATGTGAGAAAATTGAAAAATGCCTTTGCCCTCAGAGTGAGACTATCCTAGTTTGGACTATGAGCAACACAAACAGGAATCATGGTGTTTGTCTTTTGGCCTTAGGAGCTTCTACAGTGTCAGCAAGAGTTATGGGATGCTCGAGTTGACTTTATACTGTGTCCATGGCCTCCCAGGGCCCAGTACACTGTGGAGCGAACAGTTACAGACCTTCTACGGAAGCTGCAGCAGCTTCTTTTGGACTGCAAGAAGTTGTGCCAAATCTGCTCAAAATAATTTAAAGTGTGCTGGATTTGCTCCCTTGTGCTGTGAAGCTGAGCCTGTGCCTTTCCTGCAAAATCTAGAAGATGCATTGGTGATTTAGCAGGTTTTGAAGCTCAGGATATTGTGCCCACAAGATCCTGTGTATTTTTGTCCTTTACACAACAGCATCTCCAGTTCATGTATGATCAGCGATACTATTTGTAGCCTTGTGCATTTACTTGCTTTTCTATGGGTTGCTTAAAAAACAAGTGTTACTGAAATGTTGTCTTCCTTGTGTGCATGGCTGGCCATTGAGGGCTTTAGTTGTTTGGCTCAGGTTTGCTGTTGCCCCAATTTGCATCTAAAATGTTCTGGCAAAGTCCATTAAGTGGTTTTCCTCTTTTTTCCCCGGAGGGTCTGCAGAAGCTTCTGCACTGACTAAGCTTGCCCTTCACCATGTGTTTAAAAAATAAAAAGCAATTTCCCTTGTTGTCAGGCAGCCGGAAAGTAATGGGCATCCTTGCCTCAGAGAAGGTTCCCAGCCCCCACAATGTTCCTCATGTATGGAAGCTGGGCTCAGTAAATATCACAAAATAAAATCCTTTGGCTTTGGAGGTTGAAAAAACATGAAATTTAATGGACTAAGCTCTAAAGTCAATAGAAGTGTTTTGCTCTTGCTAGTCTTGGTTTGAGATAAAAGTGACTGTGGATGATGTATAGATTGGTGAGAATCACACATAGAGGAAAGTACATTAGCATTTAAGATTTATCACATTTCTATTCCAACACTATGTATCAAATGATAGTCAGTAATTTCATCAGCAAAAGTAAAAGCCATGTGAAAAATTATTAAGCAGCAGTACGTCCACGGGGCAAGACATTTTGAGTATGTAGTTGGCCTTTGCCCTTGCTCAAACGTTTTTAACATTTCCAGTGTTATAAGTGGTTTGTAGATACATATAGAATGTGCATTGGTATTTGCAGTCAAACAGAAATCTTGAGCTAATGTTACAGCTTATTTAATAACATGCAGGAAGAGGTATATCACACTGGATGTATTTTTAACATGAAAAATAGATTTTGTCATTATAGTTTGGAAGGAAAAAAACCCACACGTTGTCAAGATAAATAGATCAGTCTAAAGTCAGTGTTGAGTTACGTAAAACTTAACTTCAAATCATTAATAGTCATGTTACAAGTATCTGAAAACAGAGCTTGATTATCAGAAGACTGTTAAAATGTTAAGCATTCTTAACAGTAGCCTTATGCTGAAGTGTGAAATTCAGCCTCAAGTTTCCTCTGTGGAAATGCAGTCGTTGAAGCTGTATTTAAATTTCACAACAATAACTCAGCATACCTAATTCCCACTCTGCTGCAATAGCGTCCACAGCCTTAGAACATCAGGCTTAAGGAGCTTTCACTGGCCTGAGATGGTACTTTTCCCCCAGCTTATTTGGGAGCCTCTTCTCTTCTGACAGGAGCATCGTTTGAGGAAATGGCTTCACAAAGGCAGTTCTCCTGCCTCCCCAGGAGGAGAGTACCTGGGAGGCTCTGAGCACAGGGCAGGGATCCCCAAAGGCCTCAGCACGTTGGAGAAAAATGAGATTTTTTGTGCTAGCAATAAACCTGTGCCTCTGGGAACCTCCTTGTGCTTCTGAGCTTTATAATCTGTAAGCGAGAGTAGAGGAATTGCCTCCTTCACCACAACTGGGTCAAATGAGTGCAGCTGAGGCTGGCTGTGTTGCTTCCTTTATCATCCATCTGCCTGAGAGCCTGCGTCTTCAGCCTAAAGGAGTTTGTGGGGTATCTTAGGTCATCTTTGCCTCGCAGTGAGTCCTGTGTCTGCCAACAGACATTCACAATGTTTGGGATTAAGGTATTTACACATGAATTGAAAGAGTTTTGCAAATTTCTGAAGGTAACTGGAATCCTTCTCTCTCTTCAGCTTTTTCCACTTCTGTGGTTTTTTTGTCCCATAAAGGTTATTTTAATCTCTGTTTTGCTCAATGATGCTGTAAGGGCCCCTCACCGCAAGAAGGATGTTGAGGCTCTGGAGTGAGTCCAGAGAAGAGCAACAAAGCTGGTGAGGGGGCTGGAGAACAGGCCTTATGAGGAGCAGCTGAGAGAGCTGGGGGTGTTTAGCCTGGAGAAGAGGAGGCTGAGGGGAGACCTTATTGCTCTCTACAACTACCTGAAAGGAGGTTGTAGAGAGGAGAGTGCTGGGCTCTTCTCCCAAGTGACAGGGGACAGGACAAGAGGGAATGGCCTCAAGCTCTGCCAGGGGAGATTTAGGCTGGACATTAGGAAAAAATTTTTCACAGAAAGGGTCATTGGGCACTGGAACAGGCTGCCCAGGGAGGTGGTTGAGTCCCCTTCCCTGGAGGTGTTTAAGGCACGGGTGGACGAGGTGCTGAGGGATATGGTTTAGTGTTTGATAGGAATGGTTGGACTCGATGATCCGGTGAGTCTCTTCCAACCTGGTTATTCTGTGATTCTATGATTCTAAGATGACAGAAGTTAAAAATTTTGACCAGGAGCAGAACAGCTGTATGAAGAGCTACTAAAATGGAGGCCTATAGAGCATTTTCTTCTTTTTCTCCTGAAATCGTTGTGTGTTTACTGACCTCTGCCACCACTGAGGTAATTCGAAAAGAAAGAACCCAAACTAAGTTTTCCAGCTCCAGGCAGAAAAGTGAAAACAGAGTTGAGAAAATGGTGCCTTGTGTACCTAGAGCTGCAATACTGAGAATCATACAGAAACCAAGATAGAAACACATATTGCTATATACATGAATTGCAAATTATTTGCAAGTATCAACAAAAGACTTGATTGCATTTGAAATTGGGGAATTCCTGGTCTTTTAATACGTGGAACAAGTGATTTAGGTCCACAGGTGTAAGCTACTGATGGTTCTTCCGGGCTGCACCTGGCTCTCTCAGCAGAGCTATGTGGACAGCTGCTCTGAGGAAGCATCTTCCAAAGTTATTTTAGTTGCTGTCTCAACTTTCTGGGCTGTCTCTTTACCACCTATCTTTGGCAGAATTATAACAGTGGTGTAAGGCAGAAGCGCGTGGTGTTCCCATCCAGCTGGCCCTCACAAACCTCAGGCTTGCCACCTGTATCACGCCTTCCTTTGTATCAGGAAAGCTACCTGAGTGCAGAAATACCCTTCTCGTAAAGATGTACCGTAACTGGCTGGATTTCTCACAGAAGTTTCATAGAAATTAATGCCAAGCAAGTGCATTGCAAACTTGTAGTATGTAGCGCATGCATGCTGCACTTGATTCTTGCTTGCCTTAAACTGCATGCCGTCATTATCACAGGTGCAGAGCAAGATGTAGGAGTGGAAATTGCCGCCGACTCAAAACTGTAACACTTTGTGCATTGGTGGAAATTACTAATCAAGGTGCAAAGCAACAGCTTTCGGAATGTGGTCTCGAGTTATGAATAGAGATGTGGTTTTGCTCAGTCAGGAATGGCACAGCTGGTTTGTTTGGGTTTTTTCCTTTATGTTCCGGTGGACCAGTGGAAATAAATTTACTTTATTCTTTTAATCTGTCTCATAACCTGGTTAATTTTTTACTAGCTAGCTTGCATCTCAGGGCTGAATCCTGGGCTCTGCTTTGATACAGCTAATGAAAATTGCCACTCCTATCTGCATCATTAGCCTAATGCTAGTTAGTAATACTCAGTATTTTGCACAGTCACTTGTATCTTCAGAGCACTTAACAGTTATTAACTAATTAATCCTCACAACATGCCTGTGAGGTAAATAAATATTAACATTCCCCTTTTAGCAAATGGAGAACCAAATAGGAAGATTAAGTGATTTGCATGGACTTAGTGGCAGAGCTGGCAAGAGAACTCCTGTGCTGTAGTGCTAGTGCTTATCCTTCCAGCCACACTGGCTCAGTGTGACTTAAAGCCTCTGCAGTTATCCTGTGTAGTCTTTCCAATAATTTTGGTACCTTTTCAGATACACAGTTCATTGCATCTGTGGCTGTAACTATCATACTGAAGGATGGCGGCTGCCCAGTGCTGCAGACCTCCCTGTGTCCCGTCGCACAAAACGTGAGCATACGAGGAAGGAGGCAACAACTCCCCTACACTCCCCCTAGTAAACCCACACCAGGCCTATATTTAGAATTGAACTGTTTAGAAGAAAAATCCTGAGCCTTCTCACCAGGCCTCATTAAAATATACGTAATGCTTGGCGATTGCTTTTACAGAACAATGTTAATTATTTGTACTGCTGTTTCACTCAAAGCTGAATCAAAGCTGGAACACCTTAAAATGGCAAGTCTTGCTGTGGAGACGATTCTGTCACTCACACTCGGTCTTCAAGGAACAGTTCTGAAGCTATAGGAATTCTGTCTTATATTCACTATAAATATAGTGAATATTTTGAATGCTTATATTATGTTAAACAGTCAAAATTATTTTTCATTTAACCTAGCCCCTATGCTTTCCTGGAAGCTTCTTTGTTCTGCAAGGAGATCACATCTTAAGCCCTGGGTAAGTTTTTACATTTTTACATTTTAGACAAAGCCTACAAACAAAAATGTGGTCTAACTACTAAAAAATTATTTATGTTACCGAACATAAAGGATACCATTTTTAGTTGACATACAGTTTAATGCTTGATTTCCACCTTGGCAGCCTCATTTGCTGGATGAATAATTTCCCTCCTTGTACCAGAAGGAGGGTCACAGATGAAATGCCTTGACAATAGTTTTAGCCACACACTGTCAGGTGGAGCATGAGGTTGTGCTACAGGATCCACTCCAGCAGCTGCAAAGAGCTGGGATGGCTCATCTATCATCCTTTCTACCCTGAGACGTCCTTCTCTGTGTTCCCTACACAATTTGAGGGCTTCGCGATGGCAGCTCTCTGCCACCCGGCAACACCTGGACAGGAGTAAAGCTGGAGAGTGATCCCCTTTGCTGTCAATCAGTCTACCTTCCACTGTGACAGCATATGATGTCTTGTTTCTGTCTACTCTGAGACACTCTTTTAAACAGGAACACAGATATTTGTGTCTTTTATTCCCTGTGACCTCACAGTTTGTAGATGCTGCAATGTTAATAGCTGCCATGATGTAGGAAGACCCACGCTGCGGGACAAGGAGGTGCCAGGAGGAAGATTCTCGTATCCTTCGGTGTTGGCTTATCCTGGTCATCACTGCCTGCCTTCATCCAAATTCCTCCTGCTTGTTGTTTTGACATCTGTGAGAGGAATGGGCTAGAACTGAGCTCAACATTTTGTTCAATTGTTATCTCTATTTTGTGCTTGTTAATTGCCCACTAGAGCTGAGTGATCTGCCAGAAAATAGGTTACAGAGACTGAAAGCATAAGCAATTTTATCTTGAATTTAGCAAAAGCTTTCAGCCAGAAACACAAGGCAGTGTTAGGGAACTTGGAAAATGCTTTAATGCTTTCTAAACACTAAACACTTTCCCCTTGTGCTTGGCACTGGTGAGGGTGCATCTTAAATACTTTGTTCAGTTTTTGGCCCCTCGCTACAAGAAAGACATTGAAGTCCTGGAACGTGTGCACAGAAAGACAGGGGTGAAGGGTCTGGAGCACAAGTCTTATGAGGAGCAGTTGAGGGAACTGGTGTGTTTAGTCTGGAGAAAAGGAGGCTGAGTGGCATACCTTATCACCTTCTATAACTACCTGAAAGGAAGTTGTGGGGAGGTGGATGTTGGTCTCTTCTCCCCAAGTAAGAAGTGACGGAAGAAGAGGAAATAGGCTCAAGTTGCACCAGGGGAGGTTTAGACCGGATATTTGGAAAAATTTCTTCACTGAGAGGGCTGTCAAGCATTGGAACAGGCTGCCCAGGGAAGTGGTTGAGTCACCATCCCTGTAGGTATTTAGAAGATGTATAGATGTGGCACATATGGGACCATGTTTAGTGGTGCACTTGGCTGTGTTAGGATTCTGCTCAGACTCGATGATTTTAAAGGTCTTTTGCAGTCCAAACAATTTTATGATTCTAAACAGAACATTCAATTTCAAAAACACTGAAAATTCAACCCACTAAAATCATGGTTTTGTTTTGAAAATGGCTACTTTGTTGTAAAAAAACAGCATAAAGAATCATAGAATGGTTTGATTTGGAAGGGACCTTAAATATCATCTAGAACCAATCCCCTTACCATGGGCAGGGACACTTTCCTCTAGATTAGGTTGCTCATAGTCTCATTCAACCTGGCCTTGAACACTTCCAGGGAGGGGGCATCCACATCCTCCCTGGGCAACCTGTGCCAGTGCCTCGCCATCCTCACAGCGTATAATTTCTTCCTTATATCTAATCCAAATCTATCCTCTCTCAGTTTAAAGCCATTCTGTCTTGTCCTATCACCACATGCCTTTGTAGAAAGTACCCCTCCCCCACTTTCTTGTAGTCCCCCTTTTGGCCTCAGAAGGCTGCTGTAAGGTCTTCCTGGAGCCTTCTCTTCTCCAGGCTGAACAACCCCAGTTCTCTCAGCCTGTCTTCATAAAAGTGCTCCATCCCCCTGATCATCTTGGTGGCCCTCCTTTGGACTAGCTCCAACATATCCTTATGTTGGGGACCCCACTATTAGATAGATTTTATGAAATCTGAAACTTAAACCTTGTTGAACAACACATTTACTTTAACTGAAAATGACATCTTGGGTACTTTTTCTTGCTCTTCTGATAGTAATACTTTGTACTGAATGATAACGCTTTGGACCTTTGCATTAAGCAAAACTTCTTGGTAGTTCAGCCTTTAGTCCAAAAACTATGGTCTGTACATCTCGGCTCTTAGTCCAATTCTAAGTTTGTTTATTGTATGCCTCTAGGAGGGATTTTTCCCATCTTTTTCCCTAATGGTTGCCTTGAGATGAGCCTTTTTTGTTCAGAGAAATAAAAATACCCATGTACTGCTTGTGTCAAATTGCTTTGATTATATATGGGGTCTGGCAAGCAACCTTCAGGCTCCTTTCCCTGTTTGTGTTGTAGAAGCTTGGAGAGAGAGCCAGGTGAGTGGGAGGAGGGCTGCATGGTTTCTTCCTGCTATCCATACGGGGGCGGAGACATACAGCCTGTCTGTAGCATGATGTACCCACCATCATATACGTGGGGTCCCACTTACTGTCACAGCTGACTATGGTTCAGTGTTGCTCATAGAAAGAAACTCTCAGAAATCTAAGCCTAGAAAGGCCACATGGAAATGGTACTTGTATTTCCCTGTAAAACTCAAAAGAGTTTAAGAGGATTTTCACCTCTCTCTGTTGAGACTGTAGTGTGCATTTTAATGTTGTGCTTCAGGTCACCATTCCCAGGACTGCCAGTGGCATCCTGATAGCAAGTGAAATGATCTGTGCTGCCAGAGGCAGAACAGCATGTAGAGAAAACACAATGGGTTTTTACAGAATGCTCTCCTAACATCAGAAAATGCTTTTCTGATTCAAATACATATTTAATCCTCTATACTGAAAAACTCTCCCCGCTCTGTTAAGCCAGTGTCAAATCTCAATGGAGTCAGGCTTTCTGCTTCTTTTTAAGAGTCCGCACAGCTGCACTTATAAATCACATCATTTTTCAAGAGAGCAGGTGCTGTCACCAGGATCCTCGGAAATTACGGGCTGAACAGATCGCTTTATTTTCAGCTTAATAAAACTCGTTCTATAACTAATAAATTGGGACCTGTGGAATTTCAGAGGAGCAAAGTGATCCTAGTTATCTTTCTTAGCAAGCTGTTCCTTTGCCTGAGCTAAGTAGGACAAGCATTTGGCAGAGGCAGCTACAGAGCTGCCCAGGCGCTCCAGGTCAGAGCCGGAGCTGAAGAGCTGTAGACTGTTGCAACACTGCCTGAGGCAAGACAAAAAAAAATTGATTAAAAGGAGTTTTCAAACACAGGCTTTTGTCTTGCAGAGTTCTAGGTATGAGAAGGAAGGTGAGAGGGAAGTAAGCCTTATGACAGATGGCATAGCTGTGGTGTTTAGGTGCCCCCTTGCTTTCTGGGACAAAGACTGTCCTTTTCTTGTTGTGTTCTTCAATCTTGCATGAAGGGTAGGACTTCCTTTGGCTGCTTCGGCACTAGTTCTGGTAAAACATGCTATTAGTAACTTTTGCCAGTGTACAAACTGTGGTCAGCATGATGCAGCGAGTCTTGCATTCTATTTGCCATTGGCAGGCGGCATAACTGTATTTAAAATGGCAATTGGCAAGTGCGGAGTTTCCAAAACATTTTTCACTTTTTCTACTTTGATCCTTGACTACCTCTGGAAAGTGGACTGTGTAAAGATGCCATGAACGTGTTTTCCCTTTGTTTCCCAGCTTTAGCACCTGAAAGCATGAGCATGGTGAATACTCCCTTACCGTTTTCCTCACATGAGAAAGGGCTGGGGCTGTGGTAATCTTTCTTTCACGCTGTCCAAAACCGACTGCTCTCCTTGCACAGGCTATTCAGCTGATTATCTACAGCCAGTCATCCAGCTTTCCCCCGTTCCTGGTATGTTTTGAACAAACACAGGTGAGGGGAAGTATGAGACACCACATTAAAACACTTCCTGCCCAGTCCCTCAAAGAAAAGTCCTTCTACAAATGCTTGACATACAGATCATGTTCGACCTTTGATCATCTGTCATTTTGTTGTAAGAAAGCATGCCATCATTTGCCACCGTTTAAAATAGACCCAGAGGAAGTCAGGGCTTAATCTTAGCCTCAAACACATTGAGCCCTGCATTTCCTATCCAGCCAAACACCGCGCTATCTGGTTTCCTACACCTCAGGCCTGCTAAGTTTAGTTCCTCCCAGCCAGCTGCTAAGAAGGAAGGGAAACTGTGTTCAGTGTGGATAAAGCATTCGCTGTCCACAACTCTTACAGCTCACCAGCCTTTACATATGGATCTTCTAAACAGTAGACAAAAATACAGTTTTGAGGTTTCTCAGTTTATTAATATATAGAATCATAGAATCATAGAATAACCAGGTTGGAAGAGACCCACCGGATCATCGAGTCCAACCACTCCTATCGAACACTAAACCACGACCCTCAGCACCTCATCCACCCGTGCCTTAAACACCTCCAGGGAAGGTGACTCAACCCCCTCCCTGGGCAGCCTGTTCCAGTGCCCAATGACCCTTTCTGTGAAGAATTTTTTCCTAATGTCCAGCCTAAATCTCCCCTGGTGGAGCTTGAGGCCATTCCCTCTTGTCCTGTCCCCTGTCACTTGGGAGAAGAGGCCAGCACTCTCCTCTCTACAACCTCCTTTCAGGTAGTTGTAGAGAGCAATGAGGTCTCCCCTCAGCCTCCTCTTCTCCAGGCTAAACAACCCCAGCTCTCTCCGCCACTTCTCGTAAGACTTGTATATATTGTATATATATTGGATTCTTTTCCCTTTTTCCTTTTAATTTGCCCTATAGGTTCATACATTTAAAACTTTGATCCCATGCTTTCTTACAGCCTCTAGAAACAACATTCTTGCTTGCAGAAGTTATGAGTATCATGTGGATAGAGCATGGCTAAATTCAACATTGGACTGTTATGCATTAATTAATATTATATCAAATCGAATGTAGACACTCAGGTCTTTCATCTTAGAAAGCAAATGAATAAGTAGGAATATATAATATACCATACAGGAATTGAGATTGCCTCACCAGAAATCTTTATTTATCCTAGAAAGTAGCTGCATAAAATATCTATGATAACTGACCTATTTTTTTCCTTGATATCAGCATGATTCCTTGTCCATTTACTTCAGGCAAATAGACCTTTATCACAGAGGAACTGCTGATTTCTTTTTTGGAGGTAATCTCTTGGGCCGTGCAATGAAAGCCACAGACTCTTTCAGCTATGCGGCTTCTGGGCCTGGCAGATAGATGCTACAGCATGCGGGTGGTTCAGCATCTGTGAGCTGCTGCTGGCCATTCAGGGAGGTTTCAGTGAGTCTGTACTCCTGCCATATAGGGATATATTTTCCTAGTGATAGCAGGGCACTTCCTAGCAGAATTTTGGTTTTGGATGATTTACTTATTTACCTCTGTGAAACCTACACGACTGGGAAAATTCATTGTCTCCTCTGATTCTGCTAAACATTGGTTAAATACCTTCTTTCTGTAGTGTTCACATGTCTGCAGCATTTCCAATCGTGGATGTAAAAGATCATTCTGGTGGAAAATATTTACACAAGCATTACAAGAGGCAGAAGAGCCTGAAATGCCTTAACAAGAGGCAGAAGGGGCTGAAGCTCTTCGTTTGATGCCTGGAGAGAGATGCTGTTTTCCTTTCCTAGACCTGCACACAGTTTTATCTTGAGTTGTTCTGAAGTTCTCATAAAATTCTATCTTCCAGCCCCTACTTAGTCCTTGCTTTTGAATGGCAGCACTCATAAATTCAGGTTTGAATTTGGTGTCAGGATCCACTTCTCTTCTCTTAGCAGCAGTTGAACATATTTACATGAAATAATCCAGTCAAACCTAAAATACAACCGACTTCTCTAGAATATTGATGTATGACAAGAACAGAAAGGCTAATTTTATCAAACTTAAACCAGAGAGGGAAACACTACCCTGCATTTTTATTTTAATACATGGATGTATTTCATTCCTCCCCACCATCCCCGCATGTAATTACCTAATTCTCCTCTCACTTTAAAATAGGGTAATTCATAAGTTTCAATATTCCCATTTTCAATCAGAAGCAAAATGGGCCTGGTGCCTGCATACGTTTTTAAATTAAGTAATTACATGTGTGATGGAAAAAGCAAACCACAAAGTTAGTACAGGGCATTGCCTTACACTTAAGGACAGAATATACACAGGATGGGGATGTAAAGAAAATACCTTAGAAAAAATTGTCTGGAGCGTGTAATTGAATCCACGTCATCGAGTCAGGGAGACGGGAGAGTGCAACTGTTCTGCTGTAGTAGTCTGCTCAGAGACAGCTGAATATATAAGATGAAAATACCTGGACACTAATAGCTCCAGAAAATATTATAACGCATCTTTGGTCAGTCAGAACTGGTTAAGAGAAAATCCAAAGCTGAAGGGCCCTCCTGAGCCAAACGAGACTTATGTGATGGGGCAGCTCCTCAGTGATGAAGCTCCGAAGACACTGAATAACCCTGGCAAGCAGTTACCAAACTTACTGTGACACCAAATAAGAGTGGGGACATGTTTGTCTGATTATTCTTGGAAGTGTTGGGATTCTACATCAGCCACCTCTCCTTCAGCTGGGGTGTACATAGCCCATCTCACTGGTTTCAGTGCAAAGTACCGTAATACTCAGCCTAGGTAAGGATCGCTAAGTAGCCTGGATTGAGGAGCTCTGATAATTGTTTGTTCCAGGCCCAGAAGTGTTGGTAGCAGCATCTCAATGATTCTTCCCAGTTATTATAGAATTGGAGAACTGTTTATTAAATTATCCTTGGGTAATTCAAAGGTAATGTGCTGTAGGTTTGCAATAACACCTTTGGGTTTTGTCAGTAATCTTAAGGCTTTATCCATGTTTCACTTAACAGATTCGAGAACAGATGCCTTCATTCCCTGGAAAAAAACAATCAGTAGGAAAGGCCAAATCCATCCGCTTGTCTGTTATGTGTCAGGCAAATGGTGTTGACACCAGGAAGTGTGGAGCACTTGATGCATGCATTTTGTAAGTGCGTGGATGTAGCTAGCAGGCATTGCGTGTAGTCAGCACTTCAGAGTGCTGACAGCATCCTGATAAATAGTCATAGTGGACTGAAATGAGGATAAACAACTATGAAAACCATATAATTACATTTTTATGGGCATAAACATGTACTTCAGGGATGACTTCGGAAAATTACCATTTATCAGAGACCAATGTATTATTAAAGCAACTTTTTGAGGTGTAAATAAATTTTAAATTATTTTAAGAATCCAGTATTTTTCAGGATGATAATTCACCCTTTGAAGTTACCCATGCTGGGGCAGAGATATTGTGCAGGCCAGCTGGCAACTTGTTGCTCTTTTAACTGCTGTTCCCTTTGTAACAGGAGGCCGGCAAGTTGTCCTCCGTCCACAAACAGAGGGGCAATTTCGCAGATGGAGCAGAAAGAGCCCCCTGGGCATGGCCAGGAATTATGTGACTCTCTGGAGAGGTGGGGTGAGGTGAAACAGCAAGGGAGGGAAGGGTCTGGTGCTTCATGGCTCTCTAAGAAGATGGACTGATGGCAGATGAAGTCTTGGAGGGAGATGCTAGGACTAGTCATGTAACGTGGCAAGCTTAGCCGTATCCAGCTCAAGAGTGGATGCACAGCTGGGATGTGCAGACCCTTTGCTGTCAGAACTGAGCTGCATTTGCACAAACGCTGCTCAGGTACTCCTGTAGTGAAATATGGGTGAAGGCTGCAGGTTGCCAGCACAGGATGTCTTGCAGCCATCCTTGAGGCAGAGCAGCCTGGCCAGCTGATGACCCAGGAAAGGAATATCCTTCACAGCTCTGTTTTGTCTTTCATAATTTTTTTGTATCTACTTGCCTTCTACTTGCTTTGGTGTATAAACACCTCGGAATTATATCCTGCTGTCTCTTCTCCTGAGCAGATTCCAAAATTGCACAGCTACCCCAAGGTCTTATGCAAGGCTTGATCAGTGAAGTCTTGAAGCCCAGGGTGCACTACATCATGCCCTGCTCAGTGGAAGCTTCATCTTGCACGAAGGTTGAAGACGAACTGGAAACTCTGTGCAGCAGTGGCAGCTGTGGTGTGGAAAAAACGTTTTACTCCACATCCTAAACAGTAAGCCACAACATTTATAGTCCAGTCTCATCAGCTGAATGGAGACAGCTTGGTCACCCAATGGAAATCTGGTTCAATTTTATAAGCAGCGCCCTGTCTGCTTCCAAGGGGATGCAAGCATGCAGCAAGCCAGTATAAATATGGCTTTGGCTGATGGGCTCTGTCTCAGAGGACAGGTTTCCAGAACAGAGCCTAAGAAAACTCTCTGTGAATCAGTTCTTGCAGGAGCTTTAGGAGAGTGCTGAGTATTGGGTTTACAGAAACATCAGCTCCTGCCTCGCTCTTCTGCTCACAGCTCAACTCTCATTATTTTTCCCATACCCATCAGTCATTCTCCACATTGCTCCACTATATAAGAGGAAAAATCCATGCCAAGCCATCATCCCGTTGTCTACACCCTCCTTGGAAACTTGCCCTGGTTGTCTAATACAGCGGCAGACAAGCTGGAGTGAGCTGGGCCTCTGCCCCACTGAGCTCTTTTCCAGTTTTGTCTTTTTCTGCAACATCTGTGTTTTGGCTGGTGTTTGCACCCTGCCTGTCGGTGGGAACAAGCTGGGGCAGCAGCCAGCTCACTGCCATGGGTGGCAAAAGGATTCACCCCTGGGACTCTGGCACTTGATGGGTCCTCACAGAGATCACGAAGAGTGATACTCGGAACTGAAAAAGGCATGGTTAAAGGTTTTTGAGACCTCTGTAGGGAGTAATGTGCAAGACCCTGTTCCTGACATTACACTGATGAGTTATTGTGCATATTATATGACATTTGTGCAGAGCCTTGAGCTAAGTGATGACTAAGTATCATCTGATTGTCTTGTATTAAAAAGTAGGCGAATGTATGTGTTTCACTAAGGAAGGAAATGATGAAATTGGGGTGACATAGTTGGAAAGAACTCCATTTCAAAACCCTTTTTCCTTTTCAAGTCAAAGGAGTCACTGCTGACAACTTATTCCAGGCAGGGCTGGAATAAGCCAAAAATTATAAGAAAACAGCCTTTTGCTTCTAAGTCTTTATGATAGTGAAATAGTGATAGAAAATTTATTGTGCATGTTTCCAGTGTAAAGCCATGGAGCAGGCAGAAGATTTCCTGCTGTTTTTAGTAAGAACTGCATAACTCCTTGAACGAGACACGTGCCTGATTGTGCTCTGAATTTAGAAATCAAGTGCTGCTGCCAGCAATGACTTTTTTTAAAAATTGATTTTCTTAATGTAAATCATCTTCTAAGGTGACCTTGTATGAGACAAATCAATACAGGACTGCTGCAAGCAGCACTTGCTCTCAGCAGAAATAATGATGCCAGAGTCGGTCAGCCCCAGCCCCACTGCAGCCCTACCTGCACCCAGCCCTGGCTGCTCAGACTGGCTCTTGGGGAGCCATCAGCACCCTAATAAACAAATGAGTAATGTGGAAGGTGATTTGAACTCATGGAGATCCTTCAGTTGTACCAAAGCAGCCAGTTCTTAGGGAGACACTGCAGATCTTTGGTTTGCCGAGTTGTTTTGTGAGACAGGATCACTGGGACCTCTTAAGTGGGAGTAATGGTTGTGCTTCGATTAGTCTGTAGATTGCTGGGATCCAGAGGGTTGCCGGCTGAGCAGTCTGGCTTGGGTGCTGTGTCAAGCACGATGCACGGCCATCGCTCATTAAAGGTTATTTTTCTCTGTTATTTTAAATATGCACAAGGAGAAGAGAAGCTTTTACTGTTTCTATGCTATTGTGATCATACATGCAGGCTTAGATTATTTACGACTTTAAATATTCCTGCAAAAAGCACAGGAAATAACAGAAATGCAAAGTAAACTCAAGAAACTCGATAGCTTGTGCATCACTGTAATTGTCATTATTTCCTGAGTTTGACTAGTTCAGAAATACTGCAGGAAGCGCTTTTTCTTGTGGTACTTTTGCTTCCTCCCCCAGCAGAGTGGAAACGTTACACAACAGCATGTGAAAATGAGAGGGTGACCCACACTGCCAGTGGGCCGAGTCACGGGAGCGCTGGATTTCTGGTTTCTGTGGCCATTCTTGGCCTGGCAGTGGAGGGGCGAGGGCCAGCGGCTGGTGTGGCAGCGCTTGCCGGCCCTCGGCAGCCAGGAATGCCTCCTCCGCTTTGGGGAGGGTGGCAGAGGAGCGGGAGGGTGGGCTGTGTGCAGGCACAGGCAGCAGGAGGGCACCGACATCCCTTCTTCTCTCTCCTGTTTACTCGATACCTGCAGAGAAGCTGATCAACCTGAGGTGTTGCTTTGCAGCTTTAGGCCATTTTTTTACTGTGTCTGAATGAATATGCCCAACACCCACGCAGAACTTAATGAACACCCTGGAGGTTTAGTCAATTCCTTGTGTATACTTTATTGTTCTGAGGCATTTTGAGACTTCATTTAGAGATGGAAATGCCTGTGATCTTGCTCCATTTAGGTTCCATACTGGCCAGTTAACCTTCAGTCTGGTGAGCCAAAGCATATGCATTAAACCCTGCATTAAAGCTCTGTTGATAACATTATGCTTATTATTGAATAGTACAAACATTTTTCCTGTTTGCCAGAGAGAAACCCTAGTGCACACTGGGGAGGCATGAACTATAAAAGCTTCTATTCTTTTTTAATTAGGCCATATCTAATTAAATTGACTGCCTGCCATTACTAGCGTTTATAAAGTATTTTTCAGCTCAGTATGACTCATGGGGCTGTATGGACATAGATTGCACTGCAATATATTTAGGATGTGTTTGCCTGTGCTGTGCAACTGTCCTTTATCATCATGGGCAGGCAGTGTTTGTCTGAATTAATTTTTGGCATGTACTGCTAGCCGTTCAGGCCTCTACAGTGCCTCTTATAAATTAACTGATTAGCCTGTTTTGCATACATATGAAATCTGAGTTTGAGATCCAGTTTGGGGCTCTGAATGGAGAAATTAATTTGAAGGTAGAAGGAGGCCTGTCCCTAGAAGATGCTGATGGGGAATTTAACAGCTCAAGACTCCAGGCTACTTCAGTAGTCAGCTGTTGCTGTTGTGGAAACACTTGGAGCTTTTCTGTTAATCTGGGTGGGAACAGGAACCATTCATTGCAGGTGGTTCAAGCAGCCCAGTCAAACCCAGGGAAGCAAAGACTCTGGCCATTGAATGGCATAGGATGCCATAGGCAACACCGTCACAGCCAAGGTCATTGAGCAAAACCTGAGCAAAACCTGCTGGAGAGGAGGCAGACACTCATTTTTTTGGAGAAGAATGACCAGAAAGCAGTCTGGAGTGAAGGGTCGAGGTGATGGGCTGTAGCAGCACAGATATTCCCCGTGTTTGCTTGAAGAATACAGTTGTGCCTGAAGAGAGCATGGGGTGCAGCAGAGTGTGCCCCAGGAGGGGAACTGGGCCAGGAGGGAACCTGGCCTGGGATGGGAACTGGTCTGCAAAAGGAACTGGCCCTGGAGGGAACTTCTGCAGCTGTTTTGTGCAGGGCTGGGGTGGTTTGCAGGCAGATGCTCCGTGGGGCTCAGCAGGCGATGGACGGGGGCTGCGCTGGAGCAGGAATCATAGAATCATAGAATAACCAGGTTGGAAGAGACCCACCGGATCATCGAGTCCAACCATTCCTATCAAACACTAAACCATGCCTCTCAGCACCTCATCCACCCGTGCCTTAAACACCTCCAGGGAAGGTGACTCAACCACCTCCCTGGGCAGCCTGTTCCAGTGCCCAATGACCCTTTCTGTGAAAAATTTTTTCCTAATGTCCAGCCTAAATCTCCCCTGGTGGAGCTTGAGGCCATTCCCTCTTGTCCTGTCCCCGGTCACTTGGGAGAAGAGGCCAGCACTCTCCTCTCTACAACCTCCTTTCAGGTAGTTACAGGGAGCAATGAGGTCTCCCCTCAGCCTCCTCTTCTCCAGGCTAAACAACCCCAGCTCTCCCAGCCGCTCCTCGTAAGACCTGCTCTCCAGCCCCTTCACCAGCTTTGTTGCTCTTCTCTGGACTCACTCCAGAGCCTCAACATCCTTCTTGTGGTGAGGGGCCCAGAACAACAGGGGAACAACATCCCTCCCAGAACAGGGGAGGGATGCTGAGTGGTTGGGTGCGTGTGAGGAGCTGCCCGTGCAGCTGAGGACGGTTGCTTGAGAGATCATGGTGGTTTGGGGGGATATTGGCTTGAAAGATGCGAAGTAACACATGAACATGTGGAAACTCCAGATTTTCATGCTGACCACTCAGTTTGCAGGCATGGAAGACAGAGGTTTTGAAGGCTATACGGTTTAAAGCAGCAGTTCCAAGGGGTCAGACATCCTCCTCCACTATGTCTGCACTGGAAGGAAGGTGTGGAGTGGAGCAGAGTAAGCACCCGTGAGAGCTTGTGCTCCTTGAGGGGAGGCAGGCTGCAAAGCAATGCTTCTGCAAGGGGTGTGCAGAGCTGCTCCCCCTCCCTCCCACAGACCCCTGCTTCACCCCCTCAGGTAACCCTCCAGCTTCTGCTCCCTCAGTGGTGTTACAGCTCACTGGGTATGAAAGGTGGTGGAGATGTGAGGGGCAAGAAGCAGGCGAGGACTTGACAGCAGGATGCCAGGTGAGGAGATAAATGGCAGTGGCAGTCACGGATGCAGCACCTTAAAGTACAAGGCTCAGCTCTGCAAATTACAGCTTGTATGGGTCAGCTGAAGCTGTTGCTGATGTCAGTGCAAAGATTACAGTCATATTTCAGCTCTTGTTCTCTTTCACTTTCACAGTTAGTATCTTTGCTAAGTTTTCTTCCACGTGTTATTATGATGCATGAAACATAAGTATGATACTATTATTGCCTTTTCTTAAAGTCAGTACATGCCAAATAAGACATGACAAGACATGGAATTAGGTTAAAATTAAAAAATTTTACCATATAAATTTAATTTTTAGTATAGGCTTACCCATGTGAGATTCTAGCACCTTTATTTTGAATGCTGTACCTAATACAAACTAAGATGTAACACAAGCTCTGTAAGATGATAATCTAAAAGGCAGTGCCTTTGAAAAAAATAAAGGTAATATTTTCAGCTTTGTTTTATAGGTGAGGAACCTATTACTCCCATGTCATGCAGACTAGGAGTTAACATGTGTCTTGAATTTCCTGTTTCGTATTAACCACAAAAAATATTTCTCTCTGAATAGGGATGGTTTGTTCTGGATTTAAAAATGTTTCTTAAATGGACTGTTAAAATAATATAAAACTCATGTTATGGTTGCTCCCTAGATGCTCTGATGACTAGCATTGACTGCAGTCTTTCTACAAGTAGTTCTTTCCTTTGCTGTACCTTGAAGAACAGTTGCATGCTTCATCCACATATGAGCTTTGCATTATTTCTGGTGGTAAAACAACAAATATAAATCTGTCTGACTTTTTCTCCTGCAGACAAATACCATGGTAATTAATGTGAATGCAATTGTTCATCAACTGACACTCCATTGGCTTCTATGGGTCATTTTTAAGCTTTTTTTATTTCTTTTCAATTACATGTCAGGAGAAGAAAAAGCTGAGGTTGTGCATGGGATGGGGCTGGCGGTTGCCACCTAACAGGGATGAGATTTGGAGTCACCTTTTCCTGTTGCAGAACACAAAGTGAGTCGATGGTCTAACACCCAGGTGAGGTCCTGCTGCCATCACTGGCAGGCTCGCGTTCTCCTCTGAGACCTGCAGAAGCTGAGGTGGTTCTGCAATGCTGCCGTGCTGAAGCTCCTGCTGAGCCATCTGGATTGCCTACTTATGTCCTGCTGAAAGCCTAATTTGCCTTCAAATGCATTCCTAATGCACTAATCATATCTCAAGAGCTGAAGGTGGCATCTCAGGCAGATTTTGGTAAGAGCAGCTATTTTTACCAGCAGAAAGCATTGGGTTTGATTGCCTGGATCTCAATGCCTTTGCAGTAATTTGGTTTTAATTTCTTAAAAGTACAGCAGTATTTTTCTGGATATCTGAACTTCTCACAGGAAAAGAATTGTGAGGAGGGTGTTAAAATGAAATTAGGGGATAACAGGTTCATACTCGTTTCTTCTGCTCTTTCTCCAGTTCAGCTGCAAGAGACAGGAAATTAAGCAAGACAGACCTTTGGGTTGGGCTAAAAAGGTCACTCGCCTCTTTGCATCCCACAAAACCAAGTTCCCTTGAACCAAAGCAGTGTAGCACCACTTACCTCCAATGCCGGCGCTGTGTCTGGGTTTGCTTTCCTTCCTGAGCTGAACGTGTGAGTTCAACAAGAGCTCACACACCAAAGCGCAACAGAGAAGGGTAAACCTGCCTGTTTGGTTTCATCTGGTTTCACCGGTTTGCAGCTGGGCTGAGAGGAGTTTGCAGCCTGAAACAGCACCTTATAGCAGAGGAATAGGTTTATCAGTGCTCTTGTACACAAAATGGTTGCAAATCTTCAAGAGAGAAAACCAGCTCACCTCTCCTTCAGCTCTGGTCCTCCCTGGCAGCCGTGGAAAGATGGATTTGCCTTAGATCGCCTGGGCTTTGGCCAAAACAACCTGCATTTGAAAGGGAAATACTGCCAGAGCAGTTAAATTTAGCCTTATTAATTATTCCTGGCATCTCATGCAGTGTCAATTAAACAAGGATTTGCATTCCCCAATGATTTTAGCATCATTTTCATTTTCAATCTATTTTAAGTCCTAAATATGCAATCTGTCTATTAAAGATGGTCACTTGCCCAAACAATTTATATTCATGTTATTTCATGAATGAATACAAAAGGTTTCTTTACTGTAAGAAGTCATTAGTATATGTGCATTTAGCTTGTCTTTTTTATTTCCTTTACTTAGTTGCTTGTGTTTACTGATTGTCAAACTTTAGATACCCGTTAACCCTGGCTCTCTATTCGTCAGAGTTAAGTAGGAAAAAATGGGAAGGTGTTGTGTTTATTTTTGTTTTCCAGAGTCAGGAGTACAGCTAGACCACAGGCAGGTATTGCTGCATAACCACTCATGAAGTTGCAGGATAGCAATTTAAGTGCCGTTAAGGTAGCGGGAGCTTACACAGAGGTGCAGTGCAGCCCTTGCTTGTGGTTAACCCTCCTGGGAGATGGATGCTGCAGGCATGAGAAGAGGCATAGCCATGCCAAACTGTTCATTAGCAGGGCTGTGTTGTCACCTTGTCCTATGGTGCACTGCATGGACCAGCGCCAGGTGCCAGCCTCACACCCTGAGCAAGGACAGGGGATGCGCCAGCCTTACCCTCAAACGGTGTTTTTTCCATGTGTGAATGATGTGTGACTGGCATTTCTGTGGTGGACATCTCTATTACATGGGATTGAAGGAATTTCTGTACTAGCAGAAAAGAGAGTTTTGCTGAAGTCACTGTACAGAGCAAGATTGCTGCTGCCCTTGCAGTTAAGAAGTCACATATGCTCTTCATGTTTGCCAGCATGTTAGTACAGGGAGAATAGCAACTTGTGAACCACATCACATCCTTTATAGCATTTTATAAATAATCAGGATTTCCAGAGTTAGGAGGACTATCATTTTTTTAATAACTGTAGAATTTCTTTGCAGTAAAAAGAAAATTGCCGTCCAGGGATCTGCTGGATGAGACAGAGAGGCATGTAAACATGCTCTGGAGACAGAGATTTACATACGCTGGATACCTTGGTGGCTAAGGAAACTGCTCTAACCTTGTGCTATAGCTTATATCATAATTGCACTGACAGTTGTAATAGCTTGGTGGGTGTAACTGTGAAGCAAATATATGTTTGTGTCTCATGCAAGTAGGTAAAGCATATGTTGAAAGACAGAAACAAATGTTTAACATTGCTTAATAAACATGTTCCTAAGTTGTCACTTCTTCATCATACAGAGAGATTAAAAGTACAATGTCTGTCTGTAAACATGATCAGGTGTGAGTCAGTAAAAGGAAAACAGCGTAGGACGAAATGGTAAATTGTGCATTTATATGCTCTTCTGCCATTATATACCAGGTCTGGGAAGAATTTTAGTTAGAAAGATCATCCCAATATCTTACAAAGGAGGATCATGCCTCTCTCCTCTGTTCACTGAAGGCTCCTAGGTTATTTCTCTGTGGAAAATATACAAATGTAACCCTCAATTCCTTTGTAGCCAGATCTGCTACTCCTTATTCCTACAGTTTCTGATGATAATTAACAAAGTAAGAGCTGGAATCTCCCAAGAAGCGCTTCCTTTATCTTCATTAATAGATTCATTTAAATATCCAAAAATGCTCACAATGGCAGTAAAAATAATTACCTCCATAAATTCAAAACAAGAACCTCTTATTCCTAATGTTTCAAGTACTCCCTTATCTAAGAAGCTGATTCTTTGCTGCTGTGTGTTTTGTGCAGCTGTCTGTGCTTGTGCGGAGGCTGCGTGCACCTGTTCTGCATCAGCAAACTACGTGGTGTCCAGTAGTGCACAGAGAGATGAGCTTCTAGGGTCAGAAGGGGCAGGAATTAAATTATCCTGACAAATGTAGCTCTTGCATTGAAACGTTAACTAACTTTGGCAAATAAGAGTGGACAAACCTTCCCATGCTTGTCTTTTTGAACACCACTTTAAAACTATGGATGGTGAACATGGAGAAAGGGCAAATATTAACTGTAGTCTCCTTGAGCAATCCCCAGCACTGTAGCTGAAAGTTTCATGTGAATGTTGTTGCTGTTGTTTTCTGCAACATTTCATTGCACATTATTACCCGAGTTTGTTATTGTTGTTCCTACCGAATCAATAGGCTTTTAGAGCTGAAGACAGCACCAAAAAAAGAGAAAGTAATCCGTTTCATACCCAATCTTATACTTGGCAGGGCTGAATAATGCCAGGAACATACCAAATACACACAATGAGCAGGGGTTGGAAATAGGTCATCGCTGATGATCTGAACAGATCAAGTGTCAAAGATGCTTGCGTGCAGAAGGAAAAAAGTATCCCTGGCTCCCCTGCAAATTCAGCTGAGGAAGTGTGTCACACATCAGTAAAAACTACCTGTGCCACAACACGTAATGGACAAACCCTTATCTCTGAGCTCATTGCCTGGCCTCACATTTAAATATTCTCAGTTTTCATTTATTTATTTATTTTTTAGAATAATTATTTCAGTTTCTGACTATCCAAATCGCATTTGACTTGAATGGAGTACACGTGCATGGCACCATAAAGGCTTCTTCCTCCACAGCCATTTCCAGAGGTTTCTTTGCATTTTGTTTTATGAGAACTCATAGAACGGTCGTTGCTATTTCATTTTTAAATAAGTACCTGGTGGTTGTCATCCCTTGTGTTTAGGACTCAAGGTCAATACTGCTGAGATCACAGATCACTGAACATCGATGGACTTCACTAATGTGAATTAGGTAGCACCTCATACTAATAGTGTTCTTAGACAGAAATGTGATCACTGTAAGGATTCAAGTAATATTTTCTTTATTTTCAACACGAACTTTGTTTCATTAGCAAACTTTCCTGTGACAATTCTGTAGATCTGAAGCCTTGCTGTGAGTTCACGTGATGAAAGCCAGGATTGTTGCAGACTCACATCTGAAGTGCAGCACATGGGGACCAGCTTAATTCCTGGTGTAATTTCTGCCTCTGATGCTTGGTCCTAAGCAACAGTTGCCTTGACTTCATACCCATCTTACAAGGCTGTAGGGACTGGCTGGCCAAGCCCATCTTGGGAATGGCGTGGGATCCTCCAGGCAAGGTGCAAGGAAACCCTTGCACTTAAAAAGGCTTTTAATAACATGTCTTACCTCTGTAAACTTGTGGCAAAGTTACATCAGATGCTTTTCTCTCTTAGAAAGTTGAAGGCAGTAAATCCATCAGAAATACCCCAGTATTTCCCTTTGACTGATACTGCTATGTGCTTTGGGCTAGCATTGCTCAGAATCACTTGTTTCAGATGTCTTTTGTTCATCTGGCTGTGCCTTGCAAGGGAATGTGGATTGTCAGCTTCAGGATTTCTCCGGGAAGAATTCACTGTGGTTGTAGGGCATAAGGAAACCTTTTTTTTTTTTTTGAGGGAATTTGGTAAACACTGAGTAGCATGATCAGATAATTTACCAGTGTGACTTTGAGTTTGTTTCCTTTCCCTGAGCTATTTATGCAGCACACGTTTGAAGGCAAGCTGTGAGTATTATGCTGTGAGAAATCAGCTGTCATGCAATCTCCAAGAGAAGATTTAAGATTTAATTTTAGGCAGGATCTGGCTCACAGTAGCTAAAAGAAAGACATACCATACTAGAGAAAGTAGTGCGTTTAATGCTTATGTTTCCATGTTACATTTCCGCTGTGGTGAAAGCATTGGCATGCATGGACTGAATTAAATAGCCAGTGATGAGAAATCATTTTTTGTCATTAGTTGCAGGAGGTAAAGTGAGTATAGGAGGGAACATGGAAGCTTCATCTCACCCATTGGTGTTTATTGCCGTAAACCAGGGTTCTGTGTGGCTCTTGTGGTGACCTTCAGCAAAGCAGCTGCTGTCCTGGGGCTGTAGTGCCCTAGGACTTTGGAGTCTCCCCCTGTAGCTGAGAGGTGACAGGGAGAGGAGAGAGAGGTCTGGTTTCCATCTGCCCACCCTGCATGGACATGAGTGAATTTAACTTCTATTTCTCTGGTTACAAACCTTTAAGGTAGCAAGAGCATGAGCCTAATGAAGTATGCTGGGCTACACTGCTAAGTTCACCTCATCCAGGAAAGTCACAAGAAGTGAGTGCTAAAGGCTGTTGCCTTCATTTCCATTTTCACATTGATCTGACACTATAAATGATGCATTCCCTCTGGCTACCACAGCCATCCTTCACTGGTGATTAAAAGGAATAGTAACTTGATTAAAAAAACCCCAACAACTTAGCATTAAAATCCCTTTAATTGTGACCTCAGCTGCAGTAAAGAAACACCAGCAGTTCTCACCACTCAGTCCTCACCCATTGTCAATATTGTCTTTTCCCAGAAAACAGCCAGATTCTCCAAGATCCCAAGGGCTGTAGTTGACTGGGATGCAAACCCTGGCAGAGAATTTGACAACCGTTCTGAGTTTCTGTTAGCACTGGACTTGGTCTAGACTCAATACTTTGTGACAAATAGCATGGGTAAGTGCATTGGTTAGAAGAAAGTGTGAAGTAGCAGCTTTCCCGTCAGAGGTAGTGCAGCAAACCTTTGCATTGCTCTCTGGTACTCTGCTGGGCTCTGCTTGCCACCTGCACTGCAGCCAGGCATTGACCTGCTGGTTCACATGCCCTGGTTCATGTGTCCTTTCATGACTTGCCCCATCACTTCTTCCACATCAGTGTGGAAAACAGTTTGTGACAAATTGGAGCATAATCTCTTGTGCTTGTCTCTGACCACCTCCTTTTCCTCCTATTTTAAGCCCTTTTTTGTTTCACTTTGTTATTTTTTCTGGGCTTCTTAAGGTTTCCAGATCCTCCTTCTGTTATGGCATGCATGCAGGAATATAATGGCAGTGTTTCACAGCAGCTGGTATAGTAAGAGAATCAAAATGTTAGAATAAGATCCCTCAAATTAGAACTGGTTGTATAATATATATTTTACTGCAGGTGTATTTGAACATTGCCAATTAATGTATTCCAACACCTAAAAATAGAATTCTTTCTAAGAAAACTGCTATTTGTCTTAGTATAAACTAGCAGAAGTATAAACTAGAAGAACGATCCAATTAAAAGGAGGAACTCTGGATATGGTGGGCACAGCATGACTGCAAGGCTAAAGTCAATGTCAGAGCTCCACCCAACTTCAATGGGGTCAACATTTCTCTAATTAAGGCTGTGTTGCTAAATCAGACTTCCTTGATCATTTTCGCTGGAAACTCTGCTTGATTAGGCTGCAGAAAGGGATCAAGAGGTGAAGAGAGTACAACAGAAATCAGCCCTGGGGAAAAAAAACCTGATTATAAGAGGTAACAAGCTCATATACATGACGCTTTATCGAATGGAGATTGTTCATTCACATATTTACAAAGGCTGTGGTGGGGAGTTTTTCGTTAATTATTCATCAGCAGGGAGATCTATATTTTGCCTCAGACTGACACCTTTTACCCTCTGCTTAAAAACTTACTGTGTCATAACAACTATTATCAACATGAGATTTTTCCCCCTTTTAGAATAATCATTATGTGGAGCTTCCAGATTGTTTAAAGTATTAAGATCCAAGTCTGAGCATGCTGATACAAATAGCTAATACTTATAATTACTATTCATTTTCGTATGTTTGATTGGCAGCTGATTAGTACATTTGTTTTTCTCAGTTGTAATTGTGATCCAGCAGTGGCCTTGATCTTGCTAACTGTTCTATCTGAGCTTAACGGCATTCCCATAGCTAATCCCAGTAGGCTCATTTTAAAAGGACAGTGACTCAAATTCATGCCTAGTATAACTATATTGAAATTAGCACATTTCACCAGGGATGAATTTATCTCCGTATCTAGAATTGACCTTATCGCATACAGAGGGATCATTAGCAGTGAGCCCCGAACATAGCACAATTACACGGCTGAGCAGCCAGCCACCAAACTGCCTGGTTTTGAAGGTGTCACTTAAATGAGTTTTTCTGGGTGTTCTCCCCACCCCACCAAGCTTTCCACCCCCTCTCCCAGAAAAAAAACCAAACCAAACCCTTACAAAAACCACACATGCTAACTGGGTGAGTTTGTTGAAGGGGAACTGAGATTTATGCTGAACTCCATGAGCAGCTTATCCTGAAAATGGGAAGAAAGTTCAGACATTTGTTTTAACGAGCACTGAAATGCCAACATAAAATTAAACAGACACCTCTTATATGCCAATAAATATTTTAAAAGTCTAGACAACTGCAAATTAAACAGAAATTTGTGCTTCTTGTATAGTGATGGAGGTCTACTAACCTCTCCCAACTTACACTTTTTTGAGTGTTCGCTGTTGAGAAATGTGACGTCCCAAAGGCCAGTATGGCCCAGCAGTCAGCAAATCCTTCATCATTCAGAATACCACCCCGCAGTGTGCCACCAAGACAAGGATGAGACCCTCTTCAGAATATAATGCTGCACAACTGAAGACTGACATCTGCAAAAGTCTCTCCCTAAAGGCTTGTGCTGCCTGGCTGGTGAGTCACAGCGGGCAGAGAGCAGGCGGTGAGGAGCCATGTCCCTGTGCCGCTGCGGTCCCAGGTGGATGCGGGCACACGGGTGAGCGGCTATGGGTTGTGCCGCAGAGCTTTGACCCCAGAGCGGTAAAGGAGACATTTTAAAGAAGGGGTGAAAGACCACGCCAAACATTTCCAACATTGCTGCTGTCCAGAAAGGGAGTTAGTTCACTTAGATCTATACAACTCAAAGTTTTCCACCCTCTAATATTGGAGAAAGTGGTGGTAGGTAGGCTGGTTATACTATTGAAAATATTTATTTAATTTTTAATTGCAGAGGAAAATAACACTGTAATCATATCATTGTACACGACCATTTCTTTTGTATCCTTTCTTCTCAGACTAGTGAATTTGTCAGTTCTCTCTCACCACTGCACAGCCAGCTGGGTTTCTGAGCTGCAGGCTGGGACCTATAATAAGAAATTGCTATGCAAGGGTTTAGCTGCTTAGCAGCAGCTGAATAGCACCTTATCTGTGCTAAAACACAGCACATGTCACCACCCAGGTGCTTAAAACCCCCCCTGCTTCTGTCTTTTCAGAGGCATGCAGACTCTTTGCATATGCACCACCTGCAAACAACAGCTCCTGAGCGCTTGCCGTCCCTATTCCTGCTCTCTCCTGATGCAGGGAATGTTGCAGCTGGTAAGGGTAAAGGCACCGGCTACCAGAGCAGTACCCACCGTTCTGAACAGCACTGGATCAGCACTCATCCTTCTACAATAGCATTTATAGCACAAGAAGTATTTGAAGGAAAAAAGAAATAAAATACCTCCCTTCTTTATTTCCATATGAAAATGATGTTGACAAACTAGCAGGGCAGACAAATTTGTAAAGACTTGCCAATCACCTTGATTAGTGCAACAAACGACTTCGGGTGAGACCAGCAAGCCTCCCCCTGTATCTATGCATGCCTTGCTTTAGTCTACAATATTTTACTATTTTGTGCAGCACTAAACACTCCAAGAACAGCCTTCAGACAAGTTTAATGTAACTCATATTCCCTCAGACACACAACAGGGCCCTCCGTAAACCCATATGAATCCTGTCTGAGGAGGTTTGGTGATATGGCTGTGATATGGTTACAACCAATACTGGCTTTAGGGCTTCCTGAGCAGTTAAAGCTCTGGCTGGGCCACCTGGCCACCCTTACTGCCTTTTGGCACTGGCTGATGGTTTGCCTTGCATGCCCTCAGGATGTGTGCTGCGTGCCTCGGGGCTGCTTGGTGGTCACCCTGGAGCTTAGTGCTTTTGACGGTCCAGACTTGGCTTCTACTTTTCACTCCTCCTGGATTCCGGCACAGCTTCCCTGCTGCCAGACCTTTGCCTGGCCCCTGCCCACTGCTTGCTTCTTCTGCCCTTCCGTACCTCCCTGGAAAAAAGGGAAACATAAGCCAAGAAAACAAGCCCTGTAGTTTAGCCTGTGTTCATCTGTATGTCCTACTTGTAAATCCAATTAAGGAGGCAATATGACTGCAGCCGCTGGAGAAAGGAATTAATAGGAAAAACTCTTCCTTGGAGCAAGGGGAAATATTTGTGATTGTAGCTTTAGATGCTGATGGAGCGGCTTTACTGGGGACCAGTTTGTGCTAGTCATACTTGTGTCTTTCTGTTACTTACTGGCATGCTTTCACTCCTCCAAAAATACTTTGCATCACTTTATTTAATATGGATGGCAAGCCTTTCGATATCAGCATTTATTACAATTAAAATTGTGCCTAGGATATTTGCATTTTCAGGCTGTTTTGTGAAGTGGTCTTCTATCCAAGATAAGGAAAGTGCTACATGTGTTTTAATTTCAGCTTTCTTTGGCTGAACCTTGTGCACAAGTTGCAGTGATAAAAGAAGGTTGCGTTGCAGGCGACATGGAAGAACAAAAACGGGAGGAAGGTTAAGTGATACTTGGACAGTGCAGTTTTTCTCAGTTTTGTCTACTGAGATAAACTGGTTTTGTCAGTTTTAGTTCTTTAGCAGATAGATCTGTTATGCTTCTGTCTTTGAGTGGTCACATTTTAGGCATACAGTAATCTTACAGGAGTGAAGTACATATGATCTTGGCAACCTTTTCAGGGAAAGTTGTGCTGATGTTATCCCTGTGCCACCGTCATAACCTGTTCCCTATCAGAAAGGACTGCTTTTTTACTGTTGCATGCCAGAAGCCAGTTTGGTTTTCTTTAGTGAGCTCTTCTCTGGCAATCCCTCACTCTCCAGTAGGTGAGTTGGTGGCCCACAGAGCACAATAGAAGTTTATAGGTAAGCCAGGGGTAGCCTGTAATGGACTTTCACTCCCATTTTAGTCCTAGTATAGTGTTCTAAGAAAAAAGGAGGGACGGCCAAATAGTTTTACAACTTGGGTTTGCCCCATGGACCACTCCAACCTCCGCTGAACATAAATCTAAGCTGTAAATGCACCTTGTTACTAAAGCAGCGTCTGTCTTCTCCATAAACGTTTTCTTAGCAGTTTTATTGTCTTTTAAGTTGTAACATACCTTTAAATGAACCACTGAGAAACATCTTTGTGTGGCTCTTTGTCTTTATTCAGATATTAGGAGGTCAGCTTTCCACTGCTATGCCAGAGAGACAATTAGCAAAGGTCGTCATCGTACTACTCTTGTGTGACATTTATTACTTAAATGGGATGGGTAAATCTCAAATCCCTTAAACTGGCAGATGTCCTGCACTATTTCTGATACAGGGAGAACAGCATATTTTGTTTCTGACATTAATCTAGATGGTAGATCTGAATCTAAATCTTCTAGTTACTAAATCATCATTTCACTCTGATAGTTTTATCTTGAATAATATTTCTTAAGCAGGATTGGTGAATTTTTTGTATCAGACTTGTTGTTTTGAGGTAGAAGACAATTTCTATCTGTCACAGTTTTGCCTGTCAATGATCTGAGGTATGATTTAAGATACTACAAGTCACTGCTTTATTTGGGACTCTAATTTGGATACGCATGTTTATAACCTGGGTTACTGGCAGCGACAAATACCAATGACTTCAAGTGAAGTGGGGATTCTAGGCATTAAAATTAAAGGTTTGGGGTGAGATCTGTTTTCTTTCATAATAAATAAAATGTTCTTGGCAGCTGGGGGAATGGAATATCACACTAAGTCTAAAACTGAGTCTGCAGAAATGGAAATGCGCAACATTCAGAGGAGAGTTCTGAAAATTCATGTCCTTTGTTTGTGATGGCTTATTCTTCTGCACTGAAGACTAGGGTTCATGGACTCTACTGCTTTAGGGCCCTAATCTAGCCCTATTGTCCCTGCTGCTGCAAATTCAGTCCCAATGTGTTAAATAAAAAGCCACCTAACTCTTCAGCATCTGCTGATCTGTGGGCTAGTGTTGGCTCAGCCTTATTAGATAAGTGATACCCAAGCACACTCACTTACGAAAACTTAAAAAAAAATAGGTAGAAGGATGTTCTGAAATATTTATATTCTTTGTTCTTGAGGAGAGACAAGTATGTGTAACACTACTGATGAAGCTTCACTGCCTGCTGAACTGTTTAGAAATATTTTGCCACACGATTTGCTAAAAATAAATTTGAATGTTATTAAACTAATAGTTTTGACTTGTAAGCATAAAAGGAAATTTTTATTTACCAAACTTAGATTAGGATGTAAATACAGATATAAACAGATAGAGATAGAAACACTATTTCAGATATTCATTTACTGTTTGAGTAGACATTTCATGCATGGCACTACTCAGTTTTTCCAAACTTTAGGTAGAGTGGAGTTTTTTAATTCAATGTGAAGGGTTTTTTTCCATATAATCAGACCTCATCCAGCACAGTGTTTCCTGCAAGTGTCACACTTTCAGTGATTGATCCCTTCTTCCAACAATGCAGGAAAATCTTTCCGGATTCATGGTTCTGGGTCCTGAATGGACCATGAAAACATAAAAACAGCTTTTCCCTGCTTTAGGATTTACTTGTGCCAATTTCTAGCTTTCTCCATTCATACATCACTTATCTGCACTTGAACACCTTAACTTTTCACAAAAATATCACTTTCTTGTCAGCTGGGATCACAAAAACTGGTTTTGTCAGCATCTCATTTTCTTCTGTCTTGAGTGAAGATGGCAGTTTAACTATCCTGTAATCCTGTCATCTAATCTGGTCTTACACTAAAAAACATCATCAGACTGTTGAAAACAACCTATGGAAGATAAGAAATGAGATTAATTGGGGGAAAGGTTTAGAGACAGATACATTGCTTAGAGATGTCAAAGAAAATTGAACAGGACCTACTAAGGCATGACAAAGGTGTAAGATTATGATTTTATTTACAGTTTCAAGTTGCTTGAATTCTTAAGAAACCAGCCTTTTTGAAATTTTGGTTAAAATATCTAAGGTAGTACATGACAATTGCCTTGCTATTTTCTAACCTTAAGTATTTTCCTTACCATAAACACCGTGGCTGCCCACTGGTGAGAGCTGAGAGGCTGGATTGCCAAGTGCTGCTGTCCTTTTTGTTCAGCATAGACAGCCAGTGCATCATCGGCTTATTCCTTTTGTATGAATGATTTTTGGAAAACTGAAACTGGAGCTTCTATATAGCAAATATCCTATTTTAGGAATTCAGCATGAGATTCTGCACCCAGTAAAATGGGACAAGTTTCTATTGACTTCAATGAAAAGGAGATTTCTGGCAGAGGAGGCAAGAGTTGAAAACATTAGCTTCAGATGATTGTTTGCTAGGTGGTTGTTAGAGCTAGGCAGCCCCTTTGACTGCTTTAATGTCTTGTTTTGACATTGACTGGTTTAAATGGATCTTCCCTTGCCGCATCACTGAACAGGCTTCTCAAACATTCAAATGCATTTCATATATTCAGGCAACTCTATACTAAAATCAGGGGTTTGGTGTTCTTTTAGAATTTAGAATTCCTCTTGGTTATAATTATCTATATACATTTATATATCATGTTGTCTGCATCTTTCAAGTCTCTATTAAAAAGTAAATTCAATGCAAATTCCTGTTCCACTCACTTCCATGCATCCTCCCAGATGATTATGTTATTTTTTATAATAATTCTTTCATTTTCATTGCTTCATCTATATTTCAGGTCACTTGTCTGTGATTCCTTCTGTGAAAACTTGAAACAGTTCTTTAAAGTAAAATACAGTGCTTTGCTGAAATTCAGGTAGGATTGTTATTTTAGCATGTTAATTTTTTAAAAGTCTGTTTGATTTGGAGTATAAGATTTTTCATGATAACACTACCAAATAAGTAACTGGTGACTGATTGAAAGTAGCATTGCTTTTTCACCTTCTGCCACAAACTTCCTGAAGTAATTCTGAAACTGGGGGTTATAGCTATAGGGTACAGCCAGATGCATCTGGGAGATCTTGATCCACATCAAAACTCATTTTCAGTGGCAGATAGAAATTACTGAAGAATTCTGGTCAGCAATCTTACCTTCATTTACTTTTACTGCAAGATAAGCAGGGTACTTAAGAAATGCTGGACTCCAGCCTCCTCCCTGTAATTCCCCTCCAGCTCTAAAGAAAGTGGCTCCAGGGATGCTTCTGGCCAGGAGCCACAGCAGCACAATGCATTTCCAAACAGGAGGAAGATACAAATGCTGAGAAACAAGACAGCATGTTCCCACTTGCTTGCAGCCTGTGTGTAACTGAATTTTCTTACTGGTATAATTAAGTGGGTCTAATTGAGACATGCTGAGCATGTGCTCAGAGCTGGCTCAGCCAACACATGAGCCTTTAGCACTAACGCATGAGGGCAATCTCTTTACTTCACTTGCACTGTTTTCTCCCTGTAGCATTACAATATTCACTCAAGTCCAACTGTCAGAAGGCAGGAAAACTTTAAGCACCTTAAAGAGCTGATGAACCCACTGGTGAACAAGAGTATAAATAGGAAAGGGAAGTGAGGAGCAGTGCTCTTTGGGAAGAGATCTATTATTTTGTTATCCTTGTTCAGCATCTTGTACAAAGGGGGTCTGTGCTTAGGGCTCACGGTACTATTATATCCATCAGAGTAACTGAAAAACAGGCAATGTGTCAACATCTGTGGTGAGGGCTTTATTGTTACTTTTTAAAATTTACTTTTCCTCAATGTAAGTAATTTAAACACAATAAGTGTGTTGATGGTGGGAAATATTTTTTCAGAAAGCTTGTAAATGTGCCTTTATAAAATGAACTGAGTTTCTTTCTAGAAGTAAAGCATCAAGAAAAGAGTTGGAAATTTGCCACTTTCATAGCATGCAGCACAGAGTAAGAGTAAAGAAAACAGATTTATGATGATGTCTCCAGTAAGGAGACAGTTGTCTCCTGGAAGGAGAGAAAAACCACGCAAAGGCTATTTTTGGGGTGTCTTTTGGCATATAATTCTCCTTCAGACTTGCTGTTCTTTTAATGGAAATTTCATTTTTTGAGTTTATGTTGCTGTTTTGCAGTATTTTGAAAGTGTGACTGTCGGTTTGAAGTGGTACTTCTTTCTTTATTAAATCTGAAGATAAAACTGCTTCAGTGAATTGCTTCCTGATGCATTAAGGAAAAAAACATATGTGACATACATTGAACTTTTTGAGCAATCTAAACTTAGATCTAGCTGTCAGGTTCATGAATATCAGTGGAGGAGGTGGACTGAGGAGACTTTTGAACTGACTCCTTTTCGAATCCAGAGGATCCTCCAACCAGACAGATCTATAAGCAATTTTTGGAGTCTGAGGAGAATAGAATGGAAATAGCTCAGACTTCCCATATGTCTTCAGTAGCTGGTTCATTTAAAGTACCTGATATTTGAGCTATAGAGTTTTCTTGTTTTCATATCTATTAACAGCAAAAAATAAGGCAGTGTAAAAATACCTCTTGAACACAAACAAATTTAGGATTAAGAGAAAAATTGGACCCCTTCCCATAAATGACTGTGGACAATGCAGGAAGCTGAAGAAGGCTGTTAAGAGTACTGCAAGAGAGGAGATTGAATGCATGGATATTCCTGAACTTTAGTAGCAGTGAACCTTCTGCTCTACCAAAGCTGTGCCAACCAGGAATTTCAGCTATGAATTTGTTTGCATCTTCCCTCCTCTCAACCAGGTAACCCTTTGTAGAGAACTGATTTTCTGGAATTCATGTGGATATGTGGATTCTCTTCCTTTTGGAGGAATGTCACTGAGTCAATTACACAAGATACAGAGGAACAAACCCACTTATTTTGTATAAATGTCAGTCCTCATATTGCATGATAACAGCCTATCACTTACAAACGATTTAAAATTGCAGTGTAGGTTTTAAAGATAGTTAGAATTCCAACCACTACCTTTAAAGCATACCTATTCATAGGATGTAAAGTTTGGATTAAGGAGTGTTGGATTGTTCCGTGTTGGATTGTTCCTATTAAACCATGCAAAAAGATTTGATGAATTTGAGCAACTAGTCTGAAGTGGGTTTTTACTGTTTATGAATCAGAACAGTGCTCACTTTTCTGTATTTCTGTGAGGGCATCCCAACACTTTTTATTGCTTTCAGAGTGCTGTAGCACTGATTCCAGCTGGAGGCACCTGAAGTGGTGATGTGGATATTGTAGCACAGATGTTTTTCTATTTCTTCTGCCTGTTTCCTTTTTCTGCCTTCTGCATTTGCTTCAGTGTTATGTTTGTTGTCACTCTGAGAGAGGACAGCTTGTGGGCACAACTGAATTATTACTTGCTTATCACTTCAGATTTAACTTGTCACAGACAAAGAAATTGTTCCTATGAGACAGTGTTTTATTGTATCCTTGATCAGACTGCTCTGATGCTCATTTTGATGAATGATGATGTCCAAATGATAACAGTGCAGACTGATAATTTTAGTCCCTTTTGATTAAAATTAAGAATTAAATTCTCTCTAATTCTGCCTAATTGTAGGCACTCAGATTCTTTGATAGCGTGTATATGTTGCAAACTACCCTCTCCTCCATTTGCTCAGGCATAAAGCAATAAACTGTTGCCTTGAGTAGGCAGAGGCATCTGTTACTGGTGACTTAGTGTTTGGGCTGAGGTGGTTAAATAGAAAATTCAGATCTCTCCTGAGAAATGGGAGCTGCATGGGCTGCAGCTGCCTGGGTTGGCACAGAGCAGGCAGGATGTGCTGCGAGCAGGGAAGGAAGCATGGCTGAGGCAACTCAACTAGAAGTCATGCTCTTCCAGGTAAGAGTTATTTTGAATAGTTTAGGCTCAGCTGCATAGCCACCAGTCCTTTGAAATTAGGATCCCTCTTTTTATTCATGCAAAACCACTTACTGCTAATTGGAGTTTGTATTCTGTTAAATGCAGGCCTGTACAGAGCACTTTTGTGAGCTCCCTCTGTGCTCAGTCAAGCCTGGAAGCCTCTTTTGTTTGTGAGCCCAGCTAAGCAAGCCGAGTACTTGCATCTTTAGGAGTGAAACCAAAGGCTGTTCCCAGGTGACCTTGAGCAACACTTGTGCTTCTAACTGGGCAATAAGTCACACCTATCTCATCCCATCACCTGCTGGGTGGTGGCACAGATGTTACAGAGGATGAAGCTGGATCCTATCTATTTTTGGAGGGCGTATTTTTCTTTATTGAGTGAATGCACAGGAAGTGGTGAGCTGTCCTGTGGCACATTCTGCAGCCCTGCATGCATGATCTGAAGATAATATCACTGGAATAGCAGATGTATCACCTCTTTGGGGGAAAAAAAAAAGAAAAAAGTGAAGCAGCATTTTCAGCTTCCTGAAACATACAAATCCTTTACTAGGCCTCAGTTTCTGAAAGAAATTCTCAGCACTTCTGTATTAATTCTTTCAGAAGATATTAAAAGCATTTGTGGGATTATTTGGAGCTCAGAAAGCAGCAAGTGTCAGGCTATTTACAAAGGAGACATCAAAACCAGAGATATCTTCAATAGTTATGTTAGTCCGGTTGTTTGAAAGCTTTCTCACCCTGAATTGTGTCTTTCTTCATCCCTAAATTACACATTAATAGTACTCAAAAATGTTCTCTAGCTTAAAAAAAAGTTTAATAGTTGCAAAACCCAGTTTTTGTACTCTTTAACTGATTTTTTTTTTAATTTCTTTTTTTAGAAACTAAGTTTCCAGCACTGCTCTGGAAATTCAGAGAAAATAACAGCTTTTTAGACATGAAGGACATTGTGAACGCTGGTGTTTGTATAATCTGAAGTCGCCTGACTGCATGTTGGAAGCAAATACATTTTTTGGGTTAGTATTTTTTTTGACATTATTTGAAGTTCAAATAAAATTCAAGTCAGTGCAAAACACTTCATGGCAGAGCAGAGGGGAAAACAATGCTACGCTGTGATTTTTATGAGGGTGTGTAGTGATAGGATGGGGGGGAGTGACTTTACATTGGAGGGGGAAAGATTTAGACTAGATATTAGGAGAAAATTGTTTATGATGAGGGCAGTGAGGCCCTGTCCCAGGTTGCCCAGGGAAGCTGTGGCTGCCCCATCCCTGGAGGTGTTCAAGGGCAGGTTGGATGGGCCTTGGGCAGCCTGGTCTATGGGAGGTGTCCCTGCCTGTGGCAGGGGGGTTGAAACTAGACGGTCTTTAAGGTCCCTTCCAACTATGAGAAACACTTACTGGTAAAGTATTGAAAAGGACAAAGTCTTCAAAGCAAAGGCAATAATTTTATTTTACAGTTCAGTGCTGAATCGGATGCCCTTCTAAAAAAGACATAAAATCTTACAAAAGCAGTGGGTATATATACTAGTTTTGGACAAAGAAACATGTAAATCCTCAAAGAATGTTCATTCTTTTTTTAGATTATCCAACCATGTCTGAAGACTCCCTTCAGGTTCTCTCCTGACCTACAACAGCTGCATCTTACAAGACAATGAAGCATATCAATAAATTCTCACAGCCATAAGACAGGTTATCTCTTGACTTAAAACAGCTACGTCTTAAAAGACAGATTTATATGACGAGATAATTAAACATGCAAACCAGCTGCAGCAGAACTTATCAATTAATTCTCACACAACCCGAACTATTCTGTGGTTCCTGATGTCTGGCAGCTCGCTGCTCTGGCTCTGAGCCCCGCGCAAGTGTTTGATGAACAGGGAACATGAGCCCACCATGTGCACTTGCAGCCCAGAAGGCCAACCGTATCCTGGGCTGCATCAAAAGAAGCGTGGCCAGCAGGGTGAGGGAGGGGTTCTGTCCCTCTGTTCCTCTCTTGTGAGACGTCATCTGGAGTACTGTGTCCTGTTCTGGAATCCTCAGCATAGGAGGGATATGGAGCTGTTGGAACGGGTCCAGAGGAGGGCTACAAAGGTGATCAGAGGGCTGGAGCACCTCCCATACAAGGACAGGCTGAGAGAGTTGGTCTTGTTCAGCCTGGAAAAGAGAAGGCTCTGAGGAGACCTTATAGCGACCTTCCAGTACCTGAAGGGGCTACAGGAGAGTTGGGGAGGGACAGTTCACAAAGGCTGGTGGTGATAGGATGGGGGGCAATGGGTATAAACTGGAGAGGGGCAGATTTAGGCTAGACATAAGGAGGAATTTCTTCACCATGAGGGCGGTGAGGCCCTGTCCCAGGTTGCCCAGGGAAGCTGTGGCTGCCCCATCCCTGGAGGTGTTCAGGGCCAGGTTGGATGGGCCCTGGGCAGCCCGGTCTGTGGGAGGTGTCCCTGCCCAGGGCAGGGGTGGGACTGGATGATCTTTACGCTCCCTTCCAACCCAACCTATCCCGCGGTGACCAGCAGGTACCGCTGCCGGGGCTCGCACAGCGCCAGGTTCCCCGCCCGGTGCCGTGGGCGGTGGGGCGGGCGGGTCCCGCCTCAGGGGCGGGCGCAGCGGCGGCGGGAGCCGGAGCCGGAGCCGGAGCGGGAGCGGCGGCCGCAGCCTCGCGGCATCGCGGCGGGGATGGAGCCCTGGAAGCAGTGCGGGCAGTGGCTGATCAGCTGCAAGGTGCTGCCGCCCAACCACCGGGTGACCTGGGACACGGCTCAGGTCTTCGACCTGGCGCAGACCCTGCGCGACGGCGTCCTGCTCTGCCAGCTCCTCAACAACCTGCGCAGCCACTCCATCAACCTCAAGGAGATCAACCTGCGCCCGCAGATGTCCCAGGTGCGGCCGCGGGCCCCTCGCGGGAAACGGAGCTGCTAAAAAGGGGATTAAGAAGAAAGAAAATCAGAGGAGGGGGCTGGCGGGGCGGGGAGCGGTGTCCGCCGGCCTCTCCGGCTGGAGGGAGATGAGCGGCGAGAAGTCGCTTTCTCCTGAGCTGCTTCCCCGTGTCGTAGGGTCTTGTCTTTTCCTTCAGACCCTTTTAAATTTAGGTTTTTCAACCGATGTTTTGGTTAAATTCTAATTCCTCGCCTTTGAAATGCGTTTGCTGGGTGCGATGCTTTGTTGCTGTGGCTCCTGCAGCCGCGCTCGGGGCTCCAGATGAGGTCGCGTTAATACTTGGGTGGGAAGAGGCTCCTGGTCGCTCGCTTTTGCCTCCGCGGGGACGGTGGCAGCCGAACAGGTGTGGCAGGAAAGCAACGCGAACTTCTGAGCCTTTCGTGGGCTTTAAGACGTTGGGAAGTGGGTACATTGTAACGTTTCGGTGTCAGGACTCCGGTGTAGTTTCTAGGAATAAGAACTGCCAGTCAGGGTTAGGACGCTGGCAAAAGCAGCGGTGGTGAATGATGCTTTGGGGAGGAACATTCTTTGTCCGTGTTCGGTCACAAAGCCAGTTATTTTCATTCCTTTTAATTCCTTTTTTAGCAGTTACGTTATACTACCAAGGGGACTTTTTCTATAAGCCCACAGTGCAAAAAAAGAGGATGAAGTATCGGGTTTATTTCAGCTGGTCAGAATAAGAACTCAAATCCTTGTACAAATCCTTGTACTGTCCCCTCTTGCTTGAGAGCTCAAGTGTCTCCTTGAATTACTTATGCAGATGCAATACTTAATCTGAGAGATGGAGAGATCCAGAGGGTGAGCTCCTCCGAATGGAAGAAATCCATTTCTCTCTCTGCACTGTTCAAACTTTGAGAGTTTCAGGACTTGGTAAACTGTACCAGAGCCCTGGTTTATGTTTTCATTATAGATAGAACGATTTCTTCTAAACTGGCCCTTTTTCAGTTTAGTTTGCAGAATTACAAATACTTTGCATATGAAAGGTTGGAAATGATTTCTTGCCCTGTTTAGAATGGATACAAAGTACAGAAACAGACTCTCTTATTTTTAATGGACTGGAAAGGTGTCTTCATGATATTACACAGCATTTTCAAGATAGCTTACTTGTTGAATCACCTTCAATTAGAGATTAATGTTCCTTGTCTGTACCAGTATTACCTAATTATAATTTTTATGAATTAAAGCCATAGTGACCTTCTGTCTACTAAAAATAAGTATCAATACACTCTGCTGTCTTCTTTCTAGGGGCAGGTTTGGGAATCAAGATGAAGATTCATTTCTTTAAGTGCGTTTGGACTATAGATTATAATTTTACATCTTGGATTATTTATAATGCATACGTTGAACTTGAGCTTTGTAGACGTGTAATGTAGTTACTGGAATTGTTTCACAGATACGGAAGTGCCTCCTTGCATGTGTGCCTTCTGTGTGCCTATGGAACCTGGGCTCCATGGTGCTGCAGACCACTCTTTCCAGTGGCGTGGTTTTGCCATGTGCTGATTTCACCCGTGAAATAGGGGGATCTGTTGCTGGATAACTATATGCAGCATTAAATTTACTGGGAATGTTACCTTTGCTTTCTGCAAGATCAGGATTTGGCCACCTTAGTGAGGTTCTGTGGGGTTTAATGAAAACCCTCTTGGAGTAGATGTCAGCTGGAAAGGATCGCTTGGAAATAATTTCAGAAATTTTCATTAAAAATTAGGTTTTAATTAAAAAGTAGGCTGAAATTCTGCAAGTTGCTGCAGTTTGTTGCTGTCACTGTAAAGAACACGCAGCAATAACTTATCCTGAAGTCTCAAAGGCTTGAAGATTATTAATTTGGTGACATCTACTTGGAGTTGAGCCCTAATTTGGGAATTTTGTCAGAATAATACTTGTCTGTAAACTAATACATTTGTTGCACAGTAGGATCTCGGGGTCTTGTAGAAACAGTAGATAACTTCCTATTCCTTGTGGGGTAGTGATTTATAGATATTGGAGGCATGGGGTGCCAGAGCAGAGCTGGCATTAGGACAGAAATGGTCTTGGCCACTGGCTGCGCAGTCTGCTTGAGTGTGATTCTGTGTCTGTACCGCTTTGCTGGACTCTGCAAACCTTGTGTGGCCCCCGTCTGTCATCCTTTAGAATTAAGCTGCAGCTCCTGTACTCCCCAGTCTGATAATGTTTTCTTCTGCAAAGTCTAAGAATGGCTCAGGGGATTCTTACTGTACAGTTTTTGAGCAATAAAAGCTGCGAATGAGAAGGGTGGTTGAAGGCTTCATGAATGGGCCTTATGGAAGGTAGAGTGTCTGATTTTAGCTCTGCCTGTTACTGCTGTTGACATTTGTCAGGCCTTTCTCTGTGAATCAAGTTTTTGTGTCTTGGGGGCTAGTTATAAATGCAGCAGTGCCAAAGAACAGGAAAGTGAGAGATGGTGCCTCAGGCAGACCTGGGAGTAGATGTCAGGCCTGATATGATTCAAGTCTCTTCTACTTCGTTATGTGTTTATTTTTTTCAGAATGAACATGGCAGATCAGACATCAATGGTGCTTGTCAGCTTTGTGCAGTAGACCTTAGTAACTCTTTAGAAGCTGCTTCAGAAGGGTCGAGGGGTTGTGTCTGATGCTGCTGCTTCAGGTGCCGCTTTTTGGTGGAACCTTGCTCAGTCAAACAGGAGCACTGCTGCTTTGCTTTGTAAGCTCCTGACTGCTGCCTGCAGCATTGCAACACAAACACAGACTTGACCAAGTGACAGTGGGTATCATCTCTTTTGTGGGCTGCCCAGCACGGGGAACCACATGCCTTTGTCCCACCACCAGCCATGCACCTTGGGTCACAGCTGTTTTCGTGGGTGGGACATTCTATGCATTTGAAATCCATGGATTTAGCTTCCCTGCCTTTTTGGAGGTAACAGTGTCTGTGTAAGAGAAATGTCTTGGTGGTTTTAGATTGCAAAACATTAGGTTTAGAAGCCATTTGGATGCTGGCTGTTTTCATCTGCATTTCTGTATGTTTATGAAAATATTTATACTTTGTTAGTGGAAATTGCCCTTTGAAGAGCAGAAGCTGATTCAGTCAGTTAGGCTTTCCAGAAAGTAAGCCTCGAATATGAAAGTATAAACCTTGCATATATATAAAGGATGAGCAGTTTCAGTGAATCTTCCACGTCTGGTTTGAGAGCTGAATGCTGCTCCTGTCTGAGAAGCTGGTGTGTCTCAGTGCCAGGTCTCCTGTGAAAAATTACATATGGGCTTTGTTTGAGATTTGCAACTCTTGTGTTCAGGGACATCCATGTTCGGATTTTTTTCACTGTGACTGAACAGAGCAGGAGAGTGTTGGCTCTATTAAGAGCTCTTGTGTCAAAGCCCAAAACCCCTTTGCTGTTTGAACTCGCGTGAGTTAGCAACATTAGTTGTTATTTTTGACCAGTGCATGTACCACCAGGAAAGGAAACTTGGGCAATGGATCACATATTGTCTTTTGGCCTTTAATGCAGGGGAGTCTGCCCGATTCTGACTTGAGAGTTGCTGTTGTGAAAGTGGTCTTATTGCAAGCACCATGGGAAGAAGTGCTAGACCTTGCAGCTACTGGGAACTGAGCTGGAAGAGGGGAACTTGCTAAATGAATCACAGAGACGAGATGGATGTGCTGGTGTGTTGCAGGGTTTCCCCTGAAGTGTAGTGTTGGTGACTGGTGACAGTGAGGTGGAGGATGAAGCACTGCAGCTCTCACCGTCTCTATCATCCATGGGAGCTGTTCACTGCAGCAATTTGCTTTCCTCAAATGCTGCCTCTTGGCTAATGTAGAATGGTGAAAATAATGACAGTAGAAGTGATCTGTAAGAGAGAGTACTAATCCTAATGTTTAATCATAATCGTACAAGAACTTAAATAACTTATCACCAGAAATATAAAACCTAAACCAATGGATTACACTGGATTTGCAGAAGATGTCATCTGTTTAATGCTTATATTTAATCTTTAATACTTTTCAAACTAGTTTTGAAATGTTTTTTGCAAGGCATTTAGTTAACTTGTGAGAGATTGCTAAACAGGAAAACTGCATTTAATGTATTACTGGCATGGGAGTTTACTAAAGGGGATGTTGACATAGATTAAATATTAAAAATAACTATTTCCTATTATTCTAATAAAAATAAACAAAATACCCCTCACTTTGTATTAGAAGTTCAAATATTTTCTAATTTTAGGGAGTTACTTTTTTTGGCCTGCTCATGTAGTCCAAAGGAAGTTCATTATCTTTGTCATCCACATTATATTTTGGTGTGGCAACTGAGCCTTTGAGCAGGAGTTTATTTTTCTTGGTTACAGTGGTAATGGGTGGCCTCGGGATGTGGGTGCGCTGAGAGGCGTACCTCTCACTCTCTGTTTCCTCTGATCCTGTCCTTGGCTTGGAGCTTCCTCATTCCCCAAAATGATAACGACAATCTCCTGCCTGTAACTGGGCGAGCGTATATCCCGCCTCTGCAAGCCTCGTATTGTCCCTCGTGCTTTTCCCTACACATGCCTCCCTGCAGCCATGCCACTTTTTTTTTTTTTTTCTCCTTCCAAACTGTAGTCTAGGAGAGCATTCCAAATGCCAGGGTATCCAGCTTTGTGTGCCACGTGGTTCTGCAAAGCCATGATCTCTTGGCTCTGCACATTATGTAAAAGAGAAAGAATGAGATGTGTGAGGGTGTGATTTAGGTCTGGGATCTTAGGAGGGACCATATGAGCTAAATGAGAAAATAAAAGGGATTTTAAGTAGAGCTTGTGGCTCCTGCCAGGAGTCAGTAATCTGTTTTTCTTGGGAAGAGCGATCTCTGAGAGAACATAACTTCTGTTCGATGTTTGCTTGTACGTTAGCTGCTGAGGTTATTGAGTCAAGGAAGTATCACTAAGATAAATTTATATGAATACAGTTTTTCTGAAACTGCAAAACTTTCTGGGCTTGAACAAGATTTGGGGAACTGGTTCAATTTTTCTCATTATGTAGGGAGAAAAGATGTCTTAAAAAAACCCCCACCCTAATATTTATGAATTGCTTAAATCTGTGTATATTCAATGTAATTGTTTTAAAAATAGTTTTTGAACCTTGGAATTTTTTTAAGTCTCTTTGCTTACTTGGTGATACTTAGATCTACAAAATGTCTGTACTGTATTTAAATTTATTTCCATGATTCACCTAAACCAAAGCTTGCATTGGCCATAAGATAGATTCCCAAAGATGTATTATTAAAAGACACACTTATCCATATGGATGTTATGTATACATATGCATTTCTCATACATGTTGGACTTGGTAAAATATTTTAAACAAATATTTGCTTAAAGCAAAACCTTAATATGACCTCCATGCTTTGTGCTAAGAAAAGCAAGTAACAAAAAAGTAGTGACCCAATTTTTCTTACCTTAGGAAGATGGAGAAAATAGTATCTGACAACTGATGTATATATTTTTTTTTAAAATTCACATTGATTCTTTTTTTTTGGGGGGGGGAGGGAAAGCTGCAGTTGTACTGTACTGTAAAGGTTATTTTTTTTATGCTATATTTATCATACAGTTGTTAAATGCAGCATATGCATCTTGTGAAGAATTGTCTTAAATGTACCTTCCTGTACAAAATTCTACTGTGCTGGAAGCTGTCTAATGCATTAACAGAAAAAATCTTCATACTGATTTGTTACAGGGGCTATAGTGTTTGCCAGCAGTGCATAATTTAAATTAATGTCTGTGTAGGGCATGCTGCTGCGTCGCGTGGGAGAGGCCAAGTTGTTTTCTGAGCCTTGTCTGACAAAGGTGGGAGACCTGTGATAGTGGCAAGTTGAAGGACTGCTTATGAATAAATCAGAAAGGCTGAAAAGGAGAGAGAAGGATATATAAGAAGAATGTATATGAACTAGGAGGAAACTATCAAAAAACCGAAGTACAAACTAGAGAGAATGGTCAGGAAATGTTGGGAAGCTGGACTGAAGTGAGTGTCAGCAAGCAAGACATGTTGGGATTTTGAGAGGGAACAAGAAAATAATCTGTATCCCAAGATTAACACAGCAAACCAGTCTGATATGCTGTACTTTTCTTTCATAATAATGACATTATCATTTAATGATGACGTTCAGGTCTCAGTTATAATGTACTGACTGTCTTAGGGCTGTGAGGTCCAGAAGGTTATTTCCCAGGCTGCAGCACTGCACGTTGGGATGGGTTAGTACAATGTGCTGTACAATTGTGCACTGGCACGATATAGGATCTTGGATTTCTCACACACATCCTTTCCCTCCCCCTCTCCTTTGAAGGTCAGAAGAGTTGATTAAATTGTAGGTGTAAAGATTAAATCGTAGGTGTAAAGAAGGAAATACAAAGGGTAAGGAGGGAAAGGGCTGCAAGGTGAGAGGCAAGGCAGCTGCTGGTGGGCAAGGAGCAAGATGGGGGGACCCTGAAGGCAGCGTGGTTGGTGGTGTGCCCGTAGCAGCCATGCCAGGGGGCATCTGGCAGCTCCTGGCCCTGGCGTAGCTGAGCCTGGGCTTAACTGGTGTGGAAGCTGGGGAGGAAGGTTAACTGGGAGCGTCAGCCAGCAGGCTAGTGAGAGGCATGGGCAGGAAGGACTTCCGTAACACAGTGTGATACTGGTTAAATAGAGAAGGGCAGGGAAAGAGACCATTTTCTGCTGAAGTGATGTTGACTCCCTGACCAGCAGCCGACCCAGATGGGAACAGAAGTGCCTATGGTTGCAAAGGGTGCCTACTGGAATGCTGTCCCCTCCGTGTGCCTGTTGTGTGCTGGAGGAGAGTGGACCTCATCCAGACCCAAGTGTATCACTACCTGTGGCAGGGCTTGTGCCCTGCATTACATGGGAGTATCCGAGTACAGAGGAAGATGTACTGTCACTGATGTTTTATCTGATGTCACAGGGTCACTGATGTTTTATCTTTGTTTTACTTGATATAGAGGTGTCAGTTCTTGAAGCTGTTTCCCCAATACTAAAACTATATCTGTAGGTCTGTAAAACCCAAACAGTGAAGCCCCTATCAAAACCTGTTGGCTTTTATTCTCCTTTTTATTTTTCCAAAGCAGTGTTGCAGTACTTCCATATTATTCCATTACACTCCATAGCAATGTTTTGTACTACCTTACACTGTGTTCTTTCAGTATTTCAAAAACTGTTTTGCAGAGAGGTATAAATTGGTGTTTACCTTGTCAAACCAGCTATTTTTTTTTTTCTCCTGCACTTTCCAATTTACTTGGCATCACCTGGACCTACCTTTTCTTTCCTCTTATTTTGCTTTGACAACCCAAGTTTAAAATATAAGGCATTGTGTAATACCAGCTTTTCTCTAAGACCTGTGATATGTAAAAGGCAATCTGAACTGACATGTTTATAGTAACTTTCTGAATTTTTAGATTTAGGAATAAGATGTTCCCTCAAAGATCAGTGAATGCTATTGTCTCCTGTTCAACACATTGTCAAGTGAGAACAAATATTCTAGAAAAATATCACTCGATGACCTTTCCTTTCATCCTGTATTAGGAGACAGTAGTGAATGTCTTAGTAACATGAAACACTGAAGGACTATTAATAGGATATTTGTATATCCAGAACATGAAACCTTAACCACAAATTGAGTGATATAGTGGTACTGTAGAAATTTGTATAAAAGCCACTTGTACTATTTAAAACACAGGTATGAACTAATGTAATTGAGAAAATTGAGTTCAGCTTTCATGTATTACAATTAAAATATTTTGGACCTGTAAATTGTCTTTATTTTTGTCAGAATTTTATTTTATAACTGGTTAGTAGGGATTCAGTTAAACTGTTTTTACCTCTTTTTCAGTGTTTTTATTCCTCTGTAAATTACAGAAGCAAACAAAATGTGTATTTGAGGTTGTTGCTATAAGCAAATGTTTTCTGACACCTCTCCCTCCCAAAATATAAAGCATTTTTTAAAGTGTATTTTTAACTGGTAAAGCTTAGCAGGGCAAGATGATTTTTATTTCCAAAATCCTTAGCTATGCCCTTTAATCCTCCATGCTATCACATTGCTGGTCACAAGTGGGGTTCCCCAGGGCTCAGTGCTGGGTCCAGCCCTGTTCAATGTCTTTATCAATGACCTGGATGAAGGCATTGAGTGCACCCTTAGCAAGTTTGTGGATGACACTAAGCTGGGTGGAAGTGTTGATCTGCTGGAGGGTAGGGAGGCGCTGCAAAGGGATCTGAACAGGCTGGACCACTGGGCTGAGACCAGTGGCATGAGGTTTAACAAGGCCAAATGCCGGGTCTTGCACTTGGGGCACAACAACCCTGTGCAGCTACAGACTAGGAGAAGAGTGGCTAGAAATCTGCCTGGAGGAGAGGGACCTGGGGGTGTTGGTTGACAGCCGACTGAACATGAGCCAGCAGTGTGCCCAGGTGGCCAAGAAGGCCAATGGCATCTTGGCTTGGATCAGAAATGGCGTGACCAGCAGGCCTCTGTACTCGGCACTGGTGAGACCGCACCTCAAATACTGTGTTCAGTTCTGGGCCCCTCACCACAAGAAGGATGTTGAGGCTCTGGAGCGAGTCCAGAGAAGAGCGATGAAGCTGGTGAAGGGGCCAGAGAACAAGTCTTATGAGGAGAGGCTGAGGGAGCTGGGGTTGTTTAGCCTTGAGAAGAGGAGGCTGAGGGGAGACCTCATTGCTCTCTACAACTACGTGAAAGGAGGTTGTAGAGAGGAGGGTGCTGGCCTCTTCTGCCAAGTGACAGGGGACAGGACAAGAGGGAATGGCCTCAAGCTGCACCAGAGGAGGCTCAGACTAGATATCAGGAAAAAATTTTTCACAGAAAGGGTGGTTGGGCGCTGGCAGAGGCTGCCCAGGGAGGTGTTTGAGTCACCTTCCCTGGAGGTATTTAAAAGACCGGTAGATGCGGTGCTCAGGGACATAGTTTAGTGGCAGATAAGAATGGCTGGACTTGAAAATCCAAGAGGTCTTTTCCAACCTAGTGATTCTATGATCACATTTTTACCTGTTTGTTTGAGTTATATAAGGGTATGGACTGTATCATCTATACCTAGTATACTTTGTACCATTGCTTGCTCCTGCATTCACATCTTTTCTACCTGGAAAGAAGCTTTATAGTCGAAAAAGCGGAATGATTAGAGCTTGGCCCTTGAAGGTTTTGACTGTCAAAGCAGCCTTGCTTCACTGTTGTGCAGGAAATTTGATGATAAAAAAAATTTCTGTGCTATTTTGCCCCACTCTAATAGTGCAAGAATGACAGCATTATCATAGCCTGGGTAACTCCTTGTGTTTTGTTTGTGTGTTGGCAGTCAAGTTTTAAATTTTACTTACATGCTTCAGTGATTGGCTTCAAATTCCCGCCAGCTACTATTCCATATAGCAGTGATGCTTTATATCAGCTGATGAAAGACTGTGATGGCGATGTTATTTTTCCCTCCGAATTCTTCATGATCTATGAGTAAGTATGTCTCATTCCACTGCAGACATGGTTAATAGTAGATGGAAGACCACACCTTCATTGCACTAACGTGCCTGTCAGATTTTTTAAGTGTCTCTGGATGGAGATACAGTGATAATATAGTCCTGTAACCAGTGGCAAACACTCATTGAACCTACTTATCTCTGTAGGATTTAGGTCAAGCTTTAAATTTATTTTTTCCTAGGGAATAAATAGGAAACACCAGAGAGAATGTTCAGACTCTTGTTGTTGCCTGTAGCTCCTGTTACTCTTGAAATAGAATAAGACTTTCTGAAGTACTCTTACAGGCTGCTGCCTTTGGGCTCACGGTCAGTTGATGTGTGGTTTGTTGAAAAGGGATTTCTGCCTAGATTTAGAAACCTAAATTGTAGTTAGGCAGATATTTTGAAAATCTCTTCTGGTGCTTTGTGGCTCAGGTTTTGCATTTCAGAGCAGTACCAGTTTTGCTGAATTGTACCAAGTTGTGTGAGGAAACAAAATCTTAAGTTTCGCTTTCTTTTAGTGGTTTAGCCTCTGTGTGTGTGCACAGAGTGATGCAGGATTTCAGGCTGTATCACATACTTCTCTGAACTGGCAATTGCTTAAATATTGTTGAAAATTCCTGCTGGACTTGGACTTCTCACTTTGGTGGTGGGAGAGGGTGAGGATGTAGGAACGGCAGAGCCATGCTGGGAACTGGGGAGGATGCTCTTCATGAGAATCTCCTGAGCAGCACACTGGAACATCAGACTGGAACATGTTTCAAATTTGTGTGTCTTTACAGCTATAATTGCTCAGATTCATGAGTCCCCGGGGAATCTGCTTAATTTAAACTACCTCCATTCTCTTTTCTTAGAATTTAGGGTTTTGTACCTTGTAAGCCCCATTACACATCATGTTATTTCAAGAGCATGAAGCTCTAGTGATAATAAATGTAATGTGAGTAATTCTCTAGTGTTAAAAAGACTTAATATGAAATAATAATAATAAAAATCTATTCCACTTGCTTGTGGGATTCCCAGTTACAATGGCACAGTATTCCTGGAGTTTTATTTTTAGTTTTTAAGATATGGCAAGTTCCTTCCATCAGTAGTATAGTCCTCTTTCCATCAGTAGTGTAATGGTACCTGTGAATTCATTTGGCCTCTGATTAGCAGTGAACAAAGGTGGAGATATTTTCCTTTGGGGCAGAACTGGTGTTCTGGTGGAGTTTCTTTGTGTGGGTCTCCTGACAGTGGCTGTCATATAAAGAACTTGGTCTTTCTGGCTTAGAACTCCATTGCCATTTCCATGCTATGGGAGGGCAGACTTATAGAATAGCTATTTAAGGCTTAAAAAAGGTTTTCAAAGTTGTGGCTCAACATGCAGGACCACAAATATCATATATTTCCAAACACAAACTGTTTTGCAAAATGAGTCCTGAGTGTTTTATCTTTTTCATTTCAGCAAGGAACAGTGATTTCATCTAATATTGTTTGTAAAATTTGTGGTGGAGCAGTTCTATAGGAAAATTAGTTCTCACAAGATTTTGCAGGAATGGCATTCTTGGGAGATATTCTTTAAACTATGTGGAAATAAAATGCAGAGTATTTAGCTGTCCCTTTTTTTTGTGCTGAATGTCATTAGAATTTGACCTCAAAATACAGTGTTCCGCTAAAGTCATGTTAAAATTTAATGAACCTAAAATGCCTTTCAGCTTGATGTGAAAGAGCAGCAGATTTTGAAATGTTAGGATTTCTGTAGGAGGTTTCATTTTCCCATCAGCTGTGCTAGTGACAACCTCTTTCCCATTTTCCCCATTTCTCACATTTTTCTACCTTGTCTCAGGTGAGTTGATATTATCTATCAAGCCCAGAAACCTGGTCTGCTCTATGATTATTAAGAGGTATTGCTCTGACAGGGCTGGGCTTTTCTGTCTATCTGTCTTTCTTGTCTCAGTTTTTCCCTCACTTTGATTCATCTCAGTTCTGCAGCTTGTTCTGTGCCGGTGCTCTCACCTCTCAATCTGGGCTATATTACTTTCACCTTCTGCATTTGCCTTCCCCCTCCCCCTGATATTCTATTCTCCCTCTAGTGCATCTGTTTCCTCTTTCACTTCACTCATGCTCTTTCTTCCTTTCAGCTGTTTTCCCTGCCCTTTTGTCTTCACTGTTCCTGTTGGCCTCATCCCTCTGCAGATCCTCCGAAATGTGTTTCCTACATGGATGAGAGTGGAGCACCACCTCCTCTGGAAGATGCTTCCCACAGAGATGAGAGTGCAGGGCAGGAAAGCTTGAGTGGAAGTAACGCTTTTAGGAAGAGTGAACATGGGTTTTCAAGGCACTAGACAGTGGTTGAAGAGCAATCGCACGTTGTGCTGTTTTAAACTGCTTTTCAGTGACTACTTGCTTTGCTTTTATTGAGTTAAAAAAAAAAAAATCTGTCTCCTTTGTCCTGCAGTCAGAGATTTCCAACATATTTGAGCATGTCCCTAAAATTGTTTTGCTGCTTGCTATGGGTGACAGGGCAGACCACTCCAGTGGGGAGCTATGAGGATGAAGACTAGTGCTGGAACTCTGCAGGGTGAATCAGCTACTGATGTTGGAAACTTGTTCTTTTTAAAAGCAGCATCACTTGATTCCTGTCCTTCCCACCAATCTTTGGAGGTTTGTGCCACTATGACAATGCTTGAGTAAATTTCTTCCGGGATTTGTGTCCTGAGGGAGCAGATAGGGATGGGAATGGTAGTTATTTTTACCTACTTTTCAGATTGATTATTGATGTTGCTTGCAAGGCAGAAATAGCCAGCCCTGCTAGCCAGCATGCTCCATCTTATTGGGCACCAGTCTCCATGGTTTCTTTTTCTCCAGTGAGCTCCACTCACTCTTCAGGGGCTGATAGACATGATAATTTTATTTCTGCTTCTCAGGCTGCAGGTGAGAGGACTATTTATACTCAAGGTGAAAAAAACACTGCATGTAAGTATCTCTATTGTGAGATAAAAACTTTTACAACAGGGATTACAGTGATGGCTAATGGCAACTATAAATCAGGTTAGGTGGAAATTTAAGAATAATTTTATCAGAGATTACTTAGAGACTAATTTTTCTTTTATTTTGTTCAGACTACAGTTTGTTTCTTCAGGTTCCTGGAGTTTTGCTTGCTTGCTTCCTGTGGATGGACACCACCTTTATAGGCCTGGTGTAATTCATCGGCATTGCAGGCAGAGAAGGAGTTGATGCCCAGCTGGTTACTCTACCAGAGTCTGTGAAAGCTCAGCAGGTTCAATAACTGCCCTTCTGTCCTTTAAACAAGCAACTCTTGTCTTGGTTTGTTCATATAACTTCTCCCATTGTGAAACAGTTATATTGAGAGTTCTTTTTTTAAAGGTTGTCATGGGACTATATTAACGTTTTTTCATCCAGTTCCTCGTTTAAGGGAGAAACATATAATTGAAGAATTATTATTGTGACATTCATCCTGCTGCACTGGCTAATTTTATGGTTTCATCTCATTCAAAATACTAGAGCAGTCTTTAAGCTATTTCTTTAATGATGAGATACTGATGAGAACTTAATCCAGGACAGTGTTTTTTTTGTTTTTACTTGGATCCTCCATAGCTTCAGGATAATTTTCCTTACATGCCCCTTTGGAACTGAAGTATGCTGCTGGGTAGGGGGTGGCTTTTGTCTAGTTTTCTACTTGTGTCAAAGTTTTCCATTATTAAAGTTTTCCAGTGTAAAGCCTGGCCCATTCTTTTATGCCTTCCTCAACTTAATTCACTTTTTGTGGTTGAGAGACTGATTTTTAATTAGGGAAATTCCTTTAAACATTTGTTGTACTCCTTAATTTGATCATATTCTTTTCCAATTGTTATTGTATCCATATTAATGATAACACACTGTTGGTTGCCTTAGGATGATTAAAACATTCTTTGGAGGTTGGAGGTAGAAGTCTTCCAAGAATTAGAAGGAACAAATAAATAAATGACAGATGTTTCTTCCCCCCCCCCGCCCCAGTTGGTTTTGAAATGGGTATGACTTTTCAAATCATCAAACTTAAGTTTTCATAACTACTCGCTGACCAAAAGGAGAAGTGGTTTCCATACTGTTGTGTTAGATCCTTGGATTTCCTATGAGTGTTCTTCCATGTCCTCTATTACGTTCAAGAAACTACTGTGTTTAGCAGATAGACTGGGCAGTAACTTGACTTGCTTTGACAGAAGTGGAGATAAGACAACTTATTTTTTACTAGTCTCTGCAGCTAAATCAGAAATGCTCTCCAGTGCCAAGGCATACTGGTGTTAAAAATTAATTTCGTTTGAACCAGAGGATCTAAGACTTATTTTCACTCTAGCTCTCTGATGACATTACATTGACCTCAAAGCTATTATTTTCAGTCTGCTTTTCAGTAGAAATCATGCTAATTGACCTCTGCCAAAAATGTGCTTTGAACATATCTCAGAGGTTTTAAAAGTTTAATATCTGTTGAGGTTGAAACTGTTTTCTGCTGGTTAGATCTAGTGATATACAAAAATGAAGTAAAATATCTGTTGCATTTATCATTTATTGATTACATATACTGATAAATATTACCCTGATATACAATTAATGTTTTTGCTTGTTTAACTTAAAAAATAAATTCCACGTAGAGAAGTTGGATCTCTTAATTGTGAAGTGGACAGGGTGGACATAGTAAAAAATAATGTCAAAGGTGGGCAGTTTATTGGTCCCCCTGCCACCCTTACAGGGCAATTTTCTTTGTGAATTACAAGGAACGGATTTCTAGGACCTTTAGTTTGTGTTTCTTACTGCTGGTAGAGGGTACATTAAATAGGTTTTAGCAGATGTTTGGGTAACTTCTGCCTCCACAAGTTATACTGCTGGCCCCTTTCTGTCCTGAAGTAGGTGTGCAGGTGGGAAGGCTTGAGCAGACTGGTCATGGGAGGGTTTGCAAAAAATCCGTATGGAGATGCTCACCTCCTGAAGGGGTGACCTCTGGCTGGTAGAAGATCTCGACACAGGTTTTGGTAGACCTGTGAGTCACGTTCAGAGGATCAGTCAGTTTGTATGGCACAGCCATTCTCAGCTGGGGAAGAGTGAGTCACAAACTTGTGAGTTTCCAATCCTTGGTATAGAAAATACCCACGTATCTGCTCTCGTGGTTTCATTTAGAAATAAATGAACATTACAAAAGTTAAATAATTGGGCTGTATTCTTCAGGTCCTTCCTGTGTATTGACTTCTGACCTTTTTTAAAAAACACATATTGAGAAGTGGCATATTATTATCACAAAAGGAGAAATGCTAGTTTCTGAAAAAAGCAAGTGGGATTGTAGTACAAATATTTCCTGAATAATACAACCACAAAACTAGTTGCAAGGGTCTATTCTAATTGTTTTGCTTATTTACTCCCCAGCCCTTGTTTCATATAACTTCACTTATTCTGATCCATTCAGAAGAATGTTGCTGAATGATTTTTCTGTCTAGTTGTTCACACAACATTATCTTTTTTTAACAAATTGAACTAGTTTGTCTTTTGCTACAGGGACTCCATGCTGCTGTTCTGACTTAAAGGCAAGAATTAACCTTGTGGTATTATCATGTCCCTTTGTCTGAAAATCAGTCTTATTACTTCTCCTGTGCTGAGAATCATCTCCACAGAGGCAGAGGAAAATCTGTTGTTATAAGTTCCCAGTTATAAATTGCATATATATTGATTTTGTTATTCTTTCTAATCTCCACCTACTTTGTTGTCTCACCAAGCTAATACGCCTTTTAGAAGATAGTAAATGGTCCAGGATCATACTGTATTTTATTTAGATTTAATTGTATTTAGCTGAATAGTTTGTAGAACAAAATAATACTAAACAAAGTCAGACATAAAACTAGGCTTCCTAGGCAAAATGTAGGCTTCCTAGACATTCTTGCAGCTTAGCTCCAATGCTTTCAATCAAAACCTCTTAAGGAACCATTTGTGTTGAAGTGATATTCTGTTAGGCAATTTAGTAAGCTGATGCCCGTTCAGAGGTCTGAACGTATGTTATAGCAGCTGCTTGTATTGCTTTTGTATGTGGTTTTTTTTGTATAAATTTAAAAAAATATTTGTCTGCAGCTTGCAGGCAGGCAGATGATTTTGCTGTCCCTACATTATGTTGCTATGTTTTTCTTTGTATGTTTCACTGCCAAAACCAGTAATAGGTTACTGCTCACGCAGAAATTTTTTTAGCGGTGGCAAGTGACTGTTTATGTAGATTTTTGCAACTAGTCAGTGTCTTGCTGAGATTTTGGCATGCCATTTTAAAATTAATTTTGTTGATGATATTAAATTTAAAATGATGGGGCTATATTTATAAACCCAAGGGAAATTCTGCATCCTACTAGCATGTGTTGTTGCTATTTAATGGATTTATTCTATGCATTTGGTCACCTTATGATTTTAATAGGATTAATTTTCTGAACTGAATAGTTAGGATCCAGCCCTCTTCACTAAGTTCAGAAGACCAGCAAAACATTGTGTGAGCACTTTGTACATTAGTGGTTCTTGGGTCTTCTCTGTGGTAGAAAATTTCTAGCACTGGTTTGTATATTATTTGTAAATTTAAAAGGGATGAAAATACAAGCATGAAACTAATGGTAACCATTTATACAGCCCTTCTTTCAGGGATGGGGAATATCTTCTACATTTTTTTTTTTTCCCCCCAACAGTGTTTCAGGAAACTTGCCTTTTGTGGGGTCACCAATATACATGCAGTGTTGTTCTGAATTCATTCAGCTGGAAGTCCATAGCTTTAAGGCTGAGATGAATTCTTTAAGCTGCTTTAAAATGATCCTTAACACAGTTCATCTGCAGACACCTGGAATAACATGGCAGAACTCAAACCACATTGTACTTTTATAACTGGAGTTATTATTTTGGTAGAATATTCTGTAGTTCTTCCGAAGGGACTGCGTAGCAAGAGAAAATTTCTAGTGGCAAGACAGTTGTACGTGGCAAGGTGGTGGAATTCCCTGAGTGGTTATTTAAATGACGCTCTCTCATGCACGACATCTTGTTCTTCCCCTTTCTCTGAACAGCTGGTCTTGGGCTTCATCAGCACCCCTCGATTTTATAATCTATATTGCAGGGACTGCCAATATGCAATAACAGTAAAGCATTTTGCCAGTACGCTGGTTGCCTTTTGCACTGCTGAAGTAGTTACTTATTATGGGATTTGAGGTGGTGGAGTGGAGGCTCTATGCCGAGTGTTGAGCTGGCTCCACATCTTGGGCTCCATGTTGTTCTCTTGAAAAGGCAGCTTTCACGTGTGGTCTTCTGTGATCTCCCATGGACTTCACCTGCTCAAGACTGAGGACCAGACCTTATAACACTGATGTTGAGTTCTTTACTGAACCTGCCTTCATGTTGGTTATAATAAGCTGTTTGAAATTATGGTAACTTGAGAATAATTTTCTTAATTGAATTCAAGGAAAACGTGATATTAGTATCTTAAAGACTCAGCGTGTAGTATGGTTCAGTAATGTGGACTTCTCACTAGTGCCCATGTACTCTGTTTAAAAATCCTGATTGTGCTGTAGCAAATTGAGCAGACTGAGACTCCAGATAATTCTAAATTATACTCTGTTCCAGAGCTTTCACAGTATTTGGTTTATTTGCCATTTGATTGTTTTATGCCACGTAATAAACACTGATCTGTGCTTTAGGATTCTAATTTAAAATTTTTTTTCTTCTTTTCGTAAATATCGTTCCTTCTTATGAGAGCACACTCATGGTTAAGTTTCACTCTGTGAGATGCCAAATTGACATCCTTTGAAAGAAAGTTTTGGACCACTTATTGATGGACTTCAAATGTTAATTTGAGTCAAGGTATCGATATGATTCAGTAATGACATCATGCGGGCCACATATAGAGGCGACATTCTCGCATTTGCCTCTGCTGAGCTGATCACAGCTGTTAATTCATACTAGTGAAAGTAAGCGTTCATATGATTTTGACACATCTCCCACATAAATTTGGGCTGCCTTCAAAGATGCATTTCATACTGGCAGACAGCTGGGGTGAGTGAATGCAGCCTTTTAGACAGCAAGGGCCTATAATGATGTACAGCTAAAACATTTTACGTCAGGTTTACCTTTCCTTGTTTGTCAGCCTTCTTAAGGAAGGAAACCTACGGCAGCTTCATAAGGCATTACTTGATTTTAAGCTGATGTTGTAAATTAGTGTTGCTGATGGTAGAATTAGCATTGCATTATATCATTATTTCAGTTTGAATTCCTTTTTTAGGAAGGTTATATGTCACTGAAGAAATGGGATGCATTTTGCCTAACACTGGATATCAGAGTGGCTCTGTGTGGAAAACAGTTGTGGGACGTTAGTCTTGACAGCTTTAGAGTTGTGTTTTAACTGACTTTTCACTCAGAGAATTTTTGGATGTTGAGAGCTATTAATGTTTTTATGTCCTGTTTATCACAGGAATTGCGGTTGTGGATGAAACCACTGTTTCGTCTACTTAAATATCTCATCATCATCCAGACCAGATTCTTCAGAACAGTAATCCATTCTGGCAGACATATGCGGAGGAAGTAGCGTCCATGGATTTTTGCAAAGTGCATTTGCAGGGTCTTGTTTTCTGTCTCAAACATTCAATATGTTATTATGCTTTATGGCTCATTGTGCCATTGCAGTCTACTGCATGAGCCACACACAGTGCCTCTGTATTATGTAGTTGTGGTCTCCTGTTTTAAAAAGGATGTAATAAAATGTGAAAGGTGCAGTAGAGGTTTCCAAAGGTGTATGATTTTTCAGCTTTCAAAAGAGGCAGTAAGGGGGGGAAATATGAAAGGCCTGAGGAAAAAGAAAATTATTTGCTGTCCTTTCCATTGTGAAAACAGAGGGGTATCCAATGGAAGTGGTAGGTAGCATGTTAAAAGCAAGCAAGAGGTGATAGTTCTTCACCAAACGGAGGTACAAAGTGTGTTGTGTTAGATTTTTCTTTTTTATAAAACCAAAGCTTCCAATTGTCTGTGGCCTGTGCAGTAGCTTTTAACTATTTCCAAAAAGCTATGTCATTAACACTAGAAGTGTTTTTAACTTTCATCTGAGATAATACAGCATTACCTCAAAATGATTGGACCAAATAGAAATCAGTTTTATAAATAGTCTGAATACATCTTCCCTTTGAAAGACTTGCTTTCATGTATAAGATAAAACATCAGAGTTTTAGAACATTGTAATTATCTGTGGAGTAAATGCTGTTAAACATTTTCTTCACTGTAGGTTGAAATAAATATGTATATTTTACTGGAAATATCTACGTTTCAGTACATAGTGCGAATCCTACAGGTCCTGGGGTGACACTATCTGTTTGAGAACATGTTCTTGGAGGTGAGGCTTGTGCTGGTTTAAAACATGGTCTGTGTGGAGTTGTGTATTTAAATCTCACTGACAAACCAAACTGTAGTATAATACCCGTCTACTTCTGATACTGCTTTACCTGGAAACATTGAGCATATGTGGAGTTGTGTTGCCTTAGGCTTCCCATTCTCCTGGTGTGATCTGCAAAGTTTCCAAAGGTGTAGGTGACCCTGGCAGCAAGGTCTCCTGAACTTGCATGAGTATCAGGGCTGAAGTTTCTTGTGATGAGGGGGAATGAATGGGTCTGTGGTTTCCCTTAATGAGCCAGGTATTTTGGAAGGTTATGGTTTGTGAATGTTTGGGATTGCTTGTCTCATCTTGGCCAGTTTTGTCACCTGCTTAAAAGTTGTTGCATAAACCTCTGAAGCATGAGGTCTGCTGGGGCACTGGAGGATTTTGCACTCAGTATGATCTTTCCTCTTTATTCTGGCTAGTGTTCAGCTGATCTGTGTTGTATAGGTCCCGATAGCATCACCAGGATATAGTCGGAGAGGTTCGGCAGGGTGAGTGGCCATAGGCTTCCAGTGGCAGGCAGAGGTGAGCGGCGGAGGTGAGCAGCTGTGGTGGTGGTCCCCTCCCTTCACTCCCAGCGGATGCTGGCTGTCCCCAGCGGCCGTCCCTGTCCCTTCCTAGCCCAACAGTGCCTCTGGGAAGCTACTGGCAAAGTTGGCAGAGCCACAGAGGCCATTGTGGTCCAAGTGCTGACGGTGTCTTTCCTACCTTTCCCCTATCAGTGCAGTGTCTGAATGACTGAAAAATATGGAAGCCCTGTTTCCACTCCTGCTCCACACGCATTTTTCATGTGTTGTGAAGAGGAGTGGTTTTTCTGCAGGTTTATAATTGGATTATAAATAAATTTTTATTACTGTGTAAGTAATGTAACTAGATTACTTACACAGTAATAACTATTTATAATGTGGAATCACAATTCCCTTTTTTTATTCATATTTAGAATTTCTCTTGCTTTAATCTTTGCAGGTGTGCTGAAAGCTCATAGTTTAAGACATTTCAGAGGTGAAATCACCTTAATACATATTTTTAAAAAAACATAACAAATGATTTTTCCATTAACTTGCGAAGGCATGTAAGGGTAGCTGCTGCTTTTTCTATCCATTTACTGTAGTTTATTTAGTTATAAACTTGTATGACTTCCTTTCCTCGCTGTCACAATGGAGAACAATATAGATTTTAGGGCCATTTTCTTCTTCATTGTCTTTAATGCAAAGCAATGGGGCAGAAAGCCTCTCCTACAGAGTGGGGGAAAAAGAAAACCCTTGCTAAAGTTTTAAGGATTGAGCTGTTTTGTTTTCCGCATGGTTTGATTTATTTGGCTGTTAGAGTTCAGCACTTGGTCTGACCCTTGGTTCAGGCCTGGGTCTGGAGACCATCTTCAGCATTATTGCGAAGTACAGAAATGTGGAACACATCACGCTTGCTCAGTGAGTGAAGGTGAGCTTTGTGCAGCACCCTAGCCTGGGTAATTTTGTTTCGCTACTGAGCAGAAAAGTACAATGTATCTGGTACCCATTGTTCCAGTAAAGTGAAGTCTGAATTTGCTTTTAATAGATTATTAATTATTACAGGGAAATGATCAAATGCAATATATGTGGTAACAAAGATTGCAGAAGCATCTAATTTTCTCAGCCTGGTAAGTAAGAAGGAGCCTCTTTGCAAATGTATGGTAAGTTTGAACAGTTAAGAGCTTGACTTCTTTCCTCAGCCTTTCATATCAGTGTGGTGCTCAGTGCATGAAGGATGACATTTGGTGCTGGGTCAATATGTTGACACTCCAGAGGATGTTACAAGGTGTTAAAATATTTGTCAGTATAACTGTTAACTGGTGTTTTCACTTCCAATCCTGAAAATTCACTGTTGGAATTTTCAGTTTTGGCTATTCCCACTGCTTTGTAGTTTGGCTGAGGGCTTCTGGGCTTAGCTGTTCTTGTACTTGGCTTTCAATCCTTTGATTGTTTGAATATATTGGAAAGCTCAGTCCATGTTACAGAGCATGGCCTGATAAACTGCAAACTTGAAGTGGTACAGCAGCAAAAATAGAGCAGTGGATTTTTGAAATAGGTAACTGGAGGACAGCTGTACTCATGTTTGGCAACTTGTACTGTACTATGTATACAGCTACTGGTGTAGCTGTACTACATCCTTAACAACTTGCTAGGAATTTATTCCATAATCAAAAGAGCTTGGAAAAGACTACTTGTATACAGTTCAAGAAAACATTTGAAATATTTAATGCATCATCTATGTTAGCACTAATGAATAAGAAGAATGTTGTTTCTTCCTGTTGGAAATCCTAGACCCTAGTACATGACCTATAGGATATGCAAATAAGAAATAGAGGAGCACAGTAGTTATTTGGGTTAACTTCACCTTTAACAGACACGGACAAACCCTGTGAAATCCATCCGTCCCCTCCCCTTGTGTTGAATTTCCATGCAGGATTCAGTGTTGACAGCTTTTGAGACCTTTTAAAGTGCTTAGAAGAGAACAAGCCAGTACATGCGAAGTTAAAAAAATGATCTTAAAAAAATCACGCTGTAAGCCTTTTTACAGGTATTACTTAGTTGAGATCCATGTCTGGCCTTGCAAGGTCTGCGTCCAGGCCACTAGGGCCACAATTAATTCACAAAGGAGATCCAGTGCAGATAAGGAATTCAGTAGTGCTTATTTTTAGGGGTGGAGTAAAATAGTGAAAGGGATTGTGTTTCTGTAATGGAACTGAAGTCAAGCGTGGATCCTTCCAGTGAATTCTCTGCAGGGACCCTTAGCCTATATGAAAGTCTTTTGCCACACTTTCATGGGGCTCCTTACACCCCAACATTATTCCCTTGCACAGGCATAGGCAAAGTAGGATGTCTTCTCATTTGATGACAGTAACATTAGAGACTTGTAAAAAAACAAGTCATGAATAAAAGACATTAAGATACAATGGAGATGGCATCTTATTGCACCAAGCTAACAATATGAAACAAATGTTTTGGATGGCCTCTTTATCACCAGTGTGGCAATCTTTCTTTTACTGCAACTGTAAGCTTTTTGGTGATTTGAGTGTGCGTATGATTTTTTTTTGTTGTTGTTAAATTTGAGATTTTCCGTTCATTTTGCTGTTTAAATGTATCACGCGGCAGGTTTTTGTTTTTTTTCTTCCTCTTTCACTGCCCTCATGCCCAATGAGTTTAAATAAATTAGGTAAGCGTAGGTTTTGATGTTTCTGTGTCTTAAAAAGTTTCATACAACTGCTAGTGTTTCATCAGCTAAGTTGAAATGTGAGTGATTAGGAAGCCGTTGTTGGAACAGTGACAATACATCTAGCAGGAGAATCACTGTCCTGTACAGTTCTGCCTATTACAGAAGCATTTTCCATGTCACAATTTTAAATACAATTTACAGTGTAGTGGCCACTGTCTTAATGGCAGTTTCATAAATAGTTTTGTCTGAAGCATTTTAACACCAAAATTTTAACACATCATTTTGTTGCTTTTGGCTTTTATGTCACGTTTCCCACTATTTAATCATTAGTCAGTCAAGTCCTTCCTTATCTGAATGGCCTTTTCCACTGGATCTTTCTCTCCGTTGGTGTATTTTGATTTCTTAAACATCTGTTGCACTGTGTCTGTCCCTTTCCTGTTCCTTTTCCTGTGGTCCTCTAATTTTCTTGCTACTGTCTTCCTCCTGTTCCTGTTTGCCTCAGGACTTTTCTGTGTTCCCTTTATCTTCCTTCTTTTTGCATTTGTTTGTAAGACACTGAGATCCTTTGTGAAAGACAATTTTAGGGATGCAGCTTTAGGATGTAAGACAGATAGTGGTAGTCATTTGAAAAGGTAATGAAGCACGGGAACCCTAAAGCTAATCTGTGTGCACTTTGCATACCTAATACTGTGTTTCAATTGCTGTTCTTTTTGACAAGATTCTGTAGAATGCACTTTGTTAAGTCTTGCTACTGGGGAACAAAGGGCTCCTCAAAAAATTGCCCTTCACAGCAGGATGCTGTCCTGAGCCTCCCACCCAGCCTCTTAAAATTACACTTGGGGAATTCCTGTAGTTGGGGCTCTGTGGTCTAAAAATTCTCATCTGTATAGTGACTGTGTGCTTTCCTGAAGCCCTCTTATTTTTCATCAAGTAAAGGAGAAAAGGGTTCTTGCTCTTTCAGGCAGCCTAGTGACTCCTGTTCTGATGCACATGGTAGGACATGGAAGCTGTTGGCTGAATGTGTTTTGGTGACCATGGACTAGAAGTTACCAGTTTTATACCTTGTAGAGTATTTTACTTAAGGAACACAGAGATTTAAATGCTGCTTTGCCCTCATTTGCTTAACAAATGCTATAGTGACAGCATAGCCAAGGAGGGAATCAGGAATGCATGCCAAGTCCTGAGCTTTTTCCCCCTGCCCTCTCTTCACCCTGTATCAGAACTAATAGAAGCTGAGCATCCTTTGTGCTTCCTCAGGTTTTTTTTCAAGTTTCAATTTCCATTTTCTTTCTTTGAAGCACAGAGAAGAGCAAATGTACATAAACAAAGCTTCATACTCCAGCCAAAATGCAATAGACGCAATTGAATAATAGTCAGTTAGGAATTTTAAGATGAGCTTCTCTATGAATATTTTAATTACTGCATTAACTGAGCAAATAAAGAGCATGCTATAAATATTCATACAGCAGTAGTTCAAAGGAATTTAATATGTTTTATAGTTCATAAAGTATCCTATGCGTTGTGTAGGCCTTCAAAGAATGCCCGCATCTAGTAAGCTAATAACACTGCAGATCTCCTTAGCTATCCTTTAATTGTCTGAAATAAAAGAATTCTCTGAATTAAGGAATGTCTGTTGCTGTTCTTTGAGTAACACATTTCTGAACAAAATTCTTCACAGTTATGTAATGGTACTGATCTTGCAAGTTTTGTTACCCAAAAATGGTTCTTAAGTGACTATACAAACAGCTAAGATACAGGCTGTAAGCTACTGAGAATGCCTGACAATGAGCCAGAACTCAGTGTGCTGTCTCCTCCAGATTTATGAGTGTATCTGTTTTGTCACCTTTTGGAGAGCAAAGGTTAGGACTTTATTTAATATTTGGTTTGTTTGATTCTGCTTAAAGCTTTAAAAATTTTGATAATCTGAATGATGGAGATATTTGGCCTCTTGTTCTGCAAACTGTAGAACCTAGAACTGAATTCCCTTTGCTGTGAGTGGGAAGCATAGCAACAATAGAAATGTTAAAACTTCCGTTCTTGACTCTTCCATTCTTAATATTGTTCTTTTCCCTTTTGCTGGCTTAGGAAAAGTCATTAATAGATGTCAAATTAAGACTTCATCAGTGTGTCTGTACTTCATTTGCTTAGAATCCTTACAGCTATTTTTTACTGCGTATAGCAATAATTACTCCTGTTGGCAGAGCAGAACTAATCTAATCTGCTTTGGCTGCTGAAATCTGTGAGGAAGCCAGGAATGATTTCTGTCTTGAATTTTTAACCCTGAACATACAATTCTGTCAGTACTGCAATTGGCCCTTGGCTTTGTACCCAGTAATCTGTTGTTAATGAACATACAGATACTAAAACAAAAAATAGTGTCTTCTAGTAGGGGTATAATGTGCTCCTATTTTGATAACCCTTCTTTTGGTCTCTCAAAGATGGGCATGTGTCAGGTAAGCATCTAGCCTGGCTTACAGAAAGGAGTCGCTGATAAATGAGCAGCTGTACGTATCTCTTAGCACCAAATTTTCTTCCTTTACTTATGTGGCAGAAAGAATTTCGAGGAAGCTAGAGGTTTCCTTGGCGCATATGTTATGTAGGAGCTGCTGAAGCCCTACACCCATGGGTCTGTATTTTTATTTACTGTTGCTTTTTTATGTTTTTAGGTTCAAGGTACTATTTTTGGTCTCGCCACTGTCTGTCACTTCACTGTGGTCACGATATCTTCACTTCTTGGCTAAAAGAGGCAATGGTGCTGTTTGGTCACAGTTCCTGGATCTCTCTCTTAGATTTGGACTTAATAGGATTCAAACAGTTTTAGTATGGAATTTTTATTACTCTTATCAACACAGTTGTTGCAGCGAATACCAAAACAAATGAGAAGAGGAAAATTATGCAACCCTGAGGGCATAAACCAGCTTCTTTGAAGGAAACTTTCAGGACACAAGTTCTTCTGTTTTGCCACTTTCTTTCATTGAAACAACTTGAACATAGCAGTCTTGGTGACAGAATGTAGGAAAGCAATTCTTCCAGTTAAATCCATTATGGCATTTTTCACATTTCTCTTGCTCAAGAGGTTTTAGTGCATTGTTTTTCTTTTTGCCTGTATTCTGAGGAACAAAGTGGAAATCAAAATGAGATATTCCCAGCTAATCTGTTTTCATCAGCATCCCAGAAACAGGCAGGAAAGGTCAGGAGCCTGTGTTTTGCCTTTCTGAGGTGTAGGAAGAGCATGTTAAGTGTTAGAGCAGTGATCTGTTTCCTCTTCTACTCTTCTGCCTTCTATTTAGGTTAATTCTGCTTTTCTAAAGCCATAAATGACTGATAGAAAAATCTGCCATCTTCACAAGCTTGTATGTGCCTCCTTGCGTGTAACATCTGTATTATCTTGCAAATTAAAACAAAGAAGGTGATTGTGCCTTCCGAGATGCTTGATTGAAGCCAAATTTGCTCATCTGATTACTCCCCTTTTAAATACGTGTTTTGAATGTCTGGCCTTTCCTCAACTATTTTTGTCATAAAGTGCTGGCTGTTACATAAACCCCCACCAATTTTGGGGCATGCCTATAAAGCTGTTTAAAGACTAAGCAAAGGCAAATAGTTGCAGCTGTGTAGTTCATGAAGTGATGGATTCAGAGGAGGAATGGAAGGGAAAAGTTTCTGGTCTTTCTGACTGACACGCCTTATTTCTTTCCCACAAGAGGCAAGATGGATTTGGTGGACAACTGGCTAAGCAGAGTCTTTTTTACTGTGTTCCTTCTCTTCCGTCATAGCTTCTACATGACGGTGGCTAGGAGCAACCAGCCTCTGTTCTTGTGCAGTTATTGGGAACCTCCTGAACTTTGTGAGTGGCCATGAACACGACATACAAAAAAAGCCTGGGAAGCGTAGTGATAAGGGACAGGCATACAATGTCTGCAAAAGTGAATTACATGGCGAAGTCCCACCTTCTCTGACATAGTGACAGTTATTGGTTTTGATTTTAATGCCCCTTTAGAGCCTAGCATTTGTTTTTAGACTCTGATGCTCAGGCTTCAGTGTATTCTGTTTTGTGATTGTTCCTGGTGTGTCGTTAATGCTGTAGGAATGCCTGCCGATACAGATGCAACTGTAAGGGAACTGCCAGGCTTTATTCCTTGCTTGTGATAAATCACCATAATAAAAAGGAGATGGAAGTTGAAATAAATACAAATAGCTGTTTTTACCACTATTGGTATAAATAAAGTTGAAAGTGGATCCAAACTCTGTCTTTCCTGAATACTTGTCATTTCTTGGCCTTTCAGTTTCTGCTTGCCCCTCTGGCATTGCGAGGCTGGAATTTCATATAAATGTCTCATGGCAGAATTTGATCTTCAAAGCTTTGTGTTGGTCTCGGAATACCCTTAGGAGTGCTTTTAGTACAAAAGCTACATCTAGATATTGAGTATTATGCTCTGTATGAAGCATATCTCTATTTCATTGAACTACTTCAGTGCTAAAATATATTTTTCCGAGAAATACCTCTAAGATGAAATGAACAGAGGATATATGAAATTATTTGTTTTTTTCATTTGCACTTCATCTTTCACTTCATTAAAGACCTGGCTAGAGAAATCCCTCTTCCCTGTGGGCAGCTGTAGTCTTGCTTGTGCTTCTTCTGTCTAATTAGTGATTTCTGTTCAGTACTCTTTGTAAAACATTTTTATATGTTTCTGTCGTACATAACCATGTACTGTGGTGAAAAAGCCTCAAATAAATGCTTTTTTTGTGTGTGAAGTGGCAAATGCTATGGTACAAAACAGCATGCTTTTTCTGTGGAATGTAGAATAATTTGGCTTCTCTGCTTGGTTCTACTTTAAGTTCAGACAAATACAGACCAATGGTATAAACCATAGATGCTTTTTTTAGATAGGCTTCATTTTTTTTTTTTTCTTGCAAACTTGAATTTCATAGAATCATAGAATTGTCAGGTTGGAAGAGACCCACCGGATCAATAGATTCCTTTCAATAGATGTTGTGTTAATGCCTCTTACAAAATTAAATTCAGGGCAGAACAGACCAAAGGCCACTAAAATTCTGATCTGTTCCGTAAAACCATAATGGTTTATTACAAGAGTTGTACTATTTCAGCAGCCCTGACAATGACAGCATCATTGGTTTGTAGTAGCATGACTACTTACATTGTGAAACATTAGGGTGCTTGAGAAATGTTGTGATATTCTACAGAAGTTAATGTTGAAAACTGTTCTCTGGGTTGTGATTCTGTGATCTGGATGTGCCCTCTTCACATGGTATACCTGGACATGGGCCAGATAAAGGCTTTTTTTTTCACTAGTGTAAACTTTTTCAGACTCGTAGCTTATACTAACCTACTGCAATATTTTTCATGGTCTGTGTATTAAAAATTCTGGACCCCTGTCTCCTACCATAGCCATATAAGTAAAAACATAAGAAGGAAAAAAAAAAAAAGGAAAAAAGGCAGCATTAATTTTTTCAATATACTGTTTCTAAGTTATGTTATCTTTTAATGAAGAGAAACCAGTTCTTATACTGAAAGACAAAATTTCTTGTGGAGGATACTTTTGGAAATTAGACCCAGTGAAAGATGTTTGCCTTTCCTTGCATCTCTAAGAGAACAGGGTGCCCAGCCTCTCTTTATGCCTTTAATGATCTCCCTTGTGGTGTACCAAAGTTTAATGTTTTTCTTTGAAAAAAACACAATAACATAGTATGTTTCCAAATATCCTGAGGACTGCATTTACTAATAGAAGCTTGCAGACTGATGGTGCCTTTTCTTTACTGCCAGCAAGGAGGGTTGTCTGTTATGGAACTTCCGACGTTTTAGGTGTATGCCCCTTTTTTAATTTAGAGGTTTCTTTTACTAATTTGTACTTCTTCATACAATAACCACAGTGATAAAAATCTTTGTTTTCATTGAGGAAAGTTGTTTCTCTAGAGGATTTCAATGTGAAGTTTTGGAAAACTTTCTAAAGTTTTCTGGATAATATAGTCAAATAACTTTTCCAAAACATGAGTAGTATATAATGAGTTCTTTCAAAAGATTTTTTTCTTACATATTTTATTGCAAAATAAGTGCATATAAATAGAAGCATGTTTTTGGTTTTGGTAGTCTCACAGTTTTATCCTGATTAGCTTAATAGTTTAGTAATAAACCTTTCATCTTCATTTTACAAGAGAACGTGGGTATTTACTGAATCATTAGATGCCCAATGCAACTCACTAAACAGTCTTTGAACTAGCAGAGGGGTTAGAATTTTTTTTGTCAGGAGGCCTATTGTGCTAAAGGCAAATTTTGGCACACAGTCATTGATGATGTGGTCCCATCTTAAGTGCAGGTCGATTGGACAAATGCTTAGTCTGTCATTTCTAGAGCCTACAAAAAATGTGATATAACTGCTGAGTTGTCATATGGTTATTTACTGTTAGATTATTATTATGTCAAGTTTGTTTAACACACAATACATATTAAGTGCACCTTACCACTCAGTGTATTAGTGAGTATTTTTAAAAAAGAGGGAACAATGGGACATTAGATTCTTCTTTGGCCTCTTTGTTATTAAATTCCTTGGAATGTTTGTTATTATTTACAGTCTAGGCACTTTAACCTTTAGAACATGTTGGCTAAGGGAAACAATTTCTTGTAATACCATCTCCCATCTATTTGCATGCAATGATAATTTAAACACAAAAGGCTGATGTCACAAAATTCCCTCCAAATTTGAAGTAACCATTAAATCTTCTAGAAAAATTGCTGCCATCTTTACCTTTTGTTGTAGGAGACCTCCGTTAAGAACAACTGGGGAAATTTTTCATAATGGAAAGAGCATTTTGTTTGTGCATAACTGCTGATGCATTAAATGGTTCTTTTAGCTATATTAAGAAGCTAAACACAACACGCTAAAAAGCAAATCTAGGCCAGATTTTCAGCCCATGACATTCTGTCTCTCTCTTGAAACTCTTGCTTTCTTTAGAGGTAAACAACTTAATGCAGCTGTAAGCTTTCTTTGCGCTGGCAGATTTCAGCACCAACTACTCTAAACTCAAAACTTCGGTTTAAAGACTGCTGAGCTTTCCAGTGAAGAAACAAAATTGTCAATAGTTGTGAGAACTTTAGTCTAAGAAAGTAAATTGGTAGTCAAGTTGAATCAGTATTCCGCATTGGACAAGCCTTGTGGCCCTTGATGGCTTTTAATAAAGATAATAAACACCTAAGAGGGAAAAATATAGCAGAAAAGAATAATCACTTCGTGTGTATATCTTGTTTATAAAGCTGTGGACTCCCAAACCAGCTCATCTTCTGATTCTTTTGGCAAGCGTCCTAGTGAAAGAAGCACATATGCTTTACGTGTCTTGGCCTTCTAACCTTGTAATTTTTAGCTGAAAATTATAATCTTTGCAAAACCAGGGAACCTTGTAATATTGACTAAGCAAGCTAGACTCACTTTTCAAATTTCACTAAGCATAAAAGCAGTCTGGCATTGATGCAGTGTTGTCACCAAGCAGCCCAGAATGTAGCCCAGCACCAGCTGTCCCACATGAGCTTGGGAGCATGTGCAGTTGAGGCTGTTTGGAGTGGAGGGAAGAGTGGAGGGAGGCTACAGGTCCACCTGGTACATATGAGGCCCCTTACACTTGGTGTGGCAGTTGTCAGGTACTGGTGCCTTCCTGGGACATTTAGCTTGTGTGGAATTTGCTTTTGTGATAAGGCTTTGATCAACCTGATCTGGTAGAAGGTGTCCCTGCCCATGGCAGGGGGGTTGGAACTGGATGACCTTTAAGATCCCTTCCAACTCAAACCATTCTGTGATTCTATTTTATGCTTCGTGATGGGCTTGTTGGCTGTTGCCTGGATATCTACAACCATTTTCTAGAGTTGTCTACTCTTGAAGCTTCTGATGTTGAATTGGAGCTTTCATATTTGTAACCTTGCTGTAAATCTGATCTATCAGGTACTTTTCTCTTTCTGTCTCTGGCTGGTTAATTTTATGTAAGACATGAAGTCAGGCTCCCTGTTAAACTGATATTTTATTTTCTCATGCTTAAGGTAAAGCAGTGACGTGTTTTGTCTGACTGAGCAGTCTGGGTATTTAATACTTTGCACTGAGGAAAGATATGCAAAGACAGTCTGTATTATTGTAAAAAATACTACTTTCGTAGCAATTCATTAATATATCCTGGTGTATTCATAAGAATGCAGATCATTTATACTATAACATGGAGATACTCTAGGAACTCAGTTTTAATACTGAATTGTTATATCAGTACTTTTAAAATACATACTCAAAGCACAATGCTGGGTCATGTGAAATACCGTTGCTTATAAATATTGTATTTTGCTTTTCAACTGTACTGCATTGTAGAGTGTTAAGACTCTACTAAAGCATCTTTATGGAGGTATTGTCCTCATAAGCTTCTATCATCTATGGTTTTAATCATTATAAGGAACAAATACTGTACTTTCAGCTATCCCTCTTCAGTTACTGTGATGCTGTTTATAGTTATTGGCTTCTGTACTGGTAAGGTCTAAAAAAATGTAGTCTCCAAGAAAATGCATTGAAAGCCTTATAAGGAGAGCATTGTGGCAGAAGCATTATTCTTTCCAGCAGATGATCATTGATGCGTGTGGATAGCTTCAAGGGAAATAGCCTTTGATTCAGTACAGAATTCAAGGTGGTTTAAGGATATTACATCTCCACTAGATAAATTGTAAATGTCTTCTGAATTGCAAATTTCATCTGCTCTTGTGTTCCAGAAGGAGAATGTGTATTTGTAATATCTGTAGTGTGTTAAAACAGTGTGTGTTCATTAAATGTTCAAACTTGACTTTTATCTTAACAGCTGAAGGCACTTGATGTATACATGAAGACTAACTTTCTCATATATTAATAGATATTATTGTCTGTAGAGAACTGAAAGTAAGTCTGTATTTAGACTAATTTGTATGTTAGTTGCGTATTGTCATTTCTCTTTGTTTATGTAAAAAGAGAGAAAATACTTTCTGCTCACAAAGTACTTGGAATTTGGTTAATGCTTTTGAGTCTGAAGGGAATGTTTATGGCTGAATTAGCAGCAGTGGAAGATCACAGCATAGTGAAAATGGTGACTTAAAAGTAGTTATATTGGTGAATTTTGTAGTGTATTTGTGGCCTAAGTGAGCACACAAGTTGCTAACTGATGCACTTGATGCTTAGTGTTTTTGTTTTCTTTCCTCTAGTTTCTCTGCTTGAAGAATATAAGGACTTTTCTTTCGGCATGTTGTGAAATATTTGGGATGAAGAAAAGTGAACTTTTTGAAGCATTTGATTTGTTTGATGTCAGAGATTTTGGGAAGGTAAGGATCCTTTTAATTATATTGAGTGTTCTTCTGCTTGAGTAGAGAAGACTTTTACAGCGTGTATGTGTAGAAGTTGACAGATGCATGAACACTCATTAGTAAAAATACAGTGGGGAAGAATTAAGAAAGCAGAAGAACTGGATTTACATTGCAAGGGCTAATAAAGGGTAGAGAAAAATCTCTGGTAGGAGAGTTCTGAAGGTGTGAAATGCATAGATAAATTAAAAAAACAGATTAAAAGGTGCTGAGTTAAATGAAATGCCTGAGGATGGCAAACTGTGAGCCAGTGCATTCTGGTGAAATGAATTTTGACATAAACAGTGTGGAATAGGAAAGCCTTGGCCTGTATGTATTAAGACCACATGGCACAGAGTAATCTCAAGTGCTTGAAATTCACCCATGTATCTGCCCTTGGATATTATTTTTGTTGACAATTGGTTTTTAAATCTGTTATTTTTTCTAACCTGCTATAAAGCTCAGATACAGCTATGGTGGGTTAATTGGACTATACCAAATTCACAGCATGAAGTATATTCTGTAAGCCTATGATTAGTTATTCTATATCTAAAAGTTTTTTCCAGCTTATTGTTCACAACCTCCTACGTATCTGTTTGATCTGTCATTACCAGCATAGGTTCAGTTCAACTTTGGTTTCTGCTTTTGAGTCATAGGGTATCATTACCCTAACTTCACAGGAAGGAGTCTAAAAATTACCTGAAGTAGCACCAAAAATAGTTATTTATTCAAATTTAGTATATTTCAAGCATTATTCCTTTTTTGAAAAGATGATACTGTTGCTAAATAATTTTTATGTGCTGCTTTTTTATGAGTAGACATAATGATGATGTAACAGTACAAGTGTGAATCAAGGCTGCTGTATGACTGTTTGAAATGGTTCAGTGATTACTGTTATCCAAAATATCTAATTATTTTTCTGAATCTTTTGTCTGATTTTAAGTACAAAATTAGATATGCATGTCACATGTTCGTTAGTTATGCTGACCATGTTTTAGCCTTATAAATCATATTTAAGCTTTTGTTAAATTGTGGTCTTTTTTACAAATTTAATGATTATTAAAAATGAGATTTATTTTTGTTTTGATTGTGCAAGTGTTGGAGGAATTAAAATTGGGTTTTTTTTTTTTTCTTTTTCCCCCTGCTACCATTGTCTTGTTTAAGGTATTAAATAAATCAAGTATCTTAGCACGTGCTTCAAATTTTTGATACCTATGCCTAACTCACAGGAATTTTTTAGTATTGTATGTTCTCATTCATTGTAGAGTTTCACGTTTCATGCTACATAAACATAACTAGCCTTTTTTTAAAATAAAATCTAGTTTTGAAGAATTATTCTGCAGTGCAAATTATTGTTGCTGCATCATTGAATACAGAGTAAACAAGTCGTAAATTGAGACCAAATTTAAGAGAGTAAATATGTTTCTGGCACTCTTTAATTGTCACTTTAACAGGTTTTATTTTAGAATACAATTTTACATTGCTAGAATAATTAGTATAAAAAAATACTATCTTCTATCTATATTTTATTCTTCCACCCAGAAGAAAATTGGATGCAGAAACATGAATTTTTTACTGTGCTTGTTGCCACAGTATATCACAAAGACTGATTATTCCCGATACTGGTATTTCAGTTTCAGTGAAGGTGATAGTGCTGACAAACAATGTTTTCTCTAGTCTCAGCTTCTGTAATGGCCTCTGTCACCTTTCTTGAAAAGCTACCAGGTAAAAATGCAGTGATGAATTTGAAAGACACTGCTGTGTAGGATTCTTTAATGAGGCAAACTGTCTGCATGGTAACAGCTGCTTGTGCAGAGGTGGAGGTGCTAAATTGAACATGCCTGTGCAATCCCTGCAGTAGCTGTGCTGGGCACGCTTTTACGTGCATAATGGCTCTGCTGTTCAGCTGTTTCCGTTGTGTGCTTGTGTGGAAGCTTACCACGCACAAGTGGAGGCTGCAATAGGCTGTATTTAGATATTTTACTAGCCTCTGCAAATGAGCATGTAGTCAGCTTCCTAAAGCAGTTGGTGGACTTGAGGCCATTAAAAGTAGAGGGGAAAATTATAGCTGTATTAAAATGCATGGCTAGCCTTATGGTGAATTAGTTGTATGGGTTTTAAGTGTCAGGTGTGTACAGTTAGCTGATAATATCTGTAAAATGGCATTGGATTTCAATTGCATATCTGATAACTTTGGAAAGTTATCAGATTTAATACTTTGGAAAGTCTGATTGCTAGAAGCAACAATGAAAATAAAGAAGCTTATCTTTTTAAAGTTGTTCTTTGCTTCTCAACTTTCCCCTTTATTATTTTTCATCTTTCAATTACAGCTCCAATGTAGTCCTAAATCACCAGCCTTCTTGAATGGAAGTTGTATATGTATAAAAGGCAAAAAAAACCAGTGCTGCAGATTTTTCCTGCCATTTCTAAAAGAATTCTTTGAAATACTCTCGTTGAATATGAATATGAACGGTCCTATAATGATTACATACACAAACAAAAAGGATACTATGGTTTAGATACAGTCTGTTTTCCAAACTGTTGATGATATAGGTGATGGAATGAGTGTATGTAATATCTACAGACTCTTAACGCACTAGAAATCATCCTTCTGACAACTATTTATTAGTGGTGAGAGGTAAATAAACTGTAGCTGAGGTGAATCCATAACTCTTATATATCCAGTACTTTTAAATGCTTCAGTTGAATTTATAAAGAAATAATTACTGTATTTGTCATCTTACAATGGAATATCCTGCTTGATGTGACAGATTTCAATGCCTATTTAAGCATGCTAGTGGAGGCAACAGGAGAAATGTGTCAACTGTAAATGAACAATGTGCCTTCAAGGAAATAAGATTGAAGGGAAAATGAGATGTGAGACTTGGAGATGGAAACTGTAATTTAAAAAAAAATATTCTGATGTTTTTCAACTTTTTGAAGAAGATGGCAGCAAACCCCAGAGCGTGGTAGAAGTAGCACCTGTACACTGCCTATATAGTCATAAGACTTGTAAGAGCCTTGTGAAATACTCGATACAAAATGTCTGATATAATGGTGAATCTTGCATTTAATAGAGAAGGGTAAATGAGCTGTTTGCAGATGCTTTGACATAATGCATGAAAATTTGACTTGAACTTTGCGCTCTACATTGCAGAGACTCTTTGATCTCTCGGTGATTAGAGAAAAAGGGTGTATGCGGTATGGATGGAAAGCAGAGGTGAAGCCCTAGCAGCAGCATGTAGATAGTTCAGAATAGGTAAAGAAAGAGGGAAGCAGGTAACCCAACGAATATGTTTTTAATGCATGCATTCTGCATCAATATTGGTATTAGCTGTTACAAGATGGTGATTTTCTTCTGTTTCAAGCATAATAGCACAGATTTTCTTATTTTTTAGACTGACTGCTTGAAAAAAGAGAGGCTATGTTACAAGGAAATAGGAAGGTTCCTAAATCAAGATTTTAAAAACTAAATAAAACTTATTTTTCCTTGAGTTCTACAGTATTCACCCATTTCCACTCACCTTTCTATCAGTAAATTTCATTGTTGCTGCGCTAAGTTCCAGACAGAGCATGAAATGCCCTCCCACGCACATGGGGTGCCAGACAGTGTTTTCATTATGAATTCCATGCTAGAGAGTCATTTTTCACTAGTGCAGGGTTGTCAGGTTCTTCCTTTCTACCTGTTTGCCAGAATCAACAAATAATGTTGATACTTGTTCTTTCAGCTCTGTGAGCCCTGCACGCTCCTCAAACAGCAGTTTTTGCCGTTTCATATGGCACAACAAATTGTTGCTATCCCTATTCTTTCCCTGAAAGAAATTTCCAACTAATGTGTTGCAGAAATGGGAATCTGAGGATTAGTTCAGTGTTTGTTGATGTTTGAGAGCTGTGTTTGAGGTCCTGTGGGGGAAAATAGTGTCCAGATACTGTCAGAAATAGAACTTTGTGTACTCTGCTTTTAAATATCTGAAGCAATACATAATTGAGCAGAGTGTTTTTTATGATATAGCTGATCTAATATGAACATAGCTATAGACAGCCCCCGTTGTAGGGATCCTGCAATGGATTTCTAGAAAAAATATAACAGTATTCAGTCATGGTTTTAAAAAAACAAACAAGGGGCTCAAATATCAACTGCTACACCATCAAACAAATACCTAGTTGTTTAAGGCATATAACATAATGTCTAGTGTAGCTAACTCTTCAGTGACACTTAAAAGGCTAACTTATGTAAAAACAAGCAACTGCTGTGAAAATATTGAGTACTTATACTAAGGTCATATTGTTTGTGTTTGCTTTAGTCACTGTTTTGGGGCAAAGGAAATCCAGGCTGTGATGCAGCAGAAAGTCATGCTGAAGCTGAGGACCTTGGTGTGTTAGTATTCCCTCAGGTTTAACAGATTCCAGGAAGATCAGGCAGATGTGCATGATGTACACACCAAAATCAACACAACAAAGAGCAACAGTTTTTATTAAAAGAAGTTTCATTCTCTTCCAGGAAGACAGAGAATGAAAAATGTTCAGGAAATCTTCAGTAAAGCTGAAGCAGTTGAGATTAATCTCAGTTGTTGAATTTAATGAGTGAGGTAATAGAGCAGAATATGAGCACTTTCGCTAATAAAGTCATATTAAAGCTGCAGAACGTTGAGGAACATACCAACACATTATGACATAATTTTGTAAAGATGTTAAGGTGGAGAGAGAGAGAAATGAACTGGTAAAAACAAGACTGTCATTAGAAACAGAGCTCTGTATCCTCATTCTCTGAGCTCCTTTAGTGGTAGAATTAAAATGAAAAAGCTTAGTGGTTTGCCTCAGAAACAAGTTGTACAATTGCTTTTATAAGCAGCATTTCAATCTTTCCAAGTGTTTCAGTGAGATGGACTGGTTTGGGATGAGTAACACTTGGAACTCCTTCAGGGTATATTTGCGAAAGTGGGAGAATGAAGAAACAGAAGATACAGACAGGTTTCAGATTTATTTATTTATTTATTTATTTAGTTAGTTAGTTAGTTTTCCTGTGGAAATGTTTTAGACAAAATGAGCAAGAAAACAGTAGCCTGTTGCAAAACAGCCAAAATGCTTGGCATGTATGGAAGACCTTATTTGTGAGATGTTATTTCTGTTTGTATAGTGTTACACAAAGGTCAAACACTCAGTACCCTCCCTGAAAGCATCCCTTAAATCATGACAAAAAATGACTTCCAGCCCGATAGAACATAAATTGTAGTTTTGGGTAAAGTTATGAGGTGGATGAACAAGTGGGATGAGTAATAGTATAGCTCGTCAAGCACCTTTTTGAGAAGTCCTTGAAAATTTACAGAAATAGATTGTCATGGTGTGACAGTGGAAACCATTATAACACTAGGTAAATTTAATGTACTTAATCTGTGATAATTTATTGCATTGATCATCACCAAATAGTCTGTACAAATTGCTAGCCATGTAACTTCAGTAAATCTAAAACCATTAGCGTGAGCTTATAGCTTCTAAATGAGTTTATATGTGTAGGCCTGAATATTTCAAGATTATCATAGAATCACTAGGTTGGAAAAGACCTTTGAGATCATCAAGCCCAACCTTACCTGTCCACTACTAAATCATATCCCTAAGCACTTTATCTACCTGTCTTTTAAATACCTCCAGGGATGGTGACTCAACCACCTCCCTGGGCAGCCTGTGCTAGTGCTTGTTAACCCTTTCAGTGAAGGAGTTTTTCCTAATGTCCAATCTGAACCTCCCCTGGTGCAGCCTGAGGCCATTCCCTTTTGTCCTATCACCTATTGCTTGAGAGAAGAGGCCAACACCCACCTCGCTACACCCTCCTTTCAGGAAGTTGTAGACAGTGATAAGGTCTCCTATCAGCCTACTCTTCTCCAGGCTAAACAAATTATGGTCTTGAATGTTCTTGTCGCAGAATACTAGTGGACTGTCCTTTAATTTGTCTTTCCAAGTGAGTCTTAATGAAGTTACAATGTTTGCTTCCAGTTGATGAAAATGGTAACGTTAATCTTCGTTTTTGACCACATCACAGTGTTGAACACACCACAATTTCTTGATCATTAATGAAAAATATTCATCCAAGGAGCTCTTGGCATGTTTTGGAGGTATCAGAAGACTTTGAGTCCTTCCATAATGCAGGCTTCTGTTCAGTTTTTCAGCATATGCAATCAGGTTTGGAAAAGTCAGCATTAATGGAAAACTACTAATATGACAGAGTAAAACTGATTTTCTGAGCATGTTTCTCTGTTGTTAAGATGGCCTTGTATGGATATTAGATGTATCTGAATCATGTATCCTGAAGACATTGAACCCATAGCTCTGGATTCTGATAGCATACGTTTCTCTTTGAGGTGGAAGACGTTTTGGAGGAACAGGACAGTTGGAGCTTCAGTAGGTTTAACAGAGCTTAAGACTTATGTCTTCTCACACGTTTGTATATAGTAAAGTGTTTTAAAACTTATTTTTAAACAAGGAATTCATTCCCTGCAGTATTTGCAGTACAAGTATTTCAGTAACCAAAAGTTGATGGTGAAACTGACAGCTACACTCAAACTTCTTGAATTTATAAAGGTTGTTGAAACTAATAAAAATATAAACTATAAATAAAAATAGGAGGCAATAAATGAGTGACTTGCAGGTGAAGTCCCTATGAACTTTTAAGAATTTTTTGAGTATCTTTTCTTTGTTAGTGAAATTGTTCACCCTCTGAGAATGGTATGAAATGTGGGATTTTGTTTGTTTTTGTTTTTTTTTTCTCCTTTTTTTGGTAAAGTCTGGAGGCTTCCAAAGAAGAAAAGCATGGCAGTTTTCTGTTAGTATAGTAGCACTTAGGTGGAAGGAGGGGAGGGAAAAGGAGAAGTTGAAGTACAATATGCTCTTCTGTGCTCACTCATGCTTGCACTATAGTTAATTTCTGTGGGAATCCCTCTCCCACTTTGACCTAGATACTCCTGCTTGCTGACTGGCTTTTCTGCTTGCTTTGGGATCTTGAGATCCATGTGATATAGACATGAAGTCATAATGTCTCTAGACAAAAGCAGTATATGGCTATCGCAGTTACCTGGGCCTGTTTGTCATTCTGATATTGAAATGAGCTTACATCATCCTAAAAAGCCTGTTGCAAATTGTGTATGAATATCACATCTTATTAAGACGCAAGATTGTCTCTTCTACTGACCTTAAAGGCTTGGTCCTTGATTTTTGGGCCAATGCATTTATATTTTTGTCATCAATGGTGCAAATTAAATACTCAAGTCAGAGACTGAAGTAGAGTGCAGTTGTAGAGATAAAGGATTTACAATGTTAACTCAATTATCTTTTGAGATGGGGGACACAGGCTTTCTGTTAATTTTCCACATGTGTGCTTGTAGGTATTAGATTGTGAATAATATATAACACTACTCTGTACTGAAGGAGACTTCTTAGTTGAGGTCTCTTATTTTTCTATTTTGTTCCTGTTAATTCTATTTTATATTTTGGGAGTGATGAAGGGAAGAACTTGATGTCACTGAATGGTCTTAGCTATGGGGAAGACCATCCATTGCACGTGAACCTTTTATTTCCGCAGCCAGGAATTGGATAAACCCAGTGTAGTCACTTTTTCTAGTTTTCCTAACTAATTTCCCACAGCCATGGTAGGGAAGACTTGATCCTATCTACAGAGCTCTGAGCTTTAAAGCTCATAGCAAAGTTACATCAATGTCTGTGGCAACAATTAACTATTTAGCATTAACATTTACTGCTACCCAAACTACCTGGATGCTACCATATTTTTACCTCAGGGCAGTCTCAGGCTGGACTTTGCATTGAGTTCAGGGCTTGTTTTATAACAGTGTGTGTTTTTAAGGTGCTCTCCATTTCAGATCTAAGTCTGTGATCTTCATTTATATACTGATTTTCCATTAACAGTACTTTCTGACACGACTGACTGCAAATCCTTTTTTAGACCATGAGACAAGATTTACTTGTGCAATTCATGTTCAGGCTTTGCTTTGTACCCTCTTTGTTTAGAATTTATTCTACAGAGAATTTAATGAATGATTTGGACTGCACATTTTGACAGCTTGTAGCAGTCATATTCAAATCTAATGCTTCATTAAGCCATTTGGACCTGAGTATAATCTTTTCACAGGGTTGGGTGCGTTGTTTTGAAAACTTGACTACTCTTCTATCTGAAGAACTAAGCCACTATTACTGTTAAGTGTTGGTAGGAGATGAAATGACAGAGTGACTTTGGTTATTGTATTCAAATATAAGCAGGTCAGGGGCAGCCTGTGTGCTTGTCTGCGATATTGCAATAGTACAGTATCTCCAGATTTTTAGGTAATAGGAGACAGTAGGCTGTACAAGGTGCTTTAGTGTTGATGCATATTAGCATGCAAAAAGTGGTCTGTGATTCTTGTTGAAAAATGTATATGCCAGCACATTCCTTTGGATTAAGTAAAGTATCTTTATGATTTGTTTGATGCTGCATTAACTCTAAAAGTATTAATTCAGCTCTTTAATATGTGGTTTAGTACTTAGGTTTGTTGGGCCTTTATGCTTCTTCCTGATTTACTTGTCTCTGCCTCTTCCTTCTACTGTGTATTTTCTAGCTTTGAATCTGTCTGAACCAACCTACTTGACGTATTTCAGTTTTATTTGCGTACCTGAGATTTTAATAAATGCTAGGGAAGAGAATCTGAGAAGATACTTCATGTAAAAAAAAAAAAAAGGCCATCTCAGAAGAAACTCTATGAGGTTACATTCAAGATGCAACAGGACGCTTATTCAAAACTAACACTGAACTGGGCATCCAGTTTAAAATGGGAAATGATTTTGTGTACAATCTACATAACCGAAATATTCAGTTTCTTGCTGGTCCATCCTTGAAGAGTTTTGATTACAACAAACCTAGCTTAATCACTATAATACTGATAAATTTTGTTCTTCCTAATGTGCACTGCCATTTCTCTGTGCCTTTAGTCTGAGCAAGAGACTGACACAAGCAATGCTATGAATTACTTAGAATACATTTTTGCAGTATTATCTGCTTTTCTTTCCTGGCAGCTCATTTCAAATCTTAGCTGACTGTATCTTGTTAAAAATCAAAGATTAGTAGGCAAAGAGGCAGAAACAAAAACACAAAAAGGATGTTAAGAAGTCAGCAAGTTGAAATAGTCATCAGTTCGTATGTCACCAATCAAGTATCTTTTTGTTGTATGCATTGATGGTGACAACAGCAATTCCATTAACTTGATATATTATCTATGCGTAGTTTTAAAATAATAAAGTTGGCAACTTTCTTTTCTCCATTCCAATATAAAAAATTAGAGAAAGTGTAATTACTAAGTTTGGTTTTTTTCCTCTTGTCTTTTCCTTGGAATGATTTCAAGTAGCTAATTCTTTTACTGAAAGATGTCTTCTAGCCTCCATGGATATATATAATTGATTTAAATAATTATTGAAGGGTGTCTCTGCTAAACCTCTACCAGAGAGATTTGGGCCGTTCTTGAACTCTACTGGAGAGGCACAAATTGCAAGCTGGGGAGGCAGTGACTTAAGCCATCTCTTTTGCAGTGTTGGGATTTCCTGTGAAGAGGTAGTCAAGCAAGTGCAAGCGTTCTCCAAGACCAGCTGCTAATGACATCCTGGGGCCAAACCTGGGAGATGTTATTGACTAATCCGGTGGAAAGACAGACTGTGATCTTTCTACTCGGTCTGTAGAGCTCTCCTCTTTGTGCAGGCAATGGGGAGTCCACCTACCAGCTGTTTACAGTTACCATTTCTCCTATGTAAAGCAGAAGTATACTTGACTAAGTCCCAAATATAACATATTTTCAAAGAGAGTGGTTGCTGCTTGTTTCTTTATAAATAATAAAAATCTGGGGGGTTTATTAGCCCAAAGAATGCTCTGGTACTTAGATTGGTTGTGATTTCATTCACTGCTTCTTCTGTCCGATTTCAATAGAAACAAAAACCTGCAGTGAGTGGTTTGCAGCAGGAAGTGATGTTTGAGTCTTTCATAAAAAGGAAATAGGCATGAGTTAATGAGAAATGTTTACAAAATGTGTTACAGGGTTCTTAACGTATTGGTGGCAGGGCTGGAGAGGTGTTTGCTATTAAAGAACTGTGTTCTGCTGTTTTTTGTTGTGATACAGTAGTTGCTTTATGGCTAAGTGTTGGATGCATAGCTATTGCATACTTTTAAAAAGGATGGATGCTTGAAATAGTTGGGTAATGGAAAAATAAGTTAGATGAATGAATTCCAACGTAATTATTCATAAAACCAAAGAGCTTATATCATTTGTAGGTGATTGAGATCATGAACACTATTGTATTGGGAACTTCTGTGCAAACTTCAAGCGTATTTAGGGAGATGGCTTTTTCTTTTCATCAAAACATGTTATAGAAGAAACTTTGGAGCTGAGGTTTTGGATCTTTAATGTTTTTAACTGAAGCATGAAATGAGATTTGTTTAGAGAAGTTGTAGTAAACAGACTGTTTGCATTTTCATGGCTTTCTTCATGAGATTTTGAAGGTGAAATGTTGGTGGTTGAAAACTGAGTTTTTAGTTTCCAAAATAACCATTCAATAATTAAGTTATTCAGTATAAAGTTTTATGATGAGTGTATTAAGTGATAAATTTGAGGACATGTTTGAAAGCAGCTGTGAATAATGGCATTTGCTAAGTAGAAAGTAATATTAGAGAAGAAATTAAAAATATTGTCAAATAAAATGATTAATGAAAGTGAAATCAAACTACACACTTCATCTACTGCTAATCTCTACAAGTAAAATTGGTTCTTGTATTTCACCCAATTATGGTTCAAAACTGTACTATGGCAGTATAGGTCTCAAGACCTACCTGTGAAGAGCTGTTGATATGGAGTAGGAGCACAGGTACACTGCACAGTGCTGTGTGATGCTAAGGAAGCTGACAAAAGTATATTATTTGAATTTTTGGAAGGTGCTATTCTGAGCATATTTTGTGTGCTAATTTTAACCTTAATAAAATTCCCAAATCAGAATTACGTATAGGTCTGAATGTATCTTTAACTGAAAACCGTTTTGTTGCAGGAACACTTGGCAGAATTACTTAAGAAAGGCAGTTGAGGGGTAGTTCTCATAAATATATTTCATTCCCCCCCAAAATAGCTCTAAGATGCTGAAAGGTTTAAAGTGTTTCTAAAGTAGAACTGATCTGAGCAATAATACATCAGTGGCATTGTGCAGGCACATGGTGTGTGTTTCTGCAGTGTCCCATTGATACTCACCAAGTAATTCGGTGCCCTACATAATCCAGTTTTTACCAAAATATTTAAATGGCTTGAGGGAAGATTTAGTGCCTGTGCCCTTGTAAGGGAGTAAACATTGAATGTAGGTCACTGGTGAGGTGGGGAGTTTTCCAGATTTTCCCATTCAGCCTTCAGTGGGGTGAGCTGTTGTCCCAACCTCACAGTGCGGTTTAAAATGCAGAGCAGAGATGGTGTTGATTTCACAGTGACTCAAAAGTACATTATGTAGCTTTTTTCCTCCTCTAGTGCTAGGCAAAAAGAGAATAATCTTCCTGAATGTAAGAGGCTAGCAGTAGCTGTGCCCTCTGACTAGTGTACGTTAATATACCTTGGGCGTTGCTTCTGGGCTTGGGGAGATGACTAGGGGCTGATCTCACCCAGCACCTTACAGAATGTCACCACGAAGATTTGCAAAGTAAAACATGGCATTAATAAAAGAAACAATGCCAAGCTTTGGCAGCCACAGTCCTAGCAGTTAGCTTTACTTCTTGAATAAGTATTATTACTACCTAAGTCCTGACAATAGGTTTGCACATCATGTAATGACCCCATACATACAGGAACAGCTGTGCATGTTTCTCTTGAGACCACTCTCTTTTGCATTTAAGATACTTTATTGTCTGCTTTGATTTCTCTTGATTTTATCTTATCTCTTGTTTGCCACCATTTTGTTTAAAAAGTATGATACACACCCACCCATACCTTTTGGTATTTAAGCATTTGCTTATATGACAGCCACTGACGATTTATTCTGGTATACTGAGTATTATTGAGTGACATTGTTCTGGGTTTATTTTGAGGCTGAGTTGTAATCTATTTTGATCTGAGGGGAGAGAAAAGATACCCCTATTGAGTTTTTCAGCTGGCTAAGAAGAAAGATTTAACAACCGGAGTACCTTGCGTAGTAGGTAGACACAGACAGTCTATGATCTGTGGAAAAATATACAGGTGTTGGAAACAAGCTTTGTTACAAGTCTGGAAGTATTAGCTTGGTGAAGTTAATGAAAAATCTTAAACCACCTGATTAGAAATGTCATCATAGCATTTTCAAAGTGGTGAGGTCTACATTTTTTTCATATGGTAACTTGGAGTCTGGATATAAGATGGTTTTTCTCAGTTGCATATTCTGTGGCAAAAAAAGGCTGTTGAAAGCATGATTATAACTTTATTGGAAAACAAACAGGTTTTTCCTGGCTAAATTAGTACAAGGTTGCTTTAAATTAGGAATATTATTTTTTTAATTTATATTAGTATTATTAACACACTTTAGCATGTGGTTTATGATGGAAAAGGTGGATTCTAGACCAGGCAACCGATTTTTAAATAAATGAAAATACCAATACTGTCCCACTTTCTACAGACATTTTCCTTATAAAAGTAAACAAAATGGAATATGAATTCATTTATTTTCAGAACATAGGCAAAACGTAATTTTCTAATGTCTGGCAAGCATTAGATAATGACATCCAAAATGTAGTGAAAGAACTCAAATACTAGGAACTTAAATGTAACATGCACTTTGATTTTGAACTTTAACAGAGTAATTCACATTTACCTTTTGTTTTTTTGATGGAGATTTGCCATCCACTAGTGGGTAGCATAAATTTGGAATTTGTAGGAGCCCCAACTAGACTGATTTTAATACATACAAAGGTAAGATTTATTAATTAGATTAACCATTGCTTAAGCAGTGCTAAGCATGCTGATGCTGAATGTGGAGTTAAATAGGAGGGCATGAGAACATTTCTATTCAAATTGTAGAGCTTTTGGGTATTTCCTTACGTCTCTTTCCCCTGTGGAAGTGAGGAGTTCTACCTGTGCCCTGAATAGTCTCCTAAACACTAGGAATTACAAACTTCAAGTTAACAAAGCAGTAATTATTCCAAATAGAAGCACATGTTTCCCCATGGTAGTTCAGAATTACGGGATAAAATATTTTCAGACTAACCTGTTTTTGGCTTTGCTTTGATTTCTTAAAATTAGTTGGTTTTGAAGTTACAGAAACAATATTTTATCAGTTTGTATTAAAGTGAAAAGGAAGAGAGATGAGGGATGAGATACAGGAAGGTGGTGAAGTGGGAGAGCAGAGGCAGCAGACTTGCTCTGACCCCTCGCCGCAGGCTCAGAGTCTCAGAGCTGCTGGTTTCCTTCCTCCATGCTCGGTATTTGATGCTTGCTTGTCTTCTCCCTTGCTCTAGTGTTACACCTAAAGAGCATAAGCTGCATGACTGTTTCTACTTAATTCTAGTCTCATCACATGATCTTTAAACTGATTTTCCCAGGTTATTTACTCTTTGGTCTTCATTACTGCATTCTCTCCTTTGTTGCCTTCAATCCTTTGCCTCTTTCATCACTTGCTTTGCAGTCTAGTATATGTCTCCCTTCCTACAGTGCTTCTTAGACCTCTTCCATTTCTGCATTTCAGGTTTGTTTCTGCAGTTTTATTTTGGCTAAGAGGCTGGTCCTGTTATTCCTGTGCTTATTAAAATAGATCTTCAGTTTTCTGCCTACCAGATCGTACTCACTACTTGCAAGAGGAGAACTATAGCTCTATTGGAAATCCTGCAGTTCAGCTTCTTTTCCTCTTAAACATTAGTATAGATCTTGAATATCAGAGTTTCTTCTCTCACTTCGGTCATGTGGAGAAATTGTCAAGTGTGGTTTTGTTTGCTTCCTCTTGCATCTGATTCAGAGCACATTTTTACATGTTGAATAGCACAGTGAGACCACTCTTCAGTGTTGTCTGGCACCATCAAACCTCTGGGAACGAAGAAGAATTCTTGGCCCAGATGTTCTGATAAAGTTTTATTTCCTCTGTCTAAACTGAAAAAACCACCAAGACAATTGGTGGGTTCTCTTGAAGCTGCAAAGAAGGAACTTACAATTTTAAACCAAATTATTCAATAAAATTATTTTAAAATCTTAAAGCCAAAAAATACATTTTGATTTATTTTGAATGATTTGAAAGGATGTTTTAACTCTGGCCTGTAGGTTTTTCTTAGAACGGTGTTTCCTTAATTTTAAAAGAAATTGTCATTAAAAGCTAGTCAGTTTGGCAGTAGAGGAGTATTCAGGAGAAATCATTCGTGTGCTGTTGTCTTTAACAAGTATTGATCAGTGCATGCATATATGAACTGCTGTGATCTCTGAAGAGGTCAGAAATGTGGACTTACTGCAGATTTATTTTCCTGACTTTCTTGGAGTTCACTTATCAAATTCCAAGATGCAGAAACTGATTCTTCATTTTAAACTGGATTAGAAAACATTGAATCTGAGAGGAGGGTTTAGCTTTATATTTCTAATCAAATCAGTATGTACAAATGTGACTCTGAAAGCTACTAGTGGTGTTTGAATACAGAAAACAAGGCATATGTCATGGAAGACAGGACAATAAAAAGTGTCTGAGTGATGACACTTTTTAGAAGCCTGGATTATGAATTACAGAAGCTGATTAATTTCTTTCCAATGTGAATGCTGCATAGAAATAACAATTCTGCCAGTGCACGCCTCTGGGCTGAACGGAGAATGCAGCACAAGGCAAGGGAAGTGTACCTGCTCTACACTGCATGCTTTTATGGTGCATTTCTGATGTATGTGTTTGCCGAAGCAGAGGCTCAGTGTAGGGCTGGCAGTGTGATTAGTTTGAGGCATTAAGGGGAAAAAAGGCATATAAAGCAGGGAAATAAAAACATCTGAGACATTTGGCTATGTTCTAACTTTTGTGAGCAAAGTCAGGGTGCAAGGCTATTGCAGTGACACAAATTACTTAAAATTTGACTTCTGCACGGAGAAGGCCACAGCTTGACTGTTCAGACCCTTAAGTTACGATGGAAAGAAGACCACGTTTTTTTTCACTTGTGCTGCTGATGTGAGTGCATTCTGCTGGGGCAGTTCCTGCCAGCAAGGGCTGCTGTTCTCTGTGCTTCTCTTACTGCTGTTTTGTCCTTTAGCAAGTGTCTGGGCAGCAGATATACAGGAGAGTCTCGCCATTTTGTGCATCTTACTGTTCAGGGCTGGTTTCAAATCTCTGCCTAGCTCAGAGGGGTGAATAGAGCACTTAATAATATTTGCTCGTTTGTGGAGAAACTACTTTGGATACTGATGCATTGATTTCTTTTTTTCGTCTGGCCACCCGTGCCTAGTATTATAGACAGTTTGGTGCTAAAAGACAGCTCCTCAGTTCCAACTGCTGAAGTAGATTGAGGATGTGGAAGTAAGCCAACTGGGAATGCAGTCTGGATGTTCCTGGTTAACAGCTAAGAGAAAAGGTGTCTTATTTAGGAGAGTGAATAAGAGTTAGTAAGCCTAACCTTTTTTCTCCTTAGCTATGTTTTTCTGGGAGACATGAAAGATACTTTGTTGTATTGCTCTGTTGAGAAAGAAAATTCAAAATATTGTTTTCCAAGTGATTTCTCAGAAATGGGGAGGGAAGATGAATCCAGGTGCTGGTTTAGAGGCAGCTGTTTTCACAAGCATTTTGGAGAAAGTGTTGCTTTTGCCAAATAAAAATAACGTAAACTCATGCAGAAGTTGAGCTGCTTTCTATGCTAAATGATGAGATTATTTTAAAAAAAACTTTTTAAATCCCCTAATATAATGGAAAAATACATTCATTAATAGGTAGTAGCTAGTAGATGAAGCTACTTAACTAAACTTACCAACATCAGATCTTGTTCTTCTTTGTGTGCATGTGGAAAACAATTTCGTCAGGCACAGCGAAGCTGGTCATTCATGCAGGTGTGATATCAAAGTAACTTGCATTTCCTTGCATATTTACAAATGTGGACCTCTGGGTGTGGAGGAGAATTCAGTTACAAGTTTGTTTCATAACTCCAGATAAAATGTTAGAAGCCAGGTCATGTCAGCATACTCAAAAGTGTTGTGACTTGGCACCATAGTATCAAAGCTGCTCAGCTGGTAGAAGAGAGTCTGTTAGAGTGATTCAGACCTTTTGCTGGCTTTAAATAAATCCATGTTAGTTCACTTGGCAGACTAAATCCCCTCAGTACAGGAGAGACATTGAGGTGCTGGAGTGTGTCCAGAGAAGGGCAACGAAGCTGGTGAAGGGGCTGGAGCACAAGTTGAGTGAAGAGTGGCTGAGGGAACTGAGGTTGTTCAGTCTGGAGAAGAGGAGGCTGAGGGGAGACCTTATCACTGTCTACAACTGCCTGAAAGGAGGATGTAGAGAGGTGGGTGTTGGTCTCTTCTCCCAAGTAACAAGTGATAGGATAAAAGGCCTCGAGTTGCACCAGGGGAGGTTTAGATTGGATATTAGGAAAAATTTCTTTATTGAAAGAGTAGTGAAGCCCATGGAGGTGGTTGAGTCATCTGCCCTGTAGGTGTTTACAAGATGTGTGTATGTGGCACAAAGGGGACAGGGTTTAGTGGTGTACTTGGCAATGTTAGGATTATGGTTGGACTTGATATCTTAAAGGCCTTTTACAACCTAAAAGATTCAGTGATTTTTTTTTTTTTTAATTAGAACTTTTGAAAAGTTATGTCTAACTCCAGATGCTTATGTCAGTACCTTGTACTGAGCTCACCCATATAACTCTCAAATTCTATGTTGTTTTTGCTGTGCATGCTGTAGGTACCTCAGCTATAGCAACAAACTAACAGCATTAATATAGCTAGTAAAGAAGATTCAAATATTTTTGTTCCTTTTTGTGGAAAACATGCAACAATTTTTTTGGAAATAAATTACAGCTGAGGGAACTATGACTTGTTCTCATTTTATATTTTATTTCCTTTTCAGGTTTGGTTTCAGTTTTCTTACCTTGCTTCCTATTTTTTGAGACGACATTTTCGTCATCTCAAACTCCCTCAGAAGCTGACGCTTCCCTAGAGTGAGACTTCTCTGCCTCTGTTGCTTTACCCTCCCTCCTTCAACTTCCTTTCTCAGATCTTTCTCTTTTTGACATCTCTCATCTTTCCCAAAACTTCCATCTCTCCAAACCCTCTGACTTCACTGCTGTCCTAAGACTACATTTCACACATCTGCATCAATTAAGCATTGCTTTATTTCACTGTTTTTGTTGCTGTCTCATTTCTGAAGCTACTATTTTTGGTATGAGTGCAGCAAAGGAATTTGTGTTGTTGGAAATACCTGTGAGCAGTAAAATTAGTGCTTGTCAAGTGCAAAGGGAGATTTAAGAAACATTATAGTTAGCATGGGACAAAACTACAAGCACTAATGCTTAATAGCTTCTTTGAAATGTTGGCATTGCGGCTGTTTCCCTTTATTATTCATCGACTTGCGTACATTTCAACTGTTTCTGCTTTAGATTTGAAGTTTGATATGAGAAATGGAGAAAGTAGAGATGTAACTGAGGTTAGGTTGCTGCTGAACATGGACCACAACTTCAAAACATTTGCTCCCAACCTGTGCTCGTAGTGAAACTTGTGCATTTTATTGATGACCTGAAGAAAGGTTTATATATTTGAAATTCTTATTTTCCTCCAGGGCAGTGGACATGTTGAAATTTAACACTCTTTACCGCAAACACTGCCTTTCAATGAGACAATAATACCTATGCAAACTACTAGGAAAATATTGGTATCACATAAGGTTTATCTCATATTGTATGTTTGATAAAACCAGAGTGTTTATACAAGGTTGGTTGATTGCAATATTTCTTTTCCTAGTTTTATCTCCACAGAATGACTTTGTGCATTGACTGTAAAAGATGTGGGAACCTGTTGTTCATAAAGAATGGCTGGTTCTGGCATCTTATTCTTGTTTAGGACAGAGTACTTTTCAGCATTACTCATGGTGTGTTATCTAGATGCATCTGCTCTCCTGCATTCAATCTTGCATTTGTTCACTGTTAAGCCTCTGCTGAGATTAATTGTAGTGGGACTCAATAATACTTGATATTCTGTTTGGTTTGGACACACAGTATTGTACTGAGATGCCCAACCTGGTTCATGTGAAGAGTTTCATTGAACTTATATATATTTCTAGTGTTTTTGTCATGAATAATGAGGACTGAAGTTGGCCTTAGGTGAAATTTTATAGCCTGTTACCAGTCTGTTCAGTTCTGTGCCCACTCACAAATGCTTTTAAGTGCAATTCCACACAAAATATTTGGAAATGCCTATAAACTATAAAGTAAAAGTGAGATATAGTGCTGTGTACTCTAAGAAGCAATATTAACGTCAGACTTTACTGCCTCTCCTTTGCTCTGCTCCCTTTGTCATTCCAGCATACCTGTTGGAGTGACTGAGTTGGGAAGTAAGCAGAGGAGCTCCTCTGCCCTTTAGAATAACATTTTAAGAAATCAGTCCCTCCCTCTCTGCCTGTCAGTTCTCTGATGTAATTGATGACATGACCATGTCCAGCTAAGAGAGTAGCAAACTAAATTGCAGGGCAGAAACAAGCAGATGAAGAGAACAAGACAGGGGACAAAAATTTCTGAAGTCAATAGTTTGTGCTGGGGAAAATCTGAGAGTTGTCTTAATGTTAAATACAACTAAGTGGCTAGTGATAGTTATCTGTGGTTTGCTCTTATTTATCAGTTTCTGCATCTGAAATATGATCCCTATCATATATTTGAAGAAATCAAAACCTTTTAAATCTCCGGACAAGTGAAAAGTGAAGAACAGGGCCTGAAGGACGTCTCACATGAGCCACTTACAATGTTAGATATATTATAAAGAAATTTGATTCTTCTCTGCAGTTTAGGTCTGGTGCTGCAGTTCTTTGATTATTATCAGACATGTTGGCTGCTGTGCATCTTCAGAAATTGATACAGCAGTAGAATAAAGCATTCTTCCAAATGGTACTTTAAAGTTCTTTCTGTAAGAGAAGTAAGAGGACCTGAAACTCCTCAGTTGTATTGGAGTATCCATGGTGAATGCTCCCCTTCTGCCTCAAATGACAGGAAGAGTTAAAGCAAATATTGTTTTCCTTAACTAGAGAAGGCGTCATGCCATAGTGTGTCTTAAGAAGAACCTCTATTTTATACTGGGGGGAGGAGGGAGGATAAAGGGGAGAATGACTTGGGATGGTATGGAGCAGGGATGTGGGATTGTTATGAGGTCTGGTTCTGACTCTTTGCTTTCTAATAATGCAGGCATAACACCTAAAATGATGTTATGCCTGGTACAGAGGTAAAGAGCTTTTGATCTTCTGCAGTTATTCTCATGTTCAAATATTTCTGTATTGTTTTGCTTGTGTTCAAATACTTTTCTGTTTTACAATGTTATTAGGTGTCTGGCTGGATAAAAACCATTGACCTAAATAAATGTGTGCTTTAGATAGAAATGAAAATTCAAAAAAGAAGTAATTTTAAATGAAATACCCTTAAGTGTCTTGTTTGTCTGTTATTTTCTGTCTTCTAACTGATCTTTTAGATGGTAAGCTTTCTGAGGTCTGGCTGGCTTAATTTTGTCATGGGTGGCATAAAGACAGCATCAGTGCCAATGTAAAGGAGCACATGATGTCAGACAGATTAGCACAGAAGTTGTGTTTTGTAGGCTGTCACCAATAAGTACATGCGTATCATAACCATTTTAAAAAAACAGAGAAGAATTGCACTTTCCCTTGGTTGTGCAGTTCTACCATGGCATTTTAGAAGTGCAGTATTCTTTCTGGGGGGAAGGATATATACATAGATAATACAGCCTGCAAGCTGCTGCATGTTCAAGGGGAACAAAGCAAGAGAATAACGAAGCAATAGCAAATTAGCAAGTTACTTTCTCTCGTTCATTTTGTAATTTATTGTATAAAAATCCAGCTCAAGGAGAACTAGATACAAATGTAATGAAGATGTAAATATCGCTTTCTGTTTTCTTTCACAGTTTAGTGTATCTGAATGATGATTAGGGAGAAAACCAAACTCCTGCTCTCACTAGGTTTCTTAAATAGAGGCTAACACTATTGCCGTTCCTATTGCAGGATGTCTTCTCAAGTGCGATTTCTTTTTTTTTTTTTTTTACCCTATATCAAAGATTATGATATTTAAAATAAGAGTAGAAGTCAGTGAAAGTGAGTTGTGCTATCCTATGTACCTTTTTGTAGTGGTGGAGGTAAGTGTGATGCTTTTCCTATGGACTGATCCACTCCCTTGTCTCATCTGGTATGGAAGAGAGATCTTTAGAGCATGAGGCTTGAAGGTAGCCTTGGCCTTCTGTAAGCCACTGTGAGCAAGTTGGAGGGTAATTGCATCGAAGTGAACAGCTTGCTTCCCTTTGCACTGCAGGAGAAATTTTTTCCTCAAAGAGAATAAGGGGACATACAGTGTGTGTTTACCCCTAGTAAATATCCTTATCTTCAGTGATTGTGTACTGGAGTCAATTCAGTTCACGGTTCAATTGTGACTTGGTACCATGCAGGAGACCATGCTCTAGCTGAGTTTATAGTCTATGGTTACAGTAAATTCAAAAAGGGAGAAGTATGGTAGTGACTAGTTCACTCAAGGCAGGAAAAATATCTTTCTCTGCTTTTAGCCAAAGAGAGGAAGAAAAGCTCCATTGAACAATCTCAAGAATATCCTTCCTGCTAATATGAAAATTGACAAGGAATCAGTTCAAATATCAAAGTGAATACAGTGGGCATGGAGAAACCACGTGTCACTTAAACTCCAGGATGCTTACGTAAAATGATATTTGAGGCACGATCAATAATAAATACGAAAGCACTTGTTTCCTTCTGAAACACTTTTATGCTAATTTTAAATGTCCAAGGTCAAGGGCACCCAAAATCTGTACACAGTGTAGAAGAAAGTGGTGGTTGCAGTTTAGAGAAACTGCTTGTTCTTTTCAAACATACAAAAATAGTCTTTTGAAGTCTGTTACAGGTCTGTGGCAATGGAAATGTAAGTTTGAAAGCCACACAGCATTGATATATGTCTATTCTTCTTAAAAGAAAAATTCTCTTCAAAGTGTGATTATCTCAGTGTTATGTCATTAAGGATTTTAAAATGTATGCTTACATTTAGGAAAAAAAAATGATTATATTAAAATGTGCTATTTAAAATGCAAGAAAAAAGCTGTTTTGTCATTGGTTGTTTGGTGTTATGGACCCATATGACGTGTGGTAGAATTATTGTGGTAACATCAATAAGAGTGTTTACAATGCATTTAAAGTGAGCACTCGATCAAAGCTGAATGCAGTTTGAAGATGCTGTTTTGTAAGTATAGGTTATCTGTGTAAAGTTTTTATGAAGAGAACTAGAATGGTTTGATGGCAGTTATATTTTGCAGTACTATCCTAGGCATATCCTTTTATATTCCTTTGCCCTCCATGGAAAACCTGAAATGTAATGAATGCACAAAATCCTATTTCATTATCCATCTTTTACAAGGCCAGTATGCTTGAAGGCAACCTGCACTCGTGCTATTGGCTGCAGTGTTCCAGGGCTCTGTGCCACCACAGTGCTTTAAGTAAGGTTATTGTTCTTTAAGCAACGTCTTAAAAAAAAACAGCCCTGAAAAACCAAACCCAAACCAAACCCCAACACCAAACCCCTGAAGGCATGGTGAGGGCTGAAAGGTTTTCACACAGTCAAAACCACCAGCTGCAGACAGGAAGCAGCTGCTGAGACACCCTTCCCAGTCCTTGCTTTGGTGAGTATCTTAGGCTTTTTGACAAAATGAACTAAGAGATTAGCAGGACTCTGCTGCTTGTGCAGTTTGGACTTTTTCAGTTCCTTATAAGAACAGAACTGTCTAAGGAAGCTTTTGTGCTTTTGGACCAGCAACTGTAGCCTTGTCACTGATCTGAAGTTTGAAAATAAAATTGGATTTTAAGCGCAGCTTTTGTTTAATGTGTATACATTTGTGTCTGTAATTGGATACTGGTTGTTAAAGACTTACTCATTCTACTCCTAAATATGGCATTGAGTTTTATGAATTCCTGGAGGGCATTCGATTTTGCTTCTCTCTCTCTCTCTCTAGTTCTCTCTCTTTCTTTCTTTATGTATTTATTTAGTGCAAGTTATGTTTGGGAGCTGTGCCTGCATGATCAAGAGGTATCACTCTCCATAAAAGCGATGAAATGCTAAAAATGTTCGATATGTGAGAGGAGTAGAGGAGAGGTTTGGCTAGTGAGATGTCTGCCCTTTGCTGTTGCTGGAAACTACATTTATGCTTTTATTTTAACTGCTGTCTTACAGAGAGTAGATATTTACATCTGTAATGTAAACACATGACACCAAGTGTTGCTTGGTATAATTTAGAGATGTGAAAAGGAAACAACAACAGAACTCTTCAGTTTTGGATATTTCTAACTCACTGTCAGACGTTTTATTTTTAGTAAAAGGGGAAAACGTCTTCAGCCTTAACCTGTCATTTTGGACTTGAGGTCATCTATCCTCTTAAGTCTTCCAAAGCCGTTTTTTAAAGTTATATTGCTTTGTTTGCTTTGCTATATACTGCTTGCTTTGCGGTGTCCAACTGCCCCCCTCCCCACCTCACCTCTCCTTCCTACAAGGCTTTGGAGAAAACTTATAGTTGTTGATTCCCCAGGGCTTTTGTAGTCCCAGCATTATGCATCTCTGTAGCTTATCTACAAACAGAAAGAGGCCACACCCGGAAGGTTTTTTTGCCTTGGCCATTTCTTTTTTTTTTTTTTTTTTTGATCTGGAGAAAGACTCCTGCCACTTTATGCCTGAAGGAACTGTGGAGAAACCGGAGGAAAGGATTGAAGATGAGACTTCCCTAGGGTGATGCACAAGTGATGTCCCCTGCCTTTCTTAGGAGGAAAAGAGTGAAGGTTTGCAGGCCTGGAGCCAGCCAGGCTCCCCAGCAGCAGGGCAGCACCTCTGCGGCCTCCTCTCTCAGCTGGGAGCTGGGGCTCTGCATGCAGAGGAAACGCGCCTGGCTGCCAAAACCAGCTGTTCCAGCAGGCGAGTTACTCTTGCTCCTGCTGCATAAAAGCATTTGGCACCTGGTTTCAAAGTGTTTTTCAGAGTTGCTGGCAGGCTCTTGTCAGTCACAAAACCTTGGCTTGGGGTTGTGAATTTCTCTGCAGCGGTTCCCTGGGACGTTTGGGGGCTATTTTCCTTATTGCTTCTATTCCAGTGCTGAGCCTTGATTGGAAAGAAAGGATGAAGTAGTTCTCAGGTGTATTTCTTGAGGATGTAGTTTAATGGAGATGCAAGAATGGACATGGGCGACAAGGGTGCCAGAATCAGGGTAGCTGGAAATGATTTTGGTGAGGAAACAGGCAGCATCCCACAACTGGTGATTTACCCCTGTAGAAAGTAAATGTAAGGCTTTCCTTGGGGTTGTAGCTATCTGTGCTCTACACTTAAAGCTTGGATTTCATTATTTGAATGAGGTGAAATCAGTATTTGACTGTATGTGAAGCTTTGTGTAATCAAAACCAGGCTATTAAATTTCTGCCTGCTGGAGGTCTGCAGGCTGTTTTGATCCTAAGGAAATATTGGTGTGGGTGTCAAGGCTGTAAATTGCCTTTCATATGTTTGTGTCTGTATGACTTCAACACTTCAGTGTAATTGTAGCTGTATTTAGTAGAGCTGTATTTGTCTACTTGGTATTTGAAATTTGCTCTTTGTTTTCAAGGGCCTCATAAGGTGCTCTTATGTGAATCGAAGGGCCTCTCTCTTTTTTTTTGTTTTTCACCTGTTTTAACGATTTTTTGTTAATTTTCCCTTTCTTGAAAAGCCCTTATCCTTTTTCCTTCCTAGAGGCTTGTGGTTTGATTAAAACTAACCTGAACCAACACAGAGTGCTAACACGATACCAGAACAAGGCAGATGGAGAGAAAATGGTCAATTTAACTCACCAACACCCTTTACTTGGAATAATACGCTCATTAGATTAGCAGCTGTGTAATCACCCTGGAGTCGTTTGGCTACATGTCCTTTTTCTGTCAGCCAAGTTAAATGCAAATGTAAATCTAACAGTTAATAGAGGTCTTTTGCTTCAAAAGTTAATGCTGGATTATGGTAAAATATTTTAATATGTTCCCCCTTCTCCCCTCTTCTGTGCCTAATAAAGTATTGATCCAGCGTTGTCCAGGGTCTGGATAGCTGCAGAGTAGCAAATTAAAACCTTGTTTCTTAATGTAAGTAATTTGAGAATTTATTTTATGTGTAGCGATTTAATTTTATCTCCGAGTGTCAGAGACACAAAATAATGATTTCTCTTTTTCTTTTCTCTTTTCACCCTCTCTTTCCAATCTATGTATAAGTGAAAATATCTTAATGAAAACTCACTCACTGTGTGGGCAGAAGTAGTACTTCTGGCTTTGAAGTATTCTGGATATGGGATGCTTGGAATTGGCCTCATGAGAGACTTACCCTAGTGATGCTGAATGTATGTCTTTGTGTCTTCTAGGAACGTTGGATTTCTACTTGCTTTAGCTTTTTGTTTTTCATAATCTGCTCGGAACCCGGGCAGTGTATGTGTATAACCAGATAAGAAATATGTGCACATACATGTTTCAAGACTCCTTACCTTTCAGTACTCTGGTACATGTGTCAAAAAATAGCATGTCAAAAAGTAGGTTGGTATTAGAATTAGATTTTCATTGGCAAAAAACTGCTTTATTTTATGCTAATCTGTTTCTATGTATCTGCTAAATAAATTCACTTAAACAGAGGAATCAAAACTAAGTTTTAAACAAAACTGAAGACTCAAATACTGAGCTAGATGCCTGGATTTTGAAAAAAAACCCCACTTGATATGTAATATGTAGTTCTTGGTGACTTTTATCATCTTAGAAAAACATACTGATCTAAGCGCTGCTGTGGAAACAATCGCTTTGAAGATCTAACGCACAAGTGAGTCTTTCTAGGTTTTATTGGCACAAACTATGGAACTATTGCCATTAACATTTGTTGATCACGTTATGTTTTGAGTTTAAGTAAATGTCAGAAATACAAATATGGGCCTAATACTGACAGCATCTGTCATTAGCAAGGAAATGTTGCCCGTTCAGAGAGACAGGGAATTGCAAAATTGTTTACTGTTGTTTCTTCTAAAAGTTGAGAAGTAGTTTTGAAATGCATTTTGTCTGTTCTTGAACTGCATGGTTTGTTAGGTTCGTTTTTAAGAAAGAAGTTTAAAAAGAGAACTTACAACAATGCATAATAAGGCACATTTTGTACTTGGACACACCACTGAAGAAAGGAACAAGAGTCCCTCTAGTGTACTACTGCTGTAAGTGTGCATAGGAATATCTGACGTGATTTGCTGAATGGCTGCAGGAAATTGCAAAATAACGTTTTAGCAAGGGATGTGAAAGTGCTTACATAAACTAGAGTCTTACCTTCAACAGTAAGTCAAGTGAAAGAATGATAGGTCCAGGCTAAAGAAAAATCTGCTGTTCTGTAGTTTGAAACTGTTGCTTTTGCTAGGTATGCCCAAAACATGAATGAGCAACAGAGCCTCTCTCAGGCACACAGGCTGAGATATGCCTCCTCTTGCAAGGCCATATATTTGAATTTCATGTCGTATTTTGCATAAACTGTCCATGTACTGAAAATCAAACTTGGATGCTCATGTCTTCTTGAAGTAAGTGGGGCTTTGATGTAACTTCTGAAGAGCTGCTTAACCTCTGTGTTATGGCACTAGTCAGTGCAAAGGAGCTAATGTTGAGGCAGACGCAGGTGGGGCTTCTTGTTATGCCTGAAAGTCTCTTGCAAATGTTGCCTGATTTCAGGGTGGCTGCAGGAGAGTTGTAGAGCTATTGTTCTTTCCAGTGTGAAGGGTCATAGTTGATGTAGGATGTCTTGGAATAGAAACGTTTCTGTTTTTTTTCTCATCTGGCTACTGCTGGCCAGAACGTAAGTACTTGGAATCTTGTTTTTACTGCCTGTTCTTGGCAATAGTGTGTGCACAAAGGCCCTGCAGCTTTTTGTATGGTTGTTTGTTGCAGAGCAGTGCCAGCCATGGAAATCTTTGTTCTGGACTTTGTACAAACAAGGATGCTACTTTTGCACTTCAGCTAAAATCCAGGTTAGCTTCATCCTGCTCAGACAGGAGCACCTGTCTGAGTCCTTTCTGTGGAAGAGCGCTGTAAAATCATTAGGGTTAAATGGGTAAAACAGGTCAAAGGTCTGCTGAAAGGAAAAGAGCAAGACAGAAAAAGTGCACGAAAAGCATTAAATTAAATGTTATGGACTTCCATGTGTATGGTACGCTGTAATTTTGGAATTCAGACATGCATTATATTATAGCTTCCCTCTCATCAGCTGGATAGTGCTTCAAACTAGAACTGTTCTGAAAAACTTCCAAGTCTTTCTTTGTCAGTTTGTTGAAAATCAGACGTTTGGCTGGGTTTAGTTTGATTTTTTGTGGCACTTCAGTCCATACATAACTATGACCTTCCTCATGGACTTTTAAGAGTTCCTGCAGTGGCTCAGAACCAAACAACTGAAATTTCATGTGGAAGGATAATCTTTGCCCTACTTCATGTTGGAGCAAATTACATTTACACATATGGGATGTTGAAATAGTGTATTGACCAGAAGTGGTAGTTTCACATGAGATTGCTTGTATAAGTATTCCTGACATTTTCTCAGAATTCTTTAAGGAAACCACAGCAGCAAGAACAAGACCTCTCAGTAGAAACTTCTCTTTCTTGCCAGAGTGCTGTTTTAAGCTGTGCTTTAATTGGAGTGGTCAACGGGCGGCATTACCTTTTATTTTGTTGAAGTTATTTCTGTTTTCAGTTATGTACTTTAATGATAAATAGACACTGGGGTGGTTAATGGTCTTCAGTTCTTAATTGTTTAGTTCTGAAATAGAAGAACAGTGATCTCTACCCATTACCTTTCCCCTTTTGTGATGCCAGTGTGGCCACGGCAGGGAGTCCTTAATGAGGTACTGTCAGCTGTTGTGATGATTACCATTGTCTTCTTAGAGGATTTTCCAGTGTTCAGTTTTTGACAGAAATCTGCTCCTGTGCTTAGCACGTTAGTTTGCTCTTCTTGCAGTGCAAGACCTTCTCCTTTAAGAGCAGTGAAAATTACTAGTTGTCTTGTAGTCTTCTGTTTTCTCTGATCCTATAGTTCCTTTCCGTCTCATTCCCTATGTGTACATGTTCTCATAAGCGCTCTTCTGGCTTTGTAAGTGTGTGGGTTCCTACCCCCACCCTGACGGTTTCACATCAGTTCCTGAAAAAGTTTTTCTATTCCTCTTAATTTGTAAATCTTGCTTTTATTTTTGTTCCTATTGATAGCTGTAATTTGGCAGTACATTTGGGGAATAACATTTGCTAGTTATCTTTCTAAAATTCAAGATTCTTTTGTACAGTCTTTTTCATTTTTACCGTAATTAGCTGTAAAGAGTAAGTGATACTTCTACAGGTTTGATTCCGCTAGATAAGTGAGAATCCATCTAAGGAAAAGTGCTTGCGTGGGTGGAGTAGTTTGCAAAAGGTTTTCTGTGTGCTGGGAAATAACATGTTGAAACAGGAAAGGGATATTTAGTTCAGCAGACTTGCCCCTTCTGTTTCGATAATCATTAAACCTCTTTTACTTTGAATTTGCCAATCAATGCTCAGCCATCTGTCAGGAGAGGTAATTTTGCCAGCTGTTGAATTTCCAGTTAATTTAGCATCGTGTCTCATCTGAGGCAGCTTAGCAGGCCTTGCAGACCTGCACTGGGCTTCTCACAGGTATGCAGAGGCAGGTTCTTGTCTGCTACAGAAACCCAAACTCCCCTGCAACAGCAAGGCTTTTAGAAGGAGTAGTTTTTCCTTTTTGACTAATGCGGAATAGTTTTTAATCAACTTTAATTCCCCAGTGAGCAGAAGAGCTGCAATACAGAATAGAATAAGTCTTGGAAATGGTGAATAAATGTGCCTGCACCTTTGATATTATGTTCATAGCATATTTGTTTGTTTTTATTATTCCATAAGGCAAAACCTGTTTATTGTGGCATTAACTTTCACAGTGGCTTAAATAAAACTACAGTGTTCCTTTCACAGGAGTAGAATAACTTAGGTCATTCTGAATTTTGCTCATGTGCATATGAGACGTGGTTAACTTTGAAGGTTTGGTAACTTCAAGCTTTGTAGTTGGTGATTATTCTCTGTGGTTTTTACTTTGTTATTCTCTTGTGTAAATGTGTCATTGTCCTTCTTTTGAGATGTACTTTAAACTCTGTGTTTTGTGCTCAGATTAGTATTGTAATTACAACTTCAAAACTAAAGGGTTTTAATTGTAGAGATTTCTCTCAGGTGCCCATGGAACATATAATTGCTGTACTAAATTTTGATACTATCAATAAAAACTTTCTTTTGAAATTTAACTTCAGTTCAGTATGGATTTTAAGTTGTAAAGGCCCAACCTGAAACTTCTGAGAAGTTCTGGGAAACCTTGTTATAGGAAGTATGGAAATTCGGAAAGGGTATCATTTTGGCTCTTTTTCTCTCCCAAGTAAAAAAGACTTGCCAATCTGATAGTGCTTAAAATAAAAGAAAATATTTGTGTCAGAGAGGACATGCTAAGCAGAGTGCAAGTTGGTCTTGTCTTATTTCATCTGACAGCAAAATAACTCTAGGTATTGTGTAACCATGTGTACAGGTATTCTGCCCTCCCTGATATACTCCCTCTCTTACTGTATAACCTGGATCACTCACAGGAAGTATTTTCTTAGAATGAGATCTTCCAGTCTGCTGCCGTCTTCTTAGTTAAACAAAGATATTGGCTGAAATGTGCAGCTTCTTTTCTTGTTTGGCTAACAAGAGGTTACTTTTCCTTTGCAAGCCTGTCCTGAAAAGCTGGCTGCCTGCTGATTTGGCGTTTGGCTCCCTCTTCTGGCCAGTGCTTGGGAAAGCTCAAATGAATAATTCGGAATTTTATTTCTAGGGCTCCATTAAAAAAACTTCAGGACAGTCTAGAAGATAAAATTTGGTTATGATTACATACACGTACAACTGCAAATTGAATGTCCAAATTGTGACACATGGCCTAGTTTTAAATGCATTTAATATGGCTTTTACTAGTGTAACTGTTGGTAAATAAGATTTCCCTTTTCCTTAATTTGGGCTCCCATCACATCCCCCAGTACAAAAGCACTGGATACCAGCTCGTGGGGAATCCGTAGAAATTCAGTGGTCTCAGTATTGACAGCACTGTTTATATCATTCGATGTGAAATGACGTTGTTGTTTATTAAAAAATAGAGAAAGTAATGTTTTATTGTTTCTGTCCTATGACTAAGCATGCTTTCTCTTTCCTTCTTCTCCAGGTGATAGAAACGCTTTCAAAACTTTCTCGTACTCCTATTGCAATAGGCACAGGAATAAGGTATGTCATTGCCCTGCTGAATGGTGGGAATAATGCCTCTTGCATGCTGCTCTTTGGAAAAGCAGAGGCATTATACACAGGCAGTATAAGCAGACAGAGAACTTCTTAACAGGAGGCTGGGTGATTAGGCAAAATAAATGTGTCTCGATTTATCTGGAAATAGATGATGCATGAAACCAAGCATTCATCATAGCCTCTGAGGTTCTATTTCAGGTAAATGCCGAGGCCTTGGGCAGGGGAAATTTTGGTAGAAATCCCAGGTCTTTCCTTTTTTTTTTTTTCTCGCTAGGAGCTGCAAGTAACAGTATATCTAAAATAACTGCTCTGGAAATGCCCATCTTCTTTCCCATGGCACCTTGGCTGTGTGTGGGCTGCTCAACAGTTGTGTCAAGGCAATTTTTGAGCTGGAGCACTCAGCAGTCTGGGGCTGTTTTCTTTCCAAGCCCTTTAAATGCTCCTCATCTCATTTAAGAGAACAGGCCAGCATGTAGGGAAGAAGGAAATTAAATGATGTGGAGGCATCCCAGCTCCCAGTATTCTTGAGTAAGCACTTCTCTGGTTGTATACTAAATTGCCTAGTGGACAGCTAACCAAGGCTCTGGACCTTTGAGGAGCTCTGAATTGTTTCTTCTATCTCTGGTACATTTACTTAAGTGCCTGAACTACGTTTACTTCTCATGCTGAAAAAACACAGGGTAAACAATTGAGCAGTTACTGTCACAAAACTTGTGTGGCAATTATAACATGGATTTTAAGTCAGGCTGATGCAATGCTGTTCTACGTGAAGATGAATGGGTTTTCTCTTCTTTGTCCCTTCTAGAACTTGGCAAAACTGCCAGGCTTGCAAAATTATGATTTTCCATAAGAAACCAGAATAGCCCAACCAAAGCTGGCATCATGAACTGTAATTGTGACCTGTGGAAGAAGGTGAAAGGCTTCATGCTTTGGTGTTTTCCATATTTTTGAATGATTTGATTCTAGTCTTTTATATGAATGGGTGATGTTTTTAAAACATAGACAAAATTCCCTAGACAGTCAGTCCTGCAGTCCACCTCCTCTGCTAAAAAGGACAGTTAGTATTCTCAGTTGAAAAATTGACAATAATCTATATTAGTGGTGATTTGTAACAACCTCATCCAATAAGGTTTTATGTTATATTAAGTGGCAATTCATACATACAAATCTTAATACATATATACTGTTCATCAGAAAGAGGGGAACACACATATTAATATACAAACATATTCATGCACAATAGTCTATGAGGAAATTTTAGAAACCAAACAAAAAGCCATTCTGTGACTAGACTACTGCATTCTGTAATTCATGCTATTTTTTTCTTTCTATAGGCCCTTCCCTACAGAAGAAAGTGTTGATGATGATGATGATGTCTACAAAGGTCTTCCTGATTTAATAGAGTACGTTGTATATCTTTAGATAAATGAAAGATCTTTTGCTTTCAGTTGTATTTTATTATTTATATAATGTTACAGACTGCACAGTTTTAGTGAGAGTAGCATATTTACTTGATTTTAAAAGATTTCATTAGCCATTATGCTGATGAGGAAGAGGGAATTATGAAGGCTTAATGGAATGATTGCAATACATGTACATGTGTAAGGCAGCATGGTTCATAGTGGGCACAGGTAGCAAAGTCATGAATGTGCTTTTTAAGTTACCTCTCTATGCTATGCGAATGCTTTTGTAGAATTATTATATCACTTGTAAGGGACTCGAGGAGATTGTCTTGTACTTGGAAAGAAAATACATTTTACAATCATAATTGAAGTGGATTATTGCCCTATAGTTACTGAAATTCTTTATATGAATGTATTTACCTCTGTGGGTAAAATTTTTCAGAATGATTGTTTACAGAATTTTTCACTTTGAATTTGAGGTACAAGTAGGTTGGACTGTATTGAATGGTAGACTGCAGCTCTGTTGCAGACTGCTGAGATAAACACATTTGATTATAAAAAAAATTGTGGGGAAGATCTACTCCTATATCCTGTAGTTGGAATCTCTCACGATCCATTAGGAATCATGTTGGACAAGAGCTAGGATCAGAGCTCACTGCCACAAAGTTCAAAGTTCACCAGTGCTCCGCTCACTAGTGCCCACCTGACTCTATCTTGGCTCTCACCGCGTTGTGTGTCACTTGATGTGGTGAAGTAGCTGCTGTTGACGCCATGGATTTGTTTCATCAGTGCCTATGATGAAGGGAGATCCTACCATGGTTGGCACAGGTCAATTTATCACCTTCCCAGCAAAGCTGCTCCTAGTTTCCTGCAACTGTCTGTCTGTCTGTCTCATAGGTAGCTGCTTTTTCACTCTTGTGTAGCTGAATGTGCAAATGTAGGTGTTGCAGGCTCCTCTGAGACCTGAGTGGGCTAGAGGTAGTGTCCTCATCTCTTGAATGTGCATAAGCACTGTTTGAAAATACTAGGAGACAGTTCATAGTAGAAATAAGTTGACAAATCATACCAAAACAATTGAGTTTTGTAGCTCTTCTTTTGCATCAAATTAAATGAATTCACTGAAATTTGATAGTAACATGCGGTCTCAATTGTGGAGGAAGCAATTAAAGAAGTACTCTTCAAAAGAAACAAAAATGCCAGTAAATTATGCAAACAGCCCACATTTTTTAGTTTCTCTTAATTAGTAAGTGTATTTGACTAAAATTATTTGTCCCCAATTTTAAGTGTTGTCTAGGGAATTTGGAATTAATTTAAGGCTTTCAGTCAAAGAGCTAAAATAGTTAAATGTTCTTATCATTACTCTGACTTCTCCCCAGCTTTTGTTTCCTGGAGCATAGGTGGTAAAATGGAGTGTGTCTGTGCTTCATCTGACACCGCTGCTAGTGTTTAATGTGAAATGCTAGCACACCATTATCATTGGTGTGAGCTAAAATGTTAGACCAACCTAGAATCATAGAAAGTCCTGAGTTGGAAGGGACCCACAAGGATCATTGAGTCATCATGGAGCACGCCTGAGCTTTCTATCTCTCCTGGGGCATGGTATCTGTTGGAAAAGGAAGAGATATGAGCAATTTCTCTCTTCTGTTGAATCCCCAAGCATGTATTTTTAATCACTCCATGTATTGAAGCTTCTAACACTTGCTTACTTTATCCTTCTGATGTCCCCAATTTAAAAGGAAAACAAAATAAAAAAACCCCGAAAGGTCAACACCCCCTGAAATGCTGAACAACAAACACAACATATTTCATGAGAAGTAAAAAATTCACTTGGTTACTATATATAGTTCTGACTACAGGTGCATTGATTTTGTCTGGCATTTCCAGGTTGTTCCCGTGGCAGCTGTACTGGGGGCAGTTCTCATTCATTTTGATTTCTTTGAAATGATTAGTCTCTGCCACTGAGCCTGTGAAATCCTCTTCTTGACTACTGACGATCGGCTTACAGAAATGGTTGTCCTTCCTAGTTTTAGTGGGCAAATCATCAATTCACTCTAAAGGATTTCAGTGCTGTCTTCCAACAATAAAAATCTCAAAATTTTCAGCACATCTGATCAAGCCTTTGTATTATTATGACTGGACTATTTTAAATAGCTTTTAGACTTCTTTTGTTTACATGCTTTAAAAAATGTCAGTGGAAGAGATAGTATCGGCTTGATACAGCCCTAGTGCAAAGTAGGCAAAACTCCAGTTGTACTGGAGATGAAGATGGATTATCTGAAGGTAGAGCTGAGCGTTAACTTTATGCTGAGGTATTTCTGTGGTCTGGGCAATAGCAAGATGCTTCTTGTGCATAGTCCAGTTTGTCGAACTGTCTGATTTTCAGTTTGAAAGGTTGCTTTTTTCATTTTTGCGTAGTTGAAGGTTGTCATGAGGTCATCAAGATACTGATGTGGAGAATGCTGGTGTGCAGGAACAGACTTTCAGCTGCTGGCTTGACAGTCTTTTAATGTATTTTACCCCAGATAATCCTTTCTTTAGGTAGGAAGGATATCTGTCCCTGTGTCTTGCATCCTGGTGCAGTGGGATGCCAGGGACTGAAGAGAGGTAGCTCCTTTTCACTGGATGTGGTAGCATAGGGATGAAGAAATGAGAGCAGCTGCCTTGTGACAAAACTGTCCTAACGAGCTGCTTTCAGTGCCTGGTTCCTGTGTGGTTCTAAATTCCTGCAGTCTTCACTGTTGTGTTAATTCTGTATGATGGTATTGCAAATGCATTGAGGAAAGAAAATTAATGGAGTTAATTTCCCTTAATGAGTTCTCTTCATTAGATAGTTCTATTAATTAATCTGTTTGTTTACTATAGAAATCTTTTCCTATGAGGAATTGTCCCTTGCAGAGCTGATGGTAACTTGCCTGTGCTACAAAGCCTTTTTTAAACTGTTTTTTCATTTCAGTGAAACTGGTGTTGATGAAGATGAGGAATTGTATGACTGCGTCTATGGAGAAGATGAAGGTGGGGAGGTTTATGAAGACCTAATGAAAGATGATGCAGCACAGCAACCTGTACGTTTTCTGATTTCTAGCTATTTCTAGCTATTTTCAAACAATAGCAATTATATTTTTAAAAGTTAGTATTTGTGAAATTATCTCTTTACAGCTAGTTTCACTGAAACTTCACTCATGGTCAGTTGCACCTGGAGCTGTCACATGCAGTGCATTCTCTCCTGTGTAAGACTAGAGGCTCTTTTGGCAGAGGGCCAAATGTTAACTGTGGTAGTTTTATGAAAGAACTGTAATTTTTGGGTGAAACACAATAATTACTTAATTTGTTAAGTTTTCCAGTTATGAATGGTAAGATTTACCAGCTATTTTAAGAGCAATTAAATTAACTGCTTGCTTCCAAATATTGTACTTCAAAAACTAAGTTATAGCGAATTGCTGTTGTTTCATCCATAATTTGGACAACTTATCTAACAAGGACAATGATAATTGTTTCATACAAATGAAGTTCTAGCTTATTCAGCCATGCAGTTTTTTGTTGATCATTAGGTTGGTCTTACTGAGAATGGCATAAGTAGATTGTTCACTTTGTCATATGAAGGTACTGTAGTCGGTTTTCAAAACTGTCTTGAAAAAAATCTGAACGTAGGCAATAAAATTTACTTGCTAATTGGGAGAAGCCCTAACACACTTGGTTTGCTTTTTCTTTGGGATGTGCTTTCTGATCTGAAAAATGTTAATCTGTAGCCATGACAGGATATGCTCTTTAGGACAGTTTTCTCCCTCCTTGACATGAAGCTATATTATGCTTCCTGTTGTCTTAAGTTGGAAACTTGCTTGTAATTTTCCAAACTGCTTCTTAGTAATATGAAGAAGCAAGAAATTGTAAATACTGTGTTCCTTTTTTATTTATGCTGCACCACCTGTGTATCTTTTCAATACAAGTGTAGGAGATACCTAGTGTGATTTGCGTTCTCTGCTTTCATGGTGATTCCCAAAGTTACCACCATCTTATCTTTAGGAAAATTACTGCCTTGTTTTAATCTCTGTTGTTTTGAGAATAGCAATGTTGTTTCAAGCTTGTTTTTCTCTTAATACAAAATCCTGCAGGCAATGCATGTAAATTCAAGCTACGATAAGCAGTGGGTTATGTTAGTTTTTGACATTTTTGCTTAAATTTGTATCTCTCCTAAAGTTTAGGTTACTCAGGGAATGAAAACCAAGACTGAGTTGAAAGAACGCTGGTTTTAGATTTAGTAAAATCACATTCACTTGCAGGCAGAATGTTTTAAAGAAGCCTTGGAACCACAGGAAATCTTTACTGTGATCTTGTTTTGTGTTTTTATTTTATTTTGAAACTCAAAATACGTTAAGCTTTGGGTTTTACGTAATGTGTGGGTGGCTTTTTTTTTTTGGCAGTTGGTAAGCTCTGGCAGTTGGTAGTGTGTAAACTTTCTCTGATTCTTTCTTTCCTCTTGCAAATATCACTCTTACATATCCGCGTTTGTAACAAATGACGAATATAGCAATCGGAACTTTCAGCTTCTAATTTCAGTTGCAACTTAGCCTAGATACTTCAGATTGAAGACATGTTATTTGTTTCCCATAGAAAGTAAATGGCAATTGAAAGCAAAGTATTTTTTCCACAATCTGTAATTCATGGAGTCATTAAAATCGTTTTGCTGTGACAGCTTTCTTGAATGTGGTAGTTATTTCTGTTTTGTGGTAGTTTCCTCGTAGATATCTAAGTACACTGCATACCAGCATGACAATTTTGTTCAGTTCTTGAATCCTATGTGAGAATTCCTTGCATATAAAACACTAACACAGGACAGTCTTCCAGAAGATTTTTTGAAGAACCCAATATTTTTCTGAGTTTCCAATAGCAGCCAAAATGCTTTGCATCTCCCTTATCCTTAACTGAGAGTCACTATCACGTGAAGTGAACTGTTCTGCTAAATTTTCTCTAGCAGTAGCTGACCTGCCAAGGCAATTTTTTAAACTTATATGGTATTTGTGCATTATTTCGTATTTCCTCTCACCTTTTGTTTATTTCATTTAAATTCTAGAAGTCTGTGGTACAGATAGAAAATGAACTTGTTATTTTCTGCCAGCAGTGCCTATGTGAAAGGATTGTATGAGTGAGGTGAGAGCAAAATATGAAGTGTATTGTTCCAAGTAGGATCCCAGGGTTTTGTTTGCATTGTTTGTATAAGAGTTGGTGAACAGCTGAACCCCACGTTTTGCTAATGGATGTAAATTCCTATTGGGTACAACAAATTCTGTATTGTTGCAAGTACTGCAAGCAATTTAAATACTATTGAGCACTCAAAGGTAAAGGTTAAAAATAACTACACGCCCAAGTAATGTCAAACTCTAATACTTCGAGATTAGTTTAAGTATGGTAGACTGTGATAGTGCCTGCTTCCCACTGCCAAAGAATAAAGGATAGATTTTAAGAAGCAGCTGATCATTAAATGGTGCTCACAAAGTAAATTTCTACTGATAAGGACAGACTGTATATTTTCAGAATAGTTACTTCTGTCTACAACTGGTAAAGATGGCACTTTAATGGGAAAACTAAAAACTGCATGAATTGCATTTTAAAGAGTAATTTCTGATATGATGCAGCACCTGGTGGATGAGAAGCAATGTTGCAGTTGCAGGAGGTGATATGGAGTCACATGGAGACAGAGAAGGGTGAAGGACATAAGTCAAAACAGTGAATGGAAGTGCAAACAGTTGCAAAACTTTGTCTGTGTATGATTTGCAACTTGGCATCTAAATTAGGTCGTAGGTATACATTTCCCGCTCTTCATAGGTGGCCAAGCAATATTGTAGGAGCTATATGTGGCTCGTGGAAAGATTAAGTGTGTGTTTCTCTTTGCTGTGGTATGCTTAGCAGGTGTGTCAGCTAGACTGGTAGCAAAGAGAGGGAGTGGAGGGGGTCTAGCTCTTGGACATACTAAGAGTAAATTGTTAAAATTTCAGTCTAGAAGTTTTGCTGTTCCTGGAGAAGTCTTTTGTTCAAAAGCTGAAAGTCCTTCTGAATGGGAAGAATGGTAATACTAAATTTCTAGTCTTGATTCTAGTCTTGATTCCACTGGAACAGGCTGCCCAGGGAGGTGGTTGAGTCAGCTTCCCTGGAGGTGTTTAAAGGATGGGTGGATGAGGCGCTGAGGGGCATGGTTTAGTATTTGATATGAATGGTTGGACTCGATCCAGCGGATCTTTTCCAACCTAGTGATTCTATGATTCACCTGTATATGGGTAATATCAAGTCTGTTACAGGTAGTATGTGATTCCCTATACTGGGTGAAAAAAGGTAAGATACAGTCAGGGATTTGCTGAAGGATGCCTTGGAAGGATGTTACAAACTGATAAACAGGCTTCAGATAGTGTGTGACAGTACTATTGCTTATTAAGCCACTGCTTATTGTTGCTTTATGAGAAACATTTTGGATCAATTAGTGCTTTTAATTGTAAGATCCTATCAAAGTTACTGTGTCAAGTTTCCAAGATGACCTGTATGTCTCAAGGTGTTTTAAGTCTTGCTTGACATGAATGCTTCCATACCTTTTTCCAGGTATTTACCCTTATTTGAAGTTATGTTTGCAAGTTATTGCAGGTGTAACTCGGTAGCTCTGATCTTCAGTAGGAGTTCTTCTTTTTATGGAGTCCTGTGCTGATAATTACTTCAATTTCCTATGAGTCTGGTGGTGTGCATGAAAAAATCCCAGGATCTCACTGAAGACACACGCATACATATGCAAGAGCTGAACTTGGAGATCACTGCACTTCCTGGTTTGAGGATATACTCATACTGTGTCTGAAGAGAAATTCCCCTTGAGAACTAGAAGGGAAAACCTATAAGTGCAGGGATTAGACTGAATCCAATGTTTATAGCAAAGTTACTTACATGTTTTAGTCCCATTAAGTTTAATGGAATTATTAACTGCTCAGTATTTAAATAAGAGTTCTTATTCTGGATTTAAATGAGAAGTGACCTTTTATTTCAGCTTTCAACATACATGCAGAGAGTTCAGCATTTTATGTCTAGACATTATCTTTTCATAGTACTCCTTTGATGTTGAATTTTAGTAAAATTTCTAAAGTCATCAGTTGATTGAACATTAAAATATTCTTGTTTATTGGTATAATCATCAGAGACTACAGTACTTGGAGAATTTCGGGAAACAGTTATTCTAATTGCTTAATTCTAAACAAATAAATACATTTGTTCTCCATTAGGTGCCTGTAATGACTTAAACTTGACTCCATTGTAATTACAGAAATATACTGAAAATGACATCAGAAGCTGTTGTCTTGCTGAAATAAAGCAAACTGAAGAGAAATACACAGAAACCCTGGAATCAATAGAGAAAGTAAGACAGTGCTTGTAGAATTGCTGCTTACCTATTTTTATAATAGTCTTGAAAGTATAATGACATAGTTGATGCATATATGCTTTTTTATCGTTGCAGTTTTTCATGGTGCCATTGAAAAGGTTTCTGTCGGCATCAGAGTTTGATATGGTCTTCATCAACATTCCTGTAAGTAACTGCATACGTAATGAACAGCTATAAGTTTCAGAGCTGAGTATGATTTCTTTTTTTTTCTAGCATGTTACTGCAGAAAATGGTTATTTGAAATATGGTCCACAATGCATTTATGTAGATATAAAAGGGTAAAAAATAGGATGTGCAGGCTTATTTTTTTTTTCTTGAAAGAACAGCATAAGAGAAATAGTATTATTGTGTCAGATGGTGAGCAGTCATAAACTGGAGTATCTTTGACCCATAATTTATAGAAGATGGTTTATCTTCTAATATATGCTGGCGTTTTTGTGATGGTACAAAGTGGTACCTGCTAGGTTACCTACCACCGTATGCTCAGTAGTGCTTCCATTAGGATTTCTATAGCTACTCTGCAAATCCTTGTATCTACCCTGGCTCTGTCATCATTGAAGACATTTTACAGCTAAGATAACTCACAGTTTTGTATTAAGAATCTGGCACTGGAAAGGATAAGTAAATCCTCTGTGAAGTATCTAGGAAGCCTCTTTATTTGACTGAAATCTTATAGGTTTCTGTGATTATTACTTTTTTCCATTTATTTTTGGCCTAATCTTAATAGTGTGACAATTTAAGTTTATTTTTTTAGTTGGTGTAAGTATTCAGCAGATTTCTTTACTTTATCTGACTTTAAAGGAAGACATTAGACAGGGTATGACTCCTCTCTCAACACAGACAAATTAATGTTCTTTTATGAAGCATAGTATAAATAAAGGGTCCTCAGAGTGTGGCCCATGTGCCTCATCAAACCTGTATTGCCTATAGAAATTCCCTTCTGACTCAGCCATCTCTGGCATGTCCTGCAGCCTCAAGGAGCTGGAGGAGGTGGTGTTGGGGGACTTTTTTTTTTCATGAGAACCTGCTCTATAAGAATGCGTTAGCTGCTGTTCCGGCACCATCCTGATAGAAGCTGAATTATGGCAGTTATTACACTGATAATGATACCTGACACCATGCAGTATTTGTCCCGCTATTAAAATTTTCACTGTGAATCTAAATTGCTGTAATTTTCTTCTCTTTGAATATTAGTTCAAAATACTGCCGTAGGTGTCAGTAACCTACTTGTCTTCTTGAAGTAATGTCAGCTGCCCATAGAGATCCCTTTGCTTTTGAAAACAAATTTATTTTCTGTGCAACGTTAATGTTTCTTTTTTATTGCAAATAAGGCCCTGAGGTGCCTTACGTAAGTTATTGTAACCTATTCCCTAAGGCTGTGTGTGCCTGGGCGTGTTAACTTGTGTGCACTCAAAGACCCAAAGCTCGCCAGAGTGAAACACTGTGCAGGGTTATAAAAAGGGCTTACGTGCTGTAAGCACAAACTGAGATGGCAGCCTCCTCACTGCTTGTTAAAGGAATGTAAGGTGATTGGATATGAGGGTTAAAAAGAACAAAACCTATTTAATTGGAACTGGGAAGACACATAGTAAACTGTTATATTTAGGTTGTTTTACTTTGCTTTTCATCAACATTCATAGAATAGACTCATAGAATAGTTTGGGTTGGAAGGGACCTTAAAAATCATCCAGTTCCAACCCCCCTGCCATGGGCAGGGACACCTCACACTAGCTCAGGCTGCCCAAGGCCCGTCCAACCTGGCCTTGAACACCTCCAGGGATGGGGCGGCCACAGCTTCCCTGGGCAACCTGTGCCAGTGACTCACCACTCTCACAGTGAAGAAATTCTTCCTTATGTCTAAATCTGCCCCTCTCCTGCTTATACCCATTGCCAGCAGTCTTGTCACTACAAGCCTTTGTAAACAGTCCCTCCCCAGCTTTCTTGAAGCCTCCTTCAGGTACTCAAAGGTTGCTATAACATCTCCTTGGAGCCTGCTCTTCTTCAGGCTGAACAACCCCAACTCTCTCAACCTGCCCTCATACGGGAGGTGCTCCAGCCCTCAGATCACCTTTGTAGCCCTCCCCTGGACCCATTCCAAAAGTTCCATATTCTTCTTATTCTGAGGATTCCAGAACAGGACACAGTACTCCAGATGAGATCTCACAAGAGAAGAATAGAGGGGCAGAATCCCCTCCCTTGCCCTGCTGGCCACACTTCTTTTGATACAGCCCAGGATAGGGTTGGCCTTCTGGGCTGCGAGTGCACATTGCCAGCTCATGTTGAGCTTCTCATCTACCAGCACCACCAAGTCCTTCTCCGCAGTGCAGCTCTCAATCACTTCATCCCCCATCCTGTATTGAAACTGGGGATTGCCCTGACCCAGGTGTAGGACCTTGCACTTGGCCTTACTGAATCTCATGGGGTTTGCACATTAGGTTCAGTACCTTGCTGTTACAAGGTGGTGCTTTTTTCTGACTCCAGTAACATTTCATAGGCACCCAAAAACATTAAAAGAAATATAGGGCTTGCCTAAACCCAGAACGTGTGCAAATGCTTTGTCTGCTCAGACCTTGTCTCTGTGGCAGTTCCTCAGCAGGAAGGCTGGAGGGTAGTGGAAGCTTGTTTTAGTCTAAAAGTAGCAGTTACACAGAGCTCTACAGCAAGCTGCGATGTGGAAAGCAAGTGCAATGTTCTTGGAGCAGAATGGATTTGCCTTTGTTAAAGGGTTGTGGTGAAAGATCAGTGCTTTAGGGTGGTGCTATATTACTTACATAGAGTCTAAAAGATGCTTGCTGGGCAACATCATCTGCTGATTTAAAAAAAAACACAAAAAAACCCAAACGCCCCAAACTACTCGCCAGTCTAAAGACAGTGCCTTTCATTAGGGCTCAGACTTCAAAGTTCTGTCCTATAATACGTACATATGGCTCCATATTTGTATGCCTATCTGTGTACATATATCTAAGTATATATATGTACATATACATGCACTTGTATGTATATGCTGTGCATGTATTTGAATAGAAAATTTTCCAGACATACAGAGGGAGAAAGCGAGGTGGAAACATGTTTCCATATAGAGTATGTGTAACAGATAACTGAAGTGTTGGCTCTTTCATTAACTTCCAATGATGTTAACATCAGTTTAATTTAATACTTGACTTTGAATTGGAGACCGAAGCTCAAAAAGACATTTTGTCCCCTTAGCATTAAGCTGTTTTTCTGGCTTCTTGCTTAATTCTGTCTTTGTGCATTCCTGAGAAAATACGATCCTGTAATATATTAACTGGGAAGCATTTCTGTGATAACATGTTTGTCTGCTGCATCTTAAGATTCTGAGGATATGACCGTACTGCTAGCAACTGAATTTGATCTGTTTCAAGGTTTTGGTCCCTCGCCCATGATGTGATGATTGACCTTGTGTGTATTCTTAGTTTTCATCAGTGAAGTGAAATGTTTTCATTTAGTTCACCAGCCAATATTGCGTGTTATTTTAGTAGCATATAGTTTACTGCATTAAACCACCTTCAATGGATTTTTTTTTTTAAACAGTCCTGTTTTCCGTTGTAATGGTCTGTATGTTGCTTACAGTTAGTTATCCTATTTAAAAACTCAACCTGTTTTGAGTTAATTTCTTGTGAGCTCTCCGATAGTATCCATACAGACAGTATTAAGGCTGATGTAATCTCCTGTAGTTGCTTACAGATTTTTATATAATAGGGAATAAGTAAGGTGAGCTGCTACTGTACTCGGGAGCAAATCTTTGCAATATTCTTGCCTTTCTCTCAGCTATTAGTTGCCTGCTGTATTGGCAAACTCATTATGATTGCAGTTAACTTAGCATCAGAACATCACTAATTGACCAATGTAATGTACGAAACTAATTTTTCACAGCTCAGGGACATGAATCATTACTTTATCTTGTCACTAACGCACTTACTTGACTTGCTTAATTTTAAAATTATCCTTATAAAATGAAGATGAATTAACGGTGCATGTTCCAAGCTAGAATAAATTAGTTTCTAATGGGTAGTTCTTGGAGTTTAGTTTTTCTTGTTGCACTATATGGAAGATGTGGCAAACGTCTATTGTCAGATGATCCAGTTTATTGAAAATAGTGGATCTAACACATTTTTATATTCAAAGCTTTAAGCTATTCTGTTTTTAAAAACCTTTCCCCCTCCTCATTACTGTTTTTAAGGATTTGGTGAAAATTCACAGGAATCTAACACAGGACATCAATGATTCCATTGTTAACAAAAATGATCAGAACCTATATCAAATTTTTATTAACTACAAAGAAAGGTAAGATTTATGCGCTCTTACTAATTATGATAACCTGTGCTCATATCGGTGAAGTATTTTACCATATTTTTGTTTGATAAATATCTCTGAAACAGGGTTGGACTCAATGTTGATGTAATTATTAAGCTAGTATTTGGTGTTTTGAGCCTAGAAGTCAAAATGTAACCTCTTGCTATACGAGTCCTCCCACTTCTTACATCTAGTTTTGTCGATATTGTTACATAGACAGGCACAGCAATTTTTTAATGCAAATAACCCGAGGTATTTTATAGCATGTACCTGTATTGTTTTACTGGCAAATTGTTATAAAAGGGGAAGAAAGAGCAAAATAAGACAAGGATACATATTTAAGGTTATTGCAGGTTAAAGAAAACAAAAGAGGTCGCACTTGAAAAGAAAGCAAAAGCGAAGAGAGAGGAGGCTATGGTCTTACCCTACGCTGCAATCAAAGGCGTAACAGTAAAGCAAACATTCTCTGCCTTCGAACGGTGAAAAACAGCCAGGCTGATAACAGAAGAGGTGTAGCAGCATGCCGTGCCCTGTAGGCTAATTGCCAATTTTTTTTACCCACCTTGGATTTTTTTTTTTTTCTGCCAGCACTGGACAGATGTTGGACTTATAGATGAACTTACATGCCTATGGTACTTAGCTGAAAAACAATTGTATTGTGGACAACAGTGCTGACCTGCCTTGAAGTAACCCTTGGGTTATTGTTAAAAATGAGTTCCTTCTGGAGCTGGAATGGGAAAGACCTGTGGAAGCTAATTGTATTTGCTTGAGGGTGATGGGGAAGGAGAATTGTTGCAGTAATAGTAGGCTTGTGAGATATTGGGCAGCTGCATCTGGAAAATGTTAGAGAGGAGAATTGTTTTCTAAGGGAGGAGGGTGTCCCAAACTGCCCTTAAACAGTCTTGCCTTCAGAGACCCTCTGTCTCAGCTTTTATTTTAGAGGAGAGCATGCTTATTTCCCAGGCTGTTAAACTTTCTGCTGCTGTAGGGGTGAATTAGGGGACGAGAAGTTGTTTTGGAAAATGCTTATCTTTCAAAACTAGTTCTGAGATGCATGCTAAAAGGGGAACAAAGGACGCTGAGAAGAAACCTCAGGTTTATATTATACAAAAAAGGAAACAGATGGAGGTATACTGTGTCTTAAACCATGTGATGATTAAAAGTAATAAGAAATAGTAAGTGTTAAATGAGTGTCATCACTGTAATTGTGGAAAAAAGGGAATGAAAATGAGCGGTAAAGATTAGGTGAGAGAAAAAGGAATTTAGGAGACCCCATGGGAGCCCAGAAAAATTGGTTTTGAAGCATACATAAAGAATCACCTCAAGAAATATATGAAAAAGTGAAACGAAGCAAGACTCTTTGCAATGGGACTGGCAGAAAGAAGCACTCCAAGCAGGGGCAAGAAACTCCTGTCATGAAACCGGGCTCCTTCAAGAAGCATAGCTGTCCTTGACAACTATAGAAAATATCTTGAGGTTTTTATACATGATTATTTTCATCTGAGAACTCACAGGATATAACCTGGTAGAAAGTATTGGAGGTGGATCAGTTTGGGTAACCTACAAGTTCTTTAAAGTATAGCTGTAATTAATGCTGGTAAGCCTGCGCTACAGATTTTATTCATTACAGTGCTGCAAACCTAGTATTGTAAATACTACAGACTGTTCTGTTAAATGGCAGCTAGGCTACTTTTTAATGAGTCCTGTATTTATTGGAACGTATACATGTGAACATTAAAGGAAATTGCAATTATTTTACAACATTTTGAAGGCAGTTCAAAATGATATTCTCCTGAATATTCTTCCTTGTATTCATGCTGCCCACTGAAGTCTGTGGTGACTCCTATACTTGCTTATTTAGGCACTGCTCCTCTTGAAAGTAAGATTGTTCATGCTGTATTTGTGAAAAATGATCAAGAATCGTTCTTAAATAAGCAAATAATCCTTTTATTCTTTATCTCTTGCTTTGATTTAGATTGGTTATTTATGGACAATACTGCAGTCAAGTGGAGATAGCGATATCGTGCTTAGACAACATCTCTAAGACAAAAGAAGATGTTAAATTGAAGTTAGAGGTATGTTTTAAAGCGCGCACGTGTGTGTGTGTATATATAAAAATAAAAAAAACTATGTGTTTCTTAGGAATTTTCATCCAAGTAAAAAACTGTAATAAAAAACTGGCTGGACTGATATGTAAATGTTTCTCTCTTCCTTTTCTTTTCTTTTTTTTTTTTTTTTTTATTTTTGAGGCTTTGATGAAACGAATGTGAGCTGTTGTGGTGCACATACTAGCACTGAAGTGAATGGAGTTTTTGCACTGACATCAGCAGGGTTAAGGCTTTTTTCAGAAAGTGATCATCAGCTGTACCTTTTTGTTTATTGTGGCATCTCAGCTGAGAACCCAGAGTTGCAGAATCACTCAGGTTGGGAGGGACCTGTCGGCTGAACATGCCCTGGTCCTGCAGTCTCACAGGTTTTGCTATCTGCTATGACCCCTAGGTCCTTTCCAGCAGAGCCGTGCCCTAGCCAGTCAGCTCTCAAGGTCAGTGCGTTCCTGGTTAGTGTGCACCAGGTGAAGGATTTGAGCTTTATCCTTGTTCCCTTCATGTGAGGTTCCTGTTGGGCCTTGAAGAGTGGTGTCAGCTGCTCCTCCAATCTGTTGTTGTCTGCACACTTGCTGTGGGTATCCTCTGCCTTTTCCTGCAGATCATTGCTAAAGATATTAAGTGGGAGGGGTCCCAGGACTGACCCCTGAGGAGCTCTACCTGCAACTGTCCTTCAGGTAGTGTAGGAAATATTAGTTCCTGCTTTTTTTTTTAAGCCTCATTATCTAGCCAGCTTTACATACACCCAGTAGTTCATTCATCTGGAGCATAACATCCCTACCTGGATATCAGGATGCTGTGGGAGATGATCTTGAAAGCCTTGGAAAAATCAAGGTAGACTCTCCCTACGCATTCACATATCTAGACATTTCATCGTGAACAATAGTCAAGTAGGTCAAGCATTGATTTGCCTGTGATAAATCCATGCTGGGTATTCCCAGTCACCAGCCTCATATGCCCAGAAGTTGCTTCCAAGAAGACATGCTCCATTATTTTTGCAGGGGCTGTTGTGAGGCTGACCGGCCTGTAGTTTCTGACATTATCTTTTGGTTTATTTGAAGATGGATGTAATATTTGCTGCCTTTGCTGTACTGATAGGCAATGCCTTTTCTTTTTTTCTTTTCTTTCATTTTAGTTCAGTGGAACACATGATTTCTGCTGTCTATCTGATATTTATTCTTCTCTTTCTTGTGCTCTTGAAATACCTAAGAACAAGTGTTCTGACCCAAACTTTTTTGCTCAGCTGTTATTGCCATATCAGCTATTTTTCTTCATTTTGTTGATGTTCTTTATTTCAAGCTTAATATAGTCACTTGGCCCATCACTGAATTTTCATATAAATCAATTGAATATTTCTGTTTTCCAACTGGTTTGTCTTATTCTTTCTTCTGCTTTGAACCAGGAATGTTCCAAGAGGGCCAATAATGGGAAATTTACGTTACGGGATCTTTTAGTGGTTCCAATGCAGAGAGTGCTAAAATATCACCTACTGCTCCAGGTATTTTATTTTTGAATCTTAAGGAGACTGAGAGCAAAACTGCAATTGTTGATAATCAGTGGCTTGTAAAAGAGAGAGCTAAAGGTCTTTATCAAAGGGAAGTGATTGATATTTCCATAGATTTGAGGCTGATTTATTATGAAATAAAATCCAGTCAAGAGTGAGTTTTCTTAGAGATCATTCCTCAGAGCTGAAGACTATCTGGGGCAAAAAGAATAAAACACAGTTGTCCTCAGTACCTGAACCTATCATTCTTGGTGTGTTTATAAAATGGTTAGTAGTACTAAACTGTAATCATGGTACTTTGAAATGTGAACCATTATCCGCCCCAAAGAGGAAACTGGACCATGCTTACAGAATACTTTTAAGATGCTGCTGTGCTGTCATAAATCATAATAAAGCCAGATTTATTTGGAAATGCTTCTTGTTATAACCCACAAAGTGGTAGCTTTTGCAGTTAGTTCTGTAATAAGGGTGGAGGGTCTTATAAATTTAATTTGATAGGTGTGCCATGAGACTCATTAGTTCAGCTGCAAAGAAATATATTACTATATTACACTGTCAACCCTGCTGACGCTTGTAAAATGTCATTTTAAAAAGATCTACTACTTCTATGTAAAGCATAATTTTGACTCTGCAGAGCAACGTATATTTTGTAGTATTAATTTTTTGAAATATTTGTATAAATGCATCATCAATGCTTTGATCAACGGAAAATTGGAGAAAACAATGTCTGGTACTGTTGCTTTTAAAAAAAAGTATTAGAGCTGGGCCATGATTTTACAATCAACCTGTGTATTATGAAAAGATGATATACAATATGTCACTGTGGTCTAATGTGTGACACTGTAGTATACATTGCACAAGAAACAAATATGTTACACACTTTGAAAGAAAATTTGACTAAATTGTTGTAATGTGAAGTATAAATACTTATTCCTCCCTTTCCTATGATTTTTAGCACGTTATTATGTTAGCCGAAATTATAGAGAAGAAATAACCTGTTTCCCCGAGAGGTTACTTTTTCAACTCATAAAACCCAAAAAGCTCTTTTATTTTCCATATGGGAAGTGGCTAAAAAGTCTTTAAACATTTGCTTTTCATTTAAATGTGTCTTCCAAGTCAGCTTTGTCTTAGGTGTAATGAGACAATGATTTCTTTTAAGCAGTTGCACAATTTAGCTGGGATTTTTATTGCCAGCGTACATGCATCCCTCTCTGCAGACAAGCACACGGGTTGCTATACCGTATAGTAACGTGCAAATGAATTCAAGTGTTTACCTGTGCTTTCAGCATGCACAGTAATGATGTGATAGGGAACTTTTAAGTGCTAGACAGACCAAATTAACTTCTAATGATAGTTCATTATGAGCTAAAGTTAGTGTTAGGCTATACAGCAATCATTCTTAAACACTTGCTAATTTTCTGTTTGCAGTAGTCCCCACTCAATTATAGGCTGCTCACTTTGGGGTTGAAAATGTGAATTCTTGGGTTATGTTTTCTGGTTTTGGCTTTTTTCTTTTTTTGGGAGGGGGGAAATGTGGAAGGGGCGAGTATGGGCAATGACAACTTGAGTTTGTAGACTGACAGACAGTGGGTGAAAAGTTTTAACTGTTCTGTCCACAGGAGCTGGTGAAGCACACTACTGATCCCATGGAGAAGGCAAATCTGAAACTGGCACTTGATGCGATGAAGGTAAGTGTTGATGGCAATGAACGATTTATGTCTTTGTTGGCAGTAGAAATGGAAGCTCAGGACTATATTTCATCGAGGAGATAATGTTCATCACAGCAGATCAAATGTTTTCATAAGTCACTGTGAGCTTCGTTAAGTATCTCGAGGCAACTATATAACTAAGTGCTTTGCTCAAGTTTGGGAAACAACTTCAGTATTGTTCTGAAGTGGAAGATTTATGAAATTAAACTTCCTTATTTCAGTTTACTTCTACATTATTTGCTGTCATATAGTGAAATGAGAAACAGGTTTTTCAGTAATTGTGGTCTCACTTCTGAAATTCAGGAATATTTCTGTCGATGCAAGTCAATTCTAATTAAGACTCCAATCCTTCTTTACACGACTTTTTCTGTCATCTTTATATGATCTCTGTGACTTTAACTTTGAAAGTAGTGTCTTTCTGGAGGTAGACTGTCTGTCACTGTACATTCACTTACACGCGGTACAAACAAATGCTTTATAGAATAGGTGTGTACTACCTTATGTTTAAGGTAATACATCATGTGTTCCTCTGCACAGCCTCAGAAATGAAGCACAGTTCTGCTTCAGTTGACATTCGTGTGCTGGAATTGCGATTTTTTTTCTTATCATTTGTGGGGAAAGAAGTCAACACAACATAGGAGTAAGTCCTGATGTAATCCGTATGGTCCACAGAAGATGCTGAAGTCAGACTAAGTTAGTTTTGGGTCACACAGCTGTCTCATATTATATTACTGTCTGCCTTGAATGTGCGGAAAACAGACCAGCTCACAAATAAGATTTTTTGTTCCCCTTTTTTGTCATGTGGTTTTATGAAGTCAATGTGGAGAGAGCCACCATGCTAATCTCCATTGGAGAGATGCCTGAAATGGGGTGGCATAGTGTTGCTTCCATCTAGTGGCAAGTTGTGCATCCTGGCTGCTTCTAACTGGCTAGGAAGATAATCCTGTTTTTTATCCCCTTCCTGTCCCCCGTTTGCTTTCCTGTTTGCTGGCTTGCTTCATTGGGTTTGGTGGCTGTTGGACTAAAAATAGAAGATCGGTTAAGACATCTTTTGCCAGAGTGGCTGTGGCAGTTATGTGCTGGTTGGCAGAAGGAAACTAGCCAAGTAAAGCTCCTCCCAAGCCACCCTTCCCCTCCACCAGAAAAAGCACCTAGGTATGAGCATGCCTCTTTAAGGCTGCAGCATTGTTTTCCTCCTGATTTACTGTATCCTCTTATAACAGTTCCTGCCAGTGTAGTAACTGTGCAGCATTGCTCTTTAGAATAATTGCCAACAAAGTGCCAAGAAAGCAACTTCTAGTAGGGATTTCGCTGTCAGATTTCTTTTAGCATCAAGATTAAAGGTTATTTAATTTCTACACTAACTCTTTTAAAAAAGACTGATGTAATGTATCCTCTGCAGAGTCATTTGTGAATCTATCATAATAATTGCAGCTATTCTTGGATTTTGATTATAAATGTCCTAGGAAGACAATCTTTCTCCCACCCTCCAAATTTGTGACCATGCTGAAGGGATACTGTAAAAACAAGTTGTGAATATCAGAATAGCTTCCCCAACTGCTGCTCTTGGCATCCCTGACCTTACAAATTACAACTCCTGCTCACTCCTCATTTCTAAACATGAACAGAGAAGCAAATTGTCACTGCTACTCAAGCGTGTTCTAAGAGTTTCAAAGGCTTTAGTGAAATGTGTACAGTACGTGTTCTGGTACAGGGGACAACAATGATCTCAACCTGCAACTTCTGTTTGTATATCCCATTAAAAGCCTGCCTCTGCTGTGCAGCAGTAAGAGCAAGATCCTACCACTTGAGCAGTAACTACTTATCTCCTAATCTCCTAACTACTATCTCCCTAAACTTATGATGTGTTTACACCATACGTGCTGTTTTGGAGCTGCCTTACATAGTTTCCTACTACGTGTTCAATTTACTTTTTGTCTTATGCTCAGATACTGGATGTTGTTGACTGCTTTTTTGACAGTATGCTGCATAAATTATATTTCCTTCTTTAATCTTGAAAATAAGACATTAACAAAATCCAGAAAAAAAATCAGCCCATTTTTTTTCAATTTTTTACACATTTCCCTCTCTCTTGCTACTAAATTTGTGTTTCAATAGATAAGTTGAAGAAAGTTGTAAATATGGTTGAACATATGCAGAGACTTTTCTTCTTCTTTATTTAGGCATGCCTATTGATAATTCTTGAACATTAAAGACTAACTGTACAGATAAGTCAAAGACAAAATTAGACATAAATTCGCCAAAATAATGTGAGTGATCTGTTACGGAAATTTTTTTTCTCCTTCCTTTTTCTGTTGATGCTCTAGGACTTGGCTCAATATGTAAATGAAGTCAAGAGAGATAATGAAACACTGCGTGAAATTAGACAGTTTCAACTATCAATAGAGAATCTGGTATGTGATTTTTTTCATTTATACAGTTTTTAAATCACTTTTGATCAAATGTATAGATAGATGTATTTTTTTTCCCTATTTTGTACGAGATTATACTACTCTTGGTAATATAAAAGTATGCTTTGCTTCATTTAGAATGGCATTAATATTTAAATACAGAAATCTGCAGTTTTGAGGGATCTGCAGTTAAATGTATTTGCATGGTTAAAGGTTTGTATTTGTCTGGTGACTCAAGCATTTTTATAATGAGTAAATTTTTCCCATTTGAAGACAAAAATGGAATGGACTGATAATTTATTGCTTTCAATTTAGATGATAGTGAGGAAAACCAGTTGTTTTCAGGCCTGAGAAGTCCTTATTTTGGGGTAAATGGAGTAGAGTGGTCTGACCATGGTGTGTCTCCATCTTTCCCCTTTTGATATTTTGGATCATACATGTTTCTTCTCTTTCAGAATCATTCCCTCTTACAGTATGGAAGACCTCAAGGTGATGGGGAAATAAGGATAACTACACTAGACAAACGTGCGAGGCAAGACAGGTGATGGCATGAATTTGGGTGTTTGTTATTAACAAGCTTAATAATTCTTGAGAATACTTTGCATTTCACTGTGCATTCATAGAGCCCATCCACCATTTACCAAGTGAATTTTCACAGTGATTAATGGGAAATTAGCTATTACATGGTCATCTGAGATCACTTAAGTCCCTTGCAAGTAGAAAGTCTCTAGCAAAAGTACTTTCAGTGTTTTTTGTTTCATTATTCAGTTGTATAGTTTTTCACCTTCGAAATTTTAAGTGCCATAGGCAAAGGTGTGCAAAATAAGAATTTGGGCGTTGCCTTTCTGGAGTGTTTTAACCATCTTTATATTGTATTTTCATAGGCATATCTTCTTGTTTGATCTAGCTGTAATTGTTTGCAAGCGGAGAGGTGATAATTATGAAATGAAGGAAATAATAGATCTTCAGAAATACAAAATCACAAATAACCCCACTACTGATAAAGAAAATAAGAAGGTAAATATTTGTTGTGAATTCATATAAAATGTGTATTTTTGGCAGCAATTTGAAATGTTTTGCAGGAGTTCAGAATGTGTATACAATTTATTTAGAATTTGATCTTTTAAATATAAGCTGAAGTGAATATTTAGGGGCTCAGCTTTGTTTGTTTTGGGGTAATTAAAGTGTTTGAGTAAGTCATTTGTAAGTGAACACAATAATGACGCCTTGGTGTTCCCAAAATACAAGAATTAAGGAGAACATAAATGCTTCTTTATTTCTTTCCTTTCTTCATAACTGGTGACTTTTGTATTGCCAATCTTTTTATGCAGTGGTCTTATGGCTTCTACCTCATTCATGTCCAAGGTCAAAATGGTTTAGAAGTTTATTGTAAAACTAAGGACTTGAAGAAAAAATGGCTTGAACAGTTTCAAATGGCTCTGTAAGTATATTTTTATTAAGGTAGGATCACTTTCATCACCAGTGTAAGCATGTCACTTAAATTATGCTGAACTGCTTTCATGTTTAGGTTTTATTTTTAATATAGCCTAGTTATCTCTTTTATTTGACTGGGAAACAGCTGAGTGACAGCTTAATGAACAGAATATTTCCCTGAAATTCCTGTAGGAAAAGAAAGAGGGCACTGTAGACTATGTATTAGTTTCCAACTTCGCTGCTAAAACTGCTTTAGTAATGCTATCTTAAGCAATAACGGGGAAATATTAATTTTCTTAGCAATAAATATCCAACATAATAGCGACATTTTCCCCCTCCCATTTTTTATTTTGATTAATTGAAATATATGAAATACATTTTTTGAAAGGTGATGCTGATGATTTTAGAGAGGATCTTGGAATCTTTCCCAGTGGGTTTTAATTAATTTGTTGTTTAGTATTTGGATAAAGTTGGCTGGCCTATTAAATTTAGTTTCATAAGACTGATTTACTTTATATATTTTCAACTAAAAGAGGAGGTTGCTTTAGACTTCTTCAAAAGTAAGTTGTTCCAATGCAGCACTGCAGATTACATTATTGTTATGCAGCATGAGCTTTATTTCCATGTCTGATTCTTGTCAGAAAGACAAACATGATTATTGACACCTTGGGTATTCTGATTAAATTTAATAAGTGAATGACAGAATTGGATGACGGGATGATGCTTGCTTTATGGTAAAAAAAAAAAAAGTATGAGGGGAGTGACATACATGAAAACAGGGAGAAAGCGTTAATAAGGTTGTTTTGAATGTGATCCTAAAGGTACGTGAATTTGGAAAAAGGGCTATTATGAGCTAATGTGAGTGAAAATCCCTTATAAACTTGCTTATAAACTATATATTATACGAAGGTTTCGAAAAAATGTGTGCTGATTTTTAAAATGAAAACATTAGGGAGGAGAGCGTGAGCTAGACAGATATTATAAGGTCTGATGACTAGGGTTCCCATCTTGCTGATTTTTCTTGAAGACAAAAATGGTATGTGTTTTGGCAAAAATTTCTGGGTGGCAGAGTGGGGGATGAGAAGAACTATTTATTTGTATGCTTGTAGAAAGTGGAGTAGTTAGCCTCTTCCTGTCCCCGTGCTCTTCCTGCTGAGCTTCCTGTAATGTCATTATTGATATTTACTTAAACATAGACAAAACATGTATGAGAAGCTTTAGCATTGCAACTATTGATCGCTCTTCAGGCTTCCTGGCCCAGTACAAAAAAATCCCCAATCAAACCAAACCAAAGTCAGTCAAAGAGCTAAGGAGAGAGCAGTGGGAGAGCTGTTTTTTTTTTCCAGGAGTGTATCCTCAGTTCTTCACAAACATTTTTATGGTTTGATGCAGGATTTCCCCACCCCACTGCTGTGCGTGTGCTGAATGAGTGCAGCTGCATATCCTTGTCCAGCGTCAGGCACCAGCCAGCGCTCATGAGCTGGTGATGAACATACCTTAGGGAACAGTGGTTTACTGCTGCCCATTGGCCTGTGTGAGCAGAACAAACGGGACCTGAAGGATTGACAAGTTAATGTGCTGCTCTTTCCTCTTGGGCAGATGGAGTTGGTTATTGAAAATGAATGGTGCTGTCAGCCTTGTCTTGCATGGATGTCTGTCCTTCTTGTAAACCCATACCTCTTGTTTAACCTCTTCCTGTGTGGTTAGAGGTTGTAATGCAGAGGCACAGGAACTCAAGCAGCAGTGTTGCTGGAAGTCAGGGCTGAGGCGCAACATTATACAGCGTGGCATTATTTGCATGGGGCAATGCTTTTGCTCCCTTATATCTATAACCACTATTGAAACCAATGGGGGGGTTGTATGCTTTCTTACGTTTTTATGCCTTTCCCCTGACTCCACAACACATGGGTTCGACTTCATAGAATATTTTCCTCAACAGTTCTCCCAAAACATACCTTGGTGTATATAGCAATAATTATATTCTAATGCATACCAAGGCGCAAGAGTTTATTGGGAATAAACTAAGCCAAGTGTTTCAACAATTGTTTGATTGGTTTGATTTGTTTTTTTCAGGGGTCTCATTCCCTACTGTGTAGGTTATCTGTTTTAGTGTGATCCTACTCTGAAAAATAACCATGATTGCAATGATGCAATTATTCATCATACTTAATTATAATTGCTGCTTCTATCAGCAAAATACTTATCATTACTTGAAAATTTTACTGAGACTGCAAAACCAGCACAGCTGAAGGAGTAAATTGCATTCTTTTTTTGATTATCAAAAATGATTTTGTTTACCGAGTTCCAGACAGAAATTTCAATGCAGTTTTGTTGCCTTTTGGACTGCATTCTGTATGAAGTCAACCTAAGAACATAACAGGAGAACAAATTAGGATGTCTCTTATTATTCTTATTTTTAAAATTAACCTTGTTGTTACTAGAACAGTTTTACTGTTAGCTAGGCCGTAATTATTAATTTTTATTTTTTTAGGGGCTTGGATGCTTATACCAGTGTATGAACAACAATGATGATATAATTATATTGCTGAGAAGGCACCTACTGTTGGTATGGTGGTGTGATTGAGATGAGATGTGGGAGGCTTATTGATGAAGTATGAAATAGAGGAGAAGGCTGCTCTACTGGCTGGACTTGGCTTGGAGGGCAGGAGTACTTTAGGCACACTTGATAAGGAAAATCTTTCAAGGAAGGAAGGGTGAAATCCCAGTGCAGTTTCCAGAGTGTTGCTTTTTGGTTTCTGTTAGTTAACTAGTTCCACAAACCTGTGAAAATATTCTACCTCTTAGCCGGCTCTGTTGTTACTGTGGTACATGTGAGTTGTTTTATCATGAGGGGGGCTGGGGATGATGGGTTACTGGTTATAAGAAACTGAGTAAATTATTTTTATTCATCTGGCAGTTCAGCTGGTACAGTATGTATTTACTGTTTTCCTCAGACTGTTGCTTTATTTTGAAAGTATATAATACTGAAGACCTTGAATTTCTGTTTTTCCTAAGAATTTTATGAGAGTTACTGATGTTCATACATTGCATCCTCAGCAGCAATGATACTGTGGCATGGCTGCACTGAATTTGATGCTATTGAGCTGTTCATGGCAATCTTCACAGTTGAGGCTGGGGCAAGTTTATAGTGTCCAACCTTAAAAGTTGCTGGTTATTTGAGATCACTGGATTTTCTAGATGACAATAAAAAGTAAGATGCTGGGGCAGTGCATTTAGCATTGCAGTCAAGCTTTTGAAGCTGAATCTTTGGTTGGACTTGTAAATCTGATGAATTTGAGAGGTTTTCACAGAGCTAGAAGACAGGGGCCAATGGAGGATGTTTTAACAGGGGCCATCATATCACAAATGGCTGAGTGCCTTGGTGTGCCTATTCTTTCACTGATTTGCATGGAATTTTTGCGTGCACAGGGGAGAAGTGTAACCACTTGTGGCTTCAGAAGAGATGTGGTGTTTAACAGCAGAAGTGGTTCATCTGAGCAGTTGCTATTTTGTTCTTTGAACTCTGTTCATATTAATGGATGAGCCTGTAGCTGTATGGGTAAATAAGCACCTTTTAAAAGATAGCACTACAAAGACTTTACTGTACTAGACGTGGAATGTTTAAATTTAATCTAGCATGTCAAAGAACATTGGTTTAAATGCAAAGTAATTCCATATCCCGATAATATTAATAGAAGTGTACAGCCAAATTACTGCACTAAATTACTTAGCCAATTTAGAGACATCATGTATTAAGTGAAAGTTTGTCAGCCATGTGATAAAGTGCATGGTTTATTTGCTGCAACTAAGCCATTAAAAACCTCAAAAAATGATTGCGACTGAGACACAATTTTGTTAGATTTTTCTAGTAGCATGTCCTGTCTAATCTCTTTTCTCCTGTATTAAAAACACCTAGAAGAATCAGAACAAATATATAATGTTTCATAATATACCTGCAAATTGCATAAAATATTTGCTACTTCTGTGTTATTCAGCTTACGCTAAAAGGTAGGAGCATTGATTGGTGTATTTTGATTTTCCCCTAGAAAGCTCTCCTACAGATGCTTTTCTTATTTCAAAAATGCTTATTTTAAAAAAATACTTGAGTAATACATGTGTCAATGACATTATGCTAACCATTCTTTATTAAAAGAAAAAACTCCTTTAAAGTTTAAGTTGTCTGCCTCTATTTTATGCATATATAAAACCTCGGTTAAATTACTTTGGAACTATTTAGCTGACTAATTATAAGGCTTAATTTCTTATTATGTGGCAATTGCTTTTTCTCATCATTGTTGTGATGAATTTAATTCTCTCTTATTTCATCATGAGATGATAGAATAAATACTTGAAGAGAATATGTTGATTATTACTACAGCTGTCTCATGTTGACACTAAACATTTGCTTCTATCCACTAATTATTTCTTTGTGTGTAGTTAGTTTCTTGGTCACAGTAGAGTGTGGAGCAGGTGTATTGTCATCTTTACAATGGCAGAGGCCTTTTCCATGAAAGGCCAGATATTATGTTTTCCCACTGGCTTAATATCTGAATCCATTAGTGTAATACAGCATGCCATATCTTCTGCTGGTTTATGCTGAATTTATTTTGTCATCATTTTGTCCAGTTTGCTAATTTAATTAAATTTTTCTCTGGTTTCTCAATTGTGCTTTGTAATCCACTCTAAAAATGGCCATCAGCAAACTTGGCTTCAGCATATATTCCTAGGTAGGAACGTATCACACAGATATGCAATTTAAAATGTAGTCACAGAACAATTTTGGTTGGAGGGGATGCGTGGAGATTGTCTGCTACAGGGCTTAGGTTGCTCAGGGCCTTGTCAACTTGAGTTTAATACTGCTGGATTTCAAGATGCACAGAACTAATTTTGCAAAGTGTTATGCAACTGTGTTGTAACACGCCTTTTAATGAGGCTTTACTCAACATCTCTCTTTCACAAACTGAGAATTCCATGAAAACATCATGCAGGCAGAGAAACAGGCCTTTTCTTAATATAGTTAGCTAAATTTTCACCTCAAGAAGTAGCGATTATGGTTTCTCTTTTGACATTGTTAGTGAAATTGCAGTGTCTAATTAGTAATGCCTGAAAAATCAGTGAGAAACACATAGTCATTATAGTTATTAGGGTATGTGTTAATTGCACAGGCTTAATTAATCTGATATATATATTTTTTTTAAATCCAAATAAAAGAGATTTCAGACATGAAAGCCGTATAGCCCTCAAAAAAATAGTGGTTTTACTTTTAAGTCTCCACAGTTTGTGCAGCAGCTCAGGTACAGTCTAATATGTTTTTGAAAAAATTACTGTTTCAGTTAGACATAAATTCACACCCTATAACTCCAGGGATGCAGAACACATCATCTGATTGTAAGGAATGCCAAGATTCATGGATTCTCAAATCTGATAAGTGTGCGTGCAACGTTTTAGATTAGGTAAGCTGCATAAATTGTAGGTAGAGCTCAAAGAAAACTAGTGCAAGAAAAAAAACTAGGTGAAAAGTGCTCTTTTACCTATTACCATACATATTTCCAAATTTCATTGCACTCTGTGACTAATGACATTGGTCAGATTCAGCTCAAATAGATCTGTTCCCTCAGATAATGCATATGCATTATTAATGCACTAAGACTTCTTCTGAGAGAATATTTGAGCTCTGACATATTGAACACTGACATATTAAATTAAAGCTTTCTTATCAGAGCACTTCAAAAGCCTTAGCTATCTGCTACATTTTTCAATGCAAAGGTATTTCACTTATACCAACCTCACATAGGTTACCAAAGTAATAAACAAACATGCCTGCCTGGGCTCCTCCATCAGTATAAATATTTCAGCACTGCAAAAATGAAAGCCAAGTCCATGTCTGCTAAAGAAGAATGGTTGCCTGTTCTTTGCTATGACTCTGGTTGTTTGTGACCATATGTTTTTCGGGGTTATAAGCAAGCATTCACAACGTATGTATTGTTATGCACTTTCTTCAGATTATTCCAGACACAGCAAGAGCTGTGTGAAGATTCTGCATATGATTAAGAGTGCAGTGTATGGACAGTGTAGAATGTGAAAGCAAAATAGAATTTATGAAAACACTGTGTAAACACTTGTGGATGATAAATGTACTTCAATATTATGCTTTCTAGTTGACAAAAATTAAAGGTTTCCCAGTCCTTATGTTTTTATGACTTACCTTACAACATGTCAGGTATATTATTATGGAAATTAGTAAATGTTTCTTATAATTCAGAGAAATAGATCTGTAGTGACACTACATCATAAAAATAAGGTACTACCATCTAAATACTGTCTTTTTCTGTGCAAGATGTTACTGGTTTTTTAGTCTTTAAACATGGAATGCTGCATTATGTGTTTGTCCTGATACTTTGGCTATATGAACAGATGTCCTAGTTTCTTCCTGCAATCTTTGCTACCTTTTTCCTTAGGATATTTAGTTTTTTGTCTGGTAATTTACAAATTTATGGCTATATGCATCCTATAATTTTACTTTTTTTTCCTCCAAAACATAGACATTTGTCTTCACTTAAGTGTAAATAGGTGATAAAGTATTTAAAGCTTATCAAGGCAAGCATCTTGGTAAATCTGGATTTGTAAGACTTAGAACTTTTGCAAATAAGACTCGGCCTGTGAATACTAAAGTATTGATACTTTTGATTTACAAATACTGATGTGTGGCAGAGCTTTGTTCCCATCAGGTGATGTTTAAGTATGTTATACAGGAACAGATTAGCTCAAAGCAATCCGTCTCCCATGTTTTTCAGGGAAATAGGAAAAAGGAAAGCCATTATCTTATTTGAAACAATGCAGTACGTTTGTAAAAAGTTAACAAGATAAATTCCTTGATCTCAAAAAAGCCACTCATCATATGATCAAATAAGCAAATTTCCTAGCAAAGCCTTAGAAGTTGTGTGTTCTCGATCAAAAGCACAATTTACTTGTGATATGGTTAATTTAATTATATAACATGTCTTCTTGATGAAGACTCTTTGATGTGACAAACCAGAATGTCTGAGTATTAGCATATGGAGAATTGATTGATTGATTAATTCGGTAAATAGCATCTTCAAAGATGATTCTGAAATATAACAGCCTAGCTGGAACAGAGAAAATGAATTAGCTGTAAGTAATCAGCATTGCTCCTGAGAAGACAGGGTAGAAAAGAAGCTGAAATTTATCCTTTGTGAAATGGCATTGCCCACATCTAGTGAGAATACTCCTTAAGAATCCTGTTTTCTCTCTTCACCTTTTTGCAATAAGTAATAAATCCTGGTAAATATTAAAAAAGCATGATTTATTTGTATTTTTGTCTCTGCACTCTTATTTTGCTATATTATTACAGAAATGCCTTTCTGTTAGATGTCAGCATGTTGTATGAAGTGATCGGTTGACAAGGTAATAGTTGCACAGAGCCGAAGTATTTAGCAGGGAAAGAAAGGATAGTGTAAATGTAAGGATGGTTCTGCTGTTTGTGGGGAACGGGGTTCTAAGGAAAATCTGCTGCATATCAGAGCAGGGATTGAGGTTGGACATCTCTGGGGACCAGTTTTGCATGAAATACTTATGAGGTTTGTCTGAGAGCTTTTTGTCTTGGTTGACGCTGACATACATGATTTTCAGTTTCTTAAATTCTTCTGTCCATTTTATTACATAAAACATTTGAATATGTCATAAATGTCAGCTCTATTTTATTGCCTAGTTAAATTTTCCAAAACTTTCTGAGATGCTTAGTACCAGTTGTCATGGCCTAACTTCTAAGGTGCTTAAAATTTTGAAAGGTCACTTTGACACAAAAAGGGTGTTTTAACTTAGGATGTCTTCATAAATAATTTCTGTTAGCAATTAATAACTTACAAATACATACGGCAGATTTAGGTTTATTGATGTATTTTCTGCAGTGGTGTAAAATAGTAGTGCTGTAAGTAAAACTGGAATGAAAATTTTTGGTATCTGTAGGTATTAACCTGTGCCTTTTTCTTTATAGACTATACTGCATGAATACAGCATCAAATTTCATGTCACATACTCTTTCAAATAGTCTTTGGCAGTTCGTGCTCAGAGTGTCCATAATTCTGAACATTTCTGTATGAAGCATTTTAACTTCTTATAAGGATATCATGGAGTGTAGAATAATAACAGCTTGAAAATGCAAAGGCTGAGCTGGGGGTGAGAGTTGAGGAGAGTTTAAGGTATTGAGGTTTATCTGAGCTCCTCGTGGCATTTCTTCTTTTGGTACTTAAACCAGTTGCAATTCACTGCAGACTCCTTACCTGATACTTCATGCATCTGCTCATTTCGTATGCCTCTGGGCTCACAGGTGGGCATATATACATGAACTACCCTCTAAAGCCAAGTTTTAATCAAGGGAAATGGCTGTTCAGTTTCAAATACAGTGTGCTTTTAAAATTATGGGACATTTAGCAAACATCTACATGCAGTTGAACCCTGTGTAATTTCTTGTGACATGATTGCATTTCTTGAAGAGACTGATGTGGGAAGAAGATCTTCAAAACCTGATCCAAATAGCATTTCTCCAAAAATATGAGGTATCATTAGAACTTACTAGCATGTTTTTCCCTTTTAGAGGAAAACTGTCAAGCCCAAAGGGAGGGCAACTGTCTGTTATGCAGAAACCGTGACTCTGCTGGACAGACTGCTTCCAACCCAAAAGCTTATCTGGGCACTTGATGCAGTTCCAGGGCACTCAGAAAAACATGCTTGAGGGATCTCTGCTTGGGGAAGAGACGGTTCCTCTTCTATCCATGTAGGCAGTCCCAATGGACTGTGACAACATGAAGGAACATCGCTGGGCTTAAATGATACTTGTGAGGTTTATCATCAGTCCCCTGAGCAGAATGGCTCAATTCGGTCAGTGTTTACAATGCCTTTGTTTTCTCTGTATTTAACAGATAATTCACATTTTAAAGGAACTTTCTTGATCCATTTGCAAAGCGTCCCTATGCAAGATGCATTTATTCTTTATTTTCCTATACCTGCTGCAGTTCCTACAAGTAAGCATTTGTGTACTTTTTGTGGTAGAAAAATGATGAGCACATATCCGAGGAATATCAAACATTTTTCAGTTCTCATTGGTGTTGTTTCGGTTTGGTTCAGTTTTTTGTTTGTTTGGTTGGTTTTGGGATTTTTTTGGGGGGGTTGCCCCCTTTCCCCTCCATTTTTCCTTCCAGCTCCAGAAAATATAAATTTAGTTTAAAAATTCTTGAAGTCTGGGAAGGAGAAGTGGAGTTCTTAATTACTTAGTCCAGACAAGCAATTTTTCAACATTAATTGAGATGTTTGTAATGGGTGTAAGCAACACCTTCTCGGTGGCCTTGACCCAGGGAGGAGGGGAATCTTTACAGGTCTTGATTGCTGAAGTCAAGCGAGTGTTGGAAAGCTGCCAAGGAAGCAATTCAAAGAAATGGCACTCAAAATAAAGCAAGACAGAAGAACTGATCGCTAGTGGAGGACAGCAGTGGACCTTGCAGGCAGGTTATTTAAACCAGAGTTTCTAACTGGTAAAATGAAAGGTATTAGTAAATAAATGTAGAATAAAAGAAAGAGGGAGAATTTTTATTTGTGCTATGCTCCAAACTCTTTCCTTCAACTCCCTGCAGAATATGAAGCCACAACATGGTAGACTTCTAGTGCTTTCTGCTGCTGGATACTTTCTTGTTGCTATGGGACTGACACCCATAACCAAAGGCAGCAGCTTCTAGTTGCTTCTACTCTTTACATTTTTGTAATACCACCTCTTCTCTTCTGTGTGCTTTTTTTTTTTTCAGTACAGGCAGTGTTATTTGCATTTCATTAATTTCCCATTTAAAATTTAAGCTTGCTATAAGAATTTAATTAATCTAATTGATTTAATACTTTATTTTTTCCCTTTGTTATATTTTTCTTAGATTTATTGTCAGCCAGTAGGCTTTCAGTGATATGTCAATGCAAAATAAACTTGAGAAGTCTGTAAGGCTAGTACTGACACATCCAAAGGACAAAGCAACCAAGGGAGGTTGTACTCTGAAAGCCAAAAACTTGTGAAATGAGGTTTTGGCTTTTTTTTTTTTTGTTTTCTGTATCTTCAGAAATACGGCCTTTCTGGAAATGGTGACTGAGGTTCTAATGTGCTTATTCTCAACATGGGAAAACAGGAGGAAGGACCTATAGTAAACTATCTCTTAGCCTTTTATGTATTCTTGAGACACATGATGTGTAGTAATTACATATTTAGTAGAGAGATAAGAGAGAGCGAGCCTTGGTCCGGAAAGTTTAGTAGTTTTCCTGGTGTGTTTTATTTGGTAAGTCTTAACTGTGTAGAGGAAGTTTAAACTGTGAGTAATAGGAAATATATTTGTGCATAGCTCACTGAAGAAGTTACAATTCATTTGTTTACTACAACCTTTTGTGAAGGGTACTCCATGTACTTTTTCTTGTTGGAAACAACCATGAATTTAAGAATGCTGATTAAAAAATTAAGTTGTTGCTATAAGGTAGCCAAATCCTGTTATATGCTATTGCTGTTCAGACACATTCTGATATAATCTTTTCTCATCAGAAAATGGTTTTGATGAAGTAGGGAAATGACAGTAACAAATCCCGTCTAAGTTGATGTTGATGATGTACACTTTCCATTGCACTATGCATCTTAGAAACACTGCAGACCCAAGATCATCAAAGTTCTGTTTTGTAAAATGAGGTATAGAACTTACTGTTGCATGTCAAGATCTCCAAGTTTCATTGTTTTATTTTAACTTAAGTATTAGTGTTTTGATTGCTACATGTTTGTATCTTGAGAGTTAAGAATTACTTAAAGTTTTTGAACGGTTATCCCAACCACTTTAGAGTGTTAGAAAACTATAGCTTAAGCTGTTGCATTTTATTCGTATGCACAATTATTTTGGTATTCTGAGGTAGAATAGTAGAGAGAATGTATTCCTTATTCTGTAGGCATAGGAAGGGGTGCCTGAATGTCTTGTCTGGCAGGATAATTTTGGGCTATCTATAGCATTATTTTGTTGGCAGCTGTGCCATTGATCTAGGCGACGATTACTCCTAGAATGAATTCTGACTGCAAAAACTTGTGGGGCAGTGTTGATAATGTGACATTTTCTGACACCATTTGTAAAGATGTTGCATTACATGTGTGGCTGAAGACAAAGTTGGCCTCTGATCAGTTTTCTCTTCTGAGACTCAAAAGTCAACAGAAAGAAGTGGCACTGAAAATATGGCAAGTATTTTTAAAAGGGTAATATTTCATATGCACAAGATCAGCAAAGAAGGAGTGCTCCAAAGCATGCTGATATCAAGGGCAATTGAGTAAGATACCTGAATAACTGTTTCCTGCACTGAACTCGGCAATCTTTACAGACAAAAGATCTGTTCAGAGATGCAGGATTGACTGAAGATCATCATACTTGAACAGTGGCTCCGATGGCTGATGCAGACAAGAATTGTGAGCCCAAATGATAGAGACTAGTGAGACAAACATCTGCGGGTCTCTGGGTTGGTGGTGTAGCACTGAATTGGTCCCAGTGGGACTAATATTCTGCAAGTAACTTAGAGAAAGCTTTACTCGAAAGGCTCAGGGGCAGCCCAGGGACACTGCTGTATGACTGGAGTAAATCTGGTTGCGGGTAGCCAGCAGTATGCAGGAGAGTGCACTTGTGGTTGTCCTTTACAAAATCTCTGCTGCTGAATTGAAGAGAGAATTGGAAATTTTTTCCTAATTACAGATTCACCCTGTTTCTGTATGCTGACATTTGTCTCTGCTTGAGTGTAGGAGTTAAAACAGCCTGGGGAAAAAGTAGAAAAGAGGAATGGAAACCACTATTGCCTCCCCATATTGCTTGTAAAAATAAGAGAAGAGTTTTACCATAAAATAAGGAACATGTTCTCTAACAGTATTTATCTCAGATTAAGTATTCCTGGTATATGAGTGACTTCCAGCTCTGGCCAGACATCAAGATTGTTTAACAGCAGAGAACGGATAAAACACTTCATTTTGTGGTGAGCCTGGGTCACCCCGTAATAGAAGTTGTTGTGGAAAGACTGGGGACTGTGGTGGGGCTTGACTGGTGACGGTTCCACTGTGATGGGCAAGGAACTCAATTCAAGGAAGGAACCCTAAATTAATTTTCCAAATGCTAGTCACAAATTGCTTCAATATGTTTGAATTTTTATAACAAAGGAGAAGAAGATTTGAGAAGAATGAAATGTTCTTTTTACAGGTCTTGTGTTCTCAGGGCATCAGGTACAGCTTGAATGCTGTAACTGAGAGCTTCTTTATGGATGGACATGACTATGAAAAGTTGTATGCTATGCTGTGACTGCTTTTTTCTGCTGAAGTTATTGGCTTTATTCACTGTGTTTAAAACCTCAAAAAATAGTGTATGCTATTCAGTGTGGAAGGTTTTTTGGGAAAAAAAAATTTTGTATGGTCCATGTGGTATTTAGGCTTGGGCAGTCACGGATGATTTGTGCTTGATCTCTAGTTGGAAACTCCCATTTGGTATCAAGTTGGGTTATTTTTGCATTATTTTTGATTTGTTGAAAAGCAATATATTGAAAACTAAAATATCAACCCCCTGGATTCATTAGGTTTCAGACTTTACATTAAAAGACTTGCTGCTTGATACATACTGCTACAATGCATCATCTCAGATTATCTCAGACTTGTCTGATGTGATGTGTAATGGAACTACAGAACTGAACTTTCCATAATGCAGCATGACTGATCAGGTACTAGAATGTGCAAGAGCTTTCCTATCCACAGCTAGCATTGCAATATATTTTTTCCTACGAATCTTTCCATATTCCTTCTCTACGTTTACAGTATATAATACACATTTTTTTTTCTGTAGTGTTTTCTGGTTTTTTTGTTCTATCTTTAGTTATCTTTCTATATTGGTCTTCACTATGCAGTGCTGTTTTCAGAGTAAGTATATTATTTCTTATTTTAAACTCTTCTCCTGCCTTTATCAGAATATTGATGACTGGAAACGAATTTCACATAAATGTGAATTTTTTTTTCGAGTAGACTTTATATATGAAAAGATAGATAATATGAGAATGGGCAAAATCCTGATCTTTTTGAAATATGATGGACTTAAATTTGAGAATATATTTTGCTGATTTGTAAACTGAAATAAAACACATGACGTTTTCCTGTTCCTGTTTGATCTCAAACCTGAGACAATGAGTATGACTAATTAGAAATAAAAAGGAAGAGACAAAAGAAGTCTTGAATGTTGCTTTTCTCACTGGCATTGTTCATTTTGAGACAACTGCTTGGAACTATCTTTTGTTGATTCCTGTTATCTCTGCACAGGATCCTCTGCAATATGCTGAGGCTCTAGTCCCTTCCAGATTCATTCAGTCTATGGGTGATGTACTCCAGTGGAGTCTTCTTTGATTCATTAAACTTTTGTTGTTAGTGATTTTTAGGCTTTTTCTTCTGGATGATGAGTCTTTTGTCAAAAAAGGGAGAAAAATTATATCTTTTGAGTGGTGGATTGAAGGGCTAGAAAAACTTAAAAAGTCCTTTTTGTTTATGAATAGTTGCTCTGCGTCCCTAAAAGAGCTATTCACGCTCATGTCTTTTAAAAAAAAAAAGCTATTTAGGACATGTTTGTGCTAGCTTGACCTTAGCCAACAAGGAAACACATGAAGTTAGATGGTAGTGAATTGATAGAGAGTGTGAAAGATGTGTAGAGGGTGAAGAATAGGCAGGTTTTTAGACAGAGAATTTATTGAAGTAATGGTTAGAATCTTACATTCACTAAACTAAAACCTGCTGGGGTTTAAAGAAACTGAGGGATTCACTTTTTATGACACATTTTTATGATCCTTAAGAACTGAGTAGTAGTTGGAATCAAACTAGGTCCTCCTGTAGGTAATAGTGGTCAAGTTTGCATTATATTCCAAAGTTTGTATTGTTTTATGTGTGTTTAGTTTTGTATTCTCCTACTTGACAAGTAGGACAAATGTATCCAAATCTTAGCATACAGTAGAGAGCTGAAGTTGTAAGCTTGTTTATATAAAGAAATCTTTTCTCTTGTTTAGGACTTTATAATCTGATAGTTTCGCCCATAGGTGAAATAAAGCAGAAAGGAAGAAGGTGGAGGGCCTTGTGACAGCTCTTCTGTGAGGCCACAGTTTCTTTTTTTGCCGTTTTAGCACTGTGCTTTTTTTCCTCTCAAGAATAACTTTTTCTGTTAAGGACTGTAAAATGAAACTGAGTGGCTTTATAAAACTCAAATATTACTTTTACTATAAAGAAGGATGAACACAGTGTCATCTTTTTTCTGTTGATAGGAGGTATGTTTCCATTAGTTCATGTATTTCAGCCTTTGTGGAAGATAGCCTGAGGGAAGAATGGAAGAGAATTTTTACCTACGAAAGGAAGTTACACGGTCATATGCTTGTCTTGAACAACTGTCTGTATGAGATTGTAAATTTTTTTTTCCTTTTCATCCACTACGCTTATTAGTTTTGAAGATTCATGCTGTTCTAATTAAATGAATGGAGTTTCTCTTTGATTTAATCGTGAAAAATGGTCAGGCTGTTAGGGTGAATTTTATATGCTTTCAAATCTGAAGTCTTTGCACTTTAGGCTGATACTTTTGACATGGTTTTGCAAGTTATCCTTGCTATGCTCTATTTAGTCTGAACCAAATGGTGAGCAAAAAGCAGCTTTTCTTGGAAGTGTAAGTACCGTAACTTGTTCTGGGGGGTTTTCAGGATTGTCTGTACTTAACTGTGCTGCCGAAGATGTTTCAGCAGCCCTTAGACAAACACGCTGTGAGATACAGGCCTTGCTCTCCAGAATTAAAGACCATAAAATAATACGTTATTTTCCTGGTTTAAACATTTCTTTACTTGTTTGAGATGAATCCTGTCCCAATACCTGTACCTTCCTGCTGTGAATGGGTAGTATTCATGACTGTTTTCTTTAGCAAGAGTTGTGGTATGGGCATCCTGCATATCGGAGCAGAGAGAGAGACGCTAGTGAGCTAGTTAAAACAGTACTGAGTGTAAGGTTATTCTCAAGCATAAAAGCAAAATCCCATTTGCTTTTTGAGTATGGTTTCATTTTCAGCATGTTCATTTTCAGCAGGTGGATTGGAAGACTGACCTTTCTGACACTAGGTACTTAAATGGATTCCTTGAATTTTTTTTTCATAAGCTTTTTCGTTCAGTCCTGGAGGGTTTGATGCTTGCATGGTTTCAGTCTAGAATTTTTTTATAATATGTAAAAATGAAACTTATCTAATAAGTATCTTCAACTTAAATGTATGACTTTAATCTTGCATGTTGGAAAATCTTATCTTCCGATCTTTCCTTTGAATGTTGTAGATGCTTATATCCTCACCCGCAGGTTTTTTTCCTATTTTAATTCCTATGCATCATGCATTCCTGTGTTTTTGCTAGAAAAATATTAGAAATTTGCAGAATCCTAAGCATTTCAGTATAAATTATATTAAAAATACATTAATCCTTGTTATATATATTATCCTTGTCTCACACATTCTAGCTTAATATTAAACTATACACCTAGAATTTCAGTGTTACTGGTTTTGACAGTGTTCATCTAGTTTGGAGATGTTACAGATTTTTTTTGTAAAAAAAGTGAATTCTTGTTCTTCCTCCATCATGGAAGTGGGATAGAAGGTATAAAAAAATGAAGTGTGTTACTTTAGTAAAATTTATGTAAACCTGCAGCAGTCACCAGTGAAAGAAAATGATGAATGGGTTGTTTTTAAATTATACTCCTGCTTTTAAAAGGGATTAACAGCAAGGATAAACAAAATACAGGTACAATGACAGACCAGTGCTTTGTGTGTAAATTTGATCTTTGGAATTAAGTCTGCCAATAGTGTGTTGTATGAGAGCAGTGTGAATAGCGATCTTTGATTTTATTTTTTAAATTAAGTATGTGTAGCAACAGCTGTAGGCATTGGGCAACCCGTTTAAGAAAGACTAGCCAAATCCCGGTAAATGATTCTCTAATGGCTTTTGTAGTCACTCATGTTATCCAATGTATTGCTGCATACTTGTGACCTAACTGTCCCAATTTTGCTTATGTTTTCAAATGTGGTGGTTCTCTGTGAGCTGCTCTCCCTTTAACAGTCACATAAAAACATATTTGAGAATGAAAAAATGAGTGAATGAAAAGAATGTAATCTGGTTTAGTTTTCTAGTTATTGTGACAGCTACAGTAGTTATAGAGTTTTTTAAGGATCACATGCATAATATCATAATTCAGATTTCATTTCAAGGTCTGTGAACACTGCATTATGTTCTAGATTTCATTGGTTTAAAGCAGATTTTCAAAATTTTTTTAGGTCAAACATACGGCCAGACTATGCAGATACGAGCTTTCATGAGTTCAAAATGCATACCTTCAGTCGTGTGACGTCTTGCAAAGTCTGTCAGATGCTTCTGAGGTAAGATTTTTAAGGTTTGTGGTTTTTTTCCCTAGGTGAAATATCTAGGTCAAAGGAGTATGTGGAAATAGATGGCTAGCTGGGGTACCTGTCCAAGATAGACCAGCCGTGAAGTCATATGTACTGTTTCTGTTTGTATTAGCAAGTTTTTATAATCACATTTCCAGATAGTAGCAGGAGTGCTGTTAAAAGCTCGAAACCTGAAAATGCTCCTTGTTTATCAGAAGGCTGCTTTATCATTATTCTTTTACAAGAATTGCTTTATTTAATGCAGGAGTTCTTATCTAAGAGTAAATGACAACCCTTTTGTACAGTTTTGACTACCATGGATACTTTGTGGGTCCTACTGCTGTAGACCGCCAGTCACAAGAAGAGGTGGAATATTTTTGTCAGAGAATTAGATCCTGCTGCTGCTCATAAATGTTTGATATGTGGAAATTGCTTTGTGAAACAGAAGATAACAGTGAGGCATTAACAAGCATTTCTGAATCAGACATATGTAAGCAAATTGAAGATAGATGTTGTAAAGGTAGATTAGCAGACAACTAATGCTTTCATGAACAAGGATTTGTAAGACTAACTTAAGCTAAGAAATGCCACATTTTCTGTATCTTCCCTCTAAAACGTGCACATGCTTGCCCATCTGTAGTTTCTTGCTCGTTATTTAAATTCTCTTTTAGGAGCTACCTTTTTTTTTTTTTTTTTGTAAGTATGGAAATGTCCATTGTTATAGAGGTGTGCATTCAACCTACGTTCCATAGTGTAGGTGGGAGATGTAAACTTTGGCCAATTCAGGTGCTTATGTTGCATATTGTTGACGTTCAAAAAAGGTAGCCACAGCATTTTAGAAAGGGCGGTTGAAGTATGAGCAGTGTTTTTGTTAAGCACAGAATGTGGAATAAAATAACCTCAGGTATATTCCTCCCTGTCATGTCTTTTTTTTCCTCTTGCAATCTTTATCTTGAACGGTTAGACTGACCTGGATTTTCAGGTTGTCGTTCTTGAGATTATTCCCCCCCCTCCCAATGCAATACGGTCTAAGTGACTATGAAGAGTACTGCAGACATCCTGAACTTGGAGATGGCAGGACTAATTTCTAAATTTGAAGCAGTGTAGTTGAGTCATTGTGTCTCTGTTACTGGACTAACTGCTGTTGCTGCGAAAAAGCTGTCTTGCTTTCAGGACACAGCCCGCATGGTGCTGCATTGTTATGCATAGGCATGCCAATTTACTCAAAGATACCATGTGGTAAATAGACGTGTCCCTGAATATCTAAGCTGTATTGAAACCCTACTTTATGACTCAGCATCATAAAGTGCCTAAATGGATTATCATTTAAAGCTTCGAACATAAGCTAAGGTGTGAATGTGTGAAAAAAACCCAACCCTGAACCTTAATGCCTAATCTTTAAATGGGGATAAAATCCTAGTCTTAAAAGCATCTCTATTGAAAGATAATGCTATGTCCTATACTTCTACCAGTAAGGAAAAAAATATAAATGGAAGACTGCATTAAAATATTTCTGTACTTTCTACGTATTTGTCTTTCAGGCTGTGTTTTCCAGTACTTAAAAATACTGAGCTTCTGAATTCAATTAAAAATGTATTTCATCACTAACAGTCTAGGAATTGTGGTAGTAAATAGTAGTTGCTCTACGTTTCATTCAGATTTGAATTATTTACTCCTGTGTTCCATGAGATACCTGATTTTTCTTGAAGCTGAAGGTGTGATGTTAGACTAGGATGCATAATTACTCCAAGTTGCTCAGGATAATCTTAGAGATGGACAAGTCTAGTGTGAAGAGTAAGCAGATAAATCAGTAGATAGAACTCTTATAATTGCTCAGAGGTACATATAAAAACCTGGTTTTGTGTTAGCCAGTTGGTGAATTGTTCCTAAGAGGAAAACCGTGCACAGGTCTGAAAATACATCAGTTTCCTCAGACTCAAATTCAGGTTCCTATTCATTAAAGGGAACTGGAGAACATTTACAGTAAGGAAAATTACTCCTTGGTTAGCAGCTCTGAATATTAACTAAAGTGTACCCTGGTATCTACCTATCTTTTATTCTTTCTTTTTTTAAATGAACAAATTTAAAGTCAAGAATATTTTTTACAATATAGCCTACAAATTCCTTAACGCTTAAAGAGATATCCACACTTGCAACTCTCTTGAAATGAATCTTATTCTTTGTGTTGTCTAGGCAAATTCTCATTGAGATGAATCGATAGCAGGATAGATACATAATGGTACAATTGCGAGTGTACTGTGCCAAAGTTGCTCTGGGCTAACTTGAAGTGGAGGTTGTCATTCTACTAGTAGTGCGGAACAACTGTCTGGTTGTGATTTTTTTAAGTGGATAGTAATGACAAAAAGCAGAGGAGCTGCTTGTCAGTTGTCACTTCTTCTCGAGCCCTTAAGGATGTCACTGTGCAGAACAGCAAATGACTTCTAATACCTCCTGCCATGTCTCTTATTTCCTTTATGCATGGAATTTATCACCTCTAATGTATCACTACCTAATTTTATTTTACAGGGGAACATTTTATCAAGGCTATTTATGTTCTAAGTGTGGAGCTGGAGCACACAAAGAATGTTTAGGAAGATTAGACAATTGTGGCAGAGCTAATTCAGGTGGTAAGTCATTTTTATTGTTAGAATACCATTTTTAATTAGGACATAAAACTTGCTAGATATAATTAAGGTTTAATTTACCTCTAATTTGTGTTTATTGTAACATACATACTTGTGGAACTACCTTTTATAAGCACAATTAGAATTGCGTTTAGAATTCATAGGGACTTTTATTGCTACTAAATTGAAATGTTCGAAAGCAAGAGAGAACTGTTATAGGTCAAACCCAATTTCTTCGTCAATGTCGTATACAACAAGGAATCGCTCTCATTTTAATCGTAGACTGCTCATATGTAACAGCTGCTATACGGCATATCATCTATCATCCTTGTTCTTATCCCTTTATGTCTATGTCAAGTTTCGTATTTTCCTCCCAGCTCCTAAAGCTGTTTGTTTGTGTTGTCTCAGATTCCTCTTTCATCTCTTTGGTTTCCATGGTTTCTGTCCACTTGCAATACTCACAAAAAACGTGATTGATGGCTCTCTACTTCCCACATCTAAGCACCACTTTTTCCTCTTCTTTTAATCAATTGCTGTACTTTGTGAGTTTCTTCCCTGGGCACTGTCACTTTGCGCTTCCACTGCTCATTGGGACCTTAAGGACTCTTGACTTCAGCTACCATTTGGTCTCCCTCAGATGACCTCTTCCCTTTCTCGTCAGAATTATATCTGTAATTCATTCTCCAACATCTTCTAGATTGCCCACTGCTGATGCCAAATGTTAGCTGTCATCATTTTGCTCCCCTTCCTTCCTCGTACCTATTTGATTGGTGGCAGCAAGTTTGTTATGCTCCAGCCAGTTAGTGGCATAACCGTAGTGCCATTTTTGACACTTCCCTCTGTCCAGATTCTTAACTCTTCTTTATTCTTTCTAGAGGTGATTTCATGCTGATGGGGTGGAGGGGGTGGGGGGGGGAAAACTGATAAACAGACACCATTGCCTACCCCACCGAATTTCTCTCCCCATTAATACATTAAAATTACTCTTTGAATATATTTGAAAGAGAAAAGCTATTGGAACACACAATGATTTCTGGAAAGTGTAGTTGTATATGTTGGGGAAGTTTCTAATTAATTGTCCTTCTCACTTCTCTAGAACCTGTTCATTCCTATCCAGAATTACTTCATAACAGTTTGTGAAGTTTGTCTCACATATCTCACATAAGCTACTGCAACCACCTCCATCGGGTTATTTTCTTTTTGACGTTACTATCTATAATCCTTGCAAAATGCTATTGCAGAGATAATCTGTCTCCTACTGCTTGAATTGCATTGTGACTTCATCCACTGCTTTTCTCTAATCTGTTGCTTCAAGATTTTAGTTCTAGCTTTTTGTTCCTTTCAAAATTGTATAAGCTTGTTTCTATCTTGGTCCCTGTTTGCGTTACTTCCTGACTTCTGCTTGGGTTTTGGCTCACTGTGCTAATTGCCTGCTTCATGCTTTCATGAAGTTTTTAGGATGGCAGGCACTGACTTCTGCTGCAGTCAGTGAACTTTTTCTCAGTTGCTTTCCTGTATTGGAGATCTTCTGTGCTGTCTTCCAAGTCTGGACTTCTTAAAAATAACCTTTGTAGATCTGAATAACATACAAGGAATCACAATTTTTTTCATTGAAATCCTTTTTGGAATGCAGGTTTTTCAGTGAAACTACTATGGGTATTCTGAAGAAAATAAATATTTTAAAGTAATTGCATTTAAATTAACAGAGTGGTAAAACAAATTCATACAGTTCTTATAAACCACCTTTCTTCTTTTTTCTTTCTTTTGCACCTTATGTTTTAATTGCTTTTGTAGTTTTAATTTTAATTGGCTAGCTGGCACCCCAGGAGGCAGAAGCTTGTCTTTCTATTCCACTGTGAAGATCTATGGACATATGTGGTGCAATGACTATAAGTAAGAATGACCATAAATGCCTAGATAACACAAGGTCTGATTTCTTGCAGTTTTTCTGCATATATACTTAAGTAATGATGTGCACTTGCTAGAGGAAACAAAGTAAGAAAAAAAAAAAATCACATTTCTGCTTCTTTGTAAGTGGCATAAATTATCCACTTACAAATTCAAAGGAACTGAATATAATTTTGGATTATACTTTAAATAATTTTTCAGATTTTAGCAAAATGATACTGTACTGAGTCTTTTGTCAAGTTGGAGGCAACTGGATTGTTAAGATACTGTTTTGTGTTGCATCTTTAGCTTACATCCATCTGCTCTCTGTCCTCTCTTCAAACTTCACTTTCTTTTTTTTCAGTCTATTTCTCTTCCCAGCAAAGGCTCCCAGAACTCTGTGGCTCTGGAAAAGCTAGAAGAGTTGTCTGTCTTCCACTTGCTCGTGAGGCAGAATGATAGGAGGTGCTGGGCTGTGGCCTGCTCTGATCGTAGCTGCAAAAAAAACTCTTCCTAAATTAAAGTTCTTGTCATGCTCCCCCTTCCTCTATGAATGGCTGAGAGTGTAATGGAAAAATGATTTTATCCGCTTTGAAAATGTGTCTCTCTCCACCTGCTCAGAGACCTCAGCCAATGAGAAGGAAGGGAAATGTTGAGATCTTTCTCTTCTGTTTTCCATTTTTACATTTTATTTGCCTTTTTAAAGAATGAAGTGTTGATTGAGCAGTGCTGCCCATTCATAATGTGCCCAGAGTAAGAAGGAGTTTAAGGAGGAGCTCTACCATTTTCCACTTACCTATATTGTCTAGAAAGGGATGGGACTATTCACATTCTTTTAAATACTGTTTTGTGCAACTTGAGTATGAATGAATTTCTGGACCTATATTTTCACTTTTGCTGAGAAATGGGGTCTCTCATAAGGTATCTGCATGCCTGCTAAGTTATGGGATGTTATTAAAGGAGCGTAGCCACGAAGTTATTATGTAAAATGCAACTTTTTCATTGTGTTTTGTGGAAAAAGTTTGCTCTACATGCCCAAACTTCTAACATAGTTTTAATTTTGAAGCTTTTCCCTTTGAAGTCTTTAGAGAAATTAATTTATGATAAATTTAATTTTTCTAGTGGTGTAATTTGCTGCTCCTGTGGGAAATTAGCAAAGGTGGCTTAAGAGTGCTATTAGTTAAGAAATTGTAGAGTATAGCTGCAATGCTTCAATAGTAGCAAAATGCCTGGAACGTTTATTGTATCGCTATGTTTTTCTTTTGTTTCCAGGGGACTATTACAGCTTTTTTCTCAGGGTATAATGGACATGAAACACAGCCATCCTTTTAGGAAACTGGACATTATTATTCCCCAGTCATATGATATTAGTTACAGCCACTGACATGGACAAAATATATATATCCCACGATACGTGCATGGTCTGTTTAATCTGGTGTTCTGTCATTTTGCCATTGGTGGATTTCACATGCTTCACAGGAGTCCTCTGTGTGGTAGACAGTGCCCAGGATTGATGCTAGTGTCTTAATTATGCTAAATTTTCTCATTATTTTTGTAATATTCTAAGATTTTTAATATAATTCTTATTTTTAACATTCTGAGATTTCATAGAAATATCTAACTGTGAACAGCGAGTTCTGTAAAGTTTTTGCTTGGGTTTTATTTTTTGTTGAGTTTTTTTGTAGGTTTTATTTTTTGTTGTTTTTTTTTGTAGGTACCTTATCCTGGTTATGTTTGACCTTTTTACCTTTTGAATTCAACATGTGACTGTGGGTTTTTGTGAGAAGAGTCAATGGAAATCTTGACTGACTGCTTCTATACTATAAATTATTTTATAACTTCTCATGACCTCTTATTAGTATACTCTCTGAACTGAATAGCCTTAATTTTTTATTACCTCTTCATCAGCTGAACTTCTGTGCATCAAATAATTTTCATTCCCATTCTGTAGACCTATTTCTAGAGGTCTATTTGAAAAGGCATGACTAGAATTCAAAACACTGCAGTAAAAGCACACTATTAGGTTTCTTAAAGACGTTTGAATTTTCGTCAGCATTTTATGTTTGTGTACAGTTTAAGATTTTGTTTTCTTTTTAGAACAGTGAGCAGATGTTTTTGCTAGCCTCTCTGAAATGATGCTGAGAACCTCCCTGAGTGGATTAAATCTGTTTGTGTTTCATTCCAAGTTGCAGTTTGTGAAAATTCAAGAGAGACATCCAAAGACAGATGAAACCTTTAGAATGACAAATTTAATAAGTGTCAGATTTAGATGATACACTTATGAGAGAAGCATAGACAAAATCTGAAGATAAATTACTGTGTTGCCATACTATGCCTTATACGCAAACATATGCCAGCTCTTCAGATGTTTTGCTTCAAAGAGGAGCAGTTCAACAGACTGTATAAGTTGCAGCAGTAAGAGATAGTTAATCAGTTGAATTAATAAATAGAAGAAAATGTCTGCATTTAGCCTTTTTTTTTTATTGTTCCTGTCCTTGTTGCCCTAAAGCTGCAGTGCTAGTTCAAATCTTCTGTTCTCATTTCCGCCATCTATTTAACTTATTTTTACCCTGAAATGCTGCCCTGTACATGCTCTAGCAGTCCTTTGCATTTTCATATATTTTACTTTTATGCGCTAGCACTTAATTTTTCTGTTACCTGAAATCCTCCATGTCCCCTGTTTTTTGCTAATGTTCTGATGAACTCCTTCAAGTCTGTTTGTACAGTCTTAAACACAAGGCCTTACAAAATCCTTGAAAGCAAGGATTACAAAATGTATACACCTATTTCTCTGACAGGGCCATTTATAAGAGCATTTGTGGCGTTCTTGCCAGTGGCTGATGTGGAGGTCATCTCTTCCCTTTCTACCTCTACTGTCTTCTCAGCTGCATTCCTATGTTTTATTTTGAGGTGCAGGACAATCTTACTTGCCCAGTGGTGTTCTCCCACTAGTTGGAAGAGTTAATATTTGGGAATGGTTAAGAGTGGGACCTTTGGTAAGCAAGCATAAGTATGACACACCTTTAGAAGACAAAGGGAGAAGCTGTCTCTATTGTTATTCCCACTTTTGTTGTATAGGTGCTTGTGTGGCCCTTGCAGTTTCTGCAGTATCAGTCTGCCCAGAACATACTGCAGAACTCCAGTCTGCTTCCTACTCTAAAATGGAAAAATTAATAATCCATTTCTGTTGCCAGACTGAAATTTTTCGAAGTCCATTCAATTATATTGGATTAAGTATTCTCAGGCAAACATTTGTTGGTTCCACAGACTATTGAATATTTCGAGTAGAACCATTTTTGTAGTTTCATCTACAATCTGAAAATGTTTCAAATAATTGAAATCTGTTGCCAAACCCACAAAATCTTCTTTATATCGCTGTTCCCAGGGAATGTTAGAAGCATCATTCTTCAGGGCATAAATGGATTAGAAAAACATTAACTGGGCATTTTTATAGTAATCTTTAGTTAAACTATGAATGATTCCTTACTCCTTCAGATAATTAAATTTGAAAAAGTACTACATTTTCTTAGGTAGAAAAGGAGTCTGTTCAGCAGTGTGGTGAACTTCAAAGAAAATGTTACCATATGAATGGATAAAGTTTGGAGTTGCTTTCATACAGTGATGTGTATGCCCAATAATACAGTCCATGCTATTTATGTAATAATTGCTGCTTCAGCAAATTAGAAATTATTTATAAAAAACATGTATTTTTGACATCTAAAAAGAAGGCAGCGGCTTTCACTCTTCACCTTTTTGCTAGCTTGATCAATAGTTGCAAAATTGCTGGCTCTCTTCCAAACCTACCATGTCAACAGCATTGACAAGTGCTCAAACCTCAGAATGTTCATTGGCGTTACCTCACTTTTTATCTAACTGCAACAGACATTGAGTTACATTGTTTAACTAACCATCTTTGCTCAACCGGAATAAAAGTCACTTGGGGGCTTGACGTTTTGTGCAGAAACCTACACTGTGGTGCTTCTAGGTCATGGTTTGCTTTTTTTCTCATTACACAATAACTGACTAAATGACCAGAAAGGAGCAGGTAGTCCTGTGGCTCCTTCAAAGTGGCTTATTTCACAGCTCCTGCATTTTAAGTATTTTTAATTTTCTTTTGGAATAGGAAGGTGAGTAGCTTGCTACGGATCCTTTTCTTTTACCCTCCATTTAGTTAGCATGTATATCCAGCTGCTCTGTTGCATTCCTGGGGAGCAGCTTATTCCCATTTTCCAGTCTGTCTTTCCTCACTTATTGAGGCCATCTGCTACTTCTCTTGCTTTTGTAGTAAAATATAGCTATAAAAATGTAACCCAATGGTATCATGGCCTCAGTGAATAAACAAAAAAAGTAAAAATTGTGCTGAACTAGGGCAGTAAAAGTAGTTTGCTGTCAGAATTGAAATGTCACTCTTTTGATAATTTCCTTGACACGTTGGTGATAAGCAGGAACTTGAATTAAAATAGTCATATGTAAAATATCTGCTGGTGGATATCCTCGGACTTTTTTTTTTTTTTTAAATAGAAATTAGGTTTTTTTGGCCGTGTACTTGTGTAACGTTTGGAAAAAAGGTCTCTCATGAGGAAGTGATTCACATAATACAGAATATTCTGAAATACCAGAATAATTAAACTGTAATGAAATAACAATACAAGAACAAGTTTTATTTTTTAAATTGACTTTCATGTGAAAATAAAGATACTAGGTATTTTTCTGTTCCTGGAATATTAATAGTGAAGTCACAAATGGCAGTTCAGCCCGTCAGTGTTGGCAAAGTTTGTGGCTTTCTTTGGAATCCAGTCCTTCCACTTTTCTCTTAATGAAATTTATTTTATGTGGATTATCAGGAGTATATACTACCTTTCTAAGTGGTGATTTCTTGAATCCAATTATTGAAAGTTAATCAATGAGTTTCTTAATTATTTATTATGAAAAGTGTTGGGATGCTGCAATCACCAAATGGTACTCATTCATCTTGTTGGGCTTGGGATATTTGCTAGAGGTAAAAATAATCTTCAACAACAATTAAATTAGTTTAATTCTTTCCAATTGGAGGATAGAATGACATTTACATTTTGTTTTCTTGATAATAGATCTGGAGACCTAAATATAGGTAATTTTAAAAAAACAAACCAAGCATGTCGAACCAAAACTATGAGTCTGGGTTTGAAGTTTTGCTCCCTGCCTTGCTAGTACTTACCTAAATGACTTCCTTTCATTTGAAGTAATTTATAATGCTGAGATGAAACATTAAAAAAGGGATTTTATTCAGTTTTTGGCAGAAATTCTGAAAAGTGTATCAAGTTGCGAAAGTAAATACCAAAATTACATTGAATTTCAGCAGCGCTTGGGTAACTAATGCCCTCAGGCTCCTCAGAAAACCTTAATAGTCTACCTGTGCCTCCTCCTTTGTGGTGGGCTTATTTTTCTTCTTTTTGTTCACTCTACAAATGCAAATTTTGGAATTGTTATAATAAAAGTGTTTTCTGTGGATGACCATATGATGCATCTTTAGCGCACTGTGTGAGAGGGGGGACTGAAAGTGTATGTGAGAAGAGAGCTCTGCCCGTGGTAAACAGGCTGTGCCTCCCTGGCCCAGCCCCGAGTCCTCGGCTGGTGTGCTTGGTCTCAGCATGTCTTATCATCTTTGCATAAAATGCTAGACAGCCAAAGATTCCACCATCCCCCACCTTTATTTTTTATTGTAATTTTTTTTTTAGCAGAACAAAATCTACTACTAGTTAAAGTTTTTTACTTGGTTTGCTGTGCGTATGCTTACTGTTTACAAGATATAACAGTGAAAGTTTTCAAACATGATAAAATACAGACTGGGCATGTGCAGTTTGTGCTTTGCCTCAACAGTATGTGCAGTCCTAGAGAGTGCACGCAGGTAAATAGATCTCTGCGTGCCTTGATAAGGCACCAGACAAAAATCTAGAGCATACCCAAATACCCATTATGAGATTACGCAGTGAAAGAAAAATGTAAAATATGTCCCTTTTTGTGCCTTTTGTAATGTGTGGTGGGGTGTGTGTGCAGAAGGCTTACTGTTTTGTTGCAGTCATATTACTGTTTTGATGCAATCGTCCTGATCTCCCACAGGACTGTATGGTTTTTTTTCCTCATTTTTAAGTGCTGCAAGAACATTCATAGCAAAAGAGGCAAACAAAACATCAATGGCTGTATTAATGGTGTATTAATGCAATGCTGACTTGAACTTAAACATGCAAAATGTGGAAAAGTTGAAGCTAAAGGCTTCAAATACATCTTATCTCAGTATACACTGGCATGTTTTGAAAAGACAGAGACAAAAAAAAAGTGTAACCTTGGCTTGCAATGAAGAACTAAAGCTTTTGAATTCCCAGTTTATGAAGTACTTTTGAAATGTTTCAACAGTTAAAGAAGTTTAGTGGGTCAGCCTGTGGTGCTGGTGTTGGGCAGCAGAGCGTGAGTGGCAACCAGGAGCCTTACCCAGCTGGCTGGGCGCTGCCCAGCAGGGCAGGGACTGGGGAGGGGAGCGCGCTTCGCTTTGCACAACAGCACCTGGCGCAGCCCCGGGCTGCTGGGGCGGCTGCAGGTATCAGCCAGTGAGAACAGGCAGCAGGCTTTGCTGTAATGCAACACAGCACAGACTGAGATTGCTGTAGAAAAAGCAAACAATTTATAATTGCCAATAATGCCCGTTTTTACTTATGTTTCAGAACACGGGAACCTGAAACACGAGGTAAGGATTTTGTTTCCCTTTGTTCCTTTGCGTGTGATGTTTGTTTTGTTGGTGACATGAGCTGCTTATTTACATTGTGCATGTTCTGTTGGAGCACGTAGGTTTTGCTTCTGTGTGTAAAACCAGATTTCCTTAGAGTGGGGGAAAATAGAAGTTGTATAAGTTGTATAAGTAACAAAGTATTAGTAATTAAATATAAGTGTTTTCTGTTCAAAGTGTGAGTCAGTTGATATGGCTAATGCTGAGAATTTGGAAAGGGGGACATGTTTTTCAAAGTTACAGGTAAAAAACACGCATTGCTTCACAACTGATGCCTAGATCCTTATTATTCCTTGACCAAATCTGGCAGCAGAGCTAAAAGGAATCTATTTTGTACCAGTTCCTGCCATGACAAGCTGCAGGGCAATGAAGGATTCACAGGGCAATATTTGTCTTTCCATGTAAAAAGACTTTAGTTGTGGAGGTATACAGTGGTTATGGATTTTATATAGTCTGGAGAGAATGGTAAAACTGGCCCTGACAGAGGAGCTGCTAAGGTGCACAGTGAACCTTGTTGTCAGCCCAAGCAAGCTGCAAGCTGTCCTGGGTTGTTTTCTTGCCAGCTGCCTAGGTGCCTTCCCACTGTTGTACAGAAGGGCATGGGAGTTGGGTTTTGTCTGCTTGTTACGACAAAGGAGAGGCAGCACTTTAGTCACAGAGTATACTAGTTTGTTGTGTCTATTTTAGATCAGAAGTTTATGGTAATATAGCTGCTTAAATGACACACTGGTTAGGAACAATGTACGAGTGTGTACGTTTCTTCTCTCCATAAACATGTATGTGTTCGATGCTGTCACTGACATGGGTGATGGAATTGAAAGGATGTTATTGCTGATGTGACGGGTGCAGGGGGCAGTTGTGCACAGGGCTGAGCACCTCCATGCTCTCTGAGCTGTTCCAGTGTTGCTGTGACCCCAGACAGTGATGTGAGGAGAGCCTTGTCATCCACTAGCCAGGTCCTTGGCTGTGGGTGGGAGTGAGGAGAAGACTGTGCTACCACAGACCGTGGCTGCCAGCCTGCTCTCCTCACTGCTTCCTCAACTGTGCCTGCAGCCCTGTGCTGCCTGGCTTTTCATGTGTCTGCCTAGAAATACCTGGGAAGTAAGGGCACTCTGAAATATGGTAGCTACGGCATGGTCCGTTTGCCTAGCAGTCCCATGATGCTGCAGCTGATGGGCAGTGCTGGGCAGATGTAAAAAGGTCACTATCTGCACCTTGTGGACCAGGCTGCCAGCCTTTATAAGGCCAGCTTGTGGTGAGCATGCTGGGGCTGGATCAAGAAAATATGTAGTTAATCTCTCCTGCTCCTCGGCTTCTCACCCCCAAACTTGATCTATAAATCCATTTTGTGAGTGGGGAAAAAATACCTCTCTGGAGATATTGATTTGCTATTGACCGTTGAGTTGATTGAGAATTGTTTTGATCTTTACCATGGCTCTTGTTCAAGCGCCTGCTTTAATTCTGTCTGTGCAGAAGGAAATGGGCATAGATGAGGATCTGTTATCTTGGAAGACAGCGATTTAGCTTTCATTCCAGTAATGTAATAAGTAATCTACTGGCACTGCAATACATTTAAGGATACTGAGCATGTTCTCATACATCTGGAGAATTATTTCCTTAAAATGTTTCCTCTCTGGTCCATTGGTGTACGTGACTTATGTTGCCAAGGAATTAGTGTATTTGTTTTATATTTCAGTTAAACATTTCTGTTTCTTCCTTCATGCTTGCTTTTCCCACTCCTGCTCCTTCCCCTCTCTTGTGTAAATCTATGGTTAATCACCACTCTGCATCAATTCTTATTAGCAATATAGCCTCTGTTTAAAACAAAATATGACTAGGGTATAGTTGAGCACTTGTGTTTTTATTCAATAATGTTACCTTCGTGGTAGCAGCAATTTTAAATTTTTCTTCTTTCCACTGCAGATGAGACAAGCTTACCTCCTTTCTTTGATTTGAGTTGTGGGATACAGAGAGACTATGTCCAAAGACTCTTGAGTTTGAAAGCTGTTTTTAAATGAAGCTTTTCATTTTGCCAGCTTGCTTACAGCGCTTAGTAATTTGGTTGTGCCTCAGGTTACTGCTTTCTGGCTTGCCTTTGTGTGTGTCCTGCATCAGCTTATATCAACTGCAAGTCAATCAGAGCAACCTAATTGTCACCATTGTTATGCAACATGCTTTTCTGAGCTTGGTTTGATTAGAAAATAAATAAATGCATGAACCATCATGCAAGCTACCAGTTAAAACGGGTTTGGAAAAGCTGATCAGTAGTACACAGATATGCAGTGTTTCACATCGAAATTTTTTGGGTTGTATATTAAGTTTCTTGGTGTATAAAATACATTGAAAAAAAAAGTCTCAGTCTTGTCAGAGAGTTTCTGATTTCACACAGCTCTGGTTCATCCAGACTTAAAAGAAAGAGGGAGGAAATTTACTAAGTATATTTATGTACTTGCCTAGAAAATAAGAAAATAAAAAATTCCATAGGAAACTAGGTACTTAAGTATGAAATAGGAATAGTGAAAGTTTCTACCTCATTAAACCAACACAAGCAGCTTTGATACTTTTGTGTTTGTGGACATTTTTCTGGGGGACATAATGCTTAACTGCATATTATTGCAGTGTCCTATTCATAAATAGTTAAACTCCAGATTTTTTATTTGCATCAAAAGATGTTGGTGTATGAACAAAGCTTCTAGGGACTAAGAACTTTTTGAACATAGTGTCAGAATAAATGGGATCATGAAAAAACTGTCTTTCTTACTAAGAATATTTTCAAAGTATGATTTTTCTTCAAGATAAAGATAATTGTGGTGGTTTGGGGAAATAAGAAAACCAGTTTTGCCTAGTAGATTGTGGGAATGAGAGGACTGAAATGTGCCTACATAAAAACATGTTTGTTCATATCCTTGATTTGTATTTTTGCTATGCAGAAACGAACGAATGGAATTAGAAGAAACTCTAGACACGTGGACCCAGGTTTGTGTCATGACTTTTTTAGTGGATAAACATTAAATGAAAAGAATGACAAAGCTCTATATTACTCTATGGAGTTGTATTATGAATGCTATTATAATGCATGCAATGTTGAGAATTTTCTTTATTGCTAAGTAGAGAAGATCTAAAGCAATTTCTCTGTAATTTCGAAGATAAGCCCAGCTGATTGCTCCCCCTCCCCCCCACTTTTTTAAGCAGTACTTCAGTTCTATCTGAAAAACAAAATGCCTCTGGGCTTTTGGTTGACATGGCCCACCCTACTGTCCTCTGCAATTTTAAAAGAAATAACTAAGTGATGAAAAGCAGACAGTTGCTTATAAAGCTTAGGTTCTGATCTGCAAAGCTGTGGATATTTTCAACCACTTTACTGTAGTGATGCTCAGTGCTTAGCTGTATTGAATATAAGTTCTCGTCTAAAAGGCGTAAACCCATTGCAGTCTTATGTAGAATTTCAAAGTGATTTTATTCTTTCTGTTAGTTTATAGTAGGTATTTTTGTGGAATCATGGCAGCAGCCCTTAGGAAAATTCAGTGCTTGCGTATAGACTCTGTAGTCAAGTGGGTGAACATTTTCTCCGGAGACTTATTATGTGTCTGCATAAAATACTCAATGGTTTTCAGTGTAACTGTGTGATATTTTTAGTGTCATTTTTTATAGTAATTACATTTCTGTCCTTTATGTTTCTTGTATAGTTTAATTACTGGAGATTTGTTACGCAGATATTATTTGGAATAAAACTCTACTGTGGATTATTAAATATTTCTGGATGTGGACACCTGAGAATATTTGCAGTCAAACATTAAACAGGATGGCAATGCTATGCACCACATTACAGTCTGGCAGAGCTAAGCACATTTCAAAAAGTAGGAATGCTGGTTGTGCCACTAGCATTGCAGCTGCCTTGGCTCTGAAAGTCTAAATGTTGTAACTAGCTCAAGCAGACCACACCTTTCCTGCTCAGGTACATTTGACGTGTTTTGGAACACGTATCGTCACTTTGTTCCCCCAGCAAAAAAAGTTGCTTCATGGTACACCTCAATTGTTCTGTGTGTTGACCGAACTCATTAAAGATAAAAGGAGAAAATCAGCACCATGTAACTTTGAAAATTAATACAGTCAGAGAGGGAAACATCAAGAATATCAATTAAATAATGCAGAAGAGGAGAATTCTTCCAAGTGGGCATGTTTGAGTTCTTCCCATTCATTGTAGTGAAGTGTAATGTCTGCTTGCAGAATAGTCCTTATACGTCTGGATCTTTAAACATAGCTGTGTCACGTAGAGTCCTAAATGGTTAAGTAATTAAACTTTGAGAAATTTTAGAGTATACTGATGGTTTCACTTGCTGTTGAAGTCTGGATGAATTATTTACATGATCTTTGTAAGGCAGGATGCTTTAAAATTAGTTTTTGTTGAAGATGAAGTACCATTCAAGTCACCAGAGTAATTGAATTAAGTGGATGTTTAGAAGCTGTGGGAAACCAGTGCCTAAAATATGGTTCTGCTCCCTGCCTCCGTCCATTTGAGCTGTTGGGGTAGTCTTACTGAGTAAAGTTCTTCGACCCTATTATGTTTTTTGAAAGCCAGTAGAAATGCAGAACAGGCGTTTGCTTTTAACATTATAAATTTTTAATAAATAATAAAAAATGGCATACTTACATGCTCTGTATATTTAATTTGTCAGTTTTCAAATGAAGTGAGCTTTTTTTATTTGCATTTTGTCAGCATATATATTCTGAGTCCTGCTGTAATGTGGTGAAGAAGACTTTTAAAGACGTGAATATCTTTGGTAAACTCTTAGCATCTCTTTTACATATTGTGTATAATATTGCTCATCAGATTACACATTGCCTTGAGAGACAGAAGATGCTATCCAGAGAGCAGCCCTTGTCAGAGACCAGTTATTTTAGGCATATGTTACTGCATTGATCCTAAGAGCTTTTCAAGAACACTGGCATATAAATCTCTGGAAATCCTAGCACTGTGGTGCTGTTTTTGCTGAGAGAGGTAGTTAAAGTCAGAGAACATTTAAATCTCAATGTGCCATCTTTTTAGCTTTTTTTTTTTTTAAATAAAAAGAGAGAGAGAAGGAAAAAAAGTTTGCTGCTCAGACTGATTTGTCTTCAGGGAGTTTAATATGCTGCCTCTATTTGTGTTGCATGTTACAGTGCTGAAAAGGTTTAGGAAAGCAAGTATTTACTGTGAATCAGGAACCTGAAGTATCTAAATATTGGTGGGGTTTGATATCAGCAGTAAATACCATTATTTTAGCTGCAAGCAAATACTTACACAAAATACTAGCACAAACTTTTCAACATTGTGTTCTGTCTTGTGTCTTTCTGTTGTCTATCTTCAGCTATTTTAGTTAAGAATAATGAATGTGAGAGGCACAGCATAGTCAGCTTGATGTGTTTGTACAGCTCTTTTTTATGCTTGTTAGAGCCAAATTCAAGTTCTACAGACACAGCGTAGCTCTGAATGAAAAATCATTTAAGTCTGATGAGAAGTTCTGTGAGTAGAAGGATGATCTGAACAAAACTATATGGAGATACTGTATTGAAATATCTCTTCTGTTAGTAAAGCTCGTTGACAGAGGAACCTGTCTATGTGAAGTACCCTAAAAGCAATAAATTGTTCATGTTAATTTGTTTTACTTTGAAATTTGGTTACAAGAATTGTGTGCAGAAACTGCATAAGTGAGAAGCAAATTGGAAAGCTAAAGGAAATATTACTTTTCCTTTTCTTTATGCTGTGCAGTATTGACTTCAGCCTGTGGTCCAGCCTCAAATAGCCTCCTGAATCGTTCCATCTACTAACATTTAGGGGAGATTTGGTTTAGATAAACTTTCTTTGGACTAATCAGCAGGTAATAAAAGCTATTGAGAGAATGAAACTGCAAATGCATCTGCAGCCAAGCAAAATTTGGTCTAGAGTTTGCATTTTATTGTAGAACAACATATTTCTGCTTAGTTATATTTGAAAAGATTGGTGTCAGCTTTGCCTAGAATGTTTATATGGAGTGATAATTACATAATATGTTTTCCTTGTGTGAAGAATGCAATGAAAACTTTCATGCATTTGTTTAATTTTAAGCATATGATTTGCAGTATTGACTTCAATGACAAACGGACCATTTGTGTATGTATGTGTGAGCATAAATTAAGGCTTTATGTTTACTTGAGAAGGATGATTCAATCCAACCTGTGTTTTTAATAGAAATATTTGTAATGTATTTTAATAGAGTAAAAATTATTTTTGTTATTGAAATAACACAGTGTATGTTCAATATCTTTTTATTTTTTTAATGGTATAAAGAGTCTAAATGTGATAGATTCACAGCTTGGTGTTTTTAAAACTAGCATTACCCTAAACACTTCTGCTAATATAAACATTGGAAGTTTAATCTCCAGAAGTGTGAAAGTGTATTTCATATCAGGAGGATAAACTTGGTAAAAATAGAACGCTGGAAGCCCTACATTCAAGATTCGTTGCAGATTAAACTCAAAATCTGATCAGTGAAAAGATGTGTTCTGACTTCTTAAACAGCTGATTTCTTTATAAGCATGGATTAAAGCTTAGAAAACCTTAGTTCCTAACTGAGAGACAGAACCAACAGGTCTTTTCCTTTCAAAGAAAGTAAAAAAAAAAAAAAGGGTTTTTTTTGAGGGGACACACAGTATTAACAAATAAGGTATGCAATGCAGTAGCTTGTAAAAAGCTATTTTTCAACCTGTTCAAAGTTCAAATAGTAGTAGGTATTTGTATTCCTGGTTGGTTTCTGGTCCCTACTTGCTTTGTGATGTAATCCTGTAATTTTAATTTTACACAGATTAGAAAGAAAATGATCTGAAGAGAATAACTGGGTTTATGGCCAGAAATATGTATGTTTTTTTTAAAAAAAAATATCTTTGCAGGGAGAAGTATGGCACTGGAGATATGTTCATTTAATTAGTGATAGTGGAAATTATGTTACTATGTGCTTCATATTTTGTTGAAATTGGATTGTGGATTCTTTTAATTAGGTCACGTCATTGTTATGTGTTTGATTATGAAGCAGTGAAACAATGCTCAGATATTTGTGATTGTGGTAATCTGACCCAAATGCAATTGCTGGGATATCCCAACCTCCAGACAATTCTTTGCCAAGCATGTTTAATATATAACTCTTCTCTTTAACTGTGAATTTTAAGCAGGTCTCTCATTTTCTTGTCTTATGAACTCTCCAACCAAATCCTCTGGAGTCCTGATTGACTGTTGTCTTTCTTGTTCAACCCAGCATAGAAAATACCCAATTTCATGGGTAAGAAAAGATAACCTTCTGCAACATGAAGCCCAGTGCTGAAAAGCTGGCATTCAGGAATTTATATCTCCATTTTAGCAATGGGGGCAGTCACCTGTGATTCTGGCTGGATCTCTGGTGTCCTGTTAAGAAGTGACTGTCAATATCATTGTTGAGAAAAAGAATTTATCTTGATTTTAAGCCACAGAATGAGCCTCCCAGTATTTACTTTTCTCATGAGAAGTGAGGAGCTGACTGATGTCGCTAGTGGTATCATCTTATTATGACAATCTTCTTTGAAATGGATTAGACCAAGGTAGTGTATTTTTCCTTTAGTAAAAGAGTTTGTGTCTAGAATCAAGAAATACATCTATATGTGTTTTTTTGAGACATTCAGTAGTGTTATTTTATTATTTTCCTGTCAATAAAATGTAGGAATGAATAGCAGTTCCCTTTTAATAGTTCTTATCTTTGCTTTCAGACTGATTAGAGCAAACCACTATAAGCCATTTGCTTCTGCATCTTCCCCCAGGACTTTGCTCAGACTCCCCACGGGCTTATTTCTTTCTGTTTTAAGTATCTATGAAAAGCTTCTGGGGGAGTTGATGTGGCAGCATGGACTAAAGTACTAGAGTATACACGAGACGTTCTTTTCAGCTTTAGATTCTGTTTGTGTTGAACGTAACCATGGGGTTTAATGGCTGGTCAAAGTGAATGTGTACGTGAAGGAGGAGCTGACTGTAAATTAAATCAGGGAAAGCCAGAAGGGATACTGGAGGAAAGAGAAATGTTTCATGAAAGTTCCTCCAGTAAAGAGAGTGTTTACTTGACAAGTTTGTGGTCTTTCTCACTGCTTACTGGTGTGGAATAACCTAATATTCATAGCAGTAAAACATCCATCACATCTTTTAACTGTCCAGAAGACCCGGAAACTTGCTGCATGCAGATGCAACCAGAATGACCCACGTATTTATGTCCTTTTGATTTACTTTTTGTAATTTTCTGTCATAGATAGAAATGCAGCCCATGTCTTAAAAACCGTGGCCTGTATGGCTTAAAAAGAAAAAGAAAAAAACCAGACATTACTAGCTTAGAGAGCTGAAGGAACTCAAGCATTTAGCGTGTTTAATAGTTAACAATCATTACAAAGTATATACAGTTATGTGTGTTTTCCCTAGAGATGGTTTTGTGATGTTTTTTGAGAGTTAGATTTGCTGAGTAACTAAAGACTTCTGTACATGGCAATGTAATAGGCTACAGAACTAAAGCTGAGCTTTGATTATACAGATAATACACTTTCACACGCTCACACAATTGGGGGTGTGGGTATTTGGTTCTGGATGATTTTTCCTTCCTTGCACAGCATCTTAAAATGTTTTCAAGGTGCATATGAAGCATACATGCATGTCTCTAGGAATCTGTATGAACCAGGTGAATCGCAGGCAAGAACTAGTTTAACAGGGCGGCTAGGAGAGTGCTTGCTGTAGAAGGAAGACTCCTTGCAGCATAGAATCATAGAACCATAGAATAACCAGGTTGGAAGAGACCCACCGGATCATCGAGTCCAACCATTCCTATCAAACACTAAACCATTCCCCTTAGCACCTCGTCCACCCGTGCCTTGAACACCTCCAGGGAAGGTGACTCAACCCCCTCCCTGGGCAGCCTGTTCCAGTGCCCAATGACCCTTTCTGTGAAGAATTTTTTCCTCATGTCCAGTATAGATAGAGGCAGTATTGCTTGCTGATGTGCTGTGTAATTCTGAATGTTCTGGAAGCCTTCAAAGACTTGGATTGCAGCTGCCACCTGACCAGCTCTTAGTATTGATAGATGTGTTTTGACATGTTTTACATCACGTCGCTGGGATGATGCTGGGGTTTGAGACCAGAGTCAGTGAATTTCTTTGTGGTTACCACATTCGTAGGAGCTTCTTCCAGATGGACCTCAGCAACAGTGAATTTGGACATACACTGAATTGTGAGACCTAATTTGTGACAGTCATATGCTCAGCTAGTGTTGTTTCCCCAAATAATGAATTCATCTTTGTTGAGATACAAGAAAGAACATGTCTAATGTTTTGCACCAAGAAATCAAGAAATTTTCCACTAATGAATTTCTGGAAGGCAAAGCAGAGTATTGTCTTCCAATGAAGCATTTCAAATGCAGTGTAATGATTTTTATTTGGATTGTTACATTTTAAATTAAAATTATTTTTACATTCCTGTTGGGGAGAGGTATTTTGAAAGGTGCCTGTCTCTTTGGCATCTCAGCAGTGAGCTAACGTTCAGAGAACATAGCCTTTAGCCTTTTCTTTCAATTAAACATCAGAAGACCTAGATGCCAAAGGGTGAAATACATTTATTTTGTCAAACACTTTCATTCTTGTCTGGTTGGATTGCAAGATTAGTTTGCAATTTAGGCTCTTGTGTCTTATTGGATGTGTTTTTGGGACTGTATAACTTGAGCAACGAACATTTTATTTTTCTCTTAGAGAAATAATGGTATTTAAGACGTGCTTAGGAAGTATTAACATAATTTTCAAGGTGAGGTAGGTTAAAATTCTTACAGTATCTCTTTTTTTTTTTTTTTTTCCCCGTCATGAAACCACTGTCATCATGGACTGTTAGAAGCAAAATGTCATTGTTTACAGATAACTATAGGGGAGTTGGCAGGCAGAAGGGAAAAGATTAAGGTAAAAGTGGACGAAATGGGCATACAAGTATGATCAATAAAAAAAATGCTGTTTTGCATTTTACGCACTCACAGAAATAGTACAGCCCTGTTTTTTTTTTAAAGGAAACAAATGCATGTTCAGAAATCTTTCGGGCCAAAGTTGCCTTTAGTTACCACAGCAAGTAGAAGGGAATTGCATAGTACTGTGCTAAATTTTATTGGGACTTATAAATCTCTTATTCATCTTCAAGAGGAGTATTGCATTTACCCTTCTATTTTCGTATCTGATTTTAATCTTCAGGGTAGTCTCATCCTCAGAAGGCAAAACAAAGATAATAAGGCAATGAATGATTAAAAATAATCAAAAGTAGGTGAATTTTAACAGTACTCTAAAGCATATGGTTTCTTTTTTTGTGGCTCACTCATTTAACTAAATCAGTATTTGATCACTACTTCAAAGTAATTCTCACACAGAATTTGGGAAACATTGTAAAACTGAAAGCAGACATCCCATGGGAGAATAAAGGCTGCTGAAAATTCACAGAAGAGAAGCTGCCTCTACCTTCTGCCTGAGGTAGGTTTTACGGCTTGGTAGAGGGGGCCAGAGGCAAGAGGCTGAGAAAACTGATGCTGCTTTTCAGGAGAGTTTTTAATCTTCTCACCTTTTTGAGCTTCCTAGAGAAGAGAACAATGAGGCTGAGTTAGGCCACAGGCCAAGCTCTAGCCCAAGATCCCTTTTTTCAACAGTAGCTAATTAAAAGGATAGAATATGGGTTAAGATGATGTGGTACTTTCCCCAGTACCTTGTGTTTTTGTTTTAGATCTTCATTTTTCTTCTACATATTTTCATTACCAGTTTTTGAACCAATCTAAAATATTGGCATTCACACAATCCTTTAACTGTTACTTTTATAATTAGTTGTGTGAATAAAGTACTTCTTTTTGTTTGTTTTAAAACTTCCTATTATTTGACACCATATTTTTTTGAATCAAGAAAGTGAATGATAAATGAAGAAATAATACTTTTTCTCGTGTTGCTGTCTCTATCCCATTCATAAGTTCTCTTTGTCTTATTCCCCCCCGTCATCACTCTTCTATCCTGAAAGGCCATTACCTACTTAATTCAGATATAGAAGCTTTTCTGTGCATCTGACCCCATCCTGTTTGCATTGCCTGCAAACAGGATGGTCAGGTCAAAAAGGTGGTTAATCTTTCTAGTTCTGTGGTCTGCTCTGAGGAATTCCTTACACACAGCAGAATTAGATTATGATCTTAAAGAACAGATTTTGAAGTATACTTAGCAATTACCCCAAGATCTATTATCTGGTATGATGGTAGCTGGTTTTGTGTCTGTCATCATGTGTGAATCTTCAAGCCCTATGTAACTTTGAATTTCTTAAGCTACGTCTTAAAAGAGTTATGACCAAATGACCTCCAAAGTTTCCTCCAGCACAAGTTATAAGCACTAAAGTTCATGAAATCCTCCTTCAATTTTTGCAAGTAGAGTTCTTTTTAAAGAAATAATTTTGCATCTTCTGCAAGCCTTAATTCACTTTTACTCCCATTTCATCCTGATTATTAATTTTTTGAACAATGTAAGTCCAAGCATAGATTCCTTTGGGTAACCTTTTTGGCAACTACCTTCTATTTGAAAAAAAAAATAAATTACTGTTTCAAACCTTTTGCTGCTTCTTTGTTTTGGGAGAACTTTGTCTCTCATCTTGTGAAAACTGGAAGACAGCCTCATAGTCGGTCCTGTTAAAGTTATTTGGCTGATCCGTATTAGTAGATGATCTTGATCCCCATGTTCCTTGTCCGCTTCAAAGAACTCTAAACAATGTCCTCAGCTTTCCTTCAAAAAGTATTCTTAGTCTTCACATAATATATTTGCAAATTGTGCTTTTTATAGTAGGCTTTACCAGTCTGCCTTGTATGAACATCAAATTTCCATGTTGAGGCATCTGCTGATTATGACTGAGTTGCTTTAAAACATTACTTTCATGCTTAACTTCATATTTCTATGATACTGAGACAGTTTTAAGAAATAGTTTGCAGATCACAATTAAACAACTCAGCAATTTCATATTTTATCTTTAGTGCTTAGTTTTTCCAGTGATGACAGTATAAAAATTACCTGGTTAATTCTTCAGTAGGATCAGTTCATTCAACACAGTTGTTTTAACCCTTTGATGTGGTTTATCTGGGGAAAAAGGTATCTTTATAAGGGATTCAGAGAAAACACTGGAGTTCAGCTCTTGTTGCTGCTCCTGCTGACCTGCGAACAAATGGAAGACATGTTCAGTCTTGCACTTTTCATAATTTGCATTTCTTAAGCTTTAGTGTGTTAACAGGGAATTAAATAGTAACTTCGTTATCTGATGCCTTGAAAATGTGCCTCAGTTCCACTAACCTTAGAAGTTGTTCTTTAACCAACCCATTTGGAATAGGAGATGTGAAGAGAGGAGAGAGCATGCAGCGCTGCATCTTTTAGTTCAGATGATAAAACAGCAGGTGTACTGCTCTTGGATTTTTTTCTGTAATTGGGTTTGACAGCAACAAATCACACAAAATATGATACAACAACAAAAGCTGCATGTACTGAGCACAGCTTTCCTTCCAGAATAACATCTCCCCCCTGGCAGTAGTGCTGCTCTTCCACCTAGCAGTGATTATTTTACTACAGTGAAATTCACTTAATGCCATTACATCTTCTACAATTACTAAATGTAGTTTGGGTTTGGGTTTTATTTTCAGCTCTAAACCCCTATACATTGCCCTATAGTTTCTCCTCTCCCCCATTTTAGCTTGAATGGATAGAGAAAAGAGGCTAAATAAAGGAGAAGGGCTTGAAAGGAAAAGAGTACATTACTTAATGATGGAGACTTAACTCCCTGTCTGCTCTTGTGCATTGTGTGCTAGTTTTGTTATTTGTTTGTTTCTGGTGGTATTGATTTAAATCCTGTAATGGTACACAGTGCTGCACATGGCGCAGGCATCTGAGAAACATCAAATGATCAACTAAAGTCAAAGAGCTGATTTTGGGGTTTAAGTGCACAAGGGGTGGTCTTTTTCAGGGCAGTATTTTTTGGAGAAAGAGTCAACTCTGGGTGTTCTGCAGTTGTCAGTTTGATCTCTGTTGATTCTTTGATGTAACTGCAGGCTGCTGTCACAAGATGCAGTGATTTTTCTCTCCCAGGTGTTCCCTCACTGCCCTTTGTTTTGAATCTAATGATTATCCAGCCATAGGGCTAAGTCACTTCAGCAAGATAATGGAAAACAGGTCATGGGAGGTGGTGGTGGTGGCAATGGGAGAATAAGTGATTTTCCTTCGGATTGTGTTGCTAAGCCAGCTCAGTCCTGAGGCTCCACAGTTAGTGGGGCTGTTACAGAACGCGCTTACCTTGGGTTAGACGGAACATCAACCCATGTCCTTTATTGCTTTCAGGTACACTTTATGTCCTAACAAATCTCCTTTTTGCTGGAGTATATAATCCGCATTCAGACTAGAAACAGAAAATAGGAGAACCTTCCCTGTTGGGAAGATGAGTCTATGAGGATTTTCTTGTGGGGGAGGGAAAGAAACAAAAAGATTTTAAGATGGAGTCTGATTATTACAGCTGGACTGGCATCTTGACATGGGACTGAACTTGATTCCCGTCTGTATTTCCTGTGATAATTTTCTAATGACCTCTTGATTTTCCAACAAAGATCAAGTGATCATGGATGATTTTATTGTATGTCTTCATTTTAATCTTTAAAAAACATTCTTTTTCTGCTTATTATTTAGTCATCACATGATCCATCTTCAAGTTAAGTACTTATTTATATGTAAATATAGGAATTTAAGCTATTTAATTTTTAAACAATTAAAAAATGTACTAAAAATTGAAAATATTTTTCTGTGATAAAGAGGGGAGGGAGTTTGCAGAACCTTTAGTGCATCAGAGTAGTACATAATTTTTAATGTGCCAATCCTGATAGAAAATAGAGGATAGCTTCTAAATGAAGACAATGAGACCAGATAATATGTAAACATATATATATATATATTTATACTCAGTGGATGTTTAAAATGGGATCTGAATGTCTGTGTATAGATAGGTCAACTTGAATGAGGCTTGGGATACTACAAATTAATGGAAAATGTGGAGGTATCATGAAAGACTATGCCTTTTGGGCTTCCTAGAAGTTATTTTCATATATTGCCAATGCCTTAAATCTGCAAAGTATGCAGCATAAAAACAAAATCACAAGTGTATATTATTTAGAGATAAACAATTTTAACTACATTGTGGTAACAGTGAAATATATACTTATCCTTTTTTATTTTTATGATACAAATATTTTGTAATGCAAGCAAGTTTTGCTGTCTTTTCCCGGAGAGAAGTTATTTACTATAACCTCTACAAACCAGAAATCAGTAGGCATACTTTTTGAAAGTAGTTTTTTTGCAGCAGGAGCCGTGGTGTTTTTTCATTGCTTAATACAATGACATAATTCTTGGCAACATTCATCTACAGATGCTTACATGCAAAGAACGTCTCTGTCAGCTTGAAATTTTTTTGCATGTAGGTGAAGAACTGTCAGTTAAGATGTAGAAGAGGCATCTGCCATAATCGGGGTAGAGGCCACAGAAAAGAAAAATTGCTCAAAGAGAATGATCACAAGAATATTTAAGTTAAAAAGCTGAAGGATTATGTAGCAGTACGAAGAGGATGTGTGCAGGCAAGATTATTCTGTCATTTGCTGGAACCTGCCTGCTTTGCCAGACATCAGCCACTTCCCCTTGATGTTATGTAATAGTTTAAAATTCCTCTCTTGCCCAAGAATTTATTTCTCGAGAGTAGGGTCTTTTCTCTTTGAGGCAGATGGTAGTAGTCAACACTGAGCACAAAAGAAATTGCATGAAAGAGGAAATAATTTTCATTTTTGCAATGCCTGATGAATAAAAATTGAGCATGTTTTCACCAATGCACATTTTAAAGTTTTGTTTGAGACTTGTGAAAGATTCTAGAGGGCATAGCTGTGCATTTTCATGGGTTATTTTGTGCACAAATACCATCTTGCTGTCTGTGATTATTTTTTGGGGCATAGTATCTGTACACTGAAGTGTACAGTGTAGTCAGCAGGATGACTAATTCCATGTGTGCTGAATAGACTTGTTGGAAGGTAGAGCTGCCTCCTGTCATGCCGTGCTTTCAGGCACACTGCAGGCGAGGTTTAACTATGATATTCTTACTGCACTATGCTTTCTAGAAAGGACAAAGTTTTTTTGTTTATATATAATTGACCAAGCTCTTTTCAGAATTATTCAGTCTGTGTATGTTCAACAACAAAAATGCCTAGGTCCTGTGCAAGATTAATGACGTTTCACAGTATTAAGTCTGATTTCCAAAGCAGGGCTCTTGCTCTCAAGCCTTTTTCCACTTACTGCTGGCTGCAGAATCATTCCTGGACAGGCAGAAGGTAATATTAAAAATCTAGCTCAAAGTCACTACTTCTGTGGAATCTTTTTTTTTTTTTTTTAAATCTATCTTCCAAGATTTGTCCTTGTTTTCCAGAGCTTTTGCTGCACGTAATCTACTATTATCTGAACACACCTTTATAGCTCATCTATAGTATCTGCCCAATGTGAGTTGTTAGGCTCCTCGGGGCAGGTGCTTGTTTGAACAAATACATGTTTTAGAATGCCATGTCTGGCTATGGCACCACATTAAAAGATGTGATGATTAACGCTGGTTAATTTTCATACTTAGTGCTTTTATAAAAAGCAACACCTCACGTACCACATTTTTTAAATTCATATGCCAAAACTCTAGTTTGCTCAATTTTAAACAAAATAATGGATCTTCTTAGTTTTAAGGCAACGTTATTTCTAAAATTTATATCCTCAGTTCACCTAGTAGGCTACATTGAAATGAGATTTTGTTACTTTGTCAATACAAATGAAAACTCTGATTTACAATCCTAATTATTCTTTGTTATTTTTCACATAATAAGACACTTAGCACTCAGCCATTTCTAATGCTTGTTCAAAGTGCTAAGTTTCTTCACAATCTAGACAATTCCAAAATGCCTTACTCTCACAAAGAAAGCTTTTTGCATCACTGCAAAGAAGGACTAGTTGCCTGAATAGGCATTTGAAGTTAAAACTCCACAAAACATTAGAGCTTGTCTTAGTTAATACTTTTTTTGAGGAAAAAATGCTATGAGAGAGAAATCAAGCTCTGTCAGTGAAAGAAAAACAATTTTCCCTATAATTTATCACACCGTGTATATGGCTATGACTGTTATAAAGTCAGTGACCTTTGTAGATCTCTTATTCTTTTGTGCAGCATATTCCTGAAGAGAGCTCTCTCTTGTTGAGAGAGGACAAACTGCAGACATGAAAGCTTTAAATGCAAAGTGCCTGGTTTTGACTATAAATAATGAGACATGATGTTGAAATGGCATGTGAAATTTCTATTATTTTAAACATACTTTCTTGAATTTGCAATCCACAGTTACCTATCTAGGGCATGTCTAGGTTTTCTAAATTAAAGCGCTAAAGTTTCTGTGTCAAGCTTAAAAAAATATTAAAAAAAAAGAAAAAAGAAAAGTGCAGCTGGAGCTCGTGGTACTTGATCTTTCTAATACTTGGTACTTGATTTTCTAAAAATGGGATCCTTTGCTGCTGCAGTTACATATAGATGTACAGACCCAAATGTATGCATCTTAAGAGAAGATTGAATGTTTGAATAATGCACAGGACAGCTTCTGAAAAATCTTTGCTGTGCCAATAGGAATGACTTGGCATTTGTATGTCAGTAGATTCTTTCCACTGTGTACTTAACTAATTTTCAGATTGCTTTTGTGCTATTGTAACATTTTGTCCCCTGACTTCCCAAAACCTTCACAGTTTCTTCTCCTTCTGTTCTGTTTTGAGAAACAAAAAATAAGTTTAAACCTGGGGAGTGAATCTCTTGAGAGTTGTGAGCAGAACCACCCTTGAGGGCATGACAGGCAAATGGTCATCGGTCATTTAAATAACTATAGGTTTATTCCTTTCCCAAAAGGCAGCCCATATGGCTTTCTCTTCTTAATTTTTAAAACGTGGTTGTTAAGAAGCATTTCTGCAGTGCCTGTTTTTTTTGCACAGGGGCAAGCTTCCAGATTCCTTAAAATGAATGTCACGATGTGCCAAATGTCCTTGCTTTTTGGAGTTAAGTAAGAAGATGCCTTCTGTTGGAGTTATTTTTCTAAATAAATAATTCAATTTTGAAACTACTGTTTGGATTCTGAATTTTCTTAGCTAAATTGCTTATCTGTGATCAAAGTAAGTGCTAGCTGTATTTATAGGAGCACTAAGCTGAGCTTTAAGTTTGGCCTTGACTTGGAAGACCTGAAAACTTTAAGCTGCTACTTTTCCTTAGTGATTGTCCATATTCCGATGCTGGTAATTTTACTAATGCTGCTCATATCATCACTAAGGATAAAGACAGAGTTCTTCTCAAATATCTTTGCTGAAAAAAACATTTGAGCTAAGTCAAATCCTGATGTTCAGAGCAAGGGAAGGTGTCTGCCTATGTATTGTTTTTTAAGCATAACAAACTTCTGTAGTGTAAAAAAATAATGTGTGTAGAAATATTTCAGAACTCACACCATTTCAAAAATGTGCCATGTAAATTGAATAATGTAGTTAACTTGTTCATTTTGCCTGTAATGAACTCTCCGCTATGGTCTGCAATGCAGTTCCAAGTTTTGTGTGGATCTTATTTGGAAAATGGAGATGCAGCTGCTAATCAGGGAGCTCTTTGCTAATGATCAGATTTTTAAAACCCAAAGAAGCAGAAGGACTTCTTGAATTGTGGTGTTTTTCTGTTTCTGATAACAAGTTGTTGATCAGACTGCTAGCAGACAGATTTTTCCTCCCACACATCTTCATTTTAGTTGATGATTGACCATTTTTACTGAGGTCTTTGCCAAGAATACAGCTTATATTCACAGTGTTAAAGAGAAATAGTGGAAAAATTCGGTCTTTGGATAATTATAGCAGATATGGCAGGTAATGAAGGACTGGAGGGATCCTGGAGTGTTGCTTCAAGAAGGTTTTTAAGGAAGTATAGTGGTAGGAACAGTTGAGAGTGGACAGGCAAGGAAAGTAGGACTAGGGCTGTAAAAATAAAAATTCTTCAGTAGTTGTATTTGTCCTGCAGGATGACAGTCTTTAAATCTTATGCTTTCATGGAAGTGAGAGAGGAAAGTGAATGTGTATCAGATGTGCTTTGGAGTGCATTGCAAATTTTTTATCTCAATTATGAGATAGTGAAGACTTTTGCACCCTCTGGTGCTTGTGAGCTCTCTTTTTATGGAAGAAAGCCTTGCCAGTGCTGATCTACTTAGATAACTTTATAGGCAGAAGCCTAAACAGTTAGTTGAGCAAGGCTTAGGGTAACTTTTAATACTTAGCCTTCTGGATTTTTTTTGATCTAAAATTGAGTCAAGGAGCAAACTCAGGGATTGTAGTTAGTCATATGAAAAATAGTGAGACTTTACTGAACAGGCAAAAGACAGAACAGCTAAAGAGAAGACAAAAAAGCGAAATATTCCAAGCTGATTCTTAGGCACTGTCAGCATTTAAGTTGTCTTGACTGAATGTAAAGCTTATAAGCAATATCTCAAATTAGAACTTCTAATTATGATGATGTACAAAAATTAAAACTTATGACTGGGAGAATTAACAGTTCAATTAAAATATCTTCTTTGACGTATGTCTATGTACTTATTCATTGTAGTAATTTTGTCCAATAGTAATTATTTAAATCAATGCCAGTCTGAAGAGTGCACTTAAAAGGCTGTGCTGACATGTTTCATCTGCGTGATTTCCGTAATTTGTGTCATGGATACTTGGCCTAAAAGAAAAAAGAATAAACTAACCTGTTTTCTTTCATGGCACTGAATGCAAGTGTTTGTGTTTTTTTTTGTAGTAGATGATGTATTATTGCTTTTCTCCCGTCTCCTTGCCAGTTAAATCATCCTTCTAGACAAGTTTTGCCTTTGACAGAAACTATACAGAGCTGTTGATGCAGCTCTCCTGATAAATGCAAAGAGATCAGTTTACCCTTCATTCTCCAACAAAATAATTAGGAACAGGAATTTTAAGCACTGAAGATAGCAAAGGTGATTTGAAGAACATACAGACAGTGCCAAAGGACTTCGTTTTCATATAGTCAAAGCTCAGAACAGAGCTTCCCATAAACTTTTAATAATACTAGCACTGGACCAGCATCTTGCTAAAAAAGGGGGCAAAGCTGCCCTGTTTTATGTCATATATGCTCAGATGGTGGGTATAACTGCAAGGTCTACCTGCTCTTCACACTGCTGTCCTTTACAACCCATACGTTTTACTCTTTTTTTTTGGTCATATTTTTTATTATTATATTATCTGCAGTTATGCTTCTTGATCTGAAACCTTCACAATCTAACTTAACTTACTGTGGTGTGAATACTAATTTTGGATTTCTTCACTTTAAATTAAACACTAGGTCTCTTTTGTTTTCGTGTCTTTAGTTTGTGCTGTTAAAGTGATTCATGACTCTTTGGGCCACTGTTCTGATGTTTAATCCAGTAAGATAATGCAGTGGGTTACTTTGCTCTCATTTCCTGGTTGTGTAGATGTCTGGAGGTGCACCTACTATGAGATTTGAGATGGAGTATTTCTTCTAGTCTTTGCTATGGAAGGTGTATTGATTGCTAAATGTTCTGTAGCAGAGCTGCGTTCCTTGGTTTTGTAGCTACAAAAATATAAAGCAAAAAGATTTCAGGCAAGTTCAGGGTGTCCAAACAGGCACCCAAAGCACTCTTTCAGTGAAAGATAGGACAGAAGTAGTGAGACTTCGTGTCATTTCCTATAGGAAAGGCAAACGTCATTGTATGGAGGTTCTGGAAACATTAAGATGTGGCCTTGTCAGATAGCCTTAAATTCTGTTTCAGGTTCAAAACATCATGAAGCCAGGAGGCTTTCTTCCATTATATTAGTGATTTTTGAATTGGTTTATAAATATTTGATGACTAGGGTGTATTTTACCTAGAGAAAAAGAAAGGCTTTTTTCAGGACTCAGATTAACTAGGAATGCATGTTTAATATAGACAAAGCTGGTTTATGTCTTGGTGCTAATAGTATATCCACGAATTCACCTTTGAACCCTAGAATCCTATACTCTGTCATTAATCTGTGTTAAAATGAACCCTGTCATTAATCTGTATGTTAAAATGATCCCTGCCCAAAGTGTAAACCATGTTCTGTGTTGTTTGGAAATAACAGGTGCTGGAATCAGTTTTGACAGATAGAGGTCCTCACAGGGCGTGCATTATGCATGTTGTTAGCGAAAAATAACTTTTTTGGATCTCTGCATAAAACTCTGAGGGTCATTCAGTGACATTCATAAATGCAGAGCTGCTGTAAGGAATTAAAATAGTTTATATGTTCCCATCATTTCATATAAAATAGGTATTCTAACTTATTGCATACTATGTTAATTCCAAAATGTAGATCTATAATTCTAAAATTTAATCTCATAACTATAAGATGAAATACTCAAATGCATGGCTTATGAGAGGTTTTCTTTTTCTGTAATGTAGGTAAATTGGGACTTTTTAATCCCTGACTCTAGCATGCTTTCTGCTTTTCCCGTAAGCTACAATTTAGATCAATTTGTGTTTGGGCTGTGTCCTAGAGTTTGATTAAGAATTTCTAGGAGTACAGGCATTTTCCAGGTTTTCAAGTGAAGGTTTTCAGGGTTTTTTATTGGTGGAATAACTGGATTGGTTTTCTTTTTGATTTCAAAGTTGCAAACTACTTGGCTGGTTTTGCAGCTTTAAATTAGGAAGTTTCCTGACAAAAGCTTTCAGTCATGTGGAAATCTGACCTCGTGGAGACCAATGGGATTTTTGCCATTAATTATGATGATGCATGGTTGAAATCCTGACCTTGTCCTTTGTGTTGGAATTTTATCTGCTTTAAACATATTAATGAATAGCTTTTCTGTGCAGATAAGTTTCCAGAAGTTTTCTGCAGTTGTCCGATACCCTTAGTACTGTAGTTCTTTATATCGTAATGTGAGTGTGTCTAGTGCTTATCATATTTCATATTGTAGTCACTAATGTGTTTCTGTTAACAGTAGTCCATAATCACACTTAAAACATTTCAGGTCTCTGTAACATACTGCTTTTTCTTGTACACATTATTGTATTACAGAAAGTACTCAGGATTCCTGATGAGTATTTTTGTGATGAAACCATGTGCCAGTTAAGAATGAAATTTTGAGATAGACAGGGAAAATATTCTAGGTCTTGTCTGTCTGAACTTCAGTAGTGCAGTTAATATACTGTCTTGGAGGAACTGATCTGTCATAGAGGAGGCCAAAAGGACTTAACTAGTTTAGCCTAGCAAAGTTAAGGTTAAAAGGGGGATTACTACTCTATATAACCACATTATGAAAATAAATGCAGACAAGGAAAAGAGCTATTCAGACTGCTGCCTCTAGATGGACATAAGTTGGCCATGAACTAATTTACACAAAAAGCAGAAGATTATAAATGCTCAGGGAATAAGGTTCTGAAATGAAATGTGGGAACAGACAGGTTAGGTTTCGGATAAGTTTGCCAAAAAACTGAAAGATGGTTTGAGCTGGTTCCTATAATAGTGGTGGATGGAATTTGATCCGTCACACCCCAGTGTACTTTGTGTAGGTTAGGAGGTGAAGGGCTGGCCAGATTCTGTCCAGTGAAATGTGCATCATCTCAATGTTAATCTACTAAACTGTTCCTGAGCTACTGTTATGAAATCTGTAATTATATGGTGAAAAGAAAGTTGAGTATTGTGTTTAGAGCTCTTTGACTCTCTACTACAATTTATGAACTTTTCTTTGTCCAGTTTATTTCTTCTGTGCTTAACGATGATGTAAAGGGAATTCTGTGAGAAATTCATTATCTGTGGAAAAATGGCTATTCCAGAATAGCCTTTTTTTTTTTGTCTGATTGATTCAGAGTTTTCATTTAATCTTTTGTATCTGGGAAAACAGATTTGAAAATATATGTTTAAAATCATGTAACAAGGATGGGTCTTTTTGATATTTTCATATGATGAGTTAAACATGTTAGTTTGCATGTTTGCTGCTTTTGTATCTTTGATCAGGACAGGCTGTCTTACACATATCTGGTATTGCTGGTATTGAATGAATATGTTCTCCGTGACTCACACTCTGGTTGTTGGAGAGTGAATTTATCTTCGGTTATTGTACTTCAAGGTACAAAGTACTTCAGAATCTGAGTCAAATCTAATTTGTGCTTATATAATTAGCACCAGAAAATAATTGCCCTTGTTTATACACCCGTCTTTGTTCAGTGGCCTTCAAGCTAGCACACGGTGTCATTACTATGGTGGCTAAATAAAAGTAATACAGTAATTCATGAAATTACAATGTTTTGTATTATTGCAATGTACGGGACTCCAGAAGCTGGTTTATGCAGGTCTGGTGATAGTGTGAATACACTGTGCTGTATGTATTTGTAGCAAAGACAATGCTGAGCACAAAACTCCTGAGTAGACCAACGACAACAATTAGATAAAAGTAGCTAGTAAAATTACAATAGAAGAATAAGAGTTATTGGTCACCATAGTAGAAAGCAGCCATAGCACATCGGCGCTGTAGTTGTTATAGTTTCTGTAGGCATTATGGCAAAGAACTTTTAAGAGGGGATCTGAAGCAAGATAATGAGCTCTGTTAAGACTAAGACCCTAACCTGAAAGCCTATTTAAATGAATAGGATTATTTCTAGTGATGTCAAGAAGTGTTAGATCTAATCTGCCAACATTGTATCTGACAAGGGAATTCTCTAATCAAAATTGCTGTAGGATTTTATGGAATTAAGCATATTGAATTAGACCAAGTATTCTAGGCATGATATGTTTTAAAGTGATTCATTCTGTGTTATCTTTTGAATAATTCTTCCAGTTGACAAAGCATGATTTTTTTCCCCTACATCTCTTGGCCTGATTTTCAGAGTTGCCAGTAACAATAATTACCAGTGAAATAGAAATAAGAAGTAATTTTACACATGTTTATGATTAATAATTTCAGAAGTATAATATCTTAAAAAAAACCCAGGATTTGCACTGAAAAGTGTGTTGAGAGTATTTCTTGATTATCCTCTGATGAGATCAATACAAAGGTAGTGTTTAAAGTATATTGTATCTACACACTACAAATGTGATAAACTAAATCACTAATACAAGGTTTCATAATATGAAAAATGTTTTATGCATTTATTTCAACTTCCACGTATGTCTCTGAGATAAGTGTGTGTTTCCAGTTTATCACGAGAGCTGTCATTTATATTGTGATCAAATTTTTGTCCTATTGCATTATGACAAACTTGTTAGCTTTGAGTAGGTTCTTGTATGCAGCATTGCTTCTGTTTGCCATGCGATAGATGCAACATTTGAATCAGTACTTGAAAGCATGGCAGCTTCATTTGTGAGATAATGCTAAGTCTAGTGTTTAGCTAAGAGGTATAATGGCTTGTTAACACTTAGGTGCTCTTTTTAAGTATACCAGATAGCTTGAAGAAATAGTAAAAATTGTGGTGTCATTTGTTTTTTAATAACTTAAGAGCCAGTATTGCTTTACTTGACATTTCCTCAGCACTTTGGATTAGCATTTATTCTTAAATACAGGGAATAATACTTATTGAAGGTTCTCTCTTTCATGTTTCGTACTATTTAGAGGACATAATGGATAGTTGTATTTCTTGCCACTACTGAATTGCAGTAGTGACCTTGCAACAGAAATAGGTCTTTTGTGGACCCTTTGTTGTTATAATTAAGTTTATAATGACTCTGGCAAGAACTGGTTAAATACCGCAGCCCAGCTACCTTGACTTTGCATGTTTGCTTTCTTATTTGTGTTTATTTATACATTCTTACAAAATCTTACTTAACTAAAAACATTCCGGTTAAGGTTATAAATGGATATGCCCACTTAAGTGCAGAATTTTTTAACATTCCATGTGCAGTTTAGAAGAGAGAAATTATTAGATGAAGTTTTATTTAAGGATACAGGGACAGTAAATAAAAATAGGTCTGTTAAAATGATGCTTTGCTTGGCAGTGTAGAGTAGAAAAAAAAGCTTTTCTAAAAGGTTTTAAGCCTTTACTGTGTTTGTTGTGGAGTGGATGGTACATCACTTGATTTCAGGTATTCTTATAATATCACAACATGCTCTTATGGACTGGGTGTCTGTAATGTTTTAACTCGTTTTTTAACAATGCCGTTATAGCACATGGAGTTGCAGTACCCACAGTTTTCTCTTCTGGCTGAAATCCTGCCCTCTCCCCCACATTTGTTATATGCTTGTGGAGAGCTCTTGAACTGCAGTTAAAAACAGTGAGAGTTCTTTGTACAACCAGAGACACTAATCTTTGGGGAAAATATTTTGTGTCTCAAGAAACAAATTGCTTCCTCTAAAAAAAAAGAAAAAAAAAAAGCCCAACAAAGTCATAGCTGTCTTGATGCAACCAGGACTGATGTGGACAAACTTGAAAGTGAAACTTTAAATTGATCCAGACTTTGCTGCATGCATCCAAAATATTGTAAAAAACCCTGTAAATTAAAAAAGAAAAAGAAAAAAAGAAAAAGTCTTACGAGAAGCCTAGAAGTATACACTCCTGGACACATTCACATCAGCAGTAGGCTTTGTGATAATACTGATCTAAAGCTGATGAGATTATCCATATTGGTGTCCTTAATACTAGTTCACAACTTTTGCCTTGAACTACAAAGGTAGGCTTAATATTTGAACCTTATGGAGATCTAGGAGTACACATGGAGAGGAAAGAGCCTCTGTAGACATGAACTCGACTTTACCCCAGGAGGAAGGAAGGGTGAAAATGTTTTTTTCAAAGTCATTCTTTTCTATTAGGTTGGACACAGTATAGTATTAAAGTATTGCCTTAGTGCCTTGATTGTTTTGTTTTTTTGGTTTTTTGTTTTTTTTTAATGTAAGGCAGAATGTCTGTTTTGTTGATTGATTTCTTTTGTGGTCTTCAGGATTTTTAAGTAGTCATTAATTAAAAATATATGCTGAGTTGTGTTTTGTTTGTTTCTTTTTGTTTCTTTGTTCAGGTTTACCAAAAATGCAAGTCATTCGAAATTACAATGGAATACCTCAGCCAGCAACACAAGATGGTCCACCATTGCATATCCAGATTGGGGACACTATTGAACTAATTAGAGGAGATGCACATAGCTTATTTTGGCAGGTATTGTATCATTTAGTAAATTATTATGTTCCATTACTCTTAGATATTAAGTTCTTATGGATATATTAGTCTTGTAACATTTTCCTTTTTGAATAGAAAAAGAATACTTGGTGTTATACTCAAAACAAATATCTCATGCAAACATTTTTACTTCTGAAGTGCCAGTAATTCCTATATTGTGTAAAGTTTCATTCTTGCACCCCAAAGTCCCTGTAAATAAATCTTCAAGAACATGGTAGCAGTTCATCTAGAGTACATTAAATAGATAAATAACACAAGTTACTAAGCAGTGCTTAAGGTATAGCTTAAATGCAATCAGATATGTTTTGATAGACATTAAAATTCTGCCTAGTTAATATTTGATCATGTAGCAATTAATATGGTAAGTTGTGTAATAATTCAAGGCCATGTATACACATGAATCTCTGTTATGCAGTCTGGAAAACAGAAGTATGGGGGTTTGGGTTTTTTTTTGTTTTTTTTTGTTTTTTATGAAACAGTAAATACTTTTCTGAGAGGCAAATTGAGCAATCACAGAAACAAGGTGGCAAAGATAAGCATGTCTGGATTCCATGAATTTGCTTTCTGCCTCTTTGCTGGTATTATCCAAAATCTAAGCTTTCTTCAAAGAGAATGTGTAATACAGGGGTGTTGATACTGTCACAAGTTAATTTGCTCTCAGTAAACACCCAGCTGCATATAAAGAGAAGGATGGTCTTATGTGAATATTCGTAGATCTTTCCTTTACTCAGACAAGGTGCAAGACTAGAAGAGCTGTGCTGCTTGCCTAGCTGGTGCTTGGCTAACATCACTTGCAGAATGAAATAAGTCAAGGAGGCGGCGCTTGGAAGATGGACAGGGGAGACAACTTGGGTGTTTTAAATGGAAATTTCAGACCCCTTAACCAGAGCACTGCTAGTTGTTTCAGCTGTAGTAGTGAAGCTTTGAAGTAGTCAGATTTTTATTATAGATGTGAATATTTCTTCCCTTCTCCAAGTTTTGTTTGAGTGAATTGGTACTTACTTAACCTGAGGGTAGACTTGGAGGGGTGCTGCAATGCCTACCATAAGATATAATGCAATTCTAGTTTTACAGGTTTGCATTGCAATTACCTGCCATCCTCAGGCAATCATGTTTCTCAAGTATGCCAAAAGAATACAGATATTTCCTGCACTGATTCTTTCCTTTTTTCAAAACCAGCTTTTCTTTGATGCAGATTAAACCCGTATCGAGTAATAGCTATTACAGACGTAATGCTAATGCTTCAGTAGTTAGTGCTCCTGTTGTAAACAGCCAAAAGGCATTAAGTATATTGTAAATATACCTGTGACATAAAATTGAAACACTGGGGAGGCAGCACTGCCTCTTGAAAGTGCTTTTTTTTCCCCTTTAGGTTTGTGATTTAGTTTGTAATTTTTTGTCTGTCTCCTTCCTTTCTTTACTGCATTTTGCAGTAAACAAATGAAAATGGGTTAAGGACATCATAATTCATAAGTTTTAGCTGTCCTGGAGTTCTAGTTCTGTGCACATCCAATGAAGTTAATGTGTATTGCATAGCAAAGTAATAGGCAGCAGTCTGGAAATTTAGAGCAAATATGTCAAATGGCTTCAGAAAGTCTCCCTAATAGCAAGAGTTGTGAATCAGCTTCTAGTCTTGCTGAGGCTGTCATTGAAACAAATTAACTGAAGAGTTTAATTGGCCCTTATATGTATGTCTATGCATGCACACATATATGCACATACGTGTAATTTATATTTTAATATATAATATGATAATTTAGAAATACAATGTAATAGTATATACATAACATATATTTTAAAACTAGTTCTGTCCAGTCCTTTGCTTCTGCTTTTATAACAACCATGAGCCTTTATAAGGCCGTGCAGGGAAATGCTTATGCATCAAAGAATGAGCAATTAGAAAGCAGGAAAAATAAAGGAGAAAGAAATGATTAGTAGAAGTACAGTATGGTGGCATAATAATTTTGATGTTGTTAATCAGTTGATAGATAGATCGTAAAGTTTGAAATCATAATCTGACAACAGGTCATGGTTTTGTGTATGTTATACCAAGCCTTGATGAATTCAGTTAGGCTTTCTAAAGGTAAACAAAATAACCTGGTCTTCTGAGGACATTATCAGATTATTTCTATGAGCCTCATTATTGACAGAGCATTTTAACGTGAGCTGTTTCCTTCAGCAACATGTAAACAGTCAAACCCTGTTCTGTTTAAGGATCTGCTTTTATTTAACTAACAAAGCCATCTGCAGTTACCTCAGGTGAAGCTTGTCTTCAGAAGATGCAGCCTTTCTTGTGTTGTCTTGATGCTTGTTACATTCATGTAATTGCTTAAAATGCCAGTACTAGGGGCTATTTTGTGATGAGGGAGACTGTTCCTGTGACTTCTTTACTTTTGCTTTCACCTTGGTTGTGGTGTGCTGGCCCTAGAACGTGTACTTCACTTGTAGCCTCTCCTAGCCCATCAAAGCTACACATCTGTGTCCCACAGCTGCACAGAACAGCACGTTCCAACAAGCGCTGACGTCTGAAGTAATTGTAGGGTTGTTGCTTGAGCAAAGAGTATGTCTGGGTTCTGTGTATCTCATATGTCTGTCCACTGATGATGTAGTTTCTCATCACTTCATTTCAATGAATGCTCAGTGTCCTCCCAGTTATTATTTTTTGCCTCCGAGTGCCATTAACTGGTTGCCTAAAGAATACTTAAAGTCAAAATGCACATATGCATTACAGTATGGCCTGTGGATTGTAGTTCAGCTTCCTTATTCTGAATGTATGTACGTTATGATGTTTGTGTTGTGATAATGATTTAACCAGTACAGATCACAGCTAATGTGGTGATCTCTGTTGCTCTGGTGGCTTTTAAAGCTGTGATTCACACCACTATGTACTGCTAGCAGTATCTAAGCCAGGTAAGGTAATGTAATGCTAGCTCTACACCGTATTTGTCCCATGGTTCAGTCTTCCTGTACATGCTCCATTTTCTTCAGTGGCTCTTATGTGGCTTTTTTTTTTTTTTTTTTGTTATCTTTTACTTCAGATCATAGAACAGCTCAGTTTGCCATAGTTCTGTGGAAACTGAGGCATTTACATGTCTGCAGATCAAATCTAGCTTTCATTCTAGATTTTGAGTTATGCAAATACATTTCTGGAAAAATAGTAAAAGATAATCCTGTAAGTATCCTGACTAATTATGACTTGCAGGAGGGAGCACCACAAACATTATCAACACCTCTTGCACTTTCAGAAGGTAACGCAGGGGTCTGTCCCTATTGACCCTTGGAAACCCAGAGCAACTTTGTGGTCCCACAGCTTTGGGGCAGCAGTTGTGTTGCTATTCAAGGCTCAATATAGGCCATACTGGATGCATTTCTGCAGCTGGTCTCTCGGTTGTGTGGGCACATCTACAACATGTTGTGAATATATCAGAGAGTTAATTTGTAACTGTTAGTATTCTTGTGCCCAGCCTATTTTAAATTCTTTGCATCACTTATGGAAACAACTATAGAACTTTGTATGTTAATTTGCTGATGGAATATTAGCCATAAGTTCCCATTGGACTTAGCATAATTTCTCAGCTGCTGCAACTGCTGCTGCATGGTGGTGTACTGATTTTGAGGAGCTGTAATGTTGCTGTGTGGCACCTTTCACTAGAGTGATTCCAACTGAGGAGGATGTAACTTGAAAGGAGATAATTAATGTTGATGAAGATATTGGATACTGGCAGACGTTGACAGAACTGGGAATCACAGCCCAAGCTCTCAGTTCCCTTCTTGCGTCTCCTCTGTTAGAGCTCTCAGGTGTATCAGCTATAATTATTACTGGATTATATAAATTTAAAAGAAAAAACAACAAAAAAACCCAGGCTCCCCACCCCTCCAACTGCTGAGTAACACTTCATTAAAACAGCATTTTATTTTACAGACTAATTGTTATACTATTATTGTCCTAAAGCCCTATGCACGTATTATTATTGATTATTAATTCCAGTCATGTCTCAAAAATGGAAAATGTTGGGTTTTTTCTAGGGCAGAAATCTAACAACAGGAGAGCTTGGATTCTTCCCAAGTGATGCAGTAAAGCCTAGCCCGTGTGTAAGTACAATTGTTTAATTCTGTTTGTCATCTTACAGAAGAACTGCCTTGTTTGTACTATCGCTTTATCGTGCCTTACTAAAATCTTAATATTTCATGTTTGATATTGCTTAAAATATAGCATTTTGATGCTTTTGTTTATTGGGTGTCAGGACGTGTCAGGAAAATATGTTTGAGAAGCATATTTAACTTTTGGGAATGTTAAGAAATAGAAATGTCCAAATTTAGAATTTCCACAGTACAGAACAAACACATTTTATGTGAAAGTGCAGTTTCTTCCTTCCCTAGTGGCAGGGTGGGAATACTATGGTTCTAATCTATTCCTCAGTCACTTCGGGTTAGAGAGAGGGATTACACCATAGGTTGTGAGGGTAAAGATATGTAAGAGTAAAACTAATATAAAAGTTTAAATGCAGACTACTCAATAAACTTTGTCCTTTCTATAGGTTTTTACTTGCCTTTATTTCACACAAGATTGTTCTCAATCTAGGAAGGTTCAGGATTCCAATCAGGAAAATATGAAATAATATGCACTCAATTGTATACAGACATAACGATGCACCAATGTACTGTACACTTGTTCCTTCATTCTCTGCCCTCTGTAGCACTGTGCATCAGATTACTATATGTCCCTTTGAGATTAATTGATGTAAATCTGTAAAAACAGTGGTGGATCCTATTCCTTACTTTGCTTTAGAGCAGCTTTAACTTCTTTTAACTTGATTCACAACAGTTTGAGTTACTTGTAGAATTGCTTTCATTCACTGTGATCAAGATAAGCCACTTAAATAGTTTGAAATAGGTAGAGTCAGCTGTTAGTGCCTGCATTTTGGTATGCTGTTAAGGCTTATTTTGTGCCTTAGTTTCTAAAAGAAATATACATGTGATCCTACAGAATATAAATACATTAGTATATGCAGAGACATCTTTAGTACCCGATATTTTCAGAATTTTGTTTGAAGAGGGATGCACAGAATATTTGTAGGTGCAAAGTATGTTAGATTGGGTGAGATGAGAAATCTGGAGTAAAGATGAAAATGTTCTGTAAACTTAGCTTTCTTCCCTTCACTCCTTGCTTCTTGTAAAAGTTGTGGATTTTCTGTGTCACGGTGTCACTATCCTGAACACAGGCAGTGCCTGCTGTATATTTGTCTTAGGTTCTTGGAGCCACTCAGCCAGTCATTGTATAGTATCATTGACAGCAACAGTAGCAATATTTTAGGAACCACCGCTATACTCCAAAAGCAGAGGAACCGGGATATCCAAAGTTAGGAAAAAAAGCTCCTCAGGCATCATGGAGATCTGCTGTCTAGTGATAAAGCTTTCTGCTAAATTTAGAAATATGCTATTTAGACAAGTTTTGAAAATAATACAGTTTTGCAGAGTGAATAAATATTATTCATGATATGTTACCAACTTGTGTCGTGATCAGAACAAAAAGATAAATTGATGCTTCACCACTGTTAACTTCGAAGGATGAACTATAAACATCTTATTATGACAAATGATGCAGTTAAAGATACTGAAACATCAATCAGGTTTTAAACATGCTATAACTTTTACTGTTATTATTAAGTCTAACAATCTTTACAACCAGTCAATGTAAAAATGCCCAGAAACAGCATAGAATATATACGTCAAAAGACTTTAGGAATGAATATTGAATGGAAAACTGCTGAGGTCCAGAATATCTGTATTCCAGACTTTTCGCAGATGTATCTGTAAACAATTTTTCCTCTTTGTGATAAGTAGTGTATGTCGGCAGACATTTTCTGTACCATATGAGTAATATGTGGTTCTTCCTAGCTTTCTTCCAGTTTTCTCATTTACGGAGAGGCATTGGATACATAGCACAGTATGAGCTGAGAGCTTCTGAAATAACACTTGATTTTACTGTGTTTCATGACAATGAACAACACTTGTTATACAAATATATATATATCCATTCAAAATTAATGAAAAGAACTACCGATCTATTGTTTAACTTCTCTGAAGGACAGGATTTTGAATTTTTGTATTCTTTCCAGCATAGTGGGACTACTTGACAAATCAAGAATGTTTGGGATTTTTTAACTATTCTTTTTTTCTCGTGCTGCTGATAGAATGCATACTATTTAATTAGTCCTGTGGGGTATAATACAAATCATTAAAGGTGCAGTACCTCTACAGATGAAATGTATTATTGAAATATCTCTCAGCATGTAAAGACTCTGTTAAGTGCCTTGTTGGCCTTGAAACGTCTCATCTGGTTGCTTCACTAAAACATTCTCACAGGAGTTCTTTGTGAGCATATTCGTAGTCTGTTAACTTTTTTCCATGTCTCACCATTAGAGGAAGAGTTGCCCGAGTAACACCATCAGTAGCTGCAGGGATATGGAATGGCACTGCTGCTGTCAGTGGTAGAACCTGGCTCTGTTCAGCCCCCTGCAGTTGGAAGGGGTTTCTGTACTACCAGCACTGCAAATGCTATTAGAGCCCTTTGTCTATGCTATTTGCAAATAATGCAGATTTCCTTTTTCTCTCTCAAGAACTAGACTAAATGATGATTTTAACACCTAGGTAGATTTACTATTGTACAAACTGAACACACAACCATGATTTTATCCCAGAGAACTTCCAGGTGTTCCACAGTAGTGTCTGTGTTGTTATTTAGAAAAAAATGTAAATTTTGGGTTGTCGTGTAAAATTCAGAATTTTATCATAACAATCTTGGGTTGAGAAGCATTTGAGTAGGTGGTGATGTATGAGTGACAGTTATGTCAAAGGCAGAAAGCAGGACTTTTGTTAACTCTACAAAATTCTGTTCATGGAAATTAATCTTAATAATGCAGAGGTGGAATTTGCATCTTAAGTAAAGTTAGCCCAAACCCTATTCTATCACAGAAATCTGAGCAGTTTTATTTACTTTTTTGCAGAGAGAGATGTTAGGACATTTACTAGTTTAATTCTAATCTAATTTTTTTGAAAACTTGCTCAATAAAAGTGTCATGAAATTAGCTAATGCAATTAGCCAGAGTTTGAAGTGAAGTGTTTGGAGTAAGTGCATCACATAACCCTAGTATTGAGGCTTCTTAGCATGAAGATGTAAGCCTTAAAATACTGAAATTGTACCAATTCTTACTTGTTTCAATAGGTTAGTAATTTTGCATTTCAATGACTGTGGTTTTTAGAGGAGATTCAAAGATAATACGCTTAATATTCCTCTGTACATTCCTTTAATTTGGACTGTCTGCTGTCATCTAGTTTACAATACCCTGGTTCAGTAATTGCTTGATACTTTGCTGCTCTGCTTTTTTTCCATCCAAAAGCTGCCTGTTACTATCTCAGCAATGTTGCTAGAATATACCATACTGTTTTGGACAGATTAACACAAAAATTTTTGCATTTGACTCTTGCAACTTTAAGTGCAGAATGCTGTGATTAAATACACAGGGAGGTGGAGAGTTTGTATTCAGGTTTTTTATGTTTTGGTTTTATTTTGATTTGGTTTAGTTTTTTGTGGAGGGAGGTGCTTTTTGTCCTGCTGCTTGAATTTATTTCAAGGTCTAGAGACTTGACAGGAGATCTTGGTTGATACTGAGAACTGTAATTAATTTAAGTTTCAATTAATCTAAGTTTGTAGGCCTGTGTTCCTGAGTTGATCTGGTTTTGGAAGTATCAGTTGGAAGAGATTCCATATATCACAAATGAAAAAACAAATGTGAGAGGAATGTTACTGTAATTTTTCTCCCTATTAGATTCCGGAAAATAATAAAAGATTCTTTGATTTTACTGGAACACAAAATATCGCTTGCTTATCTAAGAATATATGACATCAGGTTATAAGTCTGCAAGATGTATGTTAAGTTTCTACTAAAATAACTTTTCCAGCACTTTGCAAGTTTCACAGATTTTTTTTTTAGAAGAGTTAGGTTAGTACCCAAGTATGCTACACCAGCGGGAGAGGGTCGAGTTGGAATGCTGATTTTCATGGGGATTGCAATACTGTGCACCTTGTGCACGTTTAAACATTATCTGTGTATATGTCTGTGTATACATGTAACGCCCATTTTGCAAGTTGATTGATTATTTTTTAAATTGAATTCGGTTATCAAATCCTATGCTTATTAAAATCCATTACAAAATTTAACCAAGTCCAACAGAAAAGAATGAATGATGTCAATGCAACCCAATCCATGGATTATCCTCAACTTTCTCAGAAGATTATACACTGTATTTCCTAGTAGACAGTCTTTCTGAGGCTATATATGAAGTGAATTTTATACATATTACTCTAAATTTGTTGCACGTTTTAATGGTATTTTTCAACAATAGGTAGTGTTAGGCTAGTTTATGCGTGAAATTTGAATGTAGGCACTGCCAGAAAAACTTCTGACAAATCTATTAATTAAAATATATGTCACAGCAACAAAAAGTTAAAATATTCCTAACTACTTGCAGAATGGTGTAGAATATTTGCCTTTTATTATAACTTCATTCAAAAAAAAAAGACTTGCAGACTAATTAGATTGTCTATTTCTTTTAACTTGTTTAATCTGGATATTGACAGTTAGATCAATGCTGTCTAATTTGTGCTGATTAGAAAAAAAAGTCTTGATCTTCGTTCTTTTCATGTCCTAGGTTCCTAAACCAGTAGACTACTCTTCACAACTGTGGTGAGTCCCTGTCTAGTCTTACAAGAATCTCTTTGAAATAATCAGTCATAGAAAGACAAGTGGGTTTATTATAATTTAATTTATATTGGTTTAGCCTGTCTAGGCTTCTGAAGAAGGCATTGCGTAATGGTTTGGGAAAGCAACACCATACATTTCCTAAAAGCATTTTCTGATATAATAAAGTGCTTAATGATTTTGACATTTTGATTGCAAGTCTGTAGTTGTGCAGCCTTAGTCCCAGAGGTCTGAAAGAGAATAAAAAGAGGCGAGTATGATATGAAACCTGCAAGCAGATTTAATGTGTTAAGTGAATAAAGAGAAGGAATAATGTTAAATACATCTTGTCTCATGAATCGTTCTGCATTTCCTTTTAAACAACAACAAAAAAGGCTGTAGAGATTGAATAGTGTAGCAAAATGACAACCACTACTGGCCTGGGGCTTATGTAGTGTGTGAGCTCTTTACTGGAATTCAGTTCACTTCTTGAAAAAATATGATGATTCTGAGAGAACAGAATACACATCACTTGTGTTCTTTTACTGGTTTTATGCTTTGTCATTTCGACGTGAGTTGTGATTTCCTCTAGTTTGCCAAAAGTTAAATCAGAATCAGATCTAAACAAATATTGATTTTTCACAACAAGCCTAATAGAGTGTTTAATATTTAAAATTGGTATTTTAAATTAAATTCTAGCATTTACTCTATTTATAATTTTGTTAGAAGAAATCATATCTTTGGAATTGGACTTTATCTCCTATAGATTTGTAATACTTAACTGAAGAATTACTTTAGGCTGAAACTTGTTGTAAAAGTCATGTATTTCATGATGAGCTTGAAAAATGCATATTCCCTTGTGTGTTTCATAAAATAACTACTTTTTATTTAAAGCTTCCTTCTCATTGTTAGTCATGTATTAGTATGAAATTTTGCCTAGTAGAGGTCTGTGATGTTGACTGCTTCTATAGACTACTTTCTAAAAAGTGGTAAAATAAGGACAATTTCTCTGGACACTAGGTCGCTTTCCTCAATTAACAGTTTAAACTCTAGTTTTGCAAACAAATGTCTCCTGACAGCCTCTCATGAAGTCACGTCTAAACCAGCAAGGCAGAAAGGGTAGAAATCTGCTTATGCAGTTGGGCTGTAGAATTGCTGGTTTATTTGTCCTAGCTTTCACCTCTTAGCATCAGCTCTTTCAAATTTGGACATATTAGGCTGAAATTTTCTTCTTGCTTCTTGGTGTTTAGTCTGCCTGTTACACTTTAGCCTTTATAGGTTATGAACGTGTCTGAAATCAGATGAAATAGCGTGTTTGTGTAAATACCAAACTTTTGTATAAGTCTGCTTTTGACCTAATATAATACCGTGGCTTGTTCTCCACTCTTAAGGTAAAACCCAGTAGACCTCAGGGAGGTTCAAAGGTTGTGGACCACTGTTTTATTGTTTCATCTGCAATATGATGCAGAAAATTTGTGGTCTTGTGTGCTATTGAGTCCAGTAGTCATTCAGCTAATACTCAGACTTTACTACTTTCCTTTAATATTGTGTTCAATGTCTGTACAAATATTTTTCGAATCAAGAATTCCCCACATCCCCTCCCATTACCCCTCCCATTTTTTAATGTTTTATTCTTCAGTCAAAGGTCTGGAAGAGGTGTTCAGTTGTGACTGATGTATTTTTAAGTCCCCATCATATGCAGAATGTTGGGACTCTGCATCGTGTGTTTAATAGACCTTTCTTTGTACCTTTGAGAAAAACATAGGCAATTTTTATTGTTCTCTGTTACAGGTTTGCAGGAGCAATGGAAAGATTTCAAGCAGAGAGTGAACTTATTAACAGAGTAAATAGCACTTACCTGGTGCGGCACAGGACCAAAGAGTCAGGAGAATATGCAATTAGTATTAAGTAAGTGGAGTAAGATCAACGACAGAAAGTTTTCCTGTTCTCATTTATGTCTAGATAATACTTGAAATAAATAAGAAAAGTAAAAACCTGTTTCAATTGATATGAACATACGCAGCCTTTAAGAGAGTCAATATAGGAAAAATGAAATTGCTAATAAAAATGCCAGGATTTATAGTAGGAAAGTAACAATGCTTTTTCAATGCTGTTTTAGCAAATGGGCCTACAAAAATGGTGGTCTAGTACCTTGGTTAAGTGTAAGCAAGCGTTTGGAGTTAGTGATCTGCTTCTCTGAAGTGAATGTCTCATTGACTTCAGTGAGAACTTGTTGGTGCCTTTTGCATCTTGGACGTGTCAGTAAAATGTGGGTTCATAAGTTCTGTAGATTATTGAGAGTTGTCTTTGCTTTCATGTTGCTTATCAATATGAATATACAAGTAACCAATATATGGGAATTCCCAATTAGAATGAGCAGTTAGCTGTGACTTTTTCTGAATACAGATTACCTCTTCAGCTGTACTTTAATAAATATTTTTGGTTAATTATATGCCAACTTTGTTTTGGCACAGACATAAATTTTTGTCTTAAGAATGTATTTGTATGATGTTTTTGGGGCATGCCCTCAGGTAGTTATTGATTGCGTCTGATTAAAAACACATTTATATTAATAAGTTACTCATTGCCTACAGGTACAATAATGAAGTGAAACACATCAAGATTTTAACAAGAGATGGCTTTTTCCACATTGCAGAAAATAGAAAATTTAAAAATTTAATGGTAAGCATTGATTAGGTTTTTAACTGTGCTATTTTATATGTAGCTGCTGTTGTTATTGTGAGCTGCTTTGGTTTGTGAACTTATAGAAGGCTTTGAGAGTGAGAGATTTGAATTGCCTCCATATCTGCTAATAGGATTTCTTACATTTTTTTTCTTTATGCTCGGAGTGATAGTAGTATGTGCTTAAAACTACACATTTATATTTAAGACTGGACTTGTGTCCCTCGCAGTGATGTGGAGGAGAGGAGGGATTTGAATCCCATGCATTGGGCCACTATGGTGTTAGGTTGAATCTTGAAAGGAGAATTTGATGTCTTTGGAAATATTTCTCTGTATATAGTAATGATCCCTAAAAGCAGTTAGGTGAAGATTCCTTCCCAGCCCAGCACACGTGCACTTGCTCTGCTGAACATAGTGATGCCTATTGATGTATAAGTTCAGAGGGTGCAGATGTGTTAGAGAGCTCAAAAAAAATCTTGGGAGGGGCTGGTGGTCTGGTCCTGGTGCACCAGGCAAAGAAGTGCAGCTAGAGAATAGGGCTGCCTACACTGCTAATAGCTCAGAAGTCCTGGCTGGAATAACAGTCATCCTGAGTCAGTATCAACTACTTTAGATTAAAGCAACTGTGTGGCCGCTTTGACCTCTCACTCTGTGGCAGCACTCACTGGCAAACTACAGTAATGACACACAAAATATAGGCGCTCTCATTAACTTTCACTCCAACTGTAGGCATAGTTCATTCCCAGAAATGAGAGTTTGGTATTGTAACTGTCCAGATCAGTGAGTTTTCAATGTTATGTTGGAGTCATCTTATACTGGAAAGAAATACCTTTTTTTGAACTTTAATTTGAAAGCATTTCTTGATAGGTCATTTTGCTCAGACAAGTCTCATAAATACAAGGTGTCTGAATAAATTACCTTAGTGACTGTGTAAAATTTTACTGCTTAAGCATTTTCTGATGCATTGTTAAAGGAAGCTCATTCAATATATCATATTGAGTGCAATCAATTGGATTAAAACTTATGCTGCAGTCTTCCAGCATGCATATGCAAGTACTCTGAAAAGATAAATAAAAATGAAGGATGACACAAAACAAGAGAAGGGAGAGGAACTTTAAATCGGGAGCCTTAGAAATTATTTTAATTTAACCACTGATATTCTGTAAATTGAAAGCATCCTACAAGTGCTAAAAAATCAAGCAGAAATCTATGCTTCCCTGAAGAACGCACCAAGCTGTTTCTGCACTCTCAATATCTTCATCTGACACAAACCAGTGAAGAGTTTAGTGTTAGGGCTGAGACCCTGAGGTCTTATCACTGGTAGCAACAGAAATTATGGTGTTCCTCAGATGCGTGAAGGAGGTGGTTATGTAGTCTGCAAACACTACAAACAATTCACTGGAAACTGATGGGAATGTATGAATGCTCTTAGGATCTTGACAAAGCATCTGAGCTGGAGTCACATTCTTCCAGGTAATTTCTTATGGCAATGATGGACTTCAATGCACTGATACAGGCTTCAAAAAAGAACTGAATTATCAGAGGTACAAGTACAGGACACAAACTTGGATAAAAAAGAAACAAATTGAATACTCCTAGTGTCAAAGAATTGAGAGGACAAATGACATTTATAGTGTAAAGTCCTCATAACTACCAATTTTGCCTTGCTAACGTTCAATTAGGAAAAATTAATTTCAGAACTCAGTTTTAGGCTAGGTATTAGGAAATCTGCCCTTGGGAGTTAAGTAGGCAAGTGATAGTGTATGTACTGTTTGCACATGCTATGGAACAACTGCTTTGTTATGGGTAGATGCAAGAGAAAAAGTAACAGTGTATGGAAGCAGAGAGGAACAAAACTAGTCTGAGTAGAACTGGGAGCAGAAAAGAGACAAAGACAGCAGTCATGGAAACCTAAAGTAGCAATCTGCAAATGACACTGTTCTGTGTCACCTTGGAGGTAAGAAAAGTAGAACAGCTCTTGTATGTAGTTTTCATGGTACATTTGAAAAACTTCCACAAGAATAATTAAAATGTGCTGAGTGTGTAAAGCAGGCCAAGGTGCAAAATAAGGTGCATGGTAAAGTGACTGACTCCTGAGGAGCTCCATCCACGCTGACAGTGGTTGCTTATCTTGCTTATCCTTTTGCGAGCTTGCTACTGTGATTTATGCAGTGAATGTTTTAAAGCTTTGTCTACAGTTTTCATAGAAGAATGGTATTAAAACCCAAGCTTTTAAAAGCAACAGAGTCTTTGTGATCTAATATAATGTTTTTCTCGGTTTGGAACCGTTTTATTTATTTTGCCAATAAATAAAATCTGTCCAGTAGAATTTCTTACTGACTTTGCCAAAGAGCATAATTCTTACAAACCTGTGTGGTGCAAAAAGGTAACAGAAGCTTCATAGTAATTATTCTTCCACTTCTCCAGAAATCTGACATTTTTAATGCTGCTTACTTACAAGTCACCCTCTCTGTTGTCTTGGTAATTTGTATGTCTGGGTACCCAGTGATGATGTGTGACAGAAAATTGGGTTACTGACATTGTAGCATGTGTGCTGTGCTGGTATCAAACAACAAAACACAAACAGTTCTTATTCTCCTGGTCTTTCTACTTACTTGGAGTGCCTGGCAGGTCTGTGATTAGGAACTGTTAAAAGCAGGTGTAGATTTTACTCAGCTTTGGACTGTGCCTTAGAAGCAGTTTCAGAGATGTGCATCAGCTCACAGCTCGGGGAGCGAAGTGCAATTCAGAATCTTAGAATTGTTTGGGTTGGAAGGGGCTTTAAAGATCATCCAGTTCCAACCCCACTGGCATTGGCAGGGAACCTTTCCACTAAATAAGGTTGCTCCAAGCCTCATCCAACATGGCCTTGAATGCTTCCAGGGATGGGGCATCCACAGCTTCTCTGGGCACCTTGTTCCAGTGCCTCACCACCCTCGCAGTGTATATTTTCTTCCTTACGTCTAATTGAAGTCTACCCTCTTTCATCTTAAAGCCATTACCCCTTGTCCTATCACTATATGCCTTTGTAAAAAGTCCATCTCCAGCTTCCTTCTAGGTCCCACCTTAGGCACTGGAAGGCTGCTATAAGGTCTTCCTGGAGCTTTCTCTTCTCCAGGCCCAACTCTCTCAGCCTGTCTTCGTAGGAAAGGTGCTCCAGCCCTCTGGTCATCTTTGTGGCCCTCCTCTGGACTTGCTCCAAAAAGTCCAAGCCCTTCTTACGTTGGGAGCTCCAGCACTGAACAAAATACTCCAGGTGGGGTCTTGCAAGAGCTGAGTAGAGGGGCAGAATCCCCTCCCTCGATGTGCTGGTCGTGCTTCTTTTGATGCAGCCCAGGATATGGTTGGCTTTTTGGTCTGCAAGCACACGTTGCCAGCTCCTGTTGAGCTTCTCATCAACCAATGTCCCCAGGTCCTTTTATTTAAGGCTACTCTCAATCTCTAACTCACTGGCTCCGTAAACGAGTTGAGCCAATTTTTTGTATTTTCCTATATGTGTGTGTCTACATGTGTGTATCTATGCATGCATATAGAATTTGTCTCTGTGTGTGTATATATGTGTGTGCATATGTATGTTTATATATATATGTGCATGTATACATAGATGGCGAAATTTTTGGATTGGGCCCATGGACAACATGAAATACTGGATTTTTCTGTCAGTGTGCACTATCTGGAAAAAAACGCAAAACCCAAAATAAGAAAAAAGCCCTCAAACCATCAAAAATTTTAATGTCAGAGCCTTGAAATGTTTGCATGGTTTATGAATCTGCTCATTAAATTGCTGTTGACTTATATGCTAAGCCATATGCTTTATTTTGGATCTATATACTTATAAATGCATTTGTGGATAAACATCACTTAGCATTGCAAAAGAAATCTGGAAAAACAAAGACAGTGACTGTTATATACCTAACAAGCAGCTGACCTTGCCTTCTACCTCCTTCAGAAAATCAAATACATACTCAGCCCTGCTGAAAGGAATAATAAGCATTGACTCTGACAATAATGTTTTACTTAAAAAACAAACAAACAAAACCCCCCAAACCAACCCTACCAAGCCCCAGTGAAAAACCAAACACCAGGTAAGTGGCAATGTGAAGGCAGACAAAGCTTAGGTTACTTGATTTTTTAAAAATAAACACATATTATGGGATGTCATAATATAAAATGTGTTTACTTGTGTGATAAAAATCTCGTTGACTGTGCACCAGAACTTTGGAAAGGATGTGATTTCAATTTCCAGTGACGGTATTTTTCCTTTCTGGAAGGAACTCGTAGAATACTATAAGCATCACTCTCTCAAAGAAGGATTTCGAAGTTTGGATACTACTCTTCAATTTCCATACAAAGAATCTGAAAATTCAGTGGGACAAAGGACTAACAGAACAGGTGGCAACTGTGAGTAGGATAAATTGTTGTATTTTGTTTTCTGTAATATAAATATTAAAGGACAAGTTACTTTGAACATCCTCATTTTCCATTTTTGACATATAACCAATTAATATGGTAATTCTTTTAGCTAGGATTTTTTTGAAGCTAAGCAGATTCAGATCTGCCAGGAGGTTTATAAACATGTCTAGCAAGTTTGTCTTGCTGCCAAACTTCAAATCTCCCTGATATTCAAAAATCTATTAGACATGCTGGTGAAAGATTAAATTGCATCCTGCCTTTTTTTTTCCCAGACATTTGCATCCACGCAGCTACAAGTGTTAATAATATCTGTGACAATTTCTAATCCTTAAAAAGGGACTTAAATGAATCAGTCTTGTAGTGTAGCCATATGAAGTAGCATCTCGGTAATACCACAAAAAATTCTCAAAAAAACATTAGTTTTACTGTATCATAATTATTTTTATGCCTGCCTTTTAACCTGAAATGTTTCTTACAGGCCTCTAAGGTTCTGAAAGTTAATGAACTACTATACAATGTAAAGAGTGGTTAATATGTTTTGAAGTTTAGAAAGAAATAAACTGAGAAGATTTACAATGCACGTGGTATCCTTTATTTAACCTATTGCAACTTAAGAGGAAGTTAGTATGATTTTTAGGACACGTACAAGTTCTGTGTTAATGCTAAAAGCTACCACATGGCTGGCTTTTCGGAAGGATATAATCTTTCTGTCAAAGCGCAAATATTAGATTTGCAGTTCTGCAGATGATGTCTGTGTCTTTGTACTGTAACAGATAATAAGAGGAAAATTAAAATAGATGGGGATTTTAAGAATATAAAGACTGCTGTGAAAAACCATATAGTCAAGCCTAGTCTTTGCGATAATGAAGCTGGCTGTGTTACTTTCATTTGCTGTGTTTGTGAGCTTTTGTTTACTTGCTTGCCTCTGTTCCATAGCATTTCTATAACTTTAGAGACATTCTTCCTCTACTAATTAAAGTGAAGATAATTTAGGACATGATTTTTAAAAAACAGTGTGTGTCTGTGCATGTCATTTACTCTGTCTCTATCTCCCAATTCCTCTTTATTCCTTCAATTTCTGTTTTCTGTCACTGTTTCCCAGAACATCTGTTAGTTGTCTCCCTGTTATGCAGTATTTTGGTGCATCTCTGTTCTTGGTGAATTTATCTGCCCTGTTCTTTCTCCTCAAACTTGTGATCTCCCTTTGCTTCTCTCTTCCTCTTGTCATCTCTCATGCTTTCCCCAACCCTTGCCTCCTCACAGCATTGAGGCTTCTAATTTTTGAGAGGATATGCTTTGTTTTGGTTTTTATTGGCGGTGAGCAGAATCAATTTGTTTTCCTTCCTTTCTTTGGCCAGTTGGAATGTACCTGTACTGTCCACCAGCTTATTAGTCTGCGAGAGCATTTGTTCAATCATTTTACTCTTTACAGGATGCAAGACTTATGGTACATCCTTGAGTCCACATACAGCAGGAATTATCTCCATCAAAAAGATCTTTTGAGCAGTAGGTGGAAAGCAAGAGAAATGATTGTGGGATGCTCTTGTGCTCAGATGAGTGTGGGATGAGAAAGTGCATCTCTACTGCAGTAAATATCAGACATTTAATGTTGCAAACTTTGCTGGTGGGAACTGGCAGGTTTTGTCAAAGGCCAAGCTGGTCAAACCCCCTCTCAATTATTGGACATATATATATATACACACACGTATATATAAATACATATACATAAATATAAAAAATATATGTAAAAAAAAATATAAAATTGATATCCACAATTCTGCCAGCCTAGATTGACTCTGGATGACACTTTCATAGAATGGATTCAACAGTTTTCTTTTAAAGTGTTAACTTGTCTCCATAAGTGTGTGTGTGTTTTGTTTCTTTTTCATTTGTTTTGTTTTTTTTTAATAAGGAAAATTTCCCTGAATAACAGTGCACCTGTGACTCATGCCGCTCAGTTTTAAAGCTGTGCTGTTAGTTTATGTTAGAATAACTATATATTTAGGCTGTGTGAGTCCTACTGGGCTGAACTTACAAAGAAATTGGTAAACTTTGGGCTGCATTTTTATTTATTAGGGAAGCAGATAAGTTATGAGGCAGCATTGGACATCTGAGTTCACTTCACAGCCCTCAGTGAGAATCTCCACAGAGCTGTTTTTTTGACCTCTTCCCACTTCAGCTGAGTGCAACAAAAACAGCTGTTGAAAGGAAGCCAGACCAGTCAACTGGAGACAGAGACGCACTTTTCCCCTTTTTTCAGTTGTGCACCTACTTAGTATCACACTGTTTTTTAACAAGCCTGGAGCTGAAGCTAGTAATGCAATGGACTCAGCAGTTTGATGCTAATTTTAGAGAGGTTTTGGGTTTCAACTCAGGGTTTTGCACTATACTGTTCACATGACTATGTCTATAGGCCATCTTTTGAAAAGGAATCAGCTTCTTGTTCAAAACAACTGGCCTTTAGCTTATATAATTTGCAAAGTAAGTGAGAAAAGTATTTCTAAAACACATGATTTGAACTACTGTAGACTTTGACAGGGTTGTATAATTTTCTGCTGCCAAAGACATTGAGCTGCTGTGAAATTGAATGACAAATTAACTTAGCATTCTAGAACAACGTGAGAAAGGATTGTATTCCTTTTTGTGTAATTGTCATGTTTTCGTTTAGCCATTGAAGGAAAGAAAATCAAGTGGTGTTTCAGTTTACTTTTAGTTTCTGGTATGAATCATAATAAATCATCTCGTTCCCTGCTGTAATTTGCAGGGAATTTGATTCTCCCTTCAGCATATACTAGATTTTTAGAACGAAAGTCTTTGTTTTATGGAGACAGTTAATTTGGCTTCCCACTTTGAACTTTAGAACTTTACATTTTTGTTTCCTGGTCTTGTAGAAGTCACCCACTCTGTTCTGATATTTATTGTACGCTTTTAATGTGGTTGTACAAGCTGTCAGATATTTGCTTTACTCAGTAGAGAAATTCAAGATAATTAGGAAGATTTTTGGGGGAATGGTACATTCTTCCTTCCGAATTTTTCAGCCCAAGACTTTTCTAGACACAGTATGATCAAATTTTGTTTTGCTACCCAAAAAAATACTTATTCTTACTTTAGATTAGAGAGGTGATCAACTGTTTAATGAAATAAAGGCAAAAATGGAAGAAAACTTGACATTCTTCTATAAAACAATTTTTGACGCTATTGCAACCCACTGATGCACAGCACAATCATAATGAGAAATCTGAGTCTTTATAAAATTTAGACTTCAATTTAACCTAAATTACAAAGCCAAATAGTGTCTGTTTTCATCACCTGTAAACTAGGAGTAGGTATATTAGCTGGCTATATCACATGATTCTACTATTAATGCATTAACTGTGTAAAAGTATCTGTTAATAAAGTAAAATAAAATGTCACCCCAACACTTAAGGAAACAAAAGAAGCCAGCCTTATTCCTTAAAAGCCAACATCAACCCCTGTATCAGTGTTTTTTAAAAATAGGCAAGTTATCTGTAGATATCTAGTAGGATTTCATTGCCCACATAGGTTTAGTTGTACAGACTTTCACATGTAAAACCAAACCTCTAGTTATATTGGGCGGAATAACAGTAGAAAAATTAAGATAACGTATGGACAGGAAAGAACCAGCCACACCGTATTTAGCACCTGACTTGCTTTTATTTCTGTGTGCTACTTTTGCACAGCTTAATTGTACTTCTGTAGAAATAAAGGCAGTTATTTCTCTCTAGGAACGGGCACACTTCTTGAGTCAAGTTGCCCTTTTGATTTGTGAAACACATTTCCACACAGGACTCTCACCTGGGGTTACTAGCTCCAGTAAAAAGACATTTTTAAGGTTATCTCATGCATTTTCAGATGATCTGTTTAGTATTAGAGATGGGGAAGGGATCATCACTGTTAAGGATCAGAAGGGAGTTTCTAGTGTGCATGAAGCCCTGGCGTATGTTTCTTTTCTATTACTTTGCAATAATAACCTGAACTGCTGTCGGTTTGTGCTGTGGGGTTTTTCTTTAGCAAAATGATATCAGTCTTGTTTGTTTTATTTATGCTTTTAGTTTCATTGTCACAAATGTATCTATTCTCATCCAGGTAAGATGCACAAAACTGTATCATTACCTCTGCTGTGGATTATTGATTAATTTCTTATGTAAAATAGTTGTTGTCATTCCTGCAAATGACGATTTTGAAGCAAAAAGATTTTGTTTCATGTGTAGTAACAAGAATATATTCAGGGAAGCAGCTGTATGTGATGAATGTAACCCTGCTACATTTTAAGGAATGTTCTTGGTCAGTAATTATAGATATTATTAGATATAATTGAGAGGTTCCATTATAGTTTATCTAGTTGATGGTGAACTTTCCTTTCAAAATAATAGCTGGGGGCAAAGATAGTAAATTTATTAGATTTCTTAGATTTTTGTACACTGTACGTATGTTCGTTGCCTTTTCAAAAGAGGGGGAAAATGTGAGAACATGTCAGTAAACTGTATTTCCATTTGAATAATTTTTAGTTCATTTCATCTAATTTTATATTTAAAAATGTGTTGACTCTAGGTTTGTCAGTAGAGCAAATGCAACTCTAACCTTTCAGCTGGGACTAGGATGATGTGTTGGTTCTTCCTAGACCAAACTTACAATTTTTATTTGCTTCCTCAAGTGTTTTCTCTCAAGTCAGGGAAAACTGTGAAGATGAGCAATGCTGTTTGGGCCTTAGAGAATATAGTTTAGCCATGGAATTCCTATTGATGTTAATGATTATCAAGGCAAAATGCACACTTTATCCCATGCATATTATGAGACCCAAGTTCAACAGGCACTTAGGCTGTATTCCTAATTAAGGCATTAGTTTCATGAGTAGTCTTCTGGGCTCAAGAGGAATTCTTATGTATGCATGAGTTCCTGCTTTTGGACTGTTAAGACATGGGGCACACCAAATTAAAGAAGGAAAAAAAAATCTATTAAATTTGAAAATATTTGCAAGACTCTGTACTTTTGATTTGCTTCTATGAAACCCTGAATGGGTGTCTTTTTCCTACTTTACCCTTTGAAAAATGCAGTTGTTAAAAATTAATTTTATAGTTATTATGGTCAATTTCCTTCCAGACATCCTTAGTAGGGAACTTTAGTTTCCTTATTATCAATGAATTATTTAGTTAAAAAACTATTAATTAAATCTTGTGTCAATATTTCAATGTTCTTTTGCTTTTCTCTTTTTTTCTCTTTCTTTCTCTAAGCCCCTTCTTTGTTCTGTGGGTTTTCTTTTGTAACTCCTCCAGACTACAGCTTTGTTCCCCCTTCCTCCACTCCTTTCTGGTCAGGTACTGCTTTACTGCTTTTATACTTCTTCTAAATTTGCTTTTGTTGTTTCTGTGTGCAGCAGATGAGGGAAGGGACGAATGTAATACAGCAGTTCTTCTCTGACTCCAAAAAATGAGCTATTACATGTTATTCTTTACATGCAAAAAAAAATGCAGCAGATTCAGTGAATGATCAGTTGACCATTAATTTGCTCTGTTGTTGACGTATATGAGCTATGTATATTTTACTATGTTTGCTCAAATGCACTAACCTAAATATTTCACTGCTTGTTGATAAAAAATTCGTCCCATCCCTGCAGCAAACCATACTGCAGCATTACTTTAGAATACAGCAGGTTTTTTTGTAGAAAATGCTTTCTTTAAAATTTGCATTAACATGGTTAATTAATTTTACCCATCTGTTTTCTAAATATTGTTTTCTTTACTCTCACTCAACCATCTCTGGCTTTAATAAATGCAAACTAAGAGACTGCATAAACATGCTTAAAGTAGTAACAGTGGTATTCTTAATGAGTGCATCAATATGGCTATAACTTGCTCTGGTCTCTGAGACCTGATCTTCAAAGAGCGGTGGACTGCACCACTGCACAATTCAAGAAGAATTTTACTTGTAGGAAAGTGGCTGCCTTCAAGGAACATGTGGAAGGAGCTACTACTGTTGAGAACACAGCACTCAGTCATGTTACACTGACACACCTCAGTGTGCAGTGGGTAGTGGACTTGGCCTAGGTTGTGCAAATTAGGGTCGAAGCAGCTGGCTGTTGCGCCAGGGAGGTGTCTAGCATACATGAATGCGGGTGTAATCACAATCAAGATCTGACTAGGAGGTCTGAGTAGGCAATATGTTTTACACCTATCCCACGGGGGTCATGCAAATTGCTTAGTGCTCTGAAATGGAATTGTAAGGCTTTTTGTAGTTTCTAGAGGGAAATGGACGTAGATGGTAGCTAAGTTGAAGAATGGCTTATGTACTTACTTGTGCTGAGAGTGTCTTTGATGAGCCCTCCCTTGATTTATGCCAGGGATTTCAATCTTGGTGCCCTATATTGCTGTCTTTTACCCCTCAGTTGTTTACAGTTTTGGAGTCTGTATCTTCCATTTCTGTGTACTTATACATGGATATCTTTGGGGCAGATACTTTTGCTTCCCTTCAGTAGTCACAACGCTGGCTGAGAATCCAAGCTTTAAGGCACTTCTCCAGTTGATATTTACTAATATAAAGGAACATGAGCTGTAGAAAAGATGAAAAGAAAGCCATACTGTTAAAGCCATTTACCCTGTGGTCATCACATTCAACTGGAATGTTTGAAGTGCTCACCTCATTTGAATTGGAGAACACAAAGGACTTAAGTTTTGGCCTTTTATTGTAGGTAAATACTGAGAGCTTCTGTCCTTTTGGGTGAGGATAGAAGATCACTTTTTTTCATTCAACTGCTCAGTAGTTTATTATGAAGTGTGTTCTTACTGAAATTGGTATCTGTTCCATGATACCAATGTTGTGAAGTGGCATACAGGGGTGGAACAGCGTTCAAGACTAAGACACTTTCCCAAATATTCCCATAGATGGTTTCAACAAATTATAATTATATTCCTTTATCCTATGAAAAGCTACTTTATCAGAAAATTCTTAAGTAACTGTAACAACAAGGAAGAATTCAATGTCTTGCATACCAGGATATGCTGTGCAAAGTATTTCTTTATACAAGTACAAAATATTAAAGGAAAATATTGATTAGTAATTCTTAATTTAGATTTATGTATTTCACTGGGATTTCATGTTCTGATATATAGGCTACTTTGCTTCATACATTCTTAGTAAAACAGTCTTTTTTTAAAGTAGCCAAAGAATTTGCTTACATGAAATGAGCAGATATTTAATGATATTATGAGTATTTGTTTCAAAAGGAACTTCAGAGGTGGCTTAGTTCTGCTGATATGAAAGCTGGTAACACAGGAGAAGGGTTAAACTGGCTGCTGAGCACTACAGGAGGTTCTGCCCATGCTGGTATAATAGAAATGAGGTTTGGTTAAACAGTGCAGGTAAATTGTACATGACTTCAAGGAGCATTGAAACCAAGAGCAACCCTTGGGGCATGTGGCTGCAGAATTATGAGGAGGCCATACCACAAGGGGGGAGAAACAAGTACTCACAGCTTTTATAATGATACATTGACCCTTGTGGAATTTAAGCGCAGGCAGAAACCTGAGCTAGCCTGGCCCGCTATGATCACATGGAGCCTCTTTTGTTTACACCCTAGTTCCTTCATCATTGGCCCAAACTAGTATTAAAACTCATTTGCAGTACATCCATCTCACTGTCAACAAGAAACTTTTTCAACGACTGCAGTGTGAATTTGGAGCTAACTATAGTTCTCTGTCCTTTCTCCTTCTCCTGTTTACAGAAGGACAGTCTAGGTTAAGCAAAAGTGTATTTTTCTCATTCACGCATCTACCTTTTACTCACCTCCTTCGGATTTAAAACTCTATTTCCTGTTAATCCTCTGAGTATCTCCCTCCTAGTACATAAAGTTTATTTATTACTGCTTTCTCAATAGTTTATTTTATTTTTTTCTCACAAGCACCCCCCCCAAGTTTCTCATTCACGTTCTCCTGTTGGGCACTCTGCTTCTATCATTCTTTGCTGTTAATCCCATTTTGTCTCTCTCTCTCCTTCCTCATTCTCCCTGTAAGCCTTCTCTTCTTCACTTAGTGTTTCTTTTTTCTGACATCTGTACTGATGTCCTTTCCACGTGCTGACTGTCTTCCCTCCAATTTTGTTTATTCTGGGACAGCTCTGATTGGGAACTCAGGGCAGATAAGTCTCAACTCAAGTTGATTTTGTGATTGTGTCACCAGAGATAGGACTAATATTTTTCCAAAATTAGCACTGCCATTTTCTTGTATTCCATCACTTATCTGGCTTCCTCTTTTACATTTTTTATCATGACCATCACTTTTATTTGAAAATATGGATCTTGATTTCTATATTAATCTAAGTTCTGCCACTTTCTTCTTAAAGACTTTTGGAGATAGATGATTTTGATTTCTCTTGCTTCTTTCTTCTTTTCCTCTCTGGTTTCACAACTTGAAGAAGAGTTAGAAGTCTTCTTTTTTCCCAACTCTGCCTCACTGTCTTTTTCTATCCTAGTTTTTCTCAATGTTTTTCCTCTTTATTATACTTGCATGCATTTCTTCTCTCCTTTGCTGCTTTCTTTTGTGTTTTCCCAAACCTGTTAATCTTCACCTTGTGTAATCTTCTTCCTTGACCCCTTATCTCCTTTCAAGAACTGGAAATGATACCCTGCTTCCCAGAATCACTCCCTCCACCCTGAGATGCTTCCCCAAATCTGCCAGTGATACTGCTACATACCTATAAGTGGTTACTGACCTTACAATTAATAACTTCTCTTCCTTTTTTTTACTTTCTCCAAAACAATTGCTGCCCATGATGTGCTCTTTCCATGTAAAACTGATTACTGTAATCCTGATAAGGTGTAGGACATAACATTCATGTTAGGATCTAAACAAGTAGCATCTGACTTGCTTAGAGGGGAAAATAAAATGTTTGAAATTTAATATACATAATATATCCCCATGATATTTACATCATCTTCATATTGTAAATATAAGCAATAAATCAAGATGCTGATCCTATTTATATGGTATCCTGTACATTCTGTATTAAGTATGTGATAAGCATACTCTACATAAGAAGACTGAAATGTTGGACTAAACTTTAATGATGTGATACCTGCCATCTATTACCAAAACGGTTTTTAGGCATTCCGTTCTGGTGATATATCTAATAATAATTTAAACATAGCAATTTTTGTTGTTTGAAAATAAATTGTATTCTCTCTGTAAGCTAAAATATATATTAATATATAATAATTTTCATATATTTAATAGTATTACACAAAACCCTCTGTTTCTATGAAATGTCCCCAGTGAGGTCAGAAGAAATCTTAAGTACAAGAGCAGAGCTGAAACTGTCAAGATTTTCTAACTCATTTAATGTATTTTGTGTTACTGATTTAAATTAAAGGCAACTAGCTATGAACTTTTAGCATTACATTATTGAAAGGATTGCTAAAATGATAATCTTAATGGGATTTCCTAAAAATGATTGGGAACTTCTAAGAAGCTGGAAAGGGTTCTTAGAAAAAAAAAAATTACAAGTGTGTAATTCATGATGGATGACTTGATATATATGATGAATTTTTCTGAAATCTTTTCTCAAGGAAGCTTGCATGTGCTTGTCAATTACTAGCTATGATGATTTTTATAGAAAAACAAGTGGAGAAGAAAATGGTATTAATTGGAGGGGAAGAATGCTTTGGCCAAATAATCAAACTACAAAATGCAGTAGAGTAGTAGTTGTTTTCTCTGAACTGCTTTAGTCAAAGGCCTTTATCTCTGAGGTGCCGTGCCCACTTCCCTCTCATTGGAAAAGTTGGGGGTTTCTTTGGCAAATTTGGACATTGTATATTAGAATTTAAAATATAATTTCCTATTAAATTATTTGGGAGAGAGCAGCTGGTTTTTGAAATGGGTCTTTTTTCATGTTATTTTAAAAAAAAAATATTTCACAACTTAAAATATGTGGGGTTTATATTGCCAACATGCTTGCATACTGATGTATCAATTTCACTGAAACTTAGGAAAAAATTTGGAAGGATTTTTTTCTTCATAAAAAGTTTTGTAGTACAAATCAGTTGGTGATTTACAGAATTTAGTGTTTAAGCAGATTGTAACAAATGGTCCATAAAAATTTACTGTTGAAACTCTTTACTTTTGCTCATGCTGGTGTTAGCTTCCAATTTTAAGTGCATTAATATTTAACTTGGGAGTTGTTGAAAGAACAGCACCTTATTTTGTTTGTTTTGCTTCATTAAAGGTTTAAAGTTAAATCAACTGTAAATGCTAATAATTCTTTCAGAAAGAAACTAGTGACCTGTAAAATATGTTGATGTATGTAACTGGTAGCAAGTTTTGTTTTGAAGCAAAAAAATACAATAACTTCAAATCTGTTTAGCAGTTTTGGGGTGGGCAATATTTTATTGTTCATCCAGTTTGATTTTTTCTATAAGTAAAAATTATTGAAAATCACAAAATCCCTTCAACTTTTACACCATTCACCTGTTTTTAAACGTTCTTGATATGTGTAGTGCAGATGTTTTCATGTTTGTGTAAAATAAATGCCAGTGTATGCTGTTGTGAAGTCTTTTTTTTTTTTAGTATTTTGTGGTACTGCTATTTGTGCCTTCAGTTAACAAATCACAATACTATCAATGTCTGTTTCATTACAGTGCTAAGCCCGAAGGTGATTGGCATTGCCATAGCCAGGTATGACTTCTGTGCAAGAGACATGAGAGAACTCTCCTTATTGAAAGGGGATGTTGTAAAAATTTATACAAAGATGAGCGCGAATGGCTGGTGGAGAGGTGAAGTAAATGGAAGGGTAAGGTGGTGATTGTATTTTTTTTTTTTTTTACTTTGTAATTTTTGCCTTCACTGACAGTGATTTTGTAAAAAAATGAGGTGTGTTCCTACATCGTAAACCTTTGTATATTTAAATTCACAAGATACAACATGTTTCTATCGCCGTTTCATAGGAACCAGGCAGAACTCTTGCCAGGCAGCTTTCCCAGCATCTAAATTAATTGATTATTTAATGTGACCTGCCAGGCTGAATAGTTGAGCAAGGTTATATGATTAGAAAATATCTGGGAGTAATAGTACATCCATACCTGAACTTTCTTGAACTGTGTATGTGCACATATGTATGTGGGGTGAATAGTTCAGGGACCTGGTGCTGCAAAAGTCTGTTTAGCGATTTAACACAGAATGATTTCCACGCCTTTCTGCCAGGCTGTAATGTGATGAATTGGCCACCTTTTGTATAGGAGCCTGCTGCTTTTAGTAAAATGTGGCTTATGTGAAGTGGTATGTTTAGCAGGGGTTTTTACAAAGTCACTTTACAGTTCACTCAGGCTTGTGTGGAAGTGGAGTTTCAGTTTTGACTTCTAAAGACTATATTGTTTCAATTTTAGTGCACTGCTCTGTAGTGCAGATTAGTTAGAAGCATTTTAGGCTGCTGCTCCTGTGTCTAATGGGCTGAGATGCAGGGTCAACAAATGCAAGGTGGAAGAAAGTAGATCGGCTGGAAGCTGAAAATGGAGTTTGCAAGTCCAATTAAAGTAATGTCTGGATTTACTACTCTATGCAATTTGGGGATATTTTTTTTTTTTTGTGTGCATGAGCCTAGTTATGACCTTGAAGTGAAATGGTCAATTAAACAAGAAGAAATAGGGAAGCAGAAAAGATAGCAGTCATGCTATATACATTTCACGTGTGAAGAAAACAGCATCTCATTCTAATGCAGCTACCCACATCTTAAAGTATGCCCTATTATTCCTTCTGATTACTTTTACAGCCTGGACTTGCAATCTTAAGCTCACTTCTGGAGATGTTTTAGCAGGGTAGTCTACAACAAAATTCATGCAGTTACTACTTCCAGTCATGCTCTATGTTTGGTTTTGAGGTCTTTGAGTGTTAAATTGGTTTAGCTATAAAGAAGTCTGAGTGAAAAACGTGAAGCGAATAGATAAGACAATAAGAAATATATATGACATTGCTTCCCTGTATGTCTTATGTAGTCCTTATTTGACACATCATTAATTTCAGAATGGAGCTAGCATTATAACTTATGAACTGTAAAACACTGGACTCTGCCTTCCAGTTCTGTTTTATTTAAAACTCCTCTTGGTGTCAATGGAATTTAAATGTATGTAATGCAATCAGATGGGTCCCTGTTTCCTTTGCAAGAGGATTCCCTAGACCTGACTAAAGGCAGAGAGAGTATGGGAGGGAAAAGGGGCTAGGGGTGGATTTAGTCTGCAAATCATCATATCTCTGAGTTATTATTTTATTTAGTGTGCTTACCCTAACTGTGGCAGATCTTTGTAATCTTATATTTACTAAACAGATCCATCCTTGTTTTGCCTAGTTCAGCATTTAAAAAAACCCAAACCTGTGCATCTCATGTATTTTTTTGTTCTGCTTTTTCCCTTTTTAGGTGGGCTGGTTTCCATCAACTTATGTTGAAGAGGATGAATGAATTAAAAACTTTCCTCTGCTGACCTGCAGTTTCAGGGATTTTAAAAATTTAATATCTTCAAAGTGTTATTGGTCTTGTTAAGTATTTAAACAGCAGCATTTTTGTCTCTGTGAACCTTCCAGTCTTAATGTTGGGATTTATACAGAAGTTTCTGCTGACAGATTATTACCTTGCCTAGAGCTGTGCAAGAAACAACCTGCTGGTTTGCCGTCACTGGGGAACGGTACAAAGTCCAACCCCCACCTTCCCAGAAGATCTCTGAAAAACAAATTTCTTTATTCTCCTTTTCATTTCACCGTGTACTACACCATGAATACTAGCTATGGCTGAATATTTAATAAGTCTCTTTTCTTCTAGCTAACATCTGTGATGGTACAAAGAGATGAAGGCTTATTATTCCTTATCACTGCATGCAGAAAAGAGTTCAGTCATAAAGTATAGTCAGTAGACTTGTCTTGAAACATCAAACTACTTTACTTATCACCTTACAAACAGTTTTACACTCACAAAAACATTCTGAAGGAAATATGAATGTAGTAAACATGAGTAGCATTCATGCATATGTAATTAATTTACTTACTACTTTGAGGTCCTGCCTGAATCTTCTAACAATTTATTTAGAAACCACATTTAAAAAAGGTGTAGTGATGTGGTATTGCTTGAAAACATGTCCATAAAGTGGAATTGTGGGATCCTTTCTTTGTCATCCCAAGTCTTTTTGTGTGAGATTTTTTATTTAAGCAGCTGACCATAGAAGTGCAACTGAGGATAGACATGACAAGAGGAGATTTGAAATTTTCAGCATTAACATTCAATAAATATTGTAGACCAATTCTGTAGGAGAATATACTAATGCAAGATGATGTCACTTCTGAAGAACAGAACTCTTTATCTTAACCTCTTGATTGATTCAGATGAACTTTGATGCTTTCAGCTGTAGGCTGTCTTTTCCTAGTTAGACAGGAGTTACTGCTGCCATTTGTACCTCTTATAAGGCAGCACAAAAGGAACTTGCAGACTTCTTTGGGTGCTTTCCTCTCATGTTCCCTGGGATGTTAAGGGTAGTTGAGGGAGAGAGTGGCTTGTTGCAGTGTTACGAGCATCCTCAAGGAAAAATGTGTCTAGGTTAGCCAGCTTGAGACATCAGCTGTTCTAAAGTGGTGTCCACCCCTTGGTGAGGCAGTGTTTTAATATATTTATGGAGGATCAGAAATGCTGTAGTTATAAGCTAAAATAAATGTGGGAGATGTCTTTGTGTGCAGTTTCAAACACTTAGATAATGTCTAACCCGGCTTCAAAACTTTTAAGAAAATAAAGATTTTAAATGCATTTTCGTCCTAGGGTAACATTGACCAGTCAAGAAAGCTAATTCATCCTGTCCCATATCCTCTCTTTAGCTTTTCCCTGTCCTCTTTTCACATATGCATCTTGCAGTTAGTGTGCATAGACACTGCATGATTTCACATGGTAGTTTTTCCCACTCTGCAATCAACATAGTATCCCGTTTATCCACAGAACAGAATTTGCTTGTACGTATTGCAGATTCTTTTTGTCTGTGCCCAGTGTTCTTTGCTTCTTCGTGGCTGCCTCCTGGTCATCAGGAAGAACCAAGAACAGCACAGTGGATTTTCAATAATCCCCTTGGTCTCTGCAACCATATTATCTATCTGCTACATCTACTGTATGTTGCTGTGTGGCCAGGTGAAAGAGAGGATCTTCTAATTAGAATCCTCTGCTTGAGATTCAGCCTTGCAGATGAAACACTGCTGATGTTCTAACTTTTCAAGGATTTACCTCAAAATTATGTAAACTGTGATTATGTTGAGTACATTACTTGATGGAACAGTTGAGAGCATTTGTAAATATGTAGATTATACATAAAACGTATTTTGTAAATGATGTGTACAGCAGCGTAGACTAGCGGATCCCTTCTTTGGTCATGTTTTGCCATGCAGTTTTAGTCTATTGTGAGCTTGATCCTCTATTCCTTAAGTAGACAAAGTTGATTCTTTCACAGTTTTGCCTGCTCAAGGGGTAGAGGAATAGGCTCTAGGCCTGTGAAGTGTTTAGTGTTTTGCTGTCATATGGTTCTGAGAAGAGGCAGTTTTAAGTCACTACAAGTTGAGAAATACATCAGTCATTTTTAACAACTTGGTTTTATAATAATTTTGAATTGTATCTTCATCCTAAAGTTTCCATAAAGCTTTCAAGCAACTGCTGAGTCCAGTAATCAGCCTTTGAGAACAAAAGCCATAGCTAAACTTACTTTTGTGGTATAAATCTATACATCACTGTCTGTGTTTAATGCCCTGTTTGATTAAGTTAATGCTGCATCTTTAACTATATTTTGAGTACCAAAGACTTCCTAAATATTCTAGAGTGTCTTTTTCATGTGCTGCTTTTGCCTGTATGGAGTTTTTGTTGTCATGCAATAATGGAATTACAGTACTTTAATTTGTACTATTTTGTAAATATGTTAAATATAATAAACCAGTTAATTTTTTGTTTAACCATGTCAAAATGCATAGTTGGCTCATATGAGGGTTGTGCTTCATTTGTCTAACTGCCTTCCACTGTGAGGAGGAGTTGATAGACGCCTGAGGGAGTTGGTAGATTCCAGAGGGCAGACTTTGGACTGTTCAGAAGGCTGGTTCATAAAGTCCCATGGGAGACAGTTGTTAAGGGCAAAGGAGCCCACAAGGGCTGGGAGCTCTTCAAGAAGGAAATCCTAGCAGCTCAGGAGCAAACCGTCCCCATGTTCCGGGAAAGGAGCTGGTGGGGATAAAAACCAGCTTGGTTGAGCATGGAAATCTTGAGGGGACATCAAAAAGAAGAGGAATGTCTATGAACTTTGGAAGAAGGGACAGGCGTCTTGGGTGGACTACAGGGAGGAAGTGAGAATGTGCAGAGGAAAAGTCAGGAGGGCTAAAGCCTAACTAGAGCTCAGATTGGCCAAGTCTGTGAAAGATAATAAAAAATCTTTCTATAAATACAGTAACAATAAAAGGAGGACCAGGGAGAATATTCAGTCCCTATTGGATGCAAATGGAACAACAGTGATGGGGGACGAGGAAGAGGCTGAGGTACTTAATGCCTTCTTTGCCTCAGTCTTTAATAGTAAGGAAAGTTGTTCCCTCTGTGTACATCCCCAAGAGTTAGAGGAGCAGAACAAAGCTCCCATGATCTAAGAGGAGGTGGTTAAAGACTTGCTTGCCCAGCTAGACACACACAGGCCTATGGGGCCAAATGGGATCCATCCAAGGGTATTGAGGGAGCTGGCAGATGTGCTTGCTAAACCCCTTTTCATCATCTTCCAGCAGTCCTGGCTGACTGGGGAAGTTCCACTGGACTGGAGGCTGGATGATGTTGTGCCCATCTACAAGAAGGATCGGAGGGAGGATCCAGGGAACTACAGGCCTGTCCCTCTGACTTTAGTGCTGGGAAAAGTCATGGAACAGGTGATCTTGAGTGCTATCATGAAGCACAGGCAAGAGAACCGGGTGATCAGGCCCAGTCAACACTGGTTCACAAAAGGCAGGTCTTGCCAAACTAACCTAATCGCCTTCTATGACAAAGTGACTCGGCTGCTGGACGAGGGAAAGGCTCTGGATGTGTCTTCCTGGACTTCAGTGAAGCCTTTGACGCAGTTTCTCACAGCATTCTGCTTCGGAAACTGTCACCTCTGGGCTGGACAGGCGCACACTCTCCTGGGTGGAAAACTGGTTGGCTGGCCGGGCCCAGAGAGTGGTGGGAAATGGTGTGAAATCCAGCTGGAGGCCAGTGACAAGTGGGGTTCCCCAGGGCTCAGTGCTGGGTCCAGCCCTGTTCAATGTCTTCATCAATGATCTGGATGAAGGCATCGAGTGCACCCTTAGCAAGTTTGCAGATGACACTAAGCTGGGAGGAAGTGTCGATCTGCTGGAGAGTAGGGAGGCTCTGCAAAGGGATCTGAACAGGCTGGACCGCTGGGCAGAGTCCAATGGCATGAGGTTTAACACGGCCAAATTCTGGATCCTGCACTTGGGGCACAACAACCCTGTGCAGCTACAGACTAGGAGAAGTCTGTCTAGAAAGCTGCCTGGAGGAGAGGGACCTGGGGGTGTTGGTTGACAGCCGACTGAATATGAGCCAGCAGTGTGCCCAGGTGGCCAAGAAGGCCAATGGCATCTTGGCTTGGATCAGAAACGGCGTGGCCAGCAGGTCCAGGGAGGTTCTTCTCCCTCTGTACTCGGCACTGGTGAGACCGCTCCTCGAATCCTGTGTTCAGTTCTGGGCCCCTCACCACAAGAAGGATGTTGAGACTCGAGCGAGTCCAGAGAAGAGCAACAAAGCTGGTGAAGGGGCTGGAGAACAGGCCTTATGAGGAACGGCTGAGAGAGCTGGGGTTGTTTAGCCTTGAGAAGAGGAGGCTGAGGGGAGACCTCATTGCTCTCTACAGCTACCTGAAAGGAGGGTGCTGGCCTCTTCTCCCAAGTGACAGGGGAAAGGACAAGAGGGAATGGCCTCAAGCTCTGCCAGGGGAGGTTCAGGCTGGACATCAGAAAAAATTTTTTCACAGAAAGGGTCCTTGGGCACTGGCACAGGCTGCCGAGGGAGGTGGTTGAGTCCCCTTCCCTGGAGGTGTTTAAAAGACGGGTAGACGAGGTGCTGAAGGGCATGGGCTAGTGATTGATAGGAATGGTTGTACTCAATGATCCTGGGGGTCTTTTCCAACCTAGTGATTCTGTGATTCTCTAACATTCTTGTTTGGTTTCCCAGTTTTGTATAATACTTGTTTCGCTGTAAAATCAATCTATCAATGTAAATGGGGTAGTATAGCTTTGCTTGAGAGCTTTTTATTGCTGGGATAATTTGCCTTCTGCCACATCCAGGAAGGTGATGGAGATTTTTGTTCTGCTTTTTAGCTTTAGAGAACATTGTGGCATCACTGTACTGTTGATTTTTCTCTTTCAAACATGATACTTGTAGTTTTTCGATTGAAAAGAAGTTGTTCTTTAAAACTACTTTTTTTTATGGAATCATAGAATCATAGAATAGTTTGGGTTGAAAGGGACCTTAAAGATCAGCCAGTTCCAACCCCCATGCCATGGGCAGGGACACCTCCCACTAGATAAGGCTGCCCAAGGCCCCATCAAACGTGGCCTCAAACATCTCCAGGGATGGGGCATTTGTATTATTATGTATCATATTTCATAGCAATATCCTTTTTCTTCCACTTCTGTTTTCTCCCTCTGTCATATGTGAATTAACATACAAATTCAGGTTGAATTGAGCTCAAATCTGAAAGTATAGTTTGTCTGATTTCACGGGCTACTTGATAACCTTTCCATGGTGTTACTTATTCATGCATTTTTTACAATATATCATTCATTATTAATGTGTTTATGAAAATATTTCGGGATAGGTGAATTAATTCAGCAAGGTCAGTAGTAATACAATTGCAATGTTTTTTCATTGTGTCTTCTGTTTTTCAGTAATAGAGATCTTCTTGTGGAGCTCTCTTTCTAATTGATAATTATTAAACTTAATGAGGCATTTACACATCTGTACAGACATAATTTTCCATGAACATATCACATAAATAAGAATCACATGTAATGCGAACTGCAAATATGTTTCTCGATTAAGACTTTTGTTAAAAATACAATACTTAATCATGGACCTCCTCCTTCCCCTTATATGTGAGAGGAGTTGTGTGTCCTTGAATGGGTGAGAAATTGAGAAAACACTTAATTAGGGCATAAGAACTGTCTGTGACCGTGTTCTGAATAATTTTTCCAGTTTTAAGGCTTGGAAGCTTATTTGAAAATCTCAGCTTGAAAACAATCTAACTTGAACAATGAAAATTATGCCAACCAGGATACCCTTCTCATCTGCCTTACAGGCAAACTCTAGATGCTCTATGAAAGAGAAGAAAAGGTCAAGTCTCAGATTTTAGAAGCTCATAAAGGTGAGAGAGAGGTGCTGTCTAGAAAAAAGTAGGGCTTCTTTATATGAAATACCCAGCCTCAGACCGAGGTTTTGTTCAGCTAACTTTGATATTCAATGCAAAAATGTTTCTATTTCACAACCAATATTGCAAACACTTTGGAAAAAGAGCTGCAACAGCAGATATAATTTATACACTAGCACTGTCATACAGTTTCACCAACTATATTGACACTACAGTAACTTAACTTATTTCTTTGCTACAAACTGGGCTGCTGAGAGGCTTACCTTATTATTTTATCTGAAACTCAAGTTCTTGTGTTCTGAGAGCACTGCTTATTCCATTTGAGTCATAGAGGAAGCACTCCCTCCTCTTTGTTTTATTGCTGAGCATGACATTATATGACATCTCTTTGGTTACTTTGGGTGATCTACCTGGTTGTGTCCCCTCCCAACTTCTGTTCACTGAGGGAGACAGCACAGAATAAGAAGCAGAGAAGCAACACTGTGCAACACTGTTCAGCAATAGCTAAAATGTCAGTGTGTTGTCAGCACTGTTCTTGTTGCAGATCTAAAACACAGCAGGGTAACAGCTGGTCTGAAGAAAGTTAATGTCATCTTGGCCAGACCCAGTACAGCTGGCGTAAAAGTAAAACAACTAGCAGAGATGCTCTGTGTCTGTGTAATGCACAGCACTTCAGCAAGACACAGTAGTATCCATTCTCATCAAATTCAGACACGATTGTCACTGGTGTACAGCTTTGAATCTTGGAATATATTCATTTAAGAGAAGTTAACACAATCCTTAGCCTTTCTTGAAATGTGCTGTGGAATTTTAGTTCCTGCCTAGATGCCCACTATATGGCAGAAGGGTAGTTTTGAGTAATTTGGCCTTCATAAAGCTGCGAGATGAGATGTTAATGATATCCACCTTTTCAGAAAATGCAGAAGTGTATGATGCATGTATAATTAGCTGATAGAAATATAGAAAGGATTAAGCATCAGAAATTGACTGGAGAAGGGTGATTTATTGCATTATCTTAGCAACTTCCTTTTCAAGAACAAAGACTCGTTTGTTTTTAAAGCAAATGAGATTTGGGTTTCTAATTTAGTTTTATAATTCCTGATCTGCTGGAGTGTATTCTGCCCATTCATTACAAGGATCTCTGCTGCTTACATGGCTGTAAAGTTAGATTTTATTTAATAAGCTTCCTGAAGTCTTCAAGTTATTGGAGAATTTTCTGGGTTACAGTTCTTTACCTGGTCACGTTCTTTTCAGAAAACATGTGAGTTCATTTCATCTTAGTCTGTCCTGGGCTGCATCTAAAGAAGTGTGGCCAGCAGCTTGAGGGAAGTGAATCTGCCCCTTTATTCCTCTCTTGTGAGACCTCATGTGGAGTATTGTGTCCAATTCTGGAATCCTCAATGTAAGAAGGATATGGAACTGTTGGAATGAATCCAGAGTAGGGCCACGAAGGTGATCAGAGGGCTGGAGCACCTCCATGTGAGGACAGGCTGAGAGAGTTGGCCTTGTTCAGCCTGGAGAAGGCTCCGAGGAGATCTTAAACTGACCTTCCAGTACCTGAAAGGAGCCTGCAAGCAAGCTAGAGAGGGACTGTTCATAAAGGCTTGCAGTGATAGGACAAGGGGGAACAGGTATAAACTGGAGAAGGACAGATTTAGACTAGACATTAGGAAGAATTTCTTCACCATGAGAGTGGAACACTGGCACAGGTTGCCAAGGGAAGTTGTGGCTGCCCCATCCCTGGAGGTTTTTAAGGCCAGGTTGGATGGGCCCTTGGGCAGCCTGAGCTAGTGAGACATCCCTGCCCATGGCAGGGGGATTGGAACTAGATGATCTTTGAGGTCCCTTCCAACCCTAACTATTCTATGATTCTATGATTTTAAAACATTGCAATCTGACCTTAATTAAACTCATAGTTAAAACAAAGGGCAGACTTGGAGGTCGTTGTTTGCCCCGGGGTATGAGGCTGGTTTTCTTCTTTCAGAATTGTTTATTTATATTAATGGCACAATATGTAGCTTTAGGAAGAACAGAAATAAATATCAGAAAACATTAAGTAAAAAGGTTGATACCATGCCGTATGTGTTAGAAACAACCTGGCTCGTGATAACTTTCGTAAATGATTGCCCAAAATATTGTATGTCTTTTGATAGCATTGGATTGGAAACAGAAATTCTCCAATGCTTCTGTATGGAAGAACTTTGATAATGAGACAGATCAAGTACTTGTGGACTTGGTCCCAGTCTACTGGATCACTCTATAAATCTGTCTTGAATTAGTTATATTTTTTTCCCAAAGCGATCAAAAGGTTTCCTCAAGGAGATGCAATATTGTTCCTAGGATTGTAATTGTTACTCATACGGAAGTCTAATGGAAATATGTATAATTGGAGGAACATTTTTCTCTGGTAGTCTAACAGCCAACGTCCCTGTAGCTTGTGAGATATTAATAATGTGGAATGGGCCAGGAGTCCCATTCCAAGACCAATTCCAGGTAGAGAATACAATAGCAAGTGTTCTATTTGTATTTTATTTTATAAAGAGAGATTTATTGCTGCCACAGTTGTGTAACAGGGCAAGCATATCTAGCTGAATCAAGTAAAAACAGGAATTAGAAGATCAGAAGGCAGATTGCTCTCCAAATCAGTACTTCACTGACTTTTTCTGGGTAGTAAGTTGCGGAAAATCAAGCCCCTAGCAATTGTTGCAGATGGAATGATAGTGGTGTACTTCACTCATAAGAGAGAAGCAGCAATATGTTTATTGGTATAAAAAAGCAGTTTCACAAAGTTGATAGTAATTGCAACAGTGGTTTAAGAAGATATGATGACCAGGTGTGCTGGATTATTTACTGTGTAGAGGACAAGGTCATATGAAACTGTCAAGAGACCCTCCTGTTGGGTCACGAGGTTCAGAAGGGACCCCCTTTCTTTCTAAACTCCTTCTCAGAGAGGAGTCTAGGTGTAAGTTGGATCCAGACTTAGCCCCAGGGTTGGTCCAGAGTTTCTGCCTAAAAAATTATACTTGTGCAATCAATCCTTTATATCACTTAGCTAAGATTTCAGAGTTTCAGTGCGCTTATTCCCTATTCACTTGCCAAGGATTTGTGGCAGCAAAGAATCAGCCTTGAGAGGAGTCTTTTTCAAAGGGAGATCCTGATATGCAGCCTGCTTTCATTTTCTGGAGAGCTCAAAGGATTCTTGAACTGCTCACTATTTATGAAGCAAGACTCACAGTTATATTTACATACCAACCACAGGTGCTGGTTTTGTCCAAATTTGGCTTGAGCAGGACACTGACCAGTGCTGTGGCCAGGGGGGTGCATTGGCCCTTGGCAGTTGTGTCTCCCTGTCTGCCCCATAATCCACCTTGAGGCAGATGCAGCCGTCGGACCAGATCACAAGCGCTGCTGGTGGTTATCGCTTGATCAGAGTTGTGGGAAAAAGTTGGGTTTGCTGGTGGGGGTGGGGAGGACACCACCTCAGCAATCTAACTGAAGTCTAGATCTGGCTTTTTGTTCTTTGCAACTTTGATTCACACTTGGGTGGAAAGTACCTCTTTTTTTCTGCATTCTTACTGAACATGGGAACGCAGACTTGGTTTTCCTGTCACCTGAGTCTGATTGCAACTCCTCAATTTTCTACAATAAGACAAGATGCATAACCCCCTTTTTATATTATATCTTTGGGGGTATGCTAGTAAACACTGATGTAAGTATGCAGAAGATTTCTGATCACTGTATTTCTTTTGCCTGCTAACCCAAAGGGCTTTATGGCTTTAGAAAAAACAAGCTTCTAAAAGCAATGATTCCCTGCTTGCACATTCTTCACTTGCAGGTCTCTGAGGGTCTGTCTATAGGGAGTTTAGTTTTATACTGCCCTCAAGGATGTCTTTTTCAAATGTGACCTTGCCCCAGAAAACAAATTCTTGACAAAAATTACTTTTACTTGTCTAGAAAATATATTTAAAATATTTTCTGTCATGCAAGCATGGGCTGTGAGTAGGCTGGAGGACAAGATTTTGACTCACACAGATAATGATAAATTGGTAATTCAGAAAAGAGGATGCAATTAAATAAGAATATCCATATATTTAGAGGTGGAAAAAAAATTGTCTAAACCAGTTAAGACTGGACAACGTCTGGCTAAGCAGCAGTACTGTATTAAAGGACTGAGGGAGGAAAGTAAAAGCAAATAAAAGTTAAAAGAATTTTGTTGTGAAGAAGGTAAATGCTGTCCTGGCATATAGTATTCGGAACATCTATGAAACATGAAGTAATCATTATTTTTTTTTTCTGGTAAGGCTTCAGCTGAAGTACTTTGTCCAGCTTTGGGTTATAAATTTTGTATAACATACGGTTTTGTTGAAAATATTCCTGAAAAGGCTAATAAAGAAGTGTGAATAAACTGGAGCCCTTTGAACCAGGCTAAGTCAAGTGGTAGTAATCGTCCAAATAAGTGAAATGATTTATGTAATTTAAGAGTCTGAACTGTTCTCTGCAGTCAGTGTAAATGGTACCAGTATAAAACCCACAAACTTGAACTGGAGCAAGGTAAATTAGTCATTAGGGAAGTTTTCTGAATACCAAGCTACCTAGATGCAAAGCTGCCTAGAGAAATTGTGGGTTCTTCAACAACAGGTATTTAAGATATGGTGAGCTAAACGCGTGTCAGTGATAGTTTAAAGATGCCCAAGATACATGCCACATGTTCTTTTGGAGCTTCTTTCTGTAATTGCCTTTCAGCTGTGCAGGGCTTCAATCAACTCCCGGTGTTCATCAGAACTCCATAGAAATGTTATATTAGCATAGAGAGGAAGAGATATAAGAAAGATAATAAGGTGAACATCCAACGCAAAGCCAGCAGGCTGCTAAATATGCAAAGAGTTTGATTGTTTACAACTTGAAATTGTTTCTTCAGAAGATGCAATTGGCTCATATTTAGCTCACAGTAGCATAAAAATCATGTAAACCCACAGTCTTAAGAGTTCTTCATGACAGGAAGCATGAGCTAAACAGCATTATTACAGTTTATAAGTTTATTTTTGATAGAACATACAGATGCTGCAACATATGCAGTGTTGTCAAAACCAAAACTTTTAAATATGCATTTATTTTGGGGAACGTTAACAAGGAAGGCAACTCAGGTACCATGTCTTCCTACTTAGTTTCAAACAGATGGAAAATGAAAGATCTGAGAAAGGGATGACTTTGCTTCAAGCATACTTCCCTCAAATCATCAGAGACTGCATTTCTAAAAAAGAAAACTAGTTTGTTTATTTCTCATGCAGAATTTGAAAAAGTACTATGATGTTAATTCTTTTTCTGTAAAAAAGCTATTAATATATTGTAAAACAAGCTATAAGCTTGACTGCAATCTATTTTAAAATCAAATGATTGAATACCAGTGCTAAGATTAATTCTACCTGGTGTCTGAATGCATCTTTTTCTAATTGGACTTCTGGATTAATAACAAATAACAATGTTAGCTTTTGGCACAGCCTCCTTTCTCTCTGTTTTAAATGTGCATAAAGTGATGCAACGTTTTGTTTTACATGTGGCAATTTTTGGATTGTTATGAGTAGTTATCAGTGAAATAAATCAACAAGCACAGAAAACAGCTGTAGTCCAAATAAAATGCATCTAGTCACTAAGACTAATAAACCTAGATATTTTCTCATTCTGGCTCTTCATCAGGAATACACTCTGAAAAGTTTTATTTGAATGTCACTGCATGAGCAGTTCTAATTACTAATAGAATTCATCAAAGCGATTAGTAGTGTAGTGACATTAAGTAATAATTAATAGACCGTGTGATGTGCAGCTGCATGAAGTGACAATGATTAACCTGTGCCCTAACACAATGTGCCAGGAGAACAACTGGCATATGTTGTGACAGTGTTTGTTCTTCCCTGTGTCATTGGAATTTGGCCTGTCTCCACTCACAAAATGAAACTGGGTTCAAAATCCAGAACCTTTTAGTGACTGGTGTGTGGATCGTGTACGTGGTTCACTACACATCAGCCTGAGCTTTGACAGGTTGGTTGAACCTCTTGTCATGATGGCTGCATATTTTGGAGCTGATATTAATGGGTCCTTGTGTTGCTCCACCCTGGCTTCAAAGAGCTGGCAAAATGTTAGGATTTGCTCTACTGGTACATTGTTTTTTTTAATAAATTCTAAAAAATATGTTATCTAGACACTGAAGTTAGAGCTATCTCTGCATGTTAAGATTGCATTACATTCAGATGTGCATACAGAATATTCTTCGTGGTCTGTGTGGTTAGCCAGTATTTGGAATCTTACTCCTTTTAGGAGAAGAATAAAAAAGGAAAAGGAGAGGCAGGAAGAAAGCATCTATTTCACTAGTACAGCCAGTACACTTACGAAGAGTATACACGTTTTTCTATTTTCCAGGCCAAAAATGAGTTTTCTTTCCAGAGACTGATGTTTCTGGTGAATACTGTATTTAAAAATACTTCACTCTTTTAATCTCATTTGTGGCTTTCTTGTCTGTCTGTGTATTGCTTCCCTGGCTTCTTATCCTTTTTGGTTTCCTCTCTTCCTCTCCTCTAATTACATGAACAAAGGAACACTTAAGTCAACCCCTCATCCCTGTTACAGAAAGCAATACTCAGAGGTGCCTTTTGCCAGCCTGTGTTTAGTTTTCACAGGGAGTACCTTGGGCAGTGTTTTCTTATTATATTTAGCAGTGCAAGAAGCATTTAATATTTTTTTTCATATAGTCAGTGTGAGAAATGCTTAGTAGAGCATTAACTTCCCCTTGTTGAGTTTACATATTAAAGCAGCTTGGTGGGACACTTCTCAGCACAGTAACAGCATGGGGCGTATACATAAAATATAAGAAACCCTATGGAATATAGAATGTAGTAAAGTCAGTTTCAAAACAGACACTTAATCAAGTATAATCAACATTTCCTCTGTTTTTTTTTTTGAAAGTGACCATTTCTTATAGTAATTATTTTTTTATTTCTTTGGAAAAATATTTATGTTCCATAGAATCACCTTATGACCTACACAATGGTGGTATTTTCATAGATGGAATCGTAGAAAGGTTTGGGTTAGAAGGGACCTTTAAAATTATTTAGTTCCAACTCCCCTGACATGGGCAGGGACATCTTCCGCTCGAAAAAGTTGCTCAAAGCCTCATCCAACCTGGCCTTGAACACCTCCAGGGATGAGGCATCCATAACTTCTTTGGGCAACCCGTGCTAGTGCCTCACCACCCTCACAGTAAAAAAATTATTCCTAATAGCTAATCTAAATCTACCGGCTTTTCAGCTTAAAACCTTTACCGCCTTCCTATCTCTGCACTCCCTTATAAAAAGACCCTCCCCAGCTTTCCTGTAGGCTCCCTTTAAGTACTGGGAACTGTTCTCAGGTCCCCAGGAGCCTTCTTTTCTCCAGTTTAAACAACCCAAACTCTCTCAGCCTGTCCTCAAAGGGGAGGTGGCCCTCCTCTGGACTTACTCTATTAGGTCTGTGCAGAGGATTTGAGAACTGAACACAGTACTCTGGGTGAGGTCTCACAAGAGCAGAGTAGGGGGGCAAAATCACCTCCCTCAAGCTGCTGCTCACACTTCTTTTGATGCAGCCTGGGATATGGTTGGCTTTCTGGTCTGTAAGCGCACATCACTGGCTCCTGTTGAACTTCTCATCCATCAGCACTCCCAAGCCGTCTCTGCAGGGCTACTCTCAAACCATTCATTGTCCATCCTGTATTTTTGCTTGGGATTGCCCCTGCCCAGGTACAGGACCTTCCACTTGGCCCTGTTGAACTTCATGAGGTTTGCACAGGCTCACCTCTCAAGCCTGTTAAGGTCCCTCTGGATGGCATCCTTTCCCTCCAGTGTCGACTACGCCACACAGGTTGGTGTCACTGGCAAACTTGCTGAGGCTGCCCTCAATCTCACTGTCCATATCCCAACAAAGATGTTAAACAACACTGCTCACCATAACAACTCATGAGGAATGCCACTCTTCTCTGGTCTCTGCTTGGATATCGAGCCATTGACCCCAACTCTCTGAGTGTGACCATCCAGCCAATTCCTTATCCACTGAGTGGTCCATCTGTCAAGTCCATATTTTCTTACGTAACAGTTTATAGAACATGCTGGGTTTGGCTTCTTCTAAGGCTGAGAGGTTTGTTGTAAAAGGGAGCTGAGTTCTCATTTTAACAGTCTGTTGAGTAATAAAAATTCCCAGAGATTTTATATTATTTCAAAGTCTTTTGACAGTTCTTCTACTTAAGTGATCTGTCGTGATTGTGCAACAAAAGAGCTTGTTGTAAGAAGAGGGAAAACTCTAAACTGAAATATCCTTTAAATGTATCTGGTTACTTTCAGGATCAGAATTCACTATCACACTTTCTGGCATAGCACTGGAATAATACTTTCTTTAAGCTTTTAAGATGAAAAAATGTCTGAATCGCAGATAGTGGATAATGTAGAATATAGTCAACAATTTCACTAGTGGCAGGAGCTTGACCAAAACTGATAAGTACAGTTGTAATTGTAGAACTTACATTGTCAAAAGGACATAGACTGGTGAAAACTGAAGCCATATGAATCAGTCAAGATGTGTGCTCGTCAGAATTATTCAGCTGCATCAGTTTTAGCAACAATGGTGCCTGAGGACATGTCTTAGAGTAAGTCTCTGGCAATCACATAAAATAACTGTCCAGAAAATTATATTCCAGCTGCATCTCAAGCAAACTGAAGTCCAGTGCATAGGGAGGAACACGTCAGCATCCTTGTATCACATGCATGAAAGCTGAGGTTAAAGACATAACCCCAAAGTTGCACAGAGGCTTCAACTTCAATTACTGCAGTGGGAGCTAAGCATTCCTAAGCCTGAGTCTGAAAGCTACAGTAATCCTAGAGTGTCAGAAGTAAAGTAGACCAAAAATCGAGATCTATTGCTTTTGCCCAGTTCTGTCATTCATTAAAGGAAATGCTTTGAGAACAGCTTTTTAGAATTTGGATGCCTGATATTTTTGACAAAACTCTCTAGGATGAAGCATCTGATGAAAAAAGTTGGAGAAGCATTAATTGTGACTGCATTCTCCCTGTTTAATATTATTTGCTTGAGGTTTCTGATTCCAACAGTAAATGCAGAACAAACCCAAGTAGTTCCACATTTGTTGGATTCAGTTACAATTTACCCAAAGGGAAACAATGCTCTGTTAGCTGAAAAGAAACTGCTCTGTCTCTCTGTTCTTGAATTCTTGAGACTGAGAAACTAATGTCATCCTGACTAAACATGGTAGTGTTATGAGGTTTTTTTTTTTTAAAATGCAATGTCCATCTACCTACTTTCAAAATAATAAAATATCAATAGTCAACAACTGTCCTACATGTAACACAGTCAGGAGGTTCCAATTAAGCTTACACCTGAATACAAATATACTAAAGTGAAAAACATGCAGTTACCAGTATTAAAGAGATAATTGGTCTCTTTGTAGAAATGTTATGCAGTAACCAGGTAAACAGAAGTAGGAAACTTGACAATTGAAATCTACAGGTGCTCAGGCAATTTGCTGACTTAAATGGAACTAGGATTTCTCTATGATCCTGCAGTTACTGTAGTGTCAGGCAAGGCTATGTTCACTTTTAAAGACATGATAAATATTGCTGGGAAGTTGTTATTTATGAGTATTGCAGAGACGGTCAACAAGCATTCTGAGATGCTCTGTTTAGATCCCACAGAGAAAAAGCTGTAAACCCTTGAGGTTAATGGCTGTAACGAAGATTCCACGTGCATTGACAGTGTCTTCTTCCTCTAGTATGGGCAGAAATGGTCAAGGGCAGATTATTTTTCTTTCAGTGGCAAAAAAACTTTTGCAGTGAGTGCTGCTCCCTGGACTGCCTTGGATCAGGGATTGCTCGCTGGTTTGTAGTTAGTCACTACTAGCTAGGTAAGTATTATCATATTTTTAGAATTCTGCATGAACCTAGGAGTTCCTAATAGGTAAGTTTGTAGTAGGTACACAGAAAGGACGTTGTAGCAGAAAGCTGCCTGAATGGTAAGTGATCATGTTTATAAAATTTATTTTATTTTCCTCTTGTCCTAGTTCCCCTTCCCTAATCTTCCTCTTAGGAGCAGTTGAAAAGCATGTGTTCTTCTGTATTATTTATATTGTCAGATTTGGGAAGTTTCTTATATGACAAAGAGGCTTTGTGGTTTCTATATGCTGTATGCAGTGTTGATTTGTTTGGCTTGCTTCCTCTGAGGCGCGCTGATACATTACACTGGAGTTGGACGACTTTTACAGACACTATTCACGGTAACTGTGAATCTCTTGTAAACAGCCAGGAGTTTTGACTGGTTTAACATACAAATCAATAGTCTTTCTGCAGTTAAGCAGATCATGTAATTTCTAATATAACTAAACAAACAGCAGCATGAAGATATTATCGCCTAAAAACAGATGCTAGAACTAAACAAATGCTTTTATTGATTCTCTTAGATTTAATTAAAATTTCAGAAAATCCCCACCCTGTCTCTTTCTTTGGCCTTGTGGATTATCAGTACTGTGTAGGCATGGTTTCCTTATTAGTTTCTGGTGCTCTAAGAACAAGTATCATTGCACTTAGACTTAAGGATATATTCTGCAATGTTTATACATTGGGAACAAGAGATATTTGTAGCGAAGAGATTATTGTCATGAAGGGTTTTTCATTTTTAAGGTCTCCCTCTCCATAACAATGTTGGAAATTGATTGATTTAGAGAATCTGAGAATTCTGTTGCTGACAAGAAGCATAATATTTGTGAGTGGTGGGGTGAGGACTCAGTGTGTGCAAGAAAAATTATCTCTGTGAATAACAATGACAAAACAATGGGCATGAATGACGGAATATTTTGAAAGCTTGGTAGAATGCAAAGGGATCTTTTAAAATTCACTTTTAGAAAAGTGTCAAAGTTTCCGGCTACTGCAAAACTAATAACGGTTGATCAGTAAGTGATGGAAGTGTCAGTGGGTTGTGAAGAGCTGCTCTAATGATATTTATGTCACCCATTTGCCCCACAGCTGGCACAAGAATCTTCTGACTTCTTTGACAATGATTAGTGGCCAGCATGAAAAGAACAATCCCAAAGTCTGGATTGCCCAGAACTACAGATACGCTGGCAAAGTCCGCTCATGATTTGTATCCATTACTCCTCAGAGGGAGACAAGGACTACAACCAGAGCATTTGAATGTAGGAAATCAGGCACTACTATGTTATAAATGCATGCTGGAACATGTTTAAATCTGACCACTTATTACGCTTAGTGCAGTCCTATAGAGATGGGATTCAGGAGAAGCATTTGATCAATATTCTAATCATTGCTGTGGTGGGAAAAACTGCTAGCTGGAGAGGTAAAGATCTCTGCTAGGATGGAAGAGAGAAGAGATTAGTTCAGGGGCACCCTACAGGGTAGAGCCTGCACTTGTACTGGAAGGAAAAAGACATTTTAAAAGAATGACATATAATTCTAGCATGCAACATCCCCATGGGAAATAAAAGTCAAGTGCACCAATAGATGAAAGAGGAAAATGCCATGGAAGGCAGTAAATCAAAAAGTAATTGATTGGAATATTTAGAGAGCCTAATTTAAGTTGCTGAGAGTGGGACAATGGCATACTGCAAGTCTGAGGTTTTAAAGGAGAGACTTGCAATACTTAATGTGCAGCCCTCTTCATTACTCCCCAGAGAGTGCATGCTGGAGGAGCGCGGTAGCTGACCCTAGAGGACTTGGACATTTTGGTTCTGTGTAGCTTCAGTGTTGTCAATAGCTTCACAGTTTAAAATCAGTTTCAACCCAAAGAATTAGGCCATTAAACCCCAGATTTCATGGGAATGGGAACACCCTAGAAGCACTGCTGTTCTCTGGTTAGCATTGAAGCTTCTTGGACAATGAGGGCACTCTAGTCTCAAAGCTCTATAGCTACCATTTCCATCTGTTTCCTGGCTTGTGCTGCATTGAATGCTTATTAGGATTAAATTAAGGTCATTCAAGCTACTGATAATTCTAATGAAGTTATACACTTCTGTCATCTCTTCTACGTTTTTCACTAATAATTTCATGTTTGATTTTGGTTATATCTTAACATTTTCAATTGAAATGGCAATTATTCTTTTTCAGAACCTAGCCATTATTCTTGTCAAAAAGACATATGATGCATTAGCTTAAGGGCAACTGCTAATAACTACGTAGGTGACATTCGATTACAGAGGATGAGCAAGTCTACATGTATCTTTGTCAAGTGGTCAGGATTTGCATACCCTGTAGTTTATACTATTTGGGAGTGCTGAACTAATCATACAAAACCAAACTAAGCCAAATTTCGGTTTGGCTTTGATACCATTTTGCTATAATTAACATCTGCGCCCTTCTGGGTTCATTGAAGTCTTTTTATGTTCATGTTTTATAACTGCAGCTGAAATGAGCTTGCTGAAGGAGGTGTGAGTGGGGGCATTTAGTTGCCATATAGCCTCTGTGAACATTTGTCAAGACAAAGTTTCCTGATAACTGGGAGGAAGGGACCGAATGATATTTTCTTGTACAGTTTCAGCTTGTGCAAGATATCCTTTGCTTTGCTAGATCCTGCCATCCTGCTCTTGTTATGTTTGCTTTCACTTGTTACTTTCAAGAATGTTTTGGAACAAGATAAAACATCCTGCATCTTGTTTCATTGCCAGTGGACCAAAGGGCCAGATTTTGGAGTATTCAGGTGCATTTGGGAATCTCATGTCATATCTGTATCTTTGGAGCTTTAAAAATTAGGTTCCACTGATAGAGCTGAAACAGGCCCATGTGTTTTCTCTGTTATGAGAAGAGTAGGAGTTTGCATCAGCTGTGCATGAGGAAGGGGAATAAGCTACTGTGTTGATATGATGCAAATGTATTTTATTTCTGTATGAGGAGAGAACTTCTCATGGCAAAGATTCTTTTATTTCTTTAAGACTGAAGTATGTAGTGTTCCCTACATCTTAACACACTAGTGGGCCTCCATTTTCTCACAGAGTTTGGCTTGATACATTTTCTGGATAAGATTGTGGCTGCATTGAAGTCAGTAGCAGAACTCGGCAAAGTTCAGGAGATGCCATTTCATGCTCTACAGCTGCCTGTGTTTGTTAATTCTGCTTTCAAGGGTTAGTATACAGACATTGTTAGCTGTGTAATTTACCTTTAATTCTGTGCTGCTTTGCTCTTTACTTCATTCAACAAGGAGAAGGAAAGCAATGGATCATTTTACTTTGCTTTGTGAGTCCTTTTAATTTTCTGCCTGGTTTTGTACAAGACTTCCATGTTGGAGTAGCAGGCACCACAGGAGAGTGTGTGACATTTCAAGTCCAAACCATCTACCTCTAATTATTTGAGCAAGCTGTACCTATAACTTCCCTTTAAGCCTTCAGAAGACATATATGATGCCCACTACCATCTTTGTTCTGTAGAGATCCTCTGTTTATCAGCTTGTACCTTTCAGAGTGAGAAGTTGGGTTTACTTATCTTCCTTTCTGCATCTCCCTATGCTGCCTGAGGGAAACATCCCAGACCCCTCTGACTACTTTATCACTGTGTCCTATTTTTATGTACCATCCTACTTCCCTGTAGCATCTGCCCAGGCCGTGCTGTCCTTTGACAGTCTGTTGCCAGGACTTACCCGGTCCTACTTGTCTCTTTACAGGGACTTCAAGGTACAGACCATTCCTTCTCAAGTCATGAACATGTTACTGAGTAGTTTCCACAATCCCTTGCCTTCTAAAAGATGTTCCTTATTTATGCTTTTAGCTATCTAAGCTAATCTAGCTAACCTGGCACCTAAACATTTAAGTGTCTCTTTAGGAGAGCAGACAACATACACGTGAAAAAGACTGGTCCTCAGGTACACAAACTGAGAACCTGGTGGCAAAATATCCCCATGGACAGCACTATGGGTACACAGGAATGATTTTTTTTCCCAGCTGTTACTGCAATGGTCCCACCAGCATGTTTCCACCTCAGATCACCTTTCTATCACATCAAGAGAGCATAAATCCTTCATGAAAGAATCCCACAGATGTCTTCTGCAACAAGACACAAGTTGTGATGAAAAGTTCTCTGTGCAAAATTTGCACAGAGTTCCTAGAAATGTAAATGTTCATAAGCTTATAATTTCTTTCTTAATAACATAAGAAGGTGTAGTGATTTTTTTTGGTTTTGCACCTTACAGTAATCCTCCTGCTTGTATCCAGAGCAATTTTGAATTTACCATAATGTGTCCATTTGAAAGGTGGGGCCTGGCTTTCCCTCCAGTCCTTGCCCTGTGGGACTTTGCCTGAATTCACAATTGTCCTTCACTCAGGTCCATCTTTGAGGTTTATTCAGTCATTGATACATTAATGAGATGCAACTTTGTAGTGGCAATTTCTTGAAATCTATGGTCCTTGAAACTTAATTAACAAGAAACCAACAGTTCTTATCTATTGCAATTCTTTTTTAAAGCTGTTTGCCATTTGATTCTGCTTCACAAAGAATGAAACCCCAGAGCTGGTCAGTGAAGGGCTACAGTGCCTTATGGTGCCAGCAAGAAAGTGAAATGGAAGTGGTGAAAGGGAAGGTGTGTAACAGAGAAGTAAAAAAATTTCCAGCAAACCTTTCTGTCTCTGTGAAGACAATGAGCATGAGGATGCCTTCTCTTCAAGGGGAAAAGGAGCAGGCCTCCAGAGAAGAATGGGGAGATCTATAATTTAAACAACCCTGCTAAGAGCTCTGTTAAATAGCTTTGGTGTTTGCTACAGAAGTACCAGCTGTGCACACTCTTGGCTGGAGAAAGAGAGTTGGGGAGATGTGAATATATGTGGGAACATCTGGTGTGGAAACTAATCAATCTGCACAAATTATTTTCTTTGTTATTGCTTGATTGTTCTTCTCTATACAAAAAAGGAGAACAGGAGGATAGTGTCAAACCTCTTGAGACAGTGCAGAAAATCTTTCTAAAATGAAGGATCTTTTTCTTACCACATGATTCAAGTTGGTTTTTTTTTTCCTTGAAAATGCATCAATAGACCACCCTTTTTAGGAAAAGAAAAAGCAGCTACTTTTCATAGGATGCATGTTTCCCCTTCCAGGCCCCCTGCCCTGCCACACATATATCTGTGCTATGTCTGTGTATAGGCAAAACTACTTCTTTTATCAGTCGGTTATCTTCCTGCCTGAGAAGACATTCCCCTCCATGTAGAGTCAGCTGCACGAATGTCCTGCTCTTGCAGCAGGAGTGGTTTTGCTCCTGTGACAAAAATCAAAGTAATATTTAACATGGCAATATCAGAAGAAAACCGGCAGGTATCCTGGCAACTCTTATTTCAAATTAGATAGGTATGTACTTTTGAGGAAAATAGTATCTGCTGTAGTCCAGCTAACAAAAACGCTGCATTATTTGTGACTCTGGTCTGCTTTTACAACTCTCTGCCAGCTGCTTTTACCCGAATATGATGCTGACACCACATCCCGTCTAATTAAGTGAAATAATTGTCTTGCACAGCACAAGAACTGTTTTGAATTTGTTCAATTTATGTAGGCAATAGTACGCTTCTGTGCACCCGGAGAGTATCTGCAGGTTTGGTTAAAGGGAGTGTTGTATTCCTTAGAGCCACAAGATGTCAGGCTAAACTGAGTCAGGGGCAACACTCGGGGCACTGCCCTTGTGTCTGGGCATGCCAATGTATTTGTATTTGTAAAAATCTGGATTTGTATTTGTAAAAATGGTGATGAAGGTCATGATTAAATCTCGGATTTTTAAAGGCATCTGAAGAAGCCAGAATCAGTTCTTTCTAAAGTCCAAAGACTTCGATACTCCCATTCCTTAGAATGATTTAAAACTCATCCTTCTCTGTTTTGTGCTAAGGCACAATTAGGCAGAAAGCCTGCATAGTGCTTAGTTCTGTGCACTGAATGCGAGAATGAGTTTGACCTGTTGTCTTTAGAGTCAATGGCCCCAGTGACTTCAGCTGGGAGTGGAGGTTTGTGAATAATGAATCTGAAAATGCAACCAATGCAGAGTTCTAAGAAGGCTTTATAAACACTCCCCTTCACCCCCCACTTGCTCAGCATTGTTGTACGAAGCCTAGAAAGTTCTAAGGTCTATTAGAAACAAGATGTATTTTTGAGATTGTACTGGGGAGGGACAGTCCTTTTGGGGTTTTTTTTTTAATATTTATAAGACCCGCTTTGCAGCTCTTCTAATTTAGCAAAGAAGCATTAAGCAGGCAGGGCTTATTAATCAGCAACCTGACCTGCTGTCAGGAGTGGTGGTGTGCAACTAAAAAATTTTAATTAGGGGCTAAACTAAAAATTTTCTACATTAGTCAATGATGCTTGTGATGTTTTTGAATAGTGTGTCCGTTTCACCTTTTGACCTGTCAATAACCATTATTTCCACTGCCTACGTTGCTGCCCCTTTCACCTGCCCTCTGTTTATGTGTTTGCTCTCCCTGCCTCCCTCCACTTCACTCAGTGCTGCTGGTGGTGATCCCTGCAGTCCCTGGCTGAGAAGTGAAGAAGAGGCCACTCTGCACTATACAGGATCACAGATCATCATCCCTTTCTTTCTTGGTTTTAAGTAGCATAGGTAACTACAGTAAAGGCACGGGGTGAGAGTTGACAGAGACATCAGTTTATAACATGTTGTAGACCACGGGTATGCACTCAGGTTTTACACAGCCTTTCATCTTACACTTACTGCCATCATGCCTTTAGATGCTGTGGCTATCATTTTAGGTCGAAAAGAGTATTTGGTGACTGTTGTATTTAGTATTTCCATGGTGCATTGTTTTTATCTGCAAAGGACCGTATTGATTAAACACAGATTTGTTGTTGAGGGACTCCAGAAGGTCTCTAAATCTTCTATGATAAGATGCAGATAATGGACAGAAAAACATCCTTTAGCTGAGAAACAGTATAGCAGATTTAGTTGATTTAGGTTGGAAAATAAATAATTTGCAAATGAGCTGGTGGGTAGACACTCAAATATAGTTGTTACCTGTTTATGTTCACATAAGAAGCAAATACTTTCCTATGTAACAGAATTGAAATATTTGGAAAGCACTTTAAAGTCTTTGATTAGCAAATACTATAACCACATGAGCATGTATATCTATCTACCTACTCAATTCCAATGCATGTGAGTATTACTTAAATTAGATGCCTACAGTTGAGTCCACCTTGAAAGGTCCACCTTGAAACAGCCTTTGTCCTCCTGTTGCAAGTCAATGTATTCCATTTCTTCCAGTTTTTGTCTTTTTGCTCCTTTTATTTGAGCCTATCCTTTCTGCATCTGAAAAATTATGACTCCAGTATGAGAAGGTTCAACAATACGTCAGTTAATAATAATTGAGGATATGTGTTGTGTCTTGAGGTGTGTCACGTATTTTGAAGACATGAAGACTTGCACTTTGAGACAGGGATCATGCAGAAAGAATTGTGAGAGACCTACAGGTAGACAAACTAAATCTTTTTATGTTGATAAAGGTGTAGTCCAAGGATGGAATAGGATCTTCAGAGATGTGGGAGATCACCAGTCCCCATCTGGTGCAGAGTAGTGAGCTTAACTGATGACCCACTACAACTTTGGATATAATTTATGAAACTGATGTAGATCTTCAAATCCTTTCGTAAATGGATGTTTCTGTCACCAAGGACCCAGTGTGTACTACTAACTGCTGAAGTGACTGGGGATTTGAGGATATTTTCTTCTTAGACACCTTTGTAATTTTGATTTATACCATTTCCTCCTCCTGAATTCAGCCTCAGTCATGAAGCAGCCTGGGGGGGCACCATGACCTCTAACACAGATTATTTGGTGTTAGTTCACTGTATGTTTGGTTTCTTGATAATACAGTAGCTAGTTCCTATGCTGGCAAAGATACAGAGAACATGAATCAAAGCAGCTCTTGATTTGACTCATTTTATATCAGGTCCATTTAATTAATTTAGTTATGGAGTCATGATAAATAGTGCGAGGAAGGAGAAAGTTTCATATATCAGCCTAACAACCTGAAATGTCATTATTTTCCTTCTGTTCTTCTGAACCCTTGCTGATTTTGTGCTGCTGCATGTGTCTGTCCCTGTTTCTTGTTCTCCGTGGATACCGAAGACACGCTAAGAAGCCTTTTACCAAATTTTAGATGTTTCTGTAAGAAAAACGATGCAGGTTTAACAGCATGCACAGGTATTTGTAGAAAAGCAAATGTGTTTCCCTCTTGGCTGTTTAGTTGTCTGTAATAATAATGTCATAAATAAATAATGTTTCCGTAAGGGAAAAGAGGAGATGTTTATCAGATAGAGTACATGCCAGTTAGGATAATGCTGAATAAAATGTTAACACGGATTAAACAGGAAAACATACTGCTGGCAAACAAATTCTTGGTGAAAACAGCTTCAGCTAGGGAGTTCCTTTCTCTGTTGGATAGAAATGGTGCCTGTCACGCAGACCACTTTTCAAAATAAAGATGTTTGTCACCAGAATTGCTGTCTGTGGAAACATTCAAATGAGAATAATTTAAGTGCTGCACTAGAATAATGCACAATAAATAATACATGGAACTGTACAAATATTGCAGATTATAGTAAGAGCAGAGAGATAATACCTAAGGGATTACTTTTTCTTTTCCTGAAATTATTTTTCAATTGAATTTAAAACCTGATTCTGCTTTGTTGAAATCAAGGTAAGGTTTTCCTTCACATTTAGTGCATTCTGGAGGAGGTCATTAACAGATGCAAACTGAAAAGTCCTTGGAGAATGAATCCTAATCATCCACAGAATAGATGCATCATGTACACTGAAATTCTATGTTTTCTAATACTGTTTGGTCAACCTATTTCCTCCTTCTCTGAAGCCTTGTTTTGAGAGGTGCAGGGATAGCTCATCTTCATTTCACTTCCACTTGGCTTCCTTTGCTAAGATTGACAGCTAGGAGGAAAACACTGATAGATTTGTTAATCAGTGTGCACATCTCCATTAGCAGCTGTACTAGGACTACCAACGAACAGCCACACAAGGATTACCACTTGGGAACTTAAGTCAGCAGAAATAATGACAAAGTCATGCTTGTCTGTCTTTTTTTGTTTTTGTTTTTTTTTTAAAAGTTGTAGAGGGATGGATTAATAAAGTACTTCCTTCAAATTCAGCATGTGCTTCTGCTTTTTTATTTTTTTAAAATATGGTTGCCATACTGAACTAACTTCTAAATTGGTCTTTGACATCTGTTGCAGGAATTTTACATTTGTATTTTTCGTCTCCTCTTTTTTTAGAGACATGTTTATGCTTGAGAGTTACCACATTATAATATCAGTAAATGGCCTTAATAAATAATATGAAAAGGGAGAGCATATAAAGCTTCCTGCTACAGAATCAATCTGATTAATCTGTGATTATCTGGTTATTGTTTATTTATGTACTTTATCAGCCCACAGTGCTTGGTTCAGAATACAGGAAAAAACTGGTGTTTAATAGGAAAGATGCTTATTGGTTAAACTGATGTATATATTTAAAGAACGGGAAGAGAAAAAAAGTGGCAAGACAATATTTGAAGGCAGTAGAAGAAAATGCGGAGATGTTAGAGATAAATGAATTATGAAGAAGGTAAGTACATTCAATCAGTTGCTCTCTATTGGCTTGAGGGTAATCTCTGCCATATTACAATGTACTGATTTATGGACTAATTAGCTGTACAAACCAAAAATATTTATAGAAAATATTTCTCTCAAGAAGCCACCAACCCAACCAAACAATAGGAAAATGGATTTTGTGTATTAAAAAATTAAATTCAATATATATTTATGAGCCCATTCAAAATGTATAGTCTTTTTCCTACCAGATTTCTAGTAAGCAGAAATATCTATGTATCAAAACCTAATTGTGTCAGTATCTAGACTTTTATGGAAGAAATTAAATGCCTAAGATATAGGCATTTTGAGCTATAAGAGATATTCTACATTAATATATAAAGTCATATTATTATTGTTATACGTGCTTCGATTCATCCAATAAAGAAAAAAAAACAAACAAGGAGGATGAAAAAAACCCCATAGCCACCTCTTTCTTTTCAAAGAGGATTTTAGTGTTTTACTGTTTTTTCTGTATGCATGTATTTTAATTTCTCAGACTGCTAAGATGCTTCAAATTACTTTGACTCATACATAAAATCCCTTCAAAAAACAGTAGTTGTGTTTTCCTTCTAGCCTTAGACTGACATGCAAAAGAGAACCCAAACCAGCAAAATCAAATGTGTGAGTTACATATCACAACATTGAAACTCCAAGCATGGGAGGCGAAGACAATGTTTTGGGAGGTGTCATGCATTATAAAATAGACTTGGGTAAGAGAATTTGAAGTAAGTGGGTGACAAATACATGCAGATGGAAGACTATTTAACTTCAGAGTTATGTAATTTGGATCGAGTAGGGAAATGTTGGTCTCAGTACTTAATGCTGTGGACGAGGTGTCAGAATTAATCTCTCTTTCTTTAATTTACAACATCTTCAAGCCTCTGTTGCCATGGACAAAATAGAAATAGCATGTGTACACACTTTGCAGTGGTGTCATGAGGCTAACCTCAGTAAAGTTGAGATACTCAGATGCTAGATAGTGTCAGTAAACAAGAAACTTGTCAAAAAATTGTTCACCAATATATCCACATAGTTTAGTCATCGTTCCTTACATCCTACTCAATGAGAGAATTGTAAAAGTAGTTGTGACTCTTTACCAGATCTAGGGAGACAAAAGAGCACTGCCAAGACTAATTCATAAGTACTAATCCACCTACTTTTTGCCTGTGGGAGATCTCTAGAGCAAAGTAATAAATAAGTTTTATGAGGGCATAGAAAAAACTCTGACACGAGGGAAGAAAGCAAGCTCTTGGATGGCAAGAGTAAGTAGTATAATAAATGTAATTACTGGAGTGCTCTACGTGCCAGTTATTCCATCCTACCACGCAACAGTAATTAGAGGTAAGAGATGTTAACAAGAAATGCATTGAATGAGTCAGTATGGCCATTCAGAGCCTCATTCAGCCCTGTGCTAAGCATGGTGAGAGCAGATGTGAATAGAAGGCCTGGAGGGAAAACGTTCTCTTCAAAACACATTTCATTTTCTATCTCCCTGTAAGAAATGCATTTAACAATTTAGAAGGTGCATGGCAAAGTGCAGATGTAACCACTGGCCTTGCACAGATCTTGGCAATGTTTTTTTTTTTTTCCACACTGAGCACTCTCAATTGGCCTGAGGAAGGCCTGTAATGTAGTTTCTCGAAAGTTGTTGAAAAGCAGCTTCTCCTTGAACATCTGGATGAGACAGCCAGACTAGAGTTCCTAAATTCACAACTGGAGCCAAAGACCAAGCAGGGGAGCCTCGGCTCTTCCAGCAGATAAGTAAGTGGCGCTTCACCAAGACAGGAGGTGCAATTCTCAAGCAAAGTGTCCTGTCCATGTGAGGCTTAAGTCCTGCAGTTTCCAAATCAGAGATTAAGATGCCAAATTCTGTGTCTATGAATTTATGAGTGTGTATGTGGTATCTAGATTGGCTTTTTGCCTAGGATTCTGGTATGTTTTCCATCTGGGGGCAACTTATATTCTTTCTTCACTTTTCCAGTGTTGGCTTTCCCTAAACTTTTATAATTCCTGAGAAATGTGGATTTTTTTTTTTTTCTTCATCTCCCTTTGAATTCCAATGCCTTTCATGTAGCCTTCTGTTTGGGATGGAGATAAAATTTTTATCTGACCAGTAGTGAGAATAGAATTGCTAATTCTACTTCATCTTGTCCTTGTTATTGTTAGCAAGGTCTATGTTTTCTTTTCAGTAACCTCTGCTCCTGCAGTGCGGACTCCAGACTTCATTTCTGTATTTAATCTTTTAAGTTTCTACACTGTGAAGCTGAAGACTTTGTTTTAAAGAGTGAGTATTTGAATCCCATTTCCTGTGAACTTTTTTTACCTCCTCTAGGTGAGTAAATCTCATATTATAAGTGTGATTTGTATTATTTTTTAGCTTACTGGGCTTTGGAGCTGGGCACGTATTTAGCATGCCTGTTTTGAAGGAAGAATTTAATAGACTTATTATCCATAAGGTCAGTAAAACTAGCAAGAAATAAATGGTAAACTAGGTTATTTTAGTACTTGAGGTCCAAATTTACTAGTGCATATTTATAAATACATTAAATTCTCTTGTTATTAAAATGATTTCTATTAAGCTTTAGGAAATAATTTATGAAATATCATGACAGTTAAAAGCAGAGTTGCTATATATAGTTTATCATTCACTATATGTAATTAATTCTCATTAAAAAAGCAGCGTAGAATAACTAACTTCTTTATTACCTCAATGTTCGTAAGACTTAATGAAATGTCATAGTTACCTGTTAGGAAAGGAAGAATTTCACACCATTCGGGATACATCCATTCATCCTGCACATCATTTTTGAGAACACATACTGGTTTGATTTCCATTCTAAAACAAGGAAGTGTGAAGTAATATTCTTTAAAGAGTCACAGATACAATGCATAATAATAAGTTTTTTATATATATACATATATATATAATAAAAAACCTACTAAATTATTTTCAATACTGTAATAGTGTAACTTCATTTATATTCAATGTGATGTGGAGCTTGAGTGTGTTGAACTGGTTCTCTGCCTTTGCCAGTTGCTTTTTGGCTTGTTTCATGCAACTCCTTTAACTTCTCTGGGTCACAATTTCCTCGTGTTTATGAAACGATAAGTGATACAGAATTTCTGTTCAAAATATCTGAGCTTTTATAGGTTGTAGAGGATAACAACCTATCCTATTGTCTCTTTCTTGAGGGTTTTTGGAGTGTCTCACTTCTGATAAATTGAACACCTTTGACATTCTGAGAATCATAAGAATCTTGTAAGAATGATTTTTGCCTTGTATTTTATTTAGTTACAGTAAGCAAACACAACTTTTCATTCAACATGTTTACAGAATCTCTCAATACTGTCAATTAAAAACAATTATGGAGAACAGCCACTAATTTTGCATCCTCAATTATTTGCAGGTGCAAAGCAAACCATGTTCTCAGTAGATGTACAAGGACTGAAGTGTTTTCATTTACATGTTCAGGTAACACTGAAAACAGTTGAGAGGTGTGAAAGCATCAGCTAGATTGAGGCCTCTTAAAATCAGGGAACTTAATATATGGCTTGCACAAACTGACAAAGGAAGGGCCTGAATGAGTGTACGTCTCATAACGTGGTTTTGCTAGTTTTGTGGATGAATGACGTTGCGCTTCTGAATGTAGAGAATACATTAACCTCAAAACAACTGATATCTCAACCAGGAAAATGTCTAAAATTGGAGAATTTGCAGAATTTTTTTTCCCTTCTCACTCCCCGATTTGTACTCATCTTTGTTCTAGGCAAAATGGTCTTCCTGATGTATCTTGCTGCACTGTATCAATAAACTTTGGATCTAGAATAGTAGCCATGAACCACTTCTTATGAATGATGTATGAACGTTGTTCTTCTGTTGGGATCACACAGGGATCTCTTTCATTTTTACGGGTTATCAATTGATGGTATATAAAGCAGTTTGTGTTATCACAAGTGGGTAAATAGCCTGACTTAGACTTGCTAAATAGGAAAAAATTGCAAAGGTATTTTGCATAGTGGTATGCAGCAAAATAGTTTAAAAGTATTTTATGCTAATTTTTGTCAACTTTGTTTTGAAGAGATTAGAGTAAAGATGTTTCATACTTTTTGATTGCTTCTGCAACACAAACAAGAAGATTTTGTTTTGTGTGAACAGGGAGTACTTGTGAAAATCAAGCACTTTCTGTTTAGAATGCTAAGACATCTAAGTTTGGGAGATTCTGGCTTCAGTGCTGGTGTGTGTATGTATATGTATGTATATATATATATATTTAACTTTTTGCACTTACATGTAGGACTTCTCAAGTCCCCCTCACCCCTGTCAGTGCCTCCAATGTTTCTTTGAAAAAGAGTACTCTGTCTTGAGCCTCTCATGCAGTCTGGAATGGTAAAGGCTGCCTGTATGTAGGGTTGAACTGAAGTCATTGTTCTTGTGAGGTCTTGTTTGGATGTATAAATATCAGAACTAGCTTAATAGTGATTTGTTTCTTGGATGTCACAAAGACTTGTACAGAATACTCAAGTGAAAATTACACTATGTGAGAAACAAAATGTTCATCCAAAACCCATCCTGTTTTCTGAAAACAAACAAACAATAGTCTAAAACGCCCACTCCTGACCCTTTTTTCCCCAAATACACCATTATTACATTTCTCAACAACAGTTCACTTCTAATACAACAATATTTCCAGTGACAACAGTACACTTGAACACGTGTACAGAAACTCCATTGAGTATTGTGGCAGTAGCAGGTATCAGCAACTGTAGCCAGAACGTGCACATTGGTAAATACACATGCAAAAGTTTTGATGGGGGGAATGGTTCTTGGGTAGGTCCCAGAGTGAGATGTGGTTGCCCCTACTGACAGATGCAGGACTGACACCATCCTGTTGTGCTTTCTGTGAGCAGGCTCTCACTTGGGTCTATTGACAGCTGTGGAACTCTGATTCAGTGCACTTCCAAGATGTGATCTTTAACCTGGTCCTTCTCAGAAATGAGTATTAGCTAGCAGTGTATGCAGGAATTCAACCCCAAAGCCTTTACAATCTGTTTAGTCCTACAGATTGCATAACATTAGTCTCCTCTGTATTCTGTGAGGCTGTAAATTTTCTTCAGCAGAATTTTATCATGTATATGAATAAGCCTGCAGCTTATTTTTGTTTGTTGGAGCACTAAGTAAATCCTCATCATTTTCAGTGACTGTTTTCTGGGTGCCTGACCCAGCTTCAGGATCCTGCCTTTGGTCCTGTTGAACCTCATGAAGTTCACATGGGCTTACTTCTCCAGCTTGTCCTGGGATGTGGAAAGAGTTCCAGCGTCTTGCTGGAGACCTGCAGTATGAAGCTCCTGATTCTCACTCAGCTCCTCAGGAGGCATCTCTTAAAAGTTAGCAAGAGGGAAAAAAAGCTGTAGCCTCACCCTCCTGGGGCTCTTTGGCAGACGGCTGCCCCGGCAGCAGGGATAGGGCCCTGCCCACTTCCTCAGGACCGCCCTTGGGAGCCTTCATATCCCCAAATCCTCATGGATACCGCTGTGCCCTGAAAGAGGATGCCAGTGCTGAGGAGCCACGGAGATGGGCTGGGACATGGAGATTGGCTGGGACATGGAGATAGGGGTCAGAACGGGAGCTGGCGCATCTCCTTTCCAGGAGACATGTGCTGGTCTGGGTCATGCAAAACCACAGGGCATACCTCTCGCACAGCCACAGATGCCCACCGATGGGACACACAGCCCCAGCAGACACAAACACACACCCATAGGAGAGGACATCAAGGGACATGCAGCCTGTGTACAGGGACACCAAGGACTTGCACACCTCTCCTGTAACCATTCCAGCTTTATTCACGGAGCTGCTATAGTGGTGTTGTGGTGTCCACGGGTCTCAAGAACGTTGGCTCCGCAGATGCCTAGTGCTGAGGTCAGTCCAGCAGTGGTGGGTGTGAGATCCCTGCCACTGTTGGCTCTCCCCAGCCTTGGGTCTATGCACCCTGGGTAGCTGCGGCTACCTCCTCACATCCCAGTGTCAAGGGTGGCTCTGGTAGCAGCTTGGGCTGTGTTCTGCTGCACCAGGACTGGACCATGCTGGGGCTGGCTGAGTGCTGTGCCAGGGCTGTCCTGTGCACCTGTGGTCTCAGAGGTCCTTTTGAAGAGTTGGGTGGGAATCCAGAGCTCCAGGAGGGCACTGGCACACTTTATATCCCAGAACAAGCTGAAGAAGTAGGCTCATGTGAACCTCATGGGGTTCAACAAGGCCAATAACAGGGTCTTGCACCTGGGTTGGGCACCCACAAAACAGGCAGTCACTGAAAGTAAATCATCATTATTTATGAGAAACATATTGATGATACCTTTGAGTTTGTATAGATGATGACGGCTAGGAAAACAGTGAGGAGAAACATACTCTTTGTAGTGGAATTTTATCTATTGCATGTTGTGGTAAAAATTGTGCATTGGTGAACTGGTGACGAGCCTTCATTTAGTTATATGAAATGCACCATATAGTGCGAAATGCTGCTTTTTCTGCGTGTTTGTTTTGCCTACACTTCTTACATCCTCTTCTTGCTGACAGTGGTTGATGGTGGGAAAGGTATTAAGCTGTTTAATAGAACATTCCTGACATAATGCCAGATCTGCATTTTGGTGGATAAATGTTTGCATCCATAAGTAATTAAATGTACCATTTTTCTTCGGAATGAATTAATTGACTGTGTCTTAATATTTACATCGGTAACTTTGAATTTGCAAGGACAAACATGAAGGAGGCTGCAAATCTGGTCTTGCATATTCTATAAAAATATTACTTAAATTTCTCACAGGTGAATAAACCACATGCATGGATGAATCTGGTTAATTCAGTGGTTTATTTAACCTAGAATCCCAATGAGGCTATAACAAATCCCCTGGTGTCTTGGAGTTATAAGAAAGATGTATAAAATTATATGGAAGCAGAAGAGTTCTTTCTAAATTTGAGAAGTCTTTTAGCACATTTTTTTTGTTTGTTCTGTTCACTAACTCTCTTATCTGTGGCTCACGATGAGGTATTAGATCAGTTATCATTTGAGGGCAATATCTGAGGTTAATTTGCATCTGACTAGATTTTTTTCCCTTGGATAGTTGTTTTTGAAACAATTATGCAGCACTAAGACAGTCATCTCTCTCAATGTCTCTTCGAGAAAGATGTCTATCTTGAAGTGGAAATTTCTGCAGCCCCTTGTCAGGCAGCAGCACCTTGTCCTAAGCTGCCCCATTTTCAGATGTTAAACATATGTGGATCTTGGATCAGAACCAGTTCTCTCATTTCAGAAACAGAAAACTGATTAGGAATAGCTGATCTAGCAAAACAACTGGATCAAATAGAACTGCACTAATTTAATTATGAATGTTAGGTTTAAGGTCATTGTACCCCGAACTACAATCTGGATGCCCAATAAGATGAAGTCTGGGAAGTTCCTGGATGCTAAACTTTCCAGGAAAGAAATACCATACAGGAAATAATAATTCTGCAGTAGGTTCCTTTTGCTGTGTGTTCATACAGAAACAGAGGTTAGCGATTGTGTTGCTCTTGTTAGTTTTTCAGTATCATGCACTTGTTGGCTATTTTTCAGGCATTCACAGGGGCAGGATACCCACTCCAAGAAATGCAGAATATGTAGGATGGAGTATATGTTTTCAGGTGAAAAATAAAGCAGATACGGCGACTACATGTTATCCTGGAAAGATCCCAGTGTATCTTCAGGAAAAGGAATCTGTTGCTTTTTACAGCTTCTGAAATGGAAAATAAGTTCTGCCTTCATTTTCCACTGAATTAAATGAAAACACAAGTAAAGCAATGCTGAGTGATGCAAATCTCCTCCTCTCTCATATATATGCATCATTTTACAAATATATTTGCAATACAGTAGCAGAAACATATTACAAATCTTCAATTAGTGAAGTTCTGTATAGTTCAGAGGAAAAATGGTGAAGCTGAAAAAAAAGGATAATTGATAAGAAAACTTCCCACCGAATGTACTTCTGTGTAAAATTGTAATTTTATTAATAGGTGAGGGAGGATAAGATGCACAAAATGGTAGCTAAATATGTGGAAAGCCATATACTCTGCACTGCTTTAGAAGACCATAAGTATATGAAACTGTAATGCAGCTGAATTGATTGCCATCTAACACCCATCATCCTTCATCACTACTGGCAGAATCCCTTCTAACATGCAGAACATGCTTTATTAGAACTTTCATTAAGCCTTGAATTTATTATGACAATTAAGGTGCATCTTTTCCAATACTTACACAATCTGAATTTGGTCTGCACTAATAAGCTTTAAGAAAACTTAAATTCCACATTTTTGTATCAGACATCCACTTAATTATAGGTAATTGCCAGCTCTGCGTGCCACCTGTATTAGCAATTATATTTCTCATTGAGTCTGCAATATAATTTTCTGTTTATTGTCATGAACATCCTCTTATTTATCTTTGCCTTATCTTATTTAGCCCACTGAAAGACTGTGCCATTGTGAATGTCAAATATTCTACACGAAGAGCCAAGGACACAGCCTGAACAAGCACTAGCTCGTTGTCTTCATCATCTTCACAGAATGCTTGTAGAAATGAAGACCTGATATGCCTACTCATTTCTGGAGACTGGGTAGTGGCCAAACTTGCTTCTTCGGTGGAAAGAGTCTATCCAAGGCAGTGCCCTAAATTCTGCTCTGTTCACCACTTGGAAGAGACAGTCAGGTAGAATTTATTCCTCTCAGGAATTTTTGTTTTGCTGATTAATTGTTTTCCACACTACAATATTATGTTGGTAAAATATTTACAGCCACTATGAGGAAAATTGCCAGGAAATGAATTCAGAGTCTTACTACCTTTTGATTTTATTTTTTTTTCTGCACGACTTTGAAACACTGCTGTGGTTTTGGCTTGCCTCTCTGTTCTTGCTCTCCTCTTCTGTCACGCTCAGTAATTGGTCTAATAAAAGGCAGAAACAAGAATTTATTACACCTTGGGTAATACTTGAAACAAACTTTATTTGCTGGAGCAGCACTTTTTATCTACTTGCTGCTGTATATTTTGACAGTCCTCCTAAATATTATATTTGACTTTATGAAAAGTTAAATTTTAGCTTTTTTGTGATTGCTGCTGTTTTTGCAGTCCCTTAGGCAGAGTAGTACATATATAAACATATCATTTTAATGAAGTTTTTTGAAAAACGATATAAGCTGTGGCTATATCTACTTCATTATCACCAGAATTCACAAAATGGTATGAATTAAAGACTAGCTTCTGTAATACCATTTAAATTAGCCTTGGAATAATTTTTGTGATTAATCAAGAGAACAAAGGTGAGAACTATTCAGTTTTCCATACCTTTTCCAAGCTTAGGATTTGAAGAAATTTTTCTTAAACAAATGATATCATTTAAGTTTAACATGGTTTTCAAAAATAATGACAGTAGTAAAAGTAAGACCAGGTTAGGTTGTTATGATGTAATTTCCACGGTTAAATCTGTTTTTCTTCCACATACTAGGTGGGAAAATTATCATTTTTTTTTGTTTGTTTTCTACAAAAGCCTAAAGAAATAGCAATACGGCATGCCGGAACTGTTTATGCAGGATTTTTTATTCTTTGAAATCTTCCAGTGTTAAAGCAACAAGAAAACATTTAGAATGTCCTTTGGTGGAATCTTATTACACTCGTTATATATGTAAACTGATATTCTTTGATGCCAGCACGTTGCCCATACAGAGAAATCTCTGCACAATTAAATGAAAGGAAAAAGAAAAGGACTAAATAAAAAGTAATATTTTCTCTTATCTGATTAGAATTAAATACATTAACAAATTGTCTGGTAACACAAATAGGCAATAATACAAAAAATCTACATTGTACATTATTTCAAGAAAAATAACTTCATTTGAATACAAAAGGATAAATACACTTTTTGTCCTATAGCCACTCTTGTACAGTAGGTGAACACAGCATCTTACTGATGCAGTGCTGCTAAGGTATACAAGGGTATGACCGGCTCGAGTTTTATTGAGGGGGCTGTTACACATGTGCATCACTAACATCAGACAAAGAAATCTTTCAACCAACAAGGGTTACAGAGCAACGTTCACTAAAGCACAGGTTGGAAAGGATTCGGCGACTGAAGCAGGCCAATATGGCAGCTTTTACAGATTTCCTTATACCCACAATGCACTGACAGCAAAGAATGCCTTTATTTGGTCGGTCCACACACTGGGCGGAGGTACAGTAGCGCACCACAGAGGAGTAGCAAATGTTTTTTAAATTCTCTTCCCATTCCGGGGGCTGCCAAAGCCCTTTCAGTCCCGTGTGAGCTTTGCAGCTGGCACTGATTCGAAGGAACAGGCAGCTGCCAACTTGACTCAAGTCAGAGGTGAACAGTCTTGACTCAGAGCCCAGTCCGTAACTGATCGATATGGCTTAGTTCAGTTAGGCCTCCTTAGTTTGTATGTGGTGATGTTTTCCTCTCATTTTTCCTTTTTTGAATTTCAGTAGCAAACGCTTGGATTTTGTTTTGTTTTCATGTGGCACGTTAATCTGAAGCAGTCTGAATGTGATGCCATCAACCATACGGACTCTAGCATATGCACAGTCCCAGCAGAGCAGTCAGCAGTACCAGAGACCCATGTGATATTGCCCCCCGGCCGGAGTTCTGGCCGCAGCCTCCTGGATCTCTTTCACACTTCAACTTCTCGCATAAAATGCCAGTATAAGCCGGAGGGCACTGGCATCGCACGTTGTTGATGCACGTTCCTCCATTCTGGCAATGCAGTAGTTCATTGTCACATACATTTGCTGCAAGATAGCAGGGGAGGGAGGGGGAAAAAAAGCAGAATAAATATAAGTTCATTTATGGGAGAAACTCTGCACTAAAACTGGAATTAAACCACTACCTCTCTACTCTTCCTGAGACATGTAAACAGGGGATGTGGTTTTTAAAAACTTCAAATGTTGAATTTTGTATTTTATTTGACATACTCTTATCCTCTTTTTTGTTAGGCTGTAGTCTGGGAGAACAAAATCATTCCTTTCAGATCACTGACTATGATAATATTAACTAATGAATTAATATGAATAATGATTAATAATGAAATAATATGAATATTAATACCTGCCTTATGCCAGTGGCTGCATTTTTATAGTTACTATTGAACTAGATCTGTGGGTGGATGTGTTATTATTTGAAAGGGACTATGTATCCAGAGCTTTTGAACAGAGCGTGAATGCTGGTTAAAAATGCAATATGGCTTAGCCGAAATAAAAAGATCTGTATGAGAAGGCAGGGTTTTATAGTCAAGAACTGCATGTATTAATGATCTGAAAAAAATTACCCAAAAAAGATAAAGCAAGTACAGGCAGGAAATTCAGCACACTGTTCAATGGGATTATATAGCATCTACACACGGAAATAAAAGATAATGTTATTTCTGTTGCAGATTGAATATTTCTTCTTAATTAGATTTGCTGCTTTGGTACTAGCCTAACTGCAATCTTAAAAGTATCTTAGATATTTTAGCCTGATACATAACTTCAGAAGTCAGATTCGAGTTAAGAGGAAATAATACAGGCAAAAGTTTTAAAGCTGCACAATATTATCGTATTTGAAAAACCAGCAGCTTTACTTTGTATTACTTAATATCAGTCGCTGTATTTCCCTGGGTAAATATGTAGAGGTATGAGGAATGGATTACTTAAATGTGACAATCTTGTCTTTTGGTCCAGATGATATCACTAGTAGAATATAGGCTAGATCGCAGCTCTGCCTTCCATAGGAGTGACAATTGTAGTGAAGATCTTGCAGCTACTATCTAGGCAGAAAGTAACACTAAAAACTTTCCCTCTGATGATTAGGAAAAGATTATTTAGTTTAGAAGCAGACTTAACATTACATGCTGTTTATGCATACCCTAGCCTCGTAATACCCTAAATAATTCAGAATTGGGAAAATATTGTTAATTTTACTTTAAACATTGCTAATTTTACTTTAAACATTGCTATTTATTGTTACAAAAAAGTACAGTATTATAACTATTAATTTACTTATTTTTAAAAGCAACTCAAATATTGTCAGAACTAAAATTCGAACAGTCCAAGTGATATGCTGCAATTAGATATAAATCTTTACAATTCTGTGCACCAGGAATCTTACTGATAATCTTATCTGTCTTGGCTTGCTTTCAGGAAAATAATCTTGTCAGTCTAGGAGGACTCTCTGACAACTGCTTTCTAATGTCCTGCATCCAAGTGGGCCAAATAAAAATGCAATGTGTTAGAAAGTCATAGAAGCATTTGAGAGAGAACAGTTAATTTTTTTTTTGTTATTCTTTTAGCAATCAAACTTTTCTGCTAAGAGGTATGGATTTAATGTTGTCCAATTTCTGAATTGTGATGTTAAAGTACAACAAGCAACACATATTATTGATGACAAATATATGTCTGAATTTTTTATGTTCTATACATACAGCACAAAAAATAGTATTTACGTTATATGTACAAGGAACAGTAAATCATCACCAAATAAATGTGATTATATTAACAACTCAGAAAGATATAAGAATAACAGTCTGAAAAATATTAACTGTATTCAATAGGTGAGTTAAGTCTCTTATAACTGAGGCTTTATATCTTTAAAGCTGACTTTATTATTCATATTGTATATATTTAGATGTATTAATATGCAAAATCAAAATACTTTATCTGATGGTACAGCTACTGAATCTGCTTGTTCTGGACTAATTGCTGGGATGCTTCCTGCAGCCCAGGGAATAGAAATGGTGAACTATTAGTCCCATCTATAGTGACCATTGTTTGCCTTGAATGATTGAGTAGAAATCAATAGTTAATTAAATACCACTTCTTTAAGAGCAGATGAGATATTTCACTTCATGTTTGGCCTGGAATATATTATCTAAATTTTTCCAAGTATTCAGTAAACCAATTTTATTTTTCAATAGCTTTCCTACTTTTAAACTTCTGACGACAATAGCCTGTTACTTTAAGAGGCCATCAGCCCAGATTCTGATCTGTAGTTACAGATTGCTGGAGATGAGTGGCTGAAGTGGCATTTTGTGATGTGTTGGCTGTTCTGCCTGACACACTGATGCAGGCTGCTATCAAATGCCTCTAATTATTGCTGTCTACAAAGTTTTGCACACAATGTTATAGATGCTGATTTTTTAAATCAAACCATTTATTTTTCATTATGAAGTTTTAAAAAAATGTGCTTAAAGAAGTGATTGATCAAGAGCTTCTTCATTATTCTTGCATGCTTTTAAAAGTTTGCCCACAGAAATGCACTATAGCAAAACCAGGTAGATTATAAGGTTCTCACAAAACAACTACGTAGCTGAAAGTTCTTGAATTGTTAATGTTGTAATATAACAATTTGTTTTTCCTTAGTTTTGTCCTTGTGTCTCTTTCTCTTGCACACACATATATATGTATCATGTCAATAGCAACCGTGCTGATTTGGAAGGTAAATGAAACAATTATGAAAATTTTATAGAATCCCACTATTTTTTTTTGCCAACTTTGTTTTTATTTTATTCTGACCAACTCTAATACAATTTCTACCTTCCTGAAAGCATGGTCAGGATTACTTTTAAAACTTTAATATTAACTAATTATGTTTATTAAGGTTAGGGATATGTGCTGGCATATGTGTTATAGCACATATTATTTCAGAAGTGGCTCTAGGCTTTACTTGGAGAAGGCAGTGACCTGGGAGCTGCTGAGCAGGCCAGGAAGGGCCAGGACCTTGCAGAGCTCTTGCTTTGGGCTGAAGTTCAAGGAGAGCTGCTGCAGCTGGTGCTGTTGGGTGCAGGTAGGGCTGATGGAGCCCCAGCATGTTCCTGACCCCTGGCCTTTTCATTTCCCCAAGCAGCAGGAGCAGTGAGCCTGACAATTCAGGGCTTTCCTGCACTCCTGTCTTCTCTCATCTACCATACCCTTGCCCCTTCTTATACTCCAAGCAGTGAAAAGTTGCTTGCACTGCTGAGAGATGTTGAACCAGCTCTACCTAATCTTCAACATTAAAAGTAACAATTAATGAAAAATTAATTTGAATTAATCTGAAAGGCATCAGGTAACAAGTTCTGATCAACAAATAAAACGTGGAGAAGTGATGGAAGTAAAAGAACTGATTCTGAAGTAATCACAAATGACTGTTAAGACTTGTGTGGCTGAATTTGCTGTGGGTTTGCTGGTAAATCTTCATTAATTAGAAGACAGAACATCATATTTATCATTTAAGAAACAAAATGGGTATCTGATCTTCTCTGTAGAGCTTTGCGGGCCTTTTGGGTGGAATATTTCTGAGCACTGTCTTCAGCTCTGTGCTACTGCAGGAAGTGAAATATTTAAAGTACAATAAAGGAAAAAATTTAATGTTGTTTTCCTAATTCAATAATTTATAATCTAAGCTATGGTCTGATTATGGGATCTTTACACTAGGCAAAGGAGATAGAAAAAGGCCACATATAAAAATGGATAGCTATTTAAAAATTCCTGTTCTTGGCACACGCTTTCGTGTCCCTTCCAACCAACTAACACCAGTAATTAGTTGGAGATGATATTTTAATGAAAATGTAAACTTATTTCCCAAATTAATTATTAATAAAATATTGAAGCCTCGTTTTTTTTAGGTTAAGACCTCTAAGAATGATGATGAAGATGCCTTGCCACACGTCACAAAATATTTTTGATTGGTAATTCAGTGTTATTACATTTGTAAATGGAATACAAAAAAGAAAACAAAGGGAAAACATCTCATCTTTCAACCAGCTCAAATAGTTCAAGGGGTAAGTGATGTGTAATGGAGCAGAATAGATGTCTGTCAAATGTCTGATTTTTTCTTTAAGTGTTCAAATCTGAGTAACGTGGACATTTCTGAGTCTGTCCAAGTCTCAACTTTAGTACTTTTGCAGCTTCTTGAAAGAAAACAGATAGACAACTGTGGCTGATTTTAGTTCTGAAGCAGGAATATAGACACCATAACACAAATGCAAGTTTTGTTCTCTCTCTGATCTGGAGGGCTACCTCAGGCCACAGCACTAGGCTCTTGACTTATGTTCTTTCTGGTTGCTGATTGTGTATGGGCAGCTTCAGAGCACATGCACAGGGCTTTTGGTCTGCCTGCTGCTCAGATAGAAAAACAATAAGCTATTGGACTTAAGCACAATTTCTTCTAGCCCCGTCTTTCCTGAAGGCCATTGAAGAGGGGAGAATGTACATTTTGTACCTTTCTTTGTGCTAAATGAGTTTTTGTATAACTTGCCTAGAAAAGTGTCTTATTCAAGTGGGTCAGTCACATGAATACAAGGAAGAGAAATTTTTCTTCAGTGTACTCTTTTTGTGGTATCATTGTTACAGCTTTCTCTCTCCCTCTCTCTTTTTAAAACCATCTCTTTGGTTTTCTCCATTTTGTTTCTCAGATCGTGAGTATTATAGTCTCTGGACAGGATGGTGGGTTGACAGCTGTCAATAAATTACACAACATTTTGGTCTATTCTAATGCACTGATGTAAGCTTTGACCCTACTTCTGCTGCAGTGAATTTTCTGTACCCGTCATCAGTAGTTTGTGTGAATGGCACTACTTAAGTCACGCAAATTTTTTGACCTTGGATTCCATGCATTGTTCATAACTTTGAAAGCATGCAGGTCTAGTGGCTTCAGAAATTGCTCTTGGCTGTTTTTCTCTAATGCATCGGTTCTCCTGGTACTTCTTATATAGTAAAGAATATTACTTGAATTCATTTATGAGGAATTTTTTAGCACACATGCTAACAGAATATTCTGTCTCAGCATAAGAAGTGAGTAAAAAACCCAAGCATGCTGAAAACCATGTTTTTAGTAATGATGTTCACAGGTAGCTTCAATATATGCAGTGGTTGTCTATTTATAGAGGGCTGTGAACAGCACATTGAAATGCCATGGAAAAAAATTAGGAGGTTATATCTCACTACATAGATAAGTTCAGTTAAATTCAGGGTATGGACAAGCGATTTCTTGTCAAATATAGAATTAGTTCCTATTAATACTATAAAGATTCTGTAACCAACAGACATTATTCTCTAAAATATGTTCACTTAATCAATAAATGGTAAAACCAATCACAGAATATAAAAGGAATTGCAAAAAATGAGGAAGATTGTGTGTACACTTAAGAATACAGACATCTACACATACATACAGCAAACATGCACAAGAAAACCTCTGCAGTCCTGAAAGTGTTAGAAGTATTTGCCCCACAATTTGTCAATAGACATTAATGGAAGTGTGGAATGCAAAACACTTGGTTTCATTCAAGTGCAGAGGATTAAAATTGTTTCCAGTTGTATCAGAACATAAGTGACCACAACCAAATATTTTTGCATTGCCAGAGTCAGCAACATCAAATTATTCCCATTATTTGGAAATAATCCTAAAACCAAAATAGGTAATTACTGTGTGTTAAAGATCTCTATGTGGAGCTCCACTGACTCATGAGATTTTACCCACATTAAGTAAATGAGGATATAGGGCATAAGGAAAACTTGTAAATAGTCAGGCTTCTTCTAAAAGGTTCTAACTACTGCTTTTAAGAGTGTTGCACAGAACATGACAAAACCTCAAATTTTTGTAATTATATCATTCAAAGAACCAGTGGCTAATAACAGACTTGGAGGTTTTATCATTTAGATTTCTCCCCCTTATTACTCCCAATTATTACTAGAATTTAATTTATTGTTACCAGTTACAGTTGCTACCCAATGGTTTTTAAATGTTTTGCTACCATGAATACACACATCAATGTTGATCAGACTTTTTCAGTGGTTTTAAACCACGGACACACCTGATATGAGTAATAGCATTGCTCTTTAGAAGGAGATACACATAACGATTTGTTTTCTTGATGAGACACTAATTCAGCATTTGTTGTAACAGGATCACTAAAAGTATCTTATGATGCTGTCAAATCAAGATGAGGTAGATGCTTTGACAGCATGAAAAGAGAACAGGTTTCTGCTTATCCACCAAAGCACATTCTGAAGTTAAGACAAAATAAATCAGTGTAGACACATACAAGCCTAAAGCATATTTTACTGTGTCAAAATCATGGTCATAAAACGACAAACATTAATACAAAGATCTCCAGTGCAAAGTTGAAACAATGTTGTGATTAATTATATTGCCAACACTACAAAAAAATGAACATTGACTGATTGAGAGTAGTTTCTAAAGGCAGAGATGTCCATCTTGACTTGTCTTAGAAATGCCATTAGAGGCACAACTGAAATAACACTTTATTTTTTATAAAACCAATTTTATTAAGTTATCAAGGAGTAAATGAATAGGTAGGTAATGGAGGAACTGCGTTTACTGAAAATTTCTGTTAGAACTTTTAGATTGTTTGCCTACATGTAATTATCACTTTCAAGCAAAGCCAATTCTAATCAAATTGCAGGCAAAGTCTTCAGAATTTCTACAAGCAGATGCAGCTGCTACTCAGAGTTCTCCCAGCACAAAGTCACAGAATGGACAGTGACTCCTCTCTCCTGTAAATAGGTAACAATTTAGGCATCCATACGGGTAAGATTGGTCGACTATGTTTCACTATTGAAAATGGAAAATCCTCTATAGAACATCTAACGATGGCATGAGGACAGCAAAAGTAGAGAGTTACTCTATTTTACAGGTTGTGTCTGTGCTTTCTCATTTTCCATCTCTATTCTTAATGTAAAACCCTTGGATTTGATTAATAAAGGATAATGAGAAGAAATACATCAAATCTGTCAAAAGGACAAAGGGAAGAACTGAACTTTGGAATTTATACTCTGGTGTGGTAGAGAATCCATAGTAGCTTTGGCAGAAACAACACAAGATGGCTTGATAAAATGGCTGAAAACAAATCCAGATTTAGTTATGTAAGAATGACCTTTGAAACAAAACCTTCCAATCGTTCTCAGTTTCAGGAAATAACGGATTAACCATTCAGTTTTCTGATTTTGATGGTTCCAATTTTATACTTCTCCAAATTAGATGATTCCCACCGTGGGGAAAAAAAAATCCCCATCCTTTTTATTGCATTGGTTATGGAGGAGCACCACTGAGTTGGTATGACCTTCATCATATTTTAGGATAATCTCAGGAGAGCAATAAGCTACTTCATAGCTTTAGTTGCTGAAAAGGGACTACACACCTCTATCATTCATATTGCACTTACAAAGCTGTAAGCTGCAGGGCCATTATTTCTATCTTCCTGGAGATAAATGAACATTCTTACATGATCTGTCTCCTCTTTCCTTAACTTGGAAGAGAAGCAATTGAAACTGCAGGTTTTTTTTTTTTCCTTTTTTTTTTTTCTCTAGTGCCAAGAGCAAGGTCAGGGTTTGGGTGTAACCACTATCAATAAAAACTGGCTAAGCACAAAAAATGAGACACATTAGATGAAGTGGTCGTCAAAAGGTCCTTGGAGGGTGGGATTTGGTTCCCTAAATACAAGCAGCTGCTGCCATTAAAGGTGCCAGAGGGTGTTTCAGACATTTACATGGGGCTGGCAGATATGTCTAAGAACTATGAGAAATTCAGGCACGTGGGAGTGATAGCAGGAGTCCTGCCAGAGGGAAGCCTGTTCAGGCAGCTGTTGCAGCACTGGGTCTGCTGGCAGTTTCTGGCTGCTGTGGGGAGCCTGCAGGCCCTCACCCTCAGCGCGTGGCTACCCTGTCTGCCTTCAACATCTGCTCTGATCCAACATCTGCTCTGATCCAGGGCTGCTGTGGAACAAACACTGGACACAGCTCTTGTGGAAACCCCTAAGCTGTAAGCACGAGCTTTGAAAAGCCTCCTTGGAGGTCTCCACTCAAGCACACTCTGCCCACCAGCCTGGGAGTGTGTTCAAACTCAGGTGCTTGCCCTGGTCCTTGCCCAAGCGATCTAGTGGGCTTGGGCCACTCGTGGCCTTGACATCTGACCTCCTGGTGTGACCCCAGCCTTGTCTCACCCCTTGAGGCTTGTTTGGCACTCTGCAGGCTGTCACTGACCCTGCCACTGCCACCAGGGCTGCTCTGCTCACCTGACCCTGTGCCAGGTCATTCCTTGCCCTGCGACACCCCTATCCCCATGTCCTCTCCACCAGTCCCCTCCTGGTCCTGGCTTGCTCTCTCCTTGTGGAACCAATAACTGCCATTTCTCCTTAGCAGTGGCACCTCTGGTCAGTCCTAGCCAAAAAGCTATCAGGACGGTTTTCCCTGAACAGCAGCATTTTGCGCTTCATGCATGACAACAGTATTTTCTTACAAGCTTTCAAGAATTATCAAACAGAGATGCAACACGTGTAGCTTTTACAGAGCACAAAAAGGCAGAAGAAAGCCTGGAGAGCAAACCAAAGCAGGAGCAAGCAAAGATCAGCAACTGAAATAAATGATTATGAATTATACAGAAGGGTGACTGTTGCAGCATACTTAGCTGCTAGGGTGTTTGACTTACAATAATGTTTTTGATACAAAAGGACGCAAATAATTTCTCTCTTTACAAAGACAAAAATTTCTATTCCTGCTGTTGTCCTGATGAATGCTGCCTTGAAGACTGTCAAACCCCATTAAATCGTCCCCCACACTTATTAATTTATTTGGCAGCAAAACCAGAGAAGATAATCACAACTGAAAATAATTCCTAATGATTTAGGAGATTAGAATTATTCTAATAATTACTTTCCTAAATTTTAGGGAAAGAGAGAGAGAAAATGAGAGAATGTTTTAATGGTTTCTATTAACAATGGCATTAATTCTGCAATAGTACTAATCTGAGGACAAATATTGGATATATTGGTATTCCTCATTCCATTCTGCATGGCCCTAGATCCTGAGGTTCTTTGTAGACAAGATTTAAAATGATTTCAAAGAGAGCTACTGAAAGAGAACTTTAAGATTAAATTGTAATCTTGTTATTTAATGACAGTATTAAAATTGTTTTCTCCTATAATTTTTTTATTTTTTTCTCCCCAATACATTTGTGCATGTCTGTGTACTCTGGAAATTTCAGCAAAAGTGCTCATGATGTGTTTGATAAAGAAGAACACACTAATGAGTTATTTAAGGTTTTTATTGCCGAAAGTGATCTAGCTGTTGTATCTTGATAACATATGTCCTGGTTTTGGCATTAAGAAAAAGTTAAATTTGTAATCATCAGTTTAGTGTCACAGATGGAGTAAGGTTGGTTCTTCAAATTTTATTTTACAATACTTTCTGTGTAAAACAAACATTGTCTAGAAAAATTGTTTGAATTCATAACAGTAATTTTACATTGTAATGAATGTGTTTTTAAAGCAGATTTAGTTGTATTTATTTTCTACACGGACAATGTTATATTAATGTCAAGTTAAATTTTGAACACTGCTGTTCTAAAGTTATTTGTGATTTAAAATTTGAACATTGCAAACTTTCTTCTCACTACTTTGTCTCAAAGCCAATTGCATAGGGCATTTTTAAAAATTAGCAATAAAATCAGCCACAAATATATGTTATGATCAATTTCTACTCTACATAAAATTTGCTTGTGATGGAACCATCAGCAATCTTTAATTACAATATCATAAATATCAAATATATTAAGGTGGAGCGGGTATGTAACTAAAGAATAAGGAGTCTAACTTCTGTGTAAACAGCTATGTTATAATAAGTAAAGGTAAAGTCAAGTCTATATTTATGTCACTGTACATTCCTCTTGTGTGCATTTGTCAAAACAGAGAGATTTAATAACACCAGGATAATACTTTACTACCACAAAACAAAATACCAATGTGCAAAGTAAATGGTCTATAATCTCTCGGGAGATGAACATTCAGAGTTTGTTTGAACATTAGTTATAATGCAAAAGTAAAGGTAAAACATTTACATAGTTCGTATAATACATATGAAATGTGAAGGATATTATTTTGTTAAAGCAACAATGCTGGGAATTAGGAGGCATTCTTGCTGAACCTACATTGACTTATTGTTTTGAATGTGGATGAAACGCTTCAGAGTGCTTTTTGTTGTGCTGCCTCTAGAATGGGGATAAAACTGCTGCCTTTTGTAGGCCTCTCAAAGCTCTTCAGAGTAAGAGCCATTATTGGCAGGAAACAATGGAGAAGCTGATGCCAAGGAAAGTCAAATGATTTATCTATGCTAACAAAAGAAGGGAACAATTGCAGGTCCTGTGAATTCCAGTTCTATTTACTAGATTTGCTAGTTTATTAGATAAATGCAACAGCAGAGTTGACTACTGTTTGCAAGGGAATCTGGAGAATCTCAGCTAGAAAAAGGCTTATAAACTATGGCATTTAAAAAAGTAATATGCAACCTTGTCCACTTAAATGTCATATGCAAATGAATGATGTTTAAATATTCTGACAGTTAGAAATACTGGAGTCATGTATGTACCACCTTCTGATCTGACCAGTCAGAACTCAAGCAGCTTCAAATTCATATGTCAGGAACATGGCAAAGATTTGTTAACAGTGTTTATCCTCTCTGCTTTATCGTAGCTTTCAAAAAAATTATCTGTTGTTGTCTATTTTTAATTATTAAGGTAAAATTGAAAATGGCATTCAACAGGCAGATTCTTAAATCTATATATATCATTTGGCAAAACTGAGAACTAATAAATTAATGTATCAAATAATTAAACCTATTAGCTGCCTCATGGTAGTTTTCATCAACAATATTTCTTGCTACACACAGACTTGCTCTAGGAATCACTAAGCATTTAATTTCATGACAGAGCAGCCATTAGTTGGGAAAACAGATAAAAGATGTTTTCCTTTCCAATACAATCCTCTCTAGCACACTAGATTTTCTGCATTGTGCTAGGCAGGTGTAACCAATGTGAATAGACTTAGCCAGTGTTTTAGCTGAAAACACTTTTAAAATTGCCTTGCAATATCACATCATTCAGCAAAAATGTTGAAAAGATGCTCACACCAAAACACAAAATTACTGTCTTTGTTTATCTAATTATATTGTCCTGTCAAAATTTCAAAGGCTCTTATTATTTATTTGTCTTATCAAAAGCGATCTTTTCATATAATTCAATATTACCTGTTGCATACAGGCAATCTATATATTTTTCACAACATTACTATGCAGGTTACTACTTGTAAGTTATTGTGATAGTGACAGGATTGCACTAATCTCATTTAATCAACTTCACAGTTTTGCTATAATGCAGAAAACACCTCAATAACAATAGATCTGGCTTAGACTTAGAAAGAGAGCACTCAACATGTGTTTGTCGGGGTTAATGCCTAGAAAGGTCTTTCTACATGCGTATGAACTTAAAGCCTCTAAACTTGGAGGTTAACAGTGCTTACTAAGACAAAATGTTAATTCAGAATACTAAAAAGTTCAGAGTTAAAAGCCTCTCATGAGTAAGAATTGTTTCCCTCTGTGCTTTATATGGTTCTTGCATTACTTTTGACACACTGATTAACATCCTTATATTTCTATTTATCAGTCTTCATATACAAAGGTGTTAGAACTTAATTACTAGTGAAGACTGAAATAACCTGAGATCCTCAAGGAATAGATAACAGCAAAATATGATTTCAATTCAAAGTGCTTGCTTTATTTTATTTAAAATTAGCTTCTCTAATGTTTTTATTGTCAGGTTATGCCAGAGTTGATAAATAACAAAGATATCTACATCAGCCTAGACACAGGTAAAATAAATTTCTCTATAATCGGTGTATTATATATTTTTAAAGATATATTTTATCAATACCCTTAAACTTCATGATGAAAAGAAATAATTGTATTACTCGATAAGTCTTTCACTCCCATTTGAGACTGAAAAGGCAAGACCTTGGTCATTTTCTCATGCTCAAGCGAAGCTGTTACAAACTCATATACTCACTTTTGGTTGAGAGAAGGGTCACACAAGAAACGCTAATTTTTTTTTTTTTTTATGAAATGCACTTCTAGGATGTCGCAGATTTCTTTGAAATATATAGTCTTGACTATATTTATTTGTAGAACTCTCGGAGAAAACATAAATAGATTTCTGCCAAATAGAATTTAGATGATGAATCTGTATTTCCTGATAAGTTTATCTCTTTGGATCCATTCCTGTCCTCTGCCCCCAGCCATTTCTCCTTGCACACCCCTACCTTACATAACATGAACTCCCCCAAACCCTTTGCCATGCTTGTCCTTCTCTTCCAGACTTGTCTGATTGCAACTCCTCCAGAACGGTGTGCGTTCCTTTATATTGTCTCCTATGGCTGGAGCTGGTGTTCGCTATATGGCTGTGTAGAGTGCTGGCTGATGGATGCAAGTGATATTTAAGGATGAGGAAAGGCTGTACTTGCCAGTGCGGTGATTTTTTGTAGGACTAGCCTATGCCTGTATACCCTGGTGAGGGGTCAGACACTGGGGCTAAATACCCAGCCTCCTCCTCCTTCATGTAGCCATGAGGCAAGATCAGCTAGCCAAGCACAAGACCAAGCTCTGCACAGATGTGCTCTCTTGGGCAACAGAGGGTGCACTGTGGTTCCTGCTCAGGTTTGAAACACAAGCCCAGTGAAGTGAAACCATGAGAGGAGTGTGAAATGCAAAGGTTTTATGCTGCCATTGTGAGACAGCATTTCTTAAGTAGCATAGCTGAGTGGGATGATGGTTTTCTGAAGCCTGCAAGAAAACTACAGAATGAGTAGCTATTAGGCTAAAAGAGAAAGAGAAGTGCTAAAGGAAAGTGGTTGGAACTGGAACAGAGAGGTTTGGGCCAAAGCTAGGATAGATGGTAAGAGGTGAGGAAAGTATTCAACATATCTAGGCTGGCTCAGTGTTTTGTATTTGCAAAACAGTCAAGGTCTTCTAATGGTTCAGAGCAGTGTGGGCTGCAGCATTATCACTAAGTTGTCATGTTGCCACTGAATAAAAAAGATAGAACTGGAGTACACTTCTCTAAGCATCTTTTCAGTGTGTTTTAAATTGGTAATGGTTTTGCATGAACTAGCAAAGCACTCGGGTCGTTGCAGAAAAATTACAGCAGTATATGGCTTCATTTTGATAGGTGGTGTAAATCTTGACCCAAATTTTCAAGCTTTTTTAGAAATTATGCTGTGTATATGCTGCCTTTCATGTTTTCTCCCTAGTTGTGTACCAAATTGCATACGTGCATATATAATTTGAAGCATTTCAAGACATCTGGCTTAATTTTTGAGACATTTGTGTTTTAATACACTATAGTAATATGTCTGTAAAGATATGAAGAATACGATGCTTTTTCTGAGAAGCGATACCTCTTTGCAGAGAGCTGCACTTTGCTGCATAATATCAACATAATGGGGCTGATTTAAGGATGCTATGTTTGCCCTCAACATGAATTTCCTTGCACTAACAGCCTCAGTTTGAATCTCATTGTGGACTCTCCTGTTCTTGAAATCAGTAGGAAGTAAGCCAGGTTTTTGAACCTTATGAGAGTAGCTTGTTCTCATTGGATGCTAGTCAGTGCTTACTGCCTCACTATCAAAATGCAGCTTCAGCTCTTTAAAGAAAGAACTACATGTGGAAAAACTCTCTTTAGTCTCCTTGGAAATGAAATTCTAAACTCTTCAAAGTAAGAGTCCTATTTCAAGGATCTTCTGGCTTAAAAGGGAAGCTCATTTCCCATTTAAAGTATGTATAACATTCAGAGCTCAGTGATGTAACATCTCGTTAACAGAACACCCAGTGGAATTGTCTCCCATGGACAGCTATTTCTATACTGAGGGTATTGGAGGCGTTAGTTCTTTCTGCACCTGTCAGTGTATATGAGGGACTGGTTAGTGTATATAAGTAACAAAGCTGGTAGTTCTTTTGCTTGTAACTGTTGTGCATTCCTGACCTATAGCTGCTTGGTACTATTTCTTAAGGCTAACCTACATATCTACTCGAGGGAGAATTCCTTCCTCAAAGAGATTATGGCTGAGCTCCTTATACCCTAGCAGGGTCTGAAAAACCAGATTCTTGGCTCTGGTGGAAAAGTCTTCAAATTTAAGAAAGAAATACAGTAAGAACAGGGGCTAGAACAGAGGTGTTTTAGAAAGATAAAGGTGCTTTTGTTTGGCTGTTTAGAGATGCTCAGTATACAGCTCAGCTGCTGGCTCCATAAGCTGTTATGCTTTATGTTTTGTACATCTGGAAAACACACAGAGTTTCACAAATGTCTGTACAGTGTGAAAAATTTGGAAAGTTACTCCAGTCAGTCTATAGAATTGGTACATAGTGGGTAAATTGATCAGCAAACAGAAGTACAAATCAAAATATTGTCTCTAGATTCAGCCAGTGGCATTGTTATTACATGATTTTCCACCACTTCCATCTGAACAAAAGACAGATAGACATTGGAAAGAAGAAAATAGCATATAAAGAAGTACTTGTACAAGCTGTAATTATGAACTATCCAAAATGTTTTTGTGCATAATGATTTAATAATTGTGGACCCCAGCTGTATATTGAAATCAGTGATGTTAATGAACACAGACTCTTTAATATAATTATTTCAATTTTGTTTCAGTTATGAGTAATCTTCTATCCACATTAATTAACAACAACTGAATAATAATCAAACTCTTTTTCCCCTTCTTTGTAAAATCCTTAAACTTCCAGCACTGTCACATTTTCTCTTCTCACCTGATGATTATAGGTAGAAGTTTTATTGACAATTTAATTATTCCCTTTAGAAGCCAAGATAATTAAAATGGGCTTGACTTGGCTTCCATTAAAAGTCTCTCTTAATGATTTTGCCATTGACCATAGTCCAATGTGAGAGAACAGGTCATAATCAACAAAATCATATCTCAGAATTGTGCAGGGATGAAAGAAATTGAAAGAACAACACCACTGATATTATACAGAACATCATGGTACTTTTGGATGGGCTATCAATTCCCTCTAAATATACACTGGCTGAATCCTGTAACCTGTATCCACACGAACATGAATAGCTTGACCACAATCTGTGTGGTTCAGGTTAGTAATCAAAGACCTGACAAAAAGCTGGACTGACATCCATAAGATCAAACTTTTGCTCCTGATTTTATCATACCCATGTTCTTGTCAGAATATTTACTTGCACGCTTAACTTGAAGATGAATTTGAAGTTACTGGAGAAGTTAGTGCATGTCTCAGGGGTATGAATCTAGTGGAAAAGGAGATGGTAATGCAAGCACTTATTATAAAGAAATGCAAGGAGAAGCTAAAGGGGCAGAATGCGTGCAGATTATTTGGTCAGCAGGTCATATTAGCGATGCAGAGTAAAGTGAGTATCAAAAAAAAGACCACTATTTAAAAGCATTTTTATAGAAAGTGCATTGTTAGCAGCAAAGTAAAAAAAAACTTTAAGAAATACAAGCAGTTAAAAAAAAAGTTGAAATTATGATGAAATTACAGAAAAAAAAGTACATACAGACTCCCAGCATTTAGCTATAAGAACACACCAAGTACCAAGGAAAGCCAGAAATGATTGACCAATGTACTAAAGTCATAAAACTGAATAATTAATTTCTTTTTTAAACACATCAGAAGCAGAAACTTTCTAGGAAGTCTCAACGCAAATGAGTAGTGTGTAAGGTAAGGAAGGGGAAAATCTACAAAGTATTGACTATGGAAGAGGAGGAGAAGGACCTGGGGCTGTTGACTGATAGCCAGCCGAACATGAGCCAGCAGTGGCCCAGGTGGCTGAGAAGGCCAATGGCATCTTGGCTTGTATCAGAAACAGCGTGACCAGCAGGTCCAGGGAGGTTATTCTGCCCCTGTGCTCAGCGCTGGTGAGACCACTCCTTGAATCCTGTGTTCAGTTCTGGGCCCCTCACTACAAGAAGGATGTTGAGGCTCTGGAGCGAGTCCAGAGAAGAGTGATGAAGCTGGTGAAGGGGCTGGAGAACAGGTCTTACGAGGAGGGGCTGAGGGAACTGGGATTGTTCAGTCTTGAGAAGAGGAGGCTGAGGGGAGACCTCATTGCTCTCTACAACTACCTGAAAGGAGGTTGTAGAGAGGAGGGTGCTGGCCTCTTCTCCCAAGTGACAGGGGACAGGACAAGAGGGAATGGCCTCAAGCTCCGCCAGGGGAGATTTAGGCTGGACATTAGGAAAAAAATTTTTCACAGAAAGGGTCATTGGGCACTGGAACAGGCTGCCCAGGGAGGTGGTTGAGTCACCGTCCCTGGAGGTATTTAATAGACAGGTAGATGAGTTGCTCAGGGACATGGTTTACTGGCAGATAGGAGTGGTTGGACTCGATGATCCAAGAGGTCTTTTCCAACCTGGTGATTCTATGATTCTATGAAGAGCTTCAGAAGCTTATCAGACTCCTGCCTATGTTGATGAGGGCGTGCTCTGGAGGTGTGTCGTAAAGTTTATACAAACCATTCTTAAAAAATGGAAGATCGTCTATTGCATCAGATCACCAGAAACAAATAATATTACTCCAAGAATTTTGAAAAAAAAATGCAGAAACAAGTTTCTGCCTGCTACTTTTGATTTTACTAATTTAATTACCAGGACAGTCTTGATCAACTATAAGAAGGGACTATGGCAGATGTGATTTTTATAAAGAACTCTAAGGAAATTGAGAGGAAATAAAGACTACCAGGTAAAACTTCTGCAGCAAGCAATTTTATGGAGATTTTTATGAAGAATAGAACTAGCAGATAGATGCATGAGCATGATAAGCATGGAAGAGTGAACTTTTTTGTAGAGAGAAATGGTGTACAAACCTTGTAAATGACCTTCTTAAGGAATCAGTAAGCACATGGATGCAAATGATCGAGTTGATAATGTATTTGAATCTCTAGAAAGTATTTCACAAGATCCCTCAGTGGTGTTTTTCAAAGAAACCAATGAGAGGGGGTTTTGTGGGTGGTTTGCTTTTTTTTCCATGGAATAATCATGGACTAAATAATAGAAAACAGGGTAGAAATACATGTCAGGAACTACTACTCAGTCCTGTAAGAACTGTCAGGACTTACATATACAGAATTGTGCTAAAAAAGTGAGTGTAGAGTAATGTAATAAAGTTTGCTCATATTACAGAAGTATTGTGGCTATAAAGACTTTCAGAAGAATTTCTAAAGTGCTGGGTGACAGCACAATAAAACGGTAGATGAAATTTAGCATTCGAGAGTAATGTCACCCTTTCAGATACCTGTCTTTTACCGTTTAGGAAAGAGACCGTAAGAATAGCTCAGAATTTTTTAAGAAAGGGAAAAAAAACTTGTCTGATGACATTTTTTTTCCTCACCACTATAGATTACTCAAATATTGTCAATCAGTACATCAAATACTAGTAGTATGCAATTAAAAAGCCTTCAGTTCACCAGCTGTTAGATACTAGTATACAATACTGAAGTATACAAACATGAAGTTAGGAATGCTCTTTACTTTAGGACTACAGCCTTTCAGTATGTTCAAATTCAGGGCAGAAACACACCTTAACATCAGGTGTGTCCCTGTACCTCGAATAACTCTCAAATCCATTAAAGATGGAAGTTAATATAATTTTAAAGTTTAAATTTACAGGTAGATCAAATCTTTGTATACCTACTTCCATGCCATCCGTTTATTAATACATAATATTAAAAGGTATTTTTTTAACTTTCAATAGCACTGGGGTACTTAGCTTCTATTGAGGGAGGCAGTCGGCACCTTGCAAGTTAAAACCTATTAGCTGCTTCTTAACTAAATTTTGGTTTATTACCATCATTGTGAACAAAATATCTCTTGGATGAGTTGGATTTGCACTTGTGTAAATGAAGTTAAAACAAATAACTCCTGAAGTCTAAAAAAATCAGCATGTGCTGGTATCAGCAATGCCATCCGTTGTATCAACATCAAGATAGGAAGCGCCGACTATCTTTAATTGCCTTAGGTCAGTAGTTTTATCTGCAGTTAAGTAGGATGGAGATTATTTTACTTACTCCTAAATGATCCTACTAAGGGCCCTTCATAAAAACATCCCATCTAGGCATGTCTGTGGTCCTACTGATCTCTTTATTTCTGTCCTCATAAAAAGGCAGTGAGCAGGCAAATTACATAGAAATTATGGCCACTGATCAGGCTTAAAAGGAAAGCATGACAGATTTTTTTCAGAGGAAAAGCAGTCCTGCTCATCACTGTTCAAATGAACACTTAATAATTCATAACAACTAACTGAGTTATAAATTTCCCCTTCAATGCATTTCCAAATGTGAATAGATTAAATAGTAATTGCTATCAAGCTTTATGTTCTATTTCATGTAGCTAATAAAAGTTTATCTAGTGGAGCTTACTTTGTATCTTTTTGATCTATTCCTAACTGACTGCAATATACTATATTAAAATATTTATCATGTGCTATCAAATATTAACCATTTTTAAATCATCTGACTAAGGAAAACAAATAATGCTACTTGGTTAACTTTTCATGAAGTTCCTAATACTCAGTTGTTCAGAACTCTTCCATGATACAACACCCAAACTACTGAAGACCCTAGAACTTGTATTCATTCTTTCAAAATCAGGCTTTTTTGAAATGGTTTCTGCTCACGTCCATCACCACTGTTGATGGCTCTGCATGCAGAATCCCAGCTTTTCTGTTACAGAGAGCAAGTTATGATTCTGCTTCAGTACAAGAGAATCTCAGAGTTGTTTGTTTTCCTGTATGTTAGTGAGTTTTTAATTATTCTTGGAAGAGTATAGAATTACTATTTTTTTTTTTTACAAAAAAGTTTTTAGGAAGTTTCCTTAATTATCCGCCTACTCAGCCATCTGAAATTATGTGGCTTTGTCTGGTAAAAATACCAGCAACTTGCTAGACTATAACATGAATGATCTAATGATGGGAAGAGGAGAATACTGATCCCACAGCTGTGCTACTCCTGCATGGCAGCCTCGGTCAGCCTAACTGCTGGCTGCCAGGGTTACTTTGCTCCCCAGTTGAATAGGTTATGCTCTCCTAGGGTGCTCCTGCTTGTGCAACCTGTTGTTGATTTATATCACAGAACTAATACAGCAGAAAACTATTCTTCTTGTCTGGTTAGAGTCCCGCTGCGTTAGATCTGAAACAGTTCAATGAAAGGTCAAACAAGTGCATGAGAGATTGCTAGGGGTGTGGGACTGAATAGCTGGGAACTGGGAGAAGAGAGATTGCAGCACTTGCAATCAGAGCACTTTAGAAAGCCATGGAATAGCAGCTTTGAAGCCGACAGCTGGGCAAGATCAAGAGAACAATCTCTTTGCACCAATCCAATCCTTCACCTTGCTGGGGAAACATTATTCTCTTAAAGGTCAGGTGTATAAATGTTGCTACTGAATAATTTCTTTTCACTTTGGAGAAAACAGGTCTGATCAGCAGATTATCAGAGTAAATCCTGTGAAGTGAACAGCAGCAATCTGTTAAGAGCCCGGTGCCTCTTAATAAGATGCTAACTAGCTCCCTCTTACATGCCTCATTCTTTGGTTGATTTATTTCTGTTCTTTTCTTCGGCTTCCCTACACGCAGGCGTTATCTAATTCACAATCCCCATTCTGTTCATAGAAGCCTTCCTTCCAGCAGAGAGGTGCTGAGATAATGTCCTTGAGCTCTCACCAGTGCCCCTCTAAGCCTATTCCTTCTGCAGGTTCTTTCATTCCTGCAACATTCCACACATTTTGTATGCAGCAGTTCTAAAAGCAGCTTGAGACCTCATCCCCAAACTAAGCATGCTACAGTAACAGTGTAGATCTGTACAATAATTATATAGAAAAAGCATCCTATGTTTTCATAGAATCATACAATGGTTTGGGTTGGAAGGGACCTCAAAGACCGTCTAATTCCACCCCACCCTGCCATGGGCAGGAACACCTTCCATAGACCAGGCTGCTCAAGGCCTCATCCAACCTGGCCTTGGACACCTCCAGGGACGGGGCAGCCACAGCTTCCCTGGGCAACCTGGGACAGGGCCTCATCACCCTCATCGTGAAGAATTTCTTCCTAATGTCTAGTTTAAATCTTCCTCTCTCCAATTTAAAGCAATTCCCTGTCATCCTATCACTACATGCCCTTGTAAAAAGTCCCTCCCCAGCCTTCTTGTACGACCCCTTCATGTACTGGAAGGCTGCTATAAGGTCTCCCTGGAGCCTTCTCTTCATCTTCTCCTCTGTGCTTTTCATAGAGGAAAGATGAGTCACTCAATAATTTTTGTTAGATACAGTGTTTGTGTCCCGACACATTTATTCTGACTAAAATATCTTCTCCCCACAGAGATATCAACCTTCTTTTTCTTTTTCAAATCCAGTATCTCATTAAAAAAACCCCAACACTCCATGACATTCATGCTTTGGTGAGCAATTTTCTGTGTATCCCTCTATCTGTGTTGAGATTCTGTGAATCATGTATTTTGGAATGAATGCATTAACATGCACATTCATGTTGTCTTTTCCCAGGTTTAAAAGACCCAGGATATGAGTAGGGCATTACATGTATAAGTCATCAGCATGCTTCCCCTGAGGTGAGTGGAATCCTCTGAGAATCAGGCCTGATAATGCTGTAATTTTATTTGTAATCTTGCCTAGGTTGTCTTATATCTGTAAGCCATACTTTGCCTTGAGTTGCAGCAGTGGGATTCTGGACTGACTTAAGGAGAATTATTCTGGATTTAAGTTTGGAGCCATCTGAAGCAAAGTCTGTTCCTCTTATATCCGAATCCCTGTACACACACAATTTCTTTAGTCTGCATAACAACCATGTTAGGACAGGTATTGCACAAGCAGTATTTCACATATAAAGACCTGGGGCAGATGGTTCCTTTGGGGACAGCAATATTCTGCACCATCAGAACTTTATCCGTTTCAATAAACTCTCCCTACACTTTACTTCCCTTCAGCTCTAAGCATGGCAGTTCACTTACTAGCACCAGCCCTGGCGCCAAAACACACCAGAACTGAAAATACATACAGCATCTGTGCAGATGAGAAATCCCACTGTATCCCAACCAGCTAAAAGCATTGACACTGCTACTGGTAAAAAGTTGTAATAAAATAACGACAGATGGTCTATGGCTCCCCACACAGGCAGTTGCAAAAGTGAGCTGGAAAGCAGGGCATCCTGCTTTCTGTTTCTTTTTACAGAGCAAAGTTTCCCAGGCAGCCGTTCAATGTGTATGTATTGAAGGACTCACATGATACATTTGTATACAAACATGTATAAACTCCACTAACTTTCAAAGGGAGGGGACAATTACATTTATGCGTTTAATCTGTCTAGAAAGAAGTGCATGATGTATCTTTTCAAGATTTTTTTTTTTTTAAGAAATGGATAGTAATACATCTTTTCTTGCTGAATTGTAAACACAAACTTGCAAAAGCAAATGTTTATATAAGTTCCAGGGTTACAATTTCAGGTTTGATTTTCTCTGGAAATTCAATCTGTATGATGATTTTCATCAAATTCCTTGGCTTCTAACATTTGTAACAGATGATAAAATGCAGACAAAAAGCTTATATTTAAATAATCATATATTAAGTTGAATGCACACCGTGACAGAATATAAATTATCTAACAGGCTGCAGAGTGATACAAGTTCTGTCTGGAAGACAAATACAAGCACTGAGCACAGTTTGGGCATTGAAGATAATAGCGTAATCCTCTGCCTGCTTTAATAAAAACTATTTAAAATGAACAAAATACCAAAATAAAAGCGACTATTTAGAGTTTGACAGAAGGCATCTGTCTGAGCACTCATTTGCTAATTGATGATTTAAAGCAGCAATTCACAATAAATAACACCTGAATTTAATTCGGGTACATGCAACCATTTGTAACTTGTACTTGTTCTAGGTCTTTCTGGGCTGCAGGTTCAATGTCTTTCTTTGCTCGTTGACTACATGAAGGGAGATAGTGAATAATATTAATCATTGGACAGTCCCTCACCTTTTTCCCTCTGGGGTGATGATGCCTAATGAAATTCAAACTGTGCTGGTAAACTGAGATTGGCAGAAAAGACACTTTTGTCTAAGTGGATAAACATGCAGCTAGGTTTGGAATAAATTCTTGTGTGTGAAAGGTGTCATTTTTAGATGTTCCTGTATGTATGCAATAGAATTTAGTCACCTGAAAAGTCATGGCCAAGAAATACAAAAGATGCAAGACTATAAGCTTAGAAAATCAAATGAATGCTCCTGCTTCATATTTTGCTTTCATCTGTTTTTTTAAAACTTGGGCAGTTCTGTGTGTTAATGTTTCTCCCTTTTGTTACAGATTCCTTGTGTGGCAAAGCACTACATTCAGTTTAAGACTGGTCCAAAACAGCTGCACTCACTGGTCAAATTTCTTGCCAGGCTTGGAGATTTTTCTTATGTTTTTCTGTTCATTTTTAAAAGGAAATAATTTAATTTCTATCGAATAGAAAAATGAAATATAGCTATGTATTTTCTCATGTTTCTGGAGTTCTAAAAGGGTTTCAGGACCAGACTGTTCTCTTCTTAATTAATGCCTTGTGCTTTGATCTATGTATGTGCACTGGTGAGAAAACTATTGTCAGTGTCTGGGAGGGAGGCAGAAAGCTAAACTCCAGCAGCTTCCCTGCACGCACAACACCTGCAGCATGAATGGTTTTGGGGGAGGGCTTAGAAGTAGCACAAGGCACAGTCACATCTATTATGCTTCTTTTTCTGAGGGCTGCAAACCTTCCTGTACCAACCAAACCCTGCTGACTGCTACTCCTCTGCAGCATAAACCCTGAATTCAACAAGATAACAGCTGTTATCATAGTGCTTTTTATCTGGGAGGCAAAGTCTAAAATTGCATCTGACCTCTGTATGCACAGAGACGCAAGTTATGAGTGCTCTGACTAGATCCTCAGAGGTTTTAGATGAAATCAGTAAGAGTGAGGTACCTAAATGAATACTTCTGAGGATAATCGCTTCTGTGTCTTTTGCCCACGTGTGGTACAAGGTAGACTTGAAACAGTTATTTATCAAATGATATGTTGTGAGCCTTAGAAAACACAACAGGTCTTTAGTGCTGTTTTTTTCCCAAGCAGGATTAGTAACACGTAAAACTAAACCATTCCATTTACTAATACAATCATACAAATAATTAAACTACCTATGGTGCAGATTTAACTTACATCTAGGTCAAGCTTGTGGTTGCCCCAGGTCAATGTTTTTTAGCAAAAAACTTCCATAAGAATAGATTCTCTTAATAATGCCAATAGGCTATGTATAACAAAAAGTAAACAAGCACATATTGGTGTGTTGAGTATATGTGTATTCATCATTGCACACACACATTTCCGTACAGCACAAGCTCAAGGAAACAGATCAAAACCATGTGCTACATGTCCAGACAAATAATCTTTTTGAGCTTTGCTAAGGCAGCAGAATGAGTTCTTGTTTTTCTTGTATATTGGAGTCTGCTTGCTTGCTCAGTCATTGATTTAGATTTAAATGGGAAAATCACAAACAAAGCTAAAATTGCCACACTATGGAATTAAATGAATTGGAATTCTGTTCCTCCATGAAAAGACTTGAAATGAGATTTAAATCAGTGTTTGCTTGGTAATACGTGGCAATGTGATGCCTGTTCCATAAAATTGATAACCGCATCTAGTTGTTTTTCTTCTGAATTTGATCAGATAATTTTGTCAAACTTTGAGAATATCTAACAGTTACACAATCAGATTGAGATTCGTTCAGAAAATTACAATGCAGTGAAGAAAACTTGATTACTTTTGTCAGCAAATATAAGGATACTAGCTTGCATTTCCAGAAACTGTCTAAAGCTTTTACAAATACTGTGATTCAGCTAAAAGCAGTCTAATTATACGCTGGACTCCAAAAGTCCTCCTTAAAAAGAATATTATTAGTGTTATAATGTCCAAACCTGAAAAGATAGGAAATAATGCAATCACTAAGCAATTGGTTTGACAAACTGGTATACATATTATTACATTAATCATATTACTGTAAAATTTGCTCCATGAACTTCCAGACCTGCTCAGTATCTCAGCTACTTGACATCTTTTGTAGACCCACTGTGTGGACATGTTATTTACTGTACTTTATTCAAATTCTACTGCAAAGAATAATATTGATTTTCTTTTTCATTATTTTCCCTGTGGTTCCTGTTACTGCAACTCAATGCTTCACAAATTCTAATCCTTATTTTGCCAGTTCCTGTGGTAAGGCACAGGGGTGGTGACAACGCACTTCTACATAAGGGGTGCAAAGCAGAGTGAGACCCTATGATTTCTGAGCACTTTTTTTGCAGATACTTAGGATCTGATTTTTCAAAATATAAATAATAGAGAACTCTAAGATTCGAATCACTACTTCACCTGTTTTCTGCTGCAACTGTAAGTGCTCAATAATTTTGTGAATCAAAACTTAAGTGCAAGCATCCTGAAAATGAGAATACAGTTAACAACCACATGTGGAAAGTATGGTTTAAATAATCTGCCAAATATAAACAGGAGCATTCTGGCAGAAAATGAGGAAGTCCAATTTTAATTTCTCTTTATATACTAACTTTAATGCTAATTACTTAATTATCACAATCTTTCCTGTAATTCTTTTACTAGTTTTTCTTTCCACATATACTTGCTGACTTGTTACTAGCCCAAATTTTCTACTTCAGAGCTATTCAGCTCTTGGAGAGGCAGCGTTAATATCTAGCTGTTTTTTTAAAAAAAAATTATGATATAAGATTTGCATTACTTTTAGAGCCTTTGTGTGGTTATATGGCAAATTTTACAATATTTGGTTAACTGATGTAAATAATTACATTCTCTCCTGCATTTCTCAGTCCTAAAAATCAAAAGCAAGCTCTTGTAGAAATCTGTCTGTAATGTGTGTATGTATGAATGCAGAGAGGCAGGGAGAAAAGGTGGAAGAAAAACATGACTCTCCATAGTATCTCAAAGTAGATGATCAAAACAGCTATAAAGAATAGATCTTAAGAATTTACTACAGAAGAGATATGCAATTAATGTCTAATCCTGTATGCACCAATGTGGTATTTCCACTTGCTTGTTTACAAGAGCTGTTAACCAAATGAGAAGCTAAATGTACAACTAAGCATTGAAACAGCAACTGCTCTAGCAATATTAATGCAAAATTACATCTCTTACTTTTAAGGATTTACTTTTATTTTTATTTTTTAACTTTTGGCCAGTGTTTTCCAGTTTTATTGCCTGGGGACATAATTTTAAGACATGAAAGCATAGTTACTCAAGAAGTTGAAGTTTAGTACAGAAAATAGTGACCATGTAGAGAAATGACATTTTGTCTTTTAGTAAGACTTTAAAATTTGGAGTTAATATGCTCATTTTTAGTATACAAAACTTATTTCACAGTCGGGAAGACATGCATGTTTCCATATTTCAGTGGGAACTCCTCCAGACATTAGCAAGAGAAAGAGAGAGGACACTGAAAGCATATTGAAATAAATGGATGGCACAGCCAATTTACTGTCCTTATCTGGGAGTCTCCAAAAAAAGGTTCAAGCAGTATGGCGTTCTTACAGTTCCTAGAACATTTTGCACATTTTCTGCTCTTAAGTAGCTGTGTGTGATAGCATACAGGCGCAGAGGCAGCAAAGTTGCAGGAGAGGGGCAACTCTCATAATTACTTACGTTGACAGCCCAAGCTGTGCCAGATATATCCCGGCAGACATTTATCACATTTAGGCCCTGATGTTCCCTCCTTACACTCACAAAATCCTCTGTCATTACAGCGATCATGGACTGAACCAAAAGGGTTACAATAACAGTCTGCAGAAACAAGATAACACATACACACTGGATTCAGGTCTACATATGGTGATAATTCATTCAATTCCAATATAGGGTGCATTTCCAGTGCTAAAGGTAAAGGAAGACTGTCTATTAAGGATATATAGAGCAGTGAATATAACTACTATAGGTCCATTCATTTGTTTGAATATGTCATTTCAGGAAGAGACATTTCATGGTGTGAAGAGAAAAGAATAAACAGAAAAGATAAAAAGGCAGAAGATACGATGGTCTTTGAGAATAAGTGATTGTAATAGATTTTCTTTTGGTAAGAATATTTTTGACAATTTAATGAACATTAGAAAAGCTTTGTATAGTACGGATATATCAAAGTGCCATCAGAGTGAAATGTTTTGCATTATTAAAATAGGCTTGTCTATATTACTCAATATTTTCAGAAGTGCCAAATATCTTTACAGGTCTATATAAATGCACTTTACTTATTTCCAAGATAGTCTTCCTTTATAGTTTTGAGCAGTATAATAATTTATGTGGATATTTGCCATTAAATTGATGAGTTTGTATTTATCAGTGACATTAATAAACCTTTTACATTTTTTCATTACACAATGAAAAGATTGAGGTGAGCAGTAATGTAATACAAAACTTATACTGCCATCTTCATTTTTCTCACCCCCCAGTAGGCAGATGGAAAATGCATTGAGACTCATTCCCTGCTGTATATTTTCCATGTGTGTTCACTTAATTGAAGAGTGACTAGGGTAAACCGTTTCCTCCCACACCACTTATTGTGTTGTTCATTCACAGCTCTTTTCTTTAATGCTATTGCAATATCCATATTCAGCTTTCAGCTAGCTGAACAAAGACAAGACAGAGGCTAGCAGTGCTCTTTTAGCTCTTTTTTGGCACTCCTCTTCTTTAGTTTACTTATTTTTTTTTAATGAAAGGTTGTATCTTATTTGTATGTAGACCCATGTAGACCCAGAGTAACTCCACTATCAACTGAGACCACAGATGCAATTTGGCAGCATCCGATCTCTGCTGTTACTAAAGGCAAAAGACACACAAATTGATTCCTGAATCTGGGCAACCTGCTGGGAATCTGGCTTTATATGTCTGTGAATTGGTGCTACTTTGATGTCTACCTTTGCCAATTGTTCCCTAGCATGAGGTTAAACCTCAGTGCTATTGTAAATGACAAAACGGAGTTGAACTGAGAAATAAAATTAAATAAAAAAAAATCCAAAGGAAAAACTGTAACTGGAAAAAAATTACCAGGAAGACATTTGTCATCTGTTGTCTCAGTGTTTATTAACTATAAATTACAGATGGCACTTTGAACATTTGGCATGCTGAAGAAGAATAGTTACCTTTGGCAAACAGAGTTCCACAATCATAATAGAGTCAATTAGCTAGCAATGTTCGTTAATGAAGTTGAAAGCTGACATGCCAAAAATACTGTGCAAGGCAGAATTATAGCACAGTGAGTGCCATTTGAAAAGCTGGCAGTTCTGATGTTAATCAGATGTATGAAATGTTTATGTAAAAAGGCATAGAACTGAGACACATATTGGATGCAGGAAGTAAAATTTGCTTAAAGAATGTTTATAAAAAATCTTGAAAGATAAAAAGCTTGGAATTACATTAGAAACAGAGAGTCTAATTCTTGTACATTAAAAGTAGCTTAGTTGGACATAGTGGACTTAAAGTGACTTAAAGAAGTGTCTGTGAAAGAAATGTATGGACTCTGATATTTAACATTATAGATACATAATGTTATATTTCCAGGGAACAAGAACCTGACCCTGAGTCAGTGAAAGCTTTCCTACTGAACTCTATTGTATAAGTGAGTAAGAAGTGCCATGCCTGATTTGTGCTGTTTAAGGGAAAGTAGATGGTGGAAACAAAACTTTAAGCCAGGCCTTTTACGGAAGTAGTAGATCAGATCAGAACACACACAGACCCAGTAACTTCTAGTAACTGAATCTAGCCTCCCTCTTTCTCAATACACAACTGATACTACAGATACATATAAGCTACACCAAACATTCAAGCTTGTTGGCCAACACAATACCACAGGTTGTGGAATGTTTCCCAGGAATGGCCAAATACTTAAGATATTAGAAAGCTCAAAAGCCACAATTCCAGTGCCAGAGGGAGGCAGTGAGTGTCTCCAATGCCCTTAAAACCACAGAGCATTATATTAACATTTACATATCCTAATAAGCAGACCACACACCAGGTTCCAGGGTGGGGAAAAAAACACTGCAGGCCTGAACTGGGAAGTAATTTTCCTCCTAACCTCCACGTGGTGACTGTTGGAAGGATGGGATGATGACAGTAGTAGTCACCTGTTCACTGAGATTTACTGCATCAAAGTGATGCTGCCAACAAAACACAATGCAAATAAGTAAAAAAGAAGGTTGGGAAAATGGGCAGAAGCTTGCAGGGTTGCTGCTTATCCATGTGGGTTGAGAGTGACTACAGGACAACCTTCAAGGGTTCGCTTAAACATATTTTATTAGGGTTTCTAAAGGTCTCACAGGCGTTAATTGAGGCTTAAGCCTAAGGGACTGCGAGGGTGGCTTTCTTAAATCTGTGATGATAATGTTTTATTACTCTGGGTCTACTTGGTGGTTTCCATGCTATCCCTGCTTTCCAGTGTGTAGTCACTGAAATAAAGAGTTACTAGCACTTGACCAATAGCTTGTACAAATAAAAAGCTCTTGAAGTTGCTTTTTTTTTTTCACTGTAAGCATGTCAAGTGAATGATTTTTAACTTTAAATTACCTTGATTTATTTAGAATCTGTAGTTGCCCATATGAGGTAATTTTGGAGTTAACTGACAAATCCACAACTTTTTGATATTTTACTTCATGAAATAAAATTTACTTTGCTTTGAAAGAAATTAAGGGCATAATGAAATTAGATTTAAGCCCACTGTATAATGCATTGCATTTGGTTCACTGGTAAAAACCTTCTCAGTATCTCAATTCTTTATAATCTATCAGTTTTAAAAATGAAACACTTTACATTTTCTCCATTTAGTTAGCATCAGCTAAGATTCACAGATTTGTTATCCATGTACTTACCATATATATTTAGAAAAATTATATAAGTAGCTTTGATAAATCAGAGCCAAACCCCTGTTAGCTGCCATTAAACTGGCTTATCCAAACACATTTTACTTTTCTACATATATGGCTACAAGAGAAAAGAATTAGCCTGGAAAAATTACTTTCATACGGGAATAAGGCTTGCACGTGTCACTGGAAATCTGCTTATTAAAATGATCATGCCAACACTCCACTCACACTTAAAACCCCAAACACCGCTTTTAAGCTCAGAGAAAAGAGAAATGAGCGTTTCCAATAGAGCAAGACTCTTTGTGCTTGACCTAGAAGGATGGTGAATCCATCAACTGTCTCAGAGGTGAAAATACTCTACATTTTGCTCAATTGAATCTTAGGAGTCCCAGTTCAGGAAAGCACTTTAAGCACAAACTTCTCTGGTTTCTGAAAAGGGCTTAGGTATCTCCTTCACTTCATTGACTTTAAATAAGAAATAGCGTGAAAGCCTTCTTAAGTTGGCCAATCAGCTACGATACATACATTTTGTACGCCGTATCATTACTATGATCCTGAAAACTGACTTTGTCCAACAAGAACATTATTTATTTAAAACATATCACCTAATATCTAGCAAAACAGGGTTTGATCTTATAGTCATCTCACATAGTACCATTCTTATGGGAGTCCAAGATGATTCTGTTTGCATTAAGGGGGTAAAGTCAGCAAATGCATCATGTTGCTCTCTAATTTTTTTTTAAGACTCTTGCTAAATAAAGGCTTTGTTTATTTAATTTTTGCAGAGTCTGGGCAATTTCAAAGTGCACAATGTTTTTCTAAGTACATCACTTGCAAATTAATTTAAAATATACTTATTTTTTAACCCTGGTTTATAAATTTCCTTGTCTTATGTAGCTATGGCTGCTGTCTTAGCATTTCAGTGTACATAGGAAAACAGGTTACTGAATGAGCTGCTGAAAAATCCCAAATAGTGTAATTTAGTATCATATTCATCAAGCCTATTTAGGCAGCTGAAATTATACAGCCTTCACGCCATCCCAATGATGTCTATCATCTACATCAAACAAATATGAGGGATAGTGGGTTTTTTCCAAGAACATTTGATTGTGTTAATCTTCTCAGCAGAGTCATACAAAATCATGACTTGCCTAGTAAAGTTCTTATTAGCTGAGGCTAATTAATGTCAGAGGAGATCATGCATCTTCTGAATGTGTTGCCAAGCAAAGTTAAAAGAAGGACACGTGAAATGCAGTGCGTGGATGGATCTTGGTGTTTATCACAAAATAATCTGTCAAGCTGCAGACTGAAACAAATAATAGCAACTTAAATAGTTTCTTCCTGGAGTCTCAGCATTGGACTATAAATATTAAAATATAATGTATTTACCTATGGTCTATTTTGGTATGAAAGTAGCTTATAACTACTCTTTACTTTCTTTTTGCTTCCTGGAAATTGGAAATAAAAAAACCCACAATGAAAATCCAAGACAGGTTCTACAGACATTTATGTCTATAAAACACATCATAAAATTAAATTCTCCAGCCCTGTCTGTTGTTAGAAGAGCGCCTTTGTGGCTACCTCTTAACTACTGGTCACTAGAAGAGGCTTCCTCTATTGACTATGTTAATCTTAACCTCGAGTGTCCCAGCTTTTGCTATACACTGTTTGTGGTAACATGAGAACAATGCATATTCTTCTGATGTGATAAAGATCTTTTTCCTAATACACTTTTTTATGACGTTCTGACATTATCTTTAATTCTGCATTTTAGATTTTTACGGCATGTGCTGTACTCAAAGCACTGTTTTCGCCTAGGAATCCCTTTTCTAAATTGGCATCATGTCAAACTGATTTGACAAATTCTTCTCCTAACCACATGTGTGTAATTTTCAGTTTCTCCTTTAAGGAGATGGGAGGTAACACTTCATTTACAGCACTGTGCCTGTGAGCAGAATTAGCTGGGACATTTTTTTGTTAAAATTTAAGTGAATAAAAGGGGTTAATAAACACCACTCCCTATGTCCCATTGATGCAGATGGAAACTTTGGTAAGTGTGCAGGCAAGTATTCAAGAGTCTGCACTAATAATGCTGAAAGTTAGACTGGGAACAGGTATCTATGACTCAACCATTCAGTTTTCATGTGGTCGATTCCAGCATGGCTCCCTCCTGAAGAAGGATAGCACAATCAGTATCTTGGGGACTTCCAGGGAAAGTTTTCCCAGGACCCTTAGCCAGAGAGGTTCATTGTCATATACAGATCCAAAATACCTCCATGGGGCTACAGGGGCAATAGAAATGAGTCTACACAGATCTTCTTATCCATTGAAAAAGCTCATTCTGGCTCAACTGGCAAGTAAGCAGCAGTGGTCCCTAGCAGCTGCCAGTAGCTGAAAAGGCACAGAAGAAAAGCCGCAGTTATCCCGGGACTGACCTATGCACACATTTTCATCGTCCAGCTCTGCAGAAGCATTTCTGAAGTAGCCCAGCCTGCATAACTCACAGTGCTGACCTCTAGTGTTGTGCTTACAGCTCACGCAAATGACCGTATTGAGCAGCTCGATGTAACTGCACCGGTTGGAGTGCCCGAAGCATTCACAGTCTTTCAAGGAAGAACAGAAATGTATACAAAATGTATACAGCAGCAGAGTAATAGCACATTACATGCTTAGTAAAAATGAACCATGAATCAAAGTATGAATGAATGGCACATACATGTTAATCAATGTAACATGGACAACAGCAGATGTTTATCTGCAATGAAAGTGAAGTTTGTTTCAGGCAGGTTAGCGTGACCCGACGATCATGGCATGACGTCAAAGCTTGGCTGTTGTTGGCAGACCGGATGGAACTGAAGCATTTGCAGTTGTAAACCTTTCGGGGCTACTGGAGGCTCAGTTTCCACTGACAGAAATACACATCTTTTTGCACATTTGAGATGAGTATAAATCAAGACATGGAAAACCTTCCTCATATTAAAAATATTAAATACGGTGGACAAAATTGTCAAACTCCATCACGCTTAAATCCACAACTGCAAGTAAAATAAAAGCTTTGTTCTTACATAAATGGTAAGTATTAAAAAACACTACTGAATGCGGGCTACAGTAAGTAGTAGGCATCTGGGGAACTAGACTATTTCATTTTAAGATCAAACAAATACCAAGTTTGACAATTTCGGCCAGCACCTACTAAAACAGTTAACAAAGAAGAAAAGGAAAGAGGAGAGGTGTTATTTAAGAGCTACTGCATTGTACTTCTGAGGTAGGATAAACTCATTTTTATTTTCTGAGATGAAAAAAAATTGAGCCAGAAAAGAGAGTGAAAATTCTGAAGTGTGTACTAAATAGAAGGCATGCTTACTGCAGTCATCTGAGATGCAGCTGGCATGAGAGCCGCTCTTTAAACCCCCCATCACTAAACATAGAATGCTAGTGCCTTTTAGTCTTTAAAAACAAGCAATGTTTGGTTTTATGCAAAAGAAGTAGATATTAGAAATGTATCAGTATCATTATAGAAGGCACAACTATGCTTTTTGTAGAAAGCTTGTGGAAGTTTGATCACTCAACTATGAGACTATGAGCCCAGAATGAATGCAGGAAAGGTTATTAGGATGATCAGAGCAGAGGAGAACCTATTTAAAAAGTGAAGACTAGTATAATTTGGCTTGTTTAGTCCAGGAAACTGAAGACAGGGGTTATCACTTGCCTGTAAATACATCAAGGAGAGAGCTGCCTGCCATGAATATCTGCACTAATGGACAGCATTGGCACAAGAACAAATGGGTGTTATTTGGCCACTGAAAAAAATTCAGCTGGAAATGAGGAGATGGTATCTAGCCATTAGGGCGCTGAGGTTCTTGAACAGTCTTCCAGTTTGTAGCAAAGCCACTGATGCTTTAGAGATGTAGTTTACTAACTGGTGAAAGAGATTATGGTTTGTTTCCTGCATTAATGGAGTACTGAGTGCAGTGACTTGGAAGGGCTTCAAGGTCTTGAAGTTAATTTAGCCTGAAATAAGATAAAGCTGTAGCAGAGAGTGTAAAATGTTCCCACACATGACAGGGGCCAAGTTCCTTGCACTGCTGGGGTATAGTTTGCTGCTGATTATTCTAGGGCACCTAATGAGCAACTGGTTGTTTGCATACAGCATCAGATACAATGTATGTGCCTCTCTGTATTTTTATAAAGAAACAGCAATAAGATTATATTATGCACAACTAATACACATATATTCTTTGGCTGTTTTCTGATGTACTGGGCTCTAAATAGACACCATCTTTTCTTATGCTGTACAATACTTAGCACAACATATGTTTCAGTGTTGAGAGATGCCTTTCTGCTGCCAGGAAACATCAATTCAATTTAAAATACACATGTACTTAACATATATGCACTCTTGTTCTCTTTCATGATATACTGCTAAACTGATGTTTTGTGGTTCACGCAAATCTGATAATTTTGATGCCTATAACTGCTGGAGTATAGTAAAATATTTGGTGTACCAGTCTCAGTATGTTACCCCTTGACATAATTGAGAGAGGAGGAAAAAAGTGTTAATGTTTATTGTCTTGCAACTGGTCAGTATGATACAGCATCTCATCCAGCTACCCAGCAAAATTTCTCCCCTAGTATATACATCTTGTTCAAGTAAAACCTGCCTGTGTGGGGCAGTGGCAACAGATCTGAAAGTGGAAACTAGCAGTAGCAAATCAGGAGTCACAGGGAAAATTGTTGTAAGTTTTTGTGGGTTTGATTTTTAAAATAAGAAAGGCTAGTTAGTGATAAGCAATTTGATCCTTCTTAATGTCAGATGTTAACATCTCACAGAACATCTAACCGAGACAGCAATGCTCAGCAATGCTGTCTCAGTCTTTCTGTCTGACAAGGGACCTTTCTTCTGCTATTATTAGACAATTTGTTTTGGTGAGACAATACTGTCCATACTGGTGTGTTTGTCAGACTTGCAGCTAAACATAATCACACTGTAGGTCAATTTAGAGGAAATAATATACCTTATTTTCCAAATCAGTAACAGGCAGCAGAAGACTACATTTTTACATTTCAAAAATATGCATACTATAAAGATGTGACAATAAATTCTACTACTGCACATAATTCAATAATTCTACTACTGCACATAATTAGCCATTACAAAATCACAGGAAACAAAGCTGCACATAAAGTAATTCACTCTGTAACAAGGCTTGCTCCAAGTTATGATTTGGACTGAAGAAACATCTAATAATTACGAAGGACTTAGTTTGATGTACACACATGCTCCTAAACGTATGCTGAAGTGCTACCAAAGTTCAGACAGAATCATCAACATTAGAGGTAAACAATGAGACCAATTCTTATACTTGGTTGCACTCCTATGGGTTCTGCTCTTCTGTAACAACTGCACTGTGTGAAAGAAGGCCTTTGTCTCAAAGTTAGCTTATACTAACATCCTGGAAAGCTCTAGGAATCTTGATTGTCAGACTAGTAAATGTTACATGGTATAGGAAAAACCCCATTCAACTCAAAACCAGTTTAATCTTCTGATCAAATATTAGCAATGGCACACAGGAAAAAAGAAAGGCATTGCAAGTAATGATTAATTATTTTTTTTGCTTATTTTCACTCCCTCCACTCCTCCATTTGCTAGTGCAATAATATAAACTTATTTTGCTTACTGCTGTTGGCTTGATCAGTGAATCATTTTTACATCCCCCTGTGTTTATAGAAAAAGCTATGTAAAGAGTCCTCATATGATTGAATTGCAATTATCTTCTCCACTGGCTACATGAAGTGCTACCCTAAACCAGACAAACATAATTTGTAGAATTGCATTCCGCATCATGCCAGCTGGGAAGCTAATACCCGTCAATGCTGTATGGCCATATGTGGCCATATGTGGTGCACCTTAACCAGCACACCAAGACCAGAAAGTAGCCTGCTTATTAAACTTGTCAAAGCACAGTTTAAGTTTTTTATGCACATGCCTCCGGCTGGCAGCCCAACTACTTTTTGCAAAGCCATGCAATCACTGAAAGAGACAGCGGGAAGTATCATAATCAGGCTGCAAATGGTTTACCAGCAATGAAATTACATGAGCTTACAGTGCTAGAAAACGCTGCTCTCAGTTTGGAATACCACGTCAGAAAAGGCACAGATAAACTGGAGATGGTTTAAAGCTGAGTAACAATAAGGAGTAAATGGTTTGGAAAATAAAACCTTAGAGGAGAGGTAAAGATGGCTAGATGGGTTTAATGTGAAGGAGAAAGGGAAAAGAGATAGCCATGTTAGATCTGATAATTGTCTTTGGATGATTCAGGGATTGACAAATCCCTTGCCAACTCACAGAAGGATTGATTGTATGAGCCTTTAAAGACTATTTCCAATCTTATGTTGCAACAATCTTGATCCTGCTGTAGAAATCATGATAAAATTACCTACTGAAGGAGGCTTATAAAGAGGTTGATCATTTAATTGTTTTGTTTCTATAAATTAAATACTCCCCCCACCCCCATTAAAATGCTATGCATTTACATCTTGAGTTGACATGCTACTGTGCTGGGGGAAAAGGTTCAGCTGAAGCTTCAGCTGTGACCAATAAAATATGAAACCTCATCAAATGAAACAATGGTAAACACACATGGAGGGAAAGCATAATTTTAAAACTAAGACGGGTATTGCATGAGACAGCTATTAGTGTCATTTTCTAATTAAAAGTACAGAGTATTTAAAGAAAAGTGTATTCAGAAATCATTAAAATATTTTCTTTTTCATATCCCAGTAACTCTGCATCCTCCTCTATATACTAACAAAAGGCAAGCAAAGGAGATTTCATTGTAACCTTAGAAATGACCTGCTTTATAACAAACAGTATAGCTTGTTATCACGATCTCATCAAAGCAGTCAAATTAAGTTCAAACACTCGTTAATATCCCTATTCCCCATTTATATGTTCTTCACAAAAAATGAGATATTCACAATAGCTACAGAAAGACAAAACATCTTTATACATACTCTTCACAGATAAATTGATGAGGAAGAACAATGAGAAGATCTTAGGGTTCAGATTGTGAATGACAGATACGCAAATGAAACAGGTTGCCTGTAAGAGCGAATATTGGCATCCTTCATTATGCCTATAGAATTCCATTATTTTGATAAAACACTGAAACAACCGTTCAAAATGTAGTGCCTACACTCTGAATTTGCACACTGTTGTGAAAAAAATGAAGATGTAAGGCACAGTTACAATGCATTTACATGGCATTTACAGATACTACTTGAGGATATGGACAATGACATTTAATGTATTGTTTGCCCTTAACTAATCTACTTATGTATACTCCTTTACAATTAAAGCATCTTAGTGAAGAAAACAAGACTCCAGCAAATATTTGCTTTCTAGGCAACAATCTGAATTATTATATTCATACATTTAACTCCTTTAAAAACAAATGCCATATCACTTTATACGCCAACAGTGACTGTCTAAGAAGCGTATTTATTATTTAATTTGTACGGCTTATGTTTATGCGACTTAATACTTCTATTGTCAATGAAGATGCCTCACCAGTAAGCTGATGGGTACACTTCACAGATATTCCAGATTCATACAGTGCAGTGTTTTCACAACACAGAGCACTATGGAATCACTGTATGAATCCAAGAATTCCTACCTCTCTTGTGGTTTGCAACTTGAACAGAAGAAACAGTTGACATAGCTAATTTGGGAGCAACTGGATAGGTAATAAAATGAACAGCAAATTAGAAAAGGTATCATATAGGAACAAATCAAAAGAGAAAATAAAGAAGTTTATTTTAATAACTTTTAAGTTAACAGCAGTTATTTTTTTTGTAAGGAAGAGGGGGTAAATGAGGGAAAATGAGTTCTATATTATCAACTATTAAATCACTTGAACTGTAATATCCAAAATAAAGAAAAGGGATGTAGTTCACATCTAAACATTTTTGTTTTAGATGTCATTTGACAGTTTCTGCCATTCCATGACTACTCACTATGTGGTAACCAGAGTGGTCTGCAAAAGGTTTTATTAAATTTACATGCATATTTATTCTGGCCTAATAGGGTAAACAAAGAAAACACGATAAAATAATACAAGGTATAGGCAAATTTCTGTAATTATTCTCATCTATGCTATCTTTGAACGAAATATTTAATCTACAATAAATGTTAAACACTGTAACAATGTGCTGCAAATGCATAATCTGAATGGAAATGCTTTTAAGTTTTTGTGTTTTGTCCTCTCTATCAAAGCATCAAAACTAAATTTACTAAAACTCTTATTTTTGGGAAGAAACACCGAATAATTTTGTGCTGTTCAAGACACATTTTGCAATGAAGTTAAGCTTTAGATCACAAGCAATATAATTAAGCAATGAAATCCATTAGAAATGCTAAGTATCATTTCACTGGGAATGTTTTGATTTAAAATTCATGTGAATAATGTAGGCTAATCCTTACAGAGAACAGTGGAGCAGAGATCAATCTGGGAGGGTTTTTTTGTTTGTTTGTTTTAGGCACACATGTTAAAACTTGGAAAATATAATATGAGCTAAATGAAGTTACTGCAATGCAAAGTATCACTTTGTCAGGGATAGTTAATTTAAAATATATGTGAATAATAGAGGCTAAAATACATTGTTAACCCATATAGAGAGCACAGATCAATTAGTATTTTCTGTTTGATTGGGCACATAGAGACTTGCACATATAACATGGTGGATTTTTATGTATGTGCATGTGTTTTGATTCAGTCATCATTATCAATAGATTTAAACACAGACCCTCTAATGTAGTTCCCCAACAGATTCCCAATATGTTTCATTCAGTTTAGTAGCTAATTTCTACACCAACTTTTCACTAGTTTTATTCTCCATCTATACGTTTTATAACACAGAAAGGGCACCCTTTGAACAATCAAAGCATGCCACAGACCAGATTTCTGCAGGGATTTTTCATGAAGCAACAGTCAGTAAATAAGGAGAACAAAAGGATGTTATTCTCTATAATGAACAATCATTTTGAAATGTGAAGTGTAGCTGAACACAACTTCAAATAATCAAGAATCTTACTTTTATTATTCATCTTAAAACGTTGTTCTGTCTTTTAAAGCTAATCATCATGCCATAGTCTGTGAGTAATTTTTTGTGTGGCACTCAAATTGCAGAAAAATGACTCTGTCCGGCAGAGAATACTGTATTGTGGATGGCATGCAGGCTGGAATGCCTCTTAGCTCACTTGGGAAAACAATGTGGAAACAAGACATTAAAAATGGGTTTGATGTAGACAATGACAATCTTTTTCACTCAAGAATCTCGAAACTTACTCAAGGTATAGACTGCTGTCTAAACAACTCCAATATTATCTAGAAGTTTCTGCATATCAGTAATTTTAACCTGTGCATCTGCTTTCCTAGACTTTTTGCAGTGATGATGTGCATAGTCTGAATGTTGGAAGACTTCAGATAAGGTTTGTTTTATGGTTAGTTTCTCACAGAACAGCATTACTTAGCACCAGAAGAAAAATTAGTTGGATTATCATTGTTACTAGTTTTGTCACCATGAGGGACTTCTTGAAAGCAATTTCAGTAATTTTAGACCACTAGGAATTTTACAGCATCCTACCTTGGTTTGGTTTAGAAACCTCAAGGGAAGAAATATTCGGCCATATCCTATCAAACTTTGGAGGATCTGCATGCATCAGGAAAAATTAGGTTTTGTTATTTACATCTGTGATATTGTTCTAAACAGGCAAGCATATGGACAAAGACATAGATTACAAACATCCACTACTGAACTACTCTAGGTTACACTCGAACAGTACATGACTCCACAGTGAACAAGAAAACAAGCAATTGATGATTCCCAAAACACCAAATGGACATAAAATACTGTGCATAACAATTTATCTTCCATGGTTTAAAATATGATTTTTCTTGATGAGAAGATATCCTAGACCAGTATGTGTCATTCTAACACCAGGAACAAAACTGCAACATGTTCCATTAAATCTGCTCTGTAGAGATAAAGTGACAATATCAGACAAATACGAATGTCTTACCAAAACCACATATCTTACCGTAACATCCTGTTCAAGAGCCTTTTAACAGAATTATACTTCTTCAGAAGTATACTTATTCTTCACAAGAAATATATTTACCAGTACAGCGGACCTTTTCTTTTGCTTTCACACTTTTAACTGTCTTATCTATTTCCTATCATCTGTACTGATCTATTTTACAGCTTGGCTTTGTAAGATCATTAAGTGTCTACATTTCTTAAAGATCCTACATAGTATGTTACCTACATGTAGAAGAATTTAGTCTCACAGCGAATGAGTTAACTATGTCTCTTCAGAGCTTCATGGCCTTTGGTCAATGTTCTTTGGGGCTGGGGCAGTGGTGAGTGATAATCCTTAGCAGAGTGATGCTTGGTGTTGGGGCTGAGAATAGGTAAAGCGGATGGGGTCACAAAAGAAGGAAAGGAAGCTTTTCTTTGGGCCCTGACCTGGGAAATGGTCTTTATACTCTCCTCATTTTTCTGTTATAATCTTTTCTCTGGTTCAATCTGTCTGGGCTGGAATATCAGATTTGGACCACATTTTTATTACTTTCTGTGAGTACTGCAGTGGTTGATATCATTTCTGAGCAGAAGAGAATTTTCCTTAATGGTCACATCAGCCTACATAATTGTTATATTAGCGGAGAGAGCTATTTCTTCATTTCTACCTACAAGGAACTCAGTTAAGTAGTGAGTAGATTGCAGCTGTCACAAACTGGTTGGCATTAAGGCTCTAGGCTTATAGGTTTTTTTGGATGAAGGTGTGTTTCACTGTTATGTCTGCCTTAGTGTAAGAACTGCAGGGATGCTATGACAAAAAGACTGGGGCTCCAAACATCTGATGTAGAAGGAGAACATGATTTTTTCCATAGTATCTACTAACCCATTTGTCAAGGTTGAAGAGAAATTTGTGGGGATGGCTGTCCCTGAAGTCCTCCCACATGGAAAACAATTCAGGGAAAGGATGATGATCTGCACTTAGCCATTTAATGTTAGGATGAAAGAAAAACTGAGTCAGTCAGGTAGATTCCCAGTCTGTGAATTGATAAAAAAATACCCTGCCTGTACTGGTCAGATCCACCAATTCACACATATAGGAAGTGCAAACACAATAGTCATAGCGTATGACAAAAGGTATCTAAAAGCCATACTTATTGAAGTGGTACAACAACCCTAACCTGCTGAAAGACTCTATTTCCATGGACCTGAGACACAACCCTCCTCCTCCTCTTGAAACACTGACTGACAGGTTATATTAAAAAACTTTCAAGCACACACAGACAAATTGCTTGTACAGTTAATTCACTGTTAAAGTTTTGGTAGTTTTAGGAACATTTAGACCTGACCTAGAGATTTTGAAGTGACTGGACATTAGAGAATACATATAAAAATCAGAAGCTAAAAAAGGAAAAGCAATCTTTATTGTCTACGTTGTCCTGCTGTCCCCTGAGCCTTTCTCTTTTAGCCATCATACAACATCAGGGTTGTTGTAGAAAACCTGTAACTTTTCAGATCAGAGCTTCCAATATCCTGCTTCTGTTGTTGAATACTGGATAGCACACCTACTCCAAAAATTCACACGCATAATGATCTGCAATTTAAATGGCCTAAGTATTACCAAAAGCAAAAGTAATAGTGTCAAAGCTTTGTAATGTCTTAGGACTAACCCTCTGGAATATCTGTCATTTAATAAAACTCTAAATAGTATATAGAAAATAATATATTCTGTACAATCTGATTCATATAATAAATAATATTTCATATACAATCTTCTTCTGATGATGATTTCCCCAAGTAATCTCCTGTCTTGTTCAAATAAAATCATTACTTGTACGACAGAAAAAAAAAAGTGTTACATATTTCTTAATAACGTTGTAAATGATATAGATCTATGCTCATTTTAGCAAACTTTCTCAAAATGGATGTTGTGACTTACTGCAAAATAATTAGAAATTCCCTGACCCTTTAAATTATGTTACATTGAGCTGAGTTTCTTAATGGACATTCAAACCAATAGAGAGCATATTTACAGTGTTTGCAGATTACCAATTAAGCATTATTACTGGTGATTATTACTATTTATAATAATAACCTTAGAAGTGACTTTTGGAGACCCTTTCCTCATAGTAAGGTCAACTTAAAAGTCAGATTAGGTTGTTCAGGGTCATATCCAGCTGAGACCAGCTGCTGCCTTTAGTGTCTCTGGGATGGTTGGTAATGTGGTTAATGCTCCCAGGGACTTAATCTTCTCAGTCCTTAGGTTTTTTTTAATATTTGGTAAAAATATTTTTTTCTTATATTCTTATTCATGGAATGTATTATCACCAAGATTACGGATTTCTTGATAAAGGCCTTTCTTCTTATCTTTGAAATTTTCTGGGTTTGTGTGTTGTTTTCTTTTTTAATGGAGACAACTTTACATGCTTTATCTAAAAAGGTATGTGAGACATCCAAGTCAAGGATTGTCGACTGTCATTCGCGCAAGTACCTTGAAGCAGGGTGAGTCATCCTTTGAACAGTCACTGGGAAGATTCATTTAGCAGCTAGTTATTCTTTTATAGCAACTTGTGAAAGTCCTTAGTGATTACCACCAAGGGTTTTATTTATAAAGAAGCTGACTAGATAAACCAAGCTCTACCAGAACTGTTTGATGTATGGACACTGTATTGTGTAATTAAAGTAATTATTTGCCAGAATAATTACTGATTAATAATCAGAAAAATTACTGATGAATTTTGGTGTAGGTATTCTAGAAGATGTATAAATCTACTGTAATACATTCTGTGAGAGTTATTCTGGGCAAACAAGGCTACTGAAATGGGAAAGGAGTTTCCAAATGTACATTTTAGTGTTATCATTTAAAAGTGAAGTTACTGTAGGCACCTTTAAGAGTACAGGTATGTGGGCTATATGACTGAGCAGAAAATCAGATACGACATTGTGATTTTATAGCCAATTACGTGCAGAAAATAACTATTGTTAAAAAAAATACTTACTTTCATGAATAAGGAGAAACTGATTGCATGATATTTATTAAGTGTGTGATAATTTTCTTTTTTTTCCCCTCACAATCTGTATTTTTCTGTATATATATTGGAATTACTTATGGTATTGAATGAAGAAAATCTGTCTCAAATATTCACTGCGCTGATGTAAGCACCATGGGCTGCATCACGATTTCAGATTGGGGAAACAATTTCAGCCTGATTGCAACCAGATATCTGCACAGGAAATAAACCAAAAAAGTCATGATATTGGTAGAAATTAATCAGCACTTTGTTGTTTTCTTACTTCAGTCAAGTACCGAGATGGCAGTAAAATTAAAATGTGTTCCCACTGAGGGAGGCTACCCTTCCTCAGGGATGAAGAGCGCAGGTGATAAAGCATACGAAGGTCAAGTTGTTGGCTGGACTTCTGTGTTCTATGGCAGATAGTGTATTTTCATCTCCTAAACTGTTTCTGCTGATCTGGTCCATAAACAATGCATTTGCTGAGAATTACTAATAATAAATCAGTGAGTCTTAAACAATGCTCACTGTAATGGCAGACAGGGAGCACTTGTGTTGACAACTACCATTACTTATTTAAATTATAGTAACAGTAAGCAACCCTAGTGAGAAACTCTGATTAAGATGCCTTTTAAGTTTTCTTCAACTTCCATTTAAACACAAAAAAGCATTAAAAAATTGTCAGTGTAGGCTTAATGACTCTAGAAGTCCATGTTTCTAGTCACAGAAAACTGACCTGCCTGTTTTAAACCATGAGTAGCTGAGACTAAATATCTGTTCTAAAATATAGATGTCTGCTGAGCACAGTGGAGTTCTATGTGTGACAGTAGGTTTAGATGTTAATATCAGACAAAAAATTAGGAATAAAAAAAATAATGCTCACTGAAGCCAATGGCAGATTTAGTAACTGCTGAAATAATTGGGTGTGTTTGTATCAGATCATATTCCATCACTTATTGTAAAGATCACACTATCATTATTACAGCATTTCTATCTCATTAGGTTGGTTTGAAATTACGATAACCTACCTCACATAAAATTTCCTTTTCAGCAACTTCATAACAATGCAAAATCTAATTAATCAAAAGGGAAGAAATGCTGAAAAAGTTTCTTTATAAAACTCACCTCTTTATTTTACTATATATAATTTTTAAAAAAATACTTGGCCATTGTTAGGCAATCTTTTTTTGGAGCAATGTAGGAAGTTTCATACCTGATCCTCTGAAGAAAGGAGAATTCTGCATAAATGTGAAGAAGTGGTTGTTTTATGGCAGCTCCTCAGCCATAACAGCTTTTATAACTGTTGGAAGAATTTAAATGCAATTAGTCCTTTACTTGCTGTCTTTGAGTAAAAGAAAATGATCTTTTAGAGGCTTAAAAAAATTAAAAATCCAATGATCCACCTCTGGAAACTTTTAGATTTAAGAAAAAAATCCACTGATTTTAAAAAATGTGTTGGCTAATTCTCAAACTAATAAAGTCCGAGGGAGTGTTCTTCAATTGTACATATTTCCACTAAAATATTTGCAAAAGTGCACAATGAATTCAAGTGTTTCTGGAAGGCAATATTTAGGTAATTTGTCATGACAAAAAATGTCAATTATTCTGTTGATAGTTTGGGGGGTGTATTATTTTGCTTTTTATTTTGATTGTTTCTACTTTTTCCTGCAAAGATGCTGAAATCGGCTGGTTGACTGGGATTATTGTACAGTAATTCACAACTGATGAAGAACAGTAAATTAAGATCTTTTTTAAAAAATCAGAATGCTGATTTGGAAATCTTATTCTTCCCTTGTACTCCATGAGTATATGTGTAAAGAACAGAAAGAAAAAAAGGAGAGGCTAAACCACAGAACTTCATTTCTCCTAGCGATTACTCCCCAAGCTTTATGGACAATTAGATTTTAAAATATTTTGCTGGATTATACCTGCTCTCTATAACCTTCCCTGAGTAACTGTAGCTAAGCTTGCATTTTGCAGGTGCAATATGTTTTGCACGGGTACAAAGGTATATACTGAAATGCCCATATCTTATTTTCTACAGTGCCTTAGCACTTGATTGTTTATTAATGCCTAAAATAAAGGTAATTGTGAACTAAGTATTTTCGCATATATTATAGCAAATAAAAGAAGCACTGAAAAGACAATTTGACTGCTTCACTGTTTTTAGGTAACCCCAAGATGATGAAGGCAGACTGAGACGAAGAATAAGAAATGATACTAAACTGTAAGTGGCCATGTCTACTTGACTGGTGAGAGTGGCTCTTCTTATCTGTTAAAATTGGTGGATCTGGCAAAACAAAAACTGAAATAAAAGCTCCGACAAATCCCACCCCAACAACCAGTCACCAGTCTTTGGAGCAGCGTTGGCAGTTTCTGGCCCTGCACTAGAAATCACTCTGCAAAAAGATTCTGCTCAGAGCCGGGGTCAGCACGCTGAACTGATATCCTAGTTAAGCAGAAGAAAACTGGCTTTGTTATGAATTCTACCAGCTAAATAAACTACTCCCAATGTCTTTTATTTGGAATGTTAATTTTTTTTCACGGACTGTGTTCAAATGACTGCATTATACCACATAGGCTATTAGTACTTTCTTTCAGCTCAGCAATGTTTTAATAAAATGAAAAGTCTAATTCTTAAAGTGAAAAATTCTGAGTGCCTCAAAGTATTAAAGGATGGAAAACAAATACTGTTACTGGCTTGATATTATAATCAGTTACTTAGATAAGGTAATTGCATTAGACTAGGAGTCTGATTAACTGTATTTATTAAAAAGTCAGATTTGAATAAAACTGAATTGAAATGAGAACAGTTTGCTAGTATGTCCAAAATTATATATATTAATTTGAAGACAATATTTAAATGTTCTAAGGAGAAAAACAACTTAATGGTTTCTCAACAGTACCATGCTCTCTCTAAAACTTCACCTCAAATACTAATAGAAATGTAACGTACAACCTAGTTATGCATGTTTATATCCTACTGACATATCTGGGTGGGTGGCCTGTAGTGCAGAGCTTGGCATTGTAATGGCTTTGATCTCATGACTGTAAATTTAATGCAAGAACTTCTGTTACTGCAAGGGGGCAAAATCCGATGAAAATCTTTTGTGTTGTTAGAAATAAGAAAAAAATAATCTGCTAGTGTTTGCTCTCATGGCCTTTAATATGTATTTTTATCATAGTAAACTTTCATAACAAATACATAAAACAAATAAAGCTACAATTTTCCTGACACTGTTTTTGTCCCAGAAAAACACCTACTAGATCTTTCAAGGTTAAGAAAACAATAAAATACAAATGTGCCCATTCAGTGGGGTTTTTTTGGTTTTTTTTTTTTTTACTTTTGTGTCTTGCATTCATTAGCATTAAAAAAAATCTTTTATTTTCTCTTATTTGAAATTGGCTATAAAGAACAAAAACGTAGAGAACAAAGGATAAAATACCATTTGATTATCGTGATTGCATCTTGCATTTGGGTGCACGGTCTGTCTCTAAACTCTGACTCATCTGCCACCAGCAGGCTTTAAGGTGATAATCACCCACACAGAGCTATTTGCACATCATGTCTACCCTATCCTGTATCTAATTATAGCCTTTATAACAAACTGTTTAGCATAATTAGTGGAGTTATGCTTTACAGGAATAAAGACAGAAGCTATAGTTTAGACGATTCAACTTTTTGAAGGCATTCATGTACAGATTAGTAACGTTGGTATATGATTACAATAATGAACATTTTGATGCATTGGTCTATGTAAAATTGTACAATCATTATTTTAGCAAGTAAGATAATGTAACTTTCAGAATATTTACATACTGTATGTAAGCATTGCTTAAAATTATAGAATGGTTTTGGGACTCATTAATTGCTAGCACTTTCACCAGTATTTTTCCAGACATGGCTGAAAGATGCTGAAAGGGACAGCATTGGAATCAAGAATGCTGGAAATGACTAGTGAACCTATTATTCAACTGATAGACAACAGCAGGTACAAATGACCTTAATGGGAAAGCTCTGGGGTTGTTAATTTAATTTTTTTTTTTTCTTCTAGATGATCAGAAAGGATGTTTACCTAATGACCCTTTTTGAATTGTGGTCAAACTTTAATGATGAGTTGCTTTAATACAAGATCCTTTAAGGTAAAAAATGGAATAGGTAATGATACATATATGTGCGCACAGGTAAATTTATTTTTCTTTGCTTGCTTTCATTGCAGTCTTAAAAGTGTTAAATGAACATCACTTGCAGAGGCATCTTTGTATGCTGGCAGTTCTGTCTTCATAACCCTCTATCGTAGCCCCATCCTCCTTCTATTAGGAAAAGCTTGAAGCACACAAAAGCCAACCCTCCTCCACCCTTAGCTCCTACCCAAAATAAAACCCAAACTGTATCTCCTGAGAGTAACTTCCTGTCCCCAAATGGGGAAAAACTCTGCTGATATGAACACAAATTTTGTATTAGCATAGACAAAAGAAGAAATCATGCAGAATCCATTAAAGTAGCCACAACTAATTAATCTTGTTTGGTTTTCTGCATTAATAGTACTTCTATTAAATTCTCTTAGAGACCAGGATAAATTTATGTGTTCTATCCTTGTTTAACAATAATTCTATTATTTCTATTTTATAGGAAAGATGTTCAGAACATTGTGCAAATAGAACTATTTTTCCCTTGAGCTATTTAAGAAAAAAACACATGAAAAAGACAAGCAGTGTGCCAGTATTTACTTGTGCTTATGAAGAGGTGCCCATGCTTCATCCTTCCCAGGTAGGCAAAGAAACTTGTTGAATTCTACCACATATTATTCCAAGACATTTACAGCAGATTAAAAACAAAGCAGAGTCTTGCAGAAACTCTTTCATTTCCTGTGGAATGTTAAACGGAATTTTCTCCATTCATAATAGATAAACTGTACTAATCACCCCAGTATTAAATAGAAAGAGGTCAACAATGCATCCTTTCAGGTCACCATTGTTTAAAAGGTATTTGAGTTTCCCTATTAAGTTTTCAAAGGCCAACATCTGCTGATGCTCAGAAATGTAGATGTGGTGACAAAGGCTGTATGGAGTGTGAAGTGAAAACACAATCATATAGTCCATGCAACACAGTACGAAGAAACTATAGCACAACCAAACTCCAAAGAGCTATTTTCCCATTCATCCCATTTCTGCTTTTAATGACAAGAATATTCCTGAGAATACTGACATAAACTTCTTTTTCATTTAGTTCATTTTTTTTGATTATAAAATACATGCATAAACACAAACTTCTGAAAATCATGCAAATGCTAAAGGAGATACTACAGTGGGAAAACTACATTATTAAGAATGGATGCTTTCATTTGCATGCTATTGTCATTGATGCTGTTTTACTACTTAAAGCTGCAAAACAGATGCCATGGCCTGCAGCTATTAATGCTACTCTCATTTCTGAGGAGGTTAGTTTTGATGGTTAGTTTTGCTGTCTAGAGCTCAGCAAATCAGCACCATTTATGAGTTTAAGTAAACTGAGCTGATTTATAAACTGACAGACCTGACCCTGCATCATAAGAAGTAAGACTGTTTAACCCAAATTATTGGAAGCTCTTCAGCTGGATATCAGGTATGGCAAATTGCATTTTACTACTGTGATATTTTATCATTGTGATAGTCCTGCATCAGGATCCCATTTCTACCTGCCTGCGCTATTTGTTATCAGCTAAGGTGTCATGACTGTGCGCACTTCTCAGCTGCTTCTCAGAACTTGGCTAGACTCACAGCTGAGCTGCTGTCAATTGTTTTATTTAACTAATCATCTCTCATTAATCATTTCATTGATACATCAGTTCTTTACATAATGCTGTTATGGTTCTGTTATAGTTTGGGTGTAATATTTTGGTGCTGTAATTGCATACAGGGAAGTAGGAAGTAACACTATTCTGTTTATTTTGTGATGTAAAGACTGGTTCAAAGGCCATTGGGTTAATGCAAAGACACCAGGAGATGCACTGCATTTGATGAGCTACTTCGTAAAAATGAAAACTCTTCCACTGAAAAACTTTTCCATTTGCTCTTCAAATTTAGTCCTATATGTCTCTGTTATTAGCAAACATTATTTTTTTCTTTTCTTTTCTTTTTTTTTTTTTTTGCAAACATGCTCAACAAATGTTTTCTGTGGAATGGTGTCTTAATTCTCCGTAACATACTCAGTTTTACAGAACTCAGTTTTCATCTGCTGATCAGAAACGATCAGAAATCTGCAGTTGAAGGCAGATGTGTTGTCAGGAGTGATGTTCTCTCTGACTATGCAACACGGTTACATGGTGATGCAACAGAGGAAGGCAGATACGTAGCACCTGCACTATAGAGCACATTTTCAGAGAAACATGATCTACAACAGAAAGGGATGTTGGGAAATTAGATCCAAGAAGTTGAATAACAATGCAAAACAATACTGGTTTTATTACTTACTACCAATACTGGAAATACTGGGTATACCTGTAGAGAAAGAAAACACAGAATAATATAGTTAGATGCTTGCTGCGGTTGGCTGAGCTACTACATCTAAGATTCTGAAAACAATTTCCTCATAATTTTCAGAATATTTCATCAATACATAGTTAAACTCAAGCAACTGCCAACATGTACTTAGCCCTTTATAAATGCAGAGCCTTTAGATTTTTCAGTACGAGGCTGCAGGGACCACTAAAATGTATTGACAGATGGGTATTTCTGGGAACCTCACACGCTCCCTGAACTTCACGAATTTGTTCGGAATAGTTTTGTAGTTCAACTAACCAGCCATTAGGTTTAATGCTTTAGATAAAAATATCAGTCATGCATGTATTATGCAGATCTAGGAGAATAATTTAACCAGGGAATAGATGCATTGCTAACTGCTTTGGCCAGCTGCTTAAATCAGTTGATACCTTCTGTTGTATTAACTGCATATAGCTATTTTTTTTTCCCTCTTTTACCTGATGGCTACATAAATTAAGCTATGGAGAAAGGCAATTGAGCAAAACAATCTAATGCATTAGGCTGGACATATTGACTAAGCCTCTCATTGATTCCCCCCTCCTCCTCGGCTTTCATTTCAATTCTTAAGCTAAATTAATGCAATGAAACCATTCCAAAGGCAGGTGAGAATAACCAGAAGAGGTGGGGCTGCTGAGGAGTAAAAATCCTTTGCTAGATCAGCAATGCTGGATCTCATATTGCACGATGCAGTCCAAACATGTAGCTTGTTGTCAGGTCTGCCCTGAAAAGTGTGTAGCAAAGAAATAGGGACATGAAATCTTTCCTGAATGCCATTTTCTTTAGATTAAATGGCATTGTTAACGGCACTATTGCTAATCTCTTGGGTTAATGTGACAAACAGCAGATCAGTGTTTAAATCCTGGACGTTTGCATCCTCTTAGTTAACTACAGGTTGCCTTTTTAAAGTTTTATTGACTTTGATGGCATACATTTTACTGCAGAAATCTGTCTGTTTCTCCATTAAACATCTGCTAGACTTTTTTCAACATCTATCTTGAAGTTTGGTCTTACTCTGAGATGGTATAGACTTCATTTTGCAATTAAGTAAACTGGAGTGGAGGAATGTCTGGGAGGAAATTAATATTCACTGTAAGCAAGGGTGTAGAGTCAAGTTGTGAACATTTCTAACTCATGGCACAGCTAAAACAATGCTGAAGTAACTACATTTGCAGAACAGTGATCGTAACCCAGTCTTTTCTGTTTCACCCTGTCAGCCCTGGCACACATGCCAGAACTGCAGCTCTTTGGTTTCATATCCTATGGAACCTGAGGTCTGGCAGAGCACTGGGCACTGTCCTGGAGACAGCACCATTGTGAATCAAGCCCCACATACAAATATTGTTTGCAAACTGAAATATTTCTACTTCGGATGAGATTAACATGCATTTTCCAAAATTTTAGAATGATGGGGTTTTAAGAGCTAAATAAAAATATCATCATAATAGAACAATGCTGTTTTAGTTCTAAAAGTAGCAAAAAGTGCTTTGTCTATTATGATATTGTAAGAGAACTTCTATCCCTTTATCTTAAATGTCAAAAAGGCAATCAATTTTCAAATAATTTTCCCTGAAGTTTCAGTTACTGCTTGCTTACATTTTTGCAAGTCATTGTAGCTCTCTCAAATTAGCAGGATTTGTTTCCCTTTATACACTGCTGGTAACTGCACAAATATTAGATAAAATACTGAAGCTGCATTCTTGCACTTACACTTCCATTGTGAAATGGCATTTGTATTTCCTCTGGGGATACTCCCCCGCCTCAAATGACTCTCTCTCCTACACACACATAGAAATATCCTTTCCTTTCTTTCCTGAACAGATTGCAGCAGAGAGAGAGGTTTTCCTGCAGGTCTGCTCTCGTCATTTTACTGTATTTAAAAATTGTCAATGAATTCATAGTGATATATACTTCCTGGGAGAGAATAAAGGAAACAAGACGCCTGCTAGCCTGAAGGGCTCTGTATTAATCTTGCAAGGTTCTCTTCAGCTTCTGTTTGAAAAGCTCTTTTTCCATTTATTTTCCTGAAATGGGGAAATCTTCCAGAACCAGCTTGATTTTGTGATGTCAGGTATCCTTGTACGTGGTCACTGGCCTTGATACTGCACTACTTTATACCCTTTCTGCTTAAGAGTGTGAATGGCACATCTAAGTTTGTCAAGAAAAGAGCTCTTAGGTAGGGCCATGAAGCAGAATCGAGAAACACTCAAAACTGCACATATGATACGAAAATTATTCTTAGTAAGAGCGTTCTTGTGAGATCTGGAGTTAGATATTGAGGGTAGCTCCTGAATTCAGCTAAGCTGTGTTTGGTGCAGGTCCTTAGGTAAGGAGGCACAGGAGGTGTGATTCTGCCTATTCCTCTCAGTCAGTGTGGAGGCAGGCGGGGGCCTGACCACACGGATCCTACCGTGGCACTAGTGCCAAGGACCCAGGGACACCCACAAGTAGTGGGGACTAATTCTACTGCTGCCAGAAACTTGTATGTTATGTGACGTGGATCATTTCTGTTCAGCCTTCTATTGAAATCTGTGAGTACTTTGCAGCATTGAAATGATGTGAACAGTTTAGAGTGAGAGATAAAAAATCAGGCTCGTTACATCCCTTGACGAACAGCTCTTCAGGTAGACATGAGCAAGTAATTATATTTATGTATATTCAATTGTAAAACCAAAGCAATGTTCACTCTAAATTATCTTCCAGTTTAAATCACTGGAATGGTTACTAATGGTAATAGTTTTATAGTGAGTAAACAGAAAGGAAAGCATGCAAAAGAAGTTCAGGGGTGGTTACTGCCCCTGAAATGGCAAATATTACAGAAGTCTCTAATACTATATTATTTCTGACTTTACTTGAGGCTGGTGGTTTGGTATGTTACACCTTCAATGTAAGTGCATCTAAATTTCCATGCATTACTTCAGAGAAAAAAAAAATCTTGTATTTTCCTTTCATGCAGTCTTCTGCATCTGCCCTGTAATTTTCTTGTTTCCCTTTTTCCCAGAAATGGGTTGTTTTAGCTATCAGCTACCATTGAGCTGACTATTGAGAACGGAGAAAAAAAGCAAATCAGATGTTGGCAGAGAAAGCAAGATTTTTATTTCTTCTATAGATTGTGTGTATGTGAAATCCATAACAGAAAGGAACAGCACCAAGCTTTCGGTGAGAAGGGCCACACTGCTCCTTACAGTCTCAGGGTGGGTCACACACTGCAGTCCCTCGTATTACCTGTGTTGTCAATGTCTGTGTGAGGTTCCCACCAGCAGAACAAATAATCTACATCTCCTCCTGGGTAGGGAGTACATATGGGATGAAGGAATTATTCTATCAACTCAGTCTTGGCTACCATCTTTCCCATGGGCTTCTCTGCCTCTTCTCCATCACAAGCTGAACGTCTACCTGCTGTACAGCAGGGAGCCAGGGGAAGGCTCCTGCTGCTATTGAAATACTACACCCAACTCACAGCTCGCTCACATTCAAGGAAAGAGTGTCACAAAGAGCTCAGTGAATTATCCAGGTGAGGTGAATCCAGCCCAGAAACTGAGAATTAAGACTGTGTCCTATGAAGGGATGGCAGGATATGATAGTAAATAATGCAGTGCAAGTTTGGATTCAGATTAATTGCTGATCAAAGCTGTGAAAGAGCTTTTCTGACAAAACAGACATCCTTATAACTGCACTCTACAACACACATTTTAACTCTTCGACAGGAACAAAATACAGAGCGTTCCGTAGCAAAGAGTCAGAGCGGGGTTGTTAATGCCATATTTGATCTTTTGCTAGAACGCATGCTGCAGCCTGACAGCACTCCCTGCAGGGAGCCTTTTTTTCCCTTTGCCACTTCTCACTGAGGAATGATTGCAATATCAGATCCTCAGCATCAATTCCAGAAGTTCTGAATTCTATAGTAATTTAAAGCCCCAAGAAGCTGGAGGAACCTAACATCTTGTAATCCTTCAAAGGGAATTATCGTTATGATCATAGCAGTAAACTTTTTGAGTATTGCCAAACCTGTATTCAGCTAAAGGACCATACACAGTGAAAGGCCCATTTCTTAGGAAATTTCACGTTTCATTGCAAGAGCCCTAAAACTCCCGCTACTGTCAATTTTGCAGTTGCTTGCTCTGTAAAGATTGAGAATTTTTCGATTCCCAGAAAAGGAACAGTTTAGATAAAGTTTGTTATCCTCCATCTCTGCTTTCCCAAGCAATATCACCCCAGATAAACGGGACAGAGAAAATAGTTATTGGTTTATTGGATAATGCCTTTTAAAATGTGGGGCTTTTCTCATAATGTTTTAGTGAACTCCAAACCAGTATTAAAAAGCTCTCTGTCTAGGAATCTTCCGGTGAGATCAAATGAATTTCTTCAAGTAATCATAATTTACTTAGAATATTAGGTATCAGAAACTTCAAAAAGCCTATGACTCAAACAATTTTTAGAACTTTGAGTATCTCATAACAGACACTTTGCATTCTTTCTGCTTAAGGACCAGAACCCTCTTTCATTGCTCCTCTTCACTGTATATAGCAAAAAGAGAGTTGTTTGAAACCAGTGAGGGATGAAGCAATTCATTTTGCTGCAACAGATGCCACTATAATCAGTACAAACAACTAACTCACCAGGGTTATGCAAGAAGGTAGAGTGCTGAAGAATAATTTTTCAAGCCCCATTTAAAAAAAGTACATCTCATGCTATTTATAGTATATTGTTTTTTAGGTATGTACCTGCAATGTTTTCCTGGCCATTGTGCTGGATATATGCTGGAGGGAAATTAGTGTATCATTAACAGGTTTTCCTGACACTTTCGTCTTCCTGAATGGTCTTGATAGACTACAGTTTTGCCCTAACTGTCAAGATTCCCAGCCTGACACAGCTTTTGTGCAACATCTTCCTGTGGCTTTACATCTTCTGCAAGCTTCATGAGTCAAAATTAATATGCAATATAAAATAGGAACAATAAAAAGCTTTGTTGTTTCATAACTTATAGAATTCATGTCTTCCTCCTTCTCTATGAAAGTGGTTAGCAAAATCATCAAGGAGCAACATTTTACATCTTAAACGTGAGTGTCCCGTTCCTTCAAATCGAGATAATGTGGGATCACCTCCTGTACCTCAGTCATGAAGTAGTCGCTGGAAAGCTCCTTCCAGTTGTGTCGGAGAATGGGGCCCTTAGGAAATGGGACACTGTACTTTATGAGTCTGCTTTGACAGGACAGCAGGATGTGTGATCTTTTCAGTTACAAAGATCCATGCTACTTGGATTCCTGAACAGAAAGCTTGCCATCACGCAGCCTCTTAATTTACTCTGGTCCTTTGTGTCAGCAAATATTCATAGGAGAATCTACACATGCAGATGATGGTAATCAGTGCAATATTTCAAGTACCATATTTTTTGCCAAAAATTGTTTCTGTGGCAGCTGTGCTGCAGTGATGCCTCGTTAGGTCTTTTTCCATTCAGGGAGAATTAAGGCTGTGCTCCTGTACCATCAGAAGGGGACCCACCACAGGAGAAATTTAGCAAACTGACTGTGACTATCTGTCTAACTGTTGACTGAAAAGAACCACTGATGTTCCCTGTGTCCTGGTCAATCCTTTGCTTCACATTGAACTACGAATTAGGAAAGTCATACAACAGCTGGGAGGCAGTTTTCACTGAGTGTCAAGTGCTTCTGGTATAGGTTATTGGTTGTGGAGAACTGACAAAAAATGAGCAGGCTTTGATGGATGGCAGCCCAGCACAGTCTTAGACAGCTCTGTCTGGTGGAGCAAAGAACATAAGTGCCAAAGATGATCTAAACAACAGGAGGAAGAAAAAGGCTAGTGCTGTCAGACACAGACAACTGCTGAGGAGGAAAGCTATCTTGTAATACCAAGTATAGAGAAATTCAATAAGTTCACTTTGAGTGTCAAAACACATTGCAGAACAAACTACCCATAGAATGTGGCAGCACAAGGGAATAAATGTAATCAAAAAATAGTCAATAAGATAGAGTGAAAATATAAAATAAATGCTATGTGGGAGACAAATGCAGAAATACTGTTAGTGCTGGTAAATAAGAGTACCCGGTGTCTTTCACAAGCAAAACACAGGAAAAATGTTTCGTGTTCTCCTGAAAAACTCACGTTGACTTAAAATAAGAAGGATAGAGAAAGTGGCTTTATGTCAAGGTTTAGACTATGACTGGAGCATAATCTAGAATAGTATTGTATTTCATGAGCTATAGCTTGAAAGGATAGAGTAAAAAAATGGCAGAAGCAGAGGAGTGGAAACAACAGAAGTTCCAACTGGGAAAGATTTGGAAATGGACATTACGCTTCTTGTTGAACCTAACCAAATTTCCCAAATTCAATGAATCTCAAGAAAAAGAATGTTTTTATTTTATTAAAAAAAATTCTGAGTGTTTCAATTTTACAGCTATTTTTAGCTCTATCTTATTTAAGCACATTAATATTAAAAAAACACTTTAAATCCATCTAAAATATTTTGATCTAAATAGAAAAGATAGACACTAAAAATTGGAGGAAGGAAGAGTATCGAAGGGACACTTTATTACTGGATTACACAGCATTTTCCCAGGAAATTAAAGCAATGTATCAAAGGAAGTTTAGGGTCAAACCAGATAAGTTAATTCTATCAATATGTTTCAGCAACTATTTACAGAATTCATGCCTGACTAGGGAGAATATAATGCTAGGGCTGACCAGCCAATGGTGATGGTGACATTAGCACAACAAGGTAAATGAAATTACATTGGTTGTGCAGAGAGTTTACAGAATAATGTAAAATTTCATATGCTCCAACATATGCGGCATTAAAACAGGAACTGACAAAAGAAATGAAGCTTTTACATACCATAAATGATTGCTGCTTGTAGCAAGTAATCAGACAACCCACAAGAAGAGAAACTGATTTAGTTCTGAATAGTACATAGGACCCGATTCAAGAAGTAGTTATCAAAGAACCGCTTCTGAACTGAAAGTCAACATACTTGTTGAGTAGGAAAAGGATAAAAAAAATTCCACTGCAGTAATACTTAAGTTTCAGAGAGTGAGCAGATAAAAATAAGGAAACTACTTAAAAGAAAATTTAAAAGAACAGCTAAAAAGATTTAATACAAACAGTATGGAGGCAGGCTAGAGATAAAGTGCATGATAGACTCAGAATAATCACACATAACCCATCAATTGTTTTTTTAAGTTATAAAAATCAACTATCTCAAACAAACAAACAAAAAAAAACCCTCAACACCCAACCCAAACCAGCAGAATGAAAAAAATTTTGGAACGACACCCTTCAAAAGTGTAAGCCATCACAATGGACAAAGATGTGGAAAAAGCACATAAAATCTGTTAAATATAAACTACAGTATTTTGAGAATCGACTTGCTATAGACATAATCATTCTTTTTTGTTAAAATAACCACACTAGATGCAGGAAGCCTCTGAGAGAGATGACTGGGTAGATGGACGAATAAGGCATAGAAGTACTGAATATTAAATTAATTGTTTTCATTGATGTTCACAACAAAGAAGGTTAGAACAATTCTTATGATATCAGGAAGTTTCTGAATGTCTGTCATAATCTGAATATGTTTTAGAAGACATAATAATATTGAACAATAAGAATTGCCATAAGGTGACTTTCACCCCAAAGGTGTTTAAAGGAATTCAAACATGACATTTCTGAACTAACTACTGTGACATCTAACCTGTCACTTATGTCAGCATTGATGCCAGAAAAAATGTTTTAACTGTGGCATAATCTTTAAAAAGGACTCAAGGGCCGATCCCTGTAATAAAAAAATATAAAGTGGACTCATTTGTATATCATCATAAAAGACCCATGTTGTTCTCATGTCTGGAATATCACATGCAGTTTTAGCCTCACCAAATAAAATAATGACATCAGACAACCAGAAGAGAGCAAGAAAGCACAGATGGTAAGAGATGTAGTATGGTTTTATATATGGTAAGATTAAATAGACTAGGATTTGACATTTAGAAAATAGGTTGGAGGAGTGGACAGGTCAAAGCTGTATAAACAGTCATAAGTGGTATAAAGGATGTAAAAAGGGATGCATTATTCTCTGTTTCTTCCTGTCTAAGGAGGTACAGGCTTAACCATATAAAAACATTTAAGGCAAACAAAAGGAAGTAGCTTTCACTCATTGTGTCATGAAAAAGTGAAATGTCTTGCCATAAGATGTCACTGAGGTCAAGCTTATGACAGCTGGGTCTCTCTCTCCACTCAGCAGCTAGCAACCACTGCAGGTACGATGGAGGGTCCAGCTCAGAAAGCCAGTTTACTGCTGGCAACTGGGAAGGCAAAGAAGAAATTCTTCATACTTCTCTCTGTTTGCCATAAATTCCTGCTGCTAATCACTGCTGAAGTCAGGATTTGAGGACACGTGGAGCATTTGTCAGTTCAAACAATGTTAGATTTTCATGATGCTATCATGGTAGTAGCAGCAGCAGTAATAATAATAATAATAATAAGAAAGGGCTGCCTATTATTTGCAAGCTGTTTTGATTATTGATAGAACTGCATATCTGATGGAATTCAATAATGTTGAAATTTGTTTTAACAAGCTTCAGGCATCTTTTTGGTCGGCGCTAATTCCAGCGTTCTTGGTGTGTGCTCAACTGATTGGAAGTGACATAACTGATAGAGCAAGCTGCATTTAGAAAGACCCCCGTTTTCATGTTCAGATGTGTCTTGCCACTAGTTTAGATGATTGCTGGGGTAGCAACTGCATATTTTATATATATATGTGTATATATATAAAAATATAAATGTCTGTATGTGCACGCATATATATGTACGTATGTGTGTGTATATATATATATATAAATAAAGCTAACCTGGTATTCTCACGATTTTTTCTGAACACAGCTTTAAAGTATTAATTCTGTGAGCCACACTCACTCTTTATAACATGCGAAAAAGTGAATACTCTTACAAAATGTTTTTCCCCTGCTTTCTGGAAGTTCATTTTTTTCTGCTCAGTAAGAGTTTTATCATAATTTCATGCCCCCACACTTCATGGTTTGTTACTTGTTCTATTACTCTCACATTTAACTTGATAAGGTCCTGCTTCCTATGATATTCATTTTTGAGTTTTGATTCTTCACAGCTGCTGCTTTTGAAGTCTTAGATAACATTCTGAGCATTGCATATTGCTCCTGGTTTTAAACTTTTCATTCAGCTGCAGTACATAGCTCTGTTTCTCCCAAATAACTAAACCTGTTATATTCTAATATTCTAAAATGAGCATTTTGCTTTTAATCAGGACAGAACTGTGGACTCTTTTCTTAAAGAAGCTAGTAACTTCTGTCAGAAGGTTTGGTGATTTATCCTCATCTTCTTCAATACTTTCTTCAAAGGAATTTAAGTCTGTTATTCAGTTCAGGAGGATTCTGAATCCCTGTGTATTTCAAACATGCATGGAAGAAGGAACTGATGCTCATACTTGTCTTCGTGTCCTCTCTTTCAGCACCATGTTCTTTATGACACAACCCTATCCAGGACCAGGAAATGCAGCTGTCAATAACTTCGGATAATATGAAAGTGTTCTGGAACAGTGAGTGTAAATGTTGTTGAATGGCTATTAGTTGGATACAAGCAGTTACAAAAATTTAGGGTTTGCCCTTGCTTTTCTCCTTCAACAGTTACAGTAATGTAAAAGAGTGCACATGAATTTGGACTGCAGGTCAACATCAGGTAAAAATGTCCCTTAGCAACCTTTGGATTATTAGTTATTAACTTGAAAAATTTGGTCTGAGATTTTTTAAGTTTCTTAATTAGATAAAAAAATGAACACGACCTCATCTCACATGTTGAGCTGAGGTTGTTTGGAATCTTGAGGCAATAAGGATGAATGAAGAGCTGTGCACACCATGGCTGGAGCAGTACTGCAGATATTCCCACTGGTTTCTCTCCTCTGCGTGTGCTTTTTATGTGAAGGGTCTTATTTTTTTTCATTCTTTAGCTCTTTCTATGCAGTGACTGGGGATTTGTCTGTGGATACAAACGTGCAGTTCTCATGCAGGTTACTTAGATCCATGTGAGAGCACTTATAAATTGACACCTTGTCCAAGTATATGTACTGGGTCATAAAGAAATGACAAATTTTTGTCAGCATTAATCTTCCTTCAGAGTCACGATAGGGGCAGAATTCTAATAATGAAATAACCTTATTACACTGAACTACTTACAGATATTAGCAGTGCCCTTAGGTATAGGCAGATAAGAACCAGGGCTCCACGGTCGGCCCTGGTAATTCTTCTTGCATTTTCCACAGTCTGGGCCAGTTGTGTTGTGCTCACATTCACAAAGTAGTCTTTTGTTTTCTTCTTTACAGCCAGTAGCGTGAAGGTTGCACTTACACCTATTTTTAAAAGGCAAAAATAAAAAAAAAGTGGGAGATTATTTAGAGTTAAGTTTAAGTTCAGATTAAGTCTTAGTAAAGCATGTCCTATGGCACCCACTCTTTTTCTGTGTGTTGTGCCTGTGTTATTATTTTAGCATACTATACAAGACTTCACTCAAATAGCATGTTGTGATATCTTCAGCTTGCAGATATCTAAAAGCAGTAATTCCACCATGACTTTTCACCAAGATGCTGAATATTTTCTTGTTTTCAGTAACGCAGCTCCTTGAAACTAACTAAATAATTAATAATTTTGACTGCAGAAGGTCTATAATCTTGCAAAAATTCAAGTTACTCACTACTCCCTGGAATGAAACAAGTCCTCTGCTTATGTCCTTAAAGAATCTGGCCCAAATTAAGATCCAATATAGGTCTTGGGAGTCTGAGAAAACAGGTTTCAATTAAATATCCTCTGCAATGCCACATTTAAGTAGAAGTGAAGCTCACTATAATGGTGTTTTGTGATTCTTGTTCAGCAAGTACTCTCTTGCCCAGAAAGGAAATTGTTTTGCCTGCTTTAATTAGTTGTAGTAGTTGAAGGTCAGAGGAAATATTTTGTTTAGCATGTTTAGTTTTACTTAGGAAAGAACACTTAATCAAACCTTGTGAAAAAAATCATTAGATAAACCACATTCTGAGTCTTGCCTTAGAACAATTGTATTTTCCTTAAATTCCCCTCTTTCCCTGGAACAAGCACACTTGCACAATAGGAAGCTGGTCTCATAAACAGTAAGGTATTGTCACCTCTTTGCATCCCTTTCCAATAGATGTCAAAATCTGTTTCTGTTTGTGGATGGAAAGACAACTACTATTTAACAACCCTGTCTGATTGTTTTCCTAATGACTGTACATCTAGTGATTTAAAGTGTTCTCGTGTCAGCATTTGTCACCTGTTCCTTAGAGTGACCAATAATTACAGCAAAACAACACATGGGATGGCCAAGTGCAAATTAACAGTTGTCAAACTGACTTCCATTTGGAAGGAATATGACCTGAAGCAACTGCCCACATACACATATATCCCCAGGGTAAAACAAGCTTGCAGTTGTCATAAGTGGCTGCTGGAGAAAATCCACAAGAATCTGTAATACAGTAGATGATAGAACATTCTCCTCAATGCCAGAAATGAGGCAGATGAAACTGCTGTTATTTGAGCAATGCACATTCAAAATGGGGTTCAGCACTCTTTATATTGAAATTACCAAACTGTTTTGAACATGCTAGACAAAATAAAGTGTGATTCATTTTTTATAATTTCCAAAATATTGATGCTTAAAGACTACATCAATGGTATAGTAAATTTTCAATGACTAGCCACTGCAAAATGATGCTTGTCTGGGTGTAAGTGGATGAGATATTGAAGATTTTGGTAAAAAGCACTGCTATTAAGAAAAGTATAAGTGTTTTCACTGTCCAAAGGGATATGAAAATGGAAGACTCCAAAACAGGAGAGAGATAAAATAATGATAAAGCCAAAACTTAGAGAGTCAGAGAAGAAAGAAGCAGGAGAGAATGTGGGGTCACCAGAATAAATAAGAGGGATTGATTGGATGTCTTTCAGGGAGAGATTTCTGTTTTATTGGAGGGACTCATCAGTGTCAGAGGTAGCAAACTGATTTAGGCAGGAGGAAAAAGCCTGCTGATTCTGAAGAAAAGCTGTAGTTCCTGGGACTCTAAAAGGATGCTTCTGACTGGCAGAGGAATCAAAGTGGAGAAAATAAATACAGGTACCTCCGCCAATTGGTTTAAATGTGCACAGCTCTCTAAATAAGCACCTGAAAGTATAGAATGGTTGTGTCAGAAAACCTTTTGCAAAATCTGTTTGCGCTTCTGAGATGCTATACTTGTTATATGTTCCTCAAGAGATAAACTGACCCTCAATTTTGCTTGCATGGTTAAAAGTCCTGGGGAGATTCTAGCCTTCTCCATCTGTCTCCACCTCTGTCTCCATCTCCCTCTGCTTCCATTCATTCTCTCCAGTCCCATAACACTTCATATGTGCACAAAACACTTGCATATGTTTCTATGTATGGAGGTTTCACAGAATCACTAGGCTGGAAAAGACCTCCAGGATCATTGAGTCCAACCTTTCCTATCTGCCATTAAACCATGTCCCTGAGCACCTTATCCACTCATCTTTTAAATACCTCCAGGAATGGTGACTCAACCACCTCCCTGGGCAGTCTGTGCCAGTGCCCAATGACCCTTCCTGTGAAAAACTCCAGTTATACCAGTCGTCCCACCACGTTTCTGTGATGGCAACTATGTCACGGTCTCCGTGCCCTACAATAAGCTTCCAATTCCTCCTGGTTTTTGCCTATGCTGCATGCATTGGTGTACATGCACTTCAGTTGAGCTGTTATTCCCTCAGCTCTCATAAAAGGAATAGTGTTCATTCCCAAATGACTGGTACTTGGATTATCTAACCCATCAGTGACAATTACATCTTTTCCGTCTCTAGATGTACTTGCCCCCACTCGCTCTGAGTTGATAAACTAGAGGTCCTTGTCAGTACACTACCTCTCAGGCACTGGAGTGCTACTTCCAGGCTCACTCCTGACTAGCCTGGTTTCATCCCCCTTCACATCTAGTTTTAAGCTGTATTAATGAGCCCTGCTAGATTTTTGGTGAGGATTTTTGTACCCCTAGGAGACAAGTGTGCCCCATCCCTGGTAAGGAAGCCTGTAGGTGCATAGGCCAGTCCATGATCAAAAAACCCAAAGTTTTGCTCCTCACATATTTATATACATACACAAATAATTCCCGTAAGTTCTTATGTATATTGAATTCCTTTTATTTCCCACTTTCCCTAACTTCACTGCGATTCATCTCTTCATAGGTTCCTTCCTCCTTTTCCTTATTTGCCAGACAAGAAAGCACGGACAACATAGCTCATAGTCTGCTGCCTGCTCTGATGCTCAGGTTTTTAGTTTCCTAGGGCAAGACTGCTGCGGAAGAAGTGCTTCTCAGCCCAGAGCTATGGTGTCATGCTGTGGGAACTGTTCTGTGGTCCATGTGGGAGGGCCCATGCAGTACAATAATGGACAGGGTTTCTTCAGAAGGCATCTTCTGTGATTTTAGCCACCAAGCCCAAACAAAGGAAAGCTACAAATATTGGAGGGCTGTGTTTGTACCAAATATGGGCAAGTTTTCACAAAAACAGCCAAATGGGGTTTTTTTTGTGGAAAATTTTCCTTTTCTTCTGTCAAATTTTAAATGTAAAGACTTCTTAGCCACTTAACTTCCTAAATGGAGGAACTGCTAAATGACTCTTCCTGCCCTAAACAGGTAGAAGACTCACAGATTCATTCAGTCAATGTCTCTCTGCAAATTAACTTATTTTGATGTTTTATAAGAATTTTGAAAGCCTTCCCTGCAGAATTCCCCAGAATGTTGCATCCTGTATTAAAAAAAATCCAAATAATACCATGTTTATGAGAAAGGAGAGCAAACTTTCTATTTCCTTCAATTAAAAAAACAAAAACAAACCCCCCAAGCAATCCCCCAAACCAGCCAGTGCAATACCTCCCAAAATCCCAACCAGCAACGGGGAGAGATGTGTAGCTTTCTATGAGTGTAATTTAAAATGATCGAGATTAAAAAGCAAATTTGATCACTGACAAAAATAAAGGATTGATCTAAAACCTCTGTGGACAGATAATAGATAGTCAAAACCTAACACTAGCAACTGAGCTAAAAAGAGCCAACAATGGTGAATAATACTAAAATCCCTCAGAATAAGTCAAATTTAGCTATGTATGCAAACTTAAAATAATAATTCAAATAATTCAAACTTAGCTATCAAATTTCCAGGGAGAAGAAACTAAGGAACAAATGTGCTTACTGTGGTTTTCTACAAGGTTAGCTAAAGATCAAAGAAAAAAAATACATTTATATTAAAAATGTCAAATGTAAAGTTAATGGCAGCTAGTTAAAATGGGCACAAAAAGAAATGTTTAGATAAAATAAACCCCAAACCATAAAATGTCAGACAATGTGTGGCAAAAACCCCATTTCCTTTGCCTTCATGATGTATAGGCAACATAAAAGTTAGCTTTGTTTTATGATCATTAGTGTTATATAAGTATGAAAAAATCTGTAGAATAATGAAATATTAAGAGATTAAACTGGAGTTCTTGTTGGTGTCAGCAACTATACATGGGGAGTAGAAGAGCAGAAGCATAAGTAGAAAAAAAGATGTATAGAGGAATGAACCACAGAGGCTCTGATTTTCCTCTTGCAACAATTTTTTGCTGAGGTCACTTCACAGATCTCAGAGAGATTAATCATGATTTCCACAGCAAATCAAGGACGTAACTGAATACTGAGTGAGTGTGAAACGCAGACAGCGCTAAAATTGAAGGAGAAAAAAACCTGTCTGTGGAAAGCAAACTGAACGTAAGTTGGAGGGTACCATGTCTGGGGAAAAATAAGCCAATACCAAATTCTCTGCTGTATGCGAAGAGACATTTTTACTGAAAAGTGGAAATAATATTTTGTATACTTCGGTTTTGTTTAGGAATGCAGCATTAGGAATTGGGCAATCTGTCCCAAGGACCACATCAGACTGTATGTATGGACAATCTCAGTGACTTCTGCAAAGGAAAAAAATGCCTGTTGCACTTGAGGGACAGGTTTCTCTGGATGAATGAAAGAGGTAAATGTGCACAGTGGGGCTGAGATATGACTGAAGTACAATAAAAAGCTACTTCTATTTGTGGGAGAAGCAGTAAGGAAAATTGAAATATTTAACATTACAGAAGGAAGACTGCTTAGATACCATCCAGATACCATCCAGATGGACCATGAGAAAACTACTCTTGCGATGAGATATATTGGATTGTGAGCAGTGTGAAAACAAGGCAGCAGAGCCAGGACCTGAGGCATTCTAGGTAACTGTGAATCAACTGGGCAGTGCTGATCTGGTCACTGACTTGAACTCCTACCAGATCACTGTCAGGATGTGGACATCAGCTTACTGTGGAAGACTGCCCAAGTTCAGAGTCCTTCATCTGTCTCATCTCTTCTTTTAAAAGAAGATTACCTTTCTTTTCTGCTCCAGAGGTAAGGAAGTACTTTGTTACCTTATGTGAATATCCATGATGATAAACTTTTGCTGAAAATCCTATGTACCATTTGTAATTTCATAGAATCATAGAATAACCAGGTTGGAAGAGACCCACCAGACCATTGAGTCCAACCATTCCTATCAAACACTAAACCATGCCCCTTAGCACCTCGTCCACCTGTGCCTTAAACACCTCCAGGGAAGGTGAATCAACCACCTCCCTGGGCAGCCTCTGCCAGTGCCCAATGACCCTTTCTGTGAAAAATTTTTTCCTAATGTCCAGCCTAAACCTCCCCTGGCAGAGCTTGAGGCCATTCCCTCTTGTCCTGTCCCCCCTCACTTGGGAGAAGAGGCCATCACCCTCCTCTCTACAACCTCCTTTCAGGTAGTTATAGAGAGCAATGAGGTCTCCCTTCAGCCTCCTCTTCTCCAGGCTAAACACCCCCAGCTGTCTCAGCCGTTCCTCATAAGGCCTGTTCTCCAGCCCCTTCACCAGCTTTGTTGCTCTTCTCTGGACTCGCTCCAGAGCCTCAACATCCTTCTTGTGGTGAGGGGCCCAGAAATGAACACAGGATTCAAGGAGCGGTCTCACCAGTGCCGAGTACAGAGGGAGAATAACCTCCCTGGACCTGCTGGTCACGCCGTTTCTGATACAAGCCAAGATGCCATTGGCCTTCTTGGCCACCTGGGCACACTGCTGGCTCATGTTCAGTCGGATGTCAACCAACACGCCCAGGTCCCTCTCCTCCAGGCAGCTTTCTAGACAGACTTCTCCTAGTCTGTAGCACTGCACAGGGTTGTTGTGCCCCACGTGCAGGACCCGGCATTTGGCCTTGTTAAACCTCATGCCACTGGTCTCAGCCCAGTGGTCCAGCCTGTTCAGATCCCTTTGGAGCCTCCCTACCCTCCAGAAGATCGACACTTCCACCCAGCTTAGTGTCGTCTGCAAACTTGCTAAGGGTGCACTCAATGCCTTCATCCAGGTCACTGATAAAGGCATTGAACAGGGCTGGACCCAGCACTGAGCCCTGGGGAACCCCACTAGTACTGGCCTCCAGCTGGGTTTCACACCATTTCCCACCACTCTCTGGGCCCAGACATCCAACCAGTTTTCCACCCAGGAGAGTGTGCGCCTGTCCAGGCCAGAGGCTGACAGTTTCCCAAGCAGAATGCTGTGAGAAACTCTGTCAAAGGCTTTACTGAAGTCCAGGAAGATACATCCACAGCCTTTCCCTCATCCAGCAGCCGAGTCACTTTGTCATAGAAGGCGATCAGGTTAGTTTGGCAAGACCTGCCTTTTGTGAACCTGTGTTGACTGGGCCTGATCACCCAGTTCTCTTGCATGTGCTTCATGGTAGCACTCAAGATCACCTGCTCCATGACTTTCCCAGCACTGAGGTCAGACTGACAGGCCTGTAGTTCCCTGGGTCCTCCCTGCGACCCTTCTTGTAGATGGGCATAACATCAGCCAGCCTCCAGTCCAGTGGGACTTCCCCAGTCTTCCAGGACTGTTGGAAGATGATGGAAAAGGGTTTGGCCAGCACATCCGCCAGCTCCTTCAATACCCTTGGATGAATCCCACCTGGCCCCATAGACTTGTGGGTGTCTAGCTGGGCTAGCAAGGCTCTGACCACCTCCTCTTGGATCATGGGAGCCTCATTTGCTCCTCTAGCTCCTGGGTTTGTACACAGACGGAAGGACTTTCTTTATGACTAAAGACTGAGGCAAAGAAGGCGTTAAGTACCTCAGCCTTTTCCTCATCCCTTGTCACTGTTGTTCCTTCTGTGTCCAATAGGGACTGTATGGTCTTCCTAGTCCTCCTTTTATTATTTATATATTTATAGAAAGATTTTTTGTTCTCTTTCACAGACTTTGCCCATCTGATTTCTAGTTGAGCCTTAGCCCTTCTGATTTTTTCTCTACACAATCTCACTTCCCTCCTGTAGTCCACCCAAGAAGCCTGTCCCCTCTTCCAGAGCCCATAAACATTTCTCTTCTTCTTGATATCACTCAAGATTTCTCTGTTCAACCAAGCTGTTTTTTTCCCCTGCCGGCTTTTTTTCCGGAACATGGGGATGGCTTTCTCCTGAGCTGCTAGGATTTCCTTTTTGAAGAGCTCCCAGCCCTCATGGGCTCCCTTGCCCTTAAGTACTGTCTCCCAGGAGACTTTGCCAACCAGCCTTCTGAAGAGTTCAAAGTCTGCCCTCTGGAAATTTAATGCTACTGTCCTGCTAACTACCCTCTTCATTTCACCTAGAACAGAAAACCCTATCATCTCATGATTGCTTTGTCCTAGGCGTCCACCTACTGCCACATCCCCCACAAGGCCTCTGTTCACAAACAGCAGGTCCAGGAGGGCACCTTCCCTTGTTGGTTCATTCACCAGCTGTGCAAGGAAGTTGTCTTCCACGCGCTCCAGGAACCTCCTAGACTGCTTCCTTTCTGCTCTATTGTACTTCCAGCAGATATCAGGAAGATTGAAGTCTCCCACAAGAACAAGAGGCATTGATCTAGAGATTAACCCCAGCTGTTTATAGAAGAGCTCATCAGCTGCTTCTCCTTGGCTGGGTGGTCTGTAACAGACTCCCATCACATAATCTACCTTCTTGTGGGCTCCTCTGATTTTAACCCACAGGCACTCAATCTCCTCATCACCACAGTCCATCTCAATGGTGTCCAAGTCCTCCCTTACAAAGAGGGCTACCCCGCCTCCTCTCCTACCCTTCCTATTCCGCCTGAAGGGTTTGTACCCCACCATAGCTGCACTCCAGTTATATGAGTCATCCCACCACGTTTCTGTGATGGCAACGACATCATAGGCTCCTTGCCCTACGACAGCTTCCAGCTCTTCCTTCTTATTCCCCATGCTGCGTGCATTGGTGTAAATGCACTTCAGCTGAGCTGCCGAGCCTTCAGCCCTCTTAGAGGGAACAGAGTTCATTCCCAATTGCCTGGTAACTGGAGTAGCTAGGAACAGAGTGCCCATATCTCCCTTAGCACCCCCAGGTGTGTTCTCCCCCACTTTCTGTGTGGTGATGTACTGGTCCTCACCAGCACACCCTTTCCGAATCACCAGTGCCCCACATCCAGGCTCGTTCCTGTCTAGCCTGGTCTCAACCCCATCCCCCTTCACACCTAGTTTAAAGCTCCATTTATGAGCTTAGCTAGGTTTTTAGCAAGGGCTTTAGCCCCCCTAGGAGACACACGTGTCCCATCCTTAGCAACAAAGCCTGGGGGTGCGTGAGCCACCCCATGATCAAAGAAGCCAAAGCCCCTCTCCTCACACCAGGCTCAGAGCCAGGAATTAATCAAATTCTTCTTCCTGACTTCCAGCTCCTCTCTATTTAGCCTTGGGATGGAGCAGAATACTATTTGTGCCCCAGAGCCCTCCATCATTTTCCCAATGGCCCTGAAGTCTTTCTTGATGGCTTTGGTCTTTCTGTTTACTAGATCATCATTACCAGTTTGGACTGCTATCAGAGGATAGTAGTCTGTCTCGTGGACCAGGGAAGGAAGTTTTCTAGCTAAGGAAGTTTTCTAGCTAAATTTCATTAAAAACTTGCTTTGAAAATCTATTCCTGACTGTTACTGCTTTAAATCTGAGACAGTAACAAAAGTTTAATTAGATTTACATACAAAGCACATTAAACCCAAAATTTCACATATCCCTTTTAGATGCTTCCATTAGAAGAATGTGGTCACTTTGGCTGCATGTATAAGAATGGAGGAGAAGGTCTGAAAACCTAAAAACCTGCTTCTACATCCTGTGTACTGAGTTCCAGATGACAATATTTGATGCCTACATAGTTTCTTGAAATCCAAAGAAAAAAGTCAAAGTGCTTTACAAGGTATTACATACACGTACCCAGAAATGCAATTACTGAGTAGCAGTGGGTGGGTAGCAGCTACTTAGCACGTCAAATGGATTTGCTTGTGTACTGAGAAGGGATGATTGAGGGAGATGTAGCAAGTACAGCAGATATGAGAATACAGGTTAAGGTATGGCAAACGTAAGAGAATGTATGCTGCAGTCTTTGCACTGGACTAGAAAACAGACTGGGGCAAAATCCCATGTAAGGATTAGTATATGTTAAGGGCAAAGTGCAGTTCCAAGATACAATATAAGCTCACCATAAACAGTATTATTGAGGTCTAATGCTTTGTATACTACAACATTACAAAGAACTTCTGAAGTACATGATTATAGGTATCCACAACTCCATAAGCAATTAGGTTGCATACAGGAAATGCAGGTCTTGAAACAGCTTTCTACCTGAAGGGAACATTTGTCTGCCTGTTCCATCTGGTGACAGTTTTTCCACACTTTTCTTTTTTTGTTGTTGTGGGAATGGCTCTGTCAGTGCTGAGCTTGTGGAAGTGAAAACCACCTCCCCACAACACTTGTCTGCATTTGGAAACTTCCATCCTGATGTTTCCACAGCTCAGCTGATATCCATCTTTCTAGTTCAGCCTGTGAGGGCTCTTCCTGCTAAGCAGCCTGGTTACAGCATACGCAGGAACACATTTCCCTCCAACGTGCAAATTCAATTTTGAATCACAGGAGATTGATGTTGCTGTCCAACGCTATAAACTCTAATTGTGTGGGAGAACAAATTTGTTTTTCTGACCACTCATCTTTGACAGACTCATTATTTTGTCATAAGGCAATTGAAATGATATTTTTGGCAGTTACATAAGGTGCAGGAAGCACTCTGGCGTGTTGAAGGAGCAGTGTTGTTGTAGTGGGAGCAGGAACCCTGGGAGCACTGTGTTCTTCACAGGCTCTATTTACATACAGACAACTGACATTAAAATGCTGTAAATATCACTAAGGTAATCACTAATAGTGTGCTGACGCTCTTGCATGTGAGTGCCAACCAACAGAGTAGGGGTCACATGAGGGTATCATTTCTGTTGAAGAGATCATTCATGGGAAAGAAAGACAAGAGAAGCTCTTTGATACATTTTTAACAACTAGCCATATGTTCCTCACTTAGATACATCTTTGGATCATTCTAGGTCATCTTTAAAGTTTAGAAAATCAACTTAAAACCAACTTGTAAGCCCTCTGCACAGACCCTTAAATTTTACATGCCACGAATCAGCTCTCTGCTCCCAGATAAGCGAAGTCTGAGCTTGCAGAGGAGTTGGCTTGTTTGCTCTTTGCGTTACTGCCCACGCAACATGGTACACACACAACATAAAATACCATCCCCTCATGGTTTTAATTAGGTGTTTTAAAACACTGTTAGCAATGTTGGGAGCCTTAGTCAGCTCCCTAGTGCTAGCAACTACTTCCAGCACCTTGGTACAGTTGTCTTAAAGGACTTGGCTATGTTTAGCAGGACATCAATCGTGTTAAGGCTGTCATCTACATTATGCCTCTCAAGCTTGCTAATGACCTTGAGGCAGCTTCACCAGTGAGATTTAGTTTTCTAATATGTTGTTGACAAAGATGGAAATTTCATGTTGCAAATACAGTTTTAAACCATGAAAAAGGAAGAGATGTAAGTTTAGAAAGCGAAAGTTAAAATGTAAGCACCTCTAAAATATGCCATGAAGTCTTTGGGATAAAACCAGCTTTGCATCTGAATCATTAGATTTTCAGGTTTTACTCTTTCTTTTTTTTTTTTTTTTCTTTTATGAGACAAATTCATCACAACATGAGAAACTGTGCAGGCAAGTGACAAAACTCTTGCACCACTGAGTGTACAGGTAAACACCATGAAACAACTCAGATAAGTCTGTTTTCCTTTAAATCTCTCTAAAAGTGGAACATCTTTTCAGACAGGCTCACAGTCTTGGAAACATCACAAGTCTGCTGATTATTATTATTCATTATGTCATAGGATTTTTCTATGTCATGTCAAAAAAAAAAACAACCCACAAACTATGCTGATCCTTATGCTAGACAGCTTTACAATTGGAACAGATTTTGTGCGGATGAAAAAAGTATAAAGGACACTGTTGTGAAGAAATAAAATGATTGCTGGCCAATTTACTTCTGTGAGGATGGAATAGATACTGTGAAGACACATATAAAAGAGATAACAAGATAATTCTTGCAATCTAGGCTACCAATGCTCACTGCGGGGACTACCCTTCTGAAGAAGTTCTGAACTAAAAAGGTCAAAAAAACTGAGCACAGTTGGCAATCAGAAAATGGCATGGGCTGCAAGTAGGTCTGCTGAACAAATGTCCCAGCTCACGTGAAGCACAAAAGTCAACTCAATTTTTTATTCAGCATTTTTTTGAGTCACATGAATATCTCAGGTCCACATTGCTGTAAGGAATCCAAGTCCAAAAAAGGCACTACATCTTTTTTTGGGAAGTTATGAATAAGATCCCTGTAGTCTGCTGGTAAAATGTAGCCACTACAGTGAGAGTAATGAAATGCGAATCTTTTCTTTCATTTGTATATTTACGGAAATGCCTTTGGTCACCAGTCTTCTTCCCTGTCCCTTTCCCCGATTTTATCTAATACATCATAATCTCCCACTGAAAAAAAAAAATTCCTCTGTGGAATGGGGCTACATCAATAATGAAGGATAAAAAAATTCAATAATAACAAATATAACTTTGTATAGGTAGATATATTATTCTTTCATTTGCAAAGCAAGGACTAATGTTGGATCAGATTTTTTAAGCTTCTTAAATCTGTAAGTAGCTTTGTGGCTAGAAAAGAAGTTTAACCTGCGCTCAGTAATCCTACTGCACCTTAGTACCTTTGAATCCAGAGATTTACAGAAGCCTCTTCAACTTTATTCTTTACTGTTTAGTTTTTGCTGCTAAATTTGGGAGGCAATTGAATTAGATTCCCACAGGCAGTATGGAAAATTGGGGAAGATAGCTTCTTATTCTCCCTCAGCTGAATATAATGTATCTAGTAGGGAACAGTGAAACCTAGGCACAGAGAGCATGTTTGCTTTGCTTTCTCAGTGGCCTACTTCCAAGCAGGTTAGAGAGCTTGAAATTAAAAAAGAAAACAAAGTCCAAAAGGGCAGCATAATTCCCTTTCCCACAGGAGCGAGTACTTTCAAGACTCACAGAAAGCATGCAGGGCATGGAATTGCCTGCTGTTTGCAGTAAGCCTGCCCAACCACAGAGTACACAAGGGCTGAATTTAAATATTAACATGTTTTTAAGATTTGTTATGTTAAGATGCAAGTAAACATTTCTCTATAACCTGATTATTTCTATGGGAACTACTGTCAAATTAAATACTGGTCAATATGAACAAGAACTACAGGACCACTATTGATCGATTTGTATCTCAACCTGTATTTGATGAGTACACTGCCTGATAGATACATACTGTCTGCCTTTTGAAGCCAAGTGTTAGTGGGGCAGGTCCTTTTGGCTTCACTGCTCCTTTCCCCCTGCCCCTTTCAGACAGAGGCCCAGAAGCAATCTCACCTTGCCAAATAAACTGTAAATGTTTCTGAAATGCAGCAGTTTACTAGATGACATCCTACCATGCAAACAGAGGCAACTGAAAATGTTTACAGGCTAGGTCAGAAACACTCAGAACTCAAATATAGAAAGGAGGAGGCAGTAACCTATTTAATCTCTTACAAACACCTCAGTCTTTAAGCATTTGAAACTGTTCTGATTTCTTAATACAAAACATTACAGACCAACAGATATGAAAATATTCAGGCTTACTTCAGTCTCTTAAATCCAAAGTCTAAAAATAATCCAATGATGCTTATGCTAGTAGAAAGGAACAACTAATTCTGAGTCCAAGTTATTTCAGTTCACCATATAAAAAAAATACCTACCCTTAGTAATAAATACTTAGATACAGCTAGCCAAGTGGAATGGCCAAATGCTCTTTTAAAACTTTCACTTCACATTCTCTAAGTGTTAAAGCTGAAATAAATCTGTCTGGAAATATAGCTGTCATTAGCTGCTGTACAGAACTAACTTCCATCCCCTTCCCAAATATTCATTTTTGCTTTTCCTTCAGAGATATGAGGTTTCATGGAAATGTGTCAATAAAGAGAGTGGCTATAAAATCTGCTAGATTTTGCCAGCAGCATGTTCTGCAAATAATTTCACCCGTGAACACAGTTTGCCAGATTCTTCGCTGATGTAACTCTATCTGGCTGCAGCAAAATCAATGAATTTATGTTAGTTCACACTGTCTGAAACGTGGCCTAATTTGTTTCCAGTTTTCATTCATATTATCCTAGACTCAGTGGCTGTATTTTTAGATAATGGCAAATAATCACTTATAATTTTGAATGGCAGGCCCAAGATTTTGAACAAGTATGGGATGGAAACTGGGAGTCAGTGGAGGATAAGGAGCCCCAGGTGTGATGTGCTTTTAGGGACACAACTGCTGAGAAGGTAGGGTGCTGCTATTTCACACTGTTTCTCTTTTGCTTTTATCTCTACCCTCAGAAATAGGAAGCTTTTCTTATCTACGTGAAGGATGCTGAACAGGGACCTTGCCAGTCATGTCTCTCCCAGAAAGGAAGTAAAATCTTTTGCTAAGATGAAGATCAATAATTCCTCCTGGTGCTCCCAGTTGATCATTTAACACTAGTGATTGTTTTGCTAGGTTCCCAGGCTACCACTGAAGAACGGGGAAAAAACAAAGGATGTAAACTCTATGTATATCAGTGTTACAATGAACTTTTCTTTTTCCTTCCCTCCCACCTGAAAATGTCACTCTTTCTTTATGGAACCTCTCTGGTCTCACCTACTAACTTGCTGTACTTCACACAGCAATCAATGTCATGATACATACATGAAAGGGGATGGCAAAGTGGGAAGAACATCTGTTGCAGAGGTACCACACAGCTTAGGTGTTCTGAGTTGCCATGATATATCACAGGTGTTTTAAAAAGTTTGTTCTAAACATCAAGAAAAAGTAGTAGATAGCAAAAACCTGCATATGCTCAGCTGCCCATACTGTTATGCATCTGAGAGAGACAGGCTACTGGGACAAGACTGAATCTCTCTCCGCCAGCTGCAATAGTGCAATCCGCTTCGCAGTACCCTCTCATTATCCGTCTGATGGTGCAAAAAAGCTAAGGAGCATGCTGGCTGAGATTTTACCACTGCTTGTTGCCACCACAATATTAAGGAAGCAAAGTTTTTGTTATCTTTTTTTTCTGCTGAGAAACAACCTGCTTAGCCAGCCCTAGTTCCCTATCCATCCATTGGGCAGTAAGTCACTATCAGCAAGTCAATATAGACCAACAGATACCCTAGACACATCTTGTACTTTAATCACTATAATACCACCAGGCATAATTTAACCACTATATCACAGCAGTTGTAAAAATCTGTACCACAACCTGCTAGATCATTAAGAACGTGACACACAGACCTCAGATGAAAGACAGCAATATTTCACTGCTAAGTTTTATAGCTTGCACATTCAAAACCAAAAGTTAAAAATTCTTCAGAAGTCACAGTTTCTTCTCTTTTCTCCTGATACAAATCCGAACATTAGATTTGAAATTCCTGGCATTGCGTTAATGTGCATCACTACTTTTATTTTATTGAGAGACCAATTTTTCTGGTTTTAATTTAATTAATACCGGTCTTACATCTGCTCACTAGCAATCCCAAGAAAGCTGCTCTAAGATGCTAGCAATTACACCAAACTTCCTGTCTTTATTTGTAAGTAGTATTTCACAGTATCAGCTGCCAGCTGGTACCCTGAATTCTTTTTCCCAGCACAACACTGAAAAGGAACAATTTGTTGTGTGGGAGGTCTAAAACTGTGGTTATTAAATTACCATCCAAGTGGACATGCTTACAATACCATTCAAAAATATAACTTAACTCTCTGCAACAGAAAAATTTTACCCTCGCACGTAGCAATACCTCAAGTGAGCTGTTACTTATTTGTGTCCATGATTAATGCTGGACAGACCTAGCCAAAGCAGAAATCTCTTTACTTTAGCCTTAGAGAAAGACTCAGTGTGTAGCACCTATTGTATCACAGTAAAGAACAAAGATTTTCATGAGCCATTGTCAGGCGAGCAGCGTTTCTGCTACATGAGAAACAAACGAGGTTAATTTCATACCAATTGCGATAACTTTTTGAGGAATGTAATAGAGAAAAGCAGCATAAAAATATCTGTGGTGCGCACAGAATTCAACACTAGAGAAACCAGTTCTGTGAAGCAATACATCTGCTGCTCTATTCAAAAGATTTTAAAGGATTTCTGTTTAAGAGACCTCCTATGGACTCATTTAAAGTCTCAAATGTGCCCCTAGTAGTTATTGCTGCAGGGACTGTATATATGGAAGAGCCGGGTATGCGCTGTAACGAGTTGCCTCCAAGAGAGAGAAAATATGCATTATGCTACTCTGAGAAATCCTCCTGTGAGGAGCAGCCCCTGTGATACCTCACTCAGTGAAAAGGCCCCCTGCCACTGCTACTGCAGGATGCCGAGCGAGGGCTGGCCCCGTGCAGCTGCAGCAGCCGTGAGGGTGGGATCCCTGCACACAAGCACAGAAGATGTGCACAACAGCCCTCTCCGCATATGGCTGCTCTGGGACAGCAGATTTCAGTTGCAGAAGTAAGATATCTCTGATAGCTTTAATGCAACGAATAGCTCAGTCCTGTTTCTACTGCCGTCAGTAACAGGAAAGGCCTTTTTGTGGATCCTGGTATCGGAATTTAGTGAGGAACCTTCTCCCCTGCTCATTCCTTGATAGGCATCTGCTTGTTAAGTTTCTGTCTGTAGGTGAGAGGATTTTACAAATCAAACAAAGCCCTGAGGACACTTCCACCTCTCTTCCAAACAAACACAGAGGCCAGGAAAGGTTTGCCTCCAAGAGGAAAATGAGTCATAATTGAGAGAAAAGCAAATGCAAAGCAGAATCATTTACAGAGCTTTCCTTACCCTGTCAGAGTGCCTAGTTCAGCCCAACCCACTGTGGCTCCTACAGAACACCTGGTCGGGGCCATGCAGGATGCACCACGGGAGTAGAGCTGGAGCCGAGGGTAGGTTATAGCAGGAAAGCTTCAGGCAGTTGATCAGGAGACCCCACTTACCTCTCTTTGAAAACTGCCAGAAAGAAGTCAGACTTTTCTCCAAAGAGAAAGGACTACTGATCATATCCTTGGGGGTTTTTTTTCTACATATTTTGGCCACCTTTTGCTCTAAGTGTACCACCAATATGCACAACCAGCAATAAAACACACATAAAGAACACGGCTGAGTTCTTGATCCAGTCATGTTCTGTTAATAAATATAGTTCCATGTAACCTAACAGTCCCTGAAAAGCCCAGGACTTCAGTGCTTTAAAAAGACATGTACTTCCAAGTCATATTTCTTTTCTTTTATCTGTTTTGTTTTACAGGAGATGTGTGTGGGAAACCTAAATAACTGTCAACAGAGGCACCCTTGAATTTTCAGTATCACCATGAGATGTCTAGGCACTGACTGGCCATTTAGGAAAAAAACAAGGATAATCAAGGGTGTAGCAGAAATGTTGTTCAGGTTGGTTTCTTAAGAATCCCAAGAATCCAGACATGAAAACTTTTGGCATATTTGGAGTACTGTGTCCAGCTCTGGAGCCCTCAGCACAAGAAGGACATGGAGCTGTTGGAGGGTCAGAGGAGGGCCACAAAAATGATCCGAAGGCTGGAGCACCTCTGCTATAAGAACAGGCTGAGAGCGGGGGTTGTTTAGCCTGGAGAAAGCTATGGGGAGACCTTATAGCGACCTTCCAGTACTTAATGGGGCCTATAGGAAAGATGGATAATTACAAGGCACACGGCAGGTATATTCTTTACTGGCATATGTTCCAAGCTATTTGTGAATAAACTATCAGAGTTGAGGGCTGCATAATGAACTGTTCAGAGCAAAGGAAGCTGACTAAATGTTTCAAAAGTGGTTTTGTTCTGGTGTTTTCTTGTGCTTCATTAGGGTTCATTTTCAAAATGCTTAGGTCTCATAGCTCCATCTGAAATAATTGGGAGCTGGTTGCTTTTTATTACCAAAACAGAAACTACAAATCCATTTAAAAATATATAGACCTTTTTATGTTTCTCTTTTTTCCTTTTTCTCTTTTAGTTTTTTATCTTGATCAGAGGTCAGAATTTCAAAAAGTGAGAAAACAGAACAAAACATTTCTCATTGTTTATCATGCTAGCATCAATTTTTTTAAACTTTTAAATTTCATAAAATATAAGCTCCTTGTCACAGAATAATTCCCAGAGGGAATTATTCTGATAAGAATTATTTGCTGCTAGAGCCGTGCAAGTAATTGATTTTTCAGTTCACTGACTGAACTGAAAAAACTTGGGGGGGGGATAATTTGTGTCAAATGAAATGTATAGTTTTATGTTCAGGTTTTAAATCCCTTTTTATAAATTATTTTTGACAATTCTTTTAATGACAATATTTCCAAATGAAAAATTGTGCCTTTTTTGAGTTTTCAAAAAAATCAGTCAGAAGTATTTATTAATGTGGGTTGAATTCTGAAGATACTTTTAGCTGTCCCTGACAGAATTTCCTTCTGTGAATAATTTGTACCTTAAAAATACTAATCCTTTCTCATGCTGAAGAAAATTAGATGGAAGTGAGTGGTTTGTGTTTGTGCATCGTGTCTGAAGCATGCCAAAAGCAACTTAACATCCTATAGGTTAACTTAGACCTTGAAAAAAAGCTATTGGTTCATTTGATCTTTAGTCCTGTTGGTATAACAACACAGCACAATGAAATTATTTGCTGGGACTAATTATAAATGGTCCAGGAAATGAATGAAGTTCTAACTGTGCCTTTTCTTTTTAATTTGGGAAAAAAATTTCTTCTTTCACCTACTACATTTCAGTTACTAACTTTGCACAGAGAAAGCTTGTTTTCTTTTTCAAAAATAACATAACATGTTATGCTATTCAAAAATAACATAATAGACACTTCCTACTGTTATCTTGAAGACATTAAGTTTGGTGGATTCTGCAAACATTATGTTTTATTCAAGTCAATGGAATTATACGAAGATGGTAAAATTCCAAATGCTTTTCAGTGTTGGAAAGCTTGCAATAAATACTATCAATGGAGCCAATTTACTCACTTCTCATGCAAGAAAAATGTGAATGTCGTACATTAATAGACAGCCTGTGGGTATGTCTCCTAATGGATGACCTGGTCTTCTCAGAAGTGAGTGACCAGAGCTAGGGAAGGCTATTCACTTGTCAGATGCAGCTGGATAGGAGCTGTTAGACCTCAGATGGGAAAAAGGACAGGAGACCTCGCTTTTAGCATTGGCCTTGGAGCAGTGAACAGGAGACACATATGGATGCACACATATGCCTGCCTGTCACAATATCACCAGTGCTGATTGGTTTGCCAAAACAGGTCTGCCACTGGGTTAAATACTTGCCCTAGCTCCAAATTCCTGTGACACAGGAGAAGAGACTTTGCGTATGCCCTTCTTTGTGAAATGGGGTTGAGGATACTGCTTTGATATTATTCTGTAAGTCTAAGTAGCAAAGGACCAGTAGTTCCAAAACAAAGTCTTAAGATTCTGACCTAATGTCAGACTAGAATAAAATAGTGATTGCTTTTGGTCTTCAAGTGCATTGGAGCATTTATTATTCATGTTTGTTTTTAATGAAAACTCGGTAAATAAAAGAATGTTCAGACAGAGGCTAGAGAGGAGCTGCACTGTCCACTGAGGGCTCAGGAACATGTTTTTGTTGTCTATGAAAACAGACATGATGGGAGGTTGAATTTGATCCAGTGACTATAATACGCCACATACCATAAGAATTAGACAACTTCATTTATATTTCAAATGTTTCAAATCAATACTTGCCTTCATATTCTGTGACCCCCACCAGGAAACTCTTATAGCTGAAAATTTAAGGAATAGATTGCAAGTTATGAATAATATAAGGCTGTCGTAGGGGAAAGTAAATTGTGAAATACTGCTGACAAAACCAATCAGTTTATGTTTATGCTGAAGAACAAATCTTTGAAATTCCATCTTGCATAACATAGCTTTTAAGTTCCTATACAACTTTTTTCCATTTTCCCTGAAATGTCAAGCAGGCTTCCTCAGCCACAAACTCCAATGGAAAATTCTGTTCTCAAAGAATGTTTCAGCTAATCTGGAAGTAAAACGTATGCATATATATAAAAAAATAAACATAATGCATAGCTCTATGAACAGTACTGGAGAGCTAGTAGATTGAGCTAAAGAAAGAACCTAGATTTGAGGGGAAAAAAATAAAGTAGTCACTAATACAAGAAGGTCTGTCAGCAGCCATTTTTCAAGCAGCAGCATATTACAAGAAATAGATCTAGCAAGACTGGACAGAACCCTGTTTGAGGCATGGACAATCAGAGGGTGAACAACAGCTTCCTTGTGTTAAAGCATTCTTCATGCCATGGACTTAAGGAGACTGCTGTTTGAAATGAATTGTTTTTTGTTTGCACAATGACAGAGAGTTGCCATCCATTGAAAAGAAGAGGGATTTGTCTTGAAGACCTGGTAAGTGGGAAGAAACAAGGGGCACTGAGAGGATCCAGCGAGAGTTCTTCCACGATGGAGAGTGTTATCCTTAATGAACTCGGGCACAATTATCAGAAACCTCCTGAATTATGCAACTAAAAAACAAAAAGAAAAGGATAACAGACACTTTATTAGGCAATAAGTAATACTTCTGGGGATGAAGGCGCTAGTGTTTGTCTGGTACATTTCAGTGCTGTGTTCTTTCTCTCACACAATGAGAGAGTTGCAGAGGAGGAAGGAGACTGAGATTTAGGATGGTGCCCACAGAAGTCATGACCTTCTGCCCCCACCATTACTGCTCAATGTCTTTCCTCATCTGTTCTTATGCCTGCTCAGCAACTCCTCCTGTTGACCTACATGAGCCAGGAGAGGAGTGTTACATAGGATTCAGAAGTGCCTCCAGATCTTGTTAAAGCTGTTCTTTGCTTTCATGTTGGGTAGAAAACCTCAGAGGAAAAAGCAGAACATTGTGGATTTTCTGCTGTATACAGATTCATCATGATATATAGCAAATCAACTGAACTAAATGACTTAGTGGTGATATAATCATATCACAAGGGGAACAAGCTTCTGGCACCTGTCCAAGCTTCTTGCAACAGAAATTGCATGTAGCTTTCAGAATACAACATATTTATCCCCCCCCCCCTTTTTTTCTGTGCAAAACTCTTGTGTGTTTTGTCTCAGTTTTACCCTTTCATAATATTCTATGGGTTTTCAGATGCTCACTTACCACTGAAGATAAAGAACTTGATAAAATAAGGAGAAAAAAATGTCTTGGTCTGTAACAGGCTTCTCTTGAGATGAGTCTGCACTGCAGACTGCGAACTCCAATAACACCCACGACAAAACAGCTGCCTTCTCTCAGTGTTACTGCCATCCACTCCTGCGGCTGCAAGGCAGGACAAGTGCCCTGGCCTGCTGCATGCAAATCTCTTAGGATGAAGTCTCAACTACAATTCATGACAATTCTTTCCCCTTTATGTTTGTCTAGTGTAGTTACAGCAGCTGAATTTTCAAACATGGTTTCTTTTAAAATGTGCTAAGCTTATGAGGATAGAAAAAAGTACACATTTTATGTCATAGGAATTAGGGGAAGCTCCTGCATTCAGGGCACCAAAGACTGGACTTCGTGTTCCATTAATGTGTTTGCATCGCAGCAATATTTGTACAATACTTAGAAAGGCCTCTTTCCTGTTACAGCATACACTCAGCCCATTTTAAATTGCAGAACATTTTCTCTGGGAGTAAGCCCATTTTTAGTGGTCCTAATAAGTGCAAGAGATATTTCTAAAGCCCTGGTATAATACAACATAGTCAAAATTTACAAAATCTCCAATTTCTCTCAAGAGCCAGCACTAAACCACCTCTAGGTGGATTCATTTTAAGTGCCAAAGGTCTCTAAAAATGTAACATAATGCTCTTTGAATCAAGCCTTTAGACAGAGCATATGTATCTTCTCCCCACAATTCACAGGCAGGCTGAATGTCAGCCACACACTTAATTGTGCATTTGTTAGTCAAAACCTGGGAATGACTGTACACTGAGGAAACCAATTACCTACGTTTAAAGTATGTACTTAACCTCCTTTTGGAATCAAGATACAACACTTTGTCATTCCGTTGGTACCACTCTCCTGCATCTCTCCTATTTAAAGCAGGTGTATTTCATGAAGCATTAACAAAAAGACAAGCAAATGTATAGATCACAAAATGTATAGTCTGCATTAGTCTCCAGAAACAGCCGTTGGAATGAAGAGATTTCAGAATCTGATCTTTTAACACAGTGACTCTGTATCTGTAAAAAAAAAAAAAGTCCACATGTATATTTTAAACTATGAGATATTTGTATGTCAGAACTGAGGCTGTGGCAATCATCCACCTGAAAGGATGAATCTCAGGAAGAATCACCACCTTGAAGGCTCCTTCTGCAATGACTAACTGATCTACCTGATGAGAAGGTAAAATGGTGTGAACTGGTTTGAGTGTGTAAGGACTCTACGCTGTTGAAACTTTCTTTTGAGGAGAGGTTAAATTTTATTTTACATTTCCCTATTCCTTTCATCCAACTGTTTCTCCAATCCCCATTCAGAAAAAAAAAATCAAATGAAAAAGGGGGATGAACCCTCTTTTTTTCCAGATCTAGCTTGCAGAATCGGTTAAACATTTTCAGTGGCAGAATATCAGCAGCTAATGACGCTCAGATTGTGTGGTATTTGGCTCATTAGTAACTGCAACGCACCATTCTGGAACCACAGTTCCCATCTTTCAATCTGCAGAGGGGAAGGAGCTGCCCGTACTGACAGACTGCAATTCCTATGGGACACAAGTGATTAAAAATGTAACTGGCTCCTTGCTGTTCTGCTGTCCTGCTGGAAGAATGACTTCAGGGGCATTCAAAGGAAGGGAGGCATGGTTCCATAAGCACAGAAACCTTAATGAAGCTTGTTAAATGATAAATAATCTTCCACATTAACAAAGAATAATAAGTTTAGTTTTTCATTGTAAATTGAGATATTCCTACCACAGGTTTCCCTTCTGCCTTTGAGCCACTCAGGCAGCGACTCCCCATGCAATAAAACTGAAGGAGTGATGGTCACCACAAAAGAAGCTAAGACAGTAAGAAATGAGCAGCTGGAGCTACACGGGGGTGAGAGGAGGGAAGGAGGATTTCCCGAAGTGTGTCACTGACAAAACAGATGCTGTCTTATATTGCAGCTCTCTCCCTTGTCCCAACTGCCATCATTGCACCCTGTTTCCACCATATCTGCTCTCCCAGCAGTGCAGAAGGTTGTGGGACCTGCTGAGCTCTAACTGGGGGGCAGGAATGGTAATTTCCTGGATTTTTTTAAAGTCAATTCCTGGCTGTGCTTGCACAGCAAAATCAACACCCCTAGCTCTAAGCGAAGGGAAGAAGCAGCCTACGGTTCAATAAATACAATGAGAGGATCTAGAACCAATTCAAATGTGATGAGGCTATAGAAATACCACCAAGGTAAGGTTAAAAACCCCCAAACCTCTGAAATGACTCTCTCTCTTCCTCAAAAGCTACACATGACAGGCATCTGATGACCAGGACATCTGTGTTGCAATGAATGCTAGCAGCATACATAAAATGTGAGGGATCACCTACTGAGGGAATGAATTTAATGTTCCCTCTCCTGAACAAAGGCTACCAAAGGTTCCTGGACTTCAGTTCATGTTCACATGGCTTGGCCTGTTTTTTTCTGAACAGGCTTAAACACAAACACTACAGAAGCATTATCAAATCAAAGAAGTTAAAATTACTATGTTTATGACAACTTCAGTAAACACCATCCCAAAGTATAAAGGTCCTTAATGCACGAGGGATTTAAATGGGGAAATGAGTAAAATCAGTTTTACCAAATATATAAGTCAGAAACAATAAGCAGTCCAGCAACCATTCTCTCTCTGGTAACTTGCATTAATATATATATAAAGTGTTCTGGGAACTGAAGCAATGCTTCAGTTCAATAAGACTAATGCAATTTAAGAGAAAGAATCCTGTTTTTCCCCTCCTTGCAATTTCAAATGAGAGCTTCCTAAAACTTGTGACCATTGCTGAAATCCAATTCAGGACTCTGGCTTATCAAATTCCCAGCTCTGGCACCATGCCTTTGAGGTATTATAAAGTGCTGCTCATCACACCAGCTCTGTCTATAAATGCTCCAGATAACTTTAAAGTGCAGACACCCCATTTTGAAACAGGCAAGTGTTCACTGTGAATCAAAATGGAGTAACCAAGTGTGTGCAGCTTTCAGCCAGCAATTCTTTTCTTGCGAGGCAACAAAGGAAAATGTGTAAGCACAAAAACGTCTGTCTGTAACATTTTTTTTAAACTTGGAAACCTTTGCAGGACAGCACACCTACACAAAACCACCGCTTTCTGAGTCCCTGGAGAGCAAGCATCTTATTCTGTAATTCATCCCACAGCTAAGAAACCACCACGCTAACAAGCTCTCCCCAGCCTCTTCCCCTGCAGGTACTTCCCTGGAAGCACAATCTTAAATCAGACACTGCCATGCCAGATATAGACCCCCAGACAAAGACCAAACTCTCTCTGCCAACGCGGTATAAGAAAGCCATGGCAGCACCAGCATCTGACTTTGATGAAATCACCAACTTTTCCATTCAGACAGTTGGAGCTGAATTAATCCCTCATCTTCTTTAATGCTGAGAGCCATGTCTTGGGAATTCAGTACAGGAACATACTCATCTCTCTGATAGGCAATAATGCAATATATTACTGATGGGGGAGCCTGCACATCAGCACTGTGACAGTGACCCTGACCAGCAGATGACTGAATGTGTAAGGAGAGAAGGACCTGCTCTAGCTTGAAGGCACAGCCTCAACTTTGACAGACAGTCCTTCACTCTTGTCCCAGTACTAATTTTCCAATGCATTACTTTGTCACTTGGGTATCCAGAAATGCTTACTATGAAGGTATATGACAGCCCCTGATAATACATGTCTGTGGCAAATTAACTGATCCCTCTTTACAGTGGTGATCTTTAATGCTTATAGGGTATGGTAGGTTATTAGATGGAAGGCACTCTGTTATGGTCCCTGGTGTAATACGTTACCAGACAGCAATGTGCCAACTATCTATCACTTACAAAATCATGTCATCCCTGAAATAGGGCCTGGCAGCACGGGTTAAGGGAGGAAGAGAGTTTTAATTATATCTGTGGACAAAAAGAGGTCCCAAGAAGAGTGGGCAGCATGATTATTTATTGGCTGCTCAAAAGCACTCAACACAGTCCAAGAAAAAGATCAGGCTCTGAGATATAGTGGTTCACAGTGCTGTTACAGACTAGCCTTGAAGTCAAGTTCATGCTGAAGAATAAAATTACCTCTTACAATATGCGGTTTGCTTCTGAAAATGAAAAGGGTAAGAGATGTATTAGTAACGCTGGCATTAGTGAAGGCAGCTGGTTTTAGATATTTGGTATTTCAGGGATGTGAGTTTAGCATCATTATTAGAAGTACAGCTTACTATACTCCTCTGCTAACTTCCCAACAGTGAGCAGATGGTTACCCTATTACCAACCATTTGCATTTAACATATTGTAATGATTTATATACCACATGTCACTGAGCAAAGTGAAAACGTTCACTGGCAAGTAATTAGTTGAGTGCGAAGACGCATATCTCAATGTATATAGCTTTATTGTAATCAAATTTTATCTTTTTGGTTGTTAATAGGTTTATTGTGCAGCATAACAGAAATACTGATGGCAGTTAAACATGAACCACTATGTCCCTCTGTCACTGGGACAGCACTGGGACAACATATCATTAACATTCGTACCAGTAATGGTGCAAGGAGGACAGATTATAATGATCCATTGTGCTTCTCTACCAATCTTTCTTAAGTGTATTTCAAAGTACTCTATAAAACTTCATATATTAGATACTGGCTCATACTACAGGCCAACACACATCTAGAGAGGGTGGAAGGCAGGATACTGCACGGCAGAGAAGAGAGAGACTCTGCATAGCTCCCATGAAAACAGAAATGGATTTAAGGATGAAAATGAAAAGAATCACAAGCTCTTCCAGGGCGTTGACAAGGAAGAAGCAGACAACTATTGATGTTTTCACAAACATCAAAGTCAGAGGATTGACTCAAAGGTTCAAAGAAAGAATATAACTTTAGAAAACTGCCCTCCAGCACTGGGATATGGGCATGTATACGTACCTTATGCATTGCATTATCCATAGTACGTCCCAAGGCCTAGTTGGATTTAACCCACAGTATGAAACTATAGATGATCAGCTCCTGTTTGAATTGTTTTTGTTTGGTTTTAGGCTTATTTTAAAACAGTGGTCATCACCCCAGAAATGTCAAAATAATCATCACTGAAGTACAGCTACGTTACTCCACAGTATGGCAACATTTCCAGCATAAAAGTCATACCAATCATTCCTTTTTGGTAATTGATGCTTGCTTAGAACTCTGGATGAACTGTTGTGTAAGCAACCAGATGCTGTTGATGGACAGAATCTAAGGCTCCAAGGACCCAGTGTGCTGCAAAAATTAAAGGTGGTCTCATATAGCAGTGGTAATATATTAAGAAGTTCTCCAGTTCCTGCTCCCTCCTAGTGTCATTAGGATGCCTCTTGCCATTCAGCATCCTTTCATTTCTATTATGTCCCATGAATCTAACCAGGACACAGACTGTTATCCTGCAAAGGGTGCAGCCAACATTATGCTTTCCTGAACACGTCAGCAGCCAGACTTTCTCTTGGGAATACTACCTGCAGCATAGCCTCTTGTCTCCTTTTCCCTGACTATATTACTGCCTGCGAAATTCACAGCATTGCCATTTCTTTCTGTAGCACTTTTATTACTTTTCCATGAACAAGATTATATTCTATGAAAACAGACGTGCAGCACTGTTGAAAACTTACCCTGTTGTTCAGCCCATTTAACAAGATGTTTTACTTGATCTTTGGTGCAGACTCATTTGCATTACAGCCTGCTCTTATCAAGTAAGAAACATGACAATTCCCTTTGTGCACTAGTACTGCTGAGGCCCATTACTCCCAGAGACAGACTCAAAAGCAGAAGGGTTCTCACAGATCCCATGTAATGAGACTGTTAGACCTTCACCTTTACTAATTCACTTTCCGTTCTTCTGAATAGGTGTCTCTGTGTGATTGTATCACTGGACTTAGCAGAACTGTCCTGCTTAAATGATGAAGGCATCAGCTGCCTTAAATGAAGATGAGAGGATGAAAAGACTGAGAGGTGTGGTTTTATCTCATTTCTTTTAAACAGAAGCTGGGACAGCCTCTTTAATTCTGTCCTTCCTTGCCTTTTTTCCTTCCTTCTGTCCTCCCCTCGTCTCCATAACATATAGGGAGAGATACACAGCATTTACTACAGAACTGTACTAATGGAAATAAGAGGAAAGTTAATTATCTTAGTTTCAAGTATTTCCCTAAATCACAGCTGAATGATGGCTCATCTATCACAACTAATGAAAAAGATTATCTGAGAGAGAGAAACGCCACCTGTGTTAAGAGAAAGCACATGGATATTCTGGGTTCAACTACTACCTTCTGAGGCACTTCACATGTGAGGAGTATTCAGGAAATATCAGCTCCTAAGCATGTGTAATTAGGTACTGAGGTGGACAAAACAAACGGCAGGCAATCTCACCATGCTGATAGCCATGGAAGGGATCAGAATGTTAAAATAAAAAACCAAAGGAAAAAACCCCAACCCTACAAGTTGGTAGTTCCTATTACTTGTAAAACAGTTGGAAATTTTAAACTTTTAAGATGATAATATGCTGTATCACTCCAGCTTTAAATTCAACCTGAAGGACACTCCTGTGCCAGGAATCATTTATAAATGTGATCCGGACGATCCTTAAGCTTATTTCAGTGTTTGCATTAAACTGAAATATTTTGAAATGAAAAGCTTAAAGGAAAGAAAGTTTCTGCAAGATACCGGAATCACTGAATTTATTCAGAAAGGCTCTTTGGATAGCTTTTCAGCATACAAAGCAATACAGAAAGAAAATTTCTCATTTCTTTCATCAGGAGTTTCATCTCTACTCCTTTAATGTTCAATGGCAAAATGAATTATACTACAAAAAGGCTTGGTGCCTCTCTTCAAACACCCTGATCCTGCATGATACTGAGCTTCCTTGAAAGACAGCTGGGGGAGATCAGTATGGAAATACTTGACATCTTGCAAAATGAGCCAAGAAAAGATCATCAAATGCTAATGAGCAAAGACGGTGAGTGAAACCTGGTGATTTAAACCCACTCAGTTCAAAGGTGCATGGCAGAATTAGAGACCTAGTCAGCCATCCAGACTCTAATGCTCTGCTTCCCTTCCAGCCACTGCAAGACTGAGACCACTCTGAGCTGATGGACAGGACTTGTGTCACGAGGACAGAGGGTGGAAACAATATTATTTGAACATAGGCAGGAGTAAAAGTCATCCAGGACATCACTACTGAGCAAAACCTTTGAGAATGCTCATGTGTGAAAAATCATAGTGACCACTTAATTATTTCAATTCCTGATTATCCTAGATTTGTTTACAGAAAATGAAAGACCATTTTCCTTAGCAGATATATTAAAAAAAGCTAATTGCACTTGGGAGTTAAAGATAAATTGACATGCTTTTAAATACATACATTCTTTTTCTTTCCTATTCTCTAATGAGTTCATAATTTAATTGGAGAAACTGCTAGATTCCCTCCAAATACTAGTGAAAATCTCAAAGGGGAATAAGCTGCTTATGCAAGTGTTCTCATAAAACAAAGAGTATTCAAGTATGGTAAATAAATACTAGAAACAAGAATGGTTTTCAGTTGTCTCCTTAGAAGCTTGAAGCCTACATATTGTCATATTGATGGTCTGGTTCTGAGCTGAACATTAACAGAAACAGTTTCTATTATAAATAAAACTAAAGCACTTGTATATATTACCTCTTCCCTAGGGCAATGTTCTCCTTTTGGGTAAATTACAGAGGGATATTATTACAGCATTGTCAAGTGTATGCCAGCATAACATACAGGTTTAATCCAATTAATCCATCTGTGGAATGGATATGTAGAATAAACCAGAGGATGAAACCTGGTACAAACCAGCCTTTATGGTGTGATTGTCCACTGCAGGTAGCAACGCAAACTCCTGGCTCAGGAAGGTAGATCAGCTTTTTGGAAGAGGAGGGATGCTCGCCTCCCCCAACCCATCATAGCAGTGCTGAGTGGTTCGGGTCACAGCTGTCAGGAGGGGCAGGCTAACTAAAAAGACAAAAAAGCCCCAGCTCCCCAAGCAGCAAATATGCTTTCCTTCAGAGTAATTTATTCAGATTCTGAAATGGCTTTAAATTCAGATGAGATGATGTGAGAGCAAGAAACTGTTAAAACCGAGGATATTTTTCACTTGCTGTGAGAGGTTTCTGTTGCTGCTGGAAGTGCAATCGTAGTTGAGACAGGGTCAGAAAACCCCGGGGCTTAAATACAGAAACTTCAAGGCAAGAAGAGTATAAAAATAACTTCCAAAGGGCTTGATAACATTGTACAGAGACTACATATTCTGGTGTCATGAGGAAACTGGTAGCTCTTAGATCAAACCCTAATCACCCAAAAGCAACAAGATCCTTTGTTTTAGCCAGCTAGTCATTCTGTCACCCACTGAGGCGATGCAGTTTTACTAGCATCCAGAATTAATTTACAATACATGTCACTGACAATAACACTTAAAGCAAAAATACTTTGGAATGAATGTGATTAAACCTTTAGCAGCCTGATACAAAATCTGCTGAGAACCTTTTGCTTGACTTCAAAGGAATTATTATCAGGATTTTAGGGAACTTCTCCTACAAAAAAAAAAGTGTTAAATAAGGGAGCTGTGCCTCACAGCTTACTTCCAGGACTGTCCTTCACAAGGAATTGAAGACAGGCAGAGTCCACAGACAGTCCAGGCCATGACTGCAAGGGAGCAAAGTGAGAGAAACCTTTCTGAGGTTACTACCCAGGACACGCTCTGATTCTCTGCAGCAAGGCCAGATGAGGGGAAATATGTCTACTCCTGCTTAGTTTCCCATCCCAGAAGACTTTATTTATGCATTAGTCGACCTTTCTAGCCGTTAGGACCATCTTGCTTCAGCAGTTAATTAACACAAGTGCCATAATTTAATACAGCTAATGCTACTTGATGCCCTTTAATGTACCTTCCATTAGTGATATTATTGTAGTATTATCCTGTAAATTAAAATGAGATCAAGACTAAGAGAGGCTCTCTTTAATTAAGGTACTGGCACACTACATCGTCCATTATTCACTAGAAAAAAATCACCCTGATTTAGTGAAGCAGACCATCAGTAAGTCAGAATTGGTTCATGTGGATTATTAGGTTTCTTGAATAATGCAGGCACAATGGGGTTGCTGAAATTGCTAACAGCCACATTTCCTTTTTTTATCATCTTAATAAATACACAATGGAAGTGGTACATTGAAGATGAATAAACAGGTAGTAATAGAGGAGGTAAGGCATTTGTTGAGAGTACACAGGTTTTTATCTCTAATGCAACATACATCAGGCTTATTTCACACCAGAATGCAAAGCAATGACAAAACAAACCCTATATTAAGTGGGAAAATCTCCTACCTATTATTTGTTGTGAAGTATTAACCGCCACAGCATCTTGTATATTAAATATGGCAGCTTTAAGATAGATGCTTTTCATTGTTATTGATCCTTACAGTGTGAAACAAATTACATTTCATGCTGCCTTTAGAAACATGCTTTTATGAGCTTTGGTGATTTAAACTATATTTAACCTACAGATTATTTTTTTCAGTAAAAAGGACTTTAAAACATGTCTGCTAGCATAACTTATCTACCACCTCAAGCTCCTTGGTAATGTCTCCTTGTATCCTGCACTCATAGAACAGTCTAATCTAGCTTTACTAAATGTATATCTAGGTTTCAAAGCCCAAAATATGAATCACTGTAGCAAAAAATAATAATAAAAAAGATACTTACTTTCCAGTTAACATCAGAAATTAATGTGCAATGTCTGGAAAGTTCAGCTGAATCAGGAACAGTGGCACAAAACCCCTGGCAAAGCTTGGTCCCCTCCATCATGTTCCCATGCTCAGGCCATACCAGGACCCTATAATGCTGATTTGGAGACTTTTAAGGGGGAGGCCCTACAAAGTTTCTGGTAGGAAACCAAAAATACCTAAAACCAGGTGACAAGTTACATTTGATGTGACTAAATAGTTGGGGCTGCATACTGCAGGCCCACAGCTACTTAGCAGTAAACAAAACCATAAAGTCTGTAACAAAGAGGTCTCACTACACACTGAAGGAAAGGCCAACAAACCCCCAAAGAGTTGTTCTTCTCATTAGCAGAAGAGTGATAAGAATTCACATGAATCTAATCTAGTGAGATACTATTACACATCAGATACTTCTTTTAAAGCACGTGTCCAATTACTGCAGCATTTAGACAACAAGCATCAGCATCAGATAAGCTCTCTGTACAGTCACGCTTCATTTCTATAGATAATGTTTCACAAGATTGCCATGCCCCAGATGTGCTCAGAAGGTTTCTGTTTCTAATTTGCACGCAATGCAAATTTTTAATCCTTCAGATGCTTTCTTTGATAAAGTACTGATAGTCTAATTGAACTCAGATTAAGCTCCAAATGAGCTTTCAGATGGGGAGCAGCTTTTCCTGAAAGTGTAAGGACCTTCAGATCCTGAGCTTTGATACCTATGTAAATCTAACCTATATAGGAGTCCAATGGAGAAGGTACACACATTAAATAGAAGACTTTTTTCATATAGTGAGGCTAATGTTACTAAATGATTTCAAACAGTATCTTAAGCTGTCCATGATCTACTTAGTCCTCCCAAGATACTTCAGAAAAATAATTTGTTCAGTAACTAATGAGAGTTACAATAAGAATTCTTAAACCAGCAACAGTTATCTTATACTTTCACACATTAAATTAGTGATTCTGTACATGTGAATAGGTATTGGGTATGGACACAGAAGATTGTAGCTACACGCTACATTTATGGTCCTAAGAAATGTATTTTGATGTCATTTAAAATTTTATCGGCAGTGCAAAAGTGCTTATGCATTCAAATCTGCATGTGGCATCAATTCTTCCTTTATATGAAGTTAGAGAAATATTTTTCAATAGATTAAATCACAGTACTTTGCTTCTATTTTGATTCTGTGTTTCGATTTTTGCAATATGGAAATGCTTATGAACATAAAAGGCTTGTACACAAGAGGCAGAAAATGGCAAGGTCACTATGGGAGTAACAAAAATATAGTCACCAGTGTTTTATATAATCACTGTCTCTACATTTTTTCACTCAGTCCTGTGTCTGCAAAAATGCCCTGGCCTTCCAAGACACATTAGCTTTTCTGTTCCTTTCAATACTTAGCTTCTCTTAAAAAAAAAACCAACCAAACAAAAAAAAACAGAGGAAGGTTTGAACTCTCTATAGATGGAACAGAGGAGAGGGAAAAGGTACATTAGAGAGGTGAGTGAATTTCTAGTAGAGTAACTCCCATTTATTTCTTCTGAACAAATTGGCATCCAAGACATGCGTAAAGGCTATCACCCTCCTGCTTGAGGTCATCAGTCAATTGCTAGTTTGAGTTCAGAAGAAAATTTCCCGATAGGAATGTCATTGCACAGTTATTATTCTTAGGACTACGGCACCTGATACCAGCCACTGCTTGCCCCAGAGGGAACTATTTGTCTTGAACCCAGCTGAGTAATCATCTTTGTTATATTCAAATCAGTCTTTTCAAAACACTGTTGGTTTTTTCCATTTTACTTCAGCTTCACTGCATTTCAGAGCTAATTAAAGTACAAGGAATGGAGTCTAATATCCGCCGCCTTCCCCTTTCATACGCATTTCACAGCTGGATCTAGTGGGAAGGGTCTACACAAGGGCTGCTGTATCAATCACAGCTTACATTAAAGGCCTGAGAAAGTCAAATGATAAGACAGAATCTCTCTTTTTAGTTAATTGCTACCAGGTGAGGCTTTAACTTTAAGAAAGCAGAAAATGTCCTGGTAAAACAGAAACTGCTGGTATTACCCTGCTTTTGAGACCTAGGGTTCAAACTCCCAGGCTAGTGACGGCAAACACCCAGGACTTTGTGCCACTGAGTCAGAAACTTCTACTCTGACTAGAAGCAGACTTCAACTGTGCCAGATTTCCAATGTCTCAGCAGAAAATGTTGTCATGTTTGAGGAAATAAATGGTTTTGAATAACCTCTAAAACTGAACATACAGGCCTGTTTTTAATGGTATATATTCTCTTACCTTCCGTATACCCTTATGTCTGAAATTGCATAAAAGTAGCGTGCCAGATGTTGCTCATCTACATATATTTCTCCAGTTGCTGGCCTAAGCAGTCTTATCCTCAGGTCCGTGATGGTAAAGAAATCTCTTAACTTCTTGGTTGTGTCAAGCTGTCCATAAAGAGAAGCCATGTTATGTAGTCGAGGTCCAGCAAAAAAAGCAAATCTATCTTTGATTTCAAAGTGGATTATCTTGCTATTTGTCATGTACCCAGTAGAGTATTCCTCTGTGCAAATAATTTCCAGGACTGTGTGCTGCGATAAATCCCTCACTGATTTTGGATCCATGTGGAAAGCATCTAAGCAGTCTGTGGCATAATATTGGTAGGGCTGCCATGTTCGTCCATAGTCGAGTGATTTCTCCAGGATCATTTGGTCTGGACGGCCAGATTCAAAAGTGATAACTATGTTATCTGTCAGCTCAATGGTTTTGTTCCAGGAAAGTGTGATATTAACATGAAGAGGCTTTGGATATTCCTTCCAAGTCGTAGACTGCCAAAATGTGGAAGGATGTCTTCCTTCAAGATCGAACATCAGTTCTGGAGGATGAGCCAGTTCTTGGGTACTTGCATCACATTCATTATTGCACATGTAAGGATTGCCCTGGAAAAGAGCAAAGCAGTGTTACAAGAGGCATGGTAGAGGTGACTGTGACACATAAAGATGTTTTTTGTCTGGCACATGAGAACCACTGCTTTTAATTCAGAGGTGAAACCAAGAAACAAAGCATAAATGCTTGCAAGAGATACCTTTATCTTAATGAGATTTATCCTGGCTATTTTGCCAGTTGAAGTAAACGTACAAACACACACACATATATATAGCACCCTTGCTTCTCTAACATTAACATTTTTCTTAGTATGTTTCAGAGAAAGAAAAGAGTTTATTTACCCTGAGCAACCTGGGCCAGCAATTGAGTCACAGAAAACCAAGAACAGCAGGCAGGTCTCTAATAACTCAGTAACTGCGACTTTTCCTAGAAAGATGCAGCAGCTGAAGAGAATTTCTTTTTTAAAACAAGTACATTCCTCAAAAGCTCTGGTTATAAAAGACATAATTTTTAGAGCAAATGTTTTGAGGTCAGCAAATGCAGCCCATAGGTACTCGGTATGAACCAGTACCCAGTATACCTTCAAGTTCCCTTTCACCTGGGGTGTGACATTTATCATGCTTAACTGTGCTTCCAGCGTAGCACTCACCACCAAAAGCCATTAGAAAAAACAGTGCTCTGCCAGCTCTGAGGCTTGATTTAGACATCTGCCATGTTATTACAGGGTAGCGAAGTACTTCAGGAAAGACTCTTCATGAGGCTCTGGCTCCAATTTATCAGGACAAGATAATCCAGTACTTGATTAGGTAGGAGATGTCAGCAGCTCCTGCTGGAATGCTGCCGAGGTGGCTGGAGCTCTGAACTGGGGGTTGAGTTAAAAACAGCAACAAAAAAAGCTTGCCAATAGTGCACAGCTTTTACTGCTGTTTGTCCTTTGTAGCAAGGTGAAAGTGAATTATTCTCTTCCTGGCCTTTTGATGCATTAACTTGCACATTACAATCTTCTGCTTCTTCACAAAGGCTATTTTCTCTGCAGATTGGGGATATCTTGCCAAGATATCAGACCCTATAGGCTGTACTAAATAACATCTATCTAATTTCAGCTTTCAACAGTACATTAATACTTTGATACTTGTTCATTCTGTGTTTGTTCAAGAGAGCAACCACTGCTGTATATCCTCCTCTCTGCCTTACTGTCCAATTGTAGAGGAAGCCAAGCCTCTTTTCACTGATGGTCAGCACTGCTGGGGTAAAACATGCATATGCCTATACCTAACACTTCTCGACAGGGGTATAAGCATAGCTGTTATTGTCATTAATCAGAGTTCCCCCCACCTACCCTGAAAACAGAACAAGCCCTGGTACAATAATCAACCTTTTATTTTCTTATAATTACACTTATGCTTCTCTCCACCTCAAGATAATGAGGCGATTCAATGCCATACAGTGTGGGAAATAGGTTTCTAACATGAGTTTCCATCTTGGTCACTGCTTTGCTTCTTGACATACTCCCATGAAACACAAGCAAAAGGCCTTTGCGCTCACTCTGACCTCCCCACTGGCAACTTCCTCTTACCTGGGCAGGGAAGTACTATTTTCTTTCTCTCTGTCTTTCCTATTAATAGAGCTGAATGCTAAAACTGACAACAATTCACTGCTCAAAGATTGGAAAAAAACTACAAGACAACAAAAAGGGTTATTCGAAAAGTAGCACACTGCTTGTTACACTGACAGCTTCAAAGCACACAGCTGTAACTGGAAATACTCTGTAAAGCATGTCTATAATAAGTCCCTGCTATGGCTCCGATTTCAAGCCCATGGTTGCTATTTCTATGCCTTCCTTTTGAATAAAACAGTGAAAATCAAAAATAAGTTTTAAGCAGAACAGAGAAAACACCAAATATTTTAATTATTTGAGCTCCACTTAATATATTAGACAAATACCAGGATTTGCTAACTTACTTAGGCCTCTTCTTTTCCTTAGGGAATGTACACATATTTTGAAATCTGTAAGGTTCCAGACCCTTTGACTAGATGTAAATATCAATTTTGCAGAAAATGCTCAGAGCTACATAAATCACACCTTTCTGAAGTTTACTAGAAAAATCTAGTCACTTTGTGCCTGTCACTATGAAGCTGCCTCTGTACCTATAACGTATATCCTTCTGTCATCACTTTGGCAAAAGCAACTTCACTGAGAGGTCACGGGTATTGAAACCCAGCAAATAAATGCTCCCGGTTAGCCAGACAGGTGCATTAAGCACTGCTGAGGAATGGCTTTGGGCTCCTGCTGCACAACCAACCACTGAGTCTGTTGTGATTCTTCATGTTAAAAACTAAAGTTGTTCTTATCTGCTAGTCCTGGATGCTGGCGAAGGCACGTTTTATGACTTCTAGTGGATAACCCAGATTGTGTGGGATGTATTGTTTCTTTCTGTATGTAAGAGCTGACTTCTTTTGTGCTCTTTTTCTTTCGCTTTTACCTTTTTAGCAAAAGCTGAGGTGACAACATAATCAGAAAACACTGGGAGACAGGGCTCTAACAAAACACAAGCTAGTGTGGGTGCAGGAAGATCAGGAGAACTGATAGCAATAAGGTAACCAAAAGAATGGTGCAGGGAATGCTAAAAATCAGCCCTAGCTTACTACTGGATGGTAGTCTACATCTCTGTGGGCACAAAGCTTTTTGGGAAAGATGAAACTATTCCAATTAATAGCAGAATATAGTGAGAAATGGGCCAGAATTGCTGTGTTGTCCTGCACCTAAAACTCTTACCGGAGGTAATATCACCACTGAAAGCCTGGGGACATCCCTGCAAATGAGAATGCTAATAAAAAGCTTCAGGCATATCCTCCCCAATAAACTAAATTCTTCTTTTGATTTTATAGCACATAGTTCTTTTTTAAGAGGTGAATGATTTGATGACACCAAAATAACCTGCATGGAGTTCAGTATTCTAGAGGAAATTACAAGGGAAAAAAACCCCTAAGCTGATATAAGCCGATAAAATAACTGTCCTGAATTCTAACACAGGGAAGGGGAATGAAATGATGAGTTCAGGTAAGATCCTCCCTGCATATTGACAGGGCAGTTGCTGATGTAATTTTGAAATATTTAACATGATTATTGTTTCAGAGGCTTGGAATCAGATTCCCATTTTCTCTAGCAGCAACTTGACTTTAAACTGCTTCTAATTCATCTTCAATGTAATTTGCATGTTAAATTGTACTTACATTACCAAAACCGTGCAAAGGGGTCTTACACAACATGAACGTCCCTTAATACATATTAGTATGAAAACAATTAATTTAACTGGGATGAGTTACATATTTTAATGTCTTGATCTCTGTGATAATCCTCTTTAAAACCTCTATCTCAGTAAAATGAATACAACAACGAAAAACTTTCCCTGGTTTGTGAAAACTAAGCCCATTCTGTGTTGGGGGCATCTAATGGACTGGAGCATTAGCAGCTGTCAGTAATTTTGTGACCAGCAGGCAGCCATAAATAGATCTTCATTTAAGCCTTCCAATCAGCAGTTCTTCAGCTAGACAAAGTGGAAAATATTTATAACTTTTCTAAATTATATTTAAGCCATTAGGAGAATGCTAAATAATTAAACGCTAATAAATACTTCTAAACACTTTACTGCCAATTAGCATAAAAGGTAGCTGAAGCTTTCCCAACAGCATGACCAACTAAACAAAACCCACTATTTCCTGTACGGTAATTGGAGATTGGTATTAAATAGCTCCTTGCAGGCAGGCAAATTAGAATGCTATTTATTTTGTTTTATGCTGCTAATGGAATTCAAAATATTACCAAAACCACTGACAGTCTAAAAGTTTTGGTTTTAGGAAGAGGCACAACAAAGGCATGTGGCTATAGCACACAATTTCATCATGCTCGGCCCTGGCTGGAAAAAGCAGAATTACCTGAGAAGCTGCTAACCAGGGCTGACTGGTCCCTGTAGGGTTTCCCCTCAATTAGCTGGATTTAGTTTGTTTTAGCACACAGTGATTTATGTTTGTGCCAGCCAGGCTGAATTTTATGGTGGTGTCTGATCTGCTCTGCAAGTGTCCCTGCCCAGGAGGGGGTTTCGGGGCTGGCCTTGCTCCCGACGGGCAGGAGTGAGTCTTACTGCGTGCATCTTCAAGAACAACTTGGTGATGGCGAGGACAGTGATCCTAGACTGAGAATTTCCATTAAAACCAGAGGGCTAGCAGTAGTATGACCTTTGCATGTCAGCGGGGGACCTGGCAGTGGTGTTGCAGCTGCCATTCAAGGGTTAAAGTCCAAGTGCTGCCACTCAGGTGAAGCCACCTGCCCCTCAACAGGATGGCTCCCCAGTGGCACCCACACAGGCTTAGAGCTTGATTGAAGATGTTGCTTCTTTCAATCTGCCTCGTGTCCACACTAAAACCTCATGGACTTTTTTACTCAGGAACAATGACAGAGGGGCTTAACTTTTCTGCAGCGCGAGTATAAGAAGCTGTATCACAGATTACATGCTGTAATAGACACCTGGCTAAGTCTCTACAGAGGATTATAACTTGCATTTTCAAACTGGTGAAGGCTGCTGAGGTCAAACAGGCCAAGATTTTAAGAAGGAGCAAAATAAATTTTCAAGAATTGAGTCACAGTGACCAATTCCTATATTGCTGCCTCAAGGTAGTTACCTCAGATGCACGAGAAATAAATATAGCCCCAGTCACGTTTGGAGTGAGGTTGTGCAGTAAATTACTGCATTCAAGTCACACTTTTGGAATAACAGAGTATACCTTTTCCTTTCCAAAAGATCATCACAAGTAGTTTGCCTGGTACTGTGCTGTACATCACAGGTGACTAATTAGACAGAAATAGCTAAAAGCAGCAACTGCCCTAATGCTTATGTTTTGCATTTGGTTTCTAACCAGGAATTACGTGTTTACCATGACAGAGACAGATTACAAAACCATTTATTGGGAAATACTACTCATTAGGCATTGTCCTACTAATGGCGAGCAGTCAGGGTGGTGGAGGGTTGGCAAGACACAGAATTTGTCGCATGACAATGGATGTTATCAAACTCTCTACATCCATTAGCTAGTTTGAGAGCATCTCGGTCAATGTCTGCGGAATTATTGTTGTGATGAAGACAGGGATGGCTGTAGACAAGAACATTTTTCCATCAATAGCCTTTCATCACTGCAGTGACAGCATTTTATGTTAAGAAAGAAAAAGTGCTAAAATCTCGGTGGAAGACTTGATGCTCTTTCACAGAGCTCCCAAGTGAGAGGCATCTGGGTGGCCAGACAAGCGCTTTGAACTCTGAGCTGTAGGCTGAACAATATATACATTCTCCAAAACCAGCAAAAAGAAAATAAAAGCATGTTTAAATCAATAACTTCTGGAAAGACTTAAAAAGATTAAATCAGTGAGTATCTGACTGGCTGAAAATAAATAATAATGCTTAACAACTTCATGCACTTTTAAGCTTGAAAGTGCATTGCAGATTACTTCCCTGATCCTGCAACAAACTTGGTGCAAGCAGGCCCTTAAAATTAAGATTTTAAAAAGACATTGAAGCCCCTCAAGATCTGACACTTTGCCTTGTGGAACACAGATCTAGCTAATCTTCATGACAACACCTCCATGACAAATGGGATCATATCCCAAATTTACATATAGATGCAGAATTAGAGAGAAATGCTTTTGCATGATGAACTCCGATTATATTGCATCATTTCTTTCACAGCCTTTTGGTAGATCATGTGAAGGCATTCTTGGCACTCAGACAAGCTCTCAGATTATTAGATTATGCCTCTTTACAATACAATGAACTGAAAATGCATCATAAGAAAAACTTTTCAACATTTGCAGCAATGAATTCATTGGTGCATTTGTCAAAGGCATTTAGCACTTTCTCAGGCAGGAAAGGGAAGAGACCGGCATGGCTGAGTCAAGACCTGTTGATTAAACTAAAGAAGAAGAGGGAACTGCACAGGCAGTGCAAGCAGGGACAGGGAACCTGGGAGGTGTATAGGGACATTGCCCAGTTGTGTAGGGATGAAGTCAGGAAGGCCAAGGCACAGCTGGACCTTAACTTGACAAGGGAAGTAAAGACCAACAAGAAGGGCTTCTACGTCAATCAAAAGAGGAAGGTGAAAGTGAATGTACCCCCACTGACGGTTAGGAATGGTGACCTTGTATCAACAGATGAGGAGAAGGCTGAGGTACTTAACAACTTTTTTGCCTCAGTCTTCACCGATAACCGCTCTCCTCACCCCTCCTGGGTCATGGGACAGCAAGATGGTGACCATGGGGGTAAACCCCCTCCCACAGCAGAGGAGGATCAAGTGGTGTCCCACAGGGGTCCGTACTGGGACTGGTGCTGTTTAATATCTTCATCAACTGACAGCGAGATTGAATGCACCCTCAGCAAGTTTGCAGATGACACCAAGCTGAGTGGAGTGGTTGCCACACCAGAAGGACGGGATGTCATCCAGAGGGACCTGGACAAGCTGGAGAAGTGGGCCTGTGAGAACCTCATGAGGTTCAACAAGGCCAAGTGCAAGGTCCTACACCTGGGCTGGGGCAATCCCCAATTTCAGTGCAAGATGGGGGATGACATGATTGAGAACTGCCCTGCAGAGAAGGACTTGGGGGTGCTGGTCGATCTTATAGCGACCTTCCGGTACCTGAAAGGGGCCTACAGGAAAGCCAGAGAGGGACTATTCATAAAGGCTTGTGGTGATAGGACAAGGGGGAACAGGTATAAACTGGAGAGGGGCAGACATACGCTTGTTATAAGGAAGAATTTCTTCACCATCGGAGTGGTGAGACACTGGAACAGGTTGCTAACAGATGCCCCATCCCTGGAAGTGTTCAAGGCCAGGTTGGATGGGGCATTGGGCAGCCTGATCTAGTGGGATGTCCCTGCCTATGGCAGGAGGATTGGAACTATATGATCTTTAAAGTCCCTTCCAAACCTAACTATTCTATGATTCTGTGATTTACTTTGTATCAGAACATTTTCTCATTTTAGTTACGTTAAGTTACTTTTTGGAAATGTTATTTAATGTACTTTATGAGGCAAATGGAGTTTTGTTTCTTCCAAAATATCTCTACCTATTTTTCTGGGGGAGAAGCTTCCTTATTCCTAGTTGGTAATTTTATGCTTCCAAGGCTACCTTTGACTTGGCAACCTTGCTGATGTTATTTTGACCATGCAACCATTCTGGCATAACAGTACCTTAAGGCAGTTCTACTGGAACTCACCCAAGTGTGGGTTTGTTATTTCAGAAGCTGAATATTGGTGTTTTCCTTTTGTATCAGCACATATCTGGCAATATAATCACCTTCCTATTTATAGCTTTTGCAAAGTCATGAGGTGCATAACCCTAGGACCCCATCTTGCTGAGCTCTGGACGAACAATAGAGCAGAATCTTTTTTTTTCCAAGAATATTGGGGTTTCTTTATACACCAGACACATATTTGGGCTTGAGAAACCAAAATCCCTGGGGACACAGCATCCCCTTCTCTCAGTGCATTGGTACTAGTTCTGGGGAAGCCAGTCCATCCACTGTCGTGCTTCTTGGAGAAGGCAGCAGAGGGTATCAGTCTCCAGCATCTTGTTCAGCTTGCATCAGTGCATTTTTGTCCGAGCCACTCTTCCAGCTGTCCCGCCACCCTGCAGGAGCTCTGGCAAAGAAGGTATGCAGGAGATATGGGGGATCTCAACTGGGAACAGCTTCTGCTGTGAATAACAACCTTGGGTGTCTCTACCTTACATTCTGTGGTCTGTTAGAGATCTCATCTTGCTCACTTTCTGATTATTTTGGACTATCCATGAATTTAGAGTGGGAGACATTAAGGGGGCAGGAAAAAAGGAGATGTCTAAAACACTACAGTTGAAAGGTGTCATCCCTGGGCAAGGGAAAGCTATCGCAAAGGCAAGTTGGCCTGTTATCATGGACAGATGGTCTCAGTTACTGTGATGATCACAGATGGAACATGAGCATCAAAAACCTGAGAAAGAAAATCACCTTGGTGGCAACAGGAGGAATCAAGGTGCTGGAAACACTAAAGAAAGTTCATTTATTTATATACTCGTGGTTATAAATTACTGTGTTCAGGTTTTTTTTGGTCCATAAAAGAAATCTGTGGATAGCAAAAAGGCTGACAAAGGTCCTGACTAGCCCCACCTGGGCAGCAGGTGTTAACAATCCTGACCAGTCCCACTTGAGCTCCTGGTCCAGGTTCTACTTAAGGTTAGGCTGGGGTGTTCAGCTGGCTCTTTTTCCTGGGTGAGTCTCAACTACTATGTTGTAGCTCTGCCTCCTGCTGCTCCTGAGGGGGCTTCCCTTGATGACCCTGCTTTGTCCAGTTGTGCCTGGGGCCAATGATGGACTGTCTATGTCTCCTGGCTGTGCTTATGCTATGAGGGATGGTGAAGATATGTGAGGACATGGCTGGTGCTTGGGTTGTCCTCTGCTCCTATGGGTGCCCCTTTGTTGGGTGACTCTGCTCCTGCTGCTCCTTGAGGGACATGGAGGAAATGGGTGTGACAGAAATGCAAAGCTTCACAGCTTGTCTTAGGCAACAATGAAGCAGATTTACATTAGCTGAGTACAAAATCAGATCATGGGATATTGAATCATGGGAGCATGGAAATCCTGTGTTGTCAAAAATTTCAGGAAGACTCTTGGTGTGAGGAAACTGGAACACTGCAGTCTGGGTGGATTCCTGCCCTATGCTGCTGAGGGTGGCCCACCAAACCCTTCCATACAAGGCAGGATGGTCACTGTACGCAGTGCTTGGCTGGTGCTTCCTGTCAATGGGTGAGACGTGCATGAGTGCCAGGAGGTTCTCTTCTAGTAGATAATGGAATTGAGTATATAAGTAAACAGAACTAGTCCTATGGTTTTTTTTGCCCACAGACAAACTGAAGAAACGTGCCTTGCAACAGGGATGGAGGCAGGTGGGACGTGATGTCTGTGGCTTCTGCTAAAGGTTGCTCTTAGCTTTCTAGTGGTTCCCAAGGAAGACCCATTTTCCACCCCAATGGCCCCTGCTCCTGTGGTAAGGGTCTCCTTGCCTTCCTGGTGGATACCTCTTGAGTAGTATCTGTGGAGGCTCATGCAAAGTATTGACACTGTGAGTCCTGGCAATTGAGTATCTTCTGATGGAGGTCAAGAATTGCAGCCTGATTTCTATGTAAATCAAGTGAAGTAAGCAGAAAAGAGCACTGATGTGGTGTTTAACTGATGAGATACAACAATGTTCAGTGCAACTGTATCGTCTGCTAATTTCAGTAAATATGTCTTACTTAGACAGCTCTATGTAGACCATTCATCACAGCCCTTGCAAACTGTCAGTTACGCACACACTAACTCTCATGTGGCGTTCAAAGTGAGCAGTGTATAAATGACTAAAAATTCTAAAGTTATTGAAAAATGAGCATACAGTTTTGTAACAACTTAAATAAAAACTAGATAGGTCTGGATCTCTCCATCTATGGACAGAAATATGGTTTTTGTATCTCTGTTTTAAAGGGAGTTACAGTGAAAACTTTTTTCACCAAGCTGTTACTGGTTAGTTATATCTTTTTATAGTAAGATTTTTGATATACCTGGAGAGGCTTACCCTGTAGTTCAGAAATCTTCTATCCTTAGTACATCTGGACTAAAACTTTCTGTTACCAAACTGCCAATTAAATAGCTTAATGACAGTGTTGTATGTATTATTTATTGAGAAAGATGCATCTCCACCCCCACTTATTTTCTTTTCCCTTAGCCATGGTATTTTCAGTCCAGAAGGTTTCTAAAGCACTATGTAGCTCATCAACATAGCTTTCAGTATCATCTGACTGTCTACCAAAGCAGACTGTCATAGCTTTTTAATAGCACACAGTGTCCAACTATTCAGAGTGGAACTGATGATTGCTGTATTTGATCTAAATTTCAAAAGGATTTTACATAAGCATGTGCAAAAATGTACAGTGCAAAACAATAAGCTCTTCCTAAACTATACAAGCCTTTTTTGTGTATTGCTACTGTATTTAAGTTTGGAATTACGGAAGTCCACACTAGTACAAACAGTTACTATAAAGCAAATACAAAGAAGAAACTTTTTAAAAAATGACACCCACTTAACCTCTATGTTATTGGCTTCTATGCAGGTTCAAACTAGGTAGTAGAAGTCTGAAATGCTAATGTCACTAGGAATATGTAATGACAACTTCAGCACTTATTTGTGTGGTCCATACAGTAGTTCAAGTTGCCTGTTAGGCTTGGCTGACTGAACAATATGATAGATAATATGCTTTATAACTAGTGCTTAATAATTTGGCAACTTTCAGAATCACCGATGCTCCAATTGCAGTCACAGCGCAGCATCGCATAGTTTTGAATGGGTGGTTTGAAGCCACATTTGTAAGGGTGGGTGTAAAGCTGCACCTTTCCAGCCACGCACCGAGGGTTCCCATCCTGCTGGGGCCTCGCAGCTGCTCACTTGCCCGTTTTCCTCATGGCACAGCAAAACAGACCATGGGCTTCCAGTCACTAACACTCATTTTACACTAAATTAGAATGAGGCTACTCTTAAAAATAGCACAAGCTTAACTTTTCTGGGTTTGAGGGGGGGGAGCTCGGAAAAAAAAATAAATTACAAACCCCCATTTTACCACTTTTCTTTCCAGCCCAGCAGCTTCCAGTAGATCCACTGGAAAAATCTCTTTCCTTCAGAGCTGCAATTTTGCTGTGGGATTAGCTCTGTCTGGAGCAAGCATCAGCCTGCAATCTAGTGGCGTGCTGCTTGCTCAGCCCTCTCCCTGCTCGCCTCCCCCTGCACTCCTGCTGCGGAGCTGACAGCCTTCCAGCTGGCAGCCCCTCTCTAAGGACAAATTTCCTGAAAACTTGGGAGATCCCACCGTTGTGCGTAGCAATTACACTGCTGTGTGGTGAGCAAGTAGTATTTACTCCCCCTCACCCCCCACCTCGTAGTGTTAGCTTTCCCCTGAATCAAGTCTCTGATGTACTGCTTGGCCAGCTGAGTGCTGATACAGCCAGAAGGGAAGCAACAGCTGGGGATAGAAGTGAAGCAGTGCAGATAGATTGACTGGCTTGAGGGCAACATGAAAATGCACCCTACATTGTGAACAAAGAGCTAAACTATGCCTGTGCTGTCATATTCTTGCTTCTCTGTTAAAAGGTCATTTAAATACACAAACAGCTACTTGCATGTGCGTAAAAGACTACTCTGGGGGTGTAAATGTGTATTGGGCTTGGGCACAACGAGTCCTGTCCCAGCAAAATGACTTACACTACATATGTCACCCCAAGGCACCATTATATTTTATTCTTACAAAGGGCAGCAGGATTAGGACAAGAAAGTCACATTATTTCCTTTCCTACAGATGTTAACATAGTACTTGCAAATGCTACTAGGGGTCTGCACTAAGGATGTTTCATCAGCAATTTCTACAATCTAAATTGGGATATGAAGAATTCTGGTTTGTTTGTTTTGCAGGCAGTCCCTTTTTGCCTCTACATGAATGCATGTGTCTGAGCATGTTTCAGATTTTTTTCTTTGCTTCATCTGAACATTTTATTCTTTCCTAGAAAGGGAACTGTACAATATGCCAGAGGTGGGAAGTACAGCTGAGTTTGATGGGAGGTATGTTATGTTATCTGATTGTGATTGTAGGCTTTACATTTTACTCTGAATACTGGCACACTCTTATGATGAAGACTAAGATACCAAAATGCACTCTATCAAGCTATTCTGCTTCACACAGTTGATACAAAACTGTTTCATGCACCGTAACATACAACTCCTGTACTGGGAAGTTAAAAGGGGAAATAACAAACCTAACTGGCTTTGTGGAAGCAAAGTCCTTGTTTAAGTATTAAACATCAGGAAACAGATCTTATTATTTGTTTCTTGCTTATAATTCCCACCAACTTAAAAAATGCTATTTGCTTGCCTAAAGGTGCAGCTACTACAGACAGTCAATTGGCATAGTCTGTGGGATATTGAGTATGAATTGTGGTAAAACAATGACAGAAGGATACCAAATCCTCCATGGTATTCATGAATGGTTGCCTGTGACAAACCACTGCCAGCTTTAAGAGTTTTCCTGGGGCGATTCCTGCTTCCTCTATGGGAGACTTTTAAGACTGCTACAGAGAATTCCTAAGTAGTAGCAATTGTTAAATAACTTTTGTTAAATGGGACGTAAAAAATAGTTAGAAGTATCTCAAATGTTGCTTTATTTCTTCCAAAAGAAAGTAATCTTTCTTAGAAGAGATGGTCTAATCAAATAACTGTACAGGCTACATCAAGAAATACGTATATTCATCAGAGCACTACCTGAATAATGAGTTGATGTTTTACTAATCATGGCAGTGAGACAAAGACTGAGTGTAATTCAATAAATAGTCAATTCCCCAAATCTGAAAAATCTTTTTCTTTGTTATCATTAAAAGCAGACAGCTTTGCTAAGCCAAAGCAGGTTGTCTTTCCCAACTATGCTAGCTCCTTATTTCACATACTTATCACACCAATTTCAATAGGTTACTCATGTAATAGGATATAGTAATGTAGCATACTTGTTATGAATAAAGATAGAAAAACTATGTCAATTAAAGCTATAAGAAAATTTATCAACCCATGTTTATGTAATATTGTATGTTTATATAATGTTTTGCATATTACTTTTTCGCTGGAAATCTCCAAGTGACTTACAAGCAGGTATGTTCAGCTGCCCAGAGTTACAACTGGGGGAGATTACAGAGAGAGAGGTGAAGTAATTAGTCCTCAGACAAGTGGTAGCTCACATAGGAACAGACCCTTTTCCTTTGGCCCACAGGCCCTTTTTTCAAAGAGAAATTCTTTTTGTCTTTGTATTAATGCCATAGAGAAAAGAAACTGCAGAGCCAGACAACAAATAAAAGGGACTAAAGAGGCAGACTCAATGCTTTTCTTCTTGGGGATGTCTCAGCTGTGCTTCTGAGACTGTCTGCATCTGCAGGCACTGCAGCCCACTCCAGAGTGTTATTGATTCTCTGCCCATGGATTTAATGCAAAATTGTATTTCTCCAATAATTGTAATTTTATTTCCAATTCTTAATGTCAGTATTTGTTTTGACAATTTCTGATCTGCTCCTGCACTACCAGTGTGTCTATTGCCATTTTTAATAAGCTTTAGAGCTGGTGGATTAACACTGAATGTCAAACACCACAATTAGAATTGCCGATGTTGTGCAGAAACACTGCTTTAATATATATAAAAATATCTCTCTTACTACTGCCACAGAATATGCACCTAATTCAGCTGTATTTGATCATTTTTTTGTTAAAGAATTCTCAGGCTCAGAGGACCTTTGCATGTATTTGAACCATTTAAAGGAAGAATGAAAAGGAACATGAACAAAAATGACAATTGTAAATGAAATCCAATTTAACCTCATTTCTCTTAAAAGGTGGGCTACGTTGTTTTTCCTTAATTTATGTTTGTCAGGATGGCGAGATAAATATTTTAATGAATCACAGTATGTACCTACATAATGAGGAATTGTTATAGAAACAAATTTAAATGTTGAATTTTATTACACAGTGAAGAGATGTCTTATTGGTATTCACAATGAATTGTGTGATGTCTCTGCACATTCAGAATATAGCACACAGTGCTTTGAAAAAGAATGAAGATGCTTATCAAGCCCATGTTATGATATGGCACCAATATAAGTAATTCAGTAAAAAAGAAAACCCATACGGTATCTTTTGAGCAAGGGTTGCAAACTTTGTGAACAACTGGTAATTTGTTCAGTTCTGTGCTGGAGATTGTCGTATAATTTCCTTTATTACATATAACCATAATAAAATAACTACATCGCTCTGAAAAATACACAGGCATTTCCTATAATAATTTGTACTGTTACCTGCAAACTTACAGTTCAGGTAAGGCATGCGGTTGCACTGATTCCTAAAAACCTGTCATTTCCAAAATGTCTTTCATCACAGCATGTTGAGATTTGGAGAATCCCAACTGACTGGATGGCAGAGAAAGGGGAAGGAATGCAGCTGCTCCCCTGTCCCATGCAGAGGGCAAGGGCATAATCCTTGCACAATCTCTGCCACTGCCTCTCAGGCTGTGCTGCCTCAGGGTGGGGGACTCAGGGAAATGGGAGCTGGGGATAAAACTAGCCTCCAGAAATATTTCATGGCCTCAGGTACTGTCCAAAATGACACAGAGTACCTCCCAAGTCTGAATGACAGTCTTCTACCTGAAATAAAAAGCAGAGCATCTCTAAGTGGAAGAAAAGAAAGAAAGAAGAATGGCTTATGATAACATATGTACTACTTTCAGTTAATGCATGAGAGGTATAGCATGCAAGCAACTCCTTTGAACTGAGCCAAATTTGCTTACTGAGTTGACTGTAAGGTAATTCACATCTGGAGATGAAGAAGCTTCTTTCACCACAGAGCTGTGGTAAGCCTGCTGCAATACGAGGTTCCACTTTGAACCTCTGCATGCCTCCACTGTAACAAGGAGGTGTCATTAACTGGGCTAGCTCAGGCAACCTCATTAGTAAGAACAGGGAGTAGTGGTGCTCAGCAATTTGATGTTGTTTCCTTGCATGCTCTTAACCCTTCACCAAGATTAAGCCTGGATGCTTATGCCAGGATGAGACAATTGTAACTCCTGAGCATTGTTGAACCTTAAATATTTGAGTTGTGGTAAGCATTAGGTGGGAAAGTTTCTCACAAGGAGAGACTGAATCTAATTTTTCTGTAGTGGGAAAATAGACTTTCTACAATTGCCTGCTGGGATGCCTGAAGGTAAAGTTTAAGGACAGGGATTCCTTTTGTCCTAATACATTTCAATCTATTACAGAGTAAGTTGATAGGAGAAGCTCTAAGTATGCTCCTTTCCATTGTATCACCCTAAGAAGTAATAAATTACAGCGTATTATGTTCTCTATCAGTTCTACTCACCATAGGCTTGTCTTACACAAAACGTGATAAAAGAGAAACACCTCAGATAAAGTAATGCAATTAACCACTGCCATTTGAAAACTGAAAAATTACGTTTCCTTACCCCAGCCTGGCTAGCTGTTCAATTATTTGTGAGCAGAAATCTGGTTAATTGACTTGCTGGTTCACTGTAGGACTACTCTCCAACAGACTCTGCTTCTAGTAGTGTATAGGAAAGGTCAAAATCTTGCACCAGCTGCTGGTATTCCCAGTGGCACAGCCCAGAGTTTAGGGATGCTTAGGGGCAGGAGTGCACCAGGACAGCCCAGCTCCATTTCCAGCTGCCTTGGTGAGAGGCATGACAGTGACATGAGCTCCCTAACACCTGGATGTGCCTCTGAAGTAAGACACGCTTGTGGCTGTATAAGGCAGCACCTGAAGCCAGAAAAACATGAAGTTGCCTTGCTGCAGTGATAGATATGCCTCTGTGTATTCCTACAGTTACTCTGTAATTTAAACAATCTAGTATCATTCTGCATTTATCTTTACAGGGCAATTTACGCCCCAGTTTGGACTAAAGGAGCTGTATGAAGTGCACTGATTAGAATAAAAGTAGCTGTCTATAAAATGAGTCACTATTTGTAAGGGTGCAAAAATAAAAGATCTCAGAGAAGGCAAGGTATTCTTTCCTCTGACACAAAATTTAGGGCTGTGCTATGCTACCAAAGCCATATGCCTCTTTCTTTAGGGGTATGAAGCATTTAAATGTTTTATATAAAACCACCTTGCATATACCATGTAAGTATGATCAGGCCCTAATAAACTTCAAAAGATTTATGCCCTTAGACTTCTTAATTTTAATTTCTCCTCATCTTTGATTGGGCATTTACTGAAAGTGCAGCAGTGACATGAGTGGCAAATAACTCCAAATTTTAGCTGATTACTTAAGTCAATATAGGGCTCTAACTAGTTTCAAATTGTTTTGAGATTACTTTTGTGAATTTTATCATGTAGCATTTGGATACATTAGTTAAATAGTACTTTACATGGAAAATTGCAATTTAAAAAAACTGGCTAACAATTAAAATATACATAAGAAGAAAGCAAGCCTGTCACGTTATCTTTGATTTTAATAACTCATAGTGACATATTAAGGTTATTTCAAATGACTTATCAGTTTAATTTATTTGACCAGCAAGCTGAGAGGTACTTTGTCATAGAAGCTGCTTAGAAAAAAAAATTCTGTTGTTTCTCTCGCCTCCTTGCAAACAGTTGTGATTCTCACTATCTATATCTCTATACCTATCTGTATGTATTTTGGAACACAGTACTGACTAGCTTTAGATTATAAAATCAATTCCTGCATCTGACAATATGGCCAGTAAAGTTCCTTCCTGAAGTGCCAATATTTCTTAAGCTGCTCTTCTAGACTTAATTTTGTAAGCTTTATTTTGCAGATGTATGAGTAGAAACTTAAAATTGCAGCAATGTATATATGTAAAAGTTTGCAAACAGTTTTAACTCTAACTTTGCATTTTCTTGTAGTGCACTTCCCAAAAACTGCACTCCCCCAAATGGAGAAACTGCCTGTGTACATGTGGATGATTTGGAACTTGTTTGATGTCAAATTTTTTTTATATAATGCTTCAAAGTGGAAACTTCTGATTTTTTTTAATCTACAAGCACATAAGAAGAACACAATTTTAAACTGTATGTTGAATATATGAAAATTTATTATGTTATAAAATAACCTTATACCACAGAATATACCTTATTAGGACTTTATGGTTTTATTTAAATTCTCTGAAGATCCTTTCAATGAGACAAATCCTATCCTGAGATTTAATGAGTTTAATTCCTAGTCAAGAATTCACCAAAACCAACAGATGTTCTTACTGAATAAAACCTGAATAGCAATTGAATAAAAGCTCCAGGAGGTATCCCAGTAATTATGAGGTCCCAGATCACGCTGTCACTTCTCAGCAGCTTATAGCTCTGCGTACATCGCGCTTCTCTGAAGGTGGCCCTGCTTTGCTATCAGCTGCTCTCCCGCAGCATCAGTGGAGGAAAGTGACTTGCACTAGTTTTTGCATGAGAAAAACTCCTGGAGTGTGGAGATGGGGCAGAGCTGAGGACGAAGTCCCTGTGGTGCTCTGGGGCTGTGGGGAACCCACAGGACTGGGAAGCAGCAGCCACAGCCCCACCTGAAGGCAGATAAAAAGGCAGCAGAACAAATGCATGACTTGGGTAAATCTGGAGTAATTGTGTTTCTCTGCATGTTAAGGCAAGTGCGTTTCATAGCAGTGCTTGCCTTCTCAGGTATCATCTTCTGTTAATTAAAGAAATGCTTTATAATAGAATAGCTGTCATAAATGATATAATTGCTACCAGTCTGATATCTTAATTAAACTACACCACAGGCTGTAAGTCCTTCAGGGCACCTTCATTTAAGATGCTTGATGTTTGTCAGTCACCATTATGAATGGCATTTTGGTTTTCTGAATATGACCTACAAATGCACGGCTTTATGAGCTGAGCTTAGGCTAGCAGGGCAAAGTCACACATGGGCTGATGTAACTACAAGAGATAAACAGACTGAAAAGGCAGGTTTGTGGAGGTTCTTACTAGCTTTTATACAATAACAAAACTCATCATCCCGCAGAAGAATTTAGGATCAGTTATGTAGTAATGGTGCTTGAATTCTGATTTTGTATTGGATACCCACGTTTGTCATTAAAAAGCACGTTATATGTCAAAGACGGATTCTAAAATCAGTGTTTCTCATCCCGCTACTCATTTTTATTAACAGCTGAGGAGACCACCAGCCAATTTGTAGCTTACCCTATTGTCCAAGAGACACAACTATGTTGAGTACCATGTGTACGTGTAAAATGTTTATAGTTCAGTTACGTAACAAAATTAATATAATGGTCTAAGATAAACAGAGAAAGATAAAAAAGCTTTCTTCTGGGCAGCTGAATGTATTGATTATTGCTATTTGTTTACACATTGGTATTGCAGTAGGCCCCCACTGAGAGGTCCGGGCCCACAGCCTACCAAGGGGCATTGCCTACACAGGGATGAAAGCAACCTTGGCCATGAGGCATTCCACATCTTGACATCGTTTTGATAAATGCAATTGTCAGCTTTATTATTTTGTTGACAGTGAGCTTCTCTTTTGCCCCCATAATGATGACATCCTGTCATGCACCGGTCTTAGCAAAGCTCAGGTGTTGCTTGTTGCTGTGCCTTGGAGAAGGGGATGCAGAACCGCCACATCCTACACTCCTGAGTTAATAGAGAATAGGAAAACTTCAGGAAAAAGTGCAAGAAATAACAAAGCTATTAGGCCTTATATGTATTTGCTGTTACTCTGGTGTTTGGGATGAATAGTTTCTTCATGTATCCCTCTTAAATCCCACTCAAGACTGTGGGAATCTTTGCATGGATTTCAACTGAAGCAGATTTGCCCCAAGACACTCAACTACATAAACAGCAGCAGGAATCTATAAGACGAAATTCTTCCACAAGAAACAGTAGCAAAAATACCAAGGGGCATGCTGTGCTCAATGGGGAATACCATGAGTAAAATCAATCTCTTAATGATGAATAATTGTAAAGGTTCAAAGAATGACATTATTGCAATAAGTGATGTCCCCCTCCAGTCATCTCAGACGAGGACTTTTCTCCCACTGTGTTTTACTGTTTGGGATTATAATATTACTGGACTTCACATTATGTAAAATTAATTATTCCTTATTATATCTGCATTTTTTAAAAAACCACCAATTACGAAGTATGACATTTAAAATAATTCACCAAGTGAGTTTAATTAAATTACAAATGGACAGAATGATCCACAAATAGAACTACTGCTTTGAGAGCAGGCTGCAGCATGCTGCCTGCATGGCATTAGCAGAACAGGCAGTAATGATGCATGTGTATGCTAGATTTTGGAAATGAAACTTTTCTGAACTGGTGAAATACCAAGAATAATAATTAAATATGAGTGTGATTTTGTAAGAAAATATACCATTCATCCATAAAAGCAGCATCCCAGACTGCAGTCTTCCTGGTGGTTTCATGCTTTGATTTTTAAAATACTTCTTTAAAGGGCAGTCACAGTATAACTCAAGTCAATGGTGAGAGGCTGCATGAAGGATTGACTTTGAGTTTTGAATCTTTAGCAGGACAGATAAGTAAGAAGGGCTAGGGAAGGCTTACTTAATTTTTGCAGTGATACAAGACAAACTAAGTACTTGTAAGGACAATACAATTGCTTTTCCAGCTTTAGAGGAAACTCATGTTTTTTTCACTCTTACATGACATAATGCAGAAGGAGCTATGTACTGAGTGGATTCTGTGTTACATTCCTAAACTACTCCAGAGCTTGAGGGGAGATCATCTTTAGTCTCCTGGATGATTATCAATAGTGGCTGAAAAAGAATCTCTGGAAAAATACACATTTGCTTGTAAGTGCTGCGAAAATCTAGTTAAGATTTGGACCATATCGCTTACAATCTTGTCTTTAAAGAAATGTTATAAGAAGTATGTGGGAATAACTTCTGTGACTTCGTTAAAGCTGCTACTGCGAAAAAAAAAGATGAAATTAAATCCTCAAACATGTGTTAGGTTTTCCTGCAAATCAATTTTCTCTGATAAATGCATTAAGGCTTCAGAAGTTGAAGATTTTGACACTCAAATACATGTCAATTAAATTATGTTTTAGTTCCCTAACGAATCACAACTGATGCTGGTACCATTCTTGGGATATTTATTTGTCATGACTAATGCCACAGAATGATTAACCTCTTCAGAAGTGGAGAGTCTCAGGGACAGAGGAGCAGCACTCAGGCAACACTTCTCACAGGAAGCATTTACAGACACATGCTGTTGCAAATCTTCTGGCCAGAGAATAAAATGTGAATTCTTTATTCACAGCTGAGAGCCTTTACTCAAAGTAGCTCCCCCTGAAGTCACTGCAACTATATCTGAGAGCTGATTGTGTGAACCACATGTGATGCCGTGTAAATGGGATCAGTGACTGGAGCATCACTGAAGTGCCTGCTTTCAGAAATCCATCCTAAGGCCCTGCAGTCCTTACTCCTGCCTTTCTACAGGTAGGGCTTGAGGTATGTCCTTGGTCAAGAAAGTAGTCTGAAAAGAAAGTCACTGGGTGGGGGTGGAGGGGAGAGTACAACTAAATTTTGGAACAAGTTAGTGATAACTGTTGGCAATGCCGGATAAAACTGAAATAGAGAGGTGATAATGGTATGCAACAGGAAAGCAGGAGTGCGAAGAACTGAGGTCATAAAAAAAAAGGAAAAAAACAATTAAAAGTTTAAAAATGACAACTTCTTTTTGTTACCATTTTCCTTCTCTTTAATCCTCAATTATTTCAGATGATTTCTATGAATATAAAAGTCAGGAAGACACAGACAGGTCTTTCTTTCATAAATGGTAAGGCAATACTGGAAGCCCTGCTTGTTCCTCTTGAAGACTGATGATGGAGAAGGTATGCTGCTAATGCAGTCCTGCTGATGTGCTCTGAGTATGCAGAAGGTCCCACTTACAGGGCATTATAAGTGGATTGCCCAGAGGCAGTATACCTGTCCACTGGGCCAAGCATCTTTCCAGGCAAGGTTCTGGCTAAAAAGCACCTTTCCCTCCTTCTTCTTTTCATCTCTCTTCCTGATTTTCTCAGGTATTTAGCTGTGGTTCCCTTCTTTTTCCTAGAACATGATATTATAACAAAAAGCACACATACCAATCTCTCCTCAGAACACTGTTCCCGACCAATCAGGGTCATAGTCACTATTTTAGTCATGGCCTCAAATTCTTTATTCCAGAAGATAATGCCCTCAGAAGGGCAAAGTTTATAATAGGCAACAAAATGCATAGCATTTCACCTATCCTTATTCCCAGCACAGTGGATATGCTCACATGGGAAAACCAGGGAATAACTACAACACAAAAATGCCCATCTATGCCAGTTAAACTCTATTCAGTGTTTGTAAAATAGGCACTGATAGTGTAGGGTGACAGGATCACTCATTACTTGGAGTTTCCAGAGGTTTTGGCTCCTCATTCCTACCTTTTATTTTTTTTTATATATGGGCTAACATAATAAAAATAGCATAACTCCATTCATGCACATAAAACCACACCTTCATTTTGTTGTGTATGAGGCAAAGAATCAAGTATCCAGTCTGAAGGCAGCAGCCTACCTACAATGAGGAATATTACACCCAAGAAGAAAAGCATTAGAAAATAAAAAGTCACTGTCTTAAAATGGGTCAAGAAAATGGCATGGAAAACTGCTAGATTACAAAAAAAAGCAAATTACCATTAAGTCATTTCCCCCACTGTCCTATTTCGTCTCATTCCTCCATCTGAGTGGTCATTAAGCTAAATGACAAAACATGCGGAAAAGACCAGGACAAGAACTTCTCATGCTGAACTGACAACTTTGTACGTCCTCTTTTTCCTGCACTCTGTTCCCCAAAAGTCTAAAGATGCTGTTATAAAGAGTACATGTTTGTGAACCAGAAGTTGGCTCTTAATGGAACCTGAGCATAAGGTTTTTTTATGGCTTGCAATGTTAAGTAATTTTACTTAAAATGCCATTTTGAAAACTAAATACATGAGAATACGCAGGAACTGGTGGTCTGGTTCACTGACACTGTATTTCACCAGTACTGGGCAACTCTAGCAGTTAAGTCTCCTACAGGGTTTGACAAATAAGCCTACCTAGTGCCTCTAAAATACTTTTTTCAAATAGGAGAAAAATCTCACAGTTTAATATCAAATTAATTAATGGATGGACCAGTGTGTGGGCATGCACTAATCACTGCATTAAGATAGGTATCATTGCACAGAATTTTGTTTGTTGGATGCAAAGAGTTAGAGGCAGGCCAAAAGCAATTGATATTAACTATCTGTTTGGAGTTATTGTGTAATATCCATCATCCATCACATCTAGTACCTGCTACTTGACAGTTATCTCAGTCTAACTGCTAAAAAGAAAAGCGTCCTCATACTCAGGATCTCTAAACCCTTTCTGACTGGAGCTGCTACTGGCTCCACTAGGAAAACTCATAGGAACCAAAGCTCCTGATGGCAATACTACTATTTTGAATATTTTCTAAGACTCTTTATCAGGCTCTACCGATTATTTTGAATTTCAATGTAAACACTTTATTTTTTTTCTGTAAACAGAGAAAAGTCAATTACACAAATGAGCAAAGGTAAACATCATGTCTGTTGCAAAGTTATACATAGTCTTATACCTTACTTGTGTTATTGTTTAAGTATTATATTGTATGACAATCTTTAAAAAATATTTAGAGCAACTATCATTGCTATGATATATTTGTTTTACCATTTTTGTCTTCTTTTCAGTACCTCATACTTTCAGTGTTGTAAAAAGCAGCTTATGATCATACATTTGTTGTTTGGACAAAAAAGATGAAGAACTGAGAGTCCATCTGGTTAATTACCATATTTCAAGAGTTAAAAGAAAATCTAATGGTTTACATTTGCTTTTATTCTTGACCAGATCCAAGGATCTCCCCTAATCTGACTAATACTTGAATTTACTCTTGAATTTCTTTAAAGCTAATGTGCCTAAAAATACCTGTAAAATTTTCCAGATGTGAACTGGAACACTGCTTTTTTTTCCTCAGGAAGTCTCATATTCCTACTTTTGCCTCAAACCAGCCACTTTCTAGGAGAAATATCAAGGAATTAATCGCATCTGCCTACAAAGCCTGGGTCACTGTTATCAAATGACGAGATTCAAGGCATGGCAACTTGGATTTTTGCAAACTGCGTGACAGGTACAGCAAGGTGGGCTCTTTTGTAAATCATTTGTTTCATCTACACAAATCTGCTAACTGGTATTTTTCTGTTTGCTTTTAAATTTCTTTTCCCTTACTGTGATTATGAGAGGTACATGAGTGCCTAAGGCTATGTTACTATCTCCAGACTCGGGCACTTTAAAACAAATGTCTTTTTTATGCATCTTCTGTTTTCTGTCTTGGTATTGACGCAGACGTATGTTGTGGCTTCTCCATGTAGCAGGCGTAGGTATCCTCACTTCTCAGTGGCCCTGTCTGGCCTTGGTATATTTGCAAATGTCGAAGTCTAAAAGCTGCCTTCACCACAGAAGTCACAAGGTAAATGTAATGAGTAATCAATCTTCTGAACAGCAATCAGGAAACCTCTTAATGAACATCCTACACAAACACAATAATTAATTTAAGCTATGACGTGAATAGCAATTAAGATAATCAGCTTCAAATGGTGTGCCTACTGTACCCATTTTTTGGCTGTCACAGTTAGGATGTTATATACAATACAAACATATTGGTTTGTTTTGAAGAATACTAATTTCAGGAGGGAAAGGTGACACAAATGCTTTATGCTGATCAGGTTGTTTGTTCCTATGTGTTCAGACTAAAGCAAAACACAATATCAATGTCAAAGCAGAATAGAAAGGATGTGCTTAGAAACTAAAAAAAAAAAACCCAAGCCACCAAACCTAACACAAAACACCCAGCAAAACCAGTCCTCTAACCACAAGCCTCAGACAAGCGATCGTGGTTTATGTACATTAAGTGCTGGAGAACGAGTTGTGTTTGGGCACAGGTTCAAGTCAGGCAGTGTAAACTTAGCTCTTCTTTATTAATTAGGAAGACATGTCATTCTGAAAACCACAGGCTGATGCTCAGGCAGCATAAGTTAGCCTGGTGTCACTTTACTCAGTCCAGCTCAAGATATGTAATGCAATTTTTTTGAGACAAAACATTTCCTTCTCTGAATTAGTAAGTAACACTCAAAAACTTTACAGAGTGAATGAATTTCAAAAGCCCCATTCACTTCACATTCATAGAGGGCAAGAAAAGCAGGCGGGATGGTGTTACTCCCCCGTGGGCAGGTTGGAGGCAGCTCTGCACAGTCACGTTATGGCAGCACTGCAGAGGTGTATTTAAGCAGGAGCAAAAATGTTTCCTTAAGGATTAAACAATGCACCTATCTTCCCTACACACTTCTAACAATCTTTTCTTTTACACAGCTTTTATTTTTACAAATCCTAACTACTAAAATTGTCAGAAATGACTAAAGAAATGTGTCTGAAGATAAGCTCCTCCTAGGCAACTTTTACTGACTTTCAGTATCAGTATATTTTAGGATCTGGTTTACTTATTACTGTTTATTTATTTAGATTGGCTGTCATTTCAAAATGATGGGGGAAAAAAAATTCCTTTTCTTCTAGCTCAAACTAGTCTGATGGGTAACCACTTAACAGTTATATGTCAAGAAGAAAATTGATTATTAATAATAACCTCACATACTCACAAATAAAGAGGATGAGGAGCAATGGAAAAAGAAGGGAAAAAATCATAAAATGAATCAGGCTAGAGAGAGGAGTGGGATAGAAGAACAGGAACATGCTAACACTGGTTCAAGAAACACCCTAGCACAACTAATATTACATACATTTATTGAAGGTATTTCCTCTTCAGTAATTATTTTCTACTCTTCTCTAGTGTCTCCGCAGATAGCTCTTGTTCTCAGTTCCTCTATCATGCTTCAAAACAAACCTATGCTTTTCTTCTCCATACAGTGTGAAAGTGAAAAAATTACTTTCCTAATTTCTCAGCTGTTAAAAGAGCACCTGTTGCCATTGCCATTTGCCAAAGAAGGAATCAGTAACTCCCAAATGCAAGGGTCTTTTTTCTTTCTCCATTCCACAGAAAATGCAATGTCTAGAATGGAAGCCTCATCCTTCCCTCTGTCCTCCCCATCTCACAATGCCTGACCGTTTCCTTTGGATTTCTTTGTGGCTGCTCTAATCTGTTAGCACCGGCAAGACCTTCTCCTGCCTCCTGCCTCCTGCAGGCACAGTTCACATCTAGGTTCCACTGCCCTAGGGAGTCTTGGCAGCCGCACTGTCCTCAGACAACCCCCGGGATCTTCTCCTCCATGCTCAGAGGCATAAGGCAGGCAGATGGGCTCTCAGATGGTGATGGGGACAGCAAGGCACAGGATGTGCATAACAGTGCCTTGTAGAGAGTGAATGGGAACAGACTGTGAAAGGCGGGGGTCAGGAGGTTTCCAGTCATGCTCTGAAGAGGACAGAAACTGTAGCACGTGAAAGAGTCTGAGATTTCAAAGTCTTGTCTCTGAACTGGACATCAAACTGGAAAATTTAAAAAATTTTTCTTGGAAGAAAATTTCCACTACTACTAATTTCTACATTTAGCATATAAGTTGTTAAAAATGTGGACACAAAACATCTGACTTTTTCTGGGGGGGGTGAGGGGTGCAATTAAAAAAAGAAAAAAAAGTGGGATATACAGAGGTAAAAGAATGGCAGCACCAGACAGACCATGACTTTGATTTGTGAGATTTTCATAGCTGTGTCAAAATCAATCTGACTTTTTAGTTCAGTAGATAACAACATCTATTAAAAAAACAACCCAAACCAATACCACCAAATAGATCAGCAGACTATCTCTACCCACTTCAGTTGTTATGATATAATTGAGTAGATTGAGTATGTTAAGGGTATCTCTGCAGAAATGTAGAATGCAAGCACTAAGAAACTAGCCAAGCCGTATGAAAGCACACCAGTTGGGCTGGGACAGAAAAGGAGGAAGGTCAGGAACTTTGAAAGGAATGAAGATCAATACAGAAGTCTTGAGAGAAATTAATCTGAGACTGACCGAGAAACCAAAAACTACCTTAGGTGAACTGGCAGAAGCAGCTGCCTGTTCTAAAAAGAATAGTGTTTGCACTTTTGCTGAAGTTTCTTTTTATTTCTCTCTTTTTTTTTTGGCTTCTCATTTCCTTTCCATCTCTGTTTTCCCTTGATTAATAACAGAAAAAAATGGTGTTTTCTTTCTTTTGCTGCTATATGAGGCTATTGCAAAACTGCTGAAAACTGCCAAGAGCAAAAAAAGCTAGAAAGATAAAGGATTAAAAATGTTCAAGTTCATTCAGCAGCCAAGAAGCTGACCCAAAACTTTAGGTAACAAGTGCATGCAGATGTCAACTTAAAGTTCAGATAGATCAACATTTCAAGTGAATTTTCTGCACGTTTTTTTGAGAGAAAGGTAAGAAAGAAGGCAATAAAACTGGAAGAAAGCTTTTAAGTTTCCTTTGAGCGTGCAGTCTGCTCTGCAGCTCAGCTTAGCTGGAAGAGATATTCAAATAGTCTAGATTTTTTCTTTCTGGAACTTTCCCAATTAGAAATGGTTTATTAACCAAGGGAAATTAGTGAGAAGCCCCACTAACTAATAAGGTTTCCCTTTGAAGAATGGCTTGCTTTCCTTAGACTTGGCATCAAGGGAGAGCTCCAGTACCGCCCCTGGGCTACGTGCAAGGTGCAGAAGGAAGGAGAGGAAGCACAAAACCCACTCCATTTCATCCCCTGCTCTCCCATCTCTCCGCCCTTCCTGAAGCTCAAATTTTGTCTAAATAACCCTTACCACGGTGGGGCCTGGACCATTAGCAGTTTTTCAAAAATCCTAAAAGTGACAGACAAAATGACAGCAAACCAGTACTACTTCTGCTAAAGCTACTGATGTTAGTTTGGATATAACACACGCAAATTGGAGCAGAGAGTGGACCTGAACAGCTGGAGAATAGTATTCACTGTACAAAAGTCAGTGTTGTGTATAACTAAGATCTATAAAGTCTCTTCATTCAAGTCTTTCGCTCCAAGGAATCTTTGTGTTTTCACCTTGGTAACTATGACGTGGAATGAGATACGATGCCTGCTAAAGACCTCAGCTATCAATTAGTAATAGGCAGGAATGAAAGAAGAATATCTAATGTATGACTGATACAGTCTCCTGTGAGAATAGCTGGGTTTGTTAAGTGCATGCCTGCATTTCTGGGGAAGACACAGTGAGCTGCCTGATGCCCACAGCAGTTGGCACTGAACAGTTGGTAGCTTCTGCATCTCCCTCTCAGGAGAGCGCCTGATTTACACCAGGGTTTGGTTTCATTTTTAAATCTCACACAGAACCTGCCATGGAGAATGACACTGATGGTCAGGTAAGAGATGTTCAGCAAAGGCACCTGTCAGACATGGTGAGAAAGAAATGTTGCTTATGAGGTTTAAGTGATGGCTCAGGAACAGGTTAAAACTCCTGTGGCACAGCCGCCCACAGATTTGGTGGGGTTTGGTGAACTGTATGCAAACTTGCACAGGCATGAGCTCCCACTTTGCTGGCAGGGCAGGTGGAGCTTGTCCCTTGTCCTGGCACAGGAGCACAAGGTAGCAGAGGCACAGTGAGTGGGGTCACTCTCAACCCTCTCCTCCCCACCCCCTCCCCTTCCTTACCAAGCACCTCTGTTCAGAGACAAAGTTTTATCTAAGGAGGCTTAGCTCTCTGAGCATGTGAATGCAAGGGTGTATCATAGATATGTCAATAATATAAACCCTTAAATGAATAGCCCACATAATGTTTTGGCACCTGGAATGCAGACCAAAGAAGCTTTTCTGTTAGAAAAGTGTTTTTTGATAAACACTTCATAACAAAAAGCCAAAGTCACAAGACTGTGTTCCATATATGCATAACGGCAGCCAACACATGCACTACAAATATGTCTATTATTTACTAGTCACCTGAAGCTTTTTCAGCACCAGCAGCGAACCAGACAACCTTATCAGTGGAACTGCTTTGACACCAAGCAGCTTTTCTCACAGATAAAGTTTTCTCAGATTCTGCCAGGCTCTGCAATGAGAACTGGAGAAAAGTTCAGGATGGCATACAAGCTCTCCACAAAAAAGCACACAAAAGCAGCCTGTGCTTATCATCAGAGCCGCTGGCACACTCTTAACCTTCTCACCAACAGCTGTGAAAAGATTCTTTTTTCTGATCTGAAAAAAAGAACCACAGTTTTATTTTTTCCTCAAAAAGTTCCAGAAACAGTAATATGACCTTTTGGGGAACAGTGTAGAAAAGGGGAGAGATAATGGGTCCTTTGAAACAATGAATCAATGGAGAGAACTGAAAAAGAATCTGTCAGAAAAATTCTCTTACATAATCTATTACCCTGATGAAACTTGTGCTTGCTGGGTTAGAGAACAAACTGGTTATCATTCTGTGGTAGGAGAGTGGCAGTACTGTGTACTGCAGTCTTTAACAGGGACACACAACTTGGGATATTTTGAGCTTGGCAATTTATATAAGCCAAGAGCCTAATCCTGTGCATGCAGGGATCTGGAGCAACGAAGAAAGCAGGGAAACAAAAGAAGGATTCGGCTAACTTCTCTGCAACCCCATGACTCCTGAGTGGAAAAGAAAGGAATGGAAGATAAATTAATTGGCTGTGCATGCCACTGGCCAGGCGGCTGGTACCAGCTTGCGGGGGCGCTCCCACCTGGCTTTTCTGCTTGCTGGTCAAGTTAAAGAATCTGATGTTCATGAAGAAGAAAATGTGTGCTTGTTAGTCCTCTCTGACAGTTTAACTCACCTTTTGAGATTTGGTTTTGAAACTGTGTAACCCACAATTGAGGATTTTTTTTGTAGACTTCAGTGGCAGTTAACAGAGACACCAAAGGTAACCAGAACTGGATTAACACAAGACTGACTGCAGATATAAATCACACAATTGCACCAAAACCTTACGAGTTAAGCTTGTAAAATACCTAAATACCTAAATATTACAGAGCAAAATGGCTTGTAAAATTTCAAAGTTTTCCATACTCTGTCTATTAAAGATAGCTATACATCCACATGTATCAAATACAGTGTAGAACATTTGATTATTTTAAGACAGTAAGTACAATGAATTAAATAAAGAATTAAAATTATCTTCCAGTTTCAAGATAAAAAGATGCATCTGCTAAAAATTGCTAAAGCCCACACTAATATAAAGTTTTCTGTACAATCTTATAGCTGTCATCTTCCAGCAAAGCCAGAGTCCTTTGGGAATCAGAAACACTTCATGCTTTTAAAAGCTTTATGAATCCACTACGAAAAGAAATCATATCACAGCAGTATGCTTAGAAAAAAAAATCTCAAAACTAGTATTCTTTCAAAATGCTGATGAAATTTATAATTCATGGTGATAAAACTCAAATTCAGTGCACTTTTTTGGTCCTTGTCGTAACATCATTAAACAAATAATTAAAATACCTCCCAGATTTACCTGTGCTTGGTTATTTGAGAGAGTTTTAGCCAATTACTGCTGAAGACAACCCCTCCCAATCCCCCAAATTCTACCTGTATAAAATGAAAAGATCAGAGGATTTCTTCCTCTGTTTTCGCCTCCCTTCATCATTTCTACATAGGACACAGTACTTCTAACATAGTTAATTTCAGTGCTGCCAGTGCAGGGCTGCCCTCCAGTTAGTCAGGCTGCTTCTCTTGTGCAGGGTGTCAGAAACAAACATGAGAGAAACGAACACAGAGAAAAAAAATTGAAATTGCTAGGAGGATTATACAGGCACCATAGCTGAAACTATTTTTGCCTTTTTAAAGAGAGTATTATGTTTCATTTTGATACTGTCACCTCAAAACAAACAAAGGAAATTGAAGAAAACAGTACTTTCTTAAAAGCCTAGTCTTAAAGTTTATTTAGATGTTGCTTTTTCAGAACTGGAATAATCCACAGTAGAGAGATAATGTGTTGAAAGGTGCATGGTTTGTTAGCAGTAAATAGTGGTAAATACAATCCTGCTCTGCCTTTTATATAGCAGAGCTGGCTGGGCTGCCAGCTCTTCTGTCCAAGAATACATTAGCAATTCATCAAAAGAGCAAATGTCATTATACATGGGAAGCCCAGGGAATTATTTTGCATTTGATTTCCAGCTCTGATAGCATTATTATTGATTTAAATATTCTCCAGCATAACATGCACTAGACACAAAAGATCATTGTATTTTTGAACTGCCAATCACAGTAATCCCGAGTTGCCCAAATACTGATGGCTTTAATAAAATTGAATATACAACCCCCTAAGGTCAGCTTTGTAGCCTGTTAACTAATGAACTTCATCAGAAGCTCCCAGACTGAAGAGTAATTTATGAAATATCTGAGAATACAAACCTAAAATAGATGCATCAGTTGCACTGTGCACCCCAAAAGCCAGGAATCCTTTACTGCAAAAATCCATTTTAGGTAAAAGTAGTGAAAATGAGGAAGGAAATATTCCCTTGTGTTTCTCATTTCAAGTAAATAACAGTACAGTGGGGTCAGCACAGGGAGGTCACGCACAATCCCAGCTCAGCCTCCCAGAGGGAGTGAGACTGGGCCTCCCAGGAGCACAAGCTGCTGCTGCCTCCATTAGAAATCTCCATCTTAGAAGGAAAATCAGGACAAGAGCAACCAGGTACAGAAGATATGTGATAATTTTGTCTTAAAATGCAAAGGCTTTTTACTATATTCCTTAAAAATGCAAGTTTATACTTTTTTTAGAGTGCAGGACTATCTGGCTGCAGTGCTGGGTGTACGACTGGAAGTTACCCAGGGCTATGGCTTCTGGGCCAAGAGAAGGACACTCCTCTGAAGGTGTCCAACAGATGCTGTGTGTCTCAGACCCCCCCCAACATGCGATGGAGGGTGTTACTGCTGATATGAACAGTTCAAGAAAAGAAGAAAGTTGCCAAGTGCACAAAACAGGCATCCCAAGCTGCCTCAGCAAGCTTAGGGTGTTGCAGAAAACAAGGTCTTATGGATAGTTGTTGGACCTCCTGAAGAATAAACAACCTAAGTCATTGCCTGAACATAAAAGGGACTTGGCAGGAGACTGGGCCACAAAACAGTTTTGACAGTGGTTAGTAAGATGTCCAGAAGAAAGATGGGGAGTTATTTCTGCAGCTAGCGAGACACTATATTCTGCCATGAGTGGGACAGGCAGGGCTACAGCTTGCGGCAATTTAAGACTGCGTATGGATTTAAATCAACACAGCTGCTGAAGGAACTGGGGAAAGGAAACAAAAAGATCTCACAGCTCCATGTGAGCATATCTGAGCGGGACATCTGGGATGTTCCTTCAGGGCCTAGAGAAAACTACGAGCGAGGTTGAGAACTTGGTATGAGAAAACACAAGTTTACTACTCCGTGGTTAGTCTGTTTATAACTAGTACGGGATACAGAGGAGAATGGATGCTGAAGGAATTTGATCCCTCTTTCTGTAAATGCCAAAACAAGCAAGCAAACAAACAAAACAGAGAAGGAGCTTTGTTTAGATAAATGCACCCATCCAAAACCAACAGATATAAAATGCTGCTGGAGCTAGACACAGTAACACTTTCAGCTCAAGAAGGGCTTTGATGTCTACTCCCCAGCATCTCTGGCTTGAGAGATTCAAATCATAGCCCTGCTCTGGAGGTCAGAGACCCACAGCAGAGTTGGAAGACTAGGCCAGCTGCTTGCTTTAATGCAAAATTCACCAGCGTAGGGGACTGCCCTATCAGCTGCAGTTTAAGCTAAACCAGGGGACCTCAGGCTGAAGGCATTCCCTTCTGTGGCCTCTGCTTGTGGGAAAGGGACAATAACCACAGCAAGGATGGAGAGGAGGAGACAGCAGCAGGCATGCTATCTTGAACCACACGGTAGAAGTATTGAAGTTTTAATGACACATGAAACATCGTGTTCTGGGGAACTTTAAAATCTCCAGGCGTGGTGGCCGGTAGAGTGAACAATAGCAACAAATACTCAAAGATCACCACCACTCTTCCAGATGCTTCACCAGATCAACTTTTGCGTTATTGACATGTGTTTGTCTAGCTTCCACTTCCATTCTTGGAAGTGTTGGAGTCTGTCTTGCCTTTATCAGCAAAGGAAAGAGAATTGTGGTCCCAGGAGAAGCTAGGACATATACAGAAACACAGACTACTGTGCTTCCCAGTCCCTGCTGGCATAGCTCAGCTTTGTCACATTTAGCCATAGACAGGTTACAATTATTTTCTGTTTTCTTTTATTCTCACTTAGTGAATTACAGTGGAAAAGTTTAGTTAATCAGAACTAACTTGTTCCTGCCATACTGGTAATTACATACATAACTGCCTACATGGTATATAAAAATTCTGTGATCCCATACCTAGAGAAACACATGCATGTGGGCTAGGGAAAGAGTGGGCTGAAGACAGGTACAAATAGCATGATTTAGTTAGCTTGTCTGAATGTTAAGCTTCAGTGTGTTATTCTAAGATATCCATTTATTTATGGGTTTGGATTCTTACCATATAAAATATGTACTTTTTTATAAAATTAAAGTATCCTTTACTGAGAAAGCATAAAAAATCCCACTCTAGATATTCAAGGATGACAGTGGATTTGCTCTGCTTGATTTATTTCTTTACATTTTATCCACCTACATCTTTCTCAGGTGCTACCATTCTCCTTCTAGTTTCACATATTAAAGGGAGCATTATCCTTCCAAAAGGAGGCATTCTTCAAATCCTATGTAATCTGAACACTAGACTGTTATTTCTAAAAACATAAGCCTAAAAATGCAGTGCACAAATATATTTTTCATCATATAAAAACACAATACTGATGGAATGCTCCATGTCTGAATAAATAAATTGTAAGTATCATAGCATGCATTTATTCTTCTACACTCAGGTTTTTAGGTTCCCTTTTTTTGAAAGCCATGCTGCAAGTTTCTCCTCATTATGGACCCAGCTTTCAGGAATGCGCTGATAACTAGATGTGGTTGATTCTTCTGTTTGAGACCATACACAAATTTACCCCATTAAGGTCAGTGTTGGTGATTATTCTTAACAAAGAGCTTAAGTGAGCATGTCAAGGCTAGCCTGTGGATGTTACCAAAGGTTTGCAAAGCTATGCTGGCTTCTGGTCACTTCTGAGCAAGGTAAGTGTCAAACGACATGAATAAGACTTGGGTGAGTTTTTTACTTTTCTAGAATTTTGCAGATATTAATTTATGGATAGCATGTTACGGGTAGCCAGTATGTTTATTTCTAATCTTGTGGTTACCTGTAGAAATTGTTGTATGCTAATCTCTGCTGTGTGTATTGGTGCATGTTCGTGGTGGAAGTGCTTTCAGCCAAGTGGTAATGTGGGAAGCCAAAGGAGAAAGTTGGTGGGAGAGAAATTGCTTGTTCTATGTTTTGTTGTTGCTAGAGCTGGTACTAGCCAGTCACGGGTCTGTTCTGGACGCCCTCAGTGGAAGTACTTTGACTCAGTTATGCAGTAATGTTGGTTCTCAGGCTCTCGAAACTGAAGGTTTGTGAAGTTGTGTGCTGTGCCCCCTTAGCCCACGGGGGAAGGCTGCTAAGCATCACAAGACACCCAGGCAAAAATCAAGGCTGGTGTGTGGGGCAGCAGCATGCCCAAAGTGCTACAGTATTCACAATCAGAACTTCCCTTTTTCTAATTTAGAACTTGATACGTGCTGTGGAAGCAAAAGAGCTTCTAACGATATGTGTTTTAATAATTTGCTAATGAGACACTAAAAATATGTTGAAATAATAAAGGACTATATATTAATCAAAATTTACACTCCTCCACAAGGAGGAGACTACACTTGACATCAGATGTTCTAAAAGCACCTAGCTTTTAGCTAGCAGTACCAACTGTTTTCCAAGATGCTACAAGGCCAGGTCTCTTCCAGAAAGCAATGTAAGATGTTAATTGCTAAAACTTTCTCAGAAAAGCTTCTTCCAAGGTAAATTTGATAATGTTTTTATCTTATTTCACTTAAAACTGATTTCTGAGTAGCTCTGCTTAAGCTTTGCAGAGTTCAGTACCTACTCAGCCATTTTTTAAATATTTTCTGTGGTAAACCAAAGCCCTTCCCTGGTAACAAAAGAACCATGGACACAGCACAAAGCATATGGAACAAACTTTCACAGGGGAAAAAAAAATATTATATTAGGATGCAAGAAAAACAGGATAGAAATGCTGGCAATATTGGCCACTCCCTTAAATCATTGCTGTGCCCTCTCTTAAAAAATACTTTTGCTTACTTCACCTGCCATAGGACATAGCCAAAATAAAAAAGAATCAAAACGAGGGGATGGAAATGATTAGATGTCTGGGCTTTCTTCTACAGGATGAAAATGAGAGCTTCATTTGCTTAGGGGGAAACACAACAGCATAGTGTGACTTGCACAAAACTAGTAAGTGAAATGCTCTATTTGTTCTTTTATATAATGAAATTAGATGAGATAAATCAGTGAAACAAGTAATATAGTTGAAACATATTACTGATAGAACTTATTCCTATGATGTTTAGCTGAAAACATCAGCATTGTGAAAAAGATGACAAACATGAGAAACATAAGTGGAAGGGAGCACCGTTTAGGTCAAGGCAGGTTCTGGATTTATGTTCGTTGTTGCAGAAGGCAGAATTTAGTACTGAAAGTACAAAACGGCCATTTGAAACTTGAAAAGGGAAAAAAGAAAGGTAACAACTCTGTTTCAAAAACCGTTTTCAACTCTCAAAAGGTCAAATTCAGCCCAAATTCAGAACAGCAGATACAAAGTACACACAAGCTGAATTTGGTTCTAGAAGTGTATGACTTTATCTTTCATCTCCAAGGTTTTACTGATTTTTTTGTTGTTTTTTTTTTTTCTGAAAAAGCTTGGACTGAGTTGTTATTCTAGGCACAGTCCCATATGCTTTAATGTGACTATCATTTTATTTGTGCATTTTAGTCAAATGCATTAGTCATGTATTAGAGATGACCTTGTAAGGGATATCTTTGAAAGTAGGAGAATATTATAATATTATGAAAGGAACTCTAATTAAAATGATATAAAGCTAATAAAGATGGATCATTAAGTCTAGAAAAACATATGCTCAGGGAGGGCAATAACTCTAAATGGAAGTATGCACTGAATAATGTCATTCTGACACAAACATCCTGAATTATTTTTGTACTAAGTATGCCCATTGCTATGGGCTTTTGCAACTGAAATACAGTTAGTATGTTCCACTTTGTCAAATACAATTATACAGTTTTTGCAATCTATTTTACACCAATTCCTTTCATTACAGTGTTCAAAAAAAGTTGCCCATTAGGAGATATTTAATCAACAGCAATTGCAAAGTACAAAACAACTGAAATAGGAAAAGTAGTAATTTCTTATTTCCTAACTAAGAAAGCATGGTGGACTTGATGAGTCATTTACATTAGTGCTACAGGAGTACAAGAGGCATGTAAAACACTAAAATGCAGAAAAGCTCTAGCCCATCCTCGAAGTGGGATGGAAACGAATTTTCATGTGACAGTGATGATACTGGAGGTGCTGAGCAGTTGTGGATATTTACAATGTTAAGCAGAGATGTGGGGAGCAGAGATGTGGGGAAGCACAGGTTTTGAGTGGTTCTCCCACGAGCCCTGCATGAGGGGCAATGATATCACTTTTTTTTGTCCTGGGAACACAACAGGCTCACAATTTCCCCTGTTCAAGCTGATATAACCAGGTTGGCCCTGCCCTCGGCACCCAAGATGTGTGCTGCCACATCTGAGCCCAGAAAACGTCATGGGTGCTACGTCTGCCTGTTCCTCCCTTAGCCACTGAGTTATGTACATATGCTAGACAGCAGATTTATGAAGGTTGTGGTTATAGTACTGGAAGCCCAAAGAGAAGATTGAAGAGACATATTTACATCCACTGCCAATGCAGAGATGCAGAAATGCCAAATTTTGGCTCCTGACTTGCACTGAAAACTCAGAAAATGCCATCATTACAGCATCATGTACAATACTGCCTGAGGATGCAACTGTGGCAATTTGCACATCCTTGGGAAAACTAATGATTATTTCAACATGTTCAGAAGACAAACTCCTGACAAAATAGAAGTGAAATAAAAAAAGCCCATAACATAAACACCACCAACAGATATGCATCCGATTAAATGCCACCCTTGGTGAGGAGAACCGAGTTTTACATGCAGAAGCTGTGCCATGCCTCAAATAAACACTTCAGCTATTTAACCCACATATGGTTAAACTGAAAATTGTGTTATCCCCTTTTTAGCCTAAATTATGGGCAGACCTTGGCATATGAAGCCTGACTTTGGAAATGTGCCTACTGCATGTCACTGCTTCTTTGCAGCAATGATGTGATTTCGATTCCTGCATGGCGGTGCGAGGGGGATGCTGATTGTAAAAAGCAATCCCATCACCTAACAATAGCTCCATGATGAAATCTCTTACACAGATTAAAGAAGGAAGGGCAATCAGAAAAAGCAGAACTGTCTGCCTAATTACTTGAAAAATGTCTCAGCCACTACCTTTTATAATACCTGGTGGGTATAAACATGTCCACAGTTTTAATTAATTTTACCTCTTCTTTCATTGCACCTGGATAGCCTGAAGAAATGGAATTCTAATGAAATTACAGTCAAGCATTTCTACCCGAGTTTGAAATACATTTTGGCAATAACAGGAAAATGAGGCATTTCCATGGGATTAATTGGGGAGAAAGTATGTATTTGGAAAAATACTTTCCTACAATGATAATTATTCCAAGTCAAGCTACAATGTAAATTCCTTATATTAATTCATATAATATTGCTTTTTAGTGTCCATTTTAACTTAAGAAGGTAATGGAGCAGGCTTGTCCCTGTGGCAAAGTGGAGTTATGGTGAAAATCCCTCTCTTGGCGTTTTCAAAGCAGCAACAGCATGAGCTCATACCTTTGACCTTGCAGTCCTGCAACTCTCATTTAAAACTGATGAGTGAGATCCTTGAATTTATTCTGCTGAAAACAACACTTTTAATAATGATGTTTATAAACTTACCACTAATTGTCCAGCATCCTGAAGTGCCAGCTATGCAGAAAAATGAAGGGAGCAGAGGTCTTCCTCACCTTTTTTTTTGGGAGGGGAAGGGAAATAGGTTTGCTTGTATTCTTTGAGGATGTTAGATAGGAGTTGCTGTCTTGTCAAACAGCCTGAATTTGGGCCAAAGTTTAAGAAAAAGGTACCTTGCATGTTCCCTCTTCCACATGACTCCAGGGAAGCCTCATGCTTGTGCTAGTCTAAAGCAGCTAAAATGGAAATAAAACCCTAAATATAAATCTTGGATAGGAACCTAATGTTCTCTAATGCTTGCAATTGTCAGCCACCCTTCTGCAGCTGAAATATTTCACTCCTTTTCTTATATTATTCGTTAAAGTCGTTATGCATCTTGTAAAGAAAGCAAGTGCTATAGGGGTTTAAATCCATGTGGATAATGAAATTGGGAAAGCAGGACAAATACTGGGGGAAACAGAATCCAAAATGTGTATTTATAGGACAGTCACAGTAACGCAGTGTCAACATTTCCATCAAATCTCAACCTCCAAAGCTTGGGAGTTTGGGGTGGTGTAGGACTAGCACTTGGGTGTAGGATCAGCCAGTATTTCCAGCGTTCCACAGCACTGCTGATGAATACAGCATAGAACTGTGGCTTGGCTAATGCTGACCTGAACATTTTCCATGGTCCCCAGCCATTAAAAGCAGGAACCTTTTGAGCTGGTGAGGGATGGCTTGAAGCTAGCTACTAAATTTTACTTTTCTCTTGGTCATTAAATCTCTCATTCTGTGGACAGATATTGTGTAGTAAATGTAACTCTAGTTTCTTGTAAACTCATTGTCTTTAATGTTTAGCAAGTTTATACAGGCATTTAGATTGGTCTTATTTTATGCAAACAAGCACATTACGCTTGTTTTAATTTTTTGCTTCAAAGGCTTAACATCTGGAAGTTACAGAATTAACAAGTCATTGAAAACGTCATCCCAAGTGTATAAAACATTTTTAATGATAATATTGTAGGCTAGCCATTCAGAAAAGATCAATATAATGATGGTAGTCAGATGCAAAGTATCACAACAAGAATTTGCTCTCAAAAAAAGCTGGAAAGCTCTCAAACATCCTCATGCATACACAATTATTTATCATAAATGCATTGAATGGTTTGGGCCTATGATGGCAAGTGTGGAACCTGTACCAGTGCAGCCTGGGACTGCTAAACAACTCCAAGGCAGGCATGTCTTGGAATGACTAGTATATGCTTTGGAAAGCATGTGAAACCCTATATGTTTAATTGTCCTGAATAAAGCCATGGAAAATCTGCCATGCTGAGGCAGGAGAAATTACAATATGCTTCTTATACAGTAAATGAATCGATCCAGAAGATCCGTCTGTTCCTTTGAGTACATCAGTCCCCCCAGTGCATGTCATCACTGACCAGCCACCTTATTATCATGAAAAAACCCTGGTCCCCCATGAGGTGGAAGACAAATTACAACCTGACCCTCAGTCTTAAATATGAAGTACTGAGGAAGGAAAAAGGGTAGTTGTAGGGAGGTTGATCAGAAGTAGCAGAGAGGCTGTAAGTGACAGAAATTGAAAACTGGGAGTCCAAAGCAGGACTGCAAGCAAAGAAGGAAAATTCTGCAGGGAACATTCTGCAAAGAGTGACTTAGCACAAGCAGGATCTGTGGTATCTCCTGCCTGTCAGGTGGATTAATTTGGAAAGTCACATTTAGGCTAAGTATGTTTACACTGTCCTTAGTTGCACAGAGTGGAGATCTGAGCTAGCCATAAATCTGTTGTTTAGAGGTTTCTGTGATAGCTACAAACCTGATAACTTGGGTAGCAGCAGCCTAGTTTTGGCAGTGCAACACTCATCATGGACTAATTGACCTTGCTGAGAGTGCACTGGCTCTGCCAGATGATTTATGGCTTCCACACTACATCACTATCATATCCCTATGATATGGTCTTTCCTATCTATCTTCCCACTTAAACTCTCATTCAGGCTCTTGCTATGTGGTGTCTTGATTACAGCAACAACCTTTTCTCTGGCCTTGACAAATGCAATCTTGCCCTGTTGATAACCATCCAGAACGCTGCTGCAAAGATCACTTTTCTAGCTCATTGCTTTGGCCATCAGCACCAGCTCCCCCTCCTCCCTCTTGTCAACCATCAGCTGTTCGCCCTCACTTTCAAAACCCTTCACAGCCTATTCCCGCCCCACTCATCACCTCCAGTTTGATATAAGGAAGCTAACTCTTCCCTCTTATCACTGCCTGGTGATAAGAGACTTCAATCCTTACCTGCTTGATTTTTATTTACTTATTTATGACACAGGCACCCTTGTACTTTCTCCCATGCTGCTTTTCACATTTGGGAGGAGTTCTCCATAAACATCAGTGAAATGAGATCATGAATCTCCTTAAGCTGGTGTGCTTAGAAGCCTCTCGTTTACAGTGATGACTAGAGGAAATGTGATACTTAATATTAATTGCGTGCTGTATTACAACTACTGTCTGTCATGCAGACTAGTACTGACACTCTGCTACTTTGTGCTTTACAACTTATACCTGCTACCTCCTTAAAATGAAAGCTTGCATTTGGGTAAGGGACCATCCAGATGTTTGGACAGTACCTAGTTAGCACAAGAAGGGCTCCTAAATATTATGGCTGTATAAATAATTTTTATAGCGGCACTATAGAAACTACTTGCTTGGGAGTTAACCAGTTAAACCCTTATCTTCACTAAGTTTATGGAAATTATATATGGTTAACTGCTGATGCAGACTGTAATATTACCCTCTGCCTGACTTCTCCTGCCTTCTCCTACAACTTCTTAGACATTGTTGGTTATTCTCATGTGATTCGATGTTCAGTGAACTCTGATTCCCTTGTGACAAAAAAAGGATGAGAGGCATGGAAAGTGGTTTTGGTTTTGTTTTTTAGCTGGAGGTGTGTGAGAAACAGTAAGAAACAAAAGAAATGCAGGAAGTATTTTAAGTTTAAGCACCATCACCTTTTTGTTTGTTTGTTTGTTTGTTTGTTTTTTTAAACACTGGAACGCCCGAGTTTTAACACTAGTCTTTTAAATTTAACCACATGGCAAACACAAGAGAGATTCCTTGGAGGCTATCAGTGACTGACTTTCCACAATTTTGTACAAAAGCAGGAACTTCCATGCTGTGAGATATTGAGTGTAGCCCCTAAAACTCTAAAAAATACACTTAATTTTTTTGAAGACACCTAAAGTGAACAGTGAGATAGTGAAGGAAGCGTGAATTATGGTTTCCTATGACTTTCTTACATTAATTTTCCACTGGGAGAATCCTTAATCACAGTGTTCATTAGAAGCTTGTACTTTAAAGCATTTAGAAGCAATGTGGTACTGTGGGAAGTCAGCAAATGCTTTGGTTTGTTCCGAAGAGCAAGAAGGAGCATTGATTTACATGCTACAAGCTGAAAAAGAACACGTGAAGGGAATATTTTCAACTTAAGATAATACTATTCTTAGCTGGCAAACTTGTGGTTTTGATCCTTCTCAGATATATAGCCAACAGTGAGCTATCTGGCTGCAAATTCCCCCTGCTTTTTTTTTCTCTTGGTTAAATCTGTGATTTGAATGCACACTCCAGTACTTGGGAACATTATGTGGATTTCCAAAACTTTCTGAAAGACTTTCTGTCCATTAGCCATTGGCTGCTTTACAAAAAGGCATAAAGATAGCATTTTCCTCTTCTAACAGATGCAATCTCTTTGCAGTGTTGTTCGTACTGGTGGAAGGAAAGCAATATTCCTTTCCTCTTGGATTTGCTGAAATAGTGGCATCTCTCAACACAAACTGAAAATATATTTGGAACTTAATTTGATTCAGCTTTCAGAATTTCACACATGAGGGATAAACACATGAGGATCAGCTTTCTGTAATTAGTGAGGCTGTTAGAAGGGCTGAATCCCATGAGGTCATTTGGGCAGCAAACAACTGTTTTCGTAGTGCTAAGAAGCAGCTAAGATCTGCTCTTGACATGACCCACTACACTGACAATTTTATATCAGTTTTCATTCTTGAAGCTTATATGAAAGAGTTTTACATTTCTAGTTTATGAATATATTGTAGAAATTGTTAGCCACAGTGTGGACTGAACTCGCCTATTTTGGTTTCCAGTTTATGCTCATCACACATGAAAAGGGAGAAAAGTAGTCCTGAAAAAGTATTTCATCCTGATTAAGACTTGGAACAACTGCAGGCATAATTGGGAGCACCCTGAAGGCTGCTCCAGCTTATGCTGGTTACAAAAGTCCCAGCAATCTGATTTCACTGACTCTGTGGAAGGGTTTTTCTCGGGTCTGTTCCACATCCTCCAGCTGCTGGCATGGTCCATCTCCTGAATGTGCTTCTGAAAGAGGGGGAGGATCAAAGAGCAGATGGCACGGAGCTGGTTTTGCCAGTCCTCTGCCACCAGAGGGATTATTCTGTGCCAGTAAAAATCCTCTACTACATCCTCAAGCCTGATTTTTGACTACTTTGCATGGCTGAGGTAGCACTGAGCATCCAAACCAGGGTCTAGGCACTTCCACAGTGGACTTGCTCCAAACTCTCCTAGGTGCAGCTGAGTGTGCAGAGAAGCCCACAGCAGACAATAAGTGTTTTCTAATGAATGAGGCAGAGCCGTGCAGTAAATTTGTCTGGGATACTGTGGCAAGCCCCAAAAGAGGCAGAGGTCTAATATCCATTGAAGAGTGAAGATAAAAATAAATGTCGCACAGCAGCTCTCCTCACTTTGCACTAAACGAGGACAGTTTTAAAGGGTAAATATTGTTTAGAATAATCCGTTGTGCAGAAGCCTTTGGATCATCCACCACTTCTGTAACATGTTTCAGAATAGTTACCCTGAGTTGTATCAAAGGACTGTCCACAACCCTTTAACTAAGAAAATCATCAGAAAATCCATGTGTATTTCAAAATCTGAACAAAGTACTTCAACAAACTTCACAGTGGAAAGGGGGCAAGCTGCTGGTTGAGTGGTGACAAGGTGTTTCATAACTAAGGATCTGCAAAGCCTTGCTGACGGCAAGATCAGCACAGCAGGACCAGTGTTCAAGGAAAGATATTTTTAAATCTGGGAGAAATTTTATGGCTCTTCTACAACCCAAATCATCACAGAATCAATTAAGGCCATTTTTATTTCTGAAGGGCAGCATCTGGCCTACTTGGCACACTCAAATATTTCAAATATGTATTTTTCAAAGCAAAAAGCATAACAAGAGTATATAACTCAAACTGGCAGAACACTATACTTCGACATTTTGTAGATAATAACAGTTTAACACAGCATAAACTCCTCTTCTGCTGTGCTTTAGCCTGATGCAACCTAGAAAAGCATCATACACAGTTTAGAACAGAAATGCTAGGAGATCTTTAAAAGCAGTGGTACTATCAGGCTCTGCTGCTCCTACAGGAGCTTCTGTGGTATTTAGTGACTGGTTTTAGCATCTGAGGTTTATTGTAAGTGGACAAGACTCTGAAACAGCAAGGTCACAACACTGCAAAATTTATGCTACAGTTGTCTTTTTCCAAAATAAGAAAAGAAAAAGGCTGTACAAACTTCAGAAGACTTATACCAAATTCACTTCATTTGATTTGTGTCTCCATTCACATGAAAATCTCTCCCTGGCGCTGAATCTGACCCTGCCTCGTGCAGGACTGGCTTCTGCTTCATTCGTTCCCCTGTTCGATTTCAGTGTCACTTATACATACTTTTCCTTCTACAAACTACCCAAACATAATCCAGGCACGACTCAGAGAACTAAGCTATGCCTGAGCAACGCGACTGAGTGCCAGCTGCCTTTGTTTGTCCTCAAGTACCAAGATACTCCTCCACTCAGCACATTCTGGAAAAGTCTGGGTAGCCCCTCACACCATGCCCAGGAACAGCCAGACCCTGGGATGTGTATGCACACTGCAGGCTGGAGGAAAGCCAGATCAGCCAATTCCTCATTTGTGTCAATGTGTTTAAGCTTCTTCCTAACTATGTTTTAACCTGGGTAGAGAAGAGGAGCCATATGGCACTTTCTGTCCCTGACAACAACTGCTGTTAGTGCAGTCAGCCCATTACTGGGGTGATTTGTTTAGTTTCAGCTGGGTCACTAACTTGTGGCAAACTCAGTTGTAATTAAGTTGGGTATTAGGCAGAGCCCTAGCATAAACTGGTTACATTTTCATATGTAATTTGCATTGTATTTTCTGCTGTAATACTGCTTACAGATGAAGTGTCCTGACCAACTGCTGCTCATGGCCACTGCCTTTCCCACGTTCTAATCCGAGCCCAATGTGCCTGGGACCCCCAAGAAATCAGGCAGCTATAGCATCAGCCACAGAGCCATGCCATAATTACAATAAGAAATAGAAATAATGCAGTCGTCAGCCTTAGCACCTCTTCTAGCTAAAGTCTGCCTTCTGATCCCCACATTTTTATTGCTTTTTACATTTGTGTTTCAATTACACTGCAAGCTACTTAAAACAGGGACAATGCCTTCCCTTTATTTTGCACAAAATCCAGCCCAATGAGGCAGAACCATTTTGGTTTTTTTTTTAGACATTTGCTGTACTATAAGCTAAATGGCTCTGGGATTCAAAGCATTTTCTTAGGTGCTTATCGTGTATATTTTCTCAAAAGGCATACATGAAAGAATGATACCTGTTTAGGTCTTCTAGAATTCCTGATTTCCCCAGTTTCCTGTGTTTAATAACATGATGAAGTGCTCAATAGTGCCACCACCCCAAAATTAAGCAATGCACTGTTAACAGACCAGTAATATCCTCTCCTTTTTACAATAGAGATTTCTGAATCTAATATTAACACTAAGCACAAGGTAAATTGGTTCATAAAGCTTAGAAAAGAACAAAACAGTGTTGAAAGTCATTCAGGGCTCCTCTATTCCTTAACTTGATTGTGTTAACATGTTAATAAAAGGCATGCAGTTCTTAAAAGCTTACTGTGTAAGAATACCAAATGACAAAAAAAAATGTAGATACTGTCAGATCACACAATCATTGTAGCTGCTTTATAACCTCTTGACTTGGAACCATAACCTCAGAACAACGGAGAAAAAGATCATAATAATCTAATTACAAATAATGACTGAGTATAAAATAATGGCTTTGATAACAAAAAATTTAAAAATTGCAATGATAAACAAATCAACACCCTTTCACTAAGCAGTAAATAACTACAGTTCATCATAAAAAATAACAAAAGAATGTCATTTCTGTAGGTATTTAAGATAAGCATGGGACAAAATATGGGGCAGCAGACAACGGAGACTTAATCCCAAATGGACACTATTAATACCATAAAAATTCAGCAATTCTGCGAATTCCCTACATCCTCTGCCTGGAAATGGAGATGACCAAAATGAGATGCAAAGCAGTGCCTTTATCTAATGAATAATGCAAATGAGTGCTCCTCTTATGGTGCAGCAGCCTGCAGGAATCCTCTCTGCCTCACCTCACATTTCTTGTGGATTTAAGCACCATGTGTCAGATGAAATTAGAGAATGGAATTGCCAAGAAATGACAAAGCCTTACAGCCCCAAGTTGGTGCATACAGCAAGGTATGTTAAGATGCGCAGTATGGAGGAGGAGAGAGCAGACATCTCATTAAAGTGAAAGTGTTGCTCTTTTTCTTTCACCTAGTTAATGGACTTGTAAGACACAGCAATCTGCAATTATTTGTGTGTCTACTAGTTAGAAACATCCTCTAAAATGAAACCGAGGTGGGATTTTGAAAACTTTACTAAATCTTTCAGTTTTTTTTCTTAATGGTGGTGCTATTTTATCTCTGATAGCAGTTAACTGCATCAGCATTTTTCTCCTAGCATCACAAAGCACAGTGCATCTTATCCATTAGTTACATGCCTTACTGTAACTTTTCCTTAGCATCAACCATTACCCTCCAAAAATATTCTCAAACAAACAAACCTGGAGGCATATAAGCCCTGAAAATTAACTCCCCTCATCCCCCTAGTCATTATTTTGCCTGAATGCAGGACAGATTTCATTTGCTCCATTAAAACCTCTTAGCATGCTGAACAGCCGTCACCAAGTCCCTTCTCTTTGCCATTGCATCAGGTCCCCAACATGGGAATTTCTGAAACTTGATGCTTTTCTGACAGGTGCTTTCTTAAAAATACAGAGCAGGTAGACCTAACCTAACAAAGCCACTTGCTGCTCAGACAACTTCTTAGTTATCAAATACAGAATGGTGAAGGAGCAGCCCAACTGTGAAAATGATCTCCCAAGGATCTGGGATCCCAGGAGGGGATTCCTCATCATTGAGATGTACATCTTAATACACAGGGACTACAAGACTGAGTGTTCAGTTTGGCCACAAAGTGGTTCAGGCAAGCACACTTTGGTATAGAGGGAAATGACCTCTCCCTTGAAAAAGGAAGGGCACCCCAAAGTCATAAACTGTAAAGCTGATAACTTAACACAGTCATTAAACTTTAGGGTACTACACAACTTTAGGGCTGCATTCTTATTGTTCACTGAGCTATGCTGTGAACCAGCAGGCAACAAATCAGTGGTTTGATTCAGTAACTCATTAGAGAGGTAAATCTATGTACTACGCAAAAGAAGAGATTAGACCTGTCTTACTACACATCCTTTCAGGAAACGTGGAAAAAAACCCAATGCCTTTTTCTCACAAGCTGACAAAGACATCATTGCTATTTATAGTTGTGCTTCAGTTCATCAGTTGGAGGCACACTGCAGAAGATGCTAAAGCACTAGCAACATTGCTACTAAATTAAGAGCTTACAGTTTGTCTTTAATAGTTGAAAGCAAAGCCATTTCTCTATTGGGCGGCTTGTTGCAAACTTCATAACAAATGTAAAAAAAAAAAGTATATTTTGGATGGATTTTCTCTCAACTCAATCCTCGTGAATCAAGGGAGAATTGCCTGGGATGCACGTCTTAAAGAAATTTAGTGCCAACTCCATAAAAACGTGACTTACAATCAATACAGCATTTTCACCCTCTTCAATTAGAGGCACACGGATCAGTTCTCTACTCTTGTTCCTGTTAGTAGTTACCATGACAGGAATATACAGAGAGTTTAGGTTTCTGATGACAAGGACAATGATAACTAGAGAAAAAAAACCACTGTTAAAGCAAACTAAGCAGTTGATTTGAAGCAGGGAGACAATTAAAGCACAGCATTTCTGAAACAGTAATAAAAATGTCACTGAAGATGACGGATTGTTACAAGTCCTTGGCTTCTTCCTAGCACTGCAATAGAATATGCTGTTTAATCAGTTCCAAGAGATTATTAGTGATATATGTTATTTTCACAAACTTAAGGAATTGAGCATCATTTGATAAATCTACTGCAGGCTAAAATTAGATTTTTTTTCAACTTTAGTTCTGTAACCTTTACACATACTATTAACAAAAAGAAAATTATAAAAAGATAGTTGGAACCTGGCTCAAACTGAGAAGAGCTAAAAACATTCCACTAAACAACCAAACCAAATTGTAAAATAGCTCTCTTCTATGGCTGCAGATCTGCCCAACACCTGTGAAGTTCACTGACTGCAGAAGAAGTTATTGAGCCACACATTCCGTCGAAAGGGACTCTCACTTTTTATTAGCTTAAGGCTCTTTAAATTACTTGTAAATCAGCACATATTTTGTGCTGTCTGCATTGCTTTTCTGCACAAAGCATTAAGAAACCTAGGTCACAGAATGGTTTGGGTTGGAAAGGAACTTAAAGATCATCCAGTTCCAACTCCCCTGCTATAGGCAGGGTCATCTTCCACTAGATTAGGTTGCTCAAAGCCCCATCCAACCTGGCCTTGGACACCTTCAGGGATGGGGCATCCACAACTTCTCTGTGCTTGTGCTTCACCACCCTCACAGTAAAACAATTTTTCCTAGTATCTAATGTAAATCTATCCTCTTTCACCTTAAAACCATATCATCCTATCCCTACACTTCCTGACACAGAGCTTCTCTTCAGCTTTCCTGTAGGCCTCCTTTAAGTACCGGAAGGCTCCTTTAAGGTCTCCCTGGAGCCTTCTCTTCTGCAGGCTGGAAAACCCCAACTCTCTCAGCCTGTCCCCTTATGGGAGGTTCTGAAGCCCTCTGATCATCTTCATGGCCTCCTCTGGACGTGCTCTAACAGAATCATGTCCTTCCTGTGCTGAGGATTCCAGAACTGAACACAGTACTCCAGGTGAGGTCTCATGAGAGCAGGGTAGAGGGGCAGAACTACCTCCCTCAACCTGTTGGCCACACTTCTTTTGATGCAGCCCAGGACATGGTTGGCCATCTGGTCTTCAAGCACACATTCCCAGCTCGTGTTGAGCTTCTCATCCACCAACACCATCCACTACCACTATGTCGAGTAGACCCCACTCACAAGGAAGTCTGCTGCCTCCCAGAAGCCAGGGTAAGGGATATGGCCAGGAAACTTCCCAGCCTGGTGAGATCTAAGACTATTACCTATTACCACTGCTCCATGTGGGAGGGGATGAAGCAGCAGTAAGAAGCCCAAGGGGGATTAAAAGAGATTTTAGGGCCTTGGGATGGCTACTGATGGAATCTCAGGCCCAGGTGATAACTGAACCTAGCTACCTGGCACGTGGAGATCTACGAAGTGCAAGGCTTAAGTAGACACATGTATTGTCAGATGCAGCAGTACTGTAGGCTCAATTATAGTTTTCTCTGCTTCATGAGTTATTGGCCAGATGTCTTCCAACAAAGTCTGTGTGACAATACTGCTGGAATCTCACAAGCATTTCTTACATGGAGAAAAGCTGGTTGCTCCTGAAAACCAATCATCCAAAAATTCTCAAAGAATTGCACAGAAATAATGACAGATCTCTGTCCTCCTCTTCTGAGATGCAACATTACTACATGCTTCTCTCCATATGCATGGGTTGCTTAGGGGCTGCAGCACCTCCTGGGGCACAGGGCACATTACCTTGTAGGTTGACATTACTAGCTCAAGAGAGGAGGTTTATCACTCTGTTCTTCAGCAGCAGCAGCCCTTTGCTATAGCTACCCTAACGATGTTCACACATATTTCCCAGCAAAACACTATGGATCTGATCTCTGGTTAAGAGAGGTATTTTTGAATTCCAAAGGTGTTTCCAATTTATGATTTATTTAATCATTGTGAAAGTAAACATGTTCTGCTCTTCCTGCAAGGCTTTATACAGCTCATGATTATAAACAAACCAATTGCTAATTCAGAGCAAAGGCAATGACAACGAAGGCTTGCTCAGCATTGCCCTTACATCTACTTTCTGAGGCCTTGGACATTGGCTAGGATGACAGCCAAAAAAGCCCCAGCTGTGCCTTGCTTATGTGACAGGAGTTTAGAGAGGCTCATGTAAGGCGGTGTCAATAAAAAAAAAAGGTGTTAACATAGGTCATCACAGGTGCCATTCATCTCTAATTATTTTGCAAAAAGCATTATTTTTTCTTGGTCAGCTCCTGTAAATCTTGTCTTAGGGTATCAGAAGGAGTTGGCCTGGCAGGAGGAGGATGCTGAAGGTTACACTAAAATAGGTGCAATGCCCTTGAGGATGAGAACTAGAAAAAAAACAAACCCCAAACCCAAACAAATGCTGAGGCTAAGGTTAAATTCAGTGGGGCCCTGCTGCTGCTGTCTGATTTTTGTTTCTGCTCTTATGTACAATTTTATTATTCTGAACCCATCACTTAGCAGTACGAGGCCCTTGACAAGATACAATCACCAGAATGACATTTACTCCAAATTCTTAGTCAGATTATTATTGATTGAAAGAGTCGAACACTGCCTGTAAAAAGGCTGCACCTGCTTTCTCTGCAGTCCTGCAATGTATTTACTGTCTCGGAGACTTCACTTAGCAAAAGCACGATGATGAGGTGGGGCCTCATAAACCAATCCACATTTCAGCACATGTTCCTCCTATCCTGCTGCTGAACTCCTTAATCTTAAGACTTCAAGAAGATCTTAAAAACATTTCACTGGTACCTGTCTGAGGGCCACACTGAATTCTGAATGGGTCTGTGCCATTTTAAGAGACTTTTGCCCAAAAATGGGTAGCAGAAGTGCAAGTTAGAACTAACCCATCAGCTCTGGTGGCTTCTCAAGCTGTAGAGCCCTTAATGTGTGACGAAACACGGATTCAGCCAGGAGGGAGGCAGGCTTTTTGTCTTCTTTGGAGCAACTCCCCATTTCTTTCTTCCGTCTTCCTTTTCTCCACCATTTTCTCCTCCATTTCAGAGAGGCTGGCTCCAGGAGGGGTGCAGAGGTGCCACAAGTGGCAGAGGTGCAGGAGCCACCTTCTCCACAGTGGCTGCACCATCCTGTTCAATGCACATACACCATTTTACATCAGCTGAAGACTTGTAGAAACAACTTGTACAAGGAGGAGAAACAAATATGTGTATGGCTTCAAAAAACCTAATAAATCTCCTACAAATTTCAGACATCAACCAGTATCCATTGTTTAACGTTTATAAATTACATACTCCCTATTAAAGCCTAAGATTTCACAAAATGCCATGCTAAACCCCACGTCTTTTGTGATTCACAAATAACAGAACTGTTGAATTCTTGTTTGGAGACTTGTTTTTAGACCTACAAAACCTGAAGTTCATAAATGATGATGCTTAGCTAATGTGGACTACTGCAACTGATGATGGTGCAAAAATGGAGAACTATGGGAAGATTATTCAATAATAGTCTTCTGTCCTTTTTAATTATTTATAAATAAGCCATGAGATGCATAAAACTAAAATAATCTATTTTAATATGCAAACCCCTGATATGTATTTAATATATGCATTCCAGCTGGCACTTTACAGATAGGTCTAGAATGTGTATTCTCTCATGCGCCATAATTGCCAAAACTGTACCCAAGAAAAATCGTATCTCATTAACCAAATCATGTCCTGTCACTAGAGACAGCCAGCCTTGCACTGAAGCTCACAAATAAAGTAATCCAAAACCAAGAACCAGTATAATGAGTAAAGAAGATTTTATAACTGGAAAAGTTTGCAGATCAATGAACTGCAGTGAAATTCCTTCTGATGAGAAAAAGATGAAAAGATAAAAACACACTGCTAATTTTGCTTTTACTTAAGACGTCTATGAAGTTTCCAGTTGAGACTTTCAAACTGGTATAGTACAATAGTACTATAGGCAGCAGTATTTGGGCATGACCAATTGCTGTCAGTAGAAGTCCTCCTTTTGGCTTATACGTGGCACAGATTTCAATGGAAGATCATATTTGAAGTCCTGTTTATGGAAAGCCAAACACTGAATCTTAGGCATGAAATATACATTGTGATTCACCTCCACCTGCTTTCTTGTTAATGAAGGATACCTTTTTTTAAAATCAAACCAACTACTTTAGATAACAAAGCACTTGTGTGTTCTTCACCTTTTATTTTCAAAAGTTTCTCTCACTTCTATTTCAGGAAAAAGGGGACTGTAGATGCAAACTACTGGCAAAAAAATTACCCTCAAATTTTAGCGAGAAAAGTTACAACACTTCAACCCCTTAAGCCCATTACTTAATGATTCTGAAGTCTGAGATACCTTGCTAGGATATTTCTGCAGGCTATCGCTACAGTATTCATAGTGCTTGGCAGATCCATATGGTCAAGGAAGCCAAGAGGCATGTCACAGTCTGGAAAACTGCGATAAAAATAGACACGGAAAATAGCACATGTAGAAAGAATTGTTCTAGCAGTCAGAAAACTAAATTTTGTACTTTTTTTTCTACAGGAATGCACATTGTTATCGTTAAAAAATGAGGGCTTTTGTGTAGTTGTTTGCTATTGCTTTTTTTTACCTTCCCCCCACTCATTTGTAAATGTCACCCACAAGCAGCTCTGTCTAGTTTTCACTGGAGGAAAGTGCCTTATGAGCAGGTGTAGATGGTAAAAATCAATTTGATGAGCTAAAATGATGCCTCCTGACAGTTTTACAGATCAAAATCTAAAATGTACCAGGATGCTGGAAATACACAGTATGTACATGTAAGAAACTGCTCTTCTCGTCATAATGGTGTCCTCTTTTAAAGGTTTTACAACTACTTAGCTATAAAAATTCTCTCTAGGCTGAAGCCTGACATAAAATATCTCTAGTATTGCACAATTTCTTGTTTGCAATAAATATAATTAAAATTAATTTGTGCCCTTTTCTTTCCTCTCCTTTTTTATTCCTAAATGTCTTTAAAACAATCTGCTTAAAGAACTAGAAGAAATAAAACCATTTTACAGAAAAGACGATACAGCAAACATTAAAGCTACATGAAATCACTTATGCACATTGCCAAGCCAGCTCAATGCCAAGGATTTTCATATCCCTAGAGATATTTGTACTTGCAGGTCAAGATGGTGTCACCGCAAGTGACCTGTGAAAACATAAACCTCCATACCTAAAATGTGTATCAACAGCCATTGTTTCTACAAGTAAATTGGGTACAGAATGATTCCTGCTTTTCAGCTAGCGAGATTAGTATCCCAGCGTACACAAGGTCGTGCATCTCATCAGTCAATGACCTTAATATATCTGGGATTATTTTTGACTTTTCAGATCTAGCTAGTATTTATAGGCCTTGAAAAAAGTCAAGAAATATTCGGTTTAATGGATGTCTTACCTGGTTTTAGCTACTCTTAATTAAGTATGTTGGTTTTTATGAACTGGAAATTGCTGCTTTGGCAAAACAAAATCAGCACTGTTTAAAATAAAAAAAAAAAAGGCAGCAAATGCCACAAATTCAGCCCTTTCTAAGCTTGGTAGATAAAAAGAAATGACTGGGTTTTGTCCACGTGTAAGAAGATAGGTTATTTACATACTTTGTCAATGAGGACTGCTAATGATTGCCTGAATTTTCCCCACCTCTGCTCCACAGCACAGAGGAGAAGGGACGAGAGAGCTTGATGATCATTTCAGTCTGTACATCTATATTTTTCTTGAATGTTTTGACAGAATACTTAATATTTGCATGGGGTGACTTGGGCTGTACACAGGACTTGCTGCTTTATAAGGAACAAAAATATCTAAAAGTTAAAATCATTATTTGGGAGTCAGCTTATTGACTTCTGTCATCTTGTAGAACTTGAGGAGAGCCCACTAACCAGAACGGTTGTCCTGACATACACAGGGTCTGCAGAACTCTCAGCTGAGTTCACTTGGTTTTGTTTCAACTAAGATGCTTACAAATGGAAATTTTAATATACAGAAGTGCCTCAGGAACATGCATTTGGTTTCCAGTGATTTTTAGCTGATAGAAAGTACAAGCTCTGCCAGAAAGAAACATGAAACTTGGGGGTTTAGAGACATACAGGTAAAAAATTAAGAAGGAAAAATATGTTTGTCCAGATAATCCGGACAAACCTGAGCAGCCTAAAACTAGCTTTGCTCAGTTCTGCCAAGTAAACCTAAAATTGGCACTCTGAGACTTGTCTGTCACAGCGGGAGGAAATACAATATCACGCTCCTTGTACACTGTCCTCAAAATGAGACAGCAGCCTGGAAAGCCCAATGCTGCACAGCTCGTTAGGACCATGGGCCATCACACCCCTGACCAAAATTTGCAAAAGCAAAATTGGCTGCTCTCCGTGAGGAGGGTGATCCTGCACTGCTGCTCTGCCAGGCTGGCTGCACAGCATCACCAGCTTAGAAAGCAAAGGTTCCTCTGACAAAAGGTGAATTCACCACCCCCCCAAACCCCGCCTGTAAAAAAAAAAAAAAAAATCTTAGTTCAGGGTTTCTAGCAGAGCAGAGCAGGAGCGCAGTCACCCGCTGCCAGGGGCCCTCAGTCCAGGAGGGTAGGGTGGGGTGATGACCCCTAGACCAGGAGCACCACTCAGGGTGCTGCTTTACTGCATTGTTCCTCTGTACCCTAGCAAATTCTGTTAGGAGAGTCTGCCTGCAGTGAGTCGGAGGTTCGAGATCACCTCTGCCGCACTGGAAGTGGTACAGATTACAACACATTGCTAGTAAAGACTTTATTTATAAAGCAGTATTGTTTTATTGCGGAAGGCAGCAATAAAGGTGCTGCAGAGGGGACATTTCTCGTCCAGCTGCGCTGACAGCAAGCCATTCAGATTGCCCCTGTGGATGTCAGAGTATCCGTTTTACAGTGGAAGCCATTTATTTCCTTATAAAATTGCTGTTGCCATTTCCGCACCCAAACAGAGTAGTTGGGCAGCTCCCTCCCAGATACCTGTCTTGGCTGGTGAGGATGGGTGCTTCGGGGGCCCCAGGGTGCCAAGGGCAGCAGAGGGGACACTAGTTCAGGTATTTGTGAGAACCTCATCTGCAAGGCCAAAATTGCCCCCAGCAAGAGGATGCGGATGCAGTGGAGGGGACAGGATAGCATGGAAGCAGCAGGCAGCTCGCGGATGCCGTGAGCCACCGTGTCTCCACCTGCACTAACCTCCCAGCCAGCAGCAACTGCCTTGCTGGCCTGCCAGGAATTCTCTCTCGAAATTTTCTATGGACAGGAGAAAAGTGTTTAAGTAAGTTCTCCCCAAAAGTTTAAAAAAAAATAACATTTAAAAAAAAATCTGAAATTAAACCCTGATTAAATTGTTTTTGTCTTGCCATGGCCATCAATAATCTGCCAGTAAAAGGAGCATCTTCATAGCTGTTTCTTTCAAACATGTGCACTGCATGACTCTTACTAGGTGACAGAAGCCCTAAAATAATTCCCATTACTGCTTAAGTTTTACATGACACGTTATAATCCCTTCCTTTCTACAATCAAGTGTTATTAAAAGACACTGATCTTTTTATTAGCTACAAATGTCTAATATTTCCAGCTAAATCCAGGGGAAAAATCAAAATAGGGAAGCAGGTACTAAATGGAATAAAGGCAGTGTTAAAAGCAGCAGCTAAGCAGTTTCTATGAAGTCTATTTATAAAACATACGTCTTGTTAGAAGGATGCACTTTAACATGTTGAAGTGATATGTGCCTTAAAAATCTGCAACTAAAAACAAGTAGAAACCCTGACTTTGTTTAGGAACTCTGGTTTACCCCTAAATATTTTTAACAACTGAAGTACTTTGTGGGTGTACTTTTGCTAAAAGTTTTGAAAACATTCCAGTACCTAAAGTGTAACTGAGAAGTAAAAAAACTGAACAGTTTTGATAGTGATTTACTGGGGAATCTTGATGGGTGATAATGAATAAAATGCAAATCTTTTTTACTGGCAATCCTCAGTTTTGATTGATGAGAAATTATTAATTTTTAGATAGCTCCCAGTTGGAAGAAAACAGACACTTTACCAAACCAATTTGTTATGCCCGCTGACATTAATTATATCAATTTTTTTCTCTTTTATGAAACTAAGAATGCCTTTACCAAGAAGTCTGAGGAACAAGGTACTTGTGCAGTGTCTGCGGGCAGGCTGCTACCAAAGGCACAGATAGGCTGTTGCTGCTGTGCTGACCGGTGGGAGGGAGCGCGGACAGCACAAGTAAAGGGATCCTCTGGTCTCAGGCTGGAACGTAAGGACCAAAATGGTGTTTTGATGGGAAAAGCCACGTCAGTCGGGCAGCGGCAGAGTCCTGCCCTAAGAAGGGAAGAAGAAAAAGGACAGAGGGGCCGTAGCTCACCGTATAGGTCTTATGGTACTCAGAACTGAATGAAATATGCAATAACTTAAGAGGAAATGCCCAAATAAAAGCCTTGCTCCATGAAAGATAAAGTTCTTTCCAACAATGACAAAGCAACACTTGCATTAATTAAATGTGCTCAGAGGAGTTTAAAATAGATGAATGCAGGTGTTATAAATAAAGTCTGCAAAACTGAGCTATACATATTTTTAAAGTATACAATCATGAAAATCCACATTAAACAAGACAGTAACAATAACCTCACCTTTAACTCCTGCTCCAGTTCTACCCCATGCTGCCTAATAAGATTGCACAGATGGAACTAAAATGAAGGATTGCATGTCCTTATTCAGCCCATAAAAGAAAAAAACCTTTTTTTATCAGCATCTTGACAGCACTGTTCAACGCTGTTTTAAAGTGTCTTACCCTAGAATGCACGTATGCATGACAAAATGCTCTGAACCCCTCAGTTTCATGTCACATTTTGATTTATACATTACTCAGAAGAATATCTGTTCATTTAATTATTTCTGTAAACATAATAGTGGTGTTGCTAACTACACTATAGAGCATTTTTCCTTTTTTAAGGAATATGAGCCTACTTGTAATTAAAGGAATGCTATATTAATGATGCTGAAAGTCTCAGAGGAAAAAAATTTAATGTCCACCTCATAATATTATGCCAGAATTACACGCACAGAAGACTTTTTAATAATCTTTGTTTCTTAATTTAGTTTTGATTAGCTATGAAATACAGAGTAGCACTCAAGGGCTCAAATTTCTACTGTCATCAGCATTTCTGCTCTATAAATTGTACAAACTCACAGGTCTCTGGTCTACAGGCTTCTTTTCAAGCCTCTCTTTAACCTATGAAGAAAACTAGCTGTAGGCAGTGATAATTGCTGATAATTTTATATTTTTTTAGCCTTTGGGATACGGGGTGGTGTTATGATAGCTAGGTCTAATCACAAGCAGAAATTAGTATTTTTATGTTGCCATTACAGTCGCAAATACAGGTTGGTAACGTAAATTCGTCTTCAGTCTGCAAATTACAGCAACAGCCACTAGGAGTCTCCTAGTTAAATTGGTGATGAATTTACAAGCTAATCCTGGCTACAGTTTGAATGCAAACCCCGTTTGCTGGGTTTGAGCGCAGAGGAGAGCCAGTGTGAGGGGTAGGTGCAGCGCTGGGATGCTAGGAGTCCAGAGCTTTGAGCAGCATCGTGGGGCTCCCGATGCTCACACTTAGGGCACAGCCAGAAATTGTTTCATAAACAAGGAAGTCACAAGTCACCTGTACACTGCTCTTACAGGGGAAAAAGACAGGGATGGTCATCAAAGGCAGATATACTCATTTTTGTAACTGGACAGAGTTTTGTGAAGTTGTAACAGGTGCTGACAAAGAAGGAAGCAGATTTCACCAGCTGTTAGTTACTCCCAGAGATTTAAAGCAGATTTATTCTATAAACTGAAATCCTGCAGACCACAAGACCTAGCACCCCCAGGTACTTAGAATTTACTTGCAGTATCTGCAAAGTGAATCCTGCAGTTCTGAAAGCATGATGAGGCTTCTTTTTCTCCTCTCTTCCCTTCCCCTCTCCTCCCAGGCCAACTAAGCGTAAGTGTATGGTGCCAGACACACTCTTACCAAAGACAAATAAATGCTCCACGTTCATGAATTACAGACCCGCAGGAATGGTCACGCTCACTCAAATGCTCTGACTGTACAGTCCAACTCTGTGACAGACAAAAGACAGCCGAATTTCCTTGAAGGAATGCCACAGAAAGCAGTCTTGCATCATCTGCCAGCATGTGCGCCTCACTCTAAGCAGCTAGAGATTGCTTTAAAATGTACAGGGAAGCCACAGGTTACCAGTCAGCCACAGGGCTGGTTATCCTGTAGGCAGGAGGAGTATTCCCTGTTAGGGAAGGATGCTGTCACATCCTCCTTACAGACACAAGCAACACCACAGCCACAAACTGTGAGCATTCACTGCTCTAAGCCATTCATATGTTTATAAGTTCCTTTCATGCATCTCTCATCTCAAGCAAAATCCTTTCCCAAGCCCTAAAAATCCTGAGTGACTTTAAAAATGATGAGATTTTAAACAAATAATAACTGGGAGTGCTATTTATTTGGCTTCTGCTTTTTTGAGATTCTCAGTTTCGTTTTCAAAATTTTCTCCACAACCAAGGACTAAAGAAATAAAAATGAAGTTTTACATGAAAGCTGAGAATCTCACATAATCATAGGACTCCAGGGGTTTGAGGCTTCGGAATAATCTCATGAGTTGTCAATACTGAATGTCACCAGAAACTATAACGTTATTCTCAGAACAGTTTGCATAAAAGCAGTTATGGGATAGTTTTTTTTGCTGCACATTCCGTGTAATACCTATGGATGCAGTCTGGGAAGGACAACCCAAAGATGTGCACAAGTGCTGAGCTGCCATGTGCTGAGTTTAGCAACCAGCTAGAAGAGTGTTGCATTTTGCAAGAAATCTGCATGTACAAAACCTTGTTATTTGGTCTGTTAATTAAACAAGCTCACAGAGTAAAAAATCATAATGGACTTGTAAGAACATTTAACTCTGTGGGGAATATACAGAAACAAGGAGGAGGCAAATTTTACCATTAACTCCCACCTCCTCTGCACTGTATGCTGGCGTGCATTGCAATGCATGATGCATTGTGTGTTATTGCAGACTCTCCCTCTCAGATTGCTTTAAATTTTACCATAATCTCCCAGCAAGACTTGGGTGCATCGCTCAGTCTGCTTGTGTTTCAGGGATGTAATCTATGCTGCACTGATAGCTGACACAGGCTCAACAGCTAGTACCTTAGTTGTTATAGTCTGTGATGAACAGAAAAATGACTAAGCCTGATCAGAGGACTGACGTGAAAACAAAACAGGAGGCTGCTTCGATGACCTCCTCTTCCTGCAGAAGCAGGCTCAGTTGTTTGGTACCCTTGCTTATTCTTAGGATATCCAAAAAGGCCCTGATCTCTTATAAGGAATTACCAGAAAGCAGTTGAGCTTTAACCTGTTTTCAGTTACAAAGCACTGGTACACAGGTTCGGCACACAAATATCCAACACTCACAATAATAAACTCAAACATTTGTATAAATCAGTTCATCACTTCACCCTGCTGAAAAGAAAACTTTGAATCTCTGTAGTTTCAAATTAGGGATTTTTTAGTGTAAGGACATACCTAGCAGAAATGCACTCTTTTCCACTGCCCACGTTCTTCAAGCATGACAGTGCTATCTTCTGAACTCATTTTCTAAAACTAAAAATGAACACAAAAATGAAAGATCTCCTCAAGGGGAAACATCAAAGACTCAGCCCTACAAATATGTAAAACCTTGGTTTGAAAGAAATGTGTAATTTCTATCTGTAGCTGTAGCACAGGTGGACATGGAGCATTTTTAGGGAATTGTGGGCTCTGCTGCTGTGGAGCACCTCAGGAACATCAAACACTTCTGACATTTGCCTGATGTTTCAAGCAAGTCAAGCCATTAGCAATGTGTACGGGAATATGGTGTATAGGTACAATATATGTTTAGACTGAAAGCAAATCATCTAGGAGTCAGTCACTATACATTCACATCACTAAATACACTCCCTCACTGTGTGTGCTCTCTCCTTCTCCCCAGTTCTTCCTGTTTCTCTGCGCCTTATGTCAGGATTTTGGTGGCTGCCTGGATCTCAATGGCTTAAGCAGCAAGTAAGCTACACCCATCACCTCAGGTGATTCCTAAGCAAACTTACATCCCTCACCACAGCATTAAGAACCTCACTAGGTTAAACATTCACAGAAGGAGTCCTGGCATCATTTTTAATACTCAGATTTAATCAAAATGTCCTTTAAAAAATCTATTGAAATCATTATTCTAACTAGAGTGGATTGATAACCAAGGCATTCAGAAACTTAAGAAATTACTTACGATGGGAACTGCTGTTTATCTATACTAAAAGGAGGAAGCAAAGTTTCTTTTGTGTTAAGAAGAACTTTTGACTACACCATGAATTACTAAGTGTCACTGATTGAGGGCTAAATCACACCTCTTACTATTCTGAGGGAGAAAATACATTTCAAGATAAAGACCATATTATATGGAGCATATTGCTTTTATTTGTTTTTAAACAGTGGCTGCCTGAAGCTGCCTGGAGGTTTAGAGTGTCAAAATCATGTCAACAGAGATGGATTAGTGGGCAGAGAGCAAGTGGTGCCGTCAAAGGTTTGCAGTGAATGTAATTTATTCACATAGCTCCACAATTTATCCACGTGGCTATTACCATAATGTATGTGGGAAGCTGCTGCACATGTGCAGATAATGACCTAAACGTATGTATGGTTGGACCTGAACTCCTTACAGAACAGTAGTGGTCGAAATGATACTATAAGGCATTTAAACGCAAATTTCTTTCCTGTGAGGATGCTGTCACACAGTGATGATGGTTCGTACACAACAAAATAAACATCTTTTAAACTTTTCTCTGTTATGATAATCTAACTTACAAGAACTCATTGTTTTTTCAAATATAAATTATGTAGGTAATGAGAGGTATGTTTCCAATACTTTATTAACAGACGTAAGTACATACGTTTTCCACCTCAAACTCACATTCTCCAGTCAAGGAATAATGTATTTTCCACTCAATATTGAACAGAAATATTCATTGCAAAGAAAATTAATTTTCCATGTTTGCGGTGACAAACAAGTTGCCTACAAGTTGAAGGTTTTCTTTACCTTAAACGATCTCTTACAGCACGATCTCTCAAACACTTATGATTGGCACTTCTGTAAATGGTTGATATATATAGTGTCTGCTTGGTTTCTCATACCTGTACAATTATTTTCCAAGCCTAACATTTCCAAAAGTAGTCTCTAATTTTAGGAGCATCTAAGTTAAGGAGCTTGACTTTGGTCTCTCTTAGTTGGCTTGAATGCCTACCGTTTTAGTTGAAGAAAGGTGTCAGCAGCTGGTAGAGCTGCCCCCTCCTTCTTTTCCCCCCAAAGGTGTTTCTCACTGCTCTGCCTGTACAGGCAGGTGGGGTACCTGCTGCATGGGGCAGCAAGGCTCCAGCAACGCTGCATGTGGCTGTGTGGGCTTGCCCAAAAAGCTCCACCAGCCCAGCTCCTACCACTTTTTACCTTTTGCAGTTTGAGTTGCTAAGAACCACTTCATTTTTGAAAATCAAGCTGAATTATACCCTGCTATAACGCTTTCAGGCAATCATGTTGAAACTAATTCACTCAAGCCTTTTGTGATCCAGGCAAACACTGCCATCAGACATCAGCACACTAAGAATTTTATGCCACTTTCTTTCAAGTAATTAGAAGTTGATCTAGAGAGATACTGAATTCAGACAAAGGCAAGCTAGGTCCCCATAAGAAGAACATTTCACTGCCCAGCTTAATGCACCACTCGGCATTGTGTTCAGCGGAATCTTTCACATTCAGAACGTGATGCAGATTTTCCTGGATACTTACACACGTGCTATAGGGCTTCTATTTTGAAGGCATCTATTGCAAACATACCTCCACTAATTATGCAAAATGAAAAGCTTGCCTTACCATTGCACAGAAAGTCTCGGGGGGATCTCCACACGTTATGTCAGGGGGATCCAGAGTCACTTTTACGTATTTGATCATGTCTCTGGCTTCCGGCTGGCAGGCCATGTAATCCCATACTTTTCCTTCTTCTGTGTAAATCTGAGTCTTACAGACGTCATAGTGTCCCCACACAGAAGGGTAGTGCTGCATCATGGAGGACACGGTAACCCAGAGGGCGTGAAGTGACAGGAATCTTGACAAATACATTTCTAAATCCTTTTACGTCACCTTTGTAAGGATGCTTGGTACCGGTGTATGTGCAGTCTATAGATTATACATAGATGTACATATACATGTATATAATTTATAGAATAGGTTTCAACTCAAATGTGAAGCATTAGGATAGGGTGTTTGTTTCACTAAGTTGAAGACTTTGGTAGAAGCCAGCCAGACCCCGATGACAGCCTTTCACAGCAACGCAGCGCTTGTCTTTATTTTTTAACTTATCTGTCAGGGCTTCTTGTAAAAGATGTCCAATAGTAGATAATAATTTGTGAAGCTGTGGGTCTTCAGATACACTGTCGATAACCCTGAGTGATTCTCCGTGTTCAGGGCTAGCAGGGGATGCCCAGCTGCACTGATAAATCAGTATCCGAAGCAAAAGGATGAGCGTCTACAGGCTGGTGTCTGTTTCCCATCAATCATTCTTTTCCTCTGGCACCGGCACCCTTTTAGAAACAATAAGAGTTAGAGTTATTGTCCAAGAATCAATGCATTACAAAATATATGATATGTTGACATTTTAGAGGTTTGATGCAATATAAAGCAAATTGGTATTATATGGATAACCTTTACTGTGGGTGCTGTACTAGAATGAACAAACTACCAAAATCATTCCCAGTGAAAAGTATTTTGACATGAGGGATTTAACTCTTCTCTAACAAAGACAGATTTATAACATTCCAGGTGAGTTACAGGTTTCTGCTTTCAGAACTGTATTTTCACCCTAGCAAAATGGGAGAGCAGGCTACTGAACTCAACCATTGCCCATATTGTGCAGGCAGGCAGGGGAGTGGGGAGCAGCAGGAAAGCTTTTTAATAAAAGTGATAGAGATGGGTATCAGGGCTACCAGGTGCTGATAGTCTCTTAGCGAGATGACCTCAGCAAGCTTCAAAAGCTTTACGCATTTTTAAAATTTCTCATTAGCACTGAAAAGCTTTCCTCCTTGTTTGTTGTTTTTTTTTATTATTATTATTTGAACTGTGATTTACTGATCACACTGATGGTAAACTACCGATAAAGATAATGGTTCATTTGTAGCTTACAGTAAGGATGCTTTCCCCCTCTGTTATGACAATCTTGTTCTCCTAGGTTTGGGGATGGGGGTATCTGTGTACTCAGCATTTATTTCATAGCAGATATGTCCCCTTTCCTCTCTTCAGAAAGCAACTAGAAATTCCCTTGGTTTTTATCACCTCAATCATATTATTACAGCTATGAAATCCTAGGATGTTATTACAACAACTTAAAATACACAGTAAAAAATACAAATTATGCATGAGGGAAACTGCAAAAATGGAATAAGTTCCCTGAACATGGAAAAGAAAAAATAGGGCTAAGAACTCTTAACACACTTCTCCCAGCCTGTGCCCAGTGTCAGCCCGTGCCAGCCAAGTACAGGGAGCTCAGGTGCTGGGCTCTGTGCAGGACGAGGGTTCCAGCCAGCTGCTGCGGCACCTCTGTACTCTTTTTGTCTGGATGCTAAAATCTAAGCAAGTCAATCAGATAGACATTAAGAAAGAACCGCAAGTCACCACTTTCTGCAGCCCGCTTTGCTTGTTCCCGGTTTTTAATTATGCCCAGTGTCACGAACCCACCTATATCCCAAAATCACAGGAAGTGTTATGTGACTTGGTGAGCTCCTTGGCATGTCATTTTGGTAATATGCATTTTCAAAATTTATCTTCAGAGCTATTCGCACATGGCCTCCCTATATTTAAGTAATGCTTCATCATAAACTGAGCTAAACTACAGACACTATGAAATGCCAACAGATGGTTGAATTGTGTTTCCATAGCAAAGTAATTTACAATAATTGCTGTAAGGACGTAAATGCAATTTTCCATTATATTCATTTTATTAAGTGTTACCATGCAACTCCCTTATATTTTATCAGAATATGCGGGGAATGTCTTAATTTTCATGTGATAACAGTTCTCAATTAGTACAAATATATTTAAGTTTCAAAACTGAATTTGACAAAAACCCCAGAAATACCTAAGACCAAAATAAAAAAAGATCTTTTTCGGAAGCACACTGTGCAAGCGCCACAGCTTTTTTAGTGACCTTACATTCTTTTTCGTTTTCAGTGTGAATGATTGCTTATTATTTTGGGCTTCAGTAATCCAGAGAAAACTTTCCATGTCACTGTAAAGACACTTCCTACTCTTTCCTGCTAGTCCTTTCCAATATATTTCAGTATTTTGCAGGCAAAAACCCCCACACTACCTGTCCCCCCGCCAGCTTATACAGTCATTATACAAAAGAGAACAACTGCCCTGCTGAAAAAAAGTCAAAATATTGTACATTTGTGACAAATCAAAATGTACTCTCTATTGGAGGAGTCTTGGTCATAGCTGGAACAAAGAGTAAGTGAATATGATGTTTCTGTCTAGAAATAAGAAGTTATGGAGTTTAATTATCCTTAGACTACAGGCCTGTATATTCAGGCAAAACCAGATTTGTTTGCTTTAATATTTTCCTTGCTAGCTCTTCAGTTACCCATAACCTTTTATAACTGCTGAGACTGGGATCTACTAATAATCAGGGCTGAAATAATGTGAAGCAAGTCACTACCTTAACACACTGTGCTGAAATACTTCCCATATAACGAATTCTCATTAAAGTAAGCTAGAGTCATAATGATGGTCGTTACATGGAATTATAGACTATAACATTGATCGAATTTAGTGCACTGACAAGGAAAAAGTGCAGAGGAGTGCAAGACATTGCTACAGCATTAGGCAGCAGTAGCAGTGTACGACAGACATTCCTGACAAGAAACAGCCAATTATAGCTTAAAATTCTGGCATATAACCAGTTCTGATTAATAGTTTTCCATTACATTACAGACATATTATTAATGTATTAAAAATGTCAAGCTTTGGCAAGAACTAATATGGCATGGCTCAGTTAGTCTGCAATATCTTCTTTAATGAGCTTCCATTGATACAGAGAAAGATATTGACCAAAGCACATTAAGGATCATGTGCTGAGCACTACTGGAGTTTTTCTGATGGGGCTATACCATTTGTCTTCCTTGTATTTATCCCTGCAGAGTCACTCAGTATATGCATTCTACGTTTCGGTGCTCTATTGCTAAGGACATATCTATTCGATTTATTCGGTAAAAAACCTGTCTAGAATAACATTTCTGAAGTTTACAGCTGCACCAGTCGCATAGCGCTAAGCCTCCAGCTGTAGGCAACACAAAGCAAGGTTTTTTTGTACCTAGTCATGCCTATGCCTCTGACCTTACCAAAAAAGCAGTCAAACAAATCACGAATAACTAATGTCTGGTGCTCCAATTCCCTGCACCCTGCAGTGTTCTGCTAGTTGCACACCCTGGATGTTGGGGATCCAAAGGGTTGGCAAAGAGGGAGCAGTGTGGAGGAACAGCAGACTGCTGGAAGGACATTAGCTAACGCATGCAAAGCCTCCAGAGCATTCTGCTTCTGGAGATCTTCTTTGTGGGGCAACCACGGTATTAACTGCGGGGCATTTCAGGTCTTGAATGTTCCCATGTGCCATAGCCTCTGCAATATGGAAAGCACTGGGGGGAACAGTGCTGAAGGTGACTTCTGCTGCCTCTGCCTTCCCCAAGAGCACTGCTCTGACTGTAAAGTGCTGGGTGTTTGGGCCACAGCGAGTATGGTAGAGCTATTTGAGTAGAATGGCGTGCAGCTGACCCCTAGGCTAAAATCAGCGGTGAAGGTGGCTCTGAGCACTCGCATCCCTTACCAGGTGGTAAAGTCACACTTTATGCAGCATTTTAATTCTGCGGTTTGAGCTGGTATCCCCTCTGCAAACCAGCTGAAATGCACCTCAGCAGAATTGGTGCTGGTCAAGAACTTAAGTTCTCATCAGGGGCTGTTAGCAAACACTCCTCCTATGCCTCCTTCCATCACCATGAAAATCCACCCCCTTCCCCACATCATTCCCTCCGCACACGCCACATCGCTGGACGCCTTGCACAAGCGCCCTGCTGGGAAGTCACTGTGCAGACCCTATGGGTGGGCTCCTGGCCTCCCCCTTTGCCAAACAGCAGGTATGTGAAGGAGGTAATAAAATAAAAAGTGACTGCCACTCACACAGATCGAGCGTTTGACAAAGCGTGCACTGCTACCGCACACGAGTAAGAATGAGCTGTTATAATGCGCGGCAGCCTGAGGAGAACCGGCTAAAATCACGAAGCGAGGCAAGGAGTGCTGGCTGTCACTACCCAACACTGGCAGCTGCAGAACAGTTTTCTTCCAAAGGAAACACATTTTGAGTTTGTATCCCTAAATAGCTTCACCAGATGAATGTATCTAATCAAGCCAACACAAAAAGACCCTTGGTGTCCACTCCAGTCATTAATTACTTAAAGCCAGTTTGCAATGCATGAAATAATGTGATTTACAAAACATAACTAGTCATCATAGCTGCAAGTTACAACAATTAATAAATAGCAAGTGTTTTATACCTTGCTGCACCTAGGCAACTTGAGAACATGCTAAATACAGAGCTCCAATATTTTAAAAAATCCCACCAAACCTCTTTAATAAATGCAAAATTATTCACCTTTGCAAACAAGAAGGGACCCTACATTTAATGATTTAATACACACTTTCCATCATACTTGCAAGAAATACAGCATATTCCAAACAACTGCTGCGGTGCCTTTGCTGCTCCAAAGAAAGTTTAGGTTCTATTTTTATCCAGCTTATTTAACTATTTAGTAGAAACAGATTTCTTAACCTCAGGAGGAATTTAAAATGTCAATATCTATTGGCTGAATAAAACAAAACACAGCATTCTGCTACCAAAAAACCCTGGGATTTGGCACTGTATTTAAAAACATTTCTGGCTTTCCCACATCATTCTTCGTTAAGTGACACCTCACATTACCGCTGCCATTACTTCCTGGCTATTATCAGCTGTCAGCATACAGAATAAAAGCTCTCCAGCTTTAAATATAAATTTTAGAGGCTTTGCACATAGGTGGTATAAGTTTTCCCCTTAGAATCTTTATAATTGTGGCTTATTGCCTTAAATACCTCTGTACCTAGCATAAATCTGTTCTGCAAGTTTTTCCTCTCAGGAGTTAAGGCGGTTGCAGTTTTTTTTCTCATTATTTTTCACTCTCAGCGAGGTAACAGACGCTCCTCAGGCAGTGTATCCAGCGTACAGGGCTACCAAGCTCTCAAGCTGCAGTGAAAAGTTACAATTTTCTAACAATAAGTGCTTAGCCTCAAAACTGAACAAAAACGAACGACTGATGGACTCTGAATTTGTTGTGTGCTACTGCCAGATTTTACATACGTAGCTAGAAAGTTGGTGCCGCTTCTTATCAGCGTCACAGGGCTGTGGGTTGACGGCAAAGTCCATGGCTCCGTGAGAACACTGCCACTAACTGCTGGAAACTCTCTGGCAAACATCCTTTAAAGCTCCAAATGTATCCCAGAAATCAACCTTTATTTTTTTTTTTTCCAAATGAAAAAAAACAAACCAAAACGGCTCCACAGAAAAAAAAAAAAAAACAAACACCAAAACCAAACCGCAACAAAAAACCCCCTCAAACAAACAAAAAAACAAAACCAACAAAAAAACAACAAACAAAAAAACCCAGCCGGGGAAAGTTCTACTGTGTTTCTCTTCCCTTCGCGCGGCTGCTCAGGCCACAGCTGCTCATCCTCAACCGCACGGTCCTTAGGCAAGACAGTGATTTATTCCCTCTTTAAAAGCATCTCCACCGCTCGTTTCACTTGGTCTCCGCTACCATCTCCACAGAAGCGAGGCCGGCTCCTAGAGCACCAGATCCGGAATCTCTAAAAGTTGATTGCAGAACAATAAAAGTCTCATTCGGCTGCGGCCGCGCACGCACCGGCTCTGAGGGCGCGGAAGCCTCCGCTTTATCGGGTTCGGCCGCTCCGCGCCGCGGGGAGGGGGGGGTCCCTCGGGGGGGCCTCCGCGGCCGCCGCTCGCGGGCGGGGGAGCCGGTTCCCGGCCGAGCGGCGGGACCCGCCCGCCGCCCCGTCTCCTTCCCGGGCCGCCCCCGCCCTCCGCCGCGCGGGGCTCTCGCTCCGGAGCCCCGAGCTCCGCCGCGCAGGTTCCGCCGCGGCGCGCCCCGCCCCGCTCCGCTCCCGGGCGGCAGGGGGCGCGCGCCCCGCGCCGCCGCGCTCCGAGCCGCGGGGGGCGCGGCCGGCCCCGTCCCGGCACTCACCGCGGGCGCGGGGAGCTCCCTCGGCGGCGCCGCGTCCCCCCGGGGAAGCCGCGGGCGGGGGCGGCCGCCGGGCGTCCGAGTCGGTCGGGGCCGCGGTGCTCGGGCGGGGCGGGGCGCGCAGGGCATCGCCGCGGGGAGACGCCCCCCCCCCCCCCCCCCCGACCCCCGCTCCGCCGCCGCTCCGAGGCGCGGAGCTCGCCGGGCAAACTTCGTGCGGCGACGGTAGCGGCTCCTCCTCGCTTCGGAGCGACCTCCCCACGACTGCCGGCGAGCGGGGCGGCGGCGGCTACCCCACCTCCGGGCCCTAGCGCCGCCGCGCCCGCCTCCCCCCCCCCCACCCCGTCGCCGCCGCGCTCCCCGCCCCGCCGCGCCGACCCGCCCGGGGGAGCGGGGGGCGCCCGCCGAGCGCCGCCGCCCCCGGGAGGGTCCCCGCGAGGAGCCGGTCCCGGCGCTGCCCGCGGCACCTGCCGAACCAGCGGGGAAGCGTTACTTGTACCGCCGCGGAGCCGCCGTCACCGCCCTCCTCGTACCGCTCCTTGCGGGCTCCCGAGCGACGCGAAAACTCCGGCCCCGCATCCTGCTCTGCCCGACTCCTTCCCTCCTGCTCCCGCTCCGCTCCTGTCGGTTCAATGAGAGACGTACACAGTTCTCCCGGTTTCTACAGGCTATAAAACGTACCGATAACTAGTAACGATTAGCGAGTCCCGTGTAGGAACTGCTCGTACTCCCGGCAACTAACCGGTTACTGGATTTGACCGAGTCCCGGTGCCGGCTCCGGGCGGGATCTGGTGTGGATGCTCGGGCGCCGCGTTTATTGTTTGTTTGAGTCTTTTGCATATTCAGAGGTGTTAAATGTGCGTGTGGAGGCACTGGTGCCGTTGTATTCGCTCGACGAGGTTTGGCGGTTTGAAATGCCAGGGTGTAACCAGAGGAGAGGAGGCAGCGGGTTTCTGGTAGAATAAGAGACTCGTTCTCCGCTTGGGCTTCGGAATTTGGTGGGTCGTGTGAATAACTGGCAGGAGCTGTTGAGGAGGATGTTTTACTTCTTCCCCTAATGGACACGTAAACCAGCAAAGTAAAAAAGATGCCTTCTACTTCCTCCCAGCTTTTGTTTGCCTGTGTAGGTGGTGGTGTTGCTTCTCTCTTTCCATCTCTTCTCAGGCGTTTCTGTGGCTGTGTTAGCGCAGGTGCCACACACATGGAAAAGCTGTTAGTGCGGGAAAGCTGGGAATGATCAAAGGGGTGGGGAAATTAAGCTTCGAGGTTTTTCAGCCCCTAAAGCAGTTCTTGCTTGGTTTGCAGCCTCCTGACATATGGAAATGGTCCCTGAGCTGGTACAAAAGGATAGACGATGAAACGAGTGTTTTTCTTTTGCCACTTGAACTGGAAGCATGTTGGGCACTGAGGCTCCGTAATGCTTTGCGCAAAGGAGAGGGTCAGAGTTTCACTGCGGTTGGAAAAAAATGGGTTGTTTTCCCATTTGCAAGACAAATGGATGGCTGTACGGTAAAGTGCGAGACACTTACGCCCTGAGCCGGGTCCCTGCAGTGGGACGTGTGGGTGGACAAGCCCTGCTGCCTGTGACAGCTATCGGCGACCTCTGCCTCGGAGGTGCTCCACACTTGGTGGCTGTGGGCACGTCTGGGTTGACTGTTCACAGATGCTGCAAGGTGAATGGTCTGAGAGTGTTCGAGGAGGGCTTTCTTGCTTTTAACTTGGGGAGAGGAAGCTTCCTTTCCACTCATGCAGGGTGCAGCTCTTCATGTTAAAATAGTGCCAGTGGCATACTTGGTGGAGAGCAGAGCTGAGGGTGCCGCAGATACCTGTTTTGCACCTTGTGCCACTCGGGTAGCGTGCCCTAAGCCTCACCTAAGGAACTGTGTTGAACGTTTTCTGTCCTCCGCACCGAGTCTTTGGCCTGTCTTGCTGAGACCATCGCTTGGCTGGTGGAACTAGTTGGTCACAAAGATTAAAGGCAGGACCAAGTCATTTGATTTGTCAAACATCATTAAGTTCTTCTGCTAATGATATTAGCCTCTTCTGTATCAAAGCTGGAGCAGCTGGTTTGAATACAGTGTCACCAAGTCTGAGATTAGATGTGCTGTACTGTAAAAATGATGGCCAAGAATCAAATCCAGTCTGAGGATGTGGACCAACTTCACAGTCAAATTTTAAGCTCATCAGAGAAAAGGATCTGATTTAAATTCTTTGTCAAAGGCTGTTGCAAGGATTGAAAAGCAGATGGAATTCAGCAGCTAAAGGAGACTTGCCTGTGTTGTTTTTTGGCTCGTTAGAGTCATAAGCTGGAGCAAAACATGGAAAGGATGATGCCTGTATATTCAAACTGAAAATATTGCATGAATGCCTGTATTGAATTTCTGACAGCCGCTTTAGCAGTGCATACCAATTGTTCACGTGTAAGTGGACTGGGGAACTTGCTGCCACAGCACCTTGAGAGTGGGCTTTAGCAGGATTCCTAAAGCAGATTTGATATTTAGATAGAAAATAAGATTAGACAAAGTTTGAATATTTATAAATGTGCAGACCACTGCAGGTCCCAGAACCTGCTTTACTGGGTTGGAAATTTGCTAAAAAGAAGATTTATCCAGTTGTTGAATACCAAAGGAAGGAAAGTCACAACGCTGGGAACATGTTATCTTGAAAGTGCTTGCAGCGTTATTTCTTGTATTTTCACAGCAATAGCTGGTATTTGCCCCGATGGAATCAGTGAAAGGGATTAATTTTTGATTACTGGCCTGAGCATGAGAGTACCTATGCCTGTTAGGATACTCATTGCTACAAGGCATAATTTCTACTGGAAGCAGCATAAATTGCTGGTACAAAAGCGGTTAATGCTGACTGCAAACTTTTTAATGAAACAACAGCTGAACTGTAATTTTTTTTTTTAACCAAGTTCTAAAACTAATCAAGCTTTGCATGATTTTCAAGCTGTGGTTTGGATATTTAGTGCGTCCCCTCATGTGCCATTATGAATCTTTTATTACCTACTCTAGTCCGAGTTGACCTCTAGTGATACAGCAGATTATTTTATTAATGCACTTCCCCACAGCAGAGGCCCATTGCACTGGGCAGTGACAGAGTCCCTGCCTTTGCCTGAACTAGCAAGTGTCCCTGGAAACGTGTCCAGAGATTAGGAGAGCTTCTCTGTCTGAAACCCATTGTTTCGGCATAGTTGTATTTGAGGCCGGAAAGGAAATGTGCAGGTGTGAGAGATGCAGTGGCTGTGGTCTGACCTCAAAACAAAGAGGCTGATCACGGCGGAGGGGCTGGAGCCCTGGCAGCGCAGCAAGGAGTGAGCAGTGGGTGCAGCTGGTCAGGGCTGAGCCCTGTCAGGGAAGGTCCTGCTGCTGAGAGAGCGACTTGGTGCCACCGGGCATCTCTACGCTGCGGAGCCACTGCCTGCTCCACATGGAGCTTGGCTCCACCGGCATGCTGCATACTTGTTTCTGAGCTCTTTTGCTGCCAGCTGAAGGAGGTTTTGCGAAGGTGCAGGAAGGAGGAGCAGGAGGAGCGCTGGTTTGCCCTTACCTCTCCCTGCTGAGCTGGCATAGGGGTAGAAATAGCCAAGAAACAGCGAACTCTCTCAGTGATGGGCTTGTCCGTCCATTTCATTGCTGCTTTGTCCACAGTAGTTTAACCTCTGGTAAAGACAGTTGATTGGCAAAGATCTGAATGTTGGTCTGGGCTGGCAACTTTGTTGCCTGCAGCAGAGCCATTTCTAGTAGAATGACCGGAAAACAGTATTGAGATAAATGGCAAAATCAAAAGGTGTCTGTGTTTGTGCAGGCAGGGGGGACAAATCCTGACCCTACTCAGTGAAGCCACAAAAATGCAGACATCCCCGAGCAGTGTTTTGCCACTTCCTGAGCTTCCGTGCAGCTCAGGGGCAGGAGACAGGGAGTCTACAGAAAAACATGTCACCCTTTGCTCTAAAATCTCCATTACACTACAGATTACAAGAAGTTTTGTTTGAGCAGGATGGGTGGCTGAGCAGAAGAATGCTGGCAGCTGCAAGTGCCTTGTCTAGGCTGGGGCTTCCCTCATACGCTCTGCCCAAAGCGGACCCAGCTAGCAGCACTGGGATGTTTTAATGGACAAGGCCAGCACTTTCAAAAGCCCTCCAGCCCCTGAGTAAGGTAATCTGGGTGGCCAGCTGGGAGTATGATATTGCACTGATGCGCACTATGTAACGAGATGTGTGAGTCTGACATCCTACTCCTGCCTCCATTTCCATATGGCTTGATAATGACTTTTTCTCCTTAGAGGGAAAGGAGATCTCTCCCAGTTATGTTTTAGGGCTGCAGGTTACTCTAAAGAGAACATCTTGGTCTGAAATCTTGAAATTGGGTATGTATGAAATCTGGGAGAGAGACTACTTTATTAGCAGAGTTTTGCCAGGGATTATGTCCTGCTGGCAGGGTGTGGGACCCCATTACTCATTCCTTGAGACTAGGGTAGAAAACAAACCATTTCAGGTTCCCTGGGAGAAGCGTTTCTGTAATTCCCATGCAGGCAAAGGAGTTCCAGGAAGCGTGCCCTTGGTGAGAAGGCAAAGTCAGTTACTTGATATACAAAGGGTTATTCTTAAGTATCGGACTTGTTGATTCAGATATGCATGTAAATTACAGCCTGGATTTCCACTTGGAGGATGAAAAATGTTTTGTTCTAATAATAAATACTGAATCTCTGCTGTTTCCATTTGCATAACACACATGGCACAATGTGTAAATCCTTGACAATATTTTTTCAGAATTTAGCAGCTTGTTTTTCTGCAAACATAAACATTTACTTTTCGTGTTAATAATTAATAATATGCCACATGCCCATAATAAATGCAAAATCTAATCTTGTATAGACATAAATGTTTCTGCCAAAGTGGTCTTCCTGTGCTGTAAATGACTTTCACAAAGTGGTAGCATACATTCTATTTTCCATCACTGGTGATTTGTTTTGTTAACAGATATGTCATTAAACTAAATGTCCTAAATGTTTTCTTTGAAAATAACAAAGAGTTCACACCTTCTTTTTCACAAAAAGAAAATTGTCAGGAATTATTAAAAAAGGGGAAGTAGCTATTATCAAAATCTTTGCATCTGTATCCAAAGCAAAATGTAGTCAGGGATGTGGAAAATCCCAGCAATGGAGGGAGGGGAACATGAGATATGAGAGCACCCATCTTCATCTCTGGAGTGGAAAGAAGGAACTGGCTTCCCTGGGGCCAAAGTCACTCCTGCTATTGGACGGAGAATGACTCTACATGGTGCAGAACAAGATACGGGGTGGTGTAGGGTAGAAGATCTAGGTATACCCTTCTCTTGCCTATTGATTCCTCCTTTCAGAGCCCAGTATTTTGAGGTTTAATCATTTCCTAGAAACCAGCAGGAGCTGAGAAACCGTCTCACAAAGCCTTTGGGTTGTATTGCCCTTAATGGCTGTCCCACCTGGCCGCCGCACTGCTCCTCCTCACTGTGCTAGCACAGCCGGCAGCAGCCAGTGGGCTGAAAGCTGTAGATGTGCTCATGAGCCCTCCTTGACAAACTGGATCGTATTTTAACACAGATTTCTGGTACAAAATGGAATGTAGTTTGTCTTATTGTCAGTGAAGCCACGTGTAACTGTGGTTTGCTAAACAGCACTGGAAATAGCCGTCTTTCCAGAGGAGGCTGAACCTGCTTATGGGGAAAGGTAGGAATATGCTAACACCAGAGGAGTAACAAAACACGAGAAGTTTTATTAGTCTGTTTTGTAAAGACTTTGTAATTTCTATATGTTTTGCTTTTATTTATACTACCCCAACCAACTGATAACTCTGTCTTTAGATAAGTCTCATTGTTGCTGTAGGTTTAACTATTCAATGTGTTTGTTGTGGTTGGCAGTGTGAATGACAAGAGGATCTTCAGAAAGTGGTCAAACCTCACAGAAAAGGTAAACATTAACGTTCCAGCATGAAACAAGAGAGGAGAGGAAAGAGGTTTTTCTGAAGCATTTTCATGCTATCCTTGTGCATTCTGTATAAGACAAAGATTGTAAAAGTCCGATTGCTATTCGTGGGCCAACACTTACTAGTCAAATGAAAATAGGGTGCCCTGATAAGGATGGGTTCAGAGTAACTTAGCTGGGCTGACTCAGCCATTTTTACAGTGACAAACTCTCTGAATGGTATTGTCCAAGGTACTTTGGAGGAAGGTTTTCAAAATTCTCTTATTTTCTGAATTTCTCTGTGCTCCTTCTGCTTGGGCAATCTTTCTGATGGAAACCCACAGGCATGTAGAGCTTCGTGGAGGCTCAGGTTGCTGTAACTGATCTGAGTCCTTGGGGAGCTTATTCACCCACATGGGAGACCGTAGGTGCGGTGCAGTTGTCAATACAATTGATCAAAAATGTGCACAGCACAGGTTTTTTTTGTGCTTGCGAAAAGGCATTTGAGAATGAAATGTTCTATAGAAACGGCCAGCACCAATACAAGCTTCAACTATTTTTCAAATATAATAGTAAGCATGATACGTTATAAAAAGGAGTAGATTATTTGTCCAAAAATAGTGAACCTATTTTTTAAATGGAAATGTCATCTTTTAATTCTGTATTTTGAAAGTATTTCATGTGCTTGGTTCTTTTTAGCAGATAGACTTGTCAGGTCTTGGAGTGAGGGACTACTTATGTTTGTGTACAGAACCTAACACTGGTCTCATCCAAATTACACATCTAAGGTTGGACTTGGCTACACATAATACATGGAGTAATTAACAGTAATTCATCATCTGTTGTCAGATATCTTCTAGCTGTTAATACTATCCTAAACATCTTTCCTTTTCAAAAATAGCTTTTTAAAGACATATAGTGCTCATAGTATGTGATAGCCAGCTGAAGCAATGAGCCACCCTGAATTCTGTTTCCAAATAGAGCTTAATGTTTGGGTCCAATGCTGATTATATTTGCTGTGTTAAAGAACCAGCTATATTCTTTTCTTTCAGTAGGGCAAAAGGCACGTATTGAGAACTACAGGTTGTTTACACAATCCTGCATGTGTTCCTACACAAATATGGACATTACTTAGTAGCAGTTTTAATCAGCCCAATATTTTAATATTGAATAGAATCACTCCAGGGATGATTTGCATTGTTCTATTGTTGATGAATTTCTTTCATGGAGGAAAAGCATAATTTAACATTCAGGAATGAATTACAGTAGTGCTCTGACATGGGATAAAACCAGAAGAACAATGGCAGAGAGAGTATTTGAAATTATCTTATCCCTCCCAATGAAAAGGAGAAATAAGTATATAAAAGCATTTACTACTTGAAAACCCGGATTATGAAGAGGCTTTTTTGAGTGCTCATTTGATAGGAGTGTGGAACTCCTGAAGATAGTGAAACAGGGGAAACTGTTTTCATATGGCTGAGCTACACTTTTGTCAGGTAAGCATTAGTTTTGATTTGTGGTATACCACTGTGAACCAGTGAAGGGCAGCACTAACCAACTGTTCTAGGTAACTAGAAAGATCACTAATTACGTTTTCAAATTAAATGTGATGTAAACATTAATCGTTTGACTGGATTTGCCATGAAATTTGTTGCATTGCGGGTTAGTACAGAACAGTAACTTCAAGAGTGTTCTGTGCTGCTCAGAGTGGAATTTGCAGCTACAAATGAACAGCTTGCTTGTAACAGATTTTAGGAAATCTGGGCATTCCTTTTATTGAAAAGCTGAATCTCTTCCTAAGAGTATAGTCAATTCAATTACTTTATTAGGTTATAGCATAGGATCTACACATCAAAACAGATTATAGCAGATCGAATGATGGTTTGTATCAGAAATATGTAACAAACAATACAGGTATTTTTGTAGTTCAAAACACTGGAGGTATGCTTTTCCATGCAATTTGGTAGATGACATTACTTCATTTATTTCTGAACTTTTCTTCAGCTTTTTTACAGGAAAAAATTATTTGTATGTCTGATAAGCTCATGTTTATGCTCAGTATGACAGGATACTGGAAAGAACATTCATTGGCAATTTTATTCTTTTAATTTAGTTGTAAACTTGTAAAAACTTCTTCAAAGTACTGTCTTACTTACTATGGTGTTTGGGATGGAATAAATTAAATGGTGATCTACTATTTAGTCTCATTTTAAATCTCCTGTGCTCATGTGCACATTTAAAAATTATTTTAACAATGTTCCTCCCCCCCCCCCAAATATATTGATTTTTCATAGGAAAATATGTTATACTGTAACTTCATGCAAACACTAGTTCATCTATTTACTTGTAAAAGTAAGGCTATACATCATTCTCAATTTGAAGTATTTGTCATGGCTATGAAAAACAGATGAATCAGTCCTGTTAAATGATTAACCAAGTACCCTGTAAAAAAGATCTTCACTGTGGTTTTATAATAGAGAAAGGTCTCTCTGTATTAATTCAAATAGCAACCAACAATATTAATTTGCAGCATTGTTCCTTTTTACGGAGAAAATCGTCATTCTAATACTAGGAGTATTTTACTGCTAAAGAGAATATGTCTTGACTCAGATCACAAAGGCAAGCATACGCGCATTCAGCCTTACTGTATCCTTCATATCCAGGCTGCCCGCTGTGGCCTCTGGCTGCCCAGCCAGTCCGCACTGGGGTCATGCAGACCCAGGGTGGTCCCCAGGGCTGAAGAGAGATGGAGAAACGTGTCTGGGATCTCCAGGAGCAGTTCTGAATTGAATGACTCCTGCTGACCCTCTGAGCAGTATGCTGCTGATTAGCTTTTTAGACATGTGATAAAGATCAGCATAAAGCCCAGCCGTTGGGCAAGCTGTTCCCTATTAATCCAAAAGCATCTGCTTTAACCTCAGAAGTTTTGATGTGCAATATATGTACACGCAATCATCGCAGATGCCTCCACTGTCAGCAAAAAGCAAGTTTGTGAGAAAAGCTTTAAATGGTTGCTAGAGTTAAGAGGACCCCTTGTGTTGTCTAGAACTATTTTTGTTGCTGTTTTGTCCACTCTTGAGTATTTGAAGTACTAATATGAATCCAATTAATGCGTTTTACTTTGTACTTGCAATGTTTTTCTTCTATTGAATCCTTTGGGTAGGAATGGCATCTATGGCACTTCAGGCACTGAAAAGTAGGTGTTTGGTCTAGGTGAGTTACTTTGTCTTCCTAGTGCGAAGGGATGAGATACGCAAGGATTCATCCCATGTAAGAGATCTATCTGAATTAGGGAGACTTAATCAGAGAGAGAATCCAGCTGGGAGCTGTAAGGCTTAGTGATAGGCTCCAGGTGAGTGATCCCCGTTGCACTGTCTCTGCAGGCCAGGGACAGCTCTGCTGAACCACTTTTGAGAGAGGTGCTGATTTTATTTCCTCACCCTCTTTTTCACAAAGATGTGCGATTCCTTCAGCCTTGTGGTGATGGAGGGAAGTTCTTGGGGCCAAGATAACTCTAGTTGTTTTCTTTCTTTATCAGATTTGTGTACTAACTAAACATAAATATCAGGATTTTCACATTCCTAGGGCCAACAACGTTTTTTTATATTTTACATTTCACCTGCATTTGAAGACATTTATTACTGTGTTTACTGTGCAAGACTGTCCAATTCATGAAAAATTTCCCTTCTCCTTTTAAAGGATTAAAATAATATTTTATGGGATGCTAGTTACAAATTAAAATGGTGACATTTGCTGCAATGATAGTTTGTATGTTGGAGAACGAGACCGATAGATCAGATTATAGAAAAGACGCATGAATCAACAAATAAATTAAAAGATTAAAAGTTTAAGCTGGCACTGAAGTTTACATGTTTACTTTAGTATGTAAAGCATCTATTGATTTGAAGTTTGATCAGTAGTAGTTACAAATTTATTCTCATATACAGTATTATTATTGTATTAGAAGTATGCTGGGTTAACTGAGTAGGTTTCTGGCACTTCAGCCTGAACACTGATGGTCTGGGCTGCTGGAGGTGCTCAGATAAAAATGTTTTACCCCTTGGTGAAATTAGAATCATAGAATCATAGAATAACCAGGTTGGAAAAGACCCACTGGATGATCGAGTCCAACCATTCCTATCAAACACTAAACCATGCCCCTCAGTGCCTCGTCCACCTGTCCCTTAAACACCTCCAGGGACGGTGACTCAACCACCTCCCTGGGCAGCCTGTTCCAGTGCCCAGTGACCCTTTTTGTGAAAAATTTTTTCCTAATGTCCAGCCTAAACCTCCCCTGGCAGAGCTTGAGGCCATTCCCTCTCGTCCTGTCCCCTGTCACTTGGGAGAAGAGGCCAGCACCCTCCTCTCTACAACCTCCTTTCAGGGAGTTGTAGAGAGCAATGAGGTCTCCCCTCAGCCTCCTCTTCTCCAGGCTAAACAACCCCAGCTGTCTCAGCCGTTCCTCATAAGGCCTGTTCTCCAGCCCCTTCACCAGCTTTGTTGCTCTTCTCTGGACTCGCTCCAGAGCCTCAACATCCTTCTTGTGGTGAGGGGCCCAGAAATGAACACAGTATTCGAGGAGCGATCTCACCAGTGCCGAGTACAGAGGGAGAATAACCTCCCTGGACCTGCTGGTCACACTGTTTCTGATACAAGCCAAGATGCCATTGGCCTTCTTGGCCACCTGGGCACACTGCTGGCTCATGTTCACTGCACACTACAGGTGCGTCAGTTCTCTAGGGGCATTGTGCGTTGCTGAGGAGGCTGAGAAGAGCTGGTGGGGATGTCCCTGGGTACAGAGTGTGCTGCCAGGTCCTGGGTGGTTGTAGCTGGAGTGGGAGGGAGAGTGCTCTGAGGCAAGAACAGTGGAGAAGGTTGAGGAATACAGACTGGCCATTGGCATGAAAGAGCTGGAGGAGAGGGAAGGCAGGAGGAGGTCAGGCCTGTCTGAAACATGGCCCTGTACCAGGCTTGTGAACTTGGACTGCAGGGCTGTGTGCCTCTGGACATTTGTTTGTTTTCTCCAAGGCTTCTAAATGTAAGGCTTCTGTGGGTAAGCATTTCTTTTCCTAATCTCTTCGTTTCTCATTTTCTTCATCTATCTTCTGAAAAAGCATTATATTTGACATCACACACAGTTGTGACCTTGATGCCACCAGGGAAGGGTGCATGTGTGACCTCCTCACCTCTAAGTTTGGGCCTTTGTAGGGGGGGTCCAAGGACTGATTTCAGGGCCTGAGAGCATGGGTACTTGCTGCACTATGCTCCAAAGAGGCACGTACAGAGAACAAAATGTGTGAACCTGGAGGTTCCTATTATAAAATAGAGCTTGAAACGAACTGCTTACAATAGACGCGTAATTCCAGAAAAGCAAAACTGGGTCAAGCTGAACCTGGGGTTTATTAACAGTGGGAAGCTGGGCAATGGACATGGTCTGCTGGTAAAACAACAAGTACAAAAGATCTCCAAAAGCAAATTGTTTAACAGAATTCATTTTTTTTCTTTTCAGAGTTATGCACAAACACCAAAAAAGTATTGGAAAGAAAAGTTTCTGAAATCAGAAGTTAAATGCTAAGGAGATGCTTCTAGCATCCATCTGTAGTTCATGCTAAAGCTATAACTACTTCCAACAGGTGCAGGGTGGAGATCTGGCCCTTTTGAAAATGCCTGCAATGTGTCATTCGGGCCTTCTACCCTCTGTGGCTATTTGATTTCAGCAGCTTTGTTTGCAGATCTGTGGCTGGGTTCACAGGGACTGTGAACTCGAAGAGCATGTTTTGATATTCCCATCTGCCACACTGGGGAGTCTGGCCACTGGCTTCCAGTCCTACCTAGCATTTCATGCAGAATTGACATCAGCTGAAGCTGTAATTTTAAGTATTGGCCACGTGTAATCTTCTGACTGTCCAGTTTGCAATGCCTCTCCATATTTTTTCCTAAACTGAAAAATTGTGATTAAAATTATACGAGGAACGTAGAACTGGACATTGAATCAGTAGAACACAAAGAGCATAACCAACACAAGTAAGAACATAAACTGAAGTACCTGTTCTCATTTTTCATATTCTTCACCTGATGGCTGAATACACAGATTATATCCAGAATAAGAAACTGTGCTAGACCAATATATTACAACATTTAAAAAATGTATTATTTATAGAGTAATAAATATATTATTTTACATTTGTAGATATTTAGTGGCATGGATCTAAATGATAAGTTTACAGGAAATAAAAACACGCTGCTATGATTGGAATCGGAAGTGATTGTACTGGAACAAACCATAACGAGCACCACCAGCAGACTAAACAGGGCAGGGGAGCCAGAGGGAAGATATTAAATGCTTCTGTGAGGGTCAGGGTAGTACAACTTATAACTGCAGATGCTGAAGCTTGTAGGTAAGTCTACTTAGGGGAGTAATTTTATACTAGCTCTTAAGGGTTCTTTAGTCTTTGTAATTGCATTCTCTTGTAAATAAATATGCAGGCTATCTTGCCAAACGGAGTCTTTTGCAGTAGGGAATTACAATATTTAGACTTATATCATGTCACAAGTTGTTGCTTGAACACCTATTTATTTCTGAGAAACTCGGTCAGCTGCCCTGAAATAGCTGCTTACTCCATTCAGATTCTTATTAAAAAACTATTAAAATTGGGATCTGAACTAGGTTTTGGGGTGTTTTTTAAAGGCTGTGTTTTGCTCAGCCCAGCAATCTGATTGTTCAAAAGATGAGCATTTCTCAACACAAACAGCCTGAAATGTGTTTTAAAAGAAAGCCATTACAAACATTGTTTTCTAATACATTTCACAGTTTATTGATGCTGAGTGGTGCAAAAATTATGGAGAAATACATCTAGAGTCATTTTGTCACTGGAGCATCATAGAAAGTGTGATTAGTCTCATAATGAATAATAAACAACGTACAGCTTGAACTGCTGGGAGGATGCATGTGCATGACTGCAATAGCAGTCTCGTAGGCTGATTGTGGATGTTAAGGTCCTCTCCCCTCCCCCAAATGCAGAAATGAGCATGTAGTGGCACAAGCAATTGCAATTCAGTTGTCTTTCATATACAGGCTGCTAAAAGATGATAGGGATTGAATTGAGATGTGTGTTGGAAATGACATTAACATGGAAAGGCTATTCCCTTGCTTTGGTGCTCTTTAGGATAACCTGTGCGTGCTTGCCTCACTGCAGCTGTAATCTTAACATTATCACTATCAAATGCATATACTTGGTTATTTCTGCATCCTTTTATTCATACCAAATGAAAACCAGTATGTGTGTTCTCCAGTCGATCTAATCACTTCATCTGTTTTCTCATACAGATAGGCTTTTTCACTCCCATCTGCCATGTAGAACTCTGCAGCGTTGTAGGAATAGCTTAAGCAATGTTGGTGTATCAGATAAAAGAGGCATTTACCGTGGAACAGATTAAGAACTTTTCCTCTCTTTTGAATCAGTTAGATAATAGATGGTTAGTGGTTCATGTAGCTTGTTGGCTCCTTAGCAGCATCCTGAGAAGGCAGAAATCCTTGGATGGTGTTATTGCACCACTGTGACATAGTGCGCATGACATCATCCTCTACCACAGGGAAGATGGAATTAATGCAGTAGCCTGGGGATTTCTGGAGAAGCTATTCTGGTTTTGTCCTGACAGATACTGAAAAGGAGAAGGGTACCAGTAGGATGAAGTTCTTGTTAGTGCCATCTTTGCTCCACCTTCTGTGGTATATTAACCATACCTCAGTCATCTGTCTATGTCTAAATCCCTCAATCCTATTACCAGTTACTGGAACCAGCCACTCCCCGTATGTATTTTAGAAGTCAGTCTCTGATTATTAAATCATGACTGCATGTTAACACCCATTATTTTTATAAACCCACTGCAGACTCCCATGCATAATAAATAAATTGTATTAACTCCAGTTCATATAAAATATTTATAAATATTATGGAAAAGGCTCGCTTTCTGTGCATAGTTATTAGACATTTTAGATTACAGAAGATTTGAAATGGTCAATTATGTAAAATTATGAGAATACAGACTTAAAACTAGGCTCATAATCCTACAACAAGAGAGACACGCAAAACAAAAATTCCAACTGGGTTCAAGAAGAGTGACATGCTTTATGTTTCTTAATTATCTTTATTTCCCAGTAGTAATGCTGTTGCCAGAGCTCAATTTACTATGTGCCAATGAAAGAATAATAAGTTGCAGAGAGACTCCTATATCAGATGACAGTTTGACTCTCCGGTGTTCTCAGAACCTAAAGCCATAAAGGAGAGATTATTTTATCTATACTGTGTTTGACTCAGAGCAATTTTGGAGTTTGGGTGAAATTCAGTTGCGAAGTAAATGGTTCTTACCAGAAACCCTTCTGGACATAGGTAATGAGGCTGTTGATGTCACTGAATGTTCAGCAGCTAATAGGAATTACAAATGTAAATATTTTTTTGCAAATCTAGGTCATAAATCATAATTGAGTCCTTGAAAATATCCCCTAGTGTGATAGTTAAAAACAAAAGCTGGAGCAGGAGTACTGTGGCTACTGGTTTGCAGTGCTGTGGTTTATAGAACAGGGAAGGACATGACTGAGTGATAGAAAACATTTTTGGAAAATATTCAGATTCTGCTGAATCCGATAGAAATCATCTTCACTTCTCTGGGAGAACCTGGGGAGGCCAGTGACAGATACCTCTGAAACCCTCAGCCTAGCTGTCATACAGCTGCCTGTTAGCTTGCCCACCAGGGATTAGACGATTTTGAAAAGTTTAAATTACTGTTTTGGTAAGGAAGCTCTTCTAAGAGAACTCAGTATAGTCCTTTACATAAACAGGGTAAACCTGTTTACCCAACCTCCTCTCATCCACCGCCTCCTTCTAACTAAATCTAGGTTATGTCCCTAGTTAGAAAATTTAATTAATAAATAAGTTAAATGTTTGTACAGCACCTTGAAGCTGTAAAGTGGTGTCTACATCCTGAGTACTAGCAAGTCTCTCAATTATGATACAGCATGTTTATACAAATATGTTTGATGTCCTCAGAACATTTGGACTAAGTGGAGCATATTTCCTGTTGCGAATAGATTTTGCTGGTTGGAAGCCATGCCTTATGAAATGCTGACTGCTGTCACAGCATCCAGTTCAGGAAAATAACAACATAAAGAAACATAATTTGCGGCATTAAAGCTGCATTTTCTGAAGATTTGGAAGCAGAAGTAAAAGATTTCAAAGAATACCCTCTTTCTTGTTTAATCTGAATACCATTGCTTTGCCGATTACAGAAGCACCTGCAAGTTTTATTTATAGTGGTATTGCATTTGACTAGTTAATGGTCTGACTATTTTCCTTCTGTATTTTTATGAGTTTATAATTTGGACATTTTAAAATGGAAATATAATGAAAATCATAATAGAATACCATTGTCCTCATCGTAGTTAAGCAGAGGAGAGCGCTAGCTTTGGGAACACCTGGACTTGCTGTGAATTCCAGGACTGTAGTCGGGGGGAAGTGTTGCTCTGAACTGGCCTTGCTGTCACTGTAGTTGTGGGAGAACTATAATAATATGCATGGTAAGACTAAGAAAAAAATGTAGTCTAAGTCAGAATCCTCTTCTATTTTCATGCTTAAGACAATGAATTCTCCCTGTATATACCAGGCTGTACTTTATTACCATAAGCTTTCTTTGACTTAAAATATCTTTAGCATTCTGATTTTTGAGTGTTGAAGCTGTCAGGCAGTGCTTCAGCAAGGAGAATCTACGTTTTCCAGGGAAATATTTCATATCATTACAATGCTTTTCAACGCTAACTGAGGATAGTTTATGAACTACAATGTCACTGCTAATGCCAGTAAAGAGGTCACATTTTGCTGTGATGGAGAAGAAAAATTGTGCCTAAGGACACCAGAGAATGCACATACATTTTGGGTAAAGAGCTGTTAGACTTCTAACAGCCATGTCAGAATTCATATGCTTGTAATTGAAAACTGATACTGGATAATTAAACCATGCCAGCAGATAGCCTCAAAGATATGCTACCAAGGATACAATGTGCTATTCATGGTATTAAAAAAGCTTCAAGGTAGAAAACTGAATTGCTCACCATTAGGCTGGCTTGGCTGCTGCTGAAGTGAAAAGCAGAACTCCTGTAAGCCTCCGTAGGAGCCACACTGCACTGCTGACATATGCATCAGATAATTTCATCATTAATTGCATGACCAAATATCTTAATTGTAAATCTGACTCAGACGTACTCATCAGTAATATATTAAGAGTATAGGTGGGCAAAGAGCAATTGTTCTTGCAATGACTGTCAAGCCTTCAGCATTATGTGTTTTTTTTGCCAGACGAAATTAAAGTTTAGAGGAGACAGAAAAAAAACCCATTCAGAATAGTGGTCTGGTAAGAACCACCTGATTAGGAAGTTACCTTAGTGATGGTTAAGAGAATAATTCCACAAACTTGAGCACTATCCTGCTTAGGTGTTGCTTTCCCTCCACTCCATGGGAGCCACTGTGCTCCAGGAGAAGTAATAAATCATGGCAGGTAGGGCTGGAAAAGGCTGCCTGGGTGTCCCTGCGGTCTGCAGGCTCCCTGGATGCTAAGTTCCATCCTGCCTCCCTGCTGGGTGGCAGGCGACACCCACGCTTGCACGACTGGTTTCACTGGCAAAAAGTAGCTGGCCTGAAACTCTCTGTAGTTTCATGATCTTTTGTCATGCTGCCTTCTGAGACCATGATTAACTCCCATGTTTTATGTCAGGTATTACCCTGAAAAGCATTTCCAAATGGTGCTTCCCTCTTCTAGGTTATGGGCATTCACTTCCTACAGTTGCTCTTCATAAGCCAAAGGACTTTTTTTTTCTACCGTTCTTGCTTTCAGCTCTATTTTCTCTGTTATTTTCTATCTATCTTATAGATATCAGATGACAGGCAGAACTACAGATGGAATTTAACTGAGTAATCCTCAAATTCATTACTTCAGACTTCTACCTATGTTTTGCATATCTGAAAGCTGGTAATGATTTTTCTGTGGATAATTCATCATTGGTGCAACCTTTTCTTGTCTTATCTTTTCCCCTATCTTATCAGCTGAGACTGAGCCTGTAGAATAGAAACATCTTCCACTTCTCCACCTAGTGCTGTACTGAGACCTCCTGGTTTCTCTGCCTGTGATCCCACACCTGCAGCGCTGCTTTGCATCGTTGAACTTCTTATCTCATCTGTTTTTTTTGTGTGAAATACACGAGGTGATATTGCAGGCAGGTTGAGCTGTCTTCATTATATGCTATTTGCTTCCACAACACAGTGGCCGTGGGAGTGGGCTGCACTACTTTAGCCTCCTCCTGCTAATCTGGACACCCAGTACTCTACCACAGCTTCACCAACAGACAGGATTTCTGTTTAGCCAAACAGTTAGTTGATCCCATACCTGCTTAACTGCCTAAATCTCTGACTTTGTGTTTACTTTTAATCTTGTTTTGCAGATGATTTTTTTTTTCATGTGTCATGGGGTATAGAAGCTTCCCTTCTCTTCCCATTGAGGTTCTTTCAGTTGAGGTAGCCCATCAGCGCAGGCTTCTTGGTCCTGTGTGACCTCAAAGAACTTCTTGTCCACAGCAATTTCACATCACTATTTAAGCTGATTAGTAAAGAGCATTTACTGTAGATACTAAAATCCTAAGCACTTAGGAGATCTTCACACTGCATAAGCTATTATGCAGTTTGTCTTTTTTTCTGACATAGTCATATAAATCTTATAATATCAGTTCTCTCACTGTGAGCAATTTCCGATGTTGGTCATATGTTTTCTGCTGATTCCTGAAGTTTCCTGGCTGTCAGCTAGGGTAGGGATGCAAACTGTGTGTTTGGTTCATGCAATTTCCTTCTTGAGAATGATCAGAAATCCCAATACAGAGTTGGGAGATTGCTGTGTTTTGTTCCCAAGCACTGAGCTGCTTCACCCACTAGGTTGTCCAACTGGGCAAAGTTGCAGCCAGTATCTAAAGTGTCTGTTCTGTGTGATGGGGAAAGGATGAATGATCACAGTGTGGATCCTTTCCTTGTTTCTCCAGTAAATACTAAGGGTTTTTCATGTTTTACTGGGTGAAATACTGTACTAATTTACATGAATGTAATAGTACCAATGTCCATTGGATTATATTGTTAAAAATTGAGAAGAATTTAATTAATTACATTTTTGGTTAAATGCAATTACTAATTAAAGAATAGTAGTTTCTATGATACTCTTGGCATTCTTTGTAGCATTTTAAGGAAATGTAGACTATATATGGAGATCATACTGGGAGGTGTGAGGGTTTCCAGAGCAATTGCTTTGACTGAAACCTACAGTGAATAGAAGAATAAAACCCAAGGTAAATATCAGTAGCTTTATTGCTCCCATTCACAACAGGGAATGCTACAGGAAAGCAGTCAGTTTCTATATAGGCTCTATTTTTCGCCTTTGGCTTTCCAGTGGATATTGTGATTTGGAATGGAAAATGCACAAAAATAGTTGCTTTCATGCATGCTAAATGCTTTCTTCAGTGCTCTTGTCCAAGAAACAGCTGGTGATACATGCAAGAGATCCCGAAGCTGCAGCCTGGCTGAGATGAGTGCCCCTCGGCATGTTTGTGTGATGCTATGCAGTGTGAGACCCCTGCCCATCAGCCACCAGCCAAGGTGGCATGTCCACAGCACGAGGGTGGCCCAGAACTCTGGGATGTGAAGGGGGCTGAGGGGTACATCTCAGTCTCATTCAGGAGTGAATGCTGCCTCTTTTCTTGTTCCTTTAAGGTGTCCCACCTAACAAATCTTTACTTTCCTTTCTCTGGTTTCAGTTGTAGCTCTCCAGCTTAATTCTTCTGTTACTGTGAAATACGTAAAGAGATATAGAACATTCTCCAACAAAATATTTGAAGACAATTGTACTTCCCAGTACTTGTTAACATGTTATCTGGATGTGACTTCCTTAGGAGTTATAGTATAAATGTGCAATAAAATATATGAATAATTTAGCTGCTGAAATATTCTTGATTAACCAAGCTGACAATATCCTTTTCTCTGACGAGTGGAAGAAAGAAGTCAAGCATAGGCGAGTGAAGTTGTTTTATTTTGGTGAGAAGTATGAATTGCACTGTCTTAAACCAGAATACTTGGTTCCCCACCCCACTCTGAAACTCAGAGTACACGTCCAGAAGGAGCTTAAGATGGGCCAGTCAAACCTTCGCTTTCTCTTAGACCATTCAGTTTCTCCCTGGTTGCCATCAGGCTCAATAGCTCACTGAATTCATAATTAAAATATGTTCTTAATTTTTAGCTTGAATTAATCTGCCTTTAGCTTTTAGCCCTTGCTTCTTATTATGCCTTTTCCTGCTAGATTAAAGATCCCTTTAGTGACTGGTGTTTTCTCCCCATGAGGTGCTTATCAGTTGTAATCAACTCACTACTCAGTCTTCTTCTTGATAAGATAAACAGATTGAGCTGTTCAGGTCTCTCACTGTAAAGTATTTCCTCCCGCCTAAAATAATGTATGTGAACCTCTTCTGCACAATCTTCAACTTTTTTTAACATCCTCTACCTTACACGGCTTCTCATATCTAAAAGGAGCAATCTACCACAAAAATTGCCTTTTTTTTTTTTTCCTGAGGAACAATCATCATACAATGACCCTATGCAAGCCTCAAAATAACAAGAACTGGATTTCTTTTGACAGCAATCATTTATTAGGCAGTGAGGCCAGCTGAATATCTCTTACTGCTTCACTTTCGTGTGAACCAGATTGCAGTAAAATCCTCTGATTCATTGAAGGGGAAGGTGAACAGCAGCATGTGTCCCCAAGAGGGGCCACCTAGCCCTGTCACAGCTGCCAGCGTGTCGGACTTAAACCAGGAAGCTTTGCAGAGGGGAATGGAGTTACGCACAGCAGTGGGACAAAGCTAGGGATAATGCCATGGCCAGCCCTGCTATGGCAAACCTGGGAGCATGCTAATACCATAGTGATTTGGTGATTTTAAGCACATCCAATATTAAGCAGTAGCAAACGTACTGTAAGAGCAGAGTGCTCTGGGGAGAAAGTTAAGTCAGATGAGCTCTGCAGCCTTTGGGTTTATCCCAGCTGTGAGGGGAGGGCCGAGAGCAGAAGGAAACTGCTTCCTCTCTCGCAGATGCGATGCAGATCCCTTGTTTACTACTTGTGATTCTCATTAGTATCATTGATAATGATGTGGTCCAAGAATCAAGCCATTGTAAATTTTAAAAAATTGTGATTTGCCCAGATTTGGTAATTACCTCACTTCAAAATACAGAGTAGATAATACATAATTAAAAAGGCAGTTTTAAGGTTAGTTAAAAAAAAGCAGAAGAATAAAAGACCTACTGTTTAAGTTTCTGGTTAATCTATATACCTGGTGGAATCAAATTGCTGTTTTAGAAGTCAAAGTGAGTTACAGGCAAGTTCCTCCTGATGCTGTCATGCAGAACCTAGTTTTTCTGCTGTCTACACCTGCAAATCTCCACATGAGTGCAGGGAACCTGCCCACAAAGACTTCACTGCATGGCAAGGACCCAAATACCCCCCAAAATCTGCACTTTTTTACAGGAATGCTATGCATGGTGAAACACGTGGCATTTGTGCCTTCAGCTGCTGAAGGACCAACGAGATCATGTGTTGGGATTTTAATAGACATCTGTGACTGAACCGTAATGGTTCAATAGTTTTTCTATGCTGTTTGAAAAAAGCTGTATAAGAAATTGCTAATACCTCATTTAAAACCTTAATCCTTTTGATGTGATGACAGGGGGTCAGGCTTGGAGGCGGTGTCACAAACAGAAAGATACGAATGTTCAGCATATAGAAGTATTCATTAATGACTCATAAGCAAGTATGCCTGGCTACTAATTGGAGATTTTTATGCAGAAGGATTGCATTTATGGGCTCCATACAATCTAAATTATTTTCATTCTTCTGCTCGTGAGGCTATCTTTTTGGCAGGAAGAACTCATTAATCAAAATGGTGCTTTTTGTAAATGACAGACTACTGGGAGGGTGGGGAGAGAGGAGGGCAGGTAGAACATGCGTCTGAAATGCCAGAGAGATACTACGCTGATACAGCTCATACCACCAAATAGTAAAAGGGATGTCAGAACAGAGGAAAGCTTCTTTTCCAGTTCTCCTTGTATCAGTGCATCGTTGATGAAACCCAGTTCTACCCCTGCGTGTTGAAATCTGAAGTCACACTTCTATTATCATTTTGTATCTGTTCATTTTTTTAAAGCAATGTGGCTAAAATCCAGTCTGCTTACCATCAGGGTATTTGAATGAGCATTTTATGTTCTTGGCTGTTGCAATTTTTTCATTGTCTCAGGTTTCTTGTCTGAGTCAGGGTTTGTTGGGGAGCTGTGGTGTCTGAGTAGGGAGCCTGATCCTGGTACGGGGTAACCCCTTTCTGCTTGTGTGCAGAGGTTGCTCTGCAGTTACCAGAGGGAGCACAGACTGGAGATCAGGCTGTGCAGAGCAGTGCTAAAGTGCATGAGGTACCTAAGGATAGACAACTGCTACGTATGTGCTTAACAATGTGCAAGGGAAGACTACAAATGTTTCCTCTGCTTGCTTCCCTCCAAGCTAAGGCCTCTGCTGTTTTCACATTTATCATTCTTGAGCAAGAAACAGATATAATTTAAACAGCTAAAAAAAGGTCTATCCACCCTTTTAAAGGACTGAACTATGCATTCTCTGAAACAGTTTTCTTGGCACAGAAAACTCGGTATTTGAGCTCTTTTTGCTTACCCTATATCACTGGCTAACAGACAGCAATTTCGTGTTTCTGCTGGTGGGACGACCTTTTATCCTGTTCTAGCAAGGCCAGATTGATCTATTTTTAAAGATAATAAATACGTCATTGACCCTGTCTGCTAGCATATTTTACAAATTCATTAACACTTTTCTTAAGTTGTATTATTTACTGTCCTATACAGCTCTGCAGAGACAACTCCAGCTATTGTACTGTAAATCACTGATATGCAGACTGAAAGCAGTTGCTGTTAATGAGGTAGCTCACCTACCACTCACTTGTCAGAGATGTTATTAAGAGCAGTATGATGTGCACAACTTTGGTGGAGGCTGAATTTGTGTGTGTAATAAATGGAGGAAAAATTGACAGGATGATTGGCCACACACCCAAGCAGACTGTCTGCAATGGCAGGACTTCACAAAAAACATTAGAGAAATTAACACAGATATCCTTCTGATTAACCAGATTTTCAAAGTCTAGCACAAGCTCTTTACTCTTTGGAAGGAAATACTTCCAAGGAGAATAGAGAATTGTTTTTAATGGAGGTAATCTTCTAATAAATTATTCTGACCAAGGGGAGACTTGGAGGGGCAAGGTAATCCCAGAGTAAAGTTGATTTAACTTCTCCATTATCCTCAGGAAGGCTCTGGGATTGGAGCTTTGAAGATCTGTATGTGATGTTCTTAAAAGGTTTCAGCAGAGGCTTAAACTCCTATAATGTTAAATATGTTTTCTGAAGAGATCAGATTCTTATACCAGAGCAGGACATGAGCAACATTTTTGTGCATGCACTAAAGCAGATGACACTGGCTTTTTGAAAAGGTTACAAGATGCAAAAATATTTTTTTTTTCTTCTGACTACAGCCTTATTACTTTCCCAGCTAGGAACAAGCAGATGTTTTACATTTTTCTCCAGAATTCAGTAACGCATATGTAAGGAACCTGTGCTTTCGTTTTGGTTCCTAGTGGACATGACAGTACCTCAAAGCTGTGTGTAATGCAACCTCTGCCCACACACTTGAGGTCTGGGGTGAAGCACATTGGTGGGGGATGATTTCAAGGCTCATAGTGTAGCTAGCTGCCCTCACTGGCCTGCACATAGAGAGAATATGATTCTGCACGTCTTAAGAACCAGCACCCTTTTTGTCTGGGTACAAGAAGGAAACCTGAAATTGTCATCTTTCAACAGGACATTCTGATTTGCATTACAAGGCTGGGAAGAAAACATGCATTTCATCTTCTTTGACAGTTGGCCTTCTGAATTACATTTATCAGCCATATTAGCCTAGTGGCCTTTGGCAGAAGAGGAGCAGGGGTTGGTAGTGTTGTTCTTGCTGATCAGAGACAATGCATGGCTCCAGAATTCTCCATTCTCCTTGTTACCTCGGTGGCATTTATAAATGTGACAGATGTGAATTAGCTCAGCTATTTACAGGCTGGATTGCACATGGCTTGCTGGCAGGGGAGGTGCAGTAGTTTTTTTTTCTTCCTCTCACTTAGTGTTTGATATCCACCAGGAAAGCTGCGGCAGCCAAATGTAATAGCGGTCACAAGCCTCAATAAGACTCTGCTGATCTATTTGCCTTGCTAATTTCTGTAGACAGTTATGCTTGCATCTGTGGTGGATGTCGCCAGGAGGATCTTCCTTTTACAACTCTATGTGGTCGTGTTATGGGCTAATGAAGATGAAGGAGGCTGCGCACCTGAATTCCTGACCGTGCAGAGGGCTGCGCCTCACCCTTGTTAGTTGTTGTTAGGATGCTAATGATGCTTCTACCTTTCACATAGCCTGTTTGATTGGTGTTCCCTCCTGAATGGGGCACTGTAATGAACAGTAATGCATGGTGAGGAGTTCACATAGCCCCTGAACCAGTACTTCGTCTTGCTTAGTAGGAATAGGGGAAAAAACTCACAACCACTCAGCTTCTATTTTCAGAAATTTTTCTCTATATGCTACTTAGCTTGTAAGTTCACATTTTTGCTGTGTTTCTCTGCTGTAGTAGACAGAAGTGAGTTTTCCTTAGACTGTATTGGCATGTCTGTATATGAGTGTGTGCAGAAAGTGCCTGGTGGGGTGGGAGGAGAGGGGGGCTCAGCTGGGAAGACAGGGGGCTAGTGAGCAGCCACAGCCTCTCAAATCCACCTGGGATGGGGTGAGAGGAGGCTTCTAAAGCTTGGGTTTGCATTACAGCAGGCTGTGTGCTGCTGGGATTCAGACGAGGCGTTCATTCAGACTGAGCCACTCTGAGGTGCTTGCCCGTGTCCCCTTCCCTTGGCTGAAGCTCCTGCAAGCCAGCAAGGGTTTAAATAAGGGGGACACAATCCTTCCTCCAGATGCTAAAAGGTCTCACTGCTGCCTTCTGTGTCAGCCATAAAATCTCCATGTCCTTGTTGCTGCTGGTGAGGCTCTCCCATGCATCACAAACAGTGCTGAAGGGTCTTAAAGTAGGGACGTACTTTCCACCCTGAGCTCCAGGGGAAACGTGGGCTTCCCATGTCAGACCTTGCTCAGCACCGCCTCTGCAGCTGCTTCTTGTATAGGCTTAATTATGCGGCTGTCTTATGTCATATACCGTGGGTTTGTGGCACAGAGCAAAAGATTGATGTGGAAAGCTATTTTCTGTGTTAAAAGAGTTATTTCTGTGATAACTGCATGTTTGCAAGCGCGCACCCCTTCAAACTGTTTGAGAGTGATCTCTTTTACTCTCTTCAATACCTCCCAAGCAAGTGTGCACAGTCACCACCAGAATCAGTTATTGTGGAAAATCCTTCCCCTTCTGCCCCTTCACATTGCTGAAATTCAATTTTAGCCTGGGAACAAATTATTTAAAGGATTCATATGGGCAGGGCAAATTTTGTAACGGACTGGTCCATATCGCCATCCTGGAAGCAGTCCTGCCTGTCAGCTGAGCCACTGCAGTATTTGTAATTTTTATGTATTAGTGATCTGGCAACTTTCTCTGGCGTCTTATGCCATACAAAATTAGCCCAGCATATGGGTAGTTTAAATTGGAGGACACAGGTTTGAGTACTGAGCAAACAGTGACTATGCTAATTGGCTTCATGGGTACAGTATTCCATGTCTGCAAAGTAGAATCACCTCAGCTGTTTTATAATAAATAAATAATAAAAATGAGAGTCCCTGATTTGGGGATTTTTTTGTTTTGTTTTGGCAATGGCAAATATTTCCAGCCTCCTACTTCTTGTGATTGGAGTGTGCATGCAGTCCAATTCTCTATGTATTGTAATGAATGGCTCTTAGAAACAGGTGAACCAACATCTTTTTCCTTTGAGTTTCTAACGTAGCTATGGTTGATAATAAAGATCGAGCATCTGAAGGTGTTCATCAAGTTCCTAACGTCAAAACAGTAAGGAAAGCAGGAATCGCTGTGCTCACAAGAGCTGTAAATATCTCTTAAGACTGAATATCAATTTTCAAAAAACAAAGCTTGCTATAAAAAGAAAACCCTAGGAAGATATAGTTTACAATAAGATTTATTATATGAATTTCTACTGACTACAGCAGTTTCCAAGCTTGCCAAGCTGATTTTTTTTTTATTATTTGTTTAGCTGCAAGTGTTTTAATGACCCTCATTCTTCCTCTGCCTGATCCTAATTCTGCAGCCCATAGCCACTGATGGTTTCTGCGCCAGGGTGACCTACTGCACTGGTGAACGCCGAGTCAGCAGCAGCGCCAACTCTCACCCAGCCCTGTTCCTAAATCCCGTCTGGCAGAAACACCCGATTGCTGCAGGGCTGAGCATGTGCTTTGTCCTTCCAAAAGTCCTGAGCCCTGCTGGGTGGGAAAGGCAGATCCGCCACAGAGTGGGAAGCTGAGATGCGTTTGGGAAGTCATTTGCTGCTGTTTAGGTCCCTGTGCTCAGTGCAGTTCTTGCCAAACGCTAGCATTGGGATTTAGTGCGTTTACTCTTTGTTACTTTAATGCAGCCTGAACTTGTGCAAAGTGAGTACAAGTAATTTCAGTTATCTTCTCACTATATATATATATAAAAGAGTAGCATACGGGGAAAAGGAGAGAAAAGGATGACTTTGCTTGGCAAAAGCTAGTTCCTTGTGAGCAGGTGTGCTTTTTCCTCCATACTGTACAAACACACCTCAGTTCTTACATTAAATTTTACCATCTGTGTTTTGGGAACATAGAAATGATCTTCCAAATAGGTTATTTTATATTTTGACTATGGCTTTTTGGGGTTATGGAGGTATTCAGAAACTGAGAAATGGGATCTAAGTGTACTCTACTGAGGGCTTCCTAAGCTGCTTTCATTCTTTGGGCTGGTTTTGAACACCAAGAACCTGTGTTTTAGATGATTTTTCTGTAGTTTTAACTGTGAATAAATGAAGGAATTTGATTGTTATATCTGTCCTGGATGAGAGGAAGCTGCTGTAGCTCTAACAAACATTTTTCCCAGCTGGTTATAAATCATAGTTCATAAGGATAGATCATTCTTCATGGTAAATGAGCTAGAGAAATTCTCCTTTCTGTCATGCCCCTCCTTGATGAAGCGATGATCATTGCTATGCTAAAAACCTTAAGAAAGATGCTAAACAATCTGCTTACAAATACAAGTGTTTATAATGGAGATATGTGTGTATATATATATTTGGATATAACAGCATAATAGTATTGTTATTGTAGTTCTCTGTCAGCCTTGCAACAATACTCCCTCTTCAGTGCAGTGCTCACACTCTGCCTCTTGTTATTTATGCTGCTGCTTGGGTTCCCCCTCTAATCATGAACAATTAAAAGCACTATTTTGTTACTTCAGATTGCACCTCTGTGTAATTACCTGTGGGAATAAAGTCCTGTTGGCTTCTCTAGCCAGAGGCAAGCTCACAGTATATGTTGCTTAGAGATTTCCTGTTTATGACTGTCCACAATTCTCCTTGGTTATTTTTCAGGCGTACTGCTCTTTTCCTAAAATTGGATTGCAGAGCACTCCTCATCTCGCAACTCATACAATAGGATCAGGATAGCAGTAAATGCAGTAGCTTTTGGCCAGTGTTACACCACCAGCTGATCTACTTTTTGTTAGAGGAGTCTGTTAGTTACTGTCCATTGGTGAGCAATGACTTCATCTGCTGGGAATGCATGTAACCTAATTCTGAGTAATTTTAGAAGGGTCATGGCTACAATCTCCTATTGGCTTTGTTATCTGCAAGATTTTTTAAGTAAAGGAGCTAGCACTGTTTTACTTCCCATATGGTAGCTTCTGTTTCGAGAATAATCTGAGGATTTTGAGAAGAATCAGATGGGTTATGTCATGATAATGAAAAGTTTATCTAACCATAAGTACAGGCTTTAAAAATAACAAAAGAAATCATGATCTACACTTGTTATTTTGGCTGTCTTGTAGCTTTCATGGATTCTTATATACAGCATGTGCAACAACAATAATGTGTTCTTGATACTCTGATAGATGACTATGAGAACAGCCAGTCCTTCTAAAACCTGAGCATCAGACACTTTCATTCTTTCTAGTACATAATTTTTAATTCTTTTGAAACAAAGCAGCACAATTCAGGGAGTGCAAAGGTTGGCAGGTAGCATGATGATTAAGATTGAACAACTTAATTGTATTCTAGATAGAAAGTGTCAAAAGGAATCAATGATACGGGAACCAATAAGAAGCACAACTTGGGCAGTCACTTTCTTTCTCGTTTCTATCACAGAACAGAGTGCTTTGTAATTTAGTATGGCCACACAAGGGATTTTTTCTTTTTCTTTCATAGAGGTGTTCACAGGAGAAAGTCACAAAACTTTACCAATATTTAAATTAAGTTTCAGGTTCCCTGTATTATTATTCCATGCATATATCAAGTGAAGCACTGTTTTTTTGTTAGATGATCAGACTTTGGTCCAATGCATAAAATACATCTGAAATGTGTCATTCTATTTGATAGCTGCCCATATATCCTAAAAGAAAATCACAAGTACTGTATTTTGCAGGTCACAAGCTTGGCAAAAGGCATTTCCCAGTTCCAACATTTTTACCAGCTCTGTTTTGTACAGAGAAATTAAGCACGCTCATGGTAAACGTGTTTAATAGCATTGTATCTAGCAATTTCATGTGGACAGTAAAGAAGTAACTAACCATGTTTTAAAATAAATAGAATCATACCCTTTAGGTTACCTGCTCAGTGTGATCCATTGAATGCCAAAGGTTACACTGCCAAATCTACAAGAAAAGAAGCAATGGCGAGGACAAAAATTCTTCAACAGGAGCGATAACAAGTTTCTAGCTGGAGAATAATCTGTATGTCCTTTTAGAATATAATGGATTTACTTATCCCACAGCTGATCTGGTGGTCATCACCACACACGTACTGTTAGAAATAATTGAGTACAAAGTCTGACATACAAAAAAATAAGACTGTAATACTTTTTGTTTAAAAAAATAAGAAAATCAACTATGATCACTTTCAAAATAGTTCCCTTCTGAGCTGACATACAGCTGCATATGGTGCTGCCAATGTTCAAAGTGATTCCGCAGATCATTTTCTGAAAGGCTTCACCTTTTTTGCTTTCACGTATTCTACCAAGAAAAGATGGGTTCCTTTGAGCATTGATTTGATCTTTGGGAAGAGGTAGAAATCGCAGGAAACCAGGGCTGGCTGATAGAGTGGGTGCTCAAGCACGGTGATCTTATTAGCTAAAACCAGACGAAGTGTTGAGCACTGGTGCACACCAGCGTTCCCCAACCGAGGGTAAGAAAACGGAAATCAAGAGTAAGAAATATTTGAACACATCCATTTGTACTGAGTGAAGCTATGGAGTTGAGCCTTATCTCACTGTGACAGGCTAGAATGTGTTCTATTGCCTCTTTGTCTCTCCCCTCCCACTATTGGTTCCTGAACTACATGCTTGGTCTTTGGGTTTTTTTTGTGTCAGACCTTTTGTACCATAGCAGCACTTCAGTCTTACACATTGTTGCCTTAATTGTAAACAGAATAGAATGAATATGTATTGTATCACTACTTCTAATTTTCAATTTTAGCTGTTCTGTGAGTTTAAATTAAAAAAAATAGAGAGAATGAAAAGACTCTTTTTGTCCTGAGGCAGGAATCATTTCACCTCCTTCTGGTCTGGGCTGCAATGGCTCAGTGATACCACAGAACACTTTGGCAGGGAAAGAAAAAAAAATCTAGCATGTGACTGTAAATCCAGCAGTAATTTAGCATATCCAGATTGAAATTTCTCCCAGCTACTGTTATGTTTAACACGCCCACAGCTGCAGGAAATGCTGGGGGCCTTTAAGCAATGACTGTCCCAGGGAACTTGGCTTTCTGTTTCCCTCTGAGGCTGGGCTGCCTGGTGGCACATGCACCCACCCCACATAGGCACTGCGGTTGCTCCTGGAAGATTGTGTTGGATCTCTGATTCTTCCTTTCACAGCTTTTTATTGGAGGAGAGTAACAGGACTGTCCCTGAGGGAGATGAAAAAACTTGACGTGGCTTTTGTTCATGGTATTGTCATTCTTGGACGCACCAAGCAGGGTCCCTGCCTGGGAGTAGGGCAGAAGCCTTCCTGGCATGGATGGCCACAGAGGCTCCTGCACACTGCCTGCCCCATTGGCAGCTCTGCTTTTATAATATAAACTCTGGGCAGGTGGTATACCTATGAATCAGCCCTTGGAGGGTCTTGTGTGGCCGGTAATACCTTTCCTCTTCCTACATCTTTCTGAAGCTTAAGGAGAAGTTTGGTGTTATGTAGGCTACCAGCTGCCTGCCCCTTACCCTTCTTCCTGGGGCCCTAATTGTGTTCCTGCTGGAACAGGAATGGTGTGGCTTGGCTCCAGGGTTACCTTATGGCTTCAGATCCTGTTCCTGGAGGAAGCTGCCTTTCCTGGTGGCTCAGTTTTCAGGAGCTGTTTACATGGTCTCCTCTCTGCCTTGTGAATCAGTGAACCGCAGCACACTTCCAGGATGGCTTGCCAGCTCTTGTGTTGCTGGCAATACTTGCCATATCTCTCTGTCATGTGTGCCTTGAACATGACGGGTGCGTAGCCAGCCTGGGCAAGTGTCTTCTCACAGGCATTGTAGGACATTGCTGACTCTTCCACTTTATTTCCCTAAACTAATTAGATGCAAACCAAAAACCTATGCCTTTAAACACTGAGTATAAAACCTGTGTTTGTAACTGGAATAAACTGTATATGTAATTGTCATTAAAAAAGGCAGCCTGCTCAGGTAAAATGTGCAGATGATTATATATAGGAGTAAAAACCAGAAAATGAGAGAAGCATGAACAGTTCCTGTGTTTATTCATGGCTGGAATTTACTGCTTTCTCCCTGCTTCCACTCACTGTATGAAACTGAATTCTTTCTTCATGGGACAATGGTTATAATAGTTCTAATTTGGTACTACATCAGCTTCCAATTAGAATGAAAGTTGAGATTTTCAACAGTTCTGCAAGATAAAATCTTCCAAAAACTTCTAGATCAGAAATGCCAGATCAGGAGATGCTGGCTGCTCCATCAGTCAGAATCGGTTTTACATGTTAAAATCAAATTTCCGTTTTAGAATCAGCAAGCAAAATAAATAAATAAATAATGGTTTCACATTTTTATTTAAAATAAAAACTATTTTGAAATGGTACTTTGAAGAAATTATTCTTCACTTGTTCTGTGTGGAAGATTAAGACCTTAAAGAAAACTGAGTTATTTCTGCAGAGAAGTAATATATTGTTCCACAATATGTTCCACAAATGCTGTACATTCCAAGGAAAGAATCTTTCAGCCAAAAGGATGTGACATTGCAGCAAGAACTGAAGTTACGTTGTTAGACCATGTTAAAATACATTTGAAAGTGATAGCACTAAGCCTGCAGCTGAAGTCTGCCAACTTTTTCTGAAAATTTAGTCCAGCAATGGCAAACCACTTCTAGTAGTGTGAACTGTGGTGCAGGCAGAGATCTGCTTTGCTACAGGGGCAAAGTGCAGCAGTGTCTGTCCAAGTGACCTTGGCCCCAGCTGGTGAATAATTCCCCTGTCAGATATGGGCTGGGTGCTGGTGGTCCTGGAGTCCCCCGGGCATGGAGATGACTAGCCCAGCTAGCCCAACTCCAACCTCTTTTGCTCCTTCCCGTGATTTTTTCCAGACAGTGTGTCCCTGCTCTGTTTTGCCATGTAGCTGTATGAAATGACAGTGGCGTATGAAGGGGGTGGCCCTGGAATGACAGGTTTAAAGAGCTCTGCTCTTAAGTGTGAGCCCATTGCCTAGTGTGTCCTACCCAGATCTGAGCTTCCCATGGGGAAGAATCAATAGTATGTCGGAAACCATGGGTTTCTTTAATTGCCAAAATGTGTTGGTTGATAAATTGTATATACTTCCATATATACATGTGTGTGTGTATGTGTGTATATATATATAAATATACTTCCATATATATATGTATGTATGTATATATTTATAATTTACCAACCAGTCATGGTGGAAAAAAACCCTTGCAAAGCTGTAGCGTGCACTGACTGCTTTGGCTTACTAGACACAACACCGACTCCCTTGCTGAAGACACAAAAATTATGTTGTAGCAAGTAGTAGGGCTCCCTTGAGCAAAAATCTCACTTGAGGAGTGTAAAGGGACAGTAAAGAGACAGATGGCAGGTCCCCTGGGTATTCACACAAGGAGATAAATTCAAAACAGTGGTAATTTAGCAAAAAAAGATAGATTCATTGTGACAATTTATTGATTTGAGTTTATCAGATGGGGGGAGGAGGAAGCCAAAAGAACAATGGGGAGAAAGACAAGAGTAGCTTTTATCATACTTACCTATAAAAATTTCCCCTAGTATGGACATATGCTGTGACTATAACTTCACCTTTGAGTTTTGGTTACATAAAGCAGTGTCTTGAGCATCATTGTCAGGGTTGCTGCTCTCATCAAACACAGTTCTTCTTGTGTACTCTCAACTCTTAAAGGAGTTTGGATTAAACACGAATGTAGCATCCATATATTACCAAAATGCATAAAACCCAGAATTTGTGTTGCTCCCTGTGTTGTTTGCACTGCATTGTTCCAGTAAAGATGTTGATATCAGGAATATATATAATATAATATAATATACCTGGAATCACTTTCCTGATGTGGTGGTTATTAGAATAGGTAAAGGTGCACACAGAAGAAATGCTTCCTCAAAATATAGTGACTGATCCTACATTTTCATGCTTCCTACTCTATATATCCTTGTTTTTATTACAGCATAAAGTACTTTTCCATGGTACAATAAATAGAAATACAGCATATGCATGTATATTTATCACATTTGTGGCTGATACCTTCCGGTGAAAATTAGGAACACAAATAGGGCTATGAATACTAGGTCAATGTGACAAGTAAATTTAGACCAAGACAGCAAGCTGCTATGTGGGACCAAACATACAAGGATTTTCTGCTTACGGATATAAGGATAAATCTGAAACAACTCCACAAAATTAATTAAGGTGGAAAAAAAAAGTAAGTTTGAGGCAATTAAAGCCCTAATTATGAGTCCTCTCTAGTTTGGGGGTGGATTTTGGAACTGCAGTTTAGGCCCGATTCTGATCAAAAGTGTATCTGTTCAGATATAACTGTTTATACCTGAAGTCCAAGCTGAAGAATAAAAACAGTGGCCTGATTTTATATGAATTCATTAATTATAACTGTAGTTATAAAAAAAATTTGGAATAGTCTAAATTTTGAGGAAAACAACCCTTATTCAAATCCCACTTTAATGTAGTCCTTGCCAATTTGCCTTTGATAACAGATGTTACTTCTCTTGATAATTTATTGTGGCCAAACCACTTATTTCAGGCCAGAAAACTGAATAAATGATAAAAGCTAAAAGGAAACAAGGTGCATATTTTCATCAGTCCAAAGGCTTGGTTTTCCCCCAAGATGCTCTTGGTTGCACAGGAGGTTGGGTGCCTACCCAAGTTCATGTGCAGACACACATACGTATTTACCTCGTTCTTCACATGCATTCATTAGCTTAGGACTTGTTCATTTACATTTTTGCTCTTCTAGCTTATTTCTTTTTTTGCCTCCTCAAAAGTCTGTTCTCTCTCTGTCCTCTCGGTTCTGCTCCAGGGGAATCCTCTTTGCCAGTTCAGAACATTTTGTCTGCGTTTGAAATGATGGCCCCTTCTGCCCTTTATCCATGGATGCTTTTACATCTCATTTCTCAGCCCTTTTATATGCTGTCCAACTTCTTTCCAAGACTGAAGGGTGCACCCTGCCCCATAGGTCAGAGTGCTTTGAAACCTGAAGTTCTACTTTTAGAAGATAATGATCAGACTCTTCGACTCAACAGCAAAATACCTTTGATAAGAACTTGCTACTAAACTAGCATTGTAGCCTGCTGAAAGTACCATTGTTTGGAGGAGATGGAACATAACAATTAAATAATTATTTACTAAGTTATCTTTTTCCCTCTCAGAGATTCTAAGCAGGGAATTACACTGCTTCATTTGTCAATGCAGCAAGAATTTTAGCATGGAAGTGGAAGTAAGAGAATTTGTCTTGTAATATTGCATTCTATTAAGACACAGGGTTATCACAAGCCAACTACAGAGATAAGCAGGTACTTTAGTGGACAACAGGTGTATAAAACAGGAGTGATAAAGCCTAAAGGAATGTTTCTGAGGGAGTCCTGCTGCCACACCAGTGTGCCCAAACTTCTCTGTGCTATTGAATCTGATCCATGTGTATTTCACTCTTAAATCATAAAAAAAGATCCATGGCTTTGAGTACAAATTGTCCTCAGAAATCTTGCTTTCTCTGTGCCAGTTGTCTCTCTGCCTTGCAGTCTTTTCTAGTACCCTTTTCATAAGTTTAACAGCCACATGCATACAAGAAGCATGCAGAGGCTGAAACCATCTTGGTCATAGTTCTACAAGAAGATCTAAGATTTCAGCAGAAATCATAGAATCATAGAATAACCAGGTTGGAAAAGACCCAGCGATCATCGAGTCCAACCATTCCTATCAAACACTAAACCATGCCCCTCAGCGCCTCATCCACCTGTGCCTTAAACACCTTCAGGGAAGGTGACTCAACCACCTCCCTGGGCAGCCTGTTCCAGTGCCCAATGACCCTTTCTGTGAAAAATTTTTCCTGATGTCCAGCCTAAACCTCTCCAGGCAGAGCTTGAGGCCATTTCCTCTTGTCCTGTCCCCTGTCACTTGGGAGAAGAGGCCAGCACCCTCCTCTCCACAACCTCCTTTCAGGTAGTTATAGAGAGCAATGAGGTCTCCCCTCAGCCTCCTCTTCTCCAGGCTAAACAACCCCAGCTCTCTCAGCCGCTCCTTATAAGGCCTGTTCTCCAGCCCCTTCACCAGCTTCGTTGCTCTTCTCTGGACTCGCTCCAGAGCCTCAACATCCTTCTTGTGGTGAGGGTCCCAGAAATGAACACAGTATTCAAGGAGCGGTCTCACCAGCCAAGGACTAGAGGAATTTTTCCGGAAGCCACTGGGAGATGGGTATGACGAGAGGTAAAGCATTTTAGTGGTAAAGTTAAAAGCAAACTTCAGACGTCAGATTCAGAGAGAGGCTCTGACTTGCATCATGATGATTTCTACATCTGTGCTGAGATACCAGGATCCTTCTGCCTGGACGCCTCATGTGCAGCCACAGCTGAGCTATGGGGCTGAGCACTGCCTTGAGAGGCTGAGAACAAATTGCTACCAGTGGTTTGCAGACTGACTAGGAACCCTTCTGGACAAAATAATCTATGGAAAAGTAAGGTGTTGTTCTTAGTAGTAATACTTTTCATATTCCTTTTCTTGCAATTACTTTCACAACATGAATGAATAGACGTACTGCTAAGAATAAACTTGATACTTGCACTACATTGTAATAAAATTGAAGATAATTTTCCATAGAAAGAGAGAGTAAAAAGAAACATTTTGTCTTTACTGATGGCATAGCAAAATACCAGCCTGCCACCAGCTCTACACTGCTGCATTACCTGGGAAAGAGGCAAAGGTTTCATGCTCTTTGAAACCTTTAATTTCTCTGACTAAGAAGCCCATTTTGCATTATTTATAATTGTGCAGATTTCATGGCTTGTCACAACCTTAACTACACTTGAATGCAGTTTCTATGTGTGTTAAATATAGCATTTTCAAATAAGTGACATTTCCCACATTTTACGCAGTGACAAATTGCAATTGTCAAAGTAAAGATCTTAAAAATACTAAATAATCTGTGTCGTAGGCTGGTGAAAACAACTATCTTGGTGTTTCACCTCTTTGGAGGGGTTCAGGCAATACATGGTCCATATGCAAAGTGTCAGCAAAACCACCACACAATGTCATGTAACGGGCATTGTTGTGTTATTCCTCTTTGTGCCGGTTCCTAAAAGTTGGAGTCGTGTCTCAGGTTCAGTGTGTCTTGAGTACTCTGCGAGAGGACAGTCTTTGCCTTGAAGGATTTATTATCAAAACCAGTCTTACTCTGATTATTATTTTTCTTTTCTTTTCTGGAGTATTATAAATAAGAACAAATTCTTCTGTCAGTAGTAGAAGTAGTTTTTCTTGATTCACTGGATAAGCACTGAGCATTTAAAGTGGACTATTTTTATCAATTTTTGGAAGCATTTAACCCTAAATTTCTTATTTTGTCCTACAGCTACGCATACAAGGAACTACTAAGAGCTGCACTATCCTTATGATAAAATAATTTAGGAACTGCTGAAACAAGTTTTTCCCTCGATATGCCAAGACAACAGATTTCACTTCTTCTGGCATGGGAAAGAGCGAGGGAAATCTTTGAAATGTGTTACTAAAAGATCACTGACCAACTCTAACTTCATAGATAGGTGTGGGCCTGCATTAAATGAACAAAACAAACACAGACTTGCACACAATTAAGCTGAAAGATGATTCTAAGTAGCATAGCACGTCTCCATTGCATATTGCCTTATCTTGTTAATGTCAGCCTGAAAGTGTTCCAGGCAAATCTGTTCAGAAAAAGAGCACAGTATGTACGAATCTCTCTAATCTAAACAAGCTAGGATGCTTCTTACAGGTGTGCAGTTTACAAGGCATGGAACATATGCTGAATGAGGAAAGGAAAAGAAATCGTGATCACGTAATGATCAACCATCTGAATAAACAAGGATGCTGCGAACAGAAGACTTCTATCACTTAAATGAACACAAAACCTGCAAATAAATCCTACACTTTCAAAAGGCTTTATTAATGTATTTTGGTGACTTTTTTTACCCCTAATGCCAGTGTTTGATATTCTGAAGTACTGTTTAGGGGGACACAAGACATTCAGTGTAGCTCATGCAAACAAGCAAAAATCTTAATAAACTAAGAAAAAACCCTTAATAGACTGTGATTATAACTAAATATCTTGATCAATCAAATCCAACACTCCTCACCCCCCAAATTCAACCTGATTCTAAACAGAACATTTGCCAACTGCTCACATGGGAATGGGCCAGGATTCAACATTTAAAGTAATACCTAATTAATGCTGTTCTGCAACAGATGTCAAGTTTTTTTTTTTTTCTAGTCTCATGTACATATAACTTTTATCTTGTATAAAACATGTCCTCTGAAGTCCATTTTTTACTTCTGTTTTGGTGCAGCCCAATCTGAACTTACCATGAAGGAATAGCTGAGGATCACCCTGATGCTCATATGTGGAAAAGTCAGAGCAGACAGCAAGGTACTGGGGATGAGAGCTAAGCACCAAAGGTGCCATGGGTTGTGTAATACAGAGTCTGGGACACAGCCAGTCACTGTCCTAGCACTAATTTAGCTTTTTGTCGTCCTGGGGTCTCAGGACAACAGGAGGCCAACGGCATAAGGGGGTGATGATTTTCCTCAGTTTTGTCCATTTATGGGCCAATCGTATCTGGCCTGTGTAATCCTATGGCTTTTATGGCACTTACATTTCTAATAGCAGTGTGCAGAGTGTCTGTTTGGGACCAGCCAGTGCTTTAGCCAGGCAAAGCAAAGTGAGTCAGCCGTAGCCAGCACAGTCTGAGCTGTGTCTCAGCAGAACTAGTGATGTGTCCCAGACCTCCCACTGCAGGTAGTTTTGTTCTGCAATTGAGAGAATTTACTAAAATTCACCTGCCCCCCATTAATTTCCCTTGGCTGCCCAGCTCCCTGTCCCCTGCTGCTGCACAGGCTGTCTGGGGCTGGCACTGGCAGAGCTGCTCACAAGCAGCTTCAAGGGATTGGTTTGCACTGTGCTGGCCAGGGACTGGTACTTTACCAGAAGAGTCTTGCCATCACACATTGTTCTACTAAAGCCACTTCTATAAAATGTACACAAGGAATTTGTATGGGTGTCTGGAGAAGTCTACAGAGAAGTTCCATTTTACGACCTCAGACAAAAAAACCAACCCCAAAACACAATCATAAGAAAAATGATGAGGAACACGAGGGAGATTGAAACTGCAGAGACAGCAGAGAGTGCAATGATTAGTGGGGGAACTCTGAAACGCTGCATGCTTATTTTATCTCTCTCATCTCATCTGCCAACCTGTAGCACTTCCAAAAAGAAATAACACATCGCTTAGCTTATGGAATTAAGGAGAGCAGGTTTTGTGGTATATATGGCCCTATAGATCTCTCTTTGCATAGGGCCTCCAAAATCTAGGAATAACAGTGTAAGCCACAGAGATGATAGAGTGGAATGAAACACAGAGACAAGCAACAAGCGACTCTTGGCAGGGCAAGCTTGATTTACCGAAAAAAAAGTACAGTAGCAAAAGGAATGTATGTGTGTGTCTGTATGCACATACCTGAACCTATCCAAAATAAAATTCCAAACATATTGTTTCCATTGTATCCATAGATTTAAAGGCCCAAGGAAAGACTGATACCTTCCTTCTCCAAACCTTATTCTGCTTCTATTTTCACCTGGGAAAGGGAGGTGAAACAAAAAGTGCAGTCAACCCATATTATAGCATGAGCAGGATGATACCTTTACAGCCTGGCATCGCTGGCTTAGGCTGATATTAATGAACTCTCTTTGGGTTCTTTTAGCTGCTGCTTTAAATATCCTGGGGGCAGGGACTAATGTATTTGAAACAGACAGATGACATGAAGAAAACAAACTTTAGGGTGTACAATCTATATGGATAATTTAAAAAACTAATTTCTGGACTCTAAATCCTCTCCAATACAGACGTTTAAAAATGCTATGGCCAATAAAGAACAATTGTTCTTTATTTCGAGCTTTCCAGCTTTTGCTGGCTTGTAACATGCAAAAGTGTGATAAAAACCTCTTTGGCCTGTACTAAACCTCTTTCGAATCTGACATAACAATACAAAGTGTTTACGGCCTTTAATATCTCCGGTTACAGCCTCTCCTTTTTCTCTCCCTCTCTGATTGATATGAATGCATGGGAAAAATTTAAAAAATGAAAACTTTATAATTATGGGATGGCTTGCTTGACATTTTTCAACAAAACCTGAGCTTTTGCTTTCAGGCTGTTTTTCTAGCTTGAATGAATTTTTATGGTTGCATCATAAAACCTTGAAAATCATCATTTATAGGAAAAAGTGTGTCACAACCTTAGTTATGACATATCATGAGTTCCCATTCTAAAAAAAATTGTTAACTTCTGGGATCTTGAGAATATATTGTGATGTTCATGCACCATCTGCTTGATTATATTCCAAAAAAACGTGATGGTGAAACACACACATTCTAAGCGTCAGTCTAAATTAACTTATCAGCTCCATAAATGACAAACACAGAGAGATACCCATGTAGCAAACCTATCTATACTTCATTTGTCAGTACACTGTATTTCATTTGGAGAGTAGAGGACAAATGCCTTGTTTAGGGTTAGTAACGTTGCATTGAGACAGCTTTTCCTGGGCTATATGTTTTCCCTTGTGTGTAATTCTGCTTTGGTGATAATTTGAAATTGATGAATTAAGCTGTCAGGAATCCTGATGTTGGCTTGGAAATCACAACTTTTCAAATGTGAAATGTGTGGAAAACTTCTTAATTAGTCCCTAGACTTTTAAACTTTAGGATTTGTATCTCAAAATTGAATTAAAAAAAAAAAAAGCACAAACTTTAAAAACATAGGTATAGTTTTCACTAAAGAGTAGACATTGAGGGACTGGGACTTCGAACAAGTTCTAATCATTAGCAATTATTTTGACAAACAAACATTTTCAGTGGTTAGATAATCAGGTTCCTTGTGCCCTCCAACGTCACTAATGTGTATCAGATACCAGCTAGGACTGTGATATTGAACTGCTAGTCATTTTTCACTTCCACCATGCGCACACTGAGCACACACAAAACTGACAAGACTGCGGATATAGGGAAATCTTACTGTTTTAGTACAGCCATCAAAAGTTATCAACCAAAGAAATATAAGCATCCGAAGATGGATCAGTAGAACTGCTGGCTATATGAAACAAAAAGGATCTCCCTCCCCTAGTTCTGCAAACAAGGAATGAGTGAAGCATAGGAATTTCAGTTTAAGTTAATGCCATGTTGGCTGACACACAGGCAGCTTCAATTCTCTTTAATTAGTTCAGAGTTAAGTGACAAAGTCTTTAATCAGCAAGCTAACAAGTAGAGCAGCTGATTGCTCTGTGTGTGCATGCACTTGTGTGGGGGTGTGACGGAAAGAAATAAATAAAATTACTTTCCTTGCTTTAAATGAAATGGGATCTCTAATTTTATTACAGCTGCAATCAGTTTAGAGGTATGATAGAGCAATAAAAATTGATTCTGTCGTGTTTTATTCCTTTAACAAAGTATTTCGTTTAAGAAGATAATACAGCAACTGTTTAGCTTCTCAAGCTATGAATTTAGGCCTTACTTCCACAGCATTTCTGCGGAGGGAATGATCAACCAAGCTTATCTTGATGTTGTACTGTTATATTTAAAGCACACCTATTTCTGTTTGCCACTGATCAGATTGAAGATTGGACCCTCTTTTCTTAGAAAGGTCTAGAAATCATGATCCACGTCTGTAAGCTTATTAACTGTCAGTATTGCAGTTCATTACATCAAGGTCTTAAGATAAATACTGTGAAAACCCTCTAACTGCTGCAAGCCACTTACCAGCTTAGTAATGCAGATTACCATCAACACATCACCTTGTGCTACGCTGCCTGCCTGGGTTCCCATTGAGTAAAGTCCAGTTCATGATTTCTGCCTCAGATCCAAAGCTCTTTGCATAGAGCCTGCAGCTGCCTGCAAGACTGTCACTCCAATGCACTAAACCAAAGCATGTCAGCTGGCAGAAGATGGCATATACGGTCCTTTACTGGCACCGAGCTTGTGGGTCTCATGCACATGAACTGGAAATGGCCTGTGGGCTTGTTCACTTTCAGAGTTATTAGTTCCAAGCCAAATTGTTGCTACCTGGAGCTCCAGGCACAGAACAGACCCCGTGTGTTTGGTACACGTGGGTCAGAAAGGCAAAGATTGTCCTAAGCAATTTCTGAAACTAAATGAATCAGAAGGCAAAGGAGTTAGGTGGAGGAGCTCAGAGAAACACTGAGGCTGTATCCATTAGTACGGGCAGCAGTGTAGTGACATTAGGAACTCAAATGGACCTTGAAATAAATGAACCTACTACTTTAGTAGTAGCTAACGACCTAATCAAGACCTTCCTTTGCAAGTCTCTACAGGAGAGAAAAGACTTTACAATTAATTGGTAAAAGATATGGCACACAAACACAAAGCGACCCTTTCCTATCTGAGTGACAAAAATCCTGAAAATTCACTGAGATTTTTCTCATTGGTTTCAAAGAGACCACAATTTCAGCCGTAATCGATAATTTATAATAGGGACCATATCAGAAACACAGTTTGAGATCAGCAACGGGGCTGAAATATCTGAGTCTTCAGGGCTGAATAGCACTCAGATGTGAACAGCTGGTGTATGGAGGGGAATGGTGCAGAGGGCTCCACCACAGATCCCTGGGAGTGATGGAGAGAGGCACATCCCCACAGCTCTTCCTAACTGCCCACATATAAAAAATCTGTAGGGTTGTCTCCACTCTTAAGCAACAACCATGCTCCTGGGAACTTCGTTTTTTTAATTTACAATGGAGTGCGGAAAGAGGTTAGCTTGAGAAGACAGACTTGGAAAACAGACCCTTGAATATGAAGCTGACAGGTTTTATTTAGAAAGCCAGCATATGCACTGGCTGCATTCGTATCTGCAGCGTTCACCAGCTTGACAGGCAATCTAGACTATGGTGTATATTAAAGAGAAGTAGTTTTGGATTCAAATTTTGGTTCCCTTCTTACAATTTCTATAACACTGAACATTTTTATACAAGTACTGGTTTTGTTTTTCAATAAAGACTACAGATTCAATTTCTCTCATGTCTTTATATTTAACAGCTCACTGAAAAAAAATGTGTTTTAACATAAGTCTGGCTGCCTAGTTAGGCAAGTTTACTTTCATTTTTTCTATGCAAATAAAATACCATCAGAGTTGATCATAAAGTCGTGCCTGAAGAGACTAGGAATGGATTACAAAGTTTTTTATGGCTTTAATTTAACCTCAGAAATAACATCCAGCAAGTAGAACGTTCTGCCTAGCTACATAAACAATATTCTCATATTCAGATTTTTTTTTTCATTTCCCAGTGACCTTAGGTGGATGGATTGGTACCACAAGTTTTCTCAGGCTAGTGCCACTCCTCCAAGATGACAAAGTAAATGGCTTGCTCGTAGGAGCTAGTGTGGACTTATGTCAGTCACAAAGTATAAGTAATGTATTATTGAAAACCAAATGCTATGGACCTCAGTTCAAGTACTGACTCAAGAAAATACCTTTAGGAGAGGACTTAAACACAATGCAGAATATGTGCAAGTTCTTTCTTGAATTAAGATGGAAAAGAATGTCTGTAGTATTGTTTGTAAATCTTCCTAGGGCTGGAAAAATCAGGAAACCTAAAAAAAAGCCAGACATGGTTGTTGCAGTATAGTGGTCCAGAGTCAAGGGTTGCTAGATCTCTTAGTAAGAAGTAAGATCATTGGAGTGGAGAACTGTTTTAACTTGTCTTGAATCAGTATTCTGTGAAAGATATAGATAAGACACTCTGTTTACAGAGTCCTTCTCTAAAGATCAGAATAGCCATAAAAAAATGCTGCACTGTAAAAAAATTTCTCTCATTTATTATAGAGGTGGTTCCCACACCGGTCTTCTCTTGTGTGTAGAAAGACCTCTATCAGATATTTTTTTAACCTGGTGCATAAATACACATGCAAAATCTGATTGCACACAGGGCACGTTGACACCCACGTGGTGCTCCTTCATGATCTGGAACAAGGTGATCAGCTACTTCTGCCCTTCTCTGCCTCTGTGACACGTGGAGGCAACCCGTGCTAGCTACTTTTGTACAGGGAACTGGGGCAGATGCTGGGAAAGCAGTACATAGATCCAGGGAAAACAGCTGAGCAGGTCTGTAGGTTCATTTAAATTGGTCCCAATGGCTAAACATTATTAACTATTCTAGAGTTAACAGGAGACTTCTGTACAGCAGCAAACAGAGAGTCCTTCTGCTACTTTCAACTTAAACCAAACTCAAGAGATGGCTAAAAATCAAATAATAATAAATGGAAGCTAAAATTCTATTATGTAAGTTGCATCAATTTAGATTTCCTGTTAAACTCTGTAAAATGTACTTGTATTTGACTCATGTAAGCTTATCAATATATCCCATGATTTTTACAGCTCTCTCAAGGATCTTCATGATACTGATTCAGTGAGTGCAAGTGTGAAAAGAAATAAGAATATAATAAGAAAGGACTATTAGGATTGTCCCCAAAGTAAGGGGATGTATATAAGTACTCTGTTATGGATATGATCCCATGTGGTAAAGACTGTTTAACTTATGAAATGACAAAAAGAGACCCAGACCCTAGCAGCTGAATGAAACACCTGATCTTTATCAGTCTGCAGTCAGGGATGATTTTGCTTTGACCAATGACCCATTTCCTAAGTGACAAAAGGTATCCCTTGAAGTAGTTGTTACCAAATAAGAGATTTTAAGAACAAGCTTTAGAAAATAAAGTATTTAAAACAGAAGTGGGGTTATGTAGTTTCTGGGTTTTAATTTCTGGAGGTAGCTACAAAGTTTGAACAGCCAGAGGTGTTACAGAAAGCTGATTGTTTACTCACTGGTAAGTGAAACAAATGTGTAATTGTAATCCAAATGCAACAAGTGTGTTCAGATAATAAACCCTGCAGCTACTGCTACTTGTGTTCTGGTAGTCTTAAAAGAAAGTTCCCTGGAATTGGAGGTTAGGACTGAGGCTTGAATACAGAAAATAAGGGACCATGATCACACTGCCAAGAAGGTTACTGCTTTAATTTGTCCACTAGGCGCTTTCTGTTTGTAGCTACAGATTACTCATAGTAAGACAAAAAGGACTGACTTTCTGTGGAGAAGCATGCTACTGCATATCTGAAAGGTCTTATTTAAATGAGCATCTAGGCACTTGAAGAATTATTCCCTGGCAGGAGATCAGAGCTTCTGGAGAGCCCTAGACATGGAGAGGACAAGTTAACTGTGCTTTACCTTGCTGCAGTATAAATACAATATGTGTTTTCTAAGGACTGACTGATTTCTGGCTGGACTAGCCGTGCAGATGTATGGCATCTCAGCAGATTAATGACACTGCCTGCTATGCAAACCCTGGAGCTGGTTTCCATTGAAATGGAGTACAGCAGCACAGTGAAAGTAGATGCAGATAAATGTGAGGAGTACAAATGGAAATACTCATTTTGGAATGATCCTTCCCTAGAGTTTTAAGGCTCTTGCTGTACTGCATTGGGATACCACTGGCATGTAGGAAATATTTTTAATACATACTTGTTTTTCCTTGGTTAACTTCATTTTAGGTTAACCTAAAATATTTAACCTAACGTGTTAACCTGTGTAATGTGGACAAAAGGGAGTAAACAGAAGAGGGACAAGGACAAGGAAAGGGGAGAAAAGAGAATCTCCAGGGAAGCTGAGGAGCTTTCCAATGAACAAATAGTATCATCTACTTTGAGGCTAAACTGATTAGCTCCCTTATAATCACATCTCAGATGATGAACTTTGTGATCTTCCTCTGTAAGAGCCCTCTATGGTTGTTCTATTTCATTCTTTAAGAAGATTAAGTGGTAATCCTGAAGCTCCACAAAACCACCTGTTGTTTGGGCCCCTGTGTAATATGGCTTTTGAGGCAATTCGTTAACAGTTCAGTAGTAGGATTGCAAATAGGCTTACTTATTTGTGTACTGGCTGGTTTCCAGTCCACATGCTCTGCGTGGCACAGGGTGCTAGACTTCTAACACCATCATTATCTGACCCTTAGGAAAACTGGGCCAAATTAACCAATCCTCTCTTCTGCTTTCCCCTCCCAGGGGACAGTTTCTGTTTGTGGGGACACTGCTTTTTTTTTTTTCTTTTCTTTTTTTCTGTAATAGCATTTTCAGTGAGATGGTCTCTTTACCATCTGGTTGTTCCAGGGTTTAAACATGCCAGGTGCTGGTGAATACATTTACTTAATCAGGAAGGGTCCCTTGCTACATGCCTAGAACTGAGAGGTCAAAACAGGAGAGCCAGTCAGCTGCAGGTTGAGCTTTAAACAACAGTCATGCCTGAACTGGGTCAAAATCCTTGTTCTACATAGTTTGCTGGGACACAGAGCCAGCCGTTCAGGCTGGGGTGTATTCCTGTAAACTACACTGTCTGACCATCCTACTCAAATGTCACTCACTACAAGTGAAATTCCTAAATTTAAACCCATAACCTTCACTCCAGAGGAATATAGAAACTTATTTTTCTGAACAGTTCAAAATCCTGAAATGATAGAACATATTTGTAAGATATGAATTAAATGTTCTACATCTCCTGCTTTTCTGCTCTGCCAATGTTAAGGCCACAATCCAACAATATGTTAAGCCTGTACTTAATTCTAAGCATCTTAATGATCTGATGGAAGAAGCCAGTAGTGTGGCTGTTTTTCTGCTTTGATTTAAAGACTCCCTTAAATGCATTGCTGACTTTGACCTTCTTTATCACAGGTTAATGCATTATGATTAAAAATGAATAAGTTCAGTTGTACCATCATCCACAAAACTGTCTCAGTCAATCCATTAATATAAGGTTCTTCTCATCACTGTATTTATTCTTCTCCATCATCCCCTTAATGAAACCTGTGAGAAGGAAAAGAAATTTTCAAGTTTTAAATCTTATCATAAATTGTAGAGGTATTTCAGTCAAAGGTCTTATGTTAAGAATGTCTTACACTTAGCTACTTTTTACATGAAAATATAGGCCATACTTTGATACTCTTAAAGTAGTTCTCAGATGTCTTGCTCACACATCTGCCTTTCCATCCCAGTCTGAGTCCAGCAACCCTAAACCCTAAACCTTCAATCATAAGGTTTTTCCAGCATCAAGGGAATGCATCCTGGGAGTAATATTTGCACTCTGCTTGTGTCCTCCCCTTGAGCTGTGGTGACCGGTAGAGCTACAGCTATTTGCTGCACTCTGTTTACAAACACAAGATTTTGTGAGCAGTGGGTGCTAAGAAAAATCACGCATCAACTTGCCAGTCCTATTCTGACTGCGAAAGTCTGATTGCTTACCAAAAAAAAAAAAAAAATTGTAAACATATGGCCATTGTGTTTGATTAATCTGTTCCTTCACATTCCCTGGCAAGGAATGGAAGGGTCACCAGACCTGGGCAGAAGATAAGTCACTTCTAGCTGCCCTTCAGTTTGATCTCTAGTAATCACCATTAGTGTTGTGTGCAGGTTAATTGAAGACATTATATTGCAAAATGGAACAGTATGATTAGCACTTATCATGCTGGAAATGGATCAGTAAAAAAAAAATAATCTGAAAAATGTTTTTGTCATGGTTTCTTAAGGGGCAGAGTAAGAGTCTAAACCAAAAGACTACTGATGTGAGAATCTGATTTGATCAGTGGTGCTAAGCATAGATGGAAAATGGATTAATCATCCCATTCCTGACACTGCAGTTGAGAGAGGGTTAATAACAAGAGTATTCTTTCACAGTGCTCTTCAGCCTAAGGAAGATCATGGTAACGAAATGTAGGGAAGTGCTTTGAGTGACAGTTTATTCATCAAGGCATTGATTGTTTCCTACCATTCAGCTTGAAGATAGGTTGTTGAGTAAAGCAGAAATGTCTAATTAAAATTCCTTCATGATGTGGTTCATCTAGAAAGGCAAGAAATCAACAGCTAAGATAGCTGGAGAGCTTAAAAAATTCTGTTTTCCAGGATTTCATAATACCTTTTTTACACAATCAATTTAGAAGCCTAACTCTGGGGTTTTATCCTTCAGTGCTGTTACCTAGCTGTAGCTGCCCTATGAAGTTTCAAGGCAGACACATGTTGTTGCTTCACTTTTGGCTAATGGCTTTGTATTTTCTAGTGACAACCTGCCAGGCAGGAGCAGTGACAAACCTGACCTTCTTCTGAGACAGAGTAAATAAACCAGAGAATTTACTCTGGTTTTGACTGAGGATGTGAATTTGAATTGTTGATGGCTCCTTATATTCCCCAGAAATTCGCCTATAAGCTCAGGACTGGACGGTAGCTTAGATGTGTAGCTGGCTGAAGGGTGATGGTGGTGGGTGGAGACTGAAGTGGAGCCCTGCTTTTGTGGGTCACCAGGATCTGAGGTGCCTCATTCTTAGTAGTGTCCGATGCAGGAAAATGGTTCTGAAACCACCTACCTATCTTTGTCTTGGCTTCCCTAATTTTACACATCATTTTAATAGTTTCCTGAAGGTCATGCATCTGATTAATAGATCATCAACTTGTGCTCATCATTTGCAGGTTCTTCCATTTTCTTCAGGAGAAGCTTCTGGGCATTTGTTCCAACCTATTATCTGTACCGAAGTTGCCTTCTTTACTTGTTCCATCTGAGTGGATGTGTCAGACATCTCAAGGGTCCTCTCTATAGGAACACTGGTTTTAGCTCTTTAGTTGTGTGAAGAGCAGCATTTGTGAAATGTTAATAAGCACTGTAAACTCTTTCACTACAGCAACTCAGCATGCTGTAGCTCAGCCTTGTTGTGGCTGCTCTCATTTGCACGCAAAATTACTAACAGTCCAGTGCACATATTCTCTGCAAGCCAAATATTCTCTAAATTGTGGATGTCTCTTCCTGTGTTACTCAAAGACTAGAGACAGTAATGGTTTCCCAGCTTTCCTGTCTCCCAAAGTAGATGTTATACTAACTACGCTGTCACATGAGTAGTAAAATCTCAGATGTTTTGTATGAAGATGGCTTTTAAAGCCTAAATCGATGCTGAGCAAGCACAACTCTTTATCCTTTATTGTTCAGTATTGCTCAGCTTGTAATCTCCTCTAAGTCAGTAAATAAAATCCCCTTCCTAGAAAGAGCTCTAAATTTCATCTTGAAGAATTGCACAACAGTTGAGTGGCACTATATTAGAATCATAGAATCACAGAATCACAGAATAACCGGGTTGGAAGAGACCCACCGGGTCATCGAGTCCAACCATTCCTATCAAACACTAAACCATGCCCCTTAGCACCTGATCCACCCGTGCCTTAAACACCTCCAGGGAAGGTGACTCAACCACCTCCCTGGGCAGCCTGTTCCAGTGCCCAATGACCCTTTCGGTGAAAAATTTTTTCCTAATGTCCAGCCTAAACCTCTCCTGGCAGAGCTTGAGGCCATTTCCTCTTGTCCTGTCCCCCGTCACCTGGGAGAAGAGGCCAGCACCCTCCTCTCTACAACCTCCTTTCAGGTAGTTATAGAGAGCAATGAGGTCTCCCCTCAGCCTCCTCTTCTCCAGGCTAAACAACCCCAGCTCTCTCAGCCGCTCCTCATAAGGCCTGTTCTCCAGCCCCTTCACCAGCTTTGTTGCTCTTCTCTGGACTCTCTCCAGAGCCTCAACATCCTTCTTGTGGTGAGGGTCCCAGAAATGAACACATTATTCGAGGAGCGGTCTCACCAGTGCCGAGTACAGAGGGAGGATAACCTCCCTAGACCTGCTGGTCACGCTGTTTCTGATACAAGCCAAGATGCCATTGGCCTTCTTGGCCACCTGGGCACACTGCTGGCTCATGTTCAGTCGGCTGTCAACCAACACCCCCAGGTCCCTCTCCTCCAGGCAGTTTTCTAGACAGACTTCTCCTAGTCTGTAGCACTGCACAGGGTTGTTGTGCCCCAAGTGCAGGACCCGGCATTTGGCCTTGTTAAACCTCGTGCCATTGGACTCTGCCCAGCGGTCCAGCCTGTTCAGATCCCTTTGGAGCCTCCCGACCCTCCAGCAGATCAACACTTCCACCCAGCTTAGTGTCGTCTGCAAACTTGCTAAGGGTGCACTCGATGCCTTCATCCAGGTCATTGATAAAGACATTGAACAGGGCTGGACCCAGCACTGAGCCCTGGGGAACCCCACTTGTCACTGGCCTCCAGCTGGATTTCACACCATTTCCCACCACTCTCTGGGCCCTCCAGCCAACCAGTTTTCCACCCAGGAGAGTGTGCGCCTGCCCAGGCCAGAGGCTGACAGTTTCCTGAGCAGAATGCTGTGAGAGACTGTGTCAAAGGCTTCACTGAAGTCCAGGAAGATACATCCACAGCCTTTCTCTTGTCCAGCAGCCGAGTCACTTTGTCATAGAAGCCGATCAGGTTAGTTTGGCAAGACCTGCCTTTTGTGAACCAGTGTTGACTGGGCCTAATCACCTCCTGACAACCTCCAAGTGGTCAGAAGTACTGAGCTGTGAGAAGCTCAATATGAGCCAGCAATGTGCACTCACAGCCCAGAAAGCCAACTGTATCCAGGACTGCATCAAAAGAAGGGTGACCAGCAGGTCGAAGGAGATGAATCTTCCTCTCTGCTCTGCTTTTGTGAGACCTCACCTAGAGTACTGTGTTACATTGTGGAGTTCAGTACAGGAAGGACATGGACCCATTAGAGCGAGTCCAGAGGAAGGCCTTGAAGATGATCAGATGGCTGGAGAACCTCCCATATGAGGACAGGCTGGCAGAATTGGGCTTCATCAGCCTAAAGAAGAGAAGGCTCCAGGGGAACCTTGGAGCAGCCTTCCAGTACTTAATGGGGGCCTACAGAAAAGATGGGGAGTGGTTCATTATTAGGGAGCGCAATGATAGGACAAGGGGTAGTGATTTTATGCTGAAAGTCAGTAGATTTAGGTTAAATATTAGGAAGAAATTTTTTGCTATGAGGTTGGTGAGGCACTGGCACAGATTGCGCAGAGAAGTTGTGGATGCAGGTGTTCAAGGCTACGTATGATGGGGCTTCGAGCAACCTGATCTAATGGAAGGTGTTCCTGGCCATAGCAGGGGAACTGGAACTGTATGATCTTTAAGTTCTCTTCTAACACATCTTTCTATATTTCTATGTCTACGACAACCTCACAGGGGAGAGAGAGAGAGAGAACTGTTGCACATATAAAGAGCACGAAAGAGAAGTTGACTTTTTCCCCCATGAATTACTATTTCCTACTCTTTAGCTAGGAGTGGTATCATATTTCACTACAATGAAATATCAGGATACAGACCCATGAGGGAAAAAGTGACTGTAACTGAATTTAAGACAGGTATTTGCATATTCCAGGCCGAGCCGATGGGGCTGCGCAGGGCACCGCGGCAGCTCCTCGGGGCCTGGCGGGGCCGGCTCGGACAGAGGGCAGAACATGCCCGGCCCTGCGCCGGCGAGGAGAATGGTTTTATGGGTCAATCCAAAATCTACAGCTACCGGAATCCTAGCAAAACTTCTCGTGCTCATCCTCCACTCCAAGAAGAAAACTCTGTCATGTATCGTGAGGTGAAATGTCAGGGCAAAGCACTAAACAAAGCCTACAGGAAAGGAGATGGAGCTGTCAAGTTTTTTAGAAAAGCTGGGGTTGTTTAGCCTTGAGAAGAGGAGGCTGAGGGGAGACCTCATTGCTCTCCATAACTACTTGAAAGGAGGTTGTAGAGAGGAGGGTGCTGGCCTCTTCTCCCAAGTGACGGGGGACAGGACAAGAGGAAATGGCCTCAAGCTCCGCCAGGGGAGATTTAGGCTGGACATTAGGAAAAAATTTTTCACCGAAAGGGTCATTGGGCACTGGAACAGGCTGCCCAGGGAGGTGGTTGAGTCACCTTCCCTGGAGGTGTTTAAGGCGCGGGTGGATCAGGTGCTAAGGGGCATGGTTTAGTGTTTGATAGGAATGGTTGGACTCGATGATCTGGTGGGTTTCTTCCAACCTGGTTATTCTATGATTCTTTTAGATAACTATAAAAGGAATTTTCAATATTGTGGACATTAATTCTGGATTTTGCATAAAATACTCAGAAGTCAAGTGATTTTTATTCATGTCAAGGTATTTCTAGATGTTAACTGGAGATTTGTTGAAGTGTTTATTAGAAATGAGAGGGAAATAAGAAATGTATGGCTTGAGACAATGAAAGAAGTCTAAAAGTCACCTCTTACAGAAACAAAGCCTGGACTCATGAAGAAAATAAGTTACTGGTTTCTTTGTTTCTCATTAAAGTAATTGACTGTGGAGAATTCATATATTTTAGCCGGGTAATTTCTGAGTTTTTGTGGTAATACATTCATTAGGATGAAAGCTGACCACAAACAGCAATCCTTCTAGCTGTACAGGGGCTCTGGTACAAAGCAGCAGATTCAAACACCTGCACTGGTAGACAATGCTGCACACATACCTGCTGTGAATTCTTCTTTTACATTTTAAAGATGATGTAGAAGTAGTCCTTTGGAGGGTAAGCAAGATAGGAAAACAGAAATCATAGAAAGGTCTGGAATTATTAAGGTATCTAGAAATAATTTCTTTTAATTTACTGTTTTCTTAATGGAAGATTGTCTTCAGTCACAAGTGGGGCAAACAAATTATTTCACCACTTGTAGGAACAATGTGAATAATTCTGTGGTGTGATTCATTACGTGCCATTGAAAACAATTTTGGTTTAATCAGAAACCATAGTAAATATGTAATTAATAAGTTCTCAAAATGCATGGGTTAAAAATGTCAAATAGTATTGGTTGGTAACAGCTTCATTTGTCTACTTCTTTACTTGAAGTTGTATTGCATGGCACAATCACATATACAGCTTAGTAATTTATGGAACTGAGAGCAGACATTAATGAGAAAAAGCTTTTAAAATAAAGACTTCTATTAGATAATTTATGGACCTGTGCCCATAAAGGTCAAAAAAGGAATGACTGAACAGTTAGTTTCTATGCCTGAACTAGGAAGTGCCCAAGCTTACACCTATAAGAACATAACAATTAGAGAAGGAAAGAGTTGATAAAATTGGAGGAAAGCTATACCTTGCTAACTGGCACTTTGAAACTAGTATTAATTCTAAAAGCTAATGACAAACTTGCTTCTCCCCGCTCCAAATTTAACTAATGAAGAGTTTGGTATTTGGTTTCTTTTGTGTTTGAGATGAATTAATACACCTGCATACAATATAAAGGCACTGGTCAGGGAGAAGTGTATGTTATTGAAAACAACACAGACAGCATAGTTTTTAATAAATTATTTATCTAAAGTATTTTTGTGGTAGGGAAGGCAATGCCCAGCTCTGACTGGCACAAATTGGTGCAGCAATGTTGACATTGAAAGAGCAGGGCTGACTTCCAGTTGCTGCAGAGGTAACACAGCCCATCATCCAAGCTGTAGCATCAGCTCTCCCTTCTGTCTAGCAGCTGGGTGTGATAGCGGTGTAGTAACATTAACACCGGCAACCTGGTACCCAGTTCTGCATACAAGTGGGAAACAACTGCAGAGGGAATACTGCTGCCTGCTTGTCCCAAGCCTGTCTGTTGGGAGCAAGTTGGGTATGAACCACACCAGATGTCTGTGCTGCCATCAACAGCTGTGTCTGTCAAAAAATATCCTGCTTATGCTTTTGAACTGGAAAAGGGTTTGCTAGTGAAAAAAAGAAATGTGAAGAACCCCAAAATGATAAAACTTCTAGAAGATGACAACTGCAGCAATCAGAACCTTAGGAGAATCAGTTATTTTACTGTCTAGGTACTTTCATGTACCTAGATATCTAATCCTCCAGTCTCAATTTGCCAAGGCATGTAATGCTATGTATGTTTTTTCTGCTGACTGACATCTAGGAACTGACTCAGTAATGCCATACTGCCACCAGATAACTGTTCCTAAGAGTATTGCAGCACACACTATGTATTTAATATGGTTTCCATAAGTAATGCTGCAAACACTACCTTGCTCTTCCATTTACCAGCTCAAAGCAGGGCAAACTTGGGGTGCTGCTCCAAGAGTGACTTGAATGATAGCAGATAAATATGTATGTACTACAGAAACTAAATGATATTCTATGATACTTTCTTCCCAATCTGAGATTATACAAAACAAATTGAAAAGAGCAACTGTGTTCAATGACTGGTGGGCTCTGGAACATCAATTTTAGTTTAGTTTTTTTTAGAGTTGGTTTTAGCAGCATTATGGGATAAAAAGCTACCTGAAAGGCTGTAGCAAGATTTCTCTTAAACCAGGAATACAACAGAGTTACAAACCTAGTTCCTATCTGTGGCTCTATGGTAGGCATCAGAGGAATTGCTGGAAAGCCTGCAGGTGGATGACTTTCCATTTGGTTCACTGCTTCCTTTCACTATAAACTCTGTAGTAGGAAGAAGACTCTTGGCCTAGTTATACATCCTGATGAGTATTGCCTCACCACCTGGGAATGATCTTGCCTGCCTCCCCAGGTGAGATTGCCTCGCCTCTCCTGGCGAGATCCCAGCTGAGGAGAGAAACAGCCAAGCCTTGTTTCCCCATGCAGGGGCTAGTAGTGGCTAGTGCTGACTACTGTGTAGTGCAGAATGCTGAATGACTGCCTATCACCTGGCAAAACAATTGTCTTGTTCTGATATCCAAAGATATTGTAAGTTTTATTTTGACACTGTGTTTCTGGGGCAAGTAGTTAGGAAGGACGGTCAGAAATGGCCTTTCAAAGCTATTGCTTAAAGTGGAGCTATTGCATTCCCAGGTATAACCTTTAAATTTTGTGAACCCCAGGAGCTACTTTAGCCGTGGGGACTATTTTGTGTGGCATAAAACCAGGTGTGATTCTTTTTGTATAATGTACAACTGGTGGGCTTTTACAAGGAGGAATTGTAGGAACAGTGATATTAATATACCTGTTAGTTCACTTACATGATGAATTACAAGTTATGATTGTTATAAAACAATTTATTGTTTTTATTTAGAAATCCTCATTCTTGGGCTATTGTGAGTCTTAGAGCAAGAGACCAGGAGACTTCTTGCTTTTCAGCTAATTAATAAAAAATTCAGTGTCTCCAGAATGCATGTGCTTTGCTTGGCTTTTTTTAGATTAATAATTTAACAGATATATTTGAGTGAGTTTAATGCAATTTTCTCCTCTTTCACTTTAAAGTCTTGTTCTGGTATGTAATAGAAATATTGCTTTCATTCATGTTTTCATGAAACGAATCTCATTTTCCCCCACTTCAGGATGATCTAATGCTGCAGCAAAGGGGGCTAAGGGGAGAGGCTTGAGCAGCTAGGTTATTCAAGTATGGCTGTCATGTCTGAGTGGCCACTGCAAATTACTTACTTTTCATAGCTTACATCTTAATTTGTAAGTACTTCACATATCACCATGAACTTTAACTGAAGAAAACTTGGTGATGGTGTCATGTGAAAACAGGCAGTGGGTACGTCTGGATGGGCTTGCTCTGGAAGTAGTGGTGAGACATGAGAACTGCTGGGGAAGCTTAGCCTGCTCTTGCTCTGCCCGTTTCCACACAAACACAGCAGAGATAGAGTGTTTCATGGGCTGGGGTACGCTCCTTCCCTGCTGTGTGTGCAGTATGGCATCGGAGTTGTTCCAGGTGATACTGCACTGACAGGCAAAGGCATCTGTGGTTCTTACTGGATTCTCCTAGCCTGCTGCCCTTGCCCTCTTTCCAACCAGTGTCCTTCATGCTGATACCATGAGCTGCATGAAAAAGTCCATAGCTGCTCCAGTTACCACCCAGAGGCTGTGAAGGGCCAATATGTGCTGCTGTGGCTGCCTGCAGGTGACCCTCTTTTACATGTCTGGTGGGCTCCACAGCAGATGGTGTCACTAAAAAGATAAGGAAGGAAGGATACGGCCATCCACCCACCAGCAGCTGGGCTGAATTAAACATCATGTAAAATGGGTGTACTGCTTTCTGCTGGAAACAGAAACAAGCGGTAAGCAAGAGAATAACATGGTGGCTACTGTTAGCCTTACAGCGTTGTGTAGCCGAGGATACCTTTTCTTTTTCCCTAGAGACCATCCAGCACATGATTCAGCGCTGTGGGCTGTCTGCTCAGCAGTCAGAAACTGTCACTTAGGGAACAGATATTATGTATTTTTTCCTAATTCTCCAGAATTCCTGCTGGAAACTAGACCAAGAATTGCACTGTCTGATGTGTAAATTATACGTGAAGTAGTTCAAATGTTCAGTCATAAAAAATAAGAAACCTCACCCTTTCATAACTTGAATACAGAGCAGAATATTCAGGTAAAAATAATTTAGGATAGTAATTATAGTCTAAACCAACTTGTCAGCAGCTTGTTGTTTAAATTCCTTCTCCTACTCCAAGCTTCTGAAACCTGTAGGGAAATCACAGTAAGAAATACTCCTTCTGCCTGCTATGTTTATCAGAAATAGGATGCTATATGTGAACACTTAACCATGTAATGAAAAAAGGATCTCATTTGCAGTGAACTGAAGTTTCAGGAGGTCAACCAGTGTTCTGATAAAGCTTAATCTTTACTGGCAACATCTAATATTAATTACCAACATTCACACCTTTCACCATTAAAATCTGAACATGTATGCATGTAATTATGAGTCATCTAATGGTTCAACAGCTTTAATTTTTTTCATAGTGTGCATTTAATTTTGTTTCACCATGAGAGGACTGGACTTCTATTTACTATGGGCAGAGACAACTCAGAATAAATCCTGACAGTCTGAGTTACTCCTGAGCTCTTGCATTTAATGGAAACATGGTGTGAAAATTGTTTCCATGCTTTCTTTATGGAAAAGATGATCTGACAGTTGGACAACTGATATCACCACTAGTGGAAGTGATGGTATGGCAGGGTGGGAAAGGCACACGTTGCTTAGCTCTTTTTGCATTAGGAACCCTTCACCAGCCAGGAAATGCAAGTACCCTAACAGCACATTCTTATTTTAAATACAGCACTGGCCTGGGTGCCTTATTACAGATAAACTAAGAGCAGCTCCAATGGGCAATACTGGGTATTCTGGTAAGTGTGCAAGATTGCTGGTATCACTGGCTTTACACCAGGGGGTTCTGCAGACAAGATATGGTCAATAGATGATCAGGCATCCCTTCCTTCACCCACCTCTTTACCTCCAGGCAAAATGAAGCCTGTATGTTAGCTGCAGATGTTGCATTCAGAAAACAAATGTGGTTTGGTTGAGCTCTTCCTCATTGCCACAGCAGCCTCACAGAGCAGCCCCTGAGGTCTGGCATTTGCTGTACATTAGATGAGATGCTTAGGCTGGTGGGATAAGCATGGATGCCAACGGGGATAATGAACTGATTGCTGCAAAACTGGAAAATGGTCACCAACTCATTTTGCATAGGCTACTGGACAGATACCAACTGGGTAGAATGGAATGAGCTTAGTTTAGGACTTAAAAAAAACCCACAACCCCGTTTGTAGCCACTAATAAATAAAACAGAAGTGAAATGGTGGCCAATGAATGAGGCTAGTGGAGGACAGTGCAAGGCACTGAGAAAATTCCATATAGGAAAACAGTTATTGCAGCAGTTGGAGATGGTAGGGAGATGCTCAGCAGAAGGGAGAGGGTGAAGAGTGTGGAGGAACAGTCTGTGATAGTTTTATGACTAAGAAATAGCAATTACTGCCATTGCTTTCTTGTCTGCCTTTTTTTTTTTTTTTTTCATTTTGACTCTGCAGGAATACTGGCTTTATAACTACTTGAATATAGGTAGCCCCCTGCAGCTGGACTACTATCAGGCTGGAGGAGCTGTGAGAAATTCTAGCCTCCTTACAGAGATGGTTCTATCCTCAGGTGATGAATCTTGGCTCCTGCTCCTCTGTAGCTATTCACTGGTGCTCTCAGTGCCAAGAGGAAGATTTCTCCTCACTAGTTCTCTGACGCTTTTGAGTCTTTAAAGCAGTTTTATAAAATATAGATGTTATCAGAGAGTTATAGCTAAGCTGTCTGGAACTCAGGCCCTTGTGCAAGGAGACTGCTTGACAGGAGGAGAAATTCTTTGTAGTCCTTACCCCTGCAATATCATAAGATAGTAAGCAGGAAGTGGTCTGATAGTTAAAGCAGATGGTTTTTCAGTGAACGCCTTCTGTGGCTTGTATTCTCTGTAATTTTTTTAGTGAGACAAACCAGCTTTCCTCATATGACAGCTTCATTGCTGTGTCTTGTGGAAACATGCTGCCACTTATACTAATTTTACTTTGTAAGAACATAAGTATGAGAGCACACTGGTAAAGCAAAAAATTCAACATTGCTATGGTTTGAGAGTTACTTTTTTTTTGGACAGAAATGGTTGCCAATAGAGGGAAGTGATTTATAAAAGCTATGCAGAGAATAATAACAACATTAAAATAAAGATAGACGTGTTCCTGCTTCTCCTGATTTTTATATATGCACACCATGAGGCAATGCAGTTGCTAAAAGAGTACTCCCCAAAAGTGGTGCTCTACATTGACTCAGTTTGTAAATGAGAACAGTGAGGGGAAAAATAATAAAGACAAACTTATTCCAGAAGACTGCACTAACAGGGTTTAGAGACTGAAAACAGGTTGTATGGAAATGAATGCAGAGCACTAGTGTTAGTAAAGGCCAGAGACTGCTGCTAGGAGAGGAGCTGGGAGCTGTAAGAGTGGGCTGGTCGTACTGGGGAGCAAAGATATGGTGTCACGTCTGACATCAGTCTGTGCAGACTAAGGGAAAGAGAAACATTTCTGACTTTGATGCTTTCCTCTGAAGACAGTTTAAGGCAGGACCATACTGATTCATGCTGTCTTCCCCTCTAACTAGTATATAAAACATCTGTGTAAATTGGAGATGAAAACATGGTAATTGGTTTCTTTTAGGCTATATTGACTCCCATGGAATATATCCAAAGGTTTAAGATTAGAGCCTGAGTGGACATTGACTCAACTTCCTACAGTGCCACGATGTTATCCTACAGTGTCTAGTTTTGCTGGAAAGGATTCACAGTGTTGCTTGATTAGATTCATGCTTTGTCCTTAGAGTTCTCCTTTTGGAGTGATTTGAGGTCCCTGAAGGTCAAAGTAGAGGAACTTGCACTAATATTTATAAGGATCCATGATAATTCAGAAACAATCTCTGGAAATGGATTTCTTAATTATCTGCCTTCACCATATTAATTTTTGAGGTAGAATAAGAATTCTGAAATGATTGTGCATCCATTGTTCACATTTAAACGCTGCATGATTGAACTCATTCATATTAATTGCATATGTTGGCATGGTCTCTAATTTTGGGTGGGAGTGTAAAGTTCAGTGTAATCCTCTCTGCTGAGGATATATAGAATTCAAAGATAATGCAGTTAATGGGGTCAAGTCTTTTCCCCTTTTAAGAATGCATATTTGAAATCAGTTCAAGAATTTCAGTGATGGCAAACAAAAATTCAGTTAGAGCTGTGTGGTTGTTTTCTGAACAATGTTGGTTAAACCTGCACATGGAAAGCATTCAGTATAACCATGTCTAGAAGCTGAGTTTTGGCTTCATGGTGCAGAGCACTGACTGAGAATGTACTGAATTGCAATTTACCAAGTTTCAGACAGTTTAAAAATGTTTTCAGTGTCATAGCACTGGTGATAAAGACAGCTAATTTTCTCCAGTGCCTTAATCAGTTTCTGTTGCAGATATGTAATAAGAAAGACCAACCACATGAAATGCTGTAGTTCATCCCCAAGCTAACCATGGTCTTGTAGACATGCCTACTTGGAAAAGAAGCCATGTGATTTAATCATTAAAGGATGAGAGTTGTGGACACCCGTATTATAACAAGAAAGTTTGTCAGGTGTATTTTATGGCCCTCTAAAGAGGAGGAATAATGGTATCAAGCTGTTATATCTCAGAGCTGTTCCAGGTAATATCTGGAATGCAAAAGACAACCTGCATATAGCAATGATCAGTTTTGAATATTACAGCTGGGAAGGAAAGCAAAGTATTCTGACCTTGAAGATCAATGCATGATTTTTATAGGAGTCTGCTAATTAATTTTTCTATCTTAAACATATCAAATTACATAATTGTCAAAAATTCTTTCAGAGCAGTGAATCTGTTGGAATGCTTCTTCAGCCTGATGTGTTCCATATTCTGTCAGCCCACCATCTATTTACTGATCTTTCCCTATTAATTACTCTTTTTTATTATCAATGTTTGTCAAATTATATTTGTTTTCAAATAACCTCCAAGAACTCTGGGGTCAGAAGAGCTCCTTGGGAGATATGTGGCTCTCCTGAAACTTGGAATCTTGGGGTGAGACCTTGCCAGCATTCATCTTTCTGTACAACTCAATGACAGTGGATGTTCCTGTTCTGCTGCAGGTCACTTGCCTCTCTGAAGGTTCAGCAGTAACGTAGGGACCCTTCCCTAAGTGTGGGTGTGGAAGAAGCGCGTTGTCTCCTTTGGGCTCAGGGTCACTGTTTCTCTGAGTAGCAGCTGGGGATGGCAGCACCATGTTGCCTTCTCTCACTCAGATCTCACCTGGAAGTGTAATACCTTGGCCTGGAGCAAGGCCAGACCCTTCTCTGGAGGATCAGCCCTCTCCCTTGCACCCAGGGTTTGCCCTCACACATCAGTCAGGAGAAGATCATATCCTCCCCTCTGCCTGCTCACATGGAGGTTTTTTAGGCAGAACAATACATGTGCATGACAAAAAGCTAGATAATGCCTACCACAAAGGGATCGAGCTTTTCATAAGGAAAAAAAGTAGTGTAGTGAATGCTAAGGGTCAAATATTTCCTCAAACTTTTTCATAGTTAAAAGCCTATAAGAACGTTTGTAATCATACTTGGTCACTGAATGAAGAGGCAGAAAAAAGTGAACTCATTCTGATTTAGAGGTAAACAGTGTATCGAGAATGTCAATGCAGAGAGACTGAAAATGAACATTTGAAATATGTCTCTATAGCATCCACATAAAAGCATATACCTCTGAGGAATTGCTTGTGCCTTTCCTCAGTGTTTTGGTTTGGGTTTTTGTTCACCATTTAAACAAAATAAACCTTCCCCAAAATTCTGAAAGCAATGATTTTTCTCAACGCATACTGCAGTTTAGTATCTCGAGACACTGTCTTCAGTTAGTTGACCCTGAAGTAGGGCTCTAAATGACAAATTGATGACATCATAATAATTTTTCTTATGTAATAAATGGTGAAGCCATTAGCACAGGACTATGTGACTTAACTGCAGACCAAAGAGAATGAATGGCTACCTTCTCAAAGAAAAAAACCTCTTATTCAACACATACATCTTCAATAATAGCAGGGGAAATGCAGAAAATTACTGTCAAAGTAAATTGCATTTTGTATGAATGCCGTCTCCTTTCAAGTATGCCCCAGCATGACAATCTTTCTTTATTTAGTGGTGTTGCCCTTTTCTCTTTAAAGACCTTTAGTGAAGTCTTCTTTTATATTTCATGTATCATTAAAGTGACTTAAATGGTCAGGGATGTGGTAGCCCTGACATTTATTTTTAATTATTAACATAAATAAAGAGGCATCTGTATTCCACACCTGCTGCAATTATAAAAATACATTTTCTTCATTTATAAAACAAATTATGTGCTTCAGAAAGTCAACTAGAAAGATGAGAGGCAGTTCTTTTTGGTAATCTTTATATATTCTCATCATTTATTAGGTATGAACTCAAAAGACCAACGATGGGGTTTTGAAGCCACTCAGTTCATGGCTCCTGTGCAGTTTCTGGGAAGGGTATCTGCATAGTATTGAAAACAGAATTGTGGAGGAAAAATACTCCAGAAGTGTTTTGTCATATCCTCATATCTAGATTGCTAGGATGTCCAACCTCAGACAGTGTCTCTTCTGAAAAAAAGCAGTTTGATGAGAAATGCTGCATTGGTCACCAAAAAATTAAACTAGAACAAACAGAAAAGAAGGCCATTCAACCATTTAGACACCATCTAGAAAAGCAGTTTGGTTTAAATTCTGGGTCACTTTAAAAAGGGAAAGTTTCATATGAACTCTAAAAGCTGAGATACATTTTGCTGAGCATTGCTTTCCATTTTTCATTCCATTTGTACGGGTAAGTCCGCATTGCTTATAAAATGTATACTTAATTAATTTTTTAAAAATACAATAATTGCAATTAATCTAATGTGAAACTCCATTTGTCAAAGTACTCCGCTTAAGCAGTTTATACTCCTTTCTCACACAGGCTGTTCTCTTTCTTTTTTTCTTACCAAAATGTCTGTCTTGAAATAATAACGGTATTTTAACACTCTTGGCAAGACTAGCTACAGCACAACAGCAGAATCAGCTTGTTACGCCTAAATCATTCCTCTTTAAACTGTACTGCAGTAGGTTAGATAGTCTCATCTAACAAAGTTCAGAAAAGCTTTTTGTCCTTTTCTGTGTTTGATGGAAGACAGGAACTATCTATCTAGTGTAATATAAAGAAGCTGTTTCTTGAGTTCTTCCACCTGTTCAACAATTAACTGACTTCAACTAATTGTGATATACAGTAGTGCAAGTGAAGATGATGTCTTTTTGTAGATGTTTTGTGTCTGGAGATTTCTTGTGATCCCTTTAGATGTAAGGGAGCTAAGCTCTAAGTTTGCTGATGTCTGCATGGCCCTAAGTCTCTGCTGAGGCTTCTCCACCTTACAGCATGTCACAGCTCTTCAGACTTGCAAAGGTTTTACTGGTACTGGCTGTCTAATTTGAATATTTGCCTCTCATGACACATCTAGGTTGTCTTTAGCATTTGTCAGAATGCAAGGCATTAGCTGAGCACCTATTGATAAAATAAGATATGATGGTAATTTGCTGTAAATTCACAAAATTGTTGTTTAAAAGTTTAAGTAATTAGTTAAAAGCTTTTTGATTAATGGTAGCTAACAGCTTGTATGTATGAATATTATAGTGCTGAATGGCTGAATTCCAGGTGAAGTGATTGATTGTGTTCTGGGAGTGCACATATGTTCCTGGATGCATATAAATTATTGTTAGTCATGCGGTTTCAGCAACAGCATTATTTTCAGTGATCTCTTCCATTTTAATGTCTTCACTTTTCAGTCTGTTTCTAGACATTGGAGACTGCCATGTCTTGCATCACTCCCTTTATAGTTATTCCCTGGTTCATACCTCAGGGACAATGACAATAAGAGTGAAAAGAAAATGTATTTTGATATCTTGATGAAAATAGCAATTTAACAACAACAACAAAAAAAAACCCAAACCCAAAACCAAACAAACATTTTACACTTGAAGCAAGTAAAAGATCTACTTTCACTTTGTTGTGACAGGGTAATTTGCTCTTAGGTTAGTATTTTCATGAATACTCAACAGCCACACAGGTTAAAATATTTAGATGTCTGTTCTATTTGCTTCAATTGGAGTCAAGCAGTGAAAGAAGCTGGTTACTAAACTGTTCACACAATTTTTTTCTCAGGATGTAGTTCTGTCACCTGACACTCAGTGAAACTTGTGTTCTTTTGTTATGAAAGTGTTTATCGAAATTTTATTTTAAGTAAACAAATGTAACTGCATGGACTGTTTGCCAAGTGTGTTGCAGCTGCTCTGGCTGTTTTGTTAGCATAGATAGTCCACCTGGCATCTCTGCCTCATATGAAGAGATCTGTCTGAACACTAAGCTTCCAGGACATGGCCAGAGCCGAAGAGTTTGATGGACCTTGCTTCATGGTATTAGGTATCACCTTGACCCACTAAGGGGTTTGACATTTAATGCAAAATGGAACAAAGTGAGGGGAGCAGTTTAATACCACGCCAGCACAGGACAGAGGGAATGCAAAGCTGGCATCTGTTAACTTTTGGCCCCACCTTCTGATGTAGGCAATAGCTCTTTGGATGCAGCTTGCAAATAAAGAGCTATATAATATAATGTCCTGAAAACCAACCCAAATATGCTAGACTGACAGCAATTGCTGTGGAGTGCTCAGTGGTTCAGTGATTCAACTGAAGAGGCAGCAACTAGCCTTCCACCATTCTCTATGCCCATGAACCTCAGGTGGTGTTTGCCAAACCCATTTTCAGAGAGAAAGATGTCCTGATGTCCTTTCAGGATTTGGCCTTTATGCTCGGACTTTTGTCTGGAATTTTGTGGGCATGTCTCCCACAGCCAAGACTGGGACCATCCACGCATTTCATGTAGAGCACAGAGCAGCTGTCAGATAGTAACTGCTTTCATTCACCAGCCCTCTCCCTCTGTTATTTGTATGTTACTGTCATTTCTGCCTCTCTTCTCATGTACAGCATATCAGCTTCTAGATGTTCAGAACAGTTTCTGCATGCAGATCTGGAGTAGGTTTGCTATCAGAAATCAATATTTTAAATGATGTTTTCCCCTAGAAGATTATTATCATTGTAAAATCAAAATATTTTGCAATTCTTGAAAGCTCAAAGACTATTCTGTGTATGAGCTGACAGGAAACCATAATCAAATTGTCAAGCAATTGCTCCTACTGTGGCAAAGTGAGAATGTTAGATTACATGTGTCAGCATGTGAAGATAAAGACTGCATAGTGAACAGCACACTAAAGGCTTGATAGAAGATGGAAGTTTATCGCTGTATACTGTAACCTATTGTAGACAGTTCTGCTACCTCAGCAGTCCTCAGTTTGCATTAAAAACCCTTATGATCAATAAAATGCCTCAGTTTTGTCATTTGGAAGACATTTTAAATTTTCTACCAACCTCATTTGGTCAATTAAACTGAAGACTAATTGCTATTCCAAAGGGTTAAGTAATAAAAGACGTGGAATACTAATATAAATGCACTAGATGTTTACTGACTCTAATATTGTTATCACTTTTCTAATCTCTTCATACAGGCACCCAAATGCATGCTGCTGTGATTATTTGAGTAAGAAAAATGGCTCATTTATTCAACATATGCATTGGCTGCTAGGCTAGCTTTATAGATGTTTAAAGATTTATGTTCAAATTATTTTTCTCCAGTTTTCCTGTCCTTTTACCTATTCTTCTGTAAACTCTTCAATCTTCCCATTCTTTGTGGATGCTTTGCACCGTGGATGTTCACTGGAAAGATCTCACCCGTGCTTGTAACCCGAAACCTGCCGAGAACTTGAACTCTCACTAAATTCAGTCAGAATTAATCACCTTGCAAGATCAGTCAGTTGTATGGGGTGTGTTCTCAAGCAGCCCAAACATTCCTGTAGCTCTTTCTCTTCCAGAGATAGGATCAAAAAAAGATTTGCAGGAATGAATTTTAAAAGGATTTAACTCTGATAAGCACATTGTCATTCCAGCTGGTTATTTAACTGCAGCACAGAACAGGCACTTAATGTCAGTTAAATAAATTCAATCATTTCAGAAAAGTACAGTATTTAGCCACTTAACTAGTACAGACTTCTTTGTCTGACCCTGAAATAGCTTGTAATTCCCTAAGAAATTTTGAAAGGAAAAAAATAGTGCTATGTGACAGAAAGAAGAAAATAAGTAGTATGAAATCAGAATCAGGTCTACCAATGGTAGATTAAACTGATATTGTACATTGACAAGGTGACTGACAAAGAGAGTACACCCTTTGGTTATCAGGAAAATTTGGAAACGTAGTCTTTAAAAGTATATGGAGGGAAATACAATGTAGTCACTAATACATATTTAATATAATGTCAAGAAAAGAAAAAATATGATAAATTGTGAATGTTTAAACTAATCTTTAGATTTCTGATATTCCTAGAGTAAGGGCCTGGAGCATCCTTCAAGCAAGACTAGTAAGTGGGAAATCGAGCCATATGGCTGCAGGTAAAAGCAGAGAGCGGTGGATGGAGGCAAGATCTTTCCTCTGGGTTCTGCTAGAAAGGGTAAAGCAGCCAGACTTGGCTGTGCCTCTGCTTTCTGTTAGTGGGTGCAACAGGTGGACTGTCACCTTCAGGTAAAAAACAGAGGGTAGGTTTAGTTTTAAACTGAAAATTAGTCAGCTAGTGAGGCAACAGCATAACATGGGGCCAGGACTAGACTGAATGTCCAGTAAGTCAGTTCCAGTTCTTTAATCTTACACATTTTATCCTAAAAATGCACGTTATTTCTCAGGACTATTATACATCTGGTGAGTGTATTCAGTCACACAGTTCTGTGCTTCTGTCACCTGTATATCTCCTCTGCTGCATTAGAGTATATCATTTGGAGAATGTGTGCTGTGGAGCAATTAGGTCTAGGCTTGTACTTCTATTGAGTACCTACCAAGGGAACTATCCAACTCTCTAGTTTTTACTTCCTTTGCTGTTTATAGGGGTCACATGCATTTATAGCTGAGAAAATATCTTTTTCAGAGTCTTGAAGGCTTATCAAATGCTAGAAACTGAGACTTGGATGAACAGCAGGACTGAAGCTGTGACTGGTCCAAGGTCTGAGTGCAGTGCTAGGAAAAAAAATCACTTCCACTCCAAGCTAGTGTTTCTTGTAACTGAGCGCTTCAATGTCTCCTCTCTCCTTGATCTCTCTCCATGAAAAGACTACAGTCAGCAGCAAGATATAGCTCCTCAATGTAAGTGATCTGAGAACATTGTTGAAAAAGGTATGGTTTTGACATGTAGAAAAATGGTCTTAAATGCCCAGTATTCTAGAATATTGAAGTTAGAAGTACAAAGTGAGAGTTAAGAAAACCTTGTGGGCTGAAAGCTTGCTGCAGATTCAAGTCGATACACACTAGCGCTAGTGGTCTGAAATATGTGTACTAGCAATCTTCAGGTCTTTCATTAGTCAGTTAGTTTTCATTGTCAATCACTGTCTCCTCATCCCAAAGGCATCCCTTCAGTGGAAATTTTTTGATCATCTTAGTTAACAACTAAGCAGCTGGTCACTTTTGTGTGTCACCTGTGCCTAATCAATCAATCCTCCCTGGCTACTTCCTTTGTGGTGCTACTACATGAGCTGCAAAAGAGAAAGAATTATGTAGTACTTACTATTGCTTTGACTCTTAGGTTGAAACTGCTTACTTGTGGTTTACTTTTTTATAGCTCTTCAAACTGCTTAGCTAAAAAGGCATTTAAAATGTTTGTTGTATTGCTGGGAAGCATAGCTTGCCAGGGGCTATTATAATGATAAAATAAATGACAGTGACTGTGCTTTGCCAACAGAATATTGGACCATAAACTTTTCCTTCAGCAATTTACACAGTCACTATCTGAATGGAAGGTGGGGATAGCATTTGAGTGAATTGCCTTAGATTCGACATTCTCCTTTGACTGGCTCTGCTCTTTCCTTAGAGAACCTTAAGCACACATCTTCCTGAAATGAATCTTACACAGGACCCTCCTTCATATTCCCGCCTCCTTCAATTTCTTTGTTAATGAGCAGAATTTTAGCATTAGAAGAACGTCTTTGTAGTATCATTCAAGGAGGAGTCTGTTGTCATGCATCTTAATAATTTATCATGCTCTTGATGAGAATTCTAGAAGATCAGTAGATAACAGTAAACAGACGCAGGGAGACAGCTCTTTGATGCTGCTGTTGTTAATTTTGCAGCAACTGAATTGGTCTTCTGTCATTACAACTCAAGACACATAATTGCAAGATCATCATTTTTGGAAAGTTACTACTGCCAAATATTTTACAAAATGACTGTGCTATTAATTAACCAGTTTAAAACAGAATCTACACCTTTCCTTAGTAACAGAGAAGGGAGGAAAAACATGTAGTTTGGAGACATTAAAACATTCATAAATGAGGAGAAAAATGAGTTACAATCTCTTTTCTAAAATTAGAAAGAGAGTTTTTTTAGAATATAACCAAGCCATTATATATGGGCACACTAGTTCTGATAAAAATAGAATTAAACTGAACCTATAGTTAATAAAAAATAGCGAAGGCTTGAGAAACCGATAATTTTTGCATATCAGAATATCTCCTGGGGATAGTAGGGACTAGCAGGCATGGAAATATGTCATAAATAAGGTAATTCTTGAGAGGGAAATGGTTTGGTGACCTAAGGTTAAGGAAAGACATTTGGGAGTTTCTGACATTATTTTTTTGTGGTCTTAGGTGCTTTTTGTCTCTTTGCTTCTACATGGATAGTTTGGATGCTCAGGTGTGTGTGTGTGTGTGGGGCTTTTAAGGGGTCGTGTTTCGTTTTTTTGTATGTTGTTCCCCCCATTTTTGCAGAGAGCTTTCTTATGCAATCGGTTTTTTTCATGGTCTTGTCCGCTACAGTGTTTACAAAGAGCTATGGTAGGGAACCATATGGAACAGCAGCATCCCAACATCAGCTCCTGGAGGAAGCGATACCTGCAGTTGCTTGTGAACCTAGCTGCTTTTGGGAATGGGGCACTTCGTGATGCCCATTGTTGGTGGTAATAAAAAAAAAAAAAAAGTTGATGGTTCTTAATTCCCTCTGGTACACTCCTTACCAGAAGTGACAGCAAAATTGGGTGATCTGTGAAAATGGAGAACACAGAAACTGTAACTTCTGCCACGTTTGTGCTCAAATGCAATGAGAAAATTAAAAAAGGTCTGATGGATGTTAATTGGTGTCTACTTCTACCATATTGGCATACCCTTCTTAGTTACTACAGTTTTCTTGCTGCTGGTTAAAAATCCATTTGGGAGAGAGCAGACAATTGTAGCTGGAGAGATAAGATTACAGCATTATAGAATATTTCAGGGAATCTGAGGAAATGAAACCAAAATCCCCACAATCTCCAGGACTGACCTTTCCAGAAGTTTAACATTTTTGGAGCATAATTCAAGGGAAGCAGCACAAAAGGGAGTTGATTTATTTATTCCTATCAGAGAAAGTGAGAGGTTAGTTTCTGGTCTAAGATGCAGTGGTAGAAGCAAGGAATCACTTTATGAAAATGAATGGTGTTTACAGAAGTATAACGAATCCAACCTTGTGGCTGTGTTGACTCGAGTTCTGCTTGTGGAGTTAAATCTACCTTATAAAATTTCAAGTATTTGTCTCATTATTTCTCTGAATTGGCTCTCCTCCTACCTGTAGTAGATATCTAGGTACAGCTAGGTGTATCTGTTGATCAAGCCTGTTGAGTAGCCCCCCACCTCAGACCAGCTTGCTGCCCAAAGGTAGGGGAAGCCTGGCCAGTAAATCTGCTTCTCTGTGCCTTTGTAATCCAAGTCCCTGTTCCAAGAGCACTAATTTTCTGCTAATGTTTCTGGTACAGGACAGCAGTAAAGACAGCTATTAAAGAGGAAATGGAATCAAGCGCAGCTAAGAAAAAAAGCTAATTAAAAATGAAGGGGATGAGGAGCCTAGAAGATGTAATGGTCCTGTAAAATATTTTGGTCCTAGAACAAAGAGTACTTCTGAAATATTTTCTTAAAAGCATTGTCAAGGTAAGTTCCTTCTGTTCTGTAGAGATCTGTTTCTGTTTTGGGTATCTGTCAGAAAACTGCTAGTCACTGTGTAATTTTTGCCCTCTCATCTTGTCCATCTGGGGGTTTTCTGTTCTTCAAAGTGATTTTATTTGTTTCGGTAACATAGCTATCCATAGCTATCCAAGTCTTCCCAGTGCCAAACTGAGTTTGGAGATATCCATTAGGAACCAAATACAAAACAGCTTCATAAACATTGTTATCAAAGAGACACTCTGCATGATTTCAAGTACCCACTTTACTAACATGTGACTATTCTCAAGAGTAACAGGGGCTGCATTTGATTCTCAATACTAAACAATAATTCAAGAGTCATGGCCTACAGTTATTTGCACTAGGATAAATGTAGAGGACCCCCACAGAAGTCAGTTGTTATGGCTTTGTATGGGGGAGATCAAAATGTTTTTTCTCTGCATCATAAATAGGGCTCTATGAGGCCCTATACATAGATTATATTGTTAAGCACTTACCTTACCACCAAACAGAAGAAAAGGTATTTAACAACCTTACAGAAATGAAAGTGGGATTTAGTAATTCACATTCACAATCAAGATATTCACATTTTTTGTCAACTGCCTGTTTGTTTATCCTTTTTCTATGACACTATTGCTTGTAGCTTCCTATTTTATTTGGGAAAAAAAGATGAAAAAGAAGAGTAATATCTTCTAGCATTTTTTGTAGTAGCAGTTATGGTAATTTTAGAAAATTGTCATGCCAGTCAGTGTGTTAAGGTAATTTGAAAGCATCATAAGATGAAAAAGAAGAAAATATATTTATGCTGATCATGGCTGGTTTACCAGCAGTGGAAGCCTGGGTTTTCATTACTGTTGATGTAACAGGTCTGTTGTGACACCCACCTCACTGCTTCACAAAAAAACCCATGACTGGTTCTTTGAAAGAAGGTTGAGAAACTTAGAACAGGGAATATAGCCCAGTGTAAGTCCTGGTTTTGGGACACTCCTGACTGAGCCTCTTCTGCTGAGACCAGAGCCTGAACTGTCTTGAGCTGCACAACAATGTGCTATGTTATTTTGTTGAAGGGGATTGAAGGTAAAGAGGTTAAGAATACTTAGTCAAAAACATGCAGAATTCAGTGCTGGAGTTCAAAACTTGGGGGTTTTTTGTCCTTCAAGATCCTGGGGTATGTTATGATGCTGCTGAGGGCAAGCACCCTGGGAAAGGCAGTGTCTCTTGCCATTTGGTTCCTTCATCATCCTGCCTTCCCAGGCCTGGCCCTCCTCTCCCTCCTGTCCCAGTATGGGCAGGAAGATGCCTCTCCCTTGGTGTGAAAAGAAGAAGAAAATATCACCTTTTCATCTTCAATGTTTTAGTGACTTTAACGAGCATGGCAGGTATAGGAAAAGGACTGGAGAGGGCTGAGGGAGAGAGGTTGCTGTGATCATCCTCAGACACTGAGGTGGCACATGGGGCCATATCCTCAAACAGATGCTTTGTTGAGGAAAAATGAAGGTCTTTTTCATCCTAGCCCAGGAAACATGGAGACCTTGTAAACACAGAAGTTGCTGAACTATGCATGTTGATCAGTTCTGATGTGCTTTCAGCCCAGGTGATTTTCCTCAAGGGCAATTTGTGGAGGCACTTCTGCCTTGACCCTATTCCCCAGAAGGATATGATGGGGCCAAACATGTGACAGGGAGAGCAGAAAGGGGCCATTGACTAAGAAATCCAGGTAGGGGCTTTAGAGATTCACGGGAGACATCCAGGAAATGAGTTGCTTCTGACCCAAAGCTTCCTTACTGAGCTGAGGACTAACTGCTCCTCCCTGTGAACATCTGCCTCTGGGTTGATGCCAGCATCTTTGTGCCTGTAGGATTTGATGTAGTCAATGAGCTCAAGCTTCCAACCCCTGGCTGTCTCATAGAGGTCAAAGGGGTTGGCTTTTCCTGTCCTGTTTCTCAGGCCAAATGCAGAAGCCCTTGAAGGAGGCTGGCACCTGGGGTGCCATCTGCCCATGAAGGAATGGATGCGTAAGCAGAGGGAGTGCAGGTCCATGAGAACCTTTTCACACCTACACAGGCAGCAGCGGGGAAGGAGAAACAGGAGCAGCCTGTCGAAAAGTCAAAGCTTAAAGCATCCTTAACAGGAGTGTAGGAGTGAATACTGTTTAATCTCTGAATTTTGCCACTCTCTCAGGAGACATGAGTGGAAGAGAGAGGAAAGTACATCAATGACATATCCTGTAACATGGCAGAGAAATGCACTTGCTTTTTTTTACTGCAACACTGTGGAGGAGCACTAGTTATTGGCTTAAACTCTGTTGTAGTCAGGTACTGTACAAACACAGCAAAAGTCCTGTGAACTCCCTGGGATGGGGGCTGTCTGTGCAAACTAGGGAGTACAGACCCCTTCTTTTTTTTGCTCTGACAAGCTGACTTGCTTTCAGTCAAACAATGTTTCCATTAAAAACAGAATCAGGTGCCTGTTTCAAATGTCCTGCAGGTAGCACCTGGCTTGCTCTATCATTTCTAAATGTGTGCATTACATGTATGCTCAGGGGGCTCAGCATCTTTTCCCAAGAGATTTACCTACTGGGCTTATCCGAGGTTTCTGTGGATTTACATCAAATAACTAAGCAAAGCATCCTCTTAGAATCAAGCAGGTTTTTATAACTTGTTACAGATCCCCAGATTTATCCACGGTTATTAAAAAATGGTGAAGGTTCTTGGTGCATAAAACGTTAGTATACTGTTTTCACAATACAGTGATAAAAATTCGTTGCTGTCTTTCCCATAGCTTCTGGTACAAAGAAGAGATGAATGTAGGGTCCATTTCACCTAATCTTTTCTCTGAATGACACTTTAGGTGTGTCTACATCCTGCAGAATAATCAATGTACAATCCTTTATACCATTTGAGGTGTAGAGAGCCATCCACACTGGGCAGGGCATCATCATGTAGGAATGATTCTTCATGTCTCAGAATCAACATGCTCCCGCTTAGCACTGTGCAGCTGGTAGCTCCCAGCTTTGGTATTGGTGATATGGTTGTCTGAGTTGTTCCTTGCTGTGTGGTGTTGATTTGTCCTGTAAACAAATCCATGAATGATTTTTTTTGTTGGGGATTTAGTGAGGATGCAACAAAGGTGTTTGAGTTGGTGTGGATAGTACTTATGAGCTTAGAGAGCAGAACATCCACACTGCATAGTGCTTATAGTACCTGTTTGCTAGCAGAGTTTGGTAACTGTTAACTGCTTCTTTCACAATCCATTTTCTATATGGAGGGCTCTGGTGGACACTATTTTACAGCATGTATTAGGTAGTAACCTCACAAAATACCAGCTCTTGAAAGATCCTTATATTAAGCAGGTGGAAATACCTATTCAATAAGGTGCTCATTGTTTTACTGGCTAATTGGGAATTTCACTGTCTTCCAGTTTGATGTTTTGTTTTGCATCTCCAAGAAGGAAACATAACTTTGTGTAGTTGAAAACATCATGTCTTTTACTATCTGGAAACTTCTGAGTGCGTATGCTCATCCTGATGCTGAAGGATAAAAGTGTATGAATTATATTACCTTGAAATATAGATATGCCAATACTTCCCAAAGTCTCTTTGTAGGCCTTGAAACTTTTCAGAAACATCTACAAAGTACAAAATAAATGTTACGGTCTAGTCTTTCTCCCACCCTGTATGCAGAGTTTTTCTTAGCATCAGTACAGATGTGTTCACACCTGCCCCCCTGGCTCCTGCCAGCTTCTGCTCATTTTAGAGTGCAGGCAGAGAGAGTAAATCATGACAGTGTGGAAAATATCTGTATAGAGCCACTGCTATGTAAGTGACTCTTATGACCTGGAAGGCACAAGAAAGCACTTTGTCTCAGCTGGGACACTCAGCTGAAATAATGTTGTTTTGGTTCCCTTTCCCTTGCTTGAGCAGTGGTGAAATTTTAGGCAAGATGTTGTACCTTCCTGTTTCCATCTAAGATTTTAAGGGTCTTTTCATAACGAGAGCCTTAGCTCTTTCAAGAGGCCACCTGCCTCTTGGTGACCAAAGAGTGACTATGCCATGCGGTGCCTTAGGTGCCTTAGCCTTTGTCCTCCCACAGTCCCCCTATGCCATACTGCAGCTCACCTCGACTCTTTAGCTCTGCAACCTTTCCTTGAGCTTCTGTGGCAGAGTTAGCCCCTTGCTTTTGTGCTGCCTTTCTCCTGGCGGTGCATCTGCAAACTGTGTACCGGAGTTGACAGTTCTCATGGGAAGTGATCATTACCAGCAAAAAATTTGTCTCTCACTGGCCACCCTATCTTTCCTGAGAGTTGGCTGTAGCTCTTGGTTTACAGCAGGGGGTCCAATGAGACCCAAACTAGCTGGTGTGCAGTACCTGCTCCTGATTAATGTGTGATTGAGTCAGTGCAAACAACATCAGAAGCAGGAACAACCTGTTGGGAGTTTGACCAGGTCTTGATGAAAACAAGGTACTTAGTAGGGGAGATATTTTGACAGTAGGCAATATGCTGAACTGGCAAGGATGCCCAGGCTAGGATGCTCATTTTCTCTCAGCTGGCCACTGGAAAAAGATTCAATTTCCATTTTTATTTTGTCCTTTTGTTGTACCTTTTTCACCAAGGTAACCATTATAGTCAATGTCTGCCATTAACTATGGACCCTACTGATAAATCTTTGTGTGTATGATCCTGTCTCAACATCCTCTGTGCTACATGTAGCATGTTGTGTCCCAAGATCAGTTGGAGTCTCTTTGGTTGTATTAGTAATACAGTAACACAATATCACAGAGCTCATTTGTAAAGGCTGTCAGGTGTTACTATAGCACCACATAACCTCTTCTAGAAGGATGGCAGACCTGAGAATTTTACAAATAAACTGAAGAGGAAAAACTGCAACTTGTATTCATATATAGTTAGGATGCTTGGCCAGTGCACACATTTCAGATAAAGCAATAAGCTTTCAGCTTCCGTGTAACTCTGCACAGCAGGTCACCTGCTTGGGCTGTCTGGATATGGATGAGAAAGAATATTTCTGTTGGTAATCCAAAGAATGCTCTATGGACCAGATTTTTAAAAGATAAGTCTTTACCCACGATGAGCCAGATTTCCTTCAAAAGCTCATCCCCAGTTTAGGCACCAAAACAAAGTGACCATATTCAACCAAAGAGCTCAGTGGGTTATGTGCAGTCCTGATGTCTGTGGCACTACTGGGGCAACGGGAGGGAGCTGCTTCTGTGGATCTAGCAGTCATGAAAGTGTCTAAGTACGATCTTGGCATATTGAAAATCTCTCCACAACTGAGGGTACTGAGCCCTCAAAAATAACCCCCTCTTATGAAAGCCTGGTCCTGCATCTGCTCAATCTGGAAGTGCTGGGAGTGAGCTCTTGCTATGTAGATTTGATTTCCTTGTTGAATTAATTTAGAATTGGTTATCACATTTTGTCATTGTGTTGTGTATGTTATAAGCATAGATAGATTTGCAAGAGTAAAGAAATTGTTATTAATTTGTTAACACGTTGTTACAAGTACTCACTGATGTATTTCACATCATTCTCTGATTTGTTTGAAGCATGTATCTTTTTTACAGCAAATAATAGTGCAGTTGATTAAATGTTGGGAGAATCTTTGCTGCCTGTCAGCAGGATAGTTTTTACTGAGACAGTGGTTGTTCCACATTTTTTGCTTTGTCTCATCCTTGGAGAAGTAAGTGTAAGAAATAAAGAGTTTATGAATAGATTGCATCTTAGAGCACGTCCAGGTGTGTGTCTGTGTCTGCCCTGTCTCCCCGGTTCTTCCTGCCCCAAGACCTTGGCTTTACTTCCCGGTGATGATAAGAGTTCTGCTCAAAACTCTATTTCAGCTTCAACAGGTCAGGAGGTCACCACAGGGCCCAGAGGTTCTTTGTGGTGGACTGTGGTCTGCCTTTACACAATTATTAACTTTGTTACTTCCTTTGTAACAACACAAAAATTCTGGAATATCATGAGATGTTCCTAAGAGCACAAGCCTGTGCTGGCGAGAATGCGGGAAGGTTAATAGCCTAGCTGATGTCGTGCACAAAAGTCATTGGTACAATCAAGAACAAGGATGAGCCTTGCAATCAATTATTTCAATGTTTTCCAGAATGAAAGCCCGCTCATGCAGGCAGTGGGTTTGCACTATGAACACAGCCAGTAAAACACTCAGTGATCCTCTCACTGTAAGAGTTCAACCCACATATGGAACTGTGGTTATTATTAATGATACACTTTACCCATTGTTATAAATAAATCGTGGTTTTTCTAAAACAGCGCTTTGACTCATTGCAAACCGTAACACACTTCCAATATGTACATTCAAGACTTCAGCTGTGATCTTTAAAGTCTTTTACTTTGATTCTGTAGATTCTTATAACTACATTGATGAACAATTAGATATAAACTGTCACATACAGCTTATGGTGTGCATTGCTTCGCATTTTCTACTGCATTGCTGTATTATTTGCCTGAGTATAGCCAGTAATTGAGCAGAACTTTCTGCTATGATATTTCTGATTTGAAGTGAGTTAAACACTAGGATTCAGATTATTTTCTGGCACAGCTTTGACCTCACTGGGTTTCTCCTAATGGAGAATATCATCCTTTCTACATAGAAGTACATTAAAATGACGACTTTTTTTAATCTGTGGATATTCATTAACATAAAGGATTATCCTAGACTTGTCCTGTGGTGAACCTTTTAATACCTGGAGAAATGGAGGAGTATTGAGAGAATGACATCTGTCTGATAAATAATTACTCATTCCTCTTGATGCCTAGGGTTCAAAAATTAGGCTACCTAGCTTAACTAGTGATAACCTGCCATCCATTAAACCCAAAGGCTTTTTCTTTTTGAGACCCCTTTCACTCAGAACCTGTATCTCTGTGCAATACTCACCTTGAATCTCCAAGTTCTGTACATCCCATGAGTAGCCTAAGTTATCTTTAAGTTATGTATAGTCTTTCCTGGATTGTGAGGTTTTTTTTGTTGTAGAAAATAGAAATAAAGTTGCTCCTCATTTCTGTAGTTCCTTATTGAAGAGGGGAGACTGTCAATAGAATAACTGTACAGTCCCATCTCTCACTTTAGAGAACATGCAGTAAAATGTGGGTGACTTGGTTATTTAGCAGCATATCTGGTCCTGACTGCCACCAGGAGAGAGATTTTTATCTCAAAATCTCAGGCCCTTTACAAACACTGGTCTGTTTAATTAACTCTATTTTACACTCAGGAATATGAGACAGAGGTTAGTAATGACTTTTTAAAAAGGTAACTTCTGATGTTTGGATGCCTCAGTATTGCTGTAAGTGATTGAAAAATGACTTTGTCCAGGAAATCCCATGGAGGTTTATGCTCTTGCCTAAATCTTCTGCATTTCTAGGTCTTGGATTAATCTTTCTAAGTAGATCACTATTTGAAAAGGGTTTTTGATGGGGTTTTAATTACTGCGTAGTACTGAGTGCAAAAAATCACATCCTTGTGGTTTTCCTAGAAGGTTAGGGAGGGACTTCATCTGAGTTTTCAGGCAGTAACATGTGAGGAATAAGAAATAAAAATAACAATATGGATTTGGTGTTTCACAAAGGTAAGAGATTCACATCATGTTCTGGGTATAATATCAACATAACCCAGAGCACTTGCAAAATGCACTGAAACTCTTGAAGTGCAGCATGGATTCAGGCTTTTACTGACCTACCACAGAATACGTCCAAGCAGTGCATTTCAAAATGAGAAAACAAGAAGTGAAGGAAACCAAAATACCAATCAAAACAGAAACAAAAGTATTTATGACTGGCAAGAATTAAACCCATGATTTCATTCATTGTTGGCCTTGGAAATGAAAAGATCTAATCCCGAGACTTGCCTTGCTTGTTATAATGTTTGATTTCAAATGCACAGTATAAGTTTTCTTTGCTACTGCATTTGTATACGATTATGACATCTGCTGTCAAAATATATAATACTTTATCATTATTTGTGCAGTAAATCTGGGTATCTTTTCAAAGGGTACCACCATGAGAACTTCTTTTTTCACTCTTGTATTCCATAGCATTTCCAATCTGTTTTTCCTAAGTGATTACAATTAGCTTGGAAAAATATCTACTGTAGGTTTTAGAGAATGTTTTGTTTGACTTAGAGCATTATTGTAATATTATTTTAGTTGGTTAAAAATAAAATAGACATTGCTGTTACTACATAAGGATCTTGCAACAAATTAATTTTCAACTTAACCATTTCAGATAACACCGAGAAAGCTTGAGGTGAGTGTTTCCTGGTTTGCTTACACTGTTGGCAAAAAAGTAGAGGGGAAAAAAATGCTTCCTGCAGTTATTCCCTTCCTGCATTTATTCCCTTCCTGGGGAGCAGGCTTGAGGAATGAAGAATTCTATGAACACCTGCTGCAGCACTTGCTATTTTTCAAATACTCAAAGTCAGCAGTCAGATGAAGTGCTTTTGCATAGGAGACACGTCCTTCAGTGAACTAGACAAGAACTATAGACATTCTCCAATAATGATAGGCATCTCCACAAGTGATTTACTGTGCAACATGCATTGTTTATAGATATGAATCCTTGTCAAGCCTGCACATGCAGTTCTGTGCAGCATGCTGATGTACCTCGAGGCTTGTGAAACGGTCTCTTTCAAACTGGTTCCTCAAGTGCTCCAGCATCATAAAGTCTATTAGTCACATAAGTTCTGTGTTTCATTTAGACACTTCCACGTTGGAGACATGACACTGTATGGATACCACAACTCATTTGTAGAAAATCTTTATAACTGTATATTCACTATTTCCCTATAAAGAATTTCCTTATTTCATGAACCTGGTCTCTAATTCTGTTATAATCTATTGAGTAAAGAAAGCATTTTTTTTAATTGTCAAGATATAAACTTAGAAGCTTTATAACATCATTTTAAAAAAGGCAAAATAGATTCTCTGAGTGCATTCATAGTGTTAAACAGTATTTAACAAGAGATCTTCTATTAAAATCATAGGCTTCTGCCTAAAAAAAACCCCCAAAACAGCAAGGGTTTAATGGAAAACAAAATAAATCAAACAAAAGCAAAATGAGTCTTAGCTATGAATCTGGCATTAGGCAATTTGGCACCAGTTTGTATCCTTGGAGAGCAGCTGCATTGCAGAGGAGCTGCTCTCTGACAAGAGGGTGGCTTTATAAGCCTGTTCAAGGCTCTGCTGCAGCATTCTGCCAAATGAGTTTCTTCTGCCGAGGGACAGGTGCTGAATCATGTCTCTCTTGGTCAAACAGGAGCCATCTGCTTCTGTACCAGCACTGTCCTTTCCTAGTGGAGAAGTTAGCTTCTCCTCTGCCATCCTGGACCTAAGAAGAGGTATCAATGACTGGGCAGGGAATCCAATCCTGTATCCTAAGTAACTTAATTTTTTCTGTTAGCACAGTGAAGTTGTCACTCCTTTCACTAACTAGCTCAAATGAGAAGATGACTCTGGAGCCACTGGCATGATATGTAAACTTTTTGTAGGACAACTTATCTTTAACCTGCATCCCCGAGGTTGAATTTGAGCAATAAGTAGAGGGTTGGAGCAACAGTTAAACAGGGTTATAAGATCAGGCATGTAATAAAACCCTGCCTGGGGGTCTGGGTTGTTCCTACAGCTCCCAAAAAAGGGTGAAGTATCTCACATTCAATTCTCAATGGCAATGAAATGCAGTAGGCCAGCAAAATGGAAGTCCAGTGTGGCTTCATGTTTAGTGGCGTTGTCTGAAACTGTCTAAATGTGACTGGTACTCTGATACTTGTGTGACTGAAGTTTTAAACTGATGCTGTAATCCTACAGAAAGGGTGATTTGGGGGAAGGAGTTTAACTGTAGCCTAAAATAAGCGGCTGGTCCCAGACTCCCTGGAGCAGCTTGCTTTCCTTGGACAATGCAGGATGGCAGCACACTAAGCTTCAAACACTGACGAATATCTTTGAAGTGCTACTAGCAATATTAAAACTGCAAATGCTTACAGTAGCCCCATTTCAAGCACTTACCTGCAGTTTTCCTGTAGTCATTATTTGTTCTCATTTTTCTGTAGCTCAGCAATTCTCTGGCATGAAAGTGGTACACATAAATAATATTGACAAAAGAGAGAGAATGGATTGAAAACATATATAGATATAAACATGTATGCATCCCACATTAGCTATTACCATAGAATGTGCCAACTAAACTAGTCTGCATTGATAACTATTATATAATTACTTGAAAATATTGCAAAACAGCAACTCAATCTGGAAAGAGCACTGAAGAAAAAATGCAGGAAGGCATTCTCAACCAGGAAAGTATGTGTTTATTTTTAAGCATACTCTCGCTGAACTTCTGAAAATTCTCACTGAATATCTTAGGATTCACACACTTATTTAAATGCTTTACTAAATTATGACCTAAAGTTCTCTAGCTACCTGGAGATAAGAGTAAAAATAAGAAATGCATTCAATAAGAGAAATATTTTAAAAGACTAACAACAATAAGATGTTGATGCAGGATATGTTCCTGGGAGTAGTGAAAGGTCACTGGCCTTGCCTATACAGACATTAATGCAGGAGAAATTCCATGAACTTTGGTTGTCACCCACCTTTTCCAGATGAAGAGTAAACCTGCACTTCTTAACGAGATGTGGAGTAGTTAGGTAGCTCTGTTTGCATTTTGTAAGTACAGAGGTATTCTTCCACTCCAGGAAACAACAGGTTGGATCCCTAGCTATTTAAGACCAGCCTAAATTTTAGATTTTGCCAGCCTAAACAAGGACTGATTTCCATCCTGGGCTGTTAATAATAAAGAATTATTCTACTTCTCAGAAAGATGGTACTCTTATTTATTGTAAAAGAATTTACTACATTTTATATGTAAATAAATACTAGATTTTAAAAACTATTCACTCATTGACAATAATGAAAGAAGTATTCTTAACACATTTCTAGATGCTATGAAAATGTTTTGAAAAAGATTTTTGACATGAAACTCATACCAGAATACTAACCTTTCATATTTTTTTTCCTATGAAATATTAAATAGCAAGAAAATTCTGGCTGAAATCTGCACAAAAAAAAAAAAAATTAGATTGTTGTCAACCAGTGAAGAGTGCGTGCCAGAAATATTTAGAGCAGATATTGATTGAGATACCATCTTACAGCCTTGGCAGGTAGATAGCTTTTACACTGAATAAGGAAAGCCAAAAGGCTAAATCCTCCGAAGAGAAGGGTGTTCAAAAACCTGCCCAGGCTCATGACCCAGGAGCAATCTCTTCATAGTACTTCTGAGTGAAATAGCCTATTATTGATTCAACAGGCTTTCTTGCTTTCCTTGTCTTTAGTTCCCTCTGTTGTCCTTCAGTTCAGTCAATTGGGGCTTTTCAGGAAATCTCAAATTGGAAGTATCTGATCTCTTGCTTTGTAATTTCTATTACTCCCTGCCAGAATACCTTGTTAAAGTGCTGGGAAGTCTGAGAACACAGGAATAACTTAAGAATGAAGAGCATGAAAAGAATACTTTTTATGTATTATACATACATATATATATATAGATATAGATATAATGTGTGATTTAGTGTGTATATATATACCTGTATTCAAATATATATATATATATATGTATAAAACCCTGCAGTATTCTCACAATGAAACCAGAGAATTCTGAGTGATGGAGATGCATGTTTAAGGTCACTTTTGCCAGGTCCTGTGCTGTCCTTGTTAGTAGGACTACAAGCAGCCTTTTGTGTAGTTGAGAGGATTAACCTGAGAGGAGGAATGTTTGTAATGTAATGTGCAAGAATAATTTAATTATAAAGACTTCATAGCAAGTTTGCCTAAAGCATAAAGCTAGATTTTCTTCTAAGACAAATGGATCCCTTTCTTTTTGAAAGCAATGGGCTATGCCACTTGTGTTAGCTGAGTAACCTAAGTCAATTTTTATGAAGAAATATGTGATTAATATGGCTTCTGCTGCCCCGTGGCCAATCAAGTCTTAGTTGGGGTAGGGATTTATGTCTTTTGTTTCGTGTGTGTGTGGGGTATTGGTATGTGTGAGGTGATGGTGTATTTTTAAGAAAAGCTCTATTAATTAATGATTTTTTTCTTCAGAGCTGCAACTCTTCCTAAGATTTTAGGAATGTGTCATTTGAAGTGTGCAAACACCTTTTTTGGAATCAAGAAAAATGACACAAATCAAATGCTAAACCACTTTTTTTCCTAAACCACATGATCAATATAAAGTTTTTCTGCAATACTGAGTAACAAAATGGCAAGCACAGAATACACATGGAAAAAGTGAAATGGAGAGGAGCATTGGAGAAGTTTGGAAGGGACAGGTGGGGAAGGAGGGCAATTAAGTTTATAACAGTCTTTCTGGTTATGATCAGCTGTGTTATCAATTCAGGAACTTAGAAGTACATATAAACTGTATGATCTTGATTGTTGCATTCAGGAAAGATAACCATATTATCTTGAAGATAATTTTATTTGGAAATCTAGAACGATTCACTTAAACTTCAGTTTCTTATTGTTTCCATTGGAAGACTTCTGTTTTAATACAAGCTTCTGGAGTGGAAATACATGACATTTTAAATTTAAGTTTCAGTTTATATTGAACCTACAGAACAAAGAACTTGAAGAATTGCACTACAAGAAAGACATTAAGTTTGGACATGAAGCATGTCCAAAGAAGGGCAAAGAAGCTGGTGCAGGGTCTTGAGAACAAATCTTATGAAGGGCAGCTGAGGGAACTTGGATTGTGTAGTCTAGAGAAAAGGAAGCTGAGGGGAGACCTTATTGCTCTCTACAACTACCTGAGAGGAGGTTGTAGTGAGACAGGTATTGGTCTCTTGTCCCATGTACCAATTGATAGGATGAGAGAAAATGGCCTCAAGTTGTTCCAGGGGAGGTTTAGTTTGGATGTTAGGAAATATTACTTCACTGAAACGATTTTCAAGCATTGGAACAGGCTGCCCAGGGCAGTGGTTAAGCCACCATCCCTGGAGGTATCTAAAAGATGTGTAAATGTGATGTGGCACTTAAGGATATGGCTTAATGGTAGACTTGGCAGCGCTAGGGTTATAGATGAACTTGGTGATCTTAAAGGTCTTCTCCAACCTAAACAATTTTGTGATTAAATCTGGTTGGGTTCACCTAAACTTCTGCCTCTAACAGCACATCTTTGCCCAGTGCAGGTTATTCTCTGAGAAGATGAGGTCAAGGCACAAAGAGTTTTATGAGGGCCTGGCTTGGAGAAACTCAGCCTAGGGCTTTTCCAAGTTGCTAGGCTCATTCTCTCTAGATCTTGGTGCTTTTTAGTCCCACCTCTTTTTATAGAATTCTTCTTCTTCACAAAAGGTGTAAAGTATTTTGTAGTGTTTTTAACGCTTCTGACTTTTTAATAATGGCTGCTGCTAAGCAGGACAGAACTGGAACCTCTCTTTTCCATCAACAATTAATATCATGTCCCATGACTGTAGTTTCTGACCCAGTAAGTGGCAAAAATTCTGTATTGTCTGAACACTGCATCCATGATTATAGGCTAGCTAATGAACTTTTTTCTTACCACTTAAGTACAAATCTCTATACTGGGGTAGAATTTATAGGAATATAAATCCATTTATTTTATAATAATCTTATTAATAGCTGGTCCTATCTGCTTGACTCTAACATGTTTAATGATATGGTCCATGGACTAAACATCTCATAATGTAAGATAAGTAATGTGTTTTGGGCCCACACCTTAGAGATAAAAAGCTTAGTAGGTTTATTACAGCTGATCTTCCTTAAATTTCTGTCTCCTTAGAACTCAGACTTTGCATGCTGTGTGCTTCCTGAATGTAACATAGCAAGTCAATTATATAAATTAATTTTCGGTGATTTGCTACTGGCTGCTTATTGATCTCTGATGAAAAATTATTATGAAAATAAATTTATGTGCCCATAAACTTGATGGCAATAGCAATGAACAGGATTTGCATGCAGGTATAACTACTGCTTACATTCCCAACAGAAAGGCTACATTGCTTCACTCCAGATAATTGGAAGTGAGAAATCATACTCTACATTTTAGATTCATGACTATGGTATATGTCTGTCTGTACATGTGTGCATGCATGCAATATACTCATCATAAGGTATATTAGAGGTGTTTAGCTCTTTCACTCACATTAGTGACCATAATGCATATCTTTGGTAGATCAGGCTTGATTGTTCAAATTCATGCTGCTGAAATGCTTTTCGTACAGAAAGTGGCCCTCTGTTTTTCAGACTTCTCATATCCATTCTGCTGGAGCAATATGTCCTTTCTCAGTTTTTCAAAGGTGGACAGCTGCTTCATACTTGTATAGTTCATTCTGGAGATGGAGGTACCATAAATTGAGTTTTGATTGAGGCTACTGCCTGTGAGTATTTGGGTTGGTACTGCTGACAAATAGGAATTAGTTATTGGATATGAATGTAGGATTTTGTGGTACTTTGAGAGCTTTCTGCAAGTTTGGAGGATAGGACTACAGGGCTCAGCCAAATGCAACATGGTATCGGAAGGGGCTAGCATTTGTTGAGCTTCATGGTTTAAAGTAGAAGCTATATAAAAACTGGTGACTTATAATAACCTTGTGGTCCGTCCTCAAGGTGTTAATCATACACTACATTAAACAGTCAATTTTATCTGTGCATCAATCTCCCATGAAATGATGGGAAAAACAGCATCATAGTAAGACAGCCCAACATAATAATTAATATGCAGTATTAAATCTCTCATAAGCAGACAGTAAGGAAAAGAAAGCTCAATCATAACATTGGATTTAATTTGCTGAGGGAAACAGCCTTCACACCTGAGCCACAGTCACAGCTTGGTTTTCTCTCAATTAAATCCATGCTTGTCTAAAGCAATGAGGGTTTGGAGGACAAGATCAGGGCACATGCTAATGAAATTTCCTGCAGTACAAGGGCATTACATAGAAAATATTACAATGCAAAGACTGCATAATCTGTGTTTTAAATTGTCTCTAAAGCAATGAATGTAAGAGGTTTGTGAACATCAGATGTAGATCATGCTATTCATAAGCAGAGTTGTTTTGTCAAAATAAAAATTCTAAAAGTAGGAAAGTACACTTGTGATGTGTTTAAGGACTGAAAAATTGGAAATGCTTATATATTAAAATATTTGCTTATAAAATAGGGGTGGTTTTGAGTTATAACATTAAAAAAGAACATTATTCTATATGATATTGCCACTTAAGAATACTTATCACTATATATATATATATATATTTCTACACCTACATAGCCCTTGAAAATCTAATGTAATAAAAAAATGTTTCTACTTACTTCTGCCCAGATCCATTTTGAATTCTTCCCTACATAAACTGTATTGTTGGCCAAATCCAAACTCTAACACTATGAACTACTATGATACTGCTCTACTAATTAGTATTTTTTGCCAGACTGTTAGAATTTCTGGCACTATTGTATAAATCCCAGAAAATCTCTAAGCTGGAGCTTCCAGAAAGTTGCTGGTAGTTACTATTACTGACTGCTTATCTTTTGCTGAAAACTGTGCCTTGGAAGGATGATGAGCAATTGCATTCACAAAGACTTTGAGGTACGCCTATGCAATTGCAGAGTGTTCTTCAAAGTTTTTCAGCAAAAAAGTTTTTGGGAACCTTTTCAAGGTTCTTCGTCTGTATATACCCTTAAGCAAATACCCCTGTTAACTAGTTCTCCAATAAACATGTATATGTTTGTGCATTGCTTCCATGAATCTTCCTCAACTGAATAGAAATTGAACTGTTTAAAGTAATTCTGAACTAAGAATTTTTTTCCGTGCTATAATGCATCATTTGTCTTCTGTCTGTAGCTTTAACATTAAAAGAACTTCATAAAAGAAACATTGGATAGCTTACAAAGTTTGTTAAAGCTATGAGACTGCTTCCATTTGCCTCCAAAATATTAATTCTGAAATTTTGGGTTCTTTTGAGCCAAAGTTATGAATCTCAAAATGTCGCATGAGGGGAGAAATACGACATTATATATTCACAACTCTAGGAATCCCATTCTAATTCTGTTTGGCTTTACACAATCTTCACTCCAAGTAGTTAATTTCAACAGAAATACAGTACAACCAAACGACTATAACTAATTGGAAACAGGACAGCCATTTTCAGAATTTATTACTGTAGAAAACACCGAATTAAAAATACTAGAGATGAAAAGAGAAGGGTGTAAGTCATCAATCTATTTATATTTTCCCTTCCCTGCTATCTCTGGATTTTCTTGAATCTGTCTAGATGACTTATTTCCCTCTATCTCAAGATATTTTGCCAGGTATTCAGCTATTTTTATCATATTCTTAGTTTGATCCGACTTGCACTTGTGTTATATGTCACATTTGTATCATTGCATCTTTTTCTCTGTCTTGGAGTTTAGACATATGCCAAAAAACTTCCACTAAGTCACTGGGCTGCTACCCATAAACTGAATTTCAAAATACTAAATTGAATTTGAAACAGGAAGCAAACCCCTGAAGAAAAGATTTTAAAAAAACAAAACAAAAACAAACAAAACTTCTACCATGAGCAGTGCTTAACTAGGCTATTTAGAGACTTTAGAAGTTTGCTATTTAATTATTTAAGAAAATCTCCCAACTAGTAATTTCTGTTTTGATGTTGTTTTGGGGTCTAGTATTTTGTTATTTTTGTGTAGTCTGGTTAGTTTTCAAGAAATGGACTGTCACCCCCTGTTCTGTGATACTTTATTTCCATATAAAGCCCAAAGCAGCAGTGGTCTCTCTATAGAATCACAGAGTATCCTCAGTTGTAAGGGACAGATGAAATGTCTACAAGTCAGTCTCAGAATATTTAAAAAGCAAACTTCATCTTTGGGAAACCATGTTTATGCCACTTTCATGGAATTGTCTGGAATCTCCTGGGAGTATTGATAATAATACACATTAAGACCTGAAAATAAACTTGTGTGGAATCAATATCTAACGCTCTCAGGGACCTTGGATGTTCTAAGATTGATGGTTATGGCAACATCCAACTCATGACTCTGTAGATTTATGTATACATGATAAGCAGAATAAGGTATGTGTGAAAATTGACAAAGAATAAAGAGAACTTTGTTTTTAAAAGTCTCAAATGGTGGAACAGTTCTAGCGTAAATGAATTTAATGTTTATATTGTAAAAACAAGAAATGATTTTACTTCTTTCTACCTGAAACAACAAAAATAAAACTCAGATCTAAAATCTCTCTAAGTCAGAACTAAAAAGAAATGACTCTGTGAAGGATTTTGCTGTTGTGTATAAATCCAAAAAGAAAGAAATTAAGCCCCCAAATCAAGCACCAAAAACTATCATAGAAACATAAGGATAGTAATAATGTGATACTAAGGCAAACTAGCAGTATGACTGGAACTTTAACCAATATTTTTGATCACAACAAAGAAGTAAAAAATATGCATAGCAACAGATCAGTGCAAAATGTTTCCACGTTAGAGTGTGACATGAAATAGCTGGCATGTTTTTGTTGTATTCTGCTTTTCCCTTTTGATTCATAAATGTTCTGGTAATAATATAAATCATTATTCATTAATTTCCTCTGATCAGAATTACCCTAAGAGGGTCTAAGAGAAGAAATTGGCTCCTTGTACCCACTCAGACAGAGGTTTTGTTAACAACACGTAACCATGACAGACACCCCAAAAAGGGTTGGGATTAAAATATTATTATGAAATTAAACTGTGGGTGCATAAATGACGGAATCAAGCTATGAGTCTGCTGAAGCAATGGGAGCTTTCATGGATTAAGGGTCTGAGAGAGAGTGTGGTAAACATCTAAATGAATATAACTTAAGATTTTAAAAACTTTCTTAGAGATATTAAGAAAAGAGATGAAAGCTTGGTGGAAATTAGATTATTTTAAGTTGCCCAGTTAATAAAAGAAGGAAGGTGTCATCTGTTTTGACACATTTGAAGGTAGATTTTTCATATTATTCCAAATAAAGTTCATATATTAGGAAGGGGGAAAAAGAAAACAAAAAAGTTAAGAGTAATTAAATTTTAGTTTTCAAAAAGTCAACCAAGACACTGAGTTCTTTTTTCTCCTTCTGGGACTGCAAGGACAGCTGTCCTCCAACCTTTCTTCTGTTAAAGAAATCCATGAAGAGGGCATGTAAGCTGTAATTAAGCCTTCTTCACACTGTGTGGTTCAAAATGTGAAGCTAAAGCAAAACAGAGAGAAGATCCCTCTCCTGCACCTATTGAGCTGCAGAGAATTAAATTCTTTCTGAGTGTCCTTTTATCTCAAAAGGAGGACTGCTTCACAGAGAACCCTGAATAAAATCACAATAATTACAAATGCACAGTGGCTTATAAACATGTTTTTGTAGTGGGACTAAGGCATACTCAAAATAAATATCAGTTTAGGAGTGGAAAGCAGTCCTTATGCTCACTGCTGTGTTACATACTAACATTTGTGACAGGCTCTTTAAAAGAGAAAATGCACTCAACTGTGACTGGTCATGTTTTCCTATTACTCTCATAAACTGAAACATTTAAGTATTAAATGCAGTGTCAATGAGTATTAGTCTGAAAAGTAAAAGACAAACACAAACCTCTACAATACAAACACATCCCTAGCCCCCAAACAAGCCTCTCTCCAAAGCAAAAGAAAACAAAATCCACTAAACCAGATACTAAAGTTTCCATGGGTGACTGATGTTTACGAATACTCTCCCAAGGCTTCCTCAGCAAGAAGCCAGAATGAATGGGATATAAAGTGATCTCATTCGTCAAAAATTACAGAATTATTATTCTTATTATTAGCAAGGAACTGCTTTTATCGGTGTCTTTTCTGACAGAAACATTAGCCCTGAAACCAGCAGTAGAAAGTTATGATGATATAATAAGTTTGTTGCATAGGTTACTGTAAAATAATGGTGATGTAATTGTAATAAAAAGCTCACAAAATACAAAGCTTACAATGAGTGGCATAGACAGGTAAAAATGTCAGCAATGATCATTTTAAAGACACAAGATATTGCTGGAAATGCTATACGTGGTTTCTATGGTTAACTGCTTAACTGTGCAATGTGCCTGATTGCAATGACTTTACTGTTGTGCAATGTCATGGGGAGAAATGTGTAAGAAGGAAGGCAACAAGCAAGCTTTCAAGGAAGAAAGAGTATGAACGCCCTTGGCAGTCCCTGGGTCCCTGCCTGCAGTGAGGGCCTGTCCCCTTCCCATGCAAAGGGATACTGGGATATGGCCCCGATGACCTGGAACACCTACTGGAATGCTTGATATGGAAAAATCTTTGCACAGAGGAAGAAATAGAGTTTAGACTGAAGAAATGATGTGAAGGCAAATACCCAGTAGTACTCTGAAAGTTTTGGCATATTCTTCAAATGGCACATCGTGCTTACAAGCTCGTAATTGACTGTTGCTGAAGTGGAGTTGTTGTACTCTGATAGGTAGGACTGAGGCACAAGGATTACAAGGTTTTATCTGCATGGTGGAATGATGGAAATTTTGAGGGAGGAATGGAAACAGAGAGGTGAGTATACATTATTCAAGATGCATCATCATACGCACCAAGGCTTCTGTTGGACTAACAATCATGCCCAGAACCAGATGTTTGTGGTCTTGCCACGTGTCTGCATGAACAAGGTATCATGCAATGGGGATATGTGGGTGTGAGGGTGTTCAAATACATGACTACATACAAACAATCAGATAACATGGGCAGGAATTGGAAATTGAATGCATTTTAACTTGTGTAAAATGTAATTTTTATTCAGAAAGGGCTGGTCAACATGCAAGATGATAGTCAACAAGAAAGCATACTGTATATGTAAAAATGAGCTTTATGTCACAGATACTGGTGCTGGACTGCTGGGTGGACAGACTACTAAAAAAAATGTGCTTTCTTGTTTGAGCTACCAATTGCCATGTTGCTGAATAGCCATGGGCCCCTATTAAATGGCAGTTTAAAAATTAAGCACTGCAAAGGGAATTAAGCCCTTGATCTCTTTCTACAGGATATTGTGGATGCTAAATATGATGGAGCAAATTCATGTAATTAAAAATCTCATATGGACTATTAAATCTGGAGATCAGGAAGATGAGATTGTCTGGGTGGCTGACCCTGATGAGAGTGATCTAGATTCTATTGTGAAAGATATAGAGCCCCAAAAGAAGAAACACCCAACTGTTATGTCTGTGATCACAGATGGAGGGTGTGGCGGGGAAGAACTATGCTTTTGCAGAATTAGGTACCTGCTAGTTATTAATAGATCTTGCTGTGTTATATAATTATATGACATTGTATGCCACTTATTTAATAGACCTTAGGCACTAACTGAATTATATAGCCTTGCCAGATATGTTTTTTTCAAATATGTTTCTAAATAGATAGATAGTTGTTGCTGTGCAAAGAACAATGGATACAGTGCCAGACATGAAATTATTTTCACAATAGTGTTCTGGCTGGGTGTTAGTAGGATACAAATCCAAAGAAAATGATGTCAGATTACTTGGGGAGGGAAAGGATCAAACTTGGTCCAGAACTGATTGGAGAATGAAGTGATTCTAGATAGAGGACAGCTCCCAGCTAAAGAATAGTGGGTCCTACTAGAGCTTTATCAGATTTGCTGAAATATTTTTTTGTATTCTGTCTTAGAAGAGATATGCAGTGGTGGCATAACATAATAGAGCTTTAAGAGAACAAAGAGAAATCTCCACTATGTATCAAGCTGCAATATGTTGTAACATGTTACAATATGGAAACTTAATTTCCATAGATTTTGTTGTTATTTTCCCAATACTTATGCATTTCAGCATCATCTGTTGTTGTTGTACCTAATCGGAGTGTATTTCCCATAGGAACTTAATCCAACAGTTGGAAATTGGTTAAGATTTTAGTTGATTAAGATTTTAGCTTGTCTTTTGTAATACAGACCCCTTAGATCAGTAGCTTTGGATTGTCAATAACTAAACTAGAATTTGTGATTAAATCAGTACGAATATGGGCTGAAGCCAAAGAGACCTTTGTGGAACCAAAACAGAAATCTGGAGACAAATAGAGATGAGACTGTGAAGGATTAAAATGAGAAAGGAGAGAATCCAGAGAGGCAGGAGTATGGCAAACCATGCTATGATAATGCTTCAGATCTCAATTTGTTGGGTTGGAGCTACCGGATGACTAGCTGGTGTATTAAAGTAAATGTGAGTGGAGTAAGATCTGTGATGGGGGATGGTCTTTAGAGACTTTTGCCTTGGAAGGACAGGTTTTAGAGAAAAATGGACAAAGGAAAAAAGCTTCATGTTTTCATATGTAGATATTTGAATTTCAACATGTGTCCATTTAAATGTAAAATCTGTGTATTTGTTTGCTACGATGTAAAGAAAAAGCATTACAATTTCAATTACAATTTATTTACAATTCCTTTCAGATAAACCACTGGACTGATATTAGAAAATCATACTAAGAAATATGCTGTTTCCAGGTGTTTGGGGCAGAAATCACACAAACCTCAGATACCTCACATCCAAAAAATTTTAAGCATTTGGCCTTCATAAATTCTAGACTGGAGTAAATATCAGACTGATTGTCAAATATATATTAGTTACTGAATAGGAATGAAGCAGTGCTATATCTAGTCATTTGGCCCAAGTTCAGTAAAATATTATTTTATTCAGATTTTTACTATACGCTTGCTAAATTAATCTCTGTGAAAGCCACCAACTGGAAAGAGCAGTACATGGGGGAGGTATGCTACAGCATATGCTCTAGTTCTGCCCTTGAATAGGATGGTTCTGAAAACAAATTATATAATGTGTTGACAGAAAACTATAATCCCTGAGGTAAATTTGGCTTCAGAAAATATTCTCCAAGAATCATTTGACAGCTCCTTTGAGAAGAAGGATATGGTAAGAATGGTACCTGATACAATGTTAACAAATCTGAATCTACCCAATCTTTTTTTTAAAAGACCTGAAATATCCATGATTTATAGTGGATATAGGGCCAATAGTATAATATGTACTTAATTTTGACAGGAAAGAGAGAAAGCTTTTGAGTCTACAGGGTTACGTTCTAGCACATTCGTTCTTGATTTCACAACTAGCGAAAGGGGTCCTATTCTGCTAAAAGTCCTGCGGAGAATTTGATCAAATTTAGCTCTTAGCTGAACTGCTAGGAATCCAGAATAACTGATTCAGTCAGTGAAGTCTGTGTGGACTTGCACAAAAATTACTGACAGAAGAACCTGAGTCAGTCAAGTATTACCAAGTGATGTGTATTTTATAAATGACTGGTATCAAACTTACAGTTTCCTCATTGATGTAAGCTGTAAAGATGGAGGTGAACGTGTGGCACGGAGGCATGGGTCACACTTCAGTGGATTGTTTTCAGAGGTTCTTATGTGAGACTGTTTTGAAGTGCAGTTTCAATAAGGAAGGTTTAATGCTGTTATTTTAGTACTAGCTGGATTCCAGTGAAATGAAAGCTACATAACTCTTCTTACATTTTAAGCCCCTTGTTAGTCATAGGAAGACTACTATATTTACAATGAACACCATTTAACTGCTATTTTGGACATGAGCCTGGGTTCAGAAAGCTCATTTGCTTGAGGCCACTAATCACCACAAAGTCATGGTATGGCTGATCTCTGTCAGGACTGATTACATGTACTTGTATTCTATAGTTAACTAAGCATGATTGCCACTTTAAATATCACTTGAAAAATTAGAATTCATATACAGTCAGTTTTGAGTATTTCCTCTGTACAAAGAGGCATTAAACCTCCCAATGAGTTATTAAAGGGTTAGTGAAATTTGGGAATAGCCATTAATGGTCCACAGAGAAGGTGAGATGGTTCTGGACAACTGCAGAGGGTAGCTGTCAAGCCATGATATGGTGGAGGAAAGGCCAGTCCCCTTTCTACAAGTGTTAACATGTGCAGAGGGAATTGGATGTGTTTCTGAAAAGCAGGAAGTATAGTCAAGTATAGACACTATCTGGAGAACCAGAAGTTCAGCGCAAATTGCTCGTTTAAAAACTGTAGCCTGAATTTCCATGTTTGTCAGTCTCCTCCATTTTCTTATTAGGCCACCTCATATTATAAAAAAAAAAAAAAAAAGAAACTTTCTAGGTCCCACATAAGAGTAAAGATACTCTTGATTTGGTATTGAATTACTTCAGTGAGATCAGGTTTAAATTGGCATTATGTGTGTTGAATCAAAGCTTTAAGCATGTGAATTTTAATACGCACACAGGTTCTTCTTCAGCAAGACATGCTGATACATGCTTCACTTGTAGAATTTAGTAGCTGTGCTGACTCTTACACATAGAAACATATGTAGGCTTTGCTGAAAATGATTTTGAAGTTATTAATGGTTTTCATCCTACTTTGTGTTTGTGTCTTGAAACATAGGCAGTGTACACATAAAGGTCAAAAGTTGTATTTTGCTGGTAAAAGCCATTTAAAAAAGAAAAGGCTCTTCAAAAGCTTTGGGGAAAAAATAATACTTTGCAGCAGATTTGTTGCTATTTGTTGCTATTTTCTTTTATGCATTTCTCTTATTTTTTTCATATTTGACTGCACTGCTTGGCCTTTGATCATGCCAGTGAATTAAATGGCAATTGAATATCACGGAGAAGCCTTTCTTTTAAGTAAAAGAGTGAAATATCCTGGTTCACATTCAAGTTCTTGTATGCTTGAAATAAAGGAAGATCTCATCAGTCTTTCGGTCCACATTTTAGTTTATCTGTACTTGAAAACTCTATATTTGATGTATTGCAGAGAATTTGATCTATTTATTCTGAGTAGCTGAAACTTTGTTGTCTTATTAGACATTTATTTAGCTCACTGCAACCTACTATGACACCTGAAGCATAGCCCAGCTTGGAAAGGAGTGTAAAGTGACAAATGTCCTTTTACAAACCTCACATATATCATATCATAAATATTAAAGTACCAAGGAAAACTGTTCCTTCTTGCATAGTCCATCAGGAGACATATCCCTATCATTTCTATTTCCTTTATTATTTCACCAATATCATTTTAAAGAAGGGGGAGCAGAATGTTAATGATAACAAAAATGCCAGCAAATAAAACTCTCTAAGACTCATTTTGGACTTTTAGAAAGCAATCATCCTTTATCAGGCCCAGGCAACATGCGGGAGTGATCTCCATCAATCATGTGGAATGAGACAAAAGCTGGTTACAGAATATATTTCCCACTTGCATGCATATGTATAAATTACCACAGAAATCTTGTGCATATTCTATTACTTTGCAAGGTCTAGCTTTAATGTTTTTATAAAACTTCACAACAGTCAAAATTCTTGCTAATTTGGAGCTGTCTCCAGCTCACTGCTTGACCTTGCCTTTAAGATTTGGAGAAACAGAGGTGATTACAGAAGAAGAGACATTTGCTCAGCACAGATCATACTTCACACAAGAAGTTATCATCTTCAAAGAATGAATAGCATCTGGAAAAATAGTCTGAAAGAAAACATGCTATCAGAGAAAGAAAACATGCTATCAGAGGGACATTCTGTCTAACTTTCAAAGAACACATTTACTTACATGAAATGTAATCCTACTTCAGTTTAAATAAAAAATATTCCACTTTTTGTTATAGTGACTACTTCTTGTATCATTAGACCATAGGAAAAAGACAGTGTCTGTAACCTAGTTTACAGAATAAACAAGATGAAATATTTCTGATTATTGTATTAACTTTGTTTGTTCTATGTGAAATACTAAAAGGATTAAATTGAACCTTCCTGACAATTTTAACGTAAGCTATTATTACTGATGATAGTTCATATTTGCAGTCTGGCTTTTACTGCTTATGCCTTCTCTTGTGGCATGGAGAGCTATCCACCTTGACAACCTAGGGCCTCATAAAGTAGGAAGATATTTTTTTTCTGTCTCGTTTTTGTTTGACATAAATATTTTAATCTTTTTATATTTCTTTTTTGGGCTTTTCTAATTTTATTCTAGTAGGGACAGCTGTTGCCCCAGTGGTACCCTGCCCTCCTCCAGCAAAGAGTATAGATGTTTTGCTCTTGGTGTTGCATGCAGATTGGGCATGAGGAAGTGTTTTAGGAACTATCCTAATGCTTCCTCCATTGAAACTGAGTATATATGACACTATCCCAGACGTGACAAAACTTTATTCTCCCAGGGTGTGGAAAGCTTTTGCCTCAGTGTTATAACTAGCTTCATTTGCCCTACTGAGACAGCAAGATTGTCACAGAGTGGAAATATTTTTTACTCTGAGAAATTTATTCTGTGTTTTTGTGTTAAGTACTGGAACTTTTTTTGGAAAGTTCTTTTACTTTCTTTCAGTGTTCTGTTCTTGCCTACAAAATGTTTCCACTCTTCCATTTGTGATCTCTTTTATGACATTCATTTGGTCTTTGCAAGGGAATATTTTACCTGCACAAACTCAAAGCAAGTCAAAGGCCACCTTGAGGAAGCCATGGTGGATGAAGTTACGGTATAATGGTATCATGCTCAGAATAATGATCCCTCTTCCAGTTTCAATAGAAATCAGAGGTACCTCTCTGCAATGTAGAATTTTCATTCTACTCACATTCTTTATTGATTTCCAGTGCTTGAATCCTATTTTATTGAAGTATCCTCCCAACCAACTGCAAAATGTCAACTGTTTACAAAATATTTCATCTTTTCTATTACCAAATTCTATTCAATTAAATGTGTAGCATCAGCAAACATTGAAACTTCAGAACTTTCCAGAGAAAATAATGCTGTATAGGGTTTTTTTGGTTTTGTTTTTGGCTTTTTTTTTTTTTTTTTTTTTTTTTACTGTCCAAGTTCACCATTCAAATGAGGTAGCTTAAGACAACTAACTGTCATTGATAGTCAGATTTTTCAGCAGCTGAAAATAACTGTGGAGCTGCTGAGTAACATTCATATCTTAAACCAAGTTGCTTTTAGATAATTATTTAGACAAATTATATGGCCTGACAATTTATGTGACTTGCAAGGAGCAGAGTAGCTGTGAACAGAATAGTACTTAACTATATATAAACTACTTAATAGTCTATGCTGGAACTGATTTTTGTCTCGTGTTTTTTGAAAATATCTTGACTACCAGATAAATTCTCCTGCTTTACCAATGTTGGACTACTGGAAATACGTGTTCGGCAGTGTTTGATTTAAGAATAAGACATGGTTTATTGTGTAAAAAGATGGCAGAATCATACTATAAAATATTAGCCAATTTCATCTGCGTATCAGGGAAAATAGAGACGTCATTAAATAGAGAAGAAAAAAGCATATTTTAAAATTTTTCTGTGTTGGGAATATTCAGCAAGGAACCAACTGAACCTTGGAAACAAAAAAAACCCAAATAAGCTGCAAAGCTGTATTAAGATGACTGAACAGTGGCAAACTCATAGTGTTAGGTATCTTACCTCAGCAGCTCATGGTGCCTGAGGCAAAGGTGCTTTTGTGTCTGTCGACACAAAGTGAAACTCTAGTTACTCCAGCTTGGTGGGTATGAAATGGAAGATTGTTCTGCTGAACCCCACTCTTCAGATTCCTATTTTTGTTATTTAAGGGACATATTTATTTGAGCCTCTCTTCTATATCTGTTCATTCTCTCTGCCTTAGCAGACAGCCAAATTCAAGTCATAAAATAATAAATCAGGTCCCTAGAAGAGGATAAACAGGGAAGCTGAGTCAGAGCTCTTCTCTTGCACCAGACGCAGAGTACAGCTCATCATCAGATTTTGGTGGCTGTGGGCAAACATCATCAGACCCACATGTATTCCCTCCCGAGCACATTGAAGAAGAGATGCCTTTTTCTGCCCTAGAAGAAGCCTCCCTGCTGAACTGAGAATAGAAACACAACCTGCAGAGTCTGGAGACCCAGTTTCTATATTTCTGTACCAGCTTCAATGAAGCTGGTGCTGTAATATAGATTTAAAAGGATTGCATAGGCAGTGACTCAGACTTGTTGATTTAGGGTCAGGTTGGATAAGCCCACAGGAACTTGAGTGTACCAGATAAAGCATACCTGACCTGCTTGAAAAGATCAGCTTTAAAAGGAAGATGACTGAAATATGGCAAATGAGAGGGAAAAAAAAATGAGGCTAAGTATGACCTATAATAAATTTTTCAGATTTTATGACCAATTTAGACAAAGACCACATAATAATTTTATTTTATTTGCTCTGTTATCAGTTTTTCATTATTGTGGCCTTCATGGTGAACTAGGTTGGATGAATAAATATCAAAAGGGTTTCAGTTTCTCGTACAAGTGATACATATCCAAGCAACAGCAGGATTCTGTTTCTCTTCCTTGACTTTGAAGAAAGGATCATCCCATTGGAACTGCCACTTGCAGGAAAAAAGAAAGAGCTCATAATTATTTTTAATATGATATCTTTAGAGTCTTCAAAATTATGAGAACCTCTGTGAATAGTGTAGACACCTAGGTGTGTAAGAATCCCAGGCTGTGTTTTGCAGGCTTTGCTTATCGTGAAAGAGCATTTGTGGTGTTATTGACTCCTCTTTGGTTTATGAACTTACAGCAGCTCCCAAACCCTTCCCTGCAAAAGTGCCCTGGGCAAGCACTTTTGATTCTCACAGCTGATCTTTCTTGACTATGTGCAGCAACATGTGTTTGTCACTTTTTGTCATCTTTTTTAAGATGATTTCCTCTGTCAAGATTATTATTATGTTCTCAATTATTATTGAGAACTCTGATCTTGCATGTTAATGTTACCTGCAGTCCCTCTCGACTGTATGCCAGTTATCTAGTTAATTTTGCATCCATCTAAAAGTAATTTAATTTGCAACATATTTCTAAAGCTTCCCTATGAGAATGTCATGCAAAACTGTGTCAAAAGCTTTACTAAAAACAAGGTATATGGCACCTACTCCTTCTTTCCCATTCATGAAGTCTGTCTTGAAAGAAAACTGGACTGATTTGACATTTGTTCTTGACAAACACACCGGCTGCTGTTAACCTCCTTGTTACTGTCCAAGTGCTTACAAATACTTTCTATTAAAAGTTCCAGATTTTTTCTGTACATCAACATAAAGTGAATTCATCTAAAATTGTCCAGTGCCTCTGTTTTCCCCTGTAAACCCACAAAAAAAGAGGGCTGCAATATAAATCTATGATTTATCGCATAATAGACCAGAAGTTTGGAGTAGCTATGGATTTTGTATGGCAACATTCAATTAGACAAATTTCAGATTTGAAAGAAAACTGTTCAGAGGCAGGCTTCAGTATTAGTCAGACCTCTTGGATTTTGGTGAAAGAAATTATTCAAATTTGAATCTGAGAGCATTCCTACAAACTTTTTAAGGCATTAATGTCTTTTACAACAGTCTGGTAAATTCCTTTATAAAGAGATATGTGATTTAACACTGTTAGAAATGGAGTGTAGGAATGTGAGTTTTGGTAACATGTAAACCTGAATAATTATTGCCTGATGCAAGCCCAAACTTTTGATATTTGCAACAGATAATACCTATGAAATAACCTATATCTGTAGATATGCTTGGGTCTTTTAAATCTTGAGAGTAGACAGCAAGTTCTGTGCATTTTATATTATTCTGTTGCTTTTCATTGGAAAGTACCATTTCAGAAATGCCAATTATTTGAAGGAACATATGTACATAATAAAAGATTTCATGGATTATTATAAAATTAGGCTAATAGTATAACAGAATAATAGAATCATAGAACTGGTTGGTTGGAAAAGACCTTTGAGATCATTGAGCCCAATTGTCTCTTCATCAGCTTCGTTGCCCTTTTCAAATTGTTTTGTTTTAGCAAGTTCAAAATGCTTTATTGCACTCTAGTAGTTTCAAGGTTGATACTATACATATACATGTACATAAAATATATGCGTATAAAAGAAATATATAAAACACACCACACAATATACAAGATTTATAAAACACTTGAAAAGTATGAGTTAAGGTATTGTAACTGTTTAGCCCAGAAATGAGAGGCTGGAGAGAGAAGTTTTGGTAGTTTCTAAGATTTACAAGCCTATGAAAAATGGAGTAATACCTTTCATTTTAAGAAAAGCTGATTTACATTAAGTAAAAATGTGTTAATTATATGGATATTTAAGAATCAAAGAAGGCTACATGTGGAGGCTGTGAAATGTCCTTTACTGAAGAATTTAATTGCAGGTTAGAGAAAAAATCTCCATGGACAGCATAGTTACACTTGACCTTGAATCAAGTTTCGGGGCATGAATGGGGTACTACTTAAGGTTCCTTTCAGCTTTTTTATTACTTTTGTAGTGGTTACATCTAAATTAAATGTTTTGGAAAGGTAAAATGACAAAGGTCTGACATCTTTGCGGACCCGTTGATTACAATCACAAATCTCAGAAAGCATTGTAGGATAGAAACTCAAAGGTTGTATCTATTTGTGACAGAATTTATAAAGATTAGACTGCAAAATATACCTATTTTCAAAAGAGTTAAGGTTAGATCACATATGACTCTATTCCTGTTCTGATCTTTCTTACTGCAGCTCTACAGCAACACCACTGACCTCCACTGAATTAATTACTGCTGATTTTCACCATATTTTGGTCTGTTTTCTTCTTTTCTCTTTCTCATTTTTTTAGATTTTTTTCTCCCATTTTTCTCAAGTTTTGCTGTTACTGAAAACCTGAATGTCATACTTAGACTTTATCAGATTATAAATGAAAAATGTATGTAAATTCAATCCATAATGTAGACAATCTGAGTTATAGTTTAACATGCACTATCCCACTGACTGAAGGAAGAATAGCTATTGACAGATACTGGGAAAGAAAATTTTGAACATGTAAACAAACATGAATATAAGAGTACAATATGTAACAATGTAAAATGACCTTCAGATTCTCAAGTGGATTAATGTTTTTTGACATCAGCCCACGCAATCAATGTTGCTTTTTGTCTGTCTATTATTTAACACCATAGTTTAGGCTTCTAAAAGCACTGAATAAAAGCATTCTTCCCACAAATATATCTCAAACTAATTGGCTCTCTCTCATACAATTTACGTAACCAAAATGACATGATTTCATCTGTTCAAGGACACATCATCACATCTGGGATGGGGGGGTGGGTGGGTGAATCATGCCTTCCACCAAAGAAAACAAATCTGATACATTATTATTGTTTGTTTGTATGGCACCAAGAATAACCTAGATGCTATCGGGTTACTGATAAAACAAAGGGGAGTGAGCTCCAAACACAACTGATCCTGTTCTGCATGAAAATAGATCCAGGCATAAGAAAGGAATGAGCTGAAAGTAATGCAATGAGTAGTTCCTAGCCTGAGAACTGTGCAGTTATTATGTGGAATCCGTAAGTGCTGAGATACCAGAGTTCAGGATGACATTACAGGACTGACCCTCCAAATCATTAGAGAGGTGAGGACATTTCTGCAAAACTGAGCAAAACTGTCTCTTCTGGAAGTAGAGATTATTCTACCTGAAGGTAGACAAACACTCATCTCCCCAAATGCATCAAGGAAGAAAATTTGCTGAATCATGCACTCAGCACACATATGAATAGAATTGTTTTGAATACAACTATCATGATTTTATTAGACAGTGATTACAAAGATATTATGAAATCTGAACCTATGATTTGTGACTGCCAAAACAGCATACAGCTAACATAAAATGTTAGAAATAAAATTACAAAATTGTTGTCAACTGTAATTTCAGAAACTTCTCAATTGACAGTTACTGCTTAACAAAAAAAAAAGAGCATCCTCATTAATGAACTCTGCTGTGAAAATTCATCTGCATATAATTTTAGAAGAATTAACATTTCTCATTTAAAGAGAGGATTCCAGTGGCTTTAACAAGCAGTATCATTGTCTTATCCCTGTATCTAGGGGAATGCAAAAAATTTCCATCATTTTAGTAGCTGAAACTTGGTTGTTGTAACACTTGGGAGCCTATGTTCTGCAAAGGTCATAAAATGAAAGCTGACAGAGGCTGTCCAGGAGGCGTGGCAGTCCTGGGCAGCAGGAGTTACCCTCTGCTCTCCTGTGAAATATGTATCCCTGCGTGCCTGTGTGCTCATCCCACATCGAATATCATAACATTTGTAATGATTGCAAGGTTCTTTTCCTACCCCACCTCCCCTCTCCCTTGGAAGAAAATAGGGACATGGCTGGATCTTGCTTGTTTCCAATCAAAGTAACAATTCTTTGTGACTTATTTTACAACATATTTTTTTCATAGTACTAGGGAAAGTATGCAAAAGTATCACATAGAATCATAGAATCATAGAATAACCAGGTTGGAAGAGACCCACCGGATCATCGAGTCCAACCATTCCTATCAAACACTAAACCATGCCCCTTAGCACCTCGTCCACCCGCGCCTTAAACACCTCCAGGGAAGGTGAATCAACCACCTCCCTGGGCAGCCTCTGCCAGTGCCCAATGACCCTTTCTGTGAAAAATTTTTTCCTAATGTCCAGCCTAAATCTCCCTTGGTGGAGCTTGAGGCCATTCCCTCTTGTCCTGTCCCCCGTCACTTGGGAGAAGAGGCCAGCACCCTCCTCTCTACAACCTCCTTTCAGGTAGTTGTAGAGAGCAATGAGGTCTCCCCTCAGCCTCCTCTTCTCCAGGCTAAACAACCCCAGCCCTCTCAGCCATTCCTCATAAGGCCTGTTCTCCAGCCACTTCACCAGCTTCGTTGGTCTTCTCTGGACTCGCTCCAGAGCCTCAACATCCTTCTTGTGGTGAGGGGCCCAGAAATGAACACAGTATTCAAGGAGTGGTCTGACCAGTGCCGAGTCCAGAGGGAGAATAACCTCCCTGGACCTGCTGGTCACACTGTTTCTGATACAAGCCAAGATGCCATTGGCCTTCTTGGCCACCTGGGCACACTGCTGGCTCATATTCAGTCGGCTGTCAACCAACACCCCCAGGTCCCTCTCCTCCAGGCAGCTTTCTAGACAGACTTCTCCTAGTCTGTAGCACTGCACAGGGTTGTTGTGCCCCAAGTGCAGGACCCGGCATTTGGCCTTGTTAAACCTCATGCCATTGGACTCTGCCCAGCGGTCCAGCCTGTTCAGATCCCTTTGCAGATCCTCCCTACCCTCCAGCAGATCAACACTTCCACCCAGCTTAGTGTCATCTGCAAACTTGCTAAGGGTGCACTCGATGCCTTCATCCAGGTCATTGATAAAGACATTGAACAGGGCTGGACCTAGCACTGAGCCCTGGGGAACCCCACTTGTCACTGGCCTCCAGCTGGATTTCACACCATTTCCCACCACTCTCTGGGCCCGGCCAGCCAACCAGTTTTCCACCCAGGAGAGTGTGCGCCTGTCCAGGCCAGAGGCTGACAGTTTCCTGAGCAGAATGCTGTGAGAAACTCTGTCAAAGGCTTTACTGAAGTCCAGGAAGACACATCCACAGCCTTTCTCTTGTCCAGCAGCTGAGTCACTTTGTCATAGAAGGCGATCGGGTTAGTTTGGCAAGACCTGCCTTTTGTGAACCAGTGTTGACTGGGCCTGATCACCCAGTTCTCTTGCATGTGCTTCATGATAGCACTCAAGATCACCTGCTCCATGACTTTCCCAGCATGAGGTCAGACAGACAGGCCTGTAGTTCCCTGGGTCCTCCCTGCGACCCTTCTTGTAGATGGGCACAACATCAGCCAGCCTCCAGTGATCTCACTTAGGTTTGAAGAAGTCAAACCTAAATAACAGAGAAGAGGATAGTGCAGGAAAGAAACTACCAACAACTTGTGTTTTTACTGCTTCTAATCTGCTTTTTGGAATGTAGGTGAGTGAGCTAGAAATGAGGCAGAAAACTATGCAGGGAGAATGTAGCCAGTGACAAATATTCAAAAATGAATAAGGACTCAAAATTGAGCCCATAACTTATAGGATATTTATATCCTATGAGAAACTTCCTGTTCTTTCTAATAGAGTTTTTAGCTCTTTAGGGGATATATTTTCAGCTTCTCTCTGTAGTTATAAGGATTTTTACATTTTTTCCTGTAAACTAAAAGCTGACTTTCTCACAAAATCACCAGATTCGAACATTTAAAACTTTACTCAGTGCTATGAAATACTGAGTGTCTTCAAACTGAAATACTGGGCAATGTTAGGTAGAAATGCATCCGAATTAAAGGCAAATAAACCAAAGCAGAAAGAGAGAACTGAAGTAAAGGGAAAATGAAGTGCCAAATTCAGAGATGAAAGGTGTAATTTGCCCCATCTAGTAGTTTACCTTAGATATGTTGTTGGCCATAAGGAACAGATATGTTGTGCTAAGAACCAGCACAACATTCTTGTTTAAGCGCTGCTTCTATTTATTTTCCCAAGGTTCCGCCATCTGGTGATTTGCAGAGCTTTCATGTGTTTCTTGCCTCAGCCCCAGTGTGACACTCTGCATGTGGACTCTTCAGTTCTCTCTGTATTTGAGAAGAGCCCTCACCTTCTTCCTTTGTAGTGTCCTTTTCTTGTGGATCCCGGGGCTTGTGCCAGAGTGCAGCATGTACTGAAAGTTGACTAATTTCTTGTTGGGGACACGAGAGCAACTGTTGGAAGCATTGAGAACACACTGTTTTCTTAAGATAAAAGAGGTGAAATAGTGGAACAGGATGGTGGCAGGAAGACAAGTCGTCCTGCTGCATTGTTGTAGTAGAAAGTCAAGAAAATAGGTTGTCCGTGAAACTTCAAAAGGATGACAGTTCCCCAGCTTTCTTCTATTCTTCCAGATGCTGCTGGGTGCCTCTAAACTGGAGAAATCCACTTCTTGTTGTGAAGTACCAAGGTTTCTTGTAAAGATCATCCTGCCTCAGTTTCAGGATCTTTCTCTGGCCCTGCAGTTGAGTTAGATAAAGCCACCAGCCCCTTGTCACCTACCCAGGTAAGGGAAATGATTAAAGAAAAGGCAAAACTATTGACACAGACACCTGTCTTGGAAAACATCAAATGCAAAGCACTGCGAAGTTCTGCATAAAGGACTTCAAATGAAGACATTGTAGACATTCAAGTCTCCTTCAGATTTCTATTTTAATGTGCAATAATTATAATTTTGAAGATGTGATAGAGCAAGCTATTAATAAACTACCCCTTTCTTCACATCATAGAAATACAAAATATGTTCTTTTTTCACAGAGACTTATTTCAGTAACACAATCTTACTTTGTTTTATCATGGTATGCTGGGAAACAACTCTACCCCATGAGTGATGTGGTTAAAGTAGCACATTACCAACAGCAATGATGCTGAAATATTTTCTGTTTCTACATTTGATTCACAGTCCCTTTCACTGGTAGAGCAAGATGAAAAGAAATTAATAGTTTTAATAGGTACAGGATGTTTCTACTTAGGAGGACTACCTGTCTAAATGGGTTTTAAGCAGACAGGGGAACAATGATCATACTTTTCATCGTTAGTGATGGTACCAGAATAATAAAAAAAATGGATTCATTAAACAGCCTGAAGTCATAGAATACAGAGAAGGTGGGTGACAAATATCTGGATATAAATGAGTTAATCCTCTGATAATTTAAAGGAATAACAATTATTGAAGCTGTATCTTCAGCTGGTGAAAATTAAGTAAGCAGCATTGGTTTACTCAGATTTTTATCATCATATTTAGTTGTTGCAGCTTTTAATCAAAGCAGGACAAGAGGCATAAAACTAATGTGGACCCTTTGTGCTTTGTAGCTGTGGGGTGGTCACTATAATAAAGGTTGTTTTGTTTGTTTGTTAAATAACCCATTTTATTATTTTTAATATGATTAAAAAAAATCACATAAAAGGTTGAGAGTAGTCTTGTTCTCTCCTGTTTTCCAAGCAATTACAATTCCATAAGAAACAGAATTTTAAGACTTCTCAAGTTGATTTTGAGTGGCATAGAGACCCTGTTGTAAGGATGAGGGCTCTGACCTGTGTCTAGGCTTTTGGGGGCCCCAGGAGGTATGCCTGCCAGCCTACTCTGGTAGCTGGGGCCAGGGAGGGCCTGTCCAGGGGGCTTCATAGTGGGGCTGGTGCCTTTACTCTTCAACCTTATGCATAAGTAATATCTCTGTTAGCCCCAGGCTAATTTCGTATGTGAGGGAAAAACGATATGTAAGGTAATGCTACAAAAAAATCTGTGACTGGAATGGAAATGGATGTACAGAGAAAGTTCTGCCTGCTTTTCCATTTGCCCTGCCTGTGTGCAGACTTTCAGGGTTATTTTACTATAAAATTATGGTTCTCTTTTGTGCCTGTAACTTCATTTTAAATGCTGTTCGCTTTGCTGTATTTTTGCATGTACTGCCGATTCTCTAGTACTGCTGATTCCCTAGTACAGCATTAATGGATTCAGGAAATATAGTATCTTATGTGGTAGAAGCTAAATTTAAACAAGCTGTGGCTCTTCAAAATTTTCTTTGATTCAAGTAAATGAAATATAAGACTTTTACTTTAAAGTTTTTCTGTTGCAAGATTTGAAGGCTGACACATAAACTTATGCTGATGCTTCTGAGATCTGGAAATATGTGTGTGGGTGGTACCCCATCTTGAACTTGATAATGTCTGAAAAGAAGTGGAGTTTCTGCTTGCAGTCTTTTAAAATGGAGTTTTCTGTCCATGAGTTTCTATTAAAAGTCTGACTTCAGTCTTGGCTCCACCTGTGGAGTCTCTGAACTAGATGAAAATGCAGTTTCAACAAATAACATAATTATTCCACTATGATCTTTACTTTTGTGGGCTTTTTTTAAGGAAGGGGAGAATTTAGACACAGAGCTCATCATGTATGCTTTCACAGGCATTGTGGAAGTATAACGTAGTAGGAGGTTAAATGTGCACATGGTGTACAGAATCAATATTTTTGTTCTAACTACTTACTGTCAATAAATCTTTTCGCTTGCCGTACATATGAACAACTCATTTTTTTTAGTCAGTAAACCAATATCTAGTAAATATCTACACACATGTATTGCAGAATATTTCCTGAAAATAAAATTTCTTTTTCTTCCTGTTTTTAACAGGAAAGGAATGTAATTAAATGGAAAATGGATGTTATATACCTCATATTCCTTCAGTAATTAAATAAATAATATTATGCTAGTGTAACTTCTAATGGAATCCTATAATGCATGTGAGACTAGAGGGTTATGACCACTTAGTTCCTTCTAATTTTCTCTCATTTCTGTGTGTTACTGCACTTTTCTTTAATTCAATGTCAGGAGTGATAAAGCAGAAAGTAGCCTATGGAGAATAATCAAGTAAAGTGATAGTGCTTCATCCTAAACCCTTATTTTTGTTTGCTCTTCTGTTGGAGCACCATCCCTTGGCTCAGCTTGGAAATTACACCAACGTTCATGAGCTTCCTCACCTCAATGCAGAGCTTTAAACTAGGAACTATGAGGGGAGGATGATAAGAACCTGTAAGTGGAAGTGCCCCTGGACCAGGACTGAAAATTAAGTTTTTTGTATTTTTATGACAAGCTCAAAGAAAAGACAGAAAATGATAGTGGGTCAGTCTTCAGATCACCTTTGGTGTCTTTGTTAGACCTGTAGAAAATAGATAATATTTGGTTTTCTGGAATAATTTATGTGATGTAATACACGAGGAGCTTATTCAACAAAGAGAAACCTCAAAGAAACAAAATAAAAAGACTTCCAAGGAAAAAGGCATTGCTCTGCATATCAAATGCATGTGTGCCTGTCCTAAGGCAGAGATCAAGGAAGACAAAAAAACTGTGAAATTGATCTTTGCGTCACAGCTAAAGAGAAGAGTAATATGAGCACTATTGGCATGGTGATTTACTATGAGCTGACGAATCGGAAAAATCAAGTGAGGAGAGCATAGACGGGGTAACCCAAGGCACATGGTGATGTGGTAACAGGGAGGTTTAACTGACTGAGTTAGGAAAGTGGTATAGTGGGGTACAAACCAAACAGGTTCTTCAAATCAGATATTTTCTATTCTTTTAATTCATGAGAGAAGCAAGATTTAGAGAGAGATACTTATGTAGACTTGATTATGCCTGCAAGGTAATTTCTAGCAGATAAATCTTGAAATTGAAGGTAGTTTGAATGAGGACAGCCAAGCAATGACAGAGTCTGTGATCTCTGGAAAAGTTCTTACATTTCAGAGCAGAAACAACATAGTCCTCACAAGCAAACACAAAACTCCAAAATCTGCACTAAAGGAACCAAGATATTTTGCGAAGTTGGTTTTCAGGTGCCACAGAGAATGCCTAAATTACTTTTTCTGAAAGGCTGGTTAAGCTGAAAAAGCAGTTATAAAGCAGATCTTCTAAGGAAAATAATTTCAGAATAATCTGGGGAAGCACAGCGTAGATGGAGTTAATACAGACAGGTGCAAAACTGGTTGGAAATCCATATCCAGAGTCACTTGATGAACCAGATTCAAAATGAAAGGCAAAGCTGAACAGCAGTAAGGTTGTTTATCTTGTGCTGATTCTTTTCTTTTGAGTTTACTTAGTTTTTAATGAATAAACTAGAAGACAGAATGGTGTGCCATTTTTTTAAATCTAAGGCACATCTGGGAGAGAATTTGGATGTATTGGAGGATGGAAATAGAATCAAAAAATTATCTTGAAGAAATTGGAGAAATACTGTGAAACTGATAGTCGAAGTCTGATGGTTATGCTCTGTGGAAGCAACAGCAGAAGCAGGAACAGCTGGCTACCAAGAAGTTCTGCAGGAAGCAATCATGGGCATCCAATCAGCTGATCATAGCTCTGATTTGCAGCCTAGGGAAACATGATCCAGATAAGGCCATGAAATGAGTACAAGCAGAAATGCACCCTGCCAGATGTATGAGGTAATCTTTCTGAGTTACTATGTAAGCCTCAGCTGCAATGTGGCCGTTTGTACACTGCAATTCAAGATAGATACAGACAAAAACGGAGATGTTACAGAAGGAAAAAGAGAACTGACCAGAAAGGGTGCCTGCCTTGATTTATTACTTGTCAACAGAGAGGGTGTCATGGGTGAAGTGGCGATTGGCAGCTGCCTTGGCTACAGTGGCCATGAAGCAGTAAGGTTTAGAATCTGTGGTAGTAGGAGGAAAACCAATAGCAAGACCTCAACTCTGGATATGAGGAAAGAAGTCCTCAGGTTGCTCAGGGAATTGCTTAATAAGATCACTTGGGATAAAGCTTTTGAAGGTGCTGAGGGTCATTGATGTTTGTCACTTTTTAAGTACCACTTCCTAAAAGCACAGGAACAGGCAGTTCCAAAACGCTGGAAGTCAAGCAGGCGAGGCAATAGGCTGGCCTGGCTGAGCAGGGATCTTCTACTGGAACTGAGGCATGAAAGAAAGGTGTATGGCCAGTGGAAACAAGGACAGTTGACATGGAAGGACTACAGCGATGCTGTTCGCTACTGCAGGGCAGAAATTCATGTGGCCAAAACTTAATTAGAGTTGAAGCTGGCCAGCACTGTGAAGAGCAATAAAAAGAGCTTTTTAAAATATGTTAATAGCAAAGGTAGGCCAGAAATAGCACTGGCCCATTACTTCAAAAATAGGGATTTAGACAAAGCAGAGATGTTTAATGCTTTCTTTGCCTTGGTCTTGAACACCAATAGTGCAAAAAATCAAAATTTTGCAAGACCCAAGCTTTCCTGTTTCACTCCTTCTCAGTGTTCCAGTCTGTTAGGTGGTAAGTTAACTGGTAGTCCAATCTTACTAAGTTGGTGCTTGCAGCTGTTAGAGAAGGAAATGTAACCTCACATATTCACATTTGACCTAAAAGCCAGCTTCCCTATAAAGACTAATCATTTTTACGCAAGGAATTTTGGTATGAGAACTTTATAGTGTTTCTATACTTCCATTAGGAAGTAGGATAGGCAGAACTTGTCATATCCAATTTGGGATATTAAACATTGTGCAGCTTAAGTGTCTGGGATTTATCTGCTTGGTTTTTTTAAGATTTAGAGTTTCTAGAAGTCACTAATATTGTCTCACTTTTGGTCCAATTCCAACTTAGCAAGAGGGTTTTTTTTGGTTTTGTTATTATTTTTTTTTTGGTTGAGCATTATGATAGAAGGCTGTGGAAAAGACTGATCATTTGAGGTGATTTTATGATTATATGAATCCAAAATGCTAATCGATTTTGGTTGAAGAGTACATCATTGAACAATAAATTTTGTGAAATGAATTCAAAAGCTTTACAAAGTCTTTTTATACAAAAAAAATGATGTTAAATGTGCAGCTATTGTCTCGTATGAATGCACTGATAATATCTCCATGTTGCAGAACAGTAGATCCGCATTTTTATGGAAGGGTTATTTAATAAAAGCAGCAGGTCTCGGTCTTTGTGACATTTTGTTCCCCTATGCTTTTCAAATCAACCTTTAATTTGAATTTGCTAAATATTATTTAGTATTTTTATTCATGCACAACACGTATACTTCTATGTTCTCATGGAGGCAGAAATGTATTCATCATAAATGATACAGAGTTTTGAGCATATTTTAACAGAAATACCCACAGTATACAGTCATTTAAAAACAAATTTGCAAAACACTTTTTTTTCAACCAAAATGAAATGCAAATGCTGAATATAGACACAATATTTCAAATACGACAGATTATACTTTCCATTCTGAGCTGCTAGCATTATTGTTGCCATGTGTGGCTGAGCTCCTGGTAATCTGAATCCTTGTCATGGAGCATACAATTTCTGCAATGTGCTTCTGCATTTAGGAAAGTTGAGTAACACACTTTGGGAGCTGATTTCTTGATTCTTTTTGTATTCTTTAAATACAATCAGAAGCTGATTAAATTTAGGTTTCTCTCTATCCAGTAGATCTGAAGCAGGGTGAACTACAAAATTAAGAGGAGGGAAGACGCGCTCAGAGAGACAGAGTTTAAAAGACGGGATTCAGTTTCTGTGGACAACACTCACTTAGGAAGGAAGGGGAGGGTTTCCCTACCCCCTAATCCTGAGTGTAGTTTGATGCTGGCAGCTTATCCACACCCTGATAACTTGGGTATTTGTTAACAGCAATTAGGATGGTTTTACTTCATTTTCTAAAGCAGGCAAGGACAATCTGAAATAAAGCCGGGACTTGCTGGAGCCAGTAGCAGTTTAGCTCATAGAGTGCAAACTCTAGTTTACTATGTGTGCAGCTCTGCTGGTTGCTGACCACAGACAACACTTTAAAAATCAAGGTACTCATAGCCAAAATTAGAATAGAGCAACTATATAAAAACAAGTTTGCAAACATATTTCTGGTAGTTTGAACACAATGCAATAATACTTTGCTTTTGTGCAAATAAAATTGTGCCGTGAGTCTTTTTGTGTTCTGTTTTTCATATTTTTTTCCAATGTTACTGATGAGATAGCAAGTTTAACTCTGTCAGGCTCTCATCTACTATGATCTACCTTCATTTAACAAAACTACTCATTTCCATTGCTAGAGAGGCAATCAGATCTAGTGTTTTTTGTTTGTTTAGCCTTTAAAGTGAATTTATATTTTAAAGGATTTGCACAGTTGGGATTGCCAGTGGACCTTGCTGTTGCCTCTGCCAAAGACAGGAGTAGGCACATTTCTCTGGCTGTTTAAATAAAGGCAACTCTAGATCCAGAAGTTCTCAATAGGGCATTTTTGGAAGCTTGCCTCATGTCTCTATTCCCCAAAAGTTTTATTTTGATTTTAGTATCCATAAGCAGCCATTGATTTTTCTAACCTATTTTCCTCCCTGATGTATTTAATATCAAGCCGCGTCTGCCATCCATCTACAAATCACCTAGGCTGTACAATCCAGCTCTGCCATCCATCTACAAATTGCAATGACTTTAGTCAGGAAATTAGAAGCAGGCTTAATTCTTTTGGAAAATAAAAGCTTCTTAAACCACTTACTTCAGCCCTCTCTCATGAGCCAACTTGTGATTCTGTTTGTTGCAGTTCCTGGCTCATGGACTTTGTCAAGGTATAACAGACAGCATATTGTAGCTGATTCAAATCCTGGCAATCAGAATGGTTGGGTGCGGTTTTGCCTTTTAAAGAAAAAGAATCATAATTTAAAAAAAAATAATTCTAGAAATAGGCATTTTAATGACAAGACAAAGAAGATTAAAACCTATTGCATTAGAAGGATCTAGTATATTAGAAGCATCTAGTATAACAGTATCCCTTTACCAAAACCAATAAAATATTTAAAATTAATTGCTTCTAATTAATTACTGTCATTATGTCCTGAATTTCCTTGGCATGATGAAGTCCATTATCAAACTCTTTGTTTTGTAAAAGTAACTCCCAGAATATATTTCCAGAAGTAAAACTGAAGTCTCAGTAAGAATGAACATATTAAAGTTCAGTCATCTTAATTTCTGACAGATTTTAAAGATGTTTCAAAAACATTGTGGTTGTTCCTGTTAAGCTTATGCCAAAGGCATGGCTCCCCACGTGTTTCAGCCAAAGAAAGATGACGCCTTGCCTTTGTCTTTGGCTATTTCTGTGAGCAGAAATGTACAGAAACCAGGATTTGGGAACTTACATAGACTTATTGTGCCATAGAATTCAATAACAATGTCTGTATTTCAAATACTTTGTTAGTTTTGATCAGCAACTAGAATTATGTTGTCCTTATTATACATTAAGTATATAATAATGCACACAGAATATTCATAGCAATAAAATATACAGTCTCGTATATTCATATAACGGCATATTTTTATGCTACTTTGGGGGTGTTAAGACCAGAGAACTATTTTTAGAAGAGGTAGGTATACACCCAGCTGGATTTTCTAAAGCATCTGAAATACAGCAAAGACTTATCATTGCGCTGTGCCAAAATTTCTTATTTTGGAACTCTTGTAGGGGATATCTTCATAAGTTTTACATCACACAGGGTAGCGTGTTCTAAGGGACAGATTCTGTCTGTGTTGTTATTGAAGAAGAGGCACCTTCCTCTACAAACAGCTCATCTGCATCTTACTCAGCATCATACCCTACAATCTTCACCCATTGAATTCAATAGGTGTAACTACCAAGAACTTAACAGAGCTACAAGTTTCCACAAGAGAATTGTCTTGAAACTCTGCACAAAGATTAATGCATGGTAGATGAAATTATAGACTTTTTAGCTTATTACCCAAAAAAGCCTCTAAATAACAAGTAACGAAAACCTCAGAGTCTGGCTGTGTCTGAGACAATAAGGGTCAAGAAGAGTATCACTTGAAAAGAGCTAAGTGAGCAAACACTAGATTTGCATGCCTGGAGTACATCAACATTAATTCTAAGCATTACATGGTAATGCCTTTCCGTGGTGCAAATCAGCTGTGGCAGGCAACTTTTTTCTTTGGGCTGTTGTCCTTCCAATGTTTTTCCTGGATGACCAAATAGTTTCACTACTTGTTTTATAGGATTATTGCACATATTCAAGAAGAAAATTTCCTGCTTGTACATGCAACTTACTTATACATTCCACATAAACCAATCTAAAGATGGCCTCTGGAGATATTTACAAAGATGACTCAGTTTAGATTCCTTGTAATGTATCATTTAGAACTAAAAGAGATTTCATCTGGTAGAAGAAGAAACCTGATGTTCTACAAAGTGTGCTTTGCTGCTGAAAACTTCATGCATATGGACTGCCTCTGTGTTTTGACAGTAAGTGAGGGGAATACTAGATGTCAACTAATCAACTTATACAGAAGACCCAAGAATTCATATTTACCAATAAGAAGTTACCATTTCTTTTTCTGTGAGGTTCTGGAAAGAGCTGTTTAACAGCTAAATTTGTTTTGTTATGACTGAGACTGTATCTTGAACTGAAAGGGAAAAGGTACTACTGGAGAGAGAAGTCATCACTTCTCAATGGGAACAGAAAGTCTTGGGGAGTTTGATAGGGATGCTGAAAATGCATGAAGTGAAGGTTTAAAATATGATTATGAATCACTACATAAAAAGTCAGTCATGTACAACACCTCAGGATTTATAGATCAGAACAGTATATTTTAAGCAAGTTAAAACTTTGCTATATAAGTAACAGAATGGTGGACTTCAGTCGGCTCTTTACTGAAAAGGCTGAAGATTTTAAATATTTAGCAAGATGTACCTTTTAACCTTCACTCCCCCTGGGAAACAGACTAAACTCTACCCAAATCATTAAATTAATCCTTAGTGGCCTCTGTAAAATCAAAATTTCATTTCTCTGGCATGCCAATGATACTATTAGCGTTTGAAAATCTACGGCACAAAAAATTATCCACCCATATAGTTTGGTCTGCTCTCTGAAAACTTCAGAATGGTTACATTATAGACACATAATTTAAAAAGTAATTTAAAATTTATTATTGCAATTAGCTATCCATGACTAGCTGTATTCGAAGAATAAAAAGATTAGTCTTTTTTCTGGAAAGCGCATGTGGATGCACGGTATACTGAATGATATAAAGGAAAAGGAAATGTATATTCCCGCAAAATGTTTTTAGTACCACTTTGATTCTGCAGTAAATTTTGGGACTGCCTTTTTAGTGCAGTTCACATGGGTCAGCTTTAGATCAGTGCTGCTGAGTGTTCCCCTCTCTTAGAAGACTTGGTGTCAGGGGAGACATGACAATCACCCTGGCTCCAGCTCAGGTACCTTGGTTCACCTCCCCAGCTTCTCCCTTGGGTATTCAGTGGCAGAAGCTTGGTGACTACTTGAGTCCTAGAGACTTTTCACACACACACTACTGGAGGAAAGCACCTAGTATCCCCGGTTGTGTAAAGCTGGGCTTTTTTTAAGCCAACTGTGAGTGCATCTCAGCAAGATGCCCCATGCCGTAGGACTTCATGTCTGTGAATAGGCAGTCCACTTGACTGGTGCTCTAGCACGATGTGGTCCCAGCGTACCTCATGGCCTGGGTGCTCCTGGTACCCTGCTCGCACTCCCCACCCACCCTGCAGTGCTGGGACTCACCTGCACACCTCGCAAGGTGGGCTACTGAAAGTGTTTATGACACTGTGAAGGGCGATGTTGGGGTGTTCACAACCTTCCTGTCTAAGCCTACATGGCCACCTGAGGCTGAGGTTGGAGCACTACCAAATCCAGATGGCAGAAACATACAAGCCTGGACCAGAGGCATGAGCTGGGAAGGAGAGCTGAGCTGTGCTTGCAGCTGATGCTTCTCTTCTGGATGCCAAATCAACAGGCAAATGAACATCATTGTGTTACACATTTCCCCCCTGATTAGTGCCTTTGTTTCAGGGGACACAGGTGGCTGAGGAATGGCTTTGGCCAGAGGAAGCTCTTAGCCCACAGTTATCAGCAGGGAGGTGGTAGCAAGAAGCTGAGAACCTGCAGCTTCTGTGAGGATGTCCTGAGGGTCCATACCATTTGCTGTAACTGGGGAGAGCACTTGGAAGCAGCCAAGAACCATGAAACTCTGGGAGAAAGAGCTATTCCCACCCCCCTTCTCCTTCTCTTCTGCTTGGTTTCCAGTCACTTTGGCCTTTCTCTATCCAATCCAGCCATTTTGGCTTTTATCTATCTTAAAATATATTTTGAAGCAATTTTGCTATTCTGAATTTAGAAGCTTTTTGGTCCTGACTGCCCCCACACGCTGGTCCCACCCGGTGCCTGACCGGAGGGGGCGGTCCCGGCGGTTACCTCGGGAGATTTAAAGGGTCCCCTGGGAGCACTGCGAAGAGGAGCGGGGCAGTTTGAGCGGGCAGGGCGAGCAGGCAGGGTGCAGAGAGGACCTAGAGACTAGACAGAAGACACCGAGGACCATGGTGGCCACCCGGCAGAAGATTCAAGCAGCCCCGTGTGCTGCAGCAGGCAGGGTGGATGCTGCCACTCAGACAGAGCCACAGTGGGTGCAGGCAGCTCCCCAGACCCTGGGCTGCAGGCAGGGCCCCCCTCCCACACCGGCTCGTGCCTCTGGTCCTGGCTCCACTTGTGAAAGCTGCGCTCGAGTGGAGGAACTCTGTCGTATGGTGGAGGAGTTAAGGGAGGAGGTAAAGAGGCTGAGGACCATCAGGGAGTGTGAGAGGGAGATAGACCAGGGGAGTAGTGCCCTCTCACTAACTCAGCAGCCTGCTGGAGCTGGTGTGTCCAAACACCATCCACCTGCAAACTGCAAGGTTGGGGGAACAAGAGATGGGGAGTGGCAGCAAGTTCCTGCCAGATGAAGGAAACCTGCTCCCCTCACCCAGACAGCAAAACCCCAGATCCCCCTGGTGAACTGCAGGTGGAATCCAACCCTGAGGATGGGGACAATGGCTCCCACAGCCTAGAATCTTTCCCTAGGCTGCACCATCCTCAGAAAAAGATAAAAACATCCTCCATTAAGAAGAAGAGGAGGGTGATTGTTGTAGGGGACTCCCTCCTAAAAGGAATGGAGGGACCCATTTGCAGACCGGACCCACTCCACAGAGAGGTCTGCTGCTTACCGAGGGCATCAGTGAAGGAGGTAGCTAGAAAACTTCCTTCCCTGGTCCACGAGACAGACTACTGTCCTCTGATAGCAGTCCAAACTGGTAATGATGATCTAGTAAACAGAAAGACCAAAACCATCAAGAAAGACTTCAGGGCTATTGGGAAAATGATGGAGGGCTCTGGGGCACAAATAGTATTCTGCTCCATCCCAGGGCTAAATAGAGAGGAGCTGGAAGTCAGGAAGAAGAATTCGATTAATTCCTGGCTCTGAGCCTGGTGTGAGGAGAGGGGCTTTGGCTTCTTTGATCATGGGGTGGCTCACGCACCCCCAGGCTTTGTTGCTAAGGATGGGACACGTGTGTCTCCTTGGGGGGATAAAGCCCTTGCTAAAAACCTAGCTAAGCTCATAAATGGAGCTTTAAACTAGATGTGAAGGGGGAGGGGGTTGAGACCAGGCTAGACAGGAGTAAGCCTGGTCATGGGGCACTGGTGATTTGGAGAGGGTGTGCTGGTGAGGACCAGTACATCACCACACAGAAAGTGGGGGAGAACACACCTGGGGGTGCTAAGGGAGATACAGGCACTCTGGAGCTAGCTACTCCAGTTACCAGGCAATTGGGAATGAACTCTGTTCCCTCTAAGAGGGCTGAAGGCTCGGCAGCTCAGCTGAAGTGCATTTACACCAATGCATGCAGCATGGGGAATAAGAAGGAAGAGCTGGAAGCTGTCGAAGGGCAAGGAGCCTATGATGTCGTTGCCATCACAGAAACGTGGTGGGACGACTCATATAACTGGAGTGCAGCTATGGTGGGGTACAAACTCTTCAGGCGGGATAGGATGGGTGGGAGAGGAGGCAGGGTAGCCCTCTGTGTAAGGGAGGACTTGGACACCATTGAGATGGACTGTGGTGATGAGGAGATTGAGTGCCTGTGGGTTAAAATCAGAGGAGCCCACAAGAAGGTAGATTATGTGATGGGAGTCTGTTACAGACCACCCAGCCAAGGAGAAGCAGCTGATGAGCTCTTCTATAAACAGCTGGGGTTAATCTCTAGATCAATGCCTCTTGTTCTTATGGGAGACTTCAATCTTCCTGATATCTGCTGGAAGTACAATAGAGCAGAAAGGAAGCAGTCTAGGAGGTTCCTGGAGCGCGTGGAAGACAACTTCCTTGCACAGCTGGTGAATGAGCCAACCAGGGAGGGTGCCCTCCTGGACCTGCTGTTTGTGAACAGAGAAGGCCTTGTGGGGGATGTGGCAGTAGGTGGACGCCTAGGACAAAGCAATCATGAGATGATAGGGTTTTGTGTTCTAGGTGAAGTAAAGAGGGTGGTTAGCAGGACAGTAGCATTAAATTTCCAGAGGGCAGACTTTGAACTCTTCAGAAGGCTGGTTGGCAAAGTCTCCTGGGAGACAGTACTTAAGGGCAAGGGAGCCCATGAGGGCTGGGAGCTCTTCAAAAAGGAAATCCTAGCAGCTCAGGAGAAAGCCATCCCCATGTTCTGGAAAAAAAGCTGGCAGGGGAAAAAACCAGCTTGGTTGAACAGAGAGATCTTGAGTGATATCAAGAATAAGAGAAATGTTTATGGGCTCTGGAAGAGGGGACAGGCTTCTTGGGTGGACTACAGGAGGGAAGTGAGATTGTGTAGAGAAAAAATCAGAAGGGCTAAGGCTCAACTAGAAATCAGATTGGCAAAGTCTGTGAAAGAGAACAAAAAATCTTTCTATAAATATATAAATAATAAAAGGAGGACTAGGGAGACCATATGGTGCCTATTGGATGCAGAAGGAACAACAGTGACAAAGGATGAGGAAAAGGCTGAGGTACTTAATGCCTTCTTTGCCTCAGTCTTTACTTGTAAAGAAAGTTGTTCCATCTGTGTACAAACCCAGGAGCTAGAGGAGCAAAATGAGGCTCCCATGATCCAAGAGGAGGTGGTCAGAGCCTTGCTAGCCCGACTAGACACCCACAAGTCTATGGGGCCGGATGGATTCATCCAAGGGTATTGAAGGAGCTGGTGGATGTGCTGGCCAAGCCCCTTTTCATCATCTTCCAACAGTCCTGGAAGACCAGGGAAGTCCCACTGGACTGGAGGCTGGCTGATGTTGTGCCCATCTACAAGAAGGGTCGCAGGGAGGATCCAGGGAACTACAGGCCTGTCAGTCTGACCTCAGTGCCAGGGAAAGTCATGGAGCAGGTGATCTTGAGTGCTATCATGAAGCACATGCAAGAGAACTGGGTGATCAGGCCCAGTCAACACAGGTTCACAAAAGGCAGGTCTTGCCAAACTAACCCGATCGCCTTCTATGACAAAGTGACTCGGCTGCTGGACGAGGGAAAGGCTGTGGATGTGTCTTCCTGGACTTCAGTAAAGCCTTTGACAGAGTTTCTCACAGCATTCTGCTTCGGAAACTGTCACCTCTGGCCTGGACAGGCGCACACTCTCCTGGGTGGAAAACCGGTTGGCTGGCCGGGCCCAGAGAGTGGTGGGAAATGGTGTGAAATCCAGCTGGAGGCCAGTGACAAGTGGGGTTCCCCAGGGCTCAGTGCTGGGTCCAGCCCTGTTCAATGTCTTTATCAATGACCTGGATGAAGGCATTGAGTGCACTCTTAGCAAGTTTGCAGACAACATTAAGCTGGGAGGAAGTGTTGATCTGCTGGAGGGTAGGGAGGCTCCAAAGGGATCTGAACAAGCTGGACCACTGGGCAGAGTCCAATGGCATGAGGTTTAACAAGGCCAAATGCCGGGTCCTGCACTTGGGGCACAACAACCCTGTGCAGTGCTACAGACTAGGAGAAGTCTGTCTAGAAAGCTGCCTGGAGGAGAGGGACCTGGGGGTGTTGGTTGACAGCCGACTGAACATGAGCCAGCAGTGTGCCCAGGTGGCCAAGAAGGCCAATGGCATCTTGGCTTGTATCAGAAACAGCGTGACCAGCAGGTCCAGGGAGGTTATTCTCCCTCTGTACTCGGCACTGGTGAGACCGCTCCTCGAATACTATGTTCATTTCTGGGACCCTCACCACAAGAAGGATGTTGAGGCTTTGGAGTGAGTCCAGAGAAGAGCAACGAAGCTGGTGAAGTGGCTGGAGAACAGGCCTTATGAGGAACGGCTGACAGAGCTGGGGGTGTTTAGGCTGGAGAAGAGGAGGCTGAGGGGAGACCTCATTGCTCTCTACAACTACCTGAAAGGGCTCTTCTCCCAAGTGACAGGGGACAGGACAAGAGGGAATGGCCTCAAGCTCTGCCTGGAGAGGTTTAGGCTGGACATTAGGAAAAAATTTTTCACAGAAAGGGTCACTGGGCACTGGAACAGGCTGCCCAGGGAGGTGGTTGAGTCACCGTCCCTGGAGGTGTTTAAGGGACGGGTGGACGAGGTGCTAAGGGGCATGGTTTAGTGTTTGATAGGAATGGTTGGACTCAATGATCCGGTGGGTCTCTTCCAACCTGGTTATTCTATGATTCTATGATCTGCTATAAAAGCAGAAAGTCCAGGCAGGTCTAATTAAAACCTTGAGGCAAGCTGGGGACCTGTCATAAACTGTCAGACCCTTAAGCTTTCACATAGTTAAAATTAGCAAAGATGCTGATGTGAGTAATTGAAGAATGTGGAAGGAAGGCTAGTGCCTGAAAGATACCTCTGATTTAATAGATTTATTTTCTGTTTTTGAAACAGCTCCTGTATTTTGGGAAGCTTTGGTTCAAATGTAGACAGCCTGTGATTAGTGTTTTGCTGCTTAATGAACCAGAAAGAGGCCTAATGAAGTTACTGTTAAACTAAATCAAAATACTGTAATTGTTCAAGAGGAGTTGAAATTTAAATACTTCAATACTGTATGATTTTAGGGAAGTACCATTTAGTTTGGTATCAGACATCTTTGTGCTAAATTTCCCTCAAATATTTGCAATGTCTTCAAGATATGGTGAACCAGAGTATTGTGAAAAAATAAACAGGGGCATCCAAACAACTGCTTGTTACGGTTGATTGCTGTCTTTGTTCAGTTTTATGTAAACAGTACTTTAACATCTTGTAAAGTACTAATACTTAAATTGTAGCTTTGTTTAGGTTGGAAAAGACCTTTAAGGTCATTGAGTCCAACTCTAAACGTGACACTGTCAAGTTCACCGCTAATCCATGTCCCTAAAGTCCATGCCCACGCATCTTTTAAATACCTCCAGGAATGGTGACTCAACCATTTTCCTGGGCAGCCTGTTCCAATGCCCGCCAACCATTTAGATGAAATAATTTTTTATAATATTCAGTCTAAATCTCTCCTGGTGCTACCGGAGGCCGTTTGCTTTCATCTTATCACTTTGTACTTGGGAGAAGAGACCGACAGCCACCTCACTATAACCTCCTTTCAGGTAGTTGTAGAGAGCTGTGAGGTCTCCCTTGAGCCTCCCTTTCTCCAGGATAAACAGCCCCAGTTTCCTCAGCTGCTCCTTATAAGACTTCAAAATACTTAGGCAGTAAATAAATCTGCTAGTATTTTTTCATTTCTAGATGTTGATAACAACATCTTTTCTTCTTTCATGTCACAAAAGTAATATCAAATCCTTTGATAGCCTAGAGCACAGTGAACTGGAGAGAAACAGAGAAGGAATAGCTGGAAAAGAAAATATTCCAGTGCTCTCCAGCCTCTAGTCAGCTCCTTGCAGACCACAAATATGAGATCACAGAAAATATAATTGTGAATGTGTGTTTGATGACTCTCCCAGTTTCTATGCTGAGATGATTTCAACACTGGGGAGAACTTTTTATTAAGCAGTTACTTGCATAATCATATTTTTAGAGTAAGTTTTAAGGAGTCATGTTAGCAAGTGGATAGAAATAATTTGGCTGTTGTTTTACTACATAAATTCTGAGAAAAATATGCTTAGTTTTGTTCCCCAACAAAGTATTATTAAAGACAGATAGTTATAGTGGCTTTGGTCTTGCATGCACAGGTAAGCTCAATATTGCTTTGGTAAGCATGTCTGTGAATGAATATATGGGTCTGAAAAATATGTTGTTGCCAGAGCTGAGCAACTTAAATTGTAAAAGTACTTTCCTGCTGCAAAGTAGACACTTCTTGTTAATGAAAATTATTGGAATTGCATTTCTGATTTATTGACAAATTAAGAAAAGTACACATATATTTGGTCACACTGTCTTTCTAAAATAGCTTTCTTTTACTCGTACTCATGGATCAATGAAAGCTACAGAAAAAAAATACAATATTGTACTTAAAGCAGAGAGTTTTTTCAAGCTTATCATTTCCAGAATGCAAGCAAGCAACATGTTCCTTACATTTACTATGGCTATGAAATAATCTTTAAAGTATAATAATGTGGTAGTACACCAGCAAGTCATATTTTATGCTAATATTTGAAACCTTTAAAATATTTGAATGTGAGGAAAAAAAGACTGTTTTTGTTTAAAGATTTATCCAAAGCAATCCGCTTGTTGATGTCTGATCCAAGATTCAACTGTTATTGAAATACCATTCAAAATCTATATTTCTCTGCATTCCAGATCCTGAAGATAAAAGAGAAGTAAAAGAGGCCTCTTCCTATGAACAATTGCACCAAGCTCTTTCAGGCTTCTTTTTTTGTTTTGTTTTGGTGTTTTGTTTTGTTTTCTATTCAAGCTGATCAGTGACTGCAGACAAGAAGACACAATGATAGTTGCCCTATGAACATTTTCATCTCTGGCCTTATGCTGATATTTATTTACATCTTGACTAAATTTCAAGATAAATTCTATGAGGGAGGTGGGGAACCACAAAACTCTGCAATGACTTTGGAAAATGTTCCTTGATTTAATATTTAAATTTTAATATTTAATAAATGAGTACATGTAAGATGCAGGTAAAATTTGCTTATGGTAAGCAGAGTTGCTTAATTAAAACACAACTCCCACCAGACATGGCTAGGCCACAGCAATACCAGGTCTCTGTGAGAATAAAAATTCACTTTGAAATGGGTAGAATGCTGCTTACCTGCCGTGGGTTGGGTAGATACAAAATGGGATAAAGAGTATGTAGATTGCATATAATGCAGTGGAGGAGATTGGAAGATGACCATCAGTGAACTAAGAGCCTGCAGGCAAAACTTTGAGCTTCTATTTGTGATTTTTCCATGTCCTCCTTTTGCGGCAGATCTTGCCATGGGGAGAAGGTTTTTAAGAAGATCCAGGGAAAACACGGGAAATTCTCTATCTGTGATATCATATGATTTCCTTGAAGTTGCAATTGTTCATTGGGAAGAACTAGTTTTGGGAATCCTAAAGCTATAATTAGGGGAGCAGATGAAAAGAAGAAATTCTTTTGATTTTTATACAGCTACCGCAGAGACAGAGTATTTAACTCCATGATTAAATTTAAAGCATTGAGCTGGTTTAATATAAAGCAACTTTATAAATTTCAAAAATAGTTCCATAGTTGCTAAGCAAGTAGGAAATTCAAGTTATTTTGATAAGAATGTCAGCATTCTGTTGTGGAAATAAATGGAAACAAGTTTCTCTTTTTATGGTAATTTCAATTTTCTGTGTCTGCAGAAGCATTTAAAAAATCTATTGAGAGAAGATGGTAATTTATAATGAAAATAGTGAATTGTGAAAATTTTTTTGATTAAAACTTTTGACATTAAGGAGAAATCTTCATGCTCAAGGTAATTAATTCATACTAACCCATGAATCCATGATATGTGTTTCTATAATGCCACTTGAAAGAATAAGTGAAAATTCGAAGAAATTTTACAAAGACCATGTACATGAAGCCTCATCACATTGGTCTGTGGTACCTAGTGTTATTGTTTGTGCTCTATAGATAGAGGAGCATCTGGAGGTGTGTGGAAAAGTTATATTCTGCCAGCAAGCAGGAATGAGTCCTGTGTGACTTGCCCAAAATCACACAAGAAGCTCTGGTGGACCTGGGAGGATAATCTAAATCTCTTGGTGCCTTCTAGTGACCTGAGGAGGGGATGGCTGCACCAGTGCCTCACAATCCACAAATGCTTATGCATGTGTGAAGGCTGTTCTCTTGCTGGGAACAGACTGATGGGAAATTGTTAAGGGCATTTTGGTTTCCTCTTGCTTTATCACAAAGGGGTAAATGGGATTAAAGAGCCACAACTTGTATACACTGTTGCACTGAATTAGTACCTAACAGATCACTATCCATGTATATCTATAATACTGTAAGTCAGATAGCCTGTATGCAACTTTAGTAGTTTTCTAATGTACATCTGTCTTGTGTGTTAAGGTGACGAATATATGGGAGGGATCGACCACTTTAGGTTCTGGGTCCTGTCTCAGCCACGTATTTTTTTTTTAAGGTTATTTTCCAAGGAAACATAATGTACTTTGTAAATTGAATTTCATAATTATTGAAATTGTTTGCATATTTATCTGCATCTAAAAGTATTAGTACTCTTGTCAATCAATGATTGTGTGCAAATTACAGAAGTATAGGAATACTAAATACCCACAAATATAATAAGAAGAGACTATAGAGTAGGTAGATGTTGGTACAACAGCAAGACAGTTTTATGGATTAAAATTTCAATTTCAAGGTATTTAGAAATTAAAAATATATTATAATTTTCTTGACAATGTTTGTCATAGGAAGCTCTACGGTGTTTTCATAATAATAATATTAATCACTTAAAAGAACCTGGTTACTTACTAGGCTCTCCAATCCTTCTTTCTAGTTTACACACTCTGTTACTCTAGAGGGTGAAATCCAGAAATCTACACTCAATATTTATGCAGTCTCAAATGAAATAAAATTCCCAGCACATTCAGTAGGACTTTTACCTAAACCAATTTCTGAATAAGTACCTCAGAACCTGTCCCCTAGTGGAAATATGTCATCTGAATTTAAAAAGAATTGCTCTGAATATACAGAGAGCTATCACATTCTGCAGCTGAATAGAATTCACAGCATCCTAGGTTTTAAATTATTAATTCCTATGAATTTGTTTTCCTCTACTTTCCTTCAAAACTTCTCACTAAGAAAGATATTGTCCTTGTTGGTGTGGGGTTGATGTCAGACTTCCTCCATCTAAGGAGCCACCATGGTCAGGTTACTCTTCACTAACCACTTCCCTTCTTGCGCTATACAACCCGAGTGACCCCAGGTCAGATATAATATATTATGGTAGGTGAAGAAATCATCCAGCAATAAGGCTTCATTCCTGTGAATTAACACATACCTGGAGGTCTTATGCTCACTTCAGGTGAAGTTCGTATTTTGACTACAGTTAGACTTTAAATAAGCTACTTGAATAGTTAAAATTATGATAGATATTATTATGCCGTATGATAATACTTCTATATTTGTTGCCACCTGCAATATTTCATGATTATTTAAAGGTAGCATTCAATATTTGATTTTAAATAAGACTAAGCAAACAGAATTGGGTAGTGAATATTTGGGCACATTTTGCCAACTTCTTTCATCTTCTGTATCTTCTATGTTTGCAAGTAACAGTGATTTGAATTTGACTAGAAGAATGTCCTTTTTTGTGAATGAATTTTTTTTCACATTGGTGTAAAATAAGACCAGATTGATGGTATTTCCTGGCTCTTTTTAGAAGCTTTTACTGTGCTAGCATTCATTATGGGCAGTACAGCTCTGATCCAACTAGGTGACAGACCTTCAAATTTATATAGAGCCTTATCTCGGTCACCAAATCATAGATTTGATGAAAGGAATCATCAAATTCATCATATTCATCTCTGGATGAATATCCAGAGAATTTCTTCTTTCCCTGCAGTCTTATTGAAACATGTTCTCTTCTGGGGCAATTGTCTCATGAAGGTGCAGCCTTTCTCCAAGCTTGGGGAAGAGAAATCTTATTTAGACAAATCAATTTTTCAAAAATTGCTGTTTGATTATTTATGTAGCATGTTGTTTCTACTCTCTGAAAGTTTCAAGATCTTTCAGTGTTGGAACAAGAGAGTAATTCAGAGTGTATTAAGTGATTAAAAATTTCAAAATGATGACCGAAAATTTTATTTAATCAAATATTATGCAAGGAAAAACTGAATATGGTAATGCTCTTATCTTCCATTGTATATCCTCTGTTCAGATTACGTAGTACTTGGAGTACTGAATTTTACATTAGTATGGGGTGGAATGGGTGATAAAGTGCGGTAATGCGTATTGTCAGTATTTGTTATTTAGAAAACAATATTTTGATTAAGCATAAAGGTCAATTGATATGTTTCCTGCTTCTATGAGTGTAACTCAGCATATTCTTTTTCATCAAAACTCGTTCTCACAAATTCAGAACCCCAAGTCCTAAAAACTTGGGGATTGATTGTTAATTGTTTCAGAATTTTGTCTAGAGAAATACGTCGTACAAAAACTTGCATCACAAAGAACTTAGGGGAAGAGTAAGTAAGAAAATTCATACAATGATAGGATAAGCACAGCCTATGCAAATTTGTTTAAGAACTTGAATCTAAACGTGTTGCTGAAAATAGCAAACTTTCAAGTGATTGTGCTGTATTATTCAGTGGCCCATATGGTACTAACACTGTTACTGCTTGGATCAGCCTACCACTCAGACTGAGTAACAGATAAAGAAGTGGAGCTTGATCATTTAAGTCAGTGAGAGGTCTGCCACTGAGTTTGATCAGAAAAAAAATAGAACCTCTGCTCCCTGCCTGATACTTTCCACAAAACTTCTGTATTTTTAAATGTGGCATGCTGAGACTTGACATCTGAAAATTTGTATATACTTAGATAAGTGAAACATTATATTAACAAAACTAGCATAGTCTCTAAAGGATATGAGGGAAAATGCCTTTATTTATAGACAATGATTGTAGTTTTCCTTTTAGTGCTCTTAGAAGTTCTTTCAGTCCCCTTGGTCTTAAGTGGTATTGGTACTACAGCATCGTATCATCCCATACACCTTAGGAAGCTGTAAAAAATAACTGCCTTTTCTGTAGGTTTTGCAAAGAAAATAAATTTAAAATGTTCTTAATTACTAAGTACAAATAAAATAGAGAAAAATATACTTTTTAAGAGAAAGTAATTTATCAAAATTAGTTGTTAATTAAATTTCCTCTTTCCCATCATTAGCTGAAAAAAAATTAGTCTATGTAGATTCCTCTTTTGGCAGCACAGGGAATCATCCATTATGACCTGAGCAGCCAATGAGGAGTCACAGTCTCTTGTGACATGAGGTTATGCCTTCCTGAGATCCATCTTGTCCAGTACTAAAGACAATTAGGAAAACCTTGAAGAGATAAAAGTGAAGCCCAAGGATTGGAAGATGACTGGTCATTTTTCATTAGCTACTACTCTACAGTATGGAACAATGTCATGTAATGACCAAAAACTCTCTTAACACCTGTCATGTAGGTAAAGTAGATATTACAGAATCAATGAAGTTGTTACACTGAGGGAGAATTTCATCCAAAATGGGAAGATATTGAATGAGTTCTTACAATCACACTTTTCTGTTGTTTTCCATAGGTGGCCTGGTGATATTTTCAGATTCCTTCCACCAACCTGCCAGATGACAGTATGGGGCTACTCAGTGTCTTTTTCATAAAATGTTGTGCCACGTGCAAACTTTCATCTTACCCCTCAGTTTGCCTTTATGTTCCCTGTGCTTACTTTCAAAGATGTAGGCATTTTGCTAAACTGCAAGGAAACTCTATTGTGTAAATGACGAAGTTCAGAGTCACAGGTAGTCCTCTGTCTAATTGCACATTTCTTACCAGTGCAGAGTTTAAGGATTACAGGAACTGTTTTTTATCGTATTATACCCTGCAAATTCAGTGAAAAGTAACTTCTATAGATTGTAACTACAATGGATTTTTTTTCTCCTCATTGTGTACAGATTAGAGCCATATTGAATTATAATGCCTCTCATTTCTTTTCTGTGCATTAGGAATGGAGGAATGTCAAATGTATCCAATAATGTGGAAAGAAGGTATCACAGAGTAAATTGCAGATGCAAATGAGTGACATCAAAAGCCTTTTTGTCCTAACTCATAGCTCCAGTGTTATTAGCTATTATCCCTGGACTGGTAATTTACAGTTAGTGTCAAAATGACCTGACATGTTGCTGGTAGTATGAAAAATGATAATGAAGATTACTGGTCTTCTATGAGGTTTCTTGCTCTAACTAGATAAATAATTCTTTTGAATGAAAGTGATTTTGTCAGAGTCAAACAGGTTGAATATAGATGTTTAATGCAATATTGAAGGAGATGTGGCTGCTCCAGTGCACTGCAATGCCAGTTTCAGAACTTTCTTGATTAATTTGATTACTTTGAAATCACAACTGATAAAATTAATTCCAGGCTCACTGCAATTGCTAGGAGCATTTCTGCTGATTTCCATAATCTCACCAAGAGGTATTTTAAAGAACAAACACCCTCCCCTAAACCAACCAAAAAACACACCCCATCCTCCAAAATCCACAAAAAAACCAAGCAAGAAGACACCACATTGTTTAAAAAGGCCTAAAAGGAAACTTCAATATTTATAATAAAAATTATCGTAAGGTATTTCATGATTTCTCTCTTTTCTTTGCTCAAATATTTGTTTTATAACTTTTCCTGCTGAAAGACTCAAACTTAGAATTTCCTTAATATTTAATATCTGGCTAAATATTACTTAATACTAGTCACATATTCATTTTATTTAAATTTTATTCTTATAGTCTATCAGAGAAATATAAAATATTGCCACTTGCTTTCATTAGGCTAAAATATTTCCTCCAGTTCATATTGGATTGATGTATTTCAGTTTGGTTTCAATAGTGTTATAGAAACCTTCCTTAAGCCTTCCTCCCTGTATCATACAACTTTCTAAAACTAAACCTCTTTAGCCTCAGCAAAGCACAGAGTGTTTAAATAGAATTTAAATGAATTATAGAAAATATGACTTCATATTTTTCCCCATTAGTTTGTATTAGACAAATAAAAGAGGCCCTGTATCTTGTATCAAGCCAAACTTATCTTTATGATTCCTATACTTTCATCTGAACCCACAGCAAAGGAAAATGGCACACGCTGAGCAACTTTTTATGCTCATGGTAATCTCACTGTGACAGATTTACTTTAATCTGTCAATGATTCATGTTTGACACAGACTTGAATTAATGTTGAGAGAATTAAAAGGATTGGCAAACCTTTTCTCTTTAAACTTAGGATGCAAAGCAGACAGGGAGTTGAATACCTCTAGCCAAGACAATTAATATATCAAAGAATGTTCCTTAGGCTAGACTCAAAGATCAGGTGCTCTTGCTACAAGGAAGAGGAATTCATTTTGGGGGAGGGAGGAAGACCAGGAAAATTAAACTGGAAATGACATTTTCCCCTCTCCCTCAAGAATGTCAAGAAAGACATCTAGGTTTACATATAGTAGACATAACCAGACTGAGACATGGTTTCTGTAACAATAATTAAATGCATCAAAGCAGCCAGTCAAACACAATACAAGTATGCCTTTTTTCATAAAGAGAATCTGGAAATAGCAATTTAGTGCCTGGCAAAGGGTCAAGGGAAAAAGTGACCAGATAAAGAGAGAGGATGCTTTAAGCCTCAGATTTTGGCTTCCACTCAATGTCTCTGTATAATTGTTTCAGTGTATATTGAAGTAAGTGGAAAAACTCCCATTGACTTGAATGCTGCTTATGCAGTAATGGTTTGGCCACAGTTATGACACCCGCCTTTCTAAGGGATAACGTTGGAAGCTTTGTTGGTTTCAGACCTACTCCATCTGAAATCAGTTAGTAACAGTAAGGGTCTGTGTTGAACATCAGTGATGTTAAGATGGTTACTCTCGCTTCCAGGTCCAGGATGCTGCTGTGGTGCAGTATTTGTAGGAGAGAAGAGGATTTACACATGTGTCTTCCAGCTAGGGATCTCACTTTCAGATTAGTACTGTATTAGCTTTTCCTTTCAACTAGGCAGAATCAAGAAGGTGATAATACAATTATCAGCATGGTTCTGAACATTGTGCTCCATATACCTGGCACAGGAAACTGGTATACCTTGTTATTGGGAGGCTCTTGCATGGGTGTATGAGGTAAATCCTAAAGAATGGTTCTGGAGTCGTGCTTAGACAAGTCTCCAAAGGAAACTAGGTCATATATATTTCCCTTGAATAACCACTTCTGAATTTGGCCTGTTTTGCTTTGGAGAAATATTTCTTTGGCAATATTTATATGAGGGCTATCTTGAGGTTTCGTTAAACTTAGAGAAAAAAAAGAAATGCCCCTCCTCTATGTTTTTACTAGTGAAATATGCTATGATTTCCAGAAGCAAATTATTATGTTAACTCTTTTATTTACCTGTTTTCATGTCAAGGTTAAAAGAATAGAGCATACTAGATTTAGGAAACCTAAGTGTCAACATGAGGTAAAGTGCACTAGCATTACATTTCTACACCAATCACAACTAATAAGTTCAAAACCACATCAACTAAGGTTATTGTACCCTTGACTTGAAATGTTAACTGTAACACAAAAACAATCACTTAACACTGCTAGACCTCTTCCTTGTCAAATCACATATCACTAATGTGATTTTGACTGCAAGTTTGGTTGTGTGAATTGTCAGGTTTCCTTTGAATCCACACAGAATTGATTGGGGTAAAATACCAATGTTACAGTAACTTCTGTGCTTTAGGTTACATAAATGCATATAATTCTCCTTTTTACTAAAAATCACTGCTGGTAAATATAAAAAAAGAAAACAGAAGAGAGAATATTTGAACTGCTGCTACTAATTATTCAGCGCTGAAGACTAGTCTTTTGCAAAGCCTTAAATAATACATACAGAGAGATTAGAAATCCCTGGCAATGAAGTTTTGAATTTCGTTCTATATGCCCCTCTTCCGTATTTTCTTTGAAGCTTGCTCACATTTTTAGGATGGCAAATCTTTTATTCCAATTCAAAATATTTTTTTGCATCAAGAACTTTAGCCAAGCCAATGCTTTTTCTTAAATGCAAGTCTTCAAAGGGGAAAAAAAATGTTGAAATTTGTTGTTTAAAAACATGTTGCTTTACGTTAGCCAAGGTGTAAAACTTCTGTTTTATTTTTGGTTTGTTTTTCTTTTTTCCTTTTTGAATAAAACCAACTCAGAATATGTATGCTGAGAAATTTCAAATGACCCTTTCATTAAGTAGTTTTGAAAATCAACATCTGTCTTCATAACATCTAAAAAAAAAATAATGTCTTTGTATTTCTTCTATTGTTTCAGTGAAAATATTTTTTTCTCTGAAAAATAACAGAAGAAATGTATTTTATTAGGAAGCAGACAGACATCCAGAGGTTAAAATTCCAGCAATTCTTAATTGGAAAGTGCTACTGAATGGTGCAAACTTTTTGTATTACAAACTTCTTGAGCTGAATTACAAAATATGTGAAGGAAACTGCAGAATGATCAGGGGTTAGAAAGAAAACTAGAAAACAAAGGTATAAAGACACACTATATAAAGGCCTGAGGCAGTGCACCTTATTTATACAACAGAGGATGTCTACAGAATAAGCAACCAGCACAACAGGGATATGACTACTAGATAGGTTTGAATCAGTGGATTTGTATTCTTCTCACATATCCCTCTTCCCAGAAGCAGAGAAAATGAAAGAAACTCCCTCCAGAGCACTCTCACCCATTCATCCTTTTCAAATCTGATGCTCACAGTTATGATAGTTATATTTTAGCATTAGGCAACCCAGGCTACTAATCTTACATGACCTCTTCCAAGCTAAGTCATGCCCTCATGAGTCATTTACTTTCCTTTTCTCTTTTTTTTTTTCTTTCTGTGGGAGGAAACGTTATCAAAATAATAATAATAGTAACAATAGTATCGAAATAAAGATAGAATCTCTATCTTGTTGCTGTCTAAACATAAAGATGTAGAGCATAGTTTTCCATGTCACGGGATGTGCATTCTTTCTAGCTTACAATCTTCCTGCTTCAATTTATTTGCAAGTGGTCCAGTATGAGCTAAAGCAGAACCAGTTCTTTAACTTTTCAGCTAAGCCTCTTCTAAGTAACTTAATTTTCTGAAATTTAGCAACATGTTTTTCAGACAGTGGATGTCTCTGAATGATAACATGTGACGTTTATAAGTATCACTGAAGTAACAGGGCGCTGGTATGCAGAGAGCTCTTTGTGCTTATTCCTACAGAAGGCAAGGCCATTTTTGTGTTGCTGCAATGCTATACATTAAAGGGAAAAAATAGTTGGACCTGCAGGGAGGAGCAGACAGGACAGGTGACCCAAACCTAAATAATGAAGTATTCCATTCCATGTATCTCATAGTCAGTATAAAGCTGAGGGGTCATGAAGGTCAGTCTCTCTTTTATGGCCAATGCCCTGTGAGGACCTTGTCTGTCTGTCTCTTGCCAATCACAATCTGCGTGTTCTTGAATCCAATTCTTGAATCCAGTTCATTAATGCAGCTCATAAATCCAGCTCCTGTCTGTCACTGAGTCCAGAGTAGGACTGTCCGCATGCCTGCCCTGCAGTATCGGTGGAGAGGTATAGTCACCTGTAGAGTTTGATTTGGTTTTGTGTATTTGTATATATTATTATAATGATTATTGTTGCAATTGTTATTATTATTGTTGTTGTTATTTTTTCATTAAGCTGTTTTAGTTTTAGATTCCAACCCACAAGTCTCTCTCATTTCCCTTCCCCCTTTCCCTGTGTATACATGTGAATCTGGGGCTACAAATGCCCACTTTAGAATCATAGAATCATAGAATAACCAGGTTGGAAAAGACCCACCGGATCATTGAGTCCAACCATTCCTATCAAACACTAAACCATGCCCCTGAGCACCTCGTCCACCCGTGCCTTAAACACCTCCAGGGAAGGTGACTCAACCACCTCCCTGGGCAGCCTGTTCCAGTGCCCAATGACCCTTTCTGTGAAAAATTTTTTCCTAATGTCCAGTCTAAACCTCCCCTGGCGGAGCTTGAGGCCATTTAGCTGCTGACCAGTCCAGGGTTGGGGCTAAACTGGGACACGGAAGGGACGTTTTCTAAATATAAGGTTTGTAACTACCCTTGAATGCAAATAATATCTAATCGCAGTTTTATTAAAACCAATTGACTAATCTCTCTTTAGTGTTTTCATAGGGAGGCAACAACAAGGAGTGGAAAGTACCATCCCTGCCATGACAAAACACCCCCAGCAAAACAGATTTACAGAAGCTCAAGGCAGCAAAGAAATCAGCATTCCAGTGAGTGGTTCTGTCTCTAAAAATCTCTCATATTTTATCACTAATATTCAATGTAAGTTCAGATCTTCTAGCTTTTTTTTTGCAAATGTAGTACTTGCAGATTACTTACAAGCATATATACATGGATTTGAGATTTTCATCATTAAAAAGCCCAACCAGCTAACAAAGATTTATATTTCTTGTGCTAACAGACAAATTGTTACAACTAGTTTGTGTATCTATGACATTAAATGTTCTTTTCTATGCATTTGGGGTTTGAGAAAGACTCTAGTGATTGGTAGACCTTGTCCTGGATCTTGCTTGAGAGCACCTTGGTGGAATGTGTTAAAAGAACAGGGTCTTGGCCTTGCAAACACTACTGCATGTGTCAAGCTTCCCCTGCGGGACTACCTGCATCTGCCTTGGGGACTATCTGAAACTATATACAGAAGTATTGATTTTGCAGAGTGAATGTTAGGATACAAATATTATTCTGCTAATTATTTTGCCTCTTCAAAGTATAATACAAAACCACTGCATTCTATTTTCATCTGTGGTTGGAGTTAAAAGATGAGTACAGTGGGCTTGTTTAAAGTATTGTTGCTTTTACCCAACCTCCTCCTCCTGAAATATTCTCATTTCACCTCTGTAATTAACATCAATGTGTTTTCCTCATACTCCCTATCTACATTTGGGCAATGACAGAAGCAAATGCCTTGTCTGATGAACATGCAAGTGAAAGTACGTAGGAACAAATTTGCCAAGAATCTTATTCCTGTTGACAGGTCTGCCTCTCGTGACATTAATGATGCTTCAAAAAGCATTGATATAAATGAAAATACAGTCAAAACTAAGCCACACACAGGATGGGGAACCATTCACTCTCCTTTTAGTGTCCCCAGAGGTGGTAGAAAAGCTGCAGCTTTCAGTTGTGAGTACCTTCCACCTTATCCTGGATACTTGTACAACAATCATATTTCATGCCTGTCTGTATATAATGAATCACATCAGGCATCCTCAGGGTTAAATCACCAAACGATTTAAAGTTCCATCCAAAAACCTGCAGTTTTCAAAAAAAAGTCTTTTCATTGACTTTGGTGGGGTTAGTCTCAGTGTGTCACTGGCACTTAATTCACTGGCTACTTTTATGCCTTAGGAGGTCCACATTTCCGGAGCACTTAGAAATCAAAATACCAGCTTAATCCTCCAGCCTTCATATAAGAAAGCACGTATTAAACTTCAACAAATACAATTGTAGCTTGGAATTTTGCAGAGTTTATGTGCAACTTGGATTGGTTATAGGCCTTATGCAGCTTCTGCAAGCAAAGATGAATGTTAGCTCCACTGGGCACTGCAAAGCCTCTCATCTTTTGTTGGTGGTAAAGGGCTTGGTCTAAGAGGTTAGTAAAGAACGGGACAATCTATGAATGAGACTGGGGCTAAGGTAAGTACATGCAGTAATGTGCTTGAGTCCTTGCCTAATGATGAGGTGCCTTTTGGTAGTGAAGGGCATTTCCTTTCCTGTACACAGCGTTCGGTTCCTTAAATATGTATTTTAACACCTGACACTGCTGATTGTGCTTCTCTGATATCCCATGGTTAAGACAGCAAACGCTAGAGGATAATATTCTAGCAAGAACTACTTTGCACTCCTTCCATGAAACATGCACGAAGGTCAAAAGATTTCAAGGGAGGTTTTGTGGACAAGAAAGCTGCTATGTTCCTGCAGTGGCAACAGTCATAGTAGCATATGAGAAATTTGCATTGTTTAATTCCTTTGCACATATTCCTGCAGGGGCCTTGTTTTCCACTAGTGTGGGGTTTTGTTTTTCTGGCAAAGAAAATTTTCTCTCTGCACTGCTTCTCTTTCTTTCTCAGTGTCTGTCTTTTTTCTCACTTAAGCCCCCTAGTGAGGGGCTCGTTCTTCCTCTTCTCCCTTTTCCAATAGCTTTACTCCTGGAAGCTTTGTACAAACTGTTTCCTGACACCTGCACCAGCCCTTTCTTTGTCTTTCTAAATGCATAGCTTCCATTACAGCAGTATGTATATTCTCTAAGCAAAGGCATAATCCTTTCAATTAACGTTGATTTTGCTATAAATTATAGAGGAATATACCCCTTTTGGTGTACTTGATGTTGGCATCTTGTATACCAAAGAGGGATGTTCCTCCAAATCTGAACAACAAGGATACTAAATGGATGGAAAGAATGCCCTGTAGACCTTGAACTTCCCAGGAAATCCTCGTTTACTTCCATCAGGATATCGAGAGAAGGAAATTAAATGGCTTAACATCTGCACTCTCTTTACTGAACTGCAGTTACTGAGTTTAATGCAACATTTATGCCTAACAGAATAAATCAACTGTGCAACATGTTGAGCTTCTGATTATAATAAGATGGGACAATAACCAATAAGACATGAAGCCACATCTGCAACAATGTGATAGGACTGAGACAGAAAAAATATTCCCTCTATCCTTGAGGAAAATGGACCTTGTGGTGACCTTGAAAATCCATTTGGCCATTCTAAATTAAGGCAAGAGAAACAACTCTTACTGTATCTTTCTGGACAAGATTTCTGATTGCAACCATTACAGAATGCTGAAACTCCACGACAGGGAAACTTCTCTCTGCATCTGTGTCTACCTTGATGGTAAACATTTGAAATACTGCCCTAAAAAACGTGTCCTTGGGTTGTACATTTTAGTATATTTTTTAGAATTTAATCAACTTAAATTTCATGATTTCCAGATGTGGGCAAATTTCTCTTACATTCTTGGATTTCAGCCAATTTCACTTCAATCTTGTTTACCTTCTGCATGTCCTTATGCTTCCACAGAACAGACTATGCCAATTTGGAAAGGGCTTAGCCTCATCTGAAGTTCTCTATCAGACTATGCCTTTCCTATTCCCTTAAAAACTGCTTCCCCCTCATTTCAAATGAAAGAATTTATGACTTATTATTACACATATCATATAGTTAAATTGTCTTTTTTATACAAATGGTCCTCAAACGCCTAGTTATTTTATATTATTAATTTCCTTTTTCTCTTTAAATATAAATAAATCCCCCCCAACAATATCAGATGATGGATGCTCTACCTTTATATAACCTTGCCTTTACCAGGTGTCTTCATTCCAGAAAGGCCTGGCAAGCCCCAGGGTTCTCATTTTTCTTGTAATTTCCCTTCATTGGCATATAAATTGGCATTAAGCACACAGACATTTTTGACCTTGAAGTCTTCTTGACAGAACAGAAAAGCAAGACCCCCTTAAACAATAGAGGCAGTCCATAGTTTTATGGTTATAAAATAAGATCCCATTTCTTTTCAAATGTTGTGGTGATTTTTCAGTGTTTTATTTGCTGTCTCTCTGGAGAGTTACAGGTTTGTTTCTTTCACCTCCTGAAAATACAACTTGAAGTCTAGAAGGCGTCTTTTTAAAAAAAAATATACCCTATTTTAATTTCAAAAATGTTAGTTGTCTTTCTCCATATTTAACCTTTTCTTCCAGTATTAAACACTCCTCCTTTTCTGTTATTTCTTTTTTTTTTCAGTTTTTCTTGACAAAATGCTTTGTGCTTTATACTGTCATGCTCTCCTTTAAGTAAAGATCCAGTAGCATTTAGATTTTCAGTATTAGTCCTTAACTACCCTGTGCACAGACTTTATAAATATTATATCAGCTTTCTCTTTAACAAAAAGAACAAAACCATCCTGTTCTTATTAAGAATACAGTGATGAAAACTCATGCAATTTACTCTTGGTGCAGTCTTTCATTAAGAGAAATGGAAAGCTGATTTTATAGTCTGAATCTGTGCCTTGATAATATAATTGCTCATGTCTCATTGACAGAACACAATAAAATATATTTCATTGATACAACACCCCAGTTTCATTCTTAATAAGTAAAGAGATCACAGTATTCCAGACAATTCATTCTGTGATCAAAGGGTTGGCAGAGACTTTAAAAAACCCCTTGCCTGCTGGACACATTATCCTACATTTCTGTATGGCACATAAAGCATTTAGGATTAGTTACCGCTGTTGCCTTTAGAAACCATGACTTGGAAAACTGGAAGGAGAACAATTTAGATCCTCCTGTTGCAGTTAAGTGGCAGTGACTTTTCTAGGTCCAGGGAGCAGCAGTGTGTCTGTAGCTCTTCAGGATGGCTGCGTATCTTCAAAATGGATAACCCCATTATGAAAATCTCACTATGAGCTCATGAGCCTCAGCTCACAAAGGAGCAAGCTTATTGTCTCAGGTCCTCTTCTGGGGAGGGCTGTTAAGTTCAAAAAGAACTGGTTGCTTTTTAAAAAGAGACAGAAATCTCTGGTTTATTCATGCATGTAAAACTGCATACACTTCACAAAAGGATACAGAAGGATGGGGGGTGGGATTCAGAGCCTGCAAAATTTTATTTTCAATATTAGTTATGGCTTGTGAACTATTGTTTCAATGCAGTAAACTCTTCTTGAGTGAACCTTCTCCTGAAGCAGGTGCTATGCTGTATGAATATACCAGCTCTCAAACAGTGATGATGGCTCAACTCAGTGGCCTGCGTAAACTTCTTGTCCCTTACATGCCAGTGTATAAGAATTTTTTATTCTCCCTCTACACTTCTCTTTTCCACATTCGGTTGTTTGTTCATCACATTCTTAGCTTCATTTTCAACCTATGTGTCACTGGAGTTTCTCTCTGCTCCCTCACCAATCCTTTATTTGTAGTCTCTCCTATGCAGGATGACAATCAAGTGACATTCAGTTCTCTACCAAACTTTTCAAAACAGAGTGTTCCAGATGATTTGAAATTAAGTAAATTGAATATATTATATACAAATCTATACACAGATGTGCTGTGGATAAATCAAAATTAAAACATCTGAAGAATTGTTTTTAAAACCGTAGCATATATACGAATTTGTATTAATTCTTCCAAGTGATTTGAGCTGCTGCTTGGTTGTGGAAAACCTCCTCTTGCACGAAGTTGTTGAGATGCTTAGAAATGTGGTAATTAGTGGGAGAGAGGTCTGGTGAGTAAGCTGGGTGAGGTAGAGTTTTGTAGCCTAGTTCATGCAGCTTCTGCAGAGCCATTTGTGAGGTGAGGTAGGGTATTGTCATGGAGAATGATTGGTCCTTTTGATTGACCAGTATTGGATGTTAACATTGCAGTTCTTGGTGCATTTTATTGATCTCCTGGCAGTACTTCTCTGCTGTGTTGGTTTCACCAGGATCCAGGATCCTTCTTCGTCTTCAAGGCATTCATTTCTATTATGACATTTTTTGAACCAGTGTTGAGCTGTACATTTATTGATGGTCCCCTGGCCAAATGCTTGCTTGATATTTCTAGCAGTTTCACTGCTGTACATCCCCTTTTAAGCTCCTACAACAAAGTTGCTGGAATGTGATTTTTTCCACCTTTATTTTGACAGTGTAATACAAAATAGTATTTACAATGAAAACAAAACCAGAAGCATAAAGAAGTAGAGAGAATTTTGCTCTTTAAAATGGTATACTACGTAGAATCATAGAATCGTTAGGGTTGGAAGGGACCTTAAAGTTCATATAGTTCCAATCCCTTGCCATGGACAGGGACACCTCCCACCAGACCAGGCTGCCCGAGGCCCATCCAACCTGGCCTGGAACTGCCTCACCACTCTCAAGGTGAAGAAATCCTTGTTTATGTCTAGTCTAAATCTGCCTCTCTCCAGTTTATACCCATTCCCCCTAGTCCTATCACTACAAGGGTTTATGAAAAGTCCCTCCTCAGCTTTCTTGTAGCCCCTTTCAGCTACTGGAAAGTTGTTATAAGGTCTCTTTGGAACTTTCTCTTCTCCAGACTGAACAAGCCCAACTCTCTCAGCCTGTCCTCGTATGGGAGGTGCTCCAGCCCTCTGATCATCTTTGTAGCCCTCCTCTGGACCCATTCCAACAGCTTCATATCCTTCTTATGTTGAGGATTTTGGAACTGGACACAATACTCCAGATGAGGTCCCACAGGAGAGGAATAGAGGGGCTGAATCACTTTCCTCGACCTGCTGGCCACGCTTCTTTTGATGCAGCCCAGGATACATTTGGCCTTCTGGGCTGCAAGCACACATTGCTGGCTCATGTCAAGCTTCTCATTGACCAGCACTCTCAAGTCCTTCTCTGCAGGGCAGCTCTCAATCACATCATCCTCCATCCCATATTGAAACCGGGGATTGCGACAACCCAGGTGTAGGACCTTGCACATGAACACTATTAAATAAAATGTTTTATTTTTAATTAAAAAAATTGAACTATTAAGGTTTAATTAAAAATAAGCATCAGTTTAAAATGACAACAATGACAATTATTTTTACACCAATCCTCAATGTCAGATACCACATCTTGTGTGTCTACCAGTTCTAAAAGTGTGTATGTGTTATGAACTATATGTATAGTAATTCTGGCTTATTGCACCTGTATAATATTACCAATGTGAGATAAAGGCCTGGGTTGCATTGTACATGTAACTAGACCGGGGTGACTACTGAGAAAGGGTTCATCCGTAGTTGTCCTCTCTAGCTGATTCTTTCGCATTAAAACAACTTATGTGGTAATGCCTTCAGAAAAAAGTTTTCAAACAACCATTTGGATTATCACATGAAACAACTCATGCAATTTCACCTTCTCACTCAACACTTAAATCTCTCTTGAAAGGCACAGTTAATTTTTAATGATTTTTCTCCAGAACCAGCCTAACTTTTTACAACTAGAGCTGATATTAGCCCATGAATGAATAACATCAATTGAAATGTACTTTTTATCTTTAAGGTGATTGATGTAATTTTGTATTAAAGTGACCTTTTTAAGAAATGTTTTGACTATAATGATTTCCTGTCCTTTTTGCTCAGCAATCAGAACAGCAGAACTGGCATAAACCTGTTTCAGCTGCTTGATGTTAATGCGAGAAAGAAAGTGAGCTGCACAGTGTGCATGCCTGTAGGATGGTGGCACTGAATACAGGTAAGTGCCAGCACTGATAAACCACGGAAATTTAGAATTCTAACCTAAGAGGTTAGTCAGGAAAGGGAGTAGGGCTGCACAGGACTGAAAATACAGTCAAATTGCTCTCCTGAATTTAATTAGATTACATTAAATTTCTTACAAAGAAGCTTTGTTATCAAGTGAATTGCATCTGTTTCTGACGTGAATGGGCTGATTCATGTTTTAATATAGGCAGACTGATCTTGATAGTTTTGGAAGTCTGGCACTTAGAAAAACTATGATTTACGCTTATGAATGATACCTATTATATAGTTATAAAAACATACCTGCATTTGTGTTAAACTGACTGATAGCTCCTTATAGGAAGTCATCTTATTATGGGTTTTCCTAACAGGCATAACAAGGAATAGCAGTAATATTTTGGAGTCTCTGAGTGAATGTTATATTAAAGATATTTCCTTTCAAAAGAGAGAAGTATAGGTAAATTTTACTGAATGGAAATTTGTTCTAGAAAACATAAGTTGAAATTTTATGCAGGTAAACACAGTTACAAAAATACAAAGGTTCATTCCTACTTGAAAAAAAACAAATCGGAACCATGTAAAGACTGAGGTGAGACAGGAGCTTGGACTAGATGTCCCATATAACCGCTTTTGTTTTTAGAACATGTAGGCAGTACTACAGGCTTATTTTCATTTGAACACTGTTAAATATCATAGCCATACTATGGCTGCTTTCCTCCCCCACTTAGTTTTATTTCCTTAGTTTTCACTCTTGAGAAGAATATAATCTTTAACAAGTAAAGTCAAGTTATTATCTCCTGTTTGTAGAAGGAGAGGTAGCAAAACTATTTCTGTGATGTTCTTTGAACAGTGAAGTGCACTTTTTCATAATAACTGTGATCTTAATATTTAGGTAAATAAATCAGAAATACAGAATAAGGCAGAATTAACAGGATCTGTTTTAAAATAAGGTTGTAATTACAAGCTCTCCCACTACCAGGATTTATTTCATAGAGCATATGGCTTCTCTAATTAAGAAGAACACTTTTATTTTTTTATCTTTTAATCTTTTAAGCTGCATGTAATACTCTAAGTTCTATTCATGTATTACCAAACTTGTTAAATGTGCCTGCTTCTGCACCTGAATTTTTTCTCTTGCTCAACTCCCTCCTGTTAAAAGCTGAAGTTAAAAAAAAGAACATGACATAAAATAATATTTAGCTTTGAAGCTAATGCTGGACTTCCTTTTAAATTTTTTCTCTTATTCTAACTTTTTAAAGTTTGTAATCCATAAGTTTAGTTCTTCTATCTGTTTGAAAGTGTTCACCTGACCCTTATCCTTTTTTTATTGCTGCTGTCTCCCATTTCATATGTCTATAGGATGATTCGTTTATTACACAATTATTGCTGTGTCAAGTATCCTGAACATAATTTGATTAATATCATTAAGAATAGCTGTGGCTGATACAATAAAGTATAAAACATAGTTTGTCCCTTTAGAAAGCAATTTTCTGTCTTGTGCTTGTTGTCTATATAGTGAGAAAAATCCCAAGAGCTTAAGTAAACTAACAATTTAGGAGCTATATTTTATGAGAAAATGGGCCAGGGTTTACTCTAGAACGTTCTTTGTTATGCTAAACATATCTACTTGAAGGTCCAGATGTTTCCAGCTGCTAATCAGCATGAATACTAGGTGATCAGGATATGTTTTGGTTTATTGTGTATGCAGGATGGAAAAGGATTAAAGGGATATTTTTATCAAGTATGTCCCACTCCTGAGATCAATAAGATATCAGTGCTAAACCTGAGTCTTGCTGGTCATGGAGTAGAAGTGGTATTCCAAATTATACTGAGGTAAGAAAACAAATCATCATAGTCCTACACACAAGACTTCAGGAAAAAAATATCTTTCCTTGCTGCACCATTCTACGGTTACCCTTCCTTACTGTAATATGTCTCTGTGTTGTATACTAACAGGGCAGGTATAAAGATGAAATAGCTATAGACATAGCCCTGAAAGGAAAAGGCCTCAAAACATCTCAGTTAGAAGAGCTGAAGGATAAGTTTTGACATATATTTCTTAAAGCTGATCCTATGACACCCTGAGCAGCTGCTGCTGATCCTGTGTAGATTTTGACCATTCATATGAATTCTGGAGTATTTTACAGTTGGAAATTGTAACCTGTGGGAAATGAGATTAGATGCTACCTAGAAGTTCTCCTTGCCCTTCCCCAGGAAGCAATGGGTTTATCAACTACTAAGTCTTGGGTTTTTGGCCTCCAGCCTGCTATTCATCCATTAAATAGCACTGAGTGCACAAGTCATCCTACTGTTTTCAATGGGGATACGCATGTGAGTACCACTTTATATAGGAAAGAATTAGTGCCTAAATTGCCCACAATCTGGTTGTTATGACATTAAAGTTTATTGTCTTAGATTTACCCAATTATTGTTCTAAATTGTGACATAAATCAGGCTCAGTAGAAAGATTTTTAAAAAGCTCCCCAAGCACCCCCCAGATTCGCTAGCTTGAATACCAACATCCTTCCAATTATAAAACACCTAAACAAACCAAAACAAAACTCCAAGTAAATAAAAATCCCCAAAGCAAAGTGTAGAAAAGTCATGGAAATTTCCAATCATTGATATCTTATTTTGCGGGACTTTTTGCAAAGTAAAGATACCCAGAGTACTCTTATATTTGTGCATTCATACCCTAGCTATACTTGCAATCAATTTTTTTGGTAACAACAAGTCCAGCCTGTCCTTTTTGTACTTATTCTGTACATTGGCTTATCAATAAATCATTCAAATGATCTTAGTCATTCTACTGCAAGAGGAAGAAGCTATTCTTTCTCTTCACTGTCAAATCTACTTCTAAGCTTATCTGTTCACAGGTACATGAATATTTATATGGTTGACATTTTCAAAGCTTCTTTGGCCCCACATTCTTAATGGAGAATAACATTCCAGTTTAAATGAGTTAAAATAATTTTGTTTTAATTTAGTATGAAACATTATTACTGTCTACAAACTAATGCTTACACAGAAAGGAAAAATTGAGGATGCCCATTTTAGTGAAAGATGTTGAGAATTCTTGATTCATTTTGATATCTAGTGACGTAATCATATGCCAAAACGCAAAAATTATAAGCAAGATATAAAAATTGGTGAATTGTAAATATAACTGTATTTAATAAGGTACTCTCAGCTGCTAGTTGCCTTCTTAAATTTGAAATCAGAAGATCAATGTCAGATGCCTTTAAGTAAACTCATATAAGGTATAAATTTTGTGAAGATATACCTTAATGATGTCAGTAAAGAGGGAGGAGATATTAAGCTATATTCTTTACACTACTGGAGATGCCAGTGTCCACAGCTCAAGTTTTACTCCATTATTGCATTGTATGTGAAGCAAGATGTCATGCACTTTGCATTCGAGCCCTGGATCTGACCACGTTCATTCTGTATCTCCTCAGGTTCTCATTGGGAAAAGGGCAGTAATAAACACTGCACTGAGATCTGTCAAAATGTGTCATACTTGAACAGTTAACTGTGAAATGCTCAGAGGTCTACACATGAATGACACTTAGCAAATTACAACATATTGACAAGTGATTTTTCAAAGGAAACCTTTAACAAGGGTGCTCCCGGTATGTTACCTTTTCTCTGCAGCATCTTCAAAACTCCATACTCAGGGTCATTTTCTGAAGATGAATTTGTGAGTAAGCATGAAACAGATTTGTCAAGCTGCTGTCCGCAAAGTAGTTAACAACCTACACGGTGAAAGGTGGAAGAACAAAACAGATGGTTGTAGCTTGAACATTTATTAGGTTCCAACTTTCAATTTTTTTTAAAAATGGGATTATGCTGTTTAAATAAAATAACATACAATTGATATGAGACTCGGGAAATCTCATTTGATCGTATTGGAATATTACAGAGACGGTATCTTGTTACATACATATATGAGTGAGTGTGTGTGTGTGTGTATGTATACATATATACTTGTGTATATATATATATCAGCAAAATACCTACAAATAAGATGTGGCTGAAACTGATGGCTCTCTCTAGCATCCCAGGGCCTGTTGTGTGAACTCTCTGAAGAGGAGCCTTTGTTTCCATAGGCAACAGAGCCGCTGTGGCACTATGGATCAAACACATCGGATTTACTCTTATGGCTCTGAGGTAAACAGTTGCCTGCTTCACTACATAAATACTGAAAGAAAAGCTCTCTTGGTAAAAGACCTGACCAGCATGAAGTGAGGGGAACTGCAGGCTGCTGAGAAGAGCTGGCTCAGACAGCTCTGTGATAAAAGTAGCCTGGGAGAATGCTACATGCGCTGCCATTTTTGCCTTTTCTGTCATTTAGTGCTCTAACTTTGTTGAATATTTCACAGTTTAAAGGCTGATAAAAGTTATTAATGTGATCATTTTTTCCTTCCCACCTTCAGTGAGAATGTTTTGGTTGTCTTGTCACAGAGGGGTGGGAGAAAGAATCATCTAGTGTTTCTGCTTTTCATTATTTGAATTGCAGAATTGACTGCAGCTTCTGATTTCTGCCATCTCAAACTGTTGTGGACACAGCTAAATGGAGAACTTTAGAAGACAAAGTGAAAATCTTACTAGTCTTTTGAAAGCATACCTTTCCATTTTAACTCAAGTGAAATAAATTCAGGCAACATTTTATAAATGAAAGCACATGAATAATGGCATTTAAATAAATAAAAAAAAAGATGTCTTACGATTTTTGTTGTACAAGAAAAATGAACTGTGAAGATCACAGAGAAATGTTACCTACTGACAAGCTGTGCTTGAATTTGCTGAGTTTGCTTATTCACCTGATTAAAATGATGTCATTCTATGCAATCTATGTCTATGTTATTATGCATTTCCTATTTACCTTGCTAACAGTCTCATTCTCTAGAAGGCAAGTTTTCAGAGGTGCAAGCCACAGAGACACTGTACACGCCAATGAGTCAGTGTAAGTTGAGCCTAATCCTGAGTTAAGTACACAAAATTTTACAAATGTGGCAGTAAGAATTTTTATTGACTGATTTTTAATGGTACCCACTGTCACAGCACTGAAATAACTCTTAACCTGTAATATCACAGAATCACAGAATCACAGAATCACAGAATCACAGAATAACCAGGTTGGAAGAGACCCACCGGATCACCGAGTCCAACCGTTCCTACCAAAATATAATCAAATCCATCAAGTTTTTGTCTCTGTGATATTAAAGAGACTTTTTCGTTCTTCTGCTAAAAATGCTCTAGTGCTCACTTAGGCAGCTTAATGAAATGTGAGACCTTGACCTGTACTCAGAAGTTTGTGAAAGAAGTCAGCAATAAGAGCTTTCAGAAGCATGGAAACTCTCCTGTCTTAAGGCTGCTTCCCTCTTGCAGGAACCAATTTGTCTAATTACCAACTCCTGCACAATGTACATCTAGCAGTGTGATATCACAGGTGACCCATGCTGCTAAAGCTGCCCTCCTGCCTGCTCACAATGGCAACCTCAATCTGTCCCAATCGTTTGAGGGCCTTCTTTTGTGGTCTGTTTCTGCTGGACTAACTTTGCTTCGAAAATGGGTGCTGGAAGGTGCCTTTCTGTCTGACTTTCTCTGTCATAAGAGGTCAGGCACTGTGGATATTTTTATCTCGGCTGCTCGTCATAGAAAAAGACTTCTGGAATTCATGTAAATATTGTGTTTATTTGTTGTGATTAAGGCTACTGAATAACTTAATTATTGAGAGCAACGCCCAAACTGTCATTTTAAGGCAGAAAGATGCAGTGAGTATTATGTCATAAAGTGGTTAATACTGTCTGGATGGCAATGCATTTTTTTGAGTTCTGTGTCCTAGATGCAGACCACCTTTTTTTTCGGTTGACACAAAAGCTTTTCAAGGTCAGCAATGCCATACAGGTAATGATGGGCCTGAGGTAGGCTTATGTTAAATGTGTCCTCAGTATTCAGGTTAATCTTTTCATTTGTGATTTTTTTTCCACAAATGAATACACAGAAAGACATTGCCTGTGTTACAGAAGTAATCTTTGTATCTTTAAATATCATGATAGTCTATTTTTCTAATAAGAGACTAGCCTGCGAATCAAAATCCATGACATTCATTACAAAAATTTACTTGAAGTCCTTTATTTAGCAAAATGTAAGCTCTGGGTACTTCCAGGTTATTCAGATATAAAAAGTGTAGAAGGATAAATAAAAATAGGGCAGCTTATCTGCATTTTTACATTTAATCCAAAATGACACATTATCCTATCTGACCTAAATAGGTGGAAAAAAAAAGTTAGTGAATCAAACAGATTACCAGTGTCTTGGAAGTGGAGATCAGTTTAGATACTGCTAGGCTGAACCCTGTAGTCCTTATTTGATCTTGTGAGCCCAGTCTGCTACCTTCACTTCCCATTTAGTTTAGTAAGAAGCTAATTTTCATTAGCGTGAGTAGCATTTGGTGGTATATCATAAAGAATTGCAAGGGCCAGTGTTTGCCAAAATGATTTCAGCTGCTAGGAAATCTTGCATTGTTATACTTTCCTCTGGAGTTCTTTAGTCTTAAACCACAATCTGACCTGTTCCTTAGGATTTCCTTATGATAAGGATCCAGATGTCACACATTACCCTTTGCATGAAACTGAACGTAAAAAAAGAAAAGATTATTGTAACAATATTTTTAACACATTTTTTATGGAAACAATATTTTTACATTTGTTTGTTTTTTCATGTGACTCTCTAAATGTCTTGCTTAATAATTTCTGAACCCACTGGCCAGTGTCAACTGAGTTTGACAGAAGGGCAGAAATATCAAAGATAATTGAGTTCTCTGTAGTATTGTGAAAATAAGACCCCATAAGCATTTTGACTGAGGGAAGATAGCAGAAAGACCTCATGTTTTGTGAGAGAGGTTATAAATTCTTATGCCAGAGGAAAAGCTCCAATCAGAGCTTAAAACTTGAGATACAAATCCAAAGAGAACTAAGCAGCATTTATTTCCGGCTTCATTGTTTGACTTTTATTTCTAATAATGTCTTATGGGATTTAGAAATCGAAAAAAAATTAATCTTGTGTGTTGTCGTGATTTGCACTGTTTATTTAGTTTTCACTGTCAAAACTCATTGGTGAAAGATTCCTTCTTTTCTCTTTTTTTCTGTCAGCATCTAGTCAAGGGTCAGTTTATGGGAGGTGTAAATGGTTGTATTTGGTCTTTAATTACTTATTTCAGATCTGTTATCACATGCACTAAAAATATCCCTCCACATTTTTCTTTTTAATACAAAAACTATATCACGATCTTTCTTTGAAAATTGATTTGAAAACCTGCAGTCAGTGAGCTGTGGATGGTACTCCCCTTGCTGACTCTGGGTCTTTGCATTAGAGCCGGAGAAATCATTCTGAACTAACTTTCATCTAGGATAGCTCTCTTGCTTGCTCTAAACATAGGAAGGTATTTTAGATCACTGCTGTTTCTCTCTACTGACGCTGTGTTTAAATTCCCAGACTTGAGCAGGCATTTGAACACGCCAAACAAAGCCTTCATCTTTTTCAGACAAGTTCTTCCCCTACCAAAGGCCACCTTCATGCCCTTTTCCCTGTAGGAAAGGGATCCTCCTATTCTGCAACACCTTTCTTGTGCTGGGAGCAGGAGACACCTGTAAGAAGACATGGGACCTGTGGTAATGTGCATTCTCGGTGACTACTGACTTCGGTGGAAAACTACCACTCTATGCTTTTTTTTTTCTGAAATCTCCCTCACATATTACATCCTGTCAAGGAAGTAAGGGGGGGTCTTGCTTACCTGATTTCTCCTGTATTTATTCTAGCATGATGAGCTGTGGAGCTATATGGACTCTGTCTTCTGGGTAGTGATCTCTTGAGTCTACCAGCAGTATCATTGTAGAAGGAAATTATGTTCTCTGGACATTACTTACAATTGTGCTAAAAAATTAAGCCAAATAAATTATCCTGAAAAGTTATTGTGTAATCATATATTCCAAGCAGAGTTTTAAAAATGTTTTACTTTTCACATGAGCATTTGTTCAAAGTGAGGAGGAACTGAGAGCAAGCAGTCAGATTTTTTGAGTAACCTGCGTCTCTATAATTGAAGGGTGTGCTGTATCATGTACCTTCTTTGTGATATGTTACCACCATTTTATAACATGCCACACTGTAAGTGGTATGGTGAGTAGTGTCATTTACCTCACTGTCATGCACAGAGTGTGTCCTGTAGGACTGAAACCTTCTCAGGAACTGGGGGAACAATGTAAGTTTGCTCCATGCTTGCACAGTGAATACAGAAAACTGTATTAAAGGAAAAAGAGAAAAGATTTCCACTTGTTTGTTGTTTCCTGTTACTGGCCAATTCTAGTCCAGTAAGCATATATTTTGCACCCGTGTGGTACAATATTCCATCCTTTTTCCTTTGGAGAGAAGCTGGTGTGTAATGGATGTAGTAACCAGTTGGGCATTTTATAAATGTAAGTCAGGTATCTGACAGATTAGCTCTGGCAGATTTAGATGCAGCGATAGAATGCTTACCCTTCACACCTTGCTTCTCAGCTGGAAGTAACTACCTGAGGAGCAGAGGCAACAGACTGGATGCACCATGTAGCACACAGTCCAGTGGCACAGCTTAAAAACTACTGATGAAGGTAGAACTCCAAGCTGTGTATGTGTCCCTTTTATCGTACTGTGATAGAGCTGGATGGTGGCAATATTTTAAATCACAACAGCTAAATTCTTGAGGCAAATGTGGACCTCTTGCTGAATGGGGCTGGGGATGTGGTGAGAGACGTGGGAAAGGCCAAAACACTCAATTTTTGGCCTCGGTCTTTGTTGATAAGACCTACCTTCAGGCATACTGAGTCCACTACTGCTTAACATCTTCCTTAACAATGTGGACAATGGGGAACAGTGCTTCCTATGCAGGTTTGCAGTTGATAGAAGACTAGGAGGAGTGATGGATACATGAAGGAGTTGTGTCGTGATGTGGAGCGACCTTGAGAGAAATGGACTGACAGAAGTCTTGTGAAGTTCAACAAAGGGAAAAGCAAACTGTCACACTTGGGGAAGTAACACTACGTGACAGCACATGGTCAGGGACAAACACCTGGAAAGCACTTCTGCATTGAAGGACCCTGGGGTCTTGCTGAACAACAACGTTGCCAGCATGTCCAGGGACATAACTGTGCCCCTCCACTCAGCACTAGTGAAACACATCTGGTTACTGTGTCAAATTCCAGGCACCCCAGGACAATTGGTGCATGGATCTACCGGAGTGAGTTCAGTGAAGGTCCATCAAGATCAAGAGACTTGAGTGTCTGTTGTATGAGGAGAAACTGAGCCAGCCAGTGTTGTTTCCCCTGGAGAAGAGGAGACTCATGGGTGATCTTATCAGTGTGTATAAGCACTGAAGGGAGGGACTAAAGAAGATTGATCCAGGCTCTTTTCAGTGGTGCCCAGTGACATTAAAAGAGGCAATAAGCACAGCTGAAATACAGGGAAATACTTTTTTTACAGTAAGGATGAAGAAACACAGGAACAAGTTTCCTAGAGGGGTTGTGAAGTCTCTGTCCTTACAGATATACCCATGACTGGGTATGACCCTGAGTAACTTGCTATAGGTGGCCCTGCTCTGACCACGGGGTTGAACTAGGCAATGTCCAGAGGTGCCTTCTCACCTCTGCTAGTCTGGAAGTCTGTGATTGAAAAGCTCACCCATTAGACTTCAGGATCTAGACTTGAAGATTGTTGTACTTTCAAGTTTGTTTGCTGAGATGCTGTACTTTTGTTTGATTTGCAAGAGAATAACAGATGCAAAATACACTAATAGGCAGGTGTTTGTTAATGACTCATTCAGCCTTGGGCTAATAAAAGGGTAACAAAAATAGTCCTTTGTGCAGGTCAGAAACTAACACTTTTTCAAGATGTTTACTGGAGAGAAATTTCTTGTAGGTATGTCCTGAATATATTCTTATAATTCTGCAAGATAAGTTTTCTTTCTAATTATGCCTTTAGACAGACATGCAAACTGCTTCTAAACCCACCAACTGGAATTAAGAATTTCTTCGAGCCATTACACATATGGTATTTTTTTTATGTTTTTTGTCTTAAAGACCTCTTAAAGAGATTTAACTTTTCAGCCTTTGCCTTCTTGAATGTAGATGTCTTTTCAGCAGCAATTTGTAACTCTCAGAATTCCCTTTCTAATGCAAATATGAGTGTAAGACCCTACATTATTTATTCTTTCTGAAGTGATGAGGGAGAGTTGTAAACCACTGAATTACAACCTGAAGTTGCCAAGAGCTGGGAACAACTTTAAGAGCAATTTAATTGTAGATGTTTTCCTCCTTTCTCCTTTAACTCTTTCCTCAGGGAAGGATAAACACAGCAACAGGCAGTTGAACAGTAAAGAAGCATACTGGAGATAAAGACAAATGTAGATAGAGAAGGTCAGAAGGAACTTCAGAGCTAGGAGGACAAAAGACAGCCATAGTAAAAGACCATCTTTAGAAAAGAAGGACTCTGGTATTAGTATATTGAGTTACTCTGGTCAAACTTGCTAATATGTTGGAATCTACTCTTAAAAAATGAAATTTTGATTTTTAGTATTGAGATGGAGTTAAAACTGTTGCATCCTTGTTAATGGTTAAGCATAAGATTCCAACAGTGCCCTACACTAGCCCAGCCAGCTCAACATACTGAATTTTGTGAAGGAAACTGATCTGAGGTAGAGGTAAAATGAAGTTAACAGGGAAAATCTTTAGTGCGTCATTATATCATTCAAAGCATATGATCTCAGGTCAGTCTGTAATGCCGTGGAAACACTCTCACTGGTTTTTACGTTTGCTTGAGAAGGTCATTGTGGAAAGCAAGTGTTTCTCTGGAAGCAGTATAGATGTGTGGACTGGTACTTTGGCTTGCTTCAAAATTATTAATGAAACTACCAACATGTTTAGAACGAGTGAAAGGCTTAAAGAGAGTGCTGAATTGGTATAAAACAAACGGCTATGTACTTTTCTATCCATTCCTTGTTTCTTTATGACCACTGGATCTTCTCCTTGTGGGTATTTCACCATCTTTTCCTCAGTGATATGGTTGTAACCTGACTCCTAACAGTGAATCTCTACAACCGTGTCATCTAGGCAATGCTACACGTTACATCCACAGAATAAAAACCCTGTAAGCCTAACTACACATGCTGTAAACTACAGTGCCTGACAGCAGTGTGAACCATTCCTGTTGACTGAAAATATTCTACTTGATATTTAGAGTAAGGAGTGGCTGAAAAGGGGCTTAGAGAAGCACTTATTTTACCATCTTTTCTAAGCTTCAAGTTTAAAGCAATATGAGACTGCAACCTATTTACCTGGGTATCCACAGCTAGAGAGGGACATCCTTTGAAACCAAGAGCTTTTGAAAAGGCATGGAAAATGTTAATACTATTACGATGGTTGAAAGAGAAGAGAGCATATTCTTCTGTTGTTAGCTCTTGTGAAAATGTCTTATTTTATAATAACAGCATGAGCAATATGTATTGTTGTCTAGGGATGACCCTTTCTTTCTACATGTGTTATATGCTGTATCTCTGAAGTGCATAAGCATTTTGCATGACATCTAATGCTATCTTTTTGCAATTCCTAAATGCAGCTGAGAGAAGGAGGTTTACAAAGAAGATGTAGCATAGGCACTTGCAAAAAGATTCTTCTTACTTTCTCTACCTGAGATGGAAGCTCTGCAAATCAGCCAGCACATTAATTCACTATACAATGTGTCTGCTATGTTTTTATGATCTCATTGTGTCTTTGATCATCAGAATCGGTTAACAAAAATCAGAATATGTACAAAAGTAATTTAAAAAAATCTTGCTCTTAATTGTTGTCTTTTTCTTTTTGTCTCATTTAATTGGTTTCCTTGTGTAACATTCTGCGAACTAAAGAAAGTAGAAAGTGAAAGCAATGGTTGCATTTTTTTTGGGAAAAGAAATCCCTCTCATTTTGATGGCAGTTCAAATGTGGGGTCATTTGTTTTGTCTGAAATACGAGGCACTGTTAGCCTTGAGCATGTTCCCTCTAGAGAACAGAGCTGACATTACAGCCCTAAATGGTATTAGTCTGAACAAATAAAAAAACCTAGTTTATTCCTTGAAGGTAGGTGGAGGTGAATATATAAGAATAGCAGATTAGGAAGACTTTTCTTGGAGTGGTTGAAATATCCTTATGGAGCCACATGCAGGCGTACCACTGGGGTGTCTTTAGGTCTTGTCCCCTTTCCTCTTGTGGGAGATCCTGAGGAAACCTGGATGTTTACAACCTTAACTTCAATTTGACCATAAGCTGAATATGGTTTGCTACAATCAGCTCGGCAATGCTGAAGGATGTGAGTCCTTGTAGCTCTTGCAAGTTGAACAGATTCTCTGAGGAGACTTGTCCTTACCTTGACTCTGATTTGGTCTTTCATCACCTTTTTCCTATCTTTATCCCCTCTTCCCACTCCATTGTCATGTAGTTTCACTTGCAGCTGCCTCAATGTGGCTAACATAAAAATCGCTGGGGAACTTAGGGACAGACCATACTAAATCAAGGCCGTGTAAGAATTAGAAATAAAAAACACAGTTAATAAATTATTTTAATAATAAAATCCTATGGTGTTCCACTGCCATTTATTGAAGAGAGTCCCTGACTGGAAGGTACACAATAAAGAATTGTTTACCTTCCAATCCTATTACTATGGAATCATGTCATATTACTTTAACAGACTGTTCAGGAAGAAGATATATTTTTCTTTTGAATCCAAATCTCCATTCTCCAGTATCTTCAAGCACAAAAATCACTTCAGTTTCTTTATACTCCTATGAGTTTTTTGAATTTTGTCTGCTTTGCCTTAGATGTTCTGCTGTTTTGCATGTCAGGTTCTCACTTTTTCTGGTGGGATGTTTCTTGAAGTGAACAGGGTACAGAATTAATAAACGTGCATTATATGTGTAAGCTCTTTTTTCCAAGACTTTCAGTACCATTTAGGTTCTCCTTCTGTACAGTGGTTCAAGCAAACTGTTTCCTTAATATGTGCTCAGGGGCCCTACATGGGCACATTGTCGCTGACACAAGTCAGGCTGCAGCTGGGACATGTTACAGCAACAAGTATGTTGTTGGTGCTGAACAAATTTTCTCCAAAGCCCACATTTTGAGTCTCCAAAAGTTCTGTCTTTACCTGATTTAACATTTATTGATTGAGTGGACAGGTTTATTTTAGGCAAGGCTGTATTTTAAAACAGGCTCCATCTTAATATAAACCAACCACAGATACAGAATCTCTTCATAGCAGAAACACATCAAACTTTTCCGTTCCCTGCTGTGCGTGCGTGGTTTTCATATTGGGATGTAGATAAATGTACTATGAAGGAAAAGCTCTTTCTGTTGGTGGCCAAGAGTATATGCCATTTCTTGGGAAAGAATATTATCACCTTAATTTTTTCCCCAAATGGTGTTATACTTCACTTCACTTCCCCTTGTACTTGGCTTATTTACCTTCAACAGCAACTCTCCCTATCCCGAGGGATTATGGTATCCTAAGTTGACTTTCTTTGAATTTCTTTTAATGTCAGCGTTTCATGTCTGTATAAGGATAAATAAAGCTTTTGAAGACTTTTTTATGTTAACGGAATTTTAAACACTCAAAGTAAGTTTTTAAAAACAAGACTTTTTTTTATTAAGCAAAATTTGAGACACAAATAGCCACATTTTTCTATTTTATTTTGCAAAACCAAAACATACCAGCTCTTTGGAGCTTGTATGATATTTCATGCATAGAATATCATTACCAGCTTCCAGTAAGTTTACAAAAAATGGTCTCAGAAACAAGATAAGTATCAGATTCAGACAGAAGTTAGAAGATGAGAGGCAGAGCTATTTGGCATGGTACCGTGGCACTGAAAGAGCTCTAAATGTAAGAAATATGTATCTAATGAACAATAAGTAATTCCTAAATGGTAGGAATTTCAGCTTACTTATGGCTTGCTTGGTAAAACACTAATTTGGCTGACCAGTATCTTTGTGGCAATGAATAAAACAATACCACTTCCCTCAACCACCGTATATTATTTAAAAATAATACATCGTTAAATTTTGGATAAAAACCTTCATAAATATTTTAAACATTTTTCTCTTACAGCTGCTGTCTTTTCTCTGTCTGCATATTAGATGTAAGAATTAATTCCCATATTGCCTTTCTTACTATGTTACAAATAACTTATCCATTGCATTTTACAAATATTATTCTCTTGCATTAGCTTTAATGAGCTGCCTATTTAGAACAGTCATCATTTCATAAAACAGAATAATCATTCAAATGTTGTTCAAAGATAATCTCTCATTAAAATAGATCAGTGTCATTGTTGCCTACCTTTGCAAACAGGGAAACTGAGGCACACAGAAAGGCAAGAATGTTAGTTCATAATGCTGCTGACCTGTTATGGGTCCAGCTGAACACTGTGACAATGAGCTTTGCTGCCTCTAGAAAAAGGAGCCTAAATGACTGACTTATGTGGGAATTTGTAACAGGGGCAGGAGTGAAAAAGAAATCCACTGTCATTTAGTCTTTCTTGTGTCCAACTTATTCCTTGGGTATAAATGTTATCAATAAGGACTATGGAAGGAGGGAGAGGAGGAGTTGATCTACTTCAATTTGGTGCTGTATTCTTTTGGGGAGAATGTTCCTTCTCATTTATTTGCAATTAATCTTCCTCAAAAGCTAAGTTTTAGACAAAAATTGTTTTGAGGAGGAGAGCTGCTTAGTCATAACATAATGCTTTATGGAACAATTAATGAAGAAGCACAGGTATTTGAAATTATCTTCATACAGCCCTCCTTTATAATCCACAATGTGATAGAATATAGCTTAAAGTCCTAGAAAAACACTGTCACTATGAGTAGGAAAGTGACTTTTACCTGTGTAATGTTTACACCTGGTTTGTATCAGCATTGTTAGGGTTGATGAGAAAGCAAGTAGCAGCAGCCGCAGCTAACTTTCAAATTTTAATGGATATTTTGAGACTGGATAAAGCTTTCATCCTACTCACAGATATTTCTGTGGGAATCTCCCCAATCAGTGGGATTAGATTAATACTAACAGTATACAAACAGTAAGTTTGTGCTCAACTATAATGGCTTCAACATCAAAATTCCTAAGCAATAAAAAACATGCTACAATGCACATTTGTCGTGGTTTAGCCCTGACCTGGCCAAATTTTGGCAGATAGAACTGTGCAGTTGGGTTCCCAAATCCCTTCCTTCCCCAACCCCAGGGACTTGCAGGTCTAAGCTATAGCTTTAATGAAATTACAATATTAATATTAAAAGTAATTAGAAATTAATAAAATGTATACAAATATACGAGATCGTGCCCCCACCCCTCGATGACTCTGCCACCAGAAATACTGCAGAGCAGGTGTGTGGGAATGGGTCCACAGCTGGGAGGGAGCTGAGCTCAGGACCTGGATTCAGGAACACATGGATCTGCGATCAGGAACAGTTAAACAGATGAGGTCTTCACTGGGCATAGGCCATCAAAGAAGAAAGTGAGACTTGTGATCTCTTAGTTTTATACCGAGTATGTTGTATGTGGGATGGAATATTCAGTTGGTCAGTTAACGGTCACCTGCCCTGATTGCCCCTATTCACAGGTGCAGGATTTTTCCACCAGCTCAAGGATAGCCTTGTTTGTTATAGGAATAATTATAAGGATTGGCCTTTTGCATACCAATGCACTGCGTTATCACTTTCGGAGAAGAACACTGTCTCAAAAACATGCAGTTAGCTTTAAGAAAATGAAGTTACTTACAGCAACTCAGGCAGTCACAAAACCTGACTCTAATTTAGCTCAAACCACAACAACATTTTTCCCTATCTGATCACTCCCGAGGTATTAAGATTTGCTTGGCTTCCAAATTCTTAAGTAAACACAACTTCTCAGATTGTTTACTTAGTCTCTATTTATGGAAATTGTTCTGGAATCTTCATTTCAGCTAGCCACACCAGGCAGATATTTGTGATGAATTTGTAATACATGTAATACCAAAATTAAGAAGAACACATGAGAAGAAATAACCCTTCTCTGACTTTACCTATGAAAAGATTAGAATTAATTGCTCAGTAGCAGCCTTCCCATAAGCATCTTCAATGATGTTAAGTTTTGAAGCTAAAACTGTGATTAAGGTGGGCAAAATAGTTCAAAGAGAGGGCTTTTGAGTAAGGGCTGCATCTTAAACCAGCAGAATGTATGGAGCTATTCACATACTAGATACTTTAAGATAAGTACGTCCATAGATGTAAAGAATGTGGACTCCTAAAATAAAGATGGAAACTTTATTTTGATCTATTATAGCAACCAGAATCTGATCTCAAAATGAAGAAATGTGCCAGGAAATTATTTCCCTCTCTCAACTCCTGTTTTCTTTGGTAAAACATTGTTATTTGTGGTGTTTATATAATTATATTCCAGTGTAATTCTAGTATATAATGACATTTCTCCAATGAAAGCATTTAAATAACTCAGGAAATTGCTTTTCTGTTCTGTTTCCTGACTTAAACCCCATTTTGTCATGTTCATTTTATTGTTCAATCTGTCTGAGCTCATTTAGATATATTCTACCCTATACAGAGCAAAATGAAATATTTACTTTTCTGATCATCTCATGTATGTATCGTCTCATATCATGTATAGAAGTACATATTATAATGAAACTATTCTTATGTATATAAAATATTTATTATTTTCATAATTTACTCACTCAATTTTAATTTGTATCAAACACAGAAAGCTCACTCACATAACACCAGAGTGTGACTAGAAAAAGAAACAGAGGAATCTCATTAGAAAAAGCGTGTCAAATAATAAATCTATAAGTCACAGAACAAAAATTAAGCAAAAAGAGAAAGCATTTTAGTTTTTCTTGAATTGTCAATCAAAAAGAAGAAATACAGTGTTTTTATTTTCATTTGAGTGCATATCAAAGCCATTTTTTTGCATGCACAGCTCAAAAAACCAATTTGTTTTGTTCAGTGGAATGGAATTGGTACAGAGGTGGTATTTTCCAGAAAAGGAGGGGAAATTTTACCATATTTGCAGTAGAACTGAATCTTCTTTTTACCATAAAGACCCTTCTACAAGACAAGTGATAAGTTAATGTCTCATTTTTATCAAGACCTTTTTTAATTTAGTGGCTAAGATTAAAGTGCAAGCTGAATACCACAGGTGTATCTTGAGTTTTTAATCTGCTTGACTCAAGTTATTTCAGTTCTTGAATGAGGCTTCTAATAATATAGTTCCCAAAATAAAATAGGAAACATCAGTACTGCAATACTTTTATTCAGATTTAAATAAATCAGTGGAGCATAAAGTATACTGAAAGAGATTAAATTTGATTCCTACAGGAATTAAAGTTTAAGAAGTTATAGTAGAGATGGAGAGAAACTCAACAGAGGAGATCAAGCACTGCTCAGGGGAGACAGTCTCTGCCTGTATAAGGAACCACCTTGGGGGGCTGCTGCAGGCTCCCTGGGATTTGGCCTGACTAGCAGTTTAGTGGCAGCTGTGCTCCTAGTTTTCATGCAGCAAACAAGAGACCAATGAGTTTATGGTGCCTATTTCCTTGTTATCCTGCGCTGGAAAATATATCTCCATGCACCAGGGCAAAATTGAAAGGAGAAAAAGCACCAAAATACACTGAAATAATTGCTAGTATATAAGAACTCACTAATTGGGCACTAGAGGTCTGCACGGTTAAAGAGCACAAAAGCTTCATCCTGTATTGTCGTCCTGATAGCTTTGATATTTCTGCAGTTTTTCAGATCTCCTGTGAGCTGAGGAGTCACAACCCCCTGTCTGTCTCACCGAGCTCCTGGGACAGCAGTGGAAAGGCAGCTGAGGAAACCCTGCCTTGTGACAGTGCCCCTGAGAGGCATGGGCACCAGCTACACCCCACCTCACTTGCGACACCCCTGCAGGGACTGGAGCAGAAGCAGGAAGGTTATAGGAGAGAGAAAAGCATCATGCTAGTATTGGTAATTGCAGGAGATGAAATCAGAGGAGCGGTAGGCTTCATAAAAGCCTTTCCTTGCCAGAAAGGAACACTGGAGTGTTTAGTTTCTCCCCGACCCTGGTTTGGCCTGGGAAGCAGCAGGGCTACAAGCGTGGTCTGGAGAGGGCTCTGGGCATCCCTGAACTTGTGGGAAGGAAAGCCAACCCATGCCTGGCACAGCAACTGTGGTAGGAGGATGGATGCATAAGTTGTGGCCATGTAGGTTCTGTCTGGAGAACTGCTACCTACCTTAACAAGTTTTCCTACATCTTAAAGTTCAGAAAGAAATGTGAACTTCACAGATTTTCTTAGGAATATCTGTTTTCCTTTGTTAGAATAAATACTGTATTTCTTAGCTGTTGACTCCAAATTTGCCAAAATAAAGCTCCTGGATAGGATTGTAAGTGTGCTGACCAACTTAATTTTATATACTAACATTAGCCTAGTCAGAGTAGACTGAGTAACTTTAATTTTTAACATCTAACTCAGAAATCAATATATATTTGCACGTTTTAGACAATACTCATTCATATAAATCTAAATACAGTCTTATTGCCAGCCTTCTAATCCAGAAACCAATCTCTTCTTTTACTCTTAATTCTCTAGATTACAGAATTTGTCAAGAAAATTCTGTAATCTGAACAACTGCTTCAGCCTGTTGTAGTGTTGGTGGGCTAAGACCCTAAGAGAAACTTGAGTGCTTTTCTCATCTGATCTAAAAAGACGAATGTAAGTATTTGAGAAACAATGTAAAATACATGTTTAAGTAAAAATAAATTAGTAAGTAGTTCATGGGGGTCCTAGCTTCACTGGGTACTTGTTTTGTAGTGAACAGTAACTATATACAGTTAAAAAGGTAGTTTATACACTAGGTTATACACTTCGTGTGCTATGGCTGAATAATGTCTGATGTTTAAGTAATAATTTTGATTAAATAAAGAAAGCATGCCGATACTCTGCTTAGCAGTGTAAAATTGCAAGATATGAAATAGTTTTTAATTTTCCATATATTATTCTTATTTTTCATATTTAAGAAATATGAATTATACCAGTACTATATACTTAGCAGGTTTTTATTACAATAGTCTTTAAAATTAATTTCCATATAGGTGCATTCTCGCAGGCTGCATTACTTTAAAAAAAAGGTTAGGTGGAAAGAAGATTGAGATTAGATCTTATACAGGTGAAACTGCATAAAAGCTCCTAATGTAGTAATTTTACCTGTTCAAGGCTAACCCCCACTCCTTAACTGGTATAGGAAATGTTTGCAGATGTTGATTTTTTGTGAATTCTGTTCCTGTGAGGAGTTTAAGCTTAAAAAGTCTGAGAAGATACTGAAAAATCTTGAATTTTTTAGCTCAGAAACCATCTATCTATTTAAGAAATACCATATATGATGGTCAGGAGTCCCCTCAGAGCAGCTGGAGCCAAAGGGGCTCAGCTGGTTCTCCTGTACGCTCCTGAACACTTATGGTATATTACATTTGTGTTAATGATTCTTAACTTGAATCCTTATTTTGAGTATGGGTAATGGTTTTCCACCTCCATACCCTAGTGAAATGTTTTGTAACAGAACTTAAGCCATGTCTTCTTTGTTTTGAAGTGGCAAACGTGCATTCACACAAGTTCTATTAAAAATCTGTAGGTAATGAAACTCTCCTGACTTTCTTGAACTCTGGATTATAAATTGGTTCACTTGTGATTATAACCGCTTCACTGAAATGATTTTAATTGCAAAAAATGCCATAGAAATCCCACTTAAGCATCTCAATAGGTCCCTCTCAGAGTTTAAAATCTGTTCAAGAAATAATAGGTCCTACTAGAGTTACTCATGCCTGAAAAATAGCACAGCCTGATTGTTAGAAGGGCCTAAGGGCGGAAATGGTGACCCTATCTTAGCACCTCTGGGGTGAAGATACAAGACGTCTTGTGCTGTCTCCTTGTTAGGAGGTAACTTGTGTAGGGTTCAATATCCACTAGTATTGAGGGAGTCAATGAGTGAGCCTCAACAGTTTATGCTAAATGTTCCCTTTCTGTCTTACACAGAGTGGGTGGTTAGGGAATACCTAAGTCTCTGACAGTAGCAGATGCGATATAAGCTTCAGTGTGCGAGGAAACAGAGTTCAAATTCCTTTAGTGTCTACAAATACAGAGCTTATGTGAAAGACTTTGTGAACTGAGCTTGGGCCTCACATGATGACCCCTAAGGTGAAAGATGTGATAGAGGAAGGGGAAGCAAGTAAAAGAGACACCTGGGAACAATCATTTTCACTTTTCCATCCTAAGAACATTCTCAAATCTTTAGTAAATGTAATCCATAGCTCATCAGCAGAGGCCACCATATATTTGAGGCAAAGAGATAAGGCATGTATCTGTGCAGGACTTGTCATTACAAACTTAAAAGCTCAGTTCAGAGGCCATTAGTGCTTTAAAGGACTACCTTGCCAAGATAAGCTATCTCTACAAAAGTTATTCTGAACTCAGGGGCTTATGACCACCTAGATACTACCTACAGTAAACTTTTCCTTTTTGATCTGAATATTTTGGACAGAAAATGTAAAATAAAGCTCATATAGTAAGCACTTCTCAAGTGAGTTTAGGTGCAATGGTTAGAGCTGAATCAGAGGTGGATGGTAAGCCTAAATTGGATTCAACTGAATGTGAAGGCTCTTTTGCTTTCTATCCAACACCACCACCTATGTCCTCTTTCAACCTCTGTGTATTCAATATTTTATCAGACTGTCTAGTGTGTTCCTTCCTCCTGTAAGGGCTGACCAGTCCTAAAAGTGACAGGCATTTTCTAATGTCTTTGGAAAAAGTTTTTCAACATTGGATATTTACATTGGTCGTAGAACTATCAAGCTTTGAGAAGATATGACAAATCTCATTCCTGTTTCAGGTCCACCTGAAACTACCTAGCATGTGTTCTGCAGTTTTTTCTAGCAAGGCAAAAAATTCTGGATGTATTGTTTTTCCAGGTTTTGCATCCTATGTTATGCTATGGAGTTAAAGAGTGTTATTTGGGTACATGTTAGAAGCCTAGAACAAGAAAAATTTTGAGTGGATCCTAAAGTTTTGGTACTGCTTTGTGCTAGGCAGAAAAGGTGTATTCCATGTTATGTGTCTGCATCTCTCATGAAAGAAAGTCCTGGCCATTTTGGATAGTGAATCATCTACACATATGGACAAGTTCTGTTTCTGAGTGTGAGTTCTGTAAGATGACTAAATCTTTCCCTGGAGATCGTGAACAAGTAAGAGTTTAACTCCAGTTCCCCAATGCACAATGCTTGGTCATTAACCTCCTTGCAACAAATTCCCTGTTTCTGTTTTATCTACTGTGCTATTAAAACAAACCAACAAAATCCCTTAACAGTCTACTTTCCTGGACCTTTTACCTACAAGTGAGCATTATTTCTAATGCAGATTTCCCAAAGAACTTTATTACTATGTATGTATAAAGGAGAAATTCTCAGTTTCAGTAGAAAAACATATATTATGGAAGTATGATTTTAATTTTTAAGATGTTTTGCACACTGGTCTTTTTTTAATTCAAAGACATAATGTTTGCTGAAGAGATGACTTTTCTGAAATAGATACTATTTATGTACATATCCAGTAGTACTGAATCAAAGAAAGGACATTCTTCTAGAAGCTCCTTTTTGTAAATGCTCTCAAAGACATTCTATTGACTTAAATGATAGTTAAATATTTAGAATTTAAATGTAGGAGACCAGATACAATAATACATGAAAATAATAAATAGATGCTAAGTGGAAATTTTAAAATAAAAACCAGCTTATTTTTCTTCAAAAAACCCAAAAATAATTTCTCAAGTTAAGCTGGGGAATTGACTACTTGCTTTGCAGAAGGAAACTGTTAGTGGTGGTGCAAACACTAAGCAAAATACTGAAGCAAAGAATCTTATTCCCACGGGGGAGGTAATGAACACATTTGCGCAGGTAGTGTTAACAGGAGGCATAGAAATACTAAGCTGTTTCCTTGCTAAATTGGAAAGTTATAAGATACAGCTACAATGATCTTCCTGTTGCTCTAGCATCATTATCTGTAAGCTGTCTTACATTCCATATTATGTGTCCTTTATTAAAGCTATATTCACCTTTTTCAGCAAAACTCCTTGTCCCTTCTGTTTCCACAAAGTGGTATAGTTAGATTTTTACCTGATGTCAGAAGACTACAGTAGCTCTGAATTCAAAACCGAAGTTGGAATGTAGCTTTTCAAAATACTTCCATGATCTGCCATAGAAAAGCATTTTAATATATACATATATATGTGTGTGTGTATAATCATATTAACTATGAGCACAGACCCAGTCTGTGTAAAAAAATAATTGCTGGATAAGCCTTGGCAGCTAATGTTTCTCTAATGACAAATTACTTTTGTTGAAAGGTACTGGAGGGGTACTTTTTAAACTACAGAAATGGCCATGCATGCAAGTGTGTCATTATATTATAGACACAAAATGTATTTCTGTGTTATAACCACTTCTTCTGTTTGCTTCTTGAAACCCCATACTGGGCTGACCTACAGTCACTGCTTGGAATGTGAGATCCTTTGAGAAGCCTGGGAAATGTCTGGCATTTATTTGCTTGATCTTTGGTTTTAGTGACTGGATTTCACTTTATTCAAGGTAGTTTCAGAACTTAAAATTAAAAGATACTAAACCAGTAGATCTGGGTTTTGATGTTGTACATCTGTGAGTTAAAATGCTTCTCTTATTCTACAGTGGGAACAGTGCAGATCCAATTTTAGGAATATTGATTCACTATCTACTAGTTCCTTTGCCATTTTCAAATTGTTTTGATGCGTGGATAGTTAACAGTTAATTTATAAAAAACTGTAATTGCTGTCATTTCCTAAAAGAACAAGATTATTTCCTTTCAGTTTACTTGCTCTCATTTTGTGGGATTTTCACCATTGTATTCTGAACATCTGAATTCTATTTTCTAAATAATGATCATGTTTCAAGAAAATCTTAGAGAACAACATCAAACTGACAGGAAAATTGAACGGGTAATATATGCCCTCTTCTTTTTAATGTGTGGTATCTTTTTTATAAGATAGCCTGTGGCTGACAGCTTTGACCCACATCTTCCTTTATCGTTAACCTCCATGAACTATTTGATGTATCTTCACATGTTTGTCGTATGAATTAGTAATTAATGCCATTCTATTCCTCATGTTAATATGTTCATTGAAAATGACATAGAAGGAAGGGCACTCAGATCTACAGAGAATTAATGAGCATGTAATTTTCAGTATATTGCCTAGTGTTAATTAGCAGTTAAACCATCTTCTGGTGCATGACCTGATGATTTAAATACAGCATTATGCTACAGTGGCCCTGGGGAAAAATGTCTTGGATGGGTACTCTCTTGAAAATAGAACTCTGTAGTTTGTGCCTTTCTGTTTCATTGTACCTTAACATCAGATCTTTCTCAGCACTTTCCACAACTCAAAACCCCCTCATTAAAGTTATAAGCAAGCAACAATTTTGATATTAATCAGAAAAGATGACGATAGATTTCAGCATGCCGAAGCACTAGGCACCTCCTGTCAGATAGAGGTGAGGTAACTCTATTGCTATATAGGAGGTTCACATCCACCCTGGTGGATGTCTGTATTTGCAGTGACTTCATTAAAGCTTTAGTATCTGTTTCTTAAATACATAAAATTCTGCCTCGAGGAACTGTAATATTGGCTAGTTGAGCCATTCAGGAAGTCATCTTCTGGAGTCCCACTTTAGATAGTTGCAGTGCATATGCTTATATTTCTTGTGAAAATAAGTGAAATGAGTACTGTATTATATTTTAACAACCTAGCATAATAGATCTGCTTATGCTTTGTTATTCCTCCTTTCTTAAGTTGAGTGATCCTTTAAATTTTTTACTTCGTGAGTATAAAAATATCTAAAGCTCTATTTTATTGAGCACTTCCATCATCTTGAATACCTTTATTATACTGCTTTTGAGGTCTTATTTTTCTATGCAATTCAATTCCCTTGACCTCAGAAGAGTATTCATTCCTGGTATCCTCTGCTTTATATTATACAGGCTTTACCCTGGTGTGTTATTAAAACTGTTGCTGTGAAGTGGTGAATTTTAGTACTATAAAATTGAACTCTTCCACAGTGATAGAAAACAACTGACCCTAGTTCTTCAGGTAGTGGTGATTGACTGGGAGACAAAGCCAAACAAGAAGTAAGCTATTTCTGGTGCTTACTTTTTAATCTTTTTTTTCTTTTGTTAAATAATTCCAAAATCAAGTAATACAGTGCAAGAAGCTGTTAGACTGAAAAGAGAATAGTCTCTTGAACACAATAAGTGACTTATCCAGAAAATATCCAACTTATGAGTTTCTGAAATGAGAACTCTCTTAACTAAAAGATCGTTCCCTTCAGTTGTCACCAGAATCGTGCAGATTCTTAGTAGAAGTTATCAGATGTGCATGACATTACAGGCACACAGCACACACATTTTAAGAGATTGTCTCAGATGCTTGCAATGAAATTTCTACCCAAACCAAGAATTGACCGTAAATTTGTTCATTGCTGTTATGAAGTGTTTTTGCAGGCAAGTTATAAATGAATGGTCTTCAATTAGGTGCTTAATAATTTACTGAACTCTTTAAATCAAAATATCTTCTTCTTAACAAATTTTTGCATTGCTCATGAGCTGACTTCAACTTGTTCAATACGTTCAATGTTCAGTTTCCCTAAAAGACACTGTTTGTTAGAAGGGATTGATCAAGAATTTAGTACTGATAGATAAATACTGCCTGTATTTGCTCTCCATGGAGAGTGTTGAGATTACACTTCTAAGAATTAATTTCTGACTCAAGAGATATCAACATAAACTCCTACATCTGTGTTCCAAAATCACTGTCTATTCAAACAGGCTGGTCTAAGCTAAATACTTAATACTTAAAATACTGATATTTCCCTGAACTGTGATGTGTTCAAAAATTTCCTGCCACATACTCCCCCCTGCCCCCACCCCCGCCTCCAGGTCATCTTAAATTGCATTCAAAGTAGAACTGGCCTTTGAAATTAAAGTAAGAAAATGAAAACTAATTGCAAAGCATCGTGTGGCTTGGTTCTGAAATCATTTGACATGCTGTGCTTGTGGACTGTCTTCCTCTTAAGTCTATTTAACTGGTATTGGTTGGGCAGGGAAAAGGCATCAAAAGCTACATCTGTGTCTTACCTTACCTGGTGCTGTGAGAGCTGTTTAATGTGAATTTAGTGGGAAAATATTGTTGTGGAACTTTTTGGTTGCTTATTTTCCTCTGGCAGAATTTGGGATATTGATGTTTTCAGGCATGACAAAGGAGCTGGAGAGCTTCATTTTCATTGTGATTATTAAATTTATCAAGCTTTGGAGATTTCCAAGTTTTGTGTTCTAAATTTTTGATGACTGCGAAATAAAGTCTCAGTTTTAACAATCTGAAAAACAATTTAAATACACAACCTTTAAAATACTTTTAAGTTTTATATGCATAAGACAAGGAGGGTGTGGAGTGTTTAAAAATGAGAGAGACCATTCTTACTGTGTTAAGTCTCTTTAAAAATAAAAATCAGGGAGTATCTATTTTTATATTAGTGTATGCAAATACTAGGTGGGTGAGCCCAGCTATATTTTGTGTACAGTGAAGAAACACTGATGTTAAAAGCATTAAAGTATGTTCAAATAACCTGTGCTACTTCTTGAGCACAGAATATTCACTCATTGCCAGACCCTGACAGATTTGTTGAATTTTTTTCTGATTATGAAACCCATCTGAAAAAGCTTGGCCCGAAACTTACTGAAATGACTCTTCCTTTGTATTTTCAACTTTTTTATTCTGCAAAAATTTCTTCTAACCACTTTATCCTACAAAATAACCCGTCACTCTTTGCCTGGCGTTCAGAGCCTATTATGAACCCTCTGATTGCAAAATCTTGAGTTTCCCACTGTCAGCAACTGTTTCAGTTCTCAATTTCTAGGTCACATTAAAATACTATAATAGTAGCTTCTATTCATCTTTCCCTGATTAACTGTCTCATCTTATGAGTTCCTGGCACTCACATTCACATTGAAAAGTGTTACTGCTTGTATGAGCAAGCGGCACAAATAGAGACTTTGCAGAAGCCTGGAATCATGTAAGCCATAATTTGCTGAATGATGAAAAGGGAACATAGAGTAGGGATGGTCCAATATGCTCTGTTTGTCACCAAAGGCTGAAATGTTGAGAGCAAGGAAAGAGAAATGCTGCAAAGAAATCTTCTTTGACTGCCTAATGATACAGAAATGTACTATTTGCTAAAATTGAAGATACTGGTTTATAAAACTTTGGTCTTCATTGTATCAACAGAGGGCAAGATGGATATTCTTGGTCTGAATAGGAATGCATTAACTTATTTGAACAGATTTTTGTTGAAGTAATTCTACTTATTGAGAAGTCTTTCTGAAACTACAACTTTCAGAAAGAATTGGAATTTGTACATTGCATATGGATTACAAAGGCTCAAAAATTCACAGCAAACTGTCATGTAACACTGCTGTGAAAGTGCAGCTGGGAAGTTTGGACCATCTTGTAGTCCAATAAAAATCCTAAAATATGACTAATTGCTTAGTGGACATGATTCCTATCTTTTTTATGTTGCTGTAAAAGTAATTTATGATACTATACAAAGATGTGGCAAATTATATAGAAGGTATGCAAAGAAAAAGTAATTTTATTGTTGTGTAATAAAAGCTGCCATTATTGGCTTAACTGAACAATCAAATCTAGTCTCCTTAAAACTGTGTCTATGTATTTCCTTGCACCAGTAGCCAAAGAATCTCGCTGGGTAAGAATGTTTTGTTACAAATCTTTATATTGTTTGGAATAACATGAGAGCAGAGCTTTGCCTCTTGAAGCTCCCTCTAAAACTGAAAAAATTTAGGTAGAGCGAGCTGTGCTGAAGAGTTTGCAGGGCAGGACCATGACAAGCCCTGCCAGGGACTCATGATCTGGATGATCTTATCAACCAAATGCTGCCATTCAAACCTGGGCAAATTCTGCTGTAATGAGCACTCTGCCAAAGCCAGATCTGTTACTGCTGTTCTGGACTGTGTGTTTGAACAATAACCCTTCCCCCAAATGCTGATGTGGTTCCTTTCTCTTCTGTAATAGAGAACATTAACTCAGCATACGAGTGACAAGTGTAATACTACTAATCTTTAGTTGAAGTTTGCACCTTTTAAATTTGTTGATGGTATTTATGGTTTAAATTACATTTGGTGTGAGAAACTGTATCTACAATGAAGACACATCTGTTTCTGGTCTGTTTCCCAAAGGCGGCCTGAAAGACTTTCACTCTGATGAAAACAGGTCACATTTCATTCCAAAGCAATCGAAATGACAGTTAAAAACTATGTAAAAAGTTTATAAAAATTCTGCTGACAGATACTCAAATAAGGAGAGCTGGAGGCCAGCAGAAGAATATTCATTACAAGAACAGGGAGACCCATTACGGTTCTCATTGTACAACTTGATCAGGTACAAATTCAACCAAACTCCCTCACAGACGCTAGCAAGTCCTTTAAATAATAAGTAGTTCAAGTGCAATCTGGAGTAAGGCATTAAAATAAGAAGGAAGGAAAGTAAGGCCTCTCCTTGCCCATTATAAAATTCTCACTTGTTTTTATGCCAGTAACATCATGTGGTATTTCTGGAATATATGGCACAGAACTGTTTTCTTCTTTAACTGCTTTTATAACTGCAGATTATTCTTCAAATCCTGATTTACTGAAAACATATTTTAGATTTCCTCTGGTGTCTGTAGCTGGGTACTGGGACCAAAAAAAAAGAATTTAGATTGAAGCAAGAGCACTAGGATGATTGCCTACGCTGAGGGCAATGTCAGTATTAAGGAGGCAATTAGAAAATGGATACTATTTCACTCCCTGGCAAATCCCTATCTGAGAACAGTAACAGCTGACCTGCTTTTGAGGCCCTCTGAATACCCTATACACCAGCCTAAAGGTGACCAATATGATCCCATCATAGTTTAGAGGATTTTGGAGTTGAAAACCTTTAATGAAGAATTATGTGCTCAGCTGTTATAGGGGGATCAGAAACCCTCTTTGTGATTTAGTTTATGGGGAAGATTATCTACTTATATTTTCTGTTCTTTCTTCAATTGCCTTGGATTCTTAATCACTTGGTGTTTGAAACAGTGGAGTATTCAACTAATGCATTCAGTATCTATTGTTAATCTGTTTTTCTCAGCAGAAATAGTTTTCAGCAGTAGAAATGTTGCTAGCTCTGCTTTGGCACATGTGTACATGTGAATTAACTCATGCTGAAGATAATCAAAACTGTACATAAGTTTGGAGAGGCATAATTGGGCATTCAGGTTTTAAGTGGTGGTACAATAGTGCCTGAATGCAGAGAAGCAGCAAAAGCTCTTTTTTCCAGAAAACCTTAAGATCAGATTAGTGACACTTTAATATTATGGTGAAAACTCATTCGTTTGTAGTAAGTCCCAGTCTCTTTTGAGACTGGCAATTTGGCAGTATTAGTCTTTGATTTTCTGAAATAAGATAGGCCAGCTGTGGTTCATGGATCACTGGTAGTCCATGGTGATCCATCTGTTATAAAGGGGATTAGGGAAGAATCCATTAATCTTCAGGCAACTATGTTTTGCTAGTTGTTTAAGGGACTTACAGAACTTTTAGAAACAATTCTTTTTCTTCTTGCTGATTAAAATAAAGATATCAAGTAGTTGGCTGTCCTGCACTGTAATGTCTTTTTCTTCTGGTAATGTTTTACAGGAAATTTTACCTTTACGGTTCTGAAATGGAAAGAAGGGAAGTGAGACTGCGAAGGCCAGCCTTGAATTTAAAAATTGCCTGGAAATTTTGAAGTAGCCTCAAAGAATGCAAGAGATATGAGACTTATAAGCTCCTGTAGTCAGGGAGATGTAAATATTACAATTTCCTAGACATAACCAAGTATAGTATTCATTACATGTTTTCTCCTTAAAACTGTTGTACTTCGGTACATGACATAGTAGGATGGTCACACAAGGGAACGAGCTGGCTTGTGGCTGAGAGTTGCAGAGCACTGCTGGCCAAGAAAGTAGGTCTGCATTAAGAAGTGGCCTGAATATGTAGTAGTCTAAGATCTTTTATATACTGAAATCTCCTTGGTGTATTAACACTGACTAGAAAAGAAGTCACTAAATTATTATAGTTCCCATTTATGTTGTTTCTGTGTGTAACACAAAGAGGAAAGATGTTGATTCCTTACTGAACATTGAAATTCAAGTCCAGAACTTTGCTCTTAACTTTCCTGGTTGGGACTTATATTTCTCCCATTACTTTGATATTGCTTTCTTTAGTCTGGAGGAGTCTTAAATGAAAGAATAGAAAATTTCACACAGATATATTTCTAAGCTCTTACAGTTCTAATAAAGTGGTATTTCAAAAATCTGTGTTAAAATTTAAATGGTAGGAAAGAAAAATGAGTCAATGAGGAAAAACGACAATGGAGAGAGAAAAATTAAAAAAAAAAATAGGAGGTGATATTCTACAAATTCTTTGTGGCAAGGAAGAATTCCTGGTATATATTTGTTCAGAACAGCTTACCAGTGAGCCTAATTAATACCTGTTGTTTGCCACTTAATATCAAAGACTTGCACTAAAACTCTTGGTAAGAAACAAAGAGAATGAGACAAAGAATGCAATGACTGAAGGGAAGCTCACGAATCGCAACAAAAATGTCTCCCTAGAAATGGTCTAAATTTTGCTTAAGACTGTAGGAACTTCTTGGAAGCAGAGATGCAAGTGCAAGCATGATGACACTGGTCGTAAGTTGGAGTATAAGTGTGTAGGACTGGAGAAGGCCAGAATATCTTCGTGTTTTCTTGCAAGATTTTTGCCATGATAATATCATAATGGATTTATTATAAGCTGTTTGAAGTTGTGGGCACTGGTAATAGTCTTCAAATAGAACATGCCAATGTCTGGGTTTTTTTGAGGCCAAGGAGGAAAGTGGCGTGGATCCTGGTATCTCTGGCTATGTGAAGGTCCAAAACTGAAAGAAAACAGGAAAAAAATGAAATAGAGTAGCTGCTTACAGTTCAACTGGTCATGTTTCACATACTAAACTAAAGCTTTTTTGCATGAAGCTAATCTATAATTTACTGAAGTTAAGATAGCTATGATCTTTTATCAATGACAGGACTTACGGGTAAAAGAATGTGAGAATTTGTTATGCTCCATATTGTGCATTTGGATTGGGCCAATAATATTCTAGTTAGCAGTTTTACATAATCTCATTGACTTCAGTGGCTTTATTCTTTTCTTGTGCTATAAATGAAAAAAGACTCAGTCCATTAACATTTAAATTGGAGATACAGATTCCTGATGTAAACTGTTTCCAATGACATTAATAGTGGGCACAGCCCATTAGCGTAAGCTCATATTAGCAACATCTTAATAATCACGACAGAGCTTTTTTTAAAGTTATGGGGATTTCACTGTAGCATATAATTAAATGTGTATGGAATTTTTATTGGTTATAATTAAGATGCATGATCTTTGTTTATTAAAGCATTAGAAAGTACTATAATAGCTATGAAAAGCACTGCTTGTCATGTGGTATTGCTTAATTATGGAAAAATACTACAACACTTCAGGTTGGGCTGATTAAAGCAATTAGCACAAAATTATAATCAAATGCTGTTACAGTATATAAAAATATTTACAAGCCTCCTCATGACTATGGGAATTGGGCATTAAATGTTGCTGTTCTTAGGGGGATGATGCAATTCATATTTTTTCTGTTACTATGTAGGAAAAGAAAATAAGAATCTATTAACTACTTATCGGGCAACATTACCAGGAACTTATGTGTGTGCGTGCACTTAAAAATATTTTCATGTCCCTTAGAATCTGACGTTACATGTGTTGTTATAACCCACAAAAGCTTTCCTGTTTGTATTTGTCTAACCAATAATATATGATGTAAAAATGTGATCCTTCTTTAGTCATCAGATCCAAGGTCCATGTTCAGCTACCTAGACCATGACAAGATTCTTTTCTCCGGCCCCTTAGCCTGTACTTGGGAAACACTGACTGTCATTGAAACTCAGACTTTGGCAAAATAATTATGCCAATGTTAGTATTTTTACCCTTGCTTATTATACAGGAAAATATTGGACATCTGTTTACCTCTTCTTGTTATGATTGCTTGGATTCTGTGTGGAATCTGAGGGTATTCAGCATTATAGAGCAACTGGCACCGACTGAAACGTGTAAATTAAGGGTGGAGGGAATAATGCTTTTAGTTACGATTATTCTGTTGTCATCTGGGTTTTCAGTCTTTGGGTTGCACTTAAGTAAACTTCTCTATACAGCCATACGAACTCAAATATTTCAAAATAACAAATAAAATGAAAAAGATGATGTCACTGGCAGTACAGGACCAACCTTTTTTCTCTGAGCTGTCATTTCCAGATATAAATCTGCCTCAGTAAGGAAAGTGGAATGATGTTGTTTCAGCTGGGAGATGTCCCATTTGTTAAGTTAAGAGATTATGTGTGTTTGTCACCGGTTTTATTTTCTTACTCTCACCAACCTTGTCTACTGACATAAGTGAGAGAAGGCAGTCCTGTGGCAAAGAATGACACACGGTAAACCCCTCAGCAGGCAATGCATTCTATGAAACTGTTTTAAACTATGCTGTGCCTTTCTTTAACATTCCTTATCAGTGTCTTGCATACCACTAAATCTATAGGTTTTTTACTTTCTTCCCAAAATGGAGGAGCCTGTGTTGCCATGACAAGCAGATGCTAGCCATCTTCCTATGCTACATAAATGAATTAATCAGTATGCAGCTCAATGATTCTGGTGAGGTGTTGCAGATGTTTGGTTTTTTTAAAATAGAACAGACCAAACCCAAGTCACGAGACTCAAGAATTCTTTCTGTGCCTGCACATCATATGGGAACTTAAGGAACATAAGGATATGCAGAGACCGTCAACTAAGTTGTCTTGTGCAAATTTTATGAATGTTCCCAGTGATAACACTTCAGTTTGTACTGTTAGCAAGATGGTGGTGAGATTTCCTTTTCCTGCTTAAAAACCTTACTTAACTGATGATATAAATTCTTTCAAATGAGATACAATATTCATGCATTTTTGTTGTATTAAGATTCTCCTTAGCCATATCCAGCTGTGTTCACTCTAAGCTGTGCACAATAGTTCTGTAACAATAATGTTGTTATCCATCTTAAAGCAACAACCGGGATGAAGACCTTCACTTGCATTTCTCTTTGCGTGCAAGGGGACAGAGTTAACTGAGACATGATGCTAAGCCAAGGATAGTAAGTGGGAGATTGGAAGGTGGAAGACCACTTGATTAAGTATTCATCCATTGACAAATTAATATACTATTGAATCTTAAGAACTGAATTCTACACACTCCACCCGCATGATAAAACTTGAGATAGATAGAAATGCGGACAGGTGCTGTTGTTTAGGTGGGCATTTTAAATTTTTTCTTTTAACTTTTGCACAACCTCAGTTGGGTCCTTTTCAGTGTCAGTTTTGTCTCTGTGTTGAGATTAATTCAGAGGAACTACTGTGCTGAAATAACATTCTTGCTTGTCTACCAGCTTCTAACCTGCTCAATGAGAACTCATCCAAACTCCTGCAGCTTTATTTCATCTCTTGGACTTGGTGCTTCTCTGAAGTGGTATCTTTCAGCAGTCTTGACCTGCTCACCATGCCATCTGAGGCCTTTCACAAAAAACCAGCTTCCTATTACATACTTCCAGTTCTGGTTGTCTATCTAGTCTGCACTTATGCTGTGTTCGATTTTTTTCAGAATCAATAAATGATGAAATTGTAAATTCTAAAACTAGATCAGTCTGATTTCTCTTGTAGTGCAGTTCTTTGACCATTTAGATAAATAGTTTGTTAAAAGTATTTAATTGTCCAATTTCCTTTGCTCAGTGCTGTCTCAGTGCTCTCATACGTACTCTAATTTCTAACTTGTTAAGTTTCTTATAAAACAAATATCACTCTAAGACAAATGAAATTAGACTATGAAGGCAGATATGTACTGGAAAATTAAGGTTTGATGCCAGCATCATCTAGCTAACAGGCAAGAGCAGTGCTAAAGATAGGCAACAGAAAAAACTCTATGCAGAAACTACAATATCCGCCTGTATTTGCATTTAAGTGTGGAAATTTTAACTTTTCTGTAGACACTGACTTTTTTTTTTATTTTGCTGCAAGTCTGGATTACTGCTTTTTTATTAAAAAAAAAAGAAAATTCACAGCTATTGTCACAGGTGCTAATGAAATAGAGATTCTTTGCATGCCAAGCAAATACTAGAATGAAATTTTGCTTTGTAACTACAGCAATAATAGCCCAAGAACTGTCCTCTAATCAGTAGATACTGTTCTCCCTTAATCACAGGAGAGTAGTTTAGATTAATGTAAAAGAAGCACTTATCAGATTTTAGGATGAAATACAAAACAGCTGAGACAAATGATTTTCCGACAACTAATTACCTATATCAACTTCTTGGTTTCTTGCATTCAATGACAAACCTGTCATCACCAAAGCTGCAAAAACCTATCTGGTTCTGCCTGTCTTAGAAGTTAGGTTTTGGCCATGAGTACAATAACTAGCAAGATCACAATGAGATCAAAATTCAGTGACCTCTGTTATTTCATGGTTTCAGCAGCTCTATCTTGCTGGGAGTGCTTTGAATATTTCAGTCAACTTGGCAACATACTCTTTGATACTCTTTTCATTATTAAGCTAATAGGAAGGTGCATGGAGGACTTTAAAATGGATTCAAGTGTGAAACCAGTAGGTAATATACATAATGAGACCATTGCTACAGCTGTGCTGCTTGATAGCATTAAACTACAAAAGAGCTTGAAACTGGCTGTGGCTTGAGTTAGAGGTGCACCTGTGAACAACAGAGACACTGGGAATATCAGGCCAACAGCCTGGGATTTCTTAATTGACTAAAGCTATCTATGTATAGGTGATCTTGCAAAATTTACAGGAAGGGGAAATAACTTTTTTGTTTTGTAAGGAAAATGGTGACAACTCCCTCTGTGTGTATTTCCTCCTGTTTTCTCCTCTGAGGTTCTGACTACTAACACAGTTTCTTCTCTCCTTTACTTTTCTGAGGATTTGGGGTTTCCTTTAACATCTAAATTATCACGAGGCTTCTCATGGCACTATAATGCTGTGCTATGGATCTGTTCTATACTATTTTGGTCTCATTTGGCAAATGCTTGAGTGTTTTCAGACCTTGCTGTGGTTGTCAAACACTTGCTTGTATAACAAGGCTATTCAAAATTATTTTTTCAATTTCTATGTGTCTGCCTATGCATCTGGAATTAGGAAGTCATAGACCAATGCATGGCCTTGTTTTGAAAAGATAGATGGTCTAGTGGCTGAGGCTGGTGGGGAAGAGCAGAGGGAGGGCATAAAGACTTGGTTCTTACCTCTGTCAAATTCTTTTCTTGCCTTATAGCTGTCATCTCTGTGTATCTCTCTAGAGATCTTGTAACTACTTGTACCTGTAGGGATAATAGCCCTTCTTCTCTACTCTTATTCATCCCATTGTTTTGGTTTGTGAACACTTACTAAAAAGACTGTTTTTTACAGTGTGTGTGTGATGAGATGTTATCTATATTGTTTCCTTCAAGCTGTGCCAGAAATATTTTTGAGAATCATCTGCCAAAATATCTTAAGAATAAAAAAAACACACAGTTTTAGGAAAAATGATGTTCCCATGCTTGTGGGGTTTTATTTTTTTCTTGTCGCCTACAAAGACAGTGCAGGCCACATTTTCTGAAATTGCCCATTGTTTTCCTCTTCTGCACAAATTGCTGCACTGTATTTTGGAGTTGTACTCTGTCATGAGAGTGATATTTGTGTCTTAGAGTGATATTTGTTTTATAAGAAACTTAACAAGTTAGAAATTAGAGTACGTATGAGAGCACTGAGACAGCAGTGAGCAAAGGAAATTGGACAATCTAAATAATTTTAACAAACTATTTATCTAAATGGTCAAAGAACTGCACTTAAGGGCCATGTGACTTTCATTTTTCCAAGAAATGAACCTTCATTATTGTCACAGTCCGGGTTGTGACAATTATACACAAAGACACAATCACAAAAATCCTTTTGCGTGAGCTCAGGCAGCATCATCCTACTCAAGCCTCCCAAACTGCGTTTCATTATAGTGGGTCTCCCAGGTTGTTTGTAAGTAACAAGAAGTAAATTCAGATTGATTCTTATTTTCACAAGTGTGTAATTGCTTGCATTTCCTCAGGCACAGATTCTCTTTATTATTATTTGTGTGTCAGTTCTGCAAGTTTTTAAGTATAACCTGGAAGCTATGTACTTACAACAACACAGTGTCCATGCTTACTGCATTAAATACACCAAACAGAACTTATAAAAAAAAAAACCTTCCAAAACCAAAATGAAAACCCCATGACACAAATAAGAATATTTGTTCCCCTTGAAATTCCTCTGTCACCAGTATTTTATAAATTTATAACTGCTTTTTTTATAAATTCAATAACTGTATTTTCCCATTTCACAGATTATGAAGTTCTTGTAAATTTATAATAAAAACAATGTATCAAAACAAAATATTTGAAGAGGCCAGGTTTAACACCATTTAATTCCTGATCATAATACAATTTACATACAGCCACCTGAACTACTGTTCTTGCTTTTAAGCGCTTTATTCATCAAATCCTGTAGATTCCCAGTCAATATCACTCTCACAACCCGGACTGTGACAATAATGAAGGTTCATTTCTTGGAAAAATGAAAGTCACATGGCCCTTAAGGGAGGGAGGAAGGTATTCTTAAGCAATAAAAGACTGAATCTGTAGTAAGAATAGAAGAGGGAGTCTCGATACTCTTAAAATAGTTATTTTTGTTTTTAGGGCATCACAGTGAAATATAAAGTGAAGTCTTAAGTCTTTGGTGACTTTAATCAGGCTTTTCTTGAAACAGTGAGCTTTTGGCTTGTATTTGTAACTCTGGAAAATTAAAATATGGTTCTGATGGAACTAGATAAATGCTGGAAATTCTGATTCTGGGGGGAAAAGTGCTGTTAAGAGTATACAGGAAAAACATGTCCTTGAAACTTTGATAATTAAAAGTAATGGAAGAAATTTGAAACTAGGGTTGGCCCTTAAGTAGCAAAAAGTTTGGCAATCAGCCACACAGGTTTTTTTTTTAATTTTATTTTTTTTTTGTATGCTCCAAACTGTCCATTGAAGTTTCTCAATTTTAAGGATAGGAGCACATCCCAACACTCCCGACCAGAACAGCAAAGCAACAGCAAAAATCTCCTAAGGTAGTCTGCTTCTGCCATGAGATTCTGGGCAGGGTGACTTTAACAAAATAGTGAATGCTTCAGGGGTCATCCAAGTTGAGTGAACTCTGACTTTATAGAGATTCTCACATCAGTCATTTCTTTAGTGTGAAACAGTTTCTGAGGCAATTCCAGGAAAAAACATTACTGTCTATGGAGGCCTTTTGGCACTGTGGGATGGTGCCTGGAAGTGGTCCAGGCAGTAGGGCAAGGCATGGGATAGATGCCTTCCACTCTGATGTGGGACACAGCCCCAGCCACTGCAGAGGTAGCAACGTGTCCCAGCAGCATGGGTATGGTGCTTGAGCCTCTGGGGGCAGGCAGTGGCATGGCCATGCAGCTTCCTACCCTGTTCTGGAGCTTTTCACCTGAATATATAAAGCCCCGTTCATTCCTGTATAAATTGATGCAACTGATTCAAAGTCACTAAAGCTAGAACTGTTTAAAGCTGTGCAAGACCTTGTAAGCTGGATGAGCAAAAAGAATGAGATTGGACAAGAAGTCATGAAGGTTTGAAATACTATAAGGTTTTCTTATTATTTTTGTTCTTTTTATTGTTGGAGAGAGGGAGACAGGGCAGGTGAGTGATTTCTTTTGGTTATTGCCATACCCCAGTTTGAAAAACAGATTTGGCTGATTTTGTTTTTTTATTTTGCCTTAACAAGGCCCTCTTTGATTCAGGTTGTTTACTGCAGCATTTTTTAGTCCTGGCAGCTGCTCCAGGGCACATTATCTGTCCTCATGTGGGGAGGTAGCAAACCTCGTTTGTCTTTGTGATTTCCTGTAGTTACCGTAAGTCTTCTCCATTGCCCAGGACCTGCAGAAAAGTGGCTCCATGCGGTTTTAAACTATACTTCTCCCAGATTTACATTTTGAAAGACTAGATATGGAGGAAAGAGGAGATAGAAAAACTACTCTCTTTGCTCCAAAAGACTGGACTGAAAAGCAAGCCGCTGAGCTGCTTTTGCATATGTTGCCCTAAGAGGACAGTTATTCCTGGGTACCCATGTACCCAGGCTAGGCTAATGAACTTAACAATCTTTGTTCAAGTAAAATAGAAATGTCTATCTTCAAATACACTAGAAAGTTAAAACTCTGATTTTTCACATTTCACTGACTTTTTTTTGGTTCAGCTTCAGATTCTCTGTTATGTGATAGTTGTATGTAATGCTTTCTTTTCGAATGGTCAGGCACCACATAGTCAATCCTGAGATAGCAAAGTAGCTTTTAATAGGAAAACTGAGGAAATGGCCTCTAATGAGTCTTTGCAAGATGTTATTTCTACCTCTACAATTCCTGATTTAAGTCTCAGTGGTGGTCAATAGCCAGGAAAAGAGCAAGACAGTATTTTTTACTAGAAAATGCAATCTTCCTTACAATGCTAAAATAAGAAGTACTGGATAATTTCCATTGGGGGCAGGTAAGACTAGATTCTGCCCAGGAGTGCTGTTGTCTCTGTGATCCCTCACCCATGATTAGGTTGACCTGATGTTCTGCTTAGTTTATGTAGACACTCCACATTCACGTCTTTTTCTCATTTTATTTTAATTCTTATGAGATGCCTTTGCTCTTCTGTGCCAGTTGTTGGGGCAAGAACTGCACTGGGACCTTAAGTGAGGTGTGCAGGCTACTTTTCTCCCTTCGTGGAGAAAGACTCGTTGTGGCTGCCACCTAGGCATGATCTAATCCCACCGGAACCAGACTTTAACAGTTTCTGCTGTAAATGTAGCATTTGATCCTGGTGAAATTTTCATCTTGGTTGTGGGTCAGATAGTCCCATCCCCTTCATTAAAATTCAACTGAAAAGAAAGCTTTTCCTTGAACCTTTTGAAGCTATGCTCATTTTGCCTCCTCTTCTGCTTTGCTTTCTTCTTCTGCACATCTTATCCTGCTTTTATTGTATGAGTCTGTGTGTTTGTATTTGGAGCAAAGCTGAAAGAGAAATCTCTGCATTCACTTTTCATTTTGGATTTTTTTTAAGACTTAAAAGTTATAGTAGTCTGTCTTTTCAATTAAATAATTTTGAAGTTAAAAATATTGTCAGGGATTAATTTTAATAAAAAATTTTATTTTTCCTTTCTGTTTTGATTGACACCACTGATTTGAAGCTACTAACTTATTCAGTGGGAAGACTGAAAGTCTCATACTCCAGGACACTGTAGCTAGAACTGCACTAACTTATAACTAAACTAACATGCTAGACAATAAAACCTTCTGTACATGATTATTCTATTCCATCTGTTCCTAGATTCCTGCTTCATGTACTATAGCAGCAGAAGTTCAGAGCTGTGTATGGGATGTTTAAAGATTAAGCAGGGATACATTAGTAATGTGCTTAGAAATGCAGAGCTTGTAGCTGCATGCACAACTCCTTCATGTACTTGTCACTGAAGAGGCAAGGGCCTTACTTAAACCAGGCCTGGGTAAGCAGATGGGCTTTACTGAAGGTTAACTACATTTGAGGATGATACAATAAAAACCATATTTCTTTCTTTCTATACACTTAAAAATGTAAATCCAGAATCTGCATCCTTGACAATGAAATCCACTAGGCCTGTTATTGTATATCCTGGGTTCCTACAGTGAAGGAACTGGATTTTTCTAGAGTTTGAATTGGGAGTGTATTATACATTACTGCCTCTGAGACAGGCTGGGTATTCATCTTCTGAGTTAGACCTCAAATCTGCTGCTGTGTGCTGGTCTGATGAGGAAAACCTGTTTCCTGTGCTGGCAGTCCTATGCTTTGGATTACTCTGCACTGAGCACCATGCTTTATCCTATTCCTTTTATATAAGCCTCATAACTACTTTCAAACTCAGCAGCTGGGCTTCTAACAAAACACAGCATTTTCCCGAAGAATTTCCTGCAATGCAAGTGCACAGTATATTTTGTCAGCTCTCTCTTTTTGCATATATGTGTGTGTGTACAGAGAGGAAGCACTATCACAAGTTTTAGTGAAGAATCTGAGGTTTGGTTAAGAACAGGGAGGAGCTCATAATGCTCTTTCATAAGCATACTGGAAAAGTTGGCTTTTTCAGTAATGAAGGTGACCATATTGACTACATAATATTTGATAATTTTATGTTTTATTTTACTCATAGGTCTGTGAAACCTGATTTATCAAGTGTTTTTACATATATTTTTTTGAGGTTTTTGTCCAAATCTGACAGAGGTTGCAGATATGATGGTTACTATGTGAATTTGATACATTTTTGCCTTTTTTTAAAGTAAATTTTCCTCGGTGAGAAATTAATACTATTTTCACTAAGAAATGTCTCTATTTTCAGTGTCAGACTTGGTATACTGTCTTGTGAAATAGTGGTTCTCAATCTTTGCAAATATTTTACTTTTGTAAGCAAACTAGTGAAAGTTCATCATAAAAATATTTGATTTACTGTGGAAGTTTGCTATTGTCTCTAAGTGGTGTGAATCCTCCTTTCTTTTCTTCCTGTTTGTTAGCTCTGGTTTACTGATGTTGTTTCCCCCTTGTGCTTATATATTTTTTTTTTCAATAAGTTAAACCTAAGTGATGACATGAGAATTTTTATTATGAAGTTCATCCTATAAACTGTTGATAGGGCTCACTGTGAATGTAAATCCTGGGTCAGGTCATAATCTGAGAACAGAATTGCAAACAGCGTAGGCTGGAGTAAACAGACTTGACTAACGTACCTGCCATGGATTTGGCCCAATTGTATTGGCTGTAAGGAAGAAAAGTAATGTTCGTTCTAAATCAGCCAAACAGGAAGTATTTTGCATTTATCTTGGTGACAATTCACAGTTCAATGTATTTTATAGTAACAAGCCTAAATGGAATAATTGATTTTTTGAATCTTGTTGTCCTACAGTAATACAATTGGATATCTACTAATTGCTCTGAAGCATCTTATTTAGAGATAAATAACCTTTCAACTAGAAATAAAATTAAAAATCATGTAATTGTGTGCTGATATGCTAAAAGCAGTAGCCAAATATGGTGGTACATCCTAACAAAACAAACACAGATTTTTAACCTTGAATTTAATTTGTGAGTGATGTGGTCATGACCCTATAACTTAGTGCTGGTGAGGTTGCATCACAAATACTCTGTTCAGTTTGGGGCCCCTTGGTACAAGAAAGACATTAAGTTTTGGGACCATGTCCAGAGAAGTGCAACAAAGCTGGTGAAAGATCTGGAACACAAGTCTCATGAGTAGCTGCTGAGGGACTTGGGGCTGTTTAGCCTGGAGGAGAGGAGACTGGGGGGTAGACATCACTCTCTGCAACTACCTGAAATTAGGCTCTAGCAAGGTGGGTGTTGGTCTGTTCTCCCAAATAACAAGTGATAGGATGAGAAGAAATGGTTGTGGCAGGGGAGGTTTAAATTGGATATTAGGAAAAATTTCCTTACTGGAAGAATGGCGAAACACTGGTACAAGCTGCCCAGGGAAGTGGTGGAGTCACCATCCCTGGAAGTGATCAAAAACATGTAGATGTGGCACTCAGGGACATGGTTTAGTAGGCACGACAGTGTTAGGCTGATGGTTGTCTTGGTGATTTTAGAGGTCTTTTCCAACCTTAATGATTCTATGATTCTATCTACTATTTACACCCACACGATAAGAATGCTGTCATCTGCCTGAGGTTTTTTTTCCTGCCTCCTCTTCATAATTCCCATAATTCCTATTTCCTTTTGTGATCTTCTTGAAAGTCTTCTCATTTCTTATAGTGCATTTGCCTCCCACTTCTTCCTTGCAAGGTGTTAATTTTTCCCTGTGCTTCTACTTCACATAAGATGTGTACATGCAAATTTTCATTTTCCTCAATTTATTAAAATTCTTATAAAAAGCCTCATATCTTTATGTAGCAATGGTATTCTGAAACTGTTAATACTTTTTTTTTTTTTTTCCAAAATGCCTTGTAGGAAAGAAAAAAAAGACAATAAAGCTCTTTAAGTGGCCATGGTTATGGAAGTAATGTGAACCACTCTTCTGTACTGTGCCTGAATGTATGAAAAACTGCTACAGATTTCTGGGTACCATGGCCAAATCCTCACCGTCCACAAACAATATACTAATTTGTATATTAGTATTAATTATACTAATTTGTGTAAGAGATATTTATGACACAAATTTAAGGAGTATAGAAAAAAATACTCTTAGTGAGATTTTAGGGGGAAAAGAGTCTTCTTAATCAGCACACTTTCTGCCAGGCTTATTCTCACTGCACTGTGAATACAAGGTAATGTCGTTGAAACCAATACCAGTAAATTGATTTTTTTTCACTCCGGTGTACCTCATCTGGTTCAAGTCCAAAGTAATCGTAATAGTTGCATAATACAGGGCCCAATTCCTACAGCCCCTGAATGCAGAAGGAATTGCATGAGGTTTTAAACTAACGCAGTTATAGTTCCTGTGAATGAATTGTGGGGTGCAGGAAGGTGTTGATTTGCTGTGGACCAACTGTTGAATGTCAGGCTTGAGAGTCTGAGCACATCTGCTCTGAAAGGCTGGAAGAACTGGAGATCAGAGCGGGCACAAAATGGCAGGGAGGAAAAAAAGAGAAATTTGGAGGAATGGTGATGAGGAACTAAGCCTGTTCTTCTGAATCCTTAAAGCAGATGCTCCGAGACTTTTGTACTGTGGGCTGTTGTTGATCATAGACTCATAGAGTCATAGAATCACCAAGTTGGAAAAGACCTCTTGGATCATCTAGTCCAACCATTCCTATCTGCCACTAAACCATGTCCCTGAGCACCTTGTCTAACCATCTTTTAAATGCTTCCAGGGATGGTGACTCAACAATATTCCTGGGCAGCCCGTGCCAGTGACTGATGACCCTTTCTGTGAAAATTTTTTTCCTAATATCCAGTCTGACCCTCCCCTGGTGCAGCTTGAGGCCATTCCCCCTTGTCCTGTCCCCTGTCACATGGGTGAAGAGGCCAGCACCCTCCTCTCTACAACCTCCTTTCAGGTAGTTGTAGAGACCAATAAGGTCTCCCCTTAGCCTTTTCTTCTCATGGCTAAACAACCCCAGTTCCCTCAGCCACTCCTCGTAAGACTTGTTCTCCTGCCCAGCTTCATTGCTTTTCTCTGAACTCACTCCAGAGTCTCAACATCCTTCTTGTGGTGAGGGGCCCAGAACTGAACACAGGATATGAGGAGCGGTCTCACCAGTGCCGAGTACAGAGGGAGAATAACCTCCCTGGACCTTCTGGCCACACTGTTTCTGATCCAAGCCAAGATGCCACTGGCCTTCTTGGCCACCTGGGCCACTGCTGGCTCATGTTCAGTTGGCTGTCAACTAACACCCCCAGGTCCCTCTCCTCCAGGCAGTTTTCTAGACAGACTTCTCCTAGTCTGTAGCACTGCACAGGGTTGTTGTTCCCCAAGTGCAGGACCCAGAATTTAGCCTTGTTAAATCTCATGCCGTGGGTCTCAGCCTAGCCGTCCAGCCTGTTCAGATCCCTTTGAAGAGCCTCTCCACCCTCCAGCAGATCGACACTTCCACCCAGCTTAGTGTTGTCTTCAAACTTGCTAAGGGTGCACTCAATGCCCTCATCCAGATCATTGATGAAGACATTGAACAGGGCTGGACCCAGCACTGAGCCCTGGGGAACCCCACTTGTCACTGGCCTCCAGCTGGATTTCACACCATTCCCCACCACTTTCTGGGCCCGGCCAGCCAACCAGTTTTCCACCCAGGAGAGTGTGCGCCTGTCCAGGCCAGAGGCTGACAGTTTCCTGAGCAGAATGCTGTGAGAGACTGTGTCAAAGGCTTTACTGAAGTCCAAGAAGACACATCTGCAGCCTTTCCCTCATCCAGTAAGCTGGTCACTTTGTCATAGATATCATACCCTCATGGTTGCCTACAAAAATAAGTCTTTGAAACTTGACTAAGAAAGCATTACCTGATGGCCCATTCTTTGTTTTGTAATAACACTGTACATTAAGCAAAGCAAGCACTGAATTGTGGTGTGTGTTGGTACAAGCCAGGCGTGACGAGGTGTGGACACCGATGGTAGTGACAGGCCTTCTGGACTCTGCTCTGGAGATGCCATCTGTGGTGTGGGGCTTTGCTTTGTTTGAAGACAATATTTCTATGTGGTCAGGATGCCATACTTTTGTTACCATAACTTTTGTTACTGCTTCCAGTTGCGCTCAACTCATAAGGGGTGTTGGCTGTGGGCATGGAGACCTGTGGGACTCATCCCACTGCCTGTGGGAGGCCAAAGCCCTGCTTGCTTGGCACCGTGCCTGCCTTGGGCACCCTGTGAGAATGCAGCAAAAGCGGTAGATAATTACTGTGGTTTTCCCTCTTGGTTAACTCTCACAGTGGCCTTGTGAGGCCAATGAATTATGTATTGCTGCTTGATTTCTCTCGCACGCTCATCTGCATTTACTGAGGTGGTTTTACAGGAGCCACATCCCTTGGCAGTCCCCTGCCTGCAGGGAGCTCACTGACCAGGCACTGCTCTGGGGACCAGCCTGGCCACATCAGGGCACAGACCCCAGCCCAGGCTCAGTGCCTCCCAAACCCGCAGTGCTCCTGAAGGACGGGACCGCCATGCTGAGAGTTTGTGTCCCTTCCTTACAGGTGTGTTTAGCATCCAGCTGTACATCATCTGTTTATACATAGTTGTGTTTCCATTTGTGATTCTGCATATCCACTTGCCTGCTTAGAAAATGTAAATATTTTGGATAAAAGGCTTTAGATGTTTTATGTTGTTGCTTATCAAAAGGTATGTGCAGTATTTTTCCAGCACTTATGCTAAGTGCATATATAACTTTTCTCCCCCCTATAACGTAGAATATTTTCCCTAGGGAGTTAGCTAATATCTCTGAAGTATTCTGAGGTTAAGATTTGAGAAGTCTTCAATATATGTGCCTGATTTTCTGACTCTCTTGCTTATTTGTTTAGTCTGATGGGGATAGGCTTTGTCTACTGCACTTGAAGAAGAAAAGATTTTTGTGCTCCTGGGAAGCAGAGGCAGTTTTCATTGGCATTTTAGTGAAATATTAAAGGCAAAGCAGATTTGGAGGGACACACTGCAAAGGCTGTCACAGTGATCAGAGAAGCACTGGAGTGAGGAAAGGGACAGCTAAATGTGTAGGTGGAGAGTCAGTCCATTTGTGCAAAGGTATGAGTAACTGAGGTTATGAATTGGTTGCAGATGGGAGTTGGCAAGCAAGAAGAGTGGAACAAAATTATATTGACATCCCTGTGTTGTCTAAAGACCACTACAAGACCATTAGTATTGCTGCGTAGCCAGCAGGGAGGCCCTGTCAGGGTGAGATTTTACTTAGGCAACTGGTATTGATTTTTGGTCTGCCGCCAGGATGTAGGAAGGAAAAGATTTTTTTTCATTATTCTTTTTTGTTTTTTTTCCTGTGTCCATATTCATGCTTGCAAAGTGATGTTTTTGGGCTGGGATGTAGGGTCGAGAAGCAGCTGTATGCTGTCATGACTCGGATGTTATTGGGGGAACAATATGATTCCTTTGAATTGCCCTTCAATCTTCTTGTCTTGACTTTGCTCATCTCCCTCTCCTCTCATGCCTCCTGTGAGGCCATTCTGCAAGGCAAAGTTAAGGATCCTTAACACATGTAGTGATGGCTTAAAGGGTCATATATGGGAAACTTTTCTTTTAATCTCTTTGAATTAATGTTGAGTGACTTGTCTCTGCTTCCCTAGACTGACAGACCTGTGCTGGCTCCCATCTGCCACAGCCCTGAGGGTTTGCGACTCTCCCCCAGCATCACTTGGTGCTGTGAGCCTCCTGCTGGGAGCCAGGGACAAACCTCACGGCAGTGCAGGGAGAAGCTTTAAGGATTCGAGCCTCCTTCAGTTTCTTGCCTAACTCTGATTTGGATACTGCCAAGTAAAGCTGTTAAGCTGTTAGTAGTGCTTCTGTTCTTTCTGTTCTAGTGAAAACTGATTAGGGGCTATAAATGGGCCACAAAGCAGCTGTCGGGCTTGGTAGCAGCTCTTCTTCTTGGGTCTCACTTGAAGTGGCAACCTAGAAGGGGAATAGCTTTTAGTACTTAGTAACTGCTTCTCCTCTTGCTGAACCTACAATGGAGCTGTGCCAGTATTAGTGTCTCTTATGAATTTACAATTACCCAATTTAATATGTATGCAATGAGTTTATTTCCCTACTTCCTCTAGAGGAAGCTTGGCAAAGAGAAATTTCTGGCAAGAGAAAAACTTGTGTGAAAAATAGCGGTCTGCAATCTGCTTGTAATAGATGTACGAAGACTGACCTGGTCCTAAATCACATATGATCCTTCCTCTGGACTTAAGCTAGCTCCTGTTATGTTGTTACTAATATACTCCTTTAGCAGAGAAAATAAATCTGATAGAAATATGTTTTTCTTCATTCGGTTTTGTGTATAATAAACACTTAGCTAAGGGTGCCTTTTCTTTAAAATTTAAATACCCACGCACAGAAAATTGAGCTTCCTGAATTCTTAGAGAGGCAAGCACTAAAATAGAACAGTGCTGTTTAAAAACTGTAATAGATTAGTTAAATATCCCATGCTATATCATCATTGATCATTTATGTCCTTACCTTTTTTTTTCATTTTATAAAGCCAATTTAAATGTCATTTTGCTATTTGTTTGACAGGAGATTATTACTGTGGAGGGTAGATTTGAACACTGCTTGTTTCCAGGGGGATAAAATGAAAACATTCCTTTGGGAATTTGGCCTTTAATTGTGGGTAATTTTTAAACAAATTAGTTTTGATCATTGAAACACCAGATTAAATCTCAGCATTGATTGCAGTCAGTTCTGTTAACACTCCAAATTTTGTGTTGTCTTGTGGTAGAGGCAGCTGTTTGTTTCTTGAAAATTTGTTTGCTGCTACTTTATTTATACTCTTTCCTACTTTGATTTTGGCTGCATATGTGATTGGGAAAGCAATTGTAATCAAGGAAACAAACGCCCAATCTAGAATAACATTGCTTTTTAAATCATAATTGTTTTTAATTTAGCCTTATTAGTAGTGATTAATTAGAACTTTGTGCAGGCTTCCCATGTATGTATTTATTAAAGAGTGAATGCCATTTATTAACAATTCTAACAAAATGTTGTGTTTTCCCACCCATTCCAATGCACAGCAGAGGGCATGCCCTTACCTTATTCTTTTTGCTTGACTTTCCCTTCATGACCTACTCAGGTTCTCTCTGGCTTGCCTTTAATCCTTAAATGGAAAATTATCTCATATTTTATTGAGTTGAGTCACCAAGAAATACCCTTGCTTGTCTGTGGAGCATGTTAGTCCATTAGAGCAGAACGATGTGACAATTTCAAATTACAGCTTATTCACTTAGGCCTGGTGAGACCTGGGTTATTGTATTTAACTTGGTGGTTCAATGCTTTAATACATATCCAGCCTTTATGTAAACTCCATATAGTTAGGCTACAAAAAAATTAGAAAAAGGATACATTTTAATTTGTTGTATAAAAGCTGATGCAATATAAATAATGGTTTGTAACACTGTGTGTGTAACAAGGACTTTATAAAATGTAAGCATAAGGTCTATCTCCTTAAGAATTGAGGTGCTTCATGAAGACCTATTGGTGTAGTAGAAAACATTTTCATCAGTGCATTTTGCAAGAAAATGCTAGTGGAGGCTTGGATGCCTTTTAGATGCTGTGTTATTTGTGAGCATGGTTGCTTTTTGAATCATGGTTTTGAAAATTATCTAGTACAATGGCATCACTTATTTCTTCTTCTCGTAATATTTTCATATAAATAAATAACTTGCAAATTACTTTTCTTAGTGTAGTATGCATTAAGTTTTCTGAGAAAATTTTGCACAGCGAAGATTGTTCCTTTCGCCCTTAATGAACACATGCCAAAGTCCAGTTGCCCTTCTAGAACCTTGCACTTGAGTTCTGGGCTGAACAACATAAATTCCTTACACTGAGTACAGTCTCTTGCCTTTATGCTAAATTTAGAAATATATATAGCAGTTCCAGGAAATGCTATGTAGAATCCTTTCCTTACAACATTAGCTGACAAGCAAGTACCTGCTTTCGAGCCAGTAAGATGGGTGGTGTTTTCCTCTCTGCTGCTTGACAGTAAATGATTCCAGTTAAGCTGTAGGAATATCCATTTATCCACAAGGACTTTGTCTTGAATCTGAAAGAAATGTTACCAATTCCAAAAGCTCTCTATGTATGGCAATAAATTTTAACACTCCCTCTCTGCTGATAATGGACGCTTCTGTCTCACTCGCAGTCTGGCTCATGCGAGCTGCCTCTTCAACACGTTCTGATCTTGACATAGTTGTATAAGTCATTTTAGGGTAACAGAAGATATCGTTAGGCTGGTGAACAGAAAGAAATAAATACAGAAGTGTCAAGCTGTCTTCAGTTTTATCTATTTATTATCCCATATGAATGCCCACACTATTTCATTAAACTGCACCAAGATTTTAATCAAGTTACATGCACTGGGAGAGGGAGAAGCTGTTGTAAAGACCATGTTAACTAAATCTCCAACACAGTAGATTACAGAAAGCAAATTATGGAGACATTTTCTCTAAAACTGCCATAATTTGTCACAGGAGCCAGGAGAATCTTCTATAAGAAGGCTTATAGATCTCTGGGACTTTGTATGCCAGCTAATATAGGGTGACATAAACACACGCAAGTGAATCCACTAGGGGGTATTGGCACACAATATATGGTAGTGCATTATAGATAGGATCTAAGAAGCCTCATTTATTATGCCTTTATATGAGAACTTTAAAACTCCTTTGTCTTGTAAAGCCCATATTACGCAGAACCTCTTCCATTTTCTGGTAGCAAACGTGTTCCTGATACCAGCTCAATTGCCATTAGGAGAACAAATGGGTGGTAAGTTGCTCACCACCAAATTATCAAATGGCTCCTGCCCAGATGTTGATTGAAATACTGATGTGGTCAGAAGACTTCAGTCAAGCAATGCAAAAACTTGACCCTTCCTCCCACAACAGCTTTCAGGAGAGGCATAAGAGGGTTCAAATTCTGTTGTTCATGCATTTCCAAAAACATCTGTCCTGGAGGCAGGAGCGAAGGAAGCATGGCAAAGGAACTCCTATTTTTAATAATATCCAATAAGCCCATTGCTATAATGACTTTTGAAACAAATCTAAATCCTTTTAATTTGTAGTGCAAGGTTTGTTTGGTTAGCAGAACTTGCATTTGTTCTTCAGAGAAATGCTATGTCATATTATGATCCTAAGAATATTGTATATGGATTTAAAATATTTATTATCTTTTTTATGATTGCTACATGAATCGTTTGTGTTTTTATTCATAGATGACCATTAAAAGGAAAAGAGAAAGAAAGAGTCTAGTGTGTGTGTATCATTGAAAATATCAGGTGTTTCTTATGGGCCTGACTCAAAACTCACTGGAGCCAATAGGAACTCTGGGTAGCTTCTGGAAAAAAATCTTGCATTGTGGAAAACACTGAGAAAAGTGAAATATTACCTGCAGTCAGCTGAAATTTCTATCAATGTTTCAAGTCATTTTGATTACAAAAGAAAATAAAAAGCTCATGCTTCCTGAATATCTTTTTGTTGTTCTTTTCTTGGAAATGTTAGATTTTGGGGAAAAGAGCTGTCTCTTTATTTGTTGTGCCTGAGAAGTGCTGATTCAATTATGTAAATTTAGCGTTAAGATGTGTGTGTACATGTACTACATTAATGGCTGCAAATTCCTGTGAGAGGCTGGTCTGTAGCACTCACAAAGGGAATTTTGTGACTAGTATCAAAAAAAAGTCAAGAGTGGAGATATTTCTGCCTTACTGGAAACAAACTTAATTGGGGATGTGAGCAGAGCTCACCAAAGTGCATTGATCCCAAACAGTGACGCTGTTTATCCCTGATAGAGAAAATGGATAAAATGAGGGATGAAAATGAAAACAACAAATATTACCTTGTTCATGTTACAAAAGCTGTTATATTTCTTTCCCATGATAACCCACCAGCTCAGGGAATTGATGATAATGCATATGAGCACATCAGAAAAACATATTAGTGAAAGAGGCCTTTACGTAATATCTATTTTCATTCAAATTGAGGGATCAAGTAACGGTATAAGATGCTCAAGGACTGACTTGTAGGAAATAGATTGTAGTCATTAATGAAAATGCTTTCCTTAAATATTCAAACATATACAGCAATATTAAAAATTAATCTATATTCTGCATACCAATACTTGCTATTCTTTTTATTCTTATTTCTGTCATCGTGGACAAAAATCAGTTACCGCTACACATCATTATTTCTGTAATCACTTTTAAATACAAAATTATTTGCAAATTTAATTTACAGATTTATTACAATTACTTCAAAACAGTTAGGAATTTAGAACAAGGCCAACAGTTTTCTGCTTCATTAAATTTATTGCGTAATTCCTTTTACATGTAATTCTGAAGTTCAACTAATGCAATGCTTTTATCTATTTGGAGAAAAGCATTTTAACTCTGGATATTTTTACATGTCTTTCCCAACTCTCAGACTGAGTTTTGCTGCACTCTGAGAAAAGTCTTAATGTTTTTGCTATAAATTTTTACTACTAAAAATGCAGCAAGTTCACTGATAAATTAACCCTCATTCCCACTGTAAAGTAGGATGTATAATCAAATAATAGAAACAAAGCTGCTTCTCTTCTTCCAGGCAGCATCCTGAGAGAGCAAGGTCCTTACGTTTGAATTTCTTTATCCAAAGCTTGGTAACATCAGCAGTTTGTCACTTCCATTCTGCATTACAATGCCCTACCACAAAAAAAAAGTCCTGAATATCACAATAATTTATTTAAAGGTTATTGTAGCTGGTGAAATATTTTTAACTTAAATTTAGTATTATCAGTTTGGCATGACTTTGATTCATCTTTTTGCTTTATGGCTCTACTTCCATTGTGTTTGTGGTATGATGTTGTGGTATTTTTACAAAACTTTAAGTAAATCACAGGACTAGTGATGTTCTCATTGAAAAAATCATGCTAAAGCTCCTATTTTTTTTGAATAATTTCAATTGCTGTTACATCAACAGTTGCCTCACTATGATACTAAGATACAATACAACTTTTCCTCAAGCCAAAGTTTAAGTTAATGAATAAGCAGCAATATGAAAATGCATTCTATGTTGGAAATTAATAGCTCTTCAGTACCCATTTGCAGCACTTATTTTACTGTAACAGCTGAAAAAAAACCATGGAAGTGGAGAAATACTTTTATTTTCAGTCGGTATCAGAGAGATCAATTAACTCCTGAGAAAAGAAGTACTTCTGATTTCTATGGGTTCTAATTTTTTGTTTAATTGACTTGGCATCACCAGTCATGTATTGATGTCACTATACTATCAACTGCTGTGATTCTGCCAGACTGAAGATACTAAGAAGGGCTGGGTTGCTTGTCCTTTTCTCTTTTTAAGCACGAATTTCTGTGGGTATGTCTCACTATACAGATACATAACTAAAGTCTTCTAAGAATAGTTGCAATAGAATATGGAAATTCATACTGTACATGTGATTCTTCATGATACTAACATGCTCTTAAAGAGTGAAAGCAACTTTTTAAATCCAGGTTTTGTAATCCAAGTTTCCAATTAAAAAATTGTACATAATTTTATTATGCAATTACCTATGGTACTAACTTCCCCTTCAGTTTCAAACAGTCTTTCCTCATTATTCTTCCATGTTTTGTAATTGTGGTATTATACTTCCCCATGCAGTTCTTTTCCTTCATCTCATTGGTGATGGAATATACTTTGTGTGTTATTTGTAAAAGAGTTTGCGTTCGATATTGTCACAGATGACAGTAAAATTCAGCAGATAAGTAAGCAAGTTATTTCTCCATCTCCAACAGTACCTTTTACATAGCATGTGCAACACTGCTACCCAAGTTAAGCTGTACTAGATATATGGGAAAGAAAAGCAAATAAAAAGCCATCTAAAACCCCAAATCAAACCAGTTTTCTCAAGTGAAGCTGTTGGTGTTTTTGACACAGCCTAAAATAAAACACAAGCTTTATGTTCAAATGCCTACAACAGAAAACATTAATGGACCCAATGTATTGGTGATACCACCTTTTTAAAAAGCTTCCAAAATGTTTTGCCAGTTGAAAAATATATTGCTTTAAGCTTCATATTTTTAGAGATGCTTGAGAGGTTTACTGTTACAGGTTTTATTGTTTAGTTCTTCCACCTCCCAACTCAAGTTCCAATGGCCACATTTTGTGTAGTCAAGGTTACTTTCCTATAAAAGTACTTTTTGGCATGCAGCCTCATGAAGCTTCAGAAGGTCAAAGTAAGTGGAAAACTTTTTTTGCTCATACTTAAAGAAGATACTCAAGTATGCATTTAAGTCAAAGCAAGACAGATGTTGGTGAATACATATTTTAAATGTTCTTTTTTGGGATATTGTGCAGTGAGAGCACCTGTCCTGCCAAATGAAAGTGTCACATAGGAATGAAGTGGCACTTGTGCTGGTTCAAGCATTTTAAAGCAGAGATGCTCAACTATCACTTACCAGAGCAACATCTAGGGCAGAGGAGAAGTTTGGAATCATACTGCTTATTGGGCTTGCTTGATCACATTCGTGTCTGCTGTTCCAGATTGTCTGACTGGTGTGACAAAAAGGTTTTTCAGTGACTTTGACAAATGAGATATAAACTAAAGTTTTACTTATAGAGCTGAGATAGCTAACAGCCCCCTCTTGGGACAAAGATTATAGGGATCACACAGGGAAAGTCTTCCCTGTGTGTTTTACCTACAGAGGTGAGGATTTGTGTGCATTCCTCTCTCTGTATGCTTGACTTGGAATTTGTAGGAATTACTCCAGTACCTCTGTCATATAGTATTTACTGATCTGTAGGATTGAAGGTTGAGCATTTCCAGAGTCAGGGGTTATATTTTATTAATGGGAGAATCACTTACCTAGAGTACGGGATTCTTCCAGTGGTTGTGGGCTGTTGCACAGCAGGCTAAAACTTTCTTTTTAACAACAATCAGACATACGATAGATAGTTTTGACCTTCTGTGAGTGTCTTTGAGCAGGACTAAGCAAGAGAGAAAAAAAATATACAACTTGACACTTACAACCACTCTGTTCTCCTTTTACTCAAAGTGCAAGATCAAAAATAGATGTCCCATAACACTGTTTTCCTTTCACCTAACAAATATTTTATACATGCAATATATTTCTGCAGAGGATATCAACTCCAGAAACCGACCATTTTCATTTAGCTGCATGGTGGGTAATTAAAATCTGTAAATTAAAATCAATTTCCAGTTGTATTTTGGTGAACTGTAGATTGCTTTTTCCTCTCTATGAAATCATTCACATTATAAATACTTTTGTATAAATGAATTTAACTGTAAGTGATAAAATTAATTTTTTTTAAGGTAGATTGCTTCCAAAACAATAATGGCATGTTTACTTTTATTGGAATTCTTATCCAACTGACTTCTAGATTATCTAGACTGATTTATTTATTTATTGGCAGTAAACAGATAAAGTTGTAAATGTTAGCATCAAATGAAGTTTTTGGCTCTGAAGTCCTAGTAACTGCCCAAAGTGTTGTGAGATGCACTTTGTTGATGCCTGGGGGGAAGTCTGGAGTTAATTTCTCCACTGGAAGCACAGGCTGGAATTTGCTTTTTTTAAAATGCTATAAAATGTGAATGAAATTAAATGTATTCCTAATACTCCCAATTAATGCAGTAGAGAAATACCAATGGGATTGTTGGTAGTACACTGCTAAGATGCCAGTTTTGTGATTCTGTAGTGCCGTGAAAGTAGGTAGCCTCGAATCACCAGATTAAAACACTTAATCTATAAAAGGTCACTTAAAACTTAATTTTGCCACTCTTTGAGTTGAGCAACTGGCCAACAGAAGCAGCCATGTGCAAGTGCAAGTCAAAAAGAAACAGCAAAAAGTCTAATATGTAGTCCTTGGAAGAAGTAATTGAGTTAGAGGGAAGATCTGATCTTTGCTCACTGTTTGTTATTGAGATACTCAAGTAATATAAATGGAGTAAAAACTGAACCCTTCTTGGTTAATTCAGTCATGATATATAACAGCTTGATAATGAGGGTGCTATGGTAGTTTAGAAGCTTTTACAGGTTGAAAAGTTTTAGTTTAAAAAAAGTTGTTTCAAACATGGCCATTTAATGAAGGAAGTCAGTTATTGCAATCAACAAGACAAACACAAGGTTTGTGAAAATCTCATGAGGTTCAACAAAGTGAACTGCAAGGTCCTGCACCTGGGCTGGGGCAACTCTCAGTATCAATACAAGCTGGGGGATGAAGACATTGAGATTAGCCTTGGAGAGAAGGACCTGGAGGTATTGGTAGATGAGAATCACAGAGTCACAGAATCACAGAATAACCAGGTTGGAAGAGACCCACCGGATCACCGAGTCCAACCGTTCCTACGAAACACTAAACCATATCCCTCAGCACCTCGTCCACCCGTGCCTTAAACACCTCCAGGGAAGGTGACTCAACCACCTCCCTGGGCAGCCTGTTCCAGTGCCCAATGACCCTTTCTGTAAAGAATTTTTTCCTAACGTCTAGCCTAAACCTCCCCTGGCGGAGCTTGAGGCCATTCCCTCTTGTCCTGTCGCCTGTCACTTGGGAGAAGAGGCCAGCACCCTCCTCTCTACAAAGTCCTTTCAGGTAGTTGTAGAGAGCAATGAGGTCACCCCTCAGCCTCCTCTTCTCCAGGCTAAACAACCCCAGCTCTCTCAGCCGCTCCTCATAAGGCCTGTTCTCCAGCCCTTTCACCAGCTTTGTTGCTCTTCTCTGGACTCTCTCCAGAGCCTCAACATCCTTCTTGTGGTGAGGGGCCCAGAACTGAACACAGGATTCAAGGAGCGGTCTCACCAGTGCCAAGTACAGAGGGAGAATAACCTCCCTGGACCTGCTGGTCACGCCGTTTCTGATACAAGCCAAGATGCCATTGGCCTTCTTGGCCACCTGGGCACACTGCTGGCTCATATTCAGTCGGCTGTCAACCAACACCCCCAGGTCCCTCTCCTCCAGGCAGCTTTCTAGACAGACTTCTCCCAGTCTGTAGCACTGCACAGGGTTGTTGTGAAGCCTCACATGAGCCAGCAGTCTGTGCTTGCATCCCAGAAGGCCAACCATATCCAGGGATGCATCAAAAGAAGCACTGCCAGCAGGTCGAGGGAGCTGATTCTGACCCTCAACTCTGTTCTGGTGAGACCATACCTGGAATGTGAATCTAGCTCTGGAGCCCTCAGCACAGGAATGACATGAACATGTTATCCAGAGGAGGAAAAAAAAATGATCAAAGGCCTGGAAAACCTTCCCTGTGAAGAGAGGCTGAGAACTGAGGCTGCTCAGTTTGGAGAAGAGAAGACTCTGAGGAATCCTTATTGCAGCCTTTCAGTACTTAAAGGGGGCTTGTAAAAAAGATGAGGAAAAACCTTTTAGCTGTGCCTGTAGCAACAGGACAAAGTTTAATGATTTTAAACTAAAAGAGGAGAGGTTTAGACTACATATTAGGATGAGATTTTTTACTCTGAGGGTGGTGATACACTGGTACAGGTTGCCCTGAGAGGTGTTAGATGCCCCATCTCTGGAAACATTCAAGGTCAGATTGGATGTGACTCCGAGCAACCTGATCAAGTTGAAGGTGTTCCTGTTCATTTCAGTAGGGGTGGAGTAGGTGACCTTCATCGTCCCTTCCAGCCCAAACCATTCTATGATCCTGTAAATGTTTCAGTTTGTGTTGTTTTATTTTTTTGATGATTCAGACTTTTAAAAAATACATATACCTTTACCAGTGATAAATTGAACACTGCAATACTGAGAACCTGAATATAAAGAGTGGATTTTTTTTTTAATTTTTATTTGAGTAGCTTAAGAAATATGCAGGAATGGAAGATCACAAAGAGAAGAAAAAATTTTCTTCTACTTTGATTTATTGGAAGAAAACTTACCAGCTAATATGTTACAAGAGAAGTTTGGTGTAATAAATAAAAAGGTTACAATTCTGGAACAGCAATTTCCTCATTTAGTACTGCTAATGGGAAAAGTTAGAAATATGAATTTGTCAATTACAATTGAAAGGCATTAACTAGACACAAATAGCTCGGTTAGAATAGACACTGAATAGCTCAATATGATTTCAAATACTACAGTACAGCCCGAACCACTAAACAAACAGTCTTGGTAAAAAGCAACACCCAGTTTAAAATTTACACAGAAGACTCTAGTACCTCATAAGCCTTCTTGGGTTAGTTATAGATAAATTCCTGTATTTTTTGCTTTTTCCTCTTTGGCTTGATAAAGCAGGTTAAATGAGTAAATCACTATGAGTAAAAACACTATGAGGTGTTTGTCTGTCTACACTTGTGTAATCTGGTTTTTAGAAATACTACTATCAAGACAAAAATTCTAAAATACCAAATAATAATTTCAAGAGATTAAGATACTGGAACTAATGTTTTTCAGTGTAGGTTTTCCCCCTAACCACTATCATTTGCAGCTGTTTTTGTTCCAAGAGGTATTTTACAAGTGAACTTACCTTTCTGGCTTATTTCCCTGTATAGTATAAATTCTATTCTAAAACATTCAGTGTTAACTAATGAAGTGGGATGGGATTTTTAGTGGGTTTTGTGTTTGTGATTTTTTTTTTTTGTAAATCAAGACAATAATTTGGGAACAATATGTGATTAAATGCCTAGAACAGAAAAAAATCTCATATCTGAACACAGTTCATCCATTTGAACTGTTACGCTGATATTTAGTATGTTATGTGATGGATATATCCTTGAAGAAAATGAGCACTCCATTAATATTAAGTAACTGCATGGAAAGATTGTCTTTGTGAGTGAGTATATATGCGTGGATCCTGACAGAGTACTTGTTTTGTGGTAATAAACTGGATTGGAAGCATGAGACCAGCTTCTGCAGAGCTGCTTAGAGGGGCTGTGTGGGAGGGGAGGGAGCATATAGCCCGCTGGCCAGCAAGCACAAAGTTACATGCAGCCTAGCGAGAGGCCCCAGGCTTCGTGCTGAGTTTGCAAGGTCTCTAGCCTGAGGCTTGTCACACTTACTTCAAATCAGCTTGTCATGACCTGTCCTGAGCTTTTTTTTATGCTTGGATTTGCGGTTGCAGCAATTTTTCTAATAGCCTAAACTTATTTTTGCTAATGTCTGTATCATACAAACCCAGTGTTTTCACAAAGATAGTAGCGACAAGTAGTAATTCTGCATAGAAGAAGGCATTCATGATTCTAACCTAACGGTGCTGTGTGGAGAAGCACAGCCTGGTGGTCACTTAAAGTGATGCAGAGTTAGAAGCTGGGTAAAAATGGTGCTGGGGCAGCAAAGAGAGTGAAAATATGTAGATTATATACAAAACCCACTGTATACAGTAAATCTGAACTTCTAAAGAAAGAACAAGCTTTAAAAGAGTATTAGAAGACACATAAAAATGACCTTAAGTACCTCCTAGTGAGATCATTGTCAACATCACGCTCCTTGAGTGAAGGAGTTCAGTTACTGGTGGCATTGGCTGCATTGCCCCTGTCAGATGGCAACTGGCGGCATTAAAAGCTAAAGGGGCAGTAGAAGCATAAACATCATGCCAGAGAAAGGGGTGGATACAAGGCAGTGTGCCTTTAACAGGTGTAATTGTACAAATGCATTGTATTGTACAGTAGTATATTACCGTATAATAACATTTTCTTTTCCTGTAACAACTTTGACAAGCCTAAGGATTGTTCTGATAGAAATTTCTTGGCTTTACACCTGAGGCATGTTTTTCTCTTTGAGTTTAACAAGACCGTGAGCCTTGAGTATTCTTGGTTGTGCTGGGTTAATAGGCAGGTAAAGATGCTTGGCTCCCTGGGCATCCTATGGCTGGATGTGGCACTGGGCATTATTGCATACAGGGCAATGGTTTTTTTTCCTTACAGCTGAATGGCAGGACAAGGGTTGCTCCTGGTCACTCTCTCCAGGGTTTTGAACTGCAGCTCTCTGTCGGTACTGGGAGCGTTGGTGAGAGGCAGGTAAGAAGTGGTGTCCTGACCTTTCCCCTGTCTAAACAACTTTGATTTAAAAACCGCACATGACAATTTAGTGTGAACATTTGCAACACTTCATTGCATTTTCTTAACACAGTCTCCCTCCTGGCTGGCTATGTGTCAGGACTCTGGAGAGTCCTGGTTACACTGCTCTACAGCCCCGAATAAGTATCATCTTGTTACAAGTCCCAGTATTGCAAATAAAAAATCTCAGATGCAAAATATGTCCTTGAAAAGAGATTTAAAATGCACAACTCCTTTTGTCCAGTTCAAGTACTATTTCACTGCATGACTGCTCACTACAACTATGTTTTGTATAATGATATCCATCAAGTGGAAATAGCGTAAGTTAATTCTGTGGTAAAGACATAAACCTTCATTCCTCGTGGGACTTGGGCACTTGTCAGCCACTTTAAGTGTCTGAATCTAAAAGTGGATTTCTTTTGCCTCAGCTCAGCTTATATGCAGTCTAGGATATTTCTCGCTTTCCAAAACCAATGTTCTTTTGAAGTCTGAATTTCTGATTTCCTAAGCAATGAGTGGTTTCTGTGCTGGTAAAACCAGGTCACCTGAGAGCTGACTGACTAAACATGATCTTTCTGCTGCTGCTTGCTATGGGACTGGTACCTCCAAAAGTGTAGAAAGACTATGTGAAGCTCAAGGACCCCTTCCTATAAATAGTTCAGTGATTGAAGCATTCAATCAGGAGGTTAGACACTGTCACTCATTTTACCACAAACACCTTTGCCCAGTGACTATTTCAGCTATCAGACAAGCCAGGCAGGGTGATGTTTAGAAATGAAGGTGTCAGCTGAGATAAATTAGGCACAGGAGAGGCTCAAATAAGTTCTCTTTCAATGCCAGTATTCCAACTGATATACTGGGACACAAATTATTTTCTTTTTCTTTTTTTTAGGCATCTTCAGGAGTAAAACCCACCAACTGAAGGCCAAGTCCCAGGGAAGAACAGAATTGCAAATATATACTCCTCTTCCTGTATTACTAAGACATTTCATTCCCTGTGTTTTGTATGAAAATTATGACAACTTCATTGAGTCGGTAAATTATACTAATTTGATGCGTTACATATTTCTAGCATGAGTCTGCTTGCTGGTCAGAAAAATAAGACTCTTACAAACCTGTTTCAGAATTATAATTAGAGACAGCAGTCAGGTAGGCAATTTTAATTGGTGTATACATATTCACTATACTGAGGTTCATGCAAAAGAAATAATGCAAATAATTAAATTAGCAGGAAGTCAGAGGAGCCTTGAAAGGGATTCTGAGCAAAACCATCCCATCTAGTTTCAAATGGAGTCCTACAAAAATGATCATCTCTATCTTATTATAGATACATTGGTCTGAGAGGAGGGAAGCAGAAAAAGGAGAATACAGCTGGGTAGAAAAGGTGGAAAGCTATAGTTTAAAATCAATGCTATACGTTGCTTGTTGTTAAGATTTCATTTCTCCAGTACTCTGCTTTGATATTGGTCAATGAGAAATTTTTCAGATTTTGTCTAAACTGGAGGACAAAAATGTATTAAAAGAAAGTCTTTGCTGGTGATTTTGTGGTCTTCAGTTAATTACAGCAAATGTTCATTCACACACAGTTCTTTTTGGAGTACCCACACTTAAATTTCAGCCAGGAATTCTTTCCATCAGGAAAGTGATGTTGTTTAATTATGAAGATACCTCACAATGTGACATGTTTAATAATATAATATTAAATCATTTAGTCTTCTACTGGCATTAATGTGAAAATTTGAACAGTTTGATCCATGAGAAATTTTTGCTTCAAAGCCAGTAAGCAAGTAAATTTCCTCAAACGTGGTGCCTTGCCACAACTGTGATTTGACTCTCTCTTTGGAAAACAGAAGTGTATTCAAGAAATCACACAAATATTCTGGGGAAATGAAGACAAGCTTCCTTTCACACTTCATTGAGTCATCTGGTTTTGAGAGAGAGAAAAGAAACTTAAGCTGTTTTCTTTTGCGAGACAATTTCATTTTAACCCTGAGCTCAAATCAAAATCTGATATGAAAGCTTGTAGCTACATGTTACAACAGTTTTTACCACGAATTTCTGAGCTGAAAACTTTCACCCATTAGAGGATCCAAAATTTCTAACAAATACATATATATTGTTTTTCTGGAGGTGTGTGATTAAATGATACCTTCCCCTGCCTGCTGTGGTTCAGTGCAAGTATGGATTTTGCTTGAACCTGTTTCATTGTAGACTTGTCACTGTGTTACAGAAAGGAGTTAGACATGCCATGAACTCTTTTATTATTATTATTTTTAGTGTTCACTTGTACACTCCTTCTAGGGATTGACATCATAGAGAAATATGGAGACAGAGACCGTAGAACAAATTTAAAGAAACAAAGCCTTTTTTGATTGTCTTCTGAAATGATGGTACTTCTCAAAACAAATCATGCTCTGTGCATACACATCTTTGTTTTCCACAATAACTGATGTTCAAAGGAGTGTCTCTGAAAGAAATAAAAGTGTCAACATCAATCCTCTTCAGAAATAATAATTTCATTTTGTAGAAAGAGATGGAAATGTAAATGCTGCTAATAGATGGAAAACCTTCAGAGAAAGCAGGTGTTTCACCTGCTTTCTTACTTTCTTCAGAGCCTTCTGGAAGGTCATTTTCATCAGTGATTTCTGATCATGGACTGCGGGGAAACACCTCTTTTGCAATTTGTGCAATACCGCTATGAAGCAGTGCAGTTAGGAGGAAACAGTTTCATCCTTCAGCAAAATGAGATGTTCCAGACAATATTTGATTTGTTTCCAGGGCATCTTGGGGGCCATTTGACGACCTCTTAGAGACCAGCAGCGTCTGAACTGTGGCTAATGCAACTTGCACCTGCAAAAACTAAGTTGGCCCATGAGATTTTCACATTATGGCTAAATCATAAGTGCAGTATTTTGTTATTGAGTAGGAAGATAGTTTTTGTTTTTTCTTGGTTTTTTTGCATGAGTCTTTTGGTTTCAAATATTTATTGAGACTTTGACATTGCATGCATTAGAAACATGACTTGATAGTTGGGACTTCTTATGTCCCTAATAGTCATTGACAGTTGTAGTCTGACAAGTATGTGTTCTTAAGCAAGTTTTTTTTTTTGATAGGAAGGGTTGGACTCGATGATCCAGTGGGTCTCATAGAATAACCTGGTTATCATAGAATAACCTGGTTATTCTATGATTCTATGATTCTATGATTCTTTGTTCTGAAATGTTGGAGTGTACAGCCAGTTCTTAATTTCTTGTATGTGTCTACATGGTGTCCCAGCTCCGCTCCCCTTCCACCTGCCCACAGGCATCCATCTAGCCCATAAAATGTGGTCAGGTTCTTCACTCCTCTGCATTTACAGCAATGGTGAAATCTAGTATAGGTATTTAAACCTATTGGAAATTCAGGTTTATTCGGTTCTGAGTTTGTTGACAGAAATGGTTCCTGAAGCTCTGTATATTTGAAGGGAAAAGTGTAGTCCTTCAGCAGAAGTAGCACATACCTGCATGTACTCTGTCATTAGACACACTATGATCTGCAGAAATTGGTTTTGTGATAGAGAATATTAGGTTAAGGAGTAATATGGGATGGTAGTTCCTGCAAAATGTTTTTTATGGCATTTTTAGGAATAAATGTGTGAAAGATCACAAAAATGTAAAATACTTAAATCTAATGTGACTTTATAAGGTACTTTGGTATAAATTGCCTGAAAAAAAATTCATTTGAGAGGTAAATATATTTTCAGATTAACCTTCCTTGCCATCTTCATGCAGCAATTTTCATAAATGAATAGAAAGCTGTATAAAAAGAGGAACTTGCGATTACCAAAATGAGCTCATGATAAGGAAGACATGGATTAGGGATACTTTTGCAAGGTTGATACTTAAGCACCTTTTTTATCATCTTGGGGCTGCAGAATTACAGCACTGACTTCTTTCACTAGTGTGCAAACTGGATAAACCGCACTTTGAAATAGTGGTCCTCTATGCTCAAAATACAGGGTACACTATTAATAGAATATTTCTTGATGTCCAGGAAAAATATAAAATGATAGTCAGACAATTAACTATTGGAGAACTGCAGTTTTATCCTGTGGATCAAGTGTTTCTTATGAACAGTGTGTTTATATTTGATAGAGTTGGTTGTTTACATTCCCTCAAAAAGTCATCTTTTCTAGTTTATTTTCCCTTTTCTCTAGACGGAAAGCTCACTGTGGAAAACCAGGTATTGGTAATATCATTGAAGAAAGGAGATTTTTGTCTCAGTGAAAATCCTTCCACTGGAGCTGAACTTGTCCTGTTTGCAGTCACATGTTGCAATGAATGAAATACTGAGACAGTAATCACAAGTCCATCTCTGCAGTGCCTTGTCTTCTCTTTAAGATAATCGCACAGAAGACTTCGTCCTGTTTCAACAACAGGAGGGACTGTAGATGAGTAATATGTGGGCTGTAGCTGCATGTTTTAAATATCATTCTGAGGCATGTAAAGCTGTGGGGGATAAAGAGACTTCACGTGCAGGGAGTGTGCTCCAGTGGGGGCCCAAGAGCAGCAGTGCCAGATGTGCCTTGCTGTGAGCATTGGGCATGCTTGGACAGGCTTACTGCAAGATGGGGAAGGGGTCAACTAGATTTGCAGCTGCACGTCACTCTTTTCTGCAGATGTAACCTCTTGTATATATTGAATAAATTATGGTCTAATTCTATGTTAATGAACCAGACTGGCTTCCTGAAGTTGTGCTGTGGTTTATTCCTCAAAGTCAATACAAGAGAAATAGCTAGAGATTTTCCATAAATTAATGATATTTTATAAATTGATTATTGATTAAGTTGGCCTGATAGTGGACTAGTTATGGCCTTGTGATAAATGTCTACTATTACGGATACCTTTGAAGGCATGACATGAAATTTAATAATAGAGTTCTAGTAGGTTTACATAAACTTGCAACTTGATTTAAATTATCAGGCTGATCACAAACAGGTCCATAATGCATCAGTTCCTAGACTAATGGACCATATATCTTTGTCGACTTTAGTAATGTTTTGACAGCTTTTGCCTCAGTGCCTTTGAATTACAAGTGTGTAGAGATGTATTGCTTACTGCTACAATAGGTCTCTCCCTCAGGATGTAGTAGGTCACGTTGGCTGAATCTGAATTGGTTAACTAAACAATGACAACTTCTGTAATACTTTAAAAGAAGATTACAGTATTTTTATATAGTTGTAATCATAATTCCTTTCACAAGGAGAAAGATATTAAAAGAATGACATTTTACAATTTCATACATTATTTAACTTTTCTGAAATCACACTTTCAGAGTTCTTAAAATATAGAGGTTTTATATAGCAGTGTGATTAATTCTAAGATGGTAGAAAACTGCTGTTGATCCTCCCCTCACAAACAGAAATGTGAAATAATTCAGGTTTAAATTGGGCTGTCTTTACCTTCTCACTAAAGAATGTGTTGTGAATAAAACACATGCAGCATCTGTCAGACCATTTACTTGTTTAAGTTTGTCCTATCAGGTAACCTTGTTTAGTATGGGTATTTTTCATAAATAAGAATAATTTTTTCTTCTTCTACTATGCTTTTCCTCTGGCTGATTTTCTAAAGTTGAAAAAACCCTGTCTTGCTGTATAACTGATCTTTTCTACGAATTTCCTACTGTTTTCTTGAGCTCATAGGAAATAAACCAGACAAGTAAAGGAAGGCAGTTTCAATGAATGACAGATGATATTAATACGAATTGTCCAGATTTTCTTAAACTAGTCTATTTTCCTTCCTTTGGAATAAAAAAGAGCAGACCTTAAATGAATCTTAAAAGTTAAACACTGAAGTCAACTCTCTGATTAAGATGGAGTATTATTTCATGCGTTTGAAATGTTGCATTGCTTTACTATGTTATGAAAAGAAAGACAAGACTGGCTTTATCAAACATGGTAACCTGAAATGCAGACTTTGCAAATTTACCTGTGGTGTTTCCAAGTATAGACATCATAAGGAACATGACTTTTATGCAAACTTGTGAATCTCATGATTCTCAGGATGTTTTCTCAAAGTAGAACCATATTTATAGAATCATAGAATAACCAGGTTGGAAGAGACCCACCGGATCATCGAGTCCAACCATTCCTATCAAACACTAAACCATGCCCCTCAGCACCTCGTCCACCCGTCCCTTAAACACCTCCAGGGAAGGTGAATCAACCACCTCCCCCGGCAGCCTCTGCCAGTGCCCAATGACCCTTTCTGTGAAAATTTTTTTCCTTATGTCCAGCCTAAGCCTCCCTTGGCGGAGCTTGAGGCCATTCCTTCTTGTCCTGTCCCCCGTCACTTGGGAGAAGAGGCCATCACCCTCCTCTCTATAACCTCCTTTCAGGTAATTATAGAGACCGATAAGGTCTCCCCTCAGCCTCCTCTTCTCCAGGTTAAACAACCCCAGCTCTCTCAGCCGTTCCTCATAAGGCCTGTTCTCCAGACCCTTCCCCAGCTTTGTTGGTCTTCTCTGGACTTGCTCCAGAGCCTCAACATCCTTCTTGTGGTGAGGGGCCCAGAACTGAACACAGGATTCAAGAAGCGGCCTCACCAGTACCAAATGTATCATCATTTAGTTACTCATGAGAAGATTTGAGAGTAATGATCTCAGGTACTGCTGCCTTTTGTTCATACCTGCTCACATTCATGAGCTCTGAAAGGGCCATTGTGGGTGATGGAAAGAGGACTGCTGTGAGGGTATTTATGGTGGCACACGGGTCCACTGTGTTGTCTTGCTTCCTTGTGGAATCTGAATGTATCATGGAATCATAGAATGCTTTGGGTTGGAAAAGACCTTGAAGATCATCTAGTTCCAACCCCCTGTCATGGGCAGGGACACCTCCTGCCAGACCAGGCTGCTCAAGGCCCATCCAACCTGGCCTTGAACAATTCCTGGGAGGCGGGGGCAGCCACGACTTCCCTGAGCAACCTGTGCCAATGCACCACTCCATCTGCAAACTTGCTGAGGGTGCACTTAATCCCCCTGTCTATATCATTGGTAAAGATATTACATAGCATGGGTCCCAGTACGGACGCCTGAGGGAAACCACTTGTCATGGATCTCTATCTGGACTTCAGGCTGTTGACCACTACTCTCTGAATAGGACCACCCAATCAATTTCTTAACCACCAAACAGTCCACCCATCAAATCCATATCTCTTCAATTTAGAGAGAAGGATGTCCAGATAGATCACATCCATTGCTTTTCCTGAGTCCACTGATGTTGTCACCCGATCATAGAAAGTCACTAGGTTGGTCAGGCATGACTCGTTCCTGTTGAAGTCAGGCTGGCTGCTATTAATCACCTCCATGTGCTTTAGCAGAGCTTCTGTGAGGATCTTCCCAGGCACATAGAGGAGGATGACAGGTCAGTAGTTCCCAGGGTTGTCTTTTCTACCCTTTTTAAAAATGGGCACAATGTTACCCCTCTGCCAGTCACCAGGGGCTTCTCCTGATTGACATGACTTTTCAAATATCAGGGAGTGGCTTGGCAACCACATCTGCCGCTTCCCTCAGGGCTGCGGGATGCATGTATTCAGGTCCCATTTGCTTATATGTGTTCAGGTTCCTCAGGTGGTCATAAACCTGACCATCCTCTATAGTGGGATGAGCTTTACCCCCCCAGTCACCATCTTGTTGTCCACTGACCCAGGAGGGGTGAGGAGAGCAGTTATCAGTGAAGACTGACGCAAAAATGTTGTTGAGCACCTCAGCGTTCTCCTTATCTGTTGATACGAGGTCACCATTTTCATCCATCAGTGGGGGTATGATTTCTTTAACCTTCCTCTTCTGATTGATGTACCTGCAGAAGCCCTTCTTTTTAGTTTTCACTTCCTTTGCCAAGTTCAGGTCCGGCTGTGCCTTGGCCTTCCTGACCCCATCCCTACACAACCAGGCAGCATCCCTATGCTCTTCCTAGATGCCCTGTCCCTGCTTGCACTGCCTGTGCAGTTCCCTCTTGCTCTTCATTTTGACCAGCAGGTCTCAACTCAGCCACCCTGGTCTTTTCCTTCCCTGCCTGATTTCCTACATATAGGGACTCTGTGGTCTTGTGTTTTATGGAAAGCATTCTCAAATATTTGCCAGCTCTGTTCTGCTCCCTTGTCCCCGAGGAACGTGTGCCAGGGGTCCTACTGAGTAACTCCTGAGTAACTCCATGAAGACCTGTTAGGGAGAAATATGCCTTAAGGAGGAAGTTGGGGCAGAGATTAAACCACACAACGGCAACATAAAATATTTCAGTAGCCTGGCAGGTTGGGGCCTTGGGGTTGGGGGTGGCGGAGGAGTCGGTTAAGCAATGTTTCTTTCATTGAGAACATTACAGGGATATTTTTGACCCCATTCAATCTATCACTGCATGACCTCAGCTGAATGTAAACATTTACATTGTTATTACTTCCAATAACAAAATTTTACTGTAAAACTGTTAATAAATGGAGCTATTCTGTTATAATTATGTGCTGTCATTTTCTGGCTTGTTTTAGATTTTTCATAAGAAAACTAGCAGGGAGTCTACCTGAAGTTTTTCTCAATGGGTCTAGATTTCAGCCTTCACAAAATGATTATTTTGAATGCCATTTGTCTTGGTATTGAAACAATTCTTGGACAACTGCATGTTACTTACAGCCATATCCATTTGTAAATTTTTGATCTGAATTAGACTTTGAAAACAGCTTATTACATAATTAAAGAATACTAACAAATCAAAAAGTACTCAGAGAACTTTGTGAAGAAAAATACTGTAAGCCCTTCTCCAAACAGAAAAGCATGTGGTACCTCGAGCCATGACTCCTATTACTGCAGAGGAGTGGACGCTATTCCAGCTGAGACCCTTCGAGTCATGAGTGGAGAAGAGCAATTGTTTTCATCTTTCTTATCATCTATATTTCTTATGTATAGCACAGGAAGACTGGCTTTTTTTTTTTTTCCACAAGAACACGGCACTATTGATGCTTGTCAAGAAAACAGAAAAACCAAAGGGAGCCACTGCCAGTGTGTGTGCTCCCAGTCCATGAGGAACAGCAATATGGCACAATTTTGTTTTGAGGAGCTACTACAATATCAGAAGTCTTTACTGCCATTAACTCAAAAAATTGCACCGCTAGGATAAGTTGCACCTCTTTGTACAGATCCATCTTCTCCCAAATTTCATGCAATAAAAGAAGACTATGCCTCCAGTGTTTCTGTTCATTTATCACCACGTCAATGATTATCACAGCGTTGCAAAACAAAGAACAGAAAAGCTTCATTTTGAGAAAGATTTATGGTGAATGAAACACATTCAAATTTGGTTAGATGAGGGTAACCAAATAAATCTCATGTTTTCTCAAACAAAAATTTTTACAAAAAATACAGGTTTAAAATATCAGTGCTGAAGTACTGGAGTATAATTGCCAGCGTAGGAGGAATAAACACTGGCTAATAAAAACAGAATCAGATACAGTCACTAGATAAAAAGACTATCATGCAGACTATCCTACTGTCATTATAGGTTAGTTCTCTGTAGTGTGACCTTCAATACTGTCCAAGCTAATTCTGCGTGTCTGCAATGCCTTAAATGCTCTGCAATTTAAAAGCAATAAGCTTAAAATAACTTGCAGTTTAGGACCAGTGGGCTGGGGGAGGGTGGGAGGAAACAACACAGTAAAAAAATCTGAACGTTAATATTGAACCAGACAGGGTCACTATCCCTTAAAAACAAGAAAACTGCAACAAGTATTTATTTATTTTGTCTGAGGTTTCTGCTTTATCTTTTCCTGCTTTGGTACTTAAGTGAGATGAACTTTTTGATATAATGCCAGTGTGATGGTGAAATGGCACCAAACACAGAGAATTGCCTGAAAGAGTGGGTCTATGTTCTTACAATGGTGAGGGCATCCACCCCACAGGCACAGTTCAGCATCTCTCTGTGTTTTAGCCCACTTTCATATGTAGCTTGGTCCTTCCTGCCCCTCTCTGCATCCTTGTATTGCACAGACAGGGCTCTGCAAGTGCTGATATATTTTGTTTTTTTTTAAAAAAAACAGTTTTCTGAAATTTCTTCTAAGATAAATATACTTTTCCACAAGCAAGTAGCATGACAGGACCAGGGAGAGGCCCCAGTCACACAGGACAACCACAGAAGCAGCAGGAGCTTCCTGATGGAGGATGTGCACCTGTCATGGACCAACTGTGCAATTAGGTCCAGCTCTCCATCATTACATGAGCTGCCAAGAAAGTATATGCTCTTATGACAATACAGACCAAGTTGTATGAGAATTAATATATGTGATGAGCAGAGTCACAAAATCCAAATTTCCATACTATGAATAACAGTGATAGTGGTCACATCTACACTTCTTATACCACAAAATGCATTTAAACTGGCTTGAGATTTAATGTTTGCTGTGGTGAGATCTATTTTTCTAAAAACTAGCTCAGTTCTCTTCTTTGCCTTCCTTTCTCCTTGAAGCGAAGTCAAAGGGATGGCAGAGCAAGACAAGCTATCTTCTACGTACTAAAAAGTCACTTCCAAAAGTGAGAACATATGCTTTTTGTCAACAGCACAACTGCAGTCATCTTAAGATTGTGAAAAACACAAATTATTCTTCTTGGGTCCTATCTCTGAGTGCACGAAAGATAAAAATGCTATTCAAAGAGCTAAGCCCCTAATTGAGAGTCATTCATCCTTATTTATGTAATGACGAATATACAGTTCGTAAGACAGGAAAGAAGCTTTAGGAAACTGGGACATGAAGGAAGTCAACCACTGCACAGTTTATCCAAGTGCAGCAACCCGTGTACTGCACATTCATCTGCATTAGGATTCATCTGCAGCCGCATTGTAGTTTAATAATTTGTCAATTATTTGTCATAATTGAACAATGTCTCAGTTGAGATTCTGAATCTCTTAAAGAGTAAGCAACATCAAAAAGCCCTTTTCACAGAGACAAAGCCAACCTTGCATCGTCTCTGCAATCGGTTGACCCATGTAGCTTACCATTCCATTGTAAAGCATCTTAAAATTAACTGCAAATGCCCTTGAGAAGGAAATCTCTGTGGATTTTCCTTGTAAACTCTCTATACCATACATTTTGTGAGTACTCTAAGCCATAAAATGAAATGCAGAAAAACATGTAAGAGAGCTTTAGTTCTTTTTCTTCTGTACAAGTCAGACAGAAACCTACGTCAGGCAGACAATGCAACAGAGAAACACAGAAAAAGCTGGGACCTGTAAGAGGTCCTGTATGGCATCAGCAGGACTAGCACTTACATGGTTTTAAATAAAACAGAACAATTTTAAACTAACACACAAACCATAGAAAACACTCTTCTCTATTGTCCTCTCTTGTGTGGACACATTAAAAGCCAGCCTGATCTTGCACCATATGGAAAATTCATTATTTTTCATGGGAAATTATAGGACTTGCTTTAGCTCTACATACGTCTTTCCTGACTGCAGTGAGGCTGAAGTGGTACAAGAAATGCTCCATCTACAACACTGTCATTATGAAAAAAAAAATATTCAAATCTTTAAAGACTGAATTATCTGCGTTTACTTAATAGACTATCAGAGAGCTCTGAAGGGTGATGATCCATGAACTGAAATTTTAAGACCTTAATGTATTATATGATAATGGAACCAAAGGTCCAATAATGGACTATTGAGCTGATACTTCCACATTCATAATGGGCCGTAATGGGGATTATGGTTTATACTATGGATTGTTATGCCTATTCTGGAATTTATATAACAGATTTAAACAAAGAATACAACAGATCCCATGCTTCATCAAAGATAATTTCTTAACCCAGGTAACAGACACCCTTACCCAAGGGGATGCAATACTGGACCTGATGGTCACCAGTGCAAGCGAGGTAATCAGTGATGCCAAGACTGGAGGTAGCCTGGGTCATGTAGTGATTATGCTCTGATGGAGTTCAAGGTCCTGAAGCATGTGGGACAGGTGAGGAGTAGAGTCAGGACCCTAAATTTTAGGAAAGCAAACTTCCAGCTCTTCAAGGAGTTACTCAGTAGGACCCCTGGCACACGTTCCTCGGGGACAAGGGAGCAGAACAGAGCTGGCAAATATTTAAGAATGCTTTCCATAAAACACAAGACCACAGAGTCCCTATATGTAGGAAATCAGGCAGGGAAGGAAAAGACCAGGGTGGCTGAGTTGAGACCTGCTGGTCAAAATGAAGAGCAAGAGGGAACTGCACAGGCAGTGCAAGCAGGGACAGGGCATCTAGGAAGAGCATAGGGATGCTGCCTGGTTGTGTAGGGATGGGGTCAGGAAGGCCAAGGCACAGCCGGATCTGAACTTGGCAAAGGAAGTGAAAACTAAAAAGAAGGGCTTCTGCAGGTACATCAATCAGAAGAGGAAGGTTAAAGAAATCATACCCCCACTGATGGATCAAAATGGTGACCTCGTATCAACAGATAAGGAGAACGCTGAGGTGCTCAACAACATTTTTGCGTCAGTCTTCACTGATAACTGCTCTCCTCACCCCTCCTGGGTCAGTGGACAACAAGATGGTGACTGGGGGGGTAAAGCTCATCCCACTATAGAGGATGGTCAGGTTTATGACCACCTGAGGAACCTGAACACATATAAGCAAATGGGACCTGAATACATGCATCCCGCAGCCCTGAGGGAAGCGGCAGATGTGGTTGCCAAGCCACTCCCTGATATTTGAAAAGTCATGTCAATCAGGAGAAGCCCCTGGTGACTGGCAGAGGGGTAACATTGTGCCCATTTTTAAAAAGGGTAGAAAAGACAACTCTGGGAACTACTGACCTGTCATCCTCCTCTATGTGCCTGGGAAGATCCTCATAGAAGCTCTGCTAAAGCACATGGAGGTGATTAATAGCAGCCAGCCTGACTTCAACAGGAATAAGTCATGCCTGACCAACCTAGTGACTTTCTATGATCGGGTGACGACATCAATGGACTCAGGAAAAGCAATGGATGTGATCTATCTGGACATCCTTCTCTCTAAATTGAAGAGATATGGATTTGATGGGTGGACTGTTTGGTGGTTAAGAAATTGATTGGGTGGTCCTATTCAGAGAGTAGTGGTCAACAGCCTGAAGTCCAGATAGAGATCCATGACAAGCAGTTTCCCTTAGGGGTCTCTACTGGGACCAGTGCTGTTTAATTTCTTTCTGCAAGTTTGCAGATGACACCAGGCTGAGTGGTGTAGTTGCCACACTGGAAGGATGGGTTGTCATCAACAGGGACCTGGAGAGACTGGAGAAGTGGGCCTGTGTGAACCTCATGAGGTTCAAGAAGGCCAAGTCCTGCACCTGCATTGGGGCAATCCCCGATTTCAGTACAGGATGGGGATGATGTCATTGAGAGCAGCCCTGCAGAGAAGGACTTGGAGATGCTGGTTGATAACTAGCTTGACATGAGCCAGCAATGTGTGCTCACAGCCCAGAAGGCCAACCATATCCTGGGCTGCATCAAAAGAAGTGTGGCCAGCAGGTCAGGGGAGGCAATTCTGCCCCCTCATTCCTCTTTTGTGAGACCTCAGTATTGTGTCCAGTTCTGGAATTCTCAACACAAGAAGGAAATGGAGCTATTGGAACGGGTCCAGAGGAGGGCTGCAAAGATGATCAGAGAGCTGGAGCACCTCCCATATGAGGACAGGCTGAGAGAGTTGAGCTTGTTCAGCCTGGAGAAGAGAAGGGTCAGAGAAGACCTTATAGTGACCTCCCAGTACCTGAAGGAGGCCTAAAAGAAAGCTGGGGGGGGGACTGTTTACAAAGTCTTATAGTGACAGGACTAGGGGCAATGGGTGTAAACTGGAGAAGGGCAGATTTAGACTAGACATAAGGAAGAATTTCTTCACTGTGAGAGTGGTGAGGCACTGGAACAGGTTGCCCAGGGAAGCTGTGGCTGCCCCATCCCTGGAGGTGTTCAAGGCCAGATTGGATGGGGCCTTGGGCAGCCTAATCCAGTGGGAGGTGTCCCTGTCCAAGGCAGGGGGGTGGGAACTAGATGATCTTTAAGGTCCCTTCCAACCCAAACTATTCTGATTCTATGATTCTGTGATTCTAATCTAAAATGTTTCCCAGTAGCAAATACTCATACAGAACTGAAAGCTCTCTTGCAAATATATTTTCTAATCCGTACTTGTAAGCTGTCTTTATAAGTACGTAAATGCACATGTACATTTTATTTACTGATTATTCCTATAACTTTGAAAAGAATCTTTGAACTGAAGTAGAATGATTTCACTAAAGCATCCACAAAAAGAAAAGAATGTTTAGTGCGTGGTGGGCTACTAGTGAATCCCAGTATAAAGGCAGTAATGAAATAAAATATTGATATGAAAAAGGAGGTGTAGGCAATCTCAGCAGAATTCTGTAGCTTGATAAATCTTGTTTGAAATATGAAAAAAAGAAAGATGGGAATGTTGTACAGTGGTCCTACTCCTGAAAAGGAGAGCTGCAGCTAGACTCAGAGGATCTGGACTGGTATGTGAGCCAGGGTTTTCCCATAGCAGCTCCAGTACCCAGACCTTCAGGAAGAGCTAGTGTGGAGAACTGGGATATGAGACATCCTGACTGCAGAAGGTGCTGGGCGTAACAAAGAAAACTGCATTCATCACACTGTAAAAGCAACGTATTGATAAGTCTATGTGTACACATATTTTGTATAGTATGTGATTGCTTCTGCTGAATATCTTGAAGCACTAAAAATATTACACAGATTTTGTGGTAGAAACAGGTATATATAAAAAATTCAGCTTAACCTTTCTTTGGGTTTCTGTGTGTTTAATCACCATAGACATGATACAACTATCACCTCTGTACAGCTGCCTCAAGTGGTAATTTTGTAACCAGATGAAGCATAAGAACAGTAAATCCTCTTTGAATACCTTTAAGTTACAGCATTTATCTTTATTTCACTACCCTGTAATTATCTTTTCATTCTATAGGTTGTGTGATACTTCCCAAAGCTGTTTGTGTTGGAAAACTAAGAGAAGTTGTGACATAGAATAGTCTTCTTCAGTGACCTAAACTACTTAGAAGTGGTAAAGATGCACAATGATAAAAACTATTTAGGTAGTGATCGGTCATCACAGCTTATCCAAAACAGCACGGTGATGAGAATGGACTGTACTTTAGGCCTGATAAGAGTAAATGTCTGTGAATTTTTCTCTTTATTCTGTTGATGAAACTTGCAGAATATCCTTTCTCTATACAGTGATTCCATTTGGGATTGTTTGACCCATCGTAGAAAGCAAAAAGTGAAGTTATGTTGTAGGCCCATTGTTTTCAGTTAAGAAGGAGATAGGAAAATAGTAACATTTTCATGCCACAAAACAATTTGTTCATTTGAAGGAAACTGAATAAACATAGAAGAGCAGATAAAATGTGGAGAAAACAAAGAAAAAATTAAGAGCCTGAGCTGAGTTTAAATTCTGTAAAAATTCTTATAATTAAGAGATACCACTTGATAAAAGGATTATAAGGGATTAACAGATGTACATACATTACAGCCATACAGGAGTATTGTGTGGTAAACAGTTCTCATTAGAGCCAGCAAAAAGTGCTAAAATTATTTAGACCTCCTGTGCCTGTAAGCAATCTGTTAAACAGTTCACTGACTTGCTTTTTAGTAAGCCAGCAATTAAGAAATCATTAATCTTTTAATAACTACTTGTGGCATTAATATAAGCTATGTTTGAGTCTCCTCATGCTGATGTTCAATAAGATTTATCGTAATTTTTTGAGATTTTCTGCTTTCCCCCTCCCAAACATTGAGAAGGACACTTTAACAGAGACAACAGAAAAATTTAAGTTTTTAAGTCTTGCACATTTTACTCCCTTTGTGGTCATTATTACATGTAGGTTTAATACTTTGTGTGATCTGTCAATTGTCTTACTATAGTACTATGAAAATGTGATTCTTGTTTGGGGATAAACAAGGAAAGAGAGAAAGCACGTCAATGTATGGTTACATAAGTTGAAAACAACTAACAGCCGAAGGGCTCTAACTCAACCAGAAATGGATATTGTAGTGCTCAGAGAGCATTCACCTTGGTAGTTATTTCTCTTAGGAATGGGATAAAAACATTTCCAAAATACAGACATTTACCAATACGAGTTTCTACCCAGTTTGCACTTTCACGACCTATTTCATTGCTCAATCAAACCGAAGTCAAAAGAATAACCTGCCTTAACTCTTTTAAGATGTACGCATATCAATATTCCTTTTCCTTTAAAACAATATTTTCTACTGTTTTGAGTCTCCATTTCATTGATTGTTTGCTACCCAACTTCTATAGACTGTGTGGTGATGTGTCAATAAGAAAGTATCAAGCCTGGGGAAACGTAGTTGGAAATTCCGGAAAATGAAATGTGAAATGCGGTGGAGTGGGTACTGGGGGGGGAGAAGCTGTTTTCTAAAGGAGTAGTAACTTCTGAGGATCCTCAAGGGGCCCCCTGTTGGAAGTGTGATATTTTTGTACGCTGCAAACTGCCAGTGGATTGCAAGGCTATTTCTTACATTGTCTTCAATAGAAAATGACCAAACTCTTAAGGGAATTGGAGATTTAGAAAAGCTCAAATATCTATTGAAATGCTGGACTTAGTGTCTGCTTTTATTATTGATTGACCAGTGGAGAAATGTAGAGTAGAGAAATATGACAGTGAGATGACATGAAATGAAATATTTTTACAGTTAGGAATGACCTCGTAATTCATAAACGGCAGTATGAAGAGGGACTACAAATAAATTATGTGGGGACATCCTAATGAGTAGGAGTTGGTTTTGATCAAGTTCTATCCACTGCATAATTTTTAAGCTTAGAGAAAATGTATTTCATATTGTAATTCAGCAGACAAAGACAAAAGATTGGGGAAGATTATATAGATGGAGGTACAGGATGTTTATTTATCCATGAGGTAGTAGTAATGTTTGGCAAATGGTTTTTAATATTGCCATGGCATTTAAATGTCCAGGTAATGCTCTATTCACACTTCATGCTTTCTGTAACTTCATATCATAAAGCATATGTTATTTTCTTACAGATAAGGCTTGGTTTTTTAATACATTTCTATTTAATCCTGTTGATTTTTTAAAATTACATTTTCACATATCTGATAAAGCCAATAGGATTTGTACCTGAATCATTGTTAACAAATTTGTAAGAATTTTAGCTAAATGATTGCTTAGCTGGGGTTTAGCTTCTGAAAAAGACCTTTAAGGTTTGTTAATTTATATACGAGCTATGTGACTAGTGGATATAAAATATAAAAATTATTAGTGAGACCCTTTCTCAGCTTATCTGCAATGTTTTATCTTCTAGGAAGAGCTCTGCAAAGAGCACAGTTCAGCACTTTTTGCAATCCTGTCAGATCTCTGCAACACGGTTCTTACACTGAGGTGGATGTAAGTACCTTGAAACTGCTTAGTTAAAAGTAGCAATTTCACAAAATCTGACCACTATTACTGTTCTTTTCCTCATGGGTGACATGAGGAGGTTTTGTTACCTGTGACTCTCATTGACTCATAGAATCATATAATCGATTAGTTGGAAAAGGCCTTTAAGATCATTGAGTCCAACTGTACCTATCCACTACTAAACCATATACCTGACCACCTCATCTACCCGTCTCTTAAATACCTCCGGGGATGGGGACTCAACCACTTCCCTGGGCAGCCTGTTCCAGTGCCTGATAAGCATTTTGGTGAAGAAATTTTTCCTGATGTCTAAACTGAACCTGCTCTGGTGCAGCTTGAGCCTACTCCCTCTCATCCTATCAGTAATCAATTTGAATGATGTTCAAAATTTCTCCATCAAAAGACTTTAGGAATGCAACGTCTAAATACAAATTTGTAATTTTTGAGCAAAATACTTCCACTGTGGGAAGGAAACATAAAGTAAGCAAAACTTGCTTAATTGGAAGCTTATAGTAGACTCCAACATGAGACAAGTCCCTTCATGTAGCTTGGAAGAACAACTGTAGTATTTTCACAGCAAAATTTGGTTTTTTACCAGTCAGGTTCCCAGTAATGTAGTGTAAAGTAAAACTTTGATATAAATGTAGCTTTCCCCCCTATGAAAGCTTCTTGAAATTTAGTCTAGAAATATGCAGTGTTTTATTTACCATTACTTGCTCTGTACGATAGCTTCATGAGGTGCAAACTTTTTTCGTGAAAACCTCAAGGTAGGGAGTCAGATAAGCACCAGCAATACATTTGAAGATAAGAGATCAAAACCACTCCCAGACCAGGTAGTGCCAATGCCGTGGACGGCTGGAGACCATGGGAAAAGAATAGCAAAGGCTGTATAACTCTTTACACTGTCATACCGTTTATGATCATGGTGAGAAGATAATTGGATAAAAGGATGAATACGAGGGCCTAAAGACAAGTGTAATGATCCTCCTGCTGAATATCCCACGTCTTGCTGGTGGCTCTTAAGCATTTGTGCTGCAGTCATGCCCGCTCCTGGCACCAGTTGCAGCAGGACAGAAAGAGGCATCTCAAAGTGAGAAGAGATGCTGTGTTGGTCTATGTGTTGGGCTACTGAAATGATCAGGTACAGTTTTTGTAACTACTGTGAATACAACCCTGCTTGTCACTGCCTGCGAATGCATCTTAGATTGCCCTTTTGGGGCCCTGAATAATGCTTCATTTTACTACCCTAAGCTGGTAACTCCAATATACTGACATTTATATGACATATTTGGTCCAGATAAATGCTGCAGAGAAAAATGTACCTATAGATGTGTAGAGAAATATATCTTGAATTTGTGACATACATTTGTATTCTCCAAAGGGGTAAGATTACCTTTCTGTAATTATGTAGTTCATCAACTGGTCACTGCTTGTGGGGTTTACCTCACACATTTCTGAATTTGGAGACCTGTACATTAATTTTATCTCTGATGACAATTGGCTGTAATGTTCCCTGTTGTCACAGCAGCCATGGAGGTCAGGCCTAATGATATGCCAAGAACTCTGTGACAGTTTGCATACAGACTCGGTTTACTGAGGTCTCAGCACTGCCATTCTCAGAAGATGAGGAGGTATTGAACTGTCAAACTGAGACTGAGCAGGTGACAGCTGATGCATTTTAGATCAGCTGTCTTCATGACTGATTTAGTAAATCTAACTGTGACCAAGCAGGCTTTTTCTCCTTCAATATTATACTCATAAAAAAAAAGAAAAAAAGAAGAAGAAAACAAAGCTGTGAAAACGTGTATTTTTATTTTTAAACACTGCCCTTTATACCTTCTTTTCATTTTGAAACTTCTAAGTGTAAAAGTGATACAGGATTCAAGATCTGAGAAGATTTTTTCCATGGAATGAATTGAGGTAGAGAAATATTTTTATCCTTTCCAAAGCTATATGGCAGTTTAACACCTGACTCTCAGTCAATCACTGTACCTGCTGTCTTGTGTAACTCATATAGCTCCTTTAAATAGATAATGCTCAAAATAACACAGACAAGCCACAACATAGAAAAACGTGCAACAAATACAACAATGTGTTTCCTTTTCTTTCCTGATTTGTTACTTCCTATCTTTGATAAAATTTATTAAGAAATAAAGGTATTTCATAGTATGGTCAGTTATATAAATGATGTCATAAAACACACCAAGATACTAACAGACAATGAATATAACTGTGTGGCAGAACAAATATCATTGTCATTGTGGATTGGTGCTCGTAGAGCTGATTGCTCTACCATGGAAGAATTAAATTGTCTGGTGTGTACAGAGAGATGTTTCCAGTCTTTTCTGATTGATGATAACATTAACATCTGAAAGGCCTAACAGGGATTTTAAGTGGCAAATACTTTCCTGTCCATCACTGGTTTACAGGAACTCCTTTTGGCATAACAACTGTGTAGTCACAGATGAAGAAGAGAAATTTTGTAGATGTCATTTTTGGTGGCAGCATCCAGTTGCTTAGAGCATTTTTTTTTTGTCTCGTATCTACTATTATGATCCGGTGGGTCTCTTCCAACCTGGTTATTCTATGATTCTATGATTCTATGATTCTATGAAAAGGACAGGATGTGGGAAGAGAGCTATTCTCTGCATCTCTCCTCTGCTCTCTTTTTGAATAGAAAGTTGCCCTCAGATGAGCAATGCATTTTACGGATCATGGGAACACTCCTTTGACTGATTTGGCCACCAGGAAACACGGTGGAGATTATTATGCCAAAAATATGTATTGCAGTTTTTCTTGAACATTTAAATATGTACAGATGAGATGATAATATCCAGAATGTGAAATATGTTTACTTGATAATACACTGCATATGTTTCTTCTCTATATTTTGCAATGTTTGTGGGTTTCTGAATTTGGGTGTGGTTTTTCTGTAATTGATTAAATACTGGAAAAATGGGTCACTAGAGCAATGAGTGAATGTAATGGTCAAAGATTTTCAAACCTTTCTGTATATCCTTTATCTGCCCCAGAAAATTTCAAGTCTGAAAATAAGAGCATTTATACAGAAGTCACATAAATGTTATTCTTCCTTCATCACCAGTGCATCTGGGACTGTAATATTTCTAGTGATGACTGACATTTTCGCTCACCTCTCTGTCCTCTCCTCATTAAAAAGCTTAGCTGCTCCCGAGAAGCACAAGTGTTGGACAAAGTACAGAGTCCTGGGGTTTGCCTTTGGGAGATCTGAAGGAGGGAAGTGGACGCTGAGGACATGAGCAGAGCTGTGTCAGATCAGATATGCCAGTCACTAGAAGAAAGGTGGGGACCCACAGAGGTGACAGCACCAGATCGCTGTGTAGCTTTATATATATAGCACAGTTCTCTAGAGGCTGTTGTTATTGTTTCCTTGGTGTATTAAAAGAGAAAGTGAGGGGAACGGTAGCAAAATGCTTTAGAAAGCAGATTTATATATATATAGAATTAGCACTAAAACTGGCCTTAAAAAGGTAATAAAACTCAAAATACTTCACTATTTCCAGGTAAGTATATGTGGCAGAGGAAGGGAAATATCTTTTAAATCTCTATATATCATCATATTAGAGAAATGCCTTTCAGTTCTTTATGCAGACTTGCTTCCCTATATTCTGAAAGCTCACTTCAATATTTATTGCAACTTAAGGTTCTATTATTGAACATAGTGACGCAAAACATCATTCCAGCAGAATGTTTTCTCCACAGACTCTGTGCTACACAGTCCTACATAATCGAAGAAAAAGCCATTTGGATTATAGACAGCAATAATGTTATCGGGGGGATATCTGTGTATTGCTCTCTATGAACTTCTGTAGTGTTCATTTCAAATATATATTTCATTTTTAGATTCTGATTCTTTTCGTGATTCTTGTGCTTTCTTTAAATTATTCCAAAATCTTCTATATTCTGTTGGTAGAGAAAGTTTCCATTCCTATCTTTACTATGTTTATGAAAACCCCTGCCTGAAACTGCAGTCTGTGATCCCCAAATGTTGCCTGACTTTTGGTGCAAATTATGTTATGAAATGTTAGGCCAGATACTAGGATCCTGTCACCAAAATCAAGTTGACAGCCTGGGGCTGGGCTTGAGCACTGATGGCTCATCATGATTCAGCATCCCTGCCAGCAAGGGAAGGAGATAAACACAGCAATGAAATGGGCAGAGGGTGACTTAATGAGGGTTGTTAATGACAGGAAGGTAGTTTTCATTTTAATGGTGCAATAGAATTTTTTTCCCTAATTAACTTTTCTTTCCCCCATCCCTGTGCATGGTATAACACACTGAGATGCACATTTGGGATCTAGTTTACTGGAGAGAAGTAGGACAATCTTCGGCTATAAATATTTTGACTCCTAGGACAGACAGAGCCAGAGGTTTGTTGAGGGGTGTGGGGCTTGTAGGGGTGTCAGTAGGCGAGGTGATCTTTCCATCTTGATATATTGATTAGCACAGCAATGGGAGAGAATGGTCTGCTGAGATGGTGCTTGTAGCATCAAGAACTCATCCTGAAAGAGAGGAAAATAGTGGATTTCGGCTTCTATTATGTTATTTCTGCTTCTAGAAAAAAAAGCAGCAAGGTAGGGCAAACAGATTTTGTAACCCCAATAGGACATGAAGTCCAAATGACAGAACTCCCTGGCCCAATGCATTATCTCTAGTGTTAGTTGTATATGAGCTGGAGTCATTCCTTTGCTGTAGGGTAGCTGTTTGTATAGCTCAAAAAGGGAAAATAAAAGAGAAGCTCATTGTATTTGCAGCTAGAAAGATGTATTTAGATCTGGGTCTAAAATTATCAAGTCATTTCAACCTTGTATTTTACTCCACAGGCTCACAGTTTTCAACCTCCTTTGATCTGTGAACCTCTCAATCTTTTCCACTGAAAGCATAGATCTCTGTATAGTAAGTTAAAGCCCGACTGGCAATCAGCTTGAATTTTTAATGTTTACTTTTCAAGTTGTTCTTACAGATCCACAAACCTTGAGTGCCTTGGGGGCTACATCATGAAAACTGTTGCTCTGAATTGCTAGCCAGGTTGAGTTGAGCCTTAAGCTGGTAAGAAGTTGAAGATTTTGGTTGGGAAAAATCTGTTCTGTTGTTGAAGATTGAAGTGGAGGGTTAATGGTATTATCTTTGAATGTTTTTACATTTTTCCTTTGCAAATTTTAGTCAAGATGAGCCTTGGACTCTGAGGTCCAAGTGCCCAGCAGCACTGATGGCATGTGAGGACAGAGCTAGGTGTGGAAGAGGCATTTGAGTGATACTTGCCTCTACAATACAGGAGCAGTTCATGGACCCTGAAAAGACCAGAAATTCAGGTTTTAGAGTATGATCTTTTGGGAAACTATGTATTTTTCCACAAGGACTTAAAAGATTGTTAAAAGAAATGCATTTCAGAAACTGGTTTTGTTCAGTATTTCCTGACTGAACATTCATTCTGTTAGGCAACTGTTAGTTGAGGTCTGAGTTCAGACATCCCAACTGTTTTAGCATTGTGTCTGAAGTCACTGATTGAAATCCACCTTGAGAAGGAATATGGGCAGGGCGGTTGTTAGGGGGAAAAAGTGTCCTGGTGGGATGGTGATGAGCAAATACTTCTAATTATTCAATGAACTGAATTTTAAAATTACTATAAAATTGTGTCAAAAATAAGAGCCAAAATATGTCTACACAGGACTAAGTCAGCTAAGTGGACATTAGGATTTTATTTTCATGGTGTCTTTTTCTTTGGAGACTTCCTTCCTGGGAGAAATTATCAATGAAGACAGTAACTACTTCTTTTTGCCCTCAGCCAAATAATAATTCTTGTTTGTGCTTATGTCTAGATCTTGCTGCTGGCTGTCAGCCTTTCTTTGACTGTATTGGTAGGGACAAGGTGGAATTACACCGTGCAGAACACCTGCTTTCTCCAAAATGCTAAACTGCTGCTTAATAGAAGACTTGATGTCTTATTTGTGTAGTTCTCAGTGTGAATCTACTCATTTCTATTTCTTTGACTCCTGGCTGTGTGTGATGGCTTCAGTTATAAGGAGGAATGGCTAAAAATCAGTGGAAAGCTGTTTTAAAACTTTCACACATGAATTGGTATGTGTGCTTGGCATAGATTCTCAAATGCGATCAAGGGAAATTAATGGCAAGAAAAGGATGTTGGCAAAGAGGAAGTGCATCAAAGAAGTTTGGACTGGATGATGTTAGGTAAAGCCTTTTTAAACAGCATAGAAAGCCACTAGTATTTTTTCTTTGTTTTGTTCAAAAAGAGTCTTTGTTTTCTGACTGTACTTCATGAATCTTGGAGAAAGAGTAATGCCAAGCATGTTTAGACTTTTGGGATCTTGAGAAGGAAGCTGGCAGCCATCCACATGCATATTATCAGCTAGCTTGTTCCTAAACTCTGCAGTCTACATAGGAAAGTAGATTTCCTTTTTAGATTTTTGGTGGTCAAAGATGTATTCCATCCTTTACACGCCCAAAGGGAGATGAGATGTTCTGTGATGAAGTAGTAGAGTGGCTGGTGTGTGCTATTAGACAACAGATTTTGGAGGTCTGTGTACTGTACAAACCTCTGTCTTAGTAAGACTAAATTGAAAGTTCCTCTTGCCTCAGAGGTACTTCCAGATACAGATAAATGTTTACAGAATTAAACACTGTCATCTGCTTTTTCAGGTTGTTTTGAGGACTGAGGTCTTATCTCAGCTAAGGCAAACAACTTCAAGGAATCATTGTAAATCATAACAGTAGTTAATCGCTACTGTAATAATTACTGTTAAATAACTGTAAGATCTGCTTGGTGACATATATGAAGAGAATCTTACATTTGGTTTTGTTGGGGAAATACAGTAGTTGAACATTCACTTGTTTGGTTAATCACGTTAATTGACAATAAATTTAATTCTGCATTCACCACTGTTGCGTATAGTCTTCATTTTACAGAAATGTTATTCCATTTATAAAATATCCTCAAGATATTTCACTTTGCTTAGGGAAGCATGTAGTGTAAATTTCTCAGAAATTTTATTTTTTCTTCTTACAGGGAGTCTTTTGTACTCCCTTTTCTTCCCTTGCCACAATGCTTTTTGAGTTTATAATTATTTTGTAATATCTTTTATGATCTCACATATTCTGGAAAAAAATGATTTGGTGTCTGCATTTTGAGTGGTCTGTACATGCTCACATAAATAGACACAGAAAGTGAATGTTTAGTTTACGTGAATATTTGTAGAAATGGCATTTGCACTTGTAATTAAACCTTGTTAAAAGAAAGGACTGCCACAAGGTATCTCTGTATTTCATCTGTGGGTTTGGTTCAGAAAGATAAATTTTAGCAAAGAATGCCAGTGAAGGGGAGACAGAAAAAGAAAGGAAGAGAAAGGGTAAAAAATGAGTGAGGAAGAAGTAGAATCCGATAAACAGTTAGGACCACTCTTCAACTGACCAAAGTGTTTAGGCCTGTCATAAGGCTTCTTGACATTTCACAAGGATTACAGCACATTTTAATTATTGCATGGAGAAAGGTGCTTTAAAATGTAGCAGGAAGCTTTTGAAACTGGAATAAAATTGGGATGGCACTTAATCTCTTTTCTGCAGAAATGAAATGGTTATCAGTTCACTTGTGCAGCAGCTCTGTGCTCTAGTGGGGATAGAGCTCTGAAGTTTCTCAGTAGGCTACGGTTTCATCCTTGTCAGAAGTGAGACAAAACTAGCTGCGAGTCTCCATGTGGGTCCTGGCAATTATCCTTCCTTTAGGAATTTCTCTGATACTTTATAGGAAGAAGAATGTATTGGCAAAACCCGGTAGGTTTTATGAGGGTGTAAGAAAGATTATGGCTGTCTTGATGAGCTGAGGTTGATCTTGTGTCTTCTGGCTAATTTCCTATCTGAACCCCTAGATGCTGAAGTGAGCAGGCAATTCAGTAACTGTACTGCATTTCAACATTGCTAGTTAATGTATGATTTAATAGTCGCTAAAATTATTAAAAATACATGGAGAAGGTAAATTTGATTTAGGGTAGAAAAATGTATTTTTGTAGACATCTAGATTCATATATTTTGCTATGGTGCTGTTTTGATGCATGTGACCTTTTTCCTAAAACAAGGAGATTTCAGCTGTAGTGAATATTTATTTGTTTATTTATTTATTTTAAAACAATCTCCATACTGTATCCTTTTATTATGGGCTTTATGTCAAATTGTGGACAGACTGTGCAATCTTTCAGGGGAGCAGAAGCACCACAGGAATAGATGGAAAGGAAATTCCATTGTGCTTCTCTTTTCTCTCATTTGCCAGGAGTTGGAGGAGGGCAGTGTAGTCGCGACAATCCTTTCTGACCTCATGCATGCACTCATTGGCTCTTCAAACAAAGCTTAGCTGAGAGAGAATGAAGAATGACAGTATTTGGTAGGATGGCCAGTACAATTGGCGTATGACAGACAGCTCTTCCCAGTTACAGCATGCAAAGTAGCTAATGAAGTAACCTAGCATGTCATTGTGAGCTGGCAAAAGTGTTAGGCTGGGCTGACAAATGGAGCTGCTTTGGCCACGTCTTTGCTTTGCTTCTCTGTGTGAATGAGCTGTAAGTGCACATGGGGCTGATGCTTAGCGTCCTCTCCCTCTTCATGGCTACCTGTTCCTCATTGCAAGCTCTGGTTTCTAAAGGCAGCTGCAAGACAAGAAAGAATAAGCAGACTTGTGACCAAAGACTCATTGTTTTGAGAATCTTTTCCAAGCAGGACTTTCCAGGGAGATGAACAAAGGTACTGTTAATTTACAATATTTTGGGAAAAGGCATTGGCTGGCAAGGAGTACTGTCAGCAAATCTAACTTGCAGTCTTAGTACTTTTTTTTTAAGCTCTAATATGGACTTTTTCCACAATCCCTAGTTAGATATTTCAAAGAGACAAAGGTATTCAATTATTGTTTTTTTCCTATTAAGCAGCTTGCAGAACTCTTTCTAGAGTTTGAGTACAAGGGCTATTAAAAGGAATGATTTGGTGGCATACTTTGCAGCCTATGTGTACAGTTCATGTAAATGTAAAAAGCAAAAACTAAATTTAACACAGAAGGTCTTGTCATGGGTAGAAAAATAACTTGGATTGTGGGTAACAACTCAAGTTAGTTTCCTGAGGAAGTGTTTTTTCACATCTCTTTATCTCAACTACCTGGCTGTTCTTAACTTTACAGAAACGCTACTAAGTGAATCACTTTACCATCTTCTTTATCAGTTTCTTATGCAGTCAAGAACATAGAAACAAGACAAATGCTTGTGCATTAGTGTCATCCAAGCCATTGATGAATATTCCTTTGAACTAGGCACTGTACAAACATACAGCAAGAACACAGTCTTATTTTGAAATATGTATAATCTCTCCACAAGCTTAACAAATACATCAACAAGCAATGCACATAATTTATAAGGATTATACTGTTTCAGTTTGTTTCACTTTCAGAATCCAAACATATTTGTACAGTCTGTCTACAAAAGAATGAAGTGTGTCGGGCAACATTTGCAGTGTGCAGTACATCCAGCATGATCCACAGGGTTCTTCATATCTAATGAGTCTCTGTTTTTTAGGTTGGCTTTTTTTGTTTCTTTGGGGTTTTTTGTTGTTTTTTCTTTTTTCTTTTCCAAATCCAGTAACCCTTAACTGGACAAATTCCCTTACAAACTTCAGTGGTTGATGTGAGAGAAGATTCGATACAGATCAAATGTAAAAATGAGACTTGTAAAATGTTTTGTTTCAAGAGTCCATGGAGACCACCATTAGTTGACCAGCATAGAAGAATCATGAGCTTTGAATGAGGCTTGAAGGGAGGTTCTGAGGCTAGTCATATTTGCAAAAATGCTTCTAGATACACAAGCAAGTTCCTGGATTTTCCTAGACTTCCAACTTGCAGTGAGTTTAATTAGAAATGCTAGGCTGCTAAGAAAATGAGAAAATGCATGAGTAAGAAAACTACTGGTTTGTTTTTGTTTTTTTTTATTTTTTCTCACTTGCTGTACAAATCCTTTTCAATCTTCTTCTCTCCAGGTAGCTTTATAACACCTTTGAAGGTAGCATTTTCTGTGGATAAACCATTAAGAGAACAGACTCTATATTAGATCCAGAAAAATTTTACCATTACTATTATTGCTGAAAAGTGACCCAAAGAAATGTGAAACACTGAATTATTTTCTTGTGATGACTTGCCTTCCATGACAACGTATAAAGAAGATGAGAACAATTTTGTTATTTCTTTGTAACATGAAATATCTCCCTTTGAGAACAGACAGAAAATGTTGGCTGTATCCCCAGACTTTAAATGAGAAACAAGGATGATTAATCTTTTTTTAAAAAAAAGACTTTTCCTTTGAATAACATGTTTGATTTTTAGTTAAAGAGTAGTTGAATAAAAATCCAAGCACTTTCAACAGTTTCAACACAATTTTAAAATTTTAACTAATCTCACATTTAGCTGGATGTTATAATTTGTCTACCTCTCTTGAGTTTTCAAGGTAAAAGCAGAAGAGAGAATAATAATTTTTCTGATATAACAAAAGATATAGCTGCCCCATCACACAGCTTCATCTACTTTTGTCTGCCAGGACAATAGTAAAAGTAAAAGCATTTTATAGGTTTTTGTACTATCCCTAGGTTTTTCTTTGAGACCAATACACTTATGTAAATTCCTCATCTCATATTGTGTTGTATAACCACCTGGATATTTGATAAATTATGATGATTTTGGAATAATGCCACTGATTTCATTGGAATTGTAATTTAAATTGTAAAGTAATCTTTGAAGTCAGAATCACGCTTATATATGAATGTTTGGAACTTTTTTGATGATCTCTAACCTGAACGTGTTTCCTGGATATGTGTGTTTGACATTTTTATTCATATGAGAATCTTTTATGTATTTTAGCATTATTTTGCAAACTGCCTGCTTCCATGTTGTAAAGGCAAGCATTAAAGCTCAGAAAAATCAGTAGCAGATGGAGGCAGAAGGATCAGTGATAGTAATATTGCCACCAGTGCCCTGAAAATGAGAACAACGGTGTGCAGAGAAATGGTAATGCTGGACTTTGCAGCTTTGAGATCTTTGCTGACATCCAGTAATCTTTCAGTACAGGACAATCCTTTTCCTATTAGTGAGGTGGCAGATAGACTACGTGTCTATGGAGGCTTGATTTATTCTGAAGTGATGCCACTACAGAGTCTTTGTATGTAATGTGTTTTATCTGTTGTTAAGTAGAAATATTTTTACCAATACAGTTCTGAGTATGGATGCAATTAAACCAGTCTAAGAATGCTTCTGGCAGTAGTTTTTGCTTCCTGGGTGAACAAGACTATTATAGCCACATTTTCATATAGTTTGTCTGCTTCCAAATGAAGAAGGGCTGTATGACTTTAACATGCCCTTGGAAATAGCGTTAAATCCAGTTAGCTGCTTCTGTTATTGCCCCAAATGTTAGTTTTGTGGATTTTACAGTTGCTTTCAGAATTTTGCCTTCCATCCTATCTCAAGAAGTAAATAAGCTAGAGGTATTTTGGGAGTAGAGGGCAAGTGTGAGAGGAAGAGTAGGGGAAGAAAACAGAGGAATGGTAATGTGGCCTCTGGCTTTTCCTTTATCAGAGCATCAATCTGCATGGTGTAGCAGAACATTTCCAACTCTATTTTTCATGCACGCAACAGGCAGCCTTGCACTTGCATGTCGGTCCTCTGTGCCTAAACTTGAGGACCAGTTTACATGCAAGATGTCTGTAGGTAAATATCCACTGTTGGCTTCAGAATTAGATTTTCTATTCATTTATCCATACCTGAAAGGGATGAAAATATGAATGATTGCCTGAATTCACAAAATGGCAATTTACATATGCCTAGCTTTGTAGCAGGTCACTCCAAGAATGTTATTAAGTATGGCCTCTTGGAGAGACAGGCAAAGCAATGTCAAAATACCTAATCCCAACAAGGATTAGATAATGAAAAATGTCTAGAGAATTTGCAAGTCAAAGCAATGTGTCTGTATCTTCAGGTATCTTTAGATTCATGCAGAAAATGATGATTTTTAAAACTGCATTTTTAGGATTGAAGGACCTAATCAACATCTACTTTGGACACTTTTCTCCAGCACCTCCCCTCCCACCCCCCTCATCCCTACCCCTTTTTTAAAATCTGACATGATAAACACCATGAAAAAAAATGTCTTTTTCCTCCTAATGACCTTAAAAATCTAGCAGTGGACAAGAAAAACAAGACGACAACAAGGAGGTGGCACGGTAAAAAGAAAGTGTGGAAGAATATGTTCATTGAAGTGGGGCATGCTAGAAAAAGACATTTTTTTGTCCAATATTTTTGGTTTGCTTTGTTTATGTAAACTTTCATAGTTCATGTTCTTTCTTTCAGGAAAGTTTAATACTTAAAACAGTTATTTACAGATGGTGTCTTTTATTCCCAGCTTTTTCTTTCTCCAGAAAGATACATTAAGGAAAGTGCTGCTGTACTCATTTTGAAATCCTGCCTCTGCTTCCTCAGACTTACTTTCCTCTTCTCATTTTGATGGAAGTATTAATGTATCTCACTGAACACTACTTAAATAGTAATTGATCTCTCTACCTCTGAGCCCCCTTTCTGATAGTGACCACATTTAGGGCCATTATGAAACCCTTTTGACCTGATTATGCGATTTCAATCAGCTGTGCACTGAGCAGCCCAGAGTGCTACCTGATGGAGAAGCACAGTTTATAGCTCAATTCTCTTGACAGAAGCTATGCACAGGCAGGCAGAGGTGGGTTTGGCCCTTCCTGATGAATTTGGGTTATATCTTATCTTTCTCTTTCAACTTTCGTCTTTGTTTGAGATGGTACATGTTCCTAGATGCTTTTTTATAATCAGGACAAGTTCTTGCTGTGATCATCTCACTCTGAATGAGACCCCACTAGAAATTATAGCTTTTATACATTTAAATGTGAATTTCAGCCTTGGTTAAGCAAGAAATTAATTCGAACCTGCTTTCTGTACCAAACCTGCCAAATGAATGGCAATTAACTCTGGACTGTTAAACCCCTAGAAAGCTTTTTTGTAGCTTCTGGGATCTGACCTGGAACTTCCTTTACAAAAGGGAATGAAAAGCGTATCAGAAACTTCAGAGGACATTTGTGGCCTTTTGGGGGGTTATGGGAGGAGTGGAGAATGCAAATATTATAATATCCTGTCCTCTGGTTCATTTTTAACTTCCTCAGGTTTCTGGCAGAGGGAATTGCCACTGTTTCTAGGCTCAAGCCAGCCTGTAATATTTGTTGCTGGCTTTCTTTGGCAGTCCTATTATTGACAGGTTTTTCAAGTTCTTCCCAAAGACAAAGGTTAGATGAACTGATGGATTGCTGGTTGTGAGCAGTGCTCCCCACAGGTTTTTAACACCAGCAAAGTTTTGTTTTCAAGGTTTTGTTTTTTTTTCCATGGCAGTGTCTGTGGCTGGAATAACTGTCCATATTCGTTTTATGCTTTTTAATGTTGAATATACATCCAAAAAAGAAGCAAGCAAACCCTGTTACAAAGACAAGTGAATTGTTGTTGCGCAGACCCAAGACCTACAGGTGGACTTGCTTGCTGGGCTCTACATCCCCGCTTGTGTGTGTACCTTCTCCTCTCCTAACTCAGCCTTTTGTCTGTGTCTACCTGGCATCATCTCCTTGGGTCTGTTAATTGATGGTCTGCCCTTCAGATTTTTTCCTTCTACCTATTTGCTTCTACAGTACTGAAAAAATTGCTGTGATATTCTGACTGTGCAGACAAAGTAATCTAGATATAAGGTAGGTGCATCCTCCGCAGAGAGAATAATAAAACAGTAATTCTCAGCATATACCAATATAATTGGCTGAACCTTTAATTACAGATACAAATGAGTAGAGAAAAATAAAATATATACTTCAAAACTGTGAGGAATTTAGCACTAAGATTAATCAAAGGGATGATTGTTTGGGGGGGGTCTGTGTTATCTAGTGAAAGGGATGATTGTTTGGGGGGTGTCTGTGTTATCTAGTGAAATTTGCTAAGCCTTTTACACATAAACACACACTTTGCACTGTATATATTGAACATTTGGATCTTCCCACCTAACACTCTTATACTGCAAAACCTTCTGTATACAAGGTGAGATGGGCATGCTGATTGAAGGTCCAATGATTGACTGAGAGAGCTGAAGCATTCGCAGGGCTTCAAGAAAGGTTTTCACTCAACGCTTTTTCCCACAGGAGTTCACATTTGCTGTTTTATCTCTGGGAGCGAGCTTAGTGACAGACACACACTGAGAGTCGGGGAGAAATGCCATGGGAGCTGCTTAACAGCATTCAGATGCAGAGATGGCATTTGATTCCCGGGCTTCTTTGCTGCAGCTGCTTTATAAGAAATCTAAATCAGGAAACTCTACAGAGCATTGGGAAAGCAAACCTCTGATCTGCATGCTTCGCCATTAAAAACGGAGTCCTACTTCTGAAACAATAAGCAAACCTAAAGGTTATTGAATAACTCCTATTCATTTTGGTGGAATCTGTGAAGCAGCAGAATAGCAGGTGCGTGGACATATAACCATGTGTGATAGGTCTGCAAGGGTTCCCTGACAAGGTGTTAACAAGTTGCCTGACATACTCATTGTAGCTGTTTTTTCATTTAATGTAGAAATTGTGTTAGCCTGATTCCTACATGTTGTTCAGGAAAAGTGTCCTGGATGTGTTTTAAAGTGAGTGACAGCCTTTTGAAACTCTTCCCAGGACCTGCATTATAGATGTCAAATATTCTACTAGAGACAGCTGAACTTGAAATATTTCTTTTGAATTTTATTTTTTATATACTCATGTTAGTTTATTTTTATAAATTCCTTGAAGTGGTTAATTGAAGCTCTGCAGCTATTCTTCTTCTTTTTCTTTAGATTTATAGAGCCTGAAAAATCCAAAATACCTTAGGCACAGACATGTTAATGTTATGTTGGTACCTTTCATTCAATGGAAAGGTAATGTTTTTGTGGTTTGTTTGGTGCTGTGAAGTTAAGAAAGTCACCAGAAATTAATATAAAAGCAAATTACTAGGTGGGAAAAGTGACTTAAGAGCTGCAGCTATAAGATAAGGCAATCTATGATGTCAGAACTGCGAATTGTTGATGAAGTTTGAAGTAATTATTTTTGTATGATATTTTTAAGTTCTCATATAAAACATTTGATTTAATTATGGGGCTTTTGAAACACGAGGAATTAAGCTCACCCTCTGTACAAGATGCTTAAGGTTAAAAATAATGGAAACATAAATCTTGTGTAAGTCTTATTAAAAAAGAAATATCTGTGCTATCTGAGTTAGATTTCTTTCAACAAAAAACTCCTATTCCAAAATGCTACCATTCTGACAGTGTGACAAATAGCTGGAACAAATGCTAAATAGTTAAATGGACAAGTGATGGATGGCCTCATAAGCCTTGCAGGGCAGCCTGTGTAAGATACTAATTGGTTCTGTGGAACTGGTTTTAGTCAATAAATTCACTTGAGAGATTTTTTGGAGGGGGGTGTGTGTTTAGCTATCTTTAAAGAATGTAGTGCTATAGGTGACAAACCACTTGCAATATATTAAGCCACCAACAACTTTATTTTGTCTGCTATACCATCTACCTTCTTTCAAGGATATAGTGTACTAAAAATCTATTATTGGTGCATTGCTGTCTCTCAAATGCTTCTGAATTATGAGTTTATTTGGAAGCCTCCAGAACTTTCTGATGCTAAAAAATGCCCGTGTTAAGTTTTCCACAGTGTTTGCAATTGCTCTTTTTTCCTCTTTTTTTTTTTTTTTTTCCTCCTGGAATAGATTCTGCCACCATTGCTCACTTTGAGCAATACTTTCTACTGCAGGCAGTCTAAATATTAGTGAACTTGCCTTGTGAAAAATATTATCAAGGTGAGTAAAGTCAATTAGACTCTGGTCCTTGGGACCAGTGCCAGGGAAGATCTGAGCAGTCAGTTCTGGGGCTGAATTTGGAGATGAGGGAATAACTGAAAAGGGCTTTTCAGGACTCTAAGTTTAAATTAAGGCCCCAGTTACTCCCTGTTCAGAAATCCCTAGACTTCACTGAGCTCTCCTGATTGAGCTGTGGTGTTCTCAAGGGTCCTCAACGGTTATATGCATCAGAGCATCCCCCTCCTGGGCAGAAATTGCAGGTTGTACTACAGGTTACATCTGAGCTTGAGAGGACTGAAGCCCCAGGAGGCTTCTTTGCACAGTGCGTCAACTAATTCACAGGTCAACAAGGCTGGTGCCACGGCACATCTCTGCATCCCTGCTCTGCTCAAGCCAGGCTGTGATGAAGCTAGGGGGCAGGGTGCCATGCAGGGGGAGGAACACAGACAACCAGACCCAGGTCCTCGCAGGCGGGACCCCAGCCCTTACACTGCTCCGAGGTGTGAGGAGAGAAGCTGGTTGCATTTGTTGTGACCCTGGGCAGACCAGCAGAAAAATCTACCACTAGCTGCTTTTTCAGTATCTTCCTATGCTGGAGCCTGGCTGCCAAACCCCTGTGCAAGACATCTCCTCTTCTGCTGCTCTGCACTGGATCACATGGCCCAGAATGTGACCTGCTACCTTCACACCACCATCAGACCTTGAAAAGAAAAGCCCTGAAGCACTTACCTTTTAAATCCTTCAGTCCTTTGCTGAATCTGACCCAAAGTTATTTCAGTGGATACATGATATATACAGTTTGTTCTTGGTTGCTTTAGGGTGTTTTTGAGTTTTTTTTCTTGAGTGATTTTTTTTTCTTCATTTTCATCGATGCTAAGAAGTAACATTTTTCCTAGATGCTTTAAAAACCCAAACAAAACCAAGCCCCATACCCCTCACTAACTGAGCGAGAGGAGGGGAGAAGGGTTGAGATGGATTCACAGTTTTCCCAGATAGCAATTTCCTGTTTAGTAAAGCATAATTATTTAAATCTGAACACATTGGGACTTAAAAGGCTAATCTTTATGAGATAAAGGAAAAATATGAAATTAATTTATAATTTAAAAAATGCTAAACTTAAGGGAGAATTCAGCTCCAGGTCTTCACTCCTTTCTTCATTGCAAAATTCATCCAACTTCATTGCAAAATAAAGTTTAATTTTTGGGAAATGACTAAAAATTAGCAACTCATGTTTTTCTGGTTGCTTTGCTTTCTCTCCTATGCTTGCATGTATGAGAAGTTTCGTAATTAAAGACTGCAGTTCAACTGCTGTATATTTAAACAAAATTTAACTGTTAACACATGCTAGATACCTTAGTACCTAGAAAATTTCTGTATGACTAAGATAACTTTTATAAAAGCATTTTACTTCTTTTGTTTAAAGTTGATTTTGAGCTTCACAAACAATTTCTATTTTTGTGTTCTGAAATTTGTGTTCTATGTTTTGTGTTCTCATCAAGGCCATTTAGAACTTAAAGGGGGCTTATAAGAAAGTTGGGGACAAACTTTTTAGCAGGGCCTGTAGCAATAGGAAAAGGGGTAATGTTTTTAAAGTAGAAGAAGTGTAGACTAGATATCTAGACTACAGAATTTTTTCACTGAGGATGGTGAAACACTGGAACAAGTTGCCCAGAGAGGTGGTAGATTCTTTATCCCTGGCAACATTCAAGGTCAGATTGGATGGGGCTCTGAACAAACTGATCGAGTTGAAGATGCTCCTAATATCTACTGGGGGTTACGCTAGATGACTTCCATGGTCTCTTCCAATCCAAACCACTCTGATTCCATGATAATACAGCTCAACTTGACAGACATCCCATGTAATGAATTGTTTACATCAAACATGAATTCCAACTGTGTTTCCCTTAAAATTGTGTCAATGGTAATCTAGCAATCTGCAAGCGATGCTGTACCATGCAAAGAGACCTTAAAGCACAGAGCACTCCAGCAGGTGGACAGCAGGCCATGGATTAATTTGTGTGAAGCAGATTTTCAGAAAGTACCAATATCCTTTTGCTTGTAAATCAACCAGAGATTGGAAGGGGCCATGCCCATCTGGACACTGGAAATGTCTCCTTTGAATTCAGCTGATAGACTTAGATGTTGCAAGTAAAGGAAAGAACTTGTATTTACTGTCTATGTATAAAAATTATGATATGAATCCAAAAACCTTTGAGTTCCTCTAGAAACCTATTAGTTGCCTCAGAAAGGAAGAGTAAGCTGTACCTTGAGTACAGTTGATAAGGAAACTGCTCTAAAAACTGTTCTCAATTTCCAAAGTTTCCCAGCTAGACTTGAACTTTAAAACTTGAATGGGTTTTAAATTAAAAGTTTACTTTTAAATAGCTTATGAAACACACAGGTGATGAGCTGATGTGTTTGTCACACTTGTATATTTAGGAAGCCATGTGTTTATAAAGTGTTGTACCACATCTGTGGGAGAGACTCAAACTGCTCATATTTTGATTGTAAGAAATCCACTGACCTGCTGGATTCATTAGCAGTTTAGAATTATTGCATAACCTCTTTAAAACATTTTTTAAGAGTTTACGAATGTATCTCTCTTCAGAAAAAAACCCGAATGTGTGATGTTAGAAGAGAAAATGAAGAGATTGAAAGAATAAAACTGCCAAATGTCAGACTTGCAAGGACCTACGGAAATTTGGGACAAAATCTAAATTCAGGTAAATTCTTAAGTCACCATCTGTTCTGTTCACAAGTATCTTTTATATACTATAAATACACCATACAGTAACAGCTTCCCAGCTGTGAAGAACCCATTTACCTGACTGTTCTTTTAATTCCGCTATAAAAGTTTGGTTTTGAAGTTGGCCATCTGCCTAGATGTCAGTGTGATAGGCATTAATAAAATATAATATAAAGCATAAATTAAAATATCTACTAAAATTAATAGGAAAAAAGTTCTATTCAGCATAGCAGGAAATACAATAGCATGGAGAAACTCAGCAGTCTGAATTGATAATCATAACTTTGAGATATAGAGATAATAAAGGAGGCGCTTGGGATGCGGTCCAGCAAGCCTTTGTGTTTAACTATAAGTATTTGAGTAACCCCATTCTTGGCTTACTTGCACATAAACCTAACACTGAGCATATTATTTGAAAGAAACAGTTTTTACATTCTGGTACAGCTATACAGTTATTGAAGATTTACTTGACTGTTCAGTATAACCCTTAGTATGTGCAGTTTCGTCAGGAAGGCAGGAGGACTGCATTTCCCTCCTTGTCACCACCATGCTCTGCATATATGCTGGGCTACAGGTTAGAACAGTGACCATGTGGCCTCCTAAAGCTAGGTCTGAGTGACATCTGACTCCTCCAGATAGAGAAGCCAAAGGGCACACTGCCTGTCAAGATTTCCCTGTGAAGTATTTTATGAATACATATGTGCCTCTTTTCCCCTTGTATTAAGTCGGTTGGACTGGAGTTGTGTCTGAACCCAGGGCTGCATGGGGTGCTAGCCTGTTGCCATATCCAAGTGATCTATTTCCTACAGGCTTCATCCCTGGAATTTTTTGGGACTCATTTACATAACACTACAGCTGGCCGGATCCAGTGTTTGTGGTCTTCTTACACTTGAGAAGTTAGACTACAAGACCTTTGGAGGCATCTTCTAACTAACTTGTTTGAGTCAATGTGTGCTCAGATCAAAGCTCATTGTCTAGCAGAAATCAGGAGAAGGCACCTCGGAAAAAATAGAAGATAAGATGTGCAAGCCAAAAGGGGTCTGGCATTTTCCAAATGAAAGGTGTTGTCTTTGTATTTATCTAGTAAGCATGAAAAAGTTTGGTTGAGCTGTTTTAATTATTTTGTCCAGTAATTACTTCAAATGTGAGATATATCAGAATTGACCTTGGTTTAGAGAGAGTTTTGAGTTCGATATTTAATGAAAGCGTGTTTTTATGAGAAAAATGTTGTGAATTTAATTACATTTTCCTGGTGTACTCTGTCAACTCTGCCTTACTGCTACCTTATGGGTAGACAGAAAAAGTTGTTCAAATTCCTGTTTAATAGTCAATCACTTGAATTCTTCTGCACTGTCTCTTGGACCTCTGTGCTCTCAAATTGGCTGGCTTGGGAAAAATGATCTTTCACTTTCTTGATGAGCCTCAGTAACTAATGTGAGACCAGGTGGTTGTTATGTAATTTATAGCATTAAAAATGGGCAGCTCTGATTCAGCCTCTTCTGAGGCTTAGCTAGGATTTTAAGGTTTGCAGCATTTTCCCCAACTGGTGAACACTGTATCATTTGCGTGCCTCCTCCTGTCCATGTATTTTTTTAACTCAGCGCTGGTCCTAGGTTTGTCTCTGACATGCCTCAATAGCTGAGCCTGTTTCATTACATTATTTCAGAAATCTGCTGTGATTACTGCCTAATCCCTTTGTGCACATCTTTTGGCCTTCTCCTGCAAACAGGGATTAACCTTCCGTGGCATTTTTGATCTAGCTAGCAATGGAATATGAATCACGTCTACTGCTGGTAAAAGGCTTTGCCCAACTGTGTGAAGTTTGCCTTCAGAGGTGCAAAGCACCCCCTTTATCCTTCCTGTTGCACCTACTGATCTGTGCCACGCCCTGGAAGACACCTCTCTCTCAGTGTCCTTGTCCCTGGTTGTCATTGTCTTGGGCAGAGCATTCTTTGTACAGTGTAACACTGGAAACTCCATAACACATACCGTAATCGCTCAGCGGTGGCTGATCAGGTTGCACATCCACCCTCTGGCCAACAGAAAGCCGATGGGTCCTGCTGGGTGGTATGCAGCAGGCACCTCCAATGGGCTTTGCCAGCAACCAGTTTGATGTGGGTGCTGTTCCCAGGTTACCTCCTGAAGCATCGTGCCCAAATGCAGTGCTGTGGTACTGGAGATGAGTACCCTGTTTACAACTTTCTAAAAAACTGAATGCCCATTCTCAGACCTCCAGCTATTTCCATTATGCAGCAGTATATGCCAAGTATCTCAAGGGTCTCTGTGTGTTCCAAATCTAAAAACAATAGGCTGTGCCTCTAATTATGGTTGGAAGGTGCCTTTTCCCATTTGCTTTTATTTGGGTATTTTCTTACCAGCTCTTTATCCTTTGAAAACAAACAAAGTCCCTTTGAGAGGAACAGAAGATTTCACATAGGAAACATCAGTTGTGTCTATTCAGTTCTATAGTCTCTCAGTTCCTAAAAAAGCCTTACAGGTATTTGGATAGTCTGCTCACACAAATAGAATTAGAATCGTACCTTATGAACTATCAGATATGGGTGTATTTACACACACATACGTCCTTATAATTTTTTTTTTAATTCTACCCTTTTTAGCAGTCTGATTGTGTATTTAATATGGTAAGGATGAAAAGTTTGTAGAGAAGCTCTGATGAAGGCCAGAGATGGAGACATAACAGGAAAAAAAACCCAAAACTACAAAACACTGATCCAGAACGCCATGAGAATAGCCAAATGAAAGCTGTGAAAAGCAGTTATTTCCTGTCTTCTAATTTTAAATGTTATTAATAGCTTTTAAATTGGGAGAGGGAGGAGTCTTTTATTTCAAATAACATAACTTTTACTATCAGTTTATGTTGCAGTGGCACTCAGTACCACTGCACTAGTTAAGGGTTTGTGAGGAGTATTTCTGTTATAAATCTGGAACATTGTGTCTCTGTCTTATCATATTGCATCATCCTGAAATTTGACAAGTTGTTAGTCGAGACGCAATTATTTCTACCAACACATTAAGAACATAAGTTACACTTTGAGGGTATGTAGTGTTACGAGAATATATGGATTTAGAAGAAACTGATGAAGTGGTCGGGATTTTTTGCTTTATTTTTGCCCCAATTGTAAAACTTGCATCTGCTGTTAACTGAAAATGAAGTTCAACTGCGTCTTTAATTTTCAAGGGAGACAGAGAGGGAATGACACAGTCTGAACTCTGAGAGCTGAAAAAATCCAGTGAGGCTGACCAGAAAATACTGTTCCATCCTATGAAAGAGAGATGATATTATTTCCAGTTCACAGATTGTTGTTGATTTTGAGAGCAGCTGGTGTTAGAGGAAGAGGCTGAGTTTCCCAGTTATGACTCAGTAGATCTCACCAGCAGCAGGGAGAGCTGGTGCGAGGAGAGACAGGAGCAGTTGTTAGGAACTGGGCAGCCAAGAATATTAGCAGACTGTAGCTTGTTATTTTTACCTTGCAAACTCCCAAGAAGAGTGAATATTTTGAAAGTGAGACAAAGACTGGGGAGCCAGGGGAGTGGAGAGGGTGTTTGGAGGGGCAAATGGAGTCTGGGGAAGAAGAGATTTGACAATGTACCAGCTTAAAGGAGCACTTTGAATCGTCAATGAAATTTGTTTAAGAAGTAGTATAAACTGTTTAACCAATTGAGAGTAAATGAACTGCAAATACAAAATTGAGACTAGTTCTTGTTTCAAGCTAGATGTTTATGTGAAGAAAGCTAAGTGACCTTGTCAAAGGTGGTTAATTTTTAGCTCTTTATCCAAAGTTAGCTTTATGATAGCTTTAGGTATGCTGATTATTATAAACGGATGATAACAGTTTTCTCATTCAAACCTTCATAGTATAAAAACTCTTTCCTTTCTACCTTGCTACAAAAGTGAATTTCAACCTTTCCTCTTGTCCTCTATAAAAATGGAGAAAATTTAATCTGGTTTATTTCCCTGAAGCACACTTATTGGGAAAGATGTCGGGTTTTAAGATCCACATTGTTATATTGAGGATGTCTCATTTGCTGCCTTGGAATCACAATGCTTTTGTCCCGGACCTCAGTTAGGTGACTAAGGTTATTTCTTACAGTATAGATTAGCCACGTTCAATTATCTGCCCTACTTTTCTTCGGTGTCCCTGTTGGACTTAATACACTTTATATACCTTAAGAGTTTTTATTTCTTAAGTTAAAAGATACAAATTAAGAGAAACATGGAACACTAAAAAAATCAAGTATTTATGGCTAGAACCTTAATTTCTCACAATCACATGACTGCTACCATTTACCTCCCTGCACTGCTGAAATACATGCAAAACTGAAAGCAGACTAACACCATGATGTCTGTGCTGAGAGGGTGGATGGAAAGCAGAAACAGTCAGGAGGTGACAGGTTGCAGTGCCTAGGCAGTGAGGTCAGGGTTATCCCTGATGCATTAACTATCGTGTCTGTGTATATGTCTTGAAGTCACGAAACTGTTTGCTACTGTTCCTCTGTGAGTTCATAAGTATTATTTCTCTGCAGAAAGAGTGGTCAACTGCTTCATGGAAAGAGGAAAGTCTGAAGGCAATAAGTACTGTCTCAGCAAGCCACTGGAGTTTATGGGTGCCTGGGGAAGGTGTACTATTAGGTTGGCGAAAAAGTAATTGACATTTTTTTTGTCATTGCGAACTGTAATGCTTATTTTTGATTATATTTTTATTTATCTGTATTCATGTAGTGTTCCATTTGAAAATGCAAAATTTACTCTACTTATTTATGTTAGTGGTTTCGTTTTCACTGTTTATTCTTTTTCATATTATGCTGTCAAATTAAAGATGGAAAAAAACCCTGAATTTGAGTGACTTTGTTGTCAGAGTTTAAAGGGGGATGTAAAGCAGCAGAAACTGCTAGCAATATCAACCAAGCATTTGGCCAGGGGATAGTCAACAAACTTACAGCTTGCCATTGGTTCCAAAAAATCTTGTCATGGAAATGAGGGCCTTGAAGATAAGGAGGGTTGCAGACGTCCTGCTGTGATAGATGGCAACAAATTGAGTGCCAATACTTAGGCAAACCACACAAAACAGCTGGAGAGGTTGCAAAAGAACAAAATGTTGAACATTCACAGTTGTCTGACATTTGCCTCTGACTGGAAAGTAAAAAATTGAGTGTCACATGAGCTGAATGAAAACTAAAAGATTGCCATTACTAACTCTGTCCAGTGCTTCTTTTGCACAAATAAAATGGTCCATTTCTTCATCACATTGTGATGTATGGCAAAAAGTGGATAAGTGACGGCATTCTGTTCAGTGTCTGGTCTAGGGTGAAGCACCAAAACACTTCCCCACGCCAAAGCTGCATCAAAAGAAGGCTATGGTCACTGTTTGGTGGATGGCAAGTGGAATCATCCACTACAACTTTCTGAATCCTGGTGAAACCATTGCAACAGAGAAGTATTGCCACGAAATCAACAAAATACAACAAAGCCTGCAATGTTTACATCCAACAGTGCTCAATCTACAAAGGACCAATTCTTCTCCAGGACAACCCCCAACTACATTTCTCACAAATGACTCTGCAGAAGCTGCATGAACTGGGCTACAAAACTCTACCTCACCCAGCTTATTCACCAGACCTCTCTCCCACTAATTACCTCATTTCCAAGCATCTCGACAACTTCCTGCAAGAGATGGTTTTCCACTACCAAGCAGCTGCTCAAAACACCTTGGATGAATTCATCAGTTTCAGGACTCCAGAATTCTGTGCTACCAGAAGAAAAAGACTTGTTTCTTGTTGGAAAAAAAATGAGTAGACTCTAATGGTTCGAATTTTGATTAGTAAGTATTATTCTAAGCTGAGATATACTGCTTTAAACTGATGGTTAAAAACAGCAATAATTTTTGCACCAACTTACTCTTACATACATCACAGGAGGTGCAGACATAAGAGTTCTGATGAGTATGACAGCTAATAGTTGTTTGCTTGACAGCTGGGACTTTCTTTGTTTGCTAGCTACATCACCAGGGTAGAAGTCTTTCATACATGCACCATGTAGTATAAACACCAGATTGCCTCTCTGCCCGCCAAATTCTCTGGACACTAGTGCCCATGAAGTTCCTGTGAGACTGCTGAGCAATCACGATGGCTTTTGATATAGTACCATTTGTTCACAGAACACAAACACCTTGAAACAGGAATGGTGCCTTAACAGTTCAGTGTCACACTGAGATTACCACTGTCACACTGTCAGTGTGATCTTACACCCCTATAGAATGTGACACTGACCTGAATAGGGCTTAAAAGAGAGGCAGAGATAATTAATGAGAATGTTAGCCTCATTCTTGGAGGGTGGTTTTGATCCACAGACTCCTTTTCATCAGATGACAAGAGCTAGAAGGAAGGAAAGAGAAATAATTGCTGAATTTTGAATTTTGTATCTACTGAGAACTTTTATGCACTTGGCAGTCCGATTGCTTATATGATGGATTTGCTTCATGTTTCCCATTGATGGTGCAAAGTTTCTACTCAGATTGTAACTCTGGAAATCTTCATATATTTTTAGGCCGAGCTGAAAGGTTTTACAGTGGGACGGTGATGGTGAATGCAGATATGACTCCAGGTATCAAATCTTAGGTTGTATTTACTGTGATCTGGAGAAAAAAAGTACTACTACTAAAGATAACCTCCCTTATTTTTGATGGCAAAATGAACAAATAAGAAAATAAAATTGTCTATTTCATGTTGTCTTTTCCCAGGTTTCTGTTTTATTGTAAATCACTATTTTTAAATAGGCAGTAATGGCTAACACAAAATATGGAAGTTTGCATGGATGACTTGCAACATAAAAGTGAGTATTCAGTCATGCTATATGTGACAATTTTCCACACAGAAATGTTGTGAAAAGATTGCACGTGTGAGGGATCTGTAAGAGAAATCCCTGTTTAGGCTTCAGCAGAACTCTTAGGTCTTGGTAAATTGTCTTCAATTTGTGCTTATCTGTGTAGTGCATGGAGACATGTGACAGCCTATGGATCCAAATGGGAATTTTGCTGCTGTCTCTGACATGCTGATTTTTGCACTGCTTCATTTACAAGACTGTGAAAAAGATACATGATCAAATGTAAGAAAAAACAGTTGATGACATGTATCAGGTCTCAAGGGAGGGAGGCAGCTTACATCAGTACTGAGGGATTTAAAAAAAAAAAATAGGAAGACATTACTGGCTCTTATGTTGTTCCTTACTTTAATCTGTGATATACCTTTAGTTCAGCAGATGAATGGGCATATAGTATTTAAATACTTATTTTAGACCTTGCTTATCATCCCAGACTCTTCACAAAGGAAAACTTGGAAGAAGAAAGATGTTTGTGCATATATTTGCAGTTCACAGATATGCTTTCTCCTCAGATATGCTTTACAGGAATGAAGGCACAATTGGAAAAATTAGTACTTTTTCCTTTTTTTTGACATTGTTATTGGTCTTAATTAAATGTTGTTATCCTAGAGCAACAGAATTGCTTCTTCCACGTATTTGCTATGCCTAGGAAAGCTTAAGTCTTACAGAGATTCTGAATGCCAGAAATACCCATTTTGTAGGCTGTTTTTCTCCCACTAGCGTTATAAGCAGGCTTTGACCTTATGGGACAGAAGAAATGATTCAGTTGAGCCCAATGGTTTCTTAAGAGGTTATGAAAGGTTCTTCCTTTCCATGTGCACTTAAGAAAGCTGTGGGGAAGGAGAGAGCGAGGGAGGCTTACAAACCTGTGTGTGCCAATTTTTATACTTTTTTTTTTTTTAAACAGAAAAAAAAGTTTTCTACTGCCTTGGGAAATCAAAGTTAATTAGTACACTGGGTTTGAACATAGAAAGTGTACACTGCAGCAAGTACAAAGATTACTTACCGAGCAGTACACGCCAGGTGGCTAAGAAAAGCAAGTTTGTGCCACTTGATGTAAGTTGAGTTTACAACTGTTCATATATTCAGGGAAAAATTTTCAGAGGTCTACAGATTCTCTGGACTAGTCTGTTGCCTGGGAAACTGCACTCAGTAAATTAGGGTAAGGGGAAACCATCATTATTAGATATGTAACTTTTTATGATTATTACTGTAATTTTTACAATAAACATCCAAATCAGGACTTTGCCGTTGACTTGGCAAACCTTTTCATGCTTGTACAGCACTTAGAATAAGAATGGGGCTCCTTTATGTAAACAATGCATAGTTGCATAGGAGGTTAAATATTAAACAAAAATAGTTCTTTTGCAAGTGTGTCAGAGTATATGTTGTAGAAATAAAATCTCTTCCTCTCAGTATTAATGACTTGCTGTGTCTGCCTTACATGCAGAGTGAGCTACTGGAGGAATGGTTGAATCCCTCCCTCCCAAGTGTGGCATGATTGAAAAAGTCAAGGGAGAATAAGGATTGTCTGAACTCTTATAGCTCTAATAATTTTTTTTTTTTATCCTGTAGGTGTCCCCACTTTTTTTGGCACTTGTACTTCTCAAGAGTATAAGCTTAAATTTTTTGAAGGGATATATAGCAAACCGATTTAATTAATATGTGATAAAGCTCAGAGCACTGAGTTCTGAAATTGTTGAAATAGAATACTTAGTCAGACCAGGCACTTCAGACACTGAAACTTGATTTGCATGCCATTTGAAATAAGAGTTTGGAAATATGCTAAAAGCATGAGATCGTAAATGTATCATTTTGAGCCACCTCTGAAAAAAAGAAGAAAACAAGATCATGTTAAAATACTAAACACTACCTCTTACTTCAACTAATTAACAAGATAAAAGCTAATTGTTTTTACAGACCTTACTTCCCCTGGAGACACTAAGTAGGACATCATTTGTATTGAGGAGGACGGAGAAAATGAAGGCAAATATACAACCTTATTGAAACTACATACTCATACAGAGATGGTGAAATCTCAAGTGAAAATGAGTTTCAAGGAACTTCTTCCCTTTGTTAAAGACTCACGAGGCCCTTCTTCCAAAATATAACTGTCAGCATTTATTTTCAAGAGCAGCCATGTCTTTCTAGATGGCAATGGGCAGATCCAGTATCTGATCCCATGGTCCCAGTCACTGTTTCCAGGTCTGGTCCTCCAAGATGCACTGTGCATGGTCAGACCAGTCTTTCATGTCTGCTGTCCCTTTCTTGACCTTGGCGTGTGGCTGCTGACACCTGACTGCTTCGTTGCAATGCCTCAACTTGTGCCCAGCAATGGTTTGCCCTCTGCACACCCAGGAGAGCTGGAGGTTTCCCAGAATCTGGTTCTGAGGTCTGGTCTCTCTGCATTTCCTCCAGCCAGGCTTTTGTTTTAGCAGTGTACTGAATTCTTCAGCTTAAAAGTTGTTACCTTTAAAACTGACTTTACAATGTTGGTTTTAGACTAGCAGGAAGAGAAACTGCAGTTTTTATATTTATGCATGTGCACCAGGAGCCCCAGGCTCTTACTCAGACAAGTTTCTATGAAGAAACTCACTGAAAAGCTGATGGCTTTTCTGGTGGTAAATCCATTCTTTCTCAGGGGTTAAGTCTTTCAGCAGCTGTGGGCACTGATCTCTCTGTCAGGGTTTTCCAGACATGCTTTCTGCCTAAGTGTCAATGTGTTGCTGGACAATGAATGCTCCTATCCATACTAAAGGTTATTTTCCAAATCAAATGGCATTGTGGAATTGCGAAGTTGACATTGGCGTAATCTCCAAACTGTCACACATGTGTACAAGAAGTAATGACACAGGACACACTGCAGTCTTCTGGACTGGAAGAGTTTATTTTTGTCTCTGTAATTGGGATAAGCTAGGAAAATTTGGTATTCATTGCCACTTAGTTTCCTCCTCAACTCCCTAGTGGTAAAGATTTACTCAACTTGGCTGTTATTGTACTATATTTACTTGCACTCTCTCTATATTGTCTTTTTTTGCCTAGAAGGGATTTTTATTTTTTCTGCATTCATGAAATTTATGTTATAAGAATCATGACACTGTTCTGTTAGATAAGCGCTGAACATGGGCTTTTCCATCCAATTCTACCAGTGGCCCAGAGTGTTCCCCAGCAGATCATTTAGTAATGTGACTTATTTGTTACGTGTAATTTGTTGTATCATGTTTTTCCCATGGGAAATTTGTATAAACATCACAAATGCTTTCATGTGGTAAGACATTAATGTTTGTAAATATCTCTTATTTACAGGTGTGTTAGAAAAGGTGGCTTTGAGAAGAGTGTTGGCTTTCTTCCTTGGCTGTTCTGGGAATTCATTCCAGGGCTACTGTTTTTATCCTCCTAGGACCCTCGTTTGCTGCCCAAGGAATCTTACTGAACATATCTACTAACATACAGAATACAGTTGTTTGTGCTTTTAGAGATCTTTTGAAAATGTGTTTTAACATCCAAGCCTACTGGGTATTTTCAAGATAAGGTCTGAAAACTTTTGGATAGTTTGGTGTTTCCATGGATCCTTGCTGGAACACCATGCTCAATAGTCCATGGACTAGCCTCATAACATAATTTTGTAAAGACAGACGAAAAAGTCACTTAAGTCTCTTATTAGAAATGACTTGGACTTCAGCAAACTCAAGATGTATCAGTATAATCCTTTGAATATATCAAAACAATTAGTGAAAAATTGCTGTCAAACTTGAATCCAGGTGCCATGTTCTTTTTTGAAATCTGTATTCTAGCTTTTGGGTGTTATGCTACATATTTTCCTCATCTTTGATGGTAACACCTAAAGCAAAACTCCTCCTTGCTTTCAGAAAAAAAGAGTACTCTATAGATGAATGTGTCTCCAATATTAACTGTTTGATGAACTACGAGTTGTACACAGCTTTCTTGTTCACAGTGTTGTTCCTTTGAAACAGATTCTCAGTGTATGATGGAGAATTTCACAACTGATTTAAGGTTTCATTTTCTAGTGCCATGATGTTTTCTTTTAAGCTTTGTTATTATGCACCTCTGGGCAGGTATGGATAGATCTTATTCTAGCTTGTTTAATTTATTTTTGTTGAATTATTTATTCTGTCATATCTTGATGATGGGGCAGATATCTTTAGGAATTTCTTTTTAACATTTTTTAAAAATATATGAAGCTTTTAAGGAATAAGATTCCAAAGCTGGAGTAAAACCCCTCATAAATGATTCCTTGTACTTGGAGCACATATAGAGCAGTCATAATTATGTGAATCAGCCAATGCTGATTATGGGGAAACGAGAATTGAACATGAAGTGAAGTATTATGTTGAAGAAGAATACAGGGACATCTTATTTTTCTTAACTTCTGAATGAAAAGAGTAAAGACAGGATTAGGAATAAAACAGTATATCTCTCAGCTGGCTGAATTGTTTTCTATAAATGCTTATATTATTTCTGGGCTACATAAGCAGCAGTTGTTTGCAATCAAAGTCAGTTTTATCCAAGACATACAGTCCCTGCCAGGCCTGTACCAATAAAACCATTACACCTAAGTTTTATATTCTGCATAAACATGTCCCGTATGTTTGGAGTGTCTCATCTCTTGTTCCTAAAATGCTTTTCAGATTACCTTATTTTTCACCTCCCTTATTCTGGAGCATCATAATTCATTCATTAAAGAAGCAAGGATTCAGTCTACCTGAGCGTCCATCAGGGTCAAATATAAACATTTACTTAACTGAAAGCTCATTTTTTATCTTGATTTAATTATAGAAATCGAACAATGGGATAATCCAATCTACTCACTCATCTAAATAATTCAAGTCACTTTATTCAGATTCCTAAGAAGTGGCTGTCAGCAGTCTGGGATTTGAAATAGCAGGTATTGCTCTTTGCTTAACAAAACACAGATAACTGACAGCCTCTTCAAACAGGGAATGGTTCATTTTGTGATGGAAAACAGATAGCTTGGTTGGGAATAATATTTTGTATCTATATGCAGGATTAAATCCCAGAAAGAAAGCACAGACAGATGAAAAGATTGTATTGCTAGTCTCTTTTTCCTGCAGTAAAACTGAATATTTCATGGACCTCAAGAGAGTGAGGCAAGTGACTGGTTAATGCATTGATTTTATTTGATGTACCTTATAACTGTTTTTGAATGTAGAGCTGCCTTCTTTAAACACAAGCAGATTCTTGCTGTGATTGAATATCTTTCCCCAGTAGGAATCTTGATAGGAGCTGAGCATGTTAGAGAACAGTATGCCTCCAATATGGGTAAGTAGTATTCCTGACATAATCAATAATCAAAGTACTCAAGAGCTAGGCAATCTTCTTCAGCAAAGACTGTCTTTACCCATTTCATCAGTTATAGGAAAGGCTTGGTTTCATGGGTTTATTTTTTTAAAAAAACATTTACTTAAAATACTTCGATATGCATATTTTCAGAAGCTGAGATTTGCATTCTTAGAGCTTGTAATCCATGGAGATAACTCTCTTAGCCAAAGTAATCAGACAGTTCTTGGGAGCCTATTAGCCCATCTCTGTGCTATCACACTGTATCACAACGGTGTGTTCTTCAGTATCTGCCATTTGTAAACCTGCCAGCATCTTATTGCATGAGATGTCAGTAAAACATTTCTGGGGCTGCTGCCAAAGTGAACCACTTCATGGATTTGGCCCTTTTCCTCCTCTCTGGTTGGTGCTTTCCGAGACCACTGCTGGAGATCCGCCCAGGCGATACACACATCTCTGTGCTCAGCAAGGATGGAAGCTCACATATAAGGCATTTTATTTGTCCAAATAATTTCCAGATGCGTGGGCAGCAGTATCTTACACGTCATCCTTTGGAGTTGACATGTTCATTAGCTAATTGATCCAACAGCAACCACTTAACATGTGACACCCCCCCCCCCCAAAAGGAACCATTAAACTGGTGGGCTGACTGAACTCCCACTGAGTTTATATGGAAAATGATTTAGAAAATATTTCAGAGCCCAAATGAGTTAAAAAGCAATCTATGCATTTTGAAAGCTGCACTGAAGGGAAATATGATATTTTTGTGTTCTGGTGGTGAAAAATTATACCTGAAGGGTTGTTTAAAGTCAAAACAACATGCAGGAGGAGAGCAGGTGGCGTGCAGACTTTGAAGAGCAATTCCGGATTCATCAGCAAAACTCCTGTTGGTGGCAAGAGCCCTTTTGCTGGCAGGTGAAGAGGCTTCAGCCTTGACCCAGTCCCTGTCCAAAAGGTGTTCCCATTTAAGTGGGGCCGATTGCATTCAGACTTGCTTGGTCTAAAATATAATTGTCCAAAGCTACAAATACTAATCTTTCAACTGACTATTTTATTAGATTGTAAACCCTCAACTTCATATAATCACAAAATAATTTAGTGTGGAAGGGTCTCTGGAGGTCACCTGGCTGATTTTCCAGTCAAATTCTTAAGACGTCTAGAGATGATTATTTCACAGCTCCTCAGGTCTTTCCCATTGCTTGCCTTAATGTGAAAAATTTAGTTAAATCACAGTTGCATTATCAGAAAAGTGCATCATTCCCACATTAATCCATTCTAAGTCTCTTTCCTGTCATCCAAGAAGTTAAACAGGAGGGCTAACTGGGTGCAGAAGGCTATTTGATCATATGCACTCTCTCTTTCCTATTTCAGGACAGGATATTTCTTATTACATAGAAGTCCATGTTAAGTGCATCCATTTTCTTATTTAAGCCACTGTAAGTGAATATCTCATAGCTGCATCAAGATTCCTAAATTCTCCATTAAAAAAAAAAAAATCTATTCTGCATTGGAAGGGACAAAAAAGAATAGTTTTTAAGAAAGCAAAATAATTGGAAGTGATTATTTTTTAGAAATCTTAATAAGTATTAGAGATTTGATACATATTTAAAGAAAAGTTGGTCTTGAAAGCCCAATTTTTAGTGGTGAGAATTTGGCAAACACATTAAAAAAATGAACAACTTACACATGTATTCATGCATCAGTGTTTGCATTATATTCTGTTAGAGAAATGCAATATCAACAACTAAATTTGAGGGACCAGCATGACTCCAAACATATTTGCGCTAAACAACTGGAATGTCGGTGTCAGAAAGTATAGGATGATGCCAGGACCAACAGTACAGTGTGAGGATCATAATGGGAAATACAACCATGTCTGAAATTATTTATGTGGTTTTAGACTTTTTTTCCTGTTAAGATGGTTGATGTATCTGCAAGACAATTGCATACAGTTATAGGTAAGTGTCAAACACTTTCTGCAATGATTCAGTAACATAATATTCTTTACAATAAATTAACTGTAAGAAACAACTAAGTTGTTTCCTTAAAACCATAATTATGCAACATATAAGTGCTTTATCTTAGCAAATTCAGAGTTTCCATTCTTGCTCCTGAGGGGTCAAAAATGAAGAAGAAAGAATATTCAGTTTTTGGGGAGGGGAGGACTTGGTTCTAGGGAAGAAACTCTAGAATAGTGTTATTTGTCTCACTAGAAAATGCAACACCTATGAACTTGTTTTGTATTTCTAAAAGGCCTAGAAATTTCACTTAATATTGCAAAGCAAACAAGAAACACTTCTTTTCCAGATTTTTCATTGCTGGTCAGAAATAGGGACTTGCTGATGACAACTATTTCTCTCCTGGTGAGTGTGTAATAATTTTTAGGCCAGTTCTGTGAGCCTAATAACCACATCAGTCAAAGTACTTGAAAAGGAAGCCACCCACATTTACTGAAGTGTGTGATGAGATACAGAGGTTATGAATGAGTCTCATGTCCCATCTGGAAAACAAGAAGCTTACTGTTTTTTTTCTAAGATAACCAGAATCTGGAGGAGTGAATGCAAACATCTAACTTTTCTGTCCATAAATGCCATTTTTATGACTACTTCAAGGCTTTCTGACAAACTGAAATTGAATGCACCTGGGATTTATGAATTGTGGTGGATTAATACACTGAATGCACCAAAATAGCAATATTGACTCCTGCAACAGACTCACAGGAGTTAGTGTGCATACAGGCCTTTCCATTGCTGAACTGATGGTCTGCAGAGACTTGCAGAGATTTAGATGATTTTGCTGATAGGCTGAAAGGCATTAAAGGTTTCTAGATGAAACCTGATCGAAGGAGGCAGGTAGTAGCCCTGAAATTAAGACTGCCTCCCCTGTCTCTAGTGAAGGAGACAGGAGCCAGCTGGTTTGACCACATTTGTCCACCACATTTGTTACTGCTGGTAGCAAAAGGCTTCATTGTTGGGGGATGGTACCTATTGTTGCAAGTTATATCCTTGCTCACTCCATTCTCTGGTGGCCTCCTCTGCCTTCTGGCAAGCTACAGCCCTGGCTGTGGTCGTCACTCCCTCTCTGCCAGCCGGCCTTGGATGCCAATCCTGGCTGAGCCGTGGTGTGGTTGTGCAAGGGAAGCAGGGGTTACTTGGGGTGGGAGGGGAGAGACAGCTCTGCACGTTGACAACAGTCGATTTATGTTGTTGAAACTCAGACTGGAATAAGAGATTTTCTACCAAATTAAAAAGAAAATACTAACATTTTTAATGATGAGATTTTTTTTTTTTTTAAACTGCCATCTTTTTCAAAACTTCAGTCTCTTCTGCTCACTCCCATTCTTTTCAGGGTCAGTCATTAGAGAAAATATACAAAATTCTTCATGGCTCTTAGATGAAGGTGGGGTTTGTCTGCTTTGGTTGGTGGCCTTAACTTTCTTTCTTATTTTTCTATCTAGTTTCTGAGGAAACTGTGATCCTGGGCACTCTGCGCTTAACAGCCAGAATATAAACAGTCGATGAAAATGTAGAGTAAAATCTGTGTAATCGCCTATGCAAAGCACGCTCTTGTGAACTGCATTTCTGTGAAGGTAAAAATCAAAGGGGAAGCTTGAATGCACGTTTTGTGTTCAGTGGAGGAAAAACTTGCTTCTTGCCAATATTCAGACCTGTCCTCTCCTTGGTGATGCCCCCCAACTCTTTTATAGTCAAGGATTCTTCCTTCCTCCACCTTTTCATTTTTTCTGGTCTCCCAGAAAATTCCTTACCTGAATATTCTGCTATTTTGGCAGCAGTGGGGAGAAGTCCTAATTCTTCCATGTTCGAAAGCCAGCATCTGTGCCACAGGTTTACCATTGCTGCAGTAACAGCATCTCAACTGATTTATATTTGCTCTTGGCTTGCTGCAAGCTTTTCCATGAGCAAGAAAAACTGATTTTGTACGTGTGATTTTTAGCATGTTCCTCACCTTGCAATTCATGTTATCTGAAGGAAACAGGATGGGTGCCAAGAAGTACAGCAGCAGGTATGGAAACAGATGCAGAGCCCTAGAGCCTCACTGCAGACCTGGCTGCCGCCTGCCTTGGTGGGAGTGGCTGGAGACCCCCTCCCCTGCAGCAGCTGAATCACAGCTGGGTCTGAGATGTATGAATGGGCTGGTGAGAACTAATCTATTTGGAAGGACTTGTCACTATGGATTCTAAAAAGGCTACAGTTTGAGGTATTTAAAAATTAATTGAATAAAATCCTCAGTGAATAGTCCATTTTTAGAATATCTAAGTATATTTTGTTTATCTAATCAAACCTAGGACAATAAATACTTTGCCATTCATTACATTCCATTTACTTAAGTAGCTAGTGTGGAATAGAAAATCTGTGGTCAATGTAATTACTACGTCACACCTTTAGGTGCATCTAGTCTTTTATTCATTAAAACCCATGTTTCAGGGTTTTTTTTTTAAAACCCTTGTACACTTTTTTTTTTTTGCTAATTAAAATATTGTTGTTGAGACTAACCTGCAGTAACATAAATCGATAACTGTGCACAGTAAAAGAGAACAAATTGTACCTCTTATTTGCATAATGGACAAAATCTAAAATTAATTCCTCAGGTTAATGAGGGTCCTTGGGGTTGTTTGTCAGAATATGCAGCCTCCTGTGTCACCAGTTTGAAAAATGCCACTGATTGAAAAGTACTGCTCAGAGGTGAAAAAATCAGGAGCAAGCTGGTTGAGGGACTCTATACTGAAGCTTTTAGCTTTAGTGCATTGATTTTTGGCTGCCTGCATTGAGCTCCAGCATAAGCTGAGGATACAAATTCAGATTTACCCTTGCTTTGAGGTTCAAACTTGTTTCTAATCTCAGCTGGGGATTTAGCAAAGATGCAGCTGAGTTCCCAAGTTTCTGTCACATTGACATGAGGTTATCTTTTTCTTTCTCAGAAAGAGAACAGTGCTCCCCAGAGGGAAGGAAACACAAACACCCTGCAGGGATGCAGGGGGTTATGCAGCTCTGTTAACTTAGAAGAGGTCTGCGTGTTAGGTTAAACATTCATGGGGCCAAAAAATGCTAGAAGCAGGCAGTTATCACAGCATTAAAATGCCTCATATTTCCTATTCTGTTTCTGCTCCATTACCTTTATCTTCTTATTCCAGGCAGTTAGCTTTCTCTTTCTCTTATTGCCTTACTGTGAATCGGTAATGTGGCTGGAGGAGCAGAGGGCACTGTCACAGCTGCCCCTGCCTGCATGGGGAGGAAAAAGAACAGGAGGAACCCTGATTTTGCTGGAGTGCAGCTTTGAAGCAGCTCCATGTGAATGATATTAGTTTTGGAAGCTTGTTGTGTGACTGTAGTTGGAGGCACTTTTGCGAAGAGGTGGATTCAAGGCAGAAGGGAAGGCCTTTTAATTCCCCATGCAGTGTAAAATTTCCCGGTCCAAATCAGCAGGAAGCTGGTGATATTCAAAATTCAACTGAGGATAGAAAAAAATTTAAAAGTTTTTTCATAAGCTTTGTTCTTGATAATGAATTGTATTAACTGCATTTTACCTGAACTATTAAAAAGGTCACAAAGTACTGAAGAGGGGCCACTAATACAAAATTTAAATGACCTATTAGCACATTTCATCGAATGTGTGACAAAAATTACAGTGTGAATCAAATACAGCATTACGACTTCTTTTTTCCTTCTTTCCTGTTTAATATGCATCTTGAATATTGCAACAGAAGAAATCATCCAATTTAGAGTGAAGTTCTGAAGGAATGAAAGCCCAATGGCCAAGTGAAGTAGCTTTTCCAATTTACAATAAAGTGACTTGTGGAGACTGGGGCTACTCTTTCTTTCTTATGCTCCAAGACACTACTTGGAAACTTATTTATAGTACAATTGCTGCCACCTGTAATGTTCATGTTGCTGGTGGTCTGATGCCACTTATCTCATCAGTGCAGCATGTTTCTGGGAGTTCAGAAGCAGTTAGGGTTTTTTATCAGCTGAAACAAATTTAATTATCACATCTATCAAGGCTTGGGCATACCAACTGCTATGTGTTTATGACTATGGGTACTGGGAAGTTACCTGACAATATGGGATGAAAACTATTGGTCTGATCGATAGAAGAAAACTGAAATTTGGTTCCTGTGTGTGCCTCTGTCTTCTGTATATACTGGATGACCTTCAGCACAGAGGTCAAGGCTAAGCCATGATGAGACGGTACAAAGGAGCAACAGGTTTCATCAAACTGACCAAGTACAGAAAACACAGCCCTTTCAGATCTTGAAATAGGAGGAAGAGCTGCAGCAGGGTGGAGAGCAGGGACCCTGTGGGTTCCACAGACAAGCCCTGTGAGAGGAGCCATCTCTAACATTGCTCTGCAGTTTCCTGAGACGAACTCTGCTCTCCTGCACTTCCCATGGGAGGCACAGCTGCTCTTACTTGCTATGACTCTCTGAAATATTCAGCATGGAAAGGTCATAAACTGCTGATGAAGAGCTTCTAATGGGTGTTTGGAGGGTAACAATTAAGGAGCCCTTCAAGAAATAGATCTGGTCTTCAGCAATTGTCTATTTCAGCTTAAAGCAAGGAGAAGGCCACACAAGAAGCTACCTAAAGAAATAATATATTGAAGGAAAGTATTTTGTGCATAAAAGGCAAATATTTTTGTTACTTCTACTGGAATATATAAATCAGTGTAGCTAAGTAACATCTGCACTATCACATCGGGCACTGGTCTTTAGATCAGAGTCTTCAACCCTTAATTTGTGTGGAAAATATGCTGTGTTTTCTCTGTAGATGTATTGCTTTTCAAACCATGAATCCTAAAGTAGGAAAGGTAAGTGAAATGCAGTTCCAAAATTACATATTTTGTATTTAAGAATTTTTTTTTTAACTGACTATAACGGACTTTCCCAAAAAAACAAATAATGTGTGAAATTTTTATTTTTAAAGAGTATAGATTAAATGTGAAAGATGCTTTGCAAAACAAACTTTAGTTTTAATTAATTTTGATTATGGAGATGTATTTTGTAAATAATGACTGTAATGTCATTTCACACTTCTTGTGTAGTGTTTCTCCAGGGAGGAAGTAGAAAAACTATATCCTCATTTGGCCTTTGCAGTTATGTCCTGCCCTTTCTATTGCATCATCATGGTGCTGTAGGACAGTATCCTTGTTGCTGTTTCTTGTAGTAAGTGAACGTGAAAAGTATTTTTATGCTAATAGTCCTTTTACCATAATTTCTCTTAAGATTACAGTTGCAAACGATATGCTCCTGGTACCTGCTTCTATGAACTGCACCCTTAAAATAGGTGTCATTTCTCCTTCTATCTACTTATCTTGTCTTTAGCTTTATCTAAAGGAAACAGTACAGTAATTATTCACTTTATTCATTATCATAAAAATCTGATTTGTTAAAAGAAATGTGACTTCATAAAACAGTAAGAATTCTCATAAGATGCTGTGCAACTGAAATTGTACATAAAACCACACCAAAACCCCATGAATCGTGTAAAAAAATAACTCTGAGTGAATAGGAATGATGAGATAAGGCTACGGTGTATTCAATAAGCCTTGAGTCACAGGAGATGTGTATGTTACATAGGTAACTTGGGCTGTCAGACTGCTTTTAGTCCTAAACCCCATACAGAACAGCCTACAGCTGGAGTTTGAGACACCTTAAACCCAGAATGGCTCACAAACACCAATGTTGCTTTTACGGGGTTTGGGATCCTCGTGCTGTTTGCCTCCTAATGTGCCTCCTGCAATGTCCATTGATGGCTGGTCTCTGCAGGGTCTGGGGAAGATGGACAGGGCACCTTGGCAGGAGGAGCTGAGGGATGTGCTGCTGTACAGGCAGCTCAAGGAACAAGGAGTGTGCAGCACTTGAGGAAGGGATTTCAGCGGAGACATCAAACCTGGACGGCTGAGCCCCAAGGCTGCAGTCTCAGCAGCATGCTGGCCTGTGAAAAGCTGGAGGTTGCTGGCCTTCTGTCTGGCTCACTCAATCTGACCTCTAAATGTAGCTGAAAGATTAAGGGCTATTAAGCTCAGTCTTACAAGTTTTGGTCAAGTACCTATAGGCAATTGGATGTGAAAACACATTCAAGGAAGGTGAGTTTTCCACTCATGCTTTTGATATTGAGCTGATTATTTACATCCAATAAAGTCTTTAAATGTGTCAAGGGAGGAATTACTGACCTGAAAAAGGGGAGCTGAGTCTTTTCTCTGTTTCAGTGCTATGAATTACCCCCACCTCAAAAATACCCAATCAAGCCTCAAACCAAAAATAAACAAACATATGTGAGTTAGCAGATTTATCATGCTAGTTTAAGAGGTCTATCTGTTCTTCTATATATAGAGAATACATATTAATATTAAATAAGAATTTTCTCATATATAGAGAGCACTTGTTTATTTAATCTGCTGCAGATGCATACGTTTATATTTCTGGCTTTTTAAAAATTTTATTTTACATGCACTTTATACTGTGTAATAGCTTTCTTCAAACAGGCTATTGTGTCTTGCCTATGATCTATAAAGCTAAGAATTATGGAACAATTCCTGGGGATTTGTAGTCTACTAAAAACTGAACCCTACTGTAGAAACTTAATGAATTAAATTGGCCCAATGCCTGTGGTTTTGAGAGTTTGTAAGCCTTCATTTTACACCAAAAGAAAGAAAAAGACACATTAAGTAAAGAGAAATTCCACAAGCTAAAGCCAGCAGAGCTGCTGCTGTGTTTTACCTATCATTCTTCAAAAGGTGTTTGATCCTTAGATAAAACATTTATTTAATGCTTTAAAGACTTCAACTTAAGATTTTTTTTTTACAGTAAAAACCTAATAATATGTCATAATTTTACTTAAGTTTGAAACTTCTTTCAATAACTAGAGCTAACTATTCACCCTAGGCATTCAGTAACAACAATGGAACACAGAGGAATTGGGAATCAGAGAATAAGAGGAAGAAATAAGGCTGGGGGAAATGAGATAGAGGTTTATCATCATTTTAGATATTGGATTTAATTCTGAGGTCGTTGACTCTCTACTAGCAACATGAAAAAGATAATCTTTTTATGTCATTGATAGGCAAATTGTAGGAAATGCTGAATGTAGGGCACAGAAACTAATTAGAAAAGGAATTAAAAGATGAAAATGTCCTTTCAGATCCAAAATAATGTTACTGGATAAACTAAGCTTCTGAGCCTTATTCTCAGTCTCTCTTTTTTTTAAAATTTTTTTTTATTTATTTATTTTCATCAGTTTGCAGGAAATGGAGCAAAGCAGAGCAAACAGAAAAGTGGCAAGGTGTTAATAGAGACCTGATAATTAAAGTGAAGCATAGTCAAGGAACAGATATCCTTCCAGCTTTCAGCATGAAAATCACGATGGATACCACCTGTGGACTCTGAGCTTTGTTGTGCTAACCCTAGGAAGCCGCAGTGAGAGCCTCAGTGACACACAAGTCTGTGCCTGAGAATAAACATTAGCAGGTGGGGAGATTCACAAACCCGGTTTTTATTTATTTGGTCTTTTTCATATTTTCCATCTCTGTCTTGGTGTTAGGCCTATTGATAGGTACAAAATGGAAAGGATGTACTCCCTTAGTGATTAAAAGTGTGAGTTAGCAAGCACTGGCTGTGGGGTAATGGCAAAAGAGTCTTGTGCCAGTCTCAGCTGAATGCTGAGAGATTTAATAGATTTAATGAAAATAGATGCAAACTAATTGAATTCAGTGATATAGGAGATGAAATTAGAGAAGTATAAAATTAGGCCTAAAATAGGGACTTCTATTTTACTTTTTATCGGCAATCTGATTTGCTAGAGTCAGAAGCTCTTTCAGTCTGTTGGAAATGGAAAAAAACCCCAAAGAACACACACTGCAAAACTAAGAACCACTCTCCTGTTTTGTTTTTACAATTAAACAGCTTTGCAAAAGATTCACAGTATTCTAGAAAATTAAGAGTTTGAAGACCATCTTAGGCTGAATTTTGTCGATTTTTTTTGTTTTAAGTAAGATTGCTTGGATTTTGAGTGTCTAAGTTGCTGTTACCCTGATTGAAGATAACAGTCTCTTTATACAGCTAAAATATTCAGAAGTGTAATGAAGTCTGAGACAATACAATTATGACCTAGTCTCTGGATTTTGTTGTAGACTCAAAGGGTGGTTAGACTCCCCTTCTTCCCTCCATACCCCCACCACTTCAAATTAGTGTGGTTTATGGAAGGACCTAAATATAGGAAGGGATGAATTTTACATCCAGATTATTAAACTTAAGGGACAGTGCAGAAAATAAAATAGATATGAAAGTGAGAAGTTCATAAAGGGGAGAAAGGAAGCTTTAAAATGAACAGAGCAGATAGAGAGCAAAGGTGTAGGTATGTGTTGTGTATTTCTGGGCCTTGGATTTAAAAGAAGAACTGTGAACTTGAAGCAGAGGATGAAGTGTTTGATTTGAATATGAATGTCTGTCAGGGTGTGAGCGGCATGAAAGGGATAATTTTAGCAGCAGCTTTTTGAATAGATTGGTTTGGTACAAGCTGAGGTATAAGTAGGCTGGACAAGCTATAGCTGAGATCAAGGATGAAGAGGGGAATAAAAGTCATGAAAGGCAGGAGAAACTAACTGATGTGCAAAACAAGTCTGGCTGAAGCATGTATGACTTTTGGAAACACCTGCAATACCTGCATCCTGTTTTGTGTTATTAGTATATTGGGTTTTGGCATTGCAAAGAGAAATTTCACTCTGGATATATTTTATGGTATACATAAAGTGTCTTCTGCTGAGACATCTGACCAGGTAGAAGGAGCTGACTTGTATTAAAAAAAAGCTTTAGCAATTAGCATGGGGAGTCAGAGCTTATTGGTACAGTGTCCAAGAAAAAAGCAAATTATTTCCAACATTTTCTAGATCCAATGGCAAACTTGCAGCAAAGATTTTGAAATTATTTTTCAGGCCTAGTCCCTGCTTGTGCAGTAGAAGCAATATGTCAAAATGTAAACAACAATTAGTGAAGTAATCAAAAGAGTAAGAAAAGTGTTTAGCATTTTTTTCCTCTTTTGTAACAAACGTGTTTAGAGTTTCACAGTGACAAACGATATTAGAAGGGAATACTATAGAATGAAAGTCTAGCAGTCATAGGTGAGCCCTGAAAAAGGGAGTGCATTGTAAAAGAAGACTCTTTCCAGCCAAACCATTTGGCAGATTTAGTGTTTTTCTCCAAAGCTTCAAAATTTTCTGTCAGTCATGCTACACAGAAATTTAGATTATCTTTTATCCAAAAACAAACAAACAAACAAATCATTCATTTACTCCTAGATCTTTCTTACTTTATAGAAAATTTAAAATTATGGCACTAGCCTCACTAGGGGCAGGACTGAACTTCAACACACCCTTTCCAACTTCAGCTGGAACAATTGCAAGTTTAATAGTTAATATAAATATTTCCAGAATCTAAGGCCTTACTTTGCATGTAACAGAACCTATAAAATCCCACCAGAATCTTTATTTGTTTTTATGTCATAGTACGATTTTCATACTTATTAACCAAGTAGTCAATGAAAATTTATTTTTGACTGAGGAGATGCAGGTATTAAAATTACCAAAAATGAAAGAGGCTCAATTATAATGTAGTGAAATTAACATTATTTCGGTATTCTATGCATTTAAGTATATTCCCTTTATATACTACTCACCAGAACTGGATGTTTTTTCCAACTCTTCAATATTCCAGCTGATGTGAATTTATTGTATTTTTTTCATGAAGCACTTGGAAATTGAAAATACTAAAAGAATTCCTCTACCTTACAATATTGGCTGTTATCCTATGTGCTCATCACATTTCTGGTCTTGGGTTTTGCCCACAAGTGTCAAATAAAGTGTAATCGCATATATTTCATTCTAAAAGGGCAGATATGCTTTCTGCATAAAGTAAAATGAATGGGTTGATAATTTTGAATGAGCCATCCTATTAGAACTTATTTCCAAGGAATATCCTTGAAACTAGGGAGAATAGCATTATATCTTTCCTTACTGAAAATAATGAGATCTGGTCTGAAATTTCTAGCTAAAATTAAATTTCAGTAAATAATCAGGGAATAGAAACTGTGTCTAACTTGTGGCTTCTCTCCCCAGTAATTTTTCAACTGGCAAAATTAATTTGTTTTCACTCAGAATTTTGATGCTTGTTAGGGCCAGAAAATTGAACAGCTTTCACTGATGAATATGTGAGCAATTTTGAAATCTGAAAATCTGTTTGTAAGTTTCATAAATTGGAACAATCGAATGCTGAGCTGTAACAAAAATCTGCCCAGGATTTTATGTGCCACATGCCTAAGAATCTATCCCTCAAAGTATGGAAGTACAATTTTACCACAGCAAAAGATATTTGGAAAGTGTTAGGAAAGCTCCCCCTTGGCTTCATGTTTTTGTTTTCTTCTAGTCCAACCCATCCATAAATACAAGAAAGCCAAATCACCATATTTTGAAATATGTTTTTGTATGGTGTGCTGTGATGGAACACTGTCATGTCCTGTAATCAACTGGTAGTGAAACTATGAAAATCTCACCTCATCTCAAATGGCTATATAAATATGTAGAAAATATAAAATGTAACATTGCAGCCTTGGAGAAGCAAAGATGTGGTATAAAGATGCAGGGTAGAGATTTCCTTAGGGCTGAGAGGGCTACTAATTGCTGGTTTGCAGCATGAAGCAATTAATTTTCTTGTGCTCTTTCTATTATTCTAATTAAAAAACATTTAGCTAGACAAAATGTATGTTCTTGTTCTTTTCTGTAGTCCTTAATGTGCGTAGCTCTGATTAATATTTAGAATTATTACTCATTTTTTAACTTTAAGGTACCTGCAGTACAACTAATATTATTCATATTCTGAATAAAATAATATGGTTTTGTCATGATACTCCTGTTAATAAGCATAGTATGTCTTGTATGATATAAGTTAAATATAGCTTGTTTTTTCCAATTGGAACAGATGGTCTTTTAGTTTATTTAATGTACATTTTCTGATCTGTCTGTGTGCTTTTTAAAAATGAAGATTACTTTTTGGGATTCCTCCATATTTGTACTTTAAACTCAAACTGATGCTGGTAAAAGCTAAGAATATAAGATACTCCTTTTTTTTTTTTTTTTTTCCCTCCTGTGTAGACAGATCTGTCAGACCTCTAGCGAGAAAAGAAAATTCTGTGTATTAAGGGTTGGTAAATTTATCTGTCACTTTCGTCTGCATTCTTACTTAGAAAGAAAAGTTTTACTACGTGGAGGCTGAGGGCCTCATCCTCCTTCAGTGGAGTTTACATAGACAACTAGGACTGGCTGGCTTGTAGTAAAATCCTATGAAAGAAGTCACCAACCTCTGGGAGCTGGAACAGGAAGGTAAAAACTGGGGAGGAGTTCTAGATTTTCAGATGGAGTTTGGCAAGAATAAGGAAGATGGCAGGCTTGAAATTAAGGGACAGGATCCAAGGAGTAGTAGAGATAATGAAGGTTACTAGATGCAGGAGCTGTGGGTGAGCATGACTATTTTAGGATAGAAGACACGTGTGTGTGTGCGTGCCAGCAGGGCTGCCTGATGGAAATAGGAAAGAAAAGATCCAAGCACTTTTCTGAAACTGAAGCATGTAATAGAGGAGAGGGTTGAACTAGCATTACAATTCAGAATTTGTATGTGCTTGTTGTGTGAGATGATCTCAGGGAATACAGATCGTCTCTACAGAAAGATCAGCCTAAAAGGAAGAGCCTGATTAGTGGAGGAGAGATGGAGCCAAGATGTTTGCTGTCTGTCAGTAACAGAAGTTTAGATTTCACTGAGAGTGATATTTAACTGAGGAGTCAGCTGAATGGGCTTGGGGAAATAAATGTAGGACAAGCGTACTCTAAATAGAGTTGCTTCAGGTCAAATGCACTGTAACTATCAGCAGTCTGAATCCAAAAGAAAGAAGAGAAATATGAAGCCTTAAGGGCATCAGTAGCCTGTGGCTGAAGTATCTACTCTAAGCTAGTGTTAGTCTAGACAATAGCTGTGTGCTGTGTAGCTGTAAACACACATAGCACATACATACATGTTCATAAACCCTGAACATGTGAACATGTTGGCCAGCAACATCAAAAATTGTGTTGAAGCCTGTAAGAGCTGCAACTCCTGGACTGAGTGAGTCAGAGGACAAGAAATGCTTCTGAAAAGGTAACAGCTTTAGACATGCTCAGAATGGGATTAATTGTCGCGCTCCAAAGAAGACTGAAATGCTGACAGAAACAGCTGTTCAGGTGAACAGCACCTAAAACCTGTTTGGTAGGCTAACTCTACTAAACTGATGAAACCTCCCATTGGAGCGTAATGGAAGCAATAAATTCCCAGCATTTGACAGAAGAATGCTGCACAGTAAATCCGAGTATATAGTTCATGCTTTCATACAGCTTTAAGGCTACACCTTAAAGGCAGACATCACCTGATAAATCCTAAATTCTCAGAACATTTTTTCCTGTCTTTCAATTAACAGGAAAGATTCCCAAAAATGCAGTGGAGAAAGGTTCGCAATATGTTTATAAATAAATACAAAAGCATAATGATATGTAAATTCCTCTGTGTTATGCAAATAACTGTGGAAAAGAGATATTTCCAGTTCTCAACAAGTTATTTCATTTTAGTGGTGAAGTTCCTATGTTTTTTAAGTTGAAGAAATGAGGGATTAAACTGTAATAAATATGTATCATGAAATATTTTTTAAGGAGATGAATTCTACTTGCGCAGAATCTTTTGTCATTCAAAGTTTGAGTTAAAGGTTTTTACTTGTTGCTTTGAATGTATCTCTTTATAGAATTGCTATTCTGCTTTCTTAAAAGTAATATGGTTTGAAGATGCACAAGCTATTGCTTATCAGCTAGGAATGTTTTTCTTTTCCTTTACCTGGTAACCTTTGGAGTGTTTGTTTGTAGTAGAAAGTCTTCAAGATTTTCAGACTACCTTTAAGGTGGAACATCTTCCTTGTTAAAGGAGTGGAAAAGGGGAACAGTCCACGTCATGACTTTCTTTAATAAGTATCTTCTGAGCCATACTCTTTCATTCATGCAAACTAGTTTAGGTATCGTGCACTCGTAGTGTTTAGATGTCAAGTGTTAAGACATTAGAGATGGGCAGTAGCAGTGACAGTCAGTGAGCTAGTCTGTGTGCTCTTAGACTATACTATATACAACTGCATCATAATTCTTCTATTATTAATATTTGGGGAAACTAAAATTAGACCAGAATGACATCTGCTTAAAAAAGAGTAAGTTTACTTATTTCAAGGATCTTTCATCACTATTTTAAATAGCTTGAGATTCTGTGCAAGGTGGTCAGATCTTATGCCATAAGATGTGGATAGTATGTGTGAGGAGACAAATAATATTTCACTTCTTACTTGCATCTTCCCAGCTTTGATAACTTTGCAAAACTGAACAAGGGCTTTGTAGCTGTATTCTTTATGATATTTCCATAAAATTTGTAGCTTTTCAACTTTTTTGAGGAATGAAAGTAAGGAAATCTGATTGGATGCATTGTTATCTTTAAAGGGCCTACATTTTACTTCTGCAAATGTCCTGTAACACTACTATCTTTAGGTATCCTTGCCGTTAATCTGTAGAAGAGAAGGGACAGGAAAGAACATAAGGGCAACTGCGATCTGAAGATTTCCCTGGAGAAGATGAGCAAGGTACTATTTAGGCTGATGGAAGGTGAAATCAGAAGAATGTCTCTGTTTTTAGCATGTTGGGCATGATTTAATTCTGTCATCATCAGCCAGATGGAAAACATGCTGACAAGCTTTGAACTACCAGTGACTGGATCAAAAGGCATTGGGGTGACAGTGGTTAACTGACAGAACAAGAGCATCTTTGATATCTATCAATGTTACAAGTTTTAGTGCAATAATTTGTGTAAAGCATTAACATTGGTACTATTTTTTCATATTTTAAAATTTTTATTTATCTTTTTCCCCCAAGTCTGGCTTTCTGCTAGAATGCTGTTAGGGTTGCTCTTTTTATTTTAGGGTCACGTTATGTTGTGCAACCATCCAGATGGGTGGAATTACAGGCAGAATTCTTTGGCTTTTAATGCACAAAGAAAAGCCTACCAGAAAAATTACTGAATTCATGGTATGTTCCTCAATGATTCAGTATTGAGGAAAAGAAGGAAATATGTTAAAAATCAATGTAATCTTTGTGCTTTTATATTTTGGTGAAGGAAATGGGTTGTTTTCTGATGATATTTCAATTGTTCTTGTAGTTACTCTGTGGACTTCTTTTCCGGCTGCCGTAATACTAAGCTCCTTTACATTTCCCTAGGTCTACAACTGCTCTAGGGAATACTCAGTTCCACAACAATCCATATGCCTCTATGACTGCACTGTGGAAAAAACTGTGCATTATTACTTCTTTTGAAAATTATATGCATTTGCTTGCATAAGAGGTTGAGGTGTTCTTCAGAGATACTATAGTAGTGTTACATCCATGACCTGAAATGCCCTAAAAGAGAGAAGCAGGTAGTTAATCATTTAATAACTCTGCATGTGTATGCAGCAAGAGATTACTATCGGTCACCACATCATTAAAAATATCATAGAATCACTAGGTTGGAAAAGACCCACCAGATCGTCGAGTCCAACCATTCCCATCAATCACTAAACCATGACTCTCAGTGCCTCATCCATCCGTCCCTTAAACACCTCCAGGGAAGATGACTCAACCACCTCCCTGGGCAGCCTGTTCCAGTGCCCAATGATGCTTTCCATGAAAAAAATTTTTCCTAATGTCCAGCCTAAATCTCCCCTGGCGGAGCTTGAGGCCATTCCCTCTTGTCCTGTCCCCTGTCACTTGGGAGAAGAGGCCAGCACCCTCCTCCCCACAACCTCCTTTCAGGTAGTTATAGAGAGCAATGAGGTCTCCCCTCAGCCTCCTCTTCTCAAGGCTAAACAACCCCAGCTGTCTCAGCTGTTCCTCATAAGGCCTGTTCTCCAGCCCCTTCACCAGCTTTGTTGCTCTTCTCTGGACTCGCTCCAGAGCCTCAACATCCTTCTTGTGGTGAGGGGCCAGAACTGAACACAGTATTCGAGGAGCGGTCTCACCAGTGCCGAGTACAGAGGGAGAAGAACCTCCCTGGACCTGCTGGTCACGCCGTTTCTGATACAAGCCAAGATGCCATTGGCCTTCTTGGCCACCTGGGCACACTGCTGGCTCATATTCAGTCGGTTGTCAACCAACACCCCCAGGTTTTTGTCCTCTGAGCAACTTTCTAGACAGACTTCTCCTAGTCTGTAGCACTGCACAGGCTTTTTGTGCCCCAAGTGCAGGACTACCCTGCCTCCTCTCCTACCCTTCTTGTCCTGCATGAAATCTCAGCTATCATTCAAGTATTTCATTTGAGTATGAAAACAAGACTGGGACATATGTAAGTATCCACCCTTTGACATCCTCCTCAGGCGTCTCTTCCAGCAGACAGCAGCACTCAGAGTTTTAGACCTCGAGCTTAGAGCTTTGATGTTTCTGACCAAATTATCCCACCTTACCTTATTGTGCTGTTTAAAAGCTTGTTCAACCATTGTTAATTTGCTAAACTAATCCTTTAATCCTATTCATAGTTTCTGTTGGAGGGTGAGGTCCTGACAATCCCTTTGGGCAATTTTGTTTTCCTTTTATTATTTTGGCTGATGTTCTATTCTTCCTGTGTGTTTGCTAGCCATAAAAATATGCTGTTTTTTTAGGTAATTACAGAGGCAGTGATTGAAAGACCTCACAAATTTTACTTTTTCTGTCAGTGAGTATAAACTAAATTCATTTTGCATGGCTTTGTAGTGACTGGTCCCATAAAACACAAGCTTACATCTCTAGTTAAAGGAGGGTAGTCTATGACTGTAATGAGAACCTGGAAAATTCTCCACAGACAGACAGCAAAATATCAGAAGTAGAGGATTTTAGAAGGGGCCATGTTTACATATATTACTAATTTGTTGGCAGTATATCCAATTTAAATAAAAGTACCCAGCTTCTTGGAAAACATAATGTCTTCTCAGCTGCTCTATAATCTAAATTTTGAAATTATTTGGCTTTAAAAATAACTTAATATAGGCAAAGTAACATTTGGTTTCATTAATTATATAATTTCATACTTTTGAAGTGTTGTTGAGCACATAGTTCAAGCACCACAACCAGTGGAGGAGGACAGGAGTGAGTTGAATGTAGCAACTTCTTAAAGCAGATCTGTCACTGACAGAGTAACTGTGGCCTTGGGGGCTGTGACGTTCTTCTGGTGAATGTGTACTAAAACTGTCTTCCGAGAAACAAATCTGGAGAAGCAAAGATTTTCTAAAATCTCTGGTTCTTGGCTAAAAATACTTTCATTGAACAAGATGATTTCTCTTTCTGAGACTGCCATTGTCTAAATGGGTTCTGGAGGACGGTTTAAATGTTAAAATAGTAGCTTAAGGAGCGAGCAACTCTACTGAGTGACATGCTGCCTGCAAGTGTCCTACCAAAGAATAGAGATTTCACCCAGCATAACGTGACACATCTTCCCTAGCGAACAGTGACTTTGCAGTAAGAAACTAGCAGCTCTGCCTGCCTGCCAGACAAGCTAGAAGGCCCTTATCAGCATCATTTTTTTCCAAGAGGGAGGTAGTGGAGCTGACAGGAGCTCTCCCAACAGGCAGCTGCCTGCCACCAGGACATGTGCTGCTGGTCTCTCTGAACACAGTCTTTTTTTTTCCCAGGAAATGCATTGTAAAATTTCAGGCTTTGCTCTTCTCCCTTTTTCTAGCATGTGGGCTGTTGGCAGTATTACATTTATTGCAATGTTGTCTTGGCAAAGAAGACAAAAGTGTGTGCATGCCTCAGTGGAACAGTGATAGACTAATGATATGTTGCAGTAGTAAATGTTTGGGTCTTTTTTCTGCACTGCAGTCATGTTTTGTAGGTACCATGCTGGAAAATGAGATTGATGTTGGAATCCACTCTGGTAGTTCAGTGTAGATATGGAAAACTACAGCTGCAGAATATGGAACATCCTCTGTAAGGAGAGAATATAGATCTAAACACTGTCTACAGAGACACATAGATACCTTGAGCAAGGGGTGGGGGAAGAATAAGTCCTTAATTACAGAAACAATAACAAACACATCTGGAAGGAAACACAGACATCATAGCAGAGAAATGTTACTATGACATAGTCTCTATATGTTAATTGCTAGGTAGTATTTTTAAATTATGCAAATAACTAAACAAAACACAAACATGCTGTATCCTTTTAATGAGGAATTAAAGACCTATGACATCTCATAGAAAATTCTGAAAAATACTACTTAGAGGTGATATAATTATATGCTATAATTTTTTAATCTTTTTTATTATTAGGAAAATTTCGAAGGAACTGTGGTCTTTGTTCTCTGATGTCTAGTTTTCATAAGCCTGCATATAAATTTCTGAATGGCTAATCCGAAATGCACGTGAGAGCTGTGATTATTCAGGTAAGCTGTTACATATGTTGATTTTCAAAACTTTTATTGGTGAGCTATTTGATTTTGTATATGCTATTTTTTTCACTTTTAGCTTTTTCCGCTCTCATACATTATTCTTATGCTATACTCCAAACACAAGCTTTACGTGTTGCAACAGGCACAGTATGACTGGCAGTAGGCAATATTTTCTACCATCTTAAGCTCCTGGATGCCTCTGAAATATTATTTGAACAACATACGGAAATCATCCTTTGACTAGCCATATTTTTTATATATGAATTTCTAAGGAAAATGAAGTGTCCTGTGTGAAACTTGGGGCTAGGGGAGATAGGGAGATATGCAGTATAGAAGAACATACAGAAAGACATTTATCAAAAACACTTGTGATCTGACTTCTATCGTTCCCTGTTGTAATTCAGCCACTATTTTTTCATATACAGCAAATCGTTTTATTGGATATTTCTTGTTATTTAATGACTTCACTACAGGGTTGCCTGGGTTCATAAGAATGCCTTCTCCAAAATTCATTAACATGATTCTTGACTGAATGCAGTCCAGGCATGTTAGTCACTATTATTCTTCCAGAATGTCAGACTACTCAAGTTTTCTAGATGTGAATTTCATGTCAAGAATCGGTATGTTCCTTATTTATATACAGGATCAGGTACCATTCTGGAAATTATGGTATGTTGTTAGTTTAATAAATTTTCTATAACACATTTTTGAAGATAAAGGAATGTCTTTGATGTTGGCAAAGACTCACCCTCTACTTACTTATGAACTGAAACTAAAATTATATCATCATCTGTACCTTTCTTATCTAGGTGACAGTACAATTCAAAGAAATATCCACTTCTTTCCATACTATGTGTCTCCTTTTTTGACTCTAACACATGCATATTAAAGAGAAACTTCACATTTTTGATGTGATTACATCAGAAGAAATATATAGTATGACTGATGCCAGTGGGTTTTGACAAATAGCAACTCTAGAGAAATTATACAAAAATTTTCTTCTACATTTCCTCTCAACTCTTCTGCCACTTTGATGAAATGGTAATCTCTCTAATCCATTTCTCCAGCTAGAAAATTGTTTCAGAAACATACCCTTCCCTGCAGTTATTACCATGATGGAACATTTATTCGCCAGTAAATGAGGCATCACATCCTCTGAAAATTCTCCTGAAGAATCTTAGGAATAACTGCCCTCTATTATCCATGTCAAAGATCAAATAAAATACTAAAAAAATCTTGTATATTCTGCACAAGGCAAAATGCGAACTATTCACTAATCAACATACAATGCAAAAATATATTAAATCGTCTGTGGACAGATTTCTGCCTTGTGCTGAGGGGTGGTTTGATTCACTGCTTGCATCCTAAACCATTGTAGCTGTAGGTTGTGGAGTTATGAATTATTGTTTCCACATACATGAGCCCTGGTCAACTTTGTCTAGGAAAATATGTCTGTAATGATTGTGACTTCTGGACCTCTGAGTACTTGATTGAGAAACACAGCTAGAAAAAACATGCTACAAAACCCACCAGAAGGCTTTGTACAAGACCAGCCCTGTTTAACTATTTGCTATTTTTTTTTAAAAAAAGGTAGATTACAAGGACTAAAACCACATGGGAACTCTAAACCCACCACACTAATAATCTTTTTTGTTCAGCCACTTAGGTTTTTGTTTAGTCAGCTTAAAAGGATGCAGGTAAAACTCAAGGGATTCATCAGAGCATAGAGAGAAATGTTAATTTTAATGTAGATTTTTCCCTAAGTTTGAACACTAATTTTTAGAAAAATTTCCTCAGAATAAGATTAGAAAATATTTGCTGAGGGGCAGGGGTTGCTTGCCTGTCTTCATTCTCATTTTAATTTACGTGTATATGTATACATATAGCTGTGCATACCTTTTATATGCAAATGCATTCAAATGTAGAGCAAGAACTGTTTGTATAGCTTTGACCGATTTCTTTATTGGTTTCCTTAGAATATTAGTTTCTTATATCCATCTTATTTCTGCCCTTCACAAGTAGCTTCAGAATGTCTTGCTTCTGTGGCACTGTGTAACTAGAGCAACCTCACTGAATTATTGTTCTTCTAAGAGTTGTTTTCAAACACAGTTGACTATTACCTTGAAAATAAAATTTTTGAATAGTAATGATTCTTAAAAGTAATTTTTGCATATTCCCTTCCTTCCTATGGCTGATATTTAACAATAAATTTCAATTATACTGACCAACACAAAACCATAATTGCATAATGAGAAAATTTAAGTTATTTATTTATTTTAACATTTTTCTGCTGCCTTTTCTTTCTTTAAACTTAAAACAAATTAGCAATTTCTTTGCTTTTTTCTTTAGCTAAGGCAATAGGTTAGGTGATGTTATTCGTATTTTCCATACTTACAGATTAACGTTGGAACAATGCGGCTACTGCCTTTTCAACCAGTACATTATGAACAATCTTACATTTGATACTTGTAAATATGTAAAGTTTTTACAGAATCATTCTAAATATACTGCAGATGGAAGCAAGACCAGTTTCTGAAGAAATGTTTTATTCAAGAAAACTTGCCCAACTTGAGCATTTTCCAGGTAAAAGATCTGCTTTAGTGATTCCTAAATGCAGCTGCTTTGTTATTGTTTCTTTGGCTAAATGTTACATGTTTGTTTATACACTGTGGATAAAGTGACCTAAGAAAATCTTGCTGAGCCAAAAGTACTTTATCCCAGTGTCATTCATAAGAAGGGAACAAAACCTAAAATAGTAGTCAGGTTGGAATCAGGCTTACCCGATAAAGCAAAAAAAAAAAAATGTATTCTACATGGATATTTATTTTTTTATGTAGCAGTAAAAAAGCCCAATGATCTCAAATCCAAATAGTTACCATAGTAACATATGTTATGGAATATTATTTATGGACATATTGCAACATAGTAAGTATTCATAATGCCTCTATTTTTTCATAACGTATGTTTCTGTTTGTTCATGTAGCATTTCCATGGTTGAGTAAAAATGAAAATGCCAGATCTTTCCATCTGCAGGAAGCTAACATTTCTCTGCACTCTTTCAAAGTGCAGAACCATGTATTTTTGAGATCTCTGGAAAAAAAAACCAATCCCATAGTTTATTTTTGTTGTATTCAGACAATCAGTGTAATGCTGCAAAGTGGTGATACTGGTTTGGTTTTTTTTTTCTCACTCTGACTTCTTTTAGGGGGTTAGTGCTGGTGCATGGGTTATGCTGCAGCCACAACAAGTAATGGATTCCAGACATCCTGATAGAAGGAAATGACTCTAATATTTAAAAAAACACAAACAACACAAACCAATGGAAACCACTGAAAAGAAAACAAACAAAAGTATCAGATGTCTGGTTCCACCATAATTTTTCATATATGCTTTTTTTTAATTGTGGCACTTGTCCTGTGAACATGTAAATTAGTCTGCAAAAGGCAGACTAATTTGTTAGCTTATGTTTATGAGTTTACAAACTCATTTTAATCTTCAAGGATTATCTTCAGGCACGTATTTCCTAAAATATGTATCTATGGTCTTAGCAAAAGTACCTTGCTGTTCTTTCTACTTACATTTTAGGCACAAAGATACTTTATTGTTTAGGAATACTAATGAAACTTGGTCACCTGGCTTTGAAAATCCCAGCCAAGGCCAAACTAGGTTCTTCATCTCTCTCTGTTCTCTTCCTTTTAATACAAATATTGCCTTTAAAACATTGATAGGGTTTAATATAAATCTATGCAGAAGAATGCTATTGAATTAAAGGGAACAGTTTGAGAATTTACAAACCTGGGTCACATTCTGAAATGCTTTCATTTTGAAGCTGATCTCATATGTGCATCATATTGAATATTTGGATATAGATATTTAGTCACTTAAGCTGATTAAGCGTACTTAACATCAAGTATTTTCTGATGTCGAATTTCCAGGTTAAACAGAGCAAGTTTTCAGGTGAGGTATCCCTGCTAGCAAGTGCCACTTATTCACAAAGACAAACTTAGCAATCCGTAGCTATTGCCTTTCATCTTTGTCATTTTCACTGTTTTGCATCTGTAACTATTTTGAATACAATTTTTATCATTTGCACATAAAGTGTATGGCAATGGTTATTAAAATGTTTTTGAAGAAAAATTAGGTAAAAATCTACACTGATGAAAGGCAAATATTGCATATGTAAAGAGTATTTTTCAGCTCCTTTCTGTGCAGTGTTTTATTTCAGCTGTGAATGGACTTTTATGAAAATATATTGATGTTTTGTTGAAAACAGCCCTGTACAATTTACTCCCTTGACCATGCAATTAGCCCACTAATGGGCAAAAATGGATGTTTTCCCACATAGATTTTATTTCACTAGCATTTACCTGGGTCCTGGTACATTCTATTGATAAACATTCTTGTAATTCTTCAGCTTTCTGCTGGAAAAGAAAGTGGTAATGATCACTTGTCAGCAAACTGAGCAACAGGAGAAAAACTCCAGCTGAAAAGCCTGCACCAACTGTGCATATTTTTTGTAGCCTAAGAGGAAATTGAGTCAGGGGTGTAGGGATATATTTTTGCCCATCCATTGTCTGATCATTTATCCAACTTATTTATCAGAAACTCTCAAAATTGCTGAGAAAGAGGGGAAAATATTTTTATGTGTAATCATGGATTCTTCTGTTAAATTGGCACTATGTAATAATTCGGTAATAACCAATTATAGTGAGGACAGTCCTCTCACAATAGCTACATATGTCTTTTAATTGAAAATGCTGATGCTTAAATATGCGTTACTGTGTATGCAGTTGGAATGTGTGATTTGAGAGCTCATGCACATGTCAGACTTTTAGTTCAAATATTTTCAAACATACTTTGTAGTAGCCTTGAAATGAAATTTTTTTACTGCTCTGCTGCTGTTTAGATATATATATATTATTTATATTATTTTTTTAATGCTTGGTCTTCTTCCTCCACCTCCAGTCTTTGAAGAAAAGTGTCACTGTAGCCAGCTGATACAGTTCATGGTTATTTTGAATTTGGTGGAATGTTTTTTTGAATATTCATATTTATGTATGTAATACGTAAATGATATGTAATATATTTTAAATATAGCATAACATAATAATATTATAATTTAATATATAAACTTTATAATAGATGATACATTGAATATAAAGAAAATTATAATTTGTATTGTATATATGACATAATATGAATATTTACATATTTATTTGAAATATGTAGCTGGCTATCAAGACTCTTGAAATGTAAGGGACATTTTGAAGTATGACTGTGGCCAGCTAGTTCAGTTTTCTCATGCACTGATGGAGATTGCTTGTTTTTAACACAATCGTTTTCTAAGTGATAAGAGGAAAAAGAAAATAATGGTGGGGATAACATAATTTGCTTCTTTGAAGTTTTGTCTTGGTAGAATATTAAAGGTAAAAGAGGTAAGAAGAGCACGATAAAATAGTTGATTGAATTGAAAAGAAACAGAATTAAACACCAGGATTACAGTTCAACAAATGGGAATAAAAGTTACAAAGATATGAGGAATTAAAATAATATTTTGTCTGTACATACATATCAATTTGCTATTGATTTCTGACACCTGATATGTTTCTGCACTTCAGAATCAAATTTTTTTTTTTAGAGCTGGTTAACTTTTATGGTACTTGTGCTTTTAAGCCATTTTCAGGGACACATTTTAGGTTTTTTTTTGCATAATACTTCTGTTTCTTGTGGACACCAGTGTTTCTTCATTCAAAATTCTGAGATTCGCTGACAGGAGTTTTACCAAAGAGATGTCCTCTGCTCCACAACTAAGGAGTGTCCTCCGCACTGATCTGATCCAACAGGAGTTCTGATCTGATCCAACATGTAATAGGAGAAGCCTTAGCAGGGTTTGTAGAGATCTTTCTGGTGGTTGCTGTTTTGTCATGTTAAAAGATCTCTTATGCAAAATAAGTCGCAGAACTGTTAAAGAAAGCATGCTCATTCTCAAACGCAACTTTGTAGAATTCCTCAGCAGCTGGTGTACAATATGAAAAAGGTTCTTTCTTTTATTAGAAACACATAATGTTGGCATAGCCATTACTTCCAGAAAAGGTTACGTCCATATGAAGCAAAGAGAGGGAAGGAAAGAAGATAAGAATTTTCTCAGCTTTCTTTTTCTGTGAAAAAAATGTGACTTGAAGAAAACCAAAATTAATATTCATTATATCAAGGGGACTATCTGCTGTATTTTGGTTCATCTATTTCCACAATGGATCAGAAAATTTTAGGACTTGCGAAGGTTATTTTTGTCTTATTTTGGGAACTTGATCTTCTAATTGAAAGCAATTAGTTGACAGGTACCCTTTCATATGTTCAGGAGGGTGCAGGGGGAAACAAACAAACCAACAAAGCCCCAAGCCTTGAAGGTTCAAGGTTTAAGTTCCATTTTATTTGTTTGTATAGTTCTGCCTTTGTGGTCGTGTTGACCAACCGGGTAGGTAACAACCAGTATAGTTTCACTGACCCCAGCTTTGCCAAATACTAATCTGTTACCAAATATGAAATTTGCAATTGCAAAAAGAAATTATTCCAGGAAAAAAAAAGAAGCCTTTTGAATTCTAAAAAAGCAGATACATTCTTTTCTTCACACTTTCCTTTATTTACTGTACAAATGATGAAAGTCAAAGTGTAGGTCTTTACCTTAATTAAATGTTCCTAATAAGTTATCCATACTGAACTGATTTATAAGTCTAGCTATGACATTATAAAATGCTGCTTCATACAACATGCAGAATGGCTTATTTTGTCATCTTGATACTAAGTGAACAAGCTATAGTATAACTAAGACCATGCTTATCTTGTATAGAATAATCTTCCACTAAGTTAATCAACCTCATTACCCTTGCCATGCATTTTCCTTATGCCAATAAACTATTGCTAACCACCAGAGACATAAATTAGCATCAATACCATTATTCTTACTGCTGGCGCACTAAGGCATATAGCCTTTCAGCATGGGCATCATAAACGTGCTGCACTGTAATGACTCGTCAAGAGAGACAAGGGTGTGGATGGAGTAGTGAGCCTGGCAGACTGTTCCAGGAGAGCTGTGAACAGTAGCAGATAGAAAGTATAGTGAAAGGCATCCTCTCTTGAGGGTTGTTGTGCTCTTTCTGTGCCTCTGATCAAGTAGGATTACTCATGCTCCTGCCTAGTGTCATGCAGTCTCGGGATCCCTAATTATACCCTTAAGGTTCAATTTTGTCTGCACATAATCTGAAGACAAGCTACTTGAAATGTTACCACTATCTTAATTTTGATGCGTGTCACTTACTTTATTTGTACTTTTCTTCCACTCTATTGTCAATTAGTTTGTAGTTAGATTTGGGCCCAATCCAGGTAAAATACCAATGTCTTCACCTACATCCAATTTAGCTACCAAGAGAAGTGAGTATTAACATTAATCACTTAACTAGGCAGCATTTTTTCAAGGTGTCTGCATATGGATGGCAGATAGAATCTTCCTTCCTGGATGCAGATGAGTAAGAGTGTTTTGACCAAGCATATAAAATTCCAAAGTCACATTGTCTTCATTGGTGGTGCAGTGATGCTAAATTAAGAGAGATGGGAGATGACCTTCTGTGATGTTTTAAAACCAGGTAATTACAGTTACTGGAAAATTAGCATACATGAAATTTTTGTAGGATTGCATAACTAAAACCATATGAATGGATTGACACCGATATTACCATTCCTCTGCATAGATTAGATTTATTACAGAACTTCTAAAGTGTTTTCAACAAATCTGTGTATTAATCTGGGTGTTTTTCATAGTCTCCTTTCAGCAGATAAAAGGAAGGATCAGGTTAAATAACATACTAAAATATTTATTCTAAATGGTTGATGACAGTATCGACAATGTATTAGGAACCAGCCCCAGGAAGGATTGATTTCTGTCTCACTTATTTTAATATGAATCTGAAATAAATCATTTAAAGGTAAGGGGCATGTTAATAGAGTTAAGTCAGTATAAAACTGGCATGAAAAGAACATGAAGATGTAATAGTGAGGCATTGGTTTGGAGCAAAACGCAACCCGTGTTAAATGCAAGGATTCTCATGGCTGTCGCATGGCACCTGTTTCCAGATAAAAGGTGTTCCTCTGGTTGTATTCAAACCAACCATTGGGGCATCCCTGTGTTTTGTGTATCTTGAGTAATCCTGTCAGGGGTCTGAATATACTTGAGTTTGAGAAAGTCAAAAGGATTCGCAGTTCTTCAGAGGAACTTAAGGAGTTCTGAAAGACTATCTAAACTTATGGTGTTTCTAGTATGCATAAGTATATTTTAGTTAGGCAACTATACACGGCATTTTAATAAGACTATGCACTATTGTCAACTGCACATCACCCACACCCATGGCACAGGAAAGCATTAACTCTCTCGGGTTGTGGTAGATGGGTACAGGGAGTCACAAAACTGAGGAATGCCTCTCAGTATAGTAAGATATGAATTAACAGATTTTTAATGTAAGAAATGACAAGCTCCTATGTATCCAATTGAATAGTTAGTGCTTTATTGATCCTGGTTAGCTTGATGTAGATATAATATATATATATCCAGAGAGGTTACAGAAGCAAAACTTCTCTTGCAAGGTACTAACTTCCTGCAGTTTCTTTCTGCTGCAAAGGGCTCCCCTGTACCTTCTCTGCAGGTGCAACTAGTTATAGGTCTTCCTCATCCCTGCCTCCTGACCTACATGGAAGCCAGGGATGTGTACCTCTTCTGCCTGTGCCGTGGCAGGGCTGTAGGTGGAAGCCACTTTCTTCACTTCACCTCAAAATGGCTGCTGTAGCTCCCTGGAACTGCAGCCCAAATGGAGATCTTAATATAGCATCTACGTACAGTCACTCAAATGAGGGCTGCATATCCATGCTTCTGCTTGACGCTTCTATAACCTGATGCAGAGTGTACTAGTTCTTGTGATTGGTTGACAAGACGGAAAAGCAAGCACTTGGTCTGGCTTGACTGCTAAAAACCACTTTATGATCGTATTGCATAGCTCACATCTTTGTTTCCTGTTTCAGCATCATGATTACGATCCTAATTAGTTTATTTCAAGTACGATCAATACACCAAGGAGAAGCATCAGACACCTAATATGATTTATTGCATATTCCAAAAGCATTTGTCTTAGATTTGGCATTTCTGCTATCTGTCTCCAGAATGCCCCTGCCTGCTTGACAGCAGCCTGTCAGTGCTGTTATGATTGCTGTGTGCAGTGACTTTAACTGCCAGATTTTCCCACAGACTTGGAGAGTGATCGGTCTGCACTGTAATTACAGCGGCGTAGTATAACTTAACACTTGGCTATGGCCCTGTCAATTCTGCAAGGATATGGCATCAGTACATATTGCTATCCTAGTGCTGTACCATTTAAGTATCAATACAGAAGATAAATAAGTAAAGAATCACAACCAGCTTTTTGTATACCTTACCCTTTTTTGAGGCTTTTATCCTATAGCTGTTTTTACTAAGAGCTCTGCGGAAGATCAAGAGCTGTCTTTGTAACGTTAAGTATTCTTGAAGGTACCTTAAGTGCTGAAGTAGCGGTAAAGAAAACCAGTAATGCTAGGAATTTTCATAAACTGCCTTTCAAATCTGTGAAAGCAAAGGTCAGGAGAGGTTGTAGTTTATTATTATTAATGAATATAGGAACAAGAGATGATATTAAGGTTTCATGCAAAACACATAATATTTTACAGCTGAGTTTCAAAGCATCTTCTTTTTCTGAACCTCTAGTATGGCTGACTTGACCCTGGTTTTATTGATTAAACTTTTATTCTTGCCCAATGAATAATTTAACTTATGAGCAATAGTCTGGTACGATTAGCAGAGCCTATGGCAGGTTTTAAAGTAATACACTGTATGCTCCTCCTACTGCATTGGATTCCTTCTGCATCATGCCAGCCTGATTAGGCTGAAAACTTTATATGTAACTTCATTCTCTTCCTTGAGAGAGAGAGACAAAAAAATATCAAAATCTTCTCTCCGATGTAGGAGGAAAGTTGTCACTGAAGTTCAGCCTTGTTGAAGTTTCTTACTTATGTCCATGCATAAATAAGGCACATCAGCTGTGCTGCAGTAAGCATCAGCATGACCTTTACAGTGCCCTACATGCAATGTATGTCAATCTTGGATGAAGAGAAGGGAAAGGCCCCTGGTTCATCCAAAATGTTATTGCAACAAGAAATTGTGTTATGTCATAGGGAATTTTTGTGCAGAAGTTAAAGTCATATTGTAATCTGCGTAGTGCAAAAGGGCAATATTCTGACTTAAAATCTGGCCCTTAGTGTTGCTCTGAGATTCTGTGTTTGTGAAGAGTTGATTTCATGTTATGCATAATTGTCATTATAATCTCACTACATTTTTTTTGTCCTCAAATGCTCTTTTGGGTTATAGTGATAACCATGGCATTAGTTTGAGAGTCATGAAAAAAATTGTAGTTCTCTAGTGCCTGTGTGACTATGTTACGTGTAAGAAACTGAAAGATATGTACAGGGAGCACAGACTAAACCATATTCTTAGGTACCTCATCTACCTGTCTTTTAAATACCTCTAGGGATTATGACTCAAGCACCTTTCTGGACAGCCTGTGCCAGTGCTTGATGGCCCTTTGGGTCAAAATTTTTTTCCTAATGTCCAACCTAAACCTCCCCTCATGCAGCTTGAGGCCATTGTCCTATCACCTGTCATTTGGAAGAAGAGACCAGCACCCACCTCTCTACAACCTCCTTTCAGACAGTTGTAGACAGCGATGAGGTCTCCCCTCAACCTCCTTTTCTCCAGGCTAAACAACCCCAGCTCCCTCAGCAGCTCTTCGTAAGACTTGTTTTCCAGCCCCCTCACCAGCTTCATTGCTCTTCTCTGAACTCACTCCAGAGCCTCAACATCCTTCTTGTGGTGAGGGGCCCAAAACTGAACACAGTATTTTAGGTCTGGCCTCATATATTAAGAAATGTTTAGAAAACATATTTTTAACTACAGAGCCCTATTAGCTGGGCTGATGCCAATAACCCTGATGCCGATGTTGTAAAAAGGAAATCACTTACTGGTGGCTGCAGCTGTTGCTGCTACTGCACAAAAGTTCCCACAGCCTCACTGTAAACGCTGCTTTCAAAACACCTGCTGTGATACTGAAAATAGCTGAGCTCATACTTATAGCCTCTTTCAATCTTCTTTTTTTTCAATCTGCCTTTGACTCCCACCTTTTAATGTGGCAGGTATTCTTTGCTCTCTGCAAGAGTGGGACATGCATGCACAAATATTCCTAATCCCTGTGATGGAATAGAGTAGAAAATATTACTGCCATTGGTTGTATCAAAATGGAGCATGTTTCTGGTGTGCAGGCTCTAGGATCATAATAAACAGGAAGCAAACAAGATGATCTGCTGTCTTGGGCATGCTTGGTCTCCCAGCCACTACAAAGAGGAGAAAGAAGATGAGAAATAGTTCCTTAGGACCCAAGTGCTATTAGCAGGGGGAGCACTCCCTTATCATTTTCCTTTTCTTTATTTCAAATGACAATTTTATTTGGGTTGGTTATTTACACAAATATCACACTCGCTGCCTTATTAAGAACTTTGTATTTCTTAAATATTTTATAGAACACTTCATTTAGAAAAATGTATTAAAATTTTATTAGTTTTTTTTCTAACAGAATGTAAGTGTATATATTTAATAAAGTATACATTTAAAGAAAGTCTAGTACATTTTTCGTGCAAGCTGTTTAATGCACTGGCATATTTAAAGCATTAGAACTTGGCAGTTTCCAGATTGATTTGGTTTTAACTCAGTCTTAAGCAGCATCTTGCTAAATATTTTTAGGCACTTTTTGATCTTGTACTTATTTTGGGGTAAAATCTGCCATAGCAGGAACTCATTTCAAAGGACAGTTATTAGGGTAATGCCAACCTTGAAATTTCAGAATTGATCTGAAGATGGGATCAGAAAACATGCTTCAGTAAGTCTTTCCTGGGAAGATAAAATGTTTATTAACGAAGAGAAATTCTATCACATGAAAGTTAAGATAGGATAGTACTACTTCTTTCTATCTAAATCTTAGGAGGCTAGAACAAGAAAAGGCAATAGCATGTCTGTATCTCCTAACCTTCGCATCACCTATGTTGTCATTGGTTGCTCCATTTCCAAGATTATGACTTCAAAACAGATTTCAGAGAATAACATGCGTTCGTTTTTCATCAAATTGTCAGTCTAATATGAACACGGCTGTGATCTCTGATGCTTTCATTTTTATTCATCAGAGGATTAGATACACATGCCAGGTATCCTAGAGTGTATATGTTGGGGAAGAGGATTATGCCTTAAGTGGGTCACAATCGCCGCTGATTTTAGGTATTAAAACTACAGGACTGATGAAATCCAAAGTTGTGGCTTTCTGGAAGCAGACTTCTGGCCACATTGCTGCTAGGGATACTTCATAAAATGTTTAGCAGTGCCTATTAGCTCAGTCTTTTTGCAAGTTACTGTTTGCATTCCAAGCCCTTATCTTAAACTCTTTTCGATGGCTTAGGTTTGGTGGTCAAAAACTTTCTGATAACCATTATCTTTCAGTAATTTTTATAGATGAAAAACGTCTCTTTCCTAAATTTCAGAACAGACCAAGCCCACGTTTCAGCTGTGACAGATAAGTTTTGTATGTCTTTGAGGTTGTCACAATATACATTTTAATGTTTCTTCCTAAACCTTGGCAGTCCTATGGGATAATTTGTTGATCATCAAGGGAAATAACTGGAAGCCTTCTTTAATTTAGAGCATGGAGACTGTGAATTGATGTCCATTTCTTTCCAATGATCTCCAGTCACTGTGAAAATACTTAAAAAATAGAAAATTAAATACCATGAAAAGATAAAAATGTGTTTTATGGATTGAATTTGCACTTGTGATATTGGTTGTTATGTATATGTATATATTTTATATATATATCTTTAGTGCTGTAATGGGCTATAAGTGTATTTGTACACTGAAGCTGTAAAAAATAAATTGATCTTTTTTTACAATGATATGGTAGTATTTTATTACATCTACAACTACTCAGGCTATAGAAAAGACAATGGAACAAATTCTGTGCTACTCGTAGTTGCAACACATGAGACTGAGGAGCCAAATGCAGTTCAAATGCAAGCCATTGGAAGATTTCTCCTAGGAACAGCATGGACCTGGATTTAAAATTATAACTTCAGCTGTAGTTGACTTTACATTTTCTTATCTATTTGAGAATTTGGATGCAAAATAGAAATGCTTGTAGTCCAGGGTGACTACTAAGAACTAAAAACGTGCTTATTTTTAAGTAATTTCTGGTGCAATTTTTCTATATATTTATTTATATTTATATATATTTATGGTAGAGGCACAACTTTAATAAAAATTCTTGAAGTTAAAAATTTCAGCAATGCCTGTAGATTCCTCACCGTGTCTGGGGACTTGTTCCACTTTTGGTGAACATGTGAATTTCTGGCTAGTGTCAGCTGAGATTAATGAACATTCTGCACCATAGACAGTGTTAATATGCATTAGTTTCTCTGCCTTGTTTCTTCATGTTAGTCATTTGCTGCAAGGAACAAGCAGAATTTCCATGTAGATTCAGTGTAGACATAACAGGTTTACAATGTCCTGCATCTAAAATGTTATGTTGTAGTGCTGCTATGCATTTCATCAAGAATTTTTCTGGTTCTAATTCAATTTGGAGAAATTATGGATCAAATACAAAGCTTAATTCAACTACAATCTATGATAAAGGACTTGAAGTTTTCTGTGGCCCTCAAAAAATAGATTAAAGATCTGGAATTATTTCAGGGACTCCTTCTGGTTTTCGTTGCATAGAATTCAAGCCTATTTTCCTGCCATTTTATTTCTTTCTCCTGTAAAATAATAGAATGTTTTCTGTATGAATAATTATGGGTTTTTTTCATAGTTAAACAATGAAATAAAGTAAAATTGTTTAATTTCTGGAGTAGAGAAGAGTTTTCTCTTTTTCATATTGAAAAGAAAACTACCAGAATTTATATTTAAAATAAATTTTTAGTATTATGTTTTGTAAGTAAACTTTTTCAAAATTTACCTTTTTTTTCTGATAAAACTTGCTAGTGAATTTGCTGAATTAAGTGAATAATTTTAATATATTCAAAAGTATTTTTTTAGCAAATAAACTGTTCATTTGAACAACTATGACTATAATATCAGGTCATTTCGATGGTTATATTCATTTTTGCCTGCAGGATCACTCAGAATGTCCTTCTCATCATAGTGACATCAACATTTTACTTCTGAATCTATCTTACTGCATTAATAATGTTTCTAACTTTCTGACATTCTCCTTGAATATTTTCCTGTAAACCTAATGTGTTTTCTCCACATATTCAGGCACTTGAATAACTTTGTGGGATGCAAAACCAGAATTTTACCGGGCCTAAAATTTTAGTCTACTTTGAACGATGTCACTTTCCTAATATTATGTGAGCTTATGTAAGTATGTAAAAATTATGAATCTGTTAAACTGGAATATTTTAATAATCATCAGTAATAACAGATCTGAAGCATTTTTTAAAATTCTGCAGGTGACTTGTTTCCAGCCTCTTTGCATCAAATGGAATAATGTGGTGAAAAAGTTTTCTGTCTGATACAGCTGGAAGAATGGTTGTAGTCTAATCAGTTTGTAGAGGACATTTGTAAGGAATGAGTATAAATACGTTAATGTAATTTACACTACCATGTTGTGTTGCATTCAGGAGGAATGTAATGGCATATGGAATTTCTGATAGACGAGACTGTTCTCTGCCAGAAACTGTTGACTTGACAGAATTAAAATATTTCAAATGAAAATGATAAATTTGTGGCCAATGTGCTACGGGTTAGACAGAATTATCCTAAAGTTTTACTTTTAAAAAATATCAGACTAACAAACTAGTTCTGATGGTTATATACCTGTGATTAGTAATACTAAAACAGTGTCTCTCTATAGCCCCAGAGGGAGGTAACATTTACAGCTCTCTTTTGGTAATTATAAAAATCTTACAGGTATGTGCAGCTGTCAGGCTCTCTTAGTCCAAAACTACTCTTTGCCCTTGAATATCTTTGCTTTTGTTCCTGGTGATTCTTTTCACGTGATAACTTGGGGGAAGGGGAGAAATCCAAGGTATGGGTTTTTTTTTTCCCATTCATCAATGAATCATCTCTTTTCTAATTTAGGTGCTCCATATCCTTGAAAATCCTTGAGATTTCACATGTTATATTTTTTCTACTCCTACCTACAATCATTTTATGTAATCATCTGATGGAAAACACCTTGTCCAAACTCAGAGCTGAAAATTATGAACTATAATACTGCAATATAGTCTTATAGTTAAGTTCTACCATCAGGAGTGAGAAACAATTACGTTATCTGTTGCCTATCACAGAGAAGAAACAGCTATGCATCACCATTTGTAGTCTATGGATGCTACTGGCTGAAATAATGGTGGGCTTCATGTAGCAATACATTTTGAAGCACAGGAAATTGTAAACTTCTTAGAATCCTAGAATTTAAACATATTTTAAAAATAGGGTGTATCTTATTTCATAACAAGTTTTTATTTACTGTGTTAATAATTCAACCATTCTCACTTTTGAATATAATAGATATAAAATATATATAGCAGAGGGGTTGGAACTGGATAATCTTTAAGGTCCCTTCCAACCCAAACCATTCTATGATTCTATAATTGTACCAATCTTCTTGGACCATATATGTATGAAGCTGATTGTATTAGAAGTTAACATAATTAAGTGATATAATACCAGTGAAAATAGGAGGAGAAAAAAAGGAGTCTTGATTTATTGTTGCACTATACGAATTTAATCTCCGAAGCTAATCAGGGAGTGGGGATGTTCTAATGTAGGTTTCTAACGTCTGCCTATGACAACTTTGCTCTTTAGTCTGGACTTGGGATACATGTTAAGACATTGAGAGGATGTTACTGAAACCCTGCTCCTGCTTATTTGCAATGGCTCCTGCAGGCCACTGAACACTGGCAGTAATTAGTGGAGTCTCAGTTGAGTGCATAGAAGACTGTACTGTCTTGTTGAGCATAACTCCTTGGGGTGAAGAGCTTTGGAGAATGTCCCTGTGAGACCTTTGTGGCTAAATCATTTCAGCAGCCTTCAGGCTTCTCCAAAACTGGTGCTGCCCCTTGGGAGCGAAGTTTTCAGTATTGCATGTGTCTAGCCTTGAGAAATAAAAAGGAAAAGCATGAGGAGAGACAATGACTTTCAGAGCTTTCTTTTGTGACCATCAAGTCTTCTGTAAACCTTTTACAATTATTTAGACCCCAATCACAGAGTATCAGCTTCAAGGACAATTGTACAAATTTGCTTTGATTATGATATGGTCTGAGATATTAGTTGTTAGCCCAGATTCCCATTAGCCATGCAACACGCTGCATGAAGCTTCTCTCTTCCTCTTTGCCTTACTTCCCTTCCTTTAAAATCCAATTAGGAACAGCCGTTTATTTCATAGATCAGTAAGAATAACTGTAGCTCCTTAAATGAAGATTTGCAGTGTTCTATTAATGGACAAGCAATTGTTATGCGATAATATTTAGAAAATTTAAATGTAGAGATTGTTTTTAGAAGATTGTAACATTGTGGTTAGTGATTATAACATTGCAGAGCCAAAGATCAGTATCATCAAAACAGGAAATAGTGGTGGCATCTGGGAACAGCACACCAAGAGCTTGTGATGAATTTTTATATTTTATCCTTTCTACTGTTCTTTCTAAATATTTTCTAAAGGGAAGGAAAGATGAACTTAGTATTTTTGAGTGGGTGGCATAGAAAATTGAGGAGGCCTATGGCAGTGACAGTAGTCTTACTCTGTTATGTGGGAAAATATTCATATGTTCAAGAAATCTCTATGACAGAATTCATTGTTTTCTGTATTGCCTGGATACCAGTGGAGCTTTCTAAATACTGGTATATTTGCTGTCACACAGAGGTGGGTGTTGTCTTTGGGAGAAAGTAAATGGTATGATTCTTTCTATAGGATAAACAGATTCACATTTCTACAAATTCAGGATTAGAAGTTTTCTGCAATTAGATTATCAATGTTCTCTTAATGGTTTTGTTAGCTCCAAATCCCTATAGAGCATTGTACTTGAGTGGTATGGTCTCTAATAATCACTCTTGTAGAGCAAGCCAGATGGGCCTGCAAAGATCCCTGAAGCCAACTGGCTGTGGCCCTGTTCATTTTGAACTCTCTGTATCTGGCAAATAATTTTGATACCTGATAGGTCTGACAGTCCTAAAATCTAACCTGAACAAAGTTTTTCCTTTCACAGTTACAAGTTAGAAACATACTGAATGCCAAGATCATTACTAGGTTTTAAGTGTTTTATTACAGTGAATTGTACCCTCATAGTGGGTGAACACAATTTTGTTAATATTCAGAAATGTATGTGAAAACCACATGATACTATATGAAGAAATTGGTTAACAAACATTATTTTATGGTAATAAAGGGGAATATGAATTATTTGTATTCATGTTAACTGAAGGATCATTTCCAGCGTTTTCTTCAAAACAATAGTAACAAACGTGCCTGCTGCCTACTGAGTAAAACTCTAATATGCTTTCTAATGGTCACTTGTTTTGATTGAAGAGGAATTGCCACACCTGAGAGGGTATAATGGATGTTATTACAGAGAACGTTTTAAGCACAGAGAAAAGAATAAAAGATAAAGTCCTTATGTGAGCCCTTAGTATGTGAGGTCTGCCTATTACTTCTACAACAGTTGAGTGAGCATATGAGAGCCATTTATAATGTGTATTGCTGCGTGTCTGCTCTGATTGCATACTTTGATGATGGGTTAATTGACTGGTGTCAAGGAGGGCAGTCCCGGTCATGTAAAGAGACTGACAGGATGTGATGGTAGCAGTCGACACTTCATTACTTAGAAACAAAATCAGAAATTCTTCATCTTAACGGCAGTAACTACGGAGTAGTTCAAGAGCAAACAGTTAATGTGTGATGGTTTATGTGGTAAGGAGACTTTATGCTAATAGAGCTTCACTTAACCCTGTGACAATGTCTCACGCTTGATCTTTCTATGATATCAGAGAAGACAGAACTGTCTTGCCATCACATGTCCAGGGGACTTTCCCGCTTTCCATAAAACCTGCCTTTTAAATCTCCCTGTATAAATCATCATATTCATGACAGTGTTTATGAAGGAAGACAGCCATATATCCTGGGTGCAGGTGCCTGGGTGCTGGTGGTGGGGGACTGCAGGAGTGGCCTTGGTGAGATGAAGCCAGAGTTGCCTTGTGCTGTTTCCAGCTGGTTCCACCGAGTCCACAATGGCCCCACCGCGGGGCACAACTGAGCCCCTTGGTGAAGACTGGTGACCTCCCTGTGAGACAATATCTCAGAAAAGACAAAATGTCACATAGGCAGGAAAGAGTGAGGGAAAAAATATGAGAAACAGCCCTGTGAACAACAAGGTCAGAGAAGAAGAAGTGAGAGGAGGAGGCAGTGCTCCAGGTGCTGGAGCAGATTCCCCTGCATCTCATGGAGAGTCCACAGAGGAGCAGGTTCTCCTGGTGGGAACTGCAACCCATGGAGCATCCGCACTGGAGCAGGGAAAAGTATGAAGAGGAAGTGAGGAACTGTTGCAAACTGAAGATAAGCCCCCGTTCCCCACATCCCTGCACCACTCAGGGTGGGAGGGAACAGATAGAGGTCAGGAATGAAGGAGTGAAATTGAGACTGGGAAACAGCGGGGTGGGGGGAGTGATGTTTTAATTTTGGTCTGATGCTCAACATACAAATCTATTTCAATTTTTGAGTCTGTTTTGCCCATGACAGTAGCTGGCAAGTGATCTCCCTATCTTTGTTTTGTCCTACAAATTTTTCATCTTATTTTCTCCCCATCTTGTCGAGGAGAGGGAGTGACAGAGTGACTGAGTGATCACCTAGCAGCTGCAGAAGGTCAGCCCACCATACTGCACATAGTAGCTGCCTCAGCTAATACCAGTGCTGCTATTAAACAATTCATTTTCTCAAATTCTTTACCAAGATCAGTTTGTAAGCATAAGGAGGTAACAATTAGCATGGACAGCTGCTTTATTGCTTGAAATTTCTGTCTGATTCAGTGGTCACCATATAAAAGGGACTTATTTCCAGTGTTGGGTATTGGTTTTTGGCCTCCACTCCCCTACACAAGCCATTAGGAAAAATAAAGAAATATATTTGAGAAGTGTCACTGCTCTGTTCTATGGGACAATTTGGGCTTGTGTCTCTGTTTTAACCTGCAGGTTGACTTCACTGGCTGAGGAGTATTTTCCAAGATGTGTTTTCCTTCATGTAACATAGTTCCTGCTCCTCACAGAACTGTTGTCTAAGGCAAATAAAAACTGCACAGACTACAAGGTTCAACTGTAATTTTTTTTTCTCCCAAATCAGAACATTTTGGTTATAACTCAATATTTTTCACTTTACAGGTATTTAATGGTTTGTTGAAAACCATTGTTCCTCTACAGAAAAATCTAGTAAGCACCTCGGAAGACCCTGATGCTATCAGATCTGCAATTGATACTGCTACACTGCTATCTGGATGCTTGATTGTTCTGTCTCAGGTGTACCCATGCTTCCCTTCCTGATCCTCTTGGTCACAGAAGCAGGTTTGGACATGTGGTAAGGTCACAACAACGGACTGGCATTATTATCCTGGTCCAACAGCTACTCCTGGGCAGTGCTGATTATATCATTGATGTACCCTGCTATCCCTCTTCATGCATTTTTCAACACTAGCCTCTCCCTTTCTCTCCCCTGATCTCCTCATGTAAAAAAAACCCTGCCTCTACTAACTTTTTCTCCATTAGTCCCAGTTTGCTACATCTGTACCCAGGTTTTGTGCTCCTGATACAATTACTAAGGTAATTTTAGCTCCCTACAGTATTAATGACACAGTTACACAGGTGCTTTTTACCATACGGTATTTTGTTCTCCAGAAGGTCCACAGTATCCCCTTTCAATTAGCTGTAAAGTTTGGCCATTTCATACTTAACTCCACCTAAACTACCAGTGAAATGTTGCCGTCCCCATGATGCTATCTCAAATTGTTTTAGCTTCTCATCTTATCTGTCATATCTAGTAATTTCTCATGGCACATCCAATATCTTCTCACATTATCACAGTAAGGTGCACCTCAGGCCAGAGCATGGACAGCAGCCCAGTCACCTACCTGCAGCCCTAACTGAACTCCAGCCAGTTTCTGATAGTCACTGCTGAGACATGTAAGGTATTACAGTTCTGTTTCTAACCTGCTAGCCTCCTTGAACATAAGCTTCCAAAAATATGTGTGCAAACACAGAAACAGGAAGAGAGGTCATAGTATATTCTAAATATTTTTGATGAAATAGAAGATTGGATGGGCAGGTTACAGTCACATTATAAGATTTGGCACTGATGTTATTGAATTAAAAAAAATGACAAAAGGCAAATTATGTCAAATTCAAAGTTTTAAATGTTCAGCAAAATGAATAGGAACAAATTTCCAAAAGCAATGACCCCTAATTCCAGTATATAAATGGAAAGTCAAATTTCAAGACAGTCTTTGTCCTTTGCCACAGAGTTATTTCACAAACCTTACTACTTATTTTACTTCTTTCATACTTGCTGAGTTCTTCTAAAAATATGGTTTAAATGGTTTTGGAGCATCCGCTATAATCCATAGGCTGTAAAATAAGAAACTTCCAGACTGAAAGTTTTAAAATACTGCTTTTACTATCATTTTCAGCAGCAGTGAATGTCAGTATTCAGTCTTGGTTTCTTCTATCTGGCCAATGGCAATTTAATTTCTTATCACCTTTTCTATTTTTACAACTTACTGGATTTGGATGCGTATTTAGGATTACATGCGAATTTTTCCATCTTGCCTTGCATTCACGAAACCATGCAGTTTTTGTTACCTGTCCAGTTATGGATTTTTTCATTGTATCAGGATTTAGGAAGCTAAAGCTCGTGTAATGATGAAAGGATGGCATAAATCAAACAAGAAGCAGCATTAGAGATTTTGAAAAACTTAGTTGTAACTCCCAAATGCCTCTCTCTGGTAGATACTTATGGAGATTTTTGATATTTATTTTTCTGCTTAAGATTAGATTTTATTTTAGTTTTGAGGCCCAGATCCAAATGATTCCTCTCACAGCAGACCCAAAACTTGCAGACTAAGGAGGGTAAAAGTACAAAAGAGAACAAACTTCTGGTGGTATTTGCTTAAGCTGCTCTTTCCTCATCTGCCACTTACCTGCTTTTATTAGAATTTATCACTATTTATTTTATTTAATGAATGGGTTTGATAAGGCCTAGAAGAAAGAAGTTACCAGTATTCTTTGTGAAACACAGTACTTCAGATACATTAACTATTTCTCCTGCTTCCTTTACTTTCTATAGGAAATTGTTTCAAATACTTAATGACTGACTATGTGAATGTATTTTCAAACCTTTGATTATTCTCTGACCCCTTCAATTTTGCAATAACTTTTCTTAAAATATTCGAGAGACTACTAAAATCACTGATGTATTAAAAGATAAGCATAAGTTTTTATATTATGTTCTGTACCGCTCTTTAGTCAACCTAACATTTCTTTGGTTTATGAGTTCTTTACACATTGGAGAGAAATTTTCACTGAGCTGTCCATAGTGATACTTCTGTCCCTTTCTTGTGTTGTGTTTTTGGGATGAGATAATTTTAATCAATGTAAAATGATCTAAATTTTCCTCTCTCTTATTCTACATTTCTGGACTTGCAGCCTTCACTTCCATTGTGTAGCCTTTGCCTGGAAAATGAGGAGTCTATGATATCAAAACATTTCTCAAGATTACAGAGACTACATCAAAACATTTGGTGGAAACCAGGTCTGGCAGAAAAGCTGGCCAGATTGCATAGTTTCTAGCCAGCCTTTGCAGCTGCGACAGTGCCAGATTAGTGAGCTGCCATGTAGTTCTTCCCAGACATTTCAGGCTGTTTTGATCCTGTGAACCTATCCTTTGGGAGACTGGATGTTGCATATTCTACTCTCCCAGGTTGCCCACTTTTCACTAGGCTCATATGTAAATCTCTTGCATGTCATATTGACATGTGTTACATTATATGTCATATATAATTCCATAATTCTACGGGTTATTTGCACAGTTTTTAAAAATTAGAACACATTATTCATTATTTCCCAGTCCTCTGAAACAATTGTGTTTCAGTATTGATGTTGAGTGAACTATGAAGTTACTTTGCCTGCCTGGGAGGATGGTGAAGGAACACCTTGCAGTTTTAAGGGTGCCACTTAGTGCAGAGAAGTACTTCCTTTGCCTTTAAAGAGAACTTTGAAATCAGAAGGTCAAAATAGGCCTCCAAAGCCATAGAGAAGCAGGGAAGCTCCATGCAGAGCCCTATCACTTGGATCTTCATGGCAGCCATGGTCTGCTATTTACATGTTGTTATGTGGAGGAGAGGCATCAACCCAAACTAGTGGAAATCTCAGTGAAACAAAGAGCAGCTACACTGTATTTTCTCTTTTTCTGCACTGAACTGTCAAAGAATTTCCATTGTCTTTAACAGAAAGTCTACACATTTTGGTAAAATCAGATTGTCCTAAAAATACTGCTTACTATTTCTAATATTTAGTTCAGCTCTGTGATATTTACTGCTGTATGCAGGAATGGAGAAGATCCTTTGTAGCCTTTTGTTGAGAAGGATGGTTTTGTACCTGGTTAATGTGTTTCCTGTGCAGTGCAAAGCTCTCTTGGGGACTCCACTGAGGAAGATTCAAGACAGAACAATTGACAGAGACATCTGCTGAAGGGCCCACTTTATAGACTATTATACATCCATGTGTCACTAGGCTTAGCATTGTAGCCAGACATCTGCTGCGGTCAGAGTGCCTTTGTTTTGAAGCATTCTGTAAGTGATTTGTAAGCTGCCACAATGGTAAAATGTTTTTTGAAGGATAGAATGAGAACTTTATCCAAAATGTAATTGTCTTCCTGCCTATAACGATGGATGAATGGATGTATTCTCAGCCATGTTAATGTAGAGACATCCTTGCTAATTTGTTCTCATGATTTGTTAATTTTTTCTTATATCAAAATGAGAAAACAGTTGTTGAGAAATGAAGTGGCTTTTCATACTCCAGCAAGGCTCTGTCCCTTACAACAGAATCATGGCAAGGATCTTTCAGACATGTCTAGTTCAATTTCCTGCTCAAAGCAAGCCCAGGCTTTGTCCGTCTACTGGATGGAAGCTGCCCTGCCTTTCTAAGCAGTGTGTTCCCAACATTTGACCACCTTCATTGTTAAAATCTTTTCTCATAACACAACCCAAAATTTCACGTGTTGTAACTTGTGTCCATTGCTTCTCATTCTAGCAATGTGCACTTTTGTGAATGAGTCTAGATCCATCTCTTCTACAATACTTATTAGTTAGTTGAAGATAGAAATTACATCTCCCTATAGCCTCTTCTTAAGATTTTGCAACCTATTTGTCTCACCCTATAATGTGGCACATGTTCAGCCCTAATCATCCTGGTAGTCCTCCGCTGGGCTTGCTACTGTACATAAGTATCATCTTTGCGGTGTGGAGCCCAAAACTGAACACAATTCACATGCTGTTTCATGAGTGCTAAACAGAAGGAAATATTTACTTCCCTTGATCATCTGGCTACAGCTTTGGTTGCAGAGTATGTAGCTGGCCTTCCTTCCCACAGCAGCATACTGTCAGTTCATGTTCAACTTCTTGTCCACCAAATTCTGCAGATCCTTTTCTTTAAAATGCAAAAATGCCTGTCTTCCCCAGCCTATCCTCTCTCATGGAATTATTTAGAGCTTTGTGCAAGGCTTTGCATTTGCTTTTGCTGGACTTCATGAGGATTCAGTCAGCTCATCTCTTCAGTCTAGTGAAGTTCCTGTGAATGGCAGCCTTGCCTCTGGTACGCTGAGCACTCCCCAAGGCTGGTGTCATGCTTGAAATTAATTGCTCAGGCTGTATTCTCTCCCACTGTCGATTTGCTTATAAAGACATTATAGAGCGTCTGGACTCAGTGGTGACCACTGAGGAATGCCACCAGAAACTGGTTGCTAGTTATCATCCTGAGATGCCAATTTTGCTCCTGAAAGAACTCTTGTGCTAATAGCATAAGTATCATGCTTAATTTGCCTGTAGTCTGAGCAAGTCCTGAAGAACTGGATTTGTTAATCTGAAGGATGAATCTCCTCTTTTACTGTAATTTCACTCAAGTTTGTTTTTTTCTGTATGGAAGTATGTATTTTGTCTTAAACAAAGTTCTACTGCCCCATTGTTTGCATTCCTTGCATTGACAGATATTTAGTATCAAGGTTCAAAATGACAAAAGAATTGTCAGTCCTGACTCCAAAATGCAAGGTATCTTTTAAGAAATTTTCAGTGTCTGTGAAAACCTCAAGACAATATTCTACATGGCAGCCTAATAAACTGATATATACCTTTGTGAATGTTTGTAGCAGCACATTTTTTTATAGTTTGGTGGGGTGTCATTTTTCTGGCGTTGTAAGATATCTCCCTTACTATTATGTTAAGACTCATCTAATGCTGTCTATTCATGGATCACGTTAATTCCTAAACTGGGAACATGCTTCACCATGGCTTAGAATTCCTACAAACCTCCTAAGCATTAGCATGTGGTGTTCCTAGAAGAAAGAGAACAGTGAAATCATGTTCATCTGCTCTCGCTTGACTCTACTTGAGCTTTTTTTTATGCCGCACAAAAACTCGTATGTCATTTGACTTCTACTTCCTGTCTCGGTTGTAAATACTAATTGCTCTGTCCTCTAAAGTCTTCAAGTTTTCTTTGAATAAGGGTGAGTGCAAAGTGATGGGTACTCCAGAATGATTGCTATCTGCTAGATCTTAACTGAGAAATACACCTAAGATCATAGCCAATTTATATTAGCTACAGCTTAATTCAGTCAAGATGAGAACTTGTTCTTACAGCCAATGTTTTTTATTGGTACCTGAATTACTTAAAGTAGGGAAGAAAAGTGTTTCAATATTATAAACTTCATTTTGTCTTGCTGATACGTACATTAGTCCTGATACATACATACATTAGTTGATAAGAGAAACTGAGAAACTGACACACAAACACATAGTTTTGCTGCCTTGTTGATAACTGTGGTGGTCTCATTTTCTTCCATTTTTGATGCAATATAGTTGTTACTATTCTTTAAACACAAGGTGATTACTTAAACCATTGGACCATATTTAATGTATAAAGAAAATGAACTGTTCAGACCCCTCCTACCTAGCTTCTTGTTTTGTTTGAGTTAGTTTGACTATCTGCATATAAGAGCAGAGCTCTTACATATTTTTTTTCTATGCTGTTCCCGTTTCTGTTGTTAATTCTACTGCTTTGGACCATGTTAAACATGCTTTTGCGAGGAATTATCTTTGAAATCTTTCATTGTTAACAGAACATTCAATCTCTCAGTATGTCCTCTAGGTTGTTTATAAATGGGCAATATTCCATTAGGATTTTAGGCTGTCACATACACAGTTATAGTATCATACAGCTACAATCTCATATTACCTCTTCCTATCAATGAAATATTTTACAATGATGTTGGTTTGGATATGTATTAGTATTTTACAATCCTTTGCAGGTCTTCTGAGGTTTTACCTCCTTGTTTCAGAAACTGCTACAAACCGGTTAAGACAGGGTAAGTTTAACATTTTGTATGTTTAGGAAAATTGATTTATTTTTTCTCTGTAATATATGTGAAAAATCTTGGGCCCAGTGTTTCAATATATTGCTGTCAATCCTTATTTTCTGCATTGAACTCTTCATTTTTCCTACAAAATGCCACTGTTTTTGTTGTTGTTGTTAGCATTTTTATTGAAGAACTATTTAGTTTAAAAAAGCAACCTGTGGTTACATTAATGAAAAGAAGTTCCTGCTCTATTACAACAACATGAAAAATACAGTAAGGGAAAAACTCTGTATAACTAAACAGGAAACAAAGTAGAATGGAGACGGGCTCCCTTATGTCTTGCTATTGGATCATTTCTCTGCTCTGAGAAACTATCTATTAACTCTATGGAATATTTTGCTCTGGATGCCACGGGGCAGTCAGCCAGAGTGCCTTTGGAGGAAGTATACTTAAAATAATTTGTCTAATGACTGTTTTCCATCACCAGTTTTAATTTGGAGGAGTCAGCATATAATTAGCTTGTTTTCAAAATTATTGTGCTTGTAGAGCCTTCGGTAATTTATATGTAGTTTGTGTGCCATTTTTTGCAGCACAAACCAGAAACTTACTATGTGGAGCTAATAAGTTTATTTATTTTATCTTTTGCAAAAGTAATTGAGATTGATTTCAACTTTTCTGAAGTGGTTGATGTTTTCTTTCTATTCTGAGTGCAACACATTGGTTTGCTTGGAGCTGTGAAGGTGCATGGTTTTATTTTATAGGACAACATCAAGTACAAGCTGTGCAGCGTGCTGCCTTTAGGTCTGCCAAATGGTAGGCTATAGAGCAGATAAACTATTCACAAAGCCCCCAGTCTGGTGGCTGAATGCAGTCCTGTGAATGACAGCAGCAGAGACTCAAATACAACTCTCATAATAAATCTCTAGGCAGCAGCTAAAGACCGAAAGTGCCAACAAGAACTTTGTGCGATAAGAACCATTGATTCCATGGAAAACTTTGTATATTATTTCTTTGTTCATCTAAGTTCATCAATGAGTTATCATTTTCAGTAAGTGTGTGATTTAGGAATCTCTCCAGATTAGACAGTCTTTTCTGAATGTGTAAGGTGCGACTGACATCTGGGCTTTGGCCAGGCAAATTTCCTGACTTGTCACCTTTTCAATAAATGAAATGTTTGAACTTGGAGTATAGTAGGGACTGGAGACACCTCTCAGTTCACAGTTGCCACCAGGACCCGTGCCATCTCTGCAGGTCTGCTTTTACACCCTGGTGCAATTTAATCAATTGCCCAAATCTTAACTGATTTAAAGAACTCTTTTTGGCACAGGACAACTGGCTTTGTTGACAAAGAACCAGGTTAAGCTTCTACGAGCCCTTCCCTGCCCTACTCCACAGGAGTTCTCACACAGAATCACTACGTTGGAAAAGATCCGCAGGATCATCGAGTCCAACCATTCTTATCAACCACTAAACCATACCCCTCAGCACCTCATCCACCCATCTTTTAAATGCCTCCAGGGATGGTGACTCAACCACCTCCCTGGGCAGCCTGTACCAGTGTCCAATGACCCCTTCTGTGAAATTTGTTTTTCTGATATCCAGCCTGAACCTCCCCTGGTGGAGCTTGAGGCCATTCCCTCTTGTCCTGTCACCTGTCACTTGGGTGAAGAGGTCATCTCCCTCTTCTCCACAACCTCCTTTCAGGTAGTTATAGAGAGCAAAAAGGTCACGGGAGCACAGACTAAACCATATCCTTAAGTACCTCATCTACCTGTCTTTTAAATACCTCTAGGGATCATGACTCAAGCACCTTTCTGGACAGCCTGTGCCCGTGCCTGATGGCCCTTTGGGTCAAAATTTTTTTCCTAATGTCCAACCTAAACCTCCCCTCATGCAGCTTGAGGCCATTGTCCTATCACCTGTCATTTGGAAGAAGAGACCAGCACCCACCTCTCTACAACCTCCTTTCAGACAGTTGTAGACAGTGATGAGGTCTCCCCTCAACCTTCTTTTCTCCAGGCTAAACAACGCCAGCTCCCTCAGCAGCTCTTCGTAAGACTTGTTTTCCAACCCCTTCACCAGCTTCGTTGCTCTTCTCTGAACTCACTCCAGAGCCACAACATCCTTCTTGTGGTGAGGGGCCCAGAACTGAACACAGTACTCGAGGAGCGGTCTCACCAGTGCCGAGTACAGAGGGAGAAGAACCTCCCTGGACCTGCTGGTCACGCCGTTTCTGATCCAAGCCAAGATGCCATTGGCCTTCTTGGCCACCTGGGCACACTGCTGACTCATGTTCAGATGGCTGTTAATCAAAACCCCCAGGTCTTTGTCCTCTGAGCAGCTTTCTAGCCAGTCTTCTCCTAGTCTGTAGCACTGCATAGGGCTGTCATGCCCCAAGTGCAGGACCCGGCATTTGGCCTTGTTAAACCTCATCCCATTGGTCTCAGCCCAGTGGTCCAGCCTGTTCAGATCCCTTTGGAGAGCTTCTCTACCCTCCAGCAGACTGACACTACCTCCCAGCTTAGTGTTATCCACAAACTTGCTAAGAAATCTCAACTAACTTGCTTGATTCTTCACCATAAAACAGGAGCAGAGAATGTTCTCCTGCAGAAAGCTACAAATCCTACTGGACAGCTAACATCTACAGCAGCATATCCTTTTGTTTCTTTAAAAGTGATTTATGTTAAACTCTTTAAAACTTTTATTTAAGCCTTCCATTTTTTACATCTCTTCTGGCTCCCAATCTCTCTGCTTTCTGATTTCCCACTCTCTCCAGCTTATCTTTTAAGGTTTTTTACTCCTAAATAATAAGTAAGACTATTTTAATCATAGCAAGTTTACCTGATTTTAGCTACATTTTTCAGAGTTCAGTCTTTGTTTCTATCTTTAATTTACAGACATGACTTATCAAATAAAGGGTCTGCTCAGAAGGTCCCCAAACTTGGTAAAGTGAAATTTCAAACCTTAGCAATGTTTACGTCTGCAACTTTACATTTGAAACAAATTATTTCTTTATATTAGTTTCCACTATTTATTGACATCAATAGTTTTCTTTACACTAGGTTTAAGGAGAAAAGGTGTTCCAAAAATTATCCAAATTGAGGGCTACTTTCAGATCTGCCAGATATAATCTTTCTGGAACTCCAGAGAAGTACTGAAGAACTCCTAACTTTTTTTTTTTATGTAGATACATGACTACATAGGAAAGCTATTTTAGTATTAGTCTGAGATTGTTTCAGCAGACTACGCTTGCATTTCCAAAGAAATTGAGTTCTTATGTCACTTGGTCTTCTTTCATAATTACTATCTTATTTTTAGTGTGTCTTTTATCTAATCACAAGTAAAACTTACTGCCCAAGTTTAGTCGAAAACACTCAACTTACATTTATTATTTATTAGAAAGTAAGATTTAATTATTTAAATGATAAAATTGGAAAAGACCAAATCTAAGACAAAGCCAGCTTGTGGTTTATCTGCTTTTATGGGGAAAATCTTTTAAATCTATTTATATTTTGCATTGCTCTATTTGGCAGCCTTTGAGGGTTAAAAGTTTTTGGTGATTTACATGCAATAAACCTGGGCACTTTTCCAGGATCTTGTCTTTATTGTGACCTTGGGCAAGTTCATGGCAAATAAATAATGTGATTGAACCTAATTTCCTTTGACAAAGGAAAGCAATGTGGCTATATGTATAAATGTTTATACACGCATTTCAGATACTGCAATAAAAGTCCTATCGACCACAAACTGACATTGTTTATTGGAGTGGATAAAGCTGAATGATGAAGATGCTAACACTATCTACTCAATCTGCATACTTGTTAGTGTGACATAAACACAACACTTCCCATCAAATACACTCCTCCTGATATGAATCAAGCTCTTTTATTACAGTCTTCTACAGTATTCATCAATCTGCTTCTCTGGCCTTGACTGCCAAGTACAAAACGCTTGCTGATTTTCAGGGATGTCACTTGACAGCAATCTGCTCTTGGTTTAGAGTAATAGGCTATCAGGAAGGCACACACAAAAATAATTACAAACATTCAGAACTGAATTCTGGGCATATACTTTGTACCAGAATTCTAGTACATACTTCTGAAATCAATGAGGTTGCACTAGATACGTACACATTATTTGAACCTTCGTTCATCATTAGAATGTATAGATTAGCATGTATCTGTTTTCTAAATTATTATTGAATTTATTAATCTTGAAAAGAATAATCAACTCAGCTGGAAAACATTTTTGGTATTAAAGTTTGAGATAGGCAGCTTGGAGGTTTTAGTACTGGGGCTAAGACTCCTTGACCCTCTGGAAAAAAAATATTGTTCTTTTTTCTCTGGTAGAATTCTATCAGAAAACAAAACTGAAACCTCCTTTTTTTCTTTGGCTTGACTACTGTTGCTCAATGTACTTAACCCGCATGTCAATCCCATGGCCTGTTAAGGGATTATGTCCAATGTATGTTATGCCAGCTGTTGAGCAGTCACCTTCACCTCAAGTGAAAAAATGCAAAAAGTGTGTTATGCGTTTGAGGTGCAAAAAATCAATGTTCAAAGTACAGAAGCAGCTGTAAACATCACACTTTCCTAGGTGTTTTATGAAGAGAGGAAACCTGGTGCACTCTGAGATTGTTAGCTACAAGGGTACAGTACTGTACTAACATTACTATACTTAGTATTTAAAACTCCACCAGGTGAAAAAGCTGTTTGTTACTATCAGATATACAGTGATATGGGACCATACTGTCTGCTGGAAGGTACACAGCAGCAAAACACTAGGAAGAAAGAAAATTAATAGCTGATGCTGGGAAAAAAGGATAAGGTTTAATTTAGGGGCTTTAAATCCCATATTTTCACGTTTCCTCATTTCCTTCTTCAACTTGAGTTCATACATGTACAGTAAAATAATTTTTTGATAAAGTATTCTGTTTAGGACCTCCGGGACCACAAAGACTGAACAATATACCTCACTAGGTGTGGGGTATACCCCACTCAGCTCCATAGCTAATACATAACCACACTGGAGGCAGCAGTACTGCTGCTACCAAAAACAAATTCCAAAGAAGCTCTGTGGCTGAATTTTGGTTTATTTTCTCTTTTTTCACCCTTTTTAAAATAAACAGTTCCATAGAAAAGAAAACAAATCATAATACTTAACAGTTAAAGCTAATCATAAATCTAATTGTTCTGTCTGACAACTCCATTTTCTGAATTTCATATTGCTAATAGTCAGCTTTAAAAATCTAAGAGACAATTGTCCTCTAACTCATATGCTGAAGTGTCCTTTATTTCCCACCAAAAAGTCAGGGTGATACTGGGAGACAGCAGTAGGGGAACACAATAAAAAATCTGTATTTGTATTTTCATTCTGTTTCCTATTTTATGTAATTTTTATGTGGTCTCCCTATGTGTGGTTCTACGATCCACTCTCATTCAAAAAACATCTGAGATTTTTGATAATGTACTTCAGAGAAATGGGACTGGAAATACCTATATTACTGTTATTTCAGTTTGATACCATTCAAGACAATAATTCTCTGTACCTCAATTTCTGGTCTATAAAATGAGGATCAAACCATCTGTTTTATTAAGAAGGCTGCATAGGTTAACTCCTGAACTCTGAAAAAATTATTACTGAGTTTTTGAATAAAAGTGCTATCTGTACAGGAAGTGCAAAAAAGTTGCATACTAACTGCAGTCTTAGATCCCAGACTGTCTGAGGATTGAAAAAAAAAAAAAATAAAGACCAGCTTAGCATTTCAAACATCCCCTGAAAAGAGAGGGTACAGAATGATCTGGGAGATACCTGACTTTTAGAAAACAAGCTGATGAATAAGTTGTACAGCATGAAAGTTATTCTTGGTATGCATGCAAACTGATCTTCTGATACTAGTATGGAAAATGCTGAAATAATTCAGTTCCTATAAAGTATAAGTTGATGTCAAGCAAACAAAATCAAGGACATTCATATGTAGTTGTTTTCATTCTTACACTGATGCTAACCAAAACTATTAAGTCATTTGCAGTCCGCCCATACATGTTATTTCCCAATAGAATTGACACCTGAAGGGTTTGATTTTTAAAACTCCATTTAGATGGGAATTATCTGTTGGTTTAAGGCTGTAGCTTTTTGTTTCAGTCTTCTCCTTAGGAGAAATAGAATAGAGATGACCAATGATAAAAGGCCTGTTCTTCCATTCTAAGAAGAGCTGCTATACATATCTGCTGTGAGTTCAATGGCTTGACTGTGTTAATTTTATTATATAAGTTTCTATTTGATCACTGGATTCAGTTTTGATCTTTTATTGGTTCTTTTCCAGACAGTGCTTTGGAGATTCTTATTAGCTCTATCCTTGTAATCCTAGCTTTTTGCTGTTAAACTGTTAAATGGAAATTTAGCTTTAAGACTTGTGGGAATTCATGCCGGCTACAACTGTGTTATCTGTACAGCTGGCTTTATACGATCCTTGATCCTAGTGGAGAATTGAGAGTTGAGAAAGGTGGATTAGGAGACATGCTGGACAGCGAGTGTTGTTCACAGCTGGCAAAGTGAGCATTTTATTTTAAATGCGGTTCTAATGGCCACTGAGTGCCTCTGATATCAGGACAGCACGCAGGAGAGGCAACATATAAGAAACATGAAACTCTGGCTGGTGGACGCAGTTGGGGTCATTTGGGGATTTTCTTAACTTACTGTTAATTTTTCTAGCGCTGAATTGAAAGTCTGGCATAAACATTCTTATCTCAGCTAGCATTTTAGTTCAGATTGCATGTGAAAATAATCCCATCAGCCTTAAAATTTAATGAAAATGGAAGTTACTGTTAGAAATTATAGTGATATGCTGCATAGATGAATTCCACTGGGAAGAAGGAAAAATTATTCCCCAAGGATTTCTGTCATGGGAAGTCTTTAAAAGGCAAATGCATGTAAGATGAAAGTACATCTAGTGGATCTTGTGAAGTGTTGATGGGAGACTGTGGCAGAAATATTTTCAAAGGTTGTAGTCTGGGGAAGTAAAAGAACACTTTTTGTGGTGTTAGTATGTTCAGCATGGTGCCAATTAACCGAGTTCCCTTGACTAGTAGCAGTTCTGCCCAGGGAGGTGGTTGAGTCACCTTCCCTGGAGGTGTTTAAGGGATGGGTGGATGAGGTGCTGAGGGGCATGGTTTAGTGTTTGATAGGAATGGTTGGACTTGATCCAGTGAGTCTTTTCCAACCTGGTTCTATGATTCTATGATTCTATGATTCTATGATTCTATGATTCTCATCCTGGAAACAGAAGGTCCATCCATACTGGGACTGTGTAACTATGTAAATTTGGATGCTATATATCTCAGTACTAAATTTAAATGTGCTGGCATCAAACCCAACACCACAAAGTAGTGGGGCAGGAAGTGTTTCTTCTGCTGAGGTCTCCACCAGGGAAGAAGTGCCAGTACCACCACTCTGTATACTCATACAGAATTCTGATAGTGTTGTCACTGTTGGCTGTGTTAAAATGTTAAATTGATCTTTGAAATATTTGTGCTTTCTCATTACCATGTGGTTAGTTAAGTAATACATATTTTGCTACTGATGCTATTTATTTTCTTTCCCAGTGAAAAGGCAACTCTTGAAACATGAACACCTAGAATGCACTAAGGAGATTTCCTATTAAGGAGGTGTAACTTGTGCTGCAGTGCAATCATGTACTGTTGAGAAGGTTGGATACTACCGATATGATAATAAGTTGTACAGGACAAATATATCCTTAGTGAATTCTGTGTTGTCATGGATACATTGCCATTGGTACCTCAACTAGCGAGTTTAAAACTAGCTCTGTTAGGTCAATTGTATTGAGTTTCTGTGAAGTTTTGGTCTAGCCTGAAAGTGAATGCAATAACGATTTTTATAGTACAGGAGTGCTGGTTCTGAAACAGCAAAAAAATTTCTACTTCCTCCCTGCATTACCTCTGATATTGTTGGTTTAATACTGATAAATACTTTTCTTGTATAGCACTGTAGGGCACTCTTAGGCTAAGATCTTTCACATAGGCCATTTGTTTGTGTTGGATATTGGGCAATACCCTTGATGGAAAAGAAATTTTTTGGTACTTTATTCCCCATGATTGTCTTATTCCACTAAATCTCAGCATAGAGATTCTGGGAGAATTATGCTGTAAATATTTTTATTTATTAATGCAAATAGAAAACACAGAGCTAAATCCTGTTGCAATGGACTAAATATTTATCCTTTTGTGTAGGTTTTTAGTGTATTCAGTGACAGAACAACCATTCTCAATGTTAAGAAAGAGTAAAAGGTGCCATTCAAGAGCTGTGGGCATTTTCTTATTATTGAGCAGGAGAATTTAAAACTAATATAAAAGATTAATATGGGATCTAATATATGTAAATATTTTCTGCCTTAAAGTATTTCAGTAATTATGATATAATGCTATCAATTTATTGTTAATCTATTAATTCAACAAACCTCTAGGACACCCTCTATATCTAGTACCTCATGTTAAAAAACATTCAGCTTGTTGGATAAACCCCTGCTTAAAGAGTTAATCATAGACTCATTAATGTTAGAGAAGACCTCTAAGATCAAGTCCAACATTCAGCCCAGCACAATGACGCCTACTAATCCATGTCCCAAAGTGTCATGTCTACACATTTTTTTAATGACTCCAAGGACAGAGACTCCACCACTTCCCTGGGCAACCTGTTCCCATGCTTGACCACTTCTTTTTGGTAAAGAAATTTTTTCAATATCCTATCTAAACTTCCTATGATGCAACCTGAGGCCATTTCCTCTCATTCTATGACTTGTTACTTGGAGAAGAGAATAGTATAAGGAAGATAAACGGACAAAAATGTAGGGGAAAAAATAGATGCAAAAGGACGTAAAGTTTCCTGTCAAGGTCATAGAGATAGTCAGCTGAACCAGAAATGTACCTATTGCTTCTTAGTCCCCACCTAACACCTAATACACACTCTGAGACAGCCATAGTTTAAACTGCAAGTGCTGAGCCGCCATTTAGTAGGACCATGTGATGTTGCTTGAGAGCTAGAATACCAATGGCAGGGTTCCATGGCTCCAAGTTTTACTGACTCTGCTTCTGGCTTCCCAAACGGTGTAGGAAGGCCCTTACCTCTCACTGGCTCTGTATGCCTCTCCTTTATGAAAGAGTGTCAGGAAATGTCTCTGCACCAGCTCAGCAGCTACAGAATTAAGCAGTGAGCGCATCAGCATGGGGTTGACATGGACTCTGCATACACCACAGAGCAGAGACTCACCTGCCTATCTACAGAGAAGTGGGACACCAGGTGCATGAGGCACCCCAACCCAGCAGGTCACCCCTGCACCGCAAAGGAGGACCTCCAATATAAATCTAACTTGAACAAGCAACTTCTTTCCTTTTGGTGATATTTTTAAGGTGACAGTGGGAAAAAAAACATCAAACTTTCCCCAAAGTGAGACTGTGATTCCCTCAGTTATAGTCCTGCCTTCTCTTGACAGGGTAGATCAACAGTATTGTGTTTAACAATACATGGCACAACTTTGCATATACCTGTGCTAGCAAATGTGTCTGCTGCGACATTTATAGAAGTAGTGGCCAAAGGACAAGTAATGACAGGACTGGAAAAGATTAAATATGGAATACTTTACTGACCTACAGCTCACTAAAATCTAACCCATCTTTGACTTACTAAGCCAGGAAAATAACTTATAGTTTAGGCTTGTGTTTCTTTTCTTTTTGGGATCTAGGCAGGCTAATACTTTTATAATAACTGTTTATTGAATGTCTGACTTCATGATCCTAACCTAAGCACTGAGCAAGAGACCACTACAGGAAATTTATGCCTCAAACTAGAGTAGTATCTCAAGCTATTATTGAATTGTAGCACTACAATATAGCTTTCAATAAAGCTTGTAACGCCAGTGAGTTCTTTGCAGCTCTTTCTCTTTAAAATCTCCTGATACACTTATAAATCAATTTTTAACAGGAAAACCTTTTTCCCAGGGCAGTAAATAAAATGTTTATGGAGAGGAGAATCCTCTCTTGCCCCACTGTGTCAGAGCAATCCAGAAAATGCAATAGATCAGGATTCCCTCACTTCCTCCTTTGAGGGGAAGGATGACTGGTGTCATGCACTGTCCACCACACAAATCCTTCTCTGGGCTATATGGCCCACACTTAGAGTCCATACAGATATTTATAACTCTCAGAAGTGCCCTTTACAATTGATCCTAACATGGGTAGTAGAGCTGTGTTTTGTGCCACTGAACACAATTTCTCTCAACTACAAAATAAAGAGGGAAAAATGATATAATTAATAAAGGTTTAATTTGATGGTTACAGTGGTATTTTCTTTTTCTTTTTTTAAACAAATGAGTAGCTGACTTAAAACAGTAGCTCTAAACCTGGAAATAGAGAGAAATTCAGATTCTGCTTCAATTTCTGTATTCTGGTCCTATCTTTTAAATAAACAATAGTGGAATATCAGCTCTCAATCTGAAGCCAAATGTAAAAAAGGAATAACAAAAATTTCCCACAGTACCTGTATATTTGCAGAAACTTTGAGATAGTTTGTTAATAATGAAAATGGCTTGAAGGGTTTGGAAAGGTAAATTGTATTGCTTGATAAGTGAAAAGTGTCAGTATCTATTTTTATTACCTGTTTTTCTCTGAATCAGGGAAAACATCTCATATGTTTTTAACAAGCTAGACTACAAATGTAATCTAAATAAGTTACATTTCTTATTCATGTAAGATTCTCTCTCTGTGAGAGATTTAAAAGCATTTTTTCTTCTATATAATTATATAGTAGATGCTTACCTTGATTTTAATTTTTTTATGCTAAACAGAAAGATGAAGAAATTATAGGTAGGCGTGTTTATTAAAGGAAAGAGGTTGCTCAGTTCAGATTACATTTTTGGAGGATTTTGATGCCCCCTTTGAAGAGCATGCACTGACAATAATTCAGATCCTTGCAATACAGTCAGGTGTGGTTGTTAGAAATCATATCACACCTCCAGTGCAGCATCCTAAAAATCCTATTGCTACCAAACTTTACAAAATCCTGCTGTGAATCATGAAGCTGTTAAACCTTCTCATAACCTATTTATTTTTTTACATTTGAAAAATGCCCCTGTCTCAAAAATGGATGAATAATTCTTCTAAAACTATTTCTAAAATTACATTTGGAGTGAAAATTTAATCTCAAATATTTAAAGTGTAGTATAATGACACCAACTGCAAGATACTTAAATTGATAAGTGTTTTGTAATATTAACTATAGATACTGCTGTGAACTCCATCTGTATTTAAAATGATACAAGTAAAAAAGGAAATTTCATTCTCTCTCTCTCTCTCTTTTAAATCTTAAAATGCTCCTTTAGAGAGGATTAGTTTGATTTGTTTCTCTAAGAAAACTTTGCTGGGTTATCAGGCTTTTGATTTAATGGATGAATATCTATTTAAAAAGATTAATTTTACCCTAGGACTTCGGTGAAGACTCTGGCTTGTTGTGCTTTGCAATAGTAATATATTTGATAGCTATGGGCTTTGATGGAAAGCAGCCTGCCCTCTGCTCTGGAAATGCCTCTTGGAGGAATGTTCACTGTAGTACTTTAGATGATAACTACTTCCAGAGAGTGTAATGGATGACAAAATAAATGGTGAGATTGTTTGACCCCTACCAGTCTGAAGGCTTTAAAATTGCTGGCCTTACTGTTGACTTACAGTTGAATTTGGATTTTTACTCCTCAGTGTAGAAAATGAAATACAGATGTGCTGTGATTTTTACCAGAAAGACTTGCAGCTAGGTGTCCTGTAGCTTCTATGGAAGTAGAATTTCCTATAAAATGTGTTCTTGGTGAAATGTAGGTCACTGTCATAGAGTTGTTGTCATGTGAAAGATCATGTGGTACCGAAATTGTGCAGCTTTTGGATGTTCATAAAGTTTTGTTTTCTGTTACCATCTGTATAACCAAGAGTGACAACAAGTCTTAAGTGATGTTCATGGTTGGACTCGATGATCCGGTGGTTTTCTTCCAACCTGGTGATTCTATGATTCTGCGCTTTTGTAGGTATTTCAAAGCTGACTTTAAAATTGGTTATCTGGAGCAAGCTGTGTCGTCTCAAGAACAGTTGACAAAAACCACCCCATGATGTGATCATCTGTGCTGCTGTGGCTACCTTGCTAGTGTCATCTCAGCTAGCAGCTCTGATATAGCTGTCAAATTATAGACACAGAATGACCGCAGTGTTGCAGTGTCTTTTTGTTTTTCATTGGTGCATAATATTATAGACAGAATTATGCAAGACTTTGTGATATAGACAGACATCTGCCTATCTAAACTAGATGTGTGAAACTTATTTTTGTGACTTGTGTTGTGTCAGCTTCAAGTGCGAAGGGATATCGAGAAAACGATATTAATCAAATTTATTCAATTCTACAAATTTTCCTATAGCACTTTTCACTAGCACTGTATAGATCTTCACAATGTGATAGATGTAAATGATTTTTGGTCTTCACCACTTAAAGTTAATAAGGTTGCTCTAAATTTGTACTGATAAATACTTTATACCATCTCATACTGCAGTACATGCTTTACATAGTATGCAGAGAAGTAGATGTATATACACACATTCATTCAGCTTATTTATTTATCTTTACACTTACAGGACATAAAGCTTAAAATCCAGTATTTTTAATACCTCAGGAGTCCTAAAATGTCTATAACTATAAAGGTAAATGGCCTATGAAATAATATGCTTACCATCTTTAAAAGATGAAATGTAATAAGAGTAAACCTGACAACATCAGTCCTACTTTAGAGAATGTGATTTCTATGAATTTATTTTTTCTACAGAATATCAAGAAAGCTGTTATTCAGTTGCATAAAAAGCTCATTAGAGAGATTTGGGACAGGAGGGAGAGCCAAGTATGCATTTTAATTACTCAAATTAAACAAAGGCAGTGAAAAAAATTCCATTTGGCCAAGTCAGCCAATATTTGGTGTGGTACTAACAACTAATAAAATTCACACAGCAATGAAAGAAAGTTGGGATTTCTGGGTGTGTAAACATGGAAGTGGTATAAATGCTTCTTTGAAAGTGAAAAAAACCCATTCGGTGGTCTTTAAGTTTATGCAATTAAGTTGTTATTTCGCTTGCTTTTGTGCTTGCTTTTATTACTAAGCTCAGATTTGTTTCAAAGCTTTTAAAAATGCAGGAATAACTGGAGGAGAGTAAAATGTTTATGCTTTGCCATCTGAGTGTTTGGTAAGTAATTGCAAAAGTGGCAGTATCTAAGACATCAGTATTAAAGAAAACTTTACAGTACTTTGAATAGTGATATAACAAACAGCAAAAAGACACAAAATATATATGCTATAACAGAAAGTCAGCTAGTTCTTAAATGCAGAGTTATCACTTCTGCTTGCAGCAGTCTCTGAAACATGAAATTTGAAACTGGGGAAACACTGTAGGAAATTAACCCCTACATCTGCTCTGTTCTGAAGATTTTCCTCTGAAATCATGAGTTGATCACTTTCCAAGACAGGACAGAGTATGCAGGCAACTGGCCTAATCCTGAGGGCTCACTCCTGTCACCTTCTTGCATTTTTGGGAATATCAAACCCTAAGGTTGCAATAATTTCAGCAAAACAATTAAGCACTAGTAAATTCCATCACATTAAATATTATTCCTGTACCTAAAGCAGACATGTACTTAATGTCTCTGATAAAGCAAGGACATGAAGTACAAGGTTGTATTACTTCAGTTAGAATAATTGACTTCCTAGCTGCGTGTTTGCAAGGCATTTTGATGCTTTTTATATATAAGCCACCCTAGTGACACATGGTCATCCTTTTTGGGCCAGTCAGTGCAGATTTGTTTCTTTCAAGACTAATATTACAGAATCAAATATCAGATCCAGTACAATAGTATAGTCAATTCCAAATATGAACATACCCTTAGAGAGTGAGAATAGAGGGAAAGGTCAGATGGTTTCATTAGCGTTGCCAAGTACTATAGAGTTTCAGACGTAGGATGAAGAGAAGGAACACTACTTGGACAGCAGCCAGAAGTCTGCACTTCGGTGAAAAAATTTTCTTTAAGTTCTAAGTACACTATTCCTTTTCTCTTTGATAATGATCTTAAGAATTGCACCATCCAGCTTTGAGGGCTTAAAAGCAACAGGAGTCTCAAGAATCTTGTTTGACCAGGTTTCCCATAGTTACAAATACTGATGTTTAGCTTCAAATCAGTAAGACCTATAAAGACATAATTAAATGCTTAATCAAGGTATATGTTTGCTCTCATCCTTCATATAGAGAATGAAGACATTCCAATGGGATGTATCTCTTGAAGGATGCATCTATTGTTATATTATCTTTGATTATATAATGAAGTTTCATATTTCAGGGCTATTCAGATGCTTCTCAGGTTTAATCCCTGAATGTATCTAATAAAATGAATTCATTGAGATGATGTGTTGAAGATGAAAGAACTAAATCTTGCAATTATTCCAGTCATAAAGAATGCTGTGTAATAAAACTGAGAAGTATTTTATAGAATGATTTAGCACCTTTGGTAGTCAGTGGGAAGAAACAAATGAGATTGATCATAATGGATTTTCCTTGAAAATCAAGGAAACCAAAGTGAGTTACAAAATCAGTGTGAACAGGACACACAACAGTTTTAAGCCTCTTATCATGTCCATAATGCAATGCAGATGCTTGCAAGCATTTCTGAGTTAAAACTAGGAAAGCAAACTCTGGAATGTGCAAGCTGTGTATCAGCGTATCACTGTGTCTAAGCTAACCAGCCAACTGAAAGACATGCTATTTAGTCAGGTGGCATGTTTTCCTAAAGCAAGCAATTGCTTGGAGATCACAATGAACCTCTCCAGCCTTTAATGAAAGATATTCCCTTGGTTCCCAAATTTTACACCAGATCCCAAAATGTAAAAGTTGCTATATATTCTCCACAGTGTTTGTTCATTTCACATAGTAGCTTCCACTAACTGTCACTGCCATTCCTCTTGACAGCTGTTTTAAAAAATGTAATCTACTCAATATATATCTTTCATTATAATCCAAAATTTATAAATAAAAGAAAATAACTGCTTAAAAAACCAATCAAACCACTTGGCTGACTGTTGGATTGTGTTATTACAAAACTCTTTGTTTGTTGTGAAAGAGCTTGTCTTTTCCTTCCAAATGCTAGTCTAATTTTCATAATAATGATCTTAGCTCTCCGTTCCCTTTTTTTTAAAAAAAAAACCCCAGGATTAAATTAAAAAATGAATATGTTCCAGCGGTCAGATCTGTTGGTGGCAAAACATACTTACACTTAATGGGAGTGTAACCTTGTTAAAGGCTGAGTGAAAAGAGGGAAACAATGCAGCTTGTTTCTGGCATAAATAGCAGGGGGAAATGAGTGAGCTATAAACAAATCTGTGCAATAGAAGCAAGCTTAGTGTCTAATAGGATAACCACCTTGTGTAGAGAAATGACTGCAAGAGTAGTAACTGTTAGAAGTGAATGATTGGCAGAAGAGAGGCTGCTGTGCTGGCCCTTGCAAAAGCACAATTTTCTTCCTTAGAGTTCATGTTCTTCAGTATCCTTGGCTGAGGAAATAAATCAATGCATGTTTCCTAAAAAGCATAACGATGTTTCTTCTAAATGGAAACTCAGCTTTTGAGTATCCCTTATGCATAGTAGGTAGAAGCTTTCTCTTGCTAGTGAGCCACACAGCTGAAAAACCTGCAAACCTGATTCTTAAGTGATTGAAGATGTACTTTCGCTGGAACTATGTTGCTTCATGTGAGCTAACAATCAGCACTAACTTCTGCAACATTAGCAAGCAGTAATATAAGTATCAAAAAAATGCCTGTGTGTTCCTCTGCAATGATAAACTATAATAGTAATTTCAAATTTCATATCTGAAATTAAAGCAATTACATATAATAACAGTGAGCTAAAAATATTTATTTCCCATAGAAATGACCTTGAATGCAGTGAGGCTGTTTTATATTTCAAACGGGAAAAAAATAATCTGAAAGAGTTTTTAGATGAAAATTTTTAATTAATATTTCTGTCTTCAAAGAAAAGAAGGAGGGTGTGGAGAAGTGTTAAAAACAAAGTATGTGAGCACCCAAACAAATAACTTCAGCATTTAAATGTAAAGTCAAAACTGACTGAATTGCCAATTCTAGCTATGGATCTTTTTCTCACAAATTCATTTTATTCAGGGAAGTATGGATGGTGATTAGTAGTAAAAATTTGTGTTGCTCCCATAGGTCCACTTACAAAAGTAGGTAAATACCTGCTTTGCAGACAGGGACAATAAGTTGTTTGCAATTGCACTGCGAATGGGCAGAGACAGGGGAAGGGATGCTTGGCTACGCCGCCTACAGTACCGCATCTGGTGTTCCTCTGACCAGAGCTTGAAGTTGCGCTGATGGACCACCCAGCATGCAGCATTTAATGAGGATTCACCATGGGAGTGTTTCACAATGATGCTAGAGAGTAAACACTGTAATACAAAAGTAGACCTCAAAAATCCCTATTTATTTTTTCTTTTGTAAATTATGGCCAAGCATACGGAAGCTCAGTGTTAAAAGGGACAGCTCTATCAGTATCTAAGGAAGTATTTGGTACAATAGGATGTAATCATTGCTATGGCAACAATTTTTTCCAGATCAGTGGATAAAATGCTGGTTTCAAACTTGTGTGTATAACTTGTAAGTAGACTTATTTATCCTGGTTTTTATTTGCTCCTGTACTCTCAATCACCACAATGCAGCTTGTAAAGACCACTTGTAAAGAGCACAGTACAACAGTCGATGAAGCATGTGAGTTCAACGATTCATAAATTGACACAATGAATTCAATGAAAAACTAATTAATAAAAATTATAATTAAAAAACCCAAACAGTTGGCCCTCTATGGCTTCTTTCATCAGCGGAGCTCGAAGAACTTTGAAAACATTGATTAAGCCTCAGAACACCCTGATAAGCATCTCTCTCTTCCTCTCATTGTCTCCCTGTTGCTAATATTAATTTCTGGATTACAGTGAATCAGAATTACAAATCAAGAAGAGCTAGAAAGGAAAAAACATCTTTGTATCATTTTAAGGCTACACAGATCACAGCCTGCAATAGTGAAACCAAAGGCTGTGTTTGATGCTATGCAATAATCTGTTCACCTGCCCCTTCACTCTCATTTTCATGAAACATTTCTTTGGTCCATAGTGCTTGCAGCCATTTAATCGGATTTTTTTATCAACATATAATCCTCTCCTAATCAGTAAGCTGTATTGATTGTTCTTACTACTACAGTTACATTCTAATATACAGATTTAGTTAAAGCAAAGTGATTTTTTTTTTTAATTCTTATTTTAAGAAAGCATTCTCCAAAGCTTAATAAAGAGTTCATATATTCTAGTGGGCAGAAGGCTGGTCTAAGATCTTGAGATGTAATCCTATTTGCAAATGGCTTGAATTGTAGCTTTGGAAAAATATTTTTTTATCTCATTACTTCAATTTCCTGCATTGGAGAAGAAATAAATAGTATTTGTTTATTTTCAGAGCTTCTAGAAGGATTATTTAAATGTGGTTTTAAAGAGAGTGTAGCTAGGGGCTACATGCATTGTCTCAGAACAGGAATGAAGCAATTATCTATTTATTGAGGCAGTTATTTATTATTCCCTAATTTTATGAACTTGACTGGGCTGATTTGGGGCATCCTACAGAGGACTAGATTTTGATGAACTCTTTTTCTACCACCTTGTCAGCAACTTCAGCTTCCTAGCCTCGTTTTAATCAACTAGAAGAATACAATAATCTTAATTATTTTTCAGGGTAAAGTCAAGTCTTGTCAAGCTTATAGCAAGTATACAGTGTCTACTCAGCACTGGTGAGACCGCTCCTCAAATCCTGTGTTCAGTTCTGGGTCCCTCACCACAAGAAGGATGTTGAGGCTCTGGAGTGAGTCCAGAGAAGAGCAACGAAGCTGGTGAGGGGGCTGGAGAACAGGCCTTATGAGGAACGGCTGAGAGAGCTGGGGGTGTTTAGCCTGGAGAAGAGGAGGCTGAGGGGAGACCTCATTGCTCTCTACAACTACCTGAAAGGAGGTTGTGGGGAGGAGGGTGCTGGCCTCTTCTCCCAAGTGACAGGGGACAGGACGAGAGGGAATGGGCTCAAGCTCTGCCAGGGGAGGTTCAGGCTGGACATTAGGAAAAAAATTTCATGGAAAGAGTCATTGGGCACTGGAACAGGCTGCCCAGGGAGGTGGTTGATTCACCTTCCCTGGAGGTGTTTAAGGGATGGGAGGACGAGGTGCTGAGGGGCATGGGTTAGTGACTGATAGGAATGGTTGGACTCTATAATCCGGTGGGTCTTTTCCAACCTGGTGATTCTATGGTTCTATGATTTCCCAAGTGCTGTTTTCTTTGGTTCTTGGAATACCAATTCCCATTTCACATTGCTGCTCCACACCGCATTGGCCCTGTATATTTTTCAGCATCATACAGTTCTTCCAATCCAATAACTTAACCGCTGCCTCTGGTAATTTGTACTAGTTCTTTTCAAATGCAAGAATGAGTTAGAACAATTTCTGCAGTCTGACCGAATGAAAGGAAGAATGTTTAAATAGAAATTATTCACAGAAAGCTGTTTCATCTGGTTTATACTGTTATTTCAGACAGTCAAATGATTTCTGCTCAAGTAAAGACAATGATGTGTGCCACTGGACAAGCTGCGTGCGCTTGTTCAGAGCTGTGTGAAAATCACTGATTCAGTCTCTTTGGCTTCAGTCACATTCGTGCTCATCTTCTGAGTTTTACACAGAATTTAGTTTTCAAACTGAACTTTGAAGATCTTAAACTACAACGGGAAGAGAGGTGAAGTGAGTTTTAGGTAGCCTATTTCTCTGACAAATATTTGTAACTCATCGGAAAGTTACAGATAGTTTAACAGGAATTTAAAACAAATTTCATAGTTTCCTACCAAGGTGCCTCCTGAAAGTTGGCTCTGTGGTACAGATTCTGACACAGCTATTTACAGCAGCTCTTGACAAGAAGTAAAGGATGTAAACACATTTGTCCTGGTTCTCTTGTGGACAAATCTAGAGAAACATAGTATTGCTTACTTCTAATGAATTATCCTCAAATATTTGATCGGCTACTGCAGAATAAAACTACAGCTGGTCTTTTTTCAATGCAAAAAAACCTAATTGAAGTTGTTTTCCTACCTCTTCGTTAGCTCAGAATGAAGACTATTCAGGACAAATTCTCTTTGGGTGCCTGAGCGTGGGTACTTGAAATTTCTCACTTTTATGGGCAGTTAGGAGTCTGAGTTTGAGAAATGCAGTTTAGTAAGAACTTTGCTAGTGAATGACCAAATTACTTGGGTATTTAGCATCTAGGGGTACTTTCACTGTCTCACTTAAAATATCTGGCCCTTGGCACTTCAGACTGTATCCTGTAGTAATCTCTCTTTCCAGTACTAATTTAGGAAATTAGGCCCCCTGACAATAGTCTGAACTGCATGTAAACTGGTTGTCTAAAGCAGATGGTCTGAATATGACTTTCAGATATAATTCTCTGCATTATGCTAGCAAGGAGGAAATGTGGTATAGAGAAAATCTGAATTGTAATCTATTTGAGTTGAGAGGGCAGAAAACTAAAAGCTATTAATTCAAAACCAAGAGTCTCATTCAAGACTTGACATAATGTTAGCAAAGATTATCTAAGTGTTACAATTACTGTCAAGGACAAAAAAACTGGCAAATAAACCCAGTCTATTTTCTAAAATATTAGAACTAATACAGTAGACATTTTGTGTTGCTTTAAATACCCAGATTAGAAAAAATAATGTTTAATAATTGAAATAAAAATTGTCAGGTGGAAATTTTCATTTTCTGAAATTACTCATTCGTGCAAAATTAGGTACTTTTGTAACACTCTCCAAATTTGTGGCTCTGATATTAGCAATTTTGAGCATGTGTGCATGTAATTTAAGTTGTATTCACAAACAGTGCATAAAGAATAGTTCCAATAGTTATTCACTGTCATGAGTTCAAAGAGCAAACGTACAATTATGTCCACTGAGAACTTGCATACTTCTTTGTAAAGTTGTAAATCAAAAACAGAATCTTGTCTGAGGACTCTTGAAATATCTCTTGCAGTTTAGAAGTTTTTTGAAAGAATTTCTTTACTTCTAAGGATAAAGTAAAAAGTTTTTCATCAATTTCATTTAGCATAAAAAAAAAATCTTTGCTAGCTGTTGCAGAATGTTGTCTTACACAGAGATCAACACTAAATCACAAACACCATGCCAAAAGCCACACATTTAGCAGCCACTTATGAACGTAATATCCAGCTAACTATTCAGTACTTCCCAAATTCTGTTGATCCCATAGGATAACCTAACACTTGTTTATAGCACATACATAAAATTAATGTTTTTTTGGCTGCAGTACCTTAGCAGAGACATCTTTCAGCATTTCTTTCAGGCTTGATGTTTCACCATTTTGCTATTACGGTTGACTAATCAGCATTTCCCAAAAGAATGCTGGTGCTAGAATATGAATGAAGTCCTACAACAGTCTCTTTCAAGTGTGGGATCACTGGGTTAATCTCTACATGAAGCAGTTCGGTTACTGAATGGAAGAGCTGCCATGTGGGCTAAAGCTGGCAAAGTCAATATATTTTAAGAGATTTAGTAAGACACACTCTTCAGAAGTAGCTTCACAAGAACTGTGTGGTCTGCAATAATTTAATAAATCTGAATTACCTTTACATCTAATTGGAGAGCAGCTTTAATTTCCATCCTTTCCATTTCCTGGATAACAAAGACCTGAAGTAATTGAGCATAATCCTGGTCTGTCACCCTGGGAGCTGGCAGAGCGGGGAGGGTGCTACTTCAAGAGTTTTCCTGATACATTCCAGCAACTGTGGAAACATTAAATGAACACCAAGTAATTAACCTGTGGTTTCATTATCTTTTCTCTGATAGAGAACAGTAGTCTGAGGGGGAGGTTGTACATGGTGTCTGCACAGGGGTCTAAGTTCAGCATCAATAAGGGCCCAGGTTTGGTTTGCAGGCTGAAGCTAAGCTGAGGAGGAGCCCTAAATCCCCTCCCCATCACTGTGTGGGGATTCAGCCAAGGCTACACATTTGGCTTCTCCTGTCTGCTTACTGTAATTTGCATACGTGTTCATTGTTAAAATTTTGTGCATCGTACAAAGCACTGGTAACTGAAACCTTCCCACAAATACCATGAGTTAAGTACTCTAATCCTAGGATTCCCACGTGAATAGCTTTATTTTGTTGAATGTCCCAGACTGACAAAGGTGTTTGTGTCTCTGTACAGGTGCACCTGGGAAATTGCTACAAGGAAAAAGCACATCAATAGCATGAGCATTTTCCTAAGAGAGAACAGTCCTAAACTGTAGCTGGATGCACCACTTGTGTCTTCTGTGAAATCAAGCTCAAACTGAAAGCAGACGGCATGTGATTCTTATGTCAGGAGGAGGTGTGTATTTCTTGGTGGACAAGCATTCTCTGTGGCAACTTGCTATAGCTACCATTTCTCAAAAATAAACCGAACAGCCACTTTTGTGTTTATTTTTCCATTAAATGGTAATTGGCCTGCCTGGCTGTATACTCCCCTTATTGCCAGAAGGAGAAAATTGTAAAGTTATCACTTAGTTTTAAGTAAATATTCTTAACTGTTACCCTTGTCCACTCTGAAATAATAGTTCAACAGCAGTGACTAAAGTGATCAGACTTGTTTTGCCTGATTTTCAAGTAAATTTAACAAAGTAGATTGAAACACTTAAACATTACTTAGTTTTCCTTCCACGTAGAAAGGGCCATGAATGAAGCACAGTTAGAGAGAAAAGGAAAAACCTGTGAGAAACTTGAAAATTAAATGGGAGCTGGGGACAAGAAGGAGATTTTAGTACCCGCTTGCCTGTCTTTCCACAGGTACACAGGCGGAGACCAATCACTACCTATCAGTTAAGGAGCCTAGTGAGCAATCTTTAGCCTAAACGCATCTTTCTGCCTGTAGATGATATTTAATATTTAAGATACCAAACATCCTTTTTTTTGCCTTAGTATAGACAAAAATAAACATTAGCTGCAAGGGGAAAGTAGACACTAAGTAATAAATCTTGGCATGTTCCTAGCGCCAAAATTTCATTTGCCCATCTCCTGCTTGCTGTCTCACATCTCCTGTATTTACTGTTGTAGTTGGGGGTGGGGGCTTTCATGAAAGCAACCACTTTCGTTTGCAGAAGGGGATAGACGAGAATTTCTAATGGGGATTAAGATACATCCTCTCTCCTATCGTGGACAAAGTGAGCAGAAGAATGAATTTTCAGCACCTGCAGCTGCAAGAGGGTTGGCAGGGGATAAATCCTTGTGCTCAAGAGCCACAGGACAGTCTTTTCAAATGACTCCTCTTCCCCATGCCCTCCTCTTTGCTCTATTCTGATAAAGCAGGTGAAAGTAAGATGACAGCCTGCTCTTTAGGAAGTAAGATATGTCTGCTAGGGTAGCTATGGAATGTGACACTGGAAGGCTGACAAGATTTGCATAGCCAAGTTATACAATTTCTAGAGTTTTCTCCCTTTTAAAAAATAATTATTTATTTTCTATAGAGGAAAAAACATGTCAAAAAATTTCCTGTTGTGGCTTTTTGAGTGTTGGTTCCTTTTAGAGCTAATTTCACCACACCTGAAACATTGCAATCAATTTTTTTAGACCATTTTTTTTTCACTGAATATTTTCAGTGGAATTGTCTTTTGTGACTTTATTTTTTTTCCCTTTATGATTTTCTCTAGCATTAAATGAATACTTCTTACTATAAGGAACAAACGTACAGGAACATTTAGTCGCCCTGTTTAGTATGCAACATAATTTAGTGCTTGGATTGCATATTCGGTAATTGTGTATGTGTGTATATAGCTAAATATGTACTTCTCAGTAGAGATTAACCTCCTATCAACATATGATACTGCAAGTCTGCAGTGTTTGCATAACATTTAGACAAACTGGTAAAATTCTAAAATCTAGTGCTTTAGAATGCTTAATGTGTTATTCAAAACCATGCTAAGTGTGCATGTAGGGGATCATGAGGTCAATTGGTGTGCTGTTCGTCTTGGCCTCTGTAGATGCTTTGAAGTGCAGCTAAGTAGGAGTGATAGGATTGCTTTGTAGTACTGTTGCCAGTTCGACTGTTGCTCTTCTGCCATCTCTAAATGAATTTTTTTGAAAATTGACAGCTCTACTAGATCTTGTAAAATAGTAGTGATGGTAGATGATGCTTTTTTACATTTTGTCTTTAGTTTCTTGACTATTGTACTGATTTTAAATTTGAGCTGATAGATAAAATTGAACAGCTGAAGAGACACAAGACATACGATAGATTTGAGGCTTGCAATAGGTGTCTTCAGCTTCCTATGCTAAATGACTGAACATCAGCCAGTAGTGAAAAGGCATTACAGGTCTGGGTCTAGTGAGCTGGCAAATGCATGTTCCTTGCAAAGAGATGGAAGGATTTTGGCAGGAAATGTTATTGTACTTTCAATCTGCAGATGTTACAGAAACAGAACGAGTGTCTGTTCTTTTTAAACAGTATTTAAACAGGAGGATTTAATTGTTCCACGTTAACTCATGTCATGCTTCAGCCTAACTTATAGAATTCAGAGAGAATGAGAATGATTGAGTCACGTTCTATTATCTTCTTCTACATTGCCAGGTTTCCTATGATGGAAATTTTGTCCTGCTGTCAAGGGCTTCAAACCTAAACTTAATTTTTAGCATTTTCATAGGATAAAAATGCAATTGACAAAGGGGAAAATGAGAGGGGAGGGGAGGGGAGGGGAGGGGAGGGGAGGGGAGGGGAGGGGAGGGGAGGGGAGGGGAGGAAAAAAAAGTAATGCTATAAGCAGAAGGAAAGCCAGCAAAACTCTAGTGGGAATACTTGTTAAACACAATGTTATCGCATGTTGAAAGGAAATTCTTAAAAAATAATCTTCAGATGTTTAATTTCCAAGTAATGACTTTACCTAAGGGCATAAAAGGAGAGGAGCTTTGAAACTTTTACTTCCCCTGGTAAAATAACTTCATTAGATGTTTACCACTCTTAATCTTTAGAACGCTGTCATATTATTTATCACTTTTCCTATATTTTTATCACAAGTCACCGTTACAGTGAGATTGAAAGAAAGGATGGGAAAATGCTGTCTGCAAACCATACTGTTTAAGGCAGGTGATTTATGAATAATCATGCAGCATGAAATGGAAATGAATGAATTCTGGCTGCAAATAGCAGGCATTTGCTGTTGTACAAAGAGGGAGAAAATACTTCTGAGGTCTCCAAAATTTTTTATGTGAAGTGCTGCCATTCTGGCCGGCTGATGAGTCAAAAGAGGATCAAACCATGGGCACTGCAGTGGTGATAGTCCTCTGAACCGTTCCTTTGATGTTATGGTGATTAATTAAATATTGGGAACATATAAGGTAAGGGTTATACTCTTTTGACTTCAATGGGTCTCCATCAGCCTGTACAAGTATCTGGTTGTAACTGCTCTTTTCTGATCCTTCAGGTATGCAATCAGTTTCTTCCAAATATAAAGTTTGCATTTAGAACCAGATAAATTTCATGCACAGAGATGAATATAAAGACACTTCAATTATCTTACACTGCTTAAGGCCTTAGTTGGGCATTATGCTTCACAGATTGCAACGACCATTTTCTCCAGAGAGATTCAACTCACTAACAACATCATTAGCCATTGCCTCCATCTCACGCTGCTGCTACAAAATCAATTACAAGGTCCAGATAATCAGTTGTGCATACAAAAATGTGTACTACACAAACCCAATGTTTGATTAAAAAAATAAAAATATTAAAAAATCACAGTGTTTGATTAAAAAACATATAGTTGAAGCTTTTTTGGAAAGAAAACACCTTCCAATGACTATTCAGACAGCTCAGTTAGAAACAAAATGTAGATGATATAAAATAACAGAATAACTTCTCAACGTGGGAAGAAGTCACTATAGTCTTGTGCTATAGAAATAGAACCAGCTCATCTCTAACCATTGAGTGATCCTGTGAAGTCTATAGCTTCATGGTTAAGTGTGATGTTCAATCTCCTCTTAGGGCTTTACAGCAGAGATCTCAGGGCATGAAACATGATGTTTTAAGATGACATTACTGTCCTGAAGAAAGTGTTCATAAAAGTGCAGGTGTAAGAAAAGTTTGATTTGTAATTACCCTAACCAGTCACATCTGTCTGCAAGCTTTAAAGATTCTTTTAATCACAGGTCATAGTCTTTGATGTGTTTGGTTACCTTTCATCCCTTTTTCCAAAATTACCTTCTCTGTCTTCATTACAAGCCAAAACCATGATCCTCAGCGCTTCTAGAATCCATACATCATACATCCATACCCTATTTGTGTACTCAGAAATATTTTTACAATTTTGACTTTAAATTTTTTTGTTCCCATTCTAGTCTTGGTATAGACTCAATAGTGACTGAACCCTTGCTCTTAACCTTTGATTTTTTTCCTATATATCCCTAGGGGTTTTTTTTATTGCTTATTGGGTAATTATTTTTTTATCTGCTCATTACAATTCTAAAAGAGCTAGCAAAAGATTTAATGATTTGCTATTCCAATACTAACATCTTTCAAAACTTTATAAAGGACTTGTATGCAGACTAAATTGTGCCATTTGGACTAGTCTTCTGTGGGTGTTTCTACTGTAGTACTGATACCTCCTCTATTCCTTGTTGAGTTTCCATCCATCATAGCTGACACTTTGAATCTCGCGTATATTGCTCTGATTTCACTGGGATTACTTTTAGAGTAAAATACAGTCTAGCATGAGGTAGCCCAATGTGATCTCATCCCTCACTCTGTGTCCAAGGATACATCCAGGCAGCAAATGGAGCACATTCACAATGAATCAGTATTAGAGAACTCAAAGGCTATGTCATAAACCTGCTGCAGCTTGTGATCCAAAGCAGTACCTTGATTTGATTTTGGAATGTCTGGCATAAAGGGCAACAGTCTAGATAGCCAGTATACATATATATATATATATTTATACACGGCTCTTTAACACCTGTTTCTTTATCTGAATTTGTCCTTCATTGTAAGACAAGGACCTGCTGAGGGACTATTAGAGCTTTTTAAAAAAACGGAGTCCTTAGTCTGCTGTTCCATACCATTTATACTTTAATCCCTATGTTGTAATCATCCATAACAACAGGAGCCTTAGAAAGTAACTGTCCATTAAGTGTTTATTGCAACAGAGCAGAAGCTATGCATTTCATTACAAGTATTAAAATCTGGGCCTAAATTTGGGAAATGTACATGCTCTGCAGATGTCTGATTCATTCACTCAGGACTATTTGGTATCAGGGATTAACTGCTGGAAATTAAAGAAACAATAGGTGGCTATGGGCTTTTTCATTTTCTTTTTTCTACCCGGTAGACAACAAAATCTTACAATAATAGAGTGAGCGACAATGGCATTTAATGATTTTCTGGGAAGGAAGGAATATACTTCAGCAGGGAGCCAGAAACATGTCATACTGATGCTTAATGTGCTAAAGTTTAAAACCCCAAACCTCAACAGTTGGTAACTAAGACATGCTGAGGACAAAACAAGTAGCCCTGTACTTATTCACCACCTCATACTTCAGTGACATTTGTAGCATCCTAGTTTCAAAACAGAGAGTAACCAAACAGAAATGTGGAGAGGTTTATGCCAATTTTAACACAAATGAGAATTACAGCCTGTAGAAAGTTATTACTTGAACACTATGTCAGACATCTTTGACAATTCAATTTAAGCAAGTTCCTAGGCCTTTATTTTCTGTAATTTTAAAGGAAAAAGAGTTATTTAGGGTTTTTTTTAAAATAAAATTTTAAACAATATGTATTATTTTGTGTCACTGACTGAAAAAAAACTATGGAGAAAGAGAGTGGGAGAAATAGCAGCCTTTCCACTGAGCTGCGCTTCCTGGGACACCTTGAGACCGAGGTCAGGCTGTGCTATCAGCTTCTTGTTTGGCAGTTAGATACAAGAAATCACTCCTGATGTCATAAGCTGGTCTTCACAAGTCACCTAGCCAGTTTAGGAGTCACTTGCTTAAACCTCAGGGCTAGTGTCTTGTTAGATGTCTTTAGTATCCAGGCTACCTGAGGAGGGCTGGCAAATACATCACAGGACATAGACAAGGTCGTGCCCCTCTGGAGAGGGAGTGGAAGGCATGAGGTCTAATCTACAGCATTTAAATTGATACCAGATGCTTGTGTTTGGCAGCCAGGACTCAAATCTCATTGTAAGAGGCAACTAGATAACATCATCAAAAATAGAAAAAGAAAATTATACTTTGGACTTACTACTTAGCTTAGGTCACCTGTTATAAGCCTGAACTTAATTCTATTACCCTCTGCTAGAAAGGGGTCATGCCCAAAATATTTGCCAATCATCTCACATATTTACTTCTTCCTTATAGAAAAAAAAAAAAGAAATCACCTTTCCTGTTGAACTATTTGTATGCATTTGGAAAATGTTGCATTCCCCTGGTGCACCACTCCATTTATTCACATCAAAGTTCTCCACCTGTATATTGATACCACTACAGGGAGATACATTTCTCTAAGTAGAAGATAGACATCTTTGAATGAATACTGTAGATGCAGAGTGGGTGTTTTTGACTCCTTTCTTCTATCTTCTGGGCTTAAATAAACCACACAGCTATTACAAAGACATGGTCCCTGTGCAGTACCTGCAAATATTATTTGCTCTTTTATTAGAATGGAATCATATGTTGAATGATTAAAATATATTTATGCATGTTTTGATACATACAAGTGTAAAAATAACTGAGTACATATTTTTTTGTAAGTAAAATTCTAGAGTGTTTTTTTCTTGTGCCTTGGTGGTTGCCCAGTCTAAGTATTTTAAAAGATCAGTCTTAACTTGAACTGATCTCTTAAAATAGATGATTTTGTAATTGCTATTACAAACATTATTACCCTTTTTATTAAATACTTGATTTAGCAAGTTTTAGATTTGAGAATGGCAGTTACAATTGCATGTTGAAAAATAACTGTTTGTGACTTTTTCAGTTTGTTTGGCTGCTCCATGATATGTATTTTCTTGCTTTCTTCTCAAGTTTTGAACAAGAAGTCTAGAAAATATGTGGAACATTAGGTACATAAGACTGACAAACTGACAAGAATTCTTAATATCTGAATATTCCTGTTAGAATCGTAACATTTTGATGTAATAGTTGGAAAAACTTCATAGAATCATTAATGTTGGGAAAGACCTCTAAGATTATAAAGTCCAACCATCAGCCCAATACCACTGTTCCTACTAAACTATGTCCCAAAGTGCCACATCTACTTGTTTTTTGAACACCTCCAGGGATGGTGACTCAACAACTTCCCTGGGCAGCCTGTTCCAATATTTGACCACTCTTTCAGTGAAGAAATTTTTCCTAATATCCAATCTATACCTCTCCTGGCATAACTTGAGGCCATTTCCTCTTGTCTTATCAATTGTTACTTGGGAGAAGAGACAAATACCCACTTTGCCACAACCTCCTTTTGGGTAGATGTAGAGAGTGATAAGGTCTCCCTTCAGCCTCCTCTTCTCCAGACTAAAAAGCACCAGATCCCTCAGCTGCTCTTCGTAAGACTTGTAATCCAAGTCTGGATGTTGAATCCTTCTCTGCCTTTGTTGCCCTTCTTTGTACATGCTTCAGCACTCAACATCTTTCTTGTACTAAGAAATGACAGGTGTACTTCATGCATGATGTTGAAAGGGTATGGTATACTTGTTGCTAGAGAAGAAATAGTTCTATGGTATCTTGAATACATTTGTCATACAAGAGTATGTTTGTAAAGTGAAAATTTATAGGACTGAAAACATGTTGGTACATAAGATTTGTGCCAATAACTCTTTTACAGCTCTTGTGTACCTTGGATAGGTAAACTTTTTGCTTCAGTTTCTTTACTTGCAAATGATAAGTTTAATTATCCAGTTAGACTTAATAACAGAGTGCAGTTGCAAACCAAGTTTAAATACCTTGCAATTAAATAAAATACAGTATTTGGATTTTGATAGTAATAAAATGGATAAATTATGTCATCAAATATTTTGTGTATTTCTGGCTGAATTGACTTAATTTCTAGATAGCTTTCTGAAGCTTTTTTGTAACAAGTGAAGTGTACCACTGGCATGAAGATTTATTGCATCAGTTAACTCTTAAATATCTAGCAGCATAATAAAATCTGCTGGCGAAGGGACCATATCTAGCCCACAGGGAATAGCTGAGGGCTGTACCTCACGTGTAGGGCACCTGTGCTCTGTGACTTTTGTCATTGTCATGAATCCCTGATGAGCACCCTGTCCACCAGCCACTGACATCCTTGGAACGGTTCTACTTCCCAGGTTAGCCCCAGTCTCTCAGGTGTCACATAGCTGCCTCCACAACCATTGCTTATTTTTTCTTTTTTGGTTTAAAGGAGAGAAAAGAAAACTCCCCGTTCTCTGCACAAGTGGGGATACTGCAGGTCCTTACAAAAAAAAATTGTTATTAAGCTCTTATACCTTAGATAGGATTAGAGCTGACTCCTCTATTCATGATTTGTGCTTGTGATCTAAGAACAAAATCTTTTTGTACTTAATCTGTATTAGATGTTTCTAATTGCCACAATTGCAAACGTGTAGATCAGGGAATAAAGCTAACCATGCAGTAGCTGTGCACCCATCAGAAGTGCCTGTTAACAGCACCTGGAACATTAATGAAGTCTAAAATTGAGGATATGAATGTTTGTAAATAGAGACATTGCTGAAGTTTTTACAGCAGCTTTTATTCTTCAGACTTTTTCTAGTAGGTAACAAGAGAGCAGTAAAAAGTATTTAAGCCATAAGAATGAAAAAGAATAAATAGTAAACATGAAGTGGAAATAATTTTATAAAAAATACTGGAATAGAAATACAGGTAACATACAGGGAAATGTCTACCTTAGATCAAATATAAGTGGTGATCTAGAGGAAGCAGCATTTTTGAATCCAAAACCATTATACATGCTTAAGTTTCTCCTTTTTTAATGTCTTTAAAAGCTTATGGGGCAATCTAAACTTTCATCTCAGTTAATCTGAAAGATCTTAACATTGTGCTTTAATGTTACATCAAAGACATAGTAGCACTGTAAATTTAACTACTATGCCTTTTTGAATAAGAGTTGTATTTTGTCATAAGATTTTTTTTGTGAGAAAATGGTAGATTTCAGCTGATGAATGAAATGTTTTAAAATCGTCACTGAAAAAAATAATCCCAACTGAGGTAAAAGATATATATACAAAGAGACTATTTCAAGTTATTGAAATGCAGACAGTAGGGGGATAAAAGCCTATGGGAAATCTACTTTTCAAGTATTCAGCTTCTTAAATTTCTAATACCTTGGTTTCCCATTGTAAACATGTGAATTACAATCCTGTTTCTGTTAATAAGTGGAAAGTATATGCTGATGATATCAGCCTTTCTTTCCTTTGCCCTTCTATGGAAATCAAAGTTATTTACCTGCTGGTATGAGCAAATGTTTACAATACAAGGATGGGATGAGGTGTATTTTATGAGTCGTATGGAAGATTGTGCCTTTGCTTACAGTCTACTCTTTGCTAACTTTGCTGATCACTGAAATATTTGTTCATGGAGGGAAAAATGAAAAGCTGGTCTTCTTCAACTGAATTGGAATAATGAAGCTGACAGAATCAGATGTTTTCCTGTCACTGTGGGGGATGCTTCAGGTTGAATTGGAAAGAATGAAGGTTAATGGTTGGAAACAAAAGGGAATGTAACAGATTTAGTTTGATCTTCATTTGTGTTACATGTTTGTTTGGTTCTCAGAAGTTGTTCTGTTCAGATTGAATTATTTTGCGCTGAAATAGAAAGACTATTTCATATACAGGGTTGATAGGTCCAAAAGGAAGAGAAAGAAGTACTGTTTTCTGATAGTGTATTTCCCGATAGAAGAGTTCTTCTGATCATACTCAAGTGTATGAGACTTGACTTGGTGTGGACGGAATCGTGTCTACAAGTTGTACGAGCTGCCCAATGCACCTAATCTGCCTTTCAAAAAGTTGGAGAGGAAGAACTCAATTTATTAATACTTGTAGGAGGCAATGGCATGATTTTATTGTGATTACTTTGAGCATAAACATCTAATTTCAAAATCAATAAGAGCCTATGAAATCCCTTCTAAACTTTTAAACTCTTGGGACTAAATGAAAGACACTCAGCACACTAACATCTATTTTCTGGAAGCCAGCATTATCACCTACTTAGCAAATTGTTTTGGTCAGGATGTATAATCTATGTAAACAGACACAAAATGAGGAAAAAAATTTATTCAAAATGGTGATAATCTTGACCTAAGTAATTAAAGTGTTAGTTTTTGAGTAGCTGTAGTGGGGAGTGTCAGTAAATCTAAACATCTGTATAGAACCCAGCAGACATTCATACCAACCACACCGTACTTCCTAGGATCTATCTATTAATTTCCCTTTTATTTAAGTACTAGCCATATTGTTTTTGATGCTGTAAAATTAAAAGGCAAACATTTACTCAATATTCAGGCAGCATATGAACATTGCCTTATATCTTAGTGAGTAGAGAATTAATTTTGTATTAGTAATACGCATATCTCCATTCTCAGGATCAGGTATGAAGCTTCTCTGAAGAGCGTGATCTAAAACAGAAATAAAAGTGCCTAGTGTAAGTCCTGAAGTAATTTTCCATTATTCTCAAATTATCTATAACCTTATAATCTCTGTTTTATGACTGCAATTACTGTTGCAGCTGTGAAGTTTATATTCTTCCTTCATTTAAATTCCACAATAAAAAAAATAAAATTATATGACTAATCAAGATACATTGGTCAATCTATTTTATTGTTATGTCTTGTTTATTGGCAGCTTTAAAAGTGTTTTTAAGCATTTGATTAAGTTATCTGATGAGAGTGTTTCTTCGTCAGGGTTTCAGCATTAATGATGTGTCAATACACAGTAAAGAAGTAAAGCTTTGTTGTTTGAACTAACAACAGAATTGCAACAGAAATTTGTTTTCCTTTAACTGCCAAGTGCCTGCAGAAGGGCTGAAATTATTAACCAAACAGTTTAAGTGGAAGTTAACTCATCTACAAAGCAATGTGTATTTTTCTCAGATCTTTCAGATTTGAATACAAACAAGATTTTCTCTTACACTTGAAAGAAAGTGTGGCTGGCAGGCATGACATGGTCAGATGCCTGAAGGAACAGTAATTATTCCTCTATTATTGTATTGCACAGGCTATTTTCCAACATGATAGCAGAAAAAGAAATCTGTTCTCATCATATTTTTGTCATTATAATTTGAAAAGCTCATCTCTCATGGTTCTCTGCATAAAACCATCAGGCATTTTAAAATGTTAATAGGTCTTAAAGGGGATAACTTGATATATCCCTTTTGTGGTTTCTTGGAAAACTGGCTATTGTTGGGTCCTGTAGATCACTTGTATCAATCACTTTGGTAAGTGTCTTATAATGAGCATGCTACTACTCATGCTACTTCTTCTTACTGTTGCAAGTAGTTTTTCTAATATTGATTTAAATCTGCATCTTTGCCAGGTCATGAAAATTACTTTCTGCTCTCTGTTTGTCTCCCTCACTGGAGATCTTAGAATTTGAGTTTGGTAAATTTGCACACTGCTTTTTTATACCTTTGATATTTGACGGCTTGATCACCTTTTGGATAGAGGAGGAAAATGCAAATCCTATGAATGTATTTGCTATTCTGCCAGATAAGCCTTGATGAACATCTGATTTTCTGTGCTTTCCCCACTTGTATATGATTATCAGCAAGCATGTCAGATTCCCTGTCTGTGTTTTCTAGTGCTAAGATAACTTGTGGTTTCTATCAAGGAAAATACTATACATTGATGTTGTTACATATACGAATATCAAACTCTTATCAGCTGTCTCTTCTGTTGCAAAATGTTTTTCAAGGAAAGTAGAAAAGTCACTGCAAAAGATGATGAAAAGGCTTTTGATTTTTTTTTCTGCTATTATGTCTCTGGCAGAGTGTCTGCTGCCTACACTGGATGCATGCTTTTGGGTATGTAATATCACATGAAGTGTTAACATTTGGTAGAACCTTGTAAATTTAATCAGGTTTTCATGTGAGGTGTGGAAATCAATAGGAAAATATATCCATCTTTACCTAAAATGTTTTAACATCAAATAACAAAGGTCTATTGACATGGCAAATGCAGGATAAGTTCAATAAGAAATGCGAAAGGGTATCATAAGGATTTGAAAACAGCCTCATGTTGCACAATGTCATGTTAAATCATATTTCATAATGACAGAATAATGTAATGACAACTTCAAATGATGTCCCAAAGGGTAGGTGATTTGGGAACAAGTCTTGGTAAAACTGTCTTGTCAATACTATTTTGTCCTACTGCCAGTTCTGAGAAGAAAATATAAGTCAGGTTAAGATGCATGCATGATTGGTATTTGATAAAGAATCTTTTTTTTCTGGAAATCAGATATGACTCTTGTTTATTGCATGTTGCCAAGCTTACAGTTGTTTCATTTCTTGATTTGATAGAATTGCTGTAGGAAATTACAGATTGGCTATGTTTTTATATTATAACAACATGCTTAATTTTCTTTTTCCATTTGAATGACTGAGGCTGTTGTTTATATGCATCCTAAGGATGCATAGATACAAGAGATGAAGATAAGCAGTACAACAAGGGTAAATGAGAATTTAACTCCATCATGTGCTATTTTTCTGATTTAAATAGTAGGAAAAATAAAAGGAATTGCAAGCAATATCTTTATAATTTATTAATCCTTTGTAAAATTTCTTTAACCTTTTTCTCTTCCTGACCAGTTCCATTAATTTTCTGAGTATCAGGTTTGAACTCTGTTAATTCTTAAATCTTCCTTCATCAGTTCCTTTATGTTGTCTTGTAGCTATGTGCATCTGTTCAGATATACACTTAAGCAGAGAGGGTTATGAAATGGAAACTCCTTCATAAAGTGAAATTAAACAGTTTTGTGAAAATGCTTGGAATTATCATGGTCCCTTTGGATCCAAGCTGGGAACAAAACTATACATTACTGGCAGTGCTTTCCTGCTCTTTTTATTTGCTTTGTTTGATTTAGTCTTTTGTTCCATTTATTTGTGTTTGGTTTTACTGAACTGTGCCACTAAAAGAGAAAATGAGTTTCAATATTGAGCAGTTATATTTCTAACAGTCAGTACGATAGCAACAATAATGAGAATCTCATATATTATGCAATACTTTTGATTTCATATGTTCCCAAAGTGCTCTAGTAATTTAACCTTTAGACTGGGATTAGCTCAGCTCTTCCTGGCTAAATCTTCCACTAGAATGAAGTAAATAATATCCTTACTTCTTTAAGACAAAAAAACCCAAAACAACAGACCTTCTGTAACACAGAACATCTGTCCCAGCCATACGGCACCCAGCTGCTTGGCTCCTGGGTGCAGAGAGGTCTGCAATCGTTTTGGTTGAGATACAGTATCTTGTGCTTCTGTTCAGTCTTTTAAATGAGTGATATAAAAATCTAGATTGAGGTTGAGCAACAACTTTAAAATACAGATGTGATATGGATTGAGCTGAGACGTGTAATGGCAGAAAAAAAGGGGAATTTATTACAGAAAGTGATAATACATAAGTATATAAAGAAGACGTCAATCTAAAATTAGGCTAAATTAGAAAAGAATATCAAGCCTTTATAAAGCTTTAAAAAAAGATTATTTTTCAGTTTCTGGCTCTTTTGGAACTTAGACCGTACAACAGCCAGATCCCCTGCTTGACCTGCTATTATTTCCTTAGGAGCCTTTTATTTGAACACAGCATCCTTCAACCATTCAACAGAAGACCTTGAACTCTGCTGCTTCTCATAGCAGAAGTTATGCTGAGAATACTTTTAATAACACTTCTTTTCTTCTAGGGATGCTTCTAGAATATATATGCTGCTGGTTTCCTTGGAGACTGACGTGTAGTCAGCACAATGGCTCTACTACACCTGTAAATCAGACTTCAAAAGAAGACACTGTCGTTGTTAGTGGAAATAGTATACAGGATGGTGAAAGAAGAATATTTTGCTTTCTACTTGTCTTCCAGAGAATGAGGTGTCAGTAGTCCCATATAGATGCTGGAGGTCTAGGGACCATGAGATTTTGTCAGATGGTGAAGGATGGGCAGCTCTGTGTAGCAGAGTTCAGACTGCCTGGACATTTTATCAAAGTACAGCACAGGGCTGCTTTTAATTAGTAGACAACAAGACCTTGCTTTGCAGATGGTTTTGTGGATGCAGAAATTACAGAGATAATAGTGTAAGTATCAATAATTGTTTATATGTGACAAGATATTTTAGTAATTCCAAGTAGCAATTCTAATAGTAGATGTTGTACTTGGGACATGGTCTAGTGGCAGATTTAGCAGGGCTGGATTGATGGTTGGACTTAATGGTTTCAACTGTCTTTTCCAACCTTAGCAAGTGTAATCTAAACCTGCAATCTGAATCCTTAGCAACTTCTTCCGTGTTATGTGTTATCACATATCTTGCAGTTTTTGCATATCCCTTTTATTTATCCTTCCTGCATGAAGAGATAGGGCCTATACACTGTAAGCAGATGAGTTTGGATCTCTTTCTGCAACTCAAACACTTTTCTTGTTTCTCCTCTGTCCTTTACAACAAGGTCTTGATGGTTTCCTATTCCTTTCTCTTACGTAGACATTTTAAAATGTTATTTGTTTTGGCAGTTAGAAATTTGGTCAATATTTAGCCTCCCAGCTTGTACACAGAAACAAAATTAAAAGATATATTTGTCTTTAGATTAGCTACAGATTCGAAAAGGGATGAAAAAAAAATAAATGGAGCCACTACTTAGGAACAGGTGATGTACTGCGAGTGAGAGAAAAAGGCTTCCAACTGGAACAGACACATGGGAATTTGGTCTAACAACACTTGGACAAATAACAATAACATATATAATCCTTTTTATTCCTGCTTTAGAACCAGTGCTGTTCCTGCCAATGTCAACAGCCGAATTTCCTGTGACTTCACTTTTAAGGACAAGTTCTCCAGAGTAAATCCAGAGCTGCAGTTGTCAGCTGTAGATACAAGCAATTTAACAAATATGTCAAATACCTTTCACAGTCTGTGCAAATTTTAAGGGTATGATTCTCAAATGTTTGATTAAATAGTGTTGTGGGCTGCTCATTGGCTGAGACTGCTGATGGAGGAGATTTTTTTGACTGCTTAACTCTTGCTTTGTAAGGGAGGTGAGCAAGGAAAGATGAGATGGTCAACAAGTGGTTATTCCAGCTTACCGTGGCATTTCCAAGTGAAAATAGAGTGATGTAGTCACCTACTGCATGATTTATACAATCCATAGCTTCAGAATCTGGTATAATAACATCTACAACATTGAGTAAAGCTACAGTTGAATGAGATTTGATCAGATCTTATGTGTTGTTTCCCACAACCTTCCATTGTACTTTGATGCTGTTAAGAGATAGCTAACTTTTCTTCTCTGTTCTCCTACTTCCTTCAGCTGTTCCTTCAGGCTTCTAAGGGTTATACAGAATGAATTAGTTTCATCCCATAAGAGGCTTTATCATGCCTGCATGATGAAGCTACCTATCTGAAAAGTGAGTTAATCCTCACTTTACATTTCCTCCTACATATTCCAATTTTCAAAATTCTTCATTCTAGGTTATTACTGAGTGGGTGCAGGTATCAGACCTTTTGTTAGCAGGTCAGCTTTGTCTCAGTTCCTAGCCTAGCAACTGTCTGGCCAGATTGCTTTGGCCTATAATACTATCCAAATAGCAGTGCATGCCATGAATTATTTTAAGAAGTACACTGTCACTTGTGCTATACTGCTACAGACCATGTCTCTCTTCTTCTTAGAGGATTCCAGAACCTATCTACCAATATCTACTCCACAGTATCTCTTCTAAACATGATTTGGGGACACCTGGACATAGATTATGCGGCAAGTGTACATTTGAGTACATGCTTGGAAAGACCCTCTAATGTCCTTTAGATGAAAGCAGCAAGGAGAGATCATGGACTCCAGAAGACCTCAAAAGTCTTATTACCCTCTCGCAACCTGAAAATGAGGCAATAGCAGAAGGAAGGATATAAGTTAGGTGAATTGTTTCTCAGACTGATTTCAGAATCCTTAGCAGTAGCCATTTTAGCTTCACAAAAAACAATACACAAAGCACAGCTCAGCTCCTACTGAATCACCAAGCTGTCCCTTCTCAATTACCCTCTGGATCTCATTCACCCCTACATCTTTATTTCCACTGTCATTTTCTTTTTATCATTGGTTGCTACAATACTCAGTGAGCATGTACCCACTGTTGCTAAGATCTCTGGTATGTGACCCTTATCAGGATGCAACATTCTACAAGAAAAAATTAAATGTGCCTATCACAAAATACAATTTTTGTAAGTCATTGACAGAGGTTGAAAACACAGCACCTCAGACCTTTTCTATTAGATGGCAATAAGACATAACTGATGGTTTGGAAAATCTCTAATGAGTGTTGTGCTGACGGAATGCAAAAAGCTCTTCTAGAAATTAATTATCATTATATTACCCACTGAGTCCTGATTTTGTAGCTAGATGAATTTCAGTTGTTTGTGAACTTACATGTACACTCTGATTGTTTTTTGTTTTCTAGTCTGAATGACAAATTCTATTAGTCCCCTCCAAGTTTTTAAGATGCTAGATATGAAAATAATTAGCACATTATAGCACACATGAAACTCTTTAATGATCTTTAATTAAACATTCTGCATAAAAGGGTTTTGTCTTGCCTTGATGTACAGGCTAAACTCCCATTTGTATTAATAGAACTTATGTGTGTTTGATGAAAAGAAAACAGGGCCACAGTTTGTAGGGGGAAACTTCAAAGAAAGTAATAAGATTTACAATAATAGATGTTACAGATATACCCAAGGAAAAAAAAAATCTGAAACTCACACTTTATACAAAGTAAACAAATTAATTATTTTAAATTAATTACTTAGATAATAATAGCTTGTTTCTAATTTTTCAGTTTTCGTATATTCATATGTTTTGTAGTACTCACAGATCTTATCTAGATGGAGTCTTATATCGTGTGCTGTATAAATATGTAATGAAATTGCTGCCTCAATGATATTGCAGTCTTAATTTTATTTATAGCCTAAGCAATCCCTAAGGAAGTCTAGAACATTGAGTTCCTACATAAGTAAAGTATTTGCTATTGATTCCTTATAAGCTTCAGTGAATCATTAAATAAACTACTTTTCCTTACTGGGTCTGATTATTTGAGTCAACCACTAACATTTGTTCCTGTTTATTAATTGGTACTACTAATGTGCCCTTGGATAATCATGTACAGAGGGAATATCATCTATCACTTAGCTCAAGGATGTGTATTACATATTAACAGTTAAAGCTGACAGAACAAATCTAGTTATTCTAATTGTTAAATAAGCATTTTGATTCTTGCAATTTTTCAGTTCTATCTTGCCAGAAGAAAGCCTTTCTTTTTCATCTAACTAATAACAAGCTGAGCAGACTAATTCACATCTGATTTCAGGAGTAAAGAGAAAATGTAGTATTTTTTCCAGGATGAAACACAGTACATCAGAAATTTCTATAATTTGAAAACTTTTTTCCCATGATTCAAATAAAAATCTTGTAAAGATGGAAATTTTCTGAACATTAAATAATAATTTTCAATAGCTGATGACTAAAATGACAGTTTATGACTAAAGTAGGGAATAGTTTTAATATTTTTTAATATTGTATAGAAAAACAATCCTTAATTTTTCAAACCCAGATGTTTTAATTCTGCTATGGTTAATGTTGTGTGTATATATATGCTGATTTAAACAATCCACAGAAAGACATCAAACCTGAACCCACACCCTATATAAAATAAGGTGTCTTTTAACAACACAATTTACCACAGTGGGACATACGTGATTCCACTTTGATATTTTGTAGTAAAGGACTGTGTCATGGATTGACCACTTTAGTGTTGCATATTAATATCATATGTGTGAGATGCAAATAAATCTGATTCCTAAATAGAAAGCTTTGACTGTCTAGACACACCGAGGAGGCACCAGACTTCTAGGTGAGACACCTGCAAGGACAGGACAGGGGCAACCTGTGCTCCTAAGCTAGGTCATGTGTCACAAACAGAAAGGCTACAAAGTTGTTGAAGACTGGTAGCAGCAGCAATAAAGAGGCAGTTTTAGCAATTTTTCTAGAGCAAGAATGCCCTAGAGCAAGGCTATGACTCATCTGCCAAACTACTGGGCTAGATGCAATTAAAGAAGCAGAGTCCATGTAAATTTTAAATAATACTCGGTCAATAATTGCTTTTGTTTATATTTCAGGGTCTTCTTGACATCTCTGGGTGACTCATACATGGCTTCAACTGCCACATTTGGTATGCCTAGCAGAACCTCATAGTTAAATTTCCCCTTCTGTACTGCAGCCACTTTGTGCTTTATGCAGGAGTCTGTTGAGCAGCAGTGGCTATAAGCTGCTTTGTACATCCTGTATTTTCCTGGCAAGACGTTTGCACTAGGGTGATGCTGCTGGCACATACCAGCTGTTGGACTGCTCCAGTTATCTTCTACACCCTTCCCTGATTCCACTTGCTCCATACAGCAAGAGGTTGTGAAAGGAGAAACAGAGAATCATTTTAGCAATTCTTTATCGCTCAAGTCCAATTAAATCAGTAGTATAATACACCTTAAAATCCCTCTTTCTTTTTGGATTATTGAGCTGGGACACAACAACAACAAAAAAATCCCCTCAACAACACCAAAGAAAGATTTCTTTACAACCAGCTGACACATCAGCCAGTAACAGGAATGCGTTTCACTGGATCACTGAAGTCAGCAGTGGTTGGGGTCCATATCTGAGCAACTCTGTCCTGTATAAACTCCATTCCTGTTTTTCAAAAGCTTTCAATATTAGACATGAAAAAAATGGTTGATAAAACTTCTAATAAAGTCTTCCCTTTAAATGTGTTCACAGAACAGAGCTTCTAAGATATTTGTATTCATGGCCTCTCTGCTGCTTGTTGTTCACCAGAATCAAGATGAGCTAATTTGTCCAATGTTTGCTGAAGACAAAGTAATACATGGAAAGTAAGAATTTCCAAAAAAAACCCAACTTTGCTGATTTACAAACAGATTAGATATTTTTTGCACCTTGTATATCCTATTAATCCCAATGCCAATTAAATGAATTGTAAAATTCATATTGATTCTGTTGTAAGTAATATTTTCCCCTCCAGGCATGCATATTTCAGTGTTGTGAGCCTTGGCTATTGCATTTTTTGGTGTTATTTCATTGGATGACTTGCATATTTATTTAACACCTTTTTGGAATTTATTCTCACACTATGAACATGTTTATGCTTAAATAAACATATAAATTGTGAAGTGCAATTTAAACTGAGCTTTTCTTTTTAATAAATTGGGCCTAAACAATTGGGATGCAAACATTTCCTTGCAGTACCATATGGTTAATGAATCTATATAGCTGTCAGTTTTCAGTATAGCTATTGAAATCAAAGCTCACTAGCAGACCTGCTGATAAGAACCTGCTTTTAAAAGACAAAACTTCAAAAACTGAGGCAGAAGGTGAACCAAAAGGATTTCAAAACCATTTTTTTAGCAAATGGATTCACGACAAGAGGTATTATAGAGACCTTTTACACTTTTACGAAAAGCTATAATTAAATAGCAGTTAGAAGCAAACTAAGTTGAAATTAAAATAAAATTTTTAGAAATTAATATTTTGGGGGGTCCGTGAAGACAAAGTATTGTGTAATCCTCTTGATTTTCTAGGGTAACTGCTAGAAAAGACAGTTTGATTTTTACCCTCTTCACTAAGCAGCAACTACAGAGTCAATTAGTCTCCAATGTTAGCAAGTGGGTGGCATTTACTTTTTTAATAATAGGGCTGTCTTTACAATGGAGGCAGCACAGATCATGATCGTGCATCTTACCTTTTGAAGCAGGAACAGTAAAGACTCTGTAAATGGGTTTAAGCAGAAAGTTAACTAAAAACATTTTGCTGTGTCCCAAGTACATCGTTTGTTCTAATTATGGAATGGCAAATATCAAGTAGAAATGGTTCTGTGCTCGGGTGGTGATGGTGACTCAACTCTCACTAGTCACTGTAGAGCAGGCTGTCAGAAAGCATTTCTTTTAATCATACTCGTGTGCTACTTTTCTGACTCACTGCATTTTGTAAATGAAGAAAGAAACATGAGGTATATTTGTCAGTGTTGTGTTATTTAATTCTAGCAATGTCTGGAGTATTTGCTCAGTTACTGAGCTCTTTGAAGTGTTAGGCCCTTGCTTAGTAGTGATAGTAGTAGCGCATAACAAAGTTCCTAGTATTTTAGATACAACTGTGGGAGAAAGTGCCATCCTTGGACAATAATTACAATAATAGCAGAGGTAGTAGATTGTTATAACAGAAATGAACTCATACCTGTGGCTCCTTTGCATGCATTTCAGACAAATATACTAGAAAAGCACATGCACAACAGTAAAAAGAGTGTTAGTTGAAGACTTACCATATAAATAACATTAATCTGGTTCATTGTATATGGTTGGGTAATTGAACAGGTAAACACAAAGCTAGTAAGCAAACAAATATTCATTTTGAGGACTACCATTTATTTCAGCACCAATGTTAGCTTTCTATCCAGAAAAACTTGACAATTATCTATTTACGTTTCTACATCAGAAAAAGAGTTGTAATCCCATGATAGGCATTTATTATGACGTAATGCAAATTATTTACATGTAATTTGGATTTATATATGAACAGTTTTATTTGTGGCTATCTGTCGACATTTACTCATGGCTGGAGGATGTTGAGCAAGATGAGATTCATCACCCACATGAAGCAGAGAGATAATTCTGAACTTCGAAGGAGGATCTGGGCCTCTTGAAATCAACTTCCTGATTGCTTTGCGGTGTCCTACCTAGAGTTACAGAGAACTTTTTTTCAGTGATTGCAGAAACTACTGAACATTTTATCACATAATGTGTGGAATTCCACTTAACTCTGCTTTTGAAAACTGACTAGTTTTTCTTACTGATGTTTTAAGGAAACAACTTTGTTAACTAATTGTGCATTATGGTGAAGAGACAGTCAATAGCTGAGTTGTAGCTGATGTGTATTTCCTTAAAATTTTCCCTTGAGAAATCTATCAGTTCTTAAGAGTCCTTCTTTTTCCACACAATTTCTCCCTTTGCTTTATTATTTTTGCCCAAGCTCTAGAATACAGTGCATAATAGCAAACATATTGGAAGACCTCTTTGGAAGAGGTCTCTGGGACAAATTTGTAAGCAATTTATTTCATTTTGTAAAGTGAGTGTATGGATGGAAACTGCAGAACAGACGGAGGAAATGCTATTACAGATTTGTAAACAGTGCAATCAAAGATGTAGCAAGTTAGTGCCTGGCAAGATTTCAGATTTCTGGGTTTTTTGTCATTTGAGAGATCTCTTGATAAGGATGGGTGGACTGGTTTTAAAAGTGAGAGAAGAGCTACCTTACATAAGATTCTTCATAACTAGTATTAAATTATTTTCTTGTTTTGTTGCCTATTCTCCAATGTATCCTATTGAAGTTTAGTGTAGTGGTTTGGTAACAAATAGCAACATGCCAAAATACAGACCAGCTCAGTGAATGGAATAATTCAGCAGAGCCTGTTTACTGAAACTGAGGATGCGGCACTGAGGACCTTGGGTCTGTTTTCTGTTTGCTTTATTATTCCCCTGGTTGTGAACTGGGCTCCAGACTAAACATTTTGGAGGCTGATTGTTTGAGCTTCCTTTTTTGCACTATGGATGGTTGAAGTTTTTTTTTCCAGTAATTTAAGATAAATTAATTGAAATACAGTTAATGCATACATGTTTACGCATCTATTAATAGCTGTTTATATATATTTAATAAAAATAACTTGGAAGATGTGTTTTAGCTGAAGACAAGACCTGTACACCGAACAGACCTGAAAGGTAATATAAATCATCTTAAATTTTTTAAAAAACCTCATTAAGATTGAATGCACATTTTTAAAAGTTATACTGAATTTTGGAAATTGACTCTACCCGATTCTCAACCAGTAACTTTCATATACAATATACTTAGTTTACACTTGAAGATTGTTTTTAGTTTCAAGCTTCCAGGTCCTTTAGAGCCACTTTAGGACAAAAAGATTCAATCTGTTTTATTAATTATTACCAATAATCATCATGTTTCTGTTTAGCTGTGAAGCTGTATAGTGTTTTGTTCTCGGTCACCTCTTATCAATCTATACTCCTTAATGAAACAGCACAGATGTAATTAACAGGGATTTAGGAAAAAATAATTATACAGATCACACATACAGGCACACACATACAAAGAAGCCAGCTCTCAGCAGCGTTGGTTTTACAGACACGAAGGCAATAATATGAAGCAGCTATCAGCAATTTCAGGCTAAGCAAGAAAATAAGATAAGCAGGTGATCCCTATTCCTAAAGCAAACCCAGGGAAAGGTTAACAATGCTTCTGATGGTGGTGGATCAGGGCAGAGAAAAGTCTTTCTATGTGAGCAGGTAACTTTTTTTCTATTTTGATTTCCAGAGACTAGATCATTAAGCATATCATAATTTTATGTTTTGAAAGAATGTACTATATGCTATTACTTTAACAATCATAGCATTTCACAGTTCTGTGTAGTGTTTTGTTTAAGATAAAGTTATAGCCTATTTATTGTATATTTTGATGTTCCAATGATGTCTGGTTAACATGAAGTTTGAGTGTATTATACCATAAATAGGTTTTATTTGCTCTTTCTAGCAGAACTTTCAGTTCTTTATTTGCTGTGTTTGTGATTATTCTACTGAAAAAAACAATAAACTGGGCAATAAAGAATATTTAACAGTGGTACCACAGTATGATGATAGACCCGAGACAGCTAATATAAGATGCCTGAAAAACTAGTTTGAACTGTGGTAGCCAAACAATTTCAGAAACACTGTCCTAGTCAAGTGCATTTCTGGATGTGTAACTTGCCAGTTCTCATTTTTTTTCCAAATGAATTGTGACTATAGTATACCTTAAGTCAATTTGTGCTTGTGGATGAAAATGGTTTTTCCTGGACAAGTAGAAAAATACTGAATTCAGTTCAAGAAAGCTGATTTTTATGTATATTTTCAAGACCACAGGACTGTGAAAATGTTCCATTTGCTGATAAATATACTATAAGTACACAAGGTGAAGAGGGGTGGGTTTTTTCTGACCTCTGCTCTGAACTCTTACTGTAGTCTGGATATCTACTGCATAACTTGAAACCTTTTTCCATTTGGAATAGAACTTATTCATGAAATGAAGAATGATATGGCAGATTGAGAAGGAATTTAGATCAGAAGTTGTTGTTCTTTAGTTTCCTTTATGAGTTATTTTTACAGTGTCAATAACCATAACCTCATTGCCAATTATTTGCAGTGATTTTAGAAGGGGGATCTTAAGACAATAGGAGGGATTAGAGCACAGAGCTTGAGTTCAGGTTGCTAGAATCAAACACTTCTTCAAGAAAAATACTCCTTTCAAAAAAAGGTGCATAATTAAATTGTCTATTAGAATTTTTAAAAAGGAAAAAATCTCCTCTACCCAACTTTACTTGTAGTATAGGTTTTATTATAGCTTTTGGAATACAGCTATCATATTTCAAAAAATATGTTTCAAAGAAAAACAGAACAACTTACCACCTTTTCTAGCAGATTTGTCTTCCTTCATTGTTTAGTTCATTCCAGTACCATAATGTGCCACAAATAAAGAGTTTTAGTCTATATATTATGTGAAATCTGTTTGCTTTTGCTAATTTGGGTACTTAACTTGTCATCGATGTTATATAGTAGTTCCCTTCCTGGGTAACTGAGAATTTTATTAAGGAAAATGAAATATACCACATCTTTAGATGACTTGTTGACACATTAAGTACTAACTGTTATGCAACTTATATTAATGCAAATCAGTAGTCAAATCCAGGTACCGGAAGGTTGCTATAAGGTCTCCTTGGAGCCTTCTCTTCTTCAGGCTGAACAACTCCAACTCTCTCAGTCTGTCCTTGTATGGAAGGTGCTCCAGCCATTTGATCATCTTTGTAGCCCTTCTCTGGATCCATTCCAACAGTTCCATATCCTTCTTATGTTGAGGATTCTGGAACTGGACACAATACTCCAGGTGGGGTCTCACAAGAGAGAAAAAGAGGAGCAGAATCACCTCCCTGTCCCTGCTGGCCACCCTTCTTTTGATGCAGCCCAGGATACGGTTGGCCTTCTGGGCTGTGAGCACACATTACTGGCTCATATCAAGCTTCTCATCGACCAGTACCCACCAAGTCCTTCTCTGCAGGGCTGTTCTCAAACACATCATCCCCCATGCTGTATTGAAACTGTAGATTGCCCCAACACAGGTCCTTGCACTTGGCCTTGTTGAACCTCATGAGTTTCACACAGGCCCACTTCTCCAGGTCGTTCCTCTGGATGACGTCCTGTCCTGCTGGTCTGGCAACTGCACCACTCAGCTTGGTGTCATCTGCAAACTTGCTGAGGGTGCACTCGATCTTACTGTCTACATCATTGATTAAGATATTAAACAGCACTGGTCCCAGTGCAGACACTTGAGGGACACCACTTGTCACGGATCTCCAACCATTGTATGTCCTCCTGTTGCTTGTCATAGGCAAGCCTGATCTTATTCCCCTCCCACTTCACATCTAGTTTGAAGCCCTATCAATGAGCCCTGCAAGCTCCTGAGCAAAGATCCTCCCGCCCCTTTGCGGGTGTGCCTCGTAGGCCACACCCTTGTCAAAATAACTAAAATTATTATGGTGACACCAGACATGGAGCCATGTGCCTTTGAGACAAAACAGCTAAACTGAACTGGATGAAATTCAGAGGTAGATTACTGTTGATTCTTGCATATTGAAAAATTTCCAGACTAATGCATCAAAGAAAATTTGCTGTGCTGTGCATTCTCCATGTCTATAATAAGAAACTGTGTCCACAGCATCTAAAACCCAATTGATGAAATTTAGTCCATTTATTTGTTCAGCTACTCCAACTTCAGCTGCAGTTGCCTTCACAGAAATCAAAGTTACATCAGCAACTATACTGACATAAACTTTAAAAAAAAAATGAAAGAAATTGAAGGAGATAGTAGTAATAAGGGTTCTGTTTCTGCTCTTTAGAAAGTAAAAACTGTTTGCAAATATGATTTTAGTGTTATGTAGATGCTTGTTCTGTTCATGACTTGCTGTTCACTTTATCAAGCACTCAAATATCTTCAAATATTCAAATAGAGGTGTTATTGGGGAATGGCAGACCTTAAAGTGCTCTATAGTGATAAGCAAGGGGTTTGCATGATAACAAGTATACATCGTCTTTCTGGGAATTCATCGCATTCCAGGTGCATATCACATGAGAAACAGCCAATCAATGTATAGGCTTCTGAACAACCCATAGTTTTAGTTTAGTTCACACAAAATGCTTTCCAAAGTATTTTAATGATAACTGAAATTGATAAAAATAATACTTCAACAACAGTGCAGTGATAATTTACATAACTAATAAGTGAGCCCACTTGTACTGTTCTTTTGCTGCATTTTTTTCTGTTATGGTGGTTTATTTTGCATTTCTCCTTCTATTAATTTACTTGAACATTTTATACATTTCATCACCTTAATTGTGGAACATAACAGATGGACACAAACAGCCAAGGAATTTCTTGCCTCAAATGGAATTCTGGGCTATGCTGCAGCCTGTGTTCAGCTTGGCATTCCCTGTAGTGGACAGAGAAAGCCATTGGAGAATGAGAGGTCAAGGATTCAGTCAGGGTAATGTCTTCCCCTCATTTGGAGATTCTCTGCACAACTCTGTGTACAGAGCTGCATCATGATCACACCTCCATCTTCAACTTTTCTCTTCACAGAAAAAGAAATCTCCTATTATTTTGACTTGAACAGGAAGTTGCACAGTGGACTTAAAGGATCCTGCATAATTCACTCTTCTTGATGTCCAGAGTATATTTTAGTTAGTTCTTCTCTCATGTTTAGGTTCTGAAACAGCAGCAACTCTATTTGTATGCTCTTTCAAAACATCAAGAAAGCAGCATTTTCTATTGTATGTAATGTAAATATTTTTTTTTAAATTACAGTTCCTCAACTGGTTCTTGTTATGGGAATATTCTTTTCTTGTCTTACGTCCATTCCCCTCATAATAAACACATGCTGGTAAGAACATATTCCCTCAGAGTAGAAAATGTCAGTAATCCTGTGAATTTTCCTGTACTGCTGGGTATTGCTTATTTTTTGTGAAAATGTTCAGATACTATGGCAACAGAATAAACCCCTAAGAGATATTAAAATTATATCAAATTGGTGTAAGAATATTGTACAACATGTAGTTTCCAACATGTCCTTCATATATATTTTTTTTTTCCTTGTGCATAGCTTCATTGTGGAAGAAATATTTTTCTGGTTGAGGCCTTGGTACTGACACATGTTGTTTAGCAAACAGTTGTCGCATATAAACATGCTTCACCCAGAGGCTGGCACTGCAGAAGGGGAAAGGGCAGGGCAGAATGTGTGAATGTGCTTGTGGGTTCAATCAAATGACCAAGAATAAGAAAAGGGATATCAAGGGAAAGATGAAAGGGAAATTGAATAGCAGACCTTTACAAAAAGGTGTGCATAGAACTCTGAGTGTGCCAACTTGGCCCTACAGCTGACTCAGCATAGAAGTGGCAATGCACTGCTGGGGAGTGAAGCCTGTAAACTTTGGCAGTGTTTGTGCTGCAGCATGTTGGTTGGTACCTTCCCTGGTACCTAGGCTACAGATTTTAATAGCTTTGCTCCTAAGATGGTTTGGACTAAAGCTCTGGCTCATATCACTTCCCTTAACTCTTGCATATGATGGCTTGTGCCAATTTGCACGTGTTAAACAACAACCTAAAGGACTGCCTCTGTTTCCTAGAAAAGCATCCACAAACCTTTTTCCTAATATTTTATAGTAATGTGTTTGTCACACGGACAGTAAGAGTTGCTGTTTATTTTTAGTACCCAAATAATGACAGTTCCCTCTCTTTCTCCTGTTTTCATGGGAAGCATTTAAGTGTGATTTTTGTAAACATTAATATTATAAAATGCATGCATATATTGACTGATTCTGTAATTTGTATTTTCAATACAAATCTCTTAAACAGAATCCAAGAAAATGCATTTCTGCTTAATCTCTTGGCAATCAAGCAAAAACATGCATTTTGTAAGCTTTCACAAATATATAGATTATACTGTAATTCGCACGTTAGTATCTGAGTGAGCTCCTTTTGACTTAAATGACTTAATAGTTTATTCTTTAAACTATTATTTCAATTGTGTTTGGAGTCTTTTATCAAGATTGCAGTGATGTTGGTGAAACCTTGTCTTACTGAAGTTGTCTTCTGTTACTTTGGCAACAGAGTTTTTTCCACTCTGTGGTAATAACAGTTGACCTGGGATATTCAGAGATGAAATGGAAAAGAATGCAGGCTATACTAGTCTTTTTCAACCATTCTCTTGAGGGCTTTGATCTGGGTCATCTTCTCGTGTGATTATTATAGCTCCACTGATTTCACTTGTGCTGCTCTGACTTACATCACCTCCAGAAGTGGGTTGTTTATTACAAATTTTCACCAGAAGGTAGTTTATTACCTTATGAGAATAAAGCTTCACTAATCTTGCTTTTGAATCAATATTTTTATTGAATTATATTGCACAAATGGAAGTAGACATAATGTAAATGGACCTTGTCTCCTTAGAATTGTATACTCTGCCAATAAAATCTCATAATTGTATTCATTTAATGGCCATGATCACACCTGGGGTTTTTCTCTTTATATGCATGCTTGACAGCCTGATTGAATAATGGGGAGATCTGATCAACTGCTGTTTAAGTGCTGTATTCAGAATGGGTATAGATTGTTTGCTAGTCTGTAATGCATTAGCTGAAATTTTCATATAACTTCTGTTAAATCAAGCATTTAGTTTTAACTCAAAAAGCAGCTAACAAGTTGTATTCTGTTGTTCAGACAGATCAAAGTGGAGGAAAGGATACCTGAAGTAGTAAGCTTTTAGATATCCTTCCTTTTAAGTTCTCTTCCATATTAAAATTGAATGAACACAGACATATATGTGCTTTTTCCTGAGTAAAAACCTCCCAGTGATACCCGAAACACAAATGATTTTGATAACCCTTGCAGGAGGTCTGCTGACAGAATGGTGGACTGCTTAGTTAACAGCAGCAGAATTCACTTCCACAGCTGTTTACAGTTTAGTATGGAGAAACAAATGATTTTAGCCAAAGCTAAGAGAAGGTGGAAAGCTAATGGTTACCTATGCTTCTCACTGCAAGTATTAACGGTGCGTATTACTGTACTGATTGCTCGAAAAATGTCTCTTGCTCCAGTAAAACACTGGGAATTTAGAACTAACTTCAGTAGCGTTTGGTTTATTGACCTATGGCTTTGGAAACTTTTTTCAACCTTTTCTTCCTTTTTAGAAATTCTCAGAGGAAAAGTTTATATCTGCAATAGAAATAATATAAATTTTAAATAAATATTGCAGCACAGTTCTCTGTAACTGCAGACTAGAATTTCAATGCTAATATCTTTGAATATAATGAACTTCTCTTGGTTACTTTGCTCTCAGATTTATGCTTATTCCAGGTATCCAGTAGGGCAGGAAAATAACTTATTGGCATTCATTAGATACATGAAACTTGCTGGAATATTTCCTGTTGCCTATGAATGTTACTTTCTATACTAGGAAAAGAAGCATGAAAGGAGAGAAGGCAAAACAAAATTGGAATTGGATATAGAGCCTTTCACATAGGGGTTATTAGTTATCAAAAGCTATTCTTACATGATGGCTCACTGATATTCTAAATCTAATACCATATGTGGGTGACCTCATCATTGGTTGTTATTTAATAATTTAACATCTACCGCTTCCCTTATTTTTCAAACAGCTACTGCTGCAGGGATCTGGGTTTCTTTGTTGTAGGTAGTGGTTGGGTTTTTTGTCAAATACTTCGATAAACAAAAGAAACATTTTTTTTCAGGACAATGTATTCAAATCTAGACCCTTTTTTTTTTTTCATAAAGCTTATGAGAAGGGCTGGCTAGACTCAAGAAAGAAGGTGAACAAAGTCTCTCTTCTATGCTTTTTGTCTCCTAATACCTAGTGACAGTGCCACATCAATTTCTGATTTCCTTCAGAGACATTCATAAGTATAGGTGAGCTACCGCCTCTCCTCCCATTCTGCAACAGTGCTTTGCTATAACTTATTTTCACCTAGGGTGATGCAGATTTGGTTGATCTGAATCACAATGGAATTAGTTCACTGTGATCTCAGTGGCAGGAACTCTGGTTTTTTCCTCACTTTCCTCATAGCAGGAAAAAATAGATACCAAGGCAAAAATAGATTGAACAATTGCAGCCATTCAAAACTAATACTTTTTAATTCAAGAATGATGAAAAACTGAAAACCAGATGCCAGAATTGGGTCAGACTTTTAGACCTTGACCCTTGATCCATACTTTCTTAAAGGTCAAATGCAAGAATTTTGTGTACAAGGATTGCTTCTAAGGAGTTGTTTTTTCAAAGCTGTAATATCTTGCAGACATCCAGAGAGTAAAATCTACACATTCTATAACAAATTACAAGTCTTTTCTTTGACAACTAAATAACAGGAATAACATTCTGAACTCCAAGCACCCTCCACACAATATTTATCATTGAAAAGCCCAGGTCTGACAGATTTACAGAAGAAAGCATGCTATTAGTTTGCAGGAAACTCATTCAGTAAAATTAGATAAGATGCCCTGTATTGAACTGGACATGAAACAAATACTGAGATGGCTTTGTTAACCTAATTTATGAATATAGTACATGAGTTCAATTAATGGTGTCATAAAGAAACAGGAAAAGAAATGTTGTGTTTAAAAGTATTGTGTTTAAAAGACATCTTCAGCTTACAGGAGGCCAAGTCTAGCACTGTTCTACAATTTATATTATAGATTCATTCCTACTTATTATTCTTGCAAAATATATATTTGTAAGTATATGTTTGACTTGAACACACAAAAAATGCAATTGTTTCAACTATAAGTTTTCTTTGATGTTTGAAAATTTGTTTGCTTTATGTAAACTTTTAATACAACTGAACAGAACAAAATGAAACATCAGAATATTTTCCCTTAAAGGGCAAAAAAATTTTCATATTCTTATACAAATTTTTTATAAAAATAAATGAAATGAATGATCATATTATTTTCACAGAAAGAAGGGTCTTCAGTCTTATTTTAGTGTATATAAAGCTCTGTAGATTACATTTATTATGTTTCCATGGCTCCTGTGCCTTGCATTTAGAGAGATTATTTAAAGGGAAAAATCCCATTTGAAGTCTTTTCTGGTGTCAGCGTTCATTGTCTAGTTCACTCGCTATTGAAGAAATTTTGTAAGGCACTGGAACAGGCTGTCCAGAGAAGTTGTTGATGCCCCGTCCCTGGAGGTGTTCAAGGCCAGTCTGGATAAGGCTTTGAGCAACCTGATCCAGTGGATGATGTTTCTGCCCATCACAGGGGGGTTGGAACTGCATGATTTTCAAGGTCCCTTTCATGTCAAACCATTCTATGATTCAATTCTAAACAAAGTAAGACTATTAGAATTACTTTACTGATTCACCAAATAACAAATTTTACTATCGCTATTTTCAACATTTGTGGGAGATTTTAGCAGAACCAAATTTGGTCTAAAGAATAAAGATTCAGGTACTAACTACAAAGGCATACATTTGCATACAATTAATACACAGAAAGTGAAAATAATCATGACTAAAAAAGAAACTATACTTTAGTTTAGATTCCTTATGATTTTGAAGCACAAACAATGAGACTAAAAAATCTTTATCTGTAAATCTGTGTCTAACCAAGTATTGAAATATGGGACAAAACAATCTGAGAAAGGGAGGAGGAGCAAGACAAAAGAACTCACCAATAACCAAGAGCTGTCTGATAAAGTATTAAACCTGTTTCAAGTTATAGCATCTCTATTGAAGAAAATTTGAACTTCCTTATCATGGTACGTAGCTTATCTCCATCATTCATTCACATTAAAGGTATATTTCCAGTTTACAATAGCATTGCAATGTGTGATGTTTGCACTGAAAAGTTTGTGGCTGTGGGGGAGACAGAGATTTACTCAACAGAGAATCAAATCAGTTATTTGGGGTTTGGTTCCTTTGTCCATTTTACCCTTTGAGGCTAATTTTTATATTTTATTGTTTTTCATAGCTTTGTTTTTATTGTGAATTCAGTGTTCCTAGATACTTGGTCTAGGAGTGTCTCTTCTTCAAGATGAATAATCCAAATTATATTATTCCTGTTATCTATTTACGTACCCTCTAAATTGCAATAAGGAAAACTCCATTCACTTACTGAGGGTGCTTCTTGATGTATCAAAATTGTAACTAATATATTTATGAATGACCAAAATAAATAAGAAATTAGGAGCAAAGGAAAATACACATTAGGCATCCACCCACTTGCTCTTTAAAGATACCTTGAAGGTATGGATTTGATTGACTAAATGTCATTCAGCTAGAAGGACTCCCATTTCTTTTTTTCCACAATTGATCTTTTTATTTTATTGGCTCTGTTTGTTCTTATCTGCATTCATAATATAGGCACAATCTAGAAAAAGTTGCACATTTTTTTGCCTAGCACCCTACTATTTTTATTTGCATTGCAAGTTGAATGGTGCTTTACAATAAGCTGCCCATAATGCTATCCAGCTCTCCCACTCTGCTTCCTGTTTTTGAGAAACGTCAGACCATAACTGCAGAAGAAAGCTGAAGATTCTTTGGTCCTGCTAGGAGATTTCTCAGGTCTTTAATTTCTGAAGATTTGTAGTTAATTGACAGTCTTTGAAGATGAAGTCTGCAAATTACAGACTAGAAGCTTGTGTTCAGAAAGCGTAAAGTACAAACAAAAGCTGACCTCAACAAGCCAACTTTGCCTGCTTTAGCATAGAAAAAAAGCTAGTGATTGTGCCACTGATGTGTCCAGGGATCTGTAAAAACATGATGTGTTGGTAAACAGGAGTCTGACTTAATCATACATTTAGAATTCTTGAACTGATATTCATTTAAGAATCACTGAGCTGCAGTGAGCAGGCTGATGTTAGTTCCCTATATTCACCTGAAATTTTATATGATTAATCTGAAAAACTTTGAAAGGTGAGACTTTCCAGAAGTTCCAGCTTAAGGTATTTAAGTGATCTGCAAACCACTGAGTACTTTTTCAAAAGTAAATCTGGGTGTTTCACATTATGTAAACAGTTATTACAATAAATTAAACACCGCAAAGCACATTATATAGAGAAAAACTATACATATGTTAGACTTTTTGTTGTTGTTGTAGGCAGTCCCACCTATCTGTTAGTACTGTATCTGTTGTTAGAAACAGGCCGAAGAAAGACTTCATTTAAAACGTGCTTATTTATTTGCACTGAATTTCTCTTCTGACTGTGCAGCTGAATAACCTAGTCTTATAGCACAGATATTATATGTGGTGCCTTTATTCTGTGTCATTAGGCTTAAGATGTATGCTTAATCCAAACCTGGGATAGTGAATGGATTTAAAAGAGAACTCCATGGTCTTTATTTTTGCCTATGTTTTTCTTTTCCTTTTCCTTTGCTTTCTGGTAATCCTTCTCATTTCTGCACAGTGTTTGCACCTCCCTTGGCTGCTGAAGAGTGGGATTTGTTCTCCCAGAACCCACAGGCAGACAGACTCCCAGGACACTGCTGCAAAAATGGAGACAGAAATTCTACTATCCTTCTAAACAAAAACCTTTGTAGAATTAAAACCATGACCACCACCAAAAAAAAAAAAAAAAAGAATTACAGAAGGGAGATCAATGTAAACATAAACAGTTTCCATGTTTAAAGAAGTCTTTTCTGGGGTATATGAAAGTATAGATTTGAGAGAAGTGCGTGTGTATGTTATCAGTTTATGTTAGTCATAAAATCTTAGAGGTCGTCACAGAACATCAGCTCTAGTCTTCCTTAACCTGGTTTGTTCAAACAAATGAGAGCGTTAAAAACACAGACCATGAAGATGCTCTTGCTGTGTGCCTTGCATCATGTTTGTAATGCAAAGGTTTCACAGTGAATGTGTAGAAATATTTCCTGTCTCTTGGACCTGGTCATCCTGTAAGACCATTCCTACATGTTGAATGTAACTTGTTCAAGTTCCTAAGATGAATTATTATTTAGTGTGGCCTGTGTCTTCCAGCTATGATACTATACATCAATTTCTCCTTCACAGAAGCTCCTGTGGCCACTTAATAATGGTCTAGGAGAGAAAATCTCACACTAGAAAGTACCAAAAAAATTTCATCTAATTTGTTCTGTTTTGCCTGCCACTAAACAACCCTTTTATCCAACAAGCCATTGTGTAGAGGTGAAATTTAATATCTGATATGAGATCAAGCATTGGTAATCTTGTGGCAGCACAGGAGATTAGGAACAATGAAGAGATTAATTTGATGAGATTTGTTTATATCTTCTCTCTAAAACCTTTTCTGGGAAATTCTAATTTTTTTCTGTAATCTATGATTAAATTCTAATATATCTCCCACTGGGCTCCTACTTTGTATTTTTATTTACTTAAATAACATGTGTTTTATGTAATAGCTGCATTTCAAATTTTTCTTTAACCTAAAATGTTTCTGTGGTATTACCACTGTAGAGAGAAAATTTATTTGAATAATGTTGAGGATACCTTTGTCTGCATATACCGCTTTATAGTTTGACTTTCTGAATTTTTTACTTTACTATGAAGAAATTGAGAATGCTCCGGCACTGAGTCTGAAAACCCATCCTGTATCATCATTTCAAACTGTAAACAAGAGTTAGCATCACTGTGTCCACCAGCAGTACTGAGCTATTCTACCCACAGATTGATGATATTCTGTGACTGTGTATCCACTGCGTACACTTCCCTTGGCATGTCAAGATCTTAGGTCTTCGAAAGGATCCCATAAACCAGCCAAGGCATCTCTCTGCCTTTAATATATCCATCTAGCTGCATTTTCACAAGTGCTAGAGTGGCTGACACATCCCACATATGAACTGCATCTAATCTTTGGGCATGTAACTGTTGAAATGTCTCCAGATGAGATAACCACTCTGGAATCTCTTCACTTCTGGATCACCTGATAAAATCTTGCACTTTGCTCAATTGTTTGCACAGGTTTGTTATTATCCATACTTTCTGGGGAAAAAAATAAAAGAAAAAAAAAGAAAACTTAGACAGGAAGAGAAAAACAGGTAATCAAATAGAAGAAGAAAAAATGAACATTTTTTCTCTGAAAAGTTGTGCCTTAGGAAGAGATTTAGGTAATGTATTAAAAAAATAGAATTTTCTAAAATTCCATTGCCCTTGTAGGTCTAATTTACCTACAAAATGCTGAATGATGACAGCTGCAGTATACCTTAAGACAACAAATTAGACACCTATTTCTGTATGTTGAAAAACCATATTCGGTAACAAATAATTCTAAAATATGCATCTGTCAGTATGTTAAATTTAATTTTTGTACTCAATTCTTTGATCTGAAATAAGAGAAAATAAACAAACAAACAAACAAAACCCCCAAACCCTACACTTTGTTTTTTATTACTGCTATCAAGGGGAAAAATCTATGGCCAGCAACACTATTGAATATTCTAAGTCCAGTGAAATGAGGAACTGTATGTGACATTAATTAAATCCATGAATTTTAAAAGAATGTGTTGATTCAAACATCAATTTTCAAAATGATTTAACAAAAGAGGCAGAAAACACTTCCCTGAAGTGTTGCATAAAGCTTCAATGAAGACTGCCACTGTGCCTGCTAGAGAAAAAAAAAATAAAGGGGAGGACGGGCAGGGGGAGTAAGAGTTGTGTAATAGATGTTAAATGAAGTGTGACTTTCATGTGGTTGTGGCCTCTGGTCCTTTAGTGTTTGAGTGCAATATGTTTTTCTAGATGACAAATGTTAGAAAGTTGTTTATTGCCCAGGGTGTTTTAGATGCCAAAAGGCTTGCAAATGAAAGATGGCAAAGAAAACATCAGAGTGAACAGGAACCTATTAAAGGAATGTCAGTCCACGTGTATAAGTACAGAAATAAAAACAAAATTATGTTAATAACTTCCTAATTATTTTCCCTGAAATAGACTTTTGCTTATCTGTCCCTTCTCCTATATGCTTTAATTAAATGTGCTTAAAGAAATAAAAAGCCCTAAGCACATGTTGTGTCAAATTATGTTACTCTAACGCCATTTCTTCAATAGCAATCATAATTGAATTTCTAGCACATTTTCAACGAGGCCATAGCTCTCATTCACCAGTTCTTGTAAAAAAGTGCTGCATTGGTTCACCATATTGATTACATTATTACTACAGCATTTGGTAGGTAATAAGCGTGTGTGTGTGTGTGAATACCCTTCTTTTAATTAAAAAAAAAATGGAAGGATACAAGTGTTTCAGAAAATCTTTTCTGTAGCATTGCCTAATACATAGATAAATATAAACAAATATATAAAATGAAATAGATAACATTTTTCATGTATATCAAGGTCAACAATAATATTGTTAATTTTAAGTTATCTGCTCTATCTCTGCTAAAAAGTGTCTTTCTTGGTTTATGCTTCTATAAAATAAGATTATCTAGTACTGAGAAAAAAATTGTGAAGTAGTCTGCCCATTGGAACAAAATGGACCTAATATTATCTTATTGCACCCAACTCATAATTCTGAAAATAAAACCCATAAAATTTATTGGTTAAATATAATATTTAAGATATTATAGTTTTGAAATATGCTGGGGTTTGTAAAATCTCCCCAGATTCTCCATAACACTAAAGGCTAAATCTTTTGCATAAAAGTGTAAGAAATGATATATTGTACTTGTACTATACAGAAGGAAAACCAAACAAGGAGGAGCCATTTGAACTATTAGTGAACTGCTTATCAACATTTCTGGGAGTCTATTAGCACTTGCATTGTCCATAACAGGGAATGTTACCTGCTGTGTTATGACTTTATTATAGATTCTCATTTACTTTAATGCAGAGTCAGAATGCAGCTGGTTTATTCCGTATTTAACAGTTTAGCTATTAACTACCGTGGCTCTCACTTATTCTATCTAAGAATGTAACAATGAGTTCCTCTAATAATATACTAAGGAATCACCATTAGGATGTATTAGGATAATTAACATAGCACAACAAGTTTAACTAATAAATTTCAAAACAACTAATAGATCTACATGTTTTTATTGTCAATTAAAATCGGCATGCATACTATGACATTCATTAAAAATTAAGCGGATAGATTCGATCAGAGATAGTCATGCATGCCACTTACTATCAAAAATATGATGCATTGTTAATTCCTGAGAACTGAAAGCCTAATTACTTCTATTACGGTAATAGATGGGCTTTGTATGTACTGTTTCATCATATAAATTAATGTGAAAAAAAAGTCCTCTAATATATTGGCACTTCCAAAATAAAAGAACACCAGTCAAACATGTGGAAATCTGTTAAAGTATTCTATTGGAAACAGCAGTATTGATTTTTACAGTCTTTCATAAGCTTCTTTTCAGCACAGGTATTTTGGTATTTTAGTATATGGTAATTAATCCATTACCTAATTACCTAATATTTTATTGGCCATGTGGTAAAATTGATTTTTCATTGTAAATATGTTCACTGACCATAGGTTTTGTGTTTGAGATATAGAGTAGCTCATGGTATTAAATCATCCTTTAGCAACCTAAATGCGTTATAAAATGCACAGACAAGGATATATTAATATTTAAATATTCATTTTCCTGCATCTTTGATGTTATTTAAATTTCTTTCTTTCCTACTTGTCAAATACACTGAAGGTAGGAATACTGCTTCCCATGCCTATTGTAGTCATTTTCTTAAATTCCTATCAATTCAGCAGCACTGGCCAAATTAATCTGATTGTAGAATGACTGATTCTTTCTAGATACTATGGACATGGAATAAAATTCAGTTTGTCTTGCTGGAGTGAGTGGGCTCTAAAATTATATTTGTTTTACATTTTTATCTCATATCACTGCTGTGAATTTTTTTAATGCATTTTTTTAATACATTGAGACAACTATTTCTCTTCTTTGAGGTTCTGTTGCTGGAACAAATGAACCATTTGCTAGAGATGCCACTGTCTTTCCTGGTAATTGTATGGTACAAAAGCATCTTGGCACTATGCTGCATAACAGGGACTGTGTGGACATTTAGATTTCTTTTGTAATAAATAATTTAAATAAACAGTGTGGTCTTAAGCTTCCACCTATTCTCTCTGGCTTCCAAAGTGACAATTCACAAAATGAGTTTACGTGTGTTCAGACTGTAGCCTACTACTATTGGAGGGTTCATGCTTTTCAGGTAGCAAAACTCATGGTTGGAAATAAAACACCTTGTTGAGGTGAAAAATAAATCAAGAGGAGTTTGAGGGAATAATTATTTCCTCTATTCAGAGTAGGCCAGACGTCTTTCTGCTAGAATGTGTGGTGTGGACTGAATTAAAATATGTGATTTAGGAATGGTTTTGTTGTTTTAATGCGTATTTTCACATATAAAGATGTGCTTTTGATGAACTGGAATTGCTTTCCTTGGCCTTACAGTTCCACTGCCTAATCTGATTCGGCACTGGTGAGACCGCTCCTCGAATCCTGTGTTCAGTTCTGGGCCCCTCACCACAAGAAGGATGTTGAGGCTCTGGAACGAGTCCAGAGAAGAGCAACAAAGCTGGTGAGGGGGCTGGAGAGCAGGTCTTACGAGGAGAGGCTGAGGGAACTGGGGTTGTTTAGCCTGGAGAAGAGGAGGCTGAGGGCTGACCTCATTGCTCTCTACAACTACCTGAAAGGAGGTTGTAGAGAGGAGGGTGCTGGCCTCTTCTCCCAGGTGACAGGGAACAGGACAAGAGGGAATGGCCTCAAGCTCTGCCAGGGGAGATTTAGGCTGGACATTAGGAAAAAATTCTTCCCAGAAGGGTCATTGGGCACTGGAACAGGCTGCCCAGGGAGGTGGTTGATTCACCTTCCCTGGAGGTGTTTAAGGGATGGGTGGATGAGGTGCTAAGGGTCATGGTTTAGTGTTTGATAGGAATGGTTGGACTAGATGATCCTGTGGGTCTCTTCCAACCTGGTTATTCTATGATTCTATGATTCTATGATTTCTTCACTTATTATTCCTGTAGTCCAGGAAACACACAGATCACAGTTATTTTTATAGTTATATCCATTCTTCAGAAAGTATTTAACTGCAATGTACTTAATTGCTTAATAACTGTTAATGGTGGGTCATCTAATTTTAAACAAACAAGGAACCCCGATGATCAGTGGAGGTTTTTCAAAGGCATATCCCACATGTTTTATAGTTAGTTGATGAGTTCCTGTAGTTGTATATTATGTGACAGAGGTTCAAGATCCTTGGTGTTATGATGCCGTTTTCTTGAGTCTTTTTAGAGTAATGCAATCAGTTTAGAGTAGTGTTTGCAGGAAAATAATCGAATCTTTACGTACCCTAAGTTGCTTTCCTTCTCTCAGAGCTGCAGAAGAGAAGGATCTGGGCGCAGCAGCTTGTTCTCATATGCTGTGACAGAAAAACTGAGTATTAAAGGTGAAAAAAAAAACATATTCACAAGTTCAGGGCAGGTTGGAAAGTGTTCTGGGTTTTGTTTGTCTGCTTTTTAAGATTTTAAAAAAAAGATTTAGTTTGTATTGTCACAATGATTCACTAGAAAGGAAATGCAGAAATGCAATCCCTCTCCTGGTTTTATTTATGTTGTAAAAAATAGTCATGTTCGTTCACATAGATAAGCCTGACATCTTGTCTGCATCTAAGAATATGATCTAATTCAGTTTATAGTTTCACAGACAATTGAGAAAGCAACAAAAAAGAACGCAGATATTTTATTTCAGTAATACTTTAAAACTGTGGATTTTATCACTGGAACAACTATGCAAGTAGATATTGCCATAAGTAAGTATTTAATTTATTTGGATTAAAAAAACACTGATTTAAACTGTGAAAGGTCTGACATTATGCTTGAGAAAAATCACCAAAACGCGTCACAATAAAAGCCCATAAACACAATGGAAACAACTTCAAGGAGCAACGGTGTAATTCTGTCATAGGTTAAACATAGATGACATACCTGTGTGGAGAACTGCTGATGACTTGGCCTTGTAATATATGACGTTATTTTAGTTTTTGAGCAAAGATATTATTCAGTTTTGAGAGAAGAAATAAGAAAACCACATAGGCTGTTTTGAAAAAAAGTTTCCTGTATTTTGCTTGTCAAAGATTTATAATGGCATAGACTATGATCTCAAGAGAACATTTGAGAAAAAGAGCTAGGAAAAATAAGTTTTGAAAAGATAATAGTATTTTGCCTTTAGTTTGTTGGGTTTTTTCCAGGGATTGCTCTATCTAAAATAAATACATTTCAGAATTCTTCTCACTCTCTACATATAAGAATGAAGATTTTGCTTTAAAGTAAACACCAGATTTTGATTGTTGGTAGGAAATAATAAGAAAGTATAGAAATATCAAAGGACAGGGAAAAGCTTCAGGCCCTGATATTTGACAACTCTCTTTTTCATCAAACTCATTTAAACAAATGTAGAGGACAAGATTTGAGTGTGAGGAATGAGTGCTCGGTAATGGCAATGGAGAACAATGATCTTTGGGAAGTATTTAACAAAAGTTAGTGTTTGAAATTTCACTCTGAATTGTTTTGGTCCAGTGTTTCCATTAAAAGAACAACATCATATTAATGAAGAAATTTAGCTCTGAACAGCTTTTTTTTATGGCTCTTTACTTTCATCAGAGAAAAGAAAACCAAAATAGATAAATAATACTGTTAATTCTTAGTAGTTTGTACTATCACCAATTGCATGGTCATTAACCATTGGAATTCTGTTGGTAATACTAAACTTAAAGTCCTTATTGTTTTGTTTCTAGAATGTCTTTATTATACATTACAGTTTTAGAATATGTTTATTTCCTCCAGTTTTGAATATTTTAGCTAGCCTGTAGAAAGTTTGTTGAAATTATTATATTACCCCTTCGCAGAACTTGAATGCTTCAGTAAGTTAGATTCAGGCTTGATCTGTTGGCACTACATTCAGTTTGCTGCTATCTATGGGAAATAAGGTTAGTTATCAAAAGAGTTTCTTGGTCAAACTAAACTAAGCACTTTTGAGTAAGCCCGCAATCTGATCAAAGAACATTTTAGTTCCAAAGCAGCTAGAATTCAAGATAGTGCAATGATGGAAAGAGTTCTGAAATCTTTTAAAATAATAGTTTATCTCACAATAAGCACATCTTTAAAAATATTACACATCTGTGTGAAAAGTCTTTTAAATGGGATTTCCTAATCTTGCAGCCTCAATCAGAGATTTGACTGATAGCATTAAAAGACTTTCAGTTACTTGCTAACTTGCTGGTAGGTCCTACAGCTATTGTTATATACAAAACAATAACAACATTATGTTGATAGATATGCAATTTAGCATAGAAAGTGAAACACTTTATTGAAGCCAAAACAAAAGCACAAAGTCTATGCTGCTATGACTTAAAATCTCAAAAACGTGGTTGCTCTGAAGAGGAAGTGGTGTTCACAATAATTTCTGGTTTTCGTTTCCTTCATTATAAGTCCAGAATATTAGTCTTTCTTGCACTACATTCCAGCCTGGCTGGATTCAGGCACTAAAAAATCACACTGTCAAGACCTATTTGACCAGCATCTTTGTTTCTCCATTATAGTAATTTATCTAACTAAGAATTATTTTTCAGAAAGACAACATATCATTACTATGTGGCAAACTGCTGGATCTTCTCTTTTGCTGTCAAAAAGCTTTCTCAAGACCTCTGAGTGCTCCCTGTGATAAGGTTTATTCAAACTTCATGGCCTCTCATTTAATACAGTAGTGTGTCACACATTTCTTCCTGTTTTCATGGCTCTCTTCTGACAGTTTCCTTTCCCTGAACTCTGCTTAGGACTTGATTGATGACATCCATAAATCTGTACATAGTTGTGTGACAAAGGCTGGTCTTTGAGCCTGTGTGTCTTCAAAGTATTATGTGAAAAAGAGTACTCTTACTTGGAATGTCACTCTTTCTTGATAAGAATACTAAGTGAGCTAAATGACTGTGTTTTTATGTACAAACCCAGTGATTATATGCTAATTTATGTCCATTTATTGAAAGTTAGTACCTTTAAAGTTGAGATTGAAGAGTAAAAGATTCCTGAGAGTCCTCTACCTTTTCCTGCTGTGCCCTATTATTCCACATGATATATTTATCTTGTTTACTGTCATTCTAGAATATTAATGTACACAAATAAAAAGTTTTTACTAATGTTTTGTTCTGAAAATATTTTTTAGAAATTAATAGTAGGCTTCAAAATGTAACTTAGGAGATTTTGTTTTCTCTTAGTTGTCATTGATAATTACATGTGTGTGGACCAATATCAGGTCTAGCCACAGCCGCAGATGTAAAAAGAAATATTTATTAAAGGAAGTCATATAATTAGGAACCATTTAACTGAAAATAAAACTTCAGAAATATTTATAAGGTGAGACTCACTTATGTGTTGGCATACTGTCATATACATCATTCTGACAATCATTAATTAATAAATGCTTTAACACTCTACCATATAGTGATTATGAAAAAGGGCACAGATCTTGAGCAAAATGAGACTTAAAGACCAATTAAGGAGGGGCAGAATAAAAGAAGAGATTTTTCACCTTGAAGAAATGAAAGAACAAGCTCGAGATTGTATTAAGAAGCAGTGCGTGCACTTTGCTGATTATTAGAAACTGCATGGCTCCATACTATGCAAATGCAGGAGATTTTGCTTGATAAGGGTTTGCCACGTGACCTGATTAGAATGCAGGAAAACTCAGCAGCAATGCAGGAGTCATCAGCATGAATTGCACCTGGAATGAAAAATCAGGCTGGCATTGGAGAGGGCATAACACAAGGTTGCTCATCTCTACCATGTGATTTCATGTTCTAGATTGGTCACAGAGCATTGCAGAATTGTGGCAAATACTATGCATAGAGTTAGTCATGAGACAAGCTTCACAATGATGACAGATTTTAAAGTTTATTATTGTATCAGTTCTCAGTGGCATTGATATTTGCCATCTGTTAGCTCAGGGCTAACAAAAGTAGGGCTCAATATATGGACAAATTATCCAGCAGAGCAAGGTAAAATTGTAGTTTGAGATTAATGAGTTTTTCATTGAAAATATTCTAGAGCCTAGATCCTCACTGAGACGAAGTATTTATATTGATTTACATATTCGACTTTGTCCTAAATTTCACTTCCATACTTTGCAATACCTAAAAAACAGAAAGTTCATTTTCACTTTAATCCAGCTGGCAGGATAAAGACAAACATTTTTAGAATTACTGAGCAATGGTAATGCTGACTTATTAAAAAACAAAATCAAAACAACCCTTCCCCCCAAAACTTTAAAAAAACAATCTGAAAAGATTCACTGCAGTATTAACCTCATCTAAAACGTCAATGCTGAAGCACTTTGGTTAAAAGAAAAAGGAAGAATCCAGCAAAGGCATTCCAGAATAAAGTTATTGCATGTGGAACAGTGATATGTAATTTGCAAATCAGAATGCCAAATAAGTTACAATATGCTTTTATGTGCAATAGAAAATCAGAAATGAGAAAAGAATTTGTCCCATTAGGTAATATTTATCAGAGAGAAGGTTATGAAAAAGGTTGGAGTATTGATGAAAATCAGGTCTTGGAGGCAGAATTTCTAATGTGCCATGTGTTAATTCTTTCTCTTGAAAGTGTTTTTCCTTCATAGTTTACAATGTCTGATTTCAAATGCCAGCAAGGATCAGTTATAAAGGGACAAATCTCGTAAATGCCTGCCAGTGCCTATTTGCAACAGGCATGCCCATTTTCAGGTAGCTATCATTTTTTTTTTTTTTTGTAAAGATGAAAGCTGGCAATCAAAAAAGCCACCTCAAAAAACCATAGCATTTATTTAATTCTGTCCTCCTCGCCTGGAGGACATGTCCACATGTGCATTGAGGGCCATGTACTTGCCTGAGTGTAGGTGACTGAATGACTATGAATACTGCTATTTTTTTAAATAAAGGGGGAAAAGAGTGCAGACAGTAAGTCCATCATAAAAGTAACCCCAGGGAAACAGCATTAATACGGCTACTGAGAAGTAGTCATATGAAGATAGGCTGAGACAGTTGGGGTTGTTCATCCTGCAGAAGAGAAGGCTCCAAGGAGATCTTGTAATGACCTTCCAGTATGTGAAGGGGGCCTACAAAAAAGCTGGGGAGGGACTGTTTACAAAGGCTTGTAGTTGTAGGACTTGGAGCAATGGGTATAAACTGGAGAGGGGCAGGTTTAGACTAGACATAAGGAAGAATTTCTTCACTATGAGAGGGGTGACACACTGGCCCAGGTTGCCCAGGATTACAAAGAATAAAGCACGGAGTATAGATTCTGTTCATGTTTAAAATGTATTCTTTGGGGATTAACATTTGATGTCCAATGATAAAACAAATTGCAGTTTAGCAACTCCTTTCATATTTTGAAGCCATATTAAATGCTAGCTTCTTGCTCTCTTTCCTAGGCAAAGTACTCTTGTGTTTTGCCCTTAAAACCAGTGGAACAGAGGTTCTTTACTAGTTTTTGGAAACTGTAAACCATACAAGCTACTGCTCTGTGTTATTGTATGAATTTTACTGATGTGATGTCTACACATTTCATCGATGGGAATCACGTATAGTTTTGTCAGAGCAACTGTCCCCTGATGGCATATTAGAATATAGCAAAACAAAACCATGAAACAAATCAACAGCTAAAGAGCCTCAGAAATGTTTCTGGTGTTCCTTTAATATGTGTCAGCCTCTTCAGTAGTAAAAATGATTACAGAAAACCAGGAGAAATTATTTTCATTGCACTCTTTTCTCCCATCAGTCTTGCATTAAGGTCAATGCTTAAAATAGTGACTGTATCAGACACAGCATAGGCAGTCTGTATTTTCTTCAGAAGATTATGGCATGTTTTTTGGTGTCAATAAATTAAAATGATATATCAAAGTAATATTTTCACATCTAATAATGGTGTTTATGATGTAAAAAAACAGACATTCCCCTCAACAGTGTTATGAATGGATGCCAAATTTATTAATCCAAATAGACTGATAATCAAAAATATTGTTCCCAGAAATTCTTGTTAAAATCAAGGAGACTTGTTATACCTATACTAAACATGTTCATAACCTTTGCAAACCCAAGGTTAAGGCACAAGGGATCATCTCACTGTTTCGGTCAACTCACTTTCTAACATTGAGAAGCTAAGACATAATCTGCACCTTCAAAGAGCTATACACAGGTAAGTTTTGATAGCAGACTGCATTGGAAGCATCTTCCCTGCCTATATTAAGTGGGATCTAATTTTTAACTTTCTTACATTGCTGAATGTTACAGTGGGAAAAGTGGCAGACTTTCCTTATTTTGAACAATTAAATCCTTTAAAGTGGTACCCAGCTGCTAAATATATTTTATATCTATATATATACACACATACATATAAAAGAATATTATTTTTATTTAATTTTCAAATCAACTAGTATTAGGTTTTGCTCCCCAACATGTGGATGCCTGTAAGGTCTGAACCTGTCGATACTATAAGAGTAGGAAAAAAACCCACAGAGGTTTCTTTTTGTTGTGCTGCTTTCCTCCTTATCAAGCAGTTTGCTGTTTGCATGAAAATGGCTGCAGTTTCCTTAGCAATATTCTTAAGAAAGCTCTTTCCCTCAGGAATAGGGAGCATTTAAATACATTTTAAGCCAACTCACACTTTGCTGACTGGACATTTATCCATGATAAATGAAGGGGAGTATTTGGCCTATGGGGGAGGGGAGAAAAGGGACTGTATAGGTTGAACGACTATCTTTCATGAGGTTGGTTTGTTTCTAGATATACTTTGTTTGTATATTACTATGCTTTCCAAAGTCTTCCAGTACTGTCAGGGGAAGGGCCCACAGCTCCACACGAGAGACGCAGGTCTCTCTGGGAGAAGCTGATGTTGCTTCTTCTGTCCTTCTGTTGCAAGTGTAGAGAGAGACCCATGGTCAGCTATTGCCACTCCCATGTCTGTCTTTGCAGGGACTTATCTGAATGTGCCTTGTTGAGAGAAAAATGAAGAGCCTACATCTTCCTACTGAGCCCAAATGGCCACAGCAGAAAAATTGTGGCTCAACTGGTAGAGTTTCTGACCTATTGGAAGGAAAGAAGGTCTGTCAGTGCTGCAATTTAAGGCAAGTTATAAAGTAACAAGCTGCTTCAAAACTAGAGGAAGGGACTATATGGCTGATTTCTCACACTTCCTCCCCATGTGGCCTTTAGTGGGTAAAATGTACTTTAATTTTAGGCATGATGTATATGCTTAGAATCCGAGCTCTGGGAGATATTTCTGGCAGGTACTGAACTGTATCAGTTTCACACATGTGCACGCTTTCTTGCACTGTTTGCAAAATAGGTATGGATCTTGCATACGATAACCTCTGTTTAACTTTCTCACTTCATTAGCTATGGATAATTAAGCTACAGATTATTGATGTGTACATATTAAAATCTTTTTTTCTTGTGCTGTTCGATACCAACATGTGTGGTGGATGCTGCACTAATGAGTCTATAGAAAATTTATAGCTTGAACTTCCCTTTTCTCTTAAAATTTGTAGTCCACTTTGCTTTGAGCCATAGAAATAATTTAATATAACAGTCATTTGGGGTCATGGATATGGAATTAATTTCTAAAATCACACATTAAACATGAGTCATGATGCCATTTCTTCTCAAAATATAAATATGTGAACTCTTCTTTCCTCAAACTTGCATTAACTGCTTGTTAACTATACCTAAACAACAAAGAGTTCTGTGCAATAAAAAATATACATCCACTTTCTGTTATCTGTCATCTGTACAGAAAAAAAAATCTATATGGTAGTAGAACGAAGTCCCAGAATATAAAAAAAAAAGATATATTTAACCATTCAGCAATTCAGCAGTGAATTGCATTGACCTCAGTCTTGGCTTGACAAGAAAAAATGTGACATATGAAAATAGTAGAAATTGTAATTATTACTACGATGACAGATAATAATCTATTTCCAGTTCTTGTAGGTAGTGGATCATATTAGAATTTTTTTGAGTATAGATAATTGTACTGTTCATATGGTAATATAATTTTTCTTCTAGTATTTCAATACAGATTTAGGAATGTAAGAAATCTTGAAAGTCAAAATGTTGGTTAGGGAAGAAAAAATCTTGCAGTTTTTAGACTCAGGAAAGATTAAATTATTTATTTTTTTTTTTAGTCTGGGCCAATTTTTATTTTTTGCCTTTGGACAGTTAACTGTAGAAGTCCTGTGTCTTCTGAATCATGATTATGTGATTGCAATAATCAGAAGCATTCATTTGGCATTAATTTACCAAAGTAACTTTATAAGATGCAGATGGGAGGAATTCTCTAACTGGCCTATCACAGATTTTTTTCCCGTTTCTTCTAACAGTACAGGAAAAATAAATTAAAAAGGTGTAGTGGAGAACAATTCATAGAATCATAAAATCATAGAATCATAGAATCATAGAATGATTTGTGTTGGAAGGGACCTTTGATAACATCTAGTTCCCCATAGGCAGGGACACCTTCCACAGGATCAAGTTGCTTAAAGCCTCATTCAGCCTGTCTTTGAACACCTTCAGGGATGGGGCATCCACTACTTCTCTGGGCAACCTGTGCTAGTGCCTCCCTACTCTCACAGTAAAAAATTTCTTCATAATATCTGATCTAATTCTACTCACTTTCAGATTAAGATGATTGTCCCCCATCCTGTCACTGCACTTCCCGATAAAGAGCTCCTTCCCTTCTTTCCTGTTGGTCCTGTTTAAGTACTATAACGCTGCTTTAAGGTCTCCCTGGAGCCTTCTCTGCTCTAGGATGAACAATCCCAACTCTCTCAGCCTGTCCTCATATGGGAGGTGCTCCAGCCCTCTGATCATCTTTGTAGCCTCCTCTGGACTTGCTCTAACAGATCCATGTCCTTCCTGTGCTGCGGACTCCAGGACTAAACACAGTGCTCCAGGTGAGCTTTGATGATGGCAGAGAAGAGGGCAGAATCACATCCCTTGACCTGCTGGTCACACTTCTTTTGATGCAGCCCAGGATATGGTTGGCTTTCTGGGCTGCAAACACACATTTGTGGCTAGAAGGCAACACAGCCAGCATATTCATTACATCAAAGTGTAATTATCAACTGGATCTTATTTTAGGAAGTGTACAAATGTGTTTCCTAATTTTTGATTGAGTCTTGGTTTTCTAATACTTAAATCATAATGAAAGTTCCTATTTTATTCTGCAGAAACAATATCAAGCCAGGAATTAAGGTTTGTTATACACTTCTAGAACAAAAAACATTGAGGATGAAGCAGCAGGTGTCATCTGTGCTGTTCAGCACAGAGAAACAATATCATTTAAAGATTCAGGGATGAGAACCATTTTAACCTATGTATCTATATTAGTATAAACACTATAAGAGGCATGAAATAAAGCACTTCAAATCTTGGAAATGCCAAAACAAAGGTGCAACTTCAAAACTTCCACATTTTTCTACCTGCTTTGTGTGTCTACATTGTCACTGTGTCCCTATTTACATGAGTAGTCACAATTTCCCCCAACATATATGATGTGACCAGTATTTTATTATATAACTAAGATGGAAAAAGCCACATTTTAGAATTACAATTGAGAGAGCTGTGATTGTATTAGGATCTCAGAACTTGGAGATTCTCATCAACTTTCATTTTATATGAAAAGATGGCTTTCTTTATCTTAAAATCCTAATTCTGATAGCATGTAATATTAACAACTGCCTTATCGTTAAAACATTTCTCAAATTCAAATATAAGTATGAGTAGTGTTTCAAAGTGAAAATATGATTATTTTCAGTAGAGTTTACAAATTTCTAGCCTGTCAATCTGGTGTTGCAGAATTGTCTTTGCTGTATTTAACTAGTTTTTACAATTTTTTCATTTAATATTACTATATATATAGTTGCAATATTTAAATACTGGTAATATATCATTGAGATGATACTAATATTTTTACTTTCCACAGTGACAGGTATACGGATACATGTGTGCATCCAAGATGAAATGTACAGGCTTTTCACTGTCATACAAAAAGTTAAAAATTAATTCTTTGAAGTAAAAAATGAAATCGCAACCCATCCCCTCACACACACTCCAAAACTAGCTTTTCATTTAAAGGAAAAGAAGAATAAGAAACTTTATTTTCAACAAATTCATTCAATTCCTTAGTATTTTTTTCCCATGGAAACAGTTTGACAAAAAATGTCCATTAAAAAGAGATTTTTTTGGTGTGAAAAAATGTTTCAGTTTTTCAGGCAGCTTTGGGAATTTTTTTTTGAAGCTAGTTTGGTGTAGCTTCTAAGTGAGTAACATTTTCTTGCTTGCAAATGGCTATTGAATTGCAAGTCAAGTATGGGGAACGGCTGGCCAGTGAATGGGAAGCTGATCTCTGTGACCAGGACCTCTTTTGACAGTTTTCTTGGGTAACAAGCTCCCCCATTTTATTACTAAAAGCATTTCTAAATGATCTTCTTGGAAAAAACCCACACATTACTTGAGATTAACAGAACATAGCTGAAAGCAGGAACACATTTTGATTTAAGCACACATTGGCAAAGACATTCATTTCATTTTTTAAATTTTTGATAGTTCGTGGAAAAGATCTCTTAAATAAGTATGAATTTTCATATTATAACAATAATAAAAAAGCACAGTTAATAACTCAGGTTATTGACTGTTAATCACAACAGTTGTGTGGTATTTCTGTAGTGGTCATATGATAGAAACGCTTGTATTGAGATGATTACATATTGTAGAAGACAGTCTATTTGGTGGTCAGTGCACATAACAAATAACAGCATATGTTTATGTTATTTTTATTGATTGCTTCATGGCAGTAGCATGGAAATATTCAAACAGGATGGTAAGTCAATTACAGAAAGGAACAGCTTTGCTGTGGAATTCTGTCATAGCATAGTTAAGTAGCATAAAAATTTATTCTATTTTGTATCTTGATTTGACTGTCTGTTTCTGATCTTACTTAAAATTCTGGGGTTTTTTTCTTTTTGTAATATATTTCCCCTCAGTACGGTTCTCAAAGAAAGAATACTGGAGTCTGCCAGACTTCAGCTGAAAAGTTCATTGGATTATTCGGAATTCCTTCTCATAATAAAAGATAATTCTTAGAAGCTAGCAGATCAATTCTTGAACTTGGCAAGTTGTTTAAGGACATTATCTGATCCTAAATCTATAATAAATTCTTTTTCCTTCCATGCTTTCTCTGAGGTTTCAAAATACTTTTAGTGACATTGAACTTATGCCTGCAAGCTCTACTTGAAAAGGCAGATCACTGTGGAACCTTGTGCTACTGCGTCAGTAGGGAATTCTGCACATGTGAAGAGATTTATAGAGAAATTTGTTCTGTAGTTTCTTCTTAACTGGTTCACCAAAATACAAGTTCTAGACTGTTACTGTAGCATAGTCTATAAAGGGGCTTTTTATGATGAATTTAGCTTGAAATATAGTAATCTTTAACGGTGTGGAAATTTTAGAACAAATTGGTGAAGAAGGAATAATAATTCAGAGACGGGGACTTCATCAAATGATCACAATTACATTATACAAAATAAAACAGTCCCACTTAGTTTCCTTTGAAGATTAAGAAGGCTAAAGTCACTTAGAAAGATGTTTTAAAACTGAACTTAAAAATAGCCTACTACTCATAAAATTAAAACTTCCACATTTACTATAGAAATAGAACAATTTCTGGTGAACTACAAAGAATGCAGTATCTTGGAATGCATCAAACGTCAGCCTGAAAGGTCAACTGCAAGAAAAAGTCTGTACAAATATTACTGTGAAGCAAAGTTGGAAAGCATTTGTCCACTGATTGACATCAGAGTGTTCCTCAGAATCAGACAGAGGAATACCTCATTTGATAAACAACTAGAATTCATGTGGTAATTAAAATAGCCTCTCTACTTCCCTTCTGAGATGATGTGATATCTGAGAGGACATCTTGATATAGGGATGTCTAAGATAAGGTATTTTCATTAGCAAGACCTTGTGCAATTTAGAAGCAAGATCTGGCAAAATCCAAGCCAAAATTATTCATAGTTTAGGTCTCAATTGGTGTCTGTGATTTGAATAACCTTATTATAGCACGTTAGCAACTTTGTTGACTCAGATGACCCTCAATGACTGAAAACACTCGGAGGTGTCTGATGTGAAGCAGGACTATAATAAATGGATTCATTCTTTGTGACTTTAAACTCCATAGAGATTGACTTCTTTTTTTTGCTCTGTTTCCTAAGTGAAATACTTCATTCATAATGTCCTAAGTTATCTGAGTAAAGTTTAAGAACTGATATAATAGCCTCTAAGAATTACCTTTTATTGTAATAAGGTATCAAAAAAGAATAGTCCAATGAACTTCTCATCTGAAGTCTGGAAGACTCCAATTCCTGCAGAATATTATCCAGATTTTGTAATATCCTAACTAATAAGAAAACAAAGACAATTTTGCTGATGGCTAGGACAGAACAAGCTTCCAAAACTGATATAAACATTTTGGGACCAGCTGGAGAATTTGAAGCTTTTGATCATCTGCAGAGAACCAGTAAGCAACTATAATCTGGGAGACCATTCTGTCAATATTGAAAAGTGTTGCATTTAATATTATATAAGTCACAATTATTTGTTTTGGCTTTATTTTCAGAGACATTTTGTTAAAATTAACACATACACAGATATATCCAACATGCATTTTGGATTAAAAAAATAAAATTGCTCAAGAGTTTCTTTTTTCATACCAGATTTTTCTCTTTCTTTCTCTTTGCCTGAGTAAATAATAATTCTGCATTTCTTTTTGAAAACTAATAGAATCCAGAGACCTATCATATATGTTTGGGTCTCAGAGTAGCACTTTGGTTATAGTTTGTGAACTAACTTTAATATTTATATAATAGTTTTGTAACTTGTATACTTAATATCTCAATCATAATGTTATACAACCCTTGCTTTTTCTTCCTGTTATAAAAGAACTGTGAGAGCAAATGGAAAATTTTTCAAGTTTTTCTTGCAATGAAGGACACATATTTTAATTTGTTAGTAAGCTGTCCACTACTCAGCTCAGACTTAGTATAATGTTATAATAATTTAAAACTACATTCTACAGCTTATTCACAGTGGATTGTTTCGATATGCCACCTTGAGATTTAATTTATGTGCATGGCATATGGAAGTATGTGTAGATACATAGGCTTGCTTTCCTCAGTTCATGCCTGGAAAAAAAAGATAACAAAAAGATGGCTGGAAGGAGAAAAAAAGCAATATTCACGTGTGCTGGATTTTTATTCTTATCTACCTTTGCACCCAAAATTCAGTAATACAGTAGTATTGAATTCTTTGTACAAGCCTACTGAAACGTCCCCTTCCTTTCTCTATTGTTTGTAGGTATGTGCATGTGTATACAGGAAAAATAATATAATCACAGAAAAACATGAACAAATTTCCCAAACTTTCAGCTTTCTTTTAACAATGCAGGGAAGTATTCACTTACTATAATGATTACTTTTTCTGCATTTCTTTTGTTTAAATATTTTTTGCAGAACTTTATTTTTCATTTAGCTGCATACTTCAGTCTCCTAGGTTCTTTTTCCACAGCCTCTTCATCCAATTAGTAAATGTTTTGCCTGCTCTTTAAAGGCGGAATGACAGAAAGAGGAAGGACAATCTTCTTTCTGCCATAGCTTAGAGGGAATCTAATAGTTTTATTCCCATCTATTTTTCTGCAGATCTGTGTGAAGACACTTGGGTGCCTATTTACTCAAGTATGTAGGCTCTTTTGCCTGTTCAGCAGAAAACTTGGATATTAACTAAAAGTTAGAGACCTGTGTATTTTTATGTGGTTGAGTTTAGGCAGCAGAAAGGTAAACAGTACCTGTGTGTATAGTGCTGCTCATATTTGCATAATAGTAATATAAATAATGACAGCAACAGCAAAACTTGTTGGTTTATTAAATAAAATTAAATATTCTAAGAATACTGTATGACAAGACATAACCCACCATCTGCAGGATTTTTCAGTCTAGCTGCTTGTGTCTAAACACTATATAGCTGCGTTGTATTGGCATCCATGGCATGAAAATAGCTTTATTGTAGATTGTGACTTTCAGAAATATGATGATGATTGATTTCATGATCAATGCTTAGTAATATGTTCTGTAATAAATAATAAGCAAATAATACCATGAGAAGGAACTAATGCTATCATTTTTTTTTTTTTTCACTTGAGGAGTGATTTCTTTTACAAGTTGCCTACAATTGTTTATTTGTACAGAAATGTTTACACATCACAAAGCACAGTGAGAAAAAACTCTCTGTATAAGGAGAAGCTACTACCAAAATGAATGAAATTCAGTCTGACATTTCTGACATTCAATGCAGGATACAATTCTTTCATGACGTTTTTATCCCATAATGACCTGCCATCATTGTTCTTCTAAGACTGACAACAAAAATGATCCCCTTTGAGAAAATAGCTTGAATATGTGCAGTCCATATTTAGACATCCCCTGCATCTTTGAGGCATTTGAAATGCCTGATTTCTTGTCATAGACATTTTAAAGGAAACAAACCGTCCACTGCAGTATGTTGTTTCTGCCAACAGCACCACAGCAAGGAAATATTAAACTTTTTAAATTATATTCTAAGGTTTAATTATGTAGGTTAATTATGGTCTGTACCGTAGAGTCTATGGTGTACCGTAGAATCTATGGTGTACCATAGACTCTATGGTAATGGGTGAAATAGAGGGAAACAGATATTCCATGTAATTTTACTGTTTATATCCATGCTGTGATATGCCATTACTACAGAATTTCAGTAAAATTATTGACAAAAAGCAAGGCTAATGAATGTCCTAGATGCATGTGGCTAAAATTAGTATTGTCAGCTACTTCCTAGGATTTTGATTATTCATTATGTAAGTGACAATAGCTTTCTAAAAAACCTTTCATTCTCAAGACCATGTTTTTATCATAAAAAAATTATTATGAGCTAAAAATTAAGTTAACAAACTCTAAGCTAAGATGAGAAGATATTTCATAATTGCCTTTGGTTCAAATGCCAACTATTTCAAATACAATGCAGCACTTTATTTGATTTGACACTTTTCTGGAAGACTTTTCTTCCTTCACAAAAATTTGTGAACGCTTCAATTCGGTAAAACTAGAGAAGGTCAGTTCACAATTTTAGAAAGGAATAATCACATTTTTAGTTGCTTTTCAGTGTTTCTCCACAATCCCTGTGTTTTTCACCATTTATTGTGACTCTTTTCACTAATAATTTACATTAAATTTAATTTTGCATTAAATTTAAATTCTATATGTACTTTTCTCACTTCCTTATCATACAGATAGCAAGCATGCTTGTGCTTCTCCCTCGACCATTTCTAGAGTGTCTTAAACCAATACAGATGTAAATCTACACTTCCTTCCTCCTAAATTTTTATTCTATTTTGTAAAAGGACAATTTGAATTGAGTTTATTTTATGTTGATCATACAAGTTCTGTTAATGGTAACTTTTTAACCTCATAAGCAAGAGAGCAAAGTCTTTTAGTCATTAAGGGTTGATTCAGTAATGCTGAATGCACTATTTTGCTAATTTCTTTTTCTTCCATGTATCTTCTTTAGCTCCTGGCACACTTCACCCATGGCAAATATGGTACAGACCATATTTTTGTTAGGTAAACATGTAATAACTCTCTTTTATTTACTTATGATAATACTTTGAGTTTGAAAGAATCACATGCCTGAAGTCGTTGGCTCAATTTATGGTTTGTGACAATTGAAATAATAATTATTTGAACTAATCAATCTTATTTTTATTCTGAAATATTTGTCTGAGGTCATTGTTTCTGAAAGGATATTAATGTAAGCATTCATTGATCTGGTTTGCTGTAAAAATTCCTGCGCACCTGTTTTCATATGTATTCCACGAGAACTAGCAAGTTTGGTGTCTTTGAGAATCTGATGCCTCAAGGTGCAGATGACAAAGTGGTTTATAAAGAGGACCAGATGAATTAATATATATTTCAAACCCGACAGATATGGAGTTTGTACCAATATCCTGTTGTCAGCACATGTTCACACTGGTCATTTTATTAATCCATTTCCAGGAAGTATTCTTTGATTCAAAACTAGAATCTTGTTTCAGCACATTACTATGCTTAATATAGCTCTGTTATGAGAGAACAAAGATGTCATGTTGATGCTCCAGCACATGCATTTCTAAACAGAAAAAAAAAAAAGGAAAATAAAGTGCACAATATTCCATAGGTCTTATTAGAAAGTTAACATTATTTGTAACGTTATTGGAAGAATAATACAATTTTTATGTTGTGCCTTCCACAATTGGGACAGGAAATCTCATTGAGATGTGACCACAAAGAAAGAGATTCTTTCACATGTGACCTCAGCTATGTTACTATATTGAAGGCTCCGTTATGCAATATTAGTTTTATAGTATACACAGAACCGGAAAATGTCATGCTGTAAATAGAATATAATAAATCATGAAAAGTAGTCTGAGTATAAGCGTTAACTTCAGGTTAGAGTGTAAGACTTTATGACAAACTTTCTTAATGACCTTGAAGGGCAAGCCATTCCCCAGTTGGACTATTCTCTATATGAAAAATTGCTTTTGTGTAACTTATCTGTTTTTCTTGCTTATTAACTTATCCCTTCTTATCCTGTATTACTAAAGCACTAAAAAAATTACTTCAGGAGACACTAGCTATAGTTTTTCATCTTGCACAATTCAGTTAAGTACACTTTTTGTGACTTTCACTGGGAAAGGGGAAAAAGAGTTATTTTACTTCAGATTATTTAATACCTTTTGTCTAATGGTGGTCCTGATTCTAGTTTAAGAGCCGAAGAACATTATTTAAAATCTCACTGATATAATATTTTTAATTGTTTCCCTTCTAGAAATCCTTTATGATAGCATTCCAGGGATTTATTTGCCTATCTGACACAGGGAACACTGTAGTTTTATGATCAGTGTATACTTCTGTTGTACAAGGAACTCACTCATAGCACAAGTCATTTTAACAATCTGAAAAGTGTAATAATTTCCAAAAACGTGCCGTCAATAACATCTTAAGGCTGTTAGCAAAGAGAATTTTCTAGTCTATTGATCCTGGCATTATAGGTGCATATTGATGAATTGGCTACATTACCTATGTGAAGTGTGTCACATTAGTGAGGCTGATAAGAAACATTTATTTACGTATAGAAGGATAAAGCTGTCTCACATCTTAAGGAATTACACCACTATGTGTTTTACCTACAAAATGTATTTTAAGTGAAGATGTGTTGTTATTTATTTTTCTGCATGTCTTTTATACTCCTAACATTTTATACTTCAGTGTTTTACTTGTATGTGTTGACACTCTTAATTGCGCTTCTACCAGTTTTTCACATTTTTAACAGTCAGTTAATCCTATTATAGCTAGAAGAGGAATGCATTCTCTCTTTTACCTACCACATAGCATATTTGTAATGTGTTTTGCTACTATCTGCCTGGTTTACATGAAGAAACCTGTAAATAAATGTTTGGTTTTAGTATATTAAACATATAAACAGCAATGTTTGTGATATTTGAGTGTCTTGAAAAATTCATCAAATGTCCTGAGATCTGCACTGCTTTTTAAAAATTCATAAAAAGTTTTGAAGAGTGAAAATGGTTTGACAAGTAGGCAGGCCACAAAGAAACTGACACATCAAGGGAAGAAGATCAAACAGGAATATAGCAGGCATATTCATACTGTAGGCTGTAGAGCCTGGCTGCACTCCAAGGAGGTTGAAAGAACAAATAGACACAAAACATAGAGAAAGAATAGAGACAGGAATCTCAAGGTGGAAAAATGAAGGACCATTTGACATTCAAAAATGATTTTTAAACATCTTTGACATAGAGCCAATAAATTCACCTCTGGTTTGCTTATTTAACCAGATGCAAAAGTTATCTCATAATGGAAATGTACACTGTATGAAATATTCTTATTTGGAAGGAAATAGTCAAAAGGATTTGGAAAGGGTCTCAAAAGAATCTCTGTGACTTTGATGTGCGGTTGTGAGTCAACCTGGCTCTACAATGAAGCTGCCCTTATAACCGATAGCTACAATCTAACCTTAAATTTCTAATGTTTTAGGTCTAGTACACTAAACACGAGTTGTGTCATTTAAATAGCGGTTATTAAATGATGTAATAATTTTTATGCCAACTATTTTATTAAATGTCCTGTCATATTTATGGAGAGAAAATGTATTAGTTATATGTGTATAAGTATTTTTAATTTTGAAATGAATGGGAAATTGGAAAGAAAATGTTCCATTATTAACATTCAATTTACTTCTTTTGTATCAAGGAAGCATTTAACAACATGTCATGCAAGAAATATCTGTGTAAGTGAAAGTAAAATATGTTTAATGACATTTAACCGTGCTCTAATCAATGGCTTTACTTCGCAAGCTGCAGGGATATTCATTCGTTCATAACCTTTACCCATATATGGCATGTGAGTAAGACAGGAAATAGTTCTTTTACCTTTCACTCTCATCTGCCACATCTCTGTTATGCCATTGATGCCATCCATCAAGGAATTTCAAAGGACAACTGGTAAAAGAAAACATGAGACATTCATCTCAAGAGGCCTGATTCAGTTTTATTATATTCTCCCTAGGTTTTCCCAAGCTTTGAAGCAGAAGTAGCAGCAAGGGATCAAGCAGTAAAAGCCTTTTAAAACTTCAGCCTCCTCTCCAGCTGGCTTTCAAATCAATCCTTTTTTCATCTGGGCCAGCAGCAGTGCTGTAAAAGATGAACGTAGGAGGTACTGCACTATTAAAAACTTGACTAAAATTTAGCTCCTCCTTTTTTATCCCAGGGGCATAGGGTAGCACAGCAGAGAAAGCATCATTGAGATTACAAGTGCCAGAATATCTGGTTTGTTTCATTTGAGGAATTTTATGTGGGGATCTGGAAGAACATTGAAAATCTTTTATTCTTGATGGTGGATCTCTCCCATGTTCTTAGAGATTCTCACACTCTAGTGACTGTATTCCTCTGTGACAGGAAGTTCTCAATGTGTACACTAGTAAGGAAATCAATAACTTTCTCAATTTGATAACTCTAAGAATTCTGTTATGAAACATTTTTGAAGCTCATTTCTATAGAAGATCTAAATGAGTCAGAAAAATTATGAGAGCCATACAAATTTAGAATGAGGTATGGTAATTACGTGTCCTTTCCATTGTAAATCTCTGCAGTACTGCTGCAGAAAATAAGCCAGCCTGCAGTCCCAGAAGCTATTTTACTAAATAAATGTATTGTGTGCTTCTGACAGTAACAAAACAATGAAGTGTCCTCTCTCAAAATTTTTAAAGTAATCTGTTATAGTACATTTTCTCAAAGTAGAAATGATTATAAGCCAGAATCCTTCTATTTCAATTTTTATTTGTTTGGTTATATTTATTTTCTTTCCAAAATGACTTGTTCACCTTCTGGAGGTGCAGGTGTGTGGATTTGGACTCTACTTAAGGGTAGCCAGTACATAGTTTAACTTCAATCCTATCACTGATTCTAGTTTTGTGACTGAGTCTTGTGGCTGGTACCCAGACATGGGATGGATTTGGGTGACTTGACTGTTGGCCTCAGCCCAGAATGGAGCGAGATCCTCCAGGAGGATGCTCCAGCCACCATGCTCTCAACACTACACTGGGTCAAGAACCTTCTCCAGCAGGCTGGGGCAGCGGTGCAGCCTCACAGAATTACTAGATTGGAAAAGACCCCCAGGATCATCAAGTCCAACCATACCCAGGTGCAATTAATCACACCACACCCAGGTGCAATTAACTGCCTGCTTAATTGCTGCAGCTACAAATAGGAAAGCCTGACCCTTCCTGACCATGGCAGACAGCTTGAGCAGGTGGATGGTGTGCTCAACAGTTGATGGTGTTCCTAATCTCACCCAGTTTTTCTGTTTATGCTCAGGTAATCCTTTATTGTCCTTTCAACAGTTGCCTAATTTTGGTCCTAGTTGAGGACAGCTCTCCGCAGCTGTCAGGAAGCTGGTGCAAGCACAGATCTCTTCCCATGAGCTATTAACTTCAACTTTCTGCCTTTGGGTCTCTTCAGATCTGTCTGTGAGACCACAGATCCTTCTTGGGTGCCTATGGATATAAAAATATGCTGTGGTGAGCTCATGGATCAAGCTCCTCATGTCTCGATCTCCACAGGGAATGAGCTCCAGCCCTCCAATAATTCTTCACACTTATTGAATTCTTTTGGTTTTCTTCTTTTTTTTTTTTTTTTTTTAATAAGTAAGGAAGCTGTGTCCCTCTGCAGAGGGGCTGTGATCCCTTGGCTCCTGTTCTGCATGTCTGGGTTTGTAGCTCTGTACCCAGCACCTGCGCTTTTCCCTCCAGCTCTGCACTGTGTCCTGGGAGTGTCCAAGAGAGAAAGGGTAGGCTGAGGCTGGCTTCCTTGTTGTACCATTAATTGCTCTTCATATCCTCGTTCTTGGAGCAGAATGGCTTTTGTCATTACCTCCCTGATCACTACAATTCACAGCTCCTCTGGGCTTTGATCCTAAATATATTTTTTCCTGCAAATTGCCTCCTCTGCTAATGTGTCCTGGCAGCCACTTGGGAAAGAGGAGTCTCACTAGGTTAGCTGAACTCTTGGGAGCCTTTTCTTTGCAATTAACTCAGTAGTGTTCCAGGCTTTCATTAGAACCCAGTAACTGGTAAACTGAAGTCTTGTAGGACGCTGCTGTATTTTCATAGCTTCTCCTTTATTTTGCTCTGAAATGGTGGTCATGTTGTGTAGGTTATTGATGGCTGGAATGACAGACGAGCTGTGCTGCAGTGATTTACCACATTTACAGCCACATGTGTAAAGTACTTCTAGCATTTTCATCATGTATGCTACATGTCATGAAATATCACTGTTGAGAGTTTAATACACCAGTGCATAGCAGGAGGTGATACCAGATTAATTACACTTGTATAGTATATAAATTGGGGCTTTGAAGCTGTTCAAGTGCATGTGCTACTTCATATGCTACGTCTAAGGGCATCAGGTGAGCTGCTGCCTGCACTGCTCAGGTTTGTTACTTTCCACAGAGATGAAGTGTTTGCATTTCCCAGCTTTACTGAGGCTTCCCAGCTTTATAGCATTTGGGATAAAACCAGAACAAGCTTGTTCTAGCAAAATATAATGTTAGGCCCCTACAAAGCTGGAAACATTACAATGCAGTTATGGATGTTCATGTGTGGAGTGAGTGTGAAGTGTGTGTGGTGGTATATTCTCAGCCAATGTGTCACGGTTTTTCTGATTGTCACAGCCCTCCACTGCTGCATTTAGAGGACTTTCTGTTCTGTTCTGGTCGCTTTCTCGATCTTCTACAGCTGGTCTGAGTATTTGAATTCTTGAGGAACGTTTTGTGTTCAGCAGTGCTTTTCCACCAGAACATTCTGGTAGTTAGAGTCTTTCTTCCTGTTAAGGACCTTGGGGTAAGCACTTGCTAATACTCACTGGGTCTTGCATCTGAGTCTGCCAAAAATCAGTGAGGACTTTTTCACCCAAGAAGGAGGGGTGTTTTGGAACTGAGAATTAAGGCAGGCCCTTTCCTTACTGCTTTGTGATCTTTGTTAGCTGGTCTCGGAGATATCCCAGAAATTGATCCGTATGTCAGTTTGTTTCTTAACAGCGTTTCTGTTCTGTTACCAACTACATAAAGCTGTAGTAGACTTAGATGAATCTGCATGTATAATATACATTTCATATTTGATGCAGGGAATGCACGCTGTTCTACTTAAAGCTTCCTCTTGCTAGCAAACAGGTCTAATGTGGTTAATGGCACAAACTAATTCAAATTGCCCTGTCTACAGTCTGTGAATGTCCATACAAAATATGTACGTGCTCAGTTTTGTATTAGAGGATAATATTTTTTGCAGGATTTTTTTGGCATCTGACGTATTATGCTCTTGTTTTAATGAATAATGAAGTGTTGATTTTTTCTTTATTTTATACTGTATATGACAAATTCAGGGAAAAAGTGGTATTAGGTATTTTGAAAATTAGAACTGGCTGTGTGGTATTTCAGACCTGAGTATGTATGAAATATTCTTATGCCTATTCTTAGTTATGGTGAGCTCATCCTGGCTCTTTAGTATGAGAACGCACTGGTGTTTAGTGCTTGTGATACCCAGTGTTGTAAGTGCTTGCCTTTGGCCTTAACTGGTGTAACTCTGAGTCAACGTGGCAATATGAGAGTCCTCACTGCTGTGTTGTTTTTTTTTTTTAATTAAAAATACTGTTGCTCTTCTGTGAAATGTCATCTCCTTTCCCCCATACTTAGGGAAAAATACCTTGGTAAGAGTGCTAAGCTATTATTTAATGAAAGATGGTTATTCATTACAAAACTAACGTGATCCTTGGTATAAATTAACTGCTTTTCTGATCCCCTCACTGAACAAACTGGATGTCTTGCAGCCTCTTGTTGCTGAAATGACCTTGTTTTTGCTGACATGTTTTGGTCTTAAATTTGATATGATGGTGTCTTTTGTGCAAGTTTGTGTCTAAATACCTAGTTTTGGATTTTTCCAGATAAAACACTTTCTTTTTTTGTTGTGACCTTTTTTGTTTCATCTAGTTCACTTGCTTTCCATTTTCCACTCTTCTCGTGGAAGCGTCTGTTCTCCACTGCTCTTGCTTTATCCAAGTGTCCCTGATTACAGAAATTCTTTTGTCTGTCAGTACATTCTATATCTATTGTATCCCTCTAAGTGTGACTCTTGCCTCCTACTTTTTTTTCTATTGTTGATGACTTTGTCCTTGTAATGATGTTGCTTAATTTACTGTTGTTAGCTGTTTCTTAGGCTTCAAACTCTGTTTTAAATCTGTCTTCTTTCCTTGGAACCGAATATGTTTCAGGAAATTTATATCTTCTTACAGGATAGGCTATAAAAATGAATATGCTTAACCTGCAATCAGGGCAGCAAAAGCTTTTTAGGTTTAATTTTTTTAGACTTTTCTACAATGCCGTTTTTATTAACTTAAATGTTGCTGTAGTGTGCTGACTGTTTACACTTGTGCAAAAAGAGTCAACACAGGATTGCTTTGTGTGTTTAATTATGGATCCTCATACATGGAGAGAAAGGCCAGCAATTCTTTTCTCATCATAATGTATTAGTTGATATTATACTGTTAGTAAGTAGATGCCCTTAAACCATCATAGTGACAAGAAGGTGATAAATAATAATTTCTTATGCAGGGGAAGCACAGTATTATGCCTGTTGCTAGACTCTAGTACATGTGAATTCTTGGCAGAATGAAAGTGCTTCCTGAGGACAGCAGATAATAACTACATATGTAGAGCTGCAGAGGAATAAGCTTTCTACAAGGATATTTTGGAAGAAGAAAAATAAAATTCCTGGAGATAAAATTCTCTTCCTCAGACAGTTTGTCTGACATTCCCGTAAAGGCACCGTTTACTTGTTGAAGTTCATTTAGCTTAACATTGGAGGTTGCTTTATTTCCATAATACAACTCTTGAGATTAATTAAATACTCTTTTTTTTACTCAGTGCTTTTTTTCTAACACCCAAGCAGTACTGCAGGATCAGAAGTTGTTTCTTATGTACTTACGTAATGCAAAACCAAAGTTATGCTCAAGCTTTACTTCTCCCCGAATTCTTTCTGCCTACTTTAGTTTCTGTTAAGAATATATGCAAATAGGATGCATCTGGGATATTTTACAGTGAGAACCTCATAGGGACAAGTCTTATTTATCTGGCACAAAGTATTATTTTAATAAATTCTGATTAAATGATATTTTAGAAAAGCCTAGATGCTAGTGTGGAATTCAGCAAAAAAATCTGTTGTCTTGGTTTGAGAACTGACGTTTTTTCATGAAGAGTGTGGTTGAAAGCACTGATATAGTGCCTAAAGAATTTTAGCTCTCTTGGCCTATAAGCTACATGCAATTGCTCTAAGTATACCAATGTTTCTTATGGAATGATGGTGAAATGTCTTAAGGACTACAATGAAGTCTCTATGAAAATGAAGTAAAGGTGCCTTTATTTACAGGTGGAACCATTTAACTGTTCTCTAAAGGCTTATTTACTAAAGGTTTTACATTTTGGCAAACATTTAAAAAATTTGATAGAACCTATGCGTTCAGCCAATCAATGTTCATGACCCATTTTCTCCAGTAGTGATTGGATTCTGCGCTTTTTTTTTTTGGTTGGTTGGTTTTTTTACAGTTGCTGACAGTTGTTCTTTGGTTTCAGGAAGAATTATCACTACTTCATACACAGATTCTGATACGCAGTACGTAGGTATAACCTGTAAATGTGAGTTCATTTGGGTTATAGGAGTATCACATAATAGGTAATTTTTCCTTTCATAGAAAACAAATCTAACAATCTTTCTTCTAACTGTTTTCCTGGTCTAGGCCTTTAGATAGAGTCTCCAATGGCAGTCTTAAATGTTTCCTCCCCTCCTTCTATATTGGCTGTCTTTCCTTGTGAAATCATAGAATAACCAGGTTGGAAGAGACCCACCTGATCATCAAGTCCAACCATTCCTATCAAACACTAAACCATGCCCCTCAGCACCTCGTTCACCTGTGCCTTAAACACCTCCAGGGAAGGTGAATCAACCACCTCCCTGGGCAGCCTGTTCCAGTGCCCAATGACCCTTTCTGTGAAGGATTTTTTCCTAATGTCCAGCCTAAATCTCCCCTGGCAGAGCTTGAGGCCATTCCCTCTTGTCCTTTTCCCTGTCACTTGGGAGAAGAGGCCAGCACCCTCCTCTCCACAACCTCCTTTCAGGTAGTTGGAGAGAGCAATGAGGTCTCCCCTCAGCCTCCTCTTCTCCAGGCTAAGCAACCCCAGCTCTCTCAGCCGTTCCTCATAAGGCCTGTTCTCCAGCCCCTTCACCAGCTTTGTTGCTCTTCTCTGGACTTGCTCCAGAGCCTCAACATCCTTCTTGTGGTGAGGGGCCCAGAACTGAACACAGGATTCGAGGAGCGGTCTCACCAGTGCCAAGTACAGAGGGAGAATAACTTCCCTGGCCCTGCTGGTCACACCATTTCTGATCCAAGCCAAGATGCCACTGGCCACCTTGGCCACCTGGGCACACTGCTGGCTCATGTTCAGTTGGCTGTCAACCAACACCCCCAGGTCTTTGTCCTCTGAGCAGCTTTCTAGACAGACTTCTCCTAGTCTGTAGCACTGCACAGGGTTGTTGTGCCCCAAGTGCAAGACCCGGCATTTGGCCTTGTTAAACCTCATGCCATTGGACTCTGCCCAGTGGTCCAGCCTGTTCAGATCCCTTTGCAGAGCCTCCCTACCCTCCAGCAGATCAACACTTCCACCCAGCTTAGTGTCATCTGCAAACTTGCTAAGGGTGCACTCAATGCCTTCATCCAGGTCATTGATGAAGACATTGAACAGGGCTGGACCCAGCTCTGAGCCCTGGGGAACCCCACTTGTCACTGGCCTCCAGCTGGATTTCACAACATTTCCCACCACTCTCTGGGCCCAACCATCCAACCAGTTTTCCACACAGGAGAGCGTGTGCTTGTCCAGGCCAGAGGCTGACAGTTTCCGAAGCAGAATGCTGTGAGAGACTGTGTCAAAGGCTTTACTGAAGTCCAGGAAGACACATCCACAGCCTTTCCCTCATCCAGTAGTCGAGTCACTTTGTCATAGAAGGCGATCAGGTTAGTTTGGCAACACCTGCCTTTTGTGAACCCGTGTTGCCTGGGCCTGATCACCTGGTTCTCTTGCATGTGCTTCATGATAGCACCCAAGATCACCTGTTCCATGACTTTCCCTGGCACTGAGGTCAGACTGACAGGCCTGTAGTTCCCTGGATCCTCCCACTGACCCTTTTTGTAGATGGGCACAACATCAGCCAGCCTCCAGTCCTGTGGGACTTCCCCGGTCTTCCAGGACTGTTGGAAGATGATGGAAAGGGGTTTGGCCAGCACATCTGCCAGCTCCTTCAATACCCTTGGATGAATCCCATCGGTGGCCCCATAGACTTGTGGGTGTCTAGTCGGGCTAGCAAGGCTCTGACCACCTCCTCTTGGATCATGGGAGCCTCATTTTGCTCCTCTAGCTCCTGGGTTTGTACACAGATGGAACAACTTTCTGTACAATTAAAGACTGAGGCAAAGAAAGCATTAAGTACCTCAGCCTTTTCCTCATCCCCTGTCACTGTTGTTCCTTCTGCGTCCAATAGGCACCATATGGTCTCCCTAGACCTCCTATATATATTTATAGAAGGATTTTTTGTTATCTTTCACAGACTTTGCCCATCTGATTTCTAGTTGAGCCTTAGCCCTTCTGATTTTTTCTCTACACAATCTCACTTCCCTCCTGTAGTCCACCCAACAGGCCTGTCCCCTCTTCCAGAGCCCATAAATGTTTCTCTTATTCTTGATATCACTCAAGATCTCTCTGTTCAACCAAGCTGGTTTTTTCCCCTGCTGGCATTTTTCTGGAGCATGGGGATGGCTGCTAGGATTTCCTTTTTGAAGAGCTCCCAGCCCTCATGGGCTCCCTTGCCCTTAAGTACTGTCTCCCATGAGACTTTGCCAACCAGCCTTCTGAAGAGTTCAAAGTCTGCCCTCTGGAAATTTAATGCTACTGTCCTGCTGACTACCCTCTTCACTTCACCTAGAACAGAAAACCCTATCATCTCATGATTGCTTTGTCCTAGGCGTCCACCTATTGCCCCCGCAAGGCCTTCTCTGTTCACAAACCGCAGGTCCGGGACGGCACCTTCCCTTGTTGGTTCATTCACCAGCTGTGCAAGGAAGTTGTCTTCCACACGCTCCAGGAACCTCCTAGACTGCTTCCTTTCTGCTCTATTGTACTTCCAGCAGATATCAGGAAGACTGAAGTCTCCTACAAGAATGAGAGGCATTGATCTAGAGATTAACCCCAGTTGTTTATAGAAGAGCTCATCAGCTGCTTCTCCTTGGCTGGATGGTCTCCCTCTTCTTCCTCACACTTGCAGTCTTTTTTATCTTTTGGGTTTTGTGTTGGTTTTTTTTTTAAAAAAAAATCAAAACAGCAATAAAAATCACAAACCAAAATACCCTCCAAAAACAAAACCCCAAACACACAGCCACCCAAAGCAACCAAAGCAAGACCCTGCTAGAAAAAAACCCCACAATCGTCCAACACTTCCATCTCCTCCCCTTCCCTCAACAAAACCCCACAGAAAACAACATTATCAACTTCTCCTCTGGCAAGATACTTTTGATGGAAGATTAATGCTTGCTGTTTAAAGGCAAGCAAAAGATTGTTATGGTCCATCTTCAGTCACTGGATTTCAGAAGTTGTTTCTACCACTCAAACACTGGAGGTTTGGTTTTCCCGTTTTATCTGGAATCACTGCTGACTGATATTTTCTGTGATAAGCGGTGAACTGTGTGTGACCACACTCTGTTTTCTACTGCTGGAAAATATCATAGTAAAATGTCAAGAGTGGAGCTTTTTAACAGGTGGAAATATTGTTCAATGTGGAGAAGAATAGAAATATCACTGCTGGGAAGACAATGGCACTAGAAATTAGGCCATGTTTAAAATGAAACACAAGCATAATGAATGCAAGTGGGCATTTATTGGAAATGAGGAGTCTTAGCTGTTTTGTGTTTGGTTGGCATCTCTAAAACATCAATATGAAATAACTTTGTCCCAGGGTAATTTTTGGACTTAAGATGTGAAGTTTGACAATAATTTTGAGATGTAAAAATCGCTTAATACAATAATTTTAGTATTTTCAGCAGTTATGTTTGATGTAGTTACAGGAAATTAAACTGAGTAAGGAATTAAAACTGATAACTAACAGTCAAGAATATCCAAAAGGCAGGAGAAGGGATGAGGTGCAGGAAGCTAGCAAGAGGACCATTTACTACAACAGTACAGGTCCTGATGACAGTTCTGTGCTGTTTGGCTGGAAATACAACTAAACATGATTGGCTAGGGACAGATGACAACTAGTAAAGAAAAGTCAGACAGAATTACTCAACAAGGTGAAAGTCTGATAGCCAGCAGCACTGTTTCTCTGAGTAATTATTCTTTGGTCACTTAGCAGTGCTGCATTTTGCACCAGGGCTAAATGGATTACTTTTTTTTGGAATTAGATGAAGTTATCAACATCAAAGAAAACATTTATGTGTTGGAAACAATAACGCTTTTCTCATGACCTCCCTTCATCAGTGCCCCATATATCCCATATATGACAAAAATTATTACTGGTTTTTTTTCTTAGCTTTTCATACTTTGTGTTACTGTGGACAATCATCAGCTCAAATTGCCATCTGTGAGAGAGGGTGTGATTGGGTTGTAGTCAGAAGTTGGTTATTTACTCAGTATATCAATTTAGAAGGCCACCAAGAGAGTATGAGTTTTCCAAGTATATTCAAACTTTTTCTATTATTCAATTCTTATCCCTCAAAGTGTTAGACTTTTCACAGGTACAATGTAGTAGACAAGATCCCTACTCGTCTACTGGCTGAAAATGTATAACCTACGCTGTAACTATGATGTGAAAAAACATGATTGCAAAATACAGGTGTCTGGGGAAATGTACTTACTTTTCAAGCTGAGGACTTGTTTGGGAATGGAAGAAATGTTTTTCACTGTCAATTTTTATTGTTTTTTTAGATGTACGAAGAGTCATTATTCTCTTCTTGGTGGATATTGAGTGAGAATTAGTGGCAAGTAACACAAAGTAAAATGTTTGTGGAACCAAGCCAAAAGCGTGTGCATGTGTGTATGTATCTCTGCTCTGTGAGATTAATTGTTCTTGCCTTTTCTGCAGAGTAAATCTGTGTCATTTAAGGCATCTGTCCAATGCTATTGCAGAAAAGTTCTAATGGATAGATCTATTTTTCCTGCACTCCCAGAGAAACTAGTGTAGCTTTTCAAATCTGCTGCCACAAAAGAAATATCATATTGTACACTATGAAAGCATACTATTTTTGTAGAAGTATAATGTTCTAACTTTAGATTTATCTTTCAATGTCCTTGGAGTTTTTTTATCATACTTTCTTACTCCTTTTGCTGGAAAACTCTACAGCATATCTTCAAAGACTCCTGTTAAGAGAGATGACATTGATATAATTTATGGCTAGGTGACAACCAGCAGTCAGTGAGCACAGTCATGTTGCCAACCTCATGTCGCTGCATCGATACAGTTCTCATAGGCTGTGTTAAAATTAGATACTAGGTTGTGTCTATAAAAGTGTTTTTACAAAGAATGCTTAAGTTGTATGCTGTGAATAAGTGACATACCCAAAAACTTTAGTAATGTGTTTAACTTAACAATTGAGATGGTAATACATAATGAGAAAAAACACCATGAAAGAACTCTGCATCACTTGGTAATATTTTGTTGCAGTCGTGTACGTGATGCTATGTGTTATTTTCTTATAGTATGGCAGTGCAATTACAGGAGTACCTAAGAGACCAGTCTTTGTGTCTAGGTTTATGAATGCCCTCATATGTCTTAATAATTGTGCATTCCTTGTATATGTCCACCTTAAGATGCAGTACTAATACAGTGAGATTTTTTAGGCCTCTTTGTGCTGTGTTATCAGTATTTTTTTCATTATTAAAGATTCTTTATTTTAGGTCAAAGATCATATTACTCTAACTTGGTCAGTGGTTAACTAGTCAATTTCTGACAACAAATAAATCATTACCCAGGTTGGAGGTCAATAGTACGGAAGTATTATGGATCATATTGTCCTGTCCTAATCAATTGAACTATACTAGACAATTCAAGGTTGTAATAAAATTTTACTTAAGCATGTCTAGCATGTAAAGATAGAACCTGGGAATTAAAGTATGTAACTGTGATGGGTTAGATCATTCTGTGTTTTATTCATTTATGCCACTGATTGCAGTGAAATTCTTTACTAAGTTGCAGTGGCATGAATAAAGTGAAATTTTGACCCACGTTTCTTGGTTAGCTAACCAGACTGCTACTTAAATATAGTTACCTGCCCCATTGAATTTTGTTTAAATATATTTAAACCTGTTAACTTCAGTGGTGTTGCTCCAGTTTGCTTCAGCTGAGAATTTGGCTCAATGTTTTATTTGTGAAGTTAGTATACAGTCAAAATTGATGCAGCAATACCACGTCTCAGGGAGAAAGTAAGCCAGCCTCTGGAAATTTGCACGTAATTTTCTTTGAAATATAATAAGAATATTGCTTGTTTCTACTGTTCTGTTCTTTTAGAGCCACAAGTATATCAAAGAGCTCTCTAGACTATTTAATTCCCTTACATGGGCAGACTTTGTAGTACTTTACATTACCTGACTTTCGTGTATAAAAGTCATTTAAAGCACAAATAGATCAAGAGGTTATTTTTTTAAGAACAGTGAGTTTTATCAGGATACTTTGTTTTATTGCTTTTAATATAGTCTATACAACACAGTTTATCTCTTACAGATGACTTTTTAATAGATAGTTTGCTGCACATATGTAGATTATCTAAGCTTTTCTCTGCTAGTATTTTCTTAGAGCTTTTTATATTCAATGTAAAGTCTGACTTGGATTCAAATCTAGTAATTACCAGAGTCAAGAAAGTCATCAGCTGGCTGTCAGTTTTATATATGTGTTTGCTGAAGCTCACTGTCAAAATGAAAACCAAATTCTTTTCCAGATATCCTGCTTGCTAGTCATTTGCAGAGAAATAAAAATAGGTGCCCTGTTTAGAAATAAAATAGCTCCAGAGCTTGGCCTGGCTTTACAGACCAACATGTACATGAAGAATCTTTAGGCAGACAAAGTAATTTAAGTAAACACAACTTCTTTGAATGGGTAAATTTTACAAAATCTAATTAATTATAACCACAATGGGATTTAAGTTTTTCTTTTGGTTAAAACAATTGTTATTCATTCCTTAAACGATGATGCTTGCTCGCTCTAATCCCTTGCCCAGTTTTCTGAGTCACTGTCACTTTAACAGCAGAAAGCTTGATTCCCTGAGGTGTCTCTGCAGTATTTCAGGCTCACTGAGTCAGGACTAAATAGCACCCAGCTGGGTGAGAACAAACACCTGTCAGATAATCCAGCTAATAACTTGTTTAGTTATCAGTGCCCTTCTCTACCTGTCTCTGCTTCTATCCGTCTTTCTGAATATATTATACATTTCCCACATCATCATGTTTAAAAGCTTCAATAATTGTGTGGTGGCAGCTGATGGAAACCGTTAATATATTGATTTCTTTTAATCTTGGTTTCAGAATGAATGTGAAAATTTGCATGGTGAAGTCTTGGTTAGAATGGTTCTTTTTCTGTGCAGATGTATTTCAGGTGGTATTTCTAGTCTTTGAGAGAGCTTAATTCTAAGAGTTGGTGTTATTGTAATTGTTTCTGGAGTAGATGTTGTTTTTTTCCTCAGTGAGGATACAACTATGCAAATTGAATTCTTCTGTGAGAATGTCCATTTTGTAAATATGGTTTTTCATCATACCTCTAAGGTCAGTGATACAAAGGCTGACAAGTAAGAGTTGCATAGCATGCACATGACCAAGGTAAACCTGTGAATATTCATAAAGAACTTTATTATACACTTTTTCTGGCTCTACCAAAAACCTTGCCTATTTTTAAAGGCCTGCTTGCATGGGGAAGTATTTGTGCAAATTTTAATCTCAAGACTATAAATAGCTGCTATTGTTCTTTATTAGTTAACACTGGTATGGTGTTTTATATGTAGCTACATAACTATACAAATTTTATTACATGATTTTATATTCTAAAACAGATTTCTTAATTCTGAAAGTAGCCTTAAAGAAAAAATATCAAGTTCAGAGGGAGAATATAAACTTGTAGGTTTAACCATAAAGGTCTAGAATGAACATACTTCTACACATGATTAACTTTACTTACAAGATTGCCACATAAATTAAGTGAGAGATTTTGATGTCTTCCATTTTTCACTTAGCCCATTGTGTTGCTTGGTGATTTTGTAAAGGTTTACTTAGGCTATGCTTCCATGGAAGATAACACTGATACAAAATCCCATGTGACATGTTCAGCAATATAGAATGAACCAGATTAAATATTCAAATAACTGATACTATAAGGTAACTTGGCATGTTTGTATTGAACTGAAGGTGATGAAACTCTGATTTATGTTAATTTTCAAATTTTTAAAGGACTTTCTGGTCCCCTGGAAGGAGACCAAAGACTGTCTAAATATGCATAAATAGGAGAATCTTAAGGTAACAATGTTGTATCAAACCAGTTTTAGATGTGTGCGTTCAAGGAACTGCTGATTTGCTTTTGCCTTATTGTTTCTTTTAACATTTTTGACAAATCTTGAATATTGTTGGTGTCCAACTTGCTAGCCTGCAATTGTCAGACATCAGACTGTGTAACTAACTATAACCACAGTGCTTGATAACATCCAGATATCTGGCCAGTCATGAATGTAAACTAACACTGCCTTTAACTTCTAAGCTTGCATTTGCAATTAGGATGACTTTACATGCTTGGGTTTTTTTTGCCCAGGATACTGGCTAAACAGCTTATGATCAGCTTTTTTTAAAGTTTTCTCAATTACGTTGCCTGTAATCTAGGTATACAGGCAGCCCTAATACTTGCCACGGTTTGAGTTAATTTGCAGTCTTCCTGCTGTCCTAGCATGGTTCTCTCTGTAACACATCTTTTCATTCCATATATTTTGCATCCTGCTGTATCTGGGTACTGTTGGCTTTGTCAATTTGGCCTTCAGTGTTGCTATAAAGCACTAATTCTTTGATAATCTGATTAATTAGCTGAATATTCTTAACCTGGTAAATTTAAATGGAGGGTTTGCAGCTACTAACCATTCAGTGTTACTGTACTTGGGAAAACTGGCTTAACTATTTTCAGCCTGTCTTATCAAAACTTTTCCTAGGTTGCAAATCTGTCAAGTTTCAGTTTATTCAAATTGACATAGTTAATACTTGGGCTAGGCCATTTCTCTGCTCTGTTGTGCTAAAATACTGCATTTGATTTTTTAATTTGGTGTCTCGCTTGCAGTGCTGAAAGTGGCTTTGAGCAGATTGTAGGAAAATGCACCCAGCACTTGGAGGGAAAGAATACCTCACAGTGAATTTGAAGAAATAATCTCTGAGAAATGAGGAAGTGGCATTAATGAGTTCCAAGAGACATGATGGAACCACATTGTTTTGCTGGCAGAAAGGAGATGGCATTAGGAAAGATCAGATGGTGGGTGTTAGTTAAAAGGCATCACGTGACATTTGACAGAGTGGGAGACATATGTTGTAGACTCATGGAAGCAAGAGGAAAAAGCAGTCAGGAATCCATTGTGGGAATATAATGTGCTAGCAGCCTATGATGATCACATTGAAATGCCTCATACACTTTCTGTATAAGTTTTCTGTTGTAACTTGTGCTAGTGTCCGAGCAGAAGCAGCGCTTTTTTTAATTTGGCACCTTCCAATCTTTCAGTCTCAACAAGTGTTTTTCTACCTGGCCTTTTCATAGTTGAGTTCAAGGTAAATCCTATTCTTGTCTAATGCTTGTTAGTCATGCCTCAACTCTGCTGCAGTATTTAGGTGACATCTGCAGCCGGGTTCTGTTCCACAGCTCTTCCTTCAGATACATGTCACTAAGAGGTTTGGTATGGTTGTTTTGCTCATTGAAATCTATCTTTAAATTTAAATCCTCCACAAAGGCTTATTCTCCAACAGCAATAATGCAGGAGAGAATAAATGTGTCTCTGTGGCAAACTAAAATTGCATAGACAATCCCCTGGAAAAATGTCATACTCGTGGTTTTGGAATAAAATATTACGTTTACTGTGACAGAGCTGTGAACTTAACAAGTAGAAAGTGAGTTTGTAGGACCTGGGAATTTAATTTCTTCACTCATGGTGACAAAGGAAGCAGGACTGGGTTTTCTGGGAGCCAGTGTGTTGTAAGCAGCTCTATGCCGTTATTAACAAAAGGGACTAAAAGGGGCATCTTGTGGGGAAAAAAAGGCTGATAGGGCAAGTGACTTTTCATTTCCAGGATCATGGGGAGTCTAACTGGGTAGTTTTGGGAAATCATACCAATAGCTGTGCTTATGGTCATCTCTAGCTAATCTGCAGACACCATGATGCTTTGGAGTCAGAATATTTTGATCTGTTGGTATTAAAGTAAAAGGATCCCTCTCACAGGGGGGAATCTGGGATGTCTGCTTAGCTGTGATGGGGTATTCTACCTTGCCCTGGCTCTGCTCCAAGTCATATTATAATGATATCAGTATATTAGGAACTATGAGCTCTAGGGTGAAAGGATTTGAATGAAGACTCTCTGACAATCCCACAGACAAGGTGAACTTTACCTAAACAGCTGACCCTAACACGAGTTACTTGACATCTGTTGTGGCTGGCTGGATGTGCCTGAGAACGTTGACTCACATGTTGCAACTTCCTACTCATGCAAACGTACTTTTATTGCTGTTGTTATGCCTGAAAAGAGTTCACTTTGCAGAAGTTATTTTAAATTCTGTACGTGCACATGTTTAAGTGTACTGAGTGGGACAAACTGAAGATATATTCACTTCTGGAAAGCTACTAGTTAATTTTAGAGATGTTATGCAAGAAGTGAGATATGAAGTTGATCTGGATCAAGGCTCTGGGCTCATGTATTCACTATGCTTGTTGAAGTACATTTTTTACTATTTTCTGATATATTCTCTGTAATGAATGATTGCTTTGTCAACTGCTGCCTTCAGGATTTAAAGATACTTAGTGAATCTTAAGCGATAGGAAAAGTTTGCTGGCGGATGCTACTTTATGTCCAAATTGATTTTTTTACTGGTTAGAAATTCTCTACCTGAATTTCAGTTCCAAGGTGCTGTTTCTTTGGCTGTAGGCCACAGTTTATTCTGGGTTGTGGCTGTGCTTTTGGATAGTCATGTTTAAGATGTGACACTAAGTTACTGCCTCCAGAAATAGACTAAGAGAAGGGTTGTGAAGAGGTGCACTGTTCTTGATTATGTAATGCCCTGCACAAAAACTAGAGGAAGGTTCTGAAGGTGTTTGTGCATTAGGGAGGCTATAGCTTCCCAAATGCTGTGCCAGAAATTGTCTTTGTAGTAAAATAGTAATCGCATTGTGCTGTGCTTAGGCAAGAGTTGGAAGAAATAGAGGAAATTCCCTGCTGATACAGTTGATTTGCACAGGAGTTTAAAATAGTGGAGGTGTCCTGTAAGTTACAGAGGGATGTTGTATTATGTGCCCTCTTCAAGTTTTGCTGTAGAGTAGCATCATTTTTCTTTTATCTGGTCTTCTAGAGAAGCTGTATTTTCTTGTTTTGTCTTGAAGACTTGGGTCACCTTATAGTTAGCAGAAAAACCAAGGTGAAGAATGTACATCTGCAATTCCTTTATCATTAGGAACATGAGTTTGAATTAGTTTAGTTAAGTATGACTTGTCAAGGAGATAATGAATCAGTAGTACTTGTTCTGCATTAGGGTTGAAACCTACGCAGATGGCTCTCATTTCACCTTCCATTTCTACTAACCACAGGGTAACTTTGAAAGCTTCAACCTCTCCTTGCACTTTTTGTAAACTTACATCAAAGTCTATTTCCAGCTGTTCTAAGTAATACTTTGCTTTATCCAGATATGAATCAGACTTATTCATTGACTTTATTCTTTCTTGACCTGTTTCAATTTTAGTCAGCAGCAGAATTATTCCCTACATGCTGATAGTTCTGTTGTCATTTTGCTATTGACTTTTTCTTATTTTTACTAAAAAAAAAAAAAAAAAGGCCCAACACCTATCTTTTGTACTAAATTTAATTTTGAAGCCTTGGAGTATTTCCACAGGCTCTTTGAAGGCCTCTAGTTAAAAACTTTATCTTTCAGAGTCACTTCTTACAAAACCAAAACTAAGGGCTGGGTTTTGGGGTCTGCTGCTGTGTAGATGTGCAAGTGAGTTCACGCAAAATCTCCACAGTGCTTTTACCGCTGTTCTATGAGCTTAGAGACCAGGATGACGTACTACTCAACATTATGCAGGATCTTTCAGATTCACAATAGAGATTTAAGTGACAGGGTATTGTTAGTGATCCAAATGTGCTCAGTATGCCTTTGGAGAAGCTAGTTACATTGTTGGCAAAGTGTCTTGGAAACTTGTTCCACTTTAATGGAACACAAGCCTTCCTAGATATTCCCTTTACTCTGTGTCCATTCAGGAACGAAATTAACTCCATCTTCCAGCTTGGATTTCCCACAGATCTTTCTAATTTTGGGGCTTTCTCATTTCAAAGCATTGATAAATTAGACTTTTGATGACAGGGCACTTTCTTTGTGTGCAGTAGAGATTCAACATCTTTTTTTATCCTTGCAATTGAAAGCTTCTTGGCATTGCTGCTGGTGGGCTCCAAGAAGCAGCCAAAGGTTAAAATTTCAGAGAAACAGATTCCTAGCTTTGATTATGAGGCTGAAGATGTCTGCCATGACAGTGTGTGGTGTGGACTAGTAAATATTTGGAGTTTTTTGGGATATTTTCCCCATTAGCAGAAGAAAGCCATACATAGTGTTCCTGTACTGCAAGACCCTGAGAGCCATCTGGGCTTTTGTTGGCCTAGGCTGACTGAGTCTTATTTTCCTGTGTTCAGCAGCCTTGTGCCATTGGCCTCCTTGGGGTTAGTGCGTCACAGCCCTAGGAAATTAATATGTGACATCTCACAGCCTACTCCTGTTATGGGCTGAGGCTGGAGGAGGCATGTGACAACCTGCCTGACTGAGGCTGGGATCCAGTGGGAAGGAAGCGGAGTATGATAAGAAGATTTGTGAAAAGAACCCTCCTGTGGCCAGGACTGAGCAGAAAGAGATGTTCCTCACTGGTTCTGCATTAGAGAGTTGGTAATTGTCAGCCGTTGGCCCAGGCACATGCTGGGATGGTAAACATACGAGGATATCTTTGCATAACACTTACCTGGATAAGCAGAGGCTTTTCTTATTAAATAATATCAACAACAATAAATTCTTAGTTCCTTTTGAGTGTTGTTCCCTTTTGTCTATAGTAAGTTTTTTATTGACTTTAGAAACTCCTCTCGGAGAATGCTGAAGAAATGAGCAGAGTGAAATCAAATTCTGCTGCAGCTCAACAAGTTGTCTTGTTTAACTAATGCCATATTGCTTTGAATTTCCACTCTTTGCACACATCCAGTCTTTTGTCCCCACAACCAGTAGTTTAACTGCATTAATTCACCTGATTAAATACCTAATTACTTTCTAGTTTCTAATGAAGAGGTGATTCTCTAATGTTTCTCATTTTTTTTTCTTTTTTCTTTGGTGAAACGAGACTTTCTTTCAAGTAGCCTTTATTGAAAGCTAAGTGCTATCAGAATAGTAACAGTTCTACATTGTCTCTTCAGGTTTTATTGTGAAATATATTCACATAATGCTGAACTTCTAATCATTCATGAAAACTTTTTATAATTGTACATATGTATTTGAAAATATTTTTTATTTCATGTATAATCATAATAGCATAGACTTGAGGGAGGAATGTTAGCATTTCTGTTGAACTAAATCTTTCTTAACCCCAAACTCCAAATGAGTTCTCAAAGGATTTAAAGATTTGGATTATCAGAATACAAAAGGATGAAAGACAGGGTGAAAAATACTAAGGATAATAACAAAGAACTGTCATTCTAGCTTTTTAATCCAAGTTTGTTTTAAAGTACTTTATACATCCTGCTATGAAACAGATACCAAAATTGTACAATAATAAGTGTATTTAAAGACTGACCCACAAACTATTCTTTTGCTTTGTATCAAAACATTTAAAAGGTGTCTTCATTTTTAAGTACTGTGACGAGAAATTACAAAATAAACTGCAGCCTGGTTTGGCATTGTGTGGATGGAACTTTTAAACAAAGCTTTGATGCCTTTGTAGAACAGGACCTTTCCTCTATCTTTGAGCAGGACGTCCAGATGGGCTGGTAGACATCATGGTATTTGAGTTGTTCTTTATACACGTGTGCATGTACAGAACATCTCTACACAGTGCACACAGCAGTGAAGAGTGCTTTTTGGAATGAATTCCTTAATGAGTGTGCTGATCTAGTGATATGCAATACGTTCCTTGCATTCAAGAAATGTTGTTCTGCCATTTTTGTGCAAAGCACGCTCCAACTCAGTATGTTTCTGGGAAGTACTGACCTGCAAAATATCTGTGAAGATGATTTATCTGTGTATGTGCAAGTCTGACAATTGAGATACCTAATCTGGGCGACCCATGTCCATGTTTGTATATATCAGCCTGTGGACAGAAGCAGAATGGGAGCGTCAGCAATACTCAAATAATGCTTTGCTCATCTATTCCTTGTGAGTTCAACACCGGTTTAGAAATGCAATGTGAGAATATGTTGATGTTGGACATGCTTTTTACTGTCAGGGTGCAGCAAAATGTAGTCATAACTCATCATTCAAAAAGCTGATGAGAACTGGTGACAGCTCATGGTAGCCAACATTTGCAGTCATACAAGGAAAGTGCAAGCTGGGAAGTGATGCTTGTTAGCAAGAATAAGCTACAGACTGAAAGAATGTACAAAACCCACTCCTTCGAGTAGTCATTGTGTAAAATTCTTTCTGGTTACTGCTTCATTTCTGGCCTCTCAAATCACAGTGTAGAGTAGATCCAGGCTACTGCTTTACATTATAGATCATTCCTTGTACATTCTAGTAAATATAAATATTATCTGAGGCTGCATGCAGCAAAGTTGCTAATTTTTTGTTGTTTTTACTTGAAAATTACTGCTTCAGAATTGAAATCTAGCTTTACTTGTAGGCTATCTCCAGTGATGGTTTTATTTTGTCTCAAAGATTATGAATCCTTTAACTATATTTTAGAGGTTAATAGCAGCACCAACCCTGTCATGTACTTGTACTCCCTTAGCTATCTTCCTATATTAATGGTAGCTCTAAATGAAAAAAAAACTACTGTAGGAGAGCTGACACCAATGCTGTAAGAGCATTGTGTAGTAATTCCATAGAACTAGTGTTCTAGTGCTCCCCTGTGAAGTTTGCAAATGAAGAGTGCAGAGCTCCGTCTTGGTGGCAAAATAAGGTCCCAAGCGCGGCTTTCTGCAGCGCAAAACTCTTGTTCACTTCATGTATGTTCTATGTAATGTAAATCAGTTTGTGAAGCCAAAATGTCTATGTTGAGCTTTTTATCTAAAACCAAAAGAGCCGAAACCAGTGTATTCTGGTTAGCTGTGTGTGCTTCGGTATATGCTCTGTATTCCTTTGATTTGAAAATCTTTGGTGTGGCTGTGATCCTATTCTGAAGTGAGTCACAGACTTCCTAATGTTTACTGTTTATATTTTCTTTCTATTTATTTTGGACAATGCATGTCAGTTCTCCTTCATTAGTTGACAGAATGGTTTATGTTGGAAGGGACCTTAAAGATCATCAAGTTCTATCTCCTTGCTGTGGGCAGGGTCATCTTCCACTGGATCAGGTTGCTTAAAGTCACATCCAGCTTGGTTTTGAACCCCTCCAGGGATGGGGTATTCACAGCTTCTCTGGGCAACTTGTGCCAGTGCTTCACCACCTTCACAGTAATAAATTTCTTCCTAATGTCTAACCTAAAACTCCCCTCTCTCTGCTCAAAACCATTTTCCCCTGTCCTATCCCTGCATGCTCTGATAAAGATCCCCTTCCCTCCTTTCGTGTAGGGTCCCTTTAAGTACTGGAAACCTGCTATAAGCTCTCTACCGAACTGTCTCTTCTGTAGGCTAAACAAGCTCAAGTCTCTCAGCTTGTCATCATCTGGGAGGTGTTTCAAGCCCTCTGATCATCTTCACAGCCCTCTTCTGGACTCCCTCTAATAGATCCATGTCCTTCCTGTTCTGAGGCCCTTAGAGCTGAATGCAAGACAGAAAAGCTGTCTGGATATAGTCATAGACGACCTGCTGTAGATGACGCCACTTGGGTGGGGTGGTTGGACCAGATGATCTCCACAGGTCCCTCCCAGCCTCAGCCATAGTGTGATTCTGTTATATTAAGGCAGTCGAACAGCACATGTTAGGCAGAGGTTTCCACTCATTTAATTTCTGGAAATAGCTAACTTACTAAATGTTGTAATCAAATGTTATTTGACATTCAAATTGATTGTTGGTGGTAAATTTCTGTAGGGATTATTAATACTCAGCATGTGTATCTTGTTAAGTTTCTGATTTTATAATGTATTTTAGCTTTCAAAGAAATGCTGTGTATACTGCAAATACATAACTTGCTTGGGTATGCTTGCTAGTAGCTGAACCTCCAGATGATAGCAATGATTCCAAGCCCCTCAGGAGCAGTTATGCAAGTCTTACTAGGCATGAGCAGTAATAAAATGCTCTTAACACACGCGACTGAACTGGAAAGGCTCCTGCCTTTAGTTGACAAGAGTGTTTACTGGTCTTCTTATCTGAGTCAGATTTAGTTTAACTAAAGTTGCAATATGTTAGTCACAGCAAAGGGCATTCTCCACAGAATGCAAGACCCTAATAAAATATTTGGACACTTATGCTGTGGTTCAAGCTGACATGCTTAAACTGCTATCAGGAGCTCAACTGGCAGAAACAGTTATTGACTCTGTTACAGAGTATACATGCTACAGCAGCACCTTCTTCTCCAGACCATGTGTGTTGTGTTTCCAGTCACCTTGAATTCCAGGGTGAGCTATCTGATAATTTAGCTTGAAGCAGCTCAAAATAATCTAGAGAAGCCTAGAAATTGCAAAAGAGACAATCTGTAAACAGGTTGCAGGAAAAATTTATGACCCAAGGTCTTTAATGAGCTCGAACCTATGAGGAAATCCCTATGCTACTTCTCATTCCTCTTAGTCTCTGTTTGCCAAGAACTACAGCCAAGTCTTTCTTAATGTAGGTGTATTTCTTAAATGGAAAGACTTACAGGGGAAAATAAGGTGGCAGTTTCAAGGTTCAGCAGCTTTCAGCTGATCTGAAGAGTTAAAGAAATGGTTTACTTAAAACTTTGTGTGAGGCAGACCTAGGTTTCAAGTTAGTTGCTAGTTTAGTTCTACTAATAAAAGAAAGAAGACCTGAAAGTCCACATTAGTTGCTATTTTTGCTATTTTGGTTCAATGTATTCCACCTTAGAGTGCATTCAGTTAAGGAAAGGTTTTACAACCCTAAGCAAAATTAAGCTTACTTGGATATTATCTTAGAAGGATTTCTGTTGGCTTAAACTTAATTTTTGCAGGTAAGCAGTGTAATATTAGAGCTTCACATTACACTTAATTTCTTCACCATGAGAGTGGTGAGGTGCTGAAACAAGTTGCCCAGGAAAACTGTGGCTGCCCCATCCCTGGAGGTGTTCAAGGCCAGGTTGGATGGGCCTTGGGCAGCCTAGTTTAGTGGAGGCATCCCTGCCCATGGCAGGGGGGGTTGGAACTAGATGATCTTTAAGGTCCCTTCTAATTCAAACTATTTTATGATTCTATGAAATATTTATGTTAAAGTTGCAGTTTGTATATCTACATAAAATTAAGTGAAAATAGCCTTCCAGTGGCTTAGTCAATAAATGCATTTCTACCAAGTGGCATCCATGGGGACAAGGGGAGGGAATTTGTAGTTTTGACCACTAGATAGGACTTTTGCCATTATCACTTCTTGATGGGAATAAGAAAGGTTAAAACCCCAGGACTTTTGCCGTTAGTGTACGCTTGTATTGTCCTGGCAGAACAGGAGAGCAGAATGTAATAAGTAAATGTGTAAAAACAAACTTCCATGTGGCCCAGATCAAGCAGGAAGAGATATTCCTCACCAACTCTGCTTAAAGATAGCTGAAACTGTCAAACCTTGAACAGAGAATGAGGTAGATACCAAGAAGTTGTTTTTTTTAATAAGACATCTATGTTAGTAATGGTATTTTTTAATATTCAGATTGGCAAGGAGGTTAATTGAATTCCTGTAAGGAGACTGTGGTTAGCACTGTTGGACTGATAAAACACTATTGCATTACCAGTGTGTTCTTGGCTCTACTTAGACAATGTGTTGCATGTTGCATAGTTCTGAGTGCTAATGAAGTGCAAGAGGTATTCAACAACAAACTGAGAAAAACTGTTTCTGACTTGCCATCAGTCAAGCTTAGTATTTGTGACTAACTTTTGCGGCATTTCCAAAGATATGTGGAATAGCTAGTCCATACTTGAAAGGTCACTCTTGTGACCACGCAGGGGTGATGTGTATCTTGAAATTTAAAAAGTTACTTTTTTTTATGGTTCTTCTTCATTTAGATAACAAAATAAAAGCTAATACCCCAATTGTTTTTATTTATTGTTAAAAAAATACTATGAGTAATATATTTTGTGAAAACTTTACAGCAGTTGATTTGTTTTGTGTTGATAAGTATTTTTAATGCTATTAGAGGCTGTCAATTTGTCTTTAAATTTGTAACCAATTACAGCTTTGTTTCTTATTCACAGGAATATCTGTAGCATGGCAAGTCATAAGTGTACTGTTTACTCATGTTCCAAACTTTTAACATTTCAAACCATTTTTTAAGCATTCAGTGGGAATTAATTCCCCTTTTCTTACTAACATAAACAAAGAAAAGTTAAGAATGTCTGTGTAAAAAATCTGCTGAAAGAATACTTGCATCCTTGTTCAATATGACACCAGAATATGTGTGTATTTGTAAGACTGCATAGCAACATTCATTTTGTGAAATTACAGAAATGTGATGTATTAAACTTGCATGAATCAATGTTTAGCTAAACAAATAGCACTATTTAAAAAGACTTGGAAACTAAGCGTTCAAGCACTGCATTGACATCCGCTGGACTACTTGTCAGCTCATAATACTACATGTATTAGTAAATTGATGAAAGCAGACTTAAAGTTATGTTCTTAAAGCTCGTTATTACAAAAAATAGTTGATGTGCTGTCACACCTCATTTCAACTTGTCATTCACATCTGAGTAGCACCTTCCAGTCATGGCTTCTGGTATAGTTTGCTAATGACAGCCAAACAACAGCAACAATCTCTTGCATTACTTTAACCTTTACAGTGTATTTATTTGGAACAGGCAATCGCTCAGTTTCTCTGTTACTCTCAGAATATTAAGGTTATAGACAGAGGAAATAGAAGGAACGGCCAAACTGAAATTTAAAAATTTTGAAAAGGTCAAAGTAGTGAGGTTTAGAACTGTCTGTATGTCTTCATTTCAGCAGATGACAACTAACCAAACACTAATAAACTACAAGCTATGTATATTTTTAAATATCAATATAAAAATGTTTCAACGATCAGTTAAAATGAGACTGCTTTTCTGTTAGGTTTTCAATTGCCGATACTTAGAAGTTAAATTTACTTGAAGGCATTTTGATTTGTTTATAAATGTTGATTTGTAGAGTTTTGCTACTTCTTTCTCTTGGACATGCACCTTTATATGTCAAGTATGGTACTGTAGCAAAGACTTTTTGGGATTACTCTTAACATTACGCGTGGGTTTCATTTAGTAGAAAGCAGAGTGGATTTGCACCGTGTGTTTGCAAGGCATTGGTTGTCAGGACAGCAAATCATAAGCAGGTCACTTGCCTGTTCAGGTGCTGTACATTGACCCATATTAAAATAAGCGCTTGGTGTACACATACAAATAAGCAGTGTTTTCAGAGGAAAAAACTTAAGAATAGATTGTCATAAAAGAGGATGGAAGATAAAACCTTGCTGAAGTCATCCCTCTGCAGCAAGGTAGGGGCAGTTATACCTAGTGGATACCTATACACCTCAAAGGCTGTGAATGCTATTATCACACTGGACAACCTGTCAGGTTACTTAGCTCTTATTAAGATCACAATATTTTTGCCTTGATGTCTAATCTAAGTCTTCTGTAACATTGAAAAATTTTCTGTTCCGTGCATGGTGGTTTATGAAAACAATTTACTTCATCTTGGCAGTTTCCTTTTGTTTTGCTTCCCCATGGCCTTCTCTCCTCCAGGTGAAATATGTCCTAGAGATATGTCTATTTGTTTTCTCATGATTAAAGTGTGATCCCATTGAATTCTAGCATTTGAAACTTTGAAGTCTAGTGTTAAAGTCTGTTTTCCAGCCGCCTTATCTTTTTAACAGAAGGAAATAGATACCTTTGGGAGACAGTTTGTTGTATTTCTCTGGGGTTGTTGTCTCTCTTCATTGGCTCTTGGACTAAAACAGAAGCCACTTGCTTCTTGGAGCTTTTGCAATGATTATAGTCATACACGTGGAATTCTTAAAATACAGCTGGATATGTATGGAGGTGGTATAGTAGGAAAGAAAGGAAGGTGCTGTTATAGACACCATGAAGCTACATTTGTAGACCCTTATTTTCTATTGCTCTAGATTCTTTTGAACACGGTAGCCTGAAACAATTGTTAGTGAATGTTACTTCTTTAGATGTCCCTCCTGTCAAAGACCCAGGAAGCATAATATGCTATAATTAGTTCCATGCCACTTAATCAGTTTACAGCACAGCACATCTTGGGAAAGGGTTTATTGCTCCCTTCTATTTAGCAAAGCAGTCCTCTGACAATGTGAACGTCTCTGATGCATGAAGAATTAATACATCTTTCCCAATGAACTGTATCCAACCCTGTGAAACTGCTGAGTTAATTTTGGATGCATGACCTTTTACCTTCTTTAGTGTCTGTTCACTTCTGTGTTGAGATGAAATGAGAACAAAGCCCTAATAAGGGGAGGTCATTAAATGCAGATTGTCTTGTTTTTTAATACAAACCTCTCAGACAATAATCCACCACTTACAGAGGAAAATCATATTTTCAGGGAAGAGGTTACCTTGACAACGAGGTCACCTGGCAAGGCCTGTGGTGTGAGGAGAGTGATGGGGCAACACGTGATGGGAAAGCCTCAAAGATGATGAAACAGCAGGAGGTCAATCCCTCACGCTTCTCAGTGACTTCCATCAGCTCAAGGTGAGTTACTGCATGAGTTTCATAAACCTGGCTTTATGAATACAAATAGTCTGTGTGAATTACCCAGGGCATGGAGGGCCAGAGGAAAGGACTTCACATTCAGGAAATTGTTATCATCCAAGGCTTTTTTGTGTGCTTTTTCTTCTTAAAGGGGGAAGAGTATAAGTTCTTTGTAAAACTCAACTCTGGTTACTTGCTCATAATAATTTTTCCCAAAGCACTCAACTGTATGCTCCTGGAGAAGGATCAGATACTTTAGATGTGGAGAAGGGAGACTTGGGATGCAGCCCAGGTGCTGGGAACAGTTGAACTGAGAGTGGGTTCCGGTTCATAGCTGTTGGTGAGAGACAAGCATCCTTTAGGTTTGCCTCTGGAAAGCCCAAGATGAATTAGAGCATGTGTTTGACAGTTAGCTTGTGACAACCCAACAATGTGCCTGATCAATTTATCAAGTTCCAACAGAAATTTTTGAAGCTATAGGAAACCTGAATGCTCTTGAGGCTGGTCTGGCACTCAGTGTGCTAAACGAGCCCTAAGGCAAGGAAATGCAGGCTGTGGAGAAGTTGCTAAGCACAGCTGTCAGACCTAGTGATTCTTAGTCATTACAGGATGTATAAGAGAGAAAGATATAGAAGCAACACAGACCAGATTGGAGTGTTTAAAGGCATATGGGAAAATGAAAACAAAAGGGATGATAGAGTATATCTAAGGAAGAAAGGAGAAAAGTATGGAAGCATGTCATTTGGAAACAGCAGTTTGCACTCTCTCTTTCTCTCTTTTCCATACTGTGAAAAGAATTAAACAGGGAAATTAAAAGGCAAGCAGACAAATGAATGCAGAACTGTAATTAGCAGGTGGATCTTAATCACTCTCTATATTTTAGGTTTCATCCATTTATATTGTCTTCACCAAGCCATTTAAGTTTGGCTGTTGCTGTTTGGTTGCTGGGTCCTGTAAGAAATTCACTGCGCTGCCATCCTTCAGGCACTCTTCTCTTGGTTTAGGATTTTCAGTGAGGTAGTCATTGTGTTCTATCTCCTCATAATTTAGTATGCCTGCTAACCATGTCTGCAGTCTAAGCTAAACTGCTCAGTTGGAAGCAAATGATACAATGTAGTGATGTTATTCTGTATTCAGTGCTCATGTCTGGGTCTGTTTTTCAGTCAGAGAATTGCCAGTTTTTTCTATTTCCAAAGCAACATTCTGCAAAAGTGTAAATGACACCACCTCCTCTCTCACATTGTGCAAGACTGTACGCCTAACTGCAGTGAGGAGAGAATCGAACTTGTGACATTGTTAGTGAGGAAATTATATTCTTGATACTTTTCTCAGTCCTCCTCACCCCTCACCTCAGGCAAAACTAACCTCCTCCTCCTCCACAATCCTGTTGTTAAATGGAGATACAGCAGGAAGACACAGTCTCAGTGCTGATAACATGAAAAACAAACACAGTTTAGGAACTGCTAAGTTATTCTGGACTGCTTTTAATTTTTAAGATCTATTTCCCTTTTGTGCTGGAATTAGTGATGTAGCTAAAAAAAAATCTCCTCCAAGAATCGACTTATTCTTAACTATTGCCATGACTATTTCTTTTTCGAGGGTGTGGGAAGGTAACAGTGATTAAGTGCAGAGTTCTGCAGAAGTGACCTCAAATGTGTCTGCAACTGCCGGTTTCCACCCCCAGGCCTATAACTTTGATACGCTTTTAAGGAACAAAGGAATAGTGATATCACCAACTTAACATTGTTTTATGCTCCCTGAGGATGGCTTTACCTGTGCATGTTCAAAGATGTGTATATTTTCTTATTTTCTTATTTTCTCCAGATCGTTTCCTGAAAAATGTAGCTGAAGATTCAACTGTACTAGTTATGTGTGCAAAGCGAGTAGGACTCAAGTTACTGTACATGCACCATTGAGTTAATTGATACACTGGAAAACATTGAGGAATAATATGAAATTTAAAGAAAAAAGTGAATGCTAAAAGCTCTAGAAGAGAAATTATTACTAAGGTTGTAGGAATTCAGGCTCAAGTCCTTCGATTTATCCTTTTGAGCTTCTACCTCACCTTTTCATCTTTTCCGTTTGTGCATACTATTCTGATAAGAGAGCTCAGGCTATAAACATATCTAATAGAATGATGACAAGAAGGTACTAAAAGTTAGACCAGTCAGTCTAATAACTGTCATTTATCTTAGCTCACTGTTGTGAGAAATAGTAGGCTGAGGGTGTAACCCAAGGTCTCAGACTTATCTTGTCTGGTCATTTTCCACCCTGAGAATTCTATGGAAGTTAGTACTTGTTGCTTCTTTGATTGCTAACCAAGTACCTGAAAGCTGATTTTGCCTAAGTTGTACATTCTCCCTCAGTTTGTGTGAAGAGGAAATGTTCATGAGTTGAAGAATTCACTCTGAAAAAAAAGGTAAGTTTTGATTGTAGTTACAGCAGCAGGTGTACTGCAGTCAAAGAAATGACTATTTTTTAAATGTGGGTTTAGAATAGGCTTTTTTTTTTTTCTCCAGGTGAACTGTCACTGCTATCCTGGTTATAAAGATGGCAATCTCTTAAGTAGCGTTTAAGAAAACTGCTGAAGCAAGATAATAGTATAACAATTTATTACTAAAATTCTAATTGATATTTTGAAAAGCTGTAACTTTATTTTTGTCAGATGCTGATTAAATACGTAGACATTCTCTTGCAAATTTAATTTAATAACTTAACAACATCTATTTCTTCTCCAGGTTTTGGTAATTGCTTGACTGTGTTCTCCAATATACTATTCATCCAGACTACATAACTTTCTAATAATCAGTTGCTGTATTCCTCTGCAGTCAGACTAAAGCGAGCATTGCATCACGGGTTGTGTGTAAGTGCCTAAACCACGTGACTCACAGCAAGACCAATAGGCAAATCTGATTGTGAAATTGCCACCCTAACCACAGTCATGGATAACATGCTCAGTTATGCACCACCTACTGCAGGTTGCTTGGTAGCAAATCTAAAATTGCAATAATCAGGTTTTAACTTGGGCAAGAAAAAGTAAGATAATTTCAAAGCACAAGTATATAAGGCCAAATGTCTCTCATGCTTTTTTTTTTTATTTCTTTGAAATTTATTGCATAGATCCCCATCTGGGTGTGCTAGTCAGAATGACTAATGATCTTCCCATCCACATTACCGGCCCTAACTTGGCTGTAACTCTGGCTTGAATAGTCCAAACCATACTTATGATTTCACTATATTTTTACAGATAGCTAGTTCATAGCTTCAGCTTCACCTGTCCTGCTGTTTGAGTTGGTGTACTTGAGTCTTTGCTGATGTGGTGTGTGTGCTAAAGCACTTCTTTTCTAAGTAATTCTGGTGCAAGTGGCTTCTTAACACTTGCCTTGGGGCTTGAACAGTGATATTGGGTGGGAGATCTGGGAGTAGAATTAGACATCTATTTGCCTGATGACAGCTTTTATTTGGGCGGTTAGGTTCTCATCTTTGCTGTAGGTGTGTGTGTGCCTGTATGCACACACATAACATGAAGGAGGTTTCATAGAAAAGTATAATGAAATAAAAAGCAAATATAGGCTGTTTATTACTAAGATGATGTTATCAAGATGAGCTTATTTGGTTGCAACGCACTGGAAGAGTAAAAATCAACATTACCATGTAAAAGAACTTGTAAATTTTTCCTGTATTGTCTTTTTTTATGCTTAGCCTGAGTTGTTACATTCCCATCTCTTTGTAAACAGCTGGTGAAATTTTTATGAAGTACCTAGTGCAGGAATGCCTGAGACCTGGGTAGTATGTGCAAGCATTAATTTAAATAAAAACTAAAACAACTGATTAAATGTCAGTAATTATATGTTGGAATTTCTGGATATAGACTTTTTTACTAGTTTCAAAATTTAAAAAAATCAATGTTACTTTATAAAATAAGACTATTTTAAAGATTTATTGAAATTGTATTATTAATGATTGAATAATAACTGAGAAGTTGTTATAATATTTAGCCCTTCTGAACGTTGTCAGCACACATTTTAAGTGTTTTTTCTTGTTTTTTTTATACTTATAGAATAAGGAACTTATGAAACAAAAAATATTATTTCAGAATGTCACGTTTCTCACCTTTAGTAAGTGCTTGAGTGTCATCCTGTTGGGAGTTTCAGGTACTCAATTGGTTGCAATAAAAAAACTTTGAAATGGTAGCTGTTGACAAACGTATGTTTGAAATTCTACATTCATAATTCTCACAACACTGTTAGACTCATCTTTAGCAAAGATAACTTTTGATGTTACACAAGATTGCTCCTAATTTTTTTTTGTTAGGTGTATATTGAATGCAACTGTACAACTTAGATTTTATAGAAGTATTTGCTATTACATGTGGCTTTAATTGTTCTTATGGCATAATTGCTGAAAACTATTTGAAGCTTCAAACATATATTAGGCAACTTCCAGTGGATTGAGAGGTTAGAAGGATTTGGCCTTTTGAAGAAAAATTATTGTTTGAATGCATCTTTGTAATATTTCTTTCAACTGCTTTTAGCAATGCTTTTGCCCTTTTTTTTCTACCTTGTTAAGATTTCCTGTTTTCATAACTAGCTGTGACTGCTACTTCAGTAGGAGAAGAAAAATCTTGCTTCCTAGGCTCAGAATAATATCTTGTCTGTTAACAATGAACTGCTGTTCTGTCACTTGTGAGTGCTCTTTTCCCTGTTGTGAGGTAGTGCAGCGTCTTCATTCTTCATATACACCATAAATTTTCTCTTGTTGAGAAATAGGTCTGTGGCTGTCAGGGATCTCCTGCATCTTTCTAGCACTCCTGGGGTTCTTGGAGACTCTAAATCCTCAGGACAGGGCTGCAGTGGCCCTGTGAAAGTCAGCCATGTGGCTGCAGGTCACCTGCTTAGACTCTGCTTTGTGGAAGACCTTTCTGAGATAGGTTTTTTTTCATCCTTTTACCCCCAAATAAAAGACATTTTCTAACTCTTTTTCTATGTCTTCTGGAGCCATACTTATCTGTTCAATATGTCCCTTTTTTCTTACCTCTGATGCAATTTTTACATTACTGGAATCAGCAGCTGGTAGAGATTTGGTCTTCAGATGATTAAAATGTGAATGCAATATTATCCAGTCAGTCTATTATATATATATTTCCAGATCATGATTGGGAGCAGAAACAATTACAAACATTTATTTTATCCAGAAGCTATTTTCCCTGCCCTATCCCAATTATGATCCCAGGAGGTTACTGATCCTAATTTAATTGCACAGAGTGGAGCAATATTTTTCATTATGAATGAGCTAACCTAAAGATTTAAGTAGTTTCTTATGTTGCTTAGATTGTATTTAAGTTTTGGAGAAGGACAGGAAGTTAATATTGAAAATGAATAACTGTATATGCAGACAGACTACGCAGAAAGTCTAATTAAAACAATATTACTATGATCTGTGTACATGGAGCTTTTTTCCCTGCAATTCACCATTGGGAAAAAACTCAAAATTAACAAAAATCAACACATAAACATATTCTAGAACACTGTATATTGTAGACCTGCACTTTAGGTGAAATCTCCAGTAAGATCTACAAACGGCAGATTGTAATTTAAAGAGACTACTCGATCAATTAAATGTATATACAAGGTGGGATTTTGCTTATTATCTACAGTGTGATCACTATTTTAAGTACTACCAGAAACGACCAACATGGCATATCTTTTAGTTAAAACTTTGAGTTTTAACAGTTCCAACAATACCTGTCGGAAGAGGTACTAGGACAAAAGTCTGTACAAGTTATAATTTTATCTTTAACCTCAGGGGTAAATTTCATTCAGTAATACTGTAAAGTGCAATGCAATCCATTTTCTGCAAAGGACACGAGTCCAATTCAGTTCACAAAATTGTATTTCGTCTGTGTGTGTAAAGGCAGAAATTCTTGCAGGACCAGCCTTGGAAAAGCCTTCCAAGGGAACAGGGAAAATTTAACTCTCTTCCCTTTGATCTATTTTATAAATATAAAGGTCGTTACTTTCAAAATAAAATTCTGAACTTATAGTACCAAAGCCAAATTTATGTCATCTTTAAAAAGCATCTGGATTTTCAAAGGGATTTGGCTATTGAGATCTTAGAGGTCAGAATTATTTAAAAAAAAATTATTTTTGATAAGGAACTTAATAAAATCACAGTAATGTCACAGGACTCTTAATACTGAGTGATGGGAGAGTGATGTTAGAAATACATGGCAGCATATATATTTTTGTACATTTCATTTCCTACTTGCCCGTTAGGGCTTGCAGGCATCAAAAAAAGTCTCTGTTATTTTGTTACCTTTGAATCCTTTTATTGTGAGGCTAACCACAATTATTTCTAGGAGCAAGGTCTCTGGCTGACAAAGCTGCTTTTGACTGAGCTGCAGTTGACTGTGCCTCTTTGAGGGGGTGTTCCATAGCACACCCTCGTGGTTTTTAGAAGAGCACCACTAACCCATGGAAGAATCTTTGGGTAAAAAATTACTAGACATCTATCCAGATTGATCCCTGTCACGTATAAGTCCAAGCAGGACCAATGCAACAAGCAGGAAATATGGTTGTTATTGAATATGTGTGCAGGTACAACAACAAAAGATGCAGAGACTACCAGGTACTAGATTCAGTGCGCTTCGCTTTCTGCTAGTTTTGCTGATGCTCGGAAACATTGTTGGCAAAGGCTGAACTTCTGTTTCTGGTTTATACTCAGATTTTGGTTTTAATTTTGAGACCTATAGAAGCAATGCTGTGCGACTCATCAGGCTGGTCTTTCACAGCCAAAAGTGTCCTTGATATATGCTTCTAAACTATAACTCAAATATTTTCTCTGGTGGCAGGACTGTGGACCCTGCAATTTTGTGTTTACCTTCAAGAAGTTCTCCTGCAAAATTGCTTATTTTAGAATATGTTGCTCTTACCTTTGCTAACATTAAGCAATTTTTCTGTTTTCCCTTTTACCTTTTGTTCTAATTAATTTCTCAGTGCTTCCATTTTTAAGGTCATAAACGTGATAAGTTTTTGTTTTGTTTTGTTTTCCTGGAAGCTGCAGCTAGAAGCCATATACGGTTTTGGCTTACAAGTTGAATGCTGTGAAAAGCTGACTTTTAGAAAAAGTGATACATAGAATAAAGTCAAATTAGCAAATATTTACTGTCTGTACATAGATGCATACCTGCAAAGAAGTAGCTATTCCCTCCTAATTTTAGGTGATGATCTAGGGTGTGGTTTTTTGCAGCTGCATCTCACATAAGTTAACTTGAGCTGGCAATGGTAAACGAACAGCAGCAGCGGCAGCAGGAAGCGGTTCATTCAGCCTGTGCTTCAGCTTCCTCTGGGGGTTGTTTGTCTGCCTCCATTTGCTGTGTATCCAGCCTAGGGTACTTCCTATTTAAACACCTTAGACAACAAAATTAATTGCTGTTTATGTATTTTTGGCTGAGCTAATTTTATTAAAGCAAGTCTGAAGCATATATATATTTTGGGGATGGTGGGGGTGGTGTTATTGAAACAATTTAGGAAATTATCAAACAGAATTGGCTTAAATATCTACCTACCCTTTGTGAATGGCCATGATTATTTTGTTTTGATTCAGCTAATTACATTTCCAGCTAGGATAACTGAAGATCAATACATTGGAGTTGCTCTGATTGAATGTTAAGTGCTTTATGAATTTCTAATTCTTTTGATATTACTTGATTGCTTCTTCATCCTGTAATTCACTGTTAGGGAAATTTGAAATAATTATTTTTTGGCCAAACATAAGAATATATTTGAGAACTTTGCAAAAAGTTGTCATTTCAAAACCAGTAAGTGATTGTGTCAAAATTTAAATGGCTTATCACTCATAGTTTCCAGAGATCGGCTTACACTTTCAAAAGTAAGGTCATTCAGAAGCCTGTAAAAGCATCAGAGTAGTCCATTTGAAGATTCCTAGCATTCAAAAACTGCTAGGGAAAAAACATGCACACAACCCCACGTTTTCTTTGTTGCAATTCAACAATTCAGAAGCTTTAAGTTTCTCATCCCTTAATAAAAAACTCATCACCAAAATTGATTTTAATTGTTCTGGATTTTTGTAATCTGTCTTAGTGCCCTTGAAACTTTTTAAAGAACACACAGCTGCAATGCCCTGACTTCTCATGTAAATCTGTTGCAGGATTTGTGGGAGAGAGTCAGAAATGCAAACTATTTGTTCAAGATGTTAAATTAAATGTGCAAAGTGTTTGAAAATGAGAACAAATGCTCAAGGCACTGCTTTTTCACCACTTTCGAGATGTGGAATTCATTGCTGTTGACCTCAAAACTGACACTTCTTGAAGTAGCCTGTGCTTCTGTACATGTTTCTTTTAATTTCTTTTTTAATGCAGTATTACCACAGAAGCTGTTTGAGGCTTGAGTATGAAAACCTAATGACTCTATTGTTGAAGGACCAATTTTGAAGTATTTTCTGGCACACAAAATGACTTGCACAGCTGCCACTCTGCCTGTGAAGCTGGAAGACTAGGTCTTGGTGCTTAAAAATGCATGAGCGGTAAAGTTACAAATCTAAACTAAAGTAAATACCTATGTAATTCTGTCTTTAACTTAGCTGGGATTAATTATAGGGCAATCTCCTCTCAGTTCTCTGTCATGTTTTTAGAATGTTTTAAGAAAACTCTTGTTGATTATGTCAATTATGTATCTATTTTGTGAAAAAAATAGTACTATGCTAAGAAGTGTCATATAATTTAGATATATTGAGGGAAGAAAATATTATAGTTTTTTACACTAAATTAAGAGTTGAAACTGATTTTTTTATTTCAGACACCAATACATGTGATTTCAAGCAAAACTGAGAGATTAAGTCCCTTGTCACTTGAAGAATAATTCATGCTTTATTTATGAGAAATGCAAATATGCTAACTAGGAGATTATTCAGTGTGGAAAGAATGTTTGATCTCTAGTGTACTTTAGGACAGGCAAAACTTTTCAGCTAGGAAAATCACACTGAAGTGATGGCCAGAAGTTCAAAGTTTGGTTATATTTAACTGTATAAATTAAGTACTTGTAAATTCTCTTAATTTATGTCAGTAAGTAGTATTTTTTTATGGTAGTGCCATACATTGTACTTGTATGACCCTAGAAAACAGTGGAGCTTCTCATTATTTTAGACATATGCACCTCAAAATATAACCTATTAGGGAACGCAGAGTTCTGTTGTGAAGACAAAAAGGTAGTTATTTCTCTCTATCGGTCTTATGTGTTCCTGTATAGCTGTGGTATACTACCTCCATATGTGAAAGGCAAGTGGTTGCATTAGCCCAAAACTGAGTGAGAGATCCTTCACTAGGTGAGTATGTAACTCGGATTGTAGTGCGTACTATGTTCTGTGCTCCTTTTTCCAAAGACTGACCAACTGTTAGTATCTGCATAACAGTGAAAGTATAGTTTTTACAAATTATCTTACATTTATTTATACATTTTTTGATCTGAAGAGGTAGATAATGGCTCTGAGTATGTTCTTGATGCTAGACTCCAAGCTTCTTGAATGCTAGTCTTGATGCTTGCCAATGATGGTTATCAGAACTAAAACAAGTCTGCTAGTTCAAGGGCTGCTTTTACAGTGCTCATTGAAAAAAACTATGGTTAGGTTTCTTGAAACATGTCATTGAACTTCTCTCTGTTAAGCTGCATTTTGCAGGTCATTGAATCTTTTCACTTGGTTTGAAGAGAAAGACTTTTTAATCTCCTAGGCCCTAGAATAGAAAACTTTTCATTGCTATTTTCTATATCATATTTCTGTGGGATTGCACTTGTTTGGGAACTGCTGTTCAAAGAATTTAGGTCTTGTTTCTCCCTATTTTCCTCCTATAGCCTCCTGCATGGATATCAAGCAGCCTTCGGGTAGCTGGTGTGGTTTTCATGTGCTGTGTATAAATGGTAGTTCTTTTATACATTTTTACTATCCAAGAGTGTTGTGTGAAAGGCTAGATGTTCATATATCTTAAGGAAAGAAATAGAAAATGATACATTCAAGATCAATATATTTTCATGTAAATTAATAAACTGTAACTGGCTGAGGTTTGAATCCTTGCTGTTGCAGTTCTGAGAAGTTAAATGGTTGAGTAATTTATAATGCATAATTGCTGTGATGAATTTCTCCTCTTTTCCTATTAACCAGTCTTCTATGAAAGCACAATATATCTTCTCAGATGTACTTATTGTTTTAATTGATCTTTTGCATTCATTCTGGTTTTTGCTTTAGAGACATGAACTGCTTGTGGATTATTAGTGTTTAAAATGCATTGATAAATCTCATTTGAACTTTGTAGTATGGAAGGATAATTTTTTGATATCCAGGTGGAGATGAAATTAGTTTCTGGTGTGACTCTGCAATCTACAACATCAGTGTTAGTGTGTGTTTATCTTTTCAGTCTGGGAAGGGCAGAAAATGTACGTGAAGATTTTGGAACCACTATAACTGATGGCATAAACAAAAAATACTCAGCAGCCTTCGCCTTCACTTGTCAGTTGTTTCTAATCCTTTCTTTAAAACAAACGTTTAGGGTCACTGGAGCAAATGATTGTACCTTTATGGATAGCTTTCTATCATTGTGGATCTCCTCTGGCAAAGAAAAAATTATTACTTGTTCTGGGAATTAACCCACCTGAGAGATGCAAAATAAACAGAACAAGAAATCTACTGTTTATAAAGTTTTATCAAGGGACTCTCAAGAATTTCCTTTTGTTTTTGGTAGCACTCTACACATTTTGCTACTACAAACTCGTACTTCATTTTGAAGCCACTTATGGATTCAAAATTTAATTAGTTTCAATGTTATCAGGTGCAATATATGCTTAGGAAAATCACGGTGGAGTGGTCAGGGAGGGAAGGAAGGGAGAGCAGTAAGGTATTAATTTCATCTGTGTAAACCAAAACAAAACAACTAATGAACAACAACCCCCCTCTACCACTCAAATACTGTAAAAAAAAAAAAACTTCAGGAAAGAAAGGAAGGTACATTGAGTATATGACCAGTCCTTTCATATTGCCCTTGAAATGCTCTGGCAAAAGATTAAGTAAGAATATAGTGCCATAGAAAAATAATACCTATAGAGTTAGTATTATGGACTGTTGTATTCCCTGGAATATTCCCCTCTGTCTTCCTCACTTGCACACAAAGTTGCACAGTCTGCACAACTTCAGAACCCACAAAGTTCATCCCTTCGCCCTTAAGCTGAAAATGCTGACCAGAAATCAAGGAGGAATACAGAGTTCAGGCAGGGAAGCTCCATCTGTGACTCACTGTTTTTTATCACGTACAGTGTGAAATATCATCCCATATTTGAAGCCTGCATTTATACTGAGGAGTAACAGATGTGATGTGCAGAGACTTGCATCCAAATATCTGAATTTGCTTGCTGTTACATATTTTTGTTTGTTTAAAGAAAATATTTGATGTAATTGTTTAGATTTTAGAAAAAAAATGAATGATGTCAACACAAAAAAGTATTTCTATTTTGGCTTAGCAAGTTCCTCAGTTATTCTCAGCACACCCTGTGATGAAGTCCCATGGAACCATTATAGGGTGTGCTGCAAATGTTTATTGCCAATATGATAAATCATTTAACAATGCTCCTACAATCAAAATGGGTTTGCTCAACAAGTTTAAATCTCTTATTTTAGCAAAAGCCTTCCTGGAATGCTAAAAGAAATAAACATTTTTACCATTCTATGCATATTTTTAAAAAAATAAAGGCAGCAGTTGGTGTGACTGATACATTTCCTGTGACAATAAGTTGGAAGTACATCACCTATTTAGGGTTTTCTTGTTTATTTCTATAATTTACATAAAGCAAACTGGAGTGGTAACTATTTCTAATAAGACATAGTAAAGCAAAGTTGATCAAGCACAAGGATTATATATATATGGTCTGCAAAATATCACAGTTTTTAAATCAATCATGCCTGTTAATATAATGCTTTTTGTGATTATATTGGCACATTTGCAAAGGCATTGTACTAATTCATCTGTTGGGGCTTGTAAAGAATCAGAAGAATTTCCTAATCAGAATGAAACAAGACTCATGTGCGTATTTATGCATTAGAGGAATAAGCTACTAGTAGGAAGACTAGCTTAAATCAGTTTCACATCCCTGGTATTTTATAGAGATTTGAATCTTTCTCTATGCCTATTCCAAAAAAGCTTATAATAAGACAGATTCACTTTTTAAATAATGTGCCTTCTTGCTCTTCTGTGTTCAAATCCATGTGCCAGATGAGATTCAATCAATGGTGGTAAAAAGAGATTGCTCACGTGATTGCGAGGTTGAAAGATCACAGTTACTAAGGGAGGCAGGGCCCTGATTATTGGAGGAAAACTAATATTATACCCATCTTAAGTAAATAAACATTAAAAGGGGGACCTGGGGAACTATAACTTGATCACACCTACTTCAGTCCCCTGGAAAGGTTACGGTAAACATCTTTGCAGTGCCAGTAGCAAGCACATTGAAGAACAAGCATGCAATCTAGAGTAGTCAACGTTGATTTACCAAACTAAAGTTTTATTTTGCCAACCTTCACTCTTTTTTATTTAAAATTGCCTGCCAGTGTGGGTGAGGAAAGATCAATGAATCTGTATGACGTTGGTATGGTTTTGACACCTTTTCATTTGTTCTCAAGTAGACGCTTGGAAAGTGTAGGCTGGATAAATGGTCAGCTGAAAACTGACTGCACTGCAAGACTAAAAGGGCTGGTGGCAATAAATGAGCACAGTTCCCCAGGAGTAAGTATATAGAAGCCATTTTTTTTTTTCATTAGAGCTGTAGCATCATAGTAATAGTGGTTGCAAGAGACCTCTGGACCTTGCTATGCTGTCTGGAAGAATTTGTCTCCATCTTCAAAGCTATCTGTTAGAACTTGGAAGCAGTCTTGGACTGCTGCTTAGCCTCTTCTCAACCAGTTTAAAGATCAGCTCCCTCAACCGTTTCTTCTAGATCATATACTACACCACAGTGGTAGTCCTCCAATGTACCTTGTCAAGCTTCTGAGTATATTTTTTGAACTGGGCCACCCAGCAGCCAAGGTGCTCCAGACTGCAGTCCTGCCAGGGTTGAGTGATGTCTGTAAATGGTGGTTTGAGAGATTTTGGCAGAAGAAAAAACAAACAAACAAAAAAAACCACCCCAAAAAAACTTACTAGGAGGGTGGTGAAGCACCAGAAGAGGTTGCCTTGACATACTTGAGTCTGTGAACTTAAAGGTTTTCAAGGTTTTGTGATATAAAGCCATGACTGATCTGATTAGGTGATGGTTATACTTTAGCTTAAAGTGGGAGGTTGGACTAGATGACCTTTTGGGGTCCCTTCCAACAAAAATTTCTATGATCATATAATTAATTCAGTGTATGTGAGCTGATTTTGATTTTTAAATTCAATTTTTCTGTTCTAGAATTTTTCTCTCTTCCATTCCATATTGACAAACACTACTCCAAAGAACCAAATGGTAGGACTGGAAATCTGTTTCAAAATGCTGCTTTTTCAGACAGCTACTATCCACTTGAGTAACTCCTGACAGAATAAAATTTGTAATTCTGAAGATTTTATTTCAGATTATAAAAAGTCTGTAAGACTGTGCACTTAAATCAGGAGGATTCCTTCTTTCATATAATGAATTTTAAAAAAGGCATGTTTCTTCAGTCTTTCCTCAGGACAAATGCCATTAAAACACTATATTTTTGTAGAGCCATAATCTGAATACAAGTTGGAGAGAGGGGGTGCCTCTTCACATGGTGCATGTATTTATTACTTTAGTATTCTGGTGCTGTATAAGAAATACTTTCCATTTTAATTTCTTTTCATAATCCTAGTTGAAGTGTCAATTTTTTTTTTCCCAAGGGAAAATCTAATTTCATTATCAGTATTGCAGTTACAGGAAATTCAACACTGAAATCAATAGGCTTGTAGGGAATAGAAACTAAAGAATTTGTCCTGGAATATTTGTGAATACTTCCCATACTCATAAATAAATTAATGAATAAAATGTCAGAACTGTACAGAATTCTATGTGTCTACTTCTATGGGAGACAGTATGGCTGGGGTTTTCTTGTCATCAAGGCATACATTTCAGTTGTCTGCAAGACCATATGCATGTTGGGAAGACCAACTATGTCATACTTTCAGCAGAAGGCTGGGCTGAGGTCCCTGACAGCCTTGGTTATTCTGTTGTGGTCCTACAGAGTGAGCCAGGGAATCCACTGTACTTGTTACCCTGGCCACTGCTCCTTGAGAGTGCAATTCTATTCCTCTTTAACTTGATGGCAACAAACTGTTCCCCAGACTTTACATGGCAAAATATTTACTGTCAAAAATGTTTTCCTGTCTACTTCCAGACCATATGCTGTTTGTATATTCATACCTATATATTGTGTAAAGGGATGCTTGACACTTTGCAAAGCAGAGAGGAACAGCAGCTTTCCCTGGAGAGTTATTTTCAAGGATCTGAAAGAGCTAAGTGAAGTGAGAGTAAAGCAGGACTGCAGATAAGCTCCCAGGAACAATTTAGAGCACGTGTGTATCTGCCTCAAGAGTAACATTTTAGCATGGTTTGGAAGAGAAATGAGCAAAGAAAATAACTCAAATTCAGTTGCTCAAAATATTTGTGTTTGTTTCAATTTTTTTTATGAGGATGTTTTGGACTAGTAGGAGACCGCAGTCAACTTCAAAGAAAGCTGTAGACTATGAGGCTTCTATAATTAGTGGTGTAGTTGTGAACTGGTGATTAGATGCACAGATAGAAAGAGAAGGTGAACTTTGTAGCTATTAAAATCCCAATGCTACTACTTTCTATGTAACGCAGATGAGAGGAAGAATATAGTGGTGACTCATGCCTGAAAGGCTTATGAGGAAGGTGACGAACAACTGTACAGGTAAGCATTCAAAAAGGAATTTGGGGATCTCACTCATTAACCTGGAGAAGCTGCAGCAGGCTGTTAGAGGGAATGAATAGAGTTCTTAGTTCCTCACAAAACCAAAGAAAAAAAAGATTGGTTTATTCAGGCTTGTATTTCTCATGGACAAAATCTTTCTGACATGGAAGCTTGTATCGGGGACAATGAGAACTCTTCCTCCTGTCCCTAGTGTGGCTGTTAGAGGAGGAGGTGATCCAGGCTCAAAAAGTAAAATTGTAATGGAATTGTCAGGTTTGAAGGAGGGAGACTTGGTGGAGGCCAGCTAAATGGTGCTTTGCTTCAGACCTCCTCCAGCCATGTATTGTGATAGTGGGTGCTGGGAAAGCTGTAGGCATATTTGAGAAAGCTTCAAACAAAAAAAAAAGCCACCATTAATTTGTACTTTCCTTTCTCTTGTTATGTTTCATGTATACTCTTATGCACCATTTTTTGTTATAGTGTATGAGTTCTTATAAGCTGCACTTTCTTACCATCTGCAACCATTTTCTAATTTACACCCACCTATAACATTCCTTAGCATAACAAATCAGCTTGCTTAAAGATTTGCTTTTGGGCCTAACTCTCTGTAGAAAGAAAGCTGCAGTCTGATTTTCTATATCATTGTCATGCAATATACATGGAATAGGAATAATTTGTTTTTCCTCTGCTGAACAAAAGATACAGTGTTTGTTCAGGAACTTTTTGTTTAAAAAAAATCATATACCAAGGAATATGTAGCAGAAAGATAACACATGCCTCAAGGAACTCTGTCAGGCGCGTACCTTAGAAAATATTTTATTTCCACATTTCTTTTTGAAAAGACGTGTCAAAATACAAAAAGCCAACAGGGAGCTGTCACTAATGCACCAAACAGATTTTATTTACAACATATTTGCACATAGTGCCTTCCAGTCAAAAAAGACATAATTAATGCCCTGGATCACTAGTACATAAGTTTTGAAGGTGAATATAACCCAGGATAGGCATAAAAATGGAAAATAATAATCCTGATGTGCCAACACTGGTAAACAAAACGTGCTCCCATATGTATGCTCTTACATTTATTGGATTGCAGCCCAAGTATATATGTCATTATTGACCAGGGGACAAATAGTTTTAGAATTTTAGAACACCTGACATCTTTAACTAATGGGAAAAACGGCTGCTTCTTTAAAATGTATCATATATGTAGTTGCTGTCCAGCTATTTTTGATTTACTGGATCTCATCCCCTAATGGACATAGGTAATAATTCTGGTCCTTGATCACATTAAATATGTACTCAGATGTTTCTTTAAGTATTCCTGAAATAATATTTTCTATGAACTCTATTTTTTCCATCTTTTCCTCTCTGATATTCAATATAGTTTTAGCATAAGGAGAATTCTAACCACATTTGTTAAGAAATCCTCTGGAAGATCATAGATTCATAGAATGATCTGGGTTGGAAGCAACCATGAAGGTCATCTAGTTCACCCTTGCTGCAGTGAGCAGGGACAGCTTCAACTAGATCAGGTTTCTCAGGGCCCTATCTAACCTGACATTGAATGTTTCCAGGGATGGAGCATCAATCCCCTCTCTGGGCAAACTGTTACGTGTTTCACTGTCCTCAGCATGAAAAAATTCTTCCTAACATCTAATCTAAGCTCTTCTCTTTTAGTTTAAAACCATTGCTCCTTGTCCTATCACTATGGGCCCTGCTATAAAGTTTTCCCTGTGTTTTTATAAGCTCCCTTTAAGTTCTGAAAAGCCACAATAAAGCCTCCTTGGAGTCTTCTGTTCTGCAAGCTGAACACCCCCAACTCTCACAGCCTGTCTTCACAAGGGAGGTGTTTCAGGCATTTGATCATTTTTATCACCTCCTCTGGTCCTGCTCCCATAGGTCCGTGTCATTCCTGTGCTGAGGGCTCCAGAGCTGGACACGGTAGTCCAAGGGTGGTCTCACCGTAGCAGAGTACAGGGGCAGAATCACCTCCCTCAACCTGCTGGCCACGCTTCATTTGACACAGCCCAGCATATTGTTTTGCTCCTAAAGCAGTGACTACAAATCACTTATATATATATCATACATCTCAGCTGCCTTGTAAAATAGAACGTTCAATATATACATAGTCATCAGTCACTGGCATTGTTCTCTTCTACTGGCTGACTCTTCAGTTAATGGCACTCTGATGGTTCCTTGCTGAGTGTAGCTGCCTGCCTTCCCTTTCTTCTGTTCTACAGGCGTTGGCAGGTTGTTGTCGTGTTCTCACAAGGAGACATTGAACCAACCTGCACATGTAGGTCTCCTACTTGGACCATATGCCCAGTACCTATTGCTGTCTTCAGACTTGTCCAGCTTTGCCATGTCTGTGCTGCCTTGAAAGGCTGTTGGGTATCTGTTGATAACTCAAGAAGCAGAAAGTGCCATTGAATCTTTGCAACTGCCTGAAAGGATGTTATCAGTTATTACAAACAGGAAAGCAGGGTGTATTGATGGTAGTAGTTTTCATTCTTTCTTCAGGTCTTACCCAGGACTTCTTTAAACAAAGAAATACATCTTCATAAACTTTTCTAACATAGTGGACCTCCACTGAACCATCTGAACCATAATGTAAACATTGTGCAGTAATGTGGGTATGATGTCTTTATTTACATCTTTTTTTTCAGGGGTAATACTAAGGAAGTTTTCTAGTTGTACTAATGTCAGGTGAAAGAAGAACAGTAGATCATATTGTGAAATAATCATTACAGAAACAGTCAGCACTTTCTGACAAACGTGCTTTTGAAGGCTGACTTCTTCCCCTCCCCCAAACACTGTTTAAAATATTTCATGAAATCCAGTAGGTTTTAAGCAACTTGACTATACTGTGCAGTAGTTACATTACATCTTAGTTCAGTTCTCAGTTTTGTTTCAGTTTTTTTCCCCTATTTTAATTCATGTTAATATTTATAAATTTCTGATTTATCATATTTTTTGGTGGGATCATTCTGTAGGTGAGGTATGTGTTTTCTGTTTGCTTGCTTGCTTGTTTTACTCCTCTGACTTGTCAGTTTAGCAGTTTGAACTTATCTTTGAACCTAAGTATTCTTCTTTCCTTGTTTGCTTTGATTGTGTTCCTCACCATAGCCATTTGGCAGTGACAGCAATACCTCTAAGAAAAGAAATAATGGAACTGGAAGTAAGGCAATTTTTTTAGACACCTTTTCTAGTACAGCACAGAGAAAAGCATTTGCTTTCCACAGACACCTTCCTGCTCTGGTAGGTTGTGCTGTAAGGCAGCAATTACTAATCTTCTATCACTCTGATGAAGCACCATTTTGCAAGATACAATAAGGACTGGTAAGCAGCGGTTTTCTCAAGAAAAGGAACCATGTCTGGTGCTACCGCTAGTTCAATGAATGAAAGATCACTCTCTCATTCCCAAAGTTGTTTTGTAAGAGCTGTCTGAGCAAACTTGGAAGATTGCAGGATGAAGCAGCTTACAGAATTTTTTTTAAGTATCATTTTTAATATAGAAAAAAAAAATTTCTCCTGCCTCCAGCCTTTGCTTGGAGGAGAAGCTGCTGTAGCTGTTCTGCAGTGAGGAATGTACCCAGGAAACTGAACCTGTCCTCAATCTCTTCCTGTGTGGGAAGCTGTGATGCAGGGAAGAAAAAAGCAGGACAAGTCAAAAGTTTGTGTATTTCCAAATAATCTGACACAATATAAATTTGTCTCATTTGCACCATCTCCAGCATAAGCTACTGTCCAGAGGTAGGAAATCTAAACTCAGTGGTTTCTGTTCTTGAAGGAAAACAATAAACAATGACAGTTACCATGAAGGGAAGTCTAGGTCTTAGGGGCTTGTTCTGTCTATGAAAACTATGGATAATTGAGCCTAGAAAAGAGCTAATCTTAGTCAGTCCTCCTAATTTGCAAGTGTAGTGGTTCCTGCCTCTTGATAAGGATGAAACAATGCACAGGCGAAAGCATCGGGCGACAACAGTTCATTCCCCACCACCTTAAGGCACAGATGCAGGCATTGCTGTGCCTTAAGGCTATAGAGGAATGTTCTGCAGCTACTTATAGTGTAGCATATCACTCTATCACTGATACACCTGAACTGTGTTATCTTACTGTGTTGAGTGTAGTAGATACTTTTGTATAGCGAAGACTTTTCCATGATGCCTACATCTATTAAGGGTACTGTCTGATGTAACCTTCACCTTATGGCAAAGATTATTGAGTACTTAGAATGAGAAATCCTGAATTGAGTTAAATTATCTATTCACAAGTTTAAGTACAGACATGTTCGGTACAGTAATGTTTGCTTAACTATGTGCAACTAAACTACAGTGTTCACACTACTAATGTAGTTAGGGTATGTGATATGTAACAATCTTGCCTTCAATTTAGTCTCTGTTTAAATCTTCTACCTTTTCAGCAGTTTAAATTCTCATTAAACAATGATTGAAATGAATTTTTTTTCAGTAAAACACGGACTGAGGAAGGAAGTTTGAAAAGGAGAGGTAAATGTAGCTTTTTGGGCAATTTTTATCACCTTTTTATCCTTTTGTCATTTTCATTTCCATCTTATTTTCTGATTTCAAACTAGCTGGACCTCGTTCAAATGTTCATGCTATTTTGACGATATTTATGGTTCAAAAGAATATGATTTCCATGGCAACTACTCCAGGTTCTGAGCAAATATCAGCTTTGAAGGTTCTTTCTCTTTTGGGTTTGTATTTTGTGCTTATTTGATTAACCCCAGGAGGGATTTAGATCTTACTTATAAACAGAAGACTTAATTTGAAGAAGAAAAGCAAAGTTCAAAATAGAATGGAGTGTTCAAGATGTTGGATCCAGTGCAGGTTTCTACCAGATTCTTGCTTTGTCCTTGACTATTTGAAATTGTATAGCTTTCAAAAAGCACTCTTTAACATGAGGAATACATTGGTGCATATAATTATGTTGTTTCATATATTCTAAATAAGTGTTCTGAAAAAGTTTTTCTTATTTGTAGCTTTGTGGGCCACTGGCTATTATTTTGATGATGATGCACATGATGTGGGTAGATTACATAGTGAAAATGTAGCTGCTAAGCTGAATTGAAGGATGACTATTCTGAATGTTTTGGGTTTGGTTTTTTTTTTCTTTTATTACTTCTATATTACTTTTTCAAATAAGGAATTGCTATAGTTATCACTGATAATTTTTTTATGTGTGTGAATGCAATTGCAGTGTTTCATGTTGTCAAAAAGAAAAAGATTGCAAATAAAATCTTCCATTCTGAGATAAATTTTATACTGTGCAAAAGCCCTAGGAATCAAATTTAGGCAAAAGTTATGTGAAAGTATTTTAGCATTTGATTTCACATGGGTCAAGTTGCAATGTAGATAGTTCAGTTTGAAAGAGATTATTGGAAATACAAGTACTGTAGGTATGGGCTGCCTTTGTTGTAGAACAAGTGTGTGGGTAGGAGGGAGCAAATTAGGTTTTCCTGTTGAGAAGTGGAAGTTCCTCACATGTGGTAACTGGTAGGCAAGAGTCTTGTTCGCAACTACTTGTTGCCATTTCATGTTTCTGTTGGCAAATGATTGCTTTTGCTTATCTGTAAGCAGTAATGATAATAACTGGACCTGATTGTTGCTTGCACGTAGCAAAATGCTTTAGGGCAAAGTTGTCCTATTTTGAATGCCTACTCTGCCTGAATGTTAGTTGCTTGCCACATGTAGACCTTAATCTTGAAACAGTTGTCCAGTTCAGTGCACGCAGCAGCAGATTCTTCTAAAGGAGTCAGTATTTATTGCCCACACTTATAGAAAAAAAGTATTAAATTCAGAGATTCATGAAGTACACATCAAATTTTGATAAATATTTCATGAATTGTTGAGAAGTCAGTGATACAAAAGAAATGATGAATCCATGATATTAAAGATTGAATAAATCTTGCTAAAGCTCAGCTTTTCTGAGCTTTTCCTTTCAGAAGTGCTGTTATGTGTGTGTGTATGTTTATGCATTTACATGCATTCCAATGAACAGTTGTGGGAATGTCTACATTTGCTGATGTAACATTTATTCTTTGTTATACCTTGGTGTTGGTACCTCAGCAATGGGGCAGGGGACTTGTAGGGCACAACAGAATGTTATTATCTAATGAGTAAATTTTAACTATGTGTCACAATACAGGATAAAACTAAGGCTGAACAGGAGTTTCCTAGTTCTCTTGTATGTACATAAAAAGTTTTTAAAGAAAAAATATTAAGGTACTGGTTATGAGTAACAACGCCTCCCTGTGTGTTAATGGCAAGGTTAGAAATCTGACTCTCAGGCATTGCACCATCAGGTGCTAATCCTGGTTTACAGGAGTTAGCTACAGTAGGTGGAGGCACTAAGATTCTAAACATGGATAGAGAGCTGAAATATTTGTAGAAGAAAGAGAAATTCAGAAGGGGCTTCCACTGTGGACCAGACCAGGTTAGTGTCAATGTGGAAGACTTAAACCCATTTCTCCTTCATTTTCTGCCCCCAAATCCACAAGGTAAAGAAAGACACAGGGAGAAATAGACAGCAATATTTGGGGTCAGTGTGCAGTATTAGAGGGTAAGTATCCTGGTGGGATGGGATTCTGAGCACTTGCTCAGCTATTCTATTAGGCAATGCTTTATTACTGTTGTTACCCTGTTACTCAATGTCAAGAGCACTGCAGCAAGCAGGAAACTCACTCTGAGCATCCCTGCATTGCTGGATGGAGACCTCAGTGGCAGCCTGCAAAAACACAGGACTTGCCTTATTTCACTGTTGTGCTTATTCTTACACTCCATTCATTTTCCATTATGTGTTGGTAATGCACCCACTGAGGCACTGGGCAGTAAGCATTATTATCCTAATTGGTTTTGATTAAACACTGCTCAGAACTTTTGCAATAACTTTTAACAATAATACAAAGACACAAGTATGGGTTTTTGGTCTCTTCACGGAACCACTCTATAAATATTCTGGTTAGGTTGTAGGGAGCTACAGTGTTGGCTAGTTTTGATCACTATAGTGTGTGGATATGTTTTATGGGACACTAGGGAGGAAAAAAAGGACATAGAATATTTTCTTGATATTTTTCTATATCACCACCCACACCGTCAGCTGCTGTCATATTTTTCTGGCTTTGATACTGTTATTCATTAAAGAAAAATAACAGAGTGAGGTAGTTTTGGCTAATCAGCTCCTCTGCAGTCTTGAAGTTTGTGTGCCATTTCGTGATATCACATGACTGATAAGTCCTGGATGCTAACGCTAATGTTCTTTATAAGGCTGTATAGTAACAGGCCTTTCCAGTTTTCTTTTCTAATTTTATTTTTTACTTTGTTCCTCAGAGAGCTAGGGTATAACAATGTATTTACAATGTATTTATTTTCTCAGATCTATACAGAAATTGAAGTTCTTGAAAAAATGCTATGATTTTTTTCCCTACTTTATTTTTTTAAATGTAATTTTGTGTAAGGAACCCAGGCTGGTGCCCTCCTGAGGCGGGGGCTCCCATGTCACAGAGCATTTTGTCTTTGCTAGACCCAGTTACTGCTTTTATTGTCATCAGGTTACACATAGCAATTAGTAGGAATGAATGCAGAGTGTAGGTAAGAACTTGGAAAACTGACCAAGTGTTTTGGTTAGGATTGTTGCACTAAATTTCACATTTGAATTATAACATTAGAATAAAATACAGAGTACTATTTTTCAAGATTATGTCTTGAAGCGTGAAATTAAGTGGGGTAACATTTCAAAAGTCTGTGCAGTCAATCACATGTTGTACTGAGTATCTTACAATTTGAATTCATCCATGCAAATACACTCTGGTTTCGTGTATTCTTACAAAAAAAAAAAAATTGTAAACTCTGGGCAACCTACTAAGTTTCAAGAGTTGCAAGTTTCTTCTGAAATGAAAAGTCAGAAGATTTTTTTTTTTTTTTTTTCAGATTTTTCCGCAGGTAATCATGTTTTAAGGCTCCAAACGGGATAAAACACTTGTTATCACTTCAGGTTTCCATGTGAATATTTCTCATAGTTCTAGCTATGAAATATTTCTGGCCTGTTTGAAAAGTTCATTGCTTGTATACTTTTCCAAAAAAAGAATGGGTTTTAAAAAGCTTTGTTAGGGTGGCTTCTTTAGCAATGTCTTTTTAATATTTAAGAATCATAAGACAAATTATGCATAGACATACCTGGTTCATTTAGTCTGTATATTTTGCGTAAGAATTTTATCCTGGTAGACCTGTATTTAATTTGATTGAGTTACGTTTGATGTTTGTATGAGTGGTGAAGTAAAGCTGCTCTGTTTTCTAACTCATGAGCTGGATAACTTCTAAAGGGATGCTCCATGATGTGCCATGCACCTCAGCTCCTGTAAGATTAGAGGAACTACAAATACTTTGGTCACATCAAGGACACCCTGGTACACTATTTTCAGTGTAAACTTAGTTTATTTATTTCCTTGCTAAAGGGTAATATTTTTGAATCTTGTCTGAAGTATCTTGATTTTTTTTCCCCACAAATATAGAAAAATATCCTGTTTTCAGAAAGAGATAAACTAGCAAACAAGGTGTTTGCAAATTCTACTTACATAGTGTTGAAATGTCTTTATTGAATAGAAAATTCAGTATTTCAAGTCTATGTACAATGAGCTAGCCCCTAATAGGTGGGATGCTTTGACTTGAAGAGAGAATAACATACAGAGACTTTGACCTTCCAGTCATTTGACTGAATGCTGCCCAACTTGCCATAGATCAGGTCATTTGTAGGTGGTGGCTTCACTGGCCTGCGTCAAAGGAGTGAATAGCTTCAGTTTGCCTCTCAGTGGAGAATTCTCCATGTTACAGGTGCAAAAAGTTGCTGATGGCTCTTTCAGCAAAGATGTTAATGTTTGACTGTGAATGGAGGCAGATGCCTTCCTTCTGTGCAGGGAGGACACAGACAAGGAACACTCATGCTGCTGCTGTCTGATCTCTACAAATGTGTAGGGGATGCCTGTTCACCCACGCTATTAAGACAAACATGCTTCTTTTGCTTAAATTTAACAAAAGGAAAAATAGTAAATGGCTAAATAAGGAGTAAGTAACAATTAAAGAGTAAGAGCTAAATTCTACTCTGTGCTGAACTTGCTTTTAGGCTACTCTGAGGGTCACTGGAACTGTGAAAGCAAATATGAAGCAACATGGTTTCCCTGGGCTTAGGGAAGCCTTGAGCCCTGCCCAGCACCCTGGCCCTCCAAGGCATTATCTGTTTGTGATTCTGTTTTGTTTCCCACTCCTCAGCAGTGGTTGGTTCTGAGCAGTGGCCTGCAGCCTAGCTGGGCTTGCTGTCCTAGCTAGTGGTGTAGTGCTACTGACTGCAGGTCATTTGCTGTTTTTCACAGGTGCTACATCACAATTGGTGCCTTTACATTAAAAAAAACGCTATTTCACTTCTTTCTGGTTCGCTGTTGAGAAACTACCATTTGCTCATGCAGAATCACAATGGAAAATGTCAAGTCATTTTAAACTTGCCAGGATCTAGGGAAAGGAGAAAGCCCCATAACAGAAATAACTTGTATGAGGGTGAGCCAAGCCAGACATTTAACTCCTCTTCATCATATGGTTTTATTATGTAATGCTTTAAATAGAGAAGAGAAAGACAGGTGGCAGTCAAAGAGCAGGAGAGGACAACAGCCACAGGAGAAGACTATGTGGTCCCTAGGCAGAGGAGGTGAATAGGAGGGAAGGAATACAGCCACAGATTTCATAACATTAACGGAGGCGTAAAGGACTGACCCAAATATGAGACAGTTAAGAGCAGATACAGGGTTTATACCACATGGTATCTTCTTTCCCTTGCTCTCTTTCTCTCTCTCTGTTGTTTTGAATTCATTTTCCTGTGTTGTTCCAGGACTGTTGTAATTTCTTTCCCCTAGGGATTGGCTTTCTATTATTTTTGGCTAATACGTATCTTTCCTTTTTGTTTTAAATTTAATGGAATTTAGGCATTGATGAAAAATAACCTGAGATGGTTGCATTTTTCACAAGTCATGAATTGTTGCACGTCCTGTTCATGGAAGTGATGTTGGTTTGAGATGATACTGGTATGAGACTAGGGATATTAGATAATTACTGGCAAAATTATTTGGGTTCTTGTTAATTCTGCAAACATACAGAGTTAAACAATTATCACCAGGTCACATGAAGTAATTGTTCATAACTTCAAAAATAAATAAATAAATGAAATTAAAATGACAGGTTTTTGATTTTTCCAGTTGCATAGCTCAAGAATCTGACTATGGAGATGCTATTTCACATTCACAAAAACATTCTTATTTACTACCCTGCAAGTCTGAAAGTTAGCAGGTTTTTAAAATGACAGTGTTTTAACTGGCTTTAGGCATTCTTTGTATTAGACCAGGTGAGCTTCACTGGAGAGTCCCAAATACCCTGTTTATTGAGTTTTTGCAATGAGAAGTTTAGAACAATATAGTTTGTTTAGTTATGATAAGAAGAAAGGCAACATTGACCCCATTTTTAAAAAGGGTAGAAAAGATGACCCTGAGAGCTGCCAGCCTCACCTCTGGGCTTGGGAAGATCACAGAACAGATCCTCCTAGAAGCTATGCTAAGCATATGGAGGAAAGGAAGGTGATTTGAGACAGTCAGCATGGCTTAACCAAGAGCAAATTCTGTCTGACCAACCTAGTGGCTTTCTATGAAGGGGTGACCACATCAGTGGACACGGGAAAACCAACCAATGTAATGTATCTGGATTTCAGTAAAGCATTTTGAAAGGTTCCCCACAACATCCTCCCCTCTAAATAGGAGAGATATGGATTTGACAAGTAGACTGCTGGATAAGAAACTAGTTGGATGGTAGCATTCAGAGAGCGATGGTCAATGGCTCAATGTCCAGATGGAGGTCCGTGACAAGTGGTGTCACTCAGGGGTCCATACTGCTACCAATGATGTGTAAATCAGAGTGGCTTTACTGGTGTACAGCAGTGTCCTACTGTTTCCTTTCAAGATGAAAGTTGTGATTTTTTGAGGTTCTTTCTTTACACTTGCATGTATGGTACTCCAGCACAGGAAACGTGTTCTTATAATCTTATGCTGAAAATGGGACTCCTGCATCCACCTGATTTCTACTATTGATATAACTGAAGTTATATGCCAAGAGGATATATGAATAATAACTTTTTAGACACATTACATGTTTGAATTGGAGGCAACTGAGGATTTTAATGTAAATTTAAAATTTATCTGCACTGTAAATGTAGTCAGTCTAATAAAAGTATATATGAAAAGTGCAAAAGGGATTAAGACAATTTTCTTTGACAATGGTGGGCTGTTTGATTGTTTAAGGTGTTGATTTTTGACAAAGTAAGAACAAACCTTAAGGGCAAGTTCTTGCATCTTCTGGGTTTCATTCTCTTTCAGAATTTCCTTTGCTTTTGCTGTTCGATGGGTGTTTCAGATTTTAACAGAAGAGTCTCAAATGTTAGTTTTAATTTCAGAAGCACTTGATTTGGAATAAGATAAACCAGATGACGGAAGAAATACGGGACAACACTCAACGATCAATGTGATCCAAGTGAAGCCGCCTTATATTGGTTCGTTGTCTGCTTTTATACGTTGCTTAACCTTAACCTGCCTTCAACAGTCAGCTTCCTAATTTGCATAACACAACAGAGTCGTTATAACCTTTTATAACCTTGAGGACCCTGGCTATGGCTTCCCAACTCCTCCCAGCCACGGTGCTTGGGCTGCTCATTGTATGCTGCCACCCAACAACCAGAGATCACTTTAATTCCTTATTTTCTCTTTTTCTCCCCACCTATTTGTTCCCTCCTATTCCATAATAGGTGCCATCCTCTCTGAAAGGAATCGTTGAGGAGCTTGCTGATCACCACTCTGCATTAGTAGCTTGACTGATAGATCACTGATTCAGTTTGTAGACTATGAAGTGTAGGGTTTTCCTCAAGATCAGTAAGTGCTTGCTCTTTACTAATACCCAACAACGTGTGAATGTGTACTTATTTTTTTTAAACCACAGTGCATTTTAGCACATGTTAATGTTAGTTGTGTGAATTTGACTTCTTTAAATATGTTTTTATTTTTAAACATCCTGTCACAGAAAAACTTTATGCTCCATAATTTCCACCATTTCACTGTTTTCTCTTTTTGTTTTTTTGCCTCATTTTACGTTAGCTTAACGCTATTAGTTTTAACAATATTTTTAGGCTTGTATCAGGTAACATTCCCTTCTGCCCTAATGATGTATTGCTGAGGTTTGAAATTTGGATCTACAGTCACATAAGAATGCCAGCTACCCACGACTGAAAGGAGTTTGGGTTCTGCAGGTTTCTAGATTGAGTCAGAGAGTGAATCCTTTACTCCCATCCTCTTTTATTTGTTGTCTTTTATTTCCAGTAAGGCTGTCTGGCCAAACCCACTTGAAAAAGCAATACACTTAATTTCCCTTGAAAAATGAATGTGAACAATTGAAAAATAAATAATTCCTTTCCTTGACAGCTGCCAATAGCAATATCTTTTATAAAGTTCCCTTTCGTTATTTTTCATAGAAGGAAAGCAAAGACTTGGAGCTCAGAACATCTTAATCACAAGATGTAGAGCACAGTAGTTTTCTTAGCTTTGTCCAGGCCTGTTTACTGCAATGGTTTCCAGCTGATTCCCTTGTAACTGCTATGGGTCAGAGACACATCATTAGGAAGCAGTTGCACCCGTAATACTAAAATTTGTAGTGCTGTTTGCATTTCCTTGCCTAAGAGACTTGTAGTAATATCTTTTGACTGTGTATATGCATAAATATAAATACATATTTACACATTTGTAGTCTTCTGCTCCCAACTGTTACTTCTTAAACTTGGGTACTTTTCATTCTCCTTCTAGCTATGTTAGAATTGTGTGTTCTTAAGTAATATGGTAAACGGTTATGAGTATCATTTTACAAGCTAACTGGAGACTACAAAAAGAAAAAATCTCCAAACTTTAATGGACATAGCTGTTCAAACTTCAAATTTTCCTACCCATATTAGTTGAACAGAAGACTTTGCACTTCGGGGAAAACAATTAAATGCTTCTTCACTTGTGTGAGCTACTGAGTTGACAGAAAGACACCAGAGAGGGAGTATGTATTAGTTAATAAGTGCTGAACAGAAAGAATTAATTTTAAGAATGCTTCATACAAAATCAATGACATCATATATGCTAACCACCAATGCTACATTGTAAGGAATTACTTGGATCCTTTTATTTCTATGTTTATTTTGTCAAATTATGTAATCTCTACGCTATCAGTACTGTATATAAGACTACATAATACTGCGAAGGATGCAGGTTAGATGGTTTACATGAACTCTCTGAACTCAGATTTTGATAGGCTGTCATCAGTATTGTTGTTTATTCAGACTGGTTTATGTTCTAAATCTGACACAACAAAAGGTGATATAAATAAGACCCAACCCTGAATGGTTCATTTGAATTAGTTTTCTGCTTTTAAAATACAAGTTATTCAGAGAAGTTCTTAAAAAGAACATTTATTTTTTTCCTTTCACCTCACCTCCAGTAATAGTATACATTTTAGCAATAACCTGGGGAAACCTAGAAACCGTCTGATTTTTTTCAGAGGGTGGAAAGCCTTTCTTCCCTGATTTCTATGCATTGCCATGAGGCAATCTTGAAAAATCTTAATCTTTATTTATAATGACAAGCAGTTTGCAGTGTTCCTGCAGTTGTAGAATAAAACCTTGTAAAAACAGGTATGGTTCACAAGATGTGAAGTGTGAAAATGAACAGCGTGATATGAAAGCATAAAAATGTTTGTATTTTGCAGTTCAGCTGTCTTCTAATGAGCAATTCAATTAAGCTTGGCCTTGTTAAGTAGGCACTTGAAAAATAAGTCAAGTGATGCAGTAATTATGAACACAGAAAAACAAATCCCTCCCTCTTTTAACCAGAAATCAAAATATTTATGTGGAAATGTTGTTATTGTGGAGTGCTTTATACATATTCTAAAATCATTAGGCAGTTTAGTTGAGAAGAACTCGATGTACAAAACCACAGGGTTGGGAGGGTTGAGGAGATATTCAATGTAAATCCCAATATTTTAGTTCTAAGGCTCTACAGGGAAATGATTTAAAGAATATGTAAATTTGTAATAGGAAAAAAATTTACTTTTACCAAGTTGTAAGCAAATTGAGCATAAAAAGTGAATAATGACACTTCACACTGGGTACGTTTCCAATTTATATAGAAAACTTACCCAGCTTTAAAGTAATAGATGATACATACATTAGACATTATTAATGAAAATGATTTCTGGACAGTGTGTGGTACATCTAATCATGAGAACATTGACTTTAGTTAATTCATAACTGACTGGGCTCCACCCCCCCTTTTCATTTTAGTGATGGTCAACAATTTTTTCTAGGGCAGCAACATTAAGTAAAAGAGCAAGAACTAAACATAGGGGAAACTATATGCAGTGTTCCACAGAGTGGCATTTTGTTTAACTTCCGCAGTGTCACAGGAGTTGATAGCTCATTTACCAATTGCCATTTGGAATTTGTAAAGCAATCTGTAAACAGCTGCTTCTGTCCATTTAACTTGCCTGTTTTGTAAAACTGCACTAGCTTCATCAATGTAAAAGAGTTGGTGTTTGGTTCATCTCCCTTTGTCTAACTGTGAGTAGTGGTCACTATAGAGCAAGTCATCAGTTTCATTCAAATGTACACCTACTTTTATTTGGGAACACGTTGGGCTGCGTGATGGAGTGCTAATGGAATGAAATTGAAGACTTCAACTGAATGGAGCCCTGATCAAAGTTTTGAGTTTCGATTCAAATTTCACTAGAGAAAATGAGGCAGTAGAATGAAGTTGGCCTGGAAAAGGAGGAGAAAGGGAAGGTAAGATGGGCATCTCTTTTACTAGGGTCAGTGGAGCCGGTCCCTGTCAGAGCTTTACTGAGGATCATCTGTCCCAGAGACTCTCTCAGGCAGGTCCTGTTCCGTGTTGCCCAGTTGGTCAGAACCGTTTCTTTGCTTAAATGTGTTTATTGTCATCCTGGGGGGAGAATTGGGCAGTTCCAGTAATTTCTCTGCAACCGGAACTGCCTAGAGTTGCCTAGACTGAACATAAATGATATCAAGTAGTCACTAGAAACTGTTCTGTGCAGATATGGGATAGAGAAGAATCAGAGGCTGGAATTGAACTGTGATTGTGACCATTAAAAAAAGTATTCCTCAAATCAAAAAAGAAACAAACACAAAAGCAACCCAAAACACAAGATACAGAGAGTAAGGTTTCATTGCTGAACACCTCTGGGAGCTACTATGAGAGTAATTTCAAGGAGACAGAAAAGCTTACTTTATGCAGATGACAGAAATTACTCAAATGGCTTAATCTTAATGGTGTGGCACGTGTTGTAGGCACTGAACTTTGTACCTGGGTTTTACTGAATCTATAGTTTTATTTGACCTGTACTTTTTCTAATCACAATTTATTATTTTTCCTATGCAAAGTATTTCAGATTGCTTAGATTTTATGGTGGTTCTCTTTCTCAAACTTACCTTGTTTTGATTTCTGATCCTTTGGGAACAAAATTACATAATTACTCTTATTACCAACATTTAATTGACATTTTATTCATATAATTAATTTCAGTTGTAGGAATTGAATATAATTTAAATATCAATTGTTTTCCCAGTACTATATGTTACCAACTACGCAGACAATATCCAGCATTGCTATGAGATGCTGATCAGGGAAAGAATGTTTGCAGAATAATGGGTTAAAGCAGGGCTACCAAATAGATCATGCAGTGTTTTGGGTGTTTCTGATGATATGAATTCAATGTAATATTATTAAAATACTTAGGACAGGATAATCTACACTAGAAATGATGATCATGTCTGGCATGGGACTTAAAAATAACCGAGTTCCTGACTGCTGTGGCAAAGTGTTTTGACACTACACTGAAGCATCACATCCATTTCATTCTTGCTTTTTCTTCTGAAATTATCACAAAAGACTAGTAGTGATTACTGTACTCTTTGTTGCTAGGTACCGCCTTGAGTTTGGTGGCAAGTTCCACATATATCATCAGATAGTTGAGATTTTTTTGAAAAATATAGTTCAATTTGTAAAGCAGAATTACTCTGTAGACAGCCATCAGGAATTGGAAGTCTCACTTTTATTAGTTATGCTTTGCTGTTTTCTCTCTGCTAGATGTTCAAAGGTTCCTTTTCCACTGTGGAAGAAAAAAAAAATGGTTAATGGAGAAAAGCCTGGTTGCAGGGTTCAAACCTCATTGTAAAGATACTTAACACATTTAGACAGTGGCTTAATTAATGGGAACAGCAGCAGTGCCAGCAGCGATGTTAGAATAGCTGGGAAAAAATGAATGGATAGTTGCTTCTATTCTGTTTCCTCATGGGATGTGGAATGAATAATGAAATCGTACTTCTTGGAATGAAAGGTGGGTGCACTGGGTTTTGCTGTGATGCATTTGGGCACTTAATGACCAAAAAAGGCAAAGGAGTGGAGTGTCCTGGAATTGCTGGGACTGGTTCAAAGTGTATTGAACTTGTGGAGTTGCCTTTACATGTGCGGGAGAGGGCGGCAGAAGGTAAATTGTATTCTGCTGTCCTCCAAGAACTTCTCTGGTCATGCGCAGGTCTTACGCGTGTGTGAGGTGCATGATTATACAGTTACATGTGGGTTATCCTTGGGTCCAGCAATTGTCTTTAGGCCCTGCAATAGTGACATAATTGTCATAACTCTCTCAAAGCGGATGTTGCTGAAGTGACACCTTATTTTTAGTTTGTAACACATGCGATTTATCTTCATCATACCTGAGATTAATTTTTCCTCTCGCAATTGGTGATGTATCTGACCAGGCTGCCTTTTTCTGTCAATCCATATTTTTATTTTTGGACTTTCTTGAGTAAAATGTGCTGAACTTTCTAAAATGATCAATTTTTCTTATGAGTTATTACTGGAAGGAGATGATAATTGTTTTATCAATACAAGGCACAGTCAGTTGCATTTCAAATAACTTCAAAGCTAGTTGTCTGATCACACTCTCAGGCAGCTTTGGTTATTGTTTGTGTTTGATGTTGGCACTTAGTGAGTTCCTGGTAATACGTGCATAATACTGAATAACTTTCTTTGCTCAGGAGTGGCTGGGCTTTAAGAAGCTTAAGGAACTAGTTTTTAACAGAACTAAGTAACAAAGTTTGCTTAAAAGACCAGTATATTCCTCCAGCGCAAACTAATTTGAGTTAGTGTCAGATAAGGCGAATGGCGGTACTAGAAGATGATGCTCAAAATAATACCTGACCTTTAGGAAGATCTAGATTTTGCATTGTTACTTAAATTGCTGAAAGAGGTTGCGGCGTTTGTGTCATTTAATTGGTGGAAAAAACTGCTTAGTGTGCTCAGAATGACAGAAAATGACATGAAGTACTGCTGATTTGGCAGTGATGGGACTGTGCTATGGCATGGCTGACTAAACTTCTTTCTTCTCCACCATTCTGTTGCTCTAAAGTAATTTTCTTTGGATGCTTAAGGTACAGCTGATAAAGCTTAAAAGAAAATTTTAATTTTGTTTTGTAAATAAAACACTTTTATTTATCTACTAGAGTGAAGATACATGATGCTTGCTGACTTACCCTTCAGTGCTGCGTTTCAACAACAATGCAGTAATGAATATACATTTAAAAACCCCATAAACTGGATGGCCTGTATGTGTCTCTGAGTGACTGATATGCCCTTACCTTATTCTTTACATACTCAATGGTCACTGCGCTGTTGAGGATTATTCTTTTAGACTGCTTTGTAAACCTAATTCAATTATTGTAAATTGTAATTACAAAAACTTCATCCAGAAAGTTCATGCATTGATGGAATTTTATGTTTTTGGATGTACTGAACTTGATGTTTTCATCCTCTATATTTGCAACACTTATAAGTTTAGCCATGTTTCTGAAAAAAGGAAGAACCTAAAGCACAGTCTGGTGAAACCTAGGCTATGTGAATCTAAGAACAGGGCTTGGCAAACACATTTATTTTCTGTGTTTAGTCACTTCAGCCTTAGCTAAAATCTGAAAATAACACGGTGTTGAATTTTCAATAGATATCTGACATTTTCTTGTTGTTCATGAAAATAAAGAGGAAATACAGACTAAGCAGATGTTGATATAAAAGCATGTGATGGATAGGGAAAGTTTTACCTGATTAGACTATAGCATATAGTGTATGGCACAAGAATATCAGCTACTATCAGCCTCTTGCTTTCAAAGCTTCATCTCTTTTCATTTAAAAATTATGAGCCATCTAGGAAAACATAAATTTCATTTTAGTAGTTGGTTAAGTAAGAGCTTATAATAAATCTCTTGCAACCCAGGGTCACTTCTGAAAAACTTACAGCAAAATGCAATTTTTAAAAGAATTCAGGTATTTTTTAGAAAGTGAAGCAAGATATACTAAATGAGCTTGCATAAAGAGTCTGGGGATTTTCCCAGAGGAAACATCACTGTAGTTTCATATCAGAGTTTCATGCCATACATAATGCCAAATTTTAGTACGTATCTCTATTCATTTTATAGCCTTCTAGCTCTTATTTTCAGGAATATTCACAAAACTGTGACTCACTGTTTAAAGTGAACTTGTAGGTTATATTTCTGCTTTCCATACTGGAGTAACTTTTAGAACATTAAACATGGGAACATGTTTTATGCTTTGTAAAATTATTATGTACCATGTCCCACTGAATTTTATTAACTACTGTCTGTATAAATGAGCTAAAAGATGTGTTTTGCTTCAGTGAAGGCTGGACCTTCAATGGAAAGGATTCCATGTATTTAATGAAAAGTGCAGAAGGTGGATACCACTACACTAGTAATTTTGTTCATCTGTATGTTTCACAGGGAGTCATTACAATGATACAACAATAGACTTTAAGAACATAGGAAATTTATTACTTAGTCAGACCAGTGAACTCCTGTGCCCTCAATGCGCTGTCTCCAGGAGCGGCACCAGGAAATGTTATTTAGCCTGTCATCAGGAACACTTTCTGCAGGTTGTTTTCCTCATGCTCTCCCAACATCCACTAAACGGTTTACCAGGAAGACTGAAAATCTAAACAACTTTTTCGGTTTTCCGAGACCAAAATCACCTCTTGGATGCTTTTCAGTGCCTTTCTCTGACAGTTTTTTCAACTTTTCATGGTCCTTCGCTGTCAGGTATATATGCTCCCTGTTTTAAGGGAGGGAGAAGACAGTAGCACTGGGGCTATTTACACTGGCTAAGAGTTTTCTAATGTCAAGTTCTGTCAGTTTGTGTATTTTACTACATCACTTCTAACATCATGATGCTAGCAGAGACTGGCTTCACTAATAAGATAGGTAGACGTTGCATTTACTTAAAAACGCTATATTAACAGGAACAAAGAAATACAAATATTTTTTCTTTTTTTCCTAGTAAATGTTTGGAGCAGCATTTAAAAAGCATTAAAATATTAGCCTATTATCATATTGAAGTGTAGCGAAGTCCTTTCTGCTGGAAACATTTAATACATATGGATGGGTACAGATACATACACAGCTGCAACAGAGAATGATGCTATACAATGAGATAGAAATGGGAAGAATGAAATAATATATTGAAAGTTAAAAGAGGAGTGTTAAGTATGGAGCAATTCCCCTTCTAGGGGCTGCTCTTTCTAAAGCAGATGGGAGAAAAGTTGGAGAAAAAGAGCTTAGCTTTTTCTGAAATATCAACTCACATCCTCCTTTCCCTCTTGAACACAGAATGTTTTATTAATTTTCTTTCCTGCTGATGTGTAATGTCTAGGCTTTAATATACAGTTAGGAAGTACCATGCTGTAGACTCTTTTATTGACTAGGTCTTCTTAATAGTAGTAAATCAATACAGTGCTGATGCGATGAGAGGGCTGTGCAGGCTGTATTGTCTGAGTAGCTGCAGGCCTGAAAGTAGTTTGGTGAGGTTTGTAGTTGTGCAGTAGGAGTACAGATTGCTCCAGAATGTGACTGATAAGCAGCCAGAGAATAGACTAATGAGCAGAAAGTCAGGAATGCATCAAAAAAAAGCAAAGGTTTACATGTGTGGTCTTGCATGAGAAGCAGCACAGAAAGTATTCAAACATGACCGAATATAAACACTGCATTGTGCTTTCAAAGACTGGTGTGCTTTTGCATGCATTTTGTTTAAAGAACTGATTACAATATAGAAAGGTGAGGTGTGGGCTGGATGTTTTCAATTTGTATGCTGGATCTTTCATTTCCCCAGAGAGCTACTGAATGATTTGTACAAAGTACGCAACCTGCCTTTTGCCACTGTTAGCATTTGGTTTAAACGTGACGCTGCCTTGGTCTGAAGTCATATCTGACTTTCCAAAGTTAAAAGATAGATATAAATTCACATAATATGATTTCTACCTTCATAACATTACTTTCTTGTTTCTGTTACTGTACATCTCCCAGGGACTGCTGCTCTGGTGTTTTGAAATTGGGGAAGAGAAGGAGGAAACTGAATACCAGTGTGTACCCATTTTTGTTAGGCTGGAGTTCATCAGGTCCCAACCCCACCTTGAAGTATGGCCAAGTTTGAGGTTAGGTCAGGTTGCTCATGGACAGTCAATTTATTAATATCTTCAAGGATGGCTATTCCACCACTTCCCTTGACTTCTCTTTCAGTGTTCATCACAGCTCTACATCTCTTAATTGGTAAGCAGCCTGAAAACGACACAATACTGCAGGTTCTCCTGGTGTGTTCTGGTAGTTTTCATTTCATGGATCACTCAAGGAACTCACTCCTGGATAACTAGAATAATTTAAATACTTGGAGGTTTTTTATGTTTACCCTTTTTACTGAATGTCTTCCCTGAACAGGTGTATCCCTATCGTGTTTATTCTAAGCAATTAGCTCATGCCTAAGTCTTTTCTCACTGGCTTAGTGATTGTAAAAAACAAACCTCCATTAAAATAGGATTTACAGTATTGATAAAAGTTTGTAGTTATGTAAGCTAAGAGAAGGATTATCAAATTTCATGCTTCATGCAATAAGCCAGTGACCACAAGACTTCAGGAGAAAGTTTTGTTCAGATTTAAGCACTAATGAACTTGCTGTTCTTAGGTTTCCTTTTAGACCTTGCATGTTGGATTGCTAATAGATGAAAGCTGCTGGAATTGACAGGTCTAATTAACAAAATCCTGGATCTATTTTTTCATGTCCTTTGCTTGTTCAGAGTAATAGGATGGAATTTTCAGGTCTTTGTTCAATTTGCTTTTACATTCTTTGGTAGTGAAAGGAGTTCAGGATGTGCCTATGGCTTTTAATAAGTAATGCCAAGAACCTACAGCATGGAAGAGGTAGGAATTGAATACTGTATGTGCCCATTCTGTATGCACATCTAAGATTGCTGTGGGTGGATTTTTAAATTTTATTGCTAACTTGCACAAAGTTGCATGACTAAAATCTACAACCCCAAACAACCTTGAACTGCATGTTTATTAAGTTTAGTCTGAGCACTCTGATTGTGTGGTAACACAGGATGCAATGCCAGTCTTCCAAACACTTTTCTGAGCAGACCTTTCTGGAGTGGCTGTGCCAGGCAAGACTGTGAGAGCTTTTTGTGCAGGTAGTCAAGAGGCTTCTTTGCTTCTTTCATTACACCAGTCATCACTGCATCTGGTGAGAAGACAGCACTGCTGCTTCAGTGGACCTCTGAACAATTAGCAGATACTATTGCATCTTCCAAGCACACATCTCAAGGAGAGGGGAAGGAGATAGTCAAGGTGCTCTTCCACCTCTGCACTGGACAATGGGCCTATTCCATTATGAGTGCAGAAAATAGGCCTTGCAAAACAGGGTTCCGTCACTGTGTATCATGAACTGGTGGTTTGAATTTAAATGACAATCTTAAAACCTGTTACATTTCCCAAACCTGGAAGTGAGAAATATTGATTGGAAGTTGAAAGTTTCATCACAGATAATGATGTCATCTCACTAGATGGTGCTACAGAATCATTTTGCCTAGAGAGAGAGACAACGTGCTTTGTGTGATGATTAATGGCTAGTATATTTAAGAGAAAAAAGCTGAATTAGGTGCTGGAATTGTCTAAGAATGTTGTGGGTTTTCTACTTCAATTAGATATTAGAAATTTTTAATCTGAATTGTAATGAATAGTCTGAGCATGAACTATAGACACTGAATTGTCTTTATATATTTAATGCAAATAATACACATTTTCAAAGCTAAGTTTAAGGAGTTGGATAAAGTCAGCCAGAAAATAAAGACAACAAAGAAAATGCAGAAAAAGATGAAGCCATGCTTCCTGTGGGGAAACTTTTCCAAGACTTCCATGGGACTCATGAAAGTGCTGCATTTACTGTCACCATGATGGAGATTGAAATTTTAAAAATTAAATAACTTGTTATGGACTACTGTTATTTAAATAACATCTTGCTGTATAGCTCTTTTTTGAATATTAACAGTCAAGTTTAAGGGATGTTGTTCTTCACAGGCATTTAATTAACAAAATATTGATGTATATTGCTATAAAATTTGGGGTGAGGAGAGCTAGTTTTCAGACTGATGGTGGTAGATTGCAACATGAATATTTGTTGTCTAATCTTGAAGTGATCTGTGCACACTAAGCACGAAAGCAGTAGTCCACGTTGTTATTCAAAATATTCCAAATTCCTATCCTTATTGTTCCCCAAGGTGCGGCATCACTAATCAGCTTTTGCTCTAGCATGACAAGGAAGTCTTCTGTTGAAATGTGCAAGATAAATGCCAGGTCTCTCAAAAAACCAAGGAATCTAGTGCAATATGTGAACTAAAAGGGGGAAAAGTACTTAGTAGTGCTATTGGAATCATTTAGCATGAGCTTATCAGTAACGTGTGGGCGTAACAGGTAGATCAAATAGGATGTCAAAATATTTTGAATACAGGTCATAATGAGTGCCATCACTCTGCAGATCCTCCATGTTCATTGACAGAATAAGGCAGAACTAGCCAGAAAGTTTGAATATCAAGAATAATAAAAACAATTTTCATTGAAAATCCCTGATGATCTGGTGTATGTTAAAGTGCATTCTGAATGTGGCTACACTCACAGTTAGACATAGTTTATACCTTTGAGAAGGATTGCTAGTATTAATGCTGAGCATACAGCACAGTCTCAGCTGTGGGTCAGTGACCTCTATGAACCAGGGAGCAATCTGAGGTCTCACTGACTTACACATGCTAACTGTTCTGTTTGTTGCAAATAGTGCTTGGTATGCTACCCTGTATTTAGTTCCTGAAAACACCATAAAAACATTAAGTATAGAAGAACAGAACTGGGCAAATAATGGATTTTTTTCTTGATTTCTGAAAGAACAGAAAAGTAAGAAGAAATTATGGAAAATGAATTGATCTGAAACAGGTTTTTTTAGAGGCACTTTGAGTAACACCACTTGAAAGAAAACAATTTTAGAAATACGTGACTGAAATGAATTCTTTTTAACCTTTTAATTTTTATAAAGTTAAATTTCACGTTAAAATGCTATTTGAAAGTAAAAAGTAGTGCAGTTTTATCTTGGAAGTATATGAAATTGCTGGCATTTCTGTACTTTTTCATTTGAAAATGGATGACGTACTTCATACAAACAAGTGACATTTCTATAGATAGTTCTTGCCTTTGCAAGAAATTGCAACTCTGTCTTGTAGTGACTATGGTATTCATTAATGGAAATATGGACAGAAGACAGGATGTGAACCAGGTTGTTTGAGATAAAATTGCCAATATATGGCTAGCAAGTTTGTCTTATCTTCTGTTATTATGTCTGCTTCATCATCCTGCTTTTATGGCTTATACACATTGGTGCATGACATTATTTCTATGATGACAGAAATGCAAAAGTTATTTGTGTAAATGGTGTAATCTTGTTGTTTAATATGTAGCTTTCCTCTCAAGTACTTCTCTCTAAAACCAGCATAATTTTTATTGAATAGTTTAAAGCTGCACGTATTGTTACTGATGTTGTCAGAAGTCATAGCTATTTTGAGTTAAATATGAGGTTTCCATTTGTTTCAGTTAATATGTTCCTTTTAATCATCATTTAACGAGTAATCTTGCTCTATTTTTTCTGGGTGAATGAAGAACAGCAATTTTTAGAGGAAATCATCCTGATCTATATCAGATGCTTGACATAATATACTTAGAGTATTTGTTTGTGTACAGAATTTATTGAAAATATTGAAATTTAGCTAGAAGTTAAGACAAAGCTGCAGTCTAGGGCAGAAAATGAGTAAAATTGGGTAGCAATCATTGTCTAGTTTAGTCACTGAGAATTAATTCAGAGTGATGTTCAGTGATCCAAGTATTAGGCTTTGCATTGTTCTGCCTTGAGAACCACCTATCCAGCCTCTACAGCTGCTTTGACAGGCTGTATCCTCTGCTGTAGGGGGAAAAAGGATCCTAGCAGAATAACCTGGGCTTATTGCATCTCATGTTATAGAACTTTCTGTATTTTGTTTGCTCTCTGCCCAATGGCGAGAGTCCTATCTCAGAGAGTCCAATTCCTGCGATCCAACCCCTGCTCCTGTGCTGGGACCACACTGCTTCCAGCACAGTCATCCTAGCCAGGTAGAGGAACTTGTTTCAGTGTGTGGCAGGCTGATACATGCCGTAAAGGTATGAGTATGTTTAGGTCAGATACTTGGGCACTGAATTAAGACTCAAATGAGGTCAAGTGCCACAATTTGTTTGATTATGAGGCATGTATGGAAAGAGGAAAGAGATGGAAGGAAGGAAAGAGAGAGCACCATAGTGCTGCAGCATTCCATCTGCCTGGTGGGAGAACATTCTCCAAATCTTCACCCTTGCTTCATCCCTTTGTATGCTCAGGGTCATGCCTTGCTAAAAGGCTCATTTCACTGACTCTGCCCCTTATTTTCTCACCAAAACTGTGCAGCTGTTAGGGCATGTCAAGATCCTAAAAACTGTTTTGTCCAGTAGCTGTATATCCATTATCAGGGTGGACTCTGCAAACTCATCCTGTTCAGCACCGCAGTCCATGTGCAGTTGTCTGGGTGATGAGATGTTCAGGTTAGGTGTGATGCCAAGACAGACCAGTTCTTTCTGTAGTATACTATACAGGCATACTAGGCTGTGTGGAAGGACACGCTTAATCCTTTATTTCTTTTATGGGTAGACTGCTGATTGTAAAAGTGCAGAGAACCTAGCAGGGCACTGAAATTTAGAGTCTGGAGGCAGGCCAGTCTGCATCTGCTGGGTGAAAGGAGTACTCCTACTGCATGCCAGAGACGGTTATACTGACCCCAAGCTAAGAATTTCACTACAGATTCCAATCTGAAAGTGAATCACATACCTTCAAAACCATCTCAAATCACAATTCCTTTTCTCCACAGCCAAATCATCAAGCTAATGATGTCAGGCCAGGAAGATTTAGATTAGTTGCTATGGCAAAACTAGAGAGAAGGACACAAAGCTAATAAAAAAGTGTGTAATCTTCAGCATCTATTATGGCTTCCTTTTCTTTTTTCTCTATTTTTCCCAACCCAGGGACATTTTGAGAGAGAGAGAAGAAGAGGTTATGTATGCTCCTTCTGTGTTATGTATGTTTTTGTGGTATGATACAATACATATATACTGTCATTTAATAGAAAGTAATAGACTTTCCATTATGAGATTTACTTGTAATGACTGCCAATTTGGCAGCCTCCTGCAGTGCTTAGTATTAAATCTGTTTAACAGGCTGGATGATAATACTGCAAACCCAGATTATTTGCTGAACAATGGAGCAAGTGACTGTGAATATGAATATATTGCCAAAAAGGAATATTGCAGTACTTTCTATGGGATGTAAAATTCCATATCTTCTAGTTTATCAACACAAGTTTGAGGCATACTATATGTGTCTTGGTTTAGTCCTAATACCTAAATAATTCTTTATTCTGACAAAAACATGTCTTCTGGGGAAGACAGATTTCTGCTCTATCATAAGCTAACATCCAGTGTGAATATGATTTCACAATTTCTCTAAAATACCTATCTTTCTGAAACAATGAAAAGAAAAGCAGTAATTTTTCAAGAGTTCTATGAGTGAACAATATCTCTAGTAGAGCAAAACTCAAGGCACAACTCTATTGCAATTCCCTAATATCACATTTGGAGACACCTTGGAGAACCTTTCTGACCTGTCCCCTTCATTCAGTATAAAACGCCCAAAGGGGAACATATCAACTCTATGCAAAGTCTTGCTTATACCTCCTTTCTTGACCATTATGGACATTGTCACTGTTTTTTTTTTGACTGACAATTCTACCCTAGGTTGCAAAGTTGGCCTTGGAGTTCTCTTTTGATTTTTGAGTTGCCTCTAACGCTTGAAATTCTTTGTATGGTTTTAGACTGATAATTTGCTTCCTACTCTGAAAAGCTTTCAAAAGCATTTCTGGGGCTAGCAAAAGGAGAAGAAAGTTAAATCTGTTTATAAAATTATTTGAATACAGGAGGTTGAGATGATTGCTTTAAAACTTTTGAAAGGCGGTCATGAATTTCAACAGCACAGATTGCCTAGTCTATAAGAACTTTCTATTTTGTATCTTGTCTTGAATTTGTGATCATTGACACCTGAGCTACTTTTTAAAATGTACCAAGTATTATCTGTTGTATTTACCAATGATGTGGAGAAAGACTGTAGTAGTAGTCACAACTAGGTTTACTTCTTGATTTCAGCCAAAAAAATGTTACCTGACACCTTTTGCAGTAATTGTTCATTGAGAAAATTATTCTCTTTTAGATGAAATATATGAATTTTTTTGAAAACATTAAAAAGAGATGTGGTTTTGAATACTTCAATATTTGCGAAAAGGTTACTTTTTAATGAAAAGGCTGTCTCTCTGTTCCAATAAGCATAATGGTACAAAGCTAAGGAAAAAAAAAAAACAAAAACCAAACAAAAATCAACACTGAAAGTGATACTAGCAGATAAATATTTCTTTGGGCCCAAACTCTTCTGCTATTTTTCTATAAAGCCAGTACCAGCTGGAAGGACTGTAGGCTGAATGTAGGTGTTTAAAACCTGTTTTTCAGTCTCCTTTGGTCCCAGAGGTCTCTGTGCTCCTGTGTCTGAGAAAAACTTTGTCTTGGAGAGTGTAGAGAAAAATCAGCTATTTTATGAAGTAGTTCATGATACAGCATGAGTGCTAAAAGCGTCATTGTGAGTGAAATATGTTAGAAACGAGAGCAATGCAATTCTATTACTTTACACTTACCTACAATTCAAATCAGAAAGAAATGAAACAATATAGTCTCAGCAGCATTAACTTTATTCTTGGATTGTTATCTTCTTTGGAATTCACTGGTTAGAAATTCAGTTACAAAGAGGTACGAGAATTCCATGATCAAAGAAATGATATTTTCCTTATGTTATATTTTGTGTCATTGAAAGGAAGCCTGATAAAACTAAGAACTGAGAAACCTCACTCCATTATTTCTAAAGTACTCCATAACATGTTTTCAAAGAATCACAGACTAATTGAGGTTGGAAGCGACCTCTGGAGGTCATCTTGTTCAAATTCCTGCTCAAGCAGGGCCACCAAGAGCACAGCTTTTGAGTATCTGCAAGGAAGGAGACTCTAAAATTTTTCTTTTTTTTTTTTTTTATTACTCGTAGTTTGTTTAACTTGACTTGTTATCTGCCTTTATTGGAAAAAAGACTCAAATAATACAAATTTTTATTTATATTCTACTTTACAGCAATAACAATAATATCTCCCCCCCAAAAAAAAATTACTCTTTTTTCCTTCAAAATGCGTTAGTTGGTTGTCTAAAGCACCTGTTGCAATATTACAGGAATTTGTCACAGGTGAAGCTACATCGTACCATCACAGACTTCATTACACTGATTAAGCTATAAGTAAGAAATCCCAGAAGGTTACCTGGCTGAGAATTCTGTATGGTTTACAAACTAGAAAGCCCTGGGGTATTTGTAGTTTCTTGAAGAAGTAGTTGAGAATGTGATTGCCTAGCCCAGAGGGAATGATTCTCCCTAGCGTTAAGCTGCAGATTTTATCAGTCAAGGAAGCTGATTGCTTTGTCATAGGTCATTTGAGCTAAAGAAAGTGAGACTTCTTACAGTTAAGTTTATACCACAGTTTAAGGACAACTGTATTCTTAATTATAAGCAAAATCTCAAATCTTAGTTGCTTTTGTGAAGGCTTGGGGAAGAGTGGCTGGAAAGCTGCATGGCGGTAAAGGACCTGGTGCTGGCTGACAGCTGCTGAACATGATCCAGTGGTGTATCCAGGTGGCCAAGAAAGCCAACAGCATCCTGGCTTGTATCAGAAATGATGTGGCCAGTAGGATTAGTGCAGTGATTGTCCCCTGCACTCAGCACCAGTGAGGCACATTGAATACTGTGTTCAGTTTTGGGCTCCTCACCACAAGAGGGATATTGAGGTGCTGGAGCATGTGCAGAAAAAGGCAACGAAGATGGTGAAAGGATTTTAGCACAGGTCTTAGAAGGATTGGCTGAAGGAGCTGGGGTTGCTCAGGCTGGAGAAAGGGAGACTCTCTACAACTACTGTCCCAAGTTAAAAGGGACTTGATCTTTAGATATCTTTTCCAACCTTTATGGTCCTGTGATTGTACTATTTACTATGAGTGCTTTTCACCTTACCTTTTATTTTGTTGGGTCTAAATAACTAATGCTCATTTGCAGACTTGATCAGTATCGTTTATTCAGTGTCTTGTTGCTTGGCACTTGGAGTTGTATGGCAAAACTTAAGGAAAAGGTCAAGTAAAACTCAGGTAGTGTCTAGCAGGATGAATTAATAGTATAAATATTTTTTTCAGAAATAATTCCTATTCTTTCTGTCTTCAATATCTACTGGTAAAATTTTATTTAGATTTAGAAAATATATGGTGTTTCTTGTGCCATCCTTTGTATCTAAATTGAGACTGCTCTTATGTTTTTAATGCTTTTAAATCTGTTGGTGGTCAGCTGGGAACCAGTTTTCTTTGTGACTGATGGGAGTCTTTGCCTTATAAGTAGTAATGGAATAGATTTACTTCTTGTGAATACATGCATTACCTTACAATAACTCAAGAAGAACAAGAATCTTGTGGCTAGGAGTCTGGTTGTCACTAAAACTGAATCAACAGCATGGACTGACTGGCCAGTTGTGAGGGAAACAATAAATAATAGAATTGTGACATTGGAAATTGTAAGTCAGAATGAGCAAGATGTGATTGATAATACACATGTATTTAATCCTTTTTGTGTTTCTGATTTCTCTTGTCTTAAACAAGATAATATGACAGTAATTTCAACAGAACAAAATTATAATTGATGGAGCTGATAAGCTACATGCACACAAGTGATTAGGGTAAGTAAATCCATATTAGAAGTGGTATAGCTGCAATAAAGTAAATTAAGAATGTAATTTTTAGAAAGATAAACTGACGAGTAATTTGTAGGTTTAGTAGAAAATTCAGTCAAGCATAAATTCTTCTTTTTCACATGCAGACTAAAATACTCATTCCGACAATTGACAGCCTCTAGATGTCTATTCCTTGATATTTTTTTTTAATCCTCTGGATTTCCATATTCCCTCAGTGAATTACCAAAATGGCAGTGACTTCTGCAACATGACAGTTACCTACTTTTACCTATTTTTTCTAAAGAAAATAGTGAAATAACTATCATATATTTCATTAAGATGGAGAAATAATATTTTGTGTTTTCAGCTTAGAGAGTACGTGGGTAAGGCAGGGTATCGACCGAAGGGAATGTCTTTAGGTGTGCTGGGGAATATTCTAGTCATATCTGAAAAAAAAATGGATAAAATAAGAGCATGAACTATCTTCAGGTTGGTGTTAGTGTTTACTTCTTTCACGGATTGTTAGCTCTTCTCCAGGAAGTTGGAGTATGACTACTCAAAATTGTGCTGGCTGCTGATTGTCCCTGGGCTGCTGTTCCAGCAACTGGAGCTGCCCAAGCCCTATGGCTGTATCTTTCCCAGGCTCCCAGCTCTCCAGTCCAGCATATGAAGGAGTGGTTCCCTCCATAGCAACCGTAGCAGCTGTAAACTGATTGTGAATGTTTCACCTTACAAATTAGTACATACAGTGTCCCACTCAAACAAAGTTTGAATTAACATGTTAAAACATAACATAAAGCATGTAAGCAGCATAACAGTTCAGAAAGAGTGGAATTGTAATTTGGAAAATATTTATTGTCTACAGACCACGTTATTACACTAGTTTGATTAAACAGAAAAAGAACCTGAAATATATAGAGTGAAAACTGTCCATTTTCTTGGCTTTTTATGCTAGTCTATACCATTTTTCTGATCCACTGCCTAGAGCTATTGAAGTAATAATGCAGAAACAGGGTGCTTCAAAGGCACTGCTTGCTACTTAGCTGAAGTTATGGGAAATAGTAAATATGATTAAATGGCTACTCCTGCTGCTGTTCATTTGGCAGCTTGGAGTTTCCCTTCATTCAAGAGGAATAAAACAATGTATGGAGTGTATAAAACCAAGTTTCTAGAGCTGACTTTTACATCTTTCTCAGTTATCAGATATCAAGATGATGAATAGTGGCAGTGGTTTCATTAGTTGCTCACTGAAGGCCTTTTGTCTTGTGGTTGAGTTTCATTGACAAGAGATGTTAGTCTTTTTATGTTTATAACCCTACTTTACTTTTTTGTCATAAGCATCGCTTATGTCACTTGGGGAAAAGAATAGAAAACATATACAAAAAGATTTAAATAACCAGTGATTTGCTATAAAAATGATAAGCCTTATTCCTAGAAAGCATGACTGCATCACACACACTGAAAACTGTTTGTGTGAGGGGAAAAAAGTGTATTTTAATGGCCCCATGAAGACTTTCATGCCCTCCATCTCAGTGGTCCTGGTAGTCTAGTATCTGTATTTCATATCAGTGGATAATTGCAAAGATGCTTAGCAAATTTAATACAGAATTGGCAAGTGGACAGAAAAAAGTAGGAAATAGTGATCACGTGTCAACAGAGGAGGAGAAGGTTGAGGTATTTAACAATTTTTTTGCCTCAGTCTTCACTAATAACTGCTCTCCTCACCCTTCCTTGTTCACAGAACAGCAAGATGGTGACCAGGGGGATAAACCCGCTCCCACTGTAGAGGAGGATCAGATTCATGACCACCCGAGGAACTTGAACATATATAAGTCTACGGGACCTGATGAGATGCATCCCAGAGTCCTGAGGGAATTGGCAGATGTGGTTGTCAAGCCACTCTCCATGATATTTGAAAAGTCATGGCAGCCAAGAGAAGTCCCTGGTGACTGGAAGAAGGGCAATGTTTTGCCCATTTTTAAAAAAGCCAGAAAAGATGACCCTGGGGACTACCAACCTGTCAGCCTCACCTCTGTGCCTGGGAAGATCATGGAACAGATCCTCCTAGAAGCTCTGCTAAAGCACATGGAGGAGATGGAGGTGATTAATGGCAGCCAGCACGGCTTCACCAGTGGCAAATCCTGTAGGACCAACTTAGTGGCTTTCTATGATGGGGTAACCGCAGCAGCGGGCACGGGTAAACCGACAGATGTGATCTATCTAGACTTCTGTAAAGCCTTTGACACGGTCCTCCACAACATCCTCCCCTCTAAATAGGCGAGATATGGACTTGATGGGTGGACAGTACAGTGGGTAAGAAACTCATTGGAGGGTCATATTCAAAGAGTAGTGGTCAATGGCTCAAAGTCCAGATGGAGATCCGTAACAAGTGATGTACCTCAGGGATCTGTACTGGGACGAATGCTGTTTAAGATCTTCATCATGATATTGGCAGCGAGATTGAGTGCACCCTCAGCAAGTTTGCAGATGACATCAAGCTGAGTGGTGTAGTTACCACACCAGAAGGACGGGATGTCATCCAGAGGGACCTGGACAGGCTGGAGAAGTGGGCCTGTGTCAACTTTAGAAGGTTCGACAGGGCCAAGTACAAGGTCCTACACCTGGGTCAGGGCAATCCCCACTTTCAGTGCATGATGGGGGATGACAAGATTGAGAGCTGCCCTGCAGAGAAGGACTTGGGGGTGCTGGCTGATGAGAAGCTCAACATGAGCTGGCAGTATGCTCCCAGCCCAGATGGCCAACCGTATCCTGGGCTGCATCAAAAGAAGCATGGCCAGCAGGTCAAGGGAGGTGATTCTGCCCCTCTATTCCTCTCCTGTGAGACCTTATCTGGAGTACTGTGATTGGTTGTTGGTTGTTTATTTCACTTAATTATGTATAATAATATTCAGCCTTTCTAAAGGTAAAATTGTAAAAAAATAATTGGAAACACCTCTTAATCCCCACCTCCAAAATAAGTTGGGGAGACATTTTAATTATGTTATAAATTATTTTATAGATATTCAAATTTATCAGTAGAATTCAATTTCTGCCTTCCGTTCGGCCACATGGAGCTTGACCCTGTGATATCATATGCAGCCTTCTAGTGAATAGTCCTTATATCAATCCCATTCCATGAGTGGGCTTTGTAAAGAGCACGCTTATGAAACATTCCAACTTATTTATTTGATCCACTCAACAGTTAAATTCAACAGAAGTTTGATTTGAAGCATACTAAAATTTTTTATCAGAATGTCATTGCTGTCATTGTACACCACCTACTGTACAGGCAACATCAAAAGATAAATTGATCTTCGAAAGAAATAGTAATATCTATACTGATGTGAAAATCAGTGATTTTTATTGGAAAGATATGCGATTTTTTATTTTGCAATAAAGCACTTCAATATTTCCTTCCTTACATTTAGCAAACAGCAAATTGATATTTTAACATAGCTACTCTTGAGCAGTTTGCTGTATGACTTCAAAGCACACTCAGACTTTTTTCCTGGTTTTAAAGAATGACAGCAAAAGCACCTTTATCTGACATTTAGGATGATTAAATTTTGAAAAATCACTTGGCATATTCAGCATGACTCCACAGGGTACTCTTGCTTTATAAGGCGATGGATCATGTTAGCTTAACTTATATTTAAGATTTGCTGGCCTGATATTATTGTGTTAGGCAGTATTGCTGAAATGGAAACATAAAATTTTGCTGCCAGGAGATCAAGTCTGTGCCTGCCCTAAACTATAAATTAGTTCCATAAAGTTTTAAAATGCAGTATTTGCTCCAGCCCAACTATTGTTGTAAGCCAGCAAATTGTGCTTAAATATATAAAACTAAACCCCATGTCAAAAAGATCTGCATTTGTTTCTTGTCCTTTTACAGGCTATATAGGATACACTGCTTTTCTAAAAAAGAAAACTAACTTCTATTGAACACATTTTTCAAATATTAATAACTTTTTTTTTAATACATGACACTAATCTAGAAACAGATGTGGAAGTATCAAAATTTTCTCATCTGGGTTTCTAAATGGAGGGGTGCTCTTTGTGTCTTAATGGGGTAAGTCCAGAGCAACACTATAGGTTAGAAAAAAAAGTATATTCTATACTTTTAAGAAGTCATGTATAAGAATTTTCTGTTGAGAAATCAGGCTCATATTCATCAGCTCAAAAAAAATTATATTAATCTTTCTGATTTTCTGTGCTTAAACATTTGAACAGTGTTAGCTGGTGACGTTGGGTCTAAAATGTGGTGAGGATGCCCTGCACAGCACCCCAGTGCAGCCTCCTTTCTGGCTTCACCCTTCGCATCTGAGGAGATGAGACATAAAGCCAGTGTGAAGGTTCTTACATATCTCCTTTATCTGCTTGCTCAAAGCAGCTGTAAATGCCATTTGAACTTCCCTACTTTTCTTTTCTCCACAATAGGAACCTGTTGTGCTACTTGATTGAGTAAAAATAACTTCTGTTAGCCCTGCAGCCTCTGAGGGTCATAGAAAATACTTTTTCCATCAAAAGATAGAAACAAGTTTTTCCCAAAACTGCAAAATGGGCACTTGTCTTTATCCTGAGAAACAGGTTTGCTGAGTAAAAATAATGCTAGGTATGCAGCTTTTCTAATCATAAAGATGTACCCTTTATGACAGTTTTGTGGAAGAGATAATCTAGCAAGCCATTTGATTACAGCAGTGTAGCAAAAAGGACAAGGAGAGCAGAAGTTAAAGTGAAGCAGATGGTCTTTGCATTTTCAGGTCAGGAAAATTCTTTTAGCAACTGTCTGTTTTCTGTTGTCTTTTCTCCCCCATGCCTGTACAAATTTAACTTTTTTGAGACAATTGACAGTGATCTATAGTCCTAAGGCTGTATTAATAGTGTTGTACTAAGAATTTTATTGCTTAAGGGAAATGTTAAGAGAAAAGCTCTAACCTTGGTGAGCCAGTTCAGGAGGGCTCTTCCTGCTTTCCACAGAATGCACAAGAAACCGAGGAATGGGTTCCTTTGCCAATCGTTGTGGCTGCGTTGGGAGATATACTCACATTTTAGTAGGTGAAGGAGTCTGAACAAATTGTACTTAAGCCTTGAATGCTCTCAGATGAGGTACAGCAAGGAGTTGGGTTGGTCTGTATTTGCCAAGATGCTGCTGTTTGAGGAGTGGAATTGGATAGAGAGAGTTGCAAGAAAGCACTGGGGGGAATGTGGTGACTGAAGTCTGAGTCCCCTTTGCACTGTATTACAGTGCCCTCATCCCATCATGCGTCTGATTTGAAATGACAAAATATCTGTTGTCCGTGACAGACATAATTTTGTGATGATTTTCATAAATGGAAGGAATTTAAGCAGCACCATGCCTGACAAAAAGCACTAGGTGCCTGCAAGTGTTCCCAACAAAGCTGCCAGTACAGACTTGAATGAGTGAATTTTCTCCTGCATAACAACACTAACAGTGATGGTTCAAGTCTGCAAAAGCAGCAGAAAAACAATCTACAATCTAACCAAATATTGTGAATTAGTTGAGCTAATAGATTGGTTATAAGGCTTTCCAAATATGTATTAATGCCTGTTGTTTGTCATGTTTCACTGGGAAAGGCAGATGTAGGAAATGGTTGTCAGTGTCTGGTGTGCCTTGGTTAGAGCCAGTGGTTGTGTGGTGTCTCACACTGCGCAGTGGAAATGAGCTGTGGTTCAGGCAGTGACCTCTCTCTGACTTTTTCCTTCCAAGTGATTTCTGCGCAGGGCAGTGCCTGATCTGATAAATAAGCCATAAGTTATAGTGCACCACTAAAGTAATGTCTGCTTTGTGTTATGGTTTTTTGCAAAACAAATTGAGAATTAGACTCTCAGTTGAAGAATTCCCAGCAGTTTCAATTCTAGTTTCTTCATGTTTTTCTTCTCTTTGTGAGTTTATTCTGGGAAAGATGGAAAATTTGAAGCTGAAGCTAAAATATCAGCTTTAAGAAAGGATGCGGCTGGGTGCAGGATTTGGTAGAAGATGAAGCCTGGAGAGTCATGCAAATATTTTTAAGAAGCTGATCTTTAATCCTAGTGATAAATTGTTGAAAAAATGTATCTGTCTGATTGCATGTAACATCTCTTATTATTAGTTAATTAAATATTTTCAAGGATCAGGACACTTTATGAAATCTTGTCCACTGAAATAATTGAAAATAAGCTAGTTTCACAAAAGGACAGCTATTAAGACAGGTGCTAACCAAAACTTAAATCCTCTTCTCCCGGCCCCCCGACTAGCGCTTGTACAAATTGGCATGCATGAATCCTATTAATATTGCCATTTCTGCAAGTTTGTGTTTTAGTTTCCTTTGTGTTTTGGTTTCAGAGTTTAAATGAAATACAGATCATATTTTAAAGCTTATTTCATCTACAGAAAGACACCTGCTGTAATCACATGCCTCTGAATGCCATGAATCTGAGCTGAATATTGAGTACCACAAAGTTCTTGTGATAAACTCAAGAAAGATGACCACAAATGCAAGCATTTCTTGCACACTGCAGCCACCCTGAATACTGTTTGGTTTCTCTGAGTTAAGCTGGTAACCATTCAGACTGGATATCCTAGTGTTGTCCATTGAAATAAATGTGGTTTGGCATTGTTTCAACAACAGCAAGATAGCAGTTCCATGCTGTAGACTTCATATTGTCTGAGACAAGATATCATTCAATGTAGAAGAGGTGATTTTATCTCAGTCCACAAAGCAGCTGCTTTGGGCCAGCCATGCAGATAGTTCTGTGTTGCTCTGTGGAACAATCATGTTCCGAACTGTTACTTTGCCAATATTTTTGTAAGTATTTAGTCAGTGCTCTGAAGGAGGCTGACATTAGTGGCCACCTAGTAATTGGCAAGAACTAACACAATACTAGAATGAAATTTCTGTAGACTTGATTGATTAAATTGTGTCAAATTATGCAGATAAAGGGAGTACATGTGAATTAAGATATCAGTCAGTCTGAATGTGGTTATCAAGAATCTGTCTCTAAATGTTTTTTATTAAGATTATTTATCTTTTTTTAAACCTGACCGTGTGTATCTGTATCTCATAAGCTTATTTAGCAAGTACTAATTTACTTTCAGCATTGGATCTGATATGGGGGGAAAGGTTGAAATGATCAAACTGAATGGCTAGGTACAGTTTTCAATTGTAACTATGGTATGTGTACCTTGAGATAAAGCATATCCTATGCCTGGTTAAAAACAAAACAATACAACAACTACAAAAATCCTACAAAAAATTATCTTTCTTCTGTACACCTGATCAGAAGAGTCTGAAATATCCCTTGGTTTATTAAAAGACTTTGTTGGATCAAGTACCAAAGTCTTGGATGGTTTCTGACCCTCCCCAAAGCTGTTATAGCTTATACCAGCTTAAGATTTGTTTTTCAACATTGTATCTGTCCTGGTCCAGGTGACAGTGACTGAATCTTGCATGATTCAAAATCTATAAATCATGTTCCACTGGTTATGTGTTCCAAAAGGGAAAGAAGGACAAGTGGATGAATCAGTGGGACATATCTGTCTGTGTCCCTTAAAACATTCTATAAATGCCAAGAAATGGCACTTATAAGCACAGTTATACAGATGAAAATATCTGGTAACATACTAGAGGAACCACTGTATAACCTTGTAAAACTGCTGCTCTCTCAGCTGCCTTTTCTTTTGTCTTCCATATTCAGATTGCCAACCATCTCTTTTTGGTAGTGCTGAACAGAAAGTACTGCCACATATCTTATCAGACATATATTCTTCTGATGGAAAGCCTTTAATAGCATGTTTAAAATTTCTTCAGATTTGGGATGCTAGAGCACAAGGAAAATGTGTGAGAAAAATCCTTTAGTTTATACCATGTTTCTGAAAAGGGTAGGAGCAGTTCTGAAAAAAACTGGTGAGTTAAGACATCAGTAGTACTATTTTCTTTTCACATCAGGTTATTTTTCTTGAGTATATAATCAACTTCTGTCTGCTTTGTAATGTATTCAGTATTATGTATTATGGCTCAGAAATGACAGTGCAGTTATTGACCAAGAAAGCTTGCATCCTAAGAAAAGAATTTTACAGTGTAAAGAGTAGATGAGAGGTGCACTGGTTTGGTTTTTCTTCATTTTTCTATTTGATGATGTTTAAAGTGTCTATTTTTATTATAAAAATCAGTATAAATTTAGGGAATAAATTAATAAGATTTGGGGAACCAGAGTCTGATGTGTTACACCAAATGTATTTTATTAGGAAATTAACCCAAGTATTCAAATTCCTTTTAGAAAAAAAACATTATCTGACTTCTCTGACAAATATTTAAAACAGTCCAAAACTTATACTGTGGTCATCTCAGTCTAGAGGGAAAAAAAAATAAGACCAAATCACACTTTCTTTTTTGTGGAGGCTTTTCTGACTGCTCTGCAATGCCTCACCATGCTGATGCAGTAGTACTGTATTTCTGGATGTAACATACTGTGATTGAGATAAAAGTAATGAGCTCACATGGTCTTTATAGCATATGGCAACAAAAAACCCACTAAAATATTTCACAAAATACTTTGTTTTCATATTTTTCTTTTTGCTCAGGATCATTTTTAGAAGGAATGTGAGAGGGAGCACTGGTGCACAATGTTGGACTTTTTTAAGAATTTGACCGAGTGTAAACTGTAGATATTGTTCTAACTTTTCTTAAACAAATTAAATGTAATAAATATTCATCAGGAAAGGTGATTTTACATTCAATGCTATCTTCACCTTAAAAACTGGTAGAAATAAGTACTAAACAAGGTAAGCAGGGAAACAAACAGCTTTGTATCTATTTGTGTCTGCAATTTCTGAAGTTTAATGCTGATGAAACTCTTGGTCTGTCCTTCAGTCCTGACTTTTTACTGAGACTTTCTGTGTAAATAATAGTAACAATTAGTGTATTCCTAAAGGTTTATTGCAGATTGTTACCTACAGATAAATAACTTGCACATGATAATGCATGCTTATGAAAATGCTTCTGATTACATTTTTTCCCCTTTGGTCTCCTCTAGAAGTGGTTTTTAACTTAGGCATGGTGAGGTCCATCTCCTCCAGTGCTTTGTAGCCCTTTGTAAATCTTTTGAGTGTCATTTTCATGTTGGGTTAAACATGCACGATGCATGCGTTAGCACCAAGCCTGGCAGTGAAATGTACTGGAACAAGAAGTATATTGTATCTGCATGATAGTCCTCCATGGCAATTTTTATGGCTGTCACTGAGCTTGCAAAGAGTGACCATGCAACACCTGAGGCAGAGTGCAAAAACCAGCATATTAGAAATGTAGAGAATATTGACTTGTGGTTTAGTTCCTGAGATGAGCTGTAGGGATTGATTGTGTTGCTGTGTGCTTCAGTCAATGATCCACTTTTTTATAGTGAGAAATTTTGTGGTTTCATTTACACATGCACCAGCTTTTGGTAAGTATTTTGCTGCTTAATGTCAAGGTTTTGGAGATAAGCATTTGGCAATTCTGAAAAAGCATGAAACAAGGCCTGTAGGAAGACATAACAAAATGTCTAGCAAGGTAATGGCATTTTTTTTTTCCCTGCACAACTAAATATACTAGTATCGATACTATTGATTATGGATAAGATGTACGGTTTAGACACCATCAGCTTAACAGAATCAGAGTTTCCACTGATAGCAACAACTTCATATATTTATTATTTCTAAGCAACTTATAAGTTTCTTACCTTGAAGTGTTTTGCAATTGTATTATAATTTTTGCTGAAATAAAGAAAAATGAAACCACTGGCTAATGTGGACATTATGACACATTATGAGCTTTTCTGTTACCCTTTGTAATTTAAATGTCTACAGGTTTCAGGCAAACCAGGTGTAGAAACTTTATTTGTAACTTTAAACTAATTTATTGGTTTTCCTTGTTTCTTCTATTACTCATTGTGATTCTATTAATTTTTTTGGATGCTTTTCTTAATACAAAACATCTTCAGTAAGACTTTGGTTTGACCTCGTTAAGTAACTGACAAACAAGAAAGCTGAACTGAAATAGTTGAGTATAAATAGGTCTAATAGCCACTGCCACATCATTTCTGCTTTTATAAAGGAAAAAGTGCACAATTAAGACAGAATTTTTTTTAAGATATTTTTAAAAATGATTTTCTGTTACAGTGAGTGGGACCTACAGTCTGTTATATTACAGAATGATATTGAGAAAGAGGAGCTGAAGAATAGGAAACAAAATATGACATAATCCATACTGATGAGGAGTTTCAAGGGAACTATCAGAGTGATCTGAATGAAGTACATATTATTCAAATATCATTAAGAGAATAGATTGCAGTATTAGAGTATTACATCAACCATTTCTAAAGGTCTGAGTGACAATGAAATTGAGATGTAAGGCAAAACAAAATGTCAGGTTCAGCTTGCAAGGTAACAAGGAACAACTGTGACACCCTTGAGAAGCAGGTTGTTCAGTGTCAAATGAATATCTAAGGAACCACAAACTGGGGAAAACTTTCTAGAAAGTGACAAATTCATCACGTATCAGAGAATTTTTCTACATATTGCTGTGTGTTGTTTGATGTCCCATCAGCCCAATCTAGTGTTTGAGATTCACCCACATCTTAGCCAGGAGCACAACTCACAGACTGCTGGAATTTTTCAGAAAGCTGTGTAGCTCTGCCCCAAGAGAGTGGCTGGAGTTGGAGGTGCCACATGAACAAAATGTTAGTTCCATCGCACTGAGGTTAAATACTACTGATCATGAGGAGCAGAGTTGTGTACAATTCATTAAGTGTTGGAGGGCACCTGCAAGGTGGTTGTGTGACAGATATACTTTTTTACTATAAGCAGTGACTGGAAAAGTCCAGCCTGTTCTACTTGAACACTCCTTAAAGAATATATTTTCCATCAACTAGACTGACTTTAGAGGGGAATAAGAAATCTTATAATTCAATTGTTCAGATTGTCAGATAGCTTCCTCTGGGCCAGTGATATCTGCAATGTGGGTTGTCATCAGGGTTGTCTGGCTGTTGCATTGAGAACAGAGAACAGCACATCACACATGAGATAGAGGTTGGATTTAAAAGTGGAGGTTTTTGTATTATATGATGTAGCCAAATGCTAAATTAAATAATATGCAGATTTCATTTAAAGAGTGAAATAGTTGCTCTGAAACAAAATAAATTTGTCTCTCCCAACAGGGTTTATTTTCAGTTAAAGTATTTCAAGGGAGAACTTTTTATTAGATTACTTATGGGAAAAAAATAATAAGCTTCTTGACAGGCTCAGGAAAAAAATATTTATGAAAGATCTCATCATATAACCCAAAGAGTGGATTTCATTGCATTTCCAAACACTGCCAGCTAGTTTGACCTTTGCTAGAGCGCACTGAATCCCTTGAGACTTATTTGAAACTTATAAATAGGAGAGTCATTATGGTGCCTAAAAGCTCAGTATTTTATAATTTGTGTTGTCTTCTCAACCAAACAGATGCAAAATCAAGATGTCAGTTTAATCAGCCATAATTACATCTGGTAACACACACTTAAATCTCTTTCTTATTTTAATTAAGTAAATTCTTTGCCATCAGCTAGCACTTAAAATGTAATAAAAATTCTCCTTTAAAAAAGCACAGCAAATGTAAACTTTAAACTTTCTCCAGTTAACACATGATCTCTGTAAAGTACAGCCGAAATTTATGGGTCAGAAAATCTGTGTCTCAGGGATATGGGATATAAGCAACATTTTTAAACAATACTTAGAGAGGGTGTCCTTGAGGTTTCATGGGTAGCAACCGTTTTATGTCCTATCTATCACATCACTGTCACTTAAGTCTCTTTGAGACATGGCTATGGCTGCTGTGTTTTGTCAAAAGAATTTCCCCTGATGAAACATAACAGTTCTTGTAGTTCAAAAGTACTGTTGAAAGCCAAACCAAAAAAACCTAAAAACACGAACAAACAAAAAAAACCACAAACCAGCTCAGCAAACCAGTTTGGGAGAGATTCATGTCAGTGGACTTTTTTAGCAAGACCTCCTTGGCATGCAGTCAGTAGCATATAAAAAAATGCAGCATGCAAAGTTTTTTCTGTATTGTGCAACTCTGAAGACCACGGGTGAGATTTTTATGATCTGTTGAAGAAATTGCTGATGTAGAAGAGCAGAAGATGACATACAACAAGAGCTATGGAATTTAAGAAGTATGAAACTTGAGCTTGTCTTACAGTTGTGATGTAGCTTGTTGTCAGGATTGTGGCTATGTGCACACACAGTGCCCTGGTCTGTAACTCACTGGGCAGTGCAGGAACTCTCAAGTTGTGCACAGGAGGAAGTAATGGACTGACTTTAAACAAGATTCTTGACAGAGCCCAGCCACCTTCACTACTAGGTATTTAACTAGTTTTTGCAAGCAGTTCCTGAGTGGGACTTTTGGGCTGTCCTGGAGATTCCCACAGGGAGCTTCTGCAGTGTTTAGACCAATGTCTATAATGTCTGTGATTCAGTGTGTTGATTACCATAGGCAGTTCCTGCTGCACACAGGGTACCTGAAGACATTTAGTAGAAACTGTACTATAGATGCACAAGTGATCTAAGGCTGTCTTTTCTGTGTAGCTAAGGCAGAAGAGGATTTGTGTGTAGTTTAGGATGCTTGATACCAATGTCTTGTACATGTTCTGGAGTGGTCCCAATGACCAGCAGTTTAGGGCATCTCACCCCGTTTAGGTTTTGCAAGGACTTTTGCAATAGAGGCTTCCTTCACCATCCAGACACAGCAACAATGTTGTTCAAGTGATATTATCCTTAATATGATGGTTACACTTTGCCAAGAACTTTTGCTTGTTGTTTTTATTTTTAAAATCAAAGAGAATATCCTTGAGTGTCAGTGCAACAAACACTACATCCTCTGCAGGCTGAATTAGTAAAATGCTCTTTTGGCAGTTGGCCCACACATGGAAACTAAGAGATCAGACTCGGGAAGTGGGTAGGAAAAGAGAGCAGCAGAGAATGCAGCAGACTGGGACTTTGTCCAGTACTTCTCTGGAAGGATTTCTGAGCAGTCCGGTATCACTTTCCCCAGTAAGGACTTCGCTAATGAAGTCAAATGATGCAAGTTATAAGATACAAAGCCTTGGAGCTGACTTAGTGCTCTATCCCTTTTGTACAACAATAACATTCAAGACATAGATTTCTGAATACAGGTTAAGCTGTGCATTAATGTTTTTCAAAATACAATAGCTATTCTAATAGACTACATAATTTTCAGTATACATATGTTACCGATGTACCATTGTGATGATAACATTGCAGTTTGTTTGCTGTTAACATGCTAATTTTTTTCATGTGTCTAGTGGAAAACAGTCTTTTATTATATTTGGAAGGGGTTTTAACTTTTCTGTGTTGTGAATGTGATCTTCTAAGTTGAAGTATGTTCCAACAGTGATTAAGTGGAACCCCCTTTGTTCATCAAAAATATTCGACTGGGTATGAGCAAAATCAATTCAATAAGTCAAAGAAAACTACCCAGAATTTGATTTCACATTTGGTCTGGAAGCTCAGATGCTTCAGAACATACATCTCTCTATAATTTGCAAGAGAACTCTCTATATTGAAACATACATGAAAATAATGACTAAAGTGCCTATTTTGAACACTAGAACCTTGTGTAGCTCTTCTGGAATTGCAGTGTCAGCCAAGTACCATGGCTGTATTTTGTTAGTTTCTTTGTCTATCTCTTCACAGCAAAATCTGTGCTTGTTGTGACATTTATTATGCTAAGAAAACTAAACTTTATCCAGTAAAGCCTTAAAATACTTTTTATGGTGGCTTATTTGTCATGATTATGAGCAACAGTTGTAATGCTGTAAAGTGCCTGAGTCACTGTATGTGTGTGAACAGTCTGTTCACATTGATTCTATTGTACATACATTTGAAATTCCTTGACTTACTAGAATCAGAACCTGTGTCCTCAGTTAGTAGACATGTCCTTTGAAGCTAGCGTGGGAGTCATGCCTGAATAAAACCTTCAAGATAGTATGCACTTGGAGTAATCACTCTGAAAATGTCACTTGGCATTTGAGGTTTGCTTCTGAAGTTCAGAGACCAACATGGCTGTAAAATATCTCTGGCTTCTTGCTGGTGAAATGGAGCATGATCTCTGCTTTCCTGGACTTACATCTACTCAAGTTACATCACCTATGAGAAGCAATTTAAATGGCCTCAAATAGACCAAGAAATACAATACTACCACGTGGTTATGGGAAGTGTGATGCCATCCAAGCTGTGGCTCTATTCAGTTGTTTACTTCACATCTGTATAAGTAGTTTGTCCAATTTTTGGTTTTGTACAATGCATTTTAACCATATATTCAAGACAGCAGTGGTACGTTTTTTTAGTGCTGGCAACTCTTTTTTATTTCACAAAACCGTTTTGATTTTGTTTCGCCCTCCCCTCTCATAGTAGCATGTTTTTTAACACATAAAGTATGAAAGTACATTCTCACATCTTCAGCTCTGTGCGGGTATATATCTTGAGAAAAGTAAACAGAGAGCTGAAGTAGCATATGATCCTGAAAATAAATTTTTGAGGCTGTGTTGAGTTTAGAGGCTAGGCTAAATGAATGGATATAACTATATAGTTTTCAGTATAACCATGTCTTATGAGGCCATGCGCACTTTACACACTTTACAGCATAATATACAATCAGATTAACAAAGTTTATCACTAAAGCTAATCCCTAGTCTTAAGTATTATTCCTAACTTGTTGCTATTTCCTTGATAGCATTTGGGAAACAACGAACTTCTTGGCCAGAAAGTATGTTCTAACCTCAGTTCAAGTTATACTGCTGGCTAGGAGTACATTAGTAGTTCCTGCAGACTTTAAAAAATAAGGTCCTAAGGGTTTTGTGCAGTATTCAATCCATAGTATGCCTAGGAAACTTTTAAAAAATGTCTTTGGCATAGAAATAACTACTGTCAGGAGGCTATCAATAGTGTGCAAGAAAACTGGAACCTGTTATATTATTTGCATTCCATAGTAAATATCCTGGAGTACTAGCTTGAAATTAATAATAATTTCATTATGTCCCATGTACTAATGCATCTTGCATTTTCATGCTGGCAGTACATGGGACCATATAATAGATACAATAATTTTTTTGCTTTGTATTTATTTATAGGACTAAATGTAACAGAATGCAGTTATATGGTTAGAACTATAACATTTTCAAGAAAATTATCTGCAAGTAATTAATTTTATTACTAGAAAAATCTCTTATTCCCTGTAGAGTTCACCTAATGCGAGCAGATTTTATAATGGCTTAGTTGACCAGTTGAGCTAATTCTGTGATGTTACATGTTCAGAGTATCACAAATCAGATTAAGAAGTGAAAGTATTAAATACTTTATCTGCAAAGCCATTACAAGTTTTATTAAGATCATAAATTGAAATTCAAAAGATGTCGTAGGTTCAGAAGTTACAATTTTAATTCTGGCTTAGTGTCTTTGAAAACAGTGGCTTTTGAAAAAGTTGAGAAAATATATTGAGCCATAAGGCTTTCAAACCTGTTCATATTTGCAGTTGAACAGTATTCTGAACACCAGAAACATCTAAATGCTGCTTCTAAATGTGTTAAAATTATAAACTCTTCTAATGTGTTTATGAAGACAACTTACCTGCATTGATCTGTTGAATATTCAGCATCAGAAAATCCTTTGTCATTTTGTTTAGCCTGCATAATAATGACTTTTGTTTGCCTGCTATGAGCTTTAAAGTAATTATAAGAGGATAAACTGTTATTGGTAATCTATATCTTTAGCAGAGTTGTGTTGATTTTAACTGAACAACAATGACAAAAAGGATGTTATCTTCAATGAACCAACCATTTGCAATTAAATCAGAAGATTGGGGAAAGGATTAACACTAATGAGGTGAATAGTATGGATTACAGGATCTACATTTTGTCCAATTAACTTCAGAATCTTTATATTTAGATAAAAAAGTGCTTGGGGTAGATAATAGCTAATAATTATCAATTGTACATGAAATATAGTTTTGACAGAATACATTGGCAGAATGTGCAATCAAGTTGTTAAGTAAATGAGGACTTCACTGTCTGACCCATTAGGCATACTCTACCCAAGATCCATTAGCAGCCAATATGCTGAGATAGGGAAAGGTGCGCTTTTTGCTCTCCTTCTGGAAGGCAGCTGCAGTACAGTTATGTGTAATGTGAATGAGAGAATCTCTACAAGACCTCAGTCCAGATGTCTCCTAGTTCAGTTTTAACTCGGGCTGTACAAGGCATACAAGAAATGTTGAAACTTTTCTTTGGTCTTTTATTTGTTGAACGTTAACGTGCTGCATGAAAAAAAAAATTACCTCTAATGTGTTTCTAACAGTAATAGTCATATGAGAATATGATCTGTAACAAACTTCCATCTCCTTGATAGGCTCCTCCTTAGAAATGGTGACCCCTTCTCCTACCTTCATCCTCTGCGCAAACAAAGAGTTGCAAGATACCTCCAATTTTAGTGCATTAGCTCAAGTAAAGAGTAAATTTTATGCCAGTATGTCTTGTCAGGACTTGCATTCAGTTTTTATTAAAATTCTGTGGGGGATTTTTTTGTGCTTTTTGTTTGGTTTTTTTTTTTTCCTAAAGGGGGTATATTCTTACAAAGTCCGATGTTCTTTTAAATAACTTAATCTTCTCAAAGCACTTATTCTCATTGTGCAAAACTATTGGAAATAGATACATATGTAAGACGAAGCTTCTACAATAGTTAAACTTAGTGTAGGCAAAATATGTTGTCATTTTTTCATCTGAAAGCCCTGAAATTTTGTGCATATGAACTCCTCAAATGCCTTGTGAGTGAAGACTTGTGAAAAAGATACAGCAAATATTCTTATAAGGAAATTAGGGAGTGGTTACAAAGAAGCTGGACAAATGTAGGTAGCTAGAATGTAAACCATGGGAAACATTCTTTCCAGAACTCCTGATGCTTAATGTAGCTTGCATAATTTGCCAATTTTTGTCCTCACTTGAGATGATTTTATACACCCCTTAAGAATATTCTTAATTGAATTTCCATATATACTTATATTATGATATGCTGTTTTTTCTTGTTATCTTGAGAATTCTAATATAAAAGAGTACTTATTTCAATTGCAAAACCAACATGCAGAAGAACTATTGTTTAAGCAAACATTTCAGAATATCCTAAAATAACAATAAAAACATCTAGACAAACCTAATTTGAGCAGTTTCATAGAGATACAGGGACAACGTCACCCAGTACTACTGCTCTTGAGAAGCTGGTCCACTCTGCCTAAGATAGAAGAAAATAGATGGAAAGAAATTTCCTCTGTTGTGCTACCCACTGGAAACCCTTAATTATTTACTGTTGTCAGTTGGAATGGAATAACAATAAACAATGAAATATACCGAAATTACTTTAGGGTTTTAGACTGTGGAATTTTACTTTTTTAGGGGAGGGCATGTGTTAAAATTTCATGCATAAGATTGATTATGTTTATAGAAATTGGCTTTCTTAGATTGCAAAAGTTTGCCTGAAGGAAGCTGGATTTGTTTTTAGCTACACACGGAATATAATCAGGAAAAGTGTTAATGAATGTGCAATACATTAAAAAGATCAAAGAATACTGTGGTAAAGTGAATTTTTTTGATACTTTTTTTTTTCTGTTTCTTTGGCAGATTACTTGTGAAGGTAGTTAACACACAAAGGATGAACCATTGTGTAATAAATTTATAACTGTAATACTGCATGCACGCTAAACAAAACTGTAAAATTAGAATATTAATATATGCACTGGTGATTATGTCAAATTCTTTCTTTTTGCCCACGCATGTAATTATTTAATGCAGTATTTAGCTGTGACTAGCACTATGAAAGGAAAATAGAATATCTGAGTGATTTAAAGTGTTTATAAATATATGCTTGTGATTTTTAGAAATTGTATTAACTTGAGATGATTTTAGGAAGCTTATTTAAGTCTTGCTAAATTTCCTGTTATTTATTTTACGTCTTTCCAGTGATGGCATGTCTCAAGGGTAAAAAGCCTTTTTTTAAATAAGAAAAAAGAAGAAAAGGGTCAGGTACTTACTCTTCTTGGTTTCCATACCCAATTTTCAATTATTGCAATTTAAATTCCTCTGAAATTTATTTTTTTTTCTATAGAGATAAATCAAAGTGAAAACATGAAGGCAATCCCCAAATTTTGTGCTGAGTGCGGCTCTGGATAGAAAGCAAGGTAGGAGTAGAGAGAAGCGGGGGCCACATTTGAGTTAGAAGGAGCTTCTATTCTTGCAGATAATCACGTCATGTATAATTATAGGAAGTTTTTTTTAAAAAAAATATATATTAAGTTTTCCAAAGGTTTCTAAGTATCTTGGCATTCTCTGGTCTGTGTTCAAAGAGAAATGGACCAATATTCAGTTTTTGTGAGGGCAAGGCTTGAAGGCACAGGGAAAGAAAGTCCAGACTACCCAAAGGAGCTTTGAAAGAACAACACACTTAAAGAGAAAGAGAATGGGGGCTGAAAGGAGGGAAATTAGTACAGCTTACAGTTTTTCTTTTGGTTTGTTTGGGTCTTTGTATATGTGGTTTTTTAGGGACTGTAAGAGCACATTTTACTATCACCATCGTTAGGCCAATGATGTTAGGCATCGTTTACTATCACTATCTGACAGATAAGCTGCAACACCTCAGGCTTTCTTTTATACGTATCTCAGTGAGAAAAGAGGTGTAGTTTAAATTACTGGAAAATTTCAGATATAGGTGTAATGGCAAACATAAGAGCAACTCTTAGGGACATTACAGGTATGGTTTCTTCTTCAACATAATGGCACAGAAGGGGCTTCACAAAGTTGCTCGTTTTTTACCTCTGTGAGTTCTGTAATCAGCAAATACAGTGGGCTGTCAAGGGAGCGTGCTCTGCTCTCCTGTGCCTGTCTGCCACACAGCCACATGTGCTCAGGTCACCTACAGTCTTGGTTACCAATGTCCTCAACAGCCACAAATAAGAGATAATGGGATTGTGAGCTAAGGCCAAAGACAGGAAATAAAGTCTGGATGAAAGCATGAGGGGAAGCGTGGAGGAAGATCTTAAAAATTTTACCAGTTTTGTTCTTCCTTGCAAGGCTTGGAGAGTTTTGTTTTCCTTAATGCTAGAGCACTTGGACTTACGCTCTTTGCCTGGTTAGGGCTTCTGATTGGGATTCCAGTGATAGACAAAAATTGCATAACTTCTGTATAACTCAGCTGTTCTGGTACACCATCATAACTTCCTTGCAGTAGCTGAAAAGTCTTCTAATTTTCCAGCACAAAGAGAGCTAAATAATTTAAACAATAATTTCAGTAACTGTAAAGGCATTTATGTTAAAAATCTGAGTGCCTTAAAGAGTTAGAATGGGCACAACTTCCTAATTATTTTAAGCTTTTTTTATTTTGCACGTGCAAATCTTAGATAAGCTGCAATAGTACTGAGCTGTTATAGTTTAGAGGTGCTTTTAACTTGTCTTGAAACACAAGCCAAAGCCAAAATAGTTCCAATACTGGTAAACAAACAAATTTGAATGTATATGTGTGTTAATAAGCAAAATACGAGCTTTACTTAGGTAAGATGTTTTGAACTGCTCCATCTCTGCAAAGTCTACATTAGTGGCCACTTTACTCACTAGTCCTGTGAAAATGTCTCAGCTTTCAAATTTTCAGACACAGATTTTATGAAAATGCTCTTCAGAATCCAATTAACCTGATCAAGATACCTTGAAAGAGGACTCCCAGACTGCTAGGTAAAATTTGAATTAATTGTAAGACCTGTCTAATTACATGGTATTATTTCTATTTTGACTGGTATTTTCAAATATTTTCAATGCAAATGTTCTAAATTGCTCTCTATACATCACATCATAAATATTCACATCATCATTTGACACTTATTGCTAGTTTATACATTACAAAATATTTGTAATGTGCTGAAACATTTTCCTCATCCCAGTGGAAGACAAAACAAAAAATAGCAGAACTTCTTTTATTTTCGAAAAGGTGAGAAGGAAAAGACTCTGAGGATTTTTAAACAAGATCTAATTAATTCTAGTGCCTGTAATATTGCAAAATGCACTGTATAAGATCTCCTTTAGCAAATTAGATTTTAGTTTTGAAGTGTAAATATGATGATGCATGCAGATTATCTTTCCAATAGTAATTTATTGCTCTGGGATTTTCTTCAAATGTAAATATTAAATTATGAAATCACTCAAAGAACTATTGTTCAAGGACTACAATGATCAGAAAATATGAAAGCCAATGCGAATGAGATGATTTCATCATCTAAAGGAGAGATTCAATTGCATGAGAACTGGTTACTTTATATCTTATCACTGATGGAAGAAGGGTGAGAGAGTATTTTCCATCTGAGGCTTATTATGATGAGAAGTTGAAGAAAGTAATCAGAGAACCATCTAAAGATCAAAAGCTTTTCAGTGAAGAGAGAGGGAGTTCAGCAAAGTTCCTCATAACTTTCTGAGATAATGACTGTTTTCTGAGTTAGGCAAAATTGAGGGCAATAATTGACTCGTATTACTTCTGATAAACTGAGTGGAAGAACTTGAAGAAATCTAATATTTTTTTTTCTGAACAAATCAGTGATCATTTAAATGCTTTAAAAAGAACTACCTGCATTTTTTCCTAGGTAAGCAAATAATTATACCAGCTTTTAAAAGATATTGCTGCAGAAGACCATCCAATAGGGAACGTACCATAGCAGACTTGTCCTATTATTGTGCTGGTCCTCAGATATTTACTGTTTGCCATTATGGAGGTGAAGTGCTGAAATGAGTCTTTGCTGTGTTCTGATATGGCAGGCTGAGCTAGCCTGAAAGGTATACAGAAATATGCCTAGAAAACTGGAACAACCAAAACCTGACAAAGCTATTAATATTTTTCCTTGATAAAGAACCTATTTTTATTTTTTTTATTAAAACAGATTTCTCGTAATACTTATTTAATTTGTAAACTTTACTTTGCTTTTAACTCTACTGTGAGACTCTTAAAAATTTTAAACTGATAAATTTTGAAGAACGAGGAAAGGCAAATCCAAAAGAAAAGAAAGAGAACATTAAAAATCCCAAAGCTTTTCTTGTAGTGGAGGCGGATTGGCTGAAAAGTAGAAAGATTAACTTCTTCCTTTCAACTTTAAATGCTGATATATACAACAGGACATAACCCAGAAAGGTTCAGACAATAAAATTAAGTGATTCCAGAGAGAAAAATTAACTAAATGAGGAATATTGCTCTTGGGGATGATCAAAGTGAATGTTTCATCATGGGACTAGATAAGTGGGAAGGAAGTGGAATCTTCCTAACATATAACAAATGTTACACTGAACATCCTTCTGTGTTTAAAAGGATTCACATCCACATTTGTTGGAATTTTTCAGCATTAAAGTTTGTAAGAGGAAGATGTGTCAGAGGCAGAGATATCCTTTTTAGTTTTCTTTCTCCTCTAACACCTTTAGTAAAGTGAGGTAAATTCACAGAACACCTTTAAAAGGAAGAGGATGATATAGTAGAAACAGCAGGAGTTCCAATATTCAAGTTAGCATTCTAGCATATTATAGAAATAAATACATATGCATAGTTCTGGAATTTACTTAGGTATGCAAGCTCACAAAATTTTCTTATTCTTTCATGAAATTAAAGATTAAAATTTTGGTGTTCAGTTTTTTAGAGCACAAAATATATTAAATTGATGATGTTGTTTTGTTATTTGCATTTATACTCAAAAGGTTTCCTCCCCTCCTTGAAAGCAGACTGAATGGCTCCTTTAAATATTAAGCATTCATTTACTGAACATTTACAATATGAAATCTGAACAAATTAATACATTTTACTGAAGCATATCCTAAGTATCTGTTATCTGTACTATATTAAGCAGAAGAGGTGCTTCATTCTAGCTGAGATTTTGCAATACAGCCCTTTACTTTTTGAGTGCAGGAAAGCTTCCATTTCTGCTTCATTAACTTCAAAAATATAATTTTGTTCTTATTCATTGTTTGTACCTCAGGTTTTTCTTTGATATTTGAAGTACTGGTTCATTTTTCATAAAAGTCAAGTGGAAATATGACCTGAACTTCAAAAGGTCTGAGAGTCAACTCTTAAACAAGTAAAGCATTGAGTAAATGTGTATTTAAAATGCCATACAAATCCCAGCTGTTTTCTCTTACCATTGTGAAGACTTTTTCCCTCTGGGTAAATATTTATTTATATAAGCTTAACTTAAGCTAGTTATAACACCCTTACAATCCTCAAACAGCATCTTCATTTTATAACAGATTCTGGAAATTGTATTTGAGATTTTTATTTGTATTTAAGATATGTTATACGTGTTTGCTTCTCCATTATACGTGTGCATCAGCTAAGCCTGAGAGATAAGGGAAATCTGCTTGGAGTGAGATTGTGGTGCAGTTATCCGTCTCTGTCATTTCTGTAGGACTTCAACATCAACTTTTGATGGAGTTATGAATGCTAGCAGGTGAATGATTTTCAGGTAGGTAGCTTATTTAGGTTTGGGGAAAAAAAAGTGGTATAAATGCCCTGGATCCTTCCCTGATGAATCATTGTGACTCTTGCTATTTTTAGGACTGGTTTCACAAGGTGAACTTGATTGACACATTGATGTCAGGTTCTGGACTTCAGTAAAGCCTTTGACACAGTTTCTCACAGCATTCTGCTTCGGAAACTGTCAGCCTCTGGCCTGGACAGGCGCACACTCTCCTGGGTGGAAAACTGGTTGGCTGGCCAGGCCCAGAGAGTGGTGGGAAATGGTGTGAAATCCAGCTGGAGGCCAGTGACAAGTGGGGTTCCCCAGGGCTCAGTGCTGGGTCCAGCCCTGTTCAATGTCTTTATCAATGACCTGGATGAAGGCATTGAGTGCACCCTTAGCAAGTTTGCAGATGACACTAAGCTGGGTGGAAGTGTTGATCTGCTGGAGGGCAGGGAGGCTCTGCAAAGGGATCTGAACAGGCTGGACCGCTGGGCTGAGTCCAATGGCATGAGATTTAACAAGGCCAAATGCCGGGTCCTGCACTTGGGGCACAACAACCCTGTGCAGTGCTACAGACTGGGAGAAGTCTGTCTAGAAAGCTGCCTGGAGGAGAGGGACCTGGGGGTGTTGGTTGACAGCGACTGAACATGAGCCAGCAGTGTGCCCAGGTGGCCAAGAAGGCCAATGGCATCTTGGCTTGTATCAGAAACAGCGTGACCAGCAGGTCCAGGGAGGTTATTCTCCCTCTATACATGGCACTGGTGAGACCGCTCCTCGAATCCTGTGTTCAGTTCTGGGCCCCTCACCACAAGAAGGATGTTGAGGCTCTGGAGTGAGTCCAGAGAAGAGCAACAAAGCTGGTGAAGGGGCTGGAGAACAGGTCTTACGAGGAGCAGCTGAGAGGGCTGGTGTTGTTTAGCCTGGAGAAGAGGAGGCTGAGGGGAGACCTAATTGCTCTCTATAACTACCTGAAAGGAGGTTGGAGAGAGGAGGGTGCTGGCCTCTTCTCCCAAGTGACAGGGGACAGGACAAGAAGGAATGGCCTCAAGCTCAACCAGGGGAGATTTAGGCTGGACATTAGGAAAAAATCCTTCACAGAAAGGGTCATTGGGCACTGGAACACGCTGCCCAGGGAGGTGGTTGATTCACCTTCCCTGGAGGTGTTTAAGGCACGGGTGGACGAGGTGCTAAGGGACATGGTTTAGTGTTTGTTAGGAATGGTTGGACTCGATGATCCGGTGGGTCTCTTCCAACCTGGTTATTCTATGATTCTATGATCCTATGATTCTGCATGGTTTACAGCTACTAAGGAGGAGAATGAGAAAATACTTGCAGACTGAGAGACTTCTCACTATGGTCGAAGGCAAATTTTTAACTTCTGAATACTGGGAGGTGGAGCTGTAGGCCTGGACGGCAGGGTGGATGTGTGTGTCAACACAGGCCTCCTCTGTGTTTTCACAGGAACAAGTTTGAGCGAGAGACTTTGGCTTCACCTTCCAAAGGGGGAACGATATACTGCCCCTGAACCCAGATGTCTGACACAGGAGGATCTGAACATGCACATACGTGTATGACTGCCCAGAGGTCTGTTATTGAGCCCTGCTTCCATAGCCATGTCACTCTCTCACCTGTGTGATCAAACTGTTGTTCAGGAATTGTTTCTGTTGTTAGTGAAAACTTTATGTTAATAACCAGCACTAAGCAGATCTGAGAATTTGATGGCTAATGCCTGATTCTGATTGTCATTTGCTTTATAATACTTCTGCTGGAGCATGTGAAATACTATGGGCAGCTGTAGAAGTGATCTTCAGTGATCATTTCCCAAAGACTTATTCTTACTATCGGCTTAGCACTTAGGCTCTTTCTCATATTTCCTCCCCACTGCACTTCTCACACCTGTCACACTGTTGATTATTAAGTGAATTGTTCGTTTGATTGCCACTGGTCATTATTTAGCACAGCTGAGTTATAAATAAGGTGTGGATTTTCTTTCTGAAGTACCTTTAAAGTGATAAAACCTGTGATGAAATTAAAATCTTTCTAACACCTATGTTACCATCAGGTGAAATTATTATCATAAGCAATAATTCCCCTTTCCTCATTAATGAAATATCTTGTTGATGAATCAACAGCCACACCTGGCAGATATAATCGTGTTGTCTAAAGTGACCATTTGTGTTGATAGTAGACAGTAAAAGCAGAGCAAGTACTTTTCTCTTGCTTTAGCTGCCCTCTATTTGTCCTAGTGGAACATGCACCTTATGCTTTCAGTACTCAGACTGTAAAAAAACTCATGGATTAGCTTTCTAAAGATGAGGAGTGATCAGATGATCTGGTGGTTGAGGACCATCTTCTCTCTGTTTTAGCATTTCAGCTCGCATCAGAACTGCTCTTTGTTGCAGCAAATTTCTTGACTATTCCCCACTGCTTTCACTTGGTTCACATTGCAGGGCAGCCCTGGAGCATTCTGAAAGGGAATTCTTCATGATAGCAATAACCCAAAAGGTCACTGAGGGGATGTGCTGCTGATGGCCATTCATTGTCAGCAGCAGATCAGTGCTAGTCTGAGATGTATGTTGGTGGGACACTACTAACTTAGCAGCAATAATTTCAGTATTTCACTCTTCAGATTTACCCCTATTGTGCAGCACCATTTGGCAGTGTAGATGTGACCTGTGACTGTTCCATGAAGGTTGTTTGTTTTTTTTTCTTTCAATCTGTCTTTTGCTATTGAAGATAGACGAAAAGTTAATTCACGTCAGTGAGGTCAACTATAAAATAAAAGGCTTCTTGGAGAAACCATGGCAGACTCATCTTTTAATTTATGTTAAATATCTTCTTTATGGAAATTGCATACAAGGATATTAATATATTCATATGAAGCATTCAACACGTGGCTTCATTTGCAGTCTCTTCTGTCTCATGAATGGCGTGTACACACCGTGTGAAATGGGTAGTATTGGTAACTAATGAATATTTTTATGGAACATCGGGATAAATATGCACATAAAACTTTGCAGTGGCTACTGCTACTTTCCAGCTATATGACCATGGTATTTTTTTTTTTTTGGAATTCTATTTAACCTGCTTCATTGTGGAAATTCCTTTTTCCTCACCAAGAAAAAAGCATTCTTAATATGCAGACCTTTATTCTCCATTTAATTTCAAGACCTTTGATTTTCTATGTCCTTCTTTCTAAATCTTATACTTGGGTGGTTACCATAGCTATCCAGAAATAAACAATATCTGATTCCGGTGTTTTGGGACATTTTTTATCTTAGCTGTGGGTTGTGTGGTGTTGGTGAAAAGGAAAAAGCTGCATTTTATATTTTTCCAGATTAAATCCTCAATATGTACATCACTTCAATTTGCAGAGAAAGAGATATTACTAAGGCATATTTTCCATTGATTCTAGTCCAAGACTGACAGAGAAGGACAAGTTATTAGTAGGAAATATATTGCACAATGGCTAAAAATATTTGCTTAAGAAATTCAATATCCCCAAATGTCACTCTTGTCTTTAGAAATGAGCATGACTTCTAGGATAAAACCGGCTTCTGTGCTTGGGTGCCATGTCTTATGCACTGTCTACAGAACCACCTGAAGGCATTTATGCAGTTAATGTGATGAAAGCATGGATTGTGATATGAAAACAATTATAAAAATCACTGTTGAAATCACTGTGTAAAATTGCTAACTACTTCTGAGTATACCATAAGAAAGGTATTTTCCTGTGCTGTTAATTGCATGACTGCATAAATGTCACTTTAAAGGAGTTCTGCTCTGTATTGAGGCCAGCAGGTAATCCAATGAAATATCTGGGGATCTGTCTTTGTGCAATCTCCTCTTTTTATATTTATCTTACTTATTTTCTGTTACTTTTTTTTTTCCTTTACCATTTCCTTTCAAGGTAGTTTCCTGGATGGTCACGTTATTTCTTCTAGAGCAAAATTTGTTTTAAGGAGATTTTGTTTCAGTAGAAACTGATAAGAAGTGCTCTTTTAGTCATAAGCTCTGTTCCAAACAAGAATGGAATACTACAGGAAAATAGTTAGTAAAGGCTATAAAGAAAGACAATGGTCAGTCTTCAGCAGCCGGGACATGTTCATTTAAAGAAGTGATGATCTGTGTTAGGAAAGGCTTGCAAGTTAAATGCTTGTTTCTGCTATTTAATAGAGACAGTGTTTCACGGGTAAACCTCTACGTAGACATGCATTTCTTGTTGGACATTGCTCTCAACAGTTCTTTCATATCTGGTTTTAGCATGAGTGACGGCTTTTTGTGGGAAATTGGAATAGGGTTGGTTGATGGGTGTGTGTGAATGAAAAGTGTATGTGTCTTTTTATATATGCGTGTTATCAAGTATTCTGGGTGACACTTTTCAAAATTTATTAGAATGGCAGGTACCATGCAAACAAACCCATTTTGAGCTTTACTTTTTAAGGTACTGAACTGGGACTTCTAACGGTGCTTAAAACAGCTTATTATTAGTTATTATTAGTTGTCTTATTTTCCTCTTTGTTTTCATTGGTATATGCATACCTAATTCCATCAGTTACTGTTCTCTACTGGCTGAAAGATGTTGTGTTTTAGAACAATACTCAAATATGTATTTTAAAAATATAATAGTTTGAAAATGGCCTTGAAGGACGCATTCCATTATATACTATTGATTTCACAAGAAAAAAGGCTGTTCTCTTCTACCATTAACAGCCAAATTCTGCAGGACAGGGGGTTGTGCAAAAGAGTTTTTGGTAATTTCTTGTGTGTTCAGTTTATAGAAACATAAATAGAAATAGCTAAACAGTTTAGGCTTTAAAGCTTGGAGTGGCAGCAGGTATACTCTTTACAATATGTTTAATCATATACGTCGGAAAAAAAGGTACAGATAAAAAAAATTCTATCCCCTTCATGCAAAAAAAAAGTATATTTCAATCATAAATAAAGACAATTAGAGGTAATTTAGTTTATGAATAAACTTGAATGAATAAAGAAGCGCTATTATGTGTTTACATTAATATCAAACTGCCTGTGTTAACTTTCTTTAGATGAACAGAATCAAATCTAACAGCAAAATGTTCCTCTAGTAAGGAGCATTCTGTTTTCAAGATTATAGGTATTTTGAAATGTCGATGTGTTGAAGTTCCTTAAACATTACAGCTGCATTTGTAATGTCGTTGTTGCTGTTAAAGGTAAACTTTTTTCATACATGATATCTTTTGATGATATGCCATAAAACTTCATCCATCTGAAGAAGAGTTAAAATTGTGGCTATTTTTGAGGCTACTCGACAAGAAGTTATTTATGTTTATGAGACCTTTGTATTATAATCAAAAAGTGTTTTAAAACCCATGTTTTCTTACCAAGAACATTTGAGAAAACAATGTGAAATGTCTGTGAATACATTGTAAATAAATACTACCTAAGAATATTTTAACTTATTTACTTTTAATAAATCCTTTGTTTTAAGATCAGAGGAAAAAAGACTTAGGGTGGGGCAGTGGGAAGGGTGAGTAAAAGTTGTATGCACTCTTATGTCTGATATTTTTTCAGGGAAAAAAAAGTCAATTAAAAAGGAATGAGAGATTAGATAAAAAATAATTTGCAAACTGGATTTCTAACTCATATTATTTGAACTTCATTTACTGCTTGTTATGTTCACTTTTAAGGAGCTTATTACATGGATAATACTTGAATGATGCTGTTCTTGCTACGAATAATTATTTGCAGCACAACAGCAGCGCAGACAATCTGTGCTTGACCTGCATACGCTGATTCTGTGATTCTTGCTCCAAATCTGTCAATAGACAGGGAGATGCATCTGCAAACAGAAGTAGACATGATGAAGATGTAGCTGAGTGTTAATTAAAAGGAAAACAACCTCCTTGTATGGGGGCATTTTAGGTGATCAGTGTGATGCAAACACTTACTAGTGAATAGGGCACATGTATTGGTATTCATGCTGGATTGTACACAGTTTCTCACTTTTGAGCAGCGCTTATTATTTATTTTGCTTAGAAACTTTCACTTTTAGATGAATTTTTTAATAAAAATCAGATATTAACATCTAGTAACGGGATTTAATTTTTATGGTAAGTGTATCTATCTGTACTTACTGTTGTTTACTTACTAGGGACGTTCCAATTTTTGCTTTTGAAATGTTTTCATCTTGAATGAAGTGGATTAGAACCAAACTGTGTTCCTTACTTAGTACCACTGTAGCTCGTGATGACCCATTTCTAATTTCCTTAGCTTCTCAAGCCTGATGCGAGATGCTGGAGTTGAATTTTGGCTATATAGGCTCCTTTGGGAGTGTTTAGCAGTATTCAAAAAAGAACCCAGTTGTCCATATCTCAGAAATTTTATTTTAAAACTACTGTAATTTATTTAGTCGATATGCTTTTCTTTTTACTTGGGATCATTCATTGTAGTGAAACATTGCAGTTACCATCACTTTAAGATGAAATGAGGGAAGGATTCATTTCTGCTGCTGTTACAAGGCCAACTTCATAAAAGTTATTGCTGAATGGTCTTTTGTTTACAAGTTTATATTAATGAATAACTACTGAGAATTTTGCTTCAATGAGCTGCAGTGTTCTGGTCAAGTTCCATTGGCTTAACAAAGATGATATCAAATTGTTTCAGATTTTCCTTCTGTTCATTCATTATTTCTCAACATTGTTTTGAATTTGGACAAATAAATGTACTATTAAGTATCAAAATTATTCATGTGAAAACCACAGTAAACACTTCATAGGACCAAGCTTCTTCCCACAGGAGACTTTTAATCCATTTGAGGATAAGGCATGGCGAGACCAGATTGGATAGCTTTTGTGCAGTGTACTTTTAGTCCTGAAGAAATCCAGCTAGGAAATATTCATGCGCTGTAAATGTAGTACTGTGTGATGTTTGCATGGTTGTTTCATATGCACTTTGTTATAGTGCCTGCAGTCTGAAGAAACCTCTCTTAGATGGCGATGAAACCTTCCATAATTTCACATCAGCTTGTATAGATTACTACCAGGTTGTCAATCTCATCTTGGGGTCCCCAATCTCTTGGGGTCCCCCACTCCAAACCCAATTTAACCTCAGGTCCAGGTTCCAGTCCTTGTCTAAGCTATGTTGTAGTTACCCTTTTCTCCTGCCACCTTCTAGAGAATTCATGACTGGTTCCCCTGGGGGTTGGGGAGAATTGCAGCTCAGGGTTAACCGGAACCCCAGGATGCTCAGATGAGTGCTCCTACAGAGAGTGGTGGGGGTTAAGCAAGAAGTCTGAGGGACAGCAGAGTTGGGCATTCATCTTGTCTGTGTTAGGCACTTTCCTGGGGCAGGTATCTATTTAGTGTACGATCTACTCCCCTTTAAAGTAATTATATAACTCTTCTTGCACCTCCCATATGTATTTCATTAAGTTTGGTTGCTTTTGTGTCTGTGTGTGTCCTTTTTGGTTTTGTATTTTTTTTTTTTTTGTTTTTATAATCTACAATTTGCACTCCTGGATAATTATAGGACCTGTGTAGCTACCACCAAAGGGTACAATTCAATTTAAAGAAAAAAATATGTTCAGGCTCCTACGTTGCAGATGGTCACGCTGGGCTGCTGAAGGCCTCTGTGGCATTATGTGGGCTATTCTAGTATGAAAGCCAAACATTGTTACTGATTTGAGACCTAAATGTTTATTTAAATACAAACTGAAGAAGACATAATTTTTTTTCTTTAAAGTATGCTGTCAGAATTAGTGCAGGTTCATTCTTTTCTCTCTCTGGTGTGCCTTCCTGTTGGAGAAGACCATCTGTTTGTCAAAGGAAGTAATAAAATAATATTTGATGTGAGATTTTCACCAAAATCCTGACATCTAGTAACTGCAGTTATGAAAACAATTATCTATAATGTGCCTAATTCATTTATATTTTAATTTCAATCCATCAGTGTCAGATAAAATAAGTTATTTTTCCTTCTATTCCTGCGTGGCACCTCTAATAGCTTAATGTTGCCTGAATAGTAAAATGGTAAGTTTTGAAGTCCTCCTGCTAGCCAGGGGCCTTTTTTGTTGACAAAGGCTGGCCAGATGAAAGCTATTTTTAGAAATAATTAAACTTCATATTTCTGTAGTTAACGATTGTATTTCATTTCTTTAAAATGATTTGCCTATCACAGTTGTTGGAAGCCTTATGTGAAGGGAATATGAATTAAGGATAAAGCAAAAGCATGTAAAAAGCTCTCTTTGGATGTCAGGACAGTGATGAGAGTTGAGAAGAAGCAGATTTTGTTATGTGATTGAAGGAGTTTCCCTTGTATATTGCAAAATTGGTAAAATAGATGGAAAATTAACAATCCAGGTCTTCTAATTTGACTCATCCCATTAAATAAATGATAGCACTGTTCTTTCAAAAAAGCATATATTTACCTCATTTCTTCATTTCTCAAGACTGACTACCAACCTCTGAAAATATGTAACTCGGATTCATAGCTTCATAAGGCACCTCTAGATAGAACCTTAAGCACTTCTTTAAGAATTTCTGTAATGCATGCTTTCTATGACTTGCAGAAAAGATGGCTCTTAATGTCAAGGAAGTTCTTTTAGAATAACCTACGTTGTCTCCTTTTAGCAAGGGTCAAACATCAGAAAAGTGTCTCTCACATGATCTTAAGATGATATCTAGGCTTGAGTCATGACACACTTTTTTCTGTGGTGATTTGTATTCCAACTAAATTTAATTTGAGGCTTCTATTTAACTAGCATTTGTGCTTTTATGTTTTTAACTCCTTTGCTAGGTGCCATAGGAGGCTAATTCTGTGATGGAAATGGTGTGCCTTCAATTGCAAAGTCTAATCAAGTCACAACAGATGTGACACTCCTAAATCCATTGTTCATCTGAGTCGGACCCTTCCGAACAGCAACAAAGAGATATGACCATAGTGAAACATCAGGATTCTAAGTTATGTTTCTAGAAACAAAACTCTATAGCATTTATCTGCCTCTTTAAGTAGTATCTTCATATCTTGAAACTAAATCTTCCCTGAAGTACACCAAAGAGTACGCTATATGTTTCTTCATACCCTCCCAGCTAAAAAGTGATGAAAATTACATGAAGTTCGTGGTCCACTATCTATACAAGCCTGTCTTTTAAATCTTGTGATTTAGCACCAACCTGTAAACAAAGAATGATGTTGCTGCACACTCACTCCTCCAGAAAGAAGTGAGGAGGAGAAGTAAAAAGAGAAGGTAAGACACATGGGCTGAGATAAGAACAGTTTAACAGGGTATCTAATGGAGACAAACTAGAACAATAATAAGAGTGAAAGAATATACAAAAAGGGTGACATACAATGCAAATTGCTCCCCACCTAGAAGACTAGCTTGATTGCTCCTGGTTAGCAAAGCCCTCACCACAATTCCATATGTCCATGAGCCAAGCTTTGCTGGAACTGAACTGAACTGTGCTATGCCTAGTTGTGCTGCAAAACTGATACTCAAAAACCAAGCCCAGCCTTGCTACCCTGCCCCGTCATCACAGATGCTGGAGATGATGCTGATGGTGCAGTATATATATTAGTGTTGACTTTGGTCAGATGCCTGGACTGTTTCCTTTCTCAGCTTCTTGTGAAAATTAATTCTTCTCTCATCCATGCCTGGGGATTAACGCTTTCCCAGCTGAAAACACGACATTTTCTCATACAGCAAAATGAAAAACTGACTTTTTTATTGCCACATAAATAGTAGCTACAATTAACAATTTCTGGAGCATAACTCTACTTAAGATGTCCATTTAACGTCTAGTTATATTTAGAAATCAAGACTTGTCTCCTCAAAAGGGCATACCTTCCATTGATCTAATTATCAGGCTAAATACCTTTGCAGATGTGGGCCTGAGTGTTTTTATCATTTGCAAAACTGCTGGAGCATATTTGAAACAACCTGTCTATTTCAGGCTAAGCTGGGTATGTGTAAGGCCTTCAGCAGTTTGCAAGGAGTCATAAATAAATAGTGTGAAGTGTTAAACAGGGAAACAAAAGAATCCTGCCTTGTTTCATGTCTGCTTTTGATCTGCTAATGACAGAACAAAGTAATGTATTGTAATTATATCCTCTTTTAGAAGATAAATGAAAATATGACAGCTACATCACACAGATTTATTCAAGATCTTTTTATCAGTAAAATATTTTCGTTCTGTTGCTTCAGACTCAGGTGTTTTCCTTATAATGCAAAGGGCTTTACAAAATTTTATTTTTCTAGAATATTCAATGACAAATCCTCTAATCTGAAAGCTTGATTTATAAAGGACTATTCATTCTATTTTATTAATTTGCATTCTGCAAAACCAGGGGTGCTGATTTCTGTTTTACAAGAGAAAAATAAAGTGTATTTTATCTGTTGGTACACTAAGCTTCTTTTCTTCACTTGTCTCTTTACTGATAATACAGCTATTCTCGCTATAAAATATCTTTGTGTTGCTAGGAAGCAAGTGTGTGGCAAGTAGCTTTGTTCTGAAGTTCTGAAAATGTGATTTGTTTTCAGTAACTGGCTAGTTTGGCTGGCTATGAGTTTACTAAAACTCTTCATATAGGTATGGTTAGCCTAGAAAAAAGAATATGATTAATTCAGAATTCTGTAGTTTTATCTTTCTGGCTTTCATATGCTTGGGCAAAGGCTGTTTTCCACACGGTTTGAAGATAAGCCCAGCTGAGAGATAGACCTGTAAGTATTCAATGTGTCATACCATGGTCTCCCCATCATCCTGGGCAGCGCAGTTGCCTCCTTTCCTTTCTGTGGAAGAGGAGAGATCTAGTGCTCGTTTGTGTCTCCCTCTGAGATGGGCTTGTGACTATGTCAGGGAACACATCTGGCTTGGATGTAGGAGTACTAAAAGCTGGGTTTGATTTGCTTTAAACTTAAGGAACAGTGAAGTTGGTAGTTTCTCAATATTCAGACAAGCATGCCTCAAATGTTTTTCTACACTGTTGTCTTCATGAATGAAAAAAGCTTATTGTAAAAACCTGCAGGACAGCTGTTACTCTTCTTTTATGGCTATAAAGGAATTTTACAATGCAGTTGTAGTCTGCAAAAAACACCCTCACAAATAGAGCTTAATTGTTGAGAGAGTGATTCTATAGTGGGGTTTTTCTCATTACATTCATCAGGACTTTATTCTCTTGCCCTCCTGTGCTCCACAGAGTAAAACCCACTGCACCACCTAAATTCCATTGTTTGATAACATGTTCCTTCCAGCACAAAATGTTAAATTTTGAAGAATTCTCCTTTAAAAAAATACTCCCAATTCTGCCATAAAATTGGAGAGTACCTACTGTGTAGATGAACCTATAACTATGACAGAAATAAAGATATTTTGGAAAACGGACACAGATTGACTGTGTGCTGTAAAAAAAGGGGTGTCAAATACATTTTTTTGCCAGTTATCTACCTCCAAATTAAAAAGAAAAAAAGTATTTTCAGATTCTTTCATCTCTCAATTTGTGGGGGTCATTTTTGCAAGTGAATGAGTCAATAAAAGTTTCTTGGTAAGAAAATTGTTTGGTTTCATTACTTTAGGACAGAAAGAATATATCCCAAAGGGAAAAATAATTGCCCCATTCATTTCCTGGTCTGTTCTTGATGTACTGTTGGCAAAACAAAGCTGTATAAAATAATAATTTATTCTGACAAATATCAAAATATCAATCTTAGTTGTATCATGCAAATAAATTAAAGAATACCTAATTAATCAATCTGATCTTTGCATTTCCTGAAAATTAATGCTAATTTACATTCCATTACCTGCTACTTTGTTTCTATAGTTTCAAGTACCAAGCTTCAGAATCAAATGGTTCAGTTTAACTAGACCTGGATTTTGGGCTGGGCTGTTTGATTTATTTTTTCTTTGTTTTCCCCCATTTCAGTATATGTTTCTTCTGCGTATGCTCCATATTACTAAACCATGTTAAAAATCCAAACTACAGTGAATGATTCTATTTAAAAATTCAATAACCTAAGTGGCTTTATCTACAACCACTGTAAGCTTCTATTATTTGTCTAGTTTTGTGGAGAGAAATACCTACATTGTGTCTGGAAAAGATTTTAAAATACTGTGCTATTCACTAGATACTTAGGGACAGCACATTTAGAACTAGAGCGGATAACGTATATACTTTGCTATCTGCTTCTGGCAGTATCCATTCAGTAAATGGTCATGGCAGGAAATAACTTCAATAGTGTAAAACCAGGGTTTTGTAAAATACTTAAAGAGGAAGAAAGAAGAATGACACTTTTCTTGCAGTTTCACAGCAAGGTGATGAGTTTCTAAAAATGAAAGTATTTTTCTTTAAAAATGAGGCAGTGTGAGAATCTGAAATGGCTAAAGTCTTTGTAGCAACTGCTTGTGTTATCTACTGATATCTGTTTATCTGAAGCTGTATATTGTTTAACTTTATTTAAATAAAAAAGAATAAGGTCTGTAAGTAGAGAAGGTTTGGCTTAATGTTTTAAATATCTTATTAACATTTTTCTCCAATATTGAAAAACTGTTTTACTATTGAAAGTCCCACAGCACTATGCTTTCCAAATATTTCTGTATTGGGAATATCCTTTAAATATGCTGTTGACACTATCTCAATCCTTTTATAGCCTCTACAAATAGAAAGAAACAGTAATTTCTAACATTTTTATATATGATGGTCAAGAGCAGGAGAGAAAATTTCAACAGATGGTTTGATAACTGCTGTGTATTATTGCTTCAGGATAGTTCCTTTTTTAACTTCTTATGTTCTGGTCTTCCTTCCTGCTGGTTTTCTACTCAGACTGTAAAAACTTCAAGGCTAGACCAATCCTGGTTTGTGTTTGATCAGTTTTTAATATGGCTAGACTTTTGGTTGCTGTATGTAAATTTGTCTGTGATTAAAATGCACAACACCTTCCTCCCCAGAGTGAATGCCCTCCCTCCCCCAATAAATTTAAACAAGAAGTAGCTGTTTCTTCTCAGGAATCTGGCCTAGTTATAGATTTGGTGTGAATACTCAAGATAACTCGAACATTTACTTGGTGCCAGGCCAACAACCTAACATTTTTTTATATAGATTCTGTCCTCATGCTTTTACCATTCATAGAAGTGTGTTCACTCAGCCAGTGTGTTTGTTTCTGTACATCCAAGCATCCCCAAAACATGAAAAGATAGTTTGACATGCTAGTGATGTCACCTTCTGTCACCTTCTTTCATAATCAAAGGAGAAATCTGGTAAATTATTGTCTCTGGTTTGTGGTAAGGAGTTTTAGAGGAGTGGTCCTGCTGGTCTCACGAGGTTACTCTGTTATAGTTTTGGTGGTGACCTTTCTTGTTTCTTCTGCATTCAGTACCATTGAGAAACATCAAATGCATGATGTGATTACAATCAGAAAGGGGCTGTGGTGTTCCTGTTATTTCTCTTGGAGATTTCCTCTTTTACCATCTCTATTCCCGCTTTTTTTTCTTGCTAATCTGTACATTTGTCTCCTACATTGCACTGGGGTGTGGAGCAAGGCTCCCAAACAACAGGAGGTGAAATACTGGGCGAACCATTAAGAAATAATTCACAGTTGTCTCAAGGGAAGGAGTTTCTAACATATGTAGGTCAACAGCCAACTCAAGCTTGTTTGGTTTTGCATATAGCTCTTTACATTTCTGTACTATGTTGACAATTTTTTGAATGGCTCTTTTGTGAATTTGAGACAAAGTTTTTGTGGCAGACTACCATGTTTCATTAATATCCTTTTCACTCTATTGTTTCTTCAATATATAACTGTTTTACTACATCTTATCCAAAGAGAAGCCTAAATCAAAGACTTTACATCACTGTGAGAGATTTATAATATTATCTTTATTACTGCAGCTCACCTGGAACAATGTAGGAAAAAATGTCTCCAGAAGTGGTTATCACTTACATAAACAAAAGCGTGGATAATGAATTGTTGAGATAAAATAAATCCACCAAAAGTCCAAAGCCTGTAAATGTACTTGCAGATCTGAATGTTATACTTTGCCTCTATCTCCCATAGAATATTCCCTGGTAGAATATTTTGCTATGATGCATGAACTGTTATCCACAGATGATGATGCCTATGTTGAATCTTTCAACTTTGCCATGATCTCTCACTCCCACTGAATGCCTAAACACCACCACTTGTTTCTTCCTTTGTGAGAACCAATGTGTCACTAAAGGAAGTTTTGTGTAAAATGTCGTTTTTTTCAAACTTTAATAATGTGAAATTATATTCCTCAGTACAAGCCAGAGCTCAGAAAGTATTCTTTTCTTTTTCCAATCTGTTTCAGCATTGGTACCCAAAGATAATCATAGAATCTTCTTACTGGTGGTTGGTTTTGGTGGAGTTTTTGTGGTTTTTTTGTGTTTTTTTTGTTTTATTTTTTTTTTACTTACATCTAAATTAGCTGTGAACAGTCACATACACAAGCAGAAGCTGCTGCTAAGCAACAAAGCTGTGTTACCTGGAGAATAGTATTACACTACACTGTGTACTGACAGAATTGGCAAGTGGTCTCAAAGGAGAAGGATCAGTCACTATTCTGTTACAAACCTATAAACACAGATGGTAATAGTGATTAGCAGTCTACAGGGTTTCTGGCTTAATAACAGTCCATGTCTTTTCAGTATATACATTTCAATTCAAATCTGACTCACCATAGTCCTTCAATATATGGAGGTGTTATGGAAATCTACAGACTAGCAATTTTGAAGAATACAGGCATAATCAAACAGGCTATGAACATTTAGTTTAGTTTTTACAGCATTAAGAAAACTCTTTAGAAAAGCCAAACTTGTAAATGTTGCAATTGTCTAAAAGCCAAATTTAAAATCCTTTTAGATTAGTATCCAGTGTAAAGTAAAGACAATTTGCAATGTTAACATTATACAGCCATGGATATCTAGATATTGTTCCACAGTGTATGGAATATCACTGAAGAGCAAAACTGGAAGTGTATTTTTCTGAGACTTCTTCAATGAGCTTAGATCTGCTAACAAGCCATTTTATGCGTTCCAGTATCTACTATTTTGTAGCATCTTACGCGTTTTTCTCTTAATATATGAGATTTCTTTAGCTGTATGATGTAGGACTAGATAAACCACAGATTCATGTCTTTGCAGTCATTAACGCCTGTATACTTTTAGGAACAAGGTAAAATGATGGAGATTCCACCTCCACTTTCTGGGCCTGCAGTGTCATGCTGGGTATTTGTCCATAATGTCTTGCAAAATAATAATCATGATCTCTGTTAAGTGAATTTCTGCAGTCTGATTTTTATTTCTGATGATGTGATTGAGAGTAGCCCTGCAGAGAAGGACTTGGGGGTGCTGGTTGATGAGAAGCTCGACGTGAGCCAGCAATGTGTGCTCGCAGCCCAGAAAACCAACCGTATCCTTGGCTGCATCAAAAGAAATGTAGCCAACAGGGCAAGGTAGGTGATTCTCCCCCTCTATTCCTCTCTTGTGAGACCCCACCTGGAGTATTGTGTTCAGTTCTGGAATCTCAATATAAGTAGGATATGAAACTGTTGGAACAAGTCCAGAGTAGGGCCACAAAGATGGCCAGAGGGCTGGAGCACCTCTGCTATGAGGTGAGGCTGAGTGCTTTCAGGCTGTTCAGCCTGGAGGAGAGAAGGCATCAGGGAGACTGTACAGAGACCTTCCAGTAACTGAAGGGGGTCTTCAAGAAAGCTGTGGAGGGACTTTTTACAAAGGCATGTGGTGATAGGACAAGGGAGAATGGATATAAATTGGAGAGGGGAAGATTTAGATTAGACATTAGAAAGAAAATCTTCACAAAGAGGGTGGTGAGGCATTCCCTGATGAGGTTGCCCAGGGAAGTTCTGGATACCCTATCCTTGGAAGTGTTCAAGGCCAGGCTGAATGGGGCTTTAGGTAGCCTGGTCTAATGAGAGGTGTCCCGGCCCATGACCAGGTTGTTGGACGAGGTGAACTTTGATGTCCTTTCCAACCCTAAACATTGTATGATTCTCTTTGGACTTTTCCCCAAGGACGTAGGGAACAAAGTATTTACTTCCTCCTAGAATCAGCCTGTAACACGTTTCCTCATTAATGATGAGAAAGTAATATACAGAAAGTGAAGTGGAATTGAACAGTAGAACACAACTGTGTTAAACTAAATAAGTTCATAAGTACTTATAGTTACTTTCCTCTGCTGTTTCATGCATAGCCAATGATCAGAGAAGAAGGCTTCATTCTGGTTTGCGATTATAGTGTGTAAGACACAGGCAACCAGTTCTATGCCTACTTCTGAATATATACCTTCTTTTTCAGAAAAAACTTTATATCCTCCTACTTCACACAGTTTACGGCTACAGAATGAACTGTTGAGCCAGCTGGTCCATCCATATGTCCTGCATTTTCTTTCACAGTATTAGTCCTGGCTAATCACATCTGCCTGCTGTTGCCAGTACACTTGGGAATGCCCTTCCCAGACTTGCAAGGCCTGGGGCCCCTAGTCCCGTCTGCTGCTCCATGCCACAAGCCACTCTAGGTGCTGTCCAATCCAATCCACAAGTGTGTTCAACCAAATATCACCTTCTTTGTATATATGAATGCTAGGAATACAGGACAGCTCACCCATGTGTGTTGTTTTCATGTCTATAACTGATTCTGCAACATTATAACTGAGTTTTGTGTATAAGGTGTCCTGCACCTATTGGGCATCAGCCTGTGCCTCAGCAAAGGCAGCCAAGTTGTAATTTATCTGACACGCCTTTGTGACTTTCCTCACAGTTCCAGAGTAAATGGCTTTCTCATATCAATCATTCAAATGCACAGCCAGGTTATCAAGTATCTGCTACTTCTCTGTCTAACAGCACAAAAAAAAGACATAAAATGCCTCTTACCTGTTCTCTTGACGTACCCAACAGTAAGTCTCTTAGCTTCCTCTTATCCATTTTGTGAATCCAATTCACAGTCTAGTCTCCACATATCCTTATGACTTGATGAGATAAGGAAGAATATTCGTGACGAGCAGATCCTATGACAATTAGGCTTTCTTTGACGATGCAGCTAAATCCATCAGTGTACTAATTCTCCCATAGGAGCTGATGTAAGTCCTCCTGGTCTAAATGAACGAGCTCTGAAATCACTGGTTTCAAAGCATTTTAATTGGAAGTGGTGCCAAATAGAACTCATTTGTGAGACTGTTTTCGTAAGCAAAATAGGGAATTGTTAATCTGACCTTAAGTCTTAAAGATATTCTGTAACATTGGCCTAAGTAGTGCCATTTGCTGTTCAGTAAACAAAGAATCTCCTTACTGTATAATTGGTCTTCCTCAATTGAATTTGTTTCCTGTCATAATACTTTTGTTTAGTTTGATTAAGGTAGAGCTGATGAAGCCTTTTCAAAAAAGCAACGTGAAGTAAAGCCAATTATTTGTCACTAAACAGGGGTTTAGGTCTAACTCAGTTAACCATTTTTCCTGACTTCTATTAAATAGAAGTCATTCACCATCAAAAACTCTTTGTTACCATCTTCATTGTGAAAGCCATCCCAAGATCTGATTTTCAACCATTTTTGCATGTTCCTGGTGTAGAGCACTAGGTGTTTGAACTGATGTGTTTTCCTTAGGGTGAGGAATTGGAACCTTCTTGATTCCGTATGTTTTGTGACAGCCCCACAATCCCATACAAGGTTTCTAACCCACAGGATAGGCTCTTAGACACAGCATAACACTATGCAGGAGATGAATAAACTCTGTGTACTTATACTACATCTAAACTTGAAGATATCTCTTGGCATGTGTGTAGGATACTATCAGGTAGGAAGAGAAGAACACCTTGCTATCTTTCCTTCCTACTATAGTTAGCTGTCACTGATGTAGTATTTCACCTTTGTAAAACTTGTCATGCAGTTGGATTCAAAGGACCAGCTGACTTCCTGATTTCAATACTGGATTTTTATAAGAAGTTTCTGCATGCGATACTTGCTTACAAAACTTAATACTTATACTCCTTAAGCAGAATGCACTGTGTTGTGAATTTAGGGCAAACACTAAAATTCCTGGTTCATCTTTTCATTACAGGCTTGTTGAAATGTTTTTAAAATGAACTTTTCTTTTCTTTGCCTTGTGCCCAGCAAAGGATTGTGGATCTTAGTAGTACACCCCAAATTCTGGATTCTCTGAGCTCAAGCATTCTTACAAATTTATGTTTCATGAGGAGAAGAAATGTTCCGCCTTTTTTAGGTGATATTTGGCTCATGCCTTTTTCTTACTACCTGAGTAAACTTCAATCTCTTCAGTTAAGCTGTTCTTAAATCTTGCTGTTACTTTTCTTTAAAAATAAAGAAATTAACCGATGTGACAAACTGGTTAAAGAAGCTTTTTTAGGGTGTATTGCTGAGTTCATGGCAGAAGGTAGCATTTTCATTAGACACAGGTGTACAAAGCTTTTATATGGGGAGCTATTTATTACCTTGGTCAAACAGCAGAGTTGGCAGTAGATTACATTGGGAATTGGGCAATCCAGTTCGCTGTCAAGTTTTTAGCTTCAATTATTTACAGCTTCAGAGAGAAAATAGATCAGGACTTGGATCAAAAATGCAACAAGAAGTCTTCAGGTGACTATACACAATTATCAAATATTTGCTTTGGTTTGCTACAGTGCCCCATCAGCTTGGCAGAGATTTCAGGAGACAAGCCCATAGCTGATACACTAAACTAGAAAGAGAGAACACATACTGCAGCAGACCCGGTTCCAGCACGTATATTCCATGCTCAGTCTGTGCCTACGTCATCTGAGGTCTGGGTTGGAGAAAGCAGGTGCGTAATGTTTGAAGGTTCATCTTTAGTAAGAAAGTGACATACCCGGCTGTGGCTGCACTAAGCAGATATTCCCCTATTATAAATCTATGAGTTGCACTGATTGATAGCATAAAAACATTTCTATAAATTGGAATATTCCCATCATTGACTGTTGTATATTGAGTAGACTTATATCTGTTCATTTGTGCACAGGAAGAAATGGCTTTTCTGCATGAACTGAAAATTTTTACTACTTTATGCTTTCGATATATATTCTACTATGCCTTTAGCATAGCAGTGTGATAAAAATGAGTGTCAACTGCTAAGGTGTCTGGAAAGAGAGGAAGCTAAACATCTAAGCAGGTTAAGTAGGCATACTTCTTTTCAATATATGGGAAAAAGTAGACAACACAAGACGCATCTTTTTGTTGTGGACAAAACCAGTAGAAAGTTTTCAAATAACTGTGGCGATGAAGTTTATGGCGCTTTCATTTAACTAAGCTCCTTCCTCTTTAAATGGACAATGAAAACAATAGTTGGCATTTCTTTGTCCCTTTATTCAAGGGCTTCTATGCATACATACAGGTCAAAGATACATAAGATACAGGTATTTTTGCTCTTTCTATTGCACTTTTTAAGATATTTTTTGCATTTAATTTGATTTCTGACCTTTTTAGAGACACTGGTTTATGTTTGTGGTTGTGATTCTGATAGATAGTGACATTCTCTAAGTTTCCTGGTGGGGTCACTGAAGGGACATATTCTTTAAATAAACATTTAAACTTTTTTTTTTCTTTTTCTGTTATAGGTCCTACAGTATAATTTTCAGGTGAGCATTATAGGGAGTGGCTTCTCTCATGCAATATCATAAAGCTATCGAAATAATTCTCTTCAGACAGATTAACATCGTAGCTCTCCAGTGTCAAGTGTCTAATGGATGATTGCATGAACAGTGCCACGTGAAGTAATTTTTCAGGCCAGTGTCAGCTTACAATCTGAGGATGATGTCTGTCTTACCAGACTACGTCATTCTTTGTCTTTTACAAATAATTCAATATATACTGTATGGACAGGCATATGCATTAGACTATCATTGTTTTTGTACCATTGTTCTGAAACACTAATGCAAAATTTTGAGCATTTGTATATGGACCCAAAACTTATTCAGGGCTCAGACTTCTGTAACCTTGGAAACTATGATAAATGTTCCTTTTAGAGACAATTGATTTATTACAACTGTGTCCAAATGTTTTGGATAGAGAGTGAATTACGTTATTTTGCTTGTTAAAAATATATTTGTATGACTCATCTGCTGTTGTTGTTGTTACACTTAAGTTATTGTTAATAGTAGTATTAATAGTATATTTAATGAACACTTCTTTCTTTGTAGCACTTCACTGAGGAGTAAAGCATGAAGTCTTGGGTTCTGTTTAGAAAGACAGTCTTTGCTTTGGAGAGATCATGCTCTAAGGCCCAATGGAGACAGACAAAGTTGTTAGTTGTTAATTAGAGAGTTCTTACAGAGCTTTATAAGAAGGTCTCATTTATAGTCAGCTCATGTGAGGATCAAACCAGTTTTGAGAAGGCTGTAACAAATAAATGTAAACATAAATTGCGCAATTATTTTCCCTTATTCTTTGAAATAACAAGTATTAATATTGTATAACATTGATTACAATATTCTAGAGAACATATTTTCACCCTTTTTAAATTACTGACGTTATGTTTTAGCAATTATTTTAAATGGATCGTTATGAAAAATCACTACTCTTTTGGAGAAGTGTCCTCATCTTTCAGTGTTACTGGTAGCAAGACACGATTATTCCATGTGCAAACAAATAATAATGATAAAAAAATCAATTAGATTTCTTCCTGTTTTGAAACAAGAATAAAATATATTTACAGCTTTCCTTATTTGTGATTGTGTGTGTCAGAGACAGAATGTCATCATATTTCTTGTTAGCACGTGTGGCACCACATTCTTCTAAAATCTCAACATCAGCTTTTCACCGTGCTATCTGACTTAACTTCTGTTTCACAACTACATGTGGCAAGAGACTGAACTTTAGCAGGAAGAGTAAAAGTGGCTATTTGGGAAGACTGAGGTCTTCTAAAATATTCTACGTTATTTTATAGAGGTTTAGCAAAAGCAAATGTGAACTTGATAAATACTAGAAGAATACCATTGTCACTAGATATACCTTTGTAATAGATGTGCTTTGCTGTTCACTCTCTTAACATTATGTTTTCAAATGGGATATTTTGCTGTTGTCTTCAGTGAAGGCAAATTGGACAGTAAATATGTATACAAACAGTTTTGACAATTAACTAATGTTTCATTTCTCTGGGCTTTTATGGAAAAGTGTCCCTGATGCTATCAGCAAAGTACTTTTCGAGATTTAGGTATGTCAGTTCTTCCACACAACAGCTTTGTTTTGATTTTTTTTTTTTCTTTTCACACTGGACTGAAAAAAACCCCATTTTGAATATTTTCTTACAATATAATTGTGTCAGAACAGATGCTCAGAGTTCAGCAGCTTTGATTTGTTTTTCTCTTCAAAAAAGTTTCAAAATATTTCTAAAACTTCTCCACTAAAAAACATTGTAGGAAAACAAAATGTCACCTTCTATGAATTTAGCAAACCATTTAAAAGTTTTGCCTGGAACAAGACCTTATTTCTCATGAAGACTTAAATCATTATGACACAAATAGAATGTTTTCCTGTAAAGAAAGATAATGCCAAAATTCATATGGAAATGGAAAAATAAAATATCTCAACAAATGATGGTAAAATGAAAACTAGTTATTGCAAAGTAAGAAGGTAGTGGCATTTTTTTTGCTGTTTAATTCAACGCTATTAAAGTATTCGTTAAGTTAACATCAGTTATTATCAATGTCTAACTGAGCACCTTGTTCCTCTACATTTCTAGATATTGAAACAGTTTCTGGCACTGGGAGTAGTACGTAACTTTAGATAAGATCAAGAAGGTGCCTCTGTAGCCAAGTGCAGCCATTCTTTTGGGATTTACATGTTTGAGTAATTGTGCCATACATTCCTACTGCATGTGAGTTGTACCGCATTGTAAATGAAGGCATGAAAGTCTATGTGCCATGTAGAAGAGGCAGCAGGAGAAATGTTTGAAAACCTCCTTTCCTGCCTTAATGTCATGTGCACTCACAGAAAATGGCAACACATTTGAGCAACTTAAGTCCTTTATGGTTTCCCTTTAAAATCGTTGCTTGACATTAGTATGTTCTGAAATAGCTTTTAATTCTTCATTGTAATTATGTAAATTTTTAGAATACCATTGTTATGGATATATATTTATTTCCTTATAACAGTGTATTAAGGTACATGGATTGGCATACTGGACACATACTGGACACAGCTGAGAAAAATAACAGTATAGCTCAATGTGGTTTTAACTGGAAATACATAGTGAGAGCTGCTGTGGACTGAAAGGGACAGCTGGCATGACAGCACTTGACAACCTGTGTGTAATTGGTTTTGAATGCCTGACAGATTTAAAGTAGTACAGAGGCACTTAGACCAACAGGTAACTGTTGGGAATAGATTGAGTGATGCTGAGCCCATTTCATATTACTCTTACTTGAGAATCCTTTAGACACACTTAACATCAAAGATATGTTCTCTTTTAAGTTCAAGTGCTTGCCAACAGTTACACCCCTTTTCATCAAAATAAAAGAAAAGCAGAGCAACTTAAAACCCCTGTAAGTTATTTAATTTAGTGTTCATTGTTAAAAATGAAATTTAAAGTGCAGATATATAAATAAGGGATGGGAATTAGAGTATTGGCTGGGCAACCAGCGTTTTGATTTTGTTTGAATTATTTTTGTTGGCAAACCCTGACCAGAGGATCACTTGTGAAATTGATGTTAGAAATTGATCAACCAGCCCCAAAACTACAGAGACAAGATAAGATGTTCATGTCTGTTTGAAGTGACGGCATTTTTATTTTTTAATATGCATTAAAAAAATAGTGCAATAATTCTTAGAGAGCTACAGATTTGTTTTCCTTTTGCCTTAGGTGACTGAAAATGGTCAAGTAAATAATCACATCTCTAAATAGGTTTGATTTTTGCATTTACTCTTCCAATTTTTTGGGTTTTTTCTATCTGTGTTTCTCATTGAAGCTAAGGTTCGCCACTGAGATTTTAGAAAAGGAGGAGTGGATTTGGATACCTTCATTCTAGGATACTGAATGTGCAATAGTATAAGGGAGTTTGCATTACAGATAGTTAAACATTACATAGTTAAACATGCTGTACTCTCTGAAAACCAGGCTAACTGGAATCAAGCATCCAGACACTGAAGATTTTAAAATGATTAGCTGCTATAAAAATCTAGGTTGTACATTTCTAGACTTTTTGTCTTTAAATTGGTAAAAACATATTTTGTTCTTCAAGGATAATTTCTTAGCTCTGCCATAAATTGCTGCTAAATGTTTGGCATTTTACATAAAGTCCATTAAGGTTCAAATCTGGATGGATATTTGAATTTGGGACAATAAAATATTTTGCATTATAGACTGTAAATATCCAAAACAATTGTAATCTTAAATTTAACAGACTATGCCAAGCAATGTTCATAATATTTTATTAATGGCTGTGAATTGGATCTAGAAATTTTTACAGTGGTTGGACTGACCATTCATCCAAAAGACATAGGCACTTAATTGTCTCTAAGCAGCTGTCAATTTTTGTATGCCCTTAAGATGTCCCTTTTTCACTTGGCTGATCACATCATGTTTGGTGCCTCTGAAATGTTCAGACTTGAAGTAGAAAGGAAAATTTTGCTTGCGACAAAACTGCAATGGCTTAACCATTATGGACATGTCTAAATCTTTATATTTCTCTGGAAAAATATTCAGATGGACAGAAAAGGTCAAAGACAAAGTCTTTCACAAAAATCTAAGAAGGTATTTTGCAGTGTTTTTTGTACTTGAAAAGTAATTTATTCGGTAATGAGATGAGCCATTGTGACAACAAATAAGAAGTCTTTCCAAACTGAAAAAAAAAAAGCATTGCTGTGCTCTGTAAAACTTTCAGTTTTACCAGAGGTTATATTTTTGAAGAAAACCATGAAAGTGTGGCCCACTGAGGACCACAATTTTCACACAAATAGGGGTAAATGTCCTTGGTATTTTATTTTTCAAAGTTAATCAGTCAGATAATTTCAAGTCTGGCTGCTCAGATCTCTTTAGTTGTGCAAACTGATCTTCACTTTCTGTTGTAAAGTTCTGAGGGATGCTTCATGTCAGAGTCAAAATGCAGTGTGTTCTATCTTAGTGTTTGCAATTATTGGGGTAGAGGAGGAAAAAAAATTAAATCAAGACAAAATCTTGCACTACAGAAGCATCTTGGGTGTTCCTACAAAAATAATTTAATGTGACAAAGATAAAAAATCGTTCAGTTAATAATTATAGCAGCTGTTAAAAACTACTTGAGTGGTTATAAATTCTTACTTGTTCAGACCCCATTAGTTTAGAGTTCATAAATAACCACTTAGGCACTGCAGTTAATCTTATCAATTCTATTGTCATCATCTCCTAAATATTATTTAGATACCAGAGGCTTTTTGACTCATTGGAGAGAGATAGTTTGCTGCCATTAGATATTTGTTACAAATATCACACAAACCTTTGATTCAAAATGTGTTCTTTAACAGTGAATAGTTTTTTAAAAACATATTTTTTTTGCAGTTATTTAGAATTTAATTTCTTAGTAATTGAGGTTTTCTAGAAAGACCCTCAAATCTCAGTTAAAATATTGCATGACTTGAAGAACATTTATTAAAGACAAGACATATTTGGGACATCCACTAATCCTTTTTTGATTTAGTAATTCCATTGTGTGCACAGAAGAAAGTAGCTGTAGACAGCCGCGTCATTGCAGATGGGAAAGGTGTTTATCTGGTTAGGCCTAGGAGGCAGTCCCTAGAAAATTTGGACTAGTTCATAAAAAACTAGCCTAGATCAGCCTGAAATAGCAAAACGTAGTATTTGCCATGAAGTCACTAATAAGACTGAAGAATGGATTCCTAAATATCACGTTAAAGTAAATGCATAGAAAATGAGTAGGCTGATGCACCCTGAGCTTTGTAATGCTGGCCTCATCCTTATAGAATCATAGAATAACCAGGTTGGAAGAGACCCACCAGTTCATCGAGTCCAACCATTCCTATCAAACACTAAACCATACACCTCAGCACCTCGTCCACCCATGCCTTAAACACCTCCAGGGAAGGTGAATCAACCACCTCCCCGGGCAGCCTCTGCCAGTGCCCAATGACCCTTTCTGTGAAAAATTTTTTCCTAATGTCCAGCCTAAATCTCCCCTGGCCATTCCCTCTTGTCCTGTCCCCTGTCACTTGGGAGAAGAGGCCAGCACCCTCCTCTCTACAACCTCCTTTCAGATAGTTGTAGAGAGCAATGAGGTCTCCCCTCAGCCTCCTCTTCTCCAGGCTAAACAACCCCAGCCCTCTCAGCCGCTCCTTATAAGGCCTGTTCTCCAGCCCCTTCAACAGCCTCGTTGCTCTTCTCTGGACTCGCTCCAGAGCCTCAACATCCTTCTTGTGGTGAGGGGCCCAGAACTGAACACAGGATTCGAGGAGCGGTCTCACCAGTGCCGAGTACAGAGGGAGAATAACCTCCCTGGACCTGCTGGTCACGCCGTTTCTGATACAAGCCAAGATGCCATTGGCCTTCTTGGCCACCTGGGCACACTGCTGGCTCATGTTCAGTCAGCTGTCAACCAACACCCCAGGTCCCTCTCCTCCAGGCAGCTTTCTAGACAGACTTCTCCTAGTCTGTAGCACTGCACAGGGTTGTTGTGCCCCAGGTGCAGGACCCAGCATTTGGCCTTGTTAAACCTCGTGCCATTGGACTCTGCCCAGCGGTCCAGCCTGTTCAGATCCCTTTGGAGCCTCCCTACCCTCCAGTAGATCAACACTTCCTCCCAGCTTAGTGTTATCTGCAAACTTGCTAAGGGTGCACTCGATGCCTTCATCCAGGTCATTGATAAAGACATTGAACAGGGCTGGACCCAGCACTGAGCCCTGGAGAACCCCACTTGTCACTGGCCTCCAGCTGGATTTCACACCATTTCCCACCACTCTCTGGGCCCGGCCAGCCAACCAGTTTTCCACCCAGGAGAGTGTGCGCCTGTCCAGCCCAGAGGCTGACAGTTTCCGAAGCAGAATGCTGTGAGAAACTGTGTCAAAGGCTTTACTGAAGTCCAGGAAGACACATCCACAGCCTTTCCCTCATCCAGCAGCCGAGTCACTTTGTCATAGAAGGCGATCAGGTTAGTTTATCTGTGTTATGCTTTACTGAAATATACAAGATGGCTGAAATATTTTCTTCCTTTTTTAAAGCAGAAATATATGTTGGTTGGGTTTTTTTTTAACACTCTCTCTTTTTCTTTCCTTAAAATAAGGAAAGTCTTACATAAAACCAAAAAGTACCTAGGACCTGCTTGTCTTCCACAGCTGAAAACTGGGAAAATCCTACAAGCAGAGACAGTGTTTCTTGCATTAAAATCTGACAGAGCGGTAATGTAAATTATGAAGGAGGGCCAGTTCCCACTGAAGCCTATCTAAGCAGAATTTAGCATACCTGTCATAGTCCATTTCCTTTTCAGGAGCGTTATACATCTGCTGCCTCCCAAAAGGTAATCTTGGAAAACCAATTTGTATCAATTTTTGACTTAGATATACAGAACTTTTATCCTGTCCTAACAACTACACAGACTGATTTAAATACACTGATTTCTATCAATGTGGCAGCTGTGTATTTTGGATGATAAAAGTAAAGATGGTCTAAACACATAGCTATAAAATTTCTCAGAAGCAAACTGTGATGTGCTAGATCCTCCAAAATGTATTTTTCTTTGTTATCACAGAACTAAGATAAAGATTATTTAGATCTGATTTACACATTTAATTAGAGTATAATTTTAGAGGATAGGATTTGAATACCTCAGTGTTGATTGGAAATTCTTACATATAGTCCTCTTTCTGTATGTGACTACATATGACTGTATTTTGTACAGTTCTAGAAGGTACAATTATCCTTCAAGAGGGAATTTTGAGTGCTGGTTCATTGGAAGCACTTTGGACCTAAGATAACTTTTCCTCAGGGATGTTATGAAAGGTTTATAGTTTTGCTTTTCCAGACATGCAGTCAATTTTCCTATTTTTCCTGGAATGTTCTACAGCTATCATATATGGCCAAAAGTAAGAGCTTGAATCCACTTACAGCGGTTGAGAATATACTATATAAATCTTTATTTAATCAGTTTTAGAAGGTACATCCAATATAGTTCATCCCATCTACTTGTAGGTCCTGGAGCCTTAATACTGGTGTAAGTGATTTCTTAAGACTTACAATGAGTTCTAGTGAAATATGGTAATTTCTTTGAAGCAACAACAACTTCTGTGCTGCAAGACTGTGCCTGTTCTTTACTGCTTTTGCTCCTACTGAACAGAAGCTGGAGACAGTAGAAGTAAGAGATCAGCTCTTCCACCCCTTTTCCATAATCTTTGCAGTAATTAAAAACTAGTCTTTTCCTTCTTCCAACTGCACCTCTTTGTTTTTAGTGTCAGGGAAGGACTGGTATTAAGTCTTCTATCTCAAATTCTCTCCTGTTATTGTGTCGAGCTAAACAAATGTGCAAAACACAGATCAGAATTATCAGTTAACTTTTCCCTTTCCTACCTTCATGTCATCCTCCATCGTGTCCTGAAATTTGGGATTGCCCTGATCCAGGTGTAGGACCTTGCACGTGGCCTTGTTGAACCTCATGAGGTTCCCACAGGCCCAGTTCTGCAACCTGTCCAGGTCCCTCTGGGTGACATGCCATCTTTCCGGTGTGGCAACTGCACCGCCCAGCTCGGTGTTATCTGCAAACTTGCTGAGGGTGCACTCAATCTCACTTCATCATTGACGAAGATATTAAAGAGCACCGGTCCCGGTACAGACCCCTGAGGGACACCACTTGTCATGGATTAATTGTTTAATATCAGTATTTATAGGGACAAATTTATTTTTCACAAAGCTGAGCCATAATGATTTTGTAAACAATCTTCAAGTGTAAAGGAGCAGTAGAAGAGTTTTTACAATGTAGTTTTCATTCAGAGAGAGCAAATATATTTGTGTCTGTTCCCAGCATATACTGGATAGGAAAATGCTGTCTATTCAGGTGATAAATGAAAGCGCTGCATACTATAACAAGTGCTCAAAAATCCAGATTTATTTGCAAAGGTAGCTGTAATGATAAAATAGGACTTCTAGGGAAAGACTTCTTACAACACATGAGTCCAGGGATACGCATTGCTTGCTTGATTTTTTTTTTTTTTAGAGCACACAGTTGTGCTTCAAATCTTATGGAACTTTCCAAAACCTCTTCATTAAAGGGAATTGTATAATGGGCAGCAAAAAACAATAAGCACACTAGGTTTTACTGGAAGAATCTGATGAATGAGGTAGAAAAAATATATTCTTTTTTAAAAAATCTGATTGGGAAAAAGAAAATCACAGAAGACAATTATTGACCAGATCTAAATACATACTGAAACTTGTTTCATTATGTAAAGTAATAGGACAAATAGTCACAACGTGAGCAGGAATCTTGAGCTAACAGAAGGCAAAAACATTTGTACCAGCCCAAGATGATTATCAGAACACAAAATAATGGTAAGTAATGATACTTAATTCACAACTGAGTAGTTTTCCAAAGTATCATCTATTATCACCCTCTTTGCTCTCTCAAATATTCCTAAAAACTGAATCTTCATTCTATTCTATATAACGTTTTTGTAACAGTGTAACTCATCATTCAGACTGACTAGGCTTCTGGTAGTTTCATCGCCATTCTAGTGTGCTTTGTTAAATGGGAAAATCAAATTATTTTACTTCATCTAGGTACATGTAGTGCAGCTAAGTTCTCTGGAGAAACATAGATGAAAGATTGATATAATGAAGTGATGAATGGAATTTTGAAAGTTAAATTACTGTGTTAGTCTGCTTTAAAGTCTTCCTAGCATAAAGGATATGGCACCAGAAAATTTCACATTAAAACAAACAAAAAATAAAACCCCAACCAAAATAGCTAGCAAACAGAATGAAAGTAATGAGTTTATGAATCAATAGACCTAACCCATTCATCCTGATGATCTCATGTTCTTTCTTTCAGCATTTATTCTTGAATAGCCTTCTATACACATAGAACTTGGCTTAATTTATATGCTGTACACTCTAAGAGCAAGTGTGCAATTAATGCTTTACATAAAGTAGCTGTTCTTAGTAGCCATCTTTGATCAGTGATCAACAATACTTGCTTTTTTTTTTGGTATGAATAATCCATTTATTTTAGTCATGAGCATTTTATTTTAAAAATGTTAGTAAAGATGTTTATGTGAATTCTTTCATTATTTTATGCGTTCTCTATGCTTCCATATGGGATAAACATGTTGTTAAGATCAGTTTTTCTAAACAAGGATACCACTACCTCTGTAATTACCCTTTCTAGTGTAGAAAATAGATTCTCCCATGGAGAATATCTGTTTATATCATCTGCTCTAGGAGTCACATGATTTTGCTAATGAGATATATGAAGTATTGTTTGTCTTGGAAAGCAGAGTGTGATCCCTGTGTGGATTGATGCTGTAAGGGTAGTTTCCTGTTTGACGTGTGGCATGTTTGACCCAGCCAGAAGCTCCAATCTGAGTTAGGAATTTTGGTTTCATCTGCAGTTCTTCTCAAGAAGCTTGTGTTTGGCAAACACTCTTAGTCCTGTTATGGTGATGCTGTTGGTGGGATAATTGTGTTGCCTTTGTAGACCATAACTGTGTTTATTTTGTGTTGATCATCCGAGAGTCATGTTACTCACAAGACCTGATTATGAGCACACAGGTCACACATCCCAGTCAGTTCAAGGTTGTACATAATTCATCTGCATAGCCCACCACTGGGATGGGGAATTCACTCTCTGGATGGGTGAAAGGCTGAGGAGATAACTAGGTATTAGTCTGCATAGCTGCCACCTGAGCAACGTACATGCTTGGAAATATGGGTTTTTGAGCAGTTGTTTCTGGAGTGAGCAACTTCATGAAATTCTTGTTACTAGTGATGCAGGGCAAGGCTACAGTTAGGAAAAGCCATGCTCATGTGATCTAACCGTGGTTAAGACCTGACTTTGGATTTTGAAGCAGTCTTGTTTGAGCCAAATTTTCCATAATGTTGGGAGTGGACAATTCTTTTTAGAGTGCTTAATACAAGGAGAGATGCAGATGGATTTTCACAATACTCTCTGGTTTCATGTTATTCTACTCATCAGTAAAGATGCTATATATTCTATTACCTTTGCCAACTGCTCTAGACAGTTTTAATTTCCATATGGGGTGTAGCTCAAGAAGTATTATCACCAAAAGTTTCATTTGTGTGTTGCAAATATTCAAGGCTGTGTGGAAGTGAATAGAAGAGTCTGGCTCTGCTGTTACCTTCAGGAAGAATCATTGCAAACTTGTGCAAATTCTGAACTTTCCTACTGTTTTTCCATGCATGTTCACTGCAGTGATCAATCATATGACAGCAAAGAACAAGAAAAAACTATTTTGTAACAGTTTCATACATTGCTGCCCTGCACCATTTTCATGGTGAAGAAATGATGTTTAAATAGTTACTGAAAAGAAGAAAGCTTGTAGAACTGATGATTTTAATTTTCCATTCATTTTTTACATATTCTGATAATACATGATTTGATTTCTCATAGGAATTGAATTTTAATCAGGAAAGAAAAAATGCTCTAAGGAATAAAACCTGCCAACAGTGTTTAGTTCCTTTAGTTAGGAAATTATGTAAGCCAGCAGCTTTACAACTGAATGGATGTATGGCAGCGTGGGTGGATCTTTGAACTTGCAAAGGAGCATCACATAAGTCAGGTGTAAGATTAGAACAACTTTATGAATGCAATCAATCCCTCTCTCGAAGCAGCCTCTTAAAATTATGTAGGATTTCCTTCCCTCATAATTCAAGTGGTGTTTAAGAAGACTGAATTTTCTCTTGTTAAACAAACAAAAAAACCCAAAACAAAACAAAAAAAAAAGGAGTCAAAGTGGTTGGAATCAACTCTTGTTGTGCAAAGAGATTTAAGTCAAATGATACTGTATAAGTTGCATCATAGACCCATCAGAAATTGCTTCTGTATATATTCCTTAATCATTGCTAACAGAGGGCGAACAATTTAGAATTTCCTTTTACTGAGTCCTTAGCCAGATCACCCATACTGATCAATTTGCTTAAAAGTAGTGCATACTGTGTTTGAGTGTGTTATAAATACACTGAACTTTTATCTATTTTTGACCCTAAAAACTGAGTTAAATGATCTATGGATTTCACCCAGCTGTTAGCCAGCCTCCCTTGAAGCCTAAAGGCCACGAACTGATTTTTCTCTCATAATTTTTGAAATCTGTAAGACCACAAACCTCTTAACTGAACATGACTAATAGTGGCCAATACTTTAAAAAGTAACCAGCATGAATTCCAGCTCTGTTTTGTTTTTTGTCATTGGGAACTGGAGCTGCTACATTTGGCATGATGACAGACTATCCACAAAACTGTTCTTGATTCTTCAGAAACATTTGCAGCCTTAACATATCTAATTAAATTCACTAGTCTCCCAAAAGAAAGTCCTAGTGAATTCATTACTGTATATATGGGTGGATCTCCCAATACAGTCTCTAAGAGAACTGCATCCCATGGTGGTCCATTAAGTACATGCTTTAATAAAGGTCTTCAAAGGACCTGCAGAAATAGAAAGAGGTACTTGACACGTATTTAAACTGAATAGAAGAATTCAGTTATTTATGTGATTTTTTTTGTACTGCAATGACCATGTGTGGCATGAGAGGCTCAGCAGGATTTGAATTTGAAGATTTTCCCTCCTTTTGTTAGGGACGAATGCTTGTGAGATGTAAACAAGGATCTTTTCACCATACCTCTACCCTCACTTTATTCTCTTACTATAGCAGGCTAATTTTGCTTCCACTGCTATGTTGGCCATATTCCTCTCTGCTTGCCTGTAAATTCCTGACATGTGCTGTGCTGTGTTGTCTCTCTTCCACATTTTCTCTTGCTCTGCAACTCCTTTAGTTTTAATTTTCCCCTAGTTCTGCTAACTAGAACCTAGCTAAATATTTGGTTTATTTTCCTGTTGTTCATCTCCATGACATCTGGATAATTTAAAGCTTTTAAGCTTGTTTGCAATAAAAATACATTTCTTCTAACCTAAGTTTTTCTCCCTGCTGCTCCTGTTCCATGTCCTGTCCCACTTCCATTGGGGGAGGAAAGGTAAGTTTAAAAAAAAACCCACAAATCAAATTTAGCGATCAAAATTAGGACTCCTTTGGTCACTGTGGTTGTCCTCAGGGTCTGCCCAGTTGTTTCTGTAATCTTGCATCCCAAGGCTCTGGCCGGAGGTGATGGTCTGTTCATGTAGAACTCTTAAGTTTGAACAGAATTCTCCTCTGTAGAGGAATAAAGTAGCTGTCTTTTCTCACAATAAGCTTTACAGCTGCATTAATTCTTGGAATAACTTTCCACTTCTTTATATCCATTTCTCTTCCATCTTACTTCAAGTCTAGTAAAATTAATTTCTTCCATTATCATCCTTTGTTATATCTCTCTTGCTGTTAAAGAGGTCAAGTCATCCAGTTAATGACACTTTACCGAGACAGTGATCACATCAGTAGTGTTAAATCACAAGCAAAAGTTATTTCTTCCCTTCAGGACCTGATATCTGTACCACAGTGAAGGCAGTCATAGGGGTATAAGAGTTTCTTAGTTATGCTTCTAATCACTAAGCTTCAGGTGAAGCTTTCTCAGTAGTTGATGAGCCTCAGACAGCTGGGGAACCTTGAAGACCCACAGCACTAAAGATGATCTAGCATGCAATATTAGTAGGATATACTAATCCCTGCTAATGAAAAAATTGCTATAATCTTCTACATTAAAAACTGTTTCAAGGGAAATTCAGAACAATATATCATGTATGTTGTGGGGTTTTTTTTAAAGAAATTACTTTGTGATAAGGATTTCCACTTTAAAACATATAATAACAGGATAGTGTTGAGTGAGAAAGGTTGTAAAAATACGGCGATTTCATGTGTCTAGATCATAGCATTATTTCATAAGAAATCATTATAAGCCTGCAAAATTAATATCCTATTCAGCCATTGAAGGCAAATTAAATGCAAATGAAACTCCTCAAATGAACGCATAATGCTTACTGCATTGATGTTTCAAACCACATTTGTGATGCTGAGTAGAAAAATAACCCAAACTTACATGGATGTACTGTGAAAATGCAAATGTCATCATCCATTTCTTCTTATGCTTTTCTTGTTCTTTGTTTTGCAAATATGATACTTATAATGCAATTGTATTAAAATTGGAAGAAGTCACCAAAATTCACCCAGCAAGTACACCCTTCTTCCACAGTTATTTGGCTTAAAAGTGTAAAATGGATATGGGATTTTAAGTCGCCACTTCTAAAGCTTACTGTGTTACTTTTATTTATTCTACTATAGCATGAATGAGATCAGAAATATTGACACATTAGTATGGAACTGCAAAAATGTTTGCATGTCTTAATGTGCAATTTATTTTTCTTAAATGGAAGACTGCCAGATGACATTGTTTCTGGCAAGACAAATGTTTTACTACGTATACTGAGGCCTTTACCAGAACTTTGAACGGTGTACCTCTCTGTGTTTATTTTTCACTTCTAGTATTTTAATTTAAAATTATCCTTATGTATCAGTTTCTCCATACAAGTCCTGTAGGAATCAATCTTTTAAGTCCAGAAGGATTACCTTTGACTTGATGCATTTTGCACTTCCATTTATCTGTATCCAATGACGTTCCAGCAATGCTGGGAAGAGCTCTGTCATGTTTTCTATTCCACTGGCTGCAGCTCTCTATGATGGAAACTCGGAGAGTTGAAGAATCTTTCTCCAATACACTGTTAAGCTTGCTACATAAGCAAGTTTGCATTTTAATCTAATGTTAGCTGTGACTTTGAAATTTAGGTAATCTATGCCATGGTGATTTTGGATAAGGGAAATTCAAATATCACCCTATCATGAACACTGTGTGCTGATGACTTGCTGGTCATGGGTCAGAGAGTAATGTAACAAGCTGACAAGCTCAAGACAGCTCAGTTGATTCCATAGCCTAAGTTCCGGTGTCTTACCTGTTCCATTTTTGCACAAAAATAATATACTTCTAATGTCAGATTTCCTGAGGTACGTGCTGTGTAGATTATTATTCTGCACCAGCAAGCAACTAGTAAGGAGTTAAATGGTACTGTCCATCTGGGATTGTCAGCAAAGATGGTAGATTAAGTCTGTTAAGAGAGAGAAAGCTGAATCATTCTAAATGACTGACACAGGCTTTATTCTGCTATATTTCAACTGGAAGATGCTGAAGCAGAATAGTGGTGTTAGGTATGTGGCCTGTAGGACTTTGTCAGAGATCCTTAACTTTGTCAAATGCAAGAATAAAACTAAGTTTGGAAAAAAAAAACAAATCCCACAGTTCTGACAGGTCATAATTTGTGATAAAGCATACAGTGCACGAAGCTTGGATAAAAGGTTTTGAAAAACTGAGCAGCAAGAAAGGTGATTATTGCATAACTGAACAAGGAGCACAAAGAAAAAAGCTTTGTTTCATGTGCAGTATCTAGTGAACAGAGAAAGGTGGAGGAACTTTAGGGAACTGATTGTCAGAAAAACCCTAAGGGATAGCAAAAGTTAAAGTATTTTATACGATTTTATGGGATATAAAAGTTACATCCTGTGTTGAAAAAGGTGTGCAGTGAAAGAAAACAATTTCTGTAATTGTTATAAACTAGTATAATCATATTTGTGCATGAAGGACAAACTGAGTAGACATGACCAACCTCTCAAGTGATACAAATACAAATTAGGATAATTCTGGAAATCAGTACTGAGTTATGCTTGTTTTCCCAGGAGGGCTTGGCAGAAAATCTGGAAAAGTTCTGGTTTTTAAAATGTATTGTTCAATCTGTTCAAGAGACCTTTTGCTCTTTTTCAAAAGGAGCAGCTGTTGCTATGTGAGACGGATGCAGCAAACACCAAAACTGTTTATGGGATGGTTTCAGGTGTCTCATAAACAATTGTTCTTAAAAAGTCACAATATCTTTCATAACAAATTCCATCATCAATTTTGCCAGCTAAATCAACATCAACCAGTTGCCAGGCAAAACCAGATGATGACCATGTACCAGGAAAAAGTGAAAAAGTTCTACATGCAGGAGGAGACAAGCACTCTGCATTGGCAAACATGGTGTTTGCCCTACCAACACTTTTTCATTAATTTGAGGAAGGCTCCTGAATGACTGCTTTTTATAACCTCTTTGGTTTTTTTCTGGGCTCTGTGGGCTGGGTTCTGTTTATGTGCATGTCTCTTAGTGAGTCTGGGCATTTAGGCCCTATAGAAATACATTCTAGTTATGAGAATTACTGAAACTAAATATAGCTGGCCTTTTAGTCTGTATGAGTTGGAGTCACTAAAATACATAGCTGCTGCAAGTACCAGTTCTTCAGTAGTTGATTTTTTTTTCCTGTGAGTCACTGTGAGTAAATCAATTTTCCAGCATGGTGGGTCATAATCTATTAATAATTCTGCATCCTTTAGAGGTGTTCTCATTCAATTGAGATGTAAAAATGAGGGGAGTTCAGTGAAAGATTTACTGCATATCTGTCTTCTCAAAAATTTTTTTCAGTGTGTATGTGAATGGACTAGAACTGTTTTCAAATAAATTTATAGAAACATAGAAGTTCATGAGATTGTTTTATCCAGCATAGAAAAGGAAAGCTAAGAGCTTTCAGTTTTGTCTATTCTTAATCCTACTGGTTTGCCCCAAAATCTGTTTTTAATGGCTAAATTATAGAAAATATTTTAGCTTGGGTCGATTGATGCAATTTATTTTAACAACATTCCTTTTCAGTTCTTGCTGAATCTATAATTTTTCCTTGGTTTTGTCAGGTTAATCAATACTTCATTTGTTTTTGCAGCACCAAACCTGAAGTTCAAACAAATAGCACTTAAACAAGTAGCATTTAAGATCCCCAAGTATAAAGAAGAGTGCATCCGGCTTTATTTGGTGTTTCAATTCCTGTATGTAGATATGCTGATGTTTATGAAACCACTAAACTTTGATCATATTGGTTAATCTAATTTAAACATCTTTAGAGTACTTGTTTAATCTCCAGCTTGAGATTTCAGAGAGAGGGATTGATAGAATATTTAGGAGACATACCATATGCGAGCATTTGCTGCTGTTACCATTTAAATAGCCTGTGTCAACCTAAACAGTACACAAGGGTTTGAATGACTTTTTTTGTGGGAATTTGATTCCAAGGATCCTTATTGTATGAGAAATACATGATCCAAAGTGACTTATTATGGAGATATTCTAAGCTACGGCAAACAGATCTCAATCAAAGGGTGATAGGCAAAACTGCGTCCAACACAGGAGCAAGAAATAACAAATAGATGAAAACCACTTTAAATGCTGTTCTCTGATATGTACAGCACTATATTGTGACATTCATCAGAGAAATCTCATCTTCTCTGGCTTCTTCCAATTTTATGCAGCCTATCTGGGTAAGTCCACTTCTACTAGTATCAAGTTTAATGGAGACATAGAGTTTTTGTTATGGCTGCATTAGTACTGTCAGAAGAATATCTACAAATCCTGAACTCTCTGTTCCTTGATCTATAAATATCATACATTTGCTTACAGGTATAAGCTTGAATAACTCATTACAGTTAGTGTTTGAAAAACAATTGAGGACTGAGGATTAGGGGAAGTTGTAATTTTTGGCTTTGTTTCTTTTATTGAATAAAAACCCTTGACAGATTTTGTGAGAACCTCCAGAGGAATACATGTTATAAATAAATCAAGGTCTGAAAAATAGAAAGTCCAGGGACTCTCAGAGTTATAAACCTACACTTGGAATGTTAAGCAGGAATGAAGAGTGCTTGCAACCTGTTCCGGCAGGACTGTAGTGTAGGGAGCAGCAAGCACAGGGCTGGAGGAATGCCAGTGCCCAGAGCTTAGCAAGGGTGAATTGAGAGGGAGAATGCAAATGCTGGTATCAGAATCTGATGTCTAGATTGATTTTTAGAATATCAAGTTTGTGCTAAATTACAGCTTATCTCTTAACTGTGTAAGTGTGACACTTTCATAATAAACCCAGGATGGCTGGATTCACCTGCAAACAGTCTTACATGTTTCGTGAATTTTATTTGTGGGGACATTTTATATGTTATCTGCTGAGTGAGCCTAGTGCTTTTTCCCCACTTTTTGTTCCAGATCTTGCTTTGAGTGCTTACAAAGAAAGAAGAAAACAGACCAAGAGGAACTGTGCCTATAAAATTTGTCTTAAAACTTAGAATAATGTATTATTGTAGCCAAAAACATCTCAAAAATTGAGGAACTTATTTTTCTGGCTGTATTTTTTATCTGTGAAGCTGCTTAGATTCTTTGTTTAGGAATTTTTTTGTCTTTTAACAAATGGTCAAGAATGGATTTGTCAATACTAATGTTTAAGACAAAGTTTCTGCTTGCAAGCAGAAAGTCTTATTGCTCCAGTCAGATGAAAGGTGATATGTGACACAAAGCAGTAGGGATATCATAATATTGGCCTTGCATTAAGGATCTCATAGGTGAAATCATGTGAATGACCATATGGACAGTGTTATTATGTTATTTTTGTTTATTTCTATAGATATACTCTTAAGTGATTGATGCCTGAGAATTTCCCTGGTTTGGTATATTGACAGTGTTTTGTTTAACAGGGCTCTATGCTATCTATATAGTTTGTTCTCTATTTAGATGTTCTTTATATAGCTATCCATCCATTTCCTGCCTGTGAAGTGCTATCTGAAAAAAGATTCTGTATTTTTACTTTTCTTTTCTTATTCAATAGTATCTATGGCGACATATGTATGTGTGCACACATATATACACACGTATGCAAACAGACACACAGTCTGCCTGCATTTGTGAGGGTCATGAGAATTGTGGAGATGGTTGTTCACACTTCAGCTGCTTCCTGTAAACTGTTAACAATTTTAAAAGCTCTGTGTTTATGATGATCCAATTGAAATCTAGTCTGATCTATACTAGTATCATGCTAATAGATGGTGTATGACATATGTTCAACCAAAAAAAATGTACCATTTAAAAAATGGCACTCAACATTATCAGCAATGTTAAATGATGCAATACCATCAGTCTTGAATCACGTTAGACTTAATCATCATTTATAATTCATTTGAATTCCTCTTAAACTCTGCTTCAAGCATCTCCTAGGTGTTTAGCCTGCAAAAAGATAAGATGCATAGATGTATATTGCTGCCTAATAAATCTCTTTCATGTTTTTCACTTGCAGAGAGAGAGTAGTCTGACCTTGGAAAAGGGCTGTATTCTAGTGGCTTTATAGAGATGAGGAAACAGCTTTGACAAGTAGAAGTTAAACCCTAGATGGTCCAGGACTATCTACCCACTGCTTAATCTTCTTAACATGGTAAGACAAATCCCATTCTTCATTTCTATATTAACATATTTCATTTTTATTACCGTTTTTAACTCTTAAGCAGAGCTGTAGGAGCTTGGATAGAAATGCCAGGCGAGCACGTACATTAAAAAGAAATAGAACTCCTCAGCTCAGCAAGCTTACAAGTTTCAAAAAGCTTATTTTAAGTGTCTGTGAGTGAGGAAAAATTAGGGCATTGAGCAAACCTACACAACTACTGGAGAGACAATACAATAAGGAATATAAGATGAGGATTAATTACTATTCACAATAAAGTACTTTTATTATAGGTAGGACTCGCTGTCAAGATAGGATTCCTCAGTGGGCAGAGGCTTAGAAACATCCACTTCTGACTGTTACTTGCATCATCAGCAAGTTTCATATTTTTGGGAGCATGATATGATTATCCCCAGTTATTTCTGAAAAGGAACATATAATGTCAGGTTTAATCTTTGTGAGATGACTGCCTGTTATTATAGTCTGTTATAGTGCTCAGAGACTGACCAGAAGGATTTCACTTTGAAAACTATTTCTGGAACTGCAGCTCTCTTCTTTCCAACATCTCTTTTTCATTTCTCTCTCTCAAACTAGTATTATAGATATTATTCTGTATTTGAAGAAATTTTCTGCCACTGAGCAGGTTGTGCATGTCATTAAAACAGTCAGATAACCAATTAAGTCATAGCTGAACTTGGCCAGATTAATTATGGACATCATTAATATTTTCTACAATCTATGCCTTTTATTTGAAAATAGTTATATATTTTATGGTTAACTTTAAAACATTTTAACTCCTTTTGCAAACAGAGGGACAAAGGTTCTATGGTGTCTACTCAGTGTATGCTTTGGATACAAAATTTTTTGAGCTGTACAGTTGTTCCTGTATGTCATGGTTTGTGGTTGCTGTCATTAGATTGTATGATATATTCTAGGAAACTTGTCCCCTTATGGGTTAATTTCTTCAGTAAGGAATTATTTTTCTTCTGTAAAACAAACAAACAAAAATCTACTAATAACACAAAATTCAATAGTTGCAAAGATTTGTGTGAAAATTCATTAAAAAACTCAAAATTAAAACTGGTTCTGCTCAAGTGAGTCATTCTGAAGACATTTCTCATGTTGCACTAACTCTAACGTTTACAGTCCCATGTGGAATAAAATGTTTAGAAAGTGAGGGATTATCAATCCAAGACAAACCACCCCAAGTCAATTTTTACACCCTCACTGTAAGGGTGAGGGTGTAAAAAATTTCAGGGGACCCTGAAATTTTAAGGGAGGATTTTCAGTCTAGCTGCTGATATTGATTCTATTCAGCATGATTGTAAATAACCTTGGAAAGGGATGATTAGTTATGAGATACAGACTGCTGAGGGATTACATATTTTTAAATACTTAAAAGTAAAGCTGATTTCAAAAGAGGTAAAACATGATTTTTCTGAAGCTGAATGACAGATGAAATTCAATTTTGCTAAATGCAAAGAAATGCATATATTTAAATAAATATTTTGACTTAGTAGTTACTATTCAGGAAGGAGATTTTAGTGTTATTATGATTAGATCAATAAAACTGTTGTCTCAACACAAGTTAAAGAGCAAAATACAGTTATACAAAACATCAGGGAAAAAATAAGAAAAAGAAAAAATAAGTTCAATCCCTTTGAAGTCTAGGTTGCATTGTTACCTTGAATATTACAGACAAGACTAGTAATAGTCCCGAAAGGAACTGCTACAAAGAACAAGAACAAAAAAGGCATGGAAAGGTTTCTTGTTGTGGGCTGATTAAATGGCTATATACATTTTCCTCAGAAAAGAGAGGACTAGGGTTGTGATAAAGGTCTAATAAATGACAAATGCTGTACAAAAGGTAGCATTTTTTATTAGTTCTTGTAATGTAAGGATGAAGGTGTACTAAAAAAATAATCATGCAGCAATTTTAAAACCAACAAAAGGAAATATTTGTTTCATAAACATGTAATTAAATTGTGGAATTCCCTGTCAGGGGATATGATGGAGATTTGAAATGTGAATAGGCTCAGATGGGTTTTGGTTACAGATCGTAATGAATAGGTCTAGTTTTGTGGGTTTTAAAGACCATGCAATATTCAGATTCAGTTCCTACCTCCTCTGCTTTCTGATATAATGTGCTGTTAGGAGGACATGCCAGTCTGTATTTTCTTGATTTCCTAAAGTATTTCCCAACTGTGGACCTTTGTTCAAATAAAACGTATCTGTTCTTGTGATCTCCAGACATTTGCTAACAGGAGTAATTCTATCACTATAAACAGTTTCTCTGTGAAGTGTGATATTAAGTGCTTGCATATGTTTACACTTTAATCTTGTGAAGTGCACCTGCAAGACATCCATGTTAAAAAGTGCTATGCTTGAAAAGAATGGATTGATGGTCCATGAGCTATCTCAGTATCTTCATGCACATGAGGTTAGCTGTGCACTATCGGTATTTTTGGTGGTCATGGATGATTGTAAGGACAAAAATGCAGGTGCAAATTTAGGGACTAGTCTTTGCTGCTGGGTGGTTGCTGTTGCTTTTTTATGGAAGATTGTTTTCTGATGATATAGTCACAGTAACTGTCATCTCAAATTTTGGACTAACAATTTTGTGTGGAAGGAAATTAAAACCAAAGGAAGAATAGCACAGAGCTTCTCTTTTCCTGTCTGGGATCTTGTACCCCTGGCAGTACTCTGTTAACAAGTTGCAAATCAGTCCTCTATCAGGAGCTGAAATCCATCCTCTTACATGCACGCGTGTTTTTTCCTTTCCCATGAAGAATCAGTTTAAATGCTGCTGGTGATTTTTGGGAGGCCTTGTTTCACTTTATTCGCTTATCAATTTCAGGAACAATTAATTATTTTAAGGTTTTTAAGTTTTGTTCTGTGCTTTTGTGGTCCTTGTAATCAGCAGTGTGGCCAGGAAGGCCAACAACATCCTGGCTTGTAACAGAAACAACATGCCCAGCAGGAGTAGGGAAGTGATTGTTCCCCTATACGTAGCACAGGTGAAGCTGCATCTAAAATACTGTGTTCAGTTTTGGGCCCCTCAGTACAAGAAACACATTATGGTGCTGGAGCATGTCCAGAGAAGGACAGTAAAGTTGGTGAAGGATCTGGAGAACAACTCTTATGAGGAGCATGAAGGACCTGGGATGGTTTATCTTGGAGGAGGCTAAGGGGAGACCTTATTGCGTTCTACAACTACCTGAAAGGAGATTGTAGTGAGGCTGGTGTTGGTCTCTTCTCCCAAGCAGCAAGGGATAGGATAAGAGGAAATGGCCTCAGGTTGTCCCAGGGGAGGTTTAAATTGGATATTAGGAAGAAATTATTTGCTTAACAACTCTTTCAGTGCTGTGCAGGGAAATGGTGGATTCACCATCTCTAGATTTGTTCAAAAAATGTGTTGGTGGTGGTGGGCTAATGATTAGATTTGATGATCTTAGAGGTCTTTTCCAACCTTAATTATTCTATGATTAATAGGTGTTTGGTTGCTTTATGGTGAATGACACAAGTTCATCAACGTATGTCGAGTCTCTCAGTTTACCAGATTCCTTTTCTTGTCAAAAGGAGACCCAGGAAATGGAGGAAAATGGGCTACAAGACAAATAAGGTGACAGTAACAGAAACAGAAAGAGACGGAAATAAATTCACTGGTATTTTGAAATAGCGCATGTGAGAAAACATATTTTCAGCAAATTCTACAATTTTTTTTTTGGTACAGAATGAAGAAGAAACCTATTTCAGAAACAGATGATGCACTCCAATTCCCTAAAGCTTCTCCTTTCTACTGTGGCCTAAATTTGACATGGCTGGCATATCTTCCTTTTAGCAAAAATCCTGGAAAGTGAAGAATAGTGCAGCTGGTCCCTGGCTAGTTCATTGCTAAGGGGAAATCTCACTTAAAGCCTACTTCATTATGTATTACTCTGTTGTTGGAAGAGATCAGATGTTACATAGAATATTCCATGCCAAGGACAGCTTCAGAGGGCACTGGGCAGGGAATAAGAGTTCTTTGGAGAATGAGGTGTTTTTAAAATGGATAATGGTACGCAGAGGAAGAGTTTTGGAAAATTTAGCGTTTACTTTAGTTTTGCAATGATTGGGACATTCTGTCTATAACTATATACACATCCTGGAATTTGTGCCAGTCACCTGCCACATGATGTGATAACATCCAGACAGACTTCTTGCCAAGTTCCACTCTATGCTCAAAGATTTGAACCAGATTAAAAAGCAGCGTTGAGAACCAGAGCATGAAAATGATCCTTAAATATCTGGGAAGCATGCACTAACCACTCTCAAGTCACAGCACTCTTTGGCATCGTACGAATTAGACCTAAGTGCCAATGGATCTCAGCTGTGAGTGAGAACAAGCTGGTGATGTATACTTTGGACAGCTTCTGTGGAACACTGTAGCTCTGTTGGTAGCTTAAGCAAAATGTTACATTGCCTCAAAGAGTATCTTGCAATATTGCAGCTTCAATATTTCAAGATGGGATAATTCTGCTTGAAGTTTATATATAAAAATTAATTTCACCATGGAAAAATGAAAAAAAATATGTTGGTTAAGCCATTCCCTCACACAGAGTAGGGAAACTATTCATGTTTTAGGAATTTGTTTAATAGAAAAGTGCTCAACTTGGTATCCAAGAGTTTTGATATTAATATCCTCAGCAAAAAGTTGTTTCCTCATTGAAACAAAAATTCTTTCATTTTCTAAGTTCCTTGCAGACTGTTTATGTGTGCTCAGGCTCAGACGTGTTGGCAGAAATGAAGAAGCACTGCTTTTATAGGCTTCTGAATTTATAAAGCATTGATTTAAATGGGCAAAAGAACCCCCCTTTCATAACCAAATCATAGGCGTGAAGACCATTCAGTAAAATGTTTCATGTTTTCATAGAGAAGCTTTACAAAGTCTTCACTCCTGAATGGATTTAAGTTAAAGGATTTGTATTAAGCATGAATGTTTAGCTCACCCATCTCCTTTTGTGGGTACCTAACAATGTCTAGATAGTGCAGTTCTTTCTTTCCAAATGTATTTTGCTCTTCCTTGCACATTTTCAGTCTCAGCTATTTCACCCTTACTAAGTTTGCAGACGACACTAAGCTGGGAGGAAGTGTTGTTCTGCTGGAGGGAGGCTCTGCAAAGGGATCTGAACAGGCTGGACCACTGGGCGGAGTCCAATGGCATGAGGTTTAACAAGGCCAAGGGCCGGGTCCTGCACTTGGGGCACAACAACCCTGTGCAGTGCTACAGACTAGGAGAAGTCTGTCTAGAAAGCTGCCTGGAGGAGAGGGACCTGGGGGTGTTGGTTGACAGCCGACTGAACATGAGCCAGCAGTGTGCCCAGGTGGCCAAGAAGGCCAATGGCATCTTGGCTTGGATCAGAAACGGTGTGACCAGCAGGTCCAGGGAGGTTATTCTCCCTCTGTACTCGGCACTGGTGAGACCGCTCCTTGAATCCTGTGTTCGTTTCTGGGCCCCTCACCACAAGAAGGATGTTGAGGCTCTGGAGCGAGTCCAGAGAAGAGCAACAAAGCTGGTGAAGGGGCTGGAGAACAGGCCTTATGAGGAGCAGCTGAGAGAGCTGGGGTTGTTTAGCCTGGAGAAGAGGAGGCTGAGGGGAGACCTCATTGCTCTCTACAACTACCTGAAAGGAGGTTGTAGAGAGGAGGGTGCTGGCCTCTTCTCCCAAGTGACAGGGGACAGGACAAGAGGGAATGGCCTCAAGCTCCACCAGGGGAGATTTAGGCTGGACATTAGGAAAAAATCCTTCACAGAAAGGGTCATTGGGCACTGGAACAGGCTGCCCAGGGAGGTGGTTGATTCACCTTCCCTGGAGGTGTTTAAGGCACGGGTGGACGAGGTGCTGAGAGGCATGGTTTAGTGTTTGATAGGAATGGTTGGACTCGATGATCAGGTGGGTCTCTTCCAATCTGGTTATTCTATGATTCTATGATTCTATAAATCTTCCAATTAATCTGTTTGGAAAACTTATCCTATTATGATAAAAGACATGGCCAATTAAAACACACAATGCATCTGTCAGTACAACTGGGTGAGGAGGTAATTTTATCATATACATTTATTTCTCCGAGTATCATTGTCTTACTCTGAGAAACAAGTGAATCTAGCTGAATATGTAATCAGATGATGCTATTTGTGTAGTGTTAATGTTATTTGCTGGAATACTTAGCTTATGTTTTACAAATAACAAATATGCAGTCATTCTCAGAAATATTTTAGTAGCTGGTCTGTAGCTCAATCAAATCAAACCTGCAGTACTTTAATCTGTTTTTAAATTAATATGTCCATATCTCCATAAAAACAAGTCCAATACGATTTTAGTGACACTATTAACTCTTGTGAAAGTATGCTTCATAGCAGAAAATTCAAAGGGAGTTGGAGGGAGAAAATAGCTATGTTTTTAATTTATTCAGATAATTTTGAATTCTTAGAATTATTTCATCATTTTGGCAGTGCATTAAAATATTTTCCACCTTTCTTCTTGAAAACGGTTGCATATTTGAAAAGGTGTGTCTCCTCAGATATGGGTACTCTTGGCTGTATTTAACTCATCCACAGTATTTCCAAGGTCAGGCCAACAGCAACATTCAAGGACTCAAGAATCAGATTTTGATTTGCGCCTCAGCAGTATAAACGTATGATATGACACTGCAGTGGTTTTACTTTGACTGTATTTTTGAGAGCAGAATATGACTTTTATTATTACATCAAATACAATTTTTATGTTAAAAAAAATAACAAGCTCAGCCTACTTTAGAACCATCATTTAAGCCTATATTCATTAAAAAAATTCCACAGAAGTAATCCTATTGGCATTTCGGGCACAGAGCGTAAGTGAAGAATGCTTTTATATACAGTTTCATACCAACAGCTTTCTGTCCAGCAGGTGACTTTCTACATTAAAAGGTTTGTAGAAGTGGAGATTGTAATAGGATGAACAACCTTGATAAAAGACTTTGATTCTTATCTTTGAATTTTTTTTCTCTATTGCATTTGCCTTAGCTGATGCTGCTGCGGTTAGGGGGATGTCGATGCTCCCATTGTAAACTCCTTTCATGGGTTTTATGATGTCATGGTGAAAAATAGCTTTTGTCTGAAATACAGTCGAATTGGGTTTTTTTGAAAATAACTCTTTTTTTTCAGTTAAATTGTGAATGGTAACTTGAAAAACACATTTATTGCAAATGAAAGGGCAATCTTCACCTAAGAGATATCACCTCAGATTAGAATTTTAAAATACCGTTATATTTAGTAATTTTGGTCTCATGGTTAAGGTTGCTTACCTTTTTTTTGCATTGCACTCTGTTTAGACAGAGAAAATCGATTGTGTTAGTTTCAGTGGGCTGGTAATAATTTTCCCTATCAGGTTGTTAGTACAACAATACTCAAGATGCAGTGGTTACAAAATAAGTTCGATGAAAGAACTGCATGTAACTGGAATTTTCTGAAAAGTTCTAACATTATATCTATCAGTTTTTGGTTACATCTGTGTCACAATCCATCAGCTTTTGCCTTCTCAGCTCTGATTTCTACCCTCTTGCCTGTGAATCTTGCTGCAAAAAAAACTGGCTTTTGAAATTACTGCCTGCAGTTCTTCCTTTCTCCTGGTTCTGAGGGGCTGTTTTAACAAACAAGCTGGAAGACGAATGAGCTGGGAATTCAGAAGGGTGAGCTCCTTCCCCTGCCCTCCTTGTCTTGTTTTCTTTCCAGCCCAGGCTTTGCCCTTTCTTGTTGCCTGACTTGTGACAATGCATCTGACTTGTTTGTTGAGTTCTCCTGGCTTTTAGGTTTATGTTCTAAGCAGTGAATTTGCTGTTGTATAGCTTAGCAAAAATACGTTGTAATGGAAATGTCAGTCACTTCTGTCACAGCGGCCTCGGTGCTGCAACAAATAATCTTCTAGGCAGAGGTATAAGTTTAATGTTAACAGGTTTTATTTGGGATAGCTATAGAAGAACGATGATGCTTCCTTTTAAATCTTAGGGGGTTTAAAGTGCTTTTGTAATTGATGCAGGGCTGAATTGAGGCGTCAAGTTTTAAAGGCTTTTTCTTGTGAACTTACTGTAAGAATTCAGGACTCGGGGAAAGACAAGTCAGGGAAGCAGAGACAGCTTGGAGCTCTTTGGGTAGTCAAATACAGCTTCTTTGTGGAATATGTTAGTGTACGGAGGGGTTTGCTCTTCCAGTGAATGCAGGGAAACTGATACATTTTTCTCTCTTTGATGAAAACACAGTAATACAAAGGCCCATATTTACTCTTTCTTTAATACTCTGCATCTCAGATCTTCAATGTCCTGTGAGCTCATTATTTGTATTTATGTGCTAGTTTATGCAAGGCATGTACTATGAAGCAGCTAAATATTTAGTAATTCGTTACTAAATAAGTATCTTATTGTTGATTATGTTATTTTTCCCTTATTTACAAACCAGAATTAACTACTGTTATTTAATTCACTTAACATGGTTATGCTGGAGTTACTGAATACCTTTCTCTGCTGGAGAAGGACATACAAAAGGGTAACAGTGATAGTATAAGGGATAGCCTGCAAGCACTTCCAAAGAGAGCATCTAATGCAGCTTGAAAGTGTGTCACTACTGTTGCTGGCAAGCGGGAACCATTAGATTTGACTGTGAACTTCTTTTTAAATTGCAAATCCTTTAAGAAGAGATTTTCAGAATGCCTATTTCAGATCATTGAAAACTTCCCTCATTTGAAATTTGTAGACTGAACATATTGGTTTTGTAATTCAAAACACTAGGCATATTTGTTTTGTTTTGTGTTAGGAAATATTAGAACTGTGCAAAACTGATATGAAAGCTTTAACTAGAAAAGATCCACTGGAAATAGATGAATAGTGGAGCTAAGTTATTTGGAAGTAAAGATAGTAGCAGTATCTCTGGGATCTCATTTTTCAAAACCTGCCTATAAATGTCTTGATTATTGCTCAAGAATTACCAGCTTATCTCCATTTTGCTCAAATTTATGTGAAATACTTCTCAGTATCTGTAGAAAAATGGTATGTGAAGACTTGGCTATTTTGACTTCTGTTTTTTCATGTTTGCCACGTACAATGCAGACTGAAAAAAATCAGAGTTGCATTGTAAGAATCAAATAACATGGTTTTTTAAAAAATGAGCTTGAGACAAAGGATTTCTTTGTTGTTCATTCCCTTCAAATATAACTAATCAGGAAATTCAATTTATCTGTGTAATGAAATAACTGAAAAGAGAAACCTCCTTTGTATGTAGCCTGTGCAGTCCCTAACACCCCACTGACCTCTTGATATTACCTAAGTGAAAACTGTTTTTATATTTAAAAATGTTGCTCCTTCCATATGCATTTTGAAGGAAAGATAGAAGCGTGTTAAGCCCTACATACAAAGTACAGTCCAGAGGGACCGTGGCAGTAGCCAGGAGTGAGAGTCTCAAAGCACAGGGGTTGTCCCTCTTGCCTTCATCTGAGGAGGAACAGCTGGGAAACTGTCTGTCTCTCTTCCAAAGGTTGCTGTATGAAAAATAACTTACAGTAGAGACTGAGATATTTATATATGCAGATAAATGCCCTGACTGCTTTCCTTTCCTGTAGCCTACATGCCCTAAATTTCTCTGTTGCGCAGTGGCATAACTGCAGTACAATTATCTCCAACCAGAGTCAGCCTATACCTAGGTAGCCAAAATTTTCTTTTTCTAATAAGAGATGCACTGGTAATTTCTTCAGCAGAGAAAGAAAGTACAAGCCCTGCTCCTTCCACCTGCATTTTAAATGAGAATTTAAGAAGTGTGTTGGGCCATGTGATTTCAACATTTCCATTTTTCCAGGTTTCTCAGGTGGACTGTGGGAAGCTCTGCTCATCATGCTGTATTGGGAGCTATTGTGCTTGGTGTGGGCCATTGAGACAAACTAGGGCTGGATTTAATGACAGAAGACAGTGCTTAACAGCAGTCACAGAATTTTTTTTTTTATGATCTTCTCTTCTTTTTCAGTATAGCACTATATGGCAAGGACTTTTGTTCTTTTTGGATATGATTAGGTGGCTTCTTCATCTTTTGTAAGGCTGAAACTGCAGATATTTTGGGCTGTGTATGTAAGCCTATATTCTTGGAATAAAGTATAAGAGTCTGTAAAACTCCAGCTAATGAGCAGTAAAATTATCTGGCAAGTTATTGTACTTTCCCCTTGGTTTATTCTTAGGCTACAAAACTTAGTTTAGAATATGAATGAAGGAGAATAGATTCCCTTGGTGTTCTTGTACCCTCTTCATGCTTCTCTGTGATACAGAGGGGTTAGCATTGAATACAGTTTTCCCTGTTTCAAAATAAAATATTAGCCAGTCCATCAGCAGGCAAAACATCGTAAATAACATGAAAGTTTCTTCTGATAATTTTGCTTTAGTACGTGCCTGTGCACAAACAACATTTTTAAGGCAGGCTGTTATTCTCCAGCTCCTGAGTCTTATTGGTATCAGCCATCTGTAAAGGCAACAATTACTTAATCTTTAGTAATGCTCCATATTCTATCCCTCTTTCTAGTTTTCAGGGACTTACTTAATTGTCCTGAAACAATTCAAAGAGGTTGAAGTGGGTGAATGTTTTCTTTTTCAACCATTCACAGAATGAATAATATAACCAAACTACTAGAGTGAGAGAATGCTGTTACAATAATGTGGATTGTATGCAATAGAAAATAAACATAACATCATCTTACTGCTTGATTACCTCTGCCTGACACCCTCTAATTGACTCCATTTTAATTATTATCTCCTTGACTCTACTCTTATGCTGTCCTATCGTGCTGTACATTGGAACTCACAGGCAATATGATAATGATGTTTGACTTATGATAACTTAAGCACCCTTTCAAGTAGGCATTTTAGAAAACCAAGTATCAAGTCCCAAAATTGATGAATTCTCTTTGTAGCTACTTTTTTCCCCTGAAAAATAAGTTCCATCATAATCTTACATTAAAGTAGTTCTTAAAAGAGTCTTTTTTTCTAGGAAGGGGCAAAATAGATGTTTTAGACTGATATCCCCTTCCGGCTGTGCTTCCTCAGTCAGCATTTCTATTCTCTCCTTATCCAGAAATAACATTTTAGTGCTCCTTATTTTACCTTCTTTAAAATATGTTCCTGGATGAGTTGCATGGTTCTAGAAACCCAGCAGTAAACTGTAGAGATCAGTTTGAGAAGATGATAGAATGATGATGGTCCAGAAAGCATTCCAGGTGCTAAACAGCTTCACTCCACATTCTGAACAGTTTCACTTAACTGCTCATCCCTTCCTCTCTTCATCTTAGACTTGCCATAAAGCGTGTTCATGTGTTGAGCATTGAGTTAAGTTGTGTTAAAGCTGAACCACAAAAGGATACACTTAAAACTTGTGGGCTGAAATGGCTTTCTTATGGGTTTGGAGACTTGGTTGAGGTGCTGCTAGTATCTGTTCCATATTCCCATGTTTCAACCTCATTCTTGTGTCAACATTACAGGACATAAAATGTCCAAGACCAGTAGGCTTTACTATAAACCCAATTGTCCATTTCATGCCATAAAAAGTTACTTTAGTTCAAGTGCTAGTAATATCCATATTCTTAGATGTTGTTAAAATGTAGCTTAAAAGAAAGAAACAAATGAAAATATCAGTGCAGTTTTAATGTACCAGTCATACACTATGTAGAATAATTTGTTTCATTTATTTCCATGTCTGTCTTTTATTAAGTCTTTCTCCATCTCTAATGCAATTGGAGCCTGTGTATTATCGCTCAGCTTTGCATTTTAGTGATACTGCTAATGTGTAACACATACTTTCTTACTTCTTAGCCACTATTTCTCTCTGTGTGCACCAGGACAGAAATAATTGTTAGGCTACTGTGTGATTAAATGCTGGTATGTCTGTCCTACAGATCTGTTTAAGACTGTAGGTTTATTGAAATGTCTGGTGTAGATTAAAACATCATCACATAATAAACTGCAGTAGCCACATCTCCTTGGAATATTAAGTAAATGCAGATAAATGACACTTTAAGTGGTGCATAGAGAAAAAATAATCTCAACAGTTTTCATCACCAGTTTTAAAAGGAGAAAAATTCTTTATAGTACTTTAGATAATGTAGTCCTGAAACAGACCTTGCTGCCCCACTCCAAGCATAATCCATACAGTGGCTATATTGCAGTGATTATAATGTCATACTATAAGTACCATAAAAGTAGACTCTGCTGTAGTTTCCCAGTTTTCCATTTTCCAGTTCCTTTTTAAAATCAGACTTAAATACATTCCAAGCCGTAGTTTATCTGTGCTGCATCAGAAGACAGATATTTTGGGTTTGTGAGAACAAAAAACCCTTTAGGTAGTAATTGCTCCTCTCTCAAGAACAGTTGGCAAATGTGTCTCATACCTCCAAAAATAAAAAGAACCAAAACCAAACAAACAAGCAAAAAAAAAAAAAAGAGATTACTTTCAGGCCCCTTTGCAATCTAAAGTCATCCTAAACTCTATGTTTACTAGCGAGAATACTAGCATATGTAATTAGAAAGTATTTACCTCGGTGATGGAAGAGATTTGTAAAAATGTGAAAAACCTCTAGCGTTGACAAAGACAGCTTTAGAAAGCAAGTAACTTTTCACTTTAATATAAATTGTGGCATTTCTTAATATTTTAGAAGCTAGGGAGCAATGTCTGTAAAAAATCAAAAGCTCCAAGAAAGCTGTACTTTGCCTTATGCTTCCTAAAATGGACATATTGTCTCACTGTACGTGGTCTGGCTGTGCCATTTATTTGAAACACGTACACAATGTATGTGTTATCAGCATGTCTGGATGCATTAAATAGCCATTACATTAATGTAAGAAAAATGCTTTTCAAAGCTGAAGCTCTTTTTGTTTTATATGCTCCTTAACAGAATGATTCTGATGAGGTTATCTACAACTTTTCATAGCTATATGTCACTCTGATAAATAAGTGTATTGGTCGATCCAAAATTTTCTAGGTATCATTCCCCCTCCTCCACTAACTTCTGCAGAAACTTGTGGATCGATATCTGTTGTATTTGTCTTCTAAGGATCTGCCAAGCAGGGAAGTCTGTTACAGAAAGTTATTTGCTGCTGTTGTTACCTTCAACAGGTAGTACTGAGAAGGTAAGAATGGAGGGAGACTTTGAGACAGATATTGGAAGAGGATCTCCTTCCATTGCTCTGTCCTAATCCAGCTAAACACCTCTGTTCTTGTAGTGTCTCCAGCCATTCACACAACTCTGTATGAGTAGTACTCGTTGTGATAGTATTCCATCTTAAAGAGTTAACATTTCACAAATGTAACCTTTTTTTGGTTGCAAACAGTAAAAAAGTAACACAGCAACAATAGAATGGGGGCTCACCTGCTCATGATCCATCTTCACAACAAATATGACAAGTCACATCTATGTTTCATCCCATGTGTTTCCTATGACATTTTCCCATGGCAGCACAAACCTCCACAACCCAAGTATTTAATTACTGCAGTTCTTTCACCTATAGCATTGTCTACAGATCTGAAATGCTCAAGAATACTTATTTTGAACTGTGGACAGGAGAGACAAACCAAGAAAAAAGCAGTCTTTCCAAAAGGAAAATATTTACATTATAGGCTTTGAAGTCAAATTGAAATTAATGTAGTTTGAATGAAAGAGGCATAGTGAACAGTACAGCCTTCAGTTATCACAAGGCAGTGTTGTTATATCCTGACTATCTGACAGCAAAAGAAGACTAGTTTCAGAGGCAAGTCACTGAGGAGCACGTATTATACTGATGTTCTGAGCAGGAATAACATTTTTCTTCCCAATATACACGATTTTTCTTAGATAATTTTTAGCTTGTGTCAGGGAATGTGGCTGTTTCACACTACATGGACCTGTGTCGGCCTGAAGGCAGTTTTAGAGACATCTGAGTGCACATTAAATTTCTGCACAAAATTCAAATGGAGTAAGACATATTAGGTGTTTAAATTCTTTTGCATGCTCCTGGAGGACAATTGGAATGCCTGTCTAGAATTATGTGGACAAGCCACCTTTGAAAGTAATTTTGAGAAGGTACCTACTATGGCATAAAACCAAAGTAAGACAATTTCTCAATTTTCTTCACTGGTTTACCCTGTCTGAAGTTTACCCTGAGTGTAACCAGAAGGTTACACTGAGTGTTACGCTTGTCAAGCAGTTTTTACTGAGTTTGAGGCCTGCCACCACTGGGGTGTCTATCAGGATCATGATTTGCCCAGGCTGGTGTTAGGTATTTGCAGGTGGATGGTTTGTTCAGGTGCTCCTTTCTATACATGGATTACTTTTCTAGGAATTCCTTCACAGCAATAACACAGGTTGACCTTGAAGTACATTCAAGATCCTGAAGCATACCCTGAATCAGACCTGCTTTCACAGTATGCCAGTGCACAGGAATGCTTGATTGCATCTCGGAGGCAACAAAATATACTGGCTGCAGCCCGGGTTGGAGCTTGGCTGCTCAGCTGTACCTTTGGACTAAGCTGTTCCTGTGCCATTTATGAAGATATTAGTCTAGCCAGTAACAAGTTACGGAATTTACCGGTATTGCATTAGGAATGTCTTCAACTGTCTATTGGACATATAATTCTTCTAATTCTTTTTGGTTTTGCATCAATAGTCGAGTGGGAAAAACAAAGAAAACATCCTTTTATTGGTTTATTTTTTACAGAAAGTGTAATTTGTTTCAGATTTTTATCATTGCTTGTGACTAACTTCTAGCCTAATTCACTGATAACTTATCTGTGCATTAGGGCAAAGAATGTTTAAACATTCCCCAGCCATTGTCTTAATTTCCACAGATTTCTCAGTTCTGCTAGAGATTTGTCTTCTTCCTTATTCCATTCAGGATATTATTAGGTTTTTTGGGTTTTGGTTTCATTTTTTTTTATACTACCGCATTCTTTTCCAGCAGTCTGTAAGAGGCAGGATGTTGGATAGGCATGCTTGGCTCAGGATTTGAATTTTGGCTGGAGCCTCAACATAACAAAATTATTGACTCCAAATCAGCTTGGATCAATGACTCTGAAAAATACAGTTCCTCATCTGTGACTCCACTTCTATTTCTTGTTCTCTTCCAGCTAAAGTGCCTTCTGAAGAGATGAATCTTAGGGGAACTGTTAACGCTTATAGATAATCTACACTATTGAGCACTTAATACCAAATCTGTGACAAGTATGAAGCAGCATGTCCTAAAAAAGGTAAACAGAACATGGAAACAGAATATTTCCTTCTCTGATCTGGGGGATTTGCATGAAAATTATTTGATATGTTCATTAATCAATGAGGTGACTTGCTGCTTTTACTGTTGCAAATTTCCATTCTTTCTAAAAGGATTCTCCTCTTTTAAGGATGCTTTCTTGAAATGACAATTGAACAGTGAGTGAATTCTTGGACTCTTGGAGTGAAACCAAAAGCTCTGTTTATTTCAGAGTGTCGCTCACCATTCTGTCTTATTTCTTGAGCTGATAGCAGACCTTCAGAAGTCTGTGGCATTCCACATTGCAGATTTCTTGGCTTCTTGTGACTTGTCGCTGCTTGGCTCGAGAAATGAAGAATAAATCCTACAGAAATTTTCTTTAGTGACCTGCTAGGGAAATAACAAGGCACTGGACCAGAACTTCTTGATACTGGAGATGTTTCTTGATGCTAGGGATAAAAAGGTTGGAGAAAGGTAGGGCTTCAGGATTTGGAGATCTTTCTTGCTTTCTCTTTAATAGGAATAATGCAACTACTCCTAGTGAATTAGATTTCTGAAAGACATGCTTTTGCTGACATGAATCACTTTAGAATCCTTCCAGCAGACTGCAGTATTCTGGAATTCTGCAGTATTTTGGAATGTTATAAACAAAATCTCCCAAATTTCTTTGGCTGGAAGGATCCTCTCTCTCAAAATGGAATATAATAAAAAAGGAAAAAGATATTTATTTATTTGGCCTTTTCAGTCTTCAGTCTGGTGATGGAGACACAGCTGTGCCTCTCATCCACTATATACCTTCTCTTTGCTATATAACTAATTTCCTCCTTGCTGTGACACTTGCAAGCTATGAATTGTGGGTAATAATAAACTTTGTGCTTATTTGCTACTGCTCTTTGTTTTTCTTTTATTATTGTAGCTGGATGATACAGCTTTCTTCTAGTCCTAAAGGAAATACTTGCCATCTTGTTTGTGTGATTCTGTTCTGATCTTTTCTCTTGGTTAGTATTCTGTTCCTTGGTGGAGCTTTATACCACCTAATGGATTTCTGTCTGCAAAGGCCATCAAACCTGTAGCTGAATACAGGTTGGTGCTTAGCAACCCTCACTTGCTAACCAGGATTTTCAAGTCAGTCTAATCGCTATGAAAGACCAATTTTACTCCCTAGAATCTCACACCCTGCCTCTCGACAACACATATGTTTTATGCATTAGACAGGTTACCTTGCACAAACAGGTTGATTTTCCTTTCTTGAAGAGCATCATGGTTTTTCCATGATCTTGAGAATTCCCAACGTTAACCACGGAAAGGATAAACTTGTTGGCGCCTGAGGCAATACAAGTAAAAAACTTGCCAAGCTCAAATGTTTATACTTTTGGGAATATATCCCAAACACTGTAATTTCACAAGATTAGTCAGTTGCCCCATGGCTTATTCATAAATTATTAAAATGTTAAACACAATTAGTATAACCATCTTAATCTCTCTAGAGACTTTTTGTTCATAGTATTGCTTGGAGCCTGTGTAAAATAGTCTGGAGTATTTTATCATTTTGGTTTTGTTTGCTTTTATTTTTTGAGACTGGCAAAGGAAATCACAAAGACACTGTATTTTCTTTCCTCTTGCAGGCTACTACACCCTGCTGGTGAAGCCGTTCTATACTGGTTCTGTCCTGGAGCAACACAATACAATTTAGGTATCTGTGGTTTTAGTTGTATTCAGTGATTGGTTTTCATCATGATATGATGAGAACATTGTAATGTGTCCTATAGGGGACTATTTCTTGTAATCAAATAGAAAAGAAAACTGTCAGTTTGTTTATTAAGTAGATGGTGATGCTGGGAGAACATAAATGTAGCATTCTGTTTGCTGCATTAGCTGTCTGTGTTTGTCTAGGAAGTCTCCAAAACTAGGGGAAGATTTTGTTTGCGTTTTTTAAGACTTAAATTGTCTAGGATCTGGTCCTGTGTGAATTTTTTCATGTGTGATATTGTCTCATTTATGGTTAGGCAAAGAAGAAATGCTACATCTTCACCTCTGAATATTTGGCAGATGGTTAAAAACAGAACTTATTCAGTGAAGAGTCATTGATGGTAGAACTCCTGTTACCTTTAAGTGAACATGCTGGTATTCTTTAACTGCCATTTTAGTTTCCTAAGCCTTGGTGGTGATTTTGGCCTTCAACTATTACAGTAACTGGATGAAAGGAGGAGTAGTTTTAGTGGGGTTTACTCGGGCAGCAAACATGACATGAAATGATGATGAATTTGGGTTTTAGATTTAGACATGTGTGGTTTCATTAATGTTAAAACATCTGTAGTGTATTTGATTCTTACTAATCTTTCAAATAATTTCTCTTTTCACATGACAGGAACATGCATAAAGGCTAGGGGAAGAGGGTTCTGTTTCTAGTTGGGACTTCTAGGCCACTGATAATAATTCTCACATGGACTCTTACACACTTAATAGCACAGAAAGAGTGATTTCAATGAGTAGACAGTAAAAGTAGACACTTCCTAGCCTTTCATCTTTGTGGAAGACTATCAGCTTTTAAATTCAGTGTAAGCTAAGTTCATTTGCTTATTTTATCTGATAAGGAGTTTAAAAGAAATATAGACAGGGAAGTGGGATTTTTGGCAGAGTTCTAAGGAAAATAATAGGCATAAGGAGTTGCAGAATAAAGAACTCATCTTCATGAAATCTCGCAAGTGGCACAGACTCAAGTCACTTTGGGCATTGTACTTGTATGGTAGGAAGGCCAGGTTAAGGCCAGAGAGATTGATGTACATCTGAACAAACAGCAATAGAAACTTATCTGTAGTCTTCAGTGAGTTCTGGACTCACCTTTTTTTCTGAATTTGATAAGTGTTCAACAGCCAAGGTAATTAAATCTTGAATAATCTTCAAAATTCAAGGAAATACTTTCCATTGGTTTTATCCATTAAAATGTCATTTTGAGTGCTAAGATCACCTGTAAGCAGAAAAGCATGCCAAGACAACAAAAACCCAACCATATACCTAGAGGAAAGCTTTATCTGAGTACTTATCTCTAATAATTGTCTATGGATGGTAGCACTGTTTGCTGAAAAAGATTTCTGTTTCTAAGCTTAGTGGAGGAAACCTTTAAATAATGATTAGTATGAGAAATGGGACAAGACACTGTTAATTGTGATGGGTGTTAGAAACCAAAGAGAAAGAAGTAATTAGGAAAATGGAAACAGGAGTAATAAAATCAGAGCAGAAGCAAGTTTGTTCTTCAGCTCCTCCTCAACATAGATTTTGGCACTGATCTTTTCAGCCTAAAACATCTAGTAAAGGGAAGAAAGACATTAAGACCACTTCTGGTTACCTTTTTAGTGAGGATGCAGGACATACCTTCAGTATGGTGCCACAGAATCTGAAGAAGCAGTTTGATCTTTGTGTTATGACATTCCTAGAAAACAGTGATTTCATTCTGCTGCCACTGATTTCAATAGCAATTATTATCTTTTTAATTTGTGACTGACATTGTGAACATAGCTGATGACATCTAAAATCCCTTCCATTTGTTTAGTTTAGTATTACACTGGTGTGCTCTTTTGTCTTTTATCCTCACATCTGCAACAAAAGTATATGTCTCAAATGAAGATTTATATGAAATGACTTTGCCTATGACAACAACCAGATTGTAAATGAGATGTGACAAGGCAGAGGGTGGATATTCTGCTTTAATAACTACAATTAATCAATCGATCAATCACTCTATGTCCCTAGGGAAAATGGTACATTATATGGATGCAGTTGCCTTATTTTATGATCTGTTGCATTGCCCTTGGGGAAGTTCAGATTCTTCTATGTGATAATCATCTGCGCAGAAGAGACAGTGAATTTAAAATATTGCTTTTACAACCTCCCTAGGTTGGTGGATCATCAGATTGGATGATATAGTCTTAGGCCAGTGTAGGTGATCTGTACCTCTGTTTTACCCAAAGAGAATAAGAGATGTTTTGTTGAGGCTTTCTGAAAGTTGATTGTAATAGAGCAAGATAAAAATTAGTCCTTTTAAGATTTCCTTTATGATGATATATGCTTAGTTATATTAACTGGTGAATACAGATAGAGAAATAAATTGGATGGATAATTCAACAGAAAATCTATCCAGGTGTCTGAGTTAGAGGTATGGCTATGTTTTGTTCTCAATGTCAAACATTAAATCTAATTAATTTGTCTTTGAACAGGAAAAGTGATTTCTTGCCATGAAATATTGAAACCCTGCAGGATGAACAGAAAGGTAAGAGTTTTTTTCCTGACAGTGAATGTTTTGACCCTTTGTCACTGACTCTAAACCCCCAGTTGTTTTAATGTAATGCAGATAGACTCTTTTGTTTGAATGAACCTTGTGGAAAACAGTCTGATTAAACAATTCTGTCTCTATTTATCACCTGCAGTCTATTTTCTTCTCATTTGTTTTTCTATAGCTTTTTCATAACTAAAAGGATCTGTACCCCTTATTTCAGCTAATCTATTACTGCAGGTTTTTTTCCCCTCACCTAGGCTAATAATCCTCTATTTTCAGCACTGCCAGCATCCCTGCAGTAGCCAGCTGAGATGTCACAGACAGCAGTGGATTATTATTTCTATTTAAGAATATATAAAACTTTAAAACCTTTTTCATGACCCAATTTATAAAATGAAAAACTAATCTTGTTTTTCATCTAGATAACAAAATTAAACGTAGTTGCTTTGGTTACATAAATGGAATGAAGGATTCGTCCCACGGTGTGAACAGTGTCCAGTTGACAAGACGGTATCCTCAGTTATTCCAATGAGGGATAACTATTCTCTTGCTATTATCAAGCTCTGATTTTAAAATATTTAAAGGGTAGATAACAAAGCTGAAGTATAAATAACTGTATCTGCTCAAAGAAGCTAAGATAATTTAGAGTATGGATGAGCTAACCATTCCAATTTAGCACTGTTATTTTGCAGTAACACTAGTCGGTATTGCCAAAACAATTTGCAGTTATCCACACTTTAGTTAGGAGCACAGCTGTGATTTTTTACGTATTTATTGTCTTATATGTTTTCATAAAGTATATAGTGTGATTTGTGACATTAAACCATTCTGAATATGTGAATTGGATAATCTACACAAATAAGCATTTCAGAGGATCTTGTTTTATTAGGACAAAGCGAAAAAAGTATCTTAAAAATACCTAATAAAAGTATATTTAAGTATTTAATTTTGTTCTTTCTTTGTTATATGAAATTTAAAGTCCAACTGACATTTGAAAGTGTCAGTCTAAAGTTAAAACCAACAAAGCATTCGTGTCACCTGTCAGTGAGTAGCTCTGAAACTGAATGTATTATTCATGCTTTACCAGTTCTTTTCCTCAAAAAAGATTTTATGCGGTCATCACAAAGTAGGCCTGGGAGGCATTTAATTTGATCAGTCCTCTGTAGGTTTTAATCTGAGTAAAAATGAATTTATAATTTATAACAAGGCTTTCCAAAGATGGAAACAGAACACTAATAACTGGGGAAAAATAAAGGAAGAACCCAGTCTTTAGAACATTAACTTTCCCGAAGCCTTCTTTAGCTTGCATATTTACTGTCCAAAAGTGATCCGCATCATGAATTATAGTCCATATAACAACTCTCCTTTCAGGGAGTTGTAGAGAGCAATGAGGTCTCCCCTCAGCCTCCTCTGCTCCAGGCTAAACAACCCCAGCTCTCTCAGCCGCTCCTTGTAAGACTTGTTCTCCAGCCCCATCACCAGCTTTGTTGCTTTTCTCTGGACTCGCTCCAGAGCTTCAACATCCTTCTTGTGGTGAGGGGCCCAGAACTGAACACAGTATTCGAGTAGCGGTCTTAGCAGTGCTGAGTACAGAGGGAGAATGTGTTAGTCAGGTGTTGGTAGGACCATCTTGGCGGTATGTTTCTTTCAATATCGTGGAAGAATCCAAAGGTAGGGTAACTACTAATTTTAATGGAGAGCTACTAAAACTCAGTACAGATGATATGGCAGTTAGACATTTGTGGACCAGATCAGGTAATGACAGTACTTTTAATTCAGTAATTTGAAATATATGCAACATGTTTGGAACATATGTAATAGAATCATTTGTGTTGGAATTTGAGCACGAATTATATTAGTCTATATAAAGTATGTGGATTGGATCCAGAGATCGATGAATAACTGAAATAAATGGCAAACTGATATTATTAGTTAAGAAGACATTCTCTGAGAAATGATAGTTAGCAAGAAGAATATTCCTGTAGTGTAGAAAATCAGCCAATAGTAATGTGATGTCAGATTCATCATTTCTGTGTGTGGAACACAAAATTTTGTGGCATATTAGAAAGACTCACTGCTGTCTCAAGAACAAAAACTGACTATGCAGGAAAAAAAATGTTCTCTAACTTTCAAAACAGCTTACCTGTGTTACCATGGTATTTGCAGATGGAAGGAAAAAACCTGGACTGAGGAGAATTTGCAGTAAAAGTAGCTAGTTGATTACTTTGGCCCTTGGTTTTACTTGATCTGCAATTTGAAGATGTCAGTTCATTGATACAAAGCTCTAACTCTCGATTTTATTCTCAGCTATTCAGTCGTTGTTATTCATAGTCATTTTCCATATGCTGTTAGTTAGGTATAGTTGCTTGGATACACTGTAGGAGCCTGTTTCTACTCCTCCTTGTGTATGTAAATGCTATAGGCTATACAAGTACTTTTGGTTGTGAGCATTTGTAAATAGAACTAACTCTGAAATTCTCCTCCTGTGGACATTCATGAAGAAACCTTGGTTTCACGAGTAGTCTCAGAAAGTATCAACGAAACTCTTTAAAAGTAATAAGTGAGTTACAATGGGTATTGTTACTCTTCTAGAGTGAAGTAATTCATTACGTTACAGTAGAGTGAACAGCTGATGAGATTTTTTACTGGAAGATTTTTCAGGGCATAGAGTTGCCCTCCTTTGCAAGTACAGGTTTTCTCTTCTTTTGGAAATAACATGAAACGATGTGCAATTACTTCTAGCTTGAAGGACTTAAGAAAAACCTTAGTAGGAAATACTCATAATTCTTTCTCCTCTATCCCAAAAAAACACACTTTCTGCAAGAAAATATCCTCTAGTCCATAATGATAATTTTTGAGCTTTGAATGCCTAAAAGCCTAGTATTAAAATCTGTTCTTTTTTGTAGGTAGGAAATGTCTTTTTCACCCACAGTTTGTTCAGAAGAAGCTAAACATGAAGTAGCTTCAGTAAGATATTTGTACATTTATAAGACAAGACGACTTTGGTATTTGACAGACTTTCTTGTGGAATTGAATACATTTCAGTAGTGTATTAATCTATGTCTTAAGTCTCTCTAGTGTTGGCTGAATACCAAAGACTTGCTTTAATTGCAAAGGCAATAAAAGCTTCATGTTCATACAGGGTTTTATCAGATGAGTCAATCAATATCTACATCAAAAAAATGATACTCTGGGTTTAAAACCCAGAGTATCATTTTTTTGATGTAGATATTGAAATGAAAACCCACTTCAACATAATATCTCTGAGGAGAATTTTCATTGCCTAAGATACTTTACGTGAATTATGGCATGTACCTGGTTTTAACAGTGTTTTTTAATACTCTAGGTATATGTGTGTTACACTGCATGCAGCACAGTTGTTACAAACACTTCACTTCCTTTGATACAAAAGTACCTATCATCTGTGACCAACCAGAATGTACTGTATACGTAACAAAATCCTGGATTTACTTAGTATGTGAATGAGTTCATCTATTGGTCATAAAAAAAGTTCATTATTTTAAACTGTCGGTCATTTATATTAACTAGGATGTGCATAAGAACCATTCTTAATGACTTTGTGCTTTTTCAATTAAGTTGTTCTTAGATCAAATCAAATAATGGTAGGATTTATTCATGTGCAAAACTGCCTTCCACATATGGATTGGTATGAGATTATCCCACCAGGGGTTTAGAATCCGGGAAATTAAAAAAAATATATCTGAATGACTAAATGTTTTCAGAAGGAGAAAACTTCTATGATAATGAAATTGAGTCTCTTTTAAAATGCAAGGCATCCTCTTGAAAGCCAGTACTAAGCACAGTCAGAGAAAACATTGTGCACTAAACACTGTGCATTACGATTATGAAACTAGGTCTCATTTAATCCGTCAATATTTTGGTATGCTTAATATTTAAAGAGTCTTTTTAAACCATTACCAGAAAACCCTGGGATAAAATGATTTCAGAAATAACAAACCATACAAGAATGGAAGATAATTTGACCTTTATCTCCGTATTGTCATTAGTAAAAGATATTCAACTGTAGCTGTAGTCTGCATATGTATGTAATCTGTATCTTTTCAAAACAGAAGAATATATCAGAACATTTTCCATAATTTTGAGATTTTTACAAATCAAATGCATCATAAAATATGAGACTGTAATAAATGAAGTTATGCATCCCAAATAGATGCCAATGTGTTTTCTTATTCAATGCAAGGAATTGAAGATAGTTGAAGGAAATTTGTTTTCACTGTAATCAATAGAATCAATTTTAAAGAGTACTTACTGAAGCTGAAACAGTGAGTCATCACCTTTGTTTTATCATAATACAGGAAACATTCCTTTACCAACTTGAGTGACCTGAATATGTTTTTCATATTCTGGAGTTAGTTTATAAATGAAAAAGTATTAGTGGAAAAAATGTGTTTAAAAAAGTAATATGACTGTACTATTATTATTTGAAAGAACATCTTTCTGTCAGACTTTTTTTCTGTCTAGAACATTTTTTTCATACGGATCCTCTCTTCGTGTGTATTAACGTTACACTGACTGCCATGCATACTGAAAGGCATTCAGGAGCTTCTGAGCTGTTGCACTTCTTTTACCCCTTCTGTGCTCTACCATGCACTGTTTCAACACTGTATTTCACAGTACTAGCAATTCCAAAGTGCTACTATACCTCTTATACAGATGTTAAATCATGTATGTAGAAGTTACAATCTATAAGAATTCTAGTAAGAAGCTGATGATTGTTTCCTTTGCAAGAAGTACTAACTACACATATTTACGGCTTGGGTACTTCTTACCATGTTAAGTTGTGTATGCCAAATAACACCACTCAAATTAATATGAAGTGTCTGGCAAATCCTGTATTTGTGCATTGATATTATGGTATGGGCTTTAGCTTAGAGGATCACATAATTTCGAACCCCTCAGATGTATGTTGCTTTAATCATTATGAGGCTATACGATGAGGATATTGGAACCTTACATTGATGGAGGATGTTGAATGTAGTAAGTTATCTCTGTCTTTTGCAGAATGTGTGTAGTGAAAATGCAAGCCACTGTAGCTAAAGGTCACCTTGGAAAACCTCTGCTCTGTCACATGGAAACACATGAATAATTGAACCTACTAATAGAGATCTGCTTAACATAATACATATAATTAGAAAACCAAGTTCATGTGAATTAGATGACTTGCTATTAGTTCATGGTTATCTCTCATTAATGTGTTTTTTGTGTCCCTACTCACAAGGTTTCTTTGGGAGGGGTAAGACATTAAACTGCTTAGTGAATCTGCCTGTTTTGCAGAATTGCCATATACTGAGTTATGTGGTATCAGTCACGTCATTTAAAGTGTCACAGAATGCCAAATACTCAGAAAAAGTAACTACTTTAAAGCAGACACCTCATAAGAATGTAAAACCTTTACATTTGCGGGCACAACAAATTACAGGGAGAACTAAAATGTTGTGAGTATCTAGCTTTTGGCAGCAGGATAAATAGTCCAAAGCAAATTCATGTATATCACAAAGAAGATGCTACTGGCTTGTTTAAATTCTATGGATGCCTTTATGTCGCATTGCTGTCACTCATTGACAACAGAGAAGACATACCTGGGCTTCAGTTTTCCACTGGAGATAAGGGAATACTGCTTTATATCCTGATGGTAAATTGATTGGTGGATATTAGTCATTCAAATGATACAGAGCAAAGCTTCACAGAAGAAACTCATGAAGAATTTAATAATAAGGTATTCAAAACAGGTTTTTGAAGTGACATTAAAGATCTGTTGCATCAACCTCAATAATGTGGATAGAAAAAAATAAAATACCGTGTTCAGTTCCGGGCCCTTCACCACAATAAGGATGTTGAGGCTCTGGAGTGACTCCAGAGAAGACCAACGAAGCTGGTGAAGGGGCTGTAGAACAGGCCTTATGAGGAACGGCTGAGAGAGCTGGGGTTGTTTAGCCTGGAGAAGAGAAGGCTGAGGGGAGACCTCATTGCTCTCTACAACTCCCTGAAAGGAGGTTGTGGAGAGGAGGGAGCTGGCCTCTTCTCCCAAGTGACAGGGGACAGGACAAGAGGGAATGGCCTCAAGCTCCACCAGGGGAGATTTAGGCTGGACATTAGGAAAAAATCCTTCACAGAAAGGGTCATTGGGCACTGGAACAGGCTGCCCGGGGAGGTGATTGAGTCACCTTCCCTGGAGTTGTTTAAGGCACGGGTGGATGAGGTGCTGGGGAGCATGGTTTAGTGTTTGATCGGAATGGTTGGACTCGATGATCAGGTGGGTCTCTTCCAACCTGGTTATTCTATGATCCTATTTCTTTGTTCTTTAAGTGAATGTTATCCATCTTATTTACCAAACAAGCTGAAGTCCTGCTGAAAACATAATATTTGAATCAATGATTACATAATGGATGATGTCAAATTTGCTCTTTGAATTGAATAGAAAGTTATCCGAGTTATTGCTGTTCACTTTTTCTTTTAGCTGAAAACCAGTAATCATTCTTTGGACCATAGCAATGCTTGTAGTCTGTGTCAGACCAAAAAGTGAATTAGGATTGCTTAAAACACTTTTGGTGATGGTTAAAACTAGGAACTTCTTCCTCTTGACAATAGACTCTATGTCTCAGGGGATAAGATAGTAACCACTCAGCACAGACTCAGTTGCAGAAACAAGTCTGACTGTGCCCTGTGCTGCAGTGTTAGAGCCATGTATGCTCTGTGCTCTGTCCCTCTCAGAACTAGGAAAATCTCGGTAGTGTTGTCAGTATCAGACAAAACAATGTTCAGTTTTACAAATATGCATATAGATATTCCAGTCATAACTAGGAACTGAAGGTGAGGAAAACAGCCATTTTTTCTGTCCTTGCTTATTTCAGCTGACCACTAAAAATTAGTACAATTGATTCAATTTATATGATTGTAAATTTTGTAAAGTTATCACTGCTTGCAGTCCGAATTGCTCATGCTCTCAACTGTTCTATAGACTAGACTTATACACATGCTTCCTCAGTAGACTATAATCTGAGTTAATTATACTCAATCATAGCATGTTTATGCAGCAAATAATTTTTAGAGGTATTTATTTCATTAACAGTAGCTACCTTGAACAAGCCTAACTTTAATGAGCTCTTCCTTCTTTAGTAGTTCCTTACCTCGTTTCTTTTTCAGACCCTGAAAACTATTTTGTTCACTTCATAAGCTTAAGACTTTGATGTGTCTCCCAGAACTCTTCAGACCTGTAGTGGTGCATATTTGCTTTTGATTAACAGCAAGAAGAGAGGAAATAATGAAAATTAAGCCTGCATACAGGTTGTCTAGTATTTGACTTGTCCTTTCTCTCCACTCCTGTACACCTCCTCAGAAGGCAGTCCATCATACCTAGCACTGGGCTGCTGGCATGAAATACAAATATTTGTAGGGGAGAAGTCAGATTTTTACACTGGAATCTGCCATAAGGAGTCTTTGTAGTCTCCAATGAAGACCTGATGATAAAAGAGCATTGCTTGGCTACCCAGGTCTCCTAGGCTTTATTACAGGAGAAGACATTACATGGCTTAGGCCTTGGGTTTTCCCCTTCTCCAGTGGCAGATGGCCGTGAAAAGCTGTATGTAGAGCTGTCAAGCAAGACAGAGGGACATTTGAGTATTAAACATGGGGTACATGGTGTAAGATACAAAAAAATTAAAGGAATGTGGATGTCTAATAGAAACTTATCAGCAACCAAGCCAAATGTCTGTACAGTATATAAAAAACGAAGTAGTAAATGGATTTAAGCATGTTCAGATTCTAAGTTGCCATACCTATTTTTAAGAAATAAGAACATGAATATTGTTAATTCATGCAAGGATCACTCAAAATTTCCTTTGTAAAAAGGAGAAGAAAAGAAGATGTCAAAACCTTTTTTATATTATGAAACGCTTTTTTCTCTTTGGCCATTTTCAAATATTTATATACACATATATATATCCCTCAGTATTTGGAAGTGATTATTTATAGAGTAAAAACTTTGCATTTTAAATCACTATTTATTTGCCATTTTAATAAATAAATGCATGAAACAGAGAAGGAAGATTTGGTTGCAGAAGGTGGGTTTTTTTTAAAACCATATTTAACGTGGAAATGAGCGAAGTGTAATAAGAAATGCTGTGCTTTGAATTATCTCCCCTATAGGGTATCGATGAAGAAAAATACAATTCATAGAAAGATTTTAATAATCTTTTCTGGTAAATAAAGCCATTTATAAGTGTTTGTCAGTAACTCAGTAATCTACCATAGTCTGGTAACTATGCATTTATTGCAAAATACTAAAGAGCTTATGTAAGAGGTTAATGCTGTTTTCTGACATTGGCGCTCATCTCTGTATGTTTATATAACACTTATTTAGGACTTTTTTTTTTTCTGATATGTGCCGGTTTGATTGCAGCCTCTGTAAGATCGCTTTGCGAAATATGTGAGAGCTGGAAACTGTGAATGAAATGTTTATATGGGAAGGTTGGAGACCCGTGTGTTATCTAGCAGATTTTTAAACCCTGCTGCCATCAGTGGGGATGTGACAGGGTTGTAACAGCTCTCATGCCTCTGTAAGCTGCAAGATGAACACTAACAAATCCTAACGGGGGCTTTTCTACCTGACCACTTTTCTGGCATTCTATATCTCCTGGTATTCTATATCTGTTGGTGCTTGTAACACCTGCTTGGAAGCAAGTGGATTCATGGCACCTCAAACATGTATAAATTCTTTTCAAATTTCATCAAGATTCCGTATGAACAACCAAGAAAGAGGAGAAAACGCATTTAATTTGCAAAGCAGGTCACTGCAGATGACGACCATTTGAAACAGCACAATGCTGCCAAATGATTGTCAGGGAAGTCTATTTTCATTGACAGCAGGTGCTCCAGTGTAATACTCGGCACAACTAGTATTTAACACACTGAGAGGGAAAGTCAGCTGCATAGCAGAGAGTTGTGTTATTTTGATGTCATTATGGCAAGTTGGTTATGTCTGCATTTTATTTATCAGATAACAATGGAATTCATGTTTCTGAGTCTTGCTGCCGTAGGTTTGGACATAGTACTTCGTGTATTTTTGCACTTTAGTAAAGGAAGTTGATTACATACAAAAGACTGACTTTCTGAAGTGGTCTCCCGAAGTGTGTGAATGTGATGCAAGATTGTGAGTGAAATCTCCAGAATCACTGGGCGGAGAACAGTGGTGGTGCCTGGGATGACTCGTGCAAAAGCAAGCGTGGAGGTCTGTGGTTTCAGGAGCACTGAGAAAATTGAGGTCCCTGTTGTGCAGCAAGCACACCACTCAGAATGTGTTTAGTTTATATGCGGATATTTCCTCATTGTAGAGGAGAAAGGGTACCCCTTGTGCCATTAAAGGATGTAGTTGCCTGGATTTTTAAAATACTGTGCCAAGACTGGACTGAAATTAGCTGGCAGCACATAACTCATCAGAAAATGGATATCTGTAAGATTTAGTGGATTTTGGTTACTGGCTGGATATGTGGTTCTCTCACTGTTTGGTAATACAACAAAAATGCCTGTAAAATATTTTGATGATTATTAAATCTCTTGTGTACATCAGCTGTTGCCCTTTTACTTTTGCAATAAGGATATCTAAAATCTAGGCCATACCAATCACTACTAGCTATTTCACTAGCTGACAGTCTCGCAGGAGAGAACAAGGTGAGGATGAACACAGAGAATGAATTCGTCTTTTATCCCTGTGGGAAGGTTGCCCCTGCCAGGTCTGGATTTAGCTGTGTGACTGGTCAGTGGCAGGAATTTGTGCTTTCTAGTGCAGACTGTATACTGAGTTGTTCTCAGAACAAAAGGGTTTGGTTTCTGCTGATGTCAATCTAACTCCTCTTCAGAAGCACTAAATTCAGTCAAAAAAAAAAAAAAAGAGAAAAGCTTTTATGCTTTTATGGCACGCTTTACCTTAATCTTTTAATCTTTACCTTTGTGGTGATTTTTCTTTTTTTTTTTTTTTTTACTTTTCCTTTTTCAATTTGATTATTCATTTTTTCTTTTGATTGAATTTGACTTGATCACCTGTATATCTCATCAAAAAGTGTTTCAGACCTGAAGACAGCTTGACTTCTCTGAGTTCTTTCTTCAAACTTTCAACTCTAGATTTTAATGAGCATCCATCTGATTCTATTCCAGCTGTAGCAGGTTATTGCATCTGCTGTGGTACTGATTTAATTGTGTGGCTGCACTACTACTGTGCTGAGATTCCTGGAATCTCTATAACCACATGATTTAGTGTATGCTTAAACATAATGAAAATTCTTTTTTTCTAAGGAAGATGTTTTCTAATTCAGGCTGGTGTTATAGAAGAAAAAGAACATGAAGAGGTGGTGACTATATGCAGTCTTACTAATCCATTGGTAATAAGAATTTCACCTGCGGTGTTAGAGATGTGCTTTTTGTAACAAGTCACAGGATTTGTCATCATTTGGCAACTCTGGGTTTTAATTTCATTAGATGTGTGTGGACTCTTTCCCTTGACTGGTATTAACTGGCAGCATGTCTTTTGACAGCTAATATTACAAAATTCATGCTGCTGGAATTATGATGATGTGCATAGCTGAAAATCACATATCTTTGATAAAGACTGATTGCTTTTAAATCTATTTTATAGACAAGAAATCTACAAACATCGTTAAGATTCTTTAATACAAATCTCTAGTTGATTTTACCCTCTGAAACTTACTACTGTATGGAAGAAGAGTTCCTGGCACTGCTGAATTCACTGTTTCTGTTATGTTATAATAAAGCCTTAGTTTATGTGTCATTTATATTATTTTCCTAGCCCATCTTCATGGTGTGTCGATTTTGTTTTTGAATTTTTTTTCTTGTGAAACTATCAAACGTTTTGAATCAAAACAATGATGACATTAGAAAAAAACTAATTTATGAAAAAAACTTGTTAGTACGCTGTTAAAGCATATTATATAGGGAGATTTTTCATAGCCTGGTTAAAATTATTTTCTATTATTCTTTGGAAATAATGGAAGGAAGCTGCTGTGTCAAAATACCTTTTGATACAGGAAAGAAAATATGCCTTCCATTTGTGTTCTAGAAAAAGGCTGATATTGTGCATAAATTGGGGGATCACAATTTTAAAAGTCAAAACATTATTATGAAAAATATACAAATGTCTCCCAGAAAAATATAAGGACATCAATTTGAAACAGGAATGCTATTGAACAGGAAAGAACAGTGGGAAAAGATGATATTTTTAATGGGGAGAATTGATGCCTTCAATAAAGTAATTAAATTGTTTTTCTGATTGAAGCATCTTTCTTAGTTTCTGTGTAGCTAGCCTGCTATGTTAGCTGCTGCTTTGATATACTTTTAAAGCTCAGGAGTGGTTTTAATCACTTCATATCCCAAAGGACTAATTTTGTGTTAACCAGTGATTTGAACACAGCACTCTTTTAGAAATATCTGTTTCCCCTCATTTAATATTTATATCTGAGGATCATAATTTTTTTTTCTTCATGTGGATGATGTACAATTTCATTTGGTGTTTATCTTGATTCAAGGACGGTATCACTTCATCTCTGCTTGCCTTTGTAATATCTGTCATTCAGTGGAAGAGATTGTCTGCATCTCTGTAGGAAAGAAATTAATTTGTTGATCTGTAGTGTAATGCTGTTTTAAGTGGAAAGATCTTTAATCTTTCTTTACATGACATTATGTTGCTGATAATTTTACTTCAGATTCAGATTATGTGCTGTGAGTTTATCAGCTGATATGTTCAGAAGTTGTCTTTGTTTACAAAAACAGATGATGTATGTTTTCCTCTTTCACTTTCTGATGATCTAAAATATTCTTTTGCCTACCTGAAGAAAAATCTTGTTTAAGTCATAACTTAAGGAAACTAGTGCTGTAACTTCTCAATTTTTTTGAATAGATCTTTATTCTGAAATATACTTTTTTTAGAGTTGCCAAAAAATGAAAAATTTAATGTGGGTCTTGTGAGGAACGAAACTGTATTTTGTTATTTGCCATCTACTGGGAATAAGATCCACTTCTTTCCTTTCTGAAGTAAGCAAGTCTATTGGTGCTGGAACGTTTTCTGTTTGCACATGCACACAACAGAAAAGATTAACTGAGTTATGTGCGAAGTTATCTGAACTTTCCTCAATAGTAACGTTTCTCTGCAGCCAGGAAATTACTCCAGCCTAGTAACAAAGATGAATTGCATCATTTACAAGTTCAAGATAACACTTAGCCATATCTGCCATTCTAACATAAACTCAGCTGTAATGTACCCCCTCCCCATGCATCATTTGTAGAAGGCCTGCAGAACACAGAGCCATAATTCAGTTCAGGGGACTGTCCAAAATATGTTCATTGCACTGAAGTGTGGTATCTTCTTAACCTTTTCCACAAGTGCTACAGTTATATGCTTCATCTCCAACATTATACAGTCCTTAACAATGAAGTGGCTGCTTATGTTAAATGCCTCATTCTTTCAAAAGACAAAGGTGGATATTCTACATTACCTTTTAAATGCAGAAATTGTATTGGAACCTACCTTTTAAAATTGTTGTAATGATTCTTCCAGTTGCTAACACGTATCCGTATACATCTTGCATTCGAATGCAGAGTCTAAAAGCTCTGCTTTTAGCTCAAGATATTTCATGTTACTACTTTTGTAAAGCTTTTTCTTGCATTTCTAGTTTGAATAAGAATTAATTTCATGGTTTTTCCACTGCACTTTGTTTTCAATTTATGCATTTTGAGTTTAGATTATTTCCAGTGGAGGGCCTTTAAACACTCTGGGGTTGTGATTCTTACTTACAGTTTATAGATCTAGACATGCAGTTTTACAGAGATAAGTAGGTATTTGATTTTGGTCGCTTTTTAAAATATGATCAGAAAATATGGCAACTTCTTGTGATATTCTTTCTATTATTTATAATTAATTGCTTGGATTTGCTGAATGACACGCCTGTTGCAGGTGCTTATAATTGCATATCGATCTATTTATTTTGCAAAGTGACTTTAAAATAGAAATTGCTGTGGTATACTCTGATGATGCTTAGTAAATCTATGCTGGCAACCTCAAGTATATGCTATAATTAAATTTATAGATATGACTAACAATTAACAGAAAATACAGCAGTTTCCATTTGTGTTTAAACACAGAAGATAAGAGAATTTTTGATACTGAATTGTTTTTAGTTACAAGCATATACATAGAATCTTCATTAATTGTTACACATTCATTGCACGTAAGTAGTTGTGAATTATGGCCATAAACCTAGCAATGAAAGAAGAAATTATACAACTCATTGTAGAAACAAAAAAAAAGAGAATTTATACAACTCATTGTAGAAACCACAAGAGAAGTATTCAATTCTTATTTATTGTGAATATACTTACAACGATTATTGTGGAAAGAGAACAGTTAACTGAATAAGATCCTGTATTTTATGTAAGATCTGAAATTTTGTTTGCTTTATGATACATACAGCATGAGTATATGTGTTTGTTTTTTATAGTTTGAATACTCAATATTGTAGGAATTTGTAAAAAGTTCTGAAATGTTGCATACCTAAAGAGTGTAGATATTCTTCCAATTTTAAACATTCCTTCCTTAGATAAAAACCAAACCAAAGCAAACCAAAAAAACCTTACAGAAAAAAAAAGCCAAACCACAAAAACCCCTCTGTTTGTCCCAGGCTGGTGTACTGTACCAATAAAATATGATCTCCATTATAATAACCTACTTTATGAAGATTAAATGGTTTTGCAATTCAAACAAGGTAAAATTGGTTTAAAGCAAAATCAAACACTAGTTTGCTAGTTTAGGATTTGAATAGTGGAATGAGAAATCTTTTTTTATATTGCTATTGTGCACTGGTCAGCCAAGAAGTAATTGCTTTTTATAAGGCAAATTTGCTTTTACTTTTCCAAGGTAATGAAATGAACCTGAAACATTTCCTTTGAAATCAAAGTCACTATCTCTCAAATGTCACCAGCAGAATTCCATCATATAGTTTCAGCAAACACATGATAAGAAAGTAGTGCTTGGAAATGATTGACAGAATTCTATTAGAAAGCTTTACTACATATTAATCAATAATTACTTGTGTTGTAAATCAATAGCAACTTTTTATTTTTATATTTATAAGTTGCTAACCTGTAAAGAGACATCTGGAAGCTATTTGAGAGGAATAGCCTTCAAATATAAACTGGGAATACTGCAAATGCATTGAGGGGAAATACTCTGAATTTAATTTATTTTTTTCAACATCTAATGAAATTCTGTGCAAAAAAAGTACACTTGTTGACACAAGGAGAGCCTAAAATATAATATGCAAAATTATTCAAGGATAAAATAATCTAAGATTTAACCAAATCTTTAAACAGATATGCATAAAGGTCTAACAAAGAAATCATTCCCAAGAGGAAAGATAGTTGTATAAAATCAAGCTGCTTAGGGGAAAAAATATGTCAAATATAGTTTAGCTCCTCTCCAGCTTAATTATCTGTTCAGAAGAGGAGACTTTATTAGTGGTCTGGGAAATGCTTTTGGAGGGCAGAAGGACAAGGGTTGGAAATTCAATCTCAGTGATAGTGCTGCATACTTTTAGAAAAATAGAAGGATATTGGAAAGGATGTTGCAGTAGGCCCATAGAGTAGAGCAGTTTTCAAGCCCATCCCAATGATTTTGACGTATTTCTTCATTTAAACAAGAAGAGATTTAAGGTGAGTGCCATGAAGTTAAAATGTAAATTAAACAAACATGATTTCATGCTAATATAGAGCTATTATAGCATTACCATAGGAGACTCTATTTAGAGGATGTCTTCAAAGTTGCTAAGCAACTGAGGAGAAAAATTAACAAATTTAATACCACTATAGCAACACTGAAGCCCAGTGGCATAACTCACATGATTTGATACTTGGTATATTGGTAAAGACTTAAGTGGTAGAAGAGGAAGAGAACAATGCCTTATGCCAAATACAGACTTAGCTCTTTGAATTACCAGTAGCCTGTGAAACTTCCAATGACAATGCATGAATCTTGTAAGAACTGAAGTGCGAATCACAGAATCACAGAATAACCAGGTTGGAAGAGACACACCGGATCACCGAGTCCAACCGTAACAGTAACAGTGGGTGTTTGCTTTATAATGATCGGACCCAAGAACATAAGAACAGTTCTGTAAAGGCGTATATATACATAGCAATAAAAATATGTACTCGTACTTCACTGTGGAGATCATGGAAATTTTTATATGAAGTTTTCATGCTAGAACATGTATTCAACTAATTTGACGGTAATTTCAAAACAGCTCAGTATCCTGGAAGACAATTCATGACTCAATTGCATGCTGATTATTATTAATGAAAAAATATTAATTTTGACCTCAACTGGACTGAAAATAAAGACTCAGTCACAGCTCAATAAAAAGTATTTGGCAGGATACTGCTCACTTAAGAAATGTCGTGAAATGAGTTAGACAATCTTAAACTGAAGTACAACTGTCAATTTTGATTCTATTATAAAATATTCAGTGAATTATATAGAAAGCCAAATGTCACATTTGATGCAGAAGATTCTTTTTTACTTTTGAAAGCAAATGGGCCTGTTTTAGGGAGAAGTTAGATGCAACTCTATAATGTTAGAGAACTAGATTAAACCAAAGGAGAAGCATAGAAATAGAGAAAATACAAAGGAAGAGTTAAGAACTGCAGAAAGCCAGATGATGGGAGAGAAAATACCACAAAAGAAAATCTAAGGTTGTAAGGTTTTTGTTAAATGAGTACAGCCTGGACGTAAACCTAGGGCTAGAAGATTTTTGTTAAGTGAGTATATTCTGGTAATGGCATTGAATCAAATTAACATACTTGAAATAGTGAAACTAGCCTGTTGTGTTATATTGAAATGGAATAGATATGTTCCATTAACAACACTCAGCTGAGGATGAACTAAATTAAATGTCAGTATCACACTTGAGATTCATGGTGCTGTTAACAATACGTGAAATGTAAATATGTTAAAAATATACATAAAAACATACATAAAATATATAAAAACATTGAATGGCAAATAACTGGATGAACATAACCAATGTTATGAAAAATGGAAAAGCATTCAAAACCACACCTAATTTTCAAAGATTTCTTTAGAAAGAGTGCCTTAAGAAGATCTTCAAAGTTGATATTTTGTTCATTCTTTTTCTCAGAAAAATGAGAAATTTCTCAAGAGATCAAAAGTAAATTAACACTTTTTTCCAAGTGTTATGAGTCAGTTTCAGAGTTTTCATCTTTACTTCAGTCCATGCAAAACAATGAAACGATTGAGAAAATGCTTGAATGATGAAGAACTGAAAGTTGGAACTGTTATTAATGACTCCTGATGGAAGATAGATCTTGAAAGGGTGGCGTGGTATGATTTTTAATGTGATTTAGATTGGCTGATATAGGCAAAAGTGTTTTATGAGATAGATTCCTGTAAGCACTTGTTTAAGACTTTAGTTGAGAAACTAGAAGGATGCTAAGTCATGTTGTGGACCTTGAATAAAGTGAATTCGTAAGTAAGTTAGTAGTTTGAGCAATATTTGAGCTAGTAATATTTTTTTCAGGCTATTATTTGGAATACTTTTCTCAATGACCAAGAAGAAAACATAAAATTGTTAAAAGTGATGGTACAGTGGTAGAGGTATGTGGAGGAATGAGTGAGTGCTGATTACAATGTTGTACTGGCGTTGATCCATAGTCAGTTGAATGTATACTGCTAGGCCAAAGGATAATATATTTTTAGGTTTGGAAACAGAAAATCTTAATTAGAGATGTTATTTTCACTGCATTTGTCACTTTTATAATCAAAGTAGGATGTTAAGTTCTGTTTTGGAGCCAACAGCTCCAAATATGTCAATAAATTCAGACAGGTTCATAAAGTTCTGACAGCAAAGGAAAATACGCCTCATGGTGAAAGATAAAAAGTATTCTACACTGAGCATCAGCAGGAAGAGCGTTAAGGATCAGCTAGACCAGTACATAAGCATTTATAGAGAAAACACATGCAAAAATATACTGTGTTAGGATTTAGTGCTACACACATTTTTTTTTTGCTTTATTTAAATTGGCACTTTCTACAGAAACAATAATTAGCCAAAACAGAATCTTCTAGGCATTGCTCAGTTTTTTTCCATCACTGGCGATTTTAAAATGAGTATTTGATTATTTCATTTTACCAGAAGATGGTCTAGTATAGAAGTTGGGCATGCTGGAACCTATGTTGAGATTTAGCTGGATCAAGTTCAGTGTGATGGTAGCTCTCATGTAGATGGATCTTCAGCTGATCCTGTTTGTTAGCAGTATGCATGGTGTTTCTGAAGATTAAGGGCATTTCTGGAAACCTTCAATAAATACGCTGACGCTTTCTCCGTGCCCTCAAGTGTGGCTGTATCTCCTGGGACAGATTTTCTTTCTCTGCCTATCTGAAGACTGCAAAAAGTAAAATGACATACTGATCCTAGAGGAATTCACAAAGCTATTTGCTGGCTGGAATATTCTAGTTTGCAGTAAATCTCACTCAAATTATTTATCAAGCATATTTCTATCTCTCTCTCTTATATTTTGCAGGAAAAGGAAGACACAAATCTGGATCCTTTGAATAAATTTGCATTTTTTCTATAACTCTATGAAATGAAGCAGATTTAAACCATCTGTCCTCGCTTTCTTTAGGGATGGAAACTGTCTGGAATTCACCTCCAAGGCAGTTTTAAGTGTCTTATGGAACATCAAATCACTTAGATTTGTTGATGGAAGAATTTTTCTGCTAATATGAAGGTTAAACTTTTTTCTTTCTAACTAGTATTTCAAGTCAGGTGGGTATAATTTGCCATGACAGCATTTGGAGTCTTCTAGGAGGGTGATTTCTTTCCTTATGAAATTCTTAACCTTTCTTTGTGGTGTAAGGTAATTTTTAAGTTTGCACCTGAAGAGTATGTTAATATAAGTTATGAAACTTCTCCTATGCTAAAAAGGTCTTGATTTCTGAAACAGAAATTTTGACTGGATTTACAGTATCTTTGCATGTCCTTGACACTTGGTAAAATTCCATATGTATGTATATGCCAGAAACCCGAAGAAAACTTACAGAAGGATGTGACAATTTGATCTTCAGCAGTTTGTTGGCATTCTTACATTTTGGTCTGATTTTGTTGGGGATCAGTGAGTTTGCATAGTACTAAAAGGCTGGAGTACTGATATAAATGAACAGGGTTCATGGTGATGTTTCTAAAACTACCAGTTTTTAGAAATTTTGCATAACATATGTTTTTATTTCAAAAACTGCATTTACAAAACCGTTTAATAAACCCTTACTCATAAAGACAGGCAATTATAATATATAAATATTATTAATATTGGGTAAGTTAAGGAAAACACCTACAAAACAGAGGACGATATAGTTCCTGTTGGTAAGTTATGGCACAGCTGATTTTTCTAATTAGAAGTGTACAAGACAAATTAATATAATGCATAAATTGGGTTGACTCATACGTATCTGATATTGTTAATTGTTTGCTATTAAGAAAACGCCACTATTGGAAAGAAAAAAATATCAGAGAGTAGTTAAACTGAAAATAGTACTCCTGTGACCTAGAAGTATATGTAATACCTGATGGTGAAAGTTCAAGTATTCCATTTTTGATGGCATAATTAACTCTAATGTAGTTTCATGATAAAAAGTGTTGGCTACTTTCAGTAATAAGTAATTTCCGCAGCTGCTCTTAGTCTGGCAGAAAATTTCATGCTCTTTAAAGGTGAAAGGTTTTCCTTTTCATCCTTTGAAATCTGTGGATCAGCAAATATTTAACAAATGAAAAAATCACAGCTGATCAACCAAGTAAACAAAACCCTCTTGCTGGAATTCAGTTTCTTTCAGTTGATAACCATCAGGGATATTTTTGTGAGCCTCATGGGGTTCCCACTTAAGTTTTACTTTATTGCCTAATTGATAGGCAGACCAGCTATGATTCATTCTGCAAGTTTATTTACTGAAGTCAATTGTTGAAATCACTCAAAAAGCTGACATTTATGAAATGCATTTCTGAAGTAAAGGAAGTGTGCAGGATGGGTAGTTGAGAAGCAACAGTTCAAGCCATCTTCAGTGTGGGGCTCCAACCGTATATAAATGGATCTGATTTAAATGATGGGGGTTTTTTATTTGTTTTTGTGTTATCTTACAGAAATCTGCATTGCAGAAAAAAATCAATATAAATATATTTATAGGTACAGTGAAGGTGATTGGACACGATTTCTGCTAAAACTTGAACATTTATCACAAAATAAAGGGTAGAATTTTAGTGCAGCATAATGTTCTCTCAGAAGAAACATGGAAACCTATATTGCAACTTAACAGCCTCTTCATGCATAAGTAGTAATGTACAGTACTGTCCGCACCTTTCTGTGCTTTCTGTGTCCTTTCTTTTACAAAGGAAAGAAATAAGCCACAGGGTAATATATGCAGGATGTATGCATTAGGAAGTTTGCACGTACTTTGTGACAGTTTGATTACTCCGTGATGTTGTTGGGGATTTAAATAGCATACAGTTGTGGGTGATATCTTACAGTTTTCCACCTTGTGGAATACTATGATATTGGCACGGTGTTGAAGAAACAATTAGAATGTTAGTTTACAGTTAATTTAACATTGTATGATCCTTCTACTGTTCATTAGAGAGGTTGTTGCCTTTTAAAACCTTTAAAGTTTGTTGTGTAACTCAAAAATATTCTGATCAAATTTAATTTTTTTAACTTTTTCCCCTAATAAGTGGGAATGGCTAGTGGAATTACTTGTCTGTAGTATACTGTTTTATTTTTATTCTTGCATTGTGTTGGTATAACCACTGATTTTAGAATATAGTATGAATCTTAACTTTTTGATGTCTAGCCTCAAAAAGAGCAGAATGGGAAACAAAGGTGATTGCCAAGTGTTGAAAAGAAAGAAAGAACAGTTACTGTGAGAACAGCTCTTGCACAATCCTGCCATTATCAGAAGTGAGAACAAAGACTTGTGCCAGAGCCTTCCTTCTGGCAAAGACAGGGCCATATGCTGCCCATGTAGTTCTTACAGTCCTGCTGTCATCCTTGTACCTCTCTTCAGTTACTGAATTGTTTAAAATAGGCATGAACCTGATGACAAAATTTCTAGGATAAGAAAGTCAATGAGGAACTTCTTTCCAGTGGCTTACTATCCCCTCTTGTGCTGCCTCAGAGTCTAAGCGTATTGGTGTGAAAACAGAAGAAATTCTGGTCTTCTTTCCTCTGGTTGGCTTCTTCACTGACTTTGTTAGGAGTCTTGCCTTTTGTTACCAGCTGCTAAGCTGTTCTGTAGGTCTAGCAAAAATACTATATGTTGTAGTGATTAATCCAATGTTTTTTCCCATACTCTGTATTAACCTGATATTTGCTTCAATCTGAAGGTACTGTTCATGTGCTTTGTGAGAGAGAATTACAAAGTTATAATTAGCTTTGCCACCAACTTTCAGGAAGTTCTGGTTTTATTCTTCTTGCTATGCTTTATATATTTACCCACTGCATTGCATTGAATTACGAGAACCATCACCCAAGTTTTGGTTTTGATTTTCTAAGGTAGAGGAGTATCCAGTAAAAGATGGAGGTTTCTTCTGTAAATATTCATTTTGATTTCAAATCTTAACCTTTAGGAAGGTTAGAAGAAAACTGAAAAATCAGATACAACTTTCTGAACAGAATACGTTAAAATTCTATTTGCTAAAATGCTGCAAAAAATTTGTGTAGAATTTTTTGTATTGTTAAGGTTTTTTTAAGAACAGTTTAATGATGGAGCATGATCTTGAATCTCTATGGAAGTCAACATGGATTAAACCCTAGTTGAGAATAAGATTTCTCTTTCTAAAGGGTCTATAACATTTTCTGGTTTAAAATTATATTTGTAAAGAACACTGACCACAAATGTATAATCACCCCTTTTTTTTTTCCCAAAAACCACTTATTTTGCACTTTAATGTTAATTTTGTGTAATAATAAATAACCTGTGGCATATTTCAGTACATGTGGATTAAACCAACTCTTTTACAGATAAGTAAAAAGGCGGTAACCTACTGCAGTTAAAACATTGTGTGAAATGACAGTGCAGTTTACTAGCAGAAATGATCTGATACACTAGCATTTTTCCAAAATATATATATACCCATTTTCAAAGGAAGAATTAAAGCAGCAGTGATATGCTGCAATAGGCACAGAAAAGTCTTCCTCTTTCTTTGTTGCCTAATGCTGCAATCAGAATCGGCTCGTTCCCTAGAGTGATCCATCATGTTGATTTACAAGTGCTGCTCCTGTCTGTATTGTATTAATAGGAAGCTCATGGCATCTGTCCTTGTACTGGAAGCAAGCAAGCAGTGTAAAACACAATTACTAGATGATGTACAATCAGTGGATAAGGAAGGGGAAGGTTGGGCAAGATTTGGATGATTTCTGGATCTTGGTCAACAAGATGGCATTACTTGATTCTTTTTTCAAAAAAATGCCTCTCCTCTCCTGGGTGAGACTATCCAATTCCTTAATGTTCAGACTGATCACAATGTGTTGAATGTTCTTGACTGCATGACAAACCAAACAGGAAAATTTCAGTTGGTTGGTTATTTCTTTCCTACCATTGTGTGCGTGGCTGCCTTCCACATGGGCTCAGCTCACACTCCCACAGTTAGCTCTAGCCTCTTCACTAATCACTGTGAAGATGGATGAGAGATGTTGTGCAGACTTCTCCTTTGAATACTCTTATGTTCTGCTTCCTACTGGTTTAATGAATGGAGAATTTGATTTCTGAAATGATGAATTTGATTTAGCCATGCTTATTTTGCTCCCCTTGTGGATTATTTTTGATCCAAATCAAGCTCTTTGTATCTTTTATATGAATGGGAAGCTGCATTTTGCTTTTTGCCTTCTGTTATTTCTACACCTTTATCTCCATAAAACCCTATAATTTTTAAGTTGAAACATGTTTGGGTTTTTTCAGTTGAAGGTCTGTTTGGGAAACCCTTTTGCTGAGAACACTGTGCAAAATACAAAATAATGTTTTAAAGGACCTTATTTTAAGTTTCTTTTAAGGGATCAAGGCCATTATTCACTTCTGTATTCTGAATGATACCTACTAGATATAACGACAGCAGAGGCTGCTAAGAACATTAGCGACAGCATCATTATTCAAAGTTCTGTCTATTCTTTCAAAACTGGTCCTAATGCAAAATGCCCCTTTTGTAAGTAAACGGCAGAATTAAAATATGTTTAGTTCTTCTTTTTGTAATCCACATTTACAGAAAGAAGTCAGAAATGTTTGATACCTTTTTGAGAACTGGAAACAGAGAGAGCTTGTTACTCCAGCATATGTCTGGATGGGTACAAGGCCTGTAAGGATAGTTTGGTATCCTAATGATCACTGGACCAAGAAGATGTCCTTATATTTTAAACATTTCTTGTGTAGACAGGTGCTGTGGACTTGATTTTTTGGATGGTTGCTGGTGTCAGCATCTGATTTCTCTAGCTTGATTTCAGTGATGTGTTTTGAGTGATCTTTGAGAGTTTCAGTGCAACACAATATTTTTAAATGCTTCTCCCAGTAGGCTGTGAAAGGGGATGGTCTTAAGGAGATCTAACGGGTTAGTAGATTTTGCATCTATTATTGTTCCAAACATATGGGTTTGCCTTTCCCTAGTAGCATTGATTGGTGGTTAGTATTTCAGTTATCCCCTCAGTGTTTATGAAGAGCAAGAAATGATGCAAGTAGGATAACATCTAACAGTGCCAGTGGCAAAAAGCCTGGGTTGTTTGTGACTGACTGATAAAGAGACTTCTTAATAATGTATGCTGTGACTGTGCTGTCCTGTGTAAAAATTTAAGCAATTTCATATAGCTGACAGCCTGTTTAATCTAGATTCTCTTTTTTCTGCAAATTAATTTGTATAGTCCAATGATGAGGAAATGTCTTGTTTTGCAGAGACTAGTCTTCTCAAAATATCTGCAACTTCTATAGCAGAAGGACAGAAATTTCAGAAAATGAGTTCTTTTCAATTTCAAATATAAATTGAATTTAGTCATTGAAGTTACAGGTGTTATATTCTGTAGCAAAACCTGCAGTTTGGATTTCTATCCAATGGCCAGAAAGTACTTCATTCTTTACAATGGACATAAGCAAACCTAAAGACAGCAAAGTTTCTTTGAAAATTAAGAGTTTTTCTGCCCTCTGTTTAGTTACATGTCTTGTTAGCTCAACTTGAGAGTTCTGGGAGCAGTTACTTTTATGGTAAGAATCAGCTAAAGCACATGTGTATTCCTCATGTAGTATTTTGAAAACATGGGTAGAAATAGTACAATTAAAATCAAATGCAGGAGCTCAGCAAATAGTTCATTATACCTTGGGAAATAGTAAACTGCTAACGACCAGGATGTTTAGTTAATATCACATTGTGGCTATGCTGCTCACCTTTCTAATGAACCTGGGAAATCTCAAGCTGCAACTAAGGATTGAAGTTAAAGCATTGGAACATTTTTTTTGGTTCGTATTGAAATAATTCAGATGTTTTTGAAGGAAATCATGTTGATGCTTTTAACTTATAAATGAAACAATTTTGTTTTTCTTTTCCATGGGAGGTTTTAGATCTAAAACAAGTCTTGAATTTTTCACAAGAATTAAATCATACTTTCTAACCTTGCTTGTGTTTCAGCTTTCCATATTTGGATAAAGCCATGTAGAGATATATAAGGAGGTAATCTGTCATCTGTCAGGTGCTGTCTGATATGTGTCAGATGCTATTTACTAATTTGGACAATGCATTATACTAGAGTGGCTTATTTAACATTAATTTACAGAGCACATAAGTAGGAAGACTAAAGGAAAGGTTATATGACTCCAACTGAACTGAAAAGGATAAGAAAATTAAGCATCTTACCTCTGAAATCTCTCCTGCATTGCTCCAAATAAATGAGGCTTGATTTTTTTTTTTTTTTATGGCTTTTGGAACTATTCCCAATGCTCAGGCTTTGGGAAAACTTTCCTGCAAGTAACAGCCTTTGTTAAAAATGGGCACTGCAGTAAGGTATCATCAATAGCTACTGGGATCTGGCATGTTAGAATCATTATTGGAATCCTATTTCATTTATCCTCATTTCATTTATGAATTAGCAAGAAACTTGAAGACAAACTGTAGCATCTCCTACATGTCATTTAGGGTTTTTTTTGCTAAAAGAACTAAAGATGCTTTTAGATGAAAATAACGTACTTATTAGATGTGTGTATTTTTAGGATGAGAACTAAACGTGAATGTGACTTTTACTCTATTTTTTTAAAGAATAACTATCTGAGGAAAAAGAAAAAAAATATTTTCATATGTCTTGTTATTTTATATTTCATTATCATGTTTAAATACTGAGTGACAAAAAGTACAAAAATTCAGACCTCTCCATAATATTTGTTTGGATTTCAATAAATGAAATAAATATTTTCCTCATTCTTTTATTTATTATATCTTCCCATTGATTAAATTGTGGGTTGTTAGACAATAGATGGAATCTGCAAAGCATCAAAACTGTATGAAAAGATGTACAAATGAATCAGCCTGCTCACTTTATCACTAGATTTTGATTCAAGTAGCTGGAATCACTTTAGTTCTTTTGGAGTCAGACCATTCAAAAAATCAACACTGTTGATTGCAAATCTACCTTGTCTGAATGTCTTTTCTGCTACTTAACTCTTCAGACCAAACAGCTCTGCCTATCTTGCATCTCTTCTTAAAGCCATATGCTCTTTCTAAATGGTAGTTTTTGAAGAAGAACATGACAACTTGAGAAACAAATGTGTGGTTGGTGTTTAATGATCTTGAAAATTCTATTGCTTAAAGAATTTTGAAAGAGCATTGGTTCTAAAATCTGCCTTTTGAAAGCGTATAAAGTGTCAGTGGTTTTTTTCTGATTTAAAGGTAAGTTGTATTCGGCAAAGAAGATATTTTCTATGTTTAAGAAGAGGTGTACTTTGTAACATGTAGATGTATTCAAAGGTGTCTTACAGTTATTAGGTATATAAGACTGTATTTTTAAAACTGTGTGGAAACAAGCTGGTATGATGATGACCTACAGGCTCCTGAGGTAATAGGAGCCAACAGTGAAACGCTAGTGAAATGCCTAAAAGGAATTAAGGAGTGCACCTCTTAAGAAGGTAACACAGCAGACAGGCCAGCTGAAAGGCCTTTAATCCAATACATGCAGCATGTGCAACAAATAGGAGCTGGAAGCCTCTGTGCTGCTAGAAAGCTACGACCCTGTTGCCATAACTGAAACTTCGTGGGATGAATCCCACAACCAAAGTGCAGCTCTTGATGGTTACAGGCTTCTGAAGGGACAGATGAGGAAGGAGGGGCACAGGTGTCACCCTCTACATCATGAAATGGATGGAGTGTGAAAAGCTGTCTCTGAAGAAGAGTCATAAGCAGGTGGAAAGCCTATGGTTAACAATTAGAGACCAAGACAAGAAAGGGAACATTACAGTTGGTGTGTACTATAGGCCACCCAATCAAGGGAAGCCTTATTTGATGAAGGGTTCTTACTCCAGCTATAGAAGGTATTGTGTTCACAGGCTCTTATCCTGCTAGGGGACTTCAACCGCCTTGATACCTGCTGGAAAAGTAACATGGCAAATCTTGTTTTCTGAAGGAAATGTTCTTGTTTCAAGAGTAAAGAGTTGAAACTTTAGTGTTTCTTTCTTTAATTTGATGCCCAAAAAGGCACGTGGAAACAGGAGAATCCATAAATAATGCTAAGGTCCTAGGCAGCCTGCCATTCTGACAGCATATTTTATAAACAACTATAAATAACACTGCAGCATATCTGAGACAATTATACCATGCCATCAGCCCCATTGGTCTGATTTACCGGAGTCTTTGAAGAAAAGAAATATTCACCTGTCATGCCAAACTGCAAAGCTCTAGTATGGTTGATTTTTTTGTCTCAGGGTTCATTATGTTTGGCTCTTGTTTTCTGTTATTTTCTACTCGTTTTCTGTTTCAAAATACAGTCAAGACCAAACCTAGGTTATTTATTTTGGAAACAAAATACCTGAATGGCTGAAACAAATTACAGGTGAAAATCCAGTAGTACTGCTAAGTAAGAATAATTCTTTTATGAGAAGAGTCTAACTTTTTCTTCTGGCTCTTCTGAGTAAATTACTTTCGGTTTTGAAGTATCTCAAGGAGCAGTAGCAAAATAACAGAGGATTAGAGGGATAATGGGAAAGTACAGGGCCTGAGGACAGAAGAGTTCCTAAGAAAAGGTTATTAGGGAGGCATGTTTCTGTGATGCACTACAGTGAGGCTCAAATGTCTTTCTAGAGGAGAAGTGATGAGATACAATGAATAGCACAGTAGATTGGCCGATATGCTCTATAGCAACAGATGCCAAATGGCTTCAGTGGCAAAGGGGTGGGCCTGGGAAAGTTTTCTACTAAGGACTTAATTATAAAGGTCATAAATTCCAAAGTGGAAATTAGCAGAAATCAGAGGGAAAAAACAGTCTTGGAAATCTCAATGTATTTCCATCACAAATAGAAATATCTAGGCCCGTTATCTTGGATGGCTATCACTTTGAGACCCACAGATCCTGTGTGATTTTTTAGAGGACAAAACTATGTGGAAGTTCAGTGATATTTTCTTGGTGAAGAGGTCAAACAAAAGTTTAGAAGTTAACAAAACCTTAAAAGTTACATGTGGAAGGGTGAGTCTACAGGTGATATTCATGCTCTCATTTTTTTCAAGTGTTAGGGACATGTAGGCTTGACTTTATTGAGGTACATCTGCTTTGCCATCTGTGTGGAACTTGTGTAGGTGTACTTCAGCTATGCACCAAAGTGTCATAGGTGCTAAAACGACATATCCTTGACAACCTAGGCCTGAGCCTGTGACTACATACCCAGGGTTTTGACTTGGTGTGTATTGTAGATCTTAAGGCCATTCAGTCTGGTGGCATGTGTTGGGGTTTTGTTTTGCTTTGGGCTTTTTTCGTAGGATTTTTCGTTGTTGTTTTTGTTTTATTTCTGTTAAAATTCTTCTCATGTCTAGATGAATCACAGCTACCAAGTAGGCATAGCCTGGGAAATTTAAGAGGTCCGAGTTCTTAACCTACTTGGTAATTAAGCATCCTTCAGCACTTCTCAATGAGAGACCTGAGAGCCCGGTCAGAACACAAGTGAAAGAATTTTATCTTCTTTGTGTGTCCCACAGAATGATGTAGTCTTTAGACAATGTTTTGAAAAGGTTTTAAATGCCACAAATAATTAAAAAATATATATTTCTCAGTAAATTAATTGTATTCTATAGTTTGCAAAGGTTTTAAAGAGGTATTTTGGAAATGTGAAGAATATTGTCTAATGCTGTTTTTCAAAGCTGATACTGGAGTTAAAAAAAAGAAACAATATTATTTAGTGACCTTGCAGCATGCAAAACTTAGAAAGCAGAATTTCATGACTTATGAATGCTTGACAAAACAAGACAATCTTCTGTCTTGCAGGAAGAATGTGTCAGTAAAAAGTATAATTCAGCAAATTAATGTAAATAGGTAGTTGTTAGATGGTAGCAATCTGGAGGAGAAGCAATATTGCGTGGAAAATTTCATATGGTGAATTTTGTGTGTACTGGACAGTGGGTTACTCTAAGCTGTCTGATTTGCACAAAAGTGCTGTGTTTTCTGAAGTTTGAACATTCTTTGAAATATAAAACTTTTTAAATCAATAGTCATAAAACTTTTCTGTGCAAATATTGTTTACTTTATCACTTGCCAAGCGTGTTGATTCCTCCCTGATAATTTATTTTTCTCACCTTTCAGATTTCTCCTGACCAATAAAATATTTGGGGCATAGGCTGATTAGAATAAAGAGCTACTAAAAATACTATTTGAGGAATGATGGTGCTGGAAGTTAGTTTGACCAATGAAATCAGGCAGATTGACATAACCTTGAGAAATTGGAGTCCTGGAGAATTACTGAGGTGCACTTGGGGCTTCTTTGTTTGGATTTCTTTTGTGAGTACAAAAGAAACCCATCAGTTCTTGTGATAAGTAAAAGGCTTGGCTGTTTCCTCATTTTGTAGGCTGTTTGCAAAACAGACCAATATAAATTGACAATATGCAAATTATTCTTTTTGAAAACTCACAGGATTTATGATTAAAGAATTTGTGCCATGCTTTTCTTTTTTTTTTTCATTCTGCATGCTGCTGTGTATACTCGGACACTAGCTTCCAATTGTGCAAGATATTCCCATAGGATTTTTCCAGTATACTCAGTTTTTAAACTTTTATAAGACCCTTCCAGCAGATGGCTTCTGCATAGTGCATATTCATCATAATTTCCATGAACACAAACATTTAACCACTTATCTCTGAAACAAATCCAGACTTCCATAGCACTTTCCATTGAAGTTTCTAATTTAAGAAGGCTTTTGACAACTTACTTCCCAAATTGCTCTTTGTCTGTTGAAGTCCAGAAGCTGACATTTTATTGAAATAAAACCCTATCCAAATGTAGCTCAGCTGAAAATCTGCTGTTGGGAGTAACTGAATAGAATCCATCTCCTGCTGGACTCACTCATTCACTGGATTTACATGTAGGTAAGCTAATTCAGATTGGATAGATACAGATTCACTAGGTCAAAAATAATAAAACAATTAAAAAATTAGGCAAACAATTTTAATTCTCTGTAAAATCTCAAAGTCCAAATCTGAAACCCATTCTACAAAAAAAAAAAAAAAATCTAATATTTATTAAAATGAATACTGAGTTATCTTAGGGTAAAGTTGTGATTTTTGTGTAGATACAAAAAACCAATTGTCTTTCTTACATCCTCATATCTTTTTTTTTTTTGATTATTGCACATGATTCAGAGAAAAGTGAATCTAAAACCAATCTCTCTGTGTTATAGTTATTTGAATGATGTTCTAGTGAAAATTATGTGTTAAGATATGGTGTTGCCTAGCAAAAATGTCAGAACTGCCTGTGGGAAGTGCAAGTCATGGAAGAAATTTATTGTAACTTTTTTAGATACATGAATTCAAGAGAAGAGAAGAAATAATGAAGAGAGAAAAGAGGAATCAAGTGTCTATCTTTATATAGGACTCTATTCTGTTGCAGGCATTTCCTCAGGATCAGGGTTACTTGGCTAGTGTTTTATTAGCAGATAAAAAATAGGATGTAATTCCAAATGAATGCCACTTTACAATGATGCCTGGAAATTGATAACTGCATCCATTCTGTAACTGAAAATATAAGGAATGCTTTGCAGATCAATATGACTGACTTTTGTAATGTGCCATAACTACTTGTAGAAAGCACCAAACCACTGGCTGTGTGGTTTGCATTTTGCAATGTGTGCATAATATGCAGTATGCAGCATAAAAAATATCAAGCAAGCACTGGTCAGAACATGGTGCAGAGCAGAAAGTGTATGTGGAGAAAGAAACTTAGATCCCAGAGAAGTGTAGCTGTATTAAAGGGGACATTTTGGAATGTTGGTGTAGTTTGCTTACTTTGTGGCTGGCAGGAGCTCAGGTAATCCTTTGCTTATCTCTTCACCATATTATGTAGACAGGCATCAGAGCTAGGATTTTGGTCATAGTTCATTTTGTAATAATTTGGACTCAGCTCTGGACTTCTAGTCACAAGAGCATTTACAAACCCAGAAAAACCTAGATTCTGAATCATAAACCATGTCTTGGCTGTTCAGGAATTTACATTTGTTTCCTTCAGAGACTTGTTACTTGAGTCTTGTCTTCAGTAGTTCTGCATCATTTTGTCATCTGCTGAGAATCTACCTCAGCTGAGAGACTATCACAGAGAAGTCTGTTTCAGTAGGTTTTGAATTTGAGGAAAAAAAACCGCTATCCTGAAAGATGTTCAGGGAAAATTGTTGACCTATAGTTATTATTTATTTACAATGGGGAAGTTGAAGGTATTTCAAACTCTGGATAGCCTGTTGGTTAAAGACAGATAATGCTTGCATATAGACAGCATGCTATCCTATCCACCTTGGATAGCAGGATTCACAGATACCTGTGATGTCCAGAAATGATATACAGATAAGTAAAAAGTGTGTGATTGTTTTTCCTTTTTTGCCCTTCATATTTCAGCCTTAACATTTTAAATTGAACAGAACTGCATTTTTAATGTTGTACTGATGTCTGCAATACACTACAATCTTAAGATAACTTTTATGTGATTTTAGGTGCAGTTCAGGTTAGATAAATAAATAAGGCTGCGCTAAGAAATACTTAAATGTAGTATTTTGTAATGTTAATATTCATACAGTAATGATTAAGCAGAAGATATAGTTCTGGTTATTATAAGCATGTGCATTACCGGTGATATTATTAGAGCCATTAAATTCTGTTGGTTCTATGGTATAAATTAAATTAAAGTGTTTGTTTAGTTTTCCTTATGTGTTCAAACTCCAAATTTAGTGTGTTTTAATGCCTTTTTAAATTTTGTTGCTTTTAATATTACTGAAGTCAAATAAATGTAAATGTCAAATTATATTCATTTACCACTGCTAATAAAACCTAAATGTACTCATATTATGGTTGGCATGCAATAACAGTATATGACAGTAGCAGTTTTTCCTTATTTATTCTCATTTATTTGTTTATAAGGATTCAAGTAGTTCTTGCCTCAGATGTCTTTATCCAACTTATTTTATTTATGATGGATCTTTTCCATGTTCCAAACTGGATGCAGACTTCTTAAAATATTATATCGTTAGTTCATCCCAAGAAATAGGATAAGGAAAATTTTTGAAAGATTATCTTTTAAAAATGTATTTTTTGCAAACCAAATGCTTAGCACACTAGTTACGGTACTTACAGTATCGTATTTAAAGTTTATTTTTGCTTTTCAGTTGCTTTTCTTTTGCTTAATAATATAGTAACATGAATAGCATTTGGTATTTTGCCAATTTTGCCTGAGTCACTTGCAAATATAAGTTGCTAAATGTATCAAGATTTTTTCAAATTTTTATTTTAGTGGATTAAGCAAGATCATGAAGTAGAGGGTAGAAAAGGAGTTCTGAAATCTTACCCAGAGCCTCCTGGGCTGTGTTCTTTATTTTCACTACAGTGGTTTCAGACTATCCTATTTTTCGAAAAATGTTATTAGGAAGAGGAACTGGCAAGTTGTGGTAGGAGAAAACAGAAGAGAATGGCTAAAATATACTTGAAGTAGACCAATACAATCCTTTTTTGATTTTGCATGTTGTTTGCACTGCACAGCGAACAAGTTTTATGTTACTTTTCATCCCTGTTTAGTTTTGCTTACAGAAAAGCCCCTTCAAAGAATCAGAAGACACTAGCAAGTTGGTATGTGATTTCTTACTGTCTGCCCCTAATTTTTTTAGGTGTCTTTATCCTGATTTACAGGATTTGTGGATAATCTGGGACATGAGCATTAGCTGCAATGATGTAATGTGAGATTTCTCTCTATTGCAAAACTCCACTGAATCTTAGAAGAAGTGCTTTTCCAATTAAATGTCCATTTCACGAGGTACTTTCTATTGTTTAGAGACTTTTCATGATGCCTGTCACTGCATGATCTGAATGTTGTCACTTTGTTATTCCTGTCCCCTCTAACTTCTTACCAGTTTAAATTCATAGAGAAGCCAAGAAGGCTTTTGTAGTTTTAAAACCAGATTGGATTTCATTACTGAATTTGGGAAAGCCAGTGGGAAAACTATTTTTTCTGAGGACCTTTTTTTTTAAAAAAAGAAAAATAATTATAGGTAAGTTATTACATAAAGTATAATAATGAGACTCTAAGTACTGATGCAGGAAATACCTTGAAAAAATACAAACAGTGGAGTTTATAAAGCTGAAATTGAAGAGTTTAAAAGAGCACAAGGGACAAAGCAAGGCATGACCATGGCCCTTTCTATAGCACGCTCCTGTCAAGAGGGTGAGCCTCATAGTGGATGCTTGACCTAAATCATAACCTTTTCTTAGAGGAATAAAAAAATTACAAGACTTTATGGTCCTTTTAATGAAACAGTGGGTATTTTTAAAGCAAATCCTTTAATGCTCAGTGCTGCCCAAGTCACTCTAAAAAGAAAAGATGGAGGAGTGGAAGAAGGGGAAAGATGGAGAAATATGGCTACCAATGTGCAGTGTCCTGCTCCAGCGTCTGAACACACAGGCATTAACTGCTGGAGTAAAGTAAAATAGATTGGACATTGATACCAATTGCTGTTAAAACTTGTAGAATAGGTCTAATAAGCAGGGATAATTTTAAGAGATGAACAGAAGTTGAAAAGTGATATCAAAAAAGAGGAGAGCGGGAAATGGGTTTTTAAAATAGAGCAATATATACTCCTCTCAGAATGTGAGTAGTACTAACTAGATTGTCGTAGAATTAAATTTGAAAGTCAGAAGTTAACCCTAAAATAAGTGTTTTTAATTCATGTGTTAAAATGTGTGTCTTTGAAGTGTAAATAAAAAGGGAAAAAGGAAATGGTGAAATATATGTATGAGTATCATGACTAATATCATTGTTAAAATGAAGTGTGTTATAAGGGAGAGATTGAACAAAAGGATAACAAATAAGAATAGAACATTAATAAATAGGCTTTTAAGAATACTGAGTAAAATTTACTAAGTAACAATAACCTCTAAGGGTTTTTCTAGGCTGATTGTCATGGCTAAAGTTAAAATCAGAGAAAAACATGCATAAGGACCATGTAATATGCAAAAATACACATCTAGCTTCACATGTTTATCTATACGAATAAGAGCAACTTAGAGGATAGATGTTTCTCTTATTATTAACGATTATAAAAATTATTATATTTTATATATAATCTATAAATGGGTGAAATATATTGTTTATATAGCAATATTTTCAGAAGTGAAAGAAAAAGTGAAATAATCAAGACATTTTTTACAAGTTTCCTGTTTGAAAGGATTCTTTTCTTTTTTTTTTTATAGTTATATTAGCATGTCTAGCTCTGTAATAGCAGAACATAATTTTGTACTGTCCTGGGGATATTTAAAAAATATAGTGATTAACAAATGATATGGAAATTATCAGTTATGGGAATATCAAAATACTAACTGCACATATGGTACTTAATCACTTTTGAATTTTAAAGAAACAGTTCTTTTAATTATAAAGGTTCTGATTTGGCAATTTTGGAAAATTGTCATAGTGTTTCTGAGATACATATCTATGAGAGTGAACTACCTGCCAAATGAAATGTTCAAAACTGTCTCTAGAGAAGCTGCCAGAAAACAGCAGCTTTATGTATTCATGATGTATATGAAGGTATTAATTTTCAAAATTCAGGCAATTTCTTAGATCCAAATTTGGCTAAATGTGATTATGCTACTGCTGCTTTCTAATCAACCTGTAATCAGTCATATATGTGGAAACCAGTAATGTTTGTATATTTACTTAGTGCTTAGAAATTGTTATAAATTACCTGATTAATTATGACCCAGCTGTAGTTTCACATTTGTGAGTGCCAGAGCTGGGAGAGGAGTGGTAGTCCTGGGATGTTGATACATCACAGCTTTAGGGTTGTGTGGGTGATAATTCACATCCTGGTATCAGCTGAGGCTGGGGAAGGCACTTAGGCACCTGTCATACGGTGACTAGCATCAAGTGGGAAGGAAGCAGAAAGTAGTAACAAGGGGTAAATCTAACCTAAGTGTAACCAAGACTTCCCTTCCCAGGGAAGAGAAATTCTTTCCTTCCTTCCCTGGCTCTCATGTTTATCCTGTCAAAGACCTCACCATCGCTGTGACCTGCCTGCTTAAACACTGAGGAGGTTAGCTGCGTGGCATTCTGCATTACTCTTGTAGCAGAATTTGAAGCTCCTTGATTAAGTGTGGTTTAGCCAGCTCATCCAAAACTCTGGTTGTAACATTGTAGACATGCCTTGATGTAGTTAATTTATTTTCAGTTCTTCTGTAAGTACTGCCTTAAAGGAAATACTTACAGCATAGCCTGGAAGGGTAGATGTACTAACTTGGATGTCTGGAACACGAAAATTCTGGTTAGGACTTCAGATTGTACACTAAGTCATTCTTTATCCAGTGTATACATTGGAAACTTACCGAGCTTTTGAAATTGAGTTTTTTTTCTGTTCTGGCTGATGAAGGATTAACTTTAAGTAACTACCTAGATATACAATTCCCCAATGAGTGAAATATGCATAGGGGCTCTTGCAGAATGTTCTCCATAAAAGTGCCCAAGGTTTTAATGGCATGCAAGGTACACATTATACCCTTAATTGCTATTCTATGCTGCTGTGGACAGATGCTTCTGTGTAGTTTCTGACTGAGGAAAATTTATCTTGGCAAGAAATGGCCAGGTGTGTCACTTAGTGTCCTTCCTTAGGTAGCAGTTCTTTCTTTTCCCTGAATGTATATTCCTGAGAACAAATATCTTGTGAATACTACTACATTTCAACCCTTTAAAGGTTGATTGTGATATTTGAGTGGGTAAGCATCTACTTCTTCTTTGGTCTAGCATGAAAATTCAAAATCAAAGGAAAATTTAAAGTAATTCACCAGGTCAGTAGAAGAATTGATTTGCTCTTTTAAGAATACATTGAATTTTGTGCTATCAGGATGTTCAGTTTTCATAGATGCTGTTTTATTAGGTGGATTTTTGTTCAAATATAACAGAGGTCTCGAGTGAAGTTTCAGGATGCTATTTACACATGGGCTTCAAATGAGTCTTTCTCAAATATGTATGCTTTTCTAAAGAAACTTGCATGATGTTTAGTGCAGAAAGAAGGAAGAAATAATTTTTAATATCGTCATGCTTATTTTCTATTTTTAAGGTGAAATTCAACTTTTTGGGAGGCTTCCTCACTGATAGCTCAGGTCTGCACAAAAATGAAGGATGCTGCCTTCCTTTGCACTGCTGTGATTTGGAGAAATCAGTCTGGTTGTAGGTATGTATTTATTTTACAAGAAATACTTTTTGTTTTTTCCGTCCTGACCCATCATGCCACAGTCAGACACGTCCCTTCCTTTCATCTGTGACTCTGGCTGACAGCTGTTCTGCAAAATACTTTATGCTCTGCTCCACTCTACAGCAGGGCTGGAGCAAGGAGATGAAATGGAGATTTACATTTCCATCTCCCCTCATAAATTGCATTGCTGTGTAAGTGTCAACTCTCCTTTTTGCAAAATTAACAAAAATGAGTTGTTAGGATGCTTGTCAGGTCCCTGAGGGCTCTAATTGGCCTCAGTGGCCGTAAGAAGCTTGACCTGATGCCTCCAGGCCATGCCTGCCTGAGCCTGTTGGCTGAGCCTTAGGCCTCCAGTGCCAGCCTCAGCACCAGGCTCTGCAGCTCAGCCAGACTGAGGGACTGCACCCCACCCCTGTGATGGCTTCCTGGCTTGGTCTTTTCTCCATGGACCTCCCCACTGGTCTCCACACCGCAGCCCAACCCTGGCTTTGCGGCATGGCCTCAGACCTCCCTCATTGCTGCCTCATGCCCTGGGCTAGTGCCTGGAGCTGGCCACCAGCTCTGTGCCTGCCCACCACTGAGATCCAGATGCCCTCGCAGTGTCCTGGCAGTGCTGGTGTCTGTGGCTCTGCACTGTTTGCTGCTCTAAGTGCAAAGATGATCTGTTACATGTTATCATATATTTAGGCAGAAAATATGGTGTAGGAGACACTCTGGTTTGTGAAGAGATTCACTTGGCTGCCATTCAAATATTGGCAGCTATGTTAAAGTCAAACAAACGCATTACCAACTAGCTATAAATTTAGCGAAACTGAAAAATAGTTTTACTCCTGGGCTTGTGATTGTACGACAAATACTCTAACCAAGGCTCTGGCACACAGGAGTGTTTTTGAGAGGGATTAATTAATGTGAGGGTAGTGTTCTTCCCAGTGGAGGAGAAAGCTGATTTATAGCTTCAAGAATCAGTGTCAGCTGTGGAATACATTAACTATTTGCAGATCAGCAAAGCATGTTATGCCGTTAGGTCAGGAATGACCAACTTCATTCCTCACCAGAAATGAACACCTTAATTAGAGGAACGTTCCTGAGACTTTCAGCATCCTGAGATTTGCTGTAGGGTAGTGTGAATTTGCAACATTCTAAATGAAATGAGTTCTAGGGTTCTGGTTTCCTATATGAAAAATAAAATCCTCAAAGCAGTGAATCACAATTAACGAACAACCACGTGACAGTTATTGACAATCCCTTCAGAATATGCTGCACAGCAACAAGATGCTTTCTTCTTCTAATAAGGCCAAAGATGACATAAGATTCTATTTGAAGGACCTTCTTGTTTTATTAATCTCATTATGACTACTTGAATTGCTACATCCTCTCTAATGATTAAAACATTTGACTCCCAAGTGTGATATTGTAATGAGGATGGAGTTCATAGAATAAGGCATTGTATCGCTCTGCAAAGGCTGTCAGCAAATGGAAATATAAATCGAACACCTCAGTGTAATTTCCCTCCCATTTCTATGGAAGAACAAACTCAAAAACTTTACATACATACATATATACACAGGTTTCCAAATCCAATGAAGAATCCTCTTATGGAAGATATATTTTTGCATAATTAAATCTCAAAATATAGAGATGCCTTGAGCACGAATTAAAAAAGGAGCACACTTTACTTAGAATATGAATTGCTGATCTAAAATTGACCAACTGTAAAGCAGTATGCCTTCCTTTTCCCATCATATATGTTTTGGGGAAGGATTGAGGCTGAGTGTATGATCCAAATTCCAGTTCGACAAATTATGTCTTTGCACTTGTTCTGTGCACATCTGTACCTGAAAATTCATAAACTTTTCTTAGTTTTCTTGAATATACCAGTGCTCACTGGAAGAATATAATCGGATGCATATTCAGAAACATGTTTTCTTAAAAAAATCTTCATCTCTTATCCAAAAAAACCCCAAAAATTGTGTGTGAAATTTGGAATCTATCTTGTTTGTAAGTAATAAAACCAAACACAACAAAGATAGGGAATAAAATTTAATTCTGCCACCTTTTCTTCTGCAAGGATCTTGAAGGATAGAAACTCAACCACTCTTCAGTATGACTATCTAGAATAAAAAAACATCATACATCTTGGTCAAGCAGTCAGCAGGTATGAAATGAGTTAGTAACTGGAACGGAGAATAGTTATTTTACTCCAGGTCTTTCTTGTCTATTTTTTAAACTGGGCCGAAGGGCTTGTGTTATTTCCTATAGAATTAGTTGATCCAGCATTTGCCAGGTTCAAGAGAAATTTCTGTGGGTGCAAGCGCTGCCTTAAAATTCTTCAGACTTGCTCTACTCATTGTGATTTTCTCCCAGCAGTTCATCTGTCTCAGCATGGAAAACCCAGTGATTTCAATTAACTGCACATTTGGTTTCTTTTTTACTTTCTCCTCTTTGGTCTAATTACCTATTTGGTGGATACATCTGATTCCCCAGGTTATGTGTTGTTTCTTAATCTTAGTGAAAGCAGGATATGAGCATAATAGAATGTGGTGTTATTAGGGTAAAATAGGTTTACATTTCAATGCAACTTGGAAAGATATGGAAAAATTCCTGCTTTTGAAACCTCCTAGGAAGTAATCTCCAGGTGGTCAGGGAACCTGAGGGATATTTGGTTTAGGTAAAACTGATTTGTAATTGACTTTGTCTGGGACTAGAAACTTGCTGTCCTTTCAGATAGAATTCTTTCAAAATTAGCTTTTTACTGCTTTTTTGACTTTGGATTAGTCAAATCTTGCTCAGAATTTTGCCTTTGGCTCGTTATTTGAAACAATTCTGCAGCGCACATCAAATAAGTATTTTCAAGCCCTGAATAGATAAATGAAGTCTAATTATCAAACAAGTAGAAAAACCACCATCCCATCATCTCAGGTTTAGTCTTGTGAGAGACAGTGTGCCAAAATGTTAGAAAAAACCATGAGGACACGATTCTCTGCACTTTTGAGCATTTCATGTTGTAGATATTGGAAAAGAATGTAAAAAACCACTACTCCTCCCATGACCCTAGTTACAGAGGTGAAAATGCAGAACCAAAAGGATAGGCTGTGATCAACTATTACAAGAAAGCTAGAAAAAAATGCTAAGATACACTGTGAGATTTTTTCTGAGGGTCATTTTTAGGACATAAAAATAATTTACTTTATTGCGTGGAAGGGATTATAAATATTTGGAAGCTGTGTGGCTTGGTAATTATATCACTGACATTCAGTTGTCCAGCTAACTGAATCATAGAATCATAGAATAACCAGGTTGGAAGAGACCCACCTGATCATCGAGTCCAACCATTCCTATCAAACACTAAACCATGCCCCTCACCACCTCGTCCACCCGTGCCTTAAACACCTCCAGGGAAGGTGAATCAACCACCTCCCTGGGCAGCCTGTTCCAGTGCCCAATGACCCTCTCTGTGAAAAGTTTTTTCCTAATGTCCAGCCTAAATCTCCCCTGGCGGAGCTTGAGGCCATTTCCTCTCATCCTGTCCCCTGTCACTTGGGAGAAGAGGCCATCACCCTCCTCTCTACAACCTCCTTTCAGGTAGTTATAGAGAGCAATGAGGTCTCCCCTCAGCCTCCTCTTCTCCAGGCTAAACAACCCCAGCTCTCTCAGCCGTTCCTCATAAGGCCTGTTCTCCAGCCCCTTCACCAGCCTCGTTGCTCTTCTCTGGACTTTCTCTGGACTGGAATTTCCCAGTTGGTCTAGGATTGGGTAGATTTCTCATTAGTCTTAATAAAAGAGACCCCACAGTTGCACCAGGAGGGATCATGTTCTTCTTAATGTTCATTAAAACATAACTGTTTCAAGTCACTGCATTACTTTAGCACTGTAAATTGGGCTAAGGCTAACTGTTTTGGTTTGGGACGTAGAGTCAAATCTCAACAGTGAACCTAACTTTCATGTTTCCACATGCATTTTTATGTAGCTCATTTCATAGAGCTCTACATTTAGTTTGCAACTGTCTTTACTCTTCAATCATTGTTTAGTCCTAACCAAGCTACCAATGTTTTTAGAAGGATAAACATGCTTGCAAGCAGACAGGATACCTTGGAAGTATTGAAAGAATGTAATGTATATACTTAGCATAGTTTTCTGTAATACAGGTGTTGGAACAATGCTATTATAAGACAGTGCCAGATGCCTGAGGCACACAGCATGATTTCCTATTTAGCTAATAGATACTTAGATATGTAGTCGTGGGCTTGTGGCTAATGTCCCTTTGGCAGCGCTATATCTGATGCAAGAAAAGGAGTGAAGTCCATGTGGTATTTTTGTATGTACCTCATACTGGTATTCAGCTATTTGCCATATACTGAGTATTTTGCTGATCTAGTAAACAACTTTAAAAATGGACCTCGAATGTGCTTTTCAAATAAAGATAAAATACTTCAAAAAAAAAAAAAAAACAACCAAAAGAAAAAAAACCCACCAGATCCTTTCTGACAACACTGCAAACATCAATGCATAAGAGACACTTTCACTTTATGTTGAAGTAGCTTTACTTGTGGGAAACTCTGTAGAGTGTAAGACCTTCATTGTTGAGAAAAAAAGCATATTTAACATTCAAAGTATATTTCTGCTGGTTTAGGCCTGAGTTTCCACAAGTGCTGTCAGCAGTCGGAAAAGCACGTGGATGGAATGGCTTGTTTTCTGTTACTTGTCTAATGATTGTTTTAGTTTGCTGCAGTACTCTGCTGTTTGTAAAACCACAGAAATATATATACTTCTATCAAGATACCAAAATATGATCATTCAACCTGTTGAATTGTTCATTTACGGAGATACACTTTTTTTAGAGAGAGAGAGAGAGAGAAGCCTTACATTGGTAATGTCACAACAGCATGCCATTCTTTGTAAGTTAGGAATAAGCTAATAACCGCAAAGGAATGAATAATGTATAGCCTGAAAAAAATAAGAGGGTGTCATTCGTACTTGTGTAGTTATTTGTGAAGCCTTCCTCTTAAGAAAATTTATAGCTTTAGTATTTTTATCTGAGACTGACTAGACTACAAACTGTTTTATTCTAAAAGTTTAAAGTTGTGTGTAATGAAACATATGGGTCTTCATTGTTTGCAAATGGTTTACTTGAACTTGGGTAGCTTTGCTCTGTGCATACTTGTATGTATGATATTCTTACATTGTCCAGACAGCAAATATCCTAACTAAATGTACAATTCATATTTTAACATTGCTTGGAGGATAGTGTGGGTTTGGTTTTTTTCATATCCATTTACCTGTCTATGTATCCATCTATCTATGCAGAATGACTGTTAACTTGCTAGTTTGGGTTTGTCAAATAGTGATGCTTTCCTAAAAAAGAATAGACTTGTGATTTATATAACAACAAAGTCAATCAGTCAGAAGTCAGCAAAAGATTGAACAAATATTTCCCATACAGTTTCAGTTTTTCCTTTCTGTACAGAGCCATTAGAATACAGTCTTGAGTCATGAAGTCATAGGACTGGAGGAGATCTTGATCTCCCCTAATTTCTGCCTTGGGCCCAAACCTAAAATAGCTGTACTGTGTATTCCTAAAAAATATTTCTCTGGTCTTTTCATAAATGTTTGCAATTATGGAGAATCCCAAACCTTACCTGTCAGGCTTTGATCTCATGCTACTTTTTCATTAGAATGACTATATTACGTAGTCCAAAGAGTTGCTCACTTAAACACAACACTGATTACCTTTTGTCTTATTGATCTCTGTGTATCTGAGTTAATTTACTGCATGCTATTTAAAACTGTGCTCTCAAGACACACTTATAAATTTTAGAGGCATGCATCAATAGAAAGATTAAGTCTTTTGCTAATTTTGATGCATTTTTCCAGTCTTTCTGTAATTCAAGAAACTGATATCTATATCTTGGAGCGTAAGGTGTTATATAGCCAGAAATATCCAGTAATGCTGGTTCTTACATTTAAAACATTCAGGATTCTTTTAGGGTTTGTCCCTACCTGCAAAGCAGTCCTTCTACTGACCTTACGGAAAACTGTGAGTGCTCAGTTCTTCTGCAGAGCACTCTAAGCTCCCACGTCTATGTATTTAGACAATAAATAGACAATTAATGTCCTACTTTGAAGAAGTGATCTCCCCCATGTGATTCGAGAGGTAGTATTGGTGCCAGAGCTATACACCTGGCTCATACTCTGTTACCTCAATTCAAAGAGTACAGCCAGGAGGTAATTATGGTCTACATACATCATCTTGGAGGTGGGAGCCCATTCCGCCTTCCTCTCTGTTACAGTCTCCTGGGTACAGGCAAGGTGCAGTTATTTTTTGAACTTGTGTAGAACAATGCCAGTCTACTCCAATTCAGATCACATCAGTTTCCAGAGAATGCACACACTGATTTTGCAGTATTTTCCAAAACTTTCTAACACAGTGGAAAAGCAGAACATACTGCATCCTTCTAATTAAATGCCTGGGTAAACAGGGTGGAATATTGAATTTTTAACCCAATTTTTGATGGAGATTTTCTGACAGGAGAAAGCTTAAACTATGAGCAGCTCTAGAAAGGACTACACTTGGGGATGAAGACAGGTACCCTGGCTTATCTCCTTAGCCCAAGACCCACAGCACAGTAAATCTGTATCTTCTGCTTATTCATTTCTTATGACTCCTGTTATATCTTCCATCCCTGCAGCTCATCTTTTTATTCCTTCCTCTCAAAATCCTCTAGACGTATGCTTTCTTTACTTTAAGTCACTGGTATATACGTTTTAACTTCATAGATATATATGCCAGGTAGGGTGACTTCTACTTTACTTGAAAAATACCACAGAGTTCCATGGGAGTAAAGAGGACAGGATCTAACTGTTAATGTAATTTGTTGTCCCGCTGGAGCAATGAACAGACTTTTTTTAGTTGACTCCACCTGTTTTCACTTCTGTACCCTTGTGATTATTCTGAAGGAGAGTAATATGTGGTAAAAGCCATCAGAATTTTAGTGCCTGATTGGCTTTTGCTGTAGTTTTGTTCTCCATTTCTTATACTCTCATATATATAGCCACTAAGAGCTCTATTAAAAAGTTCTTTGATCAGGGTAAAAGAATTATCAAAGCCAGCAAACTAAAAGTTGAATTGGCAACCATATGCTTGGAAAAAAAAATGAGCATCATTTGGCTGTGAACTACCTTTAACTGAGATTTAATTACAATATTCATTACTTCAGAGACTAGGAAAATCCAATATGACAATCTTAAGGGACCAACAGTAATAAAATAATGAATGAAAAAATCTAAAAAAATTAACTGAATGAGAGAAGATATCTATATCAGTAAAACAAACTATCATAATAAAAACAGGCATTTAATTTCAAATGCGTGATTGTTTCGTGTAGCCTTTAGAGAAAAAGGATAAAAAGAGAAACTCTTGAAAAGCCACTGAAATGTGTGCTTGTGCTCCTTCTAGATGCTGAAGATGGGTTTTCTGTCAGTTATGAGTCCTTTCTGCTAATTTGGGTCAGTCATACATATATATTGTTGTAATCGCTACAACTTTTTAGTCCTTATTGGCTTAGTTCCATTGCTGTCACACCAAGGTCAAATTCCAGCCCATGTGGTGAGTGACAGAAGAGTGTAAAGGTCACAGGACTGCTTTTGCAAAATATACCTGATACCTGGCCATAATGTCCTTCTTTGCAAATTGCAAATAGTTATTACTTGATTTTGTTTTAAAGCAGGTAATTTGCATGTGAGCCACTTGGATTCTGCAGCTGAAGAATATTATGATATTTAATTCAATTATAATTTCTGCAGTATTTGTTTTTATCTTTGTTTCATAGTAGCAAATACATTTTAATAAACTATGTATCAGCTCTGGGCACCTCATATAAATTCTGTAACTGACCCAGGGTTCAAGTGTCAAATACTTGTTTTCCAAATGTCAGCATTTTCTGAAACTGCACTTATCTTGTCAATTAATATTCTTCTTTGCACTATGTTGTAAGGTACTGGCATTAATCTGTCACAATATATTAAGGCCACACCTGTTGCAGATAATACCACATTGCCACTGAATGGTTGTGCTGCTGTTCTGTGTATCGAACTGCTGAAGTTGTCATAACCTGGCGACATCTTAGGCTTTTCTGAAGCACTCTCATTAAGCAAAATGAGATTTATGGTAAACCATGGAAGAGAACAAAGAATACTACCTTTTAAGACAATATTTTCATTATAATTTTTACAGCTCATTACCCGATCTACTATTTCTATTATATAGATTTCTCTTTCCTATGTCATAGTAGTGTAAGTATGTATTTATGGTAAAATACGTATTTAACAACACAGTTCCTTCCCATCTAAAAGGTTTAACAAGGCCAAATGTCGGGTCTTGCACTTGGGGCACAACAACTCTATGCAGTCCTACAGACTAGGAGAAGTCTGTCTAGAAAACTGCCTGGAGGAGAGGGACCTGGGGGTTTGTTGACAACCGACTGAACATGAGCCAGCAGTGTGTCCAGGTGGCCAAGAGGGCCAATGGCATCTTGGCTTGTATCAGAAACGGTGTGACCAGCAGGCCCAGGGAGTTTATTCTCCCTCTGTACTCAGCACTGGTGAGACCGCTCCTTGAATCCTGTGTTCAGTTCTGGGCCCCTCACCACAAGAAGGATGTTGAGGCTCTGGAGCGAGTCCAGAGAAGAGCAACAAAGCTGGTGAGGGGGCTGGAGAACAAGTCTTACTAGGAGTGGCTGAGAGAGCTGGGGTTGCTTAACCTGGAGAAGAGGAGGCTGAGGGGAGACCTCATTGCTCTCTACAACTACCTGAAAGGAGGTTGTAGAGAGGAGGGAGCTGGCCTCTTCTCCCAAGTGACAGGGGACAGGACAAGAGGGAATGGTCTCAAGCTCCGCCAGGGGAGATTTAGGCTGGACATTAGGAAATAAGTTTTCACAGAAAGGGTCATTGGGCACTGGAACAGGTTGCTCAGGGAGGTGATTGATTCACCTTCCCTGGAGGTGTTTAAGGCAGGGTGGACGAGGTGCTAGGGGGCATGGTTTAGTGTTTGATAGGAATGGTTGGACTCGATGATCTGGTGGGTCTCTTCCAACCTGGTTATTCTATGATTCTATGATTCTAAAAGGCTGCATTTTTTGTCAGTTATCTTTCAGGTAACTTTGTTTTATCACTCAGTTTAGCTGTTGTAAATTTAAGATGTAAATTGCTATTCATACTGCACAACGCATTTTCTTCTTAATGTCTTCTCAATTTCTTCTCATATACATATATGTGTAAAATAATGTAGTCCAGTGACTGTTACTATCTCTTTCTTACATTGTTAAGTGTTTCATTCACTACTATATGTCCCAAAAGAACAAGACTGCTTAGTTTCATTTGATTGGATTTTAAAATCTATTTGATGAGTTAGGTCCACCGAGGCACACTTCTGATGTGACATGACTTCTACAGATAGCATTGGGAATGCAAAGAAAATTACTCAGATAATTCTGGTTTTGAAGTCTGCTTCTAAAAATGCACTGGATTTAACCTGAATGAATGAAAAAGCGTATAAACTGAATATTGTTCCCAGCATGTTTTCTGCAACAAGGGCATTTGTCTTCCTTAAAGTCGAACCCATACTTTTATGTTTCTCTATAAATCTGTGTTAGTCAAAGAAGGAAGGAGTGTGGGCAGAATATGAAGAGGTGGTAAACCGAAGGAATTTTTAACGAAAAGTCATTAGACAGTTGTGCTTTCAAGAAGATATATACAATGAAATTATGTGCTCTGGGCTGTATAATAGTCACTAGCACTTCACTAATAGAAAACCATAAAGTATCAATATTATGAAATTATAAACAACACAAAAGTAAATCTTGGACCCAAATGTGGATTTGGTAATTTCTCTGAACAGGAGTTGTCTGTAAAATATAAATCTTTGATTGGACTTGGCAGCTTGACAAAAGATTTGGTGGGCCTCTAGCTATAAAGCCTAAATGATATGAACATTTTTTTCAAAATTGTTGTATTAAACATGGACATTAATCTGTATACATATGATAAAATGTCGTAGTTTGTCCTTTGATTCAAATTATTATTCTTCAGTAGTTTAATCTACTGAAAATAAAAGGCGCTTCACTTATTCTGAGGAAAGTAACATTTTTGTGAATGAATTCCATCAAGATGATTAACAGAATGAATTGGAGTATATGTTACTCAGAAATTAGTTTAACAATATTTTCAAATATTATATATGCTAGATGGGAGCAAGGTGGAATACTGAATGACTATGTAAGACTGAATTTCCATTAGCAATATTATGATTCCAGAGTAACCTATGTCTTTACTTCCATATCATCCATATGCATAACCATCAGTACCTCTCAAGGAATTAACAATATCATTACTTATTGTAAATGATCTTAGTAATTCTGCAAGAAAACACAAAAATAATTTATTTCTAAAATCAGCAAATTGCTCTGACATGTTCAAAGATGTCAGGTATCTAGTCAAGAGAACAGGAAACTGAACCGAAACAGACTTGAGGGTGTTTTTTGCATTTATGAAAGAAACGGACATGATAAGGCTTATTCACAAGTTCATTAATTTGATATTTAAGAACAAAATACATTATAAGGAAAAGAAACATAAAAATTGTTAAAGTAGGAAGTTGGCTTTGTCCTTCTTTGAGGTGTATTTAAGGCAATCTTGGGAGAATATTGAAGTAGATTTTCAGAAGTGGAGAAGAGGAGAAAGAAAATTTCTTTTTGACATAGATTAAAAAATGTACACTTTTTTTTTCTTCTGGGAACTTTTAAGTATAAAGTAGAACAACATTAGATGGGACAAGAATAGGACAGGAGATCTTTTTTTCCCTAGTTGCTCTACTTCCAAAGTTTGAAGAGAACTCTAAATCACACTATGTCAAAAAATGTTCAAGGGCACAGACTCAGATTTCTTTTGTGGTCAGTGTGGCCTCTGTATGTAAACACAGATCTGACAGTTAGTGTTGACTTCCATCGATATGCTACCCCTGTAACGTCATGAGACACCAAATGTCCATGTATCACAGCTTCTAAGTCTGGTAGTGGAGTACAGTGATACTCTCCTAGGCCCCAGCTGTAGAATTGCATGTCCTCTCACTACACGCGTAAGGATTCCTGTTGTGCTTGTTTAGATTCTGAGATCCAAAACAAAGATCCAAAGAAATTGTCCCGCTGGGAATACAGCTGTAAGGGTAGATATCATAGAAGACTTACTGAGGTTTAAAAAGTTGAATTGAAACATTGCAGTGATAAAGACTTTGCCTTAGAATTCCTACATGTTCACACAGTGTCTGGTTTTTTTTGTAAATACTGAGTAGAATTTCTTTGCACGTTCCAGAAATAACTTCTCATTCTTTTGATAGAAGGAAAGAGCCATTAAAAAAAAAGAAAGAATTTAAATTTTAAGTCTTCCTACATTACCAAGGACAAGTCATAGTGGGCATAAAATTCCTTAAGGTCTATTGTATGTCATATCCTTCAATGAAATACTATTTTGACCAAAAGCTTGTTAATCCTTCTATCTCTCTATCACAACGAAAAGCAGATGCTATTACAATTATTTTGTCTGTACTTTGTTTTCACAGCAAGGTAATGCAATTTATAACATCAAGTACAGTGAATTAATACATGAAAAAGTATGTTTTCAAGAAGTTTTGAAGGAGGGGCTTTTGATCAGATGATAAGTGATGTGTAAGTCTTATTTTCTAAATGAGCTCTCTCCATGCTATTATTAGCTTTATCTACATCACATCTCTGAAATTCATTGCTTAATATTGTCTTTCCATTTATTTTTGAAGAAGAGTAAATTCTTTCTAGTAGTTATAGAATCCAGTGAACGAGGTCTTCCAGACTTTAGGGTTTAAGCATTTTGTGTTCTAGTTGGTGCAAACTGCAAATGAAGATGACTTTTATGTTATAAAGCTCTTCAATATGGCTATCTACCAAGGATACCTGCTAGAAATAATCTTTTAAAGCTCTTCAGTAATTTTTCTGTTGGAAAATGAATATGCTCGAAAGCTGAAATTTCTGCAGGAATGTAGTGTAGAAATATAGTTTCAAATTTTGTGGTTTTAGAGGCTGCCATTTTCTACATTTCATTTTGAATGGGGCATTGGAAAATGTTTTGACATCTAAAGAAATGCTGTAAGCATTTAATGGCAATGTTACAGAATGGTGTTTACCCATATAGAATATTTAACTGTTGTTTCTTTATTAATTTCTGTTCTATAAACATTATTTAGAATTCTCAAATTGGAATTCATTCAGGGAGTTTGCATTTATCTTATATCTTGGGAATAAAATAAAATATTCAAAACATTGGAAATACCCACATACTAAACAACAACTTTATGTGATCTGCATCCCATGTTTTCTGTGGAACATAGAAGTACCCTGGTAACCAGCATCTCATTGTTATAACTGTTGTGGAAGTATACAACAGAAATGGTCTGGGACCTATGGTGCTTATGTCACAAGAAATATCCTACAAGAATGTAAAGTGGTTTTGTGCTTTACTGTCAGAATATAGTCTGTTAAATATCAGTTTTATTATTAAAGTATTGTCAGGAGTTTTCTCGAAAGTTAACTGGCTAACTTGTAAAGAAACTAACAGTGACTTCTCTTAAGTTTTCTCAGTTAGTTCCAACATAAAACCAGGAGTGCTTTCAAATACCGGGAGAATGCAGGCTGAAAAGATGCATTTTGCATAAAGAAATAAAGAATAAAGGTTTGCTATACTTTACCATTACTTTATTTTACAGCTGTAGTAAGACTGAGATAGCACAACCTAAACACATGAAAGCTTTACTGGCATTCACAATACATCTATATATCTATATCAAACTCAAAGTGCAAACATGCACTTCATATTTTGTTATATTTTGAATTTTCTTTCCAGTTGGGCTTACTGTAAGTATTACGTGTATTCATGGAATATTAGCATATAGTTGAGGCAAATTTGAAACTGCTATCATATTACAATCTGAAGAAAATGCACCATTATTACCAGGGGTGTATTTAGCAAGCTGCAATACTAAATGAATAGAATGAAGATCCTAATTCCCATTCACTTATGAGAAATGATTGCTCCAATGTACTGGCCAGCTTTACACTGGAAAAAAAAGAAAAGTGATGGAATAGAAAAAGTGCTTCGTGAAAAGAATGTAGGATGTCTGTGAGTAGCAGTGTTTTCTAGGAGTGCACAACCATGAAAAGAAATATTTAAAACACATGGACAGTACTAAAGTAGTTTAACAATTTAAACTATGTCACAAAATTTATGCACTCCTCCTGCTCACAGAGGAGCCACTGAAATTTAAGTGTGTTTCAAGATTTTATGAAATGGACATGTCTGACAGATGGGAACAGTCTGGACTTTATAACCCAGTATACCCTTCGGTGTCTGTGCTAGATGTTCATACTTATTTCACCATTTTTACTGCTTACTAGCATGAAGAACTCAAAGTCTTGCTTCTGTCTGAGCATTTCTTATTACCTGTGTGCATGTTCAAGATTCACCTCCTTTCCTTGTATGCTCCCAGATCAAATATTCTTTGTTCCAATCGTCCTATAAGCCATAATCTACAGTGGTAATAATATAACCTTTGCTCTGTCTAAGGAGCAAAGAATTCTACAAATTCAACAACTCTAAAGCAATACAACTAAAAATAATAAAAGAGACAGTACGAAAACCAAAAATAGTTGATGAACTGGAATAAATCTCCTCATTGATGTGATAAAATGATATTGGAAAAACTGGTACATAAACCAAATTAAAATAAGTAGAAATATTTTATATTATATAGATATATTTTATAAATATAATTTAAATTTTAAAATTATAAGATAATTTTATATTATTTATAAATATGTATAATATTTCAGTAGAACTCCTTGTACAAACAAGAATTATTTATTTTCCTTGTTACCAAAAGTCTAAATTCTATGCAATACCAACAGGTAAGTTTCTTTCAACTATAGGCAATACATGCCACGTGGTATAATCAGGCCAGATTAGTTGTAAATTATTTTTAAAAGTGTGATAGTATTTTCGTTTCTTAGCAGAGTGACATTGTGTGCAGCATCTGCAGTTGCATGGTTTAGGAAGTTTCATAAAGTAACCAACTGTAATTGTTTTAGATTGAACTGAATCCCTGAACTGTCATTAGTTTAGATGTGTTATATTTTTTTACAGTAATGTATGCTAGTTTAGTAAGAAATCTTATACTTTATTTTTAAGAGAGATATTCACTGTCATAGTTTTAAATATTTAATATCTACTAGAAATCTGAAGCACTTGACTTATGATCAGAATATGATTTTGTTGAAGAAGTTTAGGACTTTATTTTAAAATATTTTGAATGTTTCCCACAGGTGTCATAACATCCAGATGTTGCTAGATAAAGTCACATTTGCAGATAGATGCTGAAGTTTTGCTCTTATCGTTATTATGCTTTTAAGCTATAGCTTGCAGCTGATACTATTAATGATATACTTTTGATTCTATCCAGATGTCTGATGATGAAATGTGACTTCCATATTCCCTGACTGTGGTGCCTTCCATGCCACAGTAGTACTGCAAAACCACATCCACTGGGAATGGAGGGTGGTTGTGATTGACGACTCAAGGAAAAGAAATGCACATTTCTATCATCTGAGGTAACACACATATTTTCTTTCATCTGTAAAGTGGGGGAAATACTAATTTCATTGTGCAAGAACTGTGAGATATTTTCTAAGATGATGTGTACATTCTGATTATCTGCATGTGAGAAGACTCATTCCAGTTGGAATAAATGTGTGTTGAGGAGGGGATTATCTGCAAGTGCTTTCAAGGAAAAAGGAGTGCTGATTCTATGAGAAAAGACAAAAGCCTGGCTTATTTAGCCTGGGAGAAGTATTTGCATACTGATACATTTGCATTCCACAAACAGATTAGTATCAAGAGGCAGGAAGAAGGAGAGGGGGTTGTGTGTGTGTGTGCAAGTTTAGGCAAAAGTCTAGTTTGCCATATACGAACAAAGTAACTTACTTAAAAAACATTCATCCTAGGCTGGAAATTATAACAAGCATATATCTGCTAACACAGAGATATGCTCAAGGCTCTTCTGAGAAGTGGTGGAAGTATTACGCTACAAGACTGTTAGTGGTAGTAAGTGCTTATGGTCTTTAGCACAGATTTATGACATACAAACTGTTTGGGGAGGCTGGTGGGTTTTTTTTCTTTTTTGATACCACTGCTGTCTGCAGGAAGTAAGATTACAGTTTCCATTTCTATAATGGGTTTCCAGTTTTGCTGATTGGTGCTAAGGTAGATTGTTTTTTACTTTACCTGACTTGACCCGTTACATTTTTTTCATTGGATTTTGGTGATGTAAAATACATAGTATTGACCAACCTTGGATTTTCTGTCCTATTTAAGTATCTTGAATAATATCTTGTATTAAGAAATTATAAAGGTTTGGGATTTTTTTTAAATCCATTGTTCTTAAATTGTTGCCATTCACCTTCTGAAAGTTTTTTTCATTTTGTTTTGATCTGTGCAAAAGGCATAAGTTTTGTCTTTACCTTGAGGATTTTTGTGGTGTTTATGTTCTTGACAGCATTTCAGAAATCTCTTGTCTTTATGTAAGAGATGAGTATACAGTGCTCCTTCAGTACTGCAGATTCTTCATTTAACAATGAAGCTATTTCATAGGATAAATTATAATGGATTGAGAGGTTCACATATTAGCTGAATGTTATTCACTCTACTACTATTGGAGAATACAAATCGTATCGTTTAAGTGATTGTTTCCATTTTCTTGCTTTCAGAGTCAATGGGTATTTTGGGCCCACTTGATACCACTTACTGAAAATTCTTTCTGAGAGTGGTTTATTTGCTATTGAGATAGTTTGAAAAGCTGCACAAAACCAAGCACTTTTCAGATTCTACATTAAATTTATAAAGTGGTTTGGGATTAAACAGGACAGTATATCTAAGATTGGGAACAGGGAATTTACAGCTCTTAATTCAGTACATATCATACTTGAAATCATCATTTTACATTGGATTACGTATCTGTGATCATGTGCCTTCATAAATTTCCAGAGGAAACCAATGGGAATCTCACTTACCTTTTCCAGATATGTACAGTTTAGTTTTAGCTTTCAGTGGTGTGCTGGATAAACTTTATAATAACTAGAGGCCAAATAAAGTATTCATTATGACATTGTTTTCCTTCTGATACACTGTTGACTATTATTGTACTTACTGATGCAAAGCCTTTTATGTAGATATATATGATTACATGGATACTGGCATTGATCATATTTCTGCTTTTTCTGAGATTGTAAATCACTTCGTTCTCTTGTGGGTTCACATAGCAAAGAACACTCTGGATTAAAAAATAAGGGATTCATATGTTCATAGAATGGGCTGGGTTGGAAGGGACCTTAAAGGTCATCCAGTTCCCCCCTCTCAACCCCTACCTTGGACAGGGACAGCTCCCACTAGATCTAGCTGCTCAAGGCCCCATCCAGCCTGGACTTGAACACTTCTAAGGAGAGGGCATCCACAGCTTCCCTGGGCAACTCATTCCAGTGCCTCACCACCTCCATTGTGAAGAATTTCTTCTTAATGTTCAATCTAAATCTTCCCCTCTCCAATTTAAAGTCATTTGATAACCTCGTCCTATCACTACATGCCCTCGTAAAAAGTCCTTCTCCAACTTTCTTCTAGTCTCCCTTCAGGTACTTGAAGGCAGCTATAAGATATCCCTTCTCTTCTCCAAGATGAACAATTCCAACTCTCTCAGCCTGTCCTCATAGCAGAGGTGCTCCAGGCCTTTGATAATCTTCATGAGATTTGTTGTTGTTGTTCTTGTTGTTATAACTCTTTGGATGAATCTTCATTCAGCAAAGTTTTAAGTTCATTCCTGCAAGTTTCCAAACCAAACAGATCAATCATGTTCATACTAAAGGCTGAAGTGATGTATCTAGCACTGATAGCTACTGGGATCTTTATAAGATGGCCAAATAACAGAACAATTTCTATGTGGTAGCAAATGCTTTTGCGTGATCCCTCTGTAAGTAGAATAAACTTACTACTACATAGGTGATGATATGTATGCACGTATGTCAGTTCAATGAAATGCCTATGATAAAGTCTGACTTGATTTCTAAACAAGACTAAATCAGCAACAAACATACAACCATCAACACAGGCTGTTTTAGAAAGGGTAGAGAAGGTCTTACTGAGAAATGATAGGAATTTTCATCAATACCTCCTGAGATATCTGTACTGAGAACAGCTTTGCATTTCAGTAGACATATGAGATTTAGATATTGCATTTCTACAAGTACACGCATATGCAACACGTGGAGACAGGGGCATCCAGCTGTGGTCTCATTGAAGAGCACTGATGCCTAAGGTAGATTCATCCTTTGATTACTGTTACTTCTTTTTTCCTTGGAGATCAACTAAGCTGCAACTGTATAGGAGCTTGTTTAACCATACAAATTAGTATGAACATTGGCAGCATTCATATCTAAAGCATATTGGTTCTTTATCTGTATTCATATTAGCATACTGTGTTAAATCTAAGCTTCTTTGAAAGCTCATTATATTAATCAGGGGAAAAAGGCACTCTTTTCTGGAATAAGAGTTATTCTGTGTGTGAATAATTTGTAACAGCATATACAAGCAAGTATGTACCTAGGACCACTTTTTGAATTGATGCAGGCATTTTATCTGTTTTCTCTTTGAAGATTATCTTTGAAGCTGTCTTTGGATTTGCCAGAAGTCTGCCGCCTTGTCTTTGCATTTGATCATTTATTCTGTTGCTAGATATACCAAAAATTTTGTTTGTCTTTTTTAATGCTAAAATTATTAATAGTTTTGTTAACTCATATAAACAAAAAAAATGCTCCATTGATCTCCAAGGTGAGGATTTGGCTAGTCCTAATGAAATATAGGTGCGTAGTTAAATTAATCTGACATACTGAACTTTCCACCTCATCCTACTGAAGATGACAAGCAAAACTGGAAAATGATGCTAGATGATAAGCATAGAAATGAGGACTAGAAATGGTTAAGCAATATTTAATCTGAAACTCATTAAGAATATGAACGATCTTATGGCCACTCCACTGTTTCTTATGTCAATGTAGTGCAATGACTCTCCTCTACAAAAAGACATGTGTGGACTAGGAAGCAGAAGGAGTTGTTTTCAGTACCCAAAGATGACTGTGGTAAAATGAAAGAAAGGAAAGGAGATGCCTACATTCTTAAGTATATCTGTAATGATTTCATAGACTCTTAAAATGTACATAGATATTTATTTGGAGAATAGCTGAAATTGACAGAAATTTTGTGGTAAAAGAAAAACATTATGGAGCTTCACAGCTGCCTGACGTAAGCCTGTATATAAAGGTCATTCAAGCACAATACAGAAATGAGAGTAGGAATTCAATGAGGGCACAAATTTATGGCAGAAAGTCATCAACCTTTCATGCCTAGTGGACTAGAGGATAATGAATGTCCTGTGGTGAAAGCCACCGTGCCCAGTGGAATAGGTAGTGGCATAGTGGCCCGTCTTACCATTTGTCATGTATGTTGCAGTTTCAGTGAAAGTATCTGGTTTTAGGTTCCCTGTAAATGTGAACACTGTTTCAAAGGGTAACTGGCAAGTATTTGTTCTCTTGGTGCAGTGAAATACGAGAGCGTAGGAAGCAGTCAGTATGCAAACAGTGAACTGGTAAATATAAAAGGCTTTTGCACATTGTGAATGTGTGTAATAAGTAAAATGTAGACTAATATCAGTTTCTTGTCAAAGGTCTGTATTGTACTTTGTCTCCATTTGACTCAGTGTGCTCATTTTTTTTTGTTATTTTATCACATTCTTTTGTCATATTTTTATTAGATTTATGGGTGCAAATCATTTTTGCACTCCTTGGGCTGAAAACAGATGTAAAAGCAATTTTGTCACTTATTTGTTGTGAGAAAATAGATTTAAAGTATTAAAAATGTTTAGTTACAACTTTACCACATTTGTTAGTAAACTCTAAAATACTATCTTTATCTGAGAAATATTATGCATCTGTAGAACAGTAGGAGTATATGGACAAGTTAAATAAAATTGCTATGTTTAAGACTGTAGAATTTCCAAAACAGGTCCAGGCTGAGAGACAAACTTTTAAAGCAAATAATAAATAAATAAATATGTGGGAAGTGCTTTGTGAAGAATAATTCCCATCATCATCACAAATCTATGTGGTATATCCTCGTTACAGATAAAAATAAGTTCCTTGCAGATACTTTCCACTTCAATATGCAGGATTACTTACAGATGACTCTAAGATGAATATTAAGAAGTCACACAACTAAATCTTTCTATCAGAATTATACCTGTCCTTTAAGAATGTTTAGAGTGTTCTACTTTGCTTATATTTGTAGATTTTTTAGGTAAATGTTTCTAATAATTGACCAAAGTTTCATTTCATATTCCCAGATCAGCTGAGTAAATGATTTTCAGCCTTCTCCAAGGTGAGTTTTGTGCAAGTTTTAACCTGCATGCATTTTTGATACACTTGGAAATTGACTTTCATTTCCTGCATGCCTAAAATAATTCCATGTCTTGTTAGATTAATACCATACATCATATTTTCCTTAATAAGTTAAGAAAATGTCTTCCTTAGAGCTAAAACACGAACTGGGTCTTAAAGATTAATCAGTTAGTGGGTAACTTGCATTTTATAAGGTAGAAATACAGGCTGGAGATAATCATGTTTAAAACAGCATAGTTATCCCTTGATAAGATGTATTTTCATATGTTAATAATCTTTGATTTTAAACTTGGATAATTTCCACTGAGGCTAGCACAGGAAGTCTATTTTTTGGTTTCTTTGGAAAATACTATTGAATCTAAACTCAATTGAAAGCTACTTAATCTGTCACCTTCTATGATTTCCTGCTCTGCCTTGCAATTATGTTGAATAACATGCATGCCAGTGGTAGAGATCTAGTGACTGTTTTCCCCAAATAATTCATTCGGTAATTTTTCAGTTCTGGAGTCCTCTGCACAGGAAGGACATGGATCCATTAGAATGAGTCCAGAGGAGATGGCGAAGATGATCAGAGGGTTGGAGTTGAGGACAGGCTGCGAGAGTTGGGGATGTTCATCCTGGAGAAGAGAGAAGGCTCCAGGGAGACTTTATAGCAACCTTCTAGTACTTTAAAAGGGCCTACAGGAAATTTAGGGAGGGGCTCTTTATGAGGTAGTGCAGTGACGGGGCATGGTTTTAAGATGAAAGACAGTAGAAGTAGATATTAGGAAGATTTTTTTTTACTGTGAGAGTAGTGAGGCACTAAAACAGGTTTCCCAGAGAAGTTGTGGATACCTCATTTCCAGAGGTGTTCAAGGCCAGGCTGGATAATGCTTTGAGCAACCTGATCTAGTGGAAGGTGTCCCTGCCCATGGCAGGGCTGTTGGAACTGGATGATTCTTCAGGAACCCTTCCACATCAATCCATTCTATGATTCATTCTATGATTCAGAGAAAAAGAGGTCACAATGAAAAGTAGTGTTCTTGTAAGGGAATTCCTTCATTTTGTTGAGATCAGAGATTAAATTCTTCTACATTAGATAATAACTAGGAAAATACCCTTATTGTTAATAAGTAATTTAATGCAACCCTAACAAGCAACTGCAAGTCTTTTTTGAAATGTAAGTTGCACAGTTACTCTGCTATTGAACTAGTTTGTGTAAATCATCTTGCCTAATGTGTATTTGTCTGATGCTGTCCTCACATCTGCAGACTTAATGTTGTTCTTTTTAATGTGTTCATTTTATTGTAGTGAGATTGTGACATAAGTTTGCCTGTCCACTGGTTGCTTATGATTCTATCAGTGAGTTAAATTTATCTTAACTTCCTTTGCCAAACTAGTGCATGCGGGGGATGTTCTCCATCAGACCCAGATTTTATCTACAAGTTGAAAAGAATAAAAATATAGCACTTAAAAGCACTGTTCTGTTTGCCTTCTCAAAAGGCTGCAGGAAGCCTCTTTGTAGAAATTGTAAAGCTTTTCAAACAGCTTTTTAAAGGTTTTATGTGTGTGTGTCTGTATGTGTGTAAGGACTTTGTCCTCCTGGTTCCTTTATGTAAAGAGCAGGCTGTGCAAAACCGGAAAAAATGCTTTAAAAGTTTTACTGCAATATATTTCTTTGCCTAGGAGTATTGAAGACTTTAATATATATACTTTTTGTTTTGCTCCTTTGCCTTTCACTATACGTTCCCTGGTCCTTGGGCTCTGTCAGAGGGAGTGGTGATGTTCATGAGATGCATCCTGCCACTACTGGGTCAGATGGTTAATAGCACTATATTGGAGAAAACATGCTGCCTGTTTATCACACCTGTTTTACATTTATATGAGCCATTGTTCTGTGTGGTTCAAAGTAGAGCCCCAGCTGACAAATAATTCACTTGCAAAGCATTCAAATAGTTTTAAGCAATCATTTGGCTGGTTTTCAGACTGTGTCCTGCTGTAATTTCTATCCTTCAGGGAGAGGGGAAGGTTCTCCTGCATAATTATAGCAGTCATTTTGCAGTAATACAGAGATACCTTGAGGGGGGAAATCCTTTCTACAGAATATGTATAAAAGCAAAATATGTTTTGAAACAGAAATGCATAGGTGTTTTTTTTCCTGAGTTCTCTGTAGAAATACTGACATAATTTCAAAAATATTACATAAAATTGGAATAATGTTATGTGTATTCATAGTGTTTCCAAATTGATCTCTGTGAAATTTTACTGTGTAATAACAGGTTTATTCAAGCTAGAATAAAACTTAAGAATTTCTAAACTGCAGTATCATACTAGAAACTGGTAACAGATTGTCTTTATTTTGTATTTACATATTTCAGATTACATGTGACAAATATTTTGCAAGGACAGCATGATTTGAAATTATCCACAACTCTGAAATAGATGAAGGAGTTGTAGAGCTGTGGACTGTTAAAAGCCATGAAATGAAGGGATGTTGGCAGAGAAAGAAAAATATTTCAAAATATAAAAAATCACTATTGAAAAGATAATATGAACTACGTCTAATATTGGAGAGTCATTTGTAGTGGTAAATGACAGAATCATAGAATCACCTGGTTGGAAAAGACCTCTTGCATCATCGAGTCCAACCATTCCTATCTGCCAGTAAACCATGTGTAAACTTTCTTTGCCTTAAACATTTTGTCTGAAGACTGCCCATTTGTGTGTTTTGTGGTGTCAGCTCATCTGTAGTACTGGGTTCAGCGGAGGGGCAGTGCAGGAGTGGCCACTGCTCTCCCTTGCTTGGTTGAGCCTAGGACCCGGAGCTGGCTGCTGCAGGAGTAGGTGGTGGCAGCTTGTGGTTCTAGCAAATCCCCCCAGCCCATGTCTTTCGACTGAGCAAGCTGTAGGAGGCCTAGGCATGAGTTAGCAGCTCATGGGTCTAGGAAATACACACTGTCTTTCAACTGGGCAAATTGATAGTTCGTGGATCTGGGACGTGACTACCCCTTCCTTCTCTCCCTCTCAGTCTTATTCTCCTTATCCTCTCCTCTTCTTATAAGTGTCACCATTATAGACAGCATGGACCTGGAGCGAGTCCAGAGAAGCGCAGGGAAGCTGGTGAAGGGGCTGGAGAACAGACCTTATGAGGAACGGCTGAGAGAGCTGGGGTTGTTTAGCCTGGAGAAGAGGAGGCTGAGGGGAGACCTCATTGCTCTCTACAACTACCTGAAAGGAGGTTGTAGAGAGGAGGGTGCTGGCCTCTTCTCCCAAGTGATGGGGGACAGGACAAGAGGGAATGGCCTCAAGCTCTGCCAGGGGAGGTTCAGACTGGACATTAGGAAAATTTTTTTCACAGAAAGGGTCATTGGGCACTGGAACAGGCTGCCCAGAGAGGTGGTTGAGTCACCTTCCCTGGAGGAGCTTAAGGGACAGGTAGACAAGGTGCTGAGGGGCATGGTTTAGTATTTGATAGGAATGGTTGGACTCAATGATCCCATGGGTCTTTTCCAACCTGATGATTCTATGATTCTACGATTCTATGACCTGAGTTTTGGATTTGAGTTCTGTGACAAGTGTTTAAGTCATGGGGTGGAATGTAAAGCCAGTCTGTACTTCTTTCTTTGCCTTAAACATTTTGTCTGAAGACTGCCCATTTGTGTGTTTTGTGGCTTTAGCTCATCTCTGCACCAGGTTCAGCGAAGGGGCAGTGCAGGAGTGGGCACTGCTTTCCCTTGCTTGGCTGAGCTCAGGACCCCGAGCTGGCTGCTGCATGGGGAGGTGGTGCAGTGGCAGGTGTTGTCTGCCCTTCTCGCCCTCCTCCCCTCCCTAGTCTTCCTCTGCCCGACAGATGGCCTGGGCCGGACCCTCTCAAAAGATATGTGGCAAGACCACCCCAACACATGCTGATGGGGGTCAGACGGGCCTTGTAAAAGACCTCGCAAGGAACCATGGGCCCAGCTCTTTTCTAGTATATAAGAATACCAGTCAGTATGTTTCCCTAATACAAATTAAAAATATAAATATCAAATCAATAATTCTTAGTTCCATGCAGATTTTAATGAAATAGTATGGCTTTGAGTTACTTGGAAGAGCTTCAAATAAGATTCACATATTTGTAAATTGTGTGTCTTTATATATTTTAAGCTTTATTTGATCTTTACTGCATGATCTTCTCCATTTGTCATCTACTTTCCCTGCTTCCTAGGAAGCTGTTGAATTCAGAATAGAAGTGTTAATTGGAGGCAATCCAAAGGTGGAGTTTATATTCTAATAGCATAACTTTGTTTGATCTTGAAAGAATCACACTATTTTTAGGCCATAGGAGGTGAGGATTTTCTAGTTCTTAACTTCTCAAATATGGTTTGGAGAACAAATACTATGAGGAGTGGTAGGATCCTGATAATAAGCCTAATATTCTTTAATATTTTATCAAATGTGTTTTTTTCATCTCTGTTTTTAACCTAGCACAAAACAATTTATTTTAGAGTTCATTATAGAAGTTTGGGTAAACAAAAGAGATCTTATCCTTCTGAAGTACAATAAAGAATTGTATATAGCATTTCTTTGAGAGATTGCTTTTGTAGAGCACTTAAAAGCAATGTAAAATGCTGTCTGGTTATTGCCTTTGGGAGAGAAAGCTGGTGACAAGTGGTGTTCCTCAGGGATCCATTTCAAGATCAGTATTCTGGAGAAGAACTTCATAACTTTGCATCAAGTCTCAGTCTCTGTGTATTTTCAGGCCACCTAGCAAGGATGCTTGTCAGGTGTTGCTTTCTAGTTTGAAACTGCATGACATGTTGACCTTATCTGCTTAGAGTAAGCAATCTTACATTTCCAGCTGGCAATGTTTGTTAGTATGTAACGGGTACTGTTTCACTGTCCTTTGAATAGTACTATATCACAGTGAGATTCTTTATCTCTGCGTCTTTTTTCCACCTCATTTCTCTTTTACTTTTGTACTATGTCTTTCTGGATATTTTCTGTCTTTCTTTTGTCCTTCCCACTGCTTTTATTCCTTATAGAATCCATCAGTATTTTACTCTGTTGACAATTTGTAGAGGGCTGGTTCTATCAGAGCTTGGATCAGTACCACTGAAGATGATGAAGATGTTTTCATTGAACTCAGTGAGCACAATTCGAAACAGAAGCTGTGACAGTACAAAGGGATATACAAAGAGATGGTACCTTTGGGTCTTACCAATACATAGTTCATAGTATCGACTGCATGAAATTTCAGTCTTTTGAGGTAGTATTTGGTAAGTAGTTATAAATAGTATCACACTGGCTGGCTAACTGGTGTGGCTGAATGCTAGCAACTATGTGAGGGAGAGAAAACTAAGCAGCAGAGAGATTAAGTGCACTTTTTTAATTCTCTCAGGCTCGTATCACTTGGTTTCTTTTCTTAATTGCTGTTACACCTGCATGCAGATAAGTATTTGACAGAGAAGAATCTTGTATCTATAAACAAAAATTCAGACACAACACTGTATGTGCCAAAAGTTATTTTCCTTATAATTTTTCCATGTCATGAGAGATTAATCTGTTCTGAAAAATGTTGCAATTTTTTGAGTGCAACCCTGTTGGATCTTCAGTTAGTGCAAGTCCATGAATCAGCTCATTTCAAAAGAGCTAGGAATATTCACACAGGTTGAAGTTTTGTGATAAGATCCGTGTTTATGTGACAGCTTCTGAATGTTTAGTTTGGACTAAAGAAATATAATCATCCTGTGTTCATAAAGAGTTTCTGTACTATAAAACTTCAACTGGTCTGAAAATCCAATAATTATTTTATACAAAATTATAAAGCTATAAATTAGCATATGTGTTTTAATAAGTGTAGAACCTGAGACATCCTGGAGCTAACAGCCCTTTTAAAAACAAAGAAAGAAACTACTTCTGCCAGAATTGTAGGCTTGTGACTGTTAGAGTCGTGCCATTTCTCAGATCGTTTGATTTGTTATTTTTTTCTGGTTTTGTTAAGGGATATCTGTTGTTACTTGCCTTTTGCCTTTTTCCCTGTTTCTGTGTAGAAGGAAAGTAAAAGAACCATAATGTTTAAGGCAATTAAGTAAACCACCCACAGCTAATATAGGAAATGTTCAGAAGTTAATCACAAAATGAGGGGGAACTTGCTCAGAAAATGGAGGCTAAATCTCTCTGTGCATCAGAGAAGGGCTGGATAAGGTCACAGATCACAGATACATAGAGCATAACAGTGTGTTTTATTCAAAAAGAAAAAAAAAAAGGTTGGTTGAAAGAAATCTGTTTGAGTCTAAATCTGGAAATCTATTTTTACCATTTATCTTTCAGAGTATTTCTCCTTTGTGCCCTTCCCCTTGGACCACACTAATCTGGCAGCCTAGAATGTGTTTGAAATGTCTTCCCTTGCTGCCTAAAATGATAGCTTTTATTTCAAAATGTGGCTTATTATTATTTGATCCTATAGCCCCTTAAGGCCAACATTAGCAGTTGGTGTCAGGAAATCCCAATTCCCAATGCCAAGGGGTTAATTGCTTTTTGCTGTTTGATCTTTTTATACCCACATTATATGCTACCTGACCCTTTTACCATCTATAGGAGGTACACATACTTTTCTTTGCTGGCCTACTTCTTGAATTTCCCCATAGCTTTTCCAATGCTGCCTTGCCAATTTAAAGTTACATGCTTTTCAGCCAAAAAATTGCAGTTGACCTGATTTTTCCTTTTTACAATTTCCAATTTTCCTGGCAGGAGTAGGAACGGAAATAGATAAATAGGATGGACATATGACATATATATTTAAAAACACAAAAATGTTGACTATGTATAGGGTTATGAAATTAGTCTGCTGATGTGTTACATTTGAAGAGCTATGTTTCACGAAAATAATTTTTATGTCTTTATAAACAATAGAGACAAAGTGTGTGCGATGAGGAAAGGGGAGCCCTCAAAAGCAATTCAAGATTTCTCAGATTTTAGTTTAAGTTAAGTAATCATATCTCCAAGCAAAAAAGATGATCACATTTGTCAGAAATGTTTGTCTTGTCAAGACATACCCTGCATTTGCTGAAAATTTTGTTTTGCCACCAGGCTACAAGCATAATACATCAATTTCTTTAGGGCTGTTAGGGTTAAAATTGAAATTTTATTTGTATTTTCTTCATATTCCAAAAAGCTAGGAATAAAGCTGATATTGTGTAATGAACACACTTTTTTGAAATCTTTGCAATTATTTGTAGGCAATTAAATTTTTTGTTATATACTTCAATTTCATTAAGAAAGTCACAAAATATTCAAAACAACTGAGAAAATTTAAAAAAAGCCCTATTTCATAGCTTTTTATGGTTACAATTCTGAGAAGTACATACCTCCTGGATTTTTAATTTCTTTGGAAGTTTAGTATGACAGTCAAGCTTTACAGATTTTTTAAATACCTATATCATCTAGTAAAGTAAAATAACATGAATAGGGAAGAAATTTGAACAGCAGCTCTGTAAGGGAATGGTCAATATCAGGTCTTCAGTATAAAAGAATAGTAATTTATATGGGGGGGAAAAAAGTCCAACCACTCCTAGAAATTACACATTTCTAGTTTTCTAGTTTTCTAGTTTTCTTCCAGTTTATGATGTTATTAAATTTCTTGCATGAGGATTTTCTGGTCTGACAGCATGGGAGCTCACACATAAAGTATTTTCCTCTAGCAGGGCACTTAGTTCTTGTCACTAATCTTTTAGACTACCTTTTTTCACAGCAGCAGTAAATTCTCTTGAAAACATTAGTCATATTCAGGTTTGATAAAAATGTATTGTTAATTTAGAAAATTATTTTTAGGAGAAAGTGAGAGGCCGTGAAAGATGCATACAAAAATTCGTGCATTTATGTGAGATTTATTGAATTCAGAAAATAGAATTTAAAAAAGTAGAATTTTAACTATCATGAATCATGATATGTTTAAAAGCTTAGCTGTATTGTGCTAGTTATTTGAAACATATTCAGTAAAACTACAGGTCTTTCAAAATGTAACTTGAAGCAAAATTTACATGCTCTTGAATTCTGGTATGAAGATAAAAACCTGCAAAAATCATTTGAAAATCCACATAGGAGTTATGGAGTTCACAGACCTTTATATGGGTGAACTTTGCATATTTTGAGTTCATTTATCTACTGCTCAGCAATAATTTGTTTTCTCTGCAGGGGAAGGAACTAATGCTTTATCATCTTGGAGAAGGCTGCTATTTTCATACTGGTGTTTGCCCTGAAGAGGCCAAAAGGAAAAAATTTCACAATAAGGGTCATTAGGTACTGGCAGAGGCTGCATAGGGAGGTGGTTGATTCACCTTCCCTGGAGGTTTTTAAGGCACAGATGGACGAGGTGCTGAGGGGCATGGTTTAGGGTCTGATAGGAATGGTTGGACTCGATGATCCAGTGGGTCTCTTCCAACCTGTGGATTCTGTGATTCTGTGAAAAGGACAGAGCCTCTTTTCAGTGATACAATTGCCCATCCTCTATTCATCACTGACCTTTATTCCAACTCTTGTTCTGTGGTCAGAATACATGGATATTCATTTAGTTGTTTCTGTGTTAGATCCTTCTATCTGTGGGCTGAATGATGCCTTAAAGAGCAGGGAGATCTTTGGCTACATCAGGTTGTTCAGATCCCCATCCAACCTGATCACGAAAATTTACAGGGATGGGGCTTCGACCACCTCCCTGGGCAACTTGTTCCAGTGTTTCACCATGCTCATTGTAAAAAATTTCTTCCTTATGTCTACTCTAAATCTACCGAGTTTTAATTTAAAACCATTCTGCTTTGTCCTATTGCAAAAGGACCTGCTAAAATGTCTGTCCCCAGTTTCCCAGCAGGCAAACTTTAAGTGATGAAGGGCTGCAATAAGGTCTCCCTGGAGTCTTCTCTCCCCTAAGCTGAACAATCCCAACTCTCAGCCTTTCTGCCTAGAAGTGTTACAGACCTCTGATTGTTTTTGTGGCCCTCCTCTGGACTCATTCTATCAGGTCCATGTCTTTCCTGTGCTGAGGGCTCCAGAGCTGGACACAGTACTCCAGGAGCAGAGTAGAGGGCAGAATCACCTCTCTTGACCTTCTGGCCACCAGGGTCCTTTCCATTTTGCTTGAAAGTATGAGCCGTCAGGGAGATTTCAATGTAAGTCAGATGGCCTGGCCCTTCTGACCATTGATTCTTACTGTCTGTCTGGATATTCCATGAATAAAGTTAAAATGCGTTCCTCCTTAACTAAGGTGAAAGTTAGAGTGATAAAGGTTAACTAAAGCTTTTTATTTTCATGTATGTATTTCTAAAATAGGGGAGGAATCATGAAAGTGCCTGTGGTGTTGGTCGGTATGATTAGTATTTTCTGTAAATTCTGTCTGCAAGTAGACTCCTTCAGTGTGAAAACAGAAAAGACAAAAAGCCTCATCTTACAGCAATTTCTGTCAGCCAGCAGAAAATAGTATCCCATGTATTTATTTATACATAAAATACAGAATTCTGAAAATATAATCCCCAGCTTACAAATATTTTCATCTTGGCTGCATTAACAATGGATCAAGAATCAGTCTTCTATTACCTTTCTCATTCATTATCCAGACTTTTATCTCACTACACAGTAAAAGCTTGCTTAATTTCCCTTAGGCACCTATAAGTTTTGCTTGTAGAGAAGTGCAATTGCTGTGTCTTCATATCCTTTGTGGAAGTCAGTTTATTTTCTCCTCAAAATTCAAACTGAGAAGTACAGTCAGTAGAAAAAAAAAGTGGAAAATAGAAATGTTTCATTTCAAATTCTTGATGCAATATTTCATATCTTTCATGTTTACGTAGCTCAACAAAATTGTTTATTAAATTTCTTTTCCAAAGGGCAAACTTAAGACTTCATTTTCTAGAAATGATTATAAACTGGTGTGAAATGTTGCAACAAAAGTTATAGTAGGGAACTTTTTTTGACTAACAAGGCCAAAATATAGAAAGAACAGTAGTGACTTAGTTGTTTACCAGAAATATCTTGCTCAGGCCCCAGGTTATTTTTTCAGTGCAAAGGAAATACATCTTTTCAGAAAGCTGAGTATAGGGAGAGATTTTTGAAGTGGTTAGGAAAGATTTCTGTTAGTTCAAGGAGTTATCAGAGGTAGACAACTATCCTACTGGGCTCCTGGCTCTTTGCCAAACCGGAGTAAACTACCTTCTATGTAACAAGTAGAACTCTCTAAACAACCTGCTTCTCTTATTTCTCCAGCCTTTGTATGAGGAAACAATATAGAAATCACCGTTAGGTTGAGCGAGAGGGTAGGTGAGGTGCACTATTCTTTCAGTGCATGTTTAATACTCTTCCAACTACCTCCGTGGATCTTGATAAAGGATTCTAAGCATTTATTTGGTTTTGCCATAGTAGCAGATTGCAAGTTACAAGACCTTACTTAGGAAAATCTTTGAGTTTCTATGTGCTTGTACACCAAGAACCAACCTGGAAGATTTCCATGAACTATAAACCTCTCTGTACTGTGCCACATCTACTCTGTCAAGCCATTACCTGAAGAGTCTTGTAGCTATACTACTTTTAAATTTGACAGTGACCTTTTATTCCCACAACCTCTTAGCCATTCTTTTCCAATTTGAAGGACATTATACCTGTCTGGCACCAAATGGTTCCATTAATCAGGAGTTTGAGTAAATTTTACAAAATAAGAGCAGCTAATTAAAAATCTGTAGTGTTGACATCTGCTTAATATACGCAATATTTCAAGAACTAGATAACTGTCCACCTTACAGTAGCAGGGGTCTAAGTCAGACTGTTTAAATAAAGTAATAACGAAGTATAGTGATATGATTGTAAACTTGGAGATGTTCCAAATGGAGTCATAAAGTGTGATAATTGGTTCTGAGAATTGGAATGTAGTAAAAGTCAAATTTTACAACAGTGACTATTATACAGTGGAATTAACTTGACTACTCTGGAGGTTTTAAATATACCCAGCCATTAAGACACAAAGTCATAAGATTATAGGGATTTTACTTGATTAACAGAGAGATTGGCATGTCCCTTTTAATTGTTGAAGATTAAGATAACAAGAACAACTTAATTAACATATTTAGTTAAATGAGGAGAATGTACAATGCTATTTGTTTGAACAAATTAACAGTACCTAGAGGCGTGATTAGGTAACATGTTGGAGCATTACCAAGAATTTAAGTAATGATTTGAATCATATGTTTATAGATCAAAATGTATTTAATTTGTTGTACTACCACTATTTAATCAAAGTTAAGAAGCACCTTAATTTCATTAAATTAATTAAGTTAATACTAAGCATAGAGATTACTGCTTTGACAGTGTTGAAACTTCTATAAGATTAAAGGCTATAAGATACAAGCAAAATCATTTGGTAACAAAGTAGTAAACTCAACAAAATACCTCGCAAATGCCACATCTATTTAATATATTTCTGTAAATTCTAAATTAAAAGCAACTGTTAAAGAGTTTCTACTTCAGCGGCTACAGTTGAAGTACCTCATTTTCCATGGCAACAACTCCTCAATCCTTTCAAACCTTTTTTCCTACTTAAGTTGTTTTGTTTTTTTTTTATATTGCTGGCAATTGGTATGGCATATTTTATTAAAACTTGGAAAGAAAAAATAACAAAATACCATTTACTGGACGATTACACTAACAGTAGTACATAAGCAGTGTTTGATTGCTCCCGTTATTCTCTGTTCTAATCTGAACTAATTCTCTAACATAAATTCAGTTAGTACTTTAATTAAAGCTAGCAATGTTTTGTCCAGTCTGTCCCAGTGAGTAGCTCAGCAATATGCGATGAAACAGAACTCTGCTGGACTTTCCAGGATCTGTTATCTATAGAGGCATCTGCTACCAACGTTCTGAATGCAGAGGAACAGTCAGGTATGAAGAAAATACACGTTGGAAAAGGAAGACAAGTACTAAACGCAGGCAAGAAAGTCTTTGTTTATGTCTCTGAACTCTCCATATCTGAGGTAAAACAACTTAGAAGAATACAATTTGAAAAATTTATCAAAAAGTAAAAGTAAAAAAGCATTGTATAAAATACTTTCTTTAGTAGCACTGAAGCAAATGAAATGAACTGTAATAGATAATTCCCAGTAATAATTCAGTTGGAAACAGGTGCAACAGTTGAAGTATTTAAACTGCACAAAGATGATGTTCGTTTTGCATCAATCAACAGCTGTGCAGTAGCTGCCCTTTTAAAATACGGTTATAAAATTTTTGGCAGCAGTAACAGTGAGCAAAGTCTAGGACCACATTGTTAATTTGATACTTGGATCACCAACATATATTAAGAAAAGCATTTTTGCCATTGATAACTGTTTTTGTGGTTAGCTTTTATCCAAACATGTTATTGTAGAAATGGTCAGCTGATAAAATGGGTTGATGTAGTCTGCTGAATTTAGATAAATGCTTACCTTTTTAATGCATTAAACGGTCAGAGTAATACAATGTGAAAGGAAACCTTGCACTTGAGCCATTCGGTTTTAAAAGAAAATATATTAATTTAAACATTGCAGAGTTAAATGGAGGCATTGTAAAAGGAATCTGATTCAGATCAGATTTAATATAAGATGCAAAGTTGTTGTTAAAACTGTCATGAAGTATACTGCCAGAAAAACATAATATAAAGCTTGACAAGATCAGTTGTCTCCATGTGTGAATAAGAAAAACAAGTTTATTGAGCTGTTTATTGAAAAGTCTGGAAGAAAACCATAAGCTATAGGCTGTGAATTATTTTAAACAACATAGTTTAAAAGGCTTCTAGATGAATTCTGCAGGATGTCAGGAGTAAAGCCTGTTGTCAGGACCTCAAATGTTTTTCAGCAATGTGATCAGTAGAAACTAAACACAAGAGCTTAGTGAGGGAAAATAGGGTTGTTGTGACCACTTTAGAGAAAAGATGCATTATAATCAAGGAGCTTTTATCTTCCTATTACAGACTGAAACCTATGCTTTCATTTTCTTGTCTGGGATTATAATGGAAGAGGAAAACATTGGTTAATTCAAAATACATATTTTTATATCTGGTTTGTTTGAACGGTAATAAGGTAATCAGAAGAACCTTACATTAATTTTCTGAGAAATTCAAAGACTCAAGTTGTTGAGTCTAAGCTACGCAAACTTTTATTAAAGCTGGGGTTATCTTTCATAGGAAATAGTTTGATTTATGTTGAGAAAGTGTAGAACAATGGGACTGTTAGGTATTCTGCAGTATCAGGGCCCAGAAAATACTGTTTCCTTTCTAACTTGAAACTATCTGCATAAACTTGCAAACAAATATGAATAAGACAAGACATGATTCAAGAAATGCTTCGTTTTATGTTACATGCTGCTAGGTCCTCACTGTCCTGGTCATTAAAAATCTTAATGCTGACATTTCAATAATAACCTCTCTAGAACAGAGTGAAAAGATTTCAAACCAGCACATTCCCTGGGATTGCTGTGTGGTGCTGAGTGTCATTCTTCTGGAAAAACTGAGAAGCCAAGTGCTGCCACATTCCCACCTCAGTGATAAGAAACATTGGTTATTGAATTTTTTTTAATATACTTTCATAGCCTACTTCCATGCTGAATCAGAGATGAAATTTGGAAATCAGATTGACCTTCCACCCCTCACTCCTGTAACAAATGACTTCAGATACTGGTCACATAGAGTAACCAAGTGAAAACCTAGATACTTTTCCAAACTGAGACTTTGATCCTGAATGTAACCTCTTTTCATTTTTTAAGAACTCTCTTCTGTAATCTTCATTGGTTTCTCACTGGGAGTGCACTGCTTGCCCTAAACACCCATTTGTAATGAGGCCATGTAAGCAGCTTCCTGTGTCTGATTGTGAGGTTTACCAGAAGTGCATCAGGTACAAATAATCTTTTCAAATTATTAGAATTATTCTTTCGGAAGAGGACCTGGAGAAAGATGTTTTTTCCTGGAGTTTACAAGGAACTTTCTCAGTTTCTTTTCATCTTGCCATCTGCAGAACAAAACACTAGTGACTGCTAAAATTAATTTCTTATACATATTCCTCTTTTAAGAGGTCCATGACAATATATTCTATAAACAAACAGAGCAACTTTGAACATTTCTGTAATATTTGAACATATTCTTTGCTAGTTCCTTGTTTTTTTCTTTCCAATATCAGGTGATATTAATATAATTGTTCTGTTTTATATCTCAGTCACATAATTTTAGGATCTTCCTGAAATTAGTACTGATTTTCCTTTAAAATGTAGATAAATTACTTTACGTTTTTGGAAAAATAGACTTAAATTGTCTCACTATTTTTGCCTTTCTCAACTGATCATTTTTTGCATCTCTTAAAAGACATGCTGTAGTTTAATGGCGCATATTGATTTCTTTTTTTTGTTTGTTTAAAAAGACTTTTTGTAACATAATATTTCTTAGTTTAGCATACTAATATGACTGCAGGAATCACAGGGGATTATGTAATTTAAATGTTATCAAATTTATTAATGTTTAAAATGTCATTGTGCATTATTCACAGTTTTTCATTTTTGGCAAAATACATCGATAAATACTATGATGTCGAAGAAGCATCCATGAACTTATTCTTTGAAGGCAGGTTCACTGCTTCTCCCAGTTGCTCCGCTTGGAACATTAGATGGTTGCAGCTATAGGAGAAAAAAGATCAGGTATTTGGGTAAATATCAGTGAAGAAAGGGACAGAAAGCATTAGATCTGAATTTCTAATCTGAATGTTCTGTTACTTTGAAACTTATCTTACCAGAACATAGGTCCAAAAAGTAAAGACATTGCTAGTATTAGACTGTAAAATATTTGGTAGTGTGATGGGGCCATGGTAGTTGTGTACAGAGCAGGACTTGTTCCTGGTTTTTTGAGGGAATGTAATTTGAATAGGAATTGGGTTTTTGTTTAGTGTTTAAATAAAAATAAATGTGAGATATAAAACTAGTTGGCTATCATGGGGGATTTTCAAGTTTATAACTAAATAAACCTTATTTGGACTCTAATATTTTAGATCATTTGTTTGAGCTAGTTCTGCAAAAGACACTACGTTTTTGAAGAAAATGCTGGGGAAATGCATCTCTGCTGCAAAAAGTGACACTGTTTTGGTTTTTTTCTGATCTCTTTTTATCTTCTGTTGCCTGCTTTTGTTTTCTTTTTTTCTCTCAGGCTACAGATACAGTGCAGAATAGTGATGAGGCAAAAGTCAGCATATATTAAGACAGTAATTTGCAGATAACTGCTCTGGTCTCTAATCAGCCAAAAAGTGTTTATTTTCAGTGGATGAAATTGATTCTATTCCATTCTCTGTAGATTATGAGCCAATATCTTTTCTTTTTTTTTTTTCAAATCATGTCTTAATGTTATGTTATCTTCCATCACTAAATACAGAGAGACTGCATAACGTCTCTTGTTTCTAGCTTTCTTCTTTTCTCTTAGATATATTTAGTGGAAGTTTAAGGATTCAGGGCAACTACTAAAAATGTGAAGATTGTGCATACGCCTTGCATTTGCCTTAAATCCATACTTCACTAATGTAAGATAGTTCAGCTTATGAAGAGATATGAGTTGTGGAGCTCTGCTTTCATCTGTTATGGAATACAAGCAAGTTTAGAAAAGTCTGGTTTTAGCACCATACTTGTTGAGTCAAGATAACTCCAGAAACCATTGTTTACAGTAATGGGATTCTTTGTTTAAATAATATCCTCTGACATATTATGAAAGTGAATTATTTTGTAAAACAGATGGTACTACTCTATTATAGAGCCTCCAGTGGTGTATGCCACTTCTCATCTTTGAATTTATTTTTCATTTCAGTATCAAAATCTGTCAATGGGAAATAGCAAGAGTTACAAGACTTTTTTTACCTAGCTTGCTGGCAAAAACCTTCACAGAACTCAAGCAAAAATGCATTTAAAGTCTGTTAGTAGCCATGTGTGATGAAATAAGTAAAAAACCCACTCAACTAGTTTCATCGATCCATCCTCAAGAATTTCATGGTCTGTATGTGTCATGATGGGTTTGCACCAGTATTAACTCTCATGCGTAATCAGTTTGACTGGACCAGGTTATGTTTGGCTTGCTGTGCCAATACAGATGGACTGCATGTTCTATGTGATGTATTGGATTTGATGTACGTGTATAGCAGATCTGATGAGGACGTAGGACATATTAACAAACTTGCCGCTTTGGATAGGCATACATTTTTAAAGTACAATGAATTCCCTGGTCATAGGAATCCACACTAGATCATAGGCAATCTCCTGTGAAATATAGCCTCTAAATAAGAAAGGCTATGATTTCCACTGGGGACATCATAACTGGAAAGCTCGAGCTTTGTCATAGTTATCAAGACGTGCTCTAGCTGCAGATGGTGCAGGATCAGTAGAGTTCATGTGGGAATCAGTACCATTCATTTTCTGGGTAATAATGTATTCTCTTCCTTTTTGATTACAGGGTCCTATTAGTTGAAAATGCAGCCTGACTCAATATCGAACTGAGACTGATCTCACACTAAGATAACTTGTTAGGAACTGAGTTGAGGTAATCTGGGAGCTAAATCCTTTAAGCTGCGAAAACGCATTAGTACTGGGCCAAATAGCTTCAGTCCCCTTTTTTTGGCTTACAACTGCTATCTAGCAAACAGAGGTTTAGTACTTGTAAGCAGCTGGAGGAGTTGAGGGGGTATTAGAAGAAGGAACAGAAAACATCACTTTTTTTTTTCTTCAGTTCTCAGGGCCTCTGAATCTTGTTTTACTGAAGGGAAAGCATCCTGGTTAGTCTTGCTCTCTTCCTGCTTGGAGGCCTTTACTGTACCCTGATACTTCCTTTTTATTTTATTTTTTTTTTTATATGTACAAAGTGAAGACTGAAGATAATCTTCCCTCAATCTAGCTGGTCTTTTCTATACATTTCCACAGTGCCAAGCAGACCTCCTGTCTCAGTTAAAATCTGTGTGTGTTACTGTCATCTATAATCTGCCTCTAAATGAATCACTTCCTAGAAAAACCTCTCTGTCCTCTAGTGGATTTCAAAATACCAGTAATACTTTGCTATATTTGCGTAATATTTTTCCTCTTCAGGTTGTATGTTTTCAAGTAAGTACTGTGAAAGGGTACTAATGCATAAATTTCTTCCTGAATCTTGAATTACATCAAAATAAAAAATCAAGTAGACATTCTTTCATGAAATAATTCTATCTGTCACCACAAGAAAAAAATATGAATCGTAATCTAGTGTTATCATCTAGTATCTTTCAATGATAAATAGCAGGGAAGACACAGTAACTCTAGTTGACAGATATTTAGTTATTAAAGTAGTTTGAAAGTTTTTGTGGTGTACACTAATGGATTTAGAGTTATTTGATGAAGTAAACAAAAATAACAATTTTAGCAGTCAAGATTTCATTCCACAATCTTTAGAAGCTCTACAGGTAATTATTACATTTTCCTGTCAATGACAGTGTGATGTGACAGAAGGCCTAATTTATGAATACAGAAGAAATGTTTTGAGTTTCTCCAGAAGCTTTCAAGTATGCAGGAAGACAAAAACTGTCTAGTTACATGAATGGACTTCAGCTCTTCTTTTCTGTTTCTCTCAGGATAGTTTGTAGGACTCTTGCTTTTGAGCAAATACATGTGTAGTACTCCTCTAAGGGAACTATAGCTACAATTGGCAAAACGTTGCCACTCAAACCAAATACATTTGTCTCCTATTCTGAGCAAATGCTCAAAGGACAAAATATCTGGTAAATTATAGACACTAAATCCCATATTTATTGGTACATCACAATTCAATTTCAGTAGTATATGCTATATTCACATACATTATGTTAATTTACTAGATTTTTTTAAGGTTTAATTAAAACTATTAAATGAAAGAAGGAAAGAAAGTTGAGACAAAAAAGAAATTTATATTTTCCTGACTCAGGATGAAATTCTGTTTCTTCTCTTACTCTTTATGGATGTGTTTAAGTAGCACACAAGAAAACTAAAATTGGTCTTCAAAATATTTACGAACCTTGCTTTCTTTCTTGGTTATAATTTCTTTCCAGAAACTTTCACTGAAAGTGTTTCCTCAGTTCCACATGTATGTAATCTTCACACCTTCGTGTAAGACAGCTGTGTCCTTCCCTATCTGCCATATTTTTGTTTTTATCTTGTCCTTCAAGCATGCAAACCTTACCACTCAGCTTTGTGCCATCAGCAAACTTGCTGAAGGTGCAATCAGTCTCACTATCTATGTCATCAATGAAAGTATTAAACAGCGTTAGTCCCAGTATGGACCCCTAAGGGACACCATTTGTCATGGTTCTCCATCTGGACTTCGAGCCATTGACCACTACTCTCTGAATGCAACCATCCAACCAATACTTTATTTACTGAATAGTCAAATCTACTTTGTCAAAGCCTTCAGAGAAGTCCAGATAGATCACATCTATTGTTTTTTCCAACGTCCACTGATGTGGTCACCCCATCATAGAAAGCTACTAGGTTGGTCAGGCAGGATTTGCCATACTGGCTGTCTCAATTCACCTCCCTGTCCACCATGTGCTTCAATAAAGCTTCTAGGAGGATCTGTTCCATGATCTTCCCAGGCACCAAGGTAAGGCTGACAGGTCAGTAAATCCTAGCATTCTCCTTTTTACTCTTTTTAAAAACAAGTGCAATGTTTCCCTTCTTCCAGTCACCAGGGACTTCTCCTGAGTGCCATGACTTTTCAAATATCATGTGTTTGGAAACCACCTCAGTCAGTTCCTTCAGGACTCTGAGATGCATCTCACCAGGTCCCATAGATTTATACATGTTCCTCTGGTGGAAGTTCAGCTCCATCTGCACCTTGGCCTTCCTGACCCCATTGTTACACAACTGGGCAATGTCCCTATACACTTCCCAGGTTACCCGTCACTGCTTGCACTGCCTGTGCAGTTCCCTCTAGCTTTTCAGTTTGACCAGCAGGTCTTGACTCAGCCATACTGGTCTCTTCCCTTCCCTGCCTGATTTCCAACATCAGGGGACTGAGTGTTCTTCCACTCTACCGAAAGCATCCTTAAAACAGAGCTCTGTTCTGCTTCCTTGCCTTGAGGACCATATTCCAGGGAGTCCTACTGACTAACTCCTTGAAGAGCTGGAATTTTGCTTTCCTAAAATTTAGGGTCCTGAGCATAATTCTAATCCATCCCATATCCCTCATGACCTTGAACTCCACCAGTGCATGATTGCTGTAGCCCAAGAAGTCTCTGATGTTGATGTCACTGATGAGCTCACTTGCACTGGTAATCATCAGCTTCAGTGTTACATCCCCTCAGGCAGGGGTGTCCATTACCTGGGTCTAGAATTTCCATGTTCTTTGATTAATATTCTTGGCAAAATTTCTTAATTTTTCAATGACACTGGGAGAATGTAATTGTTGCCTTTTTTGGCTTTTTTGTCTTTAACCTCAAATTTATAGAAATGTCATTCTGAATAGTCTGGTTTTGTTATGACATATCATTATCCACTGTTATCTATCAAGATGCACCTCGAAGTTTTATGACTAGCTTTTAACGGACAGTCAACTGCTGTAACTCTTCAGTTAACTGAAGTGGGTTTTTTTCGGGAAATAAGCATCATAATTAGGTATTCAACTGGAAGTTCTCCATTTGGTTCCTTCTGCAGTAACGGATGCAGATGACTTTAGATGGCCAAGTTGAAGAAGGGAGTTTTAGTTAAGCTTGTGTGACTCAGTCTTATGATCCTTATGGCTTGAAGGTTGCTACATGCGTTCTTCTATGACTGGAATTTTTCAGTGATCTTGCAGCTTTAAAACGCTTGTAGGATGTTGCGGAGACACTAGTACAAGCATAAGAATATGGCAACTTTTGTGAAAGCTTTACTTTCATGCCATCAGGTTTTAGAGCCTACTGAACTCATACTCCAAATATGACAAAGCTTAGATCATGGAATCATGAAACACGTCAGGGTGGAAAGGATCCTGAAAGATCACTTAGTCCAAACTTCTGTTGAAAAGGGAGGCTAGGTGAGATTATCTAATGCCTTGTCCAGTCACAATTTGAAAACCTCCAGTGACTGGAATGTGGCATGTCCCTGGGGAGATTGTTCCAGTGACTGATTGTCCTCATTGTAAAAAATATCTTTCTTATATCAAGATTAAACATCTCCCACTGCAACTTGTACACATTAACAGAGAGATTGAGCTCTATATGGCTCCTTGTCCCAGAGGAATCTCTGTCCCCATTGTAGATGCCCTTTAAATACTGGAAAAATGTGACATTCCCACTCAAGCTTTCTCTCCAGGATGAAAATACTGAACTCTTCAGTCTTTGGTAATCTTCATGGCCCTCTTTTTTCAGTTGTGGGGGCCAGAACAAAACTTAGCACTCTAGGTGCAACCTGACAGATGATGAGTAGAGGGGTCAACTGGCTGTATTCTCATTGACTTGCTGAAGTAGATTGTGTTGTTTTATGTGGTGCGAAATGAGTGATAAAGGTGTTTATAATTACCTGTTATAAAAAAAAAAGAAGTTTGTAACTTTTTTTCTCTGTGTAAGTCTATCTAACTTGGTTTCCAAACCCAGGATTATTTTCATTTATGAGGTACATATTAATTCTGCACTGTAACTGGGTCATATATGTGTGTGAGAAGGAAATAATGTGATAAGTATAAAAATAAATTTATAACACCTAGATTGTGTGATAGCTGTTGCTCCACATACATCTGCAACAAAAAATAACCTATTTTGGGTGTAAGTGGAAATATATTTGAAAGTGAAGGGAGGTAACAAAAAGTAAAAATGGGAGAGCCTGTCTTATAAGATACTGGAGACAGTAGAAACCGCATGACTTCACAATCCCACATCCCAACTCAGTTAGAAAAGTAAATAAAACTAGTGAGTAGTTATCACAACAGTCAACATTAATCATTGTTCAAAGACCCATTTCTAGTGCTGTGGAATGGTTTTTATTCCAGCAGCACTGGGACAACCAGTGGCATTACCGATAAATCAGATCAGCCTACAAGGTCAATCTCATTTGTGAGTTTGCACCTAAAGAAGCAAATGTTCCAAACTTTATTTCTTTTACAAAGTCACACTTTATTGCTGAATCATGCATTTGACTTTGGAGTTGTTAGTTGAGTGGGATTTTTTGAATTCTCTCCAGATTTCACTCTGAAAGAATGTGGAACATCGTAAGATAAAAGCAATGGATTTCTGATACTTAAGGATTTTTCTATAAGCTCATAAATAGTCAAACAAAATTGCCGTAAAAATATCTGCCTAGTCTCATACCAGTTATGGCTTTGTTAATGTTTAGCACCAAGGCAATAATAAAGGAACATAGACAGGAAAAGAGAGAAAATGAGAGCTGAGAGAGACAAAATTATGCTTTTCCTCATTAAGAAAAAAGATGAAATAAAATAATTTTCAAAACTTGGTTTAGGAGAAAAAAATGTAGAGATATGTTGCATTATCATTTTAAGAATCTAAAACTTTGCTACTATATATCATTTATTAAAAAGAAGCAGGATTAACGTTATGTTGTACTATTCCTAACATTATGTTGTACTATTCTTATGTACTTTGAATTGTGTCAGATCAGTTTTTATTCTAACACACAGTCAAAAGTAATTCCACATTGGTACAACTCTTTTTTAATCTTTAGGGGTTTTTTTTCCAGTAAATCACAGGTCCAAGATGAGACATGCTTGTTAATGAGGTTTGGAGTTTTCCATTTCATTGGGATTTTTAATTCTCCCCTTTTTTTCCGTGAAGTGGGAGGTTACATTTGTGGGTGAATCATATGATATTAATATTATTAATGCTGACATGTGTGTGTATTAGGCATCACATCAGTTGCTTGTCTCATAGGTGTATATATATGTGAGTTACTTTTTTAGCAGTTTGCTGCTGTCTTGGATAGACCAACACTTTTTGAAAAGTTAGGGAATTTTTTTTTAAGATACACCTAGTAGGTTCTGTTGTATATGTAGCTCATTTGCTATTTGATAAATTTATCTGTTTCATATTTTCAGTATGGTATGGCTAGCCAGAAAGCAGATCTCTTTTTTCTTTATTCCTCCTCAAAGCAAATAATCCACTGACATAAGCTTAGTAATTGATCTGAAATTAGATATACAGAATCATCCATACCAAAATGCTAGCTCTTTATTTCCTGTCAGCTTTTAGTCTTCATTAAATCAGTATATTGAGCAGTAATACAGGATGAATTGGTCAGGACTGCACTGGCTACTCCACAACAATTCTGTGTGTGGAATCTGTAAAATTGAGAATTTATTTTGTCCCAGTGTTGAATGTTTAAAACCAGTGGATTAAAAGGATGATCTGCACTGTGGAAAACTCTGATTTACATACTCTTACCCAGATTCAGACCGGGTTTTATTTGTCTTCCCAGATTGTGTGGGAATATTAAACAGATCAGTATGATGACGGGGAAAGATATTTTTGTCATCTCTGGCTTTTGAGTAAATTTCGTAAGACTGAAAATACCCTGCCTGGTTTCAACAATTATTTTTAATTTTTGGCATTGGGAGTAGTAATGAACATTTGAAAAATGTATTGGTTTGTAATGTATTGGTCCAGATATGCAAGTGAAGAGAGTGTTACAGAATGCCAGGAATCTTTTATTATTGTTCCTTTTGTTCAAATTGTTATAAGATTTACATATAAACCAGATTTAAGAGAAATTAAGAGCAGTTGTTTAAACAAGAAAATCCTGTATTTCTGTATATGCCACTGAAATAATAACTGGGTGTGGAAGTGTAATAATTGTGTAGGAGAACTACACTGTTTCAAAACATTTCTTATCAATCACAACTCTCTCCCATACCTAATAGTCTGAAAATCTAAAAAGTAATAGTTTGAATCAGAAAATGTTTTTGAACACTTATTATTTTTACAAATTTACATTTGCTGAGTCAGTTAAAAAAACCCTGTGCAATTGTTTTTGCATTATAAAATTGGCTATGATAAACTGCTATTTGCTACCTGCTTTTATATGGTTTGATGAACATTTTTTTTCATCAAATGCTTCATAAAACATTTAAATGTAGCTAGGAAGAATAATTGTCTAAATTAGCTCATCTGTAATTTGGCTTTTCACATACGAATCTTCAAGTGTTCAGTAAATTTGTGTCCTTTAACAAATGGAAAAAACGGACTAAATTTTCCCAAAGCATGTTGAAGTCCAGTGCTCGATCTGAGAACATTAGAGATGTTCAGAGTGCAGGGCTGAGTTTACCTGTACCATCTTCTGAGATCTAGGATTTGTCCTTAAGGACTCAAGTAGGTAGTTTCAGTTAAACCATCTTAAAAAAGGGCTGACACCTGCTCTTCTTGTTCAGGAGAACATGTGATCCTTCATTTCCAATCTAATGGACAGACCATACCTGAAATATTGTTTCTACTTAAAATAGTTATGCAAGGCATTGAAAGAACAAATAATGAACTGTTAAATAGAGAAGCAGTGTTAATGTTTTAAGGAGAAAATTATAGAGATGGCATTTTAGCCTTTTTTTTTTCCCACCATGAATGACATAATTTTAGAATGTATGCTACCAACATTGTCCCTTAACATAGAACTACTAAAAAGCAAGAGCCATAAGTCTGGAGATTGTTTGTTGGTTTTTTATCTTCCTTTTAGGGTGTGTGTGTGGTTTTTTTCCTCTTCAGTTTTTGGTGTTGTGGTTTTTTTTTGTTTTTGTTTTTTTCTTTTAAAGTGAACAACTAAAGGTCACTGTAGCAATAAATTAAAAGTTTGTTCCTACAGAACAATTTAAAGAGCTAGCTCCTTGCCTCCCTCCTTTTGTTCTGTACATTCCAGTTACTCATACAGTATTTCAGCACAGCCAGAAGTCAAACAAAAAGGTCATTGCCTGGGTTACTTGTGTTTTGGTCCACCATCCAGCAGGTCTGCCTGCTGCGTTATATTGTCAAAGTTAGCCTTTCTATTGATAAGTATATTGGTTTCCTGATTAATGTACCTCTGTTTTATTGGCATTTACTACAGGACACATAATTTTAATGTTTGTGTAATCAATAGGTCCATCAATACCAAGAATTCCTACTGCTAGGCTTCACAGCTCTAACTATGGGGAGTTGTATATTTCCTGATAAATACTAAAGAGAATGTAAACATTAAAAAAACAAAGAAAATTGAAGTTCTCTGTAGATTCCTATTGTATTTCACCCCTAGGAGCTACTACAAAAACTTTCAAGTAATTCTCTGTAGGAAAGGTAACCAGGCGGTACTAGCTTTTGGGGCTGGAATATAAATGTATGGAAAGTAATTACTTTTAGAATTCCCATTTTGTAGTCTCTTCATCTCAAATGTGTAAATAGCTATAACAGAAATTATGGCTTTTATTAATTTTTAGATTAAGAAATGGCATTTTAAATAGCTTTAGTTAACTTTAGTAGAGGAATGGAATTCTGTGGATGTCAGATGCTTCTAGACTTGCAGCTGTCCGCAAATTACACAAGGTACCTGAAGGCATCTACTTAAAATGTAGATGAAGTAGTTTTTGTTGTCAGAATTGTAATGGGCTTTATAATCTGCTTGTTGCCAAATAGTTTTTCTTTTTCTTTCTTGTGCCTGTCTGCTTGTCTTGCTTCTGCCTTTTAAAACCAGAGAGGGGAAACAAAATACTTTTTTTTTCCACTCAGATAAAGTAGTAAACTTAAATAATCACTTCTTTTTTCTTAAGCATTGAAGTGAGATTATCAGGAGAATGACAATAAATTACACCACTTACCAGAAACTTTGTCTACGTATTTTTCAGATTACGTTACTTCGTTTCCTTATAGTTTTTGAATAATGACTGCATTCCTGAAATAATTCACCAAACCCACGTCATACAAATCTAGTGATATTTGTACCTCTGAAAGTTCTTATAGCAGTAGTGCATGTTTGGCTGGAACAATAACAGAATATTATAAGTAGGTGCTGATCCTGATAGCTATCTCTATGGTCCATTTTAATAGCATATTAAGTTGCATATTAAGTATTCCAAGCCAGCTGGTTTGAGTCATAGCTTTTGAATGATTGTTTTAACTTGTGGAAATTCTTTAAAGCCACAGGGTTTCCTGGGGGGATGCTGTTGCTGCCTTTTATGTCAGTGGCTTTGGTTCCCAACTTCTGTTTCCTCTTTTGTTGAGTAGGGACTTTGCAGTTCTGAGGTTTCACTAAATTACTTTATACACTGTAGGACTCTAAATTCTTCCTAAAAGGCTGTCAGAGGATTGCAGAGAACTACCTTCTTGGGCCATAGAAGAGTGAAAGGACTTACAGAGGACTTGCAGTTGATGAAGCACTATCTATGTAATGTGTATACTCATACCCCAGTGCAGGTTGGGTTCTTCGGTTCACTGAGGGAAATATCTGTGTGGCAATTTGAACTTTACACTAAAGGACTGTAAGGCTTTAAAGGCTGGCTTTGTTTAGCTATTTGGTTCTAATTCTGCATTTCCTCTATAACTTGCATGACTGTATAAATATTTGTTACATAAAAAAAGGAATTGCAAATGTCTGTGTACCTCCACAGTATTTTTAAGTAAAGGACTTGCATGTATAAATCTTAATGAAGATCTGAAACGGTGTTGTAGAGTGTTTGAGTTCAGGTTTCAGGAAGCAATGACCCTTTTTGGCCTTAGGCATCCTATTTAACTGCCTTGTGATTTATCACAGAATCAGAATAGTTTGTGTTGGAAGGGACCTTAAAGATCATCTAGTTCCAACCCCCTGTGATGTCCCACTAGACAAGGCTGCCCAAGGCCCCATCCAACCTGGACTTATATCACTTTGTGTTACATGAGGGTAATGTATGTAAGTGATACTGGAAATAAAAACTGCTTGGGTAAGTAATAGTAAACCAGAAAGATTTAATAGAGGAAATGAGCTACCTTTTTTCCATAAAGGAAAATACACTCTCTTACAAACAGTTCCAGCAGAATTCAGGAAAAATGGTACTTTTCAGGATTCATTTCAGGTTTCATTTTCAAGATTGGTCATTTGTCCAACTTGTAGCCTCAGAGCTCTCCATAATTCAACTTTCACTTTTTTTTCCTCTCTTTTTAAGCAATCACTATAGCAACCTAGTGTTATCTGATGAATAGTGCACACAGAGGGCAGATACCCATACACGCAGCATAAGATTATGAACAAAAAAGCCAGAGAGTCAGGTAGACCAGTGAGGTAGTACATGAGGTAGCATGTTACAAAGAACATCCAGAGTATAAGCTTCAGTTTTTAAATTCATTAATGGGGATAAATTTTGGAGTGTCATCCACCTTAGTGGGCATTTCAACTTGATTGGTGATTTCTCCTCTAAAGAAGCATGTGAATGAAATAACAATGTAGCTGGTGGCTTCTATGACGCATAAGAGCTGAATAAAAGCTTAATCAGGTTTTAAACATTATCTTATTTCCTTCTAATTGTGAACAATGCAATCGAACAGGTATTGTATGACCAAAATTCTATATGTATCTTGACAGTTGTGTTAGTTCAAGGAAAGATATGTGAGGACAATATGAGATGAGGGAAGACAGGCTTTTCATAAGGTTTAGGAAATGGCTTGGATTTTAATTTAACTAAAACCTCCACAGGCTCTGAAAGACTATGCCAACCTTTGAAACTTGCAGTATCATAATACTTTAATTTCAGTGACTCAGTTCTTCAATGTTTATTCTTGTTATTCTAGTCCTCAACTAATACAAACTGCATCTAAATACTCCATTGGAATGGAGTAGCATCCAATGGGAAAAGCAGTGCTGCACATCTCAGCCCCAGATCCGTGGAGTTAATGAAGCAGCAACAGATTCTTGTATGAATTAATCACTTCAAGAAAAGGTGCATCTGATTCACCTGCTGGGTCCTCCTGTGTTCTTGTATCTGTTCAGAAGGAATGTAGTGAGTGGTTTAATTGCATGCTTTTCTTTCCCAGCTCTTTCTTCTCCTGCCAGACAATAAAGGACCTTTTATCCCTGTATGTCCCAGCTTTGTTCTCATAAGTCTTTACTGATCAGCCTCCTCCTTTCTGTATGGTTTGTGCCTGGGAGAGCAGTGTTAAGAGCAGGGGAAGGTAAGCATTCAGATACTCTGCTCTTACACTTCAATGCATAGTTTGTTATAGTCAAGGATTTTGGTTTCGAGTATCATATTAGTTGCAAAAAATATAACTGAAAAAGTCCATTTAAAACATGAAAAGGAAGAGGAATGTTAATGAGCTCCATCTGTTGTTCTGGCCTAATATGGACCCCCTTGTGTCTGTGGTGCTAATTCTCTGTGCAATTGGAAAAGTGCAAAGAATGTATTTTTCACTTCTTAGTATGAAAGACAGGTCTCATTTTAAATAGCACTTCTCAAGAAATGTGTCTTACTTGCTCTCATGATGGGTACCAGCACTCAGTCTGTAGGCATGCCTCAATTGTAAAGTAAGGTTAATTGTACCTCATCCTTCACCTTCTGAATAGGCGCTATTTTACACTGAAATACTAGTATTTTTATTGATGGAGGTCATTGTATTCTTCAGCTTAGCAGTTGTCAATTTACTTTTTCTATCCTTGCTCCAGGTTCTAAAAAGACTAAAGGACTTAGTAAAATCCTTTCACAGTTTTCTGGAGTGGCAATTAATACATCTGCCTATATTAGTTCTCATTATCATGGGGATGTCTGAGCTTGAAATTTGCTTTGTGGTTCATGAGAAGGATAGCTCCATCCAGTTTGGGTCATATGGAGGGTTTGGGGGAAGAGTCTGCACTTCCTTTCAGAGAATGTGAGGCCCTGTTAGGTGCTTTCTCTGGACCACACAAATGTGATGGCTCCCACTCCAGGTGTGCAGCAGGGTTGATTGGCACATCAATCCAGAAGAGAAGATAAAGGTATTTCACTATGAATGCTTTAGCAAGTGGCAGCGTGGAGGAGATGATGACAAGGAGACAAATGAGTGAGACTCGAAAAGATCTGTTATTAACAACTTTAGCCACAACTTGTCTTCTTATCTTTAGCCTTAGCTACATGCTCCTCTGCCACATATTTGAGCTCTCAAGACTGATGACTTGCTCAAACTCTAATCTTTCCTTCCTAGTTTTGTCCTGTAGACCTGTAAGGAGTGAAGGTATGTTAATCTAGTGAGCTCTTGTGAAGAAAGGTGCAGAACAAGAAGCAACTGAAAAAGCATTTTCAGGGTTGGTACGCTAGGAGTTTTTTAGTTGTGAGAGGAAAAAGAAGAGTTTTGTACTCCAAAAAACCTACTTTTTCTTTGTATTTCAGGAACAGGGCAAATGTAATGGTGGAAAAATTATGTAACTCGGGTAATTAGGATGACTCAGCTCATGTTTTACAGAAACATAAGTAGTCCATTCGAAATAGACATCAGTTTATATTAATTTAAACAAGATTTATTCTCAACTCTTAGCTACTAGGTGTTTCATAGTATACAGAATTTGAAAGAAGAGTGTGTTGAACCAGTTCTGTAGCAAGTAGAATATTAAGCTAAAAATTTGGCAGTTGTAAAATAAATAAGATCTTTACCTTTAAAACCTTTTAAACCTGAAGTAGAAAAGGGAGAGTTATCAAAATATACCCAAGCACTTAGGTACAGCATTTATGAACCTCTACCCCACGCCCTGTAGGAACTAACAAAATGAAATTTCTCTTCCTTATCTAAGGAACTGAATAAGACTTAATATTTTTCTGATGCTTCTTTGTCCTAAATCACAGGGGGAATTTGGACTGCTGAGAATAGACTGATGCGCTTGAAAGTAGCTTTGTTCTTCTCTATCCTATTTAAAACAACATAACAAGCTCCTCAGTCTCTGCTTTTAACCCAGTTATCATATGCTTTTAATTGAACATATGAAATCAATATCAATTTAGCAAAGATTTAAGAATCTATAACTTGAACAGTAGGTGCCTGATGTGAACAGTAGGCATTTGATGAATAGCCTTTTAAGGGTAGATACCCAGAGTTCAAATGTTTTTAAAACAGAAAGCAACAAGCTGTAAATTCTTTTATTAAATGTGAAGAGAGAAAGGGGTGCTGCTTCAGTGGCAGGGTCAGTTTAGATTGCTTTTTCTGCTGAACTTTAGTCCCTGGTCTTTTACACTTGCAACTGAAATTACTGTGGAAACTTATAAGGATAAACAGTAATGAAACTTTCAGGCATGATTTAGTGTTACCAAGGTAACCAATTGTAATTAATTTTAAGCACCAGCTGGCTTGTGATGAGCATGAAACCTGACAAAGGCTCTCAGAAAGACTGTTTCCCATTTTCTTAGCTGCAGTAATATAAATATGAGATATTTCTTTTTTAAAAAGCATATATAACAACAAATCAAGCTACAGCTTTCATAGTGGTGAGTTAAGAAGATTACAGAAATAGATGCAGATGCAGAGAAGCAGAAATGTGTAGCAAAAGAATGGGAATTGTGAACTCTAACTTGATGGGCCTGGGAGACTGTTTAAAAAATATGAATGTTTAGGATCATATTTTCATTTTTTTTCTTTTCTCCCATAGCAGTAGAAATGCTTTTTTCACTGCTAGCTTTTCTTAATCAACAACATGATCATTGCATAATTCCTGGACTCCATCATCTAACAGTATGTACAGTCATAGTGCATATGCAAAAAACTTAGCAATCTAAATAAGTTCTCTTCAAAATAGTAAAGCAGAAAAAGAATAAGGGCAGGTTTCATAGCCTTTGTGTTCAATTAGAAGCATAGAAGAATGCAGAGTGTGTGAATGTTGAGAAATTGAGCTAAGGTAGTGACATGGCTTGATCATTTTGCTTAGGTCTGGAGAGTTAGAGTTATTCTGTACAGTGGGATAATACAACATCAAAGCAATCATAAGTGTAGTGTTTTTTCCTTCATTTTTCAAAGAGAAGGTATTCTAATCCAAAAGATCGCTAATACTTTATGTGAAAATAAATATCCTATCTTAAATTAAGAAGTTATTAAATTCAAGCAAGTAAAATCAGTCAATTTTTCATTTGGTTTTGATAGTGACCTCCTTAATCACATCTGAAAGCTTAAGATTAGTGAAAGCTAAAACATTACTTCTGCTCAAAATGGTTGTCTTTGAAAAAGAAATTAATTTCCCTATCCTACAGGTGGAAGCAGTGCTGGAGAGGGTATAAATAGCCAAGTCCAAATCTAGCATTTCAAGTAACTGAGAGTGAATAAACGTGGTTACCACTTTAGTCTTGTACAATGTATGTTGTAATCTGTTTGGGATGACTCTGATTCTAGCCTTATTTATCCTGGAATACATCCACAAGAAACTAATGAATCGTACTGATACTGTGGAGACAGTGAAATTATAGTTGAAGTATTCCAGAATAATTGAGAAAAAAAATCATCTCTCCTATTTATTGTTTCACTTGACACAAATTATCCCTAATGAGTCGCATTTCTCTCGTCCTTAATTTTCCTGGGTAGGACTTTGAGAGTGGAAAGTTAATTTACACAAATATGATGTGTTTAGAGTAAACATTCCAAAGGAAAGTTCACAACAGAAGACTAGGGGCAAGAATTTACTTCTTATTAACTGATGGAAAATATCCTCTTAGGGAGCAAGTTCTGTGGACGTTCAATGGATCTCCCACAGCGAATGAATAGGATATCTGGATCTGGGTGGTGTCAGGCAGTTCTGCATAAGCCTGTCTTTTAACAGCTGTCTGTGGCCACTTACACGTCTGGCTATATTCAAAACATAAAGGGAGGAATTTTGCTGAGCTCTTTTCTTCCTTCTTTTGTGTGCTTCTTCTCACTGTTGTGAGAAAGGGAAGCACCCTATTTAAAACATTTCATCCTAATTGCCTCATTGCCTTGAATGGGAGAAAACCAATATACTTATCTATATCTCACTTGTCCTTAATTCTTGGTACCTTTCCAGAGCTGCAGCCTTGAACTGATATAATTCTTAAGGGTTTCACTGCCACCAGAGAATTCTGAATGACAGTGATAAACCAGCTCCATCTTACTAGTTTCATTATTCTATTATACAGAAATGTAGAATAAACAACAGAAGCACTTGTTAATAATATTCAATATTGTAGATCCTTCTCCAAACCTGCATCATGAGTAGCATTCTGATTTAAAATTCATTGATGCTGAGGAATTTTCTGTTGCTGCAGGTCACAAGAATGAGTCCACCTCAGTGGCATGATGACTTGAAGCTCAGAAACAAAACATTCAGTAGACAGAAAAACTGCAGCTTTTTTTTTAATTTTTTTGTTGAATTTTGCACGTAAGGGGTTTGGTTAGGGTTTGTCTTTTTTTTTTTTTTTGTCCTGCCACAAATTGAGCTGGCTTTGTAAATGTGTTTCTAAGTCTAAGTATTTAATGCCTCTTAGCTAATTATGCTTTCAGAAGATGAAAGATTTGAAAATCAAATATTTATTTTGAGAAGTGTTGTTCTCTTCAGCAGTTGAATTATCCTACAATGAATTCTTTCTGCAACTCTAACATACTTTTGCTGTGAATTTAGAGAAATAAGAACTCTTCTGTTCAAATAAAATCATGTATGTACAGGCAGATAAACATTATCAGAATACAGGTAACGTCTGATTTGCCCTTAATATCTAAAAGTTCTTATGTTTCCTGACTTTCTTGAAACTTGAGTTAATATTCTTATTCATCCCTAGTAATTCAAGGGAAGATGTAGAAACTTATTCAGGTGGAATCCTAAATAGTTTCTAATTGGTTTGCCCAGAACTATAAAACAAAATAGGATAATTCAGTGTTGAATATTCTTATTGAAGTCAATGAAGTGATATTTATGCATTCATTGAGAAACTGGGCTTCAATGCTCACTAGCAAAATGTGCAGCCCTAATTTAACAATGAAATATAGTCACCATAATACATGTTGAATTCTCTGTAATTAATTATTTATAAAGGCAGATAGATTTTTAATTATTTGCAGTGCTGGGTTGAGTGAAACTTGTGTGTGAGATTCCATGTGATGGCTAAACAAAGAACTAAGAAACTTCTAAGACTTTGAAGGATAATGTTTGAGAACTGAGAGCATTTGCAGCCTCAGGCTATGCCATGAAACAGCCACAGCATTACTCTGCCTCAAAATCCACAGCACAATTTTTAATAATTTTTGTGGGAGTATTGAGGGGAGTAGAAGGGGAGGCTTACAAGTGTTTGACTTTTAGTGTATCTGCATACATGTAGGATAAAATGCTTTGGAATATTACCATATCTAAACCAGTTTCATTTTTTGTATTACAAAATAAAAAGAAAGAAATAAAAGGAACGGGACTGCAATGGTGGGTGGAAAGAACCCTTCTATTTTCATATTAAAGCATTCTAAGTGTAGGACTTGAAACAGTTTAGTAGTGTTTTTTAAGTGCAGTAGCATGTCCACATGTCATAATAAGGAATCTCTAGTAGGTTACTGAAGACTTTAATGACACATACTTAGTAAAATCACACGCATGTAAATCAGAATACTGGTTTGTTACACAGATTTTTTTTCTTATTTATCCATGCAGCTGAGTTGTATTTTCTCCATATCTGTGTCTGTTCTGTTTTAAATTGAATGTGGGCAACACATTCTGTCACCCATGAGGCTTACTCTGAATGATTGTTTCTTAATAGCTCTCACATTGAAGTTGTTTACTGCCAACAGCTGAAATTAAGGGTAGTGCCTGGCAGCCCAAGAGAAACAAAATTTCCAAATTAGAGGCTCAGCACTTTTCTCAAGGAGCCTTTACATGAAATGGTTTCAGAAAGCCAATAGAAGACATTTTAGTAATTTAGATCTCGATAAATGATTTTAAGTTATTTGTTTACTAAATCAAGTTTACTAATAAAATACTGCTTTAAATCGGTTAGGATTTGATGTGCATCTGGAACAGCAGCATGAATGAGAGACAGTGCTGTGCAAAGCTGCCTAGGTGGATTTTCTACGTCTCTTTGCTCTGCCCTACAGTGTCACTGGTATTCCTGTCCACTGCTGTTTCTGAACAAAGAGGTCCCTGTGCTTGTGAAACAGCCGAGTTTAGGAACAAATTTCTGCCAGGAACTGTTGAAGTAACGACGCTTGGTCTGAATGTGAAACCAATGTTATACTGATGTGGTCGACTGGGTTTAAAAAGTGTGGTCCTGTAGCACAGTAACAGCATATTGCCATTGCTACCTACAGGCCCAAGCACTGTCCTAAGTTTGCAAGGCCCTTGGGCTGAGTCTTCTCAGACCTTATCTGGCTGAACTCATCTCGACTTCCCTAGAGCTTGTTTTAACTTGGACTTGCTATCACAACAGTTTTTCTTCTGACCAGGTGAATGTGCCTAATCTGTTTTACCTATGCACATCTTTGCATGATACAAAATTAGTTTTCATATTGATAATAGTAACAAGTAGTTATTCTGTGTGGAATTAGATATTTATGACCCTAGAGTAATGCAGAAATGCAGGGCTGATATTACATAGGTTTAGAAAGTGGAGACATCGGAAGCAGTGTAGGTGGAGTATGAATAGGGCATGATACAAGCTAATATTGGAGACCCTCAGGATTGTAAAAAATCTCCAGCGTTCAGTAAAAGAAATGCAGGTATGGAACTGGACAAAGTCAGCCCTAGGGATAAAAAAGAAATAGTACCTAACATATGTAAAATACACCACGTATAGTAAATTTGTATAAAACATAACCTTGCAGACCAACAAGGAAAAAGCAATAAGTAAAAGTGTGCTAGGAAACATATAGAAATGTCCCCAGTCAGATCCTGGTGTGACAAAGAAGAAGCCACCAAGATCATACTCCTTTCACTGCAGACCCAGCATTCGTGCGACTTGCTGTACATCCCCCATGGACACACTGAATCCATTGACATTAGGACCCAGAGAAGAAGAGCAAGTGTGAGCATAATAGCAGGAAAACACGTAGATACCAGTAACTGAGTTCATAACAATTTTAATTTGAAAGTTTTAACACTTCTTTTTTTTTCTGTGTAGTAATTGTTTTCCCATCTTTCTGTTATAAATTTGAAATAATAATAATTACTTGATTAGATTGTTAAGATTTCAGCTACACTTAGAAAATATTTTTTTTGTTTTACATATTAGGTATGTTTTGGTTTTGCCCATAACAAGATTTTCAGTATAACAATTAGTTAAAACAAGGAGGACTACTGTCTCTGCAGAATACACTGGCCATAGTGCGATCTTAACAGCTGCTGAGGTGGCCAGTCAACACCTTTCTCCTCCAGTTGTACTGTTTTGTGACTTGTTCTTTGTGTTTAGAGGTTGCCTCATTGTTTAGCTTCTAAAGTCTGTATCCTTTTTTCTACTTAGAGCAGATGTTTTGCTCAGGGAAGCCTCAGCAATGTTTTGCTAGAGGTTGCACTTCCAGTCATCAATAACTGCTGTTTGCTACTCCACCATATCTCATGCTCACTGGCCCATTCCAGTTAGATCTTCAATAAACACTGAGAAAAAGCATGGCTGCTTCCTACTTAAGATCTGTTTGTCTTCCTGGGTCTGAGAAGAGATCAAGTAGATTATTTTAACTTCCAATCTGCAAAGTGTAGATTGCTTTAGGTGTTCGTCCACCATCTCCTCCCTAATGCTGCTTTTCTAACTTCTTTACAACTCTCCGGTATGGAGTCTCAGCAACTGAGATAAATCAAAATCAGTGTTTGTGAGCATGTACTTATTGTTCTTGCTTTCTATGTTAAAAACTAGTTTGCTCTAATATTTACAGTCTTGCTAGCTCTTCACCTGCATTCAAATAAGTTTCTTTAGACTGTGGTTTCATGATGTGTGTAATCCACACATATCTGACTCCAGAAGGCTCATCCTGCTCTTGCAGCCTTTTTTCCTGTGTTAGATCAAACGGCAAGGTGCCTCTGTGCAGAGCTGGATCAGCCTGACTAAAGTTTATGATTTTTACTTTTTGATGGGGTAACTTTTCCATTTCATAAGTCAGACGGTCTGGCTCCCAGTGCAGTTTCAAGGGCCTAGAGGTGGTTGGTAATCTATAGCTGAGATCAGGGAGGCCATGGCCACCCACAGAACAATTTCTAGTTAGATTGTGTAAATTCTTTGTAGGAAGCAGAATCCATTCTCATCTTAAAGGAGGAAGAAACACTTTGATTTCAGTGGATGAACTTTATAGCATGGGAGAGATCTTAGAAAACCTGGGAGTCCAAAAGAAGTGAGAACTGAGTACCAAACAAAAGGATGTGAAAATATTTTGCTGCGTTCCTTTTGCTCCTCTAAAACGCGTACTTAGCATGGAGGAAGCCTGTTTTTTCTATGTAGACTGTTTACAAAGAAACAAAGCTAATAGGGGTTCTTTGTCTTCTTTGATTTCATCTGGTGAGTTGTTAGTTTTGGGGTCCTGTTTGTGTTGGGTTTGTTGTTGAGTATTTTTTGTTACTGTTTTATTTATGTGTCTTAACAAGATGTTACGCAGAGTTGATAATCAAAAATCCTAATCCCTTGTGAGTCATGGAATGTTACACTGCATGTAGTGATCATCCCAGAGGAAAAAACCCAAACTCTTCACAGCATAAAACTAAAGTTTCTTGCACTGATGAGTTAAATATAGGGCAATTCTACAATGTGAGCCATTTTAGAAATGAAAGAGTAACTGGACTTTAGAAAGAGAGGATTTTCTTTTCATGCTTAACAAAGTAATGCACCTTGAGATTTTTTTCTCATCTTTAATGCAGTTTTAACAGAATAACAGTGCAGAATGTACCTGCTCTTTTGTTTTTATCAGTTTCTTTGGAGCATAGCATGAGCACAGACTGAAACAAATACAAGTGACAGAGCAGCCCTCAGAATTTTAATTCATTTTTACTCCTATATAAAGCAGGGTTTACCAGCCACACATACTTTAGGAGAAGTATTCATTGTAGAGATGGGTTCTTCAAAGGACCTACAAAGAGTTGGAAGGCAAAGATCTGTGGTAACACTTCAGAATATGTGACCTGGGTAAATGAAGGAGCTTTGTGATTTGATCCAGAACAGAGTGGGAGAGGTGAAACTCTGGCCTTTTTTCAGCCTTTTATTTCCTTGTAATGATTCCAAGAATAAGGCCATGGAAATAATAAGTATAAACTTTCTCAAATTCTCTCTTCCCATTCACTACATAGGATTAATGGCAGTGCCAATCATTAAGGGGTTGGAGACAGTCTCCAACTGCATGTTTGTAAAGAAAAATTGTCATAGGCAGGGCTTGGGGCAATCCCTATTTTCAGTATATGATGGGGGATGACGTGATTGAAAGCAGCCCTGCGGAGAAGGACTTGGGGGTGCTGGTCAATGAGAAGCTCAACATGAGCCGGCAATGTGTGCTTGCAGCCCAGAAGGCCAAACATTTCCTGGGCTTTGTCAAAAGAAAGATGGCCAGCAGGGCAAGGGATGGGATTCTGCCCCTCTATTCCTGTCATCTGGAGTACTGTGTCCAGTTCTTGAATCCTCAACATAAGAAGGATATGGAGCTGTTGGAATGGGTCCAAAGGAGGGCTACAAAGATGATCAGAGGGTTGGAGCACCTTCCCTATGAGGTCAGGCTGAGAGCTGGACTTGTTCAGCCTGGAGAAGAGAAGGCTCTGAGGAGACCTTATAGGGACCTTCCAGTACCTGAAAGGAGCCTACAAGAAAGCTGGAGAGGGCCTATTCATTAAAGCCTGTGGTGATAGGACAAGGGGGAATGGATATAAGCTGGAGAAGGGAAGATTTAGACTAGATATTAGGAAGAATTTCTTCACCATGAAAGTGATGTGGCACTAGAACAGATTGCCAAGGGAAGTTGTGGATGCCAGGTTTAAGAGCAGGATGGACGGGGCCCTGGGTAACCTGATGTCACATGGCAGGGGGGTTGGAACTAGATGATCTTTAAGGTTCCTTCCAGTCTTAACTATTCTATGATTCCATGAGCTTCACAATGTTCCTCTGTTCTGAATACTTGCTGGTCAGCTGAAAGGCCAAATGCCCACTAAGGCAGAACCTTTGTGTCAGCAGTAAGACAAATCAGAGAGAGAGAGGGTCAATTTACTGTTGATTTTACAAGCATGAGGCACTTCTCCTTTTTATCTCTGCTCACTAAGTATGAATAAAATGTCTTTGGCTTGCGTTTTTTATTCAGATAGAATAGAATCATAGAATCCTACAACTGTTTGGGTTGGAAGGGGCCTTAACTCCAACCCCCCTGCCCATGCAGTTCCCTCTTGTTCTTGAGTTTCATCATCAGGTCTCAACTCAGCCATGCTAGTCTCTTCCCTTTCCTGCCTGATTTCCTACATAAGCCTAATAGGTTTAAAAAGCAATGTGTATGATCAATGAATAATTTCTCTAAGTTGTACCTGTAATTTTTTTCTCCAGATGAAATCTAAAGTGCAAATGAGTCAATATTTTCTTCAAATAGAGGACCACACTGTTCAAAAGCTTTGCTTACATAGACTGGAAGGGATATGCATAGGGATAGTCTTTTCACATTCCAGACCAATGGCATGCCCCATTTTTTTGGGCTGTGGAAATCACACTGATTTTACGAAGGTGTTGGCAGTGAAAACCTGGGCCTTAGTAAGGGAACCGCTCTTGAGTTAAGCAACTGAACAGAGAGACAAACTGAATTCAAAGCTTGAGGTCTGATGTAGCATACAGCATGTTTTCTTAAGCAGAGCCCTCCATGGAAGTACAAATATTTTCTTCCATAGAAACACAGAATGGTTTGATTTGGAAGGAACTTCAAAGATCATCCAGTCTCCACCCCCCTGTCATGGGTAGTGACACCTTCCACTAGATTAGGTTTCTCTCATCCAATCCAACTTTGAACGTTTCCAGGCATGGGGCATCCACAATTCCTCTGGGCAACCTGTTCCACTATCTTACCAGCCTCATAGTAAAGAGTTCTTTTCTTTATGTCTAGTCTAAATCTTCCTCATTCAGTTTAAAGCCATCAACCGTTGTCCCATCACTACAAAGCCTTGTAAAAAAATCCTTCTCCAGCTTTCTTGTAGGTTCACTTTAGATACTACAAGGCTGCTATAAGGCCTTCTCAGAACTTTCTGTTCTCTAAGCTGAGCAACCCCAACTCTCTAAACGTGTCTTCACAGGAGACGCGTTCCATCCCTCTGATCATTTTTGTGGCTCTTTCTGTACTCACGCTGACAGGTCTGTGTCTTTCTTGTCCCGAGTCCTCCAGAGCTGGAGGAAGTACTGCAGGTGAGGTCTCAGTAGAGCAGAGTAGAGGGGCAGAATCATCTCCCTTGATCTGCTGGCCACAGTTCTTTGAATGCAGCCCAGGATAAGGCTGGCTCCCTTGGCTGCAAACACACATTGCCAGCTAACATCCAGGTTTTCATCCACCAGTAGCTGCAAGCCCTTTGTGGCAGGGCTGCTCTCAATCCCTTCATCCCCCAGCCTGTATTGACACCAGGGGCTCCCCTGACCCAGGTACAGAACCTTGAACATGGCCTTGTTGAACCTCACGAGGTTCACATAGACTTACTTCTCTAGATCGTCCAGGTCCCTCTGCTTGTATCCCTTCCCTCCAATGTGTTGGCTATATCACACAGCTTGATGTCATCAGCAAACTTGCTGAGGATGCCCTCAATCCCACTGTCCATGTCTGTGACAAAAGTATAAAAGACCACCAGTCACAATATCAACCACTGCAGTACGCCACTCATCACTGGTCTCCACTTGGACACTGAGCCATAGACTGCAACTCTTTGATTGCAGTCATCCAGCTATTCCCTTATCCATTGAGTGATCCATGCATCAAATCCACGTCTGTCTAACTGAGGGACAAAATGTCACATATGACACTGTCAAATGCTTTGCACAAGTCTAGGTAGATCATATCAGTTGTGATATAGGTCACAGGTTCACCTACAGTGCTATTCCCAGCTGCATGGCTTTCCTGGGAAAGGTTTACGTTGGCTTGAAAATCTTCATGCTCCTCTTATTTCACTGCGGCTTGGAGCTCCATGACAGTGAGGAAAGGTGGGCCTTCCTATAATGTTTTTAAAATTTCTGATGTAAACTGTGATACAATGGAGAGCAACAAGGTCTGCAGTCATCACAGAATCAAAAGAGGGTAATAGCGGCTGAAATGATATACATACATGCATATGTGTGATAGCAGTGGAAATAACACTGTGCTGGGTCTAAATAAAGATCTGAAGAGGGGGATAAACTTTTGGGGCAGGGTTAAAATATTGTCCAGTACTACATGCATAAAAGCAGAGTGGAATGGGCTGGGAGAAAAAGATCTATGAACACTGAAAAGAAGTGAAAAGAAGGACTAAGAGTTAAATAAAGAAGCAGTGTTAGGAAATGGGGACAGGAAAGGAGAAAATTTCGTTTTGGTGTCTGTATTTCCCCTGAAATAAACAGGTGACATGCCCATTAAAACCACATTAATTTATATTCCAGGGATTACTGCTGCGTGATAATATGAACACACAGTGTTGCTAATCTATCTCCAACATCTTCCTTTTTATAGAGCAAGTATTGTAATTAATTGTTTCTATTTTATTTACTCAACATTTTGGAATATATTATAGATAATGAGTTGTGAACAAGGAGTACTCAGTATGTTAAAGAGTATGAAGTTTTAGGTCAGCCACTCATCAGGAAAAGTTTTAGTTTGCATTTGCCATGACTATTTCTTGCCATAGATAAATGCTAAAAGATGTCTACAAATAGTCTCAAAATAACGAGGAACTGATAATGCTGAAAATACGCAGCTGATTCAAAAAGTTTGTGTCTGAATGGTGTGGGTTTTGTATGTGTCATGGCAACTATTTCTCCTAATGTCACTGCTTTGGACAGAGTGATTGACTTTTACTGCACAATACAGGTTTTAAATGTAAATTAGCTACATATGCTGCTTTTTGGTTTCTAGGTGTAAAAGGAGGTTACTAGTTTTTCCTAACATGATATAAGGTGAAGGATAAACTGAATAAGAAGGAACTTTTAATGTCTTAAATCTATGTGCCTGAATACTACAAATTTGTGGAGAGGGGGTTGCTGGCCTCTTCTCCCGAGTAACAGGGGACAGGACGGGAAGGAATGCCCTCAAGCTCCGCCAGGGGAAGTATAAGCTGAACATTAGGAAAAAAATTTTCACAGAAAGGGTCATTGGGCACTGGAACAGGCTGCCCAGGGAGGTGGTTGAGTCACCTTCCCTGGAGGTGTTTAAGGCACGGGTGGATGAGGTGCTAAGGGACATGGTTTAGTGTTTGATAGGAATGGTTGGACTCGATGATCCCGTGGGTCTCTTCCAACCTGGTGATTCTGTGATTCTGTGATTCCATGTCACATAATTCCTTTCATTAATTTACTGAGCTTCATGTTTAAAACAGTCAGGAAAACATTGATCTAATGGTTAGGTATTTCTAGCCAAATTTACTCATACTCAGGTCTGTGTGTGCTTGTTTGTCAGTGCTGTCCTTTAGCATCAAAGTATTTTTTCAGAGCTGTGTATCCCTTGGCCCTACTTGTAAGAACTCTTTTGTTTGGATTTAAGACACATACACACTCCACACACCCTCCATCCTCCCAAAAACCCCACTAAACAACCTGCAGCACGACCCTCTAACTGTCATCTCTTTGTTTTCCTTTCATTTTAGGGAGTCTTTTCTGTACCAATTCTGGTTTAAATAACTCTTCCTTGAAGACAGTTGATAAGTCTGATATGAGTGGGCTCAGAGAGTCTTGTAAAATTATTTTATTTTTCTTGTTTGCTATGTCTTAAGGTCCTATTAGTTTCTCTTGCAGCTGTATCACATTGATAGTTCATAGTCTTTTTATGATCAACTTTTCTTTCCTCTGCATGCTTGCTTTAGACACCTTCCATGCACGAATTCCAAGTTTGCCAAGAAAATTACTTTCTTTTTATACTATTGAATTTTGTGGCTTCTCCTGTGGCAGATCTCAAGATTTTCGTCTCTGATAAATTCATCTTCTTCATTCTTAAAGACAGTGTCACTCATTCACTCCTACTTTTATCCATGCCATCAATGAGTGTACTCAATAAAATGCTTCACAAGAGTAATCCTGGAGGAATTAAAAATAACCTGTTTCTTACCAGATGTGTTCCTTTCCACTGTTTTCATTTCCTACCTTAAACTCATTAATTCCTTGCATGTTTTAAATTCTGCTGCTAATCCTTACTTTCTGACTTTACTGCTAGCTCTAATGTGACACCATGTGTAACGCTTTCCTGAAATCCAGTTAGATAAGATTTTCTTTGTACCCCACTTACGTTGTATTGATAATCTATTAAAAACCTGTCAGGTTAGCCTGGTGTGATCCATAGCTGGCAAAATTGCATTGTGTTAGATCTTATTTTCTAGTTTAAACTAGATTTTGAATTATTTTTTTCTTGCAAAATTTGTTCCACTGTTTTGCCTGCTTTTGAAGACAGTCTATTTCAAAGAGGATCACTTTGTGTGAGTGTATGTGTGAGTTCTTTATCTCTCTTTGAGCATGTGCTTTCAAAGGGGCAGTAGCATTAATGAGAGCTCCAGGAACATTACAGACTCCTGAGTCAGGCTCCTGAGTGTTAAAGTTAATTGGTGCTGGAAATAAGTTTAGTCTACTACTAACAGTGATAAGCCACTCAAGTATATCTAAATAAACCTGAGATTTACTCATATGAAATAATACTGGACCAAGATTTTTTTCCTGTGTATAGTACTTGTGACTCAAATGAAATTCAAGATATGTAACTGAAAAATCAGAATTTTATCTGCCAAAGTTTCATCTGAAGCATAGGATGCTACATGGAGAGCACTTTTGGAGAATTTCAATTTTTGCCAAAGATCAAGGAGCATTTTTGGATCCACAGAACACTCTCATTTGATGTAGAGAAAGTTGTCATAGTAGCATTAAGAAAAGCTGAAAGTCAAACTTTTTTATTATAAAATCTGTGCAACTGAAAGATAATACTGAAATAAATTACTACTGAAAGATTTCTTCCCAGCTTCTGCCCTCCACCCCCTCCATTTCAGTTTTCTTTGCATATTACACTCTTGCATTTGATATCCAATGGAAAGATTTCTAGCTTAAAGAAGAGCAGACAATGCCAAAGGTATTTGATTCTGTGTAAACATTTATTTTGTAATGTAAGGCAGCTATGAATTATACTAACTAATTTACAGAGTAGGAATGATAAATGTAAAGTTGATTGTAATCATATTCTCTGACTTACTTTCTGAATAAATACTTCTCATGCAATGAATCAGTGTAAATCCCATGTTTATGGGATGCTCTGGAAAGGCTGAGGCTTAGTGCTCCATTAAGCTGTAAATTATATAATCTGTGAGACATAATTTGGGCAGGGAAACAAATGTATGTGCATCTTACGGGTATCCTACAGTAGATGATCAAATCATTCTCATTGACCACTCACTCACTTCCACAGGGAATGTACATATTGAATGGAAGAACAATGCAATCTGTTATAGATGAAAAAAACAGCAGGATTCCTTGCAGCCCGCTCTGTACTTAGTATTCTATTTAGCATGCCTTTCCTGGACATTTTAACAATTTCACAGACTTTTGACTGCTTTGCAGTTTTTAATTAATTAAGAGAGACTTGAACTTAAACCAATTAATTTTTACTTTTTTTTTTTCAGAATTAGAGGGAAGAAGTGACATCATTAAAATTGGAGTTGTAGTTAATGTTGTATAAGCATTTTTTCCAACTTACATATGGCTGATTTATTTCAGTTTGGCATTTTATTAGGTAGATTAGCAAAGAGCATTTCAGTTTGTACTTCCTATACTGTTGTTGTTTTTACTGCAACTTATTCTGCCACCTGATATACTGTGGATTGATCCCACTGAAAATGTCATAACTACAAAATTAATTGGTATCACTGTAAGATTATCTTTACTGAAATACTTGTTTCCTGACTTAAATCCATATCTTAGGATTTAATTAGAATAATGGTATCTGATGGTTTTCAGTATTATTTTGAACCAAATCAAAATTTAAATAATTTTTTTTTTAAATGGAAGGTTTGGGATTTGCTTTTTTAATTAAATACAAAAACTCAATTCAGATATTCTGGAAAAGTTTTCTAAAGTGCATGGGGAAAAAAAGTGACATTCTGAAAGAAGTATGGTAGTTGCTTTTGCTTTTGTATTTAATTACCTTATTCTGCATATTCCTTTGAGTTTCTACATTCCTTCCGTTCACTGTTCATAGAGATATGTGTTAGGTTTTACAATAAATGGTAAGTTGAAATGATTTACAGTCTTACTGCCGTTGATTAATATGTCTGTATATTAATCTGACTCAGAGTTTTGTTCTAATAGCTGGAATGCTCAAGGATGACGTGAAAAAGTGATAATATTTCTTAGCAATAGGAACAGTGTTGTTATTAGAATAGCTGTTGTTACTAAAGTCAGTTGGTACTTCTATGCTTAGATGTAGTTTGAATACTAATTTTTAAGTGATGATGTGAAGTTTGTAATATGAGTAATTTAGTTACTAATATCCTTTAGAGAAAATTAATTGAGTCAGTTTTCAAGCTGGAAGCAATTCATATCTATTTATTGCTTGTTGTCTGACACTGTTACTATTGTGATGTGTCATTTTTTGATATATGAGATCTGGATTTTCTTCAGTTAACCATTAAGTTCTGAAACATTGAAATGTGTAATTTCACTCGAAAGGTATTACTTCATAGTGTCTAATGAGAAAGAGTTGATTAATTTTGTTACATCTGAAATAAAAAAAAGGCCATTAGAAGTTAATACTGTTGTATGCTTTGTTAGTAGGGGGCATTAAATGGGTGTCTGCAACAAGAATATTTTAGGGTGATAGTAAGTGTTGCTTCTGAGCCACATGCATAAGAGGGAGTGGCTGTAAGCTTGGACTGAACCCTATGGCTTCTTTGATGCATTTCCTTTTGTATAGACAGCTCTGGGTAGGATCAGCTTTGACTATGAGTTTCAGCTTTGTTTCTGAAGGAGAGTGGGGGCTTAAAACCATGCATTGCTGTGTATAAGTATCTGTTAACTCCTTCCTAATAATTTCTGAACATGTTCAACAGGTGCATTCAACTTAAAAGAAAGAACTGAAGTCTTTGAGACATGAGATTGCTACATAATTCAAAAAAACCCCAAAACCAGTGTTTTTTTGTCTCTCCCACATCTAGCAGGTAGGCTCTTTAGTGGAGTGTATAATATTTGCTCTTTTTGGATTTTCAGTGGCTTTTTGAGTGTAACTGCCTAAAAGGGTACCTTTTTCATGAATAATGTGTCAGTTTTGCTCTTTTCAGCTGCACAGGCTCAGAGTTGTGAAACTGGGTAACAGAACATGCAGTAGAAAGCTTTGATTTTGAAAATTGCTCTCATGCTTCATATTTTGATTCCATATGGTCTTTCCTCACTGTTATTTGCTGTGGTATCTGAATGCTGTAAGGAATATGGAGTGATTTGAACAACAACAGGTCAAAGTTCCCTTATATTATTTTCTGCAGTAAAAGGAAAAGCTGTGTACTCTCTGTTGATCGTGCACACTAAAAATTTACTGTGAATGAATTTTGTTGTAAGTGGATCTGCTTTTCCATGTGTGCTATGCATCCTTGTGAGGCTCTTTTCTGAAATAATGTATCTACCTCTGCTGGAATTAATGTGCCTATTGCAGAAGCATAAGGTATAATAGCATTTCCTAAGGAAGCTGGGCTACAGGGAGTGCCTTTGCCTAGACTGGCAATGGCAAGTGTTAACTTTGTAGATTTTCAAGACTGATACCCCAGAGTACTAATTGTTATCCAGAGAATGGAGACGAAGGTTAAATAATGCAAGGCCACTGTGTGTTCTTTCTGTTTTGGAAAAGCTGATTTTAAAAGGTCATTCTGTCTGGCTTTATGAGACTAGATGAAGGACTTACATTTTGTAATGGCTGTGACATCTAACTTAGCCCAGAAATATTGGAAACTGAAAATGTTTCTCATGAGCTGCTGTGAAATATAAACATAACTTTGAACTTGCATACTGGTAATGGGCTTAAACAAATTGGTAGTTGTTGAAAATTTCAGTTTTAGTGACTTTTGGTGAAATGCTGTTTATGTATACACTTGATATTGAACCCAAGGAAAACCTTTCCAGAACTTCTTGTATGTCTCTTTACATGTTCTGGTCCAGCACCATCTTGGTAAAGTAGGGACTTTTCTCAGATCTTGTGCATGGACCACTTTGACAGATAAAAGGTAGATAAAGAAAAGATCTTTTTGGCTATGTCATTGAAACCCATGTACCAGTTCACTAAAACAAAATATACAATGCATTTAGCTGTCAGACTACAAAGACCTGTTATTAATATAAACTTGGAGAAGATTTCATGAATTTTTTATTAATTCAAATTTCTTTACCAAGTATGCTGCCCTTCATTCATGTTGATTTAGAAGCATAACAACATTTAATTCATTTTTATATAGGCAGTACACTATTTTTCTTGTTTTTCTAATAAATTTCAGCTAAAGACCTTTCAACTCAAAATTAGTTGGAGGTAGCATTTCTATATAAATAAATAAATCTGATCAAAATGAATAACTTAGAATCTTTGTAAATTAAGATTGTTGACTACCTAGATTGTAGCAAATAATATGTTAAAGATGATGTTTGCAGTGCTCATGCAAAAATTTGGAAAAATGTCATAATTAATACAAATGGCGTTTAGATGCCAGTCTTGCTGTAAGACTGTATTTTCTCATTTTGGATTGTAATTCCAGATTCTTCATTTAATGGAACTCAGTTTTCTCTCTTTATAGAAGCCGCTGTAAATGGAACTGAATTCCATGCCTTTCAGTCTTGTACAGCTCCTTGATATGAATTCATTCTTTTCCTTCTGCATAATGAGGATGCATAATCAAAGCCTGGGAAAGCTATCTGGATTCTTGAAGAACTATTCTTGCCCTAATGTTACCATACTTTGAAACATTTGCCAGGATGTCCCTTTGCTGTTTTCCCTCTTCATCTTCCAAAAAAAGGCTGTTAAGTGTTCCTAAAAAAAAACCCCATGACACCTCTTTCCTTAAAATACCTTGTTACATCTGGATCTGTATGAAGTATCTTTCTTTTGACAATTTTCCTTTTAGAAGTTCAGTATGCAGGAGAAAGGACACGATATTTGCAGATACATAGTCTTTATAGAAACGCTAAAAGTGTGGCAGAAATGAAGAGCTGCATAACTGAGAAAATTCTCTCTCTTTGGGGCATTCAGGTTCTAGCTAAAAGTCAGTGGCTACATACCCATAGAATAATTATGGAATAAAAGAGAAAAGATATTAAGTAGAAAATCGTGTACTGCAATCATGCTGTGGACTTGTGTTCAAAGAGACCACTCTAAATGAAGTTGTCGACATTCACAGTCTTCCTCAGAGAAAAGCCACAACTTCTTGATATGCCTTTTCTATGTGAAACATCTCATTTTCTGATATAGACTTGTATTTACACACATACATATATATATGTGTGTGTGTGTGACTTAATGGTAGCTAATGATTTGCACAAAGTTAAGGGCTACTCTCTGATTCCAAGGAAGCAGTTTGGACCTTGTCTTTTGTTTAGGAATTTAAAAAAAAAAATTCCCCTTGTTTTCCCCTTACACTTCTTACAGCTATGCCTTCCCAAAGTTAGTTGATTTTACATACCAGTTTTAGCTCGTTTGTTAATAGCTGAAGCAATGTTAGTTTCTTAATTACTTTAACTAGCTATGCTCAAACATAGCTATGGCTGAACATTGATTTTTTTCTGACACATTTTGGGGCACAAAAATTTTGCAGGAACACAATGGCCTGGAAAAAAAAACCCACTAGAATTAGTAAACGAGTTTTCTGGGATCTCTGTGCTAAAATGGATGCATTTATTTCTGGAGCCCTGGCAACTGCAGAAAAAGGCTATACTGAAGAACTGCTACCCACAGAAAGGTAATAATTTAATGGAGTAGCCAACCTGATATGGTGACAAAGAGGCAGATTATGAGTGGCTTGTTGTCAACTTCTTTGTCTTTATGGTTCTGCTAATAGTCAGGGTAATATATTGCGTAAGTGTTAGGTGGGTTCCTGTTTCCTGTTCACTTCAGAAGTCCTGAGGCTCAAACATTGTGCTGAGGGCTCCCAGGGAGCTGCAATTGGCACATTTAGCTACCAGCTGCAGCATCTCCCAAGCTGCTTGGTTGCCTACTGCATTAACTTTCAGTATTCTTTGAGTAGTAGTTTATTTAGTGTGGAGTCACTGTGTGAAGGTAAGAAATCAGTTCACTAGCTTCAGCTTCCCAGGTGAGTGCCAAGAGGGACAAATTATGAGTAGTTCCTGTGAGAGCACACTTTTTTCTGAGAAACTGTACTTTTAATGTTTAATTTTGGGAGGAAAGGGAAGATCCAAAGATCAGATGTACCAGAGTAAATAGTCCTGCTATAACACAGAAACCAAAACCAGCAAGAAAAAAGTGTTTTCTTGTCTCCGCTCTGTTCTGAACATTGTTCATCCCAGTGTGTTCTCATCACAGATAAATTTATGCAAACAGTGCTAGAGGCAATACTTTCAGCATGAATGCTACTCATTGATTTTCTCCCCAGACCTGTCTGAAATCAGGATTAGCACATCAGGCTGTCAAGAGAGTAAATGGTGCCACTCGTGGCAAGGGCATTTACGAGTTATCCTGTGACCAGTGGGTTGGGAAGGTTTTAGATGTAGGTACAACTCAATCAGAGTGAGTTTTCTTGGATTTACAGTGTTGCTAGATTGACCACCTGTGTGAATAGATGTGCTAGGTAAAACAGTGTGAAAATTGTATCATGACAAAATTGATTGAAACCAAAAAAATAATCAAGCTTAAATGTTGATGGAAATCAGGTTTTCAGTCACGTGGTTGAGAGACTTGTATGCAAGTGTTTGTGGCAGTAATTCTGAGAAGACTGATGCTAGGAACACAAACTTTGACATGTGACTTTATCATCAGTAGTAAAAAAATTATATTTTACTGCACAATACCAGAATTCTTATAAATGTTGACTATGTTAGAGGCTCACAGTTTTGCCTTATGTGCATACATGTGATATATACATCTGCACCCGTGGTATGAGTACACCCATATGCGTGCATACTTTACACGTAAATTCCAACTGCTTAAGAGAATTAAGCAACCGTAACTGTGAAAAATATCTTGACTATGAACCGTTCACCCAACCCCAACAAGCAGAAATGCAGAACTCAGAAGGCAGATACTGGAACTGCAGAAGCACAAATTGCAATATGATTCTGTGATATTTGCACAAACCCCCTGCAGGTTATTCTTCCAGGATATGCATGACTTGAGCTTGAGCCAAGGTATGCCAAGCTTCTTATGAATAGAGCACAAACCTGGACTTCAGGCAGTAAAAATACTCAACTGTTGTTGATTACTTATGTTATTTTTCTGTCAGTTATTAAATGTTTCTAGTGTGGATGAGTACAAGGTAAAGTTTGTGCTGCTTTGCACTCTCCTGTGCACAATAGCAGAGTGCGTGGCTGAACAGCTCCTCCATGAGGTCTGTAAACATAACCATCTCTGAGGCCAACAGTTTGATGATACTCTGTTTTTCTCAGGCTTTGGAAAGATCATTTTCACTGTCTTCTGTACTTCCTGAAATGTGGATCTAAAGTTAAAAAGTATGGGGATGTGTATGAGGTTTAATTATTCCCTCTTTGTGTGCACCTTATTGTCACAGCATGCAATGAGCATTTACCATTGAACTGGGTTAACTAGTAATAAAAGATAACCATCTCACTATCCACTGAGGTTTGGTGCAAGCATTTCTTCTCTTCCAAACTTTATTTCCAAAATAAGCAACTTTCATACATATTTTGGTCAGTCTTTTTAAAGGCTTTTACTTAATGTATGAGAGATTAAATTGGGCAAAGGGGAACCTGTAAAGACATTTTACAGTAGTTGCCATCTGTATACAGCTATAATTACAACTCAATATTTCTCATATGTTGATTTAGAATGAGACAGGCTGTGATGTTCTTTCCAATTATGTGTCTTCTCTGATACCAAAATGACTCCTGAAGATGGTCAGGAATTTTTGTAGATGTCTTTAGTAGATGTGTCTTCAGATCTGATTATCTCTACTGAATGGAAAGTTAAAGCTGAAGGAACCCTTTTGGTCTTTAAAAGGTGTCTCTCAGGTAGTTTTATTATTTACAATTGTGCACGTACTGAGTATAGCTGACCTGTTGGTGTGGTGGAGCTTTCAAAGATGAATTATAAACTGGCACAGAGGTATGCAATTCTTTCTTCTATTGGAATGACAGAACAGTATTTTGTTTGCTGTGAGTACAAATGGCAGATGGGAATGGTAAAACTACGATATATAATCCCTCTACTGCTGTAACAGAGTCAATAGTAGATATACAGCTTGATGAGACCTGAAAGAATAGCTATCTGAAAAGGAAATTATGTTTAACTTTGTATTTTCTCTATTCTTGTGCACTCTAAATGACAGTAATAAAAATAAATCTTTTTATCATTCCTAGTTACAGATAGTTCTAGTTGGCAAGCAAGATTTAATGGGAAATCTGTAGTAGCTTGGGAATAAGCTCAGTTGGAACTTTTTTTAACCTTTCTACAATTTAAAAAATCTATACACAATCTACTTTAAAAGTCAAAGACGCATCTGCTGGGAATCATCTCTGAAATTCCTGGGATATTAAAAATAATTCAGTTTATCTATAGTACATCATTCACAAGTTTCAGTAACATAAAAATAAATTACATTAAAAAATCATTACACTGAAGAAGATATTACTGGTTCAGATTTCTGATTGATTTAGATTTTTTTGAGGACATCATATTGCAGGGCGGGGGTGCAATTCAAACACTGAAACTAATGAAATTTTAGATTCTGTTTACTTTTAGATTCTGTTTACTGAACAACAGCTTGATCTTTCCATTTGACCCTCTCTTGTAGAATTCTTCTCTCTTTCTGTTGTCTCTGACCTATTTCTGTCACTTAATTTCACTATTCACTTTACCTTGGAGATACTGAGAAGTATTTGTTGAGTATTTTCAGCATACCACTCCACTCCTGTTTTACATCACCACTCCTAAGGGCTACAGTTGTGTTTTGACTTCCTTTTATGTTAAAAATTCAATTTTCTATCTTTGGTTTTATAGTAATGTTGCTAACTCTTGCAGTTATCTCATTGTGTGGGGTTATTCTAAACTGTCCTTATATATTTTCATAATGAAGTCATTATCAAGGCTATGTGTTTTAGTTGCACTAGAATGAGTGCAGGTCACTAAATGCTTGATCCAAAACTGAGAGAAGACAGTGGAAAGACTCTTGACTTTGTAGAAAAATGGAAAAATGTGCTAGGGATACGTGTTCTGGAAAAAAACCCAAAACCTACAAAAACCCATATCTTTTTCTCAAATTTATGTTAATGACTGATTTAATTTTGAAAGTATAAAAAAATAGCATGCTTTTGGGTATCCTTAGTTTATACTGCAAAGCTGTTAAACAGTAAGGATGAAATACAGATCATCTTGATGTTTAGGGTAGTTTTGGTGCTGATGTGACCCAGGACCAAGATTTCTCTTTGGAAATGCAATCCTATTAGCTCTTTGAGTTATTCTGCCCTAAGTTCTTTGATGTCATTAGAATTTTATTACAGTGTTTATCTATGTGTTAACAGTGAAAAGATGTCAAAGATTCCAGCTGTCCGTACATCTTTTAAAAATGCAAGAAACTTTGCAGTAACAATTACAGAATCACAGAATCACAGAATAACCAGGTTGGAAGAGACCCACCGGATCATCGAGTCCAACCATTCCAATTGTTACACAAGTCTCTTGCAAGACTTGAAACAGGACTTTTTTCATCAGTTTTAGATTGGATCAATGACAGGTGAAGCAAAATCCTGAGAATGCAGAGAGAAGAGAAATATCTCTTTCTGCCAGAAACTCTCATAATGACAGCCCATAGGTAAAATTGAAGTTACTAACAGGCTGAAAGTCTCTATGAGCTCACTGCTGAAAAAAATAATTCCAGCAGTTTCAACAGTATTAAACTCACCCCTTGCCCCCTCCAAAAATAAACAAACTCAGAAGCAGTATTTCATGGTGATGCTTCTAGAAGGTCACAAGATTCAACTGAAACAGATCACAATAGTGGAAGCTCTTGAGTTGTTTTTTCCTGAGCTACAGCACTTTTGAGGAAAGCCCTAACTTCCATTTACCAAGTCTGCTTTTCTCTGCAAACTTCTCAGTAGAATTGCATGGGTTTCCTGAACTTAAAACTCATTTTTTATGGAAAGGAGGGAATTCCTGCAACATTCCTCATGATGTTCTAATAAAGTTTCACATAGGGCTGGCCATTCAGCTTGTATTTTTGTTTTTCCTTCTCTGCCACACAGATCAGACAAATGATCATTCCAGCCCAATCTGTACCAGCTGCAACAGGTGATGCTATTTTGGGAAGGTATATCAGCTGGGGCACTTCCTGCTGTCCCATCTACTTCTGCCCCAAGTGGTAATGATCATACCTGAGATGTGGAGGGAGTGGAGGCAGACAGTGGAGTCAAAACAGTAAAAATTACAGGCGCAGCTATCTACTGTTCATTAAAATTTTTTCCTGCTTTATAGTAGAAAAATTCTTAGTTTTTTAAAACAAAGTGATGTAAAATAGATATTCAGTTCAGCTTCACAATCTCCATGACCTCTCATTTATGCACTTTTCTTTTTTAGCTGAACATCTTTCTCTGAATTTATGGAAAAAGAAATCAACCTTTCTGTTAAACTTTGCACAAAATATTCCTCTAAAACAACTTGAACAGAACAAACGCAAGACGAGAAGTACAACATTTAGGATTTGTCATCTCACTTTCTCAGTGCTAAGTAGAAATAAATGGTATCCCTCTTTCAAGGACTATTAAAGGCTAATGGAAGAATTGGCAGTAGAATATCACCCCTCCATCTGATTTTTGTGTTTCTCCATTTCTATAAGTGATTATTCCATTAAGTTTAGAAAGAAATAAGACTGTTTCAAATTTTTCCCACTTGAGCCTAAATATGAATCTTATGTCCCAGTAATGTGAAATTGAATGGAGTAAACCATGCTATCCTCTCCAATGTTAATCTTCTACATGCTTAGTAGTATGATGTTTAGTTGAAATCTGATAGTAGGCAGTATTCATTTATCTCATTTGATAAGACTTTTAGCAAACTCTAACTTCTGTTGGATACACTGTAACAGCTTTTTGAAGGAACAAAAAATGCCTCATGTAGGTTTCAACTTCAGATTCTGGTCTAGCAACTTCAGCAGGTCTGCAAGAACAGACTGATTGAAAATGTCAAGGGAACCTGGAAGGAATTACACAGTAATGTTCGTGGCTGTCAGGCAGAATACTTTCTCATCTATCTCCGCCAAGAGAGAAAGGGCTGCTATTTTAATGCTGTAGAAATATTTTGAAATTTGTTAACAAATTTCCAGAGAGATGGTACACTATCTGAGGTGCAAGTACGGCAAAAATGGTGTGGCCTTTTCAGGCAGTGTTTATTATACACAATAAAGAAACAACAAGTTTTATAAGTTGGAGCTCTATTTCATTACTGTTCTCTGTCTTCTTCTATATGTTTTTCCTTTAAATTAAATCAACTGCTTTTTGTGTACTACATGGAAATATATTGTTGAAAACACATATTGTTGAAGGTTTCCTGGAAGGCTATCTTCTTTCTGAATGCTCAAGTATATCTTCTGTTGGCTGCTCTAAGTTACATGGAGAGTTTGAGTCCAGAGCTCTCAACTATAGCTGTAACTTGGACATACAGGGAACCTTCATGCTATCCCTTTAGGCAGCTTTCATAAAGGTTAGCTGTGCTGAAGGCCCATGGTATCAGAGAATCAACTATATCTCTAGAATATATTACACTCTAAAAAAGTCAAAGGGAAGAAAAATCTTCTTCTTTCTAAAAGAAAGTACTGGTGAGCCTCTTTCAGTGTCTTTGCTTTAGAATCTATCATCTCATTGAGTGCACCCTTAGTAAGTTTGCGGACAATACTAAGCTGGGTGGTAGCGTGGATCTGCTGGAGGGTAGGGAGGCTCCAAAGGGATCTGAACAGGCTGGTCTGCTGGGCTGAGACCAATGGCATGAGGTTTAATAAGGCCAAATGCTGAGTCCTGCACTTGGGGCACAACAACCCTGTGCAGTGCTACAGACTAGGAGAAGTCTGTCTAGAAAGCTGCCTGGAGGAGAGGGACCTGGAGGTGTTGGTTGACAGCGACTGAACATGAGCCAGCAGTGTGCCCAGGTGGCTAAGAAGGCCAATGGCATCTTGGCTTGTATCAGAAACGGCGTGACCAGCAGGTCCAGGGAGGTTATCCTCCCTCTGTACTCGGCACTGGTGAGACCGCTCCTCGAGTACTGTGTTCAGTTCTGGGCCCCTCACCACAAGAAGGATGTTGAGGCTCTGAAGCGAGTCCAGAGAAGAGCAGTGAGGCTGGTGAGGGGGCTGGGGAACAGGCCTTATGAGGAACAGCTGAGAGAGAGCTGGGGTTGTTTGGCCTGGAGAAGAGGAGGCTGAGGGGAGACCTCATTGCTCTCTACAACTACCTGAAAGGAGGTTGTGGAGAGGAGGGTGCTGGCCTCTTCTCCCAGGTGATGGGGGACAGGACAAGAGGGAATGGTCTCAAGCTCCTCCAGGGGAGATTTAGGCTGAACATTAGGAAAAAAATTTTCACAGAAAGGGTCATTGGGCACTGGAACAGGCTGCCCAGGGAGGTGGTTGATTCACCTTCCCTGGAGGTGTTTAAGGCACAGGTGGACAAGGTGCTGAGGCATGGTTTAGTGTTTGATAGGAATGGTTGGACTCAATGATCTGGTGGGTCTTTTCCAACCTGGTGATTTTATGATTCTATGAATCTATGTTGGTGGATTTCATCCTTGTTTTGTTTTGTTTTTTAATTGAATGCATTTAAATCAACCTATCTTGGTTTTTGCAAGGTTTTAGTAATGAATAGCCTTGAAAAGTTTACTTATAGGACTGAATGTTTTGTATCTTTTTTGAATTTGAAGCTACTCCTTTGAAATTCATCCAAAGCTTTCTTTTTTGTCTTTTGTAACCTGTATTCTGAGATGCCTGGCTGGTGAACAGTTTAATCTTCTTAATAAACTGCTTTTAAAGTCAAGATTGGGATTTGTATCATGACTGAGACTGTAGACAGTGGCTGGAGGTTTGCAAAGAGGTTTTATTATTTGTATTTCTGTTATATGGAATTCACCTGTTCTTGATATCAAACAGCTGAATAAAATAGAGATGTGTGTAATATAGATGATGAATAGCTGTTTTGTTCTCACCAATAATCTAATGAAAGACTGTCATGAATCATTTTTGTAAAGATCCAGCAGACTGTATTTGCAACTGCCTGCAATTGAGACAGAAAATATTGCTCAGTTAGATAAAAAATGATTTTTGAGTTAATTAGTCAGTGTTCTCTTGCAGAATTGAAACCTGTTTGTCTAACAGATTCTTGAAAGTGCCATCTACTTACATGAGCTCTTGTCACAGTTGCATCCAAAAAAGATCTGGTATATACCCATTCTCTAAAATGTGTATTATTGACAGCATACTGTTCTCTGTATTCTTCCTGTGCACTGGACTGAGATTTTTTCATTTCATGCATCATCATTCACAGCTTGCTGAAGTAATTCCATAAAGTCAGTACATATCCTTAATACATACAAACAGAAGAGGGAACAATATATTTTTGCTGTTGTTTTTGAAAGTTGGATACATTTGCATAGATTTAATTTTCTTTTTCACCTCCTGGTGAAGTCTACTGAGGGGGGAAAAAACCTCCAACCTTTAGTTATAATAGAATATTTGTAAACTTGGAGTCCATTACTAATTTGTTACGGTGCTTGGTTTTCTGCATTTCGGCTAATATGGAAACCACCCCTGGTTTAAAAGGAGAGGTATTGTACAGTGTAGCTGAAAGCACCTTGATGGTGTTTCACCTGTTCGAATTAAGGCATTTAAATCATTACTTGTGACGTAAATATCCTCTGGGCTTTGTTCTAGATGTGTAGATAGACTCACAGGTTTGTATTCTGCCATGTAGCTTTGTTTATTAATGCATGACTAGGGGCAAGAAATCAGTTCATTACTCTAGGAGTTTTCTAATTTGTGTGAATCTTCAGCTGGTGAGGAGGAAACATAACTGAGTGTAAAGGATGTAGGGTGGGGAACTGCTGTTGTGCAGGCTTGCTCTTAGAAGGCCCTTTACCTGGTACAGTTTAAAGCATTAAAATTATCTTGAACTTTGTGGACCAATATCAAGTTGGATTTTAGATCTTTGTGTTCAGATGTATAATGTCTTGTTCCTGTAGTTATGGTATGCTGCGTGTTGCTCATGCTCCAGGCTGTAGCTGGAAAACTTTGGCAGCGATGTCAAACTAAGTATCTCCCACTGCTGATTTTCTTTTCTGTCCCTTCCCTGGTCTCTGTGCTGTGTCCCCGGCTGTGTGTTTGTATCTCTGCGATATCCCATCAGTTGTGGAGTCATACTGAGAGCAGGGCATGAATGAAGAAACAGTATGTCATGGCAGGGATGGCAAACAGATAAAATGACTCCTTGAACTGCCCGTATTGCTACACATTTCTGAAACTTCAGTACCACCAATTAGAAGATTTGGAAATATAATGACTAGTGCATTGCCAAGAGTAAAGAGGGACATGTTGGTCCTTTTAGTTTGTTATAGGCATACAGGAATATGCATCCACTTCTGTAAAAGATAGCTGAAAGCTGGCATGGGTTCTCTCCAGAACAGAAACGATCAGGGTTGAACTAAGACTGAACTGTGTGGCCAGGAGACAGATAAAATAAAAACGTGATTTAGGTGCTGATTAAAAATGCACATGTTTATGAGGGAAAACAACAGGAAATTCTGAAAGGCAAAGAGAGAATATTGGGGAATTAACAGCATCAGTGTCATGTTTCAAAACAAGATGGAAAAGTTGGCTGTTTTCAGGCTCACTGCCTACTGTGAGAGGCATAGTATTAAGAAAAATCCTGGTGTTTTAAGTTTTCCTTTGTCTAAGGACAAATGACCTGATATATTCTTTATGAATAAAGACAACTACATCATAGTTACAACATTTTTGTTTGTGTTTTGGTTTTGTTTTCTTATCTATTTCCAAAAGTAGAATGTTATTTTCTTAGAAGTAATATTTCATATATTTCATACATTCAGCTTTTTGGTTTAAAACTGATTCCATGGTTCATATTCCTCATTTAGGATAGGCTTGATTACTTGTGGCAACTAAACCCTGGTTTCTGTAAGTCTTATTTTTCCTGTAGATATTTTTTTTTAAAAAGCACTTCTCTGTGGCCTTGAGACTGCATCCAAAAACATACTGTATGATCTAAAATAAGCCATGTTATTTCACATTTATATCTCTATAGATTTCTAGGGAATTATTAATGTGTATATGTGTTTACAACATCCGGAGTATCTCCTAGTTTGAACGCACATTTGCTGCACATCTATTAGGCAAATGCTCTGAGCATGCATACATGTCTGGATAGTAAGGTTCATTAGAGGTCATGTGGCAGTTTATGGTGTTAAGAACTATTGAGAGAAAGAGTTGGTGACCCAAGTTTGAATTCTGAATTGAACCATATGGCAAGTGCAGGCAGAGCTAGAAATCACTGTCTGTGAGTAAGCCTCAGTCTGTGTGTGCTGTGTAGATAGTGTCGAAGGTGATATGGGGGTAAGGACTGGTCACCACAGTACTTGTGCATGTCTCAAGTTCACAACCTTTGTCTTCTACATCATGTGAAAAGGGAATAGAGTTGAAGGCACCTTCCGTGTGCTTCGATCTTTTTATATAACATATACTTAGCTCTGTTTTTATCCTGACAGAAAATTTTTACTAATTTAACTGAGTGAGTTTAGTCCTAGCTTCGTTTTCTAACCTCAGCTTAAGTGCAAAGGGAAATGCATCTATTGTTGTTGTCATTTCTGACTGCCCCTATACTGTGTGTTAACGTTCTGTGCTGTCCACAAATATATTTCTAAGAGAAGAAATTAATTTTTTTTTGCTGTTTTAGAAAAATTGCTTGACTAATGTGCCACATACAGATTGGACTCCGCTCAGTTTAGCAATACAGCACTGCAAGAACGATCGTGTGCTGCTTTGGATACTTTCAAAGATGCTCAGTGTTTCATGATGTAGAATAGTCTGAGAAAATGTTAAGGAGATCCAAGACTAGGGACCAAAATTATACTAAGAGTTGTAGGTGTAGCCTTTCCTCAGCACTAACAATTTACTCTCCAGTTAAGAAGAAACTCCTACTATTTGACACTGTGTGTCAAGGTGTTGCCAGCAAAGGTGATGGCTCCAGACCAAGGTGCTCTGTGCCAAGGTAATGTTGTGGGAAGAGACAATAGTATCCAGCCACTGAAAGTGGCAGCACATCTTTAAGAAAGTTAGAGCTTGAAGATGCTAGATCTCCCAATTTTTCAACATTTGCTGGTTTGTGTATGTGGCCAATACTGATGGAAAAGTTTAACCTTGGGTATACTTTCTTCCTTTTTGTTTAGTTTTGTAAGATAACTTGAGTTTGAGGCTAGGTGATAATGTAGGAGTTGCAATGCTGCCACTATGTGCAGCCTCCGAGACCATCAGTTTTCAGCCTTGGGCAGGACCAGGATCCCAATTTGTGAGACGTACTCAGTAGGTATAAACGAAACCTACTAAAGATCTGCCAGGGGAGTAATGATTACTACATTTCCTAAAGGCTGAAAATGGGGTATTATTTACACTATCTATTTTTATTTATGCTACCACATTTTAGGTCAGGAGTACCTGCCAGAGACTTGCAACATTGTGAAATGAAATATGCCTTGCTGCTGCTTCCTCAGAAGATGAGCTACTTCCATAAATATCCCAGCCCATGGCTGGAAACTATATTTGAACTTATCCTGTAGCAGAAAAATCTTTTTCTTAGCAATAATAGAAAGCTTATAAAGTTCCATTAATTAAATGTGATTCTGAAACTTAGGCATTGTATTTCACTAGTTCAAACTCTATCACGCTGAAATTACTCCTATAACGCTAAAAGTTATGTAGGTAAAACTTTTTTGTTATCTAAACTTAGTTTCTCTTAGCAGTCATAGCGCAATTTGATCTTTAGTTTCCATGGTAAAAAAAGTAGAAGTGAAATATTAGTGTAACATTTTTAAAAATTGAAAAGATCTCATTTGTTCCACTTCCAAGGATGATCAGTTTCTGTTAGCACGCATAGGATCAAGCTCAAGGAAGTGAAACCAAGTATCGTAGTTAAAATACAGTGAGAAATTACCTCTAAATGCTTCTTTTCCATTTTTGGATGTACAGTTTTTGTCAAGTGTAAGCATGAATAAAATATAAAATCATTGCTTAATACTTTCCAAGGAATGCAACATAATAAAAATCCATAACTAAACTCCAAGCATTTTAATCAGTACTGTATAAGAGAAATAATTTCAAATGTCTTAATCAGTAATGTATAATAGAAATAATTTGGTAACAGATTATACTCACTTATAATGAGGCATGCACACAAAATAAGGTAGATTAAACCTCAAGGTCTGAATTCTGATCTTAATTAACACCAACTTAAATCTACAGTAAATTCACTGAACACAATATTACACCAAGATCACTGAAAATAAATTGGGGTGTCATTGTACCAAAAAACGCTGTGCTCTTCTCACTCATGTAACACAGTTCTATTCATATAATAATGTAAAGCTAATTGTCCAACCCTAAGTTAACACATTATGTTGGTCTGTAGCTCTTAATTTACAGAGCAAGGCTTTTGAGTCATTTGGAATTACTTTGTATTTTAAGTTCACAAGGAATTTAGGAAGTATTAAATTAAAGATAACATCACACATAAGTTATTAGAGCGACAACTTAATTCCATCTTCTTTAATACTTGGTTTAGCAGCACAGTTCACCATTGCCAACTACATAATCAGCTCTCATGTCAAGGGTTAGCTACAACCCTCCTTCCTCCGACTGTGAGGGCAGTTCCTTCAGGAGGCACCTGGAGGGTGACTGGGCAGTTGCCAGTTGAGCAGCTCTCATTTAAAATATAGAAACTAATCTATTTTCATCTACATCCTCCAAAGATAGCTGGCACTCTTAGATTAAAATCTGATAAATTATTAAGGTGCAAAAACAAGCAACATAAATTTAGAATAATTATAATATGTTTGGAAAATTCAGTTGCAATATTTTACAGGTAAGAGCAATTTATGATTAACTGTCTTCACAGAGTCATAACAGGCAGCTGTCAGAAGCCTAGTAAAAGAGCTTTATTTGGATGGAAGTTCCTTGTTGTAAATCTTTTCTACGGTGTTATCAGAGTTTTCCAATACTCAGTGGTAATAAGGAATCTTGTTATCATAATAGCACAATGACCCAAATGCTATTGAGTACAGAATATGTGATAAATTTGATTGTCACATGTTATGAAAAAGAAAATATTTACTGTATCATTAGGATATCAGACATACCATAATTCTTACTTTTATTATGGTAAACTAATAACAATCTACAGATACAGTAATTGCTGTGCCAGATGTGTCTTAGCATCTTGTCCAGTGATGAGAAGTCATGAGGTCTACATGGCACACCTTGCAATGAAAGGATGAGCTCCTGTAGCAAAGTTGGGTTGACACAAGTTCTGATCCATCTTCTTGTGATTTGGACAGCACCTCTTTCAAGCCAGTGCAGTTTTGATATAGAAGCTTTTAAAAAGTTGCTTGGAAGTTTGAAGATGCCCTAGTTGATTGTTAGGAACAGGATGTCACATTCCAGTAGTGATGTCTGTAGGTAACTTAGGTCGTTTAAGAGTCTCAGTTTTCCTCTCTGGTAACTTCTCAGTGGACACCAAGTTGAAATGCAAAGACATATTGTAGATCTTCCCCTCATGCCTTCTTATACTTCATGTTCTTTGGATAGAAAGTAGAGCCTGAACACAGATCAGTTATATAAACTGAAAGTTACTCATTTACCCTCTTTTTTTTTCCCTAGGGGGCATGATAAATTGAAACCAAAAATTTCCTAACTTGCTTTTATTAGTTTCCCCATACAGGAATCTGTATCTTCAAAGTGATGTATTCTCTTCAAAATGAATAACGTACATTGGTGAAAGCAGAGATTCCCTTCATTTTTGGCTACGTGAGTTTATGTGTTTTCTAACCACTCTCTGCCTCCCCGGTGTATCTCAGGCACTGCCTGGCACTGCTTGGCAGCTGCCCCTGTGCCTGCTCCAGCCTCAGCTGACACCAGCCTGGGGATTGTCACCCACTTACCCACTTACCCCCAGCTGCCAATCTTTTTGTAGCTCTGGCACTTGCACACCTGAAGCTACAGCCGTGGGTGCAAGGCCACCAGACACAGCACAGCAAGCTCCAGTCAGCTCAGGCCAGCACAAGCTTAGGTTGCTCCTGGGACCATAGTCTCCAGGATAATGGAGACTAATAAACTTCTACTACCAACAGCAGAAGTCATATTTATAGGGCTAAGCAAGTCATACCTTATGCTGTATTTGAAAGATATGTTGATATTGGTGTTAGCAAGGACACATTGAAAAAAGAAGTTGTCCTGTCTAGCAACATAAGCGTGAGAACCTGGATGCTACTGAATAATCAAAACTAGCTCCCTTATAACCAGCCTTACCTCTGATACAGTGTTAATGGACTAACTATAACATACTCCATTTGGATGTGTTCCTTTAGGACCATCCAGCTGCAGAGAAGATTCAGTATGTTTTGTGATAAAGCAGGAGACATTCAATGGGTATTTTTTCATGCTTGCTGTGGCAGAAGCTCTATGGAAAAAGGTATAAATGTATTTTGGCCTTCTCCTATTTTTCTATTATCACCCAAGCAAAACCACAAGGACAAACCAACCCTGCATGTCAGAATGAATGCATTTTAGTATATGAATACAATTTTACATTGACTTATCATCTGTTTTTTAGGTTCAGAAGGAAAACTTAGTTTCTCTCACCCATTTTATACTAGGCAACAAGAAAATATTTGCTTTTCGTATCTTGGAAATGCAGAGAAAATGACTTCTGGTGCTCCCATTTCCTGTCTGGGTGTTCTATCTATTGGGTCTCAAAAAAAGGTAAGAGGTTCTTCCTTCAACTTTGAAAAAAAGGAGGAGGGAAATAGGAACCTGAGTTTAGAGGAAATGTAGGCCTGCCAATCTAATTGAGAGAGAGATACTACCTCATACTTCAATGGTGGGACACTTGGCATCACTCTGTCCTTATTTGCTGGTTATTGGGCAAAACACAACCTTTAGGCAGGTCAACATCTGTGATACAGTTGACAGCGACTTCTGCCATATTATTACATAATTCTTCACTGAGACTCTCAGCACCATGTTCAGGGTTCTGGATTTCATTTATATGCATAAATTTCCTCCCTGCTTTTGTAGACATTTTTTGTTAGATTTAGCATCTAACATCACTGTCCCGCCCTGAAATCAAGGGACAAAAAATGAATACATTTGTATTACAGAAAATATATGCCTCAGGTGTTGAAAGGCATTCAGATGATTTGATAAAAAAAATAGTTATAGAGGAAGTTGGATATTTCTTAGAAATAATAATCTAAGACTGATCTTGTGGTAGCATAGGTAGAACTAACAACACTGGTTTTGAAAAGGTGTGGTGGTATTCACCATGAAGTCCAGTTCAGACTGAGGAAGCTAAGAAAATTGGGCTGGAAAATGTGATGGATACAGAGATGCCTGGTGTTTTCTAGTTGAAACAATCCTGAAGGAACTTAATCTTGCAGTGCTACTAGCATTGGCATTTGGTATGCTACAGCTGTAATAGCATGCCCAGAAAATTTAATGTAAATTCAGTGTGACAGTTCTTAAGGTAGCATTAAATAGAAATTATCAATTTGTAAAAGCTCTTCCCAGAGTTTTATCAAAGGAATAGAAGATGCATGGGACAATAACTCAGGTTTCAGGAAGCATGTTCCTATTGAACTTTTGGAAATATGATTGTTTTGATTCATGTGGGAATTGCAAGTAAGAGCCACAGGAGCAAGAGGCTTCCTAACAATCTGAAACCAAAGTATTGCTTTTCTCTTCAAGCATTCAATTCACTAAATTTACTTTTATAATAGTATCATATTGTAACTTTGGAAATTATTTTTTTCAAATGTGTTCACTTACCCTTACATAAAAATGTTCTCTGTGTTTCATGAAGGATTATTAAAGATCTGTACAAACAGAGGTTTTAAAGTGAGTATTTTTCTTTTTTGTTGGAAAGGTGTTTGTAAAAATCAAAGTCTAGTGGTATCTCTGAAACCTAAACTATAATTTTGCTGTGTCAGTTTTATATTAAAATTTCTTGATATTATTCATAAATGAAAGAGAAATAAAAAACAATCTAGAGAGATGCTAATTTTTCAATTTCTTCAGTCACTGCTTCTCTTTGTTACTTCTTGTATGCTAATGCTTGTGTTCCCTCTTGTGGATTTTTTTTATTGACCTTTGCTTAGACTCAGTCTTTTTTTTTGATGAAGATCAATGAAGGTTAACTATATTTGACATCTGTAAACTGAAGGAGGAGAAAAAAAAGTTTGATTTGTTTGGGTTTTATTTGTTTTGTTGTATTTTGTGTTTCTTGATTTGTTGGTTTTTTTTCATAAAAATACCACTAATATACTTTTTCTTACATCTCATTAATATATCATTTGGTATCACCTCAAATAGATGTTTCTTAAAATCAAAGTAAGGATGGATCCAATGAGCAAATTCTAACTCAACCAAGTGGTAAATGGTGTTAAATCCAGCTGGAGGCCAGTGACAAGTGGGGTTCCCCAGGGCCCAGTGCTGGATCCAGCCCTGTTCAATGTCTTTATCAATGACCTGGATGAAGGCATTGAGTGCACCCTTAGCAAGTTTGCGGATGACACTAAGCTGGGTGGAAGTGTCGATCTGCTGGAGGGTAGGGAGGCTCTGCAAAGGGATCTGAACAGGCTGGACCGCTGGGCAGAGTCCAATGGCATGAGGTTTAACAAGGCCAAATGCCGGGTCTTGCACTTGGGGCACAACAACCCTGTGCAGCTACAGACTAGGAGAAGTCTGTCTAGAAATCTGCCTGGAGGAGAGGGACCTGGGGGTGTTGGTTGACAGCCGACGGAACATGAGCCAGCAGTGTGCCCAGGTGGCCAAGAAGCCCAGTGGCATCTTGGCTTGGATCAGAAACGGTGTGACCAGCAGGTCCAGGGAGGTTATTCTCCCTCTGTACTCGGCACTGGTGAGACCGCTTCTTGAACACTGTGTTCAGTTCTGGGCCCCTCACCACAAGAAGGATGTTGAGGCTCTGCAGCATGTCCAAAGAAGAGCAACGAGGCTGTTGAAGGGGCTGGAGAACAGGCCTTATGAGGAGCAGCTGAGAGAGCTGGGGTTGTTTAGCCTGGAGAAGAGGAGGCTGAGGGGAGACCTCATTGCTCTCTATAACTACCTGAAAGGAGGTTGTGGAGAGGAGGGTGCTGGCCTCTTCTCCCAAGTGACAGGGGACAGGACAGGAGGGAATGGCCTCAAGCTCCACCAGGGGAGGTTCAGGCTTGACATCAGAAAAAAAATGTTCATGGAAAGGGTCATTGGGCACTGGAACAGGCTGCCCAGGGAGGTGGTTGAGTCCCCTTCCCTGGAGGTATTTAAAAGATGATTGGATGAGGTGCTGAGGGGTATGGTTTAGTGTTTGATAGGAATGGTTGGACTCCATGATCCTGTGGGTCTTTTCCAACCTGGTGATTCTATGATTCTATATCGCCACTGTAGATAACTTCTATTCCAAACCACCAATATTCTCAATATGCTTTTAATAGGAACCTCACAATTATGCTCAACCAGGACCAAAAGCTACTGGAAGCATAACTGGTCTTTCGTTGTCAGAGTGACCTTAAGAATTAAGAGTACATTGGAGACAATAATACGGGGTTTTCATCCTAAATGTCAGTGTTGCTGTTAGCATGCTTGGTATCTCCTTCCTTCAACAGCTCATCTATCACTATGTTTTTAACTAGCTCTGCTATGTTTCTAACTCTTAGGTACTAAGGGATATATCATAAAAAACCCAGCAACTTAATGGTGATAATAAAATTAACTTATTCATTGCTTTAGGCAGTTAGTGAAACTTCTTCAGACTTCTTAAAAAGTCATTAATTAAGGTAATAATTAAAAATTCTTTATAGCTCCTAATATTAAGGCATTTGCTATAATAACAGGCATCTAGTGGTATAAATGATAAATAAAATCCATAATGGCCAGATACAGAAGATTCATGTGATTTTATCGTAGAGCTTGAGAAACATTTCAACCTTCTTTCTGTGCTAGGTTTTGTAAAACTGAAGTAATTCTGTTGAGGGCATTATCTCCTGTATGGCTCCTTAACAAATTATTTGCTTATTTATGCTATCACAGTACATGGGGTTTGTATCTCAAGATAGCCCTACTTTTTTATCCATGTTAGCAACTATGCTCTCTCTGCATGTAAGGGAAGTAAGAGGTAATTCAAATTATATCAAAGGAAGAATGAGAGAAATTTATTTTGGGGTAAAAGCTAGTTTTGTAATACTTGTTAGAATACTTGCCTAGAATATCCTAAAGTGTTTACACTGGAAGGTCAAACATTTTAAAAAGAAATTTTGTAGTAACTTAAATTTTAGAAGAGAGTCTTCAAAGACACATAGGTCCTTTGTGTTGACTTTTTGGAATGGTATCTTGGATATTTGAGGACTGCCATGGTACTGCATGAGAGAAGAGGCTCTTCTAGATCTGGAATGATCTATTTCACATTTATCACGTAGACCAATAGTTTAAAGGATGAGAAATACATTTGGTAAATAAAATGCATGCCAATGCAGTTTTTGTATAATTTTGTCCCAGCAGCAGCACTTTTTATAGACAGATTGCTGCTCACTGCCTTGACTGATCCTTCTCACTGGCCTTGGAGAGAACATAGGTTTTAAGTACCTTCTAAAGTGGCAGTGACACTGAAACAGTACTGAAACCTGCCAGTATTGTCAATCCAGATCTCTCTGCGTGGCATGCAAGTTCAGGAGGTGTTTTCCAGTTTGACCTAAAACTTTATGATGATGTACAGCTGACTGCAACCAACAGCAGTTTTTATTCAACATGTGTAATTATTTCTAGGATATAATTCATATTGATCACCAGTGAAACATTTTTTAAGAAAATTAGGAAGCATACTCTGAATACAGATGAAAATCTTTGCCTTAATAGTGACCTAAAATAATCTCTTATTGACAAATTTTTTATAGATTCCCATATAAAAATTAATTTCTCAAAAATTTGTCTGAAAAGGAGTATATTTCTTTTTATTTTACCTGTTTCACAGTTGCTGCAGCTCAGTAGCTTCCCCACTGAGTCAAGTTGCCTCCTCATCTGCATCTTTTTAAATGTCCTAGGTTCTTCAACTAGGGGAATCTGAAAACTATCAAGGCAAAGATGTTGATGTGTTGTGGCAGCATTTTTAAGTTGAAATCTTTTGGGGTTTTGGCTGTAATGTTTTGGCATACGCACTTCTGTTGAAAATCTGGTGCCTGATTAAAAAAAACAGTGCAAAGAAGAGGTTAAACCCAGGTTTTGAATGAGCAAATGTTGCCACCTTTACGCAGAAGCAGCTGGGATATTTTAAAATCCATTTACTTCATTTTAACTGAGCTATTTGAAAATATAAATAAACACAACTTTGCCTGCTGTTAACTGCATAGGACTCTTCCTGCACTTGTTGCATGCCTTTTTTTTCCTAGTGGGAGTAATCTCTTATGTCCTGAGACCTGTACATGTGTGCAAAAGCTGCTCAGTGAGGAAACAGACCATAGGTTTCCCTTAACAGGAGCAAGCAATTATGAATTTGAAAGGGCAATAATTACTAAGTGTAAAATACATGTTGCTCTAGTGAGTGCAGATGCATACAAAATGTGTAAAGTAATAGCTACAGTGTGTTCAGCTAAGGATGGGGGGGGTTGTTGTTTTGCATTTTTTTATATAAGACAGAGCAAATTAATTAGTTTGCAAAGGTTTTTTCTACCATCGACACTACACCATGAGAAATGTAACAGAAAGAACCTTATTGAGTATTTCAAAGAAGAGGATGCTACCTTTTTTTAAAACAATATGTATTTTATTTCATTGATTTTCTTCAGGATTTTTGTAAATTTACAAAAACTTGACATTTTTGTAGTTATTTCCACCCAGCTTTACAGGAAGAAGAGGGGAGAAGTTGGGACCATTCTGTTCCAAAATTACATTTACAGGGTAGAAGTAGCAAGTCTCCCTGCAAAGCCATGATTTCCAAGGTAAATAGTAAATGCCAAAGATTAAGTGATGAACACTTGTTTGGTGCTTAAGGGAAGAAATGAGATTACTTGTTTAACTTGTGCAAACTAATGCCATTCTGACAGTGCATCATTTTGTGCAAGTGGTTCAGTTCTCCAGTGTGGGCTTCTTAGGAGCTAAGCATGTAAGAAATTAGTGATTAAAGCATGATGCTCTTTTTAGCCAAGGGAAATATATTTTTTCTTTTCCTTTTCTGACTTGAGACTGCAAGTTTCAGTTACTGTTACTTTACTGACCGGAAAACTAACTTGGGTGGTATCCTACTGAAAACTTTTCCAGCCTGGCTAACTGTACAAAATGCAAGTTAATGTTACATGCTTGATTGCTGAAGTATCAAAACCAAATATTAAGGAAAAGATAATAATATTGAATTCTGTAAGTGAATTGTGCAGACACCAAATGTAGCAGAAATCCTGAAGTAAAATTCCTTAAACAAAATAAATTGTCAAATTTGCTCTGTAAAGAAAGCTACCGATGTGGAACTAAGAAAAACAGAATAATTCTGGGCACATTTTCATGTGCAAATAAAAAGATACATCATAAAATCACAAAAATCACAGAATCACTAGATTGCAAGAGACCCACAGGATCATGGAGTCCAACCATTCCTATCAAACACTAAACCATACCCCTCAGCACCTCATCCAATCATCTTTTAAATACCTCCAGGGAAAGTGACTCAACTACCTCTCTGGGCAGCCTCTGCCAGTGCCCAGTGACCCTTTCCATGAACATTTTTTTTCTGATGTCAAGCCTGAACCTCCCCTGGTGGAGCTTGAGGCCATTCCCTCCTGTCCTGTCCCCTGTCACTTGGGAGAAGAGGTCAGCTCTCTCCTCTCTCCAACCTCCTTTCAGGTAGTTATAGAGAGCAATAAGATCTCCCCTCAGCCTTCTCTTCTCCAGGCTAAACAACTCCAGTTTCCTCAGCTGCTCCTCATAAGACTTGTTCTCCAGCCCCCTCACCAGCTTTGTTGCTCTTCTCTGGACTCGCTCCAGAGCCTCAACATCCTTCTTGTGGTGAGGGGCCCAGAACTGAACACAGGATTCAAGGAGCAGTCTCACCAGTGCTGAGTACAGAAGGAGAATAGCCACCCTGGACCTGCTGGTCACGCTGTTTCTGATACAAGCCAAGATGCCATTGGCCTTCTTGGCCACCTGGGCACACTGCTGGCTCATGTTCTGACAACTGTCAATCAATACCCCCAGGTCCTTCTCCTTCAGGCAGCTTTCTAGCCACTCCTCCCCTCGTTTGTAGTTTCTTGGGTCATGCCTCCAAACCTTCTTGTAGATGGGCACAACATTAGCCAGCCTCCAGTCAAGTGGAACTTCCCCAGTCAGCCAGGACTGCTAGGAGATGATGGAAAGGGGTTTGTCAAGCACTTCTGCCAGCTCCCTCAATACACTTGGATGGATCCCATCCAACCCCATAGACTTGTGGGTGTCTAGCTGGGCAAGCAAGCCTCTAACCACCTCCTCATGGATCATGTAAGCCTCGTTCTGCTCCTCTAACTCCTGGGTTTGTACACACAGGGAACAACTTTCCTTACTATTAAAGAGAGAGGCAAAGAAGGCATTAAGTACCTCAGACTTGTCCTCATCCCTTGTCACAGTTGTTCAGTTTGCATCCAGTAGGGACTGAATGTTCCCCCTGGTCCTCCTTTTATTGTTAATGTATTTATAGAAAGACTTTTTGTTGTCTTTCACAGAATTGGCCAATCTAACCTCTAGTTGGGCCTTAGCCCTCCTGTTTTTTTCTCTGCACGATCTCACTGCCTCCCTGTAGTACACCCAAGACTCCTGTCCCTTCTTCCAAAGCCATAGACATTCCTCTTCTTTTTGATGTCCCCTCAAGATTTCCCTGCTCAACAAAGTTGTATTTTTTCCCCGATGGCTCCCTTTCCAGAACATGGGAATGGTTTGCTCCTGAGCTCCTAGGATTTCCTTTTTGAAAAGCACCCAGCCCTCATGGGCTCCCTTGCCCTTAAGGACTGTCTCCCATGGGACTTTGCCAACCAGACTTCTAAACAGTCCAAAGTCTGCCCTCTGGAAGTTTAATGTGACTGTTCTGCTAATCTCTGTCTTCACCTCACCTAGAACTGAAAACCCTATGATCTCATGATCACTTTGTCCCAAATGTCCTCCAACCATCACTTCCCCCACAAGGCCTTCTCTGTTGACAAACAGCAGGTCCAGGACGGCACCTTCCCTTGTCGGTTTGCTCACTAGCTGTGCGAGGAAGTTGTCTTCCACGCACTCCAGGGACCTCCTAGATTTCTTCCTTTCTGCTGTATTGTACTTCCAGTAAACATCTGGAAGATTGAAATCTCCCACAAGGACAAGAGATAGTGATATTGAGACTACTCCCAGTTGTTTATAGAAGAGCTCATCAGCTGCTTCTTCTTGACTGGGTGGTCTATAACAGACTCCCATCACAATATCCACCTTCTTGTGGGCCCCTCTGATTTTAACCCACAGGCACTTGATCCCATCATTACCATAATCAAGCTCGAAAACATATGCTGAGCCAGAGTTGCACAGTTTTGTTGCTGTCCTTTGGATAGCAGCAACCATTACTTCACCACCTTGGAGCAGCTTACAGCTTGTTGACAGCTTATGAGTCAGGATGAGATTTGTAACAAAATACTTCTTCAAATTATAGCACAAATGGGCGCTTTCAAGTAAGGATGTCCTTCATACTGACTTGCTTGTGAGTAAAATGGAGCCTATTGCCTTTCTTGTTGGGATTTACTGACTCCTGTGACTTGCATGTTTGTGTTACCATCTAGTGGGAACAGAATCTCCAGGTGCTGTACCATCTGTTTGGGAAATACTGTCCTATACCTGACTTTTAATTTTGCAAATTAAGAGTAATGCTTAGTATTTGGGGATTATTTAGAAAAGCAAAAATTTTTGCAAATAGGAGTGAATATCTCTCCTCTCTAGGAAGGAGAATGTTTTATTTTGTTAATTGCGTTGGAAGGTCAAATATTTTTGTTTCTCTTTTCCTGCTGCAGTTAAAGAAAGGCCTAAATATTTCCCATGCACCTACATCCAGGAAAAGAAAATCAGAAGGGCTTTAGTAAAAATACTTTGAACATAACATTTTACAAGTAATAATACTGTCTTTGTTAGCAAATACGTATGTAAGTAGTGCAAACTATTTACATAATCATTAATATATCCTAGGTCCAAACTCTAAATATTGGTCTCAGTCTGGACAGTAGAGTTGCTTAGTAATGAAAGCATTTTGTTTACACAAGGTGGTTAGGAATTGCTGGTGTAGGTTTTTAACTTGTATCTTTGGCACTTTAGAATTTCTTTCACCCAAACACTCTATTTCTATATCTATTAAATGGGTACATGCAGTCCCCTAACAGAGACTGGCACTTTGTTTTATTGAGTACTGCAAATGCATACAGTAATAGATTATTCTACTGCCATCCAATGGACAAGACAGATGAGTCTGGTATGCAGGTAATGGTTCCACCCCCACTTGAGTAAGGGACAGAGTTTTTCTCACCTGCATTTGCATCTGTAAAAGTCTTTTACTCAAGGCTCAAGCAGGGTTACACAAGGGGTGAGGTAACATTTTAATGGCACAGTGAAAAAATGTTGACCTTACTCAGTTATTTTAGGATTATAGTGCAAGTTTGTGGTCAAGCTCAGCTCTGAATCCTAACTGATTCCATTTTTGTTTAGGCATTGAATTCCAAGGTCATATTTCCTTTGTACATGAGTCCCTGGTGCTGCAGTGTTCTTGAAGGTAATAAGGTACCACATTATTCTGTTGGAGTAGCATTGCACCTAAATGTCCTGGGGCATTTCTCTCAATGTACTTGTAGTTCTATAGGTAACTAAAAGTGGGCCCCCCTAGGAATTTAATGAATATGTTGGGGTTTTTTCATCAGCTAATATTTTCTTCAGTCATTTCTGGAAGTAGCTGGAGAAGTTGAAACTCACTATTTTACTGGGCAAGATAATACTGCAGGTTTGTATAAAACATTGAATGATAGAATGGTTTGAGTTGGAAAGGACTTCAAATATCACCCAGTTCAAACCCCCCTGCCATGGGCATTGACACCTTCCACTAGATCAGGCTTCTCAAAGCTTCATCCGACCTGGCCTTGAACAACTGACTTTAGGGATGGGGCTTCCACAACTTCTCTGGGCAACATATTCCAGTGCCTCACCACCCACATCATGAAAAATATCTTCCTAGAATCTAATCTAAATCTACCCTCTTTCAGCTTAAAAACATTCCTCCTCATCCTATCACTATACTCCCTCATAAAGAGCCCCTCCCCATCTTTCCTGTAGGCCCCCTTTAAGTACTGGAAGACTGCTATAAGGTCTCCCTGGAGCCTTCTTTTCTTTAGGCTAAACAAGCCCAACTCTCTCAGCTTGTCCCTGTAGGGGAGGAGCTCCAGCTCTTGGATTATCTTCATGGCCCTCCTCTGAATTCACTCTAACAAATTCATGTCCTCCCTATGCTGAGGACTCCAAAACTGAACAGAGTACTAGAGGTGAGTACGCTGGAACAAAGTAGAAAGACAGAATCCCTTCCCTCAGCCTGGTGGTTACACTTCTGATGCAGCCCAGGATACGGTTGGCTTTCTGGGCTGCAAGTGAACATTGTCAGCTCATGTTGAGCTTCTCATCCACCAGTACCCCCAAGTCCTTCTGTTCAGTGTAACTCTTATTCCATTCTCTGCTCAGCCTGTAATTTTGCTTGGGATTGTCCCAACCTGAGCGCAGGACCTTGCACTTGGCCTTCTTGAACTTCATCAGGTTCACACAAGCCCACCTTTCAAATCTGTGAAGGTCCATCTGGATGGCTTCCCTTCCTTCCAGAGTGCCAACCATGACACACAGTTTGGTATCATTGGCAAATTTGCTGAGGGTGCCTTCGATTCTACTGCCCATGTCTGTGACAAAGATGTTAAATAACACTGGTCCCGATACCAGCCCCTAAGGAATGCCAGTTGTTACTGGTTTCCACTTGGACATTGAGCCATTGACCACAACACTTTGAGTGCAATCATCACTCCAGTTCCTCATCCACCGACTGGTCCATCCACCAAATCCTTATCTCTCCAATTTAGAGACAAGAATGTCATGTGGGACAGTGTTGAATGCTTTGCACAAGTCCAGGTATATTATATCAGTTACTTTTCCCTTATCCACCAATGCTGTAGCTCTGTCAAAGAAGACCACCACATTTGTGTAAAAAATCTTGTCACCAGTCACCTCCTTATTTTTCATTCACCTCAACAGAGTTTCTAGGAGGATCTGCTCTGTGATCTTGCCAGACACAGATCATGTTTGTAACTTAACTCAGTTTGATGCAATTATGGGTCCCCATATAATATAGACTGAGCTATGTGACACAGGCAGTGAATTATTTATATATAGTACATATATCCTCCATTGTAATATATTTTTTCAGGCCAAAATTGATACAAGGCTAAAGGCATAGGGTAGTATTCTCTAGCAGTTCAGCTACTAGTAGTCCTCAAAGTAAATTGAGTCAGTTCTAATTTCCGAAATACCTACAATAGTCACATTGCTATCAAACACTCCTCTGCTCTGAGACTTTTAGAAATATTTAAAAGGCAGTATAGTACATGAGTGTAAAAACATCTTTATAGAAAGTCATTAAAACTGCATTTCTGTAGCATTTAGTCATTGCTACCACTTGTAAATCTTAATCTCAGAATTGATCATTTTTTTAATAAACTGAGAGGAACATATACTAGGCTGATCTTGAATTTCTTAATCATATGTATTTCGCTAATGCTAATTGAAGTTTTGTCCTAGTTAAACCTGAATAAAAGTCAAAGATGTATTTTATGCAAGACGGATAAGCCAAGAACCAGGACATCTGATGGAAATATACTTCACAATATATTCAAATTTAGCTAAATGTGATTTTGGTCTTGAACTTCTTCATTGCGTTTGTGAATTACATTACATTTAGAACTCCAGTGGAACCAGAGTACATCTGGGCAAACAAAAGTTTTTTGCTGACAGGTTTTAAACGATCTTTTTAATTGGGTCAACAGCCTAGTGACAGTGGCAGGCTATTAATTGTACAAAATATGTTCTGTTCTTACAGTACTTTTTATTCATTACTACTGAGAACAAGGATAGTGATTATTCTTGGTGCTATAGAAACATAATGTATGGGCCTTATAAACAAATGCAATCTAGTGAGCACTGAACTGCTTATAAATGTGGGGTTTTTTTATAAGAATGTTAAAGCTGTATCTAAATTTTCAAAAATGATGAGGAGATTGAAGCAAAGAAAAGACTTGCAAGGTCTCAGCATGAACACCTAAATGCTTTCTTTCTAAAAGTATAGCCTTTATTTCTAGTTTGTTAGATTTATACTGCACAAGAACACTGGAACTATTAAAGCCACATGTGATTGGTTTCCAGCTTTTTCCATCTAGAGGTATGATGACATGTTTTATTTTCTTTAATTATGGCACAATTACTTGCTACTCACACTATTTCTATTATAAACTGACTTACCCTCTTGGCCTTTTCTGTTACTAATCTGTCTTTTGCCTCTCAGCATGTGCTTTCCAAATTCTAAAATGTCTAGAATTTATCCACACTGTCATCTTTGCAAGTCTGCAAAGTGAAATATGATGTGGGAATACCATCAGCAGTACTAGACATTCAGCCAAATGCTTTTAACCCATACAAACTTACGATAAAATGTTGAGATAAGTGCTGTATTTCATTAGACAACACAAGCACATCAGTGCAGTAAGCCATTTCCAATGTTGTGCAGAGATACTTTTAGACACTGCAGCTGTACTTCAATCCCAATGTGTCTATTGTCTTCATCCTCTTCCTATTTGAATTCCCTTACTGGCCTATGCATTGCTGATGTACCATAAACTTTCAAACCCCCATTGATCTATTGTTATATATATGCCTTACTGAGTCAGATAAAACCATAACTAATACAGAGGTTTTATTGTAAATACAAATGCAGCTTTAAACTTTTGACTTGCCAGGCAGGACCAGTTGGAAGTTTCACCTTTCAAAGTACTTTTGTCCTGTTTTATATTCCCATTGCAGGCAAAAGTGTAATGAACTAATTAATAATTCATAAAACACTTGGCACAATAAAGGGATTTACTTTCGTGGTGGATTGTTTTAAATAATACCAAGAATCCTAGTACTGATTTTTGAGACAGTGCAAAAGCTACAGTATCAGATCATTTTTACATCTCCTTGAGGAATTGTGAAAGATTATATTGTGCCAGAAAGGCTTTTAATGAGAAGTGTCCCTGAAGGGAACAAGCAGACAAACAAGATGATTTCACATTTTGTCAGAGAATGCAGTGATTTGAGCACAACATCAGGAAAAAAGTCCCATTTGAATCAAATGGGAAGACAGTTGAAAATCATTTTGGGTTAAATGGTGTATACATGACCAAGGTTTTATTTTGTCATTTATATATGAACCGATGTGCAAAGACCAGAAAATAAAAGGATGTGATCTAATGTCTAAGCTATAGAGCTTTCCTGAAATGGTTTAGGGCTTCCTACTTAGTCATGATTTGTAGTAGTCCTCTGAGAACATTAGTAACAACCTTTCAGAACTACTGATTACAGAGGGAGATGCTGTGCATATTAACAGCTGGTCTTTACCCAAGAGAATCTACAATGAGACCAACAAAAGCAAAAAAAGAAGCAAGACAAGGAAAAAAGCAAGACAACTGGGTTTGAGTAGAATGATAAAGATGCACTTGAACTAAACCAAGTTAAGTGGTTGACATTGTAATGGAAAAAGAGAACAAGAAAAACATTTTAAAGCACATCTCACTTAACAGATTACTTTAATAGGCTTGGAAATGGGAAAAAGGGGAAGCTAGTAGGTTATGTTGTGTAGGAATCTGTACAGTAGAATAGAGTTGAATTTTCTCTCCCCATTTTAAGGAATGTGCATGAGCTTTGTCCTCTGCTTGCTTTCTTTATTCTAGTATGGCTTCCTTCAAGTGAATGGAGTTACACTGTATTTATACCACTATATCAAAAAATGGAATCAAGACACTCACCAGCTTAGATTGGTTCAGTGAAAAGTAAACCTGCTTTTCTTATTTGGGAATTAATGCAAAAGTTTCTATAGTTCCGAGTTTAACACTTTTTTTACTTATGAAAAGGTAGCCTGTTAAGTGTGTTTTTAAAGGCTCATAAATTTATCATTTTACTTAAAGGAATAAGATTTCATTATAGTTTCTGAGCTGCTTTGGCATGAAATAAATTCTAGGCTTTTCTAATAAAAACATTTTATCATTATTCTCACAACAAAACTTTCTAAGAAACAGTTTTAAAACCATATTTGGAAACTATGGCACTAAACTGCAGTGCTGGAAATATTTAAATCAGGCATTTAGTTACCCATATCTTTAGTTTATAAATCTTGTCTGCTGCAGGAAGATTTTGAATATTAATCAATATAAGCAGAGTTATGCAAAAGAAGTGTAAAATACATTATGGGATGAGATTGAATGTAATTGCAATGATGATTAAGATGCTTGAGATAATATAATTTAATTAGGGATATGCCCTGTTTTTTCATAGTACTGACTTTAGTCTCACTTTTTAAGAAACATTTGTGACCCAGCCCTGCTCCCAGTATTCCATAGTTTTTAGATCTACATCATTTTGGTAGTGTCAGCTGTGTGTCACCTTCATTTTCTTGGAGGCTGATCTCCAGGCATCTCAATTCTGAAAGTTAGCCAAGCTAACTCTCATGATTTTCCCAGCCCTGGAATGAGATCAGAAGGAGCTGATAGTATTTCACTTCATAGAATAACAAGCATAGTGTTCTCCTCTGCATGTGACCAAGGCAGTGAAGCCTTCACAAACTATATGGAGAACAAGGACTGTATCCTCACAGAGGGTTATTGCCCATCTGTGTTCCTGTCAACACTCTCCATCTGAGGTTTTAAAAGACGTAATATGTGAAGATTAAATACATTCAGTGCAAAAAGCTCTCGTTTGGTTTTGCATATTGAAGTGGGCATCACAGGCCTTTGAGGAGTGGTTTAAGAACTCATTGTCTTTTTCCTTCCTGTGATCAATGTCAAATGCAGAGAAATTCCTCATAAAAAAATTAGGAAAGATGACCAGTGCCATGGGAGTGGTATCTCCAAATCCTTTCACAGCCAGATCGTGCATCAGCTCCATCTGTGCAGAGGGGGTATCTGTGACAAACTTGTTACATACAAAAAACCCAAAAATATATATCAGTGGATCAGAAAACATTCACGCACATTTCCTGTGCAGTGGGAAAAGAAAGAGTAAATAGGATGCTGTATGGGTTTCTCATTCCTGTAATTTTCAGTGCTATTAATCTTTACCTTTAATCTCAAAACATATTTAATTTATATACCTGGTTGAGTATTATGGCAGTCACTTTTCATGGTGGTAGGAGTCCTTTCTGTTTATTTCTGCAGATTGTTAGCCTTTCTGAATTACAGCCAAAAGCATTTCCTTTGGCATATTTCTTCTTATAACTGTTTTGCATCTTGTCAGTGTTGTCTTAAATAATTATTAACTAGGAGAAAGCAGACAGGGCAGTTGTTTAAATTTTTGAATGATCATTTCCAGGTCTTATTAATTATTCTGAAAAGCATTTAGCAGCTTAATAAGACAAGGGTTTGACCATGAATGTCATTTTAATTTGTTTGTGTTATTTGAGACTGTCGTAACTGGCTGCTTAATGGCCTGTGTCATGCAGGTGTATTATTAGCTCTCATTGGCACATTTTACTCAGTTGTCATTAATGGCACAGAATGGCTTTCCCATCATTTTCTTTTGGAATCCCAGATAGAGAGCAAGATCAGTGACAGTTTTATTAGCGAGTTACACTGAGCTTCTCCTTCTCACTCATGAATCAATGTATTTTCATCTCAGACTGGTCCCTGCTCTACATATGTCAGTGCCACTCCACCGTCTCATTTGCCAAATGAATAACAGAGTTCTCATTAAATTATTGCTGTGATTTTTTGCACTGGATTACCTGCAATATGTTCAGTTTGCTCTTTTGATTTTACTGAAAAGTGGCTTTCAAGAACCAAAGAATAACCACACTAAATAAGAACCAAAGAAAACAAAATTATATTTGAGTTATGAAATCAGTCATGGTTCTTGCCTGAAAACTCAGCAGTAATTGGGGAGGTTAGAGGCAGTGAAGCACATTATTTCAGCTTCCAGACCTACAATATGGTCGCTTGTCTTTTTATTTGTGCTAAGTAATACAGCAGGGAAAAGGAAAGAAAGCAACAGCTTCTTAGTCACTCTCCTCCTGGATAAGTCTGCACATGACAGATTTATAGTAAGAAAAAATCAAGGTATAATGTATGTATTTACTCAGTTTAAAAGAATGAATTTTAATTTGCTGGTCAACGAAAGCCAAATGACCTTAAGTATTTAACCCATAGAGAAAAATTCATCCTACTACAGTCCCTAGAAAGGGAAGATGTGTGCTCTTTTTTCATCTTAGATGTGGAGGAAGGCAAGCTGAAGGAGCATAAACTGGTTTGTAATACTCCAGTTATGGAAATTGGCCAGAAAAGCAGGAAATCCAACCACACAGCCTTTCCACTAGCCTGGTAAGCAATTTCTGGTTGGAAAGCAGTTCCATGCCAACATTTGTTGACCTTTGGCTGCATGTGAGTTATTACCAAGTGATTGGGCTAAAGGCTACTGCAAATCAGTATGAAATAAAGTGAAAATTAAACAGTCAAATAAGAGACAGGGAAAAAGAATGAGGATGTCCGTGCAGTCCATTAGCAATAGCAATCAACACAGAAGCTGTTAGAAAATAAATAAAGGAAGATGAACTTGTAAAAATCATATAGTATGACATGACAGTGAGAGTAACAAGGCTAAGCGTGAGAGGTGGCTCTGAAAAGAGCAAAACCTTTCAAATTACATGATTTCCTCAAACATACATTAATTTAGATAGAGAACAGCAATAGGAGCCATAAGCAGGTAAAACCAGGTTTCTAGAGTCATAGTGGGTTTGGGTTTTGTTTGAATCAGCCATGTCATCATGTACCATTGATCACACATTTAAAGACTCGTGACCTGACCAGCCCTACAGATATTAATTGTAACGCTGGCCCTTTCTGGCATGACAGCAAAACAGTTGTGTGTATACAGGGCTGCCATGGCTGGCATTACTAGACAAAGCATTACTAGTGCTGCAAAACATTAAAACTCAAACAAAAAGAAATTAATAGCACAAACATCTCCAGTGTAGAGGAAATCTCTTGTTTGGGGAATATGGTGCCTTGCAACATTTGATGTCATTCAGAATATCATCTATATTTACTAAAAGGAGCAGCATACAGGAGTATATGCTCTCTCTGGGCAATTCCTGCATTTCATATGACTTATTCAGAAGGATTTGTAACTAGTTATTGGGCTAGATGCTTTGCTATTCTGATCAAGATTGGCATGTCTTTACCTTGTTGTACATACTGTAGTTCATTGAAGATCTTGTCATTTCAAAAATAAAATGAAACCAACAACAAATGAAGCAAGTCCTAAAGTGAATTTGGCAAGCAATGATTGGTTTCAGACAACTCAAAAGAAATAAGAACCTAAGGTATTTTCTCAATTTCAGAAAATTAAACCCCTTACTTCAAATGCCTACCTTTGATTTTAAGGGCTACTAAGGAAAGTTTCCTTAGGGAAGAATATGAGGTCGTTTTCTTACCCTGCCCTGTAGCAGCCAGCAAATATGTACAGCTCCTTCCTTTTAAAAATGCTTTCTCCTGCAGGAGATGAGAGATCTGCTGTGATTCCCTACGTAATAGGCATCATTATTAGCTTCCTGCTTTCTGTACTACCCCTCTTGTTGGGACTTATAACACAGACCTGTCTTTTCATTGCCCTTAAGTTTTCTGGATTGAGCAAGGAAATGCACTGAGGGAAAGCAGGTTGCGATAGCACCCAGGCTATAAAGACTGATTCGGCGTATTGGATATGTGTTTATAGAACAGTGAGGGTACGTTTTTTCCTTTTTAATTGATAAAGAAGTACCCTTCCTAGAAAAGAATATAGAATAGTAGTAAATTTGTTTTACCAGAATGATGGAATTTTTTTCCTAATTTTACTCAATACTAATTGGGTTCCAATTGTAAATAATAATACAAACCATACCAAAAAATTATTTTTAAGCATGTTGACATATCAGATGTTAGCTTTGGAGCTTTCCTTGGTATGTCAAGAACACTGATAGTTGGGTCACTTTTTTAAACATCTTTGCAGAGACTTCCTGTCATTCATTTTGTAATTCAATAACTGTATTCTGTCACATAAACCTTCTTGTTGGTAATAATATTCTTTTGGTTAACAGAACAAGAAATTACCCTTGAGATATTTATTTTGCTATAAATTTTCTTCGTCAGTAATAATCTGCTGACATTTCTGCTGAGGGGACTTGATGAAGTCTTGTGGTTTTGACCTATCCTTGAGATTCACTCTTAGGGAAAGTGCACACCACAGCAGAAAATATCGGAGTTGTGGTGTGATGATGTCACATTAAATTCATTAGAGGTACCCAGAAACTGAAATTTTGTTAGCCTCAGAAGAGAATGAAATATGAACCGCTGCACTAGAGAGGAAAGTCATGAATGGGAGAGAAAGAGAAAAAGTATTTGTCCTTGCCTGTTGGACAAATGCCTTTCTTGGCCTTACACTGTCAGTACGAGTAGAGAAGAACAGTGAGTATTCTTTCTTTCTGTCTTCTTTTCTGGATCAATCTGAATCTTTTTTCATTTCATTTTCTATAAAGTGTTTTATTATGGATTAAACGTATGCTATCTGTTATTTATCATTTGATTTTCAATGTTAATAATCCCCAAAACTATAACAAGAGCTAGAGTCCCTAGGAAAAATCTTCTTTATTCAAACTGTACATTAGTTGTCTTTCTGTACCTTAGTGCTGTGTTCCCAAAACATCAGGTGTATTTAGATGACCAAAGTAGGATCCATCAGTCCAAGCAAAGACATCTATACATCAAATTTGGGTTTTAGTCAACCATGCAGATTATTCATTTTATCCACAGTTAGAAGTCTGACAGAGCTTAGCTGGATAATGTCTCTCCATGAACTATTAGGAAATTATCAGTACAGGCAGTAGCTCTCAGAAGTCAGGCAAGGTAAATCCTTTTCCTGCACTTTGCAGATCAGGAGCTAAGGTAATTCTTATACAAGAAACTCATCATGTTAAGAAGAAACTTGAAACTAAGTTAGGCAAAAGTGTTTTTTAACTGTTTACTTGGGGTCAGAACTTGATAGGGAGAGAGAACAAAATGGTTTGCAGGTTCTGACTTAACTGTGAGAGCCCTGAGCCCCTTGTAAGGCTTTGTTTATGGCTTCCTTATTTGAACAGTCCTGTGATACAAGCTCTGCTTCCCTGTCCCAGACACCAAACTGTTTTTCATTGCAGAACTTTCTAGCATTAAGCCTGGAAACATCTACTGTACTAATTGCATTTCAGGTTGTCTTTTTAAAGGGGAAATAAGATTTGAAAGCAGAATCAAAGATGGAGAGCTCTCTCTCAATGACATGGTTGCATCCAGAGCCTTTTTTGGAGACTTGCTAGAGAGAGACTTGCTAGAGGAAGACTTGAAATCTGTGAAAGGCAAGACCTCATGACATTTCCAGAGTTCTGACATTGGCAGATGCATTGTAAAATGACAAAATATGCTCAGTTATAAGTCCTATGAGGAAAAGGTTGTTATTGACTTATTATTTTTCTTTATTTCATTTTAAAGAATTTTTATTAACAAAAATACAGTAATACAATTTCAGATTACCCTATAGAAAAGCATTAAGGTTTTTAACAAGAGTGAGAACTGGTTATAATTACTAGTTACTAAATTACTTTGCATTGCTTGTTTTTTTATTCTTCAAAGATTTCAGGGTTTATTTATTTCTTTTTCACCCATCTAGCACAAGTCATGAGGAAGTGCATATAACATGTACCAGTTTATTATTCTTCAGCAAATTGTTTAAACTCCTTGGTATGCTGCTATTAAGCAGAAATTCATTAATGAGTATTGCTTACACAATGTTTTTTCCTCTAATCTAGATTTGTTTTTACTTGAGGTACTGTCACTGCATTTTAAATTGAACAACAATATTGTTTTTTGAAATAATGTATTTTGTAATTCAAAAAATAGTCTTTATTAAGAATATATTTCATTAGTACTGACTGAGAATGAGGCATGTCAGTATTCAGGTTTGGGTCATCTTTATACGATGTAAAGGAGCATATTTTATCTGATTGTGATTCTATGTGATCAGTGGGTTCTAGCTGGCTTTGCAACAAGCATGTTTTTGTTCATATCCTGAGTAGGTATCCAAAATGGTTCAAATACAGTGCTACACTATAGTTATTATCAACCAGTAAACTGCATGTTTTCACCATGCAGATTCCAAAGCCTATTGTAACTATAGGTACACTGATGCAAGTATTTTGGTAAGTAATATATTCACTTGGTGGCAAAATTAGTTTGGAGTATTTTATTTACAACAGTCAGCCTTTGGAATTAGACTAGAAGACACAGTTTAATGGTGGATTATCAGATTTTTAAAGGTAAATTCGCAAGAAATATAAATAAAATTTCCCATGTTAAATAATTTGTGTTTCTTGAGTCCAATGTGTTTTCCTTTTCTTTTTCCCCATCTTCCCAGTTTTTTGGTTTACTTTCCTTTCAATATTATGTTACATTTTCTATTAGTGTATTTTAAATGAAAGTGAGAAAAGGGAAAAAGAAAAGGTCTAATAATGCTTCCTTGTAGTGGGGTAAAAGAAAAGGAAGAGTTAAGACTAAGTCATTCCTCTCAAATGTTTTTATCAGACCCTGTAAAAATCAACACTGTGATTTTCAGAAAACCTGTCTAATCTTGACATCCAAATAACGCTGCCCCATATGAGGAGTCAGTTGTTTCATGAGAATTGAATCAAACTAAGAAAAATAAGAAAAGTGTAAGATAGCTGAACTGTGACTTCTTTTCTTCTATGGAGCTACTTGGGTTCAAGTAGCATATAAACAAAGTACTTCATTACTGTATGCCAGAGGTATAGGCTCAAATATTAGAATGCTTCTTTCAGTAACCTCATTATAGAAGCTGTGAACTGAAATGAAAGAAAAGGTTAAGTGTATTTCTTAGTATTTTTTTTTTTTTAGCTGGGCCAGCAACAAAATCAGAAATTTCCAGTAAAAGTTCAAGATGCCATTAGGGAAAAGATGGTAAGAGATTGATCGGTTTTTATTTTTGATGAAAAACATAAGGCAAGGTTAGAAATTATTAAAAAAAAACAGTCATTGTTGAGTTTTGAAGCCTGCAATAATGTCTTTGTTGCCCTTTCTGAGACCTGGTCTATTGTGCCTTGGCTATCTCTGAGGAGATGTAGACATGATTTTGTGTTTCTTCTTTTTCCTCCGTAAAGTGATGTATTTAATAGGCCTCAATTGTAAACGAGTAACAATGGCCTGTCCTCTTGTAAGATTTGGAGTACTTAACTTTTTCAAATATTAGACAGAATAAGTATCTAGTGAGACAACCAAGATTGCTGTAATGATCATTTAAGAAATACAACAATTCCACCAGTGTGAATAGTGTTTCTTAAAAAAATACAACTCTGAAACTGTTTGCTATGGTACATTTCATGCTGTATTACTGAGAGGCCTCCCTTGTCATTCAATTTGTTAGTTCAGAAATGACCAGTATGTGAAATTCATTTCATGACTACTACTTGCACCAATGTATTTAATTCCCTATAATTGCTACAATTCACTTGTAGAGTATTTTAATTTATATGTTATTGAAACTTGCTCTTGACATTAAAGTACTTAGATTCTCAATTCTGTTCAGTGCATGATAGTATTTCTCTGAGCCTCTTTTCCAATTAGAAAAAGACTCTCAATTTTAGGCAGAGGAGCACTAAATAATAAAGAGAGGAAAGCATCTTCTGCAGAAAAAAATCCCTTTTTAATACTAGAACAAATATTTTGGTGAGTTTCCTGCTGTGACACAGACAACACGGCATTTTGGTGCTGAGAGACTAAGTACTTTTGTTGTATGAAAACACTATAGAACTACAGTTGAAGTCTGTCTTCAAATAATAAACAGGAAACTATTGCAATAAAAAAATCCAATCTTGTGACAAAATTTTACATTGTCTACATTGTCTTCTACTGCTTTCACGGTTCATGCTATCTTACCTTTTTGAAAGCTGGAGAACTGGAATACTGAATCTCCTCCCTCAGAAGCCGCAGCTTGAGGAGAATGAACTTGTTTTATTCTAGCAGCTTGTGCTGATATTTCTATGTGCTTCAGAGAATGAAACAGTTCAGATTACTAAGGATCATTAATATCCTGTCAATACCTAGCCTCCAGAAGTTGTCCAATTGAACTGCAATCACTTCTGGGCCTCAGGTGCCACAGTTACCTGAAGATGTGTGCAAGTTCTCTTCTTACTGGGGACGGTACATTGCGTGCTCAGCTCTCAGTAAATGTTACCCACTTTGCTGTGTGTCACAGGAGAACAAATAAGGACAAATAAGGTCATGAAGATTGTGTTTGGACTGAAGGAAAGGCAACAGAGACTTTTTTAATTTTTGGAAAAGATGAAAAATGCCTCTAAGTGAATTAACAGTCTTTTCCTCTAAATTAATGCAAGATGAAGAAATAAAATTATTTTTTTACTTTTCCCCTCAGAATTTACGACTGAACAGATTGATTCAAGCATCCCATGCACTCAGAAAACATGAGTGTTACAATGTAAATGTCTTCTTAAGAAGGAGTTAACGCTCAGCCATCTGTGAGACAGAGCATCATAGAAGTCAGAAGAGTTATATGTAGAGGTATTTCCTTTGGTCATGCATAAATTAAACTTTGTATTACAATACAATGAATTTGTAAAATGAAGGTTTTGATTTAGGTTAGAGAAATAATGGTTTTATTTGCCTTTATTGCACTTAGGTTTCTTTCAATTCCTTGATTTTAATATGCTAACTCATGTGGTATCCTAAAGTCTTGCCGCTGCACTTATGGTGTGTTTCACTGACATCCTGCTAACAAGAAAAGCCACTATGAAGAAACATCTTCATGTATGTGCTAGTATTCCTAATTGGATGCAGTCTCCTTCTAACTGTGGGCTGTTGAACAACTTTGTTTTGCCAGCTGGAACATTGGCCTGATGAGTTAGCGACATAAGTGCATTTCTGTGTAGATTCAAATGTTAGCCCCAAGAGTATCAATTTGTATGTGAAAACCTGTATGCAGGTAATATTTTGTCCTGTGGCAGACTCCTGGAAACTCTAAGCTAGTTCCATGGTTGCAACAGGATATATTCACAAATATGATCAAATACGTTGGGAACAGAGAAATCCACTGAGCCAAGCCAGACAGCTGTCTCCCACCACTTAGACCAAATTTTCAACAGTACTTCTGAGAGTTTGTTATACACAAAGCTTTAGGTTATGCAGCTCCTAACTCCTTTTGAACTGCCTAGAGCATTCCCAAACAATAGTATTTTCTCACTTGAATTTATACTTTTTGGATATGGGTAGTCCTTTTGGCAGCGAGATGGATGATTTGACAGTAAACTTGATCATTCCTGTCTGGGAACAAATATGGAGCAACGTACCAAGAAGTTTTTGGAACTAGAAAGTAGAGGAAAGAGAGAATTTTGCCTTTAGGAACTCTTTCTTCAAAGGGACTTCCTTTCATCTCATCTCTGTGTTTTTCCTGTCCTTCATGGTGTGACACTTAGTGCCAGGGGATGTCGGTCTTTTTTAGGAATATTTTTTTGAGAACTGGATTTTACATACAGTTTTGTTTAGAAAAGGTGCTGTGAGATGACACCAGAGAGTTATGCATGTTAATATACTTTTAATGATGAAAGGTAAATACTTATTAGCTGGAGAAATATTTTGTTCAAACACAGAATGGCTATTCTTATCCTTTTATAGTGCAGGGATGCTATCATAATGTCAAAGGTTTTAAAGGTCTGGAATTGGGTACTGAGATACTGTGATGGGATCTAAGTGTATGCATTATGTATCCATAACTCCTGAGACTTTCAGCCTACGGAGTTCTTTGCTTAGTCTTTTTCAGATCTAAGTTTTTTTGCTTTTGAGAGTTAGAGTTTCATCCTTTTGATTGTCCTAGACAATAAATATTTCCTGATTTGATGCAGCTGCTTGTTTCGGATAGCAAAAAAATACTAAAGCTGAACAAACCGTAAGAGTGAAGTATTAGTCTGATTACAACTGGTGACCATTTAAGTAAGGCATGTTTCTTAAAATTGCATACAACTAAGCACAGACTAAAAGCTGGAGTTCAGAAACCCCCTTAAATGACATTAAAAGTCATTCTTTTTCTGAATATTTCATAGATGTAGCGGTCTTCATCTTTGTGTCAGGAAGTTTTCAGACACAAGGTCTTTTGTGGTGTTTTCTGTCTGTTATGGAATACTGTTATATGCAAACAATCCAAACTGGAAAACAGGCCGGTGCACCTTGTGCCTCACAAATGAAAGGTTTTGATTCTTAGATAATGTTAGAATATGCTGATATTTTATGTGAATACCCCATGTAATACAGACAAGACCAAAGAATGTCTGGCAGTGTGGTTGCATGCCTGCTCCCCATCACAAGGCATATACGAGCAATGCTTTCCCTCAACCTGCAGCAGTCCAGAGTGAAGTCTCTCCATTTCACACAGCCATGGGATGGTACAGCAAGGGAAAAAGGGCACAAACAGGATATCTCCCGGTGCTCCCAGCAGAAGGCTGTTACTGCAGCAGCCTTTTCTCTGTGTCTTTTCCTGTCCCTAGCTTCAATCAAGAGCTTAAGCTGAGTGAGCAGCACAGGACTCCCGCAACAGTAATGCAACACTGTAGTTGCAACCATCTTTTAGCTGCCCTCCTTCCCCTTCCTAGTCAGCAGGAAGGATTGGGATTTAGCCATGTAAAATATCCCAAGGAAGTTCGGTATGGGCAGAGGAGACATTTAGACGAAGCATAGGTCAGAGGAGACTAATCATGGCCTGTATTTGTGATTTTCCATATTCTTGTGAGAGAGACTCAGTAAATGAAAGAAATCAGTAAGTGTTACCTTACTAAAGACACTTCGGCATGCACTGCACCCCGTTCTGTTACTACCAAAAAGTTCAAATGCACTCTAGTTCTTTTCTCTGCCCTATATTTCCCCCTGGAGAAATAATATTAACAATCAAAACTTGTTTACTTAATGGTTGTTGTCATTATATCTGATGTCATGACAAAGAGAAGAAATTATTTGGTTTGCATATTGTATGCTGTTAAGAACCTTTGCTTGTCAAATTCTGCGATGCTGCACACAGGACTGTCACTTTGTATTATTAATTTGCCCCTCAGCAAAACAAAGGTACATGCTGTACTAAATGTAAAGCTAAAGTGACAGAGTCCTTTATGCAACTGAAGTAAATACATCCCTGTCACTTTGAAATCAGCAGTGTTCTCTGGCATTGTTTTACAGGTACTATTGGAGGTTAAAGGAGGAAGTGAGAGAGAGGGAGCTCATTGAATTTCCTTGCATATGTACATATCTATACTGATTTTAACCTTACCCATAAAAGGTCAAGCATAAAATTATTTCCTCAGAGCAGCTGTCTTCAGAGGTTTGAATTAACATAGATGGAGAGTGCCACAGGAAAAAAAAAAGTTCATTTTACCCTAATTGGATTAAGATAAGTCTCACGCATACTGCAAGGGTGAGGTTTCACTGGAGTACAAACTGCTGGATTGACAGAAAGGGATTAATTTATGTGCCTCTTGTCAGGCTGTTGACTAATAATGTATTGATCGTATCTGTAAGATATGCAGAATGTCTGTCAGAAAGGAAGTCACTCTGGAACTGGAAATTGCTAGCATATCTGACACGATCAAAGCTAAATTAATACTATCAAGGAGTAATAAGTAGGCTGCAGCATATATCACATGAAGAGTTTTATGTCACAAGTCTTGGAGCAGACATTGTAACCAGGCATAATACCCAACCTCAGCAATGGGTGACTGATTTGTGTAGATCCTGACTTTTTTTTCTGCTTTTATGCTTTCCTGTAGACATATTGAACTCCCCCAGTATAGTCCCGGAGGAGCCTGCAGGTGGTATTGTCCTTGCATTGCCGAGTTATTAAATTCCTAAGGTCACCATAAAAAAGGTTCCATTAAATTGAGCTAATAAAAACATTGGTCAAAGGTTTTCTAAGAGTGCAGGTGTCAAAGCCTTGGGAATTAGACTGTCTCTTATAACCTTGAGCTAAAAGAATATTTTAAAATACATCACAATATGAAGATGGTAGAAATGCTGTTTCTGTGAATTTTTACTTGGGTGGGATAGAGAACTTTGCTGAAGAGAATGCCCTATTTAGTATTTATATATTTTCAGAGGGAATGGGTAATTTTCATTGATGAAAGCTTTACCGTTTCTACAAAAAAAACCCTAACTTTTCTTTCTGCTGTTGTCTTCACATATGGATGCATAGAGAGACACAAAGATAAATAGGTGTACACAAAAATGTAGATTAGGTATATAGATCTATGGGTGATCTGTTGTTAACCCCTGTTAACCCCTGTTGCTTAACAAAGGCAACTGAGCCTGCTGGTTTTCCAGTAATACTAAGATACTCTAAATGATTTTTACTCAGTGAAGCTCCTGAAGAAAAGAAGGATTTAAAGTCATTTGAAGCCAATTTCTTTAACGGACTTTGGGATGAAGCCAGAAATTGAACTTCTCCTTTAAATGTTAGCATGAGATTCTAGCTCTGATGAGATAAATAGCAAACCCTTCATTTATTTCTGTACAACTCAGATTTCAGCACAAAAAAATGCATGTTGTTTCACTGAAATACTTCATTGTGGCTTTAAAATGAACAGCTGATGCTATTTTCAGCTCCAAAAAATTGACCTGACAAATTAAATTTATTTTTGTTGCATTTATTGGGTAGCAAATAAAGCAAAAGGAAATTGCTACATTAACAATGAATTTAGAATCTATCTCCCTAAGGATTTAGTTTTGGGTGGCAGGGTATTTAGTTATATTAAACAATAAATTTCTTTCAGGTGCTGGATGTAAGTTGTGTAGGTTAGTTTTTAGTTATCAGCTACTTCCCTAATAAGCATGATAGATTACCACTTATTTACAGTATGATTTTTAAAAAAAAAAAATGAAGCATTTTAACATATATCATACCTGGCAGTCTTTTCTTAATAGCCTGTTTTGTAAGCTATGTTCAGTCATTGGTTCACTCATATAGGGGTTGAGGTGTTTTAAACATCAGGTATAAAATAGATTCGACTCACAAATGAAAGCATCAAATTTCAGGCTTTCATCTATAGCTTGTTGTAACATGCAAATGTCAAGCATAGCAAACTATTGTTTAGTGAGTTGGACTGTGGGACTTGATGCATAATATGTTAATAATGAAAATGAATATAAATAAATTAGTAATGAAGAAAACACAGCTTATAAATGTGTTACAGCTAGAATTCAGCCCAATTAGATAGATATGATCTAGCAATCCTGGTGACTGCTAAACTCAGTAGAGATTCCCTAATTTTCCATATTCATTTTTAAAAGGATAATTTTTCATCTGGTGTCCACTTTTTCTTGGATAAGGGTCAATTTAGCCCTTGTCCTTAGGAATAACTTCATATTAACTTAGTCTGCTTAAGAATGAAATAACATTTTGATATTCATTCACATTTCCAGTCACAAGTGCATATGTCTCAGAAGCTTGTACAAGTTAATAAATTCTCTTACTCTATTCAAAAACCAAAAGGAGCAATTATTAAAAAAAACATATGGCAGATGCGTTAAAACTCCAGGGTGAAACTAAAGCATAGAACTTCAGCTCATTATAGGTATTTTCTAGGTTTTTCTTAATTGCTCAAGTAATTAAATTTCACCAAAATTAGTGAAAATGCCAAACAATTAAACAATACTTTTCTAATAAATATATTACCATGTTGCATGTAATGAAAAATACATATTTTTAAACTTTTAAATTAAGTTACTTAGTCATCTGTGTGGTTACATGGATTGAATTTATTTATTTATGAAAATTTATTTATTTATTTATGAAAATAAATAAATCAGTTTATTTTGTCAGCTTTTTGCATTTGTTTTTAAGGAATTAAATTTTTGATCAGGAAGGTGAAATGTAAATAAAATTAGTTTAAATAAGGCTGTCACTAGAAGCAAGACTAACACATGCATTAAATGACACATAATCTCTATGGAAACAATGTGGATAGTTAACAGTAATGGGAGTCCTACCTGTGGAAGTTATGTTGAAATAGTTTAAGAATAACCTTAAAAGGCTTTGGGAGGTCTTATTCATTTTGATAGTACATCAAAGCCACTGGTGTTAAAAAAAATAACTTCAGGATCAGAGAGTGAGGAATGTATGTTAGAGGCAGAGTTTGAACAGTTTTGACTGAACAGTTTTGACTACATTTGTAACATTTTTTTTTTATATGAAATTGGATTCTTAAACGCAAACCTTTAAATTTTTAGTGGTATTAGAGGTTAGATAACACCCTTGAGGAACAGTTATTTTAAAAATATAATCTGAAATGCATGGCAGCACAGCCATTGCAAATTACCTTTCAAGAGAAGGTTTAGTTATTATGGGTTCAATCAATTCTAGCTGTAAGGAAATTAAGGGAATAGCATAAACAGAAGAAAACACAGTTCTTTCTTAAAGGCAAAAAGAGAGAATTAGAAATAACCAAGCTTTTAAGAGGTGTACAAAAAATTTCTTTTGTGGGAGTTGAGAGGGAAGGAGGGTGATGTGGTTATCTACAAGCAATGTATTTTTATAGCCAAAAAGACCTCTAGCCCTCCAATTGAACAGAAAAATTAAAAAAATATATTATAAAGCTAAACTGCCCATCTAGAATGACTGTACATGTACCCCAGCTACTGTTTTCTGGGCACAAAGGAAATGAGGAAAGTTCAATTAGTAATTAGTTGGGAAAAAAGTGCTGTAAGTATCGTTTCTGCTTTGTAAAATTGTGCAACTGTTTTCCAGGGTACTACTGGGGTTCTGCAAGCCTGAGACTTCTTCATTTTCTTATTTACTGTGTAATTTGTGAACTTGTGAATGCATTTTCACTTGCACTTTAACTTTACCCTATTCAGGGCTTTAACCCCTCAACAGAGAAAAAATCCTCTTTGGGAAGGAACCTCATGAGCAGAGATGAAAACAGAGTTGCAGAGCCATCTGTAAATCAGTGAGTGTTCTCCTGGCTCCTGCTTTACTGTCTTCTGGATTCCTTATTGCTGTGGCATTGCTCCCATCCCTGTATATATGTACAGTCATTGGGACTCTGAGTTTATTCTTCCCTTAAACCTGTAGCAGTGGAACCTTTACTGATCATCCACTATGTTCTTTATTAAGGAGAAGCTTGTAATGTCTTCCATACAAAATTAGATATGACCTGACTCACTGTGAATTACATATCATGTCTATGGAAAATAAGCTATGGAACTATACAATTTAGAGACTGTCTTGGAAAGCATGCGTGGTCAGAGATAAGGGAAGGCTGCAGGGTCTGTCATTGTTGCACTCAATTTTTGGTTTTTTTCATGACATGCAGCAGTCTTGGTCAAGGTATTTGTTTCTTTCTATTTACATCCTGTCCTCACTTAATTTGCATGGTATGTTCCCTGCTCTTACAAGATGCTGCTCTCCTTCTAGGTGAGGTTGAGCTTATGCCACACGAATGGCGCTTCCTATTGAGTTTTTGAAAGATCACTCTGAATAGAAACTGAGATAACTGGTAGAGATCAGAGGTATTCTGTGTTAGATTTATATGGAAGGGACACCAAGGAAGCTGGTAGAGCTGTATATGCCAGAAATTCATGGCAACAGTTCTTGCTGTAGCATCTAGGTTTAGATATGAATTTGGGTTTGGCCACAGTTCTGCGCTACCTCAAATCCACTTCAAGGCTAAAAGATTACATTGAAATATTGTCAGGAAAGACTGTGGGTTTGATCTTCAGTGGTATTCACTGTTATGTTGCTTTGAAAGTATAGAAAGAAAGAAACTTTGCAGATTTTTGCTTACTGAATGTCAGAGTTTAAAATAACTAGGGATTTGCAAAGTTATAAAAAAAAAATAAGGCTAGAGAGTTAAAGAGATATGATTTAGGGTCTTGGGGAGACTATTGCTTTACTGAATTCTGAGAACACATCCTCACTGACAATCAGTCAGTGCAGGTAGTGGCATAGCTGAGCAAGGTTGCCATTTATACTACAAGAAAATGAGTAACACCTTTGCTTGTAATTGAGAGCTGCATTTTAATGGTAAGTAAGAAACAAACTCACTTGTCAGATGGTATATATTGGATTGAAAGCAGTTCTTCTTACAAATGAATAAATTTTAGTTAGTATTTACTTTTAACTTTACCATCAGGAAAAAGTGTGGAAGGACCCTCAAAAATGAGTAGCTACAACTGACATAATAAAACCAAAAGTATAATGTGACAGAAGAGTAGTGAGGAAGCAGAGGTAGTAGAATGATGAATGGGAATAAAATATTGCTTAAGATAAGATTATAATAGATTTATAGCTGAAATTACATGAAAGTGAATGACAATCAAAGGACAGATCTATATATTTGTAGTATTCTTTCAATCTTCAGCAGCTGACCTGTGATCTCTTTAAAGTTTCCCATTCTTCAGATGGTAAAGAACCTAGATATGATATCTCCTGTTTCTCAGATATCCCTTTTGATCCATGATGAAAAGCAAATTAGGGAGTGTTAGGACAGCGTATCTAACAATTATATGCAGTTTCATTCAGTGTTTTGATTCAGTGACTTTCTGTAGCAAATGTTTTTTAAGTATCTGCTGGGTGTCACTGGCGAAGCAAACAAGAATGATCGCTGAAAGCCAAGGCAAGTGCTCTGCTTGGAGCACAGCAGTATGCATCAACATATCAACCAACATGAAGTGGTGTCAGAATCAATTTAATCCATACCTATGTAATCATAAACTAACATAAGAACAGAGGTGGTTGAGTCACCTTCCCTGGAGGTGTTTTAAAGATGGGTGGACAGGGTGCTGAGGAGCATGATTTAGTGATTGATAGGAACGGTTGGACTCAAGTCCAACCAATGGTTGGACTCAAGCTGGATCGAGTGGGTCCTTTCCAACCTAGTGGTTCTATGATATTAGTATTATATACTGTGGGGAAGAGCATTGTGATATTTGAATACGTGATGATTACATGCAAGCCCAGACTTTCACAGCTAATAAGTAATATTGCTTTTCTGCAGGCAACTTCAATTTAGAGTACAATTTCATCTAGAGGGGAAATAGCAGATGAGAAATCTCTGCCCATAAGTAGACATTTTGAGGAAAAATCTATTGCAATAAAACACTGTGCCAACCTCAATATAATGAATATCAACATAACGTGAACAATGAAGATTCAGTGTTCAGTTAGCACTTCTGAAAAGACTTGGAGTAAAAGCAGCATCCTGTTGTGTTGCCTCTGGAAGTGCAGCTTAGGCCTATAGCGGACACAGATGATTCTGCTGTTTCAAGCCATGTACTGGGAAGGTAAAGCCATGACTTCAGCTCTTGCTGCCACTAACCTTTCCCCTGTGTGTGCACTTATCTGGGAGTAAGAAGGTGCCATGGTACCAGCCCTTGCCTATGAACAGGTTAAAAGAAAAGAAAAAGTGCAAGGAATTGAGATCTTCTTAAGTTATCTGCACAAATGTGTACTGCAAGATGTTGTGAGTTCTTATTCCCTTCAGTGCCAGTCAGTTTTGACTTTTTCTTTGGCTCCTCTGCTACATCCCAATTATAGCTGGGATGGCGGTCATTTCAAGTGACAAAGTCACAAAGTCACAGTCTGCATGGTTTAAATTAAATGAAAGCTTAATGGCTATGGTTGTAAATACTTTTGTCTAGATGAATTAATATAGAACTGAAGTCTAGAGAAGAAGGAATTAATATCATAAAACAGTTTTTTATAATTTTCCAATCAAAAGATTTTTTTACAATATTTGAGGGATAGATCTTTATTAAAGACCTCTATGAATGTGCCAATCAAACTTAAAGCAAAGCAGAAGTCAGAGGTCCCATAGTTATACTATTATATAAATTTAAAAATAAAGATATGTAAATCACTACCAAGTAACTCAAATGTTTATCTGAGGGATTTTTAATGTCTTCCAAAGCAGCAGGAAAACTTCAGTCTTTCATGCATACCTCACAGTTATCCCAAATTCATGTGCAATAATTTTTGTACTGTTCCTAAGGACATTTTTTTTTTTTCCTGGCAAGGTACTGTTTTCTGTGTCATCACTAAACGCATATATCTTAAAAATCCATTCCTCAAAACATTAATTCTTATTTCACATTTCTGCACATCTTTCAAAGAGAGAATGTAAGGATTTTTCTAGCAGTGTTTCTGGATCAATCGCTCAATTCCCCAAAGTATTCATGGGTATCACTGTTACCAAAAAAACATAGATTTTCTGAGTGGTATTAATTTTTGAACACTAACATCATGTGCTTGCCCCACAGTCCAGTCACTAGCTGTTGCTAGCTCTGTTTTATGCAGATTGGAATTGAAACCTTCCACGTGATATACTGGCTTCTCATCTTGGGAGAGGATTTGTAGAATATCATACAGCAGAATTTAATTGTTACCAAAAATTTCAGTATGGTCTATTACTGACAACACTCTTTTGAGCATATTTCCCTTAGAAATTGTGAACATGTTGTGTGGTTTCTTGCTGTTCATCTACTTTTCTTTACCAAGCACTGAATAAGACATTTCTTCCGAATAGAGAAAGATGATCTAAAATAGTTGAAATATATTGCTAGTAATACATTTACATTGGTGGACAAACACTTCAGCTGATACAGCAGGACAGTTGTTAGAGAAAATTTGTTTGGGGTTCTTATTCCCTTCAGTTTTCTCTGGTCTTTGGCTGGACCACCTCTGAATTTTTATTTCATTCTGGGTTTGTTTTTTTTTTTTAATGCTACCCTTTTAAAAATGTATGTGGTGTTAATTTACTCTCTGTAATTGGTTATATTTGTATATTTATGTTTCTGGAGAAAGAAGTGGTCAAAGTAAGTTTTTTTTAGCAATCTATGCATGTGCCATCATAGAACCCTCCCCACTTGATTTAAGAGTGATGGATCTTATTACTTTCTTAATGTTATCGACAGCTTTCTAATCTTTGGTGGATGCCTCCCAAGAATTGTGTGTATCGTACCAACACATCTCTCTCAAGATCAGATTTTCCAGCAGACTTTTGGTGGCATGCTTATTGTTTCTCTGACTAAAGGCATAATTTCTTTTTTTCTTGTCAGTTCCTTAATTTTATTTAATACTAAAGGCTTTATTACCTGAATAAGATATAAAACATTTTAAAAACACTTTTTAGTAGAACTGTATTTGCAAATGTGAAAGACAGACCTTGCCATAGATATCCTTCGGTAAAGGAGAAGAATTAACTAAATAATGGAAGAAAAAAATGAAACATGCAATTGTGAACATTAACCTTCTGTAACTGCTGGAAAATTAAGTTACGTTCATATTCTTTGCTATGGTCTACATTTGGCCCATGCATATTGTGAAGGCAATGAGGTGAAAACAAATAAACCCTGCTGAATTATGGTGTCAGACAATCAGGAAGGAAAAAAAAATGTGGTTAAATGTAAAATAAATCTTCAGACTCCCGCTCTGTGTCTTCAGGGTTCTCTCAGAATAAGATTTTCTGTTTGTTCTAATGGTCCCTTGAAAGCTTATAGTCTTGCAGAAAGCAGTAAGTGCCAGAGGTGTCATCAGCAGTCAACAAGTCTGTCATATATACTTTACTCATGTCCCGACCTGTAAAACGTCTGATCTGACACATCCCTTGGCAGTTCTGGATGTTTGGCCTTTTACCACCCTGTAATTCTGATAGCTAGGCTTGCTGTACGTGGTATTAACACATGCAGTAAAAGTGGAATGTTCTTTATTGGAGTGATGAAAACAGTTTCCTATGATAATACAGGGATGGGCTTGATTATCCAGGAGATGCTTTTCACATTGTATGTTTTCTTCTTAGTAGATAGGGTTCTGGCTTCAATTTAGGATGTTCTGAATAGTGATCTAACAGCTTCTTAGAAGGTGAAGTACAGACTGACGCCAACTAACTTGTTAAATTAAAGTCTGTGCAAGGATTACCCATTTCAGATGGCCAAGAACCAAATCCTTCCTTTCCCTACTATGTTACTCCTCCCTCTGTGAGACCAGTCAGACCCTGCACCCGTATCTACCCTTCCACAGAGTTTTCTTTATTCTTCCACCGTCTTAGGTTGCTTTATTCTTCAACCGTGACATTGCAAACAGCAACAGTTTCTAGAACGTCAGCAATTTGATTCTTGCAGTCCTAGAACCCACTAGAAGAACTGGCTAGAGGACACGGCAACCCTCGAAGCCAGATGCCATCCACCACCTCTCTCTGACTAGTGAGTCCCTCCCTTCTTGGTAATTGGAGAGTGTCTCAAATGCAATAAAATTTCTGGTTCTCCATAGGATGGATCAAACCCATCCTCCCTATGGCTAGACTCACATCTTACACATTTGAAATTATTTAACTTCTTTTTTTTTCTGTTTTGAATCTCTATTTCCTGGATGTAAGAACTTGTCCTAATTTGTAGTGGAGATGTGTAGGGAGTCACAGAATAGGATAGAAGCTTTGTTACTGCAATATAGCTGCAGGTGAGCCTCATTCAGTGAAAATTCACTGTGCACATGCCCAGGCTACAGTCTCATTGCCAGTCGTATTACTCAAAGTGTTTTCTCTGGTCTTTTTAGGCAAAGATGCATTTTAAAAAAATTACAAGAGACATGAGAATGCTGCTGGCCCTCTGACTGTTAATCTGTTTTATTCCTCTAACTTTGAGCTTTGGCAAATTGAACTCTTTTTCCTTTTGCCTTTGTGCAATGTCTTCCTGCACTTGCCTTAGGCTCATCTTAGATGCTGCACCATATGGCTAACCTATTCTTAATGTATTTTGCCAGGACAGAGTTCTCTGTTCTTCTAGGTTACTCTTCAAACTACTCCTAGTCTAGTAGGTGTGCAGAAAAGTGCTTCATCGCACTGAGATGACAATCACTTGAAGAACTGCAACATATTCTCCAGCCCTTTCACCAGCTTTGTTGCTCTTCTCTGGACTCTCTCCAGAGCCTCAACATCCTTCTTGTGGTGAGGGGCCCAGAACTGAACACAGGATTCGAGGAGCGGTCTCACCAGTGCCGAGTACAGAGGGAGGATAACCTCCCTGGACCTGCTGGTCACGCCGTTTCTGATACAAGCCAAGATGCCATTGGCCTTCTTGGCCACCTGGGCACACTGCTGGTGGGTCTCTTCCAACCTGGTTATTCTGTGATTCTGTGATTCTGTGATATAACCAGAGGAGCTCCTGGATGAATTGACCCTGACCAACAGCTAAGACCCTCGCAGGTTCTCACTTCCCCCACCTTGCCTCCACTTCCCCAGTAGAATGGCAGAGTGGATCAGAAAGACAAAAAAATCTTGGGTCAGGATACATATGTGTTAATAAGGGAAGAAGAAAACTCACACAAAGCCTCAAATGATTCAAAAGCAATCAACCAGGAGACTTAATGGCACATCACCTAATACATAAACACAAAATTTACGAAAGTGGCACTTTCAGCTCCAGGCTGTTGATGTCTTTTCTTTGTGCATTGGCCTTTAGTTTGTAGAATACTTCTTGCACTTTGGCAGAGTACGGTAAAAAATGAAACTGATATTTTTGTAGTTCTTAATAGTTAGCATTTTGTGAAATTTTCTATACTATGCTAATGCTGATATTTCTGTCAGCCACTGTTCACAGAAAATGCCTGTCTGCCATTATTCTTGTCCATGCAAATGCTTGGTAATGGGGTAGCTAGTGACTGAACATTCAGGGAAGCTTGTTTAAATACATATTTTATGATTGGGTTTATGCTGAGTATGAACCAATGCTGAATTTGAATGTAATTCCAAATTTTCCTGAAATTACTATTTATATTATCAGACTTTGCATTACAAGGCTCCTAAAGGGCTTCAGTACTGTTTACTGATGACTTTCTTCCACAGGACTGATGTTCAGCAGGTAACAATTTATTTGCATGTTAAGTACTACATAAACATAATTAAAAATATTTTAAAACTGAAAGCATTTTAATCCTTTATATTTTAACTAATTATTTAAAATAGTTATTTCAATAGATATTAAAAAATTCTTCTGGAATCAATTTTATATTGGGTAGTTAATTTTGAACATTAACATTTGAATAATCTGGCCTAATCATAGAATCATATAATAACCAGGTTGGAAGAGACCCACCGGATCATCAAATCCAACCATTCCTATCAAACACTAAACCATGCCCCTTAGCACCTCGTCCACCCGTGCCTTAAACACCTCCAGGGAAGGTGACTCAACCACCTCCCTGGGCAGCCTCTGCCAGTACCCAATGACCCTTCCTGTGAAAAATTTTTTCCTAATGTCCAGCCTAAACCTCCTCTGGCGCAGCTTGAGTTGGTCACAGTTAAACCATGTTCATACTAATATTAAATTTGGGCCCTCTGGCTGGATCCGTCTACCCACGAGAAGTTGCTGTGCTGGTTTTATGTTCTAATTCCAGTAAAGCTCCGGTAGACAGGCTTAGTTTCAGCAAGTCTTAATGCCCATGTACATTATTTTGCTTTGACGTACTGTGCAGAATGCTACAGTTTTTCAGTTACTATAGATTGCCATGGTAGCTTGGAGATCTTTGGAGAATACTGATTTTCTTTCCTCCTCAAAAACAATTAAGAAAACATTTAGCTCTGTGATTCTTGGATTACTTTTGTGGAAAGGGAAATGGTATATCTGATAGCCAATAATATTGGTTTTCTAGGGCAAGTGATTAATAAATGCAGTTTTTAATTTCAGATTTAATAATTATTTTTATTTTGTATCTCAACACCATTGTAGAATCCCAGAAGACCTTTACTGAAACAGGAATGAAACAAGTTAGCAGGTGTTAATAAGAGAACATGTCTGTTGCTTTTGCAAAATGCCAGAAGTTGATTGCAGACCAATGGGGGAAGACCTATGAGATCCTTCCAGTGTACACAAAAGGAATGAATCTATAATTAAATTACAGTTAAACACAGATGGTTATTTTACAGCAGGTGCTCAACTTTGAAAGAATATCTCTGGACTGTTTTTGTTCCAACATGGTGTATGGTCCCTGTTGGGTTTCTGACATCATTTTATGGTTAGATAAAAATATTCCTTTGTATAGTTTTTAATTTTTTGCAAGGATTAAAAGCTATCAAGTGCTGCTATATTTTAAAGGAAAGCTAGAAGAAATAAATGAAGCAGAGATTAAACACAGCACAGGGAAAAATAAATATTAGGTTGTAAAGAGGATACCTTCATACCATTTGTGAGAGCTAGAGGACTAACATGTACAATTAAATCTAGACCTCACAATTTGTAGTTATCCAAGGTGAAATAATCGCTATGCAAATATTGTAGCTAAATGTATCTTTTATTTGAATGCTGAAAAAGATTACACTAGAATATTAAAACATTGCAAGGTATGTTTATATGATTTATTTATGTATAACATAAACATTTCAAGGACTAGGTAGTGTTCATATGTGACCTAAGTCAGCGAGATGTGAAAAATGCTTCTTAGAAGTACCTCAGCTCAAATTAGAGTAATGCCCTTAAGCACCACATGCTAAGGTAAATACAATTCACATGAAAATCAATATTGATTTCATATTTGATTTTGAATAGGACAAAAATCTTTCACACATGCAATGACATTCACAATCATTGGAAAATATAAAAGCTAGTAGTGCAGTAGCCTTGCCTTTTCATGAGTGTCTAGATCGTGGATGTGGTTTGATATTGAGTGAAGTTTTAATGAAATTTGTGAATCTATTATTTCTATAACATTGTGTATTGAATTAGACAATGGAAGTTTGACTTGTCAAGATATTTTCCAAATAGCCCAGTTTAATATTTTACCTTGTGCATATTGAGGAACATCCAGAGGGCATTCGATTTGCTGTAACCTATTGAGTCAGCCCATATAAATAAACCAGTAATAGAGAGGCGGCAGTTACAGAATAGTTTTAAGAGCAGCTTAGGTAAGCTTCACAGTTCTCTTATTGTTCAGTGCATGATTTAATGTATACCTCCATCTTCAAACACAGACTTAGTTTCTGCAGCCTCAGGGCTGGAGAAATCTCATGAGATGTCCAAAGAGTGAGAGGAATTTTGATGCTTTTACCAGCCCAGATGCTGCTGAAGAAAAGGAGCCCATATTTACTTGAACAGTAATGTGGCACCTTCCTGTAGCCAATGAACTTAGTATTTCTGGACCTCTAAATAACCGTTTTGTAGGACCAGTCTGCCAGAGTATCTTATTTCCTAAGCTATAGGAATAAGGATATTTTCCACTAATATCCCCATTGACTTATTCACTTAGCTAAGTAATTAAGTTGCTAGTGTAAGAAAAAGCAATTTGTTTACAGTGAACAGATTATCACTTACAAATGGCCAATCTGTCTCTTCTTTCAAGAAAGAAAAATCCCACTAGTTTTTACTACGATCAAGTGTGTAATATGAGGAAAAACATTCTACTCTATATCAGTGTAATAATTGTCTAAAAGTTTCCCATTCATCTCCATCTCCTCTGGAATTGCTTTTCCTTTTTCCTTTAGTGATAACAGTCTTGTCTTTGTCTACTACTGTCCCTATTCTTCTCACCTTTACTTCAGCTCCAACAGAGCAGTGCTTTTCAGTGGTGCAGATAGTGGCTCTTTATTTGTACTGACATATTCATTCATCCCATTCTTCATTTGGAAATTTATTTATTTTTTTGTCTGAGCTCCACAATTTTTGTTCTTATTCTTACCCTCTCTTCTGCAGGGCTTCTCAACATTGACTTTCCTAATATACCTGAAATGTGGTGGCATCATTCCTGGAATAACTGCAAGTTTGGGCTTTCAACCCTGACCCTCAACAATATACTTTTAAAACTCTGAAAATATGGAAGCTCTCTACATTCTCTTATACGTACATGCAGTGTTTAGAAAAATCTTATTTTGCAAATAGAGCAGATCCTGAAATATTTTTTTTTAAATAATTGTCATTTTCTTTTTCCTTTTAACCAGCTTCTGTGATAACTAGTGTTATTACTATAGTTACAACTTAGATTGTTTCCTTTTATCCATCACTGTCACAAGATTATATTTTTAATAAAACTCAGTATGTTTACAATTTTAAATAAGTAACTTTCAAAGACATTCCTTACTAGCTTTAATGCTGAAAAGCGGCATCCTAGACTTTTGAAAAATATGCAAAACCACAGAGGTATTAGTTGCATTTTTACACATTATGTGTTAAGAGGTCTATCTTTTTTTTATTCTATATCAGCATTTCCTAGTTGCTATTTTCAGCACAAATCCTTATGTTTTTAACTTATCTGTAATATTGAGGCAATGAGATTGGAGATTTCCTTGTTATACTTGAAATATGACAATTTTGCTTAAACATTAATGACATGAAATTCAGAGTTTGTTTTTGAGATTTAGGGTTAGTTGCATGATTTTTTCTGTCAGAGCTACGTGAAGAGACTGCAGTGTTTTGAATTTGCATTATACAATATTGGCTAGCTGTGCATTGTTTCTACTTGAGATTCACCTTTATGGATTTTAAATTGAAATTTGCTTAACCTTATTGAGGAAAACATTATAGTTTTATGATAGGTCAATACAATAAATGGAAAGTGTAATGGCAGCGTGGAAGAAAAAATATACCATAATAAATTCTAAAACGTATTTTTTCTCTTTTAAGATCAATTCACATTCTTTGCTAATATTTAATCAGTCATACTGACACAGTGATTTACTTGGCATTACCTCTGATGCATTCCACTGAGGCTCTGATTCTTAAATTATTTGTCTTTGAACTTACCATGACCTATATTCAGTCTTCTGTGGCTGATGAAAATTACTTCTTCACCTTTCAATGCTGATGACTAAACCACCAAGAAAAGAAATATGCATTGACACTCCTAATAGCTGCATTAAGTTAGTCTTAAAGTATTAATATATGAGAACTTTTTCGTCTTGTATACATAATGTTGCAGTAGTGAAGAGCAGCAAACCAGGTCACGCAGGTATTCAAGACTTCTGAGCATTGTTGCAAGTGCAGCCTGTCACACACATTTCAGCTATGGCAGCCTGGAGAATAGAGATGCTGGAGATTGAAAAAGTGATCACCATCTAACAATGGTCTCTATGGGAAACTGCCAGGAACAAAGAAAGCAAAGCAAGTGTGTCACAACACCAGTATGATAGACACAATCCAATTAATGTAATATTATGCAAGATAAATTGAACTGTTAACACTAATTTGGATTCTTGAACTTTCTAGTATGTTATTTCCCCTTTGTCATCTTGCTTTTTTTCATTTAGCTAATGGACATTCCTTCTGTTGCACAGGAGGGCTTTTTTCTTCTCTTTACTTGTTTTTGCTGCCAAATGCTGCATCTCATAGCTGGGAAAGAACAGGTGCATGAAAAATACTGATTTTGGCAAATATACCTTTTATAATCATATGTATTTGTATAATTTTTAATTATTTCCAGCTGAGGCAGACATTTTCCACAGTTTAAGAAGATTAAAAAAAAACCCAGAACTTTAGCCACAATTTGTATCCTGGAGCTACTTTCCTCTGATGCTGTGAGCAATGGTATAGTGGTAGTGATGAGATAACGTCTGTTGAGTTTTGGGTGTGGCCATGTCTTAAGCACAGAAGGTATAACAAACTGTAATGAGAAATAAAAGGCAAGGAAATTTGGACACACTTTATTTTCTCATGATTTAGAGTGTAAAACATCACTCCTGTAGAAATGCTAGCTCTTGAAATGTGTCTCCTCTCTTCAAATCTTGGCTCTGCAAACCCCATGGATATGTATTTCCAAGTTCACACAATCAGACTTAGCAATGCTGTGCCGATTTGTGAAGTCCTGTATCATGTTGGCTGCCTGCCCTGCAGCACCACAAGGTTAGACAATCACAGAGTGGTTGAGGACGCTTTTGCAAAGTGATCTGGTAAGCAGTGTAGGGAAGAGACAAGCCTACAGACAAGCCTGGACAGCTGTGCTCAAAGATTTGTCATAAATAGAGCTAAATCCAGTTGGAGGCCGGTCACAAGTAGTGCTCCCCAGGGCTCAGGGGTGGGTCCATTTCAGTTCAATATCTTATATCAGTGGCTGGGATGAGGGGATTTTATGTACCCTTATTAAGTTCGTGGATGACACTAAGCTGGGAGGAAGTGTTGATCTGCTTTAGAGTAAGAACACTCTACAGAGGAATCTGAACAGGCTGGATAAATGGGCTGAGACCAGTGAGATGAGGTTTAACAAGGCCAAGTGCAGAGTCCTGCACGTGGGACACAACAATTCCACATAGCCCTATAGGCTTGGGGAAGAGTTGCTGGAAAGCTGCCTGGTGGAGAAGGACCTGGGGGTGTTGGTTGACAGCCGACTGAACATGAGCCAGTGGTGTGCCCAGGTGGCCAAGAAAGCCAATAGCATCTTGGCTTGTATCAGAAACGGCGTGGCCAGCAGGACCAGGGAAGTGATTCTGCCCCTGCACTCAGCATTGCTGGGGCTGCACCTCTAATCCTGTGTTCAGTTTTGGGCCTCTCGCTACAAGAAAGGCATTGAGGTGCTGGAGCATGTCCAGAGAAGGCCAATGAAGCTGGTGAGGGAGCTGGAGCCCAAGTTTATGAGGAGTGACTGAAGGAACTGGGGTTGTTTAGCCTGGAGAAGAGGAAGCTGAGCGGAGACCTTATGGCACTCTACAACTACCTGAAAAGAGGTTGTAGTGACGTGGGTGTTGCCCAAGTGATAAATGATAAGATGAGAGGGAATGGCCTCAAGCTGCTCCATGGAAGGTTCAGGTTTGACACCAGGAAAAACTTCTTCACTGAAAAGGGCTATCAAGCACTGGAACAGGCTGCCCAGGGAGGTGATTGAGTTACCACCCCTGAAGGTATTTAAAAGAGGGGTAAATGAAATGCTTAGGGATATGATTTAGTAGTAGACAGGTATGGTTGGGCTTGTATGATATCAAAGGTCTTTTCCAACCTAGGGATTCTATGACACAGCACCCCAGGCAGGAGGTGGTGGGCACCCACTCTGAGTCCTTGCTCATCTGATAAGAAAGGGCTAGGAAAAGATCATCCAGAATGGAAGGAGACCTTGTACATCTAACCTTTAACAGGAAAAAGTGGAATCTTTTTTTTTTTTTTTTTTTGGTGGGGTTTATTTCTGTCTCCAAGACCAACAGACTGATGTAAACATTTGGTCCAAAGGTAGTAAGAATTCACCAGGAGACAGGCAAAAGTCAGAAACTGTCAGCAGATAGATGTTATGAAAAGATTTCTTACACAATTAAAATATGCTGTATCACTAATGCTTATCTTCCAATAGGATGCATCTCATACTTTTCTTTGATATAAAGGTATTATGCTTTTTCCCCCTTTTCCTCTCTATAAATACACATTATGAAACTGAAAGACACCCTGCAAGCTGAGAACATCAGCATTTCAACATGAACCTCTGGGATTGCTAGTCTGGAGCAATTTGTAAAATTGTTTCAGTGCTTTATTGATGAGAAGCTCAACAATCTGCCTTTTTATCTGACTCTCCTGAAATGTTAAACTTACTTTATTATTATATTTTTTACATTGTTGCCTTTAATTAAACTGTAGATCTGTCATCTTTGTGTACTTGGTTCCCAAAGGGGGAATTATAGCTAGACAAACTATTACTGACAATATTGTCAGAAGAGAGATGTGGAGATATTATATTCATGTTAATAATAGAAAAGGAATTCCCAAAGCCAACTTTTAATGTGTATGTCATTCCCATTCACACTGAAGGGCTCACTGCTCAATTCTTTATTTGGTTAAAGAGAATGACAGTATGAGTTAATTTGGTCTGATTTCTCAGCAGCACCAGACCATCTCTAAATCATGTCTATGGAAAACACAGGTGGTCTACAGCCTTCAGTCTGAGGCTGTTGGGGACAGTATTACACCTACTGTCACTTTTGGTAAATGCATGTTACCAGAAAAAATGCACGTTTTTCATAAGGGAAGAAAGCAAAAGCTGTATTTAAAAAATCCATAAAAAGCAAACCAAAACTTTAGAAATTTAATTCCTTGGTTGTATCCCTAGATTTGGGGAAAAAAGGCCTAGCTTCATTGTACTTTTGCTTGTCTGCTGGAGAAAGGAGTTGTATTTTGAGAGGCATCAGGGAACTGAATAACCACTGCCTGATTAGCATGCTTCTCAGAAACAGTTTGCATATAACGAGCACTCTGAGGAAGCAGTGATTTCCAAATGGATTCTGGGAACATATGGAGTTTTTTGTATGCAGCATATTGAAGTTTAGTGCATGATAACAGGACAAGACAAATATCCTCTCCACATGTATATATTCCTCAGGTCTCATCTGAGGCACAAAGGGAAATGCATCAGGTGTATGGAGCCAACATTTATTATTAGTTGAATTAAGAGTATGATCAAAACTTGGCAAACAGTGATTACTAGTTCAGCTGCAGTTACACCATGATGCACAGCATTATGTTAATTAGATAATTCAGCTATATTTAAAAGTCAGAAGAAAAAAAACATTATTGAACCATGTTCAACCTACTTCTGCTCTACCAGGTGCAGAGGTTCTCTTGGGATCACGGCCTGTGGGGCCCTGTAGGGAATGAGATGTTACTGATGGAGATTTCTTCTTCCTCCTATTTGCTGAGAGAATCATGCTGATGTTGTCTCTCTTCTCCAAAGGTTTGGTCATTTCTTTGTTTCTCAAAATGTTCTACGCCTTGCCCTTCACTGGATAGCACCTCCACATTTTAACTGATTTTACTACATGTATGATAGATTTTGAATATTCTCTGTAGTTGCTCTGTGTCCTTTCTCTTACTCCCAAAACTGATTTTGTCTAGCTCCCAGGGATGCATTTTTACCGGTAACTGACCACTGCTGAATTGTTTGCTGCCACAGGTCTCATCCTTTGGCTGCTACATCTCTAAGGACCCTGCCCACAGCATTATTTTAGCTTTGGAGATATCCATTGTACAGAGGATAGCTCCTTTTATTCTTATCTGTATCAAAATTATTAACAACGTGTCTGTTAGCGGATGCAGTCACAACAAGCTAAGTAAAACTAAAATGAATTAGGCAACAGCAACCAGCTCATTAGAAGTTTGTTGTAACAGCCAAAGCTAAAAGAAAGCTCTGGGCAAGTCGAGCCGTGACAAAGCAAGCCTGGCAATTCTTGAGGCCTCCGTTGTGAGCTAATCACAAAGCCTGTGGCAATGGCAAACTGTATGGGGCTACAGCGTGATTTTTGAGTAATTTTCATTCATCACTCTTAATGATCCTGGGCCTATAAATGAGATTTGAGAGCAAGGTAGGATTGTCCTGCTTGGGGAAATCTGTGAGCTGCACCCCGAAAAAAAGGGACTCTTTTTTTCTACCACGCTGCACACAGCAGTCTGCAGAGGTGTGTGGCATCAATTGAGATACTGCTAATTTTTTTATACACGAATCAAATAAAGCTTGAACAAGAACCAATATTTTTTTTAGTGCAATATTTATAACCCATCAAATAAGAAATCTATGAATTATCCACATATAATTCAGTTAGTGGCTTGCACAGAGAAAGAAGCACTGTACGAGTTAAAAGCTTATTTTTTCTACAAAATATCTAAATGCTTGTTTGTTTGTCTAGAGGATATTAATATTTTCTTTAATGTGGATATAGTAATTCCCAACAGAGTTGATGATAGTCCTGTAACCATATTTAGAAATTGATTCCGAAAGGATGGTGAGGCAAATTAATAGAAAACTCAGATTGTGTTGTCATGGTTAGGTGCCCTGATGCTTTTAACCAGCATACTTACTACGTGAGTGGTTTGATTAACAGAAAAAAACCATTACTTTTTTCTTCTTTTGAGATATATTCTGAAAGATATTCACTAGCAGGTGATGTGTTTTCAATTAAAGTCTGCCATTAACTCAAGTTTTTGGAGTAGGAAAATAAAATTACATTTAATGGAGAATTTTCATAAGTAAAGAAAGCTAACTTAAATTAGTATTAGAGACTTTTAAAATACTTTTACATCAATAGTGATATTTTAGCAATATTATAACTTGCAGCATCTTTTAATTACTGTGCTTGGGGATATGTTTGCCTGAATAAAATAGATCCATCTAATATCCCTTGTAAGTTGTTTAATACTTCGACCGTTGGTTGAATCACTGATGAGGGGGCATAGCATGTTCTCTAAGGTAATTGGTTGATGAATCTGCAGTCTAAATTTATACAATTTGATTAGTTCCACTGGCAGATAATTGGTAATTAGATGGTACACAAAATGTCATTTTCTTTTGTGCTTCATCTTTCAATCTTATTTCACAAATAGCATTTGTTGGAACATAAAATCATAGGCCAACATGAAAATAGCTTTATATACCAGATAATGCCATGGAATAGAGAATTTGGATTGATTGATATAATATTTTATGCTGATGGAATTAATTTATTCCTTTTAAAGAAAATGTAGTTTAAGGTTTTTTCACCATAACATTTTAAAGACAGATCATCTAAAATGCAAACCTTTTATCTTGTAGTAATAAAGCATGTGATGATATTGTCCGTGTTGTTTGTCATGTGCAATTTTTGTGATTTTTTTTTTAAAAAACTCTTATGTTTTTAAGGCTTTTGCAATGGATTACTTTGACATATACGAAAATCTTAATGAAGATTTGAGATATCCATTGCTGGTTAGTTATAAGACAAACGGCTGTAAAATTTGCATATTAGCATAGCAGAACAGTGGTGCATATCCCTTTATTTCAACAGATAAGGCAGCAGTTACATCTATTTGGAGACCAACGGTAACTACACAGGACAAAGTGAACTTCAGACTGTGTAGTTTCTTGATGTTTTACTGAATGCTGTTCTAAGCAGTGGCTTTCATTCGGGGATGACAACCAAGGAAAGGAAACATTGCTTAGTAAGGGAGACTGTAAAAAACTAGATTTTGAACCTGGCTGCAGAAGCATGTTAGTGAGCAATTGATTCCTGTGGGAGGAAGAGGAATTGCAAAATAAATAAGAAATAATTTGATAAAGAGAAGAGTGTGGAAAAAATTACATTGTTTGGGCTGTACCCATTTAAAAAGCAACAAAGCCCAAGTAAAGAGGAAGTTATAGTACGTTCTTGAATTCTATAGTGCTTCTTCAGCAATGTATACTTGACTAGGTTTGTTTAAACTCTTTACTTCCACTTCACTCATAATTAAATAGCAACAAAGGAAAACAAAGGGTTTGAATCTGCAAATTCTTGCACTAGACATATTCACCTGTGTGCTAACACTTCATAAATCATTACCCCATGAGGATGGCAGTACTCTGAACCCATTTGTAACACACATAAATTACTTTGCAAAGTTAAGGTCAGTGGGGAAGCAGGGCTATATTAAGCTTATATAATTATTATGGTTCAATTAATATTTGTAAAGTTCAAACCCTATATAGCTGAGGAAAACCTCCAATAAGGATCTGTACATCTTTATACTGATTGTGTATAAACCCATTTATGAAACATAATTATTATCACAAAGATCACAGGGAATCCTGCCCTTCTGTGGCTTTTCCTGGTACAGATCAGGAGTAGCTTTGCATTACTCTAAGTAACTCTAAAAGGAATGGAAAGCTGGCTAAAGTGTAAGCCTGCAGCCTAACCTACAGCAAGAATACACTGAAAATGTATGATAGTAACTCTGAAATTAATATGTGATTCAAAGCACTTGTATACATGGCATTCAGATTTAAGTCTTCTTTGTAGTTTAATGCATAGCCTCAATGGATTTTAAATAGTCCCTGTTGAGCACTTGCCAAGCCAGTGAGGCTTCACTGCCTCAGGGTGTATCCTCTGCTCCTGCCACATGCTTCCTCTCCTTTGCATCATTTCTGGCATACATCACACCTCTTATTGAGTTTGTTTAGCTCACTAATCTGACAAATGTGTTTCTGTTTGCTCACTGACTCAAAGAGAGGTTAAATAGGTGTTACAGTCAGCACTTTGCCCAAAGAGAAGCTGGTTTTGCACAGAATGAAGGAGACAGGGACCCCAACAGAGGGTGATTCCCACAGAAAGGCAAACAGAAAGGAAGATAAAGAGTAGACACTAGTGGATCTTTCATTGTTGGAATGGAGAAGAGCAGAGGCTTGCTGCTTAGTCTTGACTAATACCTGAATAAAGTGGAAGCTGACTGTGTTGCTACAAGTGTGAAGCAAAATTTACTACTTGACCTGGGAGACCTGCTCTAAAATGCCTGTTAGTCTATACTCTGCTCTGTGTCTGGAAGGAGTTGCTGCATTGCACTCCCGGGGACCACAGCAGGTGCTCACTGCTTGGTTTCCTGTTTTACATCATCTCCAGCCCATTTGCAGAGTGCAGTGCTTTAGCACCAAGAAACTTAGAAGGAGCACCTTGGTGGAGTTCGTGCGATCTTCATCGGGATACAAATGCCAGGCCATATCAAGTCTGGAAGAATACTCTGGAAAAAAAAATATATAGTGGTTGTGTTTTTATTTGTAGAATTCTAATAAAAATGGCTTCAGTTCTGGTGGAAACCTTCACCAGCCACATGAATTCTGACAGCTTTCTGAGGCTTCTTTCTCACTCTGTCTCACAGTTCAGTGCAGAAATAAGCAGCATCTAAAGGTCAGCTAAAAAGCTTACATAGGCAATGACTTTGCTAAAACTTAAAGGCAAGTATATTTTAGTTTGAGTTATGTTCGTACTCAAAATTGGAAGGTTTATTGAGTCATCATAGTGAATAATGAGAAGACTATGTATTTTGTCCAGTAGGCATATAAATGCACTTTCTTACACATCTTTTAATATTGTCTGTAGGTATTAGTACATTGTGTTCATGATTAGTACCTGACTTTACAAGATGCTCAGCACTGCATACCCATGTATTTGAAAGGAAGAATCAAGCCTTAAACCACTTTTTGCTTGCTAAAATAATCAGAAACAATTGATAAGATGTGGTTTTCTTCTTGGAGTTTCAAAGAAAGAATGGGTATTGCTCAATTGTATTGTAAGGTATCAAACTCTCAAAATACACATAGTATTAAATAAATTTTTCAACATATTAGTGTTTTATTGACTGAAGTCTGATTTCTGTCCTGCATAATATAAAGCACATGGTTTTAAAACATTTGTCAGTCTTTGAATAAAAAATGGTAACATCCAGCGGCAAATCTCATAGCTGGAAGAACATTTAAATGCCAGGATTTTATTTGATTTAAATTAAAATAAATAAAATTCACTTTTGCTGCCATTATGGGAATCTTTTAAGAGAGTAAATTGATGTGAATAACTAACCTAATTACTGTAATGTCAGAGCACTGTTAAAATGCATAGAAACTTTTCCATGTCTAGCTAGTTCTCTAATTACTGAGATTTGGCAATGCTTTTTGTGTGAGCACCAACCATAAATTATATTTAGGCCAAATATGTTTGGAACATAGAGGCAGGACAACTGACATTTTTAACCAGTGATTCTGTTGTCATTAGTGAGTATAAAGTTAGTGGCAAGGTGAGAAGAGGGTCAGGGCTAAACCCTCCCATGTTGAGGGGCTGTCAAGGAAAGCAGCAGGCTCTTCCCCTACTCCCACACCTGCACTGCAGCCGCTTGGTATGAGTGACATTTGCCGGCACCTGCAACCAGCTACGAACACTACAGAGCTCCAGAGTTTTTTAAGTGTCAAGCTAGACTTGAGCTATAGCTGCCAGGTCAAATGATGAATTAAGAGAGTCCCTGAGCAAAACAATTGTATCCATGTAGGTGGCTATCATGGCAAGAGGGCTTTATAGTGAGTTAGTACCAATACACTCATTCTGATCTGTCAAGATCAGCCCAGCTTCTTATTATCTTCTTTTGGATATTCAGTCCCATTAAAAATTTAGCCATTACTGTACCTGGTTTCTTTTATTAGTTTAAATCAAAGCATTCATTTTAGTTTTTAAAATTATCTTTTTAGTAAGCTTACAATGAAAGTGCAAATAAATGTTATGAGTTTATCCATGGGCTTAAGTATTCTATCTATGGAATTGAAAATACTGATTTTATGAGATGAGTTTTTCAGTTGAAGGAAAACACAGTGCTGTTCTTTGAAGAAACAAATGTTTTCGTACAGTCCAAGAACATTATATATTTCTGTTATGCATCAGTGTTTTCAAGACTATGCATTCAGGCTTCGGGTTGGTATTGTCTTACCTTTGGGACTTCAGATTTTACCTGTTCTGCTACAGCATTGAATGTTTGTCTCTTCTTGTATCCAGAAGTTTTTATTAACCTTTGAGTGTTCAATTGTCTACTAATTGTCCATTAAGAGCAATATTATTTATTAAACTTTAAATATGGACTGGTTGAAATCACCAGCTCCAGTCTTTTCTTACAACAATAATGTGGAGTTTGATCTTGCTTGCTTTTTTCTCCTTCTCTGTAGTAATTCCAGGTTCTCAATGGTTAGAACTTTACAATACATAAATTTCAGTTAATTTTTACATTCAAGCCAAATAGAATTTTTTTCTGCCTAGGAGACTGCATTACTTTAATTTTTATATTTTTAAGAAATTTTGCTTTTATATATGTTTTAATTTCCTACTGTTTGTTGTTGGTGGAAGTGTAATTATCCTTTTATTGGAGTGTGAACAGAAATTAAGATGGAGTTATTAAATTATTTTGTGTTTTGTTTTATTAGTTGCAAAAGTTTACATATGTTCATAGAACTAAGTTTAGTGATATTAAACAAATTTATACCAAGACCGATTTGTTATGCAGGAGTTAATTGCACAGTTAAAATACTAAGCTACTCAGATCAGAGCTACAAAACTAGTCAGGACTAGTAGATCTCATCCTCTGAAATTCTCCTTTTTAAATGGATTATTAGAAATTGGAAAAATAGTATTTGTTCTTCACTTTTTTTTCCCCTTGCATATAAACTAAGCATTAATTAAATAAACTAAACCTTCTGTACCTTCAAGAGAGACAAAGATTTTAATGAAAACTTTCAGTAATGAAGCGCTTACAAGCTTCCAGTTCTCATCATTGTTGATGAATTTAGGTGGTTTAGAATGCTAGAAGGTGACTGTAAAAGTACATTAGTTTTCTGGTGTTAAATGAATACACGTCAATGCAAATACATTGTGTAGAAAAAAAATGAGAATTCTCTGTATGCTCAGGAACCAGAATTTTCTCTTTATGCTTAGAAACCAAAATAAAGCTAGGCAGTGGTGTTTGTTAAAAGTCACTGATATGTATTATTCTTACAATTTTAGGGAGCTCGGTGGAGGGGGAGGACGAGTGGAAGGTATGTGTCCTTTGTGTTGGCAGAGCTATACTACAAGAGTCTGGAAAGAATTATTTGGAATATGTGAAGGGGCTGGGCAGCAAACTAGCATATCCGTACTGATCAAAATGCAGGGTGGAGAAGGAAAGTCTTTCTCATAGAAAAACAGATCTTCTAACAGAAATTGAGTTCCTGTCACCTGCTTTCCACTTCTCTGTCCTGCCTCCTGTCAACACACCTAGTACTAATGCTGCAGACTCCAGAGGTGTTAAACCTCTTTACAAAATGCAGTGGAGTTTTCACACTAGAAAAGCAGAGTTAATATGGATAGATGGAAGGTATCACTTCAGACTGAGTAATGTGGGTTTTGTGTTTTAGAGCTATGTGGAATTCTATAAATATGCAAACACAGTGTATTATGTATGTTACCCTAACCATACTTTGAGGTATGTTGTTAGTATCAAGTTCATGTTTAGAAAGACTCAGCTTATGTTTGCAAAACAGATGTTCCTACAGATACCTACTAATCTCTACTAGCAGATGGTGTTGATTGAAAAGGCTAAAGTTTGCAGATTCTTAAATTTAGCTGCTCATAATTTGCCTCTCTATTTTTGACGTTATTACTGTAAGTTACTTGAGGGGGTACTGGTTTATTTGGGTGGATTTAAGTCTTGATAGCTAAATGATACTGTTGCTTCAGAAGGCAGGTTTTCAATATAGTCTGGAATCATGATAATGTGTTTTTATACATATTTATCCAGTTCTTTTATCACTAAGCAGTTTTCAGTGATACAACAGCTTCTGGAAAATAGTTTTTAAAATAAATACATTGCTCCTCTCGTTCACTGCAATTAGTATCTTTCATTCTCAAGACTGCACAACACAAATAAGTAATCATGGCAGGAGTTATGTAACTTAGAAGTTATGACTTAACAACTATATAAACAAATATGGCAGAGCTTGCTATTTTAACAAAAAATTAGACACTTATCAGATGGCTTGTGTGGTGTAGTACCTGCAAGAACTGGGACAGGAATGACTCAGGAGATTTTAGTTTGATGTTAAAATGTCTGCTGCCTGCCTGTGGCCTCTGTGAAAGACACCATAAGAAAGCTTCCTTCCCTGGTAAAGCCTACAGATTATTACCTTCTGTTAGTATTCCAAGTAGGCAATAATGGCATCCAGAGGAAGAAGGTGAAGGCAATTAAGAGGGACGTCAAGGCCCTGGGAAGCATGATGAAGGGCTCAGGGGCACAAGTAGTGTTTGCCTTCACCATTCCAATAACAAGGAATGAAGAGGAGGAGAGAGCAAGAAAAATCAGACAATTAATACTTGGCTCCAAACCTGGTGTGAGGAGTAAAACTTTGGGTTCTTTGATCATGGACTGGCCTACACACCTCCAGGCTTCCTTTTTCCCTGGAGGTATGAAAATTCTGTCCAAAAATCTAACAGGGCTCATTAATAGAGCTTTAAACTAGATGTGAACTGGGAGGGGGTTAAAGCCAGGTTTGACAGAGGGGAGCCTGGAAATGTCAGTCCAGTGCCTGAGAGATGCCGTACTGGCAAGGACCTCCAGTATGTCACCTCAGAGCAAGTGAGGGCTAGTACATCTTGTGATGGAAAAGATGTAAGTGGCACTGATGGGTTAGATAATCTAAGGACCAGTCATTTAGGAATGAACACTATTCCTTTTATGAGAGCTGTGGGATTAACAGCCCAACTGAAGTGCATCTACACCAATGCACGCAGCATGAGCAATAAACAGGAGGAACTGGAAGCTATTGTAGGGCACGGAGTCTGTGACGTAGTTGCCATCACGAAAACGTGTTGGGATGGCTTGTATAACTGGAGTGCTGCTATGGTGGGATATAAACTCTTCAGGCAGGACAGGAAAGGTAGAAACATCTTTCCTTCTGAATTTGTGTAATAAGGTGTCCAGGTGTCCAAGGTGTTTACCTGGTAGTCAGTTAGGTTTATTGTCAAGTTCTTCTCCCTTGATCATCATAATAGTCTTCGTTTTCTTCATAAACTTGCTTGTTTCCTGAGCAGTGTTTTTTCTTGTGATCTATATAAAGATTCTTTACCCACGGCCCCAGTGCAATTTTTGCTTCCTCATAAGTGCATGTCCTTGGGTTGCCTTCACTAGATCTCTTGTCTTAACTCACTCCTGGGGTAAAATCCCAAATGAAACCATACATTATGAATGCACTGTGGAAATAAGCTGTATTTGAAAAACAGCCTGTTCTAGGTGCCTTAATGTGCTGTAAAAAGAACCATAGTTAAGCAGGTTACTTAACAAAATGCTATCTTCACAAGCCCAGATCCTTTTTCTTTTATTACAATGGGGCCACTCACAAAGAGTTTTATTATGCAAAATATTGTCTTCATGGTCATTGCCATAAATAGTAATGAGTGGAAAAGCAGTGATGTCTATGACTTTTGCTCTTCTTCATATAGAAAATGGTATTTTTGATTTGGCAGACAGCCGTATCCTTTCATAGACAGTGCAGAACCGATGCCCTAACACAATTTCGTGTTTAAAACTGAAAAGTCAATGTGACATAGACCACATGGAACAACTGCAAATCACAAGTTATGTTTTCTCAGTTTGGGGAGGGAAAAGGGGTGAATGGTGGGTGTGGAAAGAGGTAGTGCAAATTTCCAGTCTGGCATCACACAACAGGCAAGCTTCTCAAGACTGAAGCCTGTTTATGGTCTATGTCTTACCTTGGGAGTCATGGCTGGCTTGATTTCATTCCCCCTCAGGGCAGTACAAGAAAGATTTTATCTTAGTTATTGTCCTAAACTCTGGTGATGTTTTCTGAAAAATAGGAGGATGAAGAAGGGAGTGAAATGGTTTTGACTGTCTAACAACTGGTAAACTCTATCCCAGAGGAAATTGCAGTTGCATAAAAAATGAGTTGGGAGTACCTCTGAAACATAGGCTAACTACAGAAGCCAGTGAGTCATTACAAAGACTGCAAACCAAATATTCTTGTCCTGATTTAGAGTCATGTTAAAGAAACTGTGTTAGCCAGAATATTGAAGGAAACTCTCTTTGAAATGACTCATTTATCTTTACCATTCTTTCATAATCAGTATTTAGGAATTATCTCATTTACATTTTTCATTTTTGCCTTTTGTCCCTTTGATATTTTATCCTTTAGATCATCCTTTTAATTTTTGTATATGTGAAAGTTTGTGTGCCTTTAAGCCAAACTGTAATGATTTTTGTTGGAGGCAGATCCTGGATCCCTTAGATTTTAGGAAAATCATGAATTATATATTGATTTTGCTCAGCCTGGTATGCCAGGAGTCATACCAGAAGCACATGACTTGCTGTTTCAACCCACACTGCATGTTCACAGTGCCTGCTGCTCTGATGACAATAGTACATCATTCGGTATCTCCTGCTGCTAGATCTGGTGTAGCATCTGCAGCTGGCTGCCTGTCTTTGGTGTATGGGACTCAACAGAGATTGTGGTCATAAGTTTTATAGTGGGTTAGTCTACTAGGAATGCATTGTATGGTTTGCAGCCCTTTTACTGTCCACTTCCATTGCCGTAAGCATTTTGAAGCAGTCAAATTTATGTCAGTGCACAGATGTTTCTCAGTAAAACAATCTTGCTTGTATGATGAGGAATATTATTGTTATTACTATTATTATTAATATTATTATTGTTGTTTGGTTGTTTAGTTGTTGGGTTTGTTGGTTTTGTTACTATTATAGTTGTTATTCTCTTTGTATATATAATATGGAATAGTATATTATATAGATATCCTATCCTAGTGAGTGGAGTTTAATTTCAGGTAAGCAGTTTCCTCATTTACAAAGTCAGGAAAGCACATGATGTGTCATTAGGGTAAATTGGTATGTCATTAGTGTAAATGCGTGTAAATTGTGACAGCTCTGTTTCAACTTAATGTATTTCATGGTTTGGGAACCCTTCCAATTTAAAGCCATTCCTTCCTATTCCTATCACTACACATCCTTGTATAAAGCCCCTTCCCAGCTTTCTTGCAGGCCCCTTTCAGGTACTGGAAGGATGCTGTAAGGTCTCCCTGGGGCCTTCTCCCAGCTGAACAACCCTAACTCTCTCAGCCTGTCCTCATAGCATAAGTGTTCCAGCCCTCTGCTGATCTTCATGGCCCTCCTCTGGACGCATTCCAGCAGTTCCACACCTTTCTTATGTTGAGGATTCCAGAACCGGACACAACACTCCAGCCAGTTTTCAGGGCTCTCCTAGAAAAACTGTGTTTCAGTATTGAACGTCATCAAAAGGAAAACTGCAAAAATTTAATCTATGTTGTGGTGATTAGAGACTGTGGAAAAATCCTAAATATTCTGTTACGAAACTATGATCTTGTATTTATTAAGCCACAGGAAATTAGCTCTCAGTGGGGTTTCTCTTTTAAATGACAAGTCCAGTTTCAGAAAGCCTCTTAGGAATTATCTATCCTTTATCTAGAAAATGAAGCTTTCAAGTCATTTTATAATAAAAGCTAAGGTATACTTTCTATGTTTTCTTTTTCTCTGCTTAGTGCAGAAAAATAAGGAATGCACTTCTCAGCTGTGGTCATGGCTCTGAAGTCATATGAAGATTGGAACAGGGAAATGTGAGCCCCACAACTAGGTTATTCCTTGTTACAGATCTTTGCTAACCTCCCTTTGAGATTGCTCATATTTCACTTTTTTCTTCTTGGAAGTGTACACCAGGTGAAGTTCACCTTGAATTATATATTTGCTGTATGAGTCTCTCTTCCTTCTTTTTGAAGAGAAATATAGATGTCTTTCAACAATGCTAGATGCATGCATTATGGCTTTAGCTGAAGGTACAGTTTGTGCAATCTGATTTCAAATGAGGCTTTAGTTTAAAGTGAAAGCATCTTGCTTGATCTCGAGTGCAGCATGTTAAGGTGAGCAAGGTTCCTTTCAGCCTGCATAGAGAGGTGAGCTGATGCAAGGCAGATACCTTTCATCTAAAGGTGTTACAGTACCATCTCCCTTTGAAAGCATTCTTTTGGGCAGTAGCTTTAAAATTTTAGCAGTGGGTGTTGACTGCATTTCTTGCATTTTTAAAAAAGACTGCCATCCAGTGAACGACATGACAAAGAAACAGCAGCTGCTCAAGGCGTCCTGCTGTTTCAGCAGTTCAAGCTTCTGGGACTGATATTCTAGGACATGTTTTCAGAGGGACACGCTAGGACATTGTCTCTATAGAAGCTTCTCTTATTAATTTAGTGCCTTAGAAAATGAGAAAATGATATGGTTTCTTCTCCCACTCCAGGATAAACCTCATACAGACAGGCTCACAAGCAAGTTTCCCTAGTGGAGGATGGTCTTTGGTACAGCATTGTTACTGGCATTCCTGACAGGGACTCTTGCCCTTATGCAAACTGCTGTAGAGCTGTGGTATAGTGGGCAGCAAGGACCATTGGTACGCAAATGTGAAACTGGAATTTCCTTAAACAAGAAAAGCTTGGTTCTATTAAAGCAGGAAATTTTCTCCTATCACTGTTTCAGTTCTCCCTGTTAGTTAAAACTGAGGTGGAGAAAGATGATAGATGACCTATTCTTCCATTGATAATACCATTTTTATCTAATTGCAGTTCACTGTATTTCTTCCTTACAGAGCAAACAACCAGATCTCAGTGGAGAAAATTATGCAGCTGGCCCCTGTGTGCACACTCAGAAAAGGGTCTGGCCCAAGGAGCTAGAGTACACCTACCAGCTGTAAAACACGTGAATTTTGTCTTTCTAAAACCCTTTGGGATTTCCATTATCAGGGGTTTTTAATAATGTGTGTTTTTTCTTGCTAGATAGAGGTGGAGTAAAAATTAAGATAGATTTTTTCTGGCACATTCTTTTATTTACTTTTTTTGTCTTTCCATCTTTCCATTCTTCTGACTAGAATATACTGGACTCCAAAGGATGTTGGAAATGATTCAACTTGATGTATAATTGGAATGCGAGGCACAATAAATACTTAAAGTGGATGCTTCTTATTTTATTCCTTTAGAGAAGGAGTATACAGAAAGAGATGGTGACTAGTGAAGTTCATGGAAGAGAGATCCACTAAGGCACACAAAGATACAACCTGTGCCTCAAGAAATTTCTGAGAGTTGTATTGCTAAAGGATAGGAGAACGTGAGCAAAATATCACTGTATATTACATTTGCCTTTCATGGTGATCACTGTCAGTGAAAGTATACAGGCTATATGGAATTTTGTTTTGACCCAACACAGCTGATCTTATGTTCTTATTTGATTTAATTTCATTTCATCCCATATGCTGTCAGTGAAACTGTAGACTTTTTCAAAATATATCTCTGAAGAGATCCCCACAGGAAGATTTTCTTGTTTAAACAGCAGTGTCATATACATTTCCAGGTCTTCAAGAATGTTAGTGGCTTATGAAGAATTTTAATCAAAATAGCATATTGATGACTTTTTTAAAACTCCCAGATAATTTTAATATGTCTTAATAATGGATGGTACTAGTTAATTACATGGAAGGGGAATCAGATCATGCTATATAAAGGAGATAATCTGCTGGATAATTCTCTAATCTATGGTTATCATTGGGACTTGGGATTAATCTTGTGTCTAAGGCAGTTTACACAATAAAAATTTGAGGAAGCGTTGTGGTGCGTGGTAGAAGAGACTAATTCTGGAATGGAGAAATGTCTTACATAGCACATTGATGATATTTGTAGACATAGTAATGTGTGATTTGCCATATTTTCAGATTTCTTCTTACATAATAATTGTACCAATAAGAAAACACTAAAATAACATCATACAAATTTAAAGATTAATTTGAACTTGTCCAAAATTTTTATTACCATTCTGAAAGGAAGGTGTTCTTACTGAGAAAGTACAGTATTATCTTCTTTAACCTGACTGAATTTGATCAGAACTTATCCTTTCAAATATGGACTGTCCTTGGGAAAAAAAAATATATATACACACACATAAAGAATTGGCTTCACATGGATCTTTTAAGTGCATAATGTTTTTATTTATGCCTTTGAAGGTACAGAGAATTGCTTACTAAATTTCCAGATGATATCAAGTTGGGAGGGAATCCAAGAATTTTATAGGGAAGAATTACAATTCAAAGCATACTTGGCAAATTGAAAAAAGGGTCTGATATGAGAAGCTATAGTTGATTCAGTATAATTCAAAATATTACTCTTAGGGGATAAAATTAATGTGAAAAAGTTAGAGAATAACCCATTAGACAGCAGTATTGCTATCATAAACCTAGTGGTTTACAAGTTCCTATTAACAAATCATAAACTGAACATGAGCCAGTAACATTCTGCGATTGTGGAAATAGGCAAGCCTCATCCTGGGATGTGAAAGCAGGAGTGTGTTCAAAAATTGGAAGAACACCTGCTCAGTGTTGATAAAGCCTTTTGTCACTTTTTGACAGAAACTTCAAGAAATGTAGTGGTCAGCTGGGGAGAAGCAAGTGATGCACTGAAGGAAGACTCCAAAATCTAGAAAATGTAACATTTGAAAATGAAATGGAAAGTTATTGTAAGTGATAAAAATAGAAGACTTGAGACTTGGTAGGTCTTCAAATGCCTTAAAGAAAACTGAAGAGAAAGGCAAGAAACTTCTCCGCAACACCCTTGCCCTGCCACTGCCCAAGGACAGTTATGCTTCTGTTGCAGAAAGTGAAATTCCTATACAGCATTAATAAAAACTTCTTAAAGTAAGGGCAGTGGGAGATAGTCTGCTGTATATGTTTCTTAGAACTTAATGGTATCTTCATCACTAGAGGCTTTTATGAATAAGATATACAGTCATCTACCAAAAAATGGGTTAATTATTTTTCATCCTTTGTTGTAGTAAGAGTCTGAGAGTAGAGGACAGTTTGAAGTCTTTTTTTTACTATTTTCTTTAAGTATTACCCATAAAATAATGAAAGACCGAGGACTAAGCATTTTTTCTCTCTGACAAAGGTATTGATTTCTTTTTAATAAGCTTTTTGGCAATGATAAAGAAAACTTGGGTTCTGCTATCAAATCTGATTTACAGTTTGCAAAAGTATGTGCATGTTGCTGAAGGGCAATGCAATATAGGCCTCTACTATAAACACTCTTTTGTGAATTTTTCCCTTAGTGACATATATATATATAAAACTATGCAAAGTCTGTTTAATCAGTATTCATAGAATCTTTCCCCAGAGAAAGGGTACTATTAGGTGCTACCACACTACAAGTAGTATCCTTGAGTTAAGAAGAGGAGCAGTAAACAGGTTGAAATGTTTTGTATTGCAGAGTGGAAGAAATTCCTTAGCATTTGAACTGACTTAAATACTCTAGACAGTAGCAATTTTGATGCTTAAAAAAATATGCTTCTGTAAATCCACATCTACTATTAAGACAGCAAATACATGAACATCTGTATTAGCAGTAAGATTGACATCTACTCGTGTTGAGGGTGGGTAGCAAAAAACCATGCCCAGGGGCTGAAATTCAGTGTGACTGTACCCCTAGACAATACTGCAATGCATACTTTACAAGCACTAGAGGCATCATTAAAATGTCGATTAAAATCGTTAACATTCTTGTCATGGAATCAGTGTGTAGCAGGTCACTTTGTCTGACATTCTTGCAAATGATATGCACTAGGCATAAATACAAGGTGTTGCGGTCATGCTTTTCCCCAGCAATCCATTTAAAAGTTTGATGAAAGGAGAAGAAAAGCCAAGTAGACAATATTACCAAATATTCTATCCATCCCCTCCAGCTGTTTACGAGAGTCTAAAGGAAGTTATCCAGTTGGAAAATATGCCCTCCAAATTACTGAATATGAGATTTTCTGTTCAATTATTGCTTTAATGTTTATGACAAAGACTGTAGAAAAATATGGTCTCTCTTTTTGATGTCCTGTTGTTATTTTTGTGCTTTTTGTTGGCAAAAAGACTGGAAAATATATGCAGACTAGCCTGCATGTGTATCTTTATGCATGTCAAGAAGGACAATGCTTTCTACAGAGCATTTACCTGAATCTTCAATAGGTAGTGCTTTGTTCATTGAGCTGTTTCCAGTGTTGGCAGAAGTTATTCTTGAGGGGAAAATCTAAGCATCAACAAAATGTGTTTCTGGTTAGATAATAAAACCTTGGTGGAGTTGATCAGCTGGCAGTCTTCCAAATAAGAATCTGAAATGCACCTGCTTCATTTATTTGTTTTATGCCACTTCTCATTTAACATACTGTAATGTTCAGGGAAAGGAATCAGGTTCTATTAATCAAATTGCTAACGCTTTCTTTATTTAGTTCAAGAAACTGCAGACAGTAATGGCAGGCTGCAGTTACAATACAGGGATTCTCTCAAGAGGACTGGAATATAATTAGAAACATGCCAATTTTTTTCAATAGAAATTCTCTAAAACTGAAGCCTATGGGCACTGATGCTTTTGGTGGCTAAAATTGCTCTGTGGGGATGGATGAATATCAAAATCCAGCAGAGAAGAGATATTAAAAGGCAAACAGAGCTACTACAACTTCACTTTGATCTTTTGTGTTATTCACATAGATAGCTATTAAAAATATTAATACCCCAAACCCCAAAGTATGCAGAAAACTCAGGATTAAAAACTAATTATGTTGTTTAGAGCAGCTTAAAAGACATATCCTCTTCATCTGACATTTCTCTTGAAACTTTTTATTATATAATCACATTCTGCCTACAGACAAACTTGCATGGTTTTTGGAATCCAGGAGTCATTCCTTCAAGTTATTCTATTTCAACATGTTATTGTATGTGTTGTTTTTTGAAGTGATTTGAATCAGCAGAATGTTAGGAAACATCATCTAAGAAATAATAAACCTCTGATTGTATCTATGGGAACAATGTAAGATATGTTACTAAAGCAAATAAGAAAATTCATAGGTTAGCTAGTGTATTCATGCAACATTTATTTCTACACTTCTGATTCTTCCCATACTTCTCAAATGATGGTTAATGGCAGTGGTTGAATTCCAGTTCACTTGCTAATGGGGTTTTGTGTAATAACTTTTATGTTTGTAGGCAAGTGTGTGTAATAAACATGGAAGTACATATCTGTCTGTCCTATTCCTAATTGTTATGATAATCTAGGTATATTGCTGAAGATATCCTTTTCTTAAATTTGTGGGGTTTACAGGTTTGATTTAATTTCTGAAGGTAGCTGAAATGCATTCTATCCTGTTTCAAAATCCTGTTGGTTTTCCTTTCTAATTAACCTTTGTTCCCTGCTTCATATCCATATTTTTTAATTGTTTAATTGCTTGAAAATCAGTGACATCTTTTACATAGAATTCAGCTGTGTCTCAAAATGCATTGTTGTGTTTAGAACTCAGGGTGGGAATTTGGAAAAGCTTTTCTGAGCAGCACTGTTTGAACTACAGCTGCTTGCCCGCTGACAGGTTGGGAAGTCACTGTCAATAAGATTTAAAGTTGCTGTCATGCTTACACAGCCACATAGAAAAGGTTAAGAGTGGATTGTGATTTTTTTGAAATTAAGTACCAACAGTTACTGGACCATAGCAGTGTGTATTTGTTATGATTAATGTTTGACATCTTGCATCTTTTTGAGATATTTTAACCACTTTTCTTGTCAGATGAAAAGTGTACTGCAGTGTGTTTCTAATCTAGTATGGGTTTTTTCAGTGTACCAAGGTTTCTAGTGTTGAGACTGAGATATTGAAGTCATAAATACTCAGTTCCAAACCCTGAGAAGGATTTTCAAATACATCTGGGCAGCTGGGAATGACATATTTCAATGTAAAATCTCCCACTAGACTAAACAAATGTTTAAATTATCAGATAATCTTCCTTGGCTCTACCTGTGGTTTAGGTTTTAATTCCTTGGTACCTGGTGATTAATACTACTGGTATGGATATGTTAAAGGAATTGGTGAGTTTTCATGTGAAAATTGCTACCAAAATTAAGAAACGTGTCAGAAGCTCAAAGATTTTGTTGTGAATATTTTTACTTCTGACAGGTATTGAGACATTAGGAACAAAGTGTTTTCTTCTTGACAGGACAAGAGGAAATGGTCTCAAGTTGTGCCAGGGGGAGGTTTAAACTTGATATTAGGAAAAAAATATTAACTGAAAGAGTGTTGAAACATTGGAACGGGCTGCTTGGGGAAGTGATGGAGTCACCATCCTTAGAGGTGTTCAAAAAAAAGGTGTAGACATGGCACTTCAGGACATCATTTAGTAGACACTGTGGATTTGGTCTGATGGTTAGTCTTGATGATCCTCGAGTTCTTTTCCAACCTTAATGATTCCATGATTCTATGAAATATTTTAAAGTTTAAATACCATTTGTGAGAAAATTTACATAGATTTTATTAGGTGTTCAAGAACAAAAAAGACAACAGCAATCTGACTCTGTATGAACTTTTTCGCTTTAGTTCTATCATTAAAATATTTTGCTGTTTTCTGAATGTGAGATTTCTTTCTAAACCTAGCCCTACCTTTGCCATTCCTTTTTTGACAATTTTAACATGGTGCACATGTCCAGTATAGACAACTCATACATGAAAAGTTTAACAAGGATATTTTTCAATGAGGTCTAACGACAAATATTAAAAATATTGTTTCTGTCCCTTCAAAAGAAACATTCCTAAGATACCTTAAAAAAAAGAGTGTCAGGGCTGAAGAACTCTAATTAAAAGCTATGGCTGTGTAGCTGGACACTTTCAGGGCCTACGATAGTGTCTTCACACAGTAATCCAAAGTGTGAGTCAGAGGAGCACGTCCAGAGGTAGCCCAGCAATGCTCTTCAGCGCTCCACTGCAATGTGTAGTCATAGCTATTGCTAATGAAACTGACTGAGGCAATTCCTTGTTTCTTTTTTAAATGAACAAACATGACATTAATATTTGGATGCTGTGGATGCTGCCCTCATGTTAATTAGTTAGTTTGGAATAATTTTAGATGAGTACATGTAACTGCATCAAAATGCTTAATGTTCTGGCAATCTTTAGCCAGAAAAAGAATTTTAAGTTTATCAAATCAAGATTATTGAAATATGATATACTGTCTTGGTAAGGCATTAGTTTGTTAGAAAAGCAATAAAACATCAACCTAACCTACTACAACTCTTAAGTGCATCCCTTTTATTGAAACTAGCAGTATCAATGTAGGCTAAAAAAAGCTAATTATATGAACATCAGCCTAGCAGCATTTAATTTATTGGAACCTCAACAGATATTAAGAAAAAGAAAGGAACGTACAAAGATAACAAAAAGATAACCCATAAAGAATACCATTTTTAATATCCTGTAAACTGCTTAATTTATAGAAACAAGCAATTTCTTAAACAGGAAATGTCTACCTTCTAAGAAAATTAAATTACCATTGCTTAATGAAAGAAGTAATTGCTGCCTACTTTTGGTATAATCATCTTTTTAGTGCTGCCTGGAGACTGTGAAAACCTAAGAGTCTATCATGTAGAGCCACAGGCTCACAGTTCAAACAAATGTATCTCAGGCTGATCTTAAACTATAATACATGGAATGACTAATTTACCACTGCTAATTTCATCACTTTAACACCTGTTAGCAAGTAGCAGACGTTCGTTAAAGCGGTTGCCAAAAAGCTCCCTTTGATACTGTTTAAATCTTCCTCCTTCAGCTAAGCTATTAATAACAACAGGAAATTAGGATCTCAACTCTTCATTTTCTATCTGTGAGAAGTAGATAAATCTAACACTCTATTTCAGAGATTTCTTATGGGAACAAACAACGCTGGACCTCTGTGAGATGACGATCATGTTCCTTTGCCAAGATTTTTCAAATATCTAAAATTAGGACAGAATTTGGGTAGAGATCCAACCAAATATACTCTAGAAGTTTCACAGCACAGTCTGTTCAGACGGTGTTTGTTATATTGTCCAGTTTGAAAGTATTAACAGAAGAAATTGCTGGGTTTGGTTTTCTCAAATTCTTCAAGGAAATACATGGGAGCCATGAGAAAACAAGCAGAGGCTTGACAGTCACCATCATTCTGGACTTTTTACTGTAAATTTGAGACTTGTAGCCGGTTGTGTTTAGGTCCTGCATTATACCCCCTTATCTCAGGAAGAGTATCTGTTTGACTTTCTCCAGAGGAGTATTTTAAGCTGCATGTATGCTGCATGTGATATATTAAAGTATGTCCCTTTCAAACAGTGATGAAAGTCTTGGATCAGAGGAGGAGAAATTATCTTTTTTAGCAGTTAGCAGAATTCACAATGTAGTAATGTTGGTACCTGGCTTTCATGGTAAAAACAGAACAGAAAGAAGATATTTTTCATGTAATTTTATGATCTTCCCATTTTGTGGTGAATCTGTATTTTTGCCAGTCATTGAGAAAAACATACCTAGAAACCTGTGCCTCAGTCCTGTGGAGGTAGTTCTGTGTGGAAGAGCCACAGTCCTATAGGCTCGGTTGGCTCTGTGACACCTTCTGCTTTTGTTTTTGTGTTTTAAATAGTGCTGATATTGCAACTGGTTTTTGGTTGTTGTTGTTGTTTCCTGCTTGCAAAGAAGTTTATTTGCTATGTGCATCTTTAGGCAATGCTTATTGTCCTCAATGATTGTTGCTACACTCACTAAAGAGGGTTTGAATGTACCTTGCAACAATCGCAAGAATAAGGATGCATTTTGCTGTTCCCTGACTTTGTCAGAAATGTGTAAATGGCTTATGCCTCTTTTGACATGAAATATAGCTATTTGTATTACAAATTGTAATTGCAATTTTTTTGACTTTGATGCCCAATCCTGCCTTGAGTCACGATCCTGTGCATGTGGACATTGCTCCTGCTGACTGCCGTTTCAAACTATTGCCACACATTGTAAGCTGTATACTGCAAGTCACGGCCCCTCACAGCTTTGTATGCACCAGGCTGCACACTTTAAATATTGTACTTTATTTCTCACTTTTTTCAGCATGCATCGACTCTAAATGAAAATGCGTATATCTAAATCTCTCTGATGTTTGGACTACTCTGAAACACAGATTTTCATGCTGAGTCTAGGTTAATCCAAAAATATAAATTCTTATCTATATTTGATATATATTATATATATATAATTTTAATATAATATGAACTTATCTCTCCTCCAGGACCATCTTGTTATTTTCTTGTGAGTTTTATTTTATGGTAAAAACCTAGGACAATATTAATAGTAAGCCAGAAAATGCTCTCAGTATACATTCAGTTGTTTTCATTTTAATGAAGCATACTGATGCGTGAAGTTTTCTGCTAGATTTTTGAAGAGCTACAATAAATATTCTATTTTAGTCACCTAGCAAATTTGAAATTTACCTCTGTGCCTTACTAGGTGTCATAATATGTTACCAGGCTAATCATCTGTAGTGACAACACTGCCAACGCGTAATACTTTAAGGTTATGTATCTGGAGTTTACGACCTTGCAGTCAAAGCATACTCAGGAGATGCATACTGGCAGGGGGAAATTTGTCTCCTTTACTGTTTTTGTGATTTTGCTGCTGCTTTGTCTACTTTGTATTAGTAGTGATTTATATTTCACTCCCCTGCATGTGGTGCTGGAAGACCAAACATAACTTTTATTCTACGTCATTAAGGATTTTCTTTCAAATGTTAAAAAGATATAAATTATTTTCAATAATTATTTTCATACTGAAGAAATTTTAATCCATCCTTCATTAGTATGTCAAAGAAAATGATACACATCAGTTAACATACTATTAATACCACTTTGCTTACAGGTTACGGTTTTTTCCTGCAATATGATTTGCATATATGTGATATGTCGAAGGAGATGTAATCTGAAGGTAAGTTGTTTGCATATTGATGTTATGCAAATTGTTAAAAATAAATAATCTTTTTCAGCTTTATGGTTCTTAACCTTATGACAAAGACAAAAAAGTCTTAGCATGCAAAAGAGAAGGGCTAGAGGATGCACGAACAGGTAAAATGTGAAAACTGATAGAATAGTTATGAATCAGCCATGTGTCTTGAGATACAGACATCAGGGAGCAATGTTAAGCACTTCATCATTCCTGCCCTCCAGTGTCTGATGCTTCTGATTTCTTCTTTATTGATTTCAACTAAAGAAAATATAGAAGAGTATAGAGGTGACCCATTTTGTTGACAGATACACATGTTAGGCTTGTACTCCCAGCAAATAGTTTTGACGTCAGGAATAATGGCTCATAGGCAAGAGAGAAACACAATTTCCTGTGATTTCTAAGGCTAGTGAATCAGCCAGTAGAAGTTAAAGGCACACAGTCTGCCTTCATCGTTTCAGTTATTTATCTTTTATTCAACAGGCTGAAAATTTAACAAGATACTGGGAACTGTAAAAAAAAAAAAGAAATAAATACCAACACACCAAACAACTAACCAAGCAAAAAATAAAACAACAGAAAAAACCCCTCAAACACTGAAACTCTTTAACTTTCATTGTTTGGGAACATACTCTGTACTGTTAACAACAACAGTGACATACTAGCCCTTTTCAACCTTGTAGGATTCTAAAAGCCTGATCTTTTAATAATTTCATGTAATTGATGCCCTGCACAATATATGATTACTTTCTAACAACAGAAATTGGGCACAAAATGTTACCATTAGATGTGCTGGTGCAATACATCTACTTTTATGTTTCACTGGGTGCTTCTAGGGCTGTGGTGAATTTCAGGCAAGGAAACTACTAAAGGATTTTCACTTATATTCCATACACAGTCAACATCACATTTTTCCAAACTGTTGTTATAAAATGTCAGTGGCAGTTAGGGAAAAAATACTTACATTTATTTTGCATGGTAAAGAGTGATGCCAAAACTATGAAGTAAAAATATAGCAGCTGAAACAGTGAAGAACAATTGCACAGTGATATTAGTATTGTTCATTTTGATGCATAAAATAGTCCTGCCCAACTTTCACATGGCTTCCATTGTTTATTGAGAAAATACTCTTTTCAGATTAAGTTAGGTTTGGAAATGCATTAAATCCCCTTTCCAAAATATTTACTAAGGAGGTGTGAGTTGTGGATTTTTAAGGAAAAAATTCCTGCACCTTTTGTTGTTGTTCTCATTGTTCTCCCGGAGAGAGAATGTGTCCTAAATGCTCAGTGTGACACAGTTCCAGGGCACAAACAATGTCTTCTTGTATTTCATTCCATTCTGGAAGGGAGGAATTGTGAATGAAAGATCAGAACAACTTACAGCTGGGATTTAGATTCATGCAGGGTTGTTAAGTTTATGTCTTTGAGATGTGAGATCTACATATTTTTATATTGTACCTGGTACTTAATTAACTGTACTGAGCACTTTCTGCTCATCATTCCACAGCCTGTTCCGTTGCCATTCTGGTCCTTGAAGATCAGTTGCTATTGATACAGGAACATATGCACAAATTGTAGACAGTGTAGCTGTTGATGTTTTAAATAAGCTGTATGTACAGAGCAGTTTCTAAATAATATGAATTAATTGGATTTTTATATATCTGCTTACCTTTCAGTGCATGTTCATTTCTTACACTTTCACCCGGTTAACTGGCCCATTTGTGCGTGTCTACCACAGCCTGGTTTGTGCACGTTTATGGCTTGAGTTTTTCCTGCAATCCAAGCAGAACAATTTGTTATTCCTGAGAGGAAAAACTTTTCCCTATGGAAGACATACTGCCTTTGGGGAAGTCCAGCAGTTTCTAATATGCCAGAAAGTTGTGATACAATTCCAGTTGTCCAAGAATGTATCCTATTTGTTGTAGAATTGGTAACGGAATGAATGCACAAGAAATATTTGAGAACAGAACCTTTATCAGTTCACCACCATCTCTTCAACTAGGGAGCTTATAAGCAAAAAACTACATCTTATAGCATATAAGCTACATCTTATACTTTCCTCAAAACTTTTTTCAATTCCTTTAGTAGAATACTGACGTGAGGGAAAAACCTTTTTGGGAAGTGTTTATAACACAGAAGATAGGTTTCTATTGATGGAACTTTTTTTAAATTTTTCTTCTTTTAAGTGTATATTGCCCTTTGATTTGCCCGTGTCAGAGTAAACCATGATCTGGAAATTTATTCGTGATCTAGAAGACTCTGTTTATTCCAATCTTTATGAATTTATCTTCCTTACTTCTGTTGAGACTGGAATGCAAAATTATTGCATGCAGAGATCTTAATCTAGAATTACAATTATAATTATCTGTCTGGTAATTAAAGGGGAAAAGACCATTAGGAAATGTTGTAATTTTTTCTGTGGTTACAAAGTTAGCCCAGAGTTCTGGGTCAAAGTTAAAAAGTTATAAAAAACCCCAACAAAATTAAAATATGAAAATTATTGGAAATGTAAAGTAATCCAAACAAGCTTTCTGGGGTCCTTGTTCTCTTGTGATTTTTTTCTTATAAGTTAAAAAGCTTTTTAGAAATAGGGATTTGTGGATTTTTTTTTTATTAAAAGACTAAAAATTATTCATGTTATAGCTCTCAAACTAAAAAAAAGATAGCTTAAACTTATTACATATAAATAAATCCTGTAATAATATTTATTTAATGTGGATAAATTAATTACTATAAGGTTCTAAAAAAAAGGTCCACATTAAGAGTTAATAAAGATGGAGGTTAAAATTATGTCTATTTTTATGCCTTTAAATGACACTATAGGAAGCCAAACACCTTCTGTTGCTGTTGAGTTGCAGTATGTGTGATCAGGGTAAAGAGAGATTGTTTTTTAAATAAGTATTTTTCAGGTAGCCTTAGTGAACCAGTTAATGAGTGAACCATAGAGGTGTGTAAATGTAAAAATGAACCAATTAAAACCCCAGGAAAAAGCATGTGGAGCTAAAGGAAAAGTCTTACAGGACCTGAAAAGTTGTTTCTTTAAGCTTTTTAAGCAGAAGTTAAAGGTTATTTGTACCACTCAGTCTCATATGTGCTTAACAAAAGACTAATTTTTCTCCTTAGCTTCCCATCTTCTGGTGGCAAATTGTAATTTATAAACCTATCTCTGGTGCAGGCCACAAGAAAATAAACCTAGGAAAATTGTTTGAAGAAATATTAGTTATTTGTGGACTGTGGATAATTTAGAAGTCCTGATGAGTAAGAATGATGTTTCAGAACCTTTATATCACACTTGTACCATCAAAGGCTAGTGGGACATTTTTCCCCTTGTATGATTGTTTATTTTGAACCAGAACACCTTTCATAAGGGAGTTCAATTGCTACTGGTTTTCTGCCTATAGAAAGAAACCAGACATGCACTAGTTTAGATATCAACACTCAATCTGGTCTTGAGACTATATGCAGCAAAGCTGGATTAAGTGATTAACAATCAGAGCAGACTTAAAGCTATATAATGTCATTAGGATAATTTTTATTATCTCTATTATTGTCATTCAATTAGATCCGAAACACAAACATAAATACATGACTTATTGTCATTCATTAAAGTGTGACAGGTTATTCATAATAAGTAGTAATATGTGCAATAAGAACAACATTAAGAAGTGACTGGCAGTTAAGCATCTGCATGAGAACACGTTTAGGCATTAGGTCTTTCTTAAAAAGCATTAACTCCCCGGAAAAGAGATTTAATGTATAATTGGGCTTTCAGATAATACATCTTCACCTCAGAAACTTTGAGTTATATAACAGAACTCTAAATTCCTTAAGTGAAGCTGAGAATCAGCATTTTGTTCTTAGTATCTTGTGTGTCTCTTGCCCAACTTGTTTTTCATTTTCCTTCTTTTTTTCTTACTGTTCCAAATACGTTTCTTTAGCTTTCCAATGTGAATATATATGGTCTCGTTGTGGTATATGACACCCAGTTCAATCATTAGGCACTAACAGTTGTAGGCATGAAATGCATGAAAAGGAAGAGTAATATTTCTTCATACTTCATGGAGTATTCACTACCTTCTCAATAGAAAGTGAACTCCATTAGGTTTTGAAGAGTTGAGGACAGAACTTTATTGAAAACTTTTGCTTCTCCTGTCAGATGCAGATCAGGAGTTATGCCCAATATCATGTGAATAGCATTAAATGTTTTACAACTTCAACCACATGAAGAAATAATGTATAGTAGATATCTTTTATTTTTCAACATGTATTTTTCTGCACCTGCCTTTCTTTTTGAAACTATATTTCATATGCAATATCCAAATCACCTTGAGAAGAAAGCAGTACAGCTCAAAACTTTCTATAAGAAACAGATGCTTGATCAAGATATTTGTTGGGTTTTGGGGTTTTTTGAGTTTTTTTTTCAGAGTTAAATATTTGAAGATTTTTCAAGTACATTTAGAGAACCAGATGAAAAACAGAACTGACAGTAAGTGAATTGTTGAAGGTCTTGCATTTATTGAAGGCCTTGCATTTATTGCATAATGTTAATGTTTTGCTCCTGGTGTGGTCTGTAGCAATGGACGTCCAAAAATTTCTTGAAACTCAGCTTTGGCACGGATGACAATACAGACCTAAAATTATTAGTGAACTCTCTGTGATTTTCTATCCCAGACTGTATGACTATGTCTGCATTAGAATCCTGTGATCTTTGAAGATAGAGTTTGGAAAATATATCTGTTGAGAGGGGGCAAGAGAGTCATTTTATGTTAATCTTTACAAGAGAAAATATTTAAAATATCCAAACCTTTCCAGTGAAAGGAAGTGGAATTTAATGTCAAGGCCTGTTTTGGATGTGGAGAGTGGGCACAGTTCTGCCAGGTAAATGAAGCTTTGTTGTATTTCCTTGTGGTAGCCTTATTCACCAGACATAAAGACTTATCCTGCCAAGTAGTGGTCAAGAATAAAAATCCACTAACCGAAAACTGGGATGGAAAGAAGTTCACATGATAATGGAAAGGATGTCCCATGCTGCTGCATGTTTTCTCTTCTATTTACATATTGGAGAAAACATGTTGACAATTTTGGAATGAACAGAATGCCCTATCTCCAAATTTCCTTCTAGTCCAGGAGCTAAATTTGCATGGAGACTGTGTTGCATCTAATGATAAGTTGATGGAAGTTGCAAAAATAACTGCTGCAGACTATAGGGTATCAAAGTCACAGTACTTCCAAAAACTCACCATGGAGCAGTCTAATTGTGTGCTATGCTTTCAACAGCTCTGCAAATAAGCTAAAAATTAAACATGTTAGAAAATAAAGTTGATTACTTTCTTGTGATCATTTGCCTTAAATAGTTACTTTCTAAACATCTCTGATCAGGCTGTTTCTCATAATTGGCACATGCAATGCATAACATGCCACTTACCCAGCAGGGTCATACTGATAGTCTCCTTGTTATCGCTGGTGAAATCCTACCCAGTGAACATGATATTCCAATTCTTTTTATGCTTTTTTTTTCTCTCTTTTCTTCAGTGGTTATTTCTGGAATGAATATGATTGCTGTTCTTTGAGTGCTGTCTGCATTCTGCTGGAAAATATGCATGTGTTCCTTCAATAAGTGATAGTTAGTAATGCATCTCTGTGTTTCTGTGCTTTTTTCTGTGTTTTATATAGATTTGTAATTTTATCTTTGAAGTCTGAGGAATGTCGCTCGTTATATTTTGTATGCCACTGTAGATCAAAATAATTTCTATATGAACAAGCTTTTAATTTGGCAGTGACTGACGGTGAAGAACGTCTTAATTCTTTGTTATGAAAGAATCATGAATAATGTAATCCAGAAGCTATCAAATTATCACTTACAAAACTATTCAAGGGCTTTTTCCCTTCTTTACTCTTTCCTTGCACTATTCCATACCCATCTACTAGATTTTAGCATGTGCTTGGCTACTATGACTTGAAAGTATGAACAAGAATTTTGGAAGTGAGTGCTCACGATTGTCAACATTGTTCTCCCTTTCAACCAATGTAAGAACTCCTATGCAGTCATTTATTTGTGCAGCTGTTGTTCCTCCTCATGTAACGTTTTATATTGATCATAATTTTTCACCTCAATTTATACAAACCTCCAGTCTGCAAAGATAATGTGGAATTCCACTATATGCTCACAGTCATAGAATCATAGAATCATAGAATTATAGAATCATAGAATCGTAGAATCGTAGAATCGTAGAATTGTAGAATCATAGTCCTTTCCAGCCTCGTGATATCTGCATCTCTGGCAAATACATATTTAGCTAAGTCACTACTATTGTTAATAAAAAAGCTGCACAAATTCAAATCCAGGAGAGTTTCTGCCAGATAAGCTTCCTTTGTTTTAGAAACAAACTACAGAAAACCAAGTCTGAACTGCGGTTATTCAGCCAGTTTTTGCCACTTTTTCATTTTTACTGGCTAGTGCACTTGTCAAGCGCTGATAAGAATTTCGAGTCAGATGCTGCCAAGCTTTTCTAAGATCAAGATGTAAGAGTATTTATTTCCTGTTTCTCAAACACAGAAGATCCACTAGCCTGTTAGAAAGGACATTAAATTGGTTTGACGTTTTTGATGCTGACAAACCCATACTGTATGCAATTTTTCTCTACTAGCTTCTAGATGGTTACAAGTAGGTGGATAATGTATTCAGAAATTTTAGGAGGTCTGAAGTTATCTTTCTGGACTATAATTTTTCCGTTTTCTTTCTCTCTTTCTTGTTTCTTTTCTTTTTCCTTTTGTCACAGGCACTCTGTTCTCAGAAATCACTTTGGCCAAGTCTATAAGCATCCTAAAATAAAACTGAGCATATTCCAATATAAGGAAACAAGCTGATTTTCAGACAGCTTCCTACACTGTTTACTTTTAAGGAAGCACACCATACTTCGAATTTTATTTCAGATAATTTTTTACTACTTAACATTCAAAAAATCTGCAGTTTTTCATATTGTGAAAGTCTGAGGCATTTCTTAGTGAATTTAGTTTTACAGCTACATTTTTATGAACATTAAAATGACTTAAAAGAATGAAGTGATGAGAAGACATAAACAAGTTTTCACTCAAAAACTTAGGAGAAAATGAGACTAAGTTGATATTGCATTTTATATGGCTGTAGTATAAATTAGTTTAAATTATTTTAAATAGATAAATTTATAGTCTACCTCTGGCTTCTTTATTGATTATTGTTTTTATTTTGTATTTAAATGGTGTCTTGCTATTTATAAGGTTCATCAGGCCACTAGGTCATACTTCTTGACAAGTTCAGGACACTTTAATGGAAAGCATCATTGATACAGTTGCTTCCTGAAGGTGTAAAATTTAGAGAAGGGGGAAAAATGATTAGTCACAGAGACAAAGTGAACATTTGGGAATTACTTTTCTCAGCATGTCATTGATGTTGAGGCTCTGGAATGAGTCCAGAGAAGAGCAACAAAGCTGGTGAAGGGGCTGGAGAACAGGCCTTATGAGGAGCGGCTGAGAGAGCTGGGGTTGTTTAGCCTGGAGAAGAGGAGGCTGAGGGGTGACCTCATTGCTCTCTACAACTACCTGAAAGGAGGTTGTAGAGAGGAGGGTGCTGGCCTCTTCTCCCAAGTGACAGGGGACAGGACAAGAGGGAATGGCCTCAAGCTCCGCCAGGGGAGGTTTAGGCTAGACGTTAGGAAAAAATTCTTTACAGAAAGGGTCATTGGGCACTGGAACAGGCTGCCCAGGGAGGTGGTTGATTCACCTTCCCTGGAGGTGTTTAAGGCACGGGTGGACGAGGTGCTGAGGGATATGGTTTAGTGTTTGATAGGAACGGTTGGACTCGATGATCCGGTGGGTCTCTTCCAACCTGGTTATTCTGTGATTCTGTGATTCTCTGAAAAAAATCAATAAGATTAATATATAGAGGCTAATACTATTTACCGTAGAAGAACAAGGGAAAATAGAACAGCCATGCTTTGTGTTACTTGTATTTTGCTCTCTGTGATATAGTCCTCTTGTGTGATAAAACTTTGAAGAGCTATGACAGGTCATCTTTGCTCTTTGGTGTTTCTTCTCTTCATGTCTTAGTGCATGTCCACACCTCATGCAGAATGACAGTCAGACAAATTTGTTTTCAAATCACAAGTTTACTTTCATAAATTTTGTTCAGAAAATGACATTAATCTGTACATTTTTTACCATCCTGGCTTTTACATCTCGAAACTGTGTTTATTGTAGTTTTCTTCAGATGACTCCAGGAATATAATTTTCTTGTTTGATGTTGATATGTGCCTTAACGTACAGATAAATCCGAAAAAAATTATTACTCCAAGTCTATGAACTCTTCATCCTGTGTCGCATATCAGAGATTATGATTTGGTAATTCCTCTCCAAAGGAGAGGTAAGCTATCTGGTTATACCTGCAGCTAGTGTTATACTTAAGTAAAACAGGCAGATAACAAAGATGGGGAGGTTAAACACGCCTACTTATATCCAGGTATTTATGTTTTGACCAGTGCTTCCAAGGTACCCAGCTGACTGTAATCTCACACAAAAACCCAAGACCGGTATATGTGGCCAGATGCATGTGGGGCCAGGTGGTGATTTGTTAACCAAAACCAATAAAGATATTATTGTCTTGGTAGGCAGGACATGGTGGGATACAAAAGGGAGGAGGCTGCAGGACCGTGGTTGTTGCTAAGAGCTGTAGATAATTGGGCTAAAAACAGACTTTGAAAGGCTGGAAAACAAGAAAGCATAAGTGAGCTATTTGGGCAAGTGAAAAAGCACTGCCTCAACAAGGAAGGGGTATAAAAGGGACTGTTTCTGCTTAATAAAGTGATATCATTTGGCACCCTAAAAGAGGGTCCATGCCTCAATCACTACAGATGCATTATCTTCAGCCATGCAAATCTGCACGCACATTTGCGTGTAATTTGACTTGATGCATAGTTTTAGTAGATTTTGATGGAAGATCTCTTTAAGGCTATTAATACTGACTAATGTTGTAAACCAATTGTGGTAGTGTTTTCTGCTAATGTGTTTTTAATAATATCTATACTTATTTCTTTTTTTGACGAAACTTCTTGGTTTGACACCAAATTACAGGCATTGATATTGGCACTGTCATAGATAGTGAAACAGTATTGCATGTTACTGTGAGAAAATAGTCAATGCATGTGATAAGAATAGAATATAGTAAAAGAAAATCTGCAAGAATGATTTTTAAATCCAGCAGAAATGGTGAAGGTAGTTTCTGACCAAGAGTAATCAAGTTTTTTCACAATACATCTTTTTAACATTTTTCTAGATTTTGGTGCTGTTTGACAAGATCTTTTATCTTTGTGGAAGAATAAAGTGGATATATACTATGGCGCAATATGCTGAGATCTGTTGATATTCTCACTTTGAGTTCCCCAAACGTATTTGTATCCTGGGAGGTGGTGGAGTCCCCTTCCCTGGAGGAGTTTAAGGGACAGGTGGTTGAGGTGCTGAGGGACATGGGTTAGTGTTTGATAGGAATGGTTGGACTTGATGATCCGGTGGGTCTCTTCAAACCTGGTGATTCTATGATTCTATGATTCTATGACTTCAAAGCCAGGTCCATAACTACTAAAGACATTATAGTTAACTAGCAAGTCCTACTTTTCTATCAGATATAGTATGTATATGAATTACTTACACTGTAAATCTCATTTTCATCTCTTTCCAGAATGTTAATGTAACGGTTTGGGGTTATTCTTTTTCCCTTCTGCAACAGCAATATGGGAAGAGAGCTCTTCCAGACTCTTCTCTGTCCCAAGTGAGGACAAATGGATTCAAAAGGTATCGCCCCTCATGGAGCATTCTGCATGGCTGTGAACCTGATCTATCCTGATAACATCTGTTTATGTGTACGTTAAGAATTAAAGCATGAAGTTAAAAAAGATAGGCTGGGAACAGGCAGAGCTTAGTGTCAATTACTGAAGCTTGGCTCACTATTGACTTCTTCAGCTGCAGCAACTTCATTTTGTGTGTACTATTTGCTGTAAAGTGAGATTCACAGGAGAGATTCACAGACACTTTTGGAGGTATGAGCACTGACTGTGGTGGTAGGTTATAGTACTGGGAATGGCAGATTCTAGCTCTGTGATAAATCATGCAGCATTTTTAAGTGGCTTGCAAGCCATTGTCAGGGACAGGACTCTCCTGTCTAACAGAGACAGTGCCATCAAGTTTGTGCTTTAATTGCCAGACCTTTCATAAAGTCAGAGGCCTAACGAGTAACAGGAAAGTGCCTACATTAGATTCGTAGTTCTCAACATTGAATCCCCTCCTGAAATAGATTCCTTTCAGGCACAGAGCAGTGGACATTTATTTTCTCATCCTTTTCTTTAAAAATGTTGAAATCCCTTGTGAATCTGGGTCACCAATACAACAGCAGTGCTGTACAGATAAGAAAACATTTGCTGTCCGAGTATATGGAAATAAATATCTACATGATCTTTAAGTAATAAAATTCTATTTGTGAAGCTATCAGTGGTTAACACAAACCTATAGGGAACGCCTTACTTTTTATGACTACTTTATAAACTTAGAAGAGAGAGCAGACCTCCTTGAAATCAAAAAAAATATCTTATAAGTGACAGAAGTTCAGATCAAATTCTGAAACCTTCATAAATGAAATGTAAAACTTTAAAAGTCTAGATTTCTTTTTAGTCTCTAATGAGAGCTCATCTCATTAAAAATTAACACCTTTTTATTATACCTAATTTACTTATAAATCTTACTGCCACCCATTATCAACTTTCATAGACATCTCAATCAACCTTATGATTAAATCTATTTTATTCAGGCTATTCTTTTCCCACTGATTTTAATTCTACCTTAATGACTTTCTTTTTTTTTCCTTGAAAATTCATTCAACTGTGGATACTTTCTTATTGTTTCATGTGTCATTTTCATACCTTTAAACCTGACTAATTCTATAGCTTCCAGCTGAGTCTTTTTATTACAGATAAGCACTGTTTTTTGAGGGAAAAAAAATCTCCTAACACTTTAGTACCCAGGAAGACTTTCTCTATAAGGTTTTTTCTTACTGCCCACAGGAGTATAAATGCAAATAATGACAGCTAGATTTTATATCACACTTGCATATTTTTGTTAAGCAAAAGGGACCTTAATCATAACTGAGTAACCACTGAACTTCAGTCCTGTCATATGACAGGGTAATAAACTTGATAATCTTGACCAGGTGAAATGACCAGAGGCAAGAAAAGGAGTCTATCTGTTCCCTGGTGTTATGGTGTGCCAGAAAATTATTCAAAATGTGTGTTAGAAGGTACTCTATAGAATCTGAAACTGAAGTCATTATTTTACTTTATTATCTCCTGTTCTCTGACACACCATATGCACTATGAACTAATAATAGACTATATAACAACATAAGAATACAGAGACTTTTAATAAGCATTAAGCAATATTGCAAATAGAATTCATTCTTATTCTGTAGTGCTTCATGTGGCTTACTATGACCCTGAATTTCCTAGGACGTGTTGTTTCCCATTGCCAGGCAAAAAAACTGGTAGGGACTTCCCCTCATCCTACTTAAATATTGCACTTTACTTTGTCATGTTCTTTAAAGTCTGAATTTCAGCCTATTTAAAGTGAGTTAAGCATTGTTTCTTCCAAATAAAAGATTGTGTTAATTATTTATCTTTGTTGCAGTGATGCAAAATACAATGTCTTAGTATATCTCGGTGCACTTCTTATTGAATAGGGGTTTGATGTGGAATTTGCCTCATTGAAGGTGTTTGCAGTAATATGAAGCACTGTTGCTATTGACAAGATAAAATCTGAGTAAAGGCAAACATCTTGGGTGTTTTCATAGATATGTGTTCTAAAAAAGGAAAGACAGTTGTTCCACTAAAAGCTACAACAAAAATAGGTGGTTTTGAAGTGATTAAGGAAGCAATAACAAAATATGTTACACTGCTTAATTTATTTAAACAAATGCATAATGATATTTTTATCTTCATTTACAATAGGTTGGTTTTGTCTTACGAGCACTTTTAAGTAGGTGTTTTTAAGAATATGTTGACATTTAACATATAAATTTGTTTAAGCATTCTCCAAAACACCTGATCTTTGAAATATAACAATTCTTTTTATCCAGCAATGGCTTGTTCTATCATCTGTACCTTCCAAACTCCTGTCAGTCATGACAAATGGTACAGTTACTTTTTTGTTTACTTTTTAACTGGTTTGGGCTGTACAGTAGAGAACTCTTCTAAGGGAAAATGCTATATCATATCATGCGGTCATTCCCTCACATGGCTCCTGTGACATCGTAATGTTCTTTAATGCACTGGTTCTGCTAGTCTTCCAACTGGGATGAGATAATAATCAGATAACACAAGTTTTCTGTAAAAAGCCTACAAATCTTGAAGTCCCCATTGTATCTTATTTGAAGAAGTTATTTTGAAGTTTTAATATCTGTGTTCCGGCTTGCATGAGCAATATCACATTACTTGAAACTGTGTTTTCCTACAATGATTCCCACAGGTAAGGACTCTGCAGCTTCAAAATTATTTTGTCCCATTTTGCATGGGTAGATTTTGCTACAGGGACTTGTCAAACACGTGAAAGTGTTGTTTGGCCTTGTATCCAATTTTTTCTTCAATTGTGTATCTCTAGATATTGATTCAATGCTTCTGATCTTTTTGGGCAGAGGGTGGCCAAGCCTATGGATTCCCATCTTTGCATAAGCGTGAGGTGACTAGAGAGATTCTTTGCTACCTATGTGCCATGGAAGGATATGTTGCTACTACCATTTTCACTTGGAAGTTAAGTAAAATTCAAAAGCTTTGAATTTAACAAACATTTCCACTTTAAACATTTGTCTTTTGCTGACCTGTGGATCATTGCTGTCTAGAGTGCTTCAGGCAGTTGCTGCTATTTAACTGATAGACCTTTTTAAGAGTTAATGCTCTCTTTTTTTTTTTCTAACAAAGGAATTTTGCTATTCTTTGGGAGGAACTGAAATGCTTAGAGTTAGCTCTTCTGCTTAGTCATCCCATTTTTTCTTAATGTGTCTTTCATTCAAATAATGCTTTGGAAAATTTCCTGATAGCTTCCTTGAGCAGTATTTTTTCACCAAATATGTGAATAAAATTAAACAAAGTAGAACTCTTACCATTTTTTTCTCTACGGGAGTAGTCTCTTCTGCAGTACATTTTGAGTATTATACAAGAGAAAACCTGAGCAAGGCAACTCCAAAATACTGCACATTCAGAAGCATTATGGACTCACACCTGTGATAGCTCCCTGTACTCAAACACACTTGAATGTCATTGATCTTTACCTAAAAGCCCTGGTTGCCAACAGAAGAAATAGGCCACCAGGTTGGGGTACAGTGGTTGACTGGATACAATCCCACTAGTTTGGTCTGAAATGCTCTGCAAGCTCATTTAGGAGAAATATGCATTTTAGAAATTGTTTCTGATCTAAAAAAAAATAGACTGCAAGGTTTGAATACCATATTCCACTGAGATTTCATGTTAAAATATTTTATATATTGTTCAGATAGATAGGGATTTTTGGATCAAAATGAGATGTCATAATTTAGGCTTCTTATTCTGAGGCATATATGTGACTTCTAATTTCATAATGGCATATGTATATATAGTGTGTCTAGCTGTTACATAAAAATAAAGAAAATTTACTTGTATTCATAGTAAAGCAGTGACATTGGCATTAAATGAATAAACTCGCTGTGATGTTCTAATCATATAATTGGCATTTATTCAGAAACACAATTCTCTGAGATGGCTTGATTGTATTCATTAGCACCAGTTAGAGGCTTCTTAATGTTTCTATTAGCCTGACTCAAAATGCTAAATTGGAGTACAGATGTTAGAATTTGCTCTTAAATCAGCCTGCAGATCAATATTTTTATATTTTAAATATTTCTGAACTAAACTCCTATCTTGAACCTTGTTTTTAAAACCTGGGTTTTTTTCTGAAGTTATCTGTTCATCAGCAAAACTAAACAAGCTTATTAATACAACTACAAAAAACAATAACGTGAAGCTGACTTATTTAAAGTACCGGTATTCTCTAATCATTTTTGCCTCATGCATATAAAATGCACTCAGCCTGCATTTTATATATTAGGAGGTGTGGGGAGAAAACCACACATCCCCTGGTCACTGCAACTATGAAGAGAAGCACCTGCAAAAGCAGCAAAACCTGGGATGAGTGCACTAGGGGAGAGAGAAAATAAACCCAAGGCACAGCTATCTATTCCCTAGGATCAATTTTCCTTAGATAACAGGCATGTGCTACACTCTCCTGTATTATTTGAGACAAAGACTATCTGTTCTTCCTGGGTTTGTGCAACGCTTGTCAAAACATTTCCACATTCTGGCTTGGTCCTTGGGCAAGACCATACAAAATGGGATTATCAAGGATAGCTGTGGAAGTGCGTGCCAGCAGTGTTTATGTTCAGACGTGAAGCATACAAATTTCAATACCTTAGGAAATAAATAATATTCTTCTGTGAATACAAGGTACTAATATTGCTAAATAATTTAAAAAAAAAAGTCAAAATACCTGCAAGGTACCTTTAGTGTTCAGTGCTTGAGTGGAAGATATCCCCAGCATTATGGATCTCATTCCTCTGGTGACTTTTTTCTTGCCTTCTTATGAAAGAAAAATCTAGGAGTGAAATTCCCATGGTGGCAGCTTCATTTAGTTTGTTCTGATCAAGTAGATTTCAGCTGAAAAGGTGGTGAATTTTTTTGTGTTTACACTAGGGTGCTTTTGCTGCTTGTTTGCATCAGTGTCTCCTTGGCAGATAGTAACCTTTCTGTTACTAACTTCTACTTGCAGTTTTCTGTTACTCTGCATTCAGTACGTTGGTTATAGACCGAACAAACTCAGGTTCAGTGACGGAAGAAATGGGACAACACGCAACGATCAATGTGATCCAAGTGAAGCCGCTTTATTTTCGTTCGTTCTGCTTTTATAAAATTGTTTAACCTTAGCCCGCCTTCAACAGCCAGCTTCCTAATTTGCATAACACAACAGAGTCGTTATAACCTTTTATAACCTTGAGGACCCTGCCTATGGCTTCCCAGCTCCTCCCAGCCACAGAGCTTGGGCTGCTCATTGTATGTTGCCACCCAACAGTTCAGTGGTAGCATAAAACAGAGGTTGCAAATCATGTAATTTAAGAAAAACTTTCCCTAAGTGTAGTACAGACAGGATGATAGTTCTGTGTCTTCTTAAGATGTCAGAACCATTATCTGAGACAGTAACCCAAACTACTGTTGTTTGCGGTGACATTTGTTAGTGAGACAGTGATATTTTTTCTAGCTAAATTGGTTAGGCATTAACCATGTTAAAGTATTTTAAAAATGCATTATTTAGGGAGTCCTGGATACCTCGTGTATGTAGCCTTAAAATTCATCCTGTGGGCCAGTGATATGAGTCTTTCACTGTTTCTGTAATGAACATCTGAGCTTGGCCAGGTTTTGAATGTTTAGAAATATCTGAGTACTCCCAATCTGTGAACGCAGGGGTTTATTTTCCTCAGTATCACATGATGATAATACCAGCTTCCGGAGAGCAGAGGAAGAAATTATTGATCCAATTTCTGAGGAGACGGCTTGATTCCTGGAAGAAGGAAAGTTGGGGGAGATTACATTTGCCCAGAGAGCTGATTGTATTACTGTGTCAGAGAGACAGAACAAGGCTAGGGATGGGAACTTGAGGGGAACGGGAAGGGGAAGACTGTGTGTCAGCAGTTAAAGGGATACTGGGACTGGATGTTGCAATGGACAGGTTTGCTCTGCTCTTGTTTCTGAAAACTGATTTGTAACATGTCTATGAGAGGAAGCTGATCAAGTTTTCATTCCTAGACTTAATGTACCAAATTTCTGATAGTTTAAAAGTGTAACCTTAATAATTTCAAATCAATGGAATGTGGGTCAATACGTATAGATACCATATATGAATTTCTAGAAGTAATAATGCAGAACAAATGAACTGATATGCACTAATGATATTCTCTTGAAAGACAATTTATGTACCTAGTGATTCTCTTACAGAGCCCCTTCCTAGAAATTAAAATCAAGGGTTTAAGATATTAATTATTTTTAAGTATTTGACTGTACCTATTTAATTAGAAAGTAACCTGGTACCTGCCTCCTATTCAGGCCAGAGCTTAGGTATTATTCTTTGTTAAAGAATTGCATAGAATTGCTGTGCATAGAATTGTTGTGTCAGGGCTTTGTGTGTTTTGAGACCTGGTGCATCCAGAGCAAATATTTCTCAGTATGCATCATATCATTTTCCCTTCTTTTCAGGAGTGTTTCTGAGGAAAACAACATCTCTTTGACTGCTGTCATTTGACTAATGGAGCTGCAGTACCAGCATGAGGTCATTTTCAAATTTGCTTGTGAAGGTATTGTGCTGAAGTCATTGGGTGAAATCATGGCTGTACTGACATCAATAAGATTTTAAGCATTCACTTCAACAGGAACTGGATTTCATTCAGCAGGGAAACTTCCAGGGTCAGGTCCTGTGGGTTTTTCCCGTAGAGGACAGAAATAAAGAAGTGGTATCTGCCTGTTAGGAGGAGCTGTGAGCAAGCCAAACCCTTCAGGCTCTCCCTAGTCATCCACTTTGAACCTGCACATTTTGAATCCATAGGTTTATTACTTTAGGAAATAATTTGAATATAGAGGCTTTGGAGTTCGATTCTTGTGTGATAAACTTGTCTTTATCAGCTTCCCATACTAAGCTAGATTCTATTGGTGTTTGTGCTTCAGACTGATGTTTTTAAAATAGATGTACTTATGGTCATCTGTTAGAGGTATTATTGCCTTAAGCTAATTGAGAAAAAATGCAGTGCATGAAAGAAACCAGGAGATAACACAAAAGTGGTATTCTCTCAGGCTCCTCTCTAGTGAAGAACATTGTTATGGACTAAAAGGCAACTAACTTGCATCTGTTTGTAAACATAAATACTGGAAATTTAGTGTATCAAAAAAGTCAGGGAGCTTCTAAATTTCTTTACTACTTCTTTTGCCTTAGAATGCATCCTTTGAAAGCTTAAAGTAGGATTATTTTAGATTAAATACTCCAAAAACCAATTTCAGTAACCTGCTACACATGGGTACCAGACGGATACCATTGATATTCTGCTGTTGTCACAGATAGGTAAAGTATTTCAAGAGAAAGAAAATATATCAGAAAAAAACTTTGTATAGTTCTGCCCAAAATACATGGAATCATTCCATAAAGCATAGGAGGGAAATTCCCAATGTGTGTAGTTTGGGTGCAAAAATATTACAGATTTATTCTGTATCTGCAAATAATTAGAACCGATATCTCTATAGCGAAAAAAGTGGCCATACTGTGCCAGATTTGGGGGAGGTTACTTTAGACTCCATCTAGTGCTGTCCTGTAACCTGAATGCCAATTGGCAGTTGGAGAAAATTAATTGTTCCCTGGGCCACATCTGGCTAAGCTTCAAGTGAAAGGGCAATCTATTTCCTCCCTGTTTCCTCTAAGATCACTCTGTGATGCAAAACCAACTGCATGATGTGAGGCTAACTGAGTGATTCTTTACAAAAGTGCAGTCTAGATCTGAAATAAAATACTAATGTAACCTTGTCAGCTTTTAAGTAGAGTCATTTATCATTGAACTGCAACTACTGATGTCATACAGAGTATCGGAAGCAAACACTTTTTGATCTTTTCTTTCCATTTTCTTATTTCAGATTCTCATGGTTACAGATTTTCAAGACTGAACATTGATTCACATCTGATTGTTAGAGGATAGCTTATAAAAATCAAACTGAGAAAGACCTACTGTGCTTTTCAGCGAAATCCTAGTGCTTAATTGAAAAGTCTGACTTTACAATCCATAAATGCATGGAGGGATTGTGGTTTGGACTTTATGTTATTCAGAAACATTCTGTTTCAGACTTTAAAAAAGAAACAAATCATATGCTTTCCTAGTAAAATATGGTAGGATGTAAAAGAGCATTCAGGAAAAAGGAATACAAATATCTAAGATAAGCATAAGAATTCAGCCTTTTATTTTTGGAATTGTGATTCTATGCACTCTGGGGCTTATTCATTAAAATAGTAATAGCCATTATTTACTCTCTTTCCACAGTAAGAGCAAAGTGACCACACGAAAAGGAACAACGGTTGGACTCAATGATCCAGTGGGTCTCTTCCAACCTGGTTATTCTATGATTCTATGATTCTAACTGTCAAAGTGATAATCCAGCTGTTTCTTCCTGCTTTCACTTTGAGTATTGCAAAATTCATGGCTGCACAAGGCAGTAGGAAGATATTTATAAAGATAGGATTGCAACTTGGGTATACAGGGAAGCATGGGTAAAACCATAAATGAGTAATTTGTTAAGGCCAGGGAAAATTAGACATTCTCAATAAAGCAGAGTGTCTTTTGAAAGTGTCTTAGAATAGCTAAAAAATATGATATTTTTGCCATTGGTAGTGCTTTCTTTTGTCCTAGCAGAACAGGCACCTGGAAGTTTCTGGACTTCAGCTGGCCAGAGTTTTGGGGCTTTTTTCCCGTGTCCAGCAGCCTCATGCCTGCAGCCACCCTGACTTCAGCTCTGTGAGTGCCAGAGCTGGGAAAGGAATGGAAGCCCCAGGGGTCAGAATATTGCAGCCCATTGGCCCCCACACACATGTGAATTGCTGACCCACAGTGAGAGAATTAAAACCAAGACTGCAATGGTCAGATTTTAAAATTAGAATAAAAGGATTGAACAGTTACAGCAGAGAATCACTAGCAGGAATAATATTGGATTAAATGGGGAGGAAGCAACATTACCACATTAAATGATACTCAGACTTTTACCTTCCAAAATACAGCTTTTGACTTAAACTTGATACAGAAATTTGAGGAACTATTGTGTAGTCAGGAAACTGAAGTCCTTCCTAGGACAGGGGAGAGATTAGGAAACAGTGTGAGATCTGAAGATTAAGAAAGGAAGAAACTGAACTTCCTGAATATGAAACATGACAGTGCCCAAGCTGGTGCAGGGTTATAGCTAAGGGTTAGTGTACATAGGGATGCAGGGAAGAGGGGAGGGAAATGGAGCAGGTCCTTACCACATGGAAAGCTGCACAGTTCCAAGTAGCCTTCATTTTCACAGAAAATAAATTTAGCCTATTAATATATATATAAAAAAAAAAAGAGCAATGACCCTCCACAGAATCAGCATTTCTGACAATTAGTTTCTTTTACGCAAAATAACTTTTGCATTGTTTGAGTCTATCCCCCATGGATGCTGGTAGGAACACATCTGATTTTTCAAGTAACATTTCCACTCAAAAGCAGGAGAAGAGGCTGGGTGATGTGAGTGCTCTGTGGTTTCTGGGCTTTTTTAAAAACAGCTTCGTGGTTAATTTGTATATACTGTGTGCTGTATGTAAAAAGTCAATCTTTTTAAATTTCAGCTGTTATTTTTCTAACTATCTGACAACCGACATAAATTCACAACTGCTTTTATGGTGCTTTTCCATTAGTTTTTGTTGCTTGCTAATTACTTTTCTCGTCCAATTTCATTTGCAGTTTGAATAAATAAACTGTTTGGTTCTGCCTTCAGGTTATTGTAGGGATAGTCAATATGCAGCTATAATAAAATCATAAATTTCTTTCAACAGGCAATTTTGAACATATCCTTCCACAGGGTTTTAATGTTCTGTTATTGTAGAAGCAACTTGCTTAGGAGCTGCAAACTTTCAATGCTAATTTCTGAAGTTTGGAAGAAATTACAATGACTCATAGCTCTGTATACTGTATCAGTAATTTAAATATTTGTGTGTCAGGTTAGATGAAAATCACTTTGTAGTATATTGAAATGTGAACAATTTTATCCCCTTTTTATCTAAATTTAGGGAAGTTTTAGGCCTTGATCAATGTGCTGAGATGAATCAGACTAGGTGTTTACTGCATAATGGGCAAGATTTCACAATTTTTACCCCAGGTAAAAGTTTGTAAACTAAATACTCACATCTAGCTGATCCTATAAAATGTCATTATTCCTTTTCTTCCTGCTCCCCTTCAAGCCAACTGAGATTATTTTTATTATTTGGATGGAATTCTTCTCCAGGCGTACTTAAAAATCTGTAAAAAAAAAGCAGGAGAATTACTAACTTCTACTAAATTGCACATCAACGTGAAGGACAGGTGGATTCTTCAGAAATATGGCTCCTTTTCCCACTTCTGTCAGAGTGTCAGCAAAGTTAGATCCTGCTGGGTATGGGGGCAGTGAAGGGAGCATTTTCTTAGTTATTATTTTAATGATGCATAAAATAACTTTGTTTCTTACACAGGTTTAGGTACATGGTGAATACACTACTCTCCTGGGATGCTTTTTTCATTTGTATTTAGATATTTATTATCCTTTCTATACTTTCTGGTGGATGTTAACCTGAATGTTTTAGATTTGGTGCCCTTTTCTCCTGCAGCCCAGTGAACTCATAACTAACATTGGAGCATGTGTATCCTGTTTGCTTAAACACTTTGTCCCCTCGCCATATCCATCAAGGTGTTGTAATTAGATCATAGAAAAGAACATGACAGCTCCAAGTATCTTTGCATGTATAAGCTTGAAAATTAATTTCATTTTGTCTAGTATTTATATCAATGCAAACACATTTGCATTTGTTACACAAAGCAGTGGGCATAGATTAGCCATGATTTGGTACATCAAAGCACCAAGAGGGATCATTACCAGCACTATAAATGCTAAAAATTACTTAGGTATATCCAAATAGTCACAGAGATAATTGCTTTTTAGCTGCCACACAGCTATTTAATATTCTTTAGAGGTCAATTTCCTAAGCCATATGTATTAATACATTGTGCAAAGGCAGTTTGTAGGAGTTGTGAATAACAGAAATGTATGAGAAACCTTATAATATATAATGGTTAATAGGCCACTAGTGGCTACTGCCTCAAGAATAAAAATTAGGATGTCTTGTGAAGAGTAGTACACATCTGGCTGCTGTTCTGTGAATGTAACATGACCTTGATCTCTGGACTAGAAAAAGGATTATGGTGACAAAGAAATTAATTCAGCTTGGTTAGCCTGTTTTGGTGGCAATGGATGAGGTAATTTGTTAGACCATAGCTGGGTTCACTGATTAAAATTTCCTTTCTTCCTCCTCTTTCCTCAAAATAACTGGGCTAGTAGAATCTTAAGCTGTTGCATCTATAGGAGATTTATAATAATTGTTGTGTACTGCTCACAGAGTGTGTAAACTCTGGCAATTGTCTAGGCATATACTTTCATATCTGCAATAAGTAAAACACTTTGGCAATCACTGAATTAATGGGTGCTTAATCAGCTTGGGAAGAACTTTTGAGGCCAAGGTCACATCTAGACTTTGTATTCAGCCAGCAAATTCCTTTTTGTCTCTGTTTTAAGGCAAACACTTAAATGTGAGTTTCCATTACTTCAGTAGAAGATGTGTCAAAATAACCAGCCTCCTACAATGTGATGGGCCAAAATTCTTACAGGTTGAAAGCTTGAACTTGTGAATCCAATGAAGGGTGCTGCAGTTTGCAACATTGTACAAGTCCTAGACCTGAGAATATTGGCATTTTTATGCTGCTACCTCAGGAATGGTGAAAGGTTGTAAAGTGTTATGTCAATCTTTTAAACCTCTGTCTGGTTAGAGAGAAAAGCAAGATGAATAGTCCACAGCATACTTGTGTATTTATATGTAAATAACTTCTCTGCTGCTTTTCCATTTCATATCTGGAGGCTGTATATCCTTGTGGTTGTCCATACGATCACAAAACACAGCATCTATCCCAACTAATGTCTGTTGATATGTATCATGTCCAGTTTTACAGGAAGGGACTGCCCAAGAGTTGGAGGATGCAGCTAGATTTCTGCCTTTATTTTCTCTGTTACAATGTGCAATTGCTTTTGACTACAAAAGCTGCAGTACTGTGCATTTTGCCATACAGGATATTCCAGGACCTCAAATAGCATTTTTCTTATTTTCTTCTTTTGGGAGTGCAATTTTAAAATAAAACATCAGCACTGGAATAATGTGCAAAGAAGTAGTCATACTTTTTTTCCATGCTAAGGTGCATTAACAGGTCCACACATTTATGAGAAATTATCCAAAGTATAGACAAAGGATGCAAAATGGAAATAATGTGGCAGAAGGGCGAGATTTCTAGACAACAGTGACCTTTATAGTGGGGAGGTCACTCAGGTGCTTAACAGCTCTAGCGAGCAAGCTTTGGTAGGTCTGGCTGGGGCAGATAAAGAAATTAAAGCCTGCAACAGACTGTCTTTGCCCTCTTGCATCCCAGATATATATAGGAAGAGGTATAACTGAAAAACAGCTTGAAGCCATTGCCTCTCTCAGTCCTCATGGAAGGGAGACAAATATCAAGGTTAGTTAAGATATCAAGGTAAATAGATATCCAGAGTTAGTCTGAGTTTCACATTTTGCTCATACGATTTAAACGCAGCTTGTGGAACTCAATAACACTGATTCTTGGCACACTAACTTGGCACAAACTTACTGAGAGTTGTGATGTAATAATATACTACTGGATATTGAAGTTCATCTTGCTAACTAATATCAGGAGTGAATAATAATATTTAGGATTTAAGCGATTTTTTATTAATGAGTAATGTCAGTTAAGATAGTTCTTTGTATTACATTACATTATGTGAAATATTACACTCCATTTTGTATTACAGACACATGAATAGATTTCCATGAATAAATACGTATTAATAGACGTGAACTATCTAGTGTTTTAAATGCAATGATGTTTATTAAATGTAGAGTAAGCACTATAATCAAACACTGCAACCAATCTAGGCAATTAAAATGTAATTATATAGTAATGAAGTCAGACTGAGTTTTATTCCAAAGTTTACTGCAGATTCTTTAGTAATATTAGCCATTATAAATATAAGATGACTTAATTGTGTGAAAAGAGTTATGTCTCTGCTCAGTTTGGGCAGATCTGAAAAACAGCAGATTTTTTAACAAAGGCAAATAAATTGTCTTCAATTCTAGAAAAATAAATCAGTTCAGTGACACTGTACTGCTTAACTCAAATAATTTCCCACAAGAATCTCTCTTCATAGATTCATCTATCCTTTGGAAACCCTGAGTGGCTGTTTTAATGTATTAAATTGTTTTACCTCCCCTCAATAAGAGTCCTGAAAACAATAGCCTTTATTTAGAGGAAATCCTCATTTCGCCCCAGATGAAGATACTTAGTCAGTTGCTTTATTAATTATTTGTTAATTAAAGTTAGTTTGCTTTATGAATATTGTTGCTTGCATTAGTAGCCCCTCTAAACTATTTTTTCATGCTCTTATCTTTGCAATGATCAGTCTCATTATATTGATTATGACTGACAATCACACATTGAAACCGAGCATTTATTTTATCAATAGTCCCAGATTAGGTTTCCTCTAAACACGAAGGTTTTCATCGTGTCATGCTTTCCTTTAGTGATTAACACACAAGTTGACTCACCTTCCCACGGGGATATTTATGTTCCCAATAGACTTCAACATTTAAAGTGTAAGTCTTCTAGCAACAACATAGGACAAAAACTCTAGGAGGCATATTTTTTTAAAAAAAAATTATTAAAAGAAGATGTCACCAAAAGTATAAAATGGTAAAATTGCTCCTGCTTGTGAACTGTGACTAACCCAAGTGGAGACAGTTTTTCCAGTAGTTGGACTTGAAAATTATTTTGTAATTTAGCACTCGCAGGTGTCACTGTTAGATAAGGAATCCTATTCAGCATGCTATAGTGTGTCCCTGGTCAGTGTGAAAACCTGAGCTTGATGTAATTCTGATAGGTTAAAGTTCCAGTGCATAAGTCTGATTCTAATTTTTTTTTTCCCTTTGGCAAAAAGGCTTAGCAATTATTTTAAGATTTCATATCTTCTACCTTAAAGGTATATGTATTTGTCATGGTTCAACCCCAGCCAGTAACTAAGGCCCACAAAGCTACTTGTTCACCCTCCACCACAGTAGGATGGAGGAGAGAATCAGGAGGGTAAAACAGAAAATTTGGAGGTTGAGATAAAGGCAGTTTAATAGGTCAAGAAAAAGCTGGACATGCAAACAAGTCAAAACAAGGAATTAATTCACTACTTCCCATCAGCAGTCAGATGTTCAGCCGTCTCCAGGAAAGCTGGGCTCCATCACACATAACACTAACTAGGGCAGACAAACATCATCACTCCAAGCGTTCACTCTTCCTTCTTCTTCCCCCCAGCTTTTTATTGTTGATCATGACACCTTATGGTATGGAATACTCCTTTGGGCAGTTGGAGTCAGCTGTCCCAGCTGTGTCCCTTCCCAGCTTCTTGTGAACCTCCAGCCTATGCACTGGTGGGTGGGATGAGAACCAGAAAGGGCCTTGGCTATGTGTAAGCAGTGCTCAGCCACAGCTAATACATCTCTGTGTTATCAACACTGTTTTCAGCACAAATCCAAAGCATAGCCCCATACTAGCTACTATGGAAAAAAAGTAATCCTATCCCGGTCAAAACCAGCACAACATTTAAAAATATTTAAGTATGGTATAAAGCTATTCATAGGTAAAAGTTTAAACTTTCTTGGTTCTGACAGAAGTTATTTTCTCCAAAGCAATGTAGCTGGCAATATAAAAATTTATAATATGTTTTAGAGATTTCTGGAATAATTGCTCTCCTCTAAAGTAAACAGAAGAAACTCAGGTATATCTATTTGCTTCCTGGAGAAGCCCATTATACCTTGTCAGACTGACAGAAGATCCTGAAAAATGTGAATGGATGTAAGCTCCCTTCTCACGCTATCCTGGCAGGAGTTGGCATGTGTCCTAGGAGGGTATAACAAAATTTAGCAAGATTAAAAAACAGTACATTTGCAATTCCTGTTTTTGCTGAGGTAGCTCAAGCAGCACCTGTTCGCTCTCACTGTTAAGTGGGTGAAAAGGTAGAAGAAATTAATATGCAAGTTGTTGAAATTGAAGACAGCACAGTGGTTTCCAGAATTATAACTTTCTTTCTGTCTAAGAACTGAAGGCTGACATGATGAAGCCTCCCAGATGTCCCTTCGGAGAGCAGGGATATGGTACCTAGAGAGGTGCCATACTCACAGATCTTAGCATGAGCACTTTGTCTTCTGAGGGGCTTAAGTATCAATACCACAACTGCAGCTGGTCAAGAACCATTAAACTGGTCTCATGTTTTATTGAAAGTGGCTAAATCCACCATAAAAACAAGATATGGCAAAATTTGGAATAAAGATAAGCCTTCCATAAAACGGGAGAGCTATAATAGCTTACTGTGTTTTTTCCTTTACTTTCCTTTCTCTTCCTCTTTTATGTCTTTTAGTCAATCTTTTATACTAGCTATGTTTTTCTCCAGGCTGTTCTTTTCTGTAATCTTCAGTCTTCTTTTTTTCCAGGTTTTCCCCTCTAAATCAGCTTTTCAATCTTCAAGACTTTTTTGCAGCCCTAATTCAGCTTTCCTTTATCAATTCATCAATTTAGGTTTTATTAGGGATGCCCTTTACTTTGGCATTCAAGTACCACTCCTAGGAGTTGAGTATAAAAATTCCCTCCCAACAAGGCAAGTTTTAAAATTACCTCTAACTTTATTGTAACTATTATTTTTCCAAATATATAAAAAGACGGTACTGCTGTGATCATAAAGGTTATTTCAGGAAAAATAAATAAGTCTTCGATTTTGAATCAGCTTCCTAACCCTGTACTTAGCCTTCTGTATTTATAAAGTAGACAAACTTTAGAATTCCGGGGAAAGAAACTCCTTTTCTCTACATCAGGGACTTCTCAGCATGGCACCTCAAGAGTTAATGCTGTCCTCTAACTCTGTCTTCAGTACGTATTTGTTCATGCTTTTCTACCTGCTTCATTTTTTTCTTTACATCTTATGGTTACGGACTCTGGAATTTATCTCTTCATATTACTTATATATCACTGGTAGCAAAATGAAAATAAAAAGCAATTCTAGATTTATACAATCACAACTAAATTGGGCTCGGTCATCTCCATCTTTCTAGATGGAAAAAAATCTAGGAAACTAGTAAATGGTAAAAATTAAAGTTTTCTGTAGTCATTTATGTTGAAAATCATCGTTAACCAAATGATAGGGAGAAGTGCTCCCCAAAAAAATATTTGTTCTTATGCAAAGATCTCATCTGCCTAAGCTATGAAAAAGTAAACTAAAACCCTGCGAACAATACATATAATTATACTTCTATTAGAACTTCTATTAGAAACTAAGCTGGGCACATACCAAGCAGTGGTATGACTTGTATGAATATATTATAAATCACAGTCCCTGCATGGATTTGCAAGCTAAAATATGGCATAAAAGTTGTTGAGATTGAAAAGAATTCTGTGATAGAAAGACAGGTTAGTGGTGGAAAATGGATGTGTTCAGTTCTTGGCTCTCCAGCAGTAGCAGTTATATTTCTCTCTCTGGTGAATTAGATTCCTTTTTGCGTTATGGAAGTGGTGAGTGAGACATGAAAGAGGATAGAGTGGATAAAGACTCCTCTTTTGTCAAGCTGTTAACTATTAGGTATGAGAGAATTTTGAAGATATCTCTCACAGAAGTAGAAAATCACAGATTGTGCATCCTACTGCATTGAGAGTTGCTCTAGAAACAGCAGAAGATCAGCTTTGAGAGGCTTCGTAACAAGAGCCAGAAAGGTTTATTTCAAGTACAGAAAAATAAAGATTGATGGGGATGTAAACTGTGTTACCTAGTCCAACAAGAAAGCAAGGTGCTAATATTTAGAATAGTGTCCAGAGAAGATTTTAAAGGATGTGATTTCAGATGTCATGTCCACAGACAAGGAGATGAAGGGGTGGATATGTTAGCTGATAGTTCAGGGAAGGCAGAAAGGTTAATTCTAGAGGAGTTTTTCTGGAAGAAGCCTCATGACTTCTATTCAGTCTATGCAGATAAGTGTAAAACAACAACAGGTTAAAGTTGAAGTTAAAATTAGAAGTAAAAGCATCAAAAAAGAGATGGTGTTGAATATAATAATTCATGGGGGGAGCTGAAAGGACATAGATTAGTATTTGACAGAAAAAATGTTGTGAACATAAGGCGAGAGTATTCTAAATGCCAGGCAACAGCTATATTTGTGTATATATCTGTAATTGAACCATACTCTGATGACAGAGTAGCATTCAAATAAAATTAGCCAGCATTTGTAGTGATAGACAGGTCTAGACTAGAACTTGAAAAATTGATATTTTTTTGGCATAATATTTATTCAGAAAACATTGATGTAATCTAGATACATAGATATAAATATTTCATTTCATTTTATACCAAAATGTTAATTTAAAATATATATTTATGCTTCTAAAATCTCCTTCTGCTGTGGTCAAATTTAATTTCTTCTTTCCTTCATCTGTAACATATTTGTACTTAATAGCACACTGGCTGCATTGTGAAGCTTTCTAACTTTGTTATGCAAGTAGGCATTGAATTCTTCCAAAACAGCAAATAACGTTTAATATTTACATTTCACAGACAATACACAGGACTACCAGGTAGATTTAAAAGGTGGAATCCATTATGACCTTCTGCATCATGTGACCTTTTCATGGTTGGACTCAATGATACAAGAGGTCTTTTCCAGCTTGGTGTTTCTATGTAAGCCATATTAAGGAAGTCTGTGCATGATAAGGTTTTCAATATTAAATGCTAATGGCTCTATGTGCGTAAGCTCAGAAATCAGCATATGTATTTTCCTCATTTTACCTTTTTTCTCTCTGCTGCTTGTCAGCTGTTTTCTAGATTGATTTTACTGTGAACAGATAGAAGTTCTAGACTAATATCAAACCACTGCTCCAGGGCTAATTACTACAAAATATAGTCACAGTCCTAGCTCCTGACAGTGTAAGCTTTTCCGTTTGCCTGTTTTCACTAGCCTGCAGTCACTCACCGGGCCTTTAATCAAACACCCCAGTCCAATTGTACAAGAATCAAATCATAAAATTTTATGAACTATGTTTAAAATAGCATAAACATAGATGAATTTGCCACATATTTTTTAGCATAAAGAAGAACTTACTTAGCCATAACAGAAGCATCGTGGTGCTGCATTATAGGACTGTGTTATTATCTGTGATCATCATTGTCAAACTTCATGGTATCTTTTAATTTCTTTTATATCTAATTCAACATATTACTAAAATTTCTCCCTATTATTACACTAATGATGCTGGTATTGATTCCACTGAGAGAACAGTTGAGCCATAAAACCATATTTAGGACCCTGCTCTCAGTTTATTCTGCACTACAGAGAAATATGTTGGTCTTCAGCACCTGGAACTTAGTATGTGACAAATTTAAATATTTGACCATAAATGAAGTCTGGTTCGTTACTTATAACAGTATTTAAGCTGCCAATGGTTACTTTAGAAAAGTATTTCTGCCCTTATAATTTCTAATTGAGATTAGTAAATTGGAGATTAGAGATTACTTTTACAGATGATGAAGATAAACCAAAAAATACAAGAGTATGAAAATGAAAATTACTCTCCACTTTCCAGTATTTTTTGATATTTGATGAAAATACGCTCTCTAAATGTAGTACATCCAGTAAAGGTAAGGAAATCAAACTACCCATAACTTTCACTGACCTGACTTCAGGCATGACAGTCAAATCCCAAAAGGTAGCATTAACCAAGAAACAGAAGACAGCAGTGAACTCAAGAAACTTACTAATTCATTCTTTTTCAAAGGCCTACATCTAAAACTGCCTAAGAATTTTTAAAATTATTTTATTTAAAATTACTTCATCTCTTCATGGTAACCGTTACTTTGAGGTGAATCTCATTCTGTAGACACAAAAGAACAGTTTATAAGAATGCATAGAAGTAACTGAAATCTGATGTATTTATGCTCAGTCACTCTCAGATACAGAATATATTTGTGCTGGCAAAAATATAATGAACTGCAAATGTTTCAAAAGCAGAAATAAAGTTTAAGTGATAATGTTACTGATAAAATTGAAGGGGTAGTGTGATGTGATTATAATTTATGATACATAACTCTTGTATCACTGTAAAATATAAGGAGTAAAACTATAACTTATTACCTAGATTTTGTCTAAAAAGCATGAATTTGAGCATATTGTCTTATTTATTTTCATCTTTTAACCTGCCAGGATGGCATGACGACCTTTCAAAGATGTAGTTGTTCAATAAGAGTCAATATAAACCAAACTGTGTGGAATTATGTATCTTTAGCTAAATGGATGATTACATATGATATGACACAGGTCATTAACTCTAAACACTTCATCAATTCATGTTTATAACATATATATTGAGGTCACTGGATAAGAAATGTTACTGATGGTACAGAGCATTTTTAACAGTGATAGAAGAGTAAAATGAGTAAAAAAAAAAAAAAAGAAGAAATTCATGTGAATTCTGTGTGAATTCTTTTTTAGTTTAAATATTATTTGCTATATATACCCCTTCCCACAAAGGTTTAGCATATATCACCCTGAACTATGAAATGAGAGTGCATTTACTTTGAAGTGCTGGAAAAACATAGAGCAGTGTGTTGCTTTATTTTCCTGATCTGTTATACATTATATTGTTCTTTTTATCTTCCCACAAAGAGGACTCATGGATTCCAAGGAAACAGTTTTCTGGGCATATTACTAACTTCACCTAACTGTGTCAAACTACAATATGTCACTGCTGTTACCTACAATTCATATTAAGATAAGTCTCCTTGCCTTCCAAGGCAAGGAAAGCCCATATTTATAGGCTTCTAAAGCCATATTTCTATTTCACAGATAAAAATTTATTATGTAGCACAAAACATCCCAACACTTCTAAAATATAGATTTGCAGCTGTGGTGTACTGTCAAAATTTAGTACAGCTTTTACGTATAAGTACTTCACAGTTGTATTTTATAATAGAAAGCATAATCCACACTTCCAGATTACCCAGTGGACTTTACACTCACCGTACCAATTTATTCAGACTTCTTATCTGGACTGTAAAAACATTTGTTCTTCTCTAGCTAAGGGTAAATAAATGCAGCATTAAATAAGTGAAAGGAAAAATTCTGCCATTAACATTAATGAAATAATACAAACTATTAGACTACATGAAAACAAAGAGAAAAGTTGTAAGACATGTTGGTTTTAATAATAAAAAAACACTGAATGATGCAGTCACAAAAAAAGATCATGATCAAAATATGATTCATGGAAGAAAAAATAACAGCTGCTACCTTAGGAGTTTATTGGAAAGTAACAACTGGATTTGAAATCAATGTTGTTATTGCATGTTTTGATTGAGGTTACATTGTATGGATCATTTTCAACAATGGAACTGACACTTTGTCAGCAGTACCAGGGAGAACAATGATTGATCCAAAATATATAAAATTACTGACTTCCCAATTGTACCCAATGAAATATTAGCCATAACCACATGGAGATTTCCTTTTAAACCCTGTGAATACTAGCAGTTATTGCCTACAGTTATTTTGGGGTACTTTATAGCACAAACATTGGTATAATCATTTCAACTGCCAATGATATTTAAGCTATATGTTTACCTGCTAATGATAGCTGAGTGTTAAGACTAAATTAAAGTTTCACAGTAACTCTGTTATGTTTGTCCTTATGCTTACATTTTTTTATCAAGGCAAATAATAAATATGTAGCTCCTCTTGGTAAGGAACTTAAGTAGCCTGAAAAATATACTTCCATTTGCCCCATACCATTCACACCTGCCAAATCTTGATCTGTCAAAATCAGGTTTAGCTGTCTGGCCTTTGCTATTCTTCTCTTCCCTCAGCATGACACTATAATTTTATGTATTTGGTGAGAAGCAGTAAAGCTTCTTCTTTTGTATTATTTCTGCTAAAGACTCCTAGGAACATACTTCCTGTATTTACTCTGTTTATACTTCTTCACGGGTAACTACCTGAATGTCAGAAGGGTTGGTCAATAGGCCTAACAGACCTGGCCTATCTCCTGCCTGTAAGTATTGTGAAAACTGTGTAAGAGGGTAGTAAAATGTCAGGACTAAGATACAGAAGATATATGTGAGGAAAAGAATAGGGAGTGGGAGGATTTGGTTTTAATCCACATAATTTTGGTGAGGCACAATCTCACAAACAGCCAGAACAGTTTATCTAAAGAGATAGTGAACATTGGAACAATAATGGGAGCAAATATTCCCAGTTTACAATATATTTTCACAGAATCACTAGGTTGGAAAAGACCCACAGGATCATTGAGTCCAACCATTCCTATCAATCACTAAAACATGCCCTTCAGCACCTCATCCACCCGTCTTTTAAAATCCTCCAGGGAAGGTGACTCAACCATCTCCCTGAGCAGCCTGTGCCAGTATCCAATGACCCTTTCTGTGAATTTTTTTTTCTGATGTCAAGCCTAAACCTCCCCTGGTGGAGCTTGAGGCCATTGCCTTTTGTCCTGTCCCCTGTCACTTGGGAGAAGAGGCCAGCACCCTCCTCTCCACAACCTCCTTTCAGGTAGTTGTAGAGAGCAATAAGGTCTCCCCTCAGCCCCCTCTTCTCCAGGCTAATCAATCCCAGTTTCCTCAGCTGCAACTACATCGTAATCTCCTTGCCCTGCAATAACTTCCAACTCCTCCTGCTTACTGCCCATGCTGCGTGCATTGGTGTAAATGCACGTGCATTGGTGTAAATGGGCTGGTGAACCTTCAGCCCTCATAAAGCGAATAGTGTTCATTCCCAATTGACTGGTCCTTGGAATATCTAACCCCTCAGTGCCAGTTTCATCCTTTCCGTCACCAGATGTACTCACCCCCACTCGCTCCGTGGTGACATATTGCCAGTCCTTGCCAGCACACCATTTCTCAGGCACTGGAATTCCACTTTCAGTCTCACTCCTGACTAGCCTTGCTTTGTCATCCTCCCTCTCCCCCTTCACATCTAGTTTAAAGCTCTCTTTTGAAGCTCTAGGTCATGAAGCTCTAGGTCATCTGGAACGAGTCCAGAGAAGAGCAACAAAGTTGGTGAGGGGACTGGAGAACAGGCCTTACGAGGAGCGGCTGAGAGAGCTGGGGTTGTTTAGCCTGGAGAAGAGGAGGCTGAGGGGAGACCTCATTGCTCTCTACAACTACCTGAAAGGAGGTTGTAGAGAGGAGGGTGCTGGCCTCTTCTCCCAAGTGACAGGGCACAGGACAAGAGGCAATGGCCTCAAGCTCCACCAGGGGAGGTTCAGGCTTGACATCAGAAGAAAAATGTTCATGGAAAGGGTCATTGGGCACTGGAACAGGCTGCCCAGGGAGGTGGTTGAGTCCCCTTCCCTGGAGGATTTTAAAAAACGGGTGGACGAGGTGCTAAGGGGCATGGTTTAGTGTTTGATGGGAGTGTTTGGACTCGATGATCCAGTGGGTCTCTTCCAACCTGGTTGTTCTATGATTCTATGATTTGGCACCCAACTCATCTTGAATCTCTCGTCTGTAATGCCATATGGGCCAAGGATTTATGAAATTCAGAGTTGCATATGAAGACTGTACAATGCATAACACCAATTGAATTTAGAATCTGTTGTAGAATCATGAGTACCTGTCTAAACTCTGCTTATATATCTTCAAACTGCATCGAATAGCAGTTTATCTTTTACATTGCTCTTCGTAAAGCATGCTGAAAAGAAAAGCAAAATATGTCTTAAACTTCAATGGAAATGTTCAAACATAGCTTAAATGACATAATGACTTTCTGGGTTTTGTCCAGGTGCCTGAATACCACTTTTGTCAATCATTTGTTGTCCATATTAGGCAATGTTAGGTCTTACCAAAGTGGCCTGTGCTGTGCTTTACATAATCGCTGTGTAGGTACTTTTAAGTGTGTATTCCTGAAACAGTGAGCGCTGAGTACATCTCATTTGTATCAAATCTCTAAAAGTTGCTTGCAGTTGGAATTCAGGAGAGCAATAATTAAAATAACTGTATGAGTGGGTTTTTTCAATGTTGATTCATATTCTATTATATTACCTTTTGTCTCTCATGTTCACAAGCTTTATATTTGCAAAGTGAAATCCCTCTTTAATACAGTCTTTGTTTTTCAAAGAAACTATTGGTTTTCCCTTGTGCAAAGGTTTAGTAATAACAATAAGAGTGATGGTTAGGATTACAAAAATGCCTTTTCTTCCCTCAAAGCATCTCTTCCCAATGGCAGACAGCAGGAAATAATCATTGTACCTAATGGCAGAGAACAGGTAAATCTTCAAACCTTGTGGCTCTATTGTACTCCTTCATATCATCCCCTACTAATATTTAATTCTTTCAAAAATCTTTTCACTTGCTATTTTTTCTCCTCTGAGCTTCATATTCCTAACTCTTTTCATGCCTTTTGATACAGTTAAGAAGCTTAAACAGACTTAGGAGAAAAACTTCTTTCTTTTTAAACACAGAAGTCTTTAGGGTGTCTTCTAAGAACAAGCTGTTTTCTGAAATTACAATGATTGTGTCGGAAGTGCATACAGCCACGTGACACTTAACTCCTAATGCAAAGTCCATTTTACTTGAAGGAGCCATTCCTTGACTTCACTGTGGTTGAAACCCAGCCTGTTCCATCAATCAGTCTCCACATTTCAGCATTTCTTAATTAAAAGGAAGGGAAGTGGTCCACGTACCATGAAATTCTGACTTTCAATCAAAGATACATAAAAAGAACATCTGTGCAGTCATTCATTGCCTCTGAGGCTCCTAACAGTGGTATTTGTACTACATTAACATATTAAAATGATGCACTACCTTTTTCACAGAGGGTGACTGAAGCTTTTGAGCTGGCTTAGGTGTGTGACATATGTGAGAGCTGCTCCCAAGGGAGCCACCGGCTTCCTCTTCATCACATGTAGAAAACTGCCTGGGCAGCAGCTACAGCAAAGAAATGAAGCTTAAGAGGCTTAATACCTCCAGGCTACAACAGCTTGGGCAATGAATGCTGCCTTCCTCGATGCCTGTAGCTGGCAGAGGACTGAGCTGGGAGGAGCTGCAGCAGGCTGCATTTAGGAGTCTCTCAATTACGGTTTCTAAAGCTTGTGGTTTCCCCATGTGTGGTGCATGATTTTTTGAGTTATCTCATGCTCCATATATTTGCATTACACAAGTAAGCAAGGCAGTAATAACATTAGAAATAATTTCTATCTTATAAAGCAGAATGGTGGAAGAATGACTGTTAGGAGGAAACAGCCCTGCCATTTCAAGATTTCAGTTTCCAGTTCAGCCTGAGCTTCTTTCTGACCTTGGCCAATCCCAGTTACTTTGATTTTTAGCTTCAGAGAAGAACAAAAATTCCCAGAGGTAATCTAGATAAAATCTATTCCTGAGTATGAGACATTCTTAGTACTCAAATAAAAGCCCTAAAAATGTTTAGATAGACAATATTCTTCCAATAAATATAAACACAAATTATTTCTTTGGGGTTTTGTTATGTTTTACCCATAATCAGATTCCAAAGTGTAAAGAAGTCAGCTGCTGGCCTGCTTACTTAATTTTTGTTCTGCTTGTGGTTTCAATTGTTCCACAGTAGGTCTGAGATAAGGTTTGTATGTATGTGGTTCTCTAGGATAATGATGCTTACCAAATTGTCTTGTATGAACAGATTAATCCTGATGATGCAACAGCAAGCCCACTGCCTTAAATTTCTAAGTGGTGCAGGGGGCCTAGCTACCTGAAATTAGGTGATTTAAACCATAATTGGGCTCCCTATCAAAAATGGTTAGATTTTCAGTATGTTTATCACCCACAGCTCCTACTAAATTAAACTTCGTTAACTTATAAAAAGACACAGTGGGAACATCAGAATCAATAATAGAACTAAGGGATTCCTGACAGACAATATAGTGTTCATGCCACTGATCTCTATTATAGTGAGGCTTGTATAAGCAGGAAAATTTCAGCATACACAGTAAAAACCTTAAGCATAAATAATGGAGAGAAAATGAAAATTTGGCTTGACTGAAATCCTCGGCTATATTGATCATAATTCAGTTAGTGCTTAATTTTAACCCTTTGCGCTTTATTCCCATGTGCAGCAAGCATTTAGGTGGCCTTGGTAGCAAATAGTTTTTACAAAGTATTGAAATACTCTTCAAGTTGCTATACATGTAAACAACCTTAGAAGAGAATCAAGGGAAGACTGCATAGAATAATCAGTGTAACAGAACAGAATCATTTAGGTTGGAAAAGACCTGTAAGATCATCAAATATAACCATAACCTTAATACTACCAAGCAAAGATAGTGTTGTTCTGTGAGTAAAGTTTGTGGTTAAAGCAATTATATGCCTACTATAGGAGAGTGTTGCTGCACCAGAAGAAAAGATGTGGTAGCAGTAAAATCAAAGAGGGAGGGATACTGAGTAAAAATGTACAGTAGTAACTGGAAAAGAGAGTTGTAATACCCCACAGGAGAATGGTAATCAGACAGTTTCATAGAATCATAGAATAATCAGGTTGGAAAAAACCTCCCTACCCTCCGGCAGATCGACAATTCCACCCAGCGTGGTGTCATCCGCAAACCTACTAAGGGTGCACTCAATGCCTTCATCCAGGTCATTGATAAAGACATTGAACAGGGCTGGACCCAGCACTGAGCCCTGGGGAACCCCACTTGTCACTGGCCTCCAGCTGGAGTTAACTCCATTTCCCACCACTCTCTGGGCCCTCCAGCCAACCAGTTTTCCACCCAGGAGAGTGTGCGCCTGTCCAGGCCAGTGGCAGCCAGTTTCCTAAGCAGAATGCTGTGAGAAACTGTGTCAAAGGGACTTGAATTATTTTTATTTTCACAGCATGCAAAAAGTGAGAAATTAATATAGGATGTCCTGAACACATTTTACAAAGGGCAGTACTAGTGGAGCAGAATACTGATTATTCATGAGTACTACTCATGTTTATAATACTCAAGCTGATGAGAAATTGTCTACAGTATATACACACAGTTGGAATTTCATTAGTGTTAAAGGCTACAACATTCTGAGATCAAATTTATAGAATGTTCGGACATTATGATTTTGTTCTAATATTGCTAATAATAGATCTTTCAAACAAATGTGATTAGTTAGACTGTATGTTACATATTTAAATCATCACTACTCCTCTGTTTCACAGTAACTAGGAGCTCTGGGCAATAATGAAAAGTGAGTAATGACCCTTTTCATTTCAATACAGTAAGCAAGAGGTAGAAATGGTAACTGTTTATAAGAAAGGATGAAGTTGTGATTGGTGGAATGAATAAGCAGTAATTGTTAAAAGTAAATTAAGTAAACAAGAAACTATCATATATTAATGCATTTTCCATTTTATTACAGCTCAGTCAGATATTCCAATCAAATACAACAGGAACTGAATTAATTGGCTGCACCCAAAGATGCTGTATATTAATTTGTCTTAACAAATGCTGATGGTATGTCAAAGTAAATTATGTCACTTGTCTTTGCATGTCTTTGTATTGAAATAGCAACAAGGAGAGAGATTTGTTCACTTGTCCTTTTCAAAGTCAGAAGTGTTAAACTACGCATGTGTTGTTGGGTTTTGTTTTTCCCTCTCTTTTCCCTGTAATTCAGATCAATCATAAGGTAACTGTTTAGGCATACAAAAACAGATAACTGTACGAGTGCAGATATTTTCTTAGACAGCCTCTCAGACTCCTGGTTCCATATCCTTTTACTTCTGCACTGAGATGTTATATTATATGGAGATTGTTTATTGTCTGTTTAGTATAGCATTAGTGCTTGGAATCCACACCAAAGTTTGCTTTTCAAGTGGAGATTACATATATATATGCACATTTCTAGATTAGCATTTAAATATTTATTATGCATACAATTGTATAAGTACGCATGTACACATAAATTCATAAACCAAGAAACTGTTCTTAAAGCTAAGGGACAGCCATCAATAAAGGTAGAAAGAAAGGATTATTTTCTTTTCATCCATTAGGACAGAAACATGAAACCTTAAGTGATTTTCCCAGTGCGTGAAAGTAGTTTAGTGTCACAGTCAGGAATGTAACATAGGTCTTACTTCAGGCCTCACCCTTTTCAGCCTTTTTGTTTTCTCTCCAGCAATATTTCTGATGTTCCTCCACATTCGTGTTCCAGTGGTACCACAACCTTTATAAAAAGTCCTTTTGAAGTCCAATACCCAAATTCAGAGTTGATGCAATGAGAATCAATTTTACTGGGTTTGGCTGTATTGAATTGGTAACAGTTCCCTGATTAGAAGTGAAATGATCAAATCACCACTTTGGTACCTGTTTTTTCACGTTTTTCAGGTGTAAACTTTGAATCATTGCATTTGTATTAATGAATGAAATTGTATCAATTAATGAAATTTGATCCAGTATAGGTGATGTTCTTTCAGACAAAGATGAAATAAGGTGGAGGAGGAGGGGTGGAAATGTTCGCATGTGTGTAATGTGAATATTACCACCTTGAATTTTCCGAACAAAATCCAGTTGACTGCCAGATACAAAAATTTGTTTGTAATACTCTCTTTATAGCAAGGAAGAAAAATTGTTGTATTAGCTGGTTTACTATTCACAGAGATTGTTACAGGACATATTAGCAATGTACACAATTTTAGAAGTATTTGGGAGTAGACATGTCTGAATATCCACTTTTTTGGTATATAAACTTCTTGATGTTATTATATGGTGATAAACATTCATTGCAACAGAAGTTAAGTATTAAAAAAATAACAGAATACTCAACAATATACACAAACAACATGCACAATCTGCTAATTTGGAAAATAAAAAGCTAGAGGACTGCATCTGTGATCCTAGTCTTAGGATATGCAGAATGTCCACATCACTAGTGGAATCCATCCACAGATCATGGAGTCATTGAATAATAGAGTGGTTCGGGTTGGAAGAGACCTTAAAGATCATCCAGGGACACCTCCCACTAGATTAGGGTGCTCAAGGCCTCATTCAGCCCGTCCTTTAATACTTCCAGGGAGGGGCATCCACAAGAGGAGGCTGAGGGGAGACCTCATTGCTCTCTATAACTACCTGAAAGGAGGTTGTACAGCGGAGGGTGCTGGGCTCTTCTCCCAAGTGACAGGGGACAGGACGAGAGGGAATGGCCTCAAGCTCCACCAGGGGAGGTTTAGTCTGGACATTAGGAAAAAATTCTTCACTGAAAGGGTCATTGGGCACTGGAACAGGCTGCCCAGAGAGGTGGTTGAGTCACCTTCCCTAGAGGTGTTTAAGGCACTGGTGGACGAGGTGCTAAGGGGCATGGTTTAGTGTTTGATAGGAATGGTTGGACTCGATGATCCTGTGGGTCTCTTCCAACCTGGTTATTCTATGATTCTATGATTCTATGATTCTATGAACTTCCCTGGGCAACTTGTTTCAGTGTGTCACCACCCTCATCATGAAAAATTTCTTCCTAACGTCTAATCTAAATCTACCCCCTTCCAATTTAAAGCCATTCCCCTTAGTCCTATCACATGCCCTTGTAAAATGTCCCTCCCCAGCTTTCTTGTAGGCCCCCTTCAGGTACTGGGAAGCTGGTATAAGGTATCCATGGAGCCTTCTCTTCTCCAGTCTGAACAAGCCCAACTCTTTCAGCCTGTCCTTATAGTAAATGTGCTCCAGCCCTCTGATCATCTTTGTGGCCCTCCTCTAGACCCTTTCCAACTGTTCCATATCCTTCTTATGTTGAGGGTTCCAGAACCAGACACAGTACACCAGGTGGGGTCTCATGAGAGAAGAGGGGGAGTATCACCTACCTTGACCTGCTGGCCATGCTTCTTTTGATGCAGTCCAGGATATGGTTGGCCATATGGCTCTGAGCACACAGTGCTAGTTCATGTTGAGCTTCTTGTCGACCAACAATCCTAAGTCCTTCTCTGCAAGGCTGATCTCAGTCATGTCATTCCCCATTCAAGTTGTTAAGTTACTCAACCTTCTCCTCATCTGTTGATAAAAGGTCGTCATTTCCATTCATCATTGGTGGTACACTATTTTTAACCTTCTTTTTCTGGTTTACATACCTATAGAAGCCCTTCTTATTATTCTTTGCTTCCCTTGCTAAGTTCAGCTTCAGCTGCATCTTGGCCTTCCTGACCCCATCTCTACACAACTGGGCAGCATCGCTATACTCTTCCCAGGTTACCTGTCCCTGCTTGCACTGCCTGTGCACTTGCCTCTTGCTCTTCAGTTTGACCAGCAGTCTTCCTCCCAGCCACACTGGTCTCTTCCCTTCCCTTCCTGATTTCCTACATCTGGGGACTGAGTGGTCTCGCACTCTGTGGAAAGCATCATCAAATATTTGCCAGCTCTTTTCTGCTCCCTTGCCCCTAAGGAACTTTTCCCAGGGGGTCCTGCTGACTAATTCCTTGAAGAGCTGGAATTTTACTATCCTGAAATTTATGGTCCTGACCATACTCCTTGCCTGACTCATGCCCCTAAGGACCTTGAGCTTCACCAATGTGTGACTGCTGCTTCTCAGGCTGCTTCTGATCTTTCCATCACTGATGATCTCTCTTGCATTGGTGACAATCAGGTGCAGTACTGCAACCCCTTGGGTAGAGGTGACTATTACCTGGGTTAAGAAATTATCTTCAATGCACTCTAGGTGTCTCCTGGACTGCCTAAATCTTGCTGTGCTACTTTTCCAGCAGATGTCAGGGTGGTTGAAGTCCCCCAGTAGGATGATCCTAGATTTCCCTTTGCCTAGCAGTCAGGGTAACTGTGTTTCTCCAAACATGTCTGCAGATGTTGTTTGAAGCCAAGACCTGTTTCTCTGGATCACTGACATCATGACCTGGACTTCACTGTTTTCCTAAACTGCTCTTCTGCTTTCTGCTGTACTAATGGCTGAAAGCAGTGGTATCCCTATGCAGGTGATGCTCGGTGAGACAATGTCTCTTCAGATACATCTTTTCAAATTCAGTTGAAACTAAATAATATGTATGGAAAATAAACCTTTTTTCACAAAAAATATACAAAACAAAGTGACAGTCTGTCACTGAGTTGTATGGGTTTTAGTATTCCACCATACAAAGTGATTAAGAAAAACATTTCCAGCAAATTGAAAGGAAAAATATGTTGCCAGAACATGTGTCCATTTTTGAAAATTCTGTGCTTAATATGGAAACTGCTGCATGTTTATTAGTAGAAAATATTATTGATATACCCTCATAGCAAAATCCTAAAACTCATTTTAGAGTTAGTTTGCATTTTGTACCTCATATATATTTTCCTTTATTACTGTTTCTGTGTTGTGAGTGAAACAGAACACAAATTCTTAAGAACCAAAATTGAACACTTGATAAGTTACTGTAGCCTTGTTTTTCAGAATTATTTTGGTAGTTTTTTTAAACCCACAATAGCATGGGGAAAACAGAAAAAAAAAATGTTTCATCTCGGTAATCCACTCCGGGGTCATTCTGATAATAATCTTGAAGAACTTTGCTGGAAATGCATTCTTCATGAAATATATCTAGGAAATCTTAGGAGAGTCTAATCAGAACATGTTAATACTTTATAGAAGCTGATAAAATCTTCCTTTTCTTGACTGCTGAAATACTACAAGGAGTGGAAAGAAATGGAGCCACATTTTTTTCTTCAAAGTATTATGTGAATAATTTTCAAGGCTTAGAAGATTGCATTGCTTAGATTTACACTTCTCAGAAAAAGAAATTTCAACTTTCTCTGAACTGCAAAATGTGTAGAAAATAATGATTATGGCATTCTGACTACACAGAGAGGAAAGCAGTGCAATTATTTGAAAGACTTAATAGGTCTGGATTATTGCTTCTTCCTGTTTAATATTTCAGATATATTAATCTTTCAGTTGGTGGACACAATAACAGAATTTCCCTAAAGAATGAATAGAAAATCCATATATGAGGCCAAAAGTCTCAATGGAATTATTTTTGGTTTGGATGACTAAGTGAAACATAGGTGGAGTATTTAGCTTAAAAGCAGGTGATTGCAGTCACTAGGCAAATTAGCAGTGCTGATGGAGAGTAACTCAGATGTGCCTGTTTACTGTACTCTGAAGTCCGCTTCTTTATTGACTCATGTGTTTTCTTTACATTTTAGGATTAGGGATATGAACACAACCTGTCTGAGGTGAGCTAATCTGGTGTGATGAGAGTGAACATTCTTTAATTGCAATTTAATTAATTGCATTTATGCTTTTAGATGTGGAAATTATTGATGCTTAAGATGAAATCTGAGAATTAATAGGACCTGAAGTATTTTGCTGTATCTATTATTTCTGACAATTCATCACTTTTTCAACTGTGACAACTCAAATTTAATGCTATAAATCCTCATTTATTGTACTAGATGATAAATCTTTCAGGGTGTAAATACTTGAGCTATAGATCTTGGTCACCATTACAATGTATTTTGTTTCTGTGGATCTTTAATATTCATAAAGCCACCTTATTTCATATGATTTTATAAAAAATTAAGTTGAGGCTTTTACCTTTACAAAACAGAGGATGATTTTTGTTGGGGTTTTTATAATGCTGTGGCACTGGTAGCTCATGCTATAGACCACTGTTGCCCTGTGATACTTGGACTATATGGCTATTATTAATATGGGATAGGTTTAAACTTGATGTCCTACTAAATTAAAGCTGAATTAAACCTTAAATTAAATTCTTCTTTTACCAGAGACTGGTCAGTGTCTGATTATGAATAGAAATTAACTTCAATTTATAATATAAATTGCCTGATATTTAAATGTAATCAACACCTCAAGTGACTTGCCCAATTGGCACTATTAACAGCTATTATTTACATTAAAATACAAACGTATGGGTGTGTTCAGAGCATTTTTTTTGTTGTTTCAGTCTTCAGCTCTTTTAATTTTCAGGTCCAAAAGTACTTAGCCCATTTTTTTCAAGAAATCGTCGTTAGAGTCTTCAAGTATTTCAGGAAAAAATGCAGTAAACAAAACAAAAAAAAACCCCAACAATGTACATACAGATATTAGCATATGTTCCTTATACTGGTATGTTTTGAAACACCTGCATGTTTAATTTTTATCTGCTCACAAACATACACAAGCACAGAGGTCTGCAGCTTTTACAAAGGTAAGGCTTTTAGTACAGAAGGTGTTCAGAATTGTAACAAAAAGGGTGTAACTGAACAGGGAATTAGGGAAAAGAGAAAGAAAAGTGTAAGAACTAAATGATTTGTTCAGTATCAGTATCTGACATGAACATTGTTACCTTTTACTGTCATGAAACAGCGTGAATGTATTATGAATAGAAGACTGATTTCATATTTTGATCAAGCTTTCAGTTTATGAATTCTGTGGACATGTGTCTGAGTTTAATAACCTTCAAATACATGTTCAAATTGAGTGACCAGGTCAATTATTTCCTCAAAAATACTTATTAGGCTTGTGTTGGAGGCATACAAATAGCAAAAGAAACATACTCATGAATACACCACTTGTTTGCAAATTAATTTCTCTCAATCTTGCCAGCATACTTTTTGTTAAATAATTATTCCTGTACTTGAGGCATTGTAGTAATACAGCAAATGAAAGTTGCAGCACTCTGTCTATTTGCTGAACAAATGAGCTTACGATTACAATGCCATCTGAGTCAGTGCTCCATTCCCAAGCATGGTGAATGTGGCTTCATTGGGTAGTGAACAATGGAATCTTCCTGTAATTGTGGTGCTCAGTGACTCACTGTGTTGTGTTTTCTCCCAGACAGTATTTACTAGTACTAGCTGGTTAATTTGGGTATATATTAATCGCCAGTGGGAAAAGTGCAAGAAAGTGGCACAGGGTGCATTTATATATCACTGGACAATCACTGCCATGACTAAGTCTTTTTCCTGGAACACTTTGCTAAAAACAAATAGCATATTTATCATATTTTTCAGAAGTATAGAGCAGCCATGGTTCCTTTTGCACTGAACTTTGAAATGCACTACTGTTAAAATTATTTACTTTGTTATCACTTAACTTTTTAACAAGCAACAAGGTAAGGCAATTTGTGGAAAGGAAAAAAACCCAAGTTTTCCTTATTAGCACATATTCCTTTGTCATTCACATGAAAGCAAACTATGCTACATTTAGAAGCACCATTTCTGGCACTGCATAATTTAACAAATTTTCTCATTGTGAAAGGCATATTTTGATCACAATGTTTTTTACCTTAATGCACTTAATATGCATGTAATGAGAGCACCTGGCCTTCACCCCTTCCTTCTACTGTATTAATTTTCTAGCCTTTTTATCTCAGCCCTCACATTGAATAATATCATAAACTAGAAAACCAAAGGATGACACCAAAGAGAAACAAAGAAATATTACTGAATAAGATAAATGTAGTGCTAATACTAATTTACTTAGAATTTAGTGAGGATTATTCTATCACATCATCCATCACAGACAGATGTTAGAGTGGGAGAGAAGTAAGCAATTAAAAGCATGTCTTCTTTTCATGTATTTTGTGATATTTTTTTCAGTTAGGTTTCATTGACTGTTTCACTCTTCCTGTCAAGTATAGAGTCATTTTTCAATTTTTGAGGTTAATATAAGCGTCCATGAAGGGACTTGCATTGACAGCCACTCAGGATGGAGTATAAATATATCTTACTTTTAGAACAGGTGCAGCATTTATAATGACTGTTGAAGTTTCTCCAGGCTTCCCCATTATCATGTGCTTCCACCTTCGCCTGTGGTGTAAACTCTTAGTGATGAAATCTAACATTTTGACATTAAGGTTGCTAGACTTCCACATAGCACAGTCCAGTCCACCTGTAGCATTTCCCGCCTCAGGAAGCAATCAAGTCAAGTACTGTGCAGGATCACTAACAGGATTGAAGTGTTTTACATGCAGTAAGGACAGTCAGAGATATGCAAGCTAAGATAATAAGTGTAATCAAATTTCATACTCCAAGGAATACACTGATTGCTTCAGGGATCACAATAAATTTAACTCCATATCCTCACCTTTCGTGATGCTTCATGCAAGGAAAGTAGATGTAACAGAGTAAAAAGGCCTCTAAGGCATCATTTGTTGCTCACTTTTTCTGGCATGGCTTCAAATTGTATAGACCAGTAGTTCAACAAATTAGAGCCTATAGAAGACTGAAAATCTTTGGTACTATCAAAAAAAAAGACAATTTGAGGTGGGAGAGAGATTTCTACATTGTAGCAGCTTAAATTAGAAAATGGTTTACTTTAGACTTCTGAAAGTCTTTGATTTGTCTCACATCACAATCCTGCAATTTCAGTCCTCTAGTTAATATTTTTGCATATCTTTGTGTGTGTAAAGCTGTTGGCATCATACAAATACTCCCTGAGCCAAATCCTGGCTCTTGCAAGCCCTTCATCACACTAGTTAAGTCAGGGACTTAACGTGTTGCCCTTAATTATCAAATTCCTTTGTTTCTTGATTTGTGGGATAGAAAAACTCTGCAGGTACTTTTGAGCAGGTTGCCAACTCATTTGTGAACCACAAGTAAAGACACCCACGCATTTCTCTGATCCTGTAAAGGTGGTGGGGAAGCCTGCTTACCTTACCCCAGCAAGGCTACTTCAGCTTTCCTTGTGTTTAAGGTCAGTTTAAAAGCTGCAATGTTTAACTGATGTCTTTGACATGCATTTTAGACTAAAATCAGGGTTAGTGCAGGAGTACCCAGTTTCTGACATACCTTCTAGCTGTAAATAAAAATTAAGTTGTAAAATAACAGCACACTCCTTGGTTAAGAGCAGTAGCAGGGATTTAATACAAGATTTTGTGTTCTGAAATGTTATTGCTGAAATCAACCTCCTCAGCTGTAGAAGGTGTTAACCCCCTCTGGTGAAATAAGCTCATTTTGTGAAGGTGCTGTGGGGCTGGCAAACGTTAATAGCCCTGACCAGCCTCTCCTAAGACCCAGGCCCTAGTTAAGCTCAGCTGAGAGCTCTACACCTTTTTGTTTTTATTAGCAGGGCTGTAGGCAGCCTGTCTCTAGGGTCTCCTGGACTTTTCTCAGGATTTCCAAGATTGTCTTTGGATATGACACAGCTTGACAACCCCGAACCTTGAGGGAGCCTGTCGCCATCACCAGGTCCATAGGTATGTGGGTTGATGATGCCTTTGCTCTGCCAGCTTCACCCAGGGTCCCTGCTTCCCCCCATCACGTTGCAGCCCTGTGCCCAGACCCATCTTGTGTGGTCATCTGAAGGTGGTGGGATGAAACCCTTGAATAAGCAAGTATCTGCCTGTTTCATTAATGCAGTTTTCCAAGTCTGGTGTTTGTGATGTTCATGTATGCCTCATTGACCTCACCTAAAGGTGACCTGAGGCCCCTTGAAGGGATGAAGGGGCAGTAATCTCCCCATGGGGGAAGTCTGCATTTGTCCCACTTGTTTTTCTGGGGCTTTGCTGGTCAGTTTTAAGTTGATGTCCTGATGCATATGAAATTTTCTGAAGGACTTTGTGGTTCCTCCCTAGTTTGCTTTTTTTTTCTAAAAATCACAACAAAACCTCCCAAAACCCCAGCTTTGTTTTCTTTTTTATTTGTTTTTTCTATAAATATATGGTGGTTTACCTGGTATGCACTTGACAAGAGGTGAAACGTTAGCTAAGATTTTTGGTTTTCCTTACATGTTATTAAATCCATAATAAGTTTTTTTAAGACAGTGATGTTCTACTAGTACAAAAATAGTTTTTAATCAACAAAATGTCTGATAACTGTTACTTTTTTTGCAACCTCTAATATTATCTTTTATAAGTCTTTTAAATTTTGGTCTTTGTTAGTTTTAAAAGAAGATGCATGTACTCGCGAGAGTATTTGTGGAGGTTTACTTAAAGTCCTTGAAGGGTGAGGTGATGGAAAGCTCAGGCTGGGAGATGCCACTTAAGGGTTTGAGTAAACTGGGATAGTCTGTGGGCAGTGGAGAGAGGAAGGAAAGAGGCTTATCTGGCAGGATGGTTGTTACAGCCTCATGGCAGACAGCAAGTTGAGGAGGGAAGCAAAAGTGATCTAACTGTGTACTTGGTGTGAATGCCACAGCAGCTCAAGTCAAGGAAGGTGTCCTGGTAATGGAAATAAATTGTGTGCTGCGGATTTGCAGAGGAAAACACAGTGATTGAAAGACTGAGAATAAGATGTTAACTACACAGGACTTGGAACCGTAACTTGGATATTGAGCTGAAGTGAAAAAGGCAGAAGTAAAATTAGCTGACTTAAGAAAAGGGACGTGTAATGTTAAAAGTAAAAAAGAAGGAGACTGCCTGTCTATAGGTATGGTAGCTTAAAGGAAATGCAGCTTTCCTGGCTGTGGCCTTGTAGACGCTTATCTGAATTTCTAAAGAGCAATCATCATGAGTAAAAGGCAGCTCTTCCCTGGTCTTTGCTAAGAGAGGTATATCCTGCAGGTATGAAAGCACTATTCAGAAGATAAATAAGACTGAAGAAATTTTAATTATTAATATTCATAATGCTGTCATGTACTTCAGGGGTAGCTCTGACACTGGTTTTATCATAGTACAAAATGGCAGTATGCTGAACACTTGCTCCCAGTGCTTTTTCTCAGGGCTGCCTCTGTGTCTCATGAGTCATCTGGTGGGTCTGGGTTGTTGTCACAATAATATTTGTTGTTTAGATTATTCAAGTGTGACTGAGGGAACAAAAAGAAGAGTTTGTTGATGCTGCTTCTTTCAGAGTGGTTGCAGCTTGTGCTGGCTGGGCTCACTTATATCTACTATTAAAAAAAGCATCTTATTCTTTGTACTGTGCATCTGTACAGAGGATCAAATCACCTGGGTGGCTGCTGCTGGTTTAATAGTATAATTGAGTAGTCTAAGCAGCATCTTAGTAGCTGCTACAAGAGGCTTTAACCTCACTGTATACACATTTACTAGGATTTTGTTCTACAAAGAAAGGGATTATTGTCATACTCGCTGTAATCACTCTAAGTACGGTGGGCCTGATTCCTGACTGCCTTGTGCCTTCTGCAGTCTTTTAGCTGCAACTGTCTAAAATGACTATAAAATGCAGTGACATTAGAATGGCTGCAATCTTATCACATTTGCAGAGAGATAAATAATTGTATATAACAGTGAAGAATCAGGCCATGTGCAGAACAAGTAGAAAGTCAGTAACAGTATTAAGTCATTGCTGAAGTAAAAGTGAGCACATGGTAGAAGGCAGTGGGGACATTATATTGTAATTCTAATAGAGATTTCTGTTCAAATCTATCTCCGTGTCTTGTTGTGGTGTTTGGGCTTGCTAGGAGTTATATTGATCATCAAGAACAGTTCTTCCTCTAGGTATGGTATGTCCAGGGGTTTTTTTGGGTTGGATTTTTATTCTAGACTATGTTCATCAGACTGTCATACCAGGCTTGGGCCCCAATTGCTAGGAACTGATTGTAGGCAGTAATGATTTTAAGTCAACATAAAGGAGAATCTGAAGCTGGGTTTTGCAACTAAAGTGCATCTTAGTTGTGCTTAAAAAAAACCAAACCCAAATATGAACAGCAGACAGACTCCTGGTAGTTGCATCAAAGCTTGGATTAAGCTTGCAGAACCTCAAAGTTTGGGCTAGTTATGGCTATATTGTTTCAGAGGCAAAGCCTGAATAGCAGAATTTTTCCATCTGAAGAGCCAGCTCTCCCCCGATGGAGCAGAATACTGAAAGTGCAGATACCAGGAGGTTCAGGCTGGCAACTAAATCTGAGATGAAAAGGCAGCCCTTGGCTTATACTTAAGACAAATCTTCCTTTGCCCATGTATATCCGGTAACCTGAATGTTCTAGTTGTATTGCTACTGAAGCTGTAAATAGCTAGATATCCTTGCAAGCACCAGGGGAAAATAGATCGGTCACCTCTTAGGGGCAGCTTATATGTCACTGTTCATGACTCCACTAGCACAAAGTGTCTCACTCATGAAATGCCAATTCTGAAGTATGACAAGCAATCCTAAATTACGTTAACATTTACTAAGGGGAAGGTGGAGAATACATTTCAGAGATTTAATAGGAGTTTTAATAAATTTCTTTATGAAGAAATCATTCCATTATTATTATTGTTTGGAAATACTGTATTTCCAAGGTTATGTCGTTGTCAAGACGAAAGGTTCCGTATTGCATTTCCAACCAAGCCTGACTGATTAAGGGTGTTGGGAGGAATATGTTTTCCTTCTAGAATCTTAATTAGGTTGACTTTAACTCACGACAGGAGATTCTGCCAGCTGTCAGCTACTGCTTGGATCTCTTACTAATTAAAACTCTGAGGAAGCCTATTAAAGGTGTTCAAAAAGCCAAATCTCCCTTTAAAGCATCTCTGGCATCGCAACAAAGAGTGTGGAACAGTGATATTGCAGCATAGACAAGGTGTCATTTGCTTTTCATCTTGGCAATATGCCAGTTATGCTACCTAACTCTACAGGCCCTTCATTCAAAACCCTTACTGTCACCTTCCTGTGAATGGACTAAAATAAAATTGAGGTGAAATTTTGCTGGTATTGTTTCATTATATCTGACTTTCAGATTTTCTAAAGCAACGAGTACAGCTGATGCTGATGTTCTTCTCCTGAGGTTTAGTTTCTGAGGCAGCAACATCATGTATTTTGTAAATATTTTGAGTGTTGAAACAGATGATTTTTACTTATAATTAACAGCATTGTTGTGCCATGCTTCATGTTGTTAATTAGATGCTGCAGGTAGGATATATCTGTACTGAAAAGTTTTTCCAGTGTACCTGTTTCAGGGTTTAAAAAAAAAAGATCTCCTTACATACCTAGTCAATTTTCTAGGTCAACAAAAATCCAACGTAAGGTACAGATATACTCCCAAAAAATTATTTTTAGCAGTACCTTTCTCCACTGTAGGCCTGGAAAAAAAAAGCCTCTTGCTTATGTAGGCTGCCTGCAAAAGCAAAAATTTGCTATTACAGCTGTATTTTATCTTCTCAGGTACAGACAGATAAGAATTTAAGAAGACTTTGCAGGAAGAAAAGAGTTACTGAAACAGCAAGAGATTTTAGATGACAGGGACATTGAATGGATGGGAAACAATGTTTCATTTGGCAGAAGGTCACATAGTTTAGAACTTCATTCACATTGTTGTAATTTAATTCAGACATGGATTTCTAAGCAGGTTGCTGGCTTCTTGGTAAGGAAGTTAGGGGCTATGAGAAACACTTCTGTGACAGATGAGGGAGCCTCTAGGTGAAGTTATTTTCAGTAGATGTCTGCTAAGAAAATTAACCAGCCATAATAAGTTCTCCCTGCATGTTCTGGAAGGTGGCATGTAGCAAGTTTTCTGATTTGTGGAAGAAAAATCTTAGACCCGCTGCCAAGTTTTAGGTTAACCTGGGATTGCTCAAAAGTGAGATGTGAGATTTCTCCAGAAAAGAAGTTACAGTATCTCCAATTTCACATATGACCTTTCTCTGCTCCCTTAGTCACTTGTGGTGGCAGGTACGGTTGCTGTTTCTCTTGTCCTGGCACCTTTCAGAAGCTTAAGAAAGCTCTCTATGTTCCTTCTAGGCATTTAGTCCCATGCCAGTTGTGATTTTATTGTTGCTCATGCCCTGATTATGAAGCTTTCTGTTGCTCCTTTTTTCCAGTAAGGGGAATGTCCAGATCAATGAATGTATGGCGAGTGCATCTGGCTCAACAATACAATAGTTAAAGCTGTATTCATGCACTGATTTCTTTCTTGCAGGTTAGCTATTCCTGTTCCAATATCTACCTTCAAATATATGCCTTTTTTGCAAATAGTTGACTAATCTTCATACTGTGATCCTCTGTAGTCTCTATATATTTATTTGCAGAATAACAAATGTTGCATTTGTTCATTTACTTATTCTTATTTATCCAATGATAGAATTCTTGGAGCCAGTATTGCAATGATCATATTTTTCCCTCTGTTTCTTCAGTTAAGCATGATGTCATGCCAGTGGTATGTGATTAATATTATCTAGTTGTGGTTTTTAAAAGATGCTAAAGCAGTTCTTCAGGCATTTGGCATTTAACAACATAATAGTTTAATCAAGGTATAAGCCTTTATTAATTGAATTTCAGTCAGTGAGTTCCAGTAAATACTTCGGGAAAGATAGCATGATTATGGAAACCACAACACTTAATTTGTTTGAGTGTGTCCATCACTGAAAAACAGAAAGCAAGCTTTGGAAATAAAGAAGTGCCACAAGTTTGTTTGAGCACTCTCAATGGGATAAATTAATGTCATGACTTTCTAGGCAATTTTTTGATTTATGCAAAACCGTTTTTTGATTTAATAACAAATAAATTTAAGAATGAAATTATAGATTTTTTTTTCTCCTAATTAATACTTTTTTGGAACAAAACTTGCTTGGTGCATGTTTCTGTATGCCTTTTACAACAAAATATTTTTATTTTCAATCTCTCCTTTTCCTCCTTTAAAGGAAAAATCATAGCTGCTATTCTTGCTATTGTAATAGATGATCTAGTTTCTCTGGAATAAAGATGCACACATATTTTATAGGCACTTGGTTCATATAGGTGCTTTTGTATCTGAATTGGTTTTGTGTTAAAGTTGGCTTGAAAACCATCTATTACTTAACTGAATTGCACAGACAGGAGGAATGACATTTTTTATCAGTAAAAGCTTTGCTTGAAAGACACTAAATACTCATACTTACATTAATTGGCTTTTGTCACCTGAGGATACTAAACTGTTCTAACACTGATATAGCACTGGCAGTGTCTTAACGTAGCGGTGTTCTTATTTTTAAGTATCATCATGTGGGAATCTGGTAGTATTATATTGTGTAAGAAGCGAAATAGATTATGAAATTGTCAGTGCATCCATATGAAGCTCACATAGCTAGAACTGATATTTGGAGTATTCAGTAGTACAATTAGTGGCCCTAGAAATGTGTACTTACTTTGCATGGGTTTAGGCTGATTAAAATTGTGTGGTTAGAACCTCAAAATGACCATTGTGTCATCATCATTGAATGCTGCATCTTTCTCGTATCTGCCAGGAAGATGTTTGCAATCATATTTATGTATCTATCTACATGCATGCATGTAAGATTTGTGGGTTTACATGGATTGGTGTGAAATCTGAAGCTGTTAATATATTTCATTCCCACATCCAGCTAGAGCTATGTGTCACTCCAGTCCCTTTTGGCAGTGTATGTCCCAGTTTTCACATCAACGCAGGTACTGATTTGTCTCACCGAAGTTGCAGCAATGATACTTTACCTTTTGATCTGTGATAGTAATACAAGGTGTTATAAAAAAAAACCCCACAAGTTGTAAATCCCATTGAGGTTCTCTGGTAAGACATAAACTATTTCTTTCCCAAGTAATATGAAGACAAATAAAGTCAAAATACAGAAGGTATTTATCTCTTATATAGGGAATTTTTTTTAAGTGATTTAAGCTCTAGACTTTAATCACTGTGCTTTACATAAGTTTGATCTGAGATGTTCCTATTTTGAACTAACAGCAGGCTGAGAATGTTAACAGGGTGTCAGCTCAAAGCTCTAGTCTAAAATGCGTGGTCTCTATTTAAAATTGGAAATTTGCTGTCCAGTAGCTCTGCCTTCTCTGTCTCTGTGGAGGCCCTGGTGACTCAGGCCAGTGTCTGCCCCAGAAGGAACAGGCCAGGAGCATGTTTGTCCACAGATAAGTCAGAGGGGAGAGTCTCCTTAACTCAGCTCTGTCTTTCCTGGCCATTTACCTTCCTTTTTGTTCCTGGCCTGTCTCTTGGAACTATTGTCCTGGCCCCCATTGTTTTGGCCCCTGTTGTCTCTGTGATGCCCTCCCTTTGCGCACTGCCAACCCAGGATACTTGCTGCTCTTCTTGTACCCAAGAGAGGGAAGAAAATTTTTGTTAACATGAAGTACAGAGATGCAAGTTGGCTGGATGTGGAGTTTAGTTGCTTGTTAAGGATATTGCAGACAATGAGTAAAAAATGCTTTAAGTCCTCATTTCTGAGATTTGAATGGATACTTGGACACAAGAAAGAATTTTCTCTGTGCTGAACTAAAATCTTGCTTCTCTTACTTTGAGAGGAATGCTTCAAAACTCAATTAAGGCAGTACTGATAGGCAGACTTTACCAGCTTCCAACATCAGGCACATTTAAGTAAAAGAAATCAACAGCGAGAAAGCTCTTGAGAGCAACACCTGACTCATCATGAATGAGTAATGTTATCCTTATTTTGAATTGCATCCACTTGGACTTAGAATTCCTTTTCTGTTTTATGGTCTCTTATGAGAAATGATTGTCCCTCCTATTTCGCACTCTTTGGCAGGCAAGAGTTTATAGATTCTCTGCAAGAATGATTTTCTGGCTGCTACACTCATTTGCTTTGCTGGCATATTAGTGTGCCTTTCATGCACATGGTACCATGGTAACATTTAGACAAAGACTAATCTGTTAAATAACAATTTAATACTTCAAATAGAGAACCATTTGGTGTGTAATTCATCTTGATTCAGACTTTCATGTACAACTCAGCCCTTTAGGTAGTTCACCTTGTTGCATCAGAAAAAAGCTAACAATTGTTGTCTTGTTTTCTTGAAAAAAATCTACTAATAGGTGATATAGGGGTAATGAATATCAGGAATTATCATACAGTGTTTGTGTATTCAATAGTCTTGTATTCTGATAGCATGTGCCACTAAAACATTGTGTGCCAATTCTACAGGAATACCCGTGGAGAGTTTACCACTTGGTTGTTTTCAGTAACATTTTAGCAATGGAAAAGAAAAATGTGGAGGCTTTTTGTTTTCTACGTTACCTTAGGTTTTTCCTGCTTTTGTAACCCTAAAGTGCTCAGAAAGCCTAAAAAAATATTAAGGGATACAAAGTATAGATAGCTTGATTTTTTTATTTTTTTTTTTAAATCTCTTTACACTAGCCCTCGTGTCTAATACCAAGCTTTTTTGTAGTATTCTAGAACTAAAGCTGTTGCTGTAAGCATCTCTAAGCACTGGGCTGCTGCAAGGCTACTAGAATACATGAACTTTGTGGAGCCCAGGCAATGTGCATTCTTGTTTTATATTAGGAGAAAACTTTCTCTGTTCAAGGAGGCATTTAAAGAAAAAACTGCCCAGGCTACAACAGAAAAACAAATTGCACAAATTGTGTGTACAGTAGTTGAAGGCAAGCTTCTAATTAATTTCCACAGTTAATATGCTATTCTGTTAGCTTAATTATTGATGTTATTAGTAATAAGTCTTTTGATATTATAGAAGCTGTCATAAAGGTTTTTCTGTTGAATTATTAGCCTGATAAATCTTACCGCTCTCAGTTTTGAAGAACTGCGCTAGAGAAAGAAAGAAGGTTAATATACACTAAAATCTTCTGTTGTAAATATATTTTACTTTTTTTACGTGGCTGCAAAAAAATTGGTTATTTGTTGTTGCAACATTTGCTCACGTTTTGTATAACGTATTTTTTCATCAAGAACTTAGTGTTCTGGGAAAAAAAAACCTCAAACTGGATAATTAAATTCTTTCTTGGCAACTAAGTTGCAAAATAGGAAATGTTGGTATTACTGACTGTAAATGAGTTGATGAAGAGTAGGTTGCTGCTTTAACCTCGTTACCTAGAGAGTCAAGGCACCTATTTGTTAACATTAATTTACATTGTAAGGATATATTTAAGTTGCAAAGTGTGAGAGAGACATAGTAGTTGTTCATGCTTTGCCTAGATGCTACATAAGTCTTCAGATGGTACTTCCAAGCTGCTTCTGTTTTGATAAGCCTCCCATGGAGGAACCTTCTGCTTTTTAAATGATAAAAGTTGCAACACAAATGTCAATTTTTTATATTTTCCCTATTTCTTTTTCTGCCCTGTAGCTTTGAGTAGAGGCCCTATTAAAATCTTGCATTAAGCTAGAAAAATAATTGTGGGTTTTGCTTAAAAATATTTTCACTCTTTTGTTCTATTAAAAACAAAAAAAACAAAATTATTTGTAAGAAAATCATCAATTGTGATAAAATTGCCTGCAGTTGCCAAGTTCACTGCCAGGTTTTATTTTGGGGTGAATACAGAAAGCAATTTGTGTATAAAACACCAGTTTCTGTTAACTGATACTTTGAGAAGGTACGTGAAGCATTTCACAACAGGTGTATCTACTTTTGCAGATTTCTGGAGTTACATTCAAGCATTATGAGACACACAAAGAATGGTTTGGTTTCTGCTATATCCTTCCTTCCTTATCATCCCTATTAGCTTTTTTACATCTCTAGCTCTAGGGCAGTTAGAGCATCCCTGCGAGCAATCTTAGCCTTTCTGCAGTGATTTCCACCTATGCTCCCCAACTCTGTACTATGGCCTGCTACCTATTCCTGTACTCTGTCTGCTTTTGCTAAGAGCAGGGTATGTTGAACATGGTGCAAAGTACAGAATTGCTTTCAGACCTGCAACATAAAATGACTCCAGACATGTTTTCTGGTGGAGGGATTAGAATTCCCAGTTCTCGAAGCTCGAAACTCCTCTGCCCAAGGAATATGATGCTAAGTTCCTGGTTTAAAGGCTTGTAATTTCTTCTGTGGATCCACAAAAAGAAAGAAGTAGAGTACCTCAGTGCACCAGTCTGTTACCTGCAACTTGTATAAGATGTTACTAATAATGTCATAAAACTGATATGCTTTGAGAGGTCAGATATATGTCATTGGATAATTAAAAGCTCATCTATCATATTTTCTTGCTCAGATTTAATTGAGAGAAATAGGAACAGGTTAAGTAAGAAAGCCTCTTCTCTCCTCAAACCAAGTCAAACTTAAGCTCCTTGAAAAATAGTTAAAGTGAAAATTCTTTGAATATTCATTGTGATATTAAGTTGCTGTTTATTCTCATGTTGGAATCCTCTATGCCATTAAAATGGTGAACAAAGTAAAGACAGGGTGTGATTCCACATTGACACAGGATTGCCTGTTAGTACTGAATTTTAACCTGAAGTGAATATGTGTATATGCTCATACTTCTGCTATAGCAGCCAGAGCTAGGGAGATGGTGGATTTTTAAACAGGTTTATGCTGACAGAGTGAACTTGGTTCTTAGCACATGATAAGTTTGAGTGGCATAGATGATATAGAACTAAAAAATTTCTTCTAAAATTTTAAGACAGAACTTTCAATCTGAAATAGGATCTCTTCTAGCAGTATTTTGGTTTGTATTTATCAGCTATAAACACAGGCTCTGTCTACATCAGCATAAGCAGTATTCTAAGAAGAAAGTATGAATAATGCATTCAGACATGTATTGGTAGTTCTGGGGATAACACATGTGCTAAAGAATAAAGTAGTAAAGAAAACAGCACAAACGCCGTTGCTTTCAAAGGGTAAGATTAATGCATTGCTCCTCTTTTAAAAGAGAAAAATACAAAGATGTTGAGCATTCCTATATCTATACAGGTGTAACTTATCAGTGTTTATACATTAAATCCCAGATATTAGTCACAATGTTATTTAGCAGCTGCTATCTTAAGAGTCTTAATAGTGATGTGTGATTAAATGTGTGTAGAAGAACACTAAGGCTATTGAATGCTACAGTCACACCTCCATCTACTATCCTGTTGTCCCTTCACACCCTCCATTGCATTTGTGTATTCTGTATGGCATCTCCTACTGGAGGCCAGTGTTTGAGGGATGTGAGTGCTAATTCTTTGAAAAAGAATGATCTTAATCAAGATCCTTGATTGCTGCCACAATAGAAATAAAATGAAAAAATATATGCAAACTAGCAATTTCTGGCCTAATTCTGGCCTAACACTTTGTACTAGGTAACAAAAGGTTAGAAGTTTTTTTTAGCTAGCAGCCTGGTAAAATTGATTTTTCTTTTGACTTGGAATGGGAAAAATAGTTTTGTTTATGAACCATTTCAAATTAAAAACACAGCAGCCTAAAATGTTCTCTTAGTTATCCATGTAATTGGTACATGTATAATATTGCAGATACGGTTTTGAGGGGACAAATGATAGCATAAATGAAACATCAATAAATAATATGGCCATAGTACATATTCTTATTCTGAGTATAATGCAGTGTACTCTTCAGATGTGCCTTAGAGATGAGAGGAACAAAGATGTTTTTTGTATCGCACATGCTATAAGGTAGCATGTTGCTTAATGCGTTATGAGCTCAGTATTGCATTAGAGCCTCTCAATGGGAAATCAAAATCGCATCCTATTAGTGTGAAATATGATCTTCTGTTATTTCTTTTTGCTGGTTAAACCTTCTCTTTAGCAGGATCTGTTGCACTGATGTAAACCTTATGTTTCCCCCTGGAATTCCTGAACATTATGTAGTATTAAGGTCTAATAGCATACACTGCTACTTTGCTCTTGCTGAGCACAAGACAATGTTTTTATTATGTTAACATCTATTTGACTTGCAGAGACTTTTTACAGTAAAAAGTTCACTTGGTGTAAGTGAATAGTGATGATATTCTCAATGTAACACACATTACCGGGTTTCTGTGATTAAGCATAGGTCACATTCACCTCTGGTGTAACTCTGCAGCTATATCTGGGATGAATTTGGACCTTAATGAGCATGTGGAACGATGTTGCTAGCATTCACAAAAGGCATTTAGGACTTGGAAATGTTCCATGTTATTCCAAATTGCTAAAAACTAATAGAGGTCTGCGGGGGCAGAGTGTTCAGATTGTTATTGAAAATGATGTAACTTGGGTTATTTTTGCTAATTTTTTCTTTTTTACCCATCAACACTTGACATGAAGCACTAATTGTGATTTGTAAATTGCTGACTAAGGTTATAGCTTCTAAACAGTCTGATGTAAACTGTGGCTGCTCCTGTGAAAACTAATACTGCATAGATTTTCCTTTAAAGAATCATTTCCTAATAGCTTTCATTTTTATTTAGGTTATGATGAAGCTGGAAAAATCACAATTTCTCCACAAACCCCTTCACTGGTTATGCTAACATTTGTACTACGTGTTCTGAATAAAGGCAAATGCAATCTGGCTATTCCAAGATTTTTGTGCTTACCTGTGTCACCAGCAAAATGCAGACAGAAGGAGAAATATACTTACATGATTAAACAGAGCCACCATGCTTGTTAATATTTTAAAAGCCCATCACACCCTCTTTCACTAGGGTAAATGGCTGGGCTGAGATCTGATGAAACCAAGGGTCCATGATGCCTTGTATTTTGAGCCACTGCATTGAATGTTTGTTTTCTTTTGAATAACTCCAAGATTGCTTTTCATTACTTTGTTTTTCTATGGATCAAAAGTGTACAACTGAGCAGTAGTTCATCTGACATTTTGTATTCTACAAAGCTGTAGGTGAATTAATGCTGTATTTGAGCTTGTTAGAGGCAATGTAATTTAAATTATGTCTATATATTATATACTTTGGCTGAAATTCCTTTTGTACAGAGACAGAATACTTAAGTTTCATATTAATAGCAGCTGAACAAGACTTATGTTGACCCTTTGTATGGGGATGAACTTTGCCTAAGGAAAAAAGGGTAGTAAAATATTTCAGAAATGTTGTGCATTCTGCCTACATTAACTGCACATGGAATGTAGAATGAGAATATGTTCAATCTGTCCTCTAAGGAGGAGGAAAAGAAAAGGTGCTGGAAGAGTGACAGGAGATTATAAAACAGATATCTGTACCAAAACGTGAATGTGACCCCTAATTTATTTATTGAAGATGTGCATAAAGGTAAAGCAACATACAGGTTTAAAGCGTTAATTTGTCATGCACAAGCATAACATTTGATCATTAAAGTGCAATGGAAGCAAAATGGCTGGTGGACATTGGACAATCTTGATAAAACCCAGTGCTTGTTCTCAGTGACATAAGACTGAGATGTGCAATCACTTAAACCAAACAGTAGATAGACTTTATGACTACCTTTTGTACAAGACACTTGTTATTGCACTGAATGTCTATATAACTTGCAAACTGATTTGTCTTAACTTGCCCTTTTTTTCCCTACAACTCCTACTCTGTTCCTACCATCCATATAAAACACATCTCTATCGTTACTTAGTGAAAACAATGCCAATTCAGTGTCTCTGTTTTCTATATATTGCCATAAGTTGTTTTAATTGTTAGCATCAAAAGAAGATCCATTCAACCGGACATGCCGATTTTGGGACAAAAGCTACAAAAACCTGAATAATACTTTCACCTGTTTTTAAAGCAAACACCAGTAGGAGCTACAATTGATACCAAAGTTCACTTCACATTAAAAACGTTCCAGTGAGCTTAAGAATTAAGGCATTTATCTGTTTTCTCTTATGCAATTATTGCTGATGAAACATAGTACGGAAGCCCATACATAAATTTACATGAGCAGCTTGCAGTGCTTTTCTAGTATTGATGGGATATTTAAGATGTACATATCAGACAGATACCAGCAGAGTGTAATAAACGAGGAGAAAGCAGTGCTCGTTAATACACTTCAAATGTATAGTACTATTGAAATAAACCTCTGCAGATCAATAGTATTGCTGTTCGGGAGAGACATCTTTGTGAAACAAGTAATTAGGCAATGCCACTGTCATAAATAATAATGAAGATGATATGAAAGGATAGAAAGATTGGACAAGGGGAAGTTGCTGTCAGGTGCTACTGGGCTGCAGCAGCTTGCAAATTCTGTTTTCTCTTAAGAAATGTAAGCTCAGAGCATCCTAGAACATCCTGGCATTTTCTTTAACTTGCTTCCTTTCCCCAAATGAAATGTTTTTGCAGATACAGCTAAATGCAACATGAGCTTTTGGGAACACTGAGAGAGCAAATTAAACACATGATTTAATCATCTGTTTTGAAAACCAGGTCTGATCTTGCACTTTGTTTCATGTTGCACTTGTGTTGAGCTTCATTTCAGTTATGCATTGGAGGTACAGATCCCAGGCTTATCCATCGCCATGCATGCAGGCAGCAGCATCAGAGCTCAAACTCGTAAATTTGGGAAGAAAGGGTATAGTTATCACTTCTGCTTAAAAGTCACTGTTTACCAGTGGCAATCCCAATGGTAGCATAACTTAGTTTTCCAGGCCTTTGGGGGAAAAATAGTTATTTATTGAACATTGAATTGGTATAAAATAGAATTCCATCAAGGAGATGAGTATCTCTAGATAATGGCCATATTAATTCTTCAAAATGTTCATGTTCATATCATAACAGTAACCTAAACCTTCCTTCCTCATAGGTATTCTCCAGAAAATTATTTACTGTACCAGCTGGGATCTTGAGTTTTTAAGTTTCAAGAATTGTTGGATTATTAGCATTTTTCCACATATAAGTGTATATTAGATAACACTGTTTTCTCCAGAATAATTGTTTTGCTATCAAAACTTCTGTTCAATCTGGAATGTCCAATAACTAAAAGCTAGGTTCCTCTAAAGAAAAGTGGAAATTCTAGGCAGGTTTTGCCCTTTTATATTTCATTTGTGCTTAGCCAGATGAAAAGAATTTTTTTTATTGTATGAATACTTGAATTCTTGAATTCATTTTTGACGCTGTTTTTTGAGATAACATGTACTTGATGTTGTTATATAAAACTTTTAAAACAAATTTTCTACACGTTAAGCAATAATATCTTGGTTACACAACTGGTTCACTGTTAGCAAAGCTGTGGAATTATTTTACCTCTGGGATAGCTATCGCACATTAGTTATTCTGTGTCAAAGCGTAAGATACGGTCTGTTACTTGCATCACAACATAAAGAGATAAGGTCATCTACAGGTGTGGAGCAGAGTGAAGACAAGTTTCATTGACCAGAGGGCAGAGACATGCACAGTGAAATGAATACACCAAAATGCAGGGAGCAAAAGGAGGAGAAACAAAGCAAAGGAGATAGGTACCAATACACTTCTAGGGGTCAGATGACAGTGAGAATGAGAAAAGTGATGACTTGGATTCATATAATTTAGCTATGCTTGTGGTGGGTCGAAGGTCAGTGAGCAATCTGCTGTATTATCGAGCATATTATATTTTTTGGTCTCAATATCTGCAAATGCAATAAATCAGTGGTGTGTGGTTGTTGCTCTATATGGCAGCATCAGACTTTTTAAGCTCAGCCCCTTCAACTCCTGTTATGTTCCTGCTGTGTTTTACTGTCCTATATCTTACATCATCTTAAGAAAGAACCAACCACATATTAACCTCTGCAGCAACCTTTACAAATTCTTCTTTTCCTGTTTGACAGAATTTTTCAAACAAAGCTCACAGCCTCACCTAATTCTCCCTTTTAGAAAGCCACTTTAAAAATATTGTTTGCTTGTTTTCTGATTTCCACACAGTCAGCGCTTGTCAATAGTGTTACTCATTGTTTACTCTTGTCAATAAAGAAAAGAAGGATTGGAGTATTCATTAGAGCAGGTTTTTACAGCCTTAAATACTGAAGTTGTCCTGGGGCCAGTTCAAGGCTTAGATGGTACAGACCCCAAGTTCTCTAGGAACACTAAGTAATATTAAAATTTTAGGTTTTCTTTAAAATAAATAAATCCCTTCTTGTTATTCCTGGTTGTAAATTAAACCTTTATAAATATCACTTATCTGTGCAGTGGTGAAATCTCTTCAGGTTTTTTAAAACAACATGACCACAAAGGAGATGTGAAGAAATCTGAATTGCTTCACGTATCCACGGTTGACGACAACCCAGTCATTGCCATTGGTTGATCTATCTGATGTATCTTACGCTGAGCTGAATTTTCATAGCAGTGAAACTGGATGTGTATCAGTCTCTACTCCAATTAAATCAGTTTCTCTAAGAACTATGTGCAAAGAAAGTACGATTTCATATGTACCTGCTGCTTCACTGTGCTTTAATTCTGTCTTGGTTTGGTTTCTGATGTGAAGTTTGAGCAATGGTACAGACTGGAATTACAGCTTGTGAAAAGTTGACAAAGGCATGGTTTTGCTATCCAACAAAGCCTCATATTCTACTAGGCTATCTTCCATTTTCCAAGAAGCAGCATATGTTAACTTGGATATGAGGTGAATGAGGCAGCATTCCTAACACAGTTCTGTCTCTTTTGGTACTAAAGCTGGTTTTTAGTACTTTTTCATGGCACTGTGTCTATAGAATTGTGTGTATTTGACATGGTCAAATAGAAACTGCTTTACTCTCAAGCTTGTTCTTCTGTCCAAGATATTGTGAGGTTCTTATACAGCTCTTCCATTTTAACTTCTGTTATTTACTCTGCACTCAGTACCGGTGGATATTGGATTTGCCTGTATCAATGATGCTTGTTTCTCCTCTATCCTAAAACCAGACTACAGAGCAAAAGGCATGTACTTAGTTCTTCCAGAAATTCAGAGCAGCTTCTGTGGTATTTAATAGGTAAAGCATGGATGGGCACACGCTATGGGGATTAGAGAGAAATTGGTAGCTGAAGAAATTGGTATCTGAATGTATTCATTCTTCTTATTTTGAGACCAGAAATGCCTTTCTTTGACAACAGAGAAATTCTCAATGAGTAGGTTAGTCTAGACATGTTGCTTTTAAATAGCTGAAGTTAAATGAGCTGTGTCTTGCCCTAGGTGCCCAACTTATTGCACTGCTGGGTAGACATTTCCTTATAAATGCCAGATTTGGAAATTAAAGACTCAGGCTTTCGTGAGGTACTCTTGGAAGCATTTTTCTCTGTTGTTAATATTAAACACAGATCATCCGAAATCAGCCTTCTGAACTTGCTCCCACAGAACGCTTCAGACTTACTTCTAATTTTTGTTCCTATGGCATGTTGTTATTGCTTCTCTCATAGGGCATACATTATGTAAGGTTTTGTCACATGTTATATTGGCTCTAGAAAGAAACAGAATTTACACATATGCTACTTACTGCTTGGTAGAGCATGCATACACGCACACACATATATTTTTGTTTTAAAACTAGTAGTCAAAATTTCTGTACTGAGGTGCACGTGACTTAAAAACTCTTGCCAAATTTGCTACGCAGAATTATGTGTAACACAGTTGGATTTCTTCTTTCACAAACCCTTTTCTGTGTTACATCTCTTACTTAACCGGTAAGCATTTAACCAGGATGGCTGCTTTATTGGGACATTTCCCAGGAAAGCAATTTAGCCTAATGATAGTGAATGACAATGACTGCTGTTTAATTGGGGCATTATTAGCCAAAATTCACCTTATATGAAAAGGAGCTGGCTGTTGTGGTGAGGTTAAGTAGTGTTTAACCAGGTGTTAAATAGGCCTACAAGACTGAGCTTTCCTCTCTGAAAAGCAAGTAGCAGGATTTATTTCATATATTAAAAAATTTGAAGTGGATGTTATTTCTACTTGCTACATTTTTAATATAGGAGAACATAATGCAAATGTTCATTTTTTTTCAGAAAGCAGATTTTAAGTGGACTAGCTGCATATGCAGAGGAGGTCTTGCAGCTTGAAGATTGTGTGTACTGCACAGTGACTTTGACTGTTCATTGCTTTTTGACTCTCTCTCCATGGCTCTTGGCATCGTATTAGGGAGGACAAATATTATTACATTCTTGGCACCCTTGGGAAGATGCATCTGAGAACTGGTAGCAAGCAACAATATCCCAGCATGGCTGAGTAGAGATCCAGGCTGTTTCTGTACTTGAAGGAGGAATACAGAGATTAAGAGAGTTGTAGACTGCAATTGGATGATTTAGCTGCTGTCCCTGTCTCAAACAGGAGTCCAGGAGGTTACTAGCAGCAGAATACAAACAGGGCATACAGCATACAGCTCTAGATTGGGATTTAGTAGTTATAAGTGCAGAAGACCTAAATGAAGTGTACTTTTTCCTGGCTGAATATATTCCGTGTTAGTTTAACTCTGTAAAATAGGTAGCAGTCCTCTACCTCACTTCCAGCTATGCTTGGAGGCCCTTGACACTTGCCTCCATTAACATCAGTTTAATCATTCTTTGTTCTCGTTTTCCAACCATAATTTTCTACCACAGTTCTCACCTTTCACTTTCTTTTCGACTTTAATTCCTATGCTGTCCCCACAATGGAGCAATAAAGGCATGTTCATCCTGCTTCTTTCATATTTTGGCCCTGAAGTCTTTAATTATTAAATACAGTTTCTGAAGCCGTTCTTAATTAAGCATTAACATTGGATCACACTCACACTTCTGCTCCATTATATCAAGTACTTTTATGAAGAAAATAGTGTAATTAGTGGAGCATTTGTTTAATCTCTTTTCCTCTGACGATGCTTGGGATGTGTCGCTGAGGTCTAGGTGTGCAATTTGATTGCACGCTTGAGTCTGTTGCCCTGGAGAAGGGTCCCTGCCCCGCTTCCAGCCCTCCATGCTACAGGAGGACTTCATGGTGAAAGAAACAGCTCTTCACATTGGAAAAAAAACCAAAAACATTTGGGAGCTGCTTACATTAGCAGTCACCCAACAGGACACACTCGTGATGCACTGTTACCAGAGTGTGAGGTGTCTGATGCACCCAGGTGTTCTGCAGAGCACTCTGAAGTGGGCATTTGTTTCAGGATTATCCAAAGCTGTGGAAGACTAGACTGTAAATACAGCAGGTCTTTTCCAGTTCTATATTTCTATGAAAACTCAGCCGTTATACAGTAGCTAAGAAAAGGGCTGGGAATCCCATGGTCTGAACTCACCTTGTTTTTACTCTGGAGAAACTTTGTTGCAGTTTTCCCAACCAGCAAGTCTCCTACTTTTACTGGAAATAGTGAGTCTGTTATTTTTCACACTTTCAGAAACTGAATATTGGAGACAAATTGATTACAATTAACTTCATACATGCAGTTTTAAAAATATATGATGGGGTATAATTAATAGTGAAAGGTAGTCCAATATCCAGTTCAGTTGTTCAGGGAAAATTTCCAGTTGTACAGCTTTATTTTTCAGGGTTTGCATGGGAATTTTTTATAGCAAAAACACAGTCTTAAGTTTCAAGATAAAAATGTTTTTTCTGCTGTTTGTCTAAAAGAGCAAAACACGACACCTACGCAGAGCTAACTTATAAAGTCCAGAAGGAACGAAGGATATATCTGTGTGAACTTTCACACCAACTAAACACTTATTTTGAACAGCTAGATGAAACCCCATCTTCAGTTCTTCTAGAAAGCAACCATAATTACAAGGTGTTTTAGTTTAATACAGAGCTAGGTTTTCAAGGTTTGGTGCTTTCTGATTTGTAAAGTTTTCTAATGGCAAGCCTAATTTGATCCTGCTTTGCTTCATCACATTGGTCTGTCAGAACAGTCGTTTCTTATTTAATTGATAGATGCAGTAAATATAATTAAGATACTTCACTTTTTTTTTTCCCCCTGTTTACTTTCTGGAATAATTACATTACCTTTGGACTAAAATAATACTCAAAAAGGTAAGTGGATGAGGATCTTGTCATAAAATACTTGACGTAACGTAAGATTGTATCTGAGTAAGGACAGCGAAATGTAAACCTCTATCCATAGTGTATAAATGGAGTGCTTAAACATAAAAGAAAGTCTCAAGATCACATACTGATTTTTGTGTAGGACTTTACTATTTGAGTTGTGTGTACTTTTATACAAAAATGGCTATTCAAGTCTTAAAGTTCTGATTGTGCCTCTCTACTGCTGCAATTCTTACATTTTTATAAATGAATTATAGATTTACCAAAATAGCTGCAGACTGAGATTAAGGGCATTCCCTTGAGCAGTAGGGGAGATGAGTATTGCTTCTTTGGATGCCTCCCAGAGCAAAGGTAGATGAGAATACCATACAGGAAGAAGTAGATAAACTTGAGGACTGTTATAATGCTGATTAAACTGTAATTCAGTTGTATAAGATGCAAATTCATGCCCTTTGAAAAAAACAATAGAGGTTTCTTCTTGAAATGTGAAGCTCATCAGCTGGGAGTGGCTGAGGAAGGGCAGGATTTTGTGTACTCTTTCACAGAATGACTATCAGGCACTAATGAGATAAAGACATAAGAGAGAGAAATATGATCCTTAAGGATGCATCAAAAGATGCCTTTTCCCAATGAGAAAAGGAAATATTAATGCTATTGTGCAAAGTACTGTAGTGACACTCCAGAGAACAGCCAAATGCAATTCTGGTTACCCAGAATTATTTCAGATGATGAGTTCAAATGGGAACAGATTAAAAAAAAAAAAAAAGTCTAGTAGTGCAATTGAGGTGGCTTTCTCATGGAAAAGAGACTAAATATGTGCAACTGTTAGACCTCTGATCTGTTTGTAGAAAGTGATGGCTTTTTCAGCTTTTGTTTTTCTCTGCTAGGAAGAAAAAGAGCTATTTAAATTTAGAACAAATGGATGTTCTGATAAAGGATAGATGTTTGGCTGAGAAATAACTTTTCATTAAGAAGTTCTCCAGCATCTTTCCAGTATATGTAATGGGGTTCTACAGGCTTTAATTGGTTTTAAAAATAGAGCTGGATTAGTTTGTGAGTGTACTAAGTTGAGGTGGTTGGGGTTATAAAGACAAGATGATACTATTGCCGCAGCGTGCTTCAGCAGGAATAAGTATTTGGCAAGTCCCAACGTACTCAAGAGTGGTATTTCCACATAGAAAGGGACTTGACTGTCCACGCACCCTTGATTTCCCCTAGCTGGCTCTCTCAGCACACCAGAGGCACCCTGAGAGCCACCAGTTGCTGGAAAAAAGCAATTCCACTCCTGTCTTCAGGTTGTTTTCATTGTGCCAGCATAGATGCTTGTGTAATTCCAAACTAAGCTCCATTTAAGGTTCTAAGCTGGAAAACAGTTAAGCCTGTAAAAAAAACGTGTTTTGGGGGAGAGTATTTTCTGCATGGAAGATACACATCCGTGGATCATCTCTTAATGGAGAAAAGTGGTGCTAATGCGGAGGAGAGGACATATTAGAGTATGTAGTGAAGAAGGAGACAGGCCTGAGCCATTAGGCCATCTTACTTCAGCATTTTCAGTTTAAAGTATGTTCTTAATCATTTTCTACAAGCTTCCTAGGAAAGCAGCAAGCTAAAGAATCTCTAACTTTTCCATTCCCCTTTCCCCATTCACATATATTTTTTTCTAGTAGTAGCAACTGAAGCTTAAAATTCAAGGATAGTTCTCAAAACTCTTAATGCTGATCCAGGGGAAGGACATGGTTCAACACATGTTCTTGGCAGTAGCATTTCTTGGTGGTTCCTACACTTGCAGCAGTTGGGCACAGTGAACCTGACTCTGCAGCTTTCTTTACAAAGATTAATTTTAACCAATTCTGATACATTTTGAAGTATTTAGAGTGATATTTTCACCATCCTTACTATTACATTATATTTACATTGCTTATCTGCAATTGTGATTACACAAGTTAGGTTTTAGAGTAGATTTTATAGATTCTGATACACAAATTTTACTGGTCGAGCAGAAGTGCCATTAATGTAACTTGCAGGAACAGCAATGAAGTCTTTCAAAGAATACTCATGTATTAGGAAATGTATGCCGGATTCTGAGCAAGAGAGGATATATGCGAGCTGTTGAGTTGACCATAAAAGGTACTGCATTACTCCTGAGAGGCAATTGTTTAGCAATTCTCAGGAGAATATTTGCAGCTTATGGGAGTGCAGTTAGAGGAAAGGAAAGAAATAGAAACATCATTTGGTGGTCAGTAATAGTGGTGTGTTTATTCATAATTATAAGAAGACCTAGGAATGGGCTAGATAAGAAAACAGATGATCAAGCAAGATAAATGGAATGCACTTATCCTGTATGTATTTATTAAGCTATGAGCATGACATATTGATGGCTTAGAAAAGCTTACACCAGCTTCAGGGTAGTGTTAGGTGATGTTTTGGGTTTAAGTTAACCCAAAAACCAAACCAAACAAAACACCTTCAAAAATACCTCCAACAGACCCATCCCTCCCCCCCAAAAAACAGCACAAAAGTATTTGAGAATAGGTTTTATCTTTCTTACCTCTTAGAATGTCCTTTTCATGCTAAGTATATTTAGGTGCATAGTAAACATATATATTCTATTTATATAATGATATTTATATATAAAACTATATATAGAATATATATGTGTATATGCATAAACTATTAACAAGAAAATGGCATGATTATAATCACTGCTGCACAGGCTGCGGTCTGCTTCAAACCAGAAGGTATTTACAAAAATCTTCTTAGAGCTATTCACCTGACCCTTGCTCAGGGAACACACTAATGCTACTTTCTTGCCCTGCCTCTGTTTTTACTGTTGTGGGGCCCATAGCAATGTGTATGTAACTAGTACAGAGTCCATTTGATGCGTTCTCCCGAACTCTCATCCTCCTTCTAGCAAAGCTTCCTATTGCAAGCCTGAAACATGGATACAGACCTGGAAGCAGCTCCACTTCAGAAAGAGGCTGCTGCCAAAGGGCCTCCTTTTCCTATCCTTTTGTCTCTGTTACCTGGACAACAGTGAATCGGGAGAAGGAAATAGTGGAGGTTTGCAGTGTCAAAGTGTCATTTCAAGGTGAGCCATTTAGGAGAAAAGTTATGTACCAGGAACACCCACTAGGTGGAGACACGTAGATGTAGACTGTATGGGTATTGTATACTTCGAATTTTCCAAACTGTTTCAGTAAGACTGATATCATAGAATCACAGAATACCAGGTTGGAAGGGACTTCAAATGTCATCTGGTCCAACCTTCCTTGGCAAAAGCATGGTCTAGACAAGATGTCCCAGTACTCTGGCCAGATGGGTCTTAAAAGTGAACAATGCTGCGGAACCTACCACTTCTCTGGCAAGATTTTTCCAAAGTCAGGTTGTCGGCTGATATATAATATTGTCCTGGTTACAGCAAAGATCAAGAGAAAAATGCATAAAATTATGTGTTTAGATGTGCTTAGTCTTTCCTATTGAATGATAAAGTTCAGTAACTTAGCGATATATGCATTAGTTTGTGCAGGGGTAAGTATTCTGTTTTATTAAGTCAAATATAATGAAAAGCCTAAAGTAGATAACTAATGCAGCATCCTTTTGGTAAATGTTCTTATTTCCTTTTAATAACAGAAGCACCAAGCAAGGTGGATTTTTTTGAGGTGGGAAGATAGTCAGCTTTATTTACGATACAATTAACAGCATGGGTTACCGTGGTAACGTAACACTTTATAGACTTTGTAAACAGAATGGTTGCAGGAAAGCTTAAGGAAGCAAAGTCAAGCACCAAAATCTTAGGCAATACAAGAATTTGGGCTTGTGTATTCAGAATTAAGTAGTAGGTTGCAAACTCATTTGTTGTAGCACTATGGTGTTGCCTCTAACTGCAGTGTCACCAATAATCTATGGTGTCTCCACTTTATTCAGTGTGCTACTGGAAGACTACTCACTCTGAGTACTTACCATATTTTATCTCATCCTAGTCATATACAATGTGACTTCAGCCAGATCTACTGAACATCAGTCACATGAAAACTTCAGAAATATTTTGGGCCACCAGCTGAACATAGGTTCCAAATATCTCTTTATTTTTCAGACAAATAAGAATACTCTCAGAGCCACTTTTACTGATGACTATATTCACATGCATCAGTTGCAAGTCATCTCTTCAATAGCCTGGCTCCTTCATACCAAATATTTTAAGCACTACATCAGGTAACACAGATGTTCCATGAAATACATCATCTTGCACCTTGTGACACTGACTTATCCTACCTACTGGTCAAGTTAATTTCCTTTTTTTCCATGCCATTGACAGTCTCAGTTTTGTGAAAACTATTCCACCTTCCAAAGGGTTTTGTTGCAAGCTGATTAACTCAGTATAGCGGTCATCTCCTTCTAGAAGACAAAGCACTATTGAAATGAGTGTTACATCTGCTTGCCGATTACTGCATATGTCCCAAAAATGGATATTACTTAGCTTGAAGTAAGGAAGGTTCTAATGTCCAGTGTGGCCCTAAAATGCAAATATAAGTATTTCTAGAGGAGGATATAGATGCCTGCCATAAGGGAGAAATTAGGGGAGAGCAAAAGAAATTCCTGAAAAGTATCCATCATCAACTAGCAAGAAATGTTACCTGAAAAAATTTGAACTACCTAGCCAAAAAAAAACCAACCAAATCCTGAAATACTATTAAAAAGAGTAAAGGGTCTTTGAGTTAAAAGTAAAGAATTGAAAGTGATCTACTGAATCTAACATGGACTTGTTGTGTAATCTTATAAATATAGTGGAAATAGAATTCCATAGACAGTGCAAATTCTGATGACAGGCATATGTTTCTGTATCTGTCAAAAGAGTACGTTTTGTGCAATGCAATCACCTGTTTTAGCTCACTGAGACACCCTACACCTTCATTTTATTTTTTTGAATGGCCTAATTTTGTGGTGAAAGAATAAGACTGATTCATCTACAAGCCTTTCTCATTAGGGATTGCTCAAATGTTCCCTTGTTGTGTGAACGGTGCCAAACTGGAGGTGTTTCTGGTGAAAGAAAGTGTAAAGTTTTGAGGAGTAGCTTGTGTGTGCCTGCCTAGCTTTCTTTTTGTGAAGATTTTGCATCACTAAGGCTACTTCCAACATAATTTTTCTTTCTGTCACTGTGACAAATGTATTCTAATAGTTCTTGATTTCTGTTTTGTGTAACTATCATTCTTCACTTATTTGAAGGAGGAGCTTCTCTTTTGAAGAGATAATAATACTTTTTTTTAAAGAGGCATTTCTTATCATGGTTCAATTAATTGACTTTTCTCACATTACTTGCAGTTCAGCTGACTGCAGTATTTCACAATTACAAACTGCTTCATATGGCTTTTTCTGTATAGTATATTGAAAACTTTTATTATCATTTATACAAAAACAGATTATGAATTCAAAGGCAGGTGCACACTTTATGTGAAGCAATTACATACTTCCTTTGAACTGGAGCACCTGAACATGGAAAATTAATGAGAGAGAGTTTATGATAGACTTAATTTGAAGAAGTTCGTAGTGTTTTGGAGTTAAGTTTAAAGTTCAAAATGAGTTTTGGCTTTGCTGTGTCATAAATGTGGCTTCTGGTTTGCCACCCCGTCCAGCCCCCCTCGCCCCAATCTCTTTACTGTGAAGCTTGAAAACCTAAGGAATTATTTTCCCATCGGGACACTGTGATAAGATACTGCCATCTACAGGTGATGCTCCTCCTCTTGAAATTCTACAGTGCACAAAAGTATCTTTGGAATTACCACTGTGTATAACCCCAGTATGCCAGAATTTCTTGAAGTATTGAGAGTCCATGCTGAATGCATGTAGCTGCAGGGTATGTAGCAAAATTCCTGTTCTGTTTGCATGATATTTGGTATTTTAGAAAGTACTGAGTATTTAAGCTTATGTCTGAAAATATTTATGCATGTGAAAATCTCTGTGCCCTGTAATGTCCCCTAGAAGTTCAGAGGAATGCCAAAAGCAGAAAAACTAGTCATGTATACAGTTCTCTCTTCACTGAGGCCTGAGGTTATGGACTTATTATCCACCACGTTTTTTTTTTTCTTTCTTTTCTTCCCCCTCACTTTAGGATCATATGACAAGTAAAAAGAATTCTGATGCATTTTTTAAGTATTGAGCTTTGGCTGTGACCAACGTGTTTTAATAATAGCTTAAAGCTAGCCATCCTATTGAATGCATCTGTGATTCTTATTAATTCATTGGATTAACAAAAACGTCAGGACACTAGAAGAGCAGTACTTCTTAGGTTAGCATTAAGGTAAAGATTTTAAAACCATATTAATATTACCACTTCTATGGCTTTTCAAATGTCTTCACTTTTAAGGCACTTGTTTGCTCAACGGATTTGAGGGAAGATTTTAAGCCATTAACTCTATATCGGACTTTGTTTCAGGCTTAATTGATTGTCAAGGGATATTAGAGAGTAGTCATGCTCTAGGAAGAAATGTGCTAGAAATAATCCCCTCTGAAGACTTGTACAGTTTGATGTACATGGCAGAGGCAGGAAATGGTGACCCTTTATTAAACAGATAAAAAGGCTGAAAATAAATTTAATTTCTATAGTTTTTTTTTGAAGCAGGCTCAAGTATTGGTATAAACTGGCTTTGGACTCATCTCAAGTTCAGAACAACTTGGCTCTTGTCGCTATTGTTAGAATAAAGCAGAAGAGGGGGGTTCAGTAGACTGTGTGAGAAGCAAAGGGGATGAAATATTGGGGGTATTAGTGACTCAATTCAAGAAAACATTTAAATTCTTATGAAGTAGGTCATTAGGTCTGACTGTAGCAGGATGCTATTCTGAATTGCGGCACACATGGAAAGTACTTTTCACTATATGTGTAAAGCTACTGGAGTAGTATGCAGATCAATTGTAAATATATGGTAATTAATGTCTTATTGAAGTATGCTACTATGCCTTCCATTAATATCACATTTCACAGAAATGCCACAGTTAAAAATACTAAAAAGATATATGGGTTTTAGCTCTGATAGACCCCATCCAACCTGGCCTTGAAGACCTCCATACATGGGACATCCAAGACTCCTCTGGGCAACCTGTTCCAGTGCCTCACCAGCCTCACATTGAAAAATTTCTTCCCAGTATCTAATCTAAATCAACCTTCCTTCAGCTTAAAACCAACATCCCTCATCCTGTCACTACACTGCCTGATAAGAGCCCCTTCCCAGCTTTCCTGTAGGCCTCCTCTAACTACTGGAAGGCTGCCACTGCAGCTGGAACTCCAGTCATCTGGTTGCCTGCTTAATCATGGTAACTTCCCAGTTCAAATATCAGCTGAGTTATTTGCTCCACACCCCAAGTTGAGCTGCTTCAGCAACTTCGGTTTGTATTCCAGAAGTCTTATTCTTGCTTTGGTATGCCCAGGTCTGCAGGTGATTGTTGCAGGAGTCTGGAGACATTCCAGCCGTTCTTGGACAGTAACATTGATTATTGCCAGATCTTGCAGAATAATTTTCTAAGTGTGTTGGGCAAATGCAGTGTATTTCAGCATCTTGAGTGCTACACGGGAAGGGTTAGGTTCGCACTTGAATATTGACACAGATCAGCTTGCGGAGGTATTTGTTTCTTATCTACATATTTGAGGTATGTTATGGTTTCTCCTTATCCTTTCAGGAAATGCATCTCTGAAGTTGATTGTTACTTTTTCTTTCATTCCTGTTTTCTCTGTTCTCTTCTGTTGTAAATATTACAGTGTATCCTGTCAAAATAGCAATTTACTTTGAGACAGACTGTGTTCTTACAAAAATTTCCATCTTGGAGTGTTTGTGGCTGTTTTGTGTGCTGACTGTTCAGTGTTACCAAGTGACAGAGCAAGCCTTTATTGCAGAGTCAGGATACCTGTATTTGTAAAGCATCTACAACAGGTAGCCCTGATATACATTCTTTAATAGGATTTCATCATGTTTCTAAAAGCAGCTGAAAGAAATTGCTTTTTAAAAGTGCCATATCGCATTAAATGGGGTTATGTTCAGTTATCCTCTGTCGGGTGAAATAATTCACAGCTTCTTTAAATGCAAGCTGGGAAGCTGCCCCCAGGCATTTTAAGATTTTTTTTATTTATTTATTTGCTAGACTTGGAAATACTGGAAATAACAATTTAAGCAGAATCCATAGCTGTAGATGACAGTTGTCTGGTGTAGATTTTTATTCTTCTTTAAGCCTCATCCTACCATCTTTGGTAATACCAGAAAAATATGCTAACTTGGAAGAAGTTTAGTGAATTCTTTTCAAGCTCTTTTTTTTTTTTTTAATAAGGATCGCTTAAAGTTTTTTGGCTTATAACATATTTTCTATGCACGATATAAAATATATTTCACATAAGGAGTTTAACTGAATCCTTTAGCAAATATCAGGGCTGAATAGATGAATTAATGTTATTGATAAGACTGTTTTATGGACACACAAAATTAGCATAATATGTCTCATTTTATTATGGACTGTTAGGTATTTTCTTACAATGGTCTTATGGAATTGTCAATACTGCATTCAACAGAAGATTAAATACATATGTTTTATGTCTTAAAAACTGGAAGTAGGCAAAAATGTGTGCAACTGAGTCTTTCTGTGCATTCTTGATCTCTGAAAATGCAGTAACTGTGTTCCAGAATGAAGGGCAGCCTTTTTCTTTTCTTCAGCCATCCTCAAAACCAGCAGGTTTTAGACCTAGTGATTTGGCATGTGGTTTTGAAGAAAGAGCAGTCAGGTTTTGGTTTTTATTACAAAGAGGTAAGACAGTCTTAGTTTTGCAGGCTACCATCTTGTAATATTTTTAAAATAATTTATTTGTAAATAAAATAGCCAATATAAGAAGTTTTTCTCTTAAGTATAAAAACGAAGTGCATTTCAACATGCACTATGACTTGTATGTATTGTCTGTTGCTGGTCTCCAACAAAAACACTAGATCTGATTTGTTGATATTGGTATATGAACATATTTCCATTTAGAAATATGTAGGTCTAGGAGAGTTTGAAACTGCTGCCAGCTGCTTATGGTAGAGCTACCATCAACTTTTCTTTCCCTTCCCTCAGTCATGCGGGGGCCAGCAAAGCATGGAAGGCTTTCAGCAGATCCTAGAGCTGCTGGCACTGATAGTATGATCATCATTCCCAGAGCCTGGGCCACGCACCCTAGTCTTCAGGACCCCATCTTGTAGACAGCAGAATGAATATAATTCTTTTCCAGCTGTCTGAAATGGATTTTCCTAAATTAATTTGCAAGTACTTAATATGCTTCAAGAAACCTAATTGGACTTGTGAACTCCTTACAAATAATAAAATGCAGTGTATTGCAATAAATATTCTGATTAGTTCTATGCAATAGTGTTTGAAAATGTCAGTAGTTCAAAACATTACTAAAAATACAGACACTGGCTACCTTGAGCATAAGCTGCATGTATGTTCTGTAAAACACTGGTTTTCTCTTCTCTAGTTCCCACTAAGTATGAATTATCATGAGAAGAAGAGACAGGAAACAGTTAAGTGAAAGTAGGGCTACACACAAACGTATAGTTCATTAAACAAAAATATATTTTTGTCTCTGTATTATCTAGATAGATATATGCTATCTTAAATATAATATATACATAGGCACTATAGTTTTAAAACTGTAGACACTCGTGTTCAAATATGTATAAAAGTGGTAAAGAATCCTGTTTTCTGTATGTCAGTAGGGGCTTATATTTGATACTCAAAACACTGACATCCTTATTGACTTTTGGCCTTAAAAGGTCTAATGCCAGTTAATCTATTAGTTCCTGTAAGAGCGCTCAAAAGGTTAAAAATGTGAGAAAATTATCCACCCAGATTAAAAGGTCTAGAAAGATAAATGTGCTATTTTTGTACCTGATTGACCCCTTGTGGAATATCAGCAAAATGCTTAGACATACAGGACCCAGTAACTTTAATGAAAAAAAGAACCATGAAATGTGATTTCAAATAAATCTTTCAGATGAAGATAAACCACTCTATATACATGCAGCTTAATAGAATATAATTGTTTTAATCAGTGTTTGACATACACAGTCATTAACTATACAGATAATTTCTACCTTGTTTAATAAGATATTAATCCCACAGCTACGCAGCAGTAAGTGGAAATCATGTGGTATCCAAACAGTAGTGCGAGTTTTCTTTTTTCCCAAAGCGTTATTATAGAGAGAACACTTGCACTGTAACTGGTTTAAGAAGTTACTTTGATTTTATGTGTAGGAGTTTAAGCTGGTGTATCACAGTACTTCAGCAGTGCTCACATTCACAAAAACAGACTGTCCTTCAGACATCTGAGGCCCATTTCAGAAGCGTTTTGCTTTGCTCTTTCACCAGCAGAAATTACTGAAGGACACACATCTATCTACTTTCCCCTGTTCACAGAAAAAGCCTCCCAGGCAGAGGTTTCAGTTCAGCACATTCATTACCTTTTAATTGCTTCTAAATTGCATTGTGACCTGCCACATCAATAGCCGAATCTCACAGAAACTAGCACAATCTGAGCGTATGTGTTGTTAAAAGCTTAACTGGCAGTTGTTTTGCTACTGGACTGCATAAAGGACACTACATGAAGGGCAGTGTCATTTTGGGATGTTTTTAAATAATGTATCATTAATGTTGTTTCGAAGTAGCTTTAAGTATCAGCTTGTTTATATGCCAGAAACAGTTCTTCTGGGCATTTAGCGGCATCAAACTTTGTTATATTACTATCAGATTTGAATATATGTTTTGAGTTTTAGTTCTCACTAACTAAATGTAAAAGTTTCAATGTCAGCTGTGGCATTGAAGAGCTTCTACTGAAAATGTACTTCCATGCAAAGTCAGAACTGAATAAAGCATTTTATTTAAGATTCTTAGCCATGGTATAAAAACCACCCTTGGAGAAAAGATAAGCTTGAATAGGTTTTAGGCTGAGCTACAGCAGGCATGATGCCATAAAAGGTAAGCTATCATACCAACCACTGAGGAAGCTAAGGTATAAAAATTGTTGCTCCCTTGGAAGACTTATTCAAAGCTATTTTGCAGTCACTTATAGAGTGTAACCACATCACCCAACTTTCTAATAATTTCAGGCAGCAAGCATGTGTGTGTTATTCCTTTGGTTTACTCCTTCACGCCACCAAAAGAAAGCACAATTACTGTAAGCCAAAGTGTGTGGTTCAAAGCATTGCAAGTGCACATTTCCTTTCTTTCACCTCTTACTTTTGGTAATACATGTCTATAGAATAAGTAAAGCCATTGCTCCTTTACAATGATGCTCTTTGCATCTTTTACTGGAAGAGCAGTTAACAGCAAACAACAGCACTATTTTAACATGGCAGCTTCCTTTTAAATTGCCCTGCTTTTTAGGGATTGCATCTGTTATAGTAGATGACACTTGTCTGCTACAAAGACTGGTGTGGCTTCATTCTGTAAGACACTTTCCATTTTAGAACTAGGAATCTTTTGTATTGTTCCACAGGCTGCACCAGTCTCTGCAATGTGGGACACTGCAGAGATTCAAAGGAAGGTGGTTTGATTCTGTTTATTGATGATTTGTCTGTTGGCTCTTATGCACTAACACATAGAAAAGTCTAGGTCATTCTTGAGGTGTTTTCAAGTTTTGAGGCTATTTTTTACTGAGCACTTTCCTCAGAACAGGCTTTCCCCAAGCATGCTAGGAATATTAGAAGTCCTAGATGTCCTTAAAAGTACAACAGCATCACCCAACTCCTCCCAGGTTCCTAAGCACTCTTTCTTCTAACAGGTTATGAGACCCCTGGAGGCAACAAAATGCTGAAACTGGCACACAGAGTGAACTGGCAATGCTGAGGATGAGGAGAAATACCAACAGGTGTCTTTGCTGGGATTCTTGGTGGATGGGGCAGCCAGAGACCTAGAGTGGCCCACTGTTAAATGTTTACTACAAGAAAGATGGATACCACATCCAGGTAGAGTTTGAGTACTCAGGTTGTATTGTAGTTCAGTAGAACCACCTTTCAGGTTGTATTCTTAATTCACATACTCATTTGGATGTAAGGGTATTGAGAGACAACCATGCAAGGTATTGCAGCTGCAAACCAGTTTTGCTTTCTTTTGGACTATCTCTCAGCTATTACTGAACCTTGGATGTCTACAAAGAGTTCAGGAAACTTTGCAGACTGAAATGAACTCTTTGGCTGGAAATAATACAGGAGTGTGTTATTGCCTTTTGTCTAGTTAAAGACATTAACAAGATTATTAAGCTAATTAGATTCACATATAAAGAAAAATGCTGACAGAAGATCTGTAGCTACAGTTATTTAAGTAAGCAGACTACATAGTTATACTTGTCAATTCTGACCTTAAAAGCATAACAGTTATCCACTATATAAAGCGTTGCTTCAAAGCTACTTTCAAATTTATCCTAAGGATGAGAAAATAGATTATTTACAAGTTTTATCTAGGTTAAAGCAGAGTATTAGAAATATTAACTATAGCTATTAACTGCTTTCACTTTCAAAAGCATTTTGCTTTTTGCTGCATTAAAAACAAAAAGAAACTGATCTTTCTGCTCTGTGCCCCAGAAAACTCTCTTAGTACAAAGGATGTTAGACTACTGCATTTCTACAGAGTTCAATGGTATATTTCAAAAAGAGGTCTTTCCTGATCTTTCTCTCCATATGGTAGCTTTAAAATGTTGAGTGACATGATCTACTGCAATGCTCCAAAAGTATTTGATTGTAATCAAAGATAAGTCTTTCCTCTCAAAGAGAAAAAGTTAAATGACCTTGCTAAATAAAAAGCTAAATTCAGAAGCGTTTAAAAAAAAAAATATGAATGCATATGTCTTAACTTCAAAAGTTGAATGACTCACTCCAGGCACAGGCTTTCACAGGGATTAGTCATTTCACTGTGGGTCTTCACTCCTTAATAAGCGCCATACAATGTTTGAAGCAGGTACTCAGTTGATCTCACTGTCATACCCTGGCTCTGCCTGCAGTAAGCCAGGTGGACAACACTTGTGCCTAAACACTGGATAACTGTTGGGTGTGATAAGCATGGCATAGCTTATAATTCACAACTGGGATATTGAAGTATCCAGGGAAAAATTATTCAGACTTTCTGCTGTCCAAATGTGATATGGAAATGTGACCACTTTAAGTGTTATTTCTGCTATAAATTCATTCAGTCTTCCATATAACGAAAACTATTCTCAGCCACCATAGGCTCAGTTGCCAAAGGCTCTCTGGTTGCATTCATGACTATCACCACATGAACTGAATTAGCAGCTCTGTATGTGTTAGGTGTAGGTTAGCATTGCTGCTCATGTGCTAACTCCACTGTACCACTCTTGCAAAGCAAAAAAAAGTGAAAAATTGCCCAGCAGTCAGTGCCACTGAAGGGATTTTCTTGCTGGTGTGCAACTGACTTGTAGCTAATCAAGGTCTATTTTGCCCCTTTGTCCCACTACTTAGCAGAGGGAGCAGGAAAGAGGGGAGCTGTCTTGCAGCAAGAGGATGTGAAGTGGTGTTGGGTTCCCTCAGGCAAGGACAGACCTCAAAGCTCTTTGGTAACAACTTTAAGTTGCACCAGGACCAGTATAACAGAGTGTCTTGCTGAGACTTAGAGTTTAACCAGACTAAGGCTCAGAGGTGTTTTCGCTTGATGTGCTAGGCTTGTTTTGTACCTTCTGACAATTGGAAAGGTGACATCGTTGTTCCAAGGTCACAAGAGAGGATAAAGGAACCACGGGAAGAGAACCTAAGTGTCCTGTCTTTCATTCCTACACATTAGTCTCAAAATATCTTTGCTTTCTTTGTCCCTACATGTTGATCTCTTTTACTTCCACACTGCTGATGTGTTTTTCTTCTGAACTGTAGAAACTGCCAAGCTTTGAAAACAGTGTTGTGGGTAATGAATGGTATCAATTTTGTCGAAAGAACTGTGTATGCATAATATAACCATATTAACACTGATGAGCTAGCTTTTATGATTGGTGAATAAATCCTGAGGACTAGATCCTAAGTAAAGTTAATATGTGCCACACAGATATTAATCGATGGAATAAACTATTCCTCTTTGTCTCTGTAGCACTGTGAATGTTTTAACTGGAAAATATTCATGGAAAAGCCCAAGATATTAAAACAGACTGAAACCTCCTATATTTTTCTTCCTGACTATGATACTGAAATTTTGGTGTCTTTTTACAGTCTGAAATGAAAATGGCATAATATTGAGCAGAAGTATTGCAGAATGAAATAAGCACACACCAATAAAATAAAGTAACTTCACTATGGAATCTTTCCATCCTCAATTACATGAAATAATTCTGTTTATAACTTCAGATGAAATGTTGTTTAATGAAAATCTCATACAGTTTGAGAACCGAGTTCTGTGGGGTGAATGGTATTTAGTGGGAAAAGTGTAAGAAATTACTCTGCATATGAAGCGAACAGAAAAAAACATACCTAAACAGAGCAGGAAAAAAATTCTGAATTATGGCCATCACTGAATCGGCTCTGCTTCATAAGGTTTATGTGTTACAGTAGTTAATAAATATTGCACAGTCTACCTAGAAGTACTCTATAAAACCATCTCGCATAGCTTTCTGTCCTAGCAGTGGCAAAATGAGGTTGAATATGTGGTGGCAGCTGAAGTAAGCTCCTGTAATTCTTGGAATAGAAAAGGTCACGATGAATCTTCCATCTCTAATACAGTAGTCTCTAGATTGCTCAATTTTATGTTCAGCTGCATGTGTTCTCAAGAGCCCACTCGGAAAGGGAGGTTTTCTAGAGTACAGAGAAGTATAATTATACCTGTGAAGGAAATGTGGGTATGCAGCAGTATTACGTTACAGGAGGGCTATGTCAATCCGGGAAAATTCTTGAGGCTTCACTAGATTTCAGTGGGACTGAAAGATGAAATTTATCTTTCTGTGTCAACTTTGAGAGTTAAAATATCCAGTTAAAACATCTTTACCGCACAGGAACTCACAACCACACACAACCATGTGAAAAATAAAAAAGGGAAGCTGCAAATGTCGAACGACTTGTCACTGTGGGGTTGCCTTTTAGTCTGTTCTAATCCAATACCTGAGTGAGGATATAAAAATAAACCAAGTTACTTTTACAAATTTAGAGATGAAGCAGGAGATTTTCAGTAATCAACATTCCTTCGTCTGTGGCTACTCATACGGGCTTCGCAGAACTGAATGAGATTTCCTGAAGCGCTCTATGCAACATTGTCTATAAAGTTACTTTGTCCCTTTGGAGATGTCTCCCAGCTCAGTGCCCATTTATTCTTTCTTTCCAAGCATACTTTCATCCTAACCTCTCTTGTCTTTGGAAACATTACTTGTATTTCCTTTATTATGGAAACACTGTTAGCAAACCATGGCAGCTGGGAAGTTGCATTTAATAATGCCATAATACAGCTGGATATAGATATATGGGTCCAGCAGCTTGAGCCTAAGTACAGTCAGTACATGCCCTTTCTCTTATACAGCATGCATCCTAATGCATCATAACACACATTTACTAATTGGTTTTATAGCTTATTCACTTACTGCCCGTACCAATCATTTTTCTTGCTGTGCTCCAGGCTGTATTCCCTGATTTCGTGTGTCTTGCTGTGTAACCTTGAAAAGTGCGTGAACACCATAAATGTTGAAATTAGATTTGAAATTAGCTTTCTTTATGGGCTCTCTTTCCCCCCACTATGGTCTTGCAAGAGAATCACCTTTAGACTTTTACTAAAATAGTTTAGCTTCTAAAGTATTGGATAATAAATTGTTCATTCTAATGTTATTTCTTAACAGTTGCAACAGAAATTATTTGTAAATATAAGAACAATTTTCTTGTGACCTCTTTAGAGTTAAAAGGATGAAAATCAGTTTGGCTGGTACACCAGCAAAATTTATCTCATCTATTAAAAGTCCCAATGTTTCCACCTAAATACCTACTTCCAGAAAAGTAAAAGGTGGTTGGAGAGTTAGACATGATCATGTGTATTGTGAGAAAGTGCAGCTGGGGAGAGCTCTGGACACTAGAATCCATTATCTAGTTTCTTCTGTTGATTTTTAGATCATTACACTTATATGGTCTGAGAGCTGTCTAAGTACTTCCTGCAGGCAATTGACATCCAATGTGTTATCAGCTAAAACAAGAGAGATTATCTATTGTTTGGAGATGTGTTTTCTTCTCTCAACACAGTACTGTGAGAGCCTAAACAGGTGGTGTATACTACAGGTATATGCTTAAGTACCTACAGATGGGTGAAGTGAAACCCGTCCCTGGCAATTAATGTGTCTGAGGATGAACTTTGAAACATGTTTGAGAGAAATAGTGATGGAATAAGAGTGTGTTAACAAAGTTACACAAGCTCCCTCCCACCTTCAATATAAAGCTCTTTACTTAAGAGAATTAGCTAGGAAAAATCCTGTCTGGAAGATTAACGAAAACAAATTCTTGAAGCAAGTAGTGAAATGATTAATGAAAGTTAATCTTCAAGTAGAATGTGTGGAGATTTCACTGTTTCAGTGCTCACAGTGTGTCTGGAGAAAGTTTTCACTGACTTCAGTGGATTTGCAAGGACTTGCACTGTCAACTGGGCTGGAGCTGTAGCTTCAAATCCTTGTCAGCCAATCAGAAGGGGCTGCTTCTGCCTAAATTAGTGTCTTAAAAAAAGAAAAATCAAAGAACGGTCCTGTGTGTATAGAGAAATGAAGGACAGAGAAGATATTACTTGGTCCTCATATTGTCTTATTAATACCATAGCTACGAAATTTCTACACAGATAAGATAGTATTTGTATTTTAGGCAGTTAAGATTTTTAACTTTAGAATTGGTAGTGAATTTCATCGTATAATAAAATTTTGTCTACCTCCATATTTGCAGAGAGTTAGGATCCAAGTAGAAAATGGTCATCAAAACTTAAATAATTCAAGCCTATCATCTTGTGCTTATAACCCCATAGCACCTCAGAAAAGAAACTCATTATTGATTATGCCTAAGGCTTAGGATAAATTACGTCTCTCTGTAGTTAATTGTACCCCACGGTACTGTGTCATTTCTGCTGTGGCAAGCTCAATTTAGTTTTGTGAAAGTATTACTCGGTCAGATTTGCAGATGGGTCTAATAGATACCCATTAATTAGGTGACCACAGAAAATGTAGAGCTGTCCAGTTGGGAAATGGGACTTCGTAATGAATAATGTTTAGATGTGCCAGTATTAATGGCATCTCAGCATTTGTTGATTTGTACCAGCGAAAGCAAATCAAAGAACTATATAAATAGGTTCAGCTGAACTTGTGTTTTGCATTGCAGATAAGTTAAAAGTGGCTAGTTCAGGTTCAGATCCTAATCTATTTTAAGTTATTGCAATGTTAAGCTCATGGCAAGGTTGAAGCCTAACATTGCTTATTTATGTCTAATCGTGTATCAGTAGTAGAATGAAGAATAAAAACAGTGTTTGAAAATAGCAGAGACTTGTCAACTTTATATCTTTCTCATTGCAGTAATAAACTTGTTTACATAGCAGAACCCAGTTGTTGGGATGATCTCAGCCTGTATGCTCTTGTAAAAAGGCAGAAAGCTCAGGATTTTGTTGGAGCATCTAAGCTTTCATTCTGGCATCACTTATTTGTCATGGAAATTGTTGCATTTAAGAACCATTTTAGCAACAAATCCATATTTCTACTGTTCTTCCTGCAAAGTGGCTTGAAACAAAGTGAAACCAGTCACACATCAGAGCTGTAGTGCCTTGGCTTTTGAAGTCTATGTTCTCCATGGAGGTGCCCAAAATCTCCTTATTCTTTGGTGTAAGTCCTCTAAAACTCATAGTCTACTAATTGATTGCACTGTCCCTGTATTGCATGGCAATTAATGTGACTTTGCTCTTCTAGACATGTCTCTCCTCTCCTAGCTGCTTCTTGCCTGAGAATTCTCTTTTCCATCAGGGAAGAGATCAGTCAGGGCTTAGAATCTAACAGTATAAAAACTGTAGCATTGGTTTCTGTGGTTGTGTTTGTCTTGATATATGCTTTGTTGAAGCACAGTGGAAATAGTGTGGGAAACAGTTCAAACCTAAAAGGCTCATGTCCCCTAGGGCAGTGTTTCTGGGTACCTCTTGACCTTCTGTGATTAAAAGTTCTTTTTAAAAATGACTGGATAAACAAGGACTACCTTGAGCAAAGGTCTTCATTGCTTTGAGGATTATTTTTAAAGCATAATTAGAATCAGCAAAACTGAAACACATAAAGGTCTGTAGTAAGCATCCAAATTGCCTTGAAATAAGCAATCTGTTGTATCTCCGTCTTTATAGAACAGAAAACTGATAAACTGGAAGTGCTTTAACGGTTCAGGTTACTTCTTTAGACTCTAGTCTTCTTAGAGTTTTCAAAAGCTCTGTGGAACTGTGAATGTCTCGTTTTGCTTAAAATAAATTATATTACAAAAAATATCACCAAGAAAATGGTTGCAAATGTAGCAAATGCTCTTTGATATTACATATAGTCTTCTCCAGCATGTTAAATTTTTTTTTTGACTCTTAGATTAATTAATGCCATATCAAGTTATTTGGAATAAAAGTAAACTGGGTAGAATTTGCAGAACTATATTTTTTCTCAGTGGATGGTTTCTATGGAAAGCCCACAATACATCAGAGGATTCTTTTGTGTGTGTGGCAGCATTTGGAGAAAAATAAGACTTTGTGAAAGCAACTTCTCAGATTTGTAGATGAACAGGAAAAACTAAAGGTCTAATTTACTATAAGCATTGCTTAAAAGCTCCCAGTTCTCATTCATCTAGCTTGCCCAGGTGGAAAAACACTGCTTTCACCAGAGTAAAATATTATCTTTGTCTAGAGCAACACCTACAGCTTGTATATAATTTCACTGAATTTAGTGATTTATGGTCTACATTGTATTATTTTCCAGGATGATTAAACAGTGAGACAAGAACATGAAATGATTAAGAAATTGATTTGGCAGGGTTTCTATAGCTACACTTAATATGACTTAATTATTTCTTGGAATTATGATGAGGTTTACATATTCTTAATTGGGTGAAACTTTAAGCTGGAAACATAATGTAGTATTTTATCTGGCTGACTGATTTCTATGTTTAGTCCATGTGTACACAATTTTAGAGTAGCTTAATGATCATCTAGTTGAAATGTCTACCATGTGTAACACCAATTTTTGTCCTAGAAATAAGAAAAATAAACTTCAAAATCTCTAATGAAAGTTGTACACTATTCTATACTTATGAAGACAGTGCATTTATTTTTTTACATGCACTTAGTTCCGTGAGTCTTCTGCCGCACATTTAATATTTACCATCTTTCACTTTACAGTCTCAGTATTAATTCTTCACTGATTCTGCACTGAAGCTAATATATCCACACTTGCTGACTACGTAGATAACTTTGTTAGAAATGAGTATTCTTATAAGGCAGCAAGCAAGCAGTTTTTGTACATTACAAAAGAGAATGCTTTATGACAACTTTGAATTTGGATTTTATAGAAGAAGCTTATTGTTTATTTTTTTAAGTATGGTTTGAAAACGTTTTTCTTTATGGTCTAAGAGGACAGAGAAATAAAATGTGAGCATTGCCTAAGTGTTTCCTGAAAAAAATTATAAAGTATAGTAGCTTGCAGAATATAAGGAGAATGCAAGAAGATGTTTTCCCTGTGTTTTCATCTAGTGATCAACAATGTCTGAGATTATGTCTCATGGGTTAGACATGTGGTTTGACACATGCCTAAAACCAATTAAATGTTTCAGTCAAAACATTGAGATGTTCCCAAAGACTGTTGTACAACCAGCAATTATTATTCTTTCAGAGGCCAAAAGTATTGTCTCCTTCTGTGGTACCTTGAGTGTAGTCATCAGTTCTTCTTTCTAATTGTTATATTGTTTTATCTGTGTGGAAACTATAGATTCATCTGTCTGTCTGTTCCTTATGCTGTGGAGCGTAGAATAGAGCAGGTTGTCTGTCCCATGCACCATTGATGCCACACTTGCAAGAGGTTCCATAGGCAAATGCAGCAATCAAAACAATCAAAGACTTTCATAACTGTAAGCTTATAAATGAAATCTTTAATCTCAGTGGTTTGGGGTTTTTTTGGTGTAGCTAAGTGAATGGGAACACAACAGCCTTGTTATTTAGAAGCAGAGAGTTCAAAACAACTCACAAACACAAAGTGATTTTTTTTTTAATGCACTTAAAACCACTTGCACAAGATCTCCCTTCTAGGGGAAAGGAGGCGTCAAATACATTTCAAATTAAACTTACTGGAGTATAGGTACCTCTCTTTGAAATGGGAATGCAGATGGATTTTCAAAGGAAATTATCTTAGATACTTATTGATCACTCGGTATCCCCATGGCAGAACTGCAGAAATTCCTGTTGATTTCTGGAGGCTGTTTCAGCACAACTGTCACTGTGCCCCTGTATCTATCTGGGATCTTCTCCACCATTTTTCTCTAATGCATGAAATCCAACGGGGAACACATCTGCTTAGGAAAAAGGTCTGATGTTATTCCTCATTTAGGTGACATCTTGATCAATGGAAATTGTAAAAAGAGCATAGTTGATTGTTCAGGATCTCTACCACTGTCACAGTGATACTCAACTAGAAGTGTAAAATACTCATTAAAATATCAGTAACAAGAAGTCTGATAAAGAAACAGACTACTTTTTATTTAGTGGAATTATGAAATAAATAGTTAATAATTTACACAAAAATTCTTGTAGCACTTCCAGACTAAAGGACGACTCGTTGTGATGATGATGCCTCAGACAGAAGGAAATTTTTAAAATTTCTGTGAGAAAACAAAATAATTGGGGGGGGGGGGGGGTGGGCACGGTGGGTGGAGGAGCAGGAGAAACATTTTTCCAACATTCTCGTTGGTGGCACACTATGCTAGCCTCTTCTTTTAGTTACACTTTAGGAAGTATATGAGTATGAGTAAGTTGTCCTTTTCTGCTATCTGTCAGTGCTTTTCTGTTTCAGCTACATGCAAAGCTATTGGAAGAAACAGGAGATTTGCTCTTAGAGAAGGCAGATTATGTATGTCCTAGTTCTTTGGTCAGAACAATAGCAATAGTAGGACATGTAGATGAGGGAGCTGCAGAGATCTTAATGAAAAGTTATTGATTGGGTGGCTTATATCATGTACCTTTTTGTAGTCTTGTCCTGAAGGTACTTTCCCAAAGTCTATGTTGGATACGCATAGCACAGTTGTGAGTAATGTGTGCCAACAAACAGATTTTCTTTTGCCAGTCCTGACCCTGCACCAAATTCTTGTTTTTGTTTTGGGGTTTTTTTCTTACGTTCACACTTCTGTTCGTGATAGTACCTTTCTGGCTGATCTTGATTTTTAGATTTCCACAGTATATTTCTTTCCTTTCCAGTCATTTCTGACTGATGTTGATTCCCTGATGAACCTTGGTCACAGATCTCAATGTCAAGTAAAGCTTCTGGAATTCTCAAGTGTTGATTCCTCCCCATCAGCTTTGGCTCAAGTGTCCCTATTTTCTCATGACTGTCCATGCTTACATGCCCTGCCCTAGGAGACTGCCTTTTGGCCTCTTCAGTGTAGCCACTGATAAAAGTCCAGCAGCACCTCTGCTTGCATCGTTCTCAACCTAAATAACAACTTCTTTTTATGAGATATTGATAACTAATTATGGCAGGCTATTGTATTAGAGTAGAGGCCAAAGACAACACTCAGATTAGGGTGACAAGGTTCTGGGATTCCTTCATTCTTAAGAGACTTCTCTCTCAAAAATATGAGGTCACTGTCTGAAAAACTTCTGTTCTATTCATGCCTGCATTGCACAGCTACAGATCTATGAAACAGAAAAGAAATTTATACTCATGCACCAGCAAGTTTGTCCATATGTCATTGTGGAGGACATATCTCCAGCAGCATCGAATACTGCATTTTGTTGTATTAATTTTCACAAGTCCTTTTTGCATGTTACTTCAGTCATAGTATATTGGCCACTCTAATGTCACTCACTGTAGCTTAGAGCAATTATCTGCATGCTTCGGAGTGAATTCTGCCTCACAACTGAGAGTTAGATTACTGGCTTGTTCTCAGCTTCAAGTTTCATTGAGTTGTCGGTGTGCCATAAATGTGATCGGATATGGGTTTTGAATGTATGAGGTAAAGCACTTGCTAAAACCACTGAAAAATTTGGACTACACTTGGCAAAAACCTAGAGATGTAACGCAGTTGGTCTCCTTGTATATATTAACTCAACACACTTGTTCTTGTAATTTAAATAAAATGCTTTCTGACTTAGAGATTCTATGGGTTATCCTCAGATAGTGCTGTACACAGAACCTGAATGACTGACTTCATCTCTTGACAGAATTTGGGCTATAAGTAGTGTACAGAAAGAAACATTGATTGAATAGATACAATCTAATAACATTCAGCAAGACTAAGATTAAACCGAAGAGGATTTTTTGTACTAATGTAACAGCAGCAGCAATGATTTAAGTACAGCAAAGCCACGTGAAAACAATTATTTTTATAACTCTGCTTGGACCCATAGGAAAAAATATATCAATAATACAGTTCCCATCTGAGTTACTATTTTTTTAATTTAGTCAACAGTTGGATATATATTTAATTGAACAAAATATATATTTCTTTAGTTTCCGTAATTATAAATATTGTATTTAATTTCTTTCTACCCAATTAATTTTCTAATAAGAAACTCTGCCCTAGAAAGTAGATACGCATCCAATGCAGTAAGGAATAGCACCAAGCTAGGAATATTTCCTCTAGATTTATAGGTTGATATCTTCAAGTTGGGTCATAATAGGCTTTTTATAATCTTTCAGCTGTCCAAAAGATTGGTTTCCTAACTTGACACAAATGTGTATGAATTCATTAATATGGAAGATGCCAGAATTTCAATATACTATGCTTTTTGAACTGGCTGATCCTATAGCCATAATAAACACAAAAGGCAAGCGGTCTTTCTCACTAATGTATTATTAAAAGCCAGAAGGAAAATTATGTATGTTATAGAAAACATTAATTCTCCCTGGGCAGGTTCTCAATGCCTTGACTCCTTTCTGAGAACCCTTAGAAATGGTTCCCTACACAAATTCAGGATGAGAGGGCATTGCCTTAAACTCTGCCAGGGGAGGTTCAGGCTGAACATTAGGAAAAAAATTTCACAGAAAGGGTCATTGGGCACTGGCAGAGGCTGCCCAGGGAGGGGGTTGAGTCACTGTCCCTGGAGGTGCTTAAGGGACGAGTGGACAATGTGCTGAAGGGCATGGTTTAGTGATCGATAGGAATTGTTGGACTCAATGATCCGGTGGGTCTTTTCCAACCTGATGATTCTGTGATTCTATGAAATTTGTCTCTGAGCAGATATGTGCTCTTAAATATTTCTCCACCAGCTCTCAGATGCACAGCTCTATTAACAATTTAGTTGTGATTTCTTATACAAATATGTCATAGTTCAGTCAGATTCCAATGCTGCCATCAGATAAAGATGCTTAGTTCTTTTAACAAAGTGCTAGTCTTATCATAATGGTAGTTTCACAGGAAAGAGCAAAATTAAGGAAAACATAAATCTGACCCACTGACACACAGCCGCATTCATAAAGAAGATTACAAGAGGCATAATAACTATGTTATTACCAGTCGGAGTAGAGATTTCATGGCAGGTAGGATCCCATTGTAATCTTTCCTTCGTTTTTTATGCATATCCAAAGAATTTTCAGTAAGTGTTGTGATAAGTTAAAGTAGGAAGCAATTAAACAGCTTCTCTGTTTCCCCTGTCAGCTTGCATAGCAGTATTTTATTTCTCAGGTGGTATTTTGCTTTAGAGAAATATGATTGACTCACTGCCACACTAATTGACTGCCTCTTATTTTGTACTGTATTTTGCAGAATTAGCCAAAATCTCTTTTCCATGTTCTGCCTTCTCTTGGTAATGTAACAGCACAAGACCTGTGGGGGAAGAAAGGAGTTTTTAAACAGAACACAACTAACAGGAAAAAAAGACTCCAAGGGCCCTAACAGCAGTATCCCCAGTAGAATTCTTCACGAATATTTTTGGGGGAATACTGCAGTGATGTTAATGGGAAGACTTTTGATTCTGTGCCTAAGAACAACACTTTGGAATACAACATCGTATAAGAGTCAGTAAATTACAATGAACTTCCATTTCTCCTTTTATTAATGCATCTGCTCATGGTTCTGTGATGTGGTCTCATGAGCTGTGACCTCGCTTCTTCACCAACACATTTCCCTGCTGAAGAAGTGAAATAACATTACTGGTTTTATTTTAGCTGGACTTGCTGAAGTACTGTTTTTCTTGGGGATTACAAAGACATGCTGGTTTTCAGTTAATAAGCAACAAATCCCAGACTGGAAAACCTACTGCAGGTGCTTTGTTTCTGCTCAAGTGATGTCAACCCATTTGGTTAGTGGTGTAAGTAGTTCAGAGAAAGATATGCAGATAGCAGTGGTAGTTCTGGGTTATTAACAGTCATCAATTAAAAACTACAAGACTAAGAACAATACCTAGAACTTTAGCTGAGAAGTGAGTTACTTAAGACAATTCATCATAAATATTTTTAGCTTAGTTTTTTTGACACATGCATCAGAAGAATCACTTAAAGCAACATCTTCTCTTTTGCATACATTAAGTTGATTCACCAGCACATTGTCTTATATATAGACATGCTGGTTTTATGAGTATTTACTTCTGTGTAAGAACATATATTGGGGACTGAAATTCCATCATTGTGATTAGAAGTGATACTACAAGAGTTTTTCCTCTAGTTAGTACAGTATAAGTGGCTTAGATGATTCAAAAAAAAATAATTGAATCCTTTCTGGTTTTCATGGTGTGGTTATTTTTATTTTCTTCCTTCCATCTGCCATCTGGATATAAACCTATTGATTTTTCTAGTATTTTATGTTTGTGGGGGTTTATTTCTTTTTTTTTTTTTTCTGTTGATGCAGTAGATCAGTTTCCTTTTTATTACAGGGAATCTTTTTGACCCAGTTTTTGGAGGACACTTATGTAAACTGAAACAAAGATTAGTTATAATGATGATGTGAGCAGGGAGATAAAACTGCATTGATCCAACATTGACTATGGTCAGGAAGAATAAATCACACCCTAAAGAATAAGGATGGTGTCAATAGCTTTGAACCTCTTTCTTATTTCATATCATTTTGGTTTGTGAATATGTGGTTATTTTTTTCCCATGTTACTATTTTATTTACCAGAAATTATCTTGACAGGATTAAAAGAATATTGTCAAAGGCCTGCTGAATACTTTTAGAGAGAAACATTGCAGATTCTAGTATGCAGATTCAGGTAGCTGATAGCCTTCTGGATACACTGTAGAGCTCTGTCAAACCACTTAAAAAGAAATGATGGCTCAGGCTCTACATAGTTATAAGTTTATTTTAGTTATATAGGCTCAGAATTAAAGCAACTAGTTCTTGTTTCCAGATTCCTTTTAAGGTTGCGTAGCAAGCTCTGTTGAAGAAGAAGGCAAGTTGGGGTTGATCCTAAAAGTTAAGGTTCAAATTATAATGGATGCATTAAATCACATCTCTGAACAGAAAAGCTACAATCAATATATAAACCCCTATGAAGACTACATGTAAATTAAACCTAGATGTGTAACTTTAGAAAACCAGTCTCCAAATAGTGTTTCTGGTTCTTCTTGAAAGTACCCTCACTTAGCCTGACCATAGAGATACTTTTTTTACTGAGCAGAGAGCATGCCTGTCCAGGTCAATTGGAACCAGTTTCTCAAGCAGAATACTCTGAGAAATGGTGTCAAAGGCTTTACTGAAGTCCAGATACACAACATCCACAGCCTTCCCCCTGTCCATTTGTGGATAACCTTTTCATAGAATGATATCAGGTTAGTTTGGGAGGACCTGTCTTTCATAAACCCATGCTGACTGGGCCTGATCACCTGGTTGTCCTGTGTGTGCTGTGTGATAGTACTAAAGACGATCTGCTCCGTGATCTTCCCCAGCACTGAGTTCAGGCTGATAGGCCTGTAGTTCCCTGGATCCTCCTTCTGACCCTTCTTGTAAATAGGGTCATAACCTTTGCCAACCTCCAGTCAAGTGAGACTTCCCCAGTCAGCCAGAACTGCTGGTAAGTGATGGAAAAGGGTTTGGTGAGCACCTCCACTAGCTCCCTTGATAGCCTTGGCTGGATTCTATCTGGCCCCATAGACTTGTGATTGTCTTACTATTAAAGACTGAAGTAAAAAAGGCATTAAGTACCTCAGCCTTGTCCTCATCCTTTGTCACTGTTGTTCCCCCCTGCATCCAGTAAAAGATGGAGATTCTCCTTGGCCCTTCTTTTGTTGTTTATATATCTGTAGATACATTTTTTTTTTTTATCTTTCTCAAAACTGGCCAATTAAAGTTCTACCTGCACTTTAGCCCATCTGATTTTCTCTCACTTCATCCTTGTAGTCCTCCTGAAGTGCCTGCCTCTTTGTCCAAAGCTCATACTTTCCTTTTTTTTTTTCTGAGATGCACTCAAAAAGCTCTCTATTCAGCTAAGTTCATTTTCTTCCCCACCAACTCATTTTTGGCATATGGAGGTGTCCTGCTCTTGCATCACCAGGATTTCCATCTTGAAGAGCGTCTAGCCTTCCTGGGCTCCTTTGTCTTTTAGGACTGCCTCCCAAGGAACTTTATCAGTCAGCCTTCTAAACAGTCCAAAGTCTGCCCTCCAGGAGTCCAAGGTGGCTGTTCTGCTGACCCCCTCCTTACTTCTTCAAGAACTGAGAATTCTGTCATTTCACGATCACTGTGCCCCAGGTGTTCCCTAACTGTCACATCTCTCACAAAGCCTTCTGTTCGCAAACAACAGATCCAGCAGGGTGCCTCCCCTAGTTGGTTAGCTCAAAAGTTGTGTCAGGAAGTTGTCTTCCACACACCTCATATCCTGGTGAGATATGAGAAAACTTTGTGAGAATGAAAAGGATTTCACATTCAGATTTTTCTCTATTGTAGTCATTAGATACTTGCTATTTTGTTAACACCTTTCTGAACAGTCATCTTTCACTGACTATAAGGAATTATAAGCTTGCATTTTACCTTCTTTGTGAAATTTTGCTGGGTTCACCAAACAAAAATGGAACCATTAGTCTTAAGAGGGGATATATATTCATAAAGTCTGATTAAAGTCTTAAAAATATGAATTAGCTCCTCTCAAATGGATATGGAGAATTTTGGCAAATTGCACATTTTTGCAGAAAATTTTAACAACACCATTGTGCTGAAGTCCTATATTTTTTGAGGACCCAAAAGCTTAATCGGAAACAAAGTTCTCTATGTTCTTGAACTGTGGAATAGAATAATTTGCTCCTATAAGACATTTCTTAGCAAGGTGTTTAATTAGATGATTGGAATTTCTTTTCATGCTGGGCTTGTACAGAGGAACCTAAGAAGGTATAGACGGATAGTTGGAAAGTATTTTAGACCCACAGAATTGGTAGCCTGATCAGGCTGGGATCCCATGCTCTGAGTTGCCTCTCATTGTAGGGACGTGTTAGATCTCCAGAACACACCTGGGCACGTTACATATACTTCTCTATTAAGATGTTATATGACGGCTTAAAATAAAAAAACACAAAAACACAAAAAAAAATCCAAACCCCAAAATAACCCAGAACATTTCCATGGGAAACACCTACTCTCTTTCTTCATTCATGAAATAAATTATGATTTATAAAGAAAAGTAATAGAAATACAGAATAAAATCATAGAATACTTTGGGTTGGTAGGGGCCTTAAAGATCATCCAGTTCCAACCTCTCTGCCATGGGCAGGAACACGTCCCATTAGATCAGGCTGCCCAAGGCCCATCCAACCTGGCCTTGACACCTCCAGGGATGGGGCAGCCACAGCTTCCCTGGGCAACCTGGGCCAGTGCCTCACCACTCTCAAGGTGAAGAAATTCTTCCTTATGTCTAGTCTAAATCTGCCCCTCTCCAGTTTATACCCATTGGCCCTAGTCCTATCACTATAAGCCTTTGTAAACAGTTCCTCCTCAACTTTCTTGTAGGCCCCTTCAGGTACTGGGAGGTTGCTATAAGGTCTCATTGGAGCCTTCTCTTTTTCAGGCTGGACAACCCCAACTCTCTCAGCCTGTCCTCATAGCAGAGGTGCTCCAGCCCTCTGGTCATCCTTGTAGCCATCCTCTGGACTTATTCCAATAGTTCTATATCCTTCTTATGTTGAGGATTCCAGCACTGGACACAGACTTCCAGGTGGGGTCTCACAAGAGAGGAATAGAGGGGCAGAATCACCTCCCTCAAACTTCTGGCCATGCTTCTTTTGATGCAGCCCAGGAAATGATCTCATTTTTTTTCCGGGATACCAAAATCCTTCTCATATGAATTGGCACAAGTACAAATCATTCTGTGGAAATCTTGGGCCACCCTCTGATTCTTCTCTTAATAGGTTCTTTGTTTTCTCATTGAGAGTTGACACAAGAACATCAACTTTAGTCTTCTTACCTGACTCGTCCTTGGTAATGAATTCTCCTCAAGAGAGTGGAGGACTTTGTTTCCCAGCTAAGAGGAAATATTTTTTATAACAACTATATACATTTGTGGTGTCTGTTACTTAGCCTCTGGCAAGAAGAAAACCCTGTTGCCTTCCAGTGCAGGAGTGTAAGAAGGGGTTGTGGAGTGGCTTTTAGATTCACCAGCTGTCATCCCTACTCTGGTGGTGTCTGTAAATGAGAAGGAAGCATTTGAAATGGGTGAGGGATCTGTGGTTTACCTTCTGAGGCACATCGGGGGAGAAATCTTGAATGTTTACATATATAAAGCTACAGCGGCAGTAGAAAGGACAAAGAAATCGAGGAATTGTTAAGGGGAAGCAAAAAAGTGTAGATGGATACACTTACAGAATAGAAGAGAGACTAAAAGAGAATTAAGAATAAATCAGAAGGAAACAGGGTGAAAATACAGAGGGACTACAATTGCTTGTGGAAAGCAAATTTAGATTCCTTTAGTTCTTGTACTTCCCCCTTAGAAAATGGAGTTAAATCAAAGTAATGAAGAGGGTAGGCAAGAAGGGTCATAAAAGGAGAAGAGGAATCTCAGATTAAATGGATAATAAAACAATTACTGTGGAAAATATTAGAACAGGTGACCATATGAAAAATTTATTTTTTCAGTTGCAGACGAATATGCATAGGGATAAAAATTCACCTAGTGTGCCAAAAGCAATAAGGACAGTCTTGGGTGCTCTATCTGTTTCTCTTTCCAGATTTTATTTAATTTGACTACTAATTTTCTGACTAATATGTGCTGCCTTAAAGTACTGGAGAACTATTTTATGAAATGTGGAAAATAGTAAAATGTATCTAATTATCTGTTTCTAAGCCTGGCTTTGTGTTTATTATTCGGGGCACCAGCAAGATACACATCAATTCTTAGGAAACTGATTTCATTTCATTAACACCCCGACTAGCCATTTCTCTTGCAAATTTATTTTTTGGCGATTTATTCAACCAAGTTATGACGCACTTTGTCTTTACAACATATTACATATCTCATATTGTGTCCTCAGCAATGGTTTGTATCTTGAACACATAATGTGAAATCACATGCAGTATTTGGTGGATAAAAATTCATGGGAAAATTGGCTTTGTATATCTCTAGTCAACATACATTTAATGTAGATTATTATCTACGGTTCTGGTAATAACCTGAAGCCCTGGGTACAGTCCATTCCTGCCAAAAGGTCTCAAGATACTGTATTTTACTGCCTGGTACTGCTCTCCTTATGGTTTGCAGTATTCATTTTTTCATTACATTTTTTCCCTCTAAAAAAAAAAAAAGGACAAACTATTTGTAGAAGGCAGTAACTTAGTAGTTAACAAAGCAAAACTCCTTGCTTTAGCATTCTGACAGCAATACCTAAAGTATAACAATGTGGGTATGTGTATAAATTAAAAGAATCAAAATTCTTTTTCAAATGAAGATGTGAATGAGCTTGAATTTGCTTTGTATACTTAATTTTAGTATTCATTTTGGGGGTTTTTTTGTAGCTTACCATGAGAAACTGATGTTTGCATCCACGAATTTTTCGTAATACTCTACATGATCTTCTCCAAATTATTTGAGATCAGTAAGCAGAAGAGATTACATAAGCCATATCTGAAAGCTCCAGATCAGTTTAGTCATTTAAATGTTTTTTTTTCTAGTAGAAAAATAAAAAATGTATCTCAGTAAAGATCATTTCAATGGCTATGGAGACCTAAATCTCCCTAACTCTAATTCAAATAACTAATCATATTCTATAACCAGTTAAAAGCCAAAAATTTGTAACAGGCAGAAGCAGAAAATAAAAATAGCTAGTAAATAACAACACAAACAGCTTTGTATAATAACACTTCAGTGGTTTTGATTCAGTAAACAGCACAAGGATATCAAATTGAACTACTTGATCATTAAAGAAAGAAATGTGACCTATACGAGGTAATTCTAATTAAAATCCAGTGTCTGTGCACTGAAATTTACTTCAGCCTTTGCAAGGTTTTTGCTTTCAAAACTAATTAGTTATATAAAGTGAATGTGTTTTGATTTGGGGGATGCCATATTCATAAACCTGTGATACCTAATGCCTGCTCAATCCCCTTGTCTTGCCTAACTTATTCTCAAAAAGTACTTGAGCTTTGTGGCCTGCTGTCATTCTTTTACCATGATTTTACACTCTCTTTCCTTTTTGTTCCTTAATTGTGCTGTCCTCAGAATATTCACTTGTTACTGGTTAGACTTTGTTCATAAGGGCATTTTATATTTTCTGAAATGTATGTACTTGTGGGAGGTAGGACACAGCAAAAAATGTATTATGGATATCACCTGTAATGGCAATTCCTATTTTTAATCCTGTGCTGGTAACTCAGTTGTAGTCCTTGAGTTAGCCAAGAAAGATCAGAACTTGGACAGGGAATAGCTCAGTCTGGATACCAAGCTCTGCAAGCAGCTGAAATCCTAAAAAATTACATTCTAGCTATCTCTAATAATTATTAGGACATACGAGATTGAAAAATTTTGCACAGCATGTCAGACAATGGGAGAGGAGAAACTGCATTTTTTTATTGTTCTAAATGTCTAAAATCTGTTATTGTGCCACTTGCAGAGGTTGCAAGCACCACCAAGCACCACAGCATTCTGCGTGTCTACATAATAACATCTCTGCAACTGCTGCTGCAGTCGCTTTTGCTCTTAGGTTAAACAATGTAGTTGATAGCAGAGATAGACTTTCAGGTTACCTCCCCATTTGCTAATGAGTATGACACTGCAAGTCAACCATCCTCTGTGGAGATCAAAATAAGGCATTCACTGTTCATTTTAAATTGTTTTGCACCGCTGGTTAGAAAGTAATCAGGGTCTCAGAGAATCCAGAGTTTATAGTGTTTTCTGTTGCAGATAAAAAGGCATTTGTAACATGAACGTGTTAGTAAAATATTTCTTAGCTTACCATAAATCATTTGAGATCACAGGCTCTTGTTAATGGAGTAATAACAGCTGATCTTGTTCCTCACATGTTTCCATTGGGGTTTGCAAACTAGATAAAATAAAAAAAAAGACATCTTAGCATCAAGTAATGTTATAAAATGTTATTGCAGTAATGGTGTGTTTTCCGTAATCTTGATAGGTTAATGTTTGGTCTGTCTCACCAGAGGCATGGTAATATTTAAACGCTTTAAGGGGAAAGTTTAACAGTAAAATTATTTTATAAGATGTGGTTTGCATGGCAAAAGGATGCAGTTTGCAAATGCAAGTGCCAGTTAGGAGGTGTAAGGTATGCATTGAATGAATGACACTACAGCATCTGAAGACCAGTGTTTGCCTCTTTATTTTAACTTTTAGTATTTTTTATTCCTTCTTCCCCTAAGATTGATTTCTTTGATTTGTTTAAGCATTCTCCACCCAAGATTTAACAATGCCATCAGCCTTTTACTAGGATAATGGCTGAGATGAAATTGCTTTTAACAATCATAGTTAGTTTTAAGTGTGGTGATATAGTCTGACAAAAACAATTTTGTCACAGTTTGTGTACTTAATATCGACCAGATTCAGGACAAGGTAAACTGGCTTTAAAGAGATTTATTCTTTAATAATGTGACATTCTTAAGGATCTCTATAAACAGACAGAATAAGTTGTCTTTTGTCAAGCCGGTAAACATTTACCTGTTTCTTTAAGCAGATAATTCATTGTTTATTGGGTTTAACTTTATGGGACGGTAATTAAAATAAGCCAATGTTTCTACATGCAGATGAGATTTTGATATATATAAACTCAGGTTCACTAAGCACAAGTGAAGGCAAGTCTTTCAAATGCTTGGTGTATATATGCCTTCACCAGAACCAGGAAATCATTGGACCAGAAAACACTAATATATATCGTCGCTCCTGCCCCCCCTGCAAAATATTCTGATATCTAGATCCCCACTTAGATGCATGTAGAGGTCACTTTTAGTTGTACCTGCAGATAAATCACAGTACTAACATGGCTTTGCTCTAAGCATTAAAATCTTGAATGTGTTGCTGTGACTAAGGTAGTTCACTTCATATGGTTTTGGGGCAAATGAATTCTGCATTTCTCTTTCTTTGTAACAGCTGGTGTAAAAATCTGTTTTCATATTTCCATTATTGGGTATGGTCCCCTGAAATGATAAACAATTGATATTTTCTGGAAATCCAACTGTATCGGGTTTCACTGACAGCAAACATGAGTGCTAGTGGCAAGCGGTAAGATTTGGCTTAAAACAGAATTTCCAGTGCTTATTTTTCTAGGTCTCCTGTAAGTAAGTCTTAAAGTATGAAATTATAGAACAATATCAAATTATTTCTGCTTCAGTTGTATTTATTGACACAATTCCATTTTACTGACTTTCCCTCATCCTTTTTTTAATGTCTTATATCAACACCATATTTGGTTTTCTGTCAAAAAATACTGCAATATAATTAAAATTTTAAATGTAGTCAAATTTTACATGCTGGTTTGTTATGTTCTTTTTAAGAAGTGAACAATACAGCATACTTAAGACTAATTAAAATTAAAGATCTGCCTTTTAGGATATCGTCACAGAGAAAGACTCTTGCCTACTCCATAATCATTAGATGTCATTTGTTTGGACTTTTGGATATAAATCTGTGTAGATTGCTCATAAGAATATGAGTACAGTCTTTTAATATTTGCAGCACAAGGTAATTCCTTATCCAAGTGAAATGATCTTCAAAAATCAGAACTTGGTGTAGTGTTCTGAAACTTGGGAACAGCAGAAAAGGATGTACAAGTTCTATATTCTTTGAGTGTAGTTTATCTAAGGTTTGATTCCTTTTAAGTTAACATTTTTGGTGGTTTTCTTTTCAAATTCATGATTTGTGCTATTTTTCTGAGGTATTTAATTTTTTTGAAAATTGTTAGGTTTTTTATTTTCATCTTGATATTTTTGAGAATCTTGGTATAACAATGGAAGGACCTTCTGGTTCCTTGATAGATTTTTGCTGTTGTAGATAGCAGAGCCATATTATCCATTTTCTAAACCAACAGATATGCAGATGTCTTCAGTTTTGGGGCCAAACCTCGCTTAGGTTTAATTACTAATCATTCCTCTTTTAAAGTGGCCTCATTCCATTCCATTTTTTTCTCTCCTCTGCTTTCAGGACAAGAAAGACTTCTTACAGCCCATCAAGCAATGAACTACATATAAATATATTTACCTCTAAGGAAACGTCTCCGTAATTTCCAAAGTCCTTCCAAATCTATTTTTCTCCCTCTCTTCTTTACTCCTCTCCCCTTCCCCTTTTTTTCTCTTTGGTCACTGGATCTAAAAAGTTATTTTGTTTGTGATGAAGTTTAGTCCTAAATTGATGAGAGTTTCTTTTTTTTTTTTCTGAAAAAGCCTAGAATGTCAAACCTACTTGTTAATGCAGAGCTTTGGAGGAAAGGAGGAAGAAAGGAATGGATTATTTTAAGATTGTAAAAAGCTATCTAAATCCATTTGAAGCCTCAATGAATAAAGCCATGTATGAAAGATAATTCTGAGAACAGCAAATATGCTGAATATCGCAAAACATCTCAACAATTTTGTCAGCCACACTTCAAATTTGTGTTTTATGATACTGTTGAAGGAGAAATGACAGGGAATGTTGCCTTGTTGAGAATCATGAAGAATTACAGATGTGTCATTCATGTTTCTTTAAATTTTACCATACACCCAAAAGGAAGGGATGTATAAAATATCAGTAATCAAATGAATCTTGAACTTGTTAGCAAGATAGATTTGATGCTTTCTTTGAGCAGACATCTTGTTTGACTGGAAAAGATCTTGCCTCCAATTCCTGTCAAACATGTCGGCTTCTTGCTGTCAAAAAGTGCTGTTCCGTTTCTGGTCTTTCAGCATCACTCTTTTGCTATTACAAAGCTGGTGCTGTTGTCTGTCAAGCCTGCACAGTCTCAGTTGGCAGACTTATCTGTCTGCAGCAGGATTAGACAGAAATATGTCTCCTTCACATGATGCTGTAGCCTTAGGGTGCACCAGCCATGGGAAACTTGAGTACATTAGCTTCAAAGAAAATGCAACTTCTTCTGACAGCATATTCTACAAACTACCCTTGAATCCATTCGTCAAGTTGGTTTTTCTATGTCTTTAATATTTACCCTTTGTATTGTTTAAATACTTCACCACTTGTCTCTAATAGTTGGGTATTGTAACAGTAAGTGTTAGACCATTCTATTTATTTTATGTTGGTTAATATATTTCAAGATATAATGAAAAAGTGGCAACTGGTCCAGTACAAAATGGTCCTGTACTTGGCAGCAGAAGATATGTATAAATGGCATGACAAGCTTTAATAAGAAAGAGTTTCCCAAAATTGACGCTGTATCCTGACGAATGGTTTTCTTCAGAAGAGTTAATGTGCTCCATGGATTTATTTGGTGGAGAAAATAAGAAATAATGTGACTATCATTTGTGAAACTCTTGTCATCAGCTTATTTATGCACTGCTTCTGTTATTGCAATCATATTAAAAGAGCAAAATATAACTTCAAGACATAGTTATTTTCATTAGACTGTGTACATACAGTCACGCTCAAATATTTATGGACACATGCACAAGCTTCCAAATGCACATATATAACCACGAATGAACGTTTTGTCTTCCAGGAAACAGCATCTCACAGCATAGTTCTAGTTAGCATGTAAAATATTAGGTCATAAATTGTGTTTATGCTTTTTGGGTTAAGTTGTGTCATTCTTCAAATAGCCTGGTGTTATGCATTATAGCATTTAGTGCCTGTGTAAGCTACTCGCATATTTGCTTCTGTGACAATGGTGGTTCTCATCCATGAAATTTCGTATTGACAGCAGACGTGAAGCTACTAAGAGACTACGTAACTTTTTGCAAATCTGTTGCTTGACCACTGAGAATTCTTCTCTAATGCAGGTTTCTTACAAACACATTTACAGCTAAACCTTTACAAATCCAACCAAAAAGATGAGTATTATGGAGCGTTTACAAAAAGCAATTATTTTCGAAAACTTCAACTCTTGGAGAACAACACACAGAGAATGTATTCAAGGATAAGGTCAGCTGATCTTTAGCAATGATAATGCTGGTGAAAGTTTGAGGGTTTGGGTTTGTCTTTTTTCTCTTTTTGCAATACTTACCTTTTGGGCAGCAGTGAGCAAGTTTTGCCAGGGATTCATCTGCAACATTTTCTGTAAGAAAATATCTATATTTTGCTGAGATAAGCTTTGTGATTCACCTCTGTGCAATCAGGCTTCGCTCAGGCTTTATGGCTAAAGATCTCTCTGTGGTTCATACTCAGCACCTTGGGACTGCAAGAATTATATGGTTTCAGCCATGCTGGGCTTGATTCGAGAGCAGGATGCTGCTGTCAGTACTGAGTGGGAAATCAAAAGAAAGATATAGCTGACAGATTTTAATGCAGAAATAATACAGAAATCTGACTGGAGCTGAGAGTGGCTGGTGTGTAAAAACCTGTGGTGTCAGAAAGGTAGTGAACATAATTGTTGAATAGGGAGAGGCTGGAAACCTGTCGAGAGGAAAGTAAAAAAAAGTTGCACAATAGGGTGAAAAATAAAGTCCAATTTAGCTTTTAGGGTACTAATTCAAAACCAGACCAGGCTGAAGATTTAGCAACACAGGCAGAGATGGTGTTTTTGTCTAAAATTTTTTATACACCCTAGCTGTTGAGTTTGAAGATCTGTGTGTATGGAGGATTGCCACAGTGACTGGGAGCTTAGATATTGTGTGTCTATGCTGCATTTTTTATGAAGGTGTTGGTATCCTTGGGTGCCCCTGCTGTGTTTCACAGTTATATGAACTGAATCCTGAATTAATTATAATATTTATTGTATGTGTTATTAATCAAGGATCATGGTTTAAAAGCAAGATCTCTTACATGTAGTGATTAAGTCAGATTTCCTGCTGATACATGTCTTATATTCTTTAAAAACTTGTATCTGTGAATAATCTTCTTTTTTCTATTGCTAATATGGAGCTATCTGTGTGCTGGATGGCTTGCCATTTCCAGAGTGTAAATTAGTCAATTGGTAGCTGCAAACAGGAGATGAGCCTACCTGCTTTCCCATCTGTGGGAACACTAATTAGAGTTTTCTTTTTCTATTTAGCCATCTTTTTTTTTTTTTACTGAAACTTGTAGGAACTTAATTATGTCTGAGAATTTTGCTGTCCCTTACCCTGTACCAGTTGGATTTTGATAAATTTAAACAGTTGAATTTCTCAGTTATTAATGTAAAAACACTGGAAAAGGCAGCGCAGCCACGTAAGTTTCATTGCCCTAGGAATTAGGGCTAAAAAAATTACTTGTCTCATAGCAAAACTTCAGTGATGCAGCCAAGCAGCCTAAGCCATAGTTTTAGGTCATGTGCAAATATTTATTCCTGCCAAGCATGCATTTTCATATTACAATGGTACAAAAATCAGATTCTTCTCATAATCAAAAGCAATTATACCACTGCCTATCTTAGCAATAAGATCAATAGAATGGAGTGCAGATGCTGCCCAAATACTTATTCTCCATGACTCCACTGGATTATTTTTAAAGTATCCTTTAACTTAATGATATATAAAGATGGTTTTGAATAGTTTCTTCCTTAACTTAATCTTCACAAATGCTCTCAACAATGAGATTTATCTAAATGTCTGATCTGTACTGTTCAGAACAGAAGCTGTTACAATGTTAACTAGACCTTCATTTGTCCTTTGTCATGTGTTAACAGCGGTAATGTTCTGATTTTGTGACTGCAATATAGTTCTCAAGAGTGTAATTTGTCCCAGCTAGACCATCTGAAAACAGATACTTCATGCTCATTCTACCTCAGTAATTCAGTTATTTCTTCAGTAATTAATGTTATTTTAATCAAAGTTTTTATATATACCTCCCTGTATGTACCTGGGCATAACCTAAAGGAATCCCAATAATTTTATGTCCCCTCTTTCTTATTGCAAATTTCTCCATAAATGTCTCTGATTATAACAACAGAAAGTTAATGAAACTGAAAGCCTCGTTCCTGTTTATTGCATAGGTTAGAGTATCTGCTTGAGACCACTCAGGATCTGGCCACATATTTATAACTCCAAATAAATCTGTAAACTGCAGTAAATATAAAATTCTGTACATCTGTTGTTTGGGGGCTGGGGGTGTTTGCTTTTAATGCTTTTAAGGATTTGTTTTGCTTGTTTTAATTCAAAACTTTCTGTAGTCGCTATTATAAAAGTTTGCACAAATGCACAGGAAACCCTTGCAGTAAAAATTATGCAGTCCAATAAAATAAACCATTTTTCTCAGCATGAAGTTGGAACCACTCTTTCAGGCTGAAGTCAAACAAATACTTGAATATGTGCTTAAGTATTTGAATTAAGCATATAGCTACGGCTAAGCCTTTCCTTTGCATGTCTAAATGAATAAGATATGTTTTATTTTGTTTCTGCTTACAGTACTTACGGAATTGTATTATCTATGATAAATTCAACATTCTTCTGTCCAAAATTCACTTAGTTTGGTAAGTATAAATGACCATGAGCATAAGAGTTTTTGAACTTCTCCCCTACATGAACGAATTTGAGAGCTATTACAAAATTTTGTCTATTGCATTTTGATATAAGAAAGTACTTGGATAATTGCTAAATAATTAAACGTCAGAAAGTGATTCTATTCTACGAACAATTTCTGTGCTTTAGAGGGGAACAGCAAAATTTTGCATTAGGGCAAAACTTTCAACAGGGTTTGTGGTTTTTTTTTTTGTTGGTTGTTACTTTCTTTTAACCCTTTCCTACACCCTAAGAATCTCTCTCACAATATAAAACTTGAATGTGAAATTCAAGGTAGATTCTTCTTGGCATATATTTCATCAGCAATGAACTTTCTGTAATCAGAACTTGGAAGCAAAAACATGAAGACTTGCAGCAGTTTTAAATACAGAGTCACAGGGGAAAACAAAAAGTAACTGATGATTGGAGGTCTGAACCAGCTGTTTTCCTGGAGTCCAGGGAGTCCAGGGTTTTGTCATTTAATTCCCTGTTCAAGACTGTAAATACTTGCAAGTGATAGAGACATTGCTCTTTCTGCTCCCACTTATTTTGCTCCCAAAGGAAGAATGGCTGAATCCTAAGACATATCTTTTGCTTTCCTTTTCTTTCTCTCTTGGCAGCTGTGTCAAGTTTTCTCACCTCTTTAAACTGCTTAATACTCAAATTTATGCTCAGAAAACACAGATACTTTACTGAAGAACAGCAACCAAAGGCACAGAACTGGATTATTTCAATGCAGGGTGGAGCTGAGGGGGGAGGCTGAGCTCCCTGCCCTTGCCTCTTAAGCACCACCCTGTCAGGCTCCTTCCCTAACAGCTGCTGATTTGGCTAAAGCTAACAGGCACAGCTTGTCCAGATATCAGGACATCCCTTCATCAGGAACATACCCTGCTGCTTGAGACTTTACTGCTCTTGATCAGAAGGGCTGGCTCAGGCTTTATAAGCAAGACAAGCATCTTGCTGGCAGTTTGTGGGAGTGACGGGCAGCCTGCATTGCCCAGGTCTCTCAAGACCACACTCAGGTGGGTCTGTGCACACCAGAGCCCTGTGCCTTGACAAAGTAACCTGGACAATAGAGTGCAAGGTTGCCTTTTCCATCACTACCGTTCCCTTAGTCAGCCTCAGGGGCAATCCCAGCCCAGTACGTCTCATGGTGGCACCTAGCAGAGCAAGTCCTGTTCTTGGTTCTTTCCTTCTCTCCCCTCAGTCTAGCAAACGTGCTGCCACAAAGGATGACTGAGAATTCCTTTGCAAGGAGAGGGAAGTGGGTTCCCATTTGCAGCTCACACTTGGCAATCAGGAGGAGGATGGACATATTGGGTCAGATAAAGATGAGTTTAGACCTATAGAAGGGTGGTGAGAAAGCACAGGGATCAGGAACAGTTAGGGGAAGATTTCCATGCTTGAATAAAGTGTGGGAAAAGAGAAAGTCCTCATGAAAGTGAACCATCTGTACTGATATGTACTCTAAAACTCTCCTGCCCTCTTCTAACTTCTGTCCCACCCAGAGTCCTTACAACAGTGCTGTCTTCCTCAAACCCCTTCAACTCATTTCTTCTCTTAAGAATTCATCTGAACATATAACTTTATCTCATTGCCCCTGAAAAATTCCACCTTATCTACAGGGCAGAATGCTTTGAGATTACTTGGTTGATCAGTGTTGTGGTACCCAACAAATACAATGTGCCCAGGTGGCAGTCAGTGGTGACAATGTCAGCCTTCATATTTCACAGTCATCTCTCCAGGCAAAAGAAACAACTGTTTCACTGTGCTTGCAAAAAGAAAAACTCTTGTATTACCCTAGCTGTAACAGCTTTAAGAATTCTAGTCCAGAAATAACATTTCTTGCTTGAGCCTGCCTGAACAGTGCAACAGAGGATTAGGACTGTCAAGATACAGGCATCTACTCTCAGTCATCTTGGTGAGAAACAAGTAGGGAGTAGAGGGCTTTTGTCTCTGCCAGACCTTCCAAAGTCCCTGCCTTGCTTCCTCAAGATGCTTTGCAAACCTGCACAGATATGAATGCAATTTGCAGCATTTGACTCTAGTACCCTGTCTGGTTGGTCTCCATCTCCTGTTTTCAACATAGTTCCCCAAGAGTTTCTTTTGATTTCAGTTTGCCTCCTGCTTCTGACTTGGTTTGATGTTATTGTTTCTCCAGACACTAGAAAACTCATTCAGTCAATGCTATGCTGTATTTTTTTCTTATTTTCTCACTTCCTTAGTCAAGAGAAGAAGAAACATATAAGTATCCAATGGAAGTCTGCAGTGAGAGCTGACCTTGAGACTGATTGTTCTTTTGATGGTATAATAGATCTTATTTGCTGTATGCTACTAAACTGTGTGAACTGTAGGCAACGAACGGCCAGAGTCCTACTATGGCTACTATGAGCAGTGCAAGCTCTTATTTCTGTAGAAGAAACTAAAAGGTCAAGATAACCTGAAGAGATCTCTCAGAATTTACCTTCTTGCAAAATTTCAGAATTGACTTCCAGCCTATTCTGTTTTTCACTGCAAATGCCTTGTCTCAAACTTGTAGCTGATATTTCCTGTTTGATGTGAACAGAACAGACAGTTGTCAGCTGCTGCCAGTGCAGGGGGGAAAGATTCCTTCTGAATCTTGTCAGAAATGCTGTTTTGAGGTTAACCCCATTTTATTATGCAAATACCGCAGTCCTAAGCAAAATCTGGATGACCCACCTCTTAGAAATCAATTACAGATTTTGAAACTTCTGATGAGGTTAAGTCCTGCATGCCCCATCAGACTACTGCTTTGTACAGATTTCAGTCCTTGGTAGTTTTTACTTAGCTGTTTCTTCACTTCTTTAATGAGAGAATAGCACTTCTCCAAGTGCTTGAATAGCAACCAGATCTTTCCAAGAGGCTAGTGTAGCACTGAACCTCTTGTTCAGGCAGTAACAAAGCAGTCTGTGTGGAACTAAGAATGAAGAGAACTGGGGAGAGTGATACTGTTTTAATGCTCTTCTTGTTGACATCTAATTCCCTGGATACTCTTTGAAATAGTTACTTTTCTATAAAACCAGCAGGGCTGTTGCCATTAAGAGACTTCTTGATGTGTCTTGCTTCAAGAGAATTTTTCATGCTGTAACTTATGTACACATGTGCATGCCTATGCATAGAAATATAGTTACTGAATTTATGGCACAAGCTATTACTGCTTTCCCTTTTAAGCAATCACAAACAAGACTATGAAAAATTAAAGGCGGCTACAGTGGAGCTGTTGATGCACTAATGTAGAATTACTTAATCTATATCTAAGCAGTTTGATCCATGCTATCAATACCAAGATGAAAGGATAGTTTCTGCTCTTCTAGTAACTAGCCTTTTTAGAATTCTGTCATGCTGAATTACATGGCTCTTATCATTTGCAGATCTTTTTTGAAAGCAGCCTCAGGTTACATGCATATTGGATTACCACGCATCAAAGAGATTAAAATAGGTGTGTTGTAGAGATAAGGGTTTTTTCTTTTTCTACTTGCAAAAAAATATTACATTAAAAAGACTCTTCAGAAGAAAACAAAAAGGGGTGAAAGGAACCAAACTGAGAGAAGGAGCTCATAGTAAATTGCAGAATGGCTGACAGATTCCTGACAATAAACACAGGTGTTTTGTTTCTTGCTTTAATGTGTTTTATGTCCTCGTGAAGAAGCATAAAGTTAGGCATTAACGTGTGAGAATAGAAGCTACTTACACATTACCAGCTCATTTTATAGTTTTGTGAAGTTATAAAGAAAATGGCAGTTACTTTCAGATGGTAATTTTCTCAGGTACTCCTCACTGACAGACCTGATGTTAATTTATAGGTGACCGAATATCTTTCAAAATGCAACACTTCAATTTATTCAGCAATTTTAGAAGAAGAGTTAAGGTGGGGCATCTGGTTTTAGGATTTCTTTTATCCTGAGGTTTGTAAATTTGAAAGTGGCATTTGATCCCATTCCTATTACCTATTAGCAAAAATAAAAAAGCCAGCAACATGAAATTGTGAAGAAATTATATGCTGCTATTCATAAAAACATTTCAAAGAGCTGCCTGTGCACGGAAGGATCAAAACCAATTAGGAGATCATTGAAATTGCAGTTAAAATTTGAAAGAAGAGTAATTCTCTCTGGAAGAATGGCATATACATATATGTCTACCTCGTACTCTTGTTTACTGAGGGAAAGTCCAAGCTCAGAGAAAGGCTTTTGGCCTTCACACCAATCCAGTTCTTGAAAGCTGACAGATTAACTGATGTTGATTCAAGGAGCTTTGGTGGTGGTGTTTGATGGGAAGGTCTCCTGTATTGAGTAACTCAACTTGCAAAATAAACAAAAGACTGAAACACTGTGAACTGTATCAAGTATAACCCAAAAGAGGTTATCTATGGTGCAGGATATTCTCTAGACAATCTAAAAAGGACTGGGTTTGGAAACTTCATGGCTTACACATATACCTCCAGATGATGTGAATATTTTTATTTAGAGCATTATAAGGAAAAAAATGTGTTAGTCTACTAGCATCATTAACTACTAGGATTAAAGACACAGTATTAGAAGGAAGTAGAATGTAGCTAAGATTCTAGAAGGTGTAGGGGAATTTCATTTGAATCATAAAATCATAGAATAACCAGGTTGGAAGAGACCCACCAGATCATCGAGTCCAACCATTCCTATCAAACACTAAACCATGTCCCTCAGCGCCTCGTCCACCTGTCCCTTAAACACCTCCAGGGAAGGTGACTCAACCACCTCCCTGGGCAGCCTGTTCCAGTGCCCAATGACCCTTTCTGTGAAAATTTTTTTCCTAATGTCCAGCCTAAATCTCCCCTGGCAGAGCTTGAGGCCATTGCCTTTTGTCCTATGCCCTGTCACTTGGGAGAAGAGGCCAGCTTCCTCCTCTCTACAACGTCCTTTCAGGTAGTTGTAGAGAGCAATGAGGTCTCCCCTCAGCCTCCTCTTCTTCAGGCTAAACAACCCCAGCTCTCTCAGCCGCTCCTCATAAGGCCTGTTCTCCAGACCCTTCACCAGCTGAGGACAACTGTGTATATTTTTCACCACATCTTGACCAAGGAATATTCAGATTTAATACTGACACTGAAACAGAGTGGCAAGCAGCTAAACTCTGGTGGTCTTACTTGCCTATCCCTGAGTGGCACAGAAGTTACCATTCTCATTCCTCCTGGCAAGGGCTGTAATGGAATAAGGAGCTCCCAACCAAGTTCCTCTTGTTAAAGCACATCTTGAGGAGAGAGGCAAGTGTTTTCCATCTGTTTGTGCATCAGTGCTGTAGCTCATTCTTTGTGACAATAAAGGTGATTCAGCACACAGAATCTGGGAGCTTTGTAGGGCTCTATCCTGTAGGGCTTTATAGTGGTGCATTGCCCAATCCCACTCACCCCTGCTATGCTTTCTGTCTACAATAGCATGCTTTGTAACTCAGATGTAGCTGTGTTTTGTACTATGCTATTTCTTGTACATATTTCTGAGTACATCCTCAAGATTATAGGTTTATCCTTGTAATCAAAATGTCATTCAGATTGCATTCCAAGATCAAGCTCTTTATTGCACTAGTAGTGATGAATCCCTGAGAATGCCTAGTATCAATCACTAAATCTATTGATTTAGGAGCATTGACTGAAGATTAACATAATGACCACTCAGCTTTTCTAAAATACTGTATAAACTTAACAATGGTCTGTGCCTCCCACATGTATGACTCAAGATCATAAACACAGCAAAGCCAAAACGTAACATTTGGCTTTTCCTTAAGCCTGCCATCATCTTATGAGCCTACAGATAATAACTCTGAATTCAATCCACAGGGACTGTATTCATACCAGTTGATTTCGCTGAAATGATTTCTGGCAAATTTAACCCTTCCCAGGGAAGTGGTCTGCCTACGGGTGCAATCTGCTGTTTCCTGATGGAGTCAAGACAGTGGGATTTACAGAGGAACAACCCAATTTTCTGCCTGTTCATCAGGTCATGTTTGAACATGCTATATGAATTACTTTGCAGTCAGAAGCCAATAGTTTACAAAACTAACGCATATTATTTTTCTGTAACCTCATCACCTGCGGTGTTCAGAAGATCATTGTTTTAAAATTTATTATCTAGCAGTAGCAATTGGCTTACTGGTAGGCCTGGTAGACTAACTTTTGTAGCAAGACTTGACGTATGTTTTGACTTAGTTTTTGTGAAAGAAAAAAGAAAAAATCAATCAGGAAAACTGAAATTCTCAAATTTGAAGGGCTGCATCAAAATAAGAAAATATGTCAGCTAATGCATACTAATCAATGCTTTGTTTTTCACCTAGAAGTTTCCAGTGAAAAAGAAGTCTCAACCAGCATAAGTAGTTCATCATGTAAGGAAGTCCATGAAAATGTGAATGTGCTGATTCTGAGCTAAAAAATACTGATAAATTTCATATAAAGGCAATCCAGGAATAAGTTTTTAAAGATTCTCCATTATTCTGCAATTAGTTACAACGCTAAGGTTATTTCAAGGGAAAGAAAGTAGATTTGATAACTTGTTTTCTTTCTTATTTCTCAGATAATTTATTAGTATTGAGGTGGGAAATCTGACTAGTTATTACCGGTTCCATTGCATTATGTCTGAGCTTATATAAGGGGTTGTTTTTTTCATTTCCTTTAAGCACTTTGTTAGCAATTTTATTTCTATACTTGGGACTCCAGCAAGAGTGAGAAATACATTTTAATAAATTTAAAATATGTTATAAATTTTGAATAAGAAACTTCCTCCTAGATTCTTGAGAGCTTTTGGATGTAGACTAAGGTGACAATGGACTTCAGGGTCTTTGGCAAACAGTGGACCTAACCTGGAGCTTTAAGGTTTGCCACGAGCCATACTAAGGTATCTTTTACTTACAGATAAGTCTTGCTGATGTCTTGTTTTGCAGACATATCTTTAATTATAAGATTTTACTCACATTCCATCACTTCCTTGAAAACTTGTGATACTTAAAGTTTTCAATCCTTTGCTTAGTGCTGCTGAGTTCTTGCCCAAATAATCTAGGTCCAGATGATTATGATGTCTTAATTAAAAAAAAATTCATTTCATGTGAGGAATAAGGATCAGAGGGATTATTAAAAGCAGAGTATTTTCTTCTGTGCTAATACATTTCAAAATAAATGTCAAAGGAAGAGAATAACAGAGTATATGTCAGCAGTTCAGTGTCCTCAGAGCAATGCATCAATAACTTTTTAAGATCTTCTGGTTCTTTCATTTCGTATTTAATTAGGCTTTATAATTTTAATAGTAATTTCTTTGAAATTAATACATTGATGCATTCAAATATTGGACTTGAGCTTTGAGAGTGAAATTCCAAGATCTTCTGACATATCACAAAAATCTTATGGCAGCATAAGATCTAAATTCATACTTCAAGAATTTCATACATTGCTCTCTCATTCTTCACAGCTGCTAGCACCTAGCTGAACAAAATGTGTCTGGTTGTTCTAATGCCTGAATTTTGGTATCTTTCCTCACATTGATGCCATTTATCCCAAATTCTCTTGATGCTAACACTAGTGTTGTAGGGGGATGATTTGTGAATTGTGAGTTTTGAAAATCTTAAATCCCCTGTAGCGATAAAGGAACAATGAATGTTTGGGGAACAATGGGGGTTGGAACAGGACGATCTTTAAGGTCCTTTCCAACCCAACTATTCTATGAATACTCCTCTGTAGCTACAGAAATGGTTCTCCTAGAGGAGTGCCAGTTCATCATGGAGAGCACAGGACAAAAATGATCACAGTTGGGTGCAGGGACTGGCTTCAGAACTTAATTTGCTCCTTCCCACAACCAGGGACTGGGATTATGAGTGGATCTCCAAGAGCCTGAGTCCTGCTCTTTGTCAGATAGTAAGCCCCCTGCATTATAAGTGTAGCCAGCTGGCTTAGAAGCCAAGTGCAACTCAAGAGTCAGAGTTTGGTCTTCCTGGCTGTAGCATCTCATCTGAATGGTTCTATTGCACAAAGCTGTTCAGTCACAAATCCCACATTTTGTTCATAGCACTGGTTCAATGCGTGATCTTAAGGAAGTCAAATCGCTCATGATTAAGCGAACCCTGACTGGATACTAGGTGCCCACCAAAGCCTCTGTCACTCTCAGTCCTCAGATGGACAGGGGAGAGAAAATATAACAGGAAAATCATAGGCTGAGATGTGGACAGGGAGAGATCACTCATCAATTGCCATCACAGGCAAAATAGATTTGATTTGGGGAAAGATTAATTTAATCTGTGCCAATTAAATCACAGTAGGGTAATGAAAAATAAAACCAAATTTCCTCCCACCTTTCCCTTCTTCTCAGACTCAACCTCATTCCTGAGGCCTGTACCTCCTCCCCACCCAAACAGCCCAGGAGGATGGAGAATGGTGTTGTGGTCAGTTCATCACAAACTGTTTCTACTGTTCCATCCTCCTTAGGGAGAGGACTTCTCACGCTCTTCCCCTTCTCTAGCATGGTGACCTTCCCACAGGAGGCAATCTTCATGGACATGAGTCCATCTGACAGGCTGCCGTTCTTTACAAACTGCTCCAGCATGGGTCACTTAAATAGAGTGCAGACCTTCAGGAATGCATTTCACCAGCATGAGTCCCCTCTTCCCCTATGGGGTCATAAGTCCTGCCAGCAAACCTGCCAAACCTGCTTCGGTGTGGGCTTATCTCTCCTCAAGTCGTGCCAGGAGCTTATTCCAGCATGGGCTTTCCACGGGGTCATAGTCTCCTTTAGGTACATTCACCTGCTTTGGATGGAGTCCTCCCCAGGCTGCAGATGGATATCTGCTCCACCATTAATCTGCATGGGATGCAGGGGGTCAGCCTGCCTCACCATGTTCTCCACCACAGCCTGAAGGGGAACCTCTGTTCCAGTGCCAGAAGTACCTCTTCCCCTCCCCTTCCACACTGACTTTGGTGTCTGCAAATATGTTTCTCTCACATAACCTCACTCCTCTTTTTGGCTTCAGCTGCTGTGTGCAGTTCATTCCCCTCCTGCCCCCTTCTTAAATATGTTATCACAAAGGCATTACCACCATCACTTGGCTTTACCCAGCAGAGGGTCTGTCTTGCTGGCATTGGCTCTATCAGAAGTGGGGGAAGCGTCTAGCAGCTTCTCACTGAAGCCATGGTTGTAGTCCACCTGCTGCTAAAATCATGCCACATAAACCCCGTATGTTGCTGTATAACAACTGATGGTGAATGCTACACTTTGTGTTTATTATAGCATTCAAATTCTACTCAGAGAGTTTCCAAACAACAATTTTGGGACCCTGACTTCTTGGAAGTAAAATATTTCATCTTTTAACAGCCCATCCTGGTGTTTTTCCTGTAGTCCAGTCCCTGGGAATATTCCTGGATTTTAAGTAGCTCTCCATCAAGAAAGAATAATTTTCATTGTAGATTTCTTTCAACACAATTTTTTTTTTTTCAAAGTGCAGCTACTATGTTAGTTCTGTTATTTAGTTTAGCTGTGTTTGGAAATTCTGTTACAGGGGGTAGGTTAAGTGATTAAATAGTTTCAAAATCTGCAGTAAAAACCAAGCCCTACTATTGAACTCTCATCTCTTTTCTTACTCTTAGAAGGATTCTGAAAACATTGGGAAGTACTTACCATAATTACGTTTTTTAAATATTGCTGGATTTTTTTTCTTTACCAGATACAAGTCAATTAATTTCATTAGTATTTTACATTAAGAGCAGAATAATCATAAAAAAGAAAAGCAGGTGTTGCAGTTATGCTTAAAGCATAAACAGTTACAGATCTGGCAGGAAGGAGGACAGGGGACCTTTGGTTCAATGCTAAGCATGCCTGAGAGTAAACCTCTGCTTTAATAAATGATTAATTATGCCGAAATGTATATTGCTTAAAGCATTTGTGGTTGAGTAGCATTTTTAGGGCATTAAGGGATTAAAGTGAAAGAAATTTGGTTTATCATACAATTAAAACTATTTAGAAATAGGCTTTAATTCCTGCTGCATTCAGGAAAACAAAAGTGGTCTGATTTTTTATCTTCACTCATCTCAGATTATTTTTGTCTTTGTCTTTATACAACTGAGTTACACATTCTTCTGAATAAATTCTAAATGGCTGGTTAGCAGGAAAGTAAAAGCAAGCCTGAACTCTTTATAGCATTAAATTAAGGACAAATTACTAAGATTATTTTTGTGATTGCTATCTATCGTAGACTTTAGTAAAAATAATCACACAGTGGAAGTGTAAAAACTTTGATTAAGAGTTAATCTGTTGTAGTTCAGATGGCATTAAGTTATAAGTTATTACTGGAGAAACTGATTCAATCAAATTTGCAGAATGGTGACAGTTTTTCTCTCAACCAAGACAAAATCTCAGTAGATAATTAACTGTAGGTTTTGAGATTCTCTGTCTGAAAGAGCAAGGCTAGAAGGTATTTCGGAACAAAAACAGACAAAGAAACTGAGCAAAAATACTGTGTTTATGTTTAGACATGTCTGTAATACAATTCATTTTTAAAAAGCCAACTGCAACAATAGAATTGGAATGTCTAAACAGGTCAAGTACAACTGTTTTGTTTAGCCAACATACATCATCAGCTTTCTTTAAAATTTAAGATCTGTGCTACAATTTCTGAACTAGAAATCCAACTACATTTTATTTTGTTAAAAAGAAAGCTAGCATTCTGACAGTGACTGAACTGATGCTGTAAACAGGAATCTTACCTATAATATTTTTTAGCAGAAGGAGGAATAAAGGATTTCACTTTCTACGTAACATGCAGTAATGACTAACATTTAGATTCTTTAGTGTGTTAAATAATATTCCATATTTGATGCAGCATATAGATATTCTGTTATAAAATATGTTTGGTTTCTCTGTCTTTCTCAACCTTTTATCACTGGCCTTGTAATGCCATCAAAGTTTTATGGCATATGATGATTGTGAAGTCACTTGTTTTCCTTGAGAGATAATAAATTTTGAGTTTCAGTACTGCTGAAATGTTGCCAGTCAAATAAGTCTTGATATGATGTCCAGTGAGGACAAGTGAGTGTGCTTGTGATGGAACCAGATCAGCCTACACTTTTCACTCTGTGATTAGTGTAGTATTCTGAAACCTTTCTAAATATTAAGATTTTAATTGAGACATATAATTCATCCAAGGCAAGGCCATTTTCTATTTTTTTTATATTAAGGAAAAGACATAATTTACAGAGGTATTAGAAAAAAATTTAAAGTCCAGTTGTAAAAGCTACCATAGTGCTACCTGGAGTGTTGTGAAGAATAAGAGCAGAAAAGCAAACAGACAAAGTCAAATAGATTTAAATTGACCTGAGGAACTTCTATAGGCTATTCTAGTTGTTCCAAAAGACAAATACGGGAGATCAATCAAAGAAGAAATAAATATACCTCTAGATCTCATGAGCAGCTTCTTGTCAGAAAATAACCTAGGCGTATTCACTAGAATAATTAAATTCTTAAGTTTCCAAGAAAGTCAGGAAGTCATCAGAATAAAAGGAAGTTACGATTTCAAATTTCCATTCCTGTAGAGAGTGCATTTTAGATCAAAATTGTATAAGCTATGTATAACAGTGATTGTGGGAATGCCGTCGATGTGATTTCTGCCCCTTCTCTCTCTTTGTCTCCCTCCCATTACGTTATGATGTGCATGTCAGATCAGATCCGAGGGACCTGGGCTGTGTTCGGGGATTCATTTCTGTAACTTTGGGTGGTTGCATCCCTGTGTCTTGGCTGTGCGCCCCAGTATCTCGGTGTGTTCATGTTTTCCGGAGCCAGAAATAAATACTGCTTTTGATATTCACCTTAGGAGTGACCATATTGGCCTCCGGATCGCCACATAGACAAATGAATCCACTTTCCCCCCAGTCAGGGCCAGACACAAGTGTGTGGCTTGTGGGTCCGGGTTGTGACAGCACTATAGATGCCCTTCCCTCCCTCTGCTCATTTAGTGCAACCTGTGATCTGTATCTCCAGATTGAATGCAGTGGTAACAGTACAGCAGTGTAAATTTTAGCACCTGTTGTTTATAGAAGTGCAGACAGGAGAGCAGCAGCTAGAGGATGTTTCCCTTGAAGAATGTGCTGCTGAAGTCTTCCTGGGCACTAACCTGTGCACTTCTCCATACTCATGTAAATTGGGTATTCATTCATCTTCTTGTAATATAATAAGGAGTCCAGTATTTTTATAAAAGAGATTTAAAAAAAAGAGAGTTTTTAAAAATGTCCACTCTTCTCTTTTTCTCCTTGAAAAAAGTTAATATTCTAGTGAAAAAAAGTTATATATGCATTTTGAACTTGTAGTAAGAGATGAGTGTGGTGAATGAAGGTCACAATTAACAGGGAGAATAGAGTTTTGTAAGGAATAGTCTCCCTACTGTTAACCCACAAGTACTTATTAAGTATTTAATATGGTACAAGACATGGTATTGTGGCTTATGCCTGTGGAATATTGCAAGGAATCAAGACATTGAGCAGAAACATAAATAGATAACTTGCTGTATTCCTTTCTCTTTGCCACTTAAAGTTAAGGTGGGATAGTTCCAAACCTGATGTTCAGATGGATACTTGCGTCTACATGATGACTTAGTGAACTACTCAAAACGTCTCCCTCTCCCACTCCCTCTCCTCTCTCGCAACCACTGCTTTTGCCTCACAGAATGCTTTTTAGTTCCCATGTGCTTTGGCAGCAGTAAATATTTTTTGATGATTTAGATTGGATTCACACGTGGTCCATGTTGAAGAATTAATTACTTTTGGTTTTGCATGGAATAGTCATTGAAAGCTAATTAGCACTGTCTAGTACTCCCTTCCCTCCTTGCCACATGCTGTTAAGAGAGCAGAAATGTCATAGGACTGGGCATAACTTTCTTTCCAGCAGCTGAATTAGAGTGATACTCTCTCCCTAGGATGTAAAGCGTGACATTTCAAACAGGAGTGATAGGAGATGGTCTTGGTGTTGCTCAGTCTAACAGAATTTGAGCATGTAAGGCGTTTTCACAGATTTTGAACTAAAACAATAGTGTGCAAAAGAAACATTGATAACATGATTTGTTAGGCCTGGAATACAATAAATGAGCTGTAACATATAAATTGGATATCTGTGCACTTAAGTAAAAACAAGACTTTCAGCAACAAGCCAGGAACTCTTCAGCTAAGGCAGCCAGAGGAACAGAAGGTCCTTGGAGCATTAATTAATTAGAGATTGGCTAGGGGCCAGCTGTGAAAAACACAGTTAAACTACTTTCAGCTGACGTAAAGCCAAAACTCATCTAGAATGTTATACTCTGATCTAGTTAAGCATGTTTGCAAGGTATTGGAACAGGTGAAGCAGAAAAATTTTTAGGTGGATACAAATGAGGGCCTGGAGAACTCCCCCTGGCCTCCAGAAAGGAGAGGAGGAATATGGGCCTTTACTGGGCTACAAATCCACCCTTGAGGATTTCTCAAGCAACAGCACAGTACCTTGCAACAGGAACAGTCTTACTGGGATTGTGGTAGGGAGTTTGCTTCCAAGTAGTTCTTCTACTGCTTGGTCTAGGATTAAAAGACTGTGTCTTTTCCCACCATGTGAATTCCACCTGCAGAAAGAGGTAAGTCCAGCTTACATGTTAATACATCTGCCTTGCAAGACCTATCCAACATCCTTTCTGGGTTATTCTGACAAAACAAGAGCTGGGTGTACACCACTGTCCAATGATCAAACCAGAATGAAAGCAAGAAGAAAAAGAAACAAAAAAAAACACCAGCCACCCCATCAAAGCTCAAAACAATGTTAATGCATTGATCAGTGTACATTTGTACATACACAACAGAATTTAAAATTATGAATATACACATAGAGTATGAATAAATGCCGTCTGAAAATCTGAATTTCCAGAGCCTATTAACTGATACATGTATGAATGGAACTACATAAAATGATATGCTATAGTAGGAGTTTACACTGAATGCTACTGAAAAGTTCTTTGGGTCATGTAGACATGAAGTGTATGGATTTAAATGTTTACATCACACACATAAACAATATTTGCTATTTTCTGTAAAGGAAAATTTAACTTAATCCATCTCATAAGCAGCACGTGAAACTCTAACAGACATACTTCTGTTTTATAATGGTGTTCCCATAAATCACACACAAAGTGGTAGTTTCATGCAGTCTCAAACTCCTAGGTTAAATGAGAACTAGTAATTGGAATTAGCTACTGTTTTTGTTGGACTATCTTTGGATATATTCATCAGAATTAGTCAAAAAGCTAGAAATGTCCTACTATGTGGTAGTGTTCAGTAAGATATCTAAACTGTTGATGCTGCTAGTACCTCAGTAGAAAAAATAGATTATTGATTTTCTTAGCTATTAAAATGCATGGATTATCCACTGCAGTAGTGATAATTATTTGCAATGTATAGATCAAAAAAATATCTATTGCCTTCAGAATCAAATGCAGTTAATAATGTTCAGAAATACTCTTCAGTGGAACCAAGCATTTCAAAGATGTTGAATGCACAGGTTTCTATAAAGTACCTTTTCCCTCAGACTTTCCTTCAGTTCTTTGAACAACTATGTTCTGAAATTTAATTTTTAGAGCAGTGGAAATCTATGATAAATGTCAAACTGCATAGGACATTTAATCAGATAACTTATTGCAATGCTATTACAAGTTAACCTATGCCAGATGCTGTATTTCCTTTTTGAGTAAGAAACAGAAAATGTTCATGTGGGATGACATGCACAAAGAGAGTTCCAGAGCTTTAAAGTTCCAACAGCCTTGTAACGCTATTTGACACACTCAAGTGTCTTGCACTTTAACACATTAATTATGGAAAACAGTGATATCACCAAGAATGTTTTTGCCTTGAGTATATCAGCACTAGAAGCTGCAATTCACTCTGAAAAACTCTGAGCTGGTGTATCTTGCTGGTTTTTGTTGCTGGCCTTTTCTTGGCCCTTTCAGGGGAGGAATAGGGAGTTAGGGATATTAGAGAGAATTATATGTTCCCGTTTTCAGGGGAGAAGACTTAATTTCATAAGTTTGGCAGTCTTATTTATTTCTCCCACCTATGCAGGAATGAAGTAAGCTGGGTGACGCTGCTGATTTCAACACTGTGTGTCCCAAAATCTGGACATTAGCTGCCGAGCAACAGGAGTTTGATAGTGATGTTAAGCCCTAATGGATTTTTTTTTCATTCTGTGGGATACCTAGGAAGCTTGTTCTATGTATTTGGTTTTCCAGAAGGTTTATTCATATAGGATGCTGTTGGCCCATTTTAGTGTGTGCAGAGCAGAGTACACTGGGAAAAATAGATGTTAAGGATGGAGGCCTTACCCATGCTTTCAACAAGCTGTCCTGAGCTTTTTCATCAAATCTAGCTAAACAGTTATGTACTTTCCCTTCCATGAATAGTTCTTTGCAGTCTGAATAAGGCTTTGCAGACAGAATAATAGTGTTCTTTTGACCTGGAGAAAAAAAAAGATGGTAATGCAGTGGATAGTTCCTATCCCCTCATTTTGAGACAAGGGTTTTTTTCGACTTATTCAAGAGATGTAACTTATTTTTGTGTGTATTTTTAAATGTGTAGTACAATTCTCAATGGGTAACCTATACCATGATTCACTGTCTTTCTGTTATAAGTAAACATCTTCTTTCACACGAAAAAATCTTATGTTTCTCCCTACCAGACAGATTATCTCATGTTTCACATAGGGATGGTGCTGAGCATAGGTAGTTGCTGTGAAGAAAATGTCTCTTTCCAAGTCATTCTACATGAGTACCCCTCAAAAGCAAAGCCCAAAAGTGGATGTTATTTGTTTTCCTTTAAATTAACTTTTACCTGCCTGTCCATCAAGTATCTGATTTTATTAATTTCTTCATTTTGCGTAATGCAGAACAGTGACTTACCAAGGAATGCATGTGCTTGGTGATTTGAGTTGTTTGGATGCCTCTCCTCTGTCTCCCTGTACCATAAAGAGCTTTTGTTTTACTTAGGTGTATGCATTTGGAGGCGTTTTCAAATTGACATACAGTAGATAAAATTATAAATATTTTTTAGGTTGATATATTAAGGCACAATGCATTAAGAGTGTGTAAATTGAAGCTTACCGCTTATTTTCATAATCAATCTTGACTTTTCTATTGACCTTCATTTCCTCAGAGTACTGTTGCAGGAAGAGATCACAATTTTTTCAAGCCATATGTTTTCTGAAGAGAGTTGTATGTCAAAATTACTAAAAATAAAGCAAATAATTTTATCCCCAATTGCAAAATGCACAATAATGCTGAGTAGCACGATGTTGTCTGATTTGCATATATCTTACTTTTATTACCATAATATCTTTCTATTGTTGGCATTCTTTACCTACGCTCTCTATCTTTATACTCTCTATTTTTGGTTAATTTAGAATATTCTTGGTTATGGCCAAATTAGTCTGAGATTACCGTCTCTGCCTATGGTGATATTTATTTCTTCTTCAATGTCTTCCCAGATCTTTTTGAACAGTGCATTTGAAATTACCCTCTCCAGTTGTGGCACAATAAATCATGACAGTTGGAATCACCTAAGGTCAAAAACCTTTTTCCAGAAGGACTTGCATACTAAATGCATTGAGAAACGCGTTGTAACTCTTAAAAGGCAAAGTGATGAATAAGTTATCAAAGGAACTTTTAACAAGAGTGGAAGTAATATAGATCCCACAGGAAGCTATTATGACCCCATTAATACCACAAGCCAAAGTTTTACTTTCTGAATATAATCTAAATTGCATTGAACTCACCAGCTATCAAGGGAAATAGTTGATGTGGTCTTGTGGTCGATTCATTCCTTTGATTTCTCCAATTGTCCTTTTCCCTCCCCTCTTTGTTTACATGAATGGTTCAAATTCAATTACATAAGGTACGGTGATTTGGAAAACCATTGTTTGTAACAGGGTGATGTTCCTTGATGCTTATGAATAATAGTGAAAATTTCTGTGATGATCCATATGTGATGCATTCAAACCTTAAGGTACTGAGACTTGAGCCATACAGTCCTCCATGTGCATTGCTCTTCTAGATCCTCTGAGCATGTTAGGTTTTGGATGCACCCTTCCTGAAAGGCTCGGAGCACCATGACCAGCACAGCACTGAAGCAGATGCTTGGCTTTGCTGGAATTAGTACTTTTCAAGCTGAAGGTGTGCTTGGGCAATATGGAAAAGATGGCCAAAGGTACCTCATGACTTACCTCACCTATGTATGAATAAGAAATTTTGGTTAAGGGAGTGGTTTTTCTGTTGTGTAAACCATCTGCAAATCATGAATACTAAGGTGCTGTGGGTGCTAAAATGAGTGTCTGTGCACAGGGTGAAGAGGAAACCTATTCTGAGAGTTGGAAGTGTTAAGATTATGGTTGGACTTGATGATCTTACAGGTCTTTTTCAACCTAAACAATTTTGTGATTCTGTGAGCATGATGTATGTCTGCGTGCATATGTAAAAGTGCTCCATGAGGAAGCACTTGCCTGCACGCGTATTTTGGGAGGAGGCCAGCCCCAGCTGGAGGCACTGCTGTAATTAGTGGTGGCAGCTCTTTCCTGACCATGACCAGGCCAATAGCTGTGGTCAGCCAAGAGCACCATCCTCCATACAAGCTTCCAGCTTGAGGAGCTGCACTTACAGCATTCCTAAAGCCCATTATGGGACAGCTGTTCTCCACCTGCTTAGCAAGTCAGGGCCAGCCAAGTGATTGTTGGCTGATGGAGGTTGTGCTGGGCAACAGAGTTGGCTGCAGCCCTCGTCCCACCTATGCTGTACTATCCATCACCCAGCGGTCCATAACACAGCCTCAGCGCTGATCCTGCAAGACACCTCATCTGTCAGCCCCTGGGCCATCTCCTAGCTGGCAATGGCTGTTGTCTGACACCCTTCCCCTGCAGCCAAATAATGTCATGACTAAGCATGACTCCATTGTTTCTCTTCCCTTTCCCTTTCCCCTCACTTACTAGGGGATAACGGCAAACAACTGTTTCCTCCTGAGCAGCCTCCTGTGAGCACAGTGACACACTGGGTCTTGACCAGCTCTGCTCCAAGCAGTTTTATGGCACATGGCTTTTCTATCTCATCTTTTTTTGTCAGAGAGGTTAGCTCATCCTCACGAGTTATATAAATGCATCCCTGGAATAGATATTATGCTGCAGTTAACTGCTAGCAGCATTGATTTAACCTGGAAAGAGTTAACTCCATTTGTTCTCACAAAACCACAAAAAGCATATTGTTTAAAGACAAGATTTTGCACTTTCACTGTTTGGGAGAGTGAGACCTAGTTCTGGTATATTTAAGGAAAATGTCTAGGTCAAAGGAAAAAAAAAGTTTGTCTTTTGACTGCATTTTCTCCAGAAGGCAGCTAACAGGCTGCACGCCTGCCCTTCCCACCCCCAGCAGTTAAAAGTTTCCAGCACTTTGCACAGCTTTGTTTTTAAACCAGATCTCCTTATAGTGTCCTCACACAGGAAAGTTTTTAAAAATAATATTAAGTGACTTGAGCATGTTAAAACTCCTCATGGCATATAAATGTGTTATTTCAAATATTTCTTACTTGTATATAGCTTGTGTGTTTCTATGCATTTAGCATTGCTAAGCAGTGACAGGAACTCCATGGTGAAGCATACCAGCTACTAAAAGTGTCTATCCTTAGCTTCCTTGTTATTGTGAGCGGAGTCAAAGAAGGGGCTCTACTAAATGGAATGACATCGCATGCAGCAGTCCACAGTAGATTGCTGCTAAATAGCCTTCACTCACAGGTTTTCCTTAAAGAAGGATTTGTGTGGACCTAATGTGAAACAAAGAAACTTCATCCTTCATGCTTGACTCAGGCAAGCTCCAAGCATTCCCGGGTACCTTGACATAGTAGAGAATGATCCCGAAATGTCTGTCTTCCTTAGTGAGGTGGAAATTTTATGCCATTTCTGGCCTTTGAGAGAAGCTTTTGCAGTTTTTTTGTAGTTGTATTTTTTTATTATTATTATTATTCTACAGGATCTAAATATAGGGCATATGCTTTATATTACTATTTCTTAACCAACTTCATCTAAAATATTTATTAATGTCTCATTTATGTTGTTAAGTTGTTAACTCCACTTCCCTTCTTATGCTCACCGAATTAAAACATTATCCTAAGATACATAAGAAAAAAAATCAATTAAATAGGATGAACTCTTAAACAAGCTCATGCCCGCAATGGAAAGAACAAAGCTGAGCATTGAGATGGTTTTGTAAAAATTAATTTCAGTCAGACCAAAGCTTTTGAAGGAATCTGATTCTTTATTTATCCTTTCTCTTCTGCATTTTTAGAGTCATGCATTCAACATTCCATCATATAGTACATATCAAATAGCCAAGCAGCCCTAGAAAGTACTCATTATGTATGCCCTTCACATTTTTTGGCAGCTTCAATTCTATGACTCATTTTATCATGAGCTTCCACTTTGATGGCCTTTAAACTGCCTGTTCATAGGTGTTAAAATGACTGAAAAGTTTGAAATCCTTTCTTGGTACAACTTATTTCTATAACCCAATTAAATCAGATGGTGTGAGCTGTTTCTTGACCATTCTTTCTTGTATTGCTCATTGCTTTATATATCAGGTTTTCAAATGTTAAAACTTGAGGAAGCCTGAACTTTCTCTCTCCCTTGTTATCGTGGAATGCAGCTAAAGCCTCTTTGTCATGAAAATGTATTTGATAAGCACTTAATCATTAAAAGATTAAAAATAAGTTGTTTAATTTGTCCATGACAAACTTGAAATGTATTTTTGGAATATGCATCTGATTCTTATGAGTGTGGCTAGATTAGATTAGCATGCCCTGCTGGGTCAGATGTGGACTCTAAAATGTCTGTTTATACTTGCTGTTGCTTTTCCTCTCTGGAGAGAACCCTTTAAATGCACCCTGCATGTCCTTTTCCATAGCCAAGTGTGTGCGTAGAACGAGAAACTGTTCTGCATGAGCCTGTATTGTTATAGTAGAAGATGTCGTAGATCTCTTTGGCTTACATCTCTTTACCTTACATCACAACAGTCACACTAAATAGAATGACCATCTGGCTGTACTTTAAGTACACCCTAATCCCATTTCTCTTTTGATTCTTATGTAGGAATCTGCTACCACTCACTGTTGGAAACAGAATGGCAGCTCTGCCCACGTATGGCAGTTCTGCATTTCAGTTTCAGATATCAAGCCATGTGATCCCAAGGAGGCAAGAGGAGCTGGAATTATGTTGTTATTTGTTATATTTAGGCAAATGTGAGAGCAGGTTACCTTTTGTCATTCACTTCAGGGCAGGGAGCGATATTCCTGCCTTGTATTCTGCTGCTCTGTCTCCTGTCTCCTTACAGCACCTCCAAGCTGACTGTCATTTTGCAAAGTTCTAGACAGTTGTCATATAAGATATTAAGCTATTACAGTGTTATGTGTCTCCATATGGAGCCAATCTAATGCTAGATTTTTCTTTGGTGTGTTATATGTAACAACTAAAACTATATGACAATGAGTTTTACTCCTTTTCTTTAAAGAATTCATGTGATGTTATATTATGACATTGTTCTCATGCTTAACTGAAGTGAGATACCAGTGGAGTAGGAGGGAATTTTGTCAGCAACATCAGAGAGCTAAAAATGTTCTTTAACGATGCTAGAAAACTTTTGCTAGCATCAGATCACCTCTGTTGTACATATAATTGGTTATAATTTGGTAGCATACTAATCCACATTGGTGGCTACATGAAGTTGATTTTATAACTTTCAGCTCTTTCGTGTCACAAAATTGGTTTATTTGGTGTTTATGAACTTTTTCTTTAATGCATTTGGATAAATTCATGCAATGCATATTTCAGTACTAAGAAGAGAAAATTGGATATATTTGATGGTTCTTAGCAGATACTAGCTAATTTTTATATTAGATCAACCCAAGATTGACATTAATACTTTTTTCCAAAGAGATGAGGAGTGACATCAAGTTAACTTACAACAGGTGAGAAAAAGGAGCTAGTGTCAGAGCCAAAGTGTAATTATTAATCTCAGGGTTTCATATATTCAATTGGAGCACAACTCATTCTTGTTCAGCCTTTACTGCTGGGAAAAATGCTCATCTTTGATTGGATTAGGGTATCATCTCAGATAAATTATAAAAATTTAAACTGTTCTTCCAGATTTATGATGTATTTCTCTGTACAACCCAGCAGCAGAGGAACAGTGGAGTTTTCAATTGACAATATTGGACATAATCACAGTGCTAAAGAGGGATTTGAGGGATGTCACCCTTCACTAGTATTTTCTATTAGTTCAGTTTTAAATATATAACACTTGTTTTGAGAGTTACTAATGAAATACAAGTGTGGAAAGTGGTTTGTGACCTTGGTCTCTCGCTAAGCTAATAATGTTCAGGGGAAACAGGATGGTTTTGTGTCACTGTTTCCAGTTTCGAACTTGTATCAGATAAGCTATTTGTAAATCAATCCATTTTCTCTAACAAAACAAAATTGTTCAGATATTAAAAAAAAAAGCTTTATGCTACAAATTTTGTGTGTGCATAAAATCTAGTTAAATCTATGTATTATCAGGAGTGTTTATTAAGAGATTACTAAGAACAGAACATTTGGGACAATAGAAGATGCATCTGTGCCAGTATTTTAAATATGAAGTGTATTTTATACTTGGAAACAAAGAAGCCTGGAGGAGGTAGAATAGTGGTTGTTTGAAAATGACCACGTAGTTAGGCTTTGAAACCTGAGCACACTTAGGATTTTCAAACAGAAAGAGCTTGTGGACTTTTATTTTCTCATTACTGTGGAGGGAATTTATGTGTATTCTGCCAGTCAGCATTAACAAGGGATAGCCAAATAAATCTCCTATTGCTTTGAGGGTTAATCTCTAGGAGTATAAATGACCAGTGGCATTGTTATGCAAGGGGAAATGCAAAATGTTTTTTTTACAGACCTTAACATTTAAAATGAGAATAATGCAATAAGTGTTTATGGTGCATAACCAATAATGCAATTTTAGATTCAACTTTCTCGCATCAAAAAAAGCAGTGACGTGTACCAAATTCTACTGTTATTATTCCAAGTGTAAGTAAATATAACATTAAATATACAAGAAATCACCACTAGTCATTTGTGAAATTATCTAAATACAAATTAGCACATTATGTACTCACTAAATTTTAAGGACAAGTACATAAATTCTCTGAGTAAATGAAATGAAGCAATTTTATTGTCTTCTAAGGCTTATAGAAGCCACTGGAAACAGAGAAATCTTGTCCTTGGCCATACTTTGTGCAAATAAAGATATAAAATATCTCCTAAATATGTATGCGTTACAGTGCAGTGCTGGTAGGATAACAAACATAAAGATGTCAAACAGCAGCTAAGTCTAACTGGGAAAAAAATAACCTTATTACAAGGAAGTATTAGTGACAAAAATACAGATTGGGTCATCTTTGGGTTTTTAAGAGACTGGAGTCTCTGACATGTCACTCAACACTTGTGCAAAAAAGGGGCTCAGTAAATGCAGCAAGTGCCTGCATCTAATCCAGACTCTTCTTTACTTCCCTGCCAAAGATCTTGAGTGTTAGATGTCTTATCCTTGCCATGATGAGGACCCTCCTATTTCCCAACCTGTAACATGCCTTTTGGTCTCAGAACTGTACATTTGAAACAAGCTGCTGTAGCAGTCATATTTTTCCAGGGCCTCTTGTGTCAAGATTCTTTCCCTTATTTCACACTGCTGTTCTTTTGCTATAATTCTCATGGCCTTGCATCTTTAAACCCTAATACTGCTTTTGTAGTAGTTTCTCCTGGGAAGCAGTTGCCACTCCTGTGAAAATCTCCTTCTTTCCCTACATTTTCTTACTCATTATTCTATGAGCTTTTGTTTAGAATAGAGAAGGACCAAAACTTAGTGCAGAACACAGAAAGCAATTAGTATTTGCGTATTAGTTCAGTATTACCCATGCACAAAAGCTGAGTAACCAGTAAGCATGTAATACTTGTGTCAACACGCACATTAAGAATGCTCCAGTCCCACAGAAAACATCATTAATGGCCATCACCAACAGGGAATTTGAGAGGATCCTGATGAAAACTGCACAGTGCTGGGAGAAATTACGGCATGTTCATGGCCGCCACACTCTGCTCTGGAGAGAATATCCTGAGGAAGTTTTTGTCTGGGGATTGATTTCATCACTGCTCTTTCCTGCTTGCCACTGGGAAGAGCTCTCCTCTCTGCTCCTCTCTCCTCCTTTTTTACCCTAAAGTAACTTCGAAGTCTTTGAAATTTTAATGTATGCCATTAACTATGAACCCTCCTATGTTCCTGTCTCAACATCTTTTGCGCAACGTTGTCTTCCATGTGCACATGAGAACAAAGATTCCTCCTGTTATGGTCCTGTAGCTTAAACAGAAAAGATGGTAAGTATTCCACATGAAATGTTATCCTGAGGCAGATAAGTGGCCAATTTATCTCTCTCAAATCCCATATCTGTGTTCAGCTTATTGATCTTCACTGTTCCAACTTACTGGTGATAAAGCACTCTATATCCAGCCACCGATTTATATAGTATTCAGTTCTGTGCTTGAGAACTTTTCATCCAATTGTATAGAAGCCTCTTCATAAAGAAGTGTTGCCATATAAGTATAGCAAAATTATTCTATGTTTGGTTGGATTTACATTTCTAGTCAGCTATAATGAATGTATTTTTCTCCTGGTTCAATTAAAGCACATAACGCAGGACCACTAGTTACCCTACAATGAAATTCATCTCATTTTGATCACTCTGATTTGAGGATGATTTATCCTAATTCCAGATTTCTGTATGCCTTCAAAATACATGTAGAACCAAATATAGAATGGAGTCATGATCAGACTTGGATAGTCTTTAAAAAACATTTTCAAAAAGGTTTTTCAGAAGGCTGGAATGGTCAGATGTAGCCTGATATTTCTGCTTTTTCTCTGAGATGAATAAAGCTAACTCTCAAAAACTCTGACGCAATCTAATCTTTTGATGTTTCTTAACTCCAAAGAAAATGGAATCTTTCCAGAGGGAGGTCCAAAGAAACTCCAGAAAGAATTTGGAAGAGCTTTGAAAATGATAGCCAGCTGGTTGTGAAGCAGCAGGCTGCTACTAGAGAAAGTGCTGCAAAGCTAATAATAGCCTGGAAATAATGGCTAGCTAGCTTATGCTTTCAGAATATCTGCCTGAGTATATCCCCTTCATCCAACAGCTAAGTATTTCAGCTCAGAGACCACCTGTGTAAATCATCCTTTTCAAGAATGTGAGGTATAGAGGAATGCCATGTAATGTGTGTTCTTCACATAAATAATCATAACTACCATATTGTTAGTTGACTGACTTCTGACACACAGCATGTAAAACCACATTATTATTGTTTAAAAAAAAGAATGCTATATATACACAGAAAATTGCTTCTCTCTTTTCTTTAAAAGATAGAGAGCTATAAAGCTTATAAAATGACAGTTTGACTGAGTATACTTATAAAATTATATGCTTTACTTTGAATGTCTGCTCCAGTGATACTTGAGCTCAAACAGGACACAGACATATGGGAAGACTTATTTAAAAACTCAAAGCTTTACGCTGGTGCTGAATAATTCAATCTTTGATGCATTACTCATATGAAATAGGTTACTGCTAGATGTAATTCCATGGAGTGGCTCAGCCTCAGAGAGACCTGAGGGTGTGGGTACACTATGTAATGTTAACACTTTGGAGACAGGGATCATTCCTGATATAGGACATGTGTCTGTATAATACAGACATCATTAGGTCTTACCTGTCTAATAAGAAATATTGACAAATATTCTGAAAGAATAGAGCTGCTTACATTTTTAATTAGTCCTATTTACCATAAAAGTTGCTTAGTTTCTTTATGAAGTGCTCAGCTGTATCATATAGACCAACATACCTTTAATAACCATGCATGTTACTTTGGCCAAGTAGTAACATAATTAAATACAAAGGAAAATCCAGAGTAAAAGATACAAATGGATTTGGCTTTAATGGGCATCTTTATAGTGCATTTCATCACTTAATTTCTCTGGTTTCACTGACATTTCCCATTCTGTATATGAACACATGGGAGTGCATGGCCTGTCACTCTGCTCAAGGTCTGTGTTTGATAACAGAAGTAGTGGAAGGCTAATTGAGGAAGCTCAAGCCGGTCAGTGATATGCAGGCATTCTTTTGGACTGGATATATCACCCCTAATATGTATTTTGGGCTGTGCTATGAAGATGATGCCTCAGTTTAGGTGACATCAGGTGATGAGGTGACATCAGGTGATGAGTCAGCAGAAATTAATCTCTCTTGCCAGGTCCTAATCAGAGTCCCACCCCAATTTCATCTCTAGCCAACAGGGAGGAATGAGAGAACAATATATTACAATTTCAACCTATACAAGCATTACAGTGTTACGTTACACAAGTGCTTAGAATGACAGGTAATGTACTTATAAACCTGGGCTAGAAGTCTTGACTTCAACATCTTGGCTTTCCTACTTGGCTCACCATATAAACGGTGTCACAAGTTACGGTCCAAGTAAGAAATCCAAAATTTTCTGTTTGTTGCTGTACTATAAATTGGAAAAGCTGCTTATGTTGAATGATTGAAAACTAAGCAACTAATTTTATAATTTTAAGCCATGAGGAGAAAAGGTTTCCTGATACGACTGCTCAATACTGAGGAAATATGAACAGTTTGTAAAATGTTTTAAAATAAGCAACTGAATAATAAGTGGATAAGGAATAGAAGAGATCTAAAGGGGAGAAAAAATGAATACAAGGGGAAAAAAAGAGGAGTTTGTGACCTAGAGAGTACAGGAAAGAGGAGTGAGAACTATGTTTCTAACAGAGTTAGAGGCCACCATACTGAAAAAGGATTCTGCTATAATTTCAAACCAAGGTATTTGATATCTAAACCTAAATGTCAACATTAAAAGCTGTGATCTGATTTCAAAAGCAACATAGACCTTCCTGGTCCAAGTTGCTGTAACACTACAGACACCCACCCATTTAGTCTTGGAGTCTGTAAATTAGGATGGGATAGTCACACTGTTTTTTTCAATGCCTAAGTTCACTTCTTTATGCATCTATTTGGAAACAACAGATCCTCCATTGCGGTACAGTATCGATCATAATAAAAATTTTGTAATCTATTCTACAGCTTCTATATGTGACTAAAATGCTGGTTTTATAAATAGTAACTGTTCAACATATTTATTTTTTCATAGTTTACTGGTTTTCCCTGTAAATGAGTTACATTTTTTGTTTTCTTTTAATTGGAGATAAGAAGGTGGCAAATATAAAATATTTTTTGTCATATAAATGTACAGTGAATGTTTGAGGTGGAGCAAATGGAATGCATTATTTGTATTCCTCTTGAACTCTGAAATTCCCAGTGGTGGATTTTGCTGTCACTTCCAAATGGCTTCCAGATTTGCCTTGCATTGGGCAATGTTGTGTCATAACCAATACTCTTTAACCAAGTGACAAATTTTGAGGTCTCCATCCAATTATTTGAAATTTCTAGCGCTTTAAATCCAATCGGTGAAAATCATCTCTCTTGGGCATAAATGTCAGAGAGATTTGGTGGACTTCAATGAGAACAGAAATGTGTTTCTGATGTGTTGCGGTTAGACTTCACAGGAACTCAAGGTGACTTCCATTGTTCACAGGTCATGGGGCATCTTACCTCTTGTACACGCTATAGAATCAGCTGTTCATCATCTTGGTGTTAGAGGCATACCTAAAATATATGTGTGTGCGCATATAGATAGAGATAGATGTATATACACGCAGCCCTCTAACTAGTTGTTCTGGGTGATTTTGACAAATAAATAGATCTGTATGTTTGAAAGGAAATAGAAGTGTGTAATGCAACTTCACCACTTGATTGAAAGCTGACTGCTTGGAACATCAGCACAAATATTGCTTAATTAACTTAAAAAGGCCTCCTACCTCCAAATGCTTTATTCTGTCTTTTAAAATGCAAAATAGTCAGACCTCACTTTACAATATTTTATCTGTAAATATAAGGCAGAACTTTCAGAGATATGAAATACCCATTGAAACCATCACTATTGATTTAATATAGTTAAAAATAAGGGCCAGCATAAGGGTCACTAATCTTGCTTTCCAGTAAAAGAGGGAAATATATTTAACCACTGTATAAATGCTTCAGTAGGAACAAGACATAACTGTTTTAAGAAATTTTTGGTAATTTCTTCAATCTGAAATGTGAGACAAAATATTTATTGACATTTCACCAAACTGAACTTATGTTTGCCACACGTGCATTCTCTGTATTTACAAACAGCAATAGTTTACAGAAGTATAAGACAGATATAAGTGTCAGGAAGTCAGACAGGAATGAAAATGAAAATAGTTCTAGGAATAAGCATCAGGATTAAGCAGCTGTAACGACAACATTATTTGCCTTGTTCCACTAGGATCCTTAATCAAAACAAAACACTTTTTGTCATCCTTCGTTGTTATTGCATGCAGACATACATATGCAACAGTTAAGTAGTGCAAAAGTAGCACAGAGGCCGTTTCCTACAAGTCTTAATTTTTAACTATAACTAGCAAAGAATATAAAATAATGTGTAAGTAAAAATAGAAAACATCTTTATTTGGATTTCCATGGAAAAAAGTAATCAAAGTTGTATGTGTATGCTTTACAGCATATCTTCAATGTCTTCTCTTTCTTTGAGAAGTCACTTCTCTGTAGCAAAGTTTTTTAGCAGCTAGGAATGTACCATGGCAACAAAAGCTTGAAAGAAATACCTCTGGACTTTAGTGAAGCTTTTGATAAACCGTCACCTGGGAAATCATGTAGACGGAATAACATGGGGGCCAGGAGGAGAAATATAATGTGACTGATGAGCTGTTTGGAGAGCAGATGGTGATGTATATGGAGAGGAACATACCAAACGAGAAGTTCTTTAAAGATCTGTGTTCGAGGGTCCAAAGAAGTAATAAAATGATACAGTGATGAAATTGCCTGGGGAAAAAAATAAGCTGGAAGGCATTATTAGGATATTATACATGAAAAAATGGAATTATTTTATTTAGTGTAATTATAGTAATAAAAGTAAGTTTAGCAACACCAGTTATTAGTGCACATTCAAAATTTAATCACAAGCTCTTCAACTGTACAACCAGCAGTTCCACAAACTGGAGCTTCTAATCATCACAGAATCACTAGGTGAGAAAAGACCCACAGGATCATTGAGTCCAACCATTCCTATCAACCACTAAGCCATGCCCCTCAGCACCTCATCCACCCATCTTTTAAATAATTTGATTTAAATTTAATCATTAGTCATTTAATCATTTGATGATAATCAGATTATCTGAATAAGCAAGGTCCAACACAAAAGAACCATAGAATCATTTGGTTGGAAAAGACCTTTGAGATCAAGTCCAACTGCATCTGTCTACCACTACAACATATCCCTGAGCACCTCATCTACCTGTCTTTTAAATACCTCTGGGGATGATGAGAGTCTGTGCTTGTTCTCCCCATGTATTCTACTCTTGTAAGACCACACCTGGTGTATTGTGTCCAGTTCTGGAATCCTCAACATAAGAAGGATATGGAACTGCTGGAACAGGTCCAGAGGAGACCTAGAAAGATGATCAGAGGAATGGAGCACCTCTGCTATGAGGAAAGGCTGAGACAGTTGGAGTCGTTCGGCCTGGAGAAGAGAAGTCTCCAGGGAGACTTTATAGTAGCCTTCTAGTACCTAAACAGGACTGAGAGCTGGGGAGGGACTTTTTAAAAGGCCATGTAGTGATAGAACAAGAGGAATGGCTTTAAGTTGGAAGGGAGACAATTTAGGAAGAAATTCGTTATGTATGGCGTGGTGACGCACTGCCACAGGTTGCCCAGGGAAGCTGTGGCTGCCCCATCCCTGGGGGTGTCCAAGGCCAGATTGGATGGAGCCTTGGGCAGCCTGAGCTAGTGGAAGGTGTCCCTGCCCATGGCAGAGGAATTGGAACTAGATGATCTTTAAGGTCCCTTCCAACTGAAACCATTCTACAATTCCATGACACACAGCTGCATATGATGTTGCCAATGTTCAAAGCAATTCTGCAGATCATTTTCTGAATGGCTGTTGAGAATCTCTGTCATTTTTTACTTCCACATCCTCTACTGACAAAAACTCACTGTTCACTGTAGCACACTGACATTTTCCGACCAAGGCTAAAAAATGTCTTTATTTGAACACAAGTCCACCCACGCTGAATGAAGCAATCAAGTTGAGCCTTGTCTTACTGTGACAGGTTTGAACATATTCTATACCCATCTCTTTGTCTCTCCCCTCCCACTGTTGGTTCCCAAGCTGTAGGGTTAGTTTTTTTCAAACCTCATAAGTTTATGCACCCTGGATGGCTGGGAGTTGTGAGTGTGCATGAACAAATCCACTGTAACCTTACTGTGTGTCAGATGATCTGTCTTGTGTAGATGCCTGGAACTAAAGCTGTCAGTGCTCAAAGCACTGTTATGTTACCTGAAATACTGTGTGTAATTCTGGAAAACTGAATTCAGACTAGAGTGGGGAGGATCTGCAGTATCTAACACTCGTTGCAGAAATACTAGCAGCTAACATGGAGTCATAGCTCTCTATGTAAAAAGCTGATGCTCAGAGCACAACAGAGCTGTGTAGCCTTACCAGCTCAGTCCTGGAAGTTGTACAGTGCCCCAACACAGCAGTGTGCCCTTCCTAATTAGCTCAGCCTGTCTGCAGGTGTATTCACTTGCAGAAATTCATAAGTGGTATTGAAGTGAAGGGTCAGTGTTGGTACATGAACAAAGGAAGATTAAACTGGAGGTAAATAATTCTGGGCTGGAAATGAGAAAACTGATTTTAGCTATTAGAAATGACATCTGAAGTTCTGAGGAATAATCTCACCACCAGCAGCTGAGAGATTGAACACTGTATGCTGTTGAGATGTCGATCTAGTATATTTGTGGAAAAGAATATCTTTAATATTTTTCTGCAGCATGGCGGTTTGGATCAAAGGCTGCGGGTCCTTTCCCAGTCATCTTGTAGTGAAGGTTATTTGTTATTTCCTAGGTGCCACTGTCATGCTTTCAGGTTTTTTTCACGCAAGCGGATGGAGTTGTGTACAGTTTTTGGCTAAACTAGTTACAAAGGTGTTCTGTGCACACCTTAGCATCCACACAACGGAACTGTTAATGCAGGTTGCCTAAGTAGATACGGCATTATATTCCTGCTTTGTTGTATATCTCTCTGGTATTTGCTTTCAATATAAAGAAAAAGCAACACCATGTCTTTTCTACTGCCTTCCTGTGGGCAACAAGGAGATGTTTTTTTTATTTTAGTGATGAAAAACATGTAATATACATTTTTGTATGTAAAACTAGGAGTATGCTGCATGGAAGACTTCACAATCCAATGTTTCTAGCTGAGTGTTAGTTCTCATGTAGTATTTGACAGTATGAAATTGTTGGACTCCATGATCCGGTGGGTCTCTTCCAACCTGGTTATTCTATGATTCTATGAAATAGTCAAATCCAGACACAGGGTGTGCATCTGACCACTTAAAAAAGATATAAATTTAACACTCAAGCTTACTCTTTAAATGGCAGTGGAAAGTCCAGATATCATTAAGTAGCACATTAACTAGCTGTATTTAGCCTCAAAAATTAGCTTCTGATAGATTCTTGGGATGAGATTTAAGGACCTTGTGTAGATTTCCCAAGGATTTCCCAATTTTATATTTGCTCTAGAAGGGGTTCTACCAAAACTCAATTTATTTCCTGTACTGTATGGAACAATTTTTTTGAATTCTAGTGTCTGTACAGAGCAATCAGCAAGTGAACTCTGTTTCCTGTCAGACACTGTCTCTGTCCTGCTGCTCCTCAAAGACATTCAGCTTGAGTCAATGTTTTATCTAAAGAAGGTTAAATAAAAATAGGGTTTTCATGTTGTATTAATATTAATGAATGGCTTGGTTTTCCATTAAACTGTGACACTTTGGGCAACACATTCATTTCAGTTGTTTTCTGTTGTATTTACGGTTAACGTTGCTTATCTGCTGGTGCAGTGCTCTCTCACCTTTCAGGATTGATTCTATTGTGCCTATTAAACATCCCTTGATACAGTTTGGTGTGTCATAAAGGCCCTTCAAACTGAATTTGATGTACTTGAGAATAATCTCAATTCTTTCAACCCCTTTGTGTGCAATTTGAGGAAACAATGGTATCTGTTAAAAATTTAGAGGAGAAAAGGAGTGGATTTACAATCCCTGGGAGGAGGTTGTAAACTCTTACTGGGATACTTATAAAAGGACTTTATCACACTTGAAAAGCAGAAGTAGTGGAAAACAACCTTCAGAAATGTAACCTTCAAGGCTGCTTCTTCTCCTTGAGGAAACTGGTTCTGTGTAACTTGTATTTTTTATTTTGCAAGAAAGTTAGTTTTTGTCTTTCTTGTTTCACTTCTTGAAATTATTTCAAATGTGTTGGTGGTTCAGTAGAGCAAACACTAATAGCTTTGTAAATAGGAATCCTGACCCTGCACTGATTAGGGTCCAGTGATATCAAGTTTTTGATAAGATATAGAGAGAGAACTAGGAAGACTTAGCAGCATTTGAATCTTTCGTAATTCTAGGCCAGGGTAGTTCTATGTGTGTAACCTCAGCTGAGTGTGTCATGGCCAAAAGACAAGGTAATTGCATTGCATATCCTGCTGTAAGAGAATTGTCACTCTCAAGCTAGTTTTTCTGGTCTTGCTTCCACATTACAAAAAGTGAAATTTTCATACTTCCCACATTTTTGGTGACATTAGATATAAAATCAAACAGGAGAGTAACATGATGACCAAGTGATCCATTGATGTAGCTTCATCAAGCTGTAAGTGCTGGTAATGAAGCCCAAATCAAGTAAGAGAGAGGTAGTTGTACTTGTAGTATGTAGAGGGAACTGCTAACAGTACAATTCATACAAAATAGATTCATAAGAAGGAAAGATACACCACTCATGTACCAACCTCTTTCTGAATATTTGTGGCCATTGCTCTCCCATTTATGTAGGTGTGTTAAGCACTTACTTTTAAGCGTTCCTCTTACCACTGTTATGAAGTATTTTATGCTTTGCTCCCAAAAGATATCAGAAAGATATCTGATAGATTATCTTTGAAAATAATGCTGAGGATAACCAGATGTAATTGCAATTCCTCCCTGTTACAATATTAAAAAAGAGAGGAAAATTGTTGTAGCTTCAAAAACAGTTAGCACTTGTATAGCTGCCTGTGGTCCCAGCTTAGAAATTGAAAAGTATCCTGTGAAAAATAAATAAATAAATAATATTATTTAACTATGATATAAAATGGTTGTAAATAACCTGATAGCTGTGTAAATTTATTAACTGAACAAAAAAAAGAATGCAAATATTTGCTAGTAAAAATTTAAGCATCATTTTGCTTGCCACCACACAGACAAATAGTAAAGGCTGTCTGCGTAGATAGATCACAGTCTGCATGGTAGAACATCATTAAATCATTTGACTAAATCAGTTAACATGGTAACTTAAAGGATTCTCATTAATATCTGTCTATCGTATTTAGGGAGAATCCTGAAATTTGAGAATGTTATGCATGAGCCAGAAAAGTATTGTACTTAGACCAGTAATTAAAATATCTCTTCAGTTCTAATGTTGTAATATTGAGATTCCAGCTGTGTGAAAGTCTTATATCACTTTGTATCTCAGGCTTGAAAGAGGTGAAAATTTTTATGTTCAAAAAATAATAGGCTTTCCCTAAGGAAGCCATTAAGCATCTTGCTTCTCTATGGTTCTCCCTAGTGTTTCAATTCTTTATAATCTTCAGTTCTGTAAATGCTAATATTGTCTATTAGTTTAATTTGTGCCAGACAAATGGTGATCTTTTATAAAGCAAAGCCATTCAAATATTACTGAAGGTATAACATCTTGCAAACAGTTGAAGTTAAAGCCCCATCCTTCACCTGAAATGAAGCATTCTTTATTGACCCTGACCATCATTTATGTTTGTCGGCCAACTCTTATTACAAATATAGTCTATATATGAACAAAGAAAATATAAATATTTGAACATCAGTAAATGTCTTGTGATTAATATTGCAATAAATCTGTTGATACGGAGGATTTACTGTCTCAGATTTATGAATTAGCAATTAATTTTCAAGAGAATTGACCCCTTTTTTAACTTTGAATTTTGTCTAAGGATTTTTAAATTATTTTCTGTATACCCCAACCAGCTTTTTGTTGCTTTCTAATTCTACATGATCTCTGACCATGTCTGTGCAGTTCTTCTTTATTCACAAATTAAGGTGGTGTTCTAGATTTCTGAAAATGAGACAATTGTGAAATGTCCTATAGAAATATATTCAAGCTACTTTAATTATTTTTTTATAATTACTTAATAATCTTTCTTGAAGTTTCAAAACTGAAAACTTAAGGGGGGCTTTAATAAATATAAATATACTTTCACAGAACTCTTAAACTTATTAACACTTTCAAATTATCAGCCTTCCAAGAATGGATTAATTACCATTAGTAGATACATTTGTCTGGGTGTGTGCAGGAGTGTTTCTGACAAAAGTACAACTTGCCCTCACCAGCCTAAAGTTTTTAGACAGGTACAGGTACTATAATAACAAATAGAAACACATTTTGAGCCACAAGATCCATCCTGAGAACTGGTAAATGCAAATTTATGCAGCTACTGTTGCATTGTCTGATGTGTGGCACTCTCTGAAGAATAATAGACAGGTAACTCAGGTGAGACTCCTGCTTTCTGCCAGGTAAAAGCATCTATGTCAAAGAAAAGCTGTCTATAAACATCAGATTTTATTTGATTTCGACAATGAACTAATGTGAGGCCTTCCAAACTACAAATATTGTCCTTCTGCAGTAAGAGGTTTAGAGGTACAATGTTCTTATTCAGATGGAAGAAATAGTTCACTTCTAGGAAGCCATGGGCAGTCTTTAGGGCAGGTCAAAGGATGTGGAAAGATAATATTTCTCTACTGACACTATAGTGGTATAGTTTATTTCACTTTAGTTGTTCTAAGGCCTGGGCTGGCCTTGCCTATTCTTATATGCACATAAAGCTGACTCAGGAAAATGTATCCCCTACTTTCTTCATCTGTGGCATCTTCGGCAGCAATACTGTACTATTTGCATAATACAATCTTTATCAACCCAGAGCTTTTACTATTATAGGAATCTGTAAACTGAGACATTTAGCTTTTATGTTTATAAAAGTTACTTAAAATAAAACCAGCTTTTGTAATCCTCGTGCTTTTATCTAGTGAAAGCCGTTATCTTACTTTTAGGGAAGATGTTACTGATTTTCAGATCAGTTTTACCAAAGATACAAGATAGATATTAATTTTCTTCTCTGAATTAGCACAAGTAATTCCGTGCCACTGAATTTATGCAACAGCTGTGTAAAACACAGTCTTCCAGAGAGTACTGATTGGTGCTCACTAAAATGCCTTATAGGGTCAACTGGAGTAATGATGATGACCATTAGTTCTAACAGGTATCATACCTATTAAGTTGTATTTCACTGTGGAAGAATTATCATGTATAAAATCTGAGAATAAAATTAGTAGGTAGTGAGCATTTGCCTTTTTAGACAGAATCACTGGCCTTTTTGCCAGCTATTTTGCTTTTGTTGTATGATACAGAGAGGATCCGTACTAAGGCAAAATGTGTTCTTGTGTTTTCGAGCATTCCTCTTGAGAAAAACAGATGAAGCTTGATGTATATTTGTGTACTTGAAACATGATCATACAAAGTAAACAACTCTGCTGGCATACCTGCAACACTCAGAGTTGCCACAAATAACTCTAGTTTATGCTAAACAGAATCCTCCATTCCACACATATCTTATACAAAAAGCAGAGTCATTTTGTTTGTAAAGATGACTGAAACTCAACATAAATGTACTGTGAAAATGATTACCACAGGTAACCGGTAAAAAACAGCCTAAGCAACTTTATATATTTATAAATATATCTCTTATTTTCAGTATATAAAAGAAATTACTTTTTGGCAGATCATTTCAACCAGTCCACACTCTATAGTTCTATTTATTTGAGATGGACTCAAAGAAGGACCTGGACCTGGATCTGGGCACCTGGCCTCCAGTGATGGTCAGGATCTGAATCATGTAAGTGGTCTTTAGCTTAGCTATAAAGTTAATCAAGGAAAGTCTGGGATCCGAGTTCATTATAATTTGGAGATATTTGAAAGCAAAAAGCTTTATGTTGTGTCTTTAACTTATGACACCTGAACTTTATTTTCTTTTAATTAAAAGATCTGGGTCTTTCACAAAAGTAGCTTGTAACCCTTATATGAAAATACTCTGTGAATGGCGTTCTGTGATAAGTCTGATCTGGAAATAAACATCATGATGTATTCCCCTAACCACAGTATATCCCACATTTAAATAAGATAAGACTAAATAGCTATATTTGAACAGTCGAAGACACAAACACAAGTGTATATTCCATAGTGGAAAACAATCAAAATGCCCACACATGTTTTAATTTATCGCTTTTTTTATATCAAATGTTGAACTAATTATAACCTATAGTACTTTTGTTTGCATTCCATATATACATAATAAGTATTGGCACATTTCTCAGGAGAAACGTAGCTTCCCTGGAATAATGATTCTGGTGAATTAACATTCTGGTGAAAGGATATGGTTTTGCTTAGCTGCTCTTTTTTATATTATGGTTTCACACCTGGTTGAAGGTACAATCAAGGAGGATGTTCAGCAGCTGTGACCAATACAAATGCACTGGGTCCTAGATACCACAGTATCCCTGTGCTGATAGGCCTTTCTCTTCTCATCTCATCGATGAAGTGACTGTCGTTGCATCTGAGTGAGTCTGCAATTGTTAGAGTCTTTTCTATCAAAAATGTTTGAAGTAACAGGGTATAGCTTCTATGTTTTTGACCTTTAGTATGTGCATTCTTCTCTATCTTTATAGACTAGTAAAGGAATAGCAGTGAACAAGAATTGGACTCTCCTCTTTCCTCAGAAACAATAAGGTTCTATTCATAAATTCCAAAACTGTGTTCTTGTTTTCATAACCCTGAGAAAATGTAGACTTCTTCTTCCTTACCATGGGATTCCTTGATAGACTTCACATATATCTTACTATACTTTATGGCATATCTTGACCTTTGTGGGTTATTCTGGTTTGGACTGAACTTTAGTCATCTTAGCTCTCCAGAGTTATTCTCTTCTCTATCTCCTTGTCTTTAGTCTCTTCCAGTGTGAAGTGTCAACTGTTCTGACTTGTGCTTAGTTATTCTAAATGGTTTTTCTTTTTTTTATTCAGTTATTTTCATCACCATTTTGTTATGTTTCTCCAGGGAACACCTGATGTGAGCACAGTGCTTTGCATCTGAATTAGAATATTCTGTTCTGTATGAATTTTTGCAATGTATCTATTACATCAGGGTCTCAGCACCTCCCAGTAGTCATTAAGTAACCAGACCTGTCACGCATTATTTGCTTTCCTTATCCCGTCCTTAGACTTACAGAGGAGTATTTGTCTCTGGTATGGTTTTTTGTTGCCATTATTTTGAACATGAGGTGTATTTATTTTTGGCACCAGGAAAGAGATGAAAGAATCGTATTTTGCACTTGTAGCAGAAGTGCCAAGTTCTTGGTTACCAGAGATATTCATCCCAAAGCCAATCCCCAAATAAATAGGAGTTGCCTAGCTTTTACAAAGGTATATCTGTGAATTTTTTTAGTAAAAATCTAATGATTCCTATTACTGCTGATATTTGACTACTCACAGAGAACTTTTAACCATGAAATTCACAGTATTTTACTGATGAATCTTAAGGAAAAAAAATACTGACTTGCTATTCAGCGATGTGTCTAAAAATGTTTCTTGGAATGTGATATCTAATTTCCGTTATAATGTAGTCAACAGTATTGCTTAGAAAGAGGAATAAGATCTGTTTCTTAATACATATGTATTTTTTCTTAACTTCTCTAATAAATTTAGTACTGGTTATTTTTTGTAAATGTAATTACATATGCAGGTTACAGCTTACTTGCTTTTGTGTCATCTTCAGAGGTACTGTATTGGCTTCATCACTGTCATATATGTAAGTGTGGTGGTAGCATCTAAATGTGAAATACCTATAATGAAAACACAGATGAATACTAAAAACTATTTTTTTCCCCATGAAAATGATGCATTACTTATTTACAGATTTTTGAAGTAAAATATTATGAGGGAACTAATGCATTCATAGTGCTCAGAAAATTGAGTCAGAATTTGTTATCTGATAAGGACTGTTGATTTTATCGCCTCTCTCCATCCCATGAATAGTGAACACTGAGGCTCTTCCTGCTCAGAAAGGCTTATTACTGTTAGATTGGCTTCTAAACCAAGCTAATACAGGTTACAGAGTGTAGTAAATTGGCAGCTGCTCTCACTGATGAAAAAAATAATTGCAGTGTGAGGCAGGAGAAATTCTAGACTAATTTTTTCCTTAGCAGAAAATAGGTATTATCAAATTCAGGGAAAGCTATGTTAAAGTAACCTCGAATTCTTGCCTTAAAGCCAAAACCAGCTGGAATTTTCAGTCATGGTAATGGCTATATCTGAGCAATTGCATAATGAGATTCCAACACCTGAAGAAGTCTCTTGTATATCCCCCACCCAATTCAAAAGTATTATTTTTCCAGAAGAAAACTAGTATAGCAAAGACTTTTTTCAGCCCCCTTCAGAATGGTGTCCTTGAGACCTTTTTAATGCTTTCACATGGGCTAGACTGGTAAGGCTGTGTATCTGAAACTGGAATATAACGTTTAACTTTAGGAATTCAGAATCAGGTTATTGTAATTTCAGAAAAGCTAACAAGGAGATCTCAGCATTAATATGAGTATAATCAGTAAATTTAAAAATCAGGTTATTTTAATTACTTTTCTCAAATTCTCATGTGTAGACAAGAAAATATGTCAATTGCTAATTAAATAAGATATGTTATAGTAAAAAATATGAGGAGACTGAATTAATTCATACTGCTTTATGTCATAATGATCAGTGGTTAATGGTGGGAAATTAAATGTGAATAGGGTCAAAAATGGTTAAGCAAATATATGGTAAACAGTTAGAAGACCTAATATAATCTGAGGAGCAAACTTCCTTGGCTTCTTTCATCTCTGATTTTCAGTGACCCAATATGAATTGTAAACGGGTAGATGATTGCTAGGCAGGAAAATTTTATTGAGTGTTCTTTGCCAATTTCAGCAATAATGTCTTTTGAAATTCCTGCAGATCATTTTACCACAATCTTCAGTATAATTTCCTTTCTACAAGACATACCATTTTACTCTAGCAGAAGGAATACTTTCAGAAACTGGGGTAAACATCTGATGCAGCTTAAGGATACACCCTGAAGCAGAACATAATATTTGCATAAGAAATGACTGGCTTATCACATAAATTTTCCTGTGTAATTTGCTAGCTTGCCTCCAAGGGGCATGTAAACCTGAAAGAGAGAGAAGTCAAATGTAAAAGAGGTATTTCTGCTTCAAAAGAGCATCTTATCTGAAGAGTTAGTATATTGTATCCTGTATCCTGATGGGAAAGAGTTTGTCTCTCTGGAATACACTGAAAATTTTGTAGACAACTTGTGTGATGACTTAGTTAATATATTGAAGATATATTCCTTGTATTTTATGCTGCAAAAGTATGGTATCTTATACGTCCTTTCTTAGAAACTGAATTGCAACATCAAGGTTATTGAAGATGACAGAAGTATTTCTTTATAACTGAATTTCTGAGAACTGGTATTGGTTTATCAGAATAATGTATCCCATTTTAAAGTAATGTAACAAAGAAGCTATTTTTAAAAGCAGGAGGAAGTGATATACATGAGGTAAAAATGTGAATTAACTACATACAATCATCAAATCATTCAAGCTGCATACAGTAAAAGATTGGAGAAAAATGGTGACTGGGTGGTGTTGAGCATGCACATAAATAGATTACTCGGAGCTGAAAATACAGCTCTAAATACCAACACTGAGAGAAAAGTGTAAAAGGGATGGTAGAGTGCTGGTAGAGTGTGATACCAAGAATTGCTGCTTTAAATATTTATTTTTATAGATGTTGCTGGTTGGTGATCAGGAAAATTGGAAAGAATCTTTCCACTCACTGTATTTTATTAATCACAAGGGGCTTTCGAGAGGAACATAGTTGTACGCAGTTGGTGAATTATGAATGTGATACCTCTCCTGCATTTGACAAATAGAGGGTGTTGTGTGTGTAAGCCAATGTCTGTTTGAAATCAGTAAAAAAGGACATTAAGTCCAGTGGGCAGCAGATTAGATTCTTACTCATTGAACATAAGAGATTTATCATTGATTCTTATTTGCTTCTCTCAGTCAATAAACTACACACAGCGCTATCTGAAATATTACTCTTTGTTGAGGTCAAGTGTCTTCCACATGTCAACTAGTTCATGACACTAATGGCTCAGAGGTGTTTTCTGGAGAAAGGTGGTGATCATCTGTGATTTAATTTAAGGAACCTCGAGGTTATAAAACACAACGAAGGATTTCTTTAGGAAATAATTTGTAAATTGATACTTATCAAATTCAGTGAAGTAAAATCAGGCTGCACCACTGGTCCATTCACCTGTAGATTGTGCATATTTCTTCGCATTTATCCAAACCATTGAAAGCCAGGAAGATGCTATTTCTGTAGGATTGCCTGTAGTCATACACGTATGCAACTGTCAGCATCTATCTTGTGGCTATAATCTATTTGTAAGATTCAGATTGTTTTTTCTCCTTATTTGGCATTTGTGCAGAATTCAATGCATGAATGCTTAGACTGTATGAATCACCCAACATCCTTCCAGTGACCTCAGTGGAGTCACTGGGTTTACCTCAACAACACAAAAAATAAAATGTTGCTCTCGTACTATCTTCAAAATAAGTCTTTGTGACTTATTGAAGTCTGGGTTTGTAAAGTTGTTGTGCCCAAAGCACAGTGCTAAATAAAAAGAGGTTCTGTTGAATAACCGGAAAGAGTCTTTGTGGCCAGGCTTTTGAGAGCCATGCTGTGTTGGTCTCTGCTGGAATCCATATTTTGCATATCTTACAACAGCAGCATTTTCTGTCAATGCCAGAGCTGTTATAGTCAGTCATAATTCATGGAAATATAAAATCTTAGTAATGCCAAGTGGTAGGAGGACAATAATGCCAGACTCTTTGCAATGCATTACACAGGCATACTCTAAACAAATGGAAAGTTCTGTGACTGAGGATGGCCAACTCTGACTCCTTTTACAGCAAGCATTTGATCATTTGCATGTCATAATGTTTTTCACTAGACTGTAATTCTATGAGAATGTATAATATTCTTTCTGTCATTAGTTTGGCCATGAAATCTCATTGCTACAAACATATCAGGAGGCAAAATCACCCACCAAATGACTAAGAACAGACTCCACCTCATTAAATGGGTGATTAAATTGAGCAATGCCATTACCAAAGTGAGTATGAGGGAATCAGGTGAAGGTTAAGAAATACTGCACTGATTAACAAGCTCAATTATATAAGGCACAAATTCATCTTTTGGAGATATTGAAGTGAAATAGCAGTGCAGTGTTGCAGATGGCAGTTGGCACATCAGTCTTGTTCTTGTGATAAAGAGGAACATCTGCAAAATCTGAAGCAGTAGTGTAATTCATATTAAGGTTGAGAATATAGTTTGAATGTAGCTGAAACTGAGTCAGAAACAGGAGCTTTGTTGTTCCAGGAAGAATATGCAAGCAGGGATTACAGAGTCAGAGTTGCAAAGATCACTCTGGTGCCGCCACAAAAGATACTTCATAACATCAAAGCAGAACTTACACCTGGCTTCATGTCAAAGGCTGCTTGGTTTGCTTTGTTACAGATGCTTCTTTCTCTTTCCCTTCACTGCATGAGGTGGTGACATTGCTCATCTGCAAGATGGATCTAACATCTTTGTAGAGCAGCATTTTCATGCATTAGGACAATCCTCTGTTTGCCTGTTGTGAACAGGCTGTCTACTTTACAACACCTGGGCAATGTAAAGAACCAGCTAATGAAAAAAATCTTGTTTTCTGAATACCTGCCTGCACATTTCTCTCCCAAATGCTAACATAAAGGCAGATTTTGTAAAGTATTTTGCTGGCTAACATGCATGTGGATAGACAGAGGGGCCTTTGAGTATGCTTGGGCACAAACTCCCGCTGAAGCTTTGATAGAAGTAAGCTTTCCATTGTCATCTACCATGAATTCCTTCAAAATAAGTAATAAAGCCAAAGAGGGACCTTAAATAATTTCACAAAGGGAAAAGATCAGCTGGTTTTCTCACAGTACAGTGCTGTGAGCCAAGCTGTCATTGGCATGGGAATAGGTTTTCTCCATTGGCTGTTTTATCCTGAAGGAATGTTTTAATATTGACTGTTCATCTTTTCAACATCTGCTTCTTTCAGTTTTTTCTCATCATCTCTTTTTTGCTTTCATCATTTTGCCATGAAGGGATTATTGTAGGTGAAAATCTTTTAAATGCATCCCATTCAGATTCAGTTGAAACTTTCAGAAGCCTTTAAGCCTTTGCTTAAAGCCTTTAAATTATTGCCAGCGCTATACTGATCACTGCTAGAGACCGGGTGCATGATAAAAACTGTGTGCTGGGGAAAGAATTCATAAGGCCACGGTGAAGCCAGCAGGGATGGTGCAGATCATAAACCCATTTACTTCTGTAAGTGTAGTGATTGAACTACAAATCCCTTCCATTCAAGGTGGCTGAAATGGGGGAATAAATATATTTTTCTCTCAGAACTATGTTGAACACTTGCACTGACTTTACCTGTAGCTATGGTATTCAGCAATCTTGGAAATCCAGTCCCTATAATTCACTGTATTCACCCTTCAGGGAGAATAATGTTAAGTTCTGATGTGTTACCTGAGCCAGTAAAGATTTCTTCATGTTAATGAAGTACCCTGAAAAGAGATGAATGTTGGCTCACAGGCTCTCTGAATTCAAATATTCATGTAAAACTACTCAAAATTTTTAGGTGTGGAAACTACTTTGTCCGTGTGTGATCTCCTATGGATACAAAAAGTTCTCCCTAGGGATATTTCAATACTTCTATAGTAAACAGAGAAGCACTGATCATAAGTAAACTAAAGCTGAAACCATCTTTCATCCTTTGTATTTCAACATTGGATTCATATGAGTTAGGCATAGGTTACTAAACTTCAACTACTACGGTGTACGGTGTCTAGATTATTTTTTGCTATGTCCCCTTAATAAACATAAACCCAAGCTTGGGCATTATTACACTGGTTTTCTTGTTTTAGGGATTAAATTATTTACAGCAAGTAGTTGCTATGAGTATTTAATATGCAATGTTTGATACCAGAATGGAATTATGATTGTAACTTTCACCTAAACAAAATGGTATTTATTTTATTCTGGCTTGGTTATCTTTCTGGCTTGGTTTACTGTGATTTTGCTACTTGAGCTGAAAAAGCAAGGAAATTAGTAGGCCCTGTAGAGGTGGTAGGAATAAAGGGATTTACTTATGTAAATTTACTTATGTAAATTTATTTATGTAAATTTTCTACTTTGTAGTCCTCAAAGTCTGTGTTGTTGAAAGCATTGATCAAAGTATGTAAGTGAAGTTCTGCAGGAACACTTGGTGGTTTTGGGCAAAGCTCAATTTTATTGCTTCACTCTACAAAGAGTAGCGTTCTTCCTAAAGTGTAGTTTCTTCTCTGCCAGAGCTGCAAAGAAGAGTGTGGGTAGTTCATTCTAGCTATCCCCATACCATCATGCTTCATGTCTTGTGAATTTATTCATCTGTGGTTTCCTCCGCATTACAAATTGGTTCAAAATTTTCACGACACTTTGAGGAAATTAGGAAATAAGCTTTTTCCAATCCTATGAATAATCTTTGCAGACTATTCAAATTCCTTATGCATGTCCTTGCACATGTTTTAAATAAATATTTTTTTTCAGTAGAATATTTGTATCTTTCCTCAGTCAAGGAAAAATGTCTATCCAAGATCTTTTCTTCTGCTTGCATTATTTCAATACGTATCTATATTCTCCACAGATTATTGACAGTGAATATTTTCCTAGGCAGACACACATTAATTCACTGATACTCGTTAGTGCAGAAATAACCTTCTTTCTGCTAAAAATTAAGCCAGAAATCTTCCTCACTTAGTCTCACTGGAAGATTGAGCTGAATAATTGAAATGTGCTTAACCGAACATCTGCCCTTGACAACTGGCAAAGGGATGCCATCTTCATGCAGAAAGTAGAGCTGGGTATGCTGATGCCATCTACTCCACCGGCCGATAATATTTTTTGTAATCTCAACATTTTTGTGTACATACATTATGGTCACTATCCTGCCTGCACAGGTTAAGAGGTTCTTGTTACACCTGAAATCAGTTACAAACTCTCTGCTTTTCTCCTACTAATCCGCACTTTCCATGCAGGTGAAGCTGCCTATGAATAGGTGTATTATCGTGAAAGGAAATGCTTTTCTGATCGAGATCTCTTAAAAAACTGCAGAATTTTAGAAAACTAAGAGTGGAAGAAAACTCTAGAGTGAGAGTCCCCTTTACATATTGTAAACTGATTTTTGCCTGTTTTACAGTAGCCTGATGGAGTTGGCCCATGATTGTCCTACAATCCACTATAGATAATCCAGATAATTTTTATTGTCCACCTTAGTATCTAGAAAGGTCCATTGTAGCTAAGAGCTCACTCCTCCTATAAAGTAGAGAGGATTTCAAAGTTCAGCCCTTTCATGTGGGAAAAGATAGGAACAAGTCATATACACTATCTAATCATCAGCAAATGAAACTGCAGTCTGTGTAAAGGCAAGCCCTTCTAATAAGCTTCAAAAAAAGACTTTTACACCACCTTTAATGTTAATTTTCACATGTCCTTCAAGACCACCTGTTATTCTTTTGGTATTCATGCACACTGTGGCAATGATATCAGTATGGAAGTGCTTTATCACAAAGCATATTTTACTTGAAATTTCATCCTGTTCATGGCTGGCAAAACAGTGTATTCACTCTTGTATGGGCATCAGAGGAATCTAATTATATTAACAAGGAAAACTTTATAAAGTATTGCCACAGATATTTGCTTAGGATATATGGGAAAAAAACTTTGTAGTCATCATGGTAGCCTAACACAAGAAAAGTGTTTTTCTTCCTATTGTGTATCTGAGATATCTTCCTATCTATTGTGTATCTGAGTATTTGACTCTCAGACCATTTAAAAAGTAATGGATTTGTGCCACACGCCTGGTATTCAAAATTTTGCTTAGCACAAGTAAAAGAAGTCCATTGCTTCCAATTTTTGTGAAGTGGATCTGAAGTTATGCCAGTTGGAACATACTGTTATAAAATTGCACTTTTCAAATAGAGAGAAGATGAGTACTCTAAAGAATTCGGAACCATTTTCTCAAAAAACTTATTTTTTTTTAGTACTTCATTGCACAACAAAGAATAAACAAGTATATCAGGTAGGACCAGTAGAAGATAAGATAAAAGAAGATAAGATGAAAATCCTGTCTAAATAGGACAAAAAAAATTTCTTGGGTTGTGGTTGATTAGATATGGTTTGGCGTGTGGGTGTTTGGGTATTGTTTGGAGGTTTGTGTTTTGTTGTAGTTTTTTTTAATTAAGCTAATGAATGCAAGTAGTATGTCCCTGGTTTCTACATAAAATATAGTAAGACATATACCCAAATAACAAGTTAGTAAAGATTCATTTTATGTTTGTTGCTACTATTTTTCAATATTTTCAACAAGTCTGAAAACATGAACTCTGGGGCCTTTTCAACTTTATCACTGACGCAATGATCTCTTGTTAACATGAGCAAAGAATGCAAGGGGCATTTTAGTCCTGGTAGAACATCCCACAAGAAATTTGAGTTATCTGGGTCAAGTGTTAGGCAGAAATCACTGTATTTACAGTTGAAAATCTCCAGACTAATTCATAGGTGATTGATCATCTTTTGAAGATGGTGTATGGAACTGACTCCTACGGATTTTTGGAAGTATCTAGTATCATTTTTGTCCCTATCTTACTATAAGCTCTTTTCCATTTCTAGTTGTTTGTATCAGAGTATACTCTGTTTTTTATAGAACGTGGATAAAAAGAATTTGTCTGCCAAATTTGCTGGTTTAGCTTCATTCTTAAGGATACCTTTTTCTCTTTGAAATTAGTGAAAGCTTCCCATTACTGGCTTTGTAGGATGTTCACTGATAATATACCCTTATCTGGTATGCTAAAGCCAGTATGTAATGAAAATGCCTCATCTGTACTTTGAGCTAAATTTAGCTCTGTGAACATCTCTGTTGCAATGCAGGAACTTCTGGGGTACATGACACAACCAGCATGCATCCCTAGGAATGTAGCCTTGTGGGAGGACATTGCATAGGACGGTTGTTTGACAGCAATTCCCACTCCTACCTGAATATTTTCTTCCCAAATTTGATAAGCCAGGGGCAAGGAGTATTGTCGGTCACAGTGTAAGTGCTGCTTTGACTCAGTTCTGTTCTGCCCAAGAGATGTGAGGCTGTTTGAGAAATTGTCCTCATTGTTTTGTCTCCTCTTGAGCAGTATTAGGTTCGACTTGAATCGGTTTCTCAGATGCAGATGATGCTGTTGTTAATAACATGACACTTGAAACATACTGTGCCATTACATCAGCAATGCAGATGCATAAAGTAAATGTGATAGTAAATCCTTTATGCTTTAGAATGCAAAAGGATCTAAAGATTGCCAGTATCTTAGTATTTGTACAGGTGCAGTCTCCATAAGTTAGCTTTTGTTGAATTATAATGATATTTTGTTGCTTTTCTTCTGAATATCATACACACTTATGGCACTTTAATTCTAGATTAGACTGATAGTCACTGTTTCCTGTGCTGACTTTCCTTAAAATATTATTTTCTGGTATGTGAGTAGCATCATTTTATTTCGATGATCCAGAGGGACAGGAGTCAAGCCATTCATATTAGTACACTGTATAAACACAGTAATATAACCACGCAAACATTCTTCTACAGCGGAATTTCATTTTTACTTTAAATAGCTTCACATACTTTGGCAGTAATATTTTTTCCATGACAAGATGTACAGAGGTGCACCTCTGCTCATGTCTAGTATTACCCACTCCGTGCAAGAGCATACAATTTTCTTGTCAATGCAACTACCATTTCCATCTAACAAAAACCTCTTTCGAGAGGTCTCTGAAATTTAAGAGAAACTTGCAGTAACTCATGCTTGTAATCTGTGATTAATACCATGGGTCATGTAAATCAATGTTCTATTTTACAACAAACTCTGATTTCACATACTATGTCTTAAGCTTATACTGAAACACAAAATCTGATTATTATAATTTAGTAGACTGGTGGACAGGTGACAACAACAATGAAGTCTAAAAAATTGCTGCATGAAATCCTGAGATTAAAATGTATTTGTTCAGATGTGCACAAAGTAATTCAAAGAATCCTATAGAGCTGGACGAATTACAGTCTGAAATAGCCCAAACAAAAATCTTTGCATTGGTATGTCAGAAATGTGATTTAGTGTAGTCTTTATTATATTTATGATCAGGCTATTGAGTTTGGGGAGGGTGAGAGTGTGTTTTCATAGGAAGGCCTTCAGTAGCACTGAACACTGGATATACTGAATTGTTTCTTTGAACCACTTGTAACTCAAAGGCTTGAAAAGTCACTACGTTTTCCACATAAACCACAACAAAGATCAGAGTCAACATTCAATCTTCATGACATTAGAGGCACTATTTGGGACAGAAAGTTAAATTCAGTTATGAGTTTGTTACATGGAAGTATTATTTAAAAACTACAGTAGTTTCTTACCTGAGGTGCTTGTATAATGATTAAAATTTCAGAAATTTCAATATTTTATGAAAAGACTACCTGCCAAAGCATGTTCAATGACATATTTGGAACTGTCACTGGGTTTGGCAGTCAAAATTAAAGACAAGGCGAGATTTACATCTTATAATAAAAAGCAGTTGTTCATAAATATGCATGATCTCTGTAGTTCTACCTCCAGCCTTCAGGTGTCTCAGTGAAATATCTGAGCTCTATAGGACAGACATCTTAAACATTTGTATTTTTATTTGCTACAGATTTTAATATTTATAATGGCCACATTACAGCAGAGTGGATGAAAACTTTTCTGGTGCTGAGGGCATTTCTGACTTCTCTGACTAATCCATTTTGCTGCCCTGATTTGGCCTGGAAACAGCAAACAGTTACTGTACTGAATAATCTCACAAATTCCTGGAGCTAGCAACACATGTTGTATGCTGCTGGAAAGTGTGAAAACCATGCTTTGCAGTGGTAATAGCTATTTGTTTATTTTTAATTTCCTGGTTCATGAAGTGCAACTCTCAGTCTTGTATAATTCAGACTGTGCTTCTGCCTACTTGCTATGGCCCATGATTATCCAGATTTCCAACCGTCTGGTCCTGCATTGAATGAAAACTCAAGGGGAAATATTTCAAAAGCACCAATGCAGCTAGACGGCTGTCATTCCTATCTTTGATTTTTTACTTTCTTTGGCCTTAAAATTTTCTACCTAGAAAAACAAGATGATACCACGTTTTTTGAAAAAGAAATAGATTGATTCCTTACAAGAGCCTTCCATTCTTAATTGATGTCCAGGTTAAGACTAATCTCGTATTCATACAGAACAAGATCTAATCATTTTCTTTTTCAGTTAATCTGCCTTGCTGTTAGCTCCTGAGAGTAAAATAGTAACATGCTAATTTCTTTTGGCTTCATGGCCAAATATAAGTATTTCTCCAGGCTCATTCTTTGCTGTTCGTCTAATAGCTGTTTTAAGGTTTATGAGAAAAAGTAAAACCTACCACAGGGATAATCTCAAAGATGGCAAGCAGCTTTTGCCAAATGGTTCACAGCAGCCCTGCAATTATTTTATTGCTTTATTTCTCAGAAGGGAAACACTCTTTTCTCAAGCTTTTGCTGTAAAAATTGTGAAACTAAAAAAAAAAAAAATTATTTCTGTTTTAAAGGTCTGATTTTAACATGAAAATTATTTGCATTGTAAATGTTTTCTAGGCAATTTACTTGTCATGAATGTCTATTGTATTGGAAACATCTACGGGGAATTGAATATATTATTCTGCATGTACTCAGGAATTTATAAAAAGACACAATGACAATAACAATAGAAATATTATGACTAGCTGCAAGCCCCCACGTACAGAGACTGGTTTCAGCTCAAATGTGACTTACTGAGGTCTGAGTTTAAACCAGTCCTTCTAGCAGGGATTAGGTAAACCTTATTGTACTTTCATAATAAGGAGAGCACCAAACCAAATATAAATATTGCATGGTATTGACAGAACACATCCAGAGCTAATGCACAAAAATAATGCAAAAAAATAACACATAAGGCTTAAAACACGGTTGTGTTTGTGCCAGCCTTATTCTGAGTGCAAAGCTCAGTGTTGTTGCTGAAAACATAGGCCAAGAAGTGTTGCTATGGCCCAAGCTCTGTTCCATTTAAAAACCTGCAGCCAGAGAGGAATCCTTGAAAAGCCCTTCCTATTTTTTGCAGGAAAATGTGTCCTAGGGGCAGTGGTTTTTGTTGAAAATCTGAGAGAACTTGATTTTTACATTTTTGAAAAAGTGAGCCTGAATTCAGCCCTCAGCTGTTCTGATCAGTCAGTATTTGCAGTAGCACAGGGAAAGCACAGCAGGCTTTGAAGTAGAAGAGAGTTTTTCCAAGCACTAACAGGACTGAGATGCAAACAATTTGATTTATATCGGTGAAAACTCTCCAAGCAGTTTCTTTTATGGCAGTCTGTATTTCAGCAAATCTTGATTTTCCATTTTAAAGTTATTAGCCTGTTGATTTTATTTAAATGCAGTTGCTCATAAGAGACTGAATTGCACTGTGGTCAGACGCAGTGCAGGTGGTGGTTGCGTGTGTGCAACAAGAGTGTGCTGGTTTCCATTGTGCCTCCTTTAACATATGTTAAAATTTCGGGTTTCATTCTTTCTATAACATTGGGAGCATTCAGGGATTTGGTAGAAAGCAAAGGCATACAAATGGAGTTCAGAAGTGAAATTATTACACTATTACTTGATTAGAATTTATTGGGATTTTTGCAGAAAGAAATTGCTGGAAGTTGTCAGTTCACTAAAAGTAATCATTTTTCTCCAGAATGCAGTCTACATGGAAGTCTCTTTTAAGAAATTATTTGTAATTAATAAAAATACATAATTTTGATGTTTCCTGTATGGAATGTACTAAGAGGTTTAAGTTTAAAACTAGACTTTCAGTTAGTCAGTGTTTCTGAGATTTTTGTCTGTTCAAGCCTTTTGAACTGGGGATTTCCTCTTTCAATGTGAAAACGCCTAGAGATGGAAAACCTTTACCTGTCAGGCCTTATTTGCTGTTCATTGTTGGACAGGAGAATTTAATTAAAGAACAACTGTGTGAGATATTCCCTCCCCAACCATTTAATGCCACCCAAACAGTGGAAGAAAGCTGTTGTTATTAAAACACTAGTAATGAGAAGATTAAGGTATGACCGTAATTGTCCTAGAAATCCTTGAAAGAGCCAATAAAATACCCCTAAGTATAGCTGATATGTCAGAGCTCTCACATCATCTCTGGTGGGGAGTTGTTCTCCATGGGTGATTGGTGGAATGTGATGCTTTAATGTGGAATATCATGCTTTAATATGAACACTGGCAGTGGTGAACTTCTTGGAAAGTTTTTTCTGGTGCATACATAGTAGCTCCCGGAGTCAGGAGAGCACAATCCTGTCTGCCTCTGAGCTGGGGCTGGAGTTAGCACCAGGCTTGGATAGCGTAAGTTTGCTGTGAGGGCAGTTGCCGAGCTCGTGCTCTGCTGGCTGCTGCCCTGCTGGCAGCGCAGGGGCGAGTGAAAGGCTTGAGCTGCACTCGGCAGCTCTGCTGAGGCTGCCTTGGAGAATGGGGGATCCTCCAGTGCCAGGAGAGCCACCAAGCAGCCGACTCTCAAACAGAAAAGAACTAGCTGGAACAGGCTGCCCAGGGAGGTGGTTGAGTCACCTTCCCTGGAGGTGTTTAAGGCACGGGTGGACGAGGTGCTGAGGGATATGGTTTAGTGTTTGGTAGGAACGGTTGGACTCGGTGATCAGGTGGGTCTCTTCCAACCTGGTTATTCTGTGATTCTGTGATTTAGCTGGCACTGGATTCATGCTCTGTCACAGATCTGAATTTTAATCCCTGACGGTGAGGGTATAATATGATTTATCCCATCTTCACCCTTTGGACAGCAGCACTTGCTGGGAAGGTGTGAGCAAGCCTCTGAATGGAAGTGAGCTGTGCAGCTTCCCTGCACCTCTGTATGACTGCTGATGGGTTTGTTGTATTTATGCTGGGCATGATCTGAATAAAAGTAGTAAAACCAACGGACCTGTGACTGTTCACGATGATGTGGGATTGTAACTGCATTTTTTTTATAAAATCCAAATATATAAGGGATTCTGTTGTTAACAGAATTACCATAAAAATCTTTAGCTAACTTAATGATACAGCACAACTTCACTGAAGCTCCCACAGACTTCACAAACTGCTGTTTTCCTGTCAAAATTAGTGCAGGATCATTTTCTAATTAATTTTTCCACTTGGCAGCTGAAGCCACTGCTCACCCTCTTTCTTGCAGTGTTCTAATATTGCACTTAGAGCCTCACAACAGAGGCAGAAAAACACCTGCCCAGTTAAATAGCATTCAGAAGGCCTTTTTAGCCCCTGTTTATTTGGCAACTATGAAACAACTGACCTGGCAGTGGGCCTGCTCCATACTAATCTGCTGAATTGGGCTTGAGTGAAACAGTACATAAATCTAATAAACCACATAAACGTTGTTATGGTGAAGGCTCTTCCCAGTAAAGAGGAGATACACAGTGCCATGCAGTGGGTTTATGCCTAAGCCTCACAGAGGAGGCCCAAATTAAATCGTATCTCCAGAAGTTGCTGCTCCCTAGATACCAATATTAAAATAATCTATTTCTAAAGATAAATTTTTCCCACACCTCAGAAGTGAAGTACATCAAATGCTGCAAGAAGGAAAAAATAGTAGCTGTAAGGATGGTTTCAGAAATTTCAGTGTGTGTAGAGGAAACCCAGGGCTGTTAGCATATTTTTTTACCTTTTTGACAGCAAGTAAATGTTCTGTGGCAGACAAACATGCAGGAAATAAAATTTTATGTTGTACTGTAGCCATACTGATTACATATCTATACAAGACTGGCAGACTATCAAAAGACACACATTTTCAATGTTTCTGAATGTGACTTGAAAGCAGCTTGACTTCTGTAATCATAAAACTGACAAGTGTACTCTGCATATGTGGACCAGATGATGTCTCTTTTCATATTAGCATGGTGTTGTACAACCAGTCCAGTGAGATCAAAATGTACTGAGAGGCAAAGAGAATTTTCTATCTTGCCTAAATATTGATTACAAACCAGTTAGCTCCTTCTCTTTTCTAGCCTACTAGATTACTGTTTAAAATAGAAGTAAGCACTGCTGACAAGTGTTTCTTTTCTGTTCTGTACATCTTAGCAAGCTGGAACCAAATTCTCTTTTCATTTATCTTAGGCTAATCCCTTATGGAGGAGTGCTGCTGAACATGAAAGCAATGATAACTTATTGCAGGCATATAAATATCTTTGTTTATATGTGTACATTTTTATACTTGCAAGATATCTAATTGATCTATACTGTACATGTAAGTTGGATTTTGTTTTTTCCCTCTCCCACCAGTACTGTCACACAGAAATACATAAACCAGGGGTAAGCATATCCTCCAAAAACACCTCCATTTTTCAACTGTTGTTCCTGCCTACTAGAAATGATGTGCACGATTTCTAGCTCAGTTGAAAACTGGGAATAATTCATGATGCTATTATCTTTATTTATGGAAAGGTAGTACATCCAGGTAGAAATTATCATTCAAAAATTGAGTACATGATGAAAAAAAACCCAAATATGGCAACACAACAAAATTCAGTTGTATTTTTGAGCTCATTTCTTTCACAAGGATAGTACATTGGTGTACATATACATACTTACCACACTGGAGAAAGTAATTGCAAGTAGGTAAAAGTAAATGTAAACAATTTGACTCCACTGCAGATGTCAAGGCCTTCACCATTAGTGTCAAAAGGTATTGTTGTGGCTACTGCTCCCTGGTTTGATGAAAAGTTCTGTCACCATCATACACAAGATTTTCTTTGTTTGTGTAACAACACTATGAGTTATTGATTAAAGAAGAGGGGAAAAACAGTACAAAGCTGGGAAATTAATTATTGTGCAGAAAACACACTTACTGCTATACAAAACCCAGGTACAGCAAACTGACAACCCCAAGGAAAAGCCATGAACTACAGTAGTATGGGGTGAATTGGAGTAAAATACAGGTTTGCACATATCTCAATGGAAATGATCACTCAATTAAAAAAAAATTGAGAGTAATCCTTGGTTCGGGTATTTTGGTTTCAGACATTTGGACTTTTACATTTTAATCTATGAACTTTAGTCTGCATTTGGTGAAAAAAAAATGTTAGGTAATCATCTATAATGCTTGCAAATCAAGCAAAATTTCAAAGATGAAAGTACAGCTTTTCCTGGGTTGCTTTTGCCTAAATGTTCTCAGCTATAATGTACTGCCCATGAATCAAAGAAAATAATTTCACTGGAAGTAGGGGAGAGACTTGGACAAGCATATGTCTATTACTTAAGAGGTAGCAAATAATGGATGGTATGGAAAGTACTGAATGTTCAATGCTCTTTTGCTGCTGACTTACAGAATGCTTTAATGAAGTTAGATGTTTAATAGTGTTAAAAAAAAAAAGAATAAAATAAGGATTAGGAGGATATTCCAAAGGTAAGGAAAGAATAGATTTCAGGATAATTTTAGGAAAATCAGAGGTATTAAGGTCAAAAAAAAAAAAAAGAATACTTGCTGCAGAGCTCTTGGGAAACTAGCCAAGGCAGTCTGACAAACAAAAGAGACAAAGTAGAGAAAAACAGGTATAACACTGCTTAAAATAGCTGATGTTCTGTAGTGTATAACTCTTGTCATCTGACTTGCATATCAACAAAGATATCAGATCAAACTATTACATAACAACATTGTAGGCACTAGGAGACTTATTAAGTTATGGGAAAACACTAGCATGATACGGATAGGATAAGCCTAGTCTATTTTGCAAGCAAAATTAATGGTGGGAAGCCATAAATGGGATGTATGTTGATTTTGCCCCAAATCTATCAAAAGTAAGCTGACAAGTCAAAAATAAAGTAGGTATGTTCAGCTGTCATTCCCAAACAATAGTTCAAAAAGATGCTTTTCCTTTTTGTCATCATTGTACTGTAGCCCAGATGTCATATGTTGGTCAGCAGGATAAGGAAGCAACGCACATTTTAGAGTTTCTTTTTTCTTGCTGGCTAGTGATAATACTCAAAGCAACAGCACCACAGCTTATGTTCAGTGCAGCACTGACTCCCAGGACACAGAGCAGCTGTCAACTGGTTTTGCAGGCTCAGAATACATTCTCTCATATTTCACTCCAACTCCCTGAGTCAGGGATCTCAGCCGTGTCTGAGGTGCCATGGGCAAAGTTTGCAGAGAGGAGCAGACTCTCCCAATTACACCTGATTTACAGTGTGGTGGCAAGGAGGGATTCTTTCCAGTGTATGTTTGTGCCAGTGCATTTAAAACACAAAACTTGGGTGCATAACAGTTCAGCTTCTTGTCTGTCACAGTTTAAGTTACTGGTTTATTAGATATTATCTATATCATCCCTTGCCTCCCTTATGGCTTCACAACAGCAGTGTGGTTGCTAAAATAGTGTAGCTGACTTATAGCCTGATTACTGTGTCTACATATAGAAATTGGAAGTTCCTAGGGTAGTGTTCCAGGGTGATGCTTGTTCTCAGCAGGAAGTTTCAGGCAGGAACCTGATATGTTGTCTGTTGATATCCAAACCAGAGACCAAATTTAGGATTCTGTCACTGTCTCTGCGACACATCCCTAGTGTCACAGGCTGGTTGCACAGGCTTCTGTATCTATATGAATGAAGCCTGTCTCCGAGAAAAGCCTAATCTCCATAGTGGATACCGAGGGAAGGGCTTGTTGGGATCATTACCAGAAAATTTCTCTGCTACTATTGCTGAAAACAATTCAGTGAAATAAATACAATGCTTTTCAGAGAGAAAAATATATAGTGCACTAAGACATTCAGTGTAACAATTTTCAGCATGCTTTCTGCATAACTAGCATTCTTTTAGAGAAAATAACTAGAAGGCACCTTTAGAAATCTTTTTTTGCTTGGTGCTTTTCAGTATACAAAGCTGAGAGCACCACGCTAGCACAGATTTTAAAGAGCAACTGCTATTTATGCTGGTACTTCAAAACCTCCTGAAGTGAACTTTTCTTTGAGCTTCTCAGTTTAAACCTCAACTACACATTGTCACTGTGATTTACCTGTGGATGCTGAGCATTAGCTTAGTCAGGAATGCTGTATGTAGCCTTTGCTCAAAGTCAAGACAAAATCTACTATGAAAAACTCTATGCAGTTGAATGCGTTATCATTCCATAGGTGTTAGAATACATGTGTATGCTGATCTGTACTTTGAATAAATTTTATAGCTTTAAATGATCAAGGTTTGAAATAAATGATTGGATATGCCTTGTGAGAAAATGTGTGATGAATAAAAAGATGACAGATACTTTGTTTTGTGCTGAGACCTGGAGCAGATTTATCTTGTTTAAAAAATTACTATAGTGATGATGAGATAATAACTTGAAATTTCATTTTCAATTAAAAGAGAGATTTGCTCAGACAAGGCCTTCCTGGAATGTTTAAAATCTTTTCAGGCACAGTGCTGCATTTTGAGCTTTCTACCCGCTTCTCCTTTTATCTGTATAAAGTTGCATTTGTATATGTGAACAGCTCACTCTTAGCAAAAACTTATGACAAACGTTCCCTGCTGAAAAGGGACGGCATTGATTTCCCCACAGCCAGCTTTTAAACTGTAAAATCATTCCATTCACTTGACCTGTGACTTGAAAAGAAGACTTAGGAATGGATCTGAAATCCTTATGAGTGCTGTTAAGTAACATATATGTGGCAGAAAAGACAGTAGCACCCACTCAAAACCTGCGCTGGTTTTAAGCATGTATTTCTTGTGAAGCCCCAGCATACTGTATAGTTAATATACACATTAAATTATCTCCTCAGTCTGAGGGAAATGATACCCTTTAACTGAAAAAAGAAAGATAACCTTTTTTAAACTTACTGAGCAGAAGCTGAGGAGACCTGAACGTCCTGCCTCCTTCTGGACTGGAAAGTATTTCAAACATTTTTTGTGACATTCCTTATTTGTCTGAACGTTCTTACGGTTAAGTATATTGCTGAAAAAATATGGGCCTTGTGCTGTACTTGTGCAGGGAAACTTTAAGGTGCCCAGCCACTTTACAGTGCCTGTTTGCTGCTGGTGTAGTGTTAGGCACGTTTCCTACCCCTGGCGAGCTTACCCAGTGATTCCAAGACTTAGGCATATTTACTCTCCAAACACATAGAAAAGGCAATTTCAAACAAAATAAGCAGTGAAAACTTCTGTTTTGAAAAGACTTCTTGAAATAAATTGTTGCTTGATTAATAGCAGACCTTTCTTATAGCTTTCTGCAAAATTAACGTTCTGTTAAAGAAAACGAACAGAAGTTGCCTCTATAAGCCTTGGATTGCTTTGGGTGTGGGCCTTTCCATGACTTCACCTGCTTTGGAATCAGACCAGTGTAGTTCATTAAAGAAAGATTGATGCCATAGAGGGTAGATATCTTTGGATTTAGCATTACGCCAGCAAAGATGTGGCATTTTCACAGGCCTCCATCACTGGTGTGGTGCTGGCCCAGCCCCTGAAGTGCACACCCCACGGAGTTGTATTTCCTACTCTACAATGGAGGAGCTGGCACAACAGCAGACTTCGTATTTTTGTCAAAAACATAATATGCAGTAGACATATTATGAAAATTTGCTTAGTGAAATAGGGACACTAGAGAAAGAAAGCATGCGTGCCTGACAAACGGTCCAAGCTGTGTTCTTGAATGTAACATTAAAACTCCTGTCTGCAATTGTCCTTAAAATCATAGCATCAAAGCTCATCCTCTTTCTTACTAAAGTAGGTATTTTGTGAAAAACACAAATTAACTCACTCCTTATTAGTAATTTTCAAAATATCTCAACTTTTCCCGTAAAGGCAAATCCTATACCTTATCCACTTAGACTGTTGTGATACTTACAGTCTTTCCCATATGCTGGTAGTTGCTCATTTATCTTGCGCTAGTGATAGTCGTCTTAGCTGACCTGTGGTGTGACTTTAGCTGAATAGAATGCAAAACAGGAGCTGGTAAAGAACATTTTTACATCGGAAGGTCATAAATATTGAACAGATTCTCTATCACGCTTGTAAAGAAGGGTCTTGCGCCTCTTTTGGTTTTGCAGTCAGTCTTTGAAAAGCAAAGGCCTAGCAGGAGTAGTGGGGTATATATAGAATACTTCTTCACACTTCTAAAGGAGAACAAGACCCACTTCTGGAATTTTAATAATAAGTACAAAGAGTCTGAGATTTTTGAATCTACATTAATGCAGCGCTAGTACTGTAATATCAGGCTCTCGAAAATCAGAATATTTTAGAAGGTTGGGCTGTTCTAAGTGTAATGTGGCTAAGCTGCATATCCCACATTACATATGGCATATTTTAATGGTAAGAATGTATTAAAACTTACATTATAAAAGCCACTTTCTTGTTCAATATGAGAAGCTTATGTTAATGAAGAGTGAGAGACAAAGTCACATTTGAAGGTGATCTGTTCAGTGGTTAGGAATTTTCATACCTTAGTTTCACATCTTATTTTTTAGACATTAAGTTTTTCATTTAAATAATCATTAAGAGTGCTGGCTGAAACAATCTGTACTCTACTTAGAGTTAATCCATTTGCTATTTAAATAACATCAGGAACTCTGAAGAAGTGATATTTCTTGTTTTTCTAAATGAAGATAGATATATAAGTCTCACATATTTTTTAAAACAAACAAACATACTTGGAGATTTTTGAGAGTAGCAGCCAGCTTTAAGATGCTCATCTGTAACCTTTCTAGTCAGGGTGCACTGGGAAATACAGGTGGCTGAGGAATATTTCACTCTTTTTTGTTTGAGACCAACACTGAAAATTCTACATTGAATTCATTTTATGAGAGACATAGGAGTTATCAGTTTATAATTATTAAAATGTGTGAGGTATTTTTACTTCTTTATGAAGTAAAGTACTTCTTTCTTTTAGAAATCCATAAAGAAGTATTACTGGGCATTTCAGTTTAATTCTAGAGCCTTATTTTGAGGAGAGTTGCACCAGACATTTCCTGATCTTTCCACGGTCTTTAAAAGAAGCAATACACTATGGTGGTTAACCTTGACACCTGATTGTAGGAACCTCATGTCGCTTAGAGTTTTCACACTGATTCAGCAGGGCCTTGCACTCTGGCTCCAGTGGAAGGAAGCCATCTGGGAAAATGTAGATGTGGTGGAGACCTGACTGAGTACAGACATTTCATCCCCATGTATCTACTGTGCTGCCACCAGTCCTAGCCCTCTGGAGACTTCCCTTGTGCCCACAAAGCAGGAAGACTACAATGGGGAATGAAACACCTCTGCCCCACATCTCGTCCTCAGGCTCTATGATTTGTGATCTTCCCTAGGTCACTTAAACCATTCTTTTTATCTGTAAATATAACTTGTATCTCCTTAGGAGTCTTAATTTAGCCTGACTTTAAAGATACAATCTGTCTCAACTACTACTTACTGTGTTACCTCAATAAGGACGGCACGTTTAGATTTTACACTTTTAGCTTTTACATTTTACACTTGTACATTTTTCTTTTCACAGGAGGAAAAGTGGAAAAACTGGGGACTATGGAATTCCTATGTGTTTCAGGTACCAAAGGGTGTTGTTTGTTTTGGTTTTTTTAAATTAAGATTAGAATCTCATTAGGAGAGACATTAATATAAAATTTAGTTTTTCTTTTTTTTTTTTTGAATGGTTCTTAAAGCATAATAAACTCTCATGTAACATGCTGAAGTCCAAACACAGTTGATAAAGACAGATTATAGTCTGACACAGGTAAAGTTTTTAAATAGAAGCCCTTTGCTTCCCTTGCTAAGTTAAGCTCCAGCTGTGCTTTGGGCTTCCTGACCCCATCCCTATACAACTGGGCAGTGTCCCTGTATTCTTTTTCAGGTTCCCTCTCCCTGCTTGCACTACCTGTGCAGTTCCCTCTTGTTCCTGAGTTTGACCAGCAGGTCTCGACTCAGCCACGCTGGTCTCATCCCTTCCCTGCCTGATTTCCTTCACCTGGGGACTGGGCGCTCTTGCGCCTTATGGAAAGCATCCTTAAATATTTGCCAGCTCTGTTCTGCTCCCTTTTTCCCATGTACCACAACCCGGGGGGCCTACTGAGTAACTCCTTCAAGAGTTGGAAGTCTGCTTTCCCAAAATTTAGGGTCCCGACTATATTCCTTGCTTGCCCCATATCCCTCAGGACCTTGAACTCTACCAGGGTATGATCACTGCAGCCCAGGCTGCCTCCAATCTTGATGTCACTGATGAGTTCACTAGTATTAGTGACCATCAGGTCCAGTATCGCATCCCCTCCAGTGGGGGTCTCTATTAGCTGGGTTATGAAGTTATCTTCGACGCGCTCTAGGAGTCTCTTGGATTGCCTACAGCTTGCTGTGCTACTTTTCCAGGATATATCAGAGTGGTTGAAGCCCCCGAGTAGGATGAGAGCTTGTGAGTGCGAAGCTTCTGTTAGCTGGAGTTAGCTTCATCAGTAGTCTCTCCTTGATCAGGTGACCTGTGGTATACAGCAGCCACAAGGTTCCTGTTGGTTCCTTAGTCTTTTATTCTGACTCACAAGCTTTCAGTCTGTTCGTGGCTACTCCTCAGCAACAGCTCTTCATGTTCTATCCCTTTCCTGACATAGAGGGCAACGCTTCCACCCCTCCTCCCCTGTCTGTCCCTTCTGAACCGCCTGTAGCCATCAATAGCAACACTCCAGTCATGCGATTCGTCCCACCAGGTTTCAGTACTGGCAACCAGATAACATGATCTTAACAGGTACTGTTATCTGGAGATTACTATAATAACATATCTGGCCCAAATCCAACAGCAGATAGTTCTGTTCTCTGCTCCTGTATACTTTGCTGCTGGCTACAGTTAAAATTGAGCATGTTTCATTCAAAAAATATTAGTATCTAGATACCAACTATTCATCTACTCAAAGATACAAAAGGAACAGTAAAGCTTATTCACTTCAACATAATGACTTTGTTAAGCAAACGGGAACAAAAATAGCTCTGTAGTATAGGAACAAAGAGAGTTTCCATAAATTGAAGAACAGGACAGGGATGACTGCTACACTTTCATGAACAAAACTGGTGATTCCTTTGATAAGCAGCATCACAAAACCAAGCTGTATATAATTAAAATGTGTTTTGACTTCACGTAATTGTGAAGACAGTGTAAATCCTTGGAGCTATATCCATCAAAATAAAAGGATTCTTAATTAATAATTTAAAAGCCTAGCCACTCCAGTGAATGTTCCTGCAGGCTGCTTGTGACTACCTTTACAACCACTGGAGAATGCTAAGCAGAAACAGCAGTGACCCTTATGGACATAGATACTCTTTTTCCACATATCACTTCCTAAATAGTTTTTTAAATAATCTTTGGATTGTTAAGTTCTTTGCTCTCTGCTACCCAGGATGCTAGCTAGTCACCACCACATTGTTGTAAAGATGAAAAGACTGGAAATAACACCTAGACATCTTCACTGCTCCATGCTGACAGGGCAGAGGCAGGCTGTATCGATCGTTGCATCTAACTAGTAATAAGAATGTACACTCAGCCTTGTGCCGCTTTACATCAAAGCAATATAAGCCAAGCTTTCCTTTTGCACAGGCCTGCATTCATTTCTCCAGTTGTCAATATGTCCTGATACAGCTTTTAGACACTTATCAATATTTAACTGCACTCCTATTGACTCAGCAATTACACAGTAATTGATTTAAGATTGATTATCACCATGTTAACATTTTAATGGTCAAAGACTAATACAACTAACTGAATGTGAAATTATATTAGGTTTTTATTACCTTTGTGCATGCACATTACTGTCACCAGATTTTACGTTTCACTTAATGTTGTATTGTTCATCAAAATAGTTAAAGTATTAAGCCCTGTTTTCACAGTACAGCATTTTTATTAGAACCAAAACATTCAAATGGACTCCTTCAGAATATCTTGTTACTGGTTAAAACATATGAAAAGGGTGTGTACTGGTAAATAATGAATTAATCCACTGTGCCAAACATAAGAGGCAGTTAGCTAAAGATAAGACAATAAAGTTATTTTATCAACTGCAGTGTTGTATCCAAGATCTAGGTTTGATGAATGATGCTTTTCATGAATCATTTTCATTGATTTCTTGCATGGAGAGGCCTGAGGTGTAGTCAGAGCCAAGACAGGTTTGAGCTCTGCCAGCTGTGGTGGTTATAAATATTAGCAAAGAAGAATATCCCATAAATAAAACTAAGAACATGAAAAGATGGAATCTTTTTCCAGTACAACAGTGGTTAACTCAATCCTACTGATTTTGATAACTGTTCAGAGTTCTTGGTGCATGAGATGGAGTCAGAAGTTGTGTGTGATCCATTACGTACCAGAGCAGTGGAATTTGAGGGCAGGACCATAGGCAGTCAGGACCAGTTTGGGATTTTATATGTTAGACAGGAAGTGGAATTACAAATAGTTACTTACATTCAGCAGGTGTAAGACAAGAAATTGTCATAAAATACAGATTTTGGGTAATTCAATAAGAATGGGATCTGATTCAAGTACAACCTGGTGATCTTGCCCACCTTTACATTGAGGACAGTAGTACCTCACCTTTACTTGAGCCACATGACAAAATGTCATTCTTATCAAATAATCTGAGGGGTTGCATGAGTGTGGGAAACCTTGAAAGACAACAGGAAGCTTTCTCAAATTGTCCAGGAGAATTATTCCTGAAGATCTGATAAATCTATTTTTTAACAAGATACTGGTTGAATCACTCTTGAAAGGGCTTCAAACTTAGACTGTGATTTGTCAAAAAATACCATTAAAATATAGAACCAAGTATGTAAGAGCAGAAGGCATATTTTAAACATACAGTTTATTCAAACGTGCTTGTTATTACTACCATAATAATTCAGATCAGTAGTTTTTCTCCAGTGAAAAGCCCATGCAAATTCTGAATGTAGGGAAAAAAATAGATCCTCCTCTACAAATAATGATCACTATTGAGAAGCTGATTTTGAAGCAAAGTTCATTTCCATCTTGCACCTGCTGCACTTATTAGATGAGCATTAAACATCCAGGAAACACTTCTGCTCTGACCTTACTGCAATTTAATTTATTTTGCACTGTTTGTGCATAACTAAACTAGGTCTAGGCCCTGGAGTGGACAGTTTGACTCCTCTCATTGACTGAAACTGAATTTAGGACAGTTGGGGAAAAAATAAAAAAAAAATAATAATCCTGGCCAAGAAAAAATAGGGGTTTCTGTGTTAAGGTTCCTGTGCATTCAGTCAGTTTGGATAAAGAATTACACTTTTGGATAGTTATCAGCATAAGGCTGGTAGATGTTGCACCATCACTAATTTTTTATTTTATTTTTTTCCAGTTTTTAAATGAAGTGTGCAGTAGGCATAGAACAGAACTATGCATATTGGGTGTAAAAGTTGATTTTTACTCAGACTACTGATGCTGAAATGAATAAAACATTTTAAAATGACAAACCATTGCATGTGTCTACAGTTCATTTCAGCACTTCATATTTTATTTAAAACTCTTATCCATAGGTAGAAATTATTGAGTTTCATATTAAATATTTCATTTTAATTAAAGCTCAACAGCAGAGGAAAAAACCAAACACACACACCCTCTCAAAAAGCCTGACACCACAGAATTGTAACACAAGTCTTAAAATCTCCTTTTCTAGCTGTCCTGCTTGAGGCTCTGAGGAGCCGAACTTTTAGAGCCATCGAGTGTCATTGTTTTATTGGAAAGACGCAGAGGCTGCAGCTGCCCTTACTTCCTCAGTTATATCCAAGATAGCTCAAAACTCATATCTGGGATAACTTGTCCCTGGGGAAAATGGTCCTTAAGTTCTGGATCCTTGAATTCTGCATGCAACCATAGGCTGTTTTCTTCTCCCTTAACTGACATAGCAGGCCTTAAGCGATGCACTTCATTTATTTATTTATTTATTTATTTATTTACTTACTTACTTGTTTGTGTCTAATGAGCTTCGAGTGAAATTTAAGTACGGGTGTGCTCTCTGTGGTTGCTGATCAGAGCTAAAATGAAGCACACTGAGCTGCCATAGTTCTCATGGTCTTCAAGGTGTGTCCTGTGGCATCTCTGACATTTGCAAATTGCAGGCAGCGATGCTGTCAAACCTTGGATCTACCTCCTATTCTCTTGTTGCTTCTTTCCATCTTTCTGTAAATCCTAAGTGGTGTCCTAAATGGACTCTATGGTGGTGATAATACTTTCTTTTCACAGAGGATTTTAACAAGGTCAATGTTTGAACAGCTTTGAAATCTGTGACATATGACTTGTCTCTTATTGCTCTTACAAGCCTGCATGTTATATTTTTTTTAAAAATACCAGTGCTTTCTTTATATTTAGCTTCCTTAGAACAACTCTGTAAATTAAAAAATTCTTTTAAATATAAATTTAACACTGCAGCAAGGTTATCTGTTCAAGCTGGTCAAAAGAAATGTGAACCTGCAGCTAAAAGAATGCCTAAGCCAGATTGAGCCTTATATATAAAACTCATTATAATGTGGCTGCAGAACCACCAACATTCAAAAAGCCAGAAAGAGAAAGCAGAAAGCAGTAATCAGTAAAGGCAATACTGAAAAGAAGTAAGAACTTTGGCAATGACTCTTCTACTCTGGCTGTGTCTTTCTTAAGCCTATATCTTAAAAAAAAACCAAAAAAAACAAAGACTGTGATTTATTATATGTCAACATTCCTTGGCTCCAAATGTATGCCGAACCAAATTCCTTGGCTTCAGTGTAACAGATGATCCAGAAACAGCTGATTTGTATGACAAATTACACCATTATAGCCAGTCTTGTAATTAGGATGGAAGTTAGATATGTTAGATCCACATTTAGGAAAAAAAGCTACGAAAAGATTAATTGCAGTATATTAAAATTCTAAATTCATCGTCACTGAAAATTTTCTTCATTTTATGCCAGAGTGGAAGAAGTCCAACGCATTTGTGAAATGAATCCAAAACGCGCTAATATGCCATGATGACCTCATTCAAACTTGAGGGCCCAAATGTATTATAAAGCATAATTACTCTAGAGCTAAAAATCTTAACCAAGGCTTTGAGGGCCATGTCTGTGAAACACAAATTAAAATTGCCATGGTTCATGTATAAACAGAGAACTTAATCAAGTAGAACCCATAAAAGCAAGGCCTTCTTAAATTGCCCCAAGTATCAAAACATAAAATGTATTATTAGAATGCCCATGTTTTATTACGATTTTGAACACTGCTCCTTTTTAAATGGATTTAAAGGCCTCCAACGTAGTGAAGATTTCCATATGTTTTAAATTATGCATTAAAATTTCTTTCACATTGGCCAGCAATTGCCACGATAGAATTTCTTTCCTTTTTTTTTTTGTTTTAAACATAATTATGCATGTAAACATGCAGTATTTGGATAGAGTATTATGATTCTGTGCATGTCTTGCTGTTAGGGTAATTAATCTAATTTAAGTTTATTTGAATCATAGAATGCATAAGATTTTTAGTAATATATTGTCAGTCACTGAGATGTCATAGAAGGGGCGATGGTCTTTCTTCATTAGACTTTTTCCAGGATAGCAGTGTAACTTCTGAGAATACTGCTCAGGGCTATTTAAATCAGTACATCATCTTTCTGTTAAAGGTAATCACAAAAGTCTTCTTTCAAAAAGTAACCTGATGAAGACAAGTGGGGTCAAATCTGACAAAGACTAATGATTCTTCACTGCTGAGAAACTCACTTAGTAATGAAATGTTCAGATTAAACCAGAATTTCTGTACTGAGCTTTGGGAAACTACTATTTTCATACTGCAAGTGAACAGAGTTTAAGCACAAAACAAACCTCCTGCCCTTCTTGTCTGACTGCACCATATTAAAAAAAAAAAAAAAAAAGGCAACAGAAAATCCCTGGCACTAGCATTTCATTACTTTTCTATAGTATCTATAGCTTAATTTATCCTGAAATGATTATAGCTTGATGATCAGCTAATTAGGAACATTCATCATAATTTTCCTTGGCTGTTTGCAAAATATTACATCTGGGTAATTTACTGCAAGTTATTTCATGAATGCCTGCTTAAAACAAAACACACACACACGCTATAAGCAGAAGGAACATCTCGTTTCATGATAACATTATTAACAACGTTTTGTAACTGGCTCTGAAACTGCTTATAGGAACAAACTGAAATCACAGGAAATGCATAATGGAGAGTGCTAATGTGCAAAAACGTGTTATCTTTGTTACTGTGTAAATTGTTCTATGTGTCAATAGCCATTTGCTCTACATTATTCCCTGATGGGATGGATGACTGTTGATGCATTTTCTTTTATTTCATATGCATAAAATTATGTAATGAGTCATTTTTACAAAGTTAAATTTACTGTTAGTGTTTGCCATACGTGACTCACGACCAAATGGGCCTTATATGCACTTAAGAAATCAGTGGAAAACATTAAATGTTTTGAAATTGTTAGAATGGCTTTGCTATTTGTTTCAGGGAAGATGCTGCTCAGTCATCTAGTAATTACAACAAACATTTTTGCCATGAAATGGCTGAAAACTAGATGTTCCTTTGCCATTGCAGAGGGAGTGACTCACATCCATGTTAATACCACAGAAAGCAGTTTGATATTTAGTTTTTACAGCTGGACACATTCATTAGGGCATACTGTTTCTTTCCTTCTAACACTGGTCCTTCTGCCTCTATGCTGGGTTGGATTTTGTTTCTCCAACTGTTTTCTCTGATGTCCTGAATACTTTCTCCACCACTCCCTAGATAATAATCCAGCGTCTCTATCCTTCCTTTAGAAGAAAAACAACATAAATAGTTATTGTTCCCTTAAAATTACAGAAACTTATTGCTCACATTCCCTTTCCAGCTACCCTTGTAAGCTCTTGTTTTCCCATCACAAGGCTGCAGTGGCCCAGGAGATGGCCTCTGGACATAAGTCTCCTTGTTAAACTGATGGAAACTGGAGATGCAGAAAGGCAAAGAACAGGGAGGGTGACAATGTCATAAGGAAGTAAGTGAACATTGAGGGAAGAAAGAGAAAGGAGGAACAAAAGGGGGGAGAGAAGGTTAACAGGCAAAAGCTGATAAAGAACAGAGGGCCCAAATGTTGAGAGAGATGGTGATGAGACAACTGGAGAGAAAAGGTCAAGAAGATGACCAAGAACAATAGCCTATGAATAAGGTAAAAGGCATGAACGCGTGGCAAATTAACCCTCTGAGATGCCATAATGTTAACCAAAATTAATCAGGACAGCTCTTCAAATTTACAGGTAGAAGATAAGGCCGTAGCCCACTTCCTAACAGGATATTTATTATAGCATTGCACGGGTTAATTTTGTGCATTTAGCAAATTAATGCTTTAATTTCCCTTCTAAAATTGCTTTTTTTCAGGATTCCCTTTAAGTTGTCTCCCACCTCAATAGCTTAATCTGTATTCCTGATACAATCTTATTCCTATTAGCAATGTTTTTTTCTAATATGGCTTCAGAAAGTGGTATTGGATTTTTGTTTTCTTTCCTGTATGCTCATGGAAACCTGGAAGAGTACCACTGAAGTCCTTGCAGTTCCACAGATGTGAAATTTGTTGAACTGAGAGATTAATCCAATCCCATCTGTGGTTCTGGAAAGCAAGTTTTGTTCTATTGACAAGCCAAATTTTTTACAAAACTTATAGTTTAAACATAGTCATTTATACAGTCAATGTCACATGATCCACACTGAAAATCTAAGAAGCTAGTTAACTTTTTCTATGTATAGAATGAAAAAACATGTTGAGATGCACCTTTAAAGTAAATAACAGTCGCTGTTTATTAGCAGTATTTATACAGATATGCTAGTAAATAGAAGAGGAACTCTACAGCCAGGAATTTTTTTTATGCTATGGATCCCAAACAAGCTGCAAGTACTACAAGTTTAAATAAAATAAACAAATAAAACTCTACGTGTAAAATAATGTGACTCAAAGAAGATAGAAATGAAAATCAAATATGTATGTTTCCCACACAAAGTTCATTGTTATGTAAATCTAATTTTTGTATATGTATAAAAAAAGATTCATGAAATTTGTGGTTTGCAAAATGAGAACTTGATTTTTAGATAATACGGAATATAAAGAATCAGATGTATGGGAAACTGAGCTGGTAAACACAGATTTCTAAATCTTTTGATCCTTGAAATTTTGCTGCTCTGTGACTGCCATTCATAACTTTATCTGTCTTGTCTATTCCAGAATAACTGGCAAAACCAAAAAATTAAATGATAATGTCAATGTCAAAACTTTATGTTAATCAGGGATCTGGACCCAAAGCTAAAGTGAGAATTGGAAGGTTTGTTAGGAATAGATTTCTGATTTTCATTTTTCTTTCAGACAGCAGCCAAAGGAATTGCTGCTGGGAATGATATTCAACAGACCACTCTGCCTTGGAGAGGCCATAACCAAACTAGGCAAGAGTCGTATTGATTTACTACTGTCTTTTGGCTCCACTGGAGCAGCAGGTATAAATTTATTTTGTATGATTGTCTGAGAATGAAGTAAAAAAAAATCCAGGTACTTGTTTCCTTCAAAGGCTAGTAAGAAACAAAATATTTCTCCAAGCAAATTTGGAAGGGTCCTTATGTCATCACTGATCACTGCTCTTCCGTTCAAGACTCCCTGTATTTATACTCCCCTCTTGCATTGTCTAAACACACCCCAGTGAAGTGAGACAGGTTCAAGGGAACTAAAAGTAATATGTTATTTGCTCTATTTGAAGAGTAACTTTTGCATGAGGGAGTGTTGACCAGAATAGTTTAAAGCGTTTCTTTGTATTTGAACAGCAAAAAATACAGTAGATGGTAAACAGTGGAGAGTGACTTCTTCTTTCCAGACCCATATAAATGTTGTCTTGGAAAAGTCACTTGATTCAAAACCTATTCTGTCTTTGAGTGTTCTTCTGTGGTAATCAAATAGACTTTCAATAGACTTCTAAAATTATGCTTTAAATGTTTTAGTGTTTATACAGGAAACAACTCCACACAATAAAATAACTCAGTGTCCAGGTGTTTACCCAGTGTTTGCCTTACTTCCCTAATGTTTATGATAAATAGTGCCCTTACTAATGCAGTGTTTGTTTCCTTCAAGTATTTGTAGACGGCTGTCATGTACCATTCAGTTTCTGCTTAGTTAATCTGTGAACGTATATCCTACTTTTAAACATTTCTCAAAAGTCAAATACATCATTTTCCTTTTCTACAGTGTTTGGCAATGTTTACTTGCGCCTGGCAGTGAATGTAATATTCTCAGTGTGACTGTGTAGGAATTATAGAAATGCATTAAGAACATTATGATATTACTAAGAATACCGCACAGAATTAGATACCTTTTTGTCTACTTTTAAGCTTAGTGCTTTACTGCCCAGTGATCAGGTCCCTTGTAGCTTGAAAAGAGTCAGAGAGAGGTATTCCTGGCATGGAGGGACAGAAACCAAAGGAGAGACGCCTCCACTCAGAACACCAAGGAAGGACCAGTGAGTACTAGAAAACAGAGAAGACCGTCATGATTTTGTCTTTGCTCACCAAAATGAATTAGCACTTCAAGCCTGTAAGAGGTAATTATGAATCTTTTTGTGGAATTGGTTAGTAGATTAAACTGTGATAGTATCAGATGAGGCTAATGACAATAGTTCTGCTCCTTTTCTTTAGCCCTTAATACTAGGTTGGAGCATTCAGTGGGCCTTCTACCAACGGACTGGATTTCATACTATATTTCCCACTATAGTCCCTTGAACACAATATATAAACAGCAGCTCTGTTCCTAAATCCTTAGGGAATCCAACACTTGGAGTCTAGTGCAGCTAAAGCATGAGCATATAAATCTTCTAAGAATAGACTTTAATTCTCTAGAAGAAAAAAATAGACATTCTTTAATTACTTTTGCTTGCTTTTCTTCACTTTACATTTGTTACAATGGTGAATCACAGATATGATAATGTTATCCTCTTTTGGAAATGATTGTTATAATCATAAAAGCAGGGATATAGCTGTTCTTTTGAAATTCTCTCTTTAGGATAGAGAAAAAAGTCAGACTGACTAAGAACTTATCAGTTTTAGTGTGTTTCATTTTTATTTCAAAGGGGAATTCTTGCTAAATTGTAGAGTCAAACACAAGAACCAGAAAACTGTGACTACAATTTGAGAGCTACAATTAGAAGACAAAGGTCTGAAAATAGCAGGAAAAGAGAGAAAGAGGGGCCTTAAAAATACAAAATATTTGTAAAAATTTATAACCCTGAATCAAAAAATATCTCACTCAGGTTTGCACAAGTGTGTCTCTGTGTAGATTGTTATATGCAATTGTTATAAGTAAAACAGATGTCGTAATGACTGAATTAATAGGTGAAAGATTAATGTTATGTATATTGAATCTGGTGTACAAATGTGACTTCCAGTTTGAGACATGAAGCACAAGATCTCCAGGACAGCAAATGTCCTTTATACATGTCTGTTCAGGATCTAACTGGTGGCTTATTGGATTGTGAGAATAAGAACAGTAAAAACAGCCAAGAAGAAACACGCAACAGAGAAGTTAGCTAAACAACTAGAACAAAACAAAAGTAACACAGGGCAACATGTTGACCATCATGGGATTGTTACCATTATGAAAGCAAAATATAGCAGAAGTACACTAAGCAATTCATCAGCAGCTGTTGTATAATAACTTCCCAGCACAATACAGCTTTGATAGTAAGTGTTGATAGATTTGCCTGTTGGGTTGACAGCCCAAGTGTCCTGTCCACAGGGGACATCTGTGTTCCTGCTGCAAGGTACAGAAGCTCTTGCTCTAACTGCACCATGGTGCTCAGCTCTGATTTTCCTTAATTTTAAAATACTTTTTCCAGAAATTTGTTTTCGAAAAAAATGGAAAATGGCAGAAATGTTCAGATATGGAGCTGCACTTGGTGAATTGCTAGTTCCCAATTTGAGACTTCAAAACACTTTTTTTTTTCACATTAATCTAGGACATAGTTTTTCAGAAAGAGGCAAAGAGTTTGTAACTTTGTCTAGGATATTAATACAGTTGCTTTCTATAGCTGCTTGCATTTTAAGTCAATTCATTTTCTAAAAAGCTACAATATGCTTCAATATATTTTTTCAGATATGATATTTTAAAACTCAAATACTCCTTTTCTGCAGAGTAGTGCAGAATTCACTGTGTAAGAATCTGCCAATTTCCCTTCACGTTTGATCTTTGCTTCCTTGATCATTTCCGTAATCTCTATCACTTTAGCTGTCTGTGCCTCCACTTGTAGCATTAACCTTGATATTTTGTAATAGATGTCTCACATGGCCTTTGCTCTTTCCTGTTCTCTCCCTTAATTTCCTTGGTTACCCACACTAGTGGTTTTCTTCTTTTATAGCCTATTTATTTCCCAGTAATATGTTCTTTCCTTGGACTCCCATTTAATTAAATCTGTACTGTCAACTTGAAAATCACATTTCCTCTGAAAATGTTGTGTCTTCTCTTGTTATAAGAAGCCCTTGAGATGACTCCAGCTAAAAGGCAAAGCAGATTGAGGCTGGGGAGAGTAGGGTTGCCTTTCCTTTTTTTTTCATTTTGCTTAACTTGTGTAACATTTCAGCATTATTTGAGTGTCTGATATTTCTGGTATCTGAGAGGATTCTGCCACTGGCTGTTTGCAGAAAGAGGAGAGAAATGACCCCTCCATCCTCCCTTCATTTCCCCTGTGGCCTTTAAGGAACATGTGATTTGAGATCTAGTCAGTACTGAATGAATTAAACTGTATTACGTGGCTGCTTTAAAGGAAAATTAGACTCAAGACCTCTTGCTCCCCCAGTTGTTAGGGAAGGACCAGGATGTGTGGGGGCAATTCTGCAATATTTTTATTACAGTTTTGATGATTTCTGAAGATATAACTGCTTCTGTTTGTTCTTTGTTTTTCCCTGCTCTGCAGTTCTGTACTAATCACAGAACAAATACAGCTCTCTCAAATAAACCAAGTGTTGCATTAAAAGTTCTTTTTGTTTCTAAGTATCCTCCATTTAGAGAGAAATTGCTCCTGATGCACTGAAGCTATGTATTATGGGATTATATCTACTCTGAAAATTTCTAATTTTGAAGCCTCATCCAAGTGAGTTTTATAATAGAACTATCATCTCTAGCTCACTTCAGCAATGCACTTACAATCACCTCACACAAAACGTGTTTGATACTTTAAACCCACTTGAAAATAGATAATGAAAGTGGTAGCAATATTTTCATATTTCCTATAAACCCGAGGATTTAAATTTGATTTTTATATTTAATTAAAAATATTCCTGAAATATATCATGCAGATCAAATTAATATTTTGCTAGAAATTTTATTCTGCATTTAACTGAGAAATTTTGTTTAACAGAATGGAAGAAAAAATACTGCCTGTTGGACTCAGGGGAGTGTAAATACAGGCAACCAACATGTAGAAGAAATACACCTTACTTGCTTATAACCAAAGCTCCTCAAGGTGAACTCTGCTCATTCACAGCCACCACCAGCAGTTCCCTTTTATTTTGAGTTTTTTTATCAGTTCTGCTGTTGTGGAAACTGCTCTTGTGCCATAAGCAGGAAACCCCCAAGCTTCCAAAGAGGCACTGCTGGGAAAAGTTCTGCTACACCATGTAGTGACATGTGTCACTGTGACAATGTTCCCTGTGACAATGTTCCCTGAAGGATGCTCATTTCATGTAAACAACTCCCTTACATGCAAAATATACTCTCAATGACAAATTTGTTATCGTTTCCACTGGAAAGTACTTATTGCAGTTTTATTTTGCAAATTTGGTAATGTGTAACTCCAAAGGTACTTCTCACAACACGAAGTAATCTCTCTGCAGTCTTCCATAATGTACTGTATCTAGTACTAAATCTTTGTGAGGCAAGCACTATGATTGAACAAAAGTTTGAATGACTGCAATGAATAGGGAATGTGGGCACTAGGTAGAAGGAAAAAGATGAAATTTTCTTCCATAAGATAAATGGAAACATTGGATAATATCGTGTTTAGGAATAGGAGGTAAATTTTAGTTCTTTATACAAGAATTCATACAAATATCATATTTTAACACATTATTCTTTTATGCATAAATATTGGGGCTCTTCCTTTCTGATTAAAATGAAATATATTCAATTAGCTTAGATTAACTATTTGGAGAAAGAGTACAGTTTTTTCAAGCCCTAGAAGGTGCGATGGTAACTTAAGAGTTACCATTCTAAAAGTTCATAAAATCTTATTGTAAAGAAAGAAAAAAAAACAAAAACACTTTATTCCTGAGGAACTTTCAGAGCACTCTACTGTCCTCCACAGTCCTGACATTACTTGACTTTCTGGAGCCTCTTGGAAAGGATTTACAGACCAAACGTTTTGTTACCTGTTTCAAAATCTCTGGGACAGATCTTTGGTACTGGTATTTCCTTAGACTAATGTGGATGATATTCTGAGGCTGTTAAGGATTCGTATTATTTAAGTTTACAGTGAGACACCATCAAATGCTGGTGGTAAAATTCTTTTTTTTTTTTTTTTTTTTGCATTACTGGTAAGATGTATAAATAGGAACTCAGATGTATGGTAGCTGTGAACTGAAACAGCTGGGGCAGATAAGGAGTAAGATATTTATCCCTTTAATGGAATGACTATCTGAACAAACAGCATACTGTTTCTTTAATAATGCTCATAATCAACGTATCTTATTGAATATTCATCTGCTTCTGGATGCCCAAACAGCAGCCAAAAGCACTTTTTCCATCTTTAGTTGCCAAAGAGCTTCTGCCTTTTCCATCAGTGTCCCTCAGAGTGGTTATCCATGGCGTTTAGTTTTCAGGTTGTCTTACAGTGAGCATTTTGTAAGGTTCATTTTCAATTTTCAGTTCAGCAGCATTGTAGGCACAGAGCATATTATCATGATTTTATGCACTGTTTCTGTATGCAATGCAGGTTCCTGGTTTCAGTCTCTTCTTTGGATTTTTCATATCTGCCTCTCTTGTCATGCTCTGCCCTTGTAACTGAGATGAGCTGAGGCATTTGAGATAACCCTCTGCGGGTATATTGGCAGCTGGAAGCAAAACAGTCTCATTGGCAAGGTATAATTCAGCATTTTCTTTCACTCTTGATCCTTGAAGATTATTGACCCGCAGAATACATAGCTCAGCCTATTAGGTATACTTTTTAGTTGCTTTCACAGTGCACATGGAGGAATAACAAGGTATGAAGGCAGTACTATGATTTTGCCTTCAGTCAAATTAAATGAGATTTAAATCAGGGGAAACTTCACACAGATGACTTGCACAAGGATCAGTTTTGTCTGAGAACACTAATATGATTTTCATTTTTGATTAATCTGATTCTCCTTTCACACACCATATGAATAAAAAGTAACTTCAGTGAACTCATTGGATCTTCACGATTGCTAAAAAGGACATTTTCTGACTTACGTACTTCAGCATTTTTAACACTAACCAGTGAAAAACAGATGCATATATACATACTCAATGGCATGCATTCAGTCTTTTCTTTGTTATGTTAAAGCAAAAAGAAGAAACAATATGCTAGCTATTACCTTAATGTGTAAGATATAACAAAGTAAAACAGAGCTTCCTCCTCTTTCATTTTGCAAGGAAATTAATTTTGACCATTGCTTTATATGAATTTCCATGATGATAACATAGGTTAAATAGAATTCTCAGCTTTTCTACACAAAGTTATGACATGGACAATTCCTTGTAAATCTCATTATCATAATAAAATCCTGTTAAAATATGCTAGGGGGAAAAGAAACCCCAACATTTACATGCAGTCTGCCTTAGTGATTGGCATCTTTATGGTATCTAAGTGCTCTTCATGCTTCCGTATGAGAATTGAATTAAATAACCTGGAAGCTCAGAGTAAATGTTTAAGCTTGATTAGTCCTTGAAAAGCAATAAGATGGAGAAGATGTTGCAGTACTTGCTTGTGAAACTATTCAGAAATTGAATTACAGACACTTTCAGGGCCACATCCCACCCTTATATAATTTACAGAAGCATGTTATTTCCCTGACCCTCAAACCTCCTGTACAACTGTTTCTATGTTTAATAAAAACAACTAGATCATCTACTTTGACAAGCCAAAACTGGAAGTAAAATTTTAAAGCCCAAAGCAAGCTATTAAATGTCATTTGCTCAGTATTGCAAGTTCTCATTTCCTTCTGCAGCTGAAGGTGTTCAGTACACTGGATGATGCTTGTAATGTGTATGCAGCACATACACTGACTTCAAACTTTTGTTCTGTTTAGAAGAGGTTAATGGTCTCTGAAATCTTCAAAATTAAAAATTCACCTTGAAATGGGTTATTTTTCTCCAAGTTTCCTTGTTTCCCTTTCCATACCCTCTGACTTTGTAGAGTTTAGTCAGTGTTCTGGAAGAGCCAGATAACACGGACGTTACAGCCTCCATTTGAACTCTGTTACTATATTGAGCATGGTGTCTACACTGCGAGCTCATATTGGTACAGCTGTGCTGCAAGTGTGTGTAGTGGATGTGAAGTGGGCTGATAAAAGCATTTTTTTGTTGATGTAGATATGCTATTTCTTGAAGTAAATGGTCAAATCCCATTCTTTTGTCAGGAAACCTCCTTATCAAAACTCAGATAATTACAAGTGGTCCCTGCTGGAGATGGCTTTACAGAGTTGGATCTGCTAACTTATTAGTTCATTCAATAAATGGTTTAGCTGAAGTTCTAGGTATTTCATGTTACAGAAAGCAAGAATACAAAAATGGGATGACATGAAGGGCAACATTATTAGTGTATGCAAAGAAGATGTCAGAACAGGTAATTTAATGGTTACAGTAAGATTTTTAAGAGATTCCTTTAATAATTTAAATGTAGAAGAGTACTGATTTATCAGTTGAAACTAAGATGAGAAAGTGAAGAATAAGTCTTCTAGGCTAACATATTATATTAAACTATCTTATATTAATCACAAGTATCATTTTTTCTGATATCTGATGTAGATGGAAATTGGCAGCACAATTATGCTTTAATATAAGCTATCACAGACAACCAGTTTCAAAAATTCTGGAAAGTACAGTTTGCTTCCTGTGGGCGAATATTTATACTATAAATAATCTTTTGTAGACAAAAAAAAAATTCCCAAGCACTATATCTCGTAGATAAATTATAAAAACGTGAACCGGATTACAGCAAAATAACGTTTCATTAAACTGTGGTGGTCTATGCTCTTCAACTTTGAATTTATTCCAACCTCATTGATAGACGGCTCATTATTTAAACTCCATCATGACTGGTTCAGATACCTACTTTATCTTGAAAGAATGCCGGAAAATAAAACTGTATCAGGGAAGCTTAACACTGCTAGTGATGCATAGGTTACCTGGGTCCTTCATCTCAAAAGCTTCCAAGATAGAAGTAATCCTTTAATCTGTTGTGCGTGTCTCAAGGCTCTCTTTTTTAATGCTGTACTACATTTTCATCTGCTTTTTCATACTTTTCTGAATCTCCTTGCTAAATCTCTTCTGTGTTTATTAGATGGTAGAGATATCCCTTCAACCTTACTGACAGTGAAGGCTTTGGTGAAGTATTTTTATGTATAAAGAAGATGATTTCCCAGGGTATACAAGGGTTCAATACTCATGGCAAGAAAAAGATCTTGAACCCTGTGTTGGCTGACTGATGGGACAGACCACTGAAAGGAAAGGTAAGATATGCATAAAATGGGGTAGGATGGTAAAATGGAAATATGCCTTGCCTCAAAGATATTCTTTTATATCTGGGAGCCGATTTCTCATTCAAGATTCTGAATTTAATGAAATTCAATGAAATTTATTTATTAGCTTCTAGCTAATAATGTTTTTTATTTATATTTTATTATTTTACTTTCACAGTAACAACACTACTTATCTCACACCACAGAATGGCAGATAGTGATGAATAACTCTGCATGCGTCACTGTATGCGGCCAAGGAGCAACTGATGAATCTTTATTGTATTCAACAAGCTATGCAATTTGTAGCCCAGTGCCAGTGAGATTGAGATGCTTTCATCGTCATAAACTATCCTAATGACGATAACATATATGTGACAATAAAGGTAGGTATTGTGTCACCTTGGTAAAATTACAGTTTGGGGTATAAATTTAACTGTGAATAATTGTGTCATAATCTGCATTTGGGCTACGATTCTGTACTGTCTCCTGAATCCCATATACATGAGCAGAGTAGGTGTACAAATGCTACAGAACAAGGTTACTACATAGTACTGAACAGAAGAAATGCTAAATATAACTGGTGAACTATTTTCACACAATTAGTTCAATCACTGCCTTGGCTTGAATCCTGACTCATGGACCCTTCAAAACCATTAAACTTGTGAGTCCTTTTCCTAGTACCTGCTGTAATTGTGCTTGGAAGCCCTCCTGGGAGGAAAAGCCGGTGAAAGATGAGCCTTTGCTGTTAACCGTAAGCTCCCTGCCTGGATCCCAAGCACTGCTGTCTGGACAAAGGTACAACAATATCATTTTTTACTTGCACTGCCTTTGTATTGGAATGGATTAGCAGCAACTTTATGGTCAATTACTTTATAAAGGTAGCTCTAGAAATTCTTCCTATCTGAGGCTTTTATCTGTTTTATATTTTTACAATAAATTATCCAGTGGGTGGGACATCTAATTCTGTTCTAAAATTTTGACAACTGCAGCTGTGAAAGAAGCCTCTGAAGTTGACTGTTGTTTAACCTGTGTGGATATAGATTTAGAAGGCCTCAGGAATAATTTTAGAAACAATTTGAAATTGAGATATTTCCCCTCAGATCCTCCAACATTTTTTTAAGTTCTTTATACTTATAAAAATAACTTAAAAGATTTATTATCCATGTCCATATGTACATATAGGCTTCAAAATGGGTAGAGAGACAATTTTGCTTCCTAAAAATTTGTAGCTGGCTTTGGTCTTATAGTATGCTGTTAATCGTCTGAGATTTAGCAGGATTTTTACTGTTCCTTGCAACCAGTTCCACTGGAAATACTATAAGAACATTCCTTTAGTGTGAGGCTCTACAGTGACTGTTTCAGATGATGACGTTCAAATACTATAGCCTGGAATTAGGCTACGGTTGATTCTGCCTTCCGATAAAATGTATTAAATCTAAACGGATTTGGTCCTCAGAAAGTTCCTAATTCTGATTGCCTACTTCAGATATGTTTGAATTCTGAGATTCACTTCTTCCTTGGTTTTGATGCACGACCTAGTTCTGAGTTGTTCTCAGTACAGGATCCAGCAGAGGAAGAATAAAGGTCATTTGTACAATGCCTTTCCATCTTCAGATTCCTGCATCGCCCAGTCCCTCCCTTGATGACTAAGAAGAGCATATTTCAAGAATAAGTTGGGCAAATTAGGAAATACTTTGTTCTTTAGTGAATTCTCGAAAAATAGCACAGCAAGCTGCAAGCAATCCCAGAGACTCCTAGGGTGCACTGAATTTCTTAACCCAGCTAATAGACATCCCCACCTGAGGAGATGCAATACTATACCTGATGATCACCAACACAGGTGAGTTCATCAGTCACGTCAAGATCACAGGTAGCTTAGGCTGCAATGATCACACACTGGTGGAGTTCAAGGTCCTGAGGAGGAGCAAGGATTATAGTCAGGACCCTAAATTTTAAGAAAGCAAACTTCCATCTCTTCAAGGAATGACTCAGTAGGATCACCTGGAATATGGTTCTTCAGGTTGTCTTCAACGACAACAGCTCTCGTCACTCCTGCTGGATCAACAGACAAGATGAGCCCCTCCCACTGTAGAGGAGGACCAGATTCATGACCACCTGAGGAACCTGAACACACATAAGTCTATGGGACCTGATGAGATGCATTCCAGAGTCCCGAGGGAATTGGCTGATGTGGTTGCCAAGCCACTCTCCATAATATTTGAAAAGTCATGGAAGTCAGGAGAAGTCCTTGGTGACTGGAAGAGGGATAACATTGTCACCATTTTTAAAAAAGGTAGAAAATATGACCCTAGGAACTACCAATCTGTCAACCTCAGCTCTGTGCCTGGGAAGATCATGGAAGATCCTCCTAGAAGCTTTGCTGAAACACATGGAGGATGGGGAGGTGATTAGAGAGAGCCAGCATGGCTTCACCAGGAGGAAGTCCTGCCTGACTAACCTAGCGGCTTTCTATGATGGGGTAATCACAGCAGTGGACATGGGAAAACCAATGGATGTGATCTGTCTGGACTTCTGTAAAGCTTTTGACACAGTCCCCCACAACATCCTTCTCTCTAAATTGGAGAGATATGGATTTGATGGCTGGACAGTTTGGTGGGTAAGAAACTGGTTGGATGGTCATATTCAGACAGTAGTGGTCAACAACTCAATGTCCAGATAGAGGTCCATGACTAGTGGCATCCCTCCGGGTCCATACTGGGACCAGTGCTGTTTAATATTTTCATCAATGATACAGACAGCAAAATCAAGTGCACCCTCAGCAAGTTTGCAGGTGACACTAGGCTGAGTGTTGTAGTTTGCCACACCAGAAGGACGAGATGTCATCCAGAAAGACCTGGACAAGCTGGAGAACTGGGCTTGTGTGAATCTCATGAGGTTCAACAAGGCCAAGTGCAAGGTCCTACACCTGGGTCAGGGCAACCCACAGCTTCAATACAGGATGGAGGATGATGTGATGCAGATCTTCCCAGCAGAGAAGGGCTTGGAGGTGCTGGTTGATGAGAAGCTTGACATGAGCTGGCAATGTGCACTCGCACCCTAGAAAGCCAACTATATTCTGGGCTGCATCAAAAGAAGCATGGCCAGCAGGTCAAGGGAGGTGATTCCTCTCTTGTGAGACCCCACTTGGAGTATTGTGTCCAGTTCTGGAATCCTCAACATAAGAAGGATATGGAGCTGTTAGAATGGGTCCACAGGAGGGCTGCAAAGATGATCAAAGTTCTGGAGCACCTCCCATATGAAGACAGGCTGAGAGAGTTGGGGTTATTCAGCCTGGAGAAGAGAAGGCTTCAAGAAGACCTTACAGCAACCTTCCAGTACCTGAAATGCACGTACAAGAAAGCTGGAGAGGGCATCTTTACAAAGGCATGTGGTGATAGGACTAATGGGAATGACTCTAAACTGAAGAGGGACAGATTTAGACTAGGCATTAGGAGGAAAATCTTCACCATGAGGGGGGTGAGGCACTGGAACATATTGCCCAGGAAAGTTGTGGATATCCCCTCCCTGGAAGTGTTCAAGGCTGGATGAAGCCTTGGGCAGCCTGATCTAGTCGGAGGTGTCCATGCCTGCAGCAAGGGGCTTGGAACTGGATGATTCTTTAAGGTCCCTTCAAACTCAAGCCATTCTATGATTCTGATTTCAAAAAAAATATGATCTAAGTTGAGGACAAGTTTAACATGAGTCAATTAGGCAACATCACTTATCACTTCACATTTTGAAGTTTTCCAGGAGCTCTTTCTTTTAACTCTATTAAAAAAAAAAGTCTATTTTGGTTTTGATAGGACAAAGTTTTGTTGAGTTAGCTTCCCTATCCTTTCACTTTGAACATTATTTTAAATCTGTTCTGACAGAGATATCATCAAATATCCTCATGATTTCCTTAACAATGTATTCTTTCTTGCTATAATACTAATTAAATATCTGGTGAAAGCAATGGACAAGCGATATTGGGCAAATTCCACCTAGCCTGAGACTATTTCTCTTATCTTCACCAGGACCCCAAATCTGTGACTTTAATGTGCCATAGCAGTAAAACTGCAAGATCAAGTAGAAAGCTTAAACTACTTATTAATATCTCTTATTACCATGTAATGTGAAGAAATAAGTAATACAGTAAGTATGACTTGTACAAATCAGGATGCTTTGCTTAATTTAAAAAGTTCCAAAACTAGAAAGTGTTCAGTACAGATTCACTCATTGCAAGTGGTTCATAAAAATACCTCAAGTGGACAATATTGGAATAATATGTATATAAGATCTGAATTTTCTGTGAGTGATTTTATCTGAAAAGTCCTACACAACCTTTTATATGCAGAAAATCAAAAAATCACACTTGGTTTGTGTGGTTCAAATATTGTCTTATTATCACCTGTGAGGGACCTCAGCGCAGCATTCTCATGCTTTTGTTGCAGTTTGAATTATGTTTTCCTGTCAATCTCTTGACCCCTTCCTGTTTTCTAAGGTAGCATTTATCCTGAAATTTAAGAACTCACATATGTAAGATTTATTCAGCCACATGTATTTTTAAAAAAATAGTTTGTATCTTAATGAAAATTATATAGAAAAATCCTGTCTGCATTGAAAATACAGGGAGTCAAGACTGTCTCGTGAGCAAACCACTAATTGGATGGAGTTTTCTATATCTGACTGCAATTTCTAATGCCATCACCAGTGATTTTTTGTCATCCTGAACATAGGCTTAGATTTTTATTTAGGGAATTAGATGCATGAATAACTCGGAGAGTCCTGGATCTCAAAATCTACATTCTTTATCTGTCTTATGTGTAAACTTATGCTGTTCCTCATCTTGCTTTCTACATAAAGATGTAAGCCCAAAGTTTATCAGTCTTCTAACTTAGTGAGATGCTGGGTGATAAGGATAATGCTTGTTCTCCTGAAACTTTATTACTGATTGTTTCATTCCGCTGTGGGCTAAAGTATCATTCTTTAAATCAAAGTCAGAATGATGAGACCACACAGGTAGGCAGAGACATAGTTGTGCAGTAATTATCTGTGGTTTTGTCTGACTTCATAAAATGAAGAGCAATATAATATATTCTCAAATATTCTCTAGTTTTGACTAAGTATTTTTTTACTGGTTTAACCACAAAATAGGGAATTTATCTTCCTTTCCACACTTTCTTCTCACTTTAATTTCATATGCAACAGTATTTTAATTATAGTGGTGATTTTCCAACACAGACACAAAATTGTTTTTATTCTAGAGCTATATCAAAATCATCATAGATGAAAAAATATATTTTACACATCTGCAAAGTAGAATATATGTTCTTCTTTCTCCCTTATGAGAAGAATGACATCAAGAAGTGTTTCCTAAGTTGACACACAACACATGGAAATAATACATGTTTTAAAGGGAAAAAAAACCTCAGACTTTTCAGTTTGCTGTAGCTTTGAAATAATTAGTCTAATACAAAAAAGCGCAAATTACCAATGGATCATTCTGCATGTCATCTGTCACTGGCTTTTTTTTAGGGAGTAAGGGAGTAGGACCTCCGCCCACAAATCAGTTAGGAGAAAACCCTCACTTTTTTATGCCTCCAAGTCATTTTTACAAAGGAATGTCATTTCCATCTATTTCACCTTGTCACAATTAAAAAGTTAATACATAGGCAGGTTAACAGCAATACCCTGCAGAAAATATTTTCTAATGTTTTTCGTGCAGGAGATCTCTTTTTACATGTGTATTTGCTAAAAATGGTAAAGTCTGTAAGTTAAGTTTTAGTCCTGCCTACTGGATGAGGAAAAGGCTGTGGATGTAGACTTCCTGGACTTCAGTAAAGCCTTTGACACAATTCTGCTTTGGAAACTGTCAGCCTCTGGGCTGGACAGGCGCACACTCTCCTGGCTGGAAAAATGGTTGGATGGCCGGGCCCAGAGAGTGGTGGGAAATGATGTGAAATCCAGCTGGAGGCAAGTGACAAGTGGGGTTCCCCAGGGCTCAGTGCTGGGTCCAGCCCTGTTCAATGTCTTTATCAATGACCTGGATGAAGGCATTGAGTGCACCCTTAGCAAGTTTGCAGACGACACTAAGCTGGGTGGAAGTGTTGATCTGCTGGAGGGTAGGGAGGCTCTGCAAAGGGATCTGAACAGGCTGGACTGCTGGGCTGAGTCCAATGGCATGAGGTTTAACAAGGCCAAGCACCAGGTCCTGCACTTGGGGCACAACAACCCTATGCAGTGCTACAGACTAGGAGAAGTCTGTCTAGAAAGCTGCCTAGAGGAGAGGGACCTGGGGGTGTTGGTTGACAGCGACTGAACAGGAGCCAGCAGGGGCCCAGGTGGCCAAGAAGGCCAATGGCATCTTGGCTTGTGTCAGAAACAGCGTGACCAGCAGGTCCAGGGAGGTTATCCTCCCTCTGTACTTGGCGCTGGTGAGACCGCTCCTCGAATTCTGTGTTCAGTTCTGGGCCCCTCGCTACAAAAAGGATGTTGAGGCTCTGGAGCGAGTCCAAAGAAAAGCAATGAGTCTGGTAAAGGGGCTGGAGAACAGGTCTTACGAGGAGCGGCTGAGAAAGCTGGGGTTGTTTAGCCTTGAGGAGACTGAGGGGAGACCTCATTGCTCTCTATAACTACCTGAAAGGAGGTTGTAGAGAGGAGGGTGCTGGCCTCTTCTCCCAAGTGACAGGGGACAGAACAAGAGGGAATGGCCTCAAGCTGCACCAGGGGAGATTCAGGCTGGACATTAGAAAAAAAATATTCATAGAAAGGGTCATTGGGCACTGGAACAGGCTGCCCAGGGAGGTGATTGAATCACTATCCCTGGAGGTGTTTAAAACACAGGTCTATGAGGTGGTCAGGGACATGGTTTAGTGGCAGATAGGAATGGTTGGTCTCGGTGATCCTGGAGGTCTTTTCCAAGCTAGTGATTCTGTGATTCTGTGAAATGATGAACAAAAATGAAGTAGAGTTAACACAATTATAATTTTTATCACTTGAGGTTAGCCAGTGGGAAAACTGGCTCTCTTGCACTATACTGTTTTGTATTTAGAGGTATCAGCATAATGTTCTCAAAGATCTCCTTGGAATATAGCTTTTATTTAATAGAAAATGCATCACATTGCTGATATCTGAGTGAGAGGTGGCATGTTCATTACCAATTAGTTTTCTTAGGTGCTCAGCAGTTTCAAAGTTCACTGACAGCAGAAGATTGCATCTGGGCCCAAAAAAACCTAAGTGTTGTGTGTTGGAGCTGCCTGCTGTGGAAGATGGGATGTATTGGAGGATGGGAGAAAGAAAGATTGTTCTCAGTAGCAAAGTCTATTGATTTTGAGACACTGGACTAATGAGATAGTAATACATCTGCAGGAGAACTAAGGTGATTTTATGATTAGTGGAAGGCATTCTGGGGGGTGGCTCAATTTATGCCAATGTCCAGTGTGTTGGTTTCTGGCACCAGCTGAAAAAAACAGCAGTCCATGGAAAACAGTTGAGGTTATAGTAACGGTGGTGGTTATATTTGATGAGGAACACAACAATGTATGCAACCATCAATCTCAGAGTCTTTTTGCAATGAGTACAGGCCTCCATATCAGAGAAAAGTATGTAAATTCACTGGCTTGTGACACATGGGGGCATAGGAGATGGGATCTGCCTTCTCCTTCGAACTCTGTGACAAAGTATAACTCTAACTGCTCTGAAACTCAGGGACTTCTTCTCGTCATAACTGCAAAGGCATATACTGATGTAAATCCATTTGGCTTGATTCCATCCTCTCATTGACCTGAATGAAAGTACGTTGCAGTCAAGTAACTTACCTCAGGATGAAAATGCCGAGTGAAATCATAGTCATGTCTCTGGTCCAATATCACTTTTCTTTTTTCTCTTTTTTTGATTTCAGATGCTTAAAAAGAGAGGAAATTGGCCTGTTTTCCCACTGTGTTGCATCTTACATAGTCAACTGGACTTGTGTAGAGGTAATGCACAAACTTCCAACAAATAATCACTTTTGACTTGGAAAAGATCTCCTTGTGGGCATCTCAGGATTCATACCTAACTGGCAAAAAAAATTTTTCCCTCATCTGCAGTAGAAATTCTGCAATGCAGCCCTTTAGCCTAGGATAAAAATGTCCCGTGCAGAAGGAAATGAAACAGGATTTTTTTTCACTCAGTTTCATTTGAGGAACCCCCACTACTTTGTATCACATAAGTCCTGTTGACCCACCCTGAGGGTCCCTGAGGTCTTTTTACGTTACTTCTCACAAAGACTGTAGCTCCATCCTGAGCAGTGCTGCATTTCGTCCTAGGTGGTGCATTGTTTTGCCTTCTTTGCTCTGTGGTGTATTATATAGCAGGGGGAATATGATTGGCTAATGAGAATATTACCCATGGCTACCTTAGGAGACCAACTACATTAATAATGAGACTTTGTGTCTGAAGATCCTACATCAGAAATAAAATAGCGAAATATCAGGCAGGAAAACAGAATTATTCCTGTTTTATTCTAGCAGGAATAAGCAAAAACAGCAAAGGAAAAAAAACCTAACCTCAAATCAGTGATTTTCATTTAAATCTGCTTGAGTATGATATCATTTAAAGAGAGTGTTGGATTTCTATTCATTCAGCATAGTTCCCAGGTCAAATACAACTGTTTACACATTTGACTGTAGCAGTTCTGCTCAACTCTTACCCATACATTGTCCTTTAAAGAAAGAAATGTATCTGGAGGCAGTCTTTTTTAACAACAAAACTCTCCTTGATCTGTCATTGCAGGTGTGGTTGAGAAAAGGCTTTATTAAGTGTTGTGAGAAGACCTCTATGTCCCTCACAAGATATAGGCAGTGCTTGTGCAATTCCTCTGCATGTTTCAAAAATATATTAAACATTAAATAAATGGAAAATTTTAATGCTAACTATCAGACCATTTTTCCCAGACAGAAAAAAAATAAATAGCAATTTAAATTAATACAATATTGTCTTTGTTGGTGAGACTTCATTAACTGATATAATATAACTGATATATAACTGATATAATATAGATCATATGTTTCCAGTGAAAGAAAGAAGTGTGTGTGATAGCTGTCTATTAACAGAGAATTCAAGCTGACTCCAGAAAACAATCAGATTCTGACTTCTATAGATATATTCTTTTACAGACAGTTTTGCCTGCATTTTCATAGCTAGCAATGGTCGTTTAAGTGGAGAAATGCAGCTCCCAGCATGAAAGGATTATTTTGCTTATCTTCCTTAAACCTTCTCCCCAAGTATTCTATCAATATGAGGTCGTTTGTAGGAGACAACTCAAATAATCTTAATATAAATCCTGGTTTTTGGAGCTGTGATTTGAAGTCGCATGGCATTCCACAGTCATGTGGAAAGGTATTTACTAGAACTGTTTTTATTCATTCTTTCATTCTACTGTCACCTAAATCTAAGACCCAGTAGGAATAATGTTTTTCTGTAGCTGCCCTGGCAAATATGGCTTTTATTACAGGAGATTCACACAGCTTTCAAATCCAATTAGACTCATGCTATCTTGCTGTGTTATACATTAAAATTTAGTAAATATATCTTACAGAATGACCTGCTTATTCTTCCATAGAATTTATTATTTTTATTAAAGGTTTCTTCAACCTGAAGTTTTTGTTCTGTTTTGTTTTATTTTGTTTTTCTGCAGTGGGTTCTTTTAGGAAAGGGAAAATGTGGAAACACAGAAAATATGTTTAGAGGTGGTGCCTGTATGGTACAGTATGTTCCATCTGAGGTAACAGGGATGACTTGCTGGTTAATAAAAGATAAAACCATTTCCAGGGCCCTGAACTAACTGGCAAAAGACCATATGAGGCAATTTTTTTTTTCTGTGTAACCTTTTTACAAAACCAAAACAAACCAAAAAGGAACACCCTTCACCCCTAGTTTAGTTATCCTACATATGGGTTGGAAATATATGTCTCATTAAGTAAATTAAGCCACTGCCCCAAAGATGCTTTGTGATGAGATTTCATCAAGAAAAAAGATTTACTAAGATTCTGCTTAGTAAGAGAGACCCTAGCAAAACCATGGATCATTATAGCCAGAGGTGGACCTGATAGTTTTGTGCTGAATGACCAACTGTTGATTTTGTTAGGTGTCAGAACTTTTCATCTAGCACATCAGAATATGAACTAATCCACTAAATATTTGATTCTGTGCAAAGTTAAGTATTACAGGCTTTAATTCTTCTTTATCAAGTGTCTTTATTGAAAATAAAATAGGCACCACTCAGGAGAACAGGAGGGGAAAGGTATAACAATTAAAGCACAAATAATCAGAGCATGTGATTCCATTAGAATTTATTATTAAAGTATGCTTTGTAAAAATATGTTATACCTTTAAAGGTATTTTACCTTGCTGAAGTGTTCTAGCCTAGAGCACTCAGGTTTTGGATCCTCATATCTTGCAAAGATAGTCCTGGGAAGCGAAATGGGCTCTATGAGGCAGCATAAAGCCACATCCTGCTCTAGTAAGTCTGGTCAATTTGCCTGCAAACTGCCCCAGGGCATAGCCAGAACAGGGGAAGTCTGCACCCATTGGTGCTGCCTCTCTAGATTCCTTCCTCATGAACCAGGATGCCTTTTCTGATCTGGGAAAGATCAGACCTTTACAGAACAAAAGAGCGCTTCAGATATGGTGCTTAATGATTCCAGGAGGGCTGGCAAGCCCTGTGTCTGCATAGTGTTGTGCCTTGGACTGATCCTTTCATCTGGCAGCTCTTGGATTCAGGACCCTAGTGCTACCTTTGCCTCTGCTCTTCCATGTGCCAAGCATGAGTACCATATACCTGAGGATTGTACTTGGCTGCTTTGCTCTTCAGATATCGGTTTGCAAAACGAAATCCTACCAGATCTGAGAAAGATCTGTTTGCTTTAACAATTTATTAGACTTTTGTATTTGTAACAAAGCTTTCTGGATGGCATAGTGGTTTCACTTTGTTTATCTATTATAAGCTATTTTCATTCCTATGTTTTTGTAATTTAATTCATTTTAACTTGTGGTGTTGTGAGATTCTTACATTGAGATCATCCTGTTTACTCATGCACTTAATTCGTCCCTGCAGCTGCCATCTGAAAACCTTGTCTAGCTATAGCTGTCTCACAGGATCAGGCTGCATACGCTGTTGCTCACAAACATTTTGTGTTATATTTGCTTTGTTGAATGATCTGGTATCACACTGTACAGGAAGTCTTTCTGTCATTTATGTTATGATTTTTTTTTTCAGAACACAGAGCATAAACTGAAAGCGTAGGGTTGGGATTGTGTTTTGCTTTTATGCCTTGTTACCTTGTGGTGCTGTGGTTTGTATTACAACTTGGCCAGCTCTTCATCCAGACTATTCAATTTCAAAGAGAATGTACCTGGAAATAATCACCCTTTCCTCCTCTGTGATACCTGTGCTTTCTTGTCAGTGACTCACTCAGCCACTGTTCCTTTTCTGAACGTGCAATTTTCATAGAAATACCAAAGGTAGTGAATCTACTTTAATGACTAAGTGTATTGAGAATCCTAGCTTGAATCCAACAGAAAGAAAATGAGTGCTTGCCCCCCAAATGCTTTTAAAACTCCACCATAAATATGGCTAAGTTTCAAGGGCAAGATTGCAACTGTGGTATCAGGAAATAGAAACTCCTTTCACACTCTGAGGAAGGAACTAGTTTGCATCTCATTTCTAGGGGTAGGACAATATCAGATAGCGTCCCTGCTTACATGGTCTACTAGGTGCGTGGGTGGGCAGGAAAGAACATGCAGGAGAAGACTGCAACCATATTTTCTTCCCCCTCACTCCTAAGTAGTCTTTGGTTCTAGTTTGGTAGATTAATAATTTACTGTTCTCTTTTGCTCAGGGATGGATACACGGTCAAAATCAACCTTCTGTCAGATATCATGTGAACAAATTGGTTTTTAAGTCATCGATTCAACAGTGACACTTGTTCCAACTGAACTAGTGATACTCCATCTAACTGTTTTCCAGTTCTTCTTTATGCTTTATTTACATCAGCCCCTCTCTAGAGCCAATGGGAGCAATCTCTAGTAAGGGATTATTTTCCTCTTTCAGGTTGGAAAAGCATATATAAAGCTCAAGGCTGTAACAAAGGTGCAAGAACCATCAAGGCATGTGCATCCAGGCTCCTTGCTTTGCACAGGGTAGTCCCTCTGGAAGCAAGGAACTCTGTGTGAAACACTCCTTGAGTTATTGTCATAAAGAGGAATGATCTGAGCCACATATATTGGAGTTGAAAAGACCTCTGGAGTCACCTACTCCAACTTCTGTGAACAGTGTAAGTTGACATGAACCTCAGGGATGAATGTTTTCCTTGAAATCGGTGACCCTTTCTGTCATATTGCCTCAATTTCTCTCATTTTGTACTACTTAATCTACATTTTTCCCATTGGTAATTTTGAGCTATTACTATACTTTTACCTGCTTGCCCCATGCCACCAAGAGTCCTCCCACATCACACTCCACCTTCTTCTTTTAATTAATTCTTCCTATGTACTCTCAGGCTGCAATCATGTCGTCTTACCTCTAGACAGCAAATTCAACAGCTGTTTTTCCTGCCTAACTACTCATAAGACCATAGTTGCTGTCTTCTGAACTTTGAGGATTCTTTTGTGTGTGTGTTTGCTGGCTGCTCTAGTTAAGTCTTCTCTTTTCTTCAAAACCACCACAATTTCCTAGTAGGGAATGCTTAGAGCAGTGTCGATATAGCCTTACCAGTGAGGACTGTGTAAAACACTATTTCAATTTCATGTACAATACCTTTTTTAATGTAGCCACAAGGACAGTAATCCATAGGATTGTAGAAAAAGAACAGATTTTACAGAAGTCAAAGGAAATTCAGTAGGAACTGTAGAAATCAATTAAATATTAATTAGGGCAAAAAGTAGTTAGTAGAATGATATGCTGTATTCCTAATAATCCAAAGACAGATACCCATGTGCAGATCTATATTTATTTTTTCCTTTTTTTGAAAGAAAAATTAAAAAGGACACATAAATTTTTGTTTAAGTCCTTGTTTCCTTGTGTTCTCCGCAAAACTCTTTGAGCCAATCTCCCTTACTGATTATCAGCCCACCTTGAGTACTCACAGTGGTTTATCCCTTGGTTTACAGGGCACACAACACATGCCACCATAAAGTACAATATCCAGAATGCCACTGCCTGCTACCTGGTCCATGCATCGTTTCAAATCACAGCATTTACTGAATTCAAGGGAAGCAGCTCAGAATAAAGGCAAGTTCTGATCTGAAAGCATCAGCACCAATTTTGGTTTGGAGTTAAGAGCATGTTGGTAGTAATACTGTGAAAAGGAACATACAGCTTATCTTTTCAAAATTGCTTTTAAATTGAAGGGGTGGAAGAGTGGCTTATGTATATATTATATGTTTGATTGCTTTCATTTTAATTGCAAATAATTTTGCATAATGCAGATTCAAGATTATTTGAAACACATACACGGTATCTCATCATATTTTTCTCTCAACACATTGTGCAAAAATAATGGGGGAGAAGGATATTTGCTTAAAAACATAAAACTTTAATTAAAGCTATTAATGAGATATCTTTCTTCAGAATATTATCCAATATTGCCACCTTCAGGCCAAAGTGTATTTAAGTGTTTATGGACATTTCTTCCAGAATCTTACAATTTTCCACGTTCATGATTTTTAAAACAATTCTAGTGTTTTTTCTTCTGAGAGTTGAGAGGCAGAGGCCAGGCAGTGGTGGCATTGGGAATTTGTGGAAGTTAAATCTTAAGGAAACAAATTCAGAGGGGAAGAAAACACCACAGTTAATACAGTGAATCCATATGGTGTGTGATTTGCTTTAACAAAAAATCCCAGAGAATTAAAATTACGCTTGTTCTTCTTCTGCAGTTTATTTTTCTGTTGCCTTGTCTCTTGCAAAACTTCTCCCAAGCTTTCTCCTTTTCCTCCTACTTCTACCAAGGAAAGATAAAGATGATTTGTGAAGTGAATAGATTCAATACGGTTATAATTTAGATCAAAGTTTAAGCTGAATTTACAAGAGAAAATTACTAAATTAAGGAGAGACAATGAATTCTGCTGGAAAAGAAAGGAGACTTATGTAATAGTAGTTAAACTGTGATCTTAATCTATAGCAAAAGCATCAAAGCTATTTGGTTGTACCTAACATTTGAGTCTACTTTTAAGACTTCCATGAAGAAATTGATAAATAAAAGTAACCCTTTGAGACAGGCACTCAAATTAAATAACATTCACTTTGTTCATGGCCTTGCCTCTGTTGGTTTCTTCCAGTGCTAAGTAAAGAGATTGGTCCATGGCTGAGAGTTATTGATTTACTGATAATGGAGTCCCATTTCTTGGGTATACATAGCCAAATCCTTTTGGAATATAGCATTACACAAATAGTGCCTTCCACCCAGAAAAAAGTAACATGCTGTTCAGTAACAGCAGTAGCAAACACTCTCTTTGGGCAGAGGCACAATGCTTTACTTCCCACTCAAACTGTTTTGCACTGTTGCACTAAAGAGCTGGCACATTATTCCCCACAGGTGGTTGCATTTCAGCAGCTGGGTGAAGCGAGTCTCTATTTCATCTTTCAGCTGTAGTGAGTGCTAAACATAACATAGGGCTCCTCTATTTCCACAGGCTATTAACCTTCCAAAACCCGTGCCTCTGAGGCTAAACTTCACAGTACTTCAACTTTGATTACAAGAAACATCTCTATTCAAAACCACAACATTAAGTGAAAGTGAATTATGTCCCCTTGCAACATATGATAAATATATGTGAGAGCTTACTGGGGGCTTAAACAGCTTTCTGAACTTAGTCCTTTTCAAATGGCAAGTTTAAGTAAAACCTCTTTGTCTATTTTTAATAACAAGAGGATGGCAATAAACCATGTAACATTATGAACCTCTGTCTGCAAAAGCATTTTAAAATATAGCACTTTATCAATAGTAATTTCATAGGATTTACAAAGCACAGCAGAAGTTCAGAGGAACTGAAAGCTGACATCTCCAAAAGAACATGGTAGACTTATCGACATCCTTGACATGAAAAACCAGCTTTCTTTCGGGTAAATATCCTCATCCAACTGACAACCGAACCACCTAAACTTTACGTTTTCTATTAGCTGAAGGTGATATTTTCTTAATAGGGCAGATGGAAACAGTTGTTCTCAATAAGCAGCTAGGCTGGTTGTTTGACCACAGGTACTTCAACAACCTCAGGTGTGAATACAATCCCAAGTGAACTTGGAGGAAGCAGCTTTATCAAGGAAAGGGAGGTATGAATAAACGTTACATCTAGACTAAACAAGATATTGTATATGCTATGTCTATAAAGTATGGCTTAAAATTTGCAGAGAAAGGTAATAGCTGAACATTCAATACCTCATTCTCATTCCTACCATTGTTTAGAAGATGTGGCTGAAGATGAGATAAGAATTTCTTATGCATTTATAAGAATTATAACAAAATATGAAGGGCTGTAGAAGTGGGTGCTTAGTCAGAAATACTTTCTACAGTGGAAAGAGGAAATAAAAATTAAATTAGATACTAAAGAGAGAAAAGCACATGGAACAATAATTCAGCATTCAGTTACTGGCAAAGGGAGCTTAGCAGTCCAAACAACAGATTTTGTAATATTTAATCTGGAGGATCTGTGGAATTATGCATAGGAAGAGATGTCTTCGCTGTTTTCTCAAATTAAATTGATTGAGGTCTGTGCATTATATTACATGGATTTATTCTGATTAGATCTAAAGCCAAATGTCTTTCTTTCCAAGGGAGATTCAGAAACTTAAGAACTTTTTTCTTACCTTTTTTTTTTCTTTCAATGTCAGAGGACACTGCAGCATTGTTCCTGCATCCAAGGTAGCTCAGGAACTGGCATGCCAATTGGCTGCTGCCTTGTACTTGAAATGTTGCTGCAGTTCAGCGTGGCTACACAGAGGCAGTTATTATACACTCATCCTAGTAGTATTGGAACACTGCGTAATCTCTAAAGTGCGTGAGGGTGAATGACTTACATAAATGTAGAATATTATTACTGTATACTCTACTTAATTGGGACATACTGAATAGGGACAGCTACTTTACTGTGTCTATCACTGTGGAATGGAAACTGATGACAGTGTGTAATAATAACTGCTAGTTAATCAAGACAGTATTGGCATATGTTCTACTTAAGAGGTCTGATTTAGGTTCTGGTAAATAAAATGCTGTTTAGCCAGGTGACAAATAGGTGTGAAATCCTGAACTGTTTTTTAAATACGCACATTGCCACATGAAGAGGTATATTTTTATAGATCCTTGTGTAGCTCAGTCAAGGGTGGCTGAGTTCAGTGGCACTGGCTGAATCTGTCGGCTTCGCACCGAATGTCTTTTGATTGTGGCACTGACAAGCTCATTGGCAGCAGTAATTCTTGCTTGACATTTCTGTAGCTCATAAAAGGCAAGTGTGTGCATTGCACTGCATCAGCAAATGCACACCAAATACAGTGTCACACCGTTCAGTTACAGGCCTGGCCATTCTGACACAACCCAACGTGTTTGGTGCATCTTCTTCCCAGGTTTCCCCAGCAGGACTCATCAGAACCTTCTGAGTGCATAGGGAGCATGTAGCTCTCTTCAAAAAGCAGTCTTACATTTAAATACTTCCCTGCCATCTTCAAGCATGCTTAGCCCTATGTAGTGTGAATTTGGTAAGCCTCTGAACCATGGTTCAGTGAAGTGCAAAGCAGGAGTTCTGTTAAATTAAAGGGCAGTCTGTGGAAGAACTAATTCAGTTTTTAGTGTTGAGAGGCACTGTGTTTTGATGGACTTGGCACATGTGGAAGTGCTACCTCTTTGTCTTCTCAGCCTTAAATCATTCACTTAACACTAGTATTACAGTACATGAGTCCATGCCTTCTTCCGTAAGAATGTTGATCTTGCCCAACAAATCACATATGTTCTTTTCAGAAAGAAACACAAAGTCTTTGATTTCTTTGTTAGAAAGATAATCATTAGGTTGATTCTATGCTGCAAATCATTGTAATCTTCATAATGGGGTAGAAAACTGAAAAACCTGCAGCTGCTCCAGAATGCTTTCCAGCTTTCATAGAATCATAGAATAATAGAATCATAGAAAAACCAGGTTGGAAGAGACCCACCGGATCATTGAGTCCAACCATTCCCATCAAACACTAAACCATGCCCTTCAGCACCTCGTCCACCCGTGCCTTAAACAACTCCAGGGAATGGGAATCAACCACCTCCCTGGGCAGCCTGTTCCAGTGCCCAATGACCCTTTCTGTGAAGAATTTTTTCCTAAGGTCCAGCCTAAATCTCCCCTGGTGGAGCTTGAGGCCATTGCCTCTTGTCCTGTCGCCTGTCACTTGGGAGAAGAGGCCAGCACCCTCCTCTCTACAACCTCTTTTCAGGTAGTTGTAGAGAGCAATGAGGTCTCCCCTCAGCCTCCTCTTCTCCAGGCTAAACAACCCCAGCTCTCTCAGCCACTCCTCATAAGGCCTGTTCTCCAGCCCCCTCAGCAGCTTTGTTGCTCTTCTCTGGACTCGCTCCAGAGCCTCAACATCCTCTTTGTAGCGAGGGGCCCAGAACTGAACACAGGATTCGAGGAGCGGTCTCACCAGTGCCGAGTACAGAGGGAGGATAACCTCCCTGGACCTGCTGGTCACGCCGTTTCTGATACAAGCCAAGATGCCATTGGCCTTCTTGGCCACCTGGGCACACTGCTGGCTCATATTCAGTCGGCTGTCAACCAACACCCCCAGGTCCCTCTCCTCCAGGCAGCTTTCTAGACAGACTTCTCCTAGTCTGTAGCACTGCATAGGGTTGTTGTGCCCCAAGTGCAGGACCTGGTACTTGGCCTTGTTAAACCTCATGCCATTGGACTCAACCCGGTGGTCCAGCCTGTTCAGATCCCTTTGCAGAGCCTCCCTACCCTCCAGCAGATCAACACTTCCACCCAGCTTAGTGTCGTCCGCAAACTTGCTAAGGGTGCACTCAATGCCTTCATCCAGGTCATTGATAAAGACATTGAACAGGGCTGGACCCAGCACTGAGCCCTGGGGAACACCCCTTGTCACTGGCCTCCAGATGGATTTCACACCATTTCCCACCACTCTCTGGGTCCATCCAACCATTTTTCCAGCCAGGAGAGTGCGCGCCTGTCCAGGCCAGAGGTGACAGTTTCCGAAGCAGAATGCTGTGAGAAACTGTGTCAAAGGCTTTACTGAAGTTTGCTGGGTAAAGACCTTGGGCTGTTTTATTTTACCATGGAACCAAAGAGAATTTACAATTTCTCCTGTATGGAGAAACCCTGAATACTGATAAGTCATTTCTGAGTAAAGAGTTGTGAAATTACCATGAAACCAGTACATGACCTCAGAAATTATTTAAACATTCCTTTCAAAATTGGTATTGGGTACCAGAAGTATTGTTTTCCATATGAGAAATTCTTTTAAATATCCTATTCAGTGGATCTGGCAACCACTGGAAGTTGTATCTTATTATAGCTTCTTGAAATACACATTGTAATATAAAATCATTCAAAATGCCTTCTGCTTCTGAGTTCACAGAATTTCCATAAACATTCAGGGTTCCTATGCTTTTCTTTTCACGCTGTCAGCAGTTTATGAACTCTGGAATACTTGGTGTTTTCTTCTTATCCTGAAAGACATAATAAAAGCTGAGCAAACTCTATGATATTGTATTCTTCAGCTCTAACTTGGGTTATAAAATGGTTTGTCAATAAGCAGTGATGTCTTGTATAATATATGTGATGTATTTCTTGACACCTCAGCTGGTGAAGTCACGTACAGATTTAGTCTCTTCTAGCTTAAACTGTCTGGAAATCAAAGCACCTGTTTTAAACCGGTTTAGTAAGTGCTCCCTTTTCTACATGCAGATGTGTAAATAGCCTGTAAATAGCCTGTATAGTGGAGTTCCAGGACAAGGTGAGATGTGAGTCTCTTTGTGGAGATGGTTTTCTCTCTTTTTCCACTAAAAAAAAAGTACTTTGTCTGGCACACATAGCCTAAACATTACCTCTTCCCTCTCTGAAACTCATTTTCTGTATTCCTTATGTTAAACTTCTGTAACTCTTTGCATGTTTTGTATTGTTTGTCTTTAAGCAGAATAGAGCATTACTTGTGGTTTCTTTTTGGAGTTTGTTTTATGACTAGCATACTATTTAATGTATTTTCTGTTCTTTATATTGCCTACCTATTTCACAATTAATTGAAGGTGAGGCTTTGGAGGTCTGTCTCCAGTGGTCTGTACTCCTATAGCCACCGGGGCTCTTACCTTTCTCCTGAGTGAACAAGGTTATTTGATTAGTTCAATGCAGAGGCTCTGTGTGGAGCCAACTGTCTGCTTTCTGTGAGACCAAGAAAGATTCAGAAGTACCTGCTCAAGGAGATTTGTAGCAGAGCTCATAAGAAAGCTATAAAAGTATTTCAGATGTAAATATTCTACTCACAGTTGCAGCTGTGTAATCTAGAGAAGTAGCTACTGATTTAGAGATGTGAAAACAAAATGTAGCCTTATTAACTTAGCTGTTCTTGAGATGCGAGAATGTCAGTTATGAATATTTTGGCCCTGGATAATTAGACAACAAGCTTCTTGTTAACTGTTAGTAGGAATCATTTCTTTGCATGGTCTTAATTTATTGTATTTCAAAGAGAAGGTGAACCACATTTGTGATTAGTTTTATTCTCTGTAAGCCCTTTCAAGTCATAGGATGAAATAAAATTATGACCAAGTCTAACAGTGGACACAGATAAAGATTTTCTCTCTGCCAGGAAATGGGGGGTATGGAAAGGTTTCCTTCCACTAATAGTTCAGAAAAAAAAAAAAAAGTTGAAAAACAGAACAGAAAATAAAGGCAAAGTTGTAGTCTGTACTAGGCAGAGAGAGACCATTTCAGCTCTTCCCAATTTGCTAGAAAATATCTTTGCTTCTCTCATCACCTTTCATTTCCCCTGCTAGCAGCTTATGTTAAAATATTTACTGAAGCTGTTGCTTAAAACCACAGTATCCAAACTGGGGTGAATTTGCAACAGGATTCTTGTAATTTGTGCCCAGGGACTGGAAAGAACTGCACGTCATTATGCAAGTGGCATATGTAACAGTCAGGGTACACAGTGAAACCAAAAGGAAAATAAAGCAAATCACTTTTGTACATGCCTGAGAATTGACACAATAGTTTTCTCTGAAGCGATTCTGTCACATTGTGAAAATGTATGCTTGGACCTTTTAGAAACTTTCTATTATATACTCAATAGACCGTAACAGCTCTGAAGCTAACTGCAGTGTTTATACAATAGAACAGCTCTTTATTTTTGGTCTATCATGCAAGTGTATATCTGAGCAATTCTAAAAGGGCATATTTTACTCAATGGACTATAGCGGCTCCTCTGGAGCCCGTTACATTGCACAGTACTTTGTAGTACGTTGCAGTATCAATGTTAACACAGTCATACCCATCTCTATGGTGTGCTCTTCCAGTATTTTCTAAGGACTGATTCTCTTCCCACCTTCTGAGGTGACTTCACGGAAAGGGTGACTGCCCCAAGCAGCATCCTATTTTGCCAAGCTTCTGCCTCTCTTTTTGTAGAGAGACTTGCCTCCTGGAGATGAGTGGATCAGTGGGAATTAAAGTCATTGCCCAAATGTTACTGGAGGATCCTATGGTTAATCTAAAGTGAAAAACCACAACTTCTCCCAATCACCTGGTAACTCCTGCATGTTTCCTTGAAAATCTTAGGGGGTTTGGTGTACCTGTGGATGTCTTGATATCTTATTCACATGGAATTTATTGCCCTTTTTAAATAATGCAGACACTTGGCTTTGTCTTGCACTGATTCTTGTCAGCATCACCCTGCTTTACATTTCCAGTGACCCAAAAAGGAAGGTGGAGCAGCAAGTTTGGAGTGTCCTGTGAAAGCCTGAGATGCAAGAGCTTACTTCTCAACCCATAAGCATCTCTCCAGGTTGCGTGAGGGAGGAGTTCATCTGTAAGCAACCACTCAATACTATGATGGTTTCCACCTATGCCTGGCTTTCCCTCAGAACTGCAAAACTTGAGCTTGGTGAGGATACTGTATGAGGCAGGAAACAACCTTCTCAGTTAAAAGTTGGACCAGAATCTCAGTTAGTACATGTTAGCTATGTGACTGAATATTTTATATTGTGATCTCTGCTTCTTCCCTTATTTTAGTGAAACAAAATTGATTAATTATTGGATATTTTGGATTTCTGCCTTTTTTTTTCCCCTCAGCTTTTTCAGAGCTGCTGGTATTGCTGAGGCTTTAATACCAGTAAGAAGGGAATTGCATATGCAAATTTCACTCCCTTAATTAAAATCGGGAGCACTTGATTACACTGCTAAGCCCCAGAGCTGCGAATATGTAAACAAAGGTTGCATACTCAGGAAGGAAAATCGAACCCTAAGCCATGTTGTTGTGATAGACTCCTAGTCTGCTGTTAATATGAAGCCCAGTGCAAAATTAAATTCCTTATTTCTGGATTCCAGTGCATGCTGTTCCAGGAGCATACTTTGCGGTTACTTTGTTTAGGCTTGGGATTGTTTTGTTTCCATTCTTTATTTGATCCTTTTTCTTTCTGGTTGGTAGGAATAATGCAATTAAAATCAGGTGCAGCTTGAAGAATATGATGGGGTATCTAGAAAAAGTGATTGACTGGAAAAAAAGAGGTCATGGGCTTTTATTTGGGTTCTTTATTTGTCCTTCGGTATATGGCCTTAGTCCTTCAAAATCCAGAGAATGCTGCTCTTCTGCTGCCTGCCTCCAGAAGTCATGAGAACTTTCACTAGTGGATCTGAGAATATGAGTAGTGAGAGATTTTTTCTTGAGGTAGCCAACTTTCTTAAAATACTTGTTCCTGTCCTTGCACAGTAGTCATTAGCCTCCCTCAGCTATGCTGATCCAACTGTCCTTGATAGATTGGATTGTTCAAATAATCTGGTCACAAGAAAAACAAACAAACAAAAAAAACAAAAAAACCCACAGAAGAACATCCTAGCAGTGTGCATTTTCTCTAAAACAGATAATTTCAATTATCTAATTCATAGCACAGTTCCACAAAGAGTGCTATCATAACTAAAAGCCCTGCAGTGACCCAGGTTTAAAAAATGCCTGGGAGGGAAAAATTGAAGAGCAAAAAATTCTTAGACTAAATCTACCAACATCATGAGAACGCTTTGCAGGTGTACCCTCTCTGGTAAAGACAGTAGCATTACATTTCCATTTTCCTATCTCTTTCTAAGCGTAAAACAGTGTGGTAGTACAGATGATCTGCTTTCCTTACACGCATGTATCGTATTGAGCTGTCAAGTTCCCTTTTTTGATCAGTCAGTTACCTCCCAGTCTTAACAAATAAGAGCAATCCTGGAACAGATATGGGAATTAAAAGGTCACAAGCTACTTATACTTGTGTGGCTCCCACAAACCCTAGGTGTTTCCTTAAGAAGCCATGTATATGGTGCAAAGTAGGCATAACACTGTTCCATGCTGGTTTGTTACACTTGCTTTGCAAATCAAAACTGACTATACATGGTATTGGTAGAGAATAAGACTGTTGTTTAAATTAAACAGCTCTGAGATTTGTGAAGGCTATGGTATGATTGTGTCTTGTTCATGTCTTTAAAAAAGAATATTGCAGAGACTTATTTTTTCAACTTATTTTTTCTGAGGTCTTTTCTGCTTAATGTCTGATTATCTATGGGCTTCTGCTGATATGAAAGATATGTAGCAAAAATCAGCATCTGCACAGATGATGGCCCAGAAATAGCAAAGGCTGATGCAAATTACATATGCAGTCTGTAGATTTCACTGACTCGTTTCACTTACGGATACAATTCAAACCCACTCCCCATACACAGCCTTTAATCAATTAGGAATAGCTAACTATAAAAGAAAATTGCCACAAACTACACAGGTCCAATGAAAACAGAGCTGGCAGGACCTACATTCAAGGAAGATGACACCTACCCTAGTGTCTATCAGAGTGGGTGAGATTTATTGCCATTAAGAATGACAATTTTGATCAAAACCCATACAACCAAACTATGTATTCACTAACTCTGCCTACTGATTTTAGGATAAATATGCAAATTCCTCTACTCTGATCTGTGACTTAGAGACTTCATGTCATCAGGAAAATGGATCTCTGCATTGTGTTTTAATTTTGCATAGTACTTAGTTCATAGTCAAAGTAGTACCCAAACTAGATTATTAACAGAAAGCAGTGCAATTTCCTAAAGATGAACTAGAACCCAAACGCAAAGGGCAAGTTTCTGTTACCAAGATAAACTATCTTCTTTTGTCAGTTCCTGCACACAATGCATTAACATTAATGACAGTTTTAGCCACACGCATGTATATCTCTAATTAACACTAATGGGCAATACATGCATATAGATTTCTGGTTAATGCTGATGGGAATTACATATACGTGCAACACTCATTAGCATTAATGAGGGTTCTCCTGTGGATATCTAATGATCATTAATAGGAGTTACACGCATGTGTGTTTCCCATTAACATTTATGGCATGTGCATCTCTCATTAATATTGATGGAAAATACAGGAAGCCATATCCCTCATATTTGTAGGTGATGCACACGCTGCAAGGAGACAGCTAGTCCTGCCATATCCTCAATGAGGAAATTTGAGCCGTTTTTAATTCTGTTCTGAAGCAACTTCAGTTTGTTCTGTCTTTTGGTTAATTGCCCAAGGTCTCCTTGACCTTGGATTGGTTTTCTTCCTACATGAATAAACTATTTCTGAAAAAGCCTAAACTTTTTTTTCTATGGTAGCAGACAGCATATTAACTCTGCATTTGTTTTTAAGCAAACATATTTCTGAATTACTGTTATTTCATAGAAAAGTCTGTATATGCATTAAGTGGCATAGGGTTGGCACATGCCAGCTGCTGAGTTATTACTTATAGGCACACAAAATTTATTATAAGTTCTTGTGATCATAACTCTGTTTTATATCATGTATAATAATGCAGTATTGTGTTAAACTCTGACACGGTTCCTGATGAATGCAATAGGGACTAAAGGTCATACCTTTCCTTTGGAATAGAAAAGGATTTACTACAGTAGTGAGCTTTTTATCCTTCCAGTTACAAAGGGATTAAACTTCAGCACCCCTTTCAAAAATGTGTTCTTGTAACCTGCCAAATGGTTTCCATGGGCTTTCTATAAGTCTATATTTTAGGTTACCTTTTGAACATCTGCCGTTGCTGTGCATAGTGTTAGTGCAGAGCTCAGGGTTTCGTGTGGTGGGGCAGCTGAGAAGTCTGGTCTTAGAACTTCCCTCTCTCTCCTTCATGGGACATCATCGCTTGGGTGGATGCTGAAGAACTTGCAGCTCAGCAGCAGAGGGTTATGTGGTCTCCATGTGATGTGGACAGGGCTGAGGAAGAACATTGATCTCCTTATTAGGTCACACATACGGAGAGAGGGGAAGGTGACTGCATAAAACTCTGGACTGTTAATGAAGTGATTTGCACATAGTTCTTACCATCTTATCCTGTTGTAGGATAGATTCTCTTTTTCTGTACTTTGATATACCTATCACCTTGTACACAGGAACTATAACCTAAAACAGGATCTCTAGATGCCACTGCAATGGTTTAAACAACGATACAAACTACAATAATAGCCACATCAAATATATGCTATTTAAAAACAAAAACAATATGTTTAGATTTAAAAGTGCCCTTTGGTAAGATAGTCTTATTGCTTTTCTCATTACCGTACAGAATTAGAATACGCATTGTCCATGCAGATTAGTTACAAAAAACCCCGACTTTTTGCAAATAACAGATAAAAATTGAAGAATTACATTTGGCAAATGCAACTGTACTGTATTAGATTCCCTAAGGCTGTGGGAGGTACATATTGCACCTTCCTGTGCCAGTGAGTTCGTTGCTGTTTGAGAAGGCTTCAGCAGAGGGAACGACAGGCTGTATCACTGCAGCGACTGCTCCATTTCAGGACCTTTCTGGAGAGAGGAAGGGGGAGTGGGAGTGTGAGAGCAGTTTTAACTCCCACAAAAGCTGTGCAGACAAACTGCCTCGCATGAGCTTTTTCCACCTACCCTAGGTCTGCCCTTTTGGCAGCTTGTGCTGAGAACTCCTTTGTTGCATATTGGTTCCTCGTCATTACAGTGGTGTAAGAGATGTTGTCACTGCTTTCTTTATCAGCAGATGTTTCATTGCTGGGCTCCATGACCCCAGCAGGGTCTGTGGGGTTCCTATATATAATCTACATCAATCCTCATGAAAATCGACAATGGATCTAGATACAGCAGCCATAAGTGCATTAAACTCTTTATAGGCACAAACATACAGACTCAAACATGTGCTTGCATAACACATATATGCACACATATTTACCCACACTCATATGCACCCATCCTGGAAAGTCTAATAGAGGAAAGGTGGTTCTAGCGCTAAAGGATGACAGATGTCAGAAGGCATCAAGGAAAATCACAACAATAATATTCTGTCTGGCTACAATGGCATTAAAGATTCTAATCTGTAACTACAGCTTTCACTTATAATTCAGAACTCAGCTGCTAAACAAACTAAATAATTTATCAAGTACAATATGTTCTAACTTTGCAGCTTGCAAAAGCTGCAGCCATACCTTTGTTTCAGAGAGTCGTCAAATGGTGGAAATGTCAAGCTCTTCCTTAAAGTGCATCTTCCTCAATTCCCTTGGTAGATAGCACTGATTTTTTTTCTAAAGATGTTTTATTGTTTTTCTCCTTTTCATCAGGGTGGGGTTGCCATGACAATAAAGTAGGATGCCTTGCTGGATTTCACCTTTGCTGTCTTGCTTCATATGATTCTCTCTCCTCAGAGCAAACATGGTGGATGCAATGCACATACAGATGTCTGATTTCAGATTTCTTTCTCAAGTGTGCTTGGCAGCTGCTCTCCTGAGACAGGCAAAGCAGCACTTCACAAACAGCACTTCACTTCACATTCATCCTCCCGCTCTCTAATGGCCACCATCGTGTCTCTCTTGCTTTGTGAGCTCTCTTTGAAGATGGACAAAGATTTTCATGAAAGACTTGCTACCAGAGTAAACAGAATTTTTTTTAAGCATTACAATTAAGGAAATTACTAAATCAGTTCTTCTTTTAAGTTAGTTGAGGTCAGATGGAGAAATATGCCGCAACAGAAGTTAGAAACAGCTATTTCACATCTCAGCAATATGTACAGAGCTAAGCTAGTTACTGAATTTCAAAGGCCAGGTTTAGGTTGTGATGCTGTCATCATAACTGAGCTGGGTCTCTTCCTTCCACTCTGTCGATGTTTATTGCTATCCCAGTTTTCCCCTGTTAGACTTCTAGGACTTGTCCCAGACAAAAAAGAAAAAAGGTACAATCAAATCACCCATCTGGATGAAGAGTTTTCATAGAATCATAGGATCACGAGGTTGGAAAAGACACCTTAGGTCATCAAATCCAACCATTCCTAACTGCCACTAAACCAAGTCCCTGAGCATCTCATCTACCCATCTTTTAAATACCTCCAGCGATGGGGACTCAACCACCTCCCTGGGCAGCCTGATGGCCCTTTCTGTGAAAAATTTTTTCATATATTTTATATATCATTATATATATCTTTCCCACATCTTTCAAAATAATGGTAGCATCTCAGAAATCCAAGTGGAAAGGATGGTAAATGCAAACTTAAGTCATAGACCTTCTGTTTAAACCTTGAAGAGCAACTCTTCTCTCCTTGTAGAGTACTGTTGCTGGAAATACTTGATACTTAAATTTCTGATACACCATCAGAATTTAAAACACCATATCCCAGTAGCCATACATCACAAAAGAAATTGAAAAAATATACATGGCATGTTTATGTGATGTGAATTTTTTTCCCTTTAATGTTTGGGTTTCCCTTTGCAGTTTATCCAGTAAAGAAAAGTAAAGTAGTGATATATTACATTAATTCCTGTGGATTAACCTTGATGCTTTTCTTTGCTGCTTTTCAATACTCTGATTGTAGTGGCTATTCTGAGAAAGTGTTTCCTGATTTCCAGTTCAAGGTCTTGTCCTCTGTTTTCCTTCTGTCTTACTCACTGTTTCCCACTGACTTTACTAACGCTGCCCTGGCAGAACATTGCTGTCATTTTAAAATATCATTACAATATTTGTTCGTCTGACTACGTTGGTCTCTGACTGCCAGTCTCACTTTTTCTCTTGAACGGATTCTATTGGTAGAATTATTATTCAAACATTATAACACCCAAGAGATATGGGTAGCGTCTAGCTTTACCATTTAGTTAATGCCATAGAAAACTTACAATCTGGATGGAAGGCAAAAAACAATGCATAGATATCAAGACAGAGGGGAAGAAGGCTGCAATAAAGACTACATGACTTTGCATGCTAAGCATCAATCTTAGCACTGTGTTGTTTATCTCTTACTTTTGGGGTATTATGATAAAAGAGAGAAGGGGAATCTCCAGAGCTATCAGGTAGTTGTGCAGCTGTTCCTTCAGGAGCTCTTTCATAGGATGAGGTGAGGCAATGAGCATGAAGTTATTTGAAAATCTTGCAGTTAGCAAAAGATGGCTTGCCAGAAGAATGAGTGGTAGCAATTGATTTCTTAATAAAGTCATCACTCAGAAGACTGAAGTAACTATTCTGTGATGTGAGAAAATTTAGTGCACATTATTTTGCTGAACTGCGACTTTTGTTTTCAGCCTGGTAATAATGGTCTGCAAATACAGGTTCACAGCTGCCCTTGTGACAATTACCCATTACTTTACAAGACAGACTGTTTACTCTTTCTGCCCAAAACTAATACTTCTGAGCATGATATGTCACAGCTACAGAGGGTAATATCATGATTGCAGAGCAAGCTGTGTTTTGGCTGCTTCTCTCCAGGTTGCTTCTCAGGGCAGAGGTCGAGAAACTTGCCAGTTGTTTGGACAGGACCAGACAATCCCATGCCTTTTAAACCAGACTTCAGCCTTATTTACTATGCACGAGGCCCAGCTTCACCTGGTTCCAGTAAGCTTTTCCTCAGAGTGGTTGTGACAGTGCCTGCTTATAAGTGACCTTAAAGCAGATTTTGCACAAGAAACGGTATCCATCCAGTCTCCTGAAACATGCAGTATGTGTAGATCCCTTGTCCTGGAAAAATGAGCAGCAACTGCTGATTTGCTGCTATTTTGAAAATGCACCGAGGGAGCAGGTGAAAAGAAGAAAATCAGAATGTTTTTAAAGGGACATTCATTGCTTAATATTTTTATCAAGAGGATTTCAAAGTATTTTGTGTGAGCATTACTGTTATCCCCAGGTTATACACAGTGGAACTGAGATAAGTACAAATCAGCTACTTCCTCAAATCCGTGTGAGAGTTCAGTGATGAAATCAGGAACTGGACTCCCCACGTTGTCTTTCTATTACATGTTTTAACTGTTACATATCCCCATGTCATTTCAGTTTCTGGTATTTATGATTCCAACTCAGCAGCATTTCTTGCTATTTAATTCAATGACAATATGCATGACTTTGGCGGGGGGGGGAGAAAGGGTATACTTTTAGGGCAGCCCAAGTGTGCTGTTTATAGTCTAAAATGCGTTAAGTATGAAAATTTTGAAAATATCCCCCTGGACTTTTTGCTGAGCCTGCCAAGAACAGTGACAATTGGCAGAAGTAATTTTTGTGACGGATGCAAAAAAGCTGACCACATGATTTGATATAACCCTACACCAACTCTCTGAAAAGAAAAATGGAAATTCAACCTGAATTAAGAAATATCCAAACTGAAAACACAGCTTATTATTTATCATATTTACTCTGAGTTAAAGGATAATTTAGCTTTTATGTTATATTGCATTATTAGGACCATATAATACTACTTGATAAACAACTTTTTATAGGCCCAAGGACACACCTGGCTGAGTTGAGGTGCTGAAGCATATTAAGATCACGTAAGCTCTATCTGTAGTACGTTCAAATGGGAAAACTCATAAGTCAAATACCATGTCATTTGTCATACATATAGTAACTACAATGTTTCCAAGATCACATTACAGCAGAGCTTCAGTCAGGTGCTCTTATATTCCCCTAACACTGTTTTAAAAAAAAAAAAAGATATCTGCCTCAAGTTGCCTTATTCTGCTTGAAAAATCAGCATCTGCTAAGAGAAAAAAATTCTCAGAGGCTTCACTGCTGCAGAATAAAGCCAATAAAATGCAGCAATGCAACTGCATTAAGGATGGATTACATTAAAGTTACAAGTATGTACATGATAACATTTATGAAAAATATTTTATTGTAGTCTTTCAAAAAGTCTTGTAGGGCACATAGTAAAATATATTAGATTTTTCATATTTTATACTTAAATAATAATAGTAACAACATGGTAATGGATGATTTCCAAATGTAATAGCTCTTTGTGTTAAGATAATAAAGTTACCTAAAACTTTCATCTGAACAGCAGGTTCCTTTAAGCCCTGTATGCTTGCATTGTGTATTTATTTGGCCACGATGTAAAGAGGAGAATTAGCAACTAGGGTTTGGGAATGACTCTTCCTAAGACAATAAATGCTCAGCCAACCTTTAATTCGCTTTCTCACCGTTCAGCTGAGATGCCCAGTAAGTCTGTTAATTAGTAGTGGTCACTCATGAAAGGAGCAGCAGCAGCCTGTGAAGCACAGCAAGACCTGTGACCTCCTCCTTCCAGTAGCTACATACAGGTGCCTGTTTAGGAGGCTCTTTCTACTGGCCTGTGCTAGAGACAAATTACTATCCTAAAAGAAAAAGCTTGCAAAAGGGCCAAGGCAAACTTTAAATGTGTTTATTTTACGGCTCTTTAGCAGAGTGCAGGCAGAGATGTGCAAGACACTGAACCCAGGAGATCACTGCTCTTCAAACAAGCAATGAATATTTGACCTATAATTGAAGATAGGTCATATTATCTTATTTCTTATGGGTATTGTAGTACCCACAGGTAGTCAAAAAGTCAGAGGAGTTGCCGTATTAACATAATTCATATGCTGATGAGCCAGAGCTGTTTGTGCAGCTGGATGAGGACCATTTCAGTACACATTACCGTTATTCTTCAGCTATGTGATGTCTTTAATGCTAACTGCTGTCTTTATTTCTCTGAGTAATTCCCTGAAAAGAGATGTAATATTAATAATCTTGAATAGTTTAGAAATTTGCCGATACATACTTGAAAATGCTTTAATCCCCTTGCCAAATAGAATCAATGAGCAAATATATGTTGCTTGGAAAATTATTCAGATAAATTAAACAATATCTGTATGCATTTGTTACTATTTCAAACATTCCAGGTCTAAATATTCTTGTTTTCAGAAATTTGATGCAATGTGGATTAGAACAAGCAAGAAAAAAAACTTCTTTTCTGATTAAGAGCATAGCACTAGGAAGGGCAGGTCAGCTATTGATTTCAATGCTCATCTTTGACATGCTCAATGTGAATATAACACTGATACAAATCTAAAGGATTTAAATTCCTTATTTTTAGAATGGATCAAACTCATGGTTCTTGCCAACCACACTATTCAACCTGAGAGAGAGTGGGACATTTTTCCGATTTTGAGAAACATTGAAGTGCTCTTTCTGAAAACAGAAACCAGTTCGTGTCATCACAGCAGACATGGAGAAATGTCAGTGAGGACTGTAACTTCAGTCAAACAGCTCAAAGCAAACTCAGACAAACTTTAGTGAGAAAGATTTTGCATTAGTGCAAATGCCACTAGTTATAAAATAGTGAGGGGGAAAATAGACAGGCTGAAATCTTAGTAGATTGAATCAATTTTTTCCATGAGGCATTAGCAAGGTTTTAAATAGCTGCAACCTGCACATTAAAAATGCCCATGTGTATAATACATGAATAAGGGCACCTTGGCTGAATACATTATGGAAGAAAACTGTCATCTTTACCCCCTTCACAATCACACTTCTACTTGCTTATGTCAATAGACAAGAATAGTGAGGAGCACTTATCAAAAGGTGAATTAAAGAGTGAATCATTGAATTAAAAACCTGTCTAAAATATGAGCATCCCTCCACCAGTTCCTTGCTTTCTACTTCTTTCTCAAATCAGACCATTTTTTCACAGCTCTTTATTTAGACACAAAGCCTGGTAAATGATTATGTTTTATCCACAGATTGACTGGGGATATTTTTGTGATTCATTCACCTGCTGCTCCAGCAAAGACATAGTTCCATCTTCATTTATATACCTAAGAGACAATTCAGATGCAGAAGAAAATGCGTGCTACCAAAAGGAGGTTGCTGCATCTGCTGTGTTTGATATATATGAAGTATGGCAAAAATCTCTCTGCAGCAGTTTGTCTTTGTATTTAGGATGAGAGGACATAATAATGCACTTGCAGGGCAGGATTGACTCATGGAATATTTCAACAAGATATTTAGATTTAAGGCAGTGCTACTCAATAAAATATATATATTTATTTTGACAAGCCATATCTTCCTGGCCTATGAGCCCATTTCAAGAAACAGAGACCCAGAATTTTTGAATCAAAGTAGTTTGACTTTTCCCCCTTATGTACTGATTCCCTATGTAACCATTATTTTGCAGCACTCTCTGTAGAAAGGCTGGCAATTCAGCTTTTTAATGATGCACTCTCTCTAATGATGGAAGGAAAAAAAATGTGGCAAGTTTTCTGGTAGAGGTGGCTCTTGTCTGTGACACTGGGTTTTAGCTCACAAGTGAGTGGAACAATATACAGCTCCAGCTGACGAAGCATATGAATTGCTGTTACCAGTGAGAGCTTGTTAAGAAAATGAAGTGCATGTCTACGCTTCTGCTTTATATTCCATGGAAATCAAAACCATTTTAGGCCCTGTATGCAGGCCTTTGCAGATATCTGAGTTGTGTTTTTTCCATCTGATTCATGTTTCTGCGAGTAATTTATAACACTAGCATATGCAGATAGAGTTTTTAGGCTATTTATGATGCTCCTTTGAGTATACTTCAGCCCTCCTTCTTAACAGGGAGGAAAAAAGTTTTTTCTGGACAATGTTTTACAACAATAGAAATTACTATGATCTTTAGAACATGGAAATCCCTTCCTATTGTAACCACACTTTCTAAGTAGCAGCAGGCTGTTACCTCTGTTTCCTCATTCCATCATAAATAAAGGAAATCTAGTTTGCCCCTTCTTGTGTGACCTTGAGAAATGACGTAATCTTGGCAATCCTAAGGTTTCATCTGGCCTTGGAGTGAAACAAAAGTCCCAGGCTTCACACAGTGGCAGGGTGGACTGTCTCAGCTCTTTCGAGGTTGTGCTGTGCTCTGTGCTGGAGCAGTAGCTGGCGGGGAAGATTGAGTGACAGAGATCATTAGCAACCCTGTGAGACAACACTCTGGCAATCTACGTTTTACTTGGGAACAGGAATCAGTACTGCAGGCAAAAAGGAAAGATACAAGATCACTATAGTATCAGAGCTACTGTGTTTGCTTAAAAAAAAGTAAAATTGGCAAAGACACTGGCAATTAAAGGACTTGGGGTTTATCGTTACCTCCAGCAGAGGTTTCACTGTCCTTGTGTTGTGCACCATGCTATTACACTAAGCATGTGAAATTAAATTTCATTTCTTCTCCAGGACTATTTTAAAGCTGCTCCCATCAACACATGCTTCTTACTTGAAAAGGCTTGCCAAATTGTAGGATAAGAAAACAAAGCGATCAATTCCTGTTTAAAATGATCAGATAATAGTTAGCAAAACCATCTTTTATGGCTGCATTTTCAAACCCCTACTGAGATAAAAGAGGTGTGTCTGTGAAAACATCTGAAACCTCTAAGATACAGCCCTTTTGTGGGAAGGCTGGAATGGTCTTTTCAGGGCTTTTTCTTTATGTTGATAATTTTTAGAAATATAGATTAGAACACACCAAAAAGAAAGGGATGAGACACCCTAAGAGGAAAGCATGAAACAATATTTAAATGATATGTGACTTTATTCTTGCCTGAAAGCATGTTGAATTCATAAAGAGTCCCCCAGGATATTTCACAAAGTGGTGATACATAGCCTGCTTCCCTGACAGGTCATTACTGCATATCATGCTGGGATCTGGTGCACAGATTGCTGGTAGATGCTTTACCTGCCTCAGTCTCAGTGTAGCCCCTGTAAACATAAGTCAAGGACTCTACCTGTGGAATTCCAAATGTCCTGGCAGACCCCAAACAAGAGATGATTGAATTGCATTATAGGATGGAGCTGTCAAAAAAGGTTATCTTGAATTCAGAAGGCTTATGGACAGGATCCTTGCTAAACTCAAGTGTATAACGTGGATGGTTGTGTAGAGTTGGTTTATTGAAGTCCTCCTTTCTGATCTCATGCGAAATAGCAGACTGAGTGACTAAAAGCAATTCATTAAGAAGAGGGAGAGAGCAGAAAAGCAAATACAGGATAGGAGGGCTAAATGTAAAAATGCGGTATAGAGATGAATTAGGATGGATGAAACTGTGAGGAAAAAAATAATTCATTAGTGGAATTAGGTGAAGTCACACCTCACAGCTAGCAGAATTGCCTTTCTGTGTTTCATGGTGTTTCTCAGATGAGATCATCTGTGGTAGGTATGAGAGTTTTTCATGGTCATTTTGAAACCTAGACTGACTCATCCAGACCTGTGGGAGGTGTTAGTGGCACTCGAGAGAGAAGAAATCCCCTGCCTTTCCCCACCCGCCCCAAGCCATCTTCCTCTGGCAAGGAATTACAATCTGATCCTGGCCCACATTCTGCCCAGTCAAGTAGCAAAGCAGTAGCAAATAAAAAACACAAGAACTTGTAGATTGGGTGGAGTTTGATGATCCAAATTCTTTGTTAACTTTAGGCATTTGGAAATTTGCATTGTTTGTGCAAACTGTTAGTAAATAAAAGCTTTTTAATAGCTGCTGATGCTTATACAGATTTTGAGAGCAAAACAGTCAGCTTTCCTATTGGGAAACTAGTACAGCTGTGGAAGATTTAGGGATACATGGATAATAGGAAATATAATTGTGGTACTGCTTGGTAAAATGTTCAGCCTCTGGTGTTCTCCAGGGCTCAGTGTTGGAGCCAGTTTTGTTTATTGTCTTTGTCAACGATCTGGATGAGGAGATGGAGTGCTTGCTGAGTAAGTTTGCAGATAACACCAAGTTGGGCAGAAATGTTGATCTGCTTGAGGTAGAGGAGCTCTACAGAGCGACCTGGATAGGCTGGATGGATGGATGGACAAAGACTAACTCTATGAAATTCAACAATGATAAGTGTTGCATCCTGCACTTGGATCATGGCAACCCGGTGCAATGTGTAGGGGGGGTTGGGGGGAGAATGGCTGGAAAGCTGCTTGGCAGAAAAGCACTTGGGAGTGTTAGTTGACAGCCAGCTAAACATGAGACAGTAGCGTGTCCAGGTGGCCAAGAAGGCCAACAGCATCCTAGCTTGTATCAGAAATACTGTGGTCAGCAGGAGTAGGGACGTGATTTTCTCCCTGTACTCAGCGCTGCTAAGGATGCACCTCAAATTGTGTGTTCAGTTTTGGGCCCCTCACTGCAAGAAGGACATTGAGGTGCTGAAGTGTGTCCAGAGAAGAGCAACGAAGCTGATGAAGGTGCTGGAGCACAGGTGTTACAAGGAGCAGCTGAGGGAACTGGGGTTGTTTAGTCTGGAGAAAAAGAAGCTGAGGGGAGACATTATCACTTGCTGGTCTCTTCTCCCAAGTAACAAGTGATAGAACAAGAAGAAATGGCCTTATATTGGGCCAGGGTAGGTTTAGATTGGATATTAGGAAAAACGTCTTCACTGAAAAGGTTGGCAAAAAAAGAACAGGCTGTCCAGGGAAGTGGTTGGGTTGCTGTCCCTGTAGTTATTTAAAAGATGTGGAGAAGTGGCACTTAGGGACATGGTTTAATGGTGGCCTCATCAATGTTAGATTTATGGTTGGACTTGATGATCATAAAGGTCTTTTCAAAGCTAAACCATCTTATGATTCTGGAGGTAAGCAAAATTTTTTAAATTTCAGACATCTTGGTTATTTAGATTTATTTTAGATTCAGAACCTGCAAAATTAAATTAGTCTTCTGGCAATATTATTACCTTTCTAAAACTAAAATATCAGTTAGCAGTATTAACAGATACATTCTTGTGGTATTGCCATTTGATGAGAAAAAGAACAGCAGCTTTTATGCTAGAATAACAGAATTTCACTTTTGACCAGGTAACGTAATTCCTCAAATCCACTGTGGTCTTCCCATAACTTTTCTGACCAATTGGACATTGAATCACTTACTTCTTGAAATACGGTAAGAAAAAATCTGGTTAACATTAGAATGGGAAATATAATGTGATCTTATTGTTCTTATCTGAATTACCTTTTTTCATTATAGTGAAATAAAAAATGTGTGGATCAATAAACAGTGCTTCAGTATTAGCTAGCAGATTTGAGGAAGCGCAGCTGGGGATAAAAAATAGCTAAAGATTTCTTTGTAGTTGTTAGTAATATACCTTGTGAAATCTTCACTTCTGTATATTTTCTTTCTTCCTTTCTTTCTTCTCTCTCAGAAATAGCCTCAGTCAGTTTATTGATTTGTTTTTACCCCAGATTTTTAAATTGTCAAAGTAGTTGTGACTCCTGGTTTGACCAGATACTATCACCTTGACAGCATTTGTATGCTTGAATCACAGCTACCTGCTACGTTTGCAAAAGTCCTTAAGTTGTGAAGGCTCTACTAGATCATTGGATGGGAGTATTAGAAACCAAGGCTTTCTTACTTCAGTTCTTTGCAACACAAAAGTATACATCAGAGGCTTTATGTAAGCCTTAATAATAGTTTCTTCTTTGAGTGCTAATGTTTTTAAGCATCATATTAACATGTTAATATGATGAATAGATGACAGAAGGTATGGAGGGAAATGATCTATCAATGTGGATTAAGGAACAAGTGAAAGGTTCAATGCATTTATTACATGATGACATGGCTAATCAGTTCCTTGTCATTCTCTGTTTGATCTGCATTACTGAGTTAAATCTTGCTCCTTTGTGGGTACAGAAGGCTCCTTTGCAGTGCAGCCAGCCTGTTTTTCTACAGAAAGTCAGAAAATAGTGCGTGGCTACATGGTGATACATGGCCAGCACACTACAGAAAGCTAGATTCCTTTGCTTGCTCACATGGTAATACTGACCAGTAATACAATGTCAGCAAATAGATGAAGAATTAATAATTCTAAAATAGAGAAAAATTTAATGTTACGCACACAAAAAATGACCAGGCAAGTAAATCATAGAATCATAGAATAGTTTGAGTTGGAAGGGACCTTAAAGATCATCTAGTTCCAACCCCCTTACAATCATGTCATGTCATGGCAAGGAATAAGGCTTCTCTGCCTCAACCTCCCCATCTGTAAAAGGAGTCAGTCCATGAGGTTTCTTGGCATTTAAAAATTTTTATAACCACTCTACAAATCATGAATTTTTTTTTCAGGAGACTATTCCTAATTAAATATGGTTCCTAGTTAGGACACTTTCCTTCATGCTCATTTGCTTTTGTAGCATCCCATTGTTTCTAATTACTATATTTAATTATTCTCTTAGCCCCTTATCTTAAATTTCTCTCCTAACATTGTGATAGTTAGGCTACCACCCTTGGTCAGTGTTCAGTTATGTCATATAATTCTCATAAATGCTCCTCAACAGTCTAATTGTTCTGGTGCTTAAATATATTACTTTTATTTTACCCCTGAGCTTGATATTGCACCATCTACCATTGCTCTTTGTTTATAGCTTTTCAATCAATTTTAAATCCATGAGACAATGCTAATCTCCGACCCAAATGAGATTACTTTTTCCAGTATGATCTCTGAGGTATTGCATCTGATGTTTACTGACGCGGGATACAAGATTGAAAATTGCTCTTTGTTACAAAGTTGTGACCCCCACTTTAGTTGCTGTCGTTTTCAGCAAATATGTCTAGGATCATAATTTCACTCATTGGTGTTCATTGCTCATGTTTCCACTGTCAGTTGCTTACTTTCTTTTTTTAAAAGAAAAAAACCCACAAAAAACAACCAGAAAATAAACAACCCTCACTTCCATTATTTTCCTAGGGATTGTAATGTGATTTACCAGATGATAATTTCCACGATTACTCTTTATTCATCTCCTAAAGTTCGGTGTCATCCAGCCATCTGGTGTCTCATTAGTTCTGCAAAAACCCTAGTCTACAAAGAAAAAAAATTACTCACATGGCTAATTTTAAGTATGTGAATCGTCATGATGCAAATGAGACTGCTCATATTTTTTGAGCCAGGCATATAGATAACTCTTGCAGGACCAGGCCATAAAATACTTTCAAAAGATTTCTTTGCCTAATTGCATGAAGTAATTAAAATGCATGCTGCAATGTAATTAACACTGAAGTGCTAATAGGCCCATATTAAGGTTTTCCATGCATTTCCTCAGCAGCATTTCATTAATCACCTGGGCATTAGATATATGACAATAGGAAGCGCAGTGTAAATCACTATGAACCTGAAGCATGTTGGTGGACGCATGCTTTCAGGGCATTCAGTATCAGATGCAAAGCCTTCATAATTTATTAATTAACCATTTTGCTTTCTGTATCTCCCATTGTGCTAGAGACCCATACCAGCACAGTCAGGCTAGAATCAGCATGATCAGCTTTTTTGTTTTCTTCCATAAATAGCAGATTTTCTCTCTCAAACCACTTTTTCTCACCAATATGCCTATAAAACCACATCTTATTTGTCTTGAATTCTACAACCAGGATTAGGGTTTTTTTCTGTCTATAAAGGTGTTACTGCAAAGGAGCAGCTCTCTTCCATACCCTCTTTCTGACTATATCTGAGAAACACCTTTCAATTTGTTAACACAGTGCTCAGTAAAAACATCTACCCTATACCAGTTTTAGAGTGTCAATACTAAGGTGTGAACCACTTTGTGAAAGGCACCTTGTTATCACTATATATTATAAATATCCTTCAAACACCCACTCTTTGAACTTGTGACTTATCAGTCTGCCATCTCAAATTCACCTCTGCTAATTATGAAATAGTGATCTTGCTGATTACCCCTATAACAATAACATCTAGTTAGGAAGGGAATACTGCTTCTCCTGGCAAACAGCAATGTCTTGTGTTTCATTCCTTTCTGCTGCTTAGCTTATTAAATCCATTTGCACTCAAGTATAGCCAGTTTTCCATGTATCTCTGCAAAATCATGAATGTTCTTTTTTAGGCTCCTGAACTCAGACTGAGTGATGTGGAATATAGAGGATGGATATTGATTGCTATCTTTGACTTACATACCCCAGCTCAGAAATGCATTTAGCTGTGCATTTTATTAACTCAAATAGGAGATTATGTATTTTTATCGGCTTAAGTATTGATCAATGAAACAAAGAGAAATCATGTCTGTTTTCTTAGGAATTATAGTAAGTCTGCAAGTAAATTTCCTGATATCCAGCAAACGTCTTAACTACAACACTGTTCCTCCTGAGAACGTAAGGTCTCTAAGCTAGTCATTAACTGCTAGAAAATTTGAACCAGAAAAGGCAGAAGCAAATTCACCTACCTACCTTTAACTTATTTGACCAGCAGGGAGTAGTTCAGGTTTTATATTATTTATTTGTTATGTGCATTTTGATACAAGAATAGGCACTTCACCAACCTAAGAAGAGGAACATCCCAAAAACAACTCACCCAGGAGAAACAGAGGGACTGGCCAAACTCTGGAGTTAACTCTATGTACAAACATAAAAAACTCAACAAATACTACTTCCTCTAAAAGAAAACCAAACGATGACTTATTCCCAATGGACTCTTTCAAATGAAGAAGTTTAAATTCCCATATTATTTAATCATGTGCCAGATGAGAAGTTATTAATGATAAGCACGGTCTAAATACCAGTGTTAAATCTACTATACAGAGCTGGGAGTTATATATAAGCTGCAAAAATAAATGCTAGAATGAATGACTTCCCCACAGGTCAGAAAGTATTTGCATACAAACACCCTGACAAAAAGAGAAAGTTACTTTTAGACAGATTAAAAGCAACGTGAATTCATTTCAGGCTTAGCGTGAGTCCTGATGAACCAGCATGCTCTCTGGGATACAAAAAAAAAGTGTAACATCTTGGAAAGAAGAGAATTCAGTGAAGCCAAGCCATATCAGAATCATTTCATTCAAAAATCTCCATGTAATTTCCTTTTATTTAAACCATTATTAAGAAATATCCTTCAGCTTATCACCTGTGAAGCATAAGCTACCTTTGGTATTAACTTTGACACATACACAGGACTTGGAGGATTATATTAATTTAGGTGATAGGACCTGTTAGTGAGCATTTGATTGCCCTCAGTGCAGAAGGATTTACTCTTATTATTGATTTGTTGGCAAATATATTGGGTGGAAATCCCCTGGTATTGCTAGTAGCTAAGGATTCCAAATTTCATTGGATTTGTGAGCAATTTCCCTCTGTGTTTAAACTTGTGATCATTTATAAGAAAAGAGCCTGAGAACAAGGTGAAAAATAAATGCATATTTTTATTTCAGGAAAGCTGCCTTGTTTTACTTTGTTCCTGGTTGTTGATTGCATTAATCTGGCTTTTGTCATGGTTACTTTTCCAACAGGCAGTGAACAGGGAAAACATTGCTGCAGGAGCCAGCAAGAAAGGAGACATTACCTCTAACATGCAAAGGGTCATCGGGGCATATTTTCTCTCATACAGAAGGTAGGAAATCAAAACTATCCACCTTTTAGTTGCCACAAATAAATATATGGGCCAATGTGACTCCTTTTATAGTACTATTTCCCTCCTAAATAATTTTCCTCGTTCCTTTAGGCAGGAGTTAGTGAAAACCAAGGATACACCAGATTGAACCCTTGCCATTCCGACCCCTGGGGACGGAGCCGTGGGCATCCAGGCAACTCCTCCCCACTCATGTCATGGCAGGCAGGCCTGGGGCTGATAGGGCATGGAGAGGGCTGCCAGAAGGCAGGACACAGCCAGGGAGCAGGTCCAGGCATCCTTGGGAGCTTGTGCTGGTGACAGCGAGCATCTGGCTTCCCCATCCCTATGCTCTGCCTTGGTCTGTGCTCCAGCAATCAATATATTCTTAGTCCTTGTTACCAGGTCCCCAGGGGAGGTAAAATGATTTACCTTTATCTATTCTTTGCCAAGGGGCAATCCTTCTGTCCCTACACACTGAAATTTCTGGTAGAATACCATAGAAGTGTCACAAATTATGAATGCAGAATTGGGCCTCTAGGACACAAAAGGTCTCCTCTTAAGATTTTCTTTAAGACTATTCATAAAACTTGATCAGAATTAACAACAACAACAAAAAAGGGAGTTTAATTAAACCCATATTGGGAAATGTCTAAAGAAATAAAGGGCTCCATTACGTTCTCTTATTATATCCTACAATATTCATCCAATTAAGGTTAGCACTCAAGTTATTTTTAAGATGTGGCATGAATAAGATAACCTAAGATATCATATGATTGCTCCAGCTGAGACATAATAGTTGAAAGTCATTTTTCCAATAAAAATAACAGTGAACAGTGCTATTAATTCATGGTAATGATGCTGCTGGGAGAAGTATATGACTTCCACTGCTGAATAATCAAGCAAAGTAAATTAGCTTTAAGCAACAGAATGTGTGTGTACGTCTATGTGAGTGTAAACGACCTTGAGAGTAAAGAATTCAGAAAAACAAATTAAATACAGTTTTAAGCATCACAAGAATGTTTTTTAATTATGTATTTTGAATTTTAGTCCATGTGAATTGAAGATTGCAAGGCAAAATTAATTGTCTTTCTCTTCTTACATATTTTAACTAAAATAAGCAGATGTATGCTTCTACCTGAAACCTTTCCAAATTTCAGCTTTATCACATGAAGAAATATGGTTCCTGCCACATTTCACTTTTAGTTCTAACTCAACAAAATCAAAACCAAAGCATTAAATTTAATAAATCTTCAGGTTCTTATTCTTTGTCTCTCAGTCTTTGCTGTCTCTTTCAAGTGGGCTAGATTTAAAGAGAACATTTATCTCCATTGTAGACACATTAGCCTATTCAAGCTGATTTTAAACATTCAGCTTCTTAACATAGACAAATACAGCTAAAAAAATAATTTCCTATTAACTTAATTTCTTTTTATTTCCTACTCTTCCTGCCTCCCAGAAGGTACATATTTTCCTGAAACTATTTGCTTTTCACTTCCGGTACACTTCTGCTATTTAATTAGGTGTGTACAACTTGCACTTTTACTTGTTAAGACTTAATGTGTTAGTTAAAACCCCTCAGTTCACCACTGAAAAGAAATGCTGCCCTTTTTGCAGTCCATTTCTTACATTTTTTCATACATAGATACTCTACACACCTCCACTTAATCAATGCTTCTTTGCATTTTTTCATATTGATTTCCCCACAGTCCTTTGTGTTCCTTCCACTTGCAGTCCCTCTCACCAGACTGGTAGTGGTACAGCAGCTATATGTACATTTTTCTCTATTAAATACAGTTAAATACATCATAGAATCATAGAATCATTGAGTCATTAGGGTTGGAAGGGACCTTAAAGATCATATAGTTCCAACCCCCCTGCCATGGGCAGGGGCATCTTACTAGACCAGACTGTCCAAGGCCTCATCCAACCTGCCATTAAACACCTCCAGGGATGGGACAGCCACAACTTCCCTTGGCAACCTATGCCAGTGTCTCACCACTCTCATGGTGAAGAAATTCTTCCTAATGTCTAGTCTAAATCTGCCCTTCTCCACTTTATACCCGTTCCCCCTTGCTCCCATGCTTCCCAGACAAACTGGCTGACCATGCTGCATTGTCTTTTCACCTGCTCATCTCGTGTTCCATCCTCTCAAAGGTGACTGTTGTGGGGAAGGACTGAGAGGGAGCAAACCAAACACATTTTGTTAACTAAGACATCACTAAAAGTTCGTTTCTGTTCATAGAAACTTCCTAAAGGAAACATGTCTTACCTTTTCATTCCAGTCAGGCTACAAATAAATTTGGGACGTTTAATGAGAACAGAAGAAGAGAGGAAAAAGGACAAGGGAGAGCAAAAAGATGAAGGTTTTAAAGCTTCCTATATACAGAAGTCATATCTGGAAGTAAATGGACTTGATTTAGCCATACCTTGGACTCATGAAGAAAATATATATAGAAGCATTAGCCCTGCCAACAATTTTCCAGCCCTTCAAAACAGTACAAAACTCACAGAATTCTGGAAACCAGTGGACATACAGAGGGTAAAATGTAAAAACTTCTAGCTTTTCTTTAAGTATGTTAATGTGCCTGGCAGAGATTTTTATTTAAATATATAGACTTTAGTTATATGGATTTACATATAAAGATACAAATTTATATGTAGTATGTATACAGATAGAGATTTAGATAAAAAGATATATTTTTAGATGTAGGCTAGATATTTAGTATTTCTTTAAAGATTCAATCAATGATGTAGGAATATTAGTTGAGGTCTTTTGGAAAATGACACATTTTATGTGTTTCAGAATGAAAACACAAAGGAGAGCTCCTGATCTATTTCAGCTTATTTTTCGGAAAAATTACATATATTATAAATACGTAACTGAGGAAAGTAATATGTCAATAACAACAGAAAGACTTACCTTTTACTAAAATTTTGGAACTTTTTAATAATTAGTCTTGTGAGTTAAATTCCATTTTGAAAAGCAAAGTCTTTGAAAGCATAAATTCCCCTGCAGAACAGATATTCTAGTTCAACTATAACTTTCTGTTTGTGAACATATTCATATTTTCAAACTGATTTTGCAATGGAAATAATGAACATGTAGAGGTTTATTTAGAAACCAGATATTGACAGTTAGGCTTCTAGTAACCTGGATGGGATTTTCAGTGTCAAAATGATTTGGGGAGATCCAAGATATCTAATATCTAAGAGAACTAAATGCTAGTCCTGAATTTTTGGGAGATTCACTGTTCTTACTTTGATATAGCTTAGAAAATTGAACCATCTATATTTATGTTTGCATTTTCAAGTGTGCAAAGCACGTTGGCATCATTACTAACTCAATTGTTGCCTAGAAAATTTACTTTTTTTGCATCTCCCTTATATAGCCAGATGAATTAATATCTTTCATGTTAACAAGTTGACACAGGGCTGCATTGAATGCAATATTTAGCATCTTGAGCAAATATTTGGCACAGATTTTTTTTTTTTCATAACTATCATTCTACCAAGTAGTGCTCCTGATACTTCTGTAACAACAATAGCAATAGCAAAAGTAATCATCATCATCATCCTGCCTAGGAAAACAGAAAATACTTCATCCTTTGCCACAGATAATTAGAAGGGAATGTGCAGTGACCTAGACTACTTCCAAATCCATAAGGAAACTACTTTGTAAGTTCTGAACTCCTAATTTGCTTTGCCTGGCATAATTAATATATACCCTATAGCAGACAATATCCACCAGTGTATTCAACACTAAGTGATCTTAGCTTGTGAATTCCTCATTCATTTCAAACTACTACAGGACTTGAGAGTTCAAATATTGTATCTGATGATGTAAGCAGGATTTTCATGTGCTTTCCACATAACAGATGAATGAAAATCTCTGCCATGCAAATTCTTTCCTGGAATGGCAAATGAGTTTGTGACCTAGTTACTAAGTAGAGACAATCACCACAGTATTGATAATATATGCTGTTCTGAAGCTATGATAATTAAGGAGCATATTGCTTTGGGCATACCGTCAAAATTTCAGGGACTGATTAAAATTGGTGGATCTTTCTATTATTTCTTAATTCCTTGACAATACCACATATCACCATGCTAAAAGAATTATAATTCAAAGTGCTTTACTTGTGTTTTGTCACAAAGTCTACTTGATTAATTTTAATTACCTCTCTCTCTGTAAAAAGTCAGAACTAAAAAAGCCAGATTCTGTGGGCACTCATCTAAAGGGATAGTTAAATATTAAGCTAAAAGCAATCAATGTCTCAAGATACACTTGCCTTTGATTTCGCTGACTTCATCTTCAGTTTAAAATGTGTGTCATTTTACTAGGAGAGTGATTTAAGCATGAGAACAGCTTTAGAAACTATGCTGATCTGTTTATAGTTAGCTATCCCAGAAAAGACAGAAATTTGGAAAAACGCATTTGCACAGAAGTTATTTATCAAAAGCTGGAAGAGGAAGTTCCTTTACTTTTCTTAATAATGAGCAGATAATTAATGCTTGACAAGTTCTTTGATTCACAGAGCCTACTTGTGCTCAAGAAATATTCATAAAGAGAGAGTTTTCCTCAGATTTATTCAATATCCAAATGTGTTCTCCAAATATTTTTTTTAATTGTTTCTTCTTCAATGTGATCTCCACTTCATGTTTTTTGGTTTAGTTGTGAGCCGCCAAACAGTACTTTGTATTTTTTACCCCACTCACTCACTCACTAGGTAATCCTCCACAAATTTCACATTAGAGCACTGAAAAGGGCTTTCAGCAAGAAGTACCATGAAAAGGTATCAGCCAGCTATCAGTTAGAAACAAGGACAGAAGGACTGCAAATGTCAGCTAAAGAAATCCATTCATAAACACTTCTGAACAATTATTTCATTAGCAACCTTGTTGTAATCTTACCCAATTACACCACACATTAGCATAAAGCTTCAGCTATTTGCAGACTATGTTCAACACTTAATGAGGTATGTGGAAACAAATGCTCAGTTTTCAGCTCTGTAAACAAATGAGGGATATCCAGAGATCATAGAATCATAGAATAACCAGGTTGGAAGAGACCCACCGGATCATCGAGTCCAACCATTCCCATCAAACACTAAACCATGCCCTTCAGCACCTCGTCCACGCGCGCCTTAAACACCTCCAGGGAATGGGAATCAACCACCTCCCTGGGCAGCCTGTTCCAGTGCCCAATGACCCTTTCTTTGAAAAATTTTTTCCTAATGTCCAGCCTAAATCTCCCCTGGTGGAGCTTGAGGCCATTCCCTCTCGTCCTGTCCCCTGTCACTTGGGAGAAGAGGCCAGCTCCCTCCTCTCTACAACCTCCTTTCAGGTAGTTGTAGAGAGCAATGAGGTCTCCCCTCAGCCTGTTTTATGTCCTGTCCTTATAAAGAAAGAGTAAGTAAGAAAAGGTGACTGTATCAGTAAAGGAACTTTTTACAATGGGAGTCGGTAGGCAGTACAGTATTGAACCGCACAGTAGATTTCTAGGACACTTCACACTACAGTGAGAAGAAGAATGGACTTCTGATAAACAGATATTGTCTACTAAAGTCTAGGGAGCGTTTTTGCGGATGGTCTTTATAATCTTCCAGTTAAAGGGAAGAGCCTGGTTCAGGTTAGCATAGAAACAACTGCTAACAGCCAGTTGAGGTGAGCAAGAAGGAAATGCATGTATATCTCAATCCTATCAGGGGTTCATATTAACATTTTGCATTTAGCAAATTAAAGGCACAAGATTTTAAGCCTGTCTGAGGATATGCCCTGACAGGAAATTTTGGTCATTTAGATATGATGGTCTTCTTCCTTCCACAGTTTTTTGCAACATAGCTTATTGCATATTGCCAGATTTTGCAATACTTTGCAATGGAAAATGTTCCGTCTTCCCATAGCATATGCATGACTTAGACTATTACACTGTTTATCATCAGACTGGCCTTCCCAGAGAGACCTGTGTGCTGCCTCTCAGAAAAAAAAAAAAAAATACAAAAGCCTACAACAAATTGGTTATCACGGGACCAGACTAATTGCTGACTGTGTAGGGGTTGGAATTTCTTCGGTTTGTCTGGTTTCTGGGGGATGGCAGAGGGGAGGAGCAGGACTTCGGGGTTTTTTTCATTTTTGCTCTCTGGTTTTCTGTTAAAGATAAGATGATCTGGGTTGAAGTGCTTGTCACTTGAGCTGTTTAAACTGTCCTCTGCCAGAGCAGAATAATGTTCCACAATTTGGCACAAATCTTGGAAAATACTGATAAGTTTTGCAAATGGCACCTTTGCCCAAGTTTGAGACAACATTATACACCTTGTAATGGTCCCCACCTCAGAGCTACATTTCACCAATATTGCATTTTTGATTTTGTTGCTGTCATTGAAGCATCATAGGAAGCCTTTAAGAAATGTATTTAGTAATCTTTTAAAAAATCCTTTCTAACAGATGGTCTTGTATACTTATGCCATTATTTACAATATCTGCGTTTTACTTAAGGTCCAGTGATACTGTTCTACCAATTTAACTCAATATTAATTCCCCTCTATAACTTAGTCTTAAATTCTTCATAGAATTATGGAGTCATAGAGGTAGAATGTCCTTAATACTTTAATAGGATCCGGGTTATATTACTTTTATGAACTTTCATTTTATTATAGGCAATATTACTGCAGTACAGTAAATTACTGAAAGGCTTACCTCTTCATTTATTTATTATTTCTGACGCAGAAAGCGAATTGCTAATCTGATGGTAATAGGGTTTCAATAGCTCTCAGAATACAAAGTTTGTGTTACTTATGAGTGTCAAGAGTGGACATATATTTTATCTGCCAGGGGGCTACCAGGGCTTTCCAAATTTTATATATAAGTGATACTTTTATTCAGTTATTAAGGCCTTAAATCTTCATCACTGGTTGGAACTATTTTTTAAATATACTGTCAAGCCGAGAGGTAGCAGAAGTGGTAATGTACTTGGGTTTCCTTGTTTCTCTGCTTTGTTTTTTATGGCAGTGTGTGAAATAAAATATTTGGAGAAAATTCATACAAGCTAAACACCTGAGGCTCTAAGGCTCTTGTTAGGTTGGCTTGAAATATCCTTTATGAGGCTTTATCCAAAGTGTATTGGTGTTGACAATTGCATAGTTGCAGTGAGGAAATGTAGTGTGTTTCAGCTGTGTCCCAGGAAGACCTGTGGCTGAGGCAGTGACCCAGGGACTTCTGATGGACTATTGGTATGAAGGAAATGTGTAAGTCAGACATGAGAGCCCTGAAGACCTAGACAACTGAAGGGAAAACAATATTTTCCCTAAATTCAGGCAATTATGTACTTTTAGACAATGGTTTGCAACTTCCTGAATAAACACAGATGTGAAAACCCAGGTTTGGGTGATCAGTTTTAGCACCCAACCTGACACTTGGATATTCTAAGTTTGTCTGAATCCTGTTTGGCCGATAAGAGGTGCAAAATTTTCAGCCCTCCTAGATCATAGATCATATATTGATCATATATTGATTGGTGGAAAAATAGCATTGGGTAACATTTATTGTATTTTAATCCAGAAATAACAGGTGTGAATCTATAAGAACCAAGCTACAAGAACAATTCTAAACGGTGAAGCAAAAAGCCTGTTTTTCAAATTGTCTTATATACCTATGAAATAGCAGAGTCAAAAACTCATTCACATAAATGTTTTTTTTTTTTACAAAAACACTGCAGAATCTTCAAAACAAATTGTCCTTGATTACATGCTTATCTAACATATGGGGGATTTTAACATATACAGACTTCAGTGATATGCAGTTTGGTTACGCTTTTTGAAACAAAAGTACACCTCAGAAGAAACTAGAAGAAGCAGGTATTATTAATGGTTGCTTTTATAATTCTAAAGCAGTTTCAATCTCATTTTTACTTGGACAAGTACTTATATGGGGCTGAAAGTGCTTTTCTATAGAGATAGGCAACAAAATTTGGTTTGTGTGCTCATTTGGAGTTCCGAGACGAACGTTTTGGGACTTGAGCTGAGAAAGTCTTCCTAAGCAAATAAAACTTTAATAGTGATCTAACATATGCCTTCAACCATATGAGCTTTGTTGGCTTATAAAATTTCTATGAGGGTTTGTTTTGATGATGTAAGCAGCATTTCCTCATGCTTCCTACACACAACAATACAGACAACTGCAGGGATATTACACTGTCATTCCATAAATGAAATATTGTCAGTCACCTGTATTCTGTATGAAACAATGCTGTACTGGCAGTCTATATCTTCTCCAATACTTATAAACTAAAAGGTCTAAGCCTGAGGAAAAAAAAAATATAGATAACCCTTTTTCTTACTCAAGTGGATTGCCTTTTTCCTCATCTTTCTTCTGTTTAAGTAAATACTACCAATAAATATTTTGTAAGTCCAATGTTCATGTTTAACAAAAGCTAGAAAGAGCTTAGAGATCTCCTCTGGTATAGAACAGGAACAAATTAATATTGTGATTAACGTGAATTTCTGTAACTAAAACTTTCTCGTGAAAGTAGATAACATTTATTTTACAGAATGAAGAGTAAGAGGACACTAATATTCAATCTCTTACATAATTTAAACCTACTAAACACACTTAAAGCTATTTCCCTTAGTATAAATATTAAGGGATTAAATTTGGGGTTTATTACATTGAGCAGTAAAACTACCATAGTAGCTTTCTCTATTTCCATAAAGCTTCTAGCTCAATTATTAAGGTTCAGCTTAAAATTGTCAATGCTCTTGAGAACCGTTCTGCTAAATGTAAGCTTCTACTCTTCTGATTCAGAAATTCAGCTAAATACTTATAAATAGAAAAGTAGCCCCTAGACAGCTCTATCTGGAGTGTTCTCTGGACAATGCACTTTGCAAATGTGCATTAAACTTTTGAAGCTGGCAAATCTTTGTAGGGCTTTTCAGTCTAAGTATTGGGTGTTCACAGAGCAAGATAATCTGCTCACTTATTCATGTCTTTTACTCTTCTGGTCAAGTTTTCAATGTCAAGTTGAGGAATTAAATTTACAGTGCCATATTTTCTTTTTAAATTAGGATATCAGCTTATTGAATCATTTACTGTGCAAAGATGTAGAAATTATGAGATAACTGTCTATTAGCTTTTTAATAGGTACTGCAAAAACCAGACAATTTCTGCCTTCATCGAGTGTGCTGATGTTAGAGCTTGAGTTGATCCCAATTTTGCCTATTTCTAATTCTCCTCTGTGGGTTTTGAAAATTTGTCTCTTCTACTGTGGATTTCCTAGTTTTATTAAAAGAAAGGCTAAAAAAACAGAGAAAGATATATAAAAACATACATAAGGGCAAACGAGAGGCAAAATTACAATGAAGTCCATACAGCACCTTAATTTACCCCCAGAATGGATTCAGCTCAGGTAGGACTGTGGGAGAAGCAGATAGAGTGAGTGAGAAGAATAAAAACTGAGAACTGTTCTCATAGGTACATTTTAAGGTAGATATATATATATATATATACACAAAGTTTATAGTATGTAAGTTATAAACTCAATATTTAAGTTTTTATAAGGCTGAAGTTAGGTGTGGTATCCTGCTGAACAACTGGCCATAAGCTCCTGCTCATTATCAGTGACAATTCCTCTTCTTTCTAGGTCTAGCAGTTTTTATACCTTTGAGGGCAGGGGATGACACACACACACACACAGAGAACAACACACCAAAACACTACTGTTAAAAATTGTTAAAATACTCTGGAGTAGAAGGACACAGGCTAGGCTAGGGAAATATTGCAAATATTGCAATGCCAAGAAATTTAAACAGAGAGTGATTTTAATAGGGCAAGGTACTGCTGATTTTGCAGCGCAATGGTGACCCTATACTTATGTTGAATGCATCCAGAACAGCACATTTGACTGGAGCCTTGTACATGGCATTGCATTTTTTTGTTGAGAATACTTTCAAATATTCATTCATCTCTGAAAATCAGGAAATAGATATGAGTATCAGGGGAAAGAATACGAAGCCTTGCAGAGCTTTTGCAGTTTCATAGAAAAGATGGAAAAAGGGTCTACTTGAGAGTTCTAGAGATGTAAAATGAGATCGAGACGGGTTTTATTAAAATGATTGGGGTAAACAAATCTGCAGAAAGATGTCCAGAAACCATCTATTCGCAGATAAAATTTCAACCATAAAACACTATGAACAATTCCAGTCCTTGTTGATTGTTGCCTTCAAGAACTTTCAGTGTCTTAGGACTATTGGATTTGGACTGTTAGGTTTTGTCTAGATAGAGTTAGAGCAAGATAAACAAAGATCCAATACTGTAGTACAGTGAGCTTTTATATATTAATTTCCTTTATAGGCTACCTATGGGTAAAAAGCACATGGTAACTAATTCCACTTTCAATACTAGCCCACAAGAAATAGCTGTTGCATGTTGAATACATATCATATACCCTAAGTCCCTTTGTGTAACCTAGACAGTCTTGTGGTCCTAGCGTTATTCTGATTTTTCTCTAGGTGCTATGAAGCAGCAAATAGTGGTGTATTTTAGTAACTCTACTCCCTCTGTCAGCCATTACAGCAGAAAACCTCTATTTAGATTTTAGATGGCTTGATTTTTATTTGCTTCTTGCTACATTATCCATTCTTTACATTTGTTCATCCTTTTCACTGTAGGGTAGTCAGAACAGATTATGGGCTGTCATGGTTCCCACAAGTACTATTTGCAAAGGACAGTTCTTCCCAAAACAGCGCTACAGCATTAGGCAATGGGTACATCTTGAAATCACTTCCAGATAGACACCTTGCTTGAAACCTTCTTTGAATATTGATTTTTCAAATATGCCAAAGCTTAAAGCTTTTTTCTCCTCAAGTATGTCTGAGTTGGCCTCTTCTCCCAAGTGACAGGGGACAGGACAAGGGGAAATGGCCTCAAGCTGCACCAAGGGAGGTTCAGACTAGATATCAAAAAGAAATTTTTCACAGAAAGGGTCATCGGGCACTGGAACAGGCTGCCCACGGAGGTGGTTTAGTCACCATGCCCAGAGGTGTTTAAAAGACGGGTAGATGAAGTGCTAAGGGAGATGATTTAGGTGCAGATAGGAATGGTTGGACTCAATGATCCAAGAGGTCTTTTCCAACCTAGTGGTTCTATGATTCTATGAGTTCCATGTCACCTGAAGAGCACGCACATAAAGGAACTCAAAGAGAATGCACATAAAGGAATACACACAAATACACACCCATCCATTTTTCAGCCAGTGTGTTGGGGCATCCTGAGGATGAAAGACAATCTAAAGCAAATACAACCTGATCTTTCTTCTGTTCCCTCCTACTCTGCTCTGTGTTTTCTCTTCAAGGTCAAGTGTCTTCTGCCACCTCTCAAAACAAACACAAAGATAAAACCCATGCTTCTTGCTTCTGTGGCAGCACAATTGTTATTTAATAGTAAATAAAAACAGTAAGGAAAAAAGATGGCTGTAGTAAGGATTCTTTAACTTGCAAATATTATGGAGGAATGATCTGGATTATATTTAAGATAGGACATAGAAATGTAAATGCTAGAAATCTTTGTCCTTAGAGGCATAAATCAGTTACTGCTTTACTTAATTTAGTTTTTCACATCTTAAGAAATTATCCCATGATTTTCCCTTACAACCTTTTCTTGCACTTTCTATAGAATCTGGTTACTTTCAAAGATGGAATACTAAACAAGATACGTGGTGTTTCTTCTCTGGCACGGCAGATCCAGTGCTCAAATTCAAGGTGACTTAAGGCACAGCTGTTGTCCTTTGGTCCCATAGACAGTTCTCTCTGCAATCCTCTGGTAAGGTATGTCAGAGTGACAAGTCACCTAGATGTATTTAATGTGAAATGAAATACGTTGCTTTTTGTTGCTTCTGTTTATTAATTTTTTATTTTAATGGCATGTCATCTTAAAATATATGCTTGAAAATACTTTTGAACTAGGGGGCACATTAGTCTACAGGTCACTTTATTATTTATTTATGCTTTCTTCTCATACTGCCATGCTACGAGAATTGCAGCAAAAAGATTTTGATTTTTCAGGGGAGCTAGGTAATGTCGCAGTGCAAAGTGAAAAAAATAATCAATAATATCAGATATTATTATCTTCTTTGGTGTGTTTCCTACTGTTTTTTGGAAGACTTATATATACACGGGCTGGCCTACAATGTGTTTCCATATTTGCACAGGAAAAAGATAAAAGTTCTGATAAATACTTTCCTGTTCTGACCTTTCAGATCTCCACTGATTCAGTGGACCCTTTCGCATCCTGGCCTGTGGTTGTGGAGTTGGCAGTCTTAGGTTTACAATTGGACTTGGCGATCCTTAAATGTCTTTTCAAACATAAACAATCCGTGATTCTGTGATAATGGAATGTTGTTTTTAAGTATCAAGGCAATGCAATTGTTCATATACTTGATATGAAGGGCTTGATGTTCTCAGCCTGCTGCATACATGTCCCTTACTCCTATTTCACTGCATACAAGTTGAGAATTTGAGTTGGAAGTTAGCTGACAGCTCTTCGCCTAATCACATATAAAGGCAGAATTCCCCACAGGACCTGCAAACTTGTAACTAGGTGTGAGTGTCTGACTGAGAAGTTACATTAGATCAATGTAAAGGTTTTGCTTTCATGAAGAGTAGATATTAATGGCTACTCATGAGAATCATGCATAATAATGTAGGCTAAAAATCACACCTGAACTGTATGTCCATAATGCCTGAATGTTTAGATAAGTAGCAAGTAGAAAACGTGGATGCAGCTGCCATTTTATATCAACTCCTCGAAAAGAATTGTAGCTCCAAAAGTGAGACTGTGTGAGTCAAGGTAAGAGAGAGATGGGACCTGCAGAAATAAGTAAAGTGAGTTACTTCCTGTTACTTATTTTGAAATTAGCTACATGAAACACAGTATTTCGTTGTCTAATAAGATTTTCCTTTAAATAGTTTGGTTTAAAATATGTTCTTAAGAGTTGCTGTTTTCTGGAAATTCTGTAAGACTTTTCCATGAGAATTGAGCTTAGTTCCAGTAGAAATGGGCACACTTAGGGCTAAGAACCGCAGTCTTATGTTAATGTCAATAGCAGCTCTGTATGAGCATCCAAAGACAGACTTATTTTCCTCAGGGTATGTTCTGCTTTGATGTTCCTAGAGTTTGTAACCCTTTAAAGTTAATGGAAGTTATATGCTGTAGTGTGCATCACAGAAAAAGATATACCCTGAAGTTAAATATAATAACATTGCCTTCACAGACCAGTACTGGGCACTGTGTTCACATTGCTGAAAAACATAACCTGAATGAGGCTCTGAATTTGCCATTTGTGCAGTTATTTGCATCTGTCAGTGTAAACAGAAGTAGGTATATTGGGTTTGTCATGGCAGTTGGTAGACCAACAACAAGTTCTTGCTGCACCACGACAAATCTTTAGGATGGCAAATCAGCAATTTTGCAGCCTGCAGCTGCCATCTCCCTAGCAGAGTCCTGTTAGATGAGGACTAAAACAGGAAATGTTTACTGGCTGAAAGTGATTTCCCTCGTGATTCTGGAGGCACGTCTATGTCTATGACTCCTCTTGCCATTATACAGTGTGCAGATATGACTAGATTTTCTATTTTTATATTGTTACATATGTCCTTGGAATAGAATTTCTTTATAATTTTCCATCTTTTTTTTTAGCACTGCATAAGCATGCATGTGTGTGTTTATGCACATTTCTCGATGAGTTCATATGCCTTTGACAAACCTCTTTGCCTGGCTGTTAGACCATCTGGTTCTTACTTTCATTACATGTGAAGCTCACCACCTATCTTCTTCAAGCTGCTCCTACAAAAACACGGTTTGGTGCGATTCCTTGCTTTGTTATAAGAGACAATATCAATAACTATTTCACAACATAACCAGGCAATGCCACAGAAATGGAAATGTGATGCTTGCCCTTGAGTACATAGCATCATCTTATCTGCTTGCTCTGAATGACACCTTTCGGATGCAACATGCTTTATATTGAAGTGGGGCCACAGCAGCTTTCTGCATCTGCTCTCTCTGTTGCCTGAAAGTGGCTGTAATTAATAATGTGATAGCTAATCAACAAAAATAGCTGCCAGATACTACTTAATGGCCTCAAATTTCTCTTCTCCTAAAACTGAGGACATGAAAGAGAAAATGCATGTGCAATATGTTCATTATTATCTCTTATGTGTTTTGTGTTGAAATCCAGCAACCATGTTCTGCCACAGTCTGAGCCACAATACTGAATAAGAACCTGTTTTACACTACTTATTAAAAGGAGAATTAGAACAAAGCCTGAGGATACCACTAACTTGTGATTATCTTCCTTGAAAACATCCATCTTACACCATAGTTGTAAACAAGTGGTATGTATGCTACTTGCTATGAATGATCAGAACATTATTGTTGTAGTTGAGGGAGCTTTATATTTTAAACAGTATTGCCATCTTGTGGTTATGACAAGTTTTGTCATTCTGTTACTTTTTGTAACACTTTTTCTTTTTTGCATTAGCAAGAATTCCTGAAATTCCATGGCACATACAATAGAATTGGTATTGCCCCAGTTTCACAACATTCACAGAAAAAATTAAAGCCTATATCTGAATGTCATAAACTATTTCATCCGTCTTTCAACAAGATAATTTATCTCCTTCCACTGAAAGGTTTTTATTAGAAGGATGACTGCAAGACACCTGATTGTAAGAGCTGCCTTATTAATTATTACCCAGTTCTGAGATGGAGTCTGTTCCAGATACATATCCTTCAGCAAGTTTCTGAATATTTCATCCATATTTTAACTTTCCTGATGATGAATTTCAAAATATGCATTTGTGGAAGTAATATCTTCAGAGTGGAAAGTCCCAAAATTAGCAGCCTTCTAATGGAAGTAAGGTAAACGCCAACAACAAGATCTGTGTTTACGCAGGACTACCGGGGCTGAGTTGTAATATTTACTGCCATCCATTTTTTGAGCTCGAGCAGTAGGCACTGCTAGAGGACCTACACTACTTAGTTTCTTTTTTAACTCCTAAGATGAGCACCCTATCCTGAAAATACCATTTTGATTGGTAAGAAACTTTCTCTCTGCAATGAACTATAAAGCAAATATATGAAAATAAATTGAGATTTTTAACCATCTTTATGTAATTCAGTAGGTAGTGATAATAGTTATCACGATTCAGGTTTTAGAACACATCATACGTGATGCACTCTTCATTCGTTACACCTAGAACCAGATTGGGGAGGTAAAGGATGAGGATCACACTTATTTATGCATGAATGTAGTGAACATCTGCCAAAATCTATCTAGTTATTTTAATTCTCTGTTTCAATGAAGTTGACCATCTGCTCTGTCATCAGCAAAGACCTTGTTCTAAAAGCTAAATCAAAAGATCACCTGTCTTGTGCACCTTGTTCTCACTTAACATAAACAAAAATTTTAATGATATCCATCTGTGGGTATGATGGTGACCTGAAGCAAGTACATACTCACTGTGTCAAAATTAGCAGCTGGAGTTGTAGGAAGCAGAATGACAATGAAAGTGTTTAGATTCTATCAATAACTGAAAGGCATGAAAATAGGTATGCTGCTTAAAACAGTCACTCTGAATAATTACAATACAGAATCTTCAGACTGCTATAAAAGCCAGTGACACAGAAATTAAAATACTTCAGTTTTCCTCCAGATGGATTCTAAAGTCTGCAATAGAACAATTGAACTTGTATTCTCTTTATATTTCAGGGTACACACTTAATACACAGAAAGATTCTATCACAGCATAAACATAAAATCTAAAACAATAATACAAAAAATTGCCAAATTAGTGTTTAATATGAGAAACTGAGTTTTGTAATATTCTGATTTTCTTTAATATAACTGCTCAAACTATGAACTAGTACATTCCATTTTCTATATTTTTCTTGTTTCCCTCCCTATCAAAATGAGGGAAAAAAGAGGTAGGTGTTAGAACCTTAACGTGACTTTAGTGCACACAAACAGAAAAGAAACACGTTAGAGAAAAGGATACTATCACATCTTTAGAGTTAGTCAATGGGCTTTTATACTGCTTGCATAGCCGTCACTGGCTTTGAGAAGTATGTTGTTAGTTTAAAGAAGTAGAAAGTGGAAGCTTTGCAGGACCATAAAGGCTTCAATAAACTCTTAGCTTTTCATAGGAGGAAATCTGCTAGAGCCAGTAATTATTAGGGACTGACCCCCTTAGCTTAGGCTAAGGAGGACCTGTGCTAGCAGGAAACTCCATGTGCTATTGCAGCCCAGCCCAGCTGCACCTGGGCCTCCAGACTGCTGCCAACACGTACAGTGTTTTGTTACCATTGTGAAAACCTGCAGTTTTCTCTAATTGAGGCTGCAGAATAAAAGTGCATTGTTGATGCTTAGCACTTAGCAAAAAAACAGCATTTATATTATCTGCTTATTTGCAATTCACTTGAAATGTTTCATCTAGCATTGGAGTGATCCTGTTTCTTTGTGCCAAGTATAGTACTATCAGCAAAAATTACATGACTTCATCAGTCTCTCTCAATACCAATTAGTGGTTATTTTTCCAGAACAGTCCAATTTAGATTGTGAAACTATTACGTTATTAGTACTTACAATATCCTGATGATCATGATCCAGCTTGTCTAATTAGGCACATCAGCATGTCTATGTAAGCCTGCTCTTTTGCAGGCAGTCTTGTCAAATTTTTTTTGTTAGAGACTCATTACCCTCACTGAAATATCAGATTTTGTTCCAAGAAGCAGCCTGAAATCAAGCCTTATGTCTGAATTACACATGATCTTTTAGAAACATTTTTAACAATCATAGGATTGCATTCAAGAAGTAGAGATTATTTGATATAAAAAAAAATTCTAGGTATGCTTTACTACATGCAAACTTAGGCTGTAGATTAGTAGAGGCAACAGACTAAAGCATGATATTTGATGAAAGAAAATGTATTTTCTCTCATACGAATTTAACATGTCTCTTTCAAAATACTCCTCACCGTAGCACTCTCTCCGTATCCACCCCCAGGACAGCATGGCACAGTCCCACGGGGACCATCCTGCAGAACCTGCCCAGGGCAGGCAGGACAGGGCTTGCCAGGGAAGTAGCTGCAGCCACCACCACAGCCCAGTATGGCCAGGCAGATCCTTGGTGAGGTGGCCAGTCTGTGGCCAAGGCAGAGCCAGTCAGTTGGGGCGAGGCGCACTGAGGCGTGGGGCCAAGCTGGGAGCATGGCTGGGATGCAACTCAGGCAGGGAGTGAACTTCAGGGCATCTCCACCTGCTCCAGCACAGAGTCCTCCATGGGCTGCAGCATGGATGTCTCCTCCACCATAGTCCTCTCCGTGGGCTGCAGAAGAATCTCTGCTCTGGCACCTGGAGCACCTCTTCCTCCTTTCCCTCCTTCCCTGATCTTGGTGGTCACAGGGCTATTCCCCACAGGTTTTTTTTTCATTCCTCTTCCTGTACAGCATTCTGTCCTTTCTGACATACACTCTCACAGAGGCACCACCAGTCTTCACTGAGGGGCTCGGCTGCACCCTGCAGTGAAGCTGTTGTGGAACCAGGTGGAATTGGCAGCAACCATCACGCGGCAGCTCTGCGAGGCCACCCCTGCAGCCTCCTGCTGCCATCACAGACACCCAATAGAGTCCTTTTAAGTCATACACACTAAAATGCAGACTCTAAGGCATTGCTACCCTGTTAATGATAACAACACTGATGTTTTAATACCTAGTTTTACCAGGTCGTGGTACTGACCGGCCTCAGACACCAAAGGATAACAAGTCCAATACTTAGCTTTGAATACTTTCAGGCTTTCCACACTTTCAAACACAGAACAGGAATGACTGCTTGATAAGGCATGGGAAATAAATACAGATGTTACCTGTCAGCAGCAGCTGCTGCAGGGGCAGTTATTCACATGAAGTGCCACAGACCTCGTCCAAAACAAGGGGAAGCAGAAATCCTAGATGTTTTTTTCAGGTAGTGTTTTAATGATCTGTTTTCATCTTAAGTTTTGTAGAGACCGGAGCCATGGCCAAGTGATGAAGAAGAGGTGGTTCCTGGTGTAGGAGGTCCACGTGCACTCCCTGTGGCCCAAGCTCTGTCCCAGCAGCAGGGGTTTCCCCAGGGCTCAGTCTGTCCTCAGTCTCTCAACGAGTCACTGTAGTTAACTGCTCACACAGATAGTACTGGGGAAAACCAGCCTATGGTATGTAGCATATACTTGATAATTTTTTTTCTCCATACAGAATGGCTTGTTTTAATATATCAGATGTTCATATAGATGACATTAGCATACTGTCTCTGAAGAAAGCACTTTCCTCTGCCCTAAAATTGTCCAGGTAATGGTAAAAAGTAATTTTGAAGGTTGGTATTAAGTATAATTGAATGCATCCAGGGCGCAACTGCAAATCTTTTGAAGCTGTCATAAACCACGCAAACCTACTTCCTCAGTGACAGCTTGTTCAGCATAAAAATGGAATTTGAAGACCCTAAGCTATTTATTTCAATTCAGTGAGATACTCAGCAAAACTTACACTTCTGTTACATTCCGTAGAAATACAAAATCTCCTCAACATATAGATGATGCCATCTGCATTGTAAATATAGATACAACACTGGTTTTGTGTATATGTGTGTGTATATTCTATATACACACATCAGTACTGAGAGTAGACAAGTGAAATACTTCCAGAATTAGAGAGCAGCAGAACTGGGGTTTTAGACACTCTCTATCTGTGACTTAATGCATGCTGTTTCTAAAGTAAATAGCAGCATGGTTTAAAATAGTGGTGACCATGACCTCAATGGCAGTACAGATGGTTTCTTGAGTATCTCTAGCTATTTGTTTTAGAAAATTTGTTTCCACATATTAAAAGTTCAGGAATTCCTCAGTTTTGCTGATGCAAGCATTTGTGGAGCTTTGTGGTATGGCTCCAAGGTAAAAGAAAGCAAAAGATGTCATGAATGTAGAAAGTATCATTTTTCTCTTTATATGTGTTTTAGCACTGAGAAAATTCAGTTCACGTTTGAGATACTGTAGATTGGAAATCCCATGTGGATTTAATTTCATGTAATCATTGTCGTTATAGCATAATTGTGAATAAAATAGTTTTCTAACAACATGACACAAGGAAATTTGAGGTCTGATGGGTTGGGTTTTTGAGTGAAGAATGCCTATTGTTTGTCAAGAATGATAGAAAAATGCATAGAACCACAGACCTAAGAGGTGTTACCAAGGTGCTCTGCAGTAGGATGTTCCTAAAACACCAAAATAATTTTAATTTCCAGCAGTACAAAATGATTTTTAACAGCTGAACAATCTAATTCAGAGCCTGCAAACACTAATTTGTTGTCCCTTTGCTCATATATAAACTAAATTCTTAGGAATTTCTTGTAGACAAAATTTTTTGCCTAGCTAATTTCTAAAACATAATTGGAAAAAAAATCCATTTATTAATTATCCATTTTCAGGTGGGTGAAGATGCCAGTAACATGTTTTTATTTTTAATCAGAAGACAGCTTTTCAATAACTGAAGAACTGAGCTATAGATTTGCTTGAAATTTTTTCATTTTATTAGATTTGTTTTAAATCTGACTTGAAAATATACACTTTATTTGCACAACAGTTAAAGCATAAAAAGACAATGTTTTGAAGTATTGTTAAGAACATGGGAACAAGAACAGGAGGTTATATATAGGAAGAGTCAATCAAGCAGTCAAAAAGAAATAAAGTCATAAGAATAGACCATTATGATAAAATAACTGTCTTATCCTCAGAAGATGGATTTCTTGACATTGAGCTGATGTTTGTTTTTTATTGCTGTCTTCGGTGTTTGGATTGCAACTTTATCGATCACTACGATCAACTTACTGAACATTTGTTCCCTAAAAATAAAGCACATTTTGCTGAAATGGATACAGCTATTATCTTGCCATTGAGGATGTAAAATATTTTATCACTCCATTTGAAAATAGACTACACACAACTGAAAAACTTTCTATCATATAACTTCTCTACCATATATTGCATGAGAGCAGTGGGTTCAGTATAAGAAAGAAAATTAATACAATAATATTAACTTAGTTTTGCAGCTGCTGATAGGAAGCACTGTTGGGGAAAAACAAGATATTAATTAAGGTGATTAAAGAGTAATGAACTATAATATAAAAATGTAAATTTTACCGTACTGATAAAAAGAAATCTTCCCATGAAGTCCATTAGGAGGTAGAGTAGCTTTTCAAAAGAAGTCACTTAGGCATCCACAAAGCTCTGTTCAAAGTAGACCAGATAAACCCCTTAAGAGATAAGTGAAGAAGATCATCTTTTAATTATAATTCCCCAATGGTTTTATCCAACTTTCTGATGTCTAAATGTGGGATAAATAGAACATAGCATTTGAGTGTGAAGATCAAATGAACAGAAAGTTACCTGGAACTCTAGGAGGTGAGTATTCTTCTGAAGTCAGCAAACATGGAAAGAGCAACTGTATTGCATCCATGACAAGTGGGAAGATAGTGATAGTAATTCAGGGCTGGATTACATATTGTTTCCTTCTTTTAGAAAAGGACAGCTCTCCACAGAGTTACATCACTTCTCCTGCTTGTAGATAAGCTGCAGACTTGTTGAGACAAACCTTCTACAATCTCATATGAGGTGAGGACATTGACTTGACTGGTTGTACAATGAGTAAATGATACTCACACAGTGCTACAAGGGACCAGCAGCAGAGACAACACATGGCTTTCCTAATGAGTAAGGGTAGAAGGCATTAACCTATAATTAGGAAAGTGATTTTTTTTGCTTTTGCAGATATTTTGACTTCTGGTTTTGCATATGTAGGGACTTCTTATGCAGAACTGCAATGTTCATGTCCTTTAACAGGCAAGAGAGTACTTATCTAGAGGTCACAACTTAGTTTATAATATGGAGACTGGCAATGAACATGGCAGCTATTACATGTAAAAGATGGCTAGTTTAAAATATCTGTAGAAGTAGATACTAAAATTGATTCCAAAGAAAATTAGAAAACTAGATCCAAATCCACTTCTCAAATCTTTCTGGCATATTTCTGCCCTGTATCATCTATCTCCTATCAAGAATTTTTAATGTCACATTTCTCTTACAGAGCATACAATCCTGGCACCAAAATGTGGCAGGCTTTGTCAGCACAAGGTCATTTTTTTCATTTTCATTGAGTAAACAGACAATTTGGTACAGGTTACAGCACAATAAAGTTTGATCACCGCTGTTCTGAGATATAATTTCCCAGATAAAGCATGAAAGTCCTATCTGCAATACATAAACAAGGTGCTTGTTGATTCACTTGCTTTACTCCTATCTTTTTTGTTCTTTCGGTCATCTGTTTGTTTCGGTCACAGTTTGGTGCTCTACACAAGTCCTCCAGAAGGAGTCTGTCGATTCTTTCTTTATGTTCTATCTTTCTTTATGTTCTATCATCTGTGTTTATTTATCTTGTCAATATGCTATCTGTCAATTCTGGTATTCATTCTAGCTTACTACCTATCTGATTGTTCTGCCATGCTGTCTGCTCACCACTGACCACTGTGTCCAGTCGCTGTCATCGCTCTGTGTATCAGCTGCCCATCACTAACTGCCCAGTGTAGGAAGGGGTAGATTCAAGGCGCATTTGTATGAAGGAAGAAATGTGCCCACAAGCCAGACTGAGAAAGCTATTTTTCCCCCCGTTACTTGTTAGTAGCCGTTATTGCTTTAGTTACTTCTATACCTCATTATCTGTCCTGAGAGGGTTATTTATGTTGCAGTGAGATTAGTTCATGGAAATCCACACTCACTCTATGTCAATATTGATCCCTCTATGATCTCACTGCAGCATCACAGTAAGATATTGTCCTGCCATTTTCTACCAGACTATGGAAATCACATACATTTAAAATACAGTCAAAGTGGTAGTTACAAATGCTGAAAAGCAGATGAGTAAAAGACAACTGTAGAGGTATTCAGATGCCTGTAGAGAGGGGTGATATATGTTTGTGAAGCTACCATGATTTCCAAGAAAAAGCCATTTAGGAAAATACTATTCTTGCAATTGTTTTGCTTTATGGGAAGCATTAGTATGTCTGCAGACCAAAGCTGCTGCTACATCTTTTATGCTTTCAACAACGAGCTGTCACTCCGTGATTTCTTAACAATGCTTGTTTACCTCACTTTTCTTGTTAAGCAAGATTATAAAAGAGGGTGGGTTTTTTACCATTCACTTTGGGCTTAGTTCCAGAAAAGAAGGCAGATGAGAAAACAAGAAAACTGGAGACAAAAAAAAGAAGATTGAAGTGACCCTTTTGGCACTGTCAGTTTGGCTGGCACAATGTTCTTTTCCTCTTCTTTTTGTTGTTGCTAAAGATTTAGTCAATGCCTCTGGATAATGGATAATGGTGTAAAAACCAGTTTATTTTACATACAGATGAATTCCAATACTTAGAATACACTACGAGGTCCTGTAAGATGACGAATCAAAATTTTAGTGACTGCCTCCCACGCATGCTCTAAGGGAACAGCTCATGCGTAATATCAATGTAAATTAGGCCAATATCTGGATGCTCATTATAGCAAACATAATGAGTTCCCCATAGTTATCTTGTCCAAATTCTAAAGGTTAACTTTCTTCAGGGGTCTTCTGAATGTTCCACAGATTGTTTAGAACATCACAGAAATTATGATCCACCATTGTTACCATTTGTCAACTATGAACACACAGAAATCACTAAGCTTCGAAAGGCTTTCTTCACAATTGGAATGAGAACTTAAATATGATGGCAGTTATACTTCCCATGACACCACCCTTTCATTTTTTTTGGAGGGGAAAATAAAAAGAAGAAAAAAATCCTTGGAATATTAAGGAATAATAATGCTGTTAATTAAGCTGGCTATGTCTCAGTCACAGTGGCTGGATAATACCATCTAATTCTTAGCTTGGGACCAAAGAAGATAATGGAATTTCATTCCCTGACAGATTTGGTATTTCCATTTTCAACTCAAAAGTGCTACAGAATCTCTCACACTTTACTGCATTCCTCTAGGTGTAAGTCACTTTCTTAATCATACATTAAATGCCCTGGTTGTTAATATCAGAGTGCCTGGCATGCCAGCTGGGTAAAAACCCAAGCACTTTTGCTTTGACCCTGATAACTGGAGATAAGTCACTGCTATCATCTCAAACAATATCACTGGAATATTTATGACTAAGACTTTTGTATTAAATGTCATCTGAAAGTCAATGTATTTAGTAGAGGGGTTTTTTTCTAGTCACGTTGTTTCTTACCACTGTTCTGATTTAACATTAAGGCAAAGTGAAATCTGCCATGGCATAAAAACATTTGCAAAGGAAATATCTGTATATTGTTCAGAATATACAGTGCAGCAAGACTAATAGACTAAGACTGTTAAAAACACAGATTGAAGATAAAAGGACCAAGCACACAATCAGCAATGAAAAAGGAAAACATATAAAAAAAATGCACAAACTTACTATGCCTTTACATATTCAGCGATTAGTTAGACTGAGACAATTGTTTCTTCAGATGATCAGCTTGCTGGTTTAGGTCCTTTAATCTCTTCTCAGTGCCTGCTACTTATTGGCTGTAACAGTTGTGCTCTGAGAAGGAATCCTCTTATGTTGCATAGCAAATGAGCTCTTTAAAACTGAAAAATTAGAGCAAAGAAATTCAGCTACAAAGTTGATGATTTCATTGTGATTTACAGAAGATTAAAGCTATCATCAGAAAACTCTTATTCGGTCTCTTAAAGCGTGAGCTTTCACACTACTTTTATATTCTGTGATTACAACAATCAATTTTTATGTGCAGAATTCTAGATATGGATAAAATTAGTAATAAAAAATTATGCAAGAAACAACTTTGTTCAACACACAGTGTAACAAATAAAGCTATGAAATACATATCATTTGTAATGAATAATGTTTGTGAATTTCTATTTTATGGTTTTAATTGCAATATATTTTCTGAATGAACAAAGAAATTGCCCTTTTCCATCTCTGAGATTCTGCCATGGTCAAATAGCTACTGAAACTGAAGACCTCTTGGTTAAAAATAACAAGTAACTTTTTTTTCAGTGACTTTTACTTTAAGAGTACAACATTTGGTTCGAAGTAGGTGAAACTTTTGACAGGATGTATTTTTCAAGAGCTTTCTTGCTTTTGGGTGACTGGTTATGCAGAAGGATAATAAAATGCCACACCATCCTTTTAACAGGTCTTCTAGTCAGTTTCATTTTGGGTAGTAGCTGAGGCCTCTATGATGCTAAGTTTGCTGGTCTTGTTAGTTTTGCATTTCTCAGCTACAAAAAAAAAAAGAAATAGGAAACACGCTTTTTCAATTCCTTGAGTATAAGCAATGCCAAAAAAAAATTTGTTAAATCTCTGATTCTGTAAATGCATGCTAAGTTTGTAAATTTGTTCATAGTTTCTATTTCTCTTCCCTTTCCCTTTTCTTTTTCTGTTTTTTTCTTTTTCCTTTCTATTTTTCTTTTATTTTGTATTAACAAGTCAAATACAGAAAACTGAAATGTTATAATATTGTATTTTCTTTGAGCCACATCAGCAGTTTTGAGCCACCTTGAATACTTTGCTTTGCTTTCCCTTGTGGTCAGATAAAATATAGAATTTGACACTGATTCAGTAAAAGAGACCTCATTGAGAGCATGTTTAGCCGATATTCATAGAGAGCCACACAGGTAATTCAGAAAAGTTGCACAGCTCAGTAGTGAATTATTGTTCCCTGTTCTAAAGGAAAGACTTGCAGATGCTGATGTCTTCAATTTGATTACTATTGTTTTTTATCGGGCAGAAGTAAAAGTGCTCTATTGTAAATATTCACTGAAAATATAACACTGCTGTGAACAGATCAGGCAACACAATAGCTGACAGTTTATAGCATAATAATAATACAAGTGCAGGATCAATATTTCATGTTAAGACATAAGGGGCCTGAGGAACTTTCCTTTTGTAAGGACACTTCCATACTTTAGTTTCCTCTTCTAATCTATGATAACATGAAATATCTCCAAATCATTGCTTGCCTAGATAGCTTCTCCGTTAGTAAAACACTGTATTCTGCTTAATTCAGTACAATATGCTTTGTCTACACATATGCAGAGAACATACAGTCAAAACAAATGGACATAAAAAGAAAGTGTCATTTATTGCTACGCTTCATCTTTTTATTCTCTTTCTGTGCTTTAATTGCGAGAAGTTCAAGTGAACAACAGGTGTTTTATAGATACAAAACTGACAACGTCCCCTTGTCTTTCTCATGCCACTACAATTAAAATGCCTCAACATTTATTCAACATTTATTCATTCTTTATTACCCAATTAAACACAAGTACAATTAATTAATGAGAAAATTATAAATTATTCCTCATTGAATATGCAAGTGTTAACTGTTCAGGATCTACCATCAGCCCCAAAACTTTCTTCATGTAGAAATGACAGAAGTTAAGATGGTCAACCAGAGGATCACAGTAAAGTTTACAACAAGAATTGGCAGTCTTAAACTTTCTCTGTAAATTCATTTCAGCACTGTCCCTAAGTTTTCTCTAAAGGATATCATTGCCAGCAATAGATACTTATAGACCACCTGGGTGAATTAAGGAATTTTTCTCATTCCTACACTGCAAATTAGTTATCACTTCATTGATCCTCCTTCTGTTCCAGGCTACTTCCCTTAAATGCCTCCATATGTTGTATGGCACAAAACAAACCATGCTTGAACAACATGTCAATATGTACAAAGTTCAGCTTATTTTGCATTATGATACCTATGAAATGGAGCTATTCCAAATCATACCATTATATGCTCATATTGCTTGAAGAAGGTAGTTACAGTACAGTGGTTACAGTCTCATTCCACTCTTGCTCCAGCACAGTGTCAAGAAAATATCCAGCTTGTTCTTTATTTAAAGGTTCCATCAAGACTTACCACTGGCAGCTAAGTTAGTTTACTATTTGGTGTATCATAAATGCAAAAGCTTCCACAAAACCATAATTACTCTGGGGGTTGTTCTCCTCCTTATGCAAGAGGCCATTAGATTTCCGTAAAAAATCAAATTGCTCAAACAGTAGAGATGAAAATACCCCTCATTTAGGCTGCAACATTTCATATCGGTTTCCAAAGTAAATAAGAACAGCATTCCCTCTTCATGGCTGCCTGAACATAATACAGTTCCTTTGAGCTTTCCAAAAAGCACAAAGGAAGAGACAACTAAGACCAAAATGATACTTGACATGTGACAGAAGAAGAAGAAAAGCAGGAAAAGCAAAACTGTGGCAAAAGTGTGGGGAAAACAAAACATTGCAAAATGCCCACAAAATTCTAATTCTTACAATTCAGCAAATCTGTTAGACATCCTGCCGTACCCTAGCAAATGCCTTAAATTCGATAAACTACTTAACTGAAAATCACATTTTCATTTTCACTGGCATACAAAATCAAGCCCTTAATGACATCAATTTACATATAAAGGAGTAGCAATAGAAATGATAAAAATTTCCTAGTGCTAATAATCATTGGAAGTTAAAGATCGACAGTAAAGCTGACTGTAACTTTGGGTTTCATGATTGAGCTGAAAGACCTGGTGTTGCACTGGATGACACTGCTGCTTTCTTCCTATTTACTGAGCTAAATTATAAGAATCATAGAATCATAGAATAGTTAGGGTTGGAAAGGACCTTAAAGATCATCTAGTTTCAACCCCCCTGCCATGGGCAGGGACTAGATCAGGCTGCCCAAGGCCCCATCCAACCTGGCCTTGAACATCTTCTGGGATGGGTCATCCACAACTTCCCTTGGCAACCTGTGCCAGGGCCTCACCACTCTCATGGTGAAGAAACTCTTCCTAATGTCTAGTCCAAATCTGCCCGTCTCCAGTTTACATCCACTCCCCCTTGTCCTATCACCACAAGCCTTTATGAATAATTCCTTTCCAGCTTTCTCATAGGTTCCTTTCAGGTACTAGAAGGTCACTATAAGATCTCCTCAGAGCCTTCTCTTCTCCAGGCTGATCAAACCCAATAAGGAAATATGCCAAAAAGCTTGAAATAAAAGGAAAAAAAAACCAAAGGCTGCGTACACATCTGGTACATTCAAAGCAAAGAACATCTGGCCCACAATGTTTTATTTAACCTAAGGAAGCTCTCTCACAATTTCTTTTTCTCTATGCTATATTTAGTTCCACTGTTATATACAGAGCCATCCGAATATACACCAGGCAAACCCACTAACTGTGCTCCAACATAAATGAAAATTGGCTCCTCATACCTTCTGAGGCACAGACATATCCTTCTCCATATTCAGCACCTCCTCTTTATTTATGGACACCTCAGATCAATGTGCGTCATTTCAATCACTTGCAACAATAGCTGGAGGGCCTGGGAATGGATTTGTAATTTTAAGGGTAGTCAGGCTATTACATTTAGGATTAGGAAATATCTAAATAACATTGCATAGAATCACATGGGTTATGAGGGATAGAGCTAAATGCATGCCTTAAACAAACAAGGGTACAGTAACTCAAGAAAGTGTAGGCAGTGCAAAAGTATTTCAACGGATCAGGAGGGCTCCTTGGCCTGACCGTGGGGGCTAACAACACCACATTTGCAATAGTTATTCAAATCCTGCCAGGTGGATCTCCCAATCTTTGACATCACTTCAGTGAGCAGATCCTGGGGCTCCCTTTTGCCCTCAGCAAGTCAGTGCTGCCCACAGTGAGCAAGGGACACAGACAGTACAGCCAGACTATGGACCAGGAACACTGCCTGGCCCCTTCCTCCCACCCCATGACTACTTTGTCAGACGTTCCAAGCCCATGGACACATTGAGAGCCTACATCTGCCCCCAGAAACCATGCAATCTCTCTCCCATCACAAAAGAGAAACAGCTTTTAAAAGTACACCTTGACCTCAAACATAAAAAATCCAAGTGTTCCTCTCCCATTTGACCATTCAGATTGGGTCACAGCAAGTACTTCTGGCAAAGCAGACATTCTGACACAACGCAAGGGCTTCACGCTCACCTTTACCTCAGCATTTTCTCACTGCTGACAATGAAATTGGGAAAGCCACAGAATCCATGTTCCATCTGCACAATTCTCTGTGATATTACAGAATAAGTGAGCCTCACGAGTCAAGCATATGCTGTTCTTCAGCCATTGTCATGACGCCTAAGCAATGCTCAGATCTAGAGTGCTTTTCAGACACCTTTGGAACAGCTACCATCAATATTCCCCTGCAGCAAACCACTGGGGCGAATGATGGAAGATCTGTTTTCGGATTTGTACAGGCACAAGCTGACTGTTAACCAGGCAACCCACTGCCTTTGACTGATGTCACAGACTGTAATAATTGATTGACATGGCTCAGCTTCCTCTGCTGACCCAGCCTTAAGTGTGGTTTGTCACAAGAATTGGATAAACTCTCTGTGCGTCTAGGCAATGCTTGTAGCTGACTGCCCACAATGCGGCTGCTCTGGGATACAGAAGTGTGTCCATGTACCAGTTTTGGAAATACTGCATTTTACCTTAACCAGATATTTGTTTGGGGGGTTTCTTGGTATACTTTTTCTTCCCCATGTTTCTGTGCTGTGGGAAATGGAGCGTTGCATTGCCTTAAAATCCACCACTGCATTGTCACTAGCTATGATGTGATAAAGTCCAATTTATTAAGAGAAAAGCATTACTTTTCAATCCGATTGCCATTTATTATTCACTAGATACAGAGAACCAGTCATGCTCAGATATCAAGGAATCACATATTGGGGAAACAGTAATGCACAGACCAAATGGAGAGAGACACTTCTTGAGTTATAACTTGGCATCAACATGAATTGCAATGAATGGATCTTCAGCATTGTTACTAATTTCGAAATTAGCCATTCCGTAATCAGAAACATACACCTGCTTTCCAGTACATTTGTCACCCTCCTTTTGTCCAGAAATAACATCACAGTAGGTACCAGCAGGAAGTCCAGTTTGCAAGAAGACGTTCATATGCCTACATAAAAATAAGTGAATCATACTTATACATTGTTTTAAAAGAGATATTTCAAACTGTGTATAGGATTGTTGAACCTGATGCTGCTCTCTCACTTTGAAGGGCAAGGCATAGTGTCACCTTTCTGATCCTATCCCTTCTTTGCTCCCTGCATTCCCATTTAGGATCCCTAGACCTGGCATGCAATTAAATGACTCTAGCTCAGGCTGTAGTTACCACTGTCACCAGGAGAAGACAATATTGCCTTTCCCATCAGTGTTGCTGATGAGGGATATTATGCTTCTCTCTGGGAACATGGGATCTCCCATTGACTTACCAGTCATCATTATTGAAAACGATGAAGCCTTTATTACCACGGCCAAAAGCTACTTGATTGTTGCCATTGTCCCACCAGTTGGAGAAAGGCTGACCATCCACCACATTACGGAAGATAACCATGTTCCTGAAAATGCAAGGAACGGCTGTCACTGGGGCTGCAAGAGCTCTAAGGACATGAGGAACATGAGCTAAACCAACTGCTTTTACTTATTGCTTCTCCACAGTGTCCTACCTTATTTGACGCCAGCGATGCTCACAAACCCAGTCATTGCCACAGGTAGTGTCTTCATTGATTGTAACAGGCTTCGTTGAGCCATCCATATTACTTGGTGGCCCAACCCAGTCATTGACATCCTGTAAGTAAAAAGACACGTTTTAAACTTCTCACTGAAAATGCAGAGCCTCTTTGTAGAGAAGCTAGATGGAGCATCACATTTCCACCTGCCAGATCCAACACAGGACTAAGAAATCGCTTGACAGATTTAAGTGCACAGGGCTGCTTCTCTGGCCCTGTGCTGATCCTTACTCACCATGAACGTATCTTCAGCAGTACAAGCTTACCTGCCCATTTACAAAATATCTTGGCCAGCGGAAACTCGACATCACACGTGTGAACCCATATGGATGAGCAAGCATGAAACCAACTGCCATTTTATAAAGCCTGTTTGTTAGACAAAAGAAGTAATGAGGCAAATGGAAAGACAAAGCATGCCAGAGAACAGATAAGACAAACAAGCAGAGGAGGAAGCATCATCCACACAAGAGCAACCCCTTACCTGGCATCCCAGAACGTCAGAATGGAAGCTCCACCAGCCCCGTGTCCTCGCTGGTTGTCATGATTATCCACAAACACCAGGGCTCTGTCAGAAGGCACAAAGCCCCAGCCTTCTCCCCAGTTCCTAGACAAAAACACAGAGATTTGAAGCCACCCTGACAACTGTTGCACACAGTGTATCCCAGACAAGTCACAGCATCTTCATCCTTACTTTAAGTAGGCCATCTTCTCTCCATTCCACTTGCGGATCACTGTCCCCAGTTTTGCACCATATTTGAATTCTGTTATTCGCCCGTTTCCAAAGTAGTCACTGCCTTTGATTGGCTCTCCACCCAAGTCAATTACCTGGTACACAAAAAAGACATTGTGCATCTGTTCTTATCTTAAAGAGACAGCAAATGCAGTGTACTGTCCTCAGTAGCAGTGTGTGTTTTACTTTGAGAGAAAAAATATTCAAATAGGTTTACTTCTGCTGTGTAGTTCAACTCAAAGTTGGTATAATACATGATTGATACATGTGAAAACTCCACTGACAAAAGAAAAGGTAAAGCTGAATGTCAATCTGTTGTGGAAGCATTTTTAAAAGCAGATCTACTGTCTGCAGGGCTGCTCCAAAGAAATGGCCAGCTCTTTCTGTGGTAAAGTTGGATGAAGCTGCGTTACTGCCATTCCACTGAAGGAGAAAGGTAAAAGAGATACCAAAGACAAGCATAAAGGACAAAAGGTGGAGATTACCTCCTGGAAAATGAAAGGTTTTGTTCCTGGAGAAAACCATTTGGTATTTAGATCGTTCAGCTTGTCCAGAAATGCTCTTATGTCTCCAGGCCACATATGCTTGGCAGCATCAAGTCGGAAGCCTGCTACACCAATATCAATGAGATAGTTCAAGTACTCAGCAACTTTTGAGCGTACATAGTCCTTCTCCAGGGCCAGGTCAAGAAGGCTGACCAACCGGCAGTCCCGGACCCGTGTAGAGAAGAAAAAAAAAGAAAAAAAAGTTTTCAGGTTCCATTCCGTCAGCTTGTAAACTTTTCAATGAAATGTTTGCATGCTTTGAGGCACAAAATCTATTCTTTTAAATACCTCATTTACTTAGAAGAGTCCACACAAAAATATAGATAAATTTACTATACAGCTCAATACTCAATTTAAGACAGATGTTGAAGGATGTCACCTGTCTGTACAGATGTCATCACAACTGAGGATGAGAAACAGCATGGTGCATTGTTGCATAATGGCCAAAGGAAAAGCAGTAACCTTGAGAAAGAACTGCCACCTATTCAATCTACAAAAAAGAGTTAAGTCGCTCAGCCAGGGTGCTACCTTGCACTGCTGTCAGTTTTCCAAAGGGGCTCCTTATCACGACCAGCTGAGTTTACAAGCTTTAGGAAACAGCTCACCATCTGAGCTGTATACACCGGGCTCAGTTTAGGAGCAAACTCCTGCACGTGCCCACATGAAACGCGTAGGGAGGGTTCTTGATTTTTAAGTACTTAGAATATTTTGCACCTCAGGCATCTTTTCTGTGCTGTGTTCACTACTTCATTCACTTGCCAGGTGATTAAGCACAGGTTTTGTCAAACTTCTGTCAGGGAAAGTTACCTGATATGCATCACCATAATTTTCAATTTCTCCACTTCCAGATCGACATTTGCCATCATTAAAATCCCAGCCAGAGTATGGCACAGCTGGAAAATCTCTGTTTCCAGCATCAAAATAGCTTCCACAGGTAGAATGTGTGCCTGAGCCACCCGCAGATCCACACATGTGGTTGACGACAGCGTCCACATAAATACGAACCTGGAAAGGCAATAAGTGTATTTCAGTTTGTTTGTAATGATGGTGAGTGGTAGCCAGAAGTTTACCACATCCCTATTAAATTGATCTTGTTTTCCCCCTTCAGTTTATTTTCAATTTATGCCTCCTTGGAGGATAGCAGTAGTAACTTCCCTCAGCTGAAACAGTACTTCTTGCTGTAGCAGATTCAGATTTTCAAGGCACTTACTCCAACATTGTTGCATCTTGTCACCATGTCTCTAAATTCATTTTCATTTCCCGATCGAGTGCAGAGCTTGTAGCTGATGGGCTGGTATCTTTCCCACCAGGGTCTGTTTGGGTTAGTAATGACAATGTTTTCATTTGGAGGTGAAACCTGCAGATGAAATTATATACTTCAATAAGAAATAAATTGGTTTTATTTCAATGTTTTAAGGGCAAAATCTGTGCTCAGCACCTCTGCCCTTAGAGGCAGGCTACTGCCCAGCCCAGTCACTCTCTCCCAGCACAAGCTCACGTCTGCAAGATGTCTGTCTTGTAGACTGGCAAGGAATAATTTTTCTTTTGTTCCTGTGCCCAGATCAAGCATGGGCTTGCTTTCAAGGACACATGCGTGGCTGAAGCCACAGGAATTATTTTTACCTGCAATAATGCAATCTTTAGGAAAGCCAAAACTCAACAATTATGCACTTCCCTCAGAACAAGGCAAGGAGGAAAACATAGCTGTGCAGGGGGAGTGTTTCAGAGGAAAGCATGCCCCATTGTAAATGGTCTGTTAGAAATACAATATTATTCATTGTTCCTGCACGATCTAGGGTTGTATCTAACAGCAGCTACTGCTTCCATTCCCCTCTTTCCAACATCAAAGTTCCTTGGTGGTGGCTGTCTCTGATACAGGCATTTTGATCTATTCATTGAATGCTAAAAATCCATTTTCCTACCTACTCACAGGAACCAACTTACCTGAACTCCTCCAAATCCGTTAGGAGCTAAATAGCGTTCACACTCAAGAGCAATATCCTCCCAGCGCCATTCGAAGAGATGTACAATAGATGTCCTCCCAGAGACAGTATTAGGGTCGTACTGTGCCCAGCAAAACCCTACAGCTGCGAGTAGGAGGAGGACTTGCATGATGCCTTCAGTATGTCTGTAGTCTCTCCACTGGCAATTTATACTCTTGCAAATTACAAAGTTCCTATTGCAGCTGTCAAATTTCACGCAGATCAGTGCTATCAGTCATATTTGCCTAGCTAGCTCGATATCATTCTTCTGTTTTGTCTTTTTCTGGATTGCCCAACAGCTGAAGATAAAATACCTTTTCACAATGATTATACATTATCATAAACCAAGCAGTTTGTGAGCAATGCACCCGAATGCAGAATTGTACTCTTTCCAACCACACAACCAAAGACAGGTTATCAAAAACATAACACACAGACCCTCAAAAGTGGGCTCTGGAAGGCAAAAGATTAGAAGACAACTGGAAATCTAACAGTTCAGGGAGACTGGATGTGTTTGCCAGCTTTCAGGGGAGTCTAGCTCAGGATTTGTCCAAGCTCAAACCAGGATACCTGGTCAGCCACTCTCAGTGAACAATAGATGTATCACACAACATGTTGTGGGTTTTCACCAGGTGACCCACATTGGTAACTAGAAATAGATCCCTTTTCATGCCTGAAGTTTTTCTAGCGTCATTGCCTAGTCCCTGCTAGGAACCATTATCAGCTTTCTCCACACAGTTGTGCAGAGTAACTGTTGCTCTACCTGACTGAAAGTCGTCAGAGCTGCAAGTACTTTCCTCTCCAACAGAGACTCTACATAAATTTCAATGACTTATGTTTCACCTAAATCAAGGAAGGAAACCTGAAATCAGATGTAAAGTGACACTGCATATGAGTTTCAGCTGCCTGACATGAAACTGAATTGGAAAGCCAGAGCTGTTGCCCAAGCACCTTCTGGCTTTTCCTACGATTTCCTTCTTCAAAAAAAATCTTGACTTTTGATCCTGACATAATATCAGGTTTTCATTTGGACCTGATATAAGATCAAGGTCTCTGCAACAAGCTCCATGAATAAGATCGAGTCATGTCAATGATAAAACTACACTCTTGAGAGAATATGAAGACCAGAAAATCCCTGACATTTGATGAATAACTGGGAGAAAAACAAAAAATCCACTAAATGGCACATCGCTCCAAGAGAAAAGAAACCTCAGTGCACTTTATACCTGAACTGCATCTATTATGCTCCTTCTGAGACTAGCCACACCATTGAATATGTCACATACATCCTCCGCTTTCCCAGAATTCGTCTTCAAGGACAAAACACAGAAGCAGGTCGATTTGCCCACCTGTTCATTTTCATATCACAGACCTTATCAAAGGTCTCTTTTTCCACTACAACAATTTAATAGTAAATTGCTGCGAATGACCTTGCCTATGGGCTAACAGCAAGTAACCAACAAGACAACCGCACCTTGTGATTGTCAATTCAAGGAGCACAGAAACCTCCTCCCCACCATTCCGTAGTTTTACTGAGAGCAACCAAATGTGCCTGAGGTTAATTTTTACATCACCTTTCCCTGTAGGGTTCTATTAATGTGAGAGTGTGTCTTTGTATAATATCCAATTTCCAACAACATGCGTTTTCCACCGAAATCCACTGCTGTCAGTCAAGAAGAGTGAGGACACATCCTTGATAGCCCAATGCAATGGATGGCCAACCTACTGGCAAGGGGACAGGGAGCCCTCATGACAGAGGCTATTCAGCAGCTCAAGCTGAACAGGCTGCAGTGTTTTAGCAGGCTGAGGAAATGCATGAAGGCAGAAGAGTAGGTGACCATCCTGCACTAATGATTTATGAGTCTTTCTGAAGTACAACCCAAGTAGAAAGTTGTAGTGGGTTGATGCTGGCTGGATACCAACTGCCCATCAAAGCTGCTCTGTCACTACCACTCCTCAAGTAGACAGAAGGGAGAAAATATAATAAAAAGTTCATAGGTTGAGATAAAGACAAGGAGACAACACCCACTAGTTACTGTCACAAGCAAAACAGACTGGGGAAATCAGCTTAATTCATTACCAATCAAATCACAGTATGATAATGAGAAATAAAACCAAACCCTGAAACACTTTCCCCACACCCCTCCCTTCTTCCTGGGCTCAACTTTACTCCCAAATTCTCTACCTTCTTCTCCCCAGCAGTGCAGGGGAACAGGGAATGGGGGTTACAGTCAGTTCATCACACGTTGTTTCTTCCGCCCCATCCTTCTCAGGAGGTGGACTCCTCATATTCTTCCCCTGCTCCATCATGGGGTTCGTCCCATGGGAGACATTCCTCCATGAACTTCTCCAATGTTAGTCCTTTCCACAAGCTGCAGTTCTTCACAAACTGCTCCAGCATGGCTCTTTTCTATGGGGTGCAGTCCTTCAAGAACAGACTGCTCCACAACGGGTTCCACATGAGGTCACAAGTCCTGCCAGAAAACCTGCTCCAGGATGGGCTCCTCTCTCCACAGGTCCATAGGTTCTGCCAGGAGCCTGCTCCAGTGTGGGTTTCCCACAGGATCATAGCTTCCTTCAGGAGCATCCACTTGCTCTGGTGTGGGGCTCTCTCTCTGGGCTGCAGGTAGGCAACTGCTCTACCGTTAACCACCAGGGACTGCAGTGGGACAACTTGCCTCACTGTGGCCTTCACCATGGGCTTCAGGGAATCTCTGCTTCAGTGCCTGAAGCACCTCCTCCCCCTCCTTCTTCACTGACCTTGGAGTCTGCAGAGGTGCTTCTTTCATGTATTCTCATTCCTCTCTTTGTCTGCAGTTGCTGTGTACAGGTTTTATTCCCCCTCCTTCTTAAATATGTTATCACAGAGGTGCTACCACCATTGTGATCGGCTCCAGCTTGGCCAGCAGCGAGTTCATCCCAGAGTGGGTTGCCATTGGCTCTGCTGGACACAAGGGAAGTTTCTGGCAGCTTCTCACAGAAGCCACACCTGTAGCCCCTCCTGCTACCAAACCCTTGCCATGCAAACCTAATACATTCTGCTCCTTGCCTCTGTGAATCATGTATTTAAGAATTATCATTAAAAATCTACATTTATCACACCAAGTTCACAAACTTCACTCTCATCAACAAAACACAATTCGCCACATCAAAATCAAAATAACATCACAACACCAAATGAAAGTAGACAATTAGTCCTTATCTTGCATTCTTCATGCCTCGCATTGGGGACCAAAAAAGGACTGTGGTGTGTTGACCCTGGCTAGACAACAGGTACCCACCAAGCTGCTCTGTCATTCCCCTCCTCAGCAGAATGGGTGGCGGGAGTAGGGGAGAATTAAGATAAAAAAAAAACTTTGTGGGTCAAGATAAAGGCAGCTTAATAAAGGAAAAGCAACAGCTGCATCTAGAAGTAAGAGAGAACAAAAGATTTAATCTCTACTTCCCATCAGGTGATGTCCACCCACTTCCAGGGAAGCAGGGCTTCAGTACACATAGCAGTTGCTCTGGAAGACAGGCATCATAATAAGGGATATCACCCACTCCCCACCCTCAACCCTCTGCCCCTTCTCTTAGCTTTTATCACAGAGCTGACGTCATACAGTACAGAATATCCTTTTGGTCAGGTTGGGTCAGATGTCCTAGCTCTATCTCTTCTCAAGATCTCGCCCACCCCCAGCCTACTGGAGGGGAAGCTGTTAGAGAGACAGTCAAGCTGTTGTGTATGTACTGCTTAGGAGCAGCCAAAACACTGGTGTGTTATCAACGCTTTCCTAGCTACCTTTTTCCTTTTTCAAAGCACAACACTATGAGGGCTGCAATAGGAAAATTAACTCCATCTCAGCCAGACACAATATAAAAGTATTTAACATGGAGTTTCAAACGTTGCATCTTTTTTTGGTATGGTAAAACAACAGGTGCCTAACAAAATGGCTTTGATTTTCAGGGGATTTTTGGGGGACGTGGAAGCTTTGGGCAGATGAGACCGCAGAGGGGTTTGGCTTTTTTCTAAAATCCTGTGCTTTAGTCCATCTGATCCCCCAATATCATTACAAATCCAGTTGTGAAAACTGGAGGATGTTGGTTCTAGACAACAAAATGAAAACCTTTTATTTGCAAGCTATTACACCGCAAACTTAAAAAAAAGCAGGCCTGCTCTTATATTTCCCTATGTGGCCATAACTCAGCTCTGCCAATCGAATACACAATTGATACCACGCTGTAATGGCAGCATTTCCCCAACACATCGCTGCAGGATCAATGTGCGCACAAGATCTAGCAGCATCTGACTAACCAAGAAACCCCTTCAGAGGAAGAAGGCGCAGAGAAGACGGGAAGGACGCCTAAGCAATGTTCAGATCTACAGAGTGCTTCTTGGACACCTTTAGAATAGCAACAGTCAACATTCCTCTGCAGCCAGCCACTGGGGTGCATGATGGAAGATCTCTTTTTGGATTTGTACAGGCACAAATTGACTGTTAACCAGGCAACCCACTGCCTTTGACTGATGTCACAGGCTGGAATAATTGATTGATATGGCTCAGCTTCCTCTGCTGACCCAGCCTTAAGTGTGGTTTGTCACAAGAATTGGATAAACTCTCTGTGTGTCTAGGCAATGCTTGTAGCTGACTGCCCACAATGCAGTTGCTCTGGGATTCAGAAGTGTGTCCATGTATCGGCCTTGGAAATACTGCATTTTACCTTAACCAGATATTTGTTTGGGGGTTTTGTGGCATATTCTATTTTTTTTCCCCATGTTTCTGTGCTGTGGGAAATGGAGCGCTGCACTGCCTTAAAATCCACCACTGCATTGTCACTAGCTATGATGTGATAAAGTTACAGTCCAATTTATTAAGAGAAAAGCACTACTTTTCAATCTGATTGCCATTTATTATTCACTAGATACAGAGAATCAGTCATGCTCAAATACCAAGGAATCACATATGGGGGAAACAGTAGTTCACAGACCAAAATAAGAAACACATTTTCTCCTGAGTTATAACTTGGCATCAATTGGGATTGCACTGTGCTTCAGCACAAAGTTGTCTCCTCTTGATATTTGGACATGCTGTTAATTTCTGGACCAGCTTCCCACAAAGAGAATTACTTTTCCACTTATTCATAGAGCAGCACAATTTAAAATTAAGTAAATTCAATTTTCTCTTTTCATTTTTTATTAGTACTTAAACTGAATAAAGTACACTTTCAAAGGCAGACAGGCGTATACCGTCTCTTCCTAGCACCACTAGCTCTTGCCTCTGTATAGCAGCTATTCAGTATTTCATTAATATAAGCTGATACACTTCATTCTATCACAGTTCATTCAGTGCTGAAGAGCCAAGACAATGAAACTACCGGAGATGCTATTAGCGAAAAACACAGTAGAGAAGAAACAACATGTGCACAACAGATGTGGTTACAATTTAGCATCAACATGAATTGCAATGAATGGGTCTTCATCCTTGTTACTGATGAGGAAATTAGCCTTGCCATCAGCAGCAACGTGAACTTCAACTGCTGTACAGTCATCGCCTTTCTTCTGCCCAGAAATGATATCGCAGTAAGTGCCAGCCGGCAGGCCAGTCTGCAGAGTTACATTCAAAGACCTTTGGAAAGTATTGAAATGCAATAAGCTTTACCTGGATTCTCAAATGCTTTGCAACTCATGTTAGAGACCTTCTCAGATGTTAGGTAATTCTGGAGTTATTCTGCAAAAATTTCTTTGGACACTCCAGAATCTATTCTCCTAGAAAATGGAAATACTCTAGGACTACTGAGTGAGGAGCCCAGAAAAACACCACATGTTCATGGTGCATGTAGGAGCCGTAAGGCTGGCCAACACACACTAGTTAATATAATTTTTCATGTGAGCTCTTCTACTTTATGGGCACTTAAGGGAAGTTGGTTCTAATCACACAGAAACATACTGCTTTACAATGAAGAAAAATAATTATACAAATAAATTAATTAATATAATAATACTTGCATATTTAACAGTAATGACAGGAAGCTTGGGTGTTCTCACTCTCCAGGAACTCTGAGATTTCATCTCCAGCAGTTCAAATTTCACTCTAGTGCAATTTTCATTTTTCCCCACCAAACCCCAGTTGGCTTTTTTAGGTTATCCCATTAAAAGTTCTTGCAACTGTCTCTGTTAGTAAACCGTTTTTTAATGACCTTAAACATACTTGAGAAATGCCAGATTCCACACAGATATTGTATTCCTGACATCATGGTACCCTAGAATTACATATCAAAATAGCTTAAAAAACTCTCAGCCCTAACAGAATTCCTCTCAAGCCATAGCAGGATGTCCAAAAGGAACTGTTGTGATGCACAGCACACTGGACTGGAAGACAGAGTTAACTGAGAACTCAAAAACTTCATCCTTCAAACTGCACATTACCCCAACATACTTCTAATTATTATAGACATGACACATTCCTGTTCTCTTAAATCATCTCACTCTTGCATTCAACACTGCAACGCAGCTTTTACAGCTGGCACTTTTGGACCATATTCCTGAGTCTTTGAGTTCCCTCATTTGTGTTGCTGGTGGACCATGCTCTTCAGTGATAAAGCTAACTCTAAGAACTAGGAAATAGCAAGACCAGAGTACAAGGCCTAACACCTTAAAAGTCTTCCCTGCTAACTAAAAGAATTATAATGTATTCCACTATTACTTACCAGTCATCATTATTGAAAACGATGAAGCCTTTATTACCACGGCCAAAAGCTACTTGATTGTTGCCATTGTCCCACCAGTTGGAGAAAGGCTGACCATCCACCACATTACGGAAGATAACCATGTTCCTGAAAATGCAAGGAACGGCTGTCACTGGGGCTGCAAGAGCTCTAAGGACATGAGGAACATGAGCTAAACCAACTGCTTTTACTTATTTCTTCTCCACAGTATCCTACCTTATTTGACGCCAGCGATGCTCACAAACCCAGTCATTGCCACAGGTAGTGTCTTCGTTGATTGTAACAGGCTTCGTTGAGCCATCCATGTTACTTGGTGGCCCAACCCAGTCATTGACATCCTGTAAGTAAAAAGACACGTTTTAAACTTCTCACTGAAAATGCAGAGCCTCTTTGTAGAGAAGCTAGATGGAGCATCACATTTCCACCTGCCAGATCCAACACAGGACTAAGAAATCGCTTGACAGATTTAAGTGCACAGGGCTGCTTCTCTGGCCCTGTGCTGATCCTTACTCACCATGAACGTATCTTCAGCAGTACAAGCTTACCTGCCCATTTACAAAATATCTTGGCCAGCGGAAACTCGACATCACACGTGTGAACCCATATGGATGAGCAAGCATGAAACCAACTGCCATTTTATAAAGCCTGTTTGTTAGACAAAAGAAGTAATGAGGCAAATGGAAAGACAAAGCATGCCAGAGAACAGATAAGACAAACAAGCAGAGGAGGAAGCATCATCCACACAAGAGCAACCCCTTACCTGGCATCCCAGAACGTCAGAATGGAAGCTCCACCAGCCCCGTGTCCTCGCTGGTTGTCATGATTATCCACAAACACCAGGGCTCTGTCAGAAGGCACAAAGCCCCAGCCTTCTCCCCAGTTCCTAGACAAAAACACAGAGACTTGAAGCCACCCTGACAACTGTTGCACACAGTGTATCCCAGACAAGTCAGAGCATCCTCACCCTTACTTTAAGTAGGCCATCTTCTCTCCATTCCACTTGCGGATCACTGTCCCCAGTTTTGCACCATATTTGAATTCTGTTATTCGCCCGTTTCCAAAGTAGTCACTGCCTTTGATTGGCTCTCCACCCAAGTCAATTACCTGGTACAGGAAAGATAGAGCATTCCTTACTACTTAAAGAACTCAAAAAAGTAAAAGACTTTGCCCTTAGACATTATTTTAAGCAAGAGACACTACTTGAACCAAGTACATTATTTGGGTTACTTGCAAAACTGTGTTTAAAGCTATTTTCTTCATTTTATTTCAGCCTAGCTGTGAACTTGTTTTCCACCTTCATCCTAAATTTCCTTACCGTGATTGACCACTACTGCAAAATTAAGGGTTGGGCCATACCTACATTATATTTAGTCTAGTAATGCCTCTGCTTCCAGCACATGGTTAACCTCATTTCACCATGCAGCTAAAGAATGTTTCACCATTTGCCCTAGACCTTGCAGGCAACATACTAATTTAATAAAACATGTCTACCAAGTCTAGCTTCTGCTGACGGAAACCAACGATTATCTACTTCTTGGGTCTCGTTAGGATCTGTTATTCAAACGTAAAACACAAACACAGAATGTCAAGTAAATGTGGTTATGCCACTGGAAAATAAAGTTTCAAATCGTAAACATCATTTAGATCTTCTGTTGCAATTTATTACTCAGAAATTAAAATTCAGGGAAGTAAAATCTCTTTTTTAAACCAATAGAATTTTTACGCTAATTTTGATGCAGTAAATTTCATCCTAGGTGTGATTTCCAGGTTGCCTAGTTTCAGAAAGTCCAAAACAACTGGGGCACTTTGCACGTAAATTACCATTTGTGGGCAGATTAGAACTTTGTAAATTATGGCTATTAAATATAAATGACAATTTCTATAGATCCTGAGTCTGAAAGCTGCTTGGGCCCAGGGTCAAGCAAAGCATCACTTCTAGAGAGGGACTGAGTCTATACTGTGCCTGATAAAAATATATTTGTGAAGTACAGTTGAATTACCTCCTGGTAAATGAAAGGTTTAGTTCCTGCAGAAAACCAAGTAGTATTTAGATCTTTCAGCTTGTCTAAAATTGCCTTCACATCCTTGGGCCACATATGCTTGGCAGCATCAATCCGGAAGCCTGCTACACCAATATCGATGAGGTTGTTCATGTACTCAGCAATTTTTGAGCGTACATAGTCCTTCTCCAGGGCCAGATCAAGCAGGCTAACCAAGCGGCAGTCTCGGACCTATATGAAAATTCTGAAATGAAATATATTTCACCTAATAAACTGTAGTGTTCTGCACATATTTTGAATTTTGTTACCTACTTTACAATGCCAAATAAAGCCTTTACTAGCCACTGTTCACCATGCATATCTTTGGCCTGGACAGTCAACTCCACAGAAGAAGCGCTAAGAAATCTGCATTCACCCAGCTTGCACAGCTGTAGATGCTGAAGGATTGTAAAAGTCTCAAACCATTAAATATATATTCAGCCATTTAATGCAAATATAAGTAAAAAATTATTTTTACTCCAATGTGTTCTGTATTGAGGAACAGATTCATTACTGTTTCAAGTGCACTCATTTCTTCTCTGATGTAGGAAAGATTTCTAGAAATCCTATTTCTAAATATTTTTAAAATCTTGAGTTGTTAGAACCTTATGAAACATTAAACTATTGTTTTCTGTTCCCTCTTTGCCTTTATTTTCTGTAAATACAAAATTATGTGGATTGATTTTCACTAAAAGAATACTTTAAACATGCACCAAATATACTGAAAAGTTTCTCTAAATAACTCTTACAATGAGTTTCCACAGCCATGCACACCTGCCTGAAGAGAGCAAGGTGCATCAGCCTATGCTGCAAACTGTCCTAAAGAATTGGCTATAAACATGCTTCTCTAGAACTGATCAAGAATTCAGGGACTTTTAAAGCCTCCTCTCCTTCTGCCATTTCTTCAAAACCCCTCTCCCCTCAATTCAGATTCAGGAAAGATCAAACGAATTTGAAAGGCATAAGTTACTATTCAAGAAAGACAGGTATTTATCTTTATAAAAATAATTTTTCATTCTGTGTAGTTTTGAAGTCTTGACCTTGTAATCTGATATAAAGAAACAGACAGGCTCCTAGGAAGAGAAATCTTTAAATAGAAGGTTGATTTTCAAGATTTTAGCATTACTATTTTTCTTCATGAAATTCTAATCTCTATCTTCTGAAACTGAGACCAAAGAAAACTTCCAAACTACAATAAAAGGCAAATAACTCTTAATTTTTTTTTAAAAAAAAAAACAACAGAAAATACCCAAACAAGATAAACCCTAAGTAGGTTTTATGAGCTTCAAAACTCTCTTTGTAAAGTACCTAGGCATACTTGTCTAAATCTGAAATTAAGCCATTAGTTCAAGTACCCCTTTAAGAAGTGATAGTCCTGATAGCAATGCTAACCTCTACTATCAATTTGGATGGTTTTCCATGAGTGTTGTTGTTTTGTTTTTAAAAAATATCTCACATTAAAGAGGAGCAAAGAAACCGCATCCCAGGAAAAGATGTATGTGAAAAATATATTTATAGTTCTAAGTTTACCTGAGGTATATCATGATAATTCTCAATGTCTCCACTTCTAGAATTACATTTACGATCATTAAAGTCCCAACTAGAATATGGCACAGTTGGAAAATCTTCAGTCTTCGCATTGAAATAACTTCCACATGTAGCATGGTTGCCAGCACCAGCATTAGCTCCGCACATATGGTTGATTACTGCATCCACATAAATATGTACCTAGAGGAATGTATTAACATTTCAATTTGAGAAAGCTACTTTCCATGGCGCCACTAACGTTCTCTCTTTCTTTTACATCCTGCCCTACCTCCCTATCTCCTGTTGCTTCCCCTAACATTTTATTTAAAATACTTTACTAACACACCACAATGGTGATACAACATGCATATCAACAGAGAGGCAGTTAACATCGCACCCGCTTTTAAAAAGGGTATAAAGGAGAATCCTGGGAACTACTGACCTGTCAACCTCACCTCTGTGCCTGCAAAGATGATGGAAGAGACCATTCTAGAAGCTATGCTAAAGTACATGGAGGACACGGAGGTGATTTGAGACAGCCAGCACGGCTTCACCAAGGGCAAGTCCTGTGTGACCAATCTAGTGGCCTTCTGTGATGGACTGACTACATGACTGGACGAGGGAAGAACTATGGGTGTCATCTATCTGGATTTCTCTAAGGCCTTTGACACAGTCTCCCACAACATCCATTGGAGAGATAGGGTTTTGATGGGTAGACTGTTCAGTGGATGAGGAACTGGTTGGATGGTTACGTCCAGAAGGTAGAGGTCAACGGCTCAATGTGCAGATTGAGATTAGTGACAAGTGGTGTCCCTCAGTGGTCCATACTGAGATCAATATTTAATATCTTCATCAATGACACAGGTAGCAAGATCAAGTGCACACTCAGCAAGCTCGCACAAGACACCAAGCTGAGTGGTGCAGCTGACATGCCTCAGGAACAGGATGCCATCCAGAGGGACCTGGATGAGCTCAACAAGTGGGCCCATGTGAACCTCGTGAGGTTCAACAAGGCCAAGTGCAAGGTGCTGCACCTGGATTGGGACAACCCTGGGTATCAATACGAGCTGAGGGATGAAGGGTTCGAGAGCAGCCCTACAGAGGGCTTGGGGGTGCTGGTGGATGAAAAGCTCGACGTGAGCCAGCAATGTGCACTTGCAGCCCAGAAGGCCAAGTGTATCCTGAGCTGCATCAAAAGAAGTGTGGCCAGCAGGTTGAGGGAGGTGATTCTGCCCCTTTGTTCTCATGAGAGCCCACCTGGAATACTGTGTCCAGCTGTGGAGCCCTCAGCACAGGAAAGACATGGACTTGCTGGAAAGGGTCCAGAGGGGACCCGCAAAAATGATCAGAGGGATGGAATACTTCTCTTATGAGGAAAAGTTAAGAGAGTTGGGGTTGTTCAGCCTGGAGAGCAGAAGACTGCAGGGACACTAGCTGTGGCCTTTCAGTACCTAAATGAGGCCTAACAAAAAGATCAGGACAAGATTTTTAGCAGGGTCTATTGCAATAGGACAAGAGGTAATGGTTTTAAACTAAAAGAAGGTATATTTAGATTAGATATAAGGAAGAAATTTATTACAATGAGGGTGGTGAAACACTGGAATAGGTTGCCCAGAGAGGTGGTTGATGCTCCATCTCTGGAAACATTCAAGATCTGGTTGGATGCAGCTCTGAGCAACCTGATCTAGTCAGAGATGTCCATGCGCATTGAAGGGAGGTTGGACTAGATGACCTTTAAAGGTCCCTTCCAGCCTGAACCATTCTATGATTCTATGAAAGACAAAAGAACATCTTCACTACAGTGATACCATGTCTTCCCTCCTAAATTAACAGTTGTTTATATCCTTACATTGTTAACACCAGAAGGTACAAAGTACTTACTCCGACATTGTTGCACCTAGTCACCATGTCTCTAAATTCAGTTTCATTTCCAGATCGTGTGCAGAGCTTGTAGCTGACAGGCTGGTACCTTTCCCACCATGGCTGTGAGGGGTCAGTAATAATAACATTCTCATTTGGGGGTGAAATCTGTGAATAAGAAGGTGTGTCTTGGTAACAGGATATTGTTAATGGTTTGTTTGTTTGCCCAGCATTGTTAGAGAAAGAACATAAAAACAGAAAACCAGGTCCCTTTAATGGAAGATCCTCACATTACCTAACCCATGCAGATCCTCACTATCCTCTGCTTATACTGGAAATAAAAGACATAGGCCAAGAACTTCAGCAGGTAGAAACATACTATAGAAACAATGTCTATGGACATAGTATCCTAATTATCTTCATTAATAGGCCTTGGAGATCAAAGAAGGGTCTGAAATCTGAGGGACTTTCAGCAGATAGCCCTGAATCAGGAAGGAACTGACTGCAGAAAAAACGACATAACATTCTCCCCTTAGATAAAAGCATTCTTGATGTGAGGTGTCACAGTTTCCACATAAGTTACACCTCTTCCTTTTATAGACTCTTTCCAGGCAACAAGCTTTTGCTGCTGCATCCAAGTCTCTGGGCATAACCACTTGATCCCAGCATTTCTTATGAAGATCCTTTGGCTGCATGCAACGCAGCTGCCATGCCTTTGTGACTAGCACAGCAAGTCTACATCTGAAAAAATTTCTTTCTGAGACCCAGTCACAGCATGGAATAAAAGGATAACCAAGACCGTAGTCCAATAAATCAGTTTAAAATCAATCAGGTCTGCATGCCTGGAAAGAAGGCTACAAAGAAAAAGTGTGTTATTTGAAAATTATGGGAAAGTTCTCACTCAGGCTACCTTGCACACTCCTGGGTGACAAGAGACAGGCAGACTTCTCCCACCAAGTTTTCCTGAGCAATCTGACAAACAAACTGGAATAGTTTAATAGATGACTGTTCTCCAGCCACGCTACCCCACCCCTCTGATGCTAATGGTTTCACAGGAACACACGTGTGTTGTTCAGATGGCACGGATTCACATCAACACACCTCCAGCAGAAACTCTGCTCAGTTCATTTCTGCCTGCTCACCCCAGGTTCCTGCAAAGAATGGCCTCTTAAGAGCTTACTTGGATGTTAGGCTTTACAGAGAAACTTACCAGTTTGGGTGAAGACAATTAGCAGGCTTTCATATTTATTTATTTATTTAAAGCCTTCAGCACTTTGGTATTCACTCTGTGAGCCCTTTTTTTCAGTCATAGTTTCATTTTATGTTTATCCAGCTCTTAAGAGCTTCCTTTGACTTAAATAATATCAAGCAGATAAACACAGGTTACTCTTCTCAGCAGTAAAAAAAAGATTTGCCAGTTATATGCAATTCTAATTCATCTAAATGTAGTAGCACAGAGTGCAAAACAGGCACTTTGGAGCAATGAAATAAAATTCACACTTACATGATGATGGCTGAAGAATATATTTGTCAGCATTTACTACTTTCATTACAAATACCTATTTGTCTTTCTCAGTACTTGTTCTTTGGTGAACTAAACATTTTCTCAGAAAAACAAATTACCACCTATGCAGCAATTTTACAACCTACAGACAGGAACAGACCTACCTGAACTCCTCCAAATCCATTAGGAGCTAAATAGCGTTCACATTCAAGAGCAACATCCTCCCAGCGCCATTCAAAGAGGTGCACAATAGACGTCCGCCCAGAAAGAGTATTAGGGTTGTACTGTGCCCAGCAAACCCCTATAATTAACAGAAGAAAACAGACACCCATCTTGTGCTCTGTGATCAGTTGCATTCTTCTTACTGCCTATTTATGTACCTGCAAGAGGGTAAAGTACACATTACAAAATACACATTTAAAAGTAAATGCCTATCTCTGGCATCACATTTATTTAACTTTACTTGATTGTCATTTTGTTGGAGAACTGGATTCTATCTAAGCTATATCAACTCCCCATGCTAATTGTAACTTTGTTTCTTTGGAGTTAAAATTCAGATGTTGTCTAATGCAGGCTGTCTCTAACATCCAAAAGTTGTGATTTTATTAGTATAAAGCCCAAAAGATAGAGGAAACAAACATTTCATTTCTCATTCTAATGTATAATATTTTACATTCCCATCTATCCTTGAGAGGCATCTGTTTTAAAAAATGTATTACTATGACTTTTCCATACTCGGACAAGGCCTTGGAGAATCAGCGTGTTTCTTACTGTGAGTTGCCACAAAACCCCAGATATTTTGAAGGTCTAACTTATGTGAGCATGTTGTTCGTGATATATATAATATCTATCATTCAAACAATACCCCTAACCTTGGAAGATCTCTCAGATGCAGAAGAGACTAAACTGACTCAAGTCCAGAAATGCTCAATGTTTAATCTCTGTACACCTGTACAACTGATTTGGATATACTCTTCTCCCAGATTGCAGAGCACAATGACATGCAGAGCCTGAAGTGCTTGTGAAGCTCCATAACCAAGCAATCTCCCTCTAGGCATCCAGGTACAGAGTTCTGTAAAACGCACTGAAGGAGCTCCCTAAAGGAGAAAAAACAGCTGCACTACCCTCTGGTAAGAAAAGCCAGGAACTTTACTTCTATCAAGGTTTACATTGCACTATTTAGGAATTCATTTTGCACTCTTCCAGAAGTCAGAAGCTGATTTAGAGAGTCTGAGATACAAAGAAGTCCTACAAGGAGATCTTTTGCAAACAAAAGGTTGGAACACTACTCCCCTTCAATAACAAAACACAGAATGTTGATACTTCCCTGTAAGCATCTAGTCATTGTAAAAAGATATCTTAACACAGCAACAAGGTAGCGCAAAGAGGGATGATAAGAAACACCAAAGAATTTAGTGAGCGCTTAAAAAAGAACACAAGGGCCTTCAGGCTTGCTGCATGGAAAAAACTTGCACCCTTCCCTGATTCAATACATATTTGGGAATGCACTACTGAAAACATCAGCCTGCTGTGGTACAGATACCAAACAAAAGTTTATATAAAATCGTACGTAATTTCTACAACACTATCCCTCGTTTTTATCTCAATGAAAGGATGATCCATATCTCAGCAGAGGTGCACCCTGGGGAGGAAATTAAATCACAAAACATGCCAGTTTATAAAGCACAGAACCTGTGCGCCCCAAAGCCTGTTGTTATCAGCTGTCACTGTACTTGCCAGGCAGCCACAGTTACTTAGAATGAATTACTTGATAAGTCTAACTTTTATTTTTGCTTGTAAACAAAGTAATTTTGATGAAATTATTTACTTGTAGATCCTCAGCAAAGTATACATAGAAATTTCAGCCATAGGCAGGTGTTCATTGTGCTTCCATTCTCACGAAAGAATGTTGCTTTGCCCTGACAGAAGGAATATACATTAAAAGAAAACAAGCTAGGAAAGTTTGATCTCCTCTGATGAGAGAACCAATTTATCAGATCCGCAATTTTCACTTAGAGTACTAAGCACACGAAGCAGACAGAATAATATATTTTGACCCAATCAGCTCCATGGCTTATTGTCTGAAGCCTCGCTGTATCTTTTTATTTCTTTGAAATAGATTTACGGCTGCTTTAGCTTCAGTACAAGAAATAAGAGAATGGAGATGTTGGCAACCCCAACGCACTGTGAAGGCTCTGGCTTCAAAACGCTCGTAAAAGTTGCAAAAAACCCCAAACACGGGAGGCCTGTATTCCTTTAGGGAAGAAAAGGGAAGACAGCTGATCACAATAAAGAATACGGGAGAGAATTGTTTCTGAGGAGCCCTGTGAGAGCCTTGGACAAGGAGAGCTCGGGTCAGGCTGCCTTCTGCCAGGGCACGGTGTGAAACTCGGCCGCTGTCTCCAAAACACCAGCAGAAGTGTCCGTTTCGAGCGGTCTGACCAGGCCAGCCGAAGCCTCAAGCGTTAAAGGCTGTTACAGACAGCGAAGCGGCCTCCCGGGCCCTCCCGGCGGCTCCCTCCCCCGGGTTCGGCTCCACCGACCGGCACAGCCGCGTTAGGAGCCTCCCGCAAGGGAGCGGCGGGACGCGAGGCGCAGGCCGGGAGGCGACCCCGGGGCCCTGCCCGGCCCCTTCCGCCGCGGCGGAGCGGGGCGCCAGCGGCTGGCTGGGCGGTACGGGCAGACAGGTCGATGCGAGACGGGCTGGCAGCCCGGAAGATGCGTTCCCGAGCTCTGAAAGGAAAGCTGTCCCCTCCCCACGCCGCCCCCAGCGGTTTGGTCCTAGAGGTCGGCACCGCCTCGCTGCTTTGACAGTTCCCTCGGCCGGCTGCTTTCTGCACTTATGGCAGTATTGATCCCAGCGTTACCTGGAGCACCGTGTCGAGTGCTGGCTGGAGTCCTCGGCACAAGAAGGACATTGGATCTGTTAGAGGAGGCCACGAAGATGATCCGAGGGCTGGAGCACCTCCCACTGGAGGTCGCGCTGAGAGCTGGGGTTATTCAGCCTGGAGAACGCTCCGGGGAGACCTTACGGCAGCCTCCCAGTACTAAAAGAGGGGTACAGGAAAGCTGTGGAGGAGTTCTGTATCAGGGAGTGCAGGGATAGGACGAGGGGGAATGGTTTTAAGCTGAAAGAGGGTAAATTTCCATTTTTTTTTTTTACTATGGGAGTGGTGAGGCGCTGGCACAGGTTGCCCAGAGAAATTGTGTGCCCCATCCCTGGAGGTGTTCAAGGCCAGGTTGGATGAGGTTTTGAGCAACCTGATCCACTGTAAGGCACTCCTGCCCATGGCAAGGAGGGCTGGAACTGGTTGAGCTTTACAAACCATTCTACGACTCTGTGATTTTAACAGCTTGGTTCTCTACTTGTAAGTCAGTGTTTACATTAGGACATACTGCATGTTCCCTCTATTATACACCTTTTCATGTGCAATAAACTGAAGTCCCAAAGCTTTGTAAAGTGTCTTGATCCAGATGCAGACTTAAAATGAAGTAGCACGAGGAAGGGTTACACTTCTTTAAGGGCTACAGTGGATTAACTAGTATTCTCTACTTTAATGGAGCTACACAGGGCCTGTCATCATCAGAATAATACTTCTTTTCTCTGGGAACAATCAAAACCAGAGCTAGAGTAAACATCGGTCTGTATACAACACAAAAGGATCTCATACCAGAATCTGCTTGCTAGGCTGGAGTAACAGACTTTGGTAGGAGCTGTAGGACTCAAGTGTTTGTCCTACAGCAGCAACATAAACTACTTAAGGTAACCCAAGTATTTACAATGAAAATGTGTTCTCTTCACTCTTGTATCAAGTGGGAACATATGTTTAAGGAAAAAAATGGAAGTAGTTGGAAATGTTAGGAAACAATAATGGAAAAACAACTCTCAGTTTGAAATTAGGTCTGCTCTTAGCTGTCAACTTCCAAAAATGAAGGGATAACAAAGATGCAAACTGTGCATTCATATCAAATGTCCAAGTGAATTTTCCAAGTTAGTATTGTCATAATTTACCTAGAAACCATGCTACATGTTAACTCCACTTTGTAGGTGACATTATTTTTACTTTCTCAAACTCCGAATTTCTTTGTGCTACCATATAGTGAAATCCCTAAAATGCAAAGTTTTTGAGGAAAATACCCTTAAAAGACCAGAACTGAAGATGATCTTTATACATCAAAACCACATTGGGGACAGGGGAGAAATGTGCATGCTTTTTAAAACTCCATCTCTTACAGCTAATTAGAATGATCTTCTGAATTTGATTTTCAAAGAAAATTCCAGCAAGGTCCACAGCTCACACTTACATAGAAAATAAATGTAATTTAGCTTCTGCTGTCACAAAACCTGTGTTACATTAAGGAGCCAATGAAATTCATGATTGTTACATTATCTGAATCAGCCTCACCTTGGAAATGATGATGATATGAGTGTATTCAAATGTTTAACTTAATAAGAAATGTTGCTGTCTCTATATGCCCTTAGTCAATGGAGAAAAATTGTGAAATTAGCTTGCATTCACTACTTCTTTATGATCTCAGAAACCAGCCCTAATGACTTGTTTAAAAAAAAAAAAAAGAGATCTTTTGACCTGAAATTTCAGATCAAACAGAACAGACATTCTGAGGAAAAGAAGCAACAACCAACCCAGCAGAAATGGCCATACGAAAACCCATTTGATTTTAAAGAATGAAATTTTGCCTTCTTACCTTAAAAAGTTCTCATCTGTATACAAGTTTACTCAACAGATTATCAATATAGGATAGTGAGGAATGTGTTTTGTATGTTTCATTTGTTCCTTAATATAACTCCACCAAGAACGCAGCTGAGCTTTATCTATAATGGAATGGCCACAAACCACTCCAATTATTATTTTAGCCACATCTTTCTCTCTTCTAAGCATCATAAACCCTTCAGTTCTCATAAAACCTCCTCTCTCGGTGTGTTTACCCTGGTCTACTATTCCAAACAGAGATAAGATAAACTAAAAGCCACACAGTCCACGTGGGAACACAGCAAATGGGCTAAGAAAAATTCCAGTAAAAGCATTTTAAAATAATCTGCTAAACCAATACAAACTGCAGAAACAGCAAGACACTTATTTTGGTCCAGCAATCGATACTAGTGATTTATGCTATTTGCAGCTGGCATGATGACAAAACTCAAGTCTTTACACCAGCCCGTTACCACACCACCAACTATGAATTATGACCTAACTGAATCATTTTCTCCTTAAATTCACTGGACCCTCTTGCCAAGTACATGCCTTTGCAATGTTTCCCACGTGGTTTCAGAAAGTTACGCTAATCTTCCTAGTATGGAACAAATCTTAGTGACCTCCACAGCATTGATTTTTATTAAACACACAAGGACCACACCCACACTGTTTTAACTGCTACTTGACTTTAGTCTCACTAGTGATATTTTTCAAGATGTGGATGAACAATGAATGTTAATTACTGAGGAAAAAACAGAGCTTAATTTCACAGAACCAATTCTTGCCGGTGCACCAGTCCTGCTTAGTCTCCAAGATTAGAAAAAGATTTACACTAAAATGAGATTATCCTTAGATTTTATCTTTTCACCTTGAAACACCAACAGCTATAAAATGACACTCAATGAGGGAAGTATTAATTCTGGTGCTTATGAATCAACTCTGAATCATCTAGAACATGCTGCACAATTACAATTGGATTGTTCACCTTTTCAAAGAAAAAAATTCTTTCCCAATCCCAAACCCCACAACAAAATTAAAGGCAAAATGAAGAGGAAAAGGCAAAATGAAGAGAAATGAAATAATTTATTAGAGACTTCACAAGCAAACTAACATGCATTTTATAAGTTTTGCGACAGTTTAAAGATATCTGGAATCTTTCAGATGAGAAAATTTATACTCTGCCTTAAATACTTTAGAAATGCTACTACGCACAGTTCAAGAGTCCTGATGATTACACTGCTTCTTCCCCCAGCTTGATAATAGTTGAAAGAGATGGAGCACGAAGGACCTAGAACATCACAAAGGCACATTAAAAATAAGAACAACAAGAAAATAGTAGCGTTTTGACAACTGAATTGAAAGATGCTTAGTATTTAGAAAAGTGCCAAATTAATTTTATATTACAGGAAGTTAAACAATAATGTAAAATGAAACCCACAAGAAAAATGTAAGTTACTGGCAACAACACTACCTCAGTGCAGAGAACAATCTTAAAAAAAAAAAAAAAAAAGGAGGAAATCAACACAAAGGTAGCAGTGATTAATAGTGAATTCAATTCCAAATACTTCATTGAGAGATAATGTTAGATTTTCTTCTCTACTGAAAAAAGAAAAAAAGTAAGGAATGTACAAACTAAGTCAACTACAGATTGTTTCTCATATACCAGGACAACAGTAATTATAAATGCTCTAAAATACTCATCAATCCTTTAATATTATTAAGGATTCCTCTGCAATGTATTTCACCCAACATATTATTACTACCTACATTTAAAGAGAACCAAGAAAACATCTTCAGCGTGAGCTCGACACAGCCCCAGGCATATCAGTGGAACACTTGTAGCTCACACAAGCTAAGGAACTGGACCACAAATTAGCAAATTATATGACCTTTGCAGAAGAAGGTGAAGCCCACCTTTTAAGACTAGGAACCTTCACTGTGTCTATTCACACAACAGATGATTGATTTTTCATTTTTCCCCTGAAAAAGTGCACTTTGCTTTTAAAATTACCAGATCAGTTCACGCTCTATAAGATGTAAACTCCTCCCCACATCTACTCTGTACCAAAACTTAGATGTAGTTGAGTGCTACAGAAAACATTGCACAAAAAAAGGATACAACAAAAAGGATACACTCTGCATGACAGTATTACTGCAGTATTTACGCAGGAATGTTTCTGAAGAAGAACAGCAGAATGTGGTTTAATTTTACTTGGTTCTCAGTATTGCATACACATTCATTTATGCTACCGATAAAAAGCAAATATGCCTCTCTGATAAAATATACAGTTCTGACCCCTTATGAGATTTAATGAGGGCTGATGAATGAACGAACACTAAACTCCATATTCAGAAGTAAACATTTTTTGATAATTACTTGAACTACTAGGACAACACCAGATTTTGCTGTCTCGTTAATGCTCCTTCAAGTCCTTGCCATTTTACAGACTCACTTTTTCCATCAGGTCCAAAACCCAATCATGTTTCCATTCAATGCAGGCTTTCAAGTCACTTCTTCCCTATGAAGTAGCTGGAGAGCTCTCAACATCAGTTTCTTCTACACAACCTTTCTCCCCAACAGTTGTATTTTAGCTACTGAAAAAAGTGTCACCCCAAGTACTAACTGAAATTTTTGCCAGTCTATCAAGAAAAAGACATTCTAGCTAGCAAGGAATTACATAGTACTTTTATAATCCACACATTTTCTCCACAAAGATAACACCTTTGTACAGAAAATACTAAAAAATAATGGAAATATTTGCAATAACATTAATGAATTTAACACAGCTTCTACCTTCTACCTGAAAATAATCAGAAGTTTAACTCATGACAATTTAGTTGTTTAGAAAAAACCAAAACAAACAACACTGAGATGCAGGATACAGGTCAAATTTGAAGTCCCTCAAATGTTCGTATAAACTTGTTTATATGCATATTTATATTTCAAACGAGATTCCAACACTGTTCTTCCTTACACACTCAGATTTCTAATCATGGAATTCTGCATCATAAATCACCATCTATCAGAATATTCCACCAGGAACAAGAAAACATAGCCATGCAGAAATAGGGTCAAGTTTCATCATTAGTTGAGAAGTGAAATATATATTTTTAATTAAACCTCATGGATCCCAAGAATCTGTTTGTCTATGGCACATTCTGTGATCTTTATGTATAAATGGTGAAGGTAAGGAAGTTCTGTTTGCAAACATTAAACCAATGCACCAATGTAACATGTAAGACTTTCAGGTGCACAAACACATCTTGCAAAAGCACATGTTTGCTGACTCTAGACAGAGTTGACCATCAACATGATTAATAAAAATTAGTTGGAAAGACATGGAATTCCTGAAATAATAAAAGCGTTCAAGCTTCATTTACAAGGCTTTCCAATAGCTAAAATACTTTGGGTTTTACTCACTTGATTAAAAAAAAAACCTAAACTTAGTAACTTTCTTATTAGACATTGGATAAAATAATATAAATACAAGGTTTCTTTCTAATAAGGAAGCAGTAATAAACAAGACTGAAACATTCCCATAAATCCTTGTCCCTAATAGTATATTTTAGCCAAGGCTTGTTTGTCTCTTTTTAATGACCTATACAGAAGAATGCCTGAAAAAAAGTGATCTTTACTTTGATAAAAATAAAATACAGATTTTACAAACTACATAACAATAACTCAAAATAGGAATTGGTAAAATCAAATAGCATCTCAGAAATGAGGGAAACAAGCACTAATTATAATCTGATGAAAAAAGTCCTTAGCCAACTGACAAACCAAGAATCCTACAACTAATATAACTTATATAATATCATATAAGGAATATATAAATAGAATATTTATAATACTACCTTCTTAGTAACCATACTGTGGGGTCTCCAACCAATTTTTAAAAATTGGAAGCAGCTCTCCACATCCTCTATCTTAAACTTCAGTGTTTTTTCCAACGTAACAATGATCAAACATCAAAAACACATCATGGATTAGGTAGTGTTTGGGAAGCATTCAGCCCAAGCTTTAAATTCATTTGGTCTTGGGTGCAGGCACAAGCAGAGTGATGCTCAATTGTAATTTGTAAATGTGTTAAATGCTCTTTAAATTTGAGCTAGCTCATCTACCAAAAGGTGCAGACTGAGAAATAAGTGCTCCTAATTCTTGCACCAGTTACTTCATGTGCTGATTTCAGACAGTTCACTACTCAAATGTTTTTCGGCCACCAAAACCCTCACAGTTTCATTAGTGTAACTTAAGCAAAATCAACTCTCATGTAAAGCAAATACCTCAAGTAAACAGTAGGGAAGTAAAGCTATGTGATAGGAAATGAAGTTAAATAGTGATTACCTTCTACTAAGAGTTACTTTCCCCATCAAGTTTTGACAATGTCAAAAATCAGGACCCTATGTATTCTACAACAAAGGAAGCCTTTATCATCGCAGATTAAGTAGCACTTTCTGATACATATCCTTTCTTAAATCATGCAATTTTAAAGGATGCTGCAACAGTACTAAGATCCTATTTTCCAAAGTTAGCAAAGGCAAAGGTCCGTTACAGAGCTAGCAGAAGTGAATTTACTGCAGGGAACAGTTCTTCAGGATCACTTAATAATAGCAGGGACGTAAAGGAAGAAGAAAAGAGCAAATTGTCTTCAAAACCAAAGTTCCAGAAAATTACTAAAAGGTAAGTGGTTAGATTCTACAGAGTAATTTCCCCCTAGCTTCCCAGATTAAGGATCAGAGAAACTGACAATTACTCTAGGCTATCAGGATCATGGAAATGGCAGTCTCAAGAGTTTCTAACTAAATGAACAAGCAACATTTTAAACTTACACCAACTATATACCTTACATTCTGGTTTTCTGATATAAGTGCACATTTAAGAAAAGAAAATTCTATAGAATGTTTCCACTCCACTAACCCTATTTCTAAAGCAGCCATTAAAAAGATAATAAATAAAAACAAATATCCAGCAATACAAATGAGCAAAATCTCTCAGCCTATTTTCTTTATTTTTATTTTCAGAGAGAGAATCCATACCTTGTGAAGTGTTCTACTTTTTTCTTTTCCCTTCACTGGCATCCTGCTTTGGTCTAGCTGAACGAGCAAATTGCTGAGGTTCTGTTAAGGACTACAACTCTCAATGATAAACAGAAGTCAATCAAGAAGCAAAAAGCTATTATTTCAGCAAAAGTTAGTTTAAAAGCCTTTACTGTGAATCAATTCTACTACAGTATTAAGAATCATAATACTAGTGTCTATTAGTCCAAGATTAGGACCTCACCAATATGCAGTACAAAAAAATGTTAAGAGAAACTGTACAAGACTTTACAATACTAAGTAAAGGACTAACCAGGATCAGGTTAGATGAAAAACAGATTAACTACAGCAGGATAAATGCTTGATATTTACATGTTAATTCCCTAACTTTCATATCTTAGTAGGTATTTGGGAGGAAAAAAGGCTAAAAAGAACTACGGCCCGGGTGAACAAGAGTACAAAGAAAATTAAATAAAACTATGAAACATGTAGACGAAAAATATGGAAGGACAGAAAGAGCTTTAAAACTTAGACAAAAAAAAAACCCCAAAATAACAAAAAAAAAACCCAACACAACTGAAAAGTGTGGAGTTCTCATGTTACACAGGCCTAAAAAGTAACTGACAGTGCAACAGTTCATGCTGGAGAATCAGTCTAAATAGAGACCACTGACCCCAACAGGAACATTTCTTTATATTCTTAATTCTGCAAACACAAGCTTAGCCAAGACAAAAAGTCTTCTTAATTCAAATAAAATGTTCATACAAGCTAAATTCACTTGAATTGCTCTTGCAGGATGAAAGTGCAACCAGAGAACTCAATTTCATTGACTTAAACAAAACACATTTAGTTTCCTATTCCAGAATAGCTGCTTCTGTAAATTTTTCAACTATAAAATTGACAATAGCACACTATGCTACACTGCCTGGATTTCTTAAGGTATTTCTTCTTTCTATATATTTCTAATAAGTAGAATGTCAACAGCTAAACTAGGGACTGTCAGATTACAAAGAACGTAACAAAATGTTTCAAGAAAAAGATACAACCACCATGGGTTTTTCAAATAAGACATATCCATTTGCTTCTTTTAAAGCTTTAGCAGCTGCTTTTTCATTAGGAAGTCCAATGAAAGCCTGTCCCTTCATACGGCCTTCTTTCATCAATCGTATATCAAACCTAGAGGCAAAATTGAGAACTGGGAATTACTCATTTAGCCACACTTTCATATTTCATAGTACAAATATAATTCTCATGTTTCAAGTTGGAGAAATAGCAGCAATGGAAGTAGAGCCTACAAGCAGTAATTATGTCACTGGAGACCATCTTGCCTGGGGGAACCATGTAGTAAAAAGCAACAATAGACTGCAGGCTGGCAAATTGGTGTGCAACTGTAGTAAATACGACATATGGAAAATGATCAGATACACATTCGCAACTTCACTGATCATTCTGTGTCAGTCAGTCAATAAACAGTAAATTTTGTAATGAAAATATAAGAGTAAAATAGTAGTGCCTTCAGACATTGTTCAAAAATAATTTTATTTCTGTACTTCTGATAAATTAAGATTTTCAGAATAAATTAATTTTTAATTTATGAAGGAAAGGACAAAGATGTAGAAGAATAGAGAAAAAAATAGGGATGACCAGTTTTTAAATCAAAATTTTCACCAGTATTATAGAAGTTAAGTTGACATAAATGGCTTAATTTGAACCTAATATCAAATTAACTTACATATTTCGTTCCTCTTCTGACTGGAAGTCAACATATCTTCCAAAAATGAACTTGAGATCCTGAAATTAAATGGCAGGTGTAAGACGAAGGCTGATAAAAAGCTCTTTTGATAAATATTTAATTTGCTTGTCTGCCTACCTTTTCTTGAACTTGTTTAGCTAAATTCTTCACATAAATCCTGCAATTTGGATCACCCGGCTCATAGTTTTTGAAAACAGAAAATTTTTCCATTTCTTGAAGACAGAAAACCAGACAATGTTTTAGCTCATTACTTTGTATTTTTGCTCAAAAAATATTTTTGCAAAACTAAATTTGATCAATTAATGAAAGAAATATTTAAACCATTAGTTGCAATAAATCAAAGAGTTATTAATAGATAATTTATTCTCAGTTATACCTTCTCTAGAAAGTCTGTTTTTTTCGAGATCCCTTCTAGAAATAAATTCTGATGGGATTTCATCCTCCTCCTCTTCAGTTTCCATTTTATCATTTGAACTAGGAGCTGGGAAAATCCTTCCAAAGCCTGTATTATTGATTTCTTCTGTGGCTGCACAAATGTCTGAAATTCAACACATTATGTAAGTCGCCTGTATGCTTATTCGCAAGACTATCACCAGCAAGCAGAAGAGCATTCTCCTTTCAGTAATATTTTAATACAGTAGACTTTGTAAAGCAATTCAAACATATCCTTAAAGACATGTCTTAATCCCTGGTTTGACAAACACACCTGCTCTATATTGTCCTATAAAATCAACTGTACTGCAAACAAACACAATGGAATGTGCCAGTTAAGAAAAAAAATAGCCTTGCTGCTCATGCCCATATTCATTTCAATGGCATATCTAATTTTCATTCAAAGAAACCGTGTATTACTGTAGAGTACCAAGAAACGCAGACTGACCATAACCCTATAAGAAACCATCAGCCTCATTGCTACTATTGGCCAGCATTTTTATAGCAGATAATCAGTGCATCACAGAGGAGGTGTTGGCAACCACTTGAATGCTGCTCTCTAAGAGCTGGAAAAGGAAAATCTGAAATTAGCTTGGTACATTCCATTACACAATACTGAGAATGCATTTGCAACATTTGATAAAAAACACCTTAAAAGAGTGCAATTCACCATAAACACAGAACACATAGGAAAGAAAGAGACCTTTATAGTCCTCTAGACCCTATACTGTAACAAAGCACAGAGTTCTGGGCTTTAACATGGGGGAAAAAGAGCAGATGCAGACAAGATGCCAGTTGTTCTTAAACCCCATATACACTGTTTATGAAAGCTCCAATACAAAAGATGAAAAAATAATTCCCTTGCCTAAATTTCAGCAGCCCTCTACACTGAAACCACAACTGAATTATGAACGCTTACCATTTTTTAATTCTTTTTCTGAGTTTATCTGAAGAACAGATGGGATGTCAGTAGTAATATGGAACTCAATTTTTTTATGACCTACATGCTGTGGCTGCTCAAAGACATCTGAAGGTGACAGTGTAGGATGCAAATTACTGTTTAAAACAAGAACATGTTAGTTAGAGTCAAACACTTATAAAAGCATTGTCAAATACAAGATTTCTTCCAGACAGATTTTGTACTGTTGTTTACGACATATACATGAGTTCTCCACTTCATAAATTTCACCCAGTATAGTTCAAGTTGATTAAAACACTGCAAATACAGTAGCTATGACTGGTAGTGAGAACAGAACCAAGTATTACATACAATATTACGTTATGGGCAGGTACTTATGGAAACCTCTATCAGTAAGTTAATTTACAAAAAATAACTGGACTTGCTGCTGCTCTCCCATACTGTAGAAAATATACATATTTTCACATTATATACTGCATATATACACACACACACTATTCATATATATATATATGTATACTATATAAATAAATCACTTGGAGGAAGAAGGCAGCTATTAGTAAAAATGCATTCACAACTGATCATGCCCACACAGAAGTATTACACTGGTACCTACTGTGTCATAGTATTGCACTTGCAAAACCCAAAATTATTTAAAACAAAATCCACTGTTTATTCTTCCAGTACCACCTTTCATTTTGTGTTTCAAATTTTTATTTTAAGACTTATTTCAAACAATAAATCCAGATTGCTTCTGTGAGGGCCATGATGCGCAATTGTTTTGCTTTAGGAAAGAGGGATTTTTATTAGTTTGATAGCAAGAGAAACACAGAGCTGGAACCAGGCACACTTTACAGATAAGGGTTGTTGAGCAGGCTTGAGTTCAATTACATGACACTTTGAACCTTTAGAGCAATAAATTCAAGCATGAGGATAAGGGAAGACCAACTTCACTACTAAGTTTATATATCAGTCAGGAATGTTTGTTTTAGAACAGCAATACTTAAGCAAACATGATACACAGACTGTCATTTAGTAAAAGGAATAATCTGAAAAAGTACTAAAAGCACAGAAATAATACAAACCTGTGGGGAGTACAGACAGGAACATTCAATAAGTCTTTAATTCTTTGCTTTTTTCTAACACCACGCCTCTTTGTGTTTATTGGTCTTTTAGGCTGAAGGGTTGCTAATTCCATCAACTTGGTCATTCTATTTTAAACAAAATTTTAAAAAGAACCAAAGTGGTTTACAGTTTATTTGAAAATACTTATTTTGAAAACTCTCTCCCTTCTTTAAAGCCCCTGAAATACAGCTTTTCAGAACACAGTTATAAATCCAGCTACCTTAAGACCAAAACTACATTAAACTATAACACACACAGCAAATAGATAGAACACTTAAGTCATCAATCAGAACTGTAATGAATTCAATGACGACCCTTCCTTCCCCAAGCATGCACCTGATTTCGACATCAAAGCTGTGAAACTGCTAAGAAGCCCTAAGCTGAACCATTTTTTAGAATATTACTTCCATTCAGGAGTGCCTTTTTTCCAAATCCATGTACTCTTTCTGAATGCAGGTGAAGGACTTTGATTTACTTTTCAGTTTAAACAGCAACTAAAGAAAATTAATTTAGTATTAATTTAAAGATAAAAAAAAAAACAGCTATGATGCAATTCAGTCCCAAAACTGCAAGAGAATCCTCAGTACACATAATCTCCTATTAATATTACTCCTAGTAATCACACGCTGATGTGTAAAGAACATTTTGGAAGTCAGAGTGCACCTAAGATTCAGGCTGAGTAGTTCACTCAGTAAAGATGTGGAAAAATGAAGAAACTAGGAAACAAGATAATTATTTCTTCCTTCTATCTGCACTCTATTCATTCCAAGTTTTTGTTTTGTTGGGTTTTTTGGTTTTTTTTAGACATGGGAACAAATGATAATTTGCATACCATTTAGCCATTTTCATTCTCTTACTGTGATTCAAAACAGTACTGGTTTTCTGTTCTAAAAGTCACTCTGGAGCTTCCTTAAGCACCTAGAAAGGTTATCTATATATCACAAATGTTAACAGATTCCACCACTTGCTGAACTAAAAGCTAGAAAAGTAAAAATAAAACTTTATAAGACCCCAAATGCTTGCAAATGGCTGTAAAATACATACCTCTCCTTTTCTTCATCATTATCGCTTTCATATTCTGACTCCTCTGCACTAGATAGTTGCTCTTCTTCCTCGTCAGGCAAAGGAGGTTCTTCAGGAGGCAAAGGTGGGATTGGGGGTGGTGGTGCAGGCACTGGTAAGTATTCCTCATACTAATTATATGAGAAAAAGTTTAAAAAAAGGAGCAACTAAATGTTTCAAGAAAAAACAGGCATATCATGTTTTACTTAATAAAAACAGTCAAAGCAATAAATTAAAAGATGACAAGAAGCATTTTTTGAAGTATGTTTACAGCGTTTTATATGCTAAACTACATTACCAATGATAACATCCCACAAGAATTGCTGCTTTCTGAAGTGTAACTGAAAGTTTTCATTCTTTCAATCTGAGCAGTTAAAAAAAAACCAACCATGGCCCTAGCTTTTCAGTTTGTACTCAATTGTAAGGACTTGCCTGAGAGGAACGCAGTCAAAACATATAGGAGGAGGCCTAAGCAGCTAAACCTCAGTTTCTACACTGAACCTTCCACTACTTATCAAAGTTACAGTTCTATTTCTGTATGGAGCGAGAGCTTTGTGAAAGGAATTACTTTTTTCATTGAGACTGCAAAAACCCCATATAAGAAATGCCCTATGTGCAAAATGATCTCTAGCCCTACTTTCAACAATCTTACTACGCTAAACAGCTACGTTCTGCATATCCTTGGTTCCATAAGGCACTAATGACTTCTGGCATTAGAAATACTCCGTGCCTTTTAGAAACTTCTCTAGGAATTTTGAGGACTGGCTTCTCTCCTTACTACACTTTGCATGACTACTAAAATCACAATGCGTATCCTGGTCCAAAGGAGGCAATGAATAAAATTATTCCTAGAAAAGCAGTGTGAATTCATTTATTTGATTGATTTATATCATGGTTTTCTTTACCAGCTAACTCCCCTCTTACCAGAGGCAGATGCTCCATTAAGGCAAACACAGTTTAGTGAAATACAACTTCACTGTATCCAAATAATGTAAGCTATCACTATTAATGCAGGTCCTCACATGTTCTACCTTCCACTGGCAGTCAGTTAAACTACTCTATCTATTCTCTCAGAGAACACAGACTACAGAGCCAGTGTTTCTATTTGTCTTCAAAACCAGCTCTGCCTCAGCTGGTTTCCCTCAACCCTGCCTCTTTCAAAAAACATCCTGGAACAGAGCAAGTCAAATCCAAAAGAACTGCATAACCTCACCAAATATCTGAATCTAATCAGAACTCCAAAGAAACACACAGATAAAAACTTAACACACCTTTGTAAGGCAATGAGCTAATGGTTTTCTTTATTTCCTGTATCTGTAACATGGCGCTCCTTTTTAGAAATATTCCAGCTACTACCATACACATATATTTCTTTATTTGAAGCGTAAAACAGACTTGTTTAGAAGACTAACATGCATATCTTACCCAATGAAATACAGCAAAATTTGCTATCTTCTAGAGATTTCTCCAACTTTACGTTTGAACTTAGATCTCCTACCATGTTTGCTAATATTTTGAATTGTGAATCCATTTTAGGGTACTTAAAACACATTTAAAAAGTTACCATGGGAGGGCGAGCAGTAATTGGTCCAAAAGGTGGAGGAAGATTCATTTTATTCATAAGATGAAGTACCTGAAATGATTTACAATAAGTAAGATTTCCTTTAAATAAATACAAAAATGAAAATACTTCCTTGCTAGGTATAAGACTATAATTTCTGGCAAGTGTAAATCAGTATAGTTTTAATGAAGACACAATTACATCGGTTATTAAACAAAAGCCTGCACTTGATATCCAACGCTAATTGTAAATATGAGCAACACCCTAAAAAAGGCAATCAAAAAAAAGTAAAGTATCTTCTCAGAATAAAATTCCAGGTACTCAAGTCACATCTAATTAAGAAGAACATATCAAGCTAAGTTTTCAGTGTCAATGAAGTAACAGTTACTTCAGATCAATGAAATCTTACTATTTCAACATAGCAAGAAATTAACATTGTCACGAGAAAATTAACTTAATATCTAGTGTGACAAAAAGTATTTCTGTTGATAATTAAAAGAGGAAAACCAAGATGTTTTCATTTTTACACTTTCTTTTTCTGCCATTTCTGACTTACCTGGACATAAAATTTGGGCACGCTTGCCAAGGCATTTGCTATATTTGCTAGAATTGTACTTGAAGGTGGTGGATACAAATACTTGAGGCAAGAATTGATGGGAAAGGTGAGGCTGAGGAAAAAAAGATTAAAACCAAGGAATCTTAGCACCATTGTGACATAATGACTGATAACATTTAATGATTACTAAAGGCTTAACTATTCATTACAACTGAAGCATTATTTTCCCTAAAACAGTTTTGGGCCACTTACATTATGGTTTTAACATGAGAGAACGATCCCTTAACACACGACAGACTTACTGAGCTTCAGCATAATGAAAGTACCAACATAGGCTGAAAGCCTAAAGCACACAAAAACAATCAACATGTCCAAACACAGAGGCACAGCATAGCACGCTCTACAAACATCAAATTCAGTGATCAAAGTGCTGAGTTTATTAACCCAAAAAGAAATTTATTCTTCACGTATGCAAAAAAGCAAATGTGGAAAAAAATAAGAAACCTTTGAAAAACTAGAAGTCAACAGTATTAACACTGGGACAAGCTACTCAGTCCTTAAACTCTTCCTGAGACAGCAATGAATTTGTGCTAGAAGGCTATTATGCAATCCGCAACTTCATGGCTCAAAGCGTCAGTTGCTACTCAACTGTGAGGGTTCTAAACTTGAAATACAATTTCATCTGCGTGACAATTCCTATAGCTATGCATACAGAACAGTAGTATTCTGTAAAACAGAACAAGAGAAAATGCAGCTTATCGCATTCTCTCTTGCTCAACATAACTCTTATTTCAAAAATAATTATCATATTTTGCTACAGTTTAAGACAAAAAAACCCACTAACCCATGGTTGGGTGCAATTCCATTCTCTATTTTAACACAGTTTGGCTCCTTCTTCTCTTCTTCTTTCACTGGTTCTTCTAAACTGAAAAGTAATTTAGCATTAATTAAAACAAGACAAAATTTAATTGCCTTACATAACACATGAAATGTGTTTAATGTCTTAAATTAAAAACATAAGATATAGATTAGCATAGTATTTTTATCAACGACTTCATTAATTAAGTATTAACACTTGTAGACACTCACAGGAGCTAGACATCTAAGGTTTACATAAATATTTATGCAGCTTTAAGTAAATCTCCCTATATTTAAACACTTCTGACTTAAATTTTCTCACAGGGAAAGAACTAAAATTATGTTGCTTCCTATTCAAAAACTCTTACTCTCTGTTCAGAGACTGTATAAAACCAAGTTGAATTATTGACTTGTTCACATTCAGAGTGGAATAAATAACTTAAAACCTCCAAATTTATTTTAATTAAGCATTATCACATAGTTTCTATCACTTAGATACATATGACACAAGTAGACTTGAAAGCCTAATGATACAATGGAAACCACAGTTCTTACTCTTACTATCATCAGGATTTTTTTTTTAATGTTACATGTTCTTTAACTATTTGAAGAATTATTCAGACAGCTTTGTTCTGCTCATGATTCACATAGATATATGCAAATCAACTCCAGCCTAGAAGACAGTAGCTATAATAAGTATAGTCTTATACAGCTATGCAAGCAGGGGTCAATTCTGCCAGGCTCTTGATTTGGAGCAATTATTTATTGCACGCACTGCTTAAGAGCAAAAGAAAATTATAATTCTGACAGTGAACCTGCACAATACAGAGGTCGGCTTACACAGACTAGAGTCTTGCTCTATAAATGAACAATGAACAGGAAGATCTGTTCATTAGTATATTAGCAACTATAGGAATAAGAATGGGAATTATTACATGATTATACTAAACACAATAATACTAACAGATGGAACACAGTCACTTCATCTATAAATATGAACCTGCCTGTTAACACTTTAAATGGTTATGATTTATCCCTTGATTTCACAGTACTACAAAAGTATCATGAATACAGAATATCCTTTCCTTGACCACAAACATAGAAACTAAATTAATATGCACATACCTGTTACACTTCTCTGAGACAGACGGCTGGCTAACTATCTGCACACTATCTTGCTCCTTCGCAAATTCAACAACTAAGGTGTGGCCTAAAAGTTTCAGCTGATGCAGTCTTGACAAAGCCTTCAAATAATTATGGAGAAAATAAAGAAAGGTAAGAGGAAAAATATCAGAACTATTTCAAAGCATAACTGTTTTTCTTCAGTTGGCAAACTAGCAATAGGATGCAGCCCCTGCTGCTTTAAGGTAATTCTGTGCCACTACACAGTCAGTTCTGCACCGTTTCTGCCTTCAAAGAGGCCTTGGCAGCCTCTTTCCTGCTAGCAGGAAGACAAAGCTCACAACTATAACCACTGAAGAGACTTACGTCAACTGAACACAGTAGTGAGCCTGCAGCCATAAATATGATACTTATTACATAGCCTAGTAAATCACTGTGATTTCAAGTAATCAATCTCTTGCTCATGAAGTACAAACTCATTGAGCTTCGGCTAGTAATAGCTGGGAATTTTAAAATCAAGATTCTTAACAAAGACATTAGGCATCTCCAGCATTCCGCACATCTAGAGCATGATGGGCCGATAACTGTCCTCAGCTCGCACAGAGCAACCTAAATTCACCACTGTTCACCTGATAATCTTTGTAACTTTGAGCACTACTTTACAGCATCAACTGAAAAAAATAAAAGCAACACCAAAAAGACCCAGGGTTAAAGAGGGAAATTGAGGACACAGGCTTTTTACCAAATTCGTATTTCAAAAGCATGATTAGTATTACTTTTTTAGCATCCATGTCCCCCATTAACATGGTAGCTTTTCTTATCAAAATTAGGCATTCAAGGCAGTCTTGAACTGAGAACATCACTATGTCTGAATTTTATGGCAAATACGTAATTATGCAGAAGACAAGTAAATAATGTTTGGTTTATACTTAACATGTAAATGCACATACACACTAGACAAGGCCATGATCAGTTCCAAGCCACGTAATTTTGTGACCTGGAAGTGATGTGTTGTATAAGACAACTTCCATAAGCCCTAACCCAACATTTCTTATGACTTTACATAAGTATTCATTTCTTCAAATCCTTCAAGCACTACCTGAAAAAGAACTCTAATGTTACGTTGCTCTGTAGTTTTTTACCCCAACAATGAGTACCAGATGATGTGTAAAATATTCCAGAGTACAACTGACAATTCAGAAAAGCACTTTGCTAAAACATTCAATAACAAACTCAATACAAACCTTCGCAGCTGCATTTTCACTGGGAAAGGTTGCAAATGCAGTATGTTTCTGGAAAAAAAAAAAACAAACCAAAAAAAATGTCATAGAGAATTCAAATAAATATGGTAAGAAATTGCAAGTAAAAAATATATCCACAAGTAATTAGTGGATACAAGTTTGCATATTTAAGAGCTTCCAGACAGGAGTCAGTTAAGTCCTACGTGGAGTAAAGATGGAGTACTGAAGAATTTTTTTCTTAAGAATTTAGAACAGGCACCTTATCCATTAAGAAATTAAGGCAGGAGTTCAGTAATTTGAGGAATATAAAAAAATAATTTTTTGTTTTCTTCTAGAGAGCAAAAGCCATCCTAATCTGCAAGGAAGTATATTGACAAAGAAGTTTATACCTTTTTTCATAAAGGAACATATATTTCAGCACCTCTGAGTAGAGTATTATCACCAAAGCAATTCCTAAAAGCGTCACTTTTCCTGCTATAAAAGTCATAGCTACCGTAATGCTCTGACACTTTCAATGGTTCCTAATTAACATTTCCTCTTACTTTTTAAGTATTAAAACACCTTAAGCTTTCCAAAATAGACCAAGCCCTCACTGAATACACAGTTCACCTTAAACTTAAATTTGTTGTAACACACTTAACTACTTGTCGCTACGTGATTCAGTATTAAAACCTCAAAATGTCAATAGTTACAATAGCAGCTATCAGAAGAGTCACCATCATAGAATCATAGAACAGTTTGGGTTGTAAGGAACCTTAATGATCATCCAGTTCCAACTCCTCTGCCATGGGCAGGGGCACCTTCCACTGGATGGGGTTGCTCAAAGACCCATGGCTTTGAACACCTTCAGGGACGAGGCATCCGCAACTTCTCTGGGCAAGGTGTGCCTCACCATACTCAGACTACAATACTTCTTCCTAATATCTAATCTAAATCTCATAGAATCACAGAATCACTGGGTTGGAAAAGACTCACAGTACCATCGAGTCCAACCATTCCCATCAATCACTAAACATGCCCCTCAGCACCTCGTCCACCCGTGCCTTAAATGCCTCCAGGGAAGGTGACCCAACCCCCTCCCTGGGCAGCCTCTGCCAGTGCCCAATGACCACTTTCCGTGAAAAATATCTTCCTAATGTCAAGCCTGAACCTCCCCTGGTGGAGCTTGAGGCCATTCCTCTTGTCCTGTCTCCCCTCTTTCAGTTTAAAGCCATTCCCCCTCAGCCTATTACTGCACTCCATGATAAACAGCTCCTCTCTAGCTTTCCTGCAGGCGCCCTTTAAGTACTAGAAAGTCGGTATTTTTAATATCCTATAAAAGAGAGCATGAGCCTGACACAAGCTGAGCACATCATTTACCTGCGGTTCTGCAGGAATATGAGGCTCCTTCCAAGCAGCATTCATTACCAGACAGATGCTGCTATGTTTTTATTTTTTGTAATTTAGGGCAAGAAAAACGCTAAAATAAAGACCTGGAGAGACAGCCCCGTGAATCTGCACCCTACCAACAGACATTTCCGCACCTCTTTTCCACAACCTTACTCCCAACAGGCAAGATGCCCAGGGCCGCAGGGAGGCGAGCGGGGCGCCGGCCGCCCCCCTGCCCCGCCGCCCCGGCTCCCGCCCCGCGGCCCCGCTCGGCCCCGCGTTAAGGGCGCGGCGCCCGGCCCTCACCAGCCGCCCGTGGTCCGACAGGACGCGCACGGACACCGCCCCGAAGTGCTTCAGCAGGTCCTCCTTCTCGGCCGCCGCCAGCTCGGCGGGCAGGTGCCGCACCAGCAGCGTCCGGCCCCGCCGCCGGGCCACGCCGGGGTGAGGCGGGACGCCGGGGGGTGGAGGCGGACCGGCCCCCAGCCCCGCGCCGCCCGCCCGCGCCTCCTCGCCGCTCGGCGCCGCCATCGCAGCGCGCCCGGAAGCGAGGAGGCGGCTCGTGCGAGGGCGGAACCCGCGCCCCGAGTCTCGCGAGACTAGCGGCGCCGCGGGGCGGCGGGTTCGGGACCCGCCGGGGCCGGGTGGGACCTCGCAGTGTGCGGGGCGCCGCCCGCCCCCTCGGTGTGCGGTGGTGCCCGCGGCTCGGACAGCGCCGTGCGTCACTGGGGTGACGCCTCAGGGAAGTGGTAGAGGAAATCCGCCCTAATTCGATCTGAAATAACGATCTGAAATAAGAGAGAGAGAGGGGATGTGTGCCTGCTTCCCTGCCCTTAACGGGAGGAGCTTCATGGAATTCATAAAATGGGTTGGGTTGGAAAGGACCTCGAAGCTCATCCAGTTCCACCCCCTGTCCGTGGGCAGGGACACCAGGCTGCTCCAAGCCCCATCCAACCTGGCCTCGAACACCTCCAGGGATGGGGCAGCCACTGCTTCCGTGGGCAAACTGTGCCAGCGCCTCACCACCCTCACAGAAAAAAATTTCTTCCAAATGTCCAATGTAGTTGTACCCTCTTTTAGCTTAAAACCATCCCCCTGCCTCGTCCTGTCACGGCAGTCCCTGATAAAGAGCCCCTCCCCAGCTTTCCTGAAGACCCCTTTAAGGCTGCTGTGAGTTCTCCCCAGAACCTTCTCTTCTCTACGATGACCAAGCCCAGCTTTCTCAGCCTGTACGGCAGATGCTCCAACCCTCTGATCATCTTCGTGGCCCTAGGCCCACTGTTAACAGATTCATGTCTTTCCTGTGCTGTGGACTCCAGAACTGAACCCAGTGCTCCAGGTGAGGTCTCATGGAGCAGAGTAGAGGGCAGAATCACCTCTCTTGACTTGCTGGACACCCCCCTTTTGATGCAGCCCAGGATACAGCTGCAAGCACACATTTTTGGCTCATACAGTTCTCACTAGCATATACCTGAAAAGACTTAGTTTTTCCTTCTGCCACTTTATCTGAATGGCAAGGGATTAAGATTTTCCTGGCACAGATGTTAATGTGCTGCTTCTGGAAAGCAGCTGTTGAGTGTCTGGCAGAGGCAAGCAGCCTGGGCAAAGCAGAGCTGTAATGACACACTGTGCCTACAGGGATGAGAGGGATGCTGTAGCCTGAGGAGTGAGTATAAACCAGCTCCTACTGAAAACAGACATACTGATCCAAAGCAGGTTGTTTGGGTTTTTTTCCCTTTTTCTCAGCCTGAAGCTTTGACATCAAAACTGGGAAAAAATTCCCCGAAGTTGGCTAATGAAAGCTTAGGTCTTGCCATATCTCATCAGCTGGTTGCAGGCTGGCAAAAACACCACCTGCCTAGATCACTGTTGCTACTGGCTCTGGATCTGACAGAACCATAGAGCCTGGTGCAGCTGTGCGAAGTCTGAAAGACTTGGCCTTCCACTGGGCAGTGAGAGCTCAGGGGGCGACCCAATCTGTGGGACTGCACTCTGGGGAGAAAATATGTTTTGTAGGCTGTGCAGTGTACCTGGTGAATAGAGAATGAGCATTTATTGAATCTTTCAATAGAATAAATAAGGCCTTCAATCCATAAAGACCTCAAGGCTCCTTCTTTTCTTTGAAGAGTCATAATGGACCTGGGACCTGTATCTGCAGTACACGTTAGAATCATAGAATCCCTAGGCTGGAAAAGACATTTGAGATCCTCAAGGCCAGCTGTACCTGTCCACTACTAAACCATATCCCTAAGCACTTCATCTACCCCTCTTTTAAATATCTCCAAGGATGGTGACTCAGCCACATCCCTGGACAGCCTGTTCCAGTGCTTGATAGTCCTATCAGTGAAGAATTTTTTCCTAATGTCCAATCTGAACGTCCCCTGGCACAGCTTGAAGGTATTCCCTCTCGTCCTATCACCTATCACTTGGGAGAACAGACCAACACCCACCTCTCTACAACCTCCTTTCAGGTAGTTGTAGACAGGGATAAGGTCTCCCCTCAGCCTCCTCTTCTCTAGGCTAAACAGCCCCAGTTCCCTCAGCTACTCCACCAAATTTTGAAACAGCGTTTGTATGCTTAAGCATGTCTTGTAGCATAGAAGTAAGAAACCATCTAGTGTACCACTTCTTTATAGTAAACTGCTACTTTTAACACTGAGATGTCAATCAAACCAAATTACCTTTCACTTAATTTGTTGAGAGGAAGATCTACTATACATGCTGCATTTCATCATTTTTCAAAGTCCATTCTCAGGTTACGTGTCTAAAGCTAAGGTGTTGTATTTCACATCTTAAAACAGGTGTCAACAACCTTTCAGGTGAAAGCACAAAATACACCTCTGCATAAGCTGAGTGCCTGTTTTTTTTACTCCCAGGCGATCAGGTTCAGGACCCATGCTTATTGTGTGTTATACTTCTGTCCAAGATGCTGTCTTTTTCCACCAAATACAATCAATGCTTTATCTGCAAGTATAGCTTCATTATAGATCATTGGGATGTGAGATTTCAGACATGCTGCCTTATATTGAAATGAGGAGCCTGCGCACTCAGTTATACGCTGCCATTCCAGAAGTAATGGATGTTTTGTAATACTTTTACCAAGCTGTTTGACACCACAAGATCTAGCAATTGCAATCTGCCATTCTCCCTTTATCCTGCCTCCTGCCTTGTGGAATGATGTCTACAGCTATGTGAGGAACAATTGTAGGTGATAAAAAAACAGCTGAGGGAGGGGGAATCTTTGTTTTCCTTCAGAAAGATGAATGTATAACAAGCAAATGGCTTTTAGGATGATAATATCCACAGTAATATCAATTTAGTTCTCCAGAGCTGCAAATCTGGCTCTTGTCAAAATTAATTCTTTCACTCTCATCCTGGTTTGTTGGGTTTTTTTAATTTATATATTCTCTGCCTTATTTCAAAGGTCATCAAGAGAGACTTGTTTTTATCAAAGATTGTCTAGTACAAGATGTTTATTACCTGTGAATCAGAGTTAATTCATCATATAGTTAATTCATCATTACTTTGACTTCAATGTTTAAAGTGTGTAGTGACTTTAATATTTGTATACCAAGTCTTTGGCACAAAAAAAAAAAGCCATTTAAAGCTATACATAAATTTCATTGCATTTCAATTATATGTTGGTGTATGCCTTTTCTCAAAATACCAAAAATGCTGATCTGTTGAGCATTAGCTCTTCAGGATGGTATCAGTGCTGACTGCTGTTCTGCCATTGCATCCTTTAAAGCAGAACTCAGTTTGTGGATCATGGTGCAGAATAGATTCTATCGATTGGCTGATAAGGAAATATATTTCTTCTGTTGAAGAGCATGAGGACCACAAGGGAAAATAAACCATATAATTTTCAAATATGGCTTCATCACAAGTAGAAGTGTGTGTATCAAAAAAATATCCAGTGGCAGGGTGCTCAACCTTATTCTTGGCAGAGATGTCAAGAAAAAGCTAAAGTAATTTCAAAGTATGGGTACAATCTTAGCTCTCGAACTCCACATGAATCAACTGACCTGTAACTGTACAAACAGTGACTTGCAGAACTGTAGTACATGCAGCCAGGACTGTTTGACTGGTTCTCTGAGTAAGATCTGCTTCTACTTTTCCTTGATAGACTCAAAATACAGACTGAAAATACTGTATAGAACTCCAGTTTCTACAAAGTTTCTACAACTGCTCTTGTATGTTTACATACCATTACAGACAAAATGAGAGGTTGATAAGAATGTCTCCATGTGCCACATTGATTTCAAGGCCTCTGCTGTCATGCTTGGCCTGTCTTAATGCATTAGAGTGATAAATATCTCATCCAATATAGAATGACTACTTGTTACTACATTTCATATGAAATCGCTTTCTCAGTACAGAGGTAAACAAAAGTTAATGAAATTGGGAATAGCCACCTGATAAGAAAAATTGATGTAGCATCTAAACAAGTTAAGACAAAGCTCCAGACAGGTCTTCATGAATTCAAGCAAAGCAAGTCTGACATGCTTCAGTCCCGAGGCTTTGCAAGTTCAGTGAAAGCCTCTGGTTCATTATTAGTAACAGCAATACTGTATTTACTGGCCTAGAGGGTAACATCCTATATTACTAGGTCATTATTGCAATAACAACTCTGTAGATCAAAAATATTGGAGTTCTAGGCAGTATTGCATGTTATTCAGACTCAGTTCCCAAAAGGTACTTTTTCTGCTTTATTTCTTGCGAGCTAGGCAAAGCAAGCAGGGCATATGTTAAGAGCTTTAGAAGCCTCAGGACAAAATGTTTTAATTGCTGAAAGAAAAAAAAGGAAACTACAAGAGCAGCTTTGAGACATAAATGGCAGAACTGCTGGGGAAAAATTGGCTTTCGTGGTGGCAGTCCTGTAACTTTCTTCATATTAATATGAATAGTGTAGAGTAACAAAGTCACTTTAGAAATAAGGTCACAAGGACCAGAATGCTGCCTAAAAGAAGAGATTTGTTACTGCTAGCATCAGGTATACATGTTACAGAAGCTTCAGTCATGGTGATGAATTGAATTGTTATGTACCGTGTTGGCATAAATATAAACTCCAAGAGACCTCACGATGACTGCTAAATGTCATTTCACTTGTACATTTTGTACATTTTATGGAGGGATCTATTTCCATGTGGAGTTTATCTGAATACAGTTATATAAAAAACAAGAGTACATGATTTATCCTCAATTAGTGTAGTTTATCAGATTTCTTTTCGGTGAAAAAAAAAAGAGAAAGTAGACTTTTTTTTTAAAAAGCCTTAAGCTAGGTAACTGCTTTCCTGGGCTTCACCTATGATGCTCCCTGAAGTGTCAGTAGACATTTTCTTTATGCTTTTAATTTTTCTGTCTGAATAAAGTACCAAATCAATGGATAATTCACTTTGAATTCTGCTTTTTGTATTTGACCACTAGATGATGCTGTGACTCTTAATTGCAAATGATACTGTACTGTTAATATTTTGCTGCTATTATACAAATCCATATAGATCATATCTTAGGAGTAGCTCTTTCTGCTAATACTGAGGATATCATAGGATTCTAGAAGCTGTGCATATATATATTCTTCACAGAAGAAGATGTGGACTGCTTTGAGTAAAAACATTTGCAAAAAGAAAGTACACCGAGATGAGATTTGATGTGTTTAATTCAGATTTATATTTATATTTCAGTCTGTTTATCTGACCTACATAATTAGTGGGAATGGTGGGTTTAGTTTTAGAATTTATTTTTTTATGTTGTAACTGTATCTAGAATTAAAAGTGACATTTCTGTTTTGCATCTATTGCTAAAAAATGAGATGATCTTATTTATTTCCATAGGCATTATTTCTGATTTCTGTTGCCATAAGTAATTTCACCTTTTTATATTAAGAAGTTCAGTGGTTGAATCCTCACTGTTGGGTCTCTCAGCCAAGAGCTCCATTAGACTTTCAAATAAGACACCATCTTAATGATCTTCTCAAAGTGATTTCAAAAGAACAGCATTATTTCACAAGAACTAATTGCTTTTCACTATTTGCCATTTTTATGAACTCCTACAAACACTTTTTAATTTCTGCAGTAATTCTTCCACCTTCTTGTGGGAAATGTTAACTATAATCAGATTAAACTGCTTGCAGTGGGCAAAACATACATGCTCAACTAGCCACCTCCTGTACAGAACAGTTAAAGGCTCCGTTCAGGTGATCCCCATATGTCAAAAACAGTGCAGGAGTGAAATCGGGATAAACAATTCAGAGTAGCCTGTATGCTAAGGCAGTATGTGTCAGTTCCAGCAAAAGAAGTTTGGGACTAGTTCAGTATCAGCCTTTCACATTTCTAGACATGCATGCAGTGTACTCCTGCTGGTCAGAGATCTGGATCTTGTTTTCAATGTGAGCAAGGAAATTTAACTCTTCGAGAGAGAAGTAGTACATAAAGCCTATTTTTCCCTCACTGAAATAGCATCTGCTAGTCATAGTGGTGCCTAATTGGGAAATTACTACATTGCTGTACAGTTCCAAACTGTATGTCCACAGAAGGCTCTGAGTTGAGTTATTATTCAACATTCATTTTAAACATGAGGTTCCTTTTTGAAAGGTCATTAACAGTTATACCGAAACTGAGTTTACACAGAATTATCGTGGTTGGAAGGGATCTCTAGGGATCATCTGGTCCAACACAGGCACATGTCCGGGCTCCTGTCACATGAGCATACTAATTCTTGGTTTAGTGTATGTTTTCTCTCATTTTCTTTGAGGCTGGATTATATAAAGGACACTGAGTTGCAGTAGTTATGCACTCATTTTACTTCCAGGTATAAACTTACTGACATCTTCAAAGACATCTAAAACTACCTTCCAGAAAGTCACTATATACTTATATAGGCAATAAGTACATGAAGTAAAAGTCCTTAAGTGAAGTATTTGTCATTAAAATTTGTTGAAAATTCTGTGCCAATAGAATAACAGTGTTAGAGACCTCAAATCTGTAGATCACGCTTACACAGTTGGAATGCGTGTGCAGTAACATATTCTAATGAGGCAGCATAATGGAGAATCACAACCTTTCTTCAGGCTTAATCAGATGCTGGTCTTAGGTTCCAAGAGACTTAGAACAAAGACTAAAAGCCACCTGTTTTCCTTCTTGCACCCCATGAGGAGGTAATTTAGACCTTTGTTTGACCTATGGTCCCAGACAGGCACTTCATGAAGTATTTATTCAGTATTAGTGAGGACATTGCCATTCTACCTGGATTTCATCTGGTGTTAAAACTTTTGATGTACAACTGTAAGGATTAAAACTGTTGCAAGAGGCTTCATCACCAGAATTTCCATTTAAATAAATCTGTATATTTTCCAAACCCTGAAGTGTCTTGGGTTTTAACAGGCTCCTATTTTGTTTGAGTGATTTTATTTTTTTTAAAGAAAACAAGTTTTGTCTTTGTGTTTGTACTCTATTTTTAGATACTAGTAGGTAAATCCATTTCTAGTCTGGCAGAACTTCATTGTCAGAAGAAGCTTCCCTGCTGCAAAAAGAATTTTCTTTGATAACTTTTTAAAGCTATCTGGAGATTTATTGACTTGAATTACAACAGCTCACTTTATCGCTAAGGCTTTGTGTAAATCACTCACACAAATTTCTTATGGGATTGTAGTGAATTTCACCCATTGTCACTGATAAATAGAAGAGCTCCAACAGTCATTAATATTAGATGTGTACATTTACTTTATATACTGGTGCCAAAGTCAGCCTAAGATTGGAGTTGGGTCATACTTAAAAGAAGGAAAAGAAAAAAAAGAGAGAATGCTGTCTCAAGCAAACTGCAAAACATACAGAGTATTCAATAGTGGTTAAATTCTTTCTAGTGAGGGGTGTCACCTTTATTGATTTAGGGACAGATCAAAGCACAAAACCATTTTCATCAGAGTAGGCACAAAGTAGTTCTACTAAAGACAACTGACAAGGATTTACTAGTGGAAGGGGGCAGAGGGATTTGAGAAAGGAGGGAGATCTGCAGCTAGAAGGCCAAGTCAGAACCTGAGAAGGGTATGAAAGGAACAGCAAACCAAAAGTCAGTTGGAAACTGTAGAGGAAAAAGGATCAGAAAACCTAAGAAGGAAAGACACAGATAAACGTATTTACCACTGTATAATGAGAAAGTATACTCAAGACCACAGACAAGCTGCACAAAAGTAAGAAGCAGGGAAGAGCACTGGCCAGTGCCTCTCTGAGGAAAAGCAAGCTAGGAGCTGAGCACACCAAAGCCAGCCTTAACAGCCAGAGCCCAGCCCCACAGCACCTGGGCAAGGTCAACAGGACATGGCCAGGGACGGTCACCATATCCAGCCAAGATTCCAGATCACAAGACAAGGTCATTTTGATGATACACGTCTGAAATCAAGGCACAGAGTCAATACACTCACATCAGGATTAGTTCCATTCATTTTTTTCTAAATAATATTCTGATTTTTTTTAAAAAAATCTGTTTTAAATTTCAACCAACATTCCTGCTAAGAAAAATTAATTTAAACTGATGTACCATAGCCAAGCTCCCAAGTTACACTTCTACTGTCAAGAAGTAAACTTCTTTTCTTCTGTTCTTCCAGGAACTAAGGACTGCCACAACCTCAGCATGCTGTCACCAGGGAAAGTAGAAGACACACTCCCTTGTGTATTTGACAAATAGCAATAAAAACCAAAACAAGAACCAAAGCAAATCTTTTATCCAGATCCTAGAAAGCACATCACTGCACTTTATACAAAAGGGTAAACTGAGAAACTGGCTCTTGTGCCTGAAATCCTGTAGCCCCGTTTATGAAGAACACTAGAGTTGTGTGACTAAAAGCACCTTAGCAGCCATTGCAATTAAATAATTGTGTAAAGAATTTCAAACCCAAACCAGGACTAAGGCCAATTTTGAATTAAAAAGTGTTGAAAGCCCTAAGACTTTTCTCCAAGGCTGTGGAAGTGCCCAGCTGAGATTCAGCCCACTTGGCTTTTGTAGTCAAGGAAGGCACTGCATTACAGTGCAGACATCTCTTTAAACCAGCATGCATCTCACAGTAAGAAGTTATGTCACTTGAAATGATGTTACACCAGCCTCCTAATAAATGTTTTTCTGAGCAGTTATAGAAGATTGAGATAAACTATAGTCTGTGCAGAATAACAAACTGGGGAAACTGGTGTTAGAATCAGACTTGGAAATCACTTACAATCCACCTTGATTTTCCTTAAATATTTTTTCAAATATATAAAGTCACCATACACTTTTGGGTTTGTGAATGAAATGTTCTACACAAATTAGTGACAGACAACTGCCAGAAAAGAAATACAAGCTTCCTATGCAATCCAGAGCAAAGTAGAGGAATTCTTATAGCAAGCAGTCTGGCCACATTTCTAATGCTGAAAGGAGTGTTCCAATGTAATATCTGGAAGTGCTTTAGTGCAATGTGGATGATTGTTTTGGCAGGTTGGCAAGAATGAGTTATAGTAGCATAATCAGCTTAAGCTAACTAGCGCTGTTGTCAGAAGTGGCATTCCCACCACCCTAGGCCACATGTTCTGCTTTCTTCCCTGTGCTGGCAGACTGCTGTTATGGTCAAAGAACTGGATGTTTCTGCTTGCTGATCTGACTGAAAGCTAACCCAACAAGAGCAGAATTGTTTAACATTAGGCATGTGCCCAAGATGCTTCTGCTACAAAACAAGCTTCTTGTCCTAGAAGAGATGTATAACCCCTCTGGGGTGATGCAGACCACGTTTAAGTTAGTAGCTTTGTTCTATGTTGGCTTTAGGGATGATAATATTAGACTTTGTGAATAACCCTTCAAATAGATTCCTATGAACATTAATATTTATATTCATTTTGAATATAGAGTTTGCAGAGTTCCTGAGGTGTCCATGTGCTAAAAAGCAGGCAAAGCTCTTCTGAGATATAATTATTTCATGCTAATATCATTTGTCCCTTGTTTACATTTTCCATCAAAGTTGAGTAGACAATCATATTCTTTACTCATGCTGTAAGCCTCTGCTTCCACTCATGAAGAAGGATGATTCCGTGGCTGTTAGTTTATAGAAATAACAGGCCATTATGTGACAGAATGCCAAATGGCTTGAATGGTTTTAGAGACATAATTGGATAACTATGGGCTTGGAGTACGTGAAAGATTTAGAAAGATCTAATTCCTAAGTCTTCTACAATCCATTTAATCTGTCTGTTTTGAGCAGATGTCATGATATGATATTTCTGAGTTTTTTTGTATTTTTTTTTACATTGAGTAAGCCTCAGGAATAGCAAACTAAGAGTTTCACTAGTGTTTTTACCAAAAGGTTTGCTATTCTAAGTATGTTAAACTTTTTTTCTTTCTTTTTTTAACTTTAGGTACGCCTTAGGAATGCCAGACTTAAAGCTTCTCTAATACTTTTACCGTAAGTTTTCCATTCTAAGTATGTAAACTTTTTCTCTTGTTTTTCCTTAAACATTAATAAAGGTCATAGTGCTGCATGCTGAATCAACTATATGTATTTCCTGTGAGTTGGATTTTATTTCCAAATTCGCTGACCTGACTGCTGTGTATGAGTTCCTCTCAGATGGCCATCTGGGAGACATCTGTTAAGCTGTAATATACCCCGGACAGGGAACACATCCTACGGTACAAATGCAAAAAGTTGAGGTAACCTTCCACCTCTTTACAAGTGTTATTTAATAAATGGAGAACAGTAGATAATAAAACACTGATCAAGTTGCTTGGATTCTATCCATAACTGTGGATAAGACCTACTTATGAATTTGGTGACCCTGTATTTGATTACAGAAAACAGTAATTCAACATCTTTGTTGCATAGCTATCTGACTTTTTTTATAGCACTATGTTTCCTTGTCTTAAATAAAATTAAAAACATAATTCATGTGGAGAACTGAGTTGTCTCATTCCTTTCAGCTATCCCAACAGGCTTTAAGAGATTAGTATTTCAGCAAATGACCATATAGGTTTTACCATATATATTCAAGGATTTTTGCTGGTTCCCCAGCTGTATTTTTATAAACTTTATTAGTCTTAATTAAAAAAAGATAATCTCTTACAGAAATGCATACACAATCTAAGCAAAAAAAACCAACTCTCTATGGAGATAGAGGCTCTACCATGCCTAGATGTTGACTTTCAGAAAATATCCAGATTAAAAAACTCCCCATTAGCTATATTTTAGCTTTATGCCAGCACTCTGCAGGCAAGTTCATTCCTTCCCATCATGAATCCATTGATTTGTCTTGTTTTATTCTAGTATTATAAAAATGATCTATTTGAAAAGACTGAAAAACCTCACTACACCACAGATGATGTAAGGCTTGAAATAACTTGTATCTTTTAAATTCAAACAGTAGGTTTCAAATTAAGAAAATTTATATTTTCCTTGAGGAGTACATTGGTATAGCACATCTTATGACATTAGCAAGTTAGTACCAGCCTTATCTGGTTCATTAATGTGGCATAATACATAGCCTCTCTGCATTTAAATCCTTCACTGCTGAAGAAGAGCAATTCCCAGTGCATATCACTGAACCAGAGCAATTCCCTGGTGTATTATACTGTGAAATAAATCTCTCATTGACACCTAACACAGTAGTTCTATGCAACAGCAGGAATGGCCTTGCTAACTATAGTGTTTCCACTGAACACATAATTTTAGTAAGTATAACATGACGTGTTTGTTTGGCTTATGGAGAGGATATGGAAATGAGTTTCAGGAATATTTTTGTTTTAGTAATCGTACTTGCCTATGATTATGTTTAAATAAAAGTAAATCTCAAATTAAGATCTTTCAAATAGTTTCATCCATAAAAGCAGTTCTCTTATTACTTACAGTATGTGCACTGCAAATTTGTTCAGTGAGGGAAATTAAAGTAATTCATAGAAGCCTAAAGTAAAAATTATGTAGTTCCCTATTATCGTATAGAGGGAAAGCCGTTATTACAGAAAATTAAAGAAAAGCTGGAGTCTGGAAAGCATTATGTCTCGTGTTGGTGCTGTATTGCAACAAAACAGAGCAACAGACATAATGTGATATCCAGCTTTCTAATAATCTCTTCTTCTTCCTCCTTACTGTTTGGCTGGGAAGTGTGAGGACGAGTGTGAGTGTGCTCAGCCTTCAGTTGCAATGTCCTAACCACATTCTAGACTGACCTGCAGATCTGCTAGGATTTTCTTAATTATCTTGGACAGCTGTGCTTTCCACGATCATTAGATTGTGCTAAGCTTTTCTCCTGTACAGGGTCTAGTACAGTCTGTACTTTTGTAAAACACTCAGAAAAGAGTCTTTTGGTCGCATTCTTCAGCAAAACCATGCTATGGTTAACGTCACCAGAAGTAAAGTCTTTAATAGGACTTCATCTTTCTGTAATAAAGATCTGAATTGTCACTGAACTTTGCTGCTTCTGTATCAAAAATACAATGAAACAATATTTTCTAGCCAATAAAGGAAAAATAGCTAGTTTTCTCTTCCATTATGCTGAAGGCATCCAGAAATGACAAGATATTGGGTCTGTGGGCTTGCCTAAACTAACATCACATCTAGGAACTGAGAAAAGTATCAGGAAGCAGTTATCTGAGTGAAACAAGACATCACTGATATAATTGTCTGTAAAGTCACATCAGCTACAAGGACAGCTAAGAATGACATGTTTTGCTGATGCTTTTCTTTGCTGACCAGGTGCATAGCAGCAAAGATCAAAGATACCTCAGCAATCTGGAAAGAGCTACTGCAAATATAGCTTATCTGTCAAATCCAATACTGCTTCAGCCAGTTGGCTCTGGAACAAGTATCTACACAAGGTACAAACAGCAGGGAATCAGTGCCTTGCAGGTGCAAGACAAGTGCACTTGGAACAGGTCCAGCGAGCCTGTGACCAGCACACTCACTATGTGTGAGCAAATGCCATGGGCAGGTAGCTAAGTCTTGTGCTATCACTAATTACCTTATTTACATATACAAGTAAAAATACCTCTGACCTGTAATTTCTATTCATATCTAATCCTTGTATCTTTACTTTCTTATCAGACCTTCTGTTCTCTGGCTTTCTTACCTTGCCAATTTGTGATACCACATCTGATATTAAGCCACGCTCCTACCATCAGAACAGCACAGAGCTAGAAGATAAGTTATGGATTGTGAAACTGAAGCTACTCAGCCTCATCCACTGCCTGTTGATGTATAAAAAAGGTCTTTCCATTTTTCCTTTTGAAAAAGAAACAACTTTTATTTTCCATTATGAAGTCTTTCACTCCTTTGCAGAGAAACATTCAGAAATGTATGTTACAATTCCAACTCCCTCCAATTAAGGGTCATATCACGTATGTATGATAGCAGGAGAACAATCAGTCCTGTTAGGGAAAAGTGTAATAATCTTTCCATTTTATGCTATTGAAATCAGTAGAGTAGGACTTTGAGAAAAACAGAAAATTATTTTCCCATGAAAAGGACAAAAGAGAAATTAAATTTCTTTCCCTAGAGTATCTGGACTGACAAGCTGTCAGAATGGGTTTTCTTGATCTGAAAATGAGAGCCTTATAGACCACAGAATAAGAAAAGAATCTTTGAATTTTCTGACCTTGAATGACCTCCTCATCAATGATTTTTGGTAGTATCAAATCAGGACATAAACAATTGCATTCATTATGAGGAACCAAGATTTTTCACTTAGCACTTCAATATTTCATAGCAAATTTGTTACAGGCCTAATCTTCCTATAACTAGCATGGCTTTACTGCATCTGGTGATATCATATCAAAGTTGGTAAATTTCCAAGTAATACCTTGTATAGATAGATTTATATAGTTAAAATTTTCTTATTACTGGTAAATGAGCTTTCCCTTTTTCCATGTACAAGATGTTGTCACACTGGAAATATGCTTAGAATTAGACGTATTTCCACTGAAATATATGGGCTTTATTTTTTATGCCTGCATAACTTTAAGCGTTACATGATAAAGAGGGATGCGAGGAGATGACAAGCCAGTTATGAGCAAACCACAAGCTTTTATTTTATTTAGGGCTTTGTACAAAACAGGATTATGATTCTTATAAAGGCTTCATAATTATTATATGGAAAAAAGTAGTCACTGTGCATATTGGGATATGAATTCTCATCCCTGAAATTTCCTCCATAGTTAATCGCAAGTGGAAAGTCAGCATGGAGGAGCACATCAGGATTCCCCCTGTTGCAGGGTTTTCCCAAAGCATGTCTAATTGAGGCACACTACCAAGATATACCAATCAGAACAAGCAAAGAAAAAGCATGGCACAACTAGGAAGCTCCGTCCTACTGTTTAGTTACAGGCAGTTTAACAAAGCCTGTTGTGTAGAATGGAAAACATCTGTGTCCACTGATATGTTTAGACTGCCCTGGTTTTTAATGTAAGTATCTCAGACTATGAAAACACCAGACAATTATGTGAAAAAAGATTCTCACTGAAGAAAACCTTGCATTATTAGAGGCAGACTTCAGAATCATTATCACCTACATTTATGTATCCATGTTAGGTACTTTGTAAGCAACCAAATAAAAAGTCATTTTTACAGGACAGATAAGACTTGTTTCATAGGGAAACTTCCATCTGAAACAGCATCTAAGCGAGGTGATAAAAACAATCTGATATGAATATACCTGATGTTAGACACACTGGTCACAGCCACAAGTCTGCTCCATATAAATGGAGAAAGTTTGCCCATGACACCAAGCTGTGTGGCATGGTCAACATACTGGAGAGAAGGGATGCCATCCAGAGGGACCTTGACAAGATTGAGAGGTGGGCCTGTGTGAACAAGACCAAATGCAAGACCCTGCACCCGGATTGGGGCAACCCCAAGCACAAATACAGGCTGGGCAAAGAGTGGATTGAGAGGAACCCTCAAGAGAAGGACTTGGGGGTGCTACTGCTGCGCTTGCAGCCCAGAAACCCAACTGTATACTCAGCTGCATCAAAAGAAGTGGTACCAGCGGCTTGAGGGAGGTGATTCTCACCCTCTACTCTGCTCTCATGAGACCTTATCTGGAGTACTGCTTTCCATTCTGGAGTCCTCAGCACCAGAGGACAGGGACCTGTTAGAGTGAGTCTAGAGGAGCCCACAAAGATGATCAGAGGGCTGGAGCACCTCCTCTATGAGGACAGGCTTGTTTAGTCTAGAGTAGAGAAGGCCCCAGGGAGACCTGAGAGCAGCCTTCCAGTACTTAAAGGGGGCTTGCAGGAAACCTGGGGAGGGGCTCTTTATCAGGAAGTCGAGCAATGGGAAAAGGGGTAAGAGTTTTAAGCTGAAAGAGGGTAGATTTAGATTAGATATTAAGAAGAAATGTTTTATTGTGAGGGTGGTGGGGCACAGGTACAGGTTGCCCAGAGAAGTCATGGATGTCCCGTGTCTGGAGCTGTTAAAGGCCAGATTGGACAGGACTTTGAGCAACCTGATCCTGTGGAAGATGTCCCTGCCCATGGCAAGGGGGTTGGAACTAGATAGTATTTAAGGTCTCTCGCTACCCAAACAATTCTATGATTCTATAAAATATCGGGAACAATGAATTTCCACAGGATTTCTAAGTAAACTGATTAAGGAAATGTATATATGTCGCAATATGTAAGCTGCACTAGTCAAGCACAGATAAGGAAAAGGCAATCCCTGCAGCTCTTGAGAGTCAGGCTTGGCACAGCACATAACTTCTTGAGTTATTCTCTCCCACTCTTTAAAAGTAAAACCTGATTATCAATTCCAGCACGTACTGTAGAGAAGCAAGATTCTTCTGATAATGCTGTGCTCATAAATAGCAGATGTTGAGAGCTTCCTGGACACTGGATAATCTTTATATTAAGTTTGTGTAGTCCTAAGAATGGAACTAAGTTCTATGTGTTAATATTTTACTAAATATGAACATTTACTCAAAATAAAGTTGCGATCACTAACAAGTACTAACTAGCAGCAATCACTAACTCTAAACTATTGCAGGATGGAATTAAATTACATTTGTCTCATGCCATTTCCTCTACTTTATTGTTTTGACTGTGGATTATACTAGACCACTGATCAGGCACAGTAAATGAGGGCTAAGTTTTCTCTGAGGCACTGAATTGCAGAAGTATGCCCTGATGCTGTGAGCAAACTGTGCTGGCGCAATAAGCTCTGCTGATTCACTGGAAACTCTTATCCCCCAAAAAGGTGCCTTGCAAAAGTAACTAAAACCTTTGCAAACCACTGTATGAGAAACAGCCACACCCAACACCACTGTGAAATCCCTGCTTAATCTCCTAAATATCTAACATCAAAGATAACCCATTTTGATCTGCTTGAAAAGTCCTGCAGCTGTCACCTGGAGCTGGATCAATCTCAGCACCCAGCTGAGCAACTTGATGCAGAGATTAGTAAGAAATATTCTTTAGCCTGTATCATATTTGTAGCTGTGACTATAATCTTATTTTCTGACCCAAAACCAGAGGTCTATTTTCATGGAATTTCAGCATTCTCAAAGCAAAGATATGTCTTAGCTTTCCTGCTTTACCAGGCTGGCACTACCGTTCAGTGGTGGGCAGTGCTCCAACAATGCTACTACAGCAGGTTTGAAGGCTTGCCACGCATTATACTAATTGAAAGCATGCTCACATTATTGCTTGGATCAGACGTGAGAGCAAGGAAATTCTTGTTTCTGTAGCTCTCTTCATGCTGAATTTTGGTTGAGCAACAGCAAATACCGTAGGGTCTCTCTGTTCCTGACAGAATTTAATCTAGAGAAGGCCTCATTGAAACAGTGGGGGTTTTGAGTTCTTCTCATGAAATTTTGAATTTACTATGAAGAAGCTCACACTACCACAACACATCATATCACTTCATAAGTGTAACAGCTTCTCAGCTTTGCTTGTTGGAATGGAAGACCTAGATCCTTGAAAGGTCTGCAGCATGGTCTGAACAAGCTTTCTTGCTGCCAAAACCAGTCATTGACTTTATGTAATTATAACAACTGTTCCACACAGTCTGTGACAGGAACTGGCTTTCTACCAATAATCATTCAAACATAACTAATGAAAAATATTTAATGAGCACCATCACTTTGCATATTGCTAGGAAACTGGGAGGATGCTCTCCGTGTTCCAGGACACCCACAGTCTATGAAAAAGAGAGAACTGTTTCTGCCCTTATCAACTTCACTATTACTTAAGCACCTAACAACAAGAAGATCCAGCTCTTATGACAGACTAGTGTAAATATGGGTTAAATAAATTTCAGCTCATTTCTAACGGAATTAAATAACCTGAGAAGCTTACCTAGAGGAAGCTAATCTTTACCCCCTAGCAGATTTAAGACACTGTCTTAGGAACTTTCTCAGAGCTTCTGTGAAATACAGTTTTATTTCAAGTATGCAAAAGTGCTGACTGGGAAAAGAGGTCTTCCTGTGTTTTTTTTCTCAGTTTATTGGTTTTCTCAACTGATAGACCTCTAGTTATCACTAGTCTTTAATCATATCTTTCATGTTCTGTCTAGGAGCCAACATCTTGCTTTAAACCTGGCCTTAAAAGCCCCTTAAATCTAGAACAAAAGATTACATGCATTTGATGGAGCTCTGCCTCACTGCTACAGCTGCTCACTGCCTGTGAGTATCTCCAGACCAGCCAAGTCAGAGGGTGTTGCATCCTTCTTGTGCTGGCCAAGCCTTTGTCCCAAGGCCCTATGTTTGCTCTGCCACATTCCTGCTGTGGAAAAATATGGAGACCCTTGGGCACCAGCACTTTGCTCAATTTTGATTCAACAGCTCTAACCCTGCAGTGGCCTCCATGCTTTGCACCTCTTCAGCAGAGTTCAAGGCTGAACTGGGACCACTTGATTCCCCTCTCTGCAAAATGTGAGGTGACCCTAGTTTGCTGCCAACACCCCACCACTGTGCCAGACAAAGGGTTTTTAGAGAGCAAATCTGTGTGGGATGCTACTAACCCAGCCGTTCTCTGCAGCACCCCCTCCAAACACTCCTGAGTTAAGGTTTTTCACCGAGGTAGGAGTGGATCAGTCTGCAGACTCACAGCAAAGCCAGGTAGCTCTTTTGGCCTCGCAGAGCTTTATAACCACACAGACTGCCTGGGTTGGGGACCTGGTGGTCATCTCCCTGTGGAGGCTGTAGGGGTTACTGCAGGTGGGGAGCCAGACATGGAAATCACAGGGAGATGAAGCAAGTGTTTTAAATGCCACCCCAAGAGGGTGAACTGGTGTCATCCATGGTCTGATTTTGTGACTTTGGTTGCAGGCAGCTCTCCTGTGGCAGCAGTTTGAGTAAGGCCATCAGGATCACACTCGGCTTCAGGCTGCTTCATACCTCTGGAAAGAAGGACAAAGCCTTTCAAAGAAAAGAATTCAAAGGGGAAGAAAACTTTGCCCATACAATTCTGTACAATTTTTTCCCAACCAGCCTGCTGGGAACTACTGGGGTAGTAGGTAAGGAGGAACAGCAGTGGATCAGGGCTGCAATGCTGCTATGAAAGGCCACCAAGAAAATACTCAAGACGTTGCTGTTCTTTAATGTTCACTTTGTCTGGATTCCTTGGACTGACCAGGCCTCGACTTCTGAGATGCTTTCTTGGAAACATTTTTCTTGAAGAAAAATAAAACAACAAACTAAAGCCATTAATAATTCCATGGAGTTAAAACATGCCCAAGGTATCACATCCATAAGGAAATTTGCCTGCCCTCCTGCTTTGATGTCAAAGAGACAGGAGACACTGACGGACTAAGGGAAGTTTACATTCCCATTCTTTCTCCTTCTCCACACATCTGCGTGGATCCAACTGAGAAAGGACACAAGGGAATGCACAACAAATGTGCAACCTAAAGAACCACTGCCACACCTTATGGGCAAGGTGAGTGGGTCAACAGTGTTAAAATAACTCCTGGAGACAGCAGGAATGTGCTGGGCTGTAAACACAGAAGGTCTGTGGGATCTGAGAGTGAAGGGACCTGGAACATTATTTCTTTCCTACCCCAAAATCAGTGACTCTAAACAGATCTTCTGGACTGTAACAGGGAACACTCACTTACAAGGAAGACAAAGCCAGTTACAGTGATCTCCTGGATAGTGAGCCCAAGTCACATCTCAAAGTCAAACAAAATTACTTTCTCTCAAAACCAGACCATGCTCAGTTTTTTCTGCCCTGAGCTGGAATCAAGTTAAAAGCCTCCTTGCGTGGCCTCCGACAAAGAGTCTGGACAAATCCCTAGGATGTGCCCAGGAGGAGATAGCCATGCTTGAACAGGCAGGAAATGAGGTGTCCTCAAATATTGCCTCCTTCTCAGTCTGGGAGAGGGTTCAGCAGATTAATTCTCCTGACCTTGCCCTTTTTTGGGTGTTGCTTCTGGGATGACTTTCCTCTCTTTCTCCAGCTCACTCTCCAGCTTTCCGATTCCCTGCAGAGCTTCTTCCAGCATAGTTTCAAGACCTTCAGATCTCTCCTCCACATTCTGAGGATGGATTTCTGTTTCTCTGAAACATGGAAGCAAAGAGAAATAATAAGGTTTTGTTTTCTTCAGTGTCATCAACTATGATGGCAGAGGACAAGTACTCATACCTTCTGCAATGTTGTTTTGGGTACCATCTCAAGAATTACACAGAGAACTATATAGGTTTTTTAGTATGCTGGAATTAAAAGAAGCCTATGCTGTTAGATGTGAATCTAAAATAGCCTCATTATTCAAGATAGTCTTTGAATCAACATCTTCATGACAGCTATGACATATTCTTAGAACAAAATGATAATTTTATAGTAGATGAGTTCTGTTAACACTTTTCATCGCTTATACCACAAACAGCCTAATCTATACAAACATTGTACTATACTTATATGCTCTGTATTTTTGATTTAGAATGATCTTTCATCTTTTCAAAACCACTTATTTCTCTTTGTTTTCTCCTTATCTTTTAGGCTTTTCCTCTGCTTGAGAAGATGACTGTTTTGTCTAATTAAATAGCTGAAGAGCTGCACAACAAACCCATTTGTTTCTGCATGTCCAAAGACCAGTCTTACAGTCTTCTCTGTCTTCAGGATATAATTCTGCATTTGGGACTAGAGCTTACGGCTCAACTATAACCTTTTATCCAAACAATGAAAGTCTTATGTTGTGGATTTGAGCTATGGGAGATGTTGTTTTAGGAACTTGAAGAAGAAAAAAATGCATCTGTATTCAACTTTTTTGCCTTCAGGTGATTGCTATGTTGGCTATTTTGAAGTTGCATCTTGGCATTTTCACAGGATTTGGAAACCTAATGAACCATGATTAAAATTTTCCTATGTCATGGTTTTATAATTGCTTAGATTAAAATGTAGTTGTAGTTGTCATTTCACAAGGTGAACCACTGCCTGCCAATGTTGCATAATCACCAGATCAAATGATATAAGACTAGCACCAATCTAGTAAATTGAATTGTCTTGCAATGTACAAACCAAATCCAATCATCCGGTAACACGTTAAGTTTCCTGCTTTATCTGTTTGCGCTCTGTGTATCCTATGGAGCTGTGTAACAGATTCTGATGATAAAGATAATGATAGAAGTATACTAGCAGTTTGGAAGAAAAATGGCTTGACTTTTATGCACAGCAGCTAACAATTAGGCATAGAGTATATAAAGTATGTTGCCAGTCAATATTTCTGCTGCGCTTCAGGAGTATTAGTTTTATAATGTTTGTTAACCATAGCAAACTAGAAAAGGGTTACGCACTGAAACACAATTGTAAAGTGTTTTATTGGTTTACTTTAAAATCTCAGTTACTCAGTTGATTTATGGTCCTGTTATATATTGAGATATTTTTGTCAATGGATATGTGCCAATTTAATACTGCCAGAAGATCTGGCTTTGCTACACTTATGGTATATTTTTGTCTTTCATCTTTTTCTTCTTAGGAAATTCAAACATCAGGTGCACTCAAGATGTGAAGTTACAATGAAAATTAAGTACTGTCGAAGTACACAATTGCTGAAAAAGTTCTGGTTTGCTGGTTTTGAACTGAGACTAACTTACATATATATCCAAAGTGAACAGTGTTATTTTTAATATATTTAGCATATTGCTTTTGTTAAGCCAAGTAGATCAATCTGTCACAAATAAATTTTGATAAGTCATATCCTGCTAACTGAGATCACAGCAAGTATTCAGATTTCACTAGTTCTTATGAAGTTTTTAGTGACAAACCTATTTATATATACTGTTAAGGCCTTGTTTTGGAGAGGTAAAACAGAATTTGAAGGTGCCTCAAATATTAAATATAAGCTACTATAATGCAAGTATGTTACTGTAAAGTGAGTCTTTTAAGATTGCTGATAACCTGCTGAGTTTTAAATTCCTAAATTTTTGCAGGATCTGGGATATTTTTTTCAATAAGTGTTCATCAAGTATGTTCAGAATTCAGCCTCTAAATTTAAATTTCTGGGCACTGCATCTGCCCTTTCATTTTTAATTTATTTTTCTAATTCTAGAATCTACTGTACTTTTAGAAGAAATAAATTAAAACAGACACAGTAGATCTATATGCACTGCATAAACTTGTTTGTTATATATACTCAGATACAGAATTTCTTCATGAAATGTTCTGAGGTTCTGAGAGGACTTAGGACTTACTGATCTATTTCATATTCTTCACTGCGTCTACTGTCCAGATCATCAGTTCATTTTTTACTGATGTCAGGTCCTTACTATTTTTCTTGCCTAAAATTTTTACATTAAGAGTGAGAGTAGTAGAAAGATACAGTTCAGTTAAAAATTATTGTCAATTATATGGGAATTTGATTTCATTTGGGAGAATAAAGGTAAGATCATGATTAAACAAGAAACCATATATGACTGCCTTTACAAGAAGTATATTTATCCAGTGTAGACTGGACCATGTATGTTTCTTCAGAGTACCCAAAGCAAAGAGTTCCTGGTTTTGCTTTATAAATGAATAAATTTATTAACTGCAATGCCTGGTATGTAAAAGTTGCCAAGCAGACATTTGCAGATAAAACCAGCCAAAGGAAGTAAGAACGACATACAAAGCAAAAAGAAAGTAAAAGAAAAAGGAAAGAGAAAGTATAGAAGATTCAGCAGAGTAAGAAATGAGAAATAAGTAGCAATGATTAAACAAAAAAATACCCAAACACAATTATCAAACTTATTATCATTACTAATACTGTCAGTTCAGAGCCCTTAAATTAGTTATGATTCATTAAATTTGCTGTGAATACACATCATTACAATTTTATGAAGTACATAAAAATGCTAACCATATATAAGTTTACATCCAAAAATCAATATTTTGCAAGTAAGTACAGGGAGGGATAGAAAGACTTGTTTAGACATATATAATGCTAATTATTTTCACTTGTCAATTATTAAAAATATGTAAGCTAGAGTAACTAAAAAGGTAGGAGATGAACGGCAGATCTTATTTTTCCTGGCATTAATTTGTGACATGCTGGTAGCCACACTAATCACTGTTGTCATGATGTTGTCAAATAAACTGTTGTCATGCCTCCAATGATGCAATAAGTAAATGCAAAATAGCTGTGATTACTAACTACTTTATATTGAAAGAAATAACAAAAAGAAAATAAGAAGGAAATGATAATGGAAGCACGCTTAAAGAAGGGTATCCACCACTTTTGCTCTATCTCTTCATCCAGACACTTTTCAGAGAGATCTGCTGTGAGAACATTTATTAGATAATGTATCTTCAAGCTAAGAAAGTACCAAATCATTTTACTTCCCAGCCAGAACCTGTCCTGTGTCATGATATCATCCATAGCATGGGTGGGAAAACAAGTTTAGTAGTGGACTGGGTTTTTTTTAACATATCTACACTAGGTGTGTTGTAAGTGGGCAAAGGAAAAATATTAATAATGTTATGAAATCAAAGGAAGTAGTTTTTTCTCTCTTTATAAGAAGCTGCCCAAGCAGCAACCTTGAAGCAAGCAAATTCATAACATTCTTTGTGTTCTCTGTGATTATCAAGATCAATTTAAGCCTGATTTCCAGGACTACATTGATTAATCAAAGAAGAGTTTAAATTTTAATTTTTATTTGTATAAATAAATACAAGCTTTATGTAAAGATCCCTCAGGCCTCAAAATAAATTTTATTCAGCTTTGATTCTTAAAGGAAGTTTTAAAACTTAAATTATAATCAATATTTAAGGAAGTTCTTTCTGTCCTTGAGCTTAATAAGTATTTTCTTAAACGCTGGTGGACAATTTATTATACAGTTAACAGCAGTATTTTTAAATTCCAGTAGCTTGTCGTACTCATCAGTGATATCAGAAAAATACCTTGCTGTATTTGTACAGAAACAAGTGACTATCTACAAGACACTAGTCTCAAACAAATACTTTACGAGACCTGCAATAAAAAAATAAATATTAAGGAAAAAAACCCAACCCTTAATGAAAGCATTTAAGGAAAATATAAACCTTAAGAAATACTCTGCTAGGTTAACTGAATAGTTCATCTAGGTCAAAGTCTGCTCCTAACAGTAGCAGTAGCAATTGTTATTTAGAGAGATATTCAAGTCTGGCCACTAACTGCAATTTGTTCCTTTCATAACACTCCAGCATCCATAACATCTGTACTAGGAGAAGGTAGTTGTGGATATGCAGCCCCTTTAGTAACCATTTACCATCTTATCACAGCTGAATGCGTCTGGCCCCTTTGTGAATGTATTTGTACCATCTGCCTTCATCAATGCCTGTGGTAGCATGTTCCAGAAGTTGCTATCCACTACATTAAGAAATATTTTATTTTGTCTGCTGTATCTTTTATCATGTATTGTGACAATTGGTAAAAAACAGTACTTCATTCACCTTATTCAGCAGTTTTATAGTTTTGCAAAACTTGTCAGCATCTCATCAGCTTTATACTCTGCACACTGAGGAAATGCAGCTTTGTTAGCCTTTCCCATAAAAAATTGGCTGATCTCTTCTTAATCACTTTAGATACCTTTCTCTGTACCTTCTTAGCTCCTTTATGCATCTCTGGAGTAGACACAAGATCTGCACACACTTTACGAGATGCAGCAAGGGTTTACTTAAAGCCAAATTAAACAGATCTGTCTTGCTCAAAGTGGTGGCAATATTTGTTGATTGCTTCTTCACACTAAGCCAATGATTAAAGACGGCTGACAGTGATAACTCGCACTTCTTTCCTGAGCTCTAGTTACCATTTCTACAATTAGCAACCCATAGCCACAATCTAAGTTATTTTTTCTCTATCTTCTATTTACCCACTTTGAAGCTCATCTGCTGTCTTTTTCCATGCAATCACTTTTTTGATGTCTGTGTGGAGTGCCTCACCATCAACATAGTATCTGTTCAAATCTTTAGCAGCTTAATGCCATCTACAGAAGTGGAGATTCTGTTGTGTGCTCTTCTTCGATCATCAATGAAGACATCAAACAGAACTGATGTCAAGAGTGATCCGTAGAAAACTCCACTGCTGACTATTCTTCCTGGCAAGTGACCATTAAGCCCTTCTTATCCTTTAGCATCTATAAAAGAACCTTCCCCCTTCCTTTGGCAAATTAATTTCCCTAATAACCTTTGACAGTGAACCTTCTCAAAGGCTTTCTGAAAATCAAAGTACGTTACATCCACTGGACCTCCTTTGTGCATATGCCTTTTGACACTGTCATTGAACAGCAGAGGGTTATTGAAGCAGGATTTTCCCTTACAGAGGGCATGCTGACTTTCTCCAACAGACTATGTTAATCTGTTCACTGATCTTATTCCTCATAATTAACTTGACACTTTACCAGGGAGAGAACTAGACTCATCTGTCAGTAGTTCTTGCAAACCCTTCAAGAGCCCTTTCTGCAAATGGAAGTTCCACTGGCAGCCTTCCAGTCCTCTGGTGTGGTGGCAATTTATAATGACAGGTTATGCACTTTGGCCATATATTCTAGAATTTAATATCTGCATTCCTTCAGTACTCCAGCATGAGTGTCATTCAGCCCTAGCTATCTATCAATATCTAACTCACTTATTTGTTCTAATATTAGTTTACTTAAACTGATTGCAACAAACCTATGGGAATCTCTCCAGCACCTCTAGAAGCAGAGGAATACAAAGCATTCACAGAAATTTTCTCTGATATATTTGTCATTTCAGAGAGTACCTTAGCACTCTTGCCATCAAGCAAGGTTTTCTGGATAACTTACTGCTTTCATGTATTAGAAGAGTCTTACTGTTGGTTTGAGCATCTTCCGCAAAATGCTTTAAAATTGTTTTGTAGCCATACTCTTAATCTACATTTTTTCTTCTCTTTAAGGTGAGCATTCAATTTTTTAAAATTCCAGCTTCTTCCCCACATTCTTCACCTTTAATTTTATATTGATCCATAAATTAAGAGTAAAGTTTGATCCATTTGAAATAATTATGAGTTGTGGTGCACATTTTATCTGGTCTTCTAATATAATATGTGTAATAGCCTCCAGATTTAAAAATTCTTAATTTCTGGACGTCTTTTAGATTTTCTTGACTAACTACCTCCTTTTACACAGTTCATGTCTACCGATTGAATAGATTTATGTGGTTTGCTCTCTCCTGCTATCGTGTTAAATATTACTATGTTGTGGCTGTTTTAGCAAACTGGCTGCTGCAGTGGCACCCCTTGAACAAGGTCCTACGCACCAACTAAGACCAATTCCAAATAGCATCTGACCTTCATGTAAGTTTGGGGGGGAGAAATGATTTGATTTTCATTTTTCATATGGGCTAGAAATAAGAAACTTCTCTTTAAAAAAGTCACGTCATCTACCTGTTGTTTAAAAAGAGGAATATCTTAGAGCTTTTAAGCTCTAAGATGTTAAGTTACTATAAACAGATCAACATCCAGTGCCCGAGATTTGTCCTTGTGAGTACTTGTCAAGAAGGCAGTGAAGCCAGGTCAGGCTAGGGACAAATACAGGGAAGTCAGGCAGACAAGCTTCCCAGCACTAAAGTAAATCAAACTACCCCAAGGCCGCAGTGCTAGGCACACTGGGAAGCCCTTTCACCCTAAATGTCTGTTTTCAAACACGCTTCAATGGTGTTCACCGCTCATTTTTACCACAACTGCCTAAAATATTGTTGCGTCTTTCTTTTTTAATTTCTGGAATCACATAATTAGAGACTTTAAAAGTGTCAGGTTTTGGAAACTGCTAAGCTTCACTGCAAAGAAAATTGTGATTCTTTAACCCTCAAAAAACCAGAGGAAATAACTTTTTTAAAATAATGTCTTTACAACGCAGAAGAATCAACCGTGCTCATGTGCTTTGCTTCAGAGACTCTATTTCTCAGGTGTCTCGACCAAGAGGCTTCCCAGCACAGAGGAACTTTTTTTATGACCTCTATAATCCTTTGGCTACGCTGATTGCATCAAACCAACTCACTCAAAGAAAGCTCTGTCAGAGAAGACAGATTTAAAACAGAGGCCTGGAGCTAGCAAGACTTCAGAAGGATCCTGGAGAACTACCACCAGGGGAAGAAACAAGTCTGTTCATTTGCTTAACGGCAGCTATCTGTTTCTGCAACAATATGAGCAAGAATACTCTGACTGGAAGGAAAACAGACAGCGGAAGAGCAATCCCCTGCAGAGACAGACACTTAGGCAGTCACACTCCGCTGAACATAACAGCAGCAGGACCCAAATTATTCCAAAGGTTTGCCCTTGTCAGGAGAAAAAGCCAACCCCGACTTGATGGCTGTCATGCATACGTCAAAGAAAACTGCATGTGAGCACGTACCCCCACGGGTTTTACCCACGCCAAGGAACACGGGATGGCCTGAGCAGGGAGCTTCAAGTAGCACCGCCTACAACGCAAAAAAAACCAAAACCTGTTACAGGAGTAAAGGAGCAAAACCAGGCAGAAGAGCAGAACTTCCTCCTCTTCTGGGTTTTAAGATCAGCTTAGGAATAGAGAGGCACATATCGCATTTTGTGCTTACGAATAAAGCCCGACAGCAGCTTTGGAAAACACTCCGTAGCCAGAGAAGGGGCACAGCAGAAATAGCAATAACAACTGGTCCCTTATGCCTTCCCTTGCCCAAGCATCCTCTCCTCATAACCTCTTTTGATAAGAAAGTTATGGACAGAGAAAAATCACTTTTGAAACACAGAATGCCTATGGCCAGGCATGAATAGAGGCAAATGAGAGGGCAGAAGCAAATATGGGGAAGGTACTGAATTACAGAGGAGAACGAGTACCTCTGACACCACAAATGCTCCCAACTGGGAGGACGTCTGTTCAAGAGATGTTTACGTCCATTCACAAAACTCAGGGAAGAGGATTAGGGAGCTTGCTCGAAAGTGACAGAAAGGGGCAAGAGTGAATAAAGGAAGAGGAAAGGGTTTAGCCCACAGCGATGATAAGCAAAGGGCTTGGAGTGATCTGCACCGCAGATCTTGTTCTTAACGTCACCTCACGCATTAACATGTAAGCAAGGAAGTACCTGCAAGGCACTGCTACGGGAAAAAAAAATCCAAATAGACACTTTCTAGGAAACCTGCATGGTGGGATGTCTTCCTGAAGAGTGACAGGCCCAGCAGCCTCACCCTCATCCCTGGGAAGGTGATGGAACAGCTAATCCTGAGAACCATTTCCAGGCAAATGAAGGACAAGAAGGTAACTGGGAAGAGTCAGCATGGATTCACCAAGTCACACTTGAGTAACCTGCCAACTTGCTAGGATGAAACGACTGGCCTGGCAGGTGAGGGGAGAGCAGTGGTGTTGTACACCTTGGCTTCTATTAGGCTTTTGACACCATGTCCTGTAAGGTCCTCAGAGAGAACCCAGTGAAGCACGGGGACTGGGTGTGCAGACAGCGAGGTAGACAAAGAACTGGCCCAAGGAGCAGGCCCGGAGCATGGCGATCAGTGTTGCACTGCTTCGTACAGCTCTGCTGGAGGCCAGGAACTAGCGGCGAACCTCAAGAGTCAATACTAGGTCCAACACTGCTCAACATCCTCGTTAATGATCTGGATGGTGGGGTAGAGTCTACCTACAGCAAGTCTGCTGATGATCTCAAACTGGGAGGAGCGGCTGATACACCAGAGGGTCATGCTGCCATTCAGAGGGACCTCGGCAGGACAGAGAGAAGGGGCAGACAGGAACCTCGTGAAGTTCAACAAAATCCTGTCCTTGGGGAGGGTACTGGAGAGGTCATGGAGTCTCCACCCTGGGAGATAGTCAAAAGCCTTCTGGGCACAGTCCTGTGCAGCCTGCTCTAGAGAGCCCAGAGAAGCTGGAGAGGACGTCCTCCAGAGGTCACTTCCAACCTCAACTATTCTGCGATTCTGCCACCCATGTGCCATTTACTTACTTGAGGAACCTCAGGCGAGACCTTCGGACGATTCCCAGGTTTCCGTAATCTGCGTAGAACACCTCTGCTTCTTGGTCATTGATCACGTGGTGGATGATAACGCGCTACCACCATTTTGAGACCGTTACACAGCAAAGCTGTCCAGGACGTACTGAAGACTCAGGCATGACAGAACGATCAGAAACAAGTTTACTCAAGTAACAATGTCTGCCAGAGATCACAATGAAAAACTGTGCTTGGTAGGACGCAGGAGATGGATAAACAGAAATACACTTCAGGGTTCAGAAGAATCCTCATTTCTCAAAGCCTCCATGAGATGGATTTTCAGGAGTTGTTTTAATAGATAGTTTATGTTTCTGTTCTACTTAAACCAAGTGACAATAAATACACAAACCTAAACTTTTAACATTTAAATGGTATTCTTGGGGTCCAACAAAAAGTTAACTAATGGGCACTAATCAGCGACTAAATACAGCCATTCTAGTCGTTCACTTTTAACATTACCCTGACTTGGCACAGGGCTTCTTACGAGCCAGGCTCCGGAGTCCTGGCTTACACACACAGTACCTGTCTGCAGCCTGCGATCACACGGTTGCCCCACGGACATCCAGTATTTACTTTGGCACACGACTAACAGCAACTGCAGCGTAGTGGAAGAGTCCCAAACGCACAACGTACCTGACAGACAAACCCACTGATGGGGTTTTGCTTTCAAATATAGATATGACTAAGGCTTATTACCTGCTGCTTTTGGTAAGTGCTGGAGATGGAAGTAAAAGCCTTAACCAAGCACATTAGCAATAGCAATGTCAACAATACAGAACCCTCAAGTTCCTTTCCACAACTTTTCCAGGCTTTTAAAGTTTAAGACCGTCTAGGACACAGCCAAACTATTAGCGATACTTACTGCTTGCTAGATAAAAGGAATGGGGAAGCATTATGATTATGTGATTTAGTACGGCACTGGCATCTCCACATCCAGAAGTCAAGCCTGTAGTGACCGTAACAAACAGCCGGGTGCCCTGTTCCCTCAGTGCAAATACCCAGGTAATAGCACAGAATCAGCATAGCACGTCCTCCCCTCATCTCAAACACCATATCCTGGAGTTTATCGGATGTTTCTGCGTGGCACGCTTGCATGTAGAACCGGCTAGGAGAGATTATACATTCCACAAAGACTCCCACCAAACACAAGCGCTCCAATGGTGGGAAACTGCAAAGGCTTCTGTCCTGAACAGCATCAGGGGGAATTTCTGGAGTCGTTGCCAGATTGAAGATTGACAGCTTCAAATCTAAATCTTGACACTACAAAGGGATAAGAGGAAAGTAGCACTCAAAAGTCTTGCTATGCCCTGAACACACATAACTGGCCTCTGCATTAAGGTAAAAAAATAGTTCTGCTTTCCTGGGAACCCATGAATTACTGAAGATCAGAGAATCCCAACAAATAGCGCAAACTCGGATTAAAACTGTCCCTGGGATCCTAACATCTATTTTCACACCCTCCATCTTCCTTCTCTCTTTCCTCCCTCCAGTGTAAAGAGGGGTGCAACAAAAATACCTTCCTCATATTCCTTCAAGGAATAAAGAAGAGGAACTGATGACATGTTATGTATTTAGACAAAGATATTGAATGGCTACTGATAAAGAGAAAAAAAAAAAAAATCAAAAACTCACACCAAAAAAACCCACCTGCTTGTTGGATTTTACCCCAAAGATGCTGTTTCTATCTTCTGTCCCCATGAAAGAGCACATGACTGAAGTAGAAAAACTATCTGAAAACAATTCAAGACACAGAAGGCACAAATGCATCTCACACGCACCAGAGCTATTTCCCAAAAGATAAAAACATACAAACGCTACAAATCCTATTCTTTTCTCATTCTAGGCAAATTTGTACATCAGTTCTTGGCACAGCTTGCAATTTTGCATCATTCTTTAGCTGCTGTAAACTTTATTCCACTTGAACCAGCGTGCATGGAAACCTTAATCAGACATCAGCCACTTTCACTGCCTCCAGAGATTCGGTTTGTGCCAACAAACAGCACTCCTCCAGCGTCCAGAAGTCAAAACTATTCCAGTTTTACTCATTGTGAGTATGCTACGAGTTACCACTGCATCACACACCAGACAACTTACAGGAAATTTGTCTTCCAGCACACCCCACTGCTTACACGGCTACAGTCAACCGAGAGACAATACTAGCTCTTCGAACCGTTTTTTAAAAAAGCAGATTAGAGTCTCTCCTGCAGACTGAGCGAGGAAGAACACCCTTGAATTCTTTTTGTTAAAAACTTTGACTAAAACATTGAGTTAACCAGGCAGTTAACATTTTTGAGTTAAAGAGTACCTGAGGGAATTCTTGCCTGAGCAGCAGCAGCACCTCTAAAATCCCCTTACATTTCATGGATTTCCTCCCAGAAGTGCCAGTCAACAGTGATATTGCCAAGGGACAGGTTTGCGCCATGAAAGCTCCTCACGTCAGACTGTTACGGGCACACATGATGTTTATCACGTAGTTCACACGTTGGCAGAGACAACAGACACTTCTTTGAAAGACGTAGAAATGTCTACTTAAAAAACACCTTCACAAAATAGCAAGAAAATTATAAGAAAAAGGTAAACAACCGAACACACTGTAAAACTAGCCCTAGAAGAGGCACGGCTCGTAAGACTGGCTAACTCCTTGCCTTAAGCCAGAGTGGCAGCTGCCAAGAGTGGTGTGGATGACAACTTTCCTTCTGCTCGGCACGGCAAGAAAAAGCTGCCAAGAGCAGCAGCTCTATATATTTGACCCTTCTCGGGGCCGAGCAGATTGACTCGGCCCTTGTCCCTCATTTGTCCCTTACAACGCTTCCGCTATTGGCGTCTCATCACCAGATACTTCCATACCTTACAGCAGGCCAGGAATCAGGTCGCATCTTTCCCCTCGACTTGGCAGCATCTTGAAATCTTGGTTCACTGCCTACCCAAACACATTCCAGCTCACTTTCCTCCTCTCTAGGGCACTTTTAAAACAAACCAGCAAAACTGGTGCTTCATGACAAACACGAGTTGCACAAACACGTTCCAAGACTCGCCCTGCTAGAATCTTTAAACAGATGCCCTTTGCGACACATAACAAGAAAAAAATGGGGCTACGTGGACCATCTCTCTCCCTTTTCTACCCTTCCCACAAGCAGACTTTGTTTGATCTAGGGAAATTCCCCACGGACTTCATCCCACCAGACGACAAGGTCTTATCAGAAGAGCCTGCCAAAGTTTTCTAAAGGGTATGTTTCTTGAAACACCGCAGAAAGTCCGACTCGTAGCCCTAAGCTTTCAAGTTCATTAAGTGAACAGCACACCAAATTCAGAAAGAATCCCTGCAACCCTTTCCCTGTCTAGGTACTCCAGCTGTACAGTTGTGTAGAACCACCAGATGAGCTTGGCAGAGGAAATAATTCGCAGCAGGAGAACTTTCCTGAGAAAACAAAGGCCTAAAGATGCTCAAAAGAGGAAAAAAAAATAGAGGGGGCACAAAGAAATTCTCCCAAGCAGGTCTGGCAGGTCAGAGCCTCCATACTTCTCCATCCCTTTCTAAAAATACATTGCTAAACCACAACAACAGCAACAAAACTTTCAAGTCCAACCAAAGAGCAGAGTGGCAACGACAGCACTGAGGTCTCCAAGGACCATTCCTCAGCTCTGCCACGTAGCTGCTAGACACTTAAACCCACGCTACTGCAGCAGGGGAAATGCCACACAGCTACTCTCAGAAGAAGGCTATTAAGAACACAAAAAGAATTGTCTCCACTCTTATTGGGGAACAAGATTATGCTTTACTGGCTTTGGATGATCTCCAACAGAGATCTCAAGACCAGAAAGAGACAAGAAAAAGACCTAGGCTGGAGGGCACATAGAGTTATATATCAGGTCAGTATGACTCTGGTCACCTCCAGCCTCATCTAAATTAGGTACAATTTTTTTTTGGAAGCAACAGTGCATCAACAATACAAACCAAGCAAAAACAAAAGCAGTGAAAAAAATTATCACCCCCTGGACGAAGACATGACAAAGCTACAGATCACTCATCCTGCCACTTACTTGTTTGAGGACATCACCCATATCTAGTGCTTGTCCTTCCACCGGCTCTGACTTCTCTTCTGCCGGCAGGTGAAACCACTTGGCATCACGGATGGGTTCCAAAGGAGGCATCTCAATTGCAGGTGCAGCTGTAAAGAGAATTTAGTTGTTATTCTTTACTTACATATTAAGCAGAAGGAGAATACACCTGGCCATGAAAGCGTACAAGTACTAGTGCCATTTTCCTCATCTCTTGTAGCACCCACAGTCACGGGGATTTGCTTGAGAGGCATCCTTCGCCGTACTAATAAATTCAAGCAAAATAAAACACACTTGCTCTTGCAAGCATGACAAGGGCTAAATAAATTCCTAGAATGATGCTAAGAAAAGTCAGGCATTTGGCAGGAACCTTATGCAATCCTCTGCTTTCTCTCATAGTTGTTAGGGGAACGCTGAGGATATCTACAGGCTCTTCTTCAGAGAAGCAGTATAGCTATGCCTTTCAGATTAGTGCTTCAGCCTCAAAAAGCCCATCTGGAAGGCTTTACCAGCCTGCGGAGCCGACGTGCCAGAGATCCTTCTAGTTTTATTACCTGTTGCCTGGAATTACTAGAAATTCCAGTCCTATACACGCATTCAGAAAGGGCCTTAACATCCCTTCTTTCACCTCGCACTGAAAAACAGTGGCAAACTGTAGAAAACTTCCAGTTAAGCTCTCTGCTACCACAACAACACCCTTGTAACAGCTGCTTCTACAGTACCTCGCAGCCCTTCTGCGCTAAAGCTTAGGGAAACCAGGACTACGACAGCTACTGGAAAGGCAGCAACATCACTTGAAACACAGCTGCTTGGCAGCTACATACTTCCAGTTAAATAATACCCTCCCTCACCTTCTGGCACCTCTTTGTGTGCCCCACCGTGCGGCACCTCTTCCTTCGCTGTCTCACCTTCCAGCTACTTCCTCAGTCGTTGGCAGGACCGGAGCACTGGCTTTGTGAGGGAGACACTTTGTGTTCCTAGAGGGAAAAGCAGCACGTGCCTTCACAGCATCATTCTTTCGTGACTTAACACTTTCCTCCTGCCTGGCAACCAGTTTTGCAATACCTTTGGTGGTCTCATCTGCAATGGCTACCAAAGAAAGAAAGAAAGAAATTATGAGATAACCAAGACAGCAAACTACTGAAAGCTTTATACAAGCAAAGGTCCTCCTCTTTCCTATTCTCCCCACCCTCTTCAGAAGCAGGCGTGTCTTTCAAAACCAATCACACTAGATCGCATTTCCAACAGGGTAACTTTTACTCTCCCTTTGTGAACTGAAATGAACCAGATGAAACAGCCAAGAACCAACCTGCACCCTCATCCCTAGAAATCCAGATCCAAGCAGAAAGGCGCGTCCAATTCTTGGATACAGGATCACAAAAGGAAACTCATCTGCTGCAAGTTTTGTTGGGAAAATGATAAAAGTTCTTTGATACAGACTGAACTTCCTATAGAAACGTTACTGCACTTTCTAAACCAAGAGCAGAGTGCAAAATGTACAAAAAGAACTGGAAGCCTCTGTTATTTTCCAGGAGGAAGGAGGAGAAAAGTACAAAAAGGCAGATTAAGACACAGTAAAAAACATCAACGGCAAAAAAATTAAACAGAGCTATATGAGAAAAAGAGTGACAGAGATACGTGACCTACAGCTCTGGCAACTCATTCTGCACCTCCTGGTTTTAGAGCATCGCTTCATACCAGTATGAGGTTCCAAACAACTCCTCCACTTCTACGGAAATAAAACCTCACCTTTGAGGATAAACGTGCCTTTCTCCTGAGGACAGATTCTGACAACGTCAGGCATTTTTGCCACCAGCTCCAAGGTGGACTGGAAGCCCAGGTCACGTAGAGGGAGAGGTTTGCCGATCATGGCCATGTACTCCCCTCTCCAGCTGCGCTGGGGTTAAACCCTCTTTATCGGTAATAAGCAGCGACCTCACCTCCTTCTTCCAGGCGTGGGGTCTCCTTGCTCTGTCCCACGTGCTCCCTTGCCCCCCACAGAACTCCATGCATCTCTAATTCCAGGAAGGGGGATGCACCCTCGCCCCTCACAGACCATGAAGAACCTTCCCTGTACCCCTAAGGGCTCCCTTACCCACCCCAGAGCTCCCTGTACCCCTAATTCCCTCCTTCTCCTCCTCCTCCGCGAGGGCGGAGCCGCCGCCTCCTGGCGGGAAAATGGCGGGGTGGGGGAGGAGGAGGCGGGAATTTTCCCCTGTTGGAGCAGCCCCTGCGGGTCAGTGGCACCTGAGCCCCCCTTCTGAGGGGGGAAAGGCAGAGCCCGAGGGCCAAAAAGCACCAGCTGTGCTTCCCCGCTGGGCTCCACGTGCCCCCTTGCCCCTCGCACAGCTCCCTGCATCCCTAATCCCAGGCATGGGGAGTGCCCCCTGTCCCCCTCACACAGCTCCCTGCATCCCTAATCTCAGGCATGGGGAGTCCCCCCTGTCCCCCTCACACAGCTCCCTGCATCCCTAATCCCAGGCATGGGGAGTCCCCCTGTTAGCAGAATGACAACACTCATTCACTGGTAAAACCTTGAAAAGGATCAAGTCTTTGAGGCAAAGGCAATAACATTTTTGGTTTACAATTCGGCGCTGAATTGGATGCCCTTCTAGGAAAAGGCCTCACGCTTTACAAAAGCAGTGGGTATATATACTAGTTTTAGGCAAAGAATAGTGTAAATCCTCAAAGAATGAAACGGAGGCAATGGCATTGCTGGACAGTGAGCAGCAAGAGGGAGGTATGGATTATGGAAGGGGAAGGGCTGGAAAGCTGTGGGCTCTTTGACCCTGTACGGCCACAGAATAACTCCGCACGGTGAGTGCCATCGCACCCACCTGGCACAGACACAGTTTTCCTTGGGGTGAGACACGGGAGACCCCAGCCAGCCTCACAGCCTCCTGGTGCTGTAGAGCTAGAGTGATCACGCAGGTTCTTGGCATGTGAACCTCCCTCCAGACCTGCTGGCTCTGCAGAGAGCTCCAAAGGCAAAGGGGCAAGAAGGGAAGAGCTCGAGAAGATCTAAGTGGGAGACGTGCAGTGTTGGGTAGCAACATACAATGAGCAGCCCAAGCACTGTGGCTGAGAGGAGCTGGGAAGCCATAGCCAGGGTCCTCAAGGTTATAAAAGGTTACAACGACTCTGTTGTGTTATGCAAATTAGGAAGGTAACTGTTGAAGGCGGCTAAAGTTAAACAAGTTTATAAAAGCAGAACGAACCCTAAATAAAACGCTTCACTTGGATCACATTGATCGGTGTGTGTCGTCCCGTATTTTCTTCCGTCAAATGGCGCCCGAACAGGGGCCCTCAGGCGGCCTGCCGAAGGTGCCTTGAACGACTGAAGACGCGGCAGAGGGTATGGAAAAGCCGGCCGTAGGTGAGTGCTGTCCCCAGCACTCGGGAAAAAATTTTCAAGGGCTGCACAGCTTAAAGAATTGAGGAAACTCGGCACTGGCCAGGCGAGCGGCCGGGGAGGAGATGGGGCAGGCGCGGACAGAATCTGCACAGAAGCTCCTCCAACATGTGCTCTCCGTGAGAGGAATTACTCACGGAAAAGCTGCCTTGCAGTCTATGTTAACATGGGCTCATCAAAGCGGTGTTGTTACAACGACCACTGCCCTGTTCGAGGAAGAAATTGGGAGAGAATGGGACAGAGACTGTTTGATGAATGCTCGAAAGGAAATAAGAGCCTTTGGCGGTGTCTTACTCTTTGGCGGTTAGTTAAAGAGACGTTGTGTGATATGAAAGTCGAGCGAGAAGTTGCGGCATCGGCTTATGCTGCTATGCATAGGAATCAAGAGAACAGTGGTGGTTCATTTGCATCTGCATTATCGTTCCGTGAAAGTAATTTACCCACGTAGGCACCACCACCACCACCACCTTCCAAAGACTGGCCTTCTCCTCCATTTCCCCCAGTGGAAGAACATGAGGAGGTTCACGCTACCGAAGGTGAGGGACGTAAAGGTCCTCCTTGGCCTCCTCCTCCAGAAAGTCCTTCAATTAATTCCTTAGAGGATTCGTTTAGTGAGGACTCTGAACATCCTGTGTCGCCCTCTCCTGAGTGCTCCAATTTCAGACAAGAATTTGGTAAACTGCTGGCAAAGCTGGAAGAAATTCGACTTCGCCAGGAAAAGGAGAGCCCTCCACCTGAACCACCTCCCGATCGCCCAGGAATGCAGCCACGGCCTGACCCGACTGCCCCGGCTCTGCCACCGATGGAGTTTGATACCGGGACTGGGGGGACCAGGTGGCGGGGGCCGGGAGCGCGTTGGCAGGGGGTAATTAGGGACACGGTTCTAGAAGGGGTAACTGTGGAAGCGTATCCTGTATTGTTAAATACACAGACAGGGGCGAGTGAATGGGAACCATTCGATTGGAAATAACTAAAAGAAGTCAAGGCTGCTTGTACGCAATATGGTTTGCAATCACCATTTACACAGGGTTTATTAGATTTTACATTTACGGGTCATACCCTTTGTCCTGCAGATATTCGGCAACTAGTTCTGTTACTATTATCCCCATCTCAGCGCCTTGCCTTTTATCAAGCTTGGGAACATTTGTGTGCTCAGGAAGCAGCAAAAGTACGCCAGCAAGGGGATCCACTTTATGGTGTTCAAACTCAAATGTTAATGGGTGCAGGACTTTGTAGTAGAACTGATTGGCAAGCTAATTTGAGTAACGAAGTTTTGGAGCTTGTTGCAGTTTTGGCCCAGAGAGCGCTTTACAGTGTAAAAGAGGAGAAGCCGAGTCCACCCTTTACGTTAATTCGGCAAGGACCGGCTGAACCATTTGCGCAATTTGTGGATCGATTGCATATTGCTATAGATAGAAATCCAGAATTGTCAGGGGAAATGAAACCAAAAATGTTAGACATGTTGGCTTTTGATAATGCTAATGAAAAAACTAAGCGAATTTTGGCTACCCTGCCGAAACAGGCAACTACTGCACAATATTTAGAGGCTATGGAAAGAGTGGCTGTGCAAGATCAGGCTACGGTTATGGCTGCAGCTATTAGAACTTCACTAAAAGAAAAAAATGAGAAATATGATAAACGGGACAAAACGTGTTTTAATTGTGGTAAAGCTGGCCATTTTTACAGCCGATGCCGTGCTCCGCGCCGACAATTTAAATTCAACAGAAAACGGTGCAGTAATTGTCTGAGTTCTCTCCACACTACTGCAGCTTGTAGAAATTCAGGAAAGCGATTGATGAGCGCAGGACGATCCCCCCGCGCGCCGACACAAATGCAAGGGACACCTCAGGGTGTTCGGACCGCTGCGCCGCCGCTACAACCGGCAGTGCAGGAGTGTGTGAATCACAGAAATCACGAGGTTAGAAAAGACCCACAGGATCCCTGCCCCTCCCATGGCTGCGGCGGCTCGATGCTGCAACAGCTTCACCGGGCGCTCGGGAAACTTCTGGCCTCCTCAGGAAGCGGCTGGGAGGGAGGCAGCCCTGCTCTGAGGCTTTGCTTCCCAGAGCTCCCTGCTGAGCCCCACAAGGAGTCCAGCCACGCGCCCAAAGCAGATCCAGGCTACGATCCTACAGCTCTTCACTAAGTTTGCTACAGCTCTAAGCCAATTCCATTCCGAAGGAGTAAGGTACAAAGCAAAAAACCAATTCAACAACAGGCTTGAGGATCCCATTGATCCCACGTTTTGGCAGCGAACGCTTGCTCTCCTCAGCCAGAGTGTGCACAGGCATAAACCCCAAACCCTCAGCTTGCTGAGAAACACAGCGAGCAGAGTCTGTGAGGGAAGAGCCGGGAACAGCAGCCCCCAACTGTCTGGGGCCGGGCGGGTGCCAGTCGATCGCTGCTGGCGTGCAGATGGAGCAGGAGCAGGAGTGGGCCTGGCAACAGCAATAGATACGGTGCTGACCACTTCAGGTGGGGTATTGAGAGATTCAACAGAAAAAGGACCATTGGGGCATGGACTGAGTGCTTTATGAATTGGGCGATCTTCTGTATCTCAGAGGGGAACTTTTGTCGTTCCTGGATTGATTGACTCAGATTATACTGGAGTCATAAAAATTATGGTATACACCTTAACCCCACCGGTAACTATTTTGAAAGGTACAAAGATAGCTCAATTAGTTCCGTTTCAAGCTCAGGTACCGAATGTTATGCCTAATCAGAGAGAGGATAAGGGATTTGGTTCTACAGGGCTTCCTCAAGTTTTATTGGCAATAGATATTTCAAAAGGAAAACCAGAAGAAAAAGTGTTGTTAAAACATCCTAATGGTTCTTCGGTCTCTCTGATTTTCTTAGTGGATACTGGAGCTGATGTTACTTTAATTCCCTTGCATTTGTGGCCTCAACAATGGCATTTGGTTCCTGCTGCGACTAATATAGTGGGTGTGGGGGGAATGCAAACTACAATGATAGCTCGGGATAAAATTGCATTTTATTTTAAAGATGGGACGTCAGTTTCAACACGATCATATGTAATCAACTTGCCGGTAGCATTATTAGGTCGAGATGTGTTATCTCAAATGGGAGCCCGATTGGTATCAAATTTTGGGGAGCGACCACTGATGAGCAGCCGGACAAGCCCCTATTAAAGCTCACATGGCTTGTTAAGTCCCCTGTGTGGGTAGCTCAGTGGCCGCTATCTCATGATAGGCTGCAAATAGTGAAACAATTAGTTGATGAGCAATTAAAGGCAGGACACATAGTGCCTTCAACTAGCCCATGGAATGCCCCAATTTTTACTATTCCGAAAAAGTCGGGAAGATGGCGTCTGTTACATGATCTTAGAGCCGTTAATGCTGTTATGCAGGATATGGGAGCGTTACAACCTGGTTTGCCATCTCCAGTAATGATACCCAAAGACTGGGATTTGTTTATAGTGGACTTGAAAGATTGTTTTTTCACAATCCCATTACATCCAGAAGATTCAGAAAAATTTGCCTTCTCGGTTCCGGCTATTAACAAGCAGGAGCCTGCAAAACGTTTTCAATGGGTAGTATTGCCCCAAGGTATGAAAAATTCTCCAACGATATGTCAAAATTTTGTTGCTTGGGCTTTGCAACCTTTTAGGCAAAAATATCCCTTTTTATTAGTGTATCATTATATGGATGATATACTAGTAGCTGGGGAGCAATTGGAAATAGATCAAGTATGAACAGATTTGGTATATATGTTGGAGCAAAAGGGTTTGAAAATAGCTCCGGAAAAAATACAAAAATCATCTCCATGGAATTACTTGGGGTGGCAGATAACCAATAATGCAGTGAGACCCCAGAAAGTGACTATACATACTAACATAAAAACATTAACTGATGTCCAAAAATTAATTGGAGATATCCAGTGGGTTCGATCACTGACAGGGATTACAAATGATGATCTTCAACCATTAATGGATTTATTGGGAACCACTTGTTCAACAAATGATAAACGGCATTTAAATAGTAATCAGAAAAGAGCATTGGATAAAATAGTGGAAAAAATCTTAACAGCTAATGTTGTCCGTTATATAGCAGATAAACCTTTAGAATTAATTTTGATTAATTCTGGCCAGGAACGGAAACACCCATTATGTCTTTTGGGACAGACAGAACAAAAGTTTCAAATCATAGAATGGATATTTTTACCGTATCAACCGAAAAATACTATAACCACTAGACTTGAGCTGTTTGGTCAATTGATTATGAAAGGCAGGAAAAGATGTTTGGAATTGTCTGGGACTGAACCTTCACGAATTTACCTGCCAATTAATAAGGGATATTTGGATTGGCTTATGGAACATTCAGAACCTATTAGGATTGCATTAGCAGATTTTATGGGAGAAATCAACAACGCATACCCGATTAGCAAATTGATTCCTTTGATGCAAAACAAACCTTTGAACAGATACCGATGCGATCTGAAACGCCAGTGAAAGGCATTACATTTTTTACAGATGCAGGAAAGAAATCTGGTAGGGCTGCTATTACCTGGCAAAAGCGAGGACAATGGAACCAGAAGTTAATATTTACACAGCCGGGTGATTCATTACAAACTATGGAGCTACGAGCAGTGGTTTGGGTATTTCAACAATATACATCACAGCCTATTAATATAGTTTCTGATTCATTATATGTTGTAGGTACTGTTTGTAGAATAGAACGGGCTATGATAGAAGTTAAAAATGCGGTTTTGTATGCTTTACTGTTACAATTGCTGTACCTGTTGGAACAACGAGAGCATAAGTATTTTATTACTCATATACGAAGCCATCAACCTAATAACGACAATTTAATATTCCTCTGTCTGATGCACAAGGTATAATCAATTCTTGTCCAGATTGTCAAAAACAAGGTATGGGGTTAGGATTTGGAATAAACTCCAGAGGGCTTCAAGCCTTACAATTATGGCAAATGGAAGTGACCCATATTCCAGAGTCTGGGCGATTGAAATATGTGCATGTCTCAGTAGATACTTTTTCTATGGCCATATGGGCCACGGCACAGACCGGGGAATCTGCAAAACACGTAATTAAACACATGTATGCTGCTATAATGGCATTAGGGGTACCTCAAATGCTAAAAACAGATAATGGGCCAGCTTATGTCTCTCAAAAATTTAAACGTTTTTGTGTTCAATGGGGAATCCGTCATACTACGGGTATCCCACATTCTCCAACGGGTCAGGCAATCATTGAGCGTTCTCATGCAACCTTGAAGTCCCTTTTGCAAAAACAAAAAAATCCTCCTTTTTGGGAGGAGATGTATTGCCCCCTAGTAAAAGAATTCACTGGGAGCGCTGGGAGTCCCGCTTGTCTACGAGGGGGGATGTGGCAAAGCGCCGGCTTGGCTGCCTCGGGAAGGCTCTCCTCTGGGCTCTTGCGTAGCTGTCAGACAATATTGATGCGTGCGAGTGCAGGTAAACGAGGATCCAAAATGCAGAGGAGCCAAACGACCGCTCGGCCAGATCGCTACATTCCCAGCCGTCGTGCTCTGAGGATGGAGGTGGCCAAGTTCCTCCTGAGCCAAGAGCAGGACCCTGCCTTGGTGTCACCCACCAAGAAGGTGAGCGTGTTGCTGAGTTGCAGGGACTGCGCTGCTCCCTCCCAAACGCCCTCGCGGCCTTTCCCAGGGAAGCAAACTGTAAGTTGTGTCGCGTGGTTGCGTGAGGCTGACAGCCCCGAGCGCCGCTGCCTCCAGCTCTGCCCTTGAGGAGCCGGGGATGAGGTTGGAGCTGTAGGGCCTGGGAATGGAACGGGGACGCGGGACCCTGAGCGAAGCTGTTCTGTAGGGTCGTGTCCCTGGGAAGAGCCTCTGGCCCTTGTGGGAGCCAAACACAGCTTTGCTCCATTTTAAAGCCTCATCAGCCCAGGGTACAGAGCTCCTAGGCTGTGAGCCTGTGCCCAGGGACACTGCTGGCGGGAGCTGTTCCAGCACAATGTCTGCGTGGGGAGCCGCTCTGGAACGTGTCTGCTGGGTTCTGAAATCTCTGTAGGAAACATTTGGTTCCTTGTGGCTGTGGCTTTGTCCGCTGGCCGTGAGACGCTGACCTGGCCGCTCTTCTGTGCTCAGATGTGAGCAGGAGAGCTTGCTGGTGTCTGAGGAAAAAACCCTTGGAGCTGTGTCACGGGTTAGCCCCAGCCCGGCTGATTTCAGCAGCTAAAACCGTGCAGTTGCGCTCCCAAATCCCTCCACTCCCCACACCCCTAGAAAGGGGGAAAGGGAAATGAGAGGAATGAGACTTGTGAGTTGGAAACTAAAACCGCAGCTTTAATTAAAATTACAATAATAATAATAATAACGGTTATTGATCTTATTAGGAGTGGTAATATATATATATATATATATACACACAAATATCTGAGATCGCGCCCTCGATGACTCAACGTCACCACAGATCCTGCAGAGCAGAATCGAGGGAATGGCTCCACAGCCAGGAGGGAGCTGAGCTCAGGAACTGGAGTCAGGAACACGCGGGTCCAGGGTCGGGGGCAAACAGAGAGACGAGGTCCTCAGCGGCCGTCACAGAGGAGGGGGCCGACCCTCGTGGTCTTTGGGTTTCAAAGCGAGGGTGACGTAGATGGGATAGAATCCTCTGTTGGTCGCTTTGGGGTCACCTGTCCTGTTCGACCTGCCTTGACAGGAGCGCCAGAAAACCTACAAGGAGCTCATTTCGCGCCACGGCTCCGCAGAGAATCAGCTGGTGATCTGGAAGTATCCAGCCATGTCCAAGGTCACTGAGCTGCAAGGTAGGCAGGGCCCTTTGCCTGGGGCAGGGAGGGCTGCTGGCGGCTGAAGGAGATGTGATCCTTGGGTGGAGCGGAGCGGTGGCCCGAGCTGGAGCTCGGCTGGTGCGGGCTGCTGAGCAGAGGCGTGTGCTGCTCGAGGGAGGCCCTCCTGGGGGCTGCTGAAGGAACGCTGTTGGTGCAAATGCCCGCCTGGGCTGTGAATTCCTGCTGCTGCAGCCCGGTGCGGGGCCAGCTCTGCGAGCTGCTGGGGTTCCCGGGGCCCACGCAGTAAATGTGAGCGTGGTGGCAGAAGCAGAGGGAGCGGGGCGTGCGCCGAGCGGCCCGTCCCTGAGCGCACACCTCCTCTTCAGGTCACACGGCGAGAGTCTTGAGCATGGCTCTGAGCCCCGATGGCGAAACAGTGGCCTCGGCTGCTGCGGATGAAACGCTGCGACTCTGGCGCTGCTTTGCGGTGGATCCCATCAGGAAGAAGGAGAGAGAGAAGGCAGACATAGTCCAGAGCAGCTTCATTCGCCAGGCCATACGATGAGGGCATGGGGGTGGGGGGGGAGCGGGGAAACCTGGTTTCTCCTGTGCATAGTTTCAATGGTTTACCCTGTACATAGCTTAAATGTTAATAAATGTTAATTAACGTTTTAAAATTAACCAAGTGCTTTCCTTTGTCTTTTTTATGGAGTCTGCTGGAAGAGAAGGCCGTGGCTGATGGGAGCAAGCCCAGCGTGGATGCGGAGGACGAGTCCCGCGGTGTCCCAGCAGGACGGTCTCCAAGCCTGGGTCCCCTGCCTTCCTGCGCGCCGAGGAGGTTGCAGCGCCCTGCGCCCTGCGTGCTGCTCACAGAGACAGCCCTGGGGTGACGGCTGGGACGTCAGCGACTCGGGAGCGATCGCAGGGAAGCGTCTGCCGAACCACCGAGCCCAGAGTCATTTCCACTGCCTCGTGGGATGTACGAAGGCTCTCCAGATCAACCTGGAAGGAGACCTTCTGCAGCTGCATCTCCTCTTGATCCCATTTGAGCTGGTCCATGTCCTGCTTCAGCTGAGCCTTCTCCATCTCCATGGCCTCCTGGGATGTACGAAGGCTCTCCAGATCAACCTGGAAGGAGACCTTCTGCAGCTGCATCTCCTCTTGATCCCGTTGCAGCTGGTCCATGTCCAGCTTCAATTGGGCCTTCTCCATCTCCACTGCCTCCTGGGATGTACGAAGGCTCTCCAGATCAACCTGGAAGGAGACCTTCTGCAGCTGCAGCTCCTCTTGATCCTGTTGCAGCTGGTCCATGTCCTGCTTCAGTTGAGGCCACGGAGATGATCTGAGGGCTGGAGCACTTTTCTTCGAGGCTGCCCACCTGCCAAAACTTTTCTGTTGTTTCCACCATTTCTAGTGAGCTTCCACCTAGGGGCACTGAACCTCCAGTGAATGTGGTAACTGTATTTATTGCTGATGGGTGGAGAAGGAATTCTTGCTTCACATGCCCAAACTCAGCTGCACGTGCCCAGCTGGGGTGGCCTGGAAACGGTAGGGTTGGGTCCTTATTATTCCAGCTCTCCCAGTTCCTGAAAGAACTCCTGGCATTGTTCTTCATGCTTCAGAAAGCGACCCTTCAGTTCAGTCAGCTTCTCTTGCACCATTTGCAGGGGTCCTTTCTGCTCCCTACGTTCTTCTGTCTGAGCCCTCCTCAAACATTCGCCTCAGGAGCATGGATTTGATCTCCTCATGCTCCTTCTCCAGCTCTCCTCTCCTTTCTACCGCTTGTCTTGTGTCTTTCAGGTTGTTCTCGACCTCTTCCAGCACCTCTGCCACTTGTGCGAGTTTCCTTTTCAGGGCAGCATTTTCCCCTTGAAGCTCTTCTGTCAAACCCACCTGCCTACGGAGGTGAGCGTTTTCCTGGGCCAGGCAGGAGTAGGCATTCCTGATCTTGGTGAGCAGCACCCGCAGTGCCTCACACATTTGGTAGTCGGTGCTGGCAAGGGAGTCCTCTTCATCTCCAACCACTCGAGCCTGAAGCTCCTCCGCCACGTCCGGTGTGAATCACAGAAATCACAAGGTTAGAAAAGACCCACAGGATCCCTGCCCCCGCCATGGCTGCGGCGGCTCGATGCTGCAACAGCTTCACAGAAAGCCTGGGCAGTGAGGCTGAACGGCATCGATGTGGAAGAGGCAAAGATCCTGAGCCTCAGTGGAAAGGCTCCGAGCCCTGCGGCAGGTGAGGGACAGGCTCTGGGTGAGTCGACTCGGCTGGAGAGCCCTGGGCAGGGGAACAGCGGCACAGAGGCTCCGCATTTGGAGGCATCGACCGGCTTCTGGGAGCTGCTGTGCACACCGGGCTCTCCCTAATCCTTAGGTGTCCAGCGGCTGAGGGGCTGTGTGACAGCTCCAGAGAACTGATTTACCAGAGCTGGTTCAGCAGTTCACCCCAGCAGTGCCGTTAGCGCCCTGCACTCTTCTGAGCGTGGCTCTGCTCTCAGGGCTGCATTTTCCCCGGGAGGGATTTCTCCTCGGGTGAGCAGGGCTTAGCTGGGAGGAAACGGGACCTCCGGTTAACAGAAGTGTTTCTCTGCACACAGGCTTTCAGAACAACGTCACAGCGCTCTGCGGTCATGAGGTGATGCCTGGGTGCGGCAGGAGGAAGGGCAGATACATTCCCTGCGCGCCAGAGCGGGTCCTGGATGCCCCAGACATCCGTGATGACTATTGTAAGTGGGCTGCGATGTCGCGTGCTGGGCATTGAGATCGTTGTGTAGCGCAGTGCGGTTCCTAGGCCAGCGTGGTCTGAGGGACTGGAGCTCTGCCTGGGCTGTTTCGGTCTCTTCTGCCCTCGGGCTGGCATGGACCACTTCTGGGGTGAAGCCTTGTAGGAGCAGTGGTCCCGAGTGCTGGGCAGGTGGCTTGGACTGGGGCTGGGGGACACGCATACCTGGTGGAGGTGGAATAGGGTTGGACTCGGTGATCCGGTGGGCCTCTTCCAACCTGGTTATTCTATGATTCTATGATGAGCACCGGTGAAGGGCAGGGCTCTCCAGGGCAGCGCAGGGTGGCCTGCATTGCATTGCTCTTCCAAACGGTAGATCTGAATCTCCTGGACTGGAGCTCTCAAAACCTCCTGGCGCTGGCTCTGGACACCACTGTCTACCTGTGGCACCACGTCTCTGGGGAGATCATCAACCTCATGGAGACAGAGCACGTAGCTGATTACGTTTCGTCTGTGTCGTGGGGTAACGGAGGCAGCTGCCTGGCTGTTGGCTTGAGCAACGGTGAGGTCCAGGTGAGTGCAGGAGTCGAGCTGGAGCTGTTTAGGGGTTGCTGGAGCTGTGGGGCCTTGGGACGAAGGCTTGGCTGGCGCTAGAAGGATGCAACGCGCTCCGACTTGCCTGGTGTGGGCTGGAGATGTCCTCAGGCAGTGAGCAGCTGCGGCAGTGAGGCAGAGCTTGGGTTTGGGGTTCCTGACCCCTGGCGTTCTCCTTCCGTTCTGCGGGCAGGAGATACAAATTGTTCCCTGCTCCCAGAGTGAGCAGGCTGAATGGCAGAGCCTGCGCGCTGCGGTTTGTAGGGCAAAGCAACGGGGCTGGCGTTTCCTGGAACTCTGGAGAACTTGTTGTTCTGCTTCCCTAGCTGTGGGACGTGGAGCGTCGGAAACGTGTCCGCACGCTGAGCAGCCACGTGTCCCGTGTCGGGTGTCTCAGCTGGAACAGCTACATCCTGTCCAGGTGAAGCAGTGGGTGGGGTTGGAAGGGCGGAGCGGAGCTGGTGCAGATCCTTGTGGATGTGCTCGGCTCACGCCAAGAGCCCGGATCTGCCGGCAGCACCGGTGTGAAACCCTGCGGCAGGTGCAGCCGTCCTGCCCCAGCGCCAGGATGGCTTTTCCCAGCACTGTGTGCAGCCTGACCCTGTGAGCCTTCTCTCTGCAGCGGGGCTCGCAGCGGCTGCATCCAGCACCACGACGTCAGAGTCGCTCAGCACCAGGTGGCCACGCTTGCTGGTCACACGCGGGAGGTGTGTGGCCTCAAGTGGTCTCCAAACGGCCGCTTCCTCGCCAGTGGTGGTGACGACCACGTGGTGAACATCTGGCCGAGCAGCCAGGGGGGCCGTGGAGGATTTGCTCCAGCGCAGAGCTTCCGTCAGCACCAGGGTGCTGTCAAGGTGAGCGCGGGGCAGCTGTGGGCACGCGTTTGTGTGCGAGGCAGCCGTGCGGCACTGCCTGCGCGCAGGGTGCTCGTTGCACGCCTCAGGCTGACCCCTCTTCTGGCAGGCTGTGGCGTGGTGTCCGTGGCAGCCCAGCGTTCTGGCCACTGGAGGCGGAGGCGGCGACAAACGCATCCGCCTCTGGAACGTGTCTTCTGGCACCTGCCTGGGCAATATCGATGCCCGCTCCCAGGTGAGACGTGAGCGTCGGCTTGGATGTAAACAGCTTCTGGTGGGACGCCTGAGCGGAGCTGCTGGCTCCTGAGGCCCCGAGGCAGGGCCGAGGAGGGGGCCGTGCTCCTCTCGGGGTGCTGAGCATCGGCACGAGCAGCTCGTCTTCCCTGCATTGCCGCCTCCTGCCAGGTCTGTTCCATCGTGTGGTCGACCACCTACAAGGAGCTCATTTCGGGCCACGGCTCCGCAAAGAATCAGCTGGTGATCTGGAAGTATCCAGCCATGTCCAAGGTCACTGAGCTGCAAGGTAGGCAGGGCCCTTTGCCTGGGGCAGGGAGGGCTGCTGGCGGCTGAAGGAGATGTGATCCTTGGGTGGAGCGGAGCGGTGGCCCGAGCTGGAGCTCGGCTGGTGCAGGCTGCTGAGCAGAGGCGTGTGCTGCTCGAGGGAGGCCCTCCTGGGGGCTGCTGAAGGAATGCTGTTGGTGCAAATGCCCGCCTGGGCTGTGAATTCCTGCTGCTGCAGCCCGGTGCGGGGCCAGCTCTGCGAGCTGCTGGGGTTCCCGGGGCCCACGCAGTAAATGTGAGCATGGTGGCAGAAGCAGAGGGAGCGGGGCGTGCACCGAGCGGCCCGTCCCTGAGCGCACACCTCCTCTTCAGGTCACACGGCGAGAGTCTTGAGCATGGCTCTGAGCCCCGATGGCGAAACAGTGGCCTCGGCTGCTGCGGATAAACGCTGCGACTCTGGCGCTGCTTTGCGGTGGATCCCATCAGGAAGAAGGAGAGAGAGAAGGCAGACATAGTCCAGAGCAGCTTCATTCGCCAGGCCATACGATGAGGGCATGGGGGTGGGAGGGGAGCGGAGAAACCTGGTTTCTCCTGTGCATAGTTTCAATGGTTTACCCTGTACATAGCTTAAATGTTAATAAATGTTAATTAATGTTTTAAAATTAACCAAGTGCTTTCCTTTGTCTTTTTTATGGAGTCTGCTGGAAGAGAAGGCCGTGGCTGATGGGAGCAAGCCCAGCGTGGATGCGGAGGACAAGTCCCGCGGTGTCCCAGCAGGACGGTCTCCAAGCCTGGGTCCCCTGCCTTCCTGCGCGCCGAGGAGGTTGCAGCGCCCTGCGCCCTGCGTGCTGCTCACAGAGACAGCCCTGGGGTGACGGCTGGGACGTCAGCGACTCGGGAGCGATCGCAGGGAAGCGTCTGCCGAACCACCGAGCCCAGAGTCATTTCCACTGCCTCGTGGGATGTACGAAGGCTCTCCAGATCAACCTGGAAGGAGACCTTCTGCAGCTGCATCTCCTCTTGATCCCATTTGAGCTGGTCCATGTCCTGCTTCAGCTGAGCCTTCTCCATCTCCATGGCCTCCTGGGATGTACGAAGGCTCTCCAGATTGCGGTGGAAGGAGACCTTCTGCAGCTGCATCTCCTCTTGATCCCGTTGCAGCTGGTCCATGTCCAGCTTCAATTGGGCCTTCTCCATCTCCACTGCCTCCTGGGATGTACGAAGGCTCTCCAGATCAACCTGGAAGGAGACCTTCTGCAGCTGCAGCTCCTCTTGATCCTGTTGCAGCTGGTCCATGTCCTGCTTCAGTTGAGGCCACGGAGATGATCTGAGGGCTGGAGCACTTTTCTTCGAGGCTGCCCACCTGCCAAAACTTTTCTGTTGTTTCCACCATTTCTAGTGAGCTTCCACCTAGGGGCACTGAACCTCCAGTGAATGTGGTAACTGTATTTATTGCTGATGGGTGGAGAAGGAATTCTTGCTTCACATGCCCAAACTCAGCTGCACGTGCCCAGCTGGGGTGGCCTGGAAACGGTAGGGTTGGGTCCTTATTATTCCAGCTCTCCCAGTTCCTGAAAGAACTCCTGGCATTGTTCTTCATGCTTCAGAAAGCGACCCTTCAGTTCAGTCAGCTTCTCTTGCACCATTTGCAGGGGTCCTTTCTGCTCCCTACGTTCTTCTGTCTGAGCCCTCCTCAAACATTCGCCTCAGGAGCATGGATTTGATCTCCTCATGCTCCTTCTCCAGCTCTCCTCTCCTTTCTACCGCTTGTCTTGTGTCTTTCAGGTTGTTCTCGACCTCTTCCAGCACCTCTGCCACTTGTGCGAGTTTCCTTTTCAGGGCAGCATTTTCCCCTTGAAGCTCTTCTGTCAAACCCACCTGCCTACGGAGGTGAGCGTTTTCCTGGGCCAGGCAGGAGTAGGCATTCCTGATCTTGGTGAGCAGCACCCGCAGTGCCTCACACATTTGGTAGTCGGTGCTGGCAAGGGAGTCCTCTTCATCTCCAACCACTCGAGCCTGAAGCTCCTCCGCCACGTCCGGTGTGAATCACAGAAATCACAAGGTTAGAAAAGACCCACAGGATCCCTGCCCCTCCCATGGCTGCGGCGGCTCGATGCTGCAACAGCTTCACCGGGCGCTCGGGAAACTTCTGGCCTCCTCAGGAAGCGGCTGGGAGGGAGGCAGCCCTGCTCTGAGGCTTTGCTTCCCAGAGCTCCCTGCTGAGCCCCACAAGGAGTCCAGCCACGCGCCCAAAGCAGATCCAGGCTACGATCCTACAGCTCTTCACTAAGTTTGCTACAGCTCTAAGCCAATTCCATTACGAAGGAGTAAGGTACAAAGCAAAAAACCAATTCAACAACAGGCTTGAGGATCCCATTGATCCCACGTTTTGGCAGCGAACGCTTGCTCTCCTCAGCCAGAGTGTGCACAGGCATAAACCCCAAACCCTCAGCTTGCTGAGAAACACAGCGAGCAGAGTCTGTGAGGGAAGAGCCGGGAACAGCAGCCCCCAACTGTCTGGGGCCGGGCGGGTGCCAGTCGATCGCTGCTGGCGTGCAGATGGAGCAGGAGCACCCAGGAGTTCCCTGCAGGGCAGGTGTCCCCAGCAGCCCAGCCCTGAGCAGCATTTACCTGCCTATGGTCAAGCGCCTGAAGCGCTTCAAGGAAGTGCTCCATGTCAAGTCTGAATTGCTCCTTGTCCCTCTTCAGGTCCTCCCGGGCCGTATGAAGGCTCTCCAGATTGCGGTGGAAGGAGACCTTCTGCAGCTGCAGCTCCTCTTGATCCTGTTGCAGCTGGACCATGTCCAGCTTCAACTGAGCCTTCTCCATCTCCACTGCCTCCTGGGATGTACGAAGGCTCTCCAGATCAACCTGGAAGGAGACCTTCTGCAGCTGCAGCTCCTCTTGATCCTGTTGCAGCTGGTCCATGTCCAGCTTCAACTGAGCCTTCTCCATCTCCACTGCCTCCTGGTAAATGAGGTGCCCTCAAATATTGCCTCCCTCTCAGTCTGGGAGAGCAGACCGAGTCGCTCTAACAGGTCTGTGTCACTGGCATGTTGGGGATTCCAGAGCTGAACACAGGGCTCCAGGTGGGGTCTCACCAGAGTGGAGCAGAGGGCTGCAGTCACCTCCTCTTCTCCAGGCTAAACACCCCCAGCTCTCTCAGCCCCTTCCCCAGCTTCGTTGCTCTTCTCTGGACTCGCTCCAGAGCCTCAACATCCTTCTTGTGGTGAGGGGCCAGAGCTGAACACAGGATTCGAGGAGCGGTCTCACCAGTGCCGACTACAGAGGGAGAAGAACCTCCCTGGACCTGCTGGCCACGCCGTTTCTGACACAAACCAAGGTGCCACTGGCCTTCTTGGCCACCTGGGCCACTGCTGGCGCCTCTCCAGCCACTCCTCTCCCACTTTATCCTTGGTCCCGGCACGACCCCTCCCAGGTGCAGAATCCAGCATGTGCTGCTCTTTCCTTTCCTGCCAGTCATGGGTGAGATCCCAGAGCGGGGGTTGTTCCACAGCAGAGGGCACGGGCGTTTCTGCACGGGGGGAAGGTGCCCAAGGGAAGAACTGCAGCTCTGGGCTCTTTGACGTCCAGCACTGCAGCCTTGGCACCCCTCCCTGGGGACAGCCCCATCCTGGAGACACCCCCAAGCCTTTGGCACTGACCCCAGCCCTGGATGCATCCACCGCTCCTCATTCCCACTGATGACCAACAGGGTCCCTCTTGCACATCCCTAAAGGGCATTTTTTTCCAGAGCCTGGAGAAGAGAAGGCTGAGAGGAGACCTCATCGCTCTCTGCAGCTCCCCTGAAGGAGGTTCTGGGGAGGTGGGTGCTGGGCTCTTCTCCCAAGGAACAAGCCATGGGATGGTAAGAGGGAACGGGCTCTTCCCGCAGCGGGAGAGGTTTAGATTGGGTATGGGGAGAGATTCCTTCCCGGCAAGGGCTGTCCTGCTCTGGAAGAGGCTGCCCAGGGCAGTGGGGGATTTACTAAGGGAGGGATTGAAAAGCCATGCGGATGTCGTGTTTGCTCCGTGGTTTAGTGGTTGGCTTGCCAGAGTTCGGGATGCGACAGGACTTGATCTTAAAGGTGTTTTCACACTTAAATGACTCTGCGATTCGAGGATTGCCTGAGGAACGGGCTGGTGCTGTTCCATGGCCATGCGAGAGAACCCAAAATGCGTATTCTGAGTTGGGGCCCCAGTTTATTTCCGTCCCAAGCTGCATTTACGGAAGACAACAGGACTTTTTAGAAGTTGCGCTGCCTTCCAGCTCCGGTCGCCAGGAGACGTGTGCCACACGGTGAGGTCACAGTGATGGGACGCAGGCGTCCCAGTGACCCAGGGCACTTGTCGAGCTGCTGCCCAGGCATCAGACGCCACAGCCCTTCAGCCGCTGACAGGCAGGACTCCGTCTCGCTGCTCAGCCAAAGGGACGAGGCTCCAAGCTGCAACCCAGCTCAGCCACGAGGCACGACATGGAGTCACCTTCAGAAGACTCATCCTCCGACACGGAGGAGCCCGGTTTGGTGCCTCCATCTTCTTCCAACCACGCAGCTGGTGATACAGCAGCACCCGGTGATGCTGCCAGTGCACCTCTCGCCGGAGAGAACTTCCAAGGTAAGCCTGAGGAGTGCGGGGTGCCCAGCCTCCGGTATCATTGGTGGGAGGACAGCTGTGCCAAACCCAGCCCCTCTTCAGCCCGCAGGTTCCTCAAGAACCTCTGGAAGATCGTCAGCAGCCGTCGCTTCCAGTCAATCTGGTGGGCCGACGACGGAAAGAGCATCGTCATCGCAGAAAAGCTCTTTGTCAAGGAATTCCTGGGAAGGAAGATCTTTGACACCAAGTCCATGGGAGGCTTCATCCTCCAACTGAGCCTCTATGGATTCCAGCCAGTGGAAGGAGATTCTCCCATCTCTATCTCCATCGAGAAGCTGCAAGCAATAGCAGCAGCAGGACCGTCTCTGGGCAAGGTACGTGAGTTCCTCCCCCATGAGGGAACCCTCCAGACATTTGGTGGGGAGAGGGTCGCATTCAGCTAGAAGAAACCTTTCCCAGGCAGGGAGCGAGGATGGGGGTGGGAGCATGTGGCCTGAGTTGGTCTTGGGGTCGTTGTCAGGAATTCTCAGTGCAGGATTTTGGAGGAGCAGAAGTGCTGACCAAAGGGGCCCGCTTCAGTTGAGCCTTCTCCATCTCCACTGCCTCCTGGGATGTATGAAGGCTCTCCAGATCAATCTGGAAGGAGACCCTCTGCAGCTGCATCTCCTCTTGATGCTTTTTGATATCTTGCCACATTCTCTGGAGCTCCTCGTTTTCCTGGGCAAGGTGGGCCTCCTTCACCTCTAGCTCCTTCTCCCGTATTTCAAGTTCGTCTCTCCTCTTCTCTCTGAGGGAACCGAGCACCATTGATTCTGCTGACAGCAGGGAGGTCGAGGTTTCCTTCTCTTGCCTTCTCTCTTCTGAGGAGAGTGGCAGGCGCTGTGCAACGCCTGCTGCTGGTTCAGGGGATGAATTCCTCTTAATCACTTCCTCTTGATTCTCTCCTTTAGGGGCTATTGCTCTTTTTGCATGACTGTTTGCCTGCTTCTTTCTCCGGGAATAGCTCCAGCAGCAGCCAAGAAGCCCCACCGATGCAGGGATGGCATCGAGTACAACATCATGGAAGTAGAAATGCATTTTACAGACCCTGGGCTGTTCCCTAGAAGGAGAAACAGAAACCATGGTCAGATGGTCACGGGGAAGGTTACAGGAAGGTTCAAGTTGATAAATGCCTTCAGGGATTTCTGTTTGCATCAACAGGCTCTGGGAATTCCGTCTGCTCTCCCAGCAGAGCTCCAGGGATCCCTAGTCACTGGTCACCAGAGTACTCCTCACTTTTCACCTCACCCTGAGGCCTGAACCAATTTCCCCTTCATTCTGTGAGTGCTCTGGATGCTGAGGGCTCCCTGCCCCCGGGATGGTCTGTGCTGGCGACCGGCTGCTTCAGGTCTCCCCCAGAAGAGAGAAGAGGACAACTCCCCAGTGACTGAGCCCCCATGCTCTGTGGGGACAGACCCGAGCGCACTGTGCTCCCTGCCTCCTCTGTCTCCCCCCGGGGAGGCTTATGCTGTCAAATCCCAAAACTAGTGGAAGTCGAGGCTGGAGTTGAAGAGCATCATGAAGGATCACAGAGCAAACGAGCAGGGAGCTAAATTGGAAAGGAGCTTCAGCAGCCAGGCCACGATGCCTCCCTACAAACGCTGCGGTCAGCGATCCAGCGCTCGGGAAAGAAATACGATTGTGGAGACAGAGCCCTGGGCAAGGCTGGCACAGTGAAACCAAAATGGGAAACCTCTGGGCTCTGGGCATTTATCCAGAAGGCATAAAAAGAGGAGCTGACAATACTGTGAGGGACTGGAGGCCCTTCCATGGAGAATAAAATCATAGAATCATCGAACAGTTTGGGTTGGAAGGGACCTTAAACATGACCCAATTCCAGCCCCCGCCCTGGGCAGGGACATCCCACTGGCTCAGGCTGCCCAAGCCCCATCCAGCCTGGCCTTGGACACCTCCAGGGATGGGGCAGCCACAGCTTCCCTGGGCAACCTGGGCCAGGGCCTCAGCACTCCCATGGTGAAGAAATTCTTCCTAGCGTCTAGTCCAAATCTGCCCCCTCCAGTTTATCCCCATTGCCTCTCGTCCTGTCACCACAAGCCTTTGTGAACAGCCCCTCCCCAGCTTTCTTGGAGCCCCTTCAGGTACTGGAAGGTCACTATAAGATCTTCTTGGAGCCTTCTGGCTTTCTGGGCTCTGAGGGCACTTTGCTGGCTCATGTCGAGCTTCTCATCGACCAAAAATCCAAGCAGTGACTGCCCAGAAGCAGACACAGGCAGAGCTGACGTACCCTTCGCGCAGACAGATTTTCTGTTCCAGCAGAACTGGTACGGCACTGCAAAATCCAAATGGCAGCCCAAAAGCTTTGTTGATCTCGCCCTGAGAAAGGCGCAGGCAGCTCCCAGTGGAGAGACCACCTGTCTCCTGCAGATCCTCCTGGGGAGTGAATCCAGAGTGCGCTTGCCCTGGGCACCAGAGATGTCTCCAAGGCAACAGGGGAGCATCACAGAGGATGATATCACAGAGGCGGCTCCCACAGGCCGGGGCGGGGCCTGAGGGCCTCCTATCAGGTAGTTGGAGAGAGCAATGAGGTCTCCCCTCAGCCTCCTCCAGGCTAAACACCCCCAGCTCTCTCAGCCCCTTCCCCAGCTTTGTTGCTCTTCTCTGGACTCGCTCCAGAGCCTCAACATCCTTCTTGTGGTGAGGGGCCAGAACTGAACACAGGATTCGAGGAGCGGTCTCACCAATGCTGAGTCCAGAGGGAGAAGAACCTCCCTGGACCTGCTGGCCACGCTGTTTCTGACACAAGCCAAGATGCCATTGGCCTTCTTGGCCACCTGGGCCACTGCTGGCTCCTGTTCAGTCCTTGCCAACCAACACCCCCAGGTCCTTCTCCCCCGGGCAGCTTTCCAGCCAGACTTCTCCTAGTCTGGAGCTGCTCAGGGTTGTTGTGCCCCAAGTGCAGGACCCGGCCCTTGGCCTTGCTAAACCTCATGCCACTGCTCTCAGCCCAGCGGTCCAGCCTGTTCAGATCCCTTTGGAGCCTCCCGGCCCTCCATCAGCCCTCCTCCCCTCGGCTCAGCTCCTGCCCTTTCACTTCCCATGCAGCATCTCTCCTCGCTTCAATGCACCAAAGCGTTAGCCGAGGAGGCGATGTTCTCAGGTTGTGCAAAAAGCCTTAAGTCATGGGGGAAAGTCGTACAGGCCCTGCAGGAGGCCACGCAGGAGCAGGAGACCTGGAGGGCGGCAAGGGACTCTTTGTTGGCCACCCCGGGATTGGGGGTCGGGGCGGCCACGCAGACTCTGCACCCCCCACGTGGTGATGATTATGCGGAGTCTAAATGTTTGCGAGAGGGTGATATGTCCCCTCAATCCCCAAACCCCGACCCGCTCACGGAGGGACAGAAACGAGCGGAATCCTTCTGGGGGGGTTGGCCGAGGAGGCCGGGGGCGCCGCTGGGAAAGCGGAGCCTGAGGAGATCTCGGAGAGAGCGGCACCTCCTGCGCCCCGAGATGGCGCCGAGCGGGAAGGGGAAAGGCGGGGCGGGAACGTTCGCGGCGGGAACAGGGAGGAGGCGCTGGAATTGAATGACGCCTGCAAGCGTGAGGGGGAGGAGAACGTGAAAGAGAAGGGTGGTGCGAGCGAGGGGCGGAGAGCCGATCAGCGTCCGTCTGCTCCGAGCGGCAGGCGGGGCGAGCCGGGGGGAGGGAGCGGCCCCGCCAGCAAGGGAGGTGGGCGGGGCCGGGGCCGAACAAAAGGAGCTCGGGGCCCGGAAGTGGCCGGTCAGTCGAGTTCCGGCTCCGGCTCGGAAACTAGTCCGGGCGGGTGGCCCACAACCGACTGGAGCTCAGAGGAGGAGGAGGAGGAGGTGGGGGTGCATAGAGTTAAAAGCCGACACATCTCCACTCGAATTAAAGAAAAGCCGAGAGGGGGACAAATCCCTCTCACGGATTGGAGAAAAATAAAGATAGCGTGTGCCGATTGGGCCCCATCAGCCACGCTGGCATTCCCGTTCCGGGTGACGGACGGGGGACAGAGGGTCCACTCGCCAATAAACCCTAAGGACGGACAAGCGATTGTTAAAGCAATTGCGGATAAAGGGCTTAATTCTGCCATGGTCTCCACCCTCATAGACAGTGTTTTTGGTGGAGATGATATGCTCCCCTTTGATATAAAACAAGCTTGTGGATTAATATTCGACGGGGCAGGGATGATGCTGTTTAAACAAGAGCGGGAGGACAACTGCGTAAAGCAGCTGGCCCAAGTAGCTGGGGCAGATCACCCACTGCACGGCTCCAGCCGGCAGCGGCTCATGGGAACAGACGCGTGCGGCCAGAGAAGCCATTCGCACAGCTTCTAGAGTTATTGCCAAGCCATCACCATGGTCCATGATAAAACAAAGTGAAAGTGAGAGTTTCACACGATTCGTGGACCATCTCCAGGCAGCAGTCGACTCTTCGAGCCTGCCCGCGGAAGCAAAAGGCCCAGTCGTAGCAGAATGCTTGCGTCAGCAGTGTAACTCGGCAACCAAAGAAATTCTGCGGTCATTGCCGGTGGGGTCAAGTATCGCAGACATGATCAAGCATGTCGCGAAGGAAGAGCATCTAGCCCCAGTCCAAATGGCTGTTAGCACTGCAATAGCCAATGTGATGGCATGTTTTACATGCGGCCAGGCGGGCCACGTTGTAGCAAACTGGCCTCGGTTGAGGGACTCTTTAACAGTTTTTGTTCAGAGTTTCTGTCCACAGGATCAGATTATCAGACGCCCTTGTAACCCGTACACCCCGGTGGCAGGAGAGGACGACAAGTCGACAAGCATCCTGTCTGCACCTGAGAGTTCCACACCGGCGGAAGCCAAACAACGACGACGCAGCCTCTATGGGGAGGGGCTGCTATCCCTTCGTGTAATTTTGATTTTAGGGCTGATGGTAATAATCATATTGGTATTGGTCTTTAGACCCTGTATATTGAGTAAGCTTGTGTCGTTTGTTAAGAGCTGGCCAGCGAAGGTTAACATTATGTTTGTAGAACACCAGCAGCTGCTTTAAGAAGGTATTTGGTTAGCGTTACACCCAGTTACATTCAGGTTACCATTGGCCCAAGTGTGCCAAGTGTTTGTTACTATGAAACTGTTGTTTGCACTTTTTAGACTTTATATTTTAAATTTAGACTTTTGATGTTATATTTGAGGCTTGTTAAGATTTTTATATTTCTTAATTTATTTAAATTTGGTAAGATTATATATTGTTAAGATTTTATATTTGCTAAGATTTTTATAATTTTTTGGCTATTTCGTTAAGCATAGGGAGGGGGGAAATGTGGGTAGCTAAGGCCCGGTGGTCAGAAGATCTCGCGATGTACGGAAAGGTAGGACCCCCTCCGGGTAGCCAATTGCGTATTAGTTCATGATGTAAGCAGACGGAAGTGACGTCTTAAGCCCAGGCTATATAAGGCTGTGTTACGTATCAATAAACGCCATTTGCCGTCCACCACATTGGTGTCTGTGAGCTCATGGACCGAGTGGCCTGGGTTTGGTCACTGTGCCGTTCCTGAACCAGGTCACCACGCCTCCGAAGGCAACAGGATGTCTCTTCCTGGACTTCAGTAAAGCCTTTGACACAGTCTCTCACAGCATTCTGCTTGAGAAACTGTCAGCCTCTGGCCTGGACAGGCGCACACTCTCCTGGGTGGAAAACCGGTTGGCTGGCCGGGCCCAGAGAGTGGTGGGAAATGGTGTGAAATCCAGCTAGAGGCCAGTGACAAGTGGGGTTCCCCAGGGCTCAGTGCTGGGTCCAGCCCTGTTCAGTGTCTTTATCAATGACCTGGATGAAGGCATCGAGTGCACCCTTAGCAAGTTTGCAGACGACACTAAGCTGGGTGGAAGAGTTGATCTGCTGGAGGGTAGGGAGGCTCTACAAAGGGATCTGACCAGGCTGGACCGCTGGGCAGAGTCCAATGGCATGAGATTTAACAAGGCCAAATGCCGGGTCCTGCACTTGGGGCACAACAACCCTGTGCAGCTCCAGACTAGGAGAAGTCTGGCTGGAAAGCTGCCTGGAGGAGAGGGACCTGGGGGTGTTGGTTGACAGTGACTGAACATGAGCCAGCAGTGGCCCAGGTGGCCAAGAAGGCCAATGGCATCTTGGCTTGTGTCAGAAACGGTGTGGCCAGCAGGTCCAGGGAGGTTCTTCTCCCTCTGGACTCGGCACTGGTGAGACCGCTCCTCGAATCCTGTGTTCAGTTCTGAGCCCCTCACCACAAGAAGGATGTTGAGGCTCTGGAGCGAGTCCAGAGAAGAGCAACGAAGCTGGTGAGGACGCTGGAGAACAGGCCTTATGAGGAATGGCTGAGAGAGCTGGGGGTGTTTAGCCTGGAGAAGAGGAGGCTGAGGGGAGACCTCATTGCTCTCTACAACTACCTGAAAGGAGGTTGTAGAGAGGAGGGTGCTGGGCTCTTCTCCCAAGTGACAGGAGACAGGATGAGAGGGAATGGCCTCAAGCTCCACCAGGGGAGATTTAGGCTGGACCTTAGGAAAAAATTTTTCACAGAAAGGGTCATTTTGCACTGGCAGAGGCTGCCCAGGGAGGTGGTTGAGTCACCTTCCCTGGAGGTGTTTAAGGCACGGGGGGATGAGGTGCTAAGGGGCATTGTTTAATGTTTGATAGGAATGGTTGGACTCGATGATCCAGTGGGTCTCTTCCAACCTGGTTATTCTATGATTCTATGATTCTATGATCCTATGATTCTATTCCAACGTTCCCGCGCTGGCGACCTGGAGAGGCCGAGGCTGAGGGCTCTTGGTAGCATTTAAAATGACCTTCAGGATTTGTGATATATAAATGTTTCCATAGGCTGTAGGGGTTACTGCGGGTGGGGAGCCAGACACAGAAACCACAGGGAGTAGGAGCAGGTGATAAATGCCATCCCAGCGCCCCGAGAGGGTGAACCGGCATCAGCCAAGCTCTGGTTTTGTGACCTTGGCCGCAGGCAGCTCTCCAGTGACAGCAGCTTGAGAAAGGCCTTCAGGATCACGCCCAGCTTCAGGCTGCTTCACACCTTCGGAAAGAAGGACGAAGCCTTCCAAAGAAAAGGACTCCAAGGGGAACAAGCATTTGCCCCTACCCTTCTGTACAATTTCTTCCCAACCAGCCCGCTGGGAACTGGAGCATCTGAGGCCAAAGGGTGGAGGAGGTCCCCGGGATCAGATACATAACCAGGCCACACTGCCCTGAGGAAAAACCCCTGGAGGGGCTGAGGAGAAGGGAGGAGGCACGCAGGCGGGAGAGCTGCGGGCAGGGGAAAGCCGGGGTAGCAGAGCTGTTACAAGGAAGGCAAAGCTGGAAAGATATTAGGGCTGTGGGAGGAGGTCGAGGACAAGCAAAGACAGAGGGGGAAGTGGTAGAGCCAGCTAGAAGAGCAGCGGAGATGCTGAGATGGCACGGAGCTGTAGGGGGAGGAGGTAAGGAGTAACAGCAGGGGACGAGGAGTGCAATGCTACTAGGAAAGGACACCAAGAAAGTACTCGGGCACTGCTGTTCTTTAATGTTTGCTTTGTCTCGATCCCTGGAACTGGCCAAGCCTTGACTCCGGAGAGACTTCCTTGGAAACACGTTTCTGAAAGGAAAACTAAACAACAAAGCAAATGCATTAAAAATTCCATGGAGTTAAAACATGCCCAAGGTATCACATCCATAAGAAAGTTCATCTCCCCTCCCGCTTTGATGTCAAAGAGACAGGACACACGGAAGGACTAAGGGAAGAAGTTTTAATTCCCATTCTTTCTCCTTCTCCACACTGACCCACACTGTGGATCCAGCTGGGAAAGGACACTAGGGAATGCTTTCACCCACAACAAACGTGCAGCCTAAGGAACCACTGTCACACCCTCCGGGCAAGACCACTGGGTCAGCAGTGTTCACACAACTCCTGGAGACAGCAGGAGAGCCCTGGGCTGGAAACACAAAAGGTCTGTAGCCTCTCACAGTGAAGGCACTTGGAACATTATTTCTTTCCTAGCCTGAAATCAGTGACCCTAAATAGATCTTCTGGAGTGCAACAGGGAACGCCCACTTACAAGGGAGACGAAGTCAGTTACAGTGACCTCCTGGATATTGAGCCTGTCCCACATCTCAAAATCAGACAAAATTACTTTCTCTCAAAACCAGACCACGCTCAGCAATTCTTTCTGCCCTGAGCCGGAGTCAAGGTAAAAGCCTCCCTGCTCGGCCTCTGCCAAACACACTGGACAAATCCCTCGGATGTGCCCAGGCGGAGAGAGCCCTGCCGGAACAGGCGGGAAATGAGGTGCCCTCAAATATTGCCTCCCTCTCGGCCTGGGAGAGCAGACTGAGTCGCCCTAACAGGTCTGTGTCACTGGCACGTTGGGGATTCCAGAGCTGAACACAGGGCTCCAGGTGGGGTCTCACCAGAGCGGAGCAGAGGGCCGCAGTCACCTCCCTCGCCGGTCCCACTGCACAGAACGTCTCTGCCACAGCCACTGCTCCCTCTGTGGGGACAAAAGAGGATGAATCCCAGCAGTTAATTTTCCACTCAGTAAGTCACCGACACAGAACAATCCAGTTCCACGCCCTGCCGAGGGCAGGGACACCTCCCACTGGATCACGTGGCTCGAAACCCCTTCCAACCTGGCCTTGAACACCTCCAGGGATGGGACACCCACCACTTCCCTGGGCAACCTGGGCCGGGGCCTCACCACCCAAAGCACCAAGAATTTCTTCCTACTGCCTAATCGAAATCTTCCCCACTCCAATTTAGTGACATTCCCCTTTGTACTGTCACTCCACGCCCCTGTAAAGAGTCCCTCCCCAGCTTTCCCAGAGCCCCTTTCAGTTCTGGAAGCTGCTCTAGGGTCTCCCCAGAGCCTTCTCTCCTCCAGGCTGAACAACCCCAACTCTCTCAGCCTGTCCTCACAGCAGAGCTGCTCCAGCCCTCGCATCATCTTTGTAGCCCTCGTTCAGACTCGCTCTAACAGGTCTGTGTCACTGGCATGTTGGGGATTCCAGAGCTGAACACAGGGCTCCAGGTGGGGTCTCACCAGAGCGGAGCAGAGGGCCGCAGTCACCTCCCTCGCCGGTCCCACTGCACAGAACATCTCTGCCACAGCCACTGCTCCCTCTGTGGGGACAAAAGAGAGTAAATCCCAGCAGTCAATTTTCCACTCGCTAAGGTCACCAGCATCAGAAGCACAAGGATTTTCAGTTCTTGAAAACAGAGAAGCTTCCTACATCCTTTTAGGCAACAGCAGTTGCCTGTTTCTCTGAAACACAGAAGCAAAGACAGTGCTGACACCTGAAATCTAAGCAGCTGCTGGCTGGACCCCTAGAAGAAACATTTCGAAAGCTGAAGCATTCGGTCGCTTTGAGTGACGCTATGAAACACATCATGGTGCCAGACAAGGGCATTGCTTGAAGATCTCTAAACGACTTCACAGCACATCTATGTAAACCTTGCAAACGGAATTTAGTTTAAAACTCTGTGTTTCACGAAAGGCCGAAAGGCTGATCTTCATGCCGTTTCCCATTGCAAGCACCCAGCGAGAAATAAAAAGGCCCTGCTGGAAAGCAGCGCCCTGCAGCTACGACAGGCACCTGCACAACAGCAATTTCCTCCTTTCCTTCCAATGTTTCTTCCTCTGCTCCGCGCTTCCTGCAGCTGTTGGCGTCTTCAGCTTCAAGCTGTCCCCGGGTTGAAGAAATGACAGGGTCCTTGAGCTAACGCTTCAGCTGCAGTTCCTGTGAGACACGGTGAGGATTAGGTTGGTAGCGCTGCCTTTGTCCCTCCAGAGAACCCGGGCAAAGCTGACTGGTCTCTGACTTTCTCTTGCACATGGCTAGATTTGGACTCCAACCACCCAGGGAATCCCAAGTAGGAATATATTTCAAATGTATTCAAATCACAGATCTCAGAACGGTTTGGGTGGGAAGGGACCTAAAAGCCCATCCAGTTCCACACCCTGCCAAGGGCAGGGACACCTCCCACTGGATCACGTGGCTCGAAACCCCTTCCAACCTGGCCTTGAACACCTCCAGGGATGGGACACCCACCACTTCCCTGGGCAACCGGGGCCAGGGCCTCACCACCCAAAGCACCAAGAATTTCTTCCTACTGCCTAATCGAAATCTTCCCCACTCCAATTTACAGCCATCCCCCCTTGTACTGTCACTCCACGCCCCTGTAAAGAGTCCCTCCCCAGCTTTCCCAGAGCCCCTTTCAGTTCTGGAAGCTGCTCTAGGGTCTCCCCAGAGCCTTCTCTCCTCCAGGCTGAACAACCCCAACTCTCTCAGCCTGTCCTCACAGCAGAGCTGCTCCAGCCCTCGCATCATCTTTGCAGCCCTCGTCCAGACTCGCTCTAACAGGTCTGTGTCATTGGCATGTTGGGGATTCCAGAGCTGAACACAGGGCTCCAGGTGGGGTCTCACCAGAGCGGAGCAGAGGGCCGCAGTCACCTCCCTCGCCGGTCCCACTGCACAGAACATCTCTGCCACAGCCACTGCTCCCTCTGTGGGGACAAAAGAGAGTAAATCCCAGCAGTTAATTTTCCACTCGCTAAGGTCACCAGCGTCAGAAGCACAAGGATTTTCAGTTCTTGAAAACAGAGAAGCTTCCTACATCCCTTTCAGCAACAGCAGTTGCCCTGCGTCCAAGGAAGCTTTAGGCATCTGTGTAAGGGAATCATGCACCATGGACCTCCAGGAAGCCCTAAGCACTGCTCCAGACTGGGGGTGAATTCTCTATGATTTTTCAGATCCCTTGTCTGGACTCGCTCTAACAGGTCTGTGTCAGTGGCATGTTGGGGATTCCAGAGCTGAACACAGGGCTCCAGGTGGGGTCTCACCAGAGCGGAGCAGAGGGCTGGAATCCCCTCCCTCGCCGGTCCCACTGCTTTGGACGCAGCCCAGGACACCGTTGGCTTCTGGGCTGCAGGCGCATCCATCACCAGAGCTTCTCATCCCATGGCGTTTCTTGGGGGCTGAGGTCCGAATTGACACAAACAACCCATAGCTGCTTCCTTCAGGACAAGCTTTGAAGCAGATCTTCATTCAGACTGGTTCAACACAGAACACCACATGCTGTCTCCAGATACCTCTGATCCAAAGAGGTTTCTCAGGTCTCCTAAATCCAGAGAGGGGACAGGAGCGCCTTTGATCTCTGGAAGGAGAAGACCGTACACTTGAATCCAATTACAGCACTCGCTCTGGGAAGACCTAACAGAAAATTATTACTAAGGTTAGAAAAAAAGAGCCGTTCAAATATTCCCTCATCAGTTAAACAACCTGTCACTGGCTGATCACTGCCACCAACCGATTCCTTCTGGCCAGCACAGAACACCTCTGCCACAGCCACTGCTCCCTCTGCGGGGAGAAAGGAGGATAAATCCCAGGAGTTAATTTTTCACTCCCTAAGGTAACCCACAACAGAGGCACAGGGATTTTCCATTCCTACAGAGAAGCTTCCTACATCCCTGGAAGCAACAGCAGTTGCCCGGTGCTGAAGGAGCTTTAGGCATCTGCGCAAAGGAATGTTGCGCCAAGGACCCTCGGCAGGGCGAAGCCTGTCAGAGCACACTCTAGGAGCCCCAGAAAAGCAGAGTTTGTAAGTGAGCTGAGGGGAGTGGGAACTCTTGTTATCCAAGAGCTGTACATTTCTCCTACCCGATTTCCTGACCCCATGCAGAAGGAGGACTTACTTACCACCTCTCTGGCTAAAAGTTCCCTCCCGTTCTGGCCTTTAACCCTCTGTGGAAACAACCTCTGAAAGTCGCCTGCATCCATACACCAAACGCAGACACGGGTGAAAACCCACCTCCTTGCTTTTCAAATGTCAGTCCCTGGTTCTTCTCTGCAGTTTTCTCTGGAGAGGCTTCCTGGGCTCAAGGACGGTTCTCCACTCCCAACTCGGCGCTGACTCGACTCGCATGGAATGGATCCACCTGTTGATTCCTTCGACCTGGAGCTGCGTGTTGTTTTCAGCACCTGAAAGGGTCCCTTCCAGCTTTCTGGAACTTCCGCTCTCCCATGGCTTGATGTCGACGGAGTCTCCGGGCTGGAAGGGGCGTCCTGGAGAATCTAAAGCGAGAGGCTCAGGACACGTTACGCACCGCCCCAGGTCATTCACTCTTTTACCCAACAACAGCAGAGAAGATTTTAGCTCTGTTTCTCCTTCCAGCACCACGTCTCGAGGAAAAAGGGTCATTTGATAAGGCCTCCCAAACACTGATTCATACAGACTGTTCTTAGTCTCAGCTCTCGGCTGTAGCCTTGTTCTTAGCACAGCCAGTACAAGAGCTCGAGGCCACCACAAAGAAGTCTCCTCACAAATTTTACCCTTTTCCCTCTGCAGTTTGATTCACCCTTTCCACCTTCCCACTACTCTGGGGGCTCCAGGGCGGGTGCAGGGCCCATTTTATTCCTCGGACTCGGCTCAGCTCTTGTACAATCCCCGCTAGAAAGCGAGGACCTCTAGCTGACAACAGACCTATGGCAATTCCAAACCTTGGTCAAATTCCCTACAAGGAGGTTTGAGTCACCTCTCTTGCTTTGACGTGCTGCAGGGCAATGCCTCTGGCCAGCCTCAAAATGTGGCTCCTGGTCCCCACAGGTCCCGGGATCCGCCCTGTCTGGGCAGCTCAGAGAAATCTCTCTGCCAGGGATCACCGGGGGCATTTCCTCTGCGAGCAACTCCTAGGGGAGGGCGCTTGAGAGGGATGGGATTATTTTTCAAACAGATTTCAGGCCTCCCCACAATGGATTTAGCAAGCGTGCTCATCCTCACGCTAACTACTTGTCCCCTTAAATCATCGATTACAGCCTCTGCTCCCCAGTGAGTTTCTTGATGCTTTTTCTCAATGAATTTTAGCACTACCAGGGAGAAACTACAGCCTCTTTTGTAGGGGTCACCATCCACCCCCTCTCGTTTGCTGTTGCCCTCACTGATTTTGCCAGTTCCAGATCAGCATCGCTAGAAATGGCACTTGAGAGGGACGGGATTATTGTTCAAACCCATTCACATCCCCCCACAACGGATATTCAGATCCCTCTCCACAGAAGGGATTAATACCAAGATACCTTTTCCTGCTGCCCTCGAGCTGCTCGCTCTGCCAGTCCACTACATACCTTCATCGGGGACTTTCCCACCCGAGGAGCCTTGCGATGCATTAACGCCGCTTCTCTCCGTTGCCCGACGTCTTCCCGCAACTGCAGGATTTCTTCTCGGTGCTTGACGGGGGATCCTCGTGCAGTTAACACTCCTCTTCCTTTCCACGTTGCCCCACGGGCACGGACCAACCCCAAAGCGTATTTGGAGGCCATCCATCTATTTACCTTCTGAAAGCTGTCCTGATTCGGTAATTCCCCTGTTACCTTTACCCCTAGAAAGGCAGCTGCATTTCCTTCCGTAGCTGTTTTCAGCTCCTTGAATCAGGAGCACTGGTGTCGCCGCTGCCCGCAGGCCCTGGCCACCCCCGGCTCACGTTATTCAATTCCTTAGAAAAGGACCCACCGGTCCCCACACGAGCAGCCCTTCCCCAGAGGCCTTAAGGGCCTTCTAGAGAGCCTTTACCACAAGTCCATCACGAGGTATCCCCAGGCGACACCATCAGCCGTTCCCAGGAGGTCTCTCAGCTCCCACACGCCTCTGGGCTCGGCGGTTCGGCAGACGCTTCCCTGCGATCGCTCCCGAGTCGCTGACGTCCCAGCCGTCACCCCAGGGCTGTCTCTGTGAGCAGCACGCAGGGCGCAGGGCGCTGCAACCTCCTCGGCGCGCAGGAAGGCAGGGGACCCAGGCTTGGAGACCGTCCTGCTGGGACACCGCGGGACTCGTCCTCCGCATCCACGCTGGGCTTGCTCCCATCAGCCACGGCCTTCTCTTCCAGCAGACTCCATAAAAAAGACAAAGGAAAGCACTTGGTTAATTTTAAAACCTTAATTAACATTTATTAACATTTAAACTACGTACAGGGGAAACCATTGAAACTATGTACAGGGGAAACCATTGAAACTATGTACAGGGGAAACCATTGAAACTATGTACAGGGGAAACCAGGTTTCCCCGCTCCCCCCCCACCCCCATGCCCTCATCGTATGGCCTGGCGAATGAAGCTGCTCTGGACTATGTCTGCCTTCTCTCTCTCCTTCTTCCTGATGGGATCCACCGCAAAGCAGCGCCAGAGTCGCAGCGTTTCATCCGCAGCAGCCGAGGCCACTGTTTCGCCATCGGGGCTCAGAGCCATGCTCAAGACTCTCGCCGTGTGACCTGAAGAGGAGGTGTGCGCTCAGGGACGGGCCGCTCGGCGCACGCCCCGCTCCCTCTGCTTCTGCCACCACGCTCACATTTACTGCGTGGGCCCCGGGAACCCCAGCAGCTCGCAGAGCTGGCCCCGCACCGGGCTGCAGCAGCAGGAATTCACAGCCCAGGCGGGCATTTGCACCAACAGCGTTCCTTCAGCAGCCCCCAGGAGGGCCTCCCTCGAGCAGCACACGCCTCTGCTCAGCAGCCTGCACCAGCCGAGCTCCAGCTCGGGCCACCGCTCCGCTCCACCCAGGGATCACATCTCCTTCAGCCGCCAGCAGCCCTCCCTGCCCCAGGCAAAGGGCCCTGCCTACCTTGCAGCTCAGTGACCTTGGACATGGCTGGATACTTCCAGATCACCAGCTGATTCTTTGCGGAGCCGTGGCCCGAAATGAGCTCCTTGTAGGTGGTCGACCACACGATGGAACAGACCTGGCAGGAGGCGGCAATGCAGGGAAGACGAGCTGCTCGTGCCGATGCTCAGCACCCCGAGAGGAGCACGGCCCCCTCCTCGGCCCTGCCTCGGGGCCTCAGGAGCCAGCAGCTCCGCTCAGGCGTCCCACCACAAGCTGTTTACATCCAAGCCGACGCTCACGTCTCACCTGGGAGCGGGCATCGATATTGCCCAGGCAGGTGCCAGAAGACACGTTCCAGAGGCGGATGCGTTTGTCGCCGCCTCCGCCTCCGGTGGCCAGAACGCTGGGCTGCCACGGACACCACGCCACAGCCTGCCAGAAGAGGGGTCAGCCTGAGGCGTGCAACGAGCACCCTGCGCGCAGGCAGTGCCGCACGGCTGCCTCGCACACAAACGCGTGCCCACAGCTGCCCTGCGCTCACCTTGACAGCACCCTGGTGCTGACGGAAGCTCTGCGCTGGAGCAAATCCTCCACGGCCCCCCTGGCTGCTCGGCCAGATGTTCACCACGTGGTCGTCACCACCACTGGCGAGGAAGCGGCCGTTTGGAGACCACTTGAGGCCACACACCTCCCGCGTGTGACCAGCAAGCGTGGCCACCTGGTGCTGAGCGACTCTGACGTCGTGGTGCTGGATGCAGCCGCTGCGAGCCCCGCTGCAGAGAGAAGGCTCACAGGGTCAGGCTGCACACAGTGCTGGGAAAAGCCATCCTGGCGCTGGGGCAGGACGGCTGCACCTGCCGCAGGGTTTCACACCGGTGCTGCCGGCAGATCCGGGCTCTTGGCGTGAGCCGAGCACATCCACAAGGATCTGCACCAGCTCCGCTCCGCCCTTCCAACCCCACCCACTGCTTCACCTGGACAGGATGTAGCTGTTCCAGCTGAGACACCCAACACGGGACACGTGGCTGCTCAGCGTGCGGACACGTTTCCGACGCTCCACGTCCCACAGCTAGGGAAGCAGAACAACAAGTTCTCCAGAGGGCCAGGAAACGCCAGCCCCGTTGCTTTGCCCTACAAACCGCAGCGCGCAGGCTCTGCCATTCAGCCTGCTCACTCTGGGAGCAGGGAACAATTTGTATCTCCTGCCCGCAGAACGGAAGGAGAACGCCAGGGGTCAGGAACCCCAAACCCAAGCTCTGCCTCACTGCCGCAGCTGCTCACTGCCGGAGGACATCTCCAGCCCACACCAGGCAAGTCGGAGCGCGTTGCATCCTTCTAGTGCCAGCCAAGCCTTCGTCCCAAGGCCCCACAGCTCCAGCAACCCCTAAACAGCTCCAGCTCGACTCCTGCACTCACCTGGACCTCACCGTTGCTCAAGCCAACAGCCAGGCAGCTGCCTCCGTTACCCCATGACACAGACGAAACGTAATCAGCTACGTGCTCCGTCTCCATGAGGTTGATGATCTCCCCAGAGACGTGGTGCCACAGGTAGACAGTGGTGTCCAGAGCCAGCGCCAGGAGGTTTTGAGAGCTCCAGTCCAGGAGATTCAGATCTACGGTTTGGAAGAGCAATGCAATGCAGGCCACCCTGCGCTGCCCTGGAGAGCCCTGCCCTTCACCGGTGCTCATCATAGAATCATAGAATAACCAGGTTGGAAGAGACCCACCGGATCACCGAGTCCAACCCTATTCCACCTCCACCAGGTATGCGTGTCCCCCAGCCCCAGTCCAAGCCACCTGCCCAGCACTCGGGACCACTGCTCCTACAAGGCTTCACCCCAGAAGTGGTCCATGCCAGCCCGAGGGCAGAAGAGACCGAAACAGCCCAGGCAGAGCTCCAGTCCCTCAGACCACGCTGGCCTAGGAACCGCACTGCGCTACACAACGATCTCAATGCCCAGCACGCGACATCGCAGCCCACTTACAATAGTCATCACGGATGTCTGGGGCATCCAGGACCCCCTCTGGCGCGCAGGGAATGTATCTGCCCTTCCTCCTGCCGCACCCAGGCATCACCTCGTGCCCGCAGAGCGCTGTGACGTTGTTCTGAAAGCCTGTGTGCAGAGAAACACTTCTGTTAACCGGAGGTCCCGTTTCCTCCCAGCTAAGCCCTGCTCACCCGAGGAGAAATCCCTCCCGGGGAAAATGCAGCCCTGAGAGCAGAGCCACGCTCAGAGGAATGCAGGGCGCTAACGGCACTGCTGGGGTGAACTGCTGAACCAGCTTTGGTAAATCAGTTCTCTGGAGCTGTCACACAGCCCCTCAGCCGCTGGACACCTAAGGATTAGGGAGAGCCCGGTGTGCACAGCAGCTCCCAGAAGCCAGTCGATGCCTCCAAATGCGGAGCCTCTGTGCCGCTGTTCCCCTGCCCAGGGCTCTCCAGCCGAGTCGACTCACCCAGAGCCTGTCCCTCACCTGCCGCAGGGCTCGGAGCCTTTCCACTGAGGCTCAGGATCTTTGCCTCTTCCACATCGAAGCCGTTCAGCCTCACTGCCCAGGCTTTCTGGCGCGCCTGTCAAGGCAGGTCGAACAGGACAGGTGACCCCAAAGCGACCAACGGAGGATTCCATCCCATCTACGTCACCCTCGCTTTGAAACCCAAAGACCACGAGGGTCGGCCCCCTCCTCTGTGACGGCCGCTGAGGACCTCGTCTCTCTGTTTGCCCCCGACCCTGGACCCGCGTGTTCCTGACTCCAGTTCCTGAGCTCAGCTCCCTCCTGGCTGTGGAGCCATTCCCTCGATTCTGCTCTGCAGGATCTGTGGTGACGTTGAGTCATCGAGGGCGCGATCTCAGATATTTGTGTGTATATATATTACCACTCCTAATAAGATCAATAACCGTTATTATTATTATTATTGTAATTTTAATTAAAGCTGCGGTTTTAGTTTCCAACTCACAAGTCTCATTCCTCTCATTTCCCTTTCCCCCTTTCCAGGGGTAGGGAGTGGAGGGATTTGGGAGCGCAACTGCACGGTTTTAGCTGCTGAAATCAGCCGGGCTGGGGCTAACCCGTGACACAGCTCCAAGGGCTGATGAGGCTTTAAAACGGAGCAAAGCTGTGTTTGGCTCCCACAAGGGCCAGAGGCTCTTCCCAGGGACACGTCCCTACAGAACAGCTTCGCTCAGGGTCCCGCGTCCCCGTTCCATTCCCAGGCCCTACAGCTCCAACCTCATCCCCGGCTCCTCAAGGGCAGAGCTGGAGGCAGCGGCGCTCGGGGCTGTCAGCCTCACGCAACCACGCGACACAACTTACAGTTTGCTTCCCTGGGAAAGGCCGCGAGGGCGTTTGGGAGGGAGCAGCGCAGTCCCTGCAACTCAGCAACACGCTCACCTTCTTGGTGGGTGACACCAAGGCAGGGTCCTGCTCTTGGCTCAGGAGGAACTTGGCCACCTCCATCCTCAGAGCGCGACGGCTGGGAATGTAGCGATCTGGCCGAGCGGTCGTTTGGCTCCTCTGCATTTTGGATCCTCGTTTACCTGCACTCACATGCATCAATATTGTCTGACAGCTACGCAAGAGCCCAGAGGAGAGCCCTCCCGAGGCAGCCAAGCCGGCGCTTTGCCACATCCCCCCTCGCAGACGAGCGAGACTCCCAGCGCTCGTGCCATCCAAAGCCCAACTCGCTCGTAGCTCTGCCCCCCGTCTAACGCACCAGTTAGAGGCTGCCGAGCTCTGTGCCCCCGGCCTCCAGAGCCCCTCGGCTCCCCGCACCCCCCTCTGCCACCGCTCCCCGCTCACCGGCTGCGCCGCACCACATCGCGCTGGAGCTGCGGCTGATGGGGCTGAGCCCGGGGCTGAGCTCTGCTGGGCCTCGGGGATCGCCGGGAGCGGCTGCAGCAGCACCGCGGGGATCACTGCAGGGATCGCCTCGGGAATCGCCTCGGGAATCGCCTCAGGAATCGCCTCGAGAATCGCTTCGGGAATCGCCTCGAGCGGAAGGGTCGCCTCGAGCATCAACTGCACGTGGGACGCAGGCGAGGGCGTCAGCGCAGGCAGCAACGGGACTGGGCTGCAGCCTGGCTGCCAGGGCCCTGGGCTGATCCTCAGCACCCTCAGCACTGAGGCCTCCTCTGGCCCGGCCTCTCCCTCTGCCCCCCTTCTCCTGCCCCCTCCCTCTCCCCTCTTTCTCTCTCTCTCCCATCCCTCCTCTCCCTCTCCCCTCTCTCCCTCCCACCCTGCTCTCCCTCTCTTCCCTCCTCCTCTCCCTTTCTTTCCCTCTCCACAGCTCCTCTAGAACCCCCCAGAATCCCTTTAGGAACCCCCCAGGATCCCTCTAGGACCCCATGAATCCCTCTAGGAACAGCAGAACCCCTTTGGAGTCCCCCAGGACCCCTTTGGGACCCCCAAACCCCTATAGGGAACCTCAGGAATCCTCTAGGCACCCCCGCAAGACACCCATAGGACACCCCAGAACCCCTCTAGGGACCCCAGGACCCCTCTGGAGTCCCCCAGGACCCCGTTAGGACCTCTTAGAACACCCCGGGGACCCAGAACCCCTCTAGGGCTCAACAGAACCCCTTTAGGGAACTCCAGGCCGCCTCTCGAGCTCCCCTGCAACAAGGTGGGGATCAAAGGGGAAAAGAGCGCCCCCCAGCTCAGTGCCGCCGCCGTGTGGCCGCATCGCGGTACTGCAGGAAGGGCTGCAAGAGTCTCTTCCACAAGCTGCTCCTTCTCCCTTTTTCCCACCCCAATTCCCCCAGGCGGGAACCCGAGACGGGTCCTGGGGGGTCCTGCAGGGGTTTTTGGGGTTCTATAGGGGTTCTGTGGGTCCCTAGAGGGGTCCTTGGCATCACTAAATGGGTCCCGAGGCTCTAGGGGGCTCCTAGGGGTCCCTAGGGGGGCCCTGGAGGTGGTGGAGAGGTCCTTCAGGGGGTTCCTAGAGGGGTCCTGAGGAGTCCTAGCGGGGTCCTGGGGGGCTCTAGAGGGGTCCTGAAGGACATAGAGGCATCCTAGTGGTCCCTAGAGGGGTCCTGGGGGTCCCGAGACGGGGCCGGGGGGGGTCCTAGATGGGGCCTGGGGGGCTCCAGAGGGATCCTGGGGGTCGTGGAGAGGTCCTGGGGGGTCCCTAGAGGGGTCCGGGGGGTCCTGGATGGGTCCTGGGAGGCACGTGAGGCCACTCCCCTTTCCTCCTCCCCCCTCTCCCCCCATTCTCCCCCCCTGCCCCTTCTCCTCTCTCTCCCCTTCCCTCCCCTCCCTCTCTCCCCCTCTCCCCGCCCCTCCCCGCCTCCCCCGGACCCGCCGCTCGCTGCCTCCCCCGGACCCGCTGCCGCCCGAACCTCCGCGATGCGGTTGGGGCTCCCGCAGCCCCCGACGGCGGTTGGACCCGCGCGGACGCGGCTCCGATTGGCTGGGGCGGGGACGGGCCCCTCCCATTGGCTGGGGCGGGGACGGGCCCCTCCCATTGGCTGCGGCGGGGACGGGCCCCTCCCATTGGCTGCGGCGGGGCCTGGGGGCGGGGCTAGGGCGAAGCCCTAAGGGTGTTGGGGGGAACTGGGGGGCTGGAGGGGGAAGAGAGTCGTGGGGGGTCAAGGTGCTGGTGGGGTATACAGGGCCCCCTCTAGGGACTCCAGGACCCCTCTAGGACCCCCAAAACACCTAGAGTGAAGCCCAGAACTCCCCTGGAGCTGCCCAAGCCCTCTCTATGTCTCCCCAGAAGCACTCTAAGGATGCAAAGACCCCTATAGGGAATCCCAGGACCCCTCTGGAGCTGCCCAAGCCCTCTCTATGACCCCTCAGAACCATCTACAGACCCCAGAACCCCTCTAGCAACTCCTCAGGTCCCCTCTAGGATCCCCCAAATCCCTCGAGGGACACCAGGACCCCTCTGGGGCCCCCCAGGCCCCCTTTAGGACCCCCAAAAGCCCACAGGGAAGCCCAGGAATCTTCTAGGGTCCCCCCCGCCAGGGCCTCTCTAGGACCCCCCCTAACCAGTGTCGGGACCCCAGGATCCTTATAGGGAAGGCCAGGACCCCTCTGGAGACACAACTCCCCCCCTCCCCAGGACCCCTCTAGGACCCCTCTTGGGGGGGTCATAGAAGTATCCTGGGGTGTTCTAGAGGAGTCTTGGGGGTCCCTAGAGGGGTCCTGGGGATCTTTACATGGGTTCTGGGGGTCACTAGATGGGTCTTGGTTGTCCCTTGAGGGGTCCTGCGGGGATCTAGATGGGATTTGGGGGTTCTTAGAGGGATTCAGGGGGGCCCTGAGGGGCCCTAGAGTGGTTCTGGGATCCCTAAAGAAATTCTGCAGGTCCCTAGAGGGGCCCTGGGGGGGTCTTAGAAGGATCCTAGGGGATTCCAGAGGGGTCTTGGGGAATCCCTAGAGGGTTCCTGGGGGTCCTTAAAGGGGTTCTGGGGGTCCCTAGAGGGGTGCTGGTTGTCCCTGGAGTGGTCCTGTGAGGATCTCGAGGGGACTTGGGGCTTCTTAGAAGGATTCAGGGGGTCCTGGGAGTTCTTAGATTGGTCCTGGAGGGTCTAGAGAAATCCTGTGGGTCCCTAGAGGGGCCCTGGGGCTTCTTAGAGGGATTCAGGGTATCCTGCGGGGGCCTAGAGGGCTTCTGGGGGTTCTAGAGGGATGCTCGGGGGTTCTAGAGGAGTCCTGGGGTCCCTCGAGGGGCTCTAGAGGGGTCTCGAGGAGCCTTAGAGTTATTTGGGCGGTTCTGGGGACCCCTAGAGTCATCACGGGGGTTCTGGAGGGGTCCTATGCATCCCTAGATGATTTCTAGGCGTCCTTAAAGGAGTTCTGGGGGTCCTAGAGGGGTCCTGGGGGCCCCTAGAGGGGTTCTTGACATCACTAAATGGGTCCTGGGTGGCTGTTTAGACGTCCTGTGGGTGCTGGTGGCTTTAGAGGGATCCTGGGTGTCTCTAGAGGGGTCCTGGTTATCCCAAGAGGGGTCCTTCGGGGCTCGTGAGGGATTCTGGGGGACCCCGTGGGGGCCCTAGAGGGCTCTATAGGGGTCGCTAGAGGGGCCCTGGAGAGGTCCTACGGGGCCCCTAGAGGGGTCCTGAGGAGTCCTAAAGGGGTCCTGGGGGGCTCTAGACCTCGCCCAGTCCATCCACGCCAGAGCCCGGGAGCTGGATCACAGCCCTTACCCTTCACGGACACGCAGGACAGAGTGAGATTACGCAGGGAGATCGTTAAGAAAAGATTTTATCCCAAATTTCTTGTGCGGTTAGTTCTGCAGGCACTTTTCTTGTTGTGTGTGTCTATCATGGGTAATAGAAAGTGTGATCGGTGGTGGGAAAGATACAGGAAGAGAAGGAGAGAGAAAAGGTTTAAGGAGCAGACAAGACACTCGGAGATGCGTCCCGATCCAATATCAGGGAGGGTTCTTAAACGATCCCAAGAGACCAAGATTAAGGCACAAACGAGGTCAGATGCCGTACAATCTTGTGAGCTTTATTTTAACAACTGACAACAGCGACAGGACAGAGAGGAAAAGAAAGGAAAAGTTAGAATCCCTAAGCAAGAAGACGGTAGAGATGCAGCTAATTACCACCACCACGAATCCAGCGATGTCCCGTTGGATCGGTCTCGGTGCAGGTGATGATGAAGACACAGCCACGGGGTGATGATGATGTTCCAAGCTCCAGGAAGCCCGGCGAAGGCACACACAGCAACACACACGAGGTCGAGTCCACGAGCAACGAAGAAGCAAGCAATGAAGGAGTCCAGCACCCCGAGCCTGCCGAGCAATGGGGAAGTCAAGCACCCTGAGCCCACCGAGCAATGACGAAGTCGAGCACCCCGAGCCCACCGAGCAACGAAGAAGCCAGAGGCTCCCCCATTTATCGCCCCAGTCCACAGTTTCCCCGAATAGTCCAACCATTTTCAGGAATGCCCAGGTGCCACTCGGTAAGCGCACTTCGGGTGGATGTCATGGTTTTTCCGTTGGGGACAGTTTGGCAGTGCTCACGAGATCGGCTCTTCATTGCAATAAAGATCCCTTACGAGATCGTGGTGGGGTTGGCAGCGATGTTGAGCCAAAGCAGTTCAACGGTTACGGCCCCTTACACCGCCCCGTGGCTCAACATCGCTGGCTTCACGGCGGTGTGAAAGACAGAAGGACAGAGAGAGAAAAAGGCCAGAAGAATGTGCAATACAACAACAAACAAAGTGTCCAGCAAATTTTACAATCACAAGCATCTTCTTGACAATATCCTTAACAAATATTACAACCTTAACAAATATAAACATCTTACAAACCCACAAGTCTTATCTTAAAAACTACTTAAGCCTACAAAACCGTAACATCTTATCCTAAAACTAATCAACTCGACAAAGCTTCAACATCTTATAAAACAGTTTTAAACCTCCGATTCGTTGACCGTCGGTGCCTCCGGGCCAGCCTCTGATGCCTCCGGACCCGCCTCTGATGCCTCCGACGAGTCAGCACGACAACACAATAGTTTACATTGCGGACATTCATAAGGAAAAAATACACGTATACAAAGGCAAAACACGAGAATCAATGCTATAACGCTAAGGGTATAAAAGATGGGGACTAACACCAACATTTTTAAAGAAAAATACCAAGAAGCGTCTGAGGCCCTGGCAGTCCACGCGGTCGCTGCTTCGCCCGATTTGGAGGTCGCATGCGCAGTGGGAAAATCCCTTTCCACACCTCCTTATAAAGCGATTTTAAGGCGTAACGCGCATGTGCTGTTTGGGTCTAGAAACTTCTAGGTGGTTCTATCCTAAACTTAGAAAGGAAAAAAAAAAAAACTCTTGCAGCCCTTCCTGCAGTACCGCGATGCGGCCACACGGCGGCGGCACTGAGCTGGGGGGGCGCTCTTTTCCCCTTTGATCCCCACCTTGTTGCAGGGGAGCTCGAGAGGCGGCCTGGAGTTCCCTAAAGGGGTTCTGTTGAGCCCTAGAGGGGTTCTGGGTCCCCGGGGTGTTCTAGGAGGTCCTAACGGGGTCCTGGGGGACTCCAGAGGGGTCCTGGGGTCCCTACAGGGATTCTAGGGGTTCCTAGAGGGGCTCGAAGGGGTCCTAGAGGGAGCCTAGGGGGTCCCTAGAGGGGTCCTCGGCTTCCCTATAGGGGTTTTGGGGGTCATAGAGGGGTCCTGGGGGCTCTAGAGGGGTTCTGTGTGTCCTCTTATTAAACCTTTTCTTAACCATCTCCCTGCATCATCTCACTCTCCCCAGGACCCCTTGAGGACCCCCAGAACTCCTTTAAGGACCCCTAGAAACCATCTAAGGATGCACAGGACCCCTCTAGAATCCTCGTGACGACTCTAGGGGTCCCCAGGACACCCCGAATAACTCTAAGACTCCTCAAAACCCCTCGAGAGCCCTGCAGAACCCTCTAGGGCTCCCCAGAACTCCCCGAATCCCTCTAAGAACCCCCAAAGGCCCCTCTAGGGACCCCAGGACTCCTCTAGAACCCCCAGAACCCAATTACAGACACCCAGAAGCCCTCTAGGCCCCTGCAGGATACCCTGAATCCCTCTAAGAAGCCCCAAGGCCCCTCTAGGGACCCACAGGATCTCTCTAGACCCTCCAGGAACAATCTAGGGACTCCCAGGACTCACTAAATCCTTCTAAGAAGCCCCAAGTCCCCTCGAGATCCTCACAGGACCACTCCAGGGACAACCAGCACCCCTCTAGGGACCCCCAGAACTCCTTTAAGGACCCCCAGGAACCCTCTAGGGATTCCCCAAGACCCCTCTGGAATCCCCTAGGATCCTTCTAAGACCCCCCCAGGGCCCCTCTAGGGACCTGCAGAATTTCTTTAGGGACCCCAGAACCACTCTAGGGCCCCCCAGGGCCCCCGAATCCCTCTAAGAACCCCCAGATCCCCGCAAGACCCCTCAAGGGACAACCAGGACCCCTCTAGTGACCCCCAAAACCCATGGAAAGATCTCCAGGACCTCTCTAGGGACCCCTAAGACTCCTCTAGAACACCCCAGGATACTTCTATGACCCACCCCGGCCCCGGACCCAAGAGGGGTCCTAGAGGGGTCCTGGGGGTCCCAGAGGGGTACGGGGGAGGGGGTTTCATCTCCAGAGGGGTCACAGTCACTTTATGGTCCCTGAGGCACCTTTCTCTTTTTCCAGTGCCTTAAGGAACAAACGTACAAACAGGGACCTGCCAGGCATGAGAAATGTGAGCTGAGATGCTCTGAGAAGGGAGACGGCACCACATAGCTGGGAAGATCAGCCCAGGCCACCCTGGAGCAGGGAGCAGCTCCGGGTGGGTTTTCTGTCTCTCACGTGCTGAGGGGGTCCAGGCTCAGGGTTAAGGCTCAGTTCCTCATGCACCTTTTCTCTCGATTGAAAGGGCGTGGAAAACTATTCAAGCACTCGCAGACACGTGAATGGCAAAAGCTTGTAGGAAAACATGCTATCCTGACAAGCGAAGCACCAGCAAAGGTACATGGGAGCACAGCAGAGCCCTGCGCCCGCCTCCAACAGGTACCCAGGAGTGTGCAAGAAGAGTGATGTGCAGTGCTAACAGCCCAGAATATGCTTCCTCCCTCCCACACTGGCAGGTTAGGGTGCTCCCAAGTCACAGGCAATGTCCCGACGCTGCTTAATACTTGCTGGCTGCTCCCTTGCTGCACATAGAAGCCCCTGGTGTCCACGCACCCTGTCTTCCAGACCCTGACAGAATCTCCCCGTTCCCAATTTCCCGGGACATCCCATGCTGAGCCGCAGTGGAAGCAGTGGAAGCAGCAGTGGATTTGGAATCAGTACCAAATCAAAAGCCCCCAGCAACACTTCCAGGCAGCTGCAGGACCCACTCCATCCCAGGCAGGGCACGGGGATGGAGGCAACTCCACCTGGGAACAGGGCTGCTGCCCACCCAGCAGTCTTTGCAGCTCCTCATCCCCCACAGAAGAAGAGTTCTATGCTGCAGGGAGCCGAGCTGTGGAGCCCAGCAGGGACACGGCAGCAGTGGGGACAAGCAGGGGAGGACACGGGGGTCTCCTTCGGACACCCCAGCCCAGCCCCAGGTCCCACGTGCTGCAGCAGAAAGGGTGCTGTTGGGACAAACACCCCATCGCCCGGTGCTCCGAGCAAGCTCAGCTCCCTTTCATCTGCTCCCTTCACTGGACGACAAACGTGTGAGACAAGCCCCCAGTCTGAAGCCAGAAACCTCCCCACAGGGTTGTACAGCCCCTGCCTGCTCAAGCCATAGCTCCCCACCTCTTTGCTCCCATCTCCTTCACTAGCTTCCCCTCCTAAGAAGCCCCAGATTCTCTCTGCCTTTTTTTTTTTTTTTAGCCCTTTCACACATCCAAATCCACCCCCAAATGCTGAAATCAAAACAAAATAGTCACAACATCCTGAAAGAGTTTGGGTTGAAAGACAGCTTTAAAGATCGTCTCATACCATCAATAAACTTCTTACGCTGGGCTTTTAACTGTTTCAGCGTTCGTGTTAAATCCCACCTTGAGCCTTTCTTGGGGCTCAGCAGCAAAACACACCTCTGGCACATTTCGGGGTGGGCAGAGCGGCCCCTGAAGCCCTGAAGAACAGTCCAGGCAGCAGCAAAGCAGCTGAATGTCAGCATTCGCAGCCAGGGCACATCTCTTTCCACAACTTTTCTCTGCATTAATAAACTCAGGCCCAAGAGGATTTCTTGCCACAGGCAAAGAGCTACGTAAACAAGGCCAATGTCAAGCTTCAAGCCTTCTCTTACGGGATTCTTTATAGATCTCATTCAATATCTGTACCACGGGATTCCCGATGCTTCGTAGGTGTGGCATCCCGATCCATCAACAATTCAGAGCATCCTTCTCTCGGGGAAGGAGATTTCCTTTTGCAAGTTCTCAACATCACCACGGACTGAGGCCACAGCTGGGATACAACCACCTCTCCTAAGAGCAAGGAGCGTGTGGAGCATCCGTGAAGTCAAAAATCAAAAAACCATTTCCCCACACAACGTCAAAACTGCTTGTGCGCTGAGGGAGTGAGGGATAGGTAGTCCACTTCCCTCTCCTAAACTTAGAAGATATATAGCACAACGTCACACTCTAATGCAGTGCTTCAGAACAACAGCCAAGAGCAATAAATCAGTACCAAATCAAACTGTTTTCCTGAAACATTAAACATTTCTGAACAAAGAAAATAACAGCGTGGTCATACCGGTGGCTTTTGCTACTCCAGGCAGCCTTCCTTGGCAGTTGCTCAGCCTTCTTCCCCTCTTCTCAAGTTCTTTCTCAGGCTGGGGAACCACTGCAAGTAGGAACCGCAAGTGGCTAAGCGAGCAGCTGGGAACAAGGCAGCTAGTGTGACAGGAGGGACAAGCAGTTTCAGAGACGGCGCTTGGTCAGACAGCCCGCTGGCACCGCACAGGCCAACCTCGGCACTTCTGGGCAAGTCTGTTCCTCACTTCCTCTTTCCCTGCATAAGGAGGAACACAGAAAAGAAAGACGGCATCAACAATGGCAACTCTCAGAGCTCCACTTTAGACTGATGTCCCTTTTGCCTAGACCTTACCGGGTCATGGCGAGAGGGCTTTCTACTGCACATCTCTTCGGTGAGCCCAACGCAGTATCATCTGAGAGCCTCTCTCCCTCTCCTCCCAGTGCTGCTACTCAATTCACATCTGATTTCCCATCCGTTTCCCCGAGGGGGGAAGTCAGATGTGAATTGAGTAGCTCCTGCCCAGAGAACCGGGCCTCCACTCCACAGAGAGCGCAGACAGATCCGTTCCAAGGCACAAACAACAGGCGCCGCCTTTGGCAAGTCAACTGGCCTTGTAAAATGGGCAAAGCTCATACAGGTTGGTGGATCCTTTCATCATTTGGAAGATGAACACCCACACAGGGACCTTACAAAGTTAAAAAACTGCTTTTGTCCCTTACCTCTGGCAGTCAGAGATTCAGTATGAAATGAACATGGGCTAGCATGGAGAAACAGACTTCTGCACGAAGACAGCCTGAAGTCTAGAAAAGACAGCAAAAATCAGAGAAATAACCCTCAATGCACTTGTTCCCACGAAAGACCAAACCGATGCATTGCATCTGGTTATTTACTATCGTCGTATCTCCACCCCACAGGAACACCAACGTTTCCACCTGTTCTAGCAAAACAGCAGCACTAGTCCCAAGATGCCCGACAGCGACTGCAAGAGTCGCAGCACAGTTACGGGCTGCTCAGTTTTCTGCTGTGTTCAAAGTTTACTGACAAATCTATTCGTACTGTTATGGTCGTCCAGCATAAATGGCGCTGCCATAAGTAGAACAGCGGGATGCAGAGCAAGACGTTGGGCCTCATTGGGAAATCTTTCTGTCTGATCAGGGTCATCTTGGCTCATTCCTCTTGGTTGCCTGGAGTAGGTATAAATGTCTTCCACCGACTTGAAGAAGACAACTGGTATTGAGGACTCTTCAAGAGAGGGAAGTGTCTGCAAAGGTATATCAAAAACTCATGAGAAGGCAGGATTAGTACATTCGCTTCATCGACTGCCCTGGTCTGTATCCTCTCTCAATTGGAAGGAGAGCAACTGGATAATTTAAAAACAGAACACCAGTAATTACTAACAACTTTGGCCAAAGGGCAGCTCTCCTGCACAGCAAGCTGGAAAGAGGGACACATTAGCACAAGATACAAATCACCATGTCTTAGCAAAGAGCGAACAGCTGGCTCACCTCTCGGCAGCCCCACGCAGAGCAAATTATGGCAGCAGAGGGAGTTTCTGCAAGGGAGCGGGAACAGAGTCAGAGGCCGTCGCTCCGCATTTTTGCTCAAATTAAGCAAGTTCCAGGGACGACTACCCACCTTTCGGCCATAGACAGGTAATACAGCCAACGTTTGTATTTGTTAACGCAGCCCGGACGAGAAAAATAGCGAAACAACAGACAAGCAACTATTCCCCTTCCCCAACTACGGCTGTTCAAAAATCCGGTACTTGCTCTCTAGGCTTCTTCTGTTGTCAAGGCAGCAGAAGAGAGCCATCCATCCTCACAAGGGGTGAATCGCCATTCAAAGCTGCTTCACACTTGGGTGGAAGTGTGTTCAGAGGATTAGCCCACAACAAAACAATTGTTTTCACAAAAAAAAAAAAGGATTTAAACAACATAAACTGGCCTCCCCAGGGGACCACAAGGTGCTCCTGAAGCAGCACGGAGAGCTACACAGCTGGGCAGCAGAAATTCTGTACTGATAGGACACCCATACAGAATAACTTGGGTGAGAGGTGAATCCAATTAACCAACCGGACTCTGCTCGATACCCACCAGCCCACTGTAAAATCCCCACCTGACATGCAGTAAAAATAAAAACTGCTAGGACAAGAGTTTAAAAAAAAAAAAAAAAGAACCAAACAGATGTAAAAGATGACTATCACCTCCTCTTGCCACCCATGCTATCCTCACTGGGATAGGCAGCATCACTGCCGCTCCACAGCAAAGCAGAAACAGACAGGGTGCAAGGGTGGACGCTAAAAATGTCTGTTAGCACACAAGAGGCAGATGAGAGCAGGTACCCTAGAGAGTGTCGTGAGGAGCAGGGAGTAGCCAGGCCTTCTCTGGTCCAGTTAGCAAATCCCTATGCTTTGGAACTCGCCGTTTAATACTTGTGGGGAAGTACTTAAGTCAGCTCACAAGGACCCTATTGCTATCTGCTCATCTGCCTACTTCTCATCTCACCTCATTGTACTTTCTCCCCACGCTTCCTAGGAGAGGTTTTCCCTCCTCTCTCCTTCTCTCAAGGTCCCTTTCCAGCTTGCTTTCCCTCCATCCCCTTCAGGTAACATCTCCCAGCGCCACCAGTTCTTCCAGCTCTGCTTTAGACTATCTGAGAGCCAACTTCCCCCTCGTCCTTCTACAAAGCGCTTTGTCTCAGTCACTCTCAATCTCCAGATGGGTAAGGAGCTGCGGTTATCCAAAACCTTGCAGGCACACTCCTATTTCCAGCTCTATAACACCTTCTGTGACTCGACAAACCCTGAGTGACACCGGCTCCCTGCTGAACCCAAAGGAGAGCGCAGGCCAAAGGCCATGCTGCAGGCCCGGCCAGACTCATTACCATTATCATTAACCACTATTTAAGCAGTAAAGTTGTGTTACTGGTGCCACACAATGCCTCAAAGCACAGCCCAAAATGCCATCCTCTCAAAACCATCCCCCTAACCCAGGGGGGACCTCTGAGTGATCCAGGAAAACCCCACAATGACTCCCAGTAACCCTCAGGACTGTGCACGAAAGAGAAAGAAGAGTAGTCTGCTTCCCACCACACCTCAATGCACCAGCAGAGCACTAGTCGAGCACCCGTAACGTAACACCAGAAACAACAGCAAGGAGGAAAACACAGCCCCGAGGCCATGCCAGACACTTTAAAAAAAACAAAACAAAAACCACAGGTCAAAGCAATTCACACAACCTAAAACCAAGAATAACCCTCCTCAACTGCAATAGCTCTGCTCAGGGCTCTCACCTTAGCCTCTGTGATGAGCTCTGGAGGACTTTCTTTTGTATCCTCCTGTGCAGGTTCAGGGTCTCGGTCCGTTGTGCTTTGGACACTGGCTTCATCCAAAGCTGGCCACACATCCCCCTCTAACTCCTCCTCAGCAGAGAGGTGCCACTGCCAAGGAGACGGACAAAGCAAGGAAAGCTACTGACTCCCACTTTCATTTCTGTACTCCACAGGAAAACTTACCACCTGGAAAGGACAGTTTTATCTGAGCAATCTTTTCTGGTTATTGCTTGCTGCCTTCTGAGGAATTTCACCATGGAGAAGTGCCTTCACACAGCACAGCTGAGACAACTCAGCGTCCAGCCATTTTGCACTTAAGGGCAGAGGAGGGGGTCGAGTTAATCCTGACAAGGCAAATCTAAGATTGGACAACACAAAGGGAGTTCCCCACTGCCAAAGAGGAGTTCCCAGAAAACGCTAGCCGAGCAGTACCAAGAGTCAGACGTATTTCATCCCAGTTCTAAACACTTTGAGCAATTATTAGAGTTGATACCGATGGTGACATCAGTGATGCACCGAGGAGGAGAGGAATCGTTTCGAGCAACTAAACAGAATAGCAGAAAAGAGAGGATTACTGTTCCTGGAAAAGGATTCTAAGACCCTTCAAAACAGAAGAAAACCTGAAGGCACTTACATTCCTCTAGTCTCCAAATTGCCAGCTCTGTCTGACATTTACACACATGGATCTTGCTGCACTTAACCAGATTTTACCATAAAAATCACAATAAACTCAGATTTGCAGAGTCTCGGTCGCATTCATTTCTCCCACATAAAGACGATGTTTGGGACCTTCAGTTCAGATGATGTATTGACAGTGCAAGCCCACCAATATCCAACACGTGCAGCTTATAGTTTCCCTAGCCCAGACACACAGTTGGCTAAAATAAAACCTGGCTAAAATGACCGCTTTACAAGTTACCGACATTACAGTAACTCTTACGTTTTTACGTTTCAGAGGAATGTCAGAAAAACAGCCCTGGAGCCGGCCCACTGCTGAACACTTCAACAGCTGACAGTTACTTGGCGTCAGTAGTAAAATGTGTCATGAAAAAACTACAATTTAAATCACACAAAAGTAGAGAGAGTGACCTGTAAAACAATACCCCTGGTCTTTCTAACGGTACCGTGCTAGACTGCACTCAAGACCTGGATTTTACTCCCTGCTTAACCCCTCTGTTCATCGTTCTTTTTCATCCATTAAATAATAGCAAAGGGCTCCTCTCTTCAACCTGCTCTGAAATCAAAGGCGTACAGCAGTATCCAGACCAGGGTAGCGGTCGCTTTTAGAGTTAACTTTTAAAAAAAACTCCAGTCGTGTACAACTTTAACCCCTGTAACAACCAAGACTGCAAATGGATTCCTTTCGGAGAAGTTTAAAATGAGCAAGACCCTTAAGGCAAACAAGACATCACTAGTTCTTCTGGTCTTTTCCCACACGTAAATGACACCCCGAGTTATTACACATCCTTTGCCAAACCCCAGAGACACTAGAGGAGACCACACCACCTCTTGGCTCCTGGGGTGCAAACTAGGAATCTGCTAAGTCAAACTGATCTCAGGGATCTGGTACTGGTCTGAGTTCTTGGAGTCCATTCTCCCTCTAACTCAAAAACGACGGTGCGTAGGGAAGGTTGGAGAACTCACTGAGCACAGACTCCCTGAAGTCTGCAAAGGGATCAGAGGTCAAGCAGCGACGGACGTATTTATGGTCCACGTGTAACTGTTGTAACGTCACGGTTCTGCTTGCTTTTTATAAAAGCAAAGGAAAAAAAACCACTCCACAAGACACTGCATAGGACTAAGCCAACACATCTACTGATCCCTGGAGCCAATTCCACTGAACGATAGTCACACCGCAGCCAAACTCTCACCTGTTCCCACAGCTCATCCTCATCCAGCTTCGAGCTTGCTATGTCACTATTTACGTTCAAAGATTCCTGCTGCAAGCGAAATTCCTGCTGCAAGCGAAGGTGTGGCTCCACGGGTTCAGCATTCTCCTGCTTTCTGCTGGGCTCAAGATACAAGGCTGAAGGATTCACTTCCTCAAATCCCTACGAACAAATAAAACCCCAACAGCTGAGTCAAGAAAAGTAAGTTGTCACCACCATAAAGAATAAAAAGAATTCTAATGGGTTTTACAAAGAAGCACGCCACCCACAAGTGAGCTCTGAATTCTTGTAGAAATTGTCTTACTAAGAAAATCAACTCCCTCCAGCAATAAAATCACCCAGCAATAGCCCCCTACCCGCTAAATGGAACACGCACACGCAAAAAGACAATTATTGGATTTAATCCTGCCAAAATACGCATTCTGCATCTACTAAACGAAACAACAGATACAAGCACTCCGGGCTGCAAAGCCTGACTTTCTGCTGAGATACAAAACTGTTGCAGCACCTTTCTAAAGGTTTTCATATCCACAGACTTCTTGCTGAAACCGAGCTGAGACATTCAGGCAACACTGATGGGCCTAAATCATAAATGCTCTCTGTGCTGGCTCACAGCTTGAATCTCTGCTCAAGGCACAACATGCAATCTACCCTGGTTACACCGTCCAGCACTATACATGTCACTGGCAAAGAAAGAGACTTTGTAAGCCAAGACCATATCTATAATTCAGTTTAACGGCACAACCAATCTCCGGGGCCTAGAGCAGGAAAGGCCAAAATTATTTATTTAACTACCCTGTTCCTCACTCAACTGCCCGTGCCACTGGCTAGCAGAAAAAATGGATATCAGACTGGATATCAGACAAAAAAAATTTTCACAGAAAGGGTCATCGGGCACTGGTAGAGGCTGCCCAGGGAGGTGGTTGAGTCACTGTCCCTGGAGGTGTTTAAAAGACAGGCAGACAAGGTGCTCAGGGACACGGTTTAGCGGCAGATAGGAATGGTTGGACTCTACGATCCAACCTGGCAATTCTACGATTCTATGCAGCGCTACTTGAAGCCAGACAGTAACATCTAATGGACTTGCTCTCATGGTCTGGATGACTCGGAGGCCTCAACTTATGACTAACAAAACCTACCGGAATTAACAATGTTTAGAAAAGTTACAAATACAACTCCTCAATTCCATCCCAGCTTGGCCTCATGTTCAGAACATCTATTTTCCTTTTCGGCAATATTAACAAGCTAATCCACTTTAAAAATCCACTCTTAGAAGTCAGGATGAAAAGAATTTGTTCTGCTAAACCAGAACATCTCTGCTGTATCATCGAATTCCACCTTAACCAAAAAGAAAGCTGTCACCATAGACACCGTGGGATACAGCCCCAAAACAGTAAATTGCAGGGAAGCAGGGAATACCGGTTTTGCTCTTCACAAAACTACTTGCTTCAAGGTAAAGATCTCTCCACTACAGGCACCCAACCAATCCTTTCCCTGCCTTTCCTGTCAGAAGCACACGCCTCCCTCCTGACCTGGGAAGGAACCTTCTTCCCACAGATGTCAGCACATCCCCTACTGCTCAAGACAGCGTGGAAGTAGATATCGTCCTTAGTGGCTGCGTCACACAGGAAGAGATGACAAATGCCATTCACATATTCATCCACGACGCCCACAAGTAGCTTGGAATCACACAGCTTCTTGAATAGGAGAATCGCATCATTGGACCGTGAACCCTGAAGAAGAAACAAGAATGTTAAGTTACTATAAACAGATCAACATCCAATGCCCGAGATTTGTCCTTGTGAGTACTTGTCAAGAAGGCAGTGAAGCCAGGTCAGGCTAGGGACAAATACAGGGAAGTCAGGCAGACAAGCTTCCCAGCACTGAAGTAAATCAAACTACCCCAAGGCCGCAGTGCTAGGCACACTGGGAAGCCCTTTCACCCTAAACGTCTGTTTTCAAACACGGTTCAATGGTGTTCACCGCTCATTTTTACCACAACTGCCTAAAATATTGTTGCGTCTTTCTTTTTTAATTTCTGGAATCACATAATTAGAGACTTTAAAAGTGTCAGGTTTTGGAAACTGCTAAGCTTCACTGCAAAGAAAATTGTGATTCTTTAACCCTCAAAAAAACAGAGGAAATAACTTTTTTAAAATAATGTCTTTACAACGCAGAAGAATCAACCGTGCTCATGCGCTTTGCTTCAGAGACTCTATTTCTCAGGTGTCTTGACCAAGAGGCTTCCCAGCACGGAGGAACTTTTTTTATGACCTCTATAATCCTTTGGCTACGCTGACTGCATCAAACCAACTCACTCAAAGAAAGCTCTGTCAGAGAAGACAGATTTAAAACAGAGGCCTGGAGCTAGCAAGACTTCAGAAGGACCAGGGAGAACTACCGGCAGGGGAAGAAACAAGTCTGTTCATTTGCTTAACGGCAGCTATCTGTTTCTGCAACAATATGAGCAAGAATACTCTGACTGGAAGGAAAACAGACAGCGGAAGAGCAATCCCCTGCAGAGACAGACACTTAGGCAGTCACACTCCGCTGAACGTAACAGCAGCAGGACCCAAATTATTCCAAAGGTTTGCCCTTGTCAGGAGAAAAAGCCAACCTCGACTTGATGGCTGTCATGCATACGTCAAAGAAAACTGCATGTGAGCACGTACCCCCACGGGTTTTACCCACGCCAAGGAACACGGGATGGCCTGAGCAGGGAGCTTCAAGTAGCACCGCCTACAACGCAAAAAAAACCAAAACCTGTTACAGGAGTAAAGGAGCAAAACCAGGCAGAAGAGCAGAACTTCCTCCTCTTCTGGGTTTTAAGATCAGCTTAGGAATAGAGAGGCACATATCGCATTTTGTGCTTACGAATAAAGCCCGACAGCAGCTTTGGAAAACACTCCGTAGCCAGAGAAGGGGCACAGCAGAAATAGCAATAACAACCGGTCCCTTATGCCTTCCCTTGCCCAAGCATCCTCTCCTCATAACCTCTTTTGATAAGAAAGTTATGGACAGAGAAAAATCACTTTTGAAACACAGAATGCCTATGGCCAGGCATGAATAGAGGCAAATGAGAGGGCAGAAGCAAATATGGGGAAGGTACTGAATTACAGAGGAGAACGAGTACCTCTGACACCACAAATGCTCCCAACTGGGAGGATGTCTGTTCAAGAGATGTTTACGTCCATTCACAAAACTCAGGGAAGAGGATTAGGGAGCTTCCTCGAAAGTGACAGAAAGGGGCAAGAGTGAATAAAGGAAGAGGAAAGGGTTTAGCCCACAGCGATGATAAGCAAAGGGCTTGGAGTGATCTGCACCGCAGATCTTGTTCTTAACGTCACCTCACGCATTAACATGTAAGCAAGGAAGTACCTGCAAGGCACTGCTACGGGAAAAAAAAATCCAAATAGACACTTTCTAGGAAACCTGCGTGGTGGGATGTCTTCCTGGAGAGTGACAGGCCCAGCAGCCTCACCCTCATCCCTGGGAAGGCGATGGAACAGCTAATCCTGAGAACCATTTCCAGGCAAACCTTCGGACGATTCCCAGGTTTCCGTAATCTGCGTAGAACACCTCTGCTTCTTGGTCATTGATCACGCGGTGGATGATAACGCGGTACCACCATTTTGAGACCGTTACACAGCAAAGCTGTCCAGGACGTACTGAAGACTCAGGCATGACAGAACGATCAGAAACAAGTTTACTCAAGTAACAGTGTCTGCCAGAGATCACAATGAAAAACTGTGCTTGGTAGGACGCAGGAGATGGATAAACAGAAATACACTTCAGGGTTCAGAAGAATCCTCATTTCTCAAAGCCTCCACGAGACCGATTTTCAGGAGTTGTTCTAATAGATAGTTTATGTTTCTGTTCTACTTAAACCAAGTGACAATAAATACACAAACCTAAACTTTTAACATTTAAATTGTATTCTTGGGGTCCAACAAAAAGTTAACTAATGGGCGCTAATCAGCGACTAAATACAGCCATTCTAGTCGTTCACTTTTAACATTACCCTGACTTGGCACAGGGCTTCTTACGAGCCAGGTTCCGGAGTCCTGGCTTACACACACAGTACCTGTCTGCAGCCTGCGACCACACGTTTGCCCCACGGACATCCAGTATTTACTTTGGCACACGACTAACAGCAACTGCAGCGTAGTGGAAGAGTCCCAAACGCACAACGTACCTGACAGACAAACCCACTGATGGGGTTTTGCTTTCAAATATAGATATGACTAAGGCTTATTACCTGCTGCTTTTGGTAAGTGCTGGAGATGGAAGTAAAAGCCTTAACCAAGCACATTAGCAATAGCAATGTCAACAATACAGAACCCTCAAGTTCCTTTCCACAACTTTTCCAGGCTTTTAAAGTTTAAGACCGTCTAGGACACAGCCAAACTATTAGCGATACTTACTGCTTGCTAGATAAAAGGAATGGGGAAGCATTATGATTATGTGATTTAGTACGGCACTGGCATCTCCATATCCAGAAGTCAAGCCTGTAGTGACCGTAACAAACAGCTGGGTGCCCTGTTCCCTCAGTGCAAATACCCAGGTAATAGCACAGAATCAGCATAGCACGTCCTCCCCTCATCTCAAACATCATATCCTGGAGTTTATCGGATGTTTCTGCGTGGCACGCTTGGATGTAGAACCGGCTAGGAGAGATTATACATTCCACAAAGACTCCCACCAAACACAAGCGCTCCAATGGTGGGAAACTGCAAAGGCTTCTGTCCTGAACAGCAGCAGGGGGAATTTCTGGAGTCGTTGCCAGATTGAAGATTGACAGCTTCAAATCTAAATCTTGACACTACAAAGGGACAAGAGGAAAGTAGCGCTCAGAAGTCTTGCTACGCCCTGAACACACATAACTGGCCTCTGCATTAAGGTAAAAAAATAGTTCTGCTTTCCTGGGAACCCATGAATTACTGAAGATCAGAGAATCCCAACAAATAGCGCAAACTCGGATTAAAACTGTCCCTGGGATCCTAACATCTATTTTCACACCCTCCACCTTCCTTCTCTCTTTCCTCCCTCCAGTGTAAAGAGGGGTGCAACAAAAATACCTTCCTCATATTCCTTCAAGGAATAAAGAAGAGGAACTGATGACACGTTATGTATTTAGACAAAGATATTGAATGGCTACTGATAAAGAGAACAAAAAATCAAAAACTCGCACCAAAAAAACCCACCTGCTTGTTGGATTTTACCCCAAAGATGCTGTTTCTATCTTCTGTCCCCAAGAAAGAGCACATGACTGAAGTAGAAAAACTAGCTGAAAACAATTCAAGACACAGAAGGCACAAATGCATCTCACACACACCAGAGCTATTTCCCAAAAGATAAAAACATACAAACGCTACAAATCCTATTCTTTTCTCATTCTAGGCAAATTTGTACATCAGTTCTTGGCACAGCTTGCAATTTTGCATCATTCTTTAGCTGCTGTAAACTTTATTCCACTTGAACCAGCGTGCATGGAAACCTTAATCAGACATCAGCCACTTTCACTGCCTCCAGAGATTCGGTTTGTGCCAACAAACAGCACTCCTCCAGCGTCCAGAAGTCAAAACTATTCCAGTTTTACTCATTGTGAGTATGCTACAAGTTACCACTGCATCACACACCAGACAACTTACAGGAAATTTGTCTTCCAGCACACCCCACTGCTTACACGGCTACAGTCAACCGAGAGACAATACTAGCCCTTCGAACCGTTTCTTAAAAAAGCAGATTAGAGTCTCTCCTGCAGACTGAGCGAGGAAGAACACCCTTGAATTCTTTTTGTTAAAAACTTTGACTAAAACATTGAGTTAACCAGGCAGTTAACATTTTTGAGTTAAAGAGTACCTGAGGGAATTCTTGCCTGAGCAGCAGCAGCACCTCTAAAATCCCCTTACATTTCATGGATTTCCTCCCAGAAGTGCCAGTCAACAGTGATATTGCCAAGGGACAGGTTTGCTCCATGAAAGCTCCTCACGTCAGACTGTTACGGGCACACATGATGTTTATCACGTAGTTCACACGTTGGCAGAGACAACAGACACTTCTTTGAAAGACGTAGAAATGTCTACTTAAAAAACACCTTCACAAAATAGCAAGAAAATTATAAGAAAAAGGTAAACAACCGAACACACTGTAAAACTAGCCCTAGAAGAGGCACGGCTCGTAAGACTGGCTAACTCCTTGCCTTAAGCCAGAGTGGCAGCTGCCAAGAGTGGTGTGGATGACAACTTTCCTTCTGCTCGGCACGGCAAGAAAAAGCTGCCAAGAGCAGCAGCTCTATATATTTGACCCTTCTCGGGGCCGAGCAGATTGACTCGGCCCTTGTCCCTCATTTGTCCCTTACAACGCTTCCGCTATTGGCGTCTCATCACCAGATACTTCCATACCTTACAGCAGGCCAGGAATCAGGTCGCATCTTTCCCCTCGACTTTGCAGCATCTTGAAATCTTGGTTCACTGCCTACCCAAACACATTCCAGCTCACTTTCCTCCTCTCTAGGGCACTTTTAAAACAAACCAGCAAAACTGGTGCTTCATGGCAAACACGAGTTGTACAAACACGTTCCAAGACTCGCCCTGCTAGAATCTTTAAACAGATTCCCTTTGCGACACATAACAAGAAAAAAATGGGGCTACATGGACCATCTCTCTCCCTTTTCTACCCTTCCCACAAGCAGACTTTGTTTGATCTAGGGAAATTCCCCACGGACTTCATCCCACCAGACGACAAGGTCTTATCAGAAGAGCCTGCCAAAGTTTTCTAAAGGGTATGTTTCTTGAAACACCGCAGAAAGTCCGACTCGTAGCCCTAAGCTTTCAAGTTCATTAAGTGAACAGCACACCAAATTCAGAAAGAATCCCTGCAACCCTTTCCCTGTCTAGGTACTCCAACTGTACAGTTGTGTAGAACCACCAGATGAGCTTGGCAGAGGAAATAATTCGCAGCAGGAGAACTTTCCTGAGAAAACAAAGGCCTAAAGATGCTCAAAAGAGGAAAAAAAAATAGAGGGGGCACAAAGAAATTCTCCCAAGCAGGTCTGGCAGGTCAGAGCCTCTGTACTTCTCCATCCCTTTCTAAAAATACATTGCTAAACCACAACAACAGCAACAAAACTTTCAAGTCCAACCAAAGAGCAGAGTGGCAACGACAGCACTGAGGTCTCCAAGGACCATTCCTCAGCTCTGCCACGTAGCTGCTAGACACTTAAACCCACGCTACTGCAGCAGGGGAAATGCCACACAGCTACTCTCAGAAGAAGGCTATTAAGAACACAAAAAGAATTGTCTCCACTCTTATTGGGGAACAAGATTATGCTTTACTGGCTTTGGATGATCTCCAACAGAGATCTCAAGACCAGAAAGAGACAAGAAGAAGACCTAGGCTGGAGGGCACATAGAGTTATATATCAGGTCAGTATGACTCTGGTCACCTCCAGCCTCATCTAAACTAGGTACAATTTTTTTTTGGAAGCAACAGTGCATCAACAATACAAACCAAGCAAAAACAAAAGCAGTGAAAAAAATTATCACCCCCTGGACGAAGACATGACAAAGCTACAGATCACTCATCCTGCCACTTACTTGTTTGAGGACATCACCCATATCTAGTGCTTGTCCTTCCACCGGCTCTGACTTCTCTTCTGTCGGCAGGTGAAACCACTTGGCATCACGGATGGGTTCCAAAGGAGGCATCTCAATTGCAGGTGCAGCTGTAAAGAGAGTTTAGTTGTTATTCTTTATTTACATATTAAGCAGAAGGAGAATACACCTGGCCATGAAAGCGTACAAGTACTAGTGCCATTTTCCTCATCTCTTGTAGCACCCACAGTCACGGGGATTTGCTTGAGAGGCATCCTTCGCCGTACTAATAAATTCAAGCAAAATAAAACACACTTGCTCTTGCAAGCATGACAAGGGCTAAATAAATTCCTAGAATGATGCTAAGAAAAGTCAGGCATTTGGCAGGAACCTTATGCAATCCTCTGCTTTCTCTCATAGTTGTTAGGGGAACGCTGAGGATATCTACAGGCTCTTCTTCAGAGAAGCAGTATAGCTATGCCTTTCAGATTAGTGCTTCAGCCTCAAAAAGCCCATCTGGAAGGCTTTACCAGCCTGCGGAGCCGACGTGCCAGAGATCCTTCTAGTTTTATTACCTGTTGCCTGGAATTACTAGAAATTCCAGTCCTATACACGCATTCAGAAAGGGCCTTAACATCCCTTCTTTCACCTCGCACTGAAAAACAGTGGCAAACTGTAGAAAACTTCCAGTTAAGCTCTCTGCTACCACAACAACACCCTTGTAACAGCTGCTTCTACAGTACCTCGCAGCCCTTCTGCGCTAAAGCTTAGGGAAACCAGGACTACGACAGCTACTGGAAAGGCAGCAACACCACTTGAAACACAGCTGCTTGGCAGCTACATACTTCCAGTTAAATAATACCCTCCCTCACCTTCTGGCACCTCTTTGTGCGCCCCACCTTGCGGCACCTCTTCCTTCGCTGTCTCACCTTCCAGCTACTTCCTCAGGGTCAGCAAGGAACCTGCTTTTGTCTGCTCAACAACAATGATATCGGACACACTTTCAAGGACTTGAAATACAGAGACAAATCCGTATCGCCTATACTGGAACGGCCGGCAAAGGGTCTGCGATAGGCCCTCTCAAAGTTCCTGAGCAGAAGTGGTGAGGAACTCAGCAGATCCTGCAGCTCAGCCTTCCCACTCGCTGGCAGGACGGGAGCACTGGCTTTGCGAGGGAGACACTTTGTGTTCCTAGAGGGAAAAGCAGCACGTGCCTTCACAGCATCATTCTTTCGTGACTTAACACTTTCCTCCTGCCTGGCAACCAGTTTTGCAATACCTCTGGTGGTCTCATCTGCAATGGCTACCAAAGAAAGAAAGAAAGAAATTATGAGATTACCAAGACAGCAAACTACTGAAAGCTTTATACAAGCAAAGGTCCTCCTCTTTCCTATTCTCCCCACCCTCTTCAGAAGCAGGCGTGTCTTTCAAAACCAATCACACTAGATCGCATTTCCAACAGGGTAACCACTTTTACTCTCCCTTTGTGAACTGAAATGAACCAGATGAAACAGCCAAGAACCAACCTGCACCCTCATCCCTAGAAATCCAGATCCAAGCAGAAAGGCGGGTCCAATTCTTGGATACAGGATCACAAAAGGAAACTCATCTGCTGCAAGTTTTGTTGGGAAAATGATAAAAGTTCTTTGATACAGACTGAACTTCCTATAGAAACGTTACTGCACTTTCTAAACCAAGAGCAGAGTGCAAAATGTACAAAAAGAACTGGAAGCCTCTGTTATTTTCCAGGAGGAAGGAGGAGAAAAGTACAAAAAGGCAGATTAAGACACAGTAAAAAACATCAACGGCAAAAAAATTAAACAGAGCTATATGAGAAAAAGAGTGACAGAGATACGTGACCTACAGCTCTGGCAATTCATTCTGCACCTCCTGGTTTTAGAGCATCGCTTCATACCAGTATGAGGTTCCAAACAACTCCTCCACTTCTACGGAAATAAAACCTCACCTTTGAGGATAAACGTGCCTTTCTCCTGAGGACAGATTCTGACAACGTCAGGCATTTTTGCCACCAGCTCCAAGGTGGATTGGAAGCCCAGGTCACGTAGAGGGAGAGGTTTGCCCATCATGGCCATGTACTCCCCTCTCCAGCTGTGCTGGGGTTAAACCCTCTTTATCGGTAATAAGCAGCGACCTCACCTCCTTCTTCCAGGCGTGGGGTCTCCTTGCTCTGTCCTACGTGCTCCCTTGCCCCCCACAGAACTCCATGCATCTCTAATTCCAGGAAGGGGGATGCCCTCTTGCCCCTCACAGACCATAAAGCACCTTCCCTGTACCCCTAAACGCTACCCTACCCACCCCAGAGCTCCCTGGGCCCCTAATTCCCTCCTTCTCCTCCTCCTCCGCGAGGGCGGAGCCGCCGCCTCCTGGAGGGAAAATGGCGGGGTGGGGGAGGAGGAGGCGGGAATTTTCCCCTGTTGGAGCAGCCCCTGCGGGTCAGTGGCACCTGAGCCCCCCTTCTGAGGGGGGAAAGGCAGAGCCCGAGGGCCAAAAAGCACCAGCTGTGCTTCCCCGCTGGGCTCCACGTGCCCCCTTGCCCCTCGCAGAGCTCCCTGCATCCCTAATCCCAGGCATGGGGAGTCCCCCCTGTCCCCCTCACACAGATCCCTGCATCCCTAATCCCAGGCATGGGGAGTCCCCCCTGTCCCCCCCACACAGCTCCCTGCATCCCTAATCCCAGGCATGAGGAGTCCCCCCTGTCCCCCTCGCAGAGCTCCCTGCATCCCTAATCCCAGGCATGGGGAGTCCCCCCTGTCCCCCTCACACAGATCCCTGCATCCCTAATCCCAGGCATGGGGAGTCCCCCCTGTCCCCCCCACACAGCTCCCTGCATCCCTAATCCCAGGCATGAGGAGTCCCCCCTGTCCCCCTCGCAGAGCTCCCTGCATCCCTAATCCCAGGCATGAGGAGTCCCCCCTGTCCCCCTCACACAGCTCCCTGCATCCTTAATTCATGCCCCACGTGCTCCCTTGCCCCTCACACAGCTCCCTGCATCCTTAATTCCAGCCCCATGCGCTCCCTTGCCCCTCACAGAGCTCCCTGCACCCCTAAACCCGGGCATGGGGATTCTCTGCCCCTCAGAGAGACCCCCCTGCCCTTAATCCCAGGCGTGGGGGCTCCTTGCTCTGTCCTACGTGCTCCCTTGCCCCCCACAGAACTCCATGCATCCTTAATTCCAGGAAGGGGGATGCACCCTCGCCCCTCACAGACCATGAAGAACCTTCCCTGTACCCCCAAGCGCTCCCCTACTCACCCCAGAGCTCCCTGAGCCCCTAATTCCCTCCTTCTCCTCCTCCTCCGCGAGGGCGGAGCCGCCGCCTCCAGGCGGGAAAATGGCGGCGTGGGGGAGGAGGAGGCGGGAATTTTCCCCTGTTGGAGCAGCCCCTGCGGGTCAGTGGCACCTGAGCCCCCCTTCTGAGGGGGGAAAGGCAGAGCCCGAGGGCCAAAAAGCACCAGCTGTGCTTCCCCGCTGGGCTCCACGTGCCCCCTTGCCCCTCACACAGCTCCCTGCATCCCTAATCCCAGGCATGGGGAGTCCCCCCTGTGTCCCAAGTGGGAAACGCTCATTCACTGGTAAAACCTTGAAAAGGATCAAGTCTTTGAGGCAAAGGCAATAACATTTTTGGTTTACAATTCGGCGCTGAATTGGATGCCCTTCTAGAAAAAGGCCTCACGCTTTACAAAAGCAGTGGGTATATATACTAGTTTTAGGCAAAGAATAGTGTAAATCCTCAAAGAATGAAACGGAGGCAATGGCATTGCTGGACAGTGAGCAGCGAGAGGGAGGTATGGATTATGGAAGGGGAAGGGCTGGAAAGCTGTGGGCTCTTTGACCCTGTACGGCCACAGAATAACTCCGCACGGTGAGTGCCATCGCACCCGCCTGGCACAGACACAGTTTTCCTTGGGGTGAGACACGGGAGACCCCAGCCAGCCTCACAACCTCCTGGTGCTGTAGAGCTAGAGTGATCACGCAGGTTCTTGGCATGTGAACCTCCCTCCAGACCTGCTGGCTCTGCAGAGAGCTCCAAAGGCAAAGGGGCAAGAAGGGAAGAGCTCGAGAAGATCTAAGTGGGAGACGTGCAGGGACGCTAACTTCACTGCTGGTCCGCCCTCTGGGTCTAGGTACCCCAGAAGGAATCTATTTCCAGGCCATACCTGCAGGTTTTCCCTCACAACAAAGGTCAGCCAGGTCAAGACGCCCCGTCCTGGCTTTGGGGAGATGGGGAAGGTCATTTTGACCCGAGCACCCCAGTCAGCCCCCACGCCTCGGTGTGACCGCTGGAGGGCGCAGGGAGATTTCAGTAGCACCAGCGGCTCGGTCCCACCGCATCAGGGAGCTGGGATGCGACTGAACTCCTGTTCCAAAGGGCCTGAGATCCTCTGACAGGGAAGGGCGCTTCAGGCTGTGCACGTTGAAATCAACTTCCTATTCGCCATCTTTCTCTTTGCCCTTAGCTCACCTCTCCCGACGGACTTCTGGGCTCCCAGGTCAGCCAACAAATTGCTCCTTCCAAACCCTTGGACACCGCTTGGTGCCTGCAGGTCTTCAGCCTGAAGGCTGCTCTCCAGTCGAGGCCCCACGGGGAAGCACGGCTCCATTTCTGGCAGTAAAGCGGGGACGAAACCTGTCGGTGCATCCTGGCAGCTCCTGCTCACCTGAGCCAGCTCCAGGGAGAGCAAATGGTTCACACGCGCCGGGTTTAGGCAAAGGCCAACACTGAAGCTGACGGGCCCGGGCGCTTGTCAGGCTGTCGGTATTTTGGGAGCTGGCCTCTGCTAACACAGTCCTTTTGTATTTCTCCCTAGGAGTAAAGTCTCCAGGTCTGGGCATCTGTGAGTGGCTTCTGACCATCTTGTCTTTCCTGTTCATCATAATGACCTTCCCCGTTTCTGTCTGGTTCTGCATGAAGGTGAGAATGGTCATGGGGCCTCCCCAGGCTTAGTAGTCGGTGTCTGATGTGGACGTAACTCACTGGTTCGGCATGTTTTGGACGTGAGCATAAAGCTTTTTCTGGGTCTAAGGTTCTATTTACACTTCTTCAACCCATCGTTAATTTTGACTTTCCTTCCTCGCACATTGCTGCAACAAAGGGCTGCACAGGGATCTTCCGCTACCTCTCAAATACTCCTGCTGAATTATCAGCAGGCAAGGGCTTAGGTTTCTCTTTTGCTGAACAGCTTGCAGGTCTGTTCACTTTCAAACATCGCCTTCAGCACACCCAGCCCAGAGAGAGTGGCACTGCAGCAGCAGGTAAATAGGTTTTGAATGTAAAATGTTAAGAGAGTTTGGTCTCTCAGGTACCGATGGATCTGCCCTCTTTTTCCCCTTTTCTCACATTTCTAGCGTGGCTACGAGTAGGCATATTTTGGTTCCCACTTCTGGGGAAATTTCACGTGAATCTTGCTCTCAACAAGGGTGTCAGTGTCATCCCTCGGATCTCACAGGGGTGAGCACATGCACACACGGTTCCCTTGGAGGCAAACAACCAGCACGCAAAATTTTAGCTCAGGATGTTTGAGTTTGGCCAGGCTCTGAGGAAGCAGAACGTTGGCCTCATCCTGGGAAAGCCCAGGCCCCTCTAACCTGGGCTGCTCTCCCAAATCCTGGGTGTCTCGTGGCTGCTCCTTCTCTGCTCACACACAAGGCCAGCCAGCAGTTCTGTGTCAGGTCCTCTGCGGGGGTAAAGGGACACAGGGACAGGTAACTCCGGCAGCTCACACCTGCTGAAACCCTCCCTTTGCAGCGCATCCAGCTTGGTAAGGTGGTTACTGATATCCCCCCAGCTGCGTCACTCCCCTTCCTCGTGCGGAACCGAAGCTCACATGCTGGTGCCCTCCTAGCAGGCACAGCTACACAGGAGACGGGAAGGCTTTCCTCCCTCTTAGGGCCAGTGGCTTCTAATGCCTTTTCCCATCACAGAAGCAGCCTCTTAATTAAAGCCCACGTATGTTCCTTTGCAGTTTTGCATGCGAAACCCTCCCCTGTTTTCCAGAGCAGGAGAGGCAATTCCTGAGAGCTGTCCCAGAAACGGGGCCCACGCTGCCTCTGGTCAATCGGAGTGGAGCTGGGCTACTGGCAGCCACCAGCGGGTCCTGGTCTGGACGCAGGAGGGAAGGCAGCCCAGGCGTGTGACGTGAAGCGGGTTGCGCATGGTTCCAGAAGCCTCTGGTTTTTTGGAAAGGGAAAAATATAGAGCGTAAGGAGCAGTGGCTGAGGGAACATGGGTGTCATCCCTTCCCCTTCACAGGGCCAGATGCACCTTGACACCCTAGAGCCTGGTCTTTCAATCCATCACCTCCGCAGCGAGGACAGACATAAACGTTCCCGTCCTCAAACCAAACAGGCAGGAGGATGGCGCAGGGTGAGCCTGGAAACGGGAAGGGGCTCAGTGTACAGGCAGGTTCTCCTGGGACAGGGGAACAAGCTGGGTCCTGTGTGCAGCCCTGGGCGTGAGATTTCACTCACACACAAACGCACACAGGTAACCAAGGATTTTGTCCCTAGTTCTGAGCTGAGAGGAAAGGGAAGAGGAGGAAAGGGGCAGCCTTCATGGCCTGGCACTTCCCTGCAAGGTCCATCAGCTCTCTGGAGGGAAGGGAGGCTGTGCTGCTCCCGCTTCCACTGGGGGTGTGGCAGGACAAGAGCTCAGCTGAGGGGCATCCGAAGCGTGAGAAGCGATCCATTGAACCAGCTCCCACCGAGCTGACAAGGGGGAATCCGGCTCACGTTGTATTTAACCAGCCCCTCGGCTCCCTGGAGTCGCCTCCTCAACACTCAGAGCTCCCATAATACTCTCTCTGCGAGTGCTTGCCGGCTTTTTCACAGCAAGGGCACCGCACAAACCAGGCCCCTCGCAAGTGGCTGGGAAGTGGAAAAAATCCCCCACTTCGCGTCTCTCTGCTCACACGAGCATCTGAGCTCCAGGGGCATCCTCACGTACCAGTCATAGAATCATAGAATCATAGAATAACCAGGTTGGAAGAGACCCACTGGATCATCGAGTCCAACCATTCCTATCAAACACTAAACCATGTCCCTTAGCACCTCGTCCACCCGCGCCTTAAACCCCTCCAGGGAAGGGGACTCAACCCCCTCCCTGGGCAGCCTGTTCCAGTGCCCAATTGATGGATGGTTACGAACCAGAGGACGTTTAATGAGCACCCCAAGCACTGAGCAGCTTATGCTAAATGAAACAAAGGCACCTTAGCATAAGGCCTCACAGCTTTTGCACCGGAATTAAAGCTAACTTTGCAGAAGAAGCAGCTGCTGTAAATGACACACTGTCTTCAAGGTTTCTCTTTGCAACAATAGAGAGTCGTTCTACCCTAGACGCCTCTCATTTCTCAGGGGAAGCTTTCCTCGGTAGTCCTTGACTTGTTACTTTGTAGTCTATCAATTTGTAGACTGAAATGCTCACACAGCTATTTCTCATGGGGAAACATAATAATGTATCGTAACCAACGATTACTTGTTGCTAATGAAGAATTGTCAAATCAGCTTGTAAAACAATGGCTTGCTTCAGCAAGTAGGGTATAAAATGTGTTGGGAACTTCGATTAAATGGCTTCACTTGGATCATATTGATCACTGCGTGTTGTCCCATATTTTCTTCCGTCACCCAATGACCCTTTCTGTGAAGAATTTTTTCCTAATGTCCAGCCTAAATCTCCCCTGGCGGAGCTTGAGGCCATTCCCTCTCGTCCTGTCCCCCGTCACTTGGGAGAAGAGGCCAGCACCCTCCTCTCCACAACCTCCTTTCAGGTAGTTGGAGAGAGCAATGAGGTCTCCCCTCAGCCTCCTCTTCTCCAGGCTAAACAACCCCAGCTCTCTCAGCTGCTCCTCGTAAGACCTCTTCTCCAGCCCCTTCCCCAGCTGGTTATAAAACCTGGTGATTCTGTGTGTGATTCTGTGTGTGTGAAGAGCAGCGGAGATGCTGAGACCCCACGGAGCTGTAGGGGGAGGAGGTAAGGAGTAACAGCAGGGGACGAGGAGTGCAATGCTACTAGGAAAGGACACCAAGAATGTACTCGGGCACTGCTGTTCTTTAATGTTTGCTTTGTCTCGATCCCTGGAACTGGCCAAGCCTTGACTCCGGAGAGACTTCCTTGGAAACACGTTTCTGAAAGGAAAACTAAACAACAAAGCAAATGCATTAAAAATTCCATGGAGTTAAAACATGCCCAAGGTATCACATCCATAAGAAAGTTCATCTCCCCTCCCGCTTTGATGTCAAAGAGACAGGACGCACGGAAGGACTAAGGGAAGAAGTTTTAATTGCCATTCTTTCTCCTTCTCCACACTGACCCACACTGTGGATCCAGCTGGGAAAGGACACTAGGGAATGCTTTCACCCACAACAAACGTGCAGCCTAAGGAACCACTGTCACACCCTCCGGGCAAGACCACTGGGTCAGCAGTGTTCACACAACTCCTGGAGACAGCAGGAGAGCCCTGGGCTGGAAACACAAAAGGTCTGTAGCCTCTCACAGTGAAGGCACTTGGAACATTATTTCTTTCCTAGCCTGAAATCAGTGACCCTAAATAGATCTTCTGGAGTGCAACAGGGAACGCTCACTTACAAGGGAGACAAAGTCAGTTACAGTGACCTCCTGGATATTGAGCCTGTCCCACATCTCAAAATCAGACAAAATTACTTTCTCTCAAAACCAGACCATGCTCAGCAATTCTTTCTGCCCTGAGCCGGAGTCAAGGTAAAAGCCTCCCTGCTCGGCCTCTGCCAAACACACTGGACAAATCCCTCGGATGTGCCCAGGCGGAGAGAGCCCTGCCGGAACAGGCGGGAAATGAGGTGCCCTCAAATATTGCCTCCCTCTCGGCCTGGGAGAGCAGACTGAGTCGCCCTAACAGGTCTGTGTCATTGGCACGTTGGGGATTCCAGAGCTGAACACAGGGCTCCAGGTGGGGTCTCACCAGAGCGGAGCAGAGGGCCGCAGTCACCTCCCTCGCCGGTCCCACTGCACAGAACATCTCTGCCACAGCCACTGCTCCCTCTGTGGGGACAAAAGAGGATGAATCCCAGCAGTTAATTTTCCACTCAGTAAGTCACCGACACAGAACAATCCAGTTCCACGCCCTGCCGAGGGCAGGGACACCTCCCACTGGATCACGTGGCTCGAAACCCCTTCCAACCTGGCCTTGAACACCTCCAGGGATGGGACACCCACCACTTCCCTGGGCAACCGGGGCCAGGGCCTCACCACCCAAAGCACCAAGAATTTCTTCCTACTGCCTAATCGAAATCTTCCCCCCTCCAATTTACAGCCATCCCCCCTTGTACTGTCACTCCACGCCCCTGTAAAGAGTACCTCCCCAGCTTTCCCAGAGCCCCTTTCAGTTCTGGAAGTTGCTCTAGGGTCTCCCCAGAGCCTTCTCTCCTCCAGGCTGAACAACCCCGACTCTCTCAGCCTGTCCTCACAGCAGAGCTGCTCCAGCCCTCGGATCATCTTTGTAGCCCTCGTCCAGACTCGCTCTAACAGGTCTGTGTCACTGGCACGTTGGGGATTCCAGAGCTGAACACAGGGCTCCAGGTGGGGTCTCACCAGAGCGGAGCAGAGGGCCGCAGTCACCTCCCTCGCCGGTCCCACTGCACAGAACATCTCTGCCACAGCCACTGCTCCCTCTGTGGGGACAAAAGAGAGTAAATCCCAGCAGTTCATTTTCCACTCGCTAAGGTCACCAGCATCAGAAGCACAAGGATTTTCAGTTCTTGCAAACAGAGAAGCTTCCTACATCCCTTTCGGCAACAGCAGTTGCCCTGCGTCCAAGGAACCTTTAGGCATCTGTGTAAGGCAATGATGCACCATGGACCTCCAGAAGCCATAAGCACAGATCCAGACTGGGGGGGAATTCTCTATGATTTTTCAGATCCGTCATCTGGACTCGCTCTAACAGGTCTGTGTCAGTGGCACGTTGGGGATTCCAGAGCTGAACACAGGGCTCCAGGTGGGGTCTCACCAGAGCGGAGCAGAGGGCTGGAATCCCCTCCCTCGCCGGTCCCACTGCTTTGGACGCAGCCCAGGACACCGTTGGCTTCTGGGCTGCAGGCGCATCCATCACCAGAGCTTCTCATCCCATGGCGTTTCTTGGGGGCTGAGGTCAGAATTGACACAAACAACCCATAGCTGCTTCCTTCAGGACAAGCTTTGAAGCAGATCTTCATTCAGTCTGGTTCAACACAGAACACCACATGCTGTCTCCAGATACCTCTGATCCAAAGAGGTTTCTCAGGTCTTCTAAATCCAGAGAGGGGACAGGAGCGCCTTTGATCTCTGGAAGGAGAAGACAGTACACTTGAATCCAATTACAGCACTCGCTCTGGGAAGACCTAACAGAAAATTATTACTAAGGGAAGAAAAAAAGAGCCGTTCAAATATTCCCTCATCAGTTAAACAACCTGTCACTGGCTGATCACTGCCACCAACCGATTCCTTCTGGCCAGCACAGAACATCTCTGCCACAGCCACTGCTCCCTCTGCGGGGAGAAAGGAGGATAAATCCCAGGAGTTAATTTTTCACTCCCTAAGGTAACCCACAACAGAGGCACAGGGATTTTCCATTCCTACAGAGAAGCTTCCTACATCCCTGGAAGCAACAGCAGTTGCCCGGTGCTGAAGGAGCTTTAGGCGTCTGCGCAAAGGAATGTTGCGCCAAGGACCCTCGGCAGGGCGAAGCCTGTCAGAGCACACTCTAGGAGCCCCAGAAAAGCAGAGTTTGTAAGTGAGCTGAGGGGAGTGGGAACTCCTGTTATCCAAGAGCTGTACATTTCTCCTACCCGATTTCCTGACCCCATGCAGAAGGAGGACTTACTTACCACCTCTCTGGCTAAAAGTTCCCTCCCGTTCTGGCCTTTAACCCTCTGTGGAAACAACCTCTGAAAGTCGCCTGCATCCATACACCAAACGCAGACACGGGCGAAAACCCACCTCCTTGCTTTTCAAATGTCAGTCCCTGGTTCTTCTCTGCAGTTTTCTCTGGAGAGGCTTCCTGGGCTCAAGGACGGTTCTCCACTCCCAACTCGGCGCTGACTCGACTCGCATGGAACGGATCCACCTGTTGATTCCTTCGACCTGGAGCTGCGTGTTGTTTTCAGCACCTGAAAGGGTCCCTTCCAGCTTTCTGGAACTTCCGCTCTCCCACGGCTTGATGTCGACGGAGTCTCCGGGCTGGAAGGAGCGTCCTGGAGAATCTAAAGCGAGAGGCTCAGGACACGTTACGCACCGCCCCAGGTCATTCACTCTAGCTGACAACAGACCTATGGCAATTCCAAACCTTGGTCAAATTCCCTACAAGGAGGTTTGAGTCACCTCTCTTGCTTTGACGGTGCTGCAGGGCAATGCCTCTGGCCAGCCTCAAAATGTGGCTCCTGGTCCCCACAGGTCCCGGGATCCGCCCTGTCTGGGCAGCTCAGAGAAATCTCTCTGCCAGGGATCACCGGGGGCATTTCCTCTGCGAGCAACTCCTAGGGGAGGGCGCTTGAGAGGGACGGGATTATTTTTCAAACAGATTTCAGGCCTCCCCACAATGGATTTAGCAAGCCTGCCCATCCTCACGCTAACTACTTGTCCCCTTAAATCATCGATTACAGCCTCTGCTCCCCAGTGAGTTTCTTGATGCTTTTTCTCAATGAATTTTAGCACTACCAGGGAGAAACTACAGCCTCTTTTGTAGGGGTCACCATCCACCCCCTCTCGTTTGCTGTTGCCCTCACTGATTTTGCCAGTTCCAGATCAGCATCGCTAGAAATGGCACTTGAGAGGGACGGGATTATTGTTCAAACACATTCACATCCCCCCACAACGGATATTCAGATCCCTCTCCACAGAAGGGATTAATACCAAGATACCTTTTCCTGCTGCCCTCGAGCTGCTCGCTCTGCCAGTCCACTACATACCTTCATCGGGGACTTTCCCACATGAGGAGCCTTGCGATGCATTAACGCCGCTTCTCTCCGTTGCCCGACGTCTTCCCGCAACTGCAGGATTTCTTCTCGGTGCTTGACGGGGGATCCTCGTGCAGTTAACACTCCTCTTCCTTTCCACGTTGCCCCACGGGCACGGACCAACCCCAAAGCGTATTTGGAGGCCATCCATCTATTTACCTTCTGAAAGCTGTCCTGATTCGATAATTCCCCTGTTACCTTTACCCCTAGAAAGGCAGCTGCATTTCCTTCCGTAGCTGTTTTCAGCTCCTTGAATCAGGAGCACCGGTGTCGCCGCTGCCCGCAGGCCCTGGCCACCCCCGGCTCACGTTATTCAATTCCTTAGAAAAGGACCCACACGAGCAGCCCTTCCCCAGAGGCCTTAAGGGCCTTCTAGAGAGCCTTTACCACAAGTCCATCACGAGGTATCCCCAGGCGACACCATCAGCCGTTCCCAGGAGGTCTCTCAGCTCCCACACGCCTCTGGGCTCGGCGGTTCGGCAGACGCTTCCCTGCGATCGCTCCCGAGTCGCTGACGTCCCAGCCATCACCCCAGGGCTTTCTCTGTGAGCAGCACGCAGGGCGCAGGGCGCTGCAACCTCCTCGGCACGCAGGAAGGCAGGGGACCCAGGCTTGGAGACCGTCCTGCTGGGACACCGCGGGACTCGTCCTCCGCATCCACGCTGGGCTTGCTCCCATCAGCCACGGCCTTCTCTTCCAGCAGACTCCATAAAAAAGACAAAGGAAAGCACTTGGTTAATTTTAAAACCTTAATTAACATTTATTAACATTTAAACTACGTACAGGGGAAACCATTGAAACTATGTACAGGGGAAACCATTGAAACTATGTACAGGGGAAACCAGGTTTCCCCGCTCCCCCCCCACCCCCATGCCCTCATCGTATGGCCTGGCGAATGAAGCTGCTCTGGACTATGTCTGCCTTCTCTCTCTCCTTCTTCCTGATGGGATCCACCGCAAAGCAGCGCCAGAGTCGCAGCGTTTCATCCGCAGCAGCCGAGGCCACTGTTTCGCCATCGGGGCTCAGAGCCATGCTCAAGACTCTCGCCGTGTGACCTGAAGAGGAGGTGTGCGCTCAGGGACGGGCCGCTCGGCGCACGCCCCGCTCCCTCTGCTTCTGCCACCACGCTCACATTTACTGCGTGGGCCCCGGGAACCCCAGCAGCTCGCAGAGCTGGCCCCGCACCGGGCTGCAGCAGCAGGAATTCACAGCCCAGGCGGGCATTTGCACCAACAGCGTTCCTTCAGCAGCCCCCAGGAGGGCCTCCCTCGAGCAGCACACGCCTCTGCTCAGCAGCCCGCACCAGCCGAGCTCCAGCTCGGGCCACCGCTCCGCTCCACCCAAGGATCACATCTCCTTCAGCCGCCAGCAGCCCTCCCTGCCCCAGGCAAAGGGCCCTGCCTACCTTGCAGCTCAGTGACCTTGGACATGGCTGGATACTTCCAGATCACCAGCTGATTCTTTGCGGAGCCGTGGCCCGAAATGAGCTCCTTGTAGGTGGTCGACCACACGATGGAACAGACCTGGCAGGAGGCGGCAATGCAGGGAAGACGAGCTGCTCGTGCCGATGCTCAGCACCCCGAGAGGAGCACGGCCCTCTCCTCGGCCCTGCCTCGGGGCCTCAGGAGCCAGCAGCTCCGCTCAGGCGTCCCACCACAAGCTGTTTACATCCAAGCCGACGCTCACGTCTCACCTGGGAGCGGGCATCGATATTGCCCAGGCAGGTGCCAGAAGACACGTTCCAGAGGCGGATGCGTTTGTCGCCGCCTCCGCCTCCAGTGGCCAGAACGCTGGGCTGCCACGGACACCACGCCACAGCCTGCCAGAAGAGGGGTCAGCCTGAGGCGTGCAACGAGCACCCTGCGCGCAGGCAGTGCCGCACGGCTGCCTCGCACACAAACGCGAGCCCACAGCTGCCCCGCGCTCACCTTGACAGCACCCTGGTGCTGACGGAAGCTCTGCGCTGGAGCAAATCCTCCACGGCCCCCCTGGCTGCTCGGCCAGATGTTCACCACGTGGTCGTCACCACCACTGGCGAGGAAGCGGCCGTTTGGAGACCACTTGAGGCCACACACCTCCCGCGTGTGACCAGCAAGCGTGGCCACCTGGTGCTGAGCGACTCTGACGTCGTGGTGCTGGATGCAGCCGCTGCGAGCCCCGCTGCAGAGAGAAGGCTCACAGGGTCAGGCTGCACACAGTGCTGGGAAAAGCCATCCTGGCGCTGGGGCAGGACGGCTGCACCTGCCGCAGGGTTTCACACCGGTGCTGCCGGCAGATCCGGGCTCTTGGCGTGAGCCGAGCACATCCACAAGGATCTGCACCAGCTCCGCTCCGCCCTTCCAACCCCACCCACTGCTTTACCTGGACAGGATGTAGCTGTTCCAGCTGAGACACCCGACACGGGACACGTGGCTGCTCAGCGTGCGGACACGTTTCCGACGCTCCACGTCCCACAGCTAGGGAAGCAGAACAACAAGTTCTCCAGAGGGCCAGGAAACACCAGCCCCGTTGCTTTGCCCTACAAACCGCAGCGCGCAGGCTCTGCCATTCAGCCTGCTCACTCTGGGAGCAGGGAACAATTTGTATCCCCTGCCCGCAGAACGGAAGGAGAACGCCAGGGGTCAGGAACCCCAAACCCAAGCTCTGCCTCACTGCCGCAGCTGCTCACTGCCGGAGGACATCTCCAGCCCACACCAGGCAAGTCAGAGCGCGTTGCATCCTTCTAGCGCCAGCCAAGCCTTCGTCCCAAGGCCCCACAGCTCCAGCAACCCCTAAACAGCTCCAGCTCGACTCCTGCACTCACCTGGACCTCACCGTTGCTCAAGCCAACAGCCAGGCAGCTGCCTCCGTTACCCCACGACACAGACGAAACGTAATCAGCTACGTGCTCCGTCTCCATGAGGTTGATGATCTCCCCAGAGACGTGGTGCCACAGGTAGACAGTGGTGTCCAGAGCCAGCGCCAGGAGGTTTTGAGAGCTCCAGTCCAGGAGATTCAGATCTACAGTTTGGAAGAGCAATGCAATGCAGGCCACCCTGCGCTGCCCTGGAGAGCCCTGCCCTTCACCGGTGCTCATCATAGAATCATAGAATAACCAGGTTGGAAGAGACCCACCGGATCACCGAGTCCAACCCTATTCCACCTCCACCAGGTATGCGTGTCCCCCAGCCCCAGTCCAAGCCACCTGCCCAGCACTCGGGACCACTGCTCCTACAAGGCTTCACCCCAGAAGTGGTCCATGCCAGCCCGAGGGCAGAAGAGACCGAAACAGCCCAGGCAGAGCTCCAGTCCCTCAGACCACGCTGGCCTAGGAACCGCACTGCGCTACACAACGATCTCAATGCCCAGCACGCGACATCGCAGCCCACTTACAATAGTCATCACGGATGTCTGGGGCATCCAGGACCCCCTCTGGCGCGCAGGGAATGTATCTGCCCTTCCTCCTGCCGCACCCAGGCATCACCTCGTGCCCGCAGAGCGCTGTGACGTTGTTCTGAAAGCCTGTGTGCAGAGAAACACTTCTGTTAACCGGAGGTCCCGTTTCCTCCCGGCTAAGCCCTGCTCACCCGAGGAGAAATCCCTCCCGGGGAAAATGCAGCCCTGAGAGCAGAGCCACGCTCAGAAGAGTGCAGGGCGCTAACGGCACTGCCGGGGTGAACTGCTGAACCAGCTCTGGTAAATCAGTTCTCTGGAGCTGTCACACAGCCCCTCAGCCGCTGGACACCTAAGGATTAGGGAGAGCCCGGTGTGCACAGCAGCTCCCAGAAGCCGGTCGATGCCTCCAAATGCGGAGCCTCTGTGCCGCTGTTCCCCTGCCCAGGGCTCTCCAGCCGAGTCGACTCACCCAGAGCCTGTCCCTCACCTGCCGCAGGGCTCGGAGCCTTTCCACTGAGGCTCAGGATCTTTGCCTCTTCCACATCGAAGCCGTTCAGCCTCACTGCCCAGGCTTTCTGGCGCGCCTGTCAAGGCAGGTCGAACAGGACAGGTGACCCCAAAGCGACCAACGGAGGGTTCCATCCCATCTACGTCACCCTCGCTTTGAAACCCAAAGACCACGAGGGTCGGCCCCCTCCTCTGTGACGGCCGCTGAGGACCTCGTCTCTCTCTTTGCCCCCGACCCTGGACCCGCGTGTTCCTGACTCCAGTTCCTGAGCTCAGCTCCCTCCTGGCTGTGGAGCCATTCCCTCGATTCTGCTCTGCAGGATCTGTGGTGACGTTGAGTCATCGAGGGCGCGATCTCAGATATTTGTGTGTATATATATTACCACTCCTAATAAGATCAATAACCGTTATTATTATTATTATTGTAATTTTAATTAAAGCTGCGGTTTTAGTTTCCAACTCACAAGTCTCATTCCTCTCATTTCCCTTTCCCCCTTTCCAGGGGTAGGGAGTGGAGGGATTTGGGAGCGCAACTGCACGGTTTTAGCTGCTGAAATCAGCCGGGCTGGGGCTAACCCGTGACACAGCTCCAAGGGTTTTTTCCTCAGACACCAGCAAGCTCTCCTGCTCACATTTGAGCACAGAAGAGCGGCCAGGTCAGCGTCTCACGGCCAGCGGACAAAGCCACAGCCACAAGGAACCAAATGCTTCCTACAGAGATTTCAGAACCCAGCAGACACGTTCCAGAGCGGCTCCCCACGCAGACATTGTGCTGGAACAGCTCCCGCCAGCAGTGTCCCTGGGCACAGGCTCACAGCCTAGGAGCTCTGTACCCTGGGCCGATGAGGCTTTAAAACGGAGCAAAGCTGTGTTTGGCTCCCACAAGGGCCAGAGGCTCTTCCCAGGGACACGTCCCTACAGAACAGCTTCGCTCAGGGTCCCGCGTCCCCGTTCCATTCCCAGGCCCTACAGCTCCAACCTCATCCCCGGCTCCTCAAGGGCAGAGCTGGAGGCAGCGGCGCTCGGGGCTGTCAGCCTCACGCAACCACGCGACACAACTTACAGTTTGCTTCCCTGGGAAAGGCCGCGAGGGCGTTTGGGAGGGAGCAGCGCAGTCCCTGCAACTCAGCAACACGCTCACCTTCTTGGTGGGTGACACCAAGGCAGGGTCCTGCTCTTGGCTCAGGAGGAACTTGGCCACCTCCATCCTCAGAGCGCGACGGCTGGGAATGTAGCGATCTGGCCGAGCGGTCGTTTGGCTCCTCTGCATTTTGGATCCTCGTTTACCTGCACTCACATGCATCAATATTGTCTGACAGCTACGCAAGAGCCCAGAGGAGAGCCCTCCCGAGGCAGCCAAGCCGGCGCTTTGCCACATCCCCCCTCGCAGACGAGCGGGACTCCCAGCGCTCGTGCCATCCAAAGCCCAACTCGCTCGTAGCTCTGCCCCCCGTCTAACGCACCAGTTAGAGGCTGCCGAGCTCTGTGCCCCCGGCCTCCAGAGCCCCTCGGCTCCCCGCACCCCCCTCTGCCACCGCTCCCCGCTCACCGGCTGCGCCGCACCACATCGCGCTGGAGCTGCGGCTGATGGGGCTGAGCCCGGGGCTGAGCTCTGCCGGGCCTCGGGGATCGCCGGGAGCGGCTGCAGCAGCACCGCGGGGATCACTGCAGGGATCGCCTTGGGAATCGCCTCGGGAATCGCCTCGAGAATCGCCTCGGGAATCGCCTCAGGAATCGCCTCGGGAATCGCCTCGGGAATCGCCTCGAGAATCGCTTCGGGAATCGCCTCGAGCGGAAGGGTCGCCTCGAGCATCAACTGCACGTGGGACGCAGGCGAGGGCGTCAGCGCAGGCAGCAACGGGACTGGGCTGCAGCCTGGCTGCCAGGGCCCTGGGCTGATCCTTAGCACCCTCAGCACTGAGGCCTCCTCTGGCCCGGCCTCTCCCTCTGCCCCCCTTCTCCTGCCCCCTCCCTCTCCCCTCTTTCTCTCTCTCTCCCATCCCTCCTCTCCCCTCTCTCCCTCCCACCCTGCTCTCCCTCTCTTCCCTCCTCCTCTCCCTTTCTTTCCCTCTGCACAGCTCCTCTAGGACCCCCCAGAATCCCTTTAGGAACCCCCCAGGATCCCTCTAGGACCCCACGAATCCCTCTAGGAACAGCAGAACCCCTCTGGAGTCCCCCAGGACCCCTTTGGGACCCCCAGACCCCTAGAGGGAACCTCAGGAATCCTCTAGGCACCCCCGCAAGACACCCATAGGACACCCCAGAACCCCTCTAGGGACCCCAGGACCCCTCTGGAGTCCCCCAGGACCCCGTTAGGACCTCCTAGAACACCCCGGGGACCCAGAACCCCTCTAGGGCTCAACAGAACCCCTTTAGGGAACTCCAGGCCGCCTCTCGAGCTCCCCTGCAACAAGGTGGGGATCAAAGGGGAAAAGAGCGCCCCCCCCAGCTCAGTGCCGCCGCCGTGTGGCCGCATCGCGGTACTGCAGGAAGGGCTGCAAGAGTCTCTTCCACAAGCTGCTCCTTCTCCCTTTTCCCCACCCCAATTCCCCCAGGCGGGAACCCCAGACGGGTCCTGGGGGGTCCTGCAGGGGTTTTTGGGGTTCTATAGGGGTTCTGTGGGTCCCTAGAGGGGTCCTTGGCATCACTAAATGGGTCCCGAGGCTCTAGGGGGCTCCTAGGGGCCCCTAGGGGGGCCCTGGAGGTGGTGGAGAGGTCCTTCAGGGGGTTCCTAGAGGGGTCCTGAGGAGTCCTAGCGGGGTCCTGGGGGGCTCTAGAGGGGTCCTGAAGGACATAGAGGCATCCTAGTGGTCCCTAGAGGGGTCCTGGGGGTCCCGAGACGGGGCCGGGGGGGGTCCTAGATGGGGCCTGGGGGGCTCCAGAGGGATCCTGGGGGTCGTGGAGAGGTCCTGGGGGGTCCCTAGAGGGGTCCTGGGGGTCCTAGATGGGTCCTGGGAGGCACGTGAGGCCACTCCCCTTTCCTCCTCCCCCATCTCCCCCCATTCTCCCCCCCTGCCCCTTCTCCTCTCTCTCCCCTTCCCTCCCCTCCCTCTCTCCCCCTCTCCCCGCCCCTCCCCGCCTCCCCCGGACCCGCCGCTCGCTGCCTCCCCCGGACCCGCTGCCGCCCGAACCTCCGCGATGCGGTTGGGGCTCCCGCAGCCCCGACGGCGGTTGGACCCGCGCGGACGCGGCTCCGATTGGCTGGGGCGGGGACGGGCCCCTCCCATTGGCTGGGGCGGGGACGGGCCCCTCCCATTGGCTGCGGCGGGGACGGGCCCCTCCCATTGGCTGGGGCGGGGACGGGCCCCTCCCATTGGCTGCGGCGGGGCCTGGGGGCGGGGCTAGGGCGAAGCCCTAAGGGTGTTGGGGGGAACTGGGGGGCTGGAGGGGGAAGAGAGTCGTGGGGGGTCAAGGTGCTGGTGGGGTTTACAGGGCCCCCTCTAGGGACTCCAGGACCCCTCTAGGACCCCCAAAACACCTAGAGTGAAGCCCAGAACTCCCCTGGAGCTGCCCAAGCCCTCTCTATGACCCCTCAGAACCCTCTAGAGACCCCAGAACCCCTCTAGCAACTCCTCAGGTCCCCTCTAGGATCCCCCAAATCCCTCGAGGGACACCAGGACCCCTCTGGGGCCCCCCAGGACCCCTTCAGGACCCCCAAAAGCCCACAGGGAAGCCCAGGAATCCTCTAGGCCCCCCCCTCCCCCAGGGCCTCTCTAGGACCCCCCATAACCCGTGTAGGGAGGCCAGGATCCTTATAGGGAAGGCCAGGACCCCTCTGGAGACACAACTCCCCCCCTCCCCAGGACCCCTCTAGGGTCCGGGGAAGGTCATAGAAGTATCCTGGGGTGTTCTAGAGGAGTCTTGGGGGTCCCTAGAGGGGTCCTGGGGATCTTTACATGGGTTCTGGGGGTCACTACATGGGTCTTGGTTGTCCCTTGAGGGGTCCTGCGGGGATCTAGAGGGGATTTGGGGGTTCTTAGAGGGATTCAGGGGGGCCCTGAGGGGCCCTAGAGTGGTTCTGGGATCCCTAAAGAAATTCTGCAGGTCCTTAAAGGGGCCCTGGGGGGGGTCTTAGAAGGATCCTAGGGGATTCCAGAGGGGTCTTGGGGAATCCCTAGAGGGTTCCTGGGGGTCCTTAAAGGGGTTCTGGGGGTCCCTAGAGGGGTGCTGGTTGTCCCTGGAGTGGTCCTGTGAGGATCTCGAGGGGACTTGGGGCTTCTTAGAAGGATTCAGGGGGTCCTGGGAGTTCTTAGATTGGTCCTGGAGGGTCTAGAGAAATCCTGTGGGTCCCTAGAGGGGCCCTGGGGCTTCTTAGAGGGATTCAGGGTATCCTGCGGGGGCCTAGAGGGCTTCTGGGGGTTCTAGAGGGATGCTCGGGGGTTCTAGAGGAGTCCTGGGGTCCCTCGAGGGGCTCTAGAGGGGTCTCGAGGAGCCTTAGAGTTATTTGGGCGGTTCTGGGGACCCCTAGAGTCATCACGGGGGTTCTGGAGGGGTCCTATGCATCCCTAGATGATTTCTAGGCATCCTTAAAGGAGTTCTGGGGGTCCTAGAGGGGTCCTGGGGGCCCCTAGGGGCCTGCTGCATGGTTCTAGCGGGGTCCCATAAGGCTCTAGGAAGGTCTTAGAATGATTCAGGGGGTCCTGGGGAGTCCTAGAGTCATCCTGGAGAGTCGAGAGGCATCTTGGGGGTCTGTAAAGGGGTCCTGGAGGTGCTAGAGGTGTCCTGGTGGTCCCTAGAGGGGTTCTTGACATCACTAAATGGGTTCTGGGTGGCTGTTTAGACGTCCTGTGGGTGCTGGTGGCTTTAGAGGGATCCTGGGTGTCTCTAGAGGGGTCCTGGTTGTCCCAAGAGGGGTCCTTCGGGGCTCGTGAGGGATTCTGGGGGACCCCGTGGGGGCCCTAGAGGGCTCTATAGGGGTCGCTAGAGGGGCCCTGGAGAGGTCCTACGGGGCCCCTAGAGGGGTCCTGAGGAGTCCTAAAGGGGTCCTGGGGGGCTCTAGACCTCGCCCAGTCCATCCATGCCAGAGCCCGGGAGCTGGATCATAGTCCTTACCCTTCACGGACACGCAGGACAGAGTGAGATTACGCAGGGAGATCGTTAAGAAAAGATTTTATCCCAAATTTCTTGTGCGGTTAGTTCTGCAGGCGCTTTTCTTGTTGTGTGTGTCTATCATGGGTAATAGAAAGTGTGATCGGTGGTGGGAAAGATACAGGAAGAGAAGGAAAGAGAAAAGGTTTAAGGAGCAGACAAGACACTCGGAGATGCGTCCCGATCCAATATCAGGGAGGGTTCTTAAACGATCCCAAGATTAAGGCACAAACGAGGTCAGATGCCGTACAATCTTGTGAGCTTTATTTTAACAACTGACAACAGCGACAGGACAGAGAGGAAAAGAAAGGAAAAGTTAGAACCCCTAAGCAAGAAGACGGTAGAGATGCGGCTAATTACCACCACCACGAATCCAGCGATGTCCCGTTGGATCGGTCTCGGTGCAGGTGATGATGAAGACACAGCCACGGGGTGATGATGATGTTCCAAGCTCCAGGAAGCCCGGCGAAGGCACACACAGCAACACACACGAGGTCGAGTCCACCAGCAACGAAGAAGCAAGCAATGAAGGAGTCCAGCACCCCGAGCCTGCCGAGCAATGGGGAAGTCAAGCACCCTGAGCCCACCGAGCAATGACGAAGTCGAGCACCCCGAGCCCACCGAGCAACGAAGAAGCCAGAGGCTCCCCCATTTATCGCCCCAGTCCACGGTTTCCCCGAATAGTCCAACCATTTTCAGGAATGCCCAGGTGCCACTCGGTAAGCGCAGTTCGGGTGGATGTCATGGTTTTTCCGTTGGGGACAGTTTGGCAGCGCTCACGAGATCGGCTCTTCATTGCAATAAAGATCCCTTACGAGATCGTGGGGGGGTTGGCAGCGATGTTGAGCCAAAGCAGTTCAACGGTTACGGCCCCTTACACCGCCCCGTGGCTCAACATCGCTGGCTTCATGGCGGTGTGAAAGACAGAAGGACAGAGAGAGAAAAAGGCCAGAAGAATGCGCAATACAACAACAAACAAAACGTCCAGCAAATATTACAATCACAAGCATCTTCTTGACAATATCCTTAACAAATATTACAACCTTAACAAATATAAACATCTTACAAACCCACAAGTCTTATCTTAAAAACTACTTAAGCCTACAAAACCGTAACATCTTATCCTAAAACTAATCAACTCGACAAAGCTTCAACATCTTATAAAACAGTTTTAAACCTCCGATTCGTTGACCGTCGGTGCCTCCGGGCCCGCCTCTGATGCCTCCGACGAGTCAGCACGACAACACAATAGTTTACATTGCGGACATTCATAAGGAAAAAATACACGTATACAAAGGCAAAACACGAGAATCAATGCTATAACGCTAAGGGTATAAAAGATGGGGACTAACACCAACATTTTTAAAGAAAAATACCAAGAAGCGTCTGAGGCCCTGGCAGTCCACGCGGTCGCTGCTTCGCCCGATTTGGAGGTCGCATGCGCAGTGGGAAAATCCCTTTCCACACCTCCTTATAAAGCGATTTTAAGGCGTAACGCGCATGTGCTGTTTGGGTCTAGAAACTTCTAGGTGGTTCTATCCTAAACTTAGAAAGAAAAAAAAAAACTCTTGCAGCCCTTCCTGCAGTACCGCGATGCGGCCACACGGCGGCGGCACTGAGCTGGGGGGGCGCTCTTTTCCCCTTTGATCCCCACCTTGTTGCAGGGGAGCTCGAGAGGCGGCCTGGAGTTCCCTAAAGGGGTTCTGTTGAGCCCTAGAGGGGTTCTGGGTCCCCGGGGTGTTCTAGGAGGTCCTAACGGGGTCCTGGAGGACTCCAGAGGGGTCCTGGGGTCCCCACAGGGATTCTAGGGGTTCCTAGAGGGGCTCGAAGGGGTCCTAGAGGGAGCCTAGGGGGTCCCTAGAGGGGTCCTCGGCTTCCCTATAGGGCTTTTGGGGGTCATAGAGGGGTCCTGGGGGCTCTAGAGGGGTTCTGTGTGTCCTCTTATTAAACCTTTTCTTAACCATCTCCCTGCATCATCTCACTCTCCCCAGGACCCCTCGAGGACCCCCAGAACTCCTTTAAGGACCCCTAGAAACCATCTAAGGATGCACAGGACCCCTCTAGAATCCTCGTGACGACTCTAGGGGTCTCCAGGACACCCCGAATAACTCTAAGACTCCTCAAAACCCCTCGAGAGCCCTGCAGAACCCTCTAGGGCTCCCCAGAACTCCCCGAATCCCTCGAAGAACCCCCAAAGGCCCCTCTAGGGACCCCAGGACTCCTCTAGAACCCCCGAGCATCCCTCTAGAACCCCCAGAACCCCTTTACAGACACCCAGAAGCCCTCTAGGCCCCCGCAGGATACCCTGAATCCCTCTAAGAAGCCCCAAGGCCCCTCTAGGGACCCACAGGATCTCTCTAGACCCTCCAGGACCAATCTAGGGACTCCCAGGACTCACTAAATCCTTCTAAGAACCCCCAAGTCCCCTCGAGATCCTCACAGAACCACTCCAGGGACAACCAGCACCCCTCTAGGGACCCCCAGAACCCCTTTAAGGACCCCCAGGAACCCTCTAGGGATTCCCCAAGACCCCTCTAGAATCCCCTAGGATCCTTCTAAGACCCCCCCAGGGCCCCTCTAGGGACCTGCAGAATTTCTTTAGGGACCCCAGAACCACTCTAGGGCCCCCCAGGGCCCCCGAATCCCTCGAAGAACCCCCAGATCCCCGCAAGACCCCTCAAGGGACAACCAGGAACCCTCTAGTGACCCCCAAAACCCATGGAAAGATTTCCAGGACCTCTCTAGGGACCCCTAAGACTCCTCTAGAACACCCCAGGATACTTCTATGACCCCCCCCACCCCGGACCCAAGAGGGGTCCTGGGGGTCCCAGAGGGGTACGGGGGAGGGGGTTTCATCTCCAGAGGGGTCACAGTCACTTTATGGTCCCTGAGGCACCTTTCTCTTTTTCCAGTGCCTTAAGGAACAAATGTACAAACAGGGACCTGCCAGGCATGGGAAATGTGAGTTGAGATGCTCTGAGAAGGGAGACGGCACCACATAGCTGGGAAGATCAGCCCAGGCCACCCTGGAGCAGGGAGCAGCTCCGGGTGGGTTTTCTGTCTCTCACGTGCTGAGGGGGTCCAGGCTCAGGGTTAAGGCTCAGTTCCTCATGCACCTTTTCTCTTGATTAAAAGGGCGTGGAAAACTATTCAAGCACTCGCAGACACGTGAACGGCAAAAGCTTGTAGGAAAACATGCTATCCTGACAAGCGAAGCACCAGCAAAGGTACATGGGAGCACAGCAGAGCCCTGCGCCCGCCTCCAACAGGTACCCAGGAGCGTGCAAGAAGAGTGATGTGCAGTGCTAACAGCCCAGAATATGCTTCCTCCCTCCCAGACTGGCAGGTTAGGGTGCTCCCAAGTCACAGGCAATGTCCCGACGCTGCTTAATACTTGCTGGCTGCTCCCTTGCTGCACATAGAAGCCCCTGGTGTCCACGCACCCTGTCTTCCAGACCCTGACAGAATATCCCCGTTCCCAATTTCCCGGGACATCCCATGCTGAGCAGCAGTGGAAGCAGCAGTGGATTTGGAATCAGTACCAAATCAAAAGCCCCCAGCAACACTTCCAGGCAGCTGCAGGACCCACTCCATCCCAGGCAGGGCACGGGGATGAAGGCAACCCCAGCTGGGAACAGGGCTGCTGCCCACCCAGCAGTCTTTTCAGCTCCTCATCCCCCACAGAAGAAGAGTTCTATGCTGCAGGGAGCCGAGCTGTGGAGCCCAGCAGGGACACGGCAGCAGTGGGGACAAGCAGGGGAGGACACGGGGGTCTCCTTCGGACACCCCAGCCCAGCCCCAGGTCCCACATGCTGCAGCAGAAAGGGTGCTGTTGGGACAAACACCCCATCGCCCGGTGCTCCGAGCAAGCTCAGCTCCCTTTCATCCGCTCCCTTCGCTGGACGACAAACGTGTGAGACAAGCCCCCAGTCTGAAGCCAGAAACCTCCCCACAGGGTTGTACAGCCCCTGCCTGCTCAAGCCATAGCTCCCCACCTCTCTGCTCCCATCTCCTTCACTAGCTTTCCCTGCTAATAAGCCCCAGATTCTCTCTGCATTTTTTTTTTTTTAGCCCTTTCACATCCAAATCCACCCCCAAATGCTGAAATCAAAACAAAATAGTCACAACATCCTGAAAGAGTTTGGGTTGAAAGACAGCTTTAAAGATCGTCTCATACCATCAATAAACTTCTTATGCTGGGCTTTTAACCGTTTCAGCGTTCGTGTTAAATCCCACCTTGAGCCTTTCTTGGGGCTCAGCAGCAAAACACACCTCTGGCACATTTCGGGGTGGGCAGAGCGGCCCCTGAAGCCCTGAAGAACAGTCCAGGCAGCAGCAAAGCAGCTGAATGTCAGCATTCGCAGCCAGGGCACATCTCTTCCCACAACTTTTCTCTGCATTAATAAACTCAGGCCCAAGAGGATTTCTTGCCACAGGCAAAGAGCTACGTAAACAAGGCCAATGTCAAGCTTCAAGCCTTTTCTTACTGGATTCTTTATAGATCTCATTCAATATCTGTACCACGGGATTCCCGATGCTTCGTAGGTGTGGCATCCCGATCCATCAACAATTCAGAGCATCCTTCTCTCGGGGAAGGAGATTTCCTTTTGCAAGTTCTCAACATCACCATGGACTGAGGCCACAGCTGGGATACAACCACCTCTCCTAAGAGCAAGGAGCGTGTGGAGCATCCGTGAAGTCAAAAATCAAAAAACCATTTCCCCACACAATGTCAAAACTGCTTGTGCGCTGAGGGAGTGAGGGATAGGTAGTCCACTTCCCTCTCCTAAACTTAGAAGATATATAGCACAACGTCACACTCTAATGCAGTGCTTCAGAACAACAGCCAAGAGCAATAAATCAGTACCAAATCAAACCGTTTTCCTGAAACATTAAACATTTCTGAACAAAGAAAACAACAGCGTGGTCATATCGGTGGCCTTTGCTACTCCAGGCAGCCTTCCTTGGCAGTTGCTCAGCCTTCTTCCCCTCTTCTCAAGTTCTTTCTCAGGCTGGGGAACCACTGCAAGTAGGAACCGCAAGTGGCTAAGCGAGCAGCTGGGAACAAGGCAGCTAGCGTGACAGGAGGGACAAGCAGTTTCAGAGACGGCGCTTGGTCACACAGCCCGCTGGCACCGCACAGGCCAACCTCGGCACTTCTGGGCAAGTCTGTTCCTCACTTCCTCTTTCCCTGCATAAGGAGGAACACAGAAAAGAAAGACGGCATCAACAATGGCAACTCTCAGAGCTCCACTTTAGACTGATGTCCCTTTTGCCTAGACCTTACCGGGTCATGGCGAGAGGGCTTTCTACTGCACAGACAACTGGTATTGAGGACTCTTCAAGAGAGGGAAGTGTCTGCAAAGGTATATCAAAAACTCATGAGAAGGCAGGATTAGTACATTCCCTTCATCGACTGCCCTGGTCTGTATCCTCTCTCAATTGGAAGGAGAGCAACTGGATAATTTAAAAACAAAACACCAGTAATTACTAACAACTTTGGCCAAAGGGCAGCTCTCCTGCACAGCAAGCTGGAAAGAGGAACACATTAGCACAAGATACAAATCACCACGTCTTAGCAAAGAGCGAACAGCCGGCTCACCTCTCGGCAGCCCCACGCAGAACAAATTATGGCAGCAGAGGGAGTTTCTGCAAGGGAGCGGGAACAGAGTCAGAGGCCGTCGCTCTGCATTTCTGCTCAAATTAAGCAAGTTCCAGGGACGATTACCCACCTTTCGGCCACAGACAGGTAATACAGCCAACGTTTGTATTTGTTAATGCAGCCCGGACGAGAAAGATAGCGAAACAACAGACAAGCAACTATTCCCCTTGCCCAACTACGGCTGTTCAAAAATCCGGTACTTGCTCTCTAGGCTTCTTCTGTTGTCAAGGCAGCAGAAGAGAGCCATCCATCCTCACAAGGGGTGAATCGCCATTCAAAGCTGCTTCACACTTGGGTGGAAGTGTGATCAGAGGATTAGCCCACAACAAAACAATTGTTGTCACAAAAAAAAAAAAGGATTTAAACAACATAAACTGGCCTCCCCAGGGGACCACAAGGTGCTCCTGAAGCAGCACGGAGAGCTACACGGCTGGGCAGCAGAAATTCTGCGCTGATAGGACACCCATACAGAATAACTTGGATGAGAGGTGAATCCAATTAACCAACCGGACTCTGCTCGATACCCACCAGCCCACTGTAAAATCCCCACCTGACATGCAGTAAAAATAAAAACTGCTAGGACAAGAGTTTAAAAAAAAAAAAAAAAGAACCAAACAGATGTAAAAGATGACTATCACCTCCTCTTGCCACCCATGCTATCCTCACTGGGATAGGCAGCATCACTGCCACTCCACAGCAAAGCAGAAACAGACAGGGTGCAAGGGTGGACGCTAAAAATGTCTGTTAGCACACAAGAGGCAGATGAGAGCAGGTACCCTAGAGAGTGTTTGAGGAGCAGGGAGTAGCCAGGCCTTCTCTGGTCCAGTTAGCAAATCCCTATGCTTTGGAACTCGCCGTTTAATACTTGTGGGGATGTACTTAAGTCAGCTCACAAGGACCCTATTGCTATCTGCTCATCTGCCTACTTCTCATCTCACCTCATTGTACTTTCTCCCCACGCTTCCTAGGAGAGGTTTTCCCTCCTCTCTCCTTCTCTCAAGGTCCCTTTCCAGCTTGCTTTCCCTCCATCCCCTTCAGGTAACATCTCCCAGCGCCACCAGTTCTTCCAGCTCTGCTTTAGACTATCTGAGAGCCAACTTCCCCCTCGGCCTTCTACAAAGCGCTTTGTCTCAGTCACTCTCAATCTCCAGATGGGTAAGGAGCTGCGGTTATCCAAAACCTTGCAGGCACACTCCCATTTCCAGCTCTATAACACCTTCTGTGACTCGACAAACCCTGAGTGACGCCGGCTCCCTGCTGAACCCAAAGGAGAGCGCAGGCCAAAGGCCATGCTGCAGGCCCGGCCAGACTCATTACCATTATCATTAACCACTATTTAAGCAGTAAAGTTGTGTTACTGGTGCCACACAATGCCTCAAAGCACAGCCCAAAATGCCACCCTCTCAAACCCATCCCCCTAACCCAGGGGGGACCTCTGAGTGATCCAGGAAAACCCCACAATGACTCCCAGTAACCCTCAGGACTGTGCATGAAAGAGAAAGAAGAGTAGTCTGCTGCCCACCACACCTCAATGCACCAGCAGAGCACTAGTCGAGCACCCGAGCACCCGTAACACCAGAAACAACAGCAAGGAGGAAAACACAGCCCCGAGGCCATGCCAGACACTTTAAAAAAAACAAAACAAAAACCACAGGTCAAAGCAATTCACACAACCTAAAACCAAGAATAACCCTCCTCAACTGCAATAGCTCTGCTCAGGGCTCTCACCTTAGCCTCTGTGATGAGCTCTGGAGGACTTTCTTTTGTATCCTCCTGGGCAGGTTCAGGGTCTCGGTCCGTTGTGCTTTGCACACTGGCTTCATCCAAAGCTGGCCACACATCCCCCTCTAACTCCTCCTCAGCAGAGAGGTGCCACTGCCAAGGAGACGGACAAAGCAAGGAAAGCTACTGACTCCCACTTTCATTTCTGTACTCCACAGGAAAACTTACCACCTGGAAAGGACAGTTTTATCTGAGCAATCTTTTCTGGTTATTGCTTGCTGCCTTCTGAGGAATTTCACCATGGAGAAGTGCCTTCACACAGCACAGCTGAGACAACTCAGCGTCCAGCCATTTTGCACTTAAGGGCAGAGGAGGGGGTCGAGTTAATCCTGACAAGGCAAATCTAAGATTGGACAACACAAAGGGAGTTCCCCACTGCCAAAGAGGAGTTCCCAGAAAACGCTAGCCGAGCAGTACCAAGAGTCAGACGTATTTCATCCCAGTTCTAAACATTTTGAGCAATTATTAGAGTTGATACTGATGGTGACATCAGTGATGCACCGAGGAGGAGAGGAATCGTTTCGAGCAACTAAACAGAATAGCAGAAAAGAGAGGATTACTGTTCCTGGAAAAGGATTCTAAGACCCTTCAAAACAGAAGAAAACCTGAAGGCACTTACATTCCTCTAGTCTCCAAATTGCCAGCTCTGTCTGACATTTACACACATGGATCTTGCTGCACTTAACCAGATTTTACCATAAAAATCACAATAAACTCAGATTTGCAGAGTCTCGGTCACATTCATTTCTCCCACATAAAGACGATGTTTGGGACCTTCAGTTCAGATGATGTATTGACAGTGCAAGCCCACCAATATCCAACACGTGCAGCTTATAGTTTCCCTAGCCCAGACACACAGTTGGCTAAAATAAAACCTGGCTAAAATGACCGCTTTACAAGTTACCGACATTACAGTAACTCTTACGTTTTTACGTTTCAGAGGAATGTCAGAAAAACAGCCCTGGAGCCGGCCCACTGCTGAACACTTCAACAGCTGACAGTTACTTGGCGTCAGTAGTAAAATGTGTCATGAAAAAACTACAATTTAAATCACACAAAAGTAGAGAGACTGACCTGTAAAACAATACCCCTGGTGTTTCTAACGGTACCGTGCTAGACTGCACTCAAGACCTGGATTTTACTCCCTGCTTAACCCCTCTGTTCATCATTCTTTTTCATCCATTAAATAATAGCAAAGGGCTCCTCTCTTCAACCTGCTCTGAAATCAAAGGCGTACAGCAGTATCCAGACCAGGGTAGCGGTCGCTTTTAGAGTTAACTTTTAAAAAAAACTCCAGTCGTGTACAACTTTAACCCCTGTAACAACCAAGACTGCAAATGGATTCCTTTCGGAGAAGTTTAAAATGAGCAAGACCCTTAAGGCAAACAAGACATCACTAGTTCTTCTGCTCCTTTCCCACACGTAAATGACACCCCGAGTTATTACACATCCTTTGCCAAACCCCAGAGACACTAGAGGAGACCACACCACCTCTTGGCTCCTGGGGTGCAAACTAGGAAACTGCTAAGTCAAACTGATCTCAGGGATCTGGTACTGGTCTGAGTTCTTGGAGTCCATTCTCCCTCTAACTCAAAAACGATGGTGCACATGGAAGGTTGGAGAACTCACTGAGCACAGACTCCCTGAAGTCTGCAAAGGGATCAGAGGTCAAGCAGCGACGGACCTATTTATGGTCCACGTGTAATTGTTGTTACGTCACGGTTCTGCTTGCTTTTTATAAAAGCAAAGGAAAAAAAACCACTCCACAAGACACTGCATAGGACTAAGCCAACACATCTACTGATCCCTGGAGCCAATTCCACTGAACGATAGTCACACCGCAGCCAAACTCTCACCTGCTCCCACAGCTCATCCTCATCCAGCTTCGAGCTTGCTATGTCACTATTTACGTTCAAAGATTCCTGCTGCAAGCGAAGGTGTGGCTCCACGGGTTCAGCATTCTCCTGCTTTCTGCTGGGCTCAAGATACAAGGCTGAAGGATTCACTTCCTCAAATCCCTACGAACAAATAAAACCCCAACAGCTGAGTCAAGAAAAGTAAGTTGTCACCACCATAAAGAATAAAAAGAATTCTAATGGGTTTTACAAAGAAGCACGCCACCCACAAGTGAGCTCTGAATTCTTGTAGAAATTGTCTTACTAAGAAAATCAACTCCCTCCAGCAATAAAATCACCCAGCAATAGCCCCCTACCCGCTAAATGGAACACGCACACGCAAAAAGACAATTATTGGATTTAATCCTGCCAAAATACGCATTCTGCATCTACTAAACGAAACAACAGATACAAGCACTCCGGGCTGCAAAGCCTGACTTTCTGCTGAGATACAAAACTGTTGCAGCACCTTTCTAAAGGTTTTCATATCCACAGACTTCTTGCTGAAACCGAGCTGAGACATTCAGGCAACACTGATGGGCCTAAATCATAAATGCTCTCTGTGCTGGCTCACAGCTTGAATCTCTGCTCAAGGCACAACATGCAATCTACCCTGGTTACACCGTCCAGCACTATACATGTCACTGGCAAAGAAAGAGACTTTGTAAGCCAAGACCATATCTATAATTCAGTTTAACGGCACAACCAATCTCCGGGGCCTAGAGCAGGAAAGGCCAAAATTATTTATTTAACTACCCTGTTCCTCACTCAACTGCCCGTGCCACTGGCTAGCAGAAAAAATGGATATCAGACTGGATATCAGACAAAAAAAATTTTCACAGAAAGGGTCATCGGGCACTGGTAGAGGCTGCCCAGGGAGGTGGTTGAGTCACTGTCCCTGGAGGTGTTTAAAAGACAGGCAGACAAGGTGCTCAGGGACACGGTTTAGCGGCAGATAGGAATGGTTGGACTCTACGATCCAACCTGGCAATTCTACGATTCTATGCAGCGCTACTTGAAGCCAGACAGTAACATCTAATGGACTTGCTCTCATGGTCTGGATGACTCGGAGGCCTCAACTTATGACTAACAAAACCTACCGGAATTAACAATGTTTAGAAAAGTTACAAATACAACTCCTCAATTCCATCCCAGCTTGGCCTCATGTTCAGAACATCTATTTTCCTTTTCGGCAATATTAACAAGCTAATCCACTTTAAAAATCCACTCTTAGAAGTCAGGATGAAAAGAATTTGTTCTGCTAAACCAGAACATCTCTGCTGTATCATCGAATTCCACCTTAACCAAAAAGAAAGCTGTCACCATAGACACCGTGGGATACAGCCCCAAAACAGTAAATTGCAGGGAAGCAGGGAATACCGGTTTTGCTCTTCACAAAACTACTTGCTTCAAGGTAAAGATCTCTCCACTACAGGCACCCAACCAATCCTTTCCCTGCCTTTCCTGTCAGAAGCACACGCCTCCCTCCTGACCTGGGAAGGAACCTTCTTCCCACAGATGTCAGCACATCCCCTACTGCTCAAGACAGCGTGGAAGTAGATATCGTCCTTAGTGGCTGCGTCACACAGGAAGAGATGACAAATGCCATTCACATATTCATCCACGACGCCCACAAGTAGCTTGGAATCACACAGCTTCTTGAATAGGAGAATCGCATCATTGGACCGTGAACCCTGAAGAAGAAACAAGAATGTTAAGTTACTATAAACAGATCAACATCCAATGCCCGAGATTTGTCCTTGTGAGTACTTGTCAAGAAGGCAGTGAAGCCAGGTCAGGCTAGGGACAAATACAGGGAAGTCAGGCAGACAAGCTTCCCAGCACTGAAGTAAATCAAACTACCCCAAGGCCGCAGTGCTAGGCACACTGGGAAGCCCTTTCACCCTAAACGTCTGTTTTCAAACACGGTTCAATGGTGTTCACCGCTCATTTTTACCACAACTGCCTAAAATATTGTTGCGTCTTTCTTTTTTAATTTCTGGAATCACATAATTAGAGACTTTAAAAGTGTCAGGTTTTGGAAACTGCTAAGCTTCACTGCAAAGAAAATTGTGATTCTTTAACCCTCAAAAAAACAGAGGAAATAACTTTTTTAAAATAATGTCTTTACAACGCAGAAGAATCAACCGTGCTCATGCGCTTTGCTTCAGAGACTCTATTTCTCAGGTGTCTTGACCAAGAGGCTTCCCACCACGGAGGAACTTTTTTTATGACCTCTATAATCCTTTGGCTACGCTGACTGCATCAAACCAACTCACTCAAAGAAAGCTCTGTCACAGAAGACAGATTTAAAACAGAGGCCTGGAGCTAGCAAGACTTCAGAAGGACCAGGGAGAACTACCGGCAGGGTAAGAAACAAGTCTGTTCATTTGCTTAACGGCAGCTATCTGTTTCTGCAACAATATGAGCAAGAATACTCTGACTGGAAGGAAAACAGACAGCGGAAGAGCAATCCCCTGCAGAGACAGACACTTAGGCAGTCACACTCCGCTGAACATAACAGCAGCAGGACCCAAATTATTCCAAAGGTTTGCCCTTGTCAGGAGAAAAAGCCAACCTCGACTTGATGGCTGTCATGCATACGTCAAAGAAAACTGCATGTGAGCACGTACCCCCACGGGTTTTACCCACGCCAAGGAACACGGGATGGCCTCAGCAGGGAGCTTCAAGTAGCACCGCCTACAACGCAAAAAAACCCAAAACCTGTTACAGGAGTAAAGGAGCAAAACCAGGCAGAAGAGCAGAACTTCCTCCTCTTCTGGGTTTTAAGATCAGCTTAGGAATAGAGAGGCACATATCGCATTTTGTGCTTACGAATAAAGCCCGACAGCAGCTTTGGAAAACACTCCGTAGCCAGAGAAGGGGCACAGCAGAAATAGCAATAACAACCGGTCCCTTATGCCTTCCCTTGCCCAAGCATCCTCTCCTCATAACCTCTTTTGATAAGAAAGTTATGGACAGAGAAAAATCACTTTTGAAACACAGAATGCCTATGGCCAGGCATGAATAGAGGCAAATGAGAGGGCAGAAGCAAATATGGGGAAGGTACTGAATTACAGAGGAGAACGAGTACCTCTGACACCACAAATGCTCCCAACTGGGAGGATGTCTGTTCAAGAGATGTTTACGTCCATTCACAAAACTCAGGGAAGAGGATTAGGGAGCTTGCTCGAAAGTGACAGAAAGGGGCAAGAGTGAATAAAGGAAGAGGAAAGGGTTTAGCCCACAGCGATGATAAGCAAAGGGCTTGGAGTGATCTGCACCGCAGATCTTGTTCTTAACGTCACCTCACGCATTAACATGTAAGCAAGGAAGTACCTGCAAGGCACTGCTACGGGAAAAAAAAATCCAAATAGACACTTTCTAGGAAACCTGCGTGGTGGGATGTCTTCCTGGAGAGTGACAGGCCCAGCAGCCTCACCCTCATCCCTGGGAAGGCGATGGAACAGCTAATCCTGAGAACCATTTCCAGGCAAACCTTCGGACGATTCCCAGGTTTCCGTAATCTGCGTAGAACACCTCTGCTTCTTGGTCATTGATCACGCGGTGGATGATAACGCGGTACCACCATTTTGAGACCGTTACACAGCAAAGCTGTCCAGGACGTACTGAAGACTCAGGCATGACAGAACGATCAGAAACAAGTTTACTCAAGTAACAGTGTCTGCCAGAGATCACAATGAAAAACTGTGCTTGGTAGGACGCAGGAGATGGATAAACAGAAATACACTTCAGGGTTCAGAAGAATCCTCATTTCTCAAAGCCTCCACGAGACCGATTTTCAGGAGTTGTTCTAATAGATAGTTTATGTTTCTGTTCTACTTAAACCAAGTGACAATAAATACACAAACCTAAACTTTTAACATTTAAATTGTATTCTTGGGGTCCAACAAAAAGTTAACTAATGGGCGTTAATCAGCGACTAAATACAGCCATTCTAGTCGTTCACTTTTAACATTACCCTGACTTGGCACAGGGCTTCTTACGAGCCAGGTTCCGGAGTCCTGGCTTACACACACAGTACCTGTCTGCAGCCTGTGACCACACGTTTGCCCCACGGACATCCAGTATTTACTTTGGCACACGACTAACAGCAACTGCAGCGTAGTGGAAGAGTCCCAAACGCACAACGTACCTGACAGACAAACCCACTGATGGGGTTTTGCTTTCAAATATAGATATGACTAAGGCTTATTACCTGCTGCTTTTGGTAAGTGCTGGAGATGGAAGTAAAAGCCTTAACCAAGCACATTAGCAATAGCAATGTCAACAATACAGAACCCTCAAGTTCCTTTCCACAACTTTTCCAGGCTTTTAAAGTTTAAGACCGTCTAGGACACAGCCAAACTATTAGCGATACTTACTGCTTGCTAGATAAAAGGAATGGGGAAGCATTATGATTATGTGATTTAGTACGGCACTGGCATCTCCATATCCAGAAGTCAAGCCTGTAGTGACCGTAACAAACAGCTGGGTGCCCTGTTCCCTCAGTGCAAATACCCAGGTAATAGCACAGAATCAGCATAGCACGTCCTCCCCTCATCTCAAACATCATATCCTGGAGTTTATCGGATGTTTCTGCGTGGCACGCTTGGATGTAGAACCGGCTAGGAGAGATTATACATTCCACAAAGACTCCCACCAAACACAAGCGCTCCAATGGTGGGAAACCGCAAAGGCTTCTGTCCTGAACAGCATCAGGGGGAATTTCTGGAGTCGTTGCCAGATTGAAGATTGACAGCTTCAAATCTAAATCTTGACACTACAAAGGGACAAGAGGAAAGTAGCGCTCAGAAGTCTTGCTACGCCCTGAACACACATAACTGGCCTCTGCATTAAGGTAAAAAAATAGTTCTGCTTTCCTGGGAACCCATGAATTACTGAAGATCAGAGAATCCCAACAAATAGCGCAAACTCGGATTAAAACTGTCCCTGGGATCCTAACATCTATTCTCACACCCTCCACCTTCCTTCTCTCTTTCCTCCCTCCAGTGTAAAGAGGGGTGCAACAAAAATACCTTCCTCATATTCCTTCAAGGAATGAAGAAGAGGAACTGATGACACGTTATGTATTTAGACAAAGATATTGAATGGCTACTGATAAAGAGAAAAAAAAAATCAAAAACTCACACCAAAAAAACCCACCTGCTTGTTGGATTTTACCCCAAAAAAAAATCTATCTTCTGTCCCCATGAAAGAGCACATGACTGAAGCAGAAAAACTATCTGAAAACAATTCAAGACACAGAAGGCACAAATGCATCTCACACGCACCAGAGCTATTTCCCAAAAGATAAAAACATACAAACGCTACAAATCCTATTCTTTTCTCATTCTAGGCAAATGTGTACATCAGTTCTTGGCACAGCTTGCAATTTTGCATCATTCTTTAGCTGCTGTAAACTTTATTCCACTTGAACCAGCGTGCATGGAAACCTTAATCAGACATCAGCCACTTTCACTGCCTCCAGAGATTCGGTTTGTGCCAACAAACAGCACTCCTCCAGCGTCCAGAAGTCAAAACTATTCCAGCTTTACTCATTGTGAGTATGCTACGAGTTACCACTGCATCACACACCAGACAACTTACAGGAAATTTGTCTTCCAGCACACCCCACTGCTTACACGGCTACAGTCAACCGAGAGACAATACTAGCCCTTCGAACCGTTTCTTAAAAAAGCAGATTAGAGTCTCTCCTGCAGACTGAGCGAGGAAGAACACCCTTGAATTCTTTTTGTTAAAAACTTTGACTAAAACATTGAGTTAACCAGGCAGTTAACATTTTTGAGTTAAAGAGTACCGGAGGGAATTCTTGCCTGAGCAGCAGCAGCACCTCTAAAATCCCCTTACATTTCATGGATTTCCTCCCAGAAGTGCCAGTCAACAGTGATATTGCCAAGGGACAGGTTTGCTCCATGAAAGCTCCTCACGTCAGACTGTTACGGGCACACGTGATGTTTATCACGTAGTTCACACGTTGGCAGAGACAACAGACACTTCTTTGAAAGACGTAGAAATGTCTACTTAAAAAACACCTTCACAAAATAGCAAGAAAATTATAAGAAAAAGGTAAACAACCGAACACACTGTAAAACTAGCCCTAGAAGAGGCACGGCTCGTAAGACTGGCTAACTCCTTGCCTTAAGCCAGAGTGGCAGCTGCCAAGAGTGGTGTGGATGACAACTTTCCTTCTGCTCGGCACGGCAAGAAAAAGCTGCCAAGAGCAGCAGCTCTATATATTTGACCCTTCTCGGGGCCGAGCAGATTGACTCGGCCCTTGTCCCTCATTTGTCCCTTACAACGCTTCCGCTATTGGCGTCTCATCACCAGATACTTCCATACCTTACAGCAGGCCAGGAATCAGGTCGCATCTCTCCCCTCGACTTGGCAGCATCTTGAAATCTTGGTTCACTGCCTACCCAAACACATTCCAGCTCACTTTCCTCCTCTCTAGGGCACTTTTAAAACAAACCAGCAAAACTGGTGCTTCATGACAAACACGAGTTGTACAAACACGTTCCAAGACTCGCCCTGCTAGAATCTTTAAACAGATTCCCTTTGCGACACATAACAAGAAAAAAATGGGGCTACGTGGACCATCTCTCTCCCTTTTCTACCCTTCCCACAAGCAGACTTTGTTTGATCTAGGGAAATTCCCCACGGACTTCATCCCACCAGACAACAAGGTCTTATCAGAAGAGCCTGCCAAAGTTTTCTAAAGGGTATGCTTCTTGAAACACCGCAGAAAGTCCGACTCGTAGCCCTAAGCTTTCAAGTTCATTAAGTGAACAGCACACCAAATTCAGAAAGAATCCCTGCAACCCTTTCCCTGTCTAGGTACTCCAACTGTACAGTTGTGTAGAACCACCAGATGAGCTTGGCAGAGGAAATAATTCGCAGCAGGAGAACTTTCCTGAGAAAACAAAGGCCTAAAGATGCTCAAAAGAGGAAAAAAAAATAGAGGGGGCACAAAGAAATTCTCCCAAGCAGGTCTGGCAGGTCAGAGCCTCTGTACTTCTCCATCCCTTTCTAAAAATACATTGCTAAACCACAACAACAGCAACAAAACTTTCAAGTCCAACCAAAGAGCAGAGTGGCAACGACAGCACTGAGGTCTCCAAGGACCATTCCTCAGCTCTGCCACGTAGCTGCTAGACACTTAAACCCACGCTACTGCAGCAGGGGAAATGTCACACAGCTACTCTCAGAAGGCGGCTATTAAGAACACAAAAAGAATTGTCTCCACTCTTATTGGGGAACAAGATTATGCTTTACTGGCTTTGGATGATCTCCAACAGAGATCTCAAGACCAGAAAGAGACAAGAAAAAGACCTAGGCTGGAGGGCACATAGAGTTATATATCAGGTCAGTATGACTCTGGTCACCTCCAGCCTCATCTAAACTAGGTACAATTTTTTTTTGGAAGCAACAGTGCATCAACAATACAAACCAAGCAAAAACAAAAGCAGTGAAAAAAATTATCACCCCCTGGACGAAGACATGACAAAGCTACAGATCACTCATCCTGCCACTTACTTGTTTGAGGACATCACCCATATCTAGTGCTTGTCCTTCCACCGGCTCTGACTTCTCTTCTGCCGGCAGGTGAAACCACTTGGCATCACGGATGGGTTCCAAAGGAGGCATCTCAATTGCAGGTGCAGCTGTAAAGAGAGTTTAGTTGTTATTCTTTATTTACATATTAAGCAGAAGGAGAATACACCTGGCCATGAAAGCGTACAAGTACTAGTGCCATTTTCCTCATCTCTCGTAGCACCCACAGTCACGGGGATTTGCTTGAGAGGCATCCTTCGCCGTACTAATAAATTCAAGCAAAATAAAACACACTTGCTCTTGCAAGCATGACAGGGGCTAAATAAATTCCTAGAATGATGCTAAGAAAAGTCAGGCATTTGGCAGGAACCTTATGCAATCCTCTGCTTTCTCTCATAGTTGTTAGGGGAACGCTGAGGATATCTACAGGCTCTTCTTCAGAGAAGCAGTATAGCTATGCCTTTCAGATTAGTGCTTCAGCCTCAAAAAGCCCATCTGGAAGGCTTTACCAGCCTGCGGAGCCGACGTGCCAGAGATCCTTCTAGTTTTATTACCTGTTGCCTGGAATTACTAGAAATTCCAGTCCTATACACGCATTCAGAAAGGGCCTTAACATCCCTTCTTTCACCTCGCACTGAAAAACAGTGGCAAACTGTAGAAAACTTCCAGTTAAGCTCTCTGCTACCACAACAACACCCTTGTAACAGCTGCTTCTACAGTACCTCGCAGCCCTTCTGCGCTAAAGCCTAGGGAAACCAGGACTATGACAGCTACTGGAAAGGCAGCAACATCACTTGAAACACAGCTGCTTGGCAGCTACATACTTCCAGTTAAATAATACCCTCCCTCACCTTCCGGCACCTCTTTGTGCGCCCCACCGTGCGGCACCTCTTCCTTCGCTGTCTCACCTTCCGGCTACTTCCTCAGGGTCAGCAAGGAACCTGCTTTTGTCTGCTCAACAACAATGATATCGGACACACTTTCAAGGACTTGAATACAGAGACAAATCCGTATCGCCTATACTGGAACGGCCGGCCAAAGCGTCTGCGATAGGCCCTCTCAAAGTTCCTGAGCAGAAGTGGTGAGGAACTCAGCAGATCCTGCAGCTCAGCCTTCCCAGTCGCTGGCAGGACGGGAGCACTGGCTTTGCGAGGGAGACACTTTGTGTTCCTAGAGGGAAAAGCAGCACGTGCCTTCACAGCATCATTCTTTCGTGACTTAACACTTTCCTCCTGCCTGGCAACCAGTTTTGCAATACCTTTGGTGGTCTCATCTGCAATGGCTACCAAAGAAAGAAAGAAAGAAATTATGAGATTACCAAGACAGCAAACTACTGAAAACTTTATACAAGCAAAGGTCCTCCTCTTTCCTGTTCTCGCCACCCACCCTCTTCAGAAGCAGGCGTGTCTTTCAAAACCAATCACACTAGATCCGATTTCCAACAGGGTAACTTTTACCCTCCCGTTGCGAACTGAAATGAACCAGATGAAACAGCCAAGAACCAACCTGCACCCTCATCCCTAGAAATCCAGATCCAAGCAGAAAGGCGGGTCCAATTCTTGGATACAGGATCACAAAAGGAAACTCATCTGCTGCAAGTTTCGTTGGGAAAATGATAGAAGTTCTTTGATACAGACTGAACTTCCTATAAAAACGTTACTGCAGTTTCTAAACCAAGAGCAGAGTGCAAAATGTACAAAAAGAACTGGAAGCCTCTGTTATTTTCCAGGAGGAAGGAGGAGAAAAGTACAAAAAGGCAGATTAAGACACAGTAAAAAACATCAACGGCAAAAAAATTAAACAGAGCTATATGAGAAAAAGAGTGACAGAGATACGTGACCTACAGCTCTGGCAATTCATTCTGCACCTCCTGGTTTTAGAGCATCGCTTCATACCAGTATGAGGTTCCAAACAACTCCTCCACTTTTACGGAAATAAAACCTCACCTTTGAGGATAAACGTGCCTTTCTCCTGAGGACAGATTCTGACAACGTCAGGCATTTTTGCCACCAGCTCCAAGGTGCATTGGAAGCCCAGGTCACGTAGAGGGAGAGGTTTGCCCATCATGGCCATGTACTCCCCTCTCCAGCTGTGCTGGGGTTAAACCCTCTTTATCGGTAATAAGCAGCGACCTCACCTCCTTCTTCCAGGCGTGGGGTCTCCTTGCTCTGTCCTACGTGCTCCCTTGCCCCCCACAGAACTCCATGCATCTCTAATTCCAGGAAGGAGGATGCCCTCTCGCCCCTCACAGACCATGAAGCACCTTCCCTGTACCCCTAAACGCTACCCTACCCACCCCAGAGCTCCCTGGGCCCCTAATTCCCTCCTTCTCCTCCTCCTCCGCGAGGGCGGAGCCACCGCCTCCTGGCGGGAAAATGGCGGCGTGGGGGAGGAGAAGGCAGGAATTTTCCCCTGTTGGAGCAGCCCCTGCGGGTCAGTGGCACCTGAGCCCCCCTTCCGAGGGAGGAAAGGCAGAGCCCGAGGGCCAAAAAGCACCAGCTGTGCTTCCCCGCTGGGCTCCCCGTGCCCCCTTGCCCCTCGCAGAGCTCCCTGCATCCCTAATCCCAGGCATGGGGAGTCCCCCCCGTCCCCCTCACACAGCTCCCTGCATCCCTAATTCCAGCCCCACGTGCCCCCTTGCCCCTCACAGAGCTCCCTGCATCCCTAATTCCAGCCCCACGTGCTCCCTTGCCCCTCACAGAGCTCCCTGCATCCCTAATCCCAGGCATGAGGAGTCCCCCCTGTCCCCCTCACACAGCTCCCTGCATCCCTAATCCCAGGCATGAGGAGTCCCCCCTGTCCCCCTCACACAGCTCCCTGCATCCTTAATTCCAGCCCCACGTGCTCCCTTGCCCCTCACAGAGCTCCCTGCACCCCTAAACCCGGGCATGGGGATTCTCTGCCCCTCAGAGAGACCCCCCTGCCCTTAATCCCAGGCGTGGGGTCTCCTTGCTCTGTCCTACGTGCTCCCTTGCCCCCCACAGAACTCCATGCATCCTTAATTCCAGGAAGGGGGATGCACCCTCGCCCCTCACAGACCATGAAGAACCTTCCCTGTACCCCCAAGCGCTCCCCTACTCACCCCAGAGCTCCCTGAGCCCCTAATTCCCTCCTTCTCCTCCTCCTCCGCGAGGGCGGAGCCGCCGCCTCCTGGCGGGAAAATGGCGGGGTGGGGGAGGAGGAGGCGGGAATTTTCCCCTGTTGGAGCAGCCCCTGCGGGTCAGTGGCACCTGAGCCCCCCTTCTGAGGGGGGAAAGGCAGAGCCCGAGGGCCAAAAAGCACCAGCTGTGCTTCCCCGCTGGGCTCCCCGTGCCCCCTTGCCCCTCGCAGAGCTCCCTGCATCCCTAATCCCAGGCATGGGGAGTCCCCCCTGTCCCCCTCACACAGCTCCCTGCATCCCTAATCCCAGGCATGGGGAGTCCCCCCTGTGTCCCAAGTGGGAAACGCTCATTCACTGGTAAAACCTTGAAAAGGATCAAGTCTTTGAGGCAAAGGCAATAACATTTTTGGTTTACAATTCGGTGCTGAATTGGATGCCCTTCTAGAAAAAGGCCTCACGCTTTACAAAAGCAGTGGGTATATATACTAGTTTTAGGCAAAGAATAGTGTAAATCCTCAAAGAATGAAACGGAGGCAATGGCATTGCTGGACAGTGAGCAGCAAGAGGGAGGTATGGATTATGGAAGGGGAAGGGCTGGAAAGCTGTGGGCTCTTTGACCCTGTACGGCCACAGAATAACTCCGCACGGTGAGTGCCATCGCACCCACCTGGCACAGACACAGTTTTCCTTGGGGTGAGACACGGGAGACCCCAGCCAGCCTCACAGCCTCCTGGTGCTGTAGAGCTAGAGTGATCACGCAGGTTCTTGGCATGTGAACCTCCCTCCAGACCTGCTGGCTCTGCAGAGAGCTCCAAAGGCAAAGGGGCAAGAAGGGAAGAGCTCGAGAAGATCTAAGTGGGAGACGCGCAGGGACGCTAACTTCACTGCTGGTCCGCCCTCTGGGTCTAGGTACCCCAGAAGGAATCTATTTCCAGGCCATACCTGCAGGTTTTCCCTCACAACAAAGGTCAGCCAGGTCAAGACGCCCCGTCCTGGCTTTGGGGAGATGGGGAAGGTCATTTTGACCCGAGCACCCCAGTCAGCCCCCACGCCTCGGTGTGACCGCTGGAGGGCGCAGGGAGATTTCAGTAGCACCAGCGGCTCGGTCCCACCGCATCAGGGAGCTGGGATGCGACTGAACTCCTGTTCCAAAGGGCCTGAGATCCTCTGACAGGGAAGGGCGCTTCAGGCTGTGCACGTTGAAATCAACTTCCTATTCGCCATCTTTCTCTTTGCCCTTAGCTCACCTCTCCCGACGGACTTCTGGGCTCCCAGGTCAGCCAACAAATTGCTCCTTCCAAACCCTTGGACACCGCTTGGTGCCTGCAGGTCTTCAGCCTGAAGGCTGCTCTCCAGTCGAGGCCCCACGGGGAAGCACGGCTCCATTTCTGGCAGTAAAGCGGGGACGAAACCTGTCGGTGCATCCTGGCAGCTCCTGCTCACCTGAGCCAGCTCCAGGGAGAGCAAATGGTTCACACGCGCCGGGTTTAGGCAAAGGCCAACACTGAAGCTGACGGGCCCGGGCGCTTGTCAGGCTGTCGGTATTTTGGGAGCTGGCCTCTGCTAACACAGTCCTTTTGTATTTCTCCCTAGGAGTAAAGTCTCCAGGTCTGGGCATCTGTGAGTGGCTTCTGACCATCTTGTCTTTCCTGTTCATCATAATGACCTTCCCCGTTTCTGTCTGGTTCTGCATGAAGGTGAGAATGGTCATGGGGCCTCCCCAGGCTTAGTAGTCGGTGTCTGATGTGGACGTAACTCACTGGTTCGGCATGTTTTGGACGTGAGCATAAAGCTTTTTCTGGGTCTAAGGTTCTATTTACACTTCTTCAACCCATCGTTAATTTTGACTTTCCTTCCTCGCACATTGCTGCAACAAAGGGCTGCACAGGGATCTTCCGCTACCTCTCAAATACTCCTGCTGAATTATCAGCAGGCAAGGGCTTAGGTTTCTCTTTTGCTGAACAGCTTGCAGGTCTGTTCACTTTCAAACATCGCCTTCAGCACACCCAGCCCAGAGAGAGTGGCACTGCAGCAGCAGGTAAATAGGTTTTGAATGTAAAATGTTAAGAGAGTTTGGTCTCTCAGGTACCGATGGATCTGCCCTCTTTTTCCCCTTTTCTCACATTTCTAGCGTGGCTACGAGTAGGCATATTTTGGTTCCCACTTCTGGGGAAATTTCACGTGAATCTTGCTCTCAACAAGGGTGTCAGTGTCATCCCTCGGATCTCACAGGGGTGAGCACATGCACACACGGTTCCCTTGGAGGCAAACAACCAGCACGCAAAATTTTAGCTCAGGATGTTTGAGTTTGGCCAGGCTCTGAGGAAGCAGAACGTTGGCCTCATCCTGGGAAAGCCCAGGCCCCTCTAACCTGGGCTGCTCTCCCAAATCCTGGGTGTCTCGTGGCTGCTCCTTCTCTGCTCACACACAAGGCCAGCCAGCAGTTCTGTGTCAGGTCCTCTGCGGGGGTAAAGGGACACAGGGACAGGTAACTCCGGCAGCTCACACCTGCTGAAACCCTCCCTTTGCAGCGCATCCAGCTTGGTAAGGTGGTTACTGATATCCCCCCAGCTGCGTCACTCCCCTTCCTCGTGCGGAACCGAAGCTCACATGCTGGTGCCCTCCTAGCAGGCACAGCTACACAGGAGACGGGAAGGCTTTCCTCCCTCTTAGGGCCAGTGGCTTCTAATGCCTTTTCCCATCACAGAAGCAGCCTCTTAATTAAAGCCCACGTATGTTCCTTTGCAGTTTTGCATGCGAAACCCTCCCCTGTTTTCCAGAGCAGGAGAGGCAATTCCTGAGAGCTGTCCCAGAAACGGGGCCCACGCTGCCTCTGGTCAATCGGAGTGGAGCTGGGCTACTGGCAGCCACCAGCGGGTCCTGGTCTGGACGCAGGAGGGAAGGCAGCCCAGGCGTGTGACGTGAAGCGGGTTGCGCATGGTTCCAGAAGCCTCTGGTTTTTTGGAAAGGGAAAAATATAGAGCGTAAGGAGCAGTGGCTGAGGGAACATGGGTGTCATCCCTTCCCCTTCACAGGGCCAGATGCACCTTGACACCCTAGAGCCTGGTCTTTCAATCCATCACCTCCGCAGCGAGGACAGACATAAACGTTCCCGTCCTCAAACCAAACAGGCAGGAGGATGGCGCAGGGTGAGCCTGGAAACGGGAAGGGGCTCAGTGTACAGGCAGGTTCTCCTGGGACAGGGGAACAAGCTGGGTCCTGTGTGCAGCCCTGGGCGTGAGATTTCACTCACACACAAACGCACACAGGTAACCAAGGATTTTGTCCCTAGTTCTGAGCTGAGAGGAAAGGGAAGAGGAGGAAAGGGGCAGCCTTCATGGCCTGGCACTTCCCTGCAAGGTCCATCAGCTCTCTGGAGGGAAGGGAGGCTGTGCTGCTCCCGCTTCCACTGGGGGTGTGGCAGGACAAGAGCTCAGCTGAGGGGCATCCGAAGCGTGAGAAGCGATCCATTGAACCAGCTCCCACCGAGCTGACAAGGGGGAATCCGGCTCACGTTGTATTTAACCAGCCCCTCGGCTCCCTGGAGTCGCCTCCTCAACACTCAGAGCTCCCATAATACTCTCTCTGCGAGTGCTTGCCGGCTTTTTCACAGCAAGGGCACCGCACAAACCAGGCCCCTCGCAAGTGGCTGGGAAGTGGAAAAAATCCCCCACTTCGCGTCTCTCTGCTCACACGAGCATCTGAGCTCCAGGGGCATCCTCACGTACCAGTCATAGAATCATAGAATCATAGAATAACCAGGTTGGAAGAGACCCACTGGATCATCGAGTCCAACCATTCCTATCAAACACTAAACCATGTCCCTTAGCACCTCGTCCACCCGCGCCTTAAACCCCTCCAGGGAAGGGGACTCAACCCCCTCCCTGGGCAGCCTGTTCCAGTGCCCAATTGATGGATGGTTACGAACCAGAGGACGTTTAATGAGCACCCCAAGCACTGAGCAGCTTATGCTAAATGAAACAAAGGCACCTTAGCATAAGGCCTCACAGCTTTTGCACCGGAATTAAAGCTAACTTTGCAGAAGAAGCAGCTGCTGTAAATGACACACTGTCTTCAAGGTTTCTCTTTGCAACAATAGAGAGTCGTTCTACCCTAGACGCCTCTCATTTCTCAGGGGAAGCTTTCCTCGGTAGTCCTTGACTTGTTACTTTGTAGTCTATCAATTTGTAGACTGAAATGCTCACACAGCTATTTCTCATGGGGAAACATAATAATGTATCGTAACCAACGATTACTTGTTGCTAATGAAGAATTGTCAAATCAGCTTGTAAAACAATGGCTTGCTTCAGCAAGTAGGGTATAAAATGTGTTGGGAACTTCGATTAAATGGCTTCACTTGGATCATATTGATCACTGCGTGTTGTCCCATATTTTCTTCCGTCACCCAATGACCCTTTCTGTGAAGAATTTTTTCCTAATGTCCAGCCTAAATCTCCCCTGGCGGAGCTTGAGGCCATTCCCTCTCGTCCTGTCCCCCGTCACTTGGGAGAAGAGGCCAGCACCCTCCTCTCCACAACCTCCTTTCAGGTAGTTGGAGAGAGCAATGAGGTCTCCCCTCAGCCTCCTCTTCTCCAGGCTAAACAACCCCAGCTCTCTCAGCTGCTCCTCGTAAGACCTCTTCTCCAGCCCCTTCCCCAGCTGGTTATAAAACCTGGTGATTCTGTGTGTGATTCTGTGTGTGTGAAGAGCAGCGGAGATGCTGAGACCCCACGGAGCTGTAGGGGGAGGAGGTAAGGAGTAACAGCAGGGGACGAGGAGTGCAATGCTACTAGGAAAGGACACCAAGAATGTACTCGGGCACTGCTGTTCTTTAATGTTTGCTTTGTCTCGATCCCTGGAACTGGCCAAGCCTTGACTCCGGAGAGACTTCCTTGGAAACACGTTTCTGAAAGGAAAACTAAACAACAAAGCAAATGCATTAAAAATTCCATGCAGTTAAAACATGCCCAAGGTATCACATCCATAAGAAAGTTCATCTCCCCTCCCGCTTTGATGTCAAAGAGACAGGACGCACGGAAGGACTAAGGGAAGAAGTTTTAATTGCCATTCTTTCTCCTTCTCCACACTGACCCACACTGTGGATCCAGCTGGGAAAGGACACTAGGGAATGCTTTCACCCACAACAAACGTGCAGCCTAAGGAACCACTGTCACACCCTCCGGGCAAGACCACTGGGTCAGCAGTGTTCACACAACTCCTGGAGACAGCAGGAGAGCCCTGGGCTGGAAACACAAAAGGTCTGTAGCCTCTCACAGTGAAGGCACTTGGAACATTATTTCTTTCCTAGCCTGAAATCAGTGACCCTAAATAGATCTTCTGGAGTGCAACAGGGAACGCTCACTTACAAGGGAGACAAAGTCAGTTACAGTGACCTCCTGGATATTGAGCCTGTCCCACATCTCAAAATCAGACAAAATTACTTTCTCTCAAAACCAGACCATGCTCAGCAATTCTTTCTGCCCTGAGCCGGAGTCAAGGTAAAAGCCTCCCTGCTCGGCCTCTGCCAAACACACTGGACAAATCCCTCGGATGTGCCCAGGCGGAGAGAGCCCTGCCGGAACAGGCGGGAAATGAGGTGCCCTCAAATATTGCCTCCCTCTCGGCCTGGGAGAGCAGACTGAGTCGCTCTAACAGGTCTGTGTCATTGGCACGTTGGGGATTCCAGAGCTGAACACAGGGCTCCAGGTGGGGTCTCACCAGAGCGGAGCAGAGGGCCGCAGTCACCTCCCTCGCCGGTCCCACTGCACAGAACATCTCTGCCACAGCCACTGCTCCCTCTGTGGGGACAAAAGAGGATGAATCCCAGCAGTTAATTTTCCACTCAGTAAGTCACCGACACAGAACAATCCAGTTCCACGCCCTGCCGAGGGCAGGGACACCTCCCACTGGATCACGTGGCTCGAAACCCCTTCCAACCTGGCCTTGAACACCTCCAGGGATGGGACACCCACCACTTCCCTGGGCAACCGGGGCCAGGGCCTCACCACCCAAAGCACCAAGAATTTCTTCCTACTGCCTAATCGAAATCTTCCCCCCTCCAATTTACAGCCATCCCCCCTTGTACTGTCACTCCACGCCCCTGTAAAGAGTACCTCCCCAGCTTTCCCAGAGCCCCTTTCAGTTCTGGAAGTTGCTCTAGGGTCTCCCCAGAGCCTTCTCTCCTCCAGGCTGAACAACCCCGACTCTCTCAGCCTGTCCTCACAGCAGAGCTGCTCCAGCCCTCGGATCATCTTTGTAGCCCTCGTCCAGACTCGCTCTAACAGGTCTGTGTCACTGGCATGTTGGGGATTCCAGAGCTGAACACAGGGCTCCAGGTGGGGTCTCACCAGAGCGGAGCAGAGGGCCGCAGTCACCTCCCTCGCCGGTCCCACTGCACAGAACATCTCTGCCACAGCCACTGCTCCCTCTGTGGGGACAAAAGAGAGTAAATCCCAGCAGTTCATTTTCCACTCGCTAAGGTCACCAGCATCAGAAGCACAAGGATTTTCAGTTCTTGCAAACAGAGAAGCTTCCTACATCCCTTTCGGCAACAGCAGTTGCCCTGCGTCCAAGGAACCTTTAGGCATCTGTGTAAGGCAATGATGCACCATGGACCTCCAGAAGCCATAAGCACAGATCCAGACTGGGGGGGAATTCTCTATGATTTTTCAGATCCGTCATCTGGACTCGCTCTAACAGGTCTGTGTCAGTGGCACGTTGGGGATTCCAGAGCTGAACACAGGGCTCCAGGTGGGGTCTCACCAGAGCGGAGCAGAGGGCTGGAATCCCCTCCCTCGCCGGTCCCACTGCTTTGGACGCAGCCCAGGACACCGTTGGCTTCTGGGCTGCAGGCGCATCCATCACCAGAGCTTCTCATCCCATGGCGTTTCTTGGGGGCTGAGGTCAGAATTGACACAAACAACCCATAGCTGCTTCCTTCAGGACAAGCTTTGAAGCAGATCTTCATTCAGTCTGGTTCAACACAGAACACCACATGCTGTCTCCAGATACCTCTGATCCAAAGAGGTTTCTCAGGTCTTCTAAATCCAGAGAGGGGACAGGAGCGCCTTTGATCTCTGGAAGGAGAAGACAGTACACTTGAATCCAATTACAGCACTCGCTCTGGGAAGACCTAACAGAAAATTATTACTAAGGGAAGAAAAAAAGAGCCGTTCAAATATTCCCTCATCAGTTAAACAACCTGTCACTGGCTGATCACTGCCACCAACCGATTCCTTCTGGCCAGCACAGAACATCTCTGCCACAGCCACTGCTCCCTCTGCGGGGAGAAAGGAGGATAAATCCCAGGAGTTAATTTTTCACTCCCTAAGGTAACCCACAACAGAGGCACAGGGATTTTCCATTCCTACAGAGAAGCTTCCTACATCCCTGGAAGCAACAGCACTTGCCCGGTGCTGAAGGAGCTTTAGGCGTCTGCGCAAAGGAATGTTGCGCCAAGGACCCTCGGCAGGGCGAAGCCTGTCAGAGCACACTCTAGGAGCCCCAGAAAAGCAGAGTTTGTAAGTGAGCTGAGGGGAGTGGGAACTCCTGTTATCCAAGAGCTGTACATTTCTCCTACCCGATTTCCTGACCCCATGCAGAAGGAGGACTTACTTACCACCTCTCTGGCTAAAAGTTCCCTCCCGTTCTGGCCTTTAACCCTCTGTGGAAACAACCTCTGAAAGTCGCCTGCATCCATACACCAAACGCAGACACGGGCGAAAACCCACCTCCTTGCTTTTCAAATGTCAGTCCCTGGTTCTTCTCTGCAGTTTTCTCTGGAGAGGCTTCCTGGGCTCAAGGACGGTTCTCCACTCCCAACTCGGCGCTGACTCGACTCGCATGGAACGGATCCACCTGTTGATTCCTTCGACCTGGAGCTGCGTGTTGTTTTCAGCACCTGAAAGGGTCCCTTCCAGCTTTCTGGAACTTCCGCTCTCCCACGGCTTGATGTCGACGGAGTCTCCGGGCTGGAAGGAGCGTCCTGGAGAATCTAAAGCGAGAGGCTCAGGACACGTTACGCACCGCCCCAGGTCATTCACTCTAGCTGACAACAGACCTATGGCAATTCCAAACCTTGGTCAAATTCCCTACAAGGAGGTTTGAGTCACCTCTCTTGCTTTGACGGTGCTGCAGGGCAATGCCTCTGGCCAGCCTCAAAATGTGGCTCCTGGTCCCCACAGGTCCCGGGATCCGCCCTGTCTGGGCAGCTCAGAGAAATCTCTCTGCCAGGGATCACCGGGGGCATTTCCTCTGCGAGCAACTCCTAGGGGAGGGCGCTTGAGAGGGACGGGATTATTTTTCAAACAGATTTCAGGCCTCCCCACAATGGATTTAGCAAGCCTGCCCATCCTCACGCTAACTACTTGTCCCCTTAAATCATCGATTACAGCCTCTGCTCCCCAGTGAGTTTCTTGATGCTTTTTCTCAATGAATTTTAGCACTACCAGGGAGAAACTACAGCCTCTTTTGTAGGGGTCACCATCCACCCCCTCTCGTTTGCTGTTGCCCTCACTGATTTTGCCAGTTCCAGATCAGCATCGCTAGAAATGGCACTTGAGAGGGACGGGATTATTGTTCAAACACATTCACATCCCCCCACAACGGATATTCAGATCCCTCTCCACAGAAGGGATTAATACCAAGATACCTTTTCCTGCTGCCCTCGAGCTGCTCGCTCTGCCAGTCCACTACATACCTTCATCGGGGACTTTCCCACATGAGGAGCCTTGCGATGCATTAACGCCGCTTCTCTCCGTTGCCCGACGTCTTCCCGCAACTGCAGGATTTCTTCTCGGTGCTTGACGGGGGATCCTCGTGCAGTTAACACTCCTCTTCCTTTCCACGTTGCCCCACGGGCACGGACCAACCCCAAAGCGTATTTGGAGGCCATCCATCTATTTACCTTCTGAAAGCTGTCCTGATTCGATAATTCCCCTGTTACCTTTACCCCTAGAAAGGCAGCTGCATTTCCTTCCGTAGCTGTTTTCAGCTCCTTGAATCAGGAGCACCGGTGTCGCCGCTGCCCGCAGGCCCTGGCCACCCCCGGCTCACGTTATTCAATTCCTTAGAAAAGGACCCACACGAGCAGCCCTTCCCCAGAGGCCTTAAGGGCCTTCTAGAGAGCCTTTACCACAAGTCCATCACGAGGTATCCCCAGGCGACACCATCAGCCGTTCCCAGGAGGTCTCTCAGCTCCCACACGCCTCTGGGCTCGGCGGTTCGGCAGACGCTTCCCTGCGATCGCTCCCGAGTCGCTGACGTCCCAGCCATCACCCCAGGGCTTTCTCTGTGAGCAGCACGCAGGGCGCAGGGCGCTGCAACCTCCTCGGCGCGCAGGAAGGCAGGGGACCCAGGCTTGGAGACCGTCCTGCTGGGACACCGCGGGACTCGTCCTCCGCATCCACGCTGGGCTTGCTCCCATCAGCCACGGCCTTCTCTTCCAGCAGACTCCATAAAAAAGACAAAGGAAAGCACTTGGTTAATTTTAAAACCTTAATTAACATTTATTAACATTTAAACTACTACGTACAGGGGAAACCATTGAAACTATGTACAGGGGAAACCATTGAAACTATGTACAGGGGAAACCAGGTTTCCCCGCTCCCCCCCCACCCCCATGCCCTCATCGTATGGCCTGGCGAATGAAGCTGCTCTGGACTATGTCTGCCTTCTCTCTCTCCTTCTTCCTGATGGGATCCACCGCAAAGCAGCGCCAGAGTCGCAGCGTTTCATCCGCAGCAGCCGAGGCCACTGTTTCGCCATCGGGGCTCAGAGCCATGCTCAAGACTCTCGCCGTGTGACCTGAAGAGGAGGTGTGCGCTCAGGGACGGGCCGCTCGGCGCACGCCCCGCTCCCTCTGCTTCTGCCACCACGCTCACATTTACTGCGTGGGCCCCGGGAACCCCAGCAGCTCGCAGAGCTGGCCCCGCACCGGGCTGCAGCAGCAGGAATTCACAGCCCAGGCGGGCATTTGCACCAACAGCGTTCCTTCAGCAGCCCCCAGGAGGGCCTCCCTCGAGCAGCACACGCCTCTGCTCAGCAGCCCGCACCAGCCGAGCTCCAGCTCGGGCCACCGCTCCGCTCCACCCAAGGATCACATCTCCTTCAGCCGCCAGCAGCCCTCCCTGCCCCAGGCAAAGGGCCCTGCCTACCTTGCAGCTCAGTGACCTTGGACATGGCTGGATACTTCCAGATCACCAGCTGATTCTTTGCGGAGCCGTGGCCCGAAATGAGCTCCTTGTAGGTGGTCGACCACACGATGGAACAGACCTGGCAGGAGGCGGCAATGCAGGGAAGACGAGCTGCTCGTGCCGATGCTCAGCACCCCGAGAGGAGCACGGCCCTCTCCTCGGCCCTGCCTCGGGGCCTCAGGAGCCAGCAGCTCCGCTCAGGCGTCCCACCACAAGCTGTTTACATCCAAGCCGACGCTCACGTCTCACCTGGGAGCGGGCATCGATATTGCCCAGGCAGGTGCCAGAAGACACGTTCCAGAGGCGGATGCGTTTGTCGCCGCCTCCGCCTCCAGTGGCCAGAACGCTGGGCTGCCACGGACACCACGCCACAGCCTGCCAGAAGAGGGGTCAGCCTGAGGCGTGCAACGAGCACCCTGCGCGCAGGCAGTGCCGCACGGCTGCCTCGCACACAAACGCGAGCCCACAGCTGCCCCGCGCTCACCTTGACAGCACCCTGGTGCTGACGGAAGCTCTGCGCTGGAGCAAATCCTCCACGGCCCCCCTGGCTGCTCGGCCAGATGTTCACCACGTGGTCGTCACCACCACTGGCGAGGAAGCGGCCGTTTGGAGACCACTTGAGGCCACACACCTCCCGCGTGTGACCAGCAAGCGTGGCCACCTGGTGCTGAGCGACTCTGACGTCGTGGTGCTGGATGCAGCCGCTGCGAGCCCCGCTGCAGAGAGAAGGCTCACAGGGTCAGGCTGCACACAGTGCTGGGAAAAGCCATCCTGGCGCTGGGGCAGGACGGCTGCACCTGCCGCAGGGTTTCACACCGGTGCTGCCGGCAGATCCGGGCTCTTGGCGTGAGCCGAGCACATCCACAAGGATCTGCACCAGCTCCGCTCCGCCCTTCCAACCCCACCCACTGCTTTACCTGGACAGGATGTAGCTGTTCCAGCTGAGACACCCGACACGGGACACGTGGCTGCTCAGCGTGCGGACACGTTTCCGACGCTCCACGTCCCACAGCTAGGGAAGCAGAACAACAAGTTCTCCAGAGGGCCAGGAAACACCAGCCCCGTTGCTTTGCCCTACAAACCGCAGCGCGCAGGCTCTGCCATTCAGCCTGCTCACTCTGGGAGCAGGGAACAATTTGTATCCCCTGCCCGCAGAACGGAAGGAGAACGCCAGGGGTCAGGAACCCCAAACCCAAGCTCTGCCTCACTGCCGCAGCTGCTCACTGCCGGAGGACATCTCCAGCCCACACCAGGCAAGTCAGAGCGCGTTGCATCCTTCTAGCGCCAGCCAAGCCTTCGTCCCAAGGCCCCACAGCTCCAGCAACCCCTAAACAGCTCCAGCTCGACTCCTGCACTCACCTGGACCTCACCGTTGCTCAAGCCAACAGCCAGGCAGCTGCCTCCGTTACCCCACGACACAGACGAAACGTAATCAGCTACGTGCTCCGTCTCCATGAGGTTGATGATCTCCCCAGAGACGTGGTGCCACAGGTAGACAGTGGTGTCCAGAGCCAGCGCCAGGAGGTTTTGAGAGCTCCAGTCCAGGAGATTCAGATCTACAGTTTGGAAGAGCAATGCAATGCAGGCCACCCTGCGCTGCCCTGGAGAGCCCTGCCCTTCACCGGTGCTCATCATAGAATCATAGAATAACCAGGTTGGAAGAGACCCACCGGATCACCGAGTCCAACCCTATTCCACCTCCACCAGGTATGCGTGTCCCCCAGCCCCAGTCCAAGCCACCTGCCCAGCACTCGGGACCACTGCTCCTACAAGGCTTCACCCCAGAAGTGGTCCATGCCAGCCCGAGGGCAGAAGAGACCGAAACAGCCCAGGCAGAGCTCCAGTCCCTCAGACCACGCTGGCCTAGGAACCGCACTGCGCTACACAACGATCTCAATGCCCAGCACGCGACATCGCAGCCCACTTACAATAGTCATCACGGATGTCTGGGGCATCCAGGACCCCCTCTGGCGCGCAGGGAATGTATCTGCCCTTCCTCCTGCCGCACCCAGGCATCACCTCGTGACCGCAGAGCGCTGTGACGTTGTTCTGAAAGCCTGTGTGCAGAGAAACACTTCTGTTAACCGGAGGTCCCGTTTCCTCCCGGCTAAGCCCTGCTCACCCGAGGAGAAATCCCTCCCGGGGAAAATGCAGCCCTGAGAGCAGAGCCACGCTCAGAAGAGTGCAGGGCGCTAACGGCACTGCCGGGGTGAACTGCTGAACCAGCTCTGGTAAATCAGTTCTCTGGAGCTGTCACACAGCCCCTCAGCCGCTGGACACCTAAGGATTAGGGAGAGCCCGGTGTGCACAGCAGCTCCCAGAAGCCGGTCGATGCCTCCAAATGCGGAGCCTCTGTGCCGCTGTTCCCCTGCCCAGGGCTCTCCAGCCGAGTCGACTCACCCAGAGCCTGTCCCTCACCTGCCGCAGGGCTCGGAGCCTTTCCACTGAGGCTCAGGATCTTTGCCTCTTCCACATCGAAGCCGTTCAGCCTCACTGCCCAGGCTTTCTGGCGCGCCTGTCAAGGCAGGTCGAACAGGACAGGTGACCCCAAAGCGACCAACGGAGGATTCCATCCCATCTACGTCACCCTCGCTTTGAAACCCAAAGACCACGAGGGTCGGCCCCCTCCTCTGTGACGGCCGCTGAGGACCTCGTCTCTCTCTTTGCCCCCGACCCTGGACCCGCGTGTTCCTGACTCCAGTTCCTGAGCTCAGCTCCCTCCTGGCTGTGGAGCCATTCCCTCGATTCTGCTCTGCAGGATCTGTGGTGACGTTGAGTCATCGAGGGCGCGATCTCAGATATTTGTGTGTATATATATTACCACTCCTAATAAGATCAATAACCGTTATTATTATTATTATTGTAATTTTAATTAAAGCTGCGGTTTTAGTTTCCAACTCACAAGTCTCATTCCTCTCATTTCCCTTTCCCCCTTTCCAGGGGTAGGGAGTGGAGGGATTTGGGAGCGCAACTGCACGGTTTTAGCTGCTGAAATCAGCCGGGCTGGGGCTAACCCGTGACACAGCTCCAAGGGTTTTTTCCTCAGACACCAGCAAGCTCTCCTGCTCACATTTGAGCACAGAAGAGCGGCCAGGTCAGCGTCTCACGGCCAGCGGACAAAGCCACAGCCACAAGGAACCAAATGCTTCCTACAGAGATTTCAGAACCCAGCAGACACGTTCCAGAGCGGCTCCCCACGCAGACATTGTGCTGGAACAGCTCCCGCCAGCAGTGTCCCTGGGCACAGGCTCACAGCCTAGGAGCTCTGTACCCTGGGCCGATGAGGCTTTAAAACGGAGCAAAGCTGTGTTTGGCTCCCACAAGGGCCAGAGGCTCTTCCCAGGGACACGTCCCTACAGAACAGCTTCGCTCAGGGTCCCGCGTCCCCGTTCCATTCCCAGGCCCTACAGCTCCAACCTCATCCCCGGCTCCTCAAGGGCAGAGCTGGAGGCAGCGGCGCTCGGGGCTGTCAGCCTCACGCAACCACGCGACACAACTTACAGTTTGCTTCCCTGGGAAAGGCCGCGAGGGCGTTTGGGAGGGAGCAGCGCAGTCCCTGCAACTCAGCAACACGCTCACCTTCTTGGTGGGTGACACCAAGGCAGGGTCCTGCTCTTGGCTCAGGAGGAACTTGGCCACCTCCATCCTCAGAGCGCGACGGCTGGGAATGTAGCGATCTGGCCGAGCGGTCGTTTGGCTCCTCTGCATTTTGGATCCTCGTTTACCTGCACTCACATGCATCAATATTGTCTGACAGCTACGCAAGAGCCCAGAGGAGAGCCCTCCCGAGGCAGCCAAGCCGGCGCTTTGCCACATCCCCCCTCGCAGACGAGCGGGACTCCCAGCGCTCGTGCCATCCAAAGCCCAACTCGCTCGTAGCTCTGCCCCCCGTCTAACGCACCAGTTAGAGGCTGCCGAGCTCTGTGCCCCCGGCCTCCAGAGCCCCTCGGCTCCCCGCACCCCCCTCTGCCACCGCTCCCCGCTCACCGGCTGCGCCGCACCACATCGCGCTGGAGCTGCGGCTGATGGGGCTGAGCCCGGGGCTGAGCTCTGCCGGGCCTCGGGGATCGCCGGGAGCGGCTGCAGCAGCACCGCGGGGATCACTGCAGGGATCGCCTTGGGAATCGCCTCGGGAATCGCCTCGAGAATCGCCTCGGGAATCGCCTCGGGAATCGCCTCGAGAATCGCTTCGGGAATCGCCTCGAGCGGAAGGGTCGCCTCGAGCATCAACTGCACGTGGGACGCAGGCGAGGGCGTCAGCGCAGGCAGCAACGGGACTGGGCTGCAGCCTGGCTGCCAGGGCCCTGGGCTGATCCTTAGCACCCTCAGCACTGAGGCCTCCTCTGGCCCGGCCTCTCCCTCTGCCCCCCTTCTCCTGCCCCCTCCCTCTCCCCTCTTTCTCTCTCTCTCCCATCCCTCCTCTCCCTCTCCCCTCTCTCCCTCCCACCCTGCTCTCCCTCTCTTCCCTCCTCCTCTCCCTTTCTTTCCCTCTGCACAGCTCCTCTAGGACCCCCCAGAATCCCTTTAGGAACCCCCCAGGATCCCTCTAGGACCCCACGAATCCCTCTAGGAACAGCAGAACCCCTCTGGAGTCCCCCAGGACCCCTTTGGGACCCCCAAACCCCTAGAGGGAACCTCAGGAATCCTCTAGGCACCCCCGCAAGACACCCATAGGACACCCCAGAACCCCTCTAGGGACCCCAGGACCCCTCTGGAGTCCCCCAGGACCCCGTTAGGACCTCCTAGAACACCCCGGGGACCCAGAACCCCTCTAGGGCTCAACAGAACCCCTTTAGGGAACTCCAGGCCGCCTCTCGAGCTCCCCTGCAACAAGGTGGGGATCAAAGGGGAAAAGAGCGCCCCCCCCAGCTCAGTGCCGCCGCCGTGTGGCCGCATCGCGGTACTGCAGGAAGGGCTGCAAGAGTCTCTTCCACAAGCTGCTCCTTCTCCCTTTTTCCCACCCCAATTCCCCCAGGCGGGAACCCCAGACGGGTCCTGGGGGGTCCTGCAGGGGTTTTTGGGGTTCTATAGGGGTTCTGTGGGTCCCTAGAGGGGTCCTTGGCATCACTAAATGGGTCCCGAGGCTCTAGGGGGCTCCTAGGTGTCCCTAGGGGGGCCCTGGAGGTGGTGGAGAGGTCCTTCAGGGGGTTCCTAGAGGGGTCCTGAGGAGTCCTAGCGTGGTCCTGGGGGCTCTAGAGGGGTCCTGAAGGACATAGAGGCATCCTAGTGGTCCCTAGAGGGGTCCTGGGGGTCCCGAGACGGGGCCGGGGGGGGTCCTAGATGGGGCCTGGGGGGCTCCAGAGGGATCCTGGGGGTCGTGGAGAGGTCCTGGGGGGTCCCTAGAGGGGTCCTGGGGGTCCTAGATGGGTCCTGGGAGGCACGTGAGGCCACTCCCCTTTCCTCCTCCCCCATCTCCCCCCATTCTCCCCCCCTGCCCCTTCTCCTCTCTCTCCCCTTCCCTCCCCTCCCTCTCTCCCCCTCTCCCCGCCCCTCCCCGCCTCCCCCGGACCCGCCGCTCGCTGCCTCCCCCGGACCCGCTGCCGCCCGAACCTCCGCGATGCGGTTGGGGCTCCCGCAGCCCCCGACGGCGGTTGGACCCGCGCGGACGCGGCTCCGATTGGCTGGGGCGGGGACGGGCCCCTCCCATTGGCTGGGGCGGGGACGGGCCCCTCCCATTGGCTGGGGCGGGGACGGGCCCCTCCCATTGGCTGCGGCGGGGACGGGCCCCTCCCATTGGCTGGGGCGGGGACGGGCCCCTCCCATTGGCTGCGGCGGGGCCTGGGGGCGGGGCTAGGGCGAAGCCCTAAGGGTGTTGGGGGGAACTGGGGGGCTGGAGGGGGAAGAGAGTCGTGGGGGGTCAAGGTGCTGGTGGGGTTTACAGGGCCCCCTCTAGGGACTCCAGGACCCCTCTAGGACCCCCAAAACACCTAGAGTGAAGCCCAGAACTCCCCTGGAGCTGCCCAAGCCCTCTCTATGACCCCTCAGAACCCTCTAGAGACCCCAGAACCCCTCTAGCAACTCCTCAGGTCCCCTCTAGGATCCCCCAAATCCCTCGAGGGACACCAGGACCCCTCTGGGGCCCCCCAGGACCCCTTCAGGACCCCCAAAAGCCCACAGGGAAGCCCAGGAATCCTCTAGGCCCCCCCCTCCCCCAGGGCCTCTCTAGGACCCCCCATAACCCGTGTAGGGACCCCAGGATCCTTATAGGGAAGGCCAGGACCCCTCTGGAGACACAACTCCCCCCCTCCCCAGGACCCCTCTATGGTCCGGGGAAGGTCATAGAAGTATCCTGGGGTGTTCTAGAGGAGTCTTGGGGGTCCCTAGAGGGGTCCTGGGGATCTTTACATGGGTTCTGGGGGTCACTACATGGGTCTTGGTTGTCCCTTGAGGGGTCCTGCGGGGATCTAGAGGGGATTTGGGGGTTCTTAGAGGGATTCAGGGGGGCCCTGAGGGGCCCTAGAGTGGTTCTGGGATCCCTAAAGAAATTCTGCAGGTCCTTAAAGGGGCCCTGGGGGGGGTCTTAGAAGGATCCTAGGGGATTCCAGAGGGGTCTTGGGGAATCCCTAGAGGGTTCCTGGGGGTCCTTAAAGGGGTTCTGGGGGTCCCTAGAGGGGTGCTGGTTGTCCCTGGAGTGGTCCTGTGAGGATCTCGAGGGGACTTGGGGCTTCTTAGAAGGATTCAGGGGGTCCTGGGAGTTCTTAGATTGGTCCTGGAGGGTCTAGAGAAATCCTGTGGGTCCCTAGAGGGGCCCTGGGGCTTCTTAGAGGGATTCAGGGTATCCTGCGGGGGCCTAGAGGGCTTCTGGGGGTTCTAGAGGGATGCTCGGGGGTTCTAGAGGAGTCCTGGGGTCCCTCGAGGGGCTCTAGAGGGGTCTCGAGGAGCCTTAGAGTTATTTGGGCGGTTCTGGGGACCCCTAGAGTCATCACGGGGGTTCTGGAGGGGTCCTATGCATCCCTAGATGATTTCTAGGCATCCTTAAAGGAGTTCTGGGGGTCCTAGAGGGGTCCTGGGGGCCCCTAGGGGCCTGCTGCATGGTTCTAGCGGGGTCCCATAAGGCTCTAGGAAGGTCTTAGAATGATTCAGGGGGTCCTGGGGAGTCCTAGAGTCATCCTGGAGAGTCGAGAGGCATCTTGGGGGTCTGTAAAGGGGTCCTGGAGGTGCTAGAGGTGTCCTGGTGGTCCCTAGAGGGGTTCTTGACATCACTAAATGGGTTCTGGGTGGCTGTTTAGACGTCCTGTGGGTGCTGGTGGCTTTAGAGGGATCCTGGGTGTCTCTAGAGGGGTCCTGGTTGTCCCAAGAGGGGTCCTTCGGGGCTCGTGAGGGATTCTGGGGGACCCCGTGGGGGCCCTAGAGGGCTCTATAGGGGTCGCTAGAGGGGCCCTGGAGAGGTCCTACGGGGCCCCTAGAGGGGTCCTGAGGAGTCCTAAAGGGGTCCTGGGGGGCTCTAGACCTCGCCCAGTCCATCCATGCCAGAGCCCGGGAGCTGGATCATAGTCCTTACCCTTCACGGACACGCAGGACAGAGTGAGATTACGCAGGGAGATCGTTAAGAAAAGATTTTATCCCAAATTTCTTGTGCGGTTAGTTCTGCAGGCGCTTTTCTTGTTGTGTGTGTCTATCATGGGTAATAGAAAGTGTGATCGGTGGTGGGAAAGATACAGGAAGAGAAGGAAAGAGAAAAGGTTTAAGGAGCAGACAAGACACTCGGAGATGCGTCCCGATCCAATATCAGGGAGGGTTCTTAAACGATCCCAAGATTAAGGCACAAACGAGGTCAGATGCCGTACAATCTTGTGAGCTTTATTTTAACAACTGACAACAGCGACAGGACAGAGAGGAAAAGAAAGGAAAAGTTAGAACCCCTAAGCAAGAAGACGGTAGAGATGCGGCTAATTACCACCACCACGAATCCAGCGATGTCCCGTTGGATCGGTCTCGGTGCAGGTGATGATGAAGACACAGCCACGGGGTGATGATGATGTTCCAAGCTCCAGGAAGCCCGGCGAAGGCACACACAGCAACACACACGAGGTCGAGTCCACCAGCAACGAAGAAGCAAGCAATGAAGGAGTCCAGCACCCCGAGCCTGCCGAGCAATGGGGAAGTCAAGCACCCTGAGCCCACCGAGCAATGACGAAGTCGAGCACCCCGAGCCCACCGAGCAACGAAGAAGCCAGAGGCTCCCCCATTTATCGCCCCAGTCCACGGTTTCCCCGAATAGTCCAACCATTTTCAGGAATGCCCAGGTGCCACTCGGTAAGCGCAGTTCGGGTGGATGTCATGGTTTTTCCGTTGGGGACAGTTTGGCAGCGCTCACGAGATCGGCTCTTCATTGCAATAAAGATCCCTTACGAGATCGTGGGGGGGTTGGCAGCGATGTTGAGCCAAAGCAGTTCAACGGTTACGGCCCCTTACACCGCCCCGTGGCTCAACATCGCTGGCTTCATGGCGGTGTGAAAGACAGAAGGACAGAGAGAGAAAAAGGCCAGAAGAATGCGCAATACAACAACAAACAAAACGTCCAGCAAATATTACAATCACAAGCATCTTCTTGACAATATCCTTAACAAATATTACAACCTTAACAAATATAAACATCTTACAAACCCACAAGTCTTATCTTAAAAACTACTTAAGCCTACAAAACCGTAACATCTTATCCTAAAACTAATCAACTCGACAAAGCTTCAACATCTTATAAAACAGTTTTAAACCTCCGATTCGTTGACCGTCGGTGCCTCCGGGCCCGCCTCTGATGCCTCCGACGAGTCAGCACGACAACACAATAGTTTACATTGCGGACATTCATAAGGAAAAAATACACGTATACAAAGGCAAAACACGAGAATCAATGCTATAACGCTAAGGGTATAAAAGATGGGGACTAACACCAACATTTTTAAAGAAAAATACCAAGAAGCGTCTGAGGCCCTGGCAGTCCACGCGGTCGCTGCTTCGCCCGATTTGGAGGTCGCATGCGCAGTGGGAAAATCCCTTTCCACACCTCCTTATAAAGCGATTTTAAGGCGTAACGCGCATGTGCTGTTTGGGTCTAGAAACTTCTAGGTGGTTCTATCCTAAACTTAGAAAGAAAAAAAAAAACTCTTGCAGCCCTTCCTGCAGTACCGCGATGCGGCCACACGGCGGCGGCACTGAGCTGGGGGGGCGCTCTTTTCCCCTTTGATCCCCACCTTGTTGCAGGGGAGCTCGAGAGGCGGCCTGGAGTTCCCTAAAGGGGTTCTGTTGAGCCCTAGAGGGGTTCTGGGTCCCCGGGGTGTTCTAGGAGGTCCTAACGGGGTCCTGGAGGACTCCAGAGGGGTCCTGGGGTCCCCACAGGGATTCTAGGGGTTCCTAGAGGGGCTCGAAGGGGTCCTAGAGGGAGCCTAGGGGGTCCCTAGAGGGGTCCTCGGCTTCCCTATAGGGCTTTTGGGGGTCATAGAGGGGTCCTGGGGGCTCTAGAGGGGTTCTGTGTGTCCTCTTATTAAACCTTTTCTTAACCATCTCCCTGCATCATCTCACTCTCCCCAGGACCCCTCGAGGACCCCCAGAACTCCTTTAAGGACCCCTAGAAACCATCTAAGGATGCACAGGACCCCTCTAGAATCCTCGTGACGACTCTAGGGGTCTCCAGGACACCCCGAATAACTCTAAGACTCCTCAAAACCCCTCGAGAGCCCTGCAGAACCCTCTAGGGCTCCCCAGAACTCCCCGAATCCCTCGAAGAACCCCCAAAGGCCCCTCTAGGGACCCCAGGACTCCTCTAGAACCCCCGAGCATCCCTCTAGAACCCCCAGAACCCCTTTACAGACACCCAGAAGCCCTCTAGGCCCCCGCAGGATACCCTGAATCCCTCTAAGAAGCCCCAAGGCCCCTCTAGGGACCCACAGGATCTCTCTAGACCCTCCAGGACCAATCTAGGGACTCCCAGGACTCACTAAATCCTTCTAAGAACCCCCAAGTCCCCTCGAGATCCTCACAGAACCACTCCAGGGACAACCAGCACCCCTCTAGGGACCCCCAGAACCCCTTTAAGGACCCCCAGGAACCCTCTAGGGATTCCCCAAGACCCCTCTAGAATCCCCTAGGATCCTTCTAAGACCCCCCCAGGGCCCCTCTAGGGACCTGCAGAATTTCTTTAGGGACCCCAGAACCACTCTAGGGCCCCCCAGGGCCCCCGAATCCCTCGAAGAACCCCCAGATCCCCGCAAGACCCCTCAAGGGACAACCAGGAACCCTCTAGTGACCCCCAAAACCCATGGAAAGATTTCCAGGACCTCTCTAGGGACCCCTAAGACTCCTCTAGAACACCCCAGGATACTTCTATGACCCCCCCCACCCCGGACCCAAGAGGGGTCCTGGGGGTCCCAGAGGGGTACGGGGGAGGGGGTTTCATCTCCAGAGGGGTCACAGTCACTTTATGGTCCCTGAGGCACCTTTCTCTTTTTCCAGTGCCTTAAGGAACAAATGTACAAACAGGGACCTGCCAGGCATGGGAAATGTGAGTTGAGATGCTCTGAGAAGGGAGACGGCACCACATAGCTGGGAAGATCAGCCCAGGCCACCCTGGAGCAGGGAGCAGCTCCGGGTGGGTTTTCTGTCTCTCACGTGCTGAGGGGGTCCAGGCTCAGGGTTAAGGCTCAGTTCCTCATGCACCTTTTCTCTTGATTAAAAGGGCGTGGAAAACTATTCAAGCACTCGCAGACACGTGAACGGCAAAAGCTTGTAGGAAAACATGCTATCCTGACAAGCGAAGCACCAGCAAAGGTACATGGGAGCACAGCAGAGCCCTGCGCCCGCCTCCAACAGGTACCCAGGAGCGTGCAAGAAGAGTGATGTGCAGTGCTAACAGCCCAGAATATGCTTCCTCCCTCCCAGACTGGCAGGTTAGGGTGCTCCCAAGTCACAGGCAATGTCCCGACGCTGCTTAATACTTGCTGGCTGCTCCCTTGCTGCACATAGAAGCCCCTGGTGTCCACGCACCCTGTCTTCCAGACCCTGACAGAATATCCCCGTTCCCAATTTCCCGGGACATCCCATGCTGAGCAGCAGTGGAAGCAGCAGTGGATTTGGAATCAGTACCAAATCAAAAGCCCCCAGCAACACTTCCAGGCAGCTGCAGGACCCACTCCATCCCAGGCAGGGCACGGGGATGAAGGCAACCCCAGCTGGGAACAGGGCTGCTGCCCACCCAGCAGTCTTTTCAGCTCCTCATCCCCCACAGAAGAAGAGTTCTATGCTGCAGGGAGCCGAGCTGTGGAGCCCAGCAGGGACACGGCAGCAGTGGGGACAAGCAGGGGAGGACACGGGGGTCTCCTTCGGACACCCCAGCCCAGCCCCAGGTCCCACATGCTGCAGCAGAAAGGGTGCTGTTGGGACAAACACCCCATCGCCCGGTGCTCCGAGCAAGCTCAGCTCCCTTTCATCCGCTCCCTTCGCTGGACGACAAACGTGTGAGACAAGCCCCCAGTCTGAAGCCAGAAACCTCCCCACAGGGTTGTACAGCCCCTGCCTGCTCAAGCCATAGCTCCCCACCTCTCTGCTCCCATCTCCTTCACTAGCTTTCCCTGCTAATAAGCCCCAGATTCTCTCTGCATTTTTTTTTTTTTAGCCCTTTCACATCCAAATCCACCCCCAAATGCTGAAATCAAAACAAAATAGTCACAACATCCTGAAAGAGTTTGGGTTGAAAGACAGCTTTAAAGATCGTCTCATACCATCAATAAACTTCTTATGCTGGGCTTTTAACCGTTTCAGCGTTCGTGTTAAATCCCACCTTGAGCCTTTCTTGGGGCTCAGCAGCAAAACACACCTCTGGCACATTTCGGGGTGGGCAGAGCGGCCCCTGAAGCCCTGAAGAACAGTCCAGGCAGCAGCAAAGCAGCTGAATGTCAGCATTCGCAGCCAGGGCACATCTCTTCCCACAACTTTTCTCTGCATTAATAAACTCAGGCCCAAGAGGATTTCTTGCCACAGGCAAAGAGCTACGTAAACAAGGCCAATGTCAAGCTTCAAGCCTTTTCTTACTGGATTCTTTATAGATCTCATTCAATATCTGTACCACGGGATTCCCGATGCTTCGTAGGTGTGGCATCCCGATCCATCAACAATTCAGAGCATCCTTCTCTCGGGGAAGGAGATTTCCTTTTGCAAGTTCTCAACATCACCATGGACTGAGGCCACAGCTGGGATACAACCACCTCTCCTAAGAGCAAGGAGCGTGTGGAGCATCCGTGAAGTCAAAAATCAAAAAACCATTTCCCCACACAATGTCAAAACTGCTTGTGCGCTGAGGGAGTGAGGGATAGGTAGTCCACTTCCCTCTCCTAAACTTAGAAGATATATAGCACAACGTCACACTCTAATGCAGTGCTTCAGAACAACAGCCAAGAGCAATAAATCAGTACCAAATCAAACCGTTTTCCTGAAACATTAAACATTTCTGAACAAAGAAAACAACAGCGTGGTCATATCGGTGGCCTTTGCTACTCCAGGCAGCCTTCCTTGGCAGTTGCTCAGCCTTCTTCCCCTCTTCTCAAGTTCTTTCTCAGGCTGGGGAACCACTGCAAGTAGGAACCGCAAGTGGCTAAGCGAGCAGCTGGGAACAAGGCAGCTAGCGTGACAGGAGGGACAAGCAGTTTCAGAGACGGCGCTTGGTCACACAGCCCGCTGGCACCGCACAGGCCAACCTCGGCACTTCTGGGCAAGTCTGTTCCTCACTTCCTCTTTCCCTGCATAAGGAGGAACACAGAAAAGAAAGACGGCATCAACAATGGCAACTCTCAGAGCTCCACTTTAGACTGATGTCCCTTTTGCCTAGACCTTACCGGGTCATGGCGAGAGGGCTTTCTACTGCACAGACAACTGGTATTGAGGACTCTTCAAGAGAGGGAAGTGTCTGCAAAGGTATATCAAAAACTCATGAGAAGGCAGGATTAGTACATTCCCTTCATCGACTGCCCTGGTCTGTATCCTCTCTCAATTGGAAGGAGAGCAACTGGATAATTTAAAAACAAAACACCAGTAATTACTAACAACTTTGGCCAAAGGGCAGCTCTCCTGCACAGCAAGCTGGAAAGAGGAACACATTAGCACAAGATACAAATCACCACGTCTTAGCAAAGAGCGAACAGCCGGCTCACCTCTCGGCAGCCCCACGCAGAACAAATTATGGCAGCAGAGGGAGTTTCTGCAAGGGAGCGGGAACAGAGTCAGAGGCCGTCGCTCTGCATTTCTGCTCAAATTAAGCAAGTTCCAGGGACGATTACCCACCTTTCGGCCACAGACAGGTAATACAGCCAACGTTTGTATTTGTTAATGCAGCCCGGACGAGAAAGATAGCGAAACAACAGACAAGCAACTATTCCCCTTGCCCAACTACGGCTGTTCAAAAATCCGGTACTTGCTCTCTAGGCTTCTTCTGTTGTCAAGGCAGCAGAAGAGAGCCATCCATCCTCACAAGGGGTGAATCGCCATTCAAAGCTGCTTCACACTTGGGTGGAAGTGTGATCAGAGGATTAGCCCACAACAAAACAATTGTTGTCACAAAAAAAAAAAAGGATTTAAACAACATAAACTGGCCTCCCCAGGGGACCACAAGGTGCTCCTGAAGCAGCACGGAGAGCTACACGGCTGGGCAGCAGAAATTCTGCGCTGATAGGACACCCATACAGAATAACTTGGATGAGAGGTGAATCCAATTAACCAACCGGACTCTGCTCGATACCCACCAGCCCACTGTAAAATCCCCACCTGACATGCAGTAAAAATAAAAACTGCTAGGACAAGAGTTTAAAAAAAAAAAAAAAAGAACCAAACAGATGTAAAAGATGACTATCACCTCCTCTTGCCACCCATGCTATCCTCACTGGGATAGGCAGCATCACTGCCACTCCACAGCAAAGCAGAAACAGACAGGGTGCAAGGGTGGACGCTAAAAATGTCTGTTAGCACACAAGAGGCAGATGAGAGCAGGTACCCTAGAGAGTGTTTGAGGAGCAGGGAGTAGCCAGGCCTTCTCTGGTCCAGTTAGCAAATCCCTATGCTTTGGAACTCGCCGTTTAATACTTGTGGGGATGTACTTAAGTCAGCTCACAAGGACCCTATTGCTATCTGCTCATCTGCCTACTTCTCATCTCACCTCATTGTACTTTCTCCCCACGCTTCCTAGGAGAGGTTTTCCCTCCTCTCTCCTTCTCTCAAGGTCCCTTTCCAGCTTGCTTTCCCTCCATCCCCTTCAGGTAACATCTCCCAGCGCCACCAGTTCTTCCAGCTCTGCTTTAGACTATCTGAGAGCCAACTTCCCCCTCGGCCTTCTACAAAGCGCTTTGTCTCAGTCACTCTCAATCTCCAGATGGGTAAGGAGCTGCGGTTATCCAAAACCTTGCAGGCACACTCCCATTTCCAGCTCTATAACACCTTCTGTGACTCGACAAACCCTGAGTGACGCCGGCTCCCTGCTGAACCCAAAGGAGAGCGCAGGCCAAAGGCCATGCTGCAGGCCCGGCCAGACTCATTACCATTATCATTAACCACTATTTAAGCAGTAAAGTTGTGTTACTGGTGCCACACAATGCCTCAAAGCACAGCCCAAAATGCCACCCTCTCAAACCCATCCCCCTAACCCAGGGGGGACCTCTGAGTGATCCAGGAAAACCCCACAATGACTCCCAGTAACCCTCAGGACTGTGCATGAAAGAGAAAGAAGAGTAGTCTGCTGCCCACCACACCTCAATGCACCAGCAGAGCACTAGTCGAGCACCCGAGCACCCGTAACACCAGAAACAACAGCAAGGAGGAAAACACAGCCCCGAGGCCATGCCAGACACTTTAAAAAAAACAAAACAAAAACCACAGGTCAAAGCAATTCACACAACCTAAAACCAAGAATAACCCTCCTCAACTGCAATAGCTCTGCTCAGGGCTCTCACCTTAGCCTCTGTGATGAGCTCTGGAGGACTTTCTTTTGTATCCTCCTGTGCAGGTTCAGGGTCTCGGTCCGTTGTGCTTTGCACACTGGCTTCATCCAAAGCTGGCCACACATCCCCCTCTAACTCCTCCTCAGCAGAGAGGTGCCACTGCCAAGGAGACGGACAAAGCAAGGAAAGCTACTGACTCCCACTTTCATTTCTGTACTCCACAGGAAAACTTACCACCTGGAAAGGACAGTTTTATCTGAGCAATCTTTTCTGGTTATTGCTTGCTGCCTTCTGAGGAATTTCACCATGGAGAAGTGCCTTCACACAGCACAGCTGAGACAACTCAGCGTCCAGCCATTTTGCACTTAAGGGCAGAGGAGGGGGTCGAGTTAATCCTGACAAGGCAAATCTAAGATTGGACAACACAAAGGGAGTTCCCCACTGCCAAAGAGGAGTTCCCAGAAAACGCTAGCCGAGCAGTACCAAGAGTCAGACGTATTTCATCCCAGTTCTAAACATTTTGAGCAATTATTAGAGTTGATACTGATGGTGACATCAGTGATGCACCGAGGAGGAGAGGAATCGTTTCGAGCAACTAAACAGAATAGCAGAAAAGAGAGGATTACTGTTCCTGGAAAAGGATTCTAAGACCCTTCAAAACAGAAGAAAACCTGAAGGCACTTACATTCCTCTAGTCTCCAAATTGCCAGCTCTGTCTGACATTTACACACATGGATCTTGCTGCACTTAACCAGATTTTACCATAAAAATCACAATAAACTCAGATTTGCAGAGTCTCGGTCACATTCATTTCTCCCACATAAAGACGATGTTTGGGACCTTCAGTTCAGATGATGTATTGACAGTGCAAGCCCACCAATATCCAACACGTGCAGCTTATAGTTTCCCTAGCCCAGACACACAGTTGGCTAAAATAAAACCTGGCTAAAATGACCGCTTTACAAGTTACCGACATTACAGTAACTCTTACGTTTTTACGTTTCAGAGGAATGTCAGAAAAACAGCCCTGGAGCCGGCCCACTGCTGAACACTTCAACAGCTGACAGTTACTTGGCGTCAGTAGTAAAATGTGTCATGAAAAAACTACAATTTAAATCACACAAAAGTAGAGAGACTGACCTGTAAAACAATACCCCTGGTGTTTCTAACGGTACCGTGCTAGACTGCACTCAAGACCTGGATTTTACTCCCTGCTTAACCCCTCTGTTCATCATTCTTTTTCATCCATTAAATAATAGCAAAGGGCTCCTCTCTTCAACCTGCTCTGAAATCAAAGGCGTACAGCAGTATCCAGACCAGGGTAGCGGTCGCTTTTAGAGTTAACTTTTAAAAAAAACTCCAGTCGTGTACAACTTTAACCCCTGTAACAACCAAGACTGCAAATGGATTCCTTTCGGAGAAGTTTAAAATGAGCAAGACCCTTAAGGCAAACAAGACATCACTAGTTCTTCTGCTCCTTTCCCACACGTAAATGACACCCCGAGTTATTACACATCCTTTGCCAAACCCCAGAGACACTAGAGGAGACCACACCACCTCTTGGCTCCTGGGGTGCAAACTAGGAAAGTGCTAAGTCAAACTGATCTCAGGGATCTGGTACTGGTCTGAGTTCTTGGAGTCCATTCTCCCTCTAACTCAAAAACGATGGTGCACATGGAAGGTTGGAGAACTCACTGAGCACAGACTCCCTGAAGTCTGCAAAGGGATCAGAGGTCAAGCAGCGACGGACCTATTTATGGTCCACGTGTAATTGTTGTTACGTCACGGTTCTGCTTGCTTTTTATAAAAGCAAAGGAAAAAAAACCACTCCACAAGACACTGCATAGGACTAAGCCAACACATCTACTGATCCCTGGAGCCAATTCCACTGAACGATAGTCACACCGCAGCCAAACTCTCACCTGCTCCCACAGCTCATCCTCATCCAGCTTCGAGCTTGCTATGTCACTATTTACGTTCAAAGATTCCTGCTGCAAGCGAAGGTGTGGCTCCACGGGTTCAGCATTCTCCTGCTTTCTGCTGGGCTCAAGATACAAGGCTGAAGGATTCACTTCCTCAAATCCCTACGAACAAATAAAACCCCAACAGCTGAGTCAAGAAAAGTAAGTTGTCACCACCATAAAGAATAAAAAGAATTCTAATGGGTTTTACAAAGAAGCACGCCACCCACAAGTGAGCTCTGAATTCTTGTAGAAATTGTCTTACTAAGAAAATCAACTCCCTCCAGCAATAAAATCACCCAGCAATAGCCCCCTACCCGCTAAATGGAACACGCACACGCAAAAAGACAATTATTGGATTTAATCCTGCCAAAATACGCATTCTGCATCTACTAAACGAAACAACAGATACAAGCACTCCGGGCTGCAAAGCCTGACTTTCTGCTGAGATACAAAACTGTTGCAGCACCTTTCTAAAGGTTTTCATATCCACAGACTTCTTGCTGAAACCGAGCTGAGACATTCAGGCAACACTGATGGGCCTAAATCATAAATGCTCTCTGTGCTGGCTCACAGCTTGAATCTCTGCTCAAGGCACAACATGCAATCTACCCTGGTTACACCGTCCAGCACTATACATGTCACTGGCAAAGAAAGAGACTTTGTAAGCCAAGACCATATCTATAATTCAGTTTAACGGCACAACCAATCTCCGGGGCCTAGAGCAGGAAAGGCCAAAATTATTTATTTAACTACCCTGTTCCTCACTCAACTGCCCGTGCCACTGGCTAGCAGAAAAAATGGATATCAGACTGGATATCAGACAAAAAAAATTTTCACAGAAAGGGTCATCGGGCACTGGTAGAGGCTGCCCAGGGAGGTGGTTGAGTCACTGTCCCTGGAGGTGTTTAAAAGACAGGCAGACAAGGTGCTCAGGGACACGGTTTAGCGGCAGATAGGAATGGTTGGACTCTACGATCCAACCTGGCAATTCTACGATTCTATGCAGCGCTACTTGAAGCCAGACAGTAACATCTAATGGACTTGCTCTCATGGTCTGGATGACTCGGAGGCCTCAACTTATGACTAACAAAACCTACCGGAATTAACAATGTTTAGAAAAGTTACAAATACAACTCCTCAATTCCATCCCAGCTTGGCCTCATGTTCAGAACATCTATTTTCCTTTTCGGCAATATTAACAAGCTAATCCACTTTAAAAATCCACTCTTAGAAGTCAGGATGAAAAGAATTTGTTCTGCTAAACCAGAACATCTCTGCTGTATCATCGAATTCCACCTTAACCAAAAAGAAAGCTGTCACCATAGACACCGTGGGATACAGCCCCAAAACAGTAAATTGCAGGGAAGCAGGGAATACCGGTTTTGCTCTTCACAAAACTACTTGCTTCAAGGTAAAGATCTCTCCACTACAGGCACCCAACCAATCCTTTCCCTGCCTTTCCTGTCAGAAGCACACGCCTCCCTCCTGACCTGGGAAGGAACCTTCTTCCCACAGATGTCAGCACATCCCCTACTGCTCAAGACAGCGTGGAAGTAGATATCGTCCTTAGTGGCTGCGTCACACAGGAAGAGATGACAAATGCCATTCACATATTCATCCACGACGCCCACAAGTAGCTTGGAATCACACAGCTTCTTGAATAGGAGAATCGCATCATTGGACCGTGAACCCTGAAGAAGAAACAAGAATGTTAAGTTACTATAAACAGATCAACATCCAATGCCCGAGATTTGTCCTTGTGAGTACTTGTCAAGAAGGCAGTGAAGCCAGGTCAGGCTAGGGACAAATACAGGGAAGTCAGGCAGACAAGCTTCCCAGCACTGAAGTAAATCAAACTACCCCAAGGCCGCAGTGCTAGGCACACTGGGAAGCCCTTTCACCCTAAACGTCTGTTTTCAAACACGGTTCAATGGTGTTCACCGCTCATTTTTACCACAACTGCCTAAAATATTGTTGCGTCTTTCTTTTTTAATTTCTGGAATCACATAATTAGAGACTTTAAAAGTGTCAGGTTTTGGAAACTGCTAAGCTTCACTGCAAAGAAAATTGTGATTCTTTAACCCTCAAAAAAACAGAGGAAATAACTTTTTTAAAATAATGTCTTTACAACGCAGAAGAATCAACCGTGCTCATGCGCTTTGCTTCAGAGACTCTATTTCTCAGGTGTCTTGACCAAGAGGCTTCCCACCACGGAGGAACTTTTTTTATGACCTCTATAATCCTTTGGCTACGCTGACTGCATCAAACCAACTCACTCAAAGAAAGCTCTGTCACAGAAGACAGATTTAAAACAGAGGCCTGGAGCTAGCAAGACTTCAGAAGGACCAGGGAGAACTACCGGCAGGGGAAGAAACAAGTCTGTTCATTTGCTTAACGGCAGCTATCTGTTTCTGCAACAATATGAGCAAGAATACTCTGACTGGAAGGAAAACAGACAGCGGAAGAGCAATCCCCTGCAGAGACAGACACTTAGGCAGTCACACTCCGCTGAACATAACAGCAGCAGGACCCAAATTATTCCAAAGGTTTGCCCTTGTCAGGAGAAAAAGCCAACCTCGACTTGATGGCTGTCATGCATACGTCAAAGAAAACTGCATGTGAGCACGTACCCCCACGGGTTTTACCCACGCCAAGGAACACGGGATGGCCTCAGCAGGGAGCTTCAAGTAGCACCGCCTACAACGCAAAAAAACCCAAAACCTGTTACAGGAGTAAAGGAGCAAAACCAGGCAGAAGAGCAGAACTTCCTCCTCTTCTGGGTTTTAAGATCAGCTTAGGAATAGAGAGGCACATATCGCATTTTGTGCTTACGAATAAAGCCCGACAGCAGCTTTGGAAAACACTCCGTAGCCAGAGAAGGGGCACAGCAGAAATAGCAATAACAACCGGTCCCTTATGCCTTCCCTTGCCCAAGCATCCTCTCCTCATAACCTCTTTTGATAAGAAAGTTATGGACAGAGAAAAATCACTTTTGAAACACAGAATGCCTATGGCCAGGCATGAATAGAGGCAAATGAGAGGGCAGAAGCAAATATGGGGAAGGTACTGAATTACAGAGGAGAACGAGTACCTCTGACACCACAAATGCTCCCAACTGGGAGGATGTCTGTTCAAGAGATGTTTACGTCCATTCACAAAACTCAGGGAAGAGGATTAGGGAGCTTGCTCGAAAGTGACAGAAAGGGGCAAGAGTGAATAAAGGAAGAGGAAAGGGTTTAGCCCACAGCGATGATAAGCAAAGGGCTTGGAGTGATCTGCACCGCAGATCTTGTTCTTAACGTCACCTCACGCATTAACATGTAAGCAAGGAAGTACCTGCAAGGCACTGCTACGGGAAAAAAAAATCCAAATAGACACTTTCTAGGAAACCTGCGTGGTGGGATGTCTTCCTGGAGAGTGACAGGCCCAGCAGCCTCACCCTCATCCCTGGGAAGGCGATGGAACAGCTAATCCTGAGAACCATTTCCAGGCAAACCTTCGGACGATTCCCAGGTTTCCGTAATCTGCGTAGAACACCTCTGCTTCTTGGTCATTGATCACGCGGTGGATGATAACGCGGTACCACCATTTTGAGACCGTTACACAGCAAAGCTGTCCAGGACGTACTGAAGACTCAGGCATGACAGAACGATCAGAAACAAGTTTACTCAAGTAACAGTGTCTGCCAGAGATCACAATGAAAAACTGTGCTTGGTAGGACGCAGGAGATGGATAAACAGAAATACACTTCAGGGTTCAGAAGAATCCTCATTTCTCAAAGCCTCCACGAGACCGATTTTCAGGAGTTGTTCTAATAGATAGTTTATGTTTCTGTTCTACTTAAACCAAGTGACAATAAATACACAAACCTAAACTTTTAACATTTAAATTGTATTCTTGGGGTCCAACAAAAAGTTAACTAATGGGCGTTAATCAGCGACTAAATACAGCCATTCTAGTCGTTCACTTTTAACATTACCCTGACTTGGCACAGGGCTTCTTACGAGCCAGGTTCCGGAGTCCTGGCTTACACACACAGTACCTGTCTGCAGCCTGTGACCACACGTTTGCCCCACGGACATCCAGTATTTACTTTGGCACACGACTAACAGCAACTGCAGCGTAGTGGAAGAGTCCCAAACGCACAACGTACCTGACAGACAAACCCACTGATGGGGTTTTGCTTTCAAATATAGATATGACTAAGGCTTATTACCTGCTGCTTTTGGTAAGTGCTGGAGATGGAAGTAAAAGCCTTAACCAAGCACATTAGCAATAGCAATGTCAACAATACAGAACCCTCAAGTTCCTTTCCACAACTTTTCCAGGCTTTTAAAGTTTAAGACCGTCTAGGACACAGCCAAACTATTAGCGATACTTACTGCTTGCTAGATAAAAGGAATGGGGAAGCATTATGATTATGTGATTTAGTACGGCACTGGCATCTCCATATCCAGAAGTCAAGCCTGTAGTGACCGTAACAAACAGCTGGGTGCCCTGTTCCCTCAGTGCAAATACCCAGGTAATAGCACAGAATCAGCATAGCACGTCCTCCCCTCATCTCAAACATCATATCCTGGAGTTTATCGGATGTTTCTGCGTGGCACGCTTGGATGTAGAACCGGCTAGGAGAGATTATACATTCCACAAAGACTCCCACCAAACACAAGCGCTCCAATGGTGGGAAACCGCAAAGGCTTCTGTCCTGAACAGCATCAGGGGGAATTTCTGGAGTCGTTGCCAGATTGAAGATTGACAGCTTCAAATCTAAATCTTGACACTACAAAGGGACAAGAGGAAAGTAGCGCTCAGAAGTCTTGCTACGCCCTGAACACACATAACTGGCCTCTGCATTAAGGTAAAAAAATAGTTCTGCTTTCCTGGGAACCCATGAATTACTGAAGATCAGAGAATCCCAACAAATAGCGCAAACTCGGATTAAAACTGTCCCTGGGATCCTAACATCTATTCTCACACCCTCCACCTTCCTTCTCTCTTTCCTCCCTCCAGTGTAAAGAGGGGTGCAACAAAAATACCTTCCTCATATTCCTTCAAGGAATGAAGAAGAGGAACTGATGACACGTTATGTATTTAGACAAAGATATTGAATGGCTACTGATAAAGAGAAAAAAAAAATCAAAAACTCACACCAAAAAAACCCACCTGCTTGTTGGATTTTACCCCAAAAAAAAATCTATCTTCTGTCCCCATGAAAGAGCACATGACTGAAGTAGAAAAACTATCTGAAAACAATTCAAGATACAGAAGGCACAAATGCATCTCACACGCACCAGAGCTATTTCCCAAAAGATAAAAACATACAAACGCTACAAATCCTATTCTTTTCTCATTCTAGGCAAATCTGTACATCAGTTCTTGGCACAGCTTGCAATTTTGCATCATTCTTTAGCTGCTGTAAACTTTATTCCACTTGAACCAGCGTGCATGGAAACCTTAATCAGACATCAGCCACTTTCACTGCCTCCAGAGATTCGGTTTGTGCCAACAAACAGCACTCCTCCAGCGTCCAGAAGTCAAAACTATTCCAGTTTTACTCATTGCGAATATGCTACGAGTTACCACTGCATCACACACCAGACAACTTACAGGAAATTTGTCTTCCAGCACACCCCACTGCTTACACGGCTACAGTCAACTGAAAGACAATACTAGCCCTTCGAACCGTTTCTTAAAAAAGCAGATTAGAGTCTCTCCTGCAGACTGAGCGAGGAAGAACACCCTTGAATTCTTTTTGTTAAAAACTTTGACTAAAACATCGAGTTAACCAGGGAGTTAACATTTTTGAGTTAAAGAGTACCTGAGGGAATTCTTGCCTGAGCAGCAGCAGCACCTCTAAAATCCCCTTACATTTCATGGATTTCCTCCCAGAAGTGCCAGTCAACAGTGATATTGCCAAGGGACAGGTTTGCTCCATGAAAGCTCCTCACGTCAGACTGTTACGGGCACACGTGATGTTTATCACGTAGCTCACACGTTGGCAGAGACAACAGACACTTCTTTGAAAGACGTAGAAATGTCTACTTAAAAAACAACTTCACAAAATAGCAAGAAAATTATAAGAAAAAGGTAAACAACCGAACACACTGTAAAACTAGCCCTAGAAGAGGCACGGCTCGTAAGACTGGCTAACTCCTTGCCTTAAGCCAGAGCGGCAGCTGCCAAGAGTGGTGTGGATGACAACTTTCCTTCTGCTCGGCACGGCAAGAAAAAGCTGCCAAGAGCAGCAGCTCTATATATTTGACCCTTCTCGGGGCCGAGCAGATTGACTCGGCCCTTGTCCCTCATTTGTCCCTTACAACGCTTCCGCTATTGGCGTCTCATCACCAGATACTTCCATACCTTACAGCAGGCCAGGAATCAGGTCGCATCTTTCCCCTCGACTTGGCAGCATCTTGAAATCTTGGTTCATTGCCTACCCAAACACATTCCAGCTCACTTTCCTCCTCTCTAGGGCACTTTTAAAACAAACCAGCAAAACTGGTGCTTCATGACAAACACGAGTTGTACAAACACGTTCCAAGACTCGCCCTGCTAGAATCTTTAAACAGATTCCCTTTGCGACACATAAGAAGAAAAAAATGGGGCTACGTGGACCATCTCTCTCCCTTTTCTACCCTTCCCACAAGCAGACTTTGTTTGATCTAGGGAAATTCCCCACGGACTTCATCCCACCAGACGACAAGGTCTTATCAGAAGAGCCTGCCAAAGTTTTCTAAAGGGTATGTTTCTTGAAACACCGCAGAAAGTCCGACTCGTAGCCCTAAGCTTTCAAGTTCATTAAGTGAACAGCACACCAAATTCAGAAAGAATCCCTGCAACCCTTTCCCTGTCTAGGTACTCCAACTGTACAGTTGTGTAGAACCACCAGATGAGCTTGGCAGAGGAAATAATTCGCAGCAGGAGAACTTTCCTGAGAAAACAAAGGCCTAAAGATGCTCAAAAGAGGAAAAAAAAATAGAGGGGGCACAAAGAAATTCTCCCAAGCAGGTCTGGCAGGTCAGAGCCTCTGTACTTCTCCATCCCTTTCTAAAAATACATTGCTAAACCACAACAACAGCAACAAAACTTTCAAGTCCAACCAAAGAGCAGAGTGGCAACGACAGGACTGAGGTCTCCAAGGACCATTCCTCAGCTCTGCCACGTAGCTGCTAGACACTTAAACCCACGCTACTGCAGCAGGGGAAATGTCACACAGCTACTCTCAGAAGAAGGCTATTAAGAACACAAAAAGAATTGTCTCCACTCTTATTGGGGAACAAGATTATGCTTTACTGGCTTTGGATGATCTCCAACAGAGATCTCAAGACCAGAAAGAGACAAGAAAAAGACCTAGGCTGGAGGGCACATAGAGTTATATATCAGGTCAGTATGACTCTGGTCACCTCCAGCCTCATCTAAACTAGGTACAATTTTTTTTTGGAAGCAACAGTGCATCAACAATACAAACCAAGCAAAAACAAAAGCAGTGAAAAAAATTATCACCCCCTGGACGAAGACATGACAAAGCTACAGATCACTCATCCTGCCACTTACTTGTTTGAGGACATCACCCATATCTAGTGCTTGTCCTTCCACCGGCTCTGACTTCTCTTCTGCCGGCAGGTGAAACCACTTGGCATCACGGATGGGTTCCAAAGGAGGCATCTCAATTGCAGGTGCAGCTGTAAAGAGAATTTAGTTGTTATTCTTTACTTACATATTAAGCAGAAGGAGAATACACCTGGCCATGAAAGCGTACAAGTACTAGTGCCATTTTCCTCATCTCTTGTAGCACCCACAGTCACGGGGATTTGCTTGAGAGGCATCCTTCGCCGTACTAATAAATTCAAGCAAAATAAAACACACTTGCTCTTGCAAGCATGACAAGGGCTAAATAAATTCCTAGAATGATGCTAAGAAAAGTCAGGCATTTGGCAGGAACCTTATGCAATCCTCTGCTTTCTCTCATAGTTGTTAGGGGAACGCTGAGAGATATCTACAGGCTCTTCTTCAGAGAAGCAGTATAGCTATGCCTTTCAGATTAGTGCTTCAGCCTCAAAAAGCCCATCTGGAAGGCTTTACCAGCCTGCGGAGCCGACGTGCCAGAGATCCTTCTAGTTTTATTACCTGTTGCCTGGAATTACTAGAAATTCCAGTCCTATACACCCATTCAGAAAGGGGCTTAACATCCCTTCTTTCACCTCGCACTGAAAAACAGTGGCAAACTGTAGAAAACTTCCAGTTAAGCTCTCTGCTACCACAACAACACCCTTGTAACAGCTGCTTCTGCAGTACCTCGCAGCCCTTCTGCGCTAAAGCTTAGGGAAACCAGGACTACGACAGCTACTGGAAAGGCAGCAACATCACTTGAAACACAGCTGCTTGGCAGCTACATACTTCCAGTTAAATAATACCCTCCCTCACCTTCTGGCACCTCTTTGTGCGCCCCACCGTGCGGCACCTCTTCCTTCGCTGTCTCACCTTCCAGCTACTTCCTCAGTCGCTGGCAGGACGGGAGCACTGGCTTTGCGAGGGAGACACTTTGTGTTCCTAGAGGGAAAAGCAGCACGTGCCTTCACAGCATCATTCTTTCGTGACTTAACACTTTCCTCCTGCCTGGCAACCAGTTTTGCAATACCTCTGGTGGTCTCATCTGCAATGGCTACCAAAGAAAGAAAGAAAGAAATTATGAGATTACCAAGACAGCAAACTACTGAAAGCTTTAGGTCCTCCTCTTTCCTATTCTCCCCACCCTCTTCAGAAGCAATGGCTACCAAAGAAAGAAAGAAAGAAATTATGAGATTACCAAGACAGCAAACTACTGAAAGCAAAGGTCCTCCTCTTTCCTATTCTCCCCACCCTCTTCAGAAGCAGGCGTGTCTTTCAAAACCAATCACACTAGATCGCATTTCCAACAGGGTAACTTTTACTCTCCCTTTGTGAACTGAAATGAACCAGATGAAACAGCCAAGAACCAACCTGCACCCTCATCCCTAGAAATCCAGATCCAAGCAGAAAGGCGGGTCCAATTCTTGGATACAGGATCACAAAAGGAAACTCATCTGCTGCAAGTTTTGTTGGGAAAATGATAAAAGTTCTTTGATACAGACTGAACTTCCTATAGAAACGTTACTGCACTTTCTAAACCAAGAGCAGAGTGCAAAATGTACAAAAAGAACTGGAAGCCTCTGTTATTTTCCAGGAGGAAGGAGGAGAAAAGTACAAAAAGGCAGATTAAGACACAGTAAGAAACATCAACGGCAAAAAAATTAAACAGAGCTGTATGAGAAAAAGAGTGACAGAGATACGTGACCTACAGCTCTGGCAACTCATTCTGCACCTCCTGGTTTTAGAGCATCGCTTCATACCAGTATGAGGTTCCAAACAACTCCTCCACTTTTACGGAAATAAAACCTCACCTTTGAGGAGAAACGTGCCTTTCTCCTGAGGACAGATTCAGACAACGTCAGGCATTTTTGCCACCAGCTCCAAGGTGGATTGGAAGCCCAGGTCACGTAGAGGGAGAGGTTTGCCCATCATGGCCATGTACTCCCCTCTCCAGCTGTGCTGGGGTTAAACCCTCTTTATCGGTAATAAGCAGCGACCTCACCTCCTTCTTCCAGGCGTGGGGTCTCCTTGCTCTGTCCTACGTGCCCCCTTGCCCCTCGCAGAGCTCCCTGCATCCCTAATCCCAGGCATGGGGAGTCCCCCTGTTAGCAGAATAACAAACACATAACCGCACTAGGAGGTTATATGTGGTGCTTTATTTCGAGGCCCCGGGAACCAGGGGTACGCACCCAGATCTGGTTCCAAAGACCGTCACATCGCGTCCGCTTTTTATTCTCTAAAAGTTTTGCAATCTATTGTATATTCAACAGGTTACTTCATTATCTAATACATATGCATAGGTAGGTTACTTCATCGCCTTATTGCGACATCAGTCTCTATTGCGCCTGTGTAGCCCCCCTCTGGTGGTCGTCCTGATGAAGTAAGTAGTCTTCCTCGCATTGTCTTTATTACTTCTTGTTCTTTTGGCAAACTCGTCGGTTTTTCTTGGCTGGACCCGCACTTATCTCCACTTGACCGCTCAGGCATATCTTTCTTGCCTCCTGAAACCTATTCTTCTGTCTTTCACAAGATTTATGATGGTCTTCTGGCTGTTGCAGGTGTATGTTCTACTTGGGTAGGGTAGTTAATACGTACTTTTCCTAAGCACACCTGGATCCTATTTGTTGCATGAGGTCCTTTGAGCAAGTACCTCGGGGTCTGTTGCTAGGATACGTTAAGAATCAACAGAATCATGCAATTTTACATTCAGTCTTAGTTCTTGATTAGTCGATGATCAGTGTTTATCCTACTTTAAGTGTAACTTTCCTAGCACCCCCTGTGTCCCAAGTGGGAAACACTCATTCACTGGTAAAACCTTGAAAAGGATCAAGTCTTTGAGGCAAAGGCAATAACATTTTTGTTTTACAATTTGGCGCTGAATTGGATGCCCTTCTAGGAAAAGGCCTCACGCTTTACAAAAGCAGTGGGTATATATACTAGTTTTAGGCAAAGAATAGTGTAAATCCTCAAAGAATGAAACGGAGGCAATGGCATTGCTGGACAGTGAGCAGCAAGAGGGAGGTATGGATTATGGAAGGGGAAGGGCTGGAAAGCTGTGGGCTCTTTGACCCTGTACGGCCACAGAATAACTCCGCACGGTGAGTGCCATCGCACCCACCTGGCACAGACACAGTTTTCCTTGGGGTGAGACACGGGAGACCCCAGCCAGCCTCACAGCCTCCTGGTGCTGTAGAGCTAGAGTGATCACGCAGGTTCTTGGGATGTGAACCTCCCTCCAGACCTGCTGGCTCTGCAGAGAGCTCCAAAGGCAAAGGGGCAAGAAGGGAAGAGCTGGAGAAGATCTAAGTGGGAGACGTGCAGTGTTGGGTAGCAACATACAGTGAGCAGCCCAAGCACTGTGGCTGAGAGGAGCTGGGAAGCCATAGCCAGGGTCCTCAAGGTTATAAAAGGTTACAACGACTCTGTTGTGTTATGCAAATTAGGAAGGTAACTGTTGAAGGCGGCTAAAGTTAAACAAGTTTGTAAAAGCAGAACGAACCCTAAATAAAACGGCTTCACTTGGATCACATTGATCGGTGTGTGTCGTCCTGTATTTTCTTCCGTCAAATGGCGCCCGAACAGGGGCCCTCAGGCGGCCTGCCGAAGGTGCCTTGAACGACTGAAGACGCGGCAGAGGGTATGGAAAAGCCGGCCGTAGGTGAGTGCTGTCCCCGGCACTCGGGAAAAAATTTTCAAGGGCTGCGCAGCTTAAAGAATTGAGGAAACTCGCCACTGGCCAGGCGAGCGGCCGGGGAGGAGATGGGGCAGGCGCGGACAGAATCTGTGCAGAAGCTCCTCCAACATGTGCTCTCCGTGAGAGGAATTACTCACGGAAAAGCTGCCTTGCAGTCTATGTTAACATGGGCTCATCAAAGCGGTGTTGTTACAACGACCACTGCCCTGTTCGAGGAAGAAATTGGGAAAGAATGGGACAGAGACTGTTTGATGAATGCTCGAAAGGAAATAAGAGCCTTTGGCGGTGTCTTACTCTTTGGCGGTTAGTTAAAGAGACGTTGTGTGATATGAAAGTCAAGCGAGAAGTTGCGGCATCGGCTTATGCTGCTCTGCATAGGAATCAAGAGAACAGTGGTGGTTCATTTGCATCTGCATTATCGTTCCGTGAAAGTAATTTACCCACGTAGGCACCACCACCACCACCACCTTCCAAAGATTGGCCTTCTCCTCCATTTCCCCCAGTGGAAGAACATGAGGAGGTTCACGCTACCGAAGGTGAGGGACGTAAAGGTCCTCCTTGGCCTCCTCCTCCAGAAAGTCCTTCAATTAATTCCTTAGAGGATTCGTTTAGTGAGGACTCTGAACATCCTGTGTCGCCCTCTCCTGAGTGCTCCAATTTCAGACAAGAATTTGGTAAACTGCTGGCAAAGCTGGAAGAAATTCGACTTCGCCAGGAAAAGGAGAGCCCTCCACCTGAACCACCTCCCGATCGCCCAGGAATGCAGCCACGGCCTGACCCGACTGCCCCGGCTCTGCCACCGATGGGGTTTGATACCGGGACTGGGGGGACCAGGTGGCGGGGGCCGGGAGCGCGTTCGCAGGGGGTAATTAGGGACACGGTTCTAGAAGGGGTAACTGTGGAAGCGTATCCTGTATTGTTAAATACACAGACAGGGGCGAGTGAATGGGAACCATTCGATTGGAAATTACTAAAAGAAGTCAAGGCTGCTTGTACGCAATATGGTTTGCAATCACCATTTACACAGGGTTTATTAGATTTTACATTTACGGGTCATACCCTTTGTCCTGCAGATATTCGGCAACTAGTTCTGTTACTATTATCCCCATCTCAGCGCCTTGCCTTTTATCAAGCTTGGGAACATCTGTGTGCTCAGGAAGCGGCAAAAGTACGCCAGCAAGGGGATCCACTTTATGGTGTTCAAACTCAAATGTTAATGGGTGCAGGACTTTGTAGTAGAACTGATTGGCAAGCTAATTTGAGTAACGAAGTTTTGGAGCTTGTTGCAGTTTTGGCCCAGAGAGCGCTTTACAGTGTAAAAGAGGAGAAGCCGAGTCCACCCTTTACGTTAATTCGGCAAGGACCGGCTGAACCATTTGCGCAATTTGTGGATCGATTGCATATTGCTATAGATAGAAATCCGGAATTGTCAGGGGAAATGAAACCAAAAATGTTAGACATGTTGGCTTTTGATAATGCTAATGAAAAAACTAAGCGAATTTTGGCTACCCTGCCGAAACAGGCAACTACTGCACAATATTTAGAGGCTATGGAAAGAGTGGCTGTGCAAGATCAGGCTACGGTTATGGCTGCAGCTATTAGAACTTCACTAAAAGAAAAAAATGAGAAATATGATAAACGGGACAAAACGTGTTTTAATTGTGGTAAAGCTGGCCATTTTTACAGCCGATGCCGTGCTCCGCGCCGACAATTTAAATTCAACAGAAAACGGTGCAGTAATTGTCTGAGTTCTCTCCACACTACTGCAGCTTGTAGAAATTCAGGAAAGCGATTGATGAGCGCAGGACGATCCCCCCGCGCGCCGACACAAATGCAAGGGACACCTCAGGGTGTTCGGACCGCTGCGCCGCCGCTACAACCAGCAGTGCAGGAGTGTGTGAATCACAGAAATCACGAGGTTAGAAAAGACCCACAGGATCCCTGCCCCTCCCATGGCTGCGGCGGCTCGATGCTGCAACAGCTTCACCGGGCACTCGGGAAACTTCTGGCCTCCTCAAGAAGTGGCTCGGAGGGAGGCAGCCCTGCTCTGAGGCTTTGCTTCCCAGAGCTCCCTGCTGAGCCCCACAAGGAGTCCAGCCACGCGCCCAAAGCAGATCCAGGCTACGATCCTACAGCTCTTCACTAAGTTTGCTACAGCTCTAAGCCAATTCCATTCCGAAGGAGTAAGGTACAAAGCAAAAAACCAATTCAACAACAGGCTTGAGGATCCCATTGATCCCACGTTTTGGCAGCGAACGCTTGCTCTCCTCAGCCAGAGTGTGCACAGGCATAAACCCCAAACCCTCAGCTTGCTGAGAAACACAGCGAGCAGAGTCTGTGAGGGAAGAGCCGGGAACAGCAGCCCCCAACTGTCTGGGGCCGGGCGGGTGCCAGTCGATCGCTGCTGGCGTGCAGATGGAGCAGGAGCAGGAGTGGGCCTGGCAACAGCAATAGATACGGTGCTGACCACTTCAGGTGGGGTATTGAGAGATTCAACAGAAAAAGGACCATTGGGGCATGGACTGAGTGCTTTATGAATTGGGCGATCTTCTGTATCTCAGAGGGGAACTTTTGTCGTTCCTGGATTGATTGACTCAGATTATACTGGAGTCATAAAAATTATGGTATACACCTTAACCCCACCGGTAACTATTTTGAAAGGTACAAAGATAGCTCAATTAGTTCCGTTTCAAGCTCAGGTACCGAATGTTATGCCTAATCAGAGAGAGGATAAGGGATTTGGTTCTACAGGGCTTCCTCAAGTTTTATTGGCAATAGATATTTCAAAAGGAAAACCAGAAGAAAAAGTGTTGTTAAAACATCCTAATGGTTCTTCGGTCTCTCTGATTTTCTTAGTGGATACTGGAGCTGATGTTACTTTAATTCCCTTGCATTTGTGGCCTCAACAATGGCATTTGGTTCCTGCTGCGACTAATATAGTGGGTGTGGGGGGAATGCAAACTACAATGATAGCTCGGGATAAAATTGCATTTTATTTTAAAGATGGGACGTCAGTTTCAACACGATCATATGTAATCAACTTGCCGGTAGCATTATTAGGTCGAGATGTGTTATCTCAAATGGGAGCCCGATTGGTATCAAATTTTGGGGAGCGACCACTGATGAGCAGCCGGACAAGCCCCTATTAAAGCTCACATGGCTTGTTAAGTCCCCTGTGTGGGTAGCTCAGTGGCCGCTATCTCATGATAGGCTGCAAATAGTGAAACAATTAGTTGATGAGCAATTAAAGGCAGGACACATAGTGCCTTCAACTAGCCCATGGAATGCCCCAATTTTTACTATTCCGAAAAAGTCGGGAAGATGGCGTCTGTTACATGATCTTAGAGCCGTTAATGCTGTTATGCAGGATATGGGAGCGTTACAACCTGGTTTGCCATCTCCAGTAATGATACCCAAAGACTGGGATTTGTTTATAGTGGACTTGAAAGATTGTTTTTTCACAATCCCATTACATCCAGAAGATTCAGAAAAATTTGCCTTCTCGGTTCCGGCTATTAACAAGCAGGAGCCTGCAAAACGTTTTCAATGGGTAGTATTGCCCCAAGGTATGAAAAATTCTCCAACGATATGTCAAAATTTTGTTGCTTGGGCTTTGCAACCTGTTAGGCAAAAATATCCCTTTTTATTAGTGTATCATTATATGGATGATATACTAGTAGCTGGGGAGCAATTGGAAATAGATCAAGTATGAACAGATTTGGTATATATGTTGGAGCAAAAGGGTTTGAAAATAGCTCCGGAAAAAATACAAAAATCATCTCCATGGAATTACTTGGGGTGGCAGATAACCAATAATGCAGTGAGACCCCAGAAAGTGACTATACATACTAACATAAAAACATTAACTGATGTCCAAAAATTAATTGGAGATATCCAGTGGGTTCGATCACTGACAGGGATTACAAATGATGCTCTTCAACCATTAATGGATTTATTGGGAACCACTTGTTCAACAAATGATAAACGGCATTTAAATAGTAATCAGAAAAGAGCATTGGATAAAATAGTGGAAAAAATCTTAACAGCTAATGTTGTCCGTTATATAGCAGATAAACCTTTAGAATTAATTTTGATTAATTCTGGCCAGGAACGGAAACACCCATTATGTCTTTTGGGACAGACAGAACAAAAGTTTCAAATCATAGAATGGATATTTTTACCGTATCAACCGAAAAATACTATAACCACTAGACTTGAGCTGTTTGGTCAATTGATTATGAAAGGCAGGAAAAGATGTTTGGAATTGTCTGGGACTGAACCTTCACGAATTTACCTGCCAATTAATAAGGGATATTTGGATTGGCTTATGGAACATTCAGAACCTATTAGGATTGCATTAGCAGATTTTATGGGAGAAATCAACAACGCATACCCGATTAGCAAATTGATTCCTTTGATGCAAAACAAACCTTTGAACAGATACCGATGCGATCTGAAACGCCAGTGAAAGGCATTACATTTTTTACAGATGCAGGAAAGAAATCTGGTAGGGCTGCTATTACCTGGCAAAAGCGAGGACAATGGAACCAGAAGTTAATATTTACACAGCCGGGTGATTCATTACAAACTATGGAGCTACGAGCAGTGGTTTGGGTATTTCAACAATATACATCACAGCCTATTAATATAGTTTCTGATTCATTATATGTTGTAGGTACTGTTTGTAGAATAGAACGGGCTATGATAGAAGTTAAAAATGCGGTTTTGTATGCTTTACTGTTACAATTGCTGTACCTGTTGGAACAACGAGAGCATAAGTATTTTATTACTCATATACGAAGCCATCAACCTAATAACGACAATTTAATATTCCTCTGTCTGATGCACAAGGTATAATCAATTCTTGTCCAGATTGTCAAAAACAAGGTATGGGGTTAGGATTTGGAATAAACTCCAGAGGGCTTCAAGCCTTACAATTATGGCAAATGGAAGTGACCCATATTCCAGAGTCTGGGCGATTGAAATATGTGCATGTCTTAGTAGATACTTTTTCTATGGCCATATGGGCCACGGCACAGACCGGGGAATCTGCAAAACACGTAATTAAACACATGTATGCTGCTATAATGGCATTAGGGGTACCTCAAATGCTAAAAACAGATAATGGGCCAGCTTATGTCTCTCAAAAATTTAAACGTTTTTGTGTTCAATGGGGAATCCGTCATACTACGGGTATCCCACATTCTCCAACGGGTCAGGCAATCATTGAGCGTTCTCATGCAACCTTGAAGTCCCTTTTGCAAAAACAAAAAAATCCTCCTTTTTGGGAGGAGATGTATTGCCCCCTAGTAAAAGAATTCACTGGGAGCGCTGGGAGTCCCGCTTGTCTACGAGGGGGGATGTGGCAAAGCGCCGGCTTGGCTGCCTCGGGAAGGCTCTCCTCTGGGCTCTTGCGTAGCTGTCAGACAATATTGATGCGTGCGAGTGCAGGTAAACGAGGATCCAAAATGCAGAGGAGCCAAACGACCCCTCGGCCAGATCGCTACATTCCCAGCCGTCGTGCTCTGAGGATGGAGGTGGCCAAGTTCCTCCTGAGCCAAGAGCAGGACCCTGCCTTGGTGTCACCCACCAAGAAGGTGAGCGTGTTGCTGAGTTGCAGGGACTGCGCTGCTCCCTCCCAAACGCCCTCGCGGCCTTTCCCAGGGAAGCAAACTGTAAGTTCTGTCGCGTGGTTGCGTGAGGCTGACAGCCCCGAGCGCCGCTGCCTCCAGCTCTGCCCTTGAGGAGCCGGGGATGAGGTTGGAGCTGTAGGGCCTGGGAATGGAACAGGGACGCGGGACCCTGAGTGAAGCTGTTCTGTAGGGACGTGTCCCTGGGAAGAGCCTCTGGCCCTTGTGGGAGCCAAACACAGCTTTGCTCCGTTTTAAAGCCTCATCGGCCCAGGGTACAGAGCTCCTAGGCTGTGAGCCTGTGCCCAGGGACACTGCTGGCGGGAGCTGTTCCAGCACAATGTCTGCGTGGGGAGCCGCTCTGGAACGTGTCTGCTGGGTTCTGAAATCTCTGTAGGAAACATTTGGTTCCTTGTGGCTGTGGCTTTGTCCGCTGGCCGTGAGACGCTGACCTGGCCGCTCTTCTGTGCTCAGATGTGAGCAGGAGAGCTTGCTGGTGTCTGAGGAAAAAACCCTTGGAGCTGTGTCACGGGTTAGCCCCAGCCCGGCTGATTTCAGCAGCTAAAACCGTGCAGTTGCGCTCCCAAATCCCTCCACTCCCCACACCCCTAGAAAGGGGGAAAGGGAAATGAGAGGAATGAGACTTGTGAGTTGGAAACTAAAACCGCAGCTTTAATTAAAATTACAATAATAATAATAATAATAACGGTTATTGATCTTATTAGGAGTGGTAATATATATATATATATATATACACACAAATATCTGAGATCGCGCCCTCGATGACTCAACGTCACCACAGATCCTGCAGAGCAGAATCGAGGGAATGGCTCCACAGCCAGGAGGGAGCTGAGCTCAGGAACTGGAGTCAGGAACACGCGGGTCCAGGGTCGGGGGCAAACAGAGAGACGAGGTCCTCAGCGGCCGTCACAGAGGAGGGGGCCGACCCTCGTGGTCTTTGGGTTTCAAAGCGAGGGTGACGTAGATGGGATACAATCCTCTGTTGGTCGCTTTGGGGTCACCTGTCCTGTTCGACCTGCCTTGACAGGAGCGCCAGAAAACCTACAAGGAGCTCATTTCGCGCCACGGCTCCGCAGAGAATCAGCTGGTGATCTGGAAGTATCCAGCCATGTCCAAGGTCACTGAGCTGCAAGGTAGGCAGGGCCCTTTGCCTGGGGCAGGGAGGGCTGCTGGCGGCTGAAGGAGATGTGATCCTTGGGTGGAGCGGAGCGGTGGCCCGAGCTGGAGCTCGGCTGGTGCGGGCTGCTGAGCAGAGGCGTGTGCTGCTCGAGGGAGGCCCTCCTGGGGGCTGCTGAAGGAACGCTGTTGGTGCAAATGCCCGCCTGGGCTGTGAATTCCTGCTGCTGCAGCCCGGTGCGGGGCCAGCTCTGCGAGCTGCTGGGGTTCCCGGGGCCCACGCAGTAAATGTGAGCGTGGTGGCAGAAGCAGAGGGAGCGGGGCGTGCGCCGAGCGGCCCGTCCCTGAGCGCACACCTCCTCTTCAGGTCACACGGCGAGAGTCTTGAGCATGGCTCTGAGCCCCGATGGCGAAACAGTGGCCTCAGCTGCTGCGGATGAAACGCTGCGACTCTGGCGCTGCTTTGCGGTGGATCCCATCAGGAAGAAGGAGAGAGAGAAGGCAGACATAGTCCAGAGCAGCTTCATTCGCCAGGCCATACAATGAGGGCATGGGGGTGGGGGGGAGCGGGGAAACCTGGTTTCTCCTGTGCATAGTTTCAATGGTTTACCCTGTACATAGCTTAAATGTTAATAAATGTTAATTAACGTTTTAAAATTAACCAAGTGCTTTCCTTTGTCTTTTTTATGGAGTCTGCTGGAAGAGAAGGCCGTGGCTGATGGGAGCAAGCCCAGCGTGGATGCGGAGGACGAGTCCCGCGGTGTCCCAGCAGGACGGTCTCCAAGCCTGGGTCCCCTGCCTTCCTGCGCGCCGAGGAGGTTGCAGCGCCCTGCGCCCTGCGTGCTGCTCACAGAGACAGCCCTGGGGTGACGGCTGGGACGTCAGCGACTCGGGAGCGATCGCAGGGAAGCGTCTGCCGAACCACCGAGCCCAGAGTCATTTCCACTGCCTCGTGGGATGTACGAAGGCTCTCCAGATCAACCTGGAAGGAGACCTTCTGCAGCTGCAGCTCCTCTTGATCCTGTTGCAGCTGGTCCATGTCCTGCTTCAGTTGAGGCCACGGAGATGATCTGAGGGCTGGAGCACTTTTCTTCGAGGCTGCCCACCTGCCAAAACTTTTCTGTTGTTTCCACCATTTCTAGTGAGCTTCCACCTAGGGGCACTGAACCTCCAGTGAATGTGGTAACTGTATTTATTGCTGATGGGTGGAGAAGGAATTCTTGCTTCACATGCCCAAACTCAGCTGCACGTGCCCAGCTGGGGTGGCCTGGAAACGGTAGGGTTGGGTCCTTATTATTCCAGCTCTCCCAGTTCCTGAAAGAACTCCTGGCATTGTTCTTCATGCTTCAGAAAGCGACCCTTCAGTTCAGTCAGCTTCTCTTGCACCATTTGCAGGGGTCCTTTCTGCTCCCTACGTTCTTCTGTCTGAGCCCTCCTCAAACATTCGCCTCAGGAGCATGGATTTGATCTCCTCATGCTCCTTCTCCAGCTCTCCTCTCCTTTCTACCGCTTGTCTTGTGTCTTTCAGGTTGTTCTCGACCTCTTCCAGCACCTCTGCCACTTGTGCGAGTTTCCTTTTCAGGGCAGCATTTTCCCCTTGAAGCTCTTCTGTCAAACCCACCTGCCTACGGAGGTGAGCGTTTTCCTGGGCCAGGCAGGAGTAGGCATTCCTGATCTTGGTGAGCAGCACCCGCAGTGCCTCACACATTTGGTAGTCGGTGCTGGCAAGGGAGTCCTCTTCATCTCCAACCACTCGAGCCTGAAGCTCCTCCGCCACGTCCGGTGTGAATCACAGAAATCACGAGGTTAGAAAAGACCCACAGGATCCCTGCCCCCGCCATGGCTGCGGCGGCTCGATGCTGCAACAGCTTCACAGAAAGCCTGGGCAGTGAGGCTGAACGGCATCGATGTGGAAGAGGCAAAGATCCTGAGCCTCAGTGGAAAGGCTCCGAGCCCTGCGGCAGGTGAGGGACAGGCTCTGGGTGAGTCGACTCGGCTGGAGAGCCCTGGGCAGGGGAACAGCGGCACAGAGGCTCCGCATTTGGAGGCATCGACCGGCTTCTGGGAGCTGCTGTGCACACCGGGCTCTCCCTAATCCTTAGCTGTCCAGCGGCTGAGGGGCTGTGTGACAGCTCCAGAGAACTGATTTACCAGAGCTGGTTCAGCAGTTCACCCCGGCAGTGCTGTTAGCGCCCTGCACTCTTCTGAGCATGGCTCTGCTCTCAGGGCTGCATTTTCCCCGGGAGGGATTTCTCCTCGGGTGAGCAGGGCTTAGCTGGGAGGAAACGGGACCTCCGGTTAACAGAAGTGTTTCTCTGCACACAGGCTTTCAGAACAACGTCACAGCGCTCTGCGGGCACGAGGTGATGCCTGGGTGCGGCAGGAGGAAGGGCAGATACATTCCCTGCGCGCCAGAGCGGGTCCTGGATGCCCCAGACATCCATGATGACTATTGTAAGTGGGCTGCGATGTCGCGTGCTGGGCATTGAGATCGTTGTGTAGCGCAGTGCGGTTCCTAGGCCAGCGTGGTCTGAGGAACTGGAGCTCTGCCTGGGCTGTTTCGGTCTCTTCTGCCCTCGGGCTGGCATGGACCACTTCTGGGGTGAAGCCTTGTAGGAGCAGTGGTCCCGAGTGCTGGGCAGGTGGCTTGGACTGGGGCTGGGGGACACGCATACCTGGTGAAGGTGGAATAGGGTTGGACTCGGTGATCCGGTGGGTCTCTTCCAACCTGGTTATTCTATGATTCTATGATGAGCACCGGTGAAGGGCAGGGCTCTCCAGGGCAGCGCAGGGTGGCCTGCATTGCATTGCTCTTCCAAACCGTAGATCTGAATCTCCTGGACTGGAGCTCTCAAAACCTCCTGGCGCTGGCTCTGGACACCACTGTCTACCTGTGGCACCACGTCTCTGGGGAGATCATCAACCTCATGGAGACAGAGCACGTAGCTGATTACGTTTCCTCTGTGTCGTGGGGTAACGGAGGCAGCTGCCTGGCTGTTGGCTTGAGCAACGGTGAGGTCCAGGTGAGTGCAGGAGTCGAGCTGGAGCTGTTTAGGGGTTGCTGGAGCTGTGGGGCCTTGGGACGAAGGCTTGGCTGGCGCTAGAAGGATGCAACGCGCTCCGACTTGCCTGGTGTGGGCTGGAGATGTCCTCCGGCAGTGAGCAGCTGCGGCAGTGAGGCAGAGCTTGGGTTTGGGGTTCCTGACCCCTGGCTTTCTCCTTCCGTTCTGCGGGCAGGAGATACAAATTGTTCCCTGCTCCCAGAGTGAGCAGGCTGAATGGCAGAGCCTGCGGGCTGCGGTTTGGAGGGCAAAGCAACGGGGCTGGCGTTTCCTGGCCCTCTGGAGAACTTGTTGTTCTGCTTCCCTAGCTGTGGGACGTGGAGCGTCGGAAACGTGTCCGCACGCTGAGCAGCCACGTGTCCCGTGTCGGGTGTCTCAGCTGGAACAGCTACATCCTGTCCAGGTGAAGCAGTGGGTGGGGTTGGAAGGGCGGAGCGGAGCTGGTGCAGATCCTTGTGGATGTGCTCGGCTCACGCCAAGAGCCCGGATCTGCCGGCAGCACCGGTGTGAAACCCTGCGGCAGGTGCAGCCGTCCTGCCCCAGCGCCAGGATGGCTTTTCCCAGCACTGTGTGCAGCCTGACCCTGTGAGCCTTCTCTCTGCAGCGGGGCTCGCAGCGGCTGCATCCAGCACCACGACGTCAGAGTCGCTCAGCACCAGGTGGCCACGCTTGCTGGTCACACGCGGGAGGTGTGTGGCCTCAAGTGGTCTCCAAACGGCCGCTTCCTCGCCAGTGGTGGTGACGACCACGTGGTGAACATCTGGCCGAGCAGCCAGGGGGGCCGTGGAGGATTTGCTCCAGCGCAGAGCTTCCGTCAGCACCAGGGTGCTGTCAAGGTGAGCGCGGGGCAGCTGTGGGCACGCGTTTGTGTGCGAGGCAGCCGTGCGGCACTGCCTGCGCGCAGGGTGCTCGTTGCACGCCTCAGGCTGACCCCTCTTCTGGCAGGCTGTGGCGTGGTGTCCGTGGCAGCCCAGCGTTCTGGCCACTGGAGGCGGAGGCGGCGACAAACGCATCTGCCTCTGGAACGTGTCTTCTGGCACCTGCCTGGGCAATATCGATGCCCGCTCCCAGGTGAGACGTGAGCGTCGGCTTGGATGTAAACAGCTTCTGGTGGGACGCCTGAGCGGAGCTGCTGGCTCCTGAGGCCCTGAGGCAGGGCCGAGGAGGGGGCCGTGCTCCTCTCGGGGTGCTGAGCATCGGCACGAGCAGCTCGTCTTCCCTGCATTGCCGCCTCCTGCCAGGTCTGTTCCATCATGTGGTCGACCACCTACAAGGAGCTCATTTCGCGCCACGGCTCCGCAGAGAATCAGCTGGTGATCTGGAAGTATCCAGCCATGTCCAAGGTCACTGAGCTGCAAGGTAGGCAGGGCCCTTTGCCTGGGGCAGGGAGGGCTGCTGGCGGCTGAAGGAGATGTGATCCTTGGGTGGAGCGGAGCGGTGGCCCGAGCTGGAGCTCGGCTGGTGCAGGCTGCTGAGCAGAGGCGTGTGCTGCTCGAGGGAGGCCCTCCTGGGGGCTGCTGAAGGAACGCTGTTGGTGCAAATGCCCGCCTGGGCTGTGAATTCCTGCTGCTGCAGCCCGGTGCGGGGCCAGCTCTGCGAGCTGCTGGGGTTCCCGGGGCCCACGCAGTAAATGTGAGCGTGGTGGCAGAAGCAGAGGGAGCGGGGCGTGCGCCGAGCGGCCCGTCCCTGAGCGCACACCTCCTCTTCAGGTCACACGGCGAGAGTCTTGAGCATGGCTCTGAGCCCCGATGGCGAAACAGTGGCCTCGGCTGCTGCGGATGAAACGCTGCGACTCTGGCGCTGCTTTGCGGTGGATCCCATCAGGAAGAAGGAGAGAGAGAAGGCAGACAGAGTCCAGAGCAGCTTCATTCGCCAGGCCATACGATGAGGGCATGGGGGTGGGGGGGGAGCGGGGAAACCTGGTTTCTCCTGTGCATAGTTTCAATGGTTTACCCTGTACATAGTTTAAATGTTAATAAATGTTAATTAAGGTTTTAAAATTAACCAAGTGCTTTCCTTTGTCTTTTTTATGGAGTCTGCTGGAAGAGAAGGCCGTGGCTGATGGGAGCAAGCCCAGCGTGGATGCGGAGGACGAGTCCCGCGGTGTCCCAGCAGGACGGTCTCCAAGCCTGGGTCCCCTGCCTTCCTGCGCGCCGAGGAGGTTGCAGCGCCCTGCGCCCTGCGTGCTGCTCACAGAGACAGCCCTGGGGTGACGGCTGGGACGTCAGCGACTCGGGAGCGATCGCAGGGAAGTGTCTGCCGAACCACCGAGCCCAGAGTCATTTCCACTGCCTCGTGGGATGTACGAAGGCTCTCCAGATCAACCTGGAAGGAGACCTTCTGCAGCTGCATCTCCTCTTGATCCCATTTGAGCTGGTCCATGTCCTGCTTCAGCTGAGCCTTCTCCATCTCCATGGCCTCCTGGGATGTACGAAGGCTCTCCAGATCAACCTGGAAGGAGACCTTCTGCAGCTGCATCTCCTCTTGATCCCGTTGCAGCTGGTCCATGTCCGGCTTCAATTGGGCCTTCTCCATCTCCACTGCCTCCTGGGATGTACGAAGGCTCTCCAGATCAACCTGGAAGGAGACCTTCTGCAGCTGCAGCTCCTCTTGATCCTGTTGCAGCTGGTCCATGTCCTGCTTCAGTTGAGGCCACGGAGATGATCTGAGGGCTGGAGCACTTTTCTTCGAGGCTGCCCACCTGCCAAAACTTTTCTGTTGTTTCCACCATTTCTAGTGAGCTTCCACCTAGGGGCACTGAACCTCCAGTGAATGTGGTAACTGTATTTATTGCTGATGGGTGGAGAAGGAATTCTTGCTTCACATGCCCAAACTCAGCTGCACGTGCCCAGCTGGGGTGGCCTGGAAACGGTAGGGTTGGGTCCTTATTATTCCAGCTCTCCCAGTTCCTGAAAGAACTCCTGGCATTGTTCTTCATGCTTCAGAAAGCGACCCTTCAGTTCAGTCAGCTTCTCTTGCACCATTTGCAGGGGTCCTTTCTGCTCCCTACGTTCTTCTGTCTGAGCCCTCCTCAAACATTCGCCTCAGGAGCATGGATTTGATCTCCTCATGCTCCTTCTCCAGCTCTCCTCTCCTTTCTACCGCTTGTCTTGTGTCTTTCAGGTTGTTCTCGACCTCTTCCAGCACCTCTGCCACTTGTGCGAGTTTCCTTTTCAGGGCAGCATTTTCCCCTTGAAGCTCTTCTGTCAAACCCACCTGCCTACGGAGGTGAGCGTTTTCCTGGGCCAGGCAGGAGTAGGCATTCCTGATCTTGGTGAGCAGCACCCGCAGTGCCTCACACATTTGGTAGTCGGTGCTGGCAAGGGAGTCCTCTTCATCTCCAACCACTCGAGCCTGAAGCTCCTCCGCCACGTCCGGTGTGAATCACAGAAATCACGAGGTTAGAAAAGACCCACAGGATCCCTGCCCCCGCCATGGCTGCGGCGGCTCGATGCTGCAACAGCTTCACAGAAAGCCTGGGCAGTGAGGCTGAACGGCATCGATGTGGAAGAGGCAAAGATCCTGAGCCTCAGTGGAAAGGCTCCGAGCCCTGCGGCAGGTGAGGGACAGGCTCTGGGTGAGTCGACTCGGCTGGAGAGCCCTGGGCAGGGGAACAGCGGCACAGAGGCTCCGCATTTGGAGGCATCGACCGGCTTCTGGGAGCTGCTGTGCACACCGGGCTCTCCCTAATCCTTAGGTGTCCAGCGGCTGAGGGGCTGTGTGACAGCTCCAGAGAACTGATTTACCAGAGCTGGTTCAGCAGTTCACCCCGGCAGTGCCGTTAGCGCCCTGCACTCTTCTGAGCGTGGCTCTGCTCTCAGGGCTGCATTTTCCCCGGGAGGGATTTCTCCTCGGGTGAGCAGGGCTTAGCTGGGAGGAAACGGGACCTCCGGTTAACAGAAGTGTTTCTCTGCACACAGGCTTTCAGAACAATGTCACAGCGCTCTGCGGTCATGAGGTGATGCCTGGGTGCGGCAGGAGGAAGGGCAGATACATTCCCTGCGCGCCAGAGCGGGTCCTGGATGCCCCAGACATCCGTGATGACTATTGTAAGTGGGCTGCGATGTCGCGTGCTGGGCATTGAGATCGTTGTGTAGCGCAGTGCGGTTCCTAGGCCAGCGTGGTCTGAGGAACTGGAGCTCTGCCTGGGCTGTTTCGGTCTCTTCTGCCCTCGGGCTGGCATGGACCACTTCTGGGGTGAAGCCTTGTAGGAGCAGTGGTCCCGAGTGCTGGGCAGGTGGCTTGGACTGGGGCTGGGGGACACGCATACCTGGTGAAGGTGGAATAGGGTTGGACTCGGTGATCCGGTGGGTCTCTTCCAACCTGGTTATTCTATGATTCTATGATGAGCACCGGTGAAGGGCAGGGCTCTCCAGGGCAGCGCAGGGTGGCCTGCATTGCATTGCTCTTCCAAACCGTAGATCTGAATCTCCTGGACTGGAGCTCTCAAAACCTCCTGGCGCTGGCTCTGGACACCACTGTCTACCTGTGGCACCACGTCTCTGGGGAGATCATCAACCTCATGGAGACAGAGCACGTAGCTGATTACGTTTCCTCTGTGTCGTGGGGTAACGGAGGCAGCTGCCTGGCTGTTGGCTTGAGCAACGGTGAGGTCCAGGTGAGTGCAGGAGTCGAGCTGGAGCTGTTTAGGGGTTGCTGGAGCTGTGGGGCCTTGGGACGAAGGCTTGGCTGGCGCTAGAAGGATGCAACGCGCTCCGACTTGCCTGGTGTGGGCTGGAGATGTCCTCCGGCAGTGAGCAGCTGCGGCAGTGAGGCAGAGCTTGGGTTTGGGGTTCCTGACCCCTGGCGTTCTCCTTCCGTTCTGCGGGCAGGGGATACAAATTGTTCCCTGCTCCCAGAGTGAGCAGGCTGAATGGCAGAGCCTGCGCGCTGCAGTTTGTAGGGCAAAGCAACGGGGCTGGCGTTTCCTGGCCCTCTGGAGAACTTGTTGTTCTGCTTCCCTAGCTGTGGGACGTGGAGCGTCGGAAACGTGTCCGCACGCTGAGCAGCCACGTGTCCCGTGTCGGGTGTCTCAGCTGGAACAGCTACATCCTGTCCAGGTGAAGCAGTGGGTGGGGTTGGAAGGGCGGAGCGGAGCTGGTGCAGATCCTTGTGGATGTGCTCGGCTCACGCCAAGAGCCCGGATCTGCCGGCAGCACCGGTGTGAAACCCTGCGGCAGGTGCAGCCGTCCTGCCCCAGCGCCAGGATGGCTTTTCCCAGCACTGTGTGCAGCCTGACCCTGTGAGCCTTCTCTCTGCAGCGGGGCTCGCAGCGGCTGCATCCAGCACCACGACGTCAGAGTCGCTCAGCACCAGGTGGCCACGCTTGCTGGTCACACGCGGGAGGTGTGTGGCCTCAAGTGGTCTCCAAACGGCCGCTTCCTCGCCAGTGGTGGTGACGACCACGTGGTGAACATCTGGCCGAGCAGCCAGGGGGGCCGTGGAGGATTTGCTCCAGCGCAGAGCTTCCGTCAGCACCAGGGTGCTGTCAAGGTGAGCGCGGGGCAGCTGTGGGCACGCGTTTGTGTGCGAGGCAGCCGTGCGGCACTGCCTGCGCGCAGGGTGCTCGTTGCACGCCTCAGGCTGACCCCTCTTCTGGCAGGCTGTGGCGTGGTGTCCGTGGCAGCCCAGCGTTCTGGCCACTGGAGGCGGAGGCGGCGACAAACGCATCCGCCTCTGGAACGTGTCTTCTGGCACCTGCCTGGGCAATATCGATGCCCGCTCCCAGGTGAGACGTGAGCGTCGGCTTGGATGTAAACAGCTTGTGGTGGGACGCCTGAGCGGAGCTGCTGGCTCCTGAGGCCCCGAGGCAGGGCCGAGGAGGGGGCCGTGCTCCTCTCGGGGTGCTGAGCATCGGCACGAGCAGCTCGTCTTCCCTGCATTGCCGCCTCCTGCCAGGTCTGTTCCATCATGTGGTCGACCACCTACAAGGAGCTCATTTCGCGCCACGGCTCCGCAGAGAATCAGCTGGTGATCTGGAAGTATCCAGCCATGTCCAAGGTCACTGAGCTGCAAGGTAGGCAGGGCCCTTTGCCTGGGGCAGGGAGGGCTGCTGGCGGCTGAAGGAGATGTGATCCTTGGGTGGAGCGGAGCGGTGGCCCGAGCTGGAGCTCGGCTGGTGCGGGCTGCTGAGCAGAGGCGTGTGCTGCTCGAGGGAGGCCCTCCTGGGGGCTGCTGAAGGAACGCTGTTGGTGCAAATGCCCGCCTGGGCTGTGAATTCCTGCTGCTGCAGCCCGGTGCGGGGCCAGCTCTGCGAGCTGCTGGGGTTCCCGGGGCCCACGCAGTAAATGTGAGCGTGGTGGCAGAAGCAGAGGGAGCGGGGCGTGCGCCGAGCGGCCCGTCCCTGAGCGCACACCTCCTCTTCAGGTCACACGGCGAGAGTCTTGAGCATGGCTCTGAGCCCCGATGGCGAAACAGTGGCCTCGGCTGCTGCGGATGAAACGCTGCGACTCTGGCGCTGCTTTGCGGTGGATCCCATCAGGAAGAAGGAGAGAGAGAAGGCAGACATAGTCCAGAGCAGCTTCATTCGCCAGGCCATACGATGAGGGCATGGGGGTGGGGGGGGAGCGGGGAAACCTGGTTTCTCCTGTGCATAGTTTCAATGGTTTACCCTGTACATAGTTTAAATGTTAATAAATGTTAATTAAGGTTTTAAAATTAACCAAGTGCTTTCCTTTGTCTTTTTTATGGAGTCTGCTGGAAGAGAAGGCCGTGGCTGATGGGAGCAAGCCCAGCGTGGATGCGGAGGACGAGTCCCGCGGTGTCCCAGCAGGACGGTCTCCAAGCCTGGGTCCCCTGCCTTCCTGCGCGCCGAGGAGGTTGCAGCGCCCTGCGCCCTGCGTGCTGCTCACAGAGACAGCCCTGGGGTGACGGCTGGGACGTCAGCGACTCGGGAGCGATCGCAGGGAAGCGTCTGCCGAACCACCGAGCCCAGAGTCATTTCCACTGCCTCGTGGGATGTACGAAGGCTCTCCAGATCAACCTGGAAGGAGACCTTCTGCAGCTGCATCTCCTCTTGATCCCATTTGAGCTGGTCCATGTCCTGCTTCAGCTGAGCCTTCTCCATCTCCATGGCCTCCTGGGATGTACGAAGGCTCTCCAGATCAACCTGGAAGGAGACCTTCTGCAGCTGCATCTCCTCTTGATCCCGTTGCAGCTGGTCCATGTCCGGCTTCAATTGGGCCTTCTCCATCTCCACTGCCTCCTGGGATGTACGAAGGCTCTCCAGATCAACCTGGAAGGAGACCTTCTGCAGCTGCAGCTCCTCTTGATCCTGTTGCAGCTGGTCCATGTCCTGCTTCAGTTGAGGCCACGGAGATGATCTGAGGGCTGGAGCACTTTTCTTCGAGGCTGCCCACCTGCCAAAACTTTTCTGTTGTTTCCACCATTTCTAGTGAGCTTCCACCTAGGGGCACTGAACCTCCAGTGAATGTGGTAACTGTATTTATTGCTGATGGGTGGAGAAGGAATTCTTGCTTCACATGCCCAAACTCAGCTGCACGTGCCCAGCTGGGGTGGCCTGGAAACGGTAGGGTTGGGTCCTTATTATTCCAGCTCTCCCAGTTCCTGAAAGAACTCCTGGCATTGTTCTTCATGCTTCAGAAAGCGACCCTTCAGTTCAGTCAGCTTCTCTTGCACCATTTGCAGGGGTCCTTTCTGCTCCCTACGTTCTTCTGTCTGAGCCCTCCTCAAACATTCGCCTCAGGAGCATGGATTTGATCTCCTCATGCTCCTTCTCCAGCTCTCCTCTCCTTTCTACCGCTTGTCTTGTGTCTTTCAGGTTGTTCTCGACCTCTTCCAGCACCTCTGCCACTTGTGCGAGTTTCCTTTTCAGGGCAGCATTTTCCCCTTGAAGCTCTTCTGTCAAACCCACCTGCCTACGGAGGTGAGCGTTTTCCTGGGCCAGGCAGGAGTAGGCATTCCTGATCTTGGTGAGCAGCACCCGCAGTGCCTCACACATTTGGTAGTCGGTGCTGGCAAGGGAGTCCTCTTCATCTCCAACCACTCGAGCCTGAAGCTCCTCCGCCACGTCCGGTGTGAATCACAGAAATCACGAGGTTAGAAAAGACCCACAGGATCCCTGCCCCCGCCATGGCTGCGGCGGCTCGATGCTGCAACAGCTTCACAGAAAGCCTGGGCAGTGAGGCTGAACGGCATCGATGTGGAAGAGGCAAAGATCCTGAGCCTCAGTGGAAAGGCTCCGAGCCCTGCGGCAGGTGAGGGACAGGCTCTGGGTGAGTCGACTCGGCTGGAGAGCCCTGGGCAGGGGAACAGCGGCACAGAGGCTCCGCATTTGGAGGCATCGACCGGCTTCTGGGAGCTGCTGTGCACACCGGGCTCTCCCTAATCCTTAGCTGTCCAGCGGCTGAGGGGCTGTGTGACAGCTCCAGAGAACTGATTTACCAGAGCTGGTTCAGCAGTTCACCCCGGCAGTGCTGTTAGCGCCCTGCACTCTTCTGAGCATGGCTCTGCTCTCAGGGCTGCATTTTCCCCGGGAGGGATTTCTCCTCGGGTGAGCAGGGCTTAGCTGGGAGGAAACGGGACCTCCGGTTAACAGAAGTGTTTCTCTGCACACAGGCTTTCAGAACAACGTCACAGCGCTCTGCGGGCACGAGGTGATGCCTGGGTGCGGCAGGAGGAAGGGCAGATACATTCCCTGCGCGCCAGAGCGGGTCCTGGATGCCCCAGACATCCATGATGACTATTGTAAGTGGGCTGCGATGTCGCGTGCTGGGCATTGAGATCGTTGTGTAGCGCAGTGCGGTTCCTAGGCCAGCGTGGTCTGAGGAACTGGAGCTCTGCCTGGGCTGTTTCGGTCTCTTCTGCCCTCGGGCTGGCATGGACCACTTCTGGGGTGAAGCCTTGTAGGAGCAGTGGTCCCGAGTGCTGGGCAGGTGGCTTGGACTGGGGCTGGGGGACACGCATACCTGGTGAAGGTGGAATAGGGTTGGACTCGGTGATCCGGTGGGTCTCTTCCAACCTGGTTATTCTATGATTCTATGATGAGCACCGGTGAAGGGCAGGGCTCTCCAGGGCAGCGCAGGGTGGCCTGCATTGCATTGCTCTTCCAAACCGTAGATCTGAATCTCCTGGACTGGAGCTCTCAAAACCTCCTGGCGCTGGCTCTGGACACCACTGTCTACCTGTGGCACCACGTCTCTGGGGAGATCATCAACCTCATGGAGACAGAGCACGTAGCTGATTACGTTTCCTCTGTGTCGTGGGGTAACGGAGGCAGCTGCCTGGCTGTTGGCTTGAGCAACGGTGAGGTCCAGGTGAGTGCAGGAGTCGAGCTGGAGCTGTTTAGGGGTTGCTGGAGCTGTGGGGCCTTGGGACGAAGGCTTGGCTGGCGCTAGAAGGATGCAACGCGCTCCGACTTGCCTGGTGTGGGCTGGAGATGTCCTCAGGCAGTGAGCAGCTGCGGCAGTGAGGCAGAGCTTGGGTTTGGGGTTCCTGACCCCTGGCTTTCTCCTTCCGTTCTGCGGGCAGGAGATACAAATTGTTCCCTGCTCCCAGAGTGAGCAGGCTGAATGGCAGAGCCTGCGGGCTGCGGTTTGGAGGGCAAAGCAACGGGGCTGGCGTTTCCTGGCCCTCTGGAGAACTTGTTGTTCTGCTTCCCTAGCTGTGGGACGTGGAGCGTCGGAAACGTGTCCGCACGCTGAGCAGCCACGTGTCCCGTGTCGGGTGTCTCAGCTGGAACAGCTACATCCTGTCCAGGTGAAGCAGTGGGTGGGGTTGGAAGGGCGGAGCGGAGCTGGTGCAGATCCTTGTGGATGTGCTCGGCTCACGCCAAGAGCCCGGATCTGCCGGCAGCACCGGTGTGAAACCCTGCGGCAGGTGCAGCCGTCCTGCCCCAGCGCCAGGATGGCTTTTCCCAGCACTGTGTGCAGCCTGACCCTGTGAGCCTTCTCTCTGCAGCGGGGCTCGCAGCGGCTGCATCCAGCACCACGACGTCAGAGTCGCTCAGCACCAGGTGGCCACGCTTGCTGGTCACACGCGGGAGGTGTGTGGCCTCAAGTGGTCTCCAAACGGCCGCTTCCTCGCCAGTGGTGGTGACGACCACGTGGTGAACATCTGGCCGAGCAGCCAGGGGGGCCGTGGAGGATTTGCTCCAGCGCAGAGCTTCCGTCAGCACCAGGGTGCTGTCAAGGTGAGCGCGGGGCAGCTGTGGGCACGCGTTTGTGTGCGAGGCAGCCGTGCGGCACTGCCTGCGCGCAGGGTGCTCGTTGCACGCCTCAGGCTGACCCCTCTTCTGGCAGGCTGTGGCGTGGTGTCCGTGGCAGCCCAGCGTTCTGGCCACTGGAGGCGGAGGCGGCGACAAACGCATCCGCCTCTGGAACGTGTCTTCTGGCACCTGCCTGGGCAATATCGATGCCCGCTCCCAGGTGAGACGTGAGCGTCGGCTTGGATGTAAACAGCTTGTGGTGGGACGCCTGAGCGGAGCTGCTGGCTCCTGAGGCCCCGAGGCAGGGCCGAGGAGGGGGCCGTGCTCCTCTCGGGGTGCTGAGCATCGGCACGAGCAGCTCGTCTTCCCTGCATTGCCGCCTCCTGCCAGGTCTGTTCCATCATGTGGTCGACCACCTACAAGGAGCTCATTTCGCGCCACGGCTCCGCAGAGAATCAGCTGGTGATCTGGAAGTATCCAGCCATGTCCAAGGTCACTGAGCTGCAAGGTAGGCAGGGCCCTTTGCCTGGGGCAGGGAGGGCTGCTGGCGGCTGAAGGAGATGTGATCCTTGGGTGGAGCGGAGCGGTGGCCCGAGCTGGAGCTCGGCTGGTGCGGGCTGCTGAGCAGAGGCGTGTGCTGCTCGAGGGAGGCCCTCCTGGGGGCTGCTGAAGGAACGCTGTTGGTGCAAATGCCCGCCTGGGCTGTGAATTCCTGCTGCTGCAGCCCGGTGCGGGGCCAGCTCTGCGAGCTGCTGGGGTTCCCGGGGCCCACGCAGTAAATGTGAGCGTGGTGGCAGAAGCAGAGGGAGCGGGGCGTGTGCCGAGCGGCCCGTCCCTGAGCGCACACCTCCTCTTCAGGTCACACGGCGAGAGTCTTGAGCATGGCTCTGAGCCCCGATGGCGAAACAGTGGCCTCGGCTGCTGCGGATGAAACGCTGCGACTCTGGCGCTGCTTTGCGGTGGATCCCATCAGGAAGAAGGAGAGAGAGAAGGCAGACATAGTCCAGAGCAGCTTCATTCGCCAGGCCATACGATGAGGGCATGGGGGTGGGGGGGAGCGGGGAAACCTGGTTTCTCCTGTACATAGTTTCAATGGTTTCCCCTGTACATAGTTTAAATGTTAATAAATGTTAATTAAGGTTTTAAAATTAACCAAGTGCTTTCCTTTGTCTTTTTTATGGAGTCTGCTGGAAGAGAAGGCCGTGGCTGATGGGAGCAAGCCCAGCGTGGATGCGGAGGACGAGTCCCGCGGTGTCCCAGCAGGACGGTCTCCAAGCCTGGGTCCCCTGCCTTCCTGCGCGCCGAGGAGGTTGCAGCGCCCTGCGCCCTGCGTGCTGCTCACAGAGACAGCCCTGGGGTGACGGCTGGGACGTCAGCGACTCGGGAGCGATCGCAGGGAAGCGTCTGCCGAACCACCGAGCCCAGAGTCATTTCCACTGCCTCGTGGGATGTACGAAGGCTCTCCAGATCAACCTGGAAGGAGACCTTCTGCAGCTGCATCTCCTCTTGATCCCATTTGAGCTGGTCCATGTCCTGCTTCAGCTGAGCCTTCTCCATCTCCATGGCCTCCTGGGATGTACGAAGGCTCTCCAGATCAACCTGGAAGGAGACCTTCTGCAGCTGCATCTCCTCTTGATCCCGTTGCAGCTGGTCCATGTCCGGCTTCAATTGGGCCTTCTCCATCTCCACTGCCTCCTGGGATGTACGAAGGCTCTCCAGATCAACCTGGAAGGAGACCTTCTGCAGCTGCAGCTCCTCTTGATCCTGTTGCAGCTGGTCCATGTCCTGCTTCAGTTGAGGCCACGGAGATGATCTGAGGGCTGGAGCACTTTTCTTCGAGGCTGCCCACCTGCCAAAACTTTTCTGTTGTTTCCACCATTTCTAGTGAGCTTCCACCTAGGGGCACTGAACCTCCAGTGAATGTGGTAACTGTATTTATTGCTGATGGGTGGAGAAGGAATTCTTGCTTCACATGCCCAAACTCAGCTGCACGTGCCCAGCTGGGGTGGCCTGGAAACGGTAGGGTTGGGTCCTTATTATTCCAGCTCTCCCAGTTCCTGAAAGAACTCCTGGCATTGTTCTTCATGCTTCAGAAAGCGACCCTTCAGTTCAGTCAGCTTCTCTTGCACCATTTGCAGGGGTCCTTTCTGCTCCCTACGTTCTTCTGTCTGAGCCCTCCTCAAACATTCGCCTCAGGAGCATGGATTTGATCTCCTCATGCTCCTTCTCCAGCTCTCCTCTCCTTTCTACCGCTTGTCTTGTGTCTTTCAGGTTGTTCTCGACCTCTTCCAGCACCTCTGCCACTTGTGCGAGTTTCCTTTTCAGGGCAGCATTTTCCCCTTGAAGCTCTTCTGTCAAACCCACCTGCCTACGGAGGTGAGCGTTTTCCTGGGCCAGGCAGGAGTAGGCATTCCTGATCTTGGTGAGCAGCACCCGCAGTGCCTCACACATTTGGTAGTCGGTGCTGGCAAGGGAGTCCTCTTCATCTCCAACCACTCGAGCCTGAAGCTCCTCCGCCACGTCCGGTGTGAATCACAGAAATCACGAGGTTAGAAAAGACCCACAGGATCCCTGCCCCCGCCATGGCTGCGGCGGCTCGATGCTGCAACAGCTTCACAGAAAGCCTGGGCAGTGAGGCTGAACGGCATCGATGTGGAAGAGGCAAAGATCCTGAGCCTCAGTGGAAAGGCTCCGAGCCCTGCGGCAGGTGAGGGACAGGCTCTGGGTGAGTCGACTCGGCTGGAGAGCCCTGGGCAGGGGAACAGCGGCACAGAGGCTCCGCATTTGGAGGCATCGACCGGCTTCTGGGAGCTGCTGTGCACACCGGGCTCTCCCTAATCCTTAGCTGTCCAGCGGCTGAGGGGCTGTGTGACAGCTCCAGAGAACTGATTTACCAGAGCTGGTTCAGCAGTTCACCAGTGCAGTTCACTGCAGTTCAGCAGTTCAGCAGTGCTGTTAGCGCCCTGCACTCTTCTGAGCGTGGCTCTGCTCTCAGGGCTGCATTTTCCCCGGGAGGGATTTCTCCTCGGGTGAGCAGGGCTTAGCTGGGAGGAAACGGGACCTCCGGTTAACAGAAGTGTTTCTCTGCACACAGGCTTTCAGAACAACGTCACAGCGCTCTGCGGGCACGAGGTGATGCCTGGGTGCGGCAGGAGGAAGGGCAGATACATTCCCTGCGCGCCAGAGCGGGTCCTGGATGCCCCAGACATCCGTGATGACTATTGTAAGTGGGCTGCGATGTCGCGTGCTGGGCATTGAGATCGTTGTGTAGCGCAGTGCGGTTCCTAGGCCAGCGTGGTCTGAGGAACTGGAGCTCTGCCTGGGCTGTTTCGGTCTCTTCTGCCCTCGGGCTGGCATGGACCACTTCTGGGGTGAAGCCTTGTAGGAGCAGTGGTCCCGAGTGCTGGGCAGGTGGCTTGGACTGGGGCTGGGGGACACGCATACCTGGTGAAGGTGGAATAGGGTTGGACTCGGTGATCCGGTGGGTCTCTTCCAACCTGGTTATTCTATGATTCTATGATGAGCACCGGTGAAGGGCAGGGCTCTCCAGGGCAGCGCAGGGTGGCCTGCATTGCATTGCTCTTCCAAACCGTAGATCTGAATCTCCTGGACTGGAGCTCTCAAAACCTCCTGGCGCTGGCTCTGGACACCACTGTCTACCTGTGGCACCACGTCTCTGGGGAGATCATCAACCTCATGGAGACAGAGCACGTAGCTGATTACGTTTCCTCTGTGTCGTGGGGTAACGGAGGCAGCTGCCTGGCTGTTGGCTTGAGCAACGGTGAGGTCCAGGTGAGTGCAGGAGTCGAGCTGGAGCTGTTTAGGGGTTGCTGGAGCTGTGGGGCCTTGGGACGAAGGCTTGGCTGGCGCTAGAAGGATGCAACGCGCTCCGACTTGCCTGGTGTGGGCTGGAGATGTCCTCCGGCAGTGAGCAGCTGCGGCAGTGAGGCAGAGCTTGGGTTTGGGGTTCCTGACCCCTGGTGTTCTCCTTCCGTTCTGCGGGCAGGAGATACAAATTGTTCCCTGCTCCCAGAGTGAGCGGGCTGAATGGCAGAGCCTGCGCGCTGCGGTTTGTAGGGCAAAGCAACGGGGCTGGCGTTTCCTGGCCCTCTGGAGAACTTGTTGTTCTGCTTCCCTAGCTGTGGGACGTGGAGCGTCGGAAACGTGTCCGCACGCTGAGCAGCCACGTGTCCCGTGTCGGGTGTCTCAGCTGGAACAGCTACATCCTGTCCAGGTGAAGCAGTGGGTGGGGTTGGAAGGGCGGAGCGGAGCTGGTGCAGATCCTTGTGGATGTGCTCGGCTCACGCCAAGAGCCCGGATCTGCCGGCAGCACCGGTGTGAAACCCTGCGGCAGGTGCAGCCGTCCTGCCCCATCGCCAGGATGGCTTTTCCCAGCACTGTGTGCAGCCTGACCCTGTGAGCCTTCTCTCTGCAGCGGGGCTCGCAGCGGCTGCATCCAGCACCACGACGTCAGAGTCGCTCAGCACCAGGTGGCCACGCTTGCTGGTCACACGCGGGAGGTGTGTGGCCTCAAGTGGTCTCCAAACGGCCGCTTCCTCGCCAGTGGTGGTGACGACCACGTGGTGAACATCTGGCCGAGCAGCCAGGGGGGCCGTGGAGGATTTGCTCCAGCGCAGAGCTTCCGTCAGCACCAGGGTGCTGTCAAGGTGAGCGCGGGGCAGCTGTGGGCACGCGTTTGTGTGCGAGGCAGCCGTGCGGCACTGCCTGCGCGCAGGGTGCTCGTTGCACGCCTCAGGCTGACCCCTCTTCTGGCAGGCTGTGGCGTGGTGTCCGTGGCAGCCCAGCGTTCTGGCCACTGGAGGCGGAGGCGGCGACAAACGCATCCGCCTCTGGAACGTGTCTTCTGGCACCTGCCTGGGCAATATCGATGCCCGCTCCCAGGTGAGACGTGAGCGTCGGCTTGGATGTAAACAGCTTCTGGTGGGACGCCTGAGCGGAGCTGCTGGCTCCTGAGGCCCTGAGGCAGGGCCGAGGAGGGGGCCGTGCTCCTCTCGGGGTGCTGAGCATCGGCACGAGCAGCTCGTCTTCCCTGCATTGCCGCCTCCTGCCAGGTCTGTTCCATCATGTGGTCGACCACCTACAAGGAGCTCATTTCGCGCCACGGCTCCGCAGAGAATCAGCTGGTGATCTGGAAGTATCCAGCCATGTCCAAGGTCACTGAGCTGCAAGGTAGGCAGGGCCCTTTGCCTGGGGCAGGGAGGGCTGCTGGCGGCTGAAGGAGATGTGATCCTTGGGTGGAGCGGAGCGGTGGCCCGAGCTGGAGCTCGGCTGGTGCAGGCTGCTGAGCAGAGGCGTGTGCTGCTCGAGGGAGGCCCTCCTGGGGGCTGCTGAAGGAACGCTGTTGGTGCAAATGCCCGCCTGGGCTGTGAATTCCTGCTGCTGCAGCCCGGTGCGGGGCCAGCTCTGCGAGCTGCTGGGGTTCCCGGGGCCCACGCAGTAAATGTGAGCGTGGTGGCAGAAGCAGAGGGAGCGGGGCGTGCGCCGAGCGGCCCGTCCCTGAGCGCACACCTCCTCTTCAGGTCACACGGCGAGAGTCTTGAGCATGGCTCTGAGCCCCGATGGCGAAACAGTGGCCTCGGCTGCTGCGGATGAAACGCTGCGACTCTGGCGCTGCTTTGCGGTGGATCCCATCAGGAAGAAGGAGAGAGAGAAGGCAGACAGAGTCCAGAGCAGCTTCATTCGCCAGGCCATACGATGAGGGCATGGGGGTGGGGGGGGAGCGGGGAAACCTGGTTTCTCCTGTGCATAGTTTCAATGGTTTACCCTGTACATAGTTTAAATGTTAATAAATGTTAATTAAGGTTTTAAAATTAACCAAGTGCTTTCCTTTGTCTTTTTTATGGAGTCTGCTGGAAGAGAAGGCCGTGGCTGATGGGAGCAAGCCCAGCGTGGATGCGGAGGACGAGTCCCGCGGTGTCCCAGCAGGACGGTCTCCAAGCCTGGGTCCCCTGCCTTCCTGCGCGCCGAGGAGGTTGCAGCGCCCTGCGCCCTGCGTGCTGCTCACAGAGACAGCCCTGGGGTGACGGCTGGGACGTCAGCGACTCGGGAGCGATCGCAGGGAAGTGTCTGCCGAACCACCGAGCCCAGAGTCATTTCCACTGCCTCGTGGGATGTACGAAGGCTCTCCAGATCAACCTGGAAGGAGACCTTCTGCAGCTGCATCTCCTCTTGATCCCATTTGAGCTGGTCCATGTCCTGCTTCAGCTGAGCCTTCTCCATCTCCATGGCCTCCTGGGATGTACGAAGGCTCTCCAGATCAACCTGGAAGGAGACCTTCTGCAGCTGCATCTCCTCTTGATCCCGTTGCAGCTGGTCCATGTCCGGCTTCAATTGGGCCTTCTCCATCTCCACTGCCTCCTGGGATGTACGAAGGCTCTCCAGATCAACCTGGAAGGAGACCTTCTGCAGCTGCAGCTCCTCTTGATCCTGTTGCAGCTGGTCCATGTCCTGCTTCAGTTGAGGCCACGGAGATGATCTGAGGGCTGGAGCACTTTTCTTCGAGGCTGCCCACCTGCCAAAACTTTTCTGTTGTTTCCACCATTTCTAGTGAGCTTCCACCTAGGGGCACTGAACCTCCAGTGAATGTGGTAACTGTATTTATTGCTGATGGGTGGAGAAGGAATTCTTGCTTCACATGCCCAAACTCAGCTGCACGTGCCCAGCTGGGGTGGCCTGGAAACGGTAGGGTTGGGTCCTTATTATTCCAGCTCTCCCAGTTCCTGAAAGAACTCCTGGCATTGTTCTTCATGCTTCAGAAAGCGACCCTTCAGTTCAGTCAGCTTCTCTTGCACCATTTGCAGGGGTCCTTTCTGCTCCCTACGTTCTTCTGTCTGAGCCCTCCTCAAACATTCGCCTCAGGAGCATGGATTTGATCTCCTCATGCTCCTTCTCCAGCTCTCCTCTCCTTTCTACCGCTTGTCTTGTGTCTTTCAGGTTGTTCTCGACCTCTTCCAGCACCTCTGCCACTTGTGCGAGTTTCCTTTTCAGGGCAGCATTTTCCCCTTGAAGCTCTTCTGTCAAACCCACCTGCCTACGGAGGTGAGCGTTTTCCTGGGCCAGGCAGGAGTAGGCATTCCTGATCTTGGTGAGCAGCACCCGCAGTGCCTCACACATTTGGTAGTCGGTGCTGGCAAGGGAGTCCTCTTCATCTCCAACCACTCGAGCCTGAAGCTCCTCCGCCACGTCCGGTGTGAATCACAGAAATCACGAGGTTAGAAAAGACCCACAGGATCCCTGCCCCCGCCATGGCTGCGGCGGCTCGATGCTGCAACAGCTTCACAGAAAGCCTGGGCAGTGAGGCTGAACGGCATCGATGTGGAAGAGGCAAAGATCCTGAGCCTCAGTGGAAAGGCTCCGAGCCCTGCGGCAGGTGAGGGACAGGCTCTGGGTGAGTCGACTCGGCTGGAGAGCCCTGGGCAGGGGAACAGCGGCACAGAGGCTCCGCATTTGGAGGCATCGACCGGCTTCTGGGAGCTGCTGTGCACACCGGGCTCTCCCTAATCCTTAGCTGTCCAGCGGCTGAGGGGCTGTGTGACAGCTCCAGAGAACTGATTTACCAGAGCTGGTTCAGCAGTTCACCCCGGCAGTGCCGTTAGCGCCCTGCACTCTTCTGAGCGTGGCTCTGCTCTCAGGGCTGCATTTTCCCCGGGAGGGATTTCTCCTCGGGTGAGCAGGGCTTAGCTGGGAGGAAACGGGACCTCCGGTTAACAGAAGTGTTTCTCTGCACACAGGCTTTCAGAACAATGTCACAGCGCTCTGCGGTCATGAGGTGATGCCTGGGTGCGGCAGGAGGAAGGGCAGATACATTCCCTGCGCGCCAGAGCGGGTCCTGGATGCCCCAGACATCCGTGATGACTATTGTAAGTGGGCTGCGATGTCGCGTGCTGGGCATTGAGATCGTTGTGTAGCGCAGTGCGGTTCCTAGGCCAGCGTGGTCTGAGGAACTGGAGCTCTGCCTGGGCTGTTTCGGTCTCTTCTGCCCTCGGGCTGGCATGGACCACTTCTGGGGTGAAGCCTTGTAGGAGCAGTGGTCCCAAGTGCTGGGCAGGTGGCTTGGACTGGGGCTGGGGGACACGCATACCTGGTGAAGGTGGAATAGGGTTGGACTCGGTGATCCGGTGGGTCTCTTCCAACCTGGTTATTCTATGATTCTATGATGAGCACCGGTGAAGGGCAGGGCTCTCCAGGGCAGCGCAGGGTGGCCTGCATTGCATTGCTCTTCCAAACCGTAGATCTGAATCTCCTGGACTGGAGCTCTCAAAACCTCCTGGCGCTGGCTCTGGACACCACTGTCTACCTGTGGCACCACGTCTCTGGGGAGATCATCAACCTCATGGAGACAGAGCACGTAGCTGATTACGTTTCCTCTGTGTCGTGGGGTAACGGAGGCAGCTGCCTGGCTGTTGGCTTGAGCAACGGTGAGGTCCAGGTGAGTGCAGGAGTCGAGCTGGAGCTGTTTAGGGGTTGCTGGAGCTGTGGGGCCTTGGGACGAAGGCTTGGCTGGCGCTAGAAGGATGCAACGCGCTCCGACTTGCCTGGTGTGGGCTGGAGATGTCCTCCGGCAGTGAGCAGCTGCGGCAGTGAGGCAGAGCTTGGGTTTGGGGTTCCTGACCCCTGGCGTTCTCCTTCCGTTCTGCGGGCAGGAGATACAAATAGTTCCCTGCTCCCAGAGTGAGCAGGCTGAATGGCAGAGCCTGCGCGCTGCGGTTTGTAGGGCAAAGCAACGGGGCTGGCGTTTCCTGGCCCTCTGGAGAACTTGTTGTTCTGCTTCCCTAGCTGTGGGACGTGGAGCGTCGGAAACGTGTCCGCACGCTGAGCAGCCACGTGTCCCGTGTCGGGTGTCTCAGCTGGAACAGCTACATCCTGTCCAGGTAAAGCAGTGGGTGGGGTTGGAAGGGCGGAGCGGAGCTGGTGCAGATCCTTGTGGATGTGCTCGGCTCACGCCAAGAGCCCGGATCTGCCGGCAGCACCGGTGTGAAACCCTGCGGCAGGTGCAGCCGTCCTGCCCCAGCACCAGGATGGCTTTTCCCAGCACTGTGTGCAGCCTGACCCTGTGAGCCTTCTCTCTGCAGCGGGGCTCGCAGCGGCTGCATCCAGCACCACGACGTCAGAGTCGCTCAGCACCAGGTGGCCACGCTTGCTGGTCACACGCGGGAGGTGTGTGGCCTCAAGTGGTCTCCAAACGGCCGCTTCCTCGCCAGTGGTGGTGACGACCACGTGGTGAACATCTGGCCGAGCAGCCAGGGGGGCCGTGGAGGATTTGCTCCAGCGCAGAGCTTCCGTCAGCACCAGGGTGCTGTCAAGGTGAGCGCGGGGCAGCTGTGGGCACGCGTTTGTGTGCGAGGCAGCCGTGCGGCACTGCCTGCGCGCAGGGTGCTCGTTGCACGCCTCAGGCTGACCCCTCTTCTGGCAGGCTGTGGCGTGGTGTCCGTGGCAGCCCAGCGTTCTGGCCACTGGAGGCGGAGGCGGCGACAAACGCATCCGCCTCTGGAACGTGTCTTCTGGCACCTGCCTGGGCAATATCGATGCCCGCTCCCAGGTGAGACGTGAGCGTCGGCTTGGATGTAAACAGCTTCTGGTGGGACGCCTGAGCGGAGCTGCTGGCTCCTGAGGCCCCGAGGCAGGGCCGAGGAGAGGGCCGTGCTCCTCTCGGGGTGCTGAGCATCGGCACGAGCAGCTCGTCTTCCCTGCATTGCCGCCTCCTGCCAGGTCTGTTCCATCATGTGGTCGACCACCTACAAGGAGCTCATTTCGCGCCACGGCTCCGCAGAGAATCAGCTGGTGATCTGGAAGTATCCAGCCATGTCCAAGGTCACTGAGCTGCAAGGTAGGCAGGGCCCTTTGCCTGGGGCAGGGAGGGCTACTGGCGGCTGAAGGAGATGTGATCCTTGGGTGGAGCGGAGCGGTGGCCCGAGCTGGAGCACGGCTGGTGCGGGCTGCTGAGCAGAGGCGTGTGCTGCTCGAGGGAGGCCCTCCTGGGGGCTGCTGAAGGAACGCTGTTGGTGCAAATGCCCGCCTGGGCTGTGAATTCCTGCTGCTGCAGCCCGGTGCGGGGCCAGCTCTGCGAGCTGCTGGGGTTCCCGGGGCCCACGCAGTAAATGTGAGCATGGTGGCAGAAGCAGAGGGAGCGGGGCGTGCACCGAGCGGCCCGTCCCTGAGCGCACACCTCCTCTTCAGGTCACACGGCGAGAGTCTTGAGCATGGCTCTGAGCCCCGATGGCGAAACAGTGGCCTCGGCTGCTGCGGATAAACGCTGCGACTCTGGCGCTGCTTTGCGGTGGATCCCATCAGGAAGAAGGAGAGAGAGAAGGCAGACATAGTCCAGAGCAGCTTCATTCGCCAGGCCATACGATGAGGGCATGGGGGTGGGGGGGGAGCGGAGAAACCTGGTTTCTCCTGTGCATAGTTTCAATGGTTTCCCCTGTACATAGCTTAAATGTTAATAAATGTTAATTAACGTTTTAAAATTAACCAAGTGCTTTCCTTTGTCTTTTTTATGGAGTCTGCTGGAAGAGAAGGCCGTGGCTGATGGGAGCAAGCCCAGCGTGGATGCGGAGGACGAGTCCCGCGGTGTCCCAGCAGGACGGTCTCCAAGCCTGGGTCCCCTGCCTTCCTGCGCGCCGAGGAGGTTGCAGCGCCCTGCGCCCTGCGTGCTGCTCACAGAGACAGCCCTGGGGTGACGGCTGGGACGTCAGCGACTCGGGAGCGATCGCAGGGAAGCGTCTGCCGAACCACCGAGCCCAGAGTCATTTCCACTGCCTCGTGGGATGTACGAAGGCTCTCCAGATCAACCTGGAAGGAGACCTTCTGCAGCTGCATCTCCTCTTGATCCCATTTGAGCTGGTCCATGTCCTGCTTCAGCTGAGCCTTCTCCATCTCCATGGCCTCCTGGGATGTACGAAGGCTCTCCAGATCAACCTGGAAGGAGACCTTCTGCAGCTGCATCTCCTCTTGATCCCGTTGCAGCTGGTCCATGTCCAGCTTCAATTGGGCCTTCTCCATCTCCACTGCCTCCTGGGATGTACGAAGGCTCTCCAGATCAACCTGGAAGGAGACCTTCTGCAGCTGCAGCTCCTCTTGATCCTGTTGCAGCTGGTCCATGTCCTGCTTCAGTTGAGGCCACGGAGATGATCTGAGGGCTGGAGCACTTTTCTTCGAGGCTGCCCACCTGCCAAAACTTTTCTGTTGTTTCCACCATTTCTAGTGAGCTTCCACCTAGGGGCACTGAACCTCCAGTGAATGTGGTAACTGTATTTATTGCTGATGGGTGGAGAAGGAATTCTTGCTTCACATGCCCAAACTCAGCTGCACGTGCCCAGCTGGGGTGGCCTGGAAACGGTAGGGTTGGGTCCTTATTATTCCAGCTCTCCCAGTTCCTGAAAGAACTCCTGGCATTGTTCTTCATGCTTCAGAAAGCGACCCTTCAGTTCAGTCAGCTTCTCTTGCACCATTTGCAGGGGTCCTTTCTGCTCCCTACGTTCTTCTGTCTGAGCCCTCCTCAAACATTCGCCTCAGGAGCATGGATTTGATCTCCTCATGCTCCTTCTCCAGCTCTCCTCTCCTTTCTACCGCTTGTCTTGTGTCTTTCAGGTTGTTCTCGACCTCTTCCAGCACCTCTGCCACTTGTGCGAGTTTCCTTTTCAGGGCAGCATTTTCCCCTTGAAGCTCTTCTGTCAAACCCACCTGCCTACGGAGGTGAGCGTTTTCCTGGGCCAGGCAGGAGTAGGCATTCCTGATCTTGGTGAGCAGCACCCGCAGTGCCTCACACATTTGGTAGTCGGTGCTGGCAAGGGAGTCCTCTTCATCTCCAACCACTCGAGCCTGAAGCTCCTCCACCACGTCCGGTGTGAATCACAGAAATCACGAGGTTAGAAAAGACCCACAGGATTCCTGCCCCTCCCATGGCTGCGGCGGCTCGATGCTGCAACAGCTTCACCGGGCGCTCGGGAAACTTCTGGCCTCCTCAGGAAGCGGCTGGGAGGGAGGCAGCCCTGCTCTGAGGCTTTGCTTCCCAGAGCTCCCTGCTGAGCCCCACAAGGAGTCCAGCCACGCGCCCAAAGCAGATCCAGGCTACGATCCTACAGCTCTTCACTAAGTTTGCTACAGCTCTAAGCCAATTCCATTACGAAGGAGTAAGGTACAAAGCAAAAAACCAATTCAACAACAGGCTTGAGGATCCCATTGATCCCACATTTTGGCAGCGAACGCTTGCTCTCCTCAGCCAGAGTGTGCACAGGCATAAACCCCAAACCCTCAGCTTGCTGAGAAACACAGCGAGCAGAGTCTGTGAGGGAAGAGCCGGGAACAGCAGCCCCCAACTGTCTGGGGCCGGGCGGGTGCCAGTCGATCGCTGCTGGCGTGCAGATGGAGCAGGAGCACCCAGGAGTTCCCTGCAGGGCAGGTGTCCCCAGCAGCCCAGCCCTGAGCAGCATTTACCTGCCTATGGTCAAGCGCCTGAAGCGCTTCAAGGAAGCGCTCCATGTCAAGTCTGAATTGCTCCTTGTCCCTCTTCAGGTCCTCCCAGGCCGTATGAAGGCTCTCCAGATTGCGGTGGAAGGAGACCTTCTGCAGCTGCAGCTCCTCTTGATCCTGTTGCAGCTGGACCATGTCCAGCTTCAACTGAGCCTTCTCCATCTCCACTGCCTCCTGGGATGTACGAAGGCTCTCCAGATCAACCTGGAAGGAGACCTTCTGCAGCTGCAGCTCCTCTTGATCCTGTTGCAGCTGGTCCATGTCCAGCTTCAACTGAGCCTTCTCCATCTCCACTGCCTCCTGGTAAATGAGGTGCCCTCAAATATTGCCTCCCTCTCAGTCTGGGAGAGCAGACCGAGTCGCTCTAACAGGTCTGTGTCACTGGCATGTTGGGGATTCCAGAGCTGAACACAGGGCTCCAGGTGGGGTCTCACCAGAGTGGAGCAGAGGGCTGCAGTCACCTCCTCTTCTCCAGGCTAAACACCCCCAGCTCTCTCAGCCCCTTCCCCAGCTTCGTTGCTCTTCTCTGGACTCGCTCCAGAGCCTCAACATCCTTCTTGTGGTGAGGGGCCAGAGCTGAACACAGGATTCGAGGAGCGGTCTCACCAGTGCCGACTACAGAGGGAGAAGAACCTCCCTGGACCTGCTGGCCACGCCGTTTCTGACACAAACCAAGGTGCCACTGGCCTTCTTGGCCACCTGGGCCACTGCTGGCGCCTCTCCAGCCACTCCTCTCCCACTTTATCCTTGGTCCCGGCACGACCCCTCCCAGGTGCAGAATCCAGCATGTGCTGCTCTTTCCTTTCCTGCCAGTCATGGGTGAGATCCCAGAGCGGGGGTTGTTCCACAGCAGAGGGCACGGGCGTTTCTGCACGGGGGGAAGGTGCCCAAGGGAAGAACTGCAGCTCTGGGCTCTTTGACGTCCAGCACTGCAGCCTTGGCACCCCTCCCTGGGGACAGCCCCATCCTGGAGACACCCCCAAGCCTTTGGCACTGACCCCAGCCCTGGATGCATCCACCGCTCCTCATTCCCACTGATGACCAACAGGGTCCCTCTTGCACATCCCTAAAGGGCATTTTTTTCCAGAGCCTGGAGAAGAGAAGGCTGAGAGGAGACCTCATCGCTCTCTGCAGCTCCCCTGAAGGAGGTTCTGGGGAGGTGGGTGCTGGGCTCTTCTCCCAAGGAACAAGCCATGGGATGGTAAGAGGGAACGGGCTCTTCCCGCAGCAGGAGAGGTTTAGATTGGGTATGGGGAGAGATTCCTTCCCGGCAAGGGCTGTCCTGCTCTGGAAGAGGCTGCCCAGGGCAGTGGGGGATTTACTAAGGGAGGGATTGAAAAGCCATGCGGATGTCGTGTTTGCTCCGTGGTTTAGTGGTTGGCTTGCCAGAGTTCGGGATGCAACAGGACTTGATCTTAAAGGTGTTTTCACACTTAAATGACTCTGCGATTCGAGGATTGCCTGAGGAACGGGCTGGTGCTGTTCCATGGCCATGCGAGAGAACCCAAAATGCGTATTCTGAGTTGGGGCCCCAGTTTATTTCCGTCCCAAGCTGCATTTACGGAAGACAACAGGACTTTTTAGAAGTTGCGCTGCCTTCCAGCTCCGGTCGCCAGGAGACGCGTGCCACACGGTGAGGTCACAGTGATGGGACGCAGGCGTCCCAGTGACCCAGGGCACTTGTCGAGCTGCTGCCCAGGCATCAGACGCCACAGCCCTTCAGCCGCTGACAGGCAGGACTCCGTCTCGCTGCTCAGCCAAAGGGACGAGGCTCCAAGCTGCAACCCAGCTCAGCCACAAGGCACGACATGGAGTCACCTTCAGAAGACTCATCCTCCGACACGGAGGAGCCCGGTTTGGTGCCTCCATCTTCTTCCAACCACGCAGCTGGTGATACAGCAGCACCCGGTGATGCTGCCAGTGCACCTCTCGCCGGAGAGAACTTCCAAGGTAAGCCTGAGGAGTGCGGGGTGCCCAGCCTCCGGTATCATTGGTGGGAGGACAGCTGTGCCAAACCCAGCCCCTCTTCAGCCCGCAGGTTCCTCAAGAACCTCTGGAAGATCGTCAGCAGCCGTCGCTTCCAGTCAATCTGGTGGGCCGACGACGGAAAGAGCATCGTCATCGCAGAAAAGCTCTTTGTCAAGGAATTCCTGGGAAGGAAGATCTTTGACACCAAGTCCATGGGAGGCTTCATCCTCCAACTGAGCCTCTATGGATTCCAGCCAGTGGAAGGAGATTCTCCCATCTCTATCTCCATCGAGAAGCTGCAAGCAATAGCAGCAGCAGGACCGTCTCTGGGCAAGGTACGTGAGTTCCTCCCCCATGAGGGAACCCTCCAGACATTTGGTGGGGAGAGGGTCGCATTCAGCTAGAAGAAACCTTTCCCAGGCAGGGAGCGAGGATGGGGGTGGGAGCATGTGGCCTGAGTTGGTCTTGGGGTCGTTGTCAGGAATTCTCAGTGCAGGATTTTGGAGGAGCAGAAGTGCTGACCAAAGGGGTCCGCTTCAGTTGAGCCTTCTCCATCTCCACTGCCTCCTGGGATGTATGAAGGCTCTCCAGATCAATCTGGAAGGAGACCCTCTGCAGCTGCATCTCCTCTTGATGCTTTTTGATATCTTGCCACATTCTCTGGAGCTCCTCGTTTTCCTGGGCAAGGTGGGCCTCCTTCACCTCTAGCTCCTTCTCCCGTATTTCAAGTTCGTCTCTCCTCTTCTCTCTGAGGGAACCGGGCACCATTGATTCTGCTGACAGCAGGGAGGTCGAGGTTTCCTTCTCTTGCCTTCTCTCTTCTGAGGAGAGTGGCAGGCGCTGTGCAACGCCTGCTGCTGGTTCAGGGGATGAATTCCTCTTAATCACTTCCTCTTGATTCTCTCCTTTAGGGGCTATTGCTCTTTTTGCATGACTGTTTGCCTGCTTCTTTCTCCAGGAATAGCTCCAGCAGCAGCCAAGAAGCCCCACCGATGCAGGGATGGCATCGAGTACAACATCATGGAAGTAGAAATGCATTTTACAGACCCTGGGCTGTTCCCTAGAAGGAGAAACAGAAACCATGGTCAGACGGTCACGGGGAAGGTTACAGGAAGGTTCAAGTTGATAAATGCCTTCAGGGATTTCTGTTTGCATCAACAGGCTCTGGGAATTCCGTCTGCTCTCCCAGCAGAGCTCCAGGGATCCCTAGTCACTGGTCACCAGAGTACTCCTCACTTTTCACCTCACCCTGAGGCCTGAACCAATTTCCCCTTCATTCTGTGAGTGCTCTGGATGCTGAGGGCTCTCTGCCCCCGGGATGGTCTGTGCTGGCGACCGGCTGCTTCAGGTCTCCCCCAGAAGAGAGAAGAGGACAACTCCCCAGTGACTGAGCCCCCATGCTCTGCGGGGACAGACCCGAGCGCACTGTGCTCCCTGCCTCCTCTGTCTCCCCCCGGGGAGGCTTATGCTGTCAAATCCCAAAACTAGTGGAAGTCGAGGCTGGAGTTGAAGAGCATCATGAAGGATCACAGAGCAAACGAGCAGGGAGCTAAATTGGAAAGGAGCTTCAGCAGCCAGGCCACGATGCCTCCCTACAAATGCTGCGGTCAGCGATCCAGCGCTCGGGAAAGAAATACGATTGTGGAGACAGAGCCCTGGGCAAGGCTGGCACAGTGAAACCAAAATGGGAAACCTCTGGGCTCTGGGCATTTATCCAGAAGGCATAAGAAGAGGAGCTGACAATACTGTGAGGGACTGGAGGCCCTTCCATGGAGAATAAAATCATAGAATCATCGAACAGTTTGGGTTGGAAGGGACCTTAAACATGACCCAATTCCAGCCCCCGCCCTGGGCAGGGACATCCCACTGGCTCAGGCTGCCCAAGCCCCATCCAGCCTGGCCTTGGACACCTCCAGGGATGGGGCAGCCACAGCTTCCCTGGGCAACCTGGGCCAGGGCCTCAGCACTCCCATGGTGAAGAAATTCTTCCTAGCGTCTAGTCCAAATCTGCCCCCTCCAGTTTATCCCCATTGCGTCTCGTCCTGTCACCACAAGCCTTTGTGAACAGCCCCTCCCCAGCTTTCTTGGAGCCCCTTCAGGTACTGGAAGGTCACTATAAGATCTTCTTGGAGCCTTCTGGCTTTCTGGGCTCTGAGGGCACTTTGCTGGCTCATGTCGAGCTTCTCATCGACCAAAAATCCAAGCAGTGACTGCCCAGAAGCAGACACAGGCAGAGCTGACGTACCCTTCGCGCAGACAGATTTTCTGTTCCAGCAGAACTGGTACGGCACTGCAAAATCCAAATGGCAGCCCAAAAGCTTTGTTGATCTCGCCCTGAGAAAGGCGCAGGCAGCTCCCAGTGGAGAGACCACCTGCCTCCTGCAGATCCTCCTGGGGAGTGAATCCAGAGTGCGCTTGCCCTGGGCACCAGAGATGTCTCCAAGGCAACAGGGGAGCATCACAGAGGATGATATCACAGAGGCGGCTCCCACAGGCCGGGGCGGGGCCTGAGGGCCTCCTATCAGGTAGTTGGAGAGAGCAATGAGGTCTCCCCTCAGCCTCCTCCAGGCTAAACACCCCCAGCTCTCTCAGCCCCTTCCCCAGCTTTGTTGCTCTTCTCTGGACTCGCTCCAGAGCCTCAACATCCTTCTTGTGGTGAGGGGCCAGAACTGAACACAGGATTCGAGGAGCGGTCTCACCAATGCTGAGTCCAGAGGGAGAAGAACCTCCCTGGACCTGCTGGCCACGCTGTTTCTGACACAAGCCAAGATGCCATTGGCCTTCTTGGCCACCTGGGCCACTGCTGGCTCCTGTTCAGTCCTTGCCAACCAACACCCCCAGGTCCTTCTCCCCCGGGCAGCTTTCCAGCCAGACTTCTCCTAGTCTGGAGCTGCTCAGGGTTGTTGTGCCCCAAGTGCAGGACCCGGCCCTTGGCCTTGCTAAACCTCATGCCACTGCTCTCAGCCCAGCGGTCCAGCCTGTTCAGATCCCTTTGGAGCCTCCCGGCCCTCCATCAGCCCTCCTCCCCTCGGCTCAGCTCCTGCCCTTTCACTTCCCATGCAGCTTCTCTCCTCGCTTCAATGCACCAAAGCGTTAGCCGAGGAGGCGATGTTCTCAGGTTGTGCAAAAAGCCTTAAGTCGTGGGGGAAAGTCGTACAGTCCCTGCAGGAGGCCACGCAGGAGCAGGAGACCTGGAGGGCGGCAAGGGACTGTTTGTTGGCCACCCCGGGATTGGGGGTCGGGGCGGCCACGCAGACTCTGCACCCCCCACGTGGTGATGATTATGCGGAGTCTAAATGTTTGCGAGAGGGTGATATGTCCCCTCAATCCCCAAACCCCGACCCGCTCACGGAGGGACAGAAACGAGCGGAATCCTTCTGGGGGGGGTTGGCCGAGGAGGCCGGGGACGCCGCTGGGAAAGCGGAGCCCAAGGAGAACTCGGAGAGAACGGCACCTCCTGCGCCCCGAGATGGCGCCGAGCGGGAAGGGGAAAGGCGGGGCGGGAACGTTCGCGGCGGGAACAGGGAGGAGGCGCTGGAATTGAATGACGCCTGCAAGCGTGAGGGGGAGGAGAACGTGAAAGAGAAGGGTGGTGCGAGCGAGGGGCGGAGAGCCGATCAGCGTCCGTCTGCTCCGAGCGGCAGGCGGGGCGAGCCGGGGGGAGGGAGCGGCCCCGCCAGCAAGGGAGGTGGGCGGGGCCGGGGCCGAACAAAAGGAGCTCGGGGCCCGGAAGTGGCCGGTCAGTCGAGTTCCGGCTCCGGCTCGGAAACTAGTCCGGGCGGGTGGCCCACAACCGACTGGAGCTCAGAGGAGGAGGAGGAGGAGGTGGGGGTGCATAGAGTTAAAAGCCGACACATCCCCACTCGAATTAAAGAAAAGCCGAGAGGGGGACAAATCCCTCTCACGGATTGGAGAAAAATAAAGATAGCGTGTGCCGATTGGGCCCCATCAGCCACGCTGGCATTCCCGGTCCGGGTGACGGACGGGGGACAGAGGGTCCACTCGCCAATAAACCCTAAGGACGGACAAGCGATTGTTAAAGCAATTGCGGATAAAGGGCTTAATTCTGCCATGGTCTCCACCCTCATAGACAGTGTTTTTGGTGGAGATGATATGCTCCCCTTTGATATAAAACAAGCTTGTGGATTAATATTCGACGGGGCAGGGATGATGCTGTTTAAACAAGAGCGGGAGGACAACTGCGTAAAGCAGCTGGCCCAAGTAGCTGGGGCAGATCACCCACTGCACGGCTCCAGCCGGCAGCGGCTCATGGGAACAGACGCGTGCGGCCAGAGAAGCCATTCGCACAGCTTCTAGAGTTATTGCCAAGCCATCACCATGGTCCATGATAAAACAAAGTGAAAGTGAGAGTTTCACACGATTCGTGGACCATCTCCAGGCAGCAGTCGACTCTTCGAGCCTGCCCGCGGAAGCAAAAGGCCCGGTCGTAGCAGAATGCTTGCGTCAGCAGTGTAACTCGGCAACCAAAGAAATTCTGCGGTCATTGCCGGTGGGGTCAAGTATCGCAGACATGATCAAGCATGTCGCGAAGGAAGAGCATCTAGCCCCAGTCCAAATGGCTGTTAGCACTGCAATAGCCAATGTGATGGCATGTTTTACATGCGGCCAGGCGGGCCACGTTGTAGCAAACTGCCCTCGGTTGAGGGACTCTTTAACAGTTTTTGTTCAGAGTTTCTGTCCACAGGATCAGATTATCAGACGCCCTTGTAACCCGTACACCCCGGTGGCAGGAGAGGACGACAAGTCGACAAGCATCCTGTCTGCACCTGAGAGTTCCACACCGGCGGAAGCCAAACAACGACGACGCAGCCTCTATGGGGAGGGGCTGCTATCCCTTCGTGTAATTTTGATTTTAGGGCTGATGGTAATAATCATATTGGTATTGGTCTTTAGACCCTGTATATTGAGTAAGCTTGTGTCGTTTGTTAAGAGCTGGCCAGCGAAGGTTAACATTATGTTTGTAGAACACCAGCAGCTGCTTTAAGAAGGTATATGGTTAGCGTTACACCCAGTTACATTCAGGTTACCATTGGCCCAAGTGTGCCAAGTGTTTGTTACTATGAAACTGTTGTTTGCACTTTTTAGACTTTATATTTTAAATTTAGACTTTTGATGTTATATTTGAGGCTTGTTAAGATTTTTATATTTGTTAATTTATTTAAATTTGGTAAGATTATATATTGTTAAGATTTTATATTTGCTAAGATTTTTATATTTTATAATTTTTTGGCTATTTCGTTAAGCATAGGGAGGGGGGAAATGTGGGTAGCTAAGGCCCGGTGGTCGGAAGATCTCGTGATGTACAGAAAGGTAGGACCCCCTCCGGGTAGCCAATTGCGTATTAGTTCATGATGTAAGCAGACGGAAGTGACGTCTTAAGCCCAGGCTATATAAGGCTGTGTTACGTATCAATAAACGCCATTTGCCATCCACCGCATTGGTGTGTGTGAGCTCATGGACCGAGTGGCCTGGGTTTGGTCACTGTGCCGTTCCTGAACCAGGTCACCACGCCTCCGAAGGCAACAGGATGTCTCTTCCTGGACTTCAGTAAAGCCTTTGACACAGTCTCTCACAGCATTCTGCTTGAGAAACTGTCAGCCTCTGGCCTGGACAGGCGCACACTCTCCTGGGTGGAAAACCGGTTGGCTGGCCGGGCCCAGAGAGTGGTGGGAAATGGTGTGAAATCCAGCTAGAGGCCAGTGACAAGTGGGGTTCCCCAGGGCTCAGTGCTGGGTCCAGCCCTGTTCAGTGTCTTTATCAGTGACCTGGATGAAGGCATCGAGTGCACCCTTAGCAAGTTTGCAGACGACACTAAGCTGGGTGGAAGAGTTGATCTGCTGGAGGGTAGGGAGGCTCTACAAAGGGATCTGACCAGGCTGGACCGTTGGGCAGAGTCCAATGGCATGAGATTTAACAAGGCCAAATGCCGGGTCCTGCACTTGGGGCACAACAACCCTGTGCAGCTCCAGACTAGGAGAAGTCTGGCTGGAAAGCTGCCTGGAGGAGAGGGACCTGGGGGTGTTGGTTGACAGTGACTGAACATGAGCCAGCAGTGGCCCAAGTGGCCAAGAAGGCCAATGGCATCTTGGCTTGTGTCAGAAACGGTGTGGCCAGCAGGTCCAGGGAGGTTCTTCTCCCTCTGGACTCGGCACTGGTGAGACCGCTCCTCGAATCCTGTGTTCAGTTCTGAGCCCCTCACCACAAGAAGGATGTTGAGGCTCTGGAGCGAGTCCAGAGAAGAGCAACGAAGCTGGTGAGGACGCTGGAGAACAGGCCTTATGAGGAATGGCTGAGAGAGCTGGGGGTGTTTAGCCTGGAGAAGAGGAGGCTGAGGGGAGACCTCATTGCTCTCTACAACTACCTGAAAGGAGGTTGTAGAGAGGAGGGTGCTGGGCTCTTCTCCCAAGTGACAGGAGACAGGATGAGAGGGAATGGCCTCAAGCTCCACCAGGGGAGATTTAGGCTGGACCTTAGGAAAAAATTTTTCACAGAAAGGGTCATTTTGCACTGGCAGAGGCTGCCCAGGGAGGTGGTTGAGTCACCTTCCCTGGAGGTGTTTAAGGCACGGGGGGATGAGGTGCTAAGGGGCATTGTTTAATGTTTGATAGGAATGGTTGGACTCGATGATCCAGTGGGTCTCTTCCAACCTGGTTATTCTATGATTCTATGATTCTATGATTCTATGATTCTATTCCAACGTTCCCGCGCTGGCGACCTGGAGAGGCCGAGGCTGAGGGCTCTTGGTAGCATTTAAAATGACCTTCAGGATTTGTGATATATAAATGTTTCCATAGGCTGTAGGGGTTACTGCGGGTGGGGAGCCAGACACAGAAACCACAGGGAGTAGGAGCAGGTGATAAATGCCATCCCAGCGCCCCGAGAGGGTGAACCGGCATCAGCCAAGCTCTGGTTTTGTGACCTTGGCCGCAGGCAGCTCTCCAGTGACAGCAGCTTGAGAAAGGCCTTCAGGATCACGCCCAGCTTCAGGCTGCTTCACACCTTCGGAAAGAAGGACGAAGCCTTCCAAAGAAAAGGACTCCAAGGGGAACAAGCATTTGCCCCTACCCTTCTGTACAATTTCTTCCCAACCAGCCCGCTGGGAACTGGAGCATCTGAGGCCAAAGGGTGGAGGAGGTCCCCGGGATCAGATACACAACCAGACCACACTGCCCTGAGGAAAAACCCCTGGAGGGGCTGAGGAGAAGGGAGGAGGCACGCAGGCGGGAGAGCTGCGGGCAGGGGAAAGCCGGGGTAGCAGAGCTGTTACAAGGAAGGCAAAGCTGGAAAGATATTAGGGCTGTGGGAGGAGGTCGAGGACAAGCAAAGACAGAGGGGGAAGCGGTAGAGCCAGCTAGAAGAGCAGCGGAGATGCTGAGATGGCACGGAGCTGTAGGGGGAGGAGGTAAGGAGTAACAGCAGGGGACGAGGAGTGCAATGCTACTAGGAAAGGACACCAAGAAAGTACTCGGGCACTGCTGTTCTTTAATGTTTGCTTTGTCTCGATCCCTGGAACTGGCCAAGCCTTGACTCCGGAGAGACTTCCTTGGAAACACGTTTCTGAAAGGAAAACTAAACAACAAAGCAAATGCATTAAAAATTCCATGGAGTTAAAACATGCCCAAGGTATCACATCCATAAGAAAGTTCATCTCCCCTCCCGCTTTGATGTCAAAGAGACAGGACACACGGAAGGACTAAGGGAAGAAGTTTTAATTGCCATTCTTTCTCCTTCTCCACACTGACCCACACTGTGGATCCAGCTGGGAAAGGACACTGGGGAATGCTTTCACCCACAACAAACGTGCAGCCTAAGGAACCACTGTCACACCCTCCGGGCAAGACCACTGGGTCAGCAGTGTTCACACAACTCCTGGAGACAGCAGGAGAGCCCTGGGCTGGAAACACAAAAGGTCTGTAGCCTCTCACAGTGAAGGCACTTGGAACATTATTTCTTTCCTAGCCTGAAATCAGTGACCCTAAATAGATCTTCTGGAGTGCAACAGGGAACGCTCACTTACAAGGGAGACGAAGTCAGTTACAGTGACCTCCTGGATATTGAGCCTGTCCCACATCTCAAAATCAGACAAAATTACTTTCTCTCAAAACCAGACCATGCTCAGCAATTCTTTCTGCCCTGAGCCGGAGTCAAGGTAAAAGCCTCCCTGCTCGGCCTCTGCCAAACACACTGGACAAATCCCTCGGATGCGCCCAGGCGGAGAGAGCCCTGCCGGAACAGGCGGGAAATGAGGTGCCCTCAAATATTGCCTCCCTCTCGGCCTGGGAGAGCAGACTGAGTCGCTCTAACAGGTCTGTGTCATTGGCACGTTGGGGATTCCAGAGCTGAACACAGGGCTCCAGGTGGGGTCTCACCAGAGCGGAGCAGAGGGCCGCAGTCACCTCCCTCGCCGGTCCCACTGCACAGAACATCTCTGCCACAGCCACTGCTCCCTCTGTGGGGACAAAAGAGGATGAATCCCAGCAGTTAATTTTCCACTCAGTAAGTCACCGACACAGAACAATCCAGTTCCACGCCCTGCCGAGGGCAGGGACACCTCCCACTGGATCACGTGGCTCGAAACCCCTTCCAACCTGGCCTTGAACACCTCCAGGGATGGGACACCCACCACTTCCCTGGGCAACCGGGGCCAGGGCCTCACCACCCAAAGCACCAAGAATTTCTTCCTACTGCCTAATCGAAATCGTCCCCCCTCCAATTTACAGCCATCCCCCCTTGTACTGTCACTCCACGCCCCTGTAAAGAGTCCCTCCCCAGCTTTCCCAGAGCCCCTTTCAGTTCTGGAAGCTGCTCTAGGGTCTCCCCAGAGCCTTCTCTCCTCCAGGCTGAACAACCCCGACTCTCTCAGCCTGTCCTCACAGCAGAGCTGCTCCAGCCCTCGCATCATCTTTGTAGCCCTCGTCCAGACTCGCTCTAACAGGTCTGTGTCACTGGCATGTTGGGGATTCCAGAGCTGAACACAGGGCTCCAGGTGGGGTCTCACCAGAGCGGAGCAGAGGGCCGCAGTCACCTCCCTCGCCGGTCCCACTGCACAGAACATCTCTGCCACAGCCACTGCTCCCTCTGTGGGGACAAAAGAGAGTAAATCCCAGCAGTTAATTTTCCACTCGCTAAGGTCACCAGCATCAGAAGCACAAGGATTTTCAGTTCTTGCAAACAGAGAAGCTTCCTACATCCCTTTCGGCAACAGCAGTTGCCCTGCGTCCAAGGAACCTTTAGGCATCTGTGTAAGGCAATGATGCACCATGGACCTCCAGAAGCCATAAGCACAGATCCAGACTGGGGGGGAATTCTCTATGATTTTTCAGATCCATCATCTGGACTCGCTCTAACAGGTCTGTGTCAGTGGCACGTTGGGGATTCCAGAGCTGAACACAGGGCTCCAGGTGGGGTCTCACCAGAGCGGAGCAGAGGGCTGGAATCCCCTCCCTCGCCGGTCCCACTGCTTTGGACGCAGCCCAGGACACCGTTGGCTTCTGGGCTGCAGGCGCATCCATCACCAGAGCTTCTCATCCCATGGCGTTTCTTGGGGGCTGAGGTCCGAATTGACACAAACAACCCATAGCTGCTTCCTTCAGGACAAGCTTTGAAGCAGATCTTCATTCAGACTGGTTCAACACAGAACACCACATGCTGTCTCCAGATACCTCTGATCCAAAGAGGTTTCTCAGGTCTTCTAAATCCAGAGAGGGGACAGGAGCGCCTTTGATCTCTGGAAGGAGAAGACCGTACACTTGAATCCAATTACAGCACTCGCTCTGGGAAGACCTAACAGAAAATTATTACTAAGGGAAGAAAAAAAGAGCCGTTCAAATATTCCCTCATCAGTTAAACAACCTGTCACTGGCTGATCACTGCCACCAACCGATTCCTTCTGGCCAGCACAGAACATCTCTGCCACAGCCACTGCTCCCTCTGCGGGGAGAAAGGAGGATAAATCCCAGGAGTTAATTTTTCACTCCCTAAGGTAACCCACAACAGAGGCACAGGGATTTTCCATTCCTACAGAGAAGCTTCCTACATCCCTGGAAGCAACAGCAGTTGCCCGGTGCTGAAGGAGCTTTAGGCGTCTGCGCAAAGGAATGTTGCGCCAAGGACCCTCGGCAGGGCGAAGCCTGTCAGAGCACACTCTAGGAGCCCCAGAAAAGCAGAGTTTGTAAGTGAGCTGAGGGGAGTGGGAACTCCTGTTATCCAAGAGCTGTACATTTCTCCTACCCGATTTCCTGACCCCATGCAGAAGGAGGACTTACTTACCACCTCTCTGGCTAAAAGTTCCCTCCCGTTCTGGCCTTTAACCCTCTGTGGAAACAACCTCTGAAAGTCGCCTGCATCCATACACCAAACGCAGACACGGGCGAAAACCCACCTCCTTGCTTTTCAAATGTCAGTCCCTGGTTCTTCTCTGCAGTTTTCTCTGGAGAGGCTTCCTGGGCTCAAGGACGGTTCTCCACTCCCAACTCGGCGCTGACTCGACTCGCATGGAATGGATCCACCTGTTGATTCCTTCGACCTGGAGCTGCGAGTTGTTTTCAGCACCTGAAAGGGTCCCTTCCAGCTTTCTGGAACTTCCGCTCTCCCACGGCTTGATGTCGACGGAGTCTCCGGGCTGGAAGGGGCGTCCTGGAGAATCTAAAGCGAGAGGCTCAGGACACGTTACGCACCGCCCCAGGTCATTCACTCTTTTACCCGACAACAGCAGAGAAGATTTTAGCTCTGTTTCTCCTTCCAGCAGCACGTCTCGAGGAAAAAGGGTCATTTGATAAGGCCTCCCAAACACTGATTCATACAGACTGCTCTTAGTCTCAGCTCTCGGCTGTAGCCTTGTTCTTAGCACAGCCAGTACAAGAGCTCGAGGCCACCACAAAGAAGTCTCCTCACAAATTTTACCCTTTTCCCTCTGCAGAGTTTGATTCACCCTTTCCACCTTCCCACTACTCTGGGGGCTCCAGGGCGGGTGCAGGGCCCATTTTATTCCTCGGACTCGGCTCAGCTCTTGTACAATCCCCGCTAGAAAGCGAGGACCTCTAGCTGACAACAGACCTATGGCAATTCCAAACCTTGGTCAAATTCCCTACAAGGAGGTTTGAGTCACCTCTCTTGCTTTGACGGTGCTGCAGGGCAATGCCTCTGGCCAGCCTCAAAATGTGGCTCCTGGTCCCCACAGGTCCCGGGATCCGCCCTGTCTGGGCAGCTCAGAGAAATCTCTCTGCCAGGGATCACCGGGGGCATTTCCTCTGCGAGCAACTCCTAGGGGAGGGCGCTTGAGAGGGACGGGATTATTTTTCAAACAGATTTCAGGCCTCCCCACAATGGATTTAGCAAGCCTGCCCATCCTCACGCTAACTACTTGTCCCCTTAAATCATCGATTACAGCCTCTGCTCCCCAGTGAGTTTCTTGATGCTTTTTCTCAATGAATTTTAGCACTACCAGGGAGAAACTACAGCCTCTTTTGTAGGGGTCACCATCCACCCCCTCTCGTTTGCTGTTGCCCTCACTGATTTTGCCAGTTCCAGATCAGCATCGCTAGAAATGGCACTTGAGAGGGACGGGATTATTGTTCAAACATATTCGCATCCCCCCACAACGGATGTTCAGATCCCTCTCCACAGAAGGGATTAATACCAAGATACCTTTTCCTGCTGCCCTCGAGCTGCTCGCTCTGCCAGTCCACTACATACCTTCATCGGGGACTTTCCCACCTGAGGAGCCTTGCGATGCATTAACGCCGCTTCTCTCCGTTGCCCGACGTCTTCCCGCAACTGCAGGATTTCTTCTCAGTGCTTGACGGGGGATCCTCGTGCAGTTAACACTCCTCTTCCTTTCCACGTTGCCCCACGGGCACGGACCAACCCCAAAGCGTATTTGGAGGCCATCCATCTATTTACCTTCTGAAAGCTGTCCTGATTCGATAATTCCCCTGTTACCTTTACCCCTAGAAAGGCAGCTGCATTTCCTTCCGTAGCTGTTTTCAGCTCCTTGAATCAGGAGCACCGGTGTCGCCGCTGCCCGCAGGCCCTGGCCACCCCCGGCTCACGTTATTCAATTCCTTAGAAAAGGACCCACCGGTCCCCACACGAGCAGCCCTTCCCCAGAGGCCTTAAGGGCCTTCTAGAGAGCCTTTACCACAAGTCCATCACGAGGTATCCCCAGGCGACACCATCAGCCGTTCCCAGGAGGTCTCTCAGCTCCCACACGCCTCTGGGCTCGGCGGTTCGGCAGACGCTTCCCTGCGATCGCTCCCGAGTCGCTGACGTCCCAGCCGTCACCCCAGGGCTGTCTCTGTGAGCAGCACGCAGGGCGCAGGGCACTGCAACCTCCTCGGCGCGCAGGAAGGCAGGGGACCCAGGCTTGGAGACCGTCCTGCTGGGACACCGCGGGACTCGTCCTCCGCATCCACGCTGGGCTCGCTCCCATCAGCCACGGCCTTCTCTTCCAGCAGACTCCATAAAAAAGACAAAGGAAAGCACTTGGTTAATTTTAAAACCTTAATTAACATTTATTAACATTTAAACTACGTACAGGGGAAACCATTGAAACTATGTACAGGGGAAACCAGGTTTCCCCGCTCCCCCCCCACCCCCATGCCCTCATCGTATGGCCTGGCGAATGAAGCTGCTCTGGACTATGTCTGCCTTCTCTCTCTCCTTCTTCCTGATGGGATCCACCGCAAAGCAGCGCCAGAGTCGCAGCGTTTCATCCGCAGCAGCCGAGGCCACTGTTTCGCCATCGGGGCTCAGAGCCATGCTCAAGACTCTCGCCGTGTGACCTGAAGAGGAGGTGTGCGCTCAGGGACGGGCCGCTCGGCGCACGCCCCGCTCCCTCTGCTTCTGCCACCACGCTCACATTTACTGCGTGGGCCCCGGGAACCCCAGCAGCTCGCAGAGCTGGCCCCGCACCGGGCTGCAGCAGCAGGAATTCACAGCCCAGGCGGGCATTTGCACCAACAGCGTTCCTTCAGCAGCCCCCAGGAGGGCCTCCCTCGAGCAGCACACGCCTCTGCTCAGCAGCCCGCACCAGCCGAGCTCCAGCTCGGGCCACCGCTCCGCTCCACCCAAGGATCACATCTCCTTCAGCCGCCAGCAGCCCTCCCTGCCCCAGGCAAAGGGCCCTGCCTACCTTGCAGCTCAGTGACCTTGGACATGGCTGGATACTTCCAGATCACCAGCTGATTCTTTGCGGAGCCGTGGCCCGAAATGAGCTCCTTGTAGGTGGTCGACCACACGATGGAACAGACCTGGCAGGAGGCGGCAATGCAGGGAAGACGAGCTGCTCGTGCCGATGCTCAGCACCCCGAGAGGAGCACGGCCCCCTCCTCGGCCCTGCCTCGGGGCCTCAGGAGCCAGCAGCTCCGCTCAGGCGTCCCACCACAAGCTGTTTACATCCAAGCCGACGCTCACGTCTCACCTGGGAGCGGGCATCGATATTGCCCAGGCAGGTGCCAGAAGACACGTTCCAGAGGCGGATGCGTTTGTCGCCGCCTCCGCCTCCAGTGGCCAGAACGCTGGGCTGCCACGGACACCACGCCACAGCCTGCCAGAAGAGGGGTCAGCCTGAGGCGTGCAACGAGCACCCTGCGCGCAGGCAGTGCCGCACGGCTGCCTCGCACACAAACGCGAGCCCACAGCTGCCCCGCGCTCACCTTGACAGCACCCTGGTGCTGACAGAAGCTCTGCGCTGGAGCAAATCCTCCACGGCCCCCCTGGCTGCTCGGCCAGATGTTCACCACGTGGTCGTCACCACCACTGGCGAGGAAGCGGCCGTTTGGAGACCACTTGAGGCCACACACCTCCCGCGTGTGACCAGCAAGCGTGGCCACCTGGTGCTGAGCGACTCTGACGTCGTGGTGCTGGATGCAGCCGCTGCGAGCCCCGCTGCAGAGAGAAGGCTCACAGGGTCAGGCTGCACACAGTGCTGGGAAAAGCCATCCTGGCGCTGGGGCAGGACGGCTGCACCTGCCGCAGGGTTTCACACCGGTGCTGCCGGCAGATCCGGGCTCTTGGCGTGAGCCGAGCACATCCACAAGGATCTGCACCAGCTCCGCTCCGCCCTTCCAACCCCACCCACTGCTTTACCTGGACAGGATGTAGCTGTTCCAGCTGAGACACCCGACACGGGACACGTGGCTGCTCAGCGTGCGGACACGTTTCCGACGCTCCACGTCCCACAGCTAGGGAAGCAGAACAACAAGTTCTCCAGAGGGCCAGGAAACGCCAGCCCCGTTGCTTTGCCCTACAAACCGCAGCGCGCAGGCTCTGCCATTCAGCCTGCTCACTCTGGGAGCAGGGAACTATTTGTATCTCCTGCCCGCAGAACGGAAGGAGAACGCCAGGGGTCAGGAACCCCAAACCCAAGCTCTGCCTCACTGCCGCAGCTGCTCACTGCCGGAGGACATCTCCAGCCCACACCAGGCAAGTCGGAGCGCGTTGCATCCTTCTAGCGCCAGCCAAGCCTTCGTCCCAAGGCCCCACAGCTCCAGCAACCCCTAAACAGCTCCAGCTCGACTCCTGCACTCACCTGGACCTCACCGTTGCTCAAGCCAACAGCCAGGCAGCTGCCTCCGTTACCCCACGACACAGACGAAACGTAATCAGCTACGTGCTCCGTCTCCATGAGGTTGATGATCTCCCCAGAGACGTGGTGCCACAGGTAGACAGTGGTGTCCAGAGCCAGCGCCAGGAGGTTTTGAGAGCTCCAGTCCAGGAGATTCAGATCTACCGTTTGGAAGAGCAATGCAATGCAGGCCACCCTGCGCTGCCCTGGAGAGCCCTGCCCTTCACCGGTGCTCATCATAGAATCATAGAATAACCAGGTTGGAAGAGACCCACCGGATCACCGAGTCCAACCCTATTCCACCTCCACCAGGTATGCGTGTCCCCCAGCCCCAGTCCAAGCCACCTGCCCAGCACTCGGGACCACTGCTCCTACAAGGCTTCACCCCAGAAGTGGTCCATGCCAGCCCGAGGGCAGAAGAGACCGAAACAGCCCAGGCAGAGCTCCAGTCCCTCAGACCACGCTGGCCTAGGAACCGCACTGCGCTACACAACGATCTCAATGCCCAGCACGCGACATCGCAGCCCACTTACAATAGTCATCACGGATGTCTGGGGCATCCAGGACCCCCTCTGGCGCGCAGGGAATGTATCTGCCCTTCCTCCTGCCGCACCCAGGCATCACCTCGTGCCCGCAGAGCGCTGTGATGTTGTTCTGAAAGCCTGTGTGCAGAGAAACACTTCTGTTAACCGGAGGTCCCGTTTCCTCCCAGCTAAGCCCTGCTCACCCGAGGAGAAATCCCTCCCGGGGAAAATGCAGCCCTGAGAGCAGAGCCACGCTCAGAGGAATGCAGGGCGCTAACGGCACTGCCGGGGTGAACTGCTGAACCAGCTCTGGTAAATCAGTTCTCTGGAGCTGTCACACAGCCCCTCAGCCGCTGGACACCTAAGGATTAGGGAGAGCCCGGTGTGCACAGCAGCTCCCAGAAGCCGGTCGATGCCTCCAAATGCGGAGCCTCTGTGCCGCTGTTCCCCTGCCCAGGGCTCTCCAGCCGAGTCGACTCACCCAGAGCCTGTCCCTCACCTGCCGCAGGGCTCGGAGCCTTTCCACTGAGGCTCAGGATCTTTGCCTCTTCCACATCGAAGCCGTTCAGCCTCACTGCCCAGGCTTTCTGGCGCGCCTGTCAAGGCAGGTCGAACAGGACAGGTGACCCCAAAGCGACCAACGGAGGATTCCATCCCATCTACGTCACCCTCGCTTTGAAACCCAAAGACCACGAGGGTCGGCCCCCTCCTCTGTGACGGCCGCTGAGGACCTCGTCTCTCTCTTTGCCCCCGACCCTGGACCCGCGTGTTCCTGACTCCAGTTCCTGAGCTCAGCTCCCTCCTGGCTGTGGAGCCATTCCCTCGATTCTGCTCTGCAGGATCTGTGGTGACGTTGAGTCATCGAGGGCGCGATCTCAGATATTTGTGTGTATATATATTACCACTCCTAATAAGATCAATAACCGTTATTATTATTATTATTGTAATTTTAATTAAAGCTGCGGTTTTAGTTTCCAACTCACAAGTCTCATTCCTCTCATTTCCCTTTCCCCCTTTCCAGGGGTAGGGAGTGGAGGGATTTGGGAGCGCAACTGCACGGTTTTAGCTGCTGAAATCAGCCGGGCTGGGGCTAACCCGTGACACAGCTCCAAGGGTTTTTTCCTCAGACACCAGCAAGCTCTCCTGCTCACATTTGAGCACAGAAGAGCGGCCAGGTCAGCGTCTCACGGCCAGCGGACAAAGCCACAGCCACAAGGAACCAAATGCTTCCTACAGAGATTTCAGAACCCAGCAGACACGTTCCAGAGCGGCTCCCCACGCAGACATTGTGCTGGAACAGCTCCCGCCAGCAGTGTCCCTGGGCACAGGCTCACAGCCTAGGAGCTCTGTACCCTGGGCCGATGAGGCTTTAAAACGGAGCAAAGCTGTGTTTGGCTCCCACAAGGGCCAGAGGCTCTTCCCAGGGACACGTCCCTACAGAACAGCTTCGCTCAGGGTCCCGCGTCCCCGTTCCATTCCCAGGCCCTACAGCTCCAACCTCATCCCCGGCTCCTCAAGGGCAGAGCTGGAGGCAGCGGCGCTCGGGGCTGTCAGCCTCACGCAACCACGCGACACAACTTACAGTTTGCTTCCCTGGGAAAGGCCGCGAGGGCGTTTGGGAGGGAGCAGCGCAGTCCCTGCAACTCAGCAACACGCTCACCTTCTTGGTGGGTGACACCAAGGCAGGGTCCTGCTCTTGGCTCAGGAGGAACTTGGCCACCTCCATCCTCAGAGCGCGACGGCTGGGAATGTAGCGATCTGGCCGAGCGGTCGTTTGGCTCCTCTGCATTTTGGATCCTCGTTTACCTGCACTCACATGCATCAATATTGTCTGACAGCTACGCAAGAGCCCAGAGGAGAGCCCTCCCGAGGCAGCCAAGCCGGCGCTTTGCCACATCCCCCCTCGCAGACGAGCGGGACTCCCAGCGCTCGTGCCATCCAAAGCCCAACTCGCTCGTAGCTCTGCCCCCCGTCTAACGCACCAGTTAGAGGCTGCCGAGCTCTGTGCCCCCGGCCTCCAGAGCCCCTCGGCTCCCCGCACCCCCCTCTGCCACCGCTCCCCGCTCACCGGCTGCGCCGCACCACATCGCGCTGGAGCTGCGGCTGATGGGGCTGAGCCCGGGGCTGAGCTCTGCCGGGCCTCGGGGATCGCCGGGAGCGGCTGCAGCAGCACCGCGGGGATCACTGCAGGGATCGCCTTGGGAATCGCCTCGGGAATCGCCTCGAGAATCGCCTCGGGAATCGCCTCGGGAATCGCCTCGAGAATCGCTTCGGGAATCGCCTCGAGCGGAAGGGTCGCCTCGAGCATCAACTGCACGTGGGACGCAGGCGAGGGCGTCAGCGCAGGCAGCAACGGGACTGGGCTGCAGCCTGGCTGCCAGGGCCCTGGGCTGATCCTTAGCACCCTCAGCACTGAGGCCTCCTCTGGCCCGGCCTCTCCCTCTGCCCCCCTTCTCCTGCCCCCTCCCTCTCCCCTCTTTCTCTCTCTCTCCCATCCCTCCTCTCCCTCTCCCCTCTCTCCCTCCCACCCTGCTCTCCCTCTCTTCCCTCCTCCTCTCCCTTTCTTTCCCTCTCCACAGCTCCTCTAGGACACCACGAATCCCTCTAGGAACAGCAGAACCCCTCTGGAGTCCCCCAGGACCCCGTTAGGACCTCTTAGAACACCCCGGGGACCCAGAACCCCTCTAGGGCTCAACAGAACCCCTTTAGGGAACTCCAGGCCGCCTCTCGAGCTCCCCTGCAACAAGGTGGGGATCAAAGGGGAAAAGAGCGCCCCCCCCAGCTCAGTGCCGCCGCCGTGTGGCCGCATCGCGGTACTGCAGGAAGGGCTGCAAGAGTCTCTTCCACAAGCTGCTCCTTCTCCCTTTTTCCCACCCCAATTCCCCCAGGCGGGAACCCTAGACGGGTCCTGGGGGGTCCTGCAGGGGTTTTTGGGGTTCTATAGGGGTTCTGTGGGTCCCTAGAGGGGTCCTTGGCATCACTAAATGGGTCCCGAGGCTCTAGGGGGCTCCTAGGGGTCCCTAGGGGGGCCCTGGAGGTGGTGGAGAGGTCCTTCAGGGGGTTCCTAGAGGAGACCTTAGGAGTCCTAGCGGGGTCCTGGGGGGCTCTAGAGGGGTCCTGAAGGACATAGAGGCATCCTAGTGGTCCCTAGAGGGGTCCTGGGGGTCCCGAGACGGGGCCGGGGGGGTCCTAGATGGGGCCTGGGGGGCTCCAGAGGGATCCTGGGCGTCGTGGAGAGGCCCTGGGGGGTCCCTAGAGGGGTCCTGGGGGTCCTAGATGGGTCCCGGGAGGCACGTGAGGCCACTCCCCTTTCCTCCTCCCCCCTCTCCCCCCATTCTCCTCCCCTGCCCCTTCTCCTCTCTCTCCCCTTCCCTCCCCTCCCTCTCTCCCCCTCTCCCCGCCCCTCCCCGCCTCCCCCGGACCCGCCGCTCGCTGCCTCCCCCGGACCCGCTGCCGCCCGAACCTCCGCGATGCGGTTGGGGCTCCCGCAGCCCCGACGGCGGTTGGACCCGCGCGGACGCGGCTCCGATTGGCTGGGGCGGGGACGGGCCCCTCCCATTGGCTGCGGCGGGGACGGGCCCCTCCCATTGGCTGCGGCGGGGACGGGCCCCTCCCATTGGCTGCGGCGGGGACGGGCCCCTCCCATTGGCTGCGGCGGGGCCTGGGGACGGGGCTAGGGCGAAGCCCTAAGGGTGTTGGGGGGAACTGGGGGGCTGGAGGGGGAAGAGAGTCGTGGGGGGTCAAGGTGCTGGTGGGGTTTACAGGACCCCCTCTAGGGACTCCAGGACCCCTCTAGGACCCCCAAAACACCTAGAGTGAAGCCCAGAACTCCCCTGGAGCTGCCCAAGCCCTCTCTATGTCTCCCCAGAAGCACTCTAAGGATGCAAAGACCCCTATAGGGAATCCCAGGACCCCTCTGGAGCTGCCCAAGCCCTCTCTATGACCCCTCAGAACCATCTAGAGACCCCAGAACCCCTCTAGCAACTCCTCAGGTCCCCTCTAGGATCCCCCAAATCCCTCGAGGGACACCAGGACCCCTCTGGGGCCCCCCAGGACCCCTTCAGGACCCCCAAAAGCCCACAGGGAAGCCCAGGAATCCTCTAGGCCCCCCCCTCCCCCAGGGCCTCTCTAGGACCCCCCATAACCCGTGTAGGGACCCCAGGATCCTTATAGGGAAGGCCAGGACCCCTCTGGAGACACAACTCCCCCCCTCCCCAGGACCCCTCTAGGGTCCGGGGAGGGTCATAGAAGTATCCTGGGGTGTTCTAGAGGAGTCTTGGGGGTCCCTAGAGGGGTTCTGGGGGTCAGTAGATGGGTCTTGGTTGTCCCTTGAGGGGTCCTGAGGGGATCTAGAGGGGATTTGGGGGTTCCTAGAGGGATTCAGGGGGGCCCTGAGGGGCCCTAGAGGGGTTCTGGGATCCCTAAAGAAATCCTGCAGGTTCCTAGAGGGGCCCTGGGGGGGGTCTTAGAAGGATCCTAGGGGATTCTAGAGGGGTCTTGGGGAATCCCTAGAGGGTTCCTGGGGGTCCTTAAAGGGGTTCTGGGGGTCCCTAGAGGGGTGCTGGTTGTCCCTGGAGTGGTCCTGTGAGGATCTCGAGGGGACTTGGGGCTTCTTAGAAGGATTCAGGGGGTCCTGGGAGTCCTTAGATTGGTCCTGGAGGGTCTAGAGAGATCCTGTGGATCCCTAGAGGGGCCCTGGGGCTTCTTAGAGGGATTCAGGGTATCCTGCGGGGGCCTAGAGGGCTTCTGGGGGTTCTAGAGGAGTCCTGGGGTCCCTCGAGGGGCTCTAGAGGGGTCTCGAGGAGCCTTAGAGTTATTTGGGCGGTTCTGGGGACCCCTAGAGTCATCACGGGGGTTCTGGAGGGGTCCGATGCGTCCCTAGATGATTTCTAGGCGTCCTTAAAGGAGTTCTGGGGGTCCTAGAGGCGTCCTGGGGGCCCCTAGGGGTTCTAGCGCTGCATGGTGCTAGCGGGGTCCCATAAGGCTCTAGGGAGGTCTTAGAATGATTCGGGGGGTCCCGGGGAGTCCTAGAGTCATCCTGGAGAGTCGAGAGGCATCTTGGGGGTCTGTAAAGGGGTCCTGGAGGTGCTAGAGGCGTCCTGGTGGCCCCTAGAGGGGTCCTTGACATCACTAAATGGGTCCTGGGTGGCTGTTTAGATGTCCTGTGGGTGCTGGTGGCTTTAGAGGGATCCTGGGTGTCTCTAGAGGGGTCCTGGTTGTCCCAGGAGGGGTCCTTCGGGGCTCGTGAGGGATTCTGGGGGACCCCGTGGGGGCCCTAGAGGGCTCTATAGGGGTCCTAGGGGTCGCTAGAGGGGCCCTGGAGGTCGTGGAGAGGCCCTACGGGGCCCCTAGAGGGGTCCTGAGGAGTCCTAAAGGGGTCCTGGGGGGCTCTAGACCTCGCCCAGTCCATCCACGCCAGAGCCCGGGAGTTGGATCATAGTCCTTACCCTTCACGGACACGCAGGACAGAGTGAGATTACGCAGGGAGATCGTTAAGAAAAGATTTTATCCCAAATTTCTTGTGCGGTTAGTTCTGCAGGCACTTTTCTTGTTGTCTGTGTATATCATGGGTAATAGAAAGTGTGATCGGTGGTGGGAAAGATACAGGAAGAGAAGGAGAGAGAAAAGGTTTAAGGAGCAGACAAGACACTCGGAGATGCGTCCCGATCCAATATCAGGGAGGGTTCTTAAACGATCCCAAGAGACCAAGATTAAGGCACAAACGAGGTCAGATGCCGTACAATCTTGTGAGCTTTATTTTAACAACTGACAACAGCGACAGGACAGAGAGGAAAAGAAAGGAAAAGTTAGAACCCCTAAGCAAGAAGACGGTAGAGATGCGGCTAATTACCACCACCACGAATCCAGCGATGTCCCGTTGGATCGGTCTCGGTGCAGGTGATGATGAAGACACAGCCACGGGGTGATGATGATGTTCCAAGCTCCAGGAAGCCCGGCGAAGGCACACACAGCAACACACACGAGGTCGAGTCCACCAGCAACGAAGAAGCAAGCAATGAAGGAGTCCAGCACCCCGAGCCTGCCGAGCAATGGGGATGTCAAGCACCCTGAGCCCACCGAGCAATGACGAAGTCGAGCACCCCGAGCCCACCGAGCAACGAAGAAGCCAGAGGCTCCCCCATTTATCGCCCCAGTCCACGGTTTCCCCGAATAGTCCAACCATTTTCAGGAATGCCCAGGTGCCACTCGGTAAGCGCACTTCGGGTGGATGTCATGGTTTTTCCGTTGGGGACAGTTTGGCAGCGCTCACGAGATCGGCTCTTCATTGCAATAAAGATCCCTTACGAGATCGTGGGGGCGTTGGCAGCGATGTTGAGCCAAAGCAGTTCAACGGTTACGGCCCCTTACACCGCCCCGTGGCTCAACATCGCTGGCTTCATGGCGGTGTGAAAGACAGAAGGACAGAGAGAGGAAAAGGCCAGAAGAATGCGCAATACAACAACAAACAAAACGTCCAGCAAATATTACAATCACAAGCATCTTCTTGACAATATCCTTAACAAATATTACAACCTTAACAAATATAAACATCTTACAAACCCACAAGTCTTATCTTAAAAACTACTTAAGCCTACAAAACCGTAACATCTTATCCTAAAACTAATCAACTCGACAAAGCTTCAACATCTTATAAAACAGTTTTAAACCTCCGATTCGTTGACCGTCGGTGCCTCCGGGCCCGCCTCTGATGCCTCCAACGAGTCAGCACGACAACACAATAGTTTACATTGCGGACATTCATGAGGAAAAAATACACGTATACAAAGGCAAAACACGAGAATCAATGCTATAACGCTAAGGGTATAAACGATGGGGACTAACACCAACATTTTTAAAGAAAAATACCAAGAAGCGTCTGAGGCCCTGGCAGTCCACGTGGTCACCGCTTCGCCCGATTTGGAGGTCGCATGCGCAGTGGGAAAATCCCTTTCCACACCTCCTTATAAAGCGATTTTAAGGCGTAACGCGCATGTGCTGTTTGGGTCTAGAAACTTCTAGGTGGTTCTATCCTAAACTTAGAAAGAAAAAAAAACCTCTTGCAGCCCTTCCTGCAGTACCGCGATGCGGCCACACGGCGGCGGCACTGAGCTGGGGGGGCGCTCTTTTCCCCTTTGATCCCCACCTTGTTGCAGGGGAGCTCGAGAGGCGGCCTGGAGTTCCCTAAAGGGGTTCTGTTGAGCCCTAGAGGGGTTCTGGGTCCCCGGGGTGTTCTAGGAGGTCCTAACGGGGTCCTGGGGGACTCCAGAGGGGTCCTGGGGTCCCCACAGGGATTCTAGGGGTTCCTAGAGGGGCTCGAAGGGGTCCTAGAGGGAGCCTAGGGGGTCCCTAGAGGGGTCCTCGGCTTCCCTATAGGGCTTTTGGGGGTCATAGAGGGGTCCTGGGGGCTCTAGAGGGGTTCTGTGTGTCCTCTTATTAAACCTTTTCTTAACCATCTCCCTGCATCATCTCACTCTCCCCAGGACCCCTCGAGGACCCCCAGAACTCCTTTAAGGACCCCTAGAAACCATCTAAGGATGCACAGGACCCCTCTAGAATCCTCGTGACGACTCTAGAGGTCCCCAGGACACCCCGAATAACTCTAAGACTCCTCAAAACCCCTCGAGAGCCCTGCAGAACCCTCTAGGGCTCCCCAGAACTCCCCGAATCCCTCGAAGAACCCCCAAAGGCCCCTCTAGGGACCCCAGGACTCCTCTAGAACCCCCGAGCATCCCTCTAGAACCCCCAGAACCCCTTTACAGACACCCAGAAGCCCTCTAGGCCCCCGCAGGATACCCTGAATCCCTCTAAGAGGCCCCAAGGCCCCTCTAGGGACCCACAGGATCTCTCTAGACCCTCCAGGACCAATCTAGGGACTCCCAGGACTCACTAAATCCTTCTAAGAAGCCCCAAGTCCCCTCGAGATCCTCACAGGACCACTCCAGGGACAACCAGCACCCCTCTAGGGACCCCCAGAACCCCTTTAAGGACCCCCAGGAACCCTCTAGGGATTCCCCAAGACCCCTCTAGAATCCCCTAGGATCCTTCTAAGACCCCCCCCAGGGCCCCTCTAGGGACCTGCAGAATTTCTTTAGGGACCCCAGAACCACTCTAGGGCCCACCAGGGCCCCCGAATCCCTCGAAGAACCCCCAGATCCCCTCTAGATCCCAGCAGGACCCCTCAAGGGACAACCAGGACCCCTCTAGTGACCCCCAGAATCCATGTAAAGACCTCCAGGACTCCTCTAGGGACCCCTAAGACTCCTCTAGAACACCCCAGGATACTTCTATGACCCCCCCAGAGCCCAAGAGGGGTCCTAGAGGGGTCCTGGGGGTCCCAGAGGGGGTTTCATCTCCAGAGGGGTCACAGTCACTTTACAGTCCCCTGAGGCACCTTTCTCTTTTTCCAGTGCCTTAAGGAACAAATGTACAAACAGGGACCTGCCAGGCATGAGAAATGTGAGCTGAGATGCTCTGAGATGCACCTTTTCTCTTGATTGAAAGGGTGTGGAAAACTATTCAAGCACTCGCAGACACGTGAATGGCAAAAGCTTGTAGGAAAACATGCTATCCTGACAAGCGAAGCACCAGCAAAGGTACATGGGAGCACAGCAGAGCCCTGCGCCCGCCTCCAACAGGTACCCAGGAGTGTGCAAGAAGAGTGATGTGCAGTGCTAACAGCCCAGAATATGCTTCCTCCCTCCCAGACTGGCAGGTTAGGGTGCTCCCAAGTCACAGGCAATGTCCCGACGCTGCTTAATACTTGCTGGCTGCTCCCTTGCTGCACATAGAAGCCCCTGGTGTCCACGCACCCTGTCTTCCAGACCCTGACAGAATCTCCCCGTTCCCAATTTCCCGGGACATCCCATGCTGAGCCGCAGCGGAAGCCGTCCCCAAAAGCCCCCAGCAACACTTCCAGGCAGCTGCAGGACCCACTCCATCCCAGGCAGGGCACGGGGATGGAGGCAACCCCAGCTGGGAACAGGGCTGCTGCCCACCCAGCAGTCTTTGCAGCTCCTCATCCCCCACAGAAGAAGAGTTCTATGCTGCAGGGAGCCGAGCTGTGGAGCCCAGCAGGGACACGGCAGCAGTGGGGACAAGCAGGGGAGGACACGCGGGTCTCCTTCGGACACCCCAGCCCAGCCCCAGGTCCCACGTGCTGCAGCAGAAAGGGTGCTGTTGGGACAAACACCCCATCGCCCGGTGCTCCGAGCAAGCTCAGCTCCCTTTCATCCGCTCCCTTCGCTGGACGACAAACGTGTGAGACAAGCCCCCAGTCTGAAGCCAGAAACCTCCCCACAGGGTTGTACAGCCCCTGCCTGCTCAAGCCATAGCTCCCCACCTCTCTGCTCCCATCTCCTTCACTAGCTTCCCCTCCCAAGAAGCCCCAGATTCTCTCTGCCTTTTTTTTTTTTTAGCCCTTTCACACATCCAAATCCACCCCCAAATGCTGAAATCAAAACAAAATAGTCACAACATCCTGAAAGAGTTTGGGTTGAAAGACAGCTTTAAAGATCGTCTCAGACCATCAATAAACTTCTTATGCTGGGCTTTTAACTGTTTCAGCGTTCGTGTTAAATCCCACCTTGAGCCTTTCTTGGGGCTCAGCAGCAAAACACACCTCTGGCACATTTCGGGGTGGGCAGAGCGGCCCCTGAAGCCCTGAAGAACAGTCCAGGCAGCAGCAAAGCAGCTGAATGTCAGCATTCGCAGCCAGGGCACATCTCTTCCCACAACTTTTCTCTGCATTAATAAACTCAGGCCCAAGAGGATTTCTTGCCACAGGCAAAGAGCTACGTAAACAAGGCCAATGTCAAGCTTCAAGCCTTCTCTTACTGGATTCTTTATAGATCTCATTCAATATCTGTACCACGGGATTCCCGATGCTTCGTAGGTGTGGCATCCCGATCCATCAACAATTCAGAGCATCCTTCTCTCGGGGAAGGAGATTTCCTTTGGCAAGTTCTCAGCATCACCACGGACTGAGGCCACAGCTGGGATACAACCACCTCTCCTAAGAGCAAGGAGCGTGTGGAGCATCCGTGAAGTCAAAAATCAAAAAACCATTTCCCCACACAACGTCAAAACTGCTTGTGCGCTGAGGGAGTGAGGGATAGGTAGTCCACTTCCCTCTCCTAAACTTAGAAGATATATAGCACAACGTCACACTCTAATGCAGTGCTTCAGAACAACAACCAAGAGCAATAAATCAGTACCAAATCAAACTGTTTTCCTGAAACATTAAACACTTCTGAACAAAGAAAATAACAGCGTGGTCATACCGGTGGCTTTTGCTACTCCAGGCAGCCTTCCTTGGCAGTTGCTCAGCCTTCTTCCCCTCTTCTCAAGTTCTTTCTCAGGCTGGGGAACCACTGCAAGTAGGAACCGCAAGTGGCTAAGCGAGCAGCTGGGAACAAGGCAGCTAGCGTGACAGGAGGGACAAGCAGTTTCAGAGACGGCGCTTGGTCACACAGCCCGCTGGCACCGCACAGGCCAACCTCGGCACTTCTGGGCAAGTCTGTTCCTCACTTCCTCTTTCCCTGCATAAGGAGGAACACAGAAAAGAAAGACGGCATCAACAATGGCAACTCTCAGAGCTCCACTTTAGACTGATGTCCCTTTTGCCTAGACCTTACCGGGTCACGGCGAGAGGGCTTTCTACTGCACATCTCTTCGGTGAGCCCAACGCAGTATAATCTGAGAGCCTCTCTCCCTCTCCTCCCAGTGCTGCTACTCAATTCACATCTGATTTCCCATCCGTTTCCCCGAGGGGGGAAGTCACATGTGAATTGAGTAGCTCCTGCCCAGAGAACCGGGCCTCCACTCCACAGAGAGCGCAGACAGATCCGTTCCGAGGCACAAAGAACAGGCGCCGCCTTTGGCAAGTCAACTGGCCTTGTAAAATGGGCAAAGCTCATACAGGTTGGTGGATCCTTTCATCATTTGGAAGACGAACACCCACACAGGGACCTTACAAAGTTAAAAAACTGCTTTTGTCCCTTACCTCTGGCAGTCAGAGATTCAGTATGAAATGAACATGGGCTAGCATGGAGAAACAGACTTCTGCACGAAAACAGCCTGAAGTCTAGAAAAGACAGCAAAAATCAGAGAAATAACCCTCAATGCACTTGTTCCCACGAAAGACCAAACCGATGCATTGCACCTGGTTATTTACTATCGTCGTATCTCCACCCCACAGGAACACCAACGTTTCCACCTGTTCTAGCAAAACAGCAGCACTAGTCCCAAGATGCCCAACAGCGACTGCAAGAGTCGCAGCACAGTTACAGGCTGCTCAGTTTTCTGCTGTGTTCAAAGTTTACTGACAAATCTATTCGTACTGTTATGGTCGTCCAGCATAAATGGCGCTGCCATAAGTAGAACAGCGGGATGCAGAGCAAGACGTTGGGCCTCGTTGGGAAATCTTTCTGTCTGATCAGGGTCATCTTGGCTCATTCCTCTTGGTTGCCTGGAGTAGGTATAAATGTCTTCCACCGACTTGAAGAAGACAACTGGTATTGAGGACTCTTCAAGAGAGGGAAGTGTCTGCAAAGGTATATCAAAAACTCATGAGAAGGCATGATTAGTACATTCGCTTCATCGGCTGCCCTGGTCTGTATCCTCTCTCAATTGGAAGGAGAGCAACTGGATAATTTAAAAACAAAACACCAGTAATTACTAACAACTTTGGCCAAAGGGCAGCTCTCCTGCACAGCAAGCTGGAAAGAGGGACACGTTAGCACAAGATACAAATCACCATGTCTTAGCAAAGAGCGAACAGCTGGCTCACCTCTCGGCAGCCCCACGCAGAACAAATTATGGCAGCAGAGGGAGTTTCTGCAAGGGAGCGGGAACACAGTCAGAGGCCGTCGCTCTGCATTTTTGCTCAAATTAAGCAAGTTCCAGGGACGATTACCCACCTTTCGGCCACAGACAGGTAATACAGCCAACGTTTGTATTTGTTAACGCAGCCCGGACGAGAAAAATAGCGAAACAACAGATAAGCAACTATTCCCCTTGCCCAAGTACGGCTGTTCAAAAATCCGGCACTTGCTCTCTAGGCTTCTTCTGTTGTCAAGGCAGCAGAAGAGAGCCATCCATCCTCACAAGGGGTGAATCGCCATTCAAAGCTGCTTCACACTTGGGTGGAAGTGTGTTCAGAGGATTAGCCCACAACAAAACAATTGTTTTCACAAAAAAAAAAGGATTTAAACAACATAAACTGGCCTCCCCAGGGGACCACAAGGTGCTCCTGAAGCAGCACGGAGAGCTACACGGCTGGGCAGCAGAAATTCTGTGCTGATAGGACACCCATACAGAATAACTTGGGTGAGAGGTGAATCCAATTAACCAACCGGACTCTGCTCGATACCCACCAGCCCACTGTAAAATCCCCACCTGACATGCAGTAAAAATAAAAACTGCTAGGACAAGAGTTTAAAAAAAAAAAAAAAGAACCAAACAGATGTAAAAGATGACTATCACCTCCTCTTGCCACCCATGCTATCCTCACTGGGACAGGCAGCATCACTGCCGCTCCACAGCAAAGCAGAAACAGACAGGGTGCAAGGGTGGACGCTAAAAACGTCTGTTAGCACACAAGAGGCAGATGAGAGCAGGTACCCTAGAGAGTGTCGTGAGGAGCAGGGAGTAGCCAGGCCTTCTCTGCTCCAGTTAGCAAATCCCTATGCTTTGGAACTCGCCGTTTAATACTTGTGGGGAAGTACTTAAGTCAGCTCACAAGGACCCTATTGCTATCTGCTCATCTGCCTACTTCTCATCTCACCTCATTGTACTTTCTCCCCACGCTTCCTAGGAGAGGTTTTCCCTCCTCTCTCCTTCTCTCAAGGTCCCTTTCCAGCTTGCTTTCCCTCCATCCCCTTCAGGTAACATCTCCCAGCGCCACCAGTTCTTCCAGCTCTGCTTTAGACTATCTGAGAGCCAACTTCCCCCTCGGCCTTCTACAAAGCGCTTTGTCTCAGTCACTCTCAATCTCCAGATGGGTAAGGAGCTGCGGATATCCAAAACCTTGCAGGCACACTCCCATTTCCAGCTCTATAACACCTTCTGTGACTCGACAAACCCTGAGTGACGCCGGCTCCCTGCTGAACCCAAAGGAGAGCGCAGGCCAAAGGCCATGCTGCAGGCCCGGCCAGACTCATTACCATTATCATTAACCACTATTTAAGCAGTAAAGTTGTGTTACTGGTGCCACACAATGCCTCAAAGCACAGCCCAAAATGCCACGCTCTCAAACCCATCCCCCTAACCCAGGGGGGACCTCTGAGTGATCCAGGAAAACCCCACAATGACTCCCAGTAACCCTCAGGACTGTGCATGAAAGAGAAAGAAGAGTAGTCTGCTGCCCACCACACCTCAATGCACCAGCAGAGCACTAGTCGAGCACCCAGAAACAACAGCAAGGAGGAAAACACAGCCCCGAGGCCATGCCAGACACTTTAAAAAAAACAAAACAAAAACCACAGGTCAAAGCAATTCACACAACCTAAAACCAAGAATAACCCTCCTCAACTGCAATAGCTCTGCTCAGGGCTCTCACCTTAGCCTCTGTGATGAGCTCTGGAGGACTTTCTTTTGTATCCTCCTGGGCAGGTTCAGGGTCTCGGTCCGTTGTGCTTTGGACACTGGCTTCATCCAAAGCTGGCCACACATCCCCCTCTAACTCCTCCTCAGCAGAGAGGTGCCACTGCCAAGGAGACGGACAAAGCAAGGAAAGCTACTGACTCCCACTTTCATTTCTGTACTCCACAGGAAAACTTACCACCTGGAAAGGACAGCTTTATCTGAGCAATCTTTTCTGGTTATTGCTTGCTGCCTTCTGAGGAATTTCACCATGGAGAAGTGCCTTCACACAGCACAGCTGAGACAACTCAGCGTCCAGCCATTTCGCACTTAAGGGCAGAGGAGGGGGTCGAGTTAATCCTGACAAGGCAAATCTAAGATTGGACAACACAAAGGGAGTTCCCCACTGCCAAAGAGGAGTTCCCAGAAAACGCTAGCCGAGCAGTACCAAGAGTCAGACGTATTTCATCCCAGTTCTAAACACTTTGAGCAATTATTAGAGCTGATACCGATGGTGACATCAGTGATGCACCGAGGAGGAGAGGAATCGTTTCGAGCAACTAAACAGAATAGCAGAAAAGAGAGGATTACTGTTCGTGGAAAAGGATTCTAAGACCCTTCAACACAGAAGAAAACCTGAAGGCACTTACATTCCTCTAGTCTCCAAATTGCCAGCTCTGTCTGACATTTACACACATGGATCTTGCTGCACTTAACCAGATTTTACCATAAAAATCACAATAAACTCAGATTTGCAGAGTCTCGGTCACATTCATTTCTCCCACATAAAGACGATGTTTGGGACCTTCAGTTCAGATGATGTATTGACAGTGCAAGCCCACCAATATCCAACACGTGCAGCTTATAGTTTCCCTAGCCCAGACACACAGTTGGCTAAAATAAAACCTGGCTAAAATGACCGCTTTACAAGTTACCGACATTACAGTAACTCTTACGTTTTTACGTTTCAGAGGAATGTCAGAAAAACAGCCCTGGAGCCGGCCCACTGCTGAACACTTCAACAGCTGACAGTTACTTGGCGTCAGTAGTAAAATGTGTCATGAAAAAACTACAATTTAAATCACACAAAAGTAGAGAGACTGACCTGTAAAACAATACCCCTGGTGTTTCTAACGGTACCGTGCTAGACTGCACTCAAGACCTGGATTTTACTCCCTGCTTAACCCCTCTGTTCATCATTCTTTTTCATCCATTAAATAATAGCAAAGGGCTCCTCTCTTCAACCTGCTCTGAAATCAAAGGCGTACAGCAGTATCCAGACCTGGGTATCGGTCGCTTTTAGAGTTAACTTTTAAAAAAAACTCCAGTCGTGTACAACTTTAACCCCTGTAACAACCAAGACTGCAAATGGATTCCTTTCGGAGAAGTTTAAAATGAGCAAGACCCTTAAGGCAAACAAGACATCACTAGTTCTTCTGGTCCTTTCCCACACGTAAATGACACCCCGAGTTATTACACATCCTTTGCCAAACCCCAGAGACACTAGAGGAGACCACACCACCTCTTGGCTCCTGGGGTGCAAACTAGGAAAGTGCTAAGTCAAACTGATCTCAGGGATCTGGTACTGGTCTGAGTTCTTGGAGTCCATTCTCCCTCTAACTCAAAAACGATGGTGCGTATGGAAGGTTGGAGAACTCACTGAGCACAGACTCCCTGACGTCTGCAAAGGGATCAGAGGTCAAGCAGCGACGGACGTATTTATGGTCCACGTGTAATTGTTGTTACGTCACGGTTCTGCTTGCTTTTTATAAAAGCAAAGGAAAAAAAACCACTCCACAAGACACTGCATAGGACTAAGCCAACACATCTACTGATCCCTGGAGCCAATTCCACTGAACGATAGTCACACCGCAGCCAAACTCTCACCTGTTCCCACAGTTCATCCTCATCCAGCTTCGAGCTTGCTATGTCACTATTTACGTTCAAAGATTCCTGCTGCAAGCGAAGGTGTGGCTCCACGGGTTCAGCATTCTCCTGCTTTCTGCTGGGCTCAAGATACAAGGCTGAAGGATTCACTTCCTCAAATCCCTACGAACAAATAAAACCCCAACAGCTGAGTCAAGAAAAGTAAGTTGTCACCACCATAAAGAATAAAAAGAATTCTAATGGGTTTTACAAAGAAGCACACCACCCACAAGTGAGCTCTGAATTCTTGGAGAAATTGTCTTACTAAGAAAATCAACTCCCTCCAGCAATAAAATCACCCAGCAATAGCCCCCTACCCGCTAAATGGAACACACACACGCAAAAAGACAATTATTGGATTTAATCCTGCCAAAATACGCATTCTGCATCTACTAAACGAAACAACAGATACGAGCACTCCGGGCTGCAAAGCCTGACTTTCTGCTGAGATACAAAACTGTTGCAGCACCTTTCTAAAGGTTTTCGTATCCACAGACTTCTTGCTGAAACGGAGCTGAGACATTCAGGCAACACTGATGGGCCTAAATCATAAATGCTCTCTGTGCTGGCTCACAGCTTCAATCTCTGCTCAAGGCACAACATGCAATCTACCCTGGTTACACCGTCCAGCACTATACATGTCACTAGCAAAGAAAGAGACTTTGTAAGCCAAGACCATATCTATAATTCAGTTTAACGGCACAACCAATCTCCGGGGCCTAGAGCAGGAAAGGCCAAAATTATTTATTTAACTACCCTGTTCCTCACTCAACTGCCCGTGCCACTGGCTAGCAGAAAAAATGGATATCAGACTGGATATCAGACAAAAAAAATTTCACAGAAAGGGTCATCGGGCACTGGTAGAGGCTGCCCAGGGAGGTGGTTGAGTCACTGTCCCTGGAGGTGTTTAAAAGACAGGCAGACAAGGCGCTCAGGGACACGGTTTAGCGGCAGATAGGAATGGTTGGACTCTACCATCCAACCTGGCAATTCTACGATTCTATGCAGCGCTACTTGAAGCCAGACAGTAACATCTAATGGACTTGCTCTCATGGTCTGGATGACTCGGAGGCCTCAACTTATGACTAACAAAACCTACCGGATTTAACAATGTTTAGAAAAGTTACAAATACAACTCCTCAATTCCATCCCAGCTTGGCCTCATGTTCAGAACATCTATTTTCCTTTTCGGCAATATTAACAAGCTAATCCACTTTAAAAATCCGTACCGAAACCTTCTAATCCACTCTTAGAAGTCAGGATGAAAAGAGTTTGTTCTGCTAAACCAGAACATCTCTGCTGTATCATCGAATTCCACCTTAACCAAAAAGAAAGCCGTCACCATAGACACCGTGGGATACAGCCCCAAAACAGTAAATTGCAGGGAAGCAGGGAATACCGGTTTTGCTCTTCACAAAACTACTTGCTTCAAGGTAAAGATCTCTCCACTACAGGCACCCAACCAATCCTTTCCCTGCCTTTCCTGTCAGAAGCACACGCCTCCCTCCTGACCTGGGAAGGAACGTTCTTCCCACAGATGTCAGCACATCCCCTACTGCTCAAGACAGCGTGGAAGTAGATATCGTCCTTAGTGGCTGCGTCACACAGGAAGAGATGACAAATGCCAGAACTTCCTCCTCTTCTGGGTTTTAAGATCAGCTTAGGAATAGAGAGGCACATATCGCATTTTGTGCTTACGAATAAAGCCCGACAGCAGCTTTGGAAAACACTCCGTAGCCAGAGAAGGGGCACAGCAGAAATAGCAATAACAACTGGTCCCTTACGCCTTCCCTTGCCCAAGCATCCTCTCCTCATAACCTCTTTTGATAAGAAAGTTATGGACAGAGAAAAATCACTTTTGAAACACAGAATGCCTACGGCCAGGCATGAATAGAGGCAAATGAGAGGGCAGAAGCAAATATGGGGAAGGTACTGAATTACAGAGGAGAACGAGTACCTCTGACACCACAAATGCTCCCAACTGGGAGGATGTCTGTTCAAGAGATGTTTACCTCCATTCACAAAACTCAGGGAAGAGGATTAGGGAGCTTGCTCGAAAGGGACAGAAAGGGGCAAGAGTGAATAAAGGAAGAGGAAAGGGTTTAGCCCACAGCGATGATAAGCAAAGGGCTTGGAGTGATCTGCACCGCAGATCTTGTTCTTAACGTCACCTCACGCATTAACATGTAAGCAAGGAAGTACCTGCAAGGCACTGCTACGGGAAAAAAAAAATCCAAATAGACACTTTCTAGGAAACCCGCGTGGTGGGACGTCTTCCTGGAGAGTGACAGGCCCAGCAGCCTCACCCTCATCCCTGGGAAGGCGATGGAACAGCTAATCCTGAGAACCATTTCCAGGCAAACCTTCGGACGATTCCCAGGTTTCCGTAATCTGCGTAGAACACCTCTGCTTCTTGGTCATTGATCACGCGGTGGATGATAACGCGGTACCACCATTTTGAGACCGTTACACAGCAAAGCTGTCCAGGACGTACTGAAGACTCAGGCATGACAGAACGATCAGAAACAAGTTTACTCAAGTAACAGTGTCTGCCAGAGATCACAATGAAAAACTGTGCTTGGTAGGACGCAGGAGATGGATAAACAGAAATACACTTCAGGGTTCAGAAGAATCCTCATTTCTCAAAGCCTCCACGAGACCGATTTTCAGGAGTTGTTCTAATAGATAGTTTATGTTTCTGTTCTACTTAAACCAAGTGACAATAAATACACAAACCTAAACTTTTAACATTTAAATTGTATTCTTGGGGTCCAACAAAAAGTTAACTAATGGGCGCTAATCAGCGACTAAATACAGCCATTCTAGTCGTTCACTTTTAACATTACCCTGACTTGGCACAGGGCTTCTTACGAGCCAGGTTCCGGAGTCCTGGCTTACACACACAGTACCTGTCTGCAGCCTGCGATCACACGTTTGCCCCACGGACATCCAGTATTTACTTTGGCACACGACTAACAGCAACTGCAGCGTAGTGGAAGAGTCCCAAACGCACAACGTACCTGACAGACAAACCCACTGATGGGGTTTTGCTTTCAAATATAGATATGACTAACGCTTATTACCTGCTGCTTTTGGTAAGTGCTGGAGATGGAAGTAAAAGCCTTAACCAAGCACATCAGCAATAGCAATGTCAACAATACAGAACCCTCAAGTTCCTTTCCACAACTTTTCCAGGCTTTTAAAGTTTAAGACCGTCTAGGACACAGCCAAACTATTAGCGATACTTACTGCTTGCTAGATAAAAGGAATGCGGAAGCATTATGATTATGTGATTTAGTACGGCACTGGCATCTCCATATCCAGAAGTCAAGCCTGTAGTGACGGTAACAAACAGCCGGGTGCCCTGTTCCCTCAGTGCAAATACCCAGGTAATAGCACAGAATCAGCATAGCACATCCTCACCTCATCTCAAACATCATATCCTGGAGTTTATCGGATGTTTCTGCGTGGCACGCTTGGATGTAGAACCGGCTAGGAGAGATTATACATTCCACAAAGACTCCCACCAAACACAAGCGCTCCAATGGTGGGAAACTGCAAAGGCTTCTGTCCTGAACAGCATCAGGGGGAATTTCTGGAGTCGTTGCCAGATTGAAGATTGACAGCTTCAAATCTAAATCTTGACACTACAAAGGGACAAGAGGAAAGTAGCGCTCAGAAGTCTTGCTACGCCCTGAACACACATAACTGGCCTCTGCATTAAGGTAAAAAAGTAGTTCTGCTTTCCTGGGAACCCATGAATTACTGAAGATCAGAGAATCCCAACAAATAGCGCAAACTCGGATTAAAACTGTCCCTGGGATCCTAACACCTATTTTCACACCCTCCACCTTCCTTCTCTCTTTCCTCCCTCCAGTGTAAAGAGGGGTGCAACAAAAATACCTTCCTCATATTCCTTCAAGGAATAAAGAAGAGGAACCGATGACACGTTAGGTATTTAGACAAAGATATTGAATGGCTACTGATAAAGAGAAAAAAAAAAAATCAAAAACTCACACCAAAAAAACCCACCTGCTTGTTGGATTTTACCCCAAAGATGCTGTTTCTATCTTCTGTCCCCATGAAAGAGCACATGACTGAAGTAGAAAAACTATCTGAAAACAATTCAAGACACAGAAGGCACAAATGCATCTCACACACACCAGAGCTATTTCCCAAAAGATAAAAACATACAAACGCTACAAATCCTATTCTTTTCTCATTCTAGGCAAATTTGTACATCAGTTCTTGGCACAGCTTGCAATTTTGCATCATTCTTTAGCTGCTGTAAACTTTATTCCACTTGAACCAGCGTGCATGGAAACCTTAATCAGACATCAGCTACTTTCACTGCCTCCAGAGATTCGGTTTGTGCCAACAAACAGCACTCCTCCAGCGTCCAGAAGTCAAAACTATTCCAGTTTTACTCATTGTGAATATGCTACGAGTTACCACTGCATCACACACCAGACAACTTACAGGAAATTTGTCTTCCAGCACACCCCACTGCTTACACGGCTACAGTCAACCGAGAGACAATACTAGCCCTTCGAACCGTTTTTTAAAAAAGCAGATTAGAGTCTCTCCTGCAGACTGAGCGAGGAAGAACACCCTTGAATTCTTTTTGTTAAAAACTTTGACTAAAACATTGAGTTAACCAGGCAGTTAACATTTTTGAGTTAAAGAGTACCTGAGGGAATTCTTGCCTGAGCAGCAGCAGCACCTCTAAAATCCCCTTACATTTCATGGATTTCCTCCCAGAAGTGCCAGTCAACAGTGATATTGCCAAGGGACAGGTTTGCTCCATGAAAGCTCCTCGTGTCAGACTGTTACGGGCACACGTGATGTTTATCACGTAGTTCACACGTTGGCAGAGACAACAGACACTTCTTTGAAAGACGTAGAAATGTCTACTTAAAAAACACCTTCACAAAATAGCAAGAAAATTATAAGAAAAAGGTAAACAACCGAACACACTGTAAAACTAGCCCTAGAAGAGGCACGGCTCGTAAGACTGGCTAACTCCTTGCCTTAAGCCAGAGCGGCAGCTGCCAAGAGTGGTGTGGATGACAACTTTCCTTCTGCTCGGCACGGCAAGAAAAAGCTGCCAAGAGCAGCAGCTCTATATATTTGACCCTTCTCGGGGCCGAGCAGATTGACTCGGCCCTTGTCCCTCATTTGTCCCTTACAACGCTTCCGCTATTGGCGTCTCATCACCAGATACTTCCATACCTTACAGCAGGCCAGGAATCAGGTCGCATCTTTCCCCTCGACTTTGCAGCATCTTGAAATCTTGGTTCACTGCCTACCCAAACACATTCCAGCTCACTTTCCTCCTCTCTAGGGCACTTTTAAAACAAACCAGCAAAACTGGTGCTTCACGGCAAACACGAGTTGTACAAACACGTTCCAAGACTCGCCCTGCTAGAATCTTTAAACAGATTCCCTTTGCGACACATAACAAGAAAAAAATGGGGCTACGTGGACCATCTCTCTCCCTTTTCTACCCTTCCCACAAGCAGACTTTGTTTGATCTAGGGAAATTCCCCACGGACTTCATCCCACCAGACGACAAGGTCTTATCAGAAGAGCCTGCCAAAGTTTTCTAAAGGGTATGTTTCTTGAAACACCGCAGAAAGTCCGACTCGTAGCCCTAAGCTTTCAAGTTCATTAAGTGAACAGCACACCAAATTCAGAAAGAATCCCTGCAACCCTTTCCCTGTCTAGGTACTCCAACTGTACAGTTGTGTAGAACCACCAGATGAGCTTGGCAGAGGAAATAATTCGCAGCAGGAGAACTTTCCTGAGAAAACAAAGGCCTAAAGATGCTCAAAAGAGGAAAAAAAAATAGAGGGGGCACAAAGAAATTCTCCCAAGCAGGTCTGGCAGGTCAGAGCCTCTGTACTTCTCCATCCCTTTCTAAAAATACATTGCTAAACCACAACAACAGCAACAAAACTTTCAAGTCCAACCAAAGAGCAGAGTGGCAACGACAGGACTGAGGTCTCCAAGGACCATTCCTCAGCTCTGCCACGTAGCTGCTAGACACTTAAACCCATGCTACTGCAGCAGGGGAAATGCCACACAGCTACTCTCAGAAGAAGGCTATTAAGAACACAAAAAGAATTGTCTCCACTCTTATTGGGGAACAAGATTATGCTTTACTGGCTTTGGACGATCTCCAACAGAGATCTCAAGACCAGAAAGAGACAAGAAAAAGACCTAGGCTGGAGGGCACATAGAGTTATATATCAGGTCAGTATGACTCTGGTCACCTCCAGCCTCATCTAAACTAGGTACAATTTTTTTTTGGAAGCAACAGTGCATCAACAATACAAACCAAGCAAAAACAAAAGCAGTGAAAAAAATTATCACCCCCTGGACGAAGACATGACAAAGCTACAGATCACTCATCCTGCCACTTACTTGTTTGAGGACATCACTCATATCTAGTGCTTGTCCTTCCACCGGCTCTGACTTCTCTTCTGCCGGCAGGTGAAACCACTTGGCATCACGGATGGGTTCCAAAGGAGGCATCTCAATTGCAGGTGCAGCTGTAAAGAGAGTTTAGTTGTTATTCTTTATTTACATATTAAGCAGAAGGAGAATACACCTGGCCATGAAAGCGTACAAGTACTAGTGCCATTTTCCTCATCTCTTGTAGCACCCACAGTCACAGGGATTTGCTTGAGAGGCATCCTTCGCCGTACTAATAAATTCAAGCAAAATAAAACACACTTGCTCTTGCAAGCATGACAAGGGCTAAATAAATTCCTAGAATGATGCTAAGAAAAGTCAGGCATTTGGCAGGAACCTTATGCAATCCTCTGCTTTCTCTCATAGTTGTTAGGGGAACGCTGAGGATATCTACAGGCTCTTCTTCAGAGAAGCAGTATAGCTATGCCTTTCAGATTAGTGCTTCAGCCTCAAAAAGCGCATCTGGAAGGCTTTACCAGCCTGCGGAGCCGACGTGCCAGAGATCCTTCTAGTTTTATTACCTGTTGCCTGGAATTACTAGAAATTCCAGTCCTATACACGCATTCAGAAAGGGCCTTAACATCCCTTCTTTCACCTCGCACTGAAAAACAGTGGCAAACCGTAGAAAACTTCCAGTTAAGCTCTCTGCTACCACAACAACACCCTTGTAACAGCTGCTTCTACAGTACCTCGCAGCCCTTCTGCGCTAAAGCCTAGGGAAACCAGGACTACGACAGCTACTGGAAAGGCAGCAACATCACTTGAAACACAGCTGCTTGGCAGCTACATACTTTCAGTTAAATAATACCCTCCCTCACCTTCTGGCACCTCTTTGCGTGCCCCACCGTGCGGCACCTCTTCCTTCGCTGTCTCACCTTCCAGCTACTTCCTCAGGGTCAGCAAGGAACCTGCTTTTGTCTGCTCAACAACAATGATATCGGACACACTTTCAAGGACTTGAAATACAGAGACAAATCCATATCGCCTATACTGGAACGGCCGGCCAAAGCGTCTGCGATAGGCCCTCTCAAAGTTCCTGAGCAGAAGTGGTGAGGAACTCAGCAGATCCTGCAGCTCAGCCTTCCCAGTCGCTGGCTGCGAGGGAGACACTTTGTGTTCCTAGAGGGAAAAGCAGCACGTGCCTTCACGGCATCATTCTTTCGTGACTTAACACTTTCCTCCTGCCTGGCAACCAGTTTTGCAATACCTTTGGTGGTGTCATCTGCAATGGCTACCAAAGAAAGAAAGAAAGAAATTATGAGATTACCAAGACAGCAAACTACTGAAAGCTTTATACAAGCAAAGGTCCTCCTCTTTCCTATTCTCCCCACCCTCTTCAGAAGCAGGCGTGTCTTTCAAAACCAATCACGCTAGATCGCATTTCCAACAGGGTAACTTTTACTCTCCCTTTGTGAACTGAAATGAACCAGATGAAACAGCCAAGAACCAACCTGCACCCTCATCCCTAGAAATCCAGATCCAAGCAGAAAGGCGGGTCCAATTCTTGGATACAGGATCACAAAAGGAAACTCATCTGCTGCAAGTTTTGTTGGGAAAATGATAAAAGTTCTTTGATACAGACTGAACTTCCTATAGAAACGTTACTGCAGTTTCTAAACCAAGAGCAGAGTGCAAAATGTACAAAAAGAACTGGAAGCCTCTGTTATTTTCCAGGAGGAAGGAGGAGAAAGGTACAAAAAGGCAGATTAAGACACAGCAAAAAACATCAACGGCAAAAAAATTAAACAGAGCTATATGAGAAAAAGAGTGACAGAGATACATGACCTACAGCTCTGGCAATTCATTCTGCACCTCCTGGTTTTAGAGCATCGCTTCATACCAGTACGAGGTTCCAAACAACTCCTCCACTTTTACGGAAATAAAACCTCACCTTTGAGGATAAACGTGCCTTTCTCCTGAGGACAGATTCTGACAACGTCAGGCATTTTTGCCACCAGCTCCAAGGTGGATTGGAAGCCCAGGTCACGTAGAGGGAGAGGTTTGCCCATCATGGCCATGTACTCCCCTCTCCAGCTGTGCTGGGGTTAAACCCTCTTTATCGGTAATAAGCAGCGACCTCACCTCCTTCTTCCAGGCGTGGGGTCTCCTTGCTCTGTCCTACGTGCCCCCTTGCCCCTCGCAGAGCTCCCTGCATCCCTAATCCCAGGCATGGGGAGTCCCCCCTGTACCCCTCACACAGCTCCCTGCATCCCTAATCCCAGGCATGAGGAGTCCCCCCTGTACCCCTCACACAGCTCCCTGCATCCCTAATTCCAGCCCCAAGCGCTCCCTTGCCCCTCACAGAGCTCCCTGCACCCCTAAACCCGGGCATGGGGATTCTCTGCCCCCCAGAGAGACCCCCCCTGCCCTTAATCCCAGGCGTGGGGTCTCCTTGCTCTGTCCTACGTGCTCCCTTGCCCCCCACAGAACTCCATGCATCCTTAATTCCAGGAAGGCACCCTCGCCCCTCACAGACCATGAAGAACCTTCCCTGTACCCCCAAGCGCTCCCCTACTCACCCCAGAGCTCCCTGGGCCCCTAATTCCCTCCTTCTCCTCCTCCTCCGCGAGGGCGGAGCCGCCGCCTCCTGGCGGGAAAATGGCGGGGTGGGGGAGGAGGAGGCGGGAATTTTCCCCTGTTGGAGCAGCCCCTGCGGGTCAGTGGCACCTGAGCCCCCCTTCTGAGGGGGGAAAGGCAGAGCCCGAGGGCCAAAAAGCACCAGCTGTGCTTCCCCGCTGGGCTCCACGTGCCCCCTTGCCCCTCGCACAGCTCCCTGCATCCCTAATCCCAGGCATGGGGAGTCCCCCCTGTCCCCCTCACACAGCTCCCTGCATCCCTAATCCCAGGCATGGGGAGTCCCCCCTGTCCCCCTCACACAGCTCCCTGCATCCCTAATCCCAGGCATGGGGAGTCCCCCCTGTGTCCCAAGTGGGAAACGCTCATTCACTGGTAAAACCTTGAAAAGGATCAAGTCTTTGAGGCAAAGGCAATAACATTTTTGGTTTACAATTCGGCGCTGAGTTGGATGCCCTTCTAGAAAAAGGCCTCACGCTTTACAAAAGCAGTGGGTATATATACTAGTTTTAGGCAAAGAATAGTGTAAATCCTCAAAGAATGAAACGGAGGCAATGGCATTGCTGGACAGTGAGCAGCAAGAGGGAGGTATGGATTATGGAAGGGGAAGGGCTGGAAAGCTGTGGGCTCTTTGACCCTGTACGGCCACAGAATAACTCCGCACGGTGAGTGCCATCGCACCCACCTGGCACAGACACAGTTTTCCTTGGGGTGAGACACGGGAGACCCCAGCCAGCCTCACAGCCTCCTGGTGCTGTAGAGCTAGAGTGATCACGCAGGTTCTTGGCATGTGAACCTCCCTCCAGACCTGCTGGCTCTGCAGAGAGCTCCAAAGGCAAAGGGGCAAGAAGGGAAGAGCTCGAGAAGATCTAAGTGGGAGACGTGCAGGGACGCTAACTTCACTGCTGGTCCGCCCTCTGGGTCTAGGTACCCCAGAAGGAATCTATTTCCAGGCCATACCTGCAGGTTTTCCCTCACAACAAAGGTCAGCCAGGTCAAGACGCCCCGTCCTGGCTTTGGGGAGATGGGGAAGGTCATTTTGACCCGAGCACCCCAGTCAGCCCCCACGCCTCGGTGTGACCGCTGGAGGGCGCAGGGAGATTTCAGTAGCACCAGCGGCTCGGTCCCACCGCATCAGGGAGCTGGGATGCGACTGAACTCCTGTTCCAAAGGGCCTGAGATCCTCTGACAGGGAAGGGCGCTTCAGGCTGTGCACGTTGAAATCAACTTCCTATTCGCCATCTTTCTCTTTGCCCTTAGCTCACCTCTCCCGACGAACTTCTGGGCTCCCAGGTCAGCCAACAAATTGCTCCTTCCAAACCCTTGGACACCGCTTGGTGGCTGCAGGTCTTCAGTCTGAAGGCTGCTCTCCAGTCGAGGCCCCACGGGGAAGCACGGCTCCATTTCTGGCAGTAAAGCGGGGACGAAACCTGTCGGTGCATCCTGGCAGCTCCTGCTCACCTGAGCCAGCTCCAGGGAGAGCAAATGGTTCACACGCGCCGGGTTTAGGCAAAGGCCAACACTGAAGCTGACGGGCCCGGGCGCTTGTCAGGCTGTCGGTATTTTGGGAGCTGGCCTCTGCTAACACAGTCCTTTTGTATTTCTCCCTAGGAGTAAAGTCTCCAGGTCTGGGCATCTGTGAGTGGCTTCTGACCATCTTGTCTTTCCTGTTCATCATAATGACCTTCCCCGTTTCTGTCTGGTTCTGCATGAAGGTGAGAATGGTCATGGGGCCTCCCCAGGCTTAGTAGTCGGTGTCTGATGTGGACGTAACTCACTGGTTCGGCACGTTTTGGACGTGAGCATAAAGCTTTTTCTGGGTCTAAGGTTCTATTTACACTTCTTCAACCCATCGTTAATTTTGACTTTCCTTCCTCGCACATTGCTGCAACAAAGGGCTGCACAGGGATCTTCCGCTACCTCTCAAATACTCCTGCTGAATTATCAGCAGGCAAGGGCTTAGGTTTCTCTTTTGCTGAACAGCTTGCAGGTCTGTTCACTTTCAAACATCGCCTTCAGCACACCCAGCCCAGAGAGAGTGGCACTTCAGCAGCAGGTAAATAGGTTTTGAATGTAAAATGTTAAGAGAGTTTGGTCTCTCAGGTACCGATGGATTTGCCCTCTTTTCCCCCTTTTCTCACATTTCTAGCGTGGCTACAAGTAGGCATATTTTGGTTCCCACTTCTGGGGAAATTTCACGTGAATCTTGCCCTCAACAAGGGTGTCAGTGTCATCCCTCGGATCTCACAGGGGTGAGCACATGCACACACGGTTCCCTCGGAGGCAAACAACCAGCACGCAAAATTTTAGCTCAGGATGTTTGAGTTTGGCCAGGCTCTGAGGAAGCAGAACGCTGGCCTCATCCTGGGAAAGCCCAGGCCCCTCTAACATGGGCTGCTCTCCCAAATCCTGGGTGTCTCGTGGCTGCTCCTTCTCTGCTCACACACAAGGCCAGCCAGCAGTTCTGTGTCAGGTCCTCTGCGGGGGTAAAGGGACACAGGGACAGGTAACTCCGGCAGCTCACACCTGCTGAAACCCTCCCTTTGCAGCGCATCCAGCTTTTGTTTCCCGTGCAGGTAGTGCGGGAGTATGAGAGAGCCATCGTTTTCCGACGTGGGCATCTCCTTCCTGGCAAAGCCAGAGGGCCTGGTAAGGTGGTTACTGAGATCCCTCCAGCTGCGTCACTCCCCTTCCTCGTGCGGAACCGAAGCTCACATGCTGGTGCCCTCCAAGCAGGCACAGCTACACAGGAGACGGGAGGGCTTTGCTCCCTCTTAGGGCCAGTGGCTTCTAATGCCTTTTCCCATCACAGAAGCAGCCTCTTAATTAAAGCCCACGTATGTTCCTTTGCAGTTTTGCATGCGAAACCCTCCCCTGTTGTCCAGAGCAGGAGAGGCAATTCCTGAGAGCTGTCCCAGAAACGGGGCCCACGCCGCCTCTGGTCAATCGGAGTGGAGCTGGGCTACTGGCAGCCACCAGCGGGTCCTGGTCTGGACGCAGGAGGGAAGGCAGCCCAGGCGTGTGACGTGAAGCGGGTTGCGCATGGTTCCAGAAGCCTCTGGTTTTTTGGAAAGGGAAAAATATAGAGCGTAAGGAGCAGTGGCTGAGGGAACATGGGTGTCATCCCTTCCCCTTCACAGGGCCAGATGCACCTTGACACCCTAGAGCCTCGTCTTTCAATCCATCACCTCCGCAGGAAGGACAGACATAAACGTCCCCGTCCTCAAACCAAACAGGCAGGAGGACGGCGCAGGGTGAGCCTGGAAACGGGAAGGGGCTCAGTGTACAGGCAGGTTCTCCTGGGACAGGGGAACAAGCTGGGTCCCGTGTGCAGCCCCGGGCGTGAGATTTCACTCACACACAAACGCACACAGGTAACCAAGGATTTTGTCCCTAGTTCTGAGCTGAGAGGAAAGGGAAGAGGAGGAAGGGGCAGCCTTCATGGCTTGGCACTTCCCTGCAAGGTCCATCAGCTCTCTGGAGGGAAGGGAGGCTGTGCTGCTCCCGCTTCCGCTGGGGGTGCGGCAGGACAAGAGCTCAGCTGAGGGGCATCCGAAGCGTGAGAAGCGATCCATTGAACCAGCTCCCACCGAGCTGACAAGGGGGAATCCGGCTCACGTTGTATTTAACCAGCCCCTCGGCTCCCTGGAGTCGCCTCCTCAACACTCGGAGCTCCCATAATACTCTCTCTGCGAGTGCTTGCCGGCTTTTTCACAGCAAGGGCACCGCGCAAACCAGGCCACTCACAAGTGGCTGGGAAGTGGAAAAAATCCCCCCCTTCGCGTCTCTCTGCTCACACGAGCATCTGAGCTCCAGGGGCATCCTCACGTACCAGTCATAGAATCATAGAATCATAGAATAACCAGGTTGGAAGAGACCCACTGGATCATCGAGTCCAACCATTCCTATCAAACACTAAACCATGTCCCTTAGCACCTCATCCACCCGCGCCTTAAACCCCTCCAGGGAAGGGGACTCAACCCCCTCCCTGGGCAGCCTGTTCCAGTGCCCAATTGATGGATGGTTACGAACCAGAGGACGTTTAATGAGCACCCCCAGCACTGAGCAGCTTATGCTAAATGAAACAAAGGCACCTTAGCATAAGGCCTCACAGCTTTTGCACCGGAATTAAAGCTAACTTTGCAGAAGCAGCAGCTGCTGTAAATGACACACTCCCTTCAAGGTTTCTCTTTGCAACAATAGAGAGTCGTTCTACCCTAGACGCCTCTCATTTCTCAGGGGAAGCTTTCCTCGGTAGTCCTTGACTTGTTACTTTGTAGTCTATCAATTTGTAGACTGAAATGCTCACACAGCTATTTCTCATGGGAAAACATAATAATGTATTGTAACTAATGATTACTTGTTGCAAATGGAGAATTGTCAAATCAGCTTGTAAAACAATGGCTTGCTTCAGCAAGTAGGGTATAAAATGTGTTGGGAACTTCGATTAAATGGCTTCACTTGGATCATATTGATCACTGCGTGTTGTCCCATATTTTCTTCCGTCACCCAATGACCCTTTCTGTGAAGAATTTTTTCCTAATGTCCAGCCTAAATCTCCCCTGGCGGAGCTTGAGGCCATTCCCTCTCGTCCTGTCCCCCGTCACTTGGGAGAAGAGGCCAGCACCCTCCTCTCTACAACCTCCTTTCAGGTAGTTGGAGAGAGCAATGAGGTCTCCCCTCAGCCTCCTCTTCTCCAGGCTAAACAACCCCAGCTCTCTCAGCTGCTCCTCCTAAGACCTCTTCTCCAGCCCCTTCCCCAGCTGGTTATAAAACCTGGTGATTCTGTGTGTGATTCTGTGTGTGTGAAGAGCAGCGGAGATGCTGAGACCCCACGGAGCTGTAGGGGGAGGAGGTAAGGAGTAACAGCAGGGGACGAGGAGTGCAATGCTACTAGGAAAGGACACCAAGAATGTACTCGGGCACTGCTGTTCTTTAATGTTTGCTTTGTCTCGATCCCTGGAACTGGCCAAGCCTTGACTCCGGAGAGACTTCCTTGGAAACACGTTTCTGAAAGGAAAACTAAACAACAAAGCAAATCCATTAAAAATTCCATGGAGTTAAAACATGCCCAAGGTATCACATCCATAAGAAAGTTCATCTCCCCTCCCGCTTTGATGTCAAAGAGACAGGACGCACGGAAGGACTAAGGGAAGAAGTTTTAATTGCCATTCTTTCTCCTTCTCCACACTGACCCACGCTGTGGATCCAGCTGGGAAAGGACACTGGGGAATGCTTTCACCCACAACAAACGTGCAGCCTAAGGAACCACTGTCACACCCTCCGGGCAAGACCACTGGGTCAGCAGTGTTCACACAACTCCTGGAGACAGCAGGAGAGCCCTGGGCTGGAAACACAAAAGGTCTGTAGCCTCTCACAGTGAAGGCACTTGGAACGTTATTTCTTTCCTAGCCTGAAATCAGTGACCCTAAATAGATCTTCTGGAGTGCAACAGGGAACGCTCACTTACAAGGGAGACAAAGTCAGTTACAGTGACCTCCTGGATATTGAGCCTGTCCCACATCTCAAAATCAGACAAAATTACTTTCTCTCAAAACCAGACCACGCTCAGCAATTCTTTCTGCCCTGAGCCGGAGTCAAGGTAACAGCCTCCCTGCTCGGCCTCTGCCAAACACACTGGACAAATCCCTCGGATGTGCCCAGGCGGAGAGAGCCCTGCCGGCACAGGCGGGAAATGAGGTGCCCTCAAATATTGCCTCCCTCTCGGCCTGGGAGAGCAGACTGAGTCGCTCTAACAGGTCTTTGTCACTGGCACGTTGGGGATTCCAGAGCTGAACACAGGGCTCCAGGTGGGGTCTCACCAGAGCGGAGCAGAGGGCCGCAGTCACCTCCCTCGCCGGTCCCACTGCACAGAACATCTCTGCCACAGCCACTGCTCCCTCTGTGGGGACAAAAGAGGATGAATCCCAGCAGTTAATTTTCCACTCAGTAAGTCACCGACACAGAACAATCCAGTTCCACGCCCTGCCGAGGGCAGGGACACCTCCCACTGGATCACGTGGCTCGAAACCCCTTCCAACCTGGCCTTGAACACCTCCAGGGATGGGACACCCACCACTTCCCTGGGCAACCGGGGCCAGGGCCTCACCACCCAAAGCACCAAGAATTTCTTCCTACTGCCTAATCGAAATCGTCCCCCCTCCAATTTACAGCCATCCCCCCTTGTACTGTCACTCCACGCCCCTGTAAAGAGTACCTCCCCAGCTTTCCCAGAGCCCCTTTCAGTTCTGGAAGCTGCTCTAGGGTCTCCCCAGGGCCTTCTCTCCTCCAGGCTGAACAACCCCGACTCTCTCAGCCTGTCCTCACAGCAGAGCTGCTCCAGCCCTCGCATCATCTTTGTAGCCCTCGTCCAGACTCGCTCTAACAGCTCTGTGTCAGTGGCATGTTGGGGATTCCAGAGCTGAACACAGGGCTCCAGGTGGGGTCTCACCAGAGCGGAGCAGAGGGCTGGAATCCCCTCCCTCGCCGGTCCCACTGCACAGAACATCTCTGCCACAGCCACTGCTCCCTCTGTGGGGACAAAAGAGAGTAAATCCCAGCAGTTCATTTTCCACTCGCTAAGGTCACCAGCATCAGAAGCACAAGGATTTTCAGTTCTTGCAAACAGAGAAGCTTCCTACATCCCTTTCGGCAACAGCAGTTGCCCTGCGTCCAAGGAAGCTCTAGGCATCTGTGTAAGGCAATGATGCACCATGGACCTCCAGAAGCCATAAGCACAGATCCAGACGGGGGGGGAATTCTCTATGATTTTTCAGATCCATCATCTGGACTCGCTCTAACAGCTCTGTGTCAGTGGCATGTTGGGGATTCCAGAGCTGAACACAGGGCTCCAGGTGGGGTCTCACCAGAGCGGAGCAGAGGGCTGGAATCCCCTCCCTCGCCGGTCCCACTGCTTTGGACGCAGCCCAGGACACCGTTGGCTTCTGGGCTGCAGGCGCATCCATCACCAGAGCTTCTCATCCCATGGCGTTTCTTGGGGGCTGAGGTCAGAATTGACACAAACAAACCATAGCTGCTTCCTTCAGGACAAGCTTTGAAGCAGATATTCATTCAGTCTGGTTCAACACAGAACACCACATGCTGTCTCCAGATACCTCTGATCCAAAGAGGTTTCTCAGGTCTTCTAAATCCAGAGAGGGGACAGGAGCGCCTTTGATCTCTGGAAGGAGAAGACCGTACACTTGAATCCAATTACAGCACTCGCTCTGGGAAGACCTAACAGAAAATTATTACTAAGGGAAGAAAAAATGAGCCGTTCAAATATTCCCTCATCAGTTAAACAACCTGTCACTGGCTGATCACTGCCACCAACCGATTCCTTCTGGCCAGCACAGAACACCTCTGCCACAGCCACTGCTCCCTCTGCGGGGAGAAAGGAGGATAAATCCCAGGAGTTAATTTTTCACTCCCTAAGGTAACCCACAACAGAGGCACAGGGATTTTCCATTCCTACAGAGAAGCTTCCTACATCCCTGGAAGCAACAGCAGTTGCCCGGTGCTGAAGGAGCTTTAGGCGTCTGCGCAAAGGAATGTTGCGCCAAGGACCCTCGGCAGGGCGAAGCCTGTCAGAGCACACTCTAGGAGCCCCAGAAAAGCAGAGTTTGTAAGTGAGCTGAGGGGCGTGGGAACTCCTGTTATCCAAGAGCTGTACATTTCTCCTACCCGATTTCCTGACCCCATGCAGAAGGAGGACTTACTTACCACCCCTCTGGCTAAAAGTTCCCTCCCGTTCTGGCCTTTAACCCTCTGTGGAAACAACCTCTGAAAGTCGCCTGCATCCATACACCAAACGCAGACACGGGTGAAAACCCACCTCCTTGCTTTTCAAATGTCAGTCCCTGGTTCTTCTCTGCAGTTTTCTCTGGAGAGGCTTCCCGGGCTCAAGGACGGTTCTCCACTCCCAACTCGGCGCTGACTCGACTCGCATGGAACGGATCCACCTGTTGATTCCTTCGACCTGGAGCTGCGTGTTGTTTTCAGCACCTGAAAGGGTCCCTTCCAGCTTTCTGGAACTTCCGCTCTCCCACGGCTTGATGTCGACGGAGTCTCCGGGCTGGAAGGGGCGTCCTGGAGAATCTAAAGCGAGAGGCTCAGGACACGTTACGCACCGCCCCAGGTCATTCACTCTTTTACCCGACAACAGCAGAGAAGATTTTAGCTCTGTTTCTCCTTCCAGCAGCACGTCTCGAGGAAAAAGGGTCATTTGATAAGGCCTCCCAAACACTGATTCATACAGACTGCTCTTAGTCTCAGCTCTCGGCTGTAGCCTTGTTCTTAGCACAGCCAGTACAAGAGCTCGAGGCCACCACAAAGAAGTCTCCTCACAAATTTTACCCTTTTCCCTCTGCAGAGTTTGATTCACCCTTTCCACCTTCCCACTACTCTGGGGGCTCCAGGGCGGGTGCAGGGCCCATTTTATTCCTCGGACTCGGCTCAGCTCTTGTACAATCCCCGCCAGAAAGCGAGGACCTCTAGCTGACAACAGACCTATGGCAATTCCAAACCTTGGTCAAATTCCCTACAAGGAGGTTTGAGTCACCTCTCTTGCTTTGACGGTGCTGCAGGGCAATGCCTCTGGCCAGCCTCAAAATGTGGCTCCTGGTCCCCACAGGTCCCGGGATCCGCCCTGTCTGGGCAGCTCAGAGAAATCTCTCTGCCAGGGATCACCGGGGGCATTTCCTCTGCGAGCAACTCCTAGGGGAGGGCGCTTGAGAGGGACGGGATTATTTTTCAAACAGATTTCAGGCCTCCCCACAATGGATTTAGCAAGCCTGCTCATCCTCACGCTAACTACTTGTCCCCTTAAATCATCGATTACAGCCTCTGCTCCCCAGTGAGTTTCTTGATGCTTTTTCTCAATGAATTTTAGCACTACCAGGGAGAAACTACAGCCTCTTTTGTAGGGGTCACCATCCACCCCCTCTCGTTTGCTGTTGCCCTCACTGATTTTGCCAGTTCCAGATCAGCATCGCTAGAAATGGCACTTGAGAGGGACGGGATTATTGTTCAAACGCATTCGCATCCCCCCACAACGGATATTCAGATCCCTCTCCACAGAAGGGATTAATACCAAGATACCTTTTCCTGCTGCCCTCGAGCTGCTCGCTCTGCCAGTCCACTACATACCTTCATCGGGGACTTTCCCACCCGAGGAGCCTTGCGATGCATTAACGCCGCTTCTCTCTGTTGCCCGACGTCTTCCCGCAACTGCAGGATTTCTTCTCGGTGCTTGACGGGGGATCCTCGTGCAGTTAACACTCCTCTTCCTTTCCACGTTGCCCCACGGGCACGGACCAACCCCAAAGCGTATTTGGAGGCCATCCATCTATTTACCTTCTGAAAGCTGTCCTGATTCGATAATTCCCCTGTTACCTTTACCCCTAGAAAGGCAGCTGCATTTCCTCCCGTAGCTCTTTTCAGCTCCTTGAATCAGGAGCACCGGTGTCGCCGCTGCCCGCAGGCCCTGGCCACCCCCGGCTCACGTTATTCAATTCCTTAGAAAAGGACCCACCGGTCCCCACACGAGCAGCCCTTCCCCAGAGGCCTTAAGGGCCTTCTAGAGAGCCTTTACCACAAGTCCGTCACGAGGTATCCCCAGGCGACACCATCAGCCGTTCCCAGGAGGTCTCTCAGCTCCCACACGCCTCTGGGCTCGGCGGTTCGGCAGACGCTTCCCTGCGATCGCTCCCGAGTCGCTGACGTCCCAGCCGTCACCCCAGGGCTGTCTCTGTGAGCAGCACGCAGGGCGCAGGGCGCTGCAACCTCCTCGGCACGCAGGAAGGCAGGGGACCCAGGCTTGGAGACCGTCCTGCTGGGACACCGCGGGACTCGTCCTCCGCATCCACGCTGGGCTTGCTCCCATCAGCCACGGCCTTCTCTTCCAGCAGACTCCATAAAAAAGACAAAGGAAAGCACTTGGTTAATTTTAAAACCTTAATTAACATTTATTAACATTTAAACTACGTACAGGGGAAACCATTGAAACTATGTACAGGGGAAACCATTGAAACTATGTACAGGGGAAACCAGGTTTCCCCGCTCCCCCCCCACCCCCATGCCCTCATCGTATGGCCTGGCGAATGAAGCTGCTCTGGACTATGTCTGCCTTCTCTCTCTCCTTCTTCCTGATGGGATCCACCGCAAAGCAGCGCCAGAGTCGCAGCGTTTCATCCGCAGCAGCCGAGGCCACTGTTTCGCCATCGGGGCTCAGAGCCATGCTCAAGACTCTCGCCGTGTGACCTGAAGAGGAGGTGTGCGCTCAGGGACGGGCCGCTCGGCGCACGCCCCGCTCCCTCTGCTTCTGCCACCACGCTCACATTTACTGCGTGGGCCCCGGGAACCCCAGCAGCTCGCAGAGCTGGCCCCGCACCGGGCTGCAGCAGCAGGAATTCACAGCCCAGGCGGGCATTTGCACCAACAGCGTTCCTTCAGCAGCCCCCAGGAGGGCCTCCCTCGAGCAGCACACGCCTCTGCTCAGCAGCCCGCACCAGCCGTGCTCCAGCTCGGGCCACCGCTCCGCTCCACCCAAGGATCACATCTCCTTCAGCCGCCAGCAGCCCTCCCTGCCCCAGGCAAAGGGCCCTGCCTACCTTGCAGCTCAGTGACCTTGGACATGGCTGGATACTTCCAGATCACCAGCTGATTCTTTGCGGAGCCGTGGCCCGAAATGAGCTCCTTGTAGGTGGTCGACCACACGATGGAACAGACCTGGCAGGAGGCGGCAATGCAGGGAAGACAAGCTGCTCGTGCCGATGCTCAGCACCCCGAGAGGAGCACGGCCCCCTCCTCGGCCCTGCCTCGGGGCCTCAGGAGCCAGCAGCTCCGCTCAGGCGTCCCACCACAAGCTGTTTACATCCAAGCCGACGCTCACGTCTCACCTGGGAGCGGGCATCGATATTGCCCAGGCAGGTGCCAGAAGACACGTTCCAGAGGCGGATGCGTTTGTCGCCGCCTCCGCCTCCAGTGGCCAGAACGCTGGGCTGCCACGGACACCACGCCACAGCCTGCCAGAAGAGGGGTCAGCCTGAGGCGTGCAACGAGCACCCTGCGCGCAGGCAGTGCCGCACGGCTGCCTCGCACACAAACGCGAGCCCACAGCTGCCCCGCGCTCACCTTGACAGCACCCTGGTGCTGACGGAAGCTCTGCGCTGGAGCAAATCCTCCACGGCCCCCCTGGCTGCTCGGCCAGATGTTCACCACGTGGTCGTCACCACCACTGGCGAGGAAGCGGCCGTTTGGAGACCACTTGAGGCCACACACCTCCCGCGTGTGACCAGCAAGCGTGGCCACCTGGTGCTGAGCGACTCTGACGTCGTGGTGCTGGATGCAGCCGCTGCGAGCCCCGCTGCAGAGAGAAGGCTCACAGGGTCAGGCTGCACACAGTGCTGGGAAAAGCCATCCTGGCGCTGGGGCAGGACGGCTGCACCTGCCGCAGGGTTTCACACCGGTGCTGCCGGCAGATCCGGGCTCTTGGCGTGAGCCGAGCACATCCACAAGGATCTGCACCAGCTCCGCTCCGCCCTTCCAACCCCACCCACTGCTTTACCTGGACAGGATGTAGCTGTTCCAGCTGAGACACCCGACACGGGACACGTGGCTGCTCAGCGTGCGGACACGTTTCCGACGCTCCACGTCCCACAGCTAGGGAAGCAGAACAACAAGTTCTCCAGAGGGCCAGGAAACACCAGCCCCGTTGCTTTGCCCTACAAACCGCAGCGCGCAGGCTCTGCCATTCAGCCTGCTCACTCTGGGAGCAGGGAACAATTTGTATCCCCTGCCCGCAGAACGGAAGGAGAACGCCAGGGGTCAGGAACCCCAAACCCAAGCTCTGCCTCACTGCCGCAGCTGCTCACTGCCGGAGGACATCTCCAGCCCACACCAGGCAAGTCGGAGCGCGTTGCATCCTTCTAGCGCCAGCCAAGCCTTCGTCCCAAGGCCCCACAGCTCCAGCAACCCCTAAACAGCTCCAGCTCGACTCCTGCACTCACCTGGACCTCACCGTTGCTCAAGCCAACAGCCAGGCAGCTGCCTCCGTTACCCCACGACACAGACGAAACGTAATCAGCTATGTGCTCCGTCTCCATGAGGTTGATGATCTCCCCAGAGACGTGGTGCCACAGGTAGACAGTGGTGTCCAGAGCCAGCGCCAGGAGGTTTTGAGAGCTCCAGTCCAGGAGATTCAGATCTACAGTTTGGAAGAGCAATGCAATGCAGGCCACCCTGCGCTGCCCTGGAGAGCCCTGCCCTTCACCGGTGCTCATCATAGAATCATAGAATAACCAGGTTGGAAGAGACCCACCGGATCACCGAGTCCAACCCTATTCCACCTCCACCAGGTATGCGTGTCCCCCAGCCCCAGTCCAAGCCACCTGCCCAGCACTCGGGACCACTGCTCCTACAAGGCTTCACCCCAGAAGTGGTCCATGCCAGCCCGAGGGCAGAAGAGACCGAAACAGCCCAGGCAGAGCTCCAGTCCCTCAGACCACGCTGGCCTAGGAACCGCACTGCGCTACACAACGATCTCAATGCCCAGCACGCGACATCGCAGCCCACTTACAATAGTCATCACGGATGTCTGGGGCATCCAGGACCCCCTCTGGCGCGCAGGGAATGTATCTGCCCTTCCTCCTGCCGCACCCAGGCATCACCTCGTGCCCGCAGAGCGCTGTGACGTTGTTCTGAAAGCCTGTGTGCAGAGAAACACTTCTGTTAACCGGAGGTCCCGTTTCCTCCCAGCTAAGCCCTGCTCACCCGAGGAGAAATCCCTCCCGGGGAAAATGCAGCCCTGAGAGCAGAGCCACGCTCAGAAGAGTGCAGGGCGCTAACGGCACTGCCGGGGTGAACTGCTGAACCAGCTCTGGTAAATCAGTTCTCTGGAGCTGTCACACAGCCCCTCAGCCGCTGGACACCTAAGGATTAGGGAGAGCCCGGTGTGCACAGCAGCTCCCAGAAGCCGGTCGATGCCTCCAAATGCGGAGCCTCTGTGCCGCTGTTCCCCTGCCCAGGGCTCTCCAGCCGAGTCGACTCACCCAGAGCCTGTCCCTCACCTGCCGCAGGGCTCGGAGCCTTTCCACTGAGGCTCAGGATCTTTGCCTCTTCCACATCGAAGCCGTTCAGCCTCACTGCCCAGGCTTTCTGGCGCGCCTGTCAAGGCAGGTCGAACAGGACAGGTGACCCCAAAGCGACCAACGGAGGATTCCATCCCATCTACGTCACCCTCGCTTTGAAACCCAAAGACCACGAGGGTCGGCCCCCTCCTCTGTGACGGCCGCTGAGGACCTCGTCTCTCTCTTTGCCCCCGACCCTGGACCCGCGTGTTCCTGACTCCAGTTCCTGAGCTCAGCTCCCTCCTGGCTGTGGAGCCATTCCCTCGATTCTGCTCTGCAGGATCTGTGGTGACGTTGAGTCATCGAGGGCGCGATCTCAGATATTTGTGTGTATATATATTACCACTCCTAATAAGATCAATAACCGTTATTATTATTATTATTGTAATTTTAATTAAAGCTGCGGTTTTAGTTTCCAACTCACAAGTCTCATTCCTCTCATTTCCCTTTCCCCCTTTCCAGGGGTAGGGAGTGGAGGGATTTGGGAGCGCAACTGCACGGTTTTAGCTGCTGAAATCAGCCGGGCTGGGGCTAACCCGTGACACAGCTCCAAGGGTTTTTTCCTCAGACACCAGCAAGCTCTCCTGCTCACATTTGAGCACAGAAGAGCGGCCAGGTCAGCGTCTCACGGCCAGCGGACACAGCCACAAGGAACCAAATGCTTCCTACAGAGATTTCAGAACCCAGCAGACACGTTCCAGAGCGGCTCCCCACGCAGACATTGTGCTGGAACAGCTCCCGCCAGCAGTGTCCCTGGGCACAGGCTCACAGCCTAGGAGCTCTGTACCCTGGGCCGATGAGGCTTTAAAACGGAGCAAAGCTGTGTTTGGCTCCCACAAGGGCCAGAGGCTCTTCCCAGGGACACGTCCCTACAGAACAGCTTCGCTCAGGGTCCCGCGTCCCCGTTCCATTCCCAGGCCCTACAGCTCCAACCTCATCCCCGGCTCCTCAAGGGCAGAGCTGGAGGCAGCGGCGCTCGGGGCTGTCAGCCTCACGCAACCACGCGACACAACTTACAGTTTGCTTCCCTGGGAAAGGCCGCGAGGGCGTTTGGGAGGGAGCAGCGCAGTCCCTGCAACTCAGCAACACGCTCACCTTCTTGGTGGGTGACACCAAGGCAGGGTCCTGCTCTTGGCTCAGGAGGAACTTGGCCACCTCCATCCTCAGAGCGCGACGGCTGGGAATGTAGCGATCTGGCCGAGCGGTCGTTTGGCTCCTCTGCATTTTGGATCCTCGTTTACCTGCACTCACATGCATCAATATTGTCTGACAGCTACGCAAGAGCCCAGAGGAGAGCCTTCCCGAGGCAGCCAAGCCGGCGCTTTGCCACATCCCCCCTCGCAGACGAGCGGGACTCCCAGCGCTCGTGCCATCCAAAGCCCAACTCGCTCGTAGCTCTGCCCCCCGTCTAACGCACCAGTTAGAGGCTGCCGAGCTCTGTGCCCCCGGCCTCCAGAGCCCCTCGGCTCCCCGCACCCCCCTCTGCCACCGCTCCCCGCTCACCGGCTGCGCCGCACCACATCGCGCTGGAGCTGCGGCTGATGGGGCTGAGCCCGGGGCTGAGCTCTGCCGGGCCTCGGGGATCGCCGGGAGCGGCTGCAGCAGCACCGCGGGGATCACTGCAGGGATCGCCTTGGGAATCGCCTCGGGAATCGCCTCGAGAATCGCCTCGGGAATCGCCTCAGGAATCGCCTCAGGAATCGCTTCGGGAATCGCCTCGAGCGGAAGGGTCGCCTCGAGCATCAACTGCACGTGGGACGCAGGCGAGGGCGTCAGCGCAGGCAGCAACGGGACTGGGCTGCAGCCTGGCTGCCAGGGCCCTGGGCTGATCCTCAGCACCCTCAGCACTGAGGCCTCCTCTGGCCCGGCCTCTCCCTCTGCCCCCCTTCTCCTGCCCCCTCCCTCTCCCCTCTTTCTCTCTCTCTCCCATCCCTCCTCTCCCTCTCCCCTCTCTCCCTCCCACCCTGCTCTCCCTCTCTTCCCTCCTCCTCTCCCTTTCTTTCCTTCTGCACAGCTCCTCTAGGACCCCCCAGAATCCCTTTAGGAACCCCCCAGGATCCCTCTAGGACCCCACGAATCCCTCTAGGAACAGCAGAACCCCTCTGGAGTCCCCCAGGACCCCTTTGGGACCCCCAAACCCCTAGAGGGAACCTCAGGAATCCTCTAGGCACCCCCGCAAGACACCCATAGGACACCCCAGAACCCCTCTAGGGACCCCAGGACCCCTCTGGAGTCCCCCAGGACCCCGTTAGGACCTCCTAGAACACCCCGGGGACCCAGAACCCCTCTAGGGCTCAACAGAACCCCTTTAGGGAACTCCAGGCCGCCTCTCGAGCTCCCCTGCAACAAGGTGGGGATCAAAGGGGAAAAGAGCGCCCCCCCCAGCTCAGTGCCGCCGCCGTGTGGCCGCATCGCGGTACTGCAGGAAGGGCTGCAAGAGTCTCTTCCACAAGCTGCTCCTTCTCCCTTTTTCCCACCCCAATTCCCCCAGGCGGGAACCCCAGACGGGTCCTGGGGGGTCCTGCAGGGGTTTTTGGGGTTCTATAGGGGTTCTGTGGGTCCCTAGAGGGGTCCTTGGCATCACTAAATGGGTCCCGAGGCTCTAGGGGGCTCCTAGGGATCCCTAGGGGGGCCCTGGAGGTGGTGGAGAGGTCCTTCAGGGGGTTCCTAGAGGGGTCCTGAGGAGTCCTAGCGGGGTCCTGGGGGGCTCTAGAGGGGTCCTGAAGGACATAGAGGCATCCTAGTGGTCCCTAGAGGGGTCCTGGGGGTCCCGAGACGGGGCCGGGGGGGGTCCTAGATGGGGCCTGGGGGGCTCCAGAGGGATCCTGGGGGTCGTGGAGAGGTCCTGGGGGGTCCCTAGAGGGGTCCTGGGGGTCCTAGATGGGTCCTGGGAGGCACGTGAGGCCACTCCCCTTTCCTCCTCCCCCCTCTCCCCCCATTCTCCCCCCCTGCCCCTTCTCCTCTCTCTCCCCTTCCCTCCCCTCCCTCTCTCCCCCTCTCCCCGCCCCTCCCCGCCTCCCCCGGACCCGCCGCTCGCTGCCTCCCCCGGACCCGCTGCCGCCCGAACCTCCGCGATGCGGTTGGGGCTCCCGCAGCCCCGACGGCGGTTGGACCCGCGCGGACGCGGCTCCGATTGGCTGGGGCGGGGACGGGCCCCTCCCATTGGCTGCGGCGGGGACGGGCCCCTCCCATTGGCTGCGGCGGGGACGGGCCCCTCCCATTGGCTGCGGCGGGGACGGGCCCCTCCCATTGGCTGGGGCGGGGACGGGCCCCTCCCATTGGCTGCGGCGGGGCCTGGGGGCGGGGCTAGGGCGAAGCCCTAAGGGTGTTGGGGGGAACTGGGGGGCTGGAGGGGGAAGAGAGTCGTGGGGGGTCAAGGTGCTGGTGGGGTTTACAGGGCCCCCTCTAGGGACTCCAGGACCCCTCTAGGACCCCCAAAACACCTAGAGTGAAGCCCAGAACTCCCCTGGAGCTGCCCAAGCCCTCTCTATGACCCCTCAGAACCCTCTAGAGACCCCAGAACCCCTCTAGCAACTCCTCAGGTCCCCTCTAGGATCCCCCAAATCCCTCGAGGGACACCAGGACCCCTCTGGGGCCCCCCAGGACCCCTTCAGGACCCCCAAAAGCCCACAGGGAAGCCCAGGAATCCTCTAGGCCCCCCCCTCCCCCAGGGCCTCTCTAGGACCCCCCATAACCCGTGTAGGGACCCCAGGATCCTTATAGGGAAGGCCAGGACCCCTCTGGAGACACAACTCCCCCCCTCCCCAGGACCCCTCTATGGTCCGGGGAAGGTCATAGAAGTATCCTGGGGTGTTCTAGAGGAGTCTTGGGGGTCCCTAGAGGGGTCCTGGGGATCTTTACATGGGTTCTGGGGGTCACTACATGGGTCTTGGTTGTCCCTTGAGGGGTCCTGCGGGGATCTAGAGGGGATTTGGGGGTTCTTAGAGGGATTCAGGGGGGCCCTGAGGGGCCCTAGAGTGGTTCTGGGATCCCTAAAGAAATTCTGCAGGTCCTTAAAGGGGCCCTGGGGGGGGTCTTAGAAGGATCCTAGGGGATTCCAGAGGGGTCTTGGGGAATCCCTAGAGGGTTCCTGGGGGTCCTTAAAGGGGTTCTGGGGGTCCCTAGAGGGGTGCTGGTTGTCCCTGGAGTGGTCCTGTGAGGATCTCGAGGGGACTTGGGGCTTCTTAGAAGGATTCAGGGGGTCCTGGGAGTTCTTAGATTGGTCCTGGAGGGTCTAGAGAAATCCTGTGGGTCCCTAGAGGGGCCCTGGGGCTTCTTAGAGGGATTCAGGGTATCCTGCGGGGGCCTAGAGGGCTTCTGGGGGTTCTAGAGGGATGCTCGGGGGTTCTAGAGGAGTCCTGGGGTCCCTCGAGGGGCTCTAGAGGGGTCTCGAGGAGCCTTAGAGTTATTTGGGCGGTTCTGGGGACCCCTAGAGTCATCACGGGGGTTCTGGAGGGGTCCTATGCATCCCTAGATGATTTCTAGGCATCCTTAAAGGAGTTCTGGGGGTCCTAGAGGGGTCCTGGGGGCCCCTAGGGGCCTGCTGCATGGTTCTAGCGGGGTCCCATAAGGCTCTAGGAAGGTCTTAGAATGATTCAGGGGGTCCTGGGGAATCCTAGAGTCATCCTGGAGAGTCGAGAGGCATCTTGGGGGTCTGTAAAGGGGTCCTGGAGGTGCTAGAGGTGTCCTGGTGGTCCCTAGAGGGGTTCTTGACATCACTAAATGGGTTCTGGGTGGCTGTTTAGACGTCCTGTGGGTGCTGGTGGCTTTAGAGGGATCCTGGGTGTCTCTAGAGGGGTCCTGGTTGTCCCAAGAGGGGTCCTTCGGGGCTCGTGAGGGACTCTGGGGGACCCCGTGGGGGCCCTAGAGGGCTCTATAGGGGTCGCTAGACGGGCCCTGGAGAGGTCCTACGGGGCCCCTAGAGGGGTCCTGAGGAGTCCTAAAGGGGTCCTGGGGGGCTCTAGACCTCGCCCAGTCCATCCATGCCAGAGCCCGGGAGTTGGATCATAGTCCTTACCCTTCACGGACACGCAGGACAGAGTGAGATTACGCAGGGAGATCGTTAAGAAAAGATTTTATCCCAAATTTCTTGTGCGGTTAGTTCTGCAGGCGCTTTTCTTGTTGTGTGTGTCTATCATGGGTAATAGAAAGTGTGATCGGTGGTGGGAAAGATACAGGAAGAGAAGGAAAGAGAAAAGGTTTAAGGAGCAGACAAGACACTCAGAGATGCGTCCCGATCCAATATCAGGGAGGGTTCTTAAACGATCCCAAGAGACCAAGATTAAGGCACAAACGAGGTCAGATGCCGTACAATCTTGTGAGCTTTATTTTAACAACTGACAACAGCGACAGGACAGAGAGGAAAAGAAAGGAAAAGTTAGAACCCCTAAGCAAGAAGACGGTAGAGATGCGGCTAATTACCACCACCACGAATCCAGCGATGTCCCGTTGGATCGGTCTCGGTGCAGGTGATGATGAAGACACAGCCACGGGGTGATGATGATGTTCCAAGCTCCAGGAAGTCCGGGGAAGGCACACACAGCAACACACACGAGGTCGAGTCCACCAGCAACGAAGAAGCAAGCAATGAAGGAGTCCAGCACCCCGAGCCTGCCGAGCAATGGGGAAGTCAAGCACCCTGAGCCCACCGAGCAATGGGGAAGTCGAGCACCCCGAGCCCACCGAGCAACGAAGAAGCCAGAGGCTCCCCCATTTATCGCCCCAGTCCACGGTTTCCCCGAATAGTCCAACCATTTTCAGGAATGCCCAGGTGCCACTTGGTAAGCGCACTTCGGGTGGATGTCATGGTTTTTCCGTTGGGGACAGTTTGGCAGCGCTCACGAGATCGGCTCTTCATTGCAATAAAGATCCCTTACGAGATCGTGGGGGCGTTGGCAGCGATGTTGAGCCAAAGCAGTTCAACGGTTACGGCCCCTTACACCGCCCCGTGGCTCAACATCGCTGGCTTCACGGCGGTGTGAAAGACAGAAGGACAGAGAGAGAAAAAGGCCAGAAGAATGCGCAATACAACAACAAACAAAACGTCCAGCAAATATTACAATCACAAGCATCTTCTTGACAATATCCTTAACAAATATTACAACCTTAACAAATATAAACATCTTACAAACCCACAAGTCTTATCTTAAAAACTACTTAAGCCTACAAAACCGTAACATCTTATCCTAAAACTAATCAACTCGACAAAGCTTCAACATCTTATAAAACAGTTTTAAACCTCCGATTCGTTGACCGTCGGTGCCTCCGGGCCCGCCTCTGATGCCTCCGACGAGTCAGCACGACAACACAATAGTTTACATTGCGGACATTCATGAGGAAAAAATACACGTATACAAAGGCAAAACACGAGAATCAATGCTATAACGCTAAGGGTATAAACGATGGGGACTAACACCAACATTTTTAAAGAAAAATACCAAGAAGCGTCTGAGGCCCTGGCAGTCCACGTGGTCACCGCTTCGCCCGATTTGGAGGTCGCATGCGCAGTGGGAAAATCCCTTTCCACACCTCCTTATAAAGCGATTTTAAGGCGTAACGCGCATGTGCTGTTTGGGTCTAGAAACTTCTAGGTGGTTCTATCCTAAACTTAGAAAGAAAAAAAAACCTCTTGCAGCCCTTCCTGCAGTACCGCGATGCGGCCACACGGCGGCGGCACTGAGCTGGGGGGGCGCTCTTTTCCCCTTTGATCCCCACCTTGTTGCAGGGGAGCTCGAGAGGCGGCCTGGAGTTCCCTAAAGGGGTTCTGTTGAGCCCTAGAGGGGTTCTGGGTCCCCGGGGTGTTCTAGGAGGTCCTAACGGGGTCCTGGGGGACTCCAGAGGGGTCCTGGGGTCCCCACAGGGATTCTAGGGGTTCCTAGAGGGGCTCGAAGGGGTCCTAGAGGGAGCCTAGGGGGTCCCTAGAGGGGTCCTCGGCTTCCCTATAGGGGTTTTGGGGGTCATAGAGGGGTCCTGGGGGCTCTAGAGGGGTTCTGTGTGTCCTCTTATTAAACCTTTTCTTAACCATCTCCCTGCATCATCTCACTCTCCCCAGGACCCCTCGAGGACCCCCAGAACTCCTTTAAGGACCCCTAGAAACCATCTAAGGATGCACAGGACCCCTCTAGAATCCTCGTGACGACTCTAGGGGTCCCCAGGACACCCCGAATAACTCTAAGACTCCTCAAAACCCCTCGAGAGCCCTGCAGAACCCTCTAGGGCTCCCCAGAACTCCCCGAATCCCTCGAAGAACCCCCAAAGGCCCCTCTAGGGACCCCAGGACTCCTCTAGAACCCCCGAGCATCCCTCTAGAACCCCCAGAACCCCTTTACAGACACCCAGAAGCCCTCTAGGCCCCCGCAGGATACCCTGAATCCCTCTAAGAGGCCCCAAGGCCCCTCTAGGGACCCACAGGATCTCTCTAGACCCTCCAGGACCAATCTAGGGACTCCCAGGACTCACTAAATCCTTCTAAGAAGCCCCAAGTCCCCTCGAGATCCTCACAGGACCACTCCAGGGACAACCAGCACCCCTCTAGGGACCCCCAGAACCCCTTTAAGGACCCCCAGGAACCCTCTAGGGATTCCCCAAGACCCCTCTAGAATCCCCTAGGATCCTTCTAAGACCCCCCCCAGGGCCCCTCTAGGGACCTGCAGAATTTCTTTAGGGACCCCAGAACCACTCTAGGGCCCACCAGGGCCCCCGAATCCCTCGAAGAACCCCCAGATCCCCTCTAGATCCCAGCAGGACCCCTCAAGGGACAACCAGGACCCCTCTAGTGACCCCCAGAATCCATGTAAAGACCTCCAGGACTCCTCTAGGGACCCCTAAGACTCCTCTAGAACACCCCAGGATACTTCTATGACCCCCCCAGAGCCCAAGAGGGGTCCTAGAGGGGTCCTGGGGGTCCCAGAGGGGGTTTCATCTCCAGAGGGGTCACAGTCACTTTACAGTCCCCTGAGGCACCTTTCTCTTTTTCCAGTGCCTTAAGGAACAAATGTACAAACAGGGACCTGCCAGGCATGAGAAATGTGAGCTGAGATGCTCTGAGATGCACCTTTTCTCTTGATTGAAAGGGCGTGGAAAACTATTCAAGCACTCGCTGACACGTGAATGGCAAAAGCTTGTAGGAAAACATGCTATCCTGACAAGCGAAGCACCAGCAAAGGTACATGGGAGCACAGCAGAGCCCTGCGCCCGCCTCCAACAGGTACCCAGGAGTGTGCAAGAAGAGTGATGTGCAGTGCTAACAGCCCAGAATATGCTTCCTCCCTCCCAGACTGGCAGGTTAGGGTGCTCCCAAGTCACAGGCAATGTCCCGACGCTGCTTAATACTTGCTGGCTGCTCCCTTGCTGCACATAGAAGCCCCTGGTGTCCACGCACCCTGTCTTCCAGACCCTGACAGAATCTCCCCGTTCCCAATTTCCCGGGACATCCCATGCTGAGCCGCAGCGGAAGCCGTCCCCAAAAGCCCCCAGCAACACTTCCAGGCAGCTGCAGGACCCACTCCATCCCAGGCAGGGCACGGGGATGGAGGCAACCCCAGCTGGGAACAGGGCTGCTGCCCACCCAGCAGTCTTTGCAGCTCCTCATCCCCCACAGAAGAAGAGTTCTATGCTGCAGGGAGCCAAGCTGTGGAGCCCAGCAGGGACACGGCAGCAGTGGGGACAAGCAGGGGAGGACACGCGGGTCTCCTTCGGACACCCCAGCCCAGCCCCAGGTCCCACGTGCTGCAGCAGAAAGGGTGCTGTTGGGACAAACACCCCATCGCCCGGTGCTCCGAGCAAGCTCAGCTCCCTTTCATCCGCTCCCTTCACTGGACGACAAACGTGTGAGACAAGCCCCCAGTCTGAAGCCAGAAACCTCCCCACAGGGTTGTACAGCCCCTGCCTGCTCAAGCCATAGCTCCCCACCTCTCTGCTCCCATCTCCTTCACTAGCTTTCCCTGCTAATAAGCCCCAGATTCTCTCTGCATTTTTTTTTTTTTAGCCCTTTCACATCCAAATCCACCCCCAAATGCTGAAATCAAAACAAAACAGTCACAACATCCTGAAAGAGTTTGGGTTGAAAGACAGCTTTAAAGATCGTCTCATACCATCAATAAACTTCTTATGCTGGGCTTTTAACTGTTTCAGCGTTCGTGTTAAATCCCACCTTGAGCCTTTCTTGGGGCTCAGCAGCAAAACACACCTCTGGCACATTTCGGGGTGGGCAGAGCGGCCCCTGAAGCCCTGAAGAACAGTCCAGGCAGCAGCAAAGCAGCTGAATGTCAGCATTCGCAGCCAGGGCACATCTCTTCCCACAACTTTTCTCTGCATTAATAAACTCAGGCCCAAGAGGATTTCTTGCCACAGGCAAAGAGCTACGTAAACAAGGCCAATGTCAAGCTTCAAGCCTTTTCTTACGGGATTCTTTATAGATCTCATTCAATATCTGTACCACGGGATTCCCGATGCTTCGTAGGTCTGGCATCCCGATCCATCAACAATTCAGAGCATCCTTCTCTCGGGGAAGGAGATTTCCTTTTGCAAGTTCTCAACATCACCATGGACTGAGGCCACAGCTGGGATACAACCACCTCTCCTAAGAGCAAGGAGCGTGTGGAGCATCCGTGAAGTCAAAAATCAAAAAACCATTTCCCCACACAACGTCAAAACTGCTTGTGCGCTGAGGGAGTGAGGGATAGGTAGTCCACTTCCCTCTCCTAAACTTAGAAGATATATAGCACAACGTCACACTCTAATGCAGTGCTTCAGAACAACAGCCAAGAGCAATAAATCAGTACCACATCAAACCGTTTTCCTGAAACATTAAACATTTCTGAACAAAGAAAATAACAGCGTGGTCATACCGGTGGCCTTTGCTACTCCAGGCAGCCTTCCTTGGCAGTTGCTCAGCCTTCTTCCCCTCTTCTCAAGTTCTTTCTCAGGCCGGGGAACCACTGCAAGTAGGAACCGCAAGTGGCTAAGCGAGCAGCTGGGAACAAGGCAGCTAGCGTGACAGGAGGGACAAGCAGTTTCAGAGACGGCGCTTGGTCACACAGCCCGCTGGCACCGCACAGGCCAACCTCGGCACTTCTGGGCAAGTCTGTTCCTCACTTCCTCTTTCCCTGCATAAGGAGGAACACAGAAAAGAAAGACGGCATCAACAATGGCAACTCTCAGAGCTCCACTTTAGACTGATGTCCCTTTTGCCTAGACCTTACCGGGTCACGGCAAGAGGGCTTTCTACTGCACATCTCTTTGGTAAGCCCAACGCAGTATAATCTGAGAGCCTCTCTCCCTCTCCTCCCAGTGCTGCTACTCAATTCACATCTGATTTCCCATCCGTTTCCCCGAGGGGGGAAGTCACATGTGAATTGAGTAGCTCCTGCCCAGAGAACCGGGCCTCCACTCCACAGAGAGCGCAGACAGATCCGTTCCCAGGCACAAAGAACAGGCGCCGCCTTTGGCAAGTCAACTGGCCTTGTAAAATGGGCAAAGCTCATACAGGTTGGTGGATCCTTTCATCATTTGGAAGATGAACACCCACACAGGGACCTTACAAAGTTAAAAAACTGCTTTTGTCCCTTACCTCTGGCAGTCAGAGATTCAGTATGAAATGAACACGGGCTAGCATGGAGAAACAGACTTCTGCACGAAAACAGCCTGAAGTCTAGAAAAGACAGCAAAAATCAGAGAAATAACCCTCAATGCACTTGTTCCCACGAAAGACCAAACCGATGCATTGCATCTGGTTATTTACTATCGTCGTATCTCCACCCCACAGGAACACCAACGTTTCCACCTGTTCTAGCAAAACAGCAGCACTAGTCCCAAGATGCCCAACAGCGACTGCAAGAGTCGCAGCACAGTTACAGGCTGCTCAGTTTTCTGCTGTGTTCAAAGTTTACTGACAAATCTATTCGTACTGTTATGGTCGTCCAGCAGAAATGGCGCTGCCATAAGTAGAACAGCGGGATGCAGAGCAAGACGTTGGGCCTCGTTGGGAAATCTTTCTGTCTGATCAGGGTCATCTTGGCTCATTCCTCTTGGTTGCCTGGAGTAGGTATAAATGTCTTCCACCGACTTGAAGAAGACAACTGGTATTGAGGACTCTTCAAGAGAGGGAAGTGTCTGCAAAGGTATATCAAAAACACATGAGAAGGCACGATTAGTACATTCGCTTCATCGACTGCCCTGGTCTGTATCCTCTCTCAATTGGAAGGAGAGCAACTGGATAATTTAAAAACAAAACACCAGTAATTACTAACAACTTTGGCCAAAGGGCAGCTCTCCTGCACAGCAAGCTGGAAAGAGGGACACGTTAGCACAAGATACAAATCACCATGTCTTAGCAAAGAGCGAACAGCTGGCTCACCTCTCGGCAGCCCCACGCAGAACAAATTATGGCAGCAGAGGGAGTTTCTGCAAGGGAGCGGGAACACAGTCAGAGGCCGTCGCTCTGCATTTTTGCTCAAATTAAGCAAGTTCCAGGGACGATTACCCACCTTTCGGCCACAGACAGGTAATACAGCCAATGTTTGTATTTGTTAACGCAGCCCGGACAAGAAAAATAGCGAAACAACAGACAAGCAACTATTCCCCTTGCCCAACTACGGCTGTTCAAAAATCCGGTACTTGCTCTCTAGGCTTCTTCTGTTGTCAAGGCAGCAGAAGAGAGCCATCCATCCTCACAAGGGGTGAATCGCCATTCAAAGCTGCTTCACACTTGGGTGGAAGTGTGTTCAGAGGATTAGCCCACAACAAAACAATTGTTGTCACAAAAAAAAAAGGATTTAAACAACATAAACTGGCCTCCCCAGGGGACCACAAGGTGCTCCTGAAGCAGCACGGAGAGCTACACGGCTGGGCAGCAGAAATTCTGTACTGATAGGACACCCATACAGAATAACTTGGGTGAGAGGTGAATCCAATTAACCAGCCGGACTCTGCTCGATACCCACCAGCCCACTGTAAAATCCCCACCTGACATGCAGTAAAAATAAAAACTGCTAGGACAAGAGTTTAAAAAAAAAAAAAAAAGAACCAAACAGATGTAAAAGATGACTATCACCTCCTCTTGCCACCCATGCTATCCTCACTGGGATAGGCAGCGTCACTGCCACTCCACAGCAAAGCAGAAACAGACAGGGTGCAAGGGTGGACGCTAAAAATGTCTGTTAGCACACAAGAGGCAGATGAGAGCAGGTACCCTAGAGAGTGTCGTGAGGAGCAGGGAGTAGCCAGGCCTTCTCTGGTCCAGTTAGCAAATCCCTATGCTTTGGAACTCGCCGTTTAATACTTGTGGGGAAGTACTTAAGTCAGCTCACAAGGACCCTATTGCTATCTGCTCATCTGCCTACTTCTCATCTCACCTCATTGTACTTTCTCCCCACGCTTCCTAGGAGAGGTTTTCCCTCCTCTCTCCTTCTCTCAAGGTCCCTTTCCAGCTTGCTTTCCCTCCATCCCCTTCAGGTAACATCTCCCAGCGCCACCAGTTCTTCCAGCTCTGCTTTAGACTATCTGAGAGCCAACTTCCCCCTCGTCCTTCTACAAAGCGCTTTGTCTCAGTCACTCTCAATCTCCAGATGGGTAAGGAGCTGCGGATATCCAAAACCTTGCAGGCACACTCCCATTTCCAGCTCTATAACACCTTCTGTGACTCGACAAACCCTGAGTGACACCGGCTCCCTGCTGAACCCAAAGGAGAGCGCAGGCCAAAGGCCATGCTGCAGGCCCGGCCAGACTCATTACCATTATCATTAACCACTATTTAAGCAGTAAAGTTGTGTTACTGGTGCCACACAATGCCTCAAAGCACAGCCCAAAATGCCACCCTCTCAAACCCATCCCCCTAACCCAGGGGGGACCTCTGAGTGATCCAGGAAAACCCCACAATGACTCCCAGTAACCCTCAGGACTGTGCATGAAAGAGAAAGAAGAGTAGTCTGCTGCCCACCACACCTCAATGCACCAGCAGAGCACTAGTCGAGCACCCGTAACGTAACACCAGAAACAACAGCAAGGAGGAAAACACAGCCCCGAGGCCATGCCAGACGCTTTAAAAAAAAACAAAACAAAAACCACAGGTCAAAGCAATTCACACAACCTAAAACCAAGAATAACCCTCCTCAACTGCAATAGCTCTGCGCAGGGCTCTCACCTTCGCCTCTGTGATGAGCTCTGGAGGACTTTCTTTTGTATCCTCCTGTGCAGGTTCAGGGGCTCGGTCCGTTGTGCTTTGCACACTGGCTTCATCCAAAGCTGGCCACACATCCCCCTCTAACTCCTCCTCAGCAGAGAGGTGCCACTGCCAAGGAGACAGACAAAGCAAGGAAAGCTACTGACTCCCACTTTCATTTCTGTACTCCACAGGAAAACTTACCACCTGGAAAGGACAGTTTTATCTGAGCAATCTTTTCTGGTTATTGCTTGCTGCCTTCTGAGGAATTTCACCATGGAGAAGTGCCTTCACACAGCACAGCTGAGACAACTCAGCGTCCGGCCATTTTGCACTTAAGGGCAGAGGAGGGGGTCGAGTTAATCCTGACAAGGCAAATCTAAGATTGGACAACACAAAGGGAGTTCCCCACTGCCAAAGAGGAGTTCCCAGAAAACGCTAGCCGAGCAGTACCAAGAGTCAGACGTATTTCATCCCAGTTCTAAACACTTTGAGCAATTATTAGAGTTGATACTGATGGTGACATCAGTGATGCACCGAGGAGGAGAGGAATCGTTTCGAGCAACTAAACAGAATAGCAGAAAAGAGAGGATTACTGTTCCTGGAAAAGGATTCTAAGACCCTTCAAAACAGAAGAAAACCTGAAGGCACTTAACATTCCTCTAGTCTCCAAATTGCCAGCTCTGTCTGACATTTACACACATGGATCTTGCTGCACTTAACCAGATTTTACCATAAAAATCACAATAAACTCAGATTTGCAGAGTCTCGGTCACATTCATTTCTCCCACGTAAAGACGATGTTTGGGACCTTCAGTTCAGATGATGTATTGACAGTGCAAGCCCACCAATATCCAACACGTGCAGCTTATAGTTTCCCTAGCCCAGACACACAGTTGGCTAAAATAAAACCTGGCTAAAATGACCGCTTTACAAGTTACCGACATTACAGTAACTCTTACGTTTTTACGTTTCAGAGGAATGTCAGGTAAACAGCCCTGGAGCCAGCCCACTGCTGAACACTTCAACAGCTGACAGTTACTTGGCGTCAGTAGTAAAATGTGTCATGAAAAAACTACAATTTAAATCACACAAAAGTAGAGAGAGTGACCTGTAAAACAATACCCCTGGTGTTTCTAACGGTACCGTGCTAGACTGCACCCAAGACCTGGATTTTACTCCCTGCTTAACCCCTCTGTTCATCATTCTTTTTCATCCATTAAATAATAGCAAAGGGCTCCTCTCTTCAACCTGCTCTGAAATCAAAGGCGTACAGCAGTATCCAGACCTGGGTATCGGTCGCTATTAGAGTTAACTTTTAAAAAAAACTCCAGTCGTGTACAACTTTAACCCCTGTAACAATCAAGACTGCAAATGGATTCCTTTCGGAGAAGTTTAAAATGAGCAAGACCCTTAAGGCAAACAAGACATCGCTAGTTCTTCTGGTCCTTTCCCACACGTAAATGACACTCCGAGTTATTACACATCCTTTGCCAAACCCCAGAGACACTAGAGGAGACCACACCACCTCTTGGCTCCTGGGGTGCAAACTAGGAAAGTGCTAAGTCAAACTGATCTCAGGGATCTGGTACTGGTCTGAGTTCTTGGAGTCCATTCTCCCTCTAACTCAAAAACGATGGTGCACATGGAAGGTTGGAGAACTCACTGAGCACAGACTCCCTGAAGTCTGCAAAGGGATCAGAGGTCAAGCAGCGACGGACGTATTTATGGTCCACGTGTAATTGTTGTTACGTCACGGTTCTGCTTGCTTTTTATAAAAGCAAAGGAAAAAAAACCACTCCACAAGACACTGCATAGGACCAAGCCAACACATCTACTGATCCCTGGAGCCAATTCCACTGAACGATAGTCACACCGCAGCCAAACTCTCACCTGCTCCCACAGTTCATCCTCATCCAGCTTCGAGCTTGCTATGTCACTATTTACGTTCAAAGATTCCTGCTGCAAGCGAAGGTGTGGCTCCACGGGTTCAGCATTCTCCTGCTTTCTGCTGGGCTCAAGATACAAGGCTGAAGGATTCACTTCCTCAAATCCCTACGAACAAATAAAACCCCAACAGCTGAGTCAAGAAAAGTAAGTTGTCACCACCATAAAGAATAAAAAGAATTCTAATGGGTTTTACAAAGAAGCACGCCACCCACAAGTGGTGTGAGCTCTGAATTCTTGTAGAAATTGTCTTACTAAGAAAATCAACTCCCTCCAGCAATAAAATCACCCAGCAATAGCCCCCTACCCGCTAAATGGAACACGCACACGCAAAAAGACAATTATTGGATTTAATCCTGCCAAAATACGCATTCTGCATCTACTAAACGAAACAACAGATACAAGCACTCCGGGCTGCAAAGCCTGACTTTCTGCTGAGATACAAAACTGTTGCAGCACCTTTCTAAAGGTTTTCGTATCCACAGACTTCTTGCTGAAACTGAGCTGAGACATTCAGGCAACACTGATGGGCCTAAATCATAAATGCTCTCTGTGCTGGCTCACAGCTTGAATCTCTGCTCAAGGCACAACATGCAATCTACCCTGGTTACACCGTCCAGCACTATACATGTCACTGGCAAAGAAAGAGACTTTGTAAGCCAAGACCATATCTATAATTCAGTTTAACGGCACAACCAATCTCCGGGGCCTAGAGCAGGAAAGGCCAAAATTATTTAACTACCCTGTTCCTCACTCAACTGCCCGTGCCACTGGCTAGCAGAAAAAATGGATATCAGACTGGATATCAGACAAAAAAAATTTCACAGAAAGGGTCATCGGGCACTGGTAGAGGCTGCCCAGGGAGGTGGTTGAGTCACTGTCCCTGGAGGTGTTTAAAAGACAGGCAGACAAGGCGCTCAGGGACACGGTTTAGCGGCAGATAGGAATGCTTGGACTCTACCATCCAACCTGGCAATTCTACGATTCTATGCAGCGCTACTTGAAGCCAGACAGTAACATCTAATGGACTTGCTCTCATGGTCTGGATGACTCGGAGGCCTCAACTTATGACTAACAAAACCTACCGGAATTAACAATGTTTAGAAAAGTTACAAATACAACTCCTCAATTCCATCCCAGCTTGGCCTCATGTTCAGAACATCTATTTTCCTTTTCGGCAATATTAACAAGCTAATCCACTTTAAAAATCCACTCTTAGAAGTCAGGATGAAAAGAATTTGTTCTGCTAAACCAGAACATCTCTGCTGTATCATCGAATTCCACCTTACCCAAAAAGAAAGCTGTCACCGTAGACACCGTGGGATACAGCCCCAAAACAGTAAATTGCAGGGAAGCAGGGAATACCGGTTTTGCTCTTCACAAAACTACTTGCTTCAAGGTAAAGATCTCTCCACTACAGGCACCCAACCAATCCTTTCCCTGCCTTTCCTGTCAGAAGCACACACCTCCCTCCTGACCTGGGAAGGAACCTTCTTCCCACAGATGTCAGCACATCCCCTACTGCTCAAGACAGCGTGGAAGTAGATATCGTCCTTAGTGGCTGCGTCACACAGGAAGAGATGACAAATGCCATTCACATATTCATCCACGACGCCCACAAGTAGCTTGGAATCACACAGCTTCTTGAATAGGAGAATCGCATCATTGGACCGTGAACCCTGAAGAAGAAACGAGAATGTTAAGTTACTATAAACAGATCAACATCCAGTGCCCGAGATTTGTCCTTGTGAGTACTTGTCAAGAAGGCAGTGAAGCCAGGTCAGGCTAGGGACAAATACAGGGAAGTCAGGCAGACAAGCTTCCCAGCACTGAAGTAAATCAAACTACCCCAAGGCCGCAGTGCTAGGCACACTGGGAAGCCCTTTCACCCTAAACGTCTGTTTTCAAACACGCTTCAATGGTGTTCACCGCTCATTTTTACCACAACTGCCTAAAATATTGTTGCGTCTTTCTTTTTTAATTTCTGGAATCACATAATTAGAGACTTTAAAAGTGTCAGGTTTTGGAAACTGCTAAGCTTCACTGCAAAGAAAATTGTGATTCTTTAACCCTCAAAAAAACAGAGGAAATAACTTTTTTAAAATAATGTCTTTACAATGCAGAAGAATCAACCGTGCTCATGCGCTTTGCTTCAGAGACTGTATTTCTCAGGTGTCTTGACCAAGAGGCTTCCCAGCACGGAGGAACTTTTTTTATGACCTCTATAATCCTTTGGCTACGCTGACTGCATCAAACCAACTCACTCAAAGAAAGCTCTGTCAGAGAAGACAGATTTAAAACAGAGGCCTGGAGCTAGCAAGACTTCAGAAGGACCAGGGAGAACTACCGGCAGGGGAAGAAACAAGTCTGTTCATTTGCTTAACGGCAGCTATCTGTTTCTGCAACAATATGAGCAAGAATACTCTGACTGGAAGGAAAACAGACAGCGGAAGAGCAATCCCCTGCAGAGACAGACACTTAGGCAGTCACACTCCGCTGAACGTAACAGCAGCAGGACCCAAATTATTCCAAAGGTTTGCCCTTGTCAGGAGAAAAAGCCAACCTCGACTTGATGGCTGTCATGCATACGTCAAAGAAAACTGCATGTGAGCACGTACCCCCACGGGTTTTACCCACGCCAAGGAACACGGGATGGCCTGAGCAGGGAGCTTCAAGTAGCACCGCCTACAACGCAAAAAAAACCAAAACCTGTTACAGGAGTAAAGGAGCAAAACCAGGCAGAAGAGCAGAACTTCCTCCTCTTCTGGGTTTTAAGATCAGCTTAGGAATAGAGAGGCACATATCGCATTTTGTGCTTACGAATAAAGCCCGACAGCAGCTTTGGAAAACACTCCGTAGCCAGAGAAGGGGCACAGCAGAAATAGCAATAACAACCGGTCCCTTATGCCTTCCCTTGCCCAAGCATCCTCTCCTCATAACCTCTTTTGATAAGAAAGTTATGGACAGAGAAAAATCACTTTTGAAACACAGAATGCCTATGGCCAGGCATGAATAGAGGCAAATGAGAGGGCAGAAGCAAATATGGGGAAGGTACTGAATTACAGAGGAGAACGAGTACCTCTGACACCACAAATGCTCCCAACTGGGAGGATGTCTGTTCAAGAGATGTTTACGTCCATTCACAAAACTCAGGGAAGAGGATTAGGGAGCTTCCTCGAAAGTGACAGAAAGGGGCAAGAGTGAATAAAGGAAGAGGAAAGGGTTTAGCCCACAGCGATGATAAGCAAAGGGCTTGGAGTGATCTGCACCGCAGATCTTGTTCTTAACGTCACCTCACGCATTAACATGTAAGCAAGGAAGTACCTGCAAGGCACTGCTACGGGAAAAAAAAATCCAAATAGACACTTTCTAGGAAACCTGCGTGGTGGGATGTCTTCCTGGAGAGTGACAGGCCCAGCAGCCTCACCCTCATCCCTGGGAAGGCGATGGAACAGCTAATCCTGAGAACCATTTCCAGGCAAACCTTCGGACGATTCCCAGGTTTCCGTAATCTGCGTAGAACACCTCTGCTTCTTGGTCATTGATCACGCGGTGGATGATAACGCGGTACCACCATTTTGAGACCGTTACACAGCAAAGCTGTCCAGGACGTACTGAAGACTCAGGCATGACAGAACGATCAGAAACAAGTTTACTCAAGTAACAGTGTCTGCCAGAGATCACAATGAAAAACTGTGCTTGGTAGGACGCAGGAGATGGATAAACAGAAATACACTTCAGGGTTCAGAAGAATCCTCATTTCTCAAAGCCTCCACGAGACCGATTTTCAGGAGTTGTTCTAATAGATAGTTTATGTTTCTGTTCTACTTAAACCAAGTGACAATAAATACACAAACCTAAACTTTTAACATTTAAATTGTATTCTTGGGGTCCAACAAAAAGTTAACTAATGGGCGCTAATCAGCGACTAAATACAGCCATTCTAGTCGTTCACTTTTAACATTACCCTGACTTGGCACAGGGCTTCTTACGAGCCAGGTTCCGGAGTCCTGGCTTACACACACAGTACCTGTCTGCAGCCTGCGACCACACGTTTGCCCCACGGACATCCAGTATTTACTTTGGCACACGACTAACAGCAACTGCAGCGTAGTGGAAGAGTCCCAAACGCACAACGTACCTGACAGACAAACCCACTGATGGGGTTTTGCTTTCAAATATAGATATGACTAACGCTTATTACCTGCTGCTTTTGGTAAGTGCTGGAGATGGAAGTAAAAGCCTTAACCAAGCACATTAGCAATAGCAATGTCAACAATACAGAACCCTCAAGTTCCTTTCCACAACTTTTCCAGGCTTTTAAAGTTTAAGACCGTCTAGGACACAGCCAAACTATTAGCGATACTTACTGCTTGCTAGATAAAAGGAATGGGGAAGCATTATGATTATGTGATTTAGTACGGCACTGGCATCTCCATATCCAGAAGTCAAGCCTGTAGTGACCGTAACAAACAGCTGGGTGCCCTGTTCCCTCAGTGCAAATACCCAGGTAATAGCACAGAATCAGCATAGCACGTCCTCCCCTCATCTCAAACATCATATCCTGGAGTTTATCGGATGTTTCTGCGTGGCACGCTTGGATGTAGAACCGGCTAGGAGAGATTATACATTCCACAAAGACTCCCACCAAACACAAGCGCTCCAAAGGTGGGAAACTGCAAAGGCTTCTGTCCTGAACAGCATCAGGGGGAATTTCTGGAGTCGTTGCCAGATTGAAGATTGACAGCTTCAAATCTAAATCTTGACACTACAAAGGGACAAGAGGAAAGTAGCGCTCAGAAGTCTTGCTACGCCCTGAACACACATAACTGGCCTCTGCATTAAGGTAAAAAAATAGTTCTGCTTTCCTGGGAACCCATGAATTACTGAAGATCAGAGATTCCCAACAAATAGCGCAAACTCGGATTAAAACTGTCCCTGGGATCCTAACATCTATTTTCACACCCTCCACCTTCCTTCTGTCTTTCCTCCCTCCTGTGTAAAGAGTGGTGCAACAAAAATACCTTCCTCATATTCCTTCAAGGAATAAAGAAGAGGAACTGATGACACGTTAGGTATTTAGACAAAGATATTGAATGGCTACTGATAAAGAGAAAAAAAAAAATCAAAAACTCACACCAAAAAAACCCACCTGCTTGTTGGATTTTACCCCAAAGATGCTGTTTCTATCTTCTGTCCCCATGAAAGAGCACATGACTGAAGTAGAAAAACTATCTGAAAACAATTCAAGACACAGAAGGCACAAATGCATCTCACACACACCAGAGCTATTTCCCAAAAGATAAGAACATACAAACGCTACAAATCCTATTCTTTTCTCATTCTAGGCAAATTTGTACATCAGTTCTTGGCACAGCTTGCAATTTTGCATCATTCTTTAGCTGCTGTAAACTTTATTCCACTTGAACCAGCGTGCATGGAAACCTTAATCAGACATCAGCCACTTTCACTGCCTCCAGAGATTCGGTTTGTGCCAACAAACAGCACTCCTCCAGCGTCCAGAAGTCAAAACTATTCCAGTTTTACTCATTGTGAGTATGCTACGAGTTACCACTGCATCACACACCAGACAACTTACAGGAAATTTGTCTTCCAGCACACCCCACTGCTTACACGGCTACAGTCAACCGAGAGACAATACTAGCCCTTCGAACCGTTTTTTAAAAAAGCAGATTAGAGTCTCTCCTGCAGACTGAGCGAGGAAGAACACCCTTGAATTCTTTTTGTTAAAAACTTTGACTAAAACATTGAGTTAACCAGGCAGTTAACATTTTTGAGTTAAAGAGTACCTGAGGGAATTCTTGCCTGAGCAGCAGCAGCACCTCTAAAATCCCCTTACATTTCATGGATTTCCTCCCAGAAGTGCCAGTCAACAGTGATATTGCCAAGGGACAGGTTTGCTCCATGAAAGCTCCTCGTGTCAGACTGTTACGGGCACACGTGATGTTTATCACGTAGTTCACACGTTGGCAGAGACAACAGACATTCCTTTGAAAGACGTAGAAATGTCTACTTAAAAAACACCTTCACAAAATAGCAAGAAAATTATAAGAAAAAGGTAAACAACCGAACACACTGTAAAACTAGCCCTAGAAGAGGCACGGCTCGTAAGACTGGCTAACTCCTTGCCTTAAGCCAGAGCGGCAGCTGCCAAGAGTGGTGTGGATGACAACTTTCCTTCTGCTCGGCACGGCAAGAAAAAGCTGCCAAGAGCAGCAGCTCTATATATTTGACCCTTCTCGGGGCCGAGCAGATTGACTCGGCCCTTGTCCCTCATTTGTCCCTTACAACGCTTCCGCTATTGGCGTCTCATCACCAGATACTTCCATACCTTACAGCAGGCCAGGACTCAGGTCGCATCTTTCCCCTCGACTTTGCAGCATCTTGAAATCTTGGTTCACTGCCTACCCAAACACATTCCAGCTCACTTTCCTCCTCTCTAGGGCACTTTTAAAACAAACCAGCAAAACTGGTGCTTCATGACAAACACGAGTTGTACAAACACGTTCCAAGACTCGCCCTGCTAGAATCTTTAAACAGATTCCCTTTGCGACACATAACAAGAAAAAAATGGGGCTACGTGGACCATCTCTCTCCCTTTTCTACCCTTCCCACAAGCAGACTTTGTCTGATCTAGGGAAATTCCCCACGGACTTCATCCAACTCGTAGCCCTAAGCTTTCAAGTTCATTAAGTGAACAGCACACCAAATTCAGAAAGAATCCCTGCAACCCTTTCCCTGTCTAGGTACTCCAACTGTACAGTTGTGTAGAACCACCAGATGAGCTTGGCAGAGGAAATAATTCGCAGCAGGAGAACTTTCCTGAGAAAACAAAGGCCTAAAGATGCTCAAAAGAGGAAAAAAAAATAGAGGGGGCACAAAGAAATTCTCCCAAGCAGGTCTGGCAGGTCAGAGCCTCTGTACTTCTCCATCCCTTTCTAAAAATACATTGCTAAACCACAACAACAGCAACAAAACTTTCAAGTCCAACCAAAGAGCAGAGTGGCAACGACAGCACTGAGGTCTCCAAGGACCATTCCTCAGCTCTGCCACGTAGCTGCTAGACACTTAAACCCACGCTACTGCAGCAGGGGCAATGTCACACAGCTACTCTCAGAAGAAGGCTATTAAGAACACAAAAAGAATTGTCTCCACTCTTATTGGGGAACAAGATTATGCTTTACTGGCTTTGGACGATCTCCAACAGAGATCTCAAGACCAGAAAGAGACAAGAAGAAGACCTAGGCTGGAGGGCACATAGAGTTATATATCAGGTCAGTATGACTCTGGTCACCTCCAGCCTCATCTAAACTAGGTACAATTTTTTTTTGGAAGCAACAGTGCATCAACAATACAAACCAAGCAAAAACAAAAGCAGTGAAAAAAATTATCACCCCCTGGACGAAGACATGACAAAGCTACAGATCACTCATCCTGCCACTTACTTGTTTGAGGACATCACCCATATCTAGTGCTTGTCCTTCCACCGGCTCTGACTTCTCTTCTGCCGGCAGGTGAAACCACTTGGCATCACGGATGGGTTCCAAAGGAGGCATCTCAATTGCAGGTGCAGCTGTAAAGAGAGTTTAGTTGTTATTCTTTATTTACATATTAAGCAGAAGGAGAATACACCTGGCCATGAAAGCGTACAAGTACTAGTGCCATTTTCCTCATCTCTTGTAGCACCCACAGTCACGGGGATTTGCTTGAGAGGCATCCTTCGCCGTACTAATAAATTCAAGCAAAATAAAACACACTTGCTCTTGCAAGCATGACAAGGACTAAATAAATTCCTAGAATGATGCTAAGAAAAGTCAGGCATTTGGCAGGAACCTTATGCAATCCTCTGCTTTCTCTCATAGTTGTTAGGGGAACGCTGAGGATATCTACAGGCTCTTCTTCAGAGAAGCAGTATAGCTATGCCTTTCAGATTAGTGCTTCAGCCTCAAAAAGCGCATCTGGAAGGCTTTACCAGCCTGCGGAGCCGACGTGCCAGAGATCCTTCTAGTTTTATTACCTGTTGCCTGGAATTACTAGAAATTCCAGTCCTATACACGCATTCAGAAAGGGCCTTAACATCCCTTCTTTCACCTCGCACTGAAAAACAGTGGCAAACTGTAGAAAACTTCCAGTTAAGCTCTCTGCTACCACAACAACACCCTTGTAACAGCTGCTTCTACAGTACCTCGCAGCCCTTCTGCGCTAAAGCTTAGGGAAACCAGGACTACGACAGCTACTGGAAAGGCAGCATCATCACTTGAAACACAGCTGCTTGGCAGCTACATACTTCCAGTTAAATAATACCCTCCCTCACCTTCTGGCACCTCTTTGCGCGCCCCACCTTGCGGCACCTCTTCCTTCGCTGTCTCACCTTCCGGCTACTTCCTCAGGGTCAGCAAGGAACCTGCTTTTGTCTGCTCAACAACAATGATATCGGACACACTTTCAAGGACTTGAAATACAGAGACAAATCCGTATCACCTATACTGGAACGGCCGGCCAAAGCGTCTGCGATAGGCCCTCTCAAAGTTCCTGAGCAGAAGTGGTGAGGAACTCAGCAGATCCTGCAGCTCAGCCTTCCCAGTCGCTGGCAGGACGGGAGCACTGGCTTTGCGAGGGAGACACTTTGTGTTCCTAGAGGGAAAAGCAGCACGTGCCTTCACAGCATCATTCTTTCGTGACTTAACACTTTCCTCCTGCCTGGCAACCAGTTTTGCAATACCTCTGGTGATCTCATCTGCAATGGCTACCAAAGAAAGAAAGAAAGAAATTATTCGATTACCAAGACAGCAAACTACTGAAAGCTTTATACAAGCAAAGGTCCTCCTCTTTCCTATTCTCCCCACCCTCTTCAGAAGCAGGCGTGTCTTTCAAAACCAATCACGCTAGATCGCATTTCCAACAGGGTAACTTTTACTCTCCCTTTGTGAACTGAAATGAACCAGATGAAACAGCCAAGAACCAACCTGCACCCTCATCCCTAGAAATCCAGATCCAAGCAGAAAGGCGGGTCCAATTCTTGGATACAGGATCACAAAAGGAAACTCATCTGCTGCAAGTTTTGTTGGGAAAATGATAGAAGTTCTTTGATACAGACTGAACTTCTTACAGAAACGTTACTGCAGTTTCTAAACCAAGAGCAGAGTGCAAAATGTACAAAAAGAACTGGAAGCCTCTGTTATTTTCCAGGAGGAAGGACGAGAAAAGTACAAAAAGGCAGATTAAGACACAGTAAAAACATCAACGGCAAAAAAATTAAACAGAGCTATATGAGAAAAAGAGTGACAGAGATACGTGACCTACAGCTCTGGCAATTCATTCTGCACCTCCTGGTTTTAGAGCATCACTTCATACCAGTATGAGGTTCCAAACAACTCCTCCACTTCTACGGCAATAAAACCCCACCTTTGAGGAGAAACGTGCCTTTCTCCTGAGGACAGATTCTGACAACGTCAGGCATTTTTGCCACCAGCTCCAAGGTGGACTGGAAGCCCAGGTCACGTAGAGGGAGAGGTTTGCCCATCATGGCCATGTACTCCCCTCTCCAGCTGTGCTGGGGTTAAACCCTCTATCGGCAATAAGCAGCGACCTCACCTCCTTCTTCCAGGCGTGGTGTCTCCTTGCTCTGTCCTACGTGCTCCCTTGCCCCCGACAGAACTCCATGCATCCTTAATTCCAGGAAGGGGGATGCACCCTCGCCCCTCACAGACCATGAAGAACCTTCCCTGTACCCCCAAGCGCTCCCCTACTCACCCCAGAGCTCCCTGTACCCCCAATTCCCTCCTTCTCCTCCTCTTCCGCGAGGGCGGAGCCGCCGCCTCCTGGCGGGGAAAAGGGCGGGGTGGGGGAGGAGGAGGCGGGAATTTTCCCCTGTTGGAGCAGCCCCTGCGGGTCAGTGGCACCTGAGCCCCCCTTCTGAGGGGGGAAAGGCAGAGCCCGAGGGCCAAAAAGCACCAGCTGTGCTTCCCCGCTGGGCTCCACGTGCCCCCTTGCCCCTCGCACAGCTCCCTGCGTCCCTAATCCCAGGCATGGGGAGTCCCCCCTGTCCCCCTCACACAGCTCCCTGCATCCCTAATCCCAGGCATGAGGAGTCCCCCCTGTCCCCCTCACACAGCTCCCTGCATCCTTAATTCCAGCCCCACGTGCTCCCTTGCCCCTCACAGAGCTCCCTGCACCCCTAAACCCGGGCATGGGGATTCTCTGCCCCTCAGAGAGACCCCCCTGCCCTTAATCCCAGGCGTGGGGTCTCCTTGCTCTGTCCTACGTGCTCCCTTGCCCCCCACAGAACTCCATGCATCCTTAATTCCAGGAAGGGGGATGCACCCTCGCCCCTCACAGACCATGAAGAACCTTCCCTGTACCCCCAAGCGCTCCCCTACTCACCCCAGAGCTCCCTGGGCCCCTAATTCCCTCCTTCTCCTCCTCCTCCGCGAGGGCGGAGCCGCCGCCTCCTGGCGGGAAAATGGCGGGGTGGGGGAGGAGGAGGCGGGAATTTTCCCCTGTTGGAGCAGCCCCTGCGGGTCAGTGGCACCTGAGCCCCCCTTCTGAGGGGGGGAAGGCAGAGCCCGAGGGCCAAAAAGCACCAGCTGTGCTTCCCCGCTGGGCTCCACGTGCCCCCTTGCCCCTCACACAGCTCCCTGCATCCCTAATCCCAGGCATGGGGAGTCCCCCCTGTCCCCCTCACACAGCTCCCTGCATCCCTAATCCCAGGCATGGGGAGTCCCCCCTGTGTCCCAAGTGGGAAACGCTCATTCACTGGTAAAACCTTGAAAAGGATCAAGTCTTTGAGGCAAAGGCAATAACATTTTTGGTTTACAATTCGGCGCTGAATTGGATGCCCTTCTAGAAAAAGGCCTCACGCTTTACAAAAGCAGTGGGTATATATACTAGTTTTAGGCAAAGAATAGTGTAAATCCTCAAAGAATGAAACGGAGGCAATGGCATTGCTGGACAGTGAGCAGCGAGAGGGAGGTATGGATTATGGAAGGGGAAGGGCTGGAAAGCTGTGGGCTCTTTGACCCTGTACGGCCACAGAATAACTCCGCACGGTGAGTGCCATCGCACCCACCTGGCACAGACACAGTTTTCCTTGGGGTGAGACACGGGAGACCCCAGCCAGCCTCACAGCCTCCTGGTGCTGTAGAGCTAGAGTGATCACGCAGGTTCTTGGCATGTGAACCTCCCTCCAGACCTGCTGGCTCTGCAGAGAGCTCCAAAGGCAAAGGGGCAAGAAGGGAAGAGCTCGAGAAGATCTAAGTGGGAGACGCGCAGGGACGCTAACTTCACTGCTGGTCCGCCCTCTGGGTCTAGGTACCCCAGAAGGAATCTATTTCCAGGCCACACCTGCAGGTTTTCCCTCACAACAAAGGTCAGCCAGGTCAAGACGCCCCGTCCTGGCTTTGGGGAGATGGGGAAGGTCATTTTGACCCGAGCACCCCAGTCAGCCCCCACGCCTCGGTGTGACCGCTGGAGGGCGCAGGGAGATTTCAGTAGCACCAGCGGCTCGGTCCCACCGCATCAGGGAGCTGGGATGCGACTGAACTCCTGTTCCAAAGGGCCTGAGATCCTCTGACAGGGAAGGGCGCTTCAGGCTGTGCACGTTGAAATCAACTTCCTATTCGCCATCTTTCTCTTTGCCCTTAGCTCACCTCTCCCGACGAACTTCTGGGCTCCCAGGTCAGCCAACAAATTGCTCCTTCCAAACCCTTGGACACCGCTTGGTGCCTGCAGGCCTTCAGTCTGAAGGCTGCTCTCCAGTCGAGGCCCCACGGGGAAGCACGGCTCCATTTCTGGCAGTAAAGCGGGGACGAAACCTGTCGGTGCATCCTGGCAGCTCCTGCTCACCTGAGCCAGCTCCAGGGAGAGCAAATGGTTCACACGCGCCGGGTTTAGGCAAAGGCCAACACTGAAGCTGACGGGCCCGGGCGCTTGTCAGGCTGTCGGTATTTTGGGAGCTGGCCTCTGCTAACACAGTCCTTTTGTATTTCTCCCTAGGAGTAAAGTCTCCAGGTCTGGGCATCTGTGAGTGGCTTCTGACCATCTTGTCTTTCCTGTTCATCATAATGACCTTCCCCGTTTCTGTCTGGTTCTGCATGAAGGTGAGAATGGTCATGGGGCCTCCCCAGGCTTAGTAGTCGGTGTCTGATGTGGACGTAACTCACTGGTTCGGCACGTTTTGGACGTGAGCATAAAGCTTTTTCTGGGTCTAAGGTTCTATTTACACTTCTTCAACCCATCGTTAATTTTGACTTTCCTTCCTCGCACATTGCTGCAACAAAGGGCTGCACAGGGATCTTCCGCTACCTCTCAAATACTCCTGCTGAATTATCAGCAGGCAAGGGCTTAGGTTTCTCTTTTGCTGAACAGCTTGCAGGTCTGTTCACTTTCAAACATCGCCTTCAGTACACCCAGCCCAGAGAGAGTGGCACTGCAGCAGCAGGTAAATAGGTTTTGAATGTAAAATGTTAAGAGAGTTTGGTCTCTCAGGTACCGATGGATTTGCCCTCTTTTTCCCCTTTTCTCACATTTCTAGCGTGGCTACAAGTAGGCATATTTTGGTTCCCACTTCTGGGGAAATTTCACGTGAATCTTGCCCTCAACAAGGGTGTCAGTGTCATCCCTCGGATCTCACAGGGGTGAGCACATGCACACACGGTTCCCTCGGAGGCAAACAACCAGCACGCAAAATTTTAGCTCAGGATGTTTGAGTTTGGCCAGGCTCTGAGGAAGCAGAACGCTGGCCTCATCCTGGGAAAGCCCAGGCCCCTCTAACCTAGGCTGCTCTCCCAAATCCTGGGTGTCTCGTGGCTGCTCCTTCTCTGCTCACACACAAGGCCAGCCAGCAGTCCTGTGTCAGGTCCTCTGCGGGGGTAAAGGGACACAGGGACAGGTAACTCCGGCAGCTCACACCTGCTGAAACCCTCCCTTTGCAGCGCATCCAGCTTTTGTTTCCCCTGCAGGTAGTGCGGGAGTATGAGAGAGCCATCGTTTTCCGACGTGGGCGTCTCCTTCCTGGCAAAGCCAGAGGGCCTGGTAAGGTGGTTACTGAGATCCCCCCAGCTGCGTCACTCCCCTTCCTCGTGCGGAACCGAAGCTCACATGCTGGTGCCCTCCTAGCAGGCACAGCTACACAGGAGACGGGAGGGCTTTGCTCCCTCTTAGGGCCAGTGGCTTCTAATGCCTTTTCCCATCACAGAAGCAGCCTCTTAATTAAAGCCCACGTATGTTCCTTTGCAGTTTTGCATGCGAAACCCTCCCCTGTTTTCCAGAGCAGGAGAGGCAATTCCTGAGAGCTGTCCCAGAAACGGGGCCCACGCTGCCTCTGGTCAATCGGAGTGGAGCTGGGCTACTGGCAGCCACCAGCGGGTCCTGGTCTGGACGCAGGAGGGAAGGCAGCCCAGGCGTGTGACGTGAAGCGGGTTGCGCATGGTTCCAGAAGCCTCTGTTTTTTTGGAAAGGGAAAAATATAGAGCGTAAGGAGCAGTGGCTGAGGGAACATGGGTGTCATCCCTTCCCCTTCACAGGGCCAGATGCACCTTGACACCCTAGAGCCTCGTCTTTCAATCCATCACCTCCGCAGCGAGGACAGACATAAACGTTCCCGTCCTCAAACCAAACAGGCAGGAGGATGGTGCAGGGTGAGCCTGGAAACGGGAAGGGGCTCAGTGTACAGGCAGGTTCTCCTGGGACAGGGGAACAAGCTGGGTCCCGTGTGCAGCCCTGGGCGTGAGATTTCACTCACACACAAACGCACACAGGTAACCAAGGATTTTGTCCCTAGTTCTGAGCTGAGAGGAAAGGGAAGAGGAGGAAAGGGGCAGCCTTCATGGCCTGGCACTTCCCTGCAAGGTCCATCAGCTCTCTGGAGGGAAGGGAGGCTGTGCTGCTCCCGCTTCCACTGGGGGTGCGGCAGGACAAGAGCTCAGCTGAGGGGCATCCGAAGCGTGAGAAGCGATCCATTGAACCAGCTCCCACCGAGCTGACAAGGGGGAATCCGGCTCACGTTGTATTTAACCAGCCCCTCGGCTCCCTGGAGTCGCCTCCTCAACACTCAGAGCTCCCATAATACTCTCTCTGCGAGTGCTTGCCGGCTTTTTCACAGCAAGGGCACCGCACAAACCAGGCCCCTCACAAGTGGCTGGGAAGTGGAAAAAATCCCCCCTTCGCGTCTCTCTGCTCACACGAGCATCTGAGCTCCAGGGGCATCCTCACGTACCAGTCATAGAATCATAGAATCATAGAATAACCAGGTTGGAAGAGACCCACTGGATCATCGAGTCCAACCATTCCTATCAAACACTAAACCATGTCCCTTAGCACCTCGTCCACCCGCGCCTTAAACCCCTCCACGGAAGGGGACTCAACCCCCTCCCTGGGCAGCCTGTTCCAGTGCCCAATTGATGGATGGTTACGAACCAGAGGACGTTTAATGAGCACCCCCAGCACTGAGCAGCTTATGCTAAATTAAACAAAGGCACCTTAGCATAAGGCCTCACAGCTTTTGCACCGGAATTAAAGCTAACTTTGCAGAAGAAGCAGCTGCTGTAAATGACACACTGTCTTCAAGGTTTCTCTTTGCAACTATAGAGAGTCGTTCTACCCTAGACGCCTCTCATTTCTCAGGGGAAGCTTTCCTCGGTAGTCCTTGACTTGTTACTTTGTAGTCTATCAATTTGTAGACTGAAATGCTCACACAGCTATTTCTCATGGGGAAACATAATAATGTATCGTAACCAACGATTACTTGTTGCTAATGGAGAATTGTCAAATCAGCTTGTAAAACAATGGCTTGCTTCAGCAAGTAGGGTATAAAATGTGTTGGGAACTTCGATTAAATGGCTTCACTTGGATCATATTGATCACTGCGTGTTGTCCCATATTTTCTTCCGTCACCCAATGACCCTTTCTGTGAAGAATTTTTTCCTAATGTCCAGCCTAAATCTCCCCTGGCGGAGCTTGAGGCCATTCCCTCTCGTCCTGTCCCCCGTCACTTGGGAGAAGAGGCCAGCACCCTCCTCTCTACAACCTCCTTTCAGGTAGTTGGAGAGAGCAATGAGGTCTCCCCTCAGCCTCCTCTTCTCCAGGCTAAACAACCCCAGCTCTCTCAGCTGCTCCTCCTAAGACCTCTTCTCCAGCCCCTTCCCCAGCTGGTTATAAAACCTGGTGATTCTGTGTGTGATTCTGTGTGTGTGAAGAGCAGCGGAGATGCTGAGACCCCACGGAGCTGTAGGGGGAGGAGGTAAGGAGTAACAGCAGGGGACGAGGAGTGCAATGCTACTAGGAAAGGACACCAAGAATGTACTCGGGCACTGCTGTTCTTTAATGTTTGCTTTGTCTCGATCCCTGGAACTGGCCAAGCCTTGACTCCGGAGAGACTTCCTTGGAAACACGTTTCTGAAAGGAAAACTAAACAACAAAGCAAATCCATTAAAAATTCCATGGAGTTAAAACATGCCCAAGGTATCACATCCATAAGAAAGTTCATCTCCCCTCCCGCTTTGATGTCAAAGAGACAGGACGCACGGAAGGACTAAGGGAAGAAGTTTTAATTGCCATTCTTTCTCCTTCTCCACACTGACCCACGCTGTGGATCCAGCTGGGAAAGGACACTAGGGAATGCTTTCACCCACAACAAACGTGCAGCCTAAGGAACCACTGTCACACCCTCCGGGCAAGACCACTGGGTCAGCAGTGTTCACACAACTCCTGGAGACAGCAGGAGAGCCCTGGGCTGGAAACACAAAAGGTCTGTAGCCTCTCACAGTGAAGGCACTTGGAACGTTATTTCTTTCCTAGCCTGAAATCAGTGACCCTAAATAGATCTTCTGGAGTGCAACAGGGAACGCTCACTTACAAGGGAGACAAAGTCAGTTACAGTGACCTCCTGGATATTGAGCCTGTCCCACATCTCAAAATCAGACAAAATTACTTTCTCTCAAAACCAGACCACGCTCAGCAATTCTTTCTGCCCTGAGCCGGAGTCAAGGTAACAGCCTCCCTGCTCGGCCTCTGCCAAACACACTGGACAAATCCCTCGGATGTGCCCAGGCGGAGAGAGCCCTGCCGGCACAGGCGGGAAATGAGGTGCCCTCAAATATTGCCTCCCTCTCGGCCTGGGAGAGCAGACTGAGTCGCTCTAACAGGTCTTTGTCACTGGCACGTTGGGGATTCCAGAGCTGAACACAGGGCTCCAGGTGGGGTCTCACCAGAGCGGAGCAGAGGGCCGCAGTCACCTCCCTCGCCGGTCCCACTGCACAGAACATCTCTGCCACAGCCACTGCTCCCTCTGTGGGGACAAAAGAGGATGAATCCCAGCAGTTAATTTTCCACTCAGTAAGTCACCGACACAGAACAATCCAGTTCCACGCCCTGCCGAGGGCAGGGACACCTCCCACTGGATCACGTGGCTCGAAACCCCTTCCAACCTGGCCTTGAACACCTCCAGGGATGGGACACCCACCACTTCCCTGGGCAACCGGGGCCAGGGCCTCACCACCCAAAGCACCAAGAATTTCTTCCTACTGCCTAATCGAAATCGTCCCCCCTCCAATTTACAGCCATCCCCCCTTGTACTGTCACTCCACGCCCCTGTAAAGAGTACCTCCCCAGCTTTCCCAGAGCCCCTTTCAGTTCTGGAAGCTGCTCTAGGGTCTCCCCAGAGCCTTCTCTCCTCCAGGCTGAACAACCCCGACTCTCTCAGCCTGTCCTCACAGCAGAGCTGCTCCAGCCCTCGCATCATCTTTGTAGCCCTCGTCCAGACTCGCTCTAACAGCTCTGTGTCAGTGGCATGTTGGGGATTCCAGAGCTGAACACAGGGCTCCAGGTGGGGTCTCACCAGAGCGGAGCAGAGGGCTGGAATCCCCTCCCTCGCCGGTCCCACTGCACAGAACATCTCTGCCACAGCCACTGCTCCCTCTGTGGGGACAAAAGAGAGTAAATCCCAGCAGTTCATTTTCCACTCGCTAAGGTCACCAGCATCAGAAGCACAAGGATTTTCAGTTCTTGCAAACAGAGAAGCTTCCTACATCCCTTTCGGCAACAGCAGTTGCCCTGCGTCCAAGGAAGCTCTAGGCATCTGTGTAAGGCAATGATGCACCATGGACCTCCAGAAGCCATAAGCACAGATCCAGACTGGGGGGGAATTCTCTATGATTTTTCAGATCCATCATCTGGACTCGCTCTAACAGCTCTGTGTCAGTGGCATGTTGGGGATTCCAGAGCTGAACACAGGGCTCCAGGTGGGGTCTCACCAGAGCGGAGCAGAGGGCTGGAATCCCCTCCCTCGCCGGTCCCACTGCTTTGGACGCAGCCCAGGACACCGTTGGCTTCTGGGCTGCAGGCGCATCCATCACCAGAGCTTCTCATCCCATGGCGTTTCTTGGGGGCTGAGGTCAGAATTGACACAAACAACCCATAGCTGCTTCCTTCAGGACAAGCTTTGAAGCAGATATTCATTCAGTCTGGTTCAACACAGAACACCACATGCTGTCTCCAGATACCTCTGATCCAAAGAGGTTTCTCAGGTCTTCTAAATCCAGAGAGGGGACAGGAGCGCCTTTGATCTCTGGAAGGAGAAGACCGTACACTTGAATCCAATTACAGCACTCGCTCTGGGAAGACCTAACAGAAAATTATTACTAAGGGAAGAAAAAATGAGCCGTTCAAATATTCCCTCATCAGTTAAACAACCTGTCACTGGCTGATCACTGCCACCAACCGATTCCTTCTGGCCAGCACAGAACACCTCTGCCACAGCCACTGCTCCCTCTGCGGGGAGAAAGGAGGATAAATCCCAGGAGTTAATTTTTCACTCCCTAAGGTAACCCACAACAGAGGCACAGGGATTTTCCATTCCTACAGAGAAGCTTCCTACATCCCTGGAAGCAACAGCAGTTGCCCGGTGCTGAAGGAGCTTTAGGCATCTGCGCAAAGGAATGTTGCGCCAAGGACCCTCGGCAGGGCGAAGCCTGTCAGAGCACACTCTAGGAGCCCCAGAAAAGCAGAGTTTGTAAGTGAGCTGAGGGGAGTGGGAACTCCTGTTATCCAAGAGCTGTACATTTCTCCTACCCGATTTCCTGACCCCATGCAGAAGGAGGACTTACTTACCACCCCTCTGGCTAAAAGTTCCCTCCCGTTCTGGCCTTTAACCCTCTGTGGAAACAACCTCTGAAAGTCGCCTGCATCCATACACCAAACGCAGACACGGGTGAAAACCCACCTCCTTGCTTTTCAAATGTCAGTCCCTGGTTCTTCTCTGCAGTTTTCTCTGGAGAGGCTTCCCAGGCTCAAGGACGGTTCTCCACTCCCAACTCGGCGCTGACTCGACTCGCATGGAATGGATCCACCTGTTGATTCCTTCGACCTGGAGCTGCGTGTTGTTTTCAGCACCTGAAAGGGTCCCTTCCAGCTTTCTGGAACTTCCGCTCTCCCACGGCTTGATGTCGACGGAGTCTCCGGGCTGGAAGGGGCGTCCTGGAGAATCTAAAGCGAGAGGCTCAGGACACGTTACGCACCGCCCCAGGTCATTCACTCTTTTACCCGACAACAGCAGAGAAGATTTTAGCTCTGTTTCTCCTTCCAGCACCACGTCTCGAGGAAAAAGGGTCATTTGATAAGGCCTCCCAAACACTGATTCATACAGACTGCTCTTTGTCTCAGCTCTCGGCTGTAGCCTTGTTCTTAGCACAGCCAGTACAAGAGCTCGAGGCCACCACAAAGAAGTCTCCTCACAAATTTTACCCTTTTCCCTCTGCAGAGTTTGATTCACCCTTTCCACCTTCCCACTACTCTGGGGGCTCCAGGGTGGGTGCAGGGCCCATTTTATTCCTCGGACTCGGCTCAGATCTTGTACAATCCCTGCCAGAAAGCGAGGACCTCTAGCTGACAACAGACCTATGGCAATTCCAAACCTTGGTAAAATTCCCTACAAGGAGGTTTGAGTCACCTCTCTTGCTTTGACGGTGCTGCAGGGCAATGCCTCTGGCCAGCCTCAAAATGTGGCTCCTGGTCCCCACAGGTCCCGGGATCCGCCCTGTCTGGGCAGCTCAGAGAAATCTCTCTGCCAGGGATCACCGGGGGCATTTCCTCTGCGAGCAACTCCTAGGGGAGGGCGCTTGAGAGGGACGGGATTATTTTTCAAACAGATTTCAGGCCTCCCCACAATGGATTTAGCAAGCCTGCTCATCCTCACGCTAACTACTTGTCCCCTTAAATCATCGATTACAGCCTCTGCTCCCCAGTGAGTTTCTTGATGCTTTTTCTCAATGAATTTTAGCACTACCAGGGAGAAACTACAGCCTCTTTTGTAGGGGTCACCATCCACCCCCTCTCGTTTGCTGTTGCCCTCACTGATTTTGCCAGTTCCAGATCAGCATCGCTAGAAATGGCACTTGAGAGGGACGGGATTATTGTTCAAACGCATTCGCATCCCCCCACAACGGATATTCAGATCCCTCTCCACAGAAGGGATTAATACCAAGATACCTTTTCCTGCTGCCCTCGAGCTGCTCGCTCTGCCAGTCCACTACATACCTTCATCGGGGACTTTCCCACCCGAGGAGCCTTGCGATGCATTAACGCCGCTTCTCTCCGTTGCCCGACGTCTTCCCGCAACTGCAGGATTTCTTCTCGGTGCTTGACGGGGGATCCTCGTGCAGTTAACACTCCTCTTCCTTTCCACGTTGCCCCACGGGCACGGACCAACCCCAAAGCGTATTTGGAGGCCATCCATCTATTTACCTTCTGAAAGCTGTCCTGATACGGTAATTCCCCTGTTACCTTTACCCCTAGAAAGGCAGCTGCATTTCCTCCCGTAGCTCTTTTCAGCTCCTTGAATCAGGAGCACCGGTGTCGCCGCTGCCCGCAGGCCCTGGCCACCCCCGGCTCACGTTATTCAATTCCTTAGAAAAGGACCCACCGGTCCCCACACGAGCAGCCCTTCCCCAGAGGCCTTAAGGGCCTTCTAGAGAGCCTTTACCACAAGTCCGTCACGAGGTATCCCCAGGCGACACCATCAGCCGTTCCCAGGAGGTCTCTCAGCTCCCACACGCCTCTGGGCTCGGCGGTTCGGCAGACGCTTCCCTGCGATCGCTCCCGAGTCGCTGACGTCCCAGCCGTCACCCCAGGGCTGTCTCTGTGAGCAGCACGCAGGGCGCAGGGCGCTGCAACCTCCTCGGCACGCAGGAAGGCAGGGGACCCAGGCTTGGAGACCGTCCTGCTGGGACACCGCGGGACTCGTCCTCCGCATCCACGCTGGGCTCGCTCCCATCAGCCACGGCCTTCTCTTCCAGCAGACTCCATAAAAAAGACAAAGGAAAGCACTTGGTTAATTTTAAAACCTTAATTAACATTTATTAACATTTAAACTACGTACAGGGGAAACTACGTACAGGGGAAACCATTGAAACTATGTACAGGGGAAACCAGGTTTCCCCGCTCCCCCCCCACCCCCATGCCCTCATCGTATGGCCTGGCGGATGAAGCTGCTCTGGACTATGTCTGCCTTCTCTCTCTCCTTCTTCCTGATGGGATCCACCGCAAAGCAGCGCCAGAGTCGCAGCGTTTCATCCGCAGCAGCCGAGGCCACTGTTTCGCCATCGGGGCTCAGAGCCATGCTCAAGACTCTCGCCGTGTGACCTGAAGAGGAGGTGTGCGCTCAGGGACGGGCCGCTCGGCGCACGCCCCGCTCCCTCTGCTTCTGCCACCACGCTCACATTTACTGCGTGGGCCCCGGGAACCCCAGCAGCTCGCAGAGCTGGCCCCGCACCGGGCTGCAGCAGCAGGAATTCACAGCCCAGGCGGGCATTTGCACCAACAGCGTTCCTTCAGCAGCCCCCAGGAGGGCCTCCCTCGAGCAGCACACGCCTCTGCTCAGCAGCCCGCACCAGCCGAGCTCCAGCTCGGGCCACCGCTCCGCTCCACCCAAGGATCACATCTCCTTCAGCCGCCAGCAGCCCTCCCTGCCCCAGGCAAAGGGCCCTGCCTACCTTGCAGCTCAGTGACCTTGGACATGGCTGGATACTTCCAGATCACCAGCTGATTCTTTGCGGAGCCGTGGCCCGAAATGAGCTCCTTGTAGGTGGTCGACCACACGATGGAACAGACCTGGCAGGAGGCGGCAATGCAGGGAAGACGAGCTGCTCGTGCCGATGCTCAGCACCCCGAGAGGAGCATGGCCCCCTCCTCGGCCCTGCCTCGGGGCCTCAGGAGCCAGCAGCTCCGCTCAGGCGTCCCACCACAAGCTGTTTACATCCAAGCCGACGCTCACGTCTCACCTGGGAGCGGGCATCGATATTGCCCAGGCAGGTGCCAGAAGACACGTTCCAGAGGCGGATGCGTTTGTCGCCGCCTCCGCCTCCAGTGGCCAGAACGCTGGGCTGCCACGGACACCACGCCACAGCCTGCCAGAAGAGGGGTCAGCCTGAGGCGTGCAACGAGCACCCTGCGCGCAGGCAGTGCCGCACGGCTGCCTCGCACACAAACGCGTGCCCACAGCTGCCCCGCGCTCACCTTGACAGCACCCTGGTGCTGACGGAAGCTCTGCGCTGGAGCAAATCCTCCACGGCCCCCCTGGCTGCTCGGCCAGATGTTCACCACGTGGTCGTCACCACCACTGGCGAGGAAGCGGCCGTTTGGAGACCACTTGAGGCCACACACCTCCCGCGTGTGACCAGCAAGCGTGGCCACCTGGTGCTGAGCGACTCTGACGTCGTGGTGCTGGATGCAGCCGCTGCGAGCCCCGCTGCAGAGAGAAGGCTCACAGGGTCAGGCTGCACACAGTGCTGGGAAAAGCCATCCTGGCGCTGGGGCAGGACGGCTGCACCTGCCGCAGGGTTTCACACCGGTGCTGCCGGCAGATCCGGGCTCTTGGCGTGAGCCGAGCACATCCACAAGGATCTGCACCAGCTCCGCTCCGCCCTTCCAACCCCACCCACTGCTTTACCTGGACAGGATGTAGCTGTTCCAGCTGAGACACCCGACACGGGACACGTGGCTGCTCAGCGTGCGGACACGTTTCCGACGCTCCACGTCCCACAGCTAGGGAAGCAGAACAACAAGTTCTCCAGAGGGCCAGGAAACGCCAGCCCCGTTGCTTTGCCCTACAAACCGCAGCGCGCAGGCTCTGCCATTCAGCCTGCTCACTCTGGGAGCAGGGAACAATTTGTATCTCCTGCCCGCAGAACGGAAGGAGAACGCCAGGGGTCAGGAACCCCAAACCCAAGCTCTGCCTCACTGCCGCAGCTGCTCACTGCCGGAGGACATCTCCAGCCCACACCAGGCAAGTCGGAGCGCGTTGCATCCTTCTAGCGCCAGCCAAGCCTTCGTCCCAAGGCCCCACAGCTCCAGCAACCCCTAAACAGCTCCAGCTCGACTCCTGCACTCACCTGGACCTCACCGTTGCTCAAGCCAACAGCCAGGCAGCTGCCTCCGTTACCCCACGACACAGACGAAACGTAATCAGCTACGTGCTCCGTCTCCATGAGGTTGATGATCTCCCCAGAGACGTGGTGCCACAGGTAGACAGTGGTGTCCAGAGCCAGCGCCAGGAGGTTTTGAGAGCTCCAGTCCAGGAGATTCAGATCTACAGTTTGGAAGAGCAATGCAATGCAGGCCACCCTGCGCTGCCCTGGAGAGCCCTGCCCTTCACCGGTGCTCATCATAGAATCATAGAATAACCAGGTTGGAAGAGACCCACCGGATCACCGAGTCCAACCCTATTCCACCTCCACCAGGTATGCGTGTCCCCCAGCCCCAGTCCAAGCCACCTGCCCAGCACTCGGGACCACTGCTCCTACAAGGCTTCACCCCAGAAGTGGTCCATGCCAGCCCGAGGGCAGAAGAGACCGAAACAGCCCAGGCAGAGCTCCAGTCCCTCAGACCACGCTGGCCTAGGAACCGCACTGCGCTACACAACGATCTCAATGCCCAGCACGCGACATCGCAGCCCACTTACAATAGTCATCACGGATGTCTGGGGCATCCAGGACCCCCTCTGGCGCGCAGGGAATGTATCTGCCCTTCCTCCTGCCGCACCCAGGCATCACCTCGTGACCGCAGAGCGCTGTGACGTTGTTCTGAAAGCCTGTGTGCAGAGAAACACTTCTGTTAACCGGAGGTCCCGTTTCCTCCCAGCTAAGCCCTGCTCACCCGAGGAGAAATCCCTCCCGGGGAAAATGCAGCCCTGAGAGCAGAGCCACGCTCAGAAGAGTGCAGGGCGCTAACGGCACTGCCGGGGTGAACTGCTGAACCAGCTCTGGTAAATCAGTTCTCTGGAGCTGTCACACAGCCCCTCAGCCGCTGGACACCTAAGGATTAGGGAGAGCCCGGTGTGCACAGCAGCTCCCAGAAGCCGGTCGATGCCTCCAAATGCGGAGCCTCTGTGCCGCTGTTCCCCTGCCCAGGGCTCTCCAGCCGAGTCGACTCACCCAGAGCCTGTCCCTCACCTGCCGCAGGGCTCGGAGCCTTTCCACTGAGGCTCAGGATCTTTGCCTCTTCCACATCGAAGCCGTTCAGCCTCACTGCCCAGGCTTTCTGGCGCGCCTGTCAAGGCAGGTCGAACAGGACAGGTGACCCCAAAGCGACCAACGGAGGATTCCATCCCATCTACGTCGCCCTCGCTTTGAAACCCAAAGACCACGAGGGTCGGCCCCCTCCTCTGTGACGGCCGCTGAGGACCTCGTCTCTCTCTTTGCCCCCGACCCTGGACCCGCGTGTTCCTGACTCCAGTTCCTGAGCTCAGCTCCCTCCTGGCTGTGGAGCCATTCCCTCGATTCTGCTCTGCAGGATCTGTGGTGACGTTGAGTCATCGAGGGCGCGATCTCAGATATTTGTGTGTATATATATTACCACTCCTAATAAGATCAATAACCGTTATTATTATTATTATTGTAATTTTAATTAAAGCTGCGGTTTTAGTTTCCAACTCACAAGTCTCATTCCTCTCATTTCCCTTTCCCCCTTTCCAGGGGTAGGGAGTGGAGGGATTTGGGAGCGCAACTGCACGGTTTTAGCTGCTGAAATCAGCCGGGCTGGGGCTAACCCGTGACACAGCTCCAAGGGTTTTTTCCTCAGACACCAGCAAGCTCTCCTGCTCACATTTGAGCACAGAAGAGCGGCCAGGTCAGCGTCTCACGGCCAGCGGACAAAGCCACAGCCACAAGGAACCAAATGCTTCCTACAGAGATTTCAGAACCCAGCAGACACGTTCCAGAGCGGCTCCCCACGCAGACATTGTGCTGGAACAGCTCCCGCCAGCAGTGTCCCTGGGCACAGGCTCACAGCCTAGGAGCTCTGTACCCTGGGCCGATGAGGCTTTAAAACGGAGCAAAGCTGTGTTTGGCTCCCACAAGGGCCAGAGGCTCTTCCCAGGGACACGTCCCTACAGAACAGCTTCGCTCAGGGTCCCGCGTCCCCGTTCCATTCCCAGGCCCTACAGCTCCAACCTCATCCCCGGCTCCTCAAGGGCAGAGCTGGAGGCAGCGGCGCTCGGGGCTGTCAGCCTCACGCAACCACGCGACACAACTTACAGTTTGCTTCCCTGGGAAAGGCCGCGAGGGCGTTTGGGAGGGAGCAGCGCAGTCCCTGCAACTCAGCAACACGCTCACCTTCTTGGTGGGTGACACCAAGGCAGGGTCCTGCTCTTGGCTCAGGAGGAACTTGGCCACCTCCATCCTCAGAGCGCGACGGCTGGGAATGTAGCGATCTGGCCGAGCGGTCGTTTGGCTCCTCTGCATTTTGGATCCTCGTTTACCTGCACTCACATGCATCAATATTGTCTGACAGCTACGCAAGAGCCCAGAGGAGAGCCTTCCCGAGGCAGCCAAGCCGGCGCTTTGCCACATCCCCCCTCGCAGACGAGCGGGACTCCCAGCGCTCGTGCCATCCAAAGCCCAACTCGCTCGTAGCTCTGCCCCCCGTCTAACGCACCAGTTAGAGGCTGCCGAGCTCTGTGCCCCCGGCCTCCAGAGCCCCTCGGCTCCCCGCACCCCCCTCTGCCACCGCTCCCCGCTCACCGGCTGCGCCGCACCACATCGCGCTGGAGCTGCGGCTGATGGGGCTGAGCCCGGGGCTGAGCTCTGCTGGGCCTCGGGGATCGCCGGGAGCGGCTGCAGCAGCACCGCGGGGATCACTGCAGGGATCGCCTTGGGAATCGCCTCGGGAATCGCCTCGAGAATCGCCTCGGGAATCGCCTCAGGAATCGCCTCGAGAATCGCTTCGGGAATCGCCTCGAGCGGAAGGGTCGCCTCGAGCATCAACTGCACGTGGGACGCAGGCGAGGGCGTCAGCGCAGGCAGCAACGGGACTGGGCTGCAGCCTGGCTGCCAGGGCCCTGGGCTGATCCTTAGCACCCTCAGCACTGAGGCCTCCTCTGGCCCGGCCTCTCCCTCTGCCCCCCTTCTCCTGCCCCCTCCCTCTCCCCTCTTTCTCTCTCTCTCCCATCCCTCCTCTCCCTCTCCCCTCTCTCCCTCCCACCCTGCTCTCCCTCTCTTCCCTCCTCCTCTCCCTTTCTTTCCCTCTGCACAGCTCCTCTAGGACCCCCCAGAATCCCTTTAGGAACCCCCCAGGATCCCTCTAGGACCCCACGAATCCCTCTAGGAACAGCAGAACCCCTCTGGAGTCCCCCAGGACCCCTTTGGGACCCCCAAACCCCTAGAGGGAACCTCAGGAATCCTCTAGGCACCCCCGCAAGACACCCATAGGACACCCCAGAACCCCTCTAGGGACCCCAGGACCCCTCTGGAGTCCCCCAGGACCCCGTTAGGACCTCCTAGAACACCCCGGGGACCCAGAACCCCTCTAGGGCTCAACAGAACCCCTTTAGGGAACTCCAGGCCGCCTCTCGAGCTCCCCTGCAACAAGGTGGGGATCAAAGGGGAAAAGAGCGCCCCCCCCCAGCTCAGTGCCGCCGCCGTGTGGCCGCATCGCGGTACTGCAGGAAGGGCTGCAAGAGTCTCTTCCACAAGCTGCTCCTTCTCCCTTTTTCCCACCCCAATTCCCCCAGGCGGGAACCCCAGACGGGTCCTGGGGGGTCCTGCAGGGGTTTTTGGGGTTCTATAGGGGTTCTGTGGGTCCCTAGAGGGGTCCTTGGCATCACTAAATGGGTCCCGAGGCTCTAGGGGGCTCCTAGGGATCCCTAGGGGGGCCCTGGAGGTGGTGGAGAGGTCCTTCAGGGGGTTCCTAGAGGGGTCCTGAGGAGTCCTAGCGGGGTCCTGGGGGGCTCTAGAGGGGTCCTGAAGGACATAGAGGCATCCTAGTGGTCCCTAGAGGGGTCCTGGGGGTCCCGAGACGGGGCCGGGGGGGGTCCTAGATGGGGCCTGGGGGGCTCCAGAGGGATCCTGGGGGTCGTGGAGAGGTCCTGGGGGGTCCCTAGAGGGGTCCTGGGGGTCCTAGATGGGTCCTGGGAGGCACGTGAGGCCACTCCCCTTTCCTCCTCCCCCCTCTCCCCCCATTCTCCCCCCCTGCCCCTTCTCCTCTCTCTCCCCTTCCCTCCCCTCCCTCTCTCCCCCTCTCCCCGCCCCTCCCCGCCTCCCCCGGACCCGCCGCTCGCTGCCTCCCCCGGACCCGCTGCCGCCCGAACCTCCGCGATGCGGTTGGGGCTCCCGCAGCCCCGACGGCGGTTGGACCCGCGCGGACGCGGCTCCGATTGGCTGGGGCGGGGACGGGCCCCTCCCATTGGCTGCGGCGGGGACGGGCCCCTCCCATTGGCTGCGGCGGGGACGGGCCCCTCCCATTGGCTGCGGCGGGGACGGGCCCCTCCCATTGGCTGCGGCGGGGACGGGCCCCTCCCATTGGCTGGGGCGGGGACGGGCCCCTCCCATTGGCTGCGGCGGGGCCTGGGGGCGGGGCTAGGGCGAAGCCCTAAGGGTGTTGGGGGGAACTGGGGGGCTGGAGGGGGAAGAGAGTCGTGGGGGGTCAAGGTGCTGGTGGGGTTTACAGGGCCCCCTCTAGGGACTCCAGGACCCCTCTAGGACCCCCAAAACACCTAGAGTGAAGCCCAGAACTCCCCTGGAGCTGCCCAAGCCCTCTCTATGACCCCTCAGAACCCTCTAGAGACCCCAGAACCCCTCTAGCAACTCCTCAGGTCCCCTCTAGGATCCCCCAAATCCCTCGAGGGACACCAGGACCCCTCTGGGGCCCCCCAGGACCCCTTCAGGACCCCCAAAAGCCCACAGGGAAGCCCAGGAATCCTCTAGGCCCCCCCCTCCCCCAGGGCCTCTCTAGGACCCCCCATAACCCGTGTAGGGACCCCAGGATCCTTATAGGGAAGGCCAGGACCCCTCTGGAGACACAACTCCCCCCCTCCCCAGGACCCCTCTATGGTCCGGGGAAGGTCATAGAAGTATCCTGGGGTGTTCTAGAGGAGTCTTGGGGGTCCCTAGAGGGGTCCTGGGGATCTTTACATGGGTTCTGGGGGTCACTACATGGGTCTTGGTTGTCCCTTGAGGGGTCCTGCGGGGATCTAGAGGGGATTTGGGGGTTCTTAGAGGGATTCAGGGGGGCCCTGAGGGGCCCTAGAGTGGTTCTGGGATCCCTAAAGAAATTCTGCAGGTCCTTAAAGGGGCCCTGGGGGGGGTCTTAGAAGGATCCTAGGGGATTCCAGAGGGGTCTTGGGGAATCCCTAGAGGGTTCCTGGGGGTCCTTAAAGGGGTTCTGGGGGTCCCTAGAGGGGTGCTGGTTGTCCCTGGAGTGGTCCTGTGAGGATCTCGAGGGGACTTGGGGCTTCTTAGAAGGATTCAGGGGGTCCTGGGAGTTCTTAGATTGGTCCTGGAGGGTCTAGAGAAATCCTGTGGGTCCCTAGAGGGGCCCTGGGGCTTCTTAGAGGGATTCAGGGTATCCTGCGGGGGCCTAGAGGGCTTCTGGGGGTTCTAGAGGGATGCTCGGGGGTTCTAGAGGAGTCCTGGGGTCCCTCGAGGGGCTCTAGAGGGGTCTCGAGGAGCCTTAGAGTTATTTGGGCGGTTCTGGGGACCCCTAGAGTCATCACGGGGGTTCTGGAGGGGTCCTATGCATCCCTAGATGATTTCTAGGCATCCTTAAAGGAGTTCTGGGGGTCCTAGAGGGGTCCTGGGGGCCCCTAGGGGCCTGCTGCATGGTTCTAGCGGGGTCCCATAAGGCTCTAGGAAGGTCTTAGAATGATTCAGGGGGTCCTGGGGAATCCTAGAGTCATCCTGGAGAGTCGAGAGGCATCTTGGGGGTCTGTAAAGGGGTCCTGGAGGTGCTAGAGGTGTCCTGGTGGTCCCTAGAGGGGTTCTTGACATCACTAAATGGGTTCTGGGTGGCTGTTTAGACGTCCTGTGGGTGCTGGTGGCTTTAGAGGGATCCTGGGTGTCTCTAGAGGGGTCCTGGTTGTCCCAAGAGGGGTCCTTCGGGGCTCGTGAGGGACTCTGGGGGACCCCGTGGGGGCCCTAGAGGGCTCTATAGGGGTCGCTAGACGGGCCCTGGAGAGGTCCTACGGGGCCCCTAGAGGGGTCCTGAGGAGTCCTAAAGGGGTCCTGGGGGGCTCTAGACCTCGCCCAGTCCATCCATGCCAGAGCCCGGGAGTTGGATCATAGTCCTTACCCTTCACGGACACGCAGGACAGAGTGAGATTACGCAGGGAGATCGTTAAGAAAAGATTTTATCCCAAATTTCTTGTGCGGTTAGTTCTGCAGGCGCTTTTCTTGTTGTGTGTGTCTATCATGGGTAATAGAAAGTGTGATCGGTGGTGGGAAAGATACAGGAAGAGAAGGAAAGAGAAAAGGTTTAAGGAGCAGACAAGACACTCAGAGATGCGTCCCGATCCAATATCAGGGAGGGTTCTTAAACGATCCCAAGAGACCAAGATTAAGGCACAAACGAGGTCAGATGCCGTACAATCTTGTGAGCTTTATTTTAACAACTGACAACAGCGACAGGACAGAGAGGAAAAGAAAGGAAAAGTTAGAACCCCTAAGCAAGAAGACGGTAGAGATGCGGCTAATTACCACCACCACGAATCCAGCGATGTCCCGTTGGATCGGTCTCGGTGCAGGTGATGATGAAGACACAGCCACGGGGTGATGATGATGTTCCAAGCTCCAGGAAGTCCGGGGAAGGCACACACAGCAACACACACGAGGTCGAGTCCACCAGCAACGAAGAAGCAAGCAATGAAGGAGTCCAGCACCCCGAGCCTGCCGAGCAATGGGGAAGTCGAGCACCCCGAGCCCACCGAGCAACGAAGAAGCCAGAGGCTCCCCCATTTATCGCCCCAGTCCACGGTTTCCCCGAATAGTCCAACCATTTTCAGGAATGCCCAGGTGCCACTTGGTAAGCGCACTTCGGGTGGATGTCATGGTTTTTCCGTTGGGGACAGTTTGGCAGCGCTCACGAGATCGGCTCTTCATTGCAATAAAGATCCCTTACGAGATCGTGGGGGGGTTGGCAGCGATGTTGAGCCAAAGCAGTTCAACGGTTACGGCCCCTTACACCGCCCCGTGGCTCAACATCGCTGGCTTCACGGCGGTGTGAAAGACAGAAGGACAGAGAGAGAAAAAGGCCAGAAGAATGCGCAATACAACAACAAACAAAACGTCCAGCAAATATTACAATCACAAGCATCTTCTTGACAATATCCTTAACAAATATTACAACCTTAACAAATATAAACATCTTACAAACCCACAAGTCTTATCTTAAAAACTACTTAAGCCTACAAAACCGTAACATCTTATCCTAAAACTAATCAACTCGACAAAGCTTCAACATCTTATAAAACAGTTTTAAACCTCCGATTCGTTGACCGTCGGTGCCTCCGGGCCCGCCTCTGATGCCTCCGACGAGTCAGCACGACAACACAATAGTTTACATTGCGGACATTCATGAGGAAAAAATACACGTATACAAAGGCAAAACACGAGAATCAATGCTATAACGCTAAGGGTATAAACGATGGGGACTAACACCAACATTTTTAAAGAAAAATACCAAGAAGCGTCTGAGGCCCTGGCAGTCCACGTGGTCACCGCTTCGCCCGATTTGGAGGTCGCATGCGCAGTGGGAAAATCCCTTTCCACACCTCCTTATAAAGCGATTTTAAGGCGTAACGCGCATGTGCTGTTTGGGTCTAGAAACTTCTAGGTGGTTCTATCCTAAACTTAGAAAGAAAAAAAAACCTCTTGCAGCCCTTCCTGCAGTACCGCGATGCGGCCACACGGCGGCGGCACTGAGCTGGGGGGGCGCTCTTTTCCCCTTTGATCCCCACCTTGTTGCAGGGGAGCTCGAGAGGCGGCCTGGAGTTCCCTAAAGGGGTTCTGTTGAGCCCTAGAGGGGTTCTGGGTCCCCGGGGTGTTCTAGGAGGTCCTAACGGGGTCCTGGGGGACTCCAGAGGGGTCCTGGGGTCCCCACAGGGATTCTAGGGGTTCCTAGAGGGGCTCGAAGGGGTCCTAGAGGGAGCCTAGGGGGTCCCTAGAGGGGTCCTCGGCTTCCCTATAGGGGTTTTGGGGGTCATAGAGGGGTCCTGGGGGCTCTAGAGGGGTTCTGTGTGTCCTCTTATTAAACCTTTTCTTAACCATCTCCCTGCATCATCTCACTCTCCCCAGGACCCCTCGAGGACCCCCAGAACTCCTTTAAGGACCCCTAGAAACCATCTAAGGATGCACAGGACCCCTCTAGAATCCTCGTGACGACTCTAGGGGTCCCCAGGACACCCCGAATAACTCTAAGACTCCTCAAAACCCCTCGAGAGCCCTGCAGAACCCTCTAGGGCTCCCCAGAACTCCCCGAATCCCTCGAAGAACCCCCAAAGGCCCCTCTAGGGACCCCAGGACTCCTCTAGAACCCCCGAGCATCCCTCTAGAACCCCCAGAACCCCTTTACAGACACCCAGAAGCCCTCTAGGCCCCCGCAGGATACCCTGAATCCCTCTAAGAGGCCCCAAGGCCCCTCTAGGGACCCACAGGATCTCTCTAGACCCTCCAGGACCAATCTAGGGACTCCCAGGACTCACTAAATCCTTCTAAGAAGCCCCAAGTCCCCTCGAGATCCTCACAGGACCACTCCAGGGACAACCAGCACCCCTCTAGGGACCCCCAGAACCCCTTTAAGGACCCCCAGGAACCCTCTAGGGATTCCCCAAGACCCCTCTAGAATCCCCTAGGATCCTTCTAAGACCCCCCCCAGGGCCCCTCTAGGGACCTGCAGAATTTCTTTAGGGACCCCAGAACCACTCTAGGGCCCACCAGGGCCCCCGAATCCCTCGAAGAACCCCCAGATCCCCTCTAGATCCCAGCAGGACCCCTCAAGGGACAACCAGGACCCCTCTAGTGACCCCCAGAATCCATGTAAAGACCTCCAGGACTCCTCTAGGGACCCCTAAGACTCCTCTAGAACACCCCAGGATACTTCTATGACCCCCCCAGAGCCCAAGAGGGGTCCTAGAGGGGTCCTGGGGGTCCCAGAGGGGGTTTCATCTCCAGAGGGGTCACAGTCACTTTACAGTCCCCTGAGGCACCTTTCTCTTTTTCCAGTGCCTTAAGGAACAAATGTACAAACAGGGACCTGCCAGGCATGAGAAATGTGAGCTGAGATGCTCTGAGATGCACCTTTTCTCTTGATTGAAAGGGCGTGGAAAACTATTCAAGCACTCGCTGACACGTGAATGGCAAAAGCTTGTAGGAAAACATGCTATCCTGACAAGCGAAGCACCAGCAAAGGTACATGGGAGCACAGCAGAGCCCTGCGCCCGCCTCCAACAGGTACCCAGGAGTGTGCAAGAAGAGTGATGTGCAGTGCTAACAGCCCAGAATATGCTTCCTCCCTCCCAGACTGGCAGGTTAGGGTGCTCCCAAGTCACAGGCAATGTCCCGACGCTGCTTAATACTTGCTGGCTGCTCCCTTGCTGCACATAGAAGCCCCTGGTGTCCACGCACCCTGTCTTCCAGACCCTGACAGAATCTCCCCGTTCCCAATTTCCCGGGACATCCCATGCTGAGCCGCAGCGGAAGCCGTCCCCAAAAGCCCCCAGCAACACTTCCAGGCAGCTGCAGGACCCACTCCATCCCAGGCAGGGCACGGGGATGGAGGCAACCCCAGCTGGGAACAGGGCTGCTGCCCACCCAGCAGTCTTTGCAGCTCCTCATCCCCCACAGAAGAAGAGTTCTATGCTGCAGGGAGCCAAGCTGTGGAGCCCAGCAGGGACACGGCAGCAGTGGGGACAAGCAGGGGAGGACACGGGGGTCTCCTTCGGACACCCCAGCCCAGCCCCAGGTCCCACGTGCTGCAGCAGAAAGGGTGCTGTTGGGACAAACACCCCATCGCCCGGTGCTCCGAGCAAGCTCAGCTCCCTTTCATCCGCTCCCTTCACTGGACGACAAACGTGTGAGACAAGCCCCCAGTCTGAAGCCAGAAACCTCCCCACAGGGTTGTACAGCCCCTGCCTGCTCAAGCCATAGCTCCCCACCTCTCTGCTCCCATCTCCTTCACTAGCTTTCCCTGCTAATAAGCCCCAGATTCTCTCTGCATTTTTTTTTTTTTAGCCCTTTCACATCCAAATCCACCCCCAAATGCTGAAATCAAAACAAAACAGTCACAACATCCTGAAAGAGTTTGGGTTGAAAGACAGCTTTAAAGATCGTCTCATACCATCAATAAACTTCTTATGCTGGGCTTTTAACTGTTTCAGCGTTCGTGTTAAATCCCACCTTGAGCCTTTCTTGGGGCTCAGCAGCAAAACACACCTCTGGCACATTTCGGGGTGGGCAGAGCGGCCCCTGAAGCCCTGAAGAACAGTCCAGGCAGCAGCAAAGCAGCTGAATGTCAGCATTCGCAGCCAGGGCACATCTCTTCCCACAACTTTTCTCTGCATTAATAAACTCAGGCCCAAGAGGATTTCTTGCCACAGGCAAAGAGCTACGTAAACAAGGCCAATGTCAAGCTTCAAGCCTTTTCTTACGGGATTCTTTATAGATCTCATTCAATATCTGTACCACGGGATTCCCGATGCTTCGTAGGTCTGGCATCCCGATCCATCAACAATTCAGAGCATCCTTCTCTCGGGGAAGGAGATTTCCTTTTGCAAGTTCTCAACATCACCATGGACTGAGGCCACAGCTGGGATACAACCACCTCTCCTAAGAGCAAGGAGCGTGTGGAGCATCCGTGAAGTCAAAAATCAAAAAACCATTTCCCCACACAACGTCAAAACTGCTTGTGCGCTGAGGGAGTGAGGGATAGGTAGTCCACTTCCCTCTCCTAAACTTAGAAGATATATAGCACAACGTCACACTCTAATGCAGTGCTTCAGAACAACAGCCAAGAGCAATAAATCAGTACCACATCAAACCGTTTTCCTGAAACATTAAACATTTCTGAACAAAGAAAATAACAGCGTGGTCATACCGGTGGCCTTTGCTACTCCAGGCAGCCTTCCTTGGCAGTTGCTCAGCCTTCTTCCCCTCTTCTCAAGTTCTTTCTCAGGCCGGGGAACCACTGCAAGTAGGAACCGCAAGTGGCTAAGCGAGCAGCTGGGAACAAGGCAGCTAGCGTGACAGGAGGGACAAGCAGTTTCAGAGACGGCGCTTGGTCACACAGCCCGCTGGCACCGCACAGGCCAACCTCGGCACTTCTGGGCAAGTCTGTTCCTCACTTCCTCTTTCCCTGCATAAGGAGGAACACAGAAAAGAAAGACGGCATCAACAATGGCAACTCTCAGAGCTCCACTTTAGACTGATGTCCCTTTTGCCTAGACCTTACCGGGTCACGGCAAGAGGGCTTTCTACTGCACATCTCTTTGGTAAGCCCAACGCAGTATAATCTGAGAGCCTCTCTCCCTCTCCTCCCAGTGCTGCTACTCAATTCACATCTGATTTCCCATCCGTTTCCCCGAGGGGGGAAGTCACATGTGAATTGAGTAGCTCCTGCCCAGAGAACCGGGCCTCCACTCCACAGAGAGCGCAGACAGATCCGTTCCCAGGCACAAAGAACAGGCGCCGCCTTTGGCAAGTCAACTGGCCTTGTAAAATGGGCAAAGCTCATACAGGTTGGTGGATCCTTTCATCATTTGGAAGATGAACACCCACACAGGGACCTTACAAAGTTAAAAAACTGCTTTTGTCCCTTACCTCTGGCAGTCAGAGATTCAGTATGAAATGAACACGGGCTAGCATGGAGAAACAGACTTCTGCACGAAAACAGCCTGAAGTCTAGAAAAGACAGCAAAAATCAGAGAAATAACCCTCAATGCACTTGTTCCCACGAAAGACCAAACCGATGCATTGCATCTGGTTATTTACTATCGTCGTATCTCCACCCCACAGGAACACCAACGTTTCCACCTGTTCTAGCAAAACAGCAGCACTAGTCCCAAGATGCCCAACAGCGACTGCAAGAGTCGCAGCACAGTTACAGGCTGCTCAGTTTTCTGCTGTGTTCAAAGTTTACTGACAAATCTATTCGTACTGTTATGGTCGTCCAGCAGAAATGGCGCTGCCATAAGTAGAACAGCGGGATGCAGAGCAAGACGTTGGGCCTCGTTGGGAAATCTTTCTGTCTGATCAGGGTCATCTTGGCTCATTCCTCTTGGTTGCCTGGAGTAGGTATAAATGTCTTCCACCGACTTGAAGAAGACAACTGGTATTGAGGACTCTTCAAGAGAGGGAAGTGTCTGCAAAGGTATATCAAAAACACATGAGAAGGCATGATTAGTACATTCGCTTCATCGGCTGCCCTGGTCTGTATCCTCTCTCAATTGGAAGGAGAGCAACTGGATAATTTAAAAACAAAACACCAGTAATTACTAACAACTTTGGCCAAAGGGCAGCTCTCCTGCACAGCAAGCTGGAAAGAGGGACACGTTAGCACAAGATACAAATCACCATGTCTTAGCAAAGAGCGAACAGCTGGCTCACCTCTCGGCAGCCCCACGCAGAACAAATTATGGCAGCAGAGGGAGTTTCTGCAAGGGAGCGGGAACACAGTCAGAGGCCGTCGCTCTGCATTTTTGCTCAAATTAAGCAAGTTCCAGGGACGATTACCCACCTTTCGGCCACAGACAGGTAATACAGCCAATGTTTGTATTTGTTAACGCAGCCCGGACAAGAAAAATAGCGAAACAACAGACAAGCAACTATTCCCCTTGCCCAACTACGGCTGTTCAAAAATCCGGTACTTGCTCTCTAGGCTTCTTCTGTTGTCAAGGCAGCAGAAGAGAGCCATCCATCCTCACAAGGGGTGAATCGCCATTCAAAGCTGCTTCACACTTGGGTGGAAGTGTGTTCAGAGGATTAGCCCACAACAAAACAATTGTTGTCACAAAAAAAAAAGGATTTAAACAACATAAACTGGCCTCCCCAGGGGACCACAAGGTGCTCCTGAAGCAGCACGGAGAGCTACACGGCTGGGCAGCAGAAATTCTGTACTGATAGGACACCCATACAGAATAACTTGGGTGAGAGGTGAATCCAATTAACCAGCCGGACTCTGCTCGATACCCACCAGCCCACTGTAAAATCCCCACCTGACATGCAGTAAAAATAAAAACTGCTAGGACAAGAGTTTAAAAAAAAAAAAAAAAGAACCAAACAGATGTAAAAGATGACTATCACCTCCTCTTGCCACCCATGCTATCCTCACTGGGATAGGCAGCGTCACTGCCACTCCACAGCAAAGCAGAAACAGACAGGGTGCAAGGGTGGACGCTAAAAATGTCTGTTAGCACACAAGAGGCAGATGAGAGCAGGTACCCTAGAGAGTGTCGTGAGGAGCAGGGAGTAGCCAGGCCTTCTCTGGTCCAGTTAGCAAATCCCTATGCTTTGGAACTCGCCGTTTAATACTTGTGGGGAAGTACTTAAGTCAGCTCACAAGGACCCTATTGCTATCTGCTCATCTGCCTACTTCTCATCTCACCTCATTGTACTTTCTCCCCACGCTTCCTAGGAGAGGTTTTCCCTCCTCTCTCCTTCTCTCAAGGTCCCTTTCCAGCTTGCTTTCCCTCCATCCCCTTCAGGTAACATCTCCCAGCGCCACCAGTTCTTCCAGCTCTGCTTTAGACTATCTGAGAGCCAACTTCCCCCTCGTCCTTCTACAAAGCGCTTTGTCTCAGTCACTCTCAATCTCCAGATGGGTAAGGAGCTGCGGATATCCAAAACCTTGCAGGCACACTCCCATTTCCAGCTCTATAACACCTTCTGTGACTCGACAAACCCTGAGTGACACCGGCTCCCTGCTGAACCCAAAGGAGAGCGCAGGCCAAAGGCCATGCTGCAGGCCCGGCCAGACTCATTACCATTATCATTAACCACTATTTAAGCAGTAAAGTTGTGTTACTGGTGCCACACAATGCCTCAAAGCACAGCCCAAAATGCCACCCTCTCAAACCCATCCCCCTAACCCAGGGGGGACCTCTGAGTGATCCAGGAAAACCCCACAATGACTCCCAGTAACCCTCAGGACTGTGCATGAAAGAGAAAGAAGAGTAGTCTGCTGCCCACCACACCTCAATGCACCAGCAGAGCACTAGTCGAGCACCCGTAACGTAACACCAGAAACAACAGCAAGGAGGAAAACACAGCCCCGAGGCCATGCCAGACGCTTTAAAAAAAAACAAAACAAAAACCACAGGTCAAAGCAATTCACACAACCTAAAACCAAGAATAACCCTCCTCAACTGCAATAGCTCTGCGCAGGGCTCTCACCTTCGCCTCTGTGATGAGCTCTGGAGGACTTTCTTTTGTATCCTCCTGTGCAGGTTCAGGGGCTCGGTCCGTTGTGCTTTGCACACTGGCTTCATCCAAAGCTGGCCACACATCCCCCTCTAACTCCTCCTCAGCAGAGAGGTGCCACTGCCAAGGAGACAGACAAAGCAAGGAAAGCTACTGACTCCCACTTTCATTTCTGTACTCCACAGGAAAACTTACCACCTGGAAAGGACAGTTTTATCTGAGCAATCTTTTCTGGTTATTGCTTGCTGCCTTCTGAGGAATTTCACCATGGAGAAGTGCCTTCACACAGCACAGCTGAGACAACTCAGCGTCCGGCCATTTTGCACTTAAGGGCAGAGGAGGGGGTCGAGTTAATCCTGACAAGGCAAATCTAAGATTGGACAACACAAAGGGAGTTCCCCACTGCCAAAGAGGAGTTCCCAGAAAACGCTAGCCGAGCAGTACCAAGAGTCAGACGTATTTCATCCCAGTTCTAAACACTTTGAGCAATTATTAGAGTTGATACTGATGGTGACATCAGTGATGCACCGAGGAGGAGAGGAATCGTTTCGAGCAACTAAACAGAATAGCAGAAAAGAGAGGATTACTGTTCCTGGAAAAGGATTCTAAGACCCTTCAAAACAGAAGAAAACCTGAAGGCACTTAACATTCCTCTAGTCTCCAAATTGCCAGCTCTGTCTGACATTTACACACATGGATCTTGCTGCACTTAACCAGATTTTACCATAAAAATCACAATAAACTCAGATTTGCAGAGTCTCGGTCACATTCATTTCTCCCACGTAAAGACGATGTTTGGGACCTTCAGTTCAGATGATGTATTGACAGTGCAAGCCCACCAATATCCAACACGTGCAGCTTATAGTTTCCCTAGCCCAGACACACAGTTGGCTAAAATAAAACCTGGCTAAAATGACCGCTTTACAAGTTACCGACATTACAGTAACTCTTACGTTTTTACGTTTCAGAGGAATGTCAGGTAAACAGCCCTGGAGCCAGCCCACTGCTGAACACTTCAACAGCTGACAGTTACTTGGCGTCAGTAGTAAAATGTGTCATGAAAAAACTACAATTTAAATCACACAAAAGTAGAGAGAGTGACCTGTAAAACAATACCCCTGGTGTTTCTAACGGTACCGTGCTAGACTGCACCCAAGACCTGGATTTTACTCCCTGCTTAACCCCTCTGTTCATCATTCTTTTTCATCCATTAAATAATAGCAAAGGGCTCCTCTCTTCAACCTGCTCTGAAATCAAAGGCGTACAGCAGTATCCAGACCTGGGTATCGGTCGCTATTAGAGTTAACTTTTAAAAAAAACTCCAGTCGTGTACAACTTTAACCCCTGTAACAATCAAGACTGCAAATGGATTCCTTTCGGAGAAGTTTAAAATGAGCAAGACCCTTAAGGCAAACAAGACATCGCTAGTTCTTCTGGTCCTTTCCCACACGTAAATGACACTCCGAGTTATTACACATCCTTTGCCAAACCCCAGAGACACTAGAGGAGACCACACCACCTCTTGGCTCCTGGGGTGCAAACTAGGAAAGTGCTAAGTCAAACTGATCTCAGGGATCTGGTACTGGTCTGAGTTCTTGGAGTCCATTCTCCCTCTAACTCAAAAACGATGGTGCACATGGAAGGTTGGAGAACTCACTGAGCACAGACTCCCTGAAGTCTGCAAAGGGATCAGAGGTCAAGCAGCGACGGACCTATTTATGGTCCACGTGTAATTGTTGTTACGTCACGGTTCTGCTTGCTTTTTATAAAAGCAAAGGAAAAAAAACCACTCCACAAGACACTGCATAGGACTAAGCCAACACATCTACTGATCCCTGGAGCCAATTCCACTGAACGATAGTCACACCGCAGCCAAACTCTCACCTGTTCCCACAGTTCATCCTCATCCAGCTTCGAGCTTGCTATGTCACTATTTACGTTCAAAGATTCCTGCTGCAAGCGAAGGTGTGGCTCCACGGGTTCAGCATTCTCCTGCTTTCTGCTGGGCTCAAGATACAAGGCTGAAGGATTCACTTCCTCAAATCCCTACGAACAAATAAAACCCCAACAGCTGAGTCAAGAAAAGTAAGTTGTCACCACCATAAAGAATAAAAAGAATTCTAATGGGTTTTACAAAGAAGCACACCACCCACAAGTGAGCTCTGAATTCTTGTAGAAATTGTCTTACTAAGAAAATCAACTCCCTCCAGCAATAAAATCACCCAGCAATAGCCCCCTACCCGCTAAATGGAACACGCACACGCAAAAAGACAATTATTGGATTTAATCCTGCCAAAATACACATTCTGCATCTACTAAACGAAACAACAGATACAAGCACTCCGGGCTGCAAAGCCTGACTTTCTGCTGAGATACAAAACTGTTGCAGCACCTTTCTAAAGGTTTTCGTATCCACAGACTTCTTGCTGAAACGGAGCTGAGACATTCAGGCAACACTGATGGGCCTAAATCATAAATGCTCTCTGTGCTGGCTCACAGCTTGAATCTCTGCTCAAGGCACAACATGCAATCTACCCTGGTTACACCGTCCAGCACTATACATGTCACTGGCAAAGAAAGAGACTTTGTAAGCCAAGACCATATCTATAATTCAGTTTAACGGCACAACCAATCTCCGGGGCCTAGAGCAGGAAAGGCCAAAATTATTTAACTACCCTGTTCCTCACTCAACTGCCCGTGCCACTGGCTAGCAGAAAAAATGGATATCAGACTGGATATCAGACAAAAAAAATTTCACAGAAAGGGTCATCGGGCACTGGTAGAGGCTGCCCAGGGAGGTGGTTGAGTCACTGTCCCTGGAGGTGTTTAAAAGACAGGCAGACAAGGCGCTCAGGGACACGGTTTAGCGGCAGATAGGAATGCTTGGACTCTACCATCCAACCTGGCAATTCTACGATTCTATGCAGCGCTACTTGAAGCCAGACAGTAACATCTAATGGACTTGCTCTCATGGTCTGGATGACTCGGAGGCCTCAACTTATGACTAACAAAACCTACCGGAATTAACAATGTTTAGAAAAGTTACAAATACAACTCCTCAATTCCATCCCAGCTTGGCCTCATGTTCAGAACATCTATTTTCCTTTTCGGCAATATTAACAAGCTAATCCACTTTAAAAATCCACTCTTAGAAGTCAGGATGAAAAGAATTTGTTCTGCTAAACCAGAACATCTCTGCTGTATCATCGAATTCCACCTTACCCAAAAAGAAAGCTGTCACCGTAGACACCGTGGGATACAGCCCCAAAACAGTAAATTGCAGGGAAGCAGGGAATACCGGTTTTGCTCTTCACAAAACTACTTGCTTCAAGGTAAAGATCTCTCCACTACAGGCACCCAACCAATCCTTTCCCTGCCTTTCCTGTCAGAAGCACACACCTCCCTCCTGACCTGGGAAGGAACCTTCTTCCCACAGATGTCAGCACATCCCCTACTGCTCAAGACAGCGTGGAAGTAGATATCGTCCTTAGTGGCTGCGTCACACAGGAAGAGATGACAAATGCCATTCACATATTCATCCACGACGCCCACAAGTAGCTTGGAATCACACAGCTTCTTGAATAGGAGAATCGCATCATTGGACCGTGAACCCTGAAGAAGAAACGAGAATGTTAAGTTACTGTAAACAGATCAACATCCAGTGCCCGAGATTTGTCCTTGTGAGTACTTGTCAAGAAGGCAGTGAAGCCAGGTCAGGCTAGGGACAAATACAGGGAAGTCAGGCAGACAAGCTTCCCAGCACTGAAGTAAATCAAACTACCCCAAGGCCGCAGTGCTAGGCACACTGGGAAGCCCTTTCACCCTAAACGTCTGTTTTCAAACACGCTTCAATGGTGTTCACCGCTCATTTTTACCACAACTGCCTAAAATATTGTTGCGTCTTTCTTTTTTAATTTCTGGAATCACATAATTAGAGACTTTAAAAGTGTCAGGTTTTGGAAACTGCTAAGCTTCACTGCAAAGAAAATTGTGATTCTTTAACCCTCAAAAAAACAGAGGAAATAACTTTTTTAAAATAATGTCTTTACAATGCAGAAGAATCAACCGTGCTCATGCGCTTTGCTTCAGAGACTGTATTTCTCAGGTGTCTTGACCAAGAGGCTTCCCAGCACGGAGGAACTTTTTTTATGACCTCTATAATCCTTTGGCTACGCTGACTGCATCAAACCAACTCACTCAAAGAAAGCTCTGTCAGAGAAGACAGATTTAAAACAGAGGCCTGGAGCTAGCAAGACTTCAGAAGGACCAGGGAGAACTACCGGCAGGGGAAGAAACAAGTCTGTTCATTTGCTTAACGGCAGCTATCTGTTTCTGCAACAATATGAGCAAGAATACTCTGACTGGAAGGAAAACAGACAGCGGAAGAGCAATCCCCTGCAGAGACAGACACTTAGGCAGTCACACTCCGCTGAACGTAACAGCAGCAGGACCCAAATTATTCCAAAGGTTTGCCCTTGTCAGGAGAAAAAGCCAACCTCGACTTGATGGCTGTCATGCATACGTCAAAGAAAACTGCATGTGAGCACGTACCCCCACGGGTTTTACCCACGCCAAGGAACACGGGATGGCCTGAGCAGGGAGCTTCAAGTAGCACCGCCTACAACGCAAAAAAAACCAAAACCTGTTACAGGAGTAAAGGAGCAAAACCAGGCAGAAGAGCAGAACTTCCTCCTCTTCTGGGTTTTAAGATCAGCTTAGGAATAGAGAGGCACATATCGCATTTTGTGCTTACGAATAAAGCCCGACAGCAGCTTTGGAAAACACTCCGTAGCCAGAGAAGGGGCACAGCAGAAATAGCAATAACAACCGGTCCCTTATGCCTTCCCTTGCCCAAGCATCCTCTCCTCATAACCTCTTTTGATAAGAAAGTTATGGACAGAGAAAAATCACTTTTGAAACACAGAATGCCTATGGCCAGGCATGAATAGAGGCAAATGAGAGGGCAGAAGCAAATATGGGGAAGGTACTGAATTACAGAGGAGAACGAGTACCTCTGACACCACAAATGCTCCCAACTGGGAGGATGTCTGTTCAAGAGATGTTTACGTCCATTCACAAAACTCAGGGAAGAGGATTAGGGAGCTTCCTCGAAAGTGACAGAAAGGGGCAAGAGTGAATAAAGGAAGAGGAAAGGGTTTAGCCCACAGCGATGATAAGCAAAGGGCTTGGAGTGATCTGCACCGCAGATCTTGTTCTTAACGTCACCTCACGCATTAACATGTAAGCAAGGAAGTACCTGCAAGGCACTGCTACGGGAAAAAAAAATCCAAATAGACACTTTCTAGGAAACCTGCGTGGTGGGATGTCTTCCTGGAGAGTGACAGGCCCAGCAGCCTCACCCTCATCCCTGGGAAGGCGATGGAACAGCTAATCCTGAGAACCATTTCCAGGCAAACCTTCGGACGATTCCCAGGTTTCCGTAATCTGCGTAGAACACCTCTGCTTCTTGGTCATTGATCACGCGGTGGATGATAACGCGGTACCACCATTTTGAGACCGTTACACAGCAAAGCTGTCCAGGACGTACTGAAGACTCAGGCATGACAGAACGATCAGAAACAAGTTTACTCAAGTAACAGTGTCTGCCAGAGATCACAATGAAAAACTGTGCTTGGTAGGACGCAGGAGATGGATAAACAGAAATACACTTCAGGGTTCAGAAGAATCCTCATTTCTCAAAGCCTCCACGAGACCGATTTTCAGGAGTTGTTCTAATAGATAGTTTATGTTTCTGTTCTACTTAAACCAAGTGACAATAAATACACAAACCTAAACTTTTAACATTTAAATTGTATTCTTGGGGTCCAACAAAAAGTTAACTAATGGGCGCTAATCAGCGACTAAATACAGCCATTCTAGTCGTTCACTTTTAACATTACCCTGACTTGGCACAGGGCTTCTTACGAGCCAGGTTCCGGAGTCCTGGCTTACACACACAGTACCTGTCTGCAGCCTGCGACCACACGTTTGCCCCACGGACATCCAGTATTTACTTTGGCACACGACTAACAGCAACTGCAGCGTAGTGGAAGAGTCCCAAACGCACAACGTACCTGACAGACAAACCCACTGATGGGGTTTTGCTTTCAAATATAGATATGACTAACGCTTATTACCTGCTGCTTTTGGTAAGTGCTGGAGATGGAAGTAAAAGCCTTAACCAAGCACATTAGCAATAGCAATGTCAACAATACAGAACCCTCAAGTTCCTTTCCACAACTTTTCCAGGCTTTTAAAGTTTAAGACCGTCTAGGACACAGCCAAACTATTAGCGATACTTACTGCTTGCTAGATAAAAGGAATGGGGAAGCATTATGATTATGTGATTTAGTACGGCACTGGCATCTCCATATCCAGAAGTCAAGCCTGTAGTGACCGTAACAAACAGCTGGGTGCCCTGTTCCCTCAGTGCAAATACCCAGGTAATAGCACAGAATCAGCATAGCACGTCCTCCCCTCATCTCAAACATCATATCCTGGAGTTTATCGGATGTTTCTGCGTGGCACGCTTGGATGTAGAACCGGCTAGGAGAGATTATACATTCCACAAAGACTCCCACCAAACACAAGCGCTCCAAAGGTGGGAAACTGCAAAGGCTTCTGTCCTGAACAGCATCAGGGGGAATTTCTGGAGTCGTTGCCAGATTGAAGATTGACAGCTTCAAATCTAAATCTTGACACTACAAAGGGACAAGAGGAAAGTAGCGCTCAGAAGTCTTGCTACGCCCTGAACACACATAACTGGCCTCTGCATTAAGGTAAAAAAATAGTTCTGCTTTCCTGGGAACCCATGAATTACTGAAGATCAGAGATTCCCAACAAATAGCGCAAACTCGGATTAAAACTGTCCCTGGGATCCTAACATCTATTTTCACACCCTCCACCTTCCTTCTGTCTTTCCTCCCTCCTGTGTAAAGAGTGGTGCAACAAAAATACCTTCCTCATATTCCTTCAAGGAATAAAGAAGAGGAACTGATGACACGTTAGGTATTTAGACAAAGATATTGAATGGCTACTGATAAAGAGAAAAAAAAAAATCAAAAACTCACACCAAAAAAACCCACCTGCTTGTTGGATTTTACCCCAAAGATGCTGTTTCTATCTTCTGTCCCCATGAAAGAGCACATGACTGAAGTAGAAAAACTATCTGAAAACAATTCAAGACACAGAAGGCACAAATGCATCTCACACACACCAGAGCTATTTCCCAAAAGATAAGAACATACAAACGCTACAAATCCTATTCTTTTCTCATTCTAGGCAAATTTGTACATCAGTTCTTGGCACAGCTTGCAATTTTGCATCATTCTTTAGCTGCTGTAAACTTTATTCCACTTGAACCAGCGTGCATGGAAACCTTAATCAGACATCAGCCACTTTCACTGCCTCCAGAGATTCGGTTTGTGCCAACAAACAGCACTCCTCCAGCGTCCAGAAGTCAAAACTATTCCAGTTTTACTCATTGTGAGTATGCTACGAGTTACCACTGCATCACACACCAGACAACTTACAGGAAATTTGTCTTCCAGCACACCCCACTGCTTACACGGCTACAGTCAACCGAGAGACAATACTAGCCCTTCGAACCGTTTTTTAAAAAAGCAGATTAGAGTCTCTCCTGCAGACTGAGCGAGGAAGAACACCCTTGAATTCTTTTTGTTAAAAACTTTGACTAAAACATTGAGTTAACCAGGCAGTTAACATTTTTGAGTTAAAGAGTACCTGAGGGAATTCTTGCCTGAGCAGCAGCAGCACCTCTAAAATCCCCTTACATTTCATGGATTTCCTCCCAGAAGTGCCAGTCAACAGTGATATTGCCAAGGGACAGGTTTGCTCCATGAAAGCTCCTCACGTCAGACTGTTACGGGCACACGTGATGTTTATCACGTAGTTCACACGTTGGCAGAGACAACAGACATTCCTTTGAAAGACGTAGAAATGTCTACTTAAAAAACACCTTCACAAAATAGCAAGAAAATTATAAGAAAAAGGTAAACAACCGAACACACTGTAAAACTAGCCCTAGAAGAGGCACGGCTCGTAAGACTGGCTAACTCCTTGCCTTAAGCCAGAGCGGCAGCTGCCAAGAGTGGTGTGGATGACAACTTTCCTTCTGCTCGGCACGGCAAGAAAAAGCTGCCAAGAGCAGCAGCTCTATATATTTGACCCTTCTCGGGGCCGAGCAGATTGACTCGGCCCTTGTCCCTCATTTGTCCCTTACAACGCTTCCGCTATTGGCGTCTCATCACCAGATACTTCCATACCTTACAGCAGGCCAGGACTCAGGTCGCATCTTTCCCCTCGACTTTGCAGCATCTTGAAATCTTGGTTCACTGCCTACCCAAACACATTCCAGCTCACTTTCCTCCTCTCTAGGGCACTTTTAAAACAAACCAGCAAAACTGGTGCTTCATGACAAACACGAGTTGTACAAACACGTTCCAAGACTCGCCCTGCTAGAATCTTTAAACAGATTCCCTTTGCGACACATAACAAGAAAAAAATGGGGCTACGTGGACCATCTCTCTCCCTTTTCTACCCTTCCCACAAGCAGACTTTGTCTGATCTAGGGAAATTCCCCACGGACTTCATCCAACTCGTAGCCCTAAGCTTTCAAGTTCATTAAGTGAACAGCACACCAAATTCAGAAAGAATCCCTGCAACCCTTTCCCTGTCTAGGTACTCCAACTGTACAGTTGTGTAGAACCACCAGATGAGCTTGGCAGAGGAAATAATTCGCAGCAGGAGAACTTTCCTGAGAAAACAAAGGCCTAAAGATGCTCAAAAGAGGAAAAAAAAATAGAGGGGGCACAAAGAAATTCTCCCAAGCAGGTCTGGCAGGTCAGAGCCTCTGTACTTCTCCATCCCTTTCTAAAAATACATTGCTAAACCACAACAACAGCAACAAAACTTTCAAGTCCAACCAAAGAGCAGAGTGGCAACGACAGCACTGAGGTCTCCAAGGACCATTCCTCAGCTCTGCCACGTAGCTGCTAGACACTTAAACCCACGCTACTGCAGCAGGGGCAATGTCACACAGCTACTCTCAGAAGAAGGCTATTAAGAACACAAAAAGAATTGTCTCCACTCTTATTGGGGAACAAGATTATGCTTTACTGGCTTTGGACGATCTCCAACAGAGATCTCAAGACCAGAAAGAGACAAGAAGAAGACCTAGGCTGGAGGGCACATAGAGTTATATATCAGGTCAGTATGACTCTGGTCACCTCCAGCCTCATCTAAACTAGGTACAATTTTTTTTTGGAAGCAACAGTGCATCAACAATACAAACCAAGCAAAAACAAAAGCAGTGAAAAAAATTATCACCCCCTGGACGAAGACATGACAAAGCTACAGATCACTCATCCTGCCACTTACTTGTTTGAGGACATCACCCATATCTAGTGCTTGTCCTTCCACCGGCTCTGACTTCTCTTCTGCCGGCAGGTGAAACCACTTGGCATCACGGATGGGTTCCAAAGGAGGCATCTCAATTGCAGGTGCAGCTGTAAAGAGAGTTTAGTTGTTATTCTTTATTTACATATTAAGCAGAAGGAGAATACACCTGGCCATGAAAGCGTACAAGTACTAGTGCCATTTTCCTCATCTCTTGTAGCACCCACAGTCACGGGGATTTGCTTGAGAGGCATCCTTCGCCGTACTAATAAATTCAAGCAAAATAAAACACACTTGCTCTTGCAAGCATGACAAGGACTAAATAAATTCCTAGAATGATGCTAAGAAAAGTCAGGCATTTGGCAGGAACCTTATGCAATCCTCTGCTTTCTCTCATAGTTGTTAGGGGAACGCTGAGGATATCTACAGGCTCTTCTTCAGAGAAGCAGTATAGCTATGCCTTTCAGATTAGTGCTTCAGCCTCAAAAAGCGCATCTGGAAGGCTTTACCAGCCTGCGGAGCCGACGTGCCAGAGATCCTTCTAGTTTTATTACCTGTTGCCTGGAATTACTAGAAATTCCAGTCCTATACACGCATTCAGAAAGGGCCTTAACATCCCTTCTTTCACCTCGCACTGAAAAACAGTGGCAAACTGTAGAAAACTTCCAGTTAAGCTCTCTGCTACCACAACACCACCCTTGTAACAGCTGCTTCTACAGTACCTCGCAGCCCTTCTGCGCTAAAGCTTAGGGAAACCAGGACTACGACAGCTACTGGAAAGGCAGCATCATCACTTGAAACACAGCTGCTTGGCAGCTACATACTTCCAGTTAAATAATACCCTCCCTCACCTTCTGGCACCTCTTTGCGCGCCCCACCTTGCGGCACCTCTTCCTTCGCTGTCTCACCTTCCGGCTACTTCCTCAGGGTCAGCAAGGAACCTGCTTTTGTCTGCTCAACAACAATGATATCGGACACACTTTCAAGGACTTGAAATACAGAGACAAATCCGTATCACCTATACTGGAACGGCCGGCCAAAGCGTCTGCGATAGGCCCTCTCAAAGTTCCTGAGCAGAAGTGGTGAGGAACTCAGCAGATCCTGCAGCTCAGCCTTCCCAGTCGCTGGCAGGACGGGAGCACTGGCTTTGCGAGGGAGACACTTTGTGTTCCTAGAGGGAAAAGCAGCACGTGCCTTCACAGCATCATTCTTTCGTGACTTAACACTTTCCTCCTGCCTGGCAACCAGTTTTGCAATACCTCTGGTGATCTCATCTGCAATGGCTACCAAAGAAAGAAAGAAAGAAATTATTCGATTACCAAGACAGCAAACTACTGAAAGCTTTATACAAGCAAAGGTCCTCCTCTTTCCTATTCTCCCCACCCTCTTCAGAAGCAGGCGTGTCTTTCAAAACCAATCACGCTAGATCGCATTTCCAACAGGGTAACTTTTACTCTCCCTTTGTGAACTGAAATGAACCAGATGAAACAGCCAAGAACCAACCTGCACCCTCATCCCTAGAAATCCAGATCCAAGCAGAAAGGCGGGTCCAATTCTTGGATACAGGATCACAAAAGGAAACTCATCTGCTGCAAGTTTTGTTGGGAAAATGATAGAAGTTCTTTGATACAGACTGAACTTCTTACAGAAACGTTACTGCAGTTTCTAAACCAAGAGCAGAGTGCAAAATGTACAAAAAGAACTGGAAGCCTCTGTTATTTTCCAGGAGGAAGGACGAGAAAAGTACAAAAAGGCAGATTAAGACACAGTAAAAACATCAACGGCAAAAAAATTAAACAGAGCTATATGAGAAAAAGAGTGACAGAGATACGTGACCTACAGCTCTGGCAATTCATTCTGCACCTCCTGGTTTTAGAGCATCACTTCATACCAGTATGAGGTTCCAAACAACTCCTCCACTTCTACGGCAATAAAACCCCACCTTTGAGGAGAAACGTGCCTTTCTCCTGAGGACAGATTCTGACAACGTCAGGCATTTTTGCCACCAGCTCCAAGGTGGACTGGAAGCCCAGGTCACGTAGAGGGAGAGGTTTGCCCATCATGGCCATGTACTCCCCTCTCCAGCTGTGCTGGGGTTAAACCCTCTATCGGCAATAAGCAGCGACCTCACCTCCTTCTTCCAGGCGTGGTGTCTCCTTGCTCTGTCCTACGTGCTCCCTTGCCCCCGACAGAACTCCATGCATCCTTAATTCCAGGAAGGGGGATGCACCCTCGCCCCTCACAGACCATGAAGAACCTTCCCTGTACCCCCAAGCGCTCCCCTACTCACCCCAGAGCTCCCTGTACCCCCAATTCCCTCCTTCTCCTCCTCTTCCGCGAGGGCGGAGCCGCCGCCTCCTGGCGGGGAAAAGGGCGGGGTGGGGGAGGAGGAGGCGGGAATTTTCCCCTGTTGGAGCAGCCCCTGCGGGTCAGTGGCACCTGAGCCCCCCTTCTGAGGGGGGAAAGGCAGAGCCCGAGGGCCAAAAAGCACCAGCTGTGCTTCCCCGCTGGGCTCCACGTGCCCCCTTGCCCCTCGCACAGCTCCCTGCGTCCCTAATCCCAGGCATGGGGAGTCCCCCCTGTCCCCCTCACACAGCTCCCTGCATCCCTAATCCCAGGCATGAGGAGTCCCCCCTGTCCCCCTCACACAGCTCCCTGCATCCTTAATTCCAGCCCCACGTGCTCCCTTGCCCCTCACAGAGCTCCCTGCACCCCTAAACCCGGGCATGGGGATTCTCTGCCCCTCAGAGAGACCCCCCTGCCCTTAATCCCAGGCGTGGGGTCTCCTTGCTCTGTCCTACGTGCTCCCTTGCCCCCCACAGAACTCCATGCATCCTTAATTCCAGGAAGGGGGATGCACCCTCGCCCCTCACAGACCATGAAGAACCTTCCCTGTACCCCCAAGCGCTCCCCTACTCACCCCAGAGCTCCCTGGGCCCCTAATTCCCTCCTTCTCCTCCTCCTCCGCGAGGGCGGAGCCGCCGCCTCCTGGCGGGAAAATGGCGGGGTGGGGGAGGAGGAGGCGGGAATTTTCCCCTGTTGGAGCAGCCCCTGCGGGTCAGTGGCACCTGAGCCCCCCTTCTGAGGGGGGAAAGGCAGAGCCCGAGGGCCAAAAAGCACCAGCTGTGCTTCCCCGCTGGGCTCCACGTGCCCCCTTGCCCCTCGCACAGCTCCCTGCGTCCCTAATCCCAGGCATGGGGAGTCCCCCCTGTCCCCCTCACACAGCTCCCTGCATCCCTAATCCCAGGCATGAGGAGTCCCCCCTGTCCCCCTCACACAGCTCCCTGCATCCTTAATTCCAGCCCCACGTGCTCCCTTGCCCCTCACAGAGCTCCCTGCACCCCTAAACCCGGGCATGGGGATTCTCTGCCCCTCAGAGAGACCCCCCTGCCCTTAATCCCAGGCGTGGGGTCTCCTTGCTCTGTCCTACGTGCTCCCTTGCCCCCCACAGAACTCCATGCATCCTTAATTCCAGGAAGGGGGATGCACCCTCGCCCCTCACAGACCATGAAGAACCTTCCCTGTACCCCCAAGCGCTCCCCTACTCACCCCAGAGCTCCCTGGGCCCCTAATTCCCTCCTTCTCCTCCTCCTCCGCGAGGGCGGAGCCGCCGCCTCCTGGCGGGAAAATGGCGGGGTGGGGGAGGAGGAGGCGGGAATTTTCCCCTGTTGGAGCAGCCCCTGCGGGTCAGTGGCACCTGAGCCCCCCTTCTGAGGGGGGAAAGGCAGAGCCCGAGGGCCAAAAAGCACCAGCTGTGCTTCCCCGCTGGGCTCCACGTGCCCCCTTGCCCCTCACACAGCTCCCTGCATCCCTAATCCCAGGCATGGGGAGTCCCCCCTGTGTCCCAAGTGGGAAACGCTCATTCACTGGTAAAACCTTGAAAAGGATCAAGTCTTTGAGGCAAAGGCAATAACATTTTTGGTTTACAATTCGGCGCTGAATTGGATGCCCTTCTAGAAAAAGGCCTCACGCTTTACAAAAGCAGTGGGTATATATACTAGTTTTAGGCAAAGAATAGTGTAAATCCTCAAAGAATGAAACGGAGGCAATGGCATTGCTGGACAGTGAGCAGCAAGAGGGAGGTATGGATTATGGAAGGGGAAGGGCTGGAAAGCTGTGGGCTCTTTGACCCTGTACGGCCACAGAATAACTCCGCACGGTGAGTGCCATCGCACCCACCTGGCACAGACACAGTTTTCCTTGGGGTGAGACACGGGAGACCCCAGCCAGCCTCACAGCCTCCTGGTGCTGTAGAGCTAGAGTGATCACGCAGGTTCTTGGCATGTGAACCTCCCTCCAGACCTGCTGGCTCTGCAGAGAGCTCCAAAGGCAAAGGGGCAAGAAGGGAAGAGCTCGAGAAGATCTAAGTGGGAGACGCGCAGGGACGCTAACTTCACTGCTGGTCCGCCCTCTGGGTCTAGGTACCCCAGAAGGAATCTATTTCCAGGCCATACCTGCAGGTTTTCCCTCACAACAAAGGTCAGCCAGGTCAAGACGCCCCGTCCTGGCTTTGGGGAGATGGGGAAGGTCATTTTGACCCGAGCACCCCAGTCAGCCCCCACGCCTCGGTGTGACCGCTGGAGGGCGCAGGGAGATTTCAGTAGCACCAGCGGCTCGGTCCCACCGCATCAGGGAGCTGGGATGCGACTGAACTCCTGTTCCAAAGGGCCTGAGATCCTCTGACAGGGAAGGGCGCTTCAGGCTGTGCACGTTGAAATCAACTTCCTATTCGCCATCTTTCTCTTTGCCCTTAGCTCACCTCTCCCGACGGACTTCTGGGCTCCCAGGTCAGCCAACAAATTGCTCCTTCCAAACCCTTGGACACCGCTTGGTGCCTGCAGGTCTTCAGTCTGAAGGCTGCTCTCCAGTCGAGGCCCCACGGGGAAGCACGGCTCCATTTCTGGCAGTAAAGCGGGGACGAAACCTGTCGGTGCGTCCTGGCAGCTCCTGCTCACCTGAGCCAGCTCCAGGGAGAGCAAATGGTTCACACGCGCCGGGTTTAGGCAAAGGCCAACACTGAAGCTGACGGGCCCGGGCGCTTGTCAGGCTGTCGGTATTTTGGGAGCTGGCCTCTGCTAACACAGTCCTTTTGTATTTCTCCCTAGGAGTAAAGTCTCCAGGTCTGGGCATCTGTGAGTGGCTTCTGACCATCTTGTCTTTCCTGTTCATCATAATGACCTTCCCCGTTTCTGTCTGGTTCTGCATGAAGGTGAGAATGGTCATGGGGCCTCCCCAGGCTTAGTAGTCGGTGTCTGATGTGGACGTAACTCACTGGTTCGGCACGTTTTGGACGTGAGCATAAAGCTTTTTCTGGGTCTAAGGTTCTATTTACACTTCTTCAACCCATCGTTAATTTTGACTTTCCTTCCTCGCACATTGCTGCAACAAAGGGACGCACAGGGATCTTCCGCTACCTCTCAAATACTCCTGCTGAATTATCAGCAGGCAAGGGCTTAGGTTTCTCTTTTGCTGAACAGCTTGCAGGTCTGTTCACTTTCAAACATCGCCTTCAGCACACCCAGCCCAGAGAGAGTGGCACTGCAGCAGCAGGTAAATAGGTTTTGAATGTAAAATGTTAAGAGAGTTTGGTCTCTCAGGTACCGATGGATTTGCCCTCTTTTCCCCCTTTTCTCACATTTCTAGCGTGGCTACGAGTAGGCATATTTTGGTTCCCACTTCTGGGGAAATTTCACGTGAATCTTGCTCTCAACAAGGGTGTCAGTGTCATCCCTCGGATCTCACAGGGGTGAGCACATGCACACACGGTTCCCTCGGAGGCAAACAACAAGCACGCAAAATTTTAGCTCAGGATGTTTGAGTTTGGCCAGGCTCTGAGGAAGCAGAACGCTGGCCTCATCCTGGGAAAGCCCAGGCCCCTCTAACATGGGCTGCTCTCCCAAATCCTGGGTGTCTCGTGGCTGCTCCTTCTCTGCTCACACACAAGGCCAGCCAGCAGTTCTGTGTCAGGTCCTCTGCGGGGGTAAAGGGACACAGGGACAGGTAACTCCGGCAGCTCACACCTGCTGAAACCCTCCCTTTGCAGCGCATCCAGCTTTTGTTTCCCCTGCAGGTAGTGCGGGAGTATGAGAGAGCCATCGTTTTCCGACGTGGGCGTCTCCTTCCTGGCAAAGCCAGAGGGCCTGGTAAGGTGGTTACTGAGATCCCTCCAGCTGCGTCACTCCCCTTCCTCGTGCGGAACCGAAGCTCACATGCTGGTGCCCTCCAAGCAGGCACAGCTACACAGGAGACGGGACGGCTTTGCTCCCTCTTAGGGCCAGTGGCTTCTAATGCCTTTTCCCATCACAGAAGCAGCCTCTTAATTAAAGCCCACGTATGTTCCTTTGCAGTTTTGCATGCGAAACCCTCCCCTGTTTTCCAGAGCAGGAGAGGCAATTCCTGAGAGCTGTCCCAGAAACGGGGCCCACGCCGCCTCTGGTCACTCGGAGTGGAGCTGGGCTACTGGCAGCCACCAGCGGGTCCTGGTCTGGACGCAGGAGGGAAGGCAGCCCAGGCGTGTGACGTGAAGCGGGTTGCGCATGGTTCCAGAAGCCTCTGGTTTTTTGGAAAGGGAAAAATATAGAGCGTAAGGAGCAGTGGCTGAGGGAACATGGGTGTCATCCCTTCCCCTTCACAGGGCCAGATGCACCTTGACACCCTAGAGCCTGGTCTTTCAATCCATCACCTCCGCAGCAAGGACAGACATAAACGTCCCCGTCCTCAAACCAAACAGGCAGGAGGATGGTGCAGGGTGAGCCTGGAAACAGGAAGGGGCTCAGTGTACAGGCAGGTTCTCCTGGGACAGGGGAACAAGCTGGGTCCCGTGTGCAGCCCCGGGCGTGAGATTTCACTCACACACAAACGCACACAGGTAACCAAGGATTTTGTACCTAGTTCTGAGCTGAGAGGAAAGGGAAGAGGAGGAAGGGGCAGCCTTCATGGCCTGGCACTTCCCTGCAAGGTCCATCAGCTCTCTGGAGGGAAGGGAGGCTGTGCTGCTCCCGCTTCCGCTGGGGGTGCGGCAGGACAAGAGCTCAGCTGAGGGGCATCCGAAGCGTGAGAAGCGATCCATTGAACCAGCTCCCACCGAGCTGACAAGGGGGAATCCGGCTCACGTTGTATTTAACCAACCCCTCGGCTCCCTGGAGTCGCCTCCTCAACACTCGGAGCTCCCATAATACTCTCTCTGCGAGTGCTTGCCGGCTTTTTCACAGCAAGGGCACCGCGCAAACCAGGCCCCTCACAAGTGGCTGGGAAGTGGAAAAAATCCCCCCCTTCGCGTCTCTCTGCTCACACGAGCATCTGAGCTCCAGGGGCATCCTCACGTACCAGTCATAGAATCATAGAATTATAGAATAACCAGGTTGGAAGAGACCCACTGGATCATCGAGTCCAACCATTCCTATCAAACACTAAACCATGTCCCTTAGCACCTCATCCACCCGTGCCTTAAACCCCTCCAGGGAAGGGGACTCAACCCCCTCCCTGGGCAGCCTGTTCCAGTGCCCAATTGATGGATGGTTACGAACCAGAGGACATTTAATGAGCACCCCAAGCACTGAGCAGCTTATGCTAAATGAAACAAAGGCACCTTAGCATAAGGCCTCACAGCTTTTGCACCACAATTAAAGCTAACTTTGCAGAAGCAGCAGCTGCTGTAAATGACACACTGTCTTCAAGGTTTCTCTTTGCAACAATAGAGAGTCGTTCTACCCTAGACGCCTCTCATTTCTCAGGGGAAGCTTTCCTCGGTAGTCCTTGACTTGTTACTTTGTAGTCTATCAATTTGTAGACTGAAATGCTCACACAGCTATTTCTCATGGGAAAACATAATAATGTATCGTAACTAACGATTACTTGTTGCAAATGGAGAATTGTCAAATCAGCTTGTAAAACAATGGCTTGCTTCAGCAAGTAGGGTATAAAATGTGTTGGGAACTTCGATTAAATGGCTTCACTTGGATCATATTGATCACTGCGTGTTGTCCCATATTTTCTTCCGTCACCCAATGACCCTTTCTGTGAAGAATTTTTTCCTAATGTCCAGCCTAAATCTCCCCTGGCGGAGCTTGAGGCCATTCCCTCTCGTCCTGTCCCCCGTCACTTGGGAGAAGAGGCCAGCACCCTCCTCTCTACAACCTCCTTTCAGGTAGTTGGAGAGAGCAATGAGGTCTCCCCTCAGCCTCCTCTTCTCCAGGCTAAACAACCCCAGCTCTCTCAGCTGCTCCTCCTAAGACCTCTTCTCCAGCCCCTTCCCCAGCTGGTTATAAAACCTGGTGATTCTGTGTGTGATTCTGTGTGTGTGAAGAGCAGCGGAGATGCTGAGACCCCACGGAGCTGTAGGGGGAGGAGGTAAGGAGTAACAGCAGGGGACGAGGAGTGCAATGCTACTAGGAAAGGACACCAAGAATGTACTCGGGCACTGCTGTTCTTTAATGTTTGCTTTGTCTCGATCCCTGGAACTGGCCAAGCCTTGACTCCTGAGAGACTTCCTTGGAAACACGTTTCTGAAAGGAAAACTAAACAACAAAGCAAATCCATTAAAAATTCCATGGAGTTAAAACATGCCCAAGGTATCACATCCATAAGAAAGTTCATCTCCCCTCCCGCTTTGATGTCAAAGAGACAGGACGCACGGAAGGACTAAGGGAAGAAGTTTTAATTGCCATTCTTTCTCCTTCTCCACACTGACCCACGCTGTGGATCCAGCTGGGAAAGGACACTAGGGAATGCTTTCACCCACAACAAACGTGCAGCCTAAGGAACCACTGTCACACCCTCCGGGCAAGACCACTGGGTCAGCAGTGTTCACACAACTCCTGGAGACAGCAGGAGAGCCCTGGGCTGGAAACACAAAAGGTCTGTAGCCTCTCACAGTGAAGGCACTTGGAACGTTATTTCTTTCCTAGCCTGAAATCAGTGACCCTAAATAGATCTTCTGGAGTGCAACAGGGAACGCTCACTTACAAGGGAGACAAAGTCAGTTACAGTGACCTCCTGGATATTGAGCCTGTCCCACATCTCAAAATCAGACAAAATTACTTTCTCTCAAAACCAGACCACGCTCAGCAATTCTTTCTGCCCTGAGCCGGAGTCAAGGTAACAGCCTCCCTGCTCGGCCTCTGCCAAACACACTGGACAAATCCCTCGGATGTGCCCAGGCGGAGAGAGCCCTGCCGGCACAGGCGGGAAATGAGGTGCCCTCAAATATTGCCTCCCTCTCGGCCTGGGAGAGCAGACTGAGTCGCTCTAACAGGTCTGTGTCACTGGCACGTTGGGGATTCCAGAGCTGAACACAGGGCTCCAGGTGGGGTCTCACCAGAGCGGAGCAGAGGGCCGCAGTCACCTCCCTCGCCGGTCCCACTGCACAGAACATCTCTGCCACAGCCACTGCTCCCTCTGTGGGGACAAAAGAGGATGAATCCCAGCAGTTAATTTTCCACTCAGTAAGTCACCGACACAGAACAATCCAGTTCCACGCCCTGCCGAGGGCAGGGACACCTCCCACTGGATCACGTGGCTCGAAACCCCTTCCAACCTGGCCTTGAACACCTCCAGGGATGGGACACCCACCACTTCCCTGGGCAACCGGGGCCAGGGCCTCACCACCCAAAGCACCAAGAATTTCTTCCTACTGCCTAATCGAAATCGTCCCCCCTCCAATTTACAGCCATCCCCCCTTGTACTGTCACTCCACGCCCCTGTAAAGAGTACCTCCCCAGCTTTCCCAGAGCCCCTTTCAGTTCTGGAAGTTGCTCTAGGGTCTCCCCAGAGCCTTCTCTCCTCCAGGCTGAACGACCCCGACTCTCTCAGCCTGTCCTCACAGCAGAGCTGCTCCAGCCCTCGCATCATCTTTGTAGCCCTCGTCCAGACTCGCTCTAACAGGTCTGTGTCACTGGCACGTTGGGGATTCCAGAGCTGAACACAGGGCTCCAGGTGGGGTCTCACCAGAGCGGAGCAGAGGGCCGCAGTCACCTCCCTCGCCGGTCCCACTGCACAGAACATCTCTGCCACAGCCACTGCTCCCTCTGTGGGGACAAAAGAGAGTAAATCCCAGCAGTTCATTTTCCACTCGCTAAGGTCACCAGCATCAGAAGCACAAGGATTTTCAGTTCTTGCAAACAGAGAAGCTTCCTACATCCCTTTCGGCAACAGCAGTTGCCCTGCGTCCAAGGAACCTTTAGGCATCTGTGTAAGGCAATGATGCACCATGGACCTCCAGAAGCCATAAGCACAGATCCAGACTGGGGGGGAATTCTCTATGATTTTTCAGATCCGTCATCTGGACTCGCTCTAACAGGTCTGTGTCAGTGGCACGTTGGGGATTCCAGAGCTGAACACAGGGCTCCAGGTGGGGTCTCACCAGAGCGGAGCAGAGGGCTGGAATCCCCTCCCTCGCCGGTCCCACTGCTTTGGACGCAGCCCAGGACACCGTTGGCTTCTGGGCTGCAGGCGCATCCATCACCAGAGCTTCTCATCCCATGGCGTTTCTTGGGGGCTGAGGTCAGAATTGACACAAACAAACCATAGCTGCTTCCTTCAGGACAAGCTTTGAAGCAGATCTTCATTCAGTCTGGTTCAACACAGAACACCACATGCTGTCTCCAGATACCTCTGATCCAAAGAGGTTTCTCAGGTCTTCTAAATCCAGAGAGGGGACAGGAGCGCCTTTGATCTCTGGAAGGAGAAGACAGTACACTTGAATCCAATTACAGCACTCGCTCTGGGAAGACCTAACAGAAAATTATTACTAAGGGAAGAAAAAAAGAGCCGTTCAAATATTCCCTCATCAGTTAAACAACCTGTCACTGGCTGATCACTGCCACCAACCGATTCCTTCTGGCCAGCACAGAACATCTCTGCCACAGCCACTGCTCCCTCTGCGGGGAGAAAGGAGGATAAATCCCAGGAGTTAATTTTTCACTCCCTAAGGTAACCCACAACAGAGGCACAGGGATTTTCCATTCCTACAGAGAAGCTTCCTACATCCCTGGAAGCAACAGCAGTTGCCCGGTGCTGAAGGAGCTTTAGGCGTCTGCGCAAAGGAATGTTGCGCCAAGGACCCTCGGCAGGGCGAAGCCTGTCAGAGCACACTCTAGGAGCCCCAGAAAAGCAGAGTTTGTAAGTGAGCTGAGGGGAGTGGGAACTCCTGTTATCCAAGAGCTGTACATTTCTCCTACCCGATTTCCTGACCCCATGCAGAAGGAGGACTTACTTACCACCCCTCTGGCTAAAAGTTCCCTCCCGTTCTGGCCTTTAACCCTCTGTGGAAACAACCTCTGAAAGTCGCCTGCATCCATACACCAAACGCAGACACGGGCGAAAACCCACCTCCTTGCTTTTCAAATGTCAGTCCCTGGTTCTTCTCTGCAGTTTTCTCTGGAGAGGCTTCCTGGGCTCAAGGACGGTTCTCCACTCCCAACTCGGCGCTGACTCGACTCGCATGGAACGGATCCACCTGTTGATTCCTTCGACCTGGAGCTGCGTGTTGTTTTCAGCACCTGAAAGGGTCCCTTCCAGCTTTCTGGAACTTCCGCTCTCCCACGGCTTGATGTCGACGGAGTCTCCGGGCTGGAAGGGGCGTCCTGGAGAATCTAAAGCGAGAGGCTCAGGACACGTTACGCACCGCCCCAGGTCATTCACTCTTTTACCCGACAACAGCAGAGAAGATTTTAGCTCTGTTTCTCCTTCCAGCAGCACGTCTCGAGGAAAAAGGGTCATTTGATAAGGCCTCCCAAACACTGATTCATACAGACTGCTCTTTGTCTCAGCTCTCGGCTGTAGCCTTGTTCTTAGCACAGCCAGTACAAGAGCTCGAGGCCACCACAAAGAAGTCTCCTCACAAATTTTACCCTTTTCCCTCTGCAGAGTTTGATTCACCCTTTCCACCTTCCCACTACTCTGGGGGCTCCAGGGCGGGTGCAGGGCCCATTTTATTCCTCGGACTCGGCTCAGCTCTTGTACAATCCCCGCTAGAAAGCGAGGACCTCTAGCTGACAACAGACCTATGGCAATTCCAAACCTTGGTCAAATTCCCTACAAGGAGGTTTGAGTCACCTCTCTTGCTTTGACGGTGCTGCAGGGCAATGCCTCTGGCCAGCCTCAAAATGTGGCTCCTGGTCCCCACAGGTCCCGGGATCCGCCCTGTCTGGGCAGCTCAGAGAAATCTCTCTGCCAGGGATCACCGGGGGCATTTCCTCTGCGAGCAACTCCTAGGGGAGGGCGCTTGAGAGGGACGGGATTATTTTTCAAACAGATTTCAGGCCTCCCCACAATGGATTTAGCAAGCCTGCCCATCCTCACGCTAACTACTTGTCCCCTTAAATCATCGATTACAGCCTCTGCTCCCCAGTGAGTTTCTTGATGCTTTTTCTCAATGAATTTTAGCACTACCAGGGAGAAACTACAGCCTCTTTTGTAGGGGTCACCATCCACCCCCTCTCGTTTGCTGTCGCCCTCACTGATTTTGCCAGTTCCAGATCAGCATCGCTAGAAATGGCACTTGAGAGGGACGGGATTATTGTTCAAACGCATTCGCATCCCCCCACAACGGATATTCAGATCCCTCTCCACAGAAGGGATTAATACCAAGATACCTTTTCCTGCTGCCCTCGAGCTGCTCGCTCTGCCAGTCCACTACATACCTTCATCGGGGACTTTCCCACCCGAGGAGCCTTGCGATGCATTAACGCCGCTTCTCTCCGTTGCCCGACGCCTTCCCGCAACTGCAGGATTTCTTCTCGGTGCTTGACGGGGGATCCTCGTGCAGTTAACACTCCTCTTCCTTTCCACGTTGCCCCACGGGCACGGACCAACCCCAAAGCGTATTTGGAGGCCATCCATCTATTTACCTTCTGAAAGCTGTCCTGATTCGATAATTCCCCTGTTACCTTTACCCCTAGAAAGGCAGCTGCATTTCCTCCCGTAGCTCTTTTCAGCTCCTTGAATCAGGAGCACCGGTGTCGCCGCTGCCCGCAGGCCCTGGCCACCCCCGGCTCACGTTATTCAATTCCTTAGAAAAGGACCCACCGGTCCCCACACGAGCAGCCCTTCCCCAGAGGCCTTAAGGGCCTTCTAGAGAGCCTTTACCACAAGTCCGTCACGAGGTATCCCCAGGCGACACCATCAGCCGTTCCCAGGAGGTCTCTCAGCTCCCACACGCCTCTGGGCTCGGCGGTTCGGCAGACGCTTCCCTGCGATCGCTCCCGAGTCGCTGACGTCCCAGCCGTCACCCCAGGGCTGTCTCTGTGAGCAGCACGCAGGGCGCAGGGCGCTGCAACCTCCTCGGCGCGCAGGAAGGCAGGGGACCCAGGCTTGGAGACCGTCCTGCTGGGACACCGCGGGACTCGTCCTCCGCATCCACGCTGGGCTTGCTCCCATCAGCCACGGCCTTCTCTTCCAGCAGACTCCATAAAAAAGACAAAGGAAAGCACTTGGTTAATTTTAAAACCTTAATTAACATTTATTAACATGTAAACTACGTACAGGGGAAACCATTGAAACTACGTACAGGGGAAACCATTGAAACTATGTACAGGGGAAACCATTGAAACTATGTACAGGGGAAACCAGGTTTCCCCGCTCCCCCCCCACCCCCATGCCCTCATCGTATGGCCTGGCGAATGAAGCCGCTCTGGACTATGTCTGCCTTCTCTCTCTCCTTCTTCCTGATGGGATCCACCGCAAAGCAGCGCCAGAGTCGCAGCGTTTCATCCGCAGCAGCCGAGGCCACTGTTTCGCCATCGGGGCTCAGAGCCATGCTCAAGACTCTCGCCGTGTGACCTGAAGAGGAGGTGTGCGCTCAGGGACGGGCCGCTCGGCGCACGCCCCGCTCCCTCTGCTTCTGCCACCACGCTCACATTTACTGCGTGGGCCCCGGGAACCCCAGCAGCTCGCAGAGCTGGCCCCGCACCGGGCTGCAGCAGCAGGAATTCACAGCCCAGGCGGGCATTTGCACCAACAGCGTTCCTTCAGCAGCCCCCAGGAGGGCCTCCCTCGAGCAGCACACGCCTCTGCTCAGCAGCCCGCACCAGCCGAGCTCCAGCTCGGGCCACCGCTCCGCTCAACCCAAGGATCACATCTCCTTCAGCCGCCAGCAGCCCTCCCTGCCCCAGGCAAAGGGCCCTGCCTACCTTGCAGCTCAGTGACCTTGGACATGGCTGGATACTTCCAGATCACCAGCTGATTCTTTGCGGAGCCGTGGCCCGAAATGAGCTCCTTGTAGGTGGTCGACCACACGATGGAACAGACCTGGCAGGAGGCGGCAATGCAGGGAAGACGAGCTGCTCGTGCCGATGCTCAGCACCCCGAGAGGAGCACGGCCCCCTCCTCGGCCCTGCCTCGGGGCCTCAGGAGCCAGCAGCTCCGCTCAGGCGTCCCACCACAAGCTGTTTACATCCAAGCCGACGCTCACGTCTCACCTGGGAGCGGGCATCGATATTGCCCAGGCAGGTGCCAGAAGACACGTTCCAGAGGCGGATGCGTTTGTCGCCGCCTCCGCCTCCAGTGGCCAGAACGCTGGGCTGCCACGGACACCACGCCACAGCCTGCCAGAAGAGGGGTCAGCCTGAGGCGTGCAACGAGCACCCTGCGCGCAGGCAGTGCCGCACGGCTGCCTCGCACACAAACGCGAGCCCACAGCTGCCCCGCGCTCACCTTGACAGCACCCTGGTGCTGACGGAAGCTCTGCGCTGGAGCAAATCCTCCACGGCCCCCCTGGCTGCTCGGCCAGATGTTCACCACGTGGTCGTCACCACCACTGGCGAGGAAGCGGCCGTTTGGAGACCACTTGAGGCCACACACCTCCCGCGTGTGACCAGCAAGCGTGGCCACCTGGTGCTGAGCGACTCTGACGTCGTGGTGCTGGATGCAGCCGCTGCGAGCCCCGCTGCAGAGAGAAGGCTCACAGGGTCAGGCTGCACACAGTGCTGGGAAAAGCCATCCTGGCGCTGGGGCAGGACGGCTGCACCTGCCGCAGGGTTTCACACCGGTGCTGCCGGCAGATCCGGGCTCTTGGCGTGAGCCGAGCACATCCACAAGGATCTGCACCAGCTCCGCTCCGCCCTTCCAACCCCACCCACTGCTTTACCTGGACAGGATGTAGCTGTTCCAGCTGAGACACCCGACACGGGACACGTGGCTGCTCAGCGTGCGGACACGTTTCCGACGCTCCACGTCCCACAGCTAGGGAAGCAGAACAACAAGTTCTCCAGAGGGCCAGGAAACGCCAGCCCCGTTGCTTTGCCCTACAAACCGCAGCGCGCAGGCTCTGCCATTCAGCCTGCTCACTCTGGGAGCAGGGAACTATTTGTATCTCCTGCCCGCAGAACGGAAGGAGAACGCCAGGGGTCAGGAACCCCAAACCCAAGCTCTGCCTCACTGCCGCAGCTGCTCACTGCCGGAGGACATCTCCAGCCCACACCAGGCAAGTCGGAGCGCGTTGCATCCTTCTAGCGCCAGCCAAGCCTTCGTCCCAAGGCCCCACAGCTCCAGCAACCCCTAAACAGCTCCAGCTCGACTCCTGCACTCACCTGGACCTCACCGTTGCTCAAGCCAACAGCCAGGCAGCTGCCTCCGTTACCCCACGACACAGACGAAACGTAATCAGCTACGTGCTCCGTCTCCATGAGGTTGATGATCTCCCCAGAGACGTGGTGCCACAGGTAGACAGTGGTGTCCAGAGCCAGCGCCAGGAGGTTTTGAGAGCTCCAGTCCAGGAGATTCAGATCTACCGTTTGGAAGAGCAATGCAATGCAGGCCACCCTGCGCTGCCCTGGAGAGCCCTGCCCTTCACCGGTGCTCATCATAGAATCATAGAATAACCAGGTTGGAAGAGACCCACCGGATCACCGAGTCCAACCCTATTCCACCTCCACCAGGTATGCGTGTCCCCCAGCCCCAGTCCAAGCCACCTGCCCAGCACTCGGGACCACTGCTCCTACAAGGCTTCACCCCAGAAGTGGTCCATGCCAGCCCGAGGGCAGAAGAGACCGAAACAGCCCAGGCAGAGCTCCAGTCCCTCAGACCACGCTGGCCTAGGAACCGCACTGCGCTACACAACGATCTCAATGCCCAGCACGCGACATCGCAGCCCACTTACAATAGTCATCACGGACGTCTGGGGCATCCAGGACCCCCTCTGGCGCGCAGGGAATGTATCTGCCCTTCCTCCTGCCGCACCCAGGCATCACCTCGTGACCGCAGAGCGCTGTGACGTTGTTCTGAAAGCCTGTGTGCAGAGAAACACTTCTGTTAACCGGAGGTCCCGTTTCCTCCCGGCTAAGCCCTGCTCACCCGAGGAGAAATCCCTCCCGGGGAAAATGCAGCCCTGAGAGCAGAGCCACGCTCAGAAGAGTGCAGGGCGCTAACGGCACTGCCGGGGTGAACTGCTGAACCAGCTCTGGTAAATCAGTTCTCTGGAGCTGTCACACAGCCCCTCAGCCGCTGGACACCTAAGGATTAGGGAGAGCCCGGTGTGCACAGCAGCTCCCAGAAGCCGGTCGATGCCTCCAAATGCGGAGCCTCTGTGCCGCTGTTCCCCTGCCCAGGGCTCTCCAGCCGAGTCGACTCACCCAGAGCCTGTCCCTCACCTGCCGCAGGGCTCGGAGCCTTTCCACTGAGGCTCAGGATCTTTGCCTCTTCCACATCGAAGCCGTTCAGCCTCACCGCCCAGGCTTTCTGGCGCGCCTGTCAAGGCAGGTCGAACAGGACAGGTGACCCCAAAGCGACCAACGGAGGATTCCATCCCATCTACGTCACCCTCGCTTTGAAACCCAAAGACCACGAGGGTCGGCCCCCTCCTCTGTGACGGCCGCTGAGGACCTCGTCTCTCTCTTTGCCCCCGACCCTGGACCCGCGTGTTCCTGACTCCAGTTCCTGAGCTCAGCTCCCTCCTGGCTGTGGAGCCATTCCCTCGATTCTGCTCTGCAGGATCTGTGGTGACGTTGAGTCATGGAGGGCGCGATCTCAGATATTTGTGTGTATATATATATTACCACTCCTAATAAGATCAATAACCGTTATTATTATTATTATTGTAATTTTAATTAAAGCTGCGGTTTTAGTTTCCAACTCACAAGTCTCTTTCCTCTCATTTCCCTTTCCCCCTTTCCAGGGGTAGGGAGTGGAGGGATTTGGGAGCGCAACTGCACGGTTTTAGCTGCTGAAATCAGCCGGGCTGGGGCTAACCCGTGACACAGCTCCAAGGGTTTTTTCCTCAGACACCAGCAAGCTCTCCTGCTCACATCTGAGCACAGAAGAGCGGCCAGGTCAGCGTCTCACGGCCAGCGGACAAAGCCACAGCCACAAGGAACCAAATGCTTCCTACAGAGATTTCAGAACCCAGCAGACACGTTCCAGAGCGGCTCCCCACGCAGACATTGTGCTGGAACAGCTCCCGCCAGCAGTGTCCCTGGGCACAGGCTCACAGCCTAGGAGCTCTGTACCCTGGGCCGATGAGGCTTTAAAACGGAGCAAAGCTGTGTTTGGCTCCCACAAGGGCCAGAGGCTCTTCCCAGGGACACGTCCCTACAGAACAGCTTCGCTCAGGGTCCCGCGTCCCCGTTCCATTCCCAGGCCCTACAGCTCCAACCTCATCCCCGGCTCCTCAAGGGCAGAGCTGGAGGCAGCGGCGCTCGGGGCTGTCAGCCTCACGCAACCACGCGACACAACTTACAGTTTGCTTCCCTGGGAAAGGCCGCGAGGGCGTTTGGGAGGGAGCAGCGCAGTCCCTGCAACTCAGCAACACGCTCACCTTCTTGGTGGGTGACACCAAGGCAGGGTCCTGCTCTTGGCTCAGGAGGAACTTGGCCACCTCCATCCTCAGAGCGCGACGGCTGGGAATGTAGCGATCTGGCCGAGCGGTCGTTTGGCTCCTCTGCATTTTGGATCCTCGTTTACCTGCACTCACACGCATCAATATTGTCTGACAGCTACGCAAGAGCCCAGAGGAGAGCCCTCCCGAGGCAGCCAAGCCGGCGCTTTGCCACATCCCCCCTCGCAGACGAGCGGGACTCCCAGCGCTCGTGCCATCCAAAGCCCAACTCGCTCGTAGCTCTGCCCCCCGTCTAACGCACCAGTTAGAGGCTGCCGAGCTCTGTGCCCCCGGCCTCCAGAGCCCCTCGGCTCCCCGCACCCCCCTCTGCCACCGCTCCCCGCTCACCGGCTGCGCCGCACCACATCGCGCTGGAGCTGCGGCTGATGGGGCTGAGCCCGGGGCTGAGCTCTGCCGGGCCTCGGGGATCGCCGGGAGCGGCTGCAGCAGCACCGCGGGGATCACTGCAGGGATCGCCTTGGGAATCGCCTCGGGAATCGCCTCGAGAATCGCCTCGGGAATCGCCTCAGGAATCGCCTCGAGAATCGCTTCGGGAATCGCCTCGAGCGGAAGGGTCGCCTCGAGCATCAACTGCACGTGGGACGCAGGCGAGGGCGTCAGCGCAGGCAGCAACGGGACTGGGCTGCAGCCTGGCTGCCAGGGCCCTGGGCTGATCCTCAGCACCCTCAGCACTGAGGCCTCCTCTGGCCCGGCCTCTCCCTCTGCCCCCCTTCTCCTGCCCCCTCCCTCTCCCCTCTTTCTCTCTCTCTCCCATCCCTCCTCTCCCTCTCCCCTCTCTCCCTCCCACCCTGCTCTCCCTCTCTTCCCTCCTCCTCTCCCTTTCTTTCCCTCTGCACAGCTCCTCTAGGACCCCCCAGAATCCCTTTAGGAACCCCCCAGGATCCCTCTAGGACCCCACGAATCCCTCTAGGAACAGCAGAACCCCTCTGGAGTCCCCCAGGACCCCTTTGGGACCCCCAAACCCCTAGAGGGAACCTCAGGAATCCTCTAGGCACCCCCGCAAGACACCCATAGGACACCCCAGAACCCCTCTAGGGACCCCAGGACCCCTCTGGAGTCCCCCAGGACCCCGTTAGGACCTCCTAGAACACCCCGGGGACCCAGAACCCCTCTAGGGCTCAACAGAACCCCTTTAGGGAACTCCAGGCCGCCTCTCGAGCTCCCCTGCAACAAGGTGGGGATCAAAGGGGAAAAGAGCGCCCCCCCCAGCTCAGTGCCGCCGCCGTGTGGCCGCATCGCGGTACTGCAGGAAGGGCTGCAAGAGTCTCTTCCACAAGCTGCTCCTTCTCCCTTTTTCCCACCCCAATTCCCCCAGGCGGGAACCCCAGACGGGTCCTGGGGGGTCCTGCAGGGGTTTTTGGGGTTCTATAGGGGTTCTGTGGGTCCCTAGAGGGGTCCTTGGCATCACTAAATGGGTCCCGAGGCTCTAGGGGGCTCCTAGGGATCCCTAGGGGGGCCCTGGAGGTGGTGGAGAGGTCCTTCAGGGGGTTCCTAGAGGGGTCCTGAGGAGTCCTAGCGGGGTCCTGGGGGGCTCTAGAGGGGTCCTGAAGGACATAGAGGCATCCTAGTGGTCCCTAGAGGGGTCCTGGGGGTCCCGAGACGGGGCCGGGGGGGGTCCTAGATGGGGCCTGGGGGGCTCCAGAGGGATCCTGGGGGTCGTGGAGAGGTCCTGGGGGGTCCCTAGAGGGGTCCTGGGGGTCCTAGATGGGTCCTGGGAGGCACGTGAGGCCACTCCCCTTTCCTCCTCCCCCATCTCCCCCCATTCTCGCCCCCTGCCCCTTCTCCTCTCTCTCCCCTTCCCTCCCCTCCCTCTCTCCCCCTCTCCCCGCCCCTCCCCGCCTCCCCCGGACCCGCCGCTCGCTGCCTCCCCCGGACCCGCTGCCGCCCGAACCTCCGCGATGCGGTTGGGGCTCCCGCAGCCCCCGACAGCGGTTGGACCCGCGCGGACGCGGCTCCGATTGGCTGGGGCGGGGACGGGCCCCTCCCATTGGCTGGGGCGGGGACGGGCCCCTCCCATTGGCTGGGGCGGGGACGGGCCCCTCCCATTGGCTGCGGCGGGGACGGGCCCCTCCCATTGGCTGGGGCGGGGACGGGCCCCTCCCATTGGCTGCGGCGGGGACGGGCTCCTCCCATTGGCTGCGGCGGGGACGGGCCCCTCCCATTGGCTGGGGCGGGGACGGGCCCCTCCCATTGGCTGCGGCGGGGCCTGGGGGCGGGGCTAGGGCGAAGCCCTAAGTGTGTTGGGGGGAACTGGGGGGCTGGAGGGGGAAGAGAGTCGTGGGGGGTCAAGGTGCTGGTGGGGTTTACAGGGCCCCCTCTAGGGACTCCAGGACCCCTCTAGGACCCCCAAAACACCTAGAGTGAAGCCCAGAACTCCCCTGGAGCTGCCCAAGCCCTCTCTATGACCCCTCAGAACCCTCTAGAGACCCCAGAACCCCTCTAGCAACTCCTCAGGTCCCCTCTAGGATCCCCCAAATCCCTCGAGGGACACCAGGACCCCTCTGGGGCCCCCCAGGACCCCTTCAGGACCCCCAAAAGCCCACAGGGAAGCCCAGGAATCCTCTAGGCCCCCCCCTCCCCCAGGGCCTCTCTAGGACCCCCCATAACCCGTGTAGGGACCCCAGGATCCTTATAGGGAAGGCCAGGACCCCTCTGGAGACACAACTCCCCCCCTCCCCAGGACCCCTCTATGGTCCGGGGAAGGTCATAGAAGTATCCTGGGGTGTTCTAGAGGAGTCTTGGGGGTCCCTAGAGGGGTCCTGGGGATCTTTACATGGGTTCTGGGGGTCACTACATGGGTCTTGGTTGTCCCTTGAGGGGTCCTGCGGGGATCTAGAGGGGATTTGGGGGTTCTTAGAGGGATTCAGGGGGGCCCTGAGGGGCCCTAGAGTGGTTCTGGGGTCCCTAAAGAAATTCTGCAGGTCCTTAAAGGGGCCCTGGGGGGGGTCTTAGAAGGATCCTAGGGGATTCCAGAGGGGTCTTGGGGAATCCCTAGAGGGTTCCTGGGGGTCCTTAAAGGGGTTCTGGGGGTCCCTAGAGGGGTGCTGGTTGTCCCTGGAGTGGTCCTGTGAGGATCTCGAGGGGACTTGGGGCTTCTTAGAAGGATTCAGGGGGTCCTGGGAGTCCTTAGATTGGTCCTGGAGGGTCTAGAGAGATCCTGTGGATCCCTAGAGGGGCCCTGGGGCTTCTTAGAGGGATTTAGGGTATCCTGCGGGGGCCTAGAGGGCTTCTGGGGGTTCTAGAGGAGTCCTGGGGTCCCTAGAGGGGCTCTAGAGGGGTCTCGAGGACCCTTAGAGTTATTTGGGCGGTTCTGGGGACCCCTAGAGTCATCACGGGGGTTCTGGAGGGGTCCTATGCGTCCCTAGATGATTTCTAGGCGTCCTTAAAGGAGTTCTGGGGGTCCTAGAGGGGTCCTGGGGGCTCCTAGGGGTTCTAGCGCTGCATGGTGTTAGCGGGGTCCCATAAGGCTCTAGGGAGGTCTTAGAATGATTCGGGGGGTCCCGGGGAGTCCTAGAGTCATCCTGGAGAGTCGAGAGGCATCTTGAGGGTCTGTAAAGGGGTCCTGGAGGTGCTAGAGGCGTCCTGGTGGCCCCTAGAGGGGTCCTTGACATCACTAAATGGGTCCTGGGTGGCTGTTTAGACGTCCTGTGGGTGCTGGTGGCTTTAGAGGGATCCTGGGTGTCTCTAGAGGGGTCCTGGTTGTCCCAAGAGGGGTCCTTCGGGGCTCGTGAGGGATTCTGGGGGACCCCGTGGGGGCCCTAGAGGGCTCTATAGGGGTCCTAGGGGTCGCTAGGGGCCCTGGAGGTCGTGGAGAGGTCCTACGGGGCCCCTAGAGGGGTCCTGAGGAGTCCTAAAGGGGTCCTGGGGGGCTCTAGACCTCGCCCAGTCCATCCACGCCAGAGCCCGGGAGCTGGATCACAGTCCTTACCCTTCACGGACACGCAGGACAGAGTGAGATTACGCAGGGAGATCGTTAAGAAAAGATTTTATCCCAAATTTCTTGTGCGGTTAGTTCTGCAGGCACTTTTCTTGTTGTCTGTGTCTATCATGGGTAATAGAAAGTGTGATCGGTGGTGGGAAAGATACAGGAAGAGAAGGAAAGAGAAAAGGTTTAAGGAGCAGACAAGACACTCGGAGATGCGTCCCGATCCAATATCAGGGAGGGTTCTTAAACGATCCCAAGAGACCAAGATTAAGGCACAAACGAGGTCAGATGCCGTACAATCTTGTGAGCTTTATTTTAACAACTGACCACAGCGACAGGACAGAGAGGAAAAGAAAGGAAAAGTTAGAATCCCTAAGCAAGAAGACGGTAGAGATGCGGCTAATTACCACCACCACGAATCCAGCGATGTCCCGTTGGATCGGTCTCGGTGCAGGTGATGATGAAGACACAGCCACGGGGTGATGATGATGTTCCAAGCTCCAGGAAGCCCGGCGAAGGCACACACAGCAACACACACGAGGTCGAGTCCACCAGCAACGAAGAAGCAAGCAATGAAGGAGTCCAGCACCCCGAGCCTGCCGAGCAATGGGGAAGTCAAGCACCCTGAGCCCACCGAGCAACGAAGAAGCCAGAGGCTCCCCCATTTATCGCCCCGGTCCATGGTTTCCCCGAATAGTCCAACCATTTTCAGGAATGCCCAGGTGCCACTCGGTAAGCGCACTTCGGGTGGATGTCATGGTTTTTCCGTCGGGGACAGTTTGGCAGCGCTCACGAGATCGGCTCTTCATTGCAATAAAGATCCCTTACGAGATCGTGGCGGGGTTGGCAGCGATGTTGAGCCAAAGCAGTTCAACGGTTACGGCCCCTTACACCGCCCCGTGGCTCAACATCGCTGGCTTCATGGCGGTGTGAAAGACAGAAGGACAGAGAGAGAAAAAGGCCAGAAGAATGCGCAATACAACAACAAACAAAACGTCCAGCAAATTTTACAATCACAAGCATCTTCTTGACAATGTCCTTAACAAATATTACAACCTCAACAAATATAAACATCTTACAAACCCACAAGTCTTATCTTAAAAACTACTTAAGCCTACAAAACCGTAACATCTCATCCTAAAACTAATCAACTCGACAAAGCTTCAACATCTTATAAAACAGTTTTAAACCTCCGATTCGTTGACCGTCGGTGCCTCCGGGCCAGCCTCTGATGCCTCCGGGCCCGCCTCTGATGCCTCCGACGAGTCAGCACGACAACACAATAGTTTACATTGCGGACATTCATGAGGAAAAAATACACGTATACAAAGGCAAAACACGAGAATCAATGCTATAACGCTAAGGGTATAAACGATGGGGACTAACACCAACATTTTTAAAGAAAAATACCAAGAAGCGTCTGAGGCCCTGGCAGTCCACGTGGTCACCGCTTCGCCCGATTTGGAGGTCGCATGCGCAGTGGGAAAATCCCTTTCCACACCTCCTTATAAAGCGATTTTAAGGCGTAACGCGCATGTGCTGTTTGGGTCTAGAAACTTCTAGGTGGTTCTATCCTAAACTTAGAAAGAAAAAAAAACCTCTTGCAGCCCTTCCTGCAGTACCGCGATGCGGCCACACGGCGGCGGCACTGAGCTGGGGGGCGCTCTTTTCCCCTTTGATCCCCACCTTGTTGCAGGGGAGCTCGAGAGGCGGCCTGGAGTTCCCTAAAGGGGTTCTGTTGAGCCCTAGAGGGGTTCTGGGTCCCCGGGGTGTTCTAGGAGGTCCTAACGGGGTCCTGGGGGACTCCAGAGGGGTCCTGGGGTCCCTACAGGGATTCTAGGGGTTCCTAGAGGGGCTCGAAGGGGTCCCTAGAGGGGTCCTCGGCTTCCCTATAGGGCTTTTGGGGGTCATAGAGGGGTCCTGGGGGCTCTAGAGGGGTTCTGTGTGTCCTCTTATTAAACCTTTTCTTAACCATCTCCCTGCATCATCTCACTCTCCCCAGGACCCCTCGAGGACCCCCAGAACTCCTTTAAGGACCCCTAGAAACCATCTAAGGATGCACAGGACCCCTCTAGAATCCTCGTGACGACTCTAGGGGTCGCCAGGACACCCCGAATAACTCTAAGACTCCTCAAAACCCCTCGAGAGCCCTGCAGAACCCTCTAGGCCCCCGCAGGATACCCTGAATCCCTCTAAGAACCCCCAAAGGCCCCTCTAGGGACCCCAGGACTCCTCTAGAACCCCCCGAACCCAATTACAGACACCCAGAAGCCCTCTAGGCCCCCGCAGGATACCCTGAATCCCTCTAAGAAGCCCCAAGGCCCCTCTAGGGACCCACAGGATCTCTCTAGACCCTCCAGGACCAATCTAGGGACTCCCAGGACCCCCTGAATCCTTCTAAGAAGCCCCAAGTCCCCTCGAGATCCTCACAGGACCACTCCAGGGACAACCAGCACCCCTCTAGGGACCCCCAGAACTCCTTTAAGGACCCCCAGGAACCCTCTAGGGATTCCCCAAGACCCCTCTGGAATCCCCTAGGATCCTTCTAAGACCCCCCCAGGGCCCCTCTAGGGACCTGCAGAATTTCTTTAGGGACCCCAGAACCACTCTAGGGCCCCCCAGGGCCCCCGAATCCCTCTAAGAACCTCCAGATCCCCGCAAGACCCCTCAAGGGACAACCAGGAACCCTCTAGTGACCCCCAAAACCCATGGAAAGATCTCCAGGACCTCTCTAGGGACCCCTAAGACTCCTCTAGAACACCCCAGGATACTTCTATGACCCCCCCCCGCCCCGGACCCAAGAGGGGTCCTAGAGGGGTCCTGGGGGTCCCACAGGGGTACGGGGGAGGGGGTTTCATCTCCAGAGGGGTCACAGTCACTTTATGGTCCCTGAGGCACCTTTCTCTTTTTCCAGTGCCTTAAGGAACAAATGTACAAACAGGGACCTGCCAGGCATGGGAAATGTGAGCTGAGATGCTCTGAGAAGGGAGACGGCACCACATAGCTGGGAAGATCAGCCCAGGCCACCCTGGAGCAGGGAGCAGCTCCGGGTGGGTTTTCTGTCTCTCACGTGCTGAGGGGGTCCAGGCTCAGGGTTAAGGCTCAGTTCCTCATGCACCTTTTCTCTTGATTGAAAGGGCATGGAAAACTATTCAAGCACTTGCAGACACGTGAATGGCAAAAGCTTGTAGGAAAACATGCTATCCTGACAAGCGAAGCACCAGCAAAGGTACATGGGAGCACAGCAGAGCCCTGCGCCCGCCTCCAACAGGTACCCAGGAGTGTGCAAGAAGAGTGATGTGCAGTGCTAACAGCCCAGAATATGCTTCCTCCCTCCCAGACTGGCAGGTTAGGGTGCTCCCAAGTCACAGGCAATGTCCCGACGCTGCTTAATACTTGCTGGCTGCTCCCTTGCTGCACATAGAAGCCCCTGGTGTCCACGCACCCTGTCTTCCAGACCCTGACAGAATCTCCCCGTTCCCAATTTCCCGGGACATCCCATGCTGAGCCGCAGCGGAAGCCGTCCCCAAAAGCCCCCAGCAACACTTCCAGGCAGCTGCAGGACCCACTCCATCCCAGGCAGGGCACGGGGATGGAGGCAACCCCAGCTGGGAACAGGGCTGCTGCCCACCCAGCAGTCTTTGCAGCTCCTCATCCCCCACAGAAGAAGAGTTCTATGCTGCAGGGAGCCGAGCTGTGGAGCCCAGCAGGGACACGGCAGCAGTGGGGACAAGCAGGGGAGGACACACGGGTCTCCTTCGGACACCCCAGCCCAGCCCCAGGTCCCACGTGCTGCAGCAGAAAGGGTGCTGTTGGGACAAACACCCCATCGCCCGGTGCTCCGAGCAAGCTCAGCTCCCTTTCATCCGCTCCCTTCGCTGGACGACAAACGTGTGAGACAAGCCCCCAGTCTGAAGCCAGAAACCTCCCCACAGGGTTGTACAGCCCCTGCCTGCTCAAGCCATAGCTCCCCACCTCTCTGCTCCCATCTCCTTCACTAGCTTTCCCTGCTAATAAGCCCCAGATTCTCTCTGCATTTTTTTTTTTAGCCCTTTCACATCCAAATCCACCCCCAAATGCTGAAATCAAAACAAAATAGTCACAACATCCTGAAAGAGTTTGGGTTGAAAGACAGCTTTAAAGACCGTCTCATACCATCAATAAACTTCTTATGCTGGGCTTTTAACCGTTTCAGCGTTCGTGTTAAATCCCACCTTGAGCCTTTCTTGGGGCTCAGCAGCAAAACACACCTCTGGCACATTTCGGGGTGGGCAGAGTGGCCCCTGAAGCCCTGAAGAACAGTCCAGGCAGCAGCAAAGCAGCTGAATGTCAGCATTCGCAGCCAGGGCACATCTCTTCCCACAACTTTTCTCTGCATTAATAAACTCAGGCCCAAGAGGATTTCTTGCCACAGGCAAAGAGCTACGTAAACAAGGCCAATGTCAAGCTTCAAGCCTTTTCTTACTGGATTCTTTATAGATCTCATTCAATATCTGTACCACGGGATTCCCGATGCTTCGTAGGTGTGGCATCCCGATCCATCAACAATTCAGAGCATCCTTCTCTCGGGGAAGGAGATTTCCTTTTGCAAGTTCTCAACATCACCATGGACTGAGGCCACAGCTGGGATACAACCACCTCTCCTAAGAGCAAGGAGCGTGTGGAGCATCCGTGAAGTCAAAAATCAAAAAACCATTTCCCCACACAACGTCAAAACTGCTTGTGCGCTGAGGGAGTGAGGGATAGGTAGTCCACTTCCCTCTCCTAAACTTAGAAGATATATAGCACAACGTCACACTCTAATGCAGTGCTTCAGAACAACAGCCAAGAGCAATAAATCAGTACCAAATCAAACCGTTTTCCTGAAACATTAAACATTTCTGAACAAAGAAAACAACAGCGTGGTCATACCGGTGGCCTTTGCTACTCCAGGCAGCCTTCCTTGGCAGTTGCTCAGCCTTCTTCCCCTCTTCTCAAGTTCTTTCTCAGGCTGGGGAACCACTGCAAGTAGGAACCGCAAGTGGCTAAGCGAGCAGCTGGGAACAAGGCAGCTAGCGTGACAGGAGGGACAAGCAGTTTCAGAGACGGCGCTTGGTCACACAGCCCGCTGGCACCGCACAGGCCAACCTCGGCACTTCTGGGCAAGTCTGTTCCTCACTTCCTCTTTCCCTGCATAAGGAGGAACACAGAAAAGAAAGACGGCATCGACAATGGCAACTCTCAGAGCTCCACTTTAGACTGATGTCCCTTTTGCCTAGACCTTACCGGGTCATGGCGAGAGGGCTTTCTACTGCACAGACAACTGGTATCGAGGACTCTTCAAGAGAGGGAAGTGTCTGCAAAGGTATATCAAAAACTCATGAGAAGGCAGGATTAGTACATTCGCTTCATCGACTGCCCTGGTCTGTATCCTCTCTCAATTGGAAGGAGAGCAACTGGATAATTTAAAAACAAAACACCAGTAATTACTAACAACTTTGGCCAAAGGGCAGCTCTCCTGCACAGCAAGCTGGAAAGAGGAACACATTAGCACAAGATACAAATCACCACGTCTTAGCAAAGAGCGAACAGCCGGCTCACCTCTCGGCAGCCCCACGCAGAACAAATTATGGCAGCAGAGGGAGTTTCTGCAAGGGAGCGGGAACAGAGTCAGAGGCCGTCGCTCTGCATTTCTGCTCAAATTAAGCAAGTTCCAGGGACGATTACCCACCTTTCGGCCACAGACAGGTAATACAGCCAACGTTTGTATTTGTTAATGCAGCCCGGACGAGAAAGATAGCGAAACAACAGACAAGCAACTATTCCCCTTGCCCAACTACGGCTGTTCAAAAATCCGGTACTTGCTCTCTAGGCTTCTTCTGTTGTCAAGGCAGCAGAAGAGAGCCATCCATCCTCACAAGGGGTGAATCGCCATTCAAAGCTGCTTCACACTTGGGTGGAAGTGTGATCAGAGGATTAGCCCACAACAAAACAATTGTTTTCACAAAAAAAAAAAAGGATTTAAACAACATAAACTGGCCTCCCCAGGGGACCACAAGGTGCTCCTGAAGCAGCACGGAGAGCTACATGGCTGGGCAGCAGAAATTCTGCGCTGATAGGACACCCATACAGAATAACTTGGATGAGAGGTGAATCCAATTAACCAACCGGACTCTGCTCGATACCCACCAGCCCACTGTAAAATCCCCACCTGACATGCAGTAAAAATAAAAACTGCTAGGACAAGAGTTTAAAAAAAAAAAAAAAAGAACCAAACAGATGTAAAAGATGACTATCACCTCCTCTTGCCACCCATGCTATCCTCACTGGGATAGGCAGCATCACTGCCGCTCCACAGCAAAGCAGAAACAGACAGGGTGCAAGGGTGGACGCTAAAAATGTCTGTTAGCACACAAGAGGCAGATGAGAGCAGGTACCCTAGAGAGTGTTTGAGGAGCAGGGAGTAGCCAGGCCTTCTCTGGTCCAGTTAGCAAATCCCTATGCTTTGGAACTCGCCGTTTAATACTTGTGGGGAAGTACTTAAGTCAGCTCACAAGGACCCTATTGCTATCTGCTCATCTGCCTACTTCTCATCTCACCTCATTGTACTTTCTCCCCACGCTTCCTAGGAGAGGTTTTCCCTCCTCTCTCCTTCTCTCAAGGTCCCTTTCCAGCTTGCTTTCCCTCCATCCCCTTCAGGTAACATCTCCCAGCGCCACCAGTTCTTCCAGCTCTGCTTTAGACTGTCTGAGAGCCAACTTCCCCCTCGTCCTTCTACAAAGCGCTTTGTCTCAGTCACTCTCAATCTCCAGATGGGTAAGGAGCTGCGGATATCCAAAACCTTGCAGGCACACTCCCATTTCCAGCTCTATAACACCTTCTGTGACTCGACAAACCCTGAGTGACGCCGGCTCCCTGCTGAACCCAAAGGAGAGCGCAGGCCAAAGGCCATGCTGCAGGCCCGGCCAGACTCATTACCATTATCATTAACCACTATTTAAGCAGTAAAGTTGTGTTACTGGTGCCACACAATGCCTCAAAGCACAGCCCAAAATGCCACCCTCTCAAACCCATCCCCCTAACCCAGGGGGGACCTCTGAGTGATCCAGGAAAACCCCACAATGACTCCCAGTAACCCTCAGGACTGTGCATGAAAGAGAAAGAAGAGTAGTCTGCTGCCCACCACACCTCAATGCACCAGCAGAGCACTAGTCGAGCACCCGAGCACCCGTAACACCAGAAACAACAGCAAGGAGGAAAACACAGCCCCGAGGCCATGCCAGACACTTTAAAAAAAACAAAACAAAAACCACAGGTCAAAGCAATTCACACAACCTAAAACCAAGAATAACCCTCCTCAACTGCAATAGCTCTGCTCAGGGCTCTCACCTTAGCCTCTGTGATGAGCTCTGGAGGACTTTCTTTTGTATCCTCCTGTGCAGGTTCAGGGTCTCGGTCCGTTGTGCTTTGCACACTGGCTTCATCCAAAGCTGGCCACACATCCCCCTCTAACTCCTCCTCAGCAGAGAGGTGCCACTGCCAAGGAGACGGACAAAGCAAGGAAAGCTACTGACTCCCACTTTCATTTCTGTACTCCACAGGAAAACTTACCACCTGGAAAGGACAGTTTTATCTGAGCAATCTTTTCTGGTTATTGCTTGCTGCCTTCTGAGGAATTTCACCATGGAGAAGTGCCTTCACACAGCACAGCTGAGACAACTCAGCGTCCAGCCATTTTGCACTTAAGGGCAGAGGAGGGGGTCGAGTTAATCCTGACAAGGCAAATCTAAGATTGGACAACACAAAGGGAGTTCCCCACTGCCAAAGAGGAGTTCCCAGAAAACGCTAGCCGAGCAGTACCAAGAGTCAGACGTATTTCATCCCAGTTCTAAACACTTTGAGCAATTATTAGAGTTGATACTGATGGTGACATCAGTGATGCACCGAGGAGGAGAGGAATCGTTTCGAGCAACTAAACAGAATAGCAGAAAAGAGAGGATTACTGTTCCTGGAAAAGGATTCTAAGACCCTTCAAAACAGAAGAAAACCTGAAGGCACTTACATTCCTCTAGTCTCCAAATTGCCAGCTCTGTCTGACATTTACACACATGGATCTTGCTGCACTTAACCAGATTTTACCATAAAAATCACAATAAACTCAGATTTGCAGAGTCTCGGTCACATTCATTTCTCCCACATAAAGACGATGTTTGGGACCTTCAGTTCAGATGATGTATTGACAGTGCAAGCCCACCAATATCCAACACGTGCAGCTTATAGTTTCCCTAGCCCAGACACACAGTTGGCTAAAATAAAACCTGGCTAAAATGACCGCTTTACAAGTTACCGACATTACAGTAACTCTTACGTTTTTACGTTTCAGAGGAATGTCAGAAAAACAGCCCTGGAGCCGGCCCACTGCTGAACACTTCAACAGCTGACAGTTACTTGGCGTCAGTAGTAAAATGTGTCATGAAAAAACTACAATTTAAATCACACAAAAGTAGAGAGAGTGACCTGTAAAACAATACCCCTGGTGTTTCTAACGGTACCGTGCTAGACTGCGCTCAAGACCTGGATTTTACTCCCTGCTTAACCCCTCTGTTCATCATTCTTTTTCATCCATTAAATAATAGCAAAGGGCTCCTCTCTTCAACCTGCTCTGAAATCAAAGGCGTACAGCAGTATCCAGACCTGAGTATCGGTCGCTTTTAGAGTTAACTTTTAAAAAAAACTCCAGTTGTGTACAACTTTAACCCCTGTAACAATCAAGACTGCAAATGGATTCCTTTCGGAGAAGTTTAAAATGAGCAAGACCCTTAAGGCAAACAAGACATCACTAGTTCTTCTGGTCCTTTCCCACACGTAAATGACACTCCGAGTTATTACACATCCTTTGCCAAACCCCAGAGACACTAGAGGAGACCACACCACCTCTTGGCTCCTGGGGTGCAAACTAGAAAACTGCTAAGTCAAACTCATCTCAGGGATCTGGTACTGGTCTGAGTTCTTGGAGTCCATTCTCCCTCTAACTCAAAAACGACGGTGCACATGGAAGGTTGGAGAACTCACTGAGCACAGACTCCCTGAAGTCTGCAAAGGGATCAGAGGTCAAGCAGAGACGGACGTATTTATGGTCCACGTGTAATTGTTGTTACGTCACGGTTCTGCTTGCTTTTTATAAAAGCAAAGGAAAAAAAACCACTCCACAAGACACTGCATAGGACTAAGCCAACACATGTACTGATCCCTGGAGCCAATTCCACTGAACGATAGTCACACCGCAGCCAAACTCTCACCTGTTCCCACAGTTCATCCTCATCCAGCTTCGAGCTTGCTATGTCACTATTTACGTTCAAAGATTCCTGCTGCGAGCGAAGGTGTGGCTCCACGGGTTCAGCATTCTCCTGCTTTCTGCTGGGCTCAAGATACAAGGCTGAAGGATTCACTTCCTCAAATCCCTACGAACAAATAAAACCCCAACAGCTGAGTCAAGAAAAGTAAGTTGTCACCACCATAAAGAATAAAAAGAATTCTAATGGGTTTTACAAAGAAGCACACCACCCACAAGTGGTGTGAGCTCTGAATTCTTGTAGAAATTGTCTTACTAAGAAAATCAACTCCCTCCAGCAATAAAATCACCCAGCAATAGCCCCCTACCTGCTAAATGGAACACGCACACGCAAAAAGACAATTATTGGATTTAATCCTGCCAAAATACGCATTCTGCATCTACTAAACGAAACAACAGATACGAGCACTCCGGGCTGCAAAGCCTGACTTTCTGCTGAGATACAAAACTGTTGCAGCACCTTTCTAAAGGTTTTCGTATCCACAGACTTCTTGCTGAAACGGAGCTGAGACATTCAGGCAACACTGATGGGCCTAAATCATAAATGCTCTCTGTGCTGGCTCACAGCTTCCATCTCTGCTCAAGGCACAACATGCAATCTACCCTGGTTACACCGTCCAGCACTATACATGTCACTGGCAAAGAAAGAGACTTTGTAAGCCAAGACCATATCTATAATTCAGTTTAACGGCACAACCAATCTCCGGGGCCTAGAGCAGGAAAGGCCAAAATTATTTATTTAACTACCCTGTTCCTCACTCAACTGCCCGTGCCACTGGCTAGCAGAAAAAATGGACATCAGACTGGATATCAGACAAAAAAATTTTCACAGAAAGGGTCATCGGGCACTGGTAGAGGCTGCCCAGGGAGGTGGTTGAGTCACTGTCCCTGGAGGTGTTTAAAAGACAGGTAGACAAGGTGCTCAGGGACACGGTTTAGCGGCAGATAGGAATGGTTGGACTCTACCATCCAACCTGGCAATTCTACGATTCTATGCAGCGCTACTTGAAGCCAGACAGTAACATCTAATGGACTTGCTCTCATGGTCTGGATGACTCGGAGGCCTCAACTTATGACTAACAAAACCTACCGGAATTAACAATGTTTAGAAAAGTTACAAATACAACTCCTCAATTCCATCCCAGCTTGGCCTCATGTTCAGAACACCTATTCTCCTTTTCTGCAATATTAACAAGCTAATCCACTTTAAAAATCCGTACCGAAACCTTCTAATCCACTCTTAGAAGTCACGATGAAAAGAGTTTGTTCTGCTAAACCAGAACATCTCTGCTGTATCATCGAATTCCACCTTACCCAAAAAGAAAGCTGTCACCATAGACACCGTGGGATACAGCCCCAAAACAGTAAATTGCAGGGAAGCAGGGAATACCGGTTTTGCTCTTCACAAAACTACCTGCTTCAAGGTAAAGATCTCTCCACTACAGGCACCCAACCAATCCTTTCCCTGCCTTTCCTGTCAGAAGCACACGCCTCCCTCCTGACCTGGGAAGGAACCTTCTTCCCACAGATGTCAGCACATCCCCTACTGCTCAAGACAGCGTGGAAGTAGATATCGTCCTTAGTGGCCGCGTCACACAGGAAGAGATGACAAATGCCATTCACATATTCATCCACGACGCCCACAAGTAGCTTGGAATCACACAGCTTCTTGAATAGGAGAATCTCATCATTGGACCGTGAACCCTGAAGAAGAAACGAGAATGTTGAGTTACTATAAACAGATCAACATCCAATGCCCGAGATTTGTCCTTGTGAGTACTTGTCAAGAAGGCAGTGAAGCCAGGTCAGGCTAGGGACAAATACAGGGAAGTCAGGCAGACAAGCTTCCCAGCACTGAAGTAAATCAAACTACCCCAAGGCCGCAGTGCTAGGCACACTGGGAAGCCCTTTCACCCTAAACGTCTGTTTTCAAACACGCTTCAATGGTGTTCACCGCTCATTTTTACCACAACTGCCTAAAATATTGTTGCGCCTTTCTTTTTTAATTTCTGGAATCACATAATTAGAGACTTTAAAAGTGTCAGGTTTTGGAAACTGCTAAGCTTCACTGCAAAGAAAATTGTGATTCTTTAACCCTCAAAAAAACAGAGGAAATAACTTTTTTAAAATAATCTCTTTACAACGCAGAAGAATCAACCGTGCTCATGCGCTTTCCTTCAGAGACTGTATTTCTCAGGTGTCTTGACCAAGAGGCTTCCCAGCACGGAGGAACTTTTTTTATGACCTCTATAATCCTTTGGCTACGCTGACTGCATCAAACCAACTCACTCAAAGAAAGCTCTGTCACAGAAGACAGATTTAAAACAGAGGCCTGGAGCTAGCAAGACTTCAGAAGGACCAGGGAGAACTACCGGCAGGGGAAGAAACAAGTCTGTTCATTTGCTTAACGGCAGCTATCTGTTTCTGCAACAATATGAGCAAGAATACTCTGACTGGAAGGAAAACAGACAGCGGAAGAGCAATCCCCTGCAGAGACAGACACTTAGGCAGTCACACTCCGCTGAACATAACAGCAGCAGGACCCAAATTATTCCAAAGGTTTGCCCTTGTCAGGAGAAAAAGCCAACCTCGACTTGATGGCTGTCACGCATACGTCAAAGAAAACTGCATGTGAGCACGTACCCCCACGGGTTTTACCCACGCCAAGGAACACGGGATGGCCTCAGCAGGGAGCTTCAAGTAGCACCGCCTACAACGCAAAAAAAACCAAAACCTGTTACAGGAGTAAAGGAGCAAAACCAGGCAGAAGAGCAGAACTTCCTCCTCTTCTGGGTTTTAAGATCAGCTTAGGAATAGAGAGGCACATATCGCATTTTGTGCTTACGAATAAAGCCCGACAGCAGCTTTGGAAAACACTCCGTAGCCAGAGAAGGGGCACAGCAGAAATAGCAATAACAACCGGTCCCTTACGCCTTCCCTTGCCCAAGCATCCTCTCCTCATAACCTCTTTTGATAAGAAAGTTATGGACAGAGAAAAATCACTTTTGAAACACAGAATGCCTACGGCCAGGCATGAATAGAGGCAAATGAGAGGGCAGAAGCAAATATGGGGAAGGTACTGAATTACAGAGGAGAACGAGTACCTCTGACACCACAAATGCTCCCAACTGGGAGGATGTCTGTTCAAGAGATGTTTACGTCCATTCACAAAACTCAGGGAAGAGGATTAGGGAGCTTGCTCGAAAGTGACAGAAAGGGGCAAGAGTGAATAAAGGAAGAGGAAAGGGTTTAGCCCACAGCGATGATAAGCAAAGGGCTTGGAGTGATCTGCACCGCAGATCTTGTTCTTAACGTCACCTCACGCATTAACATGTAAGCGAGGAAGTACCTGCAAGGCACTGCTACGGGAAAAAAAAATCCAAATAGACACTTTCTAGGAAACCTGCGTGGTGGGATGTCTTCCTGGAGAGTGACAGGCCCAGCAGCCTCACCCTCATCCCTGGGAAGGCGATGGAACAGCTAATCCTGAGAACCATTTCCAGGCAAATGAAGGACAAGAAGGTAACTGGGAAGAGTCAGCATGGATTCACCAAGTCACACTTGAGTAACCTGCCAACTTGCTAGGATGAAACGACTGGCCTGGCAGGTGAGGGGAGAGCAGTGGTGTTGTACACCTTGGCTTCTATTAGGCTTTTGACACCATGTCCTGTAAGGTCCTCAGAGAGAACCCAGTGAAGCACGGGGACTGAGTGTGCAGACAGCGAGGTAGACAAAGAACTGGCCCAAGGGGCAGGCCCGGAGCATGGCGATCAGTGTTGCACTGCTTCGTACAGCTCTGCTGGAGGCCAGGAACTAGCAGCGAACCTCAAGAGTCAATACTAGGTCCAACACTGCTCAACATCCTCGTTAATGATCTGGATGGTGGGGTAGAGTCTACCTACAGCAAGTCTGCTGATGATCTCAAACTGGGAGGAGCGGCTGATATGCCAGAGGGTCATGCTGCCATTCAGAGGGACCTCGGCAGGACAGAGAGAAGGGGCAGACAGGAACCTCGTGAAGTTCAACAAAATCCTGTCCTTGGGGAGGGTACTGGAGAGGTCATGGAGTCTCCACCCTGGGAGATAGTCAAAAGCCTTCTGGGCACAGTCCTGTGCAGCCTGCTCTAGAGAGCCCAGAGAAGCTGGAGAGGATGTCCTCCAGAGGTCACTTCCAACCTCAACTATTCTGCGATTCTGCCACCCATGTGCCATTTACTTACTTGAGGAACCTCAGGCGAGACCTTCGGATGATTCCCAGGTTTCCGTAATCTGCGTAGAACACCTCTGCTTCTTGGTCATTGATCACGCGGTGGATGATAACGCGGTACCACCATTTTGAGACCGTTACACAGCAAAGCTGTCCAGGACGTACTGAAGACTCAGGCATGACAGAACGATCAGAAACAAGTTTACTCAAGTAACAATGTCTGCCAGAGATCACAATGAAAAACTGTGCTTGGTAGGGCGCAGGAGATGGATAAACAGAAATACACTTCAGGGTTCAGAAGAATCCTCATTTCTCAAAGCCTCCACGAGACGGATTTTCAGGAGTTGTTCTAATAGATAGTTTATGTTTCTGTTCTACTTAAACCAAGTGACAATAAATACACAAACCTAAACTTTTAACATTTAAATTGTATTCTTGGGGTCCAACAAAAAGTTAACTAATGGGCGCTAATCAGCGACTAAATACAGCCATTCTAGTCGTTCACTTTTAACATTACCCTGACTTGGCACAGGGCTTCTTACGAGCCAGGTTCCGGAGTCCTGGCTTACACACACAGTACCTGTCTGCAGCCTGCGACCACACGTTTGCCCCACGGACATCCAGTATTTACTTTGGCACACGACTAACAACAACTGCAGCGTAGTGGAAGAGTCCCAAACGCACAACGTACCTGACAGACAAACCCACTGATGGGGTTTTGCTTTCAAATATAGATATGACTAACGCTTATTACCTGCTGCTTTTGGTAAGTGCTGGAGATGGAAGTAAAAGCCTTAACCAAGCACATCAGCAATAGCAATGTCAACAATACAGAACCCTCAAGTTCCTTTCCACAACTTTTCCAGGCTTTTAAAGTTTAAGGCCGTCTAGGACACAGCCAAACTATTAGCGATACTTACTGCTTGCTAGATAAAAGGAATGGGGAAGCATTATGATTATGTGATTTAGTACGGCACTGGCATCTCCACATCCAGAAGTCAAGCCTGTAGTGACGGTAACAAACAGCCGGGTGCCCTGTTCCCTCAGTGCAAATACCCAGGTAATAGCACAGAATCAGCATAGCACGTCCTCAACTCATCTCAAACATCATATCCTGGAGTTTATCGGATGTTTCTGCGTGGCACGCTTGGATGTAGAACCGGCTAGGAGAGATTATACATTCCACAAAGACTCCCACCAAACACAAGCGCTCCAATGGTGGGAAACCGCAAAGGCTTCTGTCCTGAACAGCATCAGGGGGAATTTCTGGAGTCGTTGCCAGATTGAAGATTGACAGCTTCAAATCTAAATCTTGACACTACAAAGGGACAAGAGGAAAGTAGCGCTCAGAAGTCTTGCTACGCCCTGAACACACATAACTGGCCTCTGCATTAAGGTAAAAAAGTAGTTCTGCTTTCCTGGGAACCCATGAATTACTGAAGATCAGAGAATCCCAACAAATAGCGCAAACTCGGATTAAAACTGTCCCTGGGATCCTAACACCTATTTTCACACCCTCCACCTTCCTTCTCTCTTTCCTCCCTCCTGTGTAAAGAGGGGTGCAACAAAAATACCTTCCTCATATTCCTTCAAGGAATAAAGAAGAGGAACCGATGACACGTTATGTATTTAGACAAAGATATTGAATGGCTACTGATAAAGAGAAAAAAAAAAAATCAAAAACTCACACCAAAAAAACCCACCCGCTTGTTGGATTTTACCCCAAAGATGCTGTTTCTATCTTCTGTCCCCATGAAAGAGCACATGACTGAAGTAGAAAAACTATCTGAAAACAATTCAAGACACAGAAGGCACAAATGCATCTCACACACACCAGAGCTATTTCCCAAAAGATAAAAACATACAAACGCTACAAATCCTATTCTTTTCTCATTCTAGGCAAATTTGTACATCAGTTCTTGGCACAGCTTGCAATTTTGCATCATTCTTTAGCTGCTGTAAACTTTATTCCACTTGAACCAGCGTGCATGGAAACCTTAATCAGACATCAGCTACTTTCACTGCCTCCAGAGATTCGGTTTGTGCCAACAAACAGCACTCCTCCAGCGTCCAGAAGTCAAAACTATTCCAGTTTTACTCATTGTGAATATGCTACGAGTTACCACTGCATCACACACCAGACAACTTACAGGAAATTTGTCTTCCAGCACACCCCACTGCTTACACGGCTACAGTCAACCGAGAGACAATACTAGCCCTTCGAACCGTTTTTTAAAAAAGCAGATTAGAGTCTCTCCTGCAGACTGAGCGAGGAAGAACACCCTTGAATTCTTTTTGTTAAAAACTTTGACTAAAACATTGAGTTAACCAGGCAGTTAACATTTTTGAGTTAAAGAGTACCTGAGGGAATTCTTGCCTGAGCAGCAGCAGCACCTCTAAAATCCCCTTACATTTCATGGATTTCCTCCCAGAAGTGCCAGTCAACAGTGATATTGCCAAGGGACAGGTTTGCTCCATGAAAGCTCCTCACGTCAGACTGTTACGGGCACACGTGATGTTTATCACGTAGTTCACACGTTGGCAGAGACAACAGACACTTCTTTGAAAGACGTAGAAATGTCTACTTAAAAAACACCTTCACAAAATAGCAAGAAAATTATAAGAAAAAGGTAAACAACCGAACACACTGTAAAACTAGCCCTAGAAGAGGCACGGCTCGTAAGACTGGCTAACTCCTTGCCTTAAGCCAGAGCGGCAGCTGCCAAGAGTGGTGTGGATGACAACTTTCCTTCTGCTCGGCACGGCAAGAAAAAGCTGCCAAGAGCAGCAGCTCTATATATTTGACCCTTCTCGGGGCCGAGCAGATTGACTCGGCCCTTGTCCCTCATTTGTCCCTTACAACGCTTCCGCTATTGGCGTCTCATCACCAGATACTTCCATACCTTACAGCAGGCCAGGAATCAGGTCGCATCTTTCCCCTCGACTTGGCAGCATCTTGAAATCTTGGTTCACTGCCTACCCAAACACATTCCAGCTCACTTTCCTCCTCTCTAGGGCACTTTTAAAACAAACCAGCAAAACTGGTGCTTCATGGCAAACACGAGTTGTACAAACACGTTCCAAGACTCGCCCTGCTAGAATCTTTAAACAGATTCCCTTTGCGACACATAAGATGAAAAAAAATGGGGCTACGTGGACCATCTCTCTCCCTTTTCTACCCTTCCCACAAGCAGACTTTGTTTGATCTAGGGAAATTCCCCACGAACTTCATCCCACCAGACGACAAGGTCTTATCAGAAGAGTCTGCCAAAGTTTTCTAAAGGGTATGTTTCTTGAAACACCGCAGAAAGTCCGACTCGTAGCCCTAAGCTTTCAAGTTCATTAAGTGAACAGCACACCAAATTCAGAAAGAATCCCTGCAACCCTTTCCCTGTCTAGGTACTCCAACTGTACAGTTGTGTAGAACCACCAGATGAGCTTGGCAGAGGAAATAATTCGCAGCAGGAGAACTTTCCTGAGAAAACAAAGGCCTAAAGATGCTCAAAAGAGGAAAAAAAAATAGAGGGGGCACAAAGAAATTCTCCCAAGCAGGTCTGGCAGGTCAGAGCCTCTGTACTTCTCCATCCCTTTCTAAAAATACATTGCTAAACCACAACAACAGCAACAAAACTTTCAAGTCCAACCAAAGAGCAGAGTGGCAACGACAGCACTGAGGTCTCCAAGGACCATTCCTCAGCTCTGCCACGTAGCTGCTAGACACTTAAACCCATGCTACTGCAGCAGGGGAAATGCCACACAGCTACTCTCAGAAGAAGGCTATTAAGAACACAAAAAGAATTGTCTCCACTCTTATTGGGGAACAAGATTATGCTTTACTGGCTTTGGATGATCTCCAACAGAGATCTCAAGACCAGAAAGAGACAAGAAAAAGACCTAGGCTGGAGGGCACATAGAGTTATATATCAGGTCAGTATGACTCTGGTCACCTCCAGCCTCATCTAAACTAGGTACAATTTTTTTTTGGAAGCAACAGTGCATCAACAATACAAACCAAGCAAAAACAAAAGCAGTGAAAAAAATTATCACCCCCTGGACGAAGACATGACAAAGCTACAGATCACTCATCCTGCCACTTACTTGTTTGAGGACATCACTCATATCTAGTGCTTGTCCTTCCACCGGCTCTGACTTCTCTTCTGCCGGCAGGTGAAACCACTTGGCATCACGGATGGGTTCCAAAGGAGGCATCTCAATTGCAGGTGCAGCTGTAAAGAGAGTTTAGTTGTTATTCTTTATTTACATATTAAGCAGAAGGAGAATACACCTGGCCATGAAAGCGTACAAGTACTAGTGCCATTTTCCTCATCTCTTGTAGCACCCACAGTCACGGGGATTTGCTTGAGAGGCATCCTTCGCCGTACTAATAAATTCAAGCAAAATAAAACACACTTGCTCTTGCAAGCATGACAAGGGCTAAATAAATTCCTAGAATGATGCTAAGAAAAGTCAGGCATTTGGCAGGAACCTTATGCAATCCTCTGCTTTCTCTCATAGTTGTTAGGGGAACGCTGAGGATATCTACAGGCTCTTCTTCAGAGAAGCAGTATAGCTATGCCTTTCAGATTAGTGCTTCAGCCTCAAAAAGCGCATCTGGAAGGCTTTACCAGCCTGCGGAGCCGACGTGCCAGAGATCCTTCTAGTTTTATTACCTGTTGCCTGGAATTACTAGAAATTCCAGTCCTATACACGCATTCAGAAAGGGCCTTAACATCCCTTCTTTCACCTCGCACTGAAAAACAGTGGCAAACTGCAGAAAACTTCCAGTTAAGCTCTCTGCTACCACAACAACACCCTTGTAACAGCTGCTTCTACAGTACCTCGCAGCCCTTCTGCGCTAAAGCCTAGGGAAACCAGGACTACGACAGCTACTGGAAAGGCAGCAACATCACTTGAAACACAGCTGCTTGGCAGCTACATACTTCCAGTTAAATAATACCCTCCCTCACCTTCTGGCATCTCTTTGTGCGCCCCACCGTGCGGCACCTCTTCCTTCGCTGTCTCACCTTCCAGCTACTTCCTCAGTCGCTGGCAGGACGGGAGCACTGGCTTTGCGAGGGAGACACTTTGTGTTCCTAGAGGGAAAAGCAGCACGTGCCTTCACAGCATCATTCTTTCGTGACTTAACACTTTCCTCCTGCCTGGCAACCAGTTTTGCAATACCTCTGGTGGTCTCATCTGCAATGGCTACCAAAGAAAGAAAGAAAGAAATTATGAGATTACCAAGACAGCAAACTACTGAAAGCTTTATACAAGCAAAGGTCCTCCTCTTTCCTATTCTCCCCACCCTCTTCAGAAGCAGGCGTGTCTTTCAAAACCAATCACACTAGATCGCATTTCCAACAGGGTAACTTTTACTCTCCCTTTGTGAACTGAAATGAACCAGATGAAACAGCCAAGAACCAACCTGCACCCTCATCCCTAGAAATCCAGATCCAAGCAGAAAGGTGGGTCCAATTCTTCGATACAGGATCACAAAAGGAAACTCATCTGCTGCAAGTTTTGTTGGGAAAATGATAAAAGTTCTTTGATACAGACTGAACTTCCTATAGAAACGTTACTGCACTTTCTAAACCAAGAGCAGAGTGCAAAATGTACAAAAAGAACTGGAAGCCTCTGTTATTTTCCAGGAGGAAGGAGGAGAAAAGTACAAAAAGGCAGATTAAGACACAGTAAGAAACATCAACGGCAAAAAAATTAAACAGAGCTGTATGAGAAAAAGAGTGACAGAGATACGTGACCTACAGCTCTGGCAACTCATTCTGCACCTCCTGGTTTTAGAGCATCGCTTCATACCAGTATGAGGTTCCAAACAACTCCTCCACTTTTACGGAAATAAAACCTCACCTTTGAGGATAAACGTGCCTTTCTCCTGAGGACAGATTCAGACAACGTCAGGCATTTTTGCCACCAGCTCCAAGGTGGATTGGAAGCCCAGGTCACGTAGAGGGAGAGGTTTGCCCATCATGGCCATGTACTCCCCTCTCCAGCTGTGCTGGGGTTAAACCCTCTTTATCGGTAATAAGCAGCGACCTCACCTCCTTCTTCCAGGCGCGGGGTCTCCTTGCTCTGTCCTACGTGCCCCCTTGCCCCTCGCAGAGCTCCCTGCATCCCTAATCCCCCTGTTAGCAGAATAACAAACACATAACCACACTAGGAGGTTATATGTGGTGCTTTATTTCGAGGCCCCGGGAACCAGGGGTACGCACCCAGATCTGGTTCCAAAGACCGTCACATCGCGTCCGCTTTTTATTCTCTAAAAGTTTTGCAATCTATTGTATATTCAACAGGTTACTTCATTATCTAATACATATGCATAGGTAGGTTACTTCATCGCCTTATTGCGACATCAGTCTCTATTGCGCCTGTGTAGCCCCCCTCTGGTGGTCGTCCTGATGAAGTAAGTAGTCTTCCTCAGATGAAGTAAGTAGTCTTCCTCGCATTGTCTTTATTACTTCTTGTTCTTTTGGCAAACTCGTCGGTTTTTCTTGGCTGGACCCGCACTTATCTCCACTTGACCGCTCAGGCATATCTTTCTTGCCTCCTGAAACCTATTCTTCTGTCTTTCACAAGATTTATGATGGTCTTCTGGCTGTTGCAGGTGTATGTTCTACTTGGGTAGGGTAGTTAATACGTACTTTTCCTAAGCACACCTGGATCCTATTTGTTGCATGAGGTCCTTTGAGCAAGTACCTCGGGGTCTGTTGCTAGGATACGTTAAGAATCAACAGAATCATGCAATTTTACATTCAGTCTTAGTTCTTGATTAGTCGATGATCAGTGTTTATCCTACTTTAAGTGTAACTTTCCTAGCACCCCCTGTGTCCCAAGTGGGAAACACTCATTCACTGGTAAAACCTTGAAAAGGATCAAGTCTTTGAGGCAAAGGCAATAACATTTTTGTTTTACAATTTGGCGCTGAATTGGATGCCCTTCTAGGAAAAGGCCTCACGCTTTACAAAAGCAGTGGGTATATATACTAGTTTTAGGCAAAGAATAGTGTAAATCCTCAAAGAATGAAACGGAGGCAATGGCATTGCTGGACAGTGAGCAGCAAGAGGGAGGTATGGATTATGGAAGGGGAAGGGCTGGAAAGCTGTGGGCTCTTTGACCCTGTACGGCCACAGAATAACTCCGCACGGTGAGTGCCATCGCACCCGCCTGGCACAGACACAGTTTTCCTTGGGGTGAGACACGGGAGACCCCAGCCAGCCTCACAGCCTCCTGGTGCTGTAGAGCTAGAGTGATCACGCAGGTTCTTGGGATGTGAACCTCCCTCCAGACCTGCTGGCTCTGCAGAGAGCTCCAAAGGCAAAGGGGCAAGAAGGGAAGAGCTGGAGAAGATCTAAGTGGGAGACGTGCAGTGTTGGGTAGCAACATACAGTGAGCAGCCCAAGCACTGTGGCTGAGAGGAGCTGGGAAGCCATAGCCAGGGTCCTCAAGGTTATAAAAGGTTACAACGACTCTGTTGTGTTATGCAAATTAGGAAGGTAACTGTTGAAGGCGGCTAAAGTTAAACAAGTTTGTAAAAGCAGAACGAACCCTAAATAAAACGGCTTCACTTGGATCACATTGATCGGTGTGTGTCGTCCTGTATTTTCTTCCGTCAAATGGCGCCCGAACAGGGGCCCTCAGGCGGCCTGCCGAAGGTGCCTTGAACGACTGAAGACGCGGCAGAGGGTATGGAAAAGCCGGCCGTAGGTGAGTGCTGTCCCCGGCACTCGGGAAAAAATTTTCAAGGGCTGCGCAGCTTAAAGAATTGAGGAAACTCGCCACTGGCCAGGCGAGCAGCCGGGGAGGAGATGGGGCAGGCGCGGACAGAATCTGTGCAGAAGCTCCTCCAACATGTGCTCTCCGTGAGAGGAATTACTCACGGAAAAGCTGCCTTGCAGTCTATGTTAACATGGGCTCATCAAAGCGGTGTTGTTACAACGACCACTGCCCTGTTCGAGGAAGAAATTGGGAGAGAATGGGACAGAGACTGTTTGATGAATGCTCGAAAGGAAATAAGAGCCTTTGGCGGTGTCTTACTCTTTGGCGGTTAGTTAAAGAGACGTTGTGTGATATGAAAGTCAAGCGAGAAGTTGCGGCATCGGCTTATGCTGCTCTGCATAGGAATCAAGAGAACAGTGGTGGTTCATTTGCATCTGCATTATCGTTCCGTGAAAGTAATTTACCCACGTAGGCACCACCACCACCACCACCTTCCAAAGATTGGCCTTCTCCTCCATTTCCCCCAGTGGAAGAACATGAGGAGGTTCACGCTACCGAAGGTGAGGGACGTAAAGGTCCTCCTTGGCCTCCTCCTCCAGAAAGTCCTTCAATTAATTCCTTAGAGGATTCGTTTAGTGAGGACTCTGAACATCCTGTGTCGCCCTCTCCTGAGTGCTCCAATTTCAGACAAGAATTTGGTAAACTGCTGGCAAAGCTGGAAGAAATTCGACTTCGCCAGGAAAAGGAGAGCCCTCCACCTGAACCACCTCCCGATCGCCCAGGAATGCAGCCACGGCCTGACCCGACTGCCCCGGCTCTGCCACCGATGGGGTTTGATACCGGGACTGGGGGGACCAGGTGGCGGGGGCCGGGAGCGCGTTCGCAGGGGGTAATTAGGGACACGGTTCTAGAAGGGGTAACTGTGGAAGCGTATCCTGTATTGTTAAATACACAGACAGGGGCGAGTGAATGGGAACCATTCGATTGGAAATTACTAAAAGAAGTCAAGGCTGCTTGTACGCAATATGGTTTGCAATCACCATTTACACAGGGTTTATTAGATTTTACATTTACGGGTCATACCCTTTGTCCTGCAGATATTCGGCAACTAGTTCTGTTACTATTATCCCCATCTCAGCGCCTTGCCTTTTATCAAGCTTGGGAACATCTGTGTGCTCAGGAAGCGGCAAAAGTACGCCAGCAAGGGGATCCACTTTATGGTGTTCAAACTCAAATGTTAATGGGTGCAGGACTTTGTAGTAGAACTGATTGGCAAGCTAATTTGAGTAACGAAGTTTTGGAGCTTGTTGCAGTTTTGGCCCAGAGAGCGCTTTACAGTGTAAAAGAGGAGAAGCCGAGTCCACCCTTTACGTTAATTCGGCAAGGACCGGCTGAACCATTTGCGCAATTTGTGGATCGATTGCATATTGCTATAGATAGAAATCCGGAATTGTCAGGGGAAATGAAACCAAAAATGTTAGACATGTTGGCTTTTGATAATGCTAATGAAAAAACTAAGCGAATTTTGGCTACCCTGCCGAAACAGGCAACTACTGCACAATATTTAGAGGCTATGGAAAGAGTGGCTGTGCAAGATCAGGCTACGGTTATGGCTGCAGCTATTAGAACTTCACTAAAAGAAAAAAATGAGAAATATGATAAACGGGACAAAACGTGTTTTAATTGTGGTAAAGCTGGCCATTTTTACAGCCGATGCCGTGCTCTGCGCCGACAATTTAAATTCAACAGAAAACGGTGCAGTAATTGTCTGAGTTCTCTCCACACTACTGCAGCTTGTAGAAATTCAGGAAAGCGATTGATGAGCGCAGGACGATCCCCCCGCGCGCCGACACAAATGCAAGGGACACCTCAGGGTGTTCGGACCGCTGCGCCACCGCTACAACCAGCAGTGCAGGAGTGTGTGAATCACAGAAATCACGAGGTTAGAAAAGACCCACAGGATCCCTGCCCCTCCCATGGCTGCGGCGGCTCGATGCTGCAACAGCTTCACCGGGCACTCGGGAAACTTCTGGCCTCCTCAAGAAGTGGCTCGGAGGGAGGCAGCCCTGCTCTGAGGCTTTGCTTCCCAGAGCTCCCTGCTGAGCCCCACAAGGAGTCCAGCCACGCGCCCAAAGCAGATCCAGGCTACGATCCTACAGCTCTTCACTAAGTTTGCTACAGCTCTAAGCCAATTCCATTCCGAAGGAGTAAGGTACAAAGCAAAAAACCAATTCAACAACCGGCTTGAGGATCCCATTGATCCCACGTTTTGGCAGCGAACGCTTGCTCTCCTCAGCCAGAGTGTGCACAGGCATAAACCCCAAACCCTCAGCTTGCTGAGAAACACAGCGAGCAGAGTCTGTGAGGGAAGAGCCGGGAACAGCAGCCCCCAACTGTCTGGGGCCGGGCGGGTGCCAGTCGATCGCTGCTGGCGTGCAGATGGAGCAGGAGCAGGAGTGGGCCTGGCAACAGCAATAGATACGGTGCTGACCACTTCAGGTGGGGTATTGAGAGATTCAACAGAAAAAGGACCATTGGGGCATGGACTGAGTGCTTTATGAATTGGGCGATCTTCTGTATCTCAGAGGGGAACTTTTGTCGTTCCTGGATTGATTGACTCAGATTATACTGGAGTCATAAAAATTATGGTATACACCTTAACCCCACCGGTAACTATTTTGAAAGGTACAAAGATAGCTCAATTAGTTCCGTTTCAAGCTCAGGTACCGAATGTTATGCCTAATCAGAGAGAGGATAAGGGATTTGGTTCTACAGGGCTTCCTCAAGTTTTATTGGCAATAGATATTTCAAAAGGAAAACCAGAAGAAAAAGTGTTGTTAAAACATCCTAATGGTTCTTCGGTCTCTCTGATTTTCTTAGTGGATACTGGAGCTGATGTTACTTTAATTCCCTTGCATTTGTGGCCTCAACAATGGCATTTGGTTCCTGCTGCGACTAATATAGTGGGTGTGGGGGGAATGCAAACTACAATGATAGCTCGGGATAAAATTGCATTTTATTTTAAAGATGGGACGTCAGTTTCAACACGATCATATGTAATCAACTTGCCGGTAGCATTATTAGGTCGAGATGTGTTATCTCAAATGGGAGCCCGATTGGTATCAAATTTTGGGGAGCGACCACTGATGAGCAGCCGGACAAGCCCCTATTAAAGCTCACATGGCTTGTTAAGTCCCCTGTGTGGGTAGCTCAGTGGCCGCTATCTCATGATAGGCTGCAAATAGTGAAACAATTAGTTGATGAGCAATTAAAGGCAGGACACATAGTGCCTTCAACTAGCCCATGGAATGCCCCAATTTTTACTATTCCGAAAAAGTCGGGAAGATGGCGTCTGTTACATGATCTTAGAGCCGTTAATGCTGTTATGCAGGATATGGGAGCGTTACAACCTGGTTTGCCATCTCCAGTAATGATACCCAAAGACTGAGATTTGTTTATAGTGGACTTGAAAGATTGTTTTTTCACAATCCCATTACATCCAGAAGATTCAGAAAAATTTGCCTTCTCGGTTCCGGCTATTAACAAGCAGGAGCCTGCAAAACGTTTTCAATGGGTAGTATTGCCCCAAGGTATGAAAAATTCTCCAATGATATGTCAAAATTTTGTTGCTTGGGCTTTGCAACCTTTTAGGCAAAAATATCCCTTTTTATTAGTGTATCATTATATGGATGATATACTAGTAGCTGGGGAGCAATTGGAAATAGATCAAGTATGAACAGATTTGGTATATATGTTGGAGCAAAAGGGTTTGAAAATAGCTTCGGAAAAAATACAAAAATCATCTCCATGGAATTACTTGGGGTGGCAGATAACCAATAATGCAGTGAGACCCCAGAAAGTGACTATACATACTAACATAAAAACATTAACTGATGTCCAAAAATTAATGGGAGATATCCAGTGGGTTCGATCACTGACAGGGATTACAAATGATGCTCTTCAACCATTAATGGATTTATTGGGAACCACTTGTTCAACAAATGATAAACGGCATTTAAATAGTAATCAGAAAAGAGCATTGGATAAAATAGTGGAAAAAATCTTAACAGCTAATGTTGTCCGTTATATAGCAGATAAACCTTTAGAATTAATTTTGATTAATTCTGGCCAGGAACGGAAACACCCATTATGTCTTTTGGGACAGACAGAACAAAAGTTTCAAATCATAGAATGGATATTTTTACCGTATCAACCGAAAAATACTATAACCACTAGACTTGAGCTGTTTGGTCAATTGATTATGAAGGGCAGGAAAAGATGTTTGGAATTGTCTGGGACTGAACCTTCACGAATTTACCTGCCAATTAATAAGGGATATTTGGATTGGCTTATGGAACATTCAGAACCTATTAGGATTGCATTAGCAGATTTTATGGGAGAAATCAACAACGCATACCCGATTAGCAAATTGATTCCTTTGATGCAAAACAAACCTTTGAACAGATACCGATGCGATCTGAAACGCCAGTGAAAGGCATTACATTTTTTACAGATGCAGGAAAGAAATCTGGTAGGGCTGCTATTACCTGGCAAAAGCGAGGACAATGGAACCAGAAGTTAATATTTACACAGCCGGGTGATTCATTACAAACTATGGAGCTACGAGCAGTGGTTTGGGTATTTCAACAATATACATCACAGCCTATTAATATAGTTTCTGATTCATTATATGTTGTAGGTACTGTTTGTAGAATAGAACGGGCTATGATAGAAGTTAAAAATGCGGTTTTGTATGCTTTACTGTTACAATTGCTGTACCTGTTGGAACAACGAGAGCATAAGTATTTTATTACTCATATACGAAGCCATCAACCTAATAACGACAATTTAATATTCCTCTGTCTGATGCACAAGGTATAATCAATTCTTGTCCAGATTGTCAAAAACAAGGTATGGGGTTAGGATTTGGAATAAACTCCAGAGGGCTTCAAGCCTTACAATTATGGCAAATGGAAGTGACCCATATTCCAGAGTCTGGGCGATTGAAATATGTGCATGTCTCAGTAGATACTTTTTCTATGGCCATATGGGCCACGGCACAGACCGGGGAATCTGCAAAACACGTAATTAAACACATGTATGCTGCTATAATGGCATTAGGGGTACCTCAAATGCTAAAAACAGATAATGGGCCAGCTTATGTCTCTCAAAAATTTAAACGTTTTTGTGTTCAATGGGGAATCCGTCATACTACGGGTATCCCACATTCTCCAACGGGTCAGGCAATCATTGAGCGTTCTCATGCAACCTTGAAGTCCCTTTTGCAAAAACAAAAAAATCCTCCTTTTTGGGAGGAGATGTATTGCCCCCTAGTAAAAGAATTCACTGGGAGCGCTGGGAGTCCCGCTTGTCTACGAGGGGGGATGTGGCAAAGCGCCGGCTTGGCTGCCTCGGGAGGGCTCTCCTCTGGGCTCTTGCGTAGCTGTCAGACAATATTGATGCGTGCGAGTGCAGGTAAACGAGGATCCAAAATGCAGAGGAGCCAAACGACCGCTCGGCCAGATCGCTACATTCCCAGCCGTCGCGCTCTGAGGATGGAGGTGGCCAAGTTCCTCCTGAGCCAAGAGCAGGACCCTGCCTTGGTGTCACCCACCAAGAAGGTGAGCGTGTTGCTGAGTTGCAGGGACTGCGCTGCTCCCTCCCAAACGCCCTCGCGGCCTTTCCCAGGGAAGCAAACTGTAAGTTGTGTCGCGTGGTTGCGTGAGGCTGACAGCCCCGAGCGCCGCTGCCTCCAGCTCTGCCCTTGAGGAGCCGGGGATGAGGTTGGAGCTGTAGGGCCTGGGAATGGAACGGGGACGCGGGACCCTGAGTGAAGCTGTTCTGTAGGGACGTGTCCCTGGGAAGAGCCTCTGGCCCTTGTGGGAGCCAAACACAGCTTTGCTCCGTTTTAAAGCCTCATCAGCCCAGGGTACAGAGCTCCTAGGCTGTGAGCCTGTGCCCAGGGACACTGCTGGCGGGAGCTGTTCCAGCACAATGTCTGCGTGGGGAGCCGCTCTGGAACGTGTCTGCTGGGTTCTGAAATCTCTGTAGGAAGCATTTGGTTCCTTGTGGCTGTGGCTTTGTCCGCTGGCCGTGAGACGCTGACCTGGCCGCTCTTCTGTGCTCAGATGTGAGCAGGAGAGCTTGCTGGTGTCTGAGGAAAAAACCCTTGGAGCTGTGTCACGGGTTAGCCCCAGCCCGGCTGATTTCAGCAGCTAAAACCGTGCAGTTGTGCTCCCAAATCCCTCCACTCCCCACACCCCTGGAAAGGGGGAAAGGGAAATGAGAGGAAAGAGACTTGTGAGTTGGAAACTAAAACCGCAGCTTTAATTAAAATAATAATAATAATAATAATAACGGTTATTGATCTTATTAGGAGTGGTAATATATATATACACAAATATCTGAGATCGCGCCCTCGATGACTCAACGTCACCACAGATCCTGCAGAGCAGAATCGAGGGAATGGCTCCACAGCCAGGAGGGAGCTGAGCTCAGGAACTGGAGTCAGGAACACGCGGGTCCAGGGTCGGGGGCAAACAGAGAGGCGAGGTCCTCAGCGGCCGTCACAGAGGAGGGGGCCGACCCTCGTGGTCTTTGGGTTTCAAAGCGAGGGTGACGTAGATGGGATGGAATCCTCCGTTGGTCGCTTTGGGGTCACCTGTCCTGTTCGACCTGCCTTGACAGGCGCGCCAGAAAGCCTGGGCAGTGAGGCTGAACGGCTTCGATGTGGAAGAGGCAAAGATCCTGAGCCTCAGTGGAAAGGCTCCGAGCCCTGCGGCAGGTGAGGGACAGGCTCTGGGTGAGTCGACTCGGCTGGAGAGCCCTGGGCAGGGGAACAGCGGCACAGAGGCTCCGCATTTGGAGGCATCGACCGGCTTCTGGGAGCTGCTGTGCACACCGGGCTCTCCCTAATCCTTAGGTGTCCAGCGGCACAGAGTCTCCGCATCTGGAGACTCTGGGGGTGTTGGTTGACAGGGACTGAACAGGAGCCAGCAGGGGCCCAGGCGGCCAAGAAGGCCAATGGCATCTTGGCTTGTGTCAGAAACGGTGTGGCCAGCAGGTCCAGGGAGGTTCTTCTCCCTCTGGACTCGGCCCTGGTGAGACCGCTCCTCGAATCCTGTGTTCAGCCCTGGCCCCTCACCACAAGAAGGATGTTGAGGCTCTGGAGCGAGTCCAGAGAAGAGCAACGACGCTGGGGAAGGGGCTGAGAGAGGTGGGGGCTTTTAGCCTGGAGAAGAGGAGGCTGAGGGGAGACCTCATTGCTCTCTCCAACTACCTGAAAGGACGTTGTGGAGAGGAGGGTGCTGGGCTCTTCTCCCAAGTGACAGGACGAGAGGGAATGGCCTCAAGCTCCACCAGGGGAGGGTCAGGGTGGACATTAGGAAAAAATTTTTCACAGGAAGGGTCACTGGGCACTGGAACAGGCTGCCCAGGGAGGGGGTTGAGTCACCTTCCCTGGAGGTGTTTAAGGCACGGGTGGATGAGGTGCTAAGGGGCATGGTTTAGTGTTTGATAGGAATGGTTGGACTCGATGATCTGGTGGGTCTCTTCCAACCTCGTCATTCTATGATTCTATGACTTCTCCAGGAATTCTACTCAACTGGAGCCCTGCGTCCAGTCCTGGAGCCCTCAGCACAGGAAGCATATGGAGCTGTTGGAGCGAGTGCAGAGGAGGCCACGGAGATGATCTGAGGGCTGGAGCACTTTTCTTCGAGGCTGCCCACCTGCCAAAACTTTTCTGTTGTTTCCACTATTTCTAGTGAGCTTCCACCTAGGGGCACTGAACCTCCAGTGAATGTGGTCACTGTATTTATTGCTGATGGGTGGAGAAGGAATTCTTGCTTCACGTGCCCAAACTCAGCTGCACGTGCCCAGCTGGGGTGGCCTGGAAACGGTAGGGTTGGGTCCTTATTATTCCAGCTCTCCCAGTTCCTGAAAGAACTGCTGGCATTGTTCTTCATGCTTCAGAAAGCGACCCTTCAGTTCAGTCAGCTTCTCTTGCACCATTTGCAGGGGTCTTTTCTGCTCCCTGCGTTCTTCTGTCTGAGCCCTCCTCAAACATTCGCCTCAGGAGCATGGATTTGATCTCCTCATGCTCCTTCTCCAGCTCTCTTCTCCTTTCTACTGCTTGTCTTGTGTCTTTCAGGTTGTTCTCGACCTCTTCCAGCACCTCTGCCACTTGTTCGAGTTTCCTTTTCAGGGCAGCATTTTCCCCTTGAAGCTCTTCTGTCAAACCCACCTGCCTACGGAGGTGAGCGTTTTCCTGGGCCAGGCAGGAGTAGGCATTCCTGATCTTGGTGAGCAGCATCCGCAGTGCCTCACACATTTGGTAGTCGGTGCTGGCAAGGGAGTCCTCTTCATCTGCAACCACTCGATCCTGAGGCTCCTCCGCCACGTCCTGTGTGAATCACAGAATCACGAGGTTAGAAAAGACCCACAGGATCCCTGCCCCCCCCATGGCTGCGGCGGCTCGATGCTGCAACAGCTTCACCGGGCACTCGAGAAACTTCTGGCCTCCTCAAGAAGCGGCTGGGAGGGAGGCAGCCCTGCTCTGAGGCTTTGCTTCCCAGAGCTCCCTGCTGAGCCCCACAAGGAGTCCAGCCACGCGCCCAAAGCAGATCCAGGCTACGATCCTACAGCTCTTCACTAAGTTTGCTACAGCTCTAAGCCAATTCCATTCCGAAGGAGTAAGGTACAAAGCAAAAAACCAATTCAACAACCGGCTTGAGGATCCCATTGATCCCACGTTTTGGCAGCGAACGCTTGCTCTCCTCAGCCAGAGTGTGCACAGGCATAAACCCCAAACCCTCAGCTTGCTGAGAAACACAGCGAGCAGAGTCTGTGAGGGAAGAGCCGGGAAGAGCAGCCCCCAACTGTCTGGGGCCGGGCGGGTGCCAGTCGATCGCTGCTGGCGTGCAGATGGAGCAGGAGCACCCAGGAGTTCCCTGCGGGGCAGGTGTCCCCAGCAGCCCAGCCCTGAGCAGCATTTACCTGCCTCTGGTCAAGCGCCTGAAGTGCTTGAAGGAATCGCTCCATGTCAAGCCTGAATTGCTCCTTGTCCCTCTTCAGGTCCTCCTGGGCCGTATGAAGGCTCTCCAGATCCCGCTGGAAGGAGACCTTCTGCAGCTGCAGCTGCTCTTGATCCCATTTGAGCTGGTCCATGTCCCACTTCAGTAGAGCCTTCTCCATCTCCACTGCCTCCTGGGATGTACGAAGGCTCTCCAGATCTCGCTGGAAGGAGACCTTCTGCAGCTGCAGCTGCTCTTGATCCTTTTTCAGCTGGTCCATGTCCCGCTTCACTTGAGCCTTCTCCATCTCCACTGTCTCCTGGGATGTATGAAGGCTCTCCAGATCCTGCTGGAAGGAGACCTTCTGCAGCTGCAGCTCCTCTTGATGCTTTTTGAGATCTTGCCACATTCTCTGGAGCTCCTCGTTTTCCTGGGCAAGGTGGGCCTCCTTCACCTCTAGCTCCTTCTGCCGTATTTCAAGTTCGTCTCTCCTCTTCTCTCTGAGGGAACCGGGCACCATTGATTCTGCTGACAGCAGGGAGGTCGAGGTTTCCTTCTCTTGGCTTCTCTCTTCTGAGGAGAGTGGCAGGCGCTGTGCAACGCCTGCTGCTGGTTCAGGGGATGAATTCCTCTTAGTCACTTCCTCTTGATTCTCTGCTTTAGGGGCTATTGCTCTTTTGGCATGACTCTTTGCCTGCTTCTTTCTCCGGGAATAGCTCCAGCAGCAGCCAAGAAGCCCCACCGATGCAGGGATGGCATCGAGTACAACATCGTGGAAGTAGAAACGCATTTTACAGACCCTGGGCTGTTCCCTAGAAGGAGAAACAGAAACCACGGTCAAACGGTCACAGGGAAGGTTACAGGAAGGTTCAAGTTGATAAATGCCTTCAGGGATTTCTGTTTGCATCAACAGGCTCTGGGAATTCCGTCTGCTCTCCCAGCAGAGCTCCAGGGATCCCTAGACACTGATCACCAGGGTACTCCTCACTTTTCACCTCACCCTGATGCCTGAGCCAATTTCCCCTTCGTTCTGTGAGTGCTCTGGATGCTGAGGGCTCCCTGCCCCCGGGATGGTCTGTGCTGGCGACCGGCTGCTTCAGGTCTCCCCCAGAAGAGAGAAGAGGACAACTCCCCAGTGACTGAGCCCCCATGCTCTGCGGGGACAGACCCGAGCGCACTGTGCTCCCTGCCTCCTCTGTCTCCCCCCGGGGAGGCTTATGCTGTCAAATCTCAAAACTAGTGGAAGTCGAGGCTGGAGTTGAAGAGCATCGTGAAGGATCACGGAGCAAACGAGCAGGGAGCTAAGTTGGAAAGGAGCTTCAGCAGCCAGGCCACGATGCCTCCCTACAAACGCTGCAGTCAGCGATCCAGCGCTCGGGAAAGAAATACGATTGTGGAGACAGAGCGCTGGGCAAGGCTGGCAGAGTGAAACCAAAATGGGAAACCTCTGGGCTCTGGGCATTTCCCAGCAGAATTTATCCAGAAGGCATAAGAACAGGAGCTGACAATACTGTGAGGGACTGGAGGCCCTTCCATGGAGAATAAAATCATAGAATCATCGAACAGTTTGGGTTGGAAGGGACCTTAAACATGACCCAATTCCAGCCCCTGCCCTGGGCAGGGACATCCCACTGGCTCAGGCTGCCCAAGCCCCATCCAGCCTGGCCTTGGACACCTCCAGGGATGGGGCAGCCACAGCTTCCCGGGGCAACCTGGGCCAGGGCCTCAGCACTCCCATGGTGAAGAAATTCTTCCTAGTGTCTAGTCCAAATCTGCCCCTCTCCAGTTTATCCCCATTGCCCCTCGTCCTGTCACCACAAGCCTTTGTGAACAGCCCCTCCCCGGCTTTCTTGGAGCCCCTTCAGGTACTGGAAGGTCACTATAAGATCTCCTTGGAGCCTTCTCTTCTCCAAGCTGAACAACCCCAACTCTCTCAGCCTGTCCTCGCATGGGAGGTGCTCCAGCCCTCGGATCATCTCTGGAGCCTCCTCCGGGCCTGTTCCAACAGCTCCATCTCCTTCTTCTGTTGGGGATTCCAGAACTGGACATAATACCCCAGATGAGGTCTGACCAGAGAGGAACAGAGGGGCAGAATCCCTTTCTTTGTCCTGCTGGCCACACTGCTTCGGATGCAGCCCGATGCATACCTCCCTCTTGCTGCTCACTGTCCAGCAATGCCATTGCCTCCGTTTCATTCTTTGAGGATTTACACTATTCTTTGCCTAAAACTAGTATATATACCCACTACTTTTGTAAAGCGTGAGGCCTTTTTCTAGAAGGGCATCCAATTCAGCACCGAACTGGAAAACAAAAATGTTATTGACTTTGCCTCAAAGACTTGATCCTTTTCAAGGTTTTACCAGTGAATGAGTGTTTCCCACTTGGGACACAGGGGGGACTCCCCATGCCTGGGATTAGGGAGGCAGGGAGCTGTGCGAGGGGGACAGGGGGGACTCCCCATGCCTGGGATTAGGGATGCAGGGAGCTGTGCGAGGGGGACAGGGGGCACGTGGAGCCCAGCGGGGAAGCACAGCTGGTGCTTTTTGGCCCTCGGGCTCTGCCTTTCCCCCCTCAGAAGGGGGGCTCAGGTGCCACTGACCCGCAGGGGCTGCTCCAACAGGGGAAAATTCCCGCCTCCTCCTCCCCCACCCCGCCATTTTCCCGCCTGGAGGCGGCGGCTCCGCCCTCGCGGAGGAGGAGGAGAAGGAGGGAATTAGGGGCTCAGGGAGCTCTGTGGTGAGTAGGGGAGCGCTTGGGGGTACAGGGAAGGTTCTTCATGGTCTGTGAGGGGCGAGGGTGCATCCCCCTTCCTGGAATTATGGATGCATGGAGTTCTGTGGGGGTCAAGGGAGCACGTAGGACAGAGCAAGGAGACCCCACGCCTGGGATTAAGGGCAGGGGGGTCTCTCTGAGGGGCAGGGAATCCCCATGCCCGGGTTTAGGGGTGTAGGGAGCTCTGTGAGGGGCAAGGGAGCATGTGGGGCTGGAATTAGGGATGCAGGGAGCTCTGTGAGGGGCAAGGGAGCACGTGGGGCTGGAATTAGGGATGCAGGGAGCTGTGTGAGGGGGACAGGGGGGACTCCTCATGCCTGGGATTAGGGATGCAGGGAGCTGTGTGAGGGGGACAGGGGGGACTCCTCGTGCCTGGGATTAGGGATGCAGGGAGCTGTGTGGGGGGGACTCCCCATGCCTGGGATTAGGGATGCAGGGAGCTCTGCGAGGGGCAAGGGAGCATGTGGGGCTGGAATTAGGGATGCAGGGAGCTGTGTGAGGGGGACAGGGGGGACTCCTCATGCCTGGGATTAGGGATGCAGGGAGCTGTGTGAGGGGGACAGGGGGGACTCCCCATGCCTGGGATTAGGGATGCAGGGAGCTGTGCGAGGGGGACAGGGGGGACTCCCCATGCCTGGGATTAGGGATGCAGGGAGCTGTGTGAGGGGCAAGGGGGCACGTGGAGCCCAGCGGGGAAGCACAGCTGGTGCTTTTTGGCCCTCGGGCTCTGCCTTTCCCCCCTCAGAAGGGGGGCTCAGGTGCCACTGACCCGCAGGGGCTGCTCCAACAGGGGAAAATTCCCGCCTCCTCCTCCCCCACCCCGCCATTTTCCCGCCTGGAGGCGGCGGCTCCGCCCTCGCGGAGGAGGAGGAGAAGGAGGGAATTAGGGGCCCAGGGAGCTCTGTGGTGAGTAGGGGAGCGCTTGGGGGTACAGGGAAGGTTCTTCATGGTCTGTGAGGGGCGAGGGTGCATCCCCCTTCCTGGAATTATGGATGCATGGAGTTCTGTGGGGGGCAAGGGAGCACGTGGGGCTGGAATTAGGGATGCAGGGAGCTCTGTGAGGGGGACAGGGGGAACTCCTCGTGCCTGGGATTAGGGATGCAGGGAGCTGTGTGAGGGGGACAGGAGGGACTCCTCGTGCCTGGGATTAGGGATGCAGGGAGCTGTGTGAGGGGGACAGGGGGGACTCCTCGTGCCTGGGATTAGGGATGCAGGGAGCTGTGTGAGGGGGACAGGAGGGACTCCTCGTGCCTGGGATTAGGGATGCAGGGAGCTGTGTGGGGGGGACTCCCCATGCCTGGGATTAGGGATGCAGGGAGCTCTGCGAGGGGCAAGGGAGCATGTGGGGCTGGAATTAGGGATGCAGGGAGCTGTGTGAGGGGGACAGGGGGGACTCCTCATGCCTGGGATTAGGGAGGCAGGGAGCTGTGCGAGGGGGACAGGGGGGACTCCTCATGCCTGGGATTAGGGATGCAGGGAGCTCTGCGAGGGGCAAGGGGGCACGTGGAGCCCAGCGGGGAAGCACAGCTGGTGCTTTTTGGCCCTCGGGCTCTGCCTTTCCCCCCTCAGAAGGGGGGCTCAGGTGCCACTGACCCGCAGGGGCTGCTCCAACAGGGGAAAATTCCCGCCTCCTCCTCCCCCACCCCGCCACTTTCCCGCCAGGAGGCGGCGGCTCCGCCCTCGCGGAGGAGGAGGAGAAGGAGGGAATTAGGGGCCCAGGGAGCTCTGTGGTGAGTAGGGGAGCGCTTGGGGGTACAGGGAAGGTTCTTCATGGTCTGTGAGGGGCGAGGGTTCCTCCCCCTTCCTGGAATTAGAGATGCATGGAGTTCTGTGGGGGGCAAGGGAGCACGTAGGACAGAGCAAGGAGACCCCACGCCTGGGATTAAGGGTAGGGGGGTCTCTCTGAGGGGCAGAGAATGCCCATGCCCGAGTTTAGGGGTACAGGGAGCTCTGTGAGGGGCAAGGGAGCATGTGGGGCTGGAATTAGGGATGCAGGGAGCTCTGTGAGGGGCAAGGGAGCACGTGGGGCTGGAATTAGGGATGCAGGGAGCTCTGTGAGGGGGACAGGAGGGACTCCTCGTGCCTGGGATTAGGGATGCAGGGAGCTGTGTGAGGGGGACAGGGGGCACTCCCCATGCCTGGGATTAGGGATGCAGGGAGCTGTGTGAGGGGGACAGGGGGGACTCCTCATGCCTGGGATTAGGGATGCAGGGAGCTGTGTGAGGGGGACAGGGGGCACTCCCCATGCCTGGGATTAGGGATGCAGGGAGCTGTGTGAGGGGGACAGGGGGGACTCCTCATGCCTGGGATTAGGGATGCAGGGAGCTGTGTGAGGGGGACAGGGGGCACTCCCCATGCCTGGGATTAGGGATGCAGGGAGCTCTGTGAGGGGCAAGGGAGCACGTGGGGCTGGAATTAGGGATGCAGGGAGCTCTGTGAGGGGCAAGGGAGCATGTGGGGCTGGAATTAGGGATGCAGGGAGCTGTGTGAGGGAGACGGGGGGCCTCCCCATGCCTGGGATTAGGGATGCAGGGAGCTGTGCGAGGGGCAAGGGGGCACGTGGAGCCCAGCGGGGAAGCACAGCTGGTGCTTTTTGGCCCTCGGGCTCTGCCTTTCCCCCCTCAGAAGGGGGGCTCAGGTGCCACTGACCCGCAGGGGCTGCTCCAACAGGGGAAAATTCCCGCCTCCTCCTCCCCCACCCCGCCATTTTCCCGCCAGAGGGCGGCGGCTCCGCCCTCGCGGAGGAGGAGGAGAAGGAGGGAATTAGGGGCCCAGGGAGCTCTGTGGTGAGTAGGGGAGCGCTTGGGGGTACAGGGAAGGTTCTTCATGGTCTGTGAGGGGCGAGGGTGCATCCGCCTTCCCGGAATTAGAGATGCATGGAGTTCTGTGGGGGGCAAGGGAGCACGTAGGACAGAGCAAGGAGACCCCACGCCTGGAAGAAGGAGGTGAGGTCGCTGCTTATTACCGATAAAGAGGGTTTAACCCCAGCACAGCTGGAGAGGGGAGTACATGGCCATGATGGGCAAACCTCTCCCTCTATGTGACCTGGGCTTCCAATCCACCTTGGAGCTGGTGGCAAAAATGCCTGACGTTGTCAGAATCTGTCCTCAGGAGAAAGGCACGTTTATCCTCAAAGGTGAGGTTTTATTTCCGTAAAAGTGGAGGAGTTGTTTGGAACCTCATACTGGTATGAAGCGATGCTCTAAAACCAGGAGGTGCAGAATGAATTGCCAGAGCTGTAGGTCACGTATCTCTGTCACTCTTTTTCTCATATAGCTCTGTTTAATTTTTTTGCCGTTGATGTTTTTTACTGTGTCTTAATCTGCCTTTTTGTACTTTTCTCCTCCTTCCTCCTGGAAAATAACAGAGGCTTCCAGTTCTTTTTGTACATTTTGCACTCTGCTCTTGGTTTAGAAAGTGCAGTAACGTTTCTATAGGAAGTTCAGTCTGTATCAAAGAACTTTTATCATTTTCCCAACAAAACTTGCAGCAGATGAGTTTCCTTTTGTGATCCTGTATCCAAGAATTGGACGCGCCTTTCTGCTTGGATCTGGATTTCTAGGGATGAGGGTGCAGGTTGGTTCTTGGCTGTTTCATCTGGTTCATTTCAGTTCACAAAGGGAGAGTAAAAGTTACCCTGTTGGAAATGCGATCTAGTGTGATTGGTTTTGAAAGACACGCCTGCTTCTGAAGAGGGTGGGGAGAATAGGAAAGAGGAGGACCTTTGCTTGTATAAAGCTTTCAGTAGTTTGCTGTCTTGGTAATCTCATAATTTCTTTCTTTCTTTCTTTCTTTCTTTCTTTCTTTGGTAGCCATTGCAGATGAGACCACCAAAGGTATTGCAAAACTGGTTGCCAGGCAGGAGGAAAGTGTTAAGTCACGAAAGAATGATGCTGTGAAGGCACGTGCTGCTTTTCCCTCTAGGAACACAAAGTGTCTCCCTCACAAAGCCAGTGCTCCTGTCCTGGCAGCGACTGGGAAGGCTGAGCTGCAGGATCTGCTGAGTTCCTCACCACTTCTGCTCAGGAACTTTGAGAGGGCCTATCGCAGACGCTTTGGCCGGCCGTTCCAGTATAGGCGATACGGATTTGTCTCTATTTCAAGTCCTTGAAAGTGTGTCCGATATCATTGTTGTTGAGCAGACAAAAGCAGGTTCCTTGCTGACCCTGAGGAAGTAGCTGGAAGGTGAGACAGCGAAGGAAGAGGTGCCGCACGGTGGGGCGCACAAAGAGGTGCCAGAAGGTGAGGGAGGGTATTATTTAACTGGAAGTATGTAGCTGCCAAGCAGCTGTGTTTCAAGTGATGTTGCTGCCTTTCCAGTAGCTGTCGTAGTCCTGGTTTCCCTAGGCTTTAGCGCAGAAGGGCTGCGAGGTACTGTAGAAGCAGCTGTTAGAAGGGTGTTGTTGTGGTAGCAGAGAGCTTAACTGGAAGTTTTCTACGGTTTGCCACTGTTTTTCAGTGCGAGGTGAAAGAAGGGATGTTAAGGCCCTTTCTGAATGCGTGTATAGGACTGGAATTTCTAGTAATTCCAGGCAACAGGTAATAAAACTAGAAGGATCTCTGGCACGTCGGCTCCGCAGGCTGGTAAAGCCTTCCAGATGCGCTTTTTGAGGCTGAAGCACTAATCTGAAAGGCATAGCTATACTGCTTCTCTGAAGAAGAGCCTGTAGATATCCTCAGCGTTCCCCTAACAACTATGAGAGAAAGCAGAGGATTGCATAAGGTTCCTGCCAAATGCCTGACTTTTCTTAGCATCGTTCTAGGAATTTATTTAGCCCTTGTCATGCTTGCAAGAGCAAGTGTGTTTTATTTTGCTTGAATTTATTAGTACGGCGAAGGATGCCTCTCAAGCAAATCCCCGTGACTGTGGGTGCTACAAGAGATGAGGAAAATGGCACTAGTACTTGTACGCTTTCATGGCCAGGTGTATTCTCCTTCTGCTTAATATGTAAATAAAGAATAACAAGTAAACTCTCTTTACAGCTGCACCTGCAATTGAGATGCCTCCTTTGGAACCCATCCGTGATGCCAAGTGGTTTCACCTGCCGGCAGAAGAGAAGTCAGAGCCAGTGGAAGGACAAGCACTAGATATGGGTGATGTCCTCAAACAAGTAAGTGGCAGGATGAGTGATCTGTAGGATTATAGAGGTCATAAAACAAGTTCCTCTGTGCTGGGAAGCCTCTTGGTCGAGACACCTGAGAAATACAGTCTCTGAAGGAAGGCGCATGAGCACGGTTGATTCTTCTGCGTTGTAAAGACATTATTTTAAAAAAGTTATTTCCTCTGTTTTTTTGAGGGTTAAAGAATCACAATTTTCTTTGCAGTGAAGCTTAGCAGTTTCCAAAACCTGACACTTTTAAAGTCTCTAATTATGTGATTCCAGAAATTAAAAAAGAAAGACGCAACAATATTTTAGGCAGTTGTGGTAAAAATGAGCGGTGAACACCATTGAACCGTGTTTGAAAACAGACGTTTAGGGTGAAAGGGCTTCCCAGTGTGCCTAGCACTGCGGCCTTGGGGTAGTTTGATTTACTTCAGTGCTGGGAAGCTTGTCTGCCTGACTTCCCTGTATTTGTCCCTAGCCTGACCTGGCTTCACTGCCTTCTTGACAAGTTCTCACAAGGACAAATCTCGGGCGTTGGATGTTGATCTGTTTATAGTAACTCAACATTCTTGTTTCTTCTTCAGGGTTCACGGTCCAATGATGCGATTCTCCTATTCAAGAAGCTGTGTGATTCCAAGCTACTTGTGGGCGTCGTGGATGAATATGTGAATGGCATTTGTCATCTCTTCCTGTGTGACGCAGCCACTAAGGACGATATCTACTTCCACGCTGTCTTGAGCAGTAGGGGATGTGCTGACATCTGTGGGAAGAACGTTCCTTCCCAGGTCAGGAGGGAGGCGTGTGCTTCTGACAGGAAAGGCAGGGAAAGGATTGGTTGGGTGCCTGTAGTGGAGAGATCTTTACCTTGAAGCAAGTAGTTTTGTGAAGAGCAAAACCGGTATTCCCTGCTTCCCTGCAATTTACTGTTTTGGGGCTGTATCCCACGGTGTCTATGGTGACGGCTTTCTTTTTGGTTAAGGTGGAATTCGATGATACAGCAGAGATGTTCTGGTTTAGCAGAACAAACTCTTTTCATCCTGACTTCTAAGAGTGGATTAGAAGGTTTTGGTACGGATTTTTAAAGTGGATTAGCTTGTTAATATTGCCGAAAAGGAAAATAGATGTTCTGAACATGAGGCCAAGCTGGGATGGAATTGAGGAGTTGTATTTGTAACTTTTCTAAACATTGTTAATTCCGGTAGGTTTTGTTAGTCATAAGTTGAGGCCTCCGAGTCATCCAGACCATGAGAGCAAGTCCATTAGATGTTACTGTCTGGCTTCAAGTAGCGCTGCATAGAATCGTAGAATTGCCAGGTTGGATGGTAGAGTCCAACCATTCCTATCTGCCGCTAAACCGTGTCCCTGAGCACCTTGTCTGCCTGTCTTTTAAACACCTCCAGGGACAGTGACTCAACCACCTCCCTGGGCAGCCTCTACCAGTGCCCGATGACCCTTTCTGTGAAATTTTTTTTGTCTGATATCCAGTCTGATATCCATTTTTTCTGCTAGCCAGAGGCACGGGCAGTTGAGTGAAGAACAGGGTAGTTAAATAAATAATTTTGGCCTTTCCTGCTCTAGGCCCCGGAGATTGGTTGTGCCGTTAAACTGAATTATAGATATGGTCTTGGCTTACAAAGTCTCTTTCTTTGCCAGTGACGTGTATAGTGCTGGACGGTGTAACCAGGGTAGATTGCATGTTGTGCCTTGAGCAGAGATTGAAGCTGTGAGCCAGCACAGAGAGCATTTATGATTTAGGCCCATCAGTGTTGCCTGAATGTCTCAGCTCCGTTTCAGCAAGAAGTCTGTGGATACGAAAACCTTTAGAAAGGTGCTGCAACAGTTTTGTATCTCAGCAGAAAGTCAGGCTTTGCAGCGCGGAGTGCTTGTATCTGTTGTTTCGTTTAGCAGATGCAGAATGCGTATTTTGGCAGGATTAAATCCAATAATTGTCTTTTTGCGTGTGTGTGTTCCATTTAGCGGGTAGGGGGCTATTGCTGGGTGATTTTATTGCTGGAGGGAGTTGATTTTCTTAGTAAGACAATTTCTCCAAGAGTTCAGAGCTCACTTGTGGGTGGTGTGCTTCTTTGTAAAACCCATTAGAATTCTTTTTATTCTTTATGGTGGTGACAACTTACTTTTCTTGACTCAGCTGTTGGGGTTTTATTTGTTCGTAGGGATTTGAGGAAGTGAATCCTTCAGCCTTGTATCTTGAGCCCAGCAGAAAGCAGGAGAATGCTGAACCCGTGGAGCCACACCTTCGCTCGCAGCAGGAATCTTTGAACGTAAATAGTGACATAGCAAGCTCGAAGCTGGATGAGGATGAACTGTGGGAACAGGTGAGAGTTTGGCTGCGGTGTGACTATCGTTCAGTGGAATTGGCTCCAGGGATCAGTAGATGTGTTGGCTTAGTCCTATGCAGTGTCTTGTGGAGTGGTTTTTTTTCCTTTGCTTTTATAAAAAGCAAGCAGAACCGTGACGTAACAACAATTACACGTGGACCATAAATACGTCCGTCGCTGCTTGACCTCTGATCCCTTTGCAGACGTCAGGGAGTCTGTGCTCAGTGAGTTCTCCAACCTTCCATACGCACCATCGTTTTTGAGTTAGAGGGAGAATGGACTCCAAGAACTCAGACCAGTACCAGATCCCTGAGATCAGTTTGACTTAGCAGTTTCCTAGTTTGCACCCCAGGAGCCAAGAGGTGGTGTGGTCTCCTCTAGTGTCTCTGGGGTTTGGCAAAGGATGTGTAATAACTCGGGGTGTCATTTACGTGTGGGAAAGGAGCAGAAGAACTAGTGATGTCTTGTTTGCCTTAAGGGTCTTGCTCATTTTAAACTTCTCCGAAAGGAATCCATTTGCAGTCTTGGTTGTTACAGGGGTTAAAGTTGTACACGACTGGAGTTTTTTTTAAAAGTTAACTCTAAAAGCGACCGATACCCAGGTCTGGATACTGCTGTACGCCTTTGATTTCAGAGCAGGTTGAAGAGAGGAGCCCTTTGCTATTATTTAATGGATGAAAAAGAATGATGAACAGAGGGGTTAAGCAGGGAGTAAAATCCAGGTCTTGGGCGCAGTCTAGCACGGTACCGTTAGAAACACCAGGGGTATTGTTTTACAGGTCACTCTCTCTACTTTTGTGTGATTTAAATTGTAGTTTTTTCATGACACATTTTACTACTGACGCCAAGTAACTGTCAGCTGTTGAAGTGTTCAGCAGTGGGCCGGCTCCAGGGCTGTTTTTCTGACATTCCTCTGAAACGTAAAAACGTAAGAGTTACTGTAGTGTCGGTAACTTGTAAAGCGGTCATTTTAGCCAGGTTTTATTTTAGCCAACTGTGTGTCTGGGCTAGGGAAACTATAAGCTGCACGTGTTGGATATTGGTGGGCTTGCACTGTCAATACATCATCTGAACTGAAGGTCCCAAACATCGTCTTTATGTGGGAGAAATGAATGTGACCGAGACTCTGCAAATCTGAGTTTATTGTGATTTTTATGGTAAAATCTGGTTAAGTGCAGCAAGATCCATGTGTGTAAACGTCAGACAGAGCTGGCAATTTGGAGACTAGAGGAATGTTAAGTGCCTTCAGGTTTTCTTCTGTTTTGAAGGGTCTTAGAATCCTTTTCCAGGAACAGTAATCCTCTCTTTTCTGCTATTCTGTTTAGTTGCTCGAAACGATTCCTCTCCTCCTCGGTGCATCACCGATGTCACCATCAGTATCAACTCTAATAATTGCTCAAAGTGTTTAGAACTGGGATGAAATACGTCTGACTCTTGGTACTGCTCGGCTAGCGTTTTCTGGGAACTCCTCTTTGGCAGTGGGGAACTCCCTTTGTGTTGTCCAATCCTAGATTTGCCTTGTCAGGATTAACTCGACCCCCTCCTCTGCCCTTAAGTGCGAAATGGCTGGACGCCGAGTTGTCTCAGCTGTGCTGTGTGAAGGCACTTCTCCATGGTGAAATTCCTCAGAAGGCAGCAAGCAATAACCAGAAAAGATTGCTCAGATAAAACTGTCCTTTCCAGGTGGTAAGTTTTCCTGTGGAGTACAGAAATGAAAGTGGGAGTCAGTAGCTTTCCTTGCTTTGTCCGTCTCCTTGGCAGTGGCACCTCTCTGCTGAGGAGGAGTTAGAGGGGGATGTGTGGCCAGCTTTGGATGAAGCCAGTGTGCAAAGCACAACGGACCGAGACCCTGAACCTGCACAGGAGGATACAAAAGAAAGTCCTCCAGAGCTCATCACAGAGGCTAAGGTGAGAGCCCTGAGCAGAGCTATTGCAGTTGAGGAGGGTTATTCTTGGTTTTAGGTTGTGTGAATTGCTTTGACCTGTGGTTTTTGTTTTGTTTTTTTTAAAGCGTCTGGCATGGCCTCGGGGCTGTGTTTTCCTCCTTGCTGTTGTTTCTGGGTGCTCGACTAGTGCTCTGCTGGTGCATTGAGGTGTGGTGGGAAGCAGACTACTCTTCTTTCTCTTTCATGCACAGTCCTGAGGGTTACTGGGAGTCATTGTGGGGTTTTCCTGGATCACTCAGAGGTCCCCCCTGGGTTAGGGGGATGGGTTTGAGAGGGTGGCATTTTGGGCTGTGCTTTGAGGCATTGTGTGGCACCAGTAACACAACTTTACTGCTTAAATAGTGGTTAATGATAATGGTAATGAGTCTGGCCGGGCCTGCAGCATGGCCTTTGGCCTGCGCTCTCCTTTGGGTTCAGCAGGGAGCCGGTGTCACTCAGGGTTTGTCGAGTCACAGAAGGTGTTATAGAGCTGGAAATGGGAGTGTGCCTGCAAGGTTTTGGATATCCGCAGCTCCTTACCCATCTGGAGATTGAGAGTGACTGAGACAAAGCGCTTTGTAGAAGGACGAGGGGGAAGTTGGCTCTCAGATAGTCTAAAGCAGAGCTGGAAGAACTGGTGGCGCTGGGAGATGTTACCTGAAGGGGATGGAGGGAAAGCAAGCTGGAAAGGGACCTTGAGAGAACGAGAGAGGAGGGAAAACCTCTCCTAGGAAGCGTGGGGAGAAAGTACGATGAGGTGAGATGAGAAGTAGGCAGATGAGCAGATAGCAATAGGGTCCTTGTGAGCTGACTTAAGTACTTCCCCACAAGTATTAAACGGCGAGTTCCAAAGCATAGGGATTTGCTAACTGGACCAGAGAAGGCCTGGCTACTCCCTGCTCCTCAAACACTCTCTAGGGTACCTGCTCTCATCTGCCTCTTGTGTGCTAACAGACATTTTTAGCGTCCACCCTTGCACCCTGTCTGTTTCTGCTTTGCTGTGGAGCGGCAGTGATGCTGCCTGTCCCAGTGAGGATAGCATGGGTGGCAAGAGGAGGTGATAGTCATCTTTTACATCTGTTTGGTTCTTTTTTTTTTTTTTTTAAACTCTTGTCCTAACAGTTTTTATTTTTACTGCATGTCAGGTGGGGATTTTACAGTGGGCTGGTGGGTATCGAGCAGAGTCCGGTTGGTTAATTGGATTCACCTCTCACCCAGGTTATTCTGTATGGGTGTCCTATCAGCGCAGAATTTCTGCTGCCCAGCCGTGTAGCTCTCCGTGCTGCTTCAGGAGCACCTTGTGGTCCCCTGGGGAGGCCAGTTTATGTTGTTTAAATCCTTTTTTTTTTTTGTGAAAACAATTGTTTTGTTGTGGGCTAATCCTCTGAACACACTTCCACCCAAGTGTGAAGCAGCTTTGAATGGCGATTCACCCCTTGTGAGGATGGATGGCTCTCTTCTGCTGCCTTGACAACAGAAGAAGCCTAGAGAGCAAGTACCGGATTTTTGAACAGCCGTACTTGTGCAAGGGGAATAGTTGCTTGTCTGTTGTTTCGCTATTTTTCTCGTCCGGGCTGCGTTAACAAATACAAACATTGGCTGTATTACCTGTCTGTGGCCGAAAGGTGGGTAATCGTCCCTGGAACTTGCTTAATTTGAGCAGAAATGCAGAGCGACGGCCTCTGACTCTGTTCCCGCTCCCTTGCAGAAACTCCCTCTGCTGCCATAATTTGTTCTGCGTGGGGCTGCCGAGAGGTGAGCCAGCTGTTCGCTCTTTGCTAAGACATGGTGATTTGTATCTTGTGCTAATGTGTCCCTCTTTCCAGCTTGCTGTGCAGGAGAGCTGCCCTTTGGCCAAAGTTGTTAGTAATTACTGGTGTTTTGTTTTTAAATTATCCAGTTGCTCTCCTTCCAATTGAGAGAGGATACAGACCAGGGCAGCCGATGAAGCGAATGTACTAATCGTGCCTTCTCATGAGTTTTTGATATACCTTTGCAGACACTTCCCTCTCTTGAAGAGTCCTCAATACCAGTTGTCTTCTTCAAGTCGGTGGAAGACATTTATACCTGCTCCAGGCAACCAAGAGGAATGAGCCAAGATGACCCTGATCGGACAGAAAGATTTCCCAACGAGGCCCAACGTCTTGCTCTGCATCCCGCTGTTCTACTTATGGCAGCGCCATTTATGCTGGACGACCATAACAGTACGAATAGATTTGTCGGTAAACTTTGAACACAGCAGAAAACTGAGCAGCCTGTAACTGTGCTGCGACTCTTGCAGTCGCTGTTGGGCACCTTGGGACTAGTGCTGCTGTTTTGCTAGAACAGGTGGAAACGTTGGTGTTCCTGTGGGGTGGAGATACGACGATAGTAAATAACCAGGTGCAATGCATCGGTTTGGTCTTTCGTGGGAACAAGTGCATTGAGGGTTATTTCTCTGATTTTTGCTGTCTTTTCTAGACTTCAGGCTGTTTTCGTGCAGAAGTCTGTTTCTCCATGCTAGCCCGTGTTCATTTCATACTGAATCTCTGACTGCCAGAGGTAAGGGACAAAAGCAGTTTTTTAACTTTGTAAGGTCCCTGTGTGGGTGTTCATCTTCCAAATGATGAAAGGATCCACCAACCTGTATGAGCTTTGCCCATTTTACAAGGCCAGTTGACTTGCCAAAGGCGGCGCCTGTTGTTTGTGCCTCGGAACAGATCTGTCTGCGCTCTCTGTGGAGTGGAGGCCCGGTTCTCTGGGCAGGAGCTACTCAATTCACATGTGACTTCCCCCCTCGGGGAAACGGATGGGAAATCAGATGTGAATTGAGTAGCAGCACTGGGAGGAGAGGGAGAGAGGCTCTCAGATTATACTGCGTTGGGCTCACCGAAGAGATGTGCAGTAGAAAGCCCTCTCGCCGTGACCCGGTAAGGTCTAGGCAAAAGGGACATCAGTCTAAAGTGGAGCTCTGAGAGTTGCCATTGTTGATGCCGTCTTTCTTTTCTGTGTTCCTCCTTATGCAGGGAAAGAGGAAGTGAGGAACAGACTTGCCCAGAAGTGCCGAGGTTGGCCTGTGCGGTGCCAGCGGGCTGTGTGACCAAGCGCCGTCTCTGAAACTGCTTGTCCCTCCTGTCACGCTAGCTGCCTTGTTCCCAGCTGCTCGCTTAGCCACTTGCGGTTCCTACTTGCAGTGGTTCCCCGGCCTGAGAAAGAACTTGAGAAGAGGGGAAGAAGGCTGAGCAACTGCCAAGGAAGGCTGCCTGGAGTAGCAAAGGCCACCGGTATGACCACGCTGTTATTTTCTTTGTTCAGAAATGTTTAATGTTTCAGGAAAACAGTTTGATTTGGTACTGATTTATTGCTCTTGGTTGTTGTTCTGAAGCACTGCGTTAGAGTGTGGCGTTGTGCTATATGTCTTCTAAGTTTAGGAGAGGGAAGTGGGCTACCTATCCCTCACTCCCTCAGTGCACAAGCAGTTTTGACGTTGTGTGGGGAAATGGTTTTTTGATTTTTGACTTCACGGATGCTCCACACGCTCCTTGCTCTTAGGAGAGGTGGTTGTATCCCAGCTGTGGCCTCAGTCCGTGGTGATGCTGAGAACTTGCCAAAGGAAATCTCCTTCCCCGAGAGAAGGATGCTCTGAATTGTTGATGGATCGGGATGCCACACCTACGAAGCATCGGGAATCCCGTGGTACAGATATTGAATGAGATCTATAAAGAATCTGACGGAGACCAGCTCACAGGGACGTCTTAGAGAGACTAGACGGACTACTGCTCTGGTGGCAAGTAGCAATTCTTTATTCCTCAACCAGAGTTTTTATACTCTCCTGGAAGAGCTTGTCAGTTTCTACCAAGCTTGAGTGCGCTGTTTACATTACGGCTATTCTTACTGTGAGAATACAAGTTCTGCAAGTTCTACAAGTGAGGGACTACGTGTCTGTTCAAGGATTCACACATTCTTCTGTTTGTGCTGGTCTTATCTTAGACCTGCAGGTGTTCTTGAAATATATTTAACTCGGGCCCTGGAATGATGAGAAACTAAGCATGTTGCCAAGAGCCCTGATAGTCCACATCCTCCCTGTCAGGAGGAGCAGCTTTGTTGTTGGCATGATATTCTGTTCCTGACCCTTTCAGGCCAGACAGAATATTGCTCTCCAGGCTCTTGGCTTTCATTATTCTGTCTTTGACCCTTTCAGGCCCCCAGAATGTTTATTAGTTCTCCTCATTCCACCCTTTCTTGTTTGTTAAATTGAAAGTGGTATTGGCTTGTCTCTAATATGTTCCAATTTAATTTTTCTCAAATCTACTATTACTTGTCGGAATTGTTTTATGATAAGTCTTAGTACATATGGACAGACAAGTAGTCCCAACAAGATTACAACAGCAATTATAATCAGGCCATAAATCCCTTGTTTGAAAGATTCAAAAGACGGAAAAGCAGATTTTAAAGCATTGACAAAAGTTTCTGTCTGTTCAGCTACAGATAGATCTATCTTATGAGAATTTAACATATCTTGAATATGTTGCCTCAATTCGTCCAGGTTCAAAGAAGTGTTGGCATTATCCCAAATGCCTTGTAAGTGACTTTGGACTTTCTGACATGAGAATACAGTGCAATTATATTTCACTGGAGTTACACAAATAGTACGATACTTTGCATGGCACAAAAGGGATTCTCGAGTTGCTAAAATCTGCAATTGTCTCCCCATAATATCAACAGTGTCTTTAAGCGAATTCAAACGTAGTTCAATTTTCTCATCCCTATTGATTTGATTTTGGAATGCCTTTGATATGTTTATTGATAGCTCATTGACATACGTGGCTGTTTGAATACTTGTGGTCATAGAAATGGAGGCTACTGTTGTTACAGTAATAGCAGTAATTAAGGCTGCAATTCCTGCTATTATTAGTCCAATCATTCTCTTATGCCGGTGCATGAGTTGCTGCGTTGCCTTTTCCAATATTTCTGATCCTCTATCCGCATACCAGTTTTGCGATAGATTGACAGGTAAATCTACATAATCAGGCTGTTTTACCAATAAGAAAGGATCACTAGTGCTGTTCATGCAATTGGAAATTTGACAGTTGGTACAATTAACTGTATTATTAATAATGGTCAACATTCCACTTAGGAACGCATAAGGTTCTGGAACACAAGCCCGCATATAAAACTCAGTGACATTTTGTGTCTCTCTCATTGCCCATACCGATTCTATTTGAGTCCATGTAATATTTAGTTTTTTTGCCTTAACTTTTCCCATGGCGGCAACAGCCTTCCATAAATTAGAATAGAATGTACGATTATTTTTTGTCCATATTCCAGAAACTAAATTTATTGGCCGCAATTGTTTATTAATTATATTCCAGTCACATAGAGATGTATTTGAACACGTTGTTTCATTAGTGTGACACACTCTCCAAGATGGTGCAAAATCCATCTGTGGAGGAGATAAATTTCGGCATGGGGGAATATGCGTCGGGGGTACTCCAGAACCTTTACTTCCATTCGTAAGATTTGGATAATAAAAATCTAAAGCCCAATGAATCCCTGCCAACATATTAGTATCCCAATCATGCTGAACAATCACTTCTTCACACAATAACTCAGTACGATTAGTCTGAAAACACATTGGATTTCCATCTATTTTTCCAGAAAAGTTAAAGTTTGCTGTAAAGGCCATAATATGTTTATCAGAATATTGTCCCATAAATATAGTCTGATTACTGTATACAGGTATGTCCACTGGTTCTTCCCATGTGACTGGATGGATAACAGGAGGATTGGGGACAAAAGCCCAATAGGTTTCTGCCTTACATCCGTGTTGTATCAGCCATAGGGTGCTCAGCAGCATTGCTACCAACCGGATCCTCGTCTCCCAGTCTCTGCTCAACGACAGTCTTTGCATTCGTCTCCGCAGCTTTCCCATTTTTGTTTTTGGCATGTCGGACGCACCGTTCTGGAATCCACCGGGGTGAGGTTTCATCTGTTGGAAATACACAAACATACCCTCTGCCCCAGATTAGTACCGGATCAGGACCACGTATTTTTCCATCCGTTGGATCTTTCCAATATATCTCAGGCTTATTGTTATTTTTATAATCCCAATGTCTGTCAGCAGCAGACTGACCATCTTCGTCCAATGTAAAAAAATTCAGAACAAATAAGGCATGCGATAATAAGGAAAATGGGGTATCCTTTATTCCCCATGTCCCCCTTTTTAGTTTATTAATTTGAGTTTTTAGAAGGTGATTGTATTTCTCAACTATACCTTGTCCTTGCGGGTTATACGGAATGCCTGTCTTGTGTTGAATAGAAAATTGTTGACAAAAGGTTTTGAATCCTTGACTAATGTAGGCAGGGCCGTTGTCAGTTTTTATCGTTTTCGGAATCCCCATAACACTAAAGCAATGAAGTAAATGTGTACATACGTGCGATAATTTCTCCCCTGACAGAGCAGGTGCAACGGAAAAATGTGAAAAAGTGTCTATGGTGACATGAACATACGAAAGTTTCCCAAAAGCTGGAATATGAGTAGCGTCCATTTGCCATAAATCATTAGGCAACAAGCCTCTAGGGTTAACGCCGTAGTGAGGGGCAGGCAGTAATGGAGCACAAGAGGAGCAATCTTTAACGATCAATCGTGCTTGTTCTCGTGTAATATTACACATTTTTCTTAAGGTACGGGCAGATAAGTGATGTAATTCATGGAGTTGTTTAGCCTTACATATATTGTATATTTGTGGTTTTGTCAGATCATCAGCTAATTGATTGCCTTGTGCCATAGGACCAGGCAGATTAGAATGACTACGAATGTGCCCCACAAAAACCGGGCAGGCCCTTTGCAGCAACAGGGACTGTATAAGACTTAAATGCTGTTGAATGAAAGTTACCTTAGAATGTATCATTGGTACTGTTTCAAGCATACACAGAGCCTGTACAATATACAAACTATCAGTAATAATGTTCAAAGGTTGCGCATATTTCAGTAATGCCTGGTAAACAGCATGTAGTTCAGCCATTTGTGCAGAAACATCCTGTAAAATCCAAACAAAATGATCAGGTGGTGGTAATAGTACAGCACGACCATTTGAAGATCCGTCAGTATATACAGTCAAAGCATCCTGTAAAGGTGCTTGTTTTACAATTTTGGGAAAAACAATAGAGTGATATGTTGCAAAACTGAGTAATTTGTTTAATGGGTACTTGTTAGATATTTCTCCTGGAAAATTTGCAAGGGATAAGGCAAAGTCATCCATCATATTGAGCAACCATGTAATTTGATCAGGTTTATAAGGCAAGATTATTTTTACTGGCTCTTTTCCAAGATAAGTTATACTTAATTTTCGACCTTGTTGCACACACTCTGCAACTTTACGGGGGTATGATTTTAAGACAACATTCTGACCATGACGGCCATGAATCCAACAGAGGATTCCATCCTGATACAATACTCCTGTAGGGGATAATTTAGTGGGAAGAATAGTTAATTCCCAAGGCTTATTTATGTCAGCGTAATTTGATCTCGCATCTGTCATGGCCTTTTCTACTTTTGTCAAGGCTTGAGAGGCTTCCTCAGTCAAGCCACGAGGGGAATTAGGGTCAGGGTTTCCTTCCAATATCTTAAATAAAGGGCTGAGGTCAGAAGTGGTGAGTTTCAGAAACGGCCGTATCCAATTAATGTCACCTAAAAGTTTTTGGAAATCATTCAAGGTTGTTAGATGTTGTACTGAAAGAGCAATTTTCTGTGGTGCAAAATACTTAGGATACAATTGAAATCCTAGGTATTTAAAAGGAAAAGTTCGCTGTATTTTATCTTGGGCTATCTTCAGCCCATTTCGCTCTAATTGTTGTTCCATATGAGAATAGGCTGCTGTCAGTAATTCCACAGATTCAGCAGCCAACAAAATATCATCCATATAATGAATGCAAATTAATGTTGGAAAACACAATCTAGTTTGTTCAAGACTTTTGTTTACAAATTTCTGACATAAAGTGGGACTATTAGGCATACCTTGAGGTAAAACTTTCCATTGATATCGGTCCATAGGTTCACTGTAATTGACAGAAGGAACACTAAAAGCAAATCTCTGGTAATCATCGGGATCTAACAATATTGTATAAAAACAGTCCTTTAAATCAATTATTATTTTCTGATAATTTGGTGGTATTGCCATAGGGCTAGGTAGCCCAGGTTGCAGAGCACCCATAGGATGCATGGTCTTATTTACTGCCCGAAGATCTTGCAATAATCTCCATTTACCTGTTTTCTTTTTCACTACAAATATAGGAGAAGTCCATGGAGAAGTAGATGGTTCAATAATGCCATGACTGGGTAAATGGATGTCAATACTTTCTGGATAATCTATTAGATCTACTTATAAATTCAAAATATTTGCTATGCAGCACTTAGCATATTCATTTATCATTGGGATATAAATGATTGTTGAGCCTTGGCCTAATAACTGAACACTTCTTTTTCTTCCTTTAGTTATTATCATTATAATCATTTCAATTTTAGTGAATATAGTTTTTGGGGTTAATGTGGCAAAATATCCACTCAATAATTTGTAATGAAGCTTTTGAATTTTCATCTATTATTGCCTCAATTATCTCTAAAGGTTGTCTGCACTAGGACCCAGCAATTGCTGAAGAGCAACAGTGGAATGCAGAGCGTTCTCACAACATTTTCCTAGAAAGATAACACCGTTAACTCCTTTAGACTGCTGCAAAGCTGAAAGAAAAAAAAACTTAGAAAGGAAAGAGAAGGGGGGGGGGGCGGGGGGTGGGGGGGCACTCACACACATACAGCTGCACGTTTTGCTAGGCATTTTAAAACTTTTTTCTTTTACTAGGTATTTTAAAACTTTTCCTTCTGAAGCCTTTCATTCCAAAGATCTCCAGGTAAATCTACCTGTTTGCCGGCTTAGTGGACATTTGAGATTGAAAGGTCCCAGAGATATATTTTCAAGGTTAATCAAAAACAATTTTTAAGTCTTACAAACGTTTGAAGCGCTTCAAACACACACACTCACACCCGTTCATTTCTCAGCTAGCCGAGTACAGTCATACAATGTTGGTTATTACTATTGGATCCACAATTTTTCCATGTTACGGATGTTTAAATTACACACGGTACCGGGAACATACAACACTTAAATTACGTAGATGCATTATCTAATAAGGCTTATGTCGATTGTCTAACAAATATTTCACTTATGGTACTCTTTTGTAGTTTCTGTATTGATAGAATCACGGACTGGTCAGTTGAACCACAGCCTCTGTCTCTTCATGGGGTACAACTGCTGAAAAACAAATCAGTTGAATGATTCTAGTGCCCTTTGATATAAAGTCAGGAGGCATAGGCAATCAAGCTATTACTTGCATCACTCTCATAAAGTCAGCATCAGTCAATTCTGGTAAAACAAGCAATCTTTGTAACAGGTGATAATGCAATTAACAATGCACTAAGTCCATCTTTGCATTCTTTTAGGCTGATCGTTTAAGCAACACTTATCTAGCGGTGATATTGTCTGCTTGCTTATCTAGGGTCTGTTGTAGTTTGTCTAGAAAAGTCATGTAATAAATGCCATTTTCTAGATTTCTTTTTTATTACAAATACGGGTATGTTCCAAGGACTATTAAATGGGACTGTATGCCCGTGATCTATTTGCTCTTCCACTAAATTTTGACATGTCCCCAATTTTTCACTTGTTCATAATTCCAATGTCTATTCCCATTGCATTTAACACATCTCTCCCCCACAAGATTAGTGGAACGTGCACAACTAAGGGTTACACTACACTTCAGCATAAGAGGCTGAGTTTATAGGGACTAAGCCAAATGTATTTCAGGGATTCTAATGGACTCAAATCTTTGTGAGCCACGCTCTACAGAGTCAGCTTGGAACACAGCTGCTTTGAACAAAATTAAATACACTATCCGGCTGTTTGTTGGTATTAATACTAGTGGAAATGGTGTTCATAACACTAGTGGAGACAGCATCCATACTCTTGCTTGAATCGTTCCAGTACAGCCGGCATCAATGACCCCAGGTAAAACAAAGATTCCCAATCGAATTATTGACAATCATTCTAATTACAAGTTAGTAAAGCCACCCCCCAATGGTCCGTTTATGTTCCGTGGTATTGTGTGAAGTGCAGACGATTGCAGCACCACTTGGTTTCGTGGCGGCAGTGGTGGTGGTGAGCGGCTGGAGCGGAGCTCCGGGACCCTGGGGGGGGTGGGGGGCGAAGAAGGAAAAGCATCCAGAGATTTAGAACGGGGAAGCGAAGGATACAGTCGTTTAATGGAGGAGCGCGTTTCTCTTACCCACTTTTCATCACCTGTGTCTCCTCTTAAACATTCTTTAACCAGAGACCACAAGGTGAAGGCATCAATAGGGACCTTTTCAGGCCCATGACTAGTATAATAGCTTTGAATCTTATCTCCTACCTTATTCCAAGTTTCAAGATTAATTGTACCGTCTTTAGGAAACCATGGACAAACTTCTTGTATGAAATCTAAAAAATGATCAACTTGTTTTCTTGTAACTTTTACCCCCCTAGCACAAAGCAGGGACTTTAACATACTTGCAAAAATGTTACGTTCATTACTCAAAGAAATTACCTTCTTTCTTTTTTTTTTTCTATTCTTCTCTCTCTTTTTTTTTTCTCCTTTTCTCTTTCTTTCTATTATTCTTCTCTTTTTTTCCTTTTCTCTTTCTTTCTATTCTTCTCTCTCTTTCTCTTTTCTTTCGTCTGCTTCAAAATCCCTTGTCCTCGCCCTTGATTCCAACTTACCAACCGCGGCTCGTGAAGGCGAGCGACGTCCTGTCCTTTAGCAACCGAGTATCCCGGGTTTCGGCACCAAATGACAGAGACCAGCTCACAGGGACGTCTTAGAGAGACTAGACGGACTACTGCTCTGGTGGCAAGTAGCAATTCTTTATTCCTCAACCAGAGTTTTTATACTCTCCTGGGAGAGCTTGTCAGTTTCTACCAAGCTTGAGTGCGCTGTTTACATTACGGCTATTCTTACTGTGAGAATACAAGTTCTGCAAGTTCTACAAGTGAGGGACTACGTGTCTGTTCAAGGATTCACACATTCTTCTGTTTGTGCTGGTCTTATCTTAGACCTGCAGGTGTTCTTGAAATATATTTAACTCGGGCCCTGGAATGATGAGAAACTAAGCATGTTGCCAAGAGCCCTGATAGTCCACATCCTCCCTGTCAGGAGGAGCAGCTTTGTTGTTGGCATGATATTCTGTTCCTGACCCTTTCAGGCCAGACAGAATATTGCTCTCCAGGCTCTTGGCTTTCATTATTCTGTCTTTGACCCTTTCAGGCCCCGAGAATGTCTAATAGTTCTCCTCATGGAAGGAGACCTTCTGCAGCTCCAGCTCCTCTTGATCCTGTTCAAGCTGGTCCATGTCCCGCTTCAGTTGAGCCTTCTCCATCTCCACTGCCTCCTGGGATGTCTGAAGGCTCTCCAGATCCTGCTGGAAGGAGACCTTCTGCAGCCGCACCTCCTCTTGATCCTGTTGCAGCTGGTCCATGTCCCGCTTCAGTTGAGCCTTCTCCATCTCCACTGCCTCCTGGGATGTCTGAAGACTCTCTAGATCAACCTGGAAGGAGACCTTCTGCAGCCGCAGCTCCTCTTGATCCTCTTCCAGCTGGTCCATGTCCAGCTTCAATTGAGCCTTCTCCATCTCCACTGCCTCCTGGGATGTCTGAAGGCTCTCCAGATCCTGCTGGAAGGAGACCTTCTGCAGCCGCAGCTCCTCTTGATCCCGTTTGAGCTGGTCCATGTCCCGCTTCAGTTGAGCCTTCTCCATCTCCACTGCCTCCTGGGATGTCTGAAGATTCTCCAGATCCTGCTGGAAGGAGACCTTCTGCAGCCGCACCTCCTCTTGATCCTGTTGCAGCTGGTCCATGTCCCGCTTCAGCTGAGCCTTCTCCATCTCCACTGCCTCCTGGGATGTCTGAAGGCTCTCCAGATCAATCTGGAAGGAGACCTTCTGCAGCCGCAGCTCCTCTTGATCCTGTTCCAGCTGGTCCATGTCCCGCTTCAATTGAGCCTTCTCCATCTCCACTGCCTTCTGGGATGTCTGAAGGCTCTCCAGATCCTGCTGGAAGGAGACCTTCTGCAGCCGCACCTCCTCTTGATCCTGTTCCAGCTGGTCCATGTCCCGCTTCAGCTGAGCCTTCTCCATCTCCACTGCCTTCTGGGATGTCTGAAGGCTCTCCAGATCCTGCTGGAAGGAGACCTCCTGCAGCTGCAGCTCCTCTTGATCCCGTTTGAGCTGGTCCACGTCCCGCTTCAGTTGAGCCTTCTCCATCTCCACTGCCTCCTGGGATGTCTGAAGGCTCTCCAGATCCTGCTGGAAGGAGACCTTCTGCAGCCGCACCTCCTCTTGATCCTGTTCAAGCTGGTCCATGTCCCGCTTCAGTTGAGCCTTCTCCATCTCCACTGCCTCCTGGGATGTCTGAAGGCTCTCCAGATCCTGCTGGAAGGAGACCTTCTGCAGCCGCACCTCCTCTTGATCCTCTTCTAGCTGGTCCATGTCCAGCTTCAGCTGAGCCTTCTCCATCTCCACTGCCTCCTGGGATGTCTGAAGACTCTCCAGATCAATCTGGAAGGAGACCTTCTGCAGCCGCACCTCCTCTTGATCCCGTTTGAGCTGGTCCATGTCCAGCTTCACTTGAGCCTTCTCCATCTCCACTGCCTCCTGGGATGTACGAAGGCTCTCCAGATCCTGCTGGAAGGAGACCTTCTGCAGCCGCAGCTCCTCTTGATCCTCTTCCAGCTGGTCCACGTCCCGCTTCAATTGAGCCTTCTCCATCTCCACTGCCTCCTGGGATGTCTGAAGGCTCTCCAGATCCTGCTGGAAGGAGACCTTCTGCAGCCGCAGCTCCTCTTGATCCTCTTCCAGCTGGTCCACGTCCCGCTTCAGTTGAGCCTTCTCCATCTCCACTGCCTCCTGGGATGTCTGAAGGCTCTCCAGATCAATCTGGAAGGAGACCTTCTGCAGCCGCAGCTCCTCTTGATCCTCTTCCAGCTGGTCCATGCCCCGCTTCAGTTGAGCCTTCTCCATCTCCACTGCCTCCTGGGATGTCTGAAGGCTCTCCAGATCCTGCTGGAAGGAGACCTTCTGCAGCCGCAGCTCCTCTTGATCCTCTTCCAGCTGGTCCATGTCCAGCTTCAGCTGAGCCTTCTCCATCTCCACTGCCTCCTGGGATGTCTGAAGACTCTCCAGATCAATCTGGAAGGAGACCTTCTGCAGCCGCACCTCCTCTTGATCCCGTTTGAGCTGGTCCATGTCCAGCTTCACTTGAGCCTTCTCCATCTCCACTGCCTCCTGGGATGTCTGAAGACTCTCCAGATCAATCTGGAAGGAGACCTTCTGCAGCCGCACCTCCTCTTGATCCCGTTTGAGCTGGTCCATGTCCCGCTTCAGTTGAGCCTTCTCCATCTCCACTGCCTCCTGGGATGTCTGAAGACTCTCCAGATCCTGCTGGAAGGAGACCTTCTGCAGCCGCAGCTCCTCTTGATCCTGTTCCAGCTGGTCCATGTCCAGCTTCAATTGAGCCTTCTCCATCTCCACTTCCTTCTGGGATGTCTGAAGGCTCTCCAGGTCCTGCTGGAAGGAGACCTTCTGCAGCCGCACCTCCTCTTGATGCTCTTCCAGCTGGTCCACGTCCCGCTTCAGTTGAGCCTTCTCCATCTCCACTGCCTCCTGGGATGTCTGAAGACTCTCCAGATCCTGCTGGAAGGAGACCTTCTGCAGCCGCACCTCCTCTTGATCCTCTTCCAGCTGGTCCATGTCCCGCTTCAGTTGAGCCTTCTCCATCTCCACTGCCTCCTGGGATGTCTGAAGGCTCTCCAGATCCTGCTGGAAGGAGACCTCCTGCAGCCGCAGCTCCTCTTGATCCTCTTCCAGCTGGTCCATGTCCCGCTTCAGTTGAGCCTTCTCCATCTCCACTGCCTCCTGGGATGTCTGAAGGCTCTCCAGATCCTGCTGGAAGGAGACCTCCTGCAGCTGAAGCTCCTCTTGATCCTGTCAGCTGGTCCATGTCCAGCTTCAGCTGAGCCTTCTCCATCTCCACTGCCTCCTGGGATGTACGAAGGCTCTCCAGATCCTGCTGGAAGGAGACCTCCTGCAGCTGCAGCTCCTCTTGATCCTGTTTGAGCTGGTCCATGTCCCGCTTCAGTTGAGCCTTCTCCATCTCCACTGCCTTCTGGGATGTCTGAAGGCTCTCCAGATCCTGCTGGAAGGAGACCTTCTGCAGCCGCAGCTCCTCTTGATCCTCTTCCAGCTGGTCCATGTCCCGCTTCAGCTGAGCCTTCTCCATCTCCACTGCCTCCTGGGATGTACGAAGGCTCTCCAGATCCTGCTGGAAGGAGACCTTCTGCAGCCGCAGCTCCTCTTGATCCTCTTCCAGCTGGTCCACGTCCCGCTTCAATTGAGCCTTCTCCATCTCCACTGCCTCCTGGGATGTCTGAAGGCTCTCCAGATCAATCTGGAAGGAGACCTTCTGCAGCCGCACCTCCTCTTGATCCCGTTTGAGCTGGTCCATGTCCCGCTTCAGTTGAGCCTTCTCCATCTCCACTGCCTTCTGGGATGTCTGAAGGCTCTCCAGATCCTGCTGGAAGGAGACCTTCTACAGCCGCAGCTCCTCTTCATCCTCTTCCAGCTGGTCCACGTCCCGCTTCAATTGAGCCTTCTCCATCTCCACTGCCTCCTGGGATGTCTGAAGACTCTCCAGATCCTGCTGGAAGGAGACCTTCTGCAGCCGCAGCTCCTCTTGATCCTCTTCCAGCTGGTCCATGTCCCGCTTCAGTTGAGCCTTCTCCATCTCCACTGCCTCCTGGGATGTCTGAAGGCTCTCCAGATCCTGCTGGAAGGAGACCTCCTGGAGCTGAAGCTCCTCTTGATCCTGTCAGCTGGTCCATGTCCAGCTTCAGTTGAGCCTTCTCCATCTCCACTGCCTCCTGGGATGTCTGAAGGCTCTCCAGATCCTGCTGGAAGGAGACCTTCTGCAGCCGCAGCTCCTCTTGATCCTGTTCCAGCTGGTCCATGTCCCGCTTCAGTTGAGCCTTCTCCATCTCCACTGCCTCCTGGGATGTCTGAAGGCTCTCCAGATCAATCTGGAAGGAGACCTTCTGCAGCCGCAGCTCCTCTTGATCCTGTTCCAGCTGGTCCATGTCCCGCTTCAGTTGAGCCTTCTCCATCTCCACTGCCTCCTGGGATGTCTGAAGGCTCTCCAGATCCTGCTGGAAGGAGACATTCTGCAGCCGCAGCTCCTCTTGATCCTCTTCCAGCTGGTCCACGTCCCGCTTCAATTGAGCCTTCTCCATCTCCACTGCCTCCTGGGATGTCTGAAGACTCTCCAGATCCTGCTGGAAGGAGACCTTCTGCAGCCGCAGCTCCTCTTGATCCTTTTTAAGCTGGTCCATGTCCCGCTTCAGTTGAGCCTTCTCCATCTCCACTGCCTCCTGGGATGTCTGAAGGCTCTCCAGATCCTGCTGGAAGGAGACCTTCTGCAGCCGCAGCTCCTCTTGATCCTGTTCCAGCTGGTCCATGTCCCGCTTCAGCTGAGCCTTCTCCATCTCCACTGCCTCCTGGGATGTACGAAGGCTCTCCAGATCCTGCTGGAAGGAGACCTTCTGCAGCCGCAGCTCCTCTTGATCCTCTTCCAGCTGGTCCACGTCCCGCTTCACTTGAGCCTTCTCCATCTCCACTGCCTCCTGGGATGTCTGAAGGCTCTCCAGATCCTGCTGGAAGGAGACCTCCTGCAGCTGAAGATCCTCTTGATCCTGTCAGCTGGTCCATGTCCAGCTTCAATTGAGCCTTCTCCATCTCCACTGCCTTCTGGGATGTCTGAAGACTCTCCAGATCCTGCTGGAAGGAGACCTCCTGCAGCTGAAGATCCTCTTGATCCTGTCAGCTGGTCCACGTCCCGCTTCAATTGAGCCTTCTCCATCTCCACTGCCTCCTGGGATGTCTGAAGGCTCTCCAGATCCTGCTGGAAGGAGACCTTCTGCAGCCGCACCTCCTCTTGATCCTCTTCCAGCTGGTCCACGTCCCGCTTCAGTTGAGCCTTCTCCATCTCCACTGCCTCCTGGGATGTCTGAAGACTCTCCAGATCCTGCTGGAAGGAGACCTCCTGCAGCCGCAGCTCCTCTTGATCCTGTTCCAGCTGGTCCATGTCCCGCTTCAGCTGAGCCTTCTCCATCTCCACTGCCTCCTGGGATGTCTGAAGGCTCTCCAGATCAATCTGGAAGGAGACCTTCTGCAGCCGCAGCTCCTCTTGATCCTCTTCCAGCTGGTCCACGTCCCGCTTCAATTGAGCCTTCTCCATCTCCACTGCCTCCTGGGATGTCTGAAGGCTCTCCAGATCCTGCTGGAAGGAGACCTCCTGCAGCTGAAGATCCTCTTGATCCTGTCAGCTGGTCCATGTCCAGCTTCAGTTGAGCCTTCTCCATCTCCACTGCCTCCTGGGATGTCTGAAGGCTCTCCAGATCCTGCTGGAAGGAGACCTTCTGCAGCCGCAGCTCCTCTTGATCCTCTTCCAGCTGGTCCATGTCCAGCTTCAGTTGAGCCTTCTCCATCTCCACTGCCTCCTGGGATGTCTGAAGACTCTCCAGATAAATCTGGAAGGAGACCTTCTGCAGCCGCAGCTCCTCTTGATCCTGTTGCAGCTGGTCCACGTCCCGCTTCACTTGAGCCTTCTCCATCTCCACTGCCTCCTGGGATGTCTGAAGGCTCTCCAGATCCTGCTGGAAGGAGACCTTCTGCAGCCGCAGCTCCTCTTGATCCTGTTCCAGCTGGTCCATGTCCCGCTTCAGCTGAGCCTTCTCCATCTCCACTGCCTCCTGGGATGTCTGAAGGCTCTCCAGATCAATCTGGAAGGAGACCTTCTGCAGCCGCACCTCCTCTTGATCCTGTCAGCTGGTCCATGTCCAGCTTCAATTGAGCCTTCTCCATCTCCACTGCCTTCTGGGATGTCTGAAGACTCTCCAGATCCCGCTGGAAGGAGACCTTCTGCAGCCGCACCTCCTCTTGATCCTCTTCCAGCTGGTCCACGTCCCGCTTCAGTTGAGCCTTCTCCATCTCCACTGCCTCCTGGGATGTCTGAAAACTCTCCAGATCCTGCTGGAAGGAGACCTTCTGCAGCCGCAGCTCCTCTTGATCCCGTTTGAGCTGGTCCATGTCCCGCTTCAGTTGAGCCTTCTCCATCTCCACTGCCTCCTGGGATGTCTGAAGGCTCTCCAGATCCTGCTGGAAGGAGACCTCCTGCAGCTGCAGCTCCTCTTGATCCTGTCAGCTGGTCCATGTCCAGCTTCAATTGAGCCTTCTCCATCTCCACTGCCTCCTGGGATGTCTGAAGGCTCTCCAGATCCTGCTGGAAGGAGACCTTCTGCAGCCGCACCTCCTCTTGATCCTGTTTGAGCTGGTCCATGTCCCGCTTCAGTTGAGCCTTCTCCATCTCCACTGCCTCCTGGGATGTCTGAAGACTCTCCAGATCAATCTGGAAGGAGACCTTCTGCAGCCGCAGCTCCTCTTGATCCTCTTCCAGCTGGTCCACGTCCCGCTTCAATTGAGCCTTCTCCATCTCCACTGCCTCCTGGGATGTCTGAAGGCTCTCCAGATCCTGCTGGAAGGAGACCTTCTGCAGCCGCACCTCCTCTTGATCCTCTTCCAGCTGGTCCACGTCCCGCTTCAATTGAGCCTTCTCCATCTCCACTGCCTCCTGGGATGTCTGAAGGCTCTCCAGATCCTGCTGGAAGGAGACCTCCTGCAGCCGCAGCTCCTCTTGATCCTCTTCCAGCTGGTCCACGTCCCGCTTCAGTTGAGCCTTCTCCATCTCCACTGCCTCCTGGGATGTCTGAAGGCTCTCCAGATCCTGCTGGAAGGAGACCTTCTGCAGCCGCACCTCCTCTTGATCCCGTTTGAGCTGGTCCATGTCCCGCTTCAGTTGAGCCTTCTCCATCTCCACTGCCTCCTGGGATGTCTGAAGACTCTCCAGATCAATCTGGAAGGAGACCTTCTGCAGCCGCAGCTCCTCTTGATCCTCTTGCAGCTGGTCCACGTCCCGCTTCAATTGAGCCTTCTCCATCTCCACTGCCTCCTGGGATGTCTGAAGGCTCTCCAGATCCTGCTGGAAGGAGACCTCCTGCAGCTGAAGCTCCTCTTGATCCTGTCAGCTGGTCCATGTCCAGCTTCAGTTGAGCCTTCTCCATCTCCACTGCCTCCTGGGATGTCTGAAGGCTCTCCAGATCCTGCTGGAAGGAGACCTTCTGCAGCCGCAGCTCCTCTTGATCCTCTTCCAGCTGGTCCACGTCCCGCTTCAATTGAGCCTTCTCCATCTCCACTGCCTCCTGGGATGTCTGAAGGCTCTCCAGATCAATCTGGAAGGAGACCTTCTGCAGCCGCAGCTCCTCTTGATCCTCTTCCAGCTGGTCCATGCCCCGCTTCAGTTGAGCCTTCTCCATCTCCACTGCCTCCTGGGATGTCTGAAGACTCTCCAGATCAATCTGGAAGGAGACCTTCTGCAGCCGCAGCTCCTCTTGATCCTCTTGCAGCTGGTCCACGTCCCGCTTCAATTGAGCCTTCTCCATCTCCACTGCCTTCTGGGATGTCTGAAGGCTCTCCAGATCCTGCTGGAAGGAGACCTCCTGCAGCTGAAGCTCCTCTTGATCCTGTCAGCTGGTCCATGTCCAGCTTCAGTTGAGCCTTCTCCATCTCCACTGCCTCCTGGGATGTCTGAAGGCTCTCCAGATCCTGCTGGAAGGAGACCTTCTGCAGCCGCAGCTCCTCTTGATCCTCTTCCAGCTGGTCCACGTCCCGCTTCAATTGAGCCTTCTCCATCTCCACTGCCTCCTGGGATGTCTGAAGGCTCTCCAGATCAATCTGGAAGGAGACCTTCTGCAGCCGCAGCTCCTCTTGATCCTCTTCCAGCTGGTCCATGCCCCGCTTCAGTTGAGCCTTCTCCATCTCCACTGCCTCCTGGGATGTCTGAAGGCTCTCCAGATCCTGCTGGAAGGAGACCTTCTGCAGCCGCACCTCCTCTTGATCCCGTTTGAGCTGGTCCATGTCCCGCTTCAGTTGAGCCTTCTCCATCTCCACTGCCTCCTGGGATGTCTGAAGACTCTCCAGATCCTGCTGGAAGGAGACCTTCTGCAGCCGCAGCTCCTCTTGATCCTGTTCCAGCTGGTCCATGTCCAGCTTCAATTGAGCCTTCTCCATCTCCACTTCCTTCTGGGATGTCTGAAGGCTCTCCAGATCCTGCTGGAAGGAGACCTTCTGCAGCCGCACCTCCTCTTGATCCTCTTCCAGCTGGTCCATGTCCCGCTTCAGTTGAGCCTTCTCCATCTCCACTGCCTCCTGGGATGTCTGAAGGCTCTCCAGATCCTGCTGGAAGGAGACCTCCTGCAGCTGAAGCTCCTCTTGATCCTGTTTGAGCTGGTCCATGTCCCGCTTCAGTTGAGCCTTCTCCATCTCCACTGCCTCCTGGGATGTACGAAGGCTCTCCAGATCAATCTGGAAGGAGACCTTCTGCAGCCGCAGCTCCTCTTGATCCTCTTCCAGCTGGTCCACGTCCCGCTTCAGTTGAGCCTTCTCCATCTCCACTGCCTCCTGGGATGTCTGAAGACTCTCCAGATCCTGCTGGAAGGAGACCTCCTGCAGCCGCAGCTCCTCTTGATCCTCTTCCAGCTGGTCCATGTCCCGCTTCAGTTGAGCCTTCTCCATCTCCACTGCCTTCTGGGATGTCTGAAGGCTCTCCAGATCCTGCTGGAAGGAGACCTTCTACAGCCGCAGCTCCTCTTGATCCTCTTCCAGCTGGTCCACGTCCCGCTTCAATTGAGCCTTCTCCATCTCCACTGCCTCCTGGGATGTCTGAAGGCTCTCCAGATCCTGCTGGAAGGAGACCTTCTGCAGCCGCACCTCCTCTTGATCCCGTTTGAGCTGGTCCATGTCCCGCTTCACTTGAGCCTTCTCCATCTCCACTGCCTCCTGGGATGTCTGAAGGCTCTCCAGATCCTGCTGGAAGGAGACCTTCTGCAGCCGCAGCTCCTCTTGATCCTCTTCCAGCTGGTCCATGTCCCGCTTCAGTTGAGCCTTCTCCATCTCCACTGCCTTCTGGGATGTCTGAAGGCTCTCCAGATCCTGCTGGAAGGAGACCTTCTGCAGCCGCAGCTCCTCTTGATCCTGTTCCAGCTGGTCCACGTCCCGCTTCAATTGAGCCTTCTCCATCTCCACTGCCTCCTGGGATGTCTGAAGGCTCTCCAGATCCTGCTGGAAGGAGACCTTCTGCAGCCGCAGCTCCTCTTGATCCCGTTTGAGCTGGTCCATGTCCCGCTTCAGTTGAGCCTTCTCCATCTCCACTGCCTTCTGGGATGTCTGAAGGCTCTCCAGATCCTGCTGGAAGGAGACCTTCTACAGCCGCAGCTCCTCTTCATCCTCTTCCAGCTGGTCCACGTCCCGCTTCAATTGAGCCTTCTCCATCTCCACTGCCTCCTGGGATGTCTGAAGACTCTCCAGATCCTGCTGGAAGGAGACCTTCTGCAGCCGCAGCTCCTCTTGATCCTCTTCCAGCTGGTCCATGTCCCGCTTCAGTTGAGCCTTCTCCATCTCCACTGCCTCCTGGGATGTCTGAAGGCTCTCCAGATCCTGCTGGAAGGAGACCTCCTGCAGCTGCAGCTCCTCTTGATCCTGTTTGAGCTGGTCCATGTCCCGCTTCAGTTGAGCCTTCTCCATCTCCACTGCCTCCTGGGATGTCTGAAGACTCTCCAGATCCTGCTGGAAGGAGACCTCCTGGAGCTGAAGCTCCTCTTGATCCTGTCAGCTGGTCCATGTCCAGCTTCAGTTGAGCCTTCTCCATCTCCACTGCCTCCTGGGATGTCTGAAGGCTCTCCAGATCCTGCTGGAAGGAGACCTTCTGCAGCCGCAGCTCCTCTTGATCCTGTTCCAGCTGGTCCATGTCCAGCTTCAGTTGAGCCTTCTCCATCTCCACTGCCTCCTGGGATGTCTGAAGGCTCTCCAGATCCTGCTGGAAGGAGACCTTCTGCAGCCGCAGCTCCTCTTGATCCTGTTCCAGCTGGTCCATGTCCCGCTTCAGTTGAGCCTTCTCCATCTCCACTGCCTTCTGGGATGTCTGAAGGCTCTCCAGGTCCTGCTGGAAGGAGACCTTCTGCAGCCGCACCTCCTCTTGATCCCGTTTGAGCTGGTCCATGTCCCGCTTCAGTTGAGCCTTCTCCATCTCCACTGCCTCCTGGGATGTCTGAAGGCTCTCCAGATCCTGCTGGAAGGAGACCTTCTGCAGCCGCAGCTCCTCTTGATCCTCTTCCAGCTGGTCCACGTCCCGCTTCAATTGAGCCTTCTCCATCTCCACTGCCTCCTGGGATGTCTGAAGGCTCTCCAGATCCTGCTGGAAGGAGACCTTCTGCAGCCGCAGCTCCTCTTGATCCTGTTCCAGCTGGTCCATGTCCCGCTTCAGCTGAGCCTTCTCCATCTCCACTGCCTCCTGGGATGTACGAAGGCTCTCCAGATCCTGCTGGAAGGAGACCTTCTGCAGCCGCAGCTCCTCTTGATCCTCTTCCAGCTGGTCCACGTCCCGCTTCAGTTGAGCCTTCTCCATCTCCACTGCCTCCTGGGATGTCTGAAGGCTCTCCAGATCCTGCTGGAAGGAGACCTCCTGCAGCTGAAGATCCTCTTGATCCTGTTCCAGCTGGTCCATGTCCAGCTTCAGCTGAGCCTTCTCCATCTCCACTGCCTCCTGGGATGTCTGAAGGCTCTCCAGATCCTGCTGGAAGGAGACCTTCTGCAGCCGCAGCTCCTCTTGATCCTGTTCCAGCTGGTCCATGTCCAGCTTCAGTTGAGCCTTCTCCATCTCCACTGCCTCCTGGGATGTCTGAAGACTCTCCAGATAAATCTGGAAGGAGACCTTCTGCAGCCGCAGCTCCTCTTGATCCTCTTCCAGCTGGTCCATGTCCCGCTTCAGTTGAGCCTTCTCCATCTCCACTGCCTCCTGGGATGTCTGAAGACTCTCCAGATAAATCTGGAAGGAGACCTTCTGCAGCTGCAGCTCCTCTTGATCCTGTCAGCTGGTCCATGTCCAGCTTCAATTGAGCCTTCTCCATCTCCACTGCCTTCTGGGATGTCTGAAGACTCTCCAGATCCTGCTGGAAGGAGAGCTTCTGCAGCCGCACCTCCTCTTGATCCTCTTCCAGCTGGTCCACGTCCCGCTTCAATTGAGCCTTCTCCATCTCCACTGCCTCCTGGGATGTCTGAAGGCTCTCCAGATCCTGCTGGAAGGAGACCTTCTGCAGCCGCACCTCCTCTTGATCCCGTTTGAGCTGGTCCATGTCCCGCTTCAGTTGAGCCTTCTCCATCTCCACTGCCTCCTGGGATGTCTGAAGGCTCTCCAGATCCTGCTGGAAGGAGACCTTCTGCAGCCGCAGCTCCTCTTGATCCCGTTTGAGCTGGTCCATGTCCCGCTTCAGTTGAGCCTTCTCCATCTCCACTGCCTCCTGGGATGTCTGAAGGCTCTCCAGATCCTGCTGGAAGGAGACCTCCTGCAGCCGCAGCTCCTCTTGATCCTGTTCCAGCTGGTCCACGTCCCGCTTCAATTGAGCCTTCTCCATCTCCACTGCCTCCTGGGATGTCTGAAGACTCTCCAGATCCTGCTGGAAGGAGACCTTCTGCAGCCGCAGCTCCTCTTGATCCTGTTCCAGCTGGTCCATGTCCAGCTTCAATTGAGCCTTCTCCATCTCCACTGCCTTCTGGGATGTCTGAAGGCTCTCCAGATCCTGCTGGAAGGAGACCTCCTGCAGCTGCAGCTCCTCTTGATCCTGTCAGCTGGTCCATGTCCAGCTTCAATTGAGCCTTCTCCATCTCCACTGCCTTCTGGGATGTCTGAAGGCTCTCCAGATCCTGCTGGAAGGAGACCTTCTGCAGCCGCACCTCCTCTTGATCCTCTTCCAGCTGGTCCACGTCCCGCTTCAATTGAGCCTTCTCCATCTCCACTGCCTCCTGGGATGTCTGAAGGCTCTCCAGATCCTGCTGGAAGGAGACCTTCTGCAGCCGCACGTCCTCTTGATCCTGTTCCAGCTGGTCCATGTCCCGCTTCAGCTGAGCCTTCTCCATCTCCACTGCCTCCTGGGATGTCTGAAGGCTCTCCAGATCAATCTGGAAGGAGACCTTCTGCAGCCGCAGCTCCTCTTGATCCTCTTCCAGCTGGTCCACGTCCCGCTTCAATTGAGCCTTCTCCATCTCCACTGCCTCCTGGGATGTCTGAAGGCTCTCCAGATCCTGCTGGAAGGAGACCTTCTGCAGCCGAACCTCCTCTTGATCCTCTTCCAGCTGGTCCACGTCCCGCTTCAGTTGAGCCTTCTCCATCTCCACTGCCTCCTGGGATGTACGAAGGCTCTCCAGATCCTGCTGGAAGGAGACCTCCTGCAGCCGCAGCTCCTCTTGATCCTGTTCCAGCTGGTCCATGTCCCGCTTCAGTTGAGCCTTCTCCATCTCCACTGCCTCCTGGGATGTCTGAAGGCTCTCCAGATCCTGCTGGAAGGAGACCTCCTGCAGCTGCAGCTCCTCTTGATCCTGTTTGAGCTGGTCCATGTCCCGCTTCAGTTGAGCCTTCTCCATCTCCACTGCCTCCTGGGATGTCTGAAGACTCTCCAGATCCTGCTGGAAGGAGACCTCCTGGAGCTGAAGCTCCTCTTGATCCTGTCAGCTGGTCCATGTCCAGCTTCAGTTGAGCCTTCTCCATCTCCACTGCCTCCTGGGATGTCTGAAGGCTCTCCAGATCCTGCTGGAAGGAGACCTTCTGCAGCCGCAGCTCCTCTTGATCCTGTTCCAGCTGGTCCATGTCCAGCTTCAGTTGAGCCTTCTCCATCTCCACTGCCTCCTGGGATGTCTGAAGGCTCTCCAGATCCTGCTGGAAGGAGACCTTCTGCAGCCGCAGCTCCTCTTGATCCTGTTCCAGCTGGTCCATGTCCCGCTTCAGTTGAGCCTTCTCCATCTCCACTGCCTTCTGGGATGTCTGAAGGCTCTCCAGGTCCTGCTGGAAGGAGACCTTCTGCAGCCGCACCTCCTCTTGATCCCGTTTGAGCTGGTCCATGTCCCGCTTCAGTTGAGCCTTCTCCATCTCCACTGCCTCCTGGGATGTCTGAAGGCTCTCCAGATCCTGCTGGAAGGAGACCTTCTGCAGCCGCAGCTCCTCTTGATCCTCTTCCAGCTGGTCCACGTCCCGCTTCAATTGAGCCTTCTCCATCTCCACTGCCTCCTGGGATGTCTGAAGGCTCTCCAGATCCTGCTGGAAGGAGACCTTCTGCAGCCGCAGCTCCTCTTGATCCTGTTCCAGCTGGTCCATGTCCCGCTTCAGCTGAGCCTTCTCCATCTCCACTGCCTCCTGGGATGTACGAAGGCTCTCCAGATCCTGCTGGAAGGAGACCTTCTGCAGCCGCAGCTCCTCTTGATCCTCTTCCAGCTGGTCCACGTCCCGCTTCAGTTGAGCCTTCTCCATCTCCACTGCCTCCTGGGATGTCTGAAGGCTCTCCAGATCCTGCTGGAAGGAGACCTCCTGCAGCTGAAGATCCTCTTGATCCTGTTCCAGCTGGTCCATGTCCAGCTTCAGCTGAGCCTTCTCCATCTCCACTGCCTCCTGGGATGTCTGAAGGCTCTCCAGATCCTGCTGGAAGGAGACCTTCTGCAGCCGCAGCTCCTCTTGATCCTGTTCCAGCTGGTCCATGTCCAGCTTCAGTTGAGCCTTCTCCATCTCCACTGCCTCCTGGGATGTCTGAAGACTCTCCAGATAAATCTGGAAGGAGACCTTCTGCAGCCGCAGCTCCTCTTGATCCTCTTCCAGCTGGTCCATGTCCCGCTTCAGTTGAGCCTTCTCCATCTCCACTGCCTCCTGGGATGTCTGAAGACTCTCCAGATAAATCTGGAAGGAGACCTTCTGCAGCTGCAGCTCCTCTTGATCCTGTCAGCTGGTCCATGTCCAGCTTCAATTGAGCCTTCTCCATCTCCACTGCCTTCTGGGATGTCTGAAGACTCTCCAGATCCTGCTGGAAGGAGAGCTTCTGCAGCCGCACCTCCTCTTGATCCTCTTCCAGCTGGTCCACGTCCCGCTTCAATTGAGCCTTCTCCATCTCCACTGCCTCCTGGGATGTCTGAAGGCTCTCCAGATCCTGCTGGAAGGAGACCTTCTGCAGCCGCACCTCCTCTTGATCCCGTTTGAGCTGGTCCATGTCCCGCTTCAGTTGAGCCTTCTCCATCTCCACTGCCTCCTGGGATGTCTGAAGGCTCTCCAGATCCTGCTGGAAGGAGACCTTCTGCAGCCGCAGCTCCTCTTGATCCCGTTTGAGCTGGTCCATGTCCCGCTTCAGTTGAGCCTTCTCCATCTCCACTGCCTCCTGGGATGTCTGAAGGCTCTCCAGATCCTGCTGGAAGGAGACCTCCTGCAGCCGCAGCTCCTCTTGATCCTGTTCCAGCTGGTCCACGTCCCGCTTCAATTGAGCCTTCTCCATCTCCACTGCCTCCTGGGATGTCTGAAGACTCTCCAGATCCTGCTGGAAGGAGACCTTCTGCAGCCGCAGCTCCTCTTGATCCTGTTCCAGCTGGTCCATGTCCAGCTTCAATTGAGCCTTCTCCATCTCCACTGCCTTCTGGGATGTCTGAAGGCTCTCCAGATCCTGCTGGAAGGAGACCTCCTGCAGCTGCAGCTCCTCTTGATCCTGTCAGCTGGTCCATGTCCAGCTTCAATTGAGCCTTCTCCATCTCCACTGCCTTCTGGGATGTCTGAAGGCTCTCCAGATCCTGCTGGAAGGAGACCTTCTGCAGCCGCACCTCCTCTTGATCCTCTTCCAGCTGGTCCACGTCCCGCTTCAATTGAGCCTTCTCCATCTCCACTGCCTCCTGGGATGTCTGAAGGCTCTCCAGATCCTGCTGGAAGGAGACCTTCTGCAGCCGCACGTCCTCTTGATCCTGTTCCAGCTGGTCCATGTCCCGCTTCAGCTGAGCCTTCTCCATCTCCACTGCCTCCTGGGATGTCTGAAGGCTCTCCAGATCAATCTGGAAGGAGACCTTCTGCAGCCGCAGCTCCTCTTGATCCTCTTCCAGCTGGTCCACGTCCCGCTTCAATTGAGCCTTCTCCATCTCCACTGCCTCCTGGGATGTCTGAAGGCTCTCCAGATCCTGCTGGAAGGAGACCTTCTGCAGCCGAACCTCCTCTTGATCCTCTTCCAGCTGGTCCACGTCCCGCTTCAGTTGAGCCTTCTCCATCTCCACTGCCTCCTGGGATGTACGAAGGCTCTCCAGATCCTGCTGGAAGGAGACCTCCTGCAGCCGCAGCTCCTCTTGATCCTGTTCCAGCTGGTCCATGTCCCGCTTCAGCTGAGCCTTCTCCATCTCCACTGCCTCCTGGGATGTCTGAAGGCTCTCCAGATCAATCTGGAAGGAGACCTTCTGCAGCCGCAGCTCCTCTTGATCCTCTTCCAGCTGGTCCACGTCCCGCTTCAATTGAGCCTTCTCCATCTCCACTGCCTCCTGGGATGTCTGAAGACTCTCCAGATCAATCTGGAAGGAGACCTTCTGCAGCCGCAGCTCCTCTTGATCCTCTTCCAGCTGGTCCACGTCCCGCTTCAATTGAGCCTTCTCCATCTCCACTGCCTCCTGGGATGTCTGAAGGCTCTCCAGATCCTGCTGGAAGGAGACCTTCTGCAGCCGCAGCTCCTCTTGATCCTCTTCCAGCTGGTCCACGTCCAGCTTCAATTGAGCCTTCTCCATCTCCACTGCCTCCTGGGATGTCTGAAGGCTCTCCAGATCCTGCTGGAAGGAGACCTTCTGCAGCCGCAGCTCCTCTTGATCCTCTTCCAGCTGGTCCATGTCCCGCTTCAGTTGAGCCTTCTCCATCTCCACTGCCTCCTGGGATGTCTGAAGGCTCTCCAGATCCTGCTGTAAGGAGACCTCCTGCAGCCGCAGCTCCTCTTGATCCTCTTCCAGCTGGTCCACGTCCCGCTTCACTTGAGCCTTCTCCATCTCCACTGCCTCCTGGGATGTCTGAAGGCTCTCCAGATCCTGCTGGAAGGAGACCTCCTGCAGCTGAAGCTCCTCTTGATCCTGTCAGCTGGTCCATGTCCAGCTTCAGTTGAGCCTTCTCCATCTCCACTGCCTCCTGGGATGTCTGAAGGCTCTCCAGATCCTGCTGGAAGGAGACCTTCTGCAGCCGCACCTCCTCTTGATCCCGTTTGAGCTGGTCCATGTCCCGCTTCAGTTGAGCCTTCTCCATCTCCGCTGCCTCCTGGGATGTCTGAAGGCTCTCCAGATCCTGCTGGAAGGAGACCTTCTGCAGCCGCAGCTCCTCTTGATCCTCTTCCAGCTGGTCCATGTCCCGCTTCAGTTGAGCCTTCTCCATCTCCACTGCCTCCTGGGATGTCTGAAGGCTCTCCAGATCCTGCTGGAAGGAGACCTTCTGCAGCCGCAGCTCCTCTTGATCCTGTTCCAGCTGGTCCATGTCCCGCTTCAGTTGAGCCTTCTCCATCTCCACTGCCTCCTGGGATGTCTGAAGGCTCTCCAGATCCTGCTGGAAGGAGACCTCCTGCAGCCGCAGCTCCTCTTGATCCTCTTCCAGCTGGTCCACGTCCCGCTTCAGTTGAGCCTTCTCCATCTCCACTGCCTCCTGGGATGTCTGAAGGCTCTCCAGATCCTGCTGGAAGGAGACCTCCTGCAGCTGCAGCTCCTCTTGATCCTGTCAGCTGGTCCATGTCCAGCTTCAATTGAGCCTTCTCCATCTCCACTGCCTCCTGGGATGTCTGAAGGCTCTCCAGATCCTGCTGGAAGGAGACCTTCTGCAGCCGCAGCTCCTCTTGATCCTCTTCCAGCTGGTCCATGTCCCGCTTCAGTTGAGCCTTCTCCATCTCCACTGCCTCCTGGGATGTCTGAAGGCTCTCCAGATCCTGCTGGAAGGAGACCTTCTGCAGCCGCACCTCCTCTTGATCCTGTTCCAGCTGGTCCATGTCCCGCTTCAGCTGAGCCTTCTCCATCTCCACTGCCTCCTGGGATGTCTGAAGACTCTCCAGATCAATCTGGAAGGAGACCTTCTGCAGCCGCAGCTCCTCTTGATCCTCTTCCAGCTGGTCCACGTCCCGCTTCACTTGAGCCTTCTCCATCTCCACTGCCTCCTGGGATGTCTGAAGGCTCTCCAGATCCTGCTGGAAGGAGACCTCCTGCAGCTGCAGCTCCTCTTGATCCTGTCAGCTGGTCCATGTCCCGCTTCAGTTGAGCCTTCTCCATCTCCACTGCCTCCTGGGATGTCTGAAGGCTCTCCAGATCCTGCTGGAAGGAGACCTTCTGCAGCCGCACCTCCTCTTGATCCCGTTTGAGCTGGTCCATGTCCCGCTTCAGTTGAGCCTTCTCCATCTCCACTGCCTCCTGGGATGTCTGAAGGCTCTCCAGATCCTGCTGGAAGGAGACCTTCTGCAGCCGCAGCTCCTCTTGATCCTCTTCCAGCTGGTCCATGTCCCGCTTCAGTTGAGCCTTCTCCATCTCCACTGCCTCCTGGGATGTCTGAAGACTCTCCAGATCCTGCTGGAAGGAGACCTCCTGCAGCTGCAGCTCCTCTTGATCCTGTTGCAGCTGGTCCATGTCCCGCTTCAGTTGAGCCTTCTCCATCTCCACTGCCTCCTGGGATGTCTGAAGGCTCTCCAGATCAATCTGGAAGGAGACCTTCTGCAGCCGCAGCTCCTCTTGATCCTGTTTGAGCTGGTCCATGTCCCGCTTCAGTTGAGCCTTCTCCATCTCCACTGCCACCTGGGATGTCTGAAGGCTCTCCAGATCCTGCTGGAAGGAGACCTCCTGCAGCTGAAGCTCCTCTTGATCCTGTCAGCTGGTCCATGTCCAGCTTCAGCTGAGCCTTCTCCATCTCCACTGCCTCCTGGGATGTCTGAAGGCTCTCCAGATCCTGCTGGAAGGAGACCTTCTGCAGCCGCAGCTCCTCTTGATCCCGTTTGAGCTGGTCCATGTCCCGCTTCACTTCAGCCTTCTCCATCTCCACTGCCTCCTGGGATGTCTGAAGGCTCTCCAGATCCTGCTGGAAGGAGACCTTCTGCAGCCGCAGCTCCTCTTGATCCTGTTTGAGCTGGTCCATGTCCCGCTTCAGTTGAGCCTTCTCCATCTCCACTGCCTCCTGGGATGTCTGAAGGCTCTCCAGATCCTACTGGAAGGAGACCTTCTGCAGCCGCAGCTCCTCTTGATCCTCTTCCAGCTGGTCCATGTCCCGCTTCAGCTGAGCCTTCTCCATCTCCACTGCCTCCTGGGATGTCTGAAGGCTCTCCAGATCCTGCTGGAAGGAGACCTTCTGCAGCCGCAGCTCCTCTTGATCCTGTTTGAGCTGGTCCATGTCCCGCTTCACTTGAGCCTTCTCCATCTCCACTGCCTCCTGGGATGTCTGAAGGCTCTCCAGATCCTACTGGAAGGAGACCTTCTGCAGCCGCAGCTCCTCTTGATCCTGTTCCAGCTGGTCCATGTCCCGCTTCAGCTGAGCCTTCTCCATCTCCACTGCCTTTTGGGATGTCTGAAGGCTCTCCAGATCCTGCTGGAAGGAGACCTTCTGCAGCCGCACCTCCTCTTGATCCCGTTTGAGCTGGTCCATGTCCCGCTTCAGTTGAGCCTTCTCCATCTCCACTGCCTCCTGGGATGTCTGAAGGCTCTCCAGATCCTGCTGGAAGGAGACCTCCTGCAGCCGCAGCTCCTCTTGATCCTGTTTGAGCTGGTCCATGTCCCGCTTCAGTTGAGCCTTCTCCATCTCCACTGCCTTCTGGGATGTACGAAGGCTCTCCAGATCCTGCTGGAAGGAGACCTTCTGCAGCCGCAGCTCCTCTTCATCCTCTTCCAGCTGGTCCATGTCCCGCTTCAATTGAGCCTTCTCCATCTCCACTGCCTCCTGGGATGTCTGAAGGCTCTCCAGATCCTGCTGGAAGGAGACCTTCTGCAGCCGCACGTCCTCTTGATCCTGTTCCAGCTGGTCCATGTCCAGCTTCAGTTGAGCCTTCTCCATCTCCACTGCCTCCTGGGATGTCTGAAGGCTCTCCAGATCCTGCTGGAAGGAGACCTTCTGCAGCCGCAGCTCCTCTTGATCCCGTTTGAGCTGGTCCATGTCCCGCTTCAGTTGAGCCTTCTCCATCTCCACTGCCTCCTGGGATGTCTGAAGGCTCTCCAGATCCTGCTGGAAGGAGACCTTCGGCAGCCGCAGCTCCTCTTGATCCTCTTCCAGCTGGACCATGTCCCGCTTCAGCTGAGCCTTCTCCATCTCCACTGCCTCCTGGGATGTCTGAAGGCTCTCCAGATCCTGCTGGAAGGAGACCTCCTACAGCCGCAGCTCCTCTTGATCCTCTTCCAGCTGGTCCACGTCCCGCTTCAATTGAGCCTTCTCCATCTCCACTGCCTCCTGGGATGTCTGAAGGCTCTCCAGATCAATCTGGAAGGAGACCTTCTGCAGCTGCAGCTCCTCTTGATCCTGTCAGCTGGTCCATGTCCAGCTTCAATTGAGCCTTCTCCATCTCCACTGCCTTCTGGGATGTCTGAAGGCTCTCCAGATCCTGCTGGAAGGAGACCTTCTGCAGCCGCACCTCCTCTTCATCCCGTTTGAGCTGGTCCTTGTCCCGCTTCACTTGAGCCTTCTCCATCTCCACTGCCTCCTGGGATGTCTGAAGGCTCTCCAGATCCTGCTGGAAGGAGACCTTCTGCAGCCGCAGCTCCTCTTGATCCTCTTCCAGCTGGTCCACGTCCCGCTTCAATTGAGCCTTCTCCATCTCCACTGCCTCCTGGGATGTCTGAAGGCTCTCCAGATCCTGCTGGAAGGAGACCTTCTGCAGCCGCACCTCCTCTTGATCCCGTTTGAGCTGGTCCATGTCCCGCTTCAGTTGAGCCTTCTCCATCTCCACTGCCTCCTGGGATGTCTGAAGGCTCTCCAGATCCTGCTGGAAGGAGACCTTCTGCAGCCGCACGTCCTCTTGATCCTGTTCCAGCTGGTCCATGTCCAGCTTCAATTGAGCCTTCTCCATCTCAACTGCCTTCTGGGATGTACGAAGGCTCTCCAGATCCTGCTGGAAGGAGACCTTCTGCAGCCGCAGCTCCTCTTGATCCTCTTCCAGCTGGTCCACGTCCCGCTTCACTTGAGCCTTCTCCATCTCCACTGCCTCCTGGGATGTCTGAAGGCTCTCCAGATCCTGCTGGAAGGAGACCTCCTGCAGCCGCAGCTCCTCTTGATCCCGTTTGAGCTGGTCCATGTCCCGCTTCAGTTGAGCCTTCTCCATCTCCACTGCCTCCTGGGATGTCTGAAGACTCTCCAGATCCTGCTGGAAGGAGACCTTCTGCAGCCGCAGCTCCTCTTGATCCCGTTTGAGCTGGTCCATGTCCTGCTTCAGTTGAGCCTTCTCCATCTCCACTGCCTCCTGGGATGTCTGAAGGCTCTCCAGATCCTGCTGGAAGGAGACCTTCTACAGCCGCAGCTCCTCTTCATCCTCTTCCAGCTGGTCCACGTCCCGCTTCAATTGAGCCTTCTCCATCTCCACCGCCTCCTGGGATGTCTGAAGGCTCTCCAGATCCTGCTGGAAGGAGACCTTCTGCAGCTGCAGCTCCTCTTGATCCTCTTCCAGCTGGTCCATGTCCCGCTTCAGTTGAGCCTTCTCCATCTCCACTGCCTCCTGGGATGTCTGAAGGCTCTCCAGATCCTGCTGGAAGGAGACCTTCTGCAGCCGCAGCTCCTCTTGATCCTCTTCCAGCTGGTCCATGTCCCGCTTCAGTTGAGCCTTCTCCATCTCCACTGCCTCCTGGGATGTCTGAAGACTCTCCAGATAAATCTGGAAGGAGACCTTCTGCAGCCGCAGCTCCTCTTGATCCTGTTCCAGCTGGTCCATGTCCAGCTTCAATTGAGCCTTCTCCATCTCCACTGCCTCCTGGGATGTCTGAAGGCTCTCCAGATCCTGGTGGAAGGAGACCTTCTGCAGCCGCAGCTCCTCTTGATCCCGTTTGAGCTGGTCCTTGTCCCGCTTCAGTTGAGCCTTCTCCATCTCCACTGCCTCCTGGGATGTCTGAAGGCTCTCCAGATCCTGCTGGAAGGAGACCTCCTGCACCCGCAGCTCCTCTTGATCCCGTTTGAGCTGGTCCATGTCCCGCTTCACTTGAGCCTTCTCCATCTCCACTGCCTCCTGGGATGTACGAAGGCTCTCCAGATCCTGCTGGAAGGAGACCTCCTGCAGCTGCAGCTCCTCTTGATCCTGTCAGCTGGTCCATGTCCAGCTTCAGTTGAGCCTTCTCCATCTCCACTGCCTCCTGGGATGTCTGAAGGCTCTCCAGATCCTGCTGGAAGGAGACCTTCTGCAGCCGCAGCTCCTCTTGATCCTCTTCCAGCTGGTCCACGTCCCGCTTCAATTGAGCCTTCTCCATCTCCACTGCCTCCTGGGATGTCTGAAGACTCTCCAGATCCTGCTGGAAGGAGACCTCCTGCAGCTGCAGCTCCTCTTGATCCTGTCAGCTGGTCCATGTCCAGCTTCACTTGAGCCTTCTCCATCTCCACTGCCTCCTGGGATGTCTGAAGGCTCTCCAGATCCTGCTGGAAGGAGACCTTCTGCAGCCGCAGCTCCTCTTGATCCTGTTTGAGCTGGTCCATGTCCCGCTTCAGTTGAGCCTTCTCCATCTCCACTGCCTCCTGGGATGTCTGAAGGCTCTCCAGATCCTGCTGGAAGGAGACCTCCTGCAGCTGCAGCTCCTCTTGATCCTGTCAGCTGGTCCATGTCCAGCTTCAATTGAGCCTTCTCCATCTCCACTGCCTCCTGGGATGTCTGAAGGCTCTCCAGATCCTGCTGGAAGGAGACCTTCTGCAGCCGCACCTCCTCTTGATCCTCTTCCAGCTGGTCCATGTCCCGCTTCAGTTGAGCCTTCTCCATCTCCACTGCCTCCTGGGATGTCTGAAGGCTCTCCAGATCCTGCTGGAAGGAGACCTTCTGCAGCCGCACCTCCTCTTGATCCCGTTTGAGCTGGTCCATGCCCCGCTTCAGTTGAGCCTTCTCCATCTCCACTGCCTCCTGGGATGTCTGAAGACTCTCCAGATCCTGCTGGAAGGAGACCTTCTGCAGCCGCACCTCCTCTTGATCCCGTTTGAGCTGGTCCATGTCCCGCTTCAGTTGAGCCTTCTCCATCTCCACTGCCTCCTGGGATGTCTGAAGGCTCTCCAGATCCTGCTGGAAGGAGACCTTCTGCAGCCGCACCTCCTCTTGATCCTGTTCCAGCTGGTCCATGTCCAGCTTCAATTGAGCCTTCTCCATCTCAACTGCCTTCTGGGATGTACGAAGGCTCTCCAGATCCTGCTGGAAGGAGACCTTCTGCAGCCGCAGCTCCTCTTGATCCTCTTCCAGCTGGTCCACGTCCCGCTTCACTTGAGCCTTCTCCATCTCCACTGCCTCCTGGGATGTCTGAAGGCTCTCCAGATCCTGCTGGAAGGAGACCTCCTGCAGCCGCAGCTCCTCTTGATCCCGTTTGAGCTGGTCCATGTCCCGCTTCAGTTGAGCCTTCTCCATCTCCACTGCCTCCTGGGATGTCTGAAGACTCTCCAGATCCTGCTGGAAGGAGACCTTCTGCAGCCGCAGCTCCTCTTGATCCCGTTTGAGCTGGTCCATGTCCTGCTTCAGTTGAGCCTTCTCCATCTCCACTGCCTCCTGGGATGTCTGAAGGCTCTCCAGATCCTGCTGGAAGGAGACCTTCTACAGCCGCAGCTCCTCTTGATCCTCTTCCAGCTGGTCCATGTCCCGCTTCAGTTGAGCCTTCTCCATCTCCACTGCCTCCTGGGATGTCTGAAGACTCTCCAGATCCTGCTGGAAGGAGACCTTCTGCAGCCGCAGCTCCTCTTGATCCTGTTCCAGCTGGTCCATGTCCCACTTCAGCTGAGCCTTCTCCATCTCCACTGCCTTCTGGGATGTCTGAAGGCTCTCCAGATCCTGCTGGAAGGAGACCTCCTGCAGCCGCACCTCCTCTTGATCCCGTTTGAGCTGGTCCATGTCCCGCTTCAGTTGAGCCTTCTCCATCTCCACTGCCTCCTGGGATGTCTGAAGGCTCTCCAGATCCTGCTGGAAGGAGACCTTCTGCAGCCGCACCTCCTCTTGATCCTCTTCCAGCTGGTCCATGTCCCGCTTCAGTTGAGCCTTCTCCATCTCCACTGCCTCCTGGGATGTACGAAGGCTCTCCAGATCCTGCTGGAAGGAGACCTTCTGCAGCCGCACCTCCTCTTGATCCTGTTCCAGCTGGTCCATGTCCCGCTTCAGCTGAGCCTTCTCCATCTCCACTGCCTTCTGGGATGTCTGAAGGCTCTCCAGATAAATCTGGAAGGAGACCTTCTGCAGCCGCAGCTCCTCTTGATCCTGTTCCAGCTGGTCCATGTCCAGCTTCAATTGAGCCTTCTCCATCTCCACTGCCTTCTGGGATGTCTGAAGGCTCTCCAGATCCTGCTGGAAGGAGACCTCCTGCAGCCGCACCTCCTCTTGATCCCGTTTGAGCTGGTCCATGTCCCGCTTCAGTTGAGCCTTCTCCATCTCCACTGCCTCCTGGGATGTCTGAAGGCTCTCCAGATCCTGGTGGAAGGAGACCTTCTGCAGCCGCAGCTCCTCTTGATCCCGTTTGAGCTGGTCCATGTCCCGCTTCAGTTGAGCCTTCTCCATCTCCACTGCCTCCTGGGATGTACGAAGGCTCTCCAGATCCTGCTGGAAGGAGACCTCCTGCAGCTGCAGCTCCTCTTGATCCTGTCAGCTGGTCCATGTCCAGCTTCAGTTGAGCCTTCTCCATCTCCACTGCCTCCTGGGATGTCTGAAGGCTCTCCAGATCCTGCTGGAAGGAGACCTTCTGCAGCCGCAGCTCCTCTTGATCCTCTTCCAGCTGGTCCACGTCCCGCTTCAATTGAGCCTTCTCCATCTCCACTGCCTCCTGGGATGTCTGAAGACTCTCCAGATCCTGCTGGAAGGAGACCTCCTGCAGCTGCAGCTCCTCTTGATCCTGTCAGCTGGTCCATGTCCAGCTTCACTTGAGCCTTCTCCATCTCCACTGCCTTCTGGGATGTCTGAAGGCTCTCCAGATCCTGCTGGAAGGAGACCTTCTGCAGCCGCAGCTCCTCTTGATCCTCTTCCAGCTGGTCCATGTCCCGCTTCAGTTGAGCCTTCTCCATCTCCACTGCCTCCTGGGATGTCTGAAGGCTCTCCAGATCCTGCTGGAAGGAGACCTTCTGCAGCCGCAGCTCCTCTTGATCCTGTTCCAGCTGGTCCATGTCCCGCTTCAGTTGAGCCTTCTCCATCTCCACTGCCTCCTGGGATGTCTGAAGGCTCTCCAGATCCTGCTGGAAGGAGACCTTCTGCAGCCGCAGCTCCTCTTGATCCTGTTTGAGCTGGTCCATGTCCCGCTTCAGTTGAGCCTTCTCCATCTCCACTGCCTCCTGGGATGTCTGAAGGCTCTCCAGATCCTGCTGGAAGGAGACCTCCTGCAGCTGCAGCTCCTCTTGATCCTGTCAGCTGGTCCATGTCCAGCTTCAATTGAGCCTTCTCCATCTCCACTGCCTCCTGGGATGTCTGAAGGCTCTCCAGATCCTGCTGGAAGGAGACCTTCTGCAGCCGCACCTCCTCTTGATCCTCTTCCAGCTGGTCCATGTCCCGCTTCAGTTGAGCCTTCTCCATCTCCACTGCCTCCTGGGATGTCTGAAGACTCTCCAGATCCTGCTGGAAGGAGACCTTCTGCAGCCGCAGCTCCTCTTGATCCTGTTCCAGCTGGTCCATGTCCAGCTTCAATTGAGCCTTCTCCATCTCAACTGCCTTCTGGGATGTACGAAGGCTCTCCAGATCCTGCTGGAAGGAGACCTTCTGCAGCCGCAGCTCCTCTTGATCCTCTTCCAGCTGGTCCACGTCCCGCTTCACTTGAGCCTTCTCCATCTCCACTGCCTCCTGGGATGTCTGAAGGCTCTCCAGATCCTGCTGGAAGGAGACCTCCTGCAGCCGCAGCTCCTCTTGATCCCGTTTGAGCTGGTCCATGTCCCGCTTCAGTTGAGCCTTCTCCATCTCCACTGCCTCCTGGGATGTCTGAAGACTCTCCAGATCCTGCTGGAAGGAGACCTTCTGCAGCCGCAGCTCCTCTTGATCCCGTTTGAGCTGGTCCATGTCCCGCTTCAGTTGAGCCTTCTCCATCTCCACTGCCTCCTGGGATGTCTGAAGACTCTCCAGATAAATCTGGAAGGAGACCTTCTGCAGCCGCAGCTCCTCTTGATCCTCTTCCAGCTGGTCCATGTCCCGCTTCAGTTGAGCCTTCTCCATCTCCACTGCCTTCTGGGATGTCTGAAGGCTCTCCAGATCCTGCTGGAAGGAGACCTCCTGCAGCTGCAGCTCCTCTTGATCCTCTTCCAGCTGGTCCATGTCCCGCTTCAGTTGAGCCTTCTCCATCTCCACTGCCTTCTGGGATGTCTGAAGGCTCTCCAGATCCTGCTGGAAGGAGACCTCCTGCAGCCGCACCTCCTCTTGATCCCGTTTGAGCTGGTCCATGTCCCGCTTCAGTTGAGCCTTCTCCATCTCCACTGCCTCCTGGGATGTCTGAAGACTCTCCAGATAAATCTGGAAGGAGACCTTCTGCAGCCGCAGCTCCTCTTGATCCTCTTCCAGCTGGTCCATGTCCCGCTTCAGTTGAGCCTTCTCCATCTCCACTGCCTTCTGGGATGTCTGAAGGCTCTCCAGATCCTGCTGGAAGGAGACCTCCTGCAGCTGCAGCTCCTCTTGATCCTCTTCCAGCTGGTCCATGTCCCGCTTCAGTTGAGCCTTCTCCATCTCCACTGCCTTCTGGGATGTCTGAAGGCTCTCCAGATCCTGCTGGAAGGAGACCTCCTGCAGCCGCACCTCCTCTTGATCCCGTTTGAGCTGGTCCATGTCCCGCTTCAGTTGAGCCTTCTCCATCTCCACTGCCTCCTGGGATGTCTGAAGGCTCTCCAGATCCTGCTGGAAGGAGACCTTCTGCAGCCGCAGCTCCTCTTGATCCCGTTTGAGCTGGTCCATGTCCCGCTTCACTTGAGCCTTCTCCATCTCCACTGCCTCCTGGGATGTACGAAGGCTCTCCAGATCCTGCTGGAAGGAGACCTTCTGCAGCCGCACCTCCTCTTGATCCTGTTCCAGCTGGTCCATGTCCCGCTTCAGCTGAGCCTTCTCCATCTCCACTGCCTTCTGGGATGTCTGAAGGCTCTCCAGATCAATCTGGAAGGAGACCTTCTGCAGCCGCAGCTCCTCTTGATCCTCTTCCAGCTGGTCCACGTCCCGCTTCAATTGAGCCTTCTCCATCTCCACTGCCTTCTGGGATGTCTGAAGGCTCTCCAGGTCCTGCTGGAAGGAGACCTTCTGCAGCCGCAGCTCCTCTTGATCCTCTTCCAGCTGGTCCATGTCCAGCTTCAATTGAGCCTTCTCCATCTCCACTGCCTCCTGGGATGTCTGAAGACTCTCCAGATCCTGCTGGAAGGAGACCTTCTGCAGCCGCAGCTCCTCTTGATCCTCTTCCAGCTGGTCCATGTCCAGCTTCAGTTGAGCCTTCTCCATCTCCACTGCCTCCTGGGATGTCTGAAGACTCTCCAGATCCTGCTGGAAGGAGACCTCCTGCAGCTGCAGCTCCTCTTGATCCCGTTTGAGCTGGTCCTTGTCCCGCTTCAGTTGAGCCTTCTCCATCTCCACTGCCTCCTGGGATGTCTGAAGGCTCTCCAGATCCTGCTGGAAGGAGACCTCCTGCAGCCGCAGCTCCTCTTGATCCTCTTCCAGCTGGTCCACGTCCCGCTTCAATTGAGCCTTCTCCATCTCCACTGCCTCCTGGGATGTCTGAAGGCTCTCCAGATCCTGCTGGAAGGAGACCTCCTGCAGCTGAAGCTCCTCTTGATCCTGTCAGCTGGTCCATGTCCAGCTTCAGTTGAGCCTTCTCCATCTCCACTGCCTCCTGGGATGTCTGAAGGCTCTCCAGATCCTGCTGGAAGGAGACCTTCTGCAGCCGCAGCTCCTCTTGATCCTCTTCCAGCTGGTCCACGTCCCGCTTCAATTGAGCCTTCTCCATCTCCACTGCCTCCTGGGATGTCTGAAGGCTCTCCAGATCAATCTGGAAGGAGACCTTCTGCAGCCGCACCTCCTCTTGATCCTGTTCCAGCTGGTCCATGTCCCGCTTCAGTTGAGCCTTCTCCATCTCCACTGCCTCCTGGGATGTCTGAAGGCTCTCCAGATCCTGCTGGAAGGAGACCTTCTGCAGCCGCAGCTCCTCTTGATCCTCTTCCAGCTGGTCCATGTCCCGCTTCAGTTGAGCCTTCTCCATCTCCACTGCCTCCTGGGATGTCTGAAGGCTCTCCAGATCCTGCTGGAAGGAGACCTTCTGCAGCCGCAGCTCCTCTTGATCCTCTTCCAGCTGGTCCACGTCCCGCTTCAATTGAGCCTTCTCCATCTCCACTGCCTCCTGGGATGTCTGAAGGCTCTCCAGATCCTGCTGGAAGGAGACCTTCTGCAGCCGCAGCTCCTCTTGATCCTGTTCCAGCTGGTCCATGTCCCGCTTCAGTTGAGCCTTCTCCATCTCCACTGCCTCCTGGGATGTCTGAAGGCTCTCCAGATCAATCTGGAAGGAGACCTTCTGCAGCCGCAGCTCCTCTTGATCCTGTTCCAGCTGGTCCATGTCCCGCTTCAGTTGAGCCTTCTCCATCTCCACTGCCTCCTGGGATGTACGAAGGCTCTCCAGATCCTGCTGGAAGGAGACCTTCTGCAGCCGCACCTCCTCTTGATCCTCTTCCAGCTGGTCCATGTCCCGCTTCAGCTGAGCCTTCTCCATCTCCACTGCCTTCTGGGATGTCTGAAGGCTCTCCAGATCAATCTGGAAGGAGACCTTCTGCAGCCGCACCTCCTCTTGATCCTGTTCCAGCTGGTCCATGTCCCGCTTCAGTTGAGCCTTCTCCATCTCCACTGCCTCCTGGGATGTCTGAAGGCTCTCCAGATCCTGCTGGAAGGAGACCTTCTGCAGCCGCAGCTCCTCTTGATCCTCTTCCAGCTGGTCCATGTCCCGCTTCAGTTGAGCCTTCTCCATCTCCACTGCCTCCTGGGATGTCTGAAGGCTCTCCAGATCCTGCTGGAAGGAGACCTTCTGCAGCCGCAGCTCCTCTTCATCCTCTTCCAGCTGGTCCATGTCCCGCTTCAATTGAGCCTTCTCCATCTCCACTGCCTCCTGGGATGTCTGAAGGCTCTCCAGATCCTGCTGGAAGGAGACCTTCTGCAGCCGCACCTCCTCTTGATCCTGTTCCAGCTGGTCCATGTCCAGCTTCAATTGAGCCTTCTCCATCTCCACTGCCTTCTGGGATGTACGAAGGCTCTCCAGATCCTGCTGGAAGGAGACCTTCTACAGCCGCAGCTCCTCTTGATCCCGTTTGAGCTGGTCCATGTCCCGCTTCAGTTGAGCCTTCTCCATCTCCACTGCCTCCTGGGATGTCTGAAGGCTCTCCAGATCCTGCTGGAAGGAGACCTTCTACAGCCGCAGCTCCTCTTGATCCCGTTTGAGCTGGTCCATGTCCCGCTTCAGTTGAGCCTTCTCCATCTCCACTGCCTCCTGGGATGTCTGAAGACTCTCCAGATCCTGCTGGAAGGAGACCTTCTGCAGCCGCAGCTCCTCTTGATCCTCTTCCAGCTGGTCCATGTCCAGCTTCAGTTGAGCCTTCTCCATCTCCACTGCCTCCTGGGATGTCTGAAGACTCTCCAGATCCTGCTGGAAGGAGACCTTCTGCAGCCGCAGCTCCTCTTGATCCTGTTGCAGCTGGTCCATGTCCAGCTTCACTTGAGCCTTCTCCATCTCCACTGCCTCCTGGGATGTCTGAAGGCTCTCCAGATCCTGCTGGAAGGAGACCTTCTGCAGCCGCAGCTCCTCTTGATCCTGTTCCAGCTGGTCCATGTCCAGCTTCAGTTGAGCCTTCTCCATCTCCACTGCCTCCTGGGATGTCTGAAGGCTCTCCAGATCAATCTGGAAGGAGACCTTCTGCAGCCGCACCTCCTCTTGATCCCGTTTGAGCTGGTCCATGTCCCGCTTCAGTTGAGCCTTCTCCATCTCCGCTGCCTCCTGGGATGTCTGAAGGCTCTCCAGATCAATCTGGAAGGAGACCTTCTGCAGCCGCAGCTCCTCTTGATCCTCTTCCAGCTGGTCCATGTCCCGCTTCAGTTGAGCCTTCTCCATCTCCACTGCCTCCTGGGATGTACGAAGGCTCTCCAGATCCTCCTGGAAGGAGACCTTCTGCAGCCTCACCTCCTCTTGATCCTGTTCCAGCTGGTCCATGTCCCGCTTCAGTTGAGCCTTCTCCATCTCCACTGCCTCCTGGGATGTCTGAAGGCTCTCCAGATCCTGCTGGAAGGAGACCTTCTGCAGCCGCACGTCCTCTTGATCCTGTTCCAGCTGGTCCATGTCCAGCTTCAATTGAGCCTTCTCCATCTCCACTGCCTTCTGGGATGTCTGAAGGCTCTCCAGATCCTGCTGGAAGGAGACCTTCTGCAGCCGCAGCTCCTCTTGATCCTCTTCCAGCTGGTCCATGTCCCGCTTCAGTTGAGCCTTCTCCATCTCCACTGCCTCCTGGGATGTCTGAAGGCTCTCCAGATCCTGCTGGAAGGAGACCTTCTGCAGCCGCAGCTCCTCTTCATCCTCTTCCAGCTGGTCCATGTCCCGCTTCAATTGAGCCTTCTCCATCTCCACTGCCTCCTGGGATGTCTGAAGGCTCTCCAGATCCTGCTGGAAGGAGACCTTCTGCAGCCGCACGTCCTCTTGATCCTCTTCCAGCTGGTCCATGTCCCGCTTCAATTGAGCCTTCTCCATCTCCACTGCCTTCTGGGATGTCTGAAGGCTCTCCAGATCCTGCTGGAAGGAGACCTTCTGCAGCCGCAGCTCCTCTTGATCCTGTCAGCTGGTCCATGTCCAGCTTCAATTGAGCCTTCTCCATCTCCACTGCCTTCTGGGATGTCTGAAGGCTCTCCAGATCCTGCTGGAAGGAGACCTTCTGCAGCCGCAGCTCCTCTTGATCCTGTCAGCTGGTCCATGTCCAGCTTCAATTGAGCCTTCTCCATCTCCACTGCCTCCTGGGATGTCTGAAGACTCTCCAGATCCTGCTGGAAGGAGACCTCCTGCAGCCGCACCTCCTCTTGATCCTGTTCCAGCTGGTCCATGTCCCGCTTCAGTTGAGCCTTCTCCATCTCCACTGCCTTCTGGGATGTCTGAAGGCTCTCCAGATCCTGCTGGAAGGAGACCTTCTACAGCCGCAGCTCCTCTTCATCCTCTTCCAGCTGGTCCATGTCCCGCTTCAATTGAGCCTTTTCCATCTCCACTGCCTCCTGGGTTGTCTGAAGGCTCTCCAGATCCTGCTGGAAGGAGACCTTCTGCAGCCGCACGTCCTCTTGATCCTGTTCCAGCTGGTCCATGTCCCGCTTCAGTTGAGCCTTCTCCATCTCCACTGCCTCCTGGGATGTCTGAAGGCTCTCCAGATCCTGCTGGAAGGAGACCTTCTGCAGCCGCAGCTCCTCTTGATCCTGTTCCAGCTGGTCCATGTCCAGCTTCAGTTGAGCCTTCTCCATCTCCACTGCCTCCTGGGATGTCTGAAGGCTCTCCAGATCCTGCTGGAAGGAGACCTCCTGCAGCTGCAGCTACTCTTGATCCTGTTTGAGCTGGTCCATGTCCCGCTTCAGCTGAGCCTTCTCCATCTCCACTGCCTCCTGGGATGTCTGAAGGCTCTCCAGATCCTGCTGGAAGGAGACCTCCTGCAGCTGCAGCTCCTCTTGATCCTGTTTGAGCTGGTCCATGTCCCGCTTCAGTTGAGCCTTCTCCATCTCCACTGCCTCCTGGGATGTCTGAAGGCTCTCCAGATCCTGCTGGAAGGAGACCTTCTGCAGCCGCACGTCCTCTTGATCCTGTTCCAGCTGGTCCATGTCCAGCTTCAATTGAGCCTTCTCCATCTCCACTGCCTTCTGGGATGTCTGAAGGCTCTCCAGGTCCTGCTGGAAGGAGACCTTCTGCAGCCGCAGCTCCTCTTGATCCTCTTCCAGCTGGTCCATGTCCCGCTTCACTTGAGCCTTCTCCATCTCCACTGCCTCCTGGGATGTCTGAAGGCTCTCCAGATCCTGCTGGAAGGAGACCTTCTGCAGCCGCACGTCCTCTTGATCCTGTTCCAGCTGGTCCATGTCCAGCTTCAATTGAGCCTTCTCCATCTCCACTGCCTCCTGGGATGTCTGAAGGCTCTCCAGATCCTGCTGGAAGGAGACCTTCTGCAGCCGCAGCTCCTCTTGATCCTGTTTGAGCTGGTCCATGTCCCGCTTCAGCTGAGCCTTCTCCATCTCCACTGCCTCCTGGGATGTCTGAAGACTCTCCAGATCAATCTGGAAGGAGACCTTCTGCAGCCGCAGCTCCTCTTCATCCTCTTCCAGCTGGTCCATGTCCAGCTTCAATTGAGCCTTCTCCATCTCCACTGCCTCCTGGGATGTCTGAAGGCTCTCCAGATCCTGCTGGAAGGAGACCTTCTGCAGCCGCACGTCCTCTTGATCCTGTTCCAGCTGGTCCATGTCCAGCTTCAGTTGAGCCTTCTCCATCTCCACTGCCTTCTGGGATGTCTGAAGGCTCTCCAGGTCCTGCTGGAAGGAGACCTTCTGCAGCTGCAGCTCCTCTTGATCCTCTTCCAGCTGGTCCATGTCCCGCTTCACTTGAGCCTTCTCCATCTCCACTGCCTCCTGGGATGTCTGAAGGCTCTCCAGATCCTGCTGGAAGGAGACCTTCTGCAGCCGCAGCTCCTCTTGATCCTGTTCCAGCTGGTCCATGTCCAGCTTCAGTTGAGCCTTCTCCATCTCCACTGCCTCCTGGGATGTCTGAAGGCTCTCCAGATCCTGCTGGAAGGAGACCTCCTGCAGCTGCAGCTCCTCTTGATCCTGTTTGAGCTGGTCCATGTCCCGCTTCAGTTGAGCCTTCTCCATCTCCACTGCCTCCTGGGATGTCTGAAGGCTCTCCAGATCCTGCTGGAAGGAGACCTTCTGCAGCCGCACGTCCTCTTGATCCTGTTCCAGCTGGTCCATGTCCAGCTTCAATTGAGCCTTCTCCATCTCCACTGCCTTCTGGGATGTCTGAAGGCTCTCCAGGTCCTGCTGGAAGGAGACCTTCTGCAGCCGCAGCTCCTCTTGATCCTCTTCCAGCTGGTCCATGTCCCGCTTCAGCTGAGCCTTCTCCATCTCCACTGCCTCCTGGGATGTCTGAAGGCTCTCCAGATCAATCTGGAAGGAGACCTTCTGCAGCCGCAGCTCCTCTTGATCCTCTTCCAGCTGGTCCACGTCCCGCTTCACTTGAGCCTTCTCCATCTCCACTGCCTCCTGGGATGTCTGAAGACTCTCCAGATCCTGCTGGAAGGAGACCTTCTGCAGCCGCAGCTCCTCTTGATCCTGTTCCAGCTGGTCCATGTCCCGCTTCACTTGAGCCTTCTCCATCTCCACTGCCTCCTGGGATGTCTGAAGGCTCTCCAGATCCTGCTGGAAGGAGACCTTCTGCAGCCGCAGCTCCTCTTGATCCTCTTCCAGCTGGTCCATGTCCCGCTTCAATTGAGCCTTCTCCATCTCCACTGCCTCCTGGGATGTCTGAAGGCTCTCCAGATCCTGCTGGAAGGAGACCTCCTGCAGCCGCACCTCCTCTTGATCCTGTTCCAGCTGGTCCATGTCCCGCTTCAGTTGAGCCTTCTCCATCTCCACTGCCTCCTGGGATGTCTGAAGGCTCTCCAGATCCTGCTGGAAGGAGACCTTCTGCAGCCGCAGCTCCTCTTGATCCTGTTCCAGCTGGTCCATGTCCAGCTTCAATTGAGCCTTCTCCATCTCCACTGCCTCCTGGGATGTCTGAAGACTCTCCAGATCCTGCTGGAAGGAGACCTCCTGCAGCTGCAGCTCCTCTTGATCCCGTTTGAGCTGGTCCTTGTCCCGCTTCAATTGAGCCTTCTCCATCTCCACTGCCTCCTGGGATGTCTGAAGACTCTCCAGATCCTGCTGGAAGGAGACCTTCTGCAGCCGCAGCTCCTCTTGATGCTCTTCCAGCTGGTCCACGTCCCGCTTCAGTTGAGCCTTCTCCATCTCCACTGCCTTCTGGGATGTCTGAAGGCTCTCCAGATCCTGCTGGAAGGAGACCTTCTGCAGCCGCAGCTCCTCTTGATCCCGTTTGAGCTGGTCCATGTCCCGCTTCAGTTGAGCCTTCTCCATCTCCACTGCCTCCTGGGATGTCTGAAGGCTCTCCAGATCCTGCTGGAAGGAGACCTTCTGCAGCCGCAGCTCCTCTTGATCCTGTTCCAGCTGGTCCATGTCCCGCTTCACTTGAGCCTTCTCCATCTCCACTGCCTCCTGGGATGTACGAAGGCTCTCCAGATCCTGCTGGAAGGAGACCTTCTGCAGCCGCAGCTCCTCTTGATCCTCTTCCAGCTGGTCCATGTCCCGCTTCAGCTGAGCCTTCTCCATCTCCACTGCCTCCTGGGATGTCTGAAGGCTCTCCAGATCCTGCTGGAAGGAGACCTCCTGCAGCTGCAGCTCCTCTTGATCCCGTTTGAGCTGGTCCTTGTCCCGCTTCAGTTGAGCCTTCTCCATCTCCACTGCCTCCTGGGATGTCTGAAGGCTCTCCAGATCCTGCTGGAAGGAGACCTTCTGCAGCCGCACCTCCTCTTGATCCCGTTTGAGATGGTCCATGTCCCGCTTCACTTGAGCCTTCTCCATCTCCACTGCCTCCTGGGATGTCTGAAGGCTCTCCAGATCCTGCTGGAAGGAGACCTTCTGCAGCCGCACCTCCTCTTGATCCTGTCAGCTGGTCCATGTCCAGCTTCAGTTGAGCCTTCTCCATCTCCACTGCCTTCTGGGATGTCTGAAGGCTCTCCAGATCCTGCTGGAAGGAGACCTTCTGCAGCCGCAGCTCCTCTTGATCCCGTTTGAGCTGGTCCATGTCCCGCTTCACTTGAGCCTTCTCCATCTCCACTGCCTCCTGGGATGTCTGAAGGCTCTCCAGATCCTGCTGGAAGGAGACCTCCTGCAGCTGCAGCTACTCTTGATCCCGTTTGAGCTGGTCCATGTCCCGCTTCAATTGAGCCTTCTCCATCTCCACTGCCTCCTGGGATGTCTGAAGACACTCCAGATAAATCTGGAAGGAGACCTTCTGCAGCCGCAGCTCCTCTTGATCCTGTTCCAGCTGGTCCACGTCCAGCTTCAATTGAGCCTTCTCCATCTCCAGTGCCTCCTGGGATGTCTGAAGACTCTCCAGATCAATCTGGAAGGAGACCTTCTGCAGCCGCAGCTCCTCTTGATCCTCTTCCAGCTGGTCCACGTCCCGCTTCAGTTGAGCCTTCTCCATCTCCACTGCCTCCTGGGATGTCTGAAGACTCTCCAGATCAATCTGGAAGGAGACCTTCTGCAGCCGCAGCTCCTCTTGATCCTCTTCCAGCTGGTCCACGTCCCGCTTCAATTGAGCCTTCTCCATCTCCACTGCCTCCTGGGATGTCTGAAGGCTCTCCAGATCCTGCTGGAAGGAGACCTCCTGCAGCTGCAGCTCCTCTTGATCCTGTCAGCTGGTCCATGTCCAGCTTCAATTGAGCCTTCTCCATCTCCACTGCCTTCTGGGATGTCTGAAGACTCTCCAGATCAATCTGGAAGGAGACCTTCTGCAGCCGCAGCTCCTCTTGATCCTCTTCCAGCTGGTCCACGTCCCGCTTCAATTGAGCCTTCTCCATCTCCACTGCCTCCTGGGATGTCTGAAGGCTCTCCAGATCCTGCTGGAAGGAGACCTCCTGCAGCTGCAGCTCCTCTTGATCCTGTTGCAGCTGGTCCATGTCCCGCTTCAATTGAGCCTTCTCCATCTCCACTGCCTCCTGGGATGTCTGAAGGCTCTCCAGGTCCTGCTGGAAGGAGACCTTCTGCAGCCGCAGCTCCTTGATCCTGTTCCAGCTGGTCCATGTCCAGCTTCAGTTGAGCCTTCTCCATCTCCACTGCCTCCTGGGATGTCTGAAGGCTCTCCAGATCCTGCTGGAAGGAGACCTTCTGCAGCCGCACCTCCTCTTGATCCCGTTTGAGCTGGTCCATGTCCCGCTTCAGTTGAGCCTTCTCCATCTCCACTGCCTCCTGGGATGTCTGAAGGCTCTCCAGATCCTGCTGGAAGGAGACCTCCTGCAGCTGCAGCTCCTCTTGATCCTGTCAGCTGGTCCATGTCCAGCTTCAATTGAGCCTTCTCCATCTCCACTGCCTTCTGGGATGTCTGAAGACTCTCCAGATCCTGCTGGAAGGAGACCTTCTGCAGCCGCAGCTCCTCTTGATCCTGTTCCAGCTGGTCCACGTCCCGCTTCAGCTGAGCCTTCTCCATCTCCACTGCCTCCTGGGATGTCTGAAGGCTCTCCAGATCAATCTGGAAGGAGACCTTCTGCAGCCGCAGCTCCTCTTGATCCTCTTCCAGCTGGTCCACGTCCCGCTTCACTTGAGCCTTCTCCATCTCCACTGCCTCCTGGGATGTCTGAAGACTCTCCAGATCCTGCTGGAAGGAGACCTTCTGCAGCCGCAGCTCCTCTTGATCCTGTTCCAGCTGGTCCATGTCCCGCTTCACTTGAGCCTTCTCCATCTCCACTGCCTCCTGGGATGTCTGAAGGCTCTCCAGATCCTGCTGGAAGGAGACCTTCTGCAGCCGCAGCTCCTCTTGATCCTCTTCCAGCTGGTCCATGTCCCGCTTCAATTGAGCCTTCTCCATCTCCACTGCCTCCTGGGATGTCTGAAGGCTCTCCAGATCCTGCTGGAAGGAGACCTTCTGCAGCCGCACCTCCTCTTGATCCTGTTCCAGCTGGTCCATGTCCAGCTTCAGTTGAGCCTTCTCCATCTCCACTGCCTCCTGGGATGTCTGAAGGCTCTCCAGATCCTGCTGGAAGGAGACCTCCTGCAGCCGCACCTCCTCTTGATCCTGTTCCAGCTGGTCCATGTCCCGCTTCAGTTGAGCCTTCTCCATCTCCACTGCCTCCTGGGATGTCTGAAGGCTCTCCAGATCCTGCTGGAAGGAGACCTTCTGCAGCCGCAGCTCCTCTTCATCCTCTTCCAGCTGGTCCACGTCCCGCTTCACTTGAGCCTTCTCCATCTCCACTGCCTTCTGGGATGTCTGAAGGCTCTCCAGATCCTGCTGGAAGGAGACCTTCTGCAGCCGCAGCTCCTCTTGATCCTGTTCCAGCTGGTCCATGTCCCGCTTCACTTGAGCCTTCTCCATCTCCACTGCCTCCTGGGATGTACGAAGGCTCTCCAGATCCTGCTGGAAGGAGACCTTCTGCAGCCGCAGCTCCTCTTGATCCTCTTCCAGCTGGTCCATGTCCCGCTTCAGCTGAGCCTTCTCCATCTCCACTGCCTTCTGGGATGTCTGAAGGCTCTCCAGATCCTGCTGGAAGGAGACCTCCTGCAGCTGCAGCTCCTCTTGATCCCGTTTGAGCTGGTCCTTGTCCCGCTTCAGTTGAGCCTTCTCCATCTCCACTGCCTCCTGGGATGTCTGAAGGCTCTCCAGATCCTGCTGGAAGGAGACCTTCTGCAGCCGCACCTCCTCTTGATCCCGTTTGAGATGGTCCATGTCCCGCTTCACTTGAGCCTTCTCCATCTCCACTGCCTCCTGGGATGTACGAAGGCTCTCCAGATCCTGCTGGAAGGAGACCTTCTGCAGCCGCAGCTCCTCTTGATCCTCTTCCAGCTGGTCCACGTCCCGCTTCAGTTGAGCCTTCTCCATCTCCACTGCCTCCTGGGATGTCTGAAGGCTCTCCAGATCCTGCTGGAAGGAGACCTTCTGCAGCCGCACCTCCTCTTGATCCTGTCAGCTGGTCCATGTCCAGCTTCAGTTGAGCCTTCTCCATCTCCACTGCCTTCTGGGATGTCTGAAGGCTCTCCAGATCCTGCTGGAAGGAGACCTTCTGCAGCCGCAGCTCCTCTTGATCCCGTTTGAGCTGGTCCATGTCCCGCTTCACTTGAGCCTTCTCCATCTCCACTGCCTCCTGGGATGTCTGAAGGCTCTCCAGATCCTGCTGGAAGGAGACCTCCTGCAGCTGCAGCTACTCTTGATCCCGTTTGAGCTGGTCCATGTCCCGCTTCAATTGAGCCTTCTCCATCTCCACTGCCTCCTGGGATGTCTGAAGACACTCCAGATAAATCTGGAAGGAGACCTTCTGCAGCCGCAGCTCCTCTTGATCCTGTTCCAGCTGGTCCACGTCCAGCTTCAATTGAGCCTTCTCCATCTCCAGTGCCTCCTGGGATGTCTGAAGACTCTCCAGATCAATCTGGAAGGAGACCTTCTGCAGCCGCAGCTCCTCTTGATCCTCTTCCAGCTGGTCCACGTCCCGCTTCAGTTGAGCCTTCTCCATCTCCACTGCCTCCTGGGATGTCTGAAGACTCTCCAGATCAATCTGGAAGGAGACCTTCTGCAGCCGCAGCTCCTCTTGATCCTCTTCCAGCTGGTCCACGTCCCGCTTCAATTGAGCCTTCTCCATCTCCACTGCCTCCTGGGATGTCTGAAGGCTCTCCAGATCCTGCTGGAAGGAGACCTCCTGCAGCTGCAGCTCCTCTTGATCCTGTTGCAGCTGGTCCATGTCCCGCTTCAATTGAGCCTTCTCCATCTCCACTGCCTCCTGGGATGTCTGAAGGCTCTCCAGGTCCTGCTGGAAGGAGACCTTCTGCAGCCGCAGCTCCTTGATCCTGTTCCAGCTGGTCCATGTCCCGCTTCAGTTGAGCCTTCTCCATCTCCACTGCCTCCTGGGATGTCTGAAGGCTCTCCAGATCCTGCTGGAAGGAGACCTTCTGCAGCCGCACCTCCTCTTGATCCCGTTTGAGCTGGTCCATGTCCCGCTTCAGTTGAGCCTTCTCCATCTCCACTGCCTCCTGGGATGTCTGAAGGCTCTCCAGATCCTGCTGGAAGGAGACCTCCTGCAGCTGCAGCTCCTCTTGATCCTGTCAGCTGGTCCATGTCCAGCTTCAATTGAGCCTTCTCCATCTCCACTGCCTTCTGGGATGTCTGAAGACTCTCCAGATCCCGCTGGAAGGAGACCTTCTGCAGCCGCAGCTCCTCTTGATCCTGTTCCAGCTGGTCCACGTCCCGCTTCAGCTGAGCCTTCTCCATCTCCACTGCCTCCTGGGATGTCTGAAGGCTCTCCAGATCCTGCTGGAAGGAGACCTTCTGCAGCCGCAGCTCCTCTTGATCCTGTTCCAGCTGGTCCACGTCCCGCTTCAGTTGAGCCTTCTCCATCTCCACTGCCTCCTGGGATGTCTGAAGACTCTCCAGATCCTGCTGGAAGGAGACCTTCTGCAGCCGCACGTCCTCTTGATCCTGTTCCAGCTGGTCCATGTCCAGCTTCAGTTGAGCCTTCTCCATCTCCACTGCCTTCTGGGATGTCTGAAGGCTCTCCAGGTCCTGCTGGAAGGAGACCTTCTGCAGCTGCAGCTCCTTTTGATCCTCTTCCAGCTGGTCCATGTCCCGCTTCACTTGAGCCTTCTCCATCTCCACTGCCTCCTGGGATGTCTGAAGACTCTCCAGATCAATCTGGAAGGAGACCTTCTGCAGCCGCACCTCCTCTTGATCCTCTTCCAGCTGGTCCACGTCCTGCTTCACTTGAGCCTTCTCCATCTCCACTGCCTTCTGGGATGTCTGAAGGCTCTCCAGATCCTGCTGGAAGGAGACCTCCTGCAGCTGCAGCTCCTCTTGATCCTGTTTGAGCTGGTCCATGTCCCGCTTCAGTTGAGCCTTCTCCATCTCCTCTGCCTCCTGGGATGTCTGAAGACTCTCCAGATCAATCTGGAAGGAGACCTTCTGCAGCCGCACGTCCTCTTGATCCTGTTCCAGCTGGTCCATGTCCAGCTTCAATTGAGCCTTCTCCATCTCCACTGCCTCCTGGGATGTCTGAAGGCTCTCCAGATCCTGCTGGAAGGAGACCTCCTGCAGCCGCAGCTCCTCTTGATCCTCTTCCAGCTGGTCCACGTCCCGCTTCAATTGAGCCTTCTCCATCTCCACTGCCTCCTGGGATGTCTGAAGGCTCTCCAGATCCTGCTGGAAGGAGACCTTCTGCAGCCGCAGCTCCTCTTGATCCTGTTTGAGCTGGTCCATGTCCCGCTTCAGTTGAGCCTTCTCCATCTCCACTGCCTCCTGGGATGTCTGAAGGCTCTCCAGATCCTGCTGGAAGGAGACCTTCTGCAGCCGCAGCTCCTCTTGATCCTGTTCCAGCTGGTCCATGTCCAGCTTCACTTGAGCCTTCTCCATCTCCACTGCCTTCTGGGATGTACGAAGGCTCTCCAGATCCTGCTGGAAGGAGACCTCCTGCAGCCGCAGCTCCTCTTGATCCTGTTTGAGCTGGTCCATGTCCCGCTTCAGTTGAGCCTTCTCCATCTCCACTGCCTCCTGGGATGTCTGAAGGCTCTCCAGATCCTGCTGGAAGGAGACCTTCTGCAGCTGCAGCTCCTCTTGATCCTGTTCCAGCTGGTCCATGTCCAGCTTCAATTGAGCCTTCTCCATCTCCACTGCCTCCTGGGATGTCTGAAGGCTCTCCAGATCCTGCTGGAAGGAGACCTTCTGCAGCCGCAGCTCCTCTTGATCCTCTTCCAGCTGGTCCATGTCCCGCTTCAGTTGAGCCTTCTCCATCTCCACTGCCTCCTGGGATGTCTGAAGGCTCTCCAGATCCTGCTGGAAGGAGACCTTCTGCAGCCGCAGCTCCTCTTGATCCCGTTTGAGCTGGTCCATGTCCCGCTTCACTTGAGCCTTCTCCATCTCCACTGCCTTCTGGGATGTCTGAAGGCTCTCCAGATCCTGCTGGAAGGAGACCTTCTGCAGCCGCAGCTCCTCTTGATCCTGTTCCAGCTGGACCATGTCCCGCTTCAGTTGAGCCTTCTCCATCTCCACTGCCTTCTGGGATGTCTGAAGGCTCTCCAGATCCTGCTGGAAGGAGACCTTCTGCAGCTGCAGCTCCTCTTGATCCTGTTCCAGCTGGTCCATGTCCCGCTTCAGTTGAGCCTTCTCCATCTCCACTGCCTCCTGGGATGTCTGAAGGCTCTCCAGATCCTGCTGGAAGGAGACCTCCTGCAGCTGCAGCTCCTCTTGATCCTGTCAGCTGGTCCATGTCCAGCTTCACTTGAGCCTTCTCCATCTCCACTGCCTCCTGGAATGTCTGAAGGCTCTCCAGATCAATCTGGAAGGAGACCTTCTGCAGCCGCAGCTCCTCTTGATCCTCTTCCAGCTGGTCCACGTCCTGCTTCACTTGAGCCTTCTCCATCTCCACTGCCTCCTGGGATGTCTGAAGGCTCTCCAGATCCTGCTGGAAGGAGACCTCCTGCAGCTGCAGCTCCTCTTGATCCTGTTTGAGCTGGTCCATGTCCCGCTTCAGTTGAGCCTTCTCCATCTCCTCTGCCTCCTGGGATGTCTGAAGACTCTCCAGATCAATCTGGAAGGAGACCTTCTGCAGCCGCACGTCCTCTTGATCCTGTTCCAGCTGGTCCATGTCCAGCTTCAATTGAGCCTTCTCCATCTCCACTGCCTCCTGGGATGTCTGAAGGCTCTCCAGATCCTGCTGGAAGGAGACCTTCTGCAGCCGCACCTCCTCTTGATCCTCTTCCAGCTGGTCCACGTCCTGCTTCACTTGAGCCTTCTCCATCTCCTCTGCCTCCTGGGATGTCTGAAGACTCTCCAGATCAATCTGGAAGGAGACCTTCTGCAGCCGCACGTCCTCTTGATCCTGTTCCAGCTGGTCCATGTCCAGCTTCAATTGAGCCTTCTCCATCTCCACTGCCTTCTGGGATGTACGAAGGCTCTCCAGATCCTGCTGGAAGGAGACCTCCTGCAGCCGCAGCTCCTCTTGATCCTGTTTGAGCTGGTCCATGTCCCGCTTCAGTTGAGCCTTCTCCATCTCCACTGCCTCCTGGGATGTCTGAAGGCTCTCCAGATCCTGCTGGAAGGAGACCTTCTGCAGCTGCAGCTCCTCTTGATCCTGTTCCAGCTGGTCCATGTCCAGCTTCAATTGAGCCTTCTCCATCTCCACTGCCTCCTGGGATGTCTGAAGGCTCTCCAGATCCTGCTGGAAGGAGACCTTCTGCAGCCGCAGCTCCTCTTGATCCTCTTCCAGCTGGTCCATGTCCCGCTTCAGTTGAGCCTTCTCCATCTCCACTGCCTCCTGGGATGTCTGAAGGCTCTCCAGATCCTGCTGGAAGGAGACCTTCTGCAGCCGCAGCTCCTCTTGATCCCGTTTGAGCTGGTCCATGTCCCGCTTCACTTGAGCCTTCTCCATCTCCACTGCCTTCTGGGATGTCTGAAGACTCTCCAGATCCTGCTGGAAGGAGACCTTCTGCAGCCGCAGCTCCTCTTGATCCTCTTCCAGCTGGTCCATGTCCCGCTTCACTTGAGCCTTCTCCATCTCCACTGCCTCCTGGGATGTCTGAAGGCTCTCCAGATCCTGCTGGAAGGAGACCTTCTGCAGCCGCAGCTCCTCTTGATCCTGTTCCAGCTGGACCATGTCCCGCTTCAGTTGAGCCTTCTCCATCTCCACTGCCTACTGGGATGTCTGAAGACTCTCCAGATCAATCTGGAAGGAGACCTTCTGCAGCCGCACCTCCTCTTGATCCCGTTTGAGCTGGTCCATGTCCCGCTTCAGTTGAGCCTTCTCCATCTCCACTGCCTCCTGGGATGTCTGAAGGCTCTCCAGATCCTGCTGGAAGGAGACCTTCTGCAGCTGCAGCTCCTCTTGATCCTGTTCCAGCTGGTCCATGTCCCGCTTCAGTTGAGCCTTCTCCATCTCCACTGCCTCCTGGGATGTCTGAAGGCTCTCCAGATCCTGCTGGAAGGAGACCTCCTGCAGCTGCAGCTCCTCTTGATCCTGTCAGCTGGTCCATGTCCAGCTTCACTTGAGCCTTCTCCATCTCCACTGCCTCCTGGAATGTCTGAAGGCTCTCCAGATCAATCTGGAAGGAGACCTTCTGCAGCCGCAGCTCCTCTTGATCCTCTTCCAGCTGGTCCACGTCCCGCTTCAGTTGAGCCTTCTCCATCTCCACTGCCTCCTGGGATGTCTGAAGACTCTCCAGATCCTGCTGGAAGGAGACCTTCTGCAGCCGCACGTCCTCTTGATCCTGTTCCAGCTGGTCCATGTCCAGCTTCAATTGAGCCTTCTCCATCTCCACTGCCTTCTGGGATGTCTGAAGGCTCTCCAGGTCCTGCTGGAAGGAGACCTTCTGCAGCTGCAGCTCCTTTTGATCCTCTTCCAGCTGGTCCATGTCCCGCTTCACTTGAGCCTTCTCCATCTCCACTGCCTCCTGGGATGTCTGAAGACTCTCCAGATCAATCTGGACGGAGAACTTCTGCAGCCGCACCTCCTCTTGATCCCGTTTGAGCTGGTCCATGTCCCGCTTCAGTTGAGCCTTCTCCATCTCCACTGCCTCCTGGGATGTCTGAAGGCTCTCCAGATCCTGCTGGAAGGAGACCTTCTGCAGCCGCACCTCCTCTTGATCCTCTTCCAGCTGGTCCACGTCCTGCTTCACTTGAGCCTTCTCCATCTCCACTGCCTCCTGGGATGTCTGAAGGCTCTCCAGATCCTGCTGGAAGGAGACCTCCTGCAGCTGCAGCTCCTCTTGATCCTGTTTGAGCTGGTCCATGTCCCGCTTCAGTTGAGCCTTCTCCATCTCCTCTGCCTCCTGGGATGTCTGAAGACTCTCCAGATCAATCTGGAAGGAGACCTTCTGCAGCCGCACGTCCTCTTGATCCTGTTCCAGCTGGTCCATGTCCAGCTTCAATTGAGCCTTCTCCATCTCCACTGCCTCCTGGGATGTCTGAAGGCTCTCCAGATCCTGCTGGAAGGAGACCTCCTGCAGCCGCAGCTCCTCTTGATCCTCTTCCAGCTGGTCCACGTCCCGCTTCAATTGAGCCTTCTCCATCTCCACTGCCTCCTGGGATGTCTGAAGGCTCTCCAGATCCTGCTGGAAGGAGACCTTCTGCAGCCGCAGCTCCTCTTGATCCTGTTTGAGCTGGTCCATGTCCCGCTTCAGTTGAGCCTTCTCCATCTCCACTGCCTCCTGGGATGTCTGAAGGCTCTCCAGATCCTGCTGGAAGGAGACCTTCTGCAGCCGCACCTCCTCTTGATCCTGTTCCAGCTGGTCCATGTCCAGCTTCACTTGAGCCTTCTCCATCTCCACTGCCTTCTGGGATGTACGAAGGCTCTCCAGATCCTGCTGGAAGGAGACCTCCTGCAGCCGCAGCTCCTCTTGATCCTGTTTGAGCTGGTCCATGTCCCGCTTCAGTTGAGCCTTCTCCATCTCCACTGCCTCCTGGGATGTCTGAAGGCTCTCCAGATCCTGCTGGAAGGAGACCTTCTGCAGCCGCACGTCCTCTTGATCCTGTTCCAGCTGGTCCATGTCCAGCTTCAATTGAGCCTTCTCCATCTCCACTGCCTCCTGGGATGTCTGAAGGCTCTCCAGGTCCTGCTGGAAGGAGACCTTCTGCAGCCGCAGCTCCTCTTGATCCTCTTCCAGCTGGTCCATGTCCCGCTTCAGCTGAGCCTTCTCCATCTCCACTGCCTCCTGGGATGTCTGAAGGCTCTCCAGATCAATCTGGAAGGAGACCTTCTGCAGCCGCAGCTCCTCTTGATCCTCTTCCAGCTGGTCCACGTCCCGCTTCACTTGAGCCTTCTCCATCTCCACTGCCTCCTGGGATGTCTGAAGACTCTCCAGATCCTGCTGGAAGGAGACCTTCTGCAGCCGCAGCTCCTCTTGATCCTGTTCCAGCTGGTCCATGTCCCGCTTCACTTGAGCCTTCTCCATCTCCACTGCCTCCTGGGATGTCTGAAGGCTCTCCAGATCCTGCTGGAAGGAGACCTTCTGCAGCCGCAGCTCCTCTTGATCCTCTTCCAGCTGGTCCATGTCCCGCTTCAATTGAGCCTTCTCCATCTCCACTGCCTCCTGGGATGTCTGAAGGCTCTCCAGATCCTGCTGGAAGGAGACCTCCTGCAGCCGCACCTCCTCTTGATCCTGTTCCAGCTGGTCCATGTCCCGCTTCAGTTGAGCCTTCTCCATCTCCACTGCCTCCTGGGATGTCTGAAGGCTCTCCAGATCCTGCTGGAAGGAGACCTTCTGCAGCCGCAGCTCCTCTTCATCCTCTTCCAGCTGGTCCACGTCCCGCTTCACTTGAGCCTTCTCCATCTCCACTGCCTTCTGGGATGTCTGAAGGCTCTCCAGATCCTGCTGGAAGGAGACCTTCTGCAGCCGCAGCTCCTCTTGATCCTGTTCCAGCTGGTCCATGTCCCGCTTCACTTGAGCCTTCTCCATCTCCACTGCCTCCTGGGATGTACGAAGGCTCTCCAGATCCTGCTGGAAGGAGACCTTCTGCAGCCGCAGCTCCTCTTGATCCTCTTCCAGCTGGTCCATGTCCCGCTTCAGCTGAGCCTTCTCCATCTCCACTGCCTTCTGGGATGTCTGAAGGCTCTCCAGATCCTGCTGGAAGGAGACCTCCTGCAGCTGCAGCTCCTCTTGATCCCGTTTGAGCTGGTCCTTGTCCCGCTTCAGTTGAGCCTTCTCCATCTCCACTGCCTCCTGGGATGTCTGAAGGCTCTCCAGATCCTGCTGGAAGGAGACCTTCTGCAGCCGCACCTCCTCTTGATCCCGTTTGAGATGGTCCATGTCCCGCTTCACTTGAGCCTTCTCCATCTCCACTGCCTCCTGGGATGTACGAAGGCTCTCCAGATCCTGCTGGAAGGAGACCTTCTGCAGCCGCAGCTCCTCTTGATCCTCTTCCAGCTGGTCCACGTCCCGCTTCAGTTGAGCCTTCTCCATCTCCACTGCCTCCTGGGATGTCTGAAGGCTCTCCAGATCCTGCTGGAAGGAGACCTTCTGCAGCCGCACCTCCTCTTGATCCTGTCAGCTGGTCCATGTCCAGCTTCAGTTGAGCCTTCTCCATCTCCACTGCCTTCTGGGATGTCTGAAGGCTCTCCAGATCCTGCTGGAAGGAGACCTTCTGCAGCCGCAGCTCCTCTTGATCCCGTTTGAGCTGGTCCATGTCCCGCTTCACTTGAGCCTTCTCCATCTCCACTGCCTCCTGGGATGTCTGAAGGCTCTCCAGATCCTGCTGGAAGGAGACCTCCTGCAGCTGCAGCTACTCTTGATCCCGTTTGAGCTGGTCCATGTCCCGCTTCAATTGAGCCTTCTCCATCTCCACTGCCTCCTGGGATGTCTGAAGACACTCCAGATAAATCTGGAAGGAGACCTTCTGCAGCCGCAGCTCCTCTTGATCCTGTTCCAGCTGGTCCACGTCCAGCTTCAATTGAGCCTTCTCCATCTCCAGTGCCTCCTGGGATGTCTGAAGACTCTCCAGATCAATCTGGAAGGAGACCTTCTGCAGCCGCAGCTCCTCTTGATCCTCTTCCAGCTGGTCCACGTCCCGCTTCAGTTGAGCCTTCTCCATCTCCACTGCCTCCTGGGATGTCTGAAGACTCTCCAGATCAATCTGGAAGGAGACCTTCTGCAGCCGCAGCTCCTCTTGATCCTCTTCCAGCTGGTCCACGTCCCGCTTCAATTGAGCCTTCTCCATCTCCACTGCCTCCTGGGATGTCTGAAGGCTCTCCAGATCCTGCTGGAAGGAGACCTCCTGCAGCTGCAGCTCCTCTTGATCCTGTTGCAGCTGGTCCATGTCCCGCTTCAATTGAGCCTTCTCCATCTCCACTGCCTCCTGGGATGTCTGAAGGCTCTCCAGGTCCTGCTGGAAGGAGACCTTCTGCAGCCGCAGCTCCTTGATCCTGTTCCAGCTGGTCCATGTCCAGCTTCAGTTGAGCCTTCTCCATCTCCACTGCCTCCTGGGATGTCTGAAGGCTCTCCAGATCCTGCTGGAAGGAGACCTTCTGCAGCCGCACCTCCTCTTGATCCCGTTTGAGCTGGTCCATGTCCCGCTTCAGTTGAGCCTTCTCCATCTCCACTGCCTCCTGGGATGTCTGAAGGCTCTCCAGATCCTGCTGGAAGGAGACCTCCTGCAGCTGCAGCTCCTCTTGATCCTGTCAGCTGGTCCATGTCCAGCTTCAATTGAGCCTTCTCCATCTCCACTGCCTTCTGGGATGTCTGAAGACTCTCCAGATCCCGCTGGAAGGAGACCTTCTGCAGCCGCAGCTCCTCTTGATCCTGTTCCAGCTGGTCCACGTCCCGCTTCAGCTGAGCCTTCTCCATCTCCACTGCCTCCTGGGATGTCTGAAGGCTCTCCAGATCCTGCTGGAAGGAGACCTTCTGCAGCCGCAGCTCCTCTTGATCCTGTTCCAGCTGGTCCACGTCCCGCTTCAGTTGAGCCTTCTCCATCTCCACTGCCTCCTGGGATGTCTGAAGACTCTCCAGATCCTGCTGGAAGGAGACCTTCTGCAGCCGCACGTCCTCTTGATCCTGTTCCAGCTGGTCCATGTCCAGCTTCAGTTGAGCCTTCTCCATCTCCACTGCCTTCTGGGATGTCTGAAGGCTCTCCAGGTCCTGCTGGAAGGAGACCTTCTGCAGCTGCAGCTCCTTTTGATCCTCTTCCAGCTGGTCCATGTCCCGCTTCACTTGAGCCTTCTCCATCTCCACTGCCTCCTGGGATGTCTGAAGACTCTCCAGATCAATCTGGAAGGAGACCTTCTGCAGCCGCACCTCCTCTTGATCCTCTTCCAGCTGGTCCACGTCCTGCTTCACTTGAGCCTTCTCCATCTCCACTGCCTTCTGGGATGTCTGAAGGCTCTCCAGATCCTGCTGGAAGGAGACCTCCTGCAGCTGCAGCTCCTCTTGATCCTGTTTGAGCTGGTCCATGTCCCGCTTCAGTTGAGCCTTCTCCATCTCCTCTGCCTCCTGGGATGTCTGAAGACTCTCCAGATCAATCTGGAAGGAGACCTTCTGCAGCCGCACGTCCTCTTGATCCTGTTCCAGCTGGTCCATGTCCAGCTTCAATTGAGCCTTCTCCATCTCCACTGCCTCCTGGGATGTCTGAAGGCTCTCCAGATCCTGCTGGAAGGAGACCTCCTGCAGCCGCAGCTCCTCTTGATCCTCTTCCAGCTGGTCCACGTCCCGCTTCAATTGAGCCTTCTCCATCTCCACTGCCTCCTGGGATGTCTGAAGGCTCTCCAGATCCTGCTGGAAGGAGACCTTCTGCAGCCGCAGCTCCTCTTGATCCTGTTTGAGCTGGTCCATGTCCCGCTTCAGTTGAGCCTTCTCCATCTCCACTGCCTCCTGGGATGTCTGAAGGCTCTCCAGATCCTGCTGGAAGGAGACCTTCTGCAGCCGCACCTCCTCTTGATCCTGTTCCAGCTGGTCCATGTCCAGCTTCACTTGAGCCTTCTCCATCTCCACTGCCTTCTGGGATGTCTGAAGGCTCTCCAGATCCTGCTGGAAGGAGACCTTCTGCAGCTGCAGCTCCTCTTGATCCTGTTCCAGCTGGTCCATGTCCAGCTTCAATTGAGCCTTCTCCATCTCCACTGCCTCCTGGGATGTCTGAAGGCTCTCCAGATCCTGCTGGAAGGAGACCTTCTGCAGCCGCAGCTCCTCTTGATCCTCTTCCAGCTGGTCCATGTCCCGCTTCAGTTGAGCCTTCTCCATCTCCACTGCCTCCTGGGATGTCTGAAGGCTCTCCAGATCCTGCTGGAAGGAGACCTTCTGCAGCCGCAGCTCCTCTTGATCCCGTTTGAGCTGGTCCATGTCCCGCTTCACTTGAGCCTTCTCCATCTCCACTGCCTTCTGGGATGTCTGAAGGCTCTCCAGATCCTGCTGGAAGGAGACCTTCTGCAGCCGCAGCTCCTCTTGATCCTGTTCCAGCTGGACCATGTCCCGCTTCAGTTGAGCCTTCTCCATCTCCACTGCCTACTGGGATGTCTGAAGACTCTCCAGATCAATCTGGAAGGAGACCTTCTGCAGCCGCACCTCCTCTTGATCCCGTTTGAGCTGGTCCATGTCCCGCTTCAGTTGAGCCTTCTCCATCTCCACTGCCTCCTGGGATGTCTGAAGGCTCTCCAGATCCTGCTGGAAGGAGACCTTCTGCAGCTGCAGCTCCTCTTGATCCTGTTCCAGCTGGTCCATGTCCCGCTTCAGTTGAGCCTTCTCCATCTCCACTGCCTCCTGGGATGTCTGAAGGCTCTCCAGATCCTGCTGGAAGGAGACCTCCTGCAGCTGCAGCTCCTCTTGATCCTGTCAGCTGGTCCATGTCCAGCTTCACTTGAGCCTTCTCCATCTCCACTGCCTCCTGGAATGTCTGAAGGCTCTCCAGATCAATCTGGAAGGAGACCTTCTGCAGCCGCAGCTCCTCTTGATCCTCTTCCAGCTGGTCCACGTCCCGCTTCAGTTGAGCCTTCTCCATCTCCACTGCCTCCTGGGATGTCTGAAGACTCTCCAGATCCTGCTGGAAGGAGACCTTCTGCAGCCGCACCTCCTCTTGATCCTGTTCCAGCTGGTCCATGTCCAGCTTCAATTGAGCCTTCTCCATCTCCACTGCCTTCTGGGATGTCTGAAGGCTCTCCAGGTCCTGCTGGAAGGAGACCTTCTGCAGCTGCAGCTCCTTTTGATCCTCTTCCAGCTGGTCCATGTCCCGCTTCACTTGAGCCTTCTCCATCTCCACTGCCTCCTGGGATGTCTGAAGACTCTCCAGATCAATCTGGACGGAGAACTTCTGCAGCCGCACCTCCTCTTGATCCCGTTTGAGCTGGTCCATGTCCCGCTTCAGTTGAGCCTTCTCCATCTCCACTGCCTCCTGGGATGTCTGAAGGCTCTCCAGATCCTGCTGGAAGGAGACCTTCTGCAGCCGCACCTCCTCTTGATCCTCTTCCAGCTGGTCCACGTCCTGCTTCACTTGAGCCTTCTCCATCTCCACTGCCTCCTGGGATGTCTGAAGGCTCTCCAGATCCTGCTGGAAGGAGACCTCCTGCAGCTGCAGCTCCTCTTGATCCTGTTTGAGCTGGTCCATGTCCCGCTTCAGTTGAGCCTTCTCCATCTCCTCTGCCTCCTGGGATGTCTGAAGACTCTCCAGATCAATCTGGAAGGAGACCTTCTGCAGCCGCACGTCCTCTTGATCCTGTTCCAGCTGGTCCATGTCCAGCTTCAATTGAGCCTTCTCCATCTCCACTGCCTCCTGGGATGTCTGAAGGCTCTCCAGATCCTGCTGGAAGGAGACCTCCTGCAGCCGCAGCTCCTCTTGATCCTCTTCCAGCTGGTCCACGTCCCGCTTCAATTGAGCCTTCTCCATCTCCACTGCCTCCTGGGATGTCTGAAGGCTCTCCAGATCCTGCTGGAAGGAGACCTCCTGCAGCCGCAGCTCCTCTTGATCCTGTTTGAGCTGGTCCATGTCCCGCTTCAGTTGAGCCTTCTCCATCTCCACTGCCTCCTGGGATGTCTGAAGGCTCTCCAGATCCTGCTGGAAGGAGACCTTCTGCAGCCGCACCTCCTCTTGATCCTGTTCCAGCTGGTCCATGTCCAGCTTCACTTGAGCCTTCTCCATCTCCACTGCCTTCTGGGATGTACGAAGGCTCTCCAGATCCTGCTGGAAGGAGACCTTCTGCAGCCGCACGTCCTCTTGATCCTGTTCCAGCTGGTCCATGTCCAGCTTCAATTGAGCCTTCTCCATCTCCACTGCCTCCTGGGATGTCTGAAGGCTCTCCAGATCCTGCTGGAAGGAGACCTTCTGCAGCCGCAGCTCCTCTTGATCCTCTTCCAGCTGGTCCATGTCCCGCTTCAGTTGAGCCTTCTCCATCTCCACTGCCTCCTGGGATGTCTGAAGGCTCTCCAGATCCTGCTGGAAGGAGACCTTCTGCAGCCGCAGCTCCTCTTGATCCCGTTTGAGCTGGTCCATGTCCCGCTTCAGTTGAGCCTTCTCCATCTCCACTGCCTTCTGGGATGTCTGAAGGCTCTCCAGATCCTGCTGGAAGGAGACCTTCTGCAGCCGCAGCTCCTCTTGATCCTGTTCCAGCTGGACCATGTCCCGCTTCAGTTGAGCCTTCTCCATCTCCACTGCCTACTGGGATGTCTGAAGGCTCTCCAGATCCTGCTGGAAGGAGACCTTCTGCAGCCGCACCTCCTCTTGATCCTGTTCCAGCTGGTCCATGTCCCGCTTCAGCTGAGCCTTCTCCATCTCCACTGCCTCCTGGGATGTCTGAAGGCTCTCCAGATCAATCTGGAAGGAGACCTCCTGCAGCCGCAGCTCCTCTTGATCCCGTTTGAGCTGGTCCATGTCCCGCTTCAGTTGAGCCTTCTCCATCTCCACTGCCTCCTGGGATGTACGAAGGCTCTCCAGATCCTGCTGGAAGGAGACCTTCTACAGCCGCAGCTCCTCTTGATCCTGTTCCAGCTGGTCCATGTCCTGCTTCAGTTGAGCCTTCTCCATCTCCACTGCCTCCTGGGATGTCTGAAGGCTCTCCAGATCCTGCTGGAAGGAGACCTTCTGCAGCTGCAGCTCCTTTTGATCCTCTTCCAGCTGGTCCACGTCCCGCTTCACTTGAGCCTTCTCCATCTCCACTGCCTCCTGGGATGTCTGAAGACTCTCCAGATCAATCTGGAAGGAGACCTTCTGCAGCCGCACCTCCTCTTGATCCTGTTTGAGCTGGTCCATGTCCCGCTTCAGTTGAGCCTTCTCCATCTCCACTGCCTCCTGGGATGTCTGAAGGCTCTCCAGATCCTGCTGGAAGGAGACCTTCTGCAGCCGCAGCTCCTCTTGATCCTCTTCCAGCTGGTCCACGTCCTGCTTCACTTGAGCCTTCTCCATCTCCACTGCCTCCTGGGATGTCTGAAGGCTCTCCAGATCCTGCTGGAAGGAGACCTTCTGCAGCCGCAGCTCCTCTTGATCCTGTTCCAGCTGGTCCATGTCCCGCTTCAGTTGAGCCTTCTCCATCTCCACTGCCTCCTGGGATGTCTGAAGGCTCTCCAGATCCTGCTGGAAGGAGACCTTCTGCAGCCGCAGCTCCTCTTGATCCTGTTCCAGCTGGTCCATGTCCCGCTTCAGTTGAGCCTTCTCCATCTCCACTGCCTCCTGGGATGTCTGAAGGCTCTCCAGATCCTGCTGGAAGGAGACCTTCTGCAGCCGCACCTCCTCTTGATCCTGTTCCAGCTGGTCCATGTCCCGCTTCAGTTGAGCCTTCTCCATCTCCACTGCCTCCTGGGATGTCTGAAGGCTCTCCAGATCCTGCTGGAAGGAGACCTTCTGCAGCCGCACCTCCTCTTGATCCTGTTCCAGCTGGTCCATGTCCCGCTTCAGTTGAGCCTTCTCCATCTCCACTGCCTTCTGGGATGTACGAAGGCTCTCCAGATCCTGCTGGAAGGAGACCTCCTGCAGCTGCAGCTCCTCTTGATCCTGTTCCAGCTGGTCCATGTCCTGCTTCAGTTGAGCCTTCTCCATCTCCACTGCCTCCTGGGATGTCTGAAGGCTCTCCAGATCCTGCTGGAAGGAGACCTTCTGCAGCCGCACCTCCTCTTGATCCTGTTCCAGCTGGTCCATGTCCCGCTTCAGTTGAGCCTTCTCCATCTCCACTGCCTTCTGGGATGTCTGAAGGCTCTCCAGGTCCTGCTGGAAGGAGACCTTCTGCAGCTGCAGCTCCTTTTGATCCTCTTCCAGCTGGTCCACGTCCCGCTTCACTTGAGCCTTCTCCATCTCCACTGCCTCCTGGGATGTCTGAAGGCTCTCCAGATCCTGCTGGAAGGAGACCTCCTGCAGCCGCAGCTCCTCTTGATCCTGTTTGAGCTGGTCCATGTCCCGCTTCAGTTGAGCCTTCTCCATCTCCACTGCCTCCTGGGATGTCTGAAGGCTCTCCAGATCCTGCTGGAAGGAGACCTTCTACAGCCGCAGCTCCTCTTCATCCTCTTCCAGCTGGTCCATGTCCCGCTTCAATTGAGCCTTCTCCATCTCCACTGCCTCCTGGGATGTCTGAAGGCTCTCCAGATCCTGCTGGAAGGAGACCTTCTGCAGCCGCACGTCCTCTTGATCCTGTTCCAGCTGGTCCATGTCCCGCTTCAGTTGAGCCTTCTCCATCTCCACTGCCTTCTGGGATGTCTGAAGGCTCTCCAGATCCTGCTGTAAGGAGACCTTCTGCAGCCGCACGTCCTCTTGATCCTCTTCCAGCTGGTCCATGTCCAGCTTCAGTTGAGCCTTCTCCATCTCCACTGCCTTCTGGGATGTCTGAAGGCTCTCCAGGTCCTGCTGGAAGGAGACCTTCTGCAGCTGCAGCTCCTTTTGATCCTCTTCCAGCTGGTCCACGTCCCGCTTCACTTGAGCCTTCTCCATCTCCACTGCCTCCTGGGATGTCTGAAGACTCTCCAGATCAATCTGGAAGGAGACCTTCTGCAGCCGCAGCTCCTCTTGATCCTGTTTGAGCTGGTCCATGTCCCGCTTCAGTTGAGCCTTCTCCATCTCCACTGCCTCCTGGGATGTCTGAAGGCTCTCCAGATCCTGCTGGAAGGAGACCTTCTGCAGCCGCAGCTCCTCTTGATCCTCTTCCAGCTGGTCCATGTCCCGCTTCAGTTGAGCCTTCTCCATCTCCACTGCCTTCTGGGATGTACGAAGGCTCTCCAGATCCTGCTGGAAGGAGACCTCCTGCAGCTGCAGCTCCTCTTGATCCTGTTCCAGCTGGTCCATGTCCTGCTTCAGTTGAGCCTTCTCCATCTCCACTGCCTCCTGGGATGTCTGAAGGCTCTCCAGATCCTGCTGGAAGGAGACCTTCTGCAGCCGCACCTCCTCTTGATCCTGTTCCAGCTGGTCCATGTCCCGCTTCAGTTGAGCCTTCTCCATCTCCACTGCCTTCTGGGATGTACGAAGGCTCTCCAGATCCTGCTGGAAGGAGACCTCCTGCAGCTGCAGCTCCTCTTGATCCTGTTCCAGCTGGTCCATGTCCTGCTTCAGTTGAGCCTTCTCCATCTCCACTGCCTCCTGGGATGTCTGAAGGCTCTCCAGATCCTGCTGGAAGGAGACCTTCTGCAGCCGCACCTCCTCTTGATCCTGTTCCAGCTGGTCCATGTCCCGCTTCAGTTGAGCCTTCTCCATCTCCACTGCCTTCTGGGATGTACGAAGGCTCTCCAGATCCTGCTGGAAGGAGACCTTCTGCAGCCGCAGCTCCTCTTGATCCTCTTCCAGCTGGTCCATGTCCCGCTTCAGTTGAGCCTTCTCCATCTCCACTGCCTCCTGGGATGTCTGAAGGCTCTCCAGATCCTGCTGGAAGGAGACCTTCTGCAGCCGCAGCTCCTCTTCATCCTCTTCCAGCTGGTCCATGTCCCGCTTCAATTGAGCCTTCTCCATCTCCACTGCCTCCTGGGATGTCTGAAGGCTCTCCAGATCCTGCTGGAAGGAGACCTTCTGCAGCCGCACCTCCTCTTGATCCTGTTCCAGCTGGTTCATGTCCAGCTTCAATTGAGCCTTCTCCATCTCCACTGCCTTCTGGGATGTCTGAAGGCTCTCCAGGTCCTGCTGGAAGGAGACCTTCTGCAGCTGCAGCTCCTTTTGATCCTCTTCCAGCTGGTCCACGTCCCGCTTCACTTGAGCCTTCTCCATCTCCACTGCCTCCTGGGATGTCTGAAGGCTCTCCAGATCCTGCTGGAAGGAGACCTCCTGCAGCCGCAGCTCCTCTTGATCCTGTTTGAGCTGGTCCATGTCCCGCTTCAGTTGAGCCTTCTCCATCTCCACTGCCTCCTGGGATGTCTGAAGGCTCTCCAGATCCTGCTGGAAGGAGACCTTCTACAGCCGCAGCTCCTCTTCATCCTCTTCCAGCTGGTCCATGTCCCGCTTCAATTGAGCCTTCTCCATCTCCACTGCCTCCTGGGATGTCTGAAGGCTCTCCAGATCCTGCTGGAAGGAGACCTTCTGCAGCCGCACGTCCTCTTGATCCTCTTCCAGCTGGTCCATGTCCCGCTTCAGCTGAGCCTTCTCCATCTCCACTGCCTCCTGGGATGTCTGAAGGCTCTCCAGATCCTGCTGGAAGGAGACCTTCTGCAGCCGCAGCTCCTCTTGATCCTGTTCCAGCTGGTCCATGTCCCGCTTCACTTGAGCCTTCTCCATCTCCACTGCCTTCTGGGATGTCTGAAGGCTCTCCAGATCCTGCTGGAAGGAGACCTTCTGCAGCCGCACCTCCTCTTGATCCTCTTCCAGCTGGACCATGTCCCGCTTCAGTTGAGCCTTCTCCATCTCCACTGCCTCCTGGGATGTCTGAAGGCTCTCCAGATCCTGCTGGAAGGAGACCTTCTGCAGCCGCACCTCCTCTTGATCCTCTTCCAGCTGGACCATGTCCCGCTTCAGTTGAGCCTTCTCCATCTCCACTGCCTACTGGGATGTCTGAAGACTCTCCAGATCAATCTGGAAGGAGACCTTCTGCAGCCGCAGCTCCTCTTGATCCTCTTCCAGCTGGTCCATGTCCCGCTTCAGTTGAGCCTTCTCCATCTCCACTGCCTACTGGGATGTCTGAAGGCTCTCCAGATCAATCTGGAAGGAGACCTCCTGCAGCCGCAGCTCCTCTTCATCCTGTTCCAGCTGGTCCATGTCCCGCTTCAGCTGAGCCTTCTCCATCTCCACTGCCTCCTGGGATGTCTGAAGGCTCTCCAGATCAATCTGGAAGGAGACCTTCTGCAGCCGCAGCTCCTCTTGATCCTCTTCCAGCTGGTCCATGTCCCGCTTCAGTTGAGCCTTCTCCATCTCCACTGCCTTCTGGGATGTACGAAGGCTCTCCAGATCCTGCTGGAAGGAGACCTCCTGCAGCCGCAGCTCCTCTTGATCCTGTTTGAGCTGGTCCATGTCCCGCTTCAGTTGAGCCTTCTCCATCTCCACTGCCTCCTGGGATGTACGAAGGCTCTCCAGATCCTGCTGGAAGGAGACCTTCTACAGCCGCAGCTCCTCTTGATCCCGTTTGAGCTGGTCCATGCCCCGCTTCAGTTGAGCCTTCTCCATCTCCACTGCCTCCTGGGATGTCTGAAGGCTCTCCAGATCCTGCTGGAAGGAGACCTCCTGCAGCCGCAGCTCCTCTTGATCCCGTTTGAGCTGGTCCTTGTCCCGCTTCAGTTGAGCCTTCTCCATCTCCACTGCCTCCTGGGATGTCTGAAGGCTCTCCAGATCCTGCTGGAAGGAGACCTTCTGCAGCCGCAGCTCCTCTTGATCCTGTCAGCTGGTCCATGTCCAGCTTCACTTGAGCCTTCTCCATCTCCACTGCCTTCTGGGATGTCTGAAGACTCTCCAGATCCTGCTGGAAGGAGACCTCCTGCAGCCGCAGCTCCTCTTGATCCTCTTCCAGCTGGTCCACGTCCCGCTTCACTTGAGCCTTCTCCATCTCCACTGCCTCCTGGGATGTCTGAAGGCTCTCCAGATCCTGCTGGAAGGAGACCTTCTGCAGCCGCACCTCCTCTTGATCCTGTTCCAGCTGGTCCATGTCCCGCTTCAGTTGAGCCTTCTCCATCTCCACTGCCTCCTGGGATGTCTGAAGACTCTCCAGATCAATCTGGAAGGAGACCTTCTGCAGCCGCAGCTACTCTTGATCCTCTTCCAGCTGGTCCATGTCCCGCTTCAGTTGAGCCTTCTCCATCTCCACTGCCTCCTGGGATGTCTGAAGACTCTCCAGATCAATCTGGAAGGAGACCTTCTGCAGCCGCAGCTACTCTTGATCCTCTTCCAGCTGGTCCATGTCCCGCTTCAGTTGAGCCTTCTCCATCTCCACTGCCTTCTGGGATGTCTGAAGGCTCTCCAGATCCTGCTGGAAGGAGACCTTCTGCAGCCGCACCTCCTCTTGATCCTGTTCCAGCTGGTCCATGTCCAGCTTCAATTGAGCCTTCTCCATCTCCACTGCCTTCTGGGATGTACGAAGGCTCTCCAGATCCTGCTGGAAGGAGACCTCCTGCAGCCGCAGCTCCTCTTGATCCTGTTTGAGCTGGTCCATGTCCCGCTTCAGTTGAGCCTTCTCCATCTCCACTGCCTCCTGGGATGTCTGAAGGCTCTCCAGATCCTGCTGGAAGGAGACCTTCTACAGCCGCAGCTCCTCTTGATCCCGTTTGAGCTGGTCCATGTCCCGCTTCAGTTGAGCCTTCTCCATCTCCACTGCCTCCTGGGATGTCTGAAGGCTCTCCAGATCCTGCTGGAAGGAGACCTTCTGCAGCCGCACCTCCTCTTGATCCTGTTCCAGCTGGTCCATGTCCCGCTTCAGTTGAGCCTTCTCCATCTCCACTGCCTTCTGGGATGTCTGAAGGCTCTCCAGATCCTGCTGGAAGGAGACCTCCTGCAGCTGCAGCTCCTCTTGATCCCGTTTGAGCTGGTCCACGTCCCGCTTCAGTTGAGCCTTCTCCATCTCCACTGCCTCCTGGGATGTCTGAAGGCTCTCCAGATCCTGCTGGAAGGAGACCTTCTGCAGCCGCACCTCCTCTTGATCCTCTTCCAGCTGGACCATGTCCCGCTTCAGTTGAGCCTTCTCCATCTCCACTGCCTACTGGGATGTCTGAAGACTCTCCAGATCAATCTGGAAGGAGACCTTCTGCAGCCGCACCTCCTCTTGATCCCGTTTGAGCTGGTCCATGTCCCGTTTCAGTTGAGCCTTCTCCATCTCCACTGCCTACTGGGATGTCTGAAGGCTCTCCAGATCAATCTGGAAGGAGACCTTCTGCAGCCGCAGCTCCTTTTGATCCTCTTCCAGCTGGTCCATGTCCCGCTTCAGTTGAGCCTTCTCCATCTCCACTGCCTTCTGGGATGTACGAAGGCTCTCCAGATCCTGCTGGAAGGAGACCTCCTGCAGCCGCAGCTCCTCTTGATCCTGTTTGAGCTGGTCCATGTCCCGCTTCAGTTGAGCCTTCTCCATCTCCACTGCCTCCTGGGATGTACGAAGGCTCTCCAGATCCTGCTGGAAGGAGACCTTCTGCAGCCGCACCTCCTCTTGATCCCGTTTGAGCTGGTCCATGTCCCGCTTCAGTTGAGCCTTCTCCATCTCCACTGCCTCCTGGGATGTCTGAAGGCTCTCCAGATCCTGCTGGAAGGAGACCTTCTGCAGCCGCACGTCCTCTTGATCCTGTTCCAGCTGGTCCATGTCCCGCTTCAGTTGAGCCTTCTCCATCTCCACTGCCTTCTGGGATGTCTGAAGGCTCTCCAGATCCTGCTGGAAGGAGACCTTCTGCAGCCGCAGCTCCTCTTGATCCTGTCAGCTGGTCCATGTCCAGCTTCAATTGAGCCTTCTCCATCTCCACTGCCTTCTGGGATGTCTGAAGACTCTCCAGATCCTGCTGGAAGGAGACCTCCTGCAGCCGCAGCTCCTCTTGATCCTCTTCCAGCTGGTCCACGTCCCGCTTCACTTGAGCCTTCTCCATCTCCACTGCCTCCTGGGATGTCTGAAGGCTCTCCAGATCCTGCTGGAAGGAGACCTTCTGCAGCCGCACCTCCTCTTGATCCTGTTCCAGCTGGTCCATGTCCCGCTTCAGTTGAGCCTTCTCCATCTCCACTGCCTCCTGGGATGTCTAAAGACTCTCCAGATCAATCTGGAAGGAGACCTTCTGCAGCCGCAGCTACTCTTGATCCTGTTCCAGCTGGTCCATGTCCCGCTTCAGTTGAGCCTTCTCCATCTCCACTGCCTTCTGGGATGTCTGAAGGCTCTCCAGATCCTGCTGGAAGGAGACCTTCTACAGCCGCAGCTCCTCTTCATCCTCTTCCAGCTGGTCCATGTCCCGCTTCAATTGAGCCTTCTCCATCTCCACTGCCTCCTGGGATGTCTGAAGGCTCTCCAGATCCTGCTGGAAGGAGACCTTCTGCAGCCGCACGTCCTCTTGATCCTGTTCCAGCTGGTCCATGTCCAGCTTCAGTTGAGCCTTCTCCATCTCCACTGCCTTCTGGGATGTCTGAAGGCTCTCCAGGTCCTGCTGGAAGGAGACCTTCTGCAGCTGCAGCTCCTCTTGATCCTCTTCCAGCTGGTCCACGTCCCGCTTCACTTGAGCCTTCTCCATCTCCACTGCCTCCTGGGATGTCTGAAGGCTCTCCAGATCCTGCTGGAAGGAGACCTCCTGCAGCTGCAGCTACTCTTGATCCCGTTTGAGCTGGTCCATGTCCCGCTTCAGCTGAGCCTTCTCCATCTCCACTGCCTCCTGGGATGTCTGAAGGCTCTCCAGATCCTGCTGGAAGGAGACCTCCTGCAGCTGCAGCTCCTCTTGATCCCGTTTGAGCTGGTCCATGTCCCGCTTCACTTGAGCCTTCTCCATCTCCACTGCCTCCTGGGATGTCTGAAGGCTCTCCAGATCCTGCTGGAAGGAGACCTTCTGCAGCCGCACGTCCTCTTGATCCTGTTCCAGCTGGTCCATGTCCAGCTTCAATTGAGCCTTCTCCATCTCCACTGCCTTCTGGGATGTCTGAAGGCTCTCCAGATCAATCTGGAAGGAGACCGACCTTCTGCAGCCGCAGCTCCTCTTGATCCTCTTCCAGCTGGTCCACGTCCCGCTTCACTTGAGCCTTCTCCATCTCCACTGCCTCCTGGGATGTCTGAAGGCTCTCCAGATCCTGCTGGAAGGAGACCTTCTGCAGCCGCAGCTCCTCTTGATCCTCTTCCAGCTGGTCCATGTCCCGCTTCAGTTGAGCCTTCTCCATCTCCACTGCCTCCTGGGATGTCTGAAGGCTCTCCAGATCAATCTGGAAGGAGACCGACCTTCTGCAGCCGCAGCTCCTCTTGATCCTCTTCCAGCTGGTCCACGTCCCGCTTCACTTGAGCCTTCTCCATCTCCACTGCCTCCTGGGATGTCTGAAGGCTCTCCAGATCCTGCTGGAAGGAGACCTTCTACAGCCGCAGCTCCTCTTGATCCCGTTTGAGCTGGTCCATGCCCCGCTTCAGTTGAGCCTTCTCCATCTCCACTGCCTCCTGGGATGTCTGAAGGCTCTCCAGATCCTGCTGGAAGGAGACCTCCTGCAGCCGCAGCTCCTCTTGATCCCGTTTGAGCTGGTCCTTGTCCCGCTTCAGTTGAGCCTTCTCCATCTCCACTGCCTCCTGGGATGTCTGAAGGCTCTCCAGATCCTGCTGGAAGGAGACCTTCTGCAGCCGCACGTCCTCTTGATCCTGTTCCAGCTGGTCCTTGTCCCGCTTCAGTTGAGCCTTCTCCATCTCCACTGCCTTCTGGGATGTCTGAAGGCTCTCCAGATCCTGCTGGAAGGAGACCTTCTGCAGCCGCAGCTCCTCTTGATCCTGTCAGCTGGTCCATGTCCAGCTTCAATTGAGCCTTCTCCATCTCCACTGCCTTCTGGGATGTCTGAAGACTCTCCAGATCCTGCTGGAAGGAGACCTCCTGCAGCCGCAGCTCCTCTTGATCCTCTTCCAGCTGGTCCACGTCCCGCTTCACTTGAGCCTTCTCCATCTCCACTGCCTCCTGGGATGTCTGAAGGCTCTCCAGATCCTGCTGGAAGGAGACCTTCTGCAGCCGCACGTCCTCTTGATCCTGTTCCAGCTGGTCCATGTCCCGCTTCAGTTGAGCCTTCTCCATCTCCACTGCCTCCTGGGATGTCTGAAGACTCTCCAGATCCTGCTGGAAGGAGACCTTCTGCAGCCGCAGCTCCTCTTCATCCTCTTCCAGCTGGTCCATGTCCAGCTTCAGTTGAGCCTTCTCCATCTCCACTGCCTCCTGGGATGTCTGAAGGCTCTCCAGATCAATCTGGAAGGAGACCTTCTGCAGCCGCACGTCCTCTTGATCCTGTTCCAGCTGGTCCATGTCCAGCTTCAATTGAGCCTTCTCCATCTCCACTGCCTTCTGGGATGTCTGAAGGCTCTCCAGGTCCTGCTGGAAGGAGACCTTCTGCAGCCGCAGCTCCTCTTGATCCTGTTTGAGCTGGTCCATGTCCCGCTTCAGTTGAGCCTTCTCCATCTCCACTGCCTCCTGGGATGTCTGAAGGCTCTCCAGATCCTCCTGGAAGGAGACCTTCTGCAACCGCAGCTCCTCTTGATCCTGTTCCAGCTGGTCCATGTCCCGCTTCAGTTGAGCCTTCTCCATCTCCACTGCCTCCTGGGATGTCTGAAGGCTCTCCAGATCAATCTGGAAGGAGACCTTCTGCAGCCGCACGTCCTCTTGATCCTGTTCCAGCTGGTCCATGTCCAGCTTCAATTGAGCCTTCTCCATCTCCACTGCCTTCTGGGATGTCTGAAGGCTCTCCAGATCCTGCTGGAAGGAGACCTTCTGCAGCCGCAGCTCCTCTTGATCCTCTTCCAGCTGGACCATGTCCCGCTTCAGTTGAGCCTTCTCCATCTCCACTGCCTTCTGGGATGTCTGAAGGCTCTCCAGGTCCTGCTGGAAGGAGACCTTCTGCAGCTGCAGCTCCTCTTGATCCTCTTCCAGCTGGTCCATGTCCCGCTTCACTTGAGCCTTCTCCATCTCCACTGCCTTCTGGGATGTCTGAAGGCTCTCCAGATCCTGCTGGAAGGAGACCTTCTGCAGCCGCAGCTCCTCTTGATCCTCTTCCAGCTGGACCATGTCCCGCTTCAGTTGAGCCTTCTCCATCTCCACTGCCTTCTGGGATGTCTGAAGGCTCTCCAGATCCTGCTGGAAGGAGACCTTCTGCAGCCGCAGCTCCTCTTGATCCTCTTCCAGCTGGACCATGTCGCGCTTCAGTTGAGCCTTCTCCATCTCCACTGCCTCCTGGGATGTCTGAAGGCTCTCCAGATCCTGCTGGAAGGAGACCTTCTACAGCCGCAGCTCCTCTTCATCCTCTTCCAGCTGGTCCACGTCCCGCTTCAATTGAGCCTTCTCCATCTCCACTGCCTTCTGGGATGTCTGAAGGCTCTCCAGATCCTGCTGGAAGGAGACCTTCTGCAGCCGCACCTCCTCTTGATCCCGTTTGAGCTGGTCCATGTCCCGCTTCAGTTGAGCCTTCTCCATCTCCACTGCCTCCTGGAATGTCTGAAGGCTCTCCAGATCAATCTGGAAGGAGACCTTCTGCAGCCGCAGCTCCTCTTGATCCTCTTCCAGCTGGTCCACGTCCCGCTTCAGTTGAGCCTTCTCCATCTCCACTGCCTCCTGGGATGTCTGAAGACTCTCCAGATCCTGCTGGAAGGAGACCTTCTGCAGCCGCAGCTCCTCTTGATCCTGTTCCAGCTGGTCCATGTCCCGCTTCAGTTGAGCCTTCTCCATCTCCACTGCCTCCTGGGATGTCTGAAGGCTCTCCAGATCCTGCTGGAAGGAGACCTTCTGCAGCCGCAGCTCCTCTTGATCCTGTTGCAGCTGGTCCATGTCCAGCTTCAGTTGAGCCTTCTCCATCTCCACTGCCTCCTGGGATGTCTGAAGGCTCTCCAGATCCTGCTGGAAGGAGACCTTCTGCAGCCGCACGTCCTCTTGATCCTGTTCCAGCTGGTCCATGTCCAGCTTCAATTGAGCCTTCTCCATCTCCACTGCCTTCTGGGATGTCTGAAGGCTCTCCAGGTCCTGCTGGAAGGAGACCTTCTGCAGCCGCACCTCCTCTTGATCCTCTTCCAGCTGGTCCATGTCCCGCTTCAGTTGAGCCTTCTCCATCTCCACTGCCTCCTGGGATGTCTGAAGGCTCTCCAGATCCTGCTGGAAGGAGACCTTCTGCAGCCGCAGCTCCTCTTGATCCTCTTCCAGCTGGTCCATGTCCCGCTTCACTTGAGCCTTCTCCATCTCCACTGCCTTCTGGGATGTCTGAAGGCTCTCCAGATCCTGCTGGAAGGAGACCTTCTGCAGCCGCAGCTCCTCTTGATCCCGTTTGAGCTGGTCCTTGTCCCGCTTCAGTTGAGCCTTCTCCATCTCCACTGCCTCCTGGGATGTCTGAAGGCTCTCCAGATCCTGCTGGAAGGAGACCTTCTACAGCCGCAGCTCCTCTTCATCCTCTTCCAGCTGGTCCATGTCCAGCTTCAATTGAGCCTTCTCCATCTCCACTGCCTTCTGGGATGTCTGAAGGCTCTCCAGATCCTGCTGGAAGGAGACCTTCTGCAGCCGCACGTCCTCTTGATCCTCTTCCAGCTGGTCCATGTCCAGCTTCAATTGAGCCTTCTCCATCTCCACTGCCTTCTGGGATGTCTGAAGGCTCTCCAGGTCCTGCTGGAAGGAGACCTTCTGCAGCTCCTCTTGATCCTCTTCCAGCTGGTCCATGTCCCGCTTCAGTTGAGCCTTCTCCATCTCCACTGCCTCCTGGGATGTCTGAAGGCTCTCCAGATCCTGCTGGAAGGAGACCTTCTGCAGCCGCAGCTCCTCTTGATCCTCTTCCAGCTGGTCCATGTCCCGCTTCACTTGAGCCTTCTCCATCTCCACTGCCTCCTGGGATGTCTGAAGGCTCTCCAGATCCTGCTGGAAGGAGACCTTCTGCAGCCGCAGCTCCTCTTGATCCTGTTCCAGCTGGTCCATGTCCAGCTTCAATTGAGCCTTCTCCATCTCCACTGCCTTCTGGGATGTCTGAAGACTCTCCAGATAAATCTGGAAGGAGACCTTCTGCAGCCGCAGCTCCTCTTGATCCTGTTGCAGCTGGTCCATGTCCAGCTTCAGTTGAGCCTTCTCCATCTCCACTGCCTCCTGGGATGTCTGAAGGCTCTCCAGATCCTGCTGGAAGGAGACCTTCTGCAGCCGCACCTCCTCTTGATCCTCTTCCAGCTGGTCCATGTCCCGCTTCAGCTGAGCCTTCTCCATCTCCACTGCCTCCTGGGATGTCTGAAGACTCTCCAGATCCTGCTGGAAGGAGACCTCCTGCAGCCGCAGCTCCTCTTGATCCTCTTCCAGCTGGTCCATGTCCCGCTTCAGTTGAGCCTTCTCCATCTCCACTGCCTCCTGGGATGTCTGAAGGCTCTCCAGATCCTGCTGGAAGGAGACCTTCTGCAGCCGCACCTCCTCTTGATCCTGTTCCAGCTGGTCCACGTCCCGCTTCAGTTGAGCCTTCTCCATCTCCACTGCCTTCTGGGATGTACGAAGGCTCTCCAGATCCTGCTGGAAGGAGACCTTCTGCAGCCGCACCTCCTCTTGATCCTGTTCCAGCTGGTCCACGTCCCGCTTCAGTTGAGCCTTCTCCATCTCCACTGCCTTCTGGGATGTACGAAGGCTCTCCAGATCAATCTGGAAGGAGACCTTCTGCAGCCGCACCTCCTCTTGATCCTGTTCCAGCTGGTCCATGTCCAGCTTCAGTTGAGCCTTCTCCATCTCCACTGCCTCCTGGAATGTCTGAAGGCTCTCCAGATCAATCTGGAAGGAGACCTTCTGCAGCCGCAGCTCCTCTTGATCCTCTTCCAGCTGGTCCACGTCCCGCTTCAGTTGAGCCTTCTCCATCTCCACTGCCTTCTGGGATGTCTGAAGGCTCTCCAGATCCTGCTGGAAGGAGACCTCCTGCAGCTGCAGCTCCTCTTGATCCTCTTCCAGCTGGTCCATGTCCCGCTTCAGTTGAGCCTTCTCCATCTCCACTGCCTCCTGGGATGTCTGAAGACTCTCCAGATCAATCTGGAAGGAGACCTTCTGCAGCTGCAGCTCCTCTTGATCCCGTTTGAGCTGGTCCATGTCCCGCTTCAGTTGAGCCTTCTCCATCTCCACTGCCTCCTGGGATGTCTGAAGGCTCTCCAGATCCTGCTGGAAGGAGACCTTCTGCAGCCGCAGCTCCTCTTGATCCTGTTTGAGCTGGTCCATGTCCCGCTTCACTTGAGCCTTCTCCATCTCCACTGCCTCCTGGGATGTCTGAAGGCTCTCCAGATCCTGCTGGAAGGAGACCTCCTGCAGCTGCAGCTCCTCTTGATCCCGTTTGAGCTGGTCCTTGTCCCGCTTCAGTTGAGCCTTCTCCATCTCCACTGCCTCCTGGGATGTCTGAAGGCTCTCCAGATCCTGCTGGAAGGAGACCTTCTGCAGCCGCAGCTCCTCTTGATCCTGTTCCAGCTGGTCCATGTCCCGCTTCAATTGAGCCTTCTCCATCTCCACTGCCTTCTGGGATGTCTGAAGGCTCTCCAGATCCTGCTGGAAGGAGACCTTCTGCAGCCGCACCTCCTCTTGATCCTTTTTAAGCTGGTCCATGTCCCGCTTCAGTTGAGCCTTCTCCATCTCCACTGCCTCCTGGGATGTCTGAAGGCTCTCCAGATCAATCTGGAAGGAGACCTTCTGCAGCCGCAGCTCCTCTTGATCCTGTTGCAGCTGATCCATGTCCCGCTTCAGTTGAGCCTTCTCCATCTCCACTGCCTCCTGGGATGTCTGAAGGCTCTCCAGATCCTGCTGGAAGGAGACCTTCTGCAGCCGCAGCTCCTCTTGATCCTCTTCCAGCTGGTCCATGTCCCGCTTCAGTTGAGCCTTCTCCATCTCCACTGCCTCCTGGGATGTACGAAGGCTCTCCAGATCCTGCTGGAAGGAGACCTTCTGCAGCCGCAGCTCCTCTTGATCCTCTTCCAGCTGGTCCATGTCCAGCTTCAATTGAGCCTTCTCCATCTCCACTGCCTTCTGGGATGTCTGAAGGCTCTCCAGGTCCTGCTGGAAGGAGACCTTCTGCAGCTGCAGCTCCTTTTGATCCTCTTCCAGCTGGTCCACGTCCCGCTTCACTTGAGCCTTCTCCATCTCCACTGCCTCCTGGGATGTCTGAAGGCTCTCCAGATCCTGCTGGAAGGAGACCTTCTGCAGCCGCACCTCCTCTTGATCCTGTTCCAGCTGGTCCATGTCCAGCTTCAATTGAGCCTTCTCCATCTCCACTGCCTTCTGGGATGTACGAAGGCTCTCCAGATCCTGCTGGAAGGAGACCTCCTGCAGCCGCAGCTCCTCTTGATCCTGTTTGAGCTGGTCCATGTCCCGCTTCAGTTGAGCCTTCTCCATCTCCACTGCCTCCTGGGATGTCTGAAGGCTCTCCAGATCCTGCTGGAAGGAGACCTTCTACAGCCGCAGCTCCTCTTGATCCCGTTTGAGCTGGTCCATGTCCCGCTTCAGTTGAGCCTTCTCCATCTCCACTGCCTCCTGGGATGTCTGAAGGCTCTCCAGATCCTGCTGGAAGGAGACCTTCTGCAGCCGCACCTCCTCTTGATCCTCTTCCAGCTGGTCCATGTCCCGCTTCAGTTGAGCCTTCTCCATCTCCACTGCCTTCTGGGATGTACGAAGGCTCTCCAGATCCTGCTGGAAGGAGACCTTCTACAGCCGCAGCTCCTCTTCATCCTCTTCCAGCTGGTCCATGTCCCGCTTCAATTGAGCCTTCTCCATCTCCACTGCCTCCTGGGATGTCTGAAGACTCTCCAGATCCTGCTGGAAGGAGACCTTCTGCAGCCGCAGCTCCTCTTGATCCTGTTTGAGCTGGTCCATGTCCCGCTTCACTTGAGCCTTCTCCATCTCCACTGCCTTCTGGGATGTCTGAAGGCTCTCCAGATCCTGCTGGAAGGAGACCTCCTGCAGCTGCAGCTCCTCTTGATCCCGTTTGAGCTGGTCCACGTCCCGCTTCAGTTGAGCCTTCTCCATCTCCACTGCCTCCTGGGATGTCTGAAGGCTCTCCAGATCCTGCTGGAAGGAGACCTTCTGCAGCCGCACCTCCTCTTGATCCTGTTCCAGCTGGTCCATGTCCCGCTTCAATTGAGCCTTCTCCATCTCCACTGCCTTCTGGGATGTCTGAAGGCTCTCCAGGTCCTGCTGGAAGGAGACCTCCTGCAGCTGCAGCTCCTCTTGATCCTGTTCCAGCTGGTCCATGTCCCGCTTCAGTTGAGCCTTCTCCATCTCCACTGCCTCCTGGGATGTCTGAAGGCTCTCCAGATCAATCTGGAAGGAGACCTTCTGCAGCCGCAGCTCCTCTTGATCCTGTTGCAGCTGATCCATGTCCCGCTTCAGTTGAGCCTTCTCCATCTCCACTGCCTCCTGGGATGTCTGAAGACTCTCCAGATCCTGCTGGAAGGAGACCTTCTGCAGCCGCAGCTCCTCTTGATCCTCTTCCAGCTGGTCCATGTCCCGCTTCAGTTGAGCCTTCTCCATCTCCACTGCCTCCTGGGATGTACGAAGGCTCTCCAGATCCTGCTGGAAGGAGACCTTCTGCAGCCGCAGCTCCTCTTGATCCTCTTCCAGCTGGTCCATGTCCAGCTTCAATTGAGCCTTCTCCATCTCCACTGCCTTCTGGGATGTCTGAAGGCTCTCCAGGTCCTGCTGGAAGGAGACCTTCTGCAGCTGCAGCTCCTTTTGATCCTCTTCCAGCTGGTCCACGTCCCGCTTCACTTGAGCCTTCTCCATCTCCACTGCCTCCTGGGATGTCTGAAGGCTCTCCAGATCCTGCTGGAAGGAGACCTTCTGCTGCCGCACCTCCTCTTGATCCTGTTTGAGCTGGTCCATGTCCAGCTTCAATTGAGCCTTCTCCATCTCCACTGCCTTCTGGGATGTACGAAGGCTCTCCAGATCCTGCTGGAAGGAGACCTCCTGCAGCCGCAGCTCCTCTTGATCCTGTTTGAGCTGGTCCATGTCCCGCTTCAGTTGAGCCTTCTCCATCTCCACTGCCTCCTGGGATGTCTGAAGGCTCTCCAGATCCTGCTGGAAGGAGACCTTCTACAGCCGCAGCTCCTCTTGATCCCGTTTGAGCTGGTCCATGTCCCGCTTCAGTTGAGCCTTCTCCATCTCCACTGCCTCCTGGGATGTCTGAAGGCTCTCCAGATCCTGCTGGAAGGAGACCTTCTGCAGCCGCACCTCCTCTTGATCCTCTTCCAGCTGGTCCATGTCCCGCTTCAGTTGAGCCTTCTCCATCTCCACTGCCTTCTGGGATGTACGAAGGCTCTCCAGATCCTGCTGGAAGGAGACCTTCTGCAGCCGCAGCTCCTCTTCATCCTCTTCCAGCTGGTCCATGTCCCGCTTCAATTGAGCCTTCTCCATCTCCACTGCCTCCTGGGATGTCTGAAGACTCTCCAGATCCTGCTGGAAGGAGACCTTCTGCAGCCGCAGCTCCTCTTGATCCTGTTTGAGCTGGTCCATGTCCCGCTTCACTTGAGCCTTCTCCATCTCCACTGCCTTCTGGGATGTCTGAAGGCTCTCCAGATCCTGCTGGAAGGAGACCTCCTGCAGCTGCAGCTCCTCTTGATCCCGTTTGAGCTGGTCCACGTCCCGCTTCAGTTGAGCCTTCTCCATCTCCACTGCCTCCTGGGATGTCTGAAGGCTCTCCAGATCCTGCTGGAAGGAGACCTTCTGCAGCCGCACGTCCTCTTGATCCTGTTCCAGCTGGTCCATGTCCAGCTTCAATTGAGCCTTCTCCATCTCCACTGCCTTCTGGGATGTCTGAAGGCTCTCCAGATCAATCTGGAAGGAGACCGACCTTCTGCAGCCGCAGCTCCTCTTGATCCTCTTCCAGCTGGTCCACGTCCCGCTTCACTTGAGCCTTCTCCATCTCCACTGCCTCCTGGGATGTCTGAAGGCTCTCCAGATCCTGCTGGAAGGAGACCTTCTACAGCCGCAGCTCCTCTTGATCCCGTTTGAGCTGGTCCATGCCCCGCTTCAGTTGAGCCTTCTCCATCTCCACTGCCTCCTGGGATGTCTGAAGGCTCTCCAGATCCTGCTGGAAGGAGACCTCCTGCAGCCGCAGCTCCTCTTGATCCCGTTTGAGCTGGTCCTTGTCCCGCTTCAGTTGAGCCTTCTCCATCTCCACTGCCTCCTGGGATGTCTGAAGGCTCTCCAGATCCTGCTGGAAGGAGACCTTCTGCAGCCGCACGTCCTCTTGATCCTGTTCCAGCTGGTCCTTGTCCCGCTTCAGTTGAGCCTTCTCCATCTCCACTGCCTTCTGGGATGTCTGAAGGCTCTCCAGATCCTGCTGGAAGGAGACCTTCTGCAGCCGCACCTCCTCTTGATCCTGTCAGCTGGTCCATGTCCAGCTTCAATTGAGCCTTCTCCATCTCCACTGCCTTCTGGGATGTCTGAAGACTCTCCAGATCCTGCTGGAAGGAGACCTCCTGCAGCCGCAGCTCCTCTTGATCCTCTTCCAGCTGGTCCACGTCCCGCTTCACTTGAGCCTTCTCCATCTCCACTGCCTCCTGGGATGTCTGAAGGCTCTCCAGATCCTGCTGGAAGGAGACCTTCTGCAGCCGCACGTCCTCTTGATCCTGTTCCAGCTGGTCCATGTCCCGCTTCAGTTGAGCCTTCTCCATCTCCACTGCCTCCTGGGATGTCTGAAGACTCTCCAGATCCTGCTGCAAGGAGACCTTCTGCAGCCGCAGCTCCTCTTCATCCTCTTCCAGCTGGTCCATGTCCAGCTTCAATTGAGCCTTCTCCATCTCCACTGCCTCCTGGGATGTCTGAAGGCTCTCCAGATCCTGCTGGAAGGAGACCTTCTGCAGCCGCACGTCCTCTTGATCCTGTTCCAGCTGGTCCATGTCCAGCTTCAGTTGAGCCTTCTCCATCTCCACTGCCTCCTGGGATGTCTGAAGACTCTCCAGATCAATCTGGAAGGAGACCTTCTGCAGCCGCACGTCCTCTTGATCCTGTTCCAGCTGGTCCATGTCCAGCTTCAATTGAGCCTTCTCCATCTCCACTGCCTTCTGGGATGTCTGAAGGCTCTCCAGGTCCTGCTGGAAGGAGACCTTCTGCAGCTGCAGCTCCTCTTGATCCTCTTCCAGCTGGTCCATGTCCCGCTTCAGTTGAGCCTTCTCCATCTCCACTGCCTCCTGGGATGTCTGAAGGCTCTCCAGATCCTGCTGGAAGGAGACCTTCTGCAACCGCAGCTCCTCTTGATCCTGTTCCAGCTGGTCCATGTCCCGCTTCAGTTGAGCCTTCTCCATCTCCACTGCCTCCTGGGATGTCTGAAGGCTCTCCAGATCCTGCTGGAAGGAGACCTCCTGCAGCTGCAGCTCCTCTTGATCCCGTTTGAGCTGGTCCTTGTCCCGCTTCAGTTGAGCCTTCTCCATCTCCACTGCCTCCTGGGATGTCTGAAGGCTCTCCAGATCAATCTGGAAGGAGACCTTCTGCAGCCGCACGTCCTCTTGATCCTGTTCCAGCTGGTCCATGTCCAGCTTCAATTGAGCCTTCTCCATCTCCACTGCCTTCTGGGATGTCTGAAGGCTCTCCAGGTCCTGCTGGAAGGAGACCTTCTGCAGCTGCAGCTCCTCTTGATCCTCTTCCAGCTGGTCCATGTCCCGCTTCACTTGAGCCTTCTCCATCTCCACTGCCTTCTGGGATGTCTGAAGGCTCTCCAGATCCTGCTGGAAGGAGACCTCCTGCAGCTGCAGCTCCTCTTGATCCCGTTTGAGCTGGTCCACGTCCCGCTTCACTTGAGCCTTCTCCATCTCCACTGCCTCCTGGGATGTCTGAAGGCTCTCCAGATCCTGCTGGAAGGAGACCTTCTGCAGCCGCAGCTCCTCTTGATCCTCTTCCAGCTGGTCCATGCCCCGCTTCAGCTGAGCCTTCTCCATCTCCACTGCCTCCTGGGATGTCTGAAGGCTCTCCAGATCCTGCTGAAAGGAGACCTTCTGCAGCCGCAGCTCCTCTTGATCCTCTTCCAGCTGGACCATGTCCCGCTTCAGTTGAGCCTTCTCCATCTCCACTGCCTTCTGGGATGTCTGAAGGCTCTCCAGATCCTGCTGGAAGGAGACCTTCTGCAGCCGCAGCTCCTCTTGATCCTCTTCCAGCTGGACCATGTCGCGCTTCAGTTGAGCCTTCTCCATCTCCACTGCCTCCTGGGATGTCTGAAGGCTCTCCAGATCCTGCTGGAAGGAGACCTTCTACAGCCGCAGCTCCTCTTCATCCTCTTCCAGCTGGTCCACGTCCCGCTTCAATTGAGCCTTCTCCATCTCCACTGCCTTCTGGGATGTCTGAAGGCTCTCCAGATCCTGCTGGAAGGAGACCTTCTGCAGCCGCACCTCCTCTTGATCCCGTTTGAGCTGGTCCATGTCCCGCTTCAGTTGAGCCTTCTCCATCTCCACTGCCTCCTGGAATGTCTGAAGGCTCTCCAGATCAATCTGGAAGGAGACCTTCTGCAGCCGCAGCTCCTCTTGATCCTCTTCCAGCTGGTCCACGTCCCGCTTCAGTTGAGCCTTCTCCATCTCCACTGCCTCCTGGGATGTCTGAAGACTCTCCAGATCCTGCTGGAAGGAGACCTTCTGCAGCCGCACCTCCTCTTGATCCTGTTCCAGCTGGTCCATGTCCCGCTTCAGTTGAGCCTTCTCCATCTCCACTGCCTCCTGGGATGTCTGAAGGCTCTCCAGATCCTGCTGGAAGGAGACCTTCTGCAGCCGCAGCTCCTCTTGATCCTGTTGCAGCTGGTCCATGTCCAGCTTCAGTTGAGCCTTCTCCATCTCCACTGCCTCCTGGGATGTCTGAAGGCTCTCCAGATCCTGCTGGAAGGAGACCTTCTGCAGCTGCAGCTCCTCTTGATCCTCTTCCAGCTGGTCCATGTCCCGCTTCAGTTGAGCCTTCTCCATCTCCACTGCCTCCTGGGATGTCTGAAGGCTCTCCAGATCCCGCTGGAAGGAGACCTTCTGCAGCCGCAGCTCCTCTTGATCCCGTTTGAGCTGGTCCTTGTCCCGCTTCAGTTGAGCCTTCTCCATCTCCACTGCCTCCTGGGATGTCTGAAGGCTCTCCAGATCCTGCTGGAAGGAGACCTTCTACAGCCGCAGCTCCTCTTCATCCTCTTCCAGCTGGTCCATGTCCAGCTTCAATTGAGCCTTCTCCATCTCCACTGCCTTCTGGGATGTCTGAAGGCTCTCCAGGTCCTGCTGGAAGGAGACCTTCTGCAGCTCCTCTTGATCCTCTTCCAGCTGGTCCATGTCCCGCTTCAGTTGAGCCTTCTCCATCTCCACTGCCTCCTGGGATGTCTGAAGGCTCTCCAGATCCTGCTGGAAGGAGACCTTCTGCAGCCGCAGCTCCTCTTGATCCTCTTCCAGCTGGTCCATGTCCCGCTTCACTTGAGCCTTCTCCATCTCCACTGCCTCCTGGGATGTCTGAAGGCTCTCCAGATCCTGCTGGAAGGAGACCTTCTGCAGCCGCAGCTCCTCTTGATCCTGTTCCAGCTGGTCCATGTCCAGCTTCAATTGAGCCTTCTCCATCTCCACTGCCTTCTGGGATGTCTGAAGACTCTCCAGATAAATCTGGAAGGAGACCTTCTGCAGCCGCAGCTCCTCTTGATCCCGTTTGAGCTGGTCCATGTCCCGCTTCAGTTGAGCCTTCTCCATCTCCACTGCCTCCTGGGATGTCTGAAGGCTCTCCAGATCCTGCTGGAAGGAGACCTTCTGCAGCCGCAGCTCCTCTTGATCCTGTTCCAGCTGGTCCATGTCCCGCTTCAGTTGAGCCTTCTCCATCTCCACTGCCTCCTGGGATGTCTGAAGGCTCTCCAGATCCTGCTGGAAGGAGACCTTCTGCAGCCGCAGCTCCTCTTGATCCTCTTCCAGCTGGTCCATGTCCCGCTTCAGTTGAGCCTTCTCCATCTCCACTGCCTCCTGGGATGTCTGAAGGCTCTCCAGATCCTGCTGGAAGGAGACGTTCTGCAGCCGCACCTCCTCTTGATCCTGTTCCAGCTGGTCCATGTCCCGCTTCAGTTGAGCCTTCTCCATCTCCACTGCCTCCTGGGATGTCTGAAGACTCTCCAGATCCTGCTGGAAGGAGACCTCCTGCAGCCGCAGCTCCTCTTGATCCCGTTTGAGCTGGTCCATGTCCCGCTTCAGTTGAGCCTTCTCCATCTCCACTGCCTTCTGGGATGTACGAAGGCTCTCCAGATCCTGCTGGAAGGAGACCTTCTGCAGCCGCACCTCCTCTTGATCCTGTTCCAGCTGGTCCATGTCCAGCTTCAGTTGAGCCTTCTCCATCTCCACTGCCTCCTGGAATGTCTGAAGGCTCTCCAGATCAATCTGGAAGGAGACCTTCTGCAGCCGCAGCTCCTCTTGATCCTCTTCCAGCTGGTCCACGTCCCGCTTCAGTTGAGCCTTCTCCATCTCCACTGCCTTCTGGGATGTCTGAAGGCTCTCCAGATCCTGCTGGAAGGAGACCTCCTGCAGCTGCAGCTCCTCTTGATCCTGTTCCAGCTGGTCCATGTCCCGCTTCAGTTGAGCCTTCTCCATCTCCACTGCCTCCTGGGATGTCTGAAGGCTCTCCAGATCCTGCTGGAAGGAGACCTTCTGCAGCCGCAGCTCCTCTTGATCCTCTTCCAGCTGGTCCATGTCCCGCTTCACTTGAGCCTTCTCCATCTCCACTGCCTCCTGGGATGTCTGAAGGCTCTCCAGATCCTGCTGGAAGGAGACCTCCTGCAGCTGCAGCTCCTCTTGATCCCGTTTGAGCTGGTCCTTGTCCCGCTTCAGTTGAGCCTTCTCCATCTCCACTGCCTCCTGGGATGTCTGAAGGCTCTCCAGATCCTGCTGGAAGGAGACCTTCTGCAGCCGCAGCTCCTCTTGATCCTGTTCCAGCTGGTCCATGTCCCGCTTCAATTGAGCCTTCTCCATCTCCACTGCCTTCTGGGATGTCTGAAGGCTCTCCAGATCCTGCTGGAAGGAGACCTTCTGCAGCCGCACCTCCTCTTGATCCTTTTTAAGCTGGTCCATGTCCCGCTTCAGTTGAGCCTTCTCCATCTCCACTGCCTCCTGGGATGTCTGAAGGCTCTCCAGATCAATCTGGAAGGAGACCTTCTGCAGCCGCAGCTCCTCTTGATCCTGTTGCAGCTGATCCATGTCCCGCTTCAGTTGAGCCTTCTCCATCTCCACTGCCTCCTGGGATGTCTGAAGGCTCTCCAGATCCTGCTGGAAGGAGACCTTCTGCAGCCGCAGCTCCTCTTGATCCTCTTCCAGCTGGTCCATGTCCCGCTTCAGTTGAGCCTTCTCCATCTCCACTGCCTCCTGGGATGTACGAAGGCTCTCCAGATCCTGCTGGAAGGAGACCTTCTGCAGCCGCAGCTCCTCTTGATCCTCTTCCAGCTGGTCCATGTCCAGCTTCAGTTGAGCCTTCTCCATCTCCACTGCCTTCTGGGATGTCTGAAGGCTCTCCAGATCCTGCTGGAAGGAGACCTTCTGCAGCCGCAGCTCCTCTTGATCCTGTTCCAGCTGGTCCATGTCCAGCTTCACTTGAGCCTTCTCCATCTCCACTGCCTCCTGGGATGTCTGAAGGCTCTCCAGATCCTGCTGGAAGGAGACCTTCTGCAGCCGCACCTCCTCTTGATCCTGTTCCAGCTGGTCCATGTCCAGCTTCAATTGAGCCTTCTCCATCTCCACTGCCTTCTGGGATGTACGAAGGCTCTCCAGATCCTGCTGGAAGGAGACCTCCTGCAGCCGCAGCTCCTCTTGATCCTGTTTGAGCTGGTCCATGTCCCGCTTCAGTTGAGCCTTCTCCATCTCCACTGCCTCCTGGGATGTCTGAAGGCTCTCCAGATCCTGCTGGAAGGAGACCTTCTACAGCCGCAGCTCCTCTTGATCCCGTTTGAGCTGGTCCATGTCCCGCTTCAGTTGAGCCTTCTCCATCTCCACTGCCTCCTGGGATGTCTGAAGGCTCTCCAGATCCTGCTGGAAGGAGACCTTCTGCAGCCGCACCTCCTCTTGATCCTCTTCCAGCTGGTCCATGTCCCGCTTCAGTTGAGCCTTCTCCATCTCCACTGCCTTCTGGGATGTACGAAGGCTCTCCAGATCCTGCTGGAAGGAGACCTTCTACAGCCGCAGCTCCTCTTCATCCTCTTCCAGCTGGTCCATGTCCCGCTTCAATTGAGCCTTCTCCATCTCCACTGCCTCCTGGGATGTCTGAAGACTCTCCAGATCCTGCTGGAAGGAGACCTTCTGCAGCCGCAGCTCCTCTTGATCCTGTTTGAGCTGGTCCATGTCCCGCTTCAATTGAGCCTTCTCCATCTCCACTGCCTTCTGGGATGTCTGAAGGCTCTCCAGATCCTGCTGGAAGGAGACCTCCTGCAGCTGCAGCTCCTCTTGATCCCGTTTGAGCTGGTCCACGTCCCGCTTCAGTTGAGCCTTCTCCATCTCCACTGCCTCCTGGGATGTCTGAAGGCTCTCCAGATCCTGCTGGAAGGAGACCTTCTGCAGCCGCACCTCCTCTTGATCCTGTTCCAGCTGGTCCATGTCCCGCTTCAATTGAGCCTTCTCCATCTCCACTGCCTTCTGGGATGTCTGAAGGCTCTCCAGGTCCTGCTGGAAGGAGACCTCCTGCAGCTGCAGCTCCTCTTGATCCTGTTCCAGCTGGTCCATGTCCCGCTTCAGTTGAGCCTTCTCCATCTCCACTGCCTCCTGGGATGTCTGAAGGCTCTCCAGATCCTGCTGGAAGGAGACCTTCTGCAGCCGCACCTCCTCTTGATCCTTTTTAAGCTGGTCCATGTCCCGCTTCAGTTGAGCCTTCTCCATCTCCACTGCCTCCTGGGATGTCTGAAGGCTCTCCAGATCAATCTGGAAGGAGACCTTCTGCAGCCGCAGCTCCTCTTGATCCTGTTGCAGCTGATCCATGTCCCGCTTCAGTTGAGCCTTCTCCATCTCCACTGCCTCCTGGGATGTCTGAAGGCTCTCCAGATCCTGCTGGAAGGAGACCTTCTGCAGCCGCAGCTCCTCTTGATCCTCTTCCAGCTGGTCCATGTCCCGCTTCAGTTGAGCCTTCTCCATCTCCACTGCCTCCTGGGATGTCTGAAGGCTCTCCAGATCCTGCTGGAAGGAGACCTTCTGCAGCCGCAGCTCCTCTTGATCCTCTTCCAGCTGGTCCATGTCCCGCTTCAGTTGAGCCTTCTCCATCTCCACTGCCTCCTGGGATGTACGAAGGCTCTCCAGATCCTGCTGGAAGGAGACCTTCTGCAGCCGCAGCTCCTCTTGATCCTCTTCCAGCTGGTCCATGTCCAGCTTCAATTGAGCCTTCTCCATCTCCACTGCCTTCTGGGATGTTTGAAGGCTCTCCAGGTCCTGCTGGAAGGAGACCTTCTGCAGCTGCAGCTCCTTTTGATCCTCTTCCAGCTGGTCCACGTCCCGCTTCACTTGAGCCTTCTCCATCTCCACTGCCTCCTGGGATGTCTGAAGGCTCTCCAGATCCTGCTGGAAGGAGACCTTCTGCAGCCGCACCTCCTCTTGATCCTGTTCCAACTGGTCCATGTCCAGCTTCAATTGAGCCTTCTCCATCTCCACTGCCTTCTGGGATGTACGAAGGCTCTCCAGATCCTGCTGGAAGGAGACCTCCTGCAGCCGCAGCTCCTCTTGATCCTGTTTGAGCTGGTCCATGTCCCGCTTCAGTTGAGCCTTCTCCATCTCCACTGCCTCCTGGGATGTCTGAAGGCTCTCCAGATCCTGCTGGAAGGAGACCTTCTACAGCCGCAGCTCCTCTTGATCCCGTTTGAGCTGGTCCATGTCCCGCTTCAGTTGAGCCTTCTCCATCTCCACTGCCTCCTGGGATGTCTGAAGGCTCTCCAGATCCTGCTGGAAGGAGACCTTCTGCAGCCGCACCTCCTCTTGATCCTCTTCCAGCTGGTCCATGTCCCGCTTCAGTTGAGCCTTCTCCATCTCCACTGCCTTCTGGGATGTACGAAGGCTCTCCAGATCCTGCTGGAAGGAGACCTTCTACAGCCGCAGCTCCTCTTCATCCTCTTCCAGCTGGTCCATGTCCCGCTTCAATTGAGCCTTCTCCATCTCCACTGCCTCCTGGGATGTCTGAAGACTCTCCAGATCCTGCTGGAAGGAGACCTTCTGCAGCCGCAGCTCCTCTTGATCCTGTTTGAGCTGGTCCATGTCCCGCTTCACTTGAGCCTTCTCCATCTCCACTGCCTTCTGGGATGTCTGAAGGCTCTCCAGATCCTGCTGGAAGGAGACCTCCTGCAGCTGCAGCTCCTCTTGATCCCGTTTGAGCTGGTCCACGTCCCGCTTCAGTTGAGCCTTCTCCATCTCCACTGCCTCCTGGGATGTCTGAAGGCTCTCCAGATCCTGCTGGAAGGAGACCTTCTGCAGCCGCACCTCCTCTTGATCCTCTTCCAGCTGGACCATGTCCCGCTTCAGTTGAGCCTTCTCCATCTCCACTGCCTACTGGGATGTCTGAAGACTCTCCAGATCAATCTGGAAGGAGACCTTCTGCAGCCGCACCTCCTCTTGATCCCGTTTGAGCTGGTCCATGTCCCGTTTCAGTTGAGCCTTCTCCATCTCCACTGCCTACTGGGATGTCTGAAGGCTCTCCAGATCAATCTGGAAGGAGACCTTCTGCAGCCGCAGCTCCTTTTGATCCTCTTCCAGCTGGTCCATGTCCCGCTTCAGTTGAGCCTTCTCCATCTCCACTGCCTTCTGGGATGTACGAAGGCTCTCCAGATCCTGCTGGAAGGAGACCTTCTGCAGCCGCACCTCCTCTTTATCCTGTTCCAGCTGGTCCTTGTCCCACTTCAATTGAGCCTTCTCCATCTCCACTGCCTTCTGGGATGTACGAAGGCTCTCCAGATCCTGCTGGAAGGAGACCTCCTGCAGCCGCAGCTCCTCTTGATCCTGTTTGAGCTGGTCCATGTCCCGCTTCAGTTGAGCCTTCTCCATCTCCACTGCCTCCTGGGATGTCTGAAGGCTCTCCAGATCCTGCTGGAAGGAGACCTTCTGCAGCCGCACGTCCTCTTGATCCTGTTCCAGCTGGTCCATGTCCAGCTTCAATTGAGCCTTCTCCATCTCCACTGCCTTCTGGGATGTCTGAAGGTTCTCCAGATCCTGCTGGAAGGAGACCTTCTGCAGCCGCAGCTCCTCTTGATCCTGTCAGCTGGTCCATGTCCAGCTTCAATTGAGCCTTCTCCATCTCCACTGCCTTCTGGGATGTCTGAAGACTCTCCAGATCCTGCTGGAAGGAGACCTCCTGCAGCCGCAGCTCCTCTTGATCCTCTTCCAGCTGGTCCACGTCCCGCTTCACTTGAGCCTTCTCCATCTCCACTGCCTCCTGGGATGTCTGAAGGCTCTCCAGATCCTGCTGGAAGGAGACCTTCTGCAGCCGCACCTCCTCTTGATCCTGTTCCAGCTGGTCCATGTCCCGCTTCAGTTGAGCCTTCTCCATCTCCACTGCCTCCTGGGATGTCTGAAGACTCTCCAGATCAATCTGGAAGGAGACCTTCTGCAGCCGCAGCTACTCTTGATCCTGTTCCAGCTGGTCCATGTCCCGCTTCAGTTGAGCCTTCTCCATCTCCACTGCCTTCTGGGATGTCTGAAGGCTCTCCAGATCCTGCTGGAAGGAGACCTTCTACAGCCGCAGCTCCTCTTCATCCTCTTCCAGCTGGTCCATGTCCCGCTTCAATTGAGCCTTCTCCATCTCCACTGCCTCCTGGGATGTCTGAAGGCTCTCCAGATCCTGCTGGAAGGAGACCTTCTGCAGCCGCACGTCCTCTTGATCCTGTTCCAGCTGGTCCATGTCCAGCTTCAGTTGAGCCTTCTCCATCTCCACTGCCTTCTGGGATGTCTGAAGGCTCTCCAGGTCCTGCTGGAAGGAGACCTTCTGCAGCTGCAGCTCCTCTTGATCCTCTTCCAGCTGGTCCACGTCCCGCTTCACTTGAGCCTTCTCCATCTCCACTGCCTCCTGGGATGTCTGAAGGCTCTCCAGATCCTGCTGGAAGGAGACCTTCTGCAGCCGCAGCTCCTCTTGATCCTCTTCCAGCTGGTCCATGTCCCGCTTCAGTTGAGCCTTCTCCATCTCCACTGCCTCCTGGGATGTCTGAAGGCTCTCCAGATCCTGCTGGAAGGAGACCTCCTGCAGCCGCAGCTCCTCTTGATCCCGTTTGAGCTGGTCCTTGTCCCGCTTCAGTTGAGCCTTCTCCATCTCCACTGCCTCCTGGGATGTCTGAAGGCTCTCCAGATCCTGCTGGAAGGAGACCTTCTGCAGCCGCACGTCCTCTTGATCCTGTTCCAGCTGGTCCTTGTCCCGCTTCAGTTGAGCCTTCTCCATCTCCACTGCCTTCTGGGATGTCTGAAGGCTCTCCAGATCCTGCTGGAAGGAGACCTTCTGCAGCCGCAGCTCCTCTTGATCCTGTCAGCTGGTCCATGTCCAGCTTCAATTGAGCCTTCTCCATCTCCACTGCCTCCTGGGATGTCTGAAGGCTCTCCAGATCCTGCTGGAAGGAGACCTTCTGCAGCTGCAGCTCCTCTTCATCCTCTTCCAGCTGGTCCATGTCCAGCTTCAGTTGAGCCTTCTCCATCTCCACTGCCTTCTGGGATGTCTGAAGGCTCTCCAGATCCTGCTGGAAGGAGACCTCCTGCAGCTGCAGCTCCTCTTGATCCCGTTTGAGCTGGTCCTTGTCCCGCTTCAGTTGAGCCTTCTCCATCTCCACTGCCTCCTGGGATGTCTGAAGGCTCTCCAGATCCTGCTGGAAGGAGACCTTCTGCAGCTGCAGCTCCTCTTGATCCCGTTTGAGCTGGTCCTTGTCCCGCTTCAGTTGAGCCTTCTCCATCTCCACTGCCTCCTGGGATGTCTGAAGGCTCTCCAGGTCCTGCTGGAAGGAGACCTTCTGCAGCTGCAGCTCCTCTTGATCCTCTTCCAGCTGGTCCATGTCCCGCTTCAGTTGAGCCTTCTCCATCTCCACTGCCTCCTGGGATGTCTGAAGGCTCTCCAGATCCTCCTGGAAGGAGACCTTCTGCAACCGCAGCTCCTCTTGATCCTGTTCCAGCTGGTCCATGTCCAGCTTCAGTTGAGCCTTCTCCATCTCCACTGCCTCCTGGGATGTCTGAAGACTCTCCAGATCCTGCTGGAAGGAGACCTTCTGCAGCCGCAGCTCCTCTTGATCCTCTTCCAGCTGGTCCATGTCCCGCTTCACTTGAGCCTTCTCCATCTCCACTGCCTTCTGGGATGTCTGAAGGCTCTCCAGATCCTGCTGGAAGGAGACCTCCTGCAGCTGCAGCTCCTCTTGATCCCGTTTGAGCTGGTCCTTGTCCCGCTTCAGTTGAGCCTTCTCCATCTCCACTGCCTCCTGGGATGTCTGAAGGCTCTCCAGATCCTGCTGGAAGGAGACCTTCTGCAGCCGCAGCTCCTCTTGATCCTGTTCCAGCTGGTCCATGTCCCGCTTCAGCTGAGCCTTCTCCATCTCCACTGCCTCCTGGGATGTACGAAGGCTCTCCAGATCCTGCTGGAAGGAGACCTTCTGCAGCCGCAGCTCCTCTTGATCCTCTTCCAGCTGGTCCACGTCCCGCTTCACTTGAGCCTTCTCCATCTCCACTGCTTCCTGGGATGTCTGAAGGCTCTCCAGATCCTGCTGGAAGGAGACCTTCTGCAGCCGCAGCTCCTCTTGATCCTCTTCCAGCTGGACCATGTCCCGCTTCAGTTGAGCCTTCTCCATCTCCACTGCCTCCTGGGATGTCTGAAGGCTCTCCAGATCAATCTGGAAGGAGACCTTCTGCAACCGCACCTCCTCTTGATCCCGTTTGAGCTGGTCCATGTCCCGCTTCAGTTGAGCCTTCTCCATCTCCACTGCCTCCTGGGATGTCTGAAGGCTCTCCAGATCCTGCTGGAAGGAGACCTTCTACAGCCGCACGTCCTCTTGATCCTCTTCCAGCTGGTCCATGTCCAGCTTCAATTGAGCCTTCTCCATCTCCACTGCCTTCTGGGATGTCTGAAGGCTCTCCAGGTCCTGCTGGAAGGAGACCTTCTGCAGCTCCTCTTGATCCTCTTCCAGCTGGTCCATGTCCCGCTTCAGTTGAGCCTTCTCCATCTCCACTGCCTCCTGGGATGTCTGAAGGCTCTCCAGATCCTGCTGGAAGGAGACCTTCTGCAGCCGCAGCTCCTCTTGATCCTGTTCCAGCTGGTCCATGTCCAGCTTCAATTGAGCCTTCTCCATCTCCACTGCCTCCTGGGATGTCTGAAGACTCTCCAGATCCTGCTGGAAGGAGACCTTCTGCAGCCGCAGCTCCTCTTGATCCTGTTGCAGCTGGTCCATGTCCTGCTTCAGTTGAGCCTTCTCCATCTCCACTGCCTCCTTGGATGTACGAAGGCTCTCCAGGTCCTGCTGGAAGGAGACCTTCTGCAGCCGCACCTCCTCTTGATCCTCTTCCAGCTGGTCCACGTCCTGCTTCAATTGAGCCTTCTCCATCTCCACTGCCTCCTGGGATGTCTGAAGGCTCTCCAGATCAATCTGGAAGGAGACCTTCTGCAGCCGCAGCTCCTCTTGATCCTCTTCCAGCTGGTCCATGTCCCGCTTCAGTTGAGCCTTCTCCATCTCCACTGCCTCCTGGGATGTCTGAAGGCTCTCCAGATCCTGCTGGAAGGAGACCTTCTGCAGCCGCACCTCCTCTTGATCCTGTTCCAGCTGGTCCATGTCCCGCTTCAGTTGAGCCTTCTCCATCTCCACTGCCTCCTGGGATGTCTGAAGGCTCTCCAGATCCTGCTGGAAGGAGACCTTCTGCAGCCGCAGCTCCTCTTGATCCTGTTCCAGCTGGTCCATGTCCCGCTTCAGTTGAGCCTTCTCCATCTCCACTGCCTCCTGGGATGTCTGAAGGCTCTCCAGATCCTGCTGGAAGGAGACCTTCTGCAGCCGCACCTCCTCTTGATCCTGTTTGAGCTGGTCCATGTCCCGCTTCAGTTGAGCCTTCTCCATCTCCACTGCCTCCTGGGATGTCTGAAGACTCTCCAGATAAATCTGGAAGGAGACCTTCTGTAGCCGCAGCTCCTCTTGATCCCGTTTGAGCTGGTCCATGTCCCGCTTCAGTTGAGCCTTCTCCATCTCCACTGCCTCCTGGAATGTCTGAAGGCTCTCCAGATCAATCTGGAAGGAGACGTTCTGCAGCCGCAGCTCCTCTTGATCCTCTTCCAGCTGGTCCACGTCCCGCTTCAGTTGAGCCTTCTCCATCTCCACTGCCTTCTGGGATGTCTGAAGGCTCTCCAGATCCTGCTGGAAGGAGACCTCCTGCAGCTGCAGCTCCTCTTGATCCTGTTTGAGCTGGTCCATGTCCCGCTTCAGTTGAGCCTTCTCCATCTCCACTGCCTTCTGGGATGTCTGAAGGCTCTCCAGATCCTGCTGGAAGGAGACCTTCTGCAGCCGCAGCTCCTCTTGATCCTGTTCCAGCTGGTCCATGTCCCGCTTCAGTTGAGCCTTCTCCATCTCCACTGCCTCCTGGGATGTCTGAAGGCTCTCCAGATCCTGCTGGAAGGAGACCTTCTGCAGCCGCAGCTCCTCTTGATCCTGTTCCAGCTGGTCCATGTCCCGCTTCACTTGAGCCTTCTCCATCTCCACTGCCTCCTGGGATGTCTGAAGGCTCTCCAGATCCTGCTGGAAGGAGACCTTCTGCAGCTGCAGCTCCTCTTGATCCTGTTTGAGCTGGTCCATGTCCCGCTTCACTTGAGCCTTCTCCATCTCCACTGCCTCCTGGGATGTCTGAAGGCTCTCCAGATCCTGCTGGAAGGAGACCTCCTGCAGCTGCAGCTCCTCTTGATCCCGTTAGAGCTGGTCCTTGTCCCGCTTCAGTTGAGCCTTCTCCATCTCCACTGCCTCCTGGGATGTCTGAAGGCTCTCCAGATCCTGCTGGAAGGAGACCTTCTACAGCCGCAGCTCCTCTTCATCCTCTTCCAGCTGGTCCTTGTCCCGCTTCAATTGAGCCTTCTCCATCTCCACTGCCTCCTGGGATGTCTGAAGGCTCTCCAGATCCTGCTGGAAGGAGACCTCCTGCAGCCGCACCTCCTCTTGATCCCGTTTGAGCTGGTCCATGTCCCGCTTCACTTGAGCCTTCTCCATCTCCACTGCCTCCTGGGATGTCTGAAGACTCTCCAGATCCTGCTGGAAGGAGACCTTCTGCAGCCGCAGCTCCTCTTGATCCTGTTCCAGCTGGTCCATGTCCCGCTTCACTTGAGCCTTCTCCATCTGCACTGCCTCCTGGGATGTCTGAAGACTCTCCAGATCCTGCTGGAAGGAGACCTTCTGCAGCCGCAGCTCCTCTTGATCCTGTTCCAGCTGGTCCATGTCCCGCTTCAATTGAGCCTTCTCCATCTCCACTGCCTTCTGGGATGTCTGAAGACTCTCCAGATCCTGCTGGAAGGAGACCTTCTGCAGCCGCACCTCCTCTTGATCCCGTTTGAGCTGGTCCATGTCCCGCTTCAGTTGAGCCTTCTCCATCTCCACTGCCTCCTGGGATGTCTGAAGGCTCTCCAGATCCTGCTGGAAGGAGACCTTCTGCAGCCGCAGCTCCTCTTGATCCTGTTCCAGCTGGTTCATGTCCCGCTTCAGTTGAGCCTTCTCCATCTCCACTGCCTCCTGGGATGTCTGAAGACTCTCCAGATAAATCTGGAAGGAGACCTTCTGCAGCCGCAGCTCCTCTTGATCCTGTTGCAGCTGGTCCATGTCCAGCTTTAGTTGAGCCTTCTCCATCTCCACTGCCTCCTGGGATGTCTGAAGGCTCTCCAGATCCTGCTGGAAGGAGACCTTCTGCAGCCGCACCTCCTCTTGATCCTGTTCCAGCTGGTCCATGTCCCGCTTCAGTTGAGCCTTCTCCATCTCCACTGCCTCCTGGGATGTCTGAAGACTCTCCAGATCCTGCTGGAAGGAGACGTTCTGCAGCCGCAGCTCCTCTTGATCCTCTTCCAGCTGGTCCACGTCCCGCTTCAGTTGAGCCTTCTCCATCTCCACTGCCTCCTGGGATGTCTGAAGGCTCTCCAGATCCTGCTGGAAGGAGACCTTCTGCAGCCGCACCTCCTCTTGATCCTTTTTAAGCTGGTCCATGTCCCGCTTCAGTTGAGCCTTCTCCATCTCCACTGCCTCCTGGGATGTCTGAAGGCTCTCCAGATCCTGCTGGAAGGAGACCTTCTGCAGCCGCAGCTCCTCTTGATCCTCTTCCAGCTGGTCCATGTCCCGCTTCACTTGAGCCTTCTCCATCTCCACTGCCTCCTGGGATGTCTGAAGGCTCTCCAGATCCTGCTGGAAGGAGACCTTCTGCAGCCGCAGCTCCTCTTGATCCTGTTCCAGCTGGTCCATGTCCCGCTTCAGTTGAGCCTTCTCCATCTCCACTGCCTTCTGGGATGTCTGAAGGCTCTCCAGATCCTGCTGGAAGGAGACCTTCTGCAGCCGCAGCTCCTCTTGATCCTCTTCCAGCTGGTCCATGTCCCGCTTCAGCTGAGCCTTCTCCATCTCCACTGCCTCCTGGGATGTCTGAAGGCTCTCCAGATCAATCTGGAAGGAGACCTTCTGCAGCCGCACGTCCTCTTGATCTTGTTCCAGCTGGTCCATGTCCAGCTTCAATTGAGCCTTCTCCATCTCCACTGCCTTCTGGGATGTCTGAAGGCTCTCCAGGTCCTGCTGGAAGGAGACCTTCTGCAGCTGCAGCTCCTCTTGATCCTCTTCCAGCTGGTCCATGTCCCGCTTCACTTGAGCCTTCTCCATCTCCACTGCCTCCTGGGATGTCTGAAGGCTCTCCAGATCCTGCTGGAAGGAGACCTTCTGCAGCCGCACGTCCTCTTGATCCTGTTCCAGCTGGTCCATGTCCAGCTTCAATTGAGCCTTCTCCATCTCCACTGCCTTCTGGGATGTCTGAAGGCTCTCCAGATCCTGCTGGAAGGAGACCTTCTGCAGCCGCAGCTCCTCTTGATCCTCTTCCAGCTGGTCCATGTCCCGCTTCACTTGAGCCTTCTCCATCTCCACTGCCTTCTGGGATGTCTGAAGGCTCTCCAGATCCTGCTGGAAGGAGACCTTCTGCAGCCGCAGCTCCTCTTGATCCTCTTCCAGCTGGACCATGTCCCGCTTCAGTTGAGCCTTCTCCATCTCCACTGCCTCCTGGGATGTCTGAAGACTCTCCAGATCAATCTGGAAGGAGACCTTCTGCAGCCGCACCTCCTCTTGATCCCGTTTGAGCTGGTCCATGTCCCGCTTCAGTTGAGCCTTCTCCATCTCCACTGCCTTCTGGGATGTCTGAAGGCTCTCCAGATCCTGCTGGAAGGAGACCTTCTGCAGCCGCACGTCCTCTTGATCCTCTTCCAGCTGGTCCATGTCCAGCTTCAATTGAGCCTTCTCCATCTCCACTGCCTTCTGGGATGTCTGAAGGCTCTCCAGGTCCTGCTGGAAGGAGACCTTCTGCAGCTCCTCTTGATCCTCTTCCAGCTGGTCCATGTCCAGCTTCAATTGAGCCTTCTCCATCTCCACTGCCTCCTGGGATGTCTGAAGGCTCTCCAGATCCTGCTGGAAGGAGACCTTCTGCAGCCGCAGCTCCTCTTGATCCTCTTCCAGCTGGTCCATGTCCCGCTTCACTTGAGCCTTCTCCATCTCCACTGCCTCCTGGGATGTCTGAAGGCTCTCCAGATCCTGCTGGAAGGAGACCTTCTGCAGCCGCAGCTCCTCTTGATCCTGTTCCAGCTGGTCCATGTCCAGCTTCAATTGAGCCTTCTCCATCTCCACTGCCTCCTGGGATGTCTGAAGACTCTCCAGATAAATCTGGAAGGAGACCTTCTGCAGCCGCAGCTCCTCTTGATCCTCTTCCAGCTGGTCCACGTCCCGCTTCAGTTGAGCCTTCTCCATCTCCACTGCCTCCTGGGATGTCTGAAGACTCTCCAGATCCTGCTGGAAGGAGACCTTCTGCAGCCGCAGCTCCTCTTGATCCTCTTCCAGCTGGTCCATGTCCCGCTTCAGTTGAGCCTTCTCCATCTCCACTGCCTCCTGGGATGTCTGAAGGCTCTCCAGATCCTGCTGGAAGGAGACCTTCTGCAGCCGCAGCTCCTCTTGATCCCGTTTGAGCTAGTCCATGTCCCGCTTCAGCTGAGCCTTCTCCATCTCCACTGCCTCCTGGGATGTCTGAAGGCTCTCCAGATCCTGCTGGAAGGAGACCTTCTGCAGCCGCACCTCCTCTTGATCCTTTTTAAGCTGGTCCATGTCCCGCTTCAGTTGAGCCTTCTCCATCTCCACTGCCTCCTGGGATGTCTGAAGGCTCTCCAGATCAATCTGGAAGGAGACCTTCTGCAGCCGCAGCTCCTCTTGATCCCGTTTGAGCTGGTCCATGTCCCGCTTCAGTTGAGCCTTCTCCATCTCCACTGCCTCCTGGGATGTCTGAAGGCTCTCCAGATCCTGCTGGAAGGAGACCTTCTGCAGCCGCAGCTCCTCTTGATCCTCTTCCTGCTGGTCCATGTCCCGCTTCAGTTGAGCCTTCTCCATCTCCACTGCCTCCTGAAATGTCTGAAGGCTCTCCAGATCCTGCTGGAAGGAGACCTTCTGCAGCCGCACCTCCTCTTGATCCTGTTCCAGCTGGTCCATGTCCCGCTTCAGTTGAGCCTTCTCCATCTCCACTGCCTCCTGGGATGTCTGAAGACTCTCCAGATCCTGCTGGAAGGAGACCTCCTGCAGCCGCAGCTCCTCTTGATCCCGTTTGAGCTGGTCCATGTCCCGCTTCAGTTGAGCCTTCTCCATCTCCACTGCCTCCTGGGATGTCTGAAGACTCTCCAGATAAATCTGGAAGGAGACCTTCTGCAGCCGCAGCTCCTCTTGATCCCGTTTGAGCTGGTCCATGTCCCGCTTCAGTTGAGCCTTCTCCATCTCCACTGCCTCCTGGGATGTCTGAAGGCTCTCCAGATCCTGCTGGAAGGAGACCTTCTGCAGCCGCACCTCCTCTTGATCCTGTTCCAGCTGGTCCATGTCCAGCTTCAGTTGAGCCTTCTCCATCTCCACTGCCTCCTGGAATGTCTGAAGGCTCTCCAGATCAATCTGGAAGGAGACCTTCTGCAGCCGCAGCTCCTCTTGATCCTCTTCCAGCTGGTCCACGTCCCGCTTCAGTTGAGCCTTCTCCATCTCCACTGCCTTCTGGGATGTCTGAAGACTCTCCAGATCAATCTGGAAGGAGACCTTCTGCAGCCGCACCTCCTCTTGATCCTGTTTGAGCTGGTCCATGTCCCGCTTCAGTTGAGCCTTCTCCATCTCCACTGCCTCCTGGGATGTCTGAAGACTCTCCAGATCAATCTGGAAGGAGACCTTCTGCAGCCGCACCTCCTCTTGATCCTCTTCCAGCTGGTCCACGTCCCGCTTCAATTGAGCCTTCTCCATCTCCACTGCCTCCTGGGATGTCTGAAGGCTCTCCAGATCCTGCTGGAAGGAGACCTCCTGCAGCCGCACCTCCTCTTGATCCTGTTTGAGCTGGTCCATGTCCCGCTTCACTTGAGCCTTCTCCATCTCCACTGCCTCCTGGGATGTCTGAAGACTCTCCAGATCCTGCTGGAAGGAGACCTTCTGCAGCCGCAGCTCCTCTTGATCCTGTTCCAGCTGGTCCATGTCCCGCTTCAATTGAGCCTTCTCCATCTCCACTGCCTTCTGGGATGTCTGAAGGCTCTCCAGGTCCTGCTGGAAGGAGACCTTCTGCAGCCGCACCTCCTCTTGATCCCGTTTGAGCTGGTCCATGTCCCGCTTCAGTTGAGCCTTCTCCATCTCCACTGCCTCCTGGGATGTCTGAAGGCTCTCCAGATCCTGCTGGAAGGAGACCTTCTGCAGCCGCAGCTCCTCTTGATCCTGTTGCAGCTGGTCCATGTCCAGCTTCAGTTGAGCCTTCTCCATCTCCACTGCCTCCTGGGATGTCTGAAGGCTCTCCAGATCCTGCTGGAAGGAGACCTTCTGCAGCCGCAGCTCCTCTTGATCCTCTTCCAGCTGGTCCACGTCCCGCTTCAATTGAGCCTTCTCCATCTCCACTGCCTCCTGGGATGTCTGAAGGCTCTCCAGATCCTGCTGGAAGGAGACCTTCTGCAGCCGCACCTCCTCTTGATCCTTTTTAAGCTGGTCCATGTCCCGCTTCAGTTGAGCCTTCTCCATCTCCACTGCCTTCTGGGATGTCTGAAGGCTCTCCAGATCAATCTGGAAGGAGACCTTCTGCAGCCGCAGCTCCTCTTGATCCTGTTGCAGCTGATCCATGTCCCGCTTCAGTTGAGCCTTCTCCATCTCCACTGCCTCCTGGGATGTCTGAAGACTCTCCAGATCCTGCTGGAAGGAGACCTTCTGCAGCCGCAGCTCCTCTTGATCCTCTTCCAGCTGGTCCATGTCCCGCTTCAGTTGAGCCTTCTCCATCTCCACTGCCTCCTGGGATGTCTGAAGGCTCTCCAGATCCTGCTGGAAGGAGACCTTCTGCAGCCGCAGCTCCTCTTGATCCTCTTCCAGCTGGTCCATGTCCCGCTTCAGTTGAGCCTTCTCCATCTCCACTGCCTCCTGGGATGTACGAAGGCTCTCCAGATCCTGCTGGAAGGAGACCTTCTGCAGCCGCAGCTCCTCTTGATCCTCTTCCAGCTGGTCCACGTCCCGCTTCAATTGAGCCTTCTCCATCTCCACTGCCTCCTGGGATGTCTGAAGGCTCTCCAGATCCCGCTGGAAGGAGACCTTCTGCAGCCGCAGCTCCTCTTGATCCTGTTTGAGCTGGTCCATGTCCCGCTTCAGTTGAGCCTTCTCCATCTCCACTGCCTTCTGGGATGTACGAAGGCTCTCCAGATCCTGCTGGAAGGAGACCTTCTGCAGCCGCAGCTCCTCTTGATCCTCTTCCAGCTGGTCCATGTCCAGCTTCAGTTGAGCCTTCTCCATCTCCACTGCCTCCTGGAATGTCTGAAGGCTCTCCAGATCCTGCTGGAAGGAGACCTTCTGCAGCCGCACCTCCTCTTGATCCTGTTCCAGCTGGTCCACGTCCCGCTTCAGTTGAGCCTTCTCCATCTCCACTGCTTCCTGGGATGTCTGAAGGCTCTCCAGATCCTGCTGGAAGGAGACCTTCTGCAGCCGCAGCTCCTCTTGATCCTCTTCCAGCTGGTCCACGTCCCGCTTCAGTTGAGCCTTCTCCATCTCCAGTGCCTCCTGGGATGTCTGAAGGCTCTCCAGATCCTGCTGGAAGGAGACCTCCTGCAGCTGCAGCTCCTCTTGATCCTGTTTGAGCTGGTCCATGTCCCGCTTCAGTTGAGCCTTCTCCATCTCCACTGCCTCCTGGGATGTCTGAAGACTCTCCAGATCAATCTGGAAGGAGACCTTCTGCAGCTGCAGCTCCTCTTGATCCCGTTTGAGCTGGTCCATGTCCCGCTTCAGTTGAGCCTTCTCCATCTCCACTGCCTCCTGGGATGTCTGAAGGCTCTCCAGATCCTGCTGGAAGGAGACATTCTGCAGCCGCACCTCCTCTTGATCCTGTTCCAGCTGGTCCATGTCCCGCTTCAGTTGAGCCTTCTCCATCTCCACTGCCTCCTGGGATGTCTGAAGGCTCTCCAGATCCTGCTGGAAGGAGACCTTCTGCAGCCGCACCTCCTCTTGATCCTGTTGCAGCTGGTCCATGTCCCGCTTCAGTTGAGCCTTCTCCATCTCCACTGCCTCCTGGGATGTCTGAAGGCTCTCCAGATCCTGCTGGAAGGAGACCTTCTGCAGCCGCAGCTCCTCTTGATCCTCTTCCAGCTGGTCCATGTCCCGCTTCACTTGAGCCTTCTCCATCTCCACTGCCTCCTGGGATGTCTGAAGGCTCTCCAGATCCTGCTGGAAGGAGACCTTCTGCAGCCGCAGCTCCTCTTGATCCTGTTTGAGCTGGTCCATGTCCCGCTTCACTTGAGCCTTCTCCATCTCCACTGCCTCCTGGGATGTCTGAAGGCTCTCCAGATCCTGCTGGAAGGAGACCTTCTGCAGCCGCAGCTCCTCTTGATCCTCTTCCAGCTGGTCCATGTCCCGCTTCAGTTGAGCCTTCTCCATCTCCACTGCCTCCTGGGATGTCTGAAGGCTCTCCAGATCCTGCTGGAAGGAGACCTTCTGCAGCCGCAGCTCCTCTTGATCCTGTTTGAGCTGGTCCATGTCCCGCTTCACTTGAGCCTTCTCCATCTCCACTGCCTCCTGGGATGTCTGAAGGCTCTCCAGATCCTGCTGGAAGGAGACCTCCTGCAGCTGCAGCTCCTCTTGATCCCGTTTGAGCTGGTCCTTGTCCCGCTTCAGTTGAGCCTTCTCCATCTCCACTGCCTCCTGGGATGTCTGAAGGCTCTCCAGATCCTGCTGGAAGGAGACCTTCTACAGCCGCAGCTCCTCTTCATCCTCTTCCAGCTGGTCCACGTCCCGCTTCAATTGAGCCTTCTCCATCTCCACTGCCTCCTGGGATGTCTGAAGGCTCTCCAGATAAATCTGGAAGGAGACCTCCTGCAGCCGCACCTCCTCTTGATCCCGTTTGAGCTGGTCCATGTCCCGCTTCAGTTGAGCCTTCTCCATCTCCACTGCCTCCTGGGATGTCTGAAGGCTCTCCAGATCCTGCTGGAAGGAGACCTTCTGCAGCCGCAGCTCCTCTTGATCCTCTTCCAGCTGGTCCATGTCCCGCTTCAGTTGAGCCTTCTCCATCTCCACTGCCTCCTGGGATGTCTGAAGGCTCTCCAGATCCTGCTGGAAGGAGACCTTCTGCAGCCGCACCTCCTCTTGATCCTCTTCCAGCTGGTCCATGCCCCGCTTCAGTTGAGCCTTCTCCATCTCCACTGCCTCCTGGGATGTCTGAAGGCTCTCCAGATCCTGCTGGAAGGAGACCTTCTGCAGCCGCAGCTCCTCTTGATCCTCTTCCAGCTGGTCCATGTCCAGCTTCAGCTGAGCCTTCTCCATCTCCACTGCCTCCTGGGATGTCTGAAGACTCTCCAGATTAATCTGGAAGGAGACCTTCTGCAGCTGCAGCTCCTCTTGATCCTGTTCCAGCTGGTCCATGTCCTGCTTCAGTTGAGCCTTCTCCATCTCCACTGCCTCCTGGGATGTCTGAAGACTCTCCAGATCCTGCTGGAAGGAGACCTTCTGCAGCTGCAGCTCCTCTTGATCCTGTTCCAGCTGGTCCATGTCCCGCTTCAGTTGAGCCTTCTCCATCTCCACTGCCTTCTGGGATGTACGAAGGCTCTCCAGATCCTGCTGGAAGGAGACCTTCTGCAGCCGCAGCTCCTCTTGATCCTGTTCCAGCTGGTCCATGTCCCGCTTCAGTTGAGCCTTCTCCATCTCCACTGCCTCCTGGGATGTCTGAAGGCTCTCCAGATCCTGCTGGAAGGAGACCTTCTGCAGCCGCAGCTCCTCTTGATCCTCTTCCAGCTGGTCCATGTCCCGCTTCACTTGAGCCTTCTCCATCTCCACTGCCTCCTGGGATGTCTGAAGGCTCTCCAGATCCTGCTGGAAGGAGACCTTCTGCAGCCGCAGCTCCTCTTGATCCTCTTCCAGCTGGTCCATGTCCCGCTTCACTTGAGCCTTCTCCATCTCCACTGCCTCCTGGGATGTCTGAAGGCTCTCCAGATCCTGCTGGAAGGAGACCTCCTGCAGCTGCAGCTCCTCTTGATCCCGTTTGAGCTGGTCCTTGTCCCGCTTCAGTTGAGCCTTCTCCATCTCCACTGCCTCCTGGGATGTCTGAAGGCTCTCCAGATCCTGCTGGAAGGAGACCTCCTGCAGCCGCAGCTCCTCTTGATCCTGTTTGAGCTGGTCCATGTCCCGCTTCACTTGAGCCTTCTCCATCTCCACTGCCTCCTGGGATGTCTGAAGACTCTCCAGATCCTGCTGGAAGGAGACCTTCTGCAGCCGCAGCTCCTCTTGATCCTGTTCCAGCTGGTCCATGTCCCGCTTCAATTGAGCCTTCTCCATCTCCACTGCCTTCTGGGATGTCTGAAGGCTCTCCAGATCCTGCTGGAAGGAGACCTTCTGCAGCCGCAGCTCCTCTTGATCCTCTTCCAGCTGGTCCATGTCCCGCTTCAGTTGAGCCTTCTCCATCTCCACTGCCTCCTGGGATGTACGAAGGCTCTCCAGATCCTGCTGGAAGGAGACCTTCTGCAGCCGCAGCTCCTCTTGATCCTCTTCCAGCTGGTCCACGTCCCGCTTCAATTGAGCCTTCTCCATCTCCACTGCCTCCTGGGATGTCTGAAGGCTCTCCAGATCCTGCTGGAAGGAGACCTTCTGCAGCCGCACCTCCTCTTGATCCTTTTTAAGCTGGTCCATGTCCCGCTTCAGTTGAGCCTTGTCCATCTCCACTGCCTCCTGGGATGTCTGAAGGCTCTCCAGATCAATCTGGAAGGAGACCTTCTGCAGCCGCAGCTCCTCTTGATCCTGTTGCAGCTGATCCATGTCCCGCTTCAGTTGAGCCTTCTCCATCTCCACTGCCTCCTGGGATGTCTGAAGACTCTCCAGATCCTGCTGGAAGGAGACCTTCTGCAGCCGCAGCTCCTCTTGATCCTCTTCCAGCTGGTCCATGTCCCGCTTCAGTTGAGCCTTCTCCATCTCCACTGCCTCCTGGGATGTCTGAAGGCTCTCCAGATCCTGCTGGAAGGAGACCTTCTGCAGCCGCAGCTCCTCTTGATCCTCTTCCAGCTGGTCCATGTCCCGCTTCAGTTGAGCCTTCTCCATCTCCACTGCCTCCTGGGATGTACGAAGGCTCTCCAGATCCTGCTGGAAGGAGACCTTCTGCAGCCGCAGCTCCTCTTGATCCTCTTCCAGCTGGTCCACGTCCCGCTTCAATTGAGCCTTCTCCATCTCCACTGCTTCCTGGGATGTCTGAAGACTCTCCAGATCCTGCTGGAAGGAGACCTTCTGCAGCCGCAGCTCCTCTTGATCCTCTTCCAGCTGGTCCATGTCCCGCTTCAGTTGAGCCTTCTCCATCTCCACTGCCTCCTGGGATGTCTGAAGGCTCTCCAGATCCTGCTGGAAGGAGACCTTCTGCAGCCGCAGCTCCTCTTGATCCTCTTCCAGCTGGTCCATGTCCCGCTTCAATTGAGCCTTCTCCATCTCCACTGCCTCCTGGGATGTCTGAAGGCTCTCCAGATCCCGCTGGAAGGAGACCTTCTGCAGCCGCAGCTCCTCTTGATCCTGTTTGAGCTGGTCCATGTCCCGCTTCAGTTGAGCCTTCTCCATCTCCACTGCCTTCTGGGATGTACGAAGGCTCTCCAGATCCTGCTGGAAGGAGACCTTCTGCAGCCGCAGCTCCTCTTGATCCTCTTCCAGCTGGTCCATGTCCCGCTTCAGTTGAGCCTTCTCCATCTCCACTGCCTTCTGGGATGTCTGAAGGCTCTCCAGATCCTGCTGGAAGGAGACCTTCTGCAGCCGCAGCTCCTCTTGATCCTCTTCCAGCTGGTCCACGTCCCGCTTCAGTTGAGCCTTCTCCATCTCCAGTGCCTCCTGGGATGTCTGAAGGCTCTCCAGATCCTGCTGGAAGGAGACCTCCTGCAGCTGCAGCTCCTCTTGATCCTGTTTGAGCTGGTCCATGTCCCGCTTCAGTTGAGCCTTCTCCATCTCCACTGCCTCCTGGGATGTCTGAAGACTCTCCAGATCAATCTGGAAGGAGACCTTCTGCAGCTGCAGCTCCTCTTGATCCCGTTTGAGCTGGTCCATGTCCCGCTTCAGTTGAGCCTTCTCCATCTCCACTGCCTCCTGGGATGTCTGAAGGCTCTCCAGATCCTGCTGGAAGGAGACCTTCTGCAGCCGCACCTCCTCTTGATCCTGTTGCAGCTGGTCCATGTCCCGCTTCAGTTGAGCCTTCTCCATCTCCACTGCCTCCTGGGATGTCTGAAGGCTCTCCAGATCCTGCTGGAAGGAGACCTTCTGCAGCCGCAGCTCCTCTTGATCCTCTTCCAGCTGGTCCATGTCCCGCTTCACTTGAGCCTTCTCCATCTCCACTGCCTCCTGGGATGTCTGAAGGCTCTCCAGATCCTGCTGGAAGGAGACCTTCTGCAGCCGCAGCTCCTCTTGATCCTGTTTGAGCTGGTCCATGTCCCGCTTCACTTGAGCCTTCTCCATCTCCACTGCCTCCTGGGATGTCTGAAGGCTCTCCAGATCCTGCTGGAAGGAGACCTCCTGCAGCTGCAGCTCCTCTTGATCCCGTTTGAGCTGGTCCTTGTCCCGCTTCAGTTGAGCCTTCTCCATCTCCACTGCCTCCTGGGATGTCTGAAGGCTCTCCAGATCCTGCTGGAAGGAGACCTTCTACAGCCGCAGCTCCTCTTCATCCTCTTCCAGCTGGTCCACGTCCCGCTTCAATTGAGCCTTCTCCATCTCCACTGCCTCCTGGGATGTCTGAAGGCTCTCCAGATAAATCTGGAAGGAGACCTCCTGCAGCCGCACCTCCTCTTGATCCCGTTTGAGCTGGTCCATGTCCCGCTTCAGTTGAGCCTTCTCCATCTCCACTGCCTCCTGGGATGTCTGAAGGCTCTCCAGATCCTGCTGGAAGGAGACCTTCTGCAGCCGCAGCTCCTCTTGATCCTCTTCCAGCTGGTCCATGTCCCGCTTCAGTTGAGCCTTCTCCATCTCCACTGCCTCCTGGGATGTCTGAAGGCTCTCCAGATCCTGCTGGAAGGAGACCTTCTGCAGCCGCACCTCCTCTTGATCCCGTTTGAGCTGGTCCATGCCCCGCTTCAGTTGAGCCTTCTCCATCTCCACTGTCTCCTGGGATGTCTGAAGGCTCTCCAGATTAATCTGGAAGGAGACCTTCTGCAGCTGCAGCTCCTCTTGATCCTGTTCCAGCTGGTCCATGTCCTGCTTCAGTTGAGCCTTCTCCATCTCCACTGCCTCCTGGGATGTCTGAAGGCTCTCCAGATCCTGCTGGAAGGAGACCTTCTGCAGCCGCAGCTCCTCTTGATCCTCTTCCAGCTGGTCCATGTCCCGCTTCAGTTGAGCCTTCTCCATCTCCACTGCCTCCTGGGATGTCTGAAGGCTCTCCAGATCCTGCTGGAAGGAGACCTTCTGCAGCCGCAGCTCCTCTTGATCCCGTTTGAGCTAGTCCATGTCCCGCTTCAGTTGAGCCTTCTCCATCTCCACTGCCTCCTGGGATGTCTGAAGACTCTCCAGATCCTGCTGGAAGGAGACCTTCTGCAGCCGCAGCTCCTCTTGATCCCGTTTGAGCTAGTCCATGTCCCGCTTCAGTTGAGCCTTCTCCATCTCCACTGCCTTCTGGGATGTACGAAGGCTCTCCAGATCCTGCTGGAAGGAGACCTTCTGCAGCCGCACCTCCTCTTGATCCTGTTCCAGCTGGTCCATGTCCCGCTTCAGTTGAGCCTTCTCCATCTCCACTGCCTCCTGGGATGTCTGAAGGCTCTCCAGATCCTGCTGGAAGGAGACCTTCTGCAGCCGCAGCTCCTCTTGATCCTCTTCCAGCTGGTCCATGTCCCGCTTCACTTGAGCCTTCTCCATCTCCACTGCCTCCTGGGATGTCTGAAGGCTCTCCAGATCCTGCTGGAAGGAGACCTCCTGCAGCTGCAGCTCCTCTTGATCCCGTTTGAGCTGGTCCTTGTCCCGCTTCAGTTGAGCCTTCTCCATCTCCACTGCCTCCTGGGATGTCTGAAGGCTCTCCAGATCCTGCTGGAAGGAGACCTCCTGCAGCCGCAGCTCCTCTTGATCCTCTTCCAGCTGGTCCATGTCCCGCTTCAATTGAGCCTTCTCCATCTCCACTGCCTCCTGGGATGTCTGAAGGCTCTCCAGATCCTGCTGGAAGGAGACCTTCTGCAGCCGCAGCTCCTCTTGATCCTGTTCCAGCTGGTCCATGTCCAGCTTCAGTTGAGCCTTCTCCATCTCCACTGCCTCCTGGAATGTCTGAAGGCTCTCCAGATCAATCTGGAAGGAGACCTTCTGCAGCCGCACCTCCTCTTGATCCTGTTCCAGCTGGTCCACGTCCCGCTTCAGTTGAGCCTTCTCCATCTCCACTGCTTCCTGGGATGTCTGAAGGCTCTCCAGATCCTGCTGGAAGGAGACCTTCTGCAGCTGCAGCTCCTCTTGATCCTCTTCCAGCTGGTCCACGTCCCGCTTCAGTTGAGCCTTCTCCATCTCCAGTGCCTCCTGGGATGTCTGAAGGCTCTCCAGATCCTGCTGGAAGGAGACCTCCTGCAGCTGCAGCTCCTCTTGATCCTGTTTGAGCTGGTCCATGTCCCGCTTCAGTTGAGCCTTCTCCATCTCCACTGCCTCCTGGGATGTCTGAAGACTCTCCAGATCAATCTGGAAGGAGACCTTCTGCAGCTGCAGCTCCTCTTGATCCCGTTTGAGCTGGTCCATGTCCCGCTTCAGTTGAGCCTTCTCCATCTCCACTGCCTTCTGGGATGTCTGAAGGCTCTCCAGATCCTGCTGGAAGGAGACCTTCTGCAGCCGCACCTCCTCTTGATCCTGTTCCAGCTGGTCCATGTCCCGCTTCAGTTGAGCCTTCTCCATCTCCACTGCCTCCTGGGATGTCTGAAGGCTCTCCAGATCCTGCTGGAAGGAGACCTTCTGCAGCCGCACCTCCTCTTGATCCTGTTGCAGCTGGTCCATGTCCCGCTTCAGTTGAGCCTTCTCCATCTCCACTGCCTCCTGGGATGTCTGAAGGCTCTCCAGATCCTGCTGGAAGGAGACCTTCTGCAGCCGCACCTCCTCTTGATCCTGTTCCAGCTGGTCCATGTCCCGCTTCAGTTGAGCCTTCTCCATCTCCACTGCCTCCTGGGATGTCTGAAGGCTCTCCAGATCCTGCTGGAAGGAGACCTTCTGCAGCCGCACCTCCTCTTGATCCTGTTGCAGCTGGTCCATGTCCCGCTTCAGTTGAGCCTTCTCCATCTCCACTGCCTCCTGGGATGTCTGAAGGCTCTCCAGATCCTGCTGGAAGGAGACCTTCTGCAGCCGCAGCTCCTCTTGATCCTCTTCCAGCTGGTCCATGTCCCGCTTCAGTTGAGCCTTCTCCATCTCCACTGCCTCCTGGGATGTCTGAAGGCTCTCCAGATCCTGCTGGAAGGAGACCTCCTGCAGCTGCAGCTCCTCTTGATCCTGTTTGAGCTGGTCCATGTCCCGCTTCACTTGAGCCTTCTCCATCTCCACTGCCTCCTGGGATGTCTGAAGGCTCTCCAGATCCTGCTGGAAGGAGACCTCCTGCAGCTGCAGCTCCTCTTGATCCCGTTTGAGCTGGTCCTTGTCCCGCTTCAGTTGAGCCTTCTCCATCTCCACTGCCTCCTGGGATGTCTGAAGGCTCTCCAGATCCTGCTGGAAGGAGACCTTCTACAGCCGCAGCTCCTCTTCATCCTCTTCCAGCTGGTCCACGTCCCGCTTCAATTGAGCCTTCTCCATCTCCACTGCCTCCTGGGATGTCTGAAGGCTCTCCAGATCCTGCTGGAAGGAGACCTCCTGCAGCCGCACCTCCTCTTGATCCTGTTTGAGCTGGTCCATGTCCCGCTTCACTTGAGCCTTCTCCATCTCCACTGCCTCCTGGGATGTCTGAAGACTCTCCAGATCCTGCTGGAAGGAGACCTTCTGCAGCCGCAGCTCCTCTTGATCCTGTTCCAGCTGGTCCATGTCCCGCTTCAATTGAGCCTTCTCCATCTCCACTGCCTTCTGGGATGTCTGAAGGCTCTCCAGGTCCTGCTGGAAGGAGACCTTCTGCAGCCGCACCTCCTCTTGATCCCGTTTGAGCTGGTCCATGTCCCGCTTCAGTTGAGCCTTCTCCATCTCCACTGCCTCCTGGGATGTCTGAAGGCTCTCCAGATCCTGCTGGAAGGAGACCTTCTGCAGCCGCAGCTCCTCTTGATCCTGTTGCAGCTGGTCCATGTCCAGCTTTAGTTGAGCCTTCTCCATCTCCACTGCCTCCTGGGATGTACGAAGGCTCTCCAGATCCTGCTGGAAGGAGACCTTCTGCAGCCGCAGCTCCTCTTGATCCTCTTCCAGCTGGTCCATGTCCCGCTTCAGTTGAGCCTTCTCCATCTCCACTGCCTCCTGGGATGTCTGAAGGCTCTCCAGATCCTGCTGGAAGGAGACCTTCTGCAGCCGCAGCTCCTCTTGATCCTCTTCCAGCTGGTCCATGTCCAGCTTCAGCTGAGCCTTCTCCATCTCCACTGCCTCCTGGGATGTCTGAAGACTCTCCAGATTAATCTGGAAGGAGACCTTCTGCAGCCGCAGCTCCTCTTGATCCTGTTCCAGCTGGTCCATGTCCTGCTTCAGTTGAGCCTTCTCCATCTCCACTGCCTCCTGGGATGTCTGAAGGCTCTCCAGATCCTGCTGGAAGGAGACCTTCTGCAGCCGCAGCTCCTCTTGATCCTCTTCCAGCTGGTCCATGTCCCGCTTCAGTTGAGCCTTCTCCATCTCCACTGCCTCCTGGGATGTCTGAAGGCTCTCCAGATCCTGCTGGAAGGAGACCTTCTGCAGCCGCACCTCCTCTTGATCCTGTTTGAGCTGGTCCATGTCCCGCTTCAGTTGAGCCTTCTCCATCTCCACTGCCTCCTGGGATGTCTGAAGACTCTCCAGATAAATCTGGAAGGAGACCTTCTGCAGCCGCAGCTCCTCTTGATCCTCTTCCAGCTGGTCCATGTCCCGCTTCAGTTGAGCCTTCTCCATCTCCACTGCCTTCTGGGATGTACGAAGGCTCTCCAGATCCTGCTGGAAGGAGACCTTCTGCAGCCGCACCTCCTCTTGATCCTGTTCCAGCTGGTCCATGTCCCGCTTCAGTTGAGCCTTCTCCATCTCCACTGCCTCCTGGGATGTCTGAAGGCTCTCCAGATCCTGCTGGAAGGAGACCTTCTGCAGCCGCAGCTCCTCTTGATCCTGTTGCAGCTGGTCCATGTCCAGCTTCAGTTGAGCCTTCTCCATCTCCACTGCCTCCTGGGATGTACGAAGGCTCTCCAGATCCTGCTGGAAGGAGACCTTCTGCAGCCGCAGCTCCTCTTGATCCTCTTCCAGCTGGTCCATGTCCCGCTTCACTTGAGCCTTCTCCATCTCCACTGCCTCCTGGGATGTCTGAAGGCTCTCCAGATCCTGCTGGAAGGAGACCTTCTGCAGCCGCACCTCCTCTTGATCCTGTTCCAGCTGGTCCATGTCCCGCTTCAGTTGAGCCTTCTCCATCTCCACTGCCTCCTGGGATGTCTGAAGACTCTCCAGATAAATCTGGAAGGAGACCTTCTGCAGCCGCAGCTCCTCTTGATCCCGTTTGAGCTAGTCCATGTCCCGCTTCAGTTGAGCCTTCTCCATCTCCACTGCCTTCTGGGATGTACGAAGGCTCTCCAGATCCTGCTGGAAGGAGACCTTCTGCAGCCGCAGCTCCTCTTGATCCTGTTCCAGCTGGTCCATGTCCAGCTTCAGTTGAGCCTTCTCCATCTCCACTGCCTCCTGGAATGTCTGAAGGCTCTCCAGATCAATCTGGAAGGAGACCTTCTGCAGCCGCAGCTCCTCTTGATCCTCTTCCAGCTGGTCCACGTCCCGCTTCAGTTGAGCCTTCTCCATCTCCACTGCCTTCTGGGATGTCTGAAGGCTCTCCAGATCCTGCTGGAAGGAGACCTTCTGCAGCCGCAGCTCCTCTTGATCCTCTTCCAGCTGGTCCATGTCCCGCTTCACTTGAGCCTTCTCCATCTCCACTGCCTCCTGGGATGTCTGAAGGCTCTCCAGATCCTGCTGGAAGGAGACCTTTTGCAGCCGCAGCTCCTCTTGATCCTGTTTGAGCTGGTCCATGTCCCGCTTCACTTGAGCCTTCTCCATCTCCACTGCCTCCTGGGATGTCTGAAGGCTCTCCAGATCCTGCTGGAAGGAGACCTCCTGCAGCTGCAGCTCCTCTTGATCCCGTTTGAGCTGGTCCATGTCCCGCTTCAGTTGAGCCTTCTCCATCTCCACTGCCTCCTGGGATGTCTGAAGGCTCTCCAGATCCTGCTGGAAGGACACCTTCTACAGCCGCAGCTCCTCTTCATCCTCTTCCAGCTGGTCCACGTCCCGCTTCAGTTGAGCCTTCTCCATCTCCACTGCCTCCTGGGATGTCTGAAGACTCTCCAGATCCTGCTGGAAGGAGACCTTCTGCAGCCGCAGCTCCTCTTGATCCTGTTCCAGCTGGTCCATGTCCCGCTTCAATTGAGCCTTCTCCATCTCCACTGCCTTCTGGGATGTCTGAAGGCTCTCCAGGTCCTGCTGGAAGGAGACCTTCTGCAGCCGCAGCTCCTCTTGATCCTCTTCCAGCTGGTCCATGTCCCGCTTCAGTTGAGCCTTCTCCATCTCCACTGCCTCCTGGGATGTCTGAAGGCTCTCCAGATCCTGCTGGAAGGAGACCTTCTGCAGCCGCAGCTCCTCTTGATCCTGTTGCAGCTGGTCCATGTCCAGCTTCAGTTGAGCCTTCTCCATCTCCACTGCCTCCTGGGATGTACGAAGGCTCTCCAGATCCTGCTGGAAGGAGACCTTCTGCAGCCGCAGCTCCTCTTGATTCTTTTTAAGCTGGTCCATGTCCCGCTTCAGTTGAGCCTTCTCCATCTCCACTGCCTCCTGGGATGTCTGAAGGCTCTCCAGATCCTGCTGGAAGGAGACCTTCTGCAGCCGCAGCTCCTCTTGATCCTCTTCCAGCTGGTCCATGTCCCGCTTCAGTTGAGCCTTCTCCATCTCCACTGCCTCCTGGGATGTCTGAAGGCTCTCCAGATCCTGCTGGAAGGAGACCTTCTGCAGCCGCAGCTCCTCTTGATCCTGTTCCAGCTGGTCCATGTCCCGCTTCAGCTGAGCCTTCTCCATCTCCACTGCCTCCTGGGATGTCTGAAGGCTCTCCAGATCCTGCTGGAAGGAGACCTTCTGCAGCCGCAGCTCCTCTTGATCCTCTTCCAGCTGGTCCATGTCCCGCTTCACTTGAGCCTTCTCCATCTCCACTGCCTCCTGGGATGTCTGAAGGCTCTCCAGATCAATCTGGAAGGAGACCTTCTGCAGCCGCACCTCCTCTTGATCCCGTTTGAGCTGGTCCATGTCCCGCTTCAGTTGAGCCTTCTCCATCTCCACTGCCTCCTGGGATGTCTGAAGGCTCTCCAGATCCTGCTGGAAGGAGACCTTCTGCAGCCGCAGCTCCTCTTGATCCTCTTCCAGCTGGTCCATGTCCCGCTTCACTTGAGCCTTCTCCATCTCCACTGCCTCCTGGGATGTCTGAAGGCTCTCCAGATCCTGCTGGAAGGAGACCTTCTGCAGCTGCAGCTCCTCTTGATCCTCTTCCAGCTGGTCCACGTCCCGCTTCAATTGAGCCTTCTCCATCTCCACTGCTTCCTGGGATGTCTGAAGACTCTCCAGATTCTGCTGGAAGGAGACCTTCTGCAGCCGCAGCTCCTCTTGATCCTCTTCCAGCTGGTCCATGTCCCGCTTCAGTTGAGCCTTCTCCATCTCCACTGCCTCCTGGGATGTCTGAAGGCTCTCCAGATCCTGCTGGAAGGAGACCTCCTGCAGCCGCAGCTCCTCTTGATCCCGTTTGAGCTGGTCCTTGTCCCGCTTCAGTTGAGCCTTCTCCATCTCCACTGCCTCCTGGGATGTCTGAAGGCTCTCCAGATCCTGCTGGAAGGAGACCTTCTGCAGCCGCAGCTCCTCTTGATCCTGTCAGCTGGTCCATGTCCAGCTTCAATTGAGCCTTCTCCATCTCCACTGCCTCCTGGGATGTCTGAAGACTCTCCAGATCAATCTGGAAGGAGACCTTCTGCAGCCGCAGCTCCTCTTGATCCTCTTCCAGCTGGTCCATGTCCCGCTTCAGTTGAGCCTTCTCCATCTCCACTGCCTTCTGGGATGTCTGAAGGCTCTCCAGATCCTGCTGGAAGGAGACCTTCTACAGCCGCAGCTCCTCTTCATCCTCTTCCAGCTGGTCCATGTCCCGCTTCAATTGAGCCTTCTCCATCTCCACTGCCTCCTGGGATGTCTGAAGGCTCTCCAGATCCTGCTGGAAGGAGACCTTCTGCAGCCGCAGCTCCTCTTGATCCTCTTCCAGCTGGTCCATGTCCTGCTTCACTTGAGCCTTCTCCATCTCCACTGCCTCCTGGGATGTCTGAAGGCTCTCCAGATCCTGCTGGAAGGAGACCTTCTGCAGCCGCACGTCCTCTTGATCCTGTTCCAGCTGGTCCATGTCCAGCTTCAATTGAGCCTTCTCCATCTCCACTGCCTTCTGGGATGTCTGAAGGCTCTCCAGGTCCTGCTGGAAGGAGACCTTCTGCAGCTGCAGCTCCTTTTGATCCTCTTCCAGCTGGTCCACGTCCCGCTTCACTTGAGCCTTCTCCATCTCCACTGCCTCCTGGGATGTCTGAAGGCTCTCCAGATCCTGCTGGAAGGAGACCTTCTGCAGCCGCACCTCCTCTTGATCCTGTTCCAGCTGGTCCATGTCCAGCTTCAATTGAGCCTTCTCCATCTCCACTGCCTTCTGGGATGTACGAAGGCTCTCCAGATCCTGCTGGAAGGAGACCTCCTGCAGCCGCAGCTCCTCTTGATCCTGTTTGAGCTGGTCCATGTCCCGCTTCAGTTGAGCCTTCTCCATCTCCACTGCCTCCTGGGATGTCTGAAGGCTCTCCAGATCCTGCTGGAAGGAGACCTCCTGCAGCCGCAGCTCCTCTTGATCCCGTTTGAGCTGGTCCTTGTCCCGCTTCAGTTGAGCCTTCTCCATCTCCACTGCCTCCTGGGATGTCTGAAGGCTCTCCAGATCCTGCTGGAAGGAGACCTTCTGCAGCCGCACGTCCTCTTGATCCTGTTCCAGCTGGTCCATGTCCAGCTTCAGTTGAGCCTTCTCCATCTCCACTGCCTCCTGGGATGTCTGAAGGCTCTCCAGATCCTGCTGGAAGGAGACCTTCTGCAGCCGCAGCTCCTCTTGATCCTGTCAGCTGGTCCATGTCCAGCTTCAGTTGAGCCTTCTCCATCTCCACTGCCTTCTGGGATGTCTGAAGACTCTCCAGATCCTGCTGGAAGGAGACCTCCTGCAGCCGCAGCTCCTCTTGATCCTCTTCCAGCTGGTCCACGTCCCGCTTCACTTGAGCCTTCTCCATCTCCACTGCCTCCTGGGATGTCTGAAGGCTCTCCAGATCCTGCTGGAAGGAGACCTTCTGCAGCCGCAGCTCCTCTTGATCCTGTTCCAGCTGGTCCATGTCCCGCTTCAGTTGAGCCTTCTCCATCTCCACTGCCTCCTGGGATGTCTGAAGACTCTCCAGATCAATCTGGAAGGAGACCTTCTGCAGCCGCAGCTACTCTTGATCCTGTTCCAGCTGGTCCATGTCCCGCTTCAGTTGAGCCTTCTCCATCTCCACTGCCTTCTGGGATGTCTGAAGGCTCTCCAGATCCTGCTGGAAGGAGACCTTCTACAGCCGCAGCTCCTCTTCATCCTCTTCCAGCTGGTCCATGTCCCGCTTCAATTGAGCCTTCTCCATCTCCACTGCCTCCTGGGATGTCTGAAGGCTCTCCAGATCCTGCTGGAAGGAGACCTTCTGCAGCCGCACGTCCTCTTGATCCTGTTCCAGCTGGTCCATGTCCAGCTTCAGTTGAGCCTTCTCCATCTCCACTGCCTCCTGGGATGTACGAAGGCTCTCCAGATCCTGCTGGAAGGAGACCTTCTGCAGCTGCAGCTCCTCTTGATCCTCTTCCAGCTGGTCCACGTCCCGCTTCACTTGAGCCTTCTCCATCTCCACTGCCTCCTGGGATGTCTGAAGGCTCTCCAGATCCTGCTGGAAGGAGACCTCCTGCAGCTGCAGCTCCTCTTGATCCCGTTTGAGCTGGTCCATGTCCCGCTTCAGTTGAGCCTTCTCCATCTCCACTGCCTCCTGGGATGTCTGAAGGCTCTCCAGATCCTGCTGGAAGGAGACCTTCTGCAGCCGCACGTCCTCTTGATCCTGTTCCAGCTGGTCCATGTCCAGCTTCAATTGAGCCTTCTCCATCTCCACTGCCTTCTGGGATGTCTGAAGGCTCTCCAGATCCTGCTGGAAGGAGACCTCCTGCAGCTGCAGCTACTCTTGATCCCGTTTGAGCTGGTCCATGTCCAGCTTCAGTTGAGCCTTCTCCATCTCCACTGCCTCCTGGGATGTCTGAAGACTCTCCAGATCCTGCTGGAAGGAGACCTTCTGCAGCCGCAGCTCCTCTTGATCCTCTTCCAGCTGGTCCATGTCCCGCTTCAGCTGAGCCTTCTCCATCTCCACTGCCTCCTGGGATGTCTGAAGGCTCTCCAGATCCTGCTGGAAGGAGACCTTCTGCAGCCGCAGCTCCTCTTGATCCTCTTCCAGCTGGTCCATGTCCCGCTTCACTTGAGCCTTCTCCATCTCCACTGCCTCCTGGGATGTCTGAAGGCTCTCCAGATCAATCTGGAAGGAGACCGACCTTCTGCAGCCGCAGCTCCTCTTGATCCTCTTCCAGCTGGTCCACGTCCCGCTTCACTTGAGCCTTCTCCATCTCCACTGCCTCCTGGGATGTCTGAAGGCTCTCCAGATCCTGCTGGAAGGAGACCTCCTGCAGCCGCAGCTCCTCTTGATCCCGTTTGAGCTGGTCCTTGTCCCGCTTCAGTTGAGCCTTCTCCATCTCCACTGCCTCCTGGGATGTCTGAAGGCTCTCCAGATCCTGCTGGAAGGAGACCTTCTGCAGCCGCACGTCCTCTTGATCCTGTTCCAGCTGGTCCTTGTCCCGCTTCAGTTGAGCCTTCTCCATCTCCACTGCCTTCTGGGATGTCTGAAGGCTCTCCAGATCCTGCTGGAAGGAGACCTTCTGCAGCCGCAGCTCCTCTTGATCCTGTCAGCTGGTCCATGTCCAGCTTCAATTGAGCCTTCTCCATCTCCACTGCCTTCTGGGATGTCTGAAGACTCTCCAGATCCTGCTGGAAGGAGACCTCCTGCAGCCGCAGCTCCTCTTGATCCTCTTCCAGCTGGTCCACGTCCCGCTTCACTTGAGCCTTCTCCATCTCCACTGCCTCCTGGGATGTCTGAAGGCTCTCCAGATCCTGCTGGAAGGAGACCTTCTGCAGCCGCACGTCCTCTTGATCCTGTTCCAGCTGGTCCATGTCCAGCTTCAGTTGAGCCTTCTCCATCTCCACTGCCTTCTGGGATGTCTGAAGGCTCTCCAGATCCTGCTGGAAGGAGACCTCCTGCAGCTGCAGCTCCTCTTGATCCCGTTTGAGCTGGTCCTTGTCCCGCTTCAGTTGAGCCTTCTCCATCTCCACTGCCTCCTGGGATGTCTGAAGGCTCTCCAGATCCTGCTGGAAGGAGACCTTCTGCAGCCGCACGTCCTCTTGATCCTGTTCCAGCTGGTCCATGTCCAGCTTCAATTGAGCCTTCTCCATCTCCACTGCCTTCTGGGATGTCTGAAGGCTCTCCAGGTCCTGCTGGAAGGAGACCTTCTGCAGCTGCAGCTCCTCTTGATCCTCTTCCAGCTGGTCCATGTCCCGCTTCACTTGAGCCTTCTCCATCTCCACTGCCTTCTGGGATGTCTGAAGGCTCTCCAGATCCTGCTGGAAGGAGACCTCCTGCAGCTGCAGCTCCTCTTGATCCCGTTTGAGCTGGTCCACGTCCCGCTTCACTTGAGCCTTCTCCATCTCCACTGCCTCCTGGGATGTCTGAAGGCTCTCCAGATCCTGCTGGAAGGAGACCTTCTACAGCCGCAGCTCCTCTTCATCCTCTTCCAGCTGGTCCACGTCCCGCTTCAATTGAGCCTTCTCCATCTCCACTGCCTCCTGGGATGTCTGAAGACTCTCCAGATCCTGCTGGAAGGAGACCTTTTGCAGCCGCAGCTCCTCTTGATCCTCTTCCAGCTGGTCCATGTCCCGCTTCAATTGAGCCTTCTCCATCTCCACTGCCTTCTGGGATGTCTGAAGGCTCTCCAGGTCCTGCTGGAAGGAGACCTTCTGCAGCCGCAGCTCCTCTTGATCCTGTTCCAGCTGGTCCATGTCCCGCTTCAGCTGAGCCTTCTCCATCTCCACTGCCTCCTGGGATGTCTGAAGGCTCTCCAGATCCTGCTGGAAGGAGACCTTCTGCAGCCGCAGCTCCTCTTGATCCTCTTCCAGCTGGTCCATGTCCCGCTTCAGTTGAGCCTTCTCCATCTCCACTGCCTCCTGGGATGTCTGAAGGCTCTCCAGATCCTGCTGGAAGGAGACCTTCTGCAGCCGCACCTCCTCTTGATCCTGTTCCAGCTGGTCCATGTCCCGCTTCAGTTGAGCCTTCTCCATCTCCACTGCCTCCTGGGATGTCTGAAGGCTCTCCAGATCCTGCTGGAAGGAGACCTTCTGCAGCCGCAGCTCCTCTTGATCCTCTTCCAGCTGGTCCACGTCCCGCTTCAGTTGAGCCTTCTCCATCTCCACTGCCTCCTGGGATGTCTGAAGGCTCTCCAGATCCTGCTGGAAGGAGACCTTCTGCAGCCGCACCTCCTCTTGATCCTTTTTAAGCTGGTCCATGTCCCGCTTCAGTTGAGCCTTCTCCATCTCCACTGCCTCCTGGGATGTCTGAAGACTCTCCAGATCCTGCTGGAAGGAGACCTTCTGCAGCCGCAGCTCCTCTTGATCCTGTTCCAGCTGGTCCATGTCCCGCTTCAGTTGAGCCTTCTCCATCTCCACTGCCTCCTGGGATGTCTGAAGACTCTCCAGATCCTGCTGGAAGGAGACCTTCTGCAGCCGCAGCTCCTCTTGATCCTCTTCCAGCTGGTCCATGTCCCGCTTCACTTGAGCCTTCTCCATCTCCACTGCCTTCTGGGATGTCTGAAGGCTCTCCAGATCCTGCTGGAAGGAGACCTTCTGCAGCCGCAGCTCCTCTTGATCCCGTTTGAGCTGGTCCTTGTCCCGCTTCAGTTGAGCCTTCTCCATCTCCACTGCCTCCTGGGATGTCTGAAGGCTCTCCAGATCCTGCTGGAAGGAGACCTTCTACAGCCGCAGCTCCTCTTCATCCTCTTCCAGGTGGTCCACGTCCCGCTTCAATTGAGCCTTCTCCATCTCCACTGCCTTCTGGGATGTCTGAAGGCTCTCCAGATCCTGCTGGAAGGAGACCTTCTGCAGCCGCACGTCCTCTTGATCCTCTTCCAGCTGGTCCATGTCCAGCTTCAATTGAGCCTTCTCCATCTCCACTGCCTTCTGGGATGTCTGAAGGCTCTCCAGGTCCTGCTGGAAGGAGACCTTCTGCAGCTCCTCTTGATCCTCTTCCAGCTGGTCCATGTCCCGCTTCAGTTGAGCCTTCTCCATCTCCACTGCCTCCTGGGATGTCTGAAGGCTCTCCAGATCCTGCTGGAAGGAGACCTCCTGCAGCTGCAGCTCCTCTTGATCCCGTTTGAGCTGGTCCTTGTCCCGCTTCAGTTGAGCCTTCTCCATCTCCACTGCCTCCTGGGATGTCTGAAGGCTCTCCAGATCCTGCTGGAAGGAGACCTTCTGCAGCCGCAGCTCCTCTTGATCCTGTTCCAGCTGGTCCATGTCCAGCTTCAATTGAGCCTTCTCCATCTCCACTGCCTCCTGGGATGTCTGAAGACTCTCCAGATAAATCTGGAAGGAGACCTTCTGCAGCCGCAGCTCCTCTTGATCCTGTTGCAGCTGGTCCATGTCCAGCTTCAGTTGAGCCTTCTCCATCTCCACTGCCTCCTGGGATGTCTGAAGGCTCTCCAGATCCTGCTGGAAGGAGACCTTCTGCAGCCGCAGCTCCTCTTGATCCTGTTCCAGCTGGTCCATGTCCCGCTTCAGCTGAGCCTTCTCCATCTCCACTGCCTCCTGGGATGTCTGAAGGCTCTCCAGATCAATCTGGAAGGAGACCTTCTGCAGCCGCACCTCCTCTTGATCCCGTTTGAGCTGGTCCATGTCCCGCTTCAGTTGAGCCTTCTCCATCTCCACTGCCTCCTGGGATGTCTGAAGGCTCTCCAGATCCTGCTGGAAGGAGACCTTCTGCAGCCGCAGCTCCTCTTGATCCTCTTCCAGCTGGTCCATGTCCCGCTTCAGTTGAGCCTTCTCCATCTCCACTGCCTCCTGGGATGTCTGAAGGCTCTCCAGATCCTGCTGGAAGGAGACGTTCTGCAGCCGCACCTCCTCTTGATCCTGTTCCAGCTGGTCCATGTCCCGCTTCAGTTGAGCCTTCTCCATCTCCACTGCCTCCTGGGATGTCTGAAGACTCTCCAGATCCTGCTGGAAGGAGACCTCCTGCAGCCGCAGCTCCTCTTGATCCTCTTCCAGCTGGTCCATGTCCCGCTTCAGTTGAGCCTTCTCCATCTCCACTGCCTCCTGGGATGTCTGAAGGCTCTCCAGATCCTGCTGGAAGGAGACGTTCTGCAGCCGCAGCTCCTCTTGATCCTGTTCCAGCTGGTCCACGTCCCGCTTCAGTTGAGCCTTCTCCATCTCCACTGCCTTCTGGGATGTACGAAGGCTCTCCAGATCCTGCTGGAAGGAGACCTTCTGCAGCCGCACCTCCTCTTGATCCTGTTCCAGCTGGTCCATGTCCAGCTTCAGTTGAGCCTTCTCCATCTCCACTGCCTCCTGGAATGTCTGAAGGCTCTCCAGATCAATCTGGAAGGAGACCTTCTGCAGCCGCAGCTCCTCTTGATCCTCTTCCAGCTGGTCCACGTCCCGCTTCAGTTGAGCCTTCTCCATCTCCACTGCCTTCTGGGATGTCTGAAGGCTCTCCAGATCCTGCTGGAAGGAGACCTCCTGCAGCTGCAGCTCCTCTTGATCCTGTTTGAGCTGGTCCATGTCCCGCTTCAGTTGAGCCTTCTCCATCTCCACTGCCTCCTGGGATGTCTGAAGACTCTCCAGATCAATCTGGAAGGAGACCTTCTGCAGCTGCAGCTCCTCTTGATCCCGTTTGAGCTGGTCCATGTCCAGCTTCTGTTGAGCCTTCTCCATCTCCACTGCCTTCTGGGATGTCTGAAGGCTCTCCAGATCCTGCTGGAAGGAGACATTCTGCAGCCGCAGCTCCTCTTGATCCTGTTTGAGCTGGTCCATGTCCCGCTTCAGTTGAGCCTTCTCCATCTCCACTGCCTCCTGGGATGTCTGAAGGCTCTCCAGATCCTGCTGGAAGGAGACCTCCTGCAGCTGCAGCTCCTCTTGATCCCGTTTGAGCTGGTCCTTGTCCCGCTTCAATTGAGCCTTCTCCATCTCCACTGCCTTCTGGGATGTCTGAAGGCTCTCCAGGTCCTGCTGGAAGGAGACCTCCTGCAGCTGCAGCTCCTCTTGATCCTGTTCCAGCTGGTCCATGTCCCGCTTCAGTTGAGCCTTCTCCATCTCCACTGCCTCCTGGGATGTACGAAGGCTCTCCAGATCCTGCTGGAAGGAGACCTTCTGCAGCCGCAGCTCCTCTTGATCCTCTTCCAGCTGGTCCACGTCCCGCTTCAGTTGAGCCTTCTCCATCTCCACTGCCTCCTGGGATGTCTGAAGGCTCTCCAGATCCTGCTGGAAGGAGACCTTCTGCAGCCGCACCTCCTCTTGATCCTTTTTAAGCTGGTCCATGTCCCGCTTCAGTTGAGCCTTCTCCATCTCCACTGCCTCCTGGGATGTCTGAAGACTCTCCAGATCCTGCTGGAAGGAGACCTTCTGCAGCCGCAGCTCCTCTTGATCCTGTTCCAGCTGGTCCATGTCCCGCTTCAGTTGAGCCTTCTCCATCTCCACTGCCTCCTGGGATGTCTGAAGGCTCTCCAGATCCTGCTGGAAGGAGACCTTCTGCAGCCGCAGCTCCTCTTGATCCTGTTGCAGCTGGTCCATGTCCAGCTTCAGTTGAGCCTTCTCCATCTCCACTGCCTCCTGGGATGTCTGAAGGCTCTCCAGATCCTGCTGGAAGGAGACCTTCTGCAGCCGCACGTCCTCTTGATCCTGTTCCAGCTGGTCCATGTCCAGCTTCAATTGAGCCTTCTCCATCTCCACTGCCTTCTGGGATGTCTGAAGGCTCTCCAGGTCCTGCTGGAAGGAGACCTTCTGCAGCCGCAGCTCCTCTTGATCCTCTTCCAGCTGGTCCATGTCCCGCTTCAGTTGAGCCTTCTCCATCTCCACTGCCTCCTGGGATGTCTGAAGGCTCTCCAGATCCTGCTGGAAGGAGACCTTCTGCAGCCGCAGCTCCTCTTGATCCTGTTGCAGCTGGTCCATGTCCAGCTTCAGTTGAGCCTTCTCCATCTCCACTGCCTCCTGGGATGTCTGAAGGCTCTCCAGATCCTGCTGGAAGGAGACCTTCTGCAGCCGCAGCTCCTCTTGATCCTCTTCCAGCTGGTCCATGTCCCGCTTCACTTGAGCCTTCTCCATCTCCACTGCCTTCTGGGATGTCTGAAGGCTCTCCAGATCCTGCTGGAAGGAGACCTTCTGCAGCCGCAGCTCCTCTTGATCCCGTTTGAGCTGGTCCTTGTCCCGCTTCAGTTGAGCCTTCTCCATCTCCACTGCCTCCTGGGATGTCTGAAGGCTCTCCAGATCCTGCTGGAAGGAGACCTTCTGCAGCCGCACGTCCTCTTGATCCTCTTCCAGCTGGTCCATGTCCAGCTTCAATTGAGCCTTCTCCATCTCCACTGCCTTCTGGGATGTCTGAAGGCTCTCCAGGTCCTGCTGGAAGGAGACCTTCTGCAGCTCCTCTTGATCCTCTTCCAGCTGGTCCATGTCCCGCTTCAGTTGAGCCTTCTCCATCTCCACTGCCTCCTGGGATGTCTGAAGGCTCTCCAGATCCTGCTGGAAGGAGACCTCCTGCAGCTGCAGCTCCTCTTGATCCCGTTTGAGCTGGTCCTTGTCCCGCTTCAGTTGAGCCTTCTCCATCTCCACTGCCTCCTGGGATGTCTGAAGGCTCTCCAGATCCTGCTGGAAGGAGACCTTCTGCAGCCGCAGCTCCTCTTGATCCTCTTCCAGCTGGTCCATGTCCCGCTTCACTTGAGCCTTCTCCATCTCCACTGCCTCCTGGGATGTCTGAAGGCTCTCCAGATCCTGCTGGAAGGAGACCTTCTGCAGCCGCAGCTCCTCTTGATCCTGTTCCAGCTGGTCCATGTCCAGCTTCAATTGAGCCTTCTCCATCTCCACTGCCTCCTGGGATGTCTGAAGACTCTCCAGATAAATCTGGAAGGAGACCTTCTGCAGCCGCAGCTCCTCTTGATCCTGTTGCAGCTGGTCCATGTCCAGCTTCAGTTGAGCCTTCTCCATCTCCACTGCCTCCTGGGATGTCTGAAGGCTCTCCAGATCCTGCTGGAAGGAGACCTTCTGCAGCCGCAGCTCCTCTTGATCCTGTTCCAGCTGGTCCATGTCCCGCTTCAGCTGAGCCTTCTCCATCTCCACTGCCTCCTGGGATGTCTGAAGGCTCTCCAGATCAATCTGGAAGGAGACCTTCTGCAGCCGCACCTCCTCTTGATCCCGTTTGAGCTGGTCCATGTCCCGCTTCAGTTGAGCCTTCTCCATCTCCACTGCCTCCTGGGATGTCTGAAGGCTCTCCAGATCCTGCTGGAAGGAGACCTCCTGCAGCTGCAGCTCCTCTTGATCCTCTTCCAGCTGGTCCACGTCCCGCTTCAGTTGAGCCTTCTCCATCTCCACTGCCTTCTGGGATGTCTGAAGGCTCTCCAGATCCTGCTGGAAGGAGACCTCCTGCAGCTGCAGCTCCTCTTGATCCTGTTTGAGCTGGTCCATGTCCCGCTTCAGTTGAGCCTTCTCCATCTCCACTGCCTCCTGGGATGTCTGAAGACTCTCCAGATCAATCTGGAAGGAGACCTTCTGCAGCCGCAGCTCCTCTTGATCCTGTTCCAGCTGGTCCATGTCCCGCTTCAATTGAGCCTTCTCCATCTCCACTGCCTTCTGGGATGTCTGAAGGCTCTCCAGGTCCTGCTGGAAGGAGACCTCCTGCAGCTGCAGCTCCTCTTGATCCTGTTCCAGCTGGTCCATGTCCCGCTTCAGTTGAGCCTTCTCCATCTCCACTGCCTCCTGGGATGTCTGAAGGCTCTCCAGATCCTGCTGGAAGGAGACCTTCTGCAGCCGCACCTCCTCTTGATCCTTTTTAAGCTGGTCCATGTCCCGCTTCAGTTGAGCCTTCTCCATCTCCACTGCCTCCTGGGATGTCTGAAGACTCTCCAGATCCTGCTGGAAGGAGACCTTCTGCAGCCGCAGCTCCTCTTGATCCTCTTCCAGCTGGTCCATGTCCCGCTTCAGTTGAGCCTTCTCCATCTCCACTGCCTCCTGGGATGTACGAAGGCTCTCCAGGTCCTGCTGGAAGGAGACCTTCTGCAGCTGCAGCTCCTTTTGATCCTCTTCCAGCTGGTCCACGTCCCGCTTCACTTGAGCCTTCTCCATCTCCACTGCCTCCTGGGATGTCTGAAGGCTCTCCAGATCCTGCTGGAAGGAGACCTTCTGCAGCCGCACCTCCTCTTGATCCTGTTCCAGCTGGTCCATGTCCAGCTTCAATTGAGCCTTCTCCATCTCCACTGCCTTCTGGGATGTACGAAGGCTCTCCAGATCCTGCTGGAAGGAGACCTCCTGCAGCCGCAGCTCCTCTTGATCCTGTTTGAGCTGGTCCATGTCCCGCTTCAGTTGAGCCTTCTCCATCTCCACTGCCTCCTGGGATGTCTGAAGGCTCTCCAGATCCTGCTGGAAGGAGACCTTCTGCAGCCGCACCTCCTCTTGATCCTCTTCCAGCTGGTCCATGTCCCGCTTCAGTTGAGCCTTCTCCATCTCCACTGCCTTCTGGGATGTACGAAGGCTCTCCAGATCCTGCTGGAAGGAGACCTTCTACAGCCGCAGCTCCTCTTCATCCTCTTCCAGCTGGTCCATGTCCCGCTTCAATTGAGCCTTCTCCATCTCCACTGCCTCCTGGGATGTCTGAAGACTCTCCAGATCCTGCTGGAAGGAGACCTTCTGCAGCCGCAGCTCCTCTTGATCCTGTTTGAGCTGGTCCATGTCCCGCTTCACTTGAGCCTTCTCCATCTCCACTGCCTTCTGGGATGTCTGAAGGCTCTCCAGATCCTGCTGGAAGGAGACCTCCTGCAGCTGCAGCTCCTCTTGATCCCGTTTGAGCTGGTCCACGTCCCGCTTCAGTTGAGCCTTCTCCATCTCCACTGCCTCCTGGGATGTCTGAAGGCTCTCCAGATCCTGCTGGAAGGAGACCTTCTGCAGCCGCACCTCCTCTTGATCCTCTTCCAGCTGGACCATGTCCCGCTTCAGTTGAGCCTTCTCCATCTCCACTGCCTACTGGGATGTCTGAAGACTCTCCAGATCAATCTGGAAGGAGACCTTCTGCAGCCGCACCTCCTCTTGATCCCGTTTGAGCTGGTCCATGTCCCGTTTCAGTTGAGCCTTCTCCATCTCCACTGCCTACTGGGATGTCTGAAGGCTCTCCAGATCAATCTGGAAGGAGACCTTCTGCAGCCGCAGCTCCTTTTGATCCTCTTCCAGCTGGTCCATGTCCCGCTTCAGTTGAGCCTTCTCCATCTCCACTGCCTTCTGGGATGTACGAAGGCTCTCCAGATCCTGCTGGAAGGAGACCTTCTGCAGCCGCAGCTCCTCTTGATCCTGTTCCAGCTGGTCCTTGTCCCACTTCAATTGAGCCTTCTCCATCTCCACTGCCTTCTGGGATGTACGAAGGCTCTCCAGATCCTGCTGGAAGGAGACCTCCTGCAGCCGCAGCTCCTCTTGATCCTGTTTGAGCTGGTCCATGTCCCGCTTCAGTTGAGCCTTCTCCATCTCCACTGCCTCCTGGGATGTCTGAAGGCTCTCCAGATCCTGCTGGAAGGAGACCTTCTGCAGCCGCACGTCCTCTTGATCCTGTTCCAGCTGGTCCATGTCCAGCTTCAATTGAGCCTTCTCCATCTCCACTGCCTTCTGGGATGTCTGAAGGCTCTCCAGATCCTGCTGGAAGGAGACCTTCTGCAGCCGCAGCTCCTCTTGATCCTGTCAGCTGGTCCATGTCCAGCTTCAATTGAGCCTTCTCCATCTCCACTGCCTTCTGGGATGTCTGAAGACTCTCCAGATCCTGCTGGAAGGAGACCTCCTGCAGCCGCAGCTCCTCTTGATCCTCTTCCAGCTGGTCCACGTCCCGCTTCACTTGAGCCTTCTCCATCTCCACTGCCTCCTGGGATGTCTGAAGGCTCTCCAGATCCTGCTGGAAGGAGACCTTCTGCAGCCGCACGTCCTCTTGATCCTGTTCCAGCTGGTCCATGTCCAGCTTCAGTTGAGCCTTCTCCATCTCCACTGCCTTCTGGGATGTCTGAAGGCTCTCCAGGTCCTGCTGGAAGGAGACCTTCTGCAGCTGCAGCTCCTCTTGATCCTCTTCCAGCTGGTCCACGTCCCGCTTCACTTGAGCCTTCTCCATCTCCACTGCCTCCTGGGATGTCTGAAGGCTCTCCAGATCCTGCTGGAAGGAGACCTCCTGCAGCTGCAGCTCCTCTTGATCCTGTTTGAGCTGGTCCATGTCCCGCTTCAGTTGAGCCTTCTCCATCTCCACTGCCTCCTGGGATGTCTGAAGGCTCTCCAGATCCTGCTGGAAGGAGACCTTCTGCAGCCGCACGTCCTCTTGATCCTGTTCCAGCTGGTCCATGTCCAGCTTCAATTGAGCCTTCTCCATCTCCACTGCCTTCTGGGATGTCTGAAGGCTCTCCAGGTCCTGCTGGAAGGAGACCTTCTGCAGCCGCAGCTCCTCTTGATCCTCTTCCAGCTGGTCCATGTCCCGCTTCACTTGAGCCTTCTCCATCTCCACTGCCTCCTGGGATGTCTGAAGGCTCTCCAGATCCTGCTGGAAGGAGACCTTCTGCAGCCGCAGCTCCTCTTGATCCTCTTCCAGCTGGTCCATGTCCCGCTTCAGTTGAGCCTTCTCCATCTCCACTGCCTTCTGGGATGTACGAAGGCTCTCCAGATCCTGCTGGAAGGAGACCTCCTGCAGCCGCAGCTCCTCTTGATCCTGTTTGAGCTGGTCCATGTCCCGCTTCAGTTGAGCCTTCTCCATCTCCACTGCCTCCTGGGATGTACGAAGGCTCTCCAGATCCTGCTGGAAGGAGACCTTCTACAGCCGCAGCTCCTCTTGATCCCGTTTGAGCTGGTCTATGCCCCGCTTCAGTTGAGCCTTCTCCATCTCCACTGCCTCCTGGGATGTCTGAAGGCTCTCCAGATCCTGCTGGAAGGAGACCTCCTGCAGCCGCAGCTCCTCTTGATCCCGTTTGAGCTGGTCCTTGTCCCGCTTCAGTTGAGCCTTCTCCATCTCCACTGCCTCCTGGGATGTCTGAAGGCTCTCCAGATCCTGCTGGAAGGAGACCTTCTGCAGCCGCACGTCCTCTTGATCCTGTTCCAGCTGGTCCTTGTCCCGCTTCAGTTGAGCCTTCTCCATCTCCACTGCCTCCTGGGATGTCTGAAGGCTCTCCAGATCCTGCTGGAAGGAGACCTTCTGCAGCCGCAGCTCCTCTTGATCCTGTCAGCTGGTCCATGTCCAGCTTCAATTGAGCCTTCTCCATCTCCACTGCCTTCTGGGATGTCTGAAGACTCTCCAGATCCTGCTGGAAGGAGACCTCCTGCAGCCGCAGCTCCTCTTGATCCTCTTCCAGCTGGTCCACGTCCCGCTTCACTTGAGCCTTCTCCATCTCCACTGCCTCCTGGGATGTCTGAAGGCTCTCCAGATCCTGCTGGAAGGAGACCTTCTGCAGCCGCACCTCCTCTTGATCCTGTTCCAGCTGGTCCATGTCCCGCTTCAGTTGAGCCTTCTCCATCTCCACTGCCTCCTGGGATGTCTGAAGGCTCTCCAGATCCTGCTGGAAGGAGACCTTCTGCAGCCGCACGTCCTCTTGATCCTGTTCCAGCTGGTCCATGTCCAGCTTCAATTGAGCCTTCTCCATCTCCACTGCCTTCTGGGATGTCTGAAGGCTCTCCAGGTCCTGCTGGAAGGAGACCTTCTGCAGCTGCAGCTCCTCTTGATCCTCTTCCAGCTGGTCCATGTCCCGCTTCAGTTGAGCCTTCTCCATCTCCACTGCCTCCTGGGATGTCTGAAGGCTCTCCAGATCCTCCTGGAAGGAGACCTTCTGCAACCGCAGCTCCTCTTGATCCTGTTCCAGCTGGTCCATGTCCAGCTTCAGCTGAGCCTTCTCCATCTCCACTGCCTCCTGGGATGTCTGAAGGCTCTCCAGATAAATCTGGAAGGAGACCTTCTGCAGCCGCAGCTCCTCTTGATCCTCTTCCAGTAGGTCCATGTCCCGCTTCACTTGAGCCTTCTCCATCTCCACTGCCTTCTGGGATGTCTGAAGGCTCTCCAGATCCTGCTGGAAGGAGACCTCCTGCAGCCGCAGCTCCTCTTGATCCCGTTTGAGCTGGTCCTTGTCCCGCTTCAGTTGAGCCTTCTCCATCTCCACTGCCTCCTGGGATGTCTGAAGGCTCTCCAGATCCCGCTGGAAGGAGACCTTCTGCAGCCGCACCTCCTCTTGATCCTGTTCCAGCTGGTCCATGTCCCGCTTCAGCTGAGCCTTCTCCATCTCCACTGCCTCCTGGGATGTACGAAGGCTCTCCAGATCCTGCTGGAAGGAGACCTTCTGCAGCCGCAGCTCCTCTTGATCCTCTTCCAGCTGGTCCACGTCCCGCTTCACTTGAGCCTTCTCCATCTCCACTGCTTCCTGGGATGTCTGAAGGCTCTCCAGATCCTGCTGGAAGGAGACCTTCTGCAGCCGCAGCTCCTCTTGATCCTGTTTGAGCTGGTCCATGCCCCGCTTCAGCTGAGCCTTCTCCATCTCCACTGCCTCCTGGGATGTCTGAAGGCTCTCCAGATCCTGCTGGAAGGAGACCTTCTGCAGCCGCAGCTCCTCTTGATCCTCTTCCAGCTGGACCATGTCCCGCTTCAGTTGAGCCTTCTCCATCTCCACTGCCTTCTGGGATGTCTGAAGGCTCTCCAGATCCTGCTGGAAGGAGACCTTCTGCAGCCGCAGCTCCTCTTGATCCTCTTCCAGCTGGACCATGTCCCGCTTCAGTTGAGCCTTCTCCATCTCCACTGCCTCCTGGGATGTCTGAAGGCTCTCCAGATCAATCTGGAAGGAGACCTTCTGCAGCCGCACCTCCTCTTGATCCCGTTTGAGCTGGTCCATGTCCCGCTTCAGTTGAGCCTTCTCCATCTCCACTGCCTCCTGGGATGTCTGAAGGCTCTCCAGATCCTGCTGGAAGGAGACCTTCTACAGCCGCACGTCCTCTTGATCCTCTTCCAGCTGGTCCATGTCCAGCTTCAATTGAGCCTTCTCCATCTCCACTGCCTTCTGGGATGTCTGAAGGCTCTCCAGGTCCTGCTGGAAGGAGACCTTCTGCAGCTCCTCTTGATCCTCTTCCAGCTGGTCCATGTCCCGCTTCAGTTGAGCCTTCTCCATCTCCACTGCCTCCTGGGATGTCTGAAGGCTCTCCAGATCCTGCTGGAAGGAGACCTTCTGCAGCCGCACCTCCTCTTGATCCCGTTTGAGCTGGTCCATGTCCCGCTTCAGTTGAGCCTTCTCCATCTCCACTGCCTCCTGGGATGTCTGAAGGCTCTCCAGATCCTGCTGGAAGGAGACCTTCTGCAGCCGCAGCTCCTCTTGATCCTGTTCCAGCTGGTCCATGTCCAGCTTCAATTGAGCCTTCTCCATCTCCACTGCCTCCTGGGATGTCTGAAGACTCTCCAGATAAATCTGGAAGGAGACCTTCTGCAGCCGCAGCTCCTCTTGATCCTGTTGCAGCTGGTCCATGTCCAGCTTCAGTTGAGCCTTCTCCATCTCCACTGCCTCCTTGGATGTACGAAGGCTCTCCAGGTCCTGCTGGAAGGAGACCTTCTGCAGCCGCACCTCCTCTTGATCCTCTTCCAGCTGGTCCACGTCCCGCTTCAGTTGAGCCTTCTCCATCTCCACTGCCTTCTGGGATGTCTGAAGGCTCTCCAGATCCTGCTGGAAGGAGACCTCCTGCAGCCGCAGCTCCTCTTGATCCCGTTTGAGCTGGTCCATGTCCCGCTTCAGTTGAGCCTTCTCCATCTCCACTGCCTTCTGGGATGTCTGAAGGCTCTCCAGATCAATCTGGAAGGAGACCTTCTGCAGCCGCAGCTCCTCTTGATCCTGTTTGAGCTGGTCCATGTCCAGCTTCAGTTGAGCCTTCTCCATCTCCACTGCCTCCTGGGATGTCTGAAGGCTCTCCAGATCCTGCTGGAAGGAGACCTTCTGCAGCCGCAGCTCCTCTTGATCCTGTTCCAGCTGGTCCATGTCCCGCTTCACTTGAGCCTTCTCCATCTCCACTGCCTCCTGGGATGTCTGAAGGCTCTCCAGATCCTGCTGGAAGGAGACCTTCTGCAGCTGCAGCTCCTCTTGATCCTGTTTGAGCTGGTCCATGTCCCGCTTCACTTGAGCCTTCTCCATCTCCACTGCCTCCTGGGATGTCTGAAGGCTCTCCAGATCCTGCTGGAAGGAGACCTCCTGCAGCTGCAGCTCCTCTTGATCCCGTTAGAGCTGGTCCTTGTCCCGCTTCAGTTGAGCCTTCTCCATCTCCACTGCCTCCTGGGATGTCTGAAGACTCTCCAGATCCTGCTGGAAGGAGACCTTCTGCAGCCGCAGCTCCTCTTGATCCTCTTCCAGCTGGTCCACGTCCCGCTTCAGTTGAGCCTTCTCCATCTCCACTGCCTCCTGGGATGTCTGAAGGCTCTCCAGATCCTGCTGGAAGGAGACCTTCTGCAGCCGCACCTCCTCTTGATCCTTTTTAAGCTGGTCCATGTCCCGCTTCAGTTGAGCCTTCTCCATCTCCACTGCCTCCTGGGATGTCTGAAGACTCTCCAGATCCTGCTGGAAGGAGACCTTCTGCAGCCGCAGCTCCTCTTGATCCTGTTCCAGCTGGTCCATGTCCAGCTTCAGCTGAGCCTTCTCCATCTCCACTGCCTCCTGGGATGTCTGAAGGCTCTCCAGATCCTGCTGGAAGGAGACCTTCTGCAGCCGCACCTCCTCTTGATCCTCTTCCAGCTGGTCCATGTCCCGCTTCAGCTGAGCCTTCTCCATCTCCACTGCCTCCTGGGATGTCTGAAGGCTCTCCAGATCAATCTGGAAGGAGACCTTCTGCAGCCGCACCTCCTCTTGATCCCGTTTGAGCTGGTCCATGTCCCGCTTCAGTTGAGCCTTCTCCATCTCCACTGCCTTCTGGGATGTCTGAAGGCTCTCCAGATCCTGCTGGAAGGAGACCTTCTGCAGCCGCACGTCCTCTTGATCCTGTTCCAGCTGGTCCATGTCCAGCTTCAATTGAGCCTTCTCCATCTCCACTGCCTTCTGGGATGTCTGAAGGCTCTCCAGGTCCTGCTGGAAGGAGACCTTCTGCAGCTGCAGCTCCTCTTGATCCTCTTCCAGCTGGTCCATGTCCCGCTTCACTTGAGCCTTCTCCATCTCCACTGCCTCCTGGGATGTCTGAAGGCTCTCCAGATCCTGCTGGAAGGAGACCTTCTGCAGCCGCACGTCCTCTTGATCCTGTTCCAGCTGGTCCATGTCCAGCTTCAATTGAGCCTTCTCCATCTCCACTGCCTTCTGGGATGTCTGAAGGCTCTCCAGGTCCTGCTGGAAGGAGACCTTCTGCAGCTGCAGCTCCTCTTGATCCTCTTCCAGCTGGTCCATGTCCCGCTTCAGCTGAGCCTTCTCCATCTCCACTGCCTCCTGGGATGTCTGAAGGCTCTCCAGATCCTGCTGGAAGGAGACCTTCTGCAGCCGCAGCTCCTCTTGATCCTCTTCCAGCTGGTCCATGTCCCGCTTCACTTGAGCCTTCTCCATCTCCACTGCCTTCTGGGATGTCTGAAGGCTCTCCAGATCCTGCTGGAAGGAGACCTTCTGCAGCCGCAGCTCCTCTTGATCCCGTTTGAGCTGGTCCTTGTCCCGCTTCAGTTCAGCCTTCTCCATCTCCACTGCCTTCTGGGATTTCTGAAGGCTCTCCAGATCCTGCTGGAAGGAGACCTTCTGCAGCCGCAGCTCCTCTTGATCCTCTTCCAGCTGGACCATGTCCCGCTTCAGTTGAGCCTTCTCCATCTCCACTGCCTCCTGGGATGTCTGAAGACTCTCCAGATCAATCTGGAAGGAGACCTTCTGCAGCCGCACCTCCTCTTGATCCCGTTTGAGCTGGTCCATGTCCCGCTTCAGTTGAGCCTTCTCCATCTCCACTGCCTTCTGGGATGTCTGAAGGCTCTCCAGATCCTGCTGGAAGGAGACCTTCTGCAGCCGCACGTCCTCTTGATCCTCTTCCAGCTGGTCCATGTCCAGCTTCAATTGAGCCTTCTCCATCTCCACTGCCTTCTGGGATGTCTGAAGGCTCTCCAGGTCCTGCTGGAAGGAGACCTTCTGCAGCTCCTCTTGATCCTGTTCCAGCTGGTCCATGTCCAGCTTCAGTTGAGCCTTCTCCATCTCCACTGCCTCCTGGGATGTCTGAAGGCTCTCCAGATCCTGCTGGAAGGAGACCTCCTGCAGCTGCAGCTCCTCTTGATCCCGTTTGAGCTGGTCCTTGTCCCGCTTCAGTTGAGCCTTCTCCATCTCCACTGCCTCCTGGGATGTCTGAAGGCTCTCCAGATCCTGCTGGAAGGAGACCTTCTGCAGCCGCAGCTCCTCTTGATCCTCTTCCAGCTGGTCCATGTCCCGCTTCACTTGAGCCTTCTCCATCTCCACTGCCTCCTGGGATGTCTGAAGGCTCTCCAGATCCTGCTGGAAGGAGACCTTCTGCAGCCGCAGCTCCTCTTGATCCTGTTCCAGCTGGTCCATGTCCAGCTTCAATTGAGCCTTCTCCATCTCCACTGCCTCCTGGGATGTCTGAAGACTCTCCAGATAAATCTGGAAGGAGACCTTCTGCAGCCGCAGCTCCTCTTGATCCTGTTGTAGCTGGTCCATGTCCAGCTTCAGTTGAGCCTTCTCCATCTCCACTGCCTCCTGGGATGTCTGAAGGCTCTCCAGATCCTGCTGGAAGGAGACCTTCTGCAGCCGCACCTCCTCTTGATCCTCTTCCAGCTGGTCCACGTCCCGCTTCAATTGAGCCTTCTCCATCTCCACTGCCTCCTGGGATGTCTGAAGGCTCTCCAGATCCTGCTGGAAGGAGACCTTCTGCAGCCGCACCTCCTCTTGATCCTCTTCCAGCTGGTCCACGTCCCGCTTCAATTGAGCCTTCTCCATCTCCACTGCCTCCTGGGATGTCTGAAGACTCTCCAGATCCTGCTGGAAGGAGACCTTCTGCAGCCGCAGCTCCTCTTGATCCTGTTCCAGCTGGTCCATGTCCCGCTTCAGCTGAGCCTTCTCCATCTCCACTGCCTCCTGGGATGTCTGAAGGCTCTCCAGATCCTGCTGGAAGGAGACCTTCTGCAGCCGCACCTCCTCTTGATCCTTTTTAAGCTGGTCCATGTCCCGCTTCAGTTGAGCCTTCTCCATCTCCACTGCCTCCTGGGATGTCTGAAGGCTCTCCAGATCAATCTGGAAGGAGACCTTCTGCAGCCGCAGCTCCTCTTGATCCCGTTTGAGCTGGTCCATGTCCCGCTTCAGTTGAGCCTTCTCCATCTCCACTGCCTCCTGGGATGTCTGAAGGCTCTCCAGATCCTGCTGGAAGGAGACCTTCTGCAGCCGCAGCTCCTCTTGATCCTCTTCCAGCTGGTCCATGTCCCGCTTCACTTGAGCCTTCTCCATCTCCACTGCCTCCTGGGATGTCTGAAGGCTCTCCAGATCCTGCTGGAAGGAGACCTTCTGCAGCCGCAGCTCCTCTTGATCCTCTTCCTGCTGGTCCATGTCCCGCTTCAGTTGAGCCTTCTCCATCTCCACTGCCTCCTGAAATGTCTGAAGGCTCTCCAGATCCTGCTGGAAGGAGACCTTCTGCAGCCGCACCTCCTCTTGATCCTGTTCCAGCTGGTCCATGTCCCGCTTCAGTTGAGCCTTCTCCATCTCCACTGCCTCCTGGGATGTCTGAAGACTCTCCAGATCCTGCTGGAAGGAGACCTCCTGCAGCCGCAGCTCCTCTTGATCCCGTTTGAGCTGGTCCATGTCCCGCTTCAGTTGAGCCTTCTCCATCTCCACTGCCTCCTGGGATGTCTGAAGGCTCTCCAGATAAATCTGGAATGAGACCTTCTGCAGCCGCAGCTCCTCTTGATCCCGTTTGAGCTGGTCCATGTCCAGCTTCAGTTGAGCCTTCTCCATCTCCACTGCCTTCTGGGATGTCTGAAGGCTCTCCAGATCCTGCTGGAAGGAGACCTCCTGCAGCTGCAGCTCCTCTTGATCCTGTTTGAGCTGGTCCATGTCCCGCTTCAGTTGAGCCTTCTCCATCTCCACTGCCTCCTGGGATGTCTGAAGACTCTCCAGATCAATCTGGAAGGAGACCTTCTGCAGCCGCAGCTCCTCTTGATCCTCTTCCAGCTGGTCCACGTCCCGCTTCAGTTGAGCCTTCTCCATCTCCACTGCCTTCTGGGATGTCTGAAGGCTCTCCAGATCCTGCTGGAAGGAGACCTTCTGCAGCCGCACCTCCTCTTGATCCTCTTCCAGCTGGTCCACGTCCCGCTTCAATTGAGCCTTCTCCATCTCCACTGCCTCCTGGGATGTCTGAAGGCTCTCCAGATCCTGCTGGAAGGAGACCTTCAGCAGCCGCACCTCCTCTTGATCCTGTTCCAGCTGGTCCATGTCCCGCTTCAGTTGAGCCTTCTCCATCTCCACTGCCTTCTGGGATGTCTGAAGGCTCTCCAGATCCTGCTGGAAGGAGACCTTCTGCAGCCGCAGCTCCTCTTGATCCTGTTTGAGCTGGTCCATGTCCCGCTTCACTTGAGCCTTCTCCATCTCCACTGCCTCCTGGGATGTCTGAAGACTCTCCAGATCCTGCTGGAAGGAGACCTCCTGCAGCTGCAGCTCCTCTTGATCCCGTTTGAGCTGGTCCTTGTCCCGCTTCAGTTGAGCCTTCTCCATCTCCACTGCCTCCTGGGATGTCTGAAGGCTCTCCAGATCCTGCTGGAAGGAGACCTCCTGCAGCCGCACCTCCTCTTGATCCTGTTTGAGCTGGTCCATGTCCCGCTTCACTTGAGCCTTCTCCATCTCCACTGCCTCCTGGGATGTCTGAAGACTCTCCAGATCCTGCTGGAAGGAGACCTTCTGCAGCCGCAGCTCCTCTTGATCCTGTTCCAGCTGGTCCATGTCCCGCTTCAATTGAGCCTTCTCCATCTCCACTGCCTTCTGGGATGTCTGAAGGCTCTCCAGGTCCTGCTGGAAGGAGACCTTCTGCAGCCGCACCTCCTCTTGATCCCGTTTGAGCTGGTCCATGTCCCGCTTCAGTTGAGCCTTCTCCATCTCCACTGCCTCCTGGGATGTCTGAAGGCTCTCCAGATCCTGCTGGAAGGAGACCTTCTGCAGCCGCAGCTCCTCTTGATCCTCTTCCAGCTGGTCCATGTCCCGCTTCAGTTGAGCCTTCTCCATCTCCACTGCCTCCTGGGATGTCTGAAGACTCTCCAGATAAATCTGGAAGGAGACCTTCTGCAGCCGCAGCTCCTCTTGATCCTGTTGCAGCTGGTCCATGTCCAGCTTCAGTTGAGCCTTCTCCATCTCCACTGCCTCCTGGGATGTACGAAGGCTCTCCAGATCCTGCTGGAAGGAGACCTTCTGCAGCCGCAGCTCCTCTTGATCCTGTTCCAGCTGGTTCATGTCCCGCTTCAGTTGAGCCTTCTCCATCTCCACTGCCTCCTGGGATGTCTGAAGACTCTCCAGATCCTGCTGGAAGGAGACGTTCTGCAGCCGCACCTCCTCTTGATCCTCTTCCAGCTGGTCCATGTCCCGCTTCAGTTGAGCCTTCTCCATCTCCACTGCCTCCTGGGATGTCTGAAGACTCTCCAGATAAATCTGGAAGGAGACCTTCTGCAGCCGCAGCTCCTCTTGATCCTGTTGCAGCTGGTCCATGTCCAGCTTCAGTTGAGCCTTCTCCATCTCCACTGCCTCCTGGGATGTCTGAAGGCTCTCCAGATCCTGCTGGAAGGAGACCTTCTGCAGCCGCAGCTCCTCTTGATCCTGTTGCAGCTGATCCATGTCCCGCTTCAGTTGAGCCTTCTCCATCTCCACTGCCTCCTGGGATGTCTGAAGACTCTCCAGATCCTGCTGGAAGGAGACCTTCTGCAGCCGCAGCTCCTCTTGATCCTGTTCCAGCTGGTCCATGTCCCGCTTCAGTTGAGCCTTCTCCATCTCCACTGCCTCCTGGGATGTCTGAAGGCTCTCCAGATCCTGCTGGAAGGAGACCTTCTGCAGCCGCACCTCCTCTTGATCCTGTTCCAGCTGGTCCATGTCCCGCTTCAGCTGAGCCTTCTCCATCTCCACTGCCTCCTGGGATGTCTGAAGGCTCTCCAGATCAATCTGGAAGGAGACCTTCTGCAGCCGCACCTCCTCTTGATCCCGTTTGAGCTGGTCCATGTCCCGCTTCAGTTGAGCCTTCTCCATCTCCACTGCCTTCTGGGATGTCTGAAGGCTCTCCAGATCCTGCTGGAAGGAGACCTTCTGCAGCCGCACGTCCTCTTGATCCTGTTCCAGCTGGTCCATGTCCAGCTTCAATTGAGCCTTCTCCATCTCCACTGCCTTCTGGGATGTCTGAAGGCTCTCCAGGTCCTGCTGGAAGGAGACCTTCTGCAGCTGCAGCTCCTCTTGATCCTCTTCCAGCTGGTCCATGTCCCGCTTCACTTGAGCCTTCTCCATCTCCACTGCCTCCTGGGATGTCTGAAGGCTCTCCAGATCCTGCTGGAAGGAGACCTTCTGCAGCCGCACGTCCTCTTGATCCTGTTCCAGCTGGTCCATGTCCAGCTTCAATTGAGCCTTCTCCATCTCCACTGCCTTCTGGGATGTCTGAAGGCTCTCCAGGTCCTGCTGGAAGGAGACCTTCTGCAGCTGCAGCTCCTCTTGATCCTCTTCCAGCTGGTCCATGTCCCGCTTCAGCTGAGCCTTCTCCATCTCCACTGCCTCCTGGGATGTCTGAAGGCTCTCCAGATCCTGCTGGAAGGAGACCTTCTGCAGCCGCAGCTCCTCTTGATCCTCTTCCAGCTGGTCCATGTCCCGCTTCACTTGAGCCTTCTCCATCTCCACTGCCTTCTGGGATGTCTGAAGGCTCTCCAGATCCTGCTGGAAGGAGACCTTCTGCAGCCGCAGCTCCTCTTGATCCCGTTTGAGCTGGTCCTTGTCCCGCTTCAGTTCAGCCTTCTCCATCTCCACTGCCTTCTGGGATTTCTGAAGGCTCTCCAGATCCTGCTGGAAGGAGACCTTCTGCAGCCGCAGCTCCTCTTGATCCTCTTCCAGCTGGACCATGTCCCGCTTCAGTTGAGCCTTCTCCATCTCCACTGCCTCCTGGGATGTCTGAAGACTCTCCAGATCAATCTGGAAGGAGACCTTCTGCAGCCGCACCTCCTCTTGATCCCGTTTGAGCTGGTCCATGTCCCGCTTCAGTTGAGCCTTCTCCATCTCCACTGCCTTCTGGGATGTCTGAAGGCTCTCCAGATCCTGCTGGAAGGAGACCTTCTGCAGCCGCACGTCCTCTTGATCCTCTTCCAGCTGGTCCATGTCCAGCTTCAATTGAGCCTTCTCCATCTCCACTGCCTTCTGGGATGTCTGAAGGCTCTCCAGGTCCTGCTGGAAGGAGACCTTCTGCAGCTCCTCTTGATCCTGTTCCAGCTGGTCCATGTCCAGCTTCAGTTGAGCCTTCTCCATCTCCACTGCCTCCTGGGATGTCTGAAGGCTCTCCAGATCCTGCTGGAAGGAGACCTCCTGCAGCTGCAGCTCCTCTTGATCCCGTTTGAGCTGGTCCTTGTCCCGCTTCAGTTGAGCCTTCTCCATCTCCACTGCCTCCTGGGATGTCTGAAGGCTCTCCAGATCCTGCTGGAAGGAGACCTTCTGCAGCCGCAGCTCCTCTTGATCCTCTTCCAGCTGGTCCATGTCCCGCTTCACTTGAGCCTTCTCCATCTCCACTGCCTCCTGGGATGTCTGAAGGCTCTCCAGATCCTGCTGGAAGGAGACCTTCTGCAGCCGCAGCTCCTCTTGATCCTGTTCCAGCTGGTCCATGTCCAGCTTCAATTGAGCCTTCTCCATCTCCACTGCCTCCTGGGATGTCTGAAGACTCTCCAGATAAATCTGGAAGGAGACCTTCTGCAGCCGCAGCTCCTCTTGATCCTGTTGTAGCTGGTCCATGTCCAGCTTCAGTTGAGCCTTCTCCATCTCCACTGCCTCCTGGGATGTCTGAAGGCTCTCCAGATCCTGCTGGAAGGAGACCTTCTGCAGCCGCACCTCCTCTTGATCCTCTTCCAGCTGGTCCACGTCCCGCTTCAATTGAGCCTTCTCCATCTCCACTGCCTCCTGGGATGTCTGAAGGCTCTCCAGATCCTGCTGGAAGGAGACCTTCTGCAGCCGCACCTCCTCTTGATCCTCTTCCAGCTGGTCCACGTCCCGCTTCAATTGAGCCTTCTCCATCTCCACTGCCTCCTGGGATGTCTGAAGGCTCTCCAGATCCTGCTGGAAGGAGACCTTCTGCAGCCGCAGCTCCTCTTGATCCTCTTCCAGCTGGTCCATGTCCCGCTTCAGTTGAGCCTTCTCCATCTCCACTGCCTCCTGGGATGTCTGAAGGCTCTCCAGATCCTGCTGGAAGGAGACCTTCTGCAGCCGCAGCTCCTCTTGATCCTGTTCCAGCTGGTCCATGTCCCGCTTCAGCTGAGCCTTCTCCATCTCCACTGCCTCCTGGGATGTCTGAAGGCTCTCCAGATCCTGCTGGAAGGAGACCTTCTGCAGCCGCACCTCCTCTTGATCCTTTTTAAGCTGGTCCATGTCCCGCTTCAGTTGAGCCTTCTCCATCTCCACTGCCTCCTGGGATGTCTGAAGGCTCTCCAGATCAATCTGGAAGGAGACCTTCTGCAGCCGCAGCTCCTCTTGATCCCGTTTGAGCTGGTCCATGTCCCGCTTCAGTTGAGCCTTCTCCATCTCCACTGCCTCCTGGGATGTCTGAAGGCTCTCCAGATCCTGCTGGAAGGAGACCTTCTGCAGCCGCAGCTCCTCTTGATCCTCTTCCTGCTGGTCCATGTCCCGCTTCAGTTGAGCCTTCTCCATCTCCACTGCCTCCTGAAATGTCTGAAGGCTCTCCAGATCCTGCTGGAAGGAGACCTTCTGCAGCCGCACCTCCTCTTGATCCTGTTCCAGCTGGTCCATGTCCCGCTTCAGTTGAGCCTTCTCCATCTCCACTGCCTCCTGGGATGTCTGAAGACTCTCCAGATCCTGCTGGAAGGAGACCTCCTGCAGCCGCAGCTCCTCTTGATCCCGTTTGAGCTGGTCCATGTCCCGCTTCAGTTGAGCCTTCTCCATCTCCACTGCCTCCTGGGATGTCTGAAGACTCTCCAGATAAATCTGGAAGGAGACCTTCTGCAGCCGCAGCTCCTCTTGATCCCGTTTGAGCTGGTCCATGTCCAGCTTCAGTTGAGCCTTCTCCATCTCCACTGCCTCCTGGGATGTCTGAAGGCTCTCCAGATCCTGCTGGAAGGAGACCTTCTGCAGCCGCACCTCCTCTTGATCCTGTTCCAGCTGGTCCATGTCCAGCTTCAGTTGAGCCTTCTCCATCTCCACTGCCTCCTGGAATGTCTGAAGGCTCTCCAGATCAATCTGGAAGGAGACCTTCTGCAGCCGCAGCTCCTCTTGATCCTCTTCCAGCTGGTCCACGTCCCGCTTCAGTTGAGCCTTCTCCATCTCCACTGCCTTCTGGGATGTCTGAAGGCTCTCCAGATCCTGCTGGAAGGAGACCTCCTGCAGCTGCAGCTCCTCTTGATCCTGTTTGAGCTGGTCCATGTCCCGCTTCAGTTGAGCCTTCTCCATCTCCACTGCCTCCTGGGATGTCTGAAGACTCTCCAGATCAATCTGGAAGGAGACCTTCTGCAGCCGCAGCTCCTCTTGATCCTCTTCCAGCTGGTCCACGTCCCGCTTCAGTTGAGCCTTCTCCATCTCCACTGCCTTCTGGGATGTCTGAAGGCTCTCCAGATCCTGCTGGAAGGAGACCTTCTGCAGCCGCACCTCCTCTTGATCCTCTTCCAGCTGGTCCACGTCCCGCTTCAATTGAGCCTTCTCCATCTCCACTGCCTCCTGGGATGTCTGAAGGCTCTCCAGATCCTGCTGGAAGGAGACCTTCTGCAGCCGCAGCTCCTCTTGATCCTGTTTGAGCTGGTCCATGTCCCGCTTCACTTGAGCCTTCTCCATCTCCACTGCCTCCTGGGATGTCTGAAGACTCTCCAGATCCTGCTGGAAGGAGACCTCCTGCAGCTGCAGCTCCTCTTGATCCCGTTTGAGCTGGTCCTTGTCCCGCTTCAGTTGAGCCTTCTCCATCTCCACTGCCTCCTGGGATGTCTGAAGGCTCTCCAGATCCTGCTGGAAGGAGACCTTCTACAGCCGCAGCTCCTCTTCATCCTCTTCCAGCTGGTCCACGTCCCGCTTCAATTGAGCCTTCTCCATCTCCACTGCCTCCTGGGATGTCTGAAGGCTCTCCAGATCCTGCTGGAAGGAGACCTCCTGCAGCCGCACCTCCTCTTGATCCTGTTTGAGCTGGTCCATGTCCCGCTTCACTTGAGCCTTCTCCATCTCCACTGCCTCCTGGGATGTCTGAAGACTCTCCAGATCCTGCTGGAAGGAGACCTTCTGCAGCCGCAGCTCCTCTTGATCCTGTTCCAGCTGGTCCATGTCCCGCTTCAATTGAGCCTTCTCCATCTCCACTGCCTTCTGGGATGTCTGAAGGCTCTCCAGGTCCTGCTGGAAGGAGACCTTCTGCAGCCGCACCTCCTCTTGATCCCGTTTGAGCTGGTCCATGTCCCGCTTCAGTTGAGCCTTCTCCATCTCCACTGCCTCCTGGGATGTCTGAAGGCTCTCCAGATCCTGCTGGAAGGAGACCTTCTGCAGCCGCAGCTCCTCTTGATCCTCTTCCAGCTGGTCCATGTCCCGCTTCAGTTGAGCCTTCTCCATCTCCACTGCCTCCTGGGATGTCTGAAGACTCTCCAGATAAATCTGGAAGGAGACCTTCTGCAGCCGCAGCTCCTCTTGATCCTGTTGCAGCTGGTCCATGTCCAGCTTCAGTTGAGCCTTCTCCATCTCCACTGCCTCCTGGGATGTACGAAGGCTCTCCAGATCCTGCTGGAAGGAGACCTTCTGCAGCCGCACCTCCTCTTGATCCTCTTCCAGCTGGTCCACGTCCCGCTTCAATTGAGCCTTCTCCATCTCCACTGCCTCCTGGGATGTCTGAAGGCTCTCCAGATCCTGCTGGAAGGAGACCTTCTGCAGCCGCACCTCCTCTTGATCCTTTTTAAGCTGGTCCATGTCCCGCTTCAGTTGAGCCTTCTCCATCTCCACTGCCTCCTGGGATGTCTGAAGGCTCTCCAGATCAATCTGGAAGGAGACCTTCTGCAGCCGCAGCTCCTCTTGATCCTGTTGCAGCTGATCCATGTCCCGCTTCAGTTGAGCCTTCTCCATCTCCACTGCCTCCTGGGATGTCTGAAGACTCTCCAGATCCTGCTGGAAGGAGACCTTCTGCAGCCGCAGCTCCTCTTGATCCTCTTCCAGCTGGTCCATGTCCCGCTTCAGTTGAGCCTTCTCCATCTCCACTGCCTCCTGGGATGTCTGAAGGCTCTCCAGATCCTGCTGGAAGGAGACCTTCTGCAGCCGCAGCTCCTCTTGATCCTCTTCCAGCTGGTCCATGTCCCGCTTCAGTTGAGCCTTCTCCATCTCCACTGCCTCCTGGGATGTACGAAGGCTCTCCAGATCCTGCTGGAAGGAGACCTTCTGCAGCCGCAGCTCCTCTTGATCCTCTTCCAGCTGGTCCACGTCCCGCTTCAATTGAGCCTTCTCCATCTCCACTGCTTCCTGGGATGTCTGAAGACTCTCCAGATCCTGCTGGAAGGAGACCTTCTGCAGCCGCAGCTCCTCTTGATCCTCTTCCAGCTGGTCCATGTCCCGCTTCAGTTGAGCCTTCTCCATCTCCACTGCCTCCTGGGATGTCTGAAGGCTCTCCAGATCCTGCTGGAAGGAGACCTTCTGCAGCCGCAGCTCCTCTTGATCCTCTTCCAGCTGGTCCATGTCCCGCTTCAATTGAGCCTTCTCCATCTCCACTGCCTCCTGGGATGTCTGAAGGCTCTCCAGATCCCGCTGGAAGGAGACCTTCTGCAGCCGCACCTCCTCTTGATCCTGTTTGAGCTGGTCCATGTCCCGCTTCAGTTGAGCCTTCTCCATCTCCACTGCCTTCTGGGATGTACGAAGGCTCTCCAGATCCTGCTGGAAGGAGACCTTCTGCAGCCGCAGCTCCTCTTGATCCTGTTCCAGCTGGTCCATGTCCAGCTTCAGTTGAGCCTTCTCCATCTCCACTGCCTCCTGGAATGTCTGAAGGCTCTCCAGATCCTGCTGGAAGGAGACCTTCTGCAGCCGCACCTCCTCTTGATCCTGTTCCAGCTGGTCCACGTCCCGCTTCAGTTGAGCCTTCTCCATCTCCACTGCTTCCTGGGATGTCTGAAGGCTCTCCAGATCCTGCTGGAAGGAGACCTTCTGCAGCCGCAGCTCCTCTTGATCCTCTTCCAGCTGGTCCACGTCCCGCTTCAGTTGAGCCTTCTCCATCTCCAGTGCCTCCTGGGATGTCTGAAGGCTCTCCAGATCCTGCTGGAAGGAGACCTCCTGCAGCTGCAGCTCCTCTTGATCCTGTTTGAGCTGGTCCATGTCCCGCTTCAGTTGAGCCTTCTCCATCTCCACTGCCTCCTGGGATGTCTGAAGACTCTCCAGATCAATCTGGAAGGAGACCTTCTGCAGCTGCAGCTCCTCTTGATCCCGTTTGAGCTGGTCCATGTCCCGCTTCAGTTGAGCCTTCTCCATCTCCACTGCCTCCTGGGATGTCTGAAGGCTCTCCAGATCCTGCTGGAAGGAGACATTCTGCAGCCGCACCTCCTCTTGATCCTGTTCCAGCTGGTCCATGTCCCGCTTCAGTTGAGCCTTCTCCATCTCCACTGCCTCCTGGGATGTCTGAAGGCTCTCCAGATCCTGCTGGAAGGAGACCTTCTGCAGCCGCACCTCCTCTTGATCCTGTTGCAGCTGGTCCATGTCCCGCTTCAGTTGAGCCTTCTCCATCTCCACTGCCTCCTGGGATGTCTGAAGGCTCTCCAGATCCTGCTGGAAGGAGACCTTCTGCAGCCGCAGCTCCTCTTGATCCTCTTCCAGCTGGTCCATGTCCCGCTTCACTTGAGCCTTCTCCATCTCCACTGCCTCCTGGGATGTCTGAAGGCTCTCCAGATCCTGCTGGAAGGAGACCTTCTGCAGCCGCAGCTCCTCTTGATCCTGTTTGAGCTGGTCCATGTCCCGCTTCACTTGAGCCTTCTCCATCTCCACTGCCTCCTGGGATGTCTGAAGGCTCTCCAGATCCTGCTGGAAGGAGACCTTCTGCAGCCGCAGCTCCTCTTGATCCTCTTCCAGCTGGTCCATGTCCCGCTTCAGTTGAGCCTTCTCCATCTCCACTGCCTCCTGGGATGTCTGAAGGCTCTCCAGATCCTGCTGGAAGGAGACCTTCTGCAGCCGCAGCTCCTCTTGATCCTGTTTGAGCTGGTCCATGTCCCGCTTCACTTGAGCCTTCTCCATCTCCACTGCCTCCTGGGATGTCTGAAGGCTCTCCAGATCCTGCTGGAAGGAGACCTCCTGCAGCTGCAGCTCCTCTTGATCCCGTTTGAGCTGGTCCTTGTCCCGCTTCAGTTGAGCCTTCTCCATCTCCACTGCCTCCTGGGATGTCTGAAGGCTCTCCAGGTCCTGCTGGAAGGAGACCTTCTACAGCCGCAGCTCCTCTTCATCCTCTTCCAGCTGGTCCATGTCCCGCTTCAATTGAGCCTTCTCCATCTCCACTGCCTCCTGGGATGTCTGAAGGCTCTCCAGATAAATCTGGAAGGAGACCTCCTGCAGCCGCACCTCCTCTTGATCCTGTTTGAGCTGGTCCATGTCCCGCTTCACTTGAGCCTTCTCCATCTCCACTGCCTCCTGGGATGTCTGAAGACTCTCCAGATCCTGCTGGAAGGAGACCTTCTGCAGCCGCAGCTCCTCTTGATCCTGTTCCAGCTGGTCCATGTCCCGCTTCAATTGAGCCTTCTCCATCTCCACTGCCTTCTGGGATGTCTGAAGGCTCTCCAGGTCCTGCTGGAAGGAGACCTTCTGCAGCCGCACCTCCTCTTGATCCCGTTTGAGCTGGTCCATGTCCCGCTTCAGTTGAGCCTTCTCCATCTCCACTGCCTCCTGGGATGTCTGAAGGCTCTCCAGATCCTGCTGGAAGGAGACCTTCTGCAGCCGCAGCTCCTCTTGATCCTGTTGCAGCTGGTCCATGTCCAGCTTTAGTTGAGCCTTCTCCATCTCCACTGCCTCCTGGGATGTACGAAGGCTCTCCAGATCCTGCTGGAAGGAGACCTTCTGCAGCCGCAGCTCCTCTTGATCCTCTTCCAGCTGGTCCATGTCCCGCTTCAGTTGAGCCTTCTCCATCTCCACTGCCTCCTGGGATGTCTGAAGGCTCTCCAGATCCTGCTGGAAGGAGACCTTCTGCAGCCGCACCTCCTCTTGATCCCGTTTGAGCTGGTCCATGCCCCGCTTCAGTTGAGCCTTCTCCATCTCCACTGCCTCCTGGGATGTCTGAAGGCTCTCCAGATCCTGCTGGAAGGAGACCTTCTGCAGCCGCAGCTCCTCTTGATCCCGTTTGAGCTGGTCCTTGTCCCGCTTCAGTTGAGCCTTCTCCATCTCCACTGCCTCCTGGGATGTCTGAAGGCTCTCCAGATCCTGCTGGAAGGAGACCTCCTGCAGCCGCAGCTCCTCTTGATCCTGTTTGAGCTGGTCCATGTCCCGCTTCACTTGAGCCTTCTCCATCTCCACTGCCTCCTGGGATGTCTGAAGACTCTCCAGATCCTGCTGGAAGGAGACCTTCTGCAGCCGCAGCTCCTCTTGATCCTCTTCCAGCTGGTCCATGTCCCGCTTCAATTGAGCCTTCTCCATCTCCACTGCCTTCTGGGATGTCTGAAGGCTCTCCAGATCCTGCTGGAAGGAGACCTTCTGCAGCCGCAGCTCCTCTTGATCCTCTTCCAGCTGGTCCATGTCCCGCTTCAGTTGAGCCTTCTCCATCTCCACTGCCTCCTGGGATGTACGAAGGCTCTCCAGATCCTGCTGGAAGGAGACCTTCTGCAGCCGCAGCTCCTCTTGATCCTCTTCCAGCTGGTCCACGTCCCGCTTCAATTGAGCCTTCTCCATCTCCACTGCCTCCTGGGATGTCTGAAGACTCTCCAGATCCTGCTGGAAGGAGACCTTCTGCAGCCGCAGCTCCTCTTGATCCTCTTCCAGCTGGTCCATGTCCCGCTTCAGTTGAGCCTTCTCCATCTCCACTGCCTCCTGGGATGTCTGAAGGCTCTCCAGATCCCGCTGGAAGGAGACCTTCTGCAGCCGCACCTCCTCTTGATCCTGTTTGAGCTGGTCCATGTCCCGCTTCAGTTGAGCCTTCTCCATCTCCACTGCCTTCTGGGATGTACGAAGGCTCTCCAGATCCTGCTGGAAGGAGACCTTCTGCAGCCGCAGCTCCTCTTGATCCTGTTCCAGCTGGTCCATGTCCAGCTTCAGTTGAGCCTTCTCCATCTCCACTGCCTCCTGGAATGTCTGAAGGCTCTCCAGATCAATCTGGAAGGAGACCTTCTGCAGCCGCACCTCCTCTTGATCCTGTTCCAGCTGGTCCACGTCCCGCTTCAGTTGAGCCTTCTCCATCTCCACTGCTTCCTGGGATGTCTGAAGGCTCTCCAGATCCTGCTGGAAGGAGACCTTCTGCAGCCGCAGCTCCTCTTGATCCTCTTCCAGCTGGTCCACGTCCCGCTTCAGTTGAGCCTTCTCCATCTCCAGTGCCTCCTGGGATGTCTGAAGGCTCTCCAGATCCTGCTGGAAGGAGACCTCCTGCAGCTGCAGCTCCTCTTGATCCTGTTTGAGCTGGTCCATGTCCCGCTTCAGTTGAGCCTTCTCCATCTCCACTGCCTCCTGGGATGTCTGAAGGCTCTCCAGATCCTGCTGGAAGGAGACCTTCTGCAGCCGCAGCTCCTCTTGATCCTCTTCCAGCTGGTCCATGTCCCGCTTCAGTTGAGCCTTCTCCATCTCCACTGCCTCCTGGGATGTCTGAAGGCTCTCCAGATCCTGCTGGAAGGAGACCTTCTGCAGCCGCAGCTCCTCTTGATCCTGTTTGAGCTGGTCCATGTCCCGCTTCACTTGAGCCTTCTCCATCTCCACTGCCTCCTGGGATGTCTGAAGGCTCTCCAGATCCTGCTGGAAGGAGACCTCCTGCAGCTGCAGCTCCTCTTGATCCCGTTTGAGCTGGTCCTTGTCCCGCTTCAGTTGAGCCTTCTCCATCTCCACTGCCTCCTGGGATGTCTGAAGGCTCTCCAGATCCTGCTGGAAGGAGACCTTCTACAGCCGCAGCTCCTCTTCATCCTCTTCCAGCTGGTCCACGTCCCGCTTCAATTGAGCCTTCTCCATCTCCACTGCCTCCTGGGATGTCTGAAGGCTCTCCAGATCCTGCTGGAAGGAGACCTCCTGCAGCCGCACCTCCTCTTGATCCTGTTTGAGCTGGTCCATGTCCCGCTTCACTTGAGCCTTCTCCATCTCCACTGCCTCCTGGGATGTCTGAAGACTCTCCAGATCCTGCTGGAAGGAGACCTTCTGCAGCCGCAGCTCCTCTTGATCCTGTTCCAGCTGGTCCATGTCCCGCTTCACTTGAGCCTTCTCCATCTCCACTGCCTCCTGGGATGTCTGAAGGCTCTCCAGATCCTGCTGGAAGGAGACCTTCTGCAGCCGCAGCTCCTCTTGATCCTGTTGCAGCTGGTCCATGTCCAGCTTTAGTTGAGCCTTCTCCATCTCCACTGCCTCCTGGGATGTACGAAGGCTCTCCAGATCCTGCTGGAAGGAGACCTTCTGCAGCCGCAGCTCCTCTTGATCCTCTTCCAGCTGGTCCATGTCCCGCTTCAGTTGAGCCTTCTCCATCTCCACTGCCTCCTGGGATGTCTGAAGGCTCTCCAGATCCTGCTGGAAGGAGACCTTCTGCAGCCGCAGCTCCTCTTGATCCTCTTCCAGCTGGTCCATGTCCCGCTTCAGTTGAGCCTTCTCCATCTCCACTGCCTCCTGGGATGTCTGAAGGCTCTCCAGATCCTGCTGGAAGGAGACCTTCTGCAGCCGCACCTCCTCTTGATCCTGTTTGAGCTGGTCCATGTCCCGCTTCAGTTGAGCCTTCTCCATCTCCACTGCCTCCTGGGATGTCTGAAGACTCTCCAGATAAATCTGGAAGGAGACCTTCTGCAGCCGCAGCTCCTCTTGATCCCGTTTGAGCTAGTCCATGTCCCGCTTCAGTTGAGCCTTCTCCATCTCCACTGCCTCCTGGGATGTCTGAAGGCTCTCCAGATCCTGCTGGAAGGAGACCTTCTGCAGCCGCACCTCCTCTTGATCCTGTTCCAGCTGGTCCATGTCCCGCTTCAGTTGAGCCTTCTCCATCTCCACTGCCTCCTGGGATGTCTGAAGGCTCTCCAGATCCTGCTGGAAGGAGACCTTCTGCAGCCGCAGCTCCTCTTGATCCTCTTCCAGCTGGTCCATGTCCCGCTTCACTTGAGCCTTCTCCATCTCCACTGCCTCCTGGGATGTCTGAAGGCTCTCCAGATCCTGCTGGAAGGAGACCTTCTGCAGCCGCAGCTCCTCTTGATCCTGTTGCAGCTGGTCCATGTCCAGCTTCAGTTGAGCCTTCTCCATCTCCACTGCCTCCTGGGATGTACGAAGGCTCTCCAGATCCTGCTGGAAGGAGACCTTCTGCAGCCGCAGCTCCTCTTGATCCTCTTCCAGCTGGTCCACGTCCCGCTTCAATTGAGCCTTCTCCATCTCCACTGCCTCCTGGGATGTCTGAAGGCTCTCCAGATCCTGCTGGAAGGAGACCTTCTGCAGCCGCACCTCCTCTTGATCCTTTTTAAGCTGGTCCATGTCCCGCTTCAGTTGAGCCTTCTCCATCTCCACTGCCTCCTGGGATGTCTGAAGGCTCTCCAGATCCTGCTGGAAGGAGACCTTCTGCAGCCGCAGCTCCTCTTGATCCTCTTCCAGCTGGTCCATGTCCCGCTTCACTTGAGCCTTCTCCATCTCCACTGCCTCCTGGGATGTCTGAAGGCTCTCCAGATCCTGCTGGAAGGAGACCTTCTGCAGCCGCACCTCCTCTTGATCCTGTTCCAGCTGGTCCATGTCCCGCTTCAGTTGAGCCTTCTCCATCTCCACTGCCTCCTGGGATGTCTGAAGACTCTCCAGATAAATCTGGAAGGAGACCTTCTGCAGCCGCACCTCCTCTTGATCCCGTTTGAGCTAGTCCATGTCCCGCTTCAGTTGAGCCTTCTCCATCTCCACTGCCTTCTGGGATGTACGAAGGCTCTCCAGATCCTGCTGGAAGGAGACCTTCTGCAGCCGCACCTCCTCTTGATCCCGTTTGAGCTGGTCCATGTCCCGCTTCAGTTGAGCCTTCTCCATCTCCACTGCCTCCTGGGATGTCTGAAGGCTCTCCAGATCAATCTGGAAGGAGACCTTCTGCAGCCGCAGCTCCTCTTGATCCTCTTCCAGCTGGTCCACGTCCCGCTTCAGTTGAGCCTTCTCCATCTCCACTGCCTTCTGGGATGTCTGAAGGCTCTCCAGATCCTGCTGGAAGGAGACCTTCTGCAGCCGCAGCTCCTCTTGATCCTCTTCCAGCTGGTCCATGTCCCGCTTCACTTGAGCCTTCTCCATCTCCACTGCCTCCTGGGATGTCTGAAGGCTCTCCAGATCCTGCTGGAAGGAGACCTTTTGCAGCCGCAGCTCCTCTTGATCCTGTTTGAGCTGGTCCATGTCCCGCTTCACTTGAGCCTTCTCCATCTCCACTGCCTCCTGGGATGTCTGAAGGCTCTCCAGATCCTGCTGGAAGGAGACCTCCTGCAGCTGCAGCTCCTCTTGATCCCGTTTGAGCTGGTCCATGTCCCGCTTCAGTTGAGCCTTCTCCATCTCCACTGCCTCCTGGGATGTCTGAAGGCTCTCCAGATCCTGCTGGAAGGACACCTTCTACAGCCGCAGCTCCTCTTCATCCTCTTCCAGCTGGTCCACGTCCCGCTTCAGTTGAGCCTTCTCCATCTCCACTGCCTCCTGGGATGTCTGAAGGCTCTCCAGATCCTGCTGGAAGGAGACCTTCTGCAGCCGCAGCTCCTCTTGATCCTGTTCCAGCTGGTCCATGTCCCGCTTCAATTGAGCCTTCTCCATCTCCACTGCCTTCTGGGATGTCTGAAGGCTCTCCAGGTCCTGCTGGAAGGAGACCTTCTGCAGCCGCAGCTCCTCTTGATCCTCTTCCAGCTGGTCCATGTCCCGCTTCAGTTGAGCCTTCTCCATCTCCACTGCCTCCTGGGATGTCTGAAGGCTCTCCAGATCCTGCTGGAAGGAGACCTTCTGCAGCCGCAGCTCCTCTTGATCCTCTTCCAGCTGGTCCATGTCCCGCTTCAGTTGAGCCTTCTCCATCTCCACTGCCTCCTGGGATGTCTGAAGGCTCTCCAGATCAATCTGGAAGGAGACCTTCTGCAGCCGCACCTCCTCTTGATCCCGTTTGAGCTGGTCCATGTCCCGCTTCAGTTGAGCCTTCTCCATCTCCACTGCCTCCTGGGATGTCTGAAGGCTCTCCAGATCCTGCTGGAAGGAGACCTTCTGCAGCCGCAGCTCCTCTTGATCCTCTTCCAGCTGGTCCATGTCCCGCTTCACTTGAGCCTTCTCCATCTCCACTGCCTCCTGGGATGTCTGAAGGCTCTCCAGATCCTGCTGGAAGGAGACCTTCTGCAGCCGCAGCTCCTCTTGATCCTCTTCCAGCTGGTCCATGTCCCGCTTCAGTTGAGCCTTCTCCATCTCCACTGCCTCCTGGGATGTCTGAAGGCTCTCCAGATCCTGCTGGAAGGAGACCTTCTGCAGCCGCAGCTCCTCTTGATCCTCTTCCAGCTGGTCCACGTCCCGCTTCAATTGAGCCTTCTCCATCTCCACTGCTTCCTGGGATGTCTGAAGACTCTCCAGATTCTGCTGGAAGGAGACCTTCTGCAGCCGCAGCTCCTCTTGATCCTCTTCCAGCTGGTCCATGTCCCGCTTCAGTTGAGCCTTCTCCATCTCCACTGCCTCCTGGGATGTCTGAAGGCTCTCCAGATCCTGCTGGAAGGAGACCTTCTGCAGCCGCAGCTCCTCTTGATCCTCTTCCAGCTGGTCCATGTCCCGCTTCAGTTGAGCCTTCTCCATCTCCACTGCCTCCTGGGATGTCTGAAGGCTCTCCAGATCCTGCTGGAAGGAGACCTTCTGCAGCCGCAGCTCCTCTTGATCCTCTTCCAGCTGGTCCATGTCCCGCTTCAGTTGAGCCTTCTCCATCTCCACTGCCTCCTGGGATGTCTGAAGGCTCTCCAGATCCTGCTGGAAGGAGACCTTCTGCAGCCGCAGCTCCTCTTGATCCTCTTCCAGCTGGTCCATGTCCCGCTTCAGTTGAGCCTTCTCCATCTCCACTGCCTCCTGGGATGTCTGAAGACTCTCCAGATCCTGCTGGAAGGAGACCTTCTGCAGCCGCACCTCCTCTTGATCCTCTTCCAGCTGGTCCATGTCCCGCTTCAGTTGAGCCTTCTCCATCTCCACTGCCTCCTGGGATGTCTGAAGACTCTCCAGATAAATCTGGAAGGAGACCTTCTGCAGCCGCAGCTCCTCTTGATCCCGTTTGAGCTAGTCCATGTCCCGCTTCAGTTGAGCCTTCTCCATCTCCACTGCCTTCTGGGATGTCTGAAGGCTCTCCAGATCCTGCTGGAAGGAGACCTTCTGCAGCCGCAGCTCCTCTTGATCCTGTTCCAGCTGGTCCACGTCCAGCTTCAGTTGAGCCTTCTCCATCTCCACTGCCTCCTGGGATGTCTGAAGGCTCTCCAGATCAATCTGGAAGGAGACCTTCTGCAGCCGCAGCTCCTCTTGATCCTCTTCCAGCTGGTCCACGTCCCGCTTCAGTTGAGCCTTCTCCATCTCCAGTGCCTCCTGGGATGTCTGAAGGCTCTCCAGATCCTGCTGGAAGGAGACCTCCTGCAGCTGCAGCTCCTCTTGATCCTGTTTGAGCTGGTCCATGTCCCGCTTCAGTTGAGCCTTCTCCATCTCCACTGCCTCCTGGGATGTCTGAAGACTCTCCAGATCAATCTGGAAGGAGACCTTCTGCAGCTGCAGCTCCTCTTGATCCCGTTTGAGCTGGTCCATGTCCCGCTTCAGTTGAGCCTTCTCCATCTCCACTGCCTCCTGGGATGTACGAAGGCTCTCCAGATCCTGCTGGAAGGAGACCTTCTGCAGCCGCAGCTCCTCTTGATCCTCTTCCAGCTGGTCCACGTCCCGCTTCAATTGAGCCTTCTCCATCTCCACTGCCTCCTGGGATGTCTGAAGACTCTCCAGATCCTGCTGGAAGGAGACCTTCTGCAGCCGCAGCTCCTCTTGATCCTCTTCCAGCTGGTCCATGTCCCGCTTCAGTTGAGCCTTCTCCATCTCCACTGCCTCCTGGGATGTCTGAAGGCTCTCCAGATCCCGCTGGAAGGAGACCTTCTGCAGCCGCACCTCCTCTTGATCCTGTTTGAGCTGGTCCATGTCCCGCTTCAGTTGAGCCTTCTCCATCTCCACTGCCTTCTGGGATGTACGAAGGCTCTCCAGATCCTGCTGGAAGGAGACCTTCTGCAGCCGCAGCTCCTCTTGATCCTGTTCCAGCTGGTCCATGTCCAGCTTCAGTTGAGCCTTCTCCATCTCCACTGCCTCCTGGAATGTCTGAAGGCTCTCCAGATCAATCTGGAAGGAGACCTTCTGCAGCCGCACCTCCTCTTGATCCTGTTCCAGCTGGTCCACGTCCCGCTTCAGTTGAGCCTTCTCCATCTCCACTGCTTCCTGGGATGTCTGAAGGCTCTCCAGATCCTGCTGGAAGGAGACCTTCTGCAGCCGCAGCTCCTCTTGATCCTCTTCCAGCTGGTCCACGTCCCGCTTCAGTTGAGCCTTCTCCATCTCCAGTGCCTCCTGGGATGTCTGAAGGCTCTCCAGATCCTGCTGGAAGGAGACCTCCTGCAGCTGCAGCTCCTCTTGATCCTGTTTGAGCTGGTCCATGTCCCGCTTCAGTTGAGCCTTCTCCATCTCCACTGCCTCCTGGGATGTCTGAAGGCTCTCCAGATCCTGCTGGAAGGAGACCTTCTGCAGCCGCAGCTCCTCTTGATCCTCTTCCAGCTGGTCCATGTCCCGCTTCAGTTGAGCCTTCTCCATCTCCACTGCCTCCTGGGATGTCTGAAGGCTCTCCAGATCCTGCTGGAAGGAGACCTTCTGCAGCCGCAGCTCCTCTTGATCCTGTTTGAGCTGGTCCATGTCCCGCTTCACTTGAGCCTTCTCCATCTCCACTGCCTCCTGGGATGTCTGAAGGCTCTCCAGATCCTGCTGGAAGGAGACCTCCTGCAGCTGCAGCTCCTCTTGATCCCGTTTGAGCTGGTCCTTGTCCCGCTTCAGTTGAGCCTTCTCCATCTCCACTGCCTCCTGGGATGTCTGAAGGCTCTCCAGATCCTGCTGGAAGGAGACCTTCTACAGCCGCAGCTCCTCTTCATCCTCTTCCAGCTGGTCCACGTCCCGCTTCAATTGAGCCTTCTCCATCTCCACTGCCTCCTGGGATGTCTGAAGGCTCTCCAGATCCTGCTGGAAGGAGACCTCCTGCAGCCGCACCTCCTCTTGATCCTGTTTGAGCTGGTCCATGTCCCGCTTCACTTGAGCCTTCTCCATCTCCACTGCCTCCTGGGATGTCTGAAGACTCTCCAGATCCTGCTGGAAGGAGACCTTCTGCAGCCGCAGCTCCTCTTGATCCTGTTCCAGCTGGTCCATGTCCCGCTTCACTTGAGCCTTCTCCATCTCCACTGCCTCCTGGGATGTCTGAAGGCTCTCCAGATCCTGCTGGAAGGAGACCTTCTGCAGCCGCAGCTCCTCTTGATCCTGTTGCAGCTGGTCCATGTCCAGCTTTAGTTGAGCCTTCTCCATCTCCACTGCCTCCTGGGATGTACGAAGGCTCTCCAGATCCTGCTGGAAGGAGACCTTCTGCAGCCGCAGCTCCTCTTGATCCTCTTCCAGCTGGTCCATGTCCCGCTTCAGTTGAGCCTTCTCCATCTCCACTGCCTCCTGGGATGTCTGAAGGCTCTCCAGATCCTGCTGGAAGGAGACCTTCTGCAGCCGCAGCTCCTCTTGATCCTCTTCCAGCTGGTCCATGTCCCGCTTCAGTTGAGCCTTCTCCATCTCCACTGCCTCCTGGGATGTCTGAAGGCTCTCCAGATCCTGCTGGAAGGAGACCTTCTGCAGCCGCACCTCCTCTTGATCCTGTTTGAGCTGGTCCATGTCCCGCTTCAGTTGAGCCTTCTCCATCTCCACTGCCTCCTGGGATGTCTGAAGACTCTCCAGATAAATCTGGAAGGAGACCTTCTGCAGCCGCAGCTCCTCTTGATCCCGTTTGAGCTAGTCCATGTCCCGCTTCAGTTGAGCCTTCTCCATCTCCACTGCCTCCTGGGATGTCTGAAGGCTCTCCAGATCCTGCTGGAAGGAGACCTTCTGCAGCCGCACCTCCTCTTGATCCTGTTCCAGCTGGTCCATGTCCCGCTTCAGTTGAGCCTTCTCCATCTCCACTGCCTCCTGGGATGTCTGAAGGCTCTCCAGATCCTGCTGGAAGGAGACCTTCTGCAGCCGCAGCTCCTCTTGATCCTCTTCCAGCTGGTCCATGTCCCGCTTCACTTGAGCCTTCTCCATCTCCACTGCCTCCTGGGATGTCTGAAGGCTCTCCAGATCCTGCTGGAAGGAGACCTTCTGCAGCCGCAGCTCCTCTTGATCCTGTTGCAGCTGGTCCATGTCCAGCTTCAGTTGAGCCTTCTCCATCTCCACTGCCTCCTGGGATGTACGAAGGCTCTCCAGATCCTGCTGGAAGGAGACCTTCTGCAGCCGCAGCTCCTCTTGATCCTCTTCCAGCTGGTCCACGTCCCGCTTCAATTGAGCCTTCTCCATCTCCACTGCCTCCTGGGATGTCTGAAGGCTCTCCAGATCCTGCTGGAAGGAGACCTTCTGCAGCCGCACCTCCTCTTGATCCTTTTTAAGCTGGTCCATGTCCCGCTTCAGTTGAGCCTTCTCCATCTCCACTGCCTCCTGGGATGTCTGAAGGCTCTCCAGATCCTGCTGGAAGGAGACCTTCTGCAGCCGCAGCTCCTCTTGATCCTCTTCCAGCTGGTCCATGTCCCGCTTCACTTGAGCCTTCTCCATCTCCACTGCCTCCTGGGATGTCTGAAGGCTCTCCAGATCCTGCTGGAAGGAGACCTTCTGCAGCCGCACCTCCTCTTGATCCTGTTCCAGCTGGTCCATGTCCCGCTTCAGTTGAGCCTTCTCCATCTCCACTGCCTCCTGGGATGTCTGAAGACTCTCCAGATAAATCTGGAAGGAGACCTTCTGCAGCCGCACCTCCTCTTGATCCCGTTTGAGCTAGTCCATGTCCCGCTTCAGTTGAGCCTTCTCCATCTCCACTGCCTTCTGGGATGTACGAAGGCTCTCCAGATCCTGCTGGAAGGAGACCTTCTGCAGCCGCACCTCCTCTTGATCCCGTTTGAGCTGGTCCATGTCCCGCTTCAGTTGAGCCTTCTCCATCTCCACTGCCTCCTGGGATGTCTGAAGGCTCTCCAGATCAATCTGGAAGGAGACCTTCTGCAGCCGCAGCTCCTCTTGATCCTCTTCCAGCTGGTCCACGTCCCGCTTCAGTTGAGCCTTCTCCATCTCCACTGCCTTCTGGGATGTCTGAAGGCTCTCCAGATCCTGCTGGAAGGAGACCTTCTGCAGCCGCAGCTCCTCTTGATCCTCTTCCAGCTGGTCCATGTCCCGCTTCACTTGAGCCTTCTCCATCTCCACTGCCTCCTGGGATGTCTGAAGGCTCTCCAGATCCTGCTGGAAGGAGACCTTTTGCAGCCGCAGCTCCTCTTGATCCTGTTTGAGCTGGTCCATGTCCCGCTTCACTTGAGCCTTCTCCATCTCCACTGCCTCCTGGGATGTCTGAAGGCTCTCCAGATCCTGCTGGAAGGAGACCTCCTGCAGCTGCAGCTCCTCTTGATCCCGTTTGAGCTGGTCCATGTCCCGCTTCAGTTGAGCCTTCTCCATCTCCACTGCCTCCTGGGATGTCTGAAGGCTCTCCAGATCCTGCTGGAAGGACACCTTCTACAGCCGCAGCTCCTCTTCATCCTCTTCCAGCTGGTCCACGTCCCGCTTCAGTTGAGCCTTCTCCATCTCCACTGCCTCCTGGGATGTCTGAAGGCTCTCCAGATCCTGCTGGAAGGAGACCTTCTGCAGCCGCAGCTCCTCTTGATCCTGTTCCAGCTGGTCCATGTCCCGCTTCAATTGAGCCTTCTCCATCTCCACTGCCTTCTGGGATGTCTGAAGGCTCTCCAGGTCCTGCTGGAAGGAGACCTTCTGCAGCCGCAGCTCCTCTTGATCCTCTTCCAGCTGGTCCATGTCCCGCTTCAGTTGAGCCTTCTCCATCTCCACTGCCTCCTGGGATGTCTGAAGGCTCTCCAGATCCTGCTGGAAGGAGACCTTCTGCAGCCGCAGCTCCTCTTGATCCTCTTCCAGCTGGTCCATGTCCCGCTTCAGTTGAGCCTTCTCCATCTCCACTGCCTCCTGGGATGTCTGAAGGCTCTCCAGATCAATCTGGAAGGAGACCTTCTGCAGCCGCACCTCCTCTTGATCCCGTTTGAGCTGGTCCATGTCCCGCTTCAGTTGAGCCTTCTCCATCTCCACTGCCTCCTGGGATGTCTGAAGGCTCTCCAGATCCTGCTGGAAGGAGACCTTCTGCAGCCGCAGCTCCTCTTGATCCTCTTCCAGCTGGTCCATGTCCCGCTTCACTTGAGCCTTCTCCATCTCCACTGCCTCCTGGGATGTCTGAAGGCTCTCCAGATCCTGCTGGAAGGAGACCTTCTGCAGCCGCAGCTCCTCTTGATCCTCTTCCAGCTGGTCCATGTCCCGCTTCAGTTGAGCCTTCTCCATCTCCACTGCCTCCTGGGATGTCTGAAGGCTCTCCAGATCCTGCTGGAAGGAGACCTTCTGCAGCCGCAGCTCCTCTTGATCCTCTTCCAGCTGGTCCACGTCCCGCTTCAATTGAGCCTTCTCCATCTCCACTGCTTCCTGGGATGTCTGAAGACTCTCCAGATTCTGCTGGAAGGAGACCTTCTGCAGCCGCAGCTCCTCTTGATCCTCTTCCAGCTGGTCCATGTCCCGCTTCAGTTGAGCCTTCTCCATCTCCACTGCCTCCTGGGATGTCTGAAGGCTCTCCAGATCCTGCTGGAAGGAGACCTTCTGCAGCCGCAGCTCCTCTTGATCCTCTTCCAGCTGGTCCATGTCCCGCTTCAGTTGAGCCTTCTCCATCTCCACTGCCTCCTGGGATGTCTGAAGGCTCTCCAGATCCTGCTGGAAGGAGACCTTCTGCAGCCGCAGCTCCTCTTGATCCTCTTCCAGCTGGTCCATGTCCCGCTTCAGTTGAGCCTTCTCCATCTCCACTGCCTCCTGGGATGTCTGAAGGCTCTCCAGATCCTGCTGGAAGGAGACCTTCTGCAGCCGCAGCTCCTCTTGATCCTCTTCCAGCTGGTCCATGTCCCGCTTCAGTTGAGCCTTCTCCATCTCCACTGCCTCCTGGGATGTCTGAAGACTCTCCAGATCCTGCTGGAAGGAGACCTTCTGCAGCCGCACCTCCTCTTGATCCTCTTCCAGCTGGTCCATGTCCCGCTTCAGTTGAGCCTTCTCCATCTCCACTGCCTCCTGGGATGTCTGAAGACTCTCCAGATAAATCTGGAAGGAGACCTTCTGCAGCCGCAGCTCCTCTTGATCCCGTTTGAGCTAGTCCATGTCCCGCTTCAGTTGAGCCTTCTCCATCTCCACTGCCTTCTGGGATGTCTGAAGGCTCTCCAGATCCTGCTGGAAGGAGACCTTCTGCAGCCGCAGCTCCTCTTGATCCTGTTCCAGCTGGTCCACGTCCAGCTTCAGTTGAGCCTTCTCCATCTCCACTGCCTCCTGGGATGTCTGAAGGCTCTCCAGATCAATCTGGAAGGAGACCTTCTGCAGCCGCAGCTCCTCTTGATCCTCTTCCAGCTGGTCCACGTCCCGCTTCAGTTGAGCCTTCTCCATCTCCAGTGCCTCCTGGGATGTCTGAAGGCTCTCCAGATCCTGCTGGAAGGAGACCTCCTGCAGCTGCAGCTCCTCTTGATCCTGTTTGAGCTGGTCCATGTCCCGCTTCAGTTGAGCCTTCTCCATCTCCACTGCCTCCTGGGATGTCTGAAGACTCTCCAGATCAATCTGGAAGGAGACCTTCTGCAGCTGCAGCTCCTCTTGATCCCGTTTGAGCTGGTCCATGTCCCGCTTCAGTTGAGCCTTCTCCATCTCCACTGCCTTCTGGGATGTCTGAAGGCTCTCCAGATCCTGCTGGAAGGAGACATTCTGCAGCCGCACCTCCTCTTGATCCTGTTCCAGCTGGTCCATGTCCCGCTTCACTTGAGCCTTCTCCATCTCCACTGCCTCCTGGGATGTCTGAAGGCTCTCCAGATCAATCTGGAAGGAGACCTTCTGCAGCCGCAGCTCCTCTTGATCCTGTTTGAGCTGGTCCATGTCCCGCTTCACTTGAGCCTTCTCCATCTCCACTGCCTCCTGGGATGTCTGAAGACTCTCCAGATCAATCTGGAAGGAGACCTCCTGCAGCCGCAGCTCCTCTTGATCCCGTTTGAGCTGGTCCTTGTCCCGCTTCAGTTGAGCCTTCTCCATCTCCACTGCCTCCTGGGATGTCTGAAGGCTCTCCAGATCCTGCTGGAAGGAGACCTCCTGCAGCCGCACCTCCTCTTGATCCTGTTTGAGCTGGTCCATGTCCCGCTTCAGTTGAGCCTTCTCCATCTCCACTGCCTCCTGGGATGTCTGAAGACTCTCCAGATCCTGCTGGAAGGAGACCTTCTGCAGCCGCAGCTCCTCTTGATCCTGTTCCAGCTGGTCCATGTCCCGCTTCAGTTGAGCCTTCTCCATCTCCACTGCCTTCTGGGATGTACGAAGGCTCTCCAGATCCTGCTGGAAGGAGACCTTCTGCAGCCGCAGCTCCTCTTGATCCTGTTCCAGCTGGTCCATGTCCAGCTTCAGTTGAGCCTTCTCCATCTCCACTGCCTCCTGGAATGTCTGAAGGCTCTCCAGATCAATCTGGAAGGAGACCTTCTGCAGCCGCAGCTCCTCTTGATCCTGTTCCAGCTGGTCCATGTCCCGCTTCAGCTGAGCCTTCTCCATCTCCACTGCCTCCTGGGATGTCTGAAGACTCTCCAGATCCTGCTGGAAGGAGACCTTCTGCAGCCGCACCTCCTCTTGATCCTCTTCCAGCTGGTCCATGTCCCGCTTCAGTTGAGCCTTCTCCATCTCCACTGCCTCCTGGGATGTCTGAAGGCTCTCCAGATCCTGCTGGAAGGAGACCTTCTGCAGCCGCACCTCCTCTTGATCCCGTTTGAGCTGGTCCATGCCCCGCTTCAGTTGAGCCTTCTCCATCTCCACTGCCTCCTGGGATGTCTGAAGGCTCTCCAGATCCTGCTGGAAGGAGACCTTCTGCAGCCGCAGCTCCTCTTGATCCTCTTCCAGCTGGTCCATGTCCAGCTTCAGCTGAGCCTTCTCCATCTCCACTGCCTCCTGGGATGTACGAAGGCTCTCCAGATTAATCTGGAAGGAGACCTTCTGCAGCTGCAGCTCCTCTTGATCCTGTTCCAGCTGGTCCATGTCCTGCTTCAGTTGAGCCTTCTCCATCTCCACTGCCTCCTGGGATGTCTGAAGGCTCTCCAGATCCCGCTGGAAGGAGACCTTCTGCAGCCGCACCTCCTCTTGATCCCGTTTGAGCTGGTCCATGTCCCGCTTCAGTTGAGCCTTCTCCATCTCCACTGCCTCCTGGGATGTCTGAAGGCTCTCCAGATCCTGCTGGAAGGAGACCTTCTGCAGCCGCAGCTCCTCTTGATCCTCTTCCAGCTGGTCCATGTCCCGCTTCAGTTGAGCCTTCTCCATCTCCACTGCCTCCTGGGATGTCTGAAGGCTCTCCAGATTAATCTGGAAGGAGACCTTCTGCAGCTGCAGCTCCTCTTGATCCTGTTCCAGCTGGTCCATGTCCTGCTTCAGTTGTGCCTTCTCCATCTCCACTGCCTCCTGGGATGTCTGAAGGCTCTCCAGATCCTGCTGGAAGGAGACCTTCTGCAGCCGCACCTCCTCTTGATCCTCTTCCAGCTGGTCCACGTCCGCTTCAGTTGAGCCTTCTCCATCTCCACTGCCTCCTGGGATGTCTGAAGGCTCTCCAGATCCCGCTGGAAGGAGACCTTCTGCAGCCGCACCTCCTCTTGATCCTGTTTGAGCTGGTCCATGTCCCGCTTCAGTTGAGCCTTCTCCATCTCCACTGCCTCCTGGGATGTCTGAAGGCTCTCCAGATCCTGCTGGAAGGAGACCTTCTGCAGCCGCAGCTCCTCTTGATCCTGTTGCAGCTGGTCCATGTCCCGCTTCAGTTGAGCCTTCTCCATCTCCACTGCCTCCTAGGATGTACGAAGGTTCTCCAGATCAACCTGCTAACCACAACATCCTTTTATGGTATAATGCTCTGCTCAAGGTCGTTTTGGCCTTCTCAGCTCAGCACATCTCGTGCATGTTGACATGTCCTTTGTCACGTAACCACTTCTCCACAATTCCCCCATCTTCTTTTTGAACAAGCCATACTGACTGCGAAACTTTATTCGACATTCGCTGCACACAATTCAACATACAAGGCAATACCAACAATATCGAAAGGATCACTACCAATATGACAATTCCTACACGAACGATCTCTTTGATCCATCCGGATATACCCAAAGACTGTAACCGATTGTCAAAGGGGGCTGGTGACCACTGAGTTTTTCATATTGCTTTTAAGTTCTTTTAGGTGTGCATGGATGGATACTGAGTGATCAGATAAATTCATACAACACATGCCCTCAAAATCTTCACAACCATGCCCATGAGCTAATAACAAAAATCTATTGCGGCTCGATTTTGCAACACTGCATTTGGATTGATGGTGCAAACATGGTTAATCGACCAAAGTGGCAGGGGCCTCCAAAAGCACGTGCGGGCACCCCCTGCCACGCACGGTCATCGCAAATCAAAAATATTCCCGGTGGTAACCTCATAGGGGATTCACTTGAATTAACAGGTGTGTTACCCATTCGTTACAATATAAGGTTCTATTGATATAGATACTGTTACGGGGCGATACGTTTGATTTGTTATACTGAAATTTTTGTTCATCTCTCGCACCCTTATACCCAAATAACAAGCAGTAGTTTCCAGGGGCTGATCCCAATAAATCCAATTCTTGGGGCTCCGGTCCTATAACGTTTAGGCCTTGAGCTATGTAATATGCCTGCGCTGCGGATGGATTTTCTAGGGTAAAAAGGTGTCTGCCGCTACCTTGGTTTAAGATTTGGAGGAAAGCCTTAGTACAAAGGTTAACCATGTTCGTACCAGGGGAGTTGGAGGAAAATTTACATAATGAGTTGTTGGCATCTCGTGGGGTTTTCCACTGATTTGTCCACTCCAAAAAACTCGGTTGCATTATGGCTGTTGTTAAAAGGTACTCCAATTAAACATGTTCTAAAGGGATCACTGGGTGTGCTCATAGATAAACAAAAGCTCCTCTGGCCTGTCTGGTTGGCCCAAGTGACCCACATATTTTGCCAGGAGTCAATTCTGTGAATGGCCGTCGCCTTTTAGTTTTTCGACTAAAGTGTTCAGGTGAAACATATGATTGACTTGACGTTGTATAAACTGTAACACACAGGATAATTGTCAAAGCAATTAACACCATTAAAAATAACATTCCTCCTTTGACCAAGAGTTCTCATACCCATCCTGTTATCCACCCATTCTTTCGAGAATCGATCGCCCAGGGACATCCTTTAACTACCACCCATAAGATTAAGAGCATCCCTAATGTTAACGTCCTTCTCATTCTTGTTGACTGCTTTTGTGGCTGTGGCTTAACAGTTGTCACAGAGCAACGTGGGCTTGATCCACCTCGCAGGTGCCCAAAGTGGTCCTGTATCTGTTAAACACAAGCATAATCTCATCCCCATGTTAGTAGCTTATACAGACCTGTCCATTGCCCATAATAACTTTTTCAACAGCACTTTCACATTGTCTTATACTTGCTCTAATTTTGATGACATGGTTTGTATAAGCCTCAACTTCGGCACAATTTGATCATCTCTTGCTAATCGCAAAGAATTCATTACATATTGCACCTTTATCAATCTGTTTTGCAGTGTCTCTCCTGATTTCTCCCTTTTTTTTTTTTTTGTTTTTTTTGTTTTTTTCTTACTAACAATGTTTTTACTACTTGATGGGTACATTCAATAAGGGCATGACTTGGTAAATGAATAGCAATACTTTCTGGATAATCTATTAGATCTACTTGCAAATGCAAAATACTTGCCATGCAGCACTTAGCATATGCTTTTGTGATTGGGATATAAATGATTGTCGAGCCTTGGCCTAATAACTGAACACTTGGTAATGAATCACTTAAATTTTCCTCTATCATTGCTTCAATTATCCCTAAAGGTTGTCTGCACTAGGACCCAGCAACCGCTGACTAGTTCCAGCGAGACTGGAATGCACAGTGTTCTCACAAATTGGCATTCCCTTAAAGAGATAACACCGTTAATTCCTGTGGACTTCTTCAAGGCTGAAAGAAAAAACTTAGAAAGGAAGGAGGGGCGGGGGGGTGTGCACTCATACACATACAGCTGCATGTTTTGCTAGGTATTTTAAAACTTTTCCTTCTGGAGCCTTTCATTCCAAAGATCCCCAGGTAAATTTACCTGTTTGCCGGCTTAGTGGACATTTGAGATTGAAAGGTCCCAGAGATGTATTTTCAAAATTAATCAAAACCAATTTCTAAGTCTTACAAACGTTTGAAGTGCTTCAAACACACATGCATATGACCACTCATTTCAAAGATAACTGAATACACTCATACAATTCACTATTGGATCCACAATTTTTTCCACACTACAGACACTTAAACCACACCTGGTACTGGGAACATACAACACTTAAATTATGTACATGCATTATCTAATAAGGCTTATATCGATTGTCTAACAAATATTTCACTTATGGTACTCTTTTGTAGTTTCTGTATTGATAGAATCACGGTCTGGTCAGTTGAACCACAGCCTCTCTCTCTTCATGGAGTACAACTGCTGAAAAACAAATCAGATGAGTGATTCTAGTGCCCTTTGATATAGAATCAGGAGGCATAGGCATCCAAACTATTACTTGCATCTCTCTTGTAAAGTCGGCATCAGTCAATTCTGGTAAAATAAACAATCTTTGTAACGGGTAATCATCCAATTAACAGTGCACTAAGTTAAGGCTAATTGTTTAAACAACACTTATCTAGTGGCGATATTGTCTGCCTGCTTATTTAAGGCCTCTTGTAGTTTTTCTAGAAAAGTCATGTAAATTATCACAAATACAGCTGCGTTCCAAGGACTATTAAATGGGACTGTATGCCCACGATCTGTTTGCTCTTCCACTAAATTTTGCAATGTCCCCAATTTTTTCACTTGTTCATAATTCCAATGTCTATTCCCATTGCATTTAACACATCTCTCCCCCACAAGATTAGTGGAACGTGCGCAACTAAGGGTTACACTACACTTCAGCATAAGAGGCTGAGTTTATAGGGACTAAGCCAAATGTATTTCAGGGATTCTTATGGACTCAAATCTTTGTGAGCCACGCTCTACAGAGTCAGCTTGGAACACAGCTGCTTTGAACAAAATTAAATACACTATCCGGCTGTTTGTTGGTATTAATACTAGTGGAAATGGTGTTCATAACACTAGTGGAGACAGCATCCATACTCTTGCTTGAATCGTTCCAGTACAGCCGGCATCAATGACCCCAGGTAAAACAAAGATTCCCAACCAAATTATTGATAATCATTCTAATTACAAAGATTCCCAACCAAATTATTGATAATCATTCTAATTACAAAGATTCCCAACCAAATTATTGATAATCATTCTAATTACAAGGCAGTAAAGCTACCCTCCAATGGTCCTTTTACGTTTCATGGTATTGTGTGAAGTGCGGATGATTGCAGCACAACTGTGATGATGGCGATCACGTCTATCTCGGTGCTGCCTCTGGTTCTTGCTCTGAGGTGAGAGCTGCTGGTTGCTGCGGAGGCATCTGTGTTGGTACGTGCCTCCTGCAAACAATTCCCAGGAAAAGTTTGTAGCTGTTTATGGTCACAGCTCCTCCGTTGATGAAAATAAATCAAAGTTCTCTCGGAGGCTGCTGACCCTGGATCAAAGGGATGATTGGCAGGTGCTGATGGTGTGTGCAGTGCCGAGATGGCTGCTGCGAGAATCAATTTTGCTAGGGTACATATGTCCACCGGAACGAGGGTATGCGATTGAAAGATGTGCTGTATTGGCGATGTCGTAACTTGTGATTTAAGGCCGTGCGGGATCACGGCAGCTTTAAGTTTCCCCAACAATCTCCAGTCAATCGGTTCCCAGTATCGACCACCTGCACCATGCATTACTGGGAATACTTCTGGTACAGTTATGAAATCTCCTTCCGAAACTGCATTTGTGATTATGCCTTTCCATTTTCGGCTATGGGATTCTTCTATCTCGGGGTCTGGCTGAGGATTGCACTGATAATCGTTTTTGTGGCAATTGTGAAAGTTGGAGCAGATCCATCCGTAAAGGTATAATTTTTATGTGCAGGGGGTTCCGGAGCTGATGGCAGCTCTGGCTTCTGTTGAATAGCCAATTGTTGCAATGCTTTCACTAACTCTTTTAACTCCCCTTCAAGCGAGGGCATTGCAGCCGCTCCAGCAGTATCATCTCCTGTTGTTGCCACATCTGGGTTACCGGGAGTTAATTCTTTTGGAGGCACAGAAGGATGACAGGCAGCCCCTCCTTGCTCTGCATCTTTCCTCACTGACACAGTTTCTTGGGGTTTATCAGACGGCTTTTTGTCTGGTGATATAACGCTTTTGGCATCTCTCTTGCAAAAATTTTGTTAGATGCAGCCGCAGGGGCGGTGAGCACTCTGCCGACAGCACCAGATACATTAAATGGGCTAGATTCTAGTGGGGCCCGTTGTGGGATGTTTAATATGTGGGAGAAGAGTGAGGTTGCTGGGAAAGCCTGTGGAGCTGTGCCAAGCGATACGGGAGCCCCGGACGCTCCGAGTACCGCTGTAGCTGCTGCAGCTGCTGATCTCTCTCCTTTCATTGTCTGCAGCACCTCCACTATTTCCCTCCACACCGGTCCGAATTTTGCCTCCTTGCCTCCTTTGGCCACTGCATCCCATAATACATGACCTATTGCTTCCCAGGTAGGAGTTTCGAATATGACTTGTGCTCCTGGGGTTAATTTATGGCGCCAGACCCAGTTCAAAAATGCTGTAATAACGGAGGCATCATATTTTTTCCCTCTCTTAGAGAGGATATGTTGGAGGAGTTTTAGGACACCTTGGGCGGTTTGGTTCTCTTCTTACAGTTTTTGGAATCTCCCTTATTACTTCGCCACTAATTAGTTCCCTGCGCAGACCGCCGTGCCGCACACAGATCAAAGCTTGCAATAGTTCAACTCCTCCCTGCTGCTGTGCCTCCCTCCTGAGTTGCACCCGTTGGTCCGAGGGACAGTGAGGGGGTAGATCGGGCTCCTTGTTGGTGTCTATCGGACCCGGATCAAAGGGATTGTCGGCCCTCCCGTCAGGGGGTGCAGAGGCAAGCGCAGCCAGTTTAGGGAGGTAAGGGGTTAGTACAGTTGTTGACGATCCTGCACTCAGCTCGGAATTATCACTCTGCTTCTTAGAGCCGACATGCGCCTTTAACGTTTCAAAAACTTTCTGCCAGGGAGACTGTTCAGCTTGATGCTGTTTTAAGCAATTGATTACGGTGCGCCACGGTCGGGACAATTTTTTGACTGTCTTATCATCGTCTATAACAGCTGCCCATAAAGTATCCCCGAATGCTCTCCATTCTTCAACACAGAAGACTCTGTTGGGGTCCTGAAAATGCCCCTTAGCTGTTCCATATGTGACCAGTTTGGCCACCTCCTTTTTTAAATCTATATTTTGAATCTTTCGCTTTTCTAAAAAGCACATTAATAAATCATATGCTGCCTGCCGTTCCATTATTTTACTTTATTATGCTACTTCATGACCTTACTCTATATTACTTTATTATTTTACTTCATGACCTTACTTTATACTACTCTATTGTTCAACTTCATGACCTGACGTTATACTACTCTACTATTTTACTTCATGACCTGACGTTATACTACTCTATTATTTTACTTCATGACCTGACGTTATACTACTCTACTATTTTACTTCATGACCTGACGTTATATTATTTTACTTCATGACCTTACTCTATATTATGGGCTTGAGCCTCTGGCAGCCTTACCGGGACGTCCCTTGAGCCTTTATCTTTAGTGGCGGGCAGCAGTTCCGAGCAGCGAGATCCCCTCTTTAGGGTCGATCCAGATGCGAGGAGTCAACCTTTGACGAGCAAAGTCGTCCTTTTCATCTACTGGCAGCTGCAGACCAGTCGCTTTCCTCGGCTCCGAGCAAGCGTAGCGGTTCCCAGTGAAGATGGCTTTATCGTGTCGGGGCAGCATCACGTCGGGGTCACCATTTGTCGCTATTTTCTTGCCGGAGGGAAGACTCGCACAACCAATATGATTGATAAGCAAGCTTCGTTTATTCATCAGAAGGCACGCATTATATTGCTCAGGTTCATTGATAAGCACATTTGGCAAAATCTAATTGGTTAATTATGTCTCTGACATTAGCATACACGATTAATCATTGGTTATTGCTTATTGGTTACATTTACATAAGTTCCTTATTTTTTGCCAACTAACTCCTTCTCACTGCTAACCACAACATCCTTTTACGGTATAATGCTCTTGTCAAGGTCGTTTTACTTCTATGGTATAATGCTCTCGTCAAGGTCATTTTGGCCTTCTCAGCTCAGCACATCTCGTGCATGTTAACGTGTCCTTTGTCACGTAACCACTTCTCCACAGAGATCAGTTTGACTTAGCAGTTTCCTAGTTTGCACCCCAGGAGCCAAGAGGTGGTGTGGTCTCCTCTAGTGTCTCTGGGGTTTGGCAAAGGATGTGTAATAACTCGGGGTGTCATTTACGTGTGGGAAAGGAGCAGAAGAACTAGTGATGTCTTGTTTGCCTTAAGGGTCTTGCTCATTTTAAACTTCTCCGAAAGGAATCCATTTGCAGTCTTGGTTGTTACAGGGGTTAAAGTTGTACACGACTGGAGTTTTTTTTAAAAGTTAACTCTAAAAGCGACCGATACCCAGGTCTGGATACTGCTGTACGCCTTTGATTTCAGAGCAGGTTGAAGAGAGGAGCCCTTTGCTATTATTTAATGGATGAAAAAGAATGATGAACAGAGGGGTTAAGCAGGGAGTAAAATCCAGGTCTTGAGTGCAGTCTAGCACGGTACCGTTAGAAACACCAGGGGTATTGTTTTACAGGTCACTCTCTCTACTTTTGTGTGATTTAAATTGTAGTTTTTTCATGACACATTTTACTACTGACGCCAAGTAACTGTCAGCTGTTGAAGTGTTCAGCAGTGGGCCGGCTCCAGGGCTGTTTTTCTGACATTCCTCTGAAACGTAAAAACGTAAGAGTTACTGTAGTGTCGGTAACTTGTAAAGCGGTCATTTTAGCCAGGTTTTATTTTAGCCAACTGTGTGTCTGGGCTAGGGAAACTATAAGCTGCACGTGTTGGATATTGGTGGGCTTGCACTGTCAATACATCATCTGAACTGAAGGTCCCAAACATCGTCTTTATGTGGGAGAAATGAATGTGACCGAGACTCTGCAAATCTGAGTTTATTGTGATTTTTATGGTAAAATCTGGTTAAGTGCAGCAAGATCCATGTGTGTAAACGTCAGACAGAGCTGGCAATTTGGAGACTAGAGGAATGTTAAGTGCCTTCAGGTTTTCTTCTGTTTTGAAGGGTCTTAGAATCCTTTTCCAGGAACAGTAATCCTCTCTTTTCTGCTATTCTGTTTAGTTGCTCGAAACGATTCCTCTCCTCCTCGGTGCATCACCGATGTCACCATCAGTATCAACTCTAATAATTGCTCAAAGTGTTTAGAACTGGGATGAAATACGTCTGACTCTTGGTACTGCTCGGCTAGCGTTTTCTGGGAACTCCTCTTTGGCAGTGGGGAACTCCCTTTGTGTTGTCCAATCCTAGATTTGCCTTGTCAGGATTAACTCGACCCCCTCCTCTGCCCTTAAGTGCGAAATGGCTGGACGCCGAGTTGTCTCAGCTGTGCTGTGTGAAGGCACTTCTCCATGGTGAAATTCCTCAGAAGGCAGCAAGCAATAACCAGAAAAGATTGCTCAGATAAAACTGTCCTTTCCAGGTGGTAAGTTTTCCTGTGGAGTACAGAAATGAAAGTGGGAGTCAGTAGCTTTCCTTGCTTTGTCCGTCTCCTTGGCAGTGGCACCTCTCTGCTGAGGAGGAGTTAGAGGGGGATGTGTGGCCAGCTTTGGATGAAGCCAGTGTCCAAAGCACAACGGACCGAGACCCTGAACCTGCCCAGGAGGATACAAAAGAAAGTCCTCCAGAGCTCATCACAGAGGCTAAGGTGAGAGCCCTGAGCAGAGCTATTGCAGTTGAGGAGGGTTATTCTTGGTTTTAGGTTGTGTGAATTGCTTTGACCTGTGGTTTTTGTTTTGTTTTTTTTTAAAGCGTCTGGCATGGCCTCGGGGCTGTGTTTTCCTCCTTGCTGTTGTTTCTGGGTGCTCGACTAGTGCTCTGCTGGTGCATTGAGGTGTGGTGGGAAGCAGACTACTCTTCTTTCTCTTTCATGCACAGTCCTGAGGGTTACTGGGAGTCATTGTGGGGTTTTCCTGGATCACTCAGAGGTCCCCCCTGGGTTAGGGGGATGGGTTTGAGAGGGTGGCATTTTGGGCTGTGCTTTGAGGCATTGTGTGGCACCAGTAACACAACTTTACTGCTTAAATAGTGGTTAATGATAATGGTAATGAGTCTGGCCGGGCCTGCAGCATGGCCTTTGGCCTGCGCTCTCCTTTGGGTTCAGCAGGGAGCCGGTGTCACTCAGGGTTTGTCGAGTCACAGAAGGTGTTATAGAGCTGGAAATGGGAGTGTGCCTGCAAGGTTTTGGATAACCGCAGCTCCTTACCCATCTGGAGATTGAGAGTGACTGAGACAAAGCGCTTTGTAGAAGGACGAGGGGGAAGCTGGCTCTCAGATAGTCTAAAGCAGAGCTGGAAGAACTGGTGGCGCTGGGAGATGTTACCTGAAGGGGATGGAGGGAAAGCAAGCTGGAAAGGGACCTTGAGGGAACGAGAGAGGAGGAAAACCTCTCCTAGGAAGCGTGGGGAGAAAGTACAATGAGGTGAGATGAGAAGTAGGCAGATGAGCAGATAGCAATAGGGTCCTTGTGAGCTGACTTAAGTACTTCCCCACAAGTATTAAACGGCGAGTTCCAAAGCATAGGGATTTGCTAACTGGACCAGAGAAGGCCTGGCTACTCCCTGCTCCTCACGACACTCTCTAGGGTACCTGCTCTCATCTGCCTCTTGTGTGCTAACAGACATTTTTAGCGTCCACCCTTGCACCCTGTCTGTTTCTGCTTTGCTGTGGAGCGGCAGTGATGCTGCCTGTCCCAGTGAGGATAGCATGGGTGGCAAGAGGAGGTGATAGTCATCTTTTACATCTGTTTGGCTCTTTTTTATTTTTTTAAACTCTTGTCCTAGCAGTTTTTATTTTTACTGCATGTCAGGTGGGGATTTTACAGTGGGCTGGTGGGTATCGAGCAGAGTCCGGTTGGTTAATTGGATTCACCTCTCACCCAAGTTATTCTGTATGGGTGTCCTATCAGTACAGAATTTCTGCTGCCCAGCCGTGTAGCTCTCCGTGCTGCTTCAGGAGCACCTTGTGGTCCCCTGGGGAGGCCAGTTTATGTTGTTTAAATCCTTTTTTTTTTTTTGTGAAAACAATTGTTTTGTTGTGGGCTAATCCTCTGAACACACTTCCACCAAAGCGTGAAGCAGCTTTGAATGGCGATTCACCCCTTGTGAGGATGGATGGCTCTCTTCTGCTGCCTTGACAACAGAAGAAGCCTAGAGAGCAAGTACCGGATTTTTGAACAGCCGTACTTGGGCAAGGGGAATAGTTGCTTGTCTGTTGTTTCGCTATTTTTCTCGTCCGGGCTGCATTAACAAATACAGACATTGGCTGTATTACCTGTCTGTGGCCGAAAGGTGGGTAATCGTCCCTGGAACTTGCTTAATTTGAGCAAAAATGCAGAGCGACGGCCTCTGACTCTGTTCCCGCTCCCTTGCAGAAACTCCCTCTGCTGCCATAATTTGTTCTGCGTGGGGCTGCCGAGAGGTGAGCCAGCTGTTCGCTCTTTGCTAAGACGTGGTGATTTGTATCTTGTGCTAATGTGTCCCTCTTTCCAGCTTGCTGTGCAGGAGAGCTGCCCTTTGGCCAAAGTTGTTAGTAATTACTGGTGTTTTGTTTTTAAATTATCCAGTTGCTCTCCTTCCAATTGAGAGAGGATACAGACCAGGGCAGCCGATGAAGCGAATGTACTAATCGTGCCTTCTCATGAGTTTTTGATATACCTTTGCAGACACTTCCCTCTCTTGAAGAGTCCTCAATACCAGTTGTCTTCTTCAAGTCGGTGGAAGACGTTTATACCTACTCCAGGCAACCAAGAGGAATGAGCCAAGATGACCCTGATCGGACAGAAAGATTTCCCAACGAGGCCCAACGTCTTGCTCTGCATCCCGCTGTTCTACTTATGGCAGCGCCATTTATGCTGGACGACCATAACAGTACGAATAGATTTGTCGGTAAACTTTGAACACAGCAGAAAACTGAGCAGCCTGTAACTGTGCTGCGACTCTTGCAGTCGCTGTTGGGCACCTTGGGACTAGTGCTGCTGTTTTGCTAGAACAGGTGGAAACGTTGGTGTTCCTGTGGGGTGGAGATACGACGATAGTAAATAACCAGGTGCAATGCATCGGTTTGGTCTTTCGTGGGAACAAGTGCATTGAGGGTTATTTCTCTGATTTTTGCTGTCTTTTCTAGACTTCAGGCTGTTTTCGTGCAGAAGTCTGTTTCTCCATGCTAGCCCGTGTTCATTTCATACTGAATCTCTGACTGCCAGAGGTAAGGGACAAAAGCAGTTTTTTAACTTTGTAAGGTCCCTGTGTGGGTGTTCATCTTCCAAATGATGAAAGGATCCACCAACCTGTATGAGCTTTGCCCATTTTACAAGGCCAGTTGACTTGCCAAAGGCGGCGCCTGTTGTTTGTGCCTCGGAACGGATCTGTCTGCGCTCTCTGTGGAGTGGAGGCCCGGTTCTCTGGGCAGGAGCTACTCAATTCACATCTGACTTCCCCCCTCGGGGAAACGGATGGGAAATCAGATGTGAATTGAGTAGCAGCACTGGGAGGAGAGGGAGAGAGGCTCTCAGATTATACTGCGTTGGGCTCACCGAAGAGATGTGCAGTAGAAAGCCCTCTCGCCGTGACCCGGTAAGGTCTAGGCAAAAGGGACATCAGTCTAAAGTGGAGCTCTGAGAGTTGCCATTGTTGATGCCGTCTTTCTTTTCTGTGTTCCTCCTTATGCAGGGAAAGAGGAAGTGAGGAACAGACTTGCCCAGAAGTGCCGAGGTTGGCCTGTGCGGTGCCAGCGGGCTGTGTGACCAAGCGCCGTCTCTGAAACTGCTTGTCCCTCCTGTCACGCTAGCTGCCTTGTTCCCAGCTGCTCGCTTAGCCACTTGCGGTTCCTACTTGCAGTGGTTCCCCAGCCTGAGAAAGAACTTGAGAAGAGGGGAAGAAGGCTGAGCAACTGCCAAGGAAGGCTGCCTGGAGTAGCAAAAGCCACCGGTATGACCACGCTGTTATTTTCTTTGTTCAGAAATGTTTAATGTTTCAGGAAAACGGTTTGATTTGGTACTGATTTATTGCTCTTGGTTGTTGTTCTGAAGCACTGCATTAGAGTGTGACGTTGTGCTATATATCTTCTAAGTTTAGGAGAGGGAAGTGGGCTACCTATCCCTCACTCCCTCAGTGCACAAGCAGTTTTGACGTTGTGTGGGGAAATGGTTTTTTGATTTTTGACTTCACGGATGCTCCACACGCTCCTTGCTCTTAGGAGAGGTGGTTGTATCCCAGCTGTGGCCTCAGTCCGTGGTGATGCTGAGAACTTGCCAAAGGAAATCTCCTTCCCCGAGAGAAGGATGCTCTGAATTGTTGATGGATCGGGATGCCACACCTACGAAGCATCGGGAATCCCGTGGTACAGATATTGAATGAGATCTATAAAGAATCCAGTAAGAGAAGGCTTGAAGCTTGACATTGGCCTTGTTTACGTAGCTCTTTGCCTGTGGCAAGAAATCCTCTTGGGCCTGAGTTTATTAATGCAGAGAAAAGTTGTGGGAAGAGATGCGCCCTGGCTGCGAATGCTGACATTCAGCTGCTTTGCTGCTGCCTGGACTGTTCTTCAGGGCTTCAGGGGCCGCTCTGCCCACCCCGAAATGTGCCAGAGGTGTGTTTTGCTGCTGAGCCCCAAGAAAGGCTCAAGGTGGGATTTAACACGAACGCTGAAACAGTTAAAAGCCCAGCATAAGAAGTTTATTGATGGTCTGAGACGATCTTTAAAGCTGTCTTTCAACCCAAACTCTTTCAGGATGTTGTGACTATTTTGTTTTGATTTCAGCATTTGGGGGTGGATTTGGATGTGTGAAAGGGCTAAAAAAAAAAAAAGGCAGAGAGAATCTGGGGCTTCTTGGGAGGGGAAGCTAGTGAAGGAGATGGGAGCAGAGAGGTGGGGAGCTATGGCTTGAGCAGGCAGGGGCTGTACAACCCTGTGGGGAGGTTTCTGGCTTCAGACTGGGGGCTTGTCTCACACGTTTGTCGTCCAGCGAAGGGAGCGGATGAAAGGGAGCTGAGCTTGCTCGGAGCACCGGGCGATGGGGTGTTTGTCCCAACAGCACCCTTTCTGCTGCAGCACGTGGGACCTGGGGCTGGGCTGGGGTGTCCGAAGGAGACCCCCGTGTCCTCCCCTGCTTGTCCCCACTGCTGCCGTGTCCCTGCTGGGCTCCACAGCTCGGCTCCCTGCAGCATAGAACTCTTCTTCTGTGGGGGATGAGGAGCTGCAAAGACTGCTGGGTGGGCAGCAGCCCTGTTCCCAGCTGGGGTTGCCTCCATCCCCGTGCCCTGCCTGGGATGGAGTGGGTCCTGCAGCTGCCTGGAAGTGTTGCTGGGGGCTTTTGATTTGGTACTGATTCCAAATCCACTGCTGCTTCCACTGCTGCTCAGCATGGGATGTCCCGGGAAATTGGGAACGGGGAGATTCTGTCAGGGTCTGGAAGACAGGGTGCGTGGACACCAGGGGCTTCTATGTGCAGCAAGGGAGCAGCCAGCAAGTATTAAGCAGCGTCGGGACATTGCCTGTGACTTGGGAGCACCCTAACCTGCCAGTCTGGGAGGGAGGAAGCATATTCTGGGCTGTTAGCACTGCACATCACTCTTCTTGCACACTCCTGGGTACCTGTTGGAGGCGGGCGCAGGGCTCTGCTGTGCTCCCATGTACCTTTGCTGGTGCTTCGCTTGTCAGGATAGCATGTTTTCCTACAAGCTTTTGCCATTCACGTGTCTGCGAGTGCTTGAATAGTTTTCCACGCCCTTTCAATCAAGAGAAAAGGTGCGTGAGGAACTGAGCCTTAACCCTGAGCCTGGACCCCCTCAGCACGTGAGAGACAGAAAACCCACCCGGAGCTGCTCCCTGCTCCAGGGTGGCCTGGGCTGATCTTCCCAGCTATGTGGTGCCGTCTCCCTTCTCAGAGCATCTCAGCTCACATTTCCCATGCCTGGCAGGTCCCTGTTTGTACATTTGTTCCTTAAGGCACTGGAACAAGAGAAAGGTGCCTCAGGGGACTGTAAAGTGACTGTGACCCCTCTGGAGATGAAACCCCCTCTGGGACCCCCAGGACCCCTCTAGGACCCCTCTTGGGTCCTGGGGGGGTCATAGAAGTATCCTGGGGTGTTCTAGAGGAGTCTTAGGGGTCCCTAGAGGAGTCCTGGAGGTCTTTACATGGATTCTGGGGGTCACTAGAGGGGTCCTGGTTGTCCCTTGAGGGGTCCAGCTGGGATCTAGAGGGGATCTGGGGGTTCTTCGAGGGATTCGGGGGCCCTGGTGAGCCCTAGAGGGGTTCTGGGGTCCCTAAAGAAATTCTGCAGGTCCCTAGAGGGGCCCTGGGGGGGTCTTAGAAGGATCCTAGGGGATTCCAGAGGGGTCTTGGGGAATCCCTAGAGGGTTCCTGGGGGTCCTTAAAGGGGTTCTGGGGGTCCCTAGAGGGGTGCTGGTTGTCCCTGGAGTGGTCCTGTGAGGATCTCGAGGGGACTTGGGGCTTCTTAGAAGGATTTAGTGAGTCCTGGGAGTCCCTAGATTGGTCCTGGAGGGTCTAGAGAGATCCTGTGGGTCCCTAGAGGGGCCTTGGGGCCTCTTAGAGGGATTCAGGGTATCCTGCGGGGGCCTAGAGGGCTTCTGGGTGTCTGTAAAGGGGTTCTGGGGGTTCTAGAGGGATGCTCGGGGGTTCTAGAGGAGTCCTGGGGTCCCTAGAGGGGCCTTTGGGGGTTCTTCGAGGGATTCGGGGAGTTCTGGGGAGCCCTAGAGGGTTCTGCAGGGCTCTCGAGGGGTTTTGAGGAGTCTTAGAGTTATTCGGGGTGTCCTGGGGACCCCTAGAGTCGTCACGAGGATTCTAGAGGGGTCCTGTGCATCCTTAGATGGTTTCTAGGGGTCCTTAAAGGAGTTCTGGGGGTCCTCGAGGGGTCCTGGGGAGAGTGAGATGATGCAGGGAGATGGTTAAGAAAAGGTTTAATAAGAGGACACACAGAACCCCTCTAGAGCCCCCAGGACCCCTCTATGACCCCCAAAACCCCTATAGGGAAGCCGAGGACCCCTCTAGGGACCCCCTAGGCTCCCTCTAGGACCCCTTCGAGCCCCTCTAGGAACCCCTAGAATCCCTGTGGGGACCCCAGGACCCCTCTGGAGTCCCCCAGGACCCCGTTAGGACCTCCTAGAACACCCCGGGGACCCAGAACCCCTCTAGGGCTCAACAGAACCCCTTTAGGGAACTCCAGGCCGCCTCTCGAGCTCCCCTGCAACAAGGTGGGGATCAAAGGGGAAAAGAGCGCCCCCCCAGCTCAGTGCCGCCGCCGTGTGGCCGCATCGCGGTACTGCAGGAAGGGCTGCAAGAGGGTTTTTTTTTCTTTCTAAGTTTAGGATAGAACCACCTAGAAGTTTCTAGACTCAAACAGCACATGCGCGTTACGCCTTAAAATCGCTTTATAAGGAGGTGTGGAAAGGGATTTTCCCACTGTGCATGCGACCTCCAAATCGGGCGAAGCAGTGACCGCGTGGACTGCCAGGGCCTCAGACGCTTCTTGGTATTTTTCTTTAAAAATGTTGGTGTTAGTCCCCATCTTTTATACCCTTAGCGTTATAGCATTGATTCTCGTGTTTTGCCTTTGTATACGTGTATTTTTTCCTCATGAATGTCCGCAATGTAAACTATTGTGTTGTCGTGCTGACTCGTCGGAGGCATCAGAGGCGGGCCCGGAGGCACCGACGGTCAACGAATCGGAGGTTTAAAACTGTTTTATAAGATGTTGAAGCTTTGTCGAGTTGATTAGTTTTAGGATAAGATGTTACGGTTTTGTAGGCTTAAGTAGTTTTTAAGATAAGACTTGTGGGTTTGTAAGATGTTTATATTTGTTAAGGTTGTAATATTTGTTAAGGATATTGTCAAGAAGATGCTTGTGATTGTAAAATTTGCTGGACGTTTTGTTTGTTGTTGTATTGCGCATTCTTCTGGCCTTTTTCTCTCTCTGTCCTTCTGTCTTTCACACCGCCATGAAGCCAGCGATGTTGAGCCACGGGGCGGTGTAAGGGGCCGTAACCGTTGAACTGCTTTGGCTCAACATCGCTGCCAACGCCCCCACGATCTCGTAAGGGATCTTTATTGCAATGAAGAGCCGATCTCGTGAGCGCTGCCAAACTGTCCCCAACGGAAAAACCATGACATCCACCCGAAGTGCGCTTACCGAGTGGCACCTGGGCATTCCTGAAAATGGTTGGACTATTCGGGGAAACCGTGGACTGGGGCGATAAATGGGGGAGCCTCTGGCTTCTTCGTTGCTCGGTGGGCTCGGGGTGCTCGACTTCGTCATTGCTCGGTGGGCTCAGGGTGCTTGACTTCCCCATTGCTCGGCAGGCTCGGGGTGCTGGACTCCTTCATTGCTTGCTTCTTCGTTGCTGGTGGACTCGACCTCGTGTGTGTTGCTGTGTGTGCCTTCGCCGGGCTTCCTGGAGCTTGGAACATCATCATCACCCCGTGGCTGTGTCTTCATCATCACCTGCACCGAGACCGATCCAACGGGACATCGCTGGATTCGTGGTGGTGGTAATTAGCCGCATCTCTACCGTCTTCTTGCTTAGGGGTTCTAACTTTTCCTTTCTTTTCCTCTCTGTCCTGTCGCTGTTGTCAGTTGTTAAAATAAAGCTCACAAGATTGTACGGCATCTGACCTCGTTTGTGCCTTAATCTTGGTCTCTTGGGATCGTTTAAGAACCCTCCCTGATATTGGATCGGGACGCATCTCCGAGTGTATTGTCTGCTCCTTAAACCTTTTCTCTCTCCTTCTCTTCCTGTATCTTTCCCACCACCGATCACACTTTCTATTACCCATGATAGACACACACAACAAGAAAAGTGCCTGCAGAACTAACCGCACAAGAAATTTGGGATAAAATCTTTTCTTAACGATCTCCCTGCGTAATCTCACTCTGTCCTGCGTGTCCGTGAAGGGTAAGGGCTGTGATCCAGCTCCCGGGCTCTGGCGTGGATGGACTGGGCGAGGTCTAGAGCCCCCCAGGACCCCTTTAGGACTCCTCAGGACCCCTCTAGGGGCCCCGTAGGACCTCTCCAGGGCCCCTCTAGCGACCCCTATAGAGCCCTCTAGGGCCCCCACGGGGTCCCCCAGAATCCCTCACGAGCCCCGAAGGACCCCTCTTGGGACAACCAGGACCCCTCTAGAGACACCCAGGATCCCTCTAAAGCCACCAGCACCCACAGGACGTCTAAACAGCCACCCAGGACCCATTTAGTGATGTCAAGAACCCCTCTAGGGACCACCAGGACACCTCTAGCACCTCCAGGACCCCTTTACAGACCCCCAAGATGCCTCTCGACTCTCCAGGATGACTCTAGGTCTCCCCAGGACCCCCTGAATCATTCTAAGACCTTCCTAGAGCCTTATGGGACCCCGCTAGAACCATGCAGCAGGCCCCTAGGGGCCCCCAGGACCCCTCTAGGACCCCCAGAACTCCTTTAAGGACGCCTAGAAATCATCTAGGGATGCATAGGACCCCTCCAGAACCCCCGTGATGACTCTAGGGGTCCCCAGAACCGCCCAAATAACTCTAAGGCTCCTCGAGACCCCTCTAGAGCCCCTCGAGGGACCCCAGGACTCCTCTAGAACCCCCGAGCATCCCTCTAGAACCCCCAGAAGCCCTCTAGGCCCCCGCAGGATACCCTGAATCCTTCTAAGAAGCCCCAAGTCCCCTCGAGATCCTCACAGGACCACTCCAGGGACAACCAGCACCCCTCTAGGGACCCCCAGAACCCCTTTAAGGACCCCCAGGAACCCTCTAGGGATTCCCCAAGACCCCTCTGGAATCCCCTAGGATCCTTCTAAGACCCCCCCCAGGGCCCCTCTAGGAACCTGCAGGATTTCTTTAGGGATCCCAGAACCCCTCTAGGGCCCCCCAGGGCCCCCCTGAATCCCTCTAGGAACCCCCAAATCCCCTCTAGATCCCCGCAGGACCCCTCAAGGGACAACCAAGACCCATGTAGTGACCCCCAGAACCCATGTAAAGATCCCCAGGACCCCTCTAGGGACCCCCAAGACTCCTCTAGAACACCCCGGGATACTTCTATGACCTTCCCCGGACCCTAGAGGGGTCCTGGTGAGGGGGGGAGTTGTGTCTCCAGAGGGGTCCTGGCCTTCCCTATAAGGATCCTGGGGTCCCTACACGGGTTATGGGGGGTCCTAGAGAGGCCCTGGGGGAGGGGGGGGCCTAGAGGATTCCTGGGCTTCCCTGTGGGCTTTTGGGGGTCCTGAAGGGGTCCTGGGGGGCCCCAGAGGGGTCCTGGTGTCCCTCGAGGGATTTGGGGGATCCTAGAGGGGACCTGAGGAGTTGCTAGAGGGGTTCTGGGGTCTCTAGAGGGTTCTGAGGGGTCATAGAGAGGGCTTGGGCAGCTCCAGAGGGGTCCTGGGATTCCCTATAGGGGTCTTTGCATCCTTAGAGTGCTTCTGGGGAGACATAGAGAGGGCTTGGGCAGCTCCAGGGGAGTTCTGGGCTTCACTCTAGGTGTTTTGGGGGTTCTAGAGGGGTCCTGGAGTCCCTAGAGGGGGCCCTGTAAACCCCACCAGCACCTTGACCCCCCACGACTCTCTTCCCCCTCCAGCCCCCCAGTTCCCCCCAACACCCTTAGGGCTTCGCCCTAGCCCCGCCCCCAGGCCCCGCCGCAGCCAATGGGAGGGGCCCGTCCCCGCCGCAGCCAATGGGAGGGGCCCGTCCCCGCCGCAGCCAATGGGAGGGGCCCGTCCCCGCCGCAGCCAATGGGAGGGGCCCGTCCCCGCCGCAGCCAATGGGAGGGGCCCGTCCCCGCCCCAGCCAATCGGAGCCGCGTCCGCGCGGGTCCAACCGCCGTCGGGGCTGCGGGAGCTCCAACCGCATCGCGGAGGTTCGGGCGGCAGCGGGTCTGGGGGAGGCAGCGAGCGGCGGGTCCGGGGGAGGCGGGGAGGGGCGCGGAGAGGGGGAGAGAGGGAGGGGAGGGAAGGGGAGAGAGAGGAGAAGGGGCAGGGGAGGAGAATGGGGGGAGAGGGGGGAGGAGGAAAGGGGAGTGGCCTCACGTGCCTCCCAGGACCCATCTAGGACCCCCAGGACCCCTCTAGGGACCCCCCAGGACCTCTCCACGACCCCCAGGATCCCTCTGGAGCCCCCCAGGCCCCTTCTAGGACCCCCCCCGGCCCCGTCTCGGGACCCCCAGGACCCCTCTAGGGACCACTAGGATGCCTCTATGTCCTTCAGGACCCCTCTAGAGCCCCCCAGGACCCCGCTAGGACTCCTCAGGACCCCTCTAGGAACCCCCTGAAGGACCTCTCCACCACCTCCAGGGCCCCCCTAGGGATCCCTAGGAGCCCCCTAGAGCCTCGGGACCCATTTAGTGATGCCAAGGACCCCTCTAGGGACCCACAGAACCCCTATAGAACCCCAAAAACCCCTGCAGGACCCCCCAGGACCCGTCTGGGGTTCCCGCCTGGGGGAATTGGGGTGGGAAAAAGGGAGAAGGAGCAGCTTGTGGAAGAGACTCTTGCAGCCCTTCCTGCAGTACCGCGATGCGGCCACACGGCGGCGGCACTGAGCTGGGGGGGCGCTCTTTTCCCCTTTGATCCCCACCTTGTTGCAGGGGAGCTCGAGAGGCGGCCTGGAGTTCCCTAAAGGGGTTCTGTTGAGCCCTAGAGGGGTTCTGGGTCCCCGGGGTGTTCTAGGAGGTCCTAACGGGGTCCTGGGGGACTCCAGAGGGGTCCTGGGGTCCCTAGAGGGGTTCTGGGGTGTCCTATGGGTGTCTTGCGGGGGTGCCTAGAGGATTCTGGAAGTTCCCTCTAGGGGTTTGGGGGTCCCAAAGGGGTCCTGGGGGTCTCCAGAGGGGTTCTGCTGTTCCTAGAGGGATTCGTGGGGTCCTAGAGGAGCTGTGCAGAGGGAAAGAAAGGGAGAGGAGGAGGGAAGAGAGGGAGAGCAGGGTGGGAGGGAGAGAGGGGAGAGGGAGAGGAGGGATGGGAGAGAGAGAGAAAGAGGGGAGAGGGAAGGGGCAGGAGAAGGGGGGCAGAGGGAGAGGCCGGGCCAGAGGAGGCCTCAGTGCTGAGGGTGCTGAGGATCAGCCCAGGGCCCTGGCAGCCAGGCTGCAGCCCAGTCCCGTTGCTGCCTGCGCTGACGCCCTCGCCTGCGTCCCACGTGCAGTTGATGCTCGAGGCGACCCTTCCGCTCGAGGCGATTCCCGAAGCGATTCTCGAGGCGATTCCTGAGGCGATTCCCGAGGCGATTCCCAAGGCGATCCCTGCAGTGATCCCCGCGGCGCTGCTGCAGCCGCTCCCGGCGATCCCCGAGGCCCAGCAGAGCTCAGCCCCGGGCTCAGCCCCATCAGCCGCAGCTCCAGCGCGATGTGGTGCGGCGCAGCCGGTGAGCGGGGAGCGGTGGCAGAGGGGGGTGCGGGGAGCCGAGGGGCTCTGGAGGCCGGGGGCACAGAGCTCGGCAGCCTCTAACTGGTGCGTTAGACGGGGGGCAGAGCTACGAGCGAGTTGGGCTTTGGATGGCACGAGCGCTGGGAGTCCCGCTCGTCTGCGAGGGGGGATGTGGCAAAGCGCCGGCTTGGCTGCCTCGGGAGGGCTCTCCTCTGGGCTCTTGCGTAGCTGTCAGACAATATTGATGCATGTGAGTGCAGGTAAACGAGGATCCAAAATGCAGAGGAGCCAAACGACCGCTCGGCCAGATCGCTACATTCCCAGCCGTCGCGCTCTGAGGATGGAGGTGGCCAAGTTCCTCCTGAGCCAAGAGCAGGACCCTGCCTTGGTGTCACCCACCAAGAAGGTGAGCGTGTTGCTGAGTTGCAGGGACTGCGCTGCTCCCTCCCAAACGCCCTCGCGGCCTTTCCCAGGGAAGCAAACTGTAAGTTGTGTCGCGTGGTTGCGTGAGGCTGACAGCCCCGAGCGCCGCTGCCTCCAGCTCTGCCCTTGAGGAGCCGGGGATGAGGTTGGAGCTGTAGGGCCTGGGAATGGAACGGGGACGCGGGACCCTGAGTGAAGCTGTTCTGTAGGGTCGTGTCCCTGGGAAGAGCCTCTGGCCCTTGTGGGAGCCAAACACAGCTTTGCTCCGTTTTAAAGCCTCATCGGCCCAGGGTACAGAGCTCCTAGGCTGTGAGCCTGTGCCCAGGGACACTGCTGGCGGGAGCTGTTCCAGCACAATGTCTGCGTGGGGAGCCGCTCTGGAACGTGTCTGCTGGGTTCTGAAATCTCTGTAGGAAGCATTTGGTTCCTTGTGGCTGTGGCTTTGTCCGCTGGCCGTGAGACACTGACCTGGCCGCTCTTCTGTGCTCAGATGTGAGCAGGAGAGCTTGCTGGTGTCTGAGGAAAAACCCCTTGGAGCTGTGTCACGGGTTAGCCCCAGCCCGGCTGATTTCAGCAGCTAAAACCGTGCAGTTGCGCTCCCAAATCCCTCCACTCCCCACACCCCTGGAAAGGGGGAAAGGGAAATGAGAGGAAAGAGACTTGTGAGTTGGAAACTAAAACCGCAGCTTTAATTAAAATTACAATAATAATAATAATAACGGTTATTGATCTTATTAGGAGTGGTAATATATATATATACACAAATATCTGAGATCGCGCCCTCGATGACTCAACGTCACCACAGATCCTGCAGAGCAGAATCGAGGGAATGGCTCCACAGCCAGGAGGGAGCTGAGCTCAGGAACTGGAGTCAGGAACACGCGGGTCCAGGGTCGGGGGCAAACAGAGAGACGAGGTCCTCAGCGGCCGTCACAGAGGAGGGGGCCGACCCTCGTGGTCTTTGGGTTTCAAAGCGAGGGTGACGTAGATGGGATGGAATCCTCCGTTGGTCGCTTTGGGGTCACGTGTCCTGTTCGACCTGCCTTGACAGGCGCGCCAGAAAGCCTGGGCAGTGAGGCTGAACGGCTTCGATGTGGAAGAGGCAAAGATCCTGAGCCTCAGTGGAAAGGCTCCGAGCCCTGCGGCAGGTGAGGGACAGGCTCTGGGTGAGTCGACTCGGCTGGAGAGCCCTGGGGAGGGGAACAGCGGCACAGAGGCTCCGCATTTGGAGGCATCGACCGGCTTCTGGGAGCTGCTGTGCACACCGGGCTCTCCCTAATCCTTAGGTGTCCAGCGGCTGAGGGGCTGTGTGACAGCTCCAGAGAACTGATTTACCAGAGCTGGTTCAGCAGTTCACCCCGGCAGTGCTGTTAGCGCCCTGCATTCCTCTGAGCGTGGCTCTGCTCTCAGGGCTGCATTTTCCCCGGGAGGGATTTCTCCTCGGGTGAGCAGGGCTTAGCTGGGAGGAAACGGGACCTCCGGTTAACAGAAGTGTTTCTCTGCACACAGGCTTTCAGAACAACGTCACAGCGCTCTGCGGGCACGAGGTGATGCCTGGGTGCGGCAGGAGGAAGGGCAGATACATTCCCTGCGCGCCAGAGGGGGTCCTGGATGCCCCAGACATCCGTGATGACTATTGTAAGTGGGCTGCGATGTCGCGTGCTGGGCATTGAGATCGTTGTGTAGCGCAGTGCGGTTCCTAGGCCAGCGTGGTCTGAGGGACTGGAGCTCTGCCTGGGCTGTTTCGGTCTCTTCTGCCCTCGGGCTGGCATGGACCACTTCTGGGGTGAAGCCTTGTAGGAGCAGTGGTCCCGAGTGCTGGGCAGGTGGCTTGGACTGGGGCTGGGGGACACGCATACCTGGTGGAGGTGGAATAGGGTTGGACTCGGTGATCCGGTGGGTCTCTTCCAACCTGGTTATTCTATGATTCTATGATGAGCACCGGTGAAGGGCAGGGCTCTCCAGGGCAGCGCAGGGTGGCCTGCATTGCATTGCTCTTCCAAACGGTAGATCTGAATCTCCTGGACTGGAGCTCTCAAAACCTCCTGGCGCTGGCTCTGGACACCACTGTCTACCTGTGGCACCACGTCTCTGGGGAGATCATCAACCTCATGGAGACGGAGCACGTAGCTGATTACGTTTCGTCTGTGTCGTGGGGTAACGGAGGCAGCTGCCTGGCTGTTGGCTTGAGCAACGGTGAGGTCCAGGTGAGTGCAGGAGTCGAGCTGGAGCTGTTTAGGGGTTGCTGGAGCTGTGGGGCCTTGGGACGAAGGCTTGGCTGGCGCTAGAAGGATGCAACGCGCTCCGACTTGCCTGGTGTGGGCTGGAGATGTCCTCCGGCAGTGAGCAGCTGCGGCAGTGAGGCAGAGCTTGGGTTTGGGGTTCCTGACCCCTGGCGTTCTCCTTCCGTTCTGCGGGCAGGAGATACAAATAGTTCCCTGCTCCCAGAGTGAGCAGGCTGAATGGCAGAGCCTGCGCGCTGCGGTTTGTAGGGCAAAGCAACGGGGCTGGCGTTTCCTGGCCCTCTGGAGAACTTGTTGTTCTGCTTCCCTAGCTGTGGGACGTGGAGCGTCGGAAACGTGTCCGCACGCTGAGCAGCCACGTGTCCCGTGTCGGGTGTCTCAGCTGGAACAGCTACATCCTGTCCAGGTAAAGCAGTGGGTGGGGTTGGAAGGGCGGAGCGGAGCTGGTGCAGATCCTTGTGGATGTGCTCGGCTCACGCCAAGAGCCCGGATCTGCCGGCAGCACCGGTGTGAAACCCTGCGGCAGGTGCAGCCGTCCTGCCCCAGCGCCAGGATGGCTTTTCCCAGCACTGTGTGCAGCCTGACCCTGTGAGCCTTCTCTCTGCAGCGGGGCTCGCAGCGGCTGCATCCAGCACCACGACGTCAGAGTCGCTCAGCACCAGGTGGCCACGCTTGCTGGTCACACGCGGGAGGTGTGTGGCCTCAAGTGGTCTCCAAACGGCCGCTTCCTCGCCAGTGGTGGTGACGACCACGTGGTGAACATCTGGCCGAGCAGCCAGGGGGGCCGTGGAGGATTTGCTCCAGCGCAGAGCTTCCGTCAGCACCAGGGTGCTGTCAAGGTGAGCGCGGGGCAGCTGTGGGCTCGCGTTTGTGTGCGAGGCAGCCGTGCGGCACTGCCTGCGCGCAGGGTGCTCGTTGCACGCCTCAGGCTGACCCCTCTTCTGGCAGGCTGTGGCGTGGTGTCCGTGGCAGCCCAGCGTTCTGGCCACTGGAGGCGGAGGCGGCGACAAACGCATCCGCCTCTGGAACGTGTCTTCTGGCACCTGCCTGGGCAATATCGATGCCCGCTCCCAGGTGAGACGTGAGCGTCGGCTTGGATGTAAACAGCTTGTGGTGGGACGCCTGAGCGGAGCTGCTGGCTCCTGAGGCCCCGAGGCAGGGCCGAGGAGGGGGCCGTGCTCCTCTCGGGGTGCTGAGCATCGGCACGAGCAGCTCGTCTTCCCTGCATTGCCGCCTCCTGCCAGGTCTGTTCCATCGTGTGGTCGACCACCTACAAGGAGCTCATTTCGGGCCACGGCTCCGCAAAGAATCAGCTGGTGATCTGGAAGTATCCAGCCATGTCCAAGGTCACTGAGCTGCAAGGTAGGCAGGGCCCTTTGCCTGGGGCAGGGAGGGCTGCTGGCGGCTGAAGGAGACGTGATCCTTGGGTGGAGCGGAGCGGTGGCCCGAGCTGGAGCTCGGCTGGTGCGGGCTGCTGAGCAGAGGCGTGTGCTGCTCGAGGGAGGCCCTCCTGGGGGCTGCTGAAGGAACGCTGTTGGTGCAAATGCCCGCCTGGGCTGTGAATTCCTGCTGCTGCAGCCCGGTGCGGGGCCAGCTCTGCGAGCTGCTGGGGTTCCCGGGGCCCACGCAGTAAATGTGAGCGTGGTGGCAGAAGCAGAGGGAGCGGGGCGTGCGCCGAGCGGCCCGTCCCTGAGCGCACACCTCCTCTTCAGGTCACACGGCGAGAGTCTTGAGCATGGCTCTGAGCCCCGATGGCGAAACAGTGGCCTCGGCTGCTGCGGATGAAACGCTGCGACTCTGGCGCTGCTTTGCGGTGGATCCCATCAGGAAGAAGGAGAGAGAGAAGGCAGACAGAGTCCAGAGCAGCTTCATTCGCCAGGCCATACGATGAGGGCATGGGGGTGGGGGGGGAGCGGGGAAACCTGGTTTCCCCTGTACATAGTTTCAATGGTTTCCCCTGTACATAGTTTCAATGGTTTCCCCTGTACGTAGTTTAAATGTTAATAAATGTTAATTAAGGTTTTAAAATTAACCAAGTGCTTTCCTTTGTCTTTTTTATGGAGTCTGCTGGAAGAGAAGGCCGTGGCTGATGGGAGCAAGCCCAGCGTGGATGCGGAGGACGAGTCCCGCGGTGTCCCAGCAGGACGGTCTCCAAGCCTGGGTCCCCTGCCTTCCTGCGCGCCGAGGAGGTTGCAGCGCCCTGCGCCCTGCGTGCTGCTCACAGAGACAGCCCTGGGGTGACGGCTGGGACGTCAGCGACTCGGGAGCGATCGCAGGGAAGCGTCTGCCGAACCGCCGAGCCCAGAGGCGTGTGGGAGCTGAGAGACCTCCTGGGAACGGCTGATGGTGTCGCCTGGGGATACCTCGTGACGGACTTGTGGTAAAGGCTCTCTAGAAGGCCCTTAAGGCCTCTGGGGAAGGGCTGCTCGTGTGGGGACCGGTGGGTCCTTTTCTAAGGAATTGAATAACGTGAGCCGGGGGTGGCCAGGGCCTGCGGGCAGCGGCGACACCAGTGCTCCTGATTCAAGGAGCTGAAAACAGCTACGGGAGGAAATGCAGCTGCCTTTCTAGGGGTAAAGGTAACAGGGGAATTACCGTATCAGGACAGCTTTCAGAAGGTAAATAGATGGATGGCCTCCAAATACGCTTTGGGGTTGGTCCGTGCCCGTGGGGCAACGTGGAAAGGAAGAGGAGTGTTAACTGCACGAGGATCCCCCGTCAAGCACCGAGAAGAAATCCTGCAGTTGCGGGAAGACGTCGGGCAACGGAGAGAAGCGGCGTTAATGCATCGCAAGGCTCCTCGGGTGGGAAAGTCCCCGATGAAGGTATGTAGTGGACTGGCAGAGCGAGCAGCTCGAGGGCAGCAGGAAAAGGTATCTTGGTATTAATCCCTTCTGTGGAGAGGGATCTGAATATCCGTTGTGGGGGGATGCGAATGCGTTTGAACAATAATCCCGTCCCTCTCAAGTGCCATTTCTAGCGATGCTGATCTGGAACTGGCAAAATCAGTGAGGGCAACAGCAAACGAGAGGGGGTGGATGGTGACCCCTACAAAAGAGGCTGTAGTTTCTCCCTGGTAGTGCTAAAATTCATTGAGAAAAAGCATCAAGAAACTCACTGGGGAGCAGAGGCTGTCATCGATGATTTAAGGGGACAAGTAGTTAGCGTGAGGATGAGCAGGCTTGCTAAATCCATTGTGGGGAGGCCTGAAATCTGTTTGAAAAATAATCCCGTCCCTCTCAAGCGCCCTCCCCTAGGAGTTGCTCGCAGAGGAAATGCCCCCGGTGATCCCTGGCAGAGAGATTTCTCTGAGCTGCCCAGACAGGGCGGATCCCGGGACCTGTGGGGACCAGGAGCCACATTTTGAGGCTGGCCAGAGGCATTGCCCTGCAGCACCGTCAAAGCAAGAGAGGTGACTCAAACCTCCTTGTAGGGAATTTGACCAAGGTTTGGAATTGCCATAGGTCTGTTGTCAGCTAGAGGTCCTCGCTTTCTGGCGGGGATTGTACAAGAGCTGAGCCGAGTCCGAGGAATAAAATGGGCCCTGCACCCGCCCTGGAGCCCCCAGAGTAGTGGGAAGGTGGAAAGGGTGAATCAAACTCTGCAGAGGGAAAAGGGTAAAATTTGTGAGGAGACTTCTTTGTGGTGGCCTCGAGCTCTTGTACTGGCTGTGCTAAGAACAAGGCTACAGCCGAGAGCTGAGACAAAGAGCAGTCTGTATGAATCAGTGTTTGGGAGGCCTTATCAAATGACCCTTTTTCCTCGAGACGTGGTGCTGGAAGGAGAAACAGAGCTAAAATCTTCTCTGCTGTTGTCGGGTAAAAGAGTGAATGACCTGGGGCGGTGCGTAACGTGTCCTGAGCCTCTCGCTTTAGATTCTCCAGGACGCCCCTTCCAGCCCGGAGACTCCGTCGACATCAAGCCGTGGGAGAGCGGAAGTTCCAGAAAGCTGGAAGGGACCCTTTCAGGTGCTGAAAACAACACGCAGCTCCAGGTCGAAGGAATCAACAGGTGGATCCGTTCCATGCGAGTCGAGTCAGCGCCGAGTTGGGAGTGGAGAACCGTCCTTGAGCCCGGGAAGCCTCTCCAGAGAAAACTGCAGAGAAGAACCAGGGACTGACATTTGAAAAGCAAGGAGGTGGGTTTTCGCCCGTGTCTGCGTTTGGTGTATGGATGCAGGCGACTTTCAGAGGTTGTTTCCACAGAGGGTTAAAGGCCAGAACGGGAGGGAACTTTTAGCCAGAGGGGTGGTAAGTAAGTCCTCCTTCTGCATGGGGTCAGGAAATCGGGTAGGAGAAATGTACAGCTCTTGGATAACAGGAGTTCCCACTCCCCTCAGCTCACTTACAAACTCTGCTTTTCTGGGGCTCCTAGAGTGTGCTCTGACAGGCTTCGCCCTGCCGAGGGTCCTTGGCGCAACATTCCTTTGCGCAGACGCCTAAAGCTCCTTCAGCACCGGGCAACTGCTGTTGCTTCCAGGGATGTAGGAAGCTTCTCTGTAGGAATGGAAAATCCCTGTGCCTCTGTTGTGGGTTACCTTAGGGAGTGAAAAATTAACTCCTGGGATTTATCCTCCTTTCTCCCCGCAGAGGGAGCAGTGGCTGTGGCAGAGGTGTTCTGTGCTGGCCAGAAGGAATCGGTTGGTGGCAGTGATCAGCCAGTGACAGGTTGTTTAACTGATGAGGGAATATTTGAACGGCTCTTTTTTTCTTCCCTTAGTAATAATTTTCTGTTAGGTCTTCCCAGAGCGAGTGCTGTAATTGGATTCAAGTGTACGGTCTTCTCCTTCCAGAGATCAAAGGCGCTCCTGTCCCCTCTCTGGATTTAGAAGACCTGAGAAACCTCTTTGGATCAGAGGTATCTGGAGACAGCATGTGGTGTTCTGTGTTGAACCAGACTGAATGAAGATCTGCTTCAAAGCTTGTCCTGAAGGAAGCAGCTATGGGTTGTTTGTGTCAATTCTGACCTCAGCCCCCAAGAAACGCCATGGGATGAGAAGCTCTGGTGATGGATGCGCCTGCAGCCCAGAAGCCAACGGTGTCCTGGGCTGCGTCCAAAGCAGTGGGACCGGCGAGGGAGGGGATTCCAGCCCTCTGCTCCGCTCTGGTGAGACCCCACCTGGAGCCCTGTGTTCAGCTCTGGAATCCCCAACGTGCCACTGACACAGACCTGTTAGAGCGAGTCCAGATGATGGATCTGAAAAATCATAGAGAATTCCCCCCCAGTCTGGATCTGTGCTTATGGCTTCTGGAGGTCCATGGTGCATCATTGCCTTACACAGATGCCTAGAGCTTCCTTGGACGCAGGGCAACTGCTGTTGCCGAAAGGGATGTAGGAAGCTTCTCTGTTTGCAAGAACTGAAAATCCTTGTGCTTCTGATGCTGGTGACCTTAGCGAGTGGAAAATGAACTGCTGGGATTTACTCTCTTTTGTCCCCACAGAGGGAGCAGTGGCTGTGGCAGAGATGTTCTGTGCAGTGGGACCGGCGAGGGAGGTGACTGCGGCCCTCTGCTCCGCTCCGGTGAGACCCCACCTGGAGCCCTGTGTTCAGCTCTGGAATCCCCAACATGCCAGTGACACAGACCTGTTAGAGCGAGTCTGGACGAGGGCTACAAAGATGATGCGAGGGCTGGAGCAGCTCTGCTGTGAGGACAGGCTGAGAGAGTCGGGGTTGTTCAGCCTGGAGGAGAGAAGGCTCTGGGGAGACCCTAGAGCAGCTTCCAGAACTGAAAGGGGCTCTGGGAAAGCTGGGGAGGGACTCTTTACAGGGGCGTGGAGTGACAGTACAAGGGGGGATGGCTGTAAATTGGAGGGGGGACGATTTCGATTAGGCAGTAGGAAGAAATTCTTGGTGCTTTGGGTGGTGAGGCCCTGGCCCCGGTTGCCCAGGGAAGTGGTGGGTGTCCCATCCCTGGAGGTGTTCAAGGCCAGGTTGGAAGGGGTTTCGAGCCACGTGATCCAGTGGGAGGTGTCCCTGCCCTCGGCAGGGCGTGGAACTGGATTGTTCTGTGTCGGTGACTTACTGAGTGGAAAATTAACTGCTGGGATTCATCCTCTTTTGTCCCCACAGAGGGAGCAGTGGCTGTGGCAGAGATGTTCTGTGCAGTGGGACCGGCGAGGGAGGTGACTGCGGCCCTCTGCTCCGCTCTGGTGAGACCCCACCTGGAGCCCTGTGTTCAGCTCTGGAATCCCCAACGTGCCACTGACACAGACCTGTTAGAGCGACTCAGTCTGCTCTCCCAGGCCGAGAGGGAGGCAATATTTGAGGGCACCTCATTTCCCGCCTGTGCCGGCAGGGCTCTCTCCGCCTGGGCACATCCGAGGGATTTGTCCAGTGTGTTTGGCAGAGGCCGAGCAGGGAGGCTGTTACCTTGACTCCGGCTCAGGGCAGAAAGAATTGCTGAGCGTGGTCTGGTTTTGAGAGAAAGTAATTTTGTCTGATTTTGAGATGTGGGACAGGCTCAATATCCAGGAGGTCACTGTAACTGACTTTGTCTCCCTTGTAAGTGAGCGTTCCCTGTTGCACTCCAGAAGATCTATTTAGGGTCACTGATTTCAGGCTAGGAAAGAAATAACGTTCCAAGTGCCTTCACTGTGAGAGGCTACAGACCTTTTGTGTTTCCAGCCCAGGGCTCTCCTGCTGTCTCCAGGAGTTGTGTGAACACTGCTGACCCAGTGGTCTTGCCCGGAGGGTGTGACAGTGGTTCCTTAGGCTGCACGTTTGTTGTGGGTGAAAGCATTCCCTAGTGTCCTTTCCCAGCTGGATCCACAGCGTGGGTCAGTGTGGAGAAGGAGAAAGAATGGCGATTAAAACTTCTTCCCTTAGTCCTTCCGTGCGTCCTGTCTCTTTGACATCAAAGCGGGAGGGGAGATGAACTTTCTTATGGATGTGATACCTTGGGCATGTTTTAACTCCATGGAATTTTTAATGGATTTGCTTTGTTGTTTAGTTTTCCTTTCAGAAACGTGTTTCCAAGGAAGTCTCTCAGGAGTCAAGGCTTGGCCAGTTCCAGGGATCGAGACAAAGCAAACATTAAAGAACAGCAGTGCCCGAGTACATTCTTGGTGTCCTTTCCTAGTAGCATTGCACTCCTCGTCCCCTGCTGTTACTCCTTACCTCCTCCCCCTACAGCTCCGTGGGGTCTCAGCATCTCCGCTGCTCTTCACGCACACAGAATCACACACAGAATCACCAGGTTTTATAACCAGCTGGGGAAGGGGCTGGAGAAGAGGTCTTAGGAGGAGCAGCTGAGAGAGCTGGGGTTGTTTAGCCTGGAGAAGAGGAGGCTGAGGGGAGACCTCATTGCTCTCTCCAACTACCTGAAAGGAGGTTGTAGAGAGGAGGGTGCTGGCCTCTTCTCCCAAGTGACGGGGGACAGGACGAGAGGGAATGGCCTCAAGCTCCGCCAGGGGAGATTTAGGCTGGACATTAGGAAAAAATTCTTCACAGAAAGGGTCATTGGGTGACGGAAGAAAATATGGGACAACACGCAGTGATCAATATGATCCAAGTGAAGCCATTTAATCGAAGTTCCCAACACATTTTATACCCTACTTGCTGAAGCAAGCCATTGTTTTACAAGCTGATTTGACAATTCTCCATTTGCAACAAGTAATCATTAGTTACAATACATTATTATGTTTTCCCATGAGAAATAGCTGTGTGAGCATTTCAGTCTACAAATTGATAGACTACAAAGTAACAAGTCAAGGACTACCGAGGAAAGCTTCCCCTGAGAAATGAGAGGCGTCTAGGGTAGAACGACTCTCTATTGTTGCAAAGAGAAACCTTGAAGAGAGTGTGTCATTTACAGCAGCTGCTGCTTCTGCAAAGTTAGCTTTAATTGTGGTGCAAAAGCTGTGAGGCCTTATGCTAAGGTGCCTTTGTTTCATTTAGCATAAGCTGCTCAGTGCTTGGGGTGCTCATTAAATGTCCTCTGGTTCGTAACCATCCATCAATTGGGCACTGGAACAGGCTGCCCAGGGAGGGGGTTGAGTCACCTTCCCTGGAGGTGTTTAAGGCACGGGTGGATGAGGTGCTAAGGGACATGGTTTAGTGTTTGATAGGAATGGTTGGACTCGATGATCCAGTGGGTCTCTTCCAACCTGGTTATTCTATAATTCTATGATTCTATGACTGGTACGTGAGGATGCCCCTGGAGCTCAGATGCTCGTGTGAGCAGAGAGACGCGAAGGGGGGGATTTTTTCCACTTCCCAGCCACTTGTGAGGGGCCTGGTTTGCGCGGTGCCCTTGCTGTGAAAAAGCCGGCAAGCACTCGCAGAGAGAGTATTATGGGAGCTCCGAGTGTTGAGGAGGCGACTCCAGGGAGCCGAGGGGTTGGTTAAATACAACGTGAGCCGGATTCCCCCTTGTCAGCTCGGTGGGAGCTGGTTCAATGGATCGCTTCTCACGCTTCGGATGCCCCTCAGCTGAGCTCTTGTCCTGCCGCACCCCCAGCGGAAGCGGGAGCAGCACAGCCTCCCTTCCCTCTAGAGAGCTGATGGACCTTGCAGGGAAGTGCCAGGCCATGAAGGCTGCCCCTTCCTCCTCTTCCCTTTCCTCTCAGCTCAGAACTAGGGACAAAATCCTTGGTTACCTGTGTGCGTTTGTGTGTGAGTGAAATCTCACGCCCGGGGCTGCACACGGGACCCAGCTTGTTCCCCTGTCCCAGGAGAACCTGCCTGTACACTGAGCCCCTTCCCGTTTCCAGGCTCACCCTGCGCCGTCCTCCTGCCTGTTTGGTTTGAGGACGGGGACGTTTATGTCTGTCCTTGCTGCGGAGGTGATGGATTGAAAGACCAGGCTCTAGGGTGTCAAGGTGCATCTGGCCCTGTGAAGGGGAAGGGATGACACCCATGTTCCCTCAGCCACTGCTCCTTACGCTCTATATTTTTCCCTTTCCAAAAAACCAGAGGCTTCTGGAACCATGCGCAACCCGCTTCACGTCACACGCCTGGGCTGCCTTCCCTCCTGCGTCCAGACCAGGACCCGCTGGTGGCTGCCAGTAGCCCAGCTCCACTCCGAGTGACCAGAGGCGGCGTGGGCCCCGTTTCTGGGACAGCTCTCAGGAATTGCCTCTCCTGCTCTGGACAACAGGGGAGGGTTTCGCATGCAAAACTGCAAAGGAACATACGTGGGCTTTAATTAAGAGGCTGCTTCTGTGACGGGAAAAGGCATTAGAAGCCACTGGCCCTAAGAGGGAGCAAAGCCCTCCCGTCTCCTGTGTAGCTGTGCCTGCTTGGAGGGCACCAGCATGTGAGCTTCGGTTCCGCACGAGGAAGGGGAGTGACGCAGCTGGAGGGATCTCAGTAACCACCTTACCAGGCCCTCTGGCTTTGCCAGGAAGGAGACGCCCACGTCGGAAAACGATGGCTCTCTCATACTCCCGCACTACCTGCAGGGGAAACAAAAGCTGGATGCGCTGCAAAGGGAGGGTTTCAGCAGGTGTGAGCTGCCGGAGTTACCTGTCCCTGTGTCCCTTTACCCCCGCAGAGGACCTGACACAGAACTGCTGGCTGGCCTTGTGTGTGAGCAGAGAAGGAGCAGCCACGAGACACCCAGGATTTGGGAGAGCAGCCCATGTTAGAGGGGCCTGGGCTTTCCCAGGATGAGGCCAGCGTTCTGCTTCCTCAGAGCCTGGCCAAACTCAAACATCCTGAGCTAAAATTTTGCGTGCTGGTTGTTTGCCTCCGAGGGAACCGTGTGTGCATGTGCTCACCCCTGTGAGATCCGAGGGATGACACTGACACCCTTGTTGAGAGCAAGATTCACGTGAAATTTCCCCAGAAGTGGGAACCAAAATATGCCTACTCGTAGCCACGCTAGAAATGTGAGAAAAGGGGGAAAAGAGGGCAAATCCATCGGTACCTGAGAGACCAAACTCTCTTAACATTTTACATTCAAAACCTATTTACCTGCTGCTGCAGTGCCACTCTCTCTGGGCTGGGTGTGCTGAAGGCGATGTTTGAAAGTGAACAGACCTGCAAGCTGTTCAGCAAAAGAGAAACCTAAGCCCTTGCCTGCTGATAATTCAGCAGGAGTATTTGAGAGGTAGCGGAAGATCCCTGTGCAGCCCTTTGTTGCAGCAATGTGCGAGGAAGGAAAGTCAAAATTAACGATGGGTTGAAGAAGTGTAAATAGAACCTTAGACCCAGAAAAAGCTTTATGCTCACGTCCAAAACGTGCCGAACCAGTGAGTTACGTCCACATCAGACACCGACTACTAAGCCTGGGGAGGCCCCATGACCATTCTCACCTTCATGCAGAACCAGACAGAAACGGGGAAGGTCATTATGATGAACAGGAAAGACAAGATGGTCAGAAGCCACTCACAGATGCCCAGACCTGGAGACTTTACTCCTAGGGAGAAATACAAAAGGACCGTGTTAGCAGAGGCCAGCTCCCAAAATACCGACAGCCTGACAAGCGCCCGGGCCCGTCAGCTTCAGTGTTGGCCTTTGCCTAAACCCGGCGCGTGTGAACCATTTGCTCTCCCTGGAGCTGGCTCAGGTGAGCAGGAGCTGCCAGGATGCACCGACAGGTTTCGTCCCCGCTTTACTGCCAGAAATGGAGCCGTGCTTCCCCGTGGGGCCTCGACTAGAGAGCAGCCTTCAGGCTGAAGACCTGCAGGCACCAAGCGGTGTCCAAGGGTTTGGAAGGAGCAATTTGTTGGCTGACCTGGGAGCCCAGAAGTCCGTCGGGAGAGGTGAGCTAAGGGCAAAGAGAAAGATGGCGAATAGGAAGTTGATTTCAACGTGCACAGCCTGAAGCGCCCTTCCCTGTCAGAGGATCTCAGGCCCTTTGGAACAGGAGTTCAGTCGCATCCCAGCTCCCTGATGCGGTGGGACCGAGCCGCTGGTGCTACTGAAATCTCCCTGCGCCCTCCAGCGGTCACACCGAGGCGTGGGGGCTGACTGGGGTGCTCGGGTCAAAATGACCTTCCCCATCTCCCCAAAGCCAGGACGGGGCGTCTTGACCTGGCTGACCTTTGTTGTGAGGGAAAACCTGCAGGTGTGGCCTGGAAATAGATTCCTTCTGGGGTACCTAGACCCAGAGGGCGGACCAGCAGTGAAGTTAGCGTCCCTGCGCGTCTCCCACTTAGATCTTCTCGAGCTCTTCCCTTCTTGCCCCTTTGCCTTTGGAGCTCTCTGCAGAGCCAGCAGGTCTGGAGGGAGGTTCACATGCCAAGAACCTGCGTGATCACTCTAGCTCTACAGCACCAGGAGGCTGTGAGGCTGGCTGGGGTCTCCCGTGTCTCACCCCAAGGAAAACTGTGTCTGTGCCAGGCGGGTGCGATGGCACTCACCGTGCGGAGTTATTCTGTGGCCGTACAGGGTCAAAGAGCCCACAGCTTTCCAGCCCTTCCCCTTCCATAATCCATACCTCCCTCTCGCTGCTCACTGTCCAGCAATGCCATTGCCTCCGTTTCATTCTTTGAGGATTTACACTATTCTTTGCCTAAAACTAGTATATATACCCACTGCTTTTGTAAAGCGTGAGGCCTTTTTCTAGAAGGGCATCCAACTCAGCGCCGAATTGTAAACCAAAAATGTTATTGCCTTTGCCTCAAAGACTTGATCCTTTTCAAGGTTTTACCAGTGAATGAGTGTTTCCCACTTGGGACACAGGGGGGACTCCCCATGCCTGGGATTAGGGATGCAGGGAGCTCTGCGAGGGGCAAGGGGGCACGTAGGACAGAGCAAGGAGACCCCACGCCTGGAAGAAGGAGGTGAGGTCGCTGCTTATTACCGATAAAGAGGGTTTAACCCCAGCACAGCTGGAGAGGGGAGTACATGGCCATGATGGGCAAACCTCTCCCTCTACGTGACCTGGGCTTCCAATCCACCTTGGAGCTGGTGGCAAAAATGCCTGACGTTGTCAGAATCTGTCCTCAGGAGAAAGGCACGTTTATCCTCAAAGGTGAGGTTTTATTTCCGTAAAAGTGGAGGAGTTGTTTGGAACCTCGTACTGGTATGAAGCGATGCTCTAAAACCAGGAGGTGCAGAATGAATTGCCAGAGCTGTAGGTCATGTATCTCTGTCACTCTTTTTCTCATATAGCTCTGTTTAATTTTTTTGCCGTTGATGTTTTTTGCTGTGTCTTAATCTGCCTTTTTGTACCTTTCTCCTCCTTCCTCCTGGAAAATAACAGAGGCTTCCAGTTCTTTTTGTACATTTTGCACTCTGCTCTTGGTTTAGAAACTGCAGTAACGTTTCTATAGGAAGTTCAGTCTGTATCAAAGAACTTTTATCATTTTCCCAACAAAACTTGCAGCAGATGAGTTTCCTTTTGTGATCCTGTATCCAAGAATTGGACCCGCCTTTCTGCTTGGATCTGGATTTCTAGGGATGAGGGTGCAGGTTGGTTCTTGGCTGTTTCATCTGGTTCATTTCAGTTCACAAAGGGAGAGTAAAAGTTACCCTGTTGGAAATGCGATCTAGCGTGATTGGTTTTGAAAGACACGCCTGCTTCTGAAGAGGGTGGGGAGAATAGGAAAGAGGAGGACCTTTGCTTGTATAAAGCTTTCAGTAGTTTGCTGTCTTGGTAATCTCATAATTTATTTATTTCTTTCTTTCTTTGGTAGCCATTGCAGATGAGACCACCAAAGGTATTGCAAAACTGGTTGCCAGGCAGGAGGAAAGTGTTAAGTCACGAAAGAATGATGCTGTGAAGGCACGTGCTGCTTTTCCCTCTAGGAACACAAAGTGTCTCCCTCGCAGCCAGCGACTGGGAAGGCTGAGCTGCAGGATCTGCTGAGTTCCTCACCACTTCTGCTCAGGAACTTTGAGAGGGCCTATCGCAGACGCTTTGGCCGGCCGTTCCAGTATAGGCGATATGGATTTGTCTCTGTATTTCAAGTCCTTGAAAGTGTGTCCGATATCATTGTTGTTGAGCAGACAAAAGCAGGTTCCTTGCTGACCCTGAGGAAGTAGCTGGAAGGTGAGACAGCGAAGGAAGAGGTGCCGCACGGTGGGGCGCACAAAGAGGTGCCAGAAGGTGAGGGAGGGTATTATTTAACTGGAAGTATGTAGCTGCCAAGCAGCTGTGTTTCAAGTGATGTTGCTGCCTTTCCAGTAGCTGTCGTAGTCCTGGTTTCCCTAGGCTTTAGCGCAGAAGGGCTGCGAGGTACTGTAGAAGCAGCTGTTACAAGGGTGTTGTTGTGGTAGCAGAGAGCTTAACTGGAAGTTTTCTACGGTTTGCCACTGTTTTTCAGTGCGAGGTGAAAGAAGGGATGTTAAGCCCCTTTCTGAATGCGTGTATAGGACTGGAATTTCTAGTAATTCCAGGCAACAGGTAATAAAACTAGAAGGATCTCTGGCACGTCGGCTCCGCAGGCTGGTAAAGCCTTCCAGATGCGCTTTTTGAGGCTGAAGCACTAATCTGAAAGGCATAGCTATACTGCTTCTCTGAAGAAGAGCCTGTAGATATCCTCAGCGTTCCCCTAACAACTATGAGAGAAAGCAGAGGATTGCATAAGGTTCCTGCCAAATGCCTGACTTTTCTTAGCATCATTCTAGGAATTTATTTAGCCCTTGTCATGCTTGCAAGAGCAAGTGTGTTTTATTTTGCTTGAATTTATTAGTACGGCGAAGGATGCCTCTCAAGCAAATCCCCGTGACTGTGGGTGCTACAAGAGATGAGGAAAATGGCACTAGTACTTGTACGCTTTCATGGCCAGGTGTATTCTCCTTCTGCTTAATATGTAAATAAAGAATAACAACTAAACTCTCTTTACAGCTGCACCTGCAATTGAGATGCCTCCTTTGGAACCCATCCGTGATGCCAAGTGGTTTCACCTGCCGGCAGAAGAGAAGTCAGAGCCGGTGGAAGGACAAGCACTAGATATGAGTGATGTCCTCAAACAAGTAAGTGGCAGGATGAGTGATCTGTAGCTTTGTCATGTCTTCGTCCAGGGGGTGATAATTTTTTTCACTGCTTTTGTTTTTGCTTGGTTTGTATTGTTGATGCACTGTTGCTTCCAAAAAAAAATTGTACCTAGTTTAGATGAGGCTGGAGGTGACCAGAGTCATACTGACCTGATATATAACTCTATGTGCCCTCCAGCCTAGGTCTTTTTCTTGTCTCTTTCTGGTCTTGAGATCTCTGTTGGAGATCGTCCAAAGCCAGTAAAGCATAATCTTGTTCCCCAATAAGAGTGGAGACAATTCTTTTTGTGTTCTTAATAGCCTTCTTCTGAGAGTAGCTGTGTGGCATTTCCCCTGCTGCAGTAGCATGGGTTTAAGTGTCTAGCAGCTACGTGGCAGAGCTGAGGAATGGTCCTTGGAGACCTCAGTGCTGTCGTTGCCACTCTGCTCTTTGGTTGGACTTGAAAGTTTTGTTGCTGTTGTTGTGGTTTAGCAATGTATTTTTAGAAAGGGATGGAGAAGTACAGAGGCTCTGACCTGCCAGACCTGCTTGGGAGAATTTCTTTGTGCCCCCTCTATTTTTTTTTCCTCTTTTGAGCATCTTTAGGCCTTTGTTTTCTCAGGAAAGTTCTCCTGCTGCGAATTATTTCCTCTGCCAAGCTCATCTGGTGGTTCTACACAACTGTACAGTTGGAGTACCTAGACAGGGAAAGGGTTGCAGGGATTCTTTCTGAATTTGGTGTGCTGTTCACTTAATGAACTTGAAAGCTTAGGGCTACGAGTCGGACTTTCTGCGGTGTTTCAAGAAACATACCCTTTAGAAAACTTTGGCAGGCTCTTCTGATAAGACCTTGTCGTCTGGTGGGATGAAGTCCGTGGGGAATTTCCCTAGATCAAACAAAGTCTGCTTGTGGGAAGGGTAGAAAAGGGAGAGAGATGGTCCACGTAGCCCCATTTTTTTCTTGTTATGTGTCGCAAAGGGAATCTGTTTAAAGATTCTAGCAGGGCGAGTCTTGGAACGTGTTTGTACAACTCGTGTTTGCCATGAAGCACCAGTTTTGCTGGTTTGTTTTAAAAGTGCCCTAGAGAGGAGGAAAGTGAGCTGGAATGTGTTTGGGTAGGCAGTGAACCAAGATTTCAAGATGCTGCAAAGTCGAGGGGAAAGATGCGACCTGATTCCTGGCCTGCTGTAAGGTATGGAAGTATCTGGTGATGAGACGCCAATAGCGAAAGCGTTGTAAGGGACAAATGAGGGACAAGGGCCGAGTCAATCTGCTCGGCCCCGAGAAGGGTCAAATATATAGAGCTGCTGCTCTTGGCAGCTTTTTCTTGCCGTGCCGAGCAGAAGGAAAGTTGTCATCCACACCACTCTTGGCAGCTGCCACTCTGGCTTAAGGCAAGGAGTTAGCCAGTCTTACGAGCCGTGCCTCTTCTAGGGCTAGTTTTACAGTGTGTTCGGTTGTTTACCTTTTTCTTATAATTTTCTTGCTATTTTGTGAAGGTGTTTTTTAAGCAGACATTTCTACGTCTTTCAAAGAAGTGTCTGTTGTCTCTGCCAACGTGTGAACTACGTGATAAACATCACGTGTGCCCGTAACAGTCTGACACGAGGAGCTTTCATGGAGCAAACCTGTCCCTTGGCAATATCACTGTTGACTGGCACTTCTGGGAGGAAATCCATGAAATGTAAGGGGATTTTAGAGGTGCTGCTGCTGCTCAGGCAAGAATTCCCTCAGGTACTCTTTAACTCAAAAATGTTAACTGCCTGGTTAACTCAATGTTTTAGTCAAAGTTTTTAACAAAAAGAATTCAAGGGTGTTCTTCCTCGCTCAGTCTGCAGGAGAGACTCTAATCTGCTTTTTTAAGAAACGGTTCGAAGGGCTAGTATTGTCTCTCGGTTGACTGTAGCCGTGTAAGCAGTGGGGTGTGCTGGAAGACAAATTTCCTGTAAGTTGTCTGGTGTGTGATGCAGTGGTAACTCGTAGCATATTCACAATGAGTAAAACTGGAATAGTTTTGACTTCTGGACGCTGGAGGAGTGCTGTTTGTTGGCACAAACCGAATCTCTGGAGGCAGTGAAAGTAGCTGATGTCTGATTAAGGTTTCCATGCACGCTGGTTCAAGTGGAATAAAGTTTACAGCAGCTAAAGAATGATGCAAAATTGCAAGCTGTGCCAAGAACTGATGTACAAATTTGCCTAGAATGAGAAAAGAATAGGATTTGTAGCGTTTGTATGTTTTTATCTTTTGGGAAATAGCTCTGGTGTGTGTGAGATGCATTTGTGCCTTCTGTGTCTTGAATTGTTTTCAGCTAGTTTTTCTACTTCAGTCATGTGCTCTTTCATGGGGACAGAAGATAGAAACAGCATCTTTGGGGTAAAATCCAACAAGCAGGTGGGTTTTTTTGGTGTGAGTTTTTGATTTTTTTTTTTTCTCTTTATCAGTAGCCATTCAATATCTTTGTCTAAATACATAACGTGTCATCGGTTCCTCTTCTTTATTCCTTGAAGGAATATGAGGAAGGTATTTTTGTTGCACCCCTCTTTACACTGGAGGGAGGAAAGAGAGAAGGAAGGTGGAGGGTGTGAAAATAGGTGTTAGGATCCCAGGGACAGTTTTAATCCGAGTTTGCGCTATTTGTTGGGATTCTCTGATCTTCAGTAATTCATGGGTTCCCAGGAAAGCAGAACTACTTTTTTACCTTAATGCAGAGGCCAGTTATGTGTGTTCAGGGCGTAGCAAGACTTCTGAGCGCTACTTTCCTCTTGTCCCTTTGTAGTGTCAAGATTTAGATTTGAAGCTGTCAATCTTCAATCTGGCAACGACTCCAGAAATTCCCCCTGATGCTGTTCAGGACAGAAGCCTTTGCAGTTTCCCACCATTGGAGCGCTTGTGTTTGGTGGGAGTCTTTGTGGAATGTATAATCTCTCCTAGCCGGTTCTACATCCAAGCGTGCCACGCAGAAACATCCGATAAACTCCAGGATATGATGTTTGAGATGAGGTGAGGACGTGCTATGCTGATTCTGTGCTATTACCTGGGTATTTGCACTGAGGGAACAGGGCACCCGGCTGTTTGTTACCGTCACTACAGGCTTGACTTCTGGATGTGGAGATGCCAGTGCCGTACTAAATCACATAATCATAATGCTTCCCCATTCCTTTTATCTAGCAAGCAGTAAGTATCGCTAATAGTTTGGCTGTGTCCTAGACGGCCTTAAACTTTAAAAGCCTGGAAAAGTTGTGGAAAGGAACTTGAGGGTTCTGTATTGTTGACATTGCTATTGCTGATGTGCTTGGTTAAGGCTTTTACTTCCCTCTCCAGCACTTACCAAAAGCAGCAGGTAATAAGCGTTAGTCATATCTATATTTGAAAGCAAAACCCCATCAGTGGGTTTGTCTGTCAGGTACGTTGTGCGTTTGGGACTCTTCCACTACGCTGCAGTTGCTGTTAGTCGTGTGCCAAAGTAAATACTGGATGTCCGTGGGGCAACCGTGTGATCGCAGGCTGCAGACAGGTACTGTGTGTGTAAGCCAGGACTCCGGAACCTGGCTCGTAAGAAGCCCTGTGCCAAGTCAGGGTAATGTTAAAAGTGAACGACTAGAATGGCTGTATTTAGTCGCTGATTAGCGCCCATTAGTTAACTTTTTGTTGGACCCCAAGAATACAATTTAAATGTTAAAAGTTTAGGTTTGTGTATTTATTGTCACTTGGTTTAAGTAGAACAGAAACATAAACTATCTATTAGAACAACTCCTGAAAATCCGTCTCGTGGAGGCTTTGAGAAATGAGGATTCTTCTGAACCCTGAAGTGTATTTCTGTTTATCCATCTCCTGCGCCCTACCAAGCACAGTTTTTCATTGTGATCTCTGGCAGACACTGTTACTTGAGTAAACTTGTTTCTGATCGTTCTGTCATGCCTGAGTCTTCAGTACGTCCTGGACAGCTTTGCTGTGTAACGGTCTCAAAATGGTGGTACCGCGTTATCATCCACCGCGTGATCAATGACCAAGAAGCAGAGGTGTTCTACGCAGATTACGGAAACCTGGGAATCGTCCGAAGGTTTGCCTGGAAATGGTTCTCAGGATTAGCTGTTCCATCGCCTTCCCAGGGATGAGGGTGAGGCTGCTGGGCCTGTCACTCTCCAGGAAGACGTCCCACCACACGGGTTTCCTAGAAAGTGTCTATTTGGATTTTTTTTCCCCGTAGCAGTGCCTTGCAGGTACTTCCTTGCTTACATGTTAATGCGTGAGGTGACGTTAAGAACAAGATCTGCGGTGCAGATCACTCCAAGCCCTTTGCTTATCATCGCTGTGGGCTAAACCCTTTCCTCTTCCTTTATTCACTCTTGCCCCTTTCTGTCCCTTTCGAGCAAGCTCCCTAATCCTCTTCCCTGAGTTTTGTGAATGGAGGTAAACATCTCTTGAACAGACATCCTCCCAGTTGGGAGCATTTGTGGTGTCAGAGGTACTCGTTCTCCTCTGTAATTCAGTACCTTCCCCATATTTGCTTCTGCCCTCTCATTTGCCTCTATTCATGCCTGGCCATAGGCATTCTGTGTTTCAAAAGTGATTTTTCTCTGTCCATAACTTTCTTATCAAAAGAGGTTATGAGGAGAGGATGCTTGGGCAAGGGAAGGCGTAAGGGACCAGTTGTTATTGCTATTTCTGCTGTGCCCCTTCTCTGGCTACGGAGTGTTTTCCAAAGCTGCTGTCGGGCTTTATTCGTAAGCACAAAATGCGATATGTGCCTCTCTATTCCTAAGCTGATCTTAAAACCCAGAAGAGGAGGAAGTTCTGGCATTTGTCATCTCTTCCTGTGTGACGCAGCCACTAAGGACGATATCTACTTCCACGCTGTCTTGAGCAGTAGGGGATGTGCTGACATCTGTGGGAAGAAGGTTCCTTCCCAGGTCAGGAGGGAGGCGTGTGCTTCTGACAGGAAAGGCAGGGAAAGGATTGGTTGGGTGCCTGTAGTGGAGAGATCTTTACCTTGAAGCAAGTAGTTTTGTGAAGAGCAAAACCGGTATTCCCTGCTTCCCTGCAATTTACTGTTTTGGGGCTGTATCCCACGGTGTCTATGGTGACGGCTTTCTTTTTGGTTAAGGTGGAATTCGATGATACAGCAGAGATGTTCTGGTTTAGCAGAACAAACTCTTTTCATCCTGACTTCTAAGAGTGGATTAGAAGGTTTCGGTACGGATTTTTAAAGTGGATTAGCTTGTTAATATTGCCGAAAAGGAAAATAGATGTTCTGAACATGAGGCCAAGCTGGGATGGAATTGAGGAGTTGTATTTGTAACTTTTCTAAACATTGTTAAATCCGGTAGGTTTTGTTAGTCATAAGTTGAGGCCTCCGAGTCATCCAGACCATGAGAGCAAGTCCATTAGATGTTACTGTCTGGCTTCAAGTAGCGCTGCATAGAATCGTAGAATTGCCAGGTTGGATGGTAGAGTCCAACCATTCCTATCTGCCGCTAAACCGTGTCCCTGAGCGCCTTGTCTGCCTGTCTTTTAAACACCTCCAGGGACAGTGACTCAACCACCTCCCTGGGCAGCCTCTACCAGTGCCCGATGACCCTTTCTGTGAAATTTTTTTTGTCTGATATCCAGGCTGATGTCCATTTTTTCTGCTAGCCAGTGGCACGGGCAGTTGAGTGAGGAACAGGGTAGTTAAATAAATAATTTTGGCCTTTCCTGCTCTAGGCCCCGGAGATTGGTTGTGCCGTTAAACTGAATTATAGATATGGTCTTGGCTTACAAAGTCTCTTTCTTTGCTAGTGACATGTATAGTGCTGGACGGTGTAACCAGGGTAGATTGCATGTTGTGCCTTGAGCAGAGATTGAAGCTGTGAGCCAGCACAGAGAGCATTTATGATTTAGGCCCATCAGTGTTGCCTGAATGTCTCAGCTCCGTTTCAGCAAGAAGTCTGTGGATACGAAAACCTTTAGAAAGGTGCTGCAACAGTTTTGTATCTCAGCAGAAAGTCAGGCTTTGCAGCCCGGAGTGCTCGTATCTGTTGTTTCGTTTAGTAGATGCAGAATGCGTATTTTGGCAGGATTAAATCCAATAATTGTCTTTTTGCGTGTGCGTGTTCCATTTAGCGGGTAGGGGGCTATTGCTGGGTGATTTTATTGCTGGAGGGAGTTGATTTTCTTAGTAAGACAATTTCTCCAAGAATTCAGAGCTCACTTGTGGGTGGTGTGCTTCTTTGTAAAACCCATTAGAATTCTTTTTATTCTTTATGGTGGTGACAACTTACTTTTCTTGACTCAGCTGTTGGGGTTTTATTTGTTCGTAGGGATTTGAGGAAGTGAATCCTTCAGCCTTGTATCTTGAGCCCAGCAGAAAGCAGGAGAATGCTGAACCCGTGGAGCCACACCTTCGCTCGCAGCAGGAATCTTTGAACGTAAATAGTGACATAGCAAGCTCGAAGCTGGATGAGGATGAACTGTGGGAACAGGTGAGAGTTTGGCTGCGGTGTGACTATCGTTCAGTGGAATTGGCTCCAGGGATCAGTAGATGTGTTGGCTTAGTCCTATGCAGTGACTTGTGGAGTGGTTTTTTTTCCTTTGCTTTTATAAAAAGCAAGCAGAACCGTGACGTAACAACAATTACACGTGGACCATAAATACGTCCGTCGCTGCTTGACCTCTGATCCCTTTGCAGACGTCAGGGAGTCTGTGCTCAGTGAGTTCTCCAACCTTCCATACGCACCATCGTTTTTGAGTTAGAGGGAGAATGGACTCCAAGAACTCAGACCAGTACCAGATCCCTGAGATCAGTTTGACTTAGCAGTTTCCTAGTTTGCACCCCAGGAGCCAAGAGGTGGTGTGGTCTCCTCTAGTGTCTCTGGGGTTTGGCAAAGGATGTGTAATAACTCGGGGTGTCATTTACGTGTGGGAAAGGACCAGAAGAACTAGTGATGTCTTGTTTGCCTTAAGGGTCTCGCTCATTTTAAACTTCTCCGAAAGGAATCCATTTGCAGTCTTGGTTGTTACAGGGGTTAAAGTTGTACACGACTGGAGTTTTTTTTAAAAGTTAACTCTAAAAGCGACCGCTACCCAGGTCTGGATACTGCTGTACGCCTTTGATTTCAGAGCAGGTTGAAGAGAGGAGCCCTTTGCTATTATTTAATGGATGAAAAAGAATGATGAACAGAGGGGTTAAGCAGGGAGTAAAATCCAGGTCTTGGGCGCAGTCTAGCACGGTACCGTTAGAAACACCAGGGGTATTGTTTTACAGGTCACTCTCTCTACTTTTGTGTGATTTAAATTGTAGTTTTTTCATGACACATTTTACTACTGACGCCAAGTAACTGTCAGCTGTTGAAGTGTTCAGCAGTGGGCCGGCTCCAGGGCTGTTTTTCTGACATTCCTCTGAAACGTAAAAACGTAAGAGTTACTGTAGTGTCGGTAACTTGTAAAGCGGTCATTTTAGACAGGTTTTATTTTAGCCAACTGTGTGTCTGGGCTAGGGAAACTATAAGCTGCACGTGTTGGATATTGGTGGGCTTGCACTGTCAATACATCATCTGAACTGAAGGTCCCAAACATCGTCTTTATGTGGGAGAAATGAATGTGACCGAGACTCTGCAAATCTGAGTTTATTGTGATTTTTATGGTAAAATCTGGTTAAGTGCAGCAAGATCCATGTGTGTAAACGTCAGACAGAGCTGGCAATTTGGAGACTAGAGGAATGTTAAGTGCCTTCAGGTTTTCTTCTGTTTTGAAGGGTCTTAGAATCCTTTTCCAGGAACAGTAATCCTCTCTTTTCTGCTATTCTGTTTAGTTGCTCGAAACGATTCCTCTCCTCCTCGGTGCATCACCGATGTCACCATCAGTATCAACTCTAATAATTGCTCAAAGTGTTTAGAACTGGGATGAAATACGTCTGACTCTTGGTACTGCTCGGCTAGCGTTTTCTGGGAACTCCTCTTTGGCAGTGGGGAACTCCCTTTGTGTTGTCCAATCCTAGATTTGCCTTGTCAGGATTAACTCGACCCCCTCCTCTGCCCTTAAGTGCGAAATGGCTGGACGCTGAGTTGTCTCAGCTGTGCTGTGTGAAGGCACTTCTCCATGGTGAAATTCCTCAGAAGGCAGCAAGCAATAACCAGAAAAGATTGCTCAGATAAAACTGTCCTTTCCAGGTGGTAAGTTTTCCTGTGGAGTACAGAAATGAAAGTGGGAGTCAGTAGCTTTCCTTGCTTTGTCCGTCTCCTTGGCAGTGGCACCTCTCTGCTGAGGAGGAGTTAGAGGGGGATGTGTGGCCAGCTTTGGATGAAGCCAGTGTCCAAAGCACAACGGACCGAGACCCTGAACCTGCACAGGAGGATACAAAAGAAAGTCCTCCAGAGCTCATCGCAGAAGCTAAGGTGAGAGCCCTGAGCAGAGCTATTGCAGTTGAGGAGGGTTATTCTTGGTTTTAGGTTGTGTGAATTGCTTTGACCTGTGGTTTTTGTTTTGTTTTTTTTAAAGCGTCTGGCATGGCCTCGGGGCTGTGTTTTCCTCCTTGCTGTTGTTTCTGGGTGCTCGACTAGTGCTCTGCTGGTGCATTGAGGTGTGGTGGGAAGCAGACTACTCTTCTTTCTCTTTCATGCACAGTCCTGAGGGTTACTGGGAGTCATTGTGGGGTTTTCCTGGATCACTCAGAGGTCCCCCCTGGGTTAGGGGGATGGGTTTGAGAGGGTGGCATTTTGGGCTGTGCTTTGAGGCATTGTGTGGCACCAGTAACACAACTTTACTGCTTAAATAGTGGTTAATGATAATGGTAATGAGTCTGGCCGGGCCTGCAGCATGGCCTTTGGCCTGCGCTCTCCTTTGGGTTCAGCAGGGAGCCGGTGTCACTCAGGGTTTGTCGAGTCACAGAAGGTGTTATAGAGCTGGAAATGGGAGTGTGCCTGCAAGGTTTTGGATATCCGCAGCTCCTTACCCATCTGGAGATTGAGAGTGACTGAGACAAAGCGCTTTGTAGAAGGACGAGGGGGAAGTTGGCTCTCAGATAGTCTAAAGCAGAGCTGGAAGAACTGGTGGCGCTGGGAGATGTTACCTGAAGGGGATGGAGGGAAAGCAAGCTGGAAAGGGACCTTGAGAGAACGAGAGAGGAGGGAAAACCTCTCCTAGGAAGCGTGGGGAGAAAGTACAGTGAGGTGAGATGAGAAGTAGGCAGATGAGCAGATAGCAATAGGGTCCTTGTGAGCTGACTTAAGTACTTCCCCACAAGTATTAAACGGCGAGTTCCAAAGCATAGGGATTTGCTAACTGGAGCAGAGAAGGCCTGGCTACTCCCTGCTCCTCAAACACTCTCTAGGGTACCTGCTCTCATCTGCCTCTTGTGTGCTAACAGACATTTTTAGCGTCCACCCTTGCACCCTGTCTGTTTCTGCTTTGCTGTGGAGTGGCAGTGATGCTGCCTGTCCCAGTGAGGATAGCATGGGTGGCAAGAGGAGGTGATAGTCATCTTTTACATCTGTTTGGTTCTTTTTTTTTTTTTTTAAACTCTTGTCCTAGCAGTTTTTATTTTTACTGCATGTCAGGTGGGGATTTTACAGTGGGCTGGTGGGTATCGAGCAGAGTCCGGTTGGTTAATTGGATTCACCTCTCACCCAAGTTATTCTGTATGGGTGTCCTATCAGCGCAGAATTTCTGCTGCCCAGCCGTGTAGCTCTCCGTGCTGCTTCAGGAGCACCTTGTGGTCCCCTGGGGAGGCCAGTTTATGTTGTTTAAATCCTTTTTTTTTTGTGAAAACAATTGTTTTTTTGTGGGCTAATCCTCTGAACACACTTCCACCAAAGTGTGAAGCACCTTTGAATGGCGATTCACCCCTTGTGAGGATGGATGGCTCTCTTCTGCTGCCTTGACAACAGAAGAAGCCTAGAGAGCAAGTACCGGATTTTTGAACAGCCGTACTTGGGCAAGGGGAATAGTTGCTTGTCTGTTGTTTCGCTATTTTTCTTGTCCGGGCTGCGTTAACAAATACAAATGTTGGCTGTATTACCTGTCTGTGGCCGAAAGGTGGGTAATCGTCCCTGGAACTTGCTTAATTTGAGCAAAAATGCAGAGCCACGGCCTCTGACTCTGTTCCCGCTCCCTTGCAGAAACTCCCTCTGCTGCCATAATTTGTTCTGCGTGGGGCTGCCGAGAGGTGAGCCAGCTGTTCGCTCTTTGCTAAGACATGGTGATTTGTATCTTGTGCTAATGTGTCCCTCTTTCCAGCTTGCTGTGCAGGAGAGCTGCCCTTTGGCCAAAGTTGTTAGTAATTACTGGTGTTTTGTTTTTAAATTATCCAGTTGCTCTCCTTCCAATTGAGAGAGGATACAGACCAGGGCAGCCGATGAAGCGAATGTACTAATCGTGCCTTCTCATGAGTTTTTGATATACCTTTGCAGACACTTCCCTCTCTTGAAGAGTCCTCAATACCAGTTGTCTTCTTCAAGTCGGTGGAAGACATTTATACCTGCTCCAGGCAACCAAGAGGAATGAGCCAAGATGACCCTGATCGGACAGAAAGATTTCCCAACGAGGCCCAACGTCTTGCTCTGCATCCCGCTGTTCTACTTATGGCAGCGCCATTTATGCTGGACGACCATAACAGTACGAATAGATTTGTCAGTAAACTTTGAACACAGCAGAAAACTGAGCAGCCTGTAACTGTGCTGCGACTCTTGCAGTCGCTGTTGGGCACCTTGGGACTAGTGCTGCTGTTTTGCTAGAACAGGTGGAAACGTTGGTGTTCCTGTGGGGTGGAGATACGACGATAGTAAATAACCAGGTGCAATGCATCGGTTTGGTCTTTCGTGGGAACAAGTGCATTGAGGGTTATTTCTCTGATTTTTGCTGTCTTTTCTAGACTTCAGGCTGTTTTCGTGCAGAAGTCTGTTTCTCCATGCTAGCCCGTGTTCATTTCATACTGAATCTCTGACTGCCAGAGGTAAGGGACAAAAGCAGTTTTTTAACTTTGTAAGGTCCCTGTGTGGGTGTTCGTCTTCCAAATGATGAAAGGATCCACCAACCTGTATGAGCTTTGCCCATTTTACAAGGCCAGTTGACTTGCCAAAGGCGGCGCCTGTTGTTTGTGCCTTGGAACGGATCTGTCTGCGCTCTCTGTGGAGTGGAGGCCCGGTTCTCTGGGCAGGAGCTACTCAATTCACATGTGACTTCCCCCCTCGGGGAAACGGATGGGAAATCAGATGTGAATTGAGTAGCAGCACTGGGAGGAGAGGGAGAGAGGCTCTCAGATTATACTGCGTTGGGCTCACCGAAGAGATGTGCAGTAGAAAGCCCTCTCGCCATGACCCGGTAAGGTCTAGGCAAAAGGGACATCAGTCTAAAGTGGAGCTCTGAGAGTTGCCATTGTTGATGCCGTCTTTCTTTTCTGTGTTCCTCCTTATGCAGGGAAAGAGGAAGTGAGGAACAGACTTGCCCAGAAGTGCCGAGGTTGGCCTGTGCGGTGCCAGCGGGCTGTGTGACCAAGCGCCGTCTCTGAAACTGCTTGTCCCTCCTGTCACGCTAGCTGCCTTGTTCCCAGCTGCTCGCTTAGCCACTTGCGGTTCCTACTTGCAGTGGTTCCCCAGCCTGAGAAAGAACTTGAGAAGAGGGGAAGAAGGCTGAGCAACTGCCAAGGAAGGCTGCCTGGAGTAGCAAAAGCCAGCGGTATGACCACGCTGTTATTTTCTTTGTTCAGAAGTGTTTAATGTTTCAGGAAAACAGTTTGATTTGGTACTGATTTATTGCTCTTGGTTGTTGTTCTGAAGCACTGCGTTAGAGTGTGACGTTGTGCTATATATCTTCTAAGTTTAGGAGAGGGAAGTGGACTACCTATCCCTCACTCCCTCAGTGCACAAGCAGTTTTGACGTTGTGTGGGGAAATGTTTTTTTGATTTTTGACTTCACGGATGCTCCACACGCTCCTTGCTCTTAGGAGAGGTGGTTGTATCCCAGCTGTGGCCTCAGTCCGTGGTGATGCTGAGAACTTGCCAAAGGAAATCTCCTTCCCCGAGAGAAGGATGCTCTGAATTGTTGATGGATCGGGATGCCACACCTACGAAGCATCGGGAATCCCGTGGTACAGATATTGAATGAGATCTATAAAGAATCCAGTAAGAAAAGGCTTGAAGCTTGACATTGGCCGTGTTTTTGTAGCTCTTTGCCTGTGGCAAGAAATCCTCTTGGGCCTGAGTTTATTAATGCAGAGAAAAGTTGTGGGAAGAGATGCGCCCTGGCTGCGAATGCTGACATTCAGCTGCTTTGCTGCTGCCTGGACTGTTCTTCAGGGCTTCAGGGGCCGCTCTGCCCACCCCGAAATGTGCCAGAGGTGTGTTTTGCTGCTGAGCCCCAAGAAAGGCTCAAGGTGGGATTTAACACGAACGCTGAAACAGTTAAAAGCCCAGCATAAGAAGTTTATTGATGGTCTGAGACGATCTTTAAAGCTGTCTTTCAACCCAAACTCTTTCAGGATGTTGTGACTATTTTGTTTTGATTTCAGCATTTGGGGGTGGATTTGGATGTGTGAAAGGGCTAAAAAAAAAAAAAGGCAGAGAGAATCTGGGGCTTCTTGGGAGGGGAAGCTAGTGAAGGAGATGGGAGCAGAGAGGTGGGGAGCTATGGCTTGAGCAGGCAGGGGCTGTACAACCCTGTGGGGAGGTTTCTGGCTTCAGACTGGGGGCTTGTCTCACACGTTTGTCGTCCAGCGAAGGGAGCGGATGAAAGGGAGCTGAGCTTGCTCGGAGCACCGGGCGATGGGGTGTTTGTCCCAACAGCACCCTTTCTGCTGCAGCACGTGGGACCTGGGGCTGGGCTGGGGTGTCCGAAGGAGACCCCCGTGTCCTCCCCTGCTTGTCCCCACTGCTGCCGTGTCCCTGCTGGGCTCCACAGCTCGGCTCCCTGCAGCATAGAACTCTTCTTCTGTGGGGGATGAGGAGCTGCAAAGACTGCTGGGTGGGCAGCAGCCCTGTTCCCAGCTGGGGTTGCCTCCATCCCCGTGCCCTGCCTGGGATGGAGTGGGTCCTGCAGCTGCCTGGAAGTGTTGCTGGGGGCTTTTGGGGACGGCTTCCGCTGCGGCTCAGCATGGGATGTCCCGGGAAATTGGGAACGGGGAGATTCTGTCAGGGTCTGGAAGACAGGGTGCGTGGACACCAGGGGCTTCTATGTGCAGCAAGGGAGCAGCCAGCAAGTATTAAGCAGCGTCGGGACATTGCCTGTGACTTGGGAGCACCCTAACCTGCCAGTCTGGGAGGGAGGAAGCATATTCTGGGCTGTTAGCACTGCACATCACTCTTCTTGCACACTCCTGGGTACCTGTTGGAGGCGGGCGCAGGGCTCTGCTGTGCTCCCATGTACCTTTGCTGGTGCTTCGCTTGTCAGGATAGCATGTTTTCCTACAAGCTTTTGCCATTCACGTGTCTGCGAGTGCTTGAATAGTTTTCCACGCCCTTTCAATCAAGAGAAAAGGTGCATCTCAGAGCATCTCAGCTCACATTTCTCATGCCTGGCAGGTCCCTGTTTGTACATTTGTTCCTTAAGGCACTGGAACAAGAGAAAGGTGCCTCAGGGGACTGTAAAGTGACTGTGACCCCTCTGGAGATGAAACCCCCTCTGGGACCCCCAGGACCCCTCTAGGACCCCTCTTGGGTCCTGGGGGGGTCATAGAAGTATCCTGGGGTGTTCTAGAGGAGTCTTAGGGGTCCCTAGAGGAGTCCTGGAGGTCTTTACATGGATTCTGGGGGTCACTAGAGGGGTCCTGGTTGTCCCTTGAGGGGTCCTGCTGGGATCTAGAGGGGATCTGGGGGTTCTTCGAGGGATTCGGGGGCCCTGGTGGGCCCTAGAGTGGTTCTGGGGTCCCTAAAGAAATTCTGCAGGTCCCTAGAGGGGCCCTGGGGGGGGTCTTAGAAGGATCCTAGGGGATTCTAGAGGGGTCTTGGGGAATCCCTAGAGGGTTCCTGGGGGTCCTTAAAGGGGTTCTGGGGGTCCCTAGAGGGGTGCTGGTTGTCCCTGGAGTGGTCCTGTGAGGATCTCGAGGGGACTTGGGGCTTCTTAGAAGGATTTAGTGAGTCCTGGGAGTCCCTAGATTGGTCCTGGAGGGTCTAGAGAGATCCTGTGGGTCCCTAGAGGGGCCTTGGGGCCTCTTAGAGGGATTCAGGGTATCCTGCGGGGGCCTAGAGGGCTTCTGGGTGTCTGTAAAGGGGTTCTGGGGGTTCTAGAGGGATGCTCGGGGGTTCTAGAGGAGTCCTGGGGTCCCTAGAGGGGCCTTTGGGGGTTCTTCGAGGGATTCGGGGAGTTCTGGGGAGCCCTAGAGGGTTCTGCAGGGCTCTCGAGGGGTTTTGAGGAGTCTTAGAGTTATTCGGGGTGTCCTGGGGACCCCTAGAGTCGTCACGAGGATTCTAGAGGGGTCCTGTGCATCCTTAGATGGTTTCTAGGGGTCCTTAAAGGAGTTCTGGGGGTCCTCGAGGGGTCCTGGGGAGAGTGAGATGATGCAGGGAGATGGTTAAGAAAAGGTTTAATAAGAGGACACACAGAAGCCCTCTAGAGCCCCCAGGACCCCTCTATGACCCCCAAAACCCCTATAGGGAAGCCGAGGACCCCTCTAGGGACCCCCTAGGCTCCCTCTAGGACCCCTTCGAGCCCCTCTAGGAACCCCTAGAATCCCTGTGGGGATCCCAGGACCCCTCTGGAGTCCCCCAGGACCCCGTTAGGACCTCCTAGAACACCCCGGGGACCCAGAACCCCTCTAGGGCTCAACAGAACCCCTTTAGGGAACTCCAGGCCGCCTCTCGAGCTCCCCTGCAACAAGGTGGGGATCAAAGGGGAAAAGAGCGCCCCCCCAGCTCAGTGCCGCCGCCGTGTGGCCGCATCGCGGTACTGCAGGAAGGGCTGCAAGAGGGTTTTTTTTTCTTTCTAAGTTTAGGATAGAACCACCTAGAAGTTTCTAGACCCAAACAGCACATGCGCGTTACGCCTTAAAATCGCTTTATAAGGAGGTGTGGAAAGGGATTTTCCCACTGCGCATGCGACCTCCAAATCGGGCGAAGCAGTGACCGCGTGGACTGCCAGGGCCTCAGACGCTTCTTGGTATTTTTCTTTAAAAATGTTGGTGTTAGTCCCCATCTTTTATACCCTTAGCGTTATAGCATTGATTCTCGTGTTTTGCCTTTGTATACGTGTATTTTTTCCTCATGAATGTCCGCAATGTAAACTATTGTGTTGTCGTGCTGACTCGCCGGAGGCATCAGAGGCGGGCCCGGAGGCACCGACGGTCAACGAATCGGAGGTTTAAAACTGTTTTATAAGATGTTGAAGCTTTGTCGAGTTGATTAGTTTTAGGATAAGATGTTACGGTTTTGTAGGCTTAAGTAGTTTTTAAGATAAGACTTGTGGGTTTGTAAGATGTTTATATTTGTTAAGGTTGTAATATTTGTTAAGGATATTGTCAAGAAGATGCTTGTGATTGTAAAATTTGCTGGACGTTTTGTTTGTTGTTGTATTGCGCATTCTTCTGGCCTTTTTCTCTCTCTGTCCTTCTGTCTTTCACACCGCCATGAAGCCAGCGATGTTGAGCCACGGGGCGGTGTAAGGGGCCGTAACCGTTGAACTGCTTTGGCTCAACATCGCTGCCAACGCCCCCACGATCTCGTAAGGGATCTTTATTGCAATGAAGAGCCGATCTCGTGAGCGCTGCCAAACTGTCCCCAACGGAAAAACCATGACATCCACCCGAAGTGCGCTTACCGAGTGGCACCTGGGCATTCCTGAAAATGGTTGGACTATTCGGGGAAACCGTGGACTGGGGCGATAAATGGGGGAGCCTCTGGCTTCTTCGTTGCTCGGTGGGCTCGGGGTGCTCGACTTCGTCATTGCTCGGTGGGCTCAGGGTGCTTGACTTCCCCATTGCTCGGCAGGCTCGGGGTGCTGGACTCCTTCATTGCTTGCTTCTTCGTTGCTGGTGGACTCGACCTCGTGTGTGTTGCTGTGTGTGCCTTCGCCGGGCTTCCTGGAGCTTGGAACATCATCATCACCCCGTGGCTGTGTCTTCATCATCACCTGCACCGAGACCGATCCAACGGGACATCGCTGGATTCGTGGTGGTGGTAATTAGCCGCATCTCTACCGTCTTCTTGCTTAGGGGTTCTAACTTTTCCTTTCTTTTCCTCTCTGTCCTGTCGCTGTTGTCAGTTGTTAAAATAAAGCTCACAAGATTGTACGGCACCTGACCTCGTTTGTGCCTTAATCTTGGTCTCTTGGGATCGTTTAAGAACCCTCCCTGATATTGGATCGGGACGCATCTCCGAGTGTCTTGTCTGCTCCTTAAACCTTTTCTCTCTCCTTCTCTTCCTGTATCTTTCCCACCACCGATCACACTTTCTATTACCCATGATATACACACACAACAAGAAAAGTGCCTGCAGAACTAACCGCACAAGAAATTTGGGATAAAATCTTTTCTTAACGATCTCCCTGCGTAATCTCACTCTGTCCTGCGTGTCCGTGAAGGGTAAGGGCTGTGATCCAGCTCCCGGGCTCTGGCGTGGATGGACTGGGCGAGGTCTAGAGCCCCCCAGGACCCCTTTAGGACTCCTCAGGACCCCTCTAGGGGCCCCGTAGGACCTCTCCACGACCTCCAGGGCCCCTCTAGCGACCCCTAGGACCCCTATAGAGCCCTCTAGGGCCCCCACGGGGTCCCCCAGAATCCCTCACGAGCCCCGAAGGACCCCTCTTGGGACAACCAGGACCCCTCTAGAGACACCCAGGATCCCTCTAAAGCCACCAGCACCCACAGGACGTCTAAACAGCCACCCAGGACCCATTTAGTGATGTCAAGGACCCCTCTAGGGGCCACCAGGACGCCTCTAGCACCTCCAGGACCCCTTTACAGACCCTCAAGATGCCTCTCGACTCTCCAGGATGACTCTAGGACTCCCCGGGACCCCCCGAATCATTCTAAGACCTCCCTAGAGCCTTATGGGACCCCGCTAGCACTATGCAGCGCTAGAACCCCTAGGGGCCCCCAGGACCCCTCTAGGACCCCCAGAACTCCTTTAAGGACGCCTAGAAATCATCTAGGGACGCATCGGACCCCTCCAGAACCCCCGTGATGACTCTAGGGGTCCCCAGAACCGCCCAAATAACTCTAAGGCTCCTCGAGACCCCTCTAGAGCCCCTCGAGGGACCCCAGGACTCCTCTAGAACCCCCAGAAGCCCTCTAGGCCCCCGCAGGATACCCTGAATCCCTCTAAGAAGCCCCAGGGCCCCTCTAGGGATCCACAGGATCTCTCTAGACCCTCCAAGACCAATCTAAGGACTCCCAGGACCCCCTGAATCCTTCTAAGAAGCCCCAAGTCCCCTCGAGATCCTCACAGGACCACTCCAGGGACAACCAGCACCCCTCTAGGGACCCCCAGAACCCATGTAAAGATCCCCAGGACCCCTGTAGGGACCCCCAAGACTCCTCTAGAACACCCCGGGATACTTCTATGACCCTCCGCGGACCCTAGAGGGGTCCTGGGGTGGGGGGGAGTTGTGTCTCCAGAGGGGTCCTGGCCTTCCCTATAAGGATCCTGGGGTCCCTACACGGGTTATGGGGGGTCCTAGAGAGGCCCTGGGGGAGGGGGGGGCCTAGAGGATTCCTGGGCTTCCCTGTGGGCTTTTGGGGGTCCTGAAGGGGTCCTGGGGGGCCCCAGAGGGGTCCTGGTGTCCCTCGAGGGATTTGGGGGATCCTAGAGGGGACCTGAGGAGTTGCTAGAGGGGTTCTGGGGTCTCTAGAGGGTTCTGAGGGGTCATAGAGAGGGCTTGGGCAGCTCCAGAGGGCTCCTGGGATTCCCTATAGGGGTCTTTGCATCCTTAGAGTGCTTCTGGGGAGACACAGAGAGGGCTTGGGCAGCTCCAGGGGAGTTCTGGGCTTCACTCTAGGTGTTTTGGGGGTTCTAGAGGGGTCCTGGAGTCCCTAGAGGGGGCCCTGTAAACCCCACCAGCACCTTGACCCCCCACGACTCTCTTCCCCCTCCAGCCCCCCAGTTCCCCCCACACCCTTAGGGCTTCGCCCTAGCCCCGCCCCCAGGCCCCGCCGCAGCCAATGGGAGGGGCCCGTCCCCGCCGCAGCCAATGGGAGGGGCCCGTCCCCGCCGCAGCCAATGGGAGGGGCCCGTCCCCGCCGCAGCCAATGGGAGGGGCCCGTCCCCGCCGCAGCCAATGGGAGGGGCCCGTCCCCGCCCCAGCCAATCGGAGCCGCGTCCGCGCGGGTCCAACCGCCGTCGGGGGCTGCGGGAGCCCCAACCGCATCGCGGAGGTTCGGGCGGCAGCGGGTCTGGGGGAGGCAGCGAGCGGCGGGTCCGGGGGCGGCGGGGAGGGGCGCGGAGAGGGGGAGAGAGGGAGGGGAGGGAAGGGGAGAGAGAGGAGAAGGGGCAGGGGAGGAGAATGGGGGGAGAGGGGGGAGGAGGAAAGGGGAGTGGCCTCACGTGCCTCCCAGGACCCATCTAGGACCCCCAGGACCCCTCTAGGGACCCCCCAGGACCTCTCCACGACCCCCAGGATCCCTCTGGAGCCCCCCAGGCCCCATCTAGGACCCCCCCCGGCCCCGTCTCGGGACCCCCAGGACCCCTCTAGGGACCACTAGGATGCCTCTATGTCCTTCAGGACCCCTCTAGAGCCCCCCAGGACCCCGCTAGGACTCCTCAGGAGCCCTCTAGGAACCCCCTGAAGGACCTCTCCACCACCTCCAGGGCCCCCCTAGGGATCCCTAGGAGCCCCCTAGAGCCTCGGGACCCGTTTAGTGATGCCAAGGACCCCTCTAGGGACCCACAGAACCCCTATAGAACCCCAAAAACCCCTGCAGGACCCCCCAGGACCCGTCTGGGGTTCCCGCCTGGGGGAATTGGGGTGGGAAAAAGGGAGAAGGAGCAGCTTGTGGAAGAGACTCTTGCAGCCCTTCCTGCAGTACCGCGATGCGGCCACACGGCGGCGGCACTGAGCTGGGGGGGCGCTCTTTTCCCCTTTGATCCCCACCTTGTTGCAGGGGAGCTCGAGAGGCGGCCTGGAGTTCCCTAAAGGGGTTCTGTTGAGCCCTAGAGGGGTTCTGGGTCCCCGGGGTGTTCTAGGAGGTCCTAACGGGGTCCTGGGGGACTCCAGAGGGGTCCTGGGGTCCCTAGAGGGGTTCTGGGGTGTCCTATGGGTGTCTTGCGGGGGTGCCTAGAGGATTCTGGAAGTTCCCTCTAGGGGTTTGGGGGTCCCAAAGGGGTCCTGGGGGTCTCCAGAGGGGTTCTGCTGTTCCTAGAGGGATTCGTGGGGTCCTAGAGGGATCCTGGGGGGTTCCTAAAGGGATTCTGGGGGGTCCTAGAGGAGCTGTGGAGAGGGAAAGAAAGGGAGAGGAGGAGGGAAGAGAGGGAGAGCAGGGTGGGAGGGAGAGAGGGGAGAGGGAGAGGAGGGATGGGAGAGAGAGAGAAAGAGGGGAGAGGGAAGGGGCAGGAGAAGGGGGGCAGAGGGAGAGGCCGGGCCAGAGGAGGCCTCAGTGCTGAGGGTGCTGAGGATCAGCCCAGGGCCCTGGCAGCCAGGCTGCAGCCCAGTCCCGTTGCTGCCTGCGCTGACGCCCTCGCCTGCGTCCCACGTGCAGTTGATGCTCGAGGCGACCCTTCCGCTCGAGGCGATTCCCGAGGCGATTCCCGAGGCGATCCCTGCAGTGATCCCCGCGGTGCTGCTGCAGCCGCTCCCGGCGATCCCCGAGGCCCAGCAGAGCTCAGCCCCGGGCTCAGCCCCATCAGCCGCAGCTCCAGCGCGATGTGGTGCGGCGCAGCCGGTGAGCGGTGGCAGAGGGGGGTGCGGGGAGCCGAGGGGCTCTGGAGGCCGGGGGCACAGAGCTCGGCAGCCTCTAACTGGTGCGTTAGACGGGGGGCAGAGCTACGAGCGAGTTGGGCTTTGGATGGCACGAGCGCTGGGAGTCCCGCTCGTCTGCGAGGGGGGATGTGGCAAAGCGCCGGCTTGGCTGCCTCGGGAGGGCTCTCCTCTGGGCTCTTGCGTAGCTGTCAGACAATATTGATGCGTGTGAGTGCAGGTAAACGAGGATCCAAAATGCAGAGGAGCCAAACGACCGCTCGGCCAGATCGCTACATTCCCAGCCGTCGCGCTCTGAGGATGGAGGTGGCCAAGTTCCTCCTGAGCCAAGAGCAGGACCCTGCCTTGGTGTCACCCACCAAGAAGGTGAGCGTGTTGCTGAGTTGCAGGGACTGCGCTGCTCCCTCCCAAACGCCCTCGCGGCCTTTCCCAGGGAAGCAAACTGTAAGTTGTGTCGCGTGGTTGCGTGAGGCTGACAGCCCCGAGCGCCGCTGCCTCCAGCTCTGCCCTTGAGGAGCCGGGGATGAGGTTGGAGCTGTAGGGCCTGGGAATGGAACGGGGACGCGGGACCCTGAGCGAAGCTGTTCTGTAGGGTCGTGTCCCTGGGAAGAGCCTCTGGCCCTTGTGGGAGCCAAACACAGCTTTGCTCCGTTTTAAAGCCTCATCAGCCCAGGGGACAGAGCTCCTAGGCTGTGAGCCTGTGCCCAGGGACACTGCTGGCAGGAGCTGTTCCAGCACAATGTCTGCGTGGGGAGCCGCTCTGGAACGTGTCTGCTGGGTTCTGAAATCTCTGTAGGAAGCATTTGGTTCCTTGTGGCCGTGGCTTTGTCCGCTGGCCGTGAGACGCTGACCTGGCCGCTCTTCTGTGCTCAGATGTGAGCAGGAGAGCTTGCTGGTGTCTGAGGAAAAAACCCTTGGAGCTGTGTCACGGGTTAGCCCCAGCCCGGCTGATTTCAGCAGCTAAAACCGTGCAGTTGCGCTCCCAAATCCCTCCACTCCCCACACCCCTGGAAAGGGGGAAAGGGAAATGAGAGGAAAGAGACTTGTGAGTTGGAAACTAAAACCGCAGCTTTAATTAAAATTACAATAATAATAATAATAACGGTTATTGATCTTATTAGGAGTGGTAATATATATATACACAAATATCTGAGATCGCGCCCTCGATGACTCAACGTCACCACAGATCCTGCAGAGCAGAATCGAGGGAATGGCTCCACAGCCAGGAGGGAGCTGAGCTCAGGAACTGGAGTCAGGAACACGCGGGTCCAGGGTCGGGGGCAAAGAGAGAGACGAGGTCCTCAGCGGCCGTCACAGAGGAGGGGGCCGACCCTCGTGGTCTTTGGGTTTCAAAGCGAGGGTGACGTAGATGGGATGGAATCCTCCGTTGGTCGCTTTGGGGTCACCTGTCCTGTTTGACCTGCCTTGACAGGCGCGCCAGAAAGCCTGGGCAGTGAGGCTGAACGGCTTCGATGTGGAAGAGGCAAAGATCCTGAGCCTCAGTGGAAAGGCTCCGAGCCCTGCGGCAGGTGAGGGACAGGCTCTGGGTGAGTCGACTCGGCTGGAGAGCCCTGGGCAGGGGAACAGCGGCACAGAGGCTCCGCATTTGGAGGCATCGACCGGCTTCTGGGAGCTGCTGTGCACACCGGGCTCTCCCTAATCCTTAGGTGTCCAGCGGCTGAGGGGCTGTGTGACAGCTCCAGAGAACTGATTTACCAGAGCTGGTTCAGCAGTTCACCCCGGCAGTGCCGTTAGCGCCCTGCATTCCTCTGAGCGTGGCTCTGCTCTCAGGGCTGCATTTTCCCCGGGAGGGATTTCTCCTCGGGTGAGCAGGGCTTAGCTGGGAGGAAACGGGACCTCCGGTTAACAGAAGTGTTTCTCTGCACACAGGCTTTCAGAACAACGTCACAGCGCTCTGCGGGCACGAGGTGATGCCTGGGTGCGGCAGGAGGAAGGGCAGATACATTCCCTGCGCGCCAGAGCGGGTCCTGGATGCCCCAGACATCCGTGATGACTATTGTAAGTGGGCTGCGATGTCGCGTGCTGGGCATTGAGATCGTTGTGTAGCGCAGTGCGGTTCCTAGGCCAGCGTGGTCTGAGGGACTGGAGCTCTGCCTGGGCTGTTTCGGTCTCTTCTGCCCTCGGGCTGGCATGGACCACTTCTGGGGTGAAGCCTTGTAGGAGCAGTGGTCCCGAGTGCTGGGCAGGTGGCTTGGACTGGGGCTGGGGGACACGCATACCTGGTGGAGGTGGAATAGGGTTGGACTCGGTGATCCGGTGGGTCTCTTCCAACCTGGTTATTCTATGATTCTATGATGAGCACCGGTGAAGGGCAGGGCTCTCCAGGGCAGCGCAGGGTGGCCTGCATTGCATTGCTCTTCCAAACGGTAGATCTGAATCTCCTGGACTGGAGCTCTCAAAACCTCCTGGCGCTGGCTCTGGACACCACTGTCTACCTGTGGCACCACGTCTCTGGGGAGATCATCAACCTCATGGAGACGGAGCACGTAGCTGATTACGTTTCGTCTGTGTCGTGGGGTAACGGAGGCAGCTGCCTGGCTGTTGGCTTGAGCAACGGTGAGGTCCAGGTGAGTGCAGGAGTCGAGCTGGAGCTGTTTAGGGGTTGCTGGAGCTGTGGGGCCTTGGGACGAAGGCTTGGCTGGCGCTAGAAGGATGCAACGCGCTCCGACTTGCCTGGTGTGGGCTGGAGATGTCCTCCGGCAGTGAGCAGCTGCGGCAGTGAGGCAGAGCTTGGGTTTGGGGTTCCTGACCCCTGGCGTTCTCCTTCCGTTCTGCGGGCAGGAGATACAAATTGTTCCCTGCTCCCAGAGTGAGCAGGCTGAATGGCAGAGCCTGCGCGCTGCGGTTTGTAGGGCAAAGCAACGGGGCTGGCGTTTCCTGGCCCTCTGGAGAACTTGTTGTTCTGCTTCCCTAGCTGTGGGACGTGGAGCGTCGGAAACGTGTCCGCACGCTGAGCAGCCACGTGTCCCGTGTCGGGTGTCTCAGCTGGAACAGCTACATCCTGTCCAGGTAAAGCAGTGGGTGGGGTTGGAAGGGCGGAGCGGAGCCGGTGCAGATCCTTGTGGATGTGCTCGGCTCACGCCAAGAGCCCGGATCTGCCGGCAGCACCGGTGTGAAACCCTGCGGCAGGTGCAGCCGTCCTGCCCCAGCGCCAGGATGGCTTTTCCCAGCACTGTGTGCAGCCTGACCCTGTGAGCCTTCTCTCTGCAGCGGGGCTCGCAGCGGCTGCATCCAGCACCACGACGTCAGAGTCGCTCAGCACCAGGTGGCCACGCTTGCTGGTCACACGCGGGAGGTGTGTGGCCTCAAGTGGTCTCCAAACGGCCGCTTCCTCGCCAGTGGTGGTGACGACCACGTGGTGAACATCTGGCCGAGCAGCCAGGGGGGCCGTGGAGGATTTGCTCCAGCGCAGAGCTTCCGTCAGCACCAGGGTGCTGTCAAGGTGAGCGCGGGGCAGCTGTGGGCTCGCGTTTGTGTGCGAGGCAGCCGTGCGGCACTGCCTGCGCGCAGGGTGCTCGTTGCACGCCTCAGGCTGACCCCTCTTCTGGCAGGCTGTGGCGTGGTGTCCGTGGCAGCCCAGCGTTCTGGCCACTGGAGGCGGAGGCGGCGACAAACGCATCCGCCTCTGGAACGTGTCTTCTGGCACCTGCCTGGGCAATATCGATGCCCGCTCCCAGGTGAGACGTGAGCGTCGGCTTGGATGTAAACAGCTTGTGGTGGGACGCCTGAGCGGAGCTGCTGGCTCCTGAGGCCCCGAGGCAGGGCCGAGGAGGGGGCCGTGCTCCTCTCGGGGTGCTGAGCATCGGCACGAGCAGCTCGTCTTCCCTGCATTGCCGCCTCCTGCCAGGTCTGTTCCATCGTGTGGTCGACCACCTACAAGGAGCTCATTTCGGGCCACGGCTCCGCAAAGAATCAGCTGGTGATCTGGAAGTATCCAGCCATGTCCAAGGTCACTGAGCTGCAAGGTAGGCAGGGCCCTTTGCCTGGGGCAGGGAGGGCTGCTGGCGGCTGAAGGAGACGTGATCCTTGGGTGGAGCGGAGCGGTGGCCCGAGCTGGAGCTCGGCTGGTGCGGGCTGCTGAGCAGAGGCGTGTGCTGCTCGAGGGAGGCCCTCCTGGGGGCTGCTGAAGGAACGCTGTTGGTGCAAATGCCCGCCTGGGCTGTGAATTCCTGCTGCTGCAGCCCGGTGCGGGGCCAGCTCTGCGAGCTGCTGGGGTTCCCGGGGCCCACGCAGTAAACGTGAGCGTGGTGGCAGAAGCAGAGGGAGCGGGGCGTGCGCCGAGCGGCCCGTCCCTGAGCGCACACCTCCTCTTCAGGTCACACGGCGAGAGTCTTGAGCATGGCTCTGAGCCCCGATGGCGAAACAGTGGCCTCGGCTGCTGCGGATGAAACGCTGCGACTCTGGCGCTGCTTTGCGGTGGATCCCATCAGGAAGAAGGAGAGAGAGAAGGCAGACAGAGTCCAGAGCAGCTTCATTCGCCAGGCCATACGATGAGGGCATGGGGGTGGGGGGGGAGCGGGGAAACCTGGTTTCCCCTGTACATAGTTTCAATGGTTTCCCCTGTACATAGTTTCAATGGTTTCCCCTGTACGTAGTTTAAATGTTAATAAATGTTAATTAAGGTTTTAAAATTAACCAAGTGCTTTCCTTTGTCTTTTTTATGGAGTCTGCTGGAAGAGAAGGCCGTGGCTGATGGGAGCAAGCCCAGCGTGGATGCGGAGGACGAGTCCCGCGGTGTCCCAGCAGGACGGTCTCCAAGCCTGGGTCCCCTGCCTTCCTGCGCGCCGAGGAGGTTGCAGCGCCCTGCGCCCTGCGTGCTGCTCACAGAGACAGCCCTGGGGTGACGGCTGGGACGTCAGCGACTCGGGAGCGATCGCAGGGAAGCGTCTGCCGAACCGCCGAGCCCAGAGGCGTGTGGGAGCTGAGAGACCTCCTGGGAACGGCTGATGGTGTCGCCTGGGGATACCTCGTGACGGACTTGTGGTAAAGGCTCTCTAGAAGGCCCTTAAGGCCTCTGGGGAAGGGCTGCTCGTGTGGGGACCGGTGGGTCCTTTTCTAAGGAATTGAATAACGTGAGCCGGGGGTGGCCAGGGCCTGCGGGCAGCGGCGACACCAGTGCTCCTGATTCAAGGAGCTGAGAACAGCTACGGGAGGAAATGCAGCTGCCTTTCTAGGGGTAAAGGTAACAGGGGAATTACCGTATCAGGACAGCTTTCAGAAGGTAAATAGATGGATGGCCTCCAAATACGCTTTGGGGTTGGTCCGTGCCCGTGGGGCAACGTGGAAAGGAAGAGGAGTGTTAACTGCACGAGGATCCCCCGTCAAGCACCGAGAAGAAATCCTGCAGTTGCGGGAAGACGTCGGGCAACGGAGAGAAGCGGCGTTAATGCATCGCAAGGCTCCTCGGGTGGGAAAGTCCCCGATGAAGGTATGTAGTGGACTGGCAGAGCGAGCAGCTCGAGGGCAGCAGGAAAAGGTATCTTGGTATTAATCCCTTCTGTGGAGAGGGATCTGAATATCCGTTGTGGGGGGATGCGAATGCGTTTGAACAATAATCCCGTCCCTCTCAAGTGCCATTTCTAGCGATGCTGATCTGGAACTGGCAAAATCAGTGAGGGCAACAGCAAACGAGAGGGGGTGGATGGTGACCCCTACAAAAGAGGCTGTAGTTTCTCCCTGGTAGTGCTAAAATTCATTGAGAAAAAGCATCAAGAAACTCACTGGGGAGCAGAGGCTGTAATCGATGATTTAAGGGGACAAGTAGTTAGCGTGAGGATGGGCAGGCTTGCTAAATCCATTGTGGGGAGGCCTGAAATCTGTTTGAAAAATAATCCCGTCCCTCTCAAGCGCCCTCCCCTAGGAGTTGCTCGCAGAGGAAATGCCCCCGGTGATCCCTGGCAGAGAGATTTCTCTGAGCTGCCCAGACAGGGCGGATCCCGGGACCTGTGGGGACCAGGAGCCACATTTTGAGGCTGGCCAGAGGCATTGCCCTGCAGCACCGTCAAAGCAAGAGAGGTGACTCAAACCTCCTTGTAGGGAATTTGACCAAGGTTTGGAATTGCCATAGGCCTGTTGTCAGCTAGAGGTCCTCGCTTTCTGGCGGGGATTGTACAAGAGCTGAGCCGAGTCCGAGGAATAAAATGGGCCCTGCACCCGCCCTGGAGCCCCCAGAGTAGTGGGAAGGTGGAAAGGGTGAATCAAACTCTGCAGAGGGAAAAGGGTAAAATTTGTGAGGAGACTTCTTTGTGGTGGCCTCGAGCTCTTGTACTGGCTGTGCTAAGAACAAGGCTACAGCCGAGAGCTGAGACAAAGAGCAGTCTGTATGAATCAGTGTTTGGGAGGCCTTATCAAATGACCCTTTTTCCTCGAGACGTGCTGCTGGAAGGAGAAACAGAGCTAAAATCTTCTCTGCTGTTGTCGGGTAAAAGAGTGAATGACCTGGGGCGGTGCGTAACGTGTCCTGAGCCTCTCGCTTTAGATTCTCCAGGACGCCCCTTCCAGCCCGGAGACTCCGTCGACATCAAGCCGTGGGAGAGCGGAAGTTCCAGAAAGCTGGAAGGGACCCTTTCAGGTGCTGAAAACAACACGCAGCTCCAGGTCGAAGGAATCAACAGGTGGATCCGTTCCATGCGAGTCGAGTCAGCGCCGAGTTGGGAGTGGAGAACCGTCCTTGAGCCCGGGAAGCCTCTCCAGAGAAAACTGCAGAGAAGAACCAGGGACTGACATTTGAAAAGCAAGGAGGTGGGTTTTCGCCCGTGTCTGCGTTTGGTGTATGGATGCAGGCGACTTTCAGAGGTTGTTTCCACAGAGGGTTAAAGGCCAGAACGGGAGGGAACTTTTAGCCAGAGGGGTGGTAAGTAAGTCCTCCTTCTGCATGGGGTCAGGAAATCGGGTAGGAGAAATGTACAGCTCTTGGATAACAGGAGTTCCCACTCCCCTCAGCTCACTTACAAACTCTGCTTTTCTGGGGCTCCTAGAGTGTGCTCTGACAGGCTTCGCCCTGCCGAGGGTCCTTGGCGCAACATTCCTTTGCGCAGACGCCTAAAGCTCCTTCAGCACCGGGCAACTGCTGTTGCTTCCAGGGATGTAGGAAGCTTCTCTGTAGGAATGGAAAATCCCTGTGCCTCTGTTGTGGGTTACCTTAGGGAGTGAAAAATTAACTCCTGGGATTTATCCTCCTTTCTCCCCGCAGAGGGAGCAGTGGCTGTGGCAGAGGTGTTCTGTGCTGGCCAGAAGGAATCGGTTGGTGGCAGTGATCAGCCAGTGACAGGTTGTTTAACTGATGAGGGAATATTTGAACGGCTCTTTTTTTCTTCCCTTAGTAATAATTTTCTGTTAGGTCTTCCCAGAGCGAGTGCTGTAATTGGATTCAAGTGTACGGTCTTCTCCTTCCAGAGATCAAAGGCGCTCCTGTCCCCTCTCTGGATTTAGAAGACCTGAGAAACCTCTTTGGATCAGAGGTATCTGGAGACAGCATGTGGTGTTCTGTGTTGAACCAGACTGAATGAAGATCTGCTTCAAAGCTTGTCCTGAAGGAAGCAGCTATGGGTTGTTTGTGTCAATTCTGACCTCAGCCCCCAAGAAACGCCATGGGATGAGAAGCTCTGGTGATGGATGCGCCTGCAGCCCAGAAGCCAACGGTGTCCTGGGCTGCGTCCAAAGCAGTGGGACCGGCGAGGGAGGGGATTCCAGCCCTCTGCTCCGCTCTGGTGAGACCCCACCTGGAGCCCTGTGTTCAGCTCTGGAATCCCCAACGTGCCACTGACACAGACCTGTTAGAGCGAGTCCAGATGATGGATCTGAAAAATCATAGAGAATTCACCCCCAGTCTGGATCTGTGCTTATGGCTTCTGGAGGTCCATGGTGCATCATTGCCTTACACAGATGCCTAGAGCTTCCTTGGACGCAGGGCAACTGCTGTTGCCGAAAGGGATGTAGGAAGCTTCTCTGTTTGCAAGAACTGAAAATCCTTGTGCTTCTGATGCTGGTGACCTTAGCGAGTGGAAAATGAACTGCTGGGATTTACTCTCTTTTGTCCCCACAGAGGGAGCAGTGGCTGTGGCAGAGATGTTCTGTGCAGTGGGACCGGCGAGGGAGGTGACTGCGGCCCTCTGCTCCGCTCCGGTGAGACCCCACCTGGAGCCCTGTGTTCAGCTCTGGAATCCCCAACATGCCAGTGACACAGACCTGTTAGAGCGAGTCTGGACGAGGGCTACAAAGATGATGCGAGGGCTGGAGCAGCTCTGCTGTGAGGACAGGCTGAGAGAGTCGGGGTTGTTCAGCCTGGAGGAGAGAAGGCTCTGGGGAGACCCTAGAGCAGCTTCCAGAACTGAAAGGGGCTCTGGGAAAGCTGGGGAGGGACTCTTTACAGGGGCGTGGAGTGACAGTACAAGGGGGGATGGCTGTAAATTGGAGGGGGGACGATTTCGATTAGGCAGTAGGAAGAAATTCTTGGTGCTTTGGGTGGTGAGGCCCTGGCCCCGGTTGCCCAGGGAAGTGGTGGGTGTCCCATCCCTGGAGGTGTTCAAGGCCAGGTTGGAAGGGGTTTCGAGCCACGTGATCCAGTGGGAGGTGTCCCTGCCCTCGGCAGGGCGTGGAACTGGATTGTTCTGTGTCGGTGACTTACTGAGTGGAAAATTAACTGCTGGGATTCATCCTCTTTTGTCCCCACAGAGGGAGCAGTGGCTGTGGCAGAGATGTTCTGTGCAGTGGGACCGGCGAGGGAGGTGACTGCGGCCCTCTGCTCCGCTCTGGTGAGACCCCACCTGGAGCCCTGTGTTCAGCTCTGGAATCCCCAACGTGCCACTGACACAGACCTGTTAGAGCGACTCAGTCTGCTCTCCCAGGCCGAGAGGGAGGCAATATTTGAGGGCACCTCATTTCCCGCCTGTGCCGGCAGGGCTCTCTCCGCCTGGGCACATCCGAGGGATTTGTCCAGTGTGTTTGGCAGAGGCCGAGCAGGGAGGCTGTTACCTTGACTCCGGCTCAGGGCAGAAAGAATTGCTGAGCGTGGTCTGGTTTTGAGAGAAAGTAATTTTGTCTGATTTTGAGATGTGGGACAGGCTCAATATCCAGGAGGTCACTGTAACTGACTTTGTCTCCCTTGTAAGTGAGCGTTCCCTGTTGCACTCCAGAAGATCTATTTAGGGTCACCGATTTCAGGCTAGGAAAGAAATAACGTTCCAAGTGCCTTCACTGTGAGAGGCTACAGACCTTTTGTGTTTCCAGCCCAGGGCTCTCCTGCTGTCTCCAGGAGTTGTGTGAACACTGCTGACCCAGTGGTCTTGCCCGGAGGGTGTGACAGTGGTTCCTTAGGCTGCACGTTTGTTGTGGGTGAAAGCATTCCCTAGTGTCCTTTCCCAGCTGGATCCACAGCGTGGGTCAGTGTGGAGAAGGAGAAAGAATGGCGATTAAAACTTCTTCCCTTAGTCCTTCCGTGCGTCCTGTCTCTTTGACATCAAAGCGGGAGGGGAGATGAACTTTCTTATGGATGTGATACCTTGGGCATGTTTTAACTCCATGGAATTTTTAATGGATTTGCTTTGTTGTTTAGTTTTCCTTTCAGAAACGTGTTTCCAAGGAAGTCTCTCAGGAGTCAAGGCTTGGCCAGTTCCAGGGATCGAGACAAAGCAAACATTAAAGAACAGCAGTGCCCGAGTACATTCTTGGTGTCCTTTCCTAGTAGCATTGCACTCCTCGTCCCCTGCTGTTACTCCTTACCTCCTCCCCCTACAGCTCCGTGGGGTCTCAGCATCTCCGCTGCTCTTCACACACACAGAATCACACACAGAATCACCAGGTTTTATAACCAGCTGGGGAAGGGGCTGGAGAAGAGGTCTTAGGAGGAGCAGCTGAGAGAGCTGGGGTTGTTTAGCCTGGAGAAGAGGAGGCTGAGGGGAGACCTCATTGCTCTCTCCAACTACCTGAAAGGAGGTTGTAGAGAGGAGGGTGCTGGCCTCTTCTCCCAAGTGACGGGGGACAGGACGAGAGGGAATGGCCTCAAGCTCCGCCAGGGGAGATTTAGGCTGGACATTAGGAAAAAATTCTTCACAGAAAGGGTCATTGGGTGACGGAAGAAAATATGGGACAACACGCAGTGATCAATATGATCCAAGTGAAGCCATTTAATCGAAGTTCCCAACACATTTTATACCCTACTTGCTGAAGCAAGCCATTGTTTTACAAGCTGATTTGACAATTCTCCATTTGCAACAAGTAATCATTAGTTACAATACATTATTATGTTTTCCCATGAGAAATAGCTGTGTGAGCATTTCAGTCTACAAATTGATAGACTACAAAGTAACAAGTCAAGGACTACCGAGGAAAGCTTCCCCTGAGAAATGAGAGGCGTCTAGGGTAGAACGACTCTCTATTGTTGCAAAGAGAAACCTTGAAGAGAGTGTGTCATTTACAGCAGCTGCTGCTTCTGCAAAGTTAGCTTTAATTGTGGTGCAAAAGCTGTGAGGCCTTATGCTAAGGTGCCTTTGTTTCATTTAGCATAAGCTGCTCAGTGCTTGGGGTGCTCATTAAATGTCCTCTGGTTCGTAACCATCCATCAATTGGGCACTGGAACAGGCTGCCCAGGGAGGGGGTTGAGTCCCCTTCCCTGGAGGTGTTTAAGGCGCGGGTGGATGAGGTGCTAAGGGACATGGTTTAGTGTTTGATAGGAATGGTTGGACTCGATGATCCAGTGGGTCTCTTCCAACCTGGTTATTCTATGATTCTATGATTCTATGACTGGTACGTGAGGATGCCCCTGGAGCTCAGATGCTCGTGTGAGCAGAGAGACGCGAAGGGGGGGATTTTTTCCACTTCCCAGCCACTTGTGAGGGGCCTGGTTTGCGCGGTGCCCTTGCTGTGAAAAAGCCGGCAAGCACTCGCAGAGAGAGTATTATGGGAGCTCCGAGTGTTGAGGAGGCGACTCCAGGGAGCCGAGGGGTTGGTTAAATACAACGTGAGCCGGATTCCCCCTTGTCAGCTCGGTGGGAGCTGGTTCAATGGATCGCTTCTCACGCTTCGGATGCCCCTCAGCTGAGCTCTTGTCCTGCCGCACCCCCAGCGGAAGCGGGAGCAGCACAGCCTCCCTTCCCTCCAGAGAGCTGATGGACCTTGCAGGGAAGTGCCAGGCCATGAAGGCTGCCCCTTCCTCCTCTTCCCTTTCCTCTCAGCTCAGAACTAGGGACAAAATCCTTGGTTACCTGTGTGCGTTTGTGTGTGAGTGAAATCTCACGCCCGGGGCTGCACACGGGACCCAGCTTGTTCCCCTGTCCCAGGAGAACCTGCCTGTACACTGAGCCCCTTCCCGTTTCCAGGCTCACCCTGCGCCGTCCTCCTGCCTGTTGGGTTTGAGGACGGGGACGTTTATGTCTGTCCTTGCTGCGGAGGTGATGGATTGAAAGACCAGGCTCTAGGGTGTCAAGGTGCATCTGGCCCTGTGAAGGGGAAGGGATGACACCCATGTTCCCTCAGCCACTGCTCCTTACGCTCTATATTTTTCCCTTTCCAAAAAACCAGAGGCTTCTGGAACCATGCGCAACCCGCTTCACGTCACACGCCTGGGCTGCCTTCCCTCCTGCGTCCAGACCAGGACCCGCTGGTGGCTGCCAGTAGCCCAGCTCCACTCCGAGTGACCAGAGGCGGCGTGGGCCCCGTTTCTGGGACAGCTCTCAGGAATTGCATCTCCTGCTCTGGACAACAGGGGAGGGTTTCGCATGCAAAACTGCAAAGGAACATACGTGGGCTTTAATTAAGAGGCTGCTTCTGTGATGGGAAAAGGCATTAGAAGCCACTGGCCCTAAGAGGGAGCAAAGCCCTCCCGTCTCCTGTGTAGCTGTGCCTGCTTGGAGGGCACCAGCATGTGAGCTTCGGTTCCGCACGAGGAAGGGGAGTGACGCAGCTGGAGGGATCTCAGTAACCACCTTACCAGGCCCTCTGGCTTTGCCAGGAAGGAGATGCCCACGTCGGAAAACGATGGCTCTCTCATACTCCCGCACTACCTGCAGGGGAAACAAAAGCTGGATGCGCTGCAAAGGGAGGGTTTCAGCAGGTGTGAGCTGCCGGAGTTACCTGTCCCTGTGTCCCTTTACCCCCGCAGAGGACCTGACACAGAACTGCTGGCTGGCCTTGTGTGTGAGCAGAGAAGGAGCAGCCACGAGACACCCAGGATTTGGGAGAGCAGCCCATGTTAGAGGGGCCTGGGCTTTCCCAGGATGAGGCCAGCGTTCTGCTTCCTCAGAGCCTGGCCAAACTCAAACATCCTGAGCTAAAATTTTGCGTGCTGGTTGTTTGCCTCCGAGGGAACCGTGTGTGCATGTGCTCACCCCTGTGAGATCCGAGGGATGACACTGACACCCTTGTTGAGAGCAAGATTCACGTGAAATTTCCCCAGAAGTGGGAACCAAAATATGCCTACTCGTAGCCACGCTAGAAATGTGAGAAAAGGGGGAAAAGAGGGCAAATCCATCGGTACCTGAGAGACCAAACTCTCTTAACATTTTACATTCAAAACCTATTTACCTGCTGCTGCAGTGCCACTCTCTCTGGGCTGGGTGTGCTGAAGGCGATGTTTGAAAGTGAACAGACCTGCAAGCTGTTCAGCAAAAGAGAAACCTAAGCCCTTGCCTGCTGATAATTCAGCAGGAGTATTTGAGAGGTAGCGGAAGATCCCTGTGCAGCCCTTTGTTGCAGCAATGTGCGAGGAAGGAAAGTCAAAATTAACGATGGGTTGAAGAAGTGTAAATAGAACCTTAGACCCAGAAAAAGCTTTATGCTCACGTCCAAAACGTGCCGAACCAGTGAGTTACGTCCACATCAGACACCGACTACTAAGCCTGGGGAGGCCCCATGACCATTCTCACCTTCATGCAGAACCAGACAGAAACGGGGAAGGTCATTATGATGAACAGGAAAGACAAGATGGTCAGAAGCCACTCACAGACGCCCAGACCTGGAGACTTTACTCCTAGGGAGAAATACAAAAGGACCGTGTTAGCAGAGGCCAGCTCCCAAAATACCGACAGCCTGACAAGCGCCCGGGCCCGTCAGCTTCAGTGTTGGCCTTTGCCTAAACCCGGCGCGTGTGAACCATTTGCTCTCCCTGGAGCTGGCTCAGGTGAGCAGGAGCTGCCAGGATGCACCGACAGGTTTCGTCCCCGCTTTACTGCCAGAAATGGAGCCGTGCTTCCCCGTGGGGCCTCGACTAGAGAGCAGCCTTCAGGCTGAAGACCTGCAGGCACCAAGCGGTGTCCAAGGGTTTGGAAGGAGCAATTTGTTGGCTGACCTGGGAGCCCAGAAGTCCGTCGGGAGAGGTGAGCTAAGGGCAAAGAGAAAGATGGCGAATAGGAAGTTGATTTCAACGCGCACAGCCTGAAGCGCCCTTCCCTGTCAGAGGATCTCAGGCCCTTTGGAACAGGAGTTCAGTCGCATCCCAGCTCCCTGATGCGGTGGGACCGAGCCGCTGGTGCTACTGAAATCTCCCTGCGCCCTCCAGCGGTCACACCGAGGCGTGGGGGCTGACTGGGGTGCTCGGGTCAAAATGACCTTCCCCATCTCCCCAAAGCCAGGACGGGGCGTCTTGACCTGGCTGACCTTTGTTGTGAGGGAAAACCTGCAGGTGTGGCCTGGAAATAGATTCCTTCTGGGGTACCTAGACCCAGAGGGCGGACCAGCAGTGAAGTTAGCGTCCCTGCGCGTCTCCCACTTAGATCTTCTCGAGCTCTTCCCTTCTTGCCCCTTTGCCTTTGGAGCTCTCTGCAGAGCCAGCAGGTCTGGAGGGAGGTTCACATGCCAAGAACCTGCGTGATCACTCTAGCTCTACAGCACCAGGAGGCTGTGAGGCTGGCTGGGGTCTCCCGTGTCTCACCCCAAGGAAAACTGTGTCTGTGCCAGGCGGGTGCGATGGCACTCACCGTGCGGAGTTATTCTGTGGCCGTACAGGGTCAAAGAGCCCACAGCTTTCCAGCCCTTCCCCTTCCATAATCCATACCTCCCTCTTGCTGCTCACTGTCCAGCAATGCCATTGCCTCCGTTTCATTCTTTGAGGATTTACACTATTCTTTGCCTAAAACTAGTATATATACCCACTGCTTTTGTAAAGCGTGAGGCCTTTTTCTAGAAGGGCATCCAACTCAGCGCCGAATTGTAAACCAAAAATGTTATTGCCTTTGCCTCAAAGACTTGATCCTTTTCAAGGTTTTACCAGTGAATGAGCGTTTCCCACTTGGGACACAGGGGGGACTCCCCATGCCTGGGATTAGGGATGCAGGGAGCTGTGCGAGGGGCAAGGGGGCACGTGGAGCCCAGCGGGGAAGCACAGCTGGTGCTTTTTGGCCCTCGGGCTCTGCCTTTCCCCCCTCAGAAGGGGGGCTCAGGTGCCACTGACCCGCAGGGGCTGCTCCAACAGGGGAAAATTCCCGCCTCCTCCTCCCCCACCCCGCCATTTTCCCGCCAGGAGGCGGCGGCTCCGCCCTCGCGGAGGAGGAGGAGAAGGAGGGAATTAGGGGCCCAGGGAGCTCTGTGGTGAGTAGGGGAGCGCTTGGGGGTACAGGGAAGGTTCTTCATGGTCTGTGAGGGGCGAGGGTGCATCCGCCTTCCTGGAATTAAGGATGCATGGAGTTCTGTGGGGGGCAAGGGAGCACGTAGGACAGAGCAAGGAGACCCCACGCCTGGGATTAAGGGCAGGGGGGTCTCTCTGAGGGGCAGAGAATCCCCATGCCCGGGTTTAGGGGTGCAGGGAGCTCTGTGAGGGGCAAGGGAGCGCTTGGGGCTGGAATTAGGGATGCAGGGAGCTGTGTGAGGGGTACAGGGGGGACTCCCCATGCCTGGGATTAGGGATGCAGGGAGCTGTGTGAGGGGTACAGGGGGGACTCCCCATGCCTGGGATTAGGGATGCAGGGAGCTCTGCGAGGGGCAAGGGGGCACGTAGGACAGAGCAAGGAGACCCCCCGCCTGGAAGAAGGAGGTGAGGTCGCTGCTTATTACCGATAAAGAGGGTTTAACCCCAGCACAGCTGGAGAGGGGAGTACATGGCCATGATGGGCAAACCTCTCCCTCTACGTGACCTGGGCTTCCAATCCACCTTGGAGCTGGTGGCAAAAATGCCTGACGTTGTCAGAATCTGTCCTCAGGAGAAAGGCACGTTTATCCTCAAAGGTGAGGTTTTATTTCCGTAAAAGTGGAGGAGTTGTTTGGAACCTCATACTGGTATGAAGCGATGCTCTAAAACCAGGAGGTGCAGAATGAATTGCCAGAGCTGTAGGTCATGTATCTCTGTCACTCTTTTTCTCATATAGCTCTGTTTAATTTTTTTGCCGTTGATGTTTTTTACTGTGTCTTAATCTGCCTTTTTGTACTTTTCTCCTCCTTCCTCCTGGAAAATAACAGAGGCTTCCAGTTCTTTTTGTACATTTTGCACTCTGCTCTTGGTTTAGAAACTGCAGTAACGTTTCTATAGGAAGTTCAGTCTGTATCAAAGAACTTTTATTATTTTCCCAACAAAACTTGCAGCAGATGAGTTTCCTTTTGTGATCCTGTATCCAAGAATTGGACCCACCTTTCTGCTTGGATCTGGATTTCTAGGGATGAGGGTGCAGGTTGGTTCTTGGCTGTTTCATCTGGTTCATTTCAGTTCACAAAGGGAAAGTAAAAGTTACCCTGTTGGAAATGCGATCTAGCGTGATTGGTTTTGAAAGACACGCCTGCTTCTGAAGAGGGTGGGGAGAATAGGAAAGAGGAGGACCTTTGCTTGTATAAAGCTTTCAGTAGTTTGCTGTCTTGGTAATCTCATAATTTATTTCTTTCTTTCTTTCTTTGGTAGCCATTGCAGATGAGACCACCAAAGGTATTGCAAAACTGGTTGCCAGGCAGGAGGAAAGTGTTAAGTCACGAAAGAATGATGCTGTGAAGGCACGTGCTGCTTTTCCCTCTAGGAACACAAAGTGTCTCCCTCGCAGCCAGCGACTGGGAAGGCTGAGCTGCAGGATCTGCTGAGTTCCTCACCACTTCTGCTCAGGAACTTTGAGAGGGCCTATCGCAGACGCTTTGGCCGGCCGTTCCAGTATAGGTGATACGGATTTGTCTCTGTATTTCAAGTCCTTGAAAGTGTGTCCGATATCATTGTTGTTGAGCAGACAAAAGCAGGTTCCTTGCTGACCCTGAGGAAGTAGCCGGAAGGTGAGACAGCGAAGGAAGAGGTGCCGCAAGGTGGGGCGCGCAAAGAGGTGCCAGAAGGTGAGGGAGGGTATTATTTAACTGGAAGTATGTAGCTGCCAAGCAGCTGTGTTTCAAGTGATGATGCTGCCTTTCCAGTAGCTGTCGTAGTCCTGGTTTCCCTAAGCTTTAGCGCAGAAGGGCTGCGAGGTACTGTAGAAGCAGCTGTTACAAGGGTGGTGTTGTGGTAGCAGAGAGCTTAACTGGAAGTTTTCTACAGTTTGCCACTGTTTTTCAGTGCGAGGTGAAAGAAGGGATGTTAAGGCCCTTTCTGAATGCGTGTATAGGACTGGAATTTCTAGTAATTCCAGGCAACAGGTAATAAAACTAGAAGGATCTCTGGCACGTCGGCTCCGCAGGCTGGTAAAGCCTTCCAGATGCGCTTTTTGAGGCTGAAGCACTAATCTGAAAGGCATAGCTATACTGCTTCTCTGAAGAAGAGCCTGTAGATATCCTCAGCGTTCCCCTAACAACTATGAGAGAAAGCAGAGGATTGCATAAGGTTCCTGCCAAATGCCTGACTTTTCTTAGCATCATTCTAGGAATTTATTTAGTCCTTGTCATGCTTGCAAGAGCAAGTGTGTTTTATTTTGCTTGAATTTATTAGTACGGCGAAGGATGCCTCTCAAGCAAATCCCCGTGACTGTGGGTGCTACAAGAGATGAGGAAAATGGCACTAGTACTTGTACGCTTTCATGGCCAGGTGTATTCTCCTTCTGCTTAATATGTAAATAAAGAATAACAACTAAACTCTCTTTACAGCTGCACCTGCAATTGAGATGCCTCCTTTGGAACCCATCCGTGATGCCAAGTGGTTTCACCTGCCGGCAGAAGAGAAGTCAGAGCCAGTGGAAGGACAAGCACTAGATATGGGTGATGTCCTCAAACAAGTAAGTGGCAGGATGAGTGATCTGTAGCTTTGTCATGTCTTCGTCCAGGGGGTGATAATTTTTTTCACTGCTTTTGTTTTTGCTTGGTTTGTATTGTTGATGCACTGTTGCTTCCAAAAAAAAATTGTACCTAGTTTAGATGAGGCTGGAGGTGACCAGAGTCATACTGACCTGATATATAACTCTATGTGCCCTCCAGCCTAGGTCTTCTTCTTGTCTCTTTCTGGTCTTGAGATCTCTGTTGGAGATCATCCAAAGCCAGTAAAGCATAATCTTGTTCCCCAATAAGAGTGGAGACAATTCTTTTTGTGTTCTTAATAGCCTTCTTCTGAGAGTAGCTGTGTGACATTGCCCCTGCTGCAGTAGCGTGGGTTTAAGTGTCTAGCAGCTACGTGGCAGAGCTGAGGAATGGTCCTTGGAGACCTCAGTCCTGTCGTTGCCACTCTGCTCTTTGGTTGGACTTGAAAGTTTTGTTGCTGTTGTTGTGGTTTAGCAATGTATTTTTAGAAAGGGATGGAGAAGTACAGAGGCTCTGACCTGCCAGACCTGCTTGGGAGAATTTCTTTGTGCCCCCTCTATTTTTTTTTCCTCTTTTGAGCATCTTTAGGCCTTTGTTTTCTCAGGAAAGTTCTCCTGCTGCGAATTATTTCCTCTGCCAAGCTCATCTGGTGGTTCTACACAACTGTACAGTTGGAGTACCTAGACAGGGAAAGGGTTGCAGGGATTCTTTCTGAATTTGGTGTGCTGTTCACTTAATGAACTTGAAAGCTTAGGGCTACGAGTTGGATGAAGTCCGTGGGGAATTTCCCTAGATCAGACAAAGTCTGCTTGTGGGAAGGGTAGAAAAGGGAGAGAGATGGTCCACGTAGCCCCATTTTTTTCTTGTTATGTGTCGCAAAGGGAATCTGTTTAAAGATTCTAGCAGGGCGAGTCTTGGAACGTGTTTGTACAACTCGTGTTTGTCATGAAGCACCAGTTTTGCTGGTTTGTTTTAAAAGTGCCCTAGAGAGGAGGAAAGTGAGCTGGAATGTGTTTGGGTAGGCAGTGAACCAAGATTTCAAGATGCTGCAAAGTCGAGGGGAAAGATGCGACCTGATTCCTGGCCTGCTGTAAGGTATGGAAGTATCTGGTGATGAGACGCCAATAGCGGAAGCGTTGTAAGGGACAAATGAGGGACAAGGGCCGAGTCAATCTGCTCGGCCCCGAGAAGGGTCAAATATATAGAGCTGCTGCTCTTGGCAGCTTTTTCTTGCCGTGCCGAGCAGAAGGAAAGTTGTCATCCACACCACTCTTGGCAGCTGCCGCTCTGGCTTAAGGCAAGGAGTTAGCCAGTCTTACGAGCCGTGCCTCTTCTAGGGCTAGTTTTACAGTGTGTTCGGTTGTTTACCTTTTTCTTATAATTTTCTTGCTATTTTGTGAAGGTGTTTTTTAAGTAGACATTTCTACGTCTTTCAAAGGAATGTCTGTTGTCTCTGCCAACGTGTGAACTACGTGATAAACATCACGTGTGCCCGTAACAGTCTGACACGAGGAGCTTTCATGGAGCAAACCTGTCCCTTGGCAATATCACTGTTGACTGGCACTTCTGGGAGGAAATCCATGAAATGTAAGGGGATTTTAGAGGTGCTGCTGCTGCTCAGGCAAGAATTCCCTCAGGTACTCTTTAACTCAAAAATGTTAACTGCCTGGTTAACTCAATGTTTTAGTCAAAGTTTTTAACAAAAAGAATTCAAGGGTGTTCTTCCTCGCTCAGTCTGCAGGAGAGACTCTAATCTGCTTTTTTAAAAAACGGTTCGAAGGGCTAGTATTGTCTCTCGGTTGACTGTAGCCGTGTAAGCAGTGGGGTGTGCTGGAAGACAAATTTCCTGTAAGTTGTCTGGTGTGTGATGCAGTGGTAACTCGTAGCATACTCACAATGAGTAAAACTGGAATAGTTTTGACTTCTGGACGCTGGAGGAGTGCTGTTTGTTGGCACAAACCGAATCTCTGGAGGCAGTGAAAGTGGCTGATGTCTGATTAAGGTTTCCATGCACGCTGGTTCAAGTGGAATAAAGTTTACAGCAGCTAAAGAATGATGCAAAATTGCAAGCTGTGCCAAGAACTGATGTACAAATTTGCCTAGAATGAGAAAAGAATAGGATTTGTAGCGTTTGTATGTTCTTATCTTTTGGGAAATAGCTCTGGTGTGTGTGAGATGCATTTGTGCCTTCTGTGTCTTGAATTGTTTTCAGATAGTTTTTCTACTTCAGTCATGTGCTCTTTCATGGGGACAGAAGATAGAAACAGCATCTTTGGGGTAAAATCCAACAAGCAGGTGGGTTTTTTTGGTGTGAGTTTTTGATTTTTTTTTTTCTCTTTATCAGTAGCCATTCAATATCTTTGTCTAAATACCTAACGTGTCATCAGTTCCTCTTCTTTATTCCTTGAAGGAATATGAGGAAGGTATTTTTGTTGCACCACTCTTTACACAGGAGGGAGGAAAGAGAGAAGGAAGGTGGAGGGTGTGAAAATAGATGTTAGGATCCCAGGGACAGTTTTAATCCGAGTTTGCGCTATTTGTTGGGATTCTCTGATCTTCAGTAATTCATGGGTTCCCAGGAAAGCAGAACTATTTTTTTACCTTAATGCAGAGGCCAGTTATGTGTGTTCAGGGCGTAGCAAGACTTCTGAGTGCTACTTTCCTCTTGTCCCTTTGTAGTGTCAAGATTTAGATTTGAAGCTGTCAATCTTCAATCTGGCAACGACTCCAGAAATTCCCCCTGATGCTGTTCAGGACAGAAGCCTTTGCAGTTTCCCACCTTTGGAGCGCTTGTGTTTGGTGGGAGTCTTTGTGGAATGTATAATCTCTCCTAGCCGGTTCTACATCCAAGCGTGCCACGCAGAAACATCCGATAAACTCCAGGATATGATGTTTGAGATGAGGGGAGGACGTGCTATGCTGATTCTGTGCTATTACCTGGGTATTTGCACTGAGGGAACAGGGCACCCAGCTGTTTGTTACGGTCACTACAGGCTTGACTTCTGGATATGGAGATGCCAGTGCCGTACTAAATCACATAATCATAATGCTTCCCCATTCCTTTTATCTAGCAAGCAGTAAGTATCGCTAATAGTTTGGCTGTGTCCTAGACGGTCTTAAACTTTAAAAGCCTGGAAAAGTTGTGGAAAGGAACTTGAGGGTTCTGTATTGTTGACATTGCTATTGCTGATGTGCTTGGTTAAGGCTTTTACTTCCATCTCCAGCACTTACCAAAAGCAGCAGGTAATAAGCCTTAGTCATATCTATATTTGAAAGCAAAACCCCATCAGTGGGTTTGTCTGTCAGGTACGTTGTGCGTTTGGGACTCTTCCACTACGCTGCAGTTGCTGTTAGTCGTGTGCCAAAGTAAATACTGGATGTCCGTGGGGCAAACGTGTGGTCGCAGGCTGCAGACAGGTACTGTGTGTGTAAGCCAGGACTCCGGAACCTGGCTCGTAAGAAGCCCTGTGCCAAGTCAGGGTAATGTTAAAAGTGAACGACTAGAATGGCTGTATTTAGTCGCTGATTAGCGCCCATTAGTTAACTTTTTGTTGGACCCCAAGAATACCATTTAAATGTTAAAAGTTTAGGTTTGTGTATTTATTGTCACTTGGTTTAAGTAGAACAGAAACATAAACTATCTATTAGAACAACTCCTGAAAATCGGTCTCGTGGAGGCTTTGAGAAATGAGGATTCTTCTGAACCCTGAAGTGTATTTCTGTTTATCCATCTCCTGCGTCCTACCAAGCACAGTTTTTCATTGTGATCTCTGGCAGACACTGTTACTTGAGTAAACTTGTTTCTGATCGTTCTGTCATGCCTGAGTCTTCAGTACGTCCTGGACAGCTTTGCTGTGTAACGGTCTCAAAATGGTGGTACCGCGTTATCATCCACCGCGTGATCAATGACCAAGAAGCAGAGGTGTTCTACGCAGATTACGGAAACCTGGGAATCGTCCGAAGGTTTGCCTGGAAATGGTTCTCAGGATTAGCTGTTCCATCGCCTTCCCAGGGATGAGGGTGAGGCTGCTGGGCCTGTCACTCTCCAGGAAGACATCCCACCACGCAGGTTTCCTAGAAAGTGTCTATTTGGATTTTTTTTTCCCGTAGCAGTGCCTTGCAGGTACTTCCTTGCTTACATGTTAATGCGTGAGGTGACGTTAAGAACAAGATCTGCGGTGCAGATCACTCCAAGCCCTTTGCTTATCATCGCTGTGGGCTAAACCCTTTCCTCTTCCTTTATTCACTCTTGCCCCTTTCTGTCACTTTCGAGGAAGCTCCCTAATCCTCTTCCCTGAGTTTTGTGAATGGACGTAAACATCTCTTGAACAGACATCCTCCCAGTTGGGAGCATTTGTGGTGTCAGAGGTACTCGTTCTCCTCTGTAATTCAGTACCTTCCCCATATTTGCTTCTGCCCTCTCATTTGCCTCTATTCATGCCTGGCCATAGGCATTCTGTGTTTCAAAAGTGATTTTTCTCTGTCCATAACTTTCTTATCAAAAGAGGTTATGAGGAGAGGATGCTTGGGCAAGGGAAGGCATAAGGGACCGGTTGTTATTGCTATTTCTGCTGTGCCCCTTCTCTGGCTACGGAGTGTTTTCCAAAGCTGCTGTCGGGCTTTATTCGTAAGCACAAGATGCGATATGTGCCTCTCTATTCCTAAGCTGATCTTAAAACCCAGAAGAGGAGGAAGTTCTGCTCTTCTGCCTGGTTTTGCTCCTTTACTCCTGTAACAGGTTTTGGTTTTTTTTGCGTTGTAGGCGGTGCTACTTGAAGCTCCCTGCTCAGGCCATCCCGTGTTCCTTGGCGTGGGTAAAACCCGTGGGGGTACGTGCTCACATGCAGTTTTCTTTGACGTATGCATGACAGCCATCAAGTCGAGGTTGGCTTTTTCTCCTGACAAGGGCAAACCTTTGGAATAATTTGGGTCCTGCTGCTGTTACGTTCAGCGGAGTGTGACTGCCTAAGTGTCTGTCTCTGCAGGGGATTGCTCTTCCGCTGTCTGTTTTCCTTCCAGTCAGAGTATTCTTGCTCATATTGTTGCAGAAACAGATAGCTGCCGTTAAGCAAATGAACAGACTTGTTTCTTCCCCTGCCGGTAGTTCTCCCTGGTCCTTCTGAAGTCTTGCTAGCTCCAGGCCTCTGTTTTAAATCTGTCTTCTCTGACAGAGCTTTCTTTGAGTGAGTTGGTTTGATGCAGTCAGCGTAGCCAAAGGATTATAGAGGTCATAAAAAAAGTTCCTCCGTGCTGGGAAGCCTCTTGGTCAAGACACCTGAGAAATACAGTCTCTGAAGCAAAGCGCATGAGCACGGTTGATTCTTCTGCATTGTAAAGACATTATTTTAAAAAAGTTATTTCCTCTGTTTTTTTGAGGGTTAAAGAATCACAATTTTCTTTGCAGTGAAGCTTAGCAGTTTCCAAAACCTGACACTTTTAAAGTCTCTAATTATGTGATTCCAGAAATTAAAAAAGAAAGACGCAACAATATTTTAGGCAGTTGTGGTAAAAATGAGCGGTGAACACCATTGAAGCGTGTTTGAAAACAGACGTTTAGGGTGAAAGGGCTTCCCAGTGTGCCTAGCACTGCGGCCTTGGGGTAGTTTGATTTACTTCAGTGCTGGGAAGCTTGTCTGCCTGACTTCCCTGTATTTGTCCCTAGCCTGACCTGGCTTCACTGCCTTCTTGACAAGTACTCACAAGGACAAATCTCGGGCACTGGATGTTGATCTGTTTATAGTAACTTAACATTCTCGTTTCTTCTTCAGGGTTCACGGTCCAATGATGCGATTCTCCTATTCAAGAAGCTGTGTGATTCCAAGCTACTTGTGGGCGTCGTGGATGAATATGTGAATGGCATTTGTCATCTCTTCCTGTGTGACGCAGCCACTAAGGACGATATCTACTTCCACGCTGTCTTGAGCAGTAGGGGATGTGCTGACATCTGTGGGAAGAAGGTTCCTTCCCAGGTCAGGAGGGAGGCGTGTGCTTCTGACAGGAAAGGCAGGGAAAGGATTGGTTGGGTGCCTGTAGTGGAGAGATCTTTACCTTGAAGCAAGTAGTTTTGTGAAGAGCAAAACCGGTATTCCCTGCTTCCCTGCAATTTACTGTTTTGGGGCTGTATCCCACGGTGTCTACGGTGACAGCTTTCTTTTTGGGTAAGGTGGAATTCGATGATACAGCAGAGATGTTCTGGTTTAGCAGAACAAATTCTTTTCATCCTGACTTCTAAGAGTGGATTTTTAAAGTGGATTAGCTTGTTAATATTGCCGAAAAGGAAAATAGATGTTCTGAACATGAGGCCAAGCTGGGATGGAATTGAGGAGTTGTATTTGTAACTTTTCTAAACATTGTTAATTCCGGTAGGTTTTGTTAGTCATAAGTTGAGGCCTCCGAGTCATCCAGACCATGAGAGCAAGTCCATTAGATGTTACTGTCTGGCTTCAAGTAGCGCTGCATAGAATCGTAGAATTGCCAGGTTGGATCGTAGAGTCCAACCATTCCTATCTGCCGCTAAACCGTGTCCCTGAGCACCTTGTCTGCCTGTCTTTTAAACACCTCCAGGGACAGTGACTCAACCACCTCCCTGGGCAGCCTCTACCAGTGCCCGATGACCCTTTCTGTGAAATTTTTTTTGTCTGATATCCAGTCTGATATCCATTTTTTCTGCTAGCCAGTGGCACGGGCAGTTGAGTGAGGAACAGGGTAGTTAAATAAATAATTTTGGCCTTTCCTGCTCTAGGCCCCGGAGATTGGTTGTGCCGTTAAACTGAATTATAGATATGGTCTTGGCTTACAAAGTCTCTTTCTTTGCCAGTGACGTGTATAGTGCTGGACGGTGTAACCAGGGTAGATTGCATGTTGTGCCTTGAGCAGAGATTGAAGCTGTGAGCCAGCACAGAGAGCATTTATGATTTAGGCCCATCAGTGTTGCCTGAATGTCTCAGCTCCGTTTCAGCAAGAAGTCTGTGGATACGAAAACCTTTAGAAAGGTGCTGCAACAGTTTTGTATCTCAGCAGAAAGTCAGGCTTTGCAGCCCGGAGTGCTTGTATCTGTTGTTTCGTTTAGTAGATGCAGAATGCGTATTTTGGCAGGATTAAATCCAATAATTGTCTTTTTGCGTGTGCGTGTTCCATTTAGCGGGTAGGGGGCTATTGCTGGGTGATTTTATTGCTGGAGGGAGTTGATTTTCTTAGTAAGACAATTTCTCCAAGAATTCAGAGCTCACTTGTGGGTGGTGTGCTTCTTTGTAAAACCCATTAGAATTCTTTTTATTCTTTATGGTGGTGACAACTTACTTTTCTTGACTCAGCTGTTGGGGTTTTATTTGTTCGTAGGGATTTGAGGAAGTGAATCCTTCAGCCTTGTATCTTGAGCCCAGCAGAAAGCAGGAGAATGCTGAACCCGTGGAGCCACACCTTCGCTCGCAGCAGGAATCTTTGAACGTAAATAGTGACATAGCAAGCTCGAAGCTGGATGAGGATGAACTGTGGGAACAGGTGAGAGTTTGGCTGCGGTGTGACTATCGTTCAGTGGAATTGGCTCCAGGGATCAGTAGATGTGTTGGCTTAGTCCTATGCAGTGTCTTGTGGAGTGGTTTTTTTTCCTTTGCTTTTATAAAAAGCAAGCAGAACCGTGACGTAACAACAATTACACGTGGACCATAAATACGTCCGTCGCTGCTTGACCTCTGATCCCTTTGCAGACGTCAGGGAGTCTGTGCTCAGTGAGTTCTCCAACCTTCCATACGCACCATCGTTTTTGAGTTAGAGGGAAGAATGGACTCCAAGAACTCAGACCAGTACCAGATCCCTGAGATCAGTTTGACTTAGCAGTTTCCTAGTTTGCACCCCAGGAGCCAAGAGGTGGTGTGGTCTCCTCTAGTGTCTCTGGGGTTTGGCAAAGGATGTGTAATAACTCGGGGTGTCATTTACGTGTGGGAAAGGAGCAGAAGAACTAGCGATGTCTTGTTTGCCTTAAGGGTCTTGCTCATTTTAAACTTCTCCGAAAGGAATCCATTTGCAGGCTTGGTTGTTACAGGGGTTAAAGTTGTACACGACTGGAGTTTTTTTTAAAAGTTAACTCTAAAAGCGACCGATACCCAGGTCTGGATACTGCTGTACGCCTTTGATTTCAGAGCAGGTTGAAGAGAGGAGCCCTTTGCTATTATTTAATGGATGAAAAAGAATGATGAACAGAGGGGTTAAGCAGGGAGTAAAATCCAGGTCTTGGGTGCAGTCTAGCACGGTACCGTTAGAAACACCAGGGGTATTGTTTTACAGGTCACTCTCTCTACTTTTGTGTGATTTAAATTGTAGTTTTTTCATGACACATTTTACTACTGACGCCAAGTAACTGTCAGCTGTTGAAGTGTTCAGCAGTGGGCCGGCTCCAGGGCTGTTTTTCTGACATTCCTCTGAAACGTAAAAACGTAAGAGTTACTGTAGTGTCGGTAACTTGTAAAGCGGTCATTTTAGCCAGGTTTTATTTTAGCCAACTGTGTGTCTGGGCTAGGGAAACTATAAGCTGCACGTGTTGGATATTGGTGGGCTTGCACTGTCAATACATCATCTGAACTGAAGGTCCCAAACATCGTCTTTATGTGGGAGAAATGAATGTGACCGAGACTCTGCAAATCTGAGTTTATTGTGATTTTTATGGTAAAATCTGGTTAAGTGCAGCAAGATCCATGTGTGTAAACGTCAGACAGAGCTGGCAATTTGGAGACTAGAGGAATGTAAGTGCCTTCAGGTTTTCTTCTGTTTTGAAGGGTCTTAGAATCCTTTTCCAGGAACAGTAATCCTCTCTTTTCTGCTATTCTGTTTAGTTGCTCGAAACGATTCCTCTCCTCCTCGGTGCATCACCGATGTCACCATCAGTATCAACTCTAATAATTGCTCAAAGTGTTTAGAACTGGGATGAAATACGTCTGACTCTTGGTACTGCTCGGCTAGCGTTTTCTGGGAACTCCTCTTTGGCAGTGGGGAACTCCCTTTGTGTTGTCCAATCCTAGATTTGCCTTGTCAGGATTAACTCGACCCCCTCCTCTGCCCTTAAGTGCGAAATGGCTGGACGCTGAGTTGTCTCAGCTGTGCTGTGTGAAGGCACTTCTCCATGGTGAAATTCCTCAGAAGGCAGCAAGCAATAACCAGAAAAGATTGCTCAGATAAAACTGTCCTTTCCAGGTGGTAAGTTTTCCTGTGGAGTACAGAAATGAAAGTGGGAGTCAGTAGCTTTCCTTGCTTTGTCCGTCTCCTTGGCAGTGGCACCTCTCTGCTGAGGAGGAGTTAGAGGGGGATGTGTGGCCAGCTTTGGATGAAGCCAGTGTCCAAAGCACAACGGACCGAGACCCTGAACCTGCCCAGGAGGATACAAAAGAAAGTCCTCCAGAGCTCATCGCAGAGGCTAAGGTGAGAGCCCTGAGCAGAGCTATTGCAGTTGAGGAGGGTTATTCTTGGTTTTAGGTTGTGTGAATTGCTTTGACCTGTGGTTTTTGTTTTGTTTTTTTTAAAGCGTCTGGCATGGCCTCGGGGCTGTGTTTTCCTCCTTGCTGTTGTTTCTGGGTGCTCGACTAGTGCTCTGCTGGTGCATTGAGGTGTGGTGGGAAGCAGACTACTCTTCTTTCTCTTTCATGCACAGTCCTGAGGGTTACTGGGAGTCATTGTGGGGTTTTCCTGGATCACTCAGAGGTCCCCCCTGGGTTAGGGGGATGGGTTTGAGAGGGTGGCATTTTGGGCTGTGCTTTGAGGCATTGTGTGGCACCAGTAACACAACTTTACTGCTTAAATAGTGGTTAATGATAATGGTAATGAGTCTGGCCGGGCCTGCAGCATGGCCTTTGGCCTGCGCTCTCCTTTGGGTTCAGCAGGGAGCCGGTGTCACTCAGGGTTTGTCGAGTCACAGAAGGTGTTATAGAGCTGGAAATGGGAGTGTGCCTGCAAGGTTTTGGATAACCGCAGCTCCTTACCCATCTGGAGATTGAGAGTGACTGAGACAAAGCGCTTTGTAGAAGGACGAGGGGGAAGCTGGCTCTCAGATAGTCTAAAGCAGAGCTGGAAGAACTGGTGGCGCTGGGAGATGTTACCTGAAGGGGATGGAGGGAAAGCAAGCTGGAAAGGGACCTTGAGAGAACGAGAGAGGAGGGAAAACCTCTCCTAGGAAGCGTGGGGAGAAAGTACGATGAGGTGAGATGAGAAGTAGGCAGATGAGCAGATAGCAATAGGGTCCTTGTGAGCTGACTTAAGTACTTCCCCACAAGTATTAAACGGCGAGTTCCAAAGCATAGGGATTTGCTAACTGGAGCAGAGAAGGCCTGGCTACTCCCTGCTCCTCAAACACTCTCTAGGGTACCTGCTCTCATCTGCCTCTTGTGTGCTAACAGACATTTTTAGCGTCCACCCTTGCACCCTGTCTGTTTCTGCTTTGCTGTGGAGCGGCAGTGATGCTGCCTGTCCCAGTGAGGATAGCATGGGTGGCAAGAGGAGGTGATAGTCATCTTTTACATCTGTTTGGTTCTTTTTTTTTTTTTTAAACTCTTGTCCTAGCAGTTTTTATTTTTACTGCATGTCAGGTGGGGATTTTACAGTGGGCTGGTGGGTATCGAGCAGAGTCCGGTTGGTTAATTGGATTCACCTCTCACCCAAGTTATTCTGTATGGGTGTCCTATCAGCGCAGAATTTCTGCTGCCCAGCCGTGTAGCTCTCCGTGCTGCTTCAGGAGCACCTTGTGGTCCCCTGGGGAGGCCAGTTTATGTTGTTTAAATCCTTTTTTTTTTTTTGTGAAAACAATTGTTTTGTTGTGGGCTAATCCTCTGAACACACTTCCACCAAAGTGTGAAGCAGCTTTGAATGGCGATTCACCCCTTGTGAGGATGGATGGCTCTCTTCTGCTGCCTTGACAACAGAATAAGCCTAGAGAGCAAGTACCGGATTTTTGAACAGCCGTAGTTGGGCAAGGGGAATAGTTGCTTGTCTGTTGTTTCGCTATTTTTCTCGTCCGGGCTGCGTTAACAAATACAAACGTTGGCTGTATTACCTGTCTGTGGCCGAAAGGTGGGTAATCGTCCCTGGAACTTGCTTAATTTGAGAAAAAATGCAGAGCCACGGCCTCTGACTGTGTTCCCGCTCCCTTGCAGAAACTCCCTCTGCTGCCATAATTTGTTCTGCGTGGGGCTGCCGAGAGGTGAGCCAGCTGTTCGCTCTTTGCTAAGACGTGGTGATTTGTATCTTGTGCTAATGTGTCCCTCTTTCCAGCTTGCTGTGCAGGAGAGCTGCCCTTTGGCCAAAGTTGTTAGTAATTACTGGTGTTTTGTTTTTAAATTATCCAGTTGCTCTCCTTCCAATTGAGAGAGGATACAGACCAGGGCAGCCGATGAAGCGAATGTACTAATCGTGCCTTCTCATGAGTTTTTGATATACCTTTGCAGACACTTCCCTCTCTTGAAGAGTCCTCAATACCAGTTGTCTTCTTCAAGTCGGTGGAAGACGTTTATACCTACTCCAGGCAACCAAGAGGAATGAGCCAAGATGACCCTGATCGGACAGAAAGATTTCCCAACGAGGCCCAACGTCTTGCTCTGCATCCCGCTGTTCTACTTATGGCAGCGCCATTTATGCTGGACGACCATAACAGTACGAATAGATTTGTCGGTAAACTTTGAACACAGCAGAAAACTGAGCAGCCTGTAACTGTGCTGCGACTCTTGCAGTCGCTGTTGGGCACCTTGGGACTAGTGCTGCTGTTTTGCTAGAACAGGTGGAAACGTTGGTGTTCCTGTGGGGTGGAGATACGACGATAGTAAATAACCAGGTGCAATGCATCGGTTTGGTCTTTCGTGGGAACAAGTGCATTGAGGGTTATTTCTCTGATTTTTGCTGTCTTTTCTAGACTTCAGGCTGTTTTCGTGCAGAAGTCTGTTTCTCCATGCTAGCCCGTGTTCATTTCATACTGAATCTCTGACTGCCAGAGGTAAGGGACAAAAGCAGTTTTTTAACTTTGTAAGGTCCCTGTGTGGGTGTTCATCTTCCAAATGATGAATGGATCCACCAACCTGTATGAGCTTTGCCCATTTTACAAGGCCAGTTGACTTGCCAAAGGCGGCGCCTGTTGTTTGTGCCTCGGAACGGATCTGTCTGCGCTCTCTGTGGAGTGGAGGCCCGGTTCTCTGGGCAGGAGCTACTCAATTCACATGTGACTTCCCCCCTCGGGGAAACGGATGGGAAATCAGATGTGAATTGAGTAGCAGCACTGGGAGGAGAGGGAGAGAGGCTCTCAGATTATACTGCGTTGGGCTCACCGAAGAGATGTGCAGTAGAAAGCCCTCTCGCCATGACCCGGTAAGGTCTAGGCAAAAGGGACATCAGTCTAAAGTGGAGCTCTGAGAGTTGCCATTGTTGATGCCGTCTTTCTTTTCTGTGTTCCTCCTTATGCAGGGAAAGAGGAAGTGAGGAACAGACTTGCCCAGAAGTGCCGAGGTTGGCCTGTGCGGTGCCAGCGGGCTGTGTGACCAAGCGCCGTCTCTGAAACTGCTTGTCCCTCCTGTCACGCTAGCTGCCTTGTTCCCAGCTGCTCGCTTAGCCACTTGCGGTTCCTACTTGCAGTGGTTCCCCAGCCTGAGAAAGAACTTGAGAAGAGGGGAAGAAGGCTGAGCAACTGCCAAGGAAGGCTGCCTGGAGTAGCAAAAGCCACCGGTATGACCACGCTGTTATTTTCTTTGTTCAGAAATGTTTAATGTTTCAGGAAAACAGTTTGATTTGGTACTGATTTATTGCTCTTGGTTGTTGTTCTGAAGCACTGCATTAGAGTGTGACGTTGTGCTATATATCTTCTAAGTTTAGGAGAGGGAAGTGGACTACCTATCCCTCACTCCCTCAGTGCACAAGCAGTTTTGACGTTGTGTGGGGAAATGGTTTTTTGATTTTTGACTTCACGGATGCTCCACACGCTCCTTGCTCTTAGGAGAGGTGGTTGTATCCCAGCTGTGGCCTCAGTCCGTGGTGATGCTGAGAACTTGCCAAAGGAAATCTCCTTCCCCGAGAGAAGGATGCTCTGAATTGTTGATGGATCGGGATGCCAGACCTACGAAGCATCGGGAATCCCGTGGTACAGATATTGAATGAGATCTATAAAGAATCCAGTAAGAGAAGGCTTGAAGCTTGACATTGGCCTTGTTTACGTAGCTCTTTGCCTGTGGCAAGAAATCCTCTTGGGCCTGAGTTTATTAATGCAGAGAAAAGTTGTGGGAAGAGATGCGCCCTGGCTGCGAATGCTGACATTCAGCTGCTTTGCTGCTGCCTGGACTGTTCTTCAGGGCTTCAGGGGCCGCTCTGCCCACCCCGAAATGTGCCAGAGGTGTGTTTTGCTGCTGAGCCCCAAGAAAGGCTCAAGGTGGGATTTAACACGAACGCTGAAACAGTTAAAAGCCCAGCATAAGAAGTTTATTGATGGTCTGAGACGATCTTTAAAGCTGTCTTTCAACCCAAACTCTTTCAGGATGTTGTGACTATTTTGTTTTGATTTCAGCATTTGGGGGTGGATTTGGATGTGTGAAAGGCTAAAAAAAAAAAAAAAGGCAGAGAGAATCTGGGGCTTCTTAGGAGGGGAAGCTAGTGAAGGAGATGGGAGCAGAGAGGTGGGGAGCTATGGCTTGAGCAGGCAGGGGCTGTACAACCCTGTGGGGAGGTTTCTGGCTTCAGACTGGGGGCTTGTCTCACACGTTTGTCGTCCAGCGAAGGGAGCGGATGAAAGGGAGCTGAGCTTGCTCGGAGCACCGGGCGATGGGGTGTTTGTCCCAACAGCACCCTTTCTGCTGCAGCACGTGGGACCTGGGGCTGGGCTGGGGTGTCCGAAGGAGACCCGTGTGTCCTCCCCTGCTTGTCCCCACTGCTGCCGTGTCCCTGCTGGGCTCCACAGCTCGGCTCCCTGCAGCATAGAACTCTTCTTCTGTGGGGGATGAGGAGCTGCAAAGACTGCTGGGTGGGCAGCAGCCCTGTTCCCAGCTGGGGTTGCCTCCATCCCCGTGCCCTGCCTGGGATGGAGTGGGTCCTGCAGCTGCCTGGAAGTGTTGCTGGGGGCTTTTGGGGACGGCTTCCGCTGCGGCTCAGCATGGGATGTCCCGGGAAATTGGGAACGGGGAGATTCTGTCAGGGTCTGGAAGACAGGGTGCGTGGACACCAGGGGCTTCTATGTGCAGCAAGGGAGCAGCCAGCAAGTATTAAGCAGCGTCGGGACATTGCCTGTGACTTGGGAGCACCCTAACCTGCCAGTCTGGGAGGGAGGAAGCATATTCTGGGCTGTTAGCACTGCACATCACTCTTCTTGCACACTCCTGGGTACCTGTTGGAGGCGGGCGCAGGGCTCTGCTGTGCTCCCATGTACCTTTGCTGGTGCTTCGCTTGTCAGGATAGCATGTTTTCCTACAAGCTTTTGCCATTCACGTGTCTGCGAGTGCTTGAATAGTTTTCCACGCCCTTTTAATCAAGAGAAAAGGTGCATCTCAGAGCATCTCAGCTCACATTTCTCATGCCTGGCAGGTCCCTGTTTGTACATTTGTTCCTTAAGGCACTGGAACAAGAGAAAGGTGCCTCAGGGGACTGTAAAGTGACTGTGACCCCTCTGGAGATGAAACCCCCTCTGGGACCCCCAGGACCCCTCTAGGACCCCTCTTGGGTCCTGGGGGGGTCATAGAAGTATCCTGGGGTGTTCTAGAGGAGTCTTAGGGGTCCCTAGAGGAGTCCTGGAGGTCTTTACATGGATTCTGGGGGTCACTAGAGGGGTCCTGGTTGTCCCTTGAGGGGTCCAGCTGGGATCTAGAGGGGATCTGGGGGTTCTTCGAGGGATTCGGGGGCCCTGGTGAGCCCTAGAGGGGTTCTGGGGTCCCTAAAGAAATTCTGCAGGTCCCTAGAGGGGCCCTGGGGGGGTCTTAGAAGGATCCTAGGGGATTCTAGAGGGGTCTTGGGGAATCCCTAGAGGGTTCCTGGGGGTCCTTAAAGGGGTTCTGGGGGTCCCTAGAGGGGTGCTGGTTGTCCCTGGAGTGGTCCTGTGAGGATCTCGAGGGGACTTGGGGCTTCTTAGAAGGATTTAGTGAGTCCTGGGAGTCCCTAGATTGGTCCTGGAGGGTCTAGAGAGATCCTGTGGGTCCCTAGAGGGGCCTTGGGGCCTCTTAGAGGGATTCAGGGTATCCTGCGGGGGCCTAGAGGGCTTCTGGGTGTCTGTAAAGGGGTTCTGGGGGTTCTAGAGGGATGCTCGGGGGTTCTAGAGGAGTCCTGGGGTCCCTAGAGGGGCCTTTGGGGGTTCTTCGAGGGATTCGGGGAGTTCTGGGGAGCCCTAGAGGGTTCTGCAGGGCTCTCGAGGGGTTTTGAGGAGTCTTAGAGTTATTCGGGGTGTCCTGGGGACCCCTAGAGTCGTCACGAGGATTCTAGAGGGGTCCTGTGCATCCTTAGATGGTTTCTAGGGGTCCTTAAAGGAGTTCTGGGGGTCCTCGAGGGGTCCTGGGGAGAGTGAGATGATGCAGGGAGATGGTTAAGAAAAGGTTTAATAAGAGGACACACAGGACCCCTCTAGAGCCCCCAGGACCCCTCTATGACCCCCAAAACCCCTACAGGGAAGCCGAGGACCCCTCTAGGGACCCCCTAGGCTCCCTCTAGGACCCCTTCGAGCCCCTCTAGGAACCCCTAGAATGCCTGTAGGGATCCCAGGACCCCTCTGGAGTCCCCCAGGACCCCGTTAGGACCTCCTAGAACACCCCGGGGACCCAGAACCCCTCTAGGGCTCAACAGAACCCCTTTAGGGAACTCCAGGCCGCCTCTCGAGCTCCCCTGCAACAAGGTGGGGATCAAAGGGGAAAAGAGCGCCCCCCCCAGCTCAGTGCCGCCGCCGTGTGGCCGCATCGCGGTACTGCAGGAAGGGCTGCAAGAGGGTTTTTTTTTCTTTCTAAGTTTAGGATAGAACCACCTAGAAGTTTCTAGACCCAAACAGCACATGCGCGTTACGCCTTAAAATCGCTTTATAAGGAGGTGTGGAAAGGGATTTTCCCACTGCGCATGCGACCTCCAAATCGGGCGAAGCAGCGACCGCGTGGACTGCCAGGGCCTCAGACGCTTCTTGGTATTTTTCTTTAAAAATGTTGGTGTTAGTCCCCATCTTTTATACCCTTAGCGTTATAGCATTGATTCTCGTGTTTTGCCTTTGTATACGTGTATTTTTGCCTCATGAATGTCCACAATGTAAACTATTGTGTTGTCGTGCTGACTCGTCGGAGGCATCAGAGGCGGGCCCGGAGGCATCAGAGGCGGGCCCGGAGGCACCGACGGTCAACGAATCGGAGGTTTAAAACTGTTTTATAAGATGTTGAAGCTTTGTCGAGTTGATTAGTTTTAGGATAAGATGTTACGGTTTTGTAGGCTTAAGTAGTTTTTAAGATAAGGCTTGTGGGTTTGTAAGATGTTTATATTTGTTAAGGTTGTAATATTTGTTAAGGATATTGTCAAGAAGATGCTTGTGATTGTAAAATTTGCTGGACGTTTTGTTTGTTGTTGTATTGCGCATTCTTCTGGCCTTTTTCTCTCTCTGTCCTTCTGTCTTTCACACCGCCATGAAGCCAGCGATGTTGAGCCACGGGGCGGTGTAAGGGGCCGTAACCGTTGAACTGCTTTGGCTCAACATCGCTGCCAACCCCCCCACGATCTCGTAAGGGATCTTTATTGCAATGAAGAGCCGATCTCGTGAGCGCTGCCAAACTGTCCCCAACGGAAAAACCATGACATCCACCCGAAGTGCGCTTACCGAGTGGCACCTGGGCATTCCTGAAAATGGTTGGACTATTCGGGGAAACCGTGGACTGGGGCGATAAATGGGGGAGCCTCTGGCTTCTTCGTTGCTCGGTGGGCTCGGGGTGCTCGACTTCGTCATTGCTCGGCGGGCTCAGGGTGCTTGACTTCCCCATTGCTCGGCAGGCTCGGGGTGCTGGACTCCTTCATTGCTTGCTTCTTCGTTGCTGGTGGACTCGACCTCGTGTGTGTTGCTGTGTGTGCCTTCGCCGGACTTCCTGGAGCTTGGAACATCATCATCACCCCGTGGCTGTGTCTTCATCATCACCTGCACCGAGACCGATCCAACGGGACATCGCTGGATTCGTGGTGGTGGTAATTAGCCGCATCTCTACCGTCTTCTTGCTTAGGGATTCTAACTTTTCCTTTCTTTTCCTCTCTGTCCTGTCGCTGTTGTCAGTTGTTAAAATAAAGCTCACAAGATTGTACGGCACCTGACCTCGTTTGTGCCTTAATCTTGGTCTCTTGGGATCGTTTAAGAACCCTCCCTGATATTGGATCGGGACGCATCTCCGAGTGTATTGTCTGCTCCTTAAACCTTTTCTCTCTCCTTCTCTTCCTGTATCTTTCCCACCACCGATCACACTTTCTATTACCCATGATATACACACACAACAAGAAAAGTGCCTGCAGAACTAACCGCACAAGAAGTTTGGGATAAAATCTTTTCTTAACGATCTCCCTGCGTAATCTCACTCTGTCCTGCGTGTCCGTGAAGGGTAAGGGCTGTGATCCAGCTCCCGGGCTCTGGCGTGGATGGACTGGGCGAGGTCTAGAGCCCCCCAGGACCCCTTTAGGACTCCTCAGGACCCCTCTAGGGGCCCCGTAGGACCTCTCCACGACCTCCAGGGCCCCTCTAGCGACCCCTAGGACCCCTATAGAGCCCTCTAGGGCCCCCACGGGGTCCCCCAGAATCCCTCACGAGCCCCGAAGGACCCCTCCTGGGACAACCAGGACCCCTCTAGAGACACCCAGGATCCCTCTAAAGCCACCAGCACCCACAGGACGTCTAAACAGCCACCCAGGACCCATTTAGTGATGTCAAGGACCCCTCTAGGGGCCACCAGGACGCCTCTAGCACCTCCAGGACCCCTTTACAGACCCTCAAGATGCCTCTCGACTCTCCAGGATGACTCTAGGACTCCCCGGGACCCCCCGAATCATTCTAAGACCTCCCTAGAGCCTTATGGGACCCCGCTAGCACCATGCACCGCTAGAACCCCTAGGGGCCCCCAGGACCCCTCTAGGACCCCCAGAACTCCTTTAAGGACGCCTAGAAATCATCTAGGGACGCATCGGACCCCTCCAGAACCCCCGTGATGACTCTAGGGGTCCCCAGAACCGCCCAAATAACTCTAAGGCTCCTCGAGACCCCTCTAGAGCCCCTCGAGGGACCCCAGGACTCCTCTAGAACCCCCAGAAGCCCTCTAGGCCCCCGCAGGATACCCTGAATCCCTCTAAGAAGCCCCAGGGCCCCTCTAGGGATCCACAGGATCTCTCTAGACCCTCCAAGACCAATCTAAGGACTCCCAGGACCCCCTGAATCCTTCTAAGAAGCCCCAAGTCCCCTCGAGATCCTCACAGGACCACTCCAGGGACAACCAGCACCCCTCTAGGGACCCCCAGAACCCATGTAAAGATCCCCAGGACCCCTGTAGGGACCCCCAAGACTCCTCTAGAACACCCCGGGATACTTCTATGACCCTCCGCGGACCCTAGAGGGGTCCTGGGGTGGGGGGGAGTTGTGTCTCCAGAGGGGTCCTGGCCTTCCCTATAAGGATCCTGGGGTCCCTACACGGGTTATGGGGGGTCCTAGAGAGGCCCTGGGGGAGGGGGGGGCCTAGAGGATTCCTGGGCTTCCCTGTGGGCTTTTGGGGGTCCTGAAGGGGTCCTGGGGGGCCCCAGAGGGGTCCTGGTGTCCCTCGAGGGATTTGGGGGATCCTAGAGGGGACCTGAGGAGTTGCTAGAGGGGTTCTGGGGTCTCTAGAGGGTTCTGAGGGGTCATAGAGAGGGCTTGGGCAGCTCCAGAGGGCTCCTGGGATTCCCTATAGGGGTCTTTGCATCCTTAGAGTGCTTCTGGGGAGACACAGAGAGGGCTTGGGCAGCTCCAGGGGAGTTCTGGGCTTCACTCTAGGTGTTTTGGGGGTTCTAGAGGGGTCCTGGAGTCCCTAGAGGGGGCCCTGTAAACCCCACCAGCACCTTGACCCCCCACGACTCTCTTCCCCCTCCAGCCCCCCAGTTCCCCCCACACCCTTAGGGCTTCGCCCTAGCCCCGCCCCCAGGCCCCGCCGCAGCCAATGGGAGGGGCCCGTCCCCGCCGCAGCCAATGGGAGGGGCCCGTCCCCGCCCCAGCCAATGGGAGGGGCCCGTCCCCGCCCCAGCCAATGGGAGGGGCCCGTCCCCGCCCCAGCCAATCGGAGCCGCGTCCGCGCGGGTCCAACCGCCGTCGGGGGCTGCGGGAGCCCCAACCGCATCGCGGAGGTTCGGGCGGCAGCGGGTCTGGGGGAGGCAGCGAGCGGCGGGTCCGGGGGAGGCGGGGAGGGGCGCGGAGAGGGGGAGAGAGGGAGGGGAGGGAAGGGGAGAGAGAGGAGAAGGGGCAGGGGAGGAGAATGGGGGGAGAGGGGGGAGGAGGAAAGGGGAGTGGCCTCACGTGCCTCCCAGGACCCATCTAGGACCCCCAGGACCCCTCTAGGGACCCCCCAGGACCTCTCCACGACCCCCAGGATCCCTCTGGAGCCCCCCAGGCCCCATCTAGGACCCCCCCCGGCCCCGTCTCGGGACCCCCAGGACCCCTCTAGGGACCACTAGGATGCCTCTATGTCCTTCAGGACCCCTCTAGAGCCCCCCAGGACCCCGCTAGGACTCCTCAGGAGCCCTCTAGGAACCCCCTGAAGGACCTCTCCACCACCTCCAGGGCCCCCCTAGGGATCCCTAGGAGCCCCCTAGAGCCTCGGGACCCGTTTAGTGATGCCAAGGACCCCTCTAGGGACCCACAGAACCCCTATAGAACCCCAAAAACCCCTGCAGGACCCCCCAGGACCCGTCTGGGGTTCCCGCCTGGGGGAATTGGGGTGGGAAAAAGGGAGAAGGAGCAGCTTGTGGAAGAGACTCTTGCAGCCCTTCCTGCAGTACCGCGATGCGGCCACACGGCGGCGGCACTGAGCTGGGGGGCCGCTCTTTTCCCCTTTGATCCCCACCTTGTTGCAGGGGAGCTCGAGAGGCGGCCTGGAGTTCCCTAAAGGGGTTCTGTTGAGCCCTAGAGGGGTTCTGGGTCCCCGGGGTGTTCTAGGAGGTCCTAACGGGGTCCTGGGGGACTCCAGAGGGGTCCTGGGGTCCCTAGAGGGGTTCTGGGGTGTCCTATGGGTGTCTTGCGGGGGTGCCTAGAGGATTCTGGAAGTTCCCTCTAGGGGTTTGGGGGTCCCAAAGGGGTCCTGGGGGTCTCCAGAGGGGTTCTGCTGTTCCTAGAGGGATTCGTGGGGTCCTAGAGGGATCCTGGGGGGGTCCTAGAGGGATTCTGGGGGGTCCTAGAGGAGCTGTGGAGAGGGAAAGAAAGGGAGAGGAGGAGGGAAGAGAGGGAGAGCAGGGTGGGAGGGAGAGAGGGGAGAGGGAGAGGAGGGATGGGAGAGAGAGAGAAAGAGGGGAGAGGGAAGGGGCAGGAGAAGGGGGGCAGAGGGAGAGGCCGGGCCAGAGGAGGCCTCAGTGCTGAGGGTGCTGAGGATCAGCCCAGGGCCCTGGCAGCCAGGCTGCAGCCCAGTCCCGTTGCTGCCTGCGCTGACGCCCTCGCCTGCGTCCCACGTGCAGTTGATGCTCGAGGCGACCCTTCCGCTCGAGGCGATTCCCGAGGCGATTCCCGAGGCGATTCCCGAGGCGATCCCTGCAGTGATCCCCGCGGTGCTGCTGCAGCCGCTCCCGGCGATCCCCGAGGCCCAGCAGAGCTCAGCCCCGGGCTCAGCCCCATCAGCCGCAGCTCCAGCGCGATGTGGTGCGGCGCAGCCGGTGAGCGGTGGCAGAGGGGGGTGCGGGGAGCCGAGGGGCTCTGGAGGCCGGGGGCACAGAGCTCGGCAGCCTCTAACTGGTGCGTTAGACGGGGGGCAGAGCTACGAGCGAGTTGGGCTTTGGATGGCACGAGCGCTGGGAGTCCCGCTCGTCTGCGAGGGGGGATGTGGCAAAGCGCCGGCTTGGCTGCCTCGGGAGGGCTCTCCTCTGGGCTCTTGCGTAGCTGTCAGACAATATTGATGCGTGTGAGTGCAGGTAAACGAGGATCCAAAATGCAGAGGAGCCAAACGACCGCTCGGCCAGATCGCTACATTCCCAGCCGTCGCGCTCTGAGGATGGAGGTGGCCAAGTTCCTCCTGAGCCAAGAGCAGGACCCTGCCTTGGTGTCACCCACCAAGAAGGTGAGCGTGTTGCTGAGTTGCAGGGACTGCGCTGCTCCCTCCCAAACGCCCTCGCGGCCTTTCCCAGGGAAGCAAACTGTAAGTTGTGTCGCGTGGTTGCGTGAGGCTGACAGCCCCGAGCGCCGCTGCCTCCAGCTCTGCCCTTGAGGAGCCGGGGATGAGGTTGGAGCTGTAGGGCCTGGGAATGGAACGGGGACGCGGGACCCTGAGCGAAGCTGTTCTGTAGGGTCGTGTCCCTGGGAAGAGCCTCTGGCCCTTGTGGGAGCCAAACACAGCTTTGCTCCGTTTTAAAGCCTCATCAGCCCAGGGGACAGAGCTCCTAGGCTGTGAGCCTGTGCCCAGGGACACTGCTGGCGGGAGCTGTTCCAGCACAATGTCTGCGTGGGGAGCCGCTCTGGAACGTGTCTGCTGGGTTCTGAAATCTCTGTAGGAAGCATTTGGTTCCTTGTGGCTGTGGCTTTGTCCGCTGGCCGTGAGACGCTGACCTGGCCGCTCTTCTGTGCTCAAATGTGAGCAGGAGAGCTTGCTGGTGTCTGAGGAAAAACCCCTTGGAGCTGTGTCACGGGTTAGCCCCAGCCCGGCTGATTTCAGCAGCTAAAACCGTGCAGTTGCGCTCCCAAATCCCTCCACTCCCCACACCCCTGGAAAGGGGGAAAGGGAAATGAGAGGAAAGAGACTTGTGAGTTGGAAACTAAAACCGCAGCTTTAATTAAAATTACAATAATAATAATAATAATGGTTATTGATCTTATTAGGAGTGGTAATATATATATATACACACAAATATCTGAGATCGCGCCCTCGATGACTCAACGTCACCACAGATCCTGCAGAGCAGAATCGAGGGAATGGCTCCACAGCCAGGAGGGAGCTGAGCTCAGGAACTGGAGTCAGGAACACGCGGGTCCAGGGTCGGGGGCAAAGAGAGAGACGAGGTCCTCAGCGGCCGTCACAGAGGAGGGGGCCGACCCTCGTGGTCTTTGGGTTTCAAAGCGAGGGCGACGTAGATGGGATGGAATCCTCCGTTGGTCGCTTTGGGGTCACCTGTCCTGTTCGACCTGCCTTGACAGGCGCGCCAGAAAGCCTGGGCAGTGAGGCTGAACGGCTTCGATGTGGAAGAGGCAAAGATCCTGAGCCTCAGTGGAAAGGCTCCGAGCCCTGCGGCAGGTGAGGGACAGGCTCTGGGTGAGTCGACTCGGCTGGAGAGCCCTGGGGAGGGGAACAGCGGCACAGAGGCTCCGCATTTGGAGGCATCGACCGGCTTCTGGGAGCTGCTGTGCACACCGGGCTCTCCCTAATCCTTAGGTGTCCAGCGGCTGAGGGGCTGTGTGACAGCTCCAGAGAACTGATTTACCAGAGCTGGTTCAGCAGTTCACCCCGGCAGTGCTGTTAGCGCCCTGCATTCCTCTGAGCGTGGCTCTGCTCTCAGGGCTGCATTTTCCCCGGGAGGGATTTCTCCTCGGGTGAGCAGGGCTTAGCTGGGAGGAAACGGGACCTCCGGTTAACAGAAGTGTTTCTCTGCACACAGGCTTTCAGAACAACGTCACAGCGCTCTGCAGGCACGAGGTGATGCCTGGGTGCGGCAGGAGGAAGGGCAGATACATTCCCTGCGCGCCAGAGGGGGTCCTGGATGCCCCAGACATCCGTGATGACTATTGTAAGTGGGCTGCGATGTCGCGTGCTGGGCATTGAGATCGTTGTGTAGCGCAGTGCGGTTCCTAGGCCAGCGTGGTCTGAGGGACTGGAGCTCTGCCTGGGCTGTTTCGGTCTCTTCTGCCCTCGGGCTGGCATGGACCACTTCTGGGGTGAAGCCTTGTAGGAGCAGTGGTCCCGAGTGCTGGGCAGGTGGCTTGGACTGGGGCTGGGGGACACGCATACCTGGTGGAGGTGGAATAGGGTTGGACTCGGTGATCCGGTGGGTCTCTTCCAACCTGGTTATTCTATGATGAGCACCGGTGAAGGGCAGGGCTCTCCAGGGCAGCGCAGGGTGGCCTGCATTGCATTGCTCTTCCAAACGGTAGATCTGAATCTCCTGGACTGGAGCTCTCAAAACCTCCTGGCGCTGGCTCTGGACACCACTGTCTACCTGTGGCACCACGTCTCTGGGGAGATCATCAACCTCATGGAGACGGAGCACGTAGCTGATTACGTTTCGTCTGTGTCGTGGGGTAACGGAGGCAGCTGCCTGGCTGTTGGCTTGAGCAACGGTGAGGTCCAGGTGAGTGCAGGAGTCGAGCTGGAGCTGTTTAGGGGTTGCTGGAGCTGTGGGGCCTTGGGACGAAGGCTTGGCTGGCGCTAGAAGGATGCAACGCGCTCCGACTTGCCTGGTGTGGGCTGGAGATGTCCTCCGGCAGTGAGCAGCTGCGGCAGTGAGGCAGAGCTTGGGTTTGGGGTTCCTGACCCCTGGCGTTCTCCTTCCGTTCTGCGGGCAGGAGATACAAATAGTTCCCTGCTCCCAGAGTGAGCAGGCTGAATGGCAGAGCCTGCGCGCTGCGGTTTGTAGGGCAAAGCAACGGGGCTGGCGTTTCCTGGCCCTCTGGAGAACTTGTTGTTCTGCTTCCCTAGCTGTGGGACGTGGAGCGTCGGAAACGTGTCCGCACGCTGAGCAGCCACGTGTCCCGTGTCGGGTGTCTCAGCTGGAACAGCTACATCCTGTCCAGGTAAAGCAGTGGGTGGGGTTGGAAGGGCGGAGCGGAGCCGGTGCAGATCCTTGTGGATGTGCTCGGCTCACGCCAAGAGCCCGGATCTGCCGGCAGCACCGGTGTGAAACCCTGCGGCAGGTGCAGCCGTCCTGCCCCAGCGCCAGGATGGCTTTTCCCAGCACTGTGTGCAGCCTGACCCTGTGAGCCTTCTCTCTGCAGCGGGGCTCGCAGCGGCTGCATCCAGCACCACGACGTCAGAGTCGCTCAGCACCAGGTGGCCACGCTTGCTGGTCACACGCGGGAGGTGTGTGGCCTCAAGTGGTCTCCAAACGGCCGCTTCCTCGCCAGTGGTGGTGACGACCACGTGGTGAACATCTGGCCGAGCAGCCAGGGGGGCCGTGGAGGATTTGCTCCAGCGCAGAGCTTCCGTCAGCACCAGGGTGCTGTCAAGGTGAGCGCGGGGCAGCTGTGGGCTCGCGTTTGTGTGCGAGGCAGCCGTGCGGCACTGCCTGCGCGCAGGGTGCTCGTTGCACGCCTCAGGCTGACCCCTCTTCTGGCAGGCTGTGGCGTGGTGTCCGTGGCAGCCCAGCGTTCTGGCCACTGGAGGCGGAGGCGGCGACAAACGCATCCGCCTCTGGAACGTGTCTTCTGGCACCTGCCTGGGCAATATCGATGCCCGCTCCCAGGTGAGACGTGAGCGTCGGCTTGGATGTAAACAGCTTGTGGTGGGACGCCTGAGCGGAGCTGCTGGCTCCTGAGGCCCCGAGGCAGGGCCGAGGAGGGGGCCGTGCTCCTCTCGGGGTGCTGAGCATCGGCACGAGCAGCTCGTCTTCCCTGCATTGCCGCCTCCTGCCAGGTCTGTTCCATCGTGTGGTCGACCACCTACAAGGAGCTCATTTCGGGCCACGGCTCCGCAAAGAATCAGCTGGTGATCTGGAAGTATCCAGCCATGTCCAAGGTCACTGAGCTGCAAGGTAGGCAGGGCCCTTTGCCTGGGGCAGGGAGGGCTGCTGGCGGCTGAAGGAGACGTGATCCTTGGGTGGAGCGGAGCGGTGGCCCGAGCTGGAGCTCGGCTGGTGCGGGCTGCTGAGCAGAGGCGTGTGCTGCTCGAGGGAGGCCCTCCTGGGGGCTGCTGAAGGAACGCTGTTGGTGCAAATGCCCGCCTGGGCTGTGAATTCCTGCTGCTGCAGCCCGGTGCGGGGCCAGCTCTGCGAGCTGCTGGGGTTCCCGGGGCCCACGCAGTAAACGTGAGCGTGGTGGCAGAAGCAGAGGGAGCGGGGCGTGCGCCGAGCGGCCCGTCCCTGAGCGCACACCTCCTCTTCAGGTCACACGGCGAGAGTCTTGAGCATGGCTCTGAGCCCCGATGGCGAAACAGTGGCCTCGGCTGCTGCGGATGAAACGCTGCGACTCTGGCGCTGCTTTGCGGTGGATCCCATCAGGAAGAAGGAGAGAGAGAAGGCAGACATAGTCCAGAGCAGCTTCATTCGCCAGGCCATACGATGAGGGCATGGGGGTGGGGGGGGAGCGGGGAAACCTGGTTTCCCCTGTACATAGTTTCAATGGTTTCCCCTGTACGTAGTTTCAATGGTTTCCCCTGTACGTAGTTTAAATGTTAATAAATGTTAATTAAGGTTTTAAAATTAACCAAGTGCTTTCCTTTGTCTTTTTTATGGAGTCTGCTGGAAGAGAAGGCCGTGGCTGATGGGAGCAAGCCCAGCGTGGATGCGGAGGACGAGTCCCGCGGTGTCCCAGCAGGACGGTCTCCAAGCCTGGGTCCCCTGCCTTCCTGCGCGCCGAGGAGGTTGCAGCGCCCTGCGCCCTGCGTGCTGCTCACAGAGACAGCCCTGGGGTGACGGCTGGGACGTCAGCGACTCGGGAGCGATCGCAGGGAAGCGTCTGCCGAACCGCCGAGCCCAGAGGCGTGTGGGAGCTGAGAGACCTCCTGGGAACGGCTGATGGTGTCGCCTGGGGATACCTCGTGATGGACTTGTGGTAAAGGCTCTCTAGAAGGCCCTTAAGGCCTCTGGGGAAGGGCTGCTCGTGTGGGGACCGGTGGGTCCTTTTCTAAGGAATTGAATAACGTGAGCCGGGGGTGGCCAGGGCCTGCGGGCAGCGGCGACACCAGTGCTCCTGATTCAAGGAGCTGAAAACAGCTACGGGAGGAAATGCAGCTGCCTTTCTAGGGGTAAAGGTAACAGGGGAATTACCGTATCAGGACAGCTTTCAGAAGGTAAATAGATGGATGGCCTCCAAATACGCTTTGGGGTTGGTCCGTGCCCGTGGGGCAACGTGGAAAGGAAGAGGAGTGTTAACTGCACGAGGATCCCCCGTCAAGCACCGAGAAGAAATCCTGCAGTTGCGGGAAGACGTCGGGCAACGGAGAGAAGCGGCGTTAATGCATCGCAAGGCTCCTCGGGTGGGAAAGTCCCCGATGAAGGTATGTAGTGGACTGGCAGAGCGAGCAGCTCGAGGGCAGCAGGAAAAGGTATCTTGGTATTAATCCCTTCTGTGGAGAGGGATCTGAATATCCGTTGTGGGGGGATGCGAATGCGTTTGAACAATAATCCCGTCCCTCTCAAGTGCCATTTCTAGCGATGCTGATCTGGAACTGGCAAAATCAGTGAGGGCAACAGCAAACGAGAGGGGGTGGATGGTGACCCCTACAAAAGAGGCTGTAGTTTCTCCCTGGTAGTGCTAAAATTCATTGAGAAAAAGCATCAAGAAACTCACTGGGGAGCAGAGGCTGTAATCGATGATTTAAGGGGACAAGTAGTTAGCGTGAGGATGGGCAGGCTTGCTAAATCCATTGTGGGGAGGCCTGAAATCTGTTTGAAAAATAATCCCGTCCCTCTCAAGCGCCCTCCCCTAGGAGTTGCTCGCAGAGGAAATGCCCCCGGTGATCCCTGGCAGAGAGATTTCTCTGAGCTGCCCAGACAGGGCGGATCCCGGGACCTGTGGGGACCAGGAGCCACATTTTGAGGCTGGCCAGAGGCATTGCCCTGCAGCACCGTCAAAGCAAGAGAGGTGACTCAAACCTCCTTGTAGGGAATTTGACCAAGGTTTGGAATTGCCATAGGCCTGTTGTCAGCTAGAGGTCCTCGCTTTCTGGCGGGGATTGTACAAGAGCTGAGCCGAGTCCGAGGAATAAAATGGGCCCTGCACCCGCCCTGGAGCCCCCAGAGTAGTGGGAAGGTGGAAAGGGTGAATCAAACTCTGCAGAGGGAAAAGGGTAAAATTTGTGAGGAGACTTCTTTGTGGTGGCCTCGAGCTCTTGTACTGGCTGTGCTAAGAACAAGGCTACAGCCGAGAGCTGAGACAAAGAGCAGTCTGTATGAATCAGTGTTTGGGAGGCCTTATCAAATGACCCTTTTTCCTCGAGACGTGCTGCTGGAAGGAGAAACAGAGCTAAAATCTTCTCTGCTGTTGTCGGGTAAAAGAGTGAATGACCTGGGGCGGTGCGTAACGTGTCCTGAGCCTCTCGCTTTAGATTCTCCAGGACGCCCCTTCCAGCCCGGAGACTCCGTCGACATCAAGCCGTGGGAGAGCGGAAGTTCCAGAAAGCTGGAAGGGACCCTTTCAGGTGCTGAAAACAACACGCAGCTCCAGGTCGAAGGAATCAACAGGTGGATCCGTTCCATGCGAGTCGAGTCAGCGCCGAGTTGGGAGTGGAGAACCGTCCTTGAGCCCGGGAAGCCTCTCCAGAGAAAACTGCAGAGAAGAACCAGGGACTGACATTTGAAAAGCAAGGAGGTGGGTTTTCGCCCGTGTCTGCGTTTGGTGTATGGATGCAGGCGACTTTCAGAGGTTGTTTCCACAGAGGGTTAAAGGCCAGAACGGGAGGGAACTTTTAGCCAGAGGGGTGGTAAGTAAGTCCTCCTTCTGCATGGGGTCAGGAAATCGGGTAGGAGAAATGTACAGCTCTTGGATAACAGGAGTTCCCACTCCCCTCAGCTCACTTACAAACTCTGCTTTTCTGGGGCTCCTAGAGTGTGCTCTGACAGGCTTCGCCCTGCCGAGGGTCCTTGGCGCAACATTCCTTTGCGCAGACGCCTAAAGCTCCTTCAGCACCGGGCAACTGCTGTTGCTTCCAGGGATGTAGGAAGCTTCTCTGTAGGAATGGAAAATCCCTGTGCCTCTGTTGTGGGTTACCTTAGGGAGTGAAAAATTAACTCCTGGGATTTATCCTCCTTTCTCCCCGCAGAGGGAGCAGTGGCTGTGGCAGAGGTGTTCTGTGCTGGCCAGAAGGAATCGGTTGGTGGCAGTGATCAGCCAGTGACAGGTTGTTTAACTGATGAGGGAATATTTGAACGGCTCTTTTTTTCTTCCCTTAGTAATAATTTTCTGTTAGGTCTTCCCAGAGCGAGTGCTGTAATTGGATTCAAGTGTACGGTCTTCTCCTTCCAGAGATCAAAGGCGCTCCTGTCCCCTCTCTGGATTTAGAAGACCTGAGAAACCTCTTTGGATCAGAGGTATCTGGAGACAGCATGTGGTGTTCTGTGTTGAACCAGACTGAATGAAGATCTGCTTCAAAGCTTGTCCTGAAGGAAGCAGCTATGGGTTGTTTGTGTCAATTCTGACCTCAGCCCCCAAGAAACGCCATGGGATGAGAAGCTCTGGTGATGGATGCGCCTGCAGCCCAGAAGCCAACGGTGTCCTGGGCTGCGTCCAAAGCAGTGGGACCGGCGAGGGAGGGGATTCCAGCCCTCTGCTCCGCTCTGGTGAGACCCCACCTGGAGCCCTGTGTTCAGCTCTGGAATCCCCAACATGCCACTGACACAGACCTGTTAGAGCGAGTCCAGATGATGGATCTGAAAAATCATAGAGAATTCACCCCCAGTCTGGATCTGTGCTTATGGCTTCTGGAGGTCCATGGTGCATCATTGCCTTACACAGATGCCTAGAGCTTCCTTGGACGCAGGGCAACTGCTGTTGCCGAAAGGGATGTAGGAAGCTTCTCTGTTTGCAAGAACTGAAAATCCTTGTGCTTCTGATGCTGGTGACCTTAGCGAGTGGAAAATGAACTGCTGGGATTTACTCTCTTTTGTCCCCACAGAGGGAGCAGTGGCTGTGGCAGAGATGTTCTGTGCAGTGGGACCGGCGAGGGAGGTGACTGCGGCCCTCTGCTCCGCTCCGGTGAGACCCCACCTGGAGCCCTGTGTTCAGCTCTGGAATCCCCAACATGCCAGTGACACAGACCTGTTAGAGCGAGTCTGGACGAGGGCTACAAAGATGATGCGAGGGCTGGAGCAGCTCTGCTGTGAGGACAGGCTGAGAGAGTCGGGGTTGTTCAGCCTGGAGGAGAGAAGGCTCTGGGGAGACCCTAGAGCAGCTTCCAGAACTGAAAGGGGCTCTGGGAAAGCTGGGGAGGGACTCTTTACAGGGGCGTGGAGTGACAGTACAAGGGGGGATGGCTGTAAATTGGAGGGGGGACGATTTCGATTAGGCAGTAGGAAGAAATTCTTGGTGCTTTGGGTGGTGAGGCCCTGGCCCCGGTTGCCCAGGGAAGTGGTGGGTGTCCCATCCCTGGAGGTGTTCAAGGCCAGGTTGGAAGGGGTTTCGAGCCACGTGATCCAGTGGGAGGTGTCCCTGCCCTCGGCAGGGCGTGGAACTGGATTGTTCTGTGTCGGTGACTTACTGAGTGGAAAATTAACTGCTGGGATTCATCCTCTTTTGTCCCCACAGAGGGAGCAGTGGCTGTGGCAGAGATGTTCTGTGCAGTGGGACCGGCGAGGGAGGTGACTGCGGCCCTCTGCTCCGCTCTGGTGAGACCCCACCTGGAGCCCTGTGTTCAGCTCTGGAATCCCCAACGTGCCACTGACACAGACCTGTTAGAGCGACTCAGTCTGCTCTCCCAGGCCGAGAGGGAGGCAATATTTGAGGGCACCTCATTTCCCGCCTGTGCCGGCAGGGCTCTCTCCGCCTGGGCACATCCGAGGGATTTGTCCAGTGTGTTTGGCAGAGGCCGAGCAGGGAGGCTGTTACCTTGACTCCGGCTCAGGGCAGAAAGAATTGCTGAGCGTGGTCTGGTTTTGAGAGAAAGTAATTTTGTCTGATTTTGAGATGTGGGACAGGCTCAATATCCAGGAGGTCACTGTAACTGACTTTGTCTCCCTTGTAAGTGAGCGTTCCCTGTTGCACTCCAGAAGATCTATTTAGGGTCACTGATTTCAGGCTAGGAAAGAAATAACGTTCCAAGTGCCTTCACTGTGAGAGGCTACAGACCTTTTGTGTTTCCAGCCCAGGGCTCTCCTGCTGTCTCCAGGAGTTGTGTGAACACTGCTGACCCAGTGGTCTTGCCCGGAGGGTGTGACAGTGGTTCCTTAGGCTGCACGTTTGTTGTGGGTGAAAGCATTCCCTAGTGTCCTTTCCCAGCTGGATCCACAGCGTGGGTCAGTGTGGAGAAGGAGAAAGAATGGCAATTAAAACTTCTTCCCTTAGTCCTTCCGTGCGTCCTGTCTCTTTGACATCAAAGCGGGAGGGGAGATGAACTTTCTTATGGATGTGATACCTTGGGCATGTTTTAACTCCATGGAATTTTTAATGGATTTGCTTTGTTGTTTAGTTTTCCTTTCAGAAACGTGTTTCCAAGGAAGTCTCTCAGGAGTCAAGGCTTGGCCAGTTCCAGGGATCGAGACAAAGCAAACATTAAAGAACAGCAGTGCCCGAGTACATTCTTGGTGTCCTTTCCTAGTAGCATTGCACTCCTCGTCCCCTGCTGTTACTCCTTACCTCCTCCCCCTACAGCTCCGTGGGGTCTCAGCATCTCCGCTGCTCTTCACACACACAGAATCACACACAGAATCACCAGGTTTTATAACCAGCTGGGGAAGGGGCTGGAGAAGAGGTCTTAGGAGGAGCAGCTGAGAGAGCTGGGGTTGTTTAGCCTGGAGAAGAGGAGGCTGAGGGGAGACCTCATTGCTCTCTCCAACTACCTGAAAGGAGGTTGTAGAGAGGAGGGTGCTGGCCTCTTCTCCCAAGTGACGGGGGACAGGACGAGAGGGAATGGCCTCAAGCTCCGCCAGGGGAGATTTAGGCTGGACATTAGGAAAAAATTCTTCACAGAAAGGGTCATTGGGTGACGGAAGAAAATATGGGACAACACGCAGTGATCAATATGATCCAAGTGAAGCCATTTAATCGAAGTTCCCAACACATTTTATACCCTACTTGCTGAAGCAAGCCATTGTTTTACAAGCTGATTTGACAATTCTCCATTTGCAACAAGTAATCATTAGTTACAATACATTATTATGTTTTCCCATGAGAAATAGCTATGTGAGCATTTCAGTCTACAAATTGATAGCCTACAAAGTAACAAGTCAAGGACTACCGAGGAAAGCTTCCCCTGAGAAATGAGAGGCGTCTAGGGTAGAACGACTCTCTATTGTTGCAAAGAGAAACCTTGAAGGGAGTGTGTCATTTACAGCAGCTGCTGCTTCTGCAAAGTTAGCTTTAATTGTGGTGCAAAAGCTGTGAGGCCTTATGCTAAGGTGCCTTTGTTTCATTTAGCATAAGCTGCTCAGTGCTTGGGGTGCTCATTAAATGTCCTCTGGTTCGTAACCATCCATCAATTGGGCACTGGAACAGGCTGCCCAGGGAGGGGGTTGAGTCACCTTCCCTGGAGGTGTTTAAGGCGCGGGTGGATGAGGTGCTAAGGGACATGGTTTAGTGTTTGATAGGAATGGTTGGACTCGATGATCCAGTGGGTCTCTTCCAACCTGGTTATTCTATAATTCTATGATTCTATGACTGGTACGTGAGGATGCCCCTGGAGCTCAGATGCTCGTGTGAGCAGAGAGACGCGAAGGGGGGGATTTTTTCCACTTCCCAGCCACTTGTGAGGGGCCTGGTTTGCGCGGTGCCCTTGCTGTGAAAAAGCCGGCAAGCACTCGCAGAGAGAGTATTATGGGAGCTCCGAGTGTTGAGGAGGCGACTCCAGGGAGCCGAGGGGTTGGTTAAATACAACGTGAGCCGGATTCCCCCTTGTCAGCTCGGTGGGAGCTGGTTCAATGGATCGCTTCTCACGCTTCGGATGCCCCTCAGCTGAGCTCTTGTCCTGCCGCACCCCCAGCGGAAGCGGGAGCAGCACAGCCTCCCTTCCCTCCAGAGAGCTGATGGACCTTGCAGGGAAGTGCCAGGCCATGAAGGCTGCCCCTTCCTCCTCTTCCCTTTCCTCTCAGCTCAGAACTAGGGACAAAATCCTTGGTTACCTGTGTGCGTTTGTGTGTGAGTGAAATCTCACGCCCGGGGCTGCACACGGGACCCAGCTTGTTCCCCTGTCCCAGGAGAACCTGCCTGTACACTGAGCCCCTTCCTGTTTCCAGGCTCACCCTGCGCCGTCCTCCTGCCTGTTTGGTTTGAGGACGGGGACGTTTATGTCTGTCCTTGCTGCGGAGGTGATGGATTGAAAGACCAGGCTCTAGGGTGTCAAGGTGCATCTGGCCCTGTGAAGGGGAAGGGATGACACCCATGTTCCCTCAGCCACTGCTCCTTACGCTCTATATTTTTCCCTTTCCAAAAAACCAGAGGCTTCTGGAACCATGCGCAACCCGCTTCACGTCACACGCCTGGGCTGCCTTCCCTCCTGCGTCCAGACCAGGACCCGCTGGTGGCTGCCAGTAGCCCAGCTCCACTCCGAGTGACCAGAGGCGGCGTGGGCCCCGTTTCTGGGACAGCTCTCAGGAATTGCCTCTCCTGCTCTGGACAACAGGGGAGGGTTTCGCATGCAAAACTGCAAAGGAACATACGTGGGCTTTAATTAAGAGGCTGCTTCTGTGATGGGAAAAGGCATTAGAAGCCACTGGCCCTAAGAGGGAGCAAAGCCGTCCCGTCTCCTGTGTAGCTGTGCCTGCTTGGAGGGCACCAGCATGTGAGCTTCGGTTCCATACGAGGAAGGGGAGTGACGCAGCTGGAGGGATCTCAGTAACCACCTTACCAGGCCCTCTGGCTTTGCCAGGAAGGAGACGCCCACGTCGGAAAACGATGGCTCTCTCATACTCCCGCACTACCTGCAGGGGAAACAAAAGCTGGATGCGCTGCAAAGGGAGGGTTTCAGCAGGTGTGAGCTGCCGGAGTTACCTGTCCCTGTGTCCCTTTACCCCCGCAGAGGACCTGACACAGAACTGCTGGCTGGCCTTGTGTGTGAGCAGAGAAGGAGCAGCCACGAGACACCCAGGATTTGGGAGAGCAGCCCATGTTAGAGGGGCCTGGGCTTTCCCAGGATGAGGCCAGCGTTCTGCTTCCTCAGAGCCTGGCCAAACTCAAACATCCTGAGCTAAAATTTTGCGTGCTTGTTGTTTGCCTCCGAGGGAACCGTGTGTGCATGTGCTCACCCCTGTGAGATCCGAGGGATGACACTGACACCCTTGTTGAGAGCAAGATTCACGTGAAATTTCCCCAGAAGTGGGAACCAAAATATGCCTACTCGTAGCCACGCTAGAAATGTGAGAAAAGGGGGAAAAGAGGGCAAATCCATCGGTACCTGAGAGACCAAACTCTCTTAACATTTTACATTCAAAACCTATTTACCTGCTGCTGCAGTGCCACTCTCTCTGGGCTGGGTGTGCTGAAGGCGATGTTTGAAAGTGAACAGACCTGCAAGCTGTTCAGCAAAAGAGAAACCTAAGCCCTTGCCTGCTGATAATTCAGCAGGAGTATTTGAGAGGTAGCGGAAGATCCCTGTGCAGCCCTTTGTTGCAGCAATGTGCGAGGAAGGAAAGTCAAAATTAACGATGGGTTGAAGAAGTGTAAATAGAACCTTAGACCCAGAAAAAGCTTTATGCTCACGTCCAAAACGTGCCGAACCAGTGAGTTACGTCCACATCAGACACCGACTACTAAGCCTGGGGAGGCCCCATGACCATTCTCACCTTCATGCAGAACCAGACAGAAACGGGGAAGGTCATTATGATGAACAGGAAAGACAAGATGGTCAGAAGCCACTCACAGATGCCCAGACCTGGAGACTTTACTCCTAGGGAGAAATACAAAAGGACCGTGTTAGCAGAGGCCAGCTCCCAAAATACCGACAGCCTGACAAGCGCCCGGGCCCGTCAGCTTCAGTGTTGGCCTTTGCCTAAACCCGGCGCGTGTGAACCATTTGCTCTCCCTGGAGCTGGCTCAGGTGAGCAGGAGCTGCCAGGATGCACCGACAGGTTTCGTCCCCGCTTTACTGCCAGAAATGGAGCCGTGCTTCCCCGTGGGGCCTCGACTAGAGAGCAGCCTTCAGGCTGAAGACCTGCAGGCACCAAGCGGTGTCCAAGGGTTTGGAAGGAGCAATTTGTTGGCTGACCTGGGAGCCCAGAAGTTCGTCGGGAGAGGTGAGCTAAGGGCAAAGAGAAAGATGGCGAATAGGAAGTTGATTTCAACGTGCACAGCCTGAAGCGCCCTTCCCTGTCAGAGGATCTCAGGCCCTTTGGAACAGGAGTTCAGTCGCATCCCAGCTCCCTGATGCGGTGGGACCGAGCCGCTGGTGCTACTGAAATCTCCCTGCGCCCTCCAGCGGTCACACCGAGGCGTGGGGGCTGACTGGGGTGCTCGGGTCAAAATGACCTTCCCCATCTCCCCAAAGCCAGGACGGGGCGTCTTGACCTGGCTGACCTTTGTTGTGAGGGAAAACCTGCAGGTATGGCCTGGAAATAGATTCCTTCTGGGGTACCTAGACCCAGAGGGCGGACCAGCAGTGAAGTTAGCGTCCCTGCGCGTCTCCCACTTAGATCTTCTCGAGCTCTTCCCTTCTTGCCCCTTTGCCTTTGGAGCTCTCTGCAGAGCCAGCAGGTCTGGAGGGAGGTTCACATGCCAAGAACCTGCGTGATCACTCTAGCTCTACAGCACCAGGAGGCTGTGAGGCTGGCTGGGGTCTCCCGTGTCTCACCCCAAGGAAAACTGTGTCTGTGCCAGGCGGGTGCGATGGCACTCACCGTGCGGAGTTATTCTGTGGCCGTACAGGGTCAAAGAGCCCACAGCTTTCCAGCCCTTCCCCTTCCATAATCCATACCTCCCTCTTGCTGCTCACTGTCCAGCAATGCCATTGCCTCCGTTTCATTCTTTGAGGATTTACACTATTCTTTGCCTAAAACTAGTATATATACCCACTGCTTTTGTAAAGCGTGAGGCCTTTTTCTAGAAGGGCATCCAACTCAGCGCCGAATTGTAAACCAAAAATGTTATTGCCTTTGCCTCAAAGACTTGATCCTTTTCAAGGTTTTACCAGTGAATGAGTGTTTCCCACTTGGGACACAGGGGGGACTCCCCATGCCTGGGATTAGGGATGCAGGGAGCTGTGCGAGGGGCAAGGGGGCACGTGGAGCCCAGCGGGGAAGCACAGCTGGTGCTTTTTGGCCCTCGGGCTCTGCCTTCCCCCCTCAGAAGGGGGGCTCAGGTGCCACTGACCCGCAGGGGCTGCTCCAACAGGGGAAAATTCCCGCCTCCTCCTCCCCCACCCCGCCATTTTCCCGCCAGGAGGCGGCGGCTCCGCCCTCGCGGAGGAGGAGGAGAAGGAGGGAATTAGGGGCCCAGGGAGCTCTGTGGTGAGTAGGGGAGCGCTTGGGGGTACAGGGAAGGTTCTTCATGGTCTGTGAGGGGCGAGGGTGCATCCGCCTTCCTGGAATTAAGGATGCATGGAGTTCTGTGGGGGTCAAGGGAGCACGTAGGACAGAGCAAGGAGACCCCACGCCTGGGATTAAGGGCAGGGGGGTCTCTCTGAGGGGCAGAGAATCCCCATGCCCGGGTTTAGGGGTGCAGGGAGCTCTGTGAGGGGCAAGGGAGCGCTTGGGGCTGGAATTAGGGATGCAGGGAGCTGTGTGAGGGGTACAGGGGGGACTCCCCATGCCTGGGATTAGGGATGCAGGGAGCTCTGCGAGGGGCAAGGGGGCACGTAGGACAGAGCAAGGAGACCCCGCGCCTGGAAGAAGGAGGTGAGGTCGCTGCTTATTACCGATAAAGAGGGTTTAACCCCAGCACAGCTGGAGAGGGGAGTACATGGCCATGATGGGCAAACCTCTCCCTCTACGTGACCTGGGCTTCCAATCCACCTTGGAGCTGGTGGCAAAAATGCCTGACGTTGTCAGAATCTGTCCTCAGGAGAAAGGCACGTTTATCCTCAAAGGTGAGGTTTTATTTCCGTAAAAGTGGAGGAGTTGTTTGGAACCTCATACTGGTATGAAGCGATGCTCTAAAACCAGGAGGTGCAGAATGAATTGCCAGAGCTGTAGGTCATGTATCTCTGTCACTCTTTTTCTCATATAGCTCTGTTTAATTTTTTTGCCGTTGATGTTTTTTACTGTGTCTTAATCTGCCTTTTTGTACTTTTCTCCTCCTTCCTCCTGGAAAATAACAGAGGCTTCCAGTTCTTTTTGTACATTTTGCACTCTGCTCTTGGTTTAGAAACTGCAGTAACGTTTCTATAGGAAGTTCAGTCTGTATCAAAGAACTTTTATCATTTTCCCAACAAAACTTGCAGCAGATGAGTTTCCTTTTGTGATCCTGTATCCAAGAATTGGACCCGCCTTTCTGCTTGGATCTGGATTTCTAGGGATGAGGGTGCAGGTTGGTTCTTGGCTGTTTCATCTGGTTCATTTCAGTTCACAAAGGGAGAGTAAAAGTTACCCTGTTGGAAATGCGATCTAGTGTGATTGGTTTTGAAAGACACGCCTGCTTCTGAAGAGGGTGGGGAGAATAGGAAAGAGGAGGACCTTTGCTTGTATAAAGCTTTCAGTAGTTTGCTGTCTTGGTAATCTCATAATTTCTTTCTTTCTTTCTTTGGTAGCCATTGCAGATGAGACCACCAAAGGTATTGCAAAACTGGTTGCCAGGCAGGAGGAAAGTGTTAAGTCACGAAAGAGTGATGCTGTGAAGGCACGTGCTGCTTTTCCCTCTAGGAACACAAAGTGTCTCCCTCGCAGCCAGCGACTGGGAAGGCTGAGCTGCAGGATCTGCTGAGTTCCTCACCACTTCTGCTCAGGAACTTTGAGAGGGCCTATCGCAGACGCTTTGGCCGGCCGTTCCAGTATAGGCGATATGGATTTGTCTCTGTATTTCAAGTCCTTGAAAGTGTGTCCGATATCATTGTTGTTGAGCAGACAAAAGCAGGTTCCTTGCTGACCCTGAGGAAGTAGCTGGAAGGTGAGACAGCGAAGGAAGAGGTGCCGCACGGTGGGGCGCACAAAGAGGTGCCAGAAGGTGAGGGAGGGTATTATTTAACTGAAAGTATGTAGCTGCCAAGCAGCTGTGTTTCAAGTGATGTTGCTGCCTTTCCAGTAGCTGTCGTAGTCCTGGTTTCCCTAGGCTTTAGCGCAGAAGGGCTGCGAGGTACTGTAGAAGCAGCTGTTACAAGGGTGTTGTTGTGGTAGCAGAGAGCTTAACTGGAAGTTTTCTGCGGTTTGCCACTGTTTTTCAGTGCGAGGTGAAAGAAGGGATGTTAAGCCCCTTTCTGAATGCGTGTATAGGACTGGAATTTCTAGTAATTCCAGGCAACAGGTAATAAAACTAGAAGGATCTCTGGCACGTCGGCTCCGCAGGCTGGTAAAGCCTTCCAGATGGGCTTTTTGAGGCTGAAGCACTAATCTGAAAGGCATAGCTATACTGCTTCTCTGAAGAAGAGCCTGTAGATATCCTCAGCGTTCCCCTAACAACTATGAGAGAAAGCAGAGGATTGCATAAGGTTCCTGCCAAATGCCTGACTTTTCTTAGCATCATTCTAGGAATTTATTTAGCCCCTGTCATGCTTGCAAGAGCAAGTGTGTTTTATTTTGCTTGAATTTATTAGTACGGCGAAGGATGCCTCTCAAGCAAATCCCCGTGACTGTGGGTGCTACAAGAGATGAGGAAAATGGCACTAGTACTTGTACGCTTTCATGGCCAGGTGTATTCTCCTTCTGCTTAATATGTAAATAAAGAATAACAACTAAACTCTCTTTACAGCTGCACCTGCAATTGAGATGCCTCCTTTGGAACCCATCCGTGATGCCAAGTGGTTTCACCTGCCGGCAGAAGAGAAGTCAGAGCCGGTGGAAGGACAAGCACTAGATATGAGTGATGTCCTCAAACAAGTAAGTGGCAGGATGAGTGATCTGTAGCTTTGTCATGTCTTCGTCCAGGGGGTGATAATTTTTTTCACTGCTTTTGTTTTTGCTTGGTTTGTATTGTTGATGCACTGTTGCTTCCAAAAAAAAATTGTACCTAGTTTAGATGAGGCTGGAGGTGACCAGAGTCATACTGACCTGATATATAACTCTATGTGCCCTCCAGCCTAGGTCTTTTTCTTGTCTCTTTCTGGTCTTGAGATCTCTGTTGGAGATCGTCCAAAGCCAGTAAAGCATAATCTTGTTCCCCAATAAGAGTGGAGACAATTCTTTTTGTGTTCTTAATAGCCTTCTTCTGAGAGTAGCTGTGTGGCATTTCCCCTGCTGCAGTAGCATGGGTTTAAGTGTCTAGCAGCTACGTGGCAGAGCTGAGGAATGGTCCTTGGAGACCTCAGTCCTGTCGTTGCCACTCTGCTCTTTGGTTGGACTTGAAAGTTTTGTTGCTGTTGTTGTGGTTTAGCAATGTATTTTTAGAAAGGGATGGAGAAGTACAGAGGCTCTGACCTGCCAGACCTGCTTGGGAGAATTTCTTTGTGCCCCCTCTATTTTTTTTTCCTCTTTTGAGCATCTTTAGGCCTTTGTTTTCTCAGGAAAGTTCTCCTGCTGCGAATTATTTCCTCTGCCAAGCTCATCTGGTGGTTCTACACAACTGTACAGTTGGAGTACCTAGACAGGGAAAGGGTTGCAGGGATTCTTTCTGAATTTGGTGTGCTGTTCACTTAATGAACTTGAAAGCTTAGGGCTACGAGTCGGACTTTCTGCGGTGTTTCAAGAAACATACCCTTTAGAAAACTTTGGCAGGCTCTTCTGATAAGACCTTGTCGTCTGGTGGGATGAAGTCCGTGGGGAATTTCCCTAGATCAAACAAAGTCTGCTTGTGGGAAGGGTAGAAAAGGGAGAGAGATGGTCCACGTAGCCCCATTTTTTTCTTGTTATGTGTCGCAAAGGGAATCTGTTTAAAGATTCTAGCAGGGCGAGTCTTGGAACGTGTTTGTACAACTCGTGTTTGCCGTGAAGCACCAGTTTTGCTGGTTTGTTTTAAAAGTGCCCTAGAGAGGAGGAAAGTGAGCTGGAATGTGTTTGGGTAGGCAGTGAACCAAGATTTCAAGATGCTGCAAAGTCGAGGGGAAAGATGCGACCTGATTCCTGGCCTGCTGTAAGGTATGGAAGTATCTGGTGATGAGACGCCAATAGCGGAAGCGTTGTAAGGGACAAATGAGGGACAAGGGCCGAGTCAATCTGCTCGGCCCCGAGAAGGGTCAAATATCTAGAGCTGCTGCTCTTGGCAGCTTTTTCTTGCCGTGCCGAGCAGAAGGAAAGTTGTCATCCACACCACTCTTGGCAGCTGCCGCTCTGGCTTAAGGCAAGGAGTTAGCCAGTCTTACGAGCCGTGCCTCTTCTAGGGCTAGTTTTACAGTGTGTTCGGTTGTTTACCTTTTTCTTATAATTTTCTTGCTATTTTGTGAAGGTGTTTTTTAAGCAGACATTTCTACGTCTTTCAAAGAAGTGTCTGTTGTCTCTGCCAACGTGTGAACTACGTGATAAACATCACGTGTGCCCGTAACAGTCTGACACGAGGAGCTTTCATGGAGCAAACCTGTCCCTTGGCAATATCACTGTTGACTGGCACTTCTGGGAGGAAATCCATGAAATGTAAGGGGATTTTAGAGGTGCTGCTGCTGCTCAGGCAAGAATTCCCTCAGGTACTCTTTAACTCAAAAATGTTAACTGCCTGGTTAACTCAATGTTTTAGTCAAAGTTTTTAACAAAAAGAATTCAAGGGTGTTCTTCCTCGCTCAGTCTGCAGGAGAGACTCTAATCTGCTTTTTTAAGAAACGGTTCGAAGGGCTAGTATTGTCTCTCGGTTGACCGTAGCCGTGTAAGCAGTGGGGTGTGCTGGAAGACAAATTTCCTGTAAGTTGTCTGGTGTGTGATGCAGTGGTAACTCGTAGCATATTCACAATGAGTAAAACTGGAATAGTTTTGACTTCTGGACGCTGGAGGAGTGCTGTTTGTTGGCACAAACCGAATCTCTGGAGGCAGTGAAAGTAGCTGATGTCTGATTAAGGTTTCCATGCACGCTGGTTCAAGTGGAATAAAGTTTACAGCAGCTAAAGAATGATGCAAAATTGCAAGCTGTGCCAAGAACTGATGTACAAATTTGCCTAGAATGAGAAAAGAATAGGATTTGTAGCGTTTGTATGTTTTTATCTTTTGGGAAATAGCTCTGGTGTGTGTGAGATGCATTTGTGCCTTCTGTGTCTTGAATTGTTTTCAGATAGTTTTTCTACTTCAGTCATGTGCTCTTTCATGGGGACAGAAGATAGAAACAGCATCTTTGGGGTAAAATCCAACAAGCAGGTGGGTTTTTTTGGTGTGAGTTTTTGATTTTTTTTTTTTTCTCTTTATCAGTAGCCATTCAATATCTTTGTCTAAATACATAACGTGTCATCGGTTCCTCTTCTTTATTCCTTGAAGGAATATGAGGAAGGTATTTTTGTTGCACCCCTCTTTACACTGGAGGGAGGAAAGAGAGAAGGAAGGTGGAGGGTGTGAAAATAGGTGTTAGGATCCCAGGGACAGTTTTAATCCGAGTTTGCGCTATTTGTTGGGATTCTCTGATCTTCAGTAATTCATGGGTTCCCAGGAAAGCAGAACTACTTTTTTACCTTAATGCAGAGGCCAGTTATGTGTGTTCAGGGCGTAGCAAGACTTCTGAGCGCTACTTTCCTCTTGTCCCTTTGTAGTGTCAAGATTTAGATTTGAAGCTGTCAATCTTCAATCTGGCAACGACTCCAGAAATTCCCCCTGATGCTGTTCAGGACAGAAGCCTTTGCAGTTTCCCACCATTGGAGCGCTTGTGTTTGGTGGGAGTCTTTGTGGAATGTATAATCTCTCCTAGCCGGTTCTACATCCAAGCGTGCCACGCAGAAACATCCGATAAACTCCAGGATATGATGTTTGAGATGAGGTGAGGACGTGCTATGCTGATTCTGTGCTATTACCTGGGTATTTGCACTGAGGGAACAGGGCACCCGGCTGTTTGTTACCGTCACTACAGGCTTGACTTCTGGATGTGGAGATGCCAGTGCCGTACTAAATCACATAATCATAATGCTTCCCCATTCCTTTTATCTAGCAAGCAGTAAGTATCGCTAATAGTTTGGCTGTGTCCTAGACGGCCTTAAACTTTAAAAGCCTGGAAAAGTTGTGGAAAGGAACTTGAGGGTTCTGTATTGTTGACATTGCTATTGCTGATGTGCTTGGTTAAGGCTTTTACTTCCATCTCCAGCACTTACCAAAAGCAGCAGGTAATAAGCGTTAGTCATATCTATATTTGAAAGCAAAACCCCATCAGTGGGTTTGTCTGTCAGGTACGTTGTGCGTTTGGGACTCTTCCACTACGCTGCAGTTGCTGTTAGTCGTGTGCCAAAGTAAATACTGGATGTCCGTGGGGCAACCGTGTGATCGCAGGCTGCAGACAGGTACTGTGTGTGTAAGCCAGGACTCCGGAACCTGGCTCGTAAGAAGCCCTGTGCCAAGTCAGGGTAATGTTAAAAGTGAACGACTAGAATGGCTGTATTTAGTCGCTGATTAGCGCCCATTAGTTAACTTTTTGTTGGACCCCAAGAATACCATTTAAATGTTAAAAGTTTAGGTTTGTGTATTTATTGTCACTTGGTTTAAGTAGAACAGAAACATAAACTATCTATTAGAACAACTCCTGAAAATCCGTCTCGTGGAGGCTTTGAGAAATGAGGATTCTTCTGAACCCTGAAGTGTATTTCTGTTTATCCATCTCCTGCGCCCTACCAAGCACAGTTTTTCATTGTGATCTCTGGCAGACACTGTTACTTGAGTAAACTTGTTTCTGATCGTTCTGTCATGCCTGAGTCTTCAGTACGTCCTGGACAGCTTTGCTGTGTAACGGTCTCAAAATGGTGGTACCGCGTTATCATCCACCGCGTGATCAATGACCAAGAAGCAGAGGTGTTCTACGCAGATTACGGAAACCTGGGAATCGTCCGAAGGTTTGCCTGGAAATGGTTCTCAGGATTAGCTGTTCCATCGCCTTCCCAGGGATGAGGGTGAGGCTGCTGGGCCTGTCACTCTCCAGGAAGACGTCCCACCACGCGGGTTTCCTAGAAAGTGTCTATTTGGATTTTTTTTCCCCGTAGCAGTGCCTTGCAGGTACTTCCTTGCTTACATGTTAATGCGTGAGGTGACGTTAAGAACAAGATCTGCGGTGCAGATCACTCCAAGCCCTTTGCTTATCATCGCTGTGGGCTAAACCCTTTCCTCTTCCTTTATTCACTCTTGCCCCTTTCTGTCCCTTTCGAGCAAGCTCCCTAATCCTCTTCCCTGAGTTTTGTGAATGGAGGTAAACATCTCTTGAACAGACATCCTCCCAGTTGGGAGCATTTGTGGTGTCAGAGGTACTCGTTCTCCTCTGTAATTCAGTACCTTCCCCATATTTGCTTCTGCCCTCTCATTTGCCTCTATTCATGCCTGGCCATAGGCATTCTGTGTTTCAAAAGTGATTTTTCTCTGTCCATAACTTTCTTATCAAAAGAGGTTATGAGGAGAGGATGCTTGGGCAAGGGAAGGCGTAAGGGACCAGTTGTTATTGCTATTTCTGCTGTGCCCCTTCTCTGGCTACGGAGTGTTTTCCAAAGCTGCTGTCGGGCTTTATTCGTAAGCACAAAATGCGATATGTGCCTCTCTATTCCTAAGCTGATCTTAAAACCCAGAAGAGGAGGAAGTTCTGGCATTTGTCATCTCTTCCTGTGTGACGCAGCCACTAAGGACGATATCTACTTCCACGCTGTCTTGAGCAGTAGGGGATGTGCTGACATCTGTGGGAAGAAGGTTCCTTCCCAGGTCAGGAGGGAGGCGTGTGCTTCTGACAGGAAAGGCAGGGAAAGGATTGGTTGGGTGCCTGTAGTGGAGAGATCTTTACCTTGAAGCAAGTAGTTTTGTGAAGAGCAAAACCGGTATTCCCTGCTTCCCTGCAATTTACTGTTTTGGGGCTGTATCCCACGGTGTCTATGGTGACGGCTTTCTTTTTGGTTAAGGTGGAATTCGATGATACAGCAGAGATGTTCTGGTTTAGCAGAACAAACTCTTTTGATCCTGACTTCTAAGAGTGGATTTTTAAAGTGGATTAGCTTGTTAATATTGCCGAAAAGGAAAATAGATGTTCTGAACATGAGGCCAAGCTGGGATGGAATTGAGGAGTTGTATTTGTAACTTTTCTAAACATTGTTAATTCCGGTAGGTTTTGTTAGTCATAAGTTGAGGCCTCCGAGTCATCCAGACCATGAGAGCAAGTCCATTAGATGTTACTGTCTGGCTTCAAGTAGCGCTGCATAGAATCGTAGAATTGCCAGGTTGGATCGTAGAGTCCAACCATTCCTATCTGCTGCTAAACCGTGTCCCTGAGCACCTTGTCTGCCTGTCTTTTAAACACCTCCAGGGACAGTGACTCAACCACCTCCCTGGGCAGCCTCTACCAGTGCCCGATGACCCTTTCTGTGAAAATTTTTTTGTCTGATATCCAGTCTGATATCCATTTTTTCTGCTAGCCAGAGGCACGGGCAGTTGAGTGAGGAACAGGGTAGTTAAATAAATAATTTTGGCCTTTCCTGCTCTAGGCCCCGGAGATTGGTTGTGCCGTTAAACTGAATTATAGATATGGTCTTGGCTTACAAAGTCTCTTTCTTTGCCAGTGACGTGTATAGTGCTGGACGGTGTAACCAGGGTAGATTGCATGTTGTGCCTTGAGCAGAGATTGAAGCTGTGAGCCAGCACAGAGAGCATTTATGATTTAGGCCCATCAGTGTTGCCTGAATGTCTCAGCTCGGTTTCAGCAAGAAGTCTGTGGATACGAAAACCTTTAGAAAGGTGCTGCAACAGTTTTGTATCTCAGCAGAAAGTCAGGCTTTGCAGCCCGGAGTGCTTGTATCTGTTGTTTCGTTTAGTAGATATAGAATGCGTATTTTGGCAGGATTAAATCCAATAATTGTGTTTTTGCGTGTGCGTGTTCCATTTAGCGGGTAGGGGGCTATTGCTGGGTGATTTTATTGCTGGAGGGAGTTGATTTTCTTAGTAAGACAATTTCTACAAGAATTCAGAGCTCACACCACTTGTGGGTGGCATGCTTCTTTGTAAAACCCATTAGAATTCTTTTTATTCTTTATGGTGGTGACAACTTACTTTTCTTGACTCAGCTGTTGGGGTTTTATTTGTTCGTAGGGATTTGAGGAAGTGAATCCTTCAGCCTTGTATCTTGAGCCCAGCAGAAAGCAGGAGAATGCTGAACCCGTGGAGCCACACCTTCGCTCGCAGCAGGAATCTTTGAACGTAAATAGTGACATAGCAAGCTCGAAGCTGGATGAGGATGAACTGTGGGAACAGGTGAGAGTTTGGCTGCGGTGTGACTATCGTTCAGTGGAATTGGCTCCAGGGATCAGTAGATGTGTTGGCTTAGTCCTATGCAGTGTCTTGTGGAGTGGTTTTTTTTCCTTTGCTTTTATAAAAAGCAAGCAGAACCGTGACGTAACAACAATTACACGTGGACCATAAATACGTCCGTCGCTGCTTGACCTCTGATCCCTTTGCAGACGTCAGGGAGTCTGTGCTCAGTGAGTTCTCCAACCTTCCATACGCACCATCGTTTTTGAGTTAGAGGGAAGAATGGACTCCAAGAACTCAGACCAGTACCAGATCCCTGAGATCAGTTTGACTTAGCAGTTTCCTAGTTTGCACCCCAGGAGCCAAGAGGTGGTGTGGTCTCCTCTAGTGTCTCTGGGGTTTGGCAAAGGATGTGTAATAACTCGGGGTGTCATTTACGTGTGGGAAAGGAGCAGAAGAACTAGTGATGTCTTGTTTGCCTTAAGGGTCTTGCTCATTTTAAACTTCTCCGAAAGGAATCCATTTGCAGGCTTGATTGTTACAGGGGTTAAAGTTGTACACGACTGGAGTTTTTTTTAAAAGTTAACTCTAAAAGCGACCGATACCCAGGTCTGGATACTGCTGTACGCCTTTGATTTCAGAGCAGGTTGAAGAGAGGAGCCCTTTGCTATTATTTAATGGATGAAAAAGAATGATGAACAGAGGGGTTAAGCAGGGAGTAAAATCCAGGTCTTGAGTGCAGTCTAGCACGGTACCGTTAGAAACACCAGGGGTATTGTTTAACAGGTCACTCTCTCTACTTTTGTGTGATTTAAATTGTAGTTTTTTCATGACACATTTTACTACTGACGCCAAGTAACTGTCAGCTGTTGAAGTGTTCAGCAGTGGGCCGGCTCCAGGGCTGTTTTTCTGACATTCCTCTGAAACGTAAAAACGTAAGAGTTACTGTAATGTCGGTAACTTGTAAAGCGGTCATTTTAGCCAGGTTTTATTTTAGCCAACTCTGTGTCTGGGCTAGGGAAACTATAAGCTGCACGTGTTGGATATTGGTGGGCTTGCACTGTCAATACATCATCTGAACTGAAGGTCCCAAACATCGTCTTTATGTGGGAGAAATGAATGTGACCGAGACTCTGCAAATCTGAGTTTATTGTGATTTTTATGGTAAAATCTGGTTAAGTGCAGCAAGATCCATGTGTGTAAATGTCAGACAGAGCTGGCAATTTGGAGACTAGAGGAATGTTAAGTGCCTTCAGGTTTTCTTCTGTTTTGAAGGGTCTTAGAATCCTTTTCCAGGAACAGTAATCCTCTCTTTTCTGCTATTCTGTTTAGTTGCTCGAAACGATTCCTCTCCTCCTCGGTGCATCACTGATGTCACCATCAGTATCAACTCTAATAATTGCTCCAAGTGTTTAGAACTGGGATGAAATACGTCTGACTCTTGGTACTGCTCGGCTAGCGTTTTCTGGGAACTCCTCTTTGGCAGTGGGGAACTCCCTTTGTGTTGTCCAATCTTAGATTTGCCTTGTCAGGATTAACTCGACCCCCTCCTCTGCCCTTAAGTGCGAAATGGCTGGACGCCGAGTTGTCTCAGCTGTGCTGTGTGAAGGCACTTCTCCATGGTGAAATTCCTCAGAAGGCAGCAAGCAATAACCAGAAAAGATTGCTCAGATAAAACTGTCCTTTCCAGGTGGTAAGTTTTCCTGTGGAGTACAGAAATGAAAGTGGGAGTCAGTAGCTTTCCTTGCTTTGTCCGTCTCCTTGGCAGTGGCACCTCTCTGCTGAGGAGGAGTTAGAGGGGGATGTGTGGCCAGCTTTGGATGAAGCCAGTGTCCAAAGCACAAGGGACCGAGACCCTGAACCTGCCCAGGAGGATACAAAAGAAAGTCCTCCAGAGCTCATCACAGAGGCTAAGGTGAGAGCCCTGAGCAGAGCTATTGCAGTTGAGGAGGGTTATTCTTGGTTTTAGGTTGTGTGAATTGCTTTGACCTGTGGTTTTTGTTTTGTTTTTTTTTAAAGTGTCTGGCCATGAAGTAACAACTGGCTGTTAGCATGGCCTCGGGGCTGTGTTTTCCTCCTTCCTGTTGTTTCTGGTGTTACGGGTGCTCGACTAGTGATCTGCTGGTGCATTGAGGTGTGGTGGGAAGCAGACTACTCTTCTTTCTCTTTCATGCACAGTCCTGAGGGTTACTGGGAGTCATTGTGGGGTTTTCCTGGATCACTCAGAGGTCCCCCCTGGGTTAGGGGGATGGGTTTGAGAGGGTGGCATTTTGGGCTGTGCTTTGAGGCATTGTGTGGCACCAGTAACACAACTTTACTGCTTAAATAGTGGTTAATGATAATGGTAATGAGTCTGGCCGGGCCTGCAGCATGGCCTTTGGCCTGCGCTCTCCTTTGGGTTCAGCAGGGAGCCGGTGTCACTCAGGGTTTGTCGAGTCACAGAAGGTGTTATAGAGCTGGAAATGGGAGTGTGCCTGCAAGGTTTTGGATAACCGCAGCTCCTTACCCATCTGGAGATTGAGAGTGACTGAGACAAAGCGCTTTGTAGAAGGACGAGGGGGAAGTTGGCTCTCAGATAGTCTAAAGCAGAGCTGGAAGAACTGGTGGCGCTGGGAGATGTTACCTGAAGGGGATGGAGGGAAAGCAAGCTGGAAAGGGACCTTGAGAGAAGGAGAGAGGAGGGAAAACCTCTCCTAGGAAGCGTGGGGAGAAAGTACAATGAGGTGAGATGAGAAGTAGGCAGATGAGCAGATAGCAATAGGGTCCTTGTGAGCTGACTTAAGTACTTCCCCACAAGTATTAAACGGCGAGTTCCAAAGCATAGGGATTTGCTAACTGGACCAGAGAAGGCCTGGCTACTCCCTGCTCCTCAAACACTCTCTAGGGTACCTGCTCTCATCTGCCTCTTGTGTGCTAACAGACGTTTTTAGCGTCCACCCTTGCACCCTGTCTGTTTCTGCTTTGCTGTGGAGCGGCAGTGATGCTGCCTGTCCCAGTGAGGATAGCATGGGTGGCAAGAGGAGGTGATAGTCATCTTTTACATCTGTTTGGTTCTTTTTTTTTTTTTTAAACTCTTGTCCTAGCAGTTTTTATTTTTACTGCATGTCAGGTGGGGATTTTACAGTGGGCTGGTGGGTATCGAGCAGAGTCCGGTTGGTTAATTGGATTCACCTCTCACCCAAGTTATTCTGTATGGGTGTCCTATCAGCGCAGAATTTCTGCTGCCCAGCCGTGTAGCTCTCCGTGCTGCTTCAGGAGCACCTTGTGGTCCCCTGGGGAGGCCAGTTTATGTTGTTTAAATCCTTTTTTTTTTTTTGTGAAAACAATTGTTTTGTTGTGGGCTAATCCTCTGAACACACTTCCACCGAAGTGTGAAGCACCTTTGAATGGCGATTCACCCCTTGTGAGGATGGATGGCTCTCTTCTGCTGCCTTGACAACAGAAGAAGCCTAGAGAGCAAGTACCGGATTTTTGAACAGCCGTACTTGGGCAAGGGGAATAGTTGCTTGTCTGTTGTTTCGCTATTTTTCTCGTCCGGGCTGCGTTAACAAATACAGACATTGGCTGTATTACCTGTCTGTGGCCGAAAGGTGGGTAATCGTCCCTGGAACTTGCTTAATTTGAGCAAAAATGCAGAGCGACGGCCTCTGACTGTGTTCCCGCTCCCTTGCAGAAACTCCCTCTGCTGCCGTAATTTGTTCTGCGTGGGGCTGCCGAGAGGTGAGCCAGCTGTTCGCTCTTTGCTAAGACGTGGTGATTTGTATCTTGTGCTAATGTGTCCCTCTTTCCAGCTTGCTGTGCAGGAGAGCTGCCCTTTGGCCAAAGTTGTTAGTAATTACTGGTGTTTTGTTTTTAAATTATCCAGTTGCTCTCCTTCCAATTGAGAGAGGATACAGACCAGGGCAGTCGATGAAGCGAATGTACTAATCCTGCCTTCTCATGAGTTTTTGATATACCTTTGCAGACACTTCCCTCTCTTGAAGAGTCCTCAATACCCGTTGTCTTCTTCAAGTCGGTGGAAGACATTTATACCTACTCCAGGCAACCAAGAGGAATGAGCCAAGATGACCCTGATCGGACAGAAAGATTTCCCAACGAGGCCCAACGTCTTGCTCTGCATCCCGCTGTTCTACTTATGGCAGCGCCATTTATGCTGGACGACCATAACAGTACGAATAGATTTGTCGGTAAACTTTGAACACAGCAGAAAACTGAGCAGCCTGTAACTGTGCTGCGACTCTTGCAGTCGCTGTTGGGCACCTTGGGACTAGTGCTGCTGTTTTGCTAGAACAGGTGGAAACGTTGGTGTTCCTGTGGGGTGGAGATACGACGATAGTAAATAACCAGGTGCAATGCATCGGTTTGGTCTTTCGTGGGAACAAGTGCATTGAGGGTTATTTCTCTGATTTTTGCTGTCTTTTCTAGACTTCAGGCTGTTTTCGTGCAGAAGTCTGTTTCTCCATGCTAGCCCGTGTTCATTTCATACTGAATCTCTGACTGCCAGAGGTAAGGGACAAAAGCAGTTTTTTAACTTTGTAAGGTCCCTGTGTGGGTGTTCATCTTCCAAATGATGAATGGATCCACCAACCTGTATGAGCTTTGCCCATTTTACAAGGCCAGTTGACTTGCCAAAGGCGGCGCCTGTTGTTTGTGCCTCGGAACAGATCTGTCTGCACTCTCTGTGGAGTGGAGGCCCGGTTCTCTGGGCAGGAGCTACTCAATTCACATCTGACTTCCCCCCTCGGGGAAACGGATGGGAAATCAGATGTGAATTGAGTAGCAGCACTGGGAGGAGAGGGAGAGAGGCTCTCAGATTATACTGCGTTGGGCTCACCGAAGAGATGTGCAGTAGAAAGCCCTCTCGCCGTGACCCGGTAAGGTCTAGGCAAAAGGGACATCAGTCTAAAGTGGAGCTCTGAGAGTTGCCATTGTTGATGCCGTCTTTCTTTTCTGTGTTCCTCCTTGTGCAGGGAAAGAGGAAGTGAGGAACAGACTTGCCCAGAAGTGCCGAGGTTGGCCTGTGCGGTGCCAGCGGGCTGTGTGACCAAGCGCCGTCTCTGAAACTGCTTGTCCCTCCTGTCACGCTAGCTGCCTTGTTCCCAGCTGCTCGCTTAGCCACTTGCGGTTCCTACTTGCAGTGGTTCCCCAGCCTGAGAAAGAACTTGAGAAGAGGGGAAGAAGGCTGAGCAACTGCCAAGGAAGGCTGCCTGGAGTAGCAAAAGCCACCGGTATGACCACGCTGTTATTTTCTTTGTTCAGAAATGTTTAATGTTTCAGGAAAACAGTTTGATTTGGTACTGATTTATTGCTCTTGGTTGTTGTTCTGAAGCACTGCATTAGAGTGTGACGTTGTGCTATATATCTTCTAAGTTTAGGAGAGGGAAGTGGACTACCTATCCCTCACTCCCTCAGTGCACAAGCAGTTTTGACGTTGTGTGGGGAAATGGTTTTTTGATTTTTGACTTCACGGATGCTCCACACGCTCCTTGCTCTTAGGAGAGGTGGTTGTATCCCAGCTGTGGCCTCAGTCCGTGGTGATGCTGAGAACTTGCCAAAGGAAATCTCCTTCCCCGAGAGAAGGATGCTCTGAATTGTTGATGGATCGGGATGCCAGACCTACGAAGCATCGGGAATCCCGTGGTACAGATATTGAATGAGATCTATAAAGAATCCAGTAAGAGAAGGCTTGAAGCTTGACATTGGCCTTGTTTACGTAGCTCTTTGCCTGTGGCAAGAAATCCTCTTGGGCCTGAGTTTATTAATGCAGAGAAAAGTTGTGGGAAGAGATGCGCCCTGGCTGCGAATGCTGACATTCAGCTGCTTTGCTGCTGCCTGGACTGTTCTTCAGGGCTTCAGGGGCCGCTCTGCCCACCCCGAAATGTGCCAGAGGTGTGTTTTGCTGCTGAGCCCCAAGAAAGGCTCAAGGTGGGATTTAACACGAACGCTGAAACAGTTAAAAGCCCAGCATAAGAAGTTTATTGATGGTCTGAGACGATCTTTAAAGCTGTCTTTCAACCCGAACTCTTTCAGGATGTTGTGACTATTTTGTTTTGATTTCAGCATTTGGGGGTGGATTTGGATGTGTGAAAGGGCTAAAAAAAAAAAAGGCAGAGAGAATCTGGGGCTTCTTGGGAGGGGAAGCTAGTGAAGGAGATGGGAGCAGAGAGGTGGGGAGCTATGGCTTGAGCAGGCAGGGGCTGTACAACCCTGTGGGGAGGTTTCTGGCTTCAGACTGGGGGCTTGTCTCACACGTTTGTCGTCCAGCGAAGGGAGCGGATGAAAGGGAGCTGAGCTTGCTCGGAGCACCGGGCGATGGGGTGTTTGTCCCAACAGCACCCTTTCTGCTGCAGCACGTGGGACCTGGGGCTGGGCTGGGGTGTCCGAAGGAGACCCCCGTGTCCTCCCCTGCTTGTCCCCACTGCTGCCGTGTCCCTGCTGGGCTCCACAGCTCGGCTCCCTGCAGCATAGAACTCTTCTTCTGTGGGGGATGAGGAGCTGCAAAGACTGCTGGGTGGGCAGCAGCCCTGTTCCCAGCTGGGGTTGCCTCCATCCCCGTGCCCTGCCTGGGATGGAGTGGGTCCTGCAGCTGCCTGGAAGTGTTGCTGGGGGCTTTTGATTTGGTACTGATTCCAAATCCACTGCTGCTTCCACTGCTGCTCAGCATGGGATGTCCCGGGAAATTGGGAACGGGGAGATTCTGTCAGGGTCTGGAAGACAGGGTGCGTGGACACCAGGGGCTTCTATGTGCAGCAAGGGAGCAGCCAGCAAGTATTAAGCAGCGTCGGGACATTGCCTGTGACTTGGGAGCACCCTAACCTGCCAGTCTGGGAGGGAGGAAGCATATTCTGGGCTGTTAGCACTGCACATCACTCTTCTTGCACACTCCTGGGTACCTGTTGGAGGCGGGCGCAGGGCTCTGCTGTGCTCCCATGTACCTTTGCTGGTGCTTCGCTTGTCAGGATAGCATGTTTTCCTACAAGCTTTTGCCATTCACGTGTCTGCGAGTGCTTGAATAGTTTTCCACGCCCTTTCAATCAAGAGAAAAGGTGCGTGAGGAACTGAGCCTTAACCCTGAGCCTGGACCCCCTCAGCACGTGAGAGACAGAAAACCCACCCGGAGCTGCTCCCTGCTCCAGGGTGGCCTGGGCTGATCTTCCCAGCTATGTGGTGCCGTCTCCCTTCTCAGAGCATCTCAGCTCACATTTCCCATGCCTGGCAGGTCCCTGTTTGTACATTTGTTCCTTAAGGCACTGGAACAAGAGAAAGGTGCCTCAGGGGACTGTAAAGTGACTGTGACCCCTCTGGAGATGAAACCCCCTCTGGGACCCCCAGGACCCCTCTAGGACCCCTCTTGGGTCCTGGGGGGGTCATAGAAGTATCCTGGGGTGTTCTAGAGGAGTCTTAGGGGTCCCTAGAGGAGTCCTGGAGGTCTTTACATGGATTCTGGGGGTCACTAGAGGGGTCCTGGTTGTCCCTTGAGGGGTCCAGCTGGGATCTAGAGGGGATCTGGGGGTTCTTCGAGGGATTCGGGGGCCCTGGTGAGCCCTAGAGGGGTTCTGGGGTCCCTAAAGAAATTCTGCAGGTCCCTAGAGGGGCCCTGGGGGGGTCTTAGAAGGATCCTAGGGGATTCCAGAGGGGTCTTGGGGAATCCCTAGAGGGTTCCTGGGGGTCCTTAAAGGGGTTCTGGGGGTCCCTAGAGGGGTGCTGGTTGTCCCTGGAGTGGTCCTGTGAGGATCTCGAGGGGACTTGGGGCTTCTTAGAAGGATTTAGTGAGTCCTGGGAGTCCCTAGATTGGTCCTGGAGGGTCTAGAGAGATCCTGTGGGTCCCTAGAGGGGCCTTGGGGCCTCTTAGAGGGATTCAGGGTATCCTGCGGGGGCCTAGAGGGCTTCTGGGTGTCTGTAAAGGGGTTCTGGGGGTTCTAGAGGGATGCTCGGGGGTTCTAGAGGAGTCCTGGGGTCCCTAGAGGGGCCTTTGGGGGTTCTTCGAGGGATTCGGGGAGTTCTGGGGAGCCCTAGAGGGTTCTGCAGGGCTCTCGAGGGGTTTTGAGGAGTCTTAGAGTTATTCGGGGTGTCCTGGGGACCCCTAGAGTCGTCACGAGGATTCTAGAGGGGTCCTCTGCATCCTTAGATGGTTTCTAGGGGTCCTTAAAGGAGTTCTGGGGGTCCTCGAGGGGTCCTGGGGAGAGTGAGATGATGCAGGGAGATGGTTAAGAAAAGGTTTAATAAGAGGACACACAGAACCCCTCTAGAGCCCCCAGGACCCCTCTATGACCCCCAAAACCCCTATAGGGAAGCCGAGGACCCCTCTAGGGACCCCCTAGGCTCCCTCTAGGACCCCTTCGAGCCCCTCTAGGAACCCCTAGAATCCCTGTGGGGACCCCAGGACCCCTCTGGAGTCCCCCAGGACCCCGTTAGGACCTCCTAGAACACCCCGGGGACCCAGAACCCCTCTAGGGCTCAACAGAACCCCTTTAGGGAACTCCAGGCCGCCTCTCGAGCTCCCCTGCAACAAGGTGGGGATCAAAGGGGAAAAGAGCGCCCCCCCAGCTCAGTGCCGCCGCCGTGTGGCCGCATCGCGGTACTGCAGGAAGGGCTGCAAGAGGGTTTTTTTTTCTTTCTAAGTTTAGGATAGAACCACCTAGAAGTTTCTAGACTCAAACAGCACATGCGCGTTACGCCTTAAAATCGCTTTATAAGGAGGTGTGGAAAGGGATTTTCCCACTGTGCATGCGACCTCCAAATCGGGCGAAGCAGTGACCGCGTGGACTGCCAGGGCCTCAGACGCTTCTTGGTATTTTTCTTTAAAAATGTTGGTGTTAGTCCCCATCTTTTATACCCTTAGCGTTATAGCATTGATTCTCGTGTTTTGCCTTTGTATACGTGTATTTTTTCCTCATGAATGTCCGCAATGTAAACTATTGTGTTGTCGTGCTGACTCGTCGGAGGCATCAGAGGCGGGCCCGGAGGCACCGACGGTCAACGAATCGGAGGTTTAAAACTGTTTTATAAGATGTTGAAGCTTTGTCGAGTTGATTAGTTTTAGGATAAGATGTTACGGTTTTGTAGGCTTAAGTAGTTTTTAAGATAAGACTTGTGGGTTTGTAAGATGTTTATATTTGTTAAGGTTGTAATATTTGTTAAGGATATTGTCAAGAAGATGCTTGTGATTGTAAAATTTGCTGGACGTTTTGTTTGTTGTTGTATTGCGCATTCTTCTGGCCTTTTTCTCTCTCTGTCCTTCTGTCTTTCACACCGCCATGAAGCCAGCGATGTTGAGCCACGGGGCGGTGTAAGGGGCCGTAACCGTTGAACTGCTTTGGCTCAACATCGCTGCCAACGCCCCCACGATCTCGTAAGGGATCTTTATTGCAATGAAGAGCCGATCTCGTGAGCGCTGCCAAACTGTCCCCAACGGAAAAACCATGACATCCACCCGAAGTGCGCTTACCGAGTGGCACCTGGGCATTCCTGAAAATGGTTGGACTATTCGGGGAAACCGTGGACTGGGGCGATAAATGGGGGAGCCTCTGGCTTCTTCGTTGCTCGGTGGGCTCGGGGTGCTCGACTTCGTCATTGCTCGGTGGGCTCAGGGTGCTTGACTTCCCCATTGCTCGGCAGGCTCGGGGTGCTGGACTCCTTCATTGCTTGCTTCTTCGTTGCTGGTGGACTCGACCTCGTGTGTGTTGCTGTGTGTGCCTTCGCCGGGCTTCCTGGAGCTTGGAACATCATCATCACCCCGTGGCTGTGTCTTCATCATCACCTGCACCGAGACCGATCCAACGGGACATCGCTGGATTCGTGGTGGTGGTAATTAGCCGCATCTCTACCGTCTTCTTGCTTAGGGGTTCTAACTTTTCCTTTCTTTTCCTCTCTGTCCTGTCGCTGTTGTCAGTTGTTAAAATAAAGCTCACAAGATTGTACGGCATCTGACCTCGTTTGTGCCTTAATCTTGGTCTCTTGGGATCGTTTAAGAACCCTCCCTGATACTGGATCGGGACGCATCTCCGAGTGTATTGTCTGCTCCTTAAACCTTTTCTCTCTCCTTCTCTTCCTGTATCTTTCCCACCACCGATCACACTTTCTATTACCCATGATAGACACACACAACAAGAAAAGTGCCTGCAGAACTAACCGCACAAGAAATTTGGGATAAAATCTTTTCTTAACGATCTCCCTGCGTAATCTCACTCTGTCCTGCGTGTCCGTGAAGGGTAAGGGCTGTGATCCAGCTCCCGGGCTCTGGCGTGGATGGACTGGGCGAGGTCTAGAGCCCCCCAGGACCCCTTTAGGACTCCTCAGGACCCCTCTAGGGGCCCCGTAGGACCTCTCCAGGGCCCCTCTAGCGACCCCTATAGAGCCCTCTAGGGCCCCCACGGGGTCCCCCAGAATCCCTCACGAGCCCCGAAGGACCCCTCTTGGGACAACCAGGACCCCTCTAGAGACACCCAGGATCCCTCTAAAGCCACCAGCACCCACAGGACGTCTAAACAGCCACCCAGGACCCATTTAGTGATGTCAAGAACCCCTCTAGGGACCACCAGGACACCTCTAGCACCTCCAGGACCCCTTTACAGACCCCCAAGATGCCTCTCGACTCTCCAGGATGACTCTAGGTCTCCCCAGGACCCCCTGAATCATTCTAAGACCTTCCTAGAGCCTTATGGGACCCCGCTAGAACCATGCAGCAGGCCCCTAGGGGCCCCCAGGACCCCTCTAGGACCCCCAGAACTCCTTTAAGGACGCCTAGAAATCATCTAGGGATGCATAGGACCCCTCCAGAACCCCCGTGATGACTCTAGGGGTCCCCAGAACCGCCCAAATAACTCTAAGGCTCCTCGAGACCCCTCTAGAGCCCCTCGAGGGACCCCAGGACTCCTCTAGAACCCCCGAGCATCCCTCTAGAACCCCCAGAAGCCCTCTAGGCCCCCGCAGGATACCCTGAATCCTTCTAAGAAGCCCCAAGTCCCCTCGAGATCCTCACAGGACCACTCCAGGGACAACCAGCACCCCTCTAGGGACCCCCAGAACCCCTTTAAGGACCCCCAGGAACCCTCTAGGGATTCCCCAAGACCCCTCTGGAATCCCCTAGGATCCTTCTAAGACCCCCCCCAGGGCCCCTCTAGGAACCTGCAGGATTTCTTTAGGGATCCCAGAACCCCTCTAGGGCCCCCCAGGGCCCCCCTGAATCCCTCTAGGAACCCCCAAATCCCCTCTAGATCCCCGCAGGACCCCTCAAGGGACAACCAAGACCCATGTAGTGACCCCCAGAACCCATGTAAAGATCCCCAGGACCCCTCTAGGGACCCCCAAGACTCCTCTAGAACACCCCGGGATACTTCTATGACCTTCCCCGGACCCTAGAGGGGTCCTGGTGAGGGGGGGAGTTGTGTCTCCAGAGGGGTCCTGGCCTTCCCTATAAGGATCCTGGGGTCCCTACACGGGTTATGGGGGGTCCTAGAGAGGCCCTGGGGGAGGGGGGGGCCTAGAGGATTCCTGGGCTTCCCTGTGGGCTTTTGGGGGTCCTGAAGGGGTCCTGGGGGGCCCCAGAGGGGTCCTGGTGTCCCTCGAGGGATTTGGGGGATCCTAGAGGGGACCTGAGGAGTTGCTAGAGGGGTTCTGGGGTCTCTAGAGGGTTCTGAGGGGTCATAGAGAGGGCTTGGGCAGCTCCAGAGGGGTCCTGGGATTCCCTATAGGGGTCTTTGCATCCTTAGAGTGCTTCTGGGGAGACATAGAGAGGGCTTGGGCAGCTCCAGGGGAGTTCTGGGCTTCACTCTAGGTGTTTTGGGGGTTCTAGAGGGGTCCTGGAGTCCCTAGAGGGGGCCCTGTAAACCCCACCAGCACCTTGACCCCCCACGACTCTCTTCCCCCTCCAGCCCCCCAGTTCCCCCCAACACCCTTAGGGCTTCGCCCTAGCCCCGCCCCCAGGCCCCGCCGCAGCCAATGGGAGGGGCCCGTCCCCGCCGCAGCCAATGGGAGGGGCCCGTCCCCGCCGCAGCCAATGGGAGGGGCCCGTCCCCGCCCCAGCCAATGGGAGGGGCCCGTCCCCGCCGCAGCCAATGGGAGGGGCCCGTCCCCGCCCCAGCCAATCGGAGCCGCGTCCGCGCGGGTCCAACCGCCGTCGGGGCTGCGGGAGCTCCAACCGCATCGCGGAGGTTCGGGCGGCAGCGGGTCTGGGGGAGGCAGCGAGCGGCGGGTCCGGGGGAGGCGGGGAGGGGCGCGGAGAGGGGGAGAGAGGGAGGGGAGGGAAGGGGAGAGAGAGGAGAAGGGGCAGGGGAGGAGAATGGGGGGAGAGGGGGGAGGAGGAAAGGGGAGTGGCCTCACGTGCCTCCCAGGACCCATCTAGGACCCCCAGGACCCCTCTAGGGACCCCCCAGGACCTCTCCACGACCCCCAGGATCCCTCTGGAGCCCCCCAGGCCCCTTCTAGGACCCCCCCCGGCCCCGTCTCGGGACCCCCAGGACCCCTCTAGGGACCACTAGGATGCCTCTATGTCCTTCAGGACCCCTCTAGAGCCCCCCAGGACCCCGCTAGGACTCCTCAGGACCCCTCTAGGAACCCCCTGAAGGACCTCTCCACCACCTCCAGGGCCCCCCTAGGGATCCCTAGGAGCCCCCTAGAGCCTCGGGACCCATTTAGTGATGCCAAGGACCCCTCTAGGGACCCACAGAACCCCTATAGAACCCCAAAAACCCCTGCAGGACCCCCCAGGACCCGTCTGGGGTTCCCGCCTGGGGGAATTGGGGTGGGAAAAAGGGAGAAGGAGCAGCTTGTGGAAGAGACTCTTGCAGCCCTTCCTGCAGTACCGCGATGCGGCCACACGGCGGCGGCACTGAGCTGGGGGGGCGCTCTTTTCCCCTTTGATCCCCACCTTGTTGCAGGGGAGCTCGAGAGGCGGCCTGGAGTTCCCTAAAGGGGTTCTGTTGAGCCCTAGAGGGGTTCTGGGTCCCCGGGGTGTTCTAGGAGGTCCTAACGGGGTCCTGGGGGACTCCAGAGGGGTCCTGGGGTCCCTAGAGGGGTTCTGGGGTGTCCTATGGGTGTCTTGCGGGGGTGCCTAGAGGATTCTGGAAGTTCCCTCTAGGGGTTTGGGGGTCCCAAAGGGGTCCTGGGGGTCTCCAGAGGGGTTCTGCTGTTCCTAGAGGGATTCGTGGGGTCCTAGAGGAGCTGTGCAGAGGGAAAGAAAGGGAGAGGAGGAGGGAAGAGAGGGAGAGCAGGGTGGGAGGGAGAGAGGGGAGAGGGAGAGGAGGGATGGGAGAGAGAGAGAAAGAGGGGAGAGGGAAGGGGCAGGAGAAGGGGGGCAGAGGGAGAGGCCGGGCCAGAGGAGGCCTCAGTGCTGAGGGTGCTGAGGATCAGCCCAGGGCCCTGGCAGCCAGGCTGCAGCCCAGTCCCGTTGCTGCCTGCGCTGACGCCCTCGCCTGCGTCCCACGTGCAGTTGATGCTCGAGGCGACCCTTCCGCTCGAGGCGATTCCCGAAGCGATTCTCGAGGCGATTCCTGAGGCGATTCCCGAGGCGATTCCCAAGGCGATCCCTGCAGTGATCCCCGCGGCGCTGCTGCAGCCGCTCCCGGCGATCCCCGAGGCCCAGCAGAGCTCAGCCCCGGGCTCAGCCCCATCAGCCGCAGCTCCAGCGCGATGTGGTGCGGCGCAGCCGGTGAGCGGGGAGCGGTGGCAGAGGGGGGTGCGGGGAGCCGAGGGGCTCTGGAGGCCGGGGGCACAGAGCTCGGCAGCCTCTAACTGGTGCGTTAGACGGGGGGCAGAGCTACGAGCGAGTTGGGCTTTGGATGGCACGAGCGCTGGGAGTCCCGCTCGTCTGCGAGGGGGGATGTGGCAAAGCGCCGGCTTGGCTGCCTCGGGAGGGCTCTCCTCTGGGCTCTTGCGTAGCTGTCAGACAATATTGATGCATGTGAGTGCAGGTAAACGAGGATCCAAAATGCAGAGGAGCCAAACGACCGCTCGGCCAGATCGCTACATTCCCAGCCGTCGCGCTCTGAGGATGGAGGTGGCCAAGTTCCTCCTGAGCCAAGAGCAGGACCCTGCCTTGGTGTCACCCACCAAGAAGGTGAGCGTGTTGCTGAGTTGCAGGGACTGCGCTGCTCCCTCCCAAACGCCCTCGCGGCCTTTCCCAGGGAAGCAAACTGTAAGTTGTGTCGCGTGGTTGCGTGAGGCTGACAGCCCCGAGCGCCGCTGCCTCCAGCTCTGCCCTTGAGGAGCCGGGGATGAGGTTGGAGCTGTAGGGCCTGGGAATGGAACGGGGACGCGGGACCCTGAGTGAAGCTGTTCTGTAGGGTCGTGTCCCTGGGAAGAGCCTCTGGCCCTTGTGGGAGCCAAACACAGCTTTGCTCCGTTTTAAAGCCTCATCGGCCCAGGGTACAGAGCTCCTAGGCTGTGAGCCTGTGCCCAGGGACACTGCTGGCGGGAGCTGTTCCAGCACAATGTCTGCGTGGGGAGCCGCTCTGGAACGTGTCTGCTGGGTTCTGAAATCTCTGTAGGAAGCATTTGGTTCCTTGTGGCTGTGGCTTTGTCCGCTGGCCGTGAGACACTGACCTGGCCGCTCTTCTGTGCTCAGATGTGAGCAGGAGAGCTTGCTGGTGTCTGAGGAAAAACCCCTTGGAGCTGTGTCACGGGTTAGCCCCAGCCCGGCTGATTTCAGCAGCTAAAACCGTGCAGTTGCGCTCCCAAATCCCTCCACTCCCCACACCCCTGGAAAGGGGGAAAGGGAAATGAGAGGAAAGAGACTTGTGAGTTGGAAACTAAAACCGCAGCTTTAATTAAAATTACAATAATAATAATAATAACGGTTATTGATCTTATTAGGAGTGGTAATATATATATATACACAAATATCTGAGATCGCGCCCTCGATGACTCAACGTCACCACAGATCCTGCAGAGCAGAATCGAGGGAATGGCTCCACAGCCAGGAGGGAGCTGAGCTCAGGAACTGGAGTCAGGAACACGCGGGTCCAGGGTCGGGGGCAAACAGAGAGACGAGGTCCTCAGCGGCCGTCACAGAGGAGGGGGCCGACCCTCGTGGTCTTTGGGTTTCAAAGCGAGGGTGACGTAGATGGGATGGAATCCTCCGTTGGTCGCTTTGGGGTCACGTGTCCTGTTCGACCTGCCTTGACAGGCGCGCCAGAAAGCCTGGGCAGTGAGGCTGAACGGCTTCGATGTGGAAGAGGCAAAGATCCTGAGCCTCAGTGGAAAGGCTCCGAGCCCTGCGGCAGGTGAGGGACAGGCTCTGGGTGAGTCGACTCGGCTGGAGAGCCCTGGGGAGGGGAACAGCGGCACAGAGGCTCCGCATTTGGAGGCATCGACCGGCTTCTGGGAGCTGCTGTGCACACCGGGCTCTCCCTAATCCTTAGGTGTCCAGCGGCTGAGGGGCTGTGTGACAGCTCCAGAGAACTGATTTACCAGAGCTGGTTCAGCAGTTCACCCCGGCAGTGCTGTTAGCGCCCTGCATTCCTCTGAGCGTGGCTCTGCTCTCAGGGCTGCATTTTCCCCGGGAGGGATTTCTCCTCGGGTGAGCAGGGCTTAGCTGGGAGGAAACGGGACCTCCGGTTAACAGAAGTGTTTCTCTGCACACAGGCTTTCAGAACAACGTCACAGCGCTCTGCGGGCACGAGGTGATGCCTGGGTGCGGCAGGAGGAAGGGCAGATACATTCCCTGCGCGCCAGAGGGGGTCCTGGATGCCCCAGACATCCGTGATGACTATTGTAAGTGGGCTGCGATGTCGCGTGCTGGGCATTGAGATCGTTGTGTAGCGCAGTGCGGTTCCTAGGCCAGCGTGGTCTGAGGGACTGGAGCTCTGCCTGGGCTGTTTCGGTCTCTTCTGCCCTCGGGCTGGCATGGACCACTTCTGGGGTGAAGCCTTGTAGGAGCAGTGGTCCCGAGTGCTGGGCAGGTGGCTTGGACTGGGGCTGGGGGACACGCATACCTGGTGGAGGTGGAATAGGGTTGGACTCGGTGATCCGGTGGGTCTCTTCCAACCTGGTTATTCTATGATTCTATGATGAGCACCGGTGAAGGGCAGGGCTCTCCAGGGCAGCGCAGGGTGGCCTGCATTGCATTGCTCTTCCAAACGGTAGATCTGAATCTCCTGGACTGGAGCTCTCAAAACCTCCTGGCGCTGGCTCTGGACACCACTGTCTACCTGTGGCACCACGTCTCTGGGGAGATCATCAACCTCATGGAGACGGAGCACGTAGCTGATTACGTTTCGTCTGTGTCGTGGGGTAACGGAGGCAGCTGCCTGGCTGTTGGCTTGAGCAACGGTGAGGTCCAGGTGAGTGCAGGAGTCGAGCTGGAGCTGTTTAGGGGTTGCTGGAGCTGTGGGGCCTTGGGACGAAGGCTTGGCTGGCGCTAGAAGGATGCAACGCGCTCCGACTTGCCTGGTGTGGGCTGGAGATGTCCTCCGGCAGTGAGCAGCTGCGGCAGTGAGGCAGAGCTTGGGTTTGGGGTTCCTGACCCCTGGCGTTCTCCTTCCGTTCTGCGGGCAGGAGATACAAATAGTTCCCTGCTCCCAGAGTGAGCAGGCTGAATGGCAGAGCCTGCGCGCTGCGGTTTGTAGGGCAAAGCAACGGGGCTGGCGTTTCCTGGCCCTCTGGAGAACTTGTTGTTCTGCTTCCCTAGCTGTGGGACGTGGAGCGTCGGAAACGTGTCCGCACGCTGAGCAGCCACGTGTCCCGTGTCGGGTGTCTCAGCTGGAACAGCTACATCCTGTCCAGGTAAAGCAGTGGGTGGGGTTGGAAGGGCGGAGCGGAGCTGGTGCAGATCCTTGTGGATGTGCTCGGCTCACGCCAAGAGCCCGGATCTGCCGGCAGCACCGGTGTGAAACCCTGCGGCAGGTGCAGCCGTCCTGCCCCAGCGCCAGGATGGCTTTTCCCAGCACTGTGTGCAGCCTGACCCTGTGAGCCTTCTCTCTGCAGCGGGGCTCGCAGCGGCTGCATCCAGCACCACGACGTCAGAGTCGCTCAGCACCAGGTGGCCACGCTTGCTGGTCACACGCGGGAGGTGTGTGGCCTCAAGTGGTCTCCAAACGGCCGCTTCCTCGCCAGTGGTGGTGACGACCACGTGGTGAACATCTGGCCGAGCAGCCAGGGGGGCCGTGGAGGATTTGCTCCAGCGCAGAGCTTCCGTCAGCACCAGGGTGCTGTCAAGGTGAGCGCGGGGCAGCTGTGGGCTCGCGTTTGTGTGCGAGGCAGCCGTGCGGCACTGCCTGCGCGCAGGGTGCTCGTTGCACGCCTCAGGCTGACCCCTCTTCTGGCAGGCTGTGGCGTGGTGTCCGTGGCAGCCCAGCGTTCTGGCCACTGGAGGCGGAGGCGGCGACAAACGCATCCGCCTCTGGAACGTGTCTTCTGGCACCTGCCTGGGCAATATCGATGCCCGCTCCCAGGTGAGACGTGAGCGTCGGCTTGGATGTAAACAGCTTGTGGTGGGACGCCTGAGCGGAGCTGCTGGCTCCTGAGGCCCCGAGGCAGGGCCGAGGAGGGGGCCGTGCTCCTCTCGGGGTGCTGAGCATCGGCACGAGCAGCTCGTCTTCCCTGCATTGCCGCCTCCTGCCAGGTCTGTTCCATCGTGTGGTCGACCACCTACAAGGAGCTCATTTCGGGCCACGGCTCCGCAAAGAATCAGCTGGTGATCTGGAAGTATCCAGCCATGTCCAAGGTCACTGAGCTGCAAGGTAGGCAGGGCCCTTTGCCTGGGGCAGGGAGGGCTGCTGGCGGCTGAAGGAGACGTGATCCTTGGGTGGAGCGGAGCGGTGGCCCGAGCTGGAGCTCGGCTGGTGCGGGCTGCTGAGCAGAGGCGTGTGCTGCTCGAGGGAGGCCCTCCTGGGGGCTGCTGAAGGAACGCTGTTGGTGCAAATGCCCGCCTGGGCTGTGAATTCCTGCTGCTGCAGCCCGGTGCGAGGCCAGCTCTGCGAGCTGCTGGGGTTCCCGGGGCCCACGCAGTAAATGTGAGCGTGGTGGCAGAAGCAGAGGGAGCGGGGCGTGCGCCGAGCGGCCCGTCCCTGAGCGCACACCTCCTCTTCAGGTCACACGGCGAGAGTCTTGAGCATGGCTCTGAGCCCCGATGGCGAAACAGTGGCCTCGGCTGCTGCGGATGAAACGCTGCGACTCTGGCGCTGCTTTGCGGTGGATCCCATCAGGAAGAAGGAGAGAGAGAAGGCAGACAGAGTCCAGAGCAGCTTCATTCGCCAGGCCATACGATGAGGGCATGGGGGTGGGGGGGGAGCGGGGAAACCTGGTTTCCCCTGTACATAGTTTCAATGGTTTCCCCTGTACATAGTTTCAATGGTTTCCCCTGTACGTAGTTTAAATGTTAATAAATGTTAATTAAGGTTTTAAAATTAACCAAGTGCTTTCCTTTGTCTTTTTTATGGAGTCTGCTGGAAGAGAAGGCCGTGGCTGATGGGAGCAAGCCCAGCGTGGATGCGGAGGACGAGTCCCGCGGTGTCCCAGCAGGACGGTCTCCAAGCCTGGGTCCCCTGCCTTCCTGCGCGCCGAGGAGGTTGCAGCGCCCTGCGCCCTGCGTGCTGCTCACAGAGACAGCCCTGGGGTGACGGCTGGGACGTCAGCGACTCGGGAGCGATCGCAGGGAAGCGTCTGCCGAACCGCCGAGCCCAGAGGCGTGTGGGAGCTGAGAGACCTCCTGGGAACGGCTGATGGTGTCGCCTGGGGATACCTCGTGACGGACTTGTGGTAAAGGCTCTCTAGAAGGCCCTTAAGGCCTCTGGGGAAGGGCTGCTCGTGTGGGGACCGGTGGGTCCTTTTCTAAGGAATTGAATAACGTGAGCCGGGGGTGGCCAGGGCCTGCGGGCAGCGGCGACACCAGTGCTCCTGATTCAAGGAGCTGAAAACAGCTACGGGAGGAAATGCAGCTGCCTTTCTAGGGGTAAAGGTAACAGGGGAATTACCGTATCAGGACAGCTTTCAGAAGGTAAATAGATGGATGGCCTCCAAATACGCTTTGGGGTTGGTCCGTGCCCGTGGGGCAACGTGGAAAGGAAGAGGAGTGTTAACTGCACGAGGATCCCCCGTCAAGCACCGAGAAGAAATCCTGCAGTTGCGGGAAGACGTCGGGCAACGGAGAGAAGCGGCGTTAATGCATCGCAAGGCTCCTCGGGTGGGAAAGTCCCCGATGAAGGTATGTAGTGGACTGGCAGAGCGAGCAGCTCGAGGGCAGCAGGAAAAGGTATCTTGGTATTAATCCCTTCTGTGGAGAGGGATCTGAATATCCGTTGTGGGGGGATGCGAATGCGTTTGAACAATAATCCCGTCCCTCTCAAGTGCCATTTCTAGCGATGCTGATCTGGAACTGGCAAAATCAGTGAGGGCAACAGCAAACGAGAGGGGGTGGATGGTGACCCCTACAAAAGAGGCTGTAGTTTCTCCCTGGTAGTGCTAAAATTCATTGAGAAAAAGCATCAAGAAACTCACTGGGGAGCAGAGGCTGTCATCGATGATTTAAGGGGACAAGTAGTTAGCGTGAGGATGAGCAGGCTTGCTAAATCCATTGTGGGGAGGCCTGAAATCTGTTTGAAAAATAATCCCGTCCCTCTCAAGCGCCCTCCCCTAGGAGTTGCTCGCAGAGGAAATGCCCCCGGTGATCCCTGGCAGAGAGATTTCTCTGAGCTGCCCAGACAGGGCGGATCCCGGGACCTGTGGGGACCAGGAGCCACATTTTGAGGCTGGCCAGAGGCATTGCCCTGCAGCACCGTCAAAGCAAGAGAGGTGACTCAAACCTCCTTGTAGGGAATTTGACCAAGGTTTGGAATTGCCATAGGTCTGTTGTCAGCTAGAGGTCCTCGCTTTCTGGCGGGGATTGTACAAGAGCTGAGCCGAGTCCGAGGAATAAAATGGGCCCTGCACCCGCCCTGGAGCCCCCAGAGTAGTGGGAAGGTGGAAAGGGTGAATCAAACTCTGCAGAGGGAAAAGGGTAAAATTTGTGAGGAGACTTCTTTGTGGTGGCCTCGAGCTCTTGTACTGGCTGTGCTAAGAACAAGGCTACAGCCGAGAGCTGAGACAAAGAGCAGTCTGTATGAATCAGTGTTTGGGAGGCCTTATCAAATGACCCTTTTTCCTCGAGACGTGGTGCTGGAAGGAGAAACAGAGCTAAAATCTTCTCTGCTGTTGTCGGGTAAAAGAGTGAATGACCTGGGGCGGTGCGTAACGTGTCCTGAGCCTCTCGCTTTAGATTCTCCAGGACGCCCCTTCCAGCCCGGAGACTCCGTCGACATCAAGCCGTGGGAGAGCGGAAGTTCCAGAAAGCTGGAAGGGACCCTTTCAGGTGCTGAAAACAACACGCAGCTCCAGGTCGAAGGAATCAACAGGTGGATCCGTTCCATGCGAGTCGAGTCAGCGCCGAGTTGGGAGTGGAGAACCGTCCTTGAGCCCGGGAAGCCTCTCCAGAGAAAACTGCAGAGAAGAACCAGGGACTGACATTTGAAAAGCAAGGAGGTGGGTTTTCGCCCGTGTCTGCGTTTGGTGTATGGATGCAGGCGACTTTCAGAGGTTGTTTCCACAGAGGGTTAAAGGCCAGAACGGGAGGGAACTTTTAGCCAGAGGGGTGGTAAGTAAGTCCTCCTTCTGCATGGGGTCAGGAAATCGGGTAGGAGAAATGTACAGCTCTTGGATAACAGGAGTTCCCACTCCCCTCAGCTCACTTACAAACTCTGCTTTTCTGGGGCTCCTAGAGTGTGCTCTGACAGGCTTCGCCCTGCCGAGGGTCCTTGGCGCAACATTCCTTTGCGCAGACGCCTAAAGCTCCTTCAGCACCGGGCAACTGCTGTTGCTTCCAGGGATGTAGGAAGCTTCTCTGTAGGAATGGAAAATCCCTGTGCCTCTGTTGTGGGTTACCTTAGGGAGTGAAAAATTAACTCCTGGGATTTATCCTCCTTTCTCCCCGCAGAGGGAGCAGTGGCTGTGGCAGAGGTGTTCTGTGCTGGCCAGAAGGAATCGGTTGGTGGCAGTGATCAGCCAGTGACAGGTTGTTTAACTGATGAGGGAATATTTGAACGGCTCTTTTTTTCTTCCCTTAGTAATAATTTTCTGTTAGGTCTTCCCAGAGCGAGTGCTGTAATTGGATTCAAGTGTACGGTCTTCTCCTTCCAGAGATCAAAGGCGCTCCTGTCCCCTCTCTGGATTTAGAAGACCTGAGAAACCTCTTTGGATCAGAGGTATCTGGAGACAGCATGTGGTGTTCTGTGTTGAACCAGACTGAATGAAGATCTGCTTCAAAGCTTGTCCTGAAGGAAGCAGCTATGGGTTGTTTGTGTCAATTCTGACCTCAGCCCCCAAGAAACGCCATGGGATGAGAAGCTCTGGTGATGGATGCGCCTGCAGCCCAGAAGCCAACGGTGTCCTGGGCTGCGTCCAAAGCAGTGGGACCGGCGAGGGAGGGGATTCCAGCCCTCTGCTCCGCTCTGGTGAGACCCCACCTGGAGCCCTGTGTTCAGCTCTGGAATCCCCAACGTGCCACTGACACAGACCTGTTAGAGCGAGTCCAGATGATGGATCTGAAAAATCATAGAGAATTCCCCCCCAGTCTGGATCTGTGCTTATGGCTTCTGGAGGTCCATGGTGCATCATTGCCTTACACAGATGCCTAGAGCTTCCTTGGACGCAGGGCAACTGCTGTTGCCGAAAGGGATGTAGGAAGCTTCTCTGTTTGCAAGAACTGAAAATCCTTGTGCTTCTGATGCTGGTGACCTTAGCGAGTGGAAAATGAACTGCTGGGATTTACTCTCTTTTGTCCCCACAGAGGGAGCAGTGGCTGTGGCAGAGATGTTCTGTGCAGTGGGACCGGCGAGGGAGGTGACTGCGGCCCTCTGCTCCGCTCCGGTGAGACCCCACCTGGAGCCCTGTGTTCAGCTCTGGAATCCCCAACATGCCAGTGACACAGACCTGTTAGAGCGAGTCTGGACGAGGGCTACAAAGATGATGCGAGGGCTGGAGCAGCTCTGCTGTGAGGACAGGCTGAGAGAGTCGGGGTTGTTCAGCCTGGAGGAGAGAAGGCTCTGGGGAGACCCTAGAGCAGCTTCCAGAACTGAAAGGGGCTCTGGGAAAGCTGGGGAGGGACTCTTTACAGGGGCGTGGAGTGACAGTACAAGGGGGGATGGCTGTAAATTGGAGGGGGGACGATTTCGATTAGGCAGTAGGAAGAAATTCTTGGTGCTTTGGGTGGTGAGGCCCTGGCCCCGGTTGCCCAGGGAAGTGGTGGGTGTCCCATCCCTGGAGGTGTTCAAGGCCAGGTTGGAAGGGGTTTCGAGCCACGTGATCCAGTGGGAGGTGTCCCTGCCCTCGGCAGGGCGTGGAACTGGATTGTTCTGTGTCGGTGACTTACTGAGTGGAAAATTAACTGCTGGGATTCATCCTCTTTTGTCCCCACAGAGGGAGCAGTGGCTGTGGCAGAGATGTTCTGTGCAGTGGGACCGGCGAGGGAGGTGACTGCGGCCCTCTGCTCCGCTCTGGTGAGACCCCACCTGGAGCCCTGTGTTCAGCTCTGGAATCCCCAACGTGCCACTGACACAGACCTGTTAGAGCGACTCAGTCTGCTCTCCCAGGCCGAGAGGGAGGCAATATTTGAGGGCACCTCATTTCCCGCCTGTGCCGGCAGGGCTCTCTCCGCCTGGGCACATCCGAGGGATTTGTCCAGTGTGTTTGGCAGAGGCCGAGCAGGGAGGCTGTTACCTTGACTCCGGCTCAGGGCAGAAAGAATTGCTGAGCGTGGTCTGGTTTTGAGAGAAAGTAATTTTGTCTGATTTTGAGATGTGGGACAGGCTCAATATCCAGGAGGTCACTGTAACTGACTTTGTCTCCCTTGTAAGTGAGCGTTCCCTGTTGCACTCCAGAAGATCTATTTAGGGTCACTGATTTCAGGCTAGGAAAGAAATAACGTTCCAAGTGCCTTCACTGTGAGAGGCTACAGACCTTTTGTGTTTCCAGCCCAGGGCTCTCCTGCTGTCTCCAGGAGTTGTGTGAACACTGCTGACCCAGTGGTCTTGCCCGGAGGGTGTGACAGTGGTTCCTTAGGCTGCACGTTTGTTGTGGGTGAAAGCATTCCCTAGTGTCCTTTCCCAGCTGGATCCACAGCGTGGGTCAGTGTGGAGAAGGAGAAAGAATGGCGATTAAAACTTCTTCCCTTAGTCCTTCCGTGCGTCCTGTCTCTTTGACATCAAAGCGGGAGGGGAGATGAACTTTCTTATGGATGTGATACCTTGGGCATGTTTTAACTCCATGGAATTTTTAATGGATTTGCTTTGTTGTTTAGTTTTCCTTTCAGAAACGTGTTTCCAAGGAAGTCTCTCAGGAGTCAAGGCTTGGCCAGTTCCAGGGATCGAGACAAAGCAAACATTAAAGAACAGCAGTGCCCGAGTACATTCTTGGTGTCCTTTCCTAGTAGCATTGCACTCCTCGTCCCCTGCTGTTACTCCTTACCTCCTCCCCCTACAGCTCCGTGGGGTCTCAGCATCTCCGCTGCTCTTCACGCACACAGAATCACACACAGAATCACCAGGTTTTATAACCAGCTGGGGAAGGGGCTGGAGAAGAGGTCTTAGGAGGAGCAGCTGAGAGAGCTGGGGTTGTTTAGCCTGGAGAAGAGGAGGCTGAGGGGAGACCTCATTGCTCTCTCCAACTACCTGAAAGGAGGTTGTAGAGAGGAGGGTGCTGGCCTCTTCTCCCAAGTGACGGGGGACAGGACGAGAGGGAATGGCCTCAAGCTCCGCCAGGGGAGATTTAGGCTGGACATTAGGAAAAAATTCTTCACAGAAAGGGTCATTGGGTGACGGAAGAAAATATGGGACAACACGCAGTGATCAATATGATCCAAGTGAAGCCATTTAATCGAAGTTCCCAACACATTTTATACCCTACTTGCTGAAGCAAGCCATTGTTTTACAAGCTGATTTGACAATTCTCCATTTGCAACAAGTAATCATTAGTTACAATACATTATTATGTTTTCCCATGAGAAATAGCTGTGTGAGCATTTCAGTCTACAAATTGATAGACTACAAAGTAACAAGTCAAGGACTACCGAGGAAAGCTTCCCCTGAGAAATGAGAGGCGTCTAGGGTAGAACGACTCTCTATTGTTGCAAAGAGAAACCTTGAAGAGAGTGTGTCATTTACAGCAGCTGCTGCTTCTGCAAAGTTAGCTTTAATTGTGGTGCAAAAGCTGTGAGGCCTTATGCTAAGGTGCCTTTGTTTCATTTAGCATAAGCTGCTCAGTGCTTGGGGTGCTCATTAAATGTCCTCTGGTTCGTAACCATCCATCAATTGGGCACTGGAACAGGCTGCCCAGGGAGGGGGTTGAGTCACCTTCCCTGGAGGTGTTTAAGGCACGGGTGGATGAGGTGCTAAGGGACATGGTTTAGTGTTTGATAGGAATGGTTGGACTCGATGATCCAGTGGGTCTCTTCCAACCTGGTTATTCTATAATTCTATGATTCTATGACTGGTACGTGAGGATGCCCCTGGAGCTCAGATGCTCGTGTGAGCAGAGAGACGCGAAGGGGGGGATTTTTTCCACTTCCCAGCCACTTGTGAGGGGCCTGGTTTGCGCGGTGCCCTTGCTGTGAAAAAGCCGGCAAGCACTCGCAGAGAGAGTATTATGGGAGCTCCGAGTGTTGAGGAGGCGACTCCAGGGAGCCGAGGGGTTGGTTAAATACAACGTGAGCCGGATTCCCCCTTGTCAGCTCGGTGGGAGCTGGTTCAATGGATCGCTTCTCACGCTTCGGATGCCCCTCAGCTGAGCTCTTGTCCTGCCGCACCCCCAGCGGAAGCGGGAGCAGCACAGCCTCCCTTCCCTCTAGAGAGCTGATGGACCTTGCAGGGAAGTGCCAGGCCATGAAGGCTGCCCCTTCCTCCTCTTCCCTTTCCTCTCAGCTCAGAACTAGGGACAAAATCCTTGGTTACCTGTGTGCGTTTGTGTGTGAGTGAAATCTCACGCCCGGGGCTGCACACGGGACCCAGCTTGTTCCCCTGTCCCAGGAGAACCTGCCTGTACACTGAGCCCCTTCCCGTTTCCAGGCTCACCCTGCGCCGTCCTCCTGCCTGTTTGGTTTGAGGACGGGGACGTTTATGTCTGTCCTTGCTGCGGAGGTGATGGATTGAAAGACCAGGCTCTAGGGTGTCAAGGTGCATCTGGCCCTGTGAAGGGGAAGGGATGACACCCATGTTCCCTCAGCCACTGCTCCTTACGCTCTATATTTTTCCCTTTCCAAAAAACCAGAGGCTTCTGGAACCATGCGCAACCCGCTTCACGTCACACGCCTGGGCTGCCTTCCCTCCTGCGTCCAGACCAGGACCCGCTGGTGGCTGCCAGTAGCCCAGCTCCACTCCGAGTGACCAGAGGCGGCGTGGGCCCCGTTTCTGGGACAGCTCTCAGGAATTGCCTCTCCTGCTCTGGACAACAGGGGAGGGTTTCGCATGCAAAACTGCAAAGGAACATACGTGGGCTTTAATTAAGAGGCTGCTTCTGTGACGGGAAAAGGCATTAGAAGCCACTGGCCCTAAGAGGGAGCAAAGCCCTCCCGTCTCCTGTGTAGCTGTGCCTGCTTGGAGGGCACCAGCATGTGAGCTTCGGTTCCGCACGAGGAAGGGGAGTGACGCAGCTGGAGGGATCTCAGTAACCACCTTACCAGGCCCTCTGGCTTTGCCAGGAAGGAGACGCCCACGTCGGAAAACGATGGCTCTCTCATACTCCCGCACTACCTGCAGGGGAAACAAAAGCTGGATGCGCTGCAAAGGGAGGGTTTCAGCAGGTGTGAGCTGCCGGAGTTACCTGTCCCTGTGTCCCTTTACCCCCGCAGAGGACCTGACACAGAACTGCTGGCTGGCCTTGTGTGTGAGCAGAGAAGGAGCAGCCACGAGACACCCAGGATTTGGGAGAGCAGCCCATGTTAGAGGGGCCTGGGCTTTCCCAGGATGAGGCCAGCGTTCTGCTTCCTCAGAGCCTGGCCAAACTCAAACATCCTGAGCTAAAATTTTGCGTGCTGGTTGTTTGCCTCCGAGGGAACCGTGTGTGCATGTGCTCACCCCTGTGAGATCCGAGGGATGACACTGACACCCTTGTTGAGAGCAAGATTCACGTGAAATTTCCCCAGAAGTGGGAACCAAAATATGCCTACTCGTAGCCACGCTAGAAATGTGAGAAAAGGGGGAAAAGAGGGCAAATCCATCGGTACCTGAGAGACCAAACTCTCTTAACATTTTACATTCAAAACCTATTTACCTGCTGCTGCAGTGCCACTCTCTCTGGGCTGGGTGTGCTGAAGGCGATGTTTGAAAGTGAACAGACCTGCAAGCTGTTCAGCAAAAGAGAAACCTAAGCCCTTGCCTGCTGATAATTCAGCAGGAGTATTTGAGAGGTAGCGGAAGATCCCTGTGCAGCCCTTTGTTGCAGCAATGTGCGAGGAAGGAAAGTCAAAATTAACGATGGGTTGAAGAAGTGTAAATAGAACCTTAGACCCAGAAAAAGCTTTATGCTCACGTCCAAAACGTGCCGAACCAGTGAGTTACGTCCACATCAGACACCGACTACTAAGCCTGGGGAGGCCCCATGACCATTCTCACCTTCATGCAGAACCAGACAGAAACGGGGAAGGTCATTATGATGAACAGGAAAGACAAGATGGTCAGAAGCCACTCACAGATGCCCAGACCTGGAGACTTTACTCCTAGGGAGAAATACAAAAGGACCGTGTTAGCAGAGGCCAGCTCCCAAAATACCGACAGCCTGACAAGCGCCCGGGCCCGTCAGCTTCAGTGTTGGCCTTTGCCTAAACCCGGCGCGTGTGAACCATTTGCTCTCCCTGGAGCTGGCTCAGGTGAGCAGGAGCTGCCAGGATGCACCGACAGGTTTCGTCCCCGCTTTACTGCCAGAAATGGAGCCGTGCTTCCCCGTGGGGCCTCGACTAGAGAGCAGCCTTCAGGCTGAAGACCTGCAGGCACCAAGCGGTGTCCAAGGGTTTGGAAGGAGCAATTTGTTGGCTGACCTGGGAGCCCAGAAGTCCGTCGGGAGAGGTGAGCTAAGGGCAAAGAGAAAGATGGCGAATAGGAAGTTGATTTCAACGTGCACAGCCTGAAGCGCCCTTCCCTGTCAGAGGATCTCAGGCCCTTTGGAACAGGAGTTCAGTCGCATCCCAGCTCCCTGATGCGGTGGGACCGAGCCGCTGGTGCTACTGAAATCTCCCTGCGCCCTCCAGCGGTCACACCGAGGCGTGGGGGCTGACTGGGGTGCTCGGGTCAAAATGACCTTCCCCATCTCCCCAAAGCCAGGACGGGGCGTCTTGACCTGGCTGACCTTTGTTGTGAGGGAAAACCTGCAGGTATGGCCTGGAAATAGATTCCTTCTGGGGTACCTAGACCCAGAGGGCGGACCAGCAGTGAAGTTAGCGTCCCTGCGCGTCTCCCACTTAGATCTTCTCGAGCTCTTCCCTTCTTGCCCCTTTGCCTTTGGAGCTCTCTGCAGAGCCAGCAGGTCTGGAGGGAGGTTCACATGCCAAGAACCTGCGTGATCACTCTAGCTCTACAGCACCAGGAGGCTGTGAGGCTGGCTGGGGTCTCCCGTGTCTCACCCCAAGGAAAACTGTGTCTGTGCCAGGCGGGTGCGATGGCACTCACCGTGCGGAGTTATTCTGTGGCCGTACAGGGTCAAAGAGCCCACAGCTTTCCAGCCCTTCCCCTTCCATAATCCATACCTCCCTCTTGCTGCTCACTGTCCAGCAATGCCATTGCCTCCGTTTCATTCTTTGAGGATTTACACTATTCTTTGCCTAAAACTAGTATATATACCCACTGCTTTTGTAAAGCGTGAGGCCTTTTTCTAGAAGGGCATCCAACTCAGCGCCGAATTGTAAACCAAAAATGTTATTGCCTTTGCCTCAAAGACTTGATCCTTTTCAAGGTTTTACCAGTGAATGAGTGTTTCCCACTTGGGACACAGGGGGGACTCCCCATGCCTGGGATTAGGGATGCAGGGAGCTCTGCGAGGGGCAAGGGGGCACGTAGGACAGAGCAAGGAGACCCCACGCCTGGAAGAAGGAGGTGAGGTCGCTGCTTATTACCGATAAAGAGGGTTTAACCCCAGCACAGCTGGAGAGGGGAGTACATGGCCATGATGGGCAAACCTCTCCCTCTACGTGACCTGGGCTTCCAATCCACCTTGGAGCTGGTGGCAAAAATGCCTGACGTTGTCAGAATCTGTCCTCAGGAGAAAGGCACGTTTATCCTCAAAGGTGAGGTTTTATTTCCGTAAAAGTGGAGGAGTTGTTTGGAACCTCGTACTGGTATGAAGCGATGCTCTAAAACCAGGAGGTGCAGAATGAATTGCCAGAGCTGTAGGTCATGTATCTCTGTCACTCTTTTTCTCATATAGCTCTGTTTAATTTTTTTGCCGTTGATGTTTTTTGCTGTGTCTTAATCTGCCTTTTTGTACCTTTCTCCTCCTTCCTCCTGGAAAATAACAGAGGCTTCCAGTTCTTTTTGTACATTTTGCACTCTGCTCTTGGTTTAGAAACTGCAGTAACGTTTCTATAGGAAGTTCAGTCTGTATCAAAGAACTTTTATCATTTTCCCAACAAAACTTGCAGCAGATGAGTTTCCTTTTGTGATCCTGTATCCAAGAATTGGACCCGCCTTTCTGCTTGGATCTGGATTTCTAGGGATGAGGGTGCAGGTTGGTTCTTGGCTGTTTCATCTGGTTCATTTCAGTTCACAAAGGGAGAGTAAAAGTTACCCTGTTGGAAATGCGATCTAGCGTGATTGGTTTTGAAAGACACGCCTGCTTCTGAAGAGGGTGGGGAGAATAGGAAAGAGGAGGACCTTTGCTTGTATAAAGCTTTCAGTAGTTTGCTGTCTTGGTAATCTCATAATTTATTTATTTCTTTCTTTCTTTGGTAGCCATTGCAGATGAGACCACCAAAGGTATTGCAAAACTGGTTGCCAGGCAGGAGGAAAGTGTTAAGTCACGAAAGAATGATGCTGTGAAGGCACGTGCTGCTTTTCCCTCTAGGAACACAAAGTGTCTCCCTCGCAGCCAGCGACTGGGAAGGCTGAGCTGCAGGATCTGCTGAGTTCCTCACCACTTCTGCTCAGGAACTTTGAGAGGGCCTATCGCAGACGCTTTGGCCGGCCGTTCCAGTATAGGCGATATGGATTTGTCTCTGTATTTCAAGTCCTTGAAAGTGTGTCCGATATCATTGTTGTTGAGCAGACAAAAGCAGGTTCCTTGCTGACCCTGAGGAAGTAGCTGGAAGGTGAGACAGCGAAGGAAGAGGTGCCGCACGGTGGGGCGCACAAAGAGGTGCCAGAAGGTGAGGGAGGGTATTATTTAACTGGAAGTATGTAGCTGCCAAGCAGCTGTGTTTCAAGTGATGTTGCTGCCTTTCCAGTAGCTGTCGTAGTCCTGGTTTCCCTAGGCTTTAGCGCAGAAGGGCTGCGAGGTACTGTAGAAGCAGCTGTTACAAGGGTGTTGTTGTGGTAGCAGAGAGCTTAACTGGAAGTTTTCTACGGTTTGCCACTGTTTTTCAGTGCGAGGTGAAAGAAGGGATGTTAAGGCCCTTTCTGAATGCGTGTATAGGACTGGAATTTCTAGTAATTCCAGGCAACAGGTAATAAAACTAGAAGGATCTCTGGCACGTCGGCTCCGCAGGCTGGTAAAGCCTTCCAGATGCGCTTTTTGAGGCTGAAGCACTAATCTGAAAGGCATAGCTATACTGCTTCTCTGAAGAAGAGCCTGTAGATATCCTCAGCGTTCCCCTAACAACTATGAGAGAAAGCAGAGGATTGCATAAGGTTCCTGCCAAATGCCTGACTTTTCTTAGCATCATTCTAGGAATTTATTTAGCCCTTGTCATGCTTGCAAGAGCAAGTGTGTTTTATTTTGCTTGAATTTATTAGTACGGCGAAGGATGCCTCTCAAGCAAATCCCCGTGACTGTGGGTGCTACAAGAGATGAGGAAAATGGCACTAGTACTTGTACGCTTTCATGGCCAGGTGTATTCTCCTTCTGCTTAATATGTAAATAAAGAATAACAACTAAACTCTCTTTACAGCTGCACCTGCAATTGAGATGCCTCCTTTGGAACCCATCCGTGATGCCAAGTGGTTTCACCTGCCGGCAGAAGAGAAGTCAGAGCCGGTGGAAGGACAAGCACTAGATATGAGTGATGTCCTCAAACAAGTAAGTGGCAGGATGAGTGATCTGTAGCTTTGTCATGTCTTCGTCCAGGGGGTGATAATTTTTTTCACTGCTTTTGTTTTTGCTTGGTTTGTATTGTTGATGCACTGTTGCTTCCAAAAAAAAATTGTACCTAGTTTAGATGAGGCTGGAGGTGACCAGAGTCATACTGACCTGATATATAACTCTATGTGCCCTCCAGCCTAGGTCTTTTTCTTGTCTCTTTCTGGTCTTGAGATCTCTGTTGGAGATCGTCCAAAGCCAGTAAAGCATAATCTTGTTCCCCAATAAGAGTGGAGACAATTCTTTTTGTGTTCTTAATAGCCTTCTTCTGAGAGTAGCTGTGTGGCATTTCCCCTGCTGCAGTAGCATGGGTTTAAGTGTCTAGCAGCTACGTGGCAGAGCTGAGGAATGGTCCTTGGAGACCTCAGTGCTGTCGTTGCCACTCTGCTCTTTGGTTGGACTTGAAAGTTTTGTTGCTGTTGTTGTGGTTTAGCAATGTATTTTTAGAAAGGGATGGAGAAGTACAGAGGCTCTGACCTGCCAGACCTGCTTGGGAGAATTTCTTTGTGCCCCCTCTATTTTTTTTTCCTCTTTTGAGCATCTTTAGGCCTTTGTTTTCTCAGGAAAGTTCTCCTGCTGCGAATTATTTCCTCTGCCAAGCTCATCTGGTGGTTCTACACAACTGTACAGTTGGAGTACCTAGACAGGGAAAGGGTTGCAGGGATTCTTTCTGAATTTGGTGTGCTGTTCACTTAATGAACTTGAAAGCTTAGGGCTACGAGTCGGACTTTCTGCGGTGTTTCAAGAAACATACCCTTTAGAAAACTTTGGCAGGCTCTTCTGATAAGACCTTGTCGTCTGGTGGGATGAAGTCCGTGGGGAATTTCCCTAGATCAAACAAAGTCTGCTTGTGGGAAGGGTAGAAAAGGGAGAGAGATGGTCCACGTAGCCCCATTTTTTTCTTGTTATGTGTCGCAAAGGGAATCTGTTTAAAGATTCTAGCAGGGCGAGTCTTGGAACGTGTTTGTACAACTCGTGTTTGCCATGAAGCACCAGTTTTGCTGGTTTGTTTTAAAAGTGCCCTAGAGAGGAGGAAAGTGAGCTGGAATGTGTTTGGGTAGGCAGTGAACCAAGATTTCAAGATGCTGCAAAGTCGAGGGGAAAGATGCGACCTGATTCCTGGCCTGCTGTAAGGTATGGAAGTATCTGGTGATGAGACGCCAATAGCGAAAGCGTTGTAAGGGACAAATGAGGGACAAGGGCCGAGTCAATCTGCTCGGCCCCGAGAAGGGTCAAATATATAGAGCTGCTGCTCTTGGCAGCTTTTTCTTGCCGTGCCGAGCAGAAGGAAAGTTGTCATCCACACCACTCTTGGCAGCTGCCACTCTGGCTTAAGGCAAGGAGTTAGCCAGTCTTACGAGCCGTGCCTCTTCTAGGGCTAGTTTTACAGTGTGTTCGGTTGTTTACCTTTTTCTTATAATTTTCTTGCTATTTTGTGAAGGTGTTTTTTAAGCAGACATTTCTACGTCTTTCAAAGAAGTGTCTGTTGTCTCTGCCAACGTGTGAACTACGTGATAAACATCACGTGTGCCCGTAACAGTCTGACACGAGGAGCTTTCATGGAGCAAACCTGTCCCTTGGCAATATCACTGTTGACTGGCACTTCTGGGAGGAAATCCATGAAATGTAAGGGGATTTTAGAGGTGCTGCTGCTGCTCAGGCAAGAATTCCCTCAGGTACTCTTTAACTCAAAAATGTTAACTGCCTGGTTAACTCAATGTTTTAGTCAAAGTTTTTAACAAAAAGAATTCAAGGGTGTTCTTCCTCGCTCAGTCTGCAGGAGAGACTCTAATCTGCTTTTTTAAGAAACGGTTCGAAGGGCTAGTATTGTCTCTCGGTTGACTGTAGCCGTGTAAGCAGTGGGGTGTGCTGGAAGACAAATTTCCTGTAAGTTGTCTGGTGTGTGATGCAGTGGTAACTCGTAGCATATTCACAATGAGTAAAACTGGAATAGTTTTGACTTCTGGACGCTGGAGGAGTGCTGTTTGTTGGCACAAACCGAATCTCTGGAGGCAGTGAAAGTAGCTGATGTCTGATTAAGGTTTCCATGCACGCTGGTTCAAGTGGAATAAAGTTTACAGCAGCTAAAGAATGATGCAAAATTGCAAGCTGTGCCAAGAACTGATGTACAAATTTGCCTAGAATGAGAAAAGAATAGGATTTGTAGCGTTTGTATGTTTTTATCTTTTGGGAAATAGCTCTGGTGTGTGTGAGATGCATTTGTGCCTTCTGTGTCTTGAATTGTTTTCAGCTAGTTTTTCTACTTCAGTCATGTGCTCTTTCATGGGGACAGAAGATAGAAACAGCATCTTTGGGGTAAAATCCAACAAGCAGGTGGGTTTTTTTGGTGTGAGTTTTTGATTTTTTTTTTTTCTCTTTATCAGTAGCCATTCAATATCTTTGTCTAAATACATAACGTGTCATCGGTTCCTCTTCTTTATTCCTTGAAGGAATATGAGGAAGGTATTTTTGTTGCACCCCTCTTTACACTGGAGGGAGGAAAGAGAGAAGGAAGGTGGAGGGTGTGAAAATAGGTGTTAGGATCCCAGGGACAGTTTTAATCCGAGTTTGCGCTATTTGTTGGGATTCTCTGATCTTCAGTAATTCATGGGTTCCCAGGAAAGCAGAACTACTTTTTTACCTTAATGCAGAGGCCAGTTATGTGTGTTCAGGGCGTAGCAAGACTTCTGAGCGCTACTTTCCTCTTGTCCCTTTGTAGTGTCAAGATTTAGATTTGAAGCTGTCAATCTTCAATCTGGCAACGACTCCAGAAATTCCCCCTGATGCTGTTCAGGACAGAAGCCTTTGCAGTTTCCCACCATTGGAGCGCTTGTGTTTGGTGGGAGTCTTTGTGGAATGTATAATCTCTCCTAGCCGGTTCTACATCCAAGCGTGCCACGCAGAAACATCCGATAAACTCCAGGATATGATGTTTGAGATGAGGTGAGGACGTGCTATGCTGATTCTGTGCTATTACCTGGGTATTTGCACTGAGGGAACAGGGCACCCGGCTGTTTGTTACCGTCACTACAGGCTTGACTTCTGGATGTGGAGATGCCAGTGCCGTACTAAATCACATAATCATAATGCTTCCCCATTCCTTTTATCTAGCAAGCAGTAAGTATCGCTAATAGTTTGGCTGTGTCCTAGACGGCCTTAAACTTTAAAAGCCTGGAAAAGTTGTGGAAAGGAACTTGAGGGTTCTGTATTGTTGACATTGCTATTGCTGATGTGCTTGGTTAAGGCTTTTACTTCCCTCTCCAGCACTTACCAAAAGCAGCAGGTAATAAGCGTTAGTCATATCTATATTTGAAAGCAAAACCCCATCAGTGGGTTTGTCTGTCAGGTACGTTGTGCGTTTGGGACTCTTCCACTACGCTGCAGTTGCTGTTAGTCGTGTGCCAAAGTAAATACTGGATGTCCGTGGGGCAACCGTGTGATCGCAGGCTGCAGACAGGTACTGTGTGTGTAAGCCAGGACTCCGGAACCTGGCTCGTAAGAAGCCCTGTGCCAAGTCAGGGTAATGTTAAAAGTGAACGACTAGAATGGCTGTATTTAGTCGCTGATTAGCGCCCATTAGTTAACTTTTTGTTGGACCCCAAGAATACAATTTAAATGTTAAAAGTTTAGGTTTGTGTATTTATTGTCACTTGGTTTAAGTAGAACAGAAACATAAACTATCTATTAGAACAACTCCTGAAAATCCGTCTCGTGGAGGCTTTGAGAAATGAGGATTCTTCTGAACCCTGAAGTGTATTTCTGTTTATCCATCTCCTGCGCCCTACCAAGCACAGTTTTTCATTGTGATCTCTGGCAGACACTGTTACTTGAGTAAACTTGTTTCTGATCGTTCTGTCATGCCTGAGTCTTCAGTACGTCCTGGACAGCTTTGCTGTGTAACGGTCTCAAAATGGTGGTACCGCGTTATCATCCACCGCGTGATCAATGACCAAGAAGCAGAGGTGTTCTACGCAGATTACGGAAACCTGGGAATCGTCCGAAGGTTTGCCTGGAAATGGTTCTCAGGATTAGCTGTTCCATCGCCTTCCCAGGGATGAGGGTGAGGCTGCTGGGCCTGTCACTCTCCAGGAAGACGTCCCACCACACGGGTTTCCTAGAAAGTGTCTATTTGGATTTTTTTTCCCCGTAGCAGTGCCTTGCAGGTACTTCCTTGCTTACATGTTAATGCGTGAGGTGACGTTAAGAACAAGATCTGCGGTGCAGATCACTCCAAGCCCTTTGCTTATCATCGCTGTGGGCTAAACCCTTTCCTCTTCCTTTATTCACTCTTGCCCCTTTCTGTCCCTTTCGAGCAAGCTCCCTAATCCTCTTCCCTGAGTTTTGTGAATGGAGGTAAACATCTCTTGAACAGACATCCTCCCAGTTGGGAGCATTTGTGGTGTCAGAGGTACTCGTTCTCCTCTGTAATTCAGTACCTTCCCCATATTTGCTTCTGCCCTCTCATTTGCCTCTATTCATGCCTGGCCATAGGCATTCTGTGTTTCAAAAGTGATTTTTCTCTGTCCATAACTTTCTTATCAAAAGAGGTTATGAGGAGAGGATGCTTGGGCAAGGGAAGGCGTAAGGGACCAGTTGTTATTGCTATTTCTGCTGTGCCCCTTCTCTGGCTACGGAGTGTTTTCCAAAGCTGCTGTCGGGCTTTATTCGTAAGCACAAAATGCGATATGTGCCTCTCTATTCCTAAGCTGATCTTAAAACCCAGAAGAGGAGGAAGTTCTGGCATTTGTCATCTCTTCCTGTGTGACGCAGCCACTAAGGACGATATCTACTTCCACGCTGTCTTGAGCAGTAGGGGATGTGCTGACATCTGTGGGAAGAAGGTTCCTTCCCAGGTCAGGAGGGAGGCGTGTGCTTCTGACAGGAAAGGCAGGGAAAGGATTGGTTGGGTGCCTGTAGTGGAGAGATCTTTACCTTGAAGCAAGTAGTTTTGTGAAGAGCAAAACCGGTATTCCCTGCTTCCCTGCAATTTACTGTTTTGGGGCTGTATCCCACGGTGTCTATGGTGACGGCTTTCTTTTTGGTTAAGGTGGAATTCGATGATACAGCAGAGATGTTCTGGTTTAGCAGAACAAACTCTTTTCATCCTGACTTCTAAGAGTGGATTAGAAGGTTTCGGTACGGATTTTTAAAGTGGATTAGCTTGTTAATATTGCCGAAAAGGAAAATAGATGTTCTGAACATGAGGCCAAGCTGGGATGGAATTGAGGAGTTGTATTTGTAACTTTTCTAAACATTGTTAAATCCGGTAGGTTTTGTTAGTCATAAGTTGAGGCCTCCGAGTCATCCAGACCATGAGAGCAAGTCCATTAGATGTTACTGTCTGGCTTCAAGTAGCGCTGCATAGAATCGTAGAATTGCCAGGTTGGATGGTAGAGTCCAACCATTCCTATCTGCCGCTAAACCGTGTCCCTGAGCGCCTTGTCTGCCTGTCTTTTAAACACCTCCAGGGACAGTGACTCAACCACCTCCCTGGGCAGCCTCTACCAGTGCCCGATGACCCTTTCTGTGAAATTTTTTTTGTCTGATATCCAGGCTGATGTCCATTTTTTCTGCTAGCCAGTGGCACGGGCAGTTGAGTGAGGAACAGGGTAGTTAAATAAATAATTTTGGCCTTTCCTGCTCTAGGCCCCGGAGATTGGTTGTGCCGTTAAACTGAATTATAGATATGGTCTTGGCTTACAAAGTCTCTTTCTTTGCTAGTGACATGTATAGTGCTGGACGGTGTAACCAGGGTAGATTGCATGTTGTGCCTTGAGCAGAGATTGAAGCTGTGAGCCAGCACAGAGAGCATTTATGATTTAGGCCCATCAGTGTTGCCTGAATGTCTCAGCTCCGTTTCAGCAAGAAGTCTGTGGATACGAAAACCTTTAGAAAGGTGCTGCAACAGTTTTGTATCTCAGCAGAAAGTCAGGCTTTGCAGCCCGGAGTGCTCGTATCTGTTGTTTCGTTTAGTAGATGCAGAATGCGTATTTTGGCAGGATTAAATCCAATAATTGTCTTTTTGCGTGTGCGTGTTCCATTTAGCGGGTAGGGGGCTATTGCTGGGTGATTTTATTGCTGGAGGGAGTTGATTTTCTTAGTAAGACAATTTCTCCAAGAATTCAGAGCTCACTTGTGGGTGGTGTGCTTCTTTGTAAAACCCATTAGAATTCTTTTTATTCTTTATGGTGGTGACAACTTACTTTTCTTGACTCAGCTGTTGGGGTTTTATTTGTTCGTAGGGATTTGAGGAAGTGAATCCTTCAGCCTTGTATCTTGAGCCCAGCAGAAAGCAGGAGAATGCTGAACCCGTGGAGCCACACCTTCGCTCGCAGCAGGAATCTTTGAACGTAAATAGTGACATAGCAAGCTCGAAGCTGGATGAGGATGAACTGTGGGAACAGGTGAGAGTTTGGCTGCGGTGTGACTATCGTTCAGTGGAATTGGCTCCAGGGATCAGTAGATGTGTTGGCTTAGTCCTATGCAGTGACTTGTGGAGTGGTTTTTTTTCCTTTGCTTTTATAAAAAGCAAGCAGAACCGTGACGTAACAACAATTACACGTGGACCATAAATACGTCCGTCGCTGCTTGACCTCTGATCCCTTTGCAGACGTCAGGGAGTCTGTGCTCAGTGAGTTCTCCAACCTTCCATACGCACCATCGTTTTTGAGTTAGAGGGAGAATGGACTCCAAGAACTCAGACCAGTACCAGATCCCTGAGATCAGTTTGACTTAGCAGTTTCCTAGTTTGCACCCCAGGAGCCAAGAGGTGGTGTGGTCTCCTCTAGTGTCTCTGGGGTTTGGCAAAGGATGTGTAATAACTCGGGGTGTCATTTACGTGTGGGAAAGGACCAGAAGAACTAGTGATGTCTTGTTTGCCTTAAGGGTCTCGCTCATTTTAAACTTCTCCGAAAGGAATCCATTTGCAGTCTTGGTTGTTACAGGGGTTAAAGTTGTACACGACTGGAGTTTTTTTTAAAAGTTAACTCTAAAAGCGACCGCTACCCAGGTCTGGATACTGCTGTACGCCTTTGATTTCAGAGCAGGTTGAAGAGAGGAGCCCTTTGCTATTATTTAATGGATGAAAAAGAATGATGAACAGAGGGGTTAAGCAGGGAGTAAAATCCAGGTCTTGGGCGCAGTCTAGCACGGTACCGTTAGAAACACCAGGGGTATTGTTTTACAGGTCACTCTCTCTACTTTTGTGTGATTTAAATTGTAGTTTTTTCATGACACATTTTACTACTGACGCCAAGTAACTGTCAGCTGTTGAAGTGTTCAGCAGTGGGCCGGCTCCAGGGCTGTTTTTCTGACATTCCTCTGAAACGTAAAAACGTAAGAGTTACTGTAGTGTCGGTAACTTGTAAAGCGGTCATTTTAGACAGGTTTTATTTTAGCCAACTGTGTGTCTGGGCTAGGGAAACTATAAGCTGCACGTGTTGGATATTGGTGGGCTTGCACTGTCAATACATCATCTGAACTGAAGGTCCCAAACATCGTCTTTATGTGGGAGAAATGAATGTGACCGAGACTCTGCAAATCTGAGTTTATTGTGATTTTTATGGTAAAATCTGGTTAAGTGCAGCAAGATCCATGTGTGTAAACGTCAGACAGAGCTGGCAATTTGGAGACTAGAGGAATGTTAAGTGCCTTCAGGTTTTCTTCTGTTTTGAAGGGTCTTAGAATCCTTTTCCAGGAACAGTAATCCTCTCTTTTCTGCTATTCTGTTTAGTTGCTCGAAACGATTCCTCTCCTCCTCGGTGCATCACCGATGTCACCATCAGTATCAACTCTAATAATTGCTCAAAGTGTTTAGAACTGGGATGAAATACGTCTGACTCTTGGTACTGCTCGGCTAGCGTTTTCTGGGAACTCCTCTTTGGCAGTGGGGAACTCCCTTTGTGTTGTCCAATCCTAGATTTGCCTTGTCAGGATTAACTCGACCCCCTCCTCTGCCCTTAAGTGCGAAATGGCTGGACGCTGAGTTGTCTCAGCTGTGCTGTGTGAAGGCACTTCTCCATGGTGAAATTCCTCAGAAGGCAGCAAGCAATAACCAGAAAAGATTGCTCAGATAAAACTGTCCTTTCCAGGTGGTAAGTTTTCCTGTGGAGTACAGAAATGAAAGTGGGAGTCAGTAGCTTTCCTTGCTTTGTCCGTCTCCTTGGCAGTGGCACCTCTCTGCTGAGGAGGAGTTAGAGGGGGATGTGTGGCCAGCTTTGGATGAAGCCAGTGTCCAAAGCACAACGGACCGAGACCCTGAACCTGCACAGGAGGATACAAAAGAAAGTCCTCCAGAGCTCATCGCAGAAGCTAAGGTGAGAGCCCTGAGCAGAGCTATTGCAGTTGAGGAGGGTTATTCTTGGTTTTAGGTTGTGTGAATTGCTTTGACCTGTGGTTTTTGTTTTGTTTTTTTTAAAGCGTCTGGCATGGCCTCGGGGCTGTGTTTTCCTCCTTGCTGTTGTTTCTGGGTGCTCGACTAGTGCTCTGCTGGTGCATTGAGGTGTGGTGGGAAGCAGACTACTCTTCTTTCTCTTTCATGCACAGTCCTGAGGGTTACTGGGAGTCATTGTGGGGTTTTCCTGGATCACTCAGAGGTCCCCCCTGGGTTAGGGGGATGGGTTTGAGAGGGTGGCATTTTGGGCTGTGCTTTGAGGCATTGTGTGGCACCAGTAACACAACTTTACTGCTTAAATAGTGGTTAATGATAATGGTAATGAGTCTGGCCGGGCCTGCAGCATGGCCTTTGGCCTGCGCTCTCCTTTGGGTTCAGCAGGGAGCCGGTGTCACTCAGGGTTTGTCGAGTCACAGAAGGTGTTATAGAGCTGGAAATGGGAGTGTGCCTGCAAGGTTTTGGATAACCGCAGCTCCTTACCCATCTGGAGATTGAGAGTGACTGAGACAAAGCGCTTTGTAGAAGGACGAGGGGGAAGTTGGCTCTCAGATAGTCTAAAGCAGAGCTGGAAGAACTGGTGGCGCTGGGAGATGTTACCTGAAGGGGATGGAGGGAAAGCAAGCTGGAAAGGGACCTTGAGAGAACGAGAGAGGAGGGAAAACCTCTCCTAGGAAGCGTGGGGAGAAAGTACAGTGAGGTGAGATGAGAAGTAGGCAGATGAGCAGATAGCAATAGGGTCCTTGTGAGCTGACTTAAGTACTTCCCCACAAGTATTAAACGGCGAGTTCCAAAGCATAGGGATTTGCTAACTGGAGCAGAGAAGGCCTGGCTACTCCCTGCTCCTCAAACACTCTCTAGGGTACCTGCTCTCATCTGCCTCTTGTGTGCTAACAGACATTTTTAGCGTCCACCCTTGCACCCTGTCTGTTTCTGCTTTGCTGTGGAGCGGCAGTGATGCTGCCTGTCCCAGTGAGGATAGCATGGGTGGCAAGAGGAGGTGATAGTCATCTTTTACATCTGTTTGGTTCTTTTTTTTTTTTTTTAAACTCTTGTCCTAGCAGTTTTTATTTTTACTGCATGTCAGGTGGGGATTTTACAGTGGGCTGGTGGGTATCGAGCAGAGTCCGGTTGGTTAATTGGATTCACCTCTCACCCAAGTTATTCTGTATGGGTGTCCTATCAGCGCAGAATTTCTGCTGCCCAGCCGTGTAGCTCTCCGTGCTGCTTCAGGAGCACCTTGTGGTCCCCTGGGGAGGCCAGTTTATGTTGTTTAAATCCTTTTTTTTTTGTGAAAACAATTGTTTTTTTGTGGGCTAATCCTCTGAACACACTTCCACCAAAGTGTGAAGCACCTTTGAATGGCGATTCACCCCTTGTGAGGATGGATGGCTCTCTTCTGCTGCCTTGACAACAGAAGAAGCCTAGAGAGCAAGTACCGGATTTTTGAACAGCCGTACTTGGGCAAGGGGAATAGTTGCTTGTCTGTTGTTTCGCTATTTTTCTTGTCCGGGCTGCGTTAACAAATACAAATGTTGGCTGTATTACCTGTCTGTGGCCGAAAGGTGGGTAATCGTCCCTGGAACTTGCTTAATTTGAGCAAAAATGCAGAGCCACGGCCTCTGACTCTGTTCCCGCTCCCTTGCAGAAACTCCCTCTGCTGCCATAATTTGTTCTGCGTGGGGCTGCCGAGAGGTGAGCCAGCTGTTCGCTCTTTGCTAAGACATGGTGATTTGTATCTTGTGCTAATGTGTCCCTCTTTCCAGCTTGCTGTGCAGGAGAGCTGCCCTTTGGCCAAAGTTGTTAGTAATTACTGGTGTTTTGTTTTTAAATTATCCAGTTGCTCTCCTTCCAATTGAGAGAGGATACAGACCAGGGCAGCCGATGAAGCGAATGTACTAATCGTGCCTTCTCATGAGTTTTTGATATACCTTTGCAGACACTTCCCTCTCTTGAAGAGTCCTCAATACCAGTTGTCTTCTTCAAGTCGGTGGAAGACATTTATACCTGCTCCAGGCAACCAAGAGGAATGAGCCAAGATGACCCTGATCGGACAGAAAGATTTCCCAACGAGGCCCAACGTCTTGCTCTGCATCCCGCTGTTCTACTTATGGCAGCGCCATTTATGCTGGACGACCATAACAGTACGAATAGATTTGTCAGTAAACTTTGAACACAGCAGAAAACTGAGCAGCCTGTAACTGTGCTGCGACTCTTGCAGTCGCTGTTGGGCACCTTGGGACTAGTGCTGCTGTTTTGCTAGAACAGGTGGAAACGTTGGTGTTCCTGTGGGGTGGAGATACGACGATAGTAAATAACCAGGTGCAATGCATCGGTTTGGTCTTTCGTGGGAACAAGTGCATTGAGGGTTATTTCTCTGATTTTTGCTGTCTTTTCTAGACTTCAGGCTGTTTTCGTGCAGAAGTCTGTTTCTCCATGCTAGCCCGTGTTCATTTCATACTGAATCTCTGACTGCCAGAGGTAAGGGACAAAAGCAGTTTTTTAACTTTGTAAGGTCCCTGTGTGGGTGTTCGTCTTCCAAATGATGAAAGGATCCACCAACCTGTATGAGCTTTGCCCATTTTACAAGGCCAGTTGACTTGCCAAAGGCGGCGCCTGTTGTTTGTGCCTTGGAACGGATCTGTCTGCGCTCTCTGTGGAGTGGAGGCCCGGTTCTCTGGGCAGGAGCTACTCAATTCACATGTGACTTCCCCCCTCGGGGAAACGGATGGGAAATCAGATGTGAATTGAGTAGCAGCACTGGGAGGAGAGGGAGAGAGGCTCTCAGATTATACTGCGTTGGGCTCACCGAAGAGATGTGCAGTAGAAAGCCCTCTCGCCATGACCCGGTAAGGTCTAGGCAAAAGGGACATCAGTCTAAAGTGGAGCTCTGAGAGTTGCCATTGTTGATGCCGTCTTTCTTTTCTGTGTTCCTCCTTATGCAGGGAAAGAGGAAGTGAGGAACAGACTTGCCCAGAAGTGCCGAGGTTGGCCTGTGCGGTGCCAGCGGGCTGTGTGACCAAGCGCCGTCTCTGAAACTGCTTGTCCCTCCTGTCACGCTAGCTGCCTTGTTCCCAGCTGCTCGCTTAGCCACTTGCGGTTCCTACTTGCAGTGGTTCCCCAGCCTGAGAAAGAACTTGAGAAGAGGGGAAGAAGGCTGAGCAACTGCCAAGGAAGGCTGCCTGGAGTAGCAAAAGCCAGCGGTATGACCACGCTGTTATTTTCTTTGTTCAGAAGTGTTTAATGTTTCAGGAAAACAGTTTGATTTGGTACTGATTTATTGCTCTTGGTTGTTGTTCTGAAGCACTGCGTTAGAGTGTGACGTTGTGCTATATATCTTCTAAGTTTAGGAGAGGGAAGTGGACTACCTATCCCTCACTCCCTCAGTGCACAAGCAGTTTTGACGTTGTGTGGGGAAATGTTTTTTTGATTTTTGACTTCACGGATGCTCCACACGCTCCTTGCTCTTAGGAGAGGTGGTTGTATCCCAGCTGTGGCCTCAGTCCGTGGTGATGCTGAGAACTTGCCAAAGGAAATCTCCTTCCCCGAGAGAAGGATGCTCTGAATTGTTGATGGATCGGGATGCCACACCTACGAAGCATCGGGAATCCCGTGGTACAGATATTGAATGAGATCTATAAAGAATCCAGTAAGAAAAGGCTTGAAGCTTGACATTGGCCGTGTTTTTGTAGCTCTTTGCCTGTGGCAAGAAATCCTCTTGGGCCTGAGTTTATTAATGCAGAGAAAAGTTGTGGGAAGAGATGCGCCCTGGCTGCGAATGCTGACATTCAGCTGCTTTGCTGCTGCCTGGACTGTTCTTCAGGGCTTCAGGGGCCGCTCTGCCCACCCCGAAATGTGCCAGAGGTGTGTTTTGCTGCTGAGCCCCAAGAAAGGCTCAAGGTGGGATTTAACACGAACGCTGAAACAGTTAAAAGCCCAGCATAAGAAGTTTATTGATGGTCTGAGACGATCTTTAAAGCTGTCTTTCAACCCAAACTCTTTCAGGATGTTGTGACTATTTTGTTTTGATTTCAGCATTTGGGGGTGGATTTGGATGTGTGAAAGGGCTAAAAAAAAAAAAAGGCAGAGAGAATCTGGGGCTTCTTGGGAGGGGAAGCTAGTGAAGGAGATGGGAGCAGAGAGGTGGGGAGCTATGGCTTGAGCAGGCAGGGGCTGTACAACCCTGTGGGGAGGTTTCTGGCTTCAGACTGGGGGCTTGTCTCACACGTTTGTCGTCCAGCGAAGGGAGCGGATGAAAGGGAGCTGAGCTTGCTCGGAGCACCGGGCGATGGGGTGTTTGTCCCAACAGCACCCTTTCTGCTGCAGCACGTGGGACCTGGGGCTGGGCTGGGGTGTCCGAAGGAGACCCCCGTGTCCTCCCCTGCTTGTCCCCACTGCTGCCGTGTCCCTGCTGGGCTCCACAGCTCGGCTCCCTGCAGCATAGAACTCTTCTTCTGTGGGGGATGAGGAGCTGCAAAGACTGCTGGGTGGGCAGCAGCCCTGTTCCCAGCTGGGGTTGCCTCCATCCCCGTGCCCTGCCTGGGATGGAGTGGGTCCTGCAGCTGCCTGGAAGTGTTGCTGGGGGCTTTTGGGGACGGCTTCCGCTGCGGCTCAGCATGGGATGTCCCGGGAAATTGGGAACGGGGAGATTCTGTCAGGGTCTGGAAGACAGGGTGCGTGGACACCAGGGGCTTCTATGTGCAGCAAGGGAGCAGCCAGCAAGTATTAAGCAGCGTCGGGACATTGCCTGTGACTTGGGAGCACCCTAACCTGCCAGTCTGGGAGGGAGGAAGCATATTCTGGGCTGTTAGCACTGCACATCACTCTTCTTGCACACTCCTGGGTACCTGTTGGAGGCGGGCGCAGGGCTCTGCTGTGCTCCCATGTACCTTTGCTGGTGCTTCGCTTGTCAGGATAGCATGTTTTCCTACAAGCTTTTGCCATTCACGTGTCTGCGAGTGCTTGAATAGTTTTCCACGCCCTTTCAATCAAGAGAAAAGGTGCATCTCAGAGCATCTCAGCTCACATTTCTCATGCCTGGCAGGTCCCTGTTTGTACATTTGTTCCTTAAGGCACTGGAACAAGAGAAAGGTGCCTCAGGGGACTGTAAAGTGACTGTGACCCCTCTGGAGATGAAACCCCCTCTGGGACCCCCAGGACCCCTCTAGGACCCCTCTTGGGTCCTGGGGGGGTCATAGAAGTATCCTGGGGTGTTCTAGAGGAGTCTTAGGGGTCCCTAGAGGAGTCCTGGAGGTCTTTACATGGATTCTGGGGGTCACTAGAGGGGTCCTGGTTGTCCCTTGAGGGGTCCTGCTGGGATCTAGAGGGGATCTGGGGGTTCTTCGAGGGATTCGGGGGCCCTGGTGGGCCCTAGAGTGGTTCTGGGGTCCCTAAAGAAATTCTGCAGGTCCCTAGAGGGGCCCTGGGGGGGGTCTTAGAAGGATCCTAGGGGATTCTAGAGGGGTCTTGGGGAATCCCTAGAGGGTTCCTGGGGGTCCTTAAAGGGGTTCTGGGGGTCCCTAGAGGGGTGCTGGTTGTCCCTGGAGTGGTCCTGTGAGGATCTCGAGGGGACTTGGGGCTTCTTAGAAGGATTTAGTGAGTCCTGGGAGTCCCTAGATTGGTCCTGGAGGGTCTAGAGAGATCCTGTGGGTCCCTAGAGGGGCCTTGGGGCCTCTTAGAGGGATTCAGGGTATCCTGCGGGGGCCTAGAGGGCTTCTGGGTGTCTGTAAAGGGGTTCTGGGGGTTCTAGAGGGATGCTCGGGGGTTCTAGAGGAGTCCTGGGGTCCCTAGAGGGGCCTTTGGGGGTTCTTCGAGGGATTCGGGGAGTTCTGGGGAGCCCTAGAGGGTTCTGCAGGGCTCTCGAGGGGTTTTGAGGAGTCTTAGAGTTATTCGGGGTGTCCTGGGGACCCCTAGAGTCGTCACGAGGATTCTAGAGGGGTCCTGTGCATCCTTAGATGGTTTCTAGGGGTCCTTAAAGGAGTTCTGGGGGTCCTCGAGGGGTCCTGGGGAGAGTGAGATGATGCAGGGAGATGGTTAAGAAAAGGTTTAATAAGAGGACACACAGAAGCCCTCTAGAGCCCCCAGGACCCCTCTATGACCCCCAAAACCCCTATAGGGAAGCCGAGGACCCCTCTAGGGACCCCCTAGGCTCCCTCTAGGACCCCTTCGAGCCCCTCTAGGAACCCCTAGAATCCCTGTGGGGATCCCAGGACCCCTCTGGAGTCCCCCAGGACCCCGTTAGGACCTCCTAGAACACCCCGGGGACCCAGAACCCCTCTAGGGCTCAACAGAACCCCTTTAGGGAACTCCAGGCCGCCTCTCGAGCTCCCCTGCAACAAGGTGGGGATCAAAGGGGAAAAGAGCGCCCCCCCAGCTCAGTGCCGCCGCCGTGTGGCCGCATCGCGGTACTGCAGGAAGGGCTGCAAGAGGGTTTTTTTTTCTTTCTAAGTTTAGGATAGAACCACCTAGAAGTTTCTAGACCCAAACAGCACATGCGCGTTACGCCTTAAAATCGCTTTATAAGGAGGTGTGGAAAGGGATTTTCCCACTGCGCATGCGACCTCCAAATCGGGCGAAGCAGTGACCGCGTGGACTGCCAGGGCCTCAGACGCTTCTTGGTATTTTTCTTTAAAAATGTTGGTGTTAGTCCCCATCGTTTATACCCTTAGCGTTATAGCATTGATTCTCGTGTTTTGCCTTTGTATACGTGTATTTTTTCCTCATGAATGTCCGCAATGTAAACTATTGTGTTGTCGTGCTGACTCGCCGGAGGCATCAGAGGCGGGCCCGGAGGCACCGACGGTCAACGAATCGGAGGTTTAAAACTGTTTTATAAGATGTTGAAGCTTTGTCGAGTTGATTAGTTTTAGGATAAGATGTTACGGTTTTGTAGGCTTAAGTAGTTTTTAAGATAAGACTTGTGGGTTTGTAAGATGTTTATATTTGTTAAGGTTGTAATATTTGTTAAGGATATTGTCAAGAAGATGCTTGTGATTGTAAAATTTGCTGGACGTTTTGTTTGTTGTTGTATTGCGCATTCTTCTGGCCTTTTTCTCTCTCTGTCCTTCTGTCTTTCACACCGCCATGAAGCCAGCGATGTTGAGCCACGGGGCGGTGTAAGGGGCCGTAACCGTTGAACTGCTTTGGCTCAACATCGCTGCCAACGCCCCCACGATCTCGTAAGGGATCTTTATTGCAATGAAGAGCCGATCTCGTGAGCGCTGCCAAACTGTCCCCAACGGAAAAACCATGACATCCACCCGAAGTGCGCTTACCGAGTGGCACCTGGGCATTCCTGAAAATGGTTGGACTATTCGGGGAAACCGTGGACTGGGGCGATAAATGGGGGAGCCTCTGGCTTCTTCGTTGCTCGGTGGGCTCGGGGTGCTCGACTTCGTCATTGCTCGGTGGGCTCAGGGTGCTTGACTTCCCCATTGCTCGGCAGGCTCGGGGTGCTGGACTCCTTCATTGCTTGCTTCTTCGTTGCTGGTGGACTCGACCTCGTGTGTGTTGCTGTGTGTGCCTTCGCCGGGCTTCCTGGAGCTTGGAACATCATCATCACCCCGTGGCTGTGTCTTCATCATCACCTGCACCGAGACCGATCCAACGGGACATCGCTGGATTCGTGGTGGTGGTAATTAGCCGCATCTCTACCGTCTTCTTGCTTAGGGGTTCTAACTTTTCCTTTCTTTTCCTCTCTGTCCTGTCGCTGTTGTCAGTTGTTAAAATAAAGCTCACAAGATTGTACGGCACCTGACCTCGTTTGTGCCTTAATCTTGGTCTCTTGGGATCGTTTAAGAACCCTCCCTGATATTGGATCGGGACGCATCTCCGAGTGTCTTGTCTGCTCCTTAAACCTTTTCTCTCTCCTTCTCTTCCTGTATCTTTCCCACCACCGATCACACTTTCTATTACCCATGATATACACACACAACAAGAAAAGTGCCTGCAGAACTAACCGCACAAGAAATTTGGGATAAAATCTTTTCTTAACGATCTCCCTGCGTAATCTCACTCTGTCCTGCGTGTCCGTGAAGGGTAAGGGCTGTGATCCAGCTCCCGGGCTCTGGCGTGGATGGACTGGGCGAGGTCTAGAGCCCCCCAGGACCCCTTTAGGACTCCTCAGGACCCCTCTAGGGGCCCCGTAGGACCTCTCCAGGGCCCCTCTAGCGACCCCTATAGAGCCCTCTAGGGCCCCCACGGGGTCCCCCAGAATCCCTCACGAGCCCCGAAGGACCCCTCTTGGGACAACCAGGACCCCTCTAGAGACACCCAGGATCCCTCTAAAGCCACCAGCACCCACAGGACGTCTAAACAGCCACCCAGGACCCATTTAGTGATGTCAAGAACCCCTCTAGGGACCACCAGGACACCTCTAGCACCTCCAGGACCCCTTTACAGACCCCCAAGATGCCTCTCGACTCTCCAGGATGACTCTAGGTCTCCCCAGGACCCCCTGAATCATTCTAAGACCTTCCTAGAGCCTTATGGGACCCCGCTAGAACCATGCAGCAGGCCCCTAGGGGCCCCCAGGACCCCTCTAGGACCCCCAGAACTCCTTTAAGGACGCCTAGAAATCATCTAGGGATGCATAGGACCCCTCCAGAACCCCCGTGATGACTCTAGGGGTCCCCAGAACCGCCCAAATAACTCTAAGGCTCCTCGAGACCCCTCTAGAGCCCCTCGAGGGACCCCAGGACTCCTCTAGAACCCCCGAGCATCCCTCTAGAACCCCCAGAAGCCCTCTAGGCCCCCGCAGGATACCCTGAATCCTTCTAAGAAGCCCCAAGTCCCCTCGAGATCCTCACAGGACCACTCCAGGGACAACCAGCACCCCTCTAGGGACCCCCAGAACCCCTTTAAGGACCCCCAGGAACCCTCTAGGGATTCCCCAAGACCCCTCTGGAATCCCCTAGGATCCTTCTAAGACCCCCCCCAGGGCCCCTCTAGGAACCTGCAGGATTTCTTTAGGGATCCCAGAACCCCTCTAGGGCCCCCCAGGGCCCCCCTGAATCCCTCTAGGAACCCCCAAATCCCCTCTAGATCCCCGCAGGACCCCTCAAGGGACAACCAAGACCCATGTAGTGACCCCCAGAACCCATGTAAAGATCCCCAGGACCCCTCTAGGGACCCCCAAGACTCCTCTAGAACACCCCGGGATACTTCTATGACCTTCCCCGGACCCTAGAGGGGTCCTGGTGAGGGGGGGAGTTGTGTCTCCAGAGGGGTCCTGGCCTTCCCTATAAGGATCCTGGGGTCCCTACACGGGTTATGGGGGGTCCTAGAGAGGCCCTGGGGGAGGGGGGGGCCTAGAGGATTCCTGGGCTTCCCTGTGGGCTTTTGGGGGTCCTGAAGGGGTCCTGGGGGGCCCCAGAGGGGTCCTGGTGTCCCTCGAGGGATTTGGGGGATCCTAGAGGGGACCTGAGGAGTTGCTAGAGGGGTTCTGGGGTCTCTAGAGGGTTCTGAGGGGTCATAGAGAGGGCTTGGGCAGCTCCAGAGGGGTCCTGGGATTCCCTATAGGGGTCTTTGCATCCTTAGAGTGCTTCTGGGGAGACATAGAGAGGGCTTGGGCAGCTCCAGGGGAGTTCTGGGCTTCACTCTAGGTGTTTTGGGGGTTCTAGAGGGGTCCTGGAGTCCCTAGAGGGGGCCCTGTAAACCCCACCAGCACCTTGACCCCCCACGACTCTCTTCCCCCTCCAGCCCCCCAGTTCCCCCCAACACCCTTAGGGCTTCGCCCTAGCCCCGCCCCCAGGCCCCGCCGCAGCCAATGGGAGGGGCCCGTCCCCGCCGCAGCCAATGGGAGGGGCCCGTCCCCGCCGCAGCCAATGGGAGGGGCCCGTCCCCGCCCCAGCCAATGGGAGGGGCCCGTCCCCGCCGCAGCCAATGGGAGGGGCCCGTCCCCGCCCCAGCCAATCGGAGCCGCGTCCGCGCGGGTCCAACCGCCGTCGGGGCTGCGGGAGCTCCAACCGCATCGCGGAGGTTCGGGCGGCAGCGGGTCTGGGGGAGGCAGCGAGCGGCGGGTCCGGGGGAGGCGGGGAGGGGCGCGGAGAGGGGGAGAGAGGGAGGGGAGGGAAGGGGAGAGAGAGGAGAAGGGGCAGGGGAGGAGAATGGGGGGAGAGGGGGGAGGAGGAAAGGGGAGTGGCCTCACGTGCCTCCCAGGACCCATCTAGGACCCCCAGGACCCCTCTAGGGACCCCCCAGGACCTCTCCACGACCCCCAGGATCCCTCTGGAGCCCCCCAGGCCCCTTCTAGGACCCCCCCCGGCCCCGTCTCGGGACCCCCAGGACCCCTCTAGGGACCACTAGGATGCCTCTATGTCCTTCAGGACCCCTCTAGAGCCCCCCAGGACCCCGCTAGGACTCCTCAGGACCCCTCTAGGAACCCCCTGAAGGACCTCTCCACCACCTCCAGGGCCCCCCTAGGGATCCCTAGGAGCCCCCTAGAGCCTCGGGACCCATTTAGTGATGCCAAGGACCCCTCTAGGGACCCACAGAACCCCTATAGAACCCCAAAAACCCCTGCAGGACCCCCCAGGACCCGTCTGGGGTTCCCGCCTGGGGGAATTGGGGTGGGAAAAAGGGAGAAGGAGCAGCTTGTGGAAGAGACTCTTGCAGCCCTTCCTGCAGTACCGCGATGCGGCCACACGGCGGCGGCACTGAGCTGGGGGGGCGCTCTTTTCCCCTTTGATCCCCACCTTGTTGCAGGGGAGCTCGAGAGGCGGCCTGGAGTTCCCTAAAGGGGTTCTGTTGAGCCCTAGAGGGGTTCTGGGTCCCCGGGGTGTTCTAGGAGGTCCTAACGGGGTCCTGGGGGACTCCAGAGGGGTCCTGGGGTCCCTAGAGGGGTTCTGGGGTGTCCTATGGGTGTCTTGCGGGGGTGCCTAGAGGATTCTGGAAGTTCCCTCTAGGGGTTTGGGGGTCCCAAAGGGGTCCTGGGGGTCTCCAGAGGGGTTCTGCTGTTCCTAGAGGGATTCGTGGGGTCCTAGAGGAGCTGTGCAGAGGGAAAGAAAGGGAGAGGAGGAGGGAAGAGAGGGAGAGCAGGGTGGGAGGGAGAGAGGGGAGAGGGAGAGGAGGGATGGGAGAGAGAGAGAAAGAGGGGAGAGGGAAGGGGCAGGAGAAGGGGGGCAGAGGGAGAGGCCGGGCCAGAGGAGGCCTCAGTGCTGAGGGTGCTGAGGATCAGCCCAGGGCCCTGGCAGCCAGGCTGCAGCCCAGTCCCGTTGCTGCCTGCGCTGACGCCCTCGCCTGCGTCCCACGTGCAGTTGATGCTCGAGGCGACCCTTCCGCTCGAGGCGATTCCCGAAGCGATTCTCGAGGCGATTCCTGAGGCGATTCCCGAGGCGATTCCCAAGGCGATCCCTGCAGTGATCCCCGCGGCGCTGCTGCAGCCGCTCCCGGCGATCCCCGAGGCCCAGCAGAGCTCAGCCCCGGGCTCAGCCCCATCAGCCGCAGCTCCAGCGCGATGTGGTGCGGCGCAGCCGGTGAGCGGGGAGCGGTGGCAGAGGGGGGTGCGGGGAGCCGAGGGGCTCTGGAGGCCGGGGGCACAGAGCTCGGCAGCCTCTAACTGGTGCGTTAGACGGGGGGCAGAGCTACGAGCGAGTTGGGCTTTGGATGGCACGAGCGCTGGGAGTCCCGCTCGTCTGCGAGGGGGGATGTGGCAAAGCGCCGGCTTGGCTGCCTCGGGAGGGCTCTCCTCTGGGCTCTTGCGTAGCTGTCAGACAATATTGATGCATGTGAGTGCAGGTAAACGAGGATCCAAAATGCAGAGGAGCCAAACGACCGCTCGGCCAGATCGCTACATTCCCAGCCGTCGCGCTCTGAGGATGGAGGTGGCCAAGTTCCTCCTGAGCCAAGAGCAGGACCCTGCCTTGGTGTCACCCACCAAGAAGGTGAGCGTGTTGCTGAGTTGCAGGGACTGCGCTGCTCCCTCCCAAACGCCCTCGCGGCCTTTCCCAGGGAAGCAAACTGTAAGTTGTGTCGCGTGGTTGCGTGAGGCTGACAGCCCCGAGCGCCGCTGCCTCCAGCTCTGCCCTTGAGGAGCCGGGGATGAGGTTGGAGCTGTAGGGCCTGGGAATGGAACGGGGACGCGGGACCCTGAGTGAAGCTGTTCTGTAGGGTCGTGTCCCTGGGAAGAGCCTCTGGCCCTTGTGGGAGCCAAACACAGCTTTGCTCCGTTTTAAAGCCTCATCGGCCCAGGGTACAGAGCTCCTAGGCTGTGAGCCTGTGCCCAGGGACACTGCTGGCGGGAGCTGTTCCAGCACAATGTCTGCGTGGGGAGCCGCTCTGGAACGTGTCTGCTGGGTTCTGAAATCTCTGTAGGAAGCATTTGGTTCCTTGTGGCTGTGGCTTTGTCCGCTGGCCGTGAGACACTGACCTGGCCGCTCTTCTGTGCTCAGATGTGAGCAGGAGAGCTTGCTGGTGTCTGAGGAAAAACCCCTTGGAGCTGTGTCACGGGTTAGCCCCAGCCCGGCTGATTTCAGCAGCTAAAACCGTGCAGTTGCGCTCCCAAATCCCTCCACTCCCCACACCCCTGGAAAGGGGGAAAGGGAAATGAGAGGAAAGAGACTTGTGAGTTGGAAACTAAAACCGCAGCTTTAATTAAAATTACAATAATAATAATAATAACGGTTATTGATCTTATTAGGAGTGGTAATATATATATATACACAAATATCTGAGATCGCGCCCTCGATGACTCAACGTCACCACAGATCCTGCAGAGCAGAATCGAGGGAATGGCTCCACAGCCAGGAGGGAGCTGAGCTCAGGAACTGGAGTCAGGAACACGCGGGTCCAGGGTCGGGGGCAAACAGAGAGACGAGGTCCTCAGCGGCCGTCACAGAGGAGGGGGCCGACCCTCGTGGTCTTTGGGTTTCAAAGCGAGGGTGACGTAGATGGGATGGAATCCTCCGTTGGTCGCTTTGGGGTCACGTGTCCTGTTCGACCTGCCTTGACAGGCGCGCCAGAAAGCCTGGGCAGTGAGGCTGAACGGCTTCGATGTGGAAGAGGCAAAGATCCTGAGCCTCAGTGGAAAGGCTCCGAGCCCTGCGGCAGGTGAGGGACAGGCTCTGGGTGAGTCGACTCGGCTGGAGAGCCCTGGGGAGGGGAACAGCGGCACAGAGGCTCCGCATTTGGAGGCATCGACCGGCTTCTGGGAGCTGCTGTGCACACCGGGCTCTCCCTAATCCTTAGGTGTCCAGCGGCTGAGGGGCTGTGTGACAGCTCCAGAGAACTGATTTACCAGAGCTGGTTCAGCAGTTCACCCCGGCAGTGCTGTTAGCGCCCTGCATTCCTCTGAGCGTGGCTCTGCTCTCAGGGCTGCATTTTCCCCGGGAGGGATTTCTCCTCGGGTGAGCAGGGCTTAGCTGGGAGGAAACGGGACCTCCGGTTAACAGAAGTGTTTCTCTGCACACAGGCTTTCAGAACAACGTCACAGCGCTCTGCGGGCACGAGGTGATGCCTGGGTGCGGCAGGAGGAAGGGCAGATACATTCCCTGCGCGCCAGAGGGGGTCCTGGATGCCCCAGACATCCGTGATGACTATTGTAAGTGGGCTGCGATGTCGCGTGCTGGGCATTGAGATCGTTGTGTAGCGCAGTGCGGTTCCTAGGCCAGCGTGGTCTGAGGGACTGGAGCTCTGCCTGGGCTGTTTCGGTCTCTTCTGCCCTCGGGCTGGCATGGACCACTTCTGGGGTGAAGCCTTGTAGGAGCAGTGGTCCCGAGTGCTGGGCAGGTGGCTTGGACTGGGGCTGGGGGACACGCATACCTGGTGGAGGTGGAATAGGGTTGGACTCGGTGATCCGGTGGGTCTCTTCCAACCTGGTTATTCTATGATTCTATGATGAGCACCGGTGAAGGGCAGGGCTCTCCAGGGCAGCGCAGGGTGGCCTGCATTGCATTGCTCTTCCAAACGGTAGATCTGAATCTCCTGGACTGGAGCTCTCAAAACCTCCTGGCGCTGGCTCTGGACACCACTGTCTACCTGTGGCACCACGTCTCTGGGGAGATCATCAACCTCATGGAGACGGAGCACGTAGCTGATTACGTTTCGTCTGTGTCGTGGGGTAACGGAGGCAGCTGCCTGGCTGTTGGCTTGAGCAACGGTGAGGTCCAGGTGAGTGCAGGAGTCGAGCTGGAGCTGTTTAGGGGTTGCTGGAGCTGTGGGGCCTTGGGACGAAGGCTTGGCTGGCGCTAGAAGGATGCAACGCGCTCCGACTTGCCTGGTGTGGGCTGGAGATGTCCTCCGGCAGTGAGCAGCTGCGGCAGTGAGGCAGAGCTTGGGTTTGGGGTTCCTGACCCCTGGCGTTCTCCTTCCGTTCTGCGGGCAGGAGATACAAATAGTTCCCTGCTCCCAGAGTGAGCAGGCTGAATGGCAGAGCCTGCGCGCTGCGGTTTGTAGGGCAAAGCAACGGGGCTGGCGTTTCCTGGCCCTCTGGAGAACTTGTTGTTCTGCTTCCCTAGCTGTGGGACGTGGAGCGTCGGAAACGTGTCCGCACGCTGAGCAGCCACGTGTCCCGTGTCGGGTGTCTCAGCTGGAACAGCTACATCCTGTCCAGGTAAAGCAGTGGGTGGGGTTGGAAGGGCGGAGCGGAGCTGGTGCAGATCCTTGTGGATGTGCTCGGCTCACGCCAAGAGCCCGGATCTGCCGGCAGCACCGGTGTGAAACCCTGTGGCAGGTGCAGCCGTCCTGCCCCAGCGCCAGGATGGCTTTTCCCAGCACTGTGTGCAGCCTGACCCTGTGAGCCTTCTCTCTGCAGCGGGGCTCGCAGCGGCTGCATCCAGCACCACGACGTCAGAGTCGCTCAGCACCAGGTGGCCACGCTTGCTGGTCACACGCGGGAGGTGTGTGGCCTCAAGTGGTCTCCAAACGGCCGCTTCCTCGCCAGTGGTGGTGACGACCACGTGGTGAACATCTGGCCGAGCAGCCAGGGGGGCCGTGGAGGATTTGCTCCAGCGCAGAGCTTCCGTCAGCACCAGGGTGCTGTCAAGGTGAGCGCGGGGCAGCTGTGGGCTCGCGTTTGTGTGCGAGGCAGCCGTGCGGCACTGCCTGCGCGCAGGGTGCTCGTTGCACGCCTCAGGCTGACCCCTCTTCTGGCAGGCTGTGGCGTGGTGTCCGTGGCAGCCCAGCGTTCTGGCCACTGGAGGCGGAGGCGGCGACAAACGCATCCGCCTCTGGAACGTGTCTTCTGGCACCTGCCTGGGCAATATCGATGCCCGCTCCCAGGTGAGACGTGAGCGTCGGCTTGGATGTAAACAGCTTGTGGTGGGACGCCTGAGCGGAGCTGCTGGCTCCTGAGGCCCCGAGGCAGGGCCGAGGAGGGGGCCGTGCTCCTCTCGGGGTGCTGAGCATCGGCACGAGCAGCTCGTCTTCCCTGCATTGCCGCCTCCTGCCAGGTCTGTTCCATCGTGTGGTCGACCACCTACAAGGAGCTCATTTCGGGCCACGGCTCCGCAAAGAATCAGCTGGTGATCTGGAAGTATCCAGCCATGTCCAAGGTCACTGAGCTGCAAGGTAGGCAGGGCCCTTTGCCTGGGGCAGGGAGGGCTGCTGGCGGCTGAAGGAGACGTGATCCTTGGGTGGAGCGGAGCGGTGGCCCGAGCTGGAGCTCGGCTGGTGCGGGCTGCTGAGCAGAGGCGTGTGCTGCTCGAGGGAGGCCCTCCTGGGGGCTGCTGAAGGAACGCTGTTGGTGCAAATGCCCGCCTGGGCTGTGAATTCCTGCTGCTGCAGCCCGGTGCGGGGCCAGCTCTGCGAGCTGCTGGGGTTCCCGGGGCCCACGCAGTAAATGTGAGCGTGGTGGCAGAAGCAGAGGGAGCGGGGCGTGCGCCGAGCGGCCCGTCCCTGAGCGCACACCTCCTCTTCAGGTCACACGGCGAGAGTCTTGAGCATGGCTCTGAGCCCCGATGGCGAAACAGTGGCCTCGGCTGCTGCGGATGAAACGCTGCGACTCTGGCGCTGCTTTGCGGTGGATCCCATCAGGAAGAAGGAGAGAGAGAAGGCAGACAGAGTCCAGAGCAGCTTCATTCGCCAGGCCATACGATGAGGGCATGGGGGTGGGGGGGGAGCGGGGAAACCTGGTTTCCCCTGTACATAGTTTCAATGGTTTCCCCTGTACATAGTTTCAATGGTTTCCCCTGTACGTAGTTTAAATGTTAATAAATGTTAATTAAGGTTTTAAAATTAACCAAGTGCTTTCCTTTGTCTTTTTTATGGAGTCTGCTGGAAGAGAAGGCCGTGGCTGATGGGAGCAAGCCCAGCGTGGATGCGGAGGACGAGTCCCGCGGTGTCCCAGCAGGACGGTCTCCAAGCCTGGGTCCCCTGCCTTCCTGCGCGCCGAGGAGGTTGCAGCGCCCTGCGCCCTGCGTGCTGCTCACAGAGACAGCCCTGGGGTGACGGCTGGGACGTCAGCGACTCGGGAGCGATCGCAGGGAAGCGTCTGCCGAACCGCCGAGCCCAGAGGCGTGTGGGAGCTGAGAGACCTCCTGGGAACGGCTGATGGTGTCGCCTGGGGATACCTCGTGACGGACTTGTGGTAAAGGCTCTCTAGAAGGCCCTTAAGGCCTCTGGGGAAGGGCTGCTCGTGTGGGGACCGGTGGGTCCTTTTCTAAGGAATTGAATAACGTGAGCCGGGGGTGGCCAGGGCCTGCGGGCAGCGGCGACACCAGTGCTCCTGATTCAAGGAGCTGAAAACAGCTACGGGAGGAAATGCAGCTGCCTTTCTAGGGGTAAAGGTAACAGGGGAATTACCGTATCAGGACAGCTTTCAGAAGGTAAATAGATGGATGGCCTCCAAATACGCTTTGGGGTTGGTCCGTGCCCGTGGGGCAACGTGGAAAGGAAGAGGAGTGTTAACTGCACGAGGATCCCCCGTCAAGCACCGAGAAGAAATCCTGCAGTTGCGGGAAGACGTCGGGCAACGGAGAGAAGCGGCGTTAATGCATCGCAAGGCTCCTCGGGTGGGAAAGTCCCCGATGAAGGTATGTAGTGGACTGGCAGAGCGAGCAGCTCGAGGGCAGCAGGAAAAGGTATCTTGGTATTAATCCCTTCTGTGGAGAGGGATCTGAATATCCGTTGTGGGGGGATGCGAATGCGTTTGAACAATAATCCCGTCCCTCTCAAGTGCCATTTCTAGCGATGCTGATCTGGAACTGGCAAAATCAGTGAGGGCAACAGCAAACGAGAGGGGGTGGATGGTGACCCCTACAAAAGAGGCTGTAGTTTCTCCCTGGTAGTGCTAAAATTCATTGAGAAAAAGCATCAAGAAACTCACTGGGGAGCAGAGGCTGTCATCGATGATTTAAGGGGACAAGTAGTTAGCGTGAGGATGGGCAGGCTTGCTAAATCCATTGTGGGGAGGCCTGAAATCTGTTTGAAAAATAATCCCGTCCCTCTCAAGCGCCCTCCCCTAGGAGTTGCTCGCAGAGGAAATGCCCCCGGTGATCCCTGGCAGAGAGATTTCTCTGAGCTGCCCAGACAGGGCGGATCCCGGGACCTGTGGGGACCAGGAGCCACATTTTGAGGCTGGCCAGAGGCATTGCCCTGCAGCACCGTCAAAGCAAGAGAGGTGACTCAAACCTCCTTGTAGGGAATTTGACCAAGGTTTGGAATTGCCATAGGCCTGTTGTCAGCTAGAGGTCCTCGCTTTCTGGCGGGGATTGTACAAGAGCTGAGCCGAGTCCGAGGAATAAAATGGGCCCTGCACCCGCCCTGGAGCCCCCAGAGTAGTGGGAAGGTGGAAAGGGTGAATCAAACTCTGCAGAGGGAAAAGGGTAAAATTTGTGAGGAGACTTCTTTGTGGTGGCCTCGAGCTCTTGTACTGGCTGTGCTAAGAACAAGGCTACAGCCGAGAGCTGAGACAAAGAGCAGTCTGTATGAATCAGTGTTTGGGAGGCCTTATCAAATGACCCTTTTTCCTCGAGACGTGGTGCTGGAAGGAGAAACAGAGCTAAAATCTTCTCTGCTGTTGTCGGGTAAAAGAGTGAATGACCTGGGGCGGTGCGTAACGTGTCCTGAGCCTCTCGCTTTAGATTCTCCAGGACGCCCCTTCCAGCCCGGAGACTCCGTCGACATCAAGCCGTGGGAGAGCGGAAGTTCCAGAAAGCTGGAAGGGACCCTTTCAGGTGCTGAAAACAACACGCAGCTCCAGGTCGAAGGAATCAACAGGTGGATCCGTTCCATGCGAGTCGAGTCAGCGCCGAGTTGGGAGTGGAGAACCGTCCTTGAGCCCGGGAAGCCTCTCCAGAGAAAACTGCAGAGAAGAACCAGGGACTGACATTTGAAAAGCAAGGAGGTGGGTTTTCGCCCGTGTCTGCGTTTGGTGTATGGATGCAGGCGACTTTCAGAGGTTGTTTCCACAGAGGGTTAAAGGCCAGAACGGGAGGGAACTTTTAGCCAGAGGGGTGGTAAGTAAGTCCTCCTTCTGCATGGGGTCAGGAAATCGGGTAGGAGAAATGTACAGCTCTTGGATAACAGGAGTTCCCACTCCCCTCAGCTCACTTACAAACTCTGCTTTTCTGGGGCTCCTAGAGTGTGCTCTGACAGGCTTCGCCCTGCCGAGGGTCCTTGGCGCAACATTCCTTTGCGCAGACGCCTAAAGCTCCTTCAGCACCGGGCAACTGCTGTTGCTTCCAGGGATGTAGGAAGCTTCTCTGTAGGAATGGAAAATCCCTGTGCCTCTGTTGTGGGTTACCTTAGGGAGTGAAAAATTAACTCCTGGGATTTATCCTCCTTTCTCCCCGCAGAGGGAGCAGTGGCTGTGGCAGAGGTGTTCTGTGCTGGCCAGAAGGAATCGGTTGGTGGCAGTGATCAGCCAGTGACAGGTTGTTTAACTGATGAGGGAATATTTGAACGGCTCTTTTTTTCTTCCCTTAGTAATAATTTTCTGTTAGGTCTTCCCAGAGCGAGTGCTGTAATTGGATTCAAGTGTACGGTCTTCTCCTTCCAGAGATCAAAGGCGCTCCTGTCCCCTCTCTGGATTTAGAAGACCTGAGAAACCTCTTTGGATCAGAGGTATCTGGAGACAGCATGTGGTGTTCTGTGTTGAACCAGACTGAATGAAGATCTGCTTCAAAGCTTGTCCTGAAGGAAGCAGCTATGGGTTGTTTGTGTCAATTCTGACCTCAGCCCCCAAGAAACGCCATGGGATGAGAAGCTCTGGTGATGGATGCGCCTGCAGCCCAGAAGCCAACGGTGTCCTGGGCTGCGTCCAAAGCAGTGGGACCGGCGAGGGAGGGGATTCCAGCCCTCTGCTCCGCTCTGGTGAGACCCCACCTGGAGCCCTGTGTTCAGCTCTGGAATCCCCAACGTGCCACTGACACAGACCTGTTAGAGCGAGTCCAGATGATGGATCTGAAAAATCATAGAGAATTCCCCCCCAGTCTGGATCTGTGCTTATGGCTTCTGGAGGTCCATGGTGCATCATTGCCTTACACAGATGCCTAGAGCTTCCTTGGACGCAGGGCAACTGCTGTTGCCGAAAGGGATGTAGGAAGCTTCTCTGTTTGCAAGAACTGAAAATCCTTGTGCTTCTGATGCTGGTGACCTTAGCGAGTGGAAAATGAACTGCTGGGATTTACTCTCTTTTGTCCCCACAGAGGGAGCAGTGGCTGTGGCAGAGATGTTCTGTGCAGTGGGACCGGCGAGGGAGGTGACTGCGGCCCTCTGCTCCGCTCCGGTGAGACCCCACCTGGAGCCCTGTGTTCAGCTCTGGAATCCCCAACATGCCAGTGACACAGACCTGTTAGAGCGAGTCTGGACGAGGGCTACAAAGATGATGCGAGGGCTGGAGCAGCTCTGCTGTGAGGACAGGCTGAGAGAGTCGGGGTTGTTCAGCCTGGAGGAGAGAAGGCTCTGGGGAGACCCTAGAGCAGCTTCCAGAACTGAAAGGGGCTCTGGGAAAGCTGGGGAGGGACTCTTTACAGGGGCGTGGAGTGACAGTACAAGGGGGGATGGCTGTAAATTGGAGGGGGGACGATTTCGATTAGGCAGTAGGAAGAAATTCTTGGTGCTTTGGGTGGTGAGGCCCTGGCCCCGGTTGCCCAGGGAAGTGGTGGGTGTCCCATCCCTGGAGGTGTTCAAGGCCAGGTTGGAAGGGGTTTCGAGCCACGTGATCCAGTGGGAGGTGTCCCTGCCCTCGGCAGGGCGTGGAACTGGATTGTTCTGTGTCGGTGACTTACTGAGTGGAAAATTAACTGCTGGGATTCATCCTCTTTTGTCCCCACAGAGGGAGCAGTGGCTGTGGCAGAGATGTTCTGTGCAGTGGGACCGGCGAGGGAGGTGACTGCGGCCCTCTGCTCCGCTCTGGTGAGACCCCACCTGGAGCCCTGTGTTCAGCTCTGGAATCCCCAACGTGCCACTGACACAGACCTGTTAGAGCGACTCAGTCTGCTCTCCCAGGCCGAGAGGGAGGCAATATTTGAGGGCACCTCATTTCCCGCCTGTGCCGGCAGGGCTCTCTCCGCCTGGGCACATCCGAGGGATTTGTCCAGTGTGTTTGGCAGAGGCCGAGCAGGGAGGCTGTTACCTTGACTCCGGCTCAGGGCAGAAAGAATTGCTGAGCGTGGTCTGGTTTTGAGAGAAAGTAATTTTGTCTGATTTTGAGATGTGGGACAGGCTCAATATCCAGGAGGTCACTGTAACTGACTTTGTCTCCCTTGTAAGTGAGCGTTCCCTGTTGCACTCCAGAAGATCTATTTAGGGTCACTGATTTCAGGCTAGGAAAGAAATAACGTTCCAAGTGCCTTCACTGTGAGAGGCTACAGACCTTTTGTGTTTCCAGCCCAGGGCTCTCCTGCTGTCTCCAGGAGTTGTGTGAACACTGCTGACCCAGTGGTCTTGCCCGGAGGGTGTGACAGTGGTTCCTTAGGCTGCACGTTTGTTGTGGGTGAAAGCATTCCCTAGTGTCCTTTCCCAGCTGGATCCACAGCGTGGGTCAGTGTGGAGAAGGAGAAAGAATGGCGATTAAAACTTCTTCCCTTAGTCCTTCCGTGCGTCCTGTCTCTTTGACATCAAAGCGGGAGGGGAGATGAACTTTCTTATGGATGTGATACCTTGGGCATGTTTTAACTCCATGGAATTTTTAATGGATTTGCTTTGTTGTTTAGTTTTCCTTTCAGAAACGTGTTTCCAAGGAAGTCTCTCAGGAGTCAAGGCTTGGCCAGTTCCAGGGATCGAGACAAAGCAAACATTAAAGAACAGCAGTGCCCGAGTACATTCTTGGTGTCCTTTCCTAGTAGCATTGCACTCCTCGTCCCCTGCTGTTACTCCTTACCTCCTCCCCCTACAGCTCCGTGGGGTCTCAGCATCTCCGCTGCTCTTCACGCACACAGAATCACACACAGAATCACCAGGTTTTATAACCAGCTGGGGAAGGGGCTGGAGAAGAGGTCTTAGGAGGAGCAGCTGAGAGAGCTGGGGTTGTTTAGCCTGGAGAAGAGGAGGCTGAGGGGAGACCTCATTGCTCTCTCCAACTACCTGAAAGGAGGTTGTAGAGAGGAGGGTGCTGGCCTCTTCTCCCAAGTGACGGGGGACAGGACGAGAGGGAATGGCCTCAAGCTCCGCCAGGGGAGATTTAGGCTGGACATTAGGAAAAAATTCTTCACAGAAAGGGTCATTGGGTGACGGAAGAAAATATGGGACAACACGCAGTGATCAATATGATCCAAGTGAAGCCATTTAATCGAAGTTCCCAACACATTTTATACCCTACTTGCTGAAGCAAGCCATTGTTTTACAAGCTGATTTGACAATTCTCCATTTGCAACAAGTAATCATTAGTTACAATACATTATTATGTTTTCCCATGAGAAATAGCTGTGTGAGCATTTCAGTCTACAAATTGATAGACTACAAAGTAACAAGTCAAGGACTACCGAGGAAAGCTTCCCCTGAGAAATGAGAGGCGTCTAGGGTAGAACGACTCTCTATTGTTGCAAAGAGAAACCTTGAAGAGAGTGTGTCATTTACAGCAGCTGCTGCTTCTGCAAAGTTAGCTTTAATTGTGGTGCAAAAGCTGTGAGGCCTTATGCTAAGGTGCCTTTGTTTCATTTAGCATAAGCTGCTCAGTGCTTGGGGTGCTCATTAAATGTCCTCTGGTTCGTAACCATCCATCAATTGGGCACTGGAACAGGCTGCCCAGGGAGGGGGTTGAGTCACCTTCCCTGGAGGTGTTTAAGGCACGGGTGGATGAGGTGCTAAGGGACATGGTTTAGTGTTTGATAGGAATGGTTGGACTCGATGATCCAGTGGGTCTCTTCCAACCTGGTTATTCTATGATTCTATGATTCTATGACTGGTACGTGAGGATGCCCCTGGAGCTCAGATGCTCGTGTGAGCAGAGAGACGCGAAGGGGGGGATTTTTTCCACTTCCCAGCCACTTGTGAGGGGCCTGGTTTGCGCGGTGCCCTTGCTGTGAAAAAGCCGGCAAGCACTCGCAGAGAGAGTATTATGGGAGCTCCGAGTGTTGAGGAGGCGACTCCAGGGAGCCGAGGGGTTGGTTAAATACAACGTGAGCCGGATTCCCCCTTGTCAGCTCGGTGGGAGCTGGTTCAATGGATCGCTTCTCACGCTTCGGATGCCCCTCAGCTGAGCTCTTGTCCTGCCGCACCCCCAGCGGAAGCGGGAGCAGCACAGCCTCCCTTCCCTCTAGAGAGCTGATGGACCTTGCAGGGAAGTGCCAGGCCATGAAGGCTGCCCCTTCCTCCTCTTCCCTTTCCTCTCAGCTCAGAACTAGGGACAAAATCCTTGGTTACCTGTGTGCGTTTGTGTGTGAGTGAAATCTCACGCCCGGGGCTGCACACGGGACCCAGCTTGTTCCCCTGTCCCAGGAGAACCTGCCTGTACACTGAGCCCCTTCCCGTTTCCAGGCTCACCCTGCGCCGTCCTCCTGCCTGTTTGGTTTGAGGACGGGGACGTTTATGTCTGTCCTTGCTGCGGAGGTGATGGATTGAAAGACCAGGCTCTAGGGTGTCAAGGTGCATCTGGCCCTGTGAAGGGGAAGGGATGACACCCATGTTCCCTCAGCCACTGCTCCTTACGCTCTATATTTTTCCCTTTCCAAAAAACCAGAGGCTTCTGGAACCATGCGCAACCCGCTTCACGTCACACGCCTGGGCTGCCTTCCCTCCTGCGTCCAGACCAGGACCCGCTGGTGGCTGCCAGTAGCCCAGCTCCACTCCGAGTGACCAGAGGCGGCGTGGGCCCCGTTTCTGGGACAGCTCTCAGGAATTGCCTCTCCTGCTCTGGACAACAGGGGAGGGTTTCGCATGCAAAACTGCAAAGGAACATACGTGGGCTTTAATTAAGAGGCTGCTTCTGTGACGGGAAAAGGCATTAGAAGCCACTGGCCCTAAGAGGGAGCAAAGCCCTCCCGTCTCCTGTGTAGCTGTGCCTGCTTGGAGGGCACCAGCATGTGAGCTTCGGTTCCGCACGAGGAAGGGGAGTGACGCAGCTGGAGGGATCTCAGTAACCACCTTACCAGGCCCTCTGGCTTTGCCAGGAAGGAGACGCCCACGTCGGAAAACGATGGCTCTCTCATACTCCCGCACTACCTGCAGGGGAAACAAAAGCTGGATGCGCTGCAAAGGGAGGGTTTCAGCAGGTGTGAGCTGCCGGAGTTACCTGTCCCTGTGTCCCTTTACCCCCGCAGAGGACCTGACACAGAACTGCTGGCTGGCCTTGTGTGTGAGCAGAGAAGGAGCAGCCACGAGACACCCAGGATTTGGGAGAGCAGCCCATGTTAGAGGGGCCTGGGCTTTCCCAGGATGAGGCCAGCGTTCTGCTTCCTCAGAGCCTGGCCAAACTCAAACATCCTGAGCTAAAATTTTGCGTGCTGGTTGTTTGCCTCCGAGGGAACCGTGTGTGCATGTGCTCACCCCTGTGAGATCCGAGGGATGACACTGACACCCTTGTTGAGAGCAAGATTCACGTGAAATTTCCCCAGAAGTGGGAACCAAAATATGCCTACTCGTAGCCACGCTAGAAATGTGAGAAAAGGGGGAAAAGAGGGCAAATCCATCGGTACCTGAGAGACCAAACTCTCTTAACATTTTACATTCAAAACCTATTTACCTGCTGCTGCAGTGCCACTCTCTCTGGGCTGGGTGTGCTGAAGGCGATGTTTGAAAGTGAACAGACCTGCAAGCTGTTCAGCAAAAGAGAAACCTAAGCCCTTGCCTGCTGATAATTCAGCAGGAGTATTTGAGAGGTAGCGGAAGATCCCTGTGCAGCCCTTTGTTGCAGCAATGTGCGAGGAAGGAAAGTCAAAATTAACGATGGGTTGAAGAAGTGTAAATAGAACCTTAGACCCAGAAAAAGCTTTATGCTCACGTCCAAAACGTGCCGAACCAGTGAGTTACGTCCACATCAGACACCGACTACTAAGCCTGGGGAGGCCCCATGACCATTCTCACCTTCATGCAGAACCAGACAGAAACGGGGAAGGTCATTATGATGAACAGGAAAGACAAGATGGTCAGAAGCCACTCACAGATGCCCAGACCTGGAGACTTTACTCCTAGGGAGAAATACAAAAGGACCGTGTTAGCAGAGGCCAGCTCCCAAAATACCGACAGCCTGACAAGCGCCCGGGCCCGTCAGCTTCAGTGTTGGCCTTTGCCTAAACCCGGCGCGTGTGAACCATTTGCTCTCCCTGGAGCTGGCTCAGGTGAGCAGGAGCTGCCAGGATGCACCGACAGGTTTCGTCCCCGCTTTACTGCCAGAAATGGAGCCGTGCTTCCCCGTGGGGCCTCGACTAGAGAGCAGCCTTCAGGCTGAAGACCTGCAGGCACCAAGCGGTGTCCAAGGGTTTGGAAGGAGCAATTTGTTGGCTGACCTGGGAGCCCAGAAGTCCGTCGGGAGAGGTGAGCTAAGGGCAAAGAGAAAGATGGCGAATAGGAAGTTGATTTCAACGTGCACAGCCTGAAGCGCCCTTCCCTGTCAGAGGATCTCAGGCCCTTTGGAACAGGAGTTCAGTCGCATCCCAGCTCCCTGATGCGGTGGGACCGAGCCGCTGGTGCTACTGAAATCTCCCTGCGCCCTCCAGCGGTCACACCGAGGCGTGGGGGCTGACTGGGGTGCTCGGGTCAAAATGACCTTCCCCATCTCCCCAAAGCCAGGACGGGGCGTCTTGACCTGGCTGACCTTTGTTGTGAGGGAAAACCTGCAGGTATGGCCTGGAAATAGATTCCTTCTGGGGTACCTAGACCCAGAGGGCGGACCAGCAGTGAAGTTAGCGTCCCTGCGCGTCTCCCACTTAGATCTTCTCGAGCTCTTCCCTTCTTGCCCCTTTGCCTTTGGAGCTCTCTGCAGAGCCAGCAGGTCTGGAGGGAGGTTCACATGCCAAGAACCTGCGTGATCACTCTAGCTCTACAGCACCAGGAGGCTGTGAGGCTGGCTGGGGTCTCCCGTGTCTCACCCCAAGGAAAACTGTGTCTGTGCCAGGCGGGTGCGATGGCACTCACCGTGCGGAGTTATTCTGTGGCCGTACAGGGTCAAAGAGCCCACAGCTTTCCAGCCCTTCCCCTTCCATAATCCATACCTCCCTCTTGCTGCTCACTGTCCAGCAATGCCATTGCCTCCGTTTCATTCTTTGAGGATTTACACTATTCTTTGCCTAAAACTAGTATATATACCCACTGCTTTTGTAAAGCGTGAGGCCTTTTTCTAGAAGGGCATCCAACTCAGCGCCGAATTGTAAACCAAAAATGTTATTGCCTTTGCCTCAAAGACTTGATCCTTTTCAAGGTTTTACCAGTGAATGAGTGTTTCCCACTTGGGACACAGGGGGGACTCCCCATGCCTGGGATTAGGGATGCAGGGAGCTCTGCGAGGGGCAAGGGGGCACGTAGGACAGAGCAAGGAGACCCCACGCCTGGAAGAAGGAGGTGAGGTCGCTGCTTATTACCGATAAAGAGGGTTTAACCCCAGCACAGCTGGAGAGGGGAGTACATGGCCATGATGGGCAAACCTCTCCCTCTACGTGACCTGGGCTTCCAATCCACCTTGGAGCTGGTGGCAAAAATGCCTGACGTTGTCAGAATCTGTCCTCAGGAGAAAGGCACGTTTATCCTCAAAGGTGAGGTTTTATTTCCGTAAAAGTGGAGGAGTTGTTTGGAACCTCGTACTGGTATGAAGCGATGCTCTAAAACCAGGAGGTGCAGAATGAATTGCCAGAGCTGTAGGTCATGTATCTCTGTCACTCTTTTTCTCATATAGCTCTGTTTAATTTTTTTGCCGTTGATGTTTTTTGCTGTGTCTTAATCTGCCTTTTTGTACCTTTCTCCTCCTTCCTCCTGGAAAATAACAGAGGCTTCCAGTTCTTTTTGTACATTTTGCACTCTGCTCTTGGTTTAGAAACTGCAGTAACGTTTCTATAGGAAGTTCAGTCTGTATCAAAGAACTTTTATCATTTTCCCAACAAAACTTGCAGCAGATGAGTTTCCTTTTGTGATCCTGTATCCAAGAATTGGACCCGCCTTTCTGCTTGGATCTGGATTTCTAGGGATGAGGGTGCAGGTTGGTTCTTGGCTGTTTCATCTGGTTCATTTCAGTTCACAAAGGGAGAGTAAAAGTTACCCTGTTGGAAATGCGATCTAGCGTGATTGGTTTTGAAAGACACGCCTGCTTCTGAAGAGGGTGGGGAGAATAGGAAAGAGGAGGACCTTTGCTTGTATAAAGCTTTCAGTAGTTTGCTGTCTTGGTAATCTCATAATTTATTTATTTCTTTCTTTCTTTGGTAGCCATTGCAGATGAGACCACCAAAGGTATTGCAAAACTGGTTGCCAGGCAGGAGGAAAGTGTTAAGTCACGAAAGAATGATGCTGTGAAGGCACGTGCTGCTTTTCCCTCTAGGAACACAAAGTGTCTCCCTCGCAGCCAGCGACTGGGAAGGCTGAGCTGCAGGATCTGCTGAGTTCCTCACCACTTCTGCTCAGGAACTTTGAGAGGGCCTATCGCAGACGCTTTGGCCGGCCGTTCCAGTATAGGCGATATGGATTTGTCTCTGTATTTCAAGTCCTTGAAAGTGTGTCCGATATCATTGTTGTTGAGCAGACAAAAGCAGGTTCCTTGCTGACCCTGAGGAAGTAGCTGGAAGGTGAGACAGCGAAGGAAGAGGTGCCGCACGGTGGGGCGCACAAAGAGGTGCCAGAAGGTGAGGGAGGGTATTATTTAACTGGAAGTATGTAGCTGCCAAGCAGCTGTGTTTCAAGTGATGTTGCTGCCTTTCCAGTAGCTGTCGTAGTCCTGGTTTCCCTAGGCTTTAGCGCAGAAGGGCTGCGAGGTACTGTAGAAGCAGCTGTTACAAGGGTGTTGTTGTGGTAGCAGAGAGCTTAACTGGAAGTTTTCTACGGTTTGCCACTGTTTTTCAGTGCGAGGTGAAAGAAGGGATGTTAAGCCCCTTTCTGAATGCGTGTATAGGACTGGAATTTCTAGTAATTCCAGGCAACAGGTAATAAAACTAGAAGGATCTCTGGCACGTCGGCTCCGCAGGCTGGTAAAGCCTTCCAGATGCGCTTTTTGAGGCTGAAGCACTAATCTGAAAGGCATAGCTATACTGCTTCTCTGAAGAAGAGCCTGTAGATATCCTCAGCGTTCCCCTAACAACTATGAGAGAAAGCAGAGGATTGCATAAGGTTCCTGCCAAATGCCTGACTTTTCTTAGCATCATTCTAGGAATTTATTTAGCCCTTGTCATGCTTGCAAGAGCAAGTGTGTTTTATTTTGCTTGAATTTATTAGTACGGCGAAGGATGCCTCTCAAGCAAATCCCCGTGACTGTGGGTGCTACAAGAGATGAGGAAAATGGCACTAGTACTTGTACGCTTTCATGGCCAGGTGTATTCTCCTTCTGCTTAATATGTAAATAAAGAATAACAACTAAACTCTCTTTACAGCTGCACCTGCAATTGAGATGCCTCCTTTGGAACCCATCCGTGATGCCAAGTGGTTTCACCTGCCGGCAGAAGAGAAGTCAGAGCCGGTGGAAGGACAAGCACTAGATATGAGTGATGTCCTCAAACAAGTAAGTGGCAGGATGAGTGATCTGTAGCTTTGTCATGTCTTCGTCCAGGGGGTGATAATTTTTTTCACTGCTTTTGTTTTTGCTTGGTTTGTATTGTTGATGCACTGTTGCTTCCAAAAAAAAATTGTACCTAGTTTAGATGAGGCTGGAGGTGACCAGAGTCATACTGACCTGATATATAACTCTATGTGCCCTCCAGCCTAGGTCTTTTTCTTGTCTCTTTCTGGTCTTGAGATCTCTGTTGGAGATCGTCCAAAGCCAGTAAAGCATAATCTTGTTCCCCAATAAGAGTGGAGACAATTCTTTTTGTGTTCTTAATAGCCTTCTTCTGAGAGTAGCTGTGTGGCATTTCCCCTGCTGCAGTAGCATGGGTTTAAGTGTCTAGCAGCTACGTGGCAGAGCTGAGGAATGGTCCTTGGAGACCTCAGTGCTGTCGTTGCCACTCTGCTCTTTGGTTGGACTTGAAAGTTTTGTTGCTGTTGTTGTGGTTTAGCAATGTATTTTTAGAAAGGGATGGAGAAGTACAGAGGCTCTGACCTGCCAGACCTGCTTGGGAGAATTTCTTTGTGCCCCCTCTATTTTTTTTTCCTCTTTTGAGCATCTTTAGGCCTTTGTTTTCTCAGGAAAGTTCTCCTGCTGCGAATTATTTCCTCTGCCAAGCTCATCTGGTGGTTCTACACAACTGTACAGTTGGAGTACCTAGACAGGGAAAGGGTTGCAGGGATTCTTTCTGAATTTGGTGTGCTGTTCACTTAATGAACTTGAAAGCTTAGGGCTACGAGTCGGACTTTCTGCGGTGTTTCAAGAAACATACCCTTTAGAAAACTTTGGCAGGCTCTTCTGATAAGACCTTGTCGTCTGGTGGGATGAAGTCCGTGGGGAATTTCCCTAGATCAAACAAAGTCTGCTTGTGGGAAGGGTAGAAAAGGGAGAGAGATGGTCCACGTAGCCCCATTTTTTTCTTGTTATGTGTCGCAAAGGGAATCTGTTTAAAGATTCTAGCAGGGCGAGTCTTGGAACGTGTTTGTACAACTCGTGTTTGCCATGAAGCACCAGTTTTGCTGGTTTGTTTTAAAAGTGCCCTAGAGAGGAGGAAAGTGAGCTGGAATGTGTTTGGGTAGGCAGTGAACCAAGATTTCAAGATGCTGCAAAGTCGAGGGGAAAGATGCGACCTGATTCCTGGCCTGCTGTAAGGTATGGAAGTATCTGGTGATGAGACGCCAATAGCGAAAGCGTTGTAAGGGACAAATGAGGGACAAGGGCCGAGTCAATCTGCTCGGCCCCGAGAAGGGTCAAATATATAGAGCTGCTGCTCTTGGCAGCTTTTTCTTGCCGTGCCGAGCAGAAGGAAAGTTGTCATCCACACCACTCTTGGCAGCTGCCACTCTGGCTTAAGGCAAGGAGTTAGCCAGTCTTACGAGCCGTGCCTCTTCTAGGGCTAGTTTTACAGTGTGTTCGGTTGTTTACCTTTTTCTTATAATTTTCTTGCTATTTTGTGAAGGTGTTTTTTAAGCAGACATTTCTACGTCTTTCAAAGAAGTGTCTGTTGTCTCTGCCAACGTGTGAACTACGTGATAAACATCACGTGTGCCCGTAACAGTCTGACACGAGGAGCTTTCATGGAGCAAACCTGTCCCTTGGCAATATCACTGTTGACTGGCACTTCTGGGAGGAAATCCATGAAATGTAAGGGGATTTTAGAGGTGCTGCTGCTGCTCAGGCAAGAATTCCCTCAGGTACTCTTTAACTCAAAAATGTTAACTGCCTGGTTAACTCAATGTTTTAGTCAAAGTTTTTAACAAAAAGAATTCAAGGGTGTTCTTCCTCGCTCAGTCTGCAGGAGAGACTCTAATCTGCTTTTTTAAGAAACGGTTCGAAGGGCTAGTATTGTCTCTCGGTTGACTGTAGCCGTGTAAGCAGTGGGGTGTGCTGGAAGACAAATTTCCTGTAAGTTGTCTGGTGTGTGATGCAGTGGTAACTCGTAGCATATTCACAATGAGTAAAACTGGAATAGTTTTGACTTCTGGACGCTGGAGGAGTGCTGTTTGTTGGCACAAACCGAATCTCTGGAGGCAGTGAAAGTAGCTGATGTCTGATTAAGGTTTCCATGCACGCTGGTTCAAGTGGAATAAAGTTTACAGCAGCTAAAGAATGATGCAAAATTGCAAGCTGTGCCAAGAACTGATGTACAAATTTGCCTAGAATGAGAAAAGAATAGGATTTGTAGCGTTTGTATGTTTTTATCTTTTGGGAAATAGCTCTGGTGTGTGTGAGATGCATTTGTGCCTTCTGTGTCTTGAATTGTTTTCAGCTAGTTTTTCTACTTCAGTCATGTGCTCTTTCATGGGGACAGAAGATAGAAACAGCATCTTTGGGGTAAAATCCAACAAGCAGGTGGGTTTTTTTGGTGTGAGTTTTTGATTTTTTTTTTTTCTCTTTATCAGTAGCCATTCAATATCTTTGTCTAAATACATAACGTGTCATCGGTTCCTCTTCTTTATTCCTTGAAGGAATATGAGGAAGGTATTTTTGTTGCACCCCTCTTTACACTGGAGGGAGGAAAGAGAGAAGGAAGGTGGAGGGTGTGAAAATAGGTGTTAGGATCCCAGGGACAGTTTTAATCCGAGTTTGCGCTATTTGTTGGGATTCTCTGATCTTCAGTAATTCATGGGTTCCCAGGAAAGCAGAACTACTTTTTTACCTTAATGCAGAGGCCAGTTATGTGTGTTCAGGGCGTAGCAAGACTTCTGAGCGCTACTTTCCTCTTGTCCCTTTGTAGTGTCAAGATTTAGATTTGAAGCTGTCAATCTTCAATCTGGCAACGACTCCAGAAATTCCCCCTGATGCTGTTCAGGACAGAAGCCTTTGCAGTTTCCCACCATTGGAGCGCTTGTGTTTGGTGGGAGTCTTTGTGGAATGTATAATCTCTCCTAGCCGGTTCTACATCCAAGCGTGCCACGCAGAAACATCCGATAAACTCCAGGATATGATGTTTGAGATGAGGTGAGGACGTGCTATGCTGATTCTGTGCTATTACCTGGGTATTTGCACTGAGGGAACAGGGCACCCGGCTGTTTGTTACCGTCACTACAGGCTTGACTTCTGGATGTGGAGATGCCAGTGCCGTACTAAATCACATAATCATAATGCTTCCCCATTCCTTTTATCTAGCAAGCAGTAAGTATCGCTAATAGTTTGGCTGTGTCCTAGACGGCCTTAAACTTTAAAAGCCTGGAAAAGTTGTGGAAAGGAACTTGAGGGTTCTGTATTGTTGACATTGCTATTGCTGATGTGCTTGGTTAAGGCTTTTACTTCCCTCTCCAGCACTTACCAAAAGCAGCAGGTAATAAGCGTTAGTCATATCTATATTTGAAAGCAAAACCCCATCAGTGGGTTTGTCTGTCAGGTACGTTGTGCGTTTGGGACTCTTCCACTACGCTGCAGTTGCTGTTAGTCGTGTGCCAAAGTAAATACTGGATGTCCGTGGGGCAACCGTGTGATCGCAGGCTGCAGACAGGTACTGTGTGTGTAAGCCAGGACTCCGGAACCTGGCTCGTAAGAAGCCCTGTGCCAAGTCAGGGTAATGTTAAAAGTGAACGACTAGAATGGCTGTATTTAGTCGCTGATTAGCGCCCATTAGTTAACTTTTTGTTGGACCCCAAGAATACAATTTAAATGTTAAAAGTTTAGGTTTGTGTATTTATTGTCACTTGGTTTAAGTAGAACAGAAACATAAACTATCTATTAGAACAACTCCTGAAAATCCGTCTCGTGGAGGCTTTGAGAAATGAGGATTCTTCTGAACCCTGAAGTGTATTTCTGTTTATCCATCTCCTGCGCCCTACCAAGCACAGTTTTTCATTGTGATCTCTGGCAGACACTGTTACTTGAGTAAACTTGTTTCTGATCGTTCTGTCATGCCTGAGTCTTCAGTACGTCCTGGACAGCTTTGCTGTGTAACGGTCTCAAAATGGTGGTACCGCGTTATCATCCACCGCGTGATCAATGACCAAGAAGCAGAGGTGTTCTACGCAGATTACGGAAACCTGGGAATCGTCCGAAGGTTTGCCTGGAAATGGTTCTCAGGATTAGCTGTTCCATCGCCTTCCCAGGGATGAGGGTGAGGCTGCTGGGCCTGTCACTCTCCAGGAAGACGTCCCACCACACGGGTTTCCTAGAAAGTGTCTATTTGGATTTTTTTTCCCCGTAGCAGTGCCTTGCAGGTACTTCCTTGCTTACATGTTAATGCGTGAGGTGACGTTAAGAACAAGATCTGCGGTGCAGATCACTCCAAGCCCTTTGCTTATCATCGCTGTGGGCTAAACCCTTTCCTCTTCCTTTATTCACTCTTGCCCCTTTCTGTCCCTTTCGAGCAAGCTCCCTAATCCTCTTCCCTGAGTTTTGTGAATGGAGGTAAACATCTCTTGAACAGACATCCTCCCAGTTGGGAGCATTTGTGGTGTCAGAGGTACTCGTTCTCCTCTGTAATTCAGTACCTTCCCCATATTTGCTTCTGCCCTCTCATTTGCCTCTATTCATGCCTGGCCATAGGCATTCTGTGTTTCAAAAGTGATTTTTCTCTGTCCATAACTTTCTTATCAAAAGAGGTTATGAGGAGAGGATGCTTGGGCAAGGGAAGGCGTAAGGGACCAGTTGTTATTGCTATTTCTGCTGTGCCCCTTCTCTGGCTACGGAGTGTTTTCCAAAGCTGCTGTCGGGCTTTATTCGTAAGCACAAAATGCGATATGTGCCTCTCTATTCCTAAGCTGATCTTAAAACCCAGAAGAGGAGGAAGTTCTGGCATTTGTCATCTCTTCCTGTGTGACGCAGCCACTAAGGACGATATCTACTTCCACGCTGTCTTGAGCAGTAGGGGATGTGCTGACATCTGTGGGAAGAAGGTTCCTTCCCAGGTCAGGAGGGAGGCGTGTGCTTCTGACAGGAAAGGCAGGGAAAGGATTGGTTGGGTGCCTGTAGTGGAGAGATCTTTACCTTGAAGCAAGTAGTTTTGTGAAGAGCAAAACCGGTATTCCCTGCTTCCCTGCAATTTACTGTTTTGGGGCTGTATCCCACGGTGTCTATGGTGACGGCTTTCTTTTTGGTTAAGGTGGAATTCGATGATACAGCAGAGATGTTCTGGTTTAGCAGAACAAACTCTTTTCATCCTGACTTCTAAGAGTGGATTAGAAGGTTTCGGTACGGATTTTTAAAGTGGATTAGCTTGTTAATATTGCCGAAAAGGAAAATAGATGTTCTGAACATGAGGCCAAGCTGGGATGGAATTGAGGAGTTGTATTTGTAACTTTTCTAAACATTGTTAAATCCGGTAGGTTTTGTTAGTCATAAGTTGAGGCCTCCGAGTCATCCAGACCATGAGAGCAAGTCCATTAGATGTTACTGTCTGGCTTCAAGTAGCGCTGCATAGAATCGTAGAATTGCCAGGTTGGATGGTAGAGTCCAACCATTCCTATCTGCCGCTAAACCGTGTCCCTGAGCGCCTTGTCTGCCTGTCTTTTAAACACCTCCAGGGACAGTGACTCAACCACCTCCCTGGGCAGCCTCTACCAGTGCCCGATGACCCTTTCTGTGAAATTTTTTTTGTCTGATATCCAGGCTGATGTCCATTTTTTCTGCTAGCCAGTGGCACGGGCAGTTGAGTGAGGAACAGGGTAGTTAAATAAATAATTTTGGCCTTTCCTGCTCTAGGCCCCGGAGATTGGTTGTGCCGTTAAACTGAATTATAGATATGGTCTTGGCTTACAAAGTCTCTTTCTTTGCTAGTGACATGTATAGTGCTGGACGGTGTAACCAGGGTAGATTGCATGTTGTGCCTTGAGCAGAGATTGAAGCTGTGAGCCAGCACAGAGAGCATTTATGATTTAGGCCCATCAGTGTTGCCTGAATGTCTCAGCTCCGTTTCAGCAAGAAGTCTGTGGATACGAAAACCTTTAGAAAGGTGCTGCAACAGTTTTGTATCTCAGCAGAAAGTCAGGCTTTGCAGCCCGGAGTGCTCGTATCTGTTGTTTCGTTTAGTAGATGCAGAATGCGTATTTTGGCAGGATTAAATCCAATAATTGTCTTTTTGCGTGTGCGTGTTCCATTTAGCGGGTAGGGGGCTATTGCTGGGTGATTTTATTGCTGGAGGGAGTTGATTTTCTTAGTAAGACAATTTCTCCAAGAATTCAGAGCTCACTTGTGGGTGGTGTGCTTCTTTGTAAAACCCATTAGAATTCTTTTTATTCTTTATGGTGGTGACAACTTACTTTTCTTGACTCAGCTGTTGGGGTTTTATTTGTTCGTAGGGATTTGAGGAAGTGAATCCTTCAGCCTTGTATCTTGAGCCCAGCAGAAAGCAGGAGAATGCTGAACCCGTGGAGCCACACCTTCGCTCGCAGCAGGAATCTTTGAACGTAAATAGTGACATAGCAAGCTCGAAGCTGGATGAGGATGAACTGTGGGAACAGGTGAGAGTTTGGCTGCGGTGTGACTATCGTTCAGTGGAATTGGCTCCAGGGATCAGTAGATGTGTTGGCTTAGTCCTATGCAGTGACTTGTGGAGTGGTTTTTTTTCCTTTGCTTTTATAAAAAGCAAGCAGAACCGTGACGTAACAACAATTACACGTGGACCATAAATACGTCCGTCGCTGCTTGACCTCTGATCCCTTTGCAGACGTCAGGGAGTCTGTGCTCAGTGAGTTCTCCAACCTTCCATACGCACCATCGTTTTTGAGTTAGAGGGAGAATGGACTCCAAGAACTCAGACCAGTACCAGATCCCTGAGATCAGTTTGACTTAGCAGTTTCCTAGTTTGCACCCCAGGAGCCAAGAGGTGGTGTGGTCTCCTCTAGTGTCTCTGGGGTTTGGCAAAGGATGTGTAATAACTCGGGGTGTCATTTACGTGTGGGAAAGGACCAGAAGAACTAGTGATGTCTTGTTTGCCTTAAGGGTCTCGCTCATTTTAAACTTCTCCGAAAGGAATCCATTTGCAGTCTTGGTTGTTACAGGGGTTAAAGTTGTACACGACTGGAGTTTTTTTTAAAAGTTAACTCTAAAAGCGACCGCTACCCAGGTCTGGATACTGCTGTACGCCTTTGATTTCAGAGCAGGTTGAAGAGAGGAGCCCTTTGCTATTATTTAATGGATGAAAAAGAATGATGAACAGAGGGGTTAAGCAGGGAGTAAAATCCAGGTCTTGGGCGCAGTCTAGCACGGTACCGTTAGAAACACCAGGGGTATTGTTTTACAGGTCACTCTCTCTACTTTTGTGTGATTTAAATTGTAGTTTTTTCATGACACATTTTACTACTGACGCCAAGTAACTGTCAGCTGTTGAAGTGTTCAGCAGTGGGCCGGCTCCAGGGCTGTTTTTCTGACATTCCTCTGAAACGTAAAAACGTAAGAGTTACTGTAGTGTCGGTAACTTGTAAAGCGGTCATTTTAGACAGGTTTTATTTTAGCCAACTGTGTGTCTGGGCTAGGGAAACTATAAGCTGCACGTGTTGGATATTGGTGGGCTTGCACTGTCAATACATCATCTGAACTGAAGGTCCCAAACATCGTCTTTATGTGGGAGAAATGAATGTGACCGAGACTCTGCAAATCTGAGTTTATTGTGATTTTTATGGTAAAATCTGGTTAAGTGCAGCAAGATCCATGTGTGTAAACGTCAGACAGAGCTGGCAATTTGGAGACTAGAGGAATGTTAAGTGCCTTCAGGTTTTCTTCTGTTTTGAAGGGTCTTAGAATCCTTTTCCAGGAACAGTAATCCTCTCTTTTCTGCTATTCTGTTTAGTTGCTCGAAACGATTCCTCTCCTCCTCGGTGCATCACCGATGTCACCATCAGTATCAACTCTAATAATTGCTCAAAGTGTTTAGAACTGGGATGAAATACGTCTGACTCTTGGTACTGCTCGGCTAGCGTTTTCTGGGAACTCCTCTTTGGCAGTGGGGAACTCCCTTTGTGTTGTCCAATCCTAGATTTGCCTTGTCAGGATTAACTCGACCCCCTCCTCTGCCCTTAAGTGCGAAATGGCTGGACGCTGAGTTGTCTCAGCTGTGCTGTGTGAAGGCACTTCTCCATGGTGAAATTCCTCAGAAGGCAGCAAGCAATAACCAGAAAAGATTGCTCAGATAAAACTGTCCTTTCCAGGTGGTAAGTTTTCCTGTGGAGTACAGAAATGAAAGTGGGAGTCAGTAGCTTTCCTTGCTTTGTCCGTCTCCTTGGCAGTGGCACCTCTCTGCTGAGGAGGAGTTAGAGGGGGATGTGTGGCCAGCTTTGGATGAAGCCAGTGTCCAAAGCACAACGGACCGAGACCCTGAACCTGCACAGGAGGATACAAAAGAAAGTCCTCCAGAGCTCATCGCAGAAGCTAAGGTGAGAGCCCTGAGCAGAGCTATTGCAGTTGAGGAGGGTTATTCTTGGTTTTAGGTTGTGTGAATTGCTTTGACCTGTGGTTTTTGTTTTGTTTTTTTTAAAGCGTCTGGCATGGCCTCGGGGCTGTGTTTTCCTCCTTGCTGTTGTTTCTGGGTGCTCGACTAGTGCTCTGCTGGTGCATTGAGGTGTGGTGGGAAGCAGACTACTCTTCTTTCTCTTTCATGCACAGTCCTGAGGGTTACTGGGAGTCATTGTGGGGTTTTCCTGGATCACTCAGAGGTCCCCCCTGGGTTAGGGGGATGGGTTTGAGAGGGTGGCATTTTGGGCTGTGCTTTGAGGCATTGTGTGGCACCAGTAACACAACTTTACTGCTTAAATAGTGGTTAATGATAATGGTAATGAGTCTGGCCGGGCCTGCAGCATGGCCTTTGGCCTGCGCTCTCCTTTGGGTTCAGCAGGGAGCCGGTGTCACTCAGGGTTTGTCGAGTCACAGAAGGTGTTATAGAGCTGGAAATGGGAGTGTGCCTGCAAGGTTTTGGATAACCGCAGCTCCTTACCCATCTGGAGATTGAGAGTGACTGAGACAAAGCGCTTTGTAGAAGGACGAGGGGGAAGTTGGCTCTCAGATAGTCTAAAGCAGAGCTGGAAGAACTGGTGGCGCTGGGAGATGTTACCTGAAGGGGATGGAGGGAAAGCAAGCTGGAAAGGGACCTTGAGAGAACGAGAGAGGAGGGAAAACCTCTCCTAGGAAGCGTGGGGAGAAAGTACAGTGAGGTGAGATGAGAAGTAGGCAGATGAGCAGATAGCAATAGGGTCCTTGTGAGCTGACTTAAGTACTTCCCCACAAGTATTAAACGGCGAGTTCCAAAGCATAGGGATTTGCTAACTGGAGCAGAGAAGGCCTGGCTACTCCCTGCTCCTCAAACACTCTCTAGGGTACCTGCTCTCATCTGCCTCTTGTGTGCTAACAGACATTTTTAGCGTCCACCCTTGCACCCTGTCTGTTTCTGCTTTGCTGTGGAGTGGCAGTGATGCTGCCTGTCCCAGTGAGGATAGCATGGGTGGCAAGAGGAGGTGATAGTCATCTTTTACATCTGTTTGGTTCTTTTTTTTTTTTTTTAAACTCTTGTCCTAGCAGTTTTTATTTTTACTGCATGTCAGGTGGGGATTTTACAGTGGGCTGGTGGGTATCGAGCAGAGTCCGGTTGGTTAATTGGATTCACCTCTCACCCAAGTTATTCTGTATGGGTGTCCTATCAGCGCAGAATTTCTGCTGCCCAGCCGTGTAGCTCTCCGTGCTGCTTCAGGAGCACCTTGTGGTCCCCTGGGGAGGCCAGTTTATGTTGTTTAAATCCTTTTTTTTTTGTGAAAACAATTGTTTTTTTGTGGGCTAATCCTCTGAACACACTTCCACCAAAGTGTGAAGCACCTTTGAATGGCGATTCACCCCTTGTGAGGATGGATGGCTCTCTTCTGCTGCCTTGACAACAGAAGAAGCCTAGAGAGCAAGTACCGGATTTTTGAACAGCCGTACTTGGGCAAGGGGAATAGTTGCTTGTCTGTTGTTTCGCTATTTTTCTTGTCCGGGCTGCGTTAACAAATACAAATGTTGGCTGTATTACCTGTCTGTGGCCGAAAGGTGGGTAATCGTCCCTGGAACTTGCTTAATTTGAGCAAAAATGCAGAGCCACGGCCTCTGACTCTGTTCCCGCTCCCTTGCAGAAACTCCCTCTGCTGCCATAATTTGTTCTGCGTGGGGCTGCCGAGAGGTGAGCCAGCTGTTCGCTCTTTGCTAAGACATGGTGATTTGTATCTTGTGCTAATGTGTCCCTCTTTCCAGCTTGCTGTGCAGGAGAGCTGCCCTTTGGCCAAAGTTGTTAGTAATTACTGGTGTTTTGTTTTTAAATTATCCAGTTGCTCTCCTTCCAATTGAGAGAGGATACAGACCAGGGCAGCCGATGAAGCGAATGTACTAATCGTGCCTTCTCATGAGTTTTTGATATACCTTTGCAGACACTTCCCTCTCTTGAAGAGTCCTCAATACCAGTTGTCTTCTTCAAGTCGGTGGAAGACATTTATACCTGCTCCAGGCAACCAAGAGGAATGAGCCAAGATGACCCTGATCGGACAGAAAGATTTCCCAACGAGGCCCAACGTCTTGCTCTGCATCCCGCTGTTCTACTTATGGCAGCGCCATTTATGCTGGACGACCATAACAGTACGAATAGATTTGTCAGTAAACTTTGAACACAGCAGAAAACTGAGCAGCCTGTAACTGTGCTGCGACTCTTGCAGTCGCTGTTGGGCACCTTGGGACTAGTGCTGCTGTTTTGCTAGAACAGGTGGAAACGTTGGTGTTCCTGTGGGGTGGAGATACGACGATAGTAAATAACCAGGTGCAATGCATCGGTTTGGTCTTTCGTGGGAACAAGTGCATTGAGGGTTATTTCTCTGATTTTTGCTGTCTTTTCTAGACTTCAGGCTGTTTTCGTGCAGAAGTCTGTTTCTCCATGCTAGCCCGTGTTCATTTCATACTGAATCTCTGACTGCCAGAGGTAAGGGACAAAAGCAGTTTTTTAACTTTGTAAGGTCCCTGTGTGGGTGTTCGTCTTCCAAATGATGAAAGGATCCACCAACCTGTATGAGCTTTGCCCATTTTACAAGGCCAGTTGACTTGCCAAAGGCGGCGCCTGTTGTTTGTGCCTTGGAACGGATCTGTCTGCGCTCTCTGTGGAGTGGAGGCCCGGTTCTCTGGGCAGGAGCTACTCAATTCACATGTGACTTCCCCCCTCGGGGAAACGGATGGGAAATCAGATGTGAATTGAGTAGCAGCACTGGGAGGAGAGGGAGAGAGGCTCTCAGATTATACTGCGTTGGGCTCACCGAAGAGATGTGCAGTAGAAAGCCCTCTCGCCATGACCCGGTAAGGTCTAGGCAAAAGGGACATCAGTCTAAAGTGGAGCTCTGAGAGTTGCCATTGTTGATGCCGTCTTTCTTTTCTGTGTTCCTCCTTATGCAGGGAAAGAGGAAGTGAGGAACAGACTTGCCCAGAAGTGCCGAGGTTGGCCTGTGCGGTGCCAGCGGGCTGTGTGACCAAGCGCCGTCTCTGAAACTGCTTGTCCCTCCTGTCACGCTAGCTGCCTTGTTCCCAGCTGCTCGCTTAGCCACTTGCGGTTCCTACTTGCAGTGGTTCCCCAGCCTGAGAAAGAACTTGAGAAGAGGGGAAGAAGGCTGAGCAACTGCCAAGGAAGGCTGCCTGGAGTAGCAAAAGCCAGCGGTATGACCACGCTGTTATTTTCTTTGTTCAGAAGTGTTTAATGTTTCAGGAAAACAGTTTGATTTGGTACTGATTTATTGCTCTTGGTTGTTGTTCTGAAGCACTGCGTTAGAGTGTGACGTTGTGCTATATATCTTCTAAGTTTAGGAGAGGGAAGTGGACTACCTATCCCTCACTCCCTCAGTGCACAAGCAGTTTTGACGTTGTGTGGGGAAATGTTTTTTTGATTTTTGACTTCACGGATGCTCCACACGCTCCTTGCTCTTAGGAGAGGTGGTTGTATCCCAGCTGTGGCCTCAGTCCGTGGTGATGCTGAGAACTTGCCAAAGGAAATCTCCTTCCCCGAGAGAAGGATGCTCTGAATTGTTGATGGATCGGGATGCCACACCTACGAAGCATCGGGAATCCCGTGGTACAGATATTGAATGAGATCTATAAAGAATCCAGTAAGAAAAGGCTTGAAGCTTGACATTGGCCGTGTTTTTGTAGCTCTTTGCCTGTGGCAAGAAATCCTCTTGGGCCTGAGTTTATTAATGCAGAGAAAAGTTGTGGGAAGAGATGCGCCCTGGCTGCGAATGCTGACATTCAGCTGCTTTGCTGCTGCCTGGACTGTTCTTCAGGGCTTCAGGGGCCGCTCTGCCCACCCCGAAATGTGCCAGAGGTGTGTTTTGCTGCTGAGCCCCAAGAAAGGCTCAAGGTGGGATTTAACACGAACGCTGAAACAGTTAAAAGCCCAGCATAAGAAGTTTATTGATGGTCTGAGACGATCTTTAAAGCTGTCTTTCAACCCAAACTCTTTCAGGATGTTGTGACTATTTTGTTTTGATTTCAGCATTTGGGGGTGGATTTGGATGTGTGAAAGGGCTAAAAAAAAAAAAAGGCAGAGAGAATCTGGGGCTTCTTGGGAGGGGAAGCTAGTGAAGGAGATGGGAGCAGAGAGGTGGGGAGCTATGGCTTGAGCAGGCAGGGGCTGTACAACCCTGTGGGGAGGTTTCTGGCTTCAGACTGGGGGCTTGTCTCACACGTTTGTCGTCCAGCGAAGGGAGCGGATGAAAGGGAGCTGAGCTTGCTCGGAGCACCGGGCGATGGGGTGTTTGTCCCAACAGCACCCTTTCTGCTGCAGCACGTGGGACCTGGGGCTGGGCTGGGGTGTCCGAAGGAGACCCCCGTGTCCTCCCCTGCTTGTCCCCACTGCTGCCGTGTCCCTGCTGGGCTCCACAGCTCGGCTCCCTGCAGCATAGAACTCTTCTTCTGTGGGGGATGAGGAGCTGCAAAGACTGCTGGGTGGGCAGCAGCCCTGTTCCCAGCTGGGGTTGCCTCCATCCCCGTGCCCTGCCTGGGATGGAGTGGGTCCTGCAGCTGCCTGGAAGTGTTGCTGGGGGCTTTTGGGGACGGCTTCCGCTGCGGCTCAGCATGGGATGTCCCGGGAAATTGGGAACGGGGAGATTCTGTCAGGGTCTGGAAGACAGGGTGCGTGGACACCAGGGGCTTCTATGTGCAGCAAGGGAGCAGCCAGCAAGTATTAAGCAGCGTCGGGACATTGCCTGTGACTTGGGAGCACCCTAACCTGCCAGTCTGGGAGGGAGGAAGCATATTCTGGGCTGTTAGCACTGCACATCACTCTTCTTGCACACTCCTGGGTACCTGTTGGAGGCGGGCGCAGGGCTCTGCTGTGCTCCCATGTACCTTTGCTGGTGCTTCGCTTGTCAGGATAGCATGTTTTCCTACAAGCTTTTGCCATTCACGTGTCTGCGAGTGCTTGAATAGTTTTCCACGCCCTTTCAATCAAGAGAAAAGGTGCATCTCAGAGCATCTCAGCTCACATTTCTCATGCCTGGCAGGTCCCTGTTTGTACATTTGTTCCTTAAGGCACTGGAACAAGAGAAAGGTGCCTCAGGGGACTGTAAAGTGACTGTGACCCCTCTGGAGATGAAACCCCCTCTGGGACCCCCAGGACCCCTCTAGGACCCCTCTTGGGTCCTGGGGGGGTCATAGAAGTATCCTGGGGTGTTCTAGAGGAGTCTTAGGGGTCCCTAGAGGAGTCCTGGAGGTCTTTACATGGATTCTGGGGGTCACTAGAGGGGTCCTGGTTGTCCCTTGAGGGGTCCTGCTGGGATCTAGAGGGGATCTGGGGGTTCTTCGAGGGATTCGGGGGCCCTGGTGGGCCCTAGAGTGGTTCTGGGGTCCCTAAAGAAATTCTGCAGGTCCCTAGAGGGGCCCTGGGGGGGGTCTTAGAAGGATCCTAGGGGATTCTAGAGGGGTCTTGGGGAATCCCTAGAGGGTTCCTGGGGGTCCTTAAAGGGGTTCTGGGGGTCCCTAGAGGGGTGCTGGTTGTCCCTGGAGTGGTCCTGTGAGGATCTCGAGGGGACTTGGGGCTTCTTAGAAGGATTTAGTGAGTCCTGGGAGTCCCTAGATTGGTCCTGGAGGGTCTAGAGAGATCCTGTGGGTCCCTAGAGGGGCCTTGGGGCCTCTTAGAGGGATTCAGGGTATCCTGCGGGGGCCTAGAGGGCTTCTGGGTGTCTGTAAAGGGGTTCTGGGGGTTCTAGAGGGATGCTCGGGGGTTCTAGAGGAGTCCTGGGGTCCCTAGAGGGGCCTTTGGGGGTTCTTCGAGGGATTCGGGGAGTTCTGGGGAGCCCTAGAGGGTTCTGCAGGGCTCTCGAGGGGTTTTGAGGAGTCTTAGAGTTATTCGGGGTGTCCTGGGGACCCCTAGAGTCGTCACGAGGATTCTAGAGGGGTCCTGTGCATCCTTAGATGGTTTCTAGGGGTCCTTAAAGGAGTTCTGGGGGTCCTCGAGGGGTCCTGGGGAGAGTGAGATGATGCAGGGAGATGGTTAAGAAAAGGTTTAATAAGAGGACACACAGAAGCCCTCTAGAGCCCCCAGGACCCCTCTATGACCCCCAAAACCCCTATAGGGAAGCCGAGGACCCCTCTAGGGACCCCCTAGGCTCCCTCTAGGACCCCTTCGAGCCCCTCTAGGAACCCCTAGAATCCCTGTGGGGATCCCAGGACCCCTCTGGAGTCCCCCAGGACCCCGTTAGGACCTCCTAGAACACCCCGGGGACCCAGAACCCCTCTAGGGCTCAACAGAACCCCTTTAGGGAACTCCAGGCCGCCTCTCGAGCTCCCCTGCAACAAGGTGGGGATCAAAGGGGAAAAGAGCGCCCCCCCAGCTCAGTGCCGCCGCCGTGTGGCCGCATCGCGGTACTGCAGGAAGGGCTGCAAGAGGGTTTTTTTTTCTTTCTAAGTTTAGGATAGAACCACCTAGAAGTTTCTAGACCCAAACAGCACATGCGCGTTACGCCTTAAAATCGCTTTATAAGGAGGTGTGGAAAGGGATTTTCCCACTGCGCATGCGACCTCCAAATCGGGCGAAGCAGTGACCGCGTGGACTGCCAGGGCCTCAGACGCTTCTTGGTATTTTTCTTTAAAAATGTTGGTGTTAGTCCCCATCGTTTATACCCTTAGCGTTATAGCATTGATTCTCGTGTTTTGCCTTTGTATACGTGTATTTTTTCCTCATGAATGTCCGCAATGTAAACTATTGTGTTGTCGTGCTGACTCGCCGGAGGCATCAGAGGCGGGCCCGGAGGCACCGACGGTCAACGAATCGGAGGTTTAAAACTGTTTTATAAGATGTTGAAGCTTTGTCGAGTTGATTAGTTTTAGGATAAGATGTTACGGTTTTGTAGGCTTAAGTAGTTTTTAAGATAAGACTTGTGGGTTTGTAAGATGTTTATATTTGTTAAGGTTGTAATATTTGTTAAGGATATTGTCAAGAAGATGCTTGTGATTGTAAAATTTGCTGGACGTTTTGTTTGTTGTTGTATTGCGCATTCTTCTGGCCTTTTTCTCTCTCTGTCCTTCTGTCTTTCACACCGCCATGAAGCCAGCGATGTTGAGCCACGGGGCGGTGTAAGGGGCCGTAACCGTTGAACTGCTTTGGCTCAACATCGCTGCCAACGCCCCCACGATCTCGTAAGGGATCTTTATTGCAATGAAGAGCCGATCTCGTGAGCGCTGCCAAACTGTCCCCAACGGAAAAACCATGACATCCACCCGAAGTGCGCTTACCGAGTGGCACCTGGGCATTCCTGAAAATGGTTGGACTATTCGGGGAAACCGTGGACTGGGGCGATAAATGGGGGAGCCTCTGGCTTCTTCGTTGCTCGGTGGGCTCGGGGTGCTCGACTTCGTCATTGCTCGGTGGGCTCAGGGTGCTTGACTTCCCCATTGCTCGGCAGGCTCGGGGTGCTGGACTCCTTCATTGCTTGCTTCTTCGTTGCTGGTGGACTCGACCTCGTGTGTGTTGCTGTGTGTGCCTTCGCCGGGCTTCCTGGAGCTTGGAACATCATCATCACCCCGTGGCTGTGTCTTCATCATCACCTGCACCGAGACCGATCCAACGGGACATCGCTGGATTCGTGGTGGTGGTAATTAGCCGCATCTCTACCGTCTTCTTGCTTAGGGGTTCTAACTTTTCCTTTCTTTTCCTCTCTGTCCTGTCGCTGTTGTCAGTTGTTAAAATAAAGCTCACAAGATTGTACGGCACCTGACCTCGTTTGTGCCTTAATCTTGGTCTCTTGGGATCGTTTAAGAACCCTCCCTGATATTGGATCGGGACGCATCTCCGAGTGTCTTGTCTGCTCCTTAAACCTTTTCTCTCTCCTTCTCTTCCTGTATCTTTCCCACCACCGATCACACTTTCTATTACCCATGATATACACACACAACAAGAAAAGTGCCTGCAGAACTAACCGCACAAGAAATTTGGGATAAAATCTTTTCTTAACGATCTCCCTGCGTAATCTCACTCTGTCCTGCGTGTCCGTGAAGGGTAAGGGCTGTGATCCAGCTCCCGGGCTCTGGCGTGGATGGACTGGGCGAGGTCTAGAGCCCCCCAGGACCCCTTTAGGACTCCTCAGGACCCCTCTAGGGGCCCCGTAGGACCTCTCCACGACCTCCAGGGCCCCTCTAGCGACCCCTAGGACCCCTATAGAGCCCTCTAGGGCCCCCACGGGGTCCCCCAGAATCCCTCACGAGCCCCGAAGGACCCCTCTTGGGACAACCAGGACCCCTCTAGAGACACCCAGGATCCCTCTAAAGCCACCAGCACCCACAGGACGTCTAAACAGCCACCCAGGACCCATTTAGTGATGTCAAGGACCCCTCTAGGGGCCACCAGGACGCCTCTAGCACCTCCAGGACCCCTTTACAGACCCTCAAGATGCCTCTCGACTCTCCAGGATGACTCTAGGACTCCCCGGGACCCCCCGAATCATTCTAAGACCTCCCTAGAGCCTTATGGGACCCCGCTAGCACTATGCAGCGCTAGAACCCCTAGGGGCCCCCAGGACCCCTCTAGGACCCCCAGAACTCCTTTAAGGACGCCTAGAAATCATCTAGGGACGCATCGGACCCCTCCAGAACCCCCGTGATGACTCTAGGGGTCCCCAGAACCGCCCAAATAACTCTAAGGCTCCTCGAGACCCCTCTAGAGCCCCTCGAGGGACCCCAGGACTCCTCTAGAACCCCCAGAAGCCCTCTAGGCCCCCGCAGGATACCCTGAATCCCTCTAAGAAGCCCCAGGGCCCCTCTAGGGATCCACAGGATCTCTCTAGACCCTCCAAGACCAATCTAAGGACTCCCAGGACCCCCTGAATCCTTCTAAGAAGCCCCAAGTCCCCTCGAGATCCTCACAGGACCACTCCAGGGACAACCAGCACCCCTCTAGGGACCCCCAGAACCCATGTAAAGATCCCCAGGACCCCTGTAGGGACCCCCAAGACTCCTCTAGAACACCCCGGGATACTTCTATGACCCTCCGCGGACCCTAGAGGGGTCCTGGGGTGGGGGGGAGTTGTGTCTCCAGAGGGGTCCTGGCCTTCCCTATAAGGATCCTGGGGTCCCTACACGGGTTATGGGGGGTCCTAGAGAGGCCCTGGGGGAGGGGGGGGCCTAGAGGATTCCTGGGCTTCCCTGTGGGCTTTTGGGGGTCCTGAAGGGGTCCTGGGGGGCCCCAGAGGGGTCCTGGTGTCCCTCGAGGGATTTGGGGGATCCTAGAGGGGACCTGAGGAGTTGCTAGAGGGGTTCTGGGGTCTCTAGAGGGTTCTGAGGGGTCATAGAGAGGGCTTGGGCAGCTCCAGAGGGCTCCTGGGATTCCCTATAGGGGTCTTTGCATCCTTAGAGTGCTTCTGGGGAGACACAGAGAGGGCTTGGGCAGCTCCAGGGGAGTTCTGGGCTTCACTCTAGGTGTTTTGGGGGTTCTAGAGGGGTCCTGGAGTCCCTAGAGGGGGCCCTGTAAACCCCACCAGCACCTTGACCCCCCACGACTCTCTTCCCCCTCCAGCCCCCCAGTTCCCCCCACACCCTTAGGGCTTCGCCCTAGCCCCGCCCCCAGGCCCCGCCGCAGCCAATGGGAGGGGCCCGTCCCCGCCGCAGCCAATGGGAGGGGCCCGTCCCCGCCCCAGCCAATGGGAGGGGCCCGTCCCCGCCCCAGCCAATGGGAGGGGCCCGTCCCCGCCCCAGCCAATCGGAGCCGCGTCCGCGCGGGTCCAACCGCCGTCGGGGGCTGCGGGAGCCCCAACCGCATCGCGGAGGTTCGGGCGGCAGCGGGTCTGGGGGAGGCAGCGAGCGGCGGGTCCGGGGGCGGCGGGGAGGGGCGCGGAGAGGGGGAGAGAGGGAGGGGAGGGAAGGGGAGAGAGAGGAGAAGGGGCAGGGGAGGAGAATGGGGGGAGAGGGGGGAGGAGGAAAGGGGAGTGGCCTCACGTGCCTCCCAGGACCCATCTAGGACCCCCAGGACCCCTCTAGGGACCCCCCAGGACCTCTCCACGACCCCCAGGATCCCTCTGGAGCCCCCCAGGCCCCATCTAGGACCCCCCCCGGCCCCGTCTCGGGACCCCCAGGACCCCTCTAGGGACCACTAGGATGCCTCTATGTCCTTCAGGACCCCTCTAGAGCCCCCCAGGACCCCGCTAGGACTCCTCAGGAGCCCTCTAGGAACCCCCTGAAGGACCTCTCCACCACCTCCAGGGCCCCCCTAGGGATCCCTAGGAGCCCCCTAGAGCCTCGGGACCCGTTTAGTGATGCCAAGGACCCCTCTAGGGACCCACAGAACCCCTATAGAACCCCAAAAACCCCTGCAGGACCCCCCAGGACCCGTCTGGGGTTCCCGCCTGGGGGAATTGGGGTGGGAAAAAGGGAGAAGGAGCAGCTTGTGGAAGAGACTCTTGCAGCCCTTCCTGCAGTACCGCGATGCGGCCACACGGCGGCGGCACTGAGCTGGGGGGGCGCTCTTTTCCCCTTTGATCCCCACCTTGTTGCAGGGGAGCTCGAGAGGCGGCCTGGAGTTCCCTAAAGGGGTTCTGTTGAGCCCTAGAGGGGTTCTGGGTCCCCGGGGTGTTCTAGGAGGTCCTAACGGGGTCCTGGGGGACTCCAGAGGGGTCCTGGGGTCCCTAGAGGGGTTCTGGGGTGTCCTATGGGTGTCTTGCGGGGGTGCCTAGAGGATTCTGGAAGTTCCCTCTAGGGGTTTGGGGGTCCCAAAGGGGTCCTGGGGGTCTCCAGAGGGGTTCTGCTGTTCCTAGAGGGATTCGTGGGGTCCTAGAGGGATCCTGGGGGGGTCCTAGAGGGATTCTGGGGGGTCCTAGAGGAGCTGTGGAGAGGGAAAGAAAGGGAGAGGAGGAGGGAAGAGAGGGAGAGCAGGGTGGGAGGGAGAGAGGGGAGAGGGAGAGGAGGGATGGGAGAGAGAGAGAAAGAGGGGAGAGGGAAGGGGCAGGAGAAGGGGGGCAGAGGGAGAGGCCGGGCCAGAGGAGGCCTCAGTGCTGAGGGTGCTGAGGATCAGCCCAGGGCCCTGGCAGCCAGGCTGCAGCCCAGTCCCGTTGCTGCCTGCGCTGACGCCCTCGCCTGCGTCCCACGTGCAGTTGATGCTCGAGGCGACCCTTCCGCTCGAGGCGATTCCCGAGGCGATTCCCGAGGCGATCCCTGCAGTGATCCCCGCGGTGCTGCTGCAGCCGCTCCCGGCGATCCCCGAGGCCCAGCAGAGCTCAGCCCCGGGCTCAGCCCCATCAGCCGCAGCTCCAGCGCGATGTGGTGCGGCGCAGCCGGTGAGCGGTGGCAGAGGGGGGTGCGGGGAGCCGAGGGGCTCTGGAGGCCGGGGGCACAGAGCTCGGCAGCCTCTAACTGGTGCGTTAGACGGGGGGCAGAGCTACGAGCGAGTTGGGCTTTGGATGGCACGAGCGCTGGGAGTCCCGCTCGTCTGCGAGGGGGGATGTGGCAAAGCGCCGGCTTGGCTGCCTCGGGAGGGCTCTCCTCTGGGCTCTTGCGTAGCTGTCAGACAATATTGATGCGTGTGAGTGCAGGTAAACGAGGATCCAAAATGCAGAGGAGCCAAACGACCGCTCGGCCAGATCGCTACATTCCCAGCCGTCGCGCTCTGAGGATGGAGGTGGCCAAGTTCCTCCTGAGCCAAGAGCAGGACCCTGCCTTGGTGTCACCCACCAAGAAGGTGAGCGTGTTGCTGAGTTGCAGGGACTGCGCTGCTCCCTCCCAAACGCCCTCGCGGCCTTTCCCAGGGAAGCAAACTGTAAGTTGTGTCGCGTGGTTGCGTGAGGCTGACAGCCCCGAGCGCCGCTGCCTCCAGCTCTGCCCTTGAGGAGCCGGGGATGAGGTTGGAGCTGTAGGGCCTGGGAATGGAACGGGGACGCGGGACCCTGAGCGAAGCTGTTCTGTAGGGTCGTGTCCCTGGGAAGAGCCTCTGGCCCTTGTGGGAGCCAAACACAGCTTTGCTCCGTTTTAAAGCCTCATCAGCCCAGGGGACAGAGCTCCTAGGCTGTGAGCCTGTGCCCAGGGACACTGCTGGCGGGAGCTGTTCCAGCACAATGTCTGCGTGGGGAGCCGCTCTGGAACGTGTCTGCTGGGTTCTGAAATCTCTGTAGGAAGCATTTGGTTCCTTGTGGCTGTGGCTTTGTCCGCTGGCCGTGAGACGCTGACCTGGCCGCTCTTCTGTGCTCAAATGTGAGCAGGAGAGCTTGCTGGTGTCTGAGGAAAAACCCCTTGGAGCTGTGTCACGGGTTAGCCCCAGCCCGGCTGATTTCAGCAGCTAAAACCGTGCAGTTGCGCTCCCAAATCCCTCCACTCCCCACACCCCTGGAAAGGGGGAAAGGGAAATGAGAGGAAAGAGACTTGTGAGTTGGAAACTAAAACCGCAGCTTTAATTAAAATTACAATAATAATAATAATAATGGTTATTGATCTTATTAGGAGTGGTAATATATATATATACACACAAATATCTGAGATCGCGCCCTCGATGACTCAACGTCACCACAGATCCTGCAGAGCAGAATCGAGGGAATGGCTCCACAGCCAGGAGGGAGCTGAGCTCAGGAACTGGAGTCAGGAACACGCGGGTCCAGGGTCGGGGGCAAAGAGAGAGACGAGGTCCTCAGCGGCCGTCACAGAGGAGGGGGCCGACCCTCGTGGTCTTTGGGTTTCAAAGCGAGGGCGACGTAGATGGGATGGAATCCTCCGTTGGTCGCTTTGGGGTCACCTGTCCTGTTCGACCTGCCTTGACAGGCGCGCCAGAAAGCCTGGGCAGTGAGGCTGAACGGCTTCGATGTGGAAGAGGCAAAGATCCTGAGCCTCAGTGGAAAGGCTCCGAGCCCTGCGGCAGGTGAGGGACAGGCTCTGGGTGAGTCGACTCGGCTGGAGAGCCCTGGGGAGGGGAACAGCGGCACAGAGGCTCCGCATTTGGAGGCATCGACCGGCTTCTGGGAGCTGCTGTGCACACCGGGCTCTCCCTAATCCTTAGGTGTCCAGCGGCTGAGGGGCTGTGTGACAGCTCCAGAGAACTGATTTACCAGAGCTGGTTCAGCAGTTCACCCCGGCAGTGCTGTTAGCGCCCTGCATTCCTCTGAGCGTGGCTCTGCTCTCAGGGCTGCATTTTCCCCGGGAGGGATTTCTCCTCGGGTGAGCAGGGCTTAGCTGGGAGGAAACGGGACCTCCGGTTAACAGAAGTGTTTCTCTGCACACAGGCTTTCAGAACAACGTCACAGCGCTCTGCAGGCACGAGGTGATGCCTGGGTGCGGCAGGAGGAAGGGCAGATACATTCCCTGCGCGCCAGAGGGGGTCCTGGATGCCCCAGACATCCGTGATGACTATTGTAAGTGGGCTGCGATGTCGCGTGCTGGGCATTGAGATCGTTGTGTAGCGCAGTGCGGTTCCTAGGCCAGCGTGGTCTGAGGGACTGGAGCTCTGCCTGGGCTGTTTCGGTCTCTTCTGCCCTCGGGCTGGCATGGACCACTTCTGGGGTGAAGCCTTGTAGGAGCAGTGGTCCCGAGTGCTGGGCAGGTGGCTTGGACTGGGGCTGGGGGACACGCATACCTGGTGGAGGTGGAATAGGGTTGGACTCGGTGATCCGGTGGGTCTCTTCCAACCTGGTTATTCTATGATTCTATGATGAGCACCGGTGAAGGGCAGGGCTCTCCAGGGCAGCGCAGGGTGGCCTGCATTGCATTGCTCTTCCAAACGGTAGATCTGAATCTCCTGGACTGGAGCTCTCAAAACCTCCTGGCGCTGGCTCTGGACACCACTGTCTACCTGTGGCACCACGTCTCTGGGGAGATCATCAACCTCATGGAGACGGAGCACGTAGCTGATTACGTTTCCTCTGTGTCGTGGGGTAACGGAGGCAGCTGCCTGGCTGTTGGCTTGAGCAACGGTGAGGTCCAGGTGAGTGCAGGAGTCGAGCTGGAGCTGTTTAGGGGTTGCTGGAGCTGTGGGGCCTTGGGACGAAGGCTTGGCTGGCGCTAGAAGGATGCAACGCGCTCCGACTTGCCTGGTGTGGGCTGGAGATGTCCTCCGGCAGTGAGCAGCTGCGGCAGTGAGGCAGAGCTTGGGTTTGGGGTTCCTGACCCCTGGCGTTCTCCTTCCGTTCTGCGGGCAGGAGATACAAATTGTTCCCTGCTCCCAGAGTGAGCAGGCTGAATGGCAGAGCCTGCGCGCTGCGGTTTGTAGGGCAAAGCAACGGGGCTGGCGTTTCCTGGCCCTCTGGAGAACTTGTTGTTCTGCTTCCCTAGCTGTGGGACGTGGAGCGTCGGAAACGTGTCCGCACGCTGAGCAGCCACGTGTCCCGTGTCGGGTGTCTCAGCTGGAACAGCTACATCCTGTCCAGGTAAAGCAGTGGGTGGGGTTGGAAGGGCGGAGCGGAGCCGGTGCAGATCCTTGTGGATGTGCTCGGCTCACGCCAAGAGCCCGGATCTGCCGGCAGCACCGGTGTGAAACCCTGCGGCAGGTGCAGCCGTCCTGCCCCAGCGCCAGGATGGCTTTTCCCAGCACTGTGTGCAGCCTGACCCTGTGAGCCTTCTCTCTGCAGCGGGGCTCGCAGCGGCTGCATCCAGCACCACGACGTCAGAGTCGCTCAGCACCAGGTGGCCACGCTTGCTGGTCACACGCGGGAGGTGTGTGGCCTCAAGTGGTCTCCAAACGGCCGCTTCCTCGCCAGTGGTGGTGACGACCACGTGGTGAACATCTGGCCGAGCAGCCAGGGGGGCCGTGGAGGATTTGCTCCAGCGCAGAGCTTCCGTCAGCACCAGGGTGCTGTCAAGGTGAGCGCGGGGCAGCTGTGGGCTCGCGTTTGTGTGCGAGGCAGCCGTGCGGCACTGCCTGCGCGCAGGGTGCTCGTTGCACGCCTCAGGCTGACCCCTCTTCTGGCAGGCTGTGGCGTGGTGTCCGTGGCAGCCCAGCGTTCTGGCCACTGGAGGCGGAGGCGGCGACAAACGCATCCGCCTCTGGAACGTGTCTTCTGGCACCTGCCTGGGCAATATCGATGCCCGCTCCCAGGTGAGACGTGAGCGTCGGCTTGGATGTAAACAGCTTGTGGTGGGACGCCTGAGCGGAGCTGCTGGCTCCTGAGGCCCCGAGGCAGGGCCGAGGAGGGGGCCGTGCTCCTCTCGGGGTGCTGAGCATCGGCACGAGCAGCTCGTCTTCCCTGCATTGCCGCCTCCTGCCAGGTCTGTTCCATCGTGTGGTCGACCACCTACAAGGAGCTCATTTCGGGCCACGGCTCCGCAAAGAATCAGCTGGTGATCTGTAAGTATCCAGCCATGTCCAAGGTCACTGAGCTGCAAGGTAGGCAGGGCCCTTTGCCTGGGGCAGGGAGGGCTGCTGGCGGCTGAAGGAGACGTGATCCTTGGGTTGAGCGGAGCGGTGGCCCGAGCTGGAGCTCGGCTGGTGCGGGCTGCTGAGCAGAGGCGTGTGCTGCTCGAGGGAGGCCCTCCTGGGGGCTGCTGAAGGAACGCTGTTGGTGCAAATGCCCGCCTGGGCTGTGAATTCCTGCTGCTGCAGCCCGGTGCGGGGCCAGCTCTGCGAGCTGCTGGGGTTCCCGGGGCCCACGCAGTAAACGTGAGCGTGGTGGCAGAAGCAGAGGGAGCGGGGCGTGCGCCGAGCGGCCCGTCCCTGAGCGCACACCTCCTCTTCAGGTCACACGGCGAGAGTCTTGAGCATGGCTCTGAGCCCCGATGGCGAAACAGTGGCCTCGGCTGCTGCGGATGAAACGCTGCGACTCTGGCGCTGCTTTGCGGTGGATCCCATCAGGAAGAAGGAGAGAGAGAAGGCAGACATAGTCCAGAGCAGCTTCATTCGCCAGGCCATACGATGAGGGCATGGGGGTGGGGGGGGAGCGGGGAAACCTGGTTTCCCCTGTACATAGTTTCAATGGTTTCCCCTGTACGTAGTTTCAATGGTTTCCCCTGTACGTAGTTTAAATGTTAATAAATGTTAATTAAGGTTTTAAAATTAACCAAGTGCTTTCCTTTGTCTTTTTTATGGAGTCTGCTGGAAGAGAAGGCCGTGGCTGATGGGAGCAAGCCCAGCGTGGATGCGGAGGACGAGTCCCGCGGTGTCCCAGCAGGACGGTCTCCAAGCCTGGGTCCCCTGCCTTCCTGCGCGCCGAGGAGGTTGCAGCGCCCTGCGCCCTGCGTGCTGCTCACAGAGACAGCCCTGGGGTGACGGCTGGGACGTCAGCGACTCGGGAGCGATCGCAGGGAAGCGTCTGCCGAACCGCCGAGCCCAGAGGCGTGTGGGAGCTGAGAGACCTCCTGGGAACGGCTGATGGTGTCGCCTGGGGATACCTCGTGACGGACTTGTGGTAAAGGCTCTCTAGAAGGCCCTTAAGGCCTCTGGGGAAGGGCTGCTCGTGTGGGGACCGGTGGGTCCTTTTCTAAGGAATTGAGTAACGTGAGCCGGGGGTGGCCAGGGCCTGCGGGCAGCGGCGACACCAGTGCTCCTGATTCAAGGAGCTGAAAACAGCTACGGGAGGAAATGCAGCTGCCTTTCTAGGGGTAAAGGTAACAGGGGAATTACCGTATCAGGACAGCTTTCAGAAGGTAAATAGATGGATGGCCTCCAAATACGCTTTGGGGTTGGTCCGTGCCCGTGGGGCAACGTGGAAAGGAAGAGGAGTGTTAACTGCACGAGGATCCCCCGTCAAGCACCGAGAAGAAATCCTGCAGTTGCGGGAAGACGTCGGGCAACGGAGAGAAGCGGCGTTAATGCATCGCAAGGCTCCTCGGGTGGGAAAGTCCCCGATGAAGGTATGTAGTGGACTGGCAGAGCGAGCAGCTCGAGGGCAGCAGGAAAAGGTATCTTGGTATTAATCCCTTCTGTGGAGAGGGATCTGAATATCCGTTGTGGGGGGATGCGAATGCGTTTGAACAATAATCCCGTCCCTCTCAAGTGCCATTTCTAGCGATGCTGATCTGGAACTGGCAAAATCAGTGAGGGCAACAGCAAACGAGAGGGGGTGGATGGTGACCCCTACAAAAGAGGCTGTAGTTTCTCCCTGGTAGTGCTAAAATTCATTGAGAAAAAGCATCAAGAAACTCACTGGGGAGCAGAGGCTGTAATCGATGATTTAAGGGGACAAGTAGTTAGCGTGAGGATGAGCAGGCTTGCTAAATCCATTGTGGGGAGGCCTGAAATCTGTTTGAAAAATAATCCCGTCCCTCTCAAGCGCCCTCCCCTAGGAGTTGCTCGCAGAGGAAATGCCCCCGGTGATCCCTGGCAGAGAGATTTCTCTGAGCTGCCCAGACAGGGCGGATCCCGGGACCTGTGGGGACCAGGAGCCACATTTTGAGGCTGGCCAGAGGCATTGCCCTGCAGCACCGTCAAAGCAAGAGAGGTGACTCAAACCTCCTTGTAGGGAATTTGACCAAGGTTTGGAATTGCCATAGGTCTGTTGTCAGCTAGAGGTCCTCGCTTTCTGGCGGGGATTGTACAAGAGCTGAGCCGAGTCCGAGGAATAAAATGGGCCCTGCACCCGCCCTGGAGCCCCCAGAGTAGTGGGAAGGTGGAAAGGGTGAATCAAACTCTGCAGAGGGAAAAGGGTAAAATTTGTGAGGAGACTTCTTTGTGGTGGCCTCGAGCTCTTGTACTGGCTGTGCTAAGAACAAGGCTACAGCCGAGAGCTGAGACAAAGAGCAGTCTGTATGAATCAGTGTTTGGGAGGCCTTATCAAATGACCCTTTTTCCTCGAGACGTGCTGCTGGAAGGAGAAACAGAGCTAAAATCTTCTCTGCTGTTGTCGGGTAAAAGAGTGAATGACCTGGGGCGGTGCGTAACGTGTCCTGAGCCTCTCGCTTTAGATTCTCCAGGACGCCCCTTCCAGCCCGGAGACTCCGTCGACATCAAGCCGTGGGAGAGCGGAAGTTCCAGAAAGCTGGAAGGGACCCTTTCAGGTGCTGAAAACAACACGCAGCTCCAGGTCGAAGGAATCAACAGGTGGATCCGTTCCATGCGAGTCGAGTCAGCGCCGAGTTGGGAGTGGAGAACCGTCCTTGAGCCCGGGAAGCCTCTCCAGAGAAAACTGCAGAGAAGAACCAGGGACTGACATTTGAAAAGCAAGGAGGTGGGTTTTCGCCCGTGTCTGCGTTTGGTGTATGGATGCAGGCGACTTTCAGAGGTTGTTTCCACAGAGGGTTAAAGGCCAGAACGGGAGGGAACTTTTAGCCAGAGGGGTGGTAAGTAAGTCCTCCTTCTGCATGGGGTCAGGAAATCGGGTAGGAGAAATGTACAGCTCTTGGATAACAGGAGTTCCCACTCCCCTCAGCTCACTTACAAACTCTGCTTTTCTGGGGCTCCTAGAGTGTGCTCTGACAGGCTTCGCCCTGCCGAGGGTCCTTGGCGCAACATTCCTTTGCGCAGACGCCTAAAGCTCCTTCAGCACCGGGCAACTGCTGTTGCTTCCAGGGATGTAGGAAGCTTCTCTGTAGGAATGGAAAATCCCTGTGCCTCTGTTGTGGGTTACCTTAGGGAGTGAAAAATTAACTCCTGGGATTTATCCTCCTTTCTCCCCGCAGAGGGAGCAGTGGCTGTGGCAGAGGTGTTCTGTGCTGGCCAGAAGGAATCGGTTGGTGGCAGTGATCAGCCAGTGACAGGTTGTTTAACTGATGAGGGAATATTTGAACGGCTCTTTTTTTCTTCCCTTAGTAATAATTTTCTGTTAGGTCTTCCCAGAGCGAGTGCTGTAATTGGATTCAAGTGTACGGTCTTCTCCTTCCAGAGATCAAAGGCGCTCCTGTCCCCTCTCTGGATTTAGAAGACCTGAGAAACCTCTTTGGATCAGAGGTATCTGGAGACAGCATGTGGTGTTCTGTGTTGAACCAGACTGAATGAAGATCTGCTTCAAAGCTTGTCCTGAAGGAAGCAGCTATGGGTTGTTTGTGTCAATTCTGACCTCAGCCCCCAAGAAACGCCATGGGATGAGAAGCTCTGGTGATGGATGCGCCTGCAGCCCAGAAGCCAACGGTGTCCTGGGCTGCGTCCAAAGCAGTGGGACCGGCGAGGGAGGGGATTCCAGCCCTCTGCTCCGCTCTGGTGAGACCCCACCTGGAGCCCTGTGTTCAGCTCTGGAATCCCCAACATGCCACTGACACAGACCTGTTAGAGCGAGTCCAGATGATGGATCTGAAAAATCATAGAGAATTCACCCCCAGTCTGGATCTGTGCTTATGGCTTCTGGAGGTCCATGGTGCATCATTGCCTTACACAGATGCCTAGAGCTTCCTTGGACGCAGGGCAACTGCTGTTGCCGAAAGGGATGTAGGAAGCTTCTCTGTTTGCAAGAACTGAAAATCCTTGTGCTTCTGATGCTGGTGACCTTAGCGAGTGGAAAATGAACTGCTGGGATTTACTCTCTTTTGTCCCCACAGAGGGAGCAGTGGCTGTGGCAGAGATGTTCTGTGCAGTGGGACCGGCGAGGGAGGTGACTGCGGCCCTCTGCTCCGCTCCGGTGAGACCCCACCTGGAGCCCTGTGTTCAGCTCTGGAATCCCCAACATGCCAGTGACACAGACCTGTTAGAGCGAGTCTGGACGAGGGCTACAAAGATGATGCGAGGGCTGGAGCAGCTCTGCTGTGAGGACAGGCTGAGAGAGTCGGGGTTGTTCAGCCTGGAGGAGAGAAGGCTCTGGGGAGACCCTAGAGCAGCTTCCAGAACTGAAAGGGGCTCTGGGAAAGCTGGGGAGGGACTCTTTACAGGGGCGTGGAGTGACAGTACAAGGGGGGATGGCTGTAAATTGGAGGGGGGACGATTTCGATTAGGCAGTAGGAAGAAATTCTTGGTGCTTTGGGTGGTGAGGCCCTGGCCCCGGTTGCCCAGGGAAGTGGTGGGTGTCCCATCCCTGGAGGTGTTCAAGGCCAGGTTGGAAGGGGTTTCGAGCCACGTGATCCAGTGGGAGGTGTCCCTGCCCTCGGCAGGGCGTGGAACTGGATTGTTCTGTGTCGGTGACTTACTGAGTGGAAAATTAACTGCTGGGATTCATCCTCTTTTGTCCCCACAGAGGGAGCAGTGGCTGTGGCAGAGATGTTCTGTGCAGTGGGACCGGCGAGGGAGGTGACTGCGGCCCTCTGCTCCGCTCTGGTGAGACCCCACCTGGAGCCCTGTGTTCAGCTCTGGAATCCCCAACGTGCCAGTGACACAGACCTGTTAGAGCGACTCAGTCTGCTCTCCCAGGCCGAGAGGGAGGCAATATTTGAGGGCACCTCATTTCCCGCCTGTGCCGGCAGGGCTCTCTCCGCCTGGGCACATCCGAGGGATTTGTCCAGTGTGTTTGGCAGAGGCCGAGCAGGGAGGCTGTTACCTTGACTCCGGCTCAGGGCAGAAAGAATTGCTGAGCGTGGTCTGGTTTTGAGAGAAAGTAATTTTGTCTGATTTTGAGATGTGGGACAGGCTCAATATCCAGGAGGTCACTGTAACTGACTTTGTCTCCCTTGTAAGTGAGCGTTCCCTGTTGCACTCCAGAAGATCTATTTAGGGTCACTGATTTCAGGCTAGGAAAGAAATAACGTTCCAAGTGCCTTCACTGTGAGAGGCTACAGACCTTTTGTGTTTCCAGCCCAGGGCTCTCCTGCTGTCTCCAGGAGTTGTGTGAACACTGCTGACCCAGTGGTCTTGCCCGGAGGGTGTGACAGTGGTTCCTTAGGCTGCACGTTTGTTGTGGGTGAAAGCATTCCCTAGTGTCCTTTCCCAGCTGGATCCACAGCGTGGGTCAGTGTGGAGAAGGAGAAAGAATGGCAATTAAAACTTCTTCCCTTAGTCCTTCCGTGCGTCCTGTCTCTTTGACATCAAAGCGGGAGGGGAGATGAACTTTCTTATGGATGTGATACCTTGGGCATGTTTTAACTCCATGGAATTTTTAATGCATTTGCTTTGTTGTTTAGTTTTCCTTTCAGAAACGTGTTTCCAAGGAAGTCTCTCAGGAGTCAAGGCTTGGCCAGTTCCAGGGATCGAGACAAAGCAAACATTAAAGAACAGCAGTGCCCGAGTACATTCTTGGTGTCCTTTCCTAGTAGCATTGCACTCCTCGTCCCCTGCTGTTACTCCTTACCTCCTCCCCCTACAGCTCCGTGGGGTCTCAGCATCTCCGCTGCTCTTCACACACACAGAATCACACACAGAATCACCAGGTTTTATAACCAGCTGGGGAAGGGGCTGGAGAAGAGGTCTTAGGAGGAGCAGCTGAGAGAGCTGGGGTTGTTTAGCCTGGAGAAGAGGAGGCTGAGGGGAGACCTCATTGCTCTCTCCAACTACCTGAAAGGAGGTTGTAGAGAGGAGGGTGCTGGCCTCTTCTCCCAAGTGACGGGGGACAGGACGAGAGGGAATGGCCTCAAGCTCCGCCAGGGGAGATTTAGGCTGGACATTAGGAAAAAATTCTTCACAGAAAGGGTCATTGGGTGACGGAAGAAAATATGGGACAACACGCAGTGATCAATATGATCCAAGTGAAGCCATTTAATCGAAGTTCCCAACACATTTTATACCCTACTTGCTGAAGCAAGCCATTGTTTTACAAGCTGATTTGACAATTCTCCATTTGCAACAAGTAATCATTAGTTACAATACATTATTATGTTTTCCCATGAGAAATAGCTATGTGAGCATTTCAGTCTACAAATTGATAGACTACAAAGTAACAAGTCAAGGACTACCGAGGAAAGCTTCCCCTGAGAAATGAGAGGCGTCTAGGGTAGAACGACTCTCTATTGTTGCAAAGAGAAACCTTGAAGAGAGTGTGTCATTTACAGCAGCTGCTGCTTCTGCAAAGTTAGCTTTAATTGTGGTGCAAAAGCTGTGAGGCCTTATGCTAAGGTGCCTTTGTTTCATTTAGCATAAGCTGCTCAGTGCTTGGGGTGCTCATTAAATGTCCTCTGGTTCGTAACCATCCATCAATTGGGCACTGGAACAGGCTGCCCAGGGAGGGGGTTGAGTCACCTTCCCTGGAGGTGTTTAAGGCACGGGTGGATGAGGTGCTAAGGGACATGGTTTAGTGTTTGATAGGAATGGTTGGACTCGATGATCCAGTGGGTCTCTTCCAACCTGGTTATTCTATAATTCTATGATTCTATGACTGGTACGTGAGGATGCCCCTGGAGCTCAGATGCTCGTGTGAGCAGAGAGACGCGAAGGGGGGGATTTTTTCCACTTCCCAGCCACTTGTGAGGGGCCTGGTTTGTGCGGTGCCCTTGCTGTGAAAAAGCCGGCAAGCACTCGCAGAGAGAGTATTATGGGAGCTCCGAGTGTTGAGGAGGCGACTCCAGGGAGCCGAGGGGTTGGTTAAATACAACGTGAGCCGGATTCCCCCTTGTCAGCTCGGTGGGAGCTGGTTCAATGGATCGCTTCTCACGCTTCGGATGCCCCTCAGCTGAGCTCTTGTCCTGCCGCACCCCCAGCGGAAGCGGGAGCAGCACAGCCTCCCTTCCCTCTAGAGAGCTGATGGACCTTGCAGGGAAGTGCCAGGCCATGAAGGCTGCCCCTTCCTCCTCTTCCCTTTCCTCTCAGCTCAGAACTAGGGACAAAATCCTTGGTTACCTGTGTGCGTTTGTGTGTGAGTGAAATCTCACGCCCGGGGCTGCACACGGGACCCAGCTTGTTCCCCTGTCCCAGGAGAACCTGCCTGTACACTGAGCCCCTTCCTGTTTCCAGGCTCACCCTGCGCCGTCCTCCTGCCTGTTTGGTTTGAGGACGGGGACGTTTATGTCTGTCCTTGCTGCGGAGGTGATGGATTGAAAGACCAGGCTCTAGGGTGTCAAGGTGCATCTGGCCCTGTGAAGGGGAAGGGATGACACCCATGTTCCCTCAGCCACTGCTCCTTACGCTCTATATTTTTCCCTTTCCAAAAAACCAGAGGCTTCTGGAACCATGCGCAACCCGCTTCACGTCACACGCCTGGGCTGCCTTCCCTCCTGCGTCCAGACCAGGACCCGCTGGTGGCTGCCAGTAGCCCAGCTCCACTCCGAGTGACCAGAGGCGGCGTGGGCCCCGTTTCTGGGACAGCTCTCAGGAATTGCCTCTCCTGCTCTGGACAACAGGGGAGGGTTTCGCATGCAAAACTGCAAAGGAACATACGTGGGCTTTAATTAAGAGGCTGCTTCTGTGATGGGAAAAGGCATTAGAAGCCACTGGCCCTAAGAGGGAGCAAAGCCGTCCCGTCTCCTGTGTAGCTGTGCCTGCTTGGAGGGCACCAGCATGTGAGCTTCGGTTCCATACGAGGAAGGGGAGTGACGCAGCTGGAGGGATCTCAGTAACCACCTTACCAGGCCCTCTGGCTTTGCCAGGAAGGAGACGCCCACGTCGGAAAACGATGGCTCTCTCATACTCCCGCACTACCTGCAGGGGAAACAAAAGCTGGATGCGCTGCAAAGGGAGGGTTTCAGCAGGTGTGAGCTGCCGGAGTTACCTGTCCCTGTGTCCCTTTACCCCCGCAGAGGACCTGACACAGAACTGCTGGCTGGCCTTGTGTGTGAGCAGAGAAGGAGCAGCCACGAGACACCCAGGATTTGGGAGAGCAGCCCATGTTAGAGGGGCCTGGGCTTTCCCAGGATGAGGCCAGCGTTCTGCTTCCTCAGAGCCTGGCCAAACTCAAACATCCTGAGCTAAAATTTTGCGTGCTTGTTGTTTGCCTCCGAGGGAACCGTGTGTGCATGTGCTCACCCCTGTGAGATCCGAGGGATGACACTGACACCCTTGTTGAGAGCAAGATTCACGTGAAATTTCCCCAGAAGTGGGAACCAAAATATGCCTACTCGTAGCCACGCTAGAAATGTGAGAAAAGGGGGAAAAGAGGGCAAATCCATCGGTACCTGAGAGACCAAACTCTCTTAACATTTTACATTCAAAACCTATTTACCTGCTGCTGCAGTGCCACTCTCTCTGGGCTGGGTGTGCTGAAGGCGATGTTTGAAAGTGAACAGACCTGCAAGCTGTTCAGCAAAAGAGAAACCTAAGCCCTTGCCTGCTGATAATTCAGCAGGAGTATTTGAGAGGTAGCGGAAGATCCCTGTGCAGCCCTTTGTTGCAGCAATGTGCCAGGAAGGAAAGTCAAAATTAACGATGGGTTGAAGAAGTGTAAATAGAACCTTAGACCCAGAAAAAGCTTTATGCTCACGTCCAAAACGTGCCGAACCAGTGAGTTACGTCCACATCAGACACCGACTACTAAGCCTGGGGAGGCCCCATGACCATTCTCACCTTCATGCAGAACCAGACAGAAACGGGGAAGGTCATTATGATGAACAGGAAAGACAAGATGGTCAGAAGCCACTCACAGATGCCCAGACCTGGAGACTTTACTCCTAGGGAGAAATACAAAAGGACCGTGTTAGCAGAGGCCAGCTCCCAAAATACCGACAGCCTGACAAGCGCCCGGGCCCGTCAGCTTCAGTGTTGGCCTTTGCCTAAACCCGGCGCGTGTGAACCATTTGCTCTCCCTGGAGCTGGCTCAGGTGAGCAGGAGCTGCCAGGATGCACCGACAGGTTTCGTCCCCGCTTTACTGCCAGAAATGGAGCCGTGCTTCCCCGTGGGGCCTCGACTAGAGAGCAGCCTTCAGGCTGAAGACCTGCAGGCACCAAGCGGTGTCCAAGGGTTTGGAAGGAGCAATTTGTTGGCTGACCTGGGAGCCCAGAAGTCCGTCGGGAGAGGTGAGCTAAGGGCAAAGAGAAAGATGGCGAATAGGAAGTTGATTTCAACGTGCACAGCCTGAAGCGCCCTTCCCTGTCAGAGGATCTCAGGCCCTTTGGAACAGGAGTTCAGTCGCATCCCAGCTCCCTGATGCGGTGGGACCGAGCCGCTGGTGCTACTGAAATCTCCCTGCGCCCTCCAGCGGTCACACCGAGGCGTGGGGGCTGACTGGGGTGCTCGGGTCAAAATGACCTTCCCCATCTCCCCAAAGCCAGGACGGGGCGTCTTGACCTGGCTGACCTTTGTTGTGAGGGAAAACCTGCAGGTATGGCCTGGAAATAGATTCCTTCTGGGGTACCTAGACCCAGAGGGCGGACCAGCAGTGAAGTTAGCGTCCCTGCGCGTCTCCCACTTAGATCTTCTCGAGCTCTTCCCTTCTTGCCCCTTTGCCTTTGGAGCTCTCTGCAGAGCCAGCAGGTCTGGAGGGAGGTTCACATGCCAAGAACCTGCGTGATCACTCTAGCTCTACAGCACCAGGAGGCTGTGAGGCTGGCTGGGGTCTCCCGTGTCTCACCCCAAGGAAAACTGTGTCTGTGCCAGGCGGGTGCGATGGCACTCACCGTGCGGAGTTATTCTGTGGCCGTACAGGGTCAAAGAGCCCACAGCTTTCCAGCCCTTCCCCTTCCATAATCCATACCTCCCTCTCGCTGCTCACTGTCCAGCAATGCCATTGCCTCCGTTTCATTCTTTGAGGATTTACACTATTCTTTGCCTAAAACTAGTATATATACCCACTACTTTTGTAAAGCGTGAGGCCTTTTTCTAGAAGGGCATCCAACTCAGCGCCGAATTGTAAACCAAAAATGTTATTGCCTTTGCCTCAAAGACTTGATCCTTTTCAAGGTTTTACCAGTGAATGAGCGTTTCCCACTTGGGACACAGGGGGGACTCCCCATGCCTGGGATTAGGGATGCAGGGAGCTGTGTGAGGGGCAAGGGGGCACGTGGAGCCCAGCGGGGAAGCACAGCTGGTGCTTTTTGGCCCTCGGGCTCTGCCTTTCCCCCCTCAGAAGGGGGGCTCAGGTGCCACTGACCCGCAGGGGCTGCTCCAACAGGGGAAAATTCCCGCCTCCTCCTCCCCCACCCCGCCATTTTCCCGCCAGGAGGCGGCGGCTCCGCCCTCGCGGAGGAGGAGGAGAAGGAGGGAATTAGGGGCCCAGGGAGCTCTGTGGTGAGTAGGGGAGCGCTTGGGGGTACAGGGAAGGTTCTTCATGGTCTGTGAGGGGCGAGGGTGCATCCGCCTTCCTGGAATTAAGGATGCATGGAGTTCTGTGGGGGGCAAGGGAGCACGTAGGACAGAGCAAGGAGACCCCACGCCTGGGATTAAGGGCAGGGGGGTCTCTCTGAGGGGCAGAGAATCCCCATGCCCGGGTTTAGGGGTGCAGGGAGCTCTGTGAGGGGCAAGGGAGCGCTTGGGGCTGGAATTAGGGATGCAGGGAGCTGTGTGAGGGGTACAGGGGGGACTCCCCATGCCTGGGATTAGGGATGCAGGGAGCTGTGTGAGGGGTACAGGGGGGACTCCCCATGCCTGGGATTAGGGATGCAGGGAGCTCTGCGAGGGGCAAGGGGGCACGTAGGACAGAGCAAGGAGACCCCCCGCCTGGAAGAAGGAGGTGAGGTCGCTGCTTATTACCGATAAAGAGGGTTTAACCCCAGCACAGCTGGAGAGGGGAGTACATGGCCATGATGGGCAAACCTCTCCCTCTACGTGACCTGGGCTTCCAATCCACCTTGGAGCTGGTGGCAAAAATGCCTGACGTTGTCAGAATCTGTCCTCAGGGGAAAGGCACGTTTATCCTCAAAGGTGAGGTTTTATTTCCGTAAAAGTGGAGGAGTTGTTTGGAACCTCATACTGGTATGAAGCGATGCTCTAAAACCAGGAGGTGCAGAATGAATTGCCAGAGCTGTAGGTCATGTATCTCTGTCACTCTTTTTCTCATATAGCTCTGTTTAATTTTTTTGCCGTTGATGTTTTTTACTGTGTCTTAATCTGCCTTTTTGTACTTTTCTCCTCCTTCCTCCTGGAAAATAACAGAGGCTTCCAGTTCTTTTTGTACATTTTGCACTCTGCTCTTGGTTTAGAAACTGCAGTAACGTTTCTATAGGAAGTTCAGTCTGTATCAAAGAACTTTTATTATTTTCCCAACAAAACTTGCAGCAGATGAGTTTCCTTTTGTGATCCTGTATCCAAGAATTGGACCCACCTTTCTGCTTGGATCTGGATTTCTAGGGATGAGGGTGCAGGTTGGTTCTTGGCTGTTTCATCTGGTTCATTTCAGTTCACAAAGGGAGAGTAAAAGTTACCCTGTTGGAAATGCGATCTAGCGTGATTGGTTTTGAAAGACACGCCTGCTTCTGAAGAGGGTGGGGAGAATAGGAAAGAGGAGGACCTTTGCTTGTATAAAGCTTTCAGTAGTTTGCTGTCTTGGTAATCTCATAATTTATTTCTTTCTTTCTTTCTTTGGTAGCCATTGCAGATGAGACCACCAAAGGTATTGCAAAACTGGTTGCCAGGCAGGAGGAAAGTGTTAAGTCACGAAAGAATGATGCTGTGAAGGCACGTGCTGCTTTTCCCTCTAGGAACACAAAGTGTCTCCCTCGCAGCCAGCGACTGGGAAGGCTGAGCTGCAGGATCTGCTGAGTTCCTCACCACTTCTGCTCAGGAACTTTGAGAGGGCCTATCGCAGACGCTTTGGCCGGCCGTTCCAGTATAGGCGATATGGATTTGTCTCTGTATTTCAAGTCCTTGAAAGTGTGTCCGATATCATTGTTGTTGAGCAGACAAAAGCAGGTTCCTTGCTGTCCCTGAGGAAGTAGCTGGAAGGTGAGACAGCGAAGGAAGAGGTGCCGCACGGTGGGGCGCGCAAAGAGGTGCCAGAAGGTGAGGGAGGGTATTATTTAACTGGAAGTATGTAGCTGCCAAGCAGCTGTGTTTCAAGTGATGTTGCTGCCTTTCCAGTAGCTGTCGTAGTCCTGGTTTCCCTAGGCTTTAGCGCAGAAGGGCTGCGAGGTACTGTAGAAGCAGCTGTTACAAGGGTGTTGTTGTGGTAGCAGAGATCTTAACTGGAAGTTTTCTACGGTTTGCCACTGTTTTTCAGTGCGAGGTGAAAGAAGGGATGTTAAGGCCCTTTCTGAATGCGTGTATAGGACTGGAATTTCTAGTAATTCCAGGCAACAGGTAATAAAACTAGAAGGATCTCTGGCACGTCGGCTCCGCAGGCTGGTAAAGCCTTCCAGATGCGCTTTTTGAGGCTGAAGCACTAATCTGAAAGGCATAGCTATACTGCTTCTCTGAAGAAGAGCCTGTAGATATCCTCAGCGTTCCCCTAACAACTATGAGAGAAAGCAGAGGATTGCATAAGGTTCCTGCCAAATGCCTGACTTTTCTTAGCATCATTCTAGGAATTTATTTAGCCCTTGTCATGCTTGCAAGAGCAAGTGTGTTTTATTTTGCTTGAATTTATTAGTACGGCGAAGGATGCCTCTCAAGCAAATCCCCGTGACTGTGGGTGCTACAAGAGATGAGGAAAATGGCACTAGTACTTGTACGCTTTCATGGCCAGGTGTATTCTCCTTCTGCTTAATATGTAAATAAAGAATAACAACTAAACTCTCTTTACAGCTGCACCTGCAATTGAGATGCCTCCTTTGGAACCCATCCGTGATGCCAAGTGGTTTCACCTGCCGGCAGAAGAGAAGTCAGAGCCGGTGGAAGGACAAGCACTAGATATGAGTGATGTCCTCAAACAAGTAAGTGGCAGGATGAGTGATCTGTAGCTTTGTCATGTCTTCGTCCAGGGGGTGATAATTTTTTTCACTGCTTTTGTTTTTGCTTGGTTTGTATTGTTGATGCACTGTTGCTTCCAAAAAAAAATTGTACCTAGTTTAGATGAGGCTGGAGGTGACCAGAGTCATACTGACCTGATATATAACTCTATGTGCCCTCCAGCCTAGGTCTTTTTCTTGTCTCTTTCTGGTCTTGAGATCTCTGTTGGAGATCGTCCAAAGCCAGTAAAGCATAATCTTGTTCCCCAATAAGAGTGGAGACAATTCTTTTTGTGTTCTTAATAGCCTTCTTCTGAGAGTAGCTGTGTGGCATTTCCCCTGCTGCAGTAGCATGGGTTTAAGTGTCTAGCAGCTACGTGGCAGAGCTGAGGAATGGTCCTTGGAGACCTCAGTCCTGTCGTTGCCACTCTGCTCTTTGGTTGGACTCGAAAGTTTTGTTGCTGTTGTTGTGGTTTAGCAATGTATTTTTAGAAAGGGATGGAGAAGTACAGAGGCTCTGACCTGCCAGACCTGCTTGGGAGAATTTCTTTGTGCCCCCTCTATTTTTTTTTCCTCTTTTGAGCATCTTTAGGCCTTTGTTTTCTCAGGAAAGTTCTCCTGCTGCGAATTATTTCCTCTGCCAAGCTCATCTGGTGGTTCTACACAACTGTACAGTTGGAGTACCTAGACAGGGAAAGGGTTGCAGGGATTCTTTCTGAATTTGGTGTGCTGTTCACTTAATGAACTTGAAAGCTTAGGGCTACGAGTCGGACTTTCTGCGGTGTTTCAAGAAACATACCCTTTAGAAAACTTTGGCAGGCTCTTCTGATAAGACCTTGTCGTCTGGTGGGATGAAGTCCGTGGGGAATTTCCCTAGATCAAACAAAGTCTGCTTGTGGGAAGGGTAGAAAAGGGAGAGAGATGGTCCACGTAGCCCCATTTTTTTCTTGTTATGTGTCGCAAAGGGAATCTGTTTAAAGATTCTAGCAGGGCGAGTCTTGGAACGTGTTTGTACAACTCGTGTTTGCCATGAAGCACCAGTTTTGCTGGTTTGTTTTAAAAGTGCCCTAGAGAGGAGGAAAGTGAGCTGGAATGTGTTTGGGTAGGCAGTGAACCAAGATTTCAAGATGCTGCAAAGTCGAGGGGAAAGATGCGACCTGATTCCTGGCCTGCTGTAAGGTATGGAAGTATCTGGTGATGAGACGCCAATAGCGGAAGCGTTGTAAGGGACAAATGAGGGACAAGGGCCGAGTCAATCTGCTCGGCCCCGAGAAGGGTCAAATATCTAGAGCTGCTGCTCTTGGCAGCTTTTTCTTGCCGTGCCGAGCAGAAGGAAAGTTGTCATCCACACCACTCTTGGCAGCTGCCGCTCTGGCTTAAGGCAAGGAGTTAGCCAGTCTTACGAGCCGTGCCTCTTCTAGGGCTAGTTTTACAGTGTGTTCGGTTGTTTACCTTTTTCTTATAATTTTCTTGCTATTTTGTGAAGGTGTTTTTTAAGCAGACATTTCTACGTCTTTCAAAGAAGTGTCTGTTGTCTCTGCCAACGTGTGAACTACGTGATAAACATCACGTGTGCCCGTAACAGTCTGACACGAGGAGCTTTCATGGAGCAAACCTGTCCCTTGGCAATATCACTGTTGACTGGCACTTCTGGGAGGAAATCCATGAAATGTAAGGGGATTTTAGAGGTGCTGCTGCTGCTCAGGCAAGAATTCCCTCAGGTACTCTTTAACTCAAAAATGTTAACTGCCTGGTTAACTCAATGTTTTAGTCAAAGTTTTTAACAAAAAGAATTCAAGGGTGTTCTTCCTCGCTCAGTCTGCAGGAGAGACTCTAATCTGCTTTTTTAAAAAACGGTTCGAAGGGCTAGTATTGTCTCTCGGTTGACTGTAGCCGTGTAAGCAGTGGGGTGTGCTGGAAGACAAATTTCCTGTAAGTTGTCTGGTGTGTGATGCAGTGGTAACTCGTAGCATATTCACAATGAGTAAAACTGGAATAGTTTTGACTTCTGGACGCTGGAGGAGTGCTGTTTGTTGGCACAAACCGAATCTCTGGAGGCAGTGAAAGTGGCTGATGTCTGATTAAGGTTTCCATGCACGCTGGTTCAAGTGGAATAAAGTTTACAGCAGCTAAAGAATGATGCAAAATTGCAAGCTGTGCCAAGAACTGATGTACAAATTTGCCTAGAATGAGAAAAGAATAGGATTTGTAGCGTTTGTATGTTTTTATCTTTTGGGAAATAGCTCTGGTGTGTGTGAGATGCATTTGTGCCTTCTGTGTCTTGAATTGTTTTCAGATAGTTTTTCTACTTCAGTCATGTGCTCTTTCATGGGGACAGAAGATAGAAACAGCATCTTTGGGGTAAAATCCAACAAGCAGGTGGGTTTTTTTGGTGCGAGTTTTTGATTTTTTTTTTTCTCTTTATCAGTAGCCATTCAATATCTTTGTCTAAATACATAACGTGTCATCGGTTCCTCTTCTTTATTCCTTGAAGGAATATGAGGAAGGTATTTTTGTTGCACCCCTCTTTACACAGGAGGGAGGAAAGAGAGAAGGAAGGTGGAGGGTGTGAAAATAGATGTTAGGATCCCAGGGACAGTTTTAATCCGAGTTTGCGCTATTTGTTGGGAATCTCTGATCTTCAGTAATTCATGGGTTCCCAGGAAAGCAGAACTATTTTTTTACCTTAATGCAGAGGCCAGTTATGTGTGTTCAGGGCGTAGCAAGACTTCTGAGCGCTACTTTCCTCTTGTCCCTTTGTAGTGTCAAGATTTAGATTTGAAGCTGTCAATCTTCAATCTGGCAACGACTCCAGAAATTCCCCCTGATGCTGTTCAGGACAGAAGCCTTTGCAGTTTCCCACCATTGGAGCGCTTGTGTTTGGTGGGAGTCTTTGTGGAATGTATAATCTCTCCTAGCCGGTTCTACATCCAAGCGTGCCACGCAGAAACATCCGATAAACTCCAGGATATGATGTTTGAGATGAGGGGAGGACGTGCTATGCTGATTCTGTGCTATTACCTGGGTATTTGCACTGAGGGAACAGGGCACCCGGCTGTTTGTTACGGTCACTACAGGCTTGACTTCTGGATATGGAGATGCCAGTGCCGTACTAAATCACATAATCATAATGCTTCCCCATTCCTTTTATCTAGCAAGCAGTAAGTATCGCTAATAGTTTGGCTGTGTCCTAGACGGTCTTAAACTTTAAAAGCCTGGAAAAGTTGTGGAAAGGAACTTGAGGGTTCTGTATTGTTGACATTGCTATTGCTAATGTGCTTGGTTAAGGCTTTTACTTCCATCTCCAGCACTTACCAAAAGCAGCAGGTAATAAGCCTTAGTCATATCTATATTTGAAAGCAAAACCCCATCAGTGGGTTTGTCTGTCAGGTACGTTGTGCGTTTGGGACTCTTCCACTACGCTGCAGTTGCTGTTAGTCGTGTGCCAAAGTAAATACTGGATGTCCGTGGGGCAACCGTGTGATCGCAGGCTGCAGACAGGTACTGTGTGTGTAAGCCAGGACTCCGGAACCTGGCTCGTAAGAAGCCCTGTGCCAAGTCAGGGTAATGTTAAAAGTGAACGACTAGAATGGCTGTATTTAGTCGCTGATTAACGCCCATTAGTTAACTTTTTGTTGGACCCCAAGAATACCATTTAAATGTTAAAAGTTTAGGTTTGTGTATTTATTGTCACTTGGTTTAAGTAGAACAGAAACATAAACTATCTATTAGAACAACTCCTGAAAATCGGTCTCGTGGAGGCTTTGAGAAATGAGGATTCTTCTGAACCCTGAAGTGTATTTCTGTTTATCCATCTCCTGCGCCCTACCAAGCACAGTTTTTCATTGTGATCTCTGGCAGACATTGTTACTTGAGTAAACTTGTTTCTGATCGTTCTGTCATGCCTGAGTCTTCAGTACGTCCTGGACAGCTTTGCTGTGTAACGGTCTCAAAATGGTGGTACCGCGTTATCATCCACCGCGTGATCAATGACCAAGAAGCAGAGGTGTTCTACGCAGATTACGGAAACCTGGGAATCGTCCGAAGATTTGCCTGGAAATGGTTCTCAGGATTAGCTGTTCCATCGCCTTCCCAGGGATGAGGGTGAGGCTGCTGGGCCTGTCACTCTCCAGGAAGACGTCCCACCACGCGGGTTTCCTAGAAAGTGTCTATTTGGATTTTTTTTCCCCGTAGCAGTGCCTTGCAGGTACTTCCTTGCTTACATGTTAATGCGTGAGGTGACGTTAAGAACAAGATCTGCGGTGCAGATCACTCCAAGCCCTTTGCTTATCATCGCTGTGGGCTAAACCCTTTCCTCTTCCTTTATTCACTCTTGCCCCTTTCTGTCCCTTTCGAGCAAGCTCCCTAATCCTCTTCCCTGAGTTTTGTGAATGGAGGTAAACATCTCTTGAACAGACATCCTCCCAGTTGGGAGCATTTGTGGTGTCAGAGGTACTCGTTCTCCTCTGTAATTCAGTACCTTCCCCATATTTGCTTCTGCCCTCTCATTTGCCTCTATTCATGCCTGGCCGTAGGCATTCTGTGTTTCAAAAGTGATTTTTCTCTGTCCATAACTTTCTTATCAAAAGAGGTTATGAGGAGAGGATGCTTGGGCAAGGGAAGGCGTAAGGGACCAGTTGTTATTGCTATTTCTGCTGTGCCCCTTCTCTGGCTACGGAGTGTTTTCCAAAGCTGCTGTCGGGCTTTATTCGTAAGCACAAGATGCGATATGTGCCTCTCTGTTCCTAAGCTGATCTTAAAACCCAGAAGAGGAGGAAGTTCTGCTCTTCTGCCTGGTTTTGCTCCTTTACTCCTGTAACAGGTTTTGGTTTTTTTTGCGTTGTAGGCGGTGCTACTTGAAGCTCCCTGCTGAGGCCATCCCGTGTTCCTTGGCGTGGGTAAAACCCGTGGGGGTACGTGCTCACATGCAGTTTTCTTTGACGTATGCATGACAGCCATCAAGTCGAGGTTGGCTTTTTCTCCTGACAAGGGCAAACCTTTGGAATAATTTGGGTCCTGCTGCTGTTATGTTCAGCGGAGTGTGACTGCCTAAGTGTCTGTCTCTGCAGGGGATTGCTCTTCCGCTGTCTGTTTTCCTTCCAGTCAGAGTATTCTTGCTCGTATTGTTGCAGAAACAGATAGCTGCCGTTAAGCAAATGAACAGACTTGTTTCTTCCCCTGCCGGTAGTTCTCCCTGGTCCTTCTGAAGTCTTGCTAGCTCCAGGCCTCTGTTTTAAATCTGTCTTCTGTGACAGAGCTTTCTTTGAGTGAGTTGGTTTGATGCAATCAGCGTAGCCAAAGGATTATAGAGGTCATAAAAAAAGTTCCTCTGTGCTGGGAAGCCTCTTGGTCAAGACACCTGAGAAATACAGTCTCTGAAGGAAGGCGCATGAGCACGGTTGATTCTTCTGCGTTGTAAAGACATTATTTTAAAAAAGTTATTTCCTCTGTTTTTTTGAGGGTTAAAGAATCACAATTTTCTTTGCAGTGAAGCTTAGCAGTTTCCAAAACCTGACACTTTTAAAGTCTCTAATTATGTGTTTCCAGAAATTAAAAAAGAAAGACGCAACAATATTTTAGGCAGTTGTGGTAAAAATGAGCGGTGAACACCATTGAAGCGTGTTTGAAAACAGACGTTTAGGGTGAAAGGGCTTCCCAGTGTGCCTAGCACTGCGGCCTTGGGGTAGTTTGATTTACTTCAGTGCTGGGAAGCTTGTCTGCCTGACTTGCCTGTATTTGTCCCTAGCCTGACCTGGCTTCGCTGCCTTCTTGACAAGTACTCACAAGGGCAAATCTCGGGCATTGGATGTTGATCTGTTTATAGTAACTCAACATTCTTGTTTCTTCTTCAGGGTTCACGGTCCAATGATGCGATTCTCCTATTCAAGAAGCTGTGTGATTCCAAGCTACTTGTGGGCGTCGTGGATGAATATGTGAATGGCATTTGTCATCTCTTCCTGTGTGACGCAGCCACTAAGGACGATATCTACTTCCACGCTGTCTTGAGCAGTAGGGGATGTGCTGACATCTGTGGGAAGAACGTTCCTTCCCAGGTCAGGAGGGAGGCGTGTGCTTCTGACAGGAAAGGCAGGGAAAGGATTGGTTGGGTGCCTGTAGTGGAGAGATCTTTACCTTGAAGCAAGTAGTTTTGTGAAGAGCAAAACCGGTATTCCCTGCTTCCCTGCAATTTACTGTTTTGGGGCTGTATCCCACGGTGTCTATGGTGACGGCTTTCTTTTTGGTTAAGGTGGAATTCGATGATACAGCAGAGATGTTCTGGTTTAGCAGAACAAACTCTTTTCATCCTGACTTCTAAGAGTGGATTAGAAGGTTTCGGTACGGATTTTTAAAGTGGATTAGCTTGTTAATATTGCCGAAAAGGAAAATAGATGTTCTGAACATGAGGCCAAGCTGGGATGGAATTGAGGAGTTGTATTTGTAACTTTTCTAAACATTGTTAAATCCGGTAGGTTTTGTTAGTCATAAGTTGAGGCCTCCGAGTCATCCAGACCATGAGAGCAAGTCCATTAGATGTTACTGTCTGGCTTCAAGTAGCGCTGCATAGAATCGTAGAATTGCCAGGTTGGATGGTAGAGTCCAACCATTCCTATCTGCCGCTAAACCGTGTCCCTGAGCGCCTTGTCTGCCTGTCTTTTAAACACCTCCAGGGACAGTGACTCAACCACCTCCCTGGGCAGCCTCTACCAGTGCCCGATGACCCTTTCTGTGAAATTTTTTTTGTCTGATATCCAGGCTGATGTCCATTTTTTCTGCTAGCCAGTGGCACGGGCAGTTGAGTGAGGAACAGGGTAGTTAAATAAATAATTTTGGCCTTTCCTGCTCTAGGCCCCGGAGATTGGTTGTGCCGTTAAACTGAATTATAGATATGGTCTTGGCTTACAAAGTCTCTTTCTTTGCTAGTGACACGTATAGTGCTGGACGGTGTAACCAGGGTAGATTGCATGTTGTGCCTTGAGCAGAGATTGAAGCTGTGAGCCAGCACAGAGAGCATTTATGATTTAGGCCCATCAGTGTTGCCTGAATGTCTCAGCTCCGTTTCAGCAAGAAGTCTGTGGATACGAAAACCTTTAGAAAGGTGCTGCAACAGTTTTGTATCTCAGCAGAAAGTCAGGCTTTGCAGCCCGGAGTGCTCGTATCTGTTGTTTCGTTTAGTAGATGCAGAATGCGTATTTTGGCAGGATTAAATCCAATAATTGTCTTTTTGCGTGTGCGTGTTCCATTTAGCGGGTAGGGGGCTATTGCTGGGTGATTTTATTGCTGGAGGGAGTTGATTTTCTTAGTAAGACAATTTCTCCAAGAATTCAGAGCTCACTTGTGGGTGGTGTGCTTCTTTGTAAAACCCATTAGAATTCTTTTTATTCTTTATGGTGGTGACAACTTACTTTTCTTGACTCAGCTGTTGGGGTTTTATTTGTTCGTAGGGATTTGAGGAAGTGAATCCTTCAGCCTTGTATCTTGAGCCCAGCAGAAAGCAGGAGAATGCTGAACCCGTGGAGCCACACCTTCGCTCGCAGCAGGAATCTTTGAACGTAAATAGTGACATAGCAAGCTCGAAGCTGGATGAGGATGAACTGTGGGAACAGGTGAGAGTTTGGCTGCGGTGTGACTATCGTTCAGTGGAATTGGCTCCAGGGATCAGTAGATGTGTTGGCTTAGTCCTATGCAGTGTCTTGTGGAGTGGTTTTTTTTCCTTTGCTTTTATAAAAAGCAAGCAGAACCGTGACGTAACAACAATTACACGTGGACCATAAATACGTCCGTCGCTGCTTGACCTCTGATCCCTTTGCAGACGTCAGGGAGTCTGTGCTCAGTGAGTTCTCCAACCTTCCATACGCACCATCGTTTTTGAGTTAGAGGGAGAATGGACTCCAAGAACTCAGACCAGTACCAGATCCCTGAGATCAGTTTGACTTAGCAGTTTCCTAGTTTGCACCCCAGGAGCCAAGAGGTGGTGTGGTCTCCTCTAGTGTCTCTGGGGTTTGGCAAAGGATGTGTAATAACTCGGGGTGTCATTTACGTGTGGGAAAGGAGCAGAAGAACTAGTGATGTCTTGTTTGCCTTAAGGGTCTCGCTCATTTTAAACTTCTCCGAAAGGAATCCATTTGCAGTCTTGGTTGTTACAGGGGTTAAAGTTGTACACGACTGGAGTTTTTTTTAAAAGTTAACTCTAAAAGCGACCGATACCCAGGTCTGGATACTGCTGTACGCCTTTGATTTCAGAGCAGGTTGAAGAGAGGAGCCCTTTGCTATTATTTAATGGATGAAAAAGAATGATGAACAGAGGGGTTAAGCAGGGAGTAAAATCCAGGTCTTGGGTGCAGTCTAGCACGGTACCGTTAGAAACACCAGGGGTATTGTTTTACAGGTCACTCTCTCTACTTTTGTGTGATTTAAATTGTAGTTTTTTCATGACACATTTTACTACTGACGCCAAGTAACTGTCAGCTGTTGAAGTGTTCAGCAGTGGGCCGGCTCCAGGGCTGTTTTTCTGACATTCCTCTGAAACGTAAAAACGTTAGAGTTACTGTAGTGTCGGTAACTTGTAAAGCGGTCATTTTAGCCAGGTTTTATTTTAGCCAACTGTGTGTCTGGGCTAGGGAAACTATAAGCTGCACGTGTTGGATATTGGTGGGCTTGCACTGTCAATACATCATCTGAACTGAAGGTCCCAAACATCGTCTTTATGTGGGAGAAATGAATGTGACCGAGACTCTGCAAATCTGAGTTTATTGTGATTTTTATGGTAAAATCTGGTTAAGTGCAGCAAGATCCATGTGTGTAAACGTCAGACAGAGCTGGCAATTTGGAGACTAGAGGAATGTTAAGTGCCTTCAGGTTTTCTTCTGTTTTGAAGGGTCTTAGAATCCTTTTCCAGGAACAGTAATCCTCTCTTTTCTGCTATTCTGTTTAGTTGCTCGAAACGATTCCTCTCCTCCTCGGTGCATCACCGATGTCACCATCAGTATCAACTCTAATAATTGCTCAAAGTGTTTAGAACTGGGATGAAATACGTCTGACTCTTGGTACTGCTCGGCTAGCGTTTTCTGGGAACTCCTCTTTGGCAGTGGGGAACTCCCTTTGTGTTGTCCAATCCTAGATTTGCCTTGTCAGGATTAACTCGACCCCCTCCTCTGCCCTTAAGTGCGAAATGGCTGGACGCTGAGTTGTCTCAGCTGTGCTGTGTGAAGGCACTTCTCCATGGTGAAATTCCTCAGAAGGCAGCAAGCAATAACCAGAAAAGATTGCTCAGATAAAACTGTCCTTTCCAGGTGGTAAGTTTTCCTGTGGAGTACAGAAATGAAAGTGGGAGTCAGTAGCTTTCCTTGCTTTGTCCGTCTCCTTGGCAGTGGCACCTCTCTGCTGAGGAGGAGTTAGAGGGGGATGTGTGGCCAGCTTTGGATGAAGCCAGTGTCCAAAGCACAACGGACCGAGACCCTGAACCTGCACAGGAGGATACAAAAGAAAGTCCTCCAGAGCTCATCGCAGAAGCTAAGGTGAGAGCCCTGAGCAGAGCTATTGCAGTTGAGGAGGGTTATTCTTGGTTTTAGGTTGTGTGAATTGCTTTGACCTGTGGTTTTTGTTTTGTTTTTTTTAAAGCGTCTGGCATGGCCTCGGGGCTGTGTTTTCCTCCTTGCTGTTGTTTCTGGGTGCTCGACTAGTGCTCTGCTGGTGCATTGAGGTGTGGTGGGAAGCAGACTACTCTTCTTTCTCTTTCATGCACAGTCCTGAGGGTTACTGGGAGTCATTGTGGGGTTTTCCTGGATCACTCAGAGGTCCCCCCTGGGTTAGGGGGATGGGTTTGAGAGGGTGGCATTTTGGGCTGTGCTTTGAGGCATTGTGTGGCACCAGTAACACAACTTTACTGCTTAAATAGTGGTTAATGATAATGGTAATGAGTCTGGCCGGGCCTGCAGCATGGCCTTTGGCCTGCGCTCTCCTTTGGGTTCAGCAGGGAGCCGGTGTCACTCAGGGTTTGTCGAGTCACAGAAGGTGTTATAGAGCTGGAAATGGGAGTGTGCCTGCAAGGTTTTGGATAACCGCAGCTCCTTACCCATCTGGAGATTGAGAGTGACTGAGACAAAGCGCTTTGTAGAAGGACGAGGGGGAAGTTGGCTCTCAGATAGTCTAAAGCAGAGCTGGAAGAACTGGTGGCGCTGGGAGATGTTACCTGAAGGGGATGGAGGGAAAGCAAGCTGGAAAGGGACCTTGAGAGAAGGAGAGAGGAGGGAAAACCTCTCCTAGGAAGCGTGGGGAGAAAGTACGATGAGGTGAGATGAGAAGTAGGCAGATGAGCAGATAGCAATAGGGTCCTTGTGAGCTGACTTAAGTACTTCCCCACAAGTATTAAACGGCGAGTTCCAAAGCATAGGGATTTGCTAACTGGAGCAGAGAAGGCCTGGCTACTCCCTGCTCCTCACGACACTCTCTAGGGTACCTGCTCTCATCTGCCTCTTGTGTGCTAACAGACATTTTTAGCGTCCACCCTTGCACCCTGTCTGTTTCTGCTTTGCTGTGGAGTGGCAGTGACGCTGCCTATCCCAGTGAGGATAGCATGGGTGGCAAGAGGAGGTGATAGTCATCTTTTACATCTGTTTGGTTCTTTTTTTTTTTTTTTTTTTTTTTTTTAAACTCCTGTCCTAGCAGTTTTTATTTTTACTGCATGTCAGGTGGGGATTTTACAGTGGGCTGGTGGGTATCGAGCAGAGTCCGGTTGGTTAATTGGATTCACCTCTCACCCAAGTTATTCTGTATGGGTGTCCTATCAGCGCAGAATTTCTGCTGCCCAGCCGTGTAGCTCTCCGTGCTGCTTCAGGAGCACCTTGTGGTCCCCTGGGGAGGCCAGTTTATGTTGTTTAAATCCTTTTTTTTTTGTGAAAACAATTGTTTTGTTGTGGGCTAATCCTCTGAACACACTTCCACCAAAGTGTGAAGCAGCTTTGAATGGCGATTCACCCCTTGTGAGGATGGATGGCTCTCTTCTGCTGCCTTGACAACAGAAGAAGCCTAGAGAGCAAGTACCGGATTTTTGAACAGCCGTACTTGGGCAAGGGGAATAGTTGCTTGTCTGTTGTTTCGCTATTTTTCTTGTCCGGGCTGCGTTAACAAATACAAACGTTGGCTGTATTACCTGTCTGTGGCCGAAAGGTGGGTAATCGTCCCTGGAACTTGCTTAATTTGAGCAAAAATGCAGAGCCACGGCCTCTGACTCTGTTCCCGCTCCCTTGCAGAAACTCCCTCTGCTGCCATAATTTGTTCTGCGTGGGGCTGCCGAGAGGTGAGCCAGCTGTTCGCTCTTTGCTAAGACGTGGTGATTTGTATCTTGTGCTAATGTGTCCCTCTTTCCAGCTTGCTGTGCAGGAGAGCTGCCCTTTGGCCAAAGTTGTTAGTAATTACTGGTGTTTTGTTTTTAAATTATCCAGTTGCTCTCCTTCCAATTGAGAGCGGATACAGACCAGGGCAGCCGATGAAGCGAATGTACTAATCGTGCCTTCTCATGAGTTTTTGATATACCTTTGCAGACACTTCCCTCTCTTGAAGAGTCCTCAATACCAGTTGTCTTCTTCAAGTCGGTGGAAGACGTTTATACCTGCTCCAGGCAACCAAGAGGAATGAGCCAAGATGACCCTGATCGGACAGAAAGATTTCCCAACGAGGCCCAACGTCTTGCTCTGCATCCCGCTGTTCTACTTATGGCAGCGCCATTTATGCTGGACGACCATAACAGTACGAATAGATTTGTCGGTAAACTTTGAACACAGCAGAAAACTGAGCAGCCTGTAACTGTGCTGCGACTCTTGCAGTCGCTGTTGGGCACCTTGGGACTAGTGCTGCTGTTTTGCTAGAACAGGTGGAAACGTTGGTGTTCCTGTGGGGTGGAGATACGACGATAGTAAATAACCAGGTGCAATGCATCGGTTTGGTCTTTCGTGGGAACAAGTGCATTGAGGGTTATTTCTCTGATTTTTGCTGTCTTTTCTAGACTTCAGGCTGTTTTCGTGCAGAAGTCTGTTTCTCCATGCTAGCCCGTGTTCATTTCATACTGAATCTCTGACTGCCAGAGGTAAGGGACAAAAGCAGTTTTTTAACTTTGTAAGGTCCCTGTGTGGGTGTTCGTCTTCCAAATGATGAAAGGATCCACCAACCTGTATGAGCTTTGCCCATTTTACAAGGCCAGTTGACTTGCCAAAGGCGGCGCCTGTTCTTTGTGCCTGGGAACGGATCTGTCTGCGCTCTCTGTGGAGTGGAGGCCCGGTTCTCTGGGCAGGAGCTACTCAATTCACATGTGACTTCCCCCCTCGGGGAAACGGATGGGAAATCAGATGTGAATTGAGTAGCAGCACTGGGAGGAGAGGGAGAGAGGCTCTCAGATTATACTGCGTTGGGCTCACCGAAGAGATGTGCAGTAGAAAGCCCTCTCGCCGTGACCCGGTAAGGTCTAGGCAAAAGGGACATCAGTCTAAAGTGGAGCTCTGAGAGTTGCCATTGTTGATGCCGTCTTTCTTTTCTGTGTTCCTCCTTATGCAGGGAAAGAGGAAGTGAGGAACAGACTTGCCCAGAAGTGCCGAGGTTGGCCTGTGCGGTGCCAGCGGGCTGTGTGACCAAGCGCCGTCTCTGAAACTGCTTGTCCCTCCTGTCACGCTAGCTGCCTTGTTCCCAGCTGCTCGCTTAGCCACTTGCGGTTCCTACTTGCAGTGGTTCCCCGGCCTGAGAAAGAACTTGAGAAGAGGGGAAGAAGGCTGAGCAACTGCCAAGGAAGGCTGCCTGGAGTAGCAAAAGCCACCGGTATGACCACGCTGTTATTTTCTTTGTTCAGAAATGTTTAATGTTTCAGGAAAACGGTTTGATTTGGTACTGATTTATTGCTCTTGGTTGTTGTTCTGAAGCACTGCATTAGAGTGTGACGTTGTGCTATATATCTTCTAAGTTTAGGAGAGGGAAGTGGGCTACCTATCCCTCACTCCCTCAGTGCACAAGCAGTTTTGACGTTGTGTGGGGAAATGGTTTTTTGATTTTTGACTTCACGGATGCTCCACACGCTCCTTGCTCTTAGGAGAGGTGGTTGTATCCCAGCTGTGGCCTCAGTCCGTGGTGATGCTGAGAACTTGCCAAAGGAAATCTCCTTCCCCGAGAGAAGGATGCTCTGAATTGTTGATGGATCGGGATGCCACACCTACGAAGCATCGGGAATCCCGTGGTACAGATATTGAATGAGATCTATAAAGAATCCAGTAAGAGAAGGCTTGAAGCTTGACATTGGCCTTGTTTACGTAGCTCTTTGCCTGTGGCAAGAAATCCTCTTGGGCCTGAGTTTATTAATGCAGAGAAAAGTTGTGGGAAGAGATGCGCCCTGGCTGCGAATGCTGACATTCAGCTGCTTTGCTGCTGCCTGGACTGTTCTTCAGGGCTTCAGGGGCCGCTCTGCCCACCCCGAAATGTGCCAGAGGTGTGTTTTGCTGCTGAGCCCCAAGAAAGGCTCAAGGTGGGATTTAACACGAACGCTGAAACAGTTAAAAGCCCAGCATAAGAAGTTTATTGATGGTCTGAGACGATCTTTAAAGCTGTCTTTCAACCCAAACTCTTTCAGGATGTTGTGACTATTTTGTTTTGATTTCAGCATTTGGGGGTGGATTTGGATGTGTGAAAGGGCTAAAAAAAAAAAAAGGCAGAGAGAATCTGGGGCTTCTTGGGAGGGGAAGCTAGTGAAGGAGATGGGAGCAGAGAGGTGGGGAGCTATGGCTTGAGCAGGCAGGGGCTGTACAACCCTGTGGGGAGGTTTCTGGCTTCAGACTGGGGGCTTGTCTCACACGTTTGTCGTCCAGCGAAGGGAGCGGATGAAAGGGAGCTGAGCTTGCTCGGAGCACCGGGCGATGGGGTGTTTGTCCCAACAGCACCCTTTCTGCTGCAGCACGTGGGACCTGGGGCTGGGCTGGGGTGTCCGAAGGAGACCCCCGTGTCCTCCCCTGCTTGTCCCCACTGCTGCCGTGTCCCTGCTGGGCTCCACAGCTCGGCTCCCTGCAGCATAGAACTCTTCTTCTGTGGGGGATGAGGAGCTGCAAAGACTGCTGGGTGGGCAGCAGCCCTGTTCCCAGCTGGGGTTGCCTCCATCCCCGTGCCCTGCCTGGGATGGAGTGGGTCCTGCAGCTGCCTGGAAGTGTTGCTGGGGGCTTTTGGGGACGGCTTCCGCTGCGGCTCAGCATGGGATGTCCCGGGAAATTGGGAACGGGGAGATTCTGTCAGGGTCTGGAAGACAGGGTGCGTGGACACCAGGGGCTTCTATGTGCAGCAAGGGAGCAGCCAGCAAGTATTAAGCAGCGTCGGGACATTGCCTGTGACTTGGGAGCACCCTAACCTGCCAGTCTGGGAGGGAGGAAGCATATTCTGGGCTGTTAGCACTGCACATCACTCTTCTTGCACACTCCTGGGTACCTGTTGGAGGCGGGCGCAGGGCTCTGCTGTGCTCCCATGTACCTTTGCTGGTGCTTCGCTTGTCAGGATAGCATGTTTTCCTACAAGCTTTTGCCATTCACGTGTCTGCGAGTGCTTGAATAGTTTTCCACGCCCTTTCAATCAAGAGAAAAGGTGCATCTCAGAGCATCTCAGCTCACATTTCTCATGCCTGGCAGGTCCCTGTTTGTACATTTGTTCCTTAAGGCACTGGAACAAGAGAAAGGTGCCTCAGGGGACTGTAAAGTGACTGTGACCCCTCTGGAGATGAAACCCCCTCTGGGACCCCCAGGACCCCTCTAGGACCCCTCTTGGGTCCTGGGGGGGTCATAGAAGTATCCTGGGGTGTTCTAGAGGAGTCTTAGGGGTCCCTAGAGGAGTCCTGGAGGTCTTTACATGGATTCTGGGGGTCACTAGAGGGGTCCTGGTTGTCCCTTGAGGGGTCCTGCTGGGATCTAGAGGGGATCTGGGGGTTCTTCGAGGGATTCGGGGGCCCTGGTGGGCCCTAGAGTGGTTCTGGGGTCCCTAAAGAAATTCTGCAGGTCCCTAGAGGGGCCCTGGGGGGGGTCTTAGAAGGATCCTAGGGGATTCTAGAGGGGTCTTGGGGAATCCCTAGAGGGTTCCTGGGGGTCCTTAAAGGGGTTCTGGGGGTCCCTAGAGGGGTGCTGGTTGTCCCTGGAGTGGTCCTGTGAGGATCTCGAGGGGACTTGGGGCTTCTTAGAAGGATTTAGTGAGTCCTGGGAGTCCCTAGATTGGTCCTGGAGGGTCTAGAGAGATCCTGTGGGTCCCTAGAGGGGCCTTGGGGCCTCTTAGAGGGATTCAGGGTATCCTGCGGGGGCCTAGAGGGCTTCTGGGTGTCTGTAAAGGGGTTCTGGGGGTTCTAGAGGGATGCTCGGGGGTTCTAGAGGAGTCCTGGGGTCCCTAGAGGGGCCTTTGGGGGTTCTTCGAGGGATTCGGGGAGTTCTGGGGAGCCCTAGAGGGTTCTGCAGGGCTCTCGAGGGGTTTTGAGGAGTCTTAGAGTTATTCGGGGTGTCCTGGGGACCCCTAGAGTCGTCACGAGGATTCTAGAGGGGTCCTGTGCATCCTTAGATGGTTTCTAGGGGTCCTTAAAGGAGTTCTGGGGGTCCTCGAGGGGTCCTGGGGAGAGTGAGATGATGCAGGGAGATGGTTAAGAAAAGGTTTAATAAGAGGACACACAGAAGCCCTCTAGAGCCCCCAGGACCCCTCTATGACCCCCAAAACCCCTATAGGGAAGCCGAGGACCCCTCTAGGGACCCCCTAGGCTCCCTCTAGGACCCCTTCGAGCCCCTCTAGGAACCCCTAGAATCCCTGTGGGGATCCCAGGACCCCTCTGGAGTCCCCCAGGACCCCGTTAGGACCTCCTAGAACACCCCGGGGACCCAGAACCCCTCTAGGGCTCAACAGAACCCCTTTAGGGAACTCCAGGCCGCCTCTCGAGCTCCCCTGCAACAAGGTGGGGATCAAAGGGGAAAAGAGCGCCCCCCCAGCTCAGTGCCGCCGCCGTGTGGCCGCATCGCGGTACTGCAGGAAGGGCTGCAAGAGGGTTTTTTTTTCTTTCTAAGTTTAGGATAGAACCACCTAGAAGTTTCTAGACCCAAACAGCACATGCGCGTTACGCCTTAAAATCGCTTTATAAGGAGGTGTGGAAAGGGATTTTCCCACTGCGCATGCGACCTCCAAATCGGGCGAAGCAGTGACCGCGTGGACTGCCAGGGCCTCAGACGCTTCTTGGTATTTTTCTTTAAAAATGTTGGTGTTAGTCCCCATCGTTTATACCCTTAGCGTTATAGCATTGATTCTCGTGTTTTGCCTTTGTATACGTGTATTTTTTCCTCATGAATGTCCGCAATGTAAACTATTGTGTTGTCGTGCTGACTCGCCGGAGGCATCAGAGGCGGGCCCGGAGGCACCGACGGTCAACGAATCGGAGGTTTAAAACTGTTTTATAAGATGTTGAAGCTTTGTCGAGTTGATTAGTTTTAGGATAAGATGTTACGGTTTTGTAGGCTTAAGTAGTTTTTAAGATAAGACTTGTGGGTTTGTAAGATGTTTATATTTGTTAAGGTTGTAATATTTGTTAAGGATATTGTCAAGAAGATGCTTGTGATTGTAAAATTTGCTGGACGTTTTGTTTGTTGTTGTATTGCGCATTCTTCTGGCCTTTTTCTCTCTCTGTCCTTCTGTCTTTCACACCGCCATGAAGCCAGCGATGTTGAGCCACGGGGCGGTGTAAGGGGCCGTAACCGTTGAACTGCTTTGGCTCAACATCGCTGCCAACGCCCCCACGATCTCGTAAGGGATCTTTATTGCAATGAAGAGCCGATCTCGTGAGCGCTGCCAAACTGTCCCCAACGGAAAAACCATGACATCCACCCGAAGTGCGCTTACCGAGTGGCACCTGGGCATTCCTGAAAATGGTTGGACTATTCGGGGAAACCGTGGACTGGGGCGATAAATGGGGGAGCCTCTGGCTTCTTCGTTGCTCGGTGGGCTCGGGGTGCTCGACTTCGTCATTGCTCGGTGGGCTCAGGGTGCTTGACTTCCCCATTGCTCGGCAGGCTCGGGGTGCTGGACTCCTTCATTGCTTGCTTCTTCGTTGCTGGTGGACTCGACCTCGTGTGTGTTGCTGTGTGTGCCTTCGCCGGGCTTCCTGGAGCTTGGAACATCATCATCACCCCGTGGCTGTGTCTTCATCATCACCTGCACCGAGACCGATCCAACGGGACATCGCTGGATTCGTGGTGGTGGTAATTAGCCGCATCTCTACCGTCTTCTTGCTTAGGGGTTCTAACTTTTCCTTTCTTTTCCTCTCTGTCCTGTCGCTGTTGTCAGTTGTTAAAATAAAGCTCACAAGATTGTACGGCACCTGACCTCGTTTGTGCCTTAATCTTGGTCTCTTGGGATCGTTTAAGAACCCTCCCTGATATTGGATCGGGACGCATCTCCGAGTGTCTTGTCTGCTCCTTAAACCTTTTCTCTCTCCTTCTCTTCCTGTATCTTTCCCACCACCGATCACACTTTCTATTACCCATGATATACACACACAACAAGAAAAGTGCCTGCAGAACTAACCGCACAAGAAATTTGGGATAAAATCTTTTCTTAACGATCTCCCTGCGTAATCTCACTCTGTCCTGCGTGTCCGTGAAGGGTAAGGGCTGTGATCCAGCTCCCGGGCTCTGGCGTGGATGGACTGGGCGAGGTCTAGAGCCCCCCAGGACCCCTTTAGGACTCCTCAGGACCCCTCTAGGGGCCCCGTAGGACCTCTCCACGACCTCCAGGGCCCCTCTAGCGACCCCTAGGACCCCTATAGAGCCCTCTAGGGCCCCCACGGGGTCCCCCAGAATCCCTCACGAGCCCCGAAGGACCCCTCTTGGGACAACCAGGACCCCTCTAGAGACACCCAGGATCCCTCTAAAGCCACCAGCACCCACAGGACGTCTAAACAGCCACCCAGGACCCATTTAGTGATGTCAAGGACCCCTCTAGGGGCCACCAGGACGCCTCTAGCACCTCCAGGACCCCTTTACAGACCCTCAAGATGCCTCTCGACTCTCCAGGATGACTCTAGGACTCCCCGGGACCCCCCGAATCATTCTAAGACCTCCCTAGAGCCTTATGGGACCCCGCTAGCACTATGCAGCGCTAGAACCCCTAGGGGCCCCCAGGACCCCTCTAGGACCCCCAGAACTCCTTTAAGGACGCCTAGAAATCATCTAGGGACGCATCGGACCCCTCCAGAACCCCCGTGATGACTCTAGGGGTCCCCAGAACCGCCCAAATAACTCTAAGGCTCCTCGAGACCCCTCTAGAGCCCCTCGAGGGACCCCAGGACTCCTCTAGAACCCCCAGAAGCCCTCTAGGCCCCCGCAGGATACCCTGAATCCCTCTAAGAAGCCCCAGGGCCCCTCTAGGGATCCACAGGATCTCTCTAGACCCTCCAAGACCAATCTAAGGACTCCCAGGACCCCCTGAATCCTTCTAAGAAGCCCCAAGTCCCCTCGAGATCCTCACAGGACCACTCCAGGGACAACCAGCACCCCTCTAGGGACCCCCAGAACCCATGTAAAGATCCCCAGGACCCCTGTAGGGACCCCCAAGACTCCTCTAGAACACCCCGGGATACTTCTATGACCCTCCGCGGACCCTAGAGGGGTCCTGGGGTGGGGGGGAGTTGTGTCTCCAGAGGGGTCCTGGCCTTCCCTATAAGGATCCTGGGGTCCCTACACGGGTTATGGGGGGTCCTAGAGAGGCCCTGGGGGAGGGGGGGGCCTAGAGGATTCCTGGGCTTCCCTGTGGGCTTTTGGGGGTCCTGAAGGGGTCCTGGGGGGCCCCAGAGGGGTCCTGGTGTCCCTCGAGGGATTTGGGGGATCCTAGAGGGGACCTGAGGAGTTGCTAGAGGGGTTCTGGGGTCTCTAGAGGGTTCTGAGGGGTCATAGAGAGGGCTTGGGCAGCTCCAGAGGGCTCCTGGGATTCCCTATAGGGGTCTTTGCATCCTTAGAGTGCTTCTGGGGAGACACAGAGAGGGCTTGGGCAGCTCCAGGGGAGTTCTGGGCTTCACTCTAGGTGTTTTGGGGGTTCTAGAGGGGTCCTGGAGTCCCTAGAGGGGGCCCTGTAAACCCCACCAGCACCTTGACCCCCCACGACTCTCTTCCCCCTCCAGCCCCCCAGTTCCCCCCACACCCTTAGGGCTTCGCCCTAGCCCCGCCCCCAGGCCCCGCCGCAGCCAATGGGAGGGGCCCGTCCCCGCCGCAGCCAATGGGAGGGGCCCGTCCCCGCCCCAGCCAATGGGAGGGGCCCGTCCCCGCCCCAGCCAATGGGAGGGGCCCGTCCCCGCCCCAGCCAATCGGAGCCGCGTCCGCGCGGGTCCAACCGCCGTCGGGGGCTGCGGGAGCCCCAACCGCATCGCGGAGGTTCGGGCGGCAGCGGGTCTGGGGGAGGCAGCGAGCGGCGGGTCCGGGGGCGGCGGGGAGGGGCGCGGAGAGGGGGAGAGAGGGAGGGGAGGGAAGGGGAGAGAGAGGAGAAGGGGCAGGGGAGGAGAATGGGGGGAGAGGGGGGAGGAGGAAAGGGGAGTGGCCTCACGTGCCTCCCAGGACCCATCTAGGACCCCCAGGACCCCTCTAGGGACCCCCCAGGACCTCTCCACGACCCCCAGGATCCCTCTGGAGCCCCCCAGGCCCCATCTAGGACCCCCCCCGGCCCCGTCTCGGGACCCCCAGGACCCCTCTAGGGACCACTAGGATGCCTCTATGTCCTTCAGGACCCCTCTAGAGCCCCCCAGGACCCCGCTAGGACTCCTCAGGAGCCCTCTAGGAACCCCCTGAAGGACCTCTCCACCACCTCCAGGGCCCCCCTAGGGATCCCTAGGAGCCCCCTAGAGCCTCGGGACCCGTTTAGTGATGCCAAGGACCCCTCTAGGGACCCACAGAACCCCTATAGAACCCCAAAAACCCCTGCAGGACCCCCCAGGACCCGTCTGGGGTTCCCGCCTGGGGGAATTGGGGTGGGAAAAAGGGAGAAGGAGCAGCTTGTGGAAGAGACTCTTGCAGCCCTTCCTGCAGTACCGCGATGCGGCCACACGGCGGCGGCACTGAGCTGGGGGGGCGCTCTTTTCCCCTTTGATCCCCACCTTGTTGCAGGGGAGCTCGAGAGGCGGCCTGGAGTTCCCTAAAGGGGTTCTGTTGAGCCCTAGAGGGGTTCTGGGTCCCCGGGGTGTTCTAGGAGGTCCTAACGGGGTCCTGGGGGACTCCAGAGGGGTCCTGGGGTCCCTAGAGGGTTTCTGGGGTGTCCTATGGGTGTCTTGCGGGGGTGCCTAGAGGATTCTGGAAGTTCCCTCTAGGGGTTTGGGGGTCCCAAAGGGGTCCTGGGGGTCTCCAGAGGGGTTCTGCTGTTCCTAGAGGGATTCGTGGGGTCCTAGAGGGATCCTGGGGGGGTCCTAGAGGGATTCTGGGGGGTCCTAGAGGAGCTGTGGAGAGGGAAAGAAAGGGAGAGGAGGAGGGAAGAGAGGGAGAGCAGGGTGGGAGGGAGAGAGGGGAGAGGGAGAGGAGGGATGGGAGAGAGAGAGAAAGAGGGGAGAGGGAAGGGGCAGGAGAAGGGGGGCAGAGGGAGAGGCCGGGCCAGAGGAGGCCTCAGTGCTGAGGGTGCTGAGGATCAGCCCAGGGCCCTGGCAGCCAGGCTGCAGCCCAGTCCCGTTGCTGCCTGCGCTGACGCCCTCGCCTGCGTCCCACGTGCAGTTGATGCTCGAGGCGACCCTTCCGCTCGAGGCGATTCCCGAGGCGATTCCCGAGGCGATTCCCGAGGCGATCCCTGCAGTGATCCCCGCGGTGCTGCTGCAGCCGCTCCCGGCGATCCCCGAGGCCCAGCAGAGCTCAGCCCCGGGCTCAGCCCCATCAGCCGCAGCTCCAGCGCGATGTGGTGCGGCGCAGCCGGTGAGCGGTGGCAGAGGGGGGTGCGGGGAGCCGAGGGGCTCTGGAGGCCGGGGGCACAGAGCTCGGCAGCCTCTAACTGGTGCGTTAGACGGGGGGCAGAGCTACGAGCGAGTTGGGCTTTGGATGGCACGAGCGCTGGGAGTCCCGCTCGTCTGCGAGGGGGGATGTGGCAAAGCGCCGGCTTGGCTGCCTCGGGAGGGCTCTCCTCTGGGCTCTTGCGTAGCTGTCAGACAATATTGATGCGTGTGAGTGCAGGTAAACGAGGATCCAAAATGCAGAGGAGCCAAACGACCGCTCGGCCAGATCGCTACATTCCCAGCCGTCGCGCTCTGAGGATGGAGGTGGCCAAGTTCCTCCTGAGCCAAGAGCAGGACCCTGCCTTGGTGTCACCCACCAAGAAGGTGAGCGTGTTGCTGAGTTGCAGGGACTGCGCTGCTCCCTCCCAAACGCCCTCGCGGCCTTTCCCAGGGAAGCAAACTGTAAGTTGTGTCGCGTGGTTGCGTGAGGCTGACAGCCCCGAGCGCCGCTGCCTCCAGCTCTGCCCTTGAGGAGCCGGGGATGAGGTTGGAGCTGTAGGGCCTGGGAATGGAACGGGGACGCGGGACCCTGAGCGAAGCTGTTCTGTAGGGTCGTGTCCCTGGGAAGAGCCTCTGGCCCTTGTGGGAGCCAAACACAGCTTTGCTCCGTTTTAAAGCCTCATCAGCCCAGGGGACAGAGCTCCTAGGCTGTGAGCCTGTGCCCAGGGACACTGCTGGCGGGAGCTGGTCCAGCACAATGTCTGCGTGGGGAGCCGCTCTGGAACGTGTCTGCTGGGTTCTGAAATCTCTGTAGGAAGCATTTGGTTCCTTGTGGCTGTGGCTTTGTCCGCTGGCCGTGAGACGCTGACCTGGCCGCTCTTCTGTGCTCAAATGTGAGCAGGAGAGCTTGCTGGTGTCTGAGGAAAAACCCCTTGGAGCTGTGTCACGGGTTAGCCCCAGCCCGGCTGATTTCAGCAGCTAAAACCGTGCAGTTGCGCTCCCAAATCCCTCCACTCCCCACACCCCTGGAAAGGGGGAAAGGGAAATGAGAGGAAAGAGACTTGTGAGTTGGAAACTAAAACCGCAGCTTTAATTAAAATTACAATAATAATAATAATAATGGTTATTGATCTTATTAGGAGTGGTAATATATATATATACACACAAATATCTGAGATCGCGCCCTCGATGACTCAACGTCACCACAGATCCTGCAGAGCAGAATCGAGGGAATGGCTCCACAGCCAGGAGGGAGCTGAGCTCAGGAACTGGAGTCAGGAACACGCGGGTCCAGGGTCGGGGGCAAAGAGAGAGACGAGGTCCTCAGCGGCCGTCACAGAGGAGGGGGCCGACCCTCGTGGTCTTTGGGTTTCAAAGCGAGGGCGACGTAGATGGGATGGAATCCTCCGTTGGTCGCTTTGGGGTCACCTGTCCTGTTCGACCTGCCTTGACAGGCGCGCCAGAAAGCCTGGGCAGTGAGGCTGAACGGCTTCGATGTGGAAGAGGCAAAGATCCTGAGCCTCAGTGGAAAGGCTCCGAGCCCTGCGGCAGGTGAGGGACAGGCTCTGGGTGAGTCGACTCGGCTGGAGAGCCCTGGGGAGGGGAACAGCGGCACAGAGGCTCCGCATTTGGAGGCATCGACCGGCTTCTGGGAGCTGCTGTGCACACCGGGCTCTCCCTAATCCTTAGGTGTCCAGCGGCTGAGGGGCTGTGTGACAGCTCCAGAGAACTGATTTACCAGAGCTGGTTCAGCAGTTCACCCCGGCAGTGCTGTTAGCGCCCTGCATTCCTCTGAGCGTGGCTCTGCTCTCAGGGCTGCATTTTCCCCGGGAGGGATTTCTCCTCGGGTGAGCAGGGCTTAGCTGGGAGGAAACGGGACCTCCGGTTAACAGAAGTGTTTCTCTGCACACAGGCTTTCAGAACAACGTCACAGCGCTCTGCAGGCACGAGGTGATGCCTGGGTGCGGCAGGAGGAAGGGCAGATACATTCCCTGCGCGCCAGAGGGGGTCCTGGATGCCCCAGACATCCGTGATGACTATTGTAAGTGGGCTGCGATGTCGCGTGCTGGGCATTGAGATCGTTGTGTAGCGCAGTGCGGTTCCTAGGCCAGCGTGGTCTGAGGGACTGGAGCTCTGCCTGGGCTGTTTCGGTCTCTTCTGCCCTCGGGCTGGCATGGACCACTTCTGGGGTGAAGCCTTGTAGGAGCAGTGGTCCCGAGTGCTGGGCAGGTGGCTTGGACTGGGGCTGGGGGACACGCATACCTGGTGGAGGTGGAATAGGGTTGGACTCGGTGATCCGGTGGGTCTCTTCCAACCTGGTTATTCTATGATTCTATGATGAGCACCGGTGAAGGGCAGGGCTCTCCAGGGCAGCGCAGGGTGGCCTGCATTGCATTGCTCTTCCAAACGGTAGATCTGAATCTCCTGGACTGGAGCTCTCAAAACCTCCTGGCGCTGGCTCTGGACACCACTGTCTACCTGTGGCACCACGTCTCTGGGGAGATCATCAACCTCATGGAGACGGAGCACGTAGCTGATTACGTTTCCTCTGTGTCGTGGGGTAACGGAGGCAGCTGCCTGGCTGTTGGCTTGAGCAACGGTGAGGTCCAGGTGAGTGCAGGAGTCGAGCTGGAGCTGTTTAGGGGTTGCTGGAGCTGTGGGGCCTTGGGACGAAGGCTTGGCTGGCGCTAGAAGGATGCAACGCGCTCCGACTTGCCTGGTGTGGGCTGGAGATGTCCTCCGGCAGTGAGCAGCTGCGGCAGTGAGGCAGAGCTTGGGTTTGGGGTTCCTGACCCCTGGCGTTCTCCTTCCGTTCTGCGGGCAGGAGATACAAATTGTTCCCTGCTCCCAGAGTGAGCAGGCTGAATGGCAGAGCCTGCGCGCTGCGGTTTGTAGGGCAAAGCAACGGGGCTGGCGTTTCCTGGCCCTCTGGAGAACTTGTTGTTCTGCTTCCCTAGCTGTGGGACGTGGAGCGTCGGAAACGTGTCCGCACGCTGAGCAGCCACGTGTCCCGTGTCGGGTGTCTCAGCTGGAACAGCTACATCCTGTCCAGGTAAAGCAGTGGGTGGGGTTGGAAGGGCGGAGCGGAGCCGGTGCAGATCCTTGTGGATGTGCTCGGCTCACGCCAAGAGCCCGGATCTGCCGGCAGCACCGGTGTGAAACCCTGCGGCAGGTGCAGCCGTCCTGCCCCAGCGCCAGGATGGCTTTTCCCAGCACTGTGTGCAGCCTGACCCTGTGAGCCTTCTCTCTGCAGCGGGGCTCGCAGCGGCTGCATCCAGCACCACGACGTCAGAGTCGCTCAGCACCAGGTGGCCACGCTTGCTGGTCACACGCGGGAGGTGTGTGGCCTCAAGTGGTCTCCAAACGGCCGCTTCCTCGCCAGTGGTGGTGACGACCACGTGGTGAACATCTGGCCGAGCAGCCAGGGGGGCCGTGGAGGATTTGCTCCAGCGCAGAGCTTCCGTCAGCACCAGGGTGCTGTCAAGGTGAGCGCGGGGCAGCTGTGGGCTCGCGTTTGTGTGCGAGGCAGCCGTGCGGCACTGCCTGCGCGCAGGGTGCTCGTTGCACGCCTCAGGCTGACCCCTCTTCTGGCAGGCTGTGGCGTGGTGTCCGTGGCAGCCCAGCGTTCTGGCCACTGGAGGCGGAGGCGGCGACAAACGCATCCGCCTCTGGAACGTGTCTTCTGGCACCTGCCTGGGCAATATCGATGCCCGCTCCCAGGTGAGACGTGAGCGTCGGCTTGGATGTAAACAGCTTGTGGTGGGACGCCTGAGCGGAGCTGCTGGCTCCTGAGGCCCCGAGGCAGGGCCGAGGAGGGGGCCGTGCTCCTCTCGGGGTGCTGAGCATCGGCACGAGCAGCTCGTCTTCCCTGCATTGCCGCCTCCTGCCAGGTCTGTTCCATCGTGTGGTCGACCACCTACAAGGAGCTCATTTCGGGCCACGGCTCCGCAAAGAATCAGCTGGTGATCTGGAAGTATCCAGCCATGTCCAAGGTCACTGAGCTGCAAGGTAGGCAGGGCCCTTTGCCTGGGGCAGGGAGGGCTGCTGGCGGCTGAAGGAGACGTGATCCTTGGGTGGAGCGGAGCGGTGGCCCGAGCTGGAGCTCGGCTGGTGCGGGCTGCTGAGCAGAGGCGTGTGCTGCTCGAGGGAGGCCCTCCTGGGGGCTGCTGAAGGAACGCTGTTGGTGCAAATGCCCGCCTGGGCTGTGAATTCCTGCTGCTGCAGCCCGGTGCGGGGCCAGCTCTGCGAGCTGCTGGGGTTCCCGGGGCCCACGCAGTAAACGTGAGCGTGGTGGCAGAAGCAGAGGGAGCGGGGCGTGCGCCGAGCGGCCCGTCCCTGAGCGCACACCTCCTCTTCAGGTCACACGGCGAGAGTCTTGAGCATGGCTCTGAGCCCCGATGGCGAAACAGTGGCCTCGGCTGCTGCGGATGAAACGCTGCGACTCTGGCGCTGCTTTGCGGTGGATCCCATCAGGAAGAAGGAGAGAGAGAAGGCAGACATAGTCCAGAGCAGCTTCATTCGCCAGGCCATACGATGAGGGCATGGGGGTGGGGGGGGAGCGGGGAAACCTGGTTTCCCCTGTACATAGTTTCAATGGTTTCCCCTGTACGTAGTTTCAATGGTTTCCCCTGTACGTAGTTTAAATGTTAATAAATGTTAATTAAGGTTTTAAAATTAACCAAGTGCTTTCCTTTGTCTTTTTTATGGAGTCTGCTGGAAGAGAAGGCCGTGGCTGATGGGAGCAAGCCCAGCGTGGATGCGGAGGACGAGTCCCGCGGTGTCCCAGCAGGACGGTCTCCAAGCCTGGGTCCCCTGCCTTCCTGCGCGCCGAGGAGGTTGCAGCGCCCTGCGCCCTGCGTGCTGCTCACAGAGACAGCCCTGGGGTGACGGCTGGGACGTCAGCGACTCGGGAGCGATCGCAGGAAAGCGTCTGCCGAACCGCCGAGCCCAGAGGCGTGTGGGAGCTGAGAGACCTCCTGGGAACGGCTGATGGTGTCGCCTGGGGATACCTCGTGATGGACTTGTGGTAAAGGCTCTCTAGAAGGCCCTTAAGGCCTCTGGGGAAGGGCTGCTCGTGTGGGGACCGGTGGGTCCTTTTCTAAGGAATTGAATAACGTGAGCCGGGGGTGGCCAGGGCCTGCGGGCAGCGGCGACACCAGTGCTCCTGATTCAAGGAGCTGAAAACAGCTACGGGAGGAAATGCAGCTGCCTTTCTAGGGGTAAAGGTAACAGGGGAATTACCGTATCAGGACAGCTTTCAGAAGGTAAATAGATGGATGGCCTCCAAATACGCTTTGGGGTTGGTCCGTGCCCGTGGGGCAACGTGGAAAGGAAGAGGAGTGTTAACTGCACGAGGATCCCCCGTCAAGCACCGAGAAGAAATCCTGCAGTTGCGGGAAGACGTCGGGCAACGGAGAGAAGCGGCGTTAATGCATCGCAAGGCTCCTCGGGTGGGAAAGTCCCCGATGAAGGTATGTAGTGGACTGGCAGAGCGAGCAGCTCGAGGGCAGCAGGAAAAGGTATCTTGGTATTAATCCCTTCTGTGGAGAGGGATCTGAATATCCGTTGTGGGGGGATGCGAATGCGTTTGAACAATAATCCCGTCCCTCTCAAGTGCCATTTCTAGCGATGCTGATCTGGAACTGGCAAAATCAGTGAGGGCAACAGCAAACGAGAGGGGGTGGATGGTGACCCCTACAAAAGAGGCTGTAGTTTCTCCCTGGTAGTGCTAAAATTCATTGAGAAAAAGCATCAAGAAACTCACTGGGGAGCAGAGGCTGTAATCGATGATTTAAGGGGACAAGTAGTTAGCGTGAGGATGGGCAGGCTTGCTAAATCCATTGTGGGGAGGCCTGAAATCTGTTTGAAAAATAATCCCGTCCCTCTCAAGCGCCCTCCCCTAGGAGTTGCTCGCAGAGGAAATGCCCCCGGTGATCCCTGGCAGAGAGATTTCTCTGAGCTGCCCAGACAGGGCGGATCCCGGGACCTGTGGGGACCAGGAGCCACATTTTGAGGCTGGCCAGAGGCATTGCCCTGCAGCACCGTCAAAGCAAGAGAGGTGACTCAAACCTCCTTGTAGGGAATTTGACCAAGGTTTGGAATTGCCATAGGCCTGTTGTCAGCTAGAGGTCCTCGCTTTCTGGCGGGGATTGTACAAGAGCTGAGCCGAGTCCGAGGAATAAAATGGGCCCTGCACCCGCCCTGGAGCCCCCAGAGTAGTGGGAAGGTGGAAAGGGTGAATCAAACTCTGCAGAGGGAAAAGGGTAAAATTTGTGAGGAGACTTCTTTGTGGTGGCCTCGAGCTCTTGTACTGGCTGTGCTAAGAACAAGGCTACAGCCGAGAGCTGAGACAAAGAGCAGTCTGTATGAATCAGTGTTTGGGAGGCCTTATCAAATGACCCTTTTTCCTCGAGACGTGCTGCTGGAAGGAGAAACAGAGCTAAAATCTTCTCTGCTGTTGTCGGGTAAAAGAGTGAATGACCTGGGGCGGTGCGTAACGTGTCCTGAGCCTCTCGCTTTAGATTCTCCAGGACGCCCCTTCCAGCCCGGAGACTCCGTCGACATCAAGCCGTGGGAGAGCGGAAGTTCCAGAAAGCTGGAAGGGACCCTTTCAGGTGCTGAAAACAACACGCAGCTCCAGGTCGAAGGAATCAACAGGTGGATCCGTTCCATGCGAGTCGAGTCAGCGCCGAGTTGGGAGTGGAGAACCGTCCTTGAGCCCGGGAAGCCTCTCCAGAGAAAACTGCAGAGAAGAACCAGGGACTGACATTTGAAAAGCAAGGAGGTGGGTTTTCGCCCGTGTCTGCGTTTGGTGTATGGATGCAGGCGACTTTCAGAGGTTGTTTCCACAGAGGGTTAAAGGCCAGAACGGGAGGGAACTTTTAGCCAGAGGGGTGGTAAGTAAGTCCTCCTTCTGCATGGGGTCAGGAAATCGGGTAGGAGAAATGTACAGCTCTTGGATAACAGGAGTTCCCACTCCCCTCAGCTCACTTACAAACTCTGCTTTTCTGGGGCTCCTAGAGTGTGCTCTGACAGGCTTCGCCCTGCCGAGGGTCCTTGGCGCAACATTCCTTTGCACAGACGCCTAAAGCTCCTTCAGCACCGGGCAACTGCTGTTGCTTCCAGGGATGTAGGAAGCTTCTCTGTAGGAATGGAAAATCCCTGTGCCTCTGTTGTGGGTTACCTTAGGGAGTGAAAAATTAACTCCTGGGATTTATCCTCCTTTCTCCCCGCAGAGGGAGCAGTGGCTGTGGCAGAGGTGTTCTGTGCTGGCCAGAAGGAATCGGTTGGTGGCAGTGATCAGCCAGTGACAGGTTGTTTAACTGATGAGGGAATATTTGAACGGCTCTTTTTTTCTTCCCTTAGTAATAATTTTCTGTTAGGTCTTCCCAGAGCGAGTGCTGTAATTGGATTCAAGTGTACGGTCTTCTCCTTCCAGAGATCAAAGGCGCTCCTGTCCCCTCTCTGGATTTAGAAGACCTGAGAAACCTCTTTGGATCAGAGGTATCTGGAGACAGCATGTGGTGTTCTGTGTTGAACCAGACTGAATGAAGATCTGCTTCAAAGCTTGTCCTGAAGGAAGCAGCTATGGGTTGTTTGTGTCAATTCTGACCTCAGCCCCCAAGAAACGCCATGGGATGAGAAGCTCTGGTGATGGATGCGCCTGCAGCCCAGAAGCCAACGGTGTCCTGGGCTGCGTCCAAAGCAGTGGGACCGGCGAGGGAGGGGATTCCAGCCCTCTGCTCCGCTCTGGTGAGACCCCACCTGGAGCCCTGTGTTCAGCTCTGGAATCCCCAACATGCCACTGACACAGACCTGTTAGAGCGAGTCCAGATGATGGATCTGAAAAATCATAGAGAATTCACCCCCAGTCTGGATCTGTGCTTATGGCTTCTGGAGGTCCATGGTGCATCATTGCCTTACACAGATGCCTAGAGCTTCCTTGGACGCAGGGCAACTGCTGTTGCCGAAAGGGATGTAGGAAGCTTCTCTGTTTGCAAGAACTGAAAATCCTTGTGCTTCTGATGCTGGTGACCTTAGCGAGTGGAAAATGAACTGCTGGGATTTACTCTCTTTTGTCCCCACAGAGGGAGCAGTGGCTGTGGCAGAGATGTTCTGTGCAGTGGGACCGGCGAGGGAGGTGACTGCGGCCCTCTGCTCCGCTCCGGTGAGACCCCACCTGGAGCCCTGTGTTCAGCTCTGGAATCCCCAACATGCCAGTGACACAGACCTGTTAGAGCGAGTCTGGACGAGGGCTACAAAGATGATGCGAGGGCTGGAGCAGCTCTGCTGTGAGGACAGGCTGAGAGAGTCGGGGTTGTTCAGCCTGGAGGAGAGAAGGCTCTGGGGAGACCCTAGAGCAGCTTCCAGAACTGAAAGGGGCTCTGGGAAAGCTGGGGAGGGACTCTTTACAGGGGCGTGGAGTGACAGTACAAGGGGGGATGGCTGTAAATTGGAGGGGGGACGATTTCGATTAGGCAGTAGGAAGAAATTCTTGGTGCTTTGGGTGGTGAGGCCCTGGCCCCGGTTGCCCAGGGAAGTGGTGGGTGTCCCATCCCTGGAGGTGTTCAAGGCCAGGTTGGAAGGGGTTTCGAGCCACGTGATCCAGTGGGAGGTGTCCCTGCCCTCGGCAGGGCGTGGAACTGGATTGTTCTGTGTCGGTGACTTACTGAGTGGAAAATTAACTGCTGGGATTCATCCTCTTTTGTCCCCACAGAGGGAGCAGTGGCTGTGGCAGAGATGTTCTGTGCAGTGGGACCGGCGAGGGAGGTGACTGCGGCCCTCTGCTCCGCTCTGGTGAGACCCCACCTGGAGCCCTGTGTTCAGCTCTGGAATCCCCAACGTGCCAGTGACACAGACCTGTTAGAGCGACTCAGTCTGCTCTCCCAGGCCGAGAGGGAGGCAATATTTGAGGGCACCTCATTTCCCGCCTGTGCCGGCAGGGCTCTCTCCGCCTGGGCACATCCGAGGGATTTGTCCAGTGTGTTTGGCAGAGGCCGAGCAGGGAGGCTGTTACCTTGACTCCGGCTCAGGGCAGAAAGAATTGCTGAGCGTGGTCTGGTTTTGAGAGAAAGTAATTTTGTCTGATTTTGAGATGTGGGACAGGCTCAATATCCAGGAGGTCACTGTAACTGACTTTGTCTCCCTTGTAAGTGAGCGTTCCCTGTTGCACTCCAGAAGATCTATTTAGGGTCACTGATTTCAGGCTAGGAAAGAAATAACGTTCCAAGTGCCTTCACTGTGAGAGGCTACAGACCTTTTGTGTTTCCAGCCCAGGGCTCTCCTGCTGTCTCCAGGAGTTGTGTGAACACTGCTGACCCAGTGGTCTTGCCCGGAGGGTGTGACAGTGGTTCCTTAGGCTGCACGTTTGTTGTGGGTGAAAGCATTCCCTAGTGTCCTTTCCCAGCTGGATCCACAGCGTGGGTCAGTGTGGAGAAGGAGAAAGAATGGCAATTAAAACTTCTTCCCTTAGTCCTTCCGTGCGTCCTGTCTCTTTGACATCAAAGCGGGAGGGGAGATGAACTTTCTTATGGATGTGATACCTTGGGCATGTTTTAACTCCATGGAATTTTTAATGGATTTGCTTTGTTGTTTAGTTTTCCTTTCAGAAACGTGTTTCCAAGGAAGTCTCTCAGGAGTCAAGGCTTGGCCAGTTCCAGGGATCGAGACAAAGCAAACATTAAAGAACAGCAGTGCCCGAGTACATTCTTGGTGTCCTTTCCTAGTAGCATTGCACTCCTCGTCCCCTGCTGTTACTCCTTACCTCCTCCCCCTACAGCTCCGTGGGGTCTCAGCATCTCCGCTGCTCTTCACACACACAGAATCACACACAGAATCACCAGGTTTTATAACCAGCTGGGGAAGGGGCTGGAGAAGAGGTCTTAGGAGGAGCAGCTGAGAGAGCTGGGGTTGTTTAGCCTGGAGAAGAGGAGGCTGAGGGGAGACCTCATTGCTCTCTCCAACTACCTGAAAGGAGGTTGTAGAGAGGAGGGTGCTGGCCTCTTCTCCCAAGTGACGGGGGACAGGACGAGAGGGAATGGCCTCAAGCTCCGCCAGGGGAGATTTAGGCTGGACATTAGGAAAAAATTCTTCACAGAAAGGGTCATTGGGTGACGGAAGAAAATATGGGACAACACGCAGTGATCAATATGATCCAAGTGAAGCCATTTAATCGAAGTTCCCAACACATTTTATACCCTACTTGCTGAAGCAAGCCATTGTTTTACAAGCTGATTTGACAATTCTCCATTTGCAACAAGTAATCATTAGTTACAATACATTATTATGTTTTCCCATGAGAAATAGCTATGTGAGCATTTCAGTCTACAAATTGATAGCCTACAAAGTAACAAGTCAAGGACTACCGAGGAAAGCTTCCCCTGAGAAATGAGAGGCGTCTAGGGTAGAACGACTCTCTATTGTTGCAAAGAGAAACCTTGAAGGGAGTGTGTCATTTACAGCAGCTGCTGCTTCTGCAAAGTTAGCTTTAATTGTGGTGCAAAAGCTGTGAGGCCTTATGCTAAGGTGCCTTTGTTTCATTTAGCATAAGCTGCTCAGTGCTTGGGGTGCTCATTAAATGTCCTCTGGTTCGTAACCATCCATCAATTGGGCACTGGAACAGGCTGCCCAGGGAGGGGGTTGAGTCACCTTCCCTGGAGGTGTTTAAGGCACGGGTGGATGAGGTGCTAAGGGACATGGTTTAGTGTTTGATAGGAATGGTTGGACTCGATGATCCAGTGGGTCTCTTCCAACCTGGTTATTCTATAATTCTATGATTCTATGACTGGTACGTGAGGATGCCCCTGGAGCTCAGATGCTCGTGTGAGCAGAGAGACGCGAAGGGGGGGATTTTTTCCACTTCCCAGCCACTTGTGAGGGGCCTGGTTTGCGCGGTGCCCTTGCTGTGAAAAAGCCGGCAAGCACTCGCAGAGAGAGTATTATGGGAGCTCCGAGTGTTGAGGAGGCGACTCCAGGGAGCCGAGGGGTTGGTTAAATACAACGTGAGCCGGATTCCCCCTTGTCAGCTCGGTGGGAGCTGGTTCAATGGATCGCTTCTCACGCTTCGGATGCCCCTCAGCTGAGCTCTTGTCCTGCCGCACCCCCAGCGGAAGCGGGAGCAGCACAGCCTCCCTTCCCTCCAGAGAGCTGATGGAACTTGCAGGGAAGTGCCAGGCCATGAAGGCTGCCCCTTCCTCCTCTTCCCTTTCCTCTCAGCTCAGAACTAGGGACAAAATCCTTGGTTACCTGTGTGCGTTTGTGTGTGAGTGAAATCTCACGCCCGGGGCTGCACACGGGACCCAGCTTGTTCCCCTGTCCCAGGAGAACCTGCCTGTACACTGAGCCCCTTCCTGTTTCCAGGCTCACCCTGCGCCGTCCTCCTGCCTGTTTGGTTTGAGGACGGGGACGTTTATGTCTGTCCTTGCTGCGGAGGTGATGGATTGAAAGACCAGGCTCTAGGGTGTCAAGGTGCATCTGGCCCTGTGAAGGGGAAGGGATGACACCCATGTTCCCTCAGCCACTGCTCCTTACGCTCTATATTTTTCCCTTTCCAAAAAACCAGAGGCTTCTGGAACCATGCGCAACCCGCTTCACGTCACACGCCTGGGCTGCCTTCCCTCCTGCGTCCAGACCAGGACCCGCTGGTGGCTGCCAGTAGCCCAGCTCCACTCCGAGTGACCAGAGGCGGCGTGGGCCCCGTTTCTGGGACAGCTCTCAGGAATTGCCTCTCCTGCTCTGGACAACAGGGGAGGGTTTCGCATGCAAAACTGCAAAGGAACATACGTGGGCTTTAATTAAGAGGCTGCTTCTGTGATGGGAAAAGGCATTAGAAGCCACTGGCCCTAAGAGGGAGCAAAGCCGTCCCGTCTCCTGTGTAGCTGTGCCTGCTTGGAGGGCACCAGCATGTGAGCTTCGGTTCCATACGAGGAAGGGGAGTGACGCAGCTGGAGGGATCTCAGTAACCACCTTACCAGGCCCTCTGGCTTTGCCAGGAAGGAGACGCCCACGTCGGAAAACGATGGCTCTCTCATACTCCCGCACTACCTGCAGGGGAAACAAAAGCTGGATGCGCTGCAAAGGGAGGGTTTCAGCAGGTGTGAGCTGCCGGAGTTACCTGTCCCTGTGTCCCTTTACCCCCGCAGAGGACCTGACACAGAACTGCTGGCTGGCCTTGTGTGTGAGCAGAGAAGGAGCAGCCACGAGACACCCAGGATTTGGGAGAGCAGCCCATGTTAGAGGGGCCTGGGCTTTCCCAGGATGAGGCCAGCGTTCTGCTTCCTCAGAGCCTGGCCAAACTCAAACATCCTGAGCTAAAATTTTGCGTGCTTGTTGTTTGCCTCCGAGGGAACCGTGTGTGCATGTGCTCACCCCTGTGAGATCCGAGGGATGACACTGACACCCTTGTTGAGAGCAAGATTCACGTGAAATTTCCCCAGAAGTGGGAACCAAAATATGCCTACTCGTAGCCACGCTAGAAATGTGAGAAAAGGGGGAAAAGAGGGCAAATCCATCGGTACCTGAGAGACCAAACTCTCTTAACATTTTACATTCAAAACCTATTTACCTGCTGCTGCAGTGCCACTCTCTCTGGGCTGGGTGTGCTGAAGGCGATGTTTGAAAGTGAACAGACCTGCAAGCTGTTCAGCAAAAGAGAAACCTAAGCCCTTGCCTGCTGATAATTCAGCAGGAGTATTTGAGAGGTAGCGGAAGATCCCTGTGCAGCCCTTTGTTGCAGCAATGTGCGAGGAAGGAAAGTCAAAATTAACGATGGGTTGAAGAAGTGTAAATAGAACCTTAGACCCAGAAAAAGCTTTATGCTCACGTCCAAAACGTGCCGAACCAGTGAGTTACGTCCACATCAGACACCGACTACTAAGCCTGGGGAGGCCCCATGACCATTCTCACCTTCATGCAGAACCAGACAGAAACGGGGAAGGTCATTATGATGAACAGGAAAGACAAGATGGTCAGAAGCCACTCACAGATGCCCAGACCTGGAGACTTTACTCCTAGGGAGAAATACAAAAGGACCGTGTTAGCAGAGGCCAGCTCCCAAAATACCGACAGCCTGACAAGCGCCCGGGCCCGTCAGCTTCAGTGTTGGCCTTTGCCTAAACCCGGCGCGTGTGAACCATTTGCTCTCCCTGGAGCTGGCTCAGGTGAGCAGGAGCTGCCAGGATGCACCGACAGGTTTCGTCCCCGCTTTACTGCCAGAAATGGAGCCGTGCTTCCCCGTGGGGCCTCGACTAGAGAGCAGCCTTCAGGCTGAAGACCTGCAGGCACCAAGCGGTGTCCAAGGGTTTGGAAGGAGCAATTTGTTGGCTGACCTGGGAGCCCAGAAGTTCGTCGGGAGAGGTGAGCTAAGGGCAAAGAGAAAGATGGCGAATAGGAAGTTGATTTCAACGTGCACAGCCTGAAGCGCCCTTCCCTGTCAGAGGATCTCAGGCCCTTTGGAACAGGAGTTCAGTCGCATCCCAGCTCCCTGATGCGGTGGGACCGAGCCGCTGGTGCTACTGAAATCTCCCTGCGCCCTCCAGCGGTCACACCGAGGCGTGGGGGCTGACTGGGGTGCTCGGGTCAAAATGACCTTCCCCATCTCCCCAAAGCCAGGACGGGGCGTCTTGACCTGGCTGACCTTTGTTGTGAGGGAAAACCTGCAGGTGTGGCCTGGAAATAGATTCCTTCTGGGGTACCTAGACCCAGAGGGCGGACCAGCAGTGAAGTTAGCGTCCCTGCACGTCTCCCACTTAGATCTTCTCGAGCTCTTCCCTTCTTGCCCCTTTGCCTTTGGAGCTCTCTGCAGAGCCAGCAGGTCTGGAGGGAGGTTCACATGCCAAGAACCTGCGTGATCACTCTAGCTCTACAGCACCAGGAGGCTGTGAGGCTGGCTGGGGTCTCCCGTGTCTCACCCCAAGGAAAACTGTGTCTGTGCCAGGTGGGTGCGATGGCACTCACCGTGCGGGGTTATTCTGTGGCCGTACAGGGTCAAAGAGCCCACAGCTTTCCAGCCCTTCCCCTTCCATAATCCATACCTCCCTCTCGCTGCTCACTGTCCAGCAATGCCATTGCCTCCGTTTCATTCTTTGAGGATTTACACTATTCTTTGCCTAAAACTAGTATATATACCCACTGCTTTTGTAAAGCGTGAGGCCTTTTTCTAGAAGGGCATCCAATTCAGCGCCGAATTGTAAACCAAAAATGTTATTGCCTTTGCCTCAAAGACTTGATCCTTTTCAAGGTTTTACCAGTGAATGAGTGTTTCCCACTTGGGACACAGGGGGGACTCCCCATGCCTGGGATTAGGGATGCAGGGAGCTGTGTGAGGGGCAAGGGGGCACGTGGAGCCCAGCGGGGAAGCACAGCTGGTGCTTTTTGGCCCTCGGGCTCTGCCTTTCCCCCCTCAGAAGGGGGGCTCAGGTGCCACTGACCCGCAGGGGCTGCTCCAACAGGGGAAAATTCCCGCCTCCTCCTCCCCCACCCCGCCATTTTCCCGCCAGGAGGCGGCGGCTCCGCCCTCGCGGAGGAGGAGGAGAAGGAGGGAATTAGGGGCCCAGGGAGCTCTGGGGTGAGTAGGGGAGCGCTTGGGGGTACAGGGAAGGTTCTTCATGGTCTGTGAGGGGCGAGGGTGCATCCCCCTTCCTGGAATTAAGGATGCATGGAGTTCTGTGGGGGGCAAGGGAGCACGTAGGACAGAGCAAGGAGACCCCACGCCTGGAAGAAGGAGGTGAGGTCGCTGCTTATTACCGATAAAGAGGGTTTAACCCCAGCACAGCTGGAGAGGGGAGTACATGGCCATGATGGGCAAACCTCTCCCTCTACGTGACCTGGGCTTCCAGTCCACCTTGGAGCTGGTGGCAAAAATGCCTGACGTTGTCAGAATCTGTCCTCAGGAGAAAGGCACGTTTCTCCTCAAAGGTGGGGTTTTATTGCCGTAGAAGTGGAGGAGTTGTTTGGAACCTCATACTGGTATGAAGTGATGCTCTAAAACCAGGAGGTGCAGAATGAATTGCCAGAGCTGTAGGTCACGTATCTCTGTCACTCTTTTTCTCATATAGCTCTGTTTAATTTTTTTGCCGTTGATGTTTTTACTGTGTCTTAATCTGCCTTTTTGTACTTTTCTCGTCCTTCCTCCTGGAAAATAACAGAGGCTTCCAGTTCTTTTTGTACATTTTGCACTCTGCTCTTGGTTTAGAAACTGCAGTAACGTTTCTGTAAGAAGTTCAGTCTGTATCAAAGAACTTCTATCATTTTCCCAACAAAACTTGCAGCAGATGAGTTTCCTTTTGTGATCCTGTATCCAAGAATTGGACCCGCCTTTCTGCTTGGATCTGGATTTCTAGGGATGAGGGTGCAGGTTGGTTCTTGGCTGTTTCATCTGGTTCATTTCAGTTCACAAAGGGAGAGTAAAAGTTACCCTGTTGGAAATGCGATCTAGCGTGATTGGTTTTGAAAGACACGCCTGCTTCTGAAGAGGGTGGGTGGCGAGAACAGGAAAGAGGAGGACCTTTGCTTGTATAAAGCTTTCAGTAGTTTGCTGTCTTGGTAATCGAATAATTTCTTTCTTTCTTTCTTTGGTAGCCATTGCAGATGAGATCACCAGAGGTATTGCAAAACTGGTTGCCAGGCAGGAGGAAAGTGTTAAGTCACGAAAGAATGATGCTGTGAAGGCACGTGCTGCTTTTCCCTCTAGGAACACAAAGTGTCTCCCTCACAAAGCCAGTGCTCCCGTCCTGCCAGCGACTGGGAAGGCTGAGCTGCAGGATCTGCTGAGTTCCTCACCACTTCTGCTCAGGAACTTTGAGAGGGCCTATCGCAGACGCTTTGGCCGGCCGTTCCAGTATAGGTGATACGGATTTGTCTCTGTATTTCAAGTCCTTGAAAGTGTGTCCGATATCATTGTTGTTGAGCAGACAAAAGCAGGTTCCTTGCTGACCCTGAGGAAGTAGCCGGAAGGTGAGACAGCGAAGGAAGAGGTGCCGCACGGTGGGGCGCGCAAAGAGGTGCCAGAAGGTGAGGGAGGGTATTATTTAACTGGAAGTATGTAGCTGCCAAGCAGCTGTGTTTCAAGTGATGATGCTGCCTTTCCAGTAGCTGTCGTAGTCCTGGTTTCCCTAAGCTTTAGCGCAGAAGGGCTGCGAGGTACTGTAGAAGCAGCTGTTACAAGGGTGGTGTTGTGGTAGCAGAGAGCTTAACTGGAAGTTTTCTACAGTTTGCCACTGTTTTTCAGTGCGAGGTGAAAGAAGGGATGTTAAGGCCCTTTCTGAATGCGTGTATAGGACTGGAATTTCTAGTAATTCCAGGCAACAGGTAATAAAACTAGAAGGATCTCTGGCACGTCGGCTCCGCAGGCTGGTAAAGCCTTCCAGATGCGCTTTTTGAGGCTGAAGCACTAATCTGAAAGGCATAGCTATACTGCTTCTCTGAAGAAGAGCCTGTAGATATCCTCAGCGTTCCCCTAACAACTATGAGAGAAAGCAGAGGATTGCATAAGGTTCCTGCCAAATGCCTGACTTTTCTTAGCATCATTCTAGGAATTTATTTAGTCCTTGTCATGCTTGCAAGAGCAAGTGTGTTTTATTTTGCTTGAATTTATTAGTACGGCGAAGGATGCCTCTCAAGCAAATCCCCGTGACTGTGGGTGCTACAAGAGATGAGGAAAATGGCACTAGTACTTGTACGCTTTCATGGCCAGGTGTATTCTCCTTCTGCTTAATATGTAAATAAAGAATAACAACTAAACTCTCTTTACAGCTGCACCTGCAATTGAGATGCCTCCTTTGGAACCCATCCGTGATGCCAAGTGGTTTCACCTGCCGGCAGAAGAGAAGTCAGAGCCAGTGGAAGGACAAGCACTAGATATGGGTGATGTCCTCAAACAAGTAAGTGGCAGGATGAGTGATCTGTAGCTTTGTCATGTCTTCGTCCAGGGGGTGATAATTTTTTTCACTGCTTTTGTTTTTGCTTGGTTTGTATTGTTGATGCACTGTTGCTTCCAAAAAAAAATTGTACCTAGTTTAGATGAGGCTGGAGGTGACCAGAGTCATACTGACCTGATATATAACTCTATGTGCCCTCCAGCCTAGGTCTTCTTCTTGTCTCTTTCTGGTCTTGAGATCTCTGTTGGAGATCATCCAAAGCCAGTAAAGCATAATCTTGTTCCCCAATAAGAGTGGAGACAATTCTTTTTGTGTTCTTAATAGCCTTCTTCTGAGAGTAGCTGTGTGACATTGCCCCTGCTGCAGTAGCGTGGGTTTAAGTGTCTAGCAGCTACGTGGCAGAGCTGAGGAATGGTCCTTGGAGACCTCAGTCCTGTCGTTGCCACTCTGCTCTTTGGTTGGACTTGAAAGTTTTGTTGCTGTTGTTGTGGTTTAGCAATGTATTTTTAGAAAGGGATGGAGAAGTACAGAGGCTCTGACCTGCCAGACCTGCTTGGGAGAATTTCTTTGTGCCCCCTCTATTTTTTTTTTCCTCTTTTGAGCATCTTTAGGCCTTTGTTTTCTCAGGAAAGTTCTCCTGCTGCGAATTATTTCCTCTGCCAAGCTCATCTGGTGGTTCTACACAACTGTACAGTTGGAGTACCTAGACAGGGAAAGGGTTGCAGGGATTCTTTCTGAATTTGGTGTGCTGTTCACTTAATGAACTTGAAAGCTTAGGGCTACGAGTTGGATGAAGTCCGTGGGGAATTTCCCTAGATCAGACAAAGTCTGCTTGTGGGAAGGGTAGAAAAGGGAGAGAGATGGTCCACGTAGCCCCATTTTTTTCTTGTTATGTGTCGCAAAGGGAATCTGTTTAAAGATTCTAGCAGGGCGAGTCTTGGAACGTGTTTGTACAACTCGTGTTTGTCATGAAGCACCAGTTTTGCTGGTTTGTTTTAAAAGTGCCCTAGAGAGGAGGAAAGTGAGCTGGAATGTGTTTGGGTAGGCAGTGAACCAAGATTTCAAGATGCTGCAAAGTCGAGGGGAAAGATGCGACCTGATTCCTGGCCTGCTGTAAGGTATGGAAGTATCTGGTGATGAGACGCCAATAGCGGAAGCGTTGTAAGGGACAAATGAGGGACAAGGGCCGAGTCAATCTGCTCGGCCCCGAGAAGGGTCAAATATATAGAGCTGCTGCTCTTGGCAGCTTTTTCTTGCCGTGCCGAGCAGAAGGAAAGTTGTCATCCACACCACTCTTGGCAGCTGCCGCTCTGGCTTAAGGCAAGGAGTTAGCCAGTCTTACGAGCCGTGCCTCTTCTAGGGCTAGTTTTACAGTGTGTTCGGTTGTTTACCTTTTTCTTATAATTTTCTTGCTATTTTGTGAAGGTGTTTTTTAAGTAGACATTTCTACGTCTTTCAAAGGAATGTCTGTTGTCTCTGCCAACGTGTGAACTACGTGATAAACATCACGTGTGCCCGTAACAGTCTGACACGAGGAGCTTTCATGGAGCAAACCTGTCCCTTGGCAATATCACTGTTGACTGGCACTTCTGGGAGGAAATCCATGAAATGTAAGGGGATTTTAGAGGTGCTGCTGCTGCTCAGGCAAGAATTCCCTCAGGTACTCTTTAACTCAAAAATGTTAACTGCCTGGTTAACTCAATGTTTTAGTCAAAGTTTTTAACAAAAAGAATTCAAGGGTGTTCTTCCTCGCTCAGTCTGCAGGAGAGACTCTAATCTGCTTTTTTAAAAAACGGTTCGAAGGGCTAGTATTGTCTCTCGGTTGACTGTAGCCGTGTAAGCAGTGGGGTGTGCTGGAAGACAAATTTCCTGTAAGTTGTCTGGTGTGTGATGCAGTGGTAACTCGTAGCATACTCACAATGAGTAAAACTGGAATAGTTTTGACTTCTGGACGCTGGAGGAGTGCTGTTTGTTGGCACAAACCGAATCTCTGGAGGCAGTGAAAGTGGCTGATGTCTGATTAAGGTTTCCATGCACGCTGGTTCAAGTGGAATAAAGTTTACAGCAGCTAAAGAATGATGCAAAATTGCAAGCTGTGCCAAGAACTGATGTACAAATTTGCCTAGAATGAGAAAAGAATAGGATTTGTAGCGTTTGTATGTTCTTATCTTTTGGGAAATAGCTCTGGTGTGTGTGAGATGCATTTGTGCCTTCTGTGTCTTGAATTGTTTTCAGATAGTTTTTCTACTTCAGTCATGTGCTCTTTCATGGGGACAGAAGATAGAAACAGCATCTTTGGGGTAAAATCCAACAAGCAGGTGGGTTTTTTTGGTGTGAGTTTTTGATTTTTTTTTTTCTCTTTATCAGTAGCCATTCAATATCTTTGTCTAAATACCTAACGTGTCATCAGTTCCTCTTCTTTATTCCTTGAAGGAATATGAGGAAGGTATTTTTGTTGCACCACTCTTTACACAGGAGGGAGGAAAGAGAGAAGGAAGGTGGAGGGTGTGAAAATAGATGTTAGGATCCCAGGGACAGTTTTAATCCGAGTTTGCGCTATTTGTTGGGAATCTCTGATCTTCAGTAATTCATGGGTTCCCAGGAAAGCAGAACTATTTTTTTACCTTAATGCAGAGGCCAGTTATGTGTGTTCAGGGCGTAGCAAGACTTCTGAGTGCTACTTTCCTCTTGTCCCTTTGTAGTGTCAAGATTTAGATTTGAAGCTGTCAATCTTCAATCTGGCAACGACTCCAGAAATTCCCCCTGATGCTGTTCAGGACAGAAGCCTTTGCAGTTTCCCACCTTTGGAGCGCTTGTGTTTGGTGGGAGTCTTTGTGGAATGTATAATCTCTCCTAGCCGGTTCTACATCCAAGCGTGCCACGCAGAAACATCCGATAAACTCCAGGATATGATGTTTGAGATGAGGGGAGGACGTGCTATGCTGATTCTGTGCTATTACCTGGGTATTTGCACTGAGGGAACAGGGCACCCAGCTGTTTGTTACGGTCACTACAGGCTTGACTTCTGGATATGGAGATGCCAGTGCCGTACTAAATCACATAATCATAATGCTTCCCCATTCCTTTTATCTAGCAAGCAGTAAGTATCGCTAATAGTTTGGCTGTGTCCTAGACGGTCTTAAACTTTAAAAGCCTGGAAAAGTTGTGGAAAGGAACTTGAGGGTTCTGTATTGTTGACATTGCTATTGCTAATGTGCTTGGTTAAGGCTTTTACTTCCATCTCCAGCACTTACCAAAAGCAGCAGGTAATAAGCCTTAGTCATATCTATATTTGAAAGCAAAACCCCATCAGTGGGTTTGTCTGTCAGGTACGTTGTGCGTTTGGGACTCTTCCACTACGCTGCAGTTGCTGTTAGTCGTGTGCCAAAGTAAATACTGGATGTCCGTGGGGCAAACGTGTGGTCGCAGGCTGCAGACAGGTACTGTGTGTGTAAGCCAGGACTCCGGAACCTGGCTCGTAAGAAGCCCTGTGCCAAGTCAGGGTAATGTTAAAAGTGAACGACTAGAATGGCTGTATTTAGTCGCTGATTAGCGCCCATTAGTTAACTTTTTGTTGGACCCCAAGAATACCATTTAAATGTTAAAAGTTTAGGTTTGTGTATTTATTGTCACTTGGTTTAAGTAGAACAGAAACATAAACTATCTATTAGAACAACTCCTGAAAATCGGTCTCGTGGAGGCTTTGAGAAATGAGGATTCTTCTGAACCCTGAAGTGTATTTCTGTTTATCCATCTCCTGCGTCCTACCAAGCACAGTTTTTCATTGTGATCTCTGGCAGACACTGTTACTTGAGTAAACTTGTTTCTGATCGTTCTGTCATGCCTGAGTCTTCAGTACGTCCTGGACAGCTTTGCTGTGTAACGGTCTCAAAATGGTGGTACCGCGTTATCATCCACCGCGTGATCAATGACCAAGAAGCAGAGGTGTTCTACGCAGATTACGGAAACCTGGGAATCGTCCGAAGGTTTGCCTGGAAATGGTTCTCAGGATTAGCTGTTCCATCGCCTTCCCAGGGATGAGGGTGAGGCTGCTGGGCCTGTCACTCTCCAGGAAGACATCCCACCACGCAGGTTTCCTAGAAAGTGTCTATTTGGATTTTTTTTTCCCGTAGCAGTGCCTTGCAGGTACTTCCTTGCTTACATGTTAATGCGTGAGGTGACGTTAAGAACAAGATCTGCGGTGCAGATCACTCCAAGCCCTTTGCTTATCATCGCTGTGGGCTAAACCCTTTCCTCTTCCTTTATTCACTCTTGCCCCTTTCTGTCACTTTCGAGGAAGCTCCCTAATCCTCTTCCCTGAGTTTTGTGAATGGACGTAAACATCTCTTGAACAGACATCCTCCCAGTTGGGAGCATTTGTGGTGTCAGAGGTACTCGTTCTCCTCTGTAATTCAGTACCTTCCCCATATTTGCTTCTGCCCTCTCATTTGCCTCTATTCATGCCTGGCCATAGGCATTCTGTGTTTCAAAAGTGATTTTTCTCTGTCCATAACTTTCTTATCAAAAGAGGTTATGAGGAGAGGATGCTTGGGCAAGGGAAGGCATAAGGGACCGGTTGTTATTGCTATTTCTGCTGTGCCCCTTCTCTGGCTACGGAGTGTTTTCCAAAGCTGCTGTCGGGCTTTATTCGTAAGCACAAAATGCGATATGTGCCTCTCTATTCCTAAGCTGATCTTAAAACCCAGAAGAGGAGGAAGTTCTGCTCTTCTGCCTGGTTTTGCTCCTTTACTCCTGTAACAGGTTTTGGTTTTTTTTGCGTTGTAGGCGGTGCTACTTGAAGCTCCCTGCTCAGGCCATCCCGTGTTCCTTGGCGTGGGTAAAACCCGTGGGGGTACGTGCTCACATGCAGTTTTCTTTGACGTATGCATGACAGCCATCAAGTCGAGGTTGGCTTTTTCTCCTGACAAGGGCAAACCTTTGGAATAATTTGGGTCCTGCTGCTGTTACGTTCAGCGGAGTGTGACTGCCTAAGTGTCTGTCTCTGCAGGGGATTGCTCTTCCGCTGTCTGTTTTCCTTCCAGTCAGAGTATTCTTGCTCATATTGTTGCAGAAACAGATAGCTGCCGTTAAGCAAATGAACAGACTTGTTTCTTCCCCTGCCGGTAGTTCTCCCTGGTCCTTCTGAAGTCTTGCTAGCTCCAGGCCTCTGTTTTAAATCTGTCTTCTCTGACAGAGCTTTCTTTGAGTGAGTTGGTTTGATGCAGTCAGCGTAGCCAAAGGATTATAGAGGTCATAAAAAAAGTTCCTCCGTGCTGGGAAGCCTCTTGGTCAAGACACCTGAGAAATACAGTCTCTGAAGCAAAGCGCATGAGCACGGTTGATTCTTCTGCATTGTAAAGACATTATTTTAAAAAAGTTATTTCCTCTGTTTTTTTGAGGGTTAAAGAATCACAATTTTCTTTGCAGTGAAGCTTAGCAGTTTCCAAAACCTGACACTTTTAAAGTCTCTAATTATGTGATTCCAGAAATTAAAAAAGAAAGACGCAACAATATTTTAGGCAGTTGTGGTAAAAATGAGCGGTGAACACCATTGAAGCGTGTTTGAAAACAGACGTTTAGGGTGAAAGGGCTTCCCAGTGTGCCTAGCACTGCGGCCTTGGGGTAGTTTGATTTACTTCAGTGCTGGGAAGCTTGTCTGCCTGACTTCCCTGTATTTGTCCCTAGCCTGACCTGGCTTCACTGCCTTCTTGACAAGTACTCACAAGGACAAATCTCGGGCACTGGATGTTGATCTGTTTATAGTAACTTAACATTCTTGTTTCTTCTTCAGGGTTCACGGTCCAATGATGCGATTCTCCTATTCAAGAAGCTGTGTGATTCCAAGCTACTTGTGGGCGTCGTGGATGAATATGTGAATGGCATTTGTCATCTCTTCCTGTGTGACGCAGCCACTAAGGACGATATCTACTTCCACGCTGTCTTGAGCAGTAGGGGATGTGCTGACATCTGTGGGAAGAAGGTTCCTTCCCAGGTCAGGAGGGAGGCGTGTGCTTCTGACAGGAAAGGCAGGGAAAGGATTGGTTGGGTGCCTGTAGTGGAGAGATCTTTACCTTGAAGCAAGTAGTTTTGTGAAGAGCAAAACCGGTATTCCCTGCTTCCCTGCAATTTACTGTTTTGGGGCTGTATCCCACGGTGTCTACGGTGACAGCTTTCTTTTTGGGTAAGGTGGAATTCGATGATACAGCAGAGATGTTCTGGTTTAGCAGAACAAATTCTTTTCATCCTGACTTCTAAGAGTGGATTTTTAAAGTGGATTAGCTTGTTAATATTGCCGAAAAGGAAAATAGATGTTCTGAACATGAGGCCAAGCTGGGATGGAATTGAGGAGTTGTATTTGTAACTTTTCTAAACATTGTTAATTCCGGTAGGTTTTGTTAGTCATAAGTTGAGGCCTCCGAGTCATCCAGACCATGAGAGCAAGTCCATTAGATGTTACTGTCTGGCTTCAAGTAGCGCTGCATAGAATCGTAGAATTGCCAGGTTGGATCGTAGAGTCCAACCATTCCTATCTGCCGCTAAACCGTGTCCCTGAGCACCTTGTCTGCCTGTCTTTTAAACACCTCCAGGGACAGTGACTCAACCACCTCCCTGGGCAGCCTCTACCAGTGCCCGATGACCCTTTCTGTGAAATTTTTTTTGTCTGATATCCAGTCTGATATCCATTTTTTCTGCTAGCCAGTGGCACGGGCAGTTGAGTGAGGAACAGGGTAGTTAAATAATTTTGGCCTTTCCTGCTCTAGGCCCCGGAGATTGGTTGTGCCGTTAAACTGAATTATAGATATGGTCTTGGCTTACAAAGTCTCTTTCTTTGCCAGTGACATGTATAGTGCTGGACGGTGTAACCAGGGTAGATTGCATGTTGTGCCTTGAGCAGAGATTCAAGCTGTGAGCCAGCACAGAGAGCATTTATGATTTAGGCCCATCAGTGTTGCCTGAATGTCTCAGCTCAGTTTCAGCAAGAAGTCTGTGGATACGAAAACCTTTAGAAAGGTGCTGCAACAGTTTTGTATCTCAGCAGAAAGTCAGGCTTTGCAGCCCGGAGTGCTTGTATCTGTTGTTTCGTTTAGTAGATGCAGAATGCGTATTTTGGCAGGATTAAATCCAATAATTGTCTTTTTGCGTGTGCGTGTTCCATTTAGCGGGTAGGGGGCTATTGCTGGGTGATTTTATTGCTGGAGGGAGTTGATTTTCTTAGTAAGACAATTTCTACAAGAATTCAGAGCTCACTTGTGGGTGGTGTGCTTCTTTGTAAAACCCATTAGAATTCTTTTTATTCTTTATGGTGGTGACAACTTACTTTTCTTGACTCAGCTGTTGGGGTTTTATTTGTTCGTAGGGATTTGAGGAAGTGAATCCTTCAGCCTTGTATCTTGAGCCCAGCAGAAAGCAGGAGAATGCTGAACCCGTGGAGCCACACCTTCGCTCGCAGCAGGAATCTTTGAACGTAAATAGTGACATAGCAAGCTCGAAGCTGGATGAGGATGAACTGTGGGAACAGGTGAGAGTTTGGCTGCGGTGTGACTATCGTTCAGTGGAATTGGCTCCAGGGATCAGTAGATGTGTTGGCTTAGTCCTATGCAGTGTCTTGTGGAGTGGTTTTTTTTCCTTTGCTTTTATAAAAAGCAAGCAGAACCGTGACGTAACAACAATTACACGTGGACCATAAATAGGTCCGTCGCTGCTTGACCTCTGATCCCTTTGCAGACTTCAGGGAGTCTGTGCTCAGTGAGTTCTCCAACCTTCCATGTGCACCATCGTTTTTGAGTTAGAGGGAGAATGGACTCCAAGAACTCAGACCAGTACCAGATCCCTGAGATCAGTTTGACTTAGCACTTTCCTAGTTTGCACCCCAGGAGCCAAGAGGTGGTGTGGTCTCCTCTAGTGTCTCTGGGGTTTGGCAAAGGATGTGTAATAACTCGGAGTGTCATTTACGTGTGGGAAAGGACCAGAAGAACTAGCGATGTCTTGTTTGCCTTAAGGGTCTTGCTCATTTTAAACTTCTCCGAAAGGAATCCATTTGCAGTCTTGATTGTTACAGGGGTTAAAGTTGTACACGACTGGAGTTTTTTTTAAAAGTTAACTCTAATAGCGACCGATACCCAGGTCTGGATACTGCTGTACGCCTTTGATTTCAGAGCAGGTTGAAGAGAGGAGCCCTTTGCTATTATTTAATGGATGAAAAAGAATGATGAACAGAGGGGTTAAGCAGGGAGTAAAATCCAGGTCTTGAGTGCAGTCTAGCACGGTACCGTTAGAAACACCAGGGGTATTGTTTTACAGGTCAGTCTCTCTACTTTTGTGTGATTTAAATTGTAGTTTTTTCATGACACATTTTACTACTGACGCCAAGTAACTGTCAGCTGTTGAAGTGTTCAGCAGTGGGCCGGCTCCAGGGCTGTTTTTCTGACATTCCTCTGAAACGTAAAAACGTAAGAGTTACTGTAATGTCGGTAACTTGTAAAGCGGTCATTTTAGCCAGGTTTTATTTTAGCCAACTGTGTGTCTGGGCTAGGGAAACTATAAGCTGCACGTGTTGGATATTGGTGGGCTTGCACTGTCAATACATCATCTGAACTGAAGGTCCCAAACATCGTCTTTACGTGGGAGAAATGAATGTGACCGAGACTCTGCAAATCTGAGTTTATTGTGATTTTTATGGTAAAATCTGGTTAAGTGCAGCAAGATCCATGTGTGTAAACGTCAGACAGAGCTGGCAATTTGGAGACTAGAGGAATGTTAAGTGCCTTCAGGTTTTCTTCTGTTTTGAAGGGTCTTAGAATCCTTTTCCAGGAACAGTAATCCTCTCTTTTCTGCTATTCTGTTTAGTTGCTCGAAACGATTCCTCTCCTCCTCGGTGCATCACTGATGTCACCATCAGTATCAACTCTAATAATTGCTCAAAGTGTTTAGAACTGGGATGAAATACGTCTGACTCTTGGTACTGCTCGGCTAGCGTTTTCTGGGAACTCCTCTTTGGCAGTGGGGAACTCCCTTTGTGTTGTCCAATCTTAGATTTGCCTTGTCAGGATTAACTCGACCCCCTCCTCTGCCCTTAAGTGCAAAATGGCCGGACGCTGAGTTGTCTCAGCTGTGCTGTGTGAAGGCACTTCTCCATGGTGAAATTCCTCAGAAGGCAGCAAGCAATAACCAGAAAAGATTGCTCAGATAAAACTGTCCTTTCCAGGTGGTAAGTTTTCCTGTGGAGTACAGAAATGAAAGTGGGAGTCAGTAGCTTTCCTTGCTTTGTCCGTCTCCTTGGCAGTGGCACCTCTCTGCTGAGGAGGAGTTAGAGGGGGATGTGTGGCCAGCTTTGGATGAAGCCAGTGTGCAAAGCACAACGGACCGAGCCCCTGAACCTGCACAGGAGGATACAAAAGAAAGTCCTCCAGAGCTCATCACAGAGGCGAAGGTGAGAGCCCTGCGCAGAGCTATTGCAGTTGAGGAGGGTTATTCTTGGTTTTAGGTTGTGTGAATTGCTTTGACCTGTGGTTTTTGTTTTGTTTTTTTTTAAAGCGTCTGGCATGGCCTCGGGGCTGTGTTTTCCTCCTTGCTGTTGTTTCTGGTGTTACGTTACGGGTGCTCGACTAGTGCTCTGCTGGTGCATTGAGGTGTGGTGGGCAGCAGACTACTCTTCTTTCTCTTTCATGCACAGTCCTGAGGGTTACTGGGAGTCATTGTGGGGTTTTCCTGGATCACTCAGAGGTCCCCCCTGGGTTAGGGGGATGGGTTTGAGAGGGTGGCATTTTGGGCTGTGCTTTGAGGCATTGTGTGGCACCAGTAACACAACTTTACTGCTTAAATAGTGGTTAATGATAATGGTAATGAGTCTGGCCGGGCCTGCAGCATGGCCTTTGGCCTGCGCTCTCCTTTGGGTTCAGCAGGGAGCCGGTGTCACTCAGGGTTTGTCGAGTCACAGAAGGTGTTATAGAGCTGGAAATGGGAGTGTGCCTGCAAGGTTTTGGATATCCGCAGCTCCTTACCCATCTGGAGATTGAGAGTGACTGAGACAAAGCGCTTTGTAGAAGGACGAGGGGGAAGTTGGCTCTCAGATAGTCTAAAGCAGAGCTGGAAGAACTGGTGGCGCTGGGAGATGTTACCTGAAGGGGATGGAGGGAAAGCAAGCTGGAAAGGGACCTTGAGAGAAGGAGAGAGGAGGGAAAACCTCTCCTAGGAAGCGTGGGGAGAAAGTACAATGAGGTGAGATGAGAAGTAGGCAGATGAGCAGATAGCAATAGGGTCCTTGTGAGCTGACTTAAGTACTTCCCCACAAGTATTAAACGGCGAGTTCCAAAGCATAGGGATTTGCTAACTGGACCAGAGAAGGCCTGGCTACTCCCTGCTCCTCACGACACTCTCTAGGGTACCTGCTCTCATCTGCCTCTTGTGTGCTAACAGACATTTTTAGCGTCCACCCTTGCACCCTGTCTGTTTCTGCTTTGCTGTGGAGTGGCAGTGACGCTGCCTATCCCAGTGAGGATAGCATGGGTGGCAAGAGGAGGTGATAGTCATCTTTTACATCTGTTTGGTTCTTTTTTTTTTTTTTTTTAAACTCTTGTCCTAGCAGTTTTTATTTTTACTGCATGTCAGGTGGGGATTTTACAGTGGGCTGGTGGGTATCGAGCAGAGTCCGGCTGGTTAATTGGATTCACCTCTCACCCAAGTTATTCTGTATGGGTGTCCTATCAGCGCAGAATTTCTGCTGCCCAGCCGTGTAGCTCTCCATGCTGCTTCAGGAGCACCTTGTGGTCCCCTGGGGAGGCCAGTTTATGTTGTTTAAATCCTTTTTTTTTTTTTTGTGAAAACAATTGTTTTGTTGTGGGCTAATCCTCTGAACACACTTCCACCCAAGTGTGAAGCAGCTTTGAATGGCGATTCACCCCTTGTGAGGATGGATGGCTCTCTTCTGCTGCCTTGACAACAGAAGAAGCCTAGAGAGCAAGTACCGGATTTTTGAACAGCCGTAGTTGGGCAAGGGGAATAGTTGCTTGTCTGTTGTTTCGCTATCTTTCTCGTCCGGGCTGCGTTAACAAATACAAACGTTGGCTGTATTACCTGTCTGTGGCCGAAAGGTGGGTAATCGTCCCTGGAACTTGCTTAATTTGAGCAGAAATGCAGAGCGACGGCCTCTGACTCTGTTCCCGCTCCCTTGCAGAAACTCCCTCTGCTGCCATAATTTGTTCTGCGTGGGGCTGCCGAGAGGTGAGCCAGCTGTTCGCTCTTTGCTAAGACATGGTGATTTGTATCTTGTGCTAATGTGTTCCTCTTTCCAGCTTGCTGTGCAGGAGAGCTGCCCTTTGGCCAAAGTTGTTAGTAATTACTGGTGTTTTGTTTTTAAATTATCCAGTTGCTCTCCTTCCAATTGAGAGAGGATACAGACCAGGGCAGCCGATGAAGCGAATGTACTAATCGTGCCTTCTCATGAGTTTTTGATATACCTTTGCAGACACTTCCCTCTCTTGAAGAGTCCTCAATACCAGTTGTCTTCTTCAAGTCGGTGGAAGACATTTATACCTACTCCAGGCAACCAAGAGGAATGAGCCAAGATGACCCTGATCAGACAGAAAGATTTCCCAACGAGGCCCAACGTCTTGCTCTGCATCCCGCTGTTCTACTTATGGCAGCGCCATTTATGCTGGACGACCATAACAGTACGAATAGATTTGTCAGTAAACTTTGAACACAGCAGAAAACCGAGCAGCCTGTAACTGTGCTGCGACTCTTGCAGTCGCTGTTGGGCACCTTGGGACTAGTGCTGCTGTTTTGCTAGAACAGGTGGAAACGTTGGTGTTCCTGTGGGGTGGAGATACGACGATAGTAAATAACCAGGTGCAATGCATCGGTTTGGTCTTTCGTGGGAACAAGTGCATTGAGGGTTATTTCTCTGATTTTTGCTGTCTTTTCTAGACTTCAGGCTGTTTTCGTGCAGAAGTCTGTTTCTCCATGCTAGCCCGTGTTCATTTCATACTGAATCTCTGACTGCCAGAGGTAAGGGACAAAAGCAGTTTTTTAACTTTGTAAGGTCCCTGTGTGGGTGTTCGTCTTCCAAATGATGAAAGGATCCACCAACCTGTATGAGCTTTGCCCATTTTACAAGGCCAGTTGACTTGCCAAAGGCGGCGCCTGTTCTTTGTGCCTCGGAACGGATCTGTCTGCGCTCTCTGTGGAGTGGAGGCCCGGTTCTCTGGGCAGGAGCTACTCAATTCACATCTGACTTCCCCCCTCGGGGAAACGGATGGGAAATCAGATGTGAATTGAGTAGCAGCACTGGGAGGAGAGGGAGAGAGGCTCTCAGATTATACTGCGTTGGGCTCACCGAAGAGATGTGCAGTAGAAAGCCCTCTCGCCGTGACCCGGTAAGGTCTAGGCAAAAGGGACATCAGTCTAAAGTGGAGCTCTGAGAGTTGCCATTGTTGATGCCGTCTTTCTTTTCTGTGTTCCTCCTTATGCAGGGAAAGAGGAAGTGAGGAACAGACTTGCCCAGAAGTGCCGAGGTTGGCCTGTGCGGTGCCAGCGGGCTGTGTGACCAAGCGCCGTCTCTGAAACTGCTTGTCCCTCCTGTCACGCTAGCTGCCTTGTTCCCAGCTGCTCGCTTAGCCACTTGCGGTTCCTACTTGCAGTGGTTCCCCGGCCTGAGAAAGAACTTGAGAAGAGGGGAAGAAGGCTGAGCAACTGCCAAGGAAGGCTGCCTGGAGTAGCAAAAGCCACCGGTATGACCACGCTGTTATTTTCTTTGTTCAGAAATGTTTAATGTTTCAGGAAAACGGTTTGATTTGGTACTGATTTATTGCTCTTGGTTGTTGTTCTGAAGCACTGCATTAGAGTGTGACGTTGTGCTATATATCTTCTAAGTTTAGGAGAGGGAAGTGGACTACCTATCCCTCACTCCCTCGGCGCACAAGCAGTTTTGACGTTGTGTGGGGAAATGGTTTTTTGATTTTTGACTTCACGGATGCTCCACACGCTCCTTGCTCTTAGGAGAGGTGGTTGTATCCCAGCTGTGGCCTCAGTCCGTGGTGATGCTGAGAACTTGCCAAAGGAAATCTCCTTCCCCGAGAGAAGGATGCTCTGAATTGTTGATGGATCGGGATGCCACACCTACGAAGCATCGGGAATCCCGTGGTACAGATATTGAATGAGATCTATAAAGAATCCAGTAAGAGAAGGCTTGAAGCTTGACATTGGCCTTGTTTACGTAGCTCTTTGCCTGTGGCAAGAAATCCTCTTGGGCCTGAGTTTATTAATGCAGAGAAAAGTTGTGGGAAGAGATGCGCCCTGGCTGCGAATGCTGACATTCAGCTGCTTTGCTGCTGCCTGGACTGTTCTTCAGGGCTTCAGGGGCCGCTCTGCCCACCCCGAAATGTGCCAGAGGTGTGTTTTGCTGCTGAGCCCCAAGAAAGGCTCAAGGTGGGATTTAACACGAACGCTGAAACAGTTAAAAGCCCAGCATAAGAAGTTTATTGATGGTCTGAGACGATCTTTAAAGCTGTCTTTCAACCCAAACTCTTTCAGGATGTTGTGACTATTTTGTTTTGATTTCAGCATTTGGGGGTGGATTTGGATGTGTGAAAGGGCTAAAAAAAAAAAAAGGCAGAGAGAATCTGGGGCTTCTTGGGAGGGGAAGCTAGTGAAGGAGATGGGAGCAGAGAGGTGGGGAGCTATGGCTTGAGCAGGCAGGGGCTGTACAACCCTGTGGGGAGGTTTCTGGCTTCAGACTGGGGGCTTGTCTCACACGTTTGTCGTCCAGCGAAGGGAGCGGATGAAAGGGAGCTGAGCTTGCTCGGAGCACCGGGCGATGGGGTGTTTGTCCCAACAGCACCCTTTCTGCTGCAGCACGTGGGACCTGGGGCTGGGCTGGGGTGTCCGAAGGAGACCCGCGTGTCCTCCCCTGCTTGTCCCCACTGCTGCCGTGTCCCTGCTGGGCTCCACAGCTCGGCTCCCTGCAGCATAGAACTCTTCTTCTGTGGGGGATGAGGAGCTGCAAAGACTGCTGGGTGGGCAGCAGCCCTGTTCCCAGCTGGGGTTGCCTCCATCCCCGTGCCCTGCCTGGGATGGAGTGGGTCCTGCAGCTGCCTGGAAGTGTTGCTGGGGGCTTTTGGGGACGGCTTCCGCTGCGGCTCAGCATGGGATGTCCCGGGAAATTGGGAACGGGGAGATTCTGTCAGGGTCTGGAAGACAGGGTGCGTGGACACCAGGGGCTTCTATGTGCAGCAAGGGAGCAGCCAGCAAGTATTAAGCAGCGTCGGGACATTGCCTGTGACTTGGGAGCACCCTAACCTGCCAGTCTGGGAGGGAGGAAGCATATTCTGGGCTGTTAGCACTGCACATCACTCTTCTTGCACACTCCTGGGTACCTGTTGGAGGCGGGCGCAGGGCTCTGCTGTGCTCCCATGTACCTTTGCTGGTGCTTCGCTTGTCAGGATAGCATGTTTTCCTACAAGCTTTTGCCATTCACGTGTCTGCGAGTGCTTGAATAGTTTTCCACGCACTTTCAATCAAGAGAAAAGGTGCATCTCAGAGCATCTCAGCTCACATTTCTCATGCCTGGCAGGTCCCTGTTTGTACATTTGTTCCTTAAGGCACTGGAACAAGAGAAAGGTGCCTCAGGGGACTGTAAAGTGACTGTGACCCCTCTGGAGATGAAACCCCCTCTGGGACCCCCAGGACCCCTCTAGGACCCCTCTTGGGTCCTGGGGGGGTCATAGAAGTATCCTGGGGTGTTCTAGAGGAGTCTTAGGGGTCCCTAGAGGAGTCCTGGAGGTCTTTACATGGATTCTGGGGGTCACTAGAGGGGTCCTGGTTGTCCCTTGAGGGGTCCAGCTGGGATCTAGAGGGGATCTGGGGGTTCTTCGAGGGATTCGGGGGCCCTGGTGAGCCCTAGAGTGGTTCTGGGGTCCCTAAAGAAATTCTGCAGGTCCCTAGAGGGGCCCTGGGGGGGTCTTAGAAGGATCCTAGGGGATTCTAGAGGGGTCTTGGGGAATCCCTAGAGGGTTCCTGGGGGTCCTTAAAGGGGTTCTGGGGGTCCCTAGAGGGGTGCTGGTTGTCCCTGGAGTGGTCCTGTGAGGATCTCGAGGGGACTTGGGGCTTCTTAGAAGGATTTAGTGAGTCCTGGGAGTCCCTAGATTGGTCCTGGAGGGTCTAGAGAGATCCTGTGGGTCCCTAGAGGGGCCTTGGGGCCTCTTAGAGGGATTCAGGGTATCCTGCGGGGGCCTAGAGGGCTTCTGGGTGTCTGTAAAGGGGTTCTGGGGGTTCTAGAGGGATGCTCGGGGGTTCTAGAGGAGTCCTGGGGTCCCTAGAGGGGCCTTTGGGGGTTCTTCGAGGGATTCGGGGAGTTCTGGGGAGCCCTAGAGGGTTCTGCAGGGCTCTCGAGGGGTTTTGAGGAGTCTTAGAGTTATTCGGGGTGTCCTGGGGACCCCTAGAGTCGTCACGAGGATTCTAGAGGGGTCCTGTGCATCCTTAGATGGTTTCTAGGGGTCCTTAAAGGAGTTCTGGGGGTCCTCGAGGGGTCCTGGGGAGAGTGAGATGATGCAGGGAGATGGTTAAGAAAAGGTTTAATAAGAGGACACACAGGACCCCTCTAGAGCCCCCAGGACCCCTCTATGACCCCCAAAACCCCTACAGGGAAGCCGAGGACCCCTCTAGGGACCCCCTAGGCTCCCTCTAGGACCCCTTCGAGCCCCTCTAGGAACCCCTAGAATGCCTGTAGGGATCCCAGGACCCCTCTGGAGTCCCCCAGGACCCCGTTAGGACCTCCTAGAACACCCCGGGGACCCAGAACCCCTCTAGGGCTCAACAGAACCCCTTTAGGGAACTCCAGGCCGCCTCTCGAGCTCCCCTGCAACAAGGTGGGGATCAAAGGGGAAAAGAGCGCCCCCCCCAGCTCAGTGCCGCCGCCGTGTGGCCGCATCGCGGTACTGCAGGAAGGGCTGCAAGAGGGTTTTTTTTTCTTTCTAAGTTTAGGATAGAACCACCTAGAAGTTTCTAGACCCAAACAGCACATGCGCGTTACGCCTTAAAATCGCTTTATAAGGAGGTGTGGAAAGGGATTTTCCCACTGCGCATGCGACCTCCAAATCGGGCGAAGCAGCGACCGCGTGGACTGCCAGGGCCTCAGACGCTTCTTGGTATTTTTCTTTAAAAATGTTGGTGTTAGTCCCCATCTTTTATACCCTTAGCGTTATAGCATTGATTCTCGTGTTTTGCCTTTGTATACGTGTATTTTTGCCTCATGAATGTCCACAATGTAAACTATTGTGTTGTCGTGCTGACTCGTCGGAGGCATCAGAGGCGGGCCCGGAGGCATCAGAGGCGGGCCCGGAGGCACCGACGGTCAACGAATCGGAGGTTTAAAACTGTTTTATAAGATGTTGAAGCTTTGTCGAGTTGATTAGTTTTAGGATAAGATGTTACGGTTTTGTAGGCTTAAGTAGTTTTTAAGATAAGGCTTGTGGGTTTGTAAGATGTTTATATTTGTTAAGGTTGTAATATTTGTTAAGGATATTGTCAAGAAGATGCTTGTGATTGTAATATTTGCTGGACGTTTTGTTTGTTGTTGTATTGCGCATTCTTCTGGCCTTTTTCTCTCTCTGTCCTTCTGTCTTTCACACCGCCATGAAGCCAGCGATGTTGAGCCACGGGGCGGTGTAAGGGGCCGTAACCGTTGAACTGCTTTGGCTCAACATCGCTGCCAACCCCCCCACGATCTCGTAAGGGATCTTTATTGCAATGAAGAGCCGATCTCGTGAGCGCTGCCAAACTGTCCCCAACGGAAAAACCATGACATCCACCCGAAGTGCGCTTACCGAGTGGCACCTGGGCATTCCTGAAAATGGTTGGACTATTCGGGGAAACCGTGGACTGGGGCGATAAATGGGGGAGCCTCTGGCTTCTTCGTTGCTCGGTGGGCTCGGGGTGCTCGACTTCGTCATTGCTCGGCGGGCTCAGGGTGCTTGACTTCCCCATTGCTCGGCAGGCTCGGGGTGCTGGACTCCTTCATTGCTTGCTTCTTCGTTGCTGGTGGACTCGACCTCGTGTGTGTTGCTGTGTGTGCCTTCGCCGGACTTCCTGGAGCTTGGAACATCATCATCACCCCGTGGCTGTGTCTTCATCATCACCTGCACCGAGACCGATCCAACGGGACATCGCTGGATTCGTGGTGGTGGTAATTAGCCGCATCTCTACCGTCTTCTTGCTTAGGGATTCTAACTTTTCCTTTCTTTTCCTCTCTGTCCTGTCGCTGTTGTCAGTTGTTAAAATAAAGCTCACAAGATTGTACGGCACCTGACCTCGTTTGTGCCTTAATCTTGGTCTCTTGGGATCGTTTAAGAACCCTCCCTGATATTGGATCGGGACGCATCTCCGAGTGTATTGTCTGCTCCTTAAACCTTTTCTCTCTCCTTCTCTTCCTGTATCTTTCCCACCACCGATCACACTTTCTATTACCCATGATATACACACACAACAAGAAAAGTGCCTGCAGAACTAACCGCACAAGAAGTTTGGGATAAAATCTTTTCTTAACGATCTCCCTGCGTAATCTCACTCTGTCCTGCGTGTCCGTGAAGGGTAAGGGCTGTGATCCAGCTCCCGGGCTCTGGCGTGGATGGACTGGGCGAGGTCTAGAGCCCCCCAGGACCCCTTTAGGACTCCTCAGGACCCCTCTAGGGGCCCCGTAGGACCTCTCCACGACCTCCAGGGCCCCTCTAGCGACCCCTAGGACCCCTATAGAGCCCTCTAGGGCCCCCACGGGGTCCCCCAGAATCCCTCACGAGCCCCGAAGGACCCCTCCTGGGACAACCAGGACCCCTCTAGAGACACCCAGGATCCCTCTAAAGCCACCAGCACCCACAGGACGTCTAAACAGCCACCCAGGACCCATTTAGTGATGTCAAGGACCCCTCTAGGGGCCACCAGGACGCCTCTAGCACCTCCAGGACCCCTTTACAGACCCTCAAGATGCCTCTCGACTCTCCAGGATGACTCTAGGACTCCCCGGGACCCCCCGAATCATTCTAAGACCTCCCTAGAGCCTTATGGGACCCCGCTAGCACCATGCACCGCTAGAACCCCTAGGGGCCCCCAGGACCCCTCTAGGACCCCCAGAACTCCTTTAAGGACGCCTAGAAATCATCTAGGGACGCATCGGACCCCTCCAGAACCCCCGTGATGACTCTAGGGGTCCCCAGAACCGCCCAAATAACTCTAAGGCTCCTCGAGACCCCTCTAGAGCCCCTCGAGGGACCCCAGGACTCCTCTAGAACCCCCAGAAGCCCTCTAGGCCCCCGCAGGATACCCTGAATCCCTCTAAGAAGCCCCAGGGCCCCTCTAGGGATCCACAGGATCTCTCTAGACCCTCCAAGACCAATCTAAGGACTCCCAGGACCCCCTGAATCCTTCTAAGAAGCCCCAAGTCCCCTCGAGATCCTCACAGGACCACTCCAGGGACAACCAGCACCCCTCTAGGGACCCCCAGAACCCCTTTAAGGACCCCCAGGAACCCTCTAGGGATTCCCCAAGACCCCTCTGGAATCCCCTAGGATCCTTCTAAGACCCCCCCAGGGCCCCTCTAGGAACCTGCAGGATTTCTTTAGGGATCCCAGAACCCCTCTAGGGCCCCCCAGGGCCCCCCTCAATCCCTCTAGGAACCCCCAAATCCCCTCTAGATCCCCGCAGGACCCCTCAAGGGACAACCAAGACCCATCTAGTGACCCCCAGAACCCATGTAAAGATCCCCAGGACCCCTCTAGGGACCCCCAAGACTCCTCTAGAACACCCCGGGATACTTCTATGACCTTCCCCGGACCCTAGATGGGTCCTGGGGTGGGGGGGAGTTGTGTCTCCAGAGGGGTCCTGGCCTTCCCTATAAGGATCCTGGGGTCCCTACACGGGTTATGGGGGGTCCTAGAGAGGCCCTGGGGGAGCCTAGAGGATTCCTGGGCTTCCCTGTGGGCTTTTGGGGGTCCTGAAGGGGTCCTGGGGGGCCCCAGAGGGGTCCTGGTGTCCCTCGAGGGATTTGGGGGATCCTAGAGGGGACCTGAGGAGTTGCTAGAGGGGTTCTGGGGTCTCTAGAGGGTTCTGAGGGGTCATAGAGAGGGCTTGGGCAGCTCCAGAGGGGTCCTGGGATTCCCTATAGGGGTCTTTGCGTCCTTAGAGTGCTTCTGGGGAGACATAGAGAGGGCTTGGGCAGCTCCAGGGGAGTTCTGGGCTTCACTCTAGGTGTTTTGGGGGTTCTAGAGGGGTCCTGGAGTCCCTAGAGGGGGCCCTGTAAACCCCACCAGCACCTTGACCCCCCACGACTCTCTTCCCCCTCCAGCCCCCCAGTTCCCCCCACACCCTTAGGGCTTCGCCCTAGCCCCGCCCCCAGGCCCCGCCGCAGCCAATGGGAGGGGCCCGTCCCCGCCCCAGCCAATGGGAGGGGCCCGTCCCCGCCGCAGCCAATGGGAGGGGCCCGTCCCCGCCCCAGCCAATGGGAGGGGCCCGTCCCCGCCCCAGCCAATGGGAGGGGCCCGTCCCCGCCCCAGCCAATCGGAGCCGCGTCCGCGCGGGTCCAACCGCCGTCGGGGGCTGCGGGAGCCCCAACCGCATCGCGGAGGTTCGGGCGGCAGCGGGTCCGGGGGAGGCAGCGAGCGGCGGGTCCGGGGGAGGCGGGGAGGGGCGCGGAGAGGGGGAGAGAGGGAGGGGAGGGAAGGGGAGAGAGAGGAGAAGGGGCAGGGGAGGAGAATGGGGGGAGAGGGGGGAGGAGGAAAGGGGAGTGGCCTCACGTGCCTCCCAGGACCCATCTAGGACCCCCAGGACCCCTCTAGGGACCCCCCAGGACCTCTCCACGACCCCCAGGATCCCTCTGGAGCCCCCCAGGCCCCTTCTAGGACCCCCCCCGGCCCCGTCTCGGGACCCCCAGGACCCCTCTAGGGACCACTAGGATGCCTCTATGTCCTTCAGGACCCCTCTAGAGCCCCCCAGGACCCCGCTAGGACTCCTCAGGACCCCTCTAGGAACCCCCTGAAGGACCTCTCCACCACCTCCAGGGCCCCCCTAGGGATCCCTAGGAGCCCCCTAGAGCCTCGGGACCCATTTAGTGATGCCAAGGACCCCTCTAGGGACCCACAGAACCCCTATAGAACCCCAAAAACCCCTGCAGGACCCCCCAGGACCCGTCTGGGGTTCCCGCCTGGGGGAATTGGGGTGGGAAAAAGGGAGAAGGAGCAGCTTGTGGAAGAGACTCTTGCAGCCCTTCCTGCAGTACCGCGATGCGGCCACACGGCGGCGGCACTGAGCTGGGGGGGCGCTCTTTTCCCCTTTGATCCCCACCTTGTTGCAGGGGAGCTCGAGAGGCGGCCTGGAGTTCCCTAAAGGGGTTCTGGGTCCCCGGGGTGTTCTAGGAGGTCCTAACGGGGTCCTGGGGGACTCCAGAGGGGTCCTGGGGTCCCTAGAGGGTTTCTGGGGTGTCCTATGGGTGTCTTGCGGGGGTGCCTAGAGGATTCTGGAAGTTCCCTCTAGGGGTTTGGGGGTCCCAAAGGGGTCCTGGGGGTCTCCAGAGGGGTTCTGCTGTTCCTAGAGGGATTCGTGGGGTCCTAGAGGAGCTGTGGAGAGGGAAAGAAAGGGAGAGGAGGAGGGAAGAGAGGGAGAGCAGGGTGGGAGGGAGAGAGGGGAGAGGGAGAGGAGGGATGGGAGAGAGAGAGAAAGAGGGGAGAGGGAAGGGGCAGGAGAAGGGGGGCAGAGGGAGAGGCCGGGCCAGAGGAGGCCTCAGTGCTGAGGGTGCTGAGGATCAGCCCAGGGCCCTGGCAGCCAGGCTGCAGCCCAGTCCCGTTGCTGCCTGCGCTGACGCCCTCGCCTGCGTCCCACGTGCAGTTGATGCTCGAGGCGACCCTTCCGCTCGAGGCGATTCCCGAAGCGATTCTCGAGGCGATTCCTGAGGCGATTCCTGAGGCGATCCCTGCAGTGATCCCCGCGGCGCTGCTGCAGCCGCTCCCGGCGATCCCCGAGGCCCAGCAGAGCTCAGCCCCGGGCTCAGCCCCATCAGCCGCAGCTCCAGCGCGATGTGGTGCGGCGCAGCCGGTGAGCGGGGAGCGGTGGCAGAGGGGGGTGCGGGGAGCCGAGGGGCTCTGGAGGCCGGGGGCACAGAGCTCGGCAGCCTCTAACTGGTGCGTTAGACGGGGGGCAGAGCTACGAGCGAGTTGGGCTTTGGATGGCACGAGCGCTGGGAGTCCCGCTCGTCTGCGAGGGGGGATGTGGCAAAGCGCCGGCTTGGCTGCCTCGGGAGGGCTCTCCTCTGGGCTCTTGCGTAGCTGTCAGACAATATTGATGCGTGTGAGTGCAGGTAAACGAGGATCCAAAATGCAGAGGAGCCAAACGACCGCTCGGCCAGATCGCTACATTCCCAGCCGTCGCGCTCTGAGGATGGAGGTGGCCAAGTTCCTCCTGAGCCAAGAGCAGGACCCTGCCTTGGTGTCACCCACCAAGAAGGTGAGCGTGTTGCTGAGTTGCAGGGACTGCGCTGCTCCCTCCCAAACGCCCTCGCGGCCTTTCCCAGGGAAGCAAACTGTAAGTTGTGTCGCGTGGTTGCGTGAGGCTGACAGCCCCGAGCGCCGCTGCCTCCAGCTCTGCCCTTGAGGAGCCGGGGATGAGGTTGGAGCTGTAGGGCCTGGGAATGGAACGGGGACGCGGGACCCTGAGCGAAGCTGTTCTGTAGGGTCGTGTCCCTGGGAAGAGCCTCTGGCCCTTGTGGGAGCCAAACACAGCTTTGCTCCGTTTTAAAGCCTCATCGGCCCAGGGTACAGAGCTCCTAGGCTGTGAGCCTGTGCCCAGGGACACTGCTGGCGGGAGCTGTTCCAGCACAATGTCTGCGTGGGGAGCCGCTCTGGAACGTGTCTGCTGGGTTCTGAAATCTCTGTAGGAAGCATTTGGTTCCTTGTGGCCGTGGCTTTGTCCGCTGGCCGTGAGACGCTGACCTGGCCGCTCTTCTGTGCTCAGATGTGAGCAGGAGAGCTTGCTGGTGTCTGAGGAAAAACCCCTTGGAGCTGTGTCACGGGTTAGCCCCAGCCCGGCTGATTTCAGCAGCTAAAACCGTGCAGTTGCGCTCCCAAATCCCTCCACTCCCTACCCCTGGAAAGGGGGAAAGGGAAATGAGAGGAAAGAGACTTGTGAGTTGGAAACTAAAACCGCAGCTTTAATTAAAATTACAATAATAATAATAATAATGGTTATTGATCTTATTAGGAGTGGTAATATATATATATACACACAAATATCTGAGATCGCGCCCTCGATGACTCAACGTCACCACAGATCCTGCAGAGCAGAATCGAGGGAATGGCTCCACAGCCAGGAGGGAGCTGAGCTCAGGAACTGGAGTCAGGAACACGCGGGTCCAGGGTCGGGGGCAAAGAGAGAGACGAGGTCCTCAGCGGCCGTCACAGAGGAGGGGGCCGACCCTCGTGGTCTTTGGGTTTCAAAGCGAGGGCGACGTAGATGGGATGGAACCCTCCGTTGGTCGCTTTGGGGTCACCTGTCCTGTTCGACCTGCCTTGACAGGCGCGCCAGAAAGCCTGGGCAGTGAGGCTGAACGGCTTCGATGTGGAAGAGGCAAAGATCCTGAGCCTCAGTGGAAAGGCTCCGAGCCCTACGGCAGGTGAGGGACAGGCTCTGGGTGAGGCGACTCGGCTGGAGAGCCCTGGGGAGGGGAACAGCGGCACAGAGGCTCCGCATTTGGAGGCATTGACCGGCTTCTGGGAGCTGCTGTGCACACCGGGCTCTCCCTAATCCTTAGGTGTCCAGCGGCTGAGGGGCTGTGTGACAGCTCCAGAGAACTGATTTACCAGAGCTGGTTCAGCAGTTCACCCCGGCAGTGCCGTTAGCGCCCTGCATTCCTCTGAGCGTGGCTCTGCTCTCAGGGCTGCATTTTCCCCGGGAGGGATTTCTCCTCGGGTGAGCAGGGCTTAGCTGGGAGGAAACGGGACCTCCGGTTAACAGAAGTGTTTCTCTGCACACAGGCTTTCAGAACAACGTCACAGCGCTCTGCGGGCACGAGGTGATGCCTGGGTGCGGCAGGAGGAAGGGCAGATACATTCCCTGCGCGCCAGAGCGGGTCCTGGATGCCCCAGACATCCGTGATGACTATTGTAAGTGGGCTGCGATGTCGCGCGCTGGGCATTGAGATCGTTGTGTAGCGCAGTGCGGTTCCTAGGCCAGCATGGTCTGAGGGACTGGAGCTCTGCCTGGGCTGTTTCGGTCTCTTCTGCCCTCGGGCTGGCATGGACCACTTCTGGGGTGAAGCCTTGTAGGAGCAGTGGTCCCGAGTGCTGGGCAGGTGGCTTGGACTGGGGCTGGGGGACACGCATACCTGGTGGAGGTGGAATAGGGTTGGACTCGGTGATCCGGTGGGTCTCTTCCAACCTGGTTATTCTATGATGAGCACCGGTGAAGGGCAGGGCTCTCCAGGGCAGCGCAGGGTGGCCTGCATTGCATTGCTCTTCCAAACGGTAGATCTGAATCTCCTGGACTGGAGCTCTCAAAACCTCCTGGCGCTGGCTCTGGACACCACTGTCTACCTGTGGCACCACGTCTCTGGGGAGATCATCAACCTCATGGAGACGGAGCACGTAGCTGATTACGTTTCGTCTGTGTCGTGGGGTAACGGAGGCAGCTGCCTGGCTGTTGGCTTGAGCAACGGTGAGGTCCAGGTGAGTGCAGGAGTCGAGCTGGAGCTGTTTAGGGGTTGCTGGAGCTGTGGGGCCTTGGGACGAAGGCTTGGCTGGCGCTAGAAGGATGCAACGCGCTCCGACTTGCCTGGTGTGGGCTGGAGATGTCCTCCGGCAGTGAGCAGCTGCGGCAGTGAGGCAGAGCTTGGGTTTGGGGTTCCTGACCCCTGGCGTTCTCCTTCCGTTCTGCGGGCAGGAGATACAAATAGTTCCCTGCTCCCAGAGTGAGCAGGCTGAATGGCAGAGCCTGCGCGCTGCGGTTTGTAGGGCAAAGCAACGGGGCTGGCGTTTCCTGGCCCTCTGGAGAACTTGTTGTTCTGCTTCCCTAGCTGTGGGACGTGGAGCGTCGGAAACGTGTCCGCACGCTGAGCAGCCACGTGTCCCGTGTCGGGTGTCTCAGCTGGAACAGCTACATCCTGTCCAGGTAAAGCAGTGGGTGGGGTTGGAAGGGCGGAGCGGAGCCGGTGCAGATCCTTGTGGATGTGCTCGGCTCACGCCAAGAGCCCGGATCTGCCGGCAGCACCGGTGTGAAACCCTGCGGCAGGTGCAGCCGTCCTGCCCCAGCGCCAGGATGGCTTTTCCCAGCACTGTGTGCAGCCTGACCCTGTGAGCCTTCTCTCTGCAGCGGGGCTCGCAGCGGCTGCATCCAGCACCACGACGTCAGAGTCGCTCAGCACCAGGTGGCCACGCTTGCTGGTCACACGCGGGAGGTGTGTGGCCTCAAGTGGTCTCCAAACGGCCGCTTCCTCGCCAGTGGTGGTGACGACCACGTGGTGAACATCTGGCCGAGCAGCCAGGGGGGCCGTGGAGGATTTGCTCCAGCGCAGAGCTTCCGTCAGCACCAGGGTGCTGTCAAGGTGAGCGCGGGGCAGCTGTGGGCTCGCGTTTGTGTGCGAGGCAGCCGTGCGGCACTGCCTGCGCGCAGGGTGCTCGTTGCACGCCTCAGGCTGACCCCTCTTCTGGCAGGCTGTGGCGTGGTGTCCGTGGCAGCCCAGCGTTCTGGCCACTGGAGGCGGAGGCGGCGACAAACGCATCCGCCTCTGGAACGTGTCTTCTGGCACCTGCCTGGGCAATATCGATGCCCGCTCCCAGGTGAGACGTGAGCGTCGGCTTGGATGTAAACAGCTTGTGGTGGGACGCCTGAGCGGAGCTGCTGGCTCCTGAGGCCCCGAGGCAGGGCCGAGGAGGGGGCCGTGCTCCTCTCGGGGTGCTGAGCATCGGCACGAGCAGCTCGTCTTCCCTGCATTGCCGCCTCCTGCCAGGTCTGTTCCATCGTGTGGTCGACCACCTACAAGGAGCTCATTTCGGGCCACGGCTCCGCAAAGAATCAGCTGGTGATCTGGAAGTATCCAGCCATGTCCAAGGTCACTGAGCTGCAAGGTAGGCAGGGCCCTTTGCCTGGGGCAGGGAGGGCTGCTGGCGGCTGAAGGAGACGTGATCCTTGGGTGGAGCGGAGCGGTGGCCCGAGCTGGAGCTCGGCTGGTGCGGGCTGCTGAGCAGAGGCGTGTGCTGCTCGAGGGAGGCCCTCCTGGGGGCTGCTGAAGGAACGCTGTTGGTGCAAATGCCCGCCTGGGCTGTGAATTCCTGCTGCTGCAGCCCGGTGCGGGGCCAGCTCTGCGAGCTGCTGGGGTTCCCGGGGCCCACGCAGTAAACGTGAGCGTGGTGGCAGAAGCAGAGGGAGCGGGGCGTGCGCCGAGCGGCCCGTCCCTGAGCGCACACCTCCTCTTCAGGTCACACGGCGAGAGTCTTGAGCATGGCTCTGAGCCCCGATGGCGAAACAGTGGCCTCGGCTGCTGCGGATGAAACGCTGCGACTCTGGCGCTGCTTTGCGGTGGATCCCATCAGGAAGAAGGAGAGAGAGAAGGCAGACATAGTCCAGAGCAGCTTCATTCGCCAGGCCATACGATGAGGGCATGGGGGTGGGGGGGGAGCGGGGAAACCTGGTTTCCCCTGTACATAGTTTCAATGGTTTCCCCTGTACATAGTTTCAATGGTTTCCCCTGTACGTAGTTTAAATGTTAATAAATGTTAATTAAGGTTTTAAAATTAACCAAGTGCTTTCCTTTGTCTTTTTTATGGAGTCTGCTGGAAGAGAAGGCCGTGGCTGATGGGAGCAAGCCCAGCGTGGATGCGGAGGACGAGTCCCGCGGTGTCCCAGCAGGACGGTCTCCAAGCCTGGGTCCCCTGCCTTCCTGCGCGCCGAGGAGGTTGCAGCGCCCTGCGCCCTGCGTGCTGCTCACAGAGACAGCCCTGGGGTGACGGCTGGGACGTCAGCGACTCGGGAGCGATCGCAGGGAAGCGTCTGCCGAACCGCCGAGCCCAGAGGCGTGTGGGAGCTGAGAGACCTCCTGGGAACGGCTGATGGTGTCGCCTGGGGATACCTCGTGACGGACTTGTGGTAAAGGCTCTCTAGAAGGCCCTTAAGGCCTCTGGGGAAGGGCTGCTCGTGTGGGGACCGGTGGGTCCTTTTCTAAGGAATTGAGTAACGTGAGCCGGGGGTGGCCAGGGCCTGCGGGCAGCGGCGACACCAGTGCTCCTGATTCAAGGAGCTGAAAACAGCTACGGGAGGAAATGCAGCTGCCTTTCTAGGGGTAAAGGTAACAGGGGAATTACCGTATCAGGACAGCTTTCAGAAGGTAAATAGATGGATGGCCTCCAAATACGCTTTGGGGTTGGTCCGTGCCCGTGGGGCAACGTGGAAAGGAAGAGGAGTGTTAACTGCACGAGGATCCCCCGTCAAGCACCGAGAAGAAATCCTGCAGTTGCGGGAAGACGTCGGGCAACGGAGAGAAGCGGCGTTAATGCATCGCAAGGCTCCTCGGGTGGGAAAGTCCCCGATGAAGGTATGTAGTGGACTGGCAGAGCGAGCAGCTCGAGGGCAGCAGGAAAAGGTATCTTGGTATTAATCCCTTCTGTGGAGAGGGATCTGAATATCCGTTGTGGGGGGATGCGAATGCGTTTGAACAATAATCCCGTCCCTCTCAAGTGCCATTTCTAGCGATGCTGATCTGGAACTGGCAAAATCAGTGAGGGCAACAGCAAACGAGAGGGGGTGGATGGTGACCCCTACAAAAGAGGCTGTAGTTTCTCCCTGGTAGTGCTAAAATTCATTGAGAAAAAGCATCAAGAAACTCACTGGGGAGCAGAGGCTGTAATCGATGATTTAAGGGGACAAGTAGTTAGCGTGAGGATGAGCAGGCTTGCTAAATCCATTGTGGGGAGGCCTGAAATCTGTTTGAAAAATAATCCCGTCCCTCTCAAGCGCCCTCCCCTAGGAGTTGCTCGCAGAGGAAATGCCCCCGGTGATCCCTGGCAGAGAGATTTCTCTGAGCTGCCCAGACAGGGCGGATCCCGGGACCTGTGGGGACCAGGAGCCACATTTTGAGGCTGGCCAGAGGCATTGCCCTGCAGCACCGTCAAAGCAAGAGAGGTGACTCAAACCTCCTTGTAGGGAATTTGACCAAGGTTTGGAATTGCCATAGGTCTGTTGTCAGCTAGAGGTCCTCGCTTTCTGGCGGGGATTGTACAAGAGCTGAGCCGAGTCCGAGGAATAAAATGGGCCCTGCACCCGCCCTGGAGCCCCCAGAGTAGTGGGAAGGTGGAAAGGGTGAATCAAACTCTGCAGAGGGAAAAGGGTAAAATTTGTGAGGAGACTTCTTTGTGGTGGCCTCGAGCTCTTGTACTGGCTGTGCTAAGAACAAGGCTACAGCCGAGAGCTGAGACAAAGAGCAGTCTGTATGAATCAGTGTTTGGGAGGCCTTATCAAATGACCCTTTTTCCTCGAGACGTGGTGCTGGAAGGAGAAACAGAGCTAAAATCTTCTCTGCTGTTGTCGGGTAAAAGAGTGAATGACCTGGGGCGGTGCGTAACGTGTCCTGAGCCTCTCGCTTTAGATTCTCCAGGACGCCCCTTCCAGCCTGGAGACTCCGTCGACATCAAGCCGTGGGAGAGCGGAAGTTCCAGAAAGCTGGAAGGGACCCTTTCAGGTGCTGAAAACAACACGCAGCTCCAGGTCGAAGGAATCAACAGGTGGATCCGTTCCATGCGAGTCGAGTCAGCGCCGAGTTGGGAGTGGAGAACCGTCCTTGAGCCCGGGAAGCCTCTCCAGAGAAAACTGCAGAGAAGAACCAGGGACTGACATTTGAAAAGCAAGGAGGTGGGTTTTCGCCCGTGTCTGCGTTTGGTGTATGGATGCAGGCGACTTTCAGAGGTTGTTTCCACAGAGGGTTAAAGGCCAGAACGGGAGGGAACTTTTAGCCAGAGGGGTGGTAAGTAAGTCCTCCTTCTGCATGGGGTCAGGAAATCGGGTAGGAGAAATGTACAGCTCTTGGATAACAGGAGTTCCCACTCCCCTCAGCTCACTTACAAACTCTGCTTTTCTGGGGCTCCTAGAGTGTGCTCTGACAGGCTTCGCCCTGCCGAGGGTCCTTGGCGCAACATTCCTTTGCGCAGACGCCTAAAGCTCCTTCAGCACCGGGCAACTGCTGTTGCTTCCAGGGATGTAGGAAGCTTCTCTGTAGGAATGGAAAATCCCTGTGCCTCTGTTGTGGGTTACCTTAGGGAGTGAAAAATTAACTCCTGGGATTTATCCTCCTTTCTCCCCGCAGAGGGAGCAGTGGCTGTGGCAGAGGTGTTCTGTGCTGGCCAGAAGGAATTGGTTGGTGGCAGTGATCAGCCAGTGACAGGTTGTTTAACTGATGAGGGAATATTTGAACGGCTCTTTTTTTCTTCCCTTAGTAATAATTTTCTGTTAGGTCTTCCCAGAGCGAGTGCTGTAATTGGATTCAAGTGTACGGTCTTCTCCTTCCAGAGATCAAAGGCGCTCCTGTCCCCTCTCTGGATTTAGAAGACCTGAGAAACCTCTTTGGATCAGAGGTATCTGGAGACAGCATGTGGTGTTCTGTGTTGAACCAGACTGAATGAAGATCTGCTTCAAAGCTTGTCCTGAAGGAAGCAGCTATGGGTTGTTTGTGTCAATTCTGACCTCAGCCCCCAAGAAACGCCATGGGATGAGAAGCTCTGGTGATGGATGCGCCTGCAGCCCAGAAGCCAACGGTGTCCTGGGCTGCGTCCAAAGCAGTGGGACCGGCGAGGGAGGGGATTCCAGCCCTCTGCTCCGCTCTGGTGAGACCCCACCTGGAGCCCTGTGTTCAGCTCTGGAATCCCCAACATGCCACTGACACAGACCTGTTAGAGCGAGTCCAGATGATGGATCTGAAAAATCATAGAGAATTCACCCCCAGTCTGGATCTGTGCTTATGGCTTCTGGAGGTCCATGGTGCATCATTGCCTTACACAGATGCCTAGAGCTTCCTTGGACGCAGGGCAACTGCTGTTGCCGAAAGGGATGTAGGAAGCTTCTCTGTTTGCAAGAACTGAAAATCCTTGTGCTTCTGATGCTGGTGACCTTAGCGAGTGGAAAATGAACTGCTGGGATTTACTCTCTTTTGTCCCCACAGAGGGAGCAGTGGCTGTGGCAGAGATGTTCTGTGCAGTGGGACCGGCGAGGGAGGTGACTGCGGCCCTCTGCTCCGCTCCGGTGAGACCCCACCTGGAGCCCTGTGTTCAGCTCTGGAATCCCCAACATGCCAGTGACACAGACCTGTTAGAGCGAGTCTGGACGAGGGCTACAAAGATGATGCGAGGGCTGGAGCAGCTCTGCTGTGAGGACAGGCTGAGAGAGTCGGGGTTGTTCAGCCTGGAGGAGAGAAGGCTCTGGGGAGACCCTAGAGCAGCTTCCAGAACTGAAAGGGGCTCTGGGAAAGCTGGGGAGGGACTCTTTACAGGGGCGTGGAGTGACAGTACAAGGGGGGATGGCTGTAAATTGGAGGGGGGACGATTTCGATTAGGCAGTAGGAAGAAATTCTTGGTGCTTTGGGTGGTGAGGCCCTGGCCCCGGTTGCCCAGGGAAGTGGTGGGTGTCCCATCCCTGGAGGTGTTCAAGGCCAGGTTGGAAGGGGTTTCGAGCCACGTGATCCAGTGGGAGGTGTCCCTGCCCTCGGCAGGGCGTGGAACTGGATTGTTCTGTGTCGGTGACTTACTGAGTGGAAAATTAACTGCTGGGATTCATCCTCTTTTGTCCCCACAGAGGGAGCAGTGGCTGTGGCAGAGATGTTCTGTGCAGTGGGACCGGCGAGGGAGGTGACTGCGGCCCTCTGCTCCGCTCTGGTGAGACCCCACCTGGAGCCCTGTGTTCAGCTCTGGAATCCCCAACGTGCCACTGACACAGACCTGTTAGAGCGACTCAGTCTGCTCTCCCAGGCCGAGAGGGAGGCAATATTTGAGGGCACCTCATTTCCCGCCTGTGCCGGCAGGGCTCTCTCCGCCTGGGCACATCCGAGGGATTTGTCCAGTGTGTTTGGCAGAGGCCGAGCAGGGAGGCTGTTACCTTGACTCCGGCTCAGGGCAGAAAGAATTGCTGAGCGTGGTCTGGTTTTGAGAGAAAGTAATTTTGTCTGATTTTGAGATGTGGGACAGGCTCAATATCCAGGAGGTCACTGTAACTGACTTTGTCTCCCTTGTAAGTGAGCGTTCCCTGTTGCACTCCAGAAGATCTATTTAGGGTCACTGATTTCAGGCTAGGAAAGAAATAACGTTCCAAGTGCCTTCACTGTGAGAGGCTACAGACCTTTTGTGTTTCCAGCCCAGGGCTCTCCTGCTGTCTCCAGGAGTTGTGTGAACACTGCTGACCCAGTGGTCTTGCCCGGAGGGTGTGACAGTGGTTCCTTAGGCTGCACGTTTGTTGTGGGTGAAAGCATTCCCTAGTGTCCTTTCCCAGCTGGATCCACAGCGTGGGTCAGTGTGGAGAAGGAGAAAGAATGGCAATTAAAACTTCTTCCCTTAGTCCTTCCGTGCGTCCTGTCTCTTTGACATCAAAGCGGGAGGGGAGATGAACTTTCTTATGGATGTGATACCTTGGGCATGTTTTAACTCCATGGAATTTTTAATGCATTTGCTTTGTTGTTTAGTTTTCCTTTCAGAAACGTGTTTCCAAGGAAGTCTCTCAGGAGTCAAGGCTTGGCCAGTTCCAGGGATCGAGACAAAGCAAACATTAAAGAACAGCAGTGCCCGAGTACATTCTTGGTGTCCTTTCCTAGTAGCATTGCACTCCTCGTCCCCTGCTGTTACTCCTTACCTCCTCCCCCTACAGCTCCGTGGGGTCTCAGCATCTCCGCTGCTCTTCACACACACAGAATCACACACAGAATCACCAGGTTTTATAACCAGCTGGGGAAGGGGCTGGAGAAGAGGTCTTAGGAGGAGCAGCTGAGAGAGCTGGGGTTGTTTAGCCTGGAGAAGAGGAGGCTGAGGGGAGACCTCATTGCTCTCTCCAACTACCTGAAAGGAGGTTGTAGAGAGGAGGGTGCTGGCCTCTTCTCCCAAGTGACGGGGGACAGGACGAGAGGGAATGGCCTCAAGCTCCGCCAGGGGAGATTTAGGCTGGACATTAGGAAAAAATTCTTCACAGAAAGGGTCATTGGGTGACGGAAGAAAATATGGGACAACACGCAGTGATCAATATGATCCAAGTGAAGCCATTTAATCGAAGTTCCCAACACATTTTATACCCTACTTGCTGAAGCAAGCCATTGTTTTACAAGCTGATTTGACAATTCTCCATTTGCAACAAGTAATCATTAGTTACAATACATTATTATGTTTTCCCATGAGAAATAGCTATGTGAGCATTTCAGTCTACAAATTGATAGCCTACAAAGTAACAAGTCAAGGACTACCGAGGAAAGCTTCCCCTGAGAAATGAGAGGCGTCTAGGGTAGAACGACTCTCTATTGTTGCAAAGAGAAACCTTGAAGAGAGTGTGTCATTTACAGCAGCTGCTGCTTCTGCAAAGTTAGCTTTAATTCCGGTGCAAAAGCTGTGAGGCCTTATGCTAAGGTGCCTTTGTTTCATTTAGCATAAGCTGCTCAGTGCTTGGGGTGCTCATTAAATGTCCTCTGGTTCGTAACCATCCATCAATTGGGCACTGGAACAGGCTGCCCAGGGAGGGGGTTGAGTCACCTTCCCTGGAGGTGTTTAAGGCACGGGTGGATGAGGTGCTAAGGGACATGGTTTAGTGTTTGATAGGAATGGTTGGACTCGATGATCCAGTGGGTCTCTTCCAACCTGGTTATTCTATAATTCTATGATTCTATGACTGGTACGTGAGGATGCCCCTGGAGCTCAGATGCTCGTGTGAGCAGAGAGACGCGAAGGGGGGGATTTTTTCCACTTCCCAGCCACTTGTGAGGGGCCTGGTTTGTGCGGTGCCCTTGCTGTGAAAAAGCCGGCAAGCACTCGCAGAGAGAGTATTATGGGAGCTCCGAGTGTTGAGGAGGCGACTCCAGGGAGCCGAGGGGTTGGTTAAATACAACGTGAGCCGGATTCCCCCTTGTCAGCTCGGTGGGAGCTGGTTCAATGGATCGCTTCTCACGCTTCGGATGCCCCTCAGCTGAGCTCTTGTCCTGCCGCACCCCCAGCGGAAGCGGGAGCAGCACAGCCTCCCTTCCCTCTAGAGAGCTGATGGACCTTGCAGGGAAGTGCCAGGCCATGAAGGCTGCCCCTTCCTCCTCTTCCCTTTCCTCTCAGCTCAGAACTAGGGACAAAATCCTTGGTTACCTGTGTGCGTTTGTGTGTGAGTGAAATCTCACGCCCGGGGCTGCACACGGGACCCAGCTTGTTCCCCTGTCCCAGGAGAACCTGCCTGTACACTGAGCCCCTTCCTGTTTCCAGGCTCACCCTGCGCCGTCCTCCTGCCTGTTTGGTTTGAGGACGGGGACGTTTATGTCTGTCCTTGCTGCGGAGGTGATGGATTGAAAGACCAGGCTCTAGGGTGTCAAGGTGCATCTGGCCCTGTGAAGGGGAAGGGATGACACCCATGTTCCCTCAGCCACTGCTCCTTACGCTCTATATTTTTCCCTTTCCAAAAAACCAGAGGCTTCTGGAACCATGCGCAACCCGCTTCACGTCACACGCCTGGGCTGCCTTCCCTCCTGCGTCCAGACCAGGACCCGCTGGTGGCTGCCAGTAGCCCAGCTCCACTCCGAGTGACCAGAGGCGGCGTGGGCCCCGTTTCTGGGACAGCTCTCAGGAATTGCCTCTCCTGCTCTGGACAACAGGGGAGGGTTTCGCATGCAAAACTGCAAAGGAACATACGTGGGCTTTAATTAAGAGGCTGCTTCTGTGATGGGAAAAGGCATTAGAAGCCACTGGCCCTAAGAGGGAGCAAAGCCGTCCCGTCTCCTGTGTAGCTGTGCCTGCTTGGAGGGCACCAGCATGTGAGCTTCGGTTCCATACGAGGAAGGGGAGTGACGCAGCTGGAGGGATCTCAGTAACCACCTTACCAGGCCCTCTGGCTTTGCCAGGAAGGAGACGCCCACGTCGGAAAACGATGGCTCTCTCATACTCCCGCACTACCTGCAGGGGAAACAAAAGCTGGATGCGCTGCAAAGGGAGGGTTTCAGCAGGTGTGAGCTGCCGGAGTTACCTGTCCCTGTGTCCCTTTACCCCCGCAGAGGACCTGACACAGAACTGCTGGCTGGCCTTGTGTGTGAGCAGAGAAGGAGCAGCCACGAGACACCCAGGATTTGGGAGAGCAGCCCATGTTAGAGGGGCCTGGGCTTTCCCAGGATGAGGCCAGCGTTCTGCTTCCTCAGAGCCTGGCCAAACTCAAACATCCTGAGCTAAAATTTTGCGTGCTTGTTGTTTGCCTCCGAGGGAACCGTGTGTGCATGTGCTCACCCCTGTGAGATCCGAGGGATGACACTGACACCCTTGTTGAGAGCAAGATTCACGTGAAATTTCCCCAGAAGTGGGAACCAAAATATGCCTACTCGTAGCCACGCTAGAAATGTGAGAAAAGGGGGAAAAGAGGGCAAATCCATCGGTACCTGAGAGACCAAACTCTCTTAACATTTTACATTCAAAACCTATTTACCTGCTGCTGCAGTGCCACTCTCTCTGGGCTGGGTGTGCTGAAGGCGATGTTTGAAAGTGAACAGACCTGCAAGCTGTTCAGCAAAAGAGAAACCTAAGCCCTTGCCTGCTGATAATTCAGCAGGAGTATTTGAGAGGTAGCGGAAGATCCCTGTGCAGCCCTTTGTTGCAGCAATGTGCGAGGAAGGAAAGTCAAAATTAACGATGGGTTGAAGAAGTGTAAATAGAACCTTAGACCCAGAAAAAGCTTTATGCTCACGTCCAAAACGTGCCGAACCAGTGAGTTACGTCCACATCAGACACCGACTACTAAGCCTGGGGAGGCCCCATGACCATTCTCACCTTCATGCAGAACCAGACAGAAACGGGGAAGGTCATTATGATGAACAGGAAAGACAAGATGGTCAGAAGCCACTCACAGATGCCCAGACCTGGAGACTTTACTCCTAGGGAGAAATACAAAAGGACCGTGTTAGCAGAGGCCAGCTCCCAAAATACCGACAGCCTGACAAGCGCCCGGGCCCGTCAGCTTCAGTGTTGGCCTTTGCCTAAACCCGGCGCGTGTGAACCATTTGCTCTCCCTGGAGCTGGCTCAGGTGAGCAGGAGCTGCCAGGATGCACCGACAGGTTTCGTCCCCGCTTTACTGCCAGAAATGGAGCCGTGCTTCCCCGTGGGGCCTCGACTAGAGAGCAGCCTTCAGGCTGAAGACCTGCAGGCACCAAGCGGTGTCCAAGGGTTTGGAAGGAGCAATTTGTTGGCTGACCTGGGAGCCCAGAAGTTCGTCGGGAGAGGTGAGCTAAGGGCAAAGAGAAAGATGGCGAATAGGAAGTTGATTTCAACGTGCACAGCCTGAAGCGCCCTTCCCTGTCAGAGGATCTCAGGCCCTTTGGAACAGGAGTTCAGTCGCATCCCAGCTCCCTGATGCGGTGGGACCGAGCCGCTGGTGCTACTGAAATCTCCCTGCGCCCTCCAGCGGTCACACCGAGGCGTGGGGGCTGACTGGGGTGCTCGGGTCAAAATGACCTTCCCCATCTCCCCAAAGCCAGGACGGGGCGTCTTGACCTGGCTGACCTTTGTTGTGAGGGAAAACCTGCAGGTGTGGCCTGGAAATAGATTCCTTCTGGGGTACCTAGACCCAGAGGGCGGACCAGCAGTGAAGTTAGCGTCCCTGCACGTCTCCCACTTAGATCTTCTCGAGCTCTTCCCTTCTTGCCCCTTTGCCTTTGGAGCTCTCTGCAGAGCCAGCAGGTCTGGAGGGAGGTTCACATGCCAAGAACCTGCGTGATCACTCTAGCTCTACAGCACCAGGAGGCTGTGAGGCTGGCTGGGGTCTCCCGTGTCTCACCCCAAGGAAAACTGTGTCTGTGCCAGGCGGGTGCGATGGCACTCACCGTGCGGAGTTATTCTGTGGCCGTACAGGGTCAAAGAGCCCACAGCTTTCCAGCCCTTCCCCTTCCATAATCCATACCTCCCTCTTGCTGCTCACTGTCCAGCAATGCCATTGCCTCCGTTTCATTCTTTGAGGATTTACACTATTCTTTGCCTAAAACTAGTATATATACCCACTGCTTTTGTAAAGCGTGAGGCCTTTTTCTAGAAGGGCATCCAATTCAGCGCGGAATTGTAAACCAAAAATGTTATTGCCTTTGCCTCAAAGACTTGATCCTTTTCAAGGTTTTACCAGTGAATGAGTGTTTCCCACTTGGGACACAGGGGGGACTCCCCATGCCTGGGATTAGGGATGCAGGGAGCTGTGTGAGGGGGACAGGGGGGACTCCCCATGCCTGGGATTAGGGATGCAGGGAGCTGTGTGAGGGGCAAGGGGGCACGTGGAGCCCAGCGGGGAAGCACAGCTGGTGCTTTTTGGCCCTCGGGCTCTGCCTTTCCCCCCTCAGAAGGGGGGCTCAGGTGCCACTGACCCGCAGGGGCTGCTCCAACAGGGGAAAATTCCCGCCTCCTCCTCCCCCACCCCGCCATTTTCCCGCCAGGAGGCGGCGGCTCCGCCCTCGCGGAGGAGGAGGAGAAGGAGGGAATTAGGGGCCCAGGGAGCTCTGTGGTGAGTAGGGGAGCGCTTGGGGGTACAGGGAAGGTTCTTCATGGTCTGTGAGGGGCGAGGGTGCATCCGCCTTCCTGGAATTAAGGATGCATGGAGTTCTGTGGGGGGCAAGGGAGCACGTAGGACAGAGCAAGGAGACCCCACGCCTGGGATTAAGGGCAGGGGGGTCTCTCTGAGGGGCAGAGAATCCCCATGCCCGGGTTTAGGGGTGCAGGGAGCTCTGTGAGGGGCAAGGGAGCACTTGGGGCTGGAATTAGGGATGCAGGGAGCTCTGTGAGGGGCAAGGGAGCACGTGGGGCTGGAATTAGGGATGCAGGGAGCTGTGTGAGGGGTACAGGGGGGACTCCCCATGCCTGGGATTAGGGATGCAGGGAGCTCTGCGAGGGGCAAGGGGGCACGTAGGACAGAGCAAGGAGACCCCACGCCTGGAAGAAGGAGGTGAGGTCGCTGCTTATTACCGATAAAGAGGGTTTAACCCCAGCACAGCTGGAGAGGGGAGTACATGGCCATGATGGGCAAACCTCTCCCTCTACGTGACCTGAGCTTCCAATCCACCTTGGAGCTGGTGGCAAAAATGCCTGACGTTGTCAGAATCTGTCCTCAGGAGAAAGGCACGTTTATCCTCAAAGGTGAGGTTTTATTTCCGTAAAAGTGGAGGAGTTGTTTGGAACCTCGTACTGGTATGAAGCGATGCTCTAAAACCAGGAGGTGCAGAATGAATTGCCAGAGCTGTAGGTCATGTATCTCTGTCACTCTTTTTCTCATATAGCTCTGTTTAATTTTTTTGCCGTTGATGTTTTTTGCTGTGTCTTAATCTGCCTTTTTGTACCTTTCTCCTCCTTCCTCCTGGAAAATAACAGAGGCTTCCAGTTCTTTTTGTACATTTTGCACTCTGCTCTTGGTTTAGAAACTGCAGTAACGTTTCTATAGGAAGTTCAGTCTGTATCAAAGAACTTTTATCATTTTCCCAACAAAACTTGCAGCAGATGAGTTTCCTTTTGTGATCCTGTATCCAAGAATTGGACCCGCCTTTCTGCTTGGATCTGGATTTCTAGGGATGAGGGTGCAGGTTGGTTCTTGGCTGTTTCATCTGGTTCATTTCAGTTCACAAAGGGAGAGTAAAAGTTACCCTGTTGGAAATGCGATCTAGCGTGATTGGTTTTGAAAGACACGCCTGCTTCTGAAGAGGGTGGGGAGAATAGGAAAGAGGAGGACCTTTGCTTGTATAAAGCTTTCAGTAGTTTGCTGTCTTGGTAATCTCATAATTTCTTTCTTTCTTTCTTTGGTAGCCATTGCAGATGAGACCACCAAAGGTATTGCAAAACTGGTTGCCAGGCAGGAGGAAAGTGTTAAGTCACGAAAGAATGATGCTGTGAAGGCACGTGCTGCTTTTCCCTCTAGGAACACAAAGTGTCTCCCTCGCAGCCAGCGACTGGGAAGGCTGAGCTGCAGGATCTGCTGAGTTCCTCACCACTTCTGCTCAGGAACTTTGAGAGGGCCTATCGCAGACGCTTTGGCCGGCCGTTCCAGTATAGGCGATACGGATTTGTCTCTGTATTTCAAGTCCTTGAAAGTGTGTCCGATATCATTGTTGTTGAGCAGACAAAAGCAGGTTCCTTGCTGACCCTGAGGAAGTAGCTGGAAGGTGAGACAGCGAAGGAAGAGGTGCCGCACGGTGGGGCGCACAAAGAGGTGCCAGAAGGTGAGGGAGGGTATTATTTAACTGGAAGTATGTAGCTGCCAAGCAGCTGTGTTTCAAGTGATGTTGCTGCCTTTCCAGTAGCTGTCGTAGTCCTGGTTTCCCTAGGCTTTAGCGCAGAAGGGCTGCGAGGTACTGTAGAAGCAGCTGTTACAAGGGTGTTGTTGTGGTAGCAGAGAGCTTAACTGGAAGTTTTCTACGGTTTGCCACTGTTTTTCAGTGCGAGGTGAAAGAAGGGATGTTAAGGCCCTTTCTGAATGCGTGTATAGGACTGGAATTTCTAGTAATTCCAGGCAACAGGTAATAAAACTAGAAGGATCTCTGGCACGTCGGCTCCGCAGGCTGGTAAAGCCTTCCAGATGCGCTTTTTGAGGCTGAAGCACTAATCTGAAAGGCATAGCTATACTGCTTCTCTGAAGAAGAGCCTGTAGATATCCTCAGCGTTCCCCTAACAACTATGAGAGAAAGCAGAGGATTGCATAAGGTTCCTGCCAAATGCCTGACTTTTCTTAGCATCATTCTAGGAATTTATTTAGCCCTTGTCATGCTTGCAAGAGCAAGTGTGTTTTATTTTGCTTGAATTTATTAGTACGGCGAAGGATGCCTCTCAAGCAAATCCCCGTGACTGTGGGTGCTACAAGAGATGAGGAAAATGGCACTAGTACTTGTACGCTTTCATGGCCAGGTGTATTCTCCTTCTGCTTAATATGTAAATAAAGAATAACAACTAAACTCTCTTTACAGCTGCACCTGCAATTGAGATGCCTCCTTTGGAACCCATCCGTGATGCCAAGTGGTTTCACCTGCCGGCAGAAGAGAAGTCAGAGCCGGTGGAAGGACAAGCACTAGATATGAGTGATGTCCTCAAACAAGTAAGTGGCAGGATGAGTGATCTGTAGCTTTGTCATGTCTTCGTCCAGGGGGTGATAATTTTTTTCACTGCTTTTGTTTTTGCTTGGTTTGTATTGTTGATGCACTGTTGCTTCCAAAAAAAAATTGTACCTAGTTTAGATGAGGCTGGAGGTGACCAGAGTCATACTGACCTGATATATAACTCTATGTGCCCTCCAGCCTAGGTCTTTTTCTTGTCTCTTTCTGGTCTTGAGATCTCTGTTGGAGATCGTCCAAAGCCAGTAAAGCATAATCTTGTTCCCCAATAAGAGTGGAGACAATTCTTTTTGTGTTCTTAATAGCCTTCTTCTGAGAGTAGCTGTGTGGCATTTCCCCTGCTGCAGTAGCATGGGTTTAAGTGTCTAGCAGCTACGTGGCAGAGCTGAGGAATGGTCCTTGGAGACCTCAGTGCTGTCGTTGCCACTCTGCTCTTTGGTTGGACTTGAAAGTTTTGTTGCTGTTGTTGTGGTTTAGCAATGTATTTTTAGAAAGGGATGGAGAAGTACAGAGGCTCTGACCTGCCAGACCTGCTTGGGAGAATTTCTTTGTGCCCCCTCTATTTTTTTTTCCTCTTTTGAGCATCTTTAGGCCTTTGTTTTCTCAGGAAAGTTCTCCTGCTGCGAATTATTTCCTCTGCCAAGCTCATCTGGTGGTTCTACACAACTGTACAGTTGGAGTACCTAGACAGGGAAAGGGTTGCAGGGATTCTTTCTGAATTTGGTGTGCTGTTCACTTAATGAACTTGAAAGCTTAGGGCTACGAGTCGGACTTTCTGCGGTGTTTCAAGAAACATACCCTTTAGAAAACTTTGGCAGGCTCTTCTGATAAGACCTTGTCGTCTGGTGGGATGAAGTCCGTGGGGAATTTCCCTAGATCAAACAAAGTCTGCTTGTGGGAAGGGTAGAAAAGGGAGAGAGATGGTCCACGTAGCCCCATTTTTTTCTTGTTATGTGTCGCAAAGGGAATCTGTTTAAAGATTCTAGCAGGGCGAGTCTTGGAACGTGTTTGTACAACTCGTGTTTGCCATGAAGCACCAGTTTTGCTGGTTTGTTTTAAAAGTGCCCTAGAGAGGAGGAAAGTGAGCTGGAATGTGTTTGGGTAGGCAGTGAACCAAGATTTCAAGATGCTGCAAAGTCGAGGGGAAAGATGCGACCTGATTCCTGGCCTGCTGTAAGGTATGGAAGTATCTGGTGATGAGACGCCAATAGCGGAAGCGTTGTAAGGGACAAATGAGGGACAAGGGCCGAGTCAATCTGCTCGGCCCCGAGAAGGGTCAAATATATAGAGCTGCTGCTCTTGGCAGCTTTTTCTTGCCGTGCCGAGCAGAAGGAAAGTTGTCATCCACACCACTCTTGGCAGCTGCCGCTCTGGCTTAAGGCAAGGAGTTAGCCAGTCTTACGAGCCGTGCCTCTTCTAGGGCTAGTTTTACAGTGTGTTCGGTTGTTTACCTTTTTCTTATAATTTTCTTGCTATTTTGTGAAGGTGTTTTTTAAGTAGACATTTCTACGTCTTTCAAAGAAGTGTCTGTTGTCTCTGCCAACGTGTGAACTACGTGATAAACATCACGTGTGCCCGTAACAGTCTGACGTGAGGAGCTTTCATGGAGCAAACCTGTCCCTTGGCAATATCACTGTTGACTGGCACTTCTGGGAGGAAATCCATGAAATGTAAGGGGATTTTAGAGGTGCTGCTGCTGCTCAGGCAAGAATTCCCTCAGGTACTCTTTAACTCAAAAATGTTAACTGCCTGGTTAACTCAATGTTTTAGTCAAAGTTTTTAACAAAAAGAATTCAAGGGTGTTCTTCCTCGCTCAGTCTGCAGGAGAGACTCTAATCTGCTTTTTTAAAAAACGGTTCGAAGGGCTAGTATTGTCTCTCGGTTGACTGTAGCCGTGTAAGCAGTGGGGTGTGCTGGAAGACAAATTTCCTGTAAGTTGTCTGGTGTGTGATGCAGTGGTAACTCGTAGCATATTCACAATGAGTAAAACTGGAATAGTTTTGACTTCTGGACGCTGGAGGAGTGCTGTTTGTTGGCACAAACCGAATCTCTGGAGGCAGTGAAAGTAGCTGATGTCTGATTAAGGTTTCCATGCACGCTGGTTCAAGTGGAATAAAGTTTACAGCAGCTAAAGAATGATGCAAAATTGCAAGCTGTGCCAAGAACTGATGTACAAATTTGCCTAGAATGAGAAAAGAATAGGATTTGTAGCGTTTGTATGTTTTTATCTTTTGGGAAATAGCTCTGGTGTGTGTGAGATGCATTTGTGCCTTCTGTGTCTTGAATTGTTTTCAGATAGTTTTTCTACTTCAGTCATGTGCTCTTTCATGGGGACAGAAGATAGAAACAGCATCTTTGGGGTAAAATCCAACAAGCGGGTGGGTTTTTTTGGTGTGAGTTTTTGATTTTTTTTTTTTCTCTTTATCAGTAGCCATTCAATATCTTTGTCTAAATACATAACGTGTCATCGGTTCCTCTTCTTTATTCCTTGAAGGAATATGAGGAAGGTATTTTTGTTGCACCCCTCTTTACACTGGAGGGAGGAAAGAGAGAAGGAAGGTGGAGGGTGTGAAAATAGGTGTTAGGATCCCAGGGACAGTTTTAATCCGAGTTTGCGCTATTTGTTGGGATTCTCTGATCTTCAGTAATTCATGGGTTCCCAGGAAAGCAGAACTACTTTTTTACCTTAATGCAGAGGCCAGTTATGTGTGTTCAGGGCGTAGCAAGACTTCTGAGCGCTACTTTCCTCTTGTCCCTTTGTAGTGTCAAGATTTAGATTTGAAGCTGTCAATCTTCAATCTGGCAACGACTCCAGAAATTCCCCCTGATGCTGTTCAGGACAGAAGCCTTTGCAGTTTCCCACCATTGGAGCGCTTGTGTTTGGTGGGAGTCTTTGTGGAATGTATAATCTCTCCTAGCCGGTTCTACATCCAAGCGTGCCACGCAGAAACATCCGATAAACTCCAGGATATGATGTTTGAGATGAGTTGAGGACGTGCTATGCTGATTCTGTGCTATTACCTGGGTATTTGCACTGAGGGAACAGGGCACCCGGCTGTTTGTTACCGTCACTACAGGCTTGACTTCTGGATGTGGAGATGCCAGTGCCGTACTAAATCACATAATCATAATGCTTCCCCATTCCTTTTATCTAGCAAGCAGTAAGTATCGCTAATAGTTTGGCTGTGTCCTAGACGGCCTTAAACTTTAAAAGCCTGGAAAAGTTGTGGAAAGGAACTTGAGGGTTCTGTATTGTTGACATTGCTATTGCTGATGTGCTTGGTTAAGGCTTTTACTTCCATCTCCAGCACTTACCAAAAGCAGCAGGTAATAAGCGTTAGTCATATCTATATTTGAAAGCAAAACCCCATCAGTGGGTTTGTCTGTCAGGTACGTTGTGCGTTTGGGACTCTTCCACTACGCTGCAGTTGCTGTTAGTCGTGTGCCAAAGTAAATACTGGATGTCCGTGGGGCAACCGTGTGATCGCAGGCTGCAGACAGGTACTGTGTGTGTAAGCCAGGACTCCGGAACCTGGCTCGTAAGAAGCCCTGTGCCAAGTCAGGGTAATGTTAAAAGTGAACGACTAGAATGGCTGTATTTAGTCGCTGATTAGCGCCCATTAGTTAACTTTTTGTTGGACCCCAAGAATACCATTTAAATGTTAAAAGTTTAGGTTTGTGTATTTATTGTCACTTGGTTTAAGTAGAACAGAAACATAAACTATCTATTAGAACAACTCCTGAAAATCCGTCTCGTGGAGGCTTTGAGAAATGAGGATTCTTCTGAACCCTGAAGTGTATTTCTGTTTATCCATCTCCTGCGCCCTACCAAGCACAGTTTTTCATTGTGATCTCTGGCAGACACTGTTACTTGAGTAAACTTGTTTCTGATCGTTCTGTCATGCCTGAGTCTTCAGTACGTCCTGGACAGCTTTGCTGTGTAACGGTCTCAAAATGGTGGTACCGCGTTATCATCCACCGCGTGATCAATGACCAAGAAGCAGAGGTGTTCTACGCAGATTACGGAAACCTGGGAATCGTCCGAAGGTTTGCCTGGAAATGGTTCTCAGGATTAGCTGTTCCATCGCCTTCCCAGGGATGAGGGTGAGGCTGCTGGGCCTGTCACTCTCCAGGAAGACGTCCCACCACGCGGGTTTCCTAGAAAGTGTCTATTTGGATTTTTTTTCCCCGTAGCAGTGCCTTGCAGGTACTTCCTTGCTTACATGTTAATGCGTGAGGTGACGTTAAGAACAAGATCTGCGGTGCAGATCACTCCAAGCCCTTTGCTTATCATCGCTGTGGGCTAAACCCTTTCCTCTTCCTTTATTCACTCTTGCCCCTTTCTGTCCCTTTCGAGCAAGCTCCCTAATCCTCTTCCCTGAGTTTTGTGAATGGAGGTAAACATCTCTTGAACAGACATCCTCCCAGTTGGGAGCATTTGTGGTGTCAGAGGTACTCGTTCTCCTCTGTAATTCAGTACCTTCCCCATATTTGCTTCTGCCCTCTCATTTGCCTCTATTCATGCCTGGCCATAGGCATTCTGTGTTTCAAAAGTGATTTTTCTCTGTCCATAACTTTCTTATCAAAAGAGGTTATGAGGAGAGGATGCTTGGGCAAGGGAAGGCGTAAGGGACCAGTTGTTATTGCTATTTCTGCTGTGCCCCTTCTCTGGCTACGGAGTGTTTTCCAAAGCTGCTGTCGGGCTTTATTCGTAAGCACAAAATGCGATATGTGCCTCTCTATTCCTAAGCTGATCTTAAAACCCAGAAGAGGAGGAAGTTCTGGCATTTGTCATCTCTTCCTGTGTGACGCAGCCACTAAGGACGATATCTACTTCCACGCTGTCTTGAGCAGTAGGGGATGTGCTGACATCTGTGGGAAGAACGTTCCTTCCCAGGTCAGGAGGGAGGCGTGTGCTTCTGACAGGAAAGGCAGGGAAAGGATTGGTTGGGTGCCTGTAGTGGAGAGATCTTTACCTTGAAGCAAGTAGTTTTGTGAAGAGCAAAACCGGTATTCCCTGCTTCCCTGCAATTTACTGTTTTGGGGCTGTATCCCACGGTGTCTATGGTGACGGCTTTCTTTTTGGTTAAGGTGGAATTCGATGATACAGCAGAGATGTTCTGGTTTAGCAGAACAAACTCTTTTCATCCTGACTTCTAAGAGTGGATTAGAAGGTTTCGGTACGGATTTTTAAAGTGGATTAGCTTGTTAATATTGCCGAAAAGGAAAATAGATGTTCTGAACATGAGGCCAAGCTGGGATGGAATTGAGGAGTTGTATTTGTAACTTTTCTAAACATTGTTAAATCCGGTAGGTTTTGTTAGTCATAAGTTGAGGCCTCCGAGTCATCCAGACCATGAGAGCAAGTCCATTAGATGTTACTGTCTGGCTTCAAGTAGCGCTGCATAGAATCGTAGAATTGCCAGGTTGGATGGTAGAGTCCAACCATTCCTATCTGCCGCTAAACCGTGTCCCTGAGCGCCTTGTCTGCCTGTCTTTTAAACACCTCCAGGGACAGTGACTCAACCACCTCCCTGGGCAGCCTCTACCAGTGCCCGATGACCCTTTCTGTGAAATTTTTTTTGTCTGATATCCAGGCTGATGTCCATTTTTTCTGCTAGCCAGTGGCACGGGCAGTTGAGTGAGGAACAGGGTAGTTAAATAAATAATTTTGGCCTTTCCTGCTCTAGGCCCCGGAGATTGGTTGTGCCGTTAAACTGAATTATAGATATGGTCTTGGCTTACAAAGTCTCTTTCTTTGCTAGTGACGTGTATAGTGCTGGACGGTGTAACCAGGGTAGATTGCATGTTGTGCCTTGAGCAGAGATTGAAGCTGTGAGCCAGCACAGAGAGCATTTATGATTTAGGCCCATCAGTGTTGCCTGAATGTCTCAGCTCCGTTTCAGCAAGAAGTCTGTGGATACGAAAACCTTTAGAAAGGTGCTGCAACAGTTTTGTATCTCAGCAGAAAGTCAGGCTTTGCAGCCCGGAGTGCTTGTATCTGTTGTTTCGTTTAGTAGATGCAGAATGCGTATTTTGGCAGGATTAAATCCAATAATTGTCTTTTTGCGTGTGCGTGTTCCATTTAGCGGGTAGGGGGCTATTGCTGGGTGATTTTATTGCTGGAGGGAGTTGATTTTCTTAGTAAGACAATTTCTCCAAGAATTCAGAGCTCACTTGTGGGTGGTGTGCTTCTTTGTAAAACCCATTAGAATTCTTTTTATTCTTTATGGTGGTGACAACTTACTTTTCTTGACTCAGCTGTTGGGGTTTTATTTGTTCGTAGGGATTTGAGGAAGTGAATCCTTCAGCCTTGTATCTTGAGCCCAGCAGAAAGCAGGAGAATGCTGAACCCGTGGAGCCACACCTTCGCTCGCAGCAGGAATCTTTGAACGTAAATAGTGACATAGCAAGCTCGAAGCTGGATGAGGATGAACTGTGGGAACAGGTGAGAGTTTGGCTGCGGTGTGACTATCGTTCAGTGGAATTGGCTCCAGGGATCAGTAGATGTGTTGGCTTAGTCCTATGCAGTGTCTTGTGGAGTGGTTTTTTTTCCTTTGCTTTTATAAAAAGCAAGCAGAACCGTGACGTAACAACAATTACACGTGGACCATAAATACGTCCGTCGCTGCTTGACCTCTGATCCCTTTGCAGACGTCAGGGAGTCTGTGCTCAGTGAGTTCTCCAACCTTCCATACGCACCATCGTTTTTGAGTTAGAGGGAAGAATGGACTCCAAGAACTCAGACCAGTACCAGATCCCTGAGATCAGTTTGACTTAGCAGTTTCCTAGTTTGCACCCCAGGAGCCAAGAGGTGGTGTGGTCTCCTCTAGTGTCTCTGGGGTTTGGCAAAGGATGTGTAATAACTCGGGGTGTCATTTACGTGTGGGAAAGGACCAGAAGAACTAGTGATGTCTTGTTTGCCTTAAGGGTCTCGCTCATTTTAAACTTCTCCGAAAGGAATCCATTTGCAGTCTTGGTTGTTACAGGGGTTAAAGTTGTACACGACTGGAGTTTTTTTTAAAAGTTAACTCTAAAAGCGACCGCTACCCAGGTCTGGATACTGCTGTACGCCTTTGATTTCAGAGCAGGTTGAAGAGAGGAGCCCTTTGCTATTATTTAATGGATGAAAAAGAATGATGAACAGAGGGGTTAAGCAGGGAGTAAAATCCAGGTCTTGGGCGCAGTCTAGCACGGTACCGTTAGAAACACCAGGGGTATTGTTTTACAGGTCACTCTCTCTACTTTTGTGTGATTTAAATTGTAGTTTTTTCATGACACATTTTACTACTGACGCCAAGTAACTGTCAGCTGTTGAAGTGTTCAGCAGTGGGCCGGCTCCAGGGCTGTTTTTCTGACATTCCTCTGAAACGTAAAAACGTAAGAGTTACTGTAGTGTCGGTAACTTGTAAAGCGGTCATTTTAGACAGGTTTTATTTTAGCCAACTGTGTGTCTGGGCTAGGGAAACTATAAGCTGCACGTGTTGGATATTGGTGGGCTTGCACTGTCAATACATCATCTGAACTGAAGGTCCCAAACATCGTCTTTATGTGGGAGAAATGAATGTGACCGAGACTCTGCAAATCTGAGTTTATTGTGATTTTTATGGTAAAATCTGGTTAAGTGCAGCAAGATCCATGTGTGTAAACGTCAGACAGAGCTGGCAATTTGGAGACTAGAGGAATGTTAAGTGCCTTCAGGTTTTCTTCTGTTTTGAAGGGTCTTAGAATCCTTTTCCAGGAACAGTAATCCTCTCTTTTCTGCTATTCTGTTTAGTTGCTCGAAACGATTCCTCTCCTCCTCGGTGCATCACCGATGTCACCATCAGTATCAACTCTAATAATTGCTCAAAGTGTTTAGAACTGGGATGAAATACGTCTGACTCTTGGTACTGCTCGGCTAGCGTTTTCTGGGAACTCCTCTTTGGCAGTGGGGAACTCCCTTTGTGTTGTCCAATCCTAGATTTGCCTTGTCAGGATTAACTCGACCCCCTCCTCTGCCCTTAAGTGCGAAATGGCTGGACGCTGAGTTGTCTCAGCTGTGCTGTGTGAAGGCACTTCTCCATGGTGAAATTCCTCAGAAGGCAGCAAGCAATAACCAGAAAAGATTGCTCAGATAAAACTGTCCTTTCCAGGTGGTAAGTTTTCCTGTGGAGTACAGAAATGAAAGTGGGAGTCAGTAGCTTTCCTTGCTTTGTCCGTCTCCTTGGCAGTGGCACCTCTCTGCTGAGGAGGAGTTAGAGGGGGATGTGTGGCCAGCTTTGGATGAAGCCAGTGTCCAAAGCACAACGGACCGAGACCCTGAACCTGCACAGGAGGATACAAAAGAAAGTCCTCCAGAGCTCATCGCAGAAGCTAAGGTGAGAGCCCTGAGCAGAGCTATTGCAGTTGAGGAGGGTTATTCTTGGTTTTAGGTTGTGTGAATTGCTTTGACCTGTGGTTTTTGTTTTGTTTTTTTTAAAGCGTCTGGCATGGCCTCGGGGCTGTGTTTTCCTCCTTGCTGTTGTTTCTGGGTGCTCGACTAGTGCTCTGCTGGTGCATTGAGGTGTGGTGGGAAGCAGACTACTCTTCTTTCTCTTTCATGCACAGTCCTGAGGGTTACTGGGAGTCATTGTGGGGTTTTCCTGGATCACTCAGAGGTCCCCCCTGGGTTAGGGGGATGGGTTTGAGAGGGTGGCATTTTGGGCTGTGCTTTGAGGCATTGTGTGGCACCAGTAACACAACTTTACTGCTTAAATAGTGGTTAATGATAATGGTAATGAGTCTGGCCGGGCCTGCAGCATGGCCTTTGGCCTGCGCTCTCCTTTGGGTTCAGCAGGGAGCCGGTGTCACTCAGGGTTTGTCGAGTCACAGAAGGTGTTATAGAGCTGGAAATGGGAGTGTGCCTGCAAGGTTTTGGATATCCGCAGCTCCTTACCCATCTGGAGATTGAGAGTGACTGAGACAAAGCGCTTTGTAGAAGGACGAGGGGGAAGTTGGCTCTCAGATAGTCTAAAGCAGAGCTGGAAGAACTGGTGGCGCTGGGAGATGTTACCTGAAGGGGATGGAGGGAAAGCAAGCTGGAAAGGGACCTTGAGAGAACGAGAGAGGAGGGAAAACCTCTCCTAGGAAGCGTGGGGAGAAAGTACAGTGAGGTGAGATGAGAAGTAGGCAGATGAGCAGATAGCAATAGGGTCCTTGTGAGCTGACTTAAGTACTTCCCCACAAGTATTAAACGGCGAGTTCCAAAGCATAGGGATTTGCTAACTGGAGCAGAGAAGGCCTGGCTACTCCCTGCTCCTCAAACACTCTCTAGGGTACCTGCTCTCATCTGCCTCTTGTGTGCTAACAGACATTTTTAGCGTCCACCCTTGCACCCTGTCTGTTTCTGCTTTGCTGTGGAGTGGCAGTGATGCTGCCTGTCCCAGTGAGGATAGCATGGGTGGCAAGAGGAGGTGATAGTCATCTTTTACATCTGTTTGGTTCTTTTTTTTTTTTTTAAACTCTTGTCCTAGCAGTTTTTATTTTTACTGCATGTCAGGTGGGGATTTTACAGTGGGCTGGTGGGTATCGAGCAGAGTCCGGTTGGTTAATTGGATTCACCTCTCACCCAAGTTATTCTGTATGGGTGTCCTATCAGTACAGAATTTCTGCTGCCCAGCCGTGTAGCTCTCCGTGCTGCTTCAGGAGCACCTTGTGGTCCCCTGGGGAGGCCAGTTTATGTTGTTTAAATCCTTTTTTTTTTGTGAAAACAATTGTTTTTTTGTGGGCTAATCCTCTGAACACACTTCCACCAAAGTGTGAAGCACCTTTGAATGGCGATTCACCCCTTGTGAGGATGGATGGCTCTCTTCTGCTGCCTTGACAACAGAAGAAGCCTAGAGAGCAAGTACCGGATTTTTGAACAGCCGTACTTGGGCAAGGGGAATAGTTGCTTGTCTGTTGTTTCGCTATTTTTCTCGTCCGGGCTGCGTTAACAAATACAAACGTTGGCTGTATTACCTGTCTGTGGCCGAAAGGTGGGTAATCGTCCCTGGAACTTGCTTAATTTGAGCAAAAATGCAGAGCCACGGCCTCTGACTCTGTTCCCGCTCCCTTGCAGAAACTCCCTCTGCTGCCATAATTTGTTCTGCGTGGGGCTGCCGAGAGGTGAGCCAGCTGTTCGCTCTTTGCTAAGACATGGTGATTTGTATCTTGTGCTAATGTGTCCCTCTTTCCAGCTTGCTGTGCAGGAGAGCTGCCCTTTGGCCAAAGTTGTTAGTAATTACTGGTGTTTTGTTTTTAAATTATCCAGTTGCTCTCCTTCCAATTGAGAGAGGATACAGACCAGGGCAGCTGATGAAGCGAATGTACTAATCGTGCCTTCTCATGAGTTTTTGATATACCTTTGCAGACACTTCCCTCTCTTGAAGAGTCCTCAATACCAGTTGTCTTCTTCAAGTCGGTGGAAGACATTTATACCTGCTCCAGGCAACCAAGAGGAATGAGCCAAGATGACCCTGATCGGACAGAAAGATTTCCCAACGAGGCCCAACGTCTTGCTCTGCATCCCGCTGTTCTACTTATGGCAGCGCCATTTATGCTGGACGACCATAACAGTACGAATAGATTTGTCAGTAAACTTTGAACACAGCAGAAAACTGAGCAGCCTGTAACTGTGCTGCGACTCTTGCAGTCGCTGTTGGGCACCTTGGGACTAGTGCTGCTGTTTTGCTAGAACAGGTGGAAACGTTGGTGTTCCTGTGGGGTGGAGATACGACGATAGTAAATAACCAGGTGCAATGCATCGGTTTGGTCTTTCGTGGGAACAAGTGCATTGAGGGTTATTTCTCTGATTTTTGCTGTCTTTTCTAGACTTCAGGCTGTTTTCGTGCAGAAGTCTGTTTCTCCATGCTAGCCCGTGTTCATTTCATACTGAATCTCTGACTGCCAGAGGTAAGGGACAAAAGCAGTTTTTTAACTTTGTAAGGTCCCTGTGTGGGTGTTCGTCTTCCAAATGATGAAAGGATCCACCAACCTGTATGAGCTTTGCCCATTTTACAAGGCCAGTTGACTTGCCAAAGGCGGCGCCTGTTGTTTGTGCCTTGGAACGGATCTGTCTGCGCTCTCTGTGGAGTGGAGGCCCGGTTCTCTGGGCAGGAGCTACTCAATTCACATGTGACTTCCCCCCTCGGGGAAACGGATGGGAAATCAGATGTGAATTGAGTAGCAGCACTGGGAGGAGAGGGAGAGAGGCTCTCAGATTATACTGCGTTGGGCTCACCGAAGAGATGTGCAGTAGAAAGCCCTCTCGCCATGACCCGGTAAGGTCTAGGCAAAAGGGACATCAGTCTAAAGTGGAGCTCTGAGAGTTGCCATTGTTGATGCCGTCTTTCTTTTCTGTGTTCCTCCTTATGCAGGGAAAGAGGAAGTGAGGAACAGACTTGCCCAGAAGTGCCGAGGTTGGCCTGTGCGGTGCCAGCGGGCTGTGTGACCAAGCGCCGTCTCTGAAACTGCTTGTCCCTCCTGTCACGCTAGCTGCCTTGTTCCCAGCTGCTCGCTTAGCCACTTGCGGTTCCTACTTGCAGTGGTTCCCCAGCCTGAGAAAGAACTTGAGAAGAGGGGAAGAAGGCTGAGCAACTGCCAAGGAAGGCTGCCTGGAGTAGCAAAAGCCAGCGGTATGACCACGCTGTTATTTTCTTTGTTCAGAAGTGTTTAATGTTTCAGGAAAACAGTTTGATTTGGTACTGATTTATTGCTCTTGGTTGTTGTTCTGAAGCACTGCGTTAGAGTGTGACGTTGTGCTATATATCTTCTAAGTTTAGGAGAGGGAAGTGGACTACCTATCCCTCACTCCCTCAGTGCACAAGCAGTTTTGACGTTGTGTGGGGAAATGTTTTTTTGATTTTTGACTTCACGGATGCTCCACACGCTCCTTGCTCTTAGGAGAGGTGGTTGTATCCCAGCTGTGGCCTCAGTCCGTGGTGATGCTGAGAACTTGCCAAAGGAAATCTCCTTCCCCGAGAGAAGGATGCTCTGAATTGTTGATGGATCGGGATGCCACACCTACGAAGCATCGGGAATCCCGTGGTACAGATATTGAATGAGATCTATAAAGAATCCAGTAAGAAAAGGCTTGAAGCTTGACATTGGCCGTGTTTTTGTAGCTCTTTGCCTGTGGCAAGAAATCCTCTTGGGCCTGAGTTTATTAATGCAGAGAAAAGTTGTGGGAAGAGATGCGCCCTGGCTGCGAATGCTGACATTCAGCTGCTTTGCTGCTGCCTGGACTGTTCTTCAGGGCTTCAGGGGCCGCTCTGCCCACCCCGAAATGTGCCAGAGGTGTGTTTTGCTGCTGAGCCCCAAGAAAGGCTCAAGGTGGGATTTAACACGAACACTGAAACAGTTAAAAGCCCAGCATAAGAAGTTTATTGATGGTCTGAGACGATCTTTAAAGCTGTCTTTCAACCCAAACTCTTTCAGGATGTTGTGACTATTTTGTTTTGATTTCAGCATTTGGGGGTGGATTTGGATGTGTGAAAGGCTAAAAAAAAAAAAAAAAGGCAGAGAGAATCTGGGGCTTCTTAGGAGGGGAAGCTAGTGAAGGAGATGGGAGCAGAGAGGTGGGGAGCTATGGCTTGAGCAGGCAGGGGCTGTACAACCCTGTGGGGAGGTTTCTGGCTTCAGACTGGGGGCTTGTCTCACACGTTTGTCGTCCAGCGAAGGGAGCGGATGAAAGGGAGCTGAGCTTGCTCGGAGCACCGGGCGATGGGGTGTTTGTCCCAACAGCACCCTTTCTGCTGCAGCACGTGGGACCTGGGGCTGGGCTGGGGTGTCCGAAGGAGACCCCCGTGTCCTCCCCTGCTTGTCCCCACTGCTGCCGTGTCCCTGCTGGGCTCCACAGCTCGGCTCCCTGCAGCATAGAACTCTTCTTCTGTGGGGGATGAGGAGCTGCAAAGACTGCTGGGTGGGCAGCAGCCCTGTTCCCAGCTGGGGTTGCCTCCATCCCCGTGCCCTGCCTGGGATGGAGTGGGTCCTGCAGCTGCCTGGAAGTGTTGCTGGGGGCTTTTGGGGACGGCTTCCGCTGCGGCTCAGCATGGGATGTCCCGGGAAATTGGGAACGGGGAGATTCTGTCAGGGTCTGGAAGACAGGGTGCGTGGACACCAGGGGCTTCTATGTGCAGCAAGGGAGCAGCCAGCAAGTATTAAGCAGCGTCGGGACATTGCCTGTGACTTGGGAGCACCCTAACCTGCCAGTCTGGGAGGGAGGAAGCATATTCTGGGCTGTTAGCACTGCACATCACTCTTCTTGCACACTCCTGGGTACCTGTTGGAGGCGGGCGCAGGGCTCTGCTGTGCTCCCATGTACCTTTGCTGGTGCTTCGCTTGTCAGGATAGCATGTTTTCCTACAAGCTTTTGCCATTCACGTGTCTGCGAGTGCTTGAATAGTTTTCCACGCACTTTCAATCAAGAGAAAAGGTGCATCTCAGAGCATCTCAGCTCACATTTCTCATGCCTGGCAGGTCCCTGTTTGTACATTTGTTCCTTAAGGCACTGGAACAAGAGAAAGGTGCCTCAGGGGACTGTAAAGTGACTGTGACCCCTCTGGAGATGAAACCCCCTCTGGGACCCCCAGGACCCCTCTAGGACCCCTCTTGGGTCCTGGGGGGGTCATAGAAGTATCCTGGGGTGTTCTAGAGGAGTCTTAGGGGTCCCTAGAGGAGTCCTGGAGGTCTTTACATGGATTCTGGGGGTCACTAGAGGGGTCCTGGTTGTCCCTTGAGGGGTCCAGCTGGGATCTAGAGGGGATCTGGGGGTTCTTCGAGGGATTCGGGGGCCCTGGTGAGCCCTAGAGTGGTTCTGGGGTCCCTAAAGAAATTCTGCAGGTCCCTAGAGGGGCCCTGGGGGGGTCTTAGAAGGATCCTAGGGGATTCTAGAGGGGTCTTGGGGAATCCCTAGAGGGTTCCTGGGGGTCCTTAAAGGGGTTCTGGGGGTCCCTAGAGGGGTGCTGGTTGTCCCTGGAGTGGTCCTGTGAGGATCTCGAGGGGACTTGGGGCTTCTTAGAAGGATTTAGTGAGTCCTGGGAGTCCCTAGATTGGTCCTGGAGGGTCTAGAGAGATCCTGTGGGTCCCTAGAGGGGCCTTGGGGCCTCTTAGAGGGATTCAGGGTATCCTGCGGGGGCCTAGAGGGCTTCTGGGTGTCTGTAAAGGGGTTCTGGGGGTTCTAGAGGGATGCTCGGGGGTTCTAGAGGAGTCCTGGGGTCCCTAGAGGGGCCTTTGGGGGTTCTTCGAGGGATTCGGGGAGTTCTGGGGAGCCCTAGAGGGTTCTGCAGGGCTCTCGAGGGGTTTTGAGGAGTCTTAGAGTTATTCGGGGTGTCCTGGGGACCCCTAGAGTCGTCACGAGGATTCTAGAGGGGTCCTGTGCATCCTTAGATGGTTTCTAGGGGTCCTTAAAGGAGTTCTGGGGGTCCTCGAGGGGTCCTGGGGAGAGTGAGATGATGCAGGGAGATGGTTAAGAAAAGGTTTAATAAGAGGACACACAGGACCCCTCTAGAGCCCCCAGGACCCCTCTATGACCCCCAAAACCCCTATAGGGAAGCCGAGGACCCCTCTAGGGACCCCCTAGGCTCCCTCTAGGACCCCTTCGAGCCCCTCTAGGAACCCCTAGAATGCCTGTAGGGATCCCAGGACCCCTCTGGAGTCCCCCAGGACCCCGTTAGGACCTCCTAGAACACCCCGGGGACCCAGAACCCCTCTAGGGCTCAACAGAACCCCTTTAGGGAACTCCAGGCCGCCTCTCGAGCTCCCCTGCAACAAGGTGGGGATCAAAGGGGAAAAGAGCGCCCCCCCAGCTCAGTGCCGCCGCCGTGTGGCCGCATCGCGGTACTGCAGGAAGGGCTGCAAGAGGGTTTTTTTTTCTTTCTAAGTTTAGGATAGAACCACCTAGAAGTTTCTAGACCCAAACAGCACATGCGCGTTACGCCTTAAAATCGCTTTATAAGGAGGTGTGGAAAGGGATTTTCCCACTGCGCATGCGACCTCCAAATCGGGCGAAGCAGTGACCGCGTGGACTGCCAGGGCCTCAGACGCTTCTTGGTATTTTTCTTTAAAAATGTTGGTGTTAGTCCCCATCGTTTATACCCTTAGCGTTATAGCATTGATTCTCGTGTTTTGCCTTTGTATACGTGTATTTTTTCCTCATGAATGTCCGCAATGTAAACTATTGTGTTGTCGTGCTGACTCGTCGGAGGCATCAGAGGCGGGCCCGGAGGCACCGACGGTCAACGAATCGGAGGTTTAAAACTGTTTTATAAGATGTTGAAGCTTTGTCGAGTTGATTGGTTTTAGGATAAGATGTTACGGTTTTGTAGGCTTAAGTAGTTTTTAAGATAAGACTTGTGGGTTTGTAAGATGTTTATATTTGTTAAGGTTGTAATATTTGTTAAGGATATTGTCAAGAAGATGCTTGTGATTGTAAAATTTGCTGGACGTTTTGTTTGTTGTTGTATTGCGCATTCTTCTGGCCTTTTTCTCTCTCTGTCCTTCTGTCTTTCACACCGCCGTGAAGCCAGCGATGTTGAGCCACGGGGCGGTGTAAGGGGCCGTAACCGTTGAACTGCTTTGGCTCAACATCGCTGCCAACCCCCCCACGATCTCGTAAGGGATCTTTATTGCAATGAAGAGCCGATCTCGTGAGCGCTGCCAAACTGTCCCCAACGGAAAAACCATGACATCCACCCGAAGTGCGCTTATCAAGTTGAACAGCAGCGCACGACAATGCCTTCCTGGACCACGACGTCTACCCGAAGCGCGCTTACCGAGTGGCACCTGGGCATTCCTGAAAATGGTTGGACTATTCGGGGAAACCGTGGACTGGGGCGATAAATGGGGGAGCCTCTGGCTTCTTCGTTGCTCGGTGGGCTCGGGGTGCTCGACTTCGTCATTGCTCGGCGGGCTCAGGGTGCTTGACTTCCCCATTGCTCGGCAGGCTCGGGGTGCTGGACTCCTTCATTGCTTGCTTCTTCGTTGCTGGTGGACTCGACCTCGTGTGTGTTGCTGTGTGTGCCTTCGCCGGGCTTCCTGGAGCTTGGAACATCATCATCACCCCGTGGCTGTGTCTTCATCATCACCTGCACCGAGACCGATCCAACGGGACATCGCTGGATTCGTGGTGGTGGTAATTAGCCGCATCTCTACCGTCTTCTTGCTTAGGGGTTCTAACTTTTCCTTTCTTTTCCTCTCTGTCCTGTCGCTGTTGTCAGTTGTTAAAATAAAGCTCACAAGATTGTACGGCATCTGACCTCGTTTGTGCCTTAATCTTGGTCTCTTGGGATCGTTTAAGAACCCTCCCTGATATTGGATCGGGACGCATCTCCGAGTGTCTTGTCTGCTCCTTAAACCTTTTCTCTCTCCTTCTCTTCCTGTATCTTTCCCACCACCGATCACACTTTCTATTACCCATGATATACACAGACAACAAGAAAAGTGCCTGCAGAACTAACCGCACAAGAAATTTGGGATAAAATCTTTTCTTAACGATCTCCCTGCGTAATCTCACTCTGTCTTGCGTGTCCGTGAAGGGTAAGGACTATGATCCAACTCCCGGGCTCTGGCGTGGATGGACTGGGCGAGGTCTAGAGCCCCCCAGGACCCCTTTAGGACTCCTCAGGACCCCTCTAGGGGCCCCGTAGGGCCTCTCCACGACCTCCAGGGCCCCTAGCGACCCCTAGGACCCCTATAGAGCCCTCTAGGGCCCCCACGGGGTCCCCCAGAATCCCTCACGAGCCCCGAAGGACCCCTCCTGGGACAACCAGGACCCCTCTAGAGACACCCAGGATCCCTCTAAAGCCACCAGCACCCACAGGACATCTAAACAGCCACCCAGGACCCATTTAGTGATGTCAAGGACCCCTCTAGGGGCCACCAGGACGCCTCTAGCACCTCCAGGACCCCTTTACAGACCCCCAAGATGCCTCTCGACTCTCCAGGATGACTCTAGGACTCCCCGGGACCCCCCGAATCATTCTAAGACCTCCCTAGAGCCTTATGGGACCCCGCTAGCACCATGCACCGCTAGAACCCCTAGGGGCCCCCAGAACTCCTTTAAGGACGCCTAGAAATCATCTAGGGACGCATAGGACCCCTCCAGAACCCCCGTGATGACTCTAGGGGTCCCCAGAACCGCCCAAATAACTCTAAGGGTCCTCGAGACCCCTCTAGAGCCCCTCTAGGGACCCCAGGACTCCTCTAGAACCCCCAGAAGCCCTCTAGGCCCCCGCAGGATACCCTAAATCCCTCTAAGAAGCCCCAGGGCCCCTCTAGGGATCCACAGGATCTCTCTAGACCCTCCAGGACCAATCTAAGGACTCCCAGGACCCCCTGAATCCTTCTAAGAAGCCCCAAGTCCCCTCGAGATCCTCACAGGACCACTCCAGGGACAACCAGCACCCCTCTAGGGACCCCCAGAACCCCTTTAAGGACCCCCAGGAACCCTCTAGGGATTCCCCAAGACCCCTCTAGAATCCCCTAGGATCCTTCTAAGACCCCCCCCCCAGGGCCCCTCTAGGAACCTGCAGGATTTCTTTAGGGATCCCAGAACCCCTCTAGGGCCCCCCAGGGCCCCCCTGAATCCCTCTAAGAACCCCCAAATCCCCTCTAGATCCCAGCAGGACCCCTCAAGGGACAACCAAGACCCATGTAGTGACCCCCAGAAGCCATGTAAAGATCCCCAGGACCCCTCTAGGGACCCCCAAGACTCCTCTAGAACACCCCAGGATACTTCTATGACCCTCCCCGGACCCTAGAGGGGTCCTGGGGTGGGGGGGAGTTGTGTCTCCAGAGGGGTCCTGGCCTTCCCTATAAGGATCCTGGGGTCCCTACACGGGTTATGGGGGGTCCTAGAGAGGCCCTGGTGGGGGGCGGGCCTAGAGGATTCCTGGGCTTCCCTGTGGGCTTTTGGGGGTCCTGAAGAGGTCCTGGGGGGCCCCAGAGGGATCCTGGTGTCCCTCGAGGGATTTGGGGGATCCTAGAGAGGACCTGAGGAGTTGCTAGAGGGGTTCTGGGGTCTCTAGAGGGTTCTGAGGGGTCATAGAGAGGGCTTGGGCAGCTCCAGAGGGCTCCTGGGATTCCCTATAGGGGTCTTTGCATCCTTAGAGTGCTTCTGGGGAGACATAGAGAGGGCTTGGGCAGCTCCAGGGGAGTTCTGGGCTTCACTCTAGGTGTTTTGGGGGTCCTAGAGGGGTCCTGGAGTCCCTAGAGGGGGTCCTGTAAACCCCACCAGCACCTTGACCCCCCAGGACTCTCTTCCCCCTCCAGCCCCCCAGTTCCCCCCAACACCCTTAGGGCTTCGCCCTAGCCCCGCCCCCAGGCCGCGCCGCAGCCAATGGGAGGGGCCCGTCCCCGCCGCAGCCAATGGGAGGGGCCCGTCCCCGCCCCAGCCAATGGGAGGGGCCCGTCCCCGCCCCAGCCAATGGGAGGGGCCCGTCCCCGCCCCAGCCAATCGGAGCCGCGTCCGCGCGGGTCCAACCGCCGTCGGGGGCTGCGGGAGCCCCAACCGCATCGCGGAGGTTCGGGCGGCAGCGGGTCCGGGGGAGGCAGCGAGCGGCGGGTCCGGGGGAGGCGGGGAGGGGCGGGGAGAGGGGGAGAGAGGGAGGGGAGGGAAGGGGAGAGAGAGGAGAAGGGGCAGGGGGGGAGAATGGGGGGAGAGGGGGGAGGAGGAAAGGGGAGTGGCCTCACGTGCCTCCCAGGACCCATCTAGGACCCCCAGGACCCCTCTAGGGACCCCCCAGGACCTCTCCACGACCCCCAGGATCCCTCTGGAGCCCCCCAGGCCCCATCTAGGACCCCCCCCGGCCCCGTCTCGGGACCCCCAGGACCCCTCTAGGGACCACTAGGATGCCTCTATGTCCTTCAGGACCCCTCTAGAGCCCCCCAGGACCCCGCTAGGACTCCTCAGGACCCCTCTAGGAACCCCCTGAAGGACCTCTCCACCACCTCCAGGGCCCCCCTAGGGACCCCTAGGAGCCCCCTAGAGCCTCGGGACCCATTTAGTGATGCCAAGGACCCCTCTAGGGACCCACAGAACCCCTATAGAACCCCAAAAACCCCTGCAGGACCCCCCAGGACCCGTCTAGGGTTCCCGCCTGGGGGAATTGGGGTGGGAAAAAGGGAGAAGGAGCAGCTTGTGGAAGAGACTCTTGCAGCCCTTCCTGCAGTACCGCGATGCGGCCACACGGCGGCGGCACTGAGCTGGGGGGGCGCTCTTTTCCCCTTTGATCCCCACCTTGTTGCAGGGGAGCTCGAGAGGCGGCCTGGAGTTCCCTAAAGGGGTTCTGTTGAGCCCTAGAGGGGTTCTGGGTCCCCGGGGTGTTCTAGGAGGTCCTAACGGGGTCCTGGGGGACTCCAGAGGGGTCCTGGGGTCCCTAGAGGGGTTCTGGGGTGTCCTATGGGTGTCTTGCGGGGGTGCCTAGAGGATTCCTGAGGTTCCCTCTAGGGGTTTGGGGGTCCCAAAGGGGTCCTGGGGGTCTCCAGAGGGGTTCTGCTGTTCCTAGAGGGATTCGTGGGGTCCTAGAGGGATCCTGGGGGGTTCCTAAAGGGATTCTGGGGGGTCCTAGAGGAGCTGTGGAGAGGGAAAGAAAGGGAGAGGAGGAGGGAAGAGAGGGAGAGCAGGGTGGGAGGGAGAGAGGGGAGAGGGAGAGGAGGGATGGGAGAGAGAGAGAAAGAGGGGAGAGGGAAGGGGCAGGAGAAGGGGGGCAGAGGGAGAGGCCGGGCCAGAGGAGGCCTCAGTGCTGAGGGTGCTGAGGATCAGCCCAGGGCCCTGGCAGCCAGGCTGCAGCCCAGTCCCGTTGCTGCCTGCGCTGACGCCCTCGCCTGCGTCCCACGTGCAGTTGATGCTCGAGGCGACCCTTCCGCTCGAGGCGATTCCCGAAGCGATTCCCGAGGCGATTTCTGAGGCGATTCCCGAGGCGATTCCCAAGGCGATCCCTGCAGTGATCCCCGCGGTGCTGCTGCAGCCGCTCCCGGCGATCCCCGAGGCCCAGCAGAGCTCAGCCCCGGGCTCAGCCCCATCAGCCGCAGCTCCAGCGCGATGTGGTGCGGCGCAGCCGGTGAGCGGGGAGCGGTGGCAGAGGGGGGTGCGGGGAGCCGAGGGGCTCTGGAGGCCGGGGGCACAGAGCTCGGCAGCCTCTAACTGGTGCGTTAGACGGGGGGCAGAGCTACGAGCGAGTTGGGCTTTGGATGGCACGAGCGCTGGGAGTCCCGCTCGTCTGCGAGGGGGGATGTGGCAAAGCGCCGGCTTGGCTGCCTCGGGAGGGCTCTCCTCTGGGCTCTTGCGTAGCTGTCAGACAATATTGATGCGTGCGAGTGCAGGTAAACGAGGATCCAAAATGCAGAGGAGCCAAACGACCGCTCGGCCAGATCGCTACATTCCCAGCCGTCGCGCTCTGAGGATGGAGGTGGCCAAGTTCCTCCTGAGCCAAGAGCAGGACCCTGCCTTGGTGTCACCCACCAAGAAGGTGAGCGTGTTGCTGAGTTGCAGGGACTGCGCTGCTCCCTCCCAAACGCCCTCGCGGCCTTTCCCAGGGAAGCAAACTGTAAGTTGTGTCGCGTGGTTGCGTGAGGCTGACAGCCCCGAGCGCCGCTGCCTCCAGCTCTGCCCTTGAGGAGCCGGGGATGAGGTTGGAGCTGTAGGGCCTGGGAATGGAACGGGGACGCGGGACCCTGAGCGAAGCTGTTCTGTAGGGTCGTGTCCCTGGGAAGAGCCTCTGGCCCTTGTGGGAGCCAAACACAGCTTTGCTCCGTTTTAAAGCCTCATCGGCCCAGGGTACAGAGCTCCTAGGCTGTGAGCCTGTGCCCAGGGACACTGCTGGCGGGAGCTGTTCCAGCACAATGTCTGCGTGGGGAGCCGCTCTGGAACGTGTCTGCTGGGTTCTGAAATCTCTGTAGGAAGCATTTGGTTCCTTGTGGCCGTGGCTTTGTCCGCTGGCCGTGAGACGCTGACCTGGCCGCTCTTCTGTGCTCAGATGTGAGCAGGAGAGCTTGCTGGTGTCTGAGGAAAAAACCCTTGGAGCTGTGTCACGGGTTAGCCCCAGCCCGGCTGATTTCAGCAGCTAAAACCGTGCAGTTGCGCTCCCAAATCCCTCCACTCCCCACACCCCTGGAAAGGGGGAAAGGGAAATGAGAGGAAAGAGACTTGTGAGTTGGAAACTAAAACCGCAGCTTTAATTAAAATTACAATAATAATAATAATAACGGTTATTGATCTTATTAGGAGTGGTAATATATATATACACAAATATCTGAGATCGCGCCCTCGATGACTCAACGTCACCACAGATCCTGCAGAGCAGAATCGAGGGAATGGCTCCACAGCCAGGAGGGAGCTGAGCTCAGGAACTGGAGTCAGGAACACGCGGGTCCAGGGTCGGGGGCAAACAGAGAGACGAGGTCCTCAGCGGCCGTCACAGAGGAGGGGGCCGACCCTCGTGGTCTTTGGGTTTCAAAGCGAGGGTGACGTAGATGGGATGGAATACTCCGTTGGTCGCTTTGGGGTCACCTGTCCTGTTCGACCTGCCTTGACAGGCGCGCCAGAAAGCCTGGGCAGTGAGGCTGAACGGCTTCGATGTGGAAGAGGCAAAGATCCTGAGCCTCAGTGGAAAGGCTCCGAGCCCTGCGGCAGGTGAGGGACAGGCTCTGGGTGAGTCGACTCGGCTGGAGAGCCCTGGGCAGGGGAACAGCGGCACAGAGGCTCCGCATTTGGAGGCATCGACCGGCTTCTGGGAGCTGCTGTGCACACCGGGCTCTCCCTAATCCTTAGGTGTCCAGCGGCTGAGGGGCTGTGTGACAGCTCCAGAGAACTGATTTACCAAAGCTGGTTCAGCAGTTCACCCCGGCAGTGCTGTTAGCGCCCTGCATTCCTCTGAGCGTGGCTCTGCTCTCAGGGCTGCATTTTCCCCGGGAGGGATTTCTCCTCGGGTGAGCAGGGCTTAGCTGGGAGGAAACGGGACCTCCGGTTAACAGAAGTGTTTCTCTGCACACAGGCTTTCAGAACAACGTCACAGCGCTCTGCGGGCACGAGGTGATGCCTGGGTGCGGCAGGAGGAAGGGCAGATACATTCCCTGCGCGCCAGAGGGGGTCCTGGATGCCCCAGACATCCGTGATGACTATTGTAAGTGGGCTGCGATGTCGCGTGCTGGGCATTGAGATCGTTGTGTAGCGCAGTGCGGTTCCTAGGCCAGCGTGGTCTGAGGGACTGGAGCTCTGCCTGGGCTGTTTCGGTCTCTTCTGCCCTCGGGCTGGCATGGACCACTTCTGGGGTGAAGCCTTGTAGGAGCAGTGGTCCCGAGTGCTGGGCAGGTGGCTTGGACTGGGGCTGGGGGACACGCATACCTGGTGGAGGTGGAATAGGGTTGGACTCGGTGATCCGGTGGGTCTCTTCCAACCTGGTTATTCTATGATTCTATGATGAGCACCGGTGAAGGGCAGGGCTCTCCAGGGCAGCGCAGGGTGGCCTGCATTGCATTGCTCTTCCAAACTGTAGATCTGAATCTCCTGGACTGGAGCTCTCAAAACCTCCTGGCGCTGGCTCTGGACACCACTGTCTACCTGTGGCACCACGTCTCTGGGGAGATCATCAACCTCATGGAGACGGAGCACGTAGCTGATTACGTTTCGTCTGTGTCGTGGGGTAACGGAGGCAGCTGCCTGGCTGTTGGCTTGAGCAACGGTGAGGTCCAGGTGAGTGCAGGAGTCGAGCTGGAGCTGTTTAGGGGTTGCTGGAGCTGTGGGGCCTTGGGACGAAGGCTTGGCTGGCGCTAGAAGGATGCAACGCGCTCCGACTTGCCTGGTGTGGGCTGGAGATGTCCTCCGGCAGTGAGCAGCTGCGGCAGTGAGGCAGAGCTTGGGTTTGGGGTTCCTGACCCCTGGCGTTCTCCTTCCGTTCTGCGGGCAGGAGATACAAATAGTTCCCTGCTCCCAGAGTGAGCAGGCTGAATGGCAGAGCCTGCGCGCTGCGGTTTGTAGGGCGAAGCAACGGGGCTGGCGTTTCCTGGCCCTCTGGAGAACTTGTTGTTCTGCTTCCCTAGCTGTGGGACGTGGAGCGTCGGAAACGTGTCCGCACGCTGAGCAGCCACGTGTCCCGTGTCGGGTGTCTCAGCTGGAACAGCTACATCCTGTCCAGGTAAAGCAGTGGGTGGGGTTGGAAGGGCGGAGCGGAGCTGGTGCAGATCCTTGTGGATGTGCTCGGCTCACGCCAAGAGCCCGGATCTGCCGGCAGCACCGGTGTGAAACCCTGCGGCAGGTGCAGCCGTCCTGCCCCAGCGCCAGGATGGCTTTTCCCAGCACTGTGTGCAGCCTGACCCTGTGAGCCTTCTCTCTGCAGCGGGGCTCGCAGCGGCTGCATCCAGCACCACGACGTCAGAGTCGCTCAGCACCAGGTGGCCACGCTTGCTGGTCACACGCGGGAGGTGTGTGGCCTCAAGTGGTCTCCAAACGGCCGCTTCCTCGCCAGTGGTGGTGACGACCACGTGGTGAACATCTGGCCGAGCAGCCAGGGGGGCCGTGGAGGATTTGCTCCAGCGCAGAGCTTCCGTCAGCACCAGGGTGCTGTCAAGGTGAGCGCGGGGCAGCTGTGGGCTCGCGTTTGTGTGCGAGGCAGCCGTGCGGCACTGCCTGCGCGCAGGGTGCTCGTTGCACGCCTCAGGCTGACCCCTCTTCTGGCAGGCTGTGGCGTGGTGTCCGTGGCAGCCCAGCGTTCTGGCCACCGGAGGCGGAGGCGGCGACAAACGCATCCGCCTCTGGAACGTGTCTTCTGGCACCTGCCTGGGCAATATCGATGCCCGCTCCCAGGTGAGACGTGAGCGTCGGCTTGGATGTAAACAGCTTGTGGTGGGACGCCTGAGCGGAGCTGCTGGCTCCTGAGGCCCCGAGGCAGGGCCGAGGAGGGGGCCGTGCTCCTCTCGGGGTGCTGAGCATCGGCACGAGCAGCTCGTCTTCCCTGCATTGCCGCCTCCTGCCAGGTCTGTTCCATCGTGTGGTCAACCACCTACAAGGAGCTCATTTCGGGCCACGGCTCCGCAAAGAATCAGCTGGTGATCTGGAAGTATCCAGCCATGTCCAAGGTCACTGAGCTGCAAGGTAGGCAGGGCCCTTTGCCTGGGGCAGGGAGGGCTGCTGGCGGCTGAAGGAGACGTGATCCTTGGGTGGAGCGGAGCGGTGGCCCGAGCTGGAGCTCGGCTGGTGCGGGCTGCTGAGCAGAGGCGTGTGCTGCTCGAGGGAGGCCCTCCTGGGGGCTGCTGAAGGAACGCTGTTGGTGCAAATGCCCGCCTGGGCTGTGAATTCCTGCTGCTGCAGCCCGGTGCGGGGCCAGCTCTGCGAGCTGCTGGGGTTCCCGGGGCCCACGCAGTAAACGTGAGCGTGGTGGCAGAAGCAGAGGGAGCGGGGCGTGCGCCGAGCGGCCCGTCCCTGAGCGCACACCTCCTCTTCAGGTCACACGGCGAGAGTCTTGAGCATGGCTCTGAGCCCCGATGGCGAAACAGTGGCCTCGGCTGCTGCGGATGAAACGCTGCGACTCTGGCGCTGCTTTGCGGTGGATCCCATCAGGAAGAAGGAGAGAGAGAAGGCAGACATAGTCCAGAGCAGCTTCATTCGCCAGGCCATACGATGAGGGCATGGGGGTGGGGGGGGAGCGGGGAAACCTGGTTTCCCCTGTACGTAGTTTCAATGGTTTCCCCTGTACATAGTTTCAATGGTTTCCCCTGTACGTAGTTTAAATGTTAATAAATGTTAATTAAGGTTTTAAAATTAACCAAGTGCTTTCCTTTGTCTTTTTTATGGAGTCTGCTGGAAGAGAAGGCCGTGGCTGATGGGAGCAAGCCCAGCGTGGATGCGGAGGACGAGTCCCGCGGTGTCCCAGCAGGACGGTCTCCAAGCCTGGGTCCCCTGCCTTCCTGCGCGCCGAGGAGGTTGCAGCGCCCTGCGCCCTGCGTGCTGCTCACAGAGACAGCCCTGGGGTGACGGCTGGGACGTCAGCGACTCGGGAGCGATCGCAGGGAAGCGTCTGCCGAACCGCCGAGCCCAGAGGCGTGTGGGAGCTGAGAGACCTCCTGGGAACGGCTGATGGTGTCGCCTGGGGATACCTCGTGATGGACTTGTGGTAAAGGCTCTCTAGAAGGCCCTTAAGGCCTCTGGGGAAGGGCTGCTCGTGTGGGGACCGGTGGGTCCTTTTCTAAGGAATTGAGTAACGTGAGCCGGGGGTGGCCAGGGCCTGCGGGCAGCGGCGACACCAGTGCTCCTGATTCAAGGAGCTGAAAACAGCTACGGGAGGAAATGCAGCTGCCTTTCTAGGGGTAAAGGTAACAGGGGAATTACCGTATCAGGACAGCTTTCAGAAGGTAAATAGATGGATGGCCTCCAAATACGCTTTGGGGTTGGTCCGTGCCCGTGGGGCAACGTGGAAAGGAAGAGGAGTGTTAACTGCACGAGGATCCCCCGTCAAGCACCGAGAAGAAATCCTGCAGTTGCGGGAAGACGTCGGGCAACGGAGAGAAGCGGCGTTAATGCATCGCAAGGCTCCTCGGGTGGGAAAGTCCCCGATGAAGGTATGTAGTGGACTGGCAGAGCGAGCAGCTCGAGGGCAGCAGGAAAAGGTATCTTGGTATTAATCCCTTCTGTGGAGAGGGATCTGAATATCCGTTGTGGGGGGATGCGAATGCGTTTGAACAATAATCCCGTCCCTCTCAAGTGCCATTTCTAGCGATGCTGATCTGGAACTGGCAAAATCAGTGAGGGCAACAGCAAACGAGAGGGGGTGGATGGTGACCCCTACAAAAGAGGCTGTAGTTTCTCCCTGGTAGTGCTAAAATTCATTGAGAAAAAGCATCAAGAAACTCACTGGGGAGCAGAGGCTGTAATCGATGATTTAAGGGGACAAGTAGTTAGCGTGAGGATGAGCAGGCTTGCTAAATCCATTGTGGGGAGGCCTGAAATCTGTTTGAAAAATAATCCCGTCCCTCTCAAGCGCCCTCCCCTAGGAGTTGCTCGCAGAGGAAATGCCCCCGGTGATCCCTGGCAGAGAGATTTCTCTGAGCTGCCCAGACAGGGCGGATCCCGGGACCTGTGGGGACCAGGAGCCACATTTTGAGGCTGGCCAGAGGCATTGCCCTGCAGCACCGTCAAAGCAAGAGAGGTGACTCAAACCTCCTTGTAGGGAATTTGACCAAGGTTTGGAATTGCCATAGGTCTGTTGTCAGCTAGAGGTCCTCGCTTTCTGGCGGGGATTGTACAAGAGCTGAGCCGAGTCCGAGGAATAAAATGGGCCCTGCACCCGCCCTGGAGCCCCCAGAGTAGTGGGAAGGTGGAAAGGGTGAATCAAACTCTGCAGAGGGAAAAGGGTAAAATTTGTGAGGAGACTTCTTTGTGGTGGCCTCGAGCTCTTGTACTGGCTGTGCTAAGAACAAGGCTACAGCCGAGAGCTGAGACAAAGAGCAGTCTGTATGAATCAGTGTTTGGGAGGCCTTATCAAATGACCCTTTTTCCTCGAGACGTGGTGCTGGAAGGAGAAACAGAGCTAAAATCTTCTCTGCTGTTGTCGGGTAAAAGAGTGAATGACCTGGGGCGGTGCGTAACGTGTCCTGAGCCTCTCGCTTTAGATTCTCCAGGACGCCCCTTCCAGCCCGGAGACTCCGTCGACATCAAGCCGTGGGAGAGCGGAAGTTCCAGAAAGCTGGAAGGGACCCTTTCAGGTGCTGAAAACAACACGCAGCTCCAGGTCGAAGGAATCAACAGGTGGATCCGTTCCATGCGAGTCGAGTCAGCGCCGAGTTGGGAGTGGAGAACCGTCCTTGAGCCCGGGAAGCCTCTCCAGAGAAAACTGCAGAGAAGAACCAGGGACTGACATTTGAAAAGCAAGGAGGTGGGTTTTCGCCCGTGTCTGCGTTTGGTGTATGGATGCAGGCGACTTTCAGAGGTTGTTTCCACAGAGGGTTAAAGGCCAGAACGGGAGGGAACTTTTAGCCAGAGGGGTGGTAAGTAAGTCCTCCTTCTGCATGGGGTCAGGAAATCGGGTAGGAGAAATGTACAGCTCTTGGATAACAGGAGTTCCCACTCCCCTCAGCTCACTTACAAACTCTGCTTTTCTGGGGCTCCTAGAGTGTGCTCTGACAGGCTTCGCCCTGCCGAGGGTCCTTGGCGCAACATTCCTTTGCGCAGACGCCTAAAGCTCCTTCAGCACCGGGCAACTGCTGTTGCTTCCAGGGATGTAGGAAGCTTCTCTGTAGGAATGGAAAATCCCTGTGCCTCTGTTGTGGGTTACCTTAGGGAGTGAAAAATTAACTCCTGGGATTTATCCTCCTTTCTCCCCGCAGAGGGAGCAGTGGCTGTGGCAGAGGTGTTCTGTGCTGGCCAGAAGGAATCGGTTGGTGGCAGTGATCAGCCAGTGACAGGTTGTTTAACTGATGAGGGAATATTTGAACGGCTCTTTTTTTCTTCCCTTAGTAATAATTTTCTGTTAGGTCTTCCCAGAGCGAGTGCTGTAATTGGATTCAAGTGTACGGTCTTCTCCTTCCAGAGATCAAAGGCGCTCCTGTCCCCTCTCTGGATTTAGAAGACCTGAGAAACCTCTTTGGATCAGAGGTATCTGGAGACAGCATGTGGTGTTCTGTGTTGAACCAGACTGAATGAAGATCTGCTTCAAAGCTTGTCCTGAAGGAAGCAGCTATGGGTTGTTTGTGTCAATTCTGACCTCAGCCCCCAAGAAACGCCATGGGATGAGAAGCTCTGGTGATGGATGCGCCTGCAGCCCAGAAGCCAACGGTGTCCTGGGCTGCGTCCAAAGCAGTGGGACCGGCGAGGGAGGGGATTCCAGCCCTCTGCTCCGCTCTGGTGAGACCCCACCTGGAGCCCTGTGTTCAGCTCTGGAATCCCCAACATGCCACTGACACAGACCTGTTAGAGCGAGTCCAGATGATGGATCTGAAAAATCATAGAGAATTCACCCCCAGTCTGGATCTGTGCTTATGGCTTCTGGAGGTCCATGGTGCATCATTGCCTTACACAGATGCCTAGAGCTTCCTTGGACGCAGGGCAACTGCTGTTGCCGAAAGGGATGTAGGAAGCTTCTCTGTTTGCAAGAACTGAAAATCCTTGTGCTTCTGATGCTGGTGACCTTAGCGAGTGGAAAATGAACTGCTGGGATTTACTCTCTTTTGTCCCCACAGAGGGAGCAGTGGCTGTGGCAGAGATGTTCTGTGCAGTGGGACCGGCGAGGGAGGTGACTGCGGCCCTCTGCTCCGCTCCGGTGAGACCCCACCTGGAGCCCTGTGTTCAGCTCTGGAATCCCCAACATGCCAGTGACACAGACCTGTTAGAGCGAGTCTGGACGAGGGCTACAAAGATGATGCGAGGGCTGGAGCAGCTCTGCTGTGAGGACAGGCTGAGAGAGTCGGGGTTGTTCAGCCTGGAGGAGAGAAGGCTCTGGGGAGACCCTAGAGCAGCTTCCAGAACTGAAAGGGGCTCTGGGAAAGCTGGGGAGGGACTCTTTACAGGGGCGTGGAGTGACAGTACAAGGGGGGATGGCTGTAAATTGGAGGGGGGACGATTTCGATTAGGCAGTAGGAAGAAATTCTTGGTGCTTTGGGTGGTGAGGCCCTGGCCCCGGTTGCCCAGGGAAGTGGTGGGTGTCCCATCCCTGGAGGTGTTCAAGGCCAGGTTGGAAGGGGTTTCGAGCCACGTGATCCAGTGGGAGGTGTCCCTGCCCTCGGCAGGGCGTGGAACTGGATTGTTCTGTGTCGGTGACTTACTGAGTGGAAAATTAACTGCTGGGATTCATCCTCTTTTGTCCCCACAGAGGGAGCAGTGGCTGTGGCAGAGATGTTCTGTGCAGTGGGACCGGCGAGGGAGGTGACTGCGGCCCTCTGCTCCGCTCTGGTGAGACCCCACCTGGAGCCCTGTGTTCAGCTCTGGAATCCCCAACGTGCCACTGACACAGACCTGTTAGAGCGACTCAGTCTGCTCTCCCAGGCCGAGAGGGAGGCAATATTTGAGGGCACCTCATTTCCCGCCTGTGCCGGCAGGGCTCTCTCCGCCTGGGCACATCCGAGGGATTTGTCCAGTGTGTTTGGCAGAGGCCGAGCAGGGAGGCTGTTACCTTGACTCCGGCTCAGGGCAGAAAGAATTGCTGAGCGTGGTCTGGTTTTGAGAGAAAGTAATTTTGTCTGATTTTGAGATGTGGGACAGGCTCAATATCCAGGAGGTCACTGTAACTGACTTTGTCTCCCTTGTAAGTGAGCGTTCCCTGTTGCACTCCAGAAGATCTATTTAGGGTCACTGATTTCAGGCTAGGAAAGAAATAACGTTCCAAGTGCCTTCACTGTGAGAGGCTACAGACCTTTTGTGTTTCCAGCCCAGGGCTCTCCTGCTGTCTCCAGGAGTTGTGTGAACACTGCTGACCCAGTGGTCTTGCCCGGAGGGTGTGACAGTGGTTCCTTAGGCTGCACGTTTGTTGTGGGTGAAAGCATTCCCTAGTGTCCTTTCCCAGCTGGATCCACAGCGTGGGTCAGTGTGGAGAAGGAGAAAGAATGGCAATTAAAACTTCTTCCCTTAGTCCTTCCGTGCGTCCTGTCTCTTTGACATCAAAGCGGGAGGGGAGATGAACTTTCTTATGGATGTGATACCTTGGGCATGTTTTAACTCCATGGAATTTTTAATGCATTTGCTTTGTTGTTTAGTTTTCCTTTCAGAAACGTGTTTCCAAGGAAGTCTCTCAGGAGTCAAGGCTTGGCCAGTTCCAGGGATCGAGACAAAGCAAACATTAAAGAACAGCAGTGCCCGAGTACATTCTTGGTGTCCTTTCCTAGTAGCATTGCACTCCTCGTCCCCTGCTGTTACTCCTTACCTCCTCCCCCTACAGCTCCGTGGGGTCTCAGCATCTCCGCTGCTCTTCACACACACAGAATCACACACAGAATCACCAGGTTTTATAACCAGCTGGGGAAGGGGCTGGAGAAGAGGTCTTAGGAGGAGCAGCTGAGAGAGCTGGGGTTGTTTAGCCTGGAGAAGAGGAGGCTGAGGGGAGACCTCATTGCTCTCTCCAACTACCTGAAAGGAGGTTGTAGAGAGGAGGGTGCTGGCCTCTTCTCCCAAGTGACGGGGGACAGGACGAGAGGGAATGGCCTCAAGCTCCGCCAGGGGAGATTTAGGCTGGACATTAGGAAAAAATTCTTCACAGAAAGGGTCATTGGGTGACGGAAGAAAATATGGGACAACACGCAGTGATCAATATGATCCAAGTGAAGCCATTTAATCGAAGTTCCCAACACATTTTATACCCTACTTGCTGAAGCAAGCCATTGTTTTACAAGCTGATTTGACAATTCTCCATTTGCAACAAGTAATCATTAGTTACAATACATTATTATGTTTTCCCATGAGAAATAGCTATGTGAGCATTTCAGTCTACAAATTGATAGCCTACAAAGTAACAAGTCAAGGACTACCGAGGAAAGCTTCCCCTGAGAAATGAGAGGCGTCTAGGGTAGAACGACTCTCTATTGTTGCAAAGAGAAACCTTGAAGAGAGTGTGTCATTTACAGCAGCTGCTGCTTCTGCAAAGTTAGCTTTAATTCCGGTGCAAAAGCTGTGAGGCCTTATGCTAAGGTGCCTTTGTTTCATTTAGCATAAGCTGCTCAGTGCTTGGGGTGCTCATTAAATGTCCTCTGGTTCGTAACCATCCATCAATTGGGCACTGGAACAGGCTGCCCAGGGAGGGGGTTGAGTCACCTTCCCTGGAGGTGTTTAAGGCACGGGTGGATGAGGTGCTAAGGGACATGGTTTAGTGTTTGATAGGAATGGTTGGACTCGATGATCCAGTGGGTCTCTTCCAACCTGGTTATTCTATAATTCTATGATTCTATGACTGGTACGTGAGGATGCCCCTGGAGCTCAGATGCTCGTGTGAGCAGAGAGACGCGAAGGGGGGGATTTTTTCCACTTCCCAGCCACTTGTGAGGGGCCTGGTTTGTGCGGTGCCCTTGCTGTGAAAAAGCCGGCAAGCACTCGCAGAGAGAGTATTATGGGAGCTCCGAGTGTTGAGGAGGCGACTCCAGGGAGCCGAGGGGTTGGTTAAATACAACGTGAGCCGGATTCCCCCTTGTCAGCTCGGTGGGAGCTGGTTCAATGGATCGCTTCTCACGCTTCGGATGCCCCTCAGCTGAGCTCTTGTCCTGCCGCACCCCCAGCGGAAGCGGGAGCAGCACAGCCTCCCTTCCCTCTAGAGAGCTGATGGACCTTGCAGGGAAGTGCCAGGCCATGAAGGCTGCCCCTTCCTCCTCTTCCCTTTCCTCTCAGCTCAGAACTAGGGACAAAATCCTTGGTTACCTGTGTGCGTTTGTGTGTGAGTGAAATCTCACGCCCGGGGCTGCACACGGGACCCAGCTTGTTCCCCTGTCCCAGGAGAACCTGCCTGTACACTGAGCCCCTTCCTGTTTCCAGGCTCACCCTGCGCCGTCCTCCTGCCTGTTTGGTTTGAGGACGGGGACGTTTATGTCTGTCCTTGCTGCGGAGGTGATGGATTGAAAGACCAGGCTCTAGGGTGTCAAGGTGCATCTGGCCCTGTGAAGGGGAAGGGATGACACCCATGTTCCCTCAGCCACTGCTCCTTACGCTCTATATTTTTCCCTTTCCAAAAAACCAGAGGCTTCTGGAACCATGCGCAACCCGCTTCACGTCACACGCCTGGGCTGCCTTCCCTCCTGCGTCCAGACCAGGACCCGCTGGTGGCTGCCAGTAGCCCAGCTCCACTCCGAGTGACCAGAGGCGGCGTGGGCCCCGTTTCTGGGACAGCTCTCAGGAATTGCCTCTCCTGCTCTGGACAACAGGGGAGGGTTTCGCATGCAAAACTGCAAAGGAACATACGTGGGCTTTAATTAAGAGGCTGCTTCTGTGATGGGAAAAGGCATTAGAAGCCACTGGCCCTAAGAGGGAGCAAAGCCGTCCCGTCTCCTGTGTAGCTGTGCCTGCTTGGAGGGCACCAGCATGTGAGCTTCGGTTCCATACGAGGAAGGGGAGTGACGCAGCTGGAGGGATCTCAGTAACCACCTTACCAGGCCCTCTGGCTTTGCCAGGAAGGAGACGCCCACGTCGGAAAACGATGGCTCTCTCATACTCCCGCACTACCTGCAGGGGAAACAAAAGCTGGATGCGCTGCAAAGGGAGGGTTTCAGCAGGTGTGAGCTGCCGGAGTTACCTGTCCCTGTGTCCCTTTACCCCCGCAGAGGACCTGACACAGAACTGCTGGCTGGCCTTGTGTGTGAGCAGAGAAGGAGCAGCCACGAGACACCCAGGATTTGGGAGAGCAGCCCATGTTAGAGGGGCCTGGGCTTTCCCAGGATGAGGCCAGCGTTCTGCTTCCTCAGAGCCTGGCCAAACTCAAACATCCTGAGCTAAAATTTTGCGTGCTTGTTGTTTGCCTCCGAGGGAACCGTGTGTGCATGTGCTCACCCCTGTGAGATCCGAGGGATGACACTGACACCCTTGTTGAGAGCAAGATTCACGTGAAATTTCCCCAGAAGTGGGAACCAAAATATGCCTACTCGTAGCCACGCTAGAAATGTGAGAAAAGGGGGAAAAGAGGGCAAATCCATCGGTACCTGAGAGACCAAACTCTCTTAACATTTTACATTCAAAACCTATTTACCTGCTGCTGCAGTGCCACTCTCTCTGGGCTGGGTGTGCTGAAGGCGATGTTTGAAAGTGAACAGACCTGCAAGCTGTTCAGCAAAAGAGAAACCTAAGCCCTTGCCTGCTGATAATTCAGCAGGAGTATTTGAGAGGTAGCGGAAGATCCCTGTGCAGCCCTTTGTTGCAGCAATGTGCGAGGAAGGAAAGTCAAAATTAACGATGGGTTGAAGAAGTGTAAATAGAACCTTAGACCCAGAAAAAGCTTTATGCTCACGTCCAAAACGTGCCGAACCAGTGAGTTACGTCCACATCAGACACCGACTACTAAGCCTGGGGAGGCCCCATGACCATTCTCACCTTCATGCAGAACCAGACAGAAACGGGGAAGGTCATTATGATGAACAGGAAAGACAAGATGGTCAGAAGCCACTCACAGATGCCCAGACCTGGAGACTTTACTCCTAGGGAGAAATACAAAAGGACCGTGTTAGCAGAGGCCAGCTCCCAAAATACCGACAGCCTGACAAGCGCCCGGGCCCGTCAGCTTCAGTGTTGGCCTTTGCCTAAACCCGGCGCGTGTGAACCATTTGCTCTCCCTGGAGCTGGCTCAGGTGAGCAGGAGCTGCCAGGATGCACCGACAGGTTTCGTCCCCGCTTTACTGCCAGAAATGGAGCCGTGCTTCCCCGTGGGGCCTCGACTAGAGAGCAGCCTTCAGGCTGAAGACCTGCAGGCACCAAGCGGTGTCCAAGGGTTTGGAAGGAGCAATTTGTTGGCTGACCTGGGAGCCCAGAAGTTCGTCGGGAGAGGTGAGCTAAGGGCAAAGAGAAAGATGGCGAATAGGAAGTTGATTTCAACGTGCACAGCCTGAAGCGCCCTTCCCTGTCAGAGGATCTCAGGCCCTTTGGAACAGGAGTTCAGTCGCATCCCAGCTCCCTGATGCGGTGGGACCGAGCCGCTGGTGCTACTGAAATCTCCCTGCGCCCTCCAGCGGTCACACCGAGGCGTGGGGGCTGACTGGGGTGCTCGGGTCAAAATGACCTTCCCCATCTCCCCAAAGCCAGGACGGGGCGTCTTGACCTGGCTGACCTTTGTTGTGAGGGAAAACCTGCAGGTGTGGCCTGGAAATAGATTCCTTCTGGGGTACCTAGACCCAGAGGGCGGACCAGCAGTGAAGTTAGCGTCCCTGCACGTCTCCCACTTAGATCTTCTCGAGCTCTTCCCTTCTTGCCCCTTTGCCTTTGGAGCTCTCTGCAGAGCCAGCAGGTCTGGAGGGAGGTTCACATGCCAAGAACCTGCGTGATCACTCTAGCTCTACAGCACCAGGAGGCTGTGAGGCTGGCTGGGGTCTCCCGTGTCTCACCCCAAGGAAAACTGTGTCTGTGCCAGGCGGGTGCGATGGCACTCACCGTGCGGAGTTATTCTGTGGCCGTACAGGGTCAAAGAGCCCACAGCTTTCCAGCCCTTCCCCTTCCATAATCCATACCTCCCTCTTGCTGCTCACTGTCCAGCAATGCCATTGCCTCCGTTTCATTCTTTGAGGATTTACACTATTCTTTGCCTAAAACTAGTATATATACCCACTGCTTTTGTAAAGCGTGAGGCCTTTTTCTAGAAGGGCATCCAATTCAGCGCGGAATTGTAAACCAAAAATGTTATTGCCTTTGCCTCAAAGACTTGATCCTTTTCAAGGTTTTACCAGTGAATGAGTGTTTCCCACTTGGGACACAGGGGGGACTCCCCATGCCTGGGATTAGGGATGCAGGGAGCTGTGTGAGGGGGACAGGGGGGACTCCCCATGCCTGGGATTAGGGATGCAGGGAGCTGTGTGAGGGGCAAGGGGGCACGTGGAGCCCAGCGGGGAAGCACAGCTGGTGCTTTTTGGCCCTCGGGCTCTGCCTTTCCCCCCTCAGAAGGGGGGCTCAGGTGCCACTGACCCGCAGGGGCTGCTCCAACAGGGGAAAATTCCCGCCTCCTCCTCCCCCACCCCGCCATTTTCCCGCCAGGAGGCGGCGGCTCCGCCCTCGCGGAGGAGGAGGAGAAGGAGGGAATTAGGGGCCCAGGGAGCTCTGTGGTGAGTAGGGGAGCGCTTGGGGGTACAGGGAAGGTTCTTCATGGTCTGTGAGGGGCGAGGGTGCATCCGCCTTCCTGGAATTAAGGATGCATGGAGTTCTGTGGGGGGCAAGGGAGCACGTAGGACAGAGCAAGGAGACCCCACGCCTGGGATTAAGGGCAGGGGGGTCTCTCTGAGGGGCAGAGAATCCCCATGCCCGGGTTTAGGGGTGCAGGGAGCTCTGTGAGGGGCAAGGGAGCACTTGGGGCTGGAATTAGGGATGCAGGGAGCTCTGTGAGGGGCAAGGGAGCACGTGGGGCTGGAATTAGGGATGCAGGGAGCTGTGTGAGGGGTACAGGGGGGACTCCCCATGCCTGGGATTAGGGATGCAGGGAGCTCTGCGAGGGGCAAGGGGGCACGTAGGACAGAGCAAGGAGACCCCCCGCCTGGAAGAAGGAGGTGAGGTCGCTGCTTATTACCGATAAAGAGGGTTTAACCCCAGCACAGCTGGAGAGGGGAGTACATGGCCATGATGGGCAAACCTCTCCCTCTACGTGACCTGAGCTTCCAATCCACCTTGGAGCTGGTGGCAAAAATGCCTGACGTTGTCAGAATCTGTCCTCAGGAGAAAGGCACGTTTATCCTCAAAGGTGAGGTTTTATTTCCGTAAAAGTGGAGGAGTTGTTTGGAACCTCGTACTGGTATGAAGCGATGCTCTAAAACCAGGAGGTGCAGAATGAATTGCCAGAGCTGTAGGTCATGTATCTCTGTCACTCTTTTTCTCATATAGCTCTGTTTAATTTTTTTGCCGTTGATGTTTTTTGCTGTGTCTTAATCTGCCTTTTTGTACCTTTCTCCTCCTTCCTCCTGGAAAATAACAGAGGCTTCCAGTTCTTTTTGTACATTTTGCACTCTGCTCTTGGTTTAGAAACTGCAGTAACGTTTCTATAGGAAGTTCAGTCTGTATCAAAGAACTTTTATCATTTTCCCAACAAAACTTGCAGCAGATGAGTTTCCTTTTGTGATCCTGTATCCAAGAATTGGACCCGCCTTTCTGCTTGGATCTGGATTTCTAGGGATGAGGGTGCAGGTTGGTTCTTGGCTGTTTCATCTGGTTCATTTCAGTTCACAAAGGGAGAGTAAAAGTTACCCTGTTGGAAATGCGATCTAGCGTGATTGGTTTTGAAAGACACGCCTGCTTCTGAAGAGGGTGGGGAGAATAGGAAAGAGGAGGACCTTTGCTTGTATAAAGCTTTCAGTAGTTTGCTGTCTTGGTAATCTCATAATTTCTTTCTTTCTTTCTTTGGTAGCCATTGCAGATGAGACCACCAAAGGTATTGCAAAACTGGTTGCCAGGCAGGAGGAAAGTGTTAAGTCACGAAAGAATGATGCTGTGAAGGCACGTGCTGCTTTTCCCTCTAGGAACACAAAGTGTCTCCCTCGCAGCCAGCGACTGGGAAGGCTGAGCTGCAGGATCTGCTGAGTTCCTCACCACTTCTGCTCAGGAACTTTGAGAGGGCCTATCGCAGACGCTTTGGCCGGCCGTTCCAGTATAGGCGATACGGATTTGTCTCTGTATTTCAAGTCCTTGAAAGTGTGTCCGATATCATTGTTGTTGAGCAGACAAAAGCAGGTTCCTTGCTGACCCTGAGGAAGTAGCTGGAAGGTGAGACAGCGAAGGAAGAGGTGCCGCACGGTGGGGCGCACAAAGAGGTGCCAGAAGGTGAGGGAGGGTATTATTTAACTGGAAGTATGTAGCTGCCAAGCAGCTGTGTTTCAAGTGATGTTGCTGCCTTTCCAGTAGCTGTCGTAGTCCTGGTTTCCCTAGGCTTTAGCGCAGAAGGGCTGCGAGGTACTGTAGAAGCAGCTGTTACAAGGGTGTTGTTGTGGTAGCAGAGAGCTTAACTGGAAGTTTTCTACGGTTTGCCACTGTTTTTCAGTGCGAGGTGAAAGAAGGGATGTTAAGGCCCTTTCTGAATGCGTGTATAGGACTGGAATTTCTAGTAATTCCAGGCAACAGGTAATAAAACTAGAAGGATCTCTGGCACGTCGGCTCCGCAGGCTGGTAAAGCCTTCCAGATGCGCTTTTTGAGGCTGAAGCACTAATCTGAAAGGCATAGCTATACTGCTTCTCTGAAGAAGAGCCTGTAGATATCCTCAGCGTTCCCCTAACAACTATGAGAGAAAGCAGAGGATTGCATAAGGTTCCTGCCAAATGCCTGACTTTTCTTAGCATCATTCTAGGAATTTATTTAGCCCTTGTCATGCTTGCAAGAGCAAGTGTGTTTTATTTTGCTTGAATTTATTAGTACGGCGAAGGATGCCTCTCAAGCAAATCCCCGTGACTGTGGGTGCTACAAGAGATGAGGAAAATGGCACTAGTACTTGTACGCTTTCATGGCCAGGTGTATTCTCCTTCTGCTTAATATGTAAATAAAGAATAACAACTAAACTCTCTTTACAGCTGCACCTGCAATTGAGATGCCTCCTTTGGAACCCATCCGTGATGCCAAGTGGTTTCACCTGCCGGCAGAAGAGAAGTCAGAGCCGGTGGAAGGACAAGCACTAGATATGGGTGATGTCCTCAAACAAGTAAGTGGCAGGATGAGTGATCTGTAGCTTTGTCATGTCTTCGTCCAGGGGGTGATAATTTTTTTCACTGCTTTTGTTTTTGCTTGGTTTGTATTGTTGATGCACTGTTGCTTCCAAAAAAAAATTGTACCTAGTTTAGATGAGGCTGGAGGTGACCAGAGTCATACTGACCTGATATATAACTCTATGTGCCCTCCAGCCTAGGTCTTTTTCTTGTCTCTTTCTGGTCTTGAGATCTCTGTTGGAGATCGTCCAAAGCCAGTAAAGCATAATCTTGTTCCCCAATAAGAGTGGAGACAATTCTTTTTGTGTTCTTAATAGCCTTCTTCTGAGAGTAGCTGTGTGGCATTTCCCCTGCTGCAGTAGCATGGGTTTAAGTGTCTAGCAGCTACGTGGCAGAGCTGAGGAATGGTCCTTGGAGACCTCAGTCCTGTCGTTGCCACTCTGCTCTTTGGTTGGACTCGAAAGTTTTGTTGCTGTTGTTGTGGTTTAGCAATGTATTTTTAGAAAGGGATGGAGAAGTACAGAGGCTCTGACCTGCCAGACCTGCTTGGGAGAATTTCTTTGTGCCCCCTCTATTTTTTTTTCCTCTTTTGAGCATCTTTAGGCCTTTGTTTTCTCAGGAAAGTTCTCCTGCTGCGAATTATTTCCTCTGCCAAGCTCATCTGGTGGTTCTACACAACTGTACAGTTGGAGTACCTAGACAGGGAAAGGGTTGCAGGGATTCTTTCTGAATTTGGTGTGCTGTTCACTTAATGAACTTGAAAGCTTAGGGCTACGAGTCGGACTTTCTGCGGTGTTTCAAGAAACATACCCTTTAGAAAACTTTGGCAGGCTCTTCTGATAAGACCTTGTCGTCTGGTGGGATGAAGTCCGTGGGGAATTTCCCTAGATCAAACAAAGTCTGCTTGTGGGAAGGGTAGAAAAGGGAGAGAGATGGTCCACGTAGCCCCATTTTTTTCTTGTTATGTGTCGCAAAGGGAATCTGTTTAAAGATTCTAGCAGGGCGAGTCTTGGAACGTGTTTGTACAACTCGTGTTTGCCATGAAGCACCAGTTTTGCTGGTTTGTTTTAAAAGTGCCCTAGAGAGGAGGAAAGCGAGCTGGAATGTGTTTGGGTAGGCAGTGAACCAAGATTTCAAGATGCTGCAAAGTCGAGGGGAAAGATGCGACCTGATTCCTGGCCTGCTGTAAGGTATGGAAGTATCTGGTGATGAGACGCCAATAGCGGAAGCGTTGTAAGGGACAAATGAGGGACAAGGGCCGAGTCAATCTGCTCGGCCCCGAGAAGGGTCAAATATCTAGAGCTGCTGCTCTTGGCAGCTTTTTCTTGCCGTGCCGAGCAGAAGGAAAGTTGTCATCCACACCACTCTTGGCAGCTGCCGCTCTGGCTTAAGGCAAGGAGTTAGCCAGTCTTACGAGCCGTGCCTCTTCTAGGGCTAGTTTTACAGTGTGTTCGGTTGTTTACCTTTTTCTTATAATTTTCTTGCTATTTTGTGAAGGTGTTTTTTAAGCAGACATTTCTACGTCTTTCAAAGAAGTGTCTGTTGTCTCTGCCAACGTGTGAACTACGTGATAAACATCACGTGTGCCCGTAACAGTCTGACACGAGGAGCTTTCATGGAGCAAACCTGTCCCTTGGCAATATCACTGTTGACTGGCACTTCTGGGAGGAAATCCATGAAATGTAAGGGGATTTTAGAGGTGCTGCTGCTGCTCAGGCAAGAATTCCCTCAGGTACTCTTTAACTCAAAAATGTTAACTGCCTGGTTAACTCAATGTTTTAGTCAAAGTTTTTAACAAAAAGAATTCAAGGGTGTTCTTCCTCGCTCAGTCTGCAGGAGAGACTCTAATCTGCTTTTTTAAGAAACGGTTCGAAGGGCTAGTATTGTCTCTCGGTTGACTGTAGCCGTGTAAGCAGTGGGGTGTGCTGGAAGACAAATTTCCTGTAAGTTGTCTGGTGTGTGATGCAGTGGTAACTCGTAGCATATTCACAATGAGTAAAACTGGAATAGTTTTGACTTCTGGACGCTGGAGGAGTGCTGTTTGTTGGCACAAACCGAATCTCTGGAGGCAGTGAAAGTAGCTGATGTCTGATTAAGGTTTCCATGCACGCTGGTTCAAGTGGAATAAAGTTTACAGCAGCTAAAGAATGATGCAAAATTGCAAGCTGTGCCAAGAACTGATGTACAAATTTGCCTAGAATGAGAAAAGAATAGGATTTGTAGCGTTTGTATGTTTTTATCTTTTGGGAAATAGCTCTGGTGTGTGTGAGATGCATTTGTGCCTTCTGTGTCTTGAATTGTTTTCAGATAGTTTTTCTACTTCAGTCATGTGCTCTTTCATGGGGACAGAAGATAGAAACAGCATCTTTGGGGTAAAATCCAACAAGCGGGTGGGTTTTTTTGGTGTGAGTTTTTGATTTTTTTTTTTTCTCTTTATCAGTAGCCATTCAATATCTTTGTCTAAATACATAACGTGTCATCGGTTCCTCTTCTTTATTCCTTGAAGGAATATGAGGAAGGTATTTTTGTTGCACCCCTCTTTACACTGGAGGGAGGAAAGAGAGAAGGAAGGTGGAGGGTGTGAAAATAGGTGTTAGGATCCCAGGGACAGTTTTAATCCGAGTTTGCGCTATTTGTTGGGATTCTCTGATCTTCAGTAATTCATGGGTTCCCAGGAAAGCAGAACTACTTTTTTACCTTAATGCAGAGGCCAGTTATGTGTGTTCAGGGCGTAGCAAGACTTCTGAGCGCTACTTTCCTCTTGTCCCTTTGTAGTGTCAAGATTTAGATTTGAAGCTGTCAATCTTCAATCTGGCAACGACTCCAGAAATTCCCCCTGATGCTGTTCAGGACAGAAGCCTTTGCAGTTTCCCACCATTGGAGCGCTTGTGTTTGGTGGGAGTCTTTGTGGAATGTATAATCTCTCCTAGCCGGTTCTACATCCAAGCGTGCCACGCAGAAACATCCGATAAACTCCAGGATATGATGTTTGAGATGAGTTGAGGACGTGCTATGCTGATTCTGTGCTATTACCTGGGTATTTGCACTGAGGGAACAGGGCACCCGGCTGTTTGTTACCGTCACTACAGGCTTGACTTCTGGATGTGGAGATGCCAGTGCCGTACTAAATCACATAATCATAATGCTTCCCCATTCCTTTTATCTAGCAAGCAGTAAGTATCGCTAATAGTTTGGCTGTGTCCTAGACGGCCTTAAACTTTAAAAGCCTGGAAAAGTTGTGGAAAGGAACTTGAGGGTTCTGTATTGTTGACATTGCTATTGCTGATGTGCTTGGTTAAGGCTTTTACTTCCATCTCCAGCACTTACCAAAAGCAGCAGGTAATAAGCGTTAGTCATATCTATATTTGAAAGCAAAACCCCATCAGTGGGTTTGTCTGTCAGGTACGTTGTGCGTTTGGGACTCTTCCACTACGCTGCAGTTGCTGTTAGTCGTGTGCCAAAGTAAATACTGGATGTCCGTGGGGCAACCGTGTGATCGCAGGCTGCAGACAGGTACTGTGTGTGTAAGCCAGGACTCCGGAACCTGGCTCGTAAGAAGCCCTGTGCCAAGTCAGGGTAATGTTAAAAGTGAACGACTAGAATGGCTGTATTTAGTCGCTGATTAGCGCCCATTAGTTAACTTTTTGTTGGACCCCAAGAATACCATTTAAATGTTAAAAGTTTAGGTTTGTGTATTTATTGTCACTTGGTTTAAGTAGAACAGAAACATAAACTATCTATTAGAACAACTCCTGAAAATCCGTCTCGTGGAGGCTTTGAGAAATGAGGATTCTTCTGAACCCTGAAGTGTATTTCTGTTTATCCATCTCCTGCGCCCTACCAAGCACAGTTTTTCATTGTGATCTCTGGCAGACACTGTTACTTGAGTAAACTTGTTTCTGATCGTTCTGTCATGCCTGAGTCTTCAGTACGTCCTGGACAGCTTTGCTGTGTAACGGTCTCAAAATGGTGGTACCGCGTTATCATCCACCGCGTGATCAATGACCAAGAAGCAGAGGTGTTCTACGCAGATTACGGAAACCTGGGAATCGTCCGAAGGTTTGCCTGGAAATGGTTCTCAGGATTAGCTGTTCCATCGCCTTCCCAGGGATGAGGGTGAGGCTGCTGGGCCTGTCACTCTCCAGGAAGACGTCCCACCACGCGGGTTTCCTAGAAAGTGTCTATTTGGATTTTTTTTCCCCGTAGCAGTGCCTTGCAGGTACTTCCTTGCTTACATGTTAATGCGTGAGGTGACGTTAAGAACAAGATCTGCGGTGCAGATCACTCCAAGCCCTTTGCTTATCATCGCTGTGGGCTAAACCCTTTCCTCTTCCTTTATTCACTCTTGCCCCTTTCTGTCCCTTTCGAGCAAGCTCCCTAATCCTCTTCCCTGAGTTTTGTGAATGGAGGTAAACATCTCTTGAACAGACATCCTCCCAGTTGGGAGCATTTGTGGTGTCAGAGGTACTCGTTCTCCTCTGTAATTCAGTACCTTCCCCATATTTGCTTCTGCCCTCTCATTTGCCTCTATTCATGCCTGGCCATAGGCATTCTGTGTTTCAAAAGTGATTTTTCTCTGTCCATAACTTTCTTATCAAAAGAGGTTATGAGGAGAGGATGCTTGGGCAAGGGAAGGCGTAAGGGACCAGTTGTTATTGCTATTTCTGCTGTGCCCCTTCTCTGGCTACGGAGTGTTTTCCAAAGCTGCTGTCGGGCTTTATTCGTAAGCACAAAATGCGATATGTGCCTCTCTATTCCTAAGCTGATCTTAAAACCCAGAAGAGGAGGAAGTTCTGGCATTTGTCATCTCTTCCTGTGTGACGCAGCCACTAAGGACGATATCTACTTCCACGCTGTCTTGAGCAGTAGGGGATGTGCTGACATCTGTGGGAAGAACGTTCCTTCCCAGGTCAGGAGGGAGGCGTGTGCTTCTGACAGGAAAGGCAGGGAAAGGATTGGTTGGGTGCCTGTAGTGGAGAGATCTTTACCTTGAAGCAAGTAGTTTTGTGAAGAGCAAAACCGGTATTCCCTGCTTCCCTGCAATTTACTGTTTTGGGGCTGTATCCCACGGTGTCTATGGTGACGGCTTTCTTTTTGGTTAAGGTGGAATTCGATGATACAGCAGAGATGTTCTGGTTTAGCAGAACAAACTCTTTTCATCCTGACTTCTAAGAGTGGATTAGAAGGTTTCGGTACGGATTTTTAAAGTGGATTAGCTTGTTAATATTGCCGAAAAGGAAAATAGATGTTCTGAACATGAGGCCAAGCTGGGATGGAATTGAGGAGTTGTATTTGTAACTTTTCTAAACATTGTTAAATCCGGTAGGTTTTGTTAGTCATAAGTTGAGGCCTCCGAGTCATCCAGACCATGAGAGCAAGTCCATTAGATGTTACTGTCTGGCTTCAAGTAGCGCTGCATAGAATCGTAGAATTGCCAGGTTGGATGGTAGAGTCCAACCATTCCTATCTGCCGCTAAACCGTGTCCCTGAGCGCCTTGTCTGCCTGTCTTTTAAACACCTCCAGGGACAGTGACTCAACCACCTCCCTGGGCAGCCTCTACCAGTGCCCGATGACCCTTTCTGTGAAATTTTTTTTGTCTGATATCCAGGCTGATGTCCATTTTTTCTGCTAGCCAGTGGCACGGGCAGTTGAGTGAGGAACAGGGTAGTTAAATAAATAATTTTGGCCTTTCCTGCTCTAGGCCCCGGAGATTGGTTGTGCCGTTAAACTGAATTATAGATATGGTCTTGGCTTACAAAGTCTCTTTCTTTGCTAGTGACGTGTATAGTGCTGGACGGTGTAACCAGGGTAGATTGCATGTTGTGCCTTGAGCAGAGATTGAAGCTGTGAGCCAGCACAGAGAGCATTTATGATTTAGGCCCATCAGTGTTGCCTGAATGTCTCAGCTCCGTTTCAGCAAGAAGTCTGTGGATACGAAAACCTTTAGAAAGGTGCTGCAACAGTTTTGTATCTCAGCAGAAAGTCAGGCTTTGCAGCCCGGAGTGCTCGTATCTGTTGTTTCGTTTAGTAGATGCAGAATGCGTATTTTGGCAGGATTAAATCCAATAATTGTCTTTTTGCGTGTGCGTGTTCCATTTAGCGGGTAGGGGGCTATTGCTGGGTGATTTTATTGCTGGAGGGAGTTGATTTTCTTAGTAAGACAATTTCTCCAAGAATTCAGAGCTCACTTGTGGGTGGTGTGCTTCTTTGTAAAACCCATTAGAATTCTTTTTATTCTTTATGGTGGTGACAACTTACTTTTCTTGACTCAGCTGTTGGGGTTTTATTTGTTCGTAGGGATTTGAGGAAGTGAATCCTTCAGCCTTGTATCTTGAGCCCAGCAGAAAGCAGGAGAATGCTGAACCCGTGGAGCCACACCTTCGCTCGCAGCAGGAATCTTTGAACGTAAATAGTGACATAGCAAGCTCGAAGCTGGATGAGGATGAACTGTGGGAACAGGTGAGAGTTTGGCTGCGGTGTGACTATCGTTCAGTGGAATTGGCTCCAGGGATCAGTAGATGTGTTGGCTTAGTCCTATGCAGTGTCTTGTGGAGTGGTTTTTTTTCCTTTGCTTTTATAAAAAGCAAGCAGAACCGTGACGTAACAACAATTACACGTGGACCATAAATACGTCCGTCGCTGCTTGACCTCTGATCCCTTTGCAGACTTCAGGGAGTCTGTGCTCAGTGAGTTCTCCAACCTTCCATACGCACCATCGTTTTTGAGTTAGAGGGAGAATGGACTCCAAGAACTCAGACCAGTACCAGATCCCTGAGATCAGTTTGACTTAGCAGTTTCCTAGTTTGCACCCCAGGAGCCAAGAGGTGGTGTGGTCTCCTCTAGTGTCTCTGGGGTTTGGCAAAGGATGTGTAATAACTCGGGGTGTCATTTACGTGTGGGAAAGGAGCAGAAGAACTAGTGATGTCTTGTTTGCCTTAAGGGTCTCGCTCATTTTAAACTTCTCCGAAAGGAATCCATTTGCAGTCTTGGTTGTTACAGGGGTTAAAGTTGTACACGACTGGAGTTTTTTTTAAAAGTTAACTCTAAAAGCGACCGATACCCAGGTCTGGATACTGCTGTACGCCTTTGATTTCAGAGCAGGTTGAAGAGAGGAGCCCTTTGCTATTATTTAATGGATGAAAAAGAATGATGAACAGAGGGGTTAAGCAGGGAGTAAAATCCAGGTCTTGGGTGCAGTCTAGCACGGTACCGTTAGAAACACCAGGGGTATTGTTTTACAGGTCACTCTCTCTACTTTTGTGTGATTTAAATTGTAGTTTTTTCATGACACATTTTACTACTGACGCCAAGTAACTGTCAGCTGTTGAAGTGTTCAGCAGTGGGCCGGCTCCAGGGCTGTTTTTCTGACATTCCTCTGAAACGTAAAAACGTAAGAGTTACTGTAGTGTCGGTAACTTGTAAAGCGGTCATTTTAGCCAGGTTTTATTTTAGCCAACTGTGTGTCTGGGCTAGGGAAACTATAAGCTGCACGTGTTGGATATTGGTGGGCTTGCACTGTCAATACATCATCTGAACTGAAGGTCCCAAACATCGTCTTTATGTGGGAGAAATGAATGTGACCGAGACTCTGCAAATCTGAGTTTATTGTGATTTTTATGGTAAAATCTGGTTAAGTGCAGCAAGATCCATGTGTGTAAACGTCAGACAGAGCTGGCAATTTGGAGACTAGAGGAATGTAAGTGCCTTCAGGTTTTCTTCTGTTTTGAAGGGTCTTAGAATCCTTTTCCAGGAACAGTAATCCTCTCTTTTCTGCTATTCTGTTTAGTTGCTCGAAACGATTCCTCTCCTCCTCGGTGCATCACCGATGTCACCATCAGTATCAACTCTAATAATTGCTCAAAGTGTTTAGAACTGGGATGAAATACGTCTGACTCTTGGTACTGCTCGGCTAGCGTTTTCTGGGAACTCCTCTTTGGCAGTGGGGAACTCCCTTTGTGTTGTCCAATCCTAGATTTGCCTTGTCAGGATTAACTCGACCCCCTCCTCTGCCCTTAAGTGCGAAATGGCTGGACGCTGAGTTGTCTCAGCTGTGCTGTGTGAAGGCACTTCTCCATGGTGAAATTCCTCAGAAGGCAGCAAGCAATAACCAGAAAAGATTGCTCAGATAAAACTGTCCTTTCCAGGTGGTAAGTTTTCCTGTGGAGTACAGAAATGAAAGTGGGAGTCAGTAGCTTTCCTTGCTTTGTCCGTCTCCTTGGCAGTGGCACCTCTCTGCTGAGGAGGAGTTAGAGGGGGATGTGTGGCCAGCTTTGGATGAAGCCAGTGTCCAAAGCACAACGGACCGAGACCCTGAACCTGCCCAGGAGGATACAAAAGAAAGTCCTCCAGAGCTCATCGCAGAGGCTAAGGTGAGAGCCCTGAGCAGAGCTATTGCAGTTGAGGAGGGTTATTCTTGGTTTTAGGTTGTGTGAATTGCTTTGACCTGTGGTTTTTGTTTTGTTTTTTTTAAAGCGTCTGGCATGGCCTCGGGGCTGTGTTTTCCTCCTTGCTGTTGTTTCTGGGTGCTCGACTAGTGCTCTGCTGGTGCATTGAGGTGTGGTGGGAAGCAGACTACTCTTCTTTCTCTTTCATGCACAGTCCTGAGGGTTACTGGGAGTCATTGTGGGGTTTTCCTGGATCACTCAGAGGTCCCCCCTGGGTTAGGGGGATGGGTTTGAGAGGGTGGCATTTTGGGCTGTGCTTTGAGGCATTGTGTGGCACCAGTAACACAACTTTACTGCTTAAATAGTGGTTAATGATAATGGTAATGAGTCTGGCCGGGCCTGCAGCATGGCCTTTGGCCTGCGCTCTCCTTTGGGTTCAGCAGGGAGCCGGTGTCACTCAGGGTTTGTCGAGTCACAGAAGGTGTTATAGAGCTGGAAATGGGAGTGTGCCTGCAAGGTTTTGGATAACCGCAGCTCCTTACCCATCTGGAGATTGAGAGTGACTGAGACAAAGCGCTTTGTAGAAGGACGAGGGGGAAGCTGGCTCTCAGATAGTCTAAAGCAGAGCTGGAAGAACTGGTGGCGCTGGGAGATGTTACCTGAAGGGGATGGAGGGAAAGCAAGCTGGAAAGGGACCTTGAGAGAACGAGAGAGGAGGGAAAACCTCTCCTAGGAAGCGTGGGGAGAAAGTACGATGAGGTGAGATGAGAAGTAGGCAGATGAGCAGATAGCAATAGGGTCCTTGTGAGCTGACTTAAGTACTTCCCCACAAGTATTAAACGGCGAGTTCCAAAGCATAGGGATTTGCTAACTGGAGCAGAGAAGGCCTGGCTACTCCCTGCTCCTCAAACACTCTCTAGGGTACCTGCTCTCATCTGCCTCTTGTGTGCTAACAGACATTTTTAGCGTCCACCCTTGCACCCTGTCTGTTTCTGCTTTGCTGTGGAGCGGCAGTGATGCTGCCTGTCCCAGTGAGGATAGCATGGGTGGCAAGAGGAGGTGATAGTCATCTTTTACATCTGTTTGGTTCTTTTTTTTTTTTTTAAACTCTTGTCCTAGCAGTTTTTATTTTTACTGCATGTCAGGTGGGGATTTTACAGTGGGCTGGTGGGTATCGAGCAGAGTCCGGTTGGTTAATTGGATTCACCTCTCACCCAAGTTATTCTGTATGGGTGTCCTATCAGCGCAGAATTTCTGCTGCCCAGCCGTGTAGCTCTCCGTGCTGCTTCAGGAGCACCTTGTGGTCCCCTGGGGAGGCCAGTTTATGTTGTTTAAATCCTTTTTTTTTTTTGTGAAAACAATTGTTTTGTTGTGGGCTAATCCTCTGAACACACTTCCACCAAAGTGTGAAGCAGCTTTGAATGGCGATTCACCCCTTGTGAGGATGGATGGCTCTCTTCTGCTGCCTTGACAACAGAATAAGCCTAGAGAGCAAGTACCGGATTTTTGAACAGCCGTAGTTGGGCAAGGGGAATAGTTGCTTGTCTGTTGTTTCGCTATTTTTCTCGTCCGGGCTGCGTTAACAAATACAAACGTTGGCTGTATTACCTGTCTGTGGCCGAAAGGTGGGTAATCGTCCCTGGAACTTGCTTAATTTGAGAAAAAATGCAGAGCCACGGCCTCTGACTGTGTTCCCGCTCCCTTGCAGAAACTCCCTCTGCTGCCATAATTTGTTCTGCGTGGGGCTGCCGAGAGGTGAGCCAGCTGTTCGCTCTTTGCTAAGACGTGGTGATTTGTATCTTGTGCTAATGTGTCCCTCTTTCCAGCTTGCTGTGCAGGAGAGCTGCCCTTTGGCCAAAGTTGTTAGTAATTACTGGTGTTTTGTTTTTAAATTATCCAGTTGCTCTCCTTCCAATTGAGAGAGGATACAGACCAGGGCAGCCGATGAAGCGAATGTACTAATCGTGCCTTCTCATGAGTTTTTGATATACCTTTGCAGACACTTCCCTCTCTTGAAGAGTCCTCAATACCAGTTGTCTTCTTCAAGTCGGTGGAAGACGTTTATACCTACTCCAGGCAACCAAGAGGAATGAGCCAAGATGACCCTGATCGGACAGAAAGATTTCCCAACGAGGCCCAACGTCTTGCTCTGCATCCCGCTGTTCTACTTATGGCAGCGCCATTTATGCTGGACGACCATAACAGTACGAATAGATTTGTCGGTAAACTTTGAACACAGCAGAAAACTGAGCAGCCTGTAACTGTGCTGCGACTCTTGCAGTCGCTGTTGGGCACCTTGGGACTAGTGCTGCTGTTTTGCTAGAACAGGTGGAAACGTTGGTGTTCCTGTGGGGTGGAGATACGACGATAGTAAATAACCAGGTGCAATGCATCGGTTTGGTCTTTCGTGGGAACAAGTGCATTGAGGGTTATTTCTCTGATTTTTGCTGTCTTTTCTAGACTTCAGGCTGTTTTCGTGCAGAAGTCTGTTTCTCCATGCTAGCCCGTGTTCATTTCATACTGAATCTCTGACTGCCAGAGGTAAGGGACAAAAGCAGTTTTTTAACTTTGTAAGGTCCCTGTGTGGGTGTTCGTCTTCCAAATGATGAATGGATCCACCAACCTGTATGAGCTTTGCCCATTTTACAAGGCCAGTTGACTTGCCAAAGGCGGCGCCTGTTCTTTGTGCCTCGGAACGGATCTGTCTGCGCTCTCTGTGGAGTGGAGGCCCGGTTCTCTGGGCAGGAGCTACTCAATTCACATGTGACTTCCCCCCTCGGGGAAACGGATGGGAAATCAGATGTGAATTGAGTAGCAGCACTGGGAGGAGAGGGAGAGAGGCTCTCAGATTATACTGCGTTGGGCTCACCGAAGAGATGTGCAGTAGAAAGCCCTCTCGCCGTGACCCGGTAAGGTCTAGGCAAAAGGGACATCAGTCTAAAGTGGAGCTCTGAGAGTTGCCATTGTTGATGCCGTCTTTCTTTTCTGTGTTCCTCCTTATGCAGGGAAAGAGGAAGTGAGGAACAGACTTGCCCAGAAGTGCCGAGGTTGGCCTGTGCGGTGCCAGCGGGCTGTGTGACCAAGCGCCGTCTCTGAAACTGCTTGTCCCTCCTGTCACGCTAGCTGCCTTGTTCCCAGCTGCTCGCTTAGCCACTTGCGGTTCCTACTTGCAGTGGTTCCCCGGCCTGAGAAAGAACTTGAGAAGAGGGGAAGAAGGCTGAGCAACTGCCAAGGAAGGCTGCCTGGAGTAGCAAAAGCCACCGGTATGACCACGCTGTTATTTTCTTTGTTCAGAAATGTTTAATGTTTCAGGAAAACAGTTTGATTTGGTACTGATTTATTGCTCTTGGTTGTTGTTCTGAAGCACTGCGTTAGAGTGTGACGTTGTGCTATATATCTTCTAAGTTTAGGAGAGGGAAGTGGACTACCTATCCCTCACTCCCTCAGTGCACAAGCAGTTTTGACGTTGTGTGGGGAAATGGTTTTTTGATTTTTGACTTCACGGATGCTCCACACGCTCCTTGCTCTTAGGAGAGGTGGTTGTATCCCAGCTGTGGCCTCAGTCCGTGGTGATGCTGAGAACTTGCCAAAGGAAATCTCCTTCCCCGAGAGAAGGATGCTCTGAATTGTTGATGGATCGGGATGCCACACCTACGAAGCATCGGGAATCCCGTGGTACAGATATTGAATGAGATCTATAAAGAATCCAGTAAGAGAAGGCTTGAAGCTTGACATTGGCCTTGTTTACGTAGCTCTTTGCCTGTGGCAAGAAATCCTCTTGGGCCTGAGTTTATTAATGCAGAGAAAAGTTGTGGGAAGAGATGCGCCCTGGCTGCGAATGCTGACATTCAGCTGCTTTGCTGCTGCCTGGACTGTTCTTCAGGGCTTCAGGGGCCGCTCTGCCCACCCCGAAATGTGCCAGAGGTGTGTTTTGCTGCTGAGCCCCAAGAAAGGCTCAAGGTGGGATTTAACACGAACGCTGAAACAGTTAAAAGCCCAGCATAAGAAGTTTATTGATGGTCTGAGACGATCTTTAAAGCTGTCTTTCAACCCAAACTCTTTCAGGATGTTGTGACTATTTTGTTTTGATTTCAGCATTTGGGGGTGGATTTGGATGTGTGAAAGGCTAAAAAAAAAAAAAAAGGCAGAGAGAATCTGGGGCTTCTTAGGAGGGGAAGCTAGTGAAGGAGATGGGAGCAGAGAGGTGGGGAGCTATGGCTTGAGCAGGCAGGGGCTGTACAACCCTGTGGGGAGGTTTCTGGCTTCAGACTGGGGGCTTGTCTCACACGTTTGTCGTCCAGCGAAGGGAGCGGATGAAAGGGAGCTGAGCTTGCTCGGAGCACCGGGCGATGGGGTGTTTGTCCCAACAGCACCCTTTCTGCTGCAGCACGTGGGACCTGGGGCTGGGCTGGGGTGTCCGAAGGAGACCCCCGTGTCCTCCCCTGCTTGTCCCCACTGCTGCCGTGTCCCTGCTGGGCTCCACAGCTCGGCTCCCTGCAGCATAGAACTCTTCTTCTGTGGGGGATGAGGAGCTGCAAAGACTGCTGGGTGGGCAGCAGCCCTGTTCCCAGCTGGGGTTGCCTCCATCCCCGTGCCCTGCCTGGGATGGAGTGGGTCCTGCAGCTGCCTGGAAGTGTTGCTGGGGGCTTTTGGGGACGGCTTCCACTGCGGCTCAGCATGGGATGTCCCGGGAAATTGGGAACGGGGAGATTCTGTCAGGGTCTGGAAGACAGGGTGCGTGGACACCAGGGGCTTCTATGTGCAGCAAGGGAGCAGCCAGCAAGTATTAAGCAGCGTCGGGACATTGCCTGTGACTTGGGAGCACCCTAACCTGCCAGTCTGGGAGGGAGGAAGCATATTCTGGGCTGTTAGCACTGCACATCACTCTTCTTGCACACTCCTGGGTACCTGTTGGAGGCGGGCGCAGGGCTCTGCTGTGCTCCCATGTACCTTTGCTGGTGCTTCGCTTGTCAGGATAGCATGTTTTCCTACAAGCTTTTGCCATTCACGTGTCTGCGAGTGCTTGAATAGTTTTCCACGCCCTTTCAATCAAGAGAAAAGGTGCGTGAGGAACTGAGCCTTAACCCTGAGCCTGGACCCCCTCAGCACGTGAGAGACAGAAAACCCACCCGGAGCTGCTCCCTGCTCCAGGGTGGCCTGGGCTGATCTTCCCAGCTATGTGGTGCCGTCTCCCTTCTCAGAGCATCTCAGCTCACATTTCCCATGCCTGGCAGGTCCCTGTTTGTACATTTGTTCCTTAAGGCACTGGAACAAGAGAAAGGTGCCTCAGGGGACTGTAAAGTGACTGTGACCCCTCTGGAGATGAAACCCCCTCTGGGACCCCCAGGACCCCTCTAGGACCCCTCTTGGGTCCTGGGGGGGTCATAGAAGTATCCTGGGGTGTTCTAGAGGAGTCTTAGGGGTCCCTAGAGGAGTCCTGGAGGTCTTTCCATGGATTCTGGGGGTCACTAGAGGGGTCCTGGTTGTCCCTTGAGGGGTCCAGCTGGGATCTAGAGGGGATCTGGGGGTTCTTCGAGGGATTCGGGGGCCCTGGTGAGCCCTAGAGGGGTTCTGGGGTCCCTAAAGAAATTCTGCAGGTCCCTAGAGGGGCCCTGGGGGGGTCTTAGAAGGATCCTAGGGGATTCCAGAGGGGTCTTGGGGAATCCCTAGAGGGTTCCTGGGGGTCCTTAAAGGGGTTCTGGGGGTCCCTAGAGGGGTGCTGGTTGTCCCTGGAGTGGTCCTGTGAGGATCTCGAGGGGACTTGGGGCTTCTTAGAAGGATTTAGTGAGTCCTGGGAGTCCCTAGATTGGTCCTGGAGGGTCTAGAGAGATCCTGTGGGTCCCTAGAGGGGCCTTGGGGCCTCTTAGAGGGATTCAGGGTATCCTGCGGGGGCCTAGAGGGCTTCTGGGTGTCTGTAAAGGGGTTCTGGGGGTTCTAGAGGGATGCTCGGGGGTTCTAGAGGAGTCCTGGGGTCCCTAGAGGGGCCTTTGGGGGTTCTTCGAGGGATTCGGGGAGTTCTGGGGAGCCCTAGAGGGTTCTGCAGGGCTCTCGAGGGGTTTTGAGGAGTCTTAGAGTTATTCGGGGTGTCCTGGGGACCCCTAGAGTCGTCACGAGGATTCTAGAGGGGTCCTGTGCATCCTTAGATGGTTTCTAGGGGTCCTTAAAGGAGTTCTGGGGGTCCTCGAGGGGTCCTGGGGAGAGTGAGATGATGCAGGGAGATGGTTAAGAAAAGGTTTAATAAGAGGACACACAGAAGCCCTCTAGAGCCCCCAGGACCCCTCTATTGACCCCCAAAACCCCTATAGGGAAGCCGAGGACCCCTCTAGGGACCCCCTAGGCTCCCTCTAGGACCCCTTCGAGCCCCTCTAGGAACCCCTAGAATCCCTGTGGGGACCCCAGGACCCCTCTGGAGTCCCCCAGGACCCCGTTAGGACCTCCTAGAACACCCCGGGGACCCAGAACCCCTCTAGGGCTCAACAGAACCCCTTTAGGGAACTCCAGGCCGCCTCTCGAGCTCCCCTGCAACAAGGTGGGGATCAAAGGGGAAAAGAGCGCCCCCCCAGCTCAGTGCCGCCGCCGTGTGGCCGCATCGCGGTACTGCAGGAAGGGCTGCAAGAGGTTTGTTTTTTTTCTTTCTAAGTTTAGGATAGAACCACCTAGAAGTTTCTAGACTCAAACAGCACATGCGCGTTACGCCTTAAAATCACTTTATAAGGAGGTGTGGAAAGGGATTTTCCCACTGCGCATGCGACCTCCAAATCGGGCGAAGCAGCGACCGCGTGGACTGCCAGGGCCTCAGACGCTTCTTGGTATTTTTCTTTAAAAATGTTGGTGTTAGTCCCCATCTTTTATACCCTTAGCGTTATAGCATTGATTCTCGTGTTTTGCCTTTGTATACGTGTATTTTTTCCTCATGAATGTCCGCAATGTAAACTATTGTGTTGTCGTGCTGACTCGCCGGAGGCATCAGAGGCGGGCCCGGAGGCACCGACGGTCAACGAATCGGAGGTTTAAAACTGTTTTATAAGATGTTGAAGCTTTGTCGAGTTGATTAGTTTTAGGATAAGATGTTACGGTTTTGTAGGCTTAAGTAGTTTTTAAGATAAGACTTGTGGGTTTGTAAGATGTTTATATTTGTTAAGGTTGTAATATTTGTTAAGGATATTGTCAAGAAGATGCTTGTGATTGTAAAATTTGCTGGACGTTTTGTTTGTTGTTGTATTGCACATTCTTCTGGCCTTTTTCTCTCTCTGTCCTTCTGTCTTTCACACCGCCGTGAAGCCAGCGATGTTGAGCCACGGGGCGGTGTAAGGGGCCGTAACCGTTGAACTGCTTTGGCTCAACATCGCTGCCAACGCCCCCACGATCTCGTAAGGGATCTTTATTGCAATGAAGAGCCGATCTCGTGAGCGCTGCCAAACTGTCCCCAACGGAAAAACCATGACATGCACCCGAAGTGCGCTTATCAAGTGGCACCTGGGCATTCCTGAAAATGGTTGGACTATTCGGGGAAACCGTGGACTGGGGCGATAAATGGGGGAGCCTCTGGCTTCTTCGTTGCTCGGTGGGCTCGGGGTGCTCGACTTCGTCATTGCTCGGTGGGCTCAGGGTGCTGGACTCCTTCATTGCTTGCTTCTTCGTTGCTCGTGGACTCGACCTCGTGTGTGTTGCTGTGTGTGCCTTCGCCGGGCTTCCTGGAGCTTGGAACATCATCATCACCCCGTGGCTGTGTCTTCATCATCACCTGCACCGAGACCGATCCAACGGGACATCGCTGGATTCGTGGTGGTGGTAATTAGCCGCATCTCTACCGTCTTCTTGCTTAGGGATTCTAACTTTTCCTTTCTTTTCCTCTCTGTCCTGTCGCTGTTGTCAGTTGTTAAAATAAAGCTCACAAGATTGTACGGCATCTGACCTCGTTTGTGCCTTAATCTTGGTCTCTTGGGATCGTTTAAGAACCCTCCCTGATATTGGATCGGGACGCATCTCCGAGTGTCTTGTCTGCTCCTTAAACCTTTTCTCTCTCCTTCTCTTCCTGTATCTTTCCCACCACCGATCACACTTTCTATTACCCATGATATACACAGACAACAAGAAAAGTGCCTGCAGAACTAACCGCACAAGAAATTTGGGATAAAATCTTTTCTTAACGATCTCCCTGCGTAATCTCACTCTGTCCTGCGTGTCCGTGAAGGGTAAGGGCTGTGATCCAGCTCCCGGGCTCTGGCGTGGATGGACTGGGCGAGGTCTAGAGCCCCCCAGGACCCCTTTAGGACTCCTCAGGACCCCTCTAGGGGCCCCGTAGGACCTCTCCACGACCTCCAGGGCCCCTCTAGCGACCCCTAGGACCCCTATAGAGCCCTCTAGGGCCCCCACGGGGTCCCCCAGAATCCCTCACGAGCCCCGAAGGACCCCTCCTGGGACAACCAGGACCCCTCTAGAGACACCCAGGATCCCTCTAAAGCCACCAGCACCCACAGGACGTCTAAACAGCCACCCAGGACCCATTTAGTGATGTCAAGGACCCCTCTAGGGGCCACCAGGACGCCTCTAGCACCTCCAGGACCCCTTTACAGACCCTCAAGATGCCTCTCGACTCTCCAGGATGACTCTAGGACTCCCCGGGACCCCCCGAATCATTCTAAGACCTCCCTAGAGCCTTATGGGACCCCGCTAGCACTATGCAGCGCTAGAACCCCTAGGGGCCCCCAGGACCCCTCTAGGACCCCCAGAACTCCTTTAAGGACGCCTAGAAATCATCTAGGGACGCATCGGACCCCTCCAGAACCCCCGTGATGACTCTAGGGGTCCCCAGAACCGCCCAAATAACTCTAAGGCTCCTCGAGACCCCTCTAGAGCCCCTCGAGGGACCCCAGGACTCCTCTAGAACCCCCAGAAGCCCTCTAGGCCCCCGCAGGATACCCTGAATCCCTCTAAGAAGCCCCAGGGCCCCTCTAGGGATCCACAGGATCTCTCTAGACCCTCCAAGACCAATCTAAGGACTCCCAGGACCCCCTGAATCCTTCTAAGAAGCCCCAAGTCCCCTCGAGATCCTCACAGGACCACTCCAGGGACAACCAGCACCCCTCTAGGGACCCCCAGAACCCCTTTAAGGACCCCCAGGAACCCTCTAGGGATTCCCCAAGACCCCTCTGGAATCCCCTAGGATCCTTCTAAGACCCCCCCCAGGGCCCCTCTAGGAACCTGCAGGATTTCTTTAGGGATCCCAGAACCCCTCTAGGGCCCCCCAGGGCCCCCCTCAATCCCTCTAGGAACCCCCAAATCCCCTCTAGATCCCCGCAGGACCCCTCAAGGGACAACCAAGACCCATGTAGTGACCCCCAGAACCCATGTAAAGATCCCCAGGACCCCTCTAGGGACCCCCAAGACTCCTCTAGAACACCCCAGGATACTTCTATGACCCTCCCCGGACCCTAGAGGGGTCCTGGGGTGGGGGGGAGTTGTGTCTCCAGAGGGGTCCTGGCCTTCCCTATAAGGATCCTGGGGTCCCTACACGGGTTATGGGGGGTCCTAGAGAGGCCCTGGGGGAGGGGGGGGCCTAGAGGATTCCTGGGCTTCCCTGTGGGCTTTTGGGGGTCCTGAAGGGGTCCTGGGGGGCCCCAGAGGGGTCCTGGTGTCCCTCGAGGGATTTGGGGGATCCTAGAGGGGACCTGAGGAGTTGCTAGAGGGGTTCTGGGGTCTCTAGAGGGTTCTGAGGGGTCATAGAGAGGGCTTGGGCAGCTCCAGAGGGCTCCTGGGATTCCCTATAGGGGTCTTTGCATCCTTAGAGTGCTTCTGGGGAGACATAGAGAGGGCTTGGGCAGCTCCAGGGGAGTTCTGGGCTTCACTCTAGGTGTTTTGGGGGTTCTAGAGGGGTCCTGGAGTCCCTAGAGGGGGCCCTGTAAACCCCACTAGCACCTTGACCCCCCAGGACTCTCTTCCCCCTCCAGCCCCCCAGTTCCCCCCAACACCCTTAGGGCTTCGCCCTAGCCCCGCCCCCAGGCCCCGCCGCAGCCAATGGGAGGGGCCCGTCCCCGCCCCAGCCAATGGGAGGGGCCCGTCCCCGCCCCAGCCAATGGGAGGGGCCCGTCCCCGCCCCAGCCAATGGGAGGGGCCCGTCCCCGCCCCAGCCAATGGGAGGGGCCCGTCCCCGCCCCAGCCAATCGGAGCCGCGTCCGCGCGGGTCCAACCGCCGTCGGGGGCTGCGGGAGCCCCAACCGCATCGCGGAGGTTCGGGCGGCAGCGGGTCCGGGGGAGGCAGCGAGCGGCGGGTTCGGGGGAGGCGGGGAGGGGCGGGGAGAGGGGGAGAGAGGGAGGGGAGGGAAGGGGAGAGAGAGGAGAAGGGGCAGGGGGGGAGAATGGGGGGAGAGGGGGGAGGAGGAAAGGGGAGTGGCCTCACGTGCCTCCCAGGACCCATCTAGGACCCCCAGGACCCCTCTAGGGACCCCCCAGGACCTCTCCACGACCCCCAGGATCCCTCTGGAGCCCCCCAGGCCCCATCTAGGACCCCCCCCGGCCCCGTCTCGGGACCCCCAGGACCCCTCTAGGGACCACTAGGATGCCTCTATGTCCTTCAGGACCCCTCTAGAGCCCCCCAGGACCCCGCTAGGACTCCTCAGGACCCCTCTAGGAACCCCCTGAAGGACCTCTCCACCACCTCCAGGGCCCCCCTAGGGACCCCTAGGAGCCCCCTAGAGCCTCGGGACCCATTTAGTGATGCCAAGGACCCCTCTAGGGACCCACAGAACCCCTATAGAACCCCAAAAACCCCTGCAGGACCCCCCAGGACCCGTCTAGGGTTCCCGCCTGGGGGAATTGGGGTGGGAAAAAGGGAGAAGGAGCAGCTTGTGGAAGAGACTCTTGCAGCCCTTCCTGCAGTACCGCGATGCGGCCACACGGCGGCGGCACTGAGCTGGGGGGGGCGCTCTTTTCCCCTTTGATCCCCACCTTGTTGCAGGGGAGCTCGACAGGCGGCCTGGAGTTCCCTAAAGGGGTTCTGTTGAGCCCTAGAGGGGTTCTGGGTCCCCGGGGTGTTCTAGGAGGTCCTAACGGGGTCCTGGGGGACTCCAGAGGGGTCCTGGGGTCCCTAGAGGGGTTCTGGGGTGTCCTATGGGTGTCTTGCGGGGGTGCCTAGAGGATTCCTGAGGTTCCCTCTAGGGGTTTTGGGGTCCCAAAGGGGTCCTGGGGGTCTCCAGAGGGGTTCTGCTGTTCCTAGAGGGATTCGTGGGGTCCTAGAGGGATCCTGGGGGGTTCCTAAAGGGATTCTGGGGGGTCCTAGAGGAGCTGTGGAGAGGGAAAGAAAGGGAGAGGAGGAGGGAAGAGAGGGAGAGCAGGGTGGGAGGGAGAGAGGGGAGAGGGAGAGGAGGGATGGGAGAGAGAGAGAAAGAGGGGAGAGGGAGGGGGCAGGAGAAGGGGGGCAGAGGGAGAGGCCGGGCCAGAGGAGGCCTCAGTGCTGAGGGTGCTGAGGATCAGCCCAGGGCCCTGGCAGCCAGGCTGCAGCCCAGTCCCGTTGCTGCCTGCGCTGACGCCCTCGCCTGCGTCCCACGTGCAGTTGATGCTCGAGGCGACCCTTCCGCTCGAGGCGATTCTCGAGGCGATTCCTGAGGCGATTCCCGAGGCGATTCCCGAGGCGATTCTCGAGGCGATTCTCGAGGCGATTCCCGAGGCGATTCCCGAGGCGATTCCGGAGGCGATTCCCAAGGCGATCCCTGCAGTGATCCCCGCGGTGCTGCTGCAGCCGCTCCCGGCGATCCCCGAGGCCCAGCAGAGCTCAGCCCCGGGCTCAGCCCCATCAGCCGCAGCTCCAGCGCGATGTGGTGCGGCGCAGCCGGTGAGCGGGGAGCGGTGGCAGAGGGGGGTGCGGGGAGCCGAGGGGCTCTGGAGGCCGGGGGCACAGAGCTCGGCAGCCTCTAACTGGTGCGTTAGACGGGGGGCAGAGCTACGAGCGAGTTGGGCTTTGGATGGCACGAGCGCTGGGAGTCCCGCTCGTCTGCGAGGGGGGATGTGGCAAAGCGCCGGCTTGGCTGCCTCGGGAGGGCTCTCCTCTGGGCTCTTGCGTAGCTGTCAGACAATATTGATGCGTGCGAGTGCAGGTAAACGAGGATCCAAAATGCAGAGGAGCCAAACGACCGCTCGGCCAGATCGCTACATTCCCAGCCGTCGCGCTCTGAGGATGGAGGTGGCCAAGTTCCTCCTGAGCCAAGAGCAGGACCCTGCCTTGGTGTCACCCACCAAGAAGGTGAGCGTGTTGCTGAGTTGCAGGGACTGCGCTGCTCCCTCCCAAACGCCCTCGCGGCCTTTCCCAGGGAAGCAAACTGTAAGTTGTGTCGCGTGGTTGCGTGAGGCTGACAGCCCCGAGCGCCGCTGCCTCCAGCTCTGCCCTTGAGGAGCCGGGGATGAGGTTGGAGCTGTAGGGCCTGGGAATGGAACGGGGACGCGGGACCCTGAGCGAAGCTGTTCTGTAGGGTCGTGTCCCTGGGAAGAGCCTCTGGCCCTTGTGGGAGCCAAACACAGCTTTGCTCCGTTTTAAAGCCTCATCAGCCCAGGGTACAGAGCTCCTAGGCTGTGAGCCTGTGCCCAGGGACACTGCTGGCGGGAGCTGTTCCAGCACAATGTCTGCGTGGGGAGCCGCTCTGGAACGTGTCTGCTGGGTTCTGAAATCTCTGTAGGAAGCATTTGGTTCCTTGTGGCTGTGGCTTTGTCCGCTGGCCGTGAGACGCTGACCTGGCCGCTCTTCTGTGCTCAGATGTGAGCAGGAGAGCTTGCTGGTGTCTGAGGAAAAAACCCTTGGAGCTGTGTCACGGGTTAGCCCCAGCCCGGCTGATTTCAGCAGCTAAAACCGTGCAGTTGCGCTCCCAAATCCCTCCACTCCCTACCCCTGGAAAGGGGGAAAGGGAAATGAGAGGAAAGAGACTTGTGAGTTGGAAACTAAAACCGCAGCTTTAATTAAAATTACAATAATAATAATAATAACGGTTATTGATCTTATTAGGAGTGGTAATATATATATATACACAAATATCTGAGATCGCGCCCTCGATGACTCAACGTCACCACAGATCCTGCAGAGCAGAATCGAGGGAATGGCTCCACAGCCAGGAGGGAGCTGAGCTCAGGAACTGGAGTCAGGAACACGCGGGTCCAGGGTCGGGGGCAAAGAGAGAGACGAGGTCCTCAGCGGCCGTCACAGAGGAGGGGGCCGACCCTCGTGGTCTTTGGGTTTCAAAGCGAGGGTGACGTAGATGGGATGGAATCCTCCGTTGGTCGCTTTGGGGTCACCTGTCCTGTTCGACCTGCCTTGACAGGCGCGCCAGAAAGCCTGGGCAGTGAGGCTGAACGGCTTCGATGTGGAAGAGGCAAAGATCCTGAGCCTCAGTGGAAAGGCTCCGAGCCCTGCGGCAGGTGAGGGACAGGCTCTGGGTGAGTCGACTCGGCTGGAGAGCCCTGGGCAGGGGAACAGCGGCACAGAGGCTCCGCATTTGGAGGCATCGACCGGCTTCTGGGAGCTGCTGTGCACACCGGGCTCTCCCTAATCCTTAGGTGTCCAGCGGCTGAGGGGCTGTGTGACAGCTCCAGAGAACTGATTTACCAGAGCTGGTTCAGCAGTTCACCCCGGCAGTGCTGTTAGCGCCCTGCATTCCTCTGAGCGTGGCTCTGCTCTCAGGGCTGCATTTTCCCCGGGAGGGATTTCTCCTCGGGTGAGCAGGGCTTAGCTGGGAGGAAACGGGACCTCCGGTTAACAGAAGTGTTTCTCTGCACACAGGCTTTCAGAACAACGTCACAGCGCTCTGCGGGCACGAGGTGATGCCTGGGTGCGGCAGGAGGAAGGGCAGATACATTCCCTGCGCGCCAGAGGGGGTCCTGGATGCCCCAGACATCCGTGATGACTATTGTAAGTGGGCTGCGATGTCGCGTGCTGGGCATTGAGATCGTTGTGTAGCGCAGTGCGGTTCCTAGGCCAGCGTGGTCTGAGGGACTGGAGCTCTGCCTGGGCTGTTTCGGTCTCTTCTGCCCTCGGGCTGGCATGGACCACTTCTGGGGTGAAGCCTTGTAGGAGCAGTGGTCCCGAGTGCTGGGCAGGTGGCTTGGACTGGGGCTGGGGGACACGCATACCTGGTGGAGGTGGAATAGGGTTGGACTCGGTGATCCGGTGGGTCTCTTCCAACCTGGTTATTCTATGATTCTATGATGAGCACCGGTGAAGGGCAGGGCTCTCCAGGGCAGCGCAGGGTGGCCTGCATTGCATTGCTCTTCCAAACTGTAGATCTGAATCTCCTGGACTGGAGCTCTCAAAACCTCCTGGCGCTGGCTCTGGACACCACTGTCTACCTGTGGCACCACGTCTCTGGGGAGATCATCAACCTCATGGAGACGGAGCACGTAGCTGATTACGTTTCGTCTGTGTCGTGGGGTAACGGAGGCAGCTGCCTGGCTGTTGGCTTGAGCAACGGTGAGGTCCAGGTGAGTGCAGGAGTCGAGCTGGAGCTGTTTAGGGGTTGCTGGAGCTGTGGGGCCTTGGGACGAAGGCTTGGCTGGCGCTAGAAGGATGCAACGCGCTCCGACTTGCCTGGTGTGGGCTGGAGATGTCCTCCGGCAGTGAGCAGCTGCGGCAGTGAGGCAGAGCTTGGGTTTGGGGTTCCTGACCCCTGGCGTTCTCCTTCCGTTCTGCGGGCAGGAGATACAAATAGTTCCCTGCTCCCAGAGTGAGCAGGCTGAATGGCAGAGCCTGCGCGCTGCGGTTTGTAGGGCAAAGCAACGGGGCTGGCGTTTCCTGGCCCTCTGGAGAACTTGTTGTTCTGCTTCCCTAGCTGTGGGACGTGGAGCGTCGGAAACGTGTCCGCACGCTGAGCAGCCACGTGTCCCGTGTCGGGTGTCTCAGCTGGAACAGCTACATCCTGTCCAGGTAAAGCAGTGGGTGGGGTTGGAAGGGCGGAGCGGAGCTGGTGCAGATCCTTGTGGATGTGCTCGGCTCACGCCAAGAGCCCGGATCTGCCGGCAGCACCGGTGTGAAACCCTGCGGCAGGTGCAGCCGTCCTGCCCCAGCGCCAGGATGGCTTTTCCCAGCACTGTGTGCAGCCTGACCCTGTGAGCCTTCTCTCTGCAGCGGGGCTCGCAGCGGCTGCATCCAGCACCACGACGTCAGAGTCGCTCAGCACCAGGTGGCCACGCTTGCTGGTCACACGCGGGAGGTGTGTGGCCTCAAGTGGTCTCCAAACGGCCGCTTCCTCGCCAGTGGTGGTGACGACCACGTGGTGAACATCTGGCCGAGCAGCCAGGGGGGCCGTGGAGGATTTGCTCCAGCGCAGAGCTTCCGTCAGCACCAGGGTGCTGTCAAGGTGAGCGCGGGGCAGCTGTGGGCTCGCGTTTGTGTGCGAGGCAGCCGTGCGGCACTGCCTGCGCGCAGGGTGCTCGTTGCACGCCTCAGGCTGACCCCTCTTCTGGCAGGCTGTGGCGTGGTGTCCGTGGCAGCCCAGCGTTCTGGCCACCGGAGGCGGAGGCGGCGACAAACGCATCCGCCTCTGGAACGTGTCTTCTGGCACCTGCCTGGGCAATATCGATGCCCGCTCCCAGGTGAGACGTGAGCGTCGGCTTGGATGTAAACAGCTTGTGGTGGGACGCCTGAGCGGAGCTGCTGGCTCCTGAGGCCCCGAGGCAGGGCCGAGGAGGGGGCCGTGCTCCTCTCGGGGTGCTGAGCATCGGCACGAGCAGCTCGTCTTCCCTGCATTGCCGCCTCCTGCCAGGTCTGTTCCATCGTGTGGTCAACCACCTACAAGGAGCTCATTTCGGGCCACGGCTCCGCAAAGAATCAGCTGGTGATCTGGAAGTATCCAGCCATGTCCAAGGTCACTGAGCTGCAAGGTAGGCAGGGCCCTTTGCCTGGGGCAGGGAGGGCTGCTGGCGGCTGAAGGAGACGTGATCCTTGGGTGGAGCGGAGCGGTGGCCCGAGCTGGAGCTCGGCTGGTGCGGGCTGCTGAGCAGAGGCGTGTGCTGCTCGAGGGAGGCCCTCCTGGGGGCTGCTGAAGGAACGCTGTTGGTGCAAATGCCCGCCTGGGCTGTGAATTCCTGCTGCTGCAGCCCGGTGCGGGGCCAGCTCTGCGAGCTGCTGGGGTTCCCGGGGCCCACGCAGTAAACGTGAGCGTGGTGGCAGAAGCAGAGGGAGCGGGGCGTGCGCCGAGCGGCCCGTCCCTGAGCGCACACCTCCTCTTCAGGTCACACGGCGAGAGTCTTGAGCATGGCTCTGAGCCCCGATGGCGAAACAGTGGCCTCGGCTGCTGCGGATGAAACGCTGTGACTCTGGCGCTGCTTTGCGGTGGATCCCATCAGGAAGAAGGAGAGAGAGAAGGCAGACATAGTCCAGAGCAGCTTCATTCGCCAGGCCATACGATGAGGGCATGGGGGTGGGGGGGGAGCGGGGAAACCTGGTTTCCCCTGTACATAGTTTCAATGGTTTCCCCTGTACATAGTTTCAATGGTTTCCCCTGTACGTAGTTTAAATGTTAATAAATGTTAATTAAGGTTTTAAAATTAACCAAGTGCTTTCCTTTGTCTTTTTTATGGAGTCTGCTGGAAGAGAAGGCCGTGGCTGATGGGAGCAAGCCCAGCGTGGATGCGGAGGACGAGTCCCGCGGTGTCCCAGCAGGACGGTCTCCAAGCCTGGGTCCCCTGCCTTCCTGCGCGCCGAGGAGGTTGCAGCGCCCTGCGCCCTGCGTGCTGCTCACAGAGACAGCCCTGGGGTGACGGCTGGGACGTCAGCGACTCGGGAGCGATCGCAGGGAAGCGTCTGCCGAACCGCCGAGCCCAGAGGCGTGTGGGAGCTGAGAGACCTCCTGGGAACGGCTGATGGTGTCGCCTGGGGATACCTCGTGATGGACTTGTGGTAAAGGCTCTCTAGAAGGCCCTTAAGGCCTCTGGGGAAGGGCTGCTCGTGTGGGGACCGGTGGGTCCTTTTCTAAGGAATTGAATAACGTGAGCCGGGGGTGGCCAGGGCCTGCGGGCAGCGGCGACACCAGTGCTCCTGATTCAAGGAGCTGAAAACAGCTACGGGAGGAAATGCAGCTGCCTTTCTAGGGGTAAAGGTAACAGGGGAATTACCGAATCAGGACAGCTTTCAGAAGGTAAATAGATGGATGGCCTCCAAATACGCTTTGGGGTTGGTCCGTGCCCGTGGGGCAACGTGGAAAGGAAGAGGAGTGTTAACTGCACGAGGATCCCCCGTCAAGCACCGAGAAGAAATCCTGCAGTTGCGGGAAGACGTCGGACAACGGAGAGAAGCGGCGTTAATGCATCGCAAGGCTCCTCGGGTGGGAAAGTCCCCGATGAAGGTATGTAGTGGACTGGCAGAGCGAGCAGCTCGAGGGCAGCAGGAAAAGGTATCTTGGTATTAATCCCTTCTGTGGAGAGGGATCTGAATATCCGTTGTGGGGGGATGCGAATGCGTTTGAACAATAATCCCGTCCCTCTCAAGTGCCATTTCTAGCGATGCTGATCTGGAACTGGCAAAATCAGTGAGGGCAACAGCAAACGAGAGGGGGTGGATGGTGACCCCTACAAAAGAGGCTGTAGTTTCTCCCTGGTAGTGCTAAAATTCATTGAGAAAAAGCATCAAGAAACTCACTGGGGAGCAGAGGCTGTAATCGATGATTTAAGGGGACAAGTAGTTAGCGTGAGGATGAGCAGGCTTGCTAAATCCATTGTGGGGAGGCCTGAAATCTGTTTGAAAAATAATCCCGTCCCTCTCAAGCGCCCTCCCCTAGGAGTTGCTCGCAGAGGAAATGCCCCCGGTGATCCCTGGCAGAGAGATTTCTCTGAGCTGCCCAGACAGGGCGGATCCCGGGACCTGTGGGGACCAGGAGCCACATTTTGAGGCTGGCCAGAGGCATTGCCCTGCAGCACCGTCAAAGCAAGAGAGGTGACTCAAACCTCCTTGTAGGGAATTTGACCAAGGTTTGGAATTGCCATAGGTCTGTTGTCAGCTAGAGGTCCTCGCTTTCTGGCGGGGATTGTACAAGAGCTGAGCCGAGTCCGAGGAATAAAATGGGCCCTGCACCCGCCCTGGAGCCCCCAGAGTAGTGGGAAGGTGGAAAGGGTGAATCAAACTCTGCAGAGGGAAAAGGGTAAAATTTGTGAGGAGACTTCTTTGTGGTGGCCTCGAGCTCTTGTACTGGCTGTGCTAAGAACAAGGCTACAGCCGAGAGCTGAGACAAAGAGCAGTCTGTATGAATCAGTGTTTGGGAGGCCTTATCAAATGACCCTTTTTCCTCGAGACGTGGTGCTGGAAGGAGAAACAGAGCTAAAATCTTCTCTGCTGTTGTCGGGTAAAAGAGTGAATGACCTGGGGCGGTGCGTAACGTGTCCTGAGCCTCTCGCTTTAGATTCTCCAGGACGCCCCTTCCAGCCCGGAGACTCCGTCGACATCAAGCCGTGGGAGAGCGGAAGTTCCAGAAAGCTGGAAGGGACCCTTTCAGGTGCTGAAAACAACACGCAGCTCCAGGTCGAAGGAATCAACAGGTGGATCCGTTCCATGCGAGTCGAGTCAGCGCCGAGTTGGGAGTGGAGAACCGTCCTTGAGCCCGGGAAGCCTCTCCAGAGAAAACTGCAGAGAAGAACCAGGGACTGACATTTGAAAAGCAAGGAGGTGGGTTTTCGCCCGTGTCTGCGTTTGGTGTATGGATGCAGGCGACTTTCAGAGGTTGTTTCCACAGAGGGTTAAAGGCCAGAACGGGAGGGAACTTTTAGCCAGAGGGGTGGTAAGTAAGTCCTCCTTCTGCATGGGGTCAGGAAATCGGGTAGGAGAAATGTACAGCTCTTGGATAACAGGAGTTCCCACTCCCCTCAGCTCACTTACAAACTCTGCTTTTCTGGGGCTCCTAGAGTGTGCTCTGACAGGCTTCGCCCTGCCGAGGGTCCTTGGCGCAACATTCCTTTGCGCAGACGCCTAAAGCTCCTTCAGCACCGGGCAACTGCTGTTGCTTCCAGGGATGTAGGAAGCTTCTCTGTAGGAATGGAAAATCCCTGTGCCTCTGTTGTGGGTTACCTTAGGGAGTGAAAAATTAACTCCTGGGATTTATCCTCCTTTCTCCCCGCAGAGGGAGCAGTGGCTGTGGCAGAGGTGTTCTGTGCTGGCCAGAAGGAATCGGTTGGTGGCAGTGATCAGCCAGTGACAGGTTGTTTAACTGATGAGGGAATATTTGAACGGCTCTTTTTTTCTTCCCTTAGTAATAATTTTCTGTTAGGTCTTCCCAGAGCGAGTGCTGTAATTGGATTCAAGTGTACGGTCTTCTCCTTCCAGAGATCAAAGGCGCTCCTGTCCCCTCTCTGGATTTAGAAGACCTGAGAAACCTCTTTGGATCAGAGGTATCTGGAGACAGCATGTGGTGTTCTGTGTTGAACCAGACTGAATGAAGATCTGCTTCAAAGCTTGTCCTGAAGGAAGCAGCTATGGGTTGTTTGTGTCAATTCTGACCTCAGCCCCCAAGAAACGCCATGGGATGAGAAGCTCTGGTGATGGATGCGCCTGCAGCCCAGAAGCCAACGGTGTCCTGGGCTGCGTCCAAAGCAGTGGGACCGGCGAGGGAGGGGATTCCAGCCCTCTGCTCCGCTCTGGTGAGACCCCACCTGGAGCCCTGTGTTCAGCTCTGGAATCCCCAACATGCCACTGACACAGACCTGTTAGAGCGAGTCCAGATGATGGATCTGAAAAATCATAGAGAATTCACCCCCAGTCTGGATCTGTGCTTATGGCTTCTGGAGGTCCATGGTGCATCATTGCCTTACACAGATGCCTAGAGCTTCCTTGGACGCAGGGCAACTGCTGTTGCCGAAAGGGATGTAGGAAGCTTCTCTGTTTGCAAGAACTGAAAATCCTTGTGCTTCTGATGCTGGTGACCTTAGCGAGTGGAAAATGAACTGCTGGGATTTACTCTCTTTTGTCCCCACAGAGGGAGCAGTGGCTGTGGCAGAGATGTTCTGTGCAGTGGGACCGGCGAGGGAGGTGACTGCGGCCCTCTGCTCCGCTCTGGTGAGACCCCACCTGGAGCCCTGTGTTCAGCTCTGGAATCCCCAACATGCCAGTGACACAGACCTGTTAGAGCGAGTCTGGACGAGGGCTACAAAGATGATGCGAGGGCTGGAGCAGCTCTGCTGTGAGGACAGGCTGAGAGAGTCGGGGTTGTTCAGCCTGGAGGAGAGAAGGCTCTGGGGAGACCCTAGAGCAGCTTCCAGAACTGAAAGGGGCTCTGGGAAAGCTGGGGAGGTACTCTTTACAGGGGCGTGGAGTGACAGTACAAGGGGGGATGGCTGTAAATTGGAGGGGGGAAGATTTCGATTAGGCAGTAGGAAGAAATTCTTGGTGCTTTGGGTGGTGAGGCCCTGGCCCCGGTTGCCCAGGGAAGTGGTGGGTGTCCCATCCCTGGAGGTGTTCAAGGCCAGGTTGGAAGGGGTTTCGAGCCACGTGATCCAGTGGGAGGTGTCCCTGCCCTCGGCAGGGCGTGGAACTGGATTGTTCTGTGTCGGTGACTTACTGAGTGGAAAATGAACTGCTGGGATTCATCCTCTTTTGTCCCCACAGAGGGAGCAGTGGCTGTGGCAGAGATGTTCTGTGCAGTGGGACCGGCGAGGGAGGTGACTGCGGCCCTCTGCTCCGCTCTGGTGAGACCCCACCTGGAGCCCTGTGTTCAGCTCTGGAATCCCCAACGTGCCAGTGACACAGACCTGTTAGAGCGACTCAGTCTGCTCTCCCAGGCCGAGAGGGAGGCAATATTTGAGGGCACCTCATTTCCCGCCTGTGCCGGCAGGGCTCTCTCCGCCTGGGCACATCCGAGGGATTTGTCCAGTGTGTTTGGCAGAGGCCGAGCAGGGAGGCTGTTACCTTGACTCCGGCTCAGGGCAGAAAGAATTGCTGAGCGTGGTCTGGTTTTGAGAGAAAGTAATTTTGTCTGATTTTGAGATGTGGGACAGGCTCAATATCCAGGAGGTCACTGTAACTGACTTTGTCTCCCTTGTAAGTGAGCGTTCCCTGTTGCACTCCAGAAGATCTGTTTAGGGTCACTGATTTCAGGCTAGGAAAGAAATAACGTTCCAAGTGCCTTCACTGTGAGAGGCTACAGACCTTTTGTGTTTCCAGCCCAGGGCTCTCCTGCTGTCTCCAGGAGTTGTGTGAACACTGCTGACCCAGTGGTCTTGCCCGGAGGGTGTGACAGTGGTTCCTTCGGCTGCACGTTTGTTGTGGGTGAAAGCATTCCCTAGTGTCCTTTCCCAGCTGGATCCACAGTGTGGGTCAGTGTGGAGAAGGAGAAAGAATGGCGATTAAAACTTCTTCCCTTAGTCCTTCCGTGCGTCCTGTCTCTTTGACATCAAAGCGGGAGGGGAGATGAACTTTCTTATGGATGTGATGCCTTGGGCATGTTTTAACTCCATGGAATTTTTAATGCATTTGCTTTGTTGTTTAGTTTTCCTTTCAGAAACGTGTTTCCAAGGAAGTCTCTCAGGAGTCAAGGCTTGGCCAGTTCCAGGGATCGAGACAAAGCAAACATTAAAGAACAGCAGTGCCCGAGTACATTCTTGGTGTCCTTTCCTAGTAGCATTGCACTCCTCGTCCCCTGCTGTTACTCCTTACCTCCTCCCCCTACAGCTCCGTGGGGTCTCAGCATCTCCGCTGCTCTTCACACACACAGAATCACACACAGAATCACCAGGTTTTATAACCAGCTGGGGAAGGGGCTGGAGAAGAGGTCTTAGGAGGAGCAGCTGAGAGAGCTGGGGTTGTTTAGCCTGGAGAAGAGGAGGCTGAGGGGAGACCTCATTGCTCTCTCCAACTACCTGAAAGGAGGTTGTAGAGAGGAGGGTGCTGGCCTCTTCTCCCAAGTGACGGGGGACAGGACGAGAGGGAATGGCCTCAAGCTCCGCCAGGGGAGATTTAGGCTGGACATTAGGAAAAAATTCTTCACAGAAAGGGTCATTGGGTGACGGAAGAAAATATGGGACAACACGCAGTGATCAATATGATCCAAGTGAAGCCATTTAATCGAAGTTCCCAACACATTTTATACCCTACTTGCTGAAGCAAGCCATTGTTTTACAAGCTGATTTGACAATTCTCCATTTGCAACAAGTAATCATTAGTTACGATACATTATTATGTTTTCCCATGAGAAATAGCTGTGTGAGCATTTCAGTCTACAAATTGATAGACTACAAAGTAACAAGTCAAGGACTACCGAGGAAAGCTTCCCCTGAGAAATGAGAGGCGTCTAGGGTAGAACGACTCTCTATTGTTGCAAAGAGAAACCTTGAAGGGAGTGTGTCATTTACAGCAGCTGCTGCTTCTGCAAAGTTAGCTTTAATTCCGGTGCAAAAGCTGTGAGGCCTTATGCTAAGGTGCCTTTGTTTCATTTAGCATAAGCTGCTCAGTGCTGGGGGTGCTCATTAAACGTCCTCTGGTTCGTAACCATCCATCAATTGGGCACTGGAACAGGCTGCCCAGGGAGGGGGTTGAGTCCCCTTCCCTGGAGGGGTTTAAGGCGCGGGTGGATGAGGTGCTAAGGGACATGGTTTAGTGTTTGATAGGAATGGTTGGACTCGATGATCCAGTGGGTCTCTTCCAACCTGGTTATTCTATGATTCTATGATTCTATGACTGGTACGTGAGGATGCCCCTGGAGCTCAGATGCTCGTGTGAGCAGAGAGACGCGAAGGGGGGGATTTTTTCCACTTCCCAGCCACTTGTGAGGGGCCTGGTTTGCGCGGTGCCCTTGCTGTGAAAAAGCCGGCAAGCACTCGCAGAGAGAGTATTATGGGAGCTCCGAGTGTTGAGGAGGCGACTCCAGGGAGCCGAGGGGCTGGTTAAATACAACGTGAGCCGGATTCCCCCTTGTCAGCTCGGTGGGAGCTGGTTCAATGGATCGCTTCTCACGCTTCGGATGCCCCTCAGCTGAGCTCTTGTCCTGCCGCACCCCCAGCGGAAGCGGGAGCAGCACAGCCTCCCTTCCCTCCAGAGAGCTGATGGACCTTGCAGGGAAGTGCCAAGCCATGAAGGCTGCCCCTTCCTCCTCTTCCCTTTCCTCTCAGCTCAGAACTAGGGACAAAATCCTTGGTTACCTGTGTGCGTTTGTGTGTGAGTGAAATCTCACGCCCGGGGCTGCACACGGGACCCAGCTTGTTCCCCTGTCCCAGGAGAACCTGCCTGTACACTGAGCCCCTTCCCGTTTCCAGGCTCACCCTGCGCCGTCCTCCTGCCTGTTTGGTTTGAGGACGGGGACGTTTATGTCTGTCCTTGCTGCGGAGGTGATGGATTGAAAGACCAGGCTCTAGGGTGTCAAGGTGCATCTGGCCCTGTGAAGGGGAAGGGATGACACCCATGTTCCCTCAGCCACTGCTCCTTACGCTCTATATTTTTCCCTTTCCAAAAAACCAGAGGCTTCTGGAACCATGCGCAACCCGCTTCACGTCACACGCCTGGGCTGCCTTCCCTCCTGCATCCAGACCAGGACCCGCTGGTGGCTGCCAGTAGCCCAGCTCCACTCCGATTGACCAGAGGCGGCGTGGGCCCCGTTTCTGGGACAGCTCTCAGGAATTGCCTCTCCTGCTCTGGACAACAGGGGAGGGTTTCGCATGCAAAACTGCAAAGGAACATACGTGGGCTTTAATTAAGAGGCTGCTTCTGTGATGGGAAAAGGCATTAGAAGCCACTGGCCCTAAGAGGGAGCAAAGCCCTCCCGTCTCCTGTGTAGCTGTGCCTGCTTGGAGGGCACCAGCATGTGAGCTTCGGTTCCGCACGAGGAAGGGGAGTGACGCAGCTGGAGGGATCTCAGTAACCACCTTACCAGGCCCTCTGGCTTTGCCAGGAAGGAGACGCCCACGTCGGAAAACGATGGCTCTCTCATACTGCCGCACTACCTGCAGGGGAAACAAAAGCTGGATGCGCTGCAAAGGGAGGGTTTCAGCAGGTGTGAGCTGCCGGAGTTACCTGTCCCTGTGTCCCTTTACCCCCGCAGAGGACCTGACACAGAACTGCTGGCTGGCCTTGTGTGTGAGCAGAGAAGGAGCAGCCACGAGACACCCAGGATTTGGGAGAGCAGCCCATGTTAGAGGGGCCTGGGCTTTCCCAGGATGAGGCCAGCGTTCTGCTTCCTCAGAGCCTGGCCAAACTCAAACATCCTGAGCTAAAATTTTGCGTGCTGGTTGTTTGCCTCCGAGGGAACCGTGTGTGCATGTGCTCACCCCTGTGAGATCCGAGGGATGACACTGACACCCTTGTTGAGGGCAAGATTCACGTGAAATTTCCCCAGAAGTGGGAACCAAAATATGCCTACTCGTAGCCACGCTAGAAATGTGAGAAAAGGGGGAAAAGAGGGCAAATCCATCGGTACCTGAGAGACCAAACTCTCTTAACATTTTACATTCAAAACCTATTTACCTGCTGCTGAAGTGCCACTCTCTCTGGGCTGGGTGTGCTGAAGGCGATGTTTGAAAGTGAACAGACCTGCAAGCTGTTCAGCAAAAGAGAAACCCAAGCCCTTGCCTGCTGATAATTCAGCAGGAGTATTTGAGAGGTAGCGGAAGATCCCTGTGCAGCCCTTTGTTGCAGCAATGTGCGAGGAAGGAAAGTCAAAATTAACGATGGGTTGAAGAAGTGTAAATAGAACCTTAGACCCAGAAAAAGCTTTATGCTCACGTCCAAAACGTGCCGAACCAGTGAGTTACGTCCACATCAGACACCGACTACTAAGCCTGGGGAGGCCCCATGACCATTCTCACCTTCATGCAGAACCAGACAGAAACGGGGAAGGTCATTATGATGAACAGGAAAGACAAGATGGTCAGAAGCCACTCACAGATGCCCAGACCTGGAGACTTTACTCCTAGGGAGAAATACAAAAGGACCGTGTTAGCAGAGGCCAGCTCCCAAAATACCGACAGCCTGACAAGCGCCCGGGCCCGTCAGCTTCAGTGTTGGCCTTTGCCTAAACCCGGCGCGTGTGAACCATTTGCTCTCCCTGGAGCTGGCTCAGGTGAGCAGGAGCTGCCAGGATGCACCGACAGGTTTCGTCCCCGCTTTACTGCCAGAAATGGAGCCGTGCTTCCCCGTGGGGCCTCGACTAGAGAGCAGCCTTCAGACTGAAGACCTGCAGGCACCAAGCGGTGTCCAAGGGTTTGGAAGGAGCAATTTGTTGGCTGACCTGGGAGCCCAGAAGTTCGTCGGGAGAGGTGAGCTAAGGGCAAAGAGAAAGATGGCGAATAGGAAGTTGATTTCAACGTGCACAGCCTGAAGCGCCCTTCCCTGTCAGAGGATCTCAGGCCCTTTGGAACAGGAGTTCAGTCGCATCCCAGCTCCCTGATGCGGTGGGACCGAGCCGCTGGTGCTACTGAAATCTCCCTGCGCCCTCCAGCGGTCACACCGAGGCGTGGGGGCTGACTGGGGTGCTCGGGTCAAAATGACCTTCCCCATCTCCCCAAAGCCAGGACGGGTCGTCTTGACCTGGCTGACCTTTGTTGTGAGGGAAAACCTGCAGGTATGGCCTGGAAATAGATTCCTTCTGGGGTACCTAGACCCAGAGGGCGGACCAGCAGTGAAGTTAGCGTCCCTGCACGTCTCCCACTTAGATCTTCTCGAGCTCTTCCCTTCTTGCCCCTTTGCCTTTGGAGCTCTCTGCAGAGCCAGCAGGTCTGGAGGGAGGTTCACATGCCAAGAACCTGCGTGATCACTCTAGCTCTACAGCACCAGGAGGCTGTGAGGCTGGCTGGGGTCTCCCGTGTCTCACCCCAAGGAAAACTGTGTCTGTGCCAGGCGGGTGCGATGGCACTCACCGTGCGGAGTTATTCTGTGGCCGTACAGGGTCAAAGAGCCCACAGCTTTCCAGCCCTTCCCCTTCCATAATCCATACCTCCCTCTTGCTGCTCACTGTCCAGCAATGCCATTGCCTCCGTTTCATTCTTTGAGGATTTACACTATTCTTTGCCTAAAACTAGTATATATACCCACTGCTTTTGTAAAGCGTGAGGCCTTTTTCTAGAAGGGCATCCAACTCAGCGCCGAATTCTAAACCAAAAATGTTATTGCCTTTGCCTCAAAGACTTGATCCTTTTCAAGGTTTTACCAGTGAATGAGTGTTTCCCACTTGGGACACAGGGGGGACTCCCCATGCCTGGGATTAGGGATGCAGGGAGCTGTGTGAGGGGGACAGGGGGGACTCCCCATGCCTGGGATTAGGGATGCAGGGAGCTGTGTGAGGGGCAAGGGGGCACGTGGAGCCCAGCGGGGAAGCACAGCTGGTGCTTTTTGGCCCTCGGGCTCTGCCTTTCCCCCCTCAGAAGGGGGGCTCAGGTGCCACTGACCCGCAGGGGCTGCTCCAACAGGGGAAAATTCCCGCCTCCTCCTCCCCCACCCCGCCATTTTCCCGCCAGGAGGCGGCGGCTCCGCCCTCGCGGAGGAGGAGGAGAAGGAGGGAATTAGGGGCCCAGGGAGCTCTGGGGTGAGTAGGGGAGCGCTTGGGGGTACAGGGAAGGTTCTTCATGGTCTGTGAGGGGCGAGGGTGCATCCGCCTTCCTGGAATTAAGGATGCATGGAGTTCTGTGGGGGGCAAGGGAGCACGTAGGACAGAGCAAGGAGACCCCACGCCTGGGATTAAGGGCAGGGGGGTCTCTCTGAGGGGCAGAGAATCCCCATGCCCGGGTTTAGGGGTGCAGGGAGCTCTGTGAGGGGCAAGGGAGCGCATGGGGCTGGAATTAGGGATGCAGGGAGCTGTGTGAGGGGGACAGGGGGGACTCCCCATGCCTGGGATTAGGGATGCAGGGAGCTCTGCGAGGGGCAAGGGGGCACGTAGGACAGAGCAAGGAGACCCCACGCCTGGAAGAAGGAGGTGAGGTCGCTGCTTATTACCGATAAAGAGGGTTTAACCCCAGCACAGCTGGAGAGGGGAGTACATGGCCATGATGGGCAAACCTCTCCCTCTACGTGACCTGGGCTTCCAATCCACCTTGGAGCTGGTGGCAAAAATGCCTGACGTTGTCAGAATCTGTCCTCAGGAGAAAGGCACGTTTATCCTCAAAGGTGAGGTTTTATTTCCGTAAAAGTGGAGGAGTTGTTTGGAACCTCGTACTGGTATGAAGCGATGCTCTAAAACTAGGAGGTGCAGAATGAATTGCCAGAGCTGTAGGTCATGTATCTCTGTCACTCTTTTTCTCATATAGCTCTGTTTAATTTTTTTGCCGTTAATGTTTTTTACTGTGTCTTAATCTGCCTTTTTGTACTTTTCTCCTCCTTCCTCCTGGAAAATAACAGAGGCTTCCAGTTCTTTTTGTACATTTTGCACTCTGCTCTTGGTTTAGAAACTGCAGTAACGTTTCTATAGGAAGTTCAGTCCGTATCAAAGAACTTTTATCATTTTCCCAACAAAACTTGCAGCAGATGAGTTTCCTTTTGTGATCCTGTATCCAAGAATTGGACCCGCCTTTCTGCTTGGATCTGGATTTCTAGGGATGAGGGTGCAGGTTGGTTCTTGGCTGTTTCATCTGGTTCATTTCAGTTCACAAAGGGAGAGTAAAAGTTACCCTGTTGGAAATGCGATCTAGCGTGATTGGTTTTGAAAGACACGCCTGCTTCTGAAGAGGGTGGGGAGAATAGGAAAGAGGAGGACCTTTGCTTGTATAAAGCTTTCAGTAGTTTGCTGTCTTGGTAATCGAATAATTTCTTTCTTTCTTTCTTTGGTAGCCATTGCAGATGAGACCACCAAAGGTATTGCAAAACTGGTTGCCAGGCAGGAGGAAAGTGTTAAGTCACGAAAGAATGATGCTGTGAAGGCACGTGCTGCTTTTCCCTCTAGGAACACAAAGTGTCTCCCTCGCAGCCAGCGACTGGGAAGGCTGAGCTGCAGGATCTGCTGAGTTCCTCACCACTTCTGCTCAGGAACTTTGAGAGGGCCTATCGCAGACGCTTTGGCCGGCCGTTCCAGTATAGGCGATATGGATTTGTCTCTGTATTTCAAGTCCTTGAAAGTGTGTCCGATATCATTGTTGTTGAGCAGACAAAAGCAGGTTCCTTGCTGACCCTGAGGAAGTAGCTGGAAGGTGAGACAGCGAAGGAAGAGGTGCCGCACGGTGGGGCGCACAAAGAGGTGCCAGAAGGTGAGGGAGGGTATTATTTAACTGAAAGTATGTAGCTGCCAAGCAGCTGTGTTTCAAGTGATGTTGCTGCCTTTCCAGTAGCTGTCGTAGTCCTGGTTTCCCTAGGCTTTAGCGCAGAAGGGCTGCGAGGTACTGTAGAAGCAGCTGTTACAAGGGTGTTGTTGTGGTAGCAGAGAGCTTAACTGGAAGTTTTCTACGGTTTGCCACTGTTTTTCAGTGCGAGGTGAAAGAAGGGATGTTAAGCCCCTTTCTGAATGCGTGTATAGGACTGGAATTTCTAGTAATTCCAGGCAACAGGTAATAAAACTAGAAGGATCTCTGGCACGTCGGCTCCGCAGGCTGGTAAAGCCTTCCAGATGCGCTTTTTGAGGCTGAAGCACTAATCTGAAAGGCATAGCTATACTGCTTCTCTGAAGAAGAGCCTGTAGATATCCTCAGCGTTCCCCTAACAACTATGAGAGAAAGCAGAGGATTGCATAAGGTTCCTGCCAAATGCCTGACTTTTCTTAGCATCATTCTAGGAATTTATTTAGCCCCTGTCATGCTTGCAAGAGCAAGTGTGTTTTATTTTGCTTGAATTTATTAGTACGGCGAAGGATGCCTCTCAAGCAAATCCCCGTGACTGTGGGTGCTACAAGAGATGAGGAAAATGGCACTAGTACTTGTACGCTTTCATGGCCAGGTGTATTCTCCTTCTGCTTAATATGTAAATAAAGAATAACAACTAAACTCTCTTTACAGCTGCACCTGCAATTGAGATGCCTCCTTTGGAACCCATCCGTGATGCCAAGTGGTTTCACCTGCCGGCAGAAGAGAAGTCAGAGCCGGTGGAAGGACAAGCACTAGATATGAGTGATGTCCTCAAACAAGTAAGTGGCAGGATGAGTGATCTGTAGCTTTGTCATGTCTTCGTCCAGGGGGTGATAATTTTTTTCACTGCTTTTGTTTTTGCTTGGTTTGTATTGTTGATGCACTGTTGCTTCCAAAAAAAAATTGTACCTAGTTTAGATGAGGCTGGAGGTGACCAGAGTCATACTGACCTGATATATAACTCTATGTGCCCTCCAGCCTAGGTCTTTTTCTTGTCTCTTTCTGGTCTTGAGATCTCTGTTGGAGATCGTCCAAAGCCAGTAAAGCATAATCTTGTTCCCCAATAAGAGTGGAGACAATTCTTTTTGTGTTCTTAATAGCCTTCTTCTGAGAGTAGCTGTGTGGCATTTCCCCTGCTGCAGTAGCATGGGTTTAAGTGTCTAGCAGCTACGTGGCAGAGCTGAGGAATGGTCCTTGGAGACCTCAGTGCTGTCGTTGCCACTCTGCTCTTTGGTTGGACTTGAAAGTTTTGTTGCTGTTGTTGTGGTTTAGCAATGTATTTTTAGAAAGGGATGGAGAAGTACAGAGGCTCTGACCTGCCAGACCTGCTTGGGAGAATTTCTTTGTGCCCCCTCTATTTTTTTTTCCTCTTTTGAGCATCTTTAGGCCTTTGTTTTCTCAGGAAAGTTCTCCTGCTGCGAATTATTTCCTCTGCCAAGCTCATCTGGTGGTTCTACACAACTGTACAGTTGGAGTACCTAGACAGGGAAAGGGTTGCAGGGATTCTTTCTGAATTTGGTGTGCTGTTCACTTAATGAACTTGAAAGCTTAGGGCTACGAGTCGGACTTTCTGCGGTGTTTCAAGAAACATACCCTTTAGAAAACTTTGGCAGGCTCTTCTGATAAGACCTTGTCGTCTGGTGGGATGAAGTCCGTGGGGAATTTCCCTAGATCAAACAAAGTCTGCTTGTGGGAAGGGTAGAAAAGGGAGAGAGATGGTCCACGTAGCCCCATTTTTTTCTTGTTATGTGTCGCAAAGGGAATCTGTTTAAAGATTCTAGCAGGGCGAGTCTTGGAACGTGTTTGTACAACTCGTGTTTGCCGTGAAGCACCAGTTTTGCTGGTTTGTTTTAAAAGTGCCCTAGAGAGGAGGAAAGTGAGCTGGAATGTGTTTGGGTAGGCAGTGAACCAAGATTTCAAGATGCTGCAAAGTCGAGGGGAAAGATGCGACCTGATTCCTGGCCTGCTGTAAGGTATGGAAGTATCTGGTGATGAGACGCCAATAGCGGAAGCGTTGTAAGGGACAAATGAGGGACAAGGGCCGAGTCAATCTGCTCGGCCCCGAGAAGGGTCAAATATCTAGAGCTGCTGCTCTTGGCAGCTTTTTCTTGCCGTGCCGAGCAGAAGGAAAGTTGTCATCCACACCACTCTTGGCAGCTGCCGCTCTGGCTTAAGGCAAGGAGTTAGCCAGTCTTACGAGCCGTGCCTCTTCTAGGGCTAGTTTTACAGTGTGTTCGGTTGTTTACCTTTTTCTTATAATTTTCTTGCTATTTTGTGAAGGTGTTTTTTAAGCAGACATTTCTACGTCTTTCAAAGAAGTGTCTGTTGTCTCTGCCAACGTGTGAACTACGTGATAAACATCACGTGTGCCCGTAACAGTCTGACACGAGGAGCTTTCATGGAGCAAACCTGTCCCTTGGCAATATCACTGTTGACTGGCACTTCTGGGAGGAAATCCATGAAATGTAAGGGGATTTTAGAGGTGCTGCTGCTGCTCAGGCAAGAATTCCCTCAGGTACTCTTTAACTCAAAAATGTTAACTGCCTGGTTAACTCAATGTTTTAGTCAAAGTTTTTAACAAAAAGAATTCAAGGGTGTTCTTCCTCGCTCAGTCTGCAGGAGAGACTCTAATCTGCTTTTTTAAAAAACGGTTCGAAGGGCTAGTATTGTCTCTCGGTTGACTGTAGCCGTGTAAGCAGTGGGGTGTGCTGGAAGACAAATTTCCTGTAAGTTGTCTGGTGTGTGATGCAGTGGTAACTCGTAGCATATTCGCAATGAGTAAAACTGGAATAGCTTTGACTTCTGGACGCTGGAGGAGTGCTGTTTGTTGGCACAAACCGAATCTCTGGAGGCAGTGAAAGTAGCTGATGTCTGATTAAGGTTTCCATGCACGCTGGTTCAAGTGGAATAAAGTTTACAGCAGCTAAAGAATGATGCAAAATTGCAAGCTGTGCCAAGAACTGATGTACAAATTTGCCTAGAATGAGAAAAGAATAGGATTTGTAGCGTTTGTATGTTTTTATCTTTTGGGAAATAGCTCTGGTGTGTGTGAGATGCATTTGTGCCTTCTGTGTCTTGAATTGTTTTCAGCTAGTTTTTCTACTTCAGTCATGTGCTCTTTCATGGGGACAGAAGATAGAAACAGCATCTTTGGGGTAAAATCCAACAAGCAGGTGGGTTTTTTTGGTGTGAGTTTTTGATTTTTTTTTTTTCTCTTTATCAGTAGCCATTCAATATCTTTGTCTAAATACATAACGTGTCATCGGTTCCTCTTCTTTATTCCTTGAAGGAATATGAGGAAGGTATTTTTGTTGCACCCCTCTTTACACTGGAGGGAGGAAAGAGAGAAGGAAGGTGGAGGGTGTGAAAATAGGTGTTAGGATCCCAGGGACAGTTTTAATCCGAGTTTGCGCTATTTGTTGGGATTCTCTGATCTTCAGTAATTCATGGGTTCCCAGGAAAGCAGAACTACTTTTTTACCTTAATGCAGAGGCCAGTTATGTGTGTTCAGGGCGTAGCAAGACTTCTGAGCGCTACTTTCCTCTTGTCCCTTTGTAGTGTCAAGATTTAGATTTGAAGCTGTCAATCTTCAATCTGGCAACGACTCCAGAAATTCCCCCTGATGCTGTTCAGGACAGAAGCCTTTGCAGTTTCCCACCATTGGAGCGCTTGTGTTTGGTGGGAGTCTTTGTGGAATGTATAATCTCTCCTAGCCGGTTCTACATGCAAGCGTGCCACGCAGAAACATCCGATAAACTCCAGGATATGATGTTTGAGATGAGGTGAGGACGTGCTATGCTGATTCTGTGCTATTACCTGGGTATTTGCACTGAGGGAACAGGGCACCCGGCTGTTTGTTACCGTCACTACAGGCTTGACTTCTGGATGTGGAGATGCCAGTGCCGTACTAAATCACATAATCATAATGCTTCCCCATTCCTTTTATCTAGCAAGCAGTAAGTATCGCTAATAGTTTGGCTGTGTCCTAGACGGCCTTAAACTTTAAAAGCCTGGAAAAGTTGTGGAAAGGAACTTGAGGGTTCTGTATTGTTGACATTGCTATTGCTGATGTGCTTGGTTAAGGCTTTTACTTCCATCTCCAGCACTTACCAAAAGCAGCAGGTAATAAGCGTTAGTCATATCTATATTTGAAAGCAAAACCCCATCAGTGGGTTTGTCTGTCAGGTACGTTGTGCGTTTGGGACTCTTCCACTACGCTGCAGTTGCTGTTAGTCGTGTGCCAAAGTAAATACTGGATGTCCGTGGGGCAACCGTGTGATCGCAGGCTGCAGACAGGTACTGTGTGTGTAAGCCAGGACTCCGGAACCTGGCTCGTAAGAAGCCCTGTGCCAAGTCAGGGTAATGTTAAAAGTGAACGACTAGAATGGCTGTATTTAGTCGCTGATTAGCGCCCATTAGTTAACTTTTTGTTGGACCCCAAGAATACCATTTAAATGTTAAAAGTTTAGGTTTGTGTATTTATTGTCACTTGGTTTAAGTAGAACAGAAACATAAACTATCTATTAGAACAACTCCTGAAAATCGGTCTCGTGGAGGCTTTGAGAAATGAGGATTCTTCTGAACCCTGAAGTGTATTTCTGTTTATCCATCTCCTGCGCCCTACCAAGCACAGTTTTTCATTGTGATCTCTGGCAGACACTGTTACTTGAGTAAACTTGTTTCTGATCGTTCTGTCATGCCTGAGTCTTCAGTACGTCCTGGACAGCTTTGCTGTGTAACGGTCTCAAAATGGTGGTACCGCGTTATCATCCACCGCGTGATCAATGACCAAGAAGCAGAGGTGTTCTACGCAGATTACGGAAACCTGGGAATCGTCCGAAGGTTTGCCTGGAAATGGTTCTCAGGATTAGCTGTTCCATCGCCTTCCCAGGGATGAGGGTGAGGCTGCTGGGCCTGTCACTCTCCAGGAAGACGTCCCACCACGCGGGTTTCCTAGAAAGTGTCTATTTGGATTTTTTTTCCCCGTAGCAGTGCCTTGCAGGTACTTCCTTGCTTACATGTTAATGCGTGAGGTGACGTTAAGAACAAGATCTGCGGTGCAGATCACTCCAAGCCCTTTGCTTATCATCGCTGTGGGCTAAACCCTTTCCTCTTCCTTTATTCACTCTTGCCCCTTTCTGTCCCTTTCGAGCAAGCTCCCTAATCCTCTTCCCTGAGTTTTGTGAATGGAGGTAAACATCTCTTGAACAGACATCCTCCCAGTTGGGAGCATTTGTGGTGTCAGAGGTACTCGTTCTCCTCTGTAATTCAGTACCTTCCCCATATTTGCTTCTGCCCTCTCATTTGCCTCTATTCATGCCTGGCCATAGGCATTCTGTGTTTCAAAAGTGATTTTTCTCTGTCCATAACTTTCTTATCAAAAGAGGTTATGAGGAGAGGATGCTTGGGCAAGGGAAGGCGTAAGGGACCAGTTGTTATTGCTATTTCTGCTGTGCCCCTTCTCTGGCTACGGAGTGTTTTCCAAAGCTGCTGTCGGGCTTTATTCGTAAGCACAAAATGCGATATGTGCCTCTCTATTCCTAAGCTGATCTTAAAACCCAGAAGAGGAGGAAGTTCTGGCATTTGTCATCTCTTCCTGTGTGACGCAGCCACTAAGGACGATATCTACTTCCACGCTGTCTTGAGCAGTAGGGGATGTGCTGACATCTGTGGGAAGAACGTTCCTTCCCAGGTCAGGAGGGAGGCGTGTGCTTCTGACAGGAAAGGCAGGGAAAGGATTGGTTGGGTGCCTGTAGTGGAGAGATCTTTACCTTGAAGCAAGTAGTTTTGTGAAGAGCAAAACCGGTATTCCCTGCTTCCCTGCAATTTACTGTTTTGGGGCTGTATCCCACGGTGTCTATGGTGACGGCTTTCTTTTTGGTTAAGGTGGAATTCGATGATACAGCAGAGATGTTCTGGTTTAGCAGAACAAACTCTTTTCATCCTGACTTCTAAGAGTGGATTAGAAGGTTTCGGTACGGATTTTTAAAGTGGATTAGCTTGTTAATATTGCCGAAAAGGAAAATAGATGTTCTGAACATGAGGCCAAGCTGGGATGGAATTGAGGAGTTGTATTTGTAACTTTTCTAAACATTGTTAAATCCGGTAGGTTTTGTTAGTCATAAGTTGAGGCCTCCGAGTCATCCAGACCATGAGAGCAAGTCCATTAGATGTTACTGTCTGGCTTCAAGTAGCGCTGCATAGAATCGTAGAATTGCCACGTTGGATGGTAGAGTCCAACCATTCCTATCTGCCGCTAAACCGTGTCCCTGAGCGCCTTGTCTGCCTGTCTTTTAAACACCTCCAGGGACAGTGACTCAACCACCTCCCTGGGCAGCCTCTACCAGTGCCCGATGACCCTTTCTGTGAAATTTTTTTTGTCTGATATCCAGTCTGATATCCATTTTTTCTGCTAGCCAGTGGCACGGGCAGTTGAGTGAGGAACAGGGTAGTTAAATAAATAATTTTGGCCTTTCCTGCTCTAGGCCCCGGAGATTGGTTGTGCCGTTAAACTGAATTATAGATATGGTCTTGGCTTACAAAGTCTCTTTCTTTGCCAGTGACGTGTATAGTGCTGGACGGTGTAACCAGGGTAGATTGCATGTTGTGCCTTGAGCAGAGATTGAAGCTGTGAGCCAGCACAGAGAGCATTTATGATTTAGGCCCATCAGTGTTGCCTGAATGTCTCAGCTCCGTTTCAGCAAGAAGTCTGTGGATACGAAAACCTTTAGAAAGGTGCTGCAACAGTTTTGTATCTCAGCAGAAAGTCAGGCTTTGCAGCCCGGAGTGCTTGTATCTGTTGTTTCGTTTAGTAGATGCAGAATGCGTATTTTGGCAGGATTAAATCCAATAATTGTCTTTTTGCGTGTGCGTGTTCCATTTAGCGGGTAGGGGGCTATTGCTGGGTGATTTTATTGCTGGAGGGAGTTGATTTTCTTAGTAAGACAATTTCTCCAAGAATTCAGAGCTCACTTGTGGGTGGTGTGCTTCTTTGTAAAACCCATTAGAATTCTTTTTATTCTTTATGGTGGTGACAACTTACTTTTCTTGACTCAGCTTTTGGGGTTTTATTTGTTCGTAGGGATTTGAGGAAGTGAATCCTTCAGCCTTGTATCTTGAGCCCAGCAGAAAGCAGGAGAATGCTGAACCCGTGGAGCCACACCTTCGCTCGCAGCAGGAATCTTTGAACGTAAATAGTGACATAGCAAGCTCGAAGCTGGATGAGGATGAACTGTGGGAACAGGTGAGAGTTTGGCTGCGGTGTGACTATCGTTCAGTGGAATTGGCTCCAGGGATCAGTAGATGTGTTGGCTTAGTCCTATGCAGTGTCTTGTGGAGTGGTTTTTTTTCCTTTGCTTTTATAAAAAGCAAGCAGAACCGTGACGTAACAACAATTACACGTGGACCATAAATACGTCCGTCGCTGCTTGACCTCTGATCCCTTTGCAGACTTCAGGGAGTCTGTGCTCAGTGAGTTCTCCAACCTTCCATACGCACCATCGTTTTTGAGTTAGAGGGAGAATGGACTCCAAGAACTCAGACCAGTACCAGATCCCTGAGATGAGTTTGACTTAGCAGTTTTCTAGTTTGCACCCCAGGAGCCAAGAGGTGGTGTGGTCTCCTCTAGTGTCTCTGGGGTTTGGCAAAGGATGTGTAATAACTCGGAGTGTCATTTACGTGTGGGAAAGGAGCAGAAGAACTAGTGATGTCTTGTTTGCCTTAAGGGTCTTGCTCATTTTAAACTTCTCCGAAAGGAATCCATTTGCAGTCTTGGTTGTTACAGGGGTTAAAGTTGTACACGACTGGAGTTTTTTTTAAAAGTTAACTCTAAAAGCGACCGATACCCAGGTCTGGATACTGCTGTACGCCTTTGATTTCAGAGCAGGTTGAAGAGAGGAGCCCTTTGCTATTATTTAATGGATGAAAAAGAATGATGAACAGAGGGGTTAAGCAGGGAGTAAAATCCAGGTCTTGGGTGCAGTCTAGCACGGTACCGTTAGAAACACCAGGGGTATTGTTTTACAGGTCACTCTCTCTACTTTTGTGTGATTTAAATTGTAGTTTTTTCATGACACATTTTACTACTGACGCCAAGTAACTGTCAGCTGTTGAAGTGTTCAGCAGTGGGCCGGCTCCAGGGCTGTTTTTCTGACATTCCTCTGAAACGTAAAAACGTAAGAGTTACTGTAGTGTCGGTAACTTGTAAAGCGGTCATTTTAGCCAGGTTTTATTTTAGCCAACTGTGTGTCTGGGCTAGGGAAACTATAAGCTGCACGTGTTGGATATTGGTGGGCTTGCACTGTCAATACATCATCTGAACTGAAGGTCCCAAACATCGTCTTTATGTGGGAGAAATGAATGTGACCGAGACTCTGCAAATCGGAGTTTATTGTGATTTTTATGGTAAAATCTGGTTAAGTGCAGCAAGATCCATGTGTGTAAATGTCAGACAGAGCTGGCAATTTGGAGACTAGAGGAATGTTAAGTGCCTTCAGGTTTTCTTCTGTTTTGAAGGGTCTTAGAATCCTTTTCCAGGAACAGTAATCCTCTCTTTTCTGCTATTCTGTTTAGTTGCTCGAAACGATTCCTCTCCTCCTCGGTGCATCACCGATGTCACCATCAGTATCAACTCTAATAATTGCTCAAAGTGTTTAGAACTGGGATGAAATATGTCTGACTCTTGGTACTGCTCGGCTAGCGTTTTCTGGGAACTCCTCTTTGGCAGTGGGGAACTCCCTTTGTGTTGTCCAATCTTAGATTTGCCTTGTCAGGATTAACTCGACCCCCTCCTCTGCCCTTAAGTGCAAAATGGCTGGACGCTGAGTTGTCTCAGCTGTGCTGTGTGAAGGCACTTCTCCATGGTGAAATTCCTCAGAAGGCAGCAAGCAATAACCAGAAAAGATTGCTCAGATAAAACTGTCCTTTCCAGGTGGTAAGTTTTCCTGTGGAGTACAGAAATGAAAGTGGGAGTCAGTAGCTTTCCTTGCTTTGTCCGTCTCCTTGGCAGTGGCACCTCTCTGCTGAGGAGGAGTTAGAGGGGGATGTGTGGCCAGCTTTGGATGAAGCCAGTGTCCAAAGCACAACGGACCGAGACCCTGAACCTGCACAGGAGGATACAAAAGAAAGTCCTCCAGAGCTCATCGCAGAGGCTAAGGTGAGAGCCCTGAGCAGAGCTATTGCAGTTGAGGAGGGTTATTCTTGGTTTTAGGTTGTGTGAATTGCTTTGACCTGTGGTTTTTGTTTTGTTTTTTTTAAAGCGTCTGGCATGGCCTCGGGGCTGTGTTTTCCTCCTTGCTGTTGTTTCTGGGTGCTCGACTAGTGCTCTGCTGGTGCATTGAGGTGTGGTGGGAAGCAGACTACTCTTCTTTCTCTTTCATGCACAGTCCTGAGGGTTACTGGGAGTCATTGTGGGGTTTTCCTGGATCACTCAGAGGTCCCCCCTGGGTTAGGGGGATGGGTTTGAGAGGGTGGCATTTTGGGCTGTGCTTTGAGGCATTGTGTGGCACCAGTAACACAACTTTACTGCTTAAATAGTGGTTAATGATAATGGTAATGAGTCTGGCCGGGCCTGCAGCATGGCCTTTGGCCTGCGCTCTCCTTTGGGTTCAGCAGGGAGCCGGTGTCACTCAGGGTTTGTCGAGTCACAGAAGGTGTTATAGAGCTGGAAATGGGAGTGTGCCTGCAAGGTTTTGGATATCCGCAGCTCCTTACCCATCTGGAGATTGAGAGTGACTGAGACAAAGCGCTTTGTAGAAGGACGAGGGGGAAGTTGGCTCTCAGATAGTCTAAAGCAGAGCTGGAAGAACTGGTGGCGCTGGGAGATGTTACCTGAAGGGGATGGAGGGAAAGCAAGCTGGAAAGGGACCTTGAGAGAAGGAGAGAGGAGGGAAAACCTCTCCTAGGAAGCGTGGGGAGAAAGTACAATGAGGTGAGATGAGAAGTAGGCAGATGAGCAGATAGCAATAGGGTCCTTGTGAGCTGACTTAAGTACTTCCCCACAAGTATTAAACGGCGAGTTCCAAAGCATAGGGATTTGCTAACTGGAGCAGAGAAGGCCTGGCTACTCCCTGCTCCTCACGACACTCTCTAGGGTACCTGCTCTCATCTGCCTCTTGTGTGCTAACAGACATTTTTAGCGTCCACCCTTGCACCCTGTCTGTTTCTGCTTTGCTGTGGAGCGGCAGTGATGCTGCCTGTCCCAGTGAGGATAGCATGGGTGGCAAGAGGAGGTGATAGTCATCTTTTACATCTGTTTGGTTCTTTTTTTTTTTTTTAAACTCTTGTCCTAGCAGTTTTTATTTTTACTGCATGTCAGGTGGGGATTTTACAGTGGGCTGGTGGGTATCGAGCAGAGTCCGGTTGGTTAATTGGATTCACCTCTCACCCAAGTTATTCTGTATGGGTGTCCTATCAGCGCAGAATTTCTGCTGCCCAGCCGTGTAGCTCTCCGTGCTGCTTCAGGAGCACCTTGTGGTCCCCTGGGGAGGCCAGTTTATGTTGTTTAAATCCTTTTTTTTTTTGTGAAAACAATTGTTTTGTTGTGGGCTAATCCTCTGAACACACTTCCACCAAAGCGTGAAGCAGCTTTGAATGGCGATTCACCCCTTGTGAGGATGGATGGCTCTCTTCTGCTGCCTTGACAACAGAAGAAGCCTAGAGAGCAAGTACCGGATTTTTGAACAGCCGTAGTTGGGCAAGGGGAATAGTTGCTTGTCTGTTGTTTCGCTATTTTTCTCGTCCGGGCTGCGTTAACAAATACAAACATTGGCTGTATTACCTGTCTGTGGCCGAAAGGTGGGTAATCGTCCCTGGAACTTGCTTAATTTGAGCAGAAATGCAGAGCGACGGCCTCTGACTGTGTTCCCGCTCCCTTGCAGAAACTCCCTCTGCTGCCATAATTTGTTCTGCGTGGGGCTGCCGAGAGGTGAGCCGGCTGTTCGCTCTTTGCTAAGACGTGGTGATTTGTATCTTGTGCTAATGTGTCCCTCTTTCCAGCTTGCTGTGCAGGAGAGCTGCCCTTTGGCCAAAGTTGTTAGTAATTACTGGTGTTTTGTTTTTAAATTATCCAGTTGCTCTCCTTCCAATTGAGAGCGGATACAGACCAGGGCAGTCGATGAAGCGAATGTACTAATCGTGCCTTCTCATGAGTTTTTGATATACCTTTGCAGACACTTCCCTCTCTTGAAGAGTCCTCAATACCAGTTGTCTTCTTCAAGTCGGTGGAAGACATTTATACCTACTCCAGGCAACCAAGAGGAATGAGCCAAGATGACCCTGATCGGACAGAAAGATTTCCCAACGAGGCCCAACGTCTTGCTCTGCATCCCGCTGTTCTACTTATGGCAGCGCCATTTCTGCTGGACGACCATAACAGTACGAATAGATTTGTCAGTAAACTTTGAACACAGCAGAAAACTGAGCAGCCTGTAACTGTGCTGCGACTCTTGCAGTCGCTGTTGGGCATCTTGGGACTAGTGCTGCTGTTTTGCTAGAACAGGTGGAAACGTTGGTGTTCCTGTGGGGTGGAGATACGACGATAGTAAATAACCAGGTGCAATGCATCGGTTTGGTCTTTCGTGGGAACAAGTGCATTGAGGGTTATTTCTCTGATTTTTGCTGTCTTTTCTAGACTTCAGGCTGTTTTTGTGCAGAAGTCTGTTTCTCCATGCTAGCCCGTGTTCATTTCATACTGAATCTCTCACTGCCAGAGGTAAGGGACAAAAGCAGTTTTTTAACTTTGTAAGGTCCCTGTGTGGGTGTTCGTCTTCCAAATGATGAAAGGATCCACCAACCTGTATGAGCTTTGCCCATTTTACAAGGCCAGTTGACTTGCCAAAGGCGGCGCCTGTTCTTTGTGCCTCGGAACGGATCTGTCTGCGCTCTCTGTGGAGTGGAGGCCCGGTTCTCTGGGCAGGAGCTACTCAATTCACATGTGACTTCCCCCCTCGGGGAAACGGATGGGAAATCAGATGTGAATTGAGTAGCAGCACTGGGAGGAGAGGGAGAGAGGCTCTCAGATTATACTGCGTTGGGCTCACCGAAGAGATGTGCAGTAGAAAGCCCTCTCGCCGTGACCCGGTAAGGTCTAGGCAAAAGGGACATCAGTCTAAAGTGGAGCTCTGAGAGTTGCCATTGTTGATGCCGTCTTTCTTTTCTGTGTTCCTCCTTATGCAGGGAAAGAGGAAGTGAGGAACAGACTTGCCCAGAAGTGCCGAGGTTGGCCTGTGCGGTGCCAGCGGGCTGTGTGACCAAGCGCCGTCTCTGAAACTGCTTGTCCCTCCTGTCACGCTAGCTGCCTTGTTCCCAGCTGCTCGCTTAGCCACTTGCGGTTCCTACTTGCAGTGGTTCCCCAGCCTGAGAAAGAACTTGAGAAGAGGGGAAGAAGGCTGAGCAACTGCCAAGGAAGGCTGCCTGGAGTAGCAAAAGCCACCGGTATGACCACGCTGTTATTTTCTTTGTTCAGAAGTGTTTAATGTTTCAGGAAAACAGTTTGATTTGGTACTGATTTATTGCTCTTGGTTGTTGTTCTGAAGCACTGCGTTAGAGTGTGACGTTGTGCTATATATCTTCTAAGTTTAGGAGAGGGAAGTGGACTACCTATCCCTCACTCCCTCAGCGCACAAGCAGTTTTGACGTTGTGTGGGGAAATGGTTTTTTGATTTTTGACTTCATGGATGCTCCACACGCTCCTTGCTCTTAGGAGAGGTGGTTGTATCCCAGCTGTGGCCTCAGTCCGTGGTGATGCTGAGAACTTGCCAAAGGAAATCTCCTTCCCCGAGAGAAGGATGCTCTGAATTGTTGATGGATCGGGATGCCACACCTACGAAGCATCGGGAATCCCGTGGTACAGATATTGAATGAGATCTATAAAGAATCCAGTAAGAGAAGGCTTGAAGCTTGACATTGGCCTTGTTTACGTAGCTCTTTGCCTGTGGCAAGAAATCCTCTTGGGCCTGAGTTTATTAATGCAGAGAAAAGTTGTGGGAAGAGATGCGCCCTGGCTGCGAATGCTGACATTCAGCTGCTTTGCTGCTGCCTGGACTGTTCTTCAGGGCTTCAGGGGCCGCTCTGCCCACCCCGAAATGTGCCAGAGGTGTGTTTTGCTGCTGAGCCCCAAGAAAGGCTCAAGGTGGGATTTAACACGAACGCTGAAACAGTTAAAAGCCCAGCATAAGAAGTTTATTGATGGTCTGAGACGATCTTTAAAGCTGTCTTTCAACCCAAACTCTTTCAGGATGTTGTGACTATTTTGTTTTGATTTCAGCATTTGGGGGTGGATTTGGATGTGTGAAAGGGCTAAAAAAAAAAAAAGGCAGAGAGAATCTGGGGCTTCTTGGGAGGGGAAGCTAGTGAAGGAGATGGGAGCAGAGAGGTGGGGAGCTATGGCTTGAGCAGGCAGGGGCTGTACAACCCTGTGGGGAGGTTTCTGGCTTCAGACTGGGGGCTTGTCTCACACGTTTGTCGTCCAGCGAAGGGAGCGGATGAAAGGGAGCTGAGCTTGCTCGGAGCACCGGGCGATGGGGTGTTTGTCCCAACAGCACCCTTTCTGCTGCAGCACGTGGGACCTGGGGCTGGGCTGGGGTGTCCGAAGGAGACCCGCGTGTCCTCCCCTGCTTGTCCCCACTGCTGCCGTGTCCCTGCTGGGCTCCACAGCTCGGCTCCCTGCAGCATAGAACTCTTCTTCTGTGGGGGATGAGGAGCTGCAAAGACTGCTGGGTGGGCAGCAGCCCTGTTCCCAGCTGGGGTTGCCTCCATCCCCGTGCCCTGCCTGGGATGGAGTGGGTCCTGCAGCTGCCTGGAAGTGTTGCTGGGGGCTTTTGGGGACGGCTTCCGCTGCGGCTCAGCATGGGATGTCCCGGGAAATTGGGAACGGGGAGATTCTGTCAGGGTCTGGAAGACAGGGTGCGTGGACACCAGGGGCTTCTATGTGCAGCAAGGGAGCAGCCAGCAAGTATTAAGCAGCGTCGGGACATTGCCTGTGACTTGGGAGCACCCTAACCTGCCAGTCTGGGAGGGAGGAAGCATATTCTGGGCTGTTAGCACTGCACATCACTCTTCTTGCACACTCCTGGGTACCTGTTGGAGGCGGGCGCAGGGCTCTGCTGTGCTCCCATGTACCTTTGCTGGTGCTTCGCTTGTCAGGATAGCATGTTTTCCTACAAGCTTTTGCCATTCACGTGTCTGCGAGTGCTTGAATAGTTTTCCACGCCCTTTTAATCAAGAGAAAAGGTGCATCTCAGAGCATCTCAGCTCACATTTCTCATGCCTGGCAGGTCCCTGTTTGTACATTTGTTCCTTAAGGCACTGGAACAAGAGAAAGGTGCCTCAGGGGACTGTAAAGTGACTGTGACCCCTCTGGAGATGAAACCCCCTCTGGGACCCCCAGGACCCCTCTAGGACCCCTCTTGGGTCCTGGGGGGGTCATAGAAGTATCCTGGGGTGTTCTAGAGGAGTCTTAGGGGTCCCTAGAGGAGTCCTGGAGGTCTTTACATGGATTCTGGGGGTCACTAGAGGGGTCCTGGTTGTCCCTTGAGGGGTCCAGCTGGGATCTAGAGGGGATCTGGGGGTTCTTCGAGGGATTCGGGGGCCCTGGTGAGCCCTAGAGGGGTTCTGGGGTCCCTAAAGAAATTCTGCAGGTCCCTAGAGGGGCCCTGGGGGGGTCTTAGAAGGATCCTAGGGGATTCTAGAGGGGTCTTGGGGAATCCCTAGAGGGTTCCTGGGGGTCCTTAAAGGGGTTCTGGGGGTCCCTAGAGGGGTGCTGGTTGTCCCTGGAGTGGTCCTGTGAGGATCTCGAGGGGACTTGGGGCTTCTTAGAAGGATTTAGTGAGTCCTGGGAGTCCCTAGATTGGTCCTGGAGGGTCTAGAGAGATCCTGTGGGTCCCTAGAGGGGCCTTGGGGCCTCTTAGAGGGATTCAGGGTATCCTGCGGGGGCCTAGAGGGCTTCTGGGTGTCTGTAAAGGGGTTCTGGGGGTTCTAGAGGGATGCTCGGGGGTTCTAGAGGAGTCCTGGGGTCCCTAGAGGGGCCTTTGGGGGTTCTTCGAGGGATTCGGGGAGTTCTGGGGAGCCCTAGAGGGTTCTGCAGGGCTCTCGAGGGGTTTTGAGGAGTCTTAGAGTTATTCGGGGTGTCCTGGGGACCCCTAGAGTCGTCACGAGGATTCTAGAGGGGTCCTGTGCATCCTTAGATGGTTTCTAGGGGTCCTTAAAGGAGTTCTGGGGGTCCTCGAGGGGTCCTGGGGAGAGTGAGATGATGCAGGGAGATGGTTAAGAAAAGGTTTAATAAGAGGACACACAGGACCCCTCTAGAGCCCCCAGGACCCCTCTATGACCCCCAAAACCCCTATAGGGAAGCCGAGGACCCCTCTAGGGACCCCCTAGGCTCCCTCTAGGACCCCTTCGAGCCCCTCTAGGAACCCCTAGAATGCCTGTAGGGATCCCAGGACCCCTCTGGAGTCCCCCAGGACCCCGTTAGGACCTCCTAGAACACCCCGGGGACCCAGAACCCCTCTAGGGCTCAACAGAACCCCTTTAGGGAACTCCAGGCCGCCTCTCGAGCTCCCCTGCAACAAGGTGGGGATCAAAGGGGAAAAGAGCGCCCCCCCAGCTCAGTGCCGCCGCCGTGTGGCCGCATCGCGGTACTGCAGGAAGGGCTGCAAGAGGGTTTTTTTTTCTTTCTAAGTTTAGGATAGAACCACCTAGAAGTTTCTAGACCCAAACAGCACATGCGCGTTACGCCTTAAAATCGCTTTATAAGGAGGTGTGGAAAGGGATTTTCCCACTGCGCATGCGACCTCCAAATCGGGCGAAGCAGTGACCGCGTGGACTGCCAGGGCCTCAGACGCTTCTTGGTATTTTTCTTTAAAAATGTTGGTGTTAGTCCCCATCGTTTATACCCTTAGCGTTATAGCATTGATTCTCGTGTTTTGCCTTTGTATACGTGTATTTTTTCCTCATGAATGTCCGCAATGTAAACTATTGTGTTGTCGTGCTGACTCGTCGGAGGCATCAGAGGCGGGCCCGGAGGCACCGACGGTCAACGAATCGGAGGTTTAAAACTGTTTTATAAGATGTTGAAGCTTTGTCGAGTTGATTGGTTTTAGGATAAGATGTTACGGTTTTGTAGGCTTAAGTAGTTTTTAAGATAAGACTTGTGGGTTTGTAAGATGTTTATATTTGTTAAGGTTGTAATATTTGTTAAGGATATTGTCAAGAAGATGCTTGTGATTGTAAAATTTGCTGGACGTTTTGTTTGTTGTTGTATTGCGCATTCTTCTGGCCTTTTTCTCTCTCTGTCCTTCTGTCTTTCACACCGCCGTGAAGCCAGCGATGTTGAGCCACGGGGCGGTGTAAGGGGCCGTAACCGTTGAACTGCTTTGGCTCAACATCGCTGCCAACCCCCCCACGATCTCGTAAGGGATCTTTATTGCAATGAAGAGCCGATCTCGTGAGCGCTGCCAAACTGTCCCCAACGGAAAAACCATGACATCCACCCGAAGTGCGCTTATCAAGTTGAACAGCAGCGCACGACAATGCCTTCCTGGACCACGACGTCTACCCGAAGCGCGCTTACCGAGTGGCACCTGGGCATTCCTGAAAATGGTTGGACTATTCGGGGAAACCGTGGACTGGGGCGATAAATGGGGGAGCCTCTGGCTTCTTCGTTGCTCGGTGGGCTCGGGGTGCTCGACTTCGTCATTGCTCGGCGGGCTCAGGGTGCTTGACTTCCCCATTGCTCGGCAGGCTCGGGGTGCTGGACTCCTTCATTGCTTGCTTCTTCGTTGCTGGTGGACTCGACCTCGTGTGTGTTGCTGTGTGTGCCTTCGCCGGGCTTCCTGGAGCTTGGAACATCATCATCACCCCGTGGCTGTGTCTTCATCATCACCTGCACCGAGACCGATCCAACGGGACATCGCTGGATTCGTGGTGGTGGTAATTAGCCGCATCTCTACCGTCTTCTTGCTTAGGGGTTCTAACTTTTCCTTTCTTTTCCTCTCTGTCCTGTCGCTGTTGTCAGTTGTTAAAATAAAGCTCACAAGATTGTACGGCATCTGACCTCGTTTGTGCCTTAATCTTGGTCTCTTGGGATCGTTTAAGAACCCTCCCTGATATTGGATCGGGACGCATCTCCGAGTGTCTTGTCTGCTCCTTAAACCTTTTCTCTCTCCTTCTCTTCCTGTATCTTTCCCACCACCGATCACACTTTCTATTACCCATGATATACACAGACAACAAGAAAAGTGCCTGCAGAACTAACCGCACAAGAAATTTGGGATAAAATCTTTTCTTAACGATCTCCCTGCGTAATCTCACTCTGTCTTGCGTGTCCGTGAAGGGTAAGGACTATGATCCAACTCCCGGGCTCTGGCGTGGATGGACTGGGCGAGGTCTAGAGCCCCCCAGGACCCCTTTAGGACTCCTCAGGACCCCTCTAGGGGCCCCGTAGGGCCTCTCCACGACCTCCAGGGCCCCTAGCGACCCCTAGGACCCCTATAGAGCCCTCTAGGGCCCCCACGGGGTCCCCCAGAATCCCTCACGAGCCCCGAAGGACCCCTCCTGGGACAACCAGGACCCCTCTAGAGACACCCAGGATCCCTCTAAAGCCACCAGCACCCACAGGACATCTAAACAGCCACCCAGGACCCATTTAGTGATGTCAAGGACCCCTCTAGGGGCCACCAGGACGCCTCTAGCACCTCCAGGACCCCTTTACAGACCCCCAAGATGCCTCTCGACTCTCCAGGATGACTCTAGGACTCCCCGGGACCCCCCGAATCATTCTAAGACCTCCCTAGAGCCTTATGGGACCCCGCTAGCACCATGCACCGCTAGAACCCCTAGGGGCCCCCAGAACTCCTTTAAGGACGCCTAGAAATCATCTAGGGACGCATAGGACCCCTCCAGAACCCCCGTGATGACTCTAGGGGTCCCCAGAACCGCCCAAATAACTCTAAGGGTCCTCGAGACCCCTCTAGAGCCCCTCTAGGGACCCCAGGACTCCTCTAGAACCCCCAGAAGCCCTCTAGGCCCCCGCAGGATACCCTAAATCCCTCTAAGAAGCCCCAGGGCCCCTCTAGGGATCCACAGGATCTCTCTAGACCCTCCAGGACCAATCTAAGGACTCCCAGGACCCCCTGAATCCTTCTAAGAAGCCCCAAGTCCCCTCGAGATCCTCACAGGACCACTCCAGGGACAACCAGCACCCCTCTAGGGACCCCCAGAACCCCTTTAAGGACCCCCAGGAACCCTCTAGGGATTCCCCAAGACCCCTCTAGAATCCCCTAGGATCCTTCTAAGACCCCCCCCCCAGGGCCCCTCTAGGAACCTGCAGGATTTCTTTAGGGATCCCAGAACCCCTCTAGGGCCCCCCAGGGCCCCCCTGAATCCCTCTAAGAACCCCCAAATCCCCTCTAGATCCCAGCAGGACCCCTCAAGGGACAACCAAGACCCATGTAGTGACCCCCAGAAGCCATGTAAAGATCCCCAGGACCCCTCTAGGGACCCCCAAGACTCCTCTAGAACACCCCAGGATACTTCTATGACCCTCCCCGGACCCTAGAGGGGTCCTGGGGTGGGGGGGAGTTGTGTCTCCAGAGGGGTCCTGGCCTTCCCTATAAGGATCCTGGGGTCCCTACACGGGTTATGGGGGGTCCTAGAGAGGCCCTGGTGGGGGGCGGGCCTAGAGGATTCCTGGGCTTCCCTGTGGGCTTTTGGGGGTCCTGAAGAGGTCCTGGGGGGCCCCAGAGGGATCCTGGTGTCCCTCGAGGGATTTGGGGGATCCTAGAGAGGACCTGAGGAGTTGCTAGAGGGGTTCTGGGGTCTCTAGAGGGTTCTGAGGGGTCATAGAGAGGGCTTGGGCAGCTCCAGAGGGCTCCTGGGATTCCCTATAGGGGTCTTTGCATCCTTAGAGTGCTTCTGGGGAGACATAGAGAGGGCTTGGGCAGCTCCAGGGGAGTTCTGGGCTTCACTCTAGGTGTTTTGGGGGTCCTAGAGGGGTCCTGGAGTCCCTAGAGGGGGTCCTGTAAACCCCACCAGCACCTTGACCCCCCAGGACTCTCTTCCCCCTCCAGCCCCCCAGTTCCCCCCAACACCCTTAGGGCTTCGCCCTAGCCCCGCCCCCAGGCCGCGCCGCAGCCAATGGGAGGGGCCCGTCCCCGCCGCAGCCAATGGGAGGGGCCCGTCCCCGCCCCAGCCAATGGGAGGGGCCCGTCCCCGCCCCAGCCAATGGGAGGGGCCCGTCCCCGCCCCAGCCAATCGGAGCCGCGTCCGCGCGGGTCCAACCGCCGTCGGGGGCTGCGGGAGCCCCAACCGCATCGCGGAGGTTCGGGCGGCAGCGGGTCCGGGGGAGGCAGCGAGCGGCGGGTCCGGGGGAGGCGGGGAGGGGCGGGGAGAGGGGGAGAGAGGGAGGGGAGGGAAGGGGAGAGAGAGGAGAAGGGGCAGGGGGGGAGAATGGGGGGAGAGGGGGGAGGAGGAAAGGGGAGTGGCCTCACGTGCCTCCCAGGACCCATCTAGGACCCCCAGGACCCCTCTAGGGACCCCCCAGGACCTCTCCACGACCCCCAGGATCCCTCTGGAGCCCCCCAGGCCCCATCTAGGACCCCCCCCGGCCCCGTCTCGGGACCCCCAGGACCCCTCTAGGGACCACTAGGATGCCTCTATGTCCTTCAGGACCCCTCTAGAGCCCCCCAGGACCCCGCTAGGACTCCTCAGGACCCCTCTAGGAACCCCCTGAAGGACCTCTCCACCACCTCCAGGGCCCCCCTAGGGACCCCTAGGAGCCCCCTAGAGCCTCGGGACCCATTTAGTGATGCCAAGGACCCCTCTAGGGACCCACAGAACCCCTATAGAACCCCAAAAACCCCTGCAGGACCCCCCAGGACCCGTCTAGGGTTCCCGCCTGGGGGAATTGGGGTGGGAAAAAGGGAGAAGGAGCAGCTTGTGGAAGAGACTCTTGCAGCCCTTCCTGCAGTACCGCGATGCGGCCACACGGCGGCGGCACTGAGCTGGGGGGGCGCTCTTTTCCCCTTTGATCCCCACCTTGTTGCAGGGGAGCTCGAGAGGCGGCCTGGAGTTCCCTAAAGGGGTTCTGTTGAGCCCTAGAGGGGTTCTGGGTCCCCGGGGTGTTCTAGGAGGTCCTAACGGGGTCCTGGGGGACTCCAGAGGGGTCCTGGGGTCCCTAGAGGGGTTCTGGGGTGTCCTATGGGTGTCTTGCGGGGGTGCCTAGAGGATTCCTGAGGTTCCCTCTAGGGGTTTGGGGGTCCCAAAGGGGTCCTGGGGGTCTCCAGAGGGGTTCTGCTGTTCCTAGAGGGATTCGTGGGGTCCTAGAGGGATCCTGGGGGGTTCCTAAAGGGATTCTGGGGGGTCCTAGAGGAGCTGTGGAGAGGGAAAGAAAGGGAGAGGAGGAGGGAAGAGAGGGAGAGCAGGGTGGGAGGGAGAGAGGGGAGAGGGAGAGGAGGGATGGGAGAGAGAGAGAAAGAGGGGAGAGGGAAGGGGCAGGAGAAGGGGGGCAGAGGGAGAGGCCGGGCCAGAGGAGGCCTCAGTGCTGAGGGTGCTGAGGATCAGCCCAGGGCCCTGGCAGCCAGGCTGCAGCCCAGTCCCGTTGCTGCCTGCGCTGACGCCCTCGCCTGCGTCCCACGTGCAGTTGATGCTCGAGGCGACCCTTCCGCTCGAGGCGATTCCCGAAGCGATTCCCGAGGCGATTTCTGAGGCGATTCCCGAGGCGATTCCCAAGGCGATCCCTGCAGTGATCCCCGCGGTGCTGCTGCAGCCGCTCCCGGCGATCCCCGAGGCCCAGCAGAGCTCAGCCCCGGGCTCAGCCCCATCAGCCGCAGCTCCAGCGCGATGTGGTGCGGCGCAGCCGGTGAGCGGGGAGCGGTGGCAGAGGGGGGTGCGGGGAGCCGAGGGGCTCTGGAGGCCGGGGGCACAGAGCTCGGCAGCCTCTAACTGGTGCGTTAGACGGGGGGCAGAGCTACGAGCGAGTTGGGCTTTGGATGGCACGAGCGCTGGGAGTCCCGCTCGTCTGCGAGGGGGGATGTGGCAAAGCGCCGGCTTGGCTGCCTCGGGAGGGCTCTCCTCTGGGCTCTTGCGTAGCTGTCAGACAATATTGATGCGTGCGAGTGCAGGTAAACGAGGATCCAAAATGCAGAGGAGCCAAACGACCGCTCGGCCAGATCGCTACATTCCCAGCCGTCGCGCTCTGAGGATGGAGGTGGCCAAGTTCCTCCTGAGCCAAGAGCAGGACCCTGCCTTGGTGTCACCCACCAAGAAGGTGAGCGTGTTGCTGAGTTGCAGGGACTGCGCTGCTCCCTCCCAAACGCCCTCGCGGCCTTTCCCAGGGAAGCAAACTGTAAGTTGTGTCGCGTGGTTGCGTGAGGCTGACAGCCCCGAGCGCCGCTGCCTCCAGCTCTGCCCTTGAGGAGCCGGGGATGAGGTTGGAGCTGTAGGGCCTGGGAATGGAACGGGGACGCGGGACCCTGAGCGAAGCTGTTCTGTAGGGTCGTGTCCCTGGGAAGAGCCTCTGGCCCTTGTGGGAGCCAAACACAGCTTTGCTCCGTTTTAAAGCCTCATCGGCCCAGGGTACAGAGCTCCTAGGCTGTGAGCCTGTGCCCAGGGACACTGCTGGCGGGAGCTGTTCCAGCACAATGTCTGCGTGGGGAGCCGCTCTGGAACGTGTCTGCTGGGTTCTGAAATCTCTGTAGGAAGCATTTGGTTCCTTGTGGCCGTGGCTTTGTCCGCTGGCCGTGAGACGCTGACCTGGCCGCTCTTCTGTGCTCAGATGTGAGCAGGAGAGCTTGCTGGTGTCTGAGGAAAAAACCCTTGGAGCTGTGTCACGGGTTAGCCCCAGCCCGGCTGATTTCAGCAGCTAAAACCGTGCAGTTGCGCTCCCAAATCCCTCCACTCCCCACACCCCTGGAAAGGGGGAAAGGGAAATGAGAGGAAAGAGACTTGTGAGTTGGAAACTAAAACCGCAGCTTTAATTAAAATTACAATAATAATAATAATAACGGTTATTGATCTTATTAGGAGTGGTAATATATATATACACAAATATCTGAGATCGCGCCCTCGATGACTCAACGTCACCACAGATCCTGCAGAGCAGAATCGAGGGAATGGCTCCACAGCCAGGAGGGAGCTGAGCTCAGGAACTGGAGTCAGGAACACGCGGGTCCAGGGTCGGGGGCAAACAGAGAGACGAGGTCCTCAGCGGCCGTCACAGAGGAGGGGGCCGACCCTCGTGGTCTTTGGGTTTCAAAGCGAGGGTGACGTAGATGGGATGGAATACTCCGTTGGTCGCTTTGGGGTCACCTGTCCTGTTCGACCTGCCTTGACAGGCGCGCCAGAAAGCCTGGGCAGTGAGGCTGAACGGCTTCGATGTGGAAGAGGCAAAGATCCTGAGCCTCAGTGGAAAGGCTCCGAGCCCTGCGGCAGGTGAGGGACAGGCTCTGGGTGAGTCGACTCGGCTGGAGAGCCCTGGGCAGGGGAACAGCGGCACAGAGGCTCCGCATTTGGAGGCATCGACCGGCTTCTGGGAGCTGCTGTGCACACCGGGCTCTCCCTAATCCTTAGGTGTCCAGCGGCTGAGGGGCTGTGTGACAGCTCCAGAGAACTGATTTACCAAAGCTGGTTCAGCAGTTCACCCCGGCAGTGCTGTTAGCGCCCTGCATTCCTCTGAGCGTGGCTCTGCTCTCAGGGCTGCATTTTCCCCGGGAGGGATTTCTCCTCGGGTGAGCAGGGCTTAGCTGGGAGGAAACGGGACCTCCGGTTAACAGAAGTGTTTCTCTGCACACAGGCTTTCAGAACAACGTCACAGCGCTCTGCGGGCACGAGGTGATGCCTGGGTGCGGCAGGAGGAAGGGCAGATACATTCCCTGCGCGCCAGAGGGGGTCCTGGATGCCCCAGACATCCGTGATGACTATTGTAAGTGGGCTGCGATGTCGCGTGCTGGGCATTGAGATCGTTGTGTAGCGCAGTGCGGTTCCTAGGCCAGCGTGGTCTGAGGGACTGGAGCTCTGCCTGGGCTGTTTCGGTCTCTTCTGCCCTCGGGCTGGCATGGACCACTTCTGGGGTGAAGCCTTGTAGGAGCAGTGGTCCCGAGTGCTGGGCAGGTGGCTTGGACTGGGGCTGGGGGACACGCATACCTGGTGGAGGTGGAATAGGGTTGGACTCGGTGATCCGGTGGGTCTCTTCCAACCTGGTTATTCTATGATTCTATGATGAGCACCGGTGAAGGGCAGGGCTCTCCAGGGCAGCGCAGGGTGGCCTGCATTGCATTGCTCTTCCAAACTGTAGATCTGAATCTCCTGGACTGGAGCTCTCAAAACCTCCTGGCGCTGGCTCTGGACACCACTGTCTACCTGTGGCACCACGTCTCTGGGGAGATCATCAACCTCATGGAGACGGAGCACGTAGCTGATTACGTTTCGTCTGTGTCGTGGGGTAACGGAGGCAGCTGCCTGGCTGTTGGCTTGAGCAACGGTGAGGTCCAGGTGAGTGCAGGAGTCGAGCTGGAGCTGTTTAGGGGTTGCTGGAGCTGTGGGGCCTTGGGACGAAGGCTTGGCTGGCGCTAGAAGGATGCAACGCGCTCCGACTTGCCTGGTGTGGGCTGGAGATGTCCTCCGGCAGTGAGCAGCTGCGGCAGTGAGGCAGAGCTTGGGTTTGGGGTTCCTGACCCCTGGCGTTCTCCTTCCGTTCTGCGGGCAGGAGATACAAATAGTTCCCTGCTCCCAGAGTGAGCAGGCTGAATGGCAGAGCCTGCGCGCTGCGGTTTGTAGGGCGAAGCAACGGGGCTGGCGTTTCCTGGCCCTCTGGAGAACTTGTTGTTCTGCTTCCCTAGCTGTGGGACGTGGAGCGTCGGAAACGTGTCCGCACGCTGAGCAGCCACGTGTCCCGTGTCGGGTGTCTCAGCTGGAACAGCTACATCCTGTCCAGGTAAAGCAGTGGGTGGGGTTGGAAGGGCGGAGCGGAGCTGGTGCAGATCCTTGTGGATGTGCTCGGCTCACGCCAAGAGCCCGGATCTGCCGGCAGCACCGGTGTGAAACCCTGCGGCAGGTGCAGCCGTCCTGCCCCAGCGCCAGGATGGCTTTTCCCAGCACTGTGTGCAGCCTGACCCTGTGAGCCTTCTCTCTGCAGCGGGGCTCGCAGCGGCTGCATCCAGCACCACGACGTCAGAGTCGCTCAGCACCAGGTGGCCACGCTTGCTGGTCACACGCGGGAGGTGTGTGGCCTCAAGTGGTCTCCAAACGGCCGCTTCCTCGCCAGTGGTGGTGACGACCACGTGGTGAACATCTGGCCGAGCAGCCAGGGGGGCCGTGGAGGATTTGCTCCAGCGCAGAGCTTCCGTCAGCACCAGGGTGCTGTCAAGGTGAGCGCGGGGCAGCTGTGGGCTCGCGTTTGTGTGCGAGGCAGCCGTGCGGCACTGCCTGCGCGCAGGGTGCTCGTTGCACGCCTCAGGCTGACCCCTCTTCTGGCAGGCTGTGGCGTGGTGTCCGTGGCAGCCCAGCGTTCTGGCCACCGGAGGCGGAGGCGGCGACAAACGCATCCGCCTCTGGAACGTGTCTTCTGGCACCTGCCTGGGCAATATCGATGCCCGCTCCCAGGTGAGACGTGAGCGTCGGCTTGGATGTAAACAGCTTGTGGTGGGACGCCTGAGCGGAGCTGCTGGCTCCTGAGGCCCCGAGGCAGGGCCGAGGAGGGGGCCGTGCTCCTCTCGGGGTGCTGAGCATCGGCACGAGCAGCTCGTCTTCCCTGCATTGCCGCCTCCTGCCAGGTCTGTTCCATCGTGTGGTCAACCACCTACAAGGAGCTCATTTCGGGCCACGGCTCCGCAAAGAATCAGCTGGTGATCTGGAAGTATCCAGCCATGTCCAAGGTCACTGAGCTGCAAGGTAGGCAGGGCCCTTTGCCTGGGGCAGGGAGGGCTGCTGGCGGCTGAAGGAGACGTGATCCTTGGGTGGAGCGGAGCGGTGGCCCGAGCTGGAGCTCGGCTGGTGCGGGCTGCTGAGCAGAGGCGTGTGCTGCTCGAGGGAGGCCCTCCTGGGGGCTGCTGAAGGAACGCTGTTGGTGCAAATGCCCGCCTGGGCTGTGAATTCCTGCTGCTGCAGCCCGGTGCGGGGCCAGCTCTGCGAGCTGCTGGGGTTCCCGGGGCCCACGCAGTAAACGTGAGCGTGGTGGCAGAAGCAGAGGGAGCGGGGCGTGCGCCGAGCGGCCCGTCCCTGAGCGCACACCTCCTCTTCAGGTCACACGGCGAGAGTCTTGAGCATGGCTCTGAGCCCCGATGGCGAAACAGTGGCCTCGGCTGCTGCGGATGAAACGCTGCGACTCTGGCGCTGCTTTGCGGTGGATCCCATCAGGAAGAAGGAGAGAGAGAAGGCAGACATAGTCCAGAGCAGCTTCATTCGCCAGGCCATACGATGAGGGCATGGGGGTGGGGGGGGAGCGGGGAAACCTGGTTTCCCCTGTACGTAGTTTCAATGGTTTCCCCTGTACATAGTTTCAATGGTTTCCCCTGTACGTAGTTTAAATGTTAATAAATGTTAATTAAGGTTTTAAAATTAACCAAGTGCTTTCCTTTGTCTTTTTTATGGAGTCTGCTGGAAGAGAAGGCCGTGGCTGATGGGAGCAAGCCCAGCGTGGATGCGGAGGACGAGTCCCGCGGTGTCCCAGCAGGACGGTCTCCAAGCCTGGGTCCCCTGCCTTCCTGCGCGCCGAGGAGGTTGCAGCGCCCTGCGCCCTGCGTGCTGCTCACAGAGACAGCCCTGGGGTGACGGCTGGGACGTCAGCGACTCGGGAGCGATCGCAGGGAAGCGTCTGCCGAACCGCCGAGCCCAGAGGCGTGTGGGAGCTGAGAGACCTCCTGGGAACGGCTGATGGTGTCGCCTGGGGATACCTCGTGATGGACTTGTGGTAAAGGCTCTCTAGAAGGCCCTTAAGGCCTCTGGGGAAGGGCTGCTCGTGTGGGGACCGGTGGGTCCTTTTCTAAGGAATTGAGTAACGTGAGCCGGGGGTGGCCAGGGCCTGCGGGCAGCGGCGACACCAGTGCTCCTGATTCAAGGAGCTGAAAACAGCTACGGGAGGAAATGCAGCTGCCTTTCTAGGGGTAAAGGTAACAGGGGAATTACCGTATCAGGACAGCTTTCAGAAGGTAAATAGATGGATGGCCTCCAAATACGCTTTGGGGTTGGTCCGTGCCCGTGGGGCAACGTGGAAAGGAAGAGGAGTGTTAACTGCACGAGGATCCCCCGTCAAGCACCGAGAAGAAATCCTGCAGTTGCGGGAAGACGTCGGGCAACGGAGAGAAGCGGCGTTAATGCATCGCAAGGCTCCTCGGGTGGGAAAGTCCCCGATGAAGGTATGTAGTGGACTGGCAGAGCGAGCAGCTCGAGGGCAGCAGGAAAAGGTATCTTGGTATTAATCCCTTCTGTGGAGAGGGATCTGAATATCCGTTGTGGGGGGATGCGAATGCGTTTGAACAATAATCCCGTCCCTCTCAAGTGCCATTTCTAGCGATGCTGATCTGGAACTGGCAAAATCAGTGAGGGCAACAGCAAACGAGAGGGGGTGGATGGTGACCCCTACAAAAGAGGCTGTAGTTTCTCCCTGGTAGTGCTAAAATTCATTGAGAAAAAGCATCAAGAAACTCACTGGGGAGCAGAGGCTGTAATCGATGATTTAAGGGGACAAGTAGTTAGCGTGAGGATGAGCAGGCTTGCTAAATCCATTGTGGGGAGGCCTGAAATCTGTTTGAAAAATAATCCCGTCCCTCTCAAGCGCCCTCCCCTAGGAGTTGCTCGCAGAGGAAATGCCCCCGGTGATCCCTGGCAGAGAGATTTCTCTGAGCTGCCCAGACAGGGCGGATCCCGGGACCTGTGGGGACCAGGAGCCACATTTTGAGGCTGGCCAGAGGCATTGCCCTGCAGCACCGTCAAAGCAAGAGAGGTGACTCAAACCTCCTTGTAGGGAATTTGACCAAGGTTTGGAATTGCCATAGGTCTGTTGTCAGCTAGAGGTCCTCGCTTTCTGGCGGGGATTGTACAAGAGCTGAGCCGAGTCCGAGGAATAAAATGGGCCCTGCACCCGCCCTGGAGCCCCCAGAGTAGTGGGAAGGTGGAAAGGGTGAATCAAACTCTGCAGAGGGAAAAGGGTAAAATTTGTGAGGAGACTTCTTTGTGGTGGCCTCGAGCTCTTGTACTGGCTGTGCTAAGAACAAGGCTACAGCCGAGAGCTGAGACAAAGAGCAGTCTGTATGAATCAGTGTTTGGGAGGCCTTATCAAATGACCCTTTTTCCTCGAGACGTGGTGCTGGAAGGAGAAACAGAGCTAAAATCTTCTCTGCTGTTGTCGGGTAAAAGAGTGAATGACCTGGGGCGGTGCGTAACGTGTCCTGAGCCTCTCGCTTTAGATTCTCCAGGACGCCCCTTCCAGCCCGGAGACTCCGTCGACATCAAGCCGTGGGAGAGCGGAAGTTCCAGAAAGCTGGAAGGGACCCTTTCAGGTGCTGAAAACAACACGCAGCTCCAGGTCGAAGGAATCAACAGGTGGATCCGTTCCATGCGAGTCGAGTCAGCGCCGAGTTGGGAGTGGAGAACCGTCCTTGAGCCCGGGAAGCCTCTCCAGAGAAAACTGCAGAGAAGAACCAGGGACTGACATTTGAAAAGCAAGGAGGTGGGTTTTCGCCCGTGTCTGCGTTTGGTGTATGGATGCAGGCGACTTTCAGAGGTTGTTTCCACAGAGGGTTAAAGGCCAGAACGGGAGGGAACTTTTAGCCAGAGGGGTGGTAAGTAAGTCCTCCTTCTGCATGGGGTCAGGAAATCGGGTAGGAGAAATGTACAGCTCTTGGATAACAGGAGTTCCCACTCCCCTCAGCTCACTTACAAACTCTGCTTTTCTGGGGCTCCTAGAGTGTGCTCTGACAGGCTTCGCCCTGCCGAGGGTCCTTGGCGCAACATTCCTTTGCGCAGACGCCTAAAGCTCCTTCAGCACCGGGCAACTGCTGTTGCTTCCAGGGATGTAGGAAGCTTCTCTGTAGGAATGGAAAATCCCTGTGCCTCTGTTGTGGGTTACCTTAGGGAGTGAAAAATTAACTCCTGGGATTTATCCTCCTTTCTCCCCGCAGAGGGAGCAGTGGCTGTGGCAGAGGTGTTCTGTGCTGGCCAGAAGGAATCGGTTGGTGGCAGTGATCAGCCAGTGACAGGTTGTTTAACTGATGAGGGAATATTTGAACGGCTCTTTTTTTCTTCCCTTAGTAATAATTTTCTGTTAGGTCTTCCCAGAGCGAGTGCTGTAATTGGATTCAAGTGTACGGTCTTCTCCTTCCAGAGATCAAAGGCGCTCCTGTCCCCTCTCTGGATTTAGAAGACCTGAGAAACCTCTTTGGATCAGAGGTATCTGGAGACAGCATGTGGTGTTCTGTGTTGAACCAGACTGAATGAAGATCTGCTTCAAAGCTTGTCCTGAAGGAAGCAGCTATGGGTTGTTTGTGTCAATTCTGACCTCAGCCCCCAAGAAACGCCATGGGATGAGAAGCTCTGGTGATGGATGCGCCTGCAGCCCAGAAGCCAACGGTGTCCTGGGCTGCGTCCAAAGCAGTGGGACCGGCGAGGGAGGGGATTCCAGCCCTCTGCTCCGCTCTGGTGAGACCCCACCTGGAGCCCTGTGTTCAGCTCTGGAATCCCCAACATGCCACTGACACAGACCTGTTAGAGCGAGTCCAGATGATGGATCTGAAAAATCATAGAGAATTCACCCCCAGTCTGGATCTGTGCTTATGGCTTCTGGAGGTCCATGGTGCATCATTGCCTTACACAGATGCCTAAAGGTTCCTTGGACGCAGGGCAACTGCTGTTGCCGAAAGGGATGTAGGAAGCTTCTCTGTTTGCAAGAACTGAAAATCCTTGTGCTTCTGATGCTGGTGACCTTAGCGAGTGGAAAATGAACTGCTGGGATTTACTCTCTTTTGTCCCCACAGAGGGAGCAGTGGCTGTGGCAGAGATGTTCTGTGCAGTGGGACCGGCGAGGGAGGTGACTGCGGCCCTCTGCTCCGCTCCGGTGAGACCCCACCTGGAGCCCTGTGTTCAGCTCTGGAATCCCCAACATGCCAGTGACACAGACCTGTTAGAGCGAGTCTGGACGAGGGCTACAAAGATGATGCGAGGGCTGGAGCAGCTCTGCTGTGAGGACAGGCTGAGAGAGTCGGGGTTGTTCAGCCTGGAGGAGAGAAGGCTCTGGGGAGACCCTAGAGCAGCTTCCAGAACTGAAAGGGGCTCTGGGAAAGCTGGGGAGGTACTCTTTACAGGGGCGTGGAGTGACAGTACAAGGGGGGATGGCTGTAAATTGGAGGGGGGAAGATTTCGATTAGGCAGTAGGAAGAAATTCTTGGTGCTTTGGGTGGTGAGGCCCTGGCCCCGGTTGCCCAGGGAAGTGGTGGGTGTCCCATCCCTGGAGGTGTTCAAGGCCAGGTTGGAAGGGGTTTCGAGCCACGTGATCCAGTGGGAGGTGTCCCTGCCCTCGGCAGGGCGTGGAACTGGATTGTTCTGTGTCGGTGACTTACTGAGTGGAAAATGAACTGCTGGGATTCATCCTCTTTTGTCCCCACAGAGGGAGCAGTGGCTGTGGCAGAGATGTTCTGTGCAGTGGGACCGGCGAGGGAGGTGACTGCGGCCCTCTGCTCCGCTCTGGTGAGACCCCACCTGGAGCCCTGTGTTCAGCTCTGGAATCCCCAACGTGCCAGTGACACAGACCTGTTAGAGCGACTCAGTCTGCTCTCCCAGGCCGAGAGGGAGGCAATATTTGAGGGCACCTCATTTCCCGCCTGTGCCGGCAGGGCTCTCTCCGCCTGGGCACATCCGAGGGATTTGTCCAGTGTGTTTGGCAGAGGCCGAGCAGGGAGGCTGTTACCTTGACTCCGGCTCAGGGCAGAAAGAATTGCTGAGCGTGGTCTGGTTTTGAGAGAAAGTAATTTTGTCTGATTTTGAGATGTGGGACAGGCTCAATATCCAGGAGGTCACTGTAACTGACTTTGTCTCCCTTGTAAGTGAGCGTTCCCTGTTGCACTCCAGAAGATCTGTTTAGGGTCACTGATTTCAGGCTAGGAAAGAAATAACGTTCCAAGTGCCTTCACTGTGAGAGGCTACAGACCTTTTGTGTTTCCAGCCCAGGGCTCTCCTGCTGTCTCCAGGAGTTGTGTGAACACTGCTGACCCAGTGGTCTTGCCCGGAGGGTGTGACAGTGGTTCCTTCGGCTGCACGTTTGTTGTGGGTGAAAGCATTCCCTAGTGTCCTTTCCCAGCTGGATCCACAGTGTGGGTCAGTGTGGAGAAGGAGAAAGAATGGCGATTAAAACTTCTTCCCTTAGTCCTTCCGTGCGTCCTGTCTCTTTGACATCAAAGCGGGAGGGGAGATGAACTTTCTTATGGATGTGATGCCTTGGGCATGTTTTAACTCCATGGAATTTTTAATGCATTTGCTTTGTTGTTTAGTTTTCCTTTCAGAAACGTGTTTCCAAGGAAGTCTCTCAGGAGTCAAGGCTTGGCCAGTTCCAGGGATCGAGACAAAGCAAACATTAAAGAACAGCAGTGCCCGAGTACATTCTTGGTGTCCTTTCCTAGTAGCATTGCACTCCTCGTCCCCTGCTGTTACTCCTTACCTCCTCCCCCTACAGCTCCGTGGGGTCTCAGCATCTCCGCTGCTCTTCACACACACAGAATCACACACAGAATCACCAGGTTTTATAACCAGCTGGGGAAGGGGCTGGAGAAGAGGTCTTAGGAGGAGCAGCTGAGAGAGCTGGGGTTGTTTAGCCTGGAGAAGAGGAGGCTGAGGGGAGACCTCATTGCTCTCTCCAACTACCTGAAAGGAGGTTGTAGAGAGGAGGGTGCTGGCCTCTTCTCCCAAGTGACGGGGGACAGGACGAGAGGGAATGGCCTCAAGCTCCGCCAGGGGAGATTTAGGCTGGACATTAGGAAAAAATTCTGCACAGAAAGGGTCATTGGGTGACGGAAGAAAATATGGGACAACACGCAGTGATCAATATGATCCAAGTGAAGCCATTTAATCGAAGTTCCCAACACATTTTATACCCTACTTGCTGAAGCAAGCCATTGTTTTACAAGCTGATTTGACAATTCTCCATTTGCAACAAGTAATCATTAGTTACGATACATTATTATGTTTTCCCATGAGAAATAGCTGTGTGAGCATTTCAGTCTACAAATTGATAGACTACAAAGTAACAAGTCAAGGACTACCGAGGAAAGCTTCCCCTGAGAAATGAGAGGCGTCTAGGGTAGAACGACTCTCTATTGTTGCAAAGAGAAACCTTGAAGGGAGTGTGTCATTTACAGCAGCTGCTGCTTCTGCAAAGTTAGCTTTAATTCCGGTGCAAAAGCTGTGAGGCCTTATGCTAAGGTGCCTTTGTTTCATTTAGCATAAGCTGCTCAGTGCTGGGGGTGCTCATTAAACGTCCTCTGGTTCGTAACCATCCATCAATTGGGCACTGGAACAGGCTGCCCAGGGAGGGGGTTGAGTCCCCTTCCCTGGAGGGGTTTAAGGCGCGGGTGGACGAGGTGCTAAGGGACATGGTTTAGTGTTTGATAGGAATGGTTGGACTCGATGATCCAGTGGGTCTCTTCCAACCTGGTTATTCTATGATTCTATGATTCTATGACTGGTACGTGAGGATGCCCCTGGAGCTCAGATGCTCGTGTGAGCAGAGAGACGCGAAGGGGGGGATTTTTTCCACTTCCCAGCCACTTGTGAGGGGCCTGGTTTGCGCGGTGCCCTTGCTGTGAAAAAGCCGGCAAGCACTCGCAGAGAGAGTATTATGGGAGCTCCGAGTGTTGAGGAGGCGACTCCAGGGAGCCGAGGGGCTGGTTAAATACAACGTGAGCCGGATTCCCCCTTGTCAGCTCGGTGGGAGCTGGTTCAATGGATCGCTTCTCACGCTTCGGATGCCCCTCAGCTGAGCTCTTGTCCTGCCGCACCCCCAGCGGAAGCGGGAGCAGCACAGCCTCCCTTCCCTCCAGAGAGCTGATGGACCTTGCAGGGAAGTGCCAAGCCATGAAGGCTGCCCCTTCCTCCTCTTCCCTTTCCTCTCAGCTCAGAACTAGGGACAAAATCCTTGGTTACCTGTGTGCGTTTGTGTGTGAGTGAAATCTCACGCCCGGGGCTGCACACGGGACCCAGCTTGTTCCCCTGTCCCAGGAGAACCTGCCTGTACACTGAGCCCCTTCCTGTTTCCAGGCTCACCCTGCGCCGTCCTCCTGCCTGTTTGGTTTGAGGACGGGGACGTTTATGTCTGTCCTTCCTGCGGAGGTGATGGATTGAAAGACCAGGCTCTAGGGTGTCAAGGTGCATCTGGCCCTGTGAAGGGGAAGGGATGACACCCATGTTCCCTCAGCCACTGCTCCTTACGCTCTATATTTTTCCCTTTCCAAAAAACCAGAGGCTTCTGGAACCATGCGCAACCCGCTTCACGTCACACGCCTGGGCTGCCTTCCCTCCTGCGTCCAGACCAGGACCCGCTGGTGGCTGCCAGTAGCCCAGCTCCACTCCGATTGACCAGAGGCGGCGTGGGCCCCGTTTCTGGGACAGCTCTCAGGAATTGCCTCTCCTGCTCTGGACAACAGGGGAGGGTTTCGCATGCAAAACTGCAAAGGAACATACGTGGGCTTTAATTAAGAGGCTGCTTCTGTGATGGGAAAAGGCATTAGAAGCCACTGGCCCTAAGAGGGAGCAAAGCCCTCCCGTCTCCTGTGTAGCTGTGCCTGCTTGGAGGGCACCAGCATGTGAGCTTCGGTTCCGCACGAGGAAGGGGAGTGACGCAGCTGGAGGGATCTCAGTAACCACCTTACCAGGCCCTCTGGCTTTGCCAGGAAGGAGACGCCCACGTCGGAAAACGATGGCTCTCTCATACTGCCGCACTACCTGCAGGGGAAACAAAAGCTGGATGCGCTGCAAAGGGAGGGTTTCAGCAGGTGTGAGCTGCCGGAGTTACCTGTCCCTGTGTCCCTTTACCCCCGCAGAGGACCTGACACAGAACTGCTGGCTGGCCTTGTGTGTGAGCAGAGAAGGAGCAGCCACGAGACACCCAGGATTTGGGAGAGCAGCCCATGTTAGAGGGGCCTGGGCTTTCCCAGGATGAGGCCAGCGTTCTGCTTCCTCAGAGCCTGGCCAAACTCAAACATCCTGAGCTAAAATTTTGCGTGCTGGTTGTTTGCCTCCGAGGGAACCGTGTGTGCATGTGCTCACCCCTGTGAGATCCGAGGGATGACACTGACACCCTTGTTGAGGGCAAGATTCACGTGAAATTTCCCCAGAAGTGGGAACCAAAATATGCCTACTCGTAGCCACGCTAGAAATGTGAGAAAAGGGGGAAAAGAGGGCAAATCCATCGGTACCTGAGAGACCAAACTCTCTTAACATTTTACATTCAAAACCTATTTACCTGCTGCTGAAGTGCCACTCTCTCTGGGCTGGGTGTGCTGAAGGCGATGTTTGAAAGTGAACAGACCTGCAAGCTGTTCAGCAAAAGAGAAACCCAAGCCCTTGCCTGCTGATAATTCAGCAGGAGTATTTGAGAGGTAGCGGAAGATCCCTGTGCAGCCCTTTGTTGCAGCAATGTGCGAGGAAGGAAAGTCAAAATTAACGATGGGTTGAAGAAGTGTAAATAGAACCTTAGACCCAGAAAAAGCTTTATGCTCACGTCCAAAACGTGCCGAACCAGTGAGTTACGTCCACATCAGACACCGACTACTAAGCCTGGGGAGGCCCCATGACCATTCTCACCTTCATGCAGAACCAGACAGAAACGGGGAAGGTCATTATGATGAACAGGAAAGACAAGATGGTCAGAAGCCACTCACAGATGCCCAGACCTGGAGACTTTACTCCTAGGGAGAAATACAAAAGGACCGTGTTAGCAGAGGCCAGCTCCCAAAATACCGACAGCCTGACAAGCGCCCGGGCCCGTCAGCTTCAGTGTTGGCCTTTGCCTAAACCCGGCGCGTGTGAACCATTTGCTCTCCCTGGAGCTGGCTCAGGTGAGCAGGAGCTGCCAGGATGCACCGACAGGTTTCGTCCCCGCTTTACTGCCAGAAATGGAGCCGTGCTTCCCCGTGGGGCCTCGACTAGAGAGCAGCCTTCAGACTGAAGACCTGCAGGCACCAAGCGGTGTCCAAGGGTTTGGAAGGAGCAATTTGTTGGCTGACCTGGGAGCCCAGAAGTTCGTCGGGAGAGGTGAGCTAAGGGCAAAGAGAAAGATGGCGAATAGGAAGTTGATTTCAACGTGCACAGCCTGAAGCGCCCTTCCCTGTCAGAGGATCTCAGGCCCTTTGGAACAGGAGTTCAGTCGCATCCCAGCTCCCTGATGCGGTGGGACCGAGCCGCTGGTGCTACTGAAATCTCCCTGCGCCCTCCAGCGGTCACACCGAGGCGTGGGGGCTGACTGGGGTGCTCGGGTCAAAATGACCTTCCCCATCTCCCCAAAGCCAGGACGGGTCGTCTTGACCTGGCTGACCTTTGTTGTGAGGGAAAACCTGCAGGTATGGCCTGGAAATAGATTCCTTCTGGGGTACCTAGACCCAGAGGGCGGACCAGCAGTGAAGTTAGCGTCCCTGCACGTCTCCCACTTAGATCTTCTCGAGCTCTTCCCTTCTTGCCCCTTTGCCTTTGGAGCTCTCTGCAGAGCCAGCAGGTCTGGAGGGAGGTTCACATGCCAAGAACCTGCGTGATCACTCTAGCTCTACAGCACCAGGAGGCTGTGAGGCTGGCTGGGGTCTCCCGTGTCTCACCCCAAGGAAAACTGTGTCTGTGCCAGGCGGGTGCGATGGCACTCACCGTGCGGAGTTATTCTGTGGCCGTACAGGGTCAAAGAGCCCACAGCTTTCCAGCCCTTCCCCTTCCATAATCCATACCTCCCTCTTGCTGCTCACTGTCCAGCAATGCCATTGCCTCCGTTTCATTCTTTGAGGATTTACACTATTCTTTGCCTAAAACTAGTATATATACCCACTGCTTTTGTAAAGCGTGAGGCCTTTTTCTAGAAGGGCATCCAACTCAGCGCCGAATTCTAAACCAAAAATGTTATTGCCTTTGCCTCAAAGACTTGATCCTTTTCAAGGTTTTACCAGTGAATGAGTGTTTCCCACTTGGGACACAGGGGGGACTCCCCATGCCTGGGATTAGGGATGCAGGGAGCTGTGTGAGGGGGACAGGGGGGACTCCCCATGCCTGGGATTAGGGATGCAGGGAGCTGTGCGAGGGGGACAGGGGGGACTCCCCATGCCTGGGATTAGGGATGCAGGGAGCTGTGTGAGGGGCAAGGGGGCACGTGGAGCCCAGCGGGGAAGCACAGCTGGTGCTTTTTGGCCCTCGGGCTCTGCCTTTCCCCCCTCAGAAGGGGGGCTCAGGTGCCACTGACCCGCAGGGGCTGCTCCAACAGGGGAAAATTCCCGCCTCCTCCTCCCCCACCCCGCCATTTTCCCGCCAGGAGGCGGCGGCTCCGCCCTCGCGGAGGAGGAGGAGAAGGAGGGAATTAGGGGCCCAGGGAGCTCTGGGGTGAGTAGGGGAGCGCTTGGGGGTACAGGGAAGGTTCTTCATGGTCTGTGAGGGGCGAGGGTGCATCCGCCTTCCTGGAATTAAGGATGCATGGAGTTCTGTGGGGGGCAAGGGAGCACGTAGGACAGAGCAAGGAGACCCCACGCCTGGGATTAAGGGCAGGGGGGTCTCTCTGGGGGGCAGAGAATGCCCATGCCCGGGTTTAGGGGTGCAGGGAGCTCTGTGAGGGGCAAGGGAGCGCATGGGGCTGGAATTAGGGATGCAGGGAGCTCTGTGAGGGGCAAGGGAGCACGTGGGGCTGGAATTAGGGATGCAGGGAGCTGTGTGAGGGGGACAGGGGGGACTCCCCATGCCTGGGATTAGGGATGCAGGGAGCTCTGCGAGGGGCAAGGGGGCACGTAGGACAGAGCAAGGAGACCCCACGCCTGGAAGAAGGAGGTGAGGTCGCTGCTTATTACCGATAAAGAGGGTTTAACCCCAGCACAGCTGGAGAGGGGAGTACATGGCCATGATGGGCAAACCTCTCCCTCTACGTGACCTGGGCTTCCAATCCACCTTGGAGCTGGTGGCAAAAATGCCTGACGTTGTCAGAATCTGTCCTCAGGAGAAAGGCACGTTTATCCTCAAAGGTGAGGTTTTATTTCCGTAAAAGTGGAGGAGTTGTTTGGAACCTCGTACTGGTATGAAGCGATGCTCTAAAACTAGGAGGTGCAGAATGAATTGCCAGAGCTGTAGGTCATGTATCTCTGTCACTCTTTTTCTCATATAGCTCTGTTTAATTTTTTTGCCGTTAATGTTTTTTACTGTGTCTTAATCTGCCTTTTTGTACTTTTCTCCTCCTTCCTCCTGGAAAATAACAGAGGCTTCCAGTTCTTTTTGTACATTTTGCACTCTGCTCTTGGTTTAGAAACTGCAGTAACGTTTCTATAGGAAGTTCAGTCCGTATCAAAGAACTTTTATCATTTTCCCAACAAAACTTGCAGCAGATGAGTTTCCTTTTGTGATCCTGTATCCAAGAATTGGACCCGCCTTTCTGCTTGGATCTGGATTTCTAGGGATGAGGGTGCAGGTTGGTTCTTGGCTGTTTCATCTGGTTCATTTCAGTTCACAAAGGGAGAGTAAAAGTTACCCTGTTGGAAATGCGATCTAGCGTGATTGGTTTTGAAAGACACGCCTGCTTCTGAAGAGGGTGGGGAGAATAGGAAAGAGGAGGACCTTTGCTTGTATAAAGCTTTCAGTAGTTTGCTGTCTTGGTAATCGAATAATTTCTTTCTTTCTTTCTTTGGTAGCCATTGCAGATGAGACCACCAAAGGTATTGCAAAACTGGTTGCCAGGCAGGAGGAAAGTGTTAAGTCACGAAAGAATGATGCTGTGAAGGCACGTGCTGCTTTTCCCTCTAGGAACACAAAGTGTCTCCCTCGCAGCCAGCGACTGGGAAGGCTGAGCTGCAGGATCTGCTGAGTTCCTCACCACTTCTGCTCAGGAACTTTGAGAGGGCCTATCGCAGACGCTTTGGCCGGCCGTTCCAGTATAGGCGATATGGATTTGTCTCTGTATTTCAAGTCCTTGAAAGTGTGTCCGATATCATTGTTGTTGAGCAGACAAAAGCAGGTTCCTTGCTGACCCTGAGGAAGTAGCTGGAAGGTGAGACAGCGAAGGAAGAGGTGCCGCACGGTGGGGCGCACAAAGAGGTGCCAGAAGGTGAGGGAGGGTATTATTTAACTGAAAGTATGTAGCTGCCAAGCAGCTGTGTTTCAAGTGATGTTGCTGCCTTTCCAGTAGCTGTCGTAGTCCTGGTTTCCCTAGGCTTTAGCGCAGAAGGGCTGCGAGGTACTGTAGAAGCAGCTGTTACAAGGGTGTTGTTGTGGTAGCAGAGAGCTTAACTGGAAGTTTTCTACGGTTTGCCACTGTTTTTCAGTGCGAGGTGAAAGAAGGGATGTTAAGCCCCTTTCTGAATGCGTGTATAGGACTGGAATTTCTAGTAATTCCAGGCAACAGGTAATAAAACTAGAAGGATCTCTGGCACGTCGGCTCCGCAGGCTGGTAAAGCCTTCCAGATGCGCTTTTTGAGGCTGAAGCACTAATCTGAAAGGCATAGCTATACTGCTTCTCTGAAGAAGAGCCTGTAGATATCCTCAGCGTTCCCCTAACAACTATGAGAGAAAGCAGAGGATTGCATAAGGTTCCTGCCAAATGCCTGACTTTTCTTAGCATCATTCTAGGAATTTATTTAGCCCCTGTCATGCTTGCAAGAGCAAGTGTGTTTTATTTTGCTTGAATTTATTAGTACGGCGAAGGATGCCTCTCAAGCAAATCCCCGTGACTGTGGGTGCTACAAGAGATGAGGAAAATGGCACTAGTACTTGTACGCTTTCATGGCCAGGTGTATTCTCCTTCTGCTTAATATGTAAATAAAGAATAACAACTAAACTCTCTTTACAGCTGCACCTGCAATTGAGATGCCTCCTTTGGAACCCATCCGTGATGCCAAGTGGTTTCACCTGCCGGCAGAAGAGAAGTCAGAGCCGGTGGAAGGACAAGCACTAGATATGAGTGATGTCCTCAAACAAGTAAGTGGCAGGATGAGTGATCTGTAGCTTTGTCATGTCTTCGTCCAGGGGGTGATAATTTTTTTCACTGCTTTTGTTTTTGCTTGGTTTGTATTGTTGATGCACTGTTGCTTCCAAAAAAAAATTGTACCTAGTTTAGATGAGGCTGGAGGTGACCAGAGTCATACTGACCTGATATATAACTCTATGTGCCCTCCAGCCTAGGTCTTTTTCTTGTCTCTTTCTGGTCTTGAGATCTCTGTTGGAGATCGTCCAAAGCCAGTAAAGCATAATCTTGTTCCCCAATAAGAGTGGAGACAATTCTTTTTGTGTTCTTAATAGCCTTCTTCTGAGAGTAGCTGTGTGGCATTTCCCCTGCTGCAGTAGCATGGGTTTAAGTGTCTAGCAGCTACGTGGCAGAGCTGAGGAATGGTCCTTGGAGACCTCAGTGCTGTCGTTGCCACTCTGCTCTTTGGTTGGACTTGAAAGTTTTGTTGCTGTTGTTGTGGTTTAGCAATGTATTTTTAGAAAGGGATGGAGAAGTACAGAGGCTCTGACCTGCCAGACCTGCTTGGGAGAATTTCTTTGTGCCCCCTCTATTTTTTTTTCCTCTTTTGAGCATCTTTAGGCCTTTGTTTTCTCAGGAAAGTTCTCCTGCTGCGAATTATTTCCTCTGCCAAGCTCATCTGGTGGTTCTACACAACTGTACAGTTGGAGTACCTAGACAGGGAAAGGGTTGCAGGGATTCTTTCTGAATTTGGTGTGCTGTTCACTTAATGAACTTGAAAGCTTAGGGCTACGAGTCGGACTTTCTGCGGTGTTTCAAGAAACATACCCTTTAGAAAACTTTGGCAGGCTCTTCTGATAAGACCTTGTCGTCTGGTGGGATGAAGTCCGTGGGGAATTTCCCTAGATCAAACAAAGTCTGCTTGTGGGAAGGGTAGAAAAGGGAGAGAGATGGTCCACGTAGCCCCATTTTTTTCTTGTTATGTGTCGCAAAGGGAATCTGTTTAAAGATTCTAGCAGGGCGAGTCTTGGAACGTGTTTGTACAACTCGTGTTTGCCGTGAAGCACCAGTTTTGCTGGTTTGTTTTAAAAGTGCCCTAGAGAGGAGGAAAGTGAGCTGGAATGTGTTTGGGTAGGCAGTGAACCAAGATTTCAAGATGCTGCAAAGTCGAGGGGAAAGATGCGACCTGATTCCTGGCCTGCTGTAAGGTATGGAAGTATCTGGTGATGAGACGCCAATAGCGGAAGCGTTGTAAGGGACAAATGAGGGACAAGGGCCGAGTCAATCTGCTCGGCCCCGAGAAGGGTCAAATATCTAGAGCTGCTGCTCTTGGCAGCTTTTTCTTGCCGTGCCGAGCAGAAGGAAAGTTGTCATCCACACCACTCTTGGCAGCTGCCGCTCTGGCTTAAGGCAAGGAGTTAGCCAGTCTTACGAGCCGTGCCTCTTCTAGGGCTAGTTTTACAGTGTGTTCGGTTGTTTACCTTTTTCTTATAATTTTCTTGCTATTTTGTGAAGGTGTTTTTTAAGCAGACATTTCTACGTCTTTCAAAGAAGTGTCTGTTGTCTCTGCCAACGTGTGAACTACGTGATAAACATCACGTGTGCCCGTAACAGTCTGACACGAGGAGCTTTCATGGAGCAAACCTGTCCCTTGGCAATATCACTGTTGACTGGCACTTCTGGGAGGAAATCCATGAAATGTAAGGGGATTTTAGAGGTGCTGCTGCTGCTCAGGCAAGAATTCCCTCAGGTACTCTTTAACTCAAAAATGTTAACTGCCTGGTTAACTCAATGTTTTAGTCAAAGTTTTTAACAAAAAGAATTCAAGGGTGTTCTTCCTCGCTCAGTCTGCAGGAGAGACTCTAATCTGCTTTTTTAAAAAACGGTTCGAAGGGCTAGTATTGTCTCTCGGTTGACTGTAGCCGTGTAAGCAGTGGGGTGTGCTGGAAGACAAATTTCCTGTAAGTTGTCTGGTGTGTGATGCAGTGGTAACTCGTAGCATATTCGCAATGAGTAAAACTGGAATAGCTTTGACTTCTGGACGCTGGAGGAGTGCTGTTTGTTGGCACAAACCGAATCTCTGGAGGCAGTGAAAGTAGCTGATGTCTGATTAAGGTTTCCATGCACGCTGGTTCAAGTGGAATAAAGTTTACAGCAGCTAAAGAATGATGCAAAATTGCAAGCTGTGCCAAGAACTGATGTACAAATTTGCCTAGAATGAGAAAAGAATAGGATTTGTAGCGTTTGTATGTTTTTATCTTTTGGGAAATAGCTCTGGTGTGTGTGAGATGCATTTGTGCCTTCTGTGTCTTGAATTGTTTTCAGCTAGTTTTTCTACTTCAGTCATGTGCTCTTTCATGGGGACAGAAGATAGAAACAGCATCTTTGGGGTAAAATCCAACAAGCAGGTGGGTTTTTTTGGTGTGAGTTTTTGATTTTTTTTTTTTCTCTTTATCAGTAGCCATTCAATATCTTTGTCTAAATACATAACGTGTCATCGGTTCCTCTTCTTTATTCCTTGAAGGAATATGAGGAAGGTATTTTTGTTGCACCCCTCTTTACACTGGAGGGAGGAAAGAGAGAAGGAAGGTGGAGGGTGTGAAAATAGGTGTTAGGATCCCAGGGACAGTTTTAATCCGAGTTTGCGCTATTTGTTGGGATTCTCTGATCTTCAGTAATTCATGGGTTCCCAGGAAAGCAGAACTACTTTTTTACCTTAATGCAGAGGCCAGTTATGTGTGTTCAGGGCGTAGCAAGACTTCTGAGCGCTACTTTCCTCTTGTCCCTTTGTAGTGTCAAGATTTAGATTTGAAGCTGTCAATCTTCAATCTGGCAACGACTCCAGAAATTCCCCCTGATGCTGTTCAGGACAGAAGCCTTTGCAGTTTCCCACCATTGGAGCGCTTGTGTTTGGTGGGAGTCTTTGTGGAATGTATAATCTCTCCTAGCCGGTTCTACATGCAAGCGTGCCACGCAGAAACATCCGATAAACTCCAGGATATGATGTTTGAGATGAGGTGAGGACGTGCTATGCTGATTCTGTGCTATTACCTGGGTATTTGCACTGAGGGAACAGGGCACCCGGCTGTTTGTTACCGTCACTACAGGCTTGACTTCTGGATGTGGAGATGCCAGTGCCGTACTAAATCACATAATCATAATGCTTCCCCATTCCTTTTATCTAGCAAGCAGTAAGTATCGCTAATAGTTTGGCTGTGTCCTAGACGGCCTTAAACTTTAAAAGCCTGGAAAAGTTGTGGAAAGGAACTTGAGGGTTCTGTATTGTTGACATTGCTATTGCTGATGTGCTTGGTTAAGGCTTTTACTTCCATCTCCAGCACTTACCAAAAGCAGCAGGTAATAAGCGTTAGTCATATCTATATTTGAAAGCAAAACCCCATCAGTGGGTTTGTCTGTCAGGTACGTTGTGCGTTTGGGACTCTTCCACTACGCTGCAGTTGCTGTTAGTCGTGTGCCAAAGTAAATACTGGATGTCCGTGGGGCAAACGTGTGATCGCAGGCTGCAGACAGGTACTGTGTGTGTAAGCCAGGACTCCGGAACCTGGCTCGTAAGAAGCCCTGTGCCAAGTCAGGGTAATGTTAAAAGTGAACGACTAGAATGGCTGTATTTAGTCGCTGATTAGCGCCCATTAGTTAACTTTTTGTTGGACCCCAAGAATACCATTTAAATGTTAAAAGTTTAGGTTTGTGTATTTATTGTCACTTGGTTTAAGTAGAACAGAAACATAAACTATCTATTAGAACAACTCCTGAAAATCCGTCTCGTGGAGGCTTTGAGAAATGAGGATTCTTCTGAACCCTGAAGTGTATTTCTGTTTATCCATCTCCTGCGCCCTACCAAGCACAGTTTTTCATTGTGATCTCTGGCAGACACTGTTACTTGAGTAAACTTGTTTCTGATCGTTCTGTCATGCCTGAGTCTTCAGTACGTCCTGGACAGCTTTGCTGTGTAACGGTCTCAAAATGGTGGTACCGCGTTATCATCCACCGCGTGATCAATGACCAAGAAGCAGAGGTGTTCTACGCAGATTACGGAAACCTGGGAATCGTCCGAAGGTTTGCCTGGAAATGGTTCTCAGGATTAGCTGTTCCATCGCCTTCCCAGGGATGAGGGTGAGGCTGCTGGGCCTGTCACTCTCCAGGAAGACGTCCCACCACGCGGGTTTCCTAGAAAGTGTCTATTTGGATTTTTTTTTCCCGTAGCAGTGCCTTGCAGGTACTTCCTTGCTTACATGTTAATGCGTGAGGTGACGTTAAGAACAAGATCTGCGGTGCAGATCACTCCAAGCCCTTTGCTTATCATCGCTGTGGGCTAAACCCTTTCCTCTTCCTTTATTCACTCTTGCCCCTTTCTGTCCCTTTCGAGCAAGCTCCCTAATCCTCTTCCCTGAGTTTTGTGAATGGAGGTAAACATCTCTTGAACAGACATCCTCCCAGTTGGGAGCATTTGTGGTGTCAGAGGTACTCGTTCTCCTCTGTAATTCAGTACCTTCCCCATATTTGCTTCTGCCCTCTCATTTGCCTCTATTCATGCCTGGCCATAGGCATTCTGTGTTTCAAAAGTGATTTTTCTCTGTCCATAACTTTCTTATCAAAAGAGGTTATGAGGAGAGGATGCTTGGGCAAGGGAAGGCGTAAGGGACCAGTTGTTATTGCTATTTCTGCTGTGCCCCTTCTCTGGCTACGGAGTGTTTTCCAAAGCTGCTGTCGGGCTTTATTCGTAAGCACAAAATGCGATATGTGCCTCTCTATTCCTAAGCTGATCTTAAAACCCAGAAGAGGAGGAAGTTCTGGCATTTGTCATCTCTTCCTGTGTGACGCAGCCACTAAGGACGATATCTACTTCCACGCTGTCTTGAGCAGTAGGGGATGTGCTGACATCTGTGGGAAGAACGTTCCTTCCCAGGTCAGGAGGGAGGCGTGTGCTTCTGACAGGAAAGGCAGGGAAAGGATTGGTTGGGTGCCTGTAGTGGAGAGATCTTTACCTTGAAGCAAGTAGTTTTGTGAAGAGCAAAACCGGTATTCCCTGCTTCCCTGCAATTTACTGTTTTGGGGCTGTATCCCACGGTGTCTATGGTGACGGCTTTCTTTTTGGTTAAGGTGGAATTCGATGATACAGCAGAGATGTTCTGGTTTAGCAGAACAAACTCTTTTCATCCTGACTTCTAAGAGTGGATTAGAAGGTTTCGGTACGGATTTTTAAAGTGGATTAGCTTGTTAATATTGCCGAAAAGGAAAATAGATGTTCTGAACATGAGGCCAAGCTGGGATGGAATTGAGGAGTTGTATTTGTAACTTTTCTAAACATTGTTAAATCCGGTAGGTTTTGTTAGTCATAAGTTGAGGCCTCCGAGTCATCCAGACCATGAGAGCAAGTCCATTAGATGTTACTGTCTGGCTTCAAGTAGCGCTGCATAGAATCGTAGAATTGCCAGGTTGGATGGTAGAGTCCAACCATTCCTATCTGCCGCTAAACCGTGTCCCTGAGCACCTTGTCTGCCTGTCTTTTAAACACCTCCAGGGACAGTGACTCAACCACCTCCCTGGGCAGCCTCTACCAGTGCCCGATGACCCTTTCTGTGAAATTTTTTTTGTCTGATATCCAGTCTGATATCCATTTTTTCTGCTAGCCAGTGGCACGGGCAGTTGAGTGAGGAACAGGGTAGTTAAATAAATAATTTTGGCCTTTCCTGCTCTAGGCCCCGGAGATTGGTTGTGCCGTTAAACTGAATTATAGATATGGTCTTGGCTTACAAAGTCTCTTTCTTTGCCAGTGACGTGTATAGTGCTGGACGGTGTAACCAGGGTAGATTGCATGTTGTGCCTTGAGCAGAGATTGAAGCTGTGAGCCAGCACAGAGAGCATTTATGATTTAGGCCCATCAGTGTTGCCTGAATGTCTCAGCTCCGTTTCAGCAAGAAGTCTGTGGATACGAAAACCTTTAGAAAGGTGCTGCAACAGTTTTGTATCTCAGCAGAAAGTCAGGCTTTGCAGCCCGGAGTGCTTGTATCTGTTGTTTCGTTTAGTAGATGCAGAATGCGTATTTTGGCAGGATTAAATCCAATAATTGTCTTTTTGCGTGTGCGTGTTCCATTTAGCAGGTAGGGGGCTATTGCTGGGTGATTTTATTGCTGGAGGGAGTTGATTTTCTTAGTAAGACAATTTCTACAAGAATTCAGAGCTCACTTGTGGGTGGTGTGCTTCTTTGTAAAACCCATTAGAATTCTTTTTATTCTTTATGGTGGTGACAACTTACTTTTCTTGACTCAGCTTTTGGGGTTTTATTTGTTCGTAGGGATTTGAGGAAGTGAATCCTTCAGCCTTGTATCTTGAGCCCAGCAGAAAGCAGGAGAATGCTGAACCCGTGGAGCCACACCTTCGCTCGCAGCAGGAATCTTTGAACGTAAATAGTGACATAGCAAGCTCGAAGCTGGATGAGGATGAACTGTGGGAACAGGTGAGAGTTTGGCTGCGGTGTGACTATCGTTCAGTGGAATTGGCTCCAGGGATCAGTAGATGTGTTGGCTTAGTCCTATGCAGTGTCTTGTGGAGTGGTTTTTTTTCCTTTGCTTTTATAAAAAGCAAGCAGAACCGTGACGTAACAACAATTACACGTGGACCATAAATACGTCCGTCGCTGCTTGACCTCTGATCCCTTTGCAGATGTCAGGGAGTCTGTGCTCAGTGAGTTCTCCAACCTTCCATACGCACCATCGTTTTTGAGTTAGAGGGAAGAATGGACTCCAAGAACTCAGACCAGTACCAGATCCCTGAGATCAGTTTGACTTAGCAGTTTCCTAGTTTGCACCCCAGGAGCCAAGAGGTGGTGTGGTCTCCTCTAGTGTCTCTGGGGTTTGGCAAAGGATGTGTAATAACTCGGGGTGTCATTTACGTGTGGGAAAGGAGCAGAAGAACTAGTGATGTCTTGTTTGCCTTAAGGGTCTTGCTCATTTTAAACTTCTCCGAAAGGAATCCATTTGCAGTCTTGGTTGTTACAGGGGTTAAAGTTGTACACGACTGGAGTTTTTTTTAAAAGTTAACTCTAAAAGCGACCGATACCCAGGTCTGGATACTGCTGTACGCCTTTGATTTCAGAGCAGGTTGAAGAGAGGAGCCCTTTGCTATTATTTAATGGATGAAAAAGAATGATGAACAGAGGGGTTAAGCAGGGAGTAAAATCCAGGTCTTGGGTGCAGTCTAGCACGGTACCGTTAGAAACACCAGGGGTATTGTTTTACAGGTCACTCTCTCTACTTTTGTGTGATTTAAATTGTAGTTTTTTCATGACACATTTTACTACTGACGCCAAGTAACTGTCAGCTGTTGAAGTGTTCAGCAGTGGGCCGGCTCCAGGGCTGTTTTTCTGACATTCCTCTGAAACGTAAAAACGTAAGAGTTACTGTAGTGTCGGTAACTTGTAAAGCGGTCATTTTAGCCAGGTTTTATTTTAGCCAACTGTGTGTCTGGGCTAGGGAAACTATAAGCTGCACGTGTTGGATATTGGTGGGCTTGCACTGTCAATACATCATCTGAACTGAAGGTCCCAAACATCGTCTTTATGTGGGAGAAATGAATGTGACCGAGACTCTGCAAATCTGAGTTTATTGTGATTTTTATGGTAAAATCTGGTTAAGTGCAGCAAGATCCATGTGTGTAAATGTCAGACAGAGCTGGCAATTTGGAGACTAGAGGAATGTTAAGTGCCTTCAGGTTTTCTTCTGTTTTGAAGGGTCTTAGAATCCTTTTCCAGGAACAGTAATCCTCTCTTTTCTGCTATTCTGTTTAGTTGCTCGAAACGATTCCTCTCCTCCTCGGTGCATCACCGATGTCACCATCAGTATCAACTCTAATAATTGCTCAAAGTGTTTAGAACTGGGATGAAATATGTCTGACTCTTGGTACTGCTCGGCTAGCGTTTTCTGGGAACTCCTCTTTGGCAGTGGGGAACTCCCTTTGTGTTGTCCAATCTTAGATTTGCCTTGTCAGGATTAACTCGACCCCCTCCTCTGCCCTTAAGTGCAAAATGGCTGGACGCTGAGTTGTCTCAGCTGTGCTGTGTGAAGGCACTTCTCCATGGTGAAATTCCTCAGAAGGCAGCAAGCAATAACCAGAAAAGATTGCTCAGATAAAACTGTCCTTTCCAGGTGGTAAGTTTTCCTGTGGAGTACAGAAATGAAAGTGGGAGTCAGTAGCTTTCCTTGCTTTGTCCGTCTCCTTGGCAGTGGCACCTCTCTGCTGAGGAGGAGTTAGAGGGGGATGTGTGGCCAGCTTTGGATGAAGCCAGTGTGCAAAGCACAACGGACCGAGACCCTGAACCTGCACAGGAGGATACAAAAGAAAGTCCTCCAGAGCTCATCGCAGAGGCTAAGGTGAGAGCCCTGAGCAGAGCTATTGCAGTTGAGGAGGGTTATTCTTGGTTTTAGGTTGTGTGAATTGCTTTGACCTGTGGTTTTTGTTTTGTTTTTTTTAAAGCGTCTGGCATGGCCTCGGGGCTGTGTTTTCCTCCTTGCTGTTGTTTCTGGGTGCTCGACTAGTGCTCTGCTGGTGCATTGAGGTGTGGTGGGCAGCAGACTACTCTTCTTTCTCTTTCATGCACAGTCCTGAGGGTTACTGGGAGTCATTGTGGGGTTTTCCTGGATCACTCAGAGGTCCCCCCTGGGTTAGGGGGATGGGTTTGAGAGGGTGGCATTTTGGGCTGTGCTTTGAGGCATTGTGTGGCACCAGTAACACAACTTTACTGCTTAAATAGTGGTTAATGATAATGGTAATGAGTCTGGCCGGGCCTGCAGCATGGCCTTTGGCCTGCGCTCTCCTTTGGGTTCAGCAGGGAGCCGGTGTCACTCAGGGTTTGTCGAGTCACAGAAGGTGTTATAGAGCTGGAAATGGGAGTGTGCCTGCAAGGTTTTGGATAACCGCAGCTCCTTACCCATCTGGAGATTGAGAGTGACTGAGACAAAGCGCTTTGTAGAAGGACGAGGGGGAAGTTGGCTCTCAGATAGTCTAAAGCAGAGCTGGAAGAACTGGTGGCGCTGGGAGATGTTACCTGAAGGGGATGGAGGGAAAGCAAGCTGGAAAGGGACCTTGAGAGAACGAGAGAGGAGGGAAAACCTCTCCTAGGAAGCGTGGGGAGAAAGTACAGTGAGGTGAGATGAGAAGTAGGCAGATGAGCAGATAGCAATAGGGTCCTTGTGAGCTGACTTAAGTACTTCCCCACAAGTATTAAACGGCGAGTTCCAAAGCATAGGGATTTGCTAACTGGACCAGAGAAGGCCTGGCTACTCCCTGCTCCTCACGACACTCTCTAGGGTACCTGCTCTCATCTGCCTCTTGTGTGCTAACAGACATTTTTAGCGTCCACCCTTGCACCCTGTCTGTTTCTGCTTTGCTGTGGAGCGGCAGTGATGCTGCCTGTCCCAGTGAGGATAGCATGGGTGGCAAGAGGAGGTGATAGTCATCTTTTACATCTGTTTGGTTCTTTTTTTTTTTTTTTAAACTCTTGTCCTAGCAGTTTTTATTTTTACTGCATGTCAGGTGGAGATTTTACAGTGGGCTGGTGGGTATCGAGCAGAGTCCGGTTGGTTAATTGGATTCACCTCTCACCCAAGTTATTCTGTATGGGTGTCCTATCAGCGCAGAATTTCTGCTGCCCAGCCATGTAGCTCTCCGTGCTGCTTCAGGAGCACCTTGTGGTCCCCTGGGGAGGCCAGTTTATGTTGTTTAAATCCTTTTTTTTTTTGTGAAAACAATTGTTTTGTTGTGGGCTAATCCTCTGAACACACTTCCACCAAAGCGTGAAGCAGCTTTGAATGGCGATTCACCCCTTGTGAGGATGGATGGCTCTCTTCTGCTGCCTTGACAACAGAAGAAGCCTAGAGAGCAAGTGCCGGATTTTTGAACAGCCGTAGTTGGGCAAGGGGAATAGTTGCTTGTCTGTTGTTTCGCTATTTTTCTCGTCCGGGCTGCGTTAACAAATACAAACATTGGCTGTATTACCTGTCTGTGGCCGAAAGGTGGGTAATCGTCCCTGGAACTTGCTTAATTTGAGCAGAAATGCAGAGCGACGGCCTCTGACTGTGTTCCCGCTCCCTTGCAGAAACTCCCTCTGCTGCCATAATTTGTTCTGCGTGGGGCTGCCGAGAGGTGAGCCGGCTGTTCGCTCTTTGCTAAGACGTGGTGATTTGTATCTTGTGCTAATGTGTCCCTCTTTCCAGCTTGCTGTGCAGGAGAGCTGCCCTTTGGCCAAAGTTGTTAGTAATTACTGGTGTTTTGTTTTTAAATTATCCAGTTGCTCTCCTTCCAATTGAGAGCGGATACAGACCAGGGCAGTCGATGAAGCGAATGTACTAATCGTGCCTTCTCATGAGTTTTTGATATACCTTTGCAGACACTTCCCTCTCTTGAAGAGTCCTCAATACCAGTTGTCTTCTTCAAGTCGGTGGAAGACGTTTATACCTACTCCAGGCAACCAAGAGGAATGAGCCAAGATGACCCTGATCGGACAGAAAGATTTCCCAACGAGGCCCAACGTCTTGCTCTGCATCCCGCTGTTCTACTTATGGCAGCGCCATTTCTGCTGGACGACCATAACAGTACGAATAGATTTGTCAGTAAACTTTGAACACAGCAGAAAACTGAGCAGCCTGTAACTGTGCTGCGACTCTTGCAGTCGCTGTTGGGCATCTTGGGACTAGTGCTGCTGTTTTGCTAGAACAGGTGGAAACGTTGGTGTTCCTGTGGGGTGGAGATACGACGATAGTAAATAACCAGGTGCAATGCATCGGTTTGGTCTTTCGTGGGAACAAGTGCATTGAGGGTTATTTCTCTGATTTTTGCTGTCTTTTCTAGACTTCAGGCTGTTTTTGTGCAGAAGTCTGTTTCTCCATGCTAGCCCGTGTTCATTTCATACTGAATCTCTCACTGCCAGAGGTAAGGGACAAAAGCAGTTTTTTAACTTTGTAAGGTCCCTGTGTGGGTGTTCATCTTCCAAATGATGAAAGGATCCACCAACCTGTATGAGCTTTGCCCATTTTACAAGGCCAGTTGACTTGCCAAAGGCGGCGCCTGTTCTTTGTGCCTCGGAACGGATCTGTCTGCGCTCTCTGTGGAGTGGAGGCCCGGTTCTCTGGGCAGGAGCTACTCAATTCACATGTGACTTCCCCCCTCGGGGAAACGGATGGGAAATCAGATGTGAATTGAGTAGCAGCACTGGGAGGAGAGGGAGAGAGGCTCTCAGATTATACTGCGTTGGGCTCACCGAAGAGATGTGCAGTAGAAAGCCCTCTCGCCGTGACCCGGTAAGGTCTAGGCAAAAGGGACATCAGTCTAAAGTGGAGCTCTGAGAGTTGCCATTGTTGATGCCGTCTTTCTTTTCTGTGTTCCTCCTTGTGCAGGGAAAGAGGAAGTGAGGAACAGACTTGCCCAGAAGTGCCGAGGTTGGCCTGTGCGGTGCCAGCGGGCTGTGTGACCAAGCGCCGTCTCTGAAACTGCTTGTCCCTCCTGTCACGCTAGCTGCCTTGTTCCCAGCTGCTCGCTTAGCCACTTGCGGTTCCTACTTGCAGTGGTTCCCCGGCCTGAGAAAGAACTTGAGAAGAGGGGAAGAAGGCTGAGCAACTGCCAAGGAAGGCTGCCTGGAGTAGCAAAAGCCACCGGTATGACCACGCTGTTATTTTCTTTGTTCAGAAGTGTTTAATGTTTCAGGAAAACAGTTTGATTTGGTACTGATTTATTGCTCTTGGTTGTTGTTCTGAAGCACTGCATTAGAGTGTGACGTTGTGCTATATATCTTCTAAGTTTAGGAGAGGGAAGTGGACTACCTATCCCTCACTCCCTCAGTGCACAAGCAGTTTTGACGTTGTGTGGGGAAATGTTTTTTTGATTTTTGACTTCACGGATGCTCCACACGCTCCTTGCTCTTAGGAGAGGTGGTTGTATCCCAGCTGTGGCCTCAGTCCGTGGTGATGCTGAGAACTTGCCAAAGGAAACCTCCTTCCCCGAGAGAAGGATGCTCTGAATTGTTGATGGATCGGGATGCCACACCTACGAAGCATCGGGAATCCAGTGGTACAGATATTGAATGAGATCTATAAAGAATCCAGTAAGAAAAGGCTTGAAGCTTGACATTGGCCTTGTTTTTGTAGCTCTTTGCCTGTGGCAAGAAATCCTCTTGGGCCTGAGTTTATTAATGCAGAGAAAAGTTGTGGAAAGAGATGTGCCCTGGCTGCGAATGCTGACATTCAGCTGCTTTGCTGCTGCCTGGACTGTTCTTCAGGGCTTCAGGGGCCGCTCTGCCCACCCCGAAATGTGCCAGAGGTGTGTTTTGCTGCTGAGCCCCAAGAAAGGCTCAAGGTGGGATTTAACACGAACGCTGAAACAGTTAAAAGCCCAGCATAAGAAGTTTATTGATTGTCTGAGACGATCTTTAAAGCTGTCTTTCAACCCAAACTCTTTCAGGATGTTGTGGCTATTTTGTTTTGATTTCAGCATTTGGGGGTGGATTTGGATGTGTGAAAGGCTAAAAAAAAAAAAAAAGGCAGAGAGAATCTGGGGCTTCTTGGGAGGGGAAGCTAGTGAAGGAGATGGGAGCAGAGAGGTGGGGAGCTATGGCTTGAGCAGGCAGGGGCTGTACAACCCTGTGGGGAGGTTTCTGGCTTCAGACTGGGGGCTTGTCTCACACGTTTGTCGTCCAGCGAAGGGAGCGGATGAAAGGGAGCTGAGCTTGCTCGGAGCACCGGGCGATGGGGTGTTTGTCCCAACAGCACCCTTTCTGCTGCAGCACGTGGGACCTGGGGCTGGGCTGGGGTGTCCTCCCCTGCTTGTCCCCACTGCTGCCGTGTCCCTGCTGGGCTCCACAGCTCGGCTCCCTGCAGCATAGAACTCTTCTTCTGTGGGGGATGAGGAGCTGCAAAGACTGCTGGGTGGGCAGCAGCCCTGTTCCCAGCTGGGGTTGCCTCCATCCCCGTGCCCTGCCTGGGATGGAGTGGGTCCTGCAGCTGCCTGGAAGTGTTGCTGGGGGCTTTTGGGGACGGCTTCCGCTGCGGCTCAGCATGGGATGTCCCGGGAAATTGGGAACGGGGAGATTCTGTCAGGGTCTGGAAGACAGGGTGCGTGGACACCAGGGGCTTCTATGTGCAGCAAGGGAGCAGCCAGCAAGTATTAAGCAGCGTCGGGACATTGCCTGTGACTTGGGAGCACCCTAACCTGCCAGTCTGGGAGGGAGGAAGCATATTCTGGGCTGTTAGCACTGCACATCACTCTTCTTGCACACTCCTGGGTACCTGTTGGAGGCGGGCGCAGGGCTCTGCTGTGCTCCCATGTACCTTTGCTGGTGCTTCGCTTGTCAGGATAGCATGTTTTCCTACAAGCTTTTGCCATTCACGTGTCTGCGAGTGCTTGAATAGTTTTCCACGCCCTTTTAATCAAGAGAAAAGGTGCATCTCAGAGCATCTCAGCTCACATTTCTCATGCCTGGCAGGTCCCTGTTTGTACATTTGTTCCTTAAGGCACTGGAACAAGAGAAAGGTGCCTCAGGGGACTGTAAAGTGACTGTGACCCCTCTGGAGATGAAACCCCCTCTGGGACCCCCAGGACCCCTCTAGGACCCCTCTTGGGTCCTGGGGGGGTCATAGAAGTATCCTGGGGTGTTCTAGAGGAGTCTTAGGGGTCCCTAGAGAGGTCCTGGAGGTCTTTACATGGATTCTGGGGGTCACTAGAGGGGTCCTGGTTGTCCCTTGAGGGGTCCTGCTGGGATCTAGAGGGGATCTGGGGGTTCTTCGAGGGATTCGGGGGCCCTGGTGGGCCCTAGAGGGGTTCTGGGGTCCCTAAAGAAATTCTGCAGGTCCCTAGAGGGGCCCTGGGGGGTCTTAGAAGGATCCTAGGGGATTCCAGAGGGGTCTTGGGGAATCCCTAGAGGGTTCCTGGGGGTCCTTAAAGGGGTTCTGGGGGTCCCTAGAGGGGTGCTGGTTGTCCCTGGAGTGGCCCTGTGAGGATCTCGAGGGGACTTGGGGCTTCTTAGAAGGATTTAGTGAGTCCTGGGAGTCCTTAGATTGGTCCTGGAGGGTCTAGAGAGATCCTGTGGGTCCCTAGAGGGGCCTTGGGGCCTCTTAGAGGGATTCAGGGTATCCTGCGGGGGCCTAGAGGGCTTCTGGGTGTCTGTAAAGGGGTTCTGGGGGTTCTAGAGGGATGCTCGGGGGTTCTAGAGGAGTCCTGGGGTCCCTAGAGGGGCCTTTGGGGGTTCTTCGAGGGATTCGGGGAGTTCTGGGGAGCCCTAGAGGGTTCTGCAGGGCTCTCGAGGGGTTTTGAGGAGTCTTAGAGTTATTCGGGGTGTCCTGGGGACCCCTAGAGTCGTCACGAGGATTCTAGAGGGGTCCTGTGCATCCTTAGATGGTTTCTAGGGGTCCTTAAAGGAGTTCTGGGGGTCCTCGAGGGGTCCTGGGGAGAGTGAGATGATGCAGGGAGATGGTTAAGAAAAGGTTTAGTAAGAGGACACACAGAAGCCCTCTAGAGCCCCCAGGACCCCTCTATGACCCCCAAAAGCCCTATAGGGAAGCCGAGGACCCCTCTAGGGACCCCCTAGGCTCCCTCTAGGACCCCTTCGAGCCCCTCTAGGAACCCCTAGAATCCCTGTGGGGACCCCAGGACCCCTCTGGAGTCCCCCAGGACCCCGTTAGGACCTCCTAGAACACCCCGGGGACCCAGAACCCCTCTAGGGCTCAACAGAACCCCTTTAGGGAACTCCAGGCCGCCTCTCGAGCTCCCCTGCAACAAGGTGGGGATCAAAGGGGAAAAGAGCGCCCCCCCCAGCTCAGTGCCGCCGCCGTGTGGCCGCATCGCGGTACTGCAGGAAGGGCTGCAAGAGGTTTTTTTTTTTTCTTTCTAAGTTTAGGATAGAACCACCTAGAAGTTTCTAGACTCAAACAGCACATGCGCGTTACGCCTTAAAATCGCTTTATAAGGAGGTGTGGAAAGGGATTTTCCCACTGCGCATGCGACCTCCAAATCGGGCGAAGCAGCGACCGCGTGGACTGCCAGGGCCTCAGACGCTTCTTGGTATTTTTCTTTAAAAATGTTGGTGTTAGTCCCCATCGTTTATACCCTTAGCGTTATAGCATTGATTCTCGTGTTTTGCCTTTGTATACGTGTATTTTTTCCTCATGAATGTCCGCAATGTAAACTATTGTGTTGTCGTGCTGACTCGCCGGAGGCATCAGAGGCTGGCCCGGAGGCACCGACGGTCAACGAATCGGAGGTTTAAAACTGTTTTATAAGATGTTGAAGCTTTGTCGAGTTGATTAGTTTTAGGATAAGATGTTACGGTTTTGTAGGCTTAAGTAGTTTTTAAGATAAGACTTGTGGGTTTGTAAGATGTTTATATTTGTTAAGGTTGTAATATTTGTTAAGGATATTGTCAAGAAGATGCTTGTGATTGTAATATTTGCTGGACGTTTTGTTTGTTGTTGTATTGCGCATTCTTCTGGCCTTTTCCTCTCTCTGTCCTTCTGTCTTTCACACCGCCGTGAAGCCAGCGATGTTGAGCCACGGGGCGGTGTAAGGGGCCGTAACCGTTGAACTGCTTTGGCTCAACATCGCTGCCAACCCCCCCACGATCTCGTAAGGGATCTTTATTGCAATGAAGAGCCGATCTCGTGAGCGCTGCCAAACTGTCCCCAACGGAAAAACCATGACATCCACCCGAAGTGCGCTTACCAAGTGGCACCTGGGCATTCCTGAAAATGGTTGGACTATTCGGGGAAACCGTGGACTGGGGCGATAAATGGGGGAGCCTCTGGCTTCTTCGTTGCTCGGTGGGCTCGGGGTGCTCGACTTCCCCATTGCTCGGTGGGCTCAGGGTGCTTGACTTCCCCATTGCTCGGCAGGCTCGGGGTGCTGGACTCCTTCATTGCTTGCTTCTTCGTTGCTGGTGGACTCGACCTCGTGTGTGTTGCTGTGTGTGCCTTCCCCGGACTTCCTGGAGCTTGGAACATCATCATCACCCCGTGGCTGTGTCTTCATCATCACCTGCACCGAGACCGATCCAACGGGACATCGCTGGATTCGTGGTGGTGGTAATTAGCCGCATCTCTACCGTCTTCTTGCTTAGGGATTCTAACTTTTCCTTTCTTTTCCTCTCTGTCCTGTCGCTGTTGTCAGTTGTTAAAATAAAGCTCACAAGATTGTACGGCACCTGACCTCGTTTGTGCCTTAATCTTGGTCTCTTGGGATCGTTTAAGAACCCTCCCTGATATTGGATCGGGACGCATCTCCGAGTGTCTTGTCTGCTCCTTAAACCTTTTCTCTTTCCTTCTCTTCCTGTATCTTTCCCACCACCGATCACACTTTCTATTACCCATGATAGACACACACAACAAGAAAAGCGCCTGCAGAACTAACTGCACAAGAAATTTGGGATAAAATCTTTTCTTAACGATCTCCCTGCGTAATCTCACTCTGTCCTGCGTGTCCGTGAAGGGTAAGGACTATGATCCAGCTCCCGGGCTCTGGCATGGATGGACTGGGCGAGGTCTAGAGCCCCCCAGGACCCCTTTAGGACTCCTCAGGACCCCTCTAGGGGCCCCGTAGGACCTCTCCAGGGCCCCTCTAGCGACCCCTATAGAGCCCTCTAGGGCCCCCACGGGGTCCCCCAGAATCCCTCACGAGCCCCGAAGGACCCCTCTTGGGACAACCAGGACCCCTCTAGAGACACCCAGGATCCCTCTAAAGCCACCAGCACCCACAGGACGTCTAAACAGCCACCCAGAACCCATTTAGTGATGTCAAGAACCCCTCTAGGGACCACCAGGACACCTCTAGCACCTCCAGGACCCCTTTACAGACCCCCAAGATGCCTCTCGACTCTCCAGGATGACTCTAGGACTCCCCAGGACCCCCTGAATCATTCTAAGACCTTCCTAGAGCCTTATGGGACCCCGCTAGAACCATGCAGCAGGCCCCTAGGGGCCCCCAGGACCCCTCTAGGACCCCCAGAACTCCTTTAAGGATGCCTAGAAATCATCTAGGGATGCATAGGACCCCTCCAGAACCCCCGTGATGACTCTAGGGGTCCCCAGAACCGCCCAAATAACTCTAAGGCTCCTCGAGACCCCTCTAGAGCCCCTCGAGGGACCCCAGGACTCCTCTAGAACCCCCGAGCATCCCTCTAGAACCCCCAGAAGCCCTCTAGGCCCCCGCAGGATACCCTGAATCCCTCTAAGAAGCCCCAGGGCCCCTCTAGGGACCCACAGGATTTCTCTAGACCCTCCAGGACCAATCTAAGAACTCCCAGGACCCCCTGAATCCTTCTAAGAAGCCCCAAGTCCCCTCGAGATCCTCACAGGACCACTCCAGGGACAACCAGCACCCCTCTAGGGACCCCCAGAACCCCTTTAAGGACCCCCAGGAACCCTCTAGGGATTCCCCAAGACCCCTCTGGAATCCCCTAGGATCCTTCTAAGACCCCCCCCAGGGCCCCTTTAAGGACCTGCAGAATTTCTTTAGGGATCCCAGAACCACTCTAGGGCCCCTCAGGGCCCCCCTGAATCCCTCTAAGAACCCCCAAATCCCCTCTAGATCCCCGCAGGACCCCTCAAGGGACAACCAAGACCCATGTAGTGACCCCCAGAACCCATGTAAAGATCCCCAGGACCCCTCTAGGGACCCCCAAGACTCCTCTAGAACACCCCAGGATACTTCTATGACCTTCCCCGGACCATAGAGGGGTCCTGGGGAGGGGGGGAGTTGTGTCTCCAGAGGGGTCCTGGCCTTCCCTATAAGGATCCTGGCCTCCCTACACGGGTTATGGGGGGTCCTAGAGAGGCCCTGGGGGAGGGGGGGGCCTAGAGGATTCCTGGGCTTCCCTGTGGGCTTTTGGGGGTCCTGAAGGGGTCCTGGGGGGCCCCAGAGGGGTCCTGGTGTCCCTCGAGGGATTTGGGGGATCCTAGAGGGGACCTGAGGAGTTGCTAGAGGGGTTCTGGGGTCTCTAGAGGGTTCTGAGGGGTCATAGAGAGGGCTTGGGCAGCTCCAGGGGAGTTCTGGGCTTCACTCTAGGTGTTTTGGGGGTCCTAGAGGGGTCCTGGAGTCCCTAGAGGGGGCCCTGTAAACCCCACCAGCACCTTGACCCCCCACGACTCTCTTCCCCCTCCAGCCCCCCAGTTCCCCCCAACACCCTTAGGGCTTCGCCCTAGCCCCGCCCCCAGGCCCCGCCGCAGCCAATGGGAGGGGCCCGTCCCCGCCGCAGCCAATGTGAGGGGCCCGTCCCCGCCGCAGCCAATGGGAGGGGCCCGTCCCCGCCCCAGCCAATCGGAGCCGCGTCCGCGCGGGTCCAACCGCCGTCGGGGGCTGCGGGAGCCCCAACCGCATCGCGGAGGTTCGGGCGGCAGCGGGTCCGGGGGAGGCAGCGAGCGGCGGGTCCGGGGGAGGCGGGGAGGGGCGGGGAGAGGGGGAGAGAGGGAGGGGAGGGAAGGGGAGAGAGAGGAGAAGGGGCAGGGGGGGAGAATGGGGGGAGATGGGGGAGGAGGAAAGGGGAGTGGCCTCACGTGCCTCCCAGGACCCATCTAGGACCCCCAGGACCCCTCTAGGGACCCCCCAGGACCTCTCCACGACCCCCAGGATCCCTCTGGAGCCCCCCAGGCCCCATCTAGGACCCCCCCCGGCCCCGTCTCGGGACCCCCAGGACCCCTCTAGGGACCACTAGGATGCCTCTATGTCCTTCAGGACCCCTCTAGAGCCCCCCAGGACCCCGCTAGGACTCCTCAGGACCCCTCTAGGAACCCCCTGAAGGACCTCTCCACCACCTCCAGGGCCCCCCTAGGGATCCCTAGGAGCCCCCTAGAGCCTCGGGACCCATTTAGTGATGCCAAGGACCCCTCTAGGGACCCACAGAACCCCTATAGAACCCCAAAAACCCCTGCAGGACCCCCCAGGACCCGTCTGGGGTTCCCGCCTGGGGGAATTGGGGTGGGAAAAAGGGAGAAGGAGCAGCTTGTGGAAGAGACTCTTGCAGCCCTTCCTGCAGTACCGCGATGCGGCCACACGGCGGCGGCACTGAGCTGGGGGGGCGCTCTTTTCCCCTTTGATCCCCACCTTGTTGCAGGGGAGCTCGAGAGGCGGCCTGGAGTTCCCTAAAGGGGTTCTGTTGAGCCCTAGAGGGGTTCTGGGTCCCCGGGGTGTTCTAGGAGGTCCTAACGGGGTCCTGGGGGACTCCAGAGGGGTCCTGGGGTCCCTAGAGGGGTTCTGGGGTGTCCTATGGGTGTCTTGCGGGGGTGCCTAGAGGATTCCTGAGGTTCCCTCTAGGGGTTTGGGGGTCCCAAAGGGGTCCTGGGGGACTCCAGAGGGGTTCTGCTGTTCCTAGAGGGATTCGTGGGGTCCTAGAGGGATCCTGGGGGGTTCCTAAAGGGATTCTGGGGGGTCCTAGAGGAGCTGTGGAGAGGGAAAGAAAGGGAGAGGAGGAGGGAAGAGAGGGAGAGCAGGGTGGGAGGGAGAGAGGGGAGAGGGAGAGGAGGGATGGGAGAGAGAGAGAAAGAGGGGAGAGGGAGGGGGCAGGAGAAGGGGGGCAGAGGGAGAGGCCGGGCCAGAGGAGGCCTCAGTGCTGAGGGTGCTAAGGATCAGCCCAGGGCCCTGGCAGCCAGGCTGCAGCCCAGTCCCGTTGCTGCCTGCGCTGACGCCCTCGCCTGCATCCCACGTGCAGTTGATGCTCGAGGCGACCCTTCCGCTCGAGGCGATTCCCGAGGCGATTCCCGAGGCGATTCCTGAGGCGATTCCCGAGGCGATTCTCGAGGCGATTCCCGAGGCGATTCCCAAGGCGATCCCTGCAGTGATCCCCGCGGTGCTGCTGCAGCCGCTCCCGGCGATCCCCGAGGCCCGGCAGAGCTCAGCCCCGGGCTCAGCCCCATCAGCCGCAGCTCCAGCGCGATGTGGTGCGGCGCAGCCGGTGAGCGGGGAGCGGTGGCAGAGGGGGGTGCGGGGAGCCGAGGGGCTCTGGAGGCCGGGGGCACAGAGCTCGGCAGCCTCTAACTGGTGCGTTAGACGGGGGGCAGAGCTACGAGCGAGTTGGGCTTTGGATGGCACGAGCGCTGGGAGTCCCGCTCGTCTGCGAGGGGGGATGTGGCAAAGCGCCGGCTTGGCTGCCTCGGGAAGGCTCTCCTCTGGGCTCTTGCGTAGCTGTCAGACAATATTGATGCGTGTGAGTGCAGGTAAACGAGGATCCAAAATGCAGAGGAGCCAAACGACCGCTCGGCCAGATCGCTACATTCCCAGCCGTCGCGCTCTGAGGATGGAGGTGGCCAAGTTCCTCCTGAGCCAAGAGCAGGACCCTGCCTTGGTGTCACCCACCAAGAAGGTGAGCGTGTTGCTGAGTTGCAGGGACTGCGCTGCTCCCTCCCAAACGCCCTCGCGGCCTTTCCCAGGGAAGCAAACTGTAAGTTGTGTCGCGTGGTTGCGTGAGGCTGACAGCCCCGAGCGCCGCTGCCTCCAGCTCTGCCCTTGAGGAGCCGGGGATGAGGTTGGAGCTGTAGGGCCTGGGAATGGAACGGGGACGCGGGACCCTGAGCGAAGCTGTTCTGTAGGGACGTGTCCCTGGGAAGAGCCTCTGGCCCTTGTGGGAGCCAAACACAGCTTTGCTCCGTTTTAAAGCCTCATCAGCCCAGGGGACAGAGCTCCTAGGCTGTGAGCCTGTGCCCAGGGACACTGCTGGCGGGAGCTGTTCCAGCACAATGTCTGCGTGGGGAGCCGCTCTGGAACGTGTCTGCTGGGTTCTGAAATCTCTGTAGGAAGCATTTGGTTCCTTGTGGCTGTGGCTTTGTCCGCTGGCCGTGAGACGCTGACCTGGCCGCTCTTCTGTGCTCAAATGTGAGCAGGAGAGCTTGCTGGTGTCTGAGGAAAAAACCCTTGGAGCTGTGTCACGGGTTAGCCCCAGCCCGGCTGATTTCAGCAGCTAAAACCGTGCAGTTGCGCTCCCAAATCCCTCCACTCCCTACCCCTGGAAAGGGGGAAAGGGAAATGAGAGGAATGAGACTTGTGAGTTGGAAACTAAAACCGCAGCTTTAATTAAAATTACAATAATAATAATAATAACGGTTATTGATCTTATTAGGAGTGGTAATATATATACACACAAATATCTGAGATCGCGCCCTCGGTGACTCAACGTCACCACAGATCCTGCAGAGCAGAATCGAGGGAATGGCTCCACAGCCAGGAGGGAGCTGAGCTCAGGAACTGGAGTCAGGAACACGCGGGTCCAGGGTCGGGGGCAAACAGAGAGACGAGGTCCTCAGCGGCCGTCACAGAGGAGGGGGCCGACCCTCGTGGTCTTTGGGTTTCAAAGCGAGGGTGACGTAGATGGGATGGAATCCTCCGTTGGTCGCTTTGGGGTCACCTGTCCTGTTCGACCTGCCTTGACAGGCGCGCCAGAAAGCCTGGGCAGTGAGGCTGAACGGCTTCGATGTGGAAGAGGCAAAGATCCTGAGCCTCAGTGGAAAGGCTCCGAGCCCTGCGGCAGGTGAGGGACAGGCTCTGGGTGAGTCGACTGGGCTGGAGAGCCCTGAGCAGGGGAACAGCGGCACAGAGGCTCCGCATTTGGAGGCATCGACCGGCTTCTGGGAGCTGCTGTGCACACCGGGCTCTCCCTAATCCTTAGGTGTCCAGCGGCTGAGGGGCTGTGTGACAGCTCCAGAGAACTGATTTACCAGAGCTGGTTCAGCAGTTCACCCCGGCAGTGCCGTTAGCGCCCTGCACTCTTCTGAGCGTGGCTCTGCTCTCAGGGCTGCATTTTCCCCGGGAGGGATTTCTCCTCGGGTGAGCAGGGCTTAGCTGGGAGGAAACGGGACCTCCGGTTAACAGAAGTGTTTCTCTGCACACAGGCTTTCAGAACAACGTCACAGCGCTCTGCGGGCACGAGGTGATGCCTGGGTGCGGCAGGAGGAAGGGCAGATACATTCCCTGCGCGCCAGAGGGGGTCCTGGATGCCCCAGACATCCGTGATGACTATTGTAAGTGGGCTGCGATGTCGCGTGCTGGGCATTGAGATCGTTGTGTAGCGCAGTGCGGTTCCTAGGCCAGCGTGGTCTGAGGGACTGGAGCTCTGCCTGGGCTGTTTCGGTCTCTTCTGCCCTCGGGCTGGCATGGACCACTTCTGGGGTGAAGCCTTGTAGGAGCAGTGGTCCCGAGTGCTGGGCAGGTGGCTTGGACTGGGGCTGGGGGACACGCATACCTGGTGGAGGTGGAATAGGGTTGGACTCGGTGATCCGGTGGGTCTCTTCCAACCTGGTTATTCTATGATTCTATGATGAGCACCGGTGAAGGGCAGGGCTCTCCAGGGCAGCGCAGGGTGGCCTGCATTGCATTGCTCTTCCAAACTGTAGATCTGAATCTCCTGGACTGGAGCTCTCAAAACCTCCTGGCGCTGGCTCTGGACACCACTGTCTACCTGTGGCACCACGTCTCTGGGGAGATCATCAACCTCATGGAGACGGAGCACATAGCTGATTACGTTTCGTCTGTGTCGTGGGGTAACGGAGGCAGCTGCCTGGCTGTTGGCTTGAGCAACGGTGAGGTCCAGGTGAGTGCAGGAGTCGAGCTGGAGCTGTTTAGGGGTTGCTGGAGCTGTGGGGCCTTGGGACGAAGGCTTGGCTGGCGCTAGAAGGATGCAACGCGCTCTGACTTGCCTGGTGTGGGCTGGAGATGTCCTCCGGCAGTGAGCAGCTGCGGCAGTGAGGCAGAGCTTGGGTTTGGGGTTCCTGACCCCTGGCGTTCTCCTTCCGTTCTGCGGGCAGGAGATACAAATTGTTCCCTGCTCCCAGAGTGAGCAGGCTGAATGGCAGAGCCTGCGCGCTGCGGTTTGTAGGGCAAAGCAACGGGGCTGGCGTTTCCTGGCCCTCTGGAGAACTTGTTGTTCTGCTTCCCTAGCTGTGGGACGTGGAGCGTCGGAAACGTGTCCGCACGCTGAGCAGCCACGTGTCCCGTGTCGGGTGTCTCAGCTGGAACAGCTACATCCTGTCCAGGTAAAGCAGTGGGTGGGGTTGGAAGGGCGGAGCGGAGCTGGTGCAGATCCTTGTGGATGTGCTCGGCTCACGCCAAGAGCCCGGATCTGCCGGCAGCACCGGTGTGAAACCCTGCGGCAGGTGCAGCCGTCCTGCCCCAGCGCCAGGATGGCTTTTCCCAGCACTGTGTGCAGCCTGACCCTGTGAGCCTTCTCTCTGCAGCGGGGCTCGCAGCGGCTGCATCCAGCACCACGACGTCAGAGTCGCTCAGCACCAGGTGGCCACGCTTGCTGGTCACACGCGGGAGGTGTGTGGCCTCAAGTGGTCTCCAAACGGCCGCTTCCTCGCCAGTGGTGGTGACGACCACGTGGTGAACATCTGGCCGAGCAGCCAGGGGGGCCGTGGAGGATTTGCTCCAGCGCAGAGCTTCCGTCAGCACCAGGGTGCTGTCAAGGTGAGCGCGGGGCAGCTGTGGGCTCGCGTTTGTGTGCGAGGCAGCCGTGCGGCACTGCCTGCGCGCAGGGTGCTCGTTGCACGCCTCAGGCTGACCCCTCTTCTGGCAGGCTGTGGCGTGGTGTCCGTGGCAGCCCAGCGTTCTGGCCACCGGAGGCGGAGGCGGCGACAAACGCATCCGCCTCTGGAACGTGTCTTCTGGCACCTGCCTGGGCAATATCGATGCCCGCTCCCAGGTGAGACGTGAGCGTCGGCTTGGATGTAAACAGCTTGTGGTGGGACGCCTGAGCGGAGCTGCTGGCTCCTGAGGCCCCGAGGCAGGGCCGAGGAGGGGGCCGTGCTCCTCTCGGGGTGCTGAGCATCGGCACGAGCAGCTCGTCTTCCCTGCATTGCCGCCTCCTGCCAGGTCTGTTCCATCGTGTGGTCGACCACCTACAAGGAGCTCATTTCGGGCCACGGCTCCGCAAAGGATCAGCTGGTGATCTGGAAGTATCCAGCCATGTCCAAGGTCACTGAGCTGCAAGGTAGGCAGGGCCCTTTGCCTGGGGCAGGGAGGGCTGCTGGCGGCTGAAGGAGACGTGATCCTTGGGTGGAGCGGAGCGGTGGCCCGAGCTGGAGCTCGGCTGGTGCGGGCTGCTGAGCAGAGGCGTGTGCTGCTCGAGGGAGGCCCTCCTGGGGGCTGCTGAAGGAACGCTGTTGGTGCAAATGCCCGCCTGGGCTGTGAATTCCTGCTGCTGCAGCCCGGTGCGGGGCCAGCTCTGCGAGCTGCTGGGGTTCCCGGGGCCCACGCAGTAAACGTGAGCGTGGTGGCAGAAGCAGAGGGAGCGGGGCGTGCGCCGAGCGGCCCGTCCCTGAGCGCACACCTCCTCTTCAGGTCACACGGCGAGAGTCTTGAGCATGGCTCTGAGCCCCGATGGCGAAACAGTGGCCTCGGCTGCTGCGGATGAAACGCTGCGACTCTGGCGCTGCTTTGCGGTGGATCCCATCAGGAAGAAGGAGAGAGAGAAGGCAGACATAGTCCAGAGCGGCTTCATTCGCCAGGCCATACGATGAGGGCATGGGGGGGGGGGGGGGAGCGGGGAAACCTGGTTTCCCCTGTACACAGTTTCAATGGTTTCCCCTGTACATAGTTTCAATGGTTTCCCCTGTACGTAGTTTAAATGTTAATAAATGTTAATTAAGGTTTTAAAATTAACCAAGTGCTTTCCTTTGTCTTTTTTATGGAGTCTGCTGGAAGAGAAGGCCGTGGCTGATGGGAGCAAGCCCAGCGTGGATGCGGAGGACGAGTCCCGCGGTGTCCCAGCAGGACGGTCTCCAAGCCTGGGTCCCCTGCCTTCCTGCGCGCCGAGGAGGTTGCAGCGCCCTGCGCCCTGCGTGCTGCTCACAGAGACAGCCCTGGGGTGACGGCTGGGACGTCAGCGACTCGGGAGCGATCGCAGGGAAGCGTCTGCCGAACCGCCGAGCCCAGAGGCGTGTGGGAGCTGAGAGACCTCCTGGGAACGGCTGATGGTGTCGCCTGGGGATACCTCGTGATGGACTTGTGGTAAAGGCTCTCTAGAAGGCCCTTAAGGCCTCTGGGGAAGGGCTGCTCGTGTGGGGACCGGTGGGTCCTTTTCTAAGGAATTGAATAACGTGAGCCGGGGGTGGCCAGGGCCTGCGGGCAGCGGCGACACCAGTGCTCCTGATTCAAGGAGCTGAAAACAGCTACGGGAGGAAATGCAGCTGCCTTTCTAGGGGTAAAGGTAACAGGGGAATTACCGTATCAGGACAGCTTTCAGAAGGTAAATAGATGGATGGCCTCCAAATACGCTTTGGGGTTGGTCCGTGCCCGTGGGGCAACGTGGAAAGGAAGAGGAGTGTTAACTGCACGAGGATCCCCCGTCAAGCACCGAGAAGAAATCCTGCAGTTGCGGGAAGACGTCGGGCAACGGAGAGAAGCGGCGTTAATGCATCGCAAGGCTCCTCGGGTGGGAAAGTCCCCGATGAAGGTATGTAGTGGACTGGCAGAGCGAGCAGCTCGAGGGCAGCAGGAAAAGGTATCTTGGTATTAATCCCTTCTGTGGAGAGGGATCTGAATATCCGTTGTGGGGGGATGCGAATGCGTTTGAACAATAATCCCGTCCCTCTCAAGTGCCATTTCTAGCGATGCTGATCTGGAACTGGCAAAATCAGTGAGGGCAACAGCAAACGAGAGGGGGTGGATGGTGACCCCTACAAAAGAGGCTGTAGTTTCTCCCTGGTAGTGCTAAAATTCATTGAGAAAAAGCATCAAGAAACTCACTGGGGAGCAGAGGCTGTAATCGATGATTTAAGGGGACAAGTAGTTAGCGTGAGGATGAGCAGGCTTGCTAAATCCATTGTGGGGAGGCCTGAAATCTGTTTGAAAAATAATCCCGTCCCTCTCAAGCGCCCTCCCCTAGGAGTTGCTCGCAGAGGAAATGCCCCCGGTGATCCCTGGCAGAGAGATTTCTCTGAGCTGCCCAGACAGGGCGGATCCCGGGACCTGTGGGGACCAGGAGCCACATTTTGAGGCTGGCCAGAGGCATTGCCCTGCAGCACCGTCAAAGCAAGAGAGGTGACTCAAACCTCCTTGTAGGGAATTTGACCAAGGTTTGGAATTGCCATAGGTCTGTTGTCAGCTAGAGGTCCTCGCTTTCTGGCGGGGATTGTACAAGAGCTGAGCCGAGTCCGAGGAATAAAATGGGCCCTGCACCCGCCCTGGAGCCCCCAGAGTAGTGGGAAGGTGGAAAGGGTGAATCAAACTCTGCAGAGGGAAAAGGGTAAAATTTGTGAGGAGACTTCTTTGTGGTGGCCTCGAGCTCTTGTACTGGCTGTGCTAAGAACAAGGCTACAGCCGAGAGCTGAGACAAAGAGCAGTCTGTATGAATCAGTGTTTGGGAGGCCTTATCAAATGACCCTTTTTCCTCGAGACGTGGTGCTGGAAGGAGAAACAGAGCTAAAATCTTCTCTGCTGTTGTCGGGTAAAAGAGTGAATGACCTGGGGCGGTGCGTAACGTGTCCTGAGCCTCTCGCTTTAGATTCTCCAGGACGCCCCTTCCAGCCCGGAGACTCCGTCGACATCAAGCCGTGGGAGAGCGGAAGTTCCAGAAAGCTGGAAGGGACCCTTTCAGGTGCTGAAAACAACACGCAGCTCCAGGTCGAAGGAATCAACAGGTGGATCCGTTCCATGCGAGTCGAGTCAGCGCCGAGTTGGGAGTGGAGAACCGTCCTTGAGCCCGGGAAGCCTCTCCAGAGAAAACTGCAGAGAAGAACCAGGGACTGACATTTGAAAAGCAAGGAGGTGGGTTTTCGCCCGTGTCTGCGTTTGGTGTATGGATGCAGGCGACTTTCAGAGGTTGTTTCCACAGAGGGTTAAAGGCCAGAACGGGAGGGAACTTTTAGCCAGAGGGGTGGTAAGTAAGTCCTCCTTCTGCATGGGGTCAGGAAATCGGGTAGGAGAAATGTACAGCTCTTGGATAACAGGAGTTCCCACTCCCCTCAGCTCACTTACAAACTCTGCTTTTCTGGGGCTCCTAGAGTGTGCTCTGACAGGCTTCGCCCTGCCGAGGGTCCTTGGCGCAACATTCCTTTGCGCAGACGCCTAAAGCTCCTTCAGCACCGGGCAACTGCTGTTGCTTCCAGGGATGTAGGAAGCTTCTCTGTAGGAATGGAAAATCCCTGTGCCTCTGTTGTGGGTTACCTTAGGGAGTGAAAAATTAACTCCTGGGATTTATCCTCCTTTCTCCCCGCAGAGGGAGCAGTGGCTGTGGCAGAGGTGTTCTGTGCTGGCCAGAAGGAATCGGTTGGTGGCAGTGATCAGCCAGTGACAGGTTGTTTAACTGATGAGGGAATATTTGAACGGCTCTTTTTTTCTTCCCTTAGTAATAATTTTCTGTTAGGTCTTCCCAGAGCGAGTGCTGTAATTGGATTCAAGTGTACGGTCTTCTCCTTCCAGAGATCAAAGGCGCTCCTGTCCCCTCTCTGGATTTAGAAGACCTGAGAAACCTCTTTGGATCAGAGGTATCTGGAGACAGCATGTGGTGTTCTGTGTTGAACCAGACTGAATGAAGATCTGCTTCAAAGCTTGTCCTGAAGGAAGCAGCTATGGGTTGTTTGTGTCAATTCTGACCTCAGCCCCCAAGAAACGCCATGGGATGAGAAGCTCTGGTGATGGATGCGCCTGCAGCCCAGAAGCCAACGGTGTCCTGGGCTGCGTCCAAAGCAGTGGGACCGGCGAGGGAGGGGATTCCAGCCCTCTGCTCCGCTCTGGTGAGACCCCACCTGGAGCCCTGTGTTCAGCTCTGGAATCCCCAACATGCCACTGACACAGAGCTGTTAGAGCGAGTCCAGATGATGGATCTGAAAAATCATAGAGAATTCACCCCCAGTCTGGATCTGTGCTTATGGCTTCTGGAGGTCCATGGTGCATCATTGCCTTACACAGATGCCTAGAGCTTCCTTGGACGCAGGGCAACTGCTGTTGCCGAAAGGGATGTAGGAAGCTTCTCTGTTTGCAAGAACTGAAAATCCTTGTGCTTCTGATGCTGGTGACCTTAGCGAGTGGAAAATGAACTGCTGGGATTTACTCTCTTTTGTCCCCACAGAGGGAGCAGTGGCTGTGGCAGAGATGTTCTGTGCAGTGGGACCGGCGAGGGAGGTGACTGCGGCCCTCTGCTCCGCTCCGGTGAGACCCCACCTGGAGCCCTGTGTTCAGCTCTGGAATCCCCAACATGCCAGTGACACAGACCTGTTAGAGCGAGTCTGGACGAGGGCTACAAAGATGATGCGAGGGCTGGAGCAGCTCTGCTGTGAGGACAGGCTGAGAGAGTCGGGGTTGTTCAGCCTGGAGGAGAGAAGGCTCTGGGGAGACCCTAGAGCAGCTTCCAGAACTGAAAGGGGCTCTGGGAAAGCTGGGGAGGGACTCTTTACAGGGGCGTGGAGTGACAGTACAAGGGGGGATGGCTGTAAATTGGAGGGGGGACGATTTCGATTAGGCAGTAGGAAGAAATTCTTGGTGCTTTGGGTGGTGAGGCCCTGGCCCCGGTTGCCCAGGGAAGTGGTGGGTGTCCCATCCCTGGAGGTGTTCAAGGCCAGGTTGGAAGGGGTTTCGAGCCACGTGATCCAGTGGGAGGTGTCCCTGCCCTCGGCAGGGCGTGGAACTGGATTGTTCTGTGTCGGTGACTTACTGAGTGGAAAATTAACTGCTGGGATTCATCCTCTTTTGTCCCCACAGAGGGAGCAGTGGCTGTGGCAGAGATGTTCTGTGCAGTGGGACCGGCGAGGGAGGTGACTGCGGCCCTCTGCTCCGCTCTGGTGAGACCCCACCTGGAGCCCTGTGTTCAGCTCTGGAATCCCCAACGTGCCAGTGACACAGACCTGTTAGAGCGACTCAGTCTGCTCTCCCAGGCCGAGAGGGAGGCAATATTTGAGGGCACCTCATTTCCCGCCTGTGCCGGCAGGGCTCTCTCCGCCTGGGCACATCCGAGGGATTTGTCCAGTGTGTTTGGCAGAGGCCGAGCAGGGAGGCTGTTACCTTGACTCCGGCTCAGGGCAGAAAGAATTGCTGAGCGTGGTCTGGTTTTGAGAGAAAGTAATTTTGTCTGATTTTGAGATGTGGGACAGGCTCAATATCCAGGAGGTCACTGTAACTGACTTTGTCTCCCTTGTAAGTGAGCGTTCCCTGTTGCACTCCAGAAGATCTATTTAGGGTCACTGATTTCAGGCTAGGAAAGAAATAACGTTCCAAGTGCCTTCACTGTGAGAGGCTACAGACCTTTTGTGTTTCCAGCCCAGGGCTCTCCTGCTGTCTCCAGGAGTTGTGTGAACACTGCTGACCCAGTGGTCTTGCCCGGAGGGTGTGACAGTGGTTCCTTAGGCTGCACGTTTGTTGTGGGTGAAAGCATTCCCTAGTGTCCTTTCCCAGCTGGATCCACAGCGTGGGTCAGTGTGGAGAAGGAGAAAGAATGGCAATTAAAACTTCTTCCCTTAGTCCTTCCGTGCGTCCTGTCTCTTTGACATCAAAGCGGGAGGGGAGATGAATTTTCTTATGGATGTGATACCTTGGGCATGTTTTAGCTCCATGGAATTTTTAATGCATTTGCTTTGTTGTTTAGTTTTCCTTTCAGAAACGTGTTTCCAAGGAAGTCTCTCAGGAGTCAAGGCTTGGCCAGTTCCAGGGATCGAGACAAAGCAAACATTAAAGAACAGCAGTGCCCGAGTACATTCTTGGTGTCCTTTCCTAGTAGCATTGCACTCCTCGTCCCCTGCTGTTACTCCTTACCTCCTCCCCCTACAGCTCCGTGGGGTCTCAGCATCTCCGCTGCTCTTCACGCACACAGAATCACACACAGAATCACCAGGTTTTATAACCAGCTGGGGAAGGGGCTGGAGAAGAGGTCTTAGGAGGAGCAGCTGAGAGAGCTGGGGTTGTTTAGCCTGGAGAAGAGGAGGCTGAGGGGAGACCTCATTGCTCTCTCCAACTACCTGAAAGGAGGTTGTAGAGAGGAGGGTGCTGGCCTCTTCTCCCAAGTGACGGGGGACAGGACGAGAGGGAATGGCCTCAAGCTCCGCCAGGGGAGATTTAGGCTGGACATTAGGAAAAAATTCTGCACAGAAAGGGTCATTGGGTGACGGAAGAAAATATGGGACAACACGCAGTGATCAATATGATCCAAGTGAAGCCATTTAATCGAAGTTCCCAACACATTTTATACCCTACTTGCTGAAGCAAGCCATTGTTTTACAAGCTGATTTGACAATTCTCCATTTGCAACAAGTAATCATTAGTTACAATACATTATTATGTTTTCCCATGAGAAATAGCTATGTGAGCATTTCAGTCTACAAATTGATAGACTACAAAGTAACAAGTCAAGGACTACCGAGGAAAGCTTCCCCTGAGAAATGAGAGGCGTCTAGGGTAGAACGACTCTCTATTGTTGCAAAGAGAAACCTTGAAGAGAGTGTGTCATTTACAGCAGCTGCTGCTTCTGCAAAGTTAGCTTTAATTGTGGTGCAAAAGCTGTGAGGCCTTATGCTAAGGTGCCTTTGTTTCATTTAGCATAAGCTGCTCAGTGCTTGGGGTGCTCATTAAATGTCCTCTGGTTCGTAACCATCCATCAATTGGGCACTGGAACAGGCTGCCCAGGGAGGGGGTTGAGTCCCCTTCCCTGGAGGGGTTTAAGGCGCGGGTGGATGAGGTGCTAAGGGACATGGTTTAGTGTTTGATAGGAATGGTTGGACTCGATGATCCAGTGGGTCTCTTCCAACCTGGTTATTCTATAATTCTATGATTCTATGACTGGTACGTGAGGATGCCCCTGGAGCTCAGATGCTCGTGTGAGCAGAGAGACGCGAAGGGGGGGATTTTTTCCACTTCCCAGCCACTTGTGAGGGGCCTGGTTTGCGCGGTGCCCTTGCTGTGAAAAAGCTGGCAAGCACTCGCAGAGAGAGTATTATGGGAGCTCCGAGTGTTGAGGAGGCGACTCCAGGGAGCCGAGGGGTTGGTTAAATACAACGTGAGCCGGATTCCCCCTTGTCAGCTCGGTGGGAGCTGGTTCAATGGATCGCTTCTCACGCTTCGGATGCCCCTCAGCTGAGCTCTTGTCCTGCCGCACCCCCAGCGGAAGCGGGAGCAGCACAGCCTCCCTTCCCTCTAGAGAGCTGATGGACCTTGCAGGGAAGTGCCAGGCCATGAAGGCTGCCCCTTCCTCCTCTTCCCTTTCCTCTCAGCTCAGAACTAGGGACAAAATCCTTGGTTACCTGTGTGCGTTTGTGTGTGAGTGAAATCTCACGCCCGGGGCTGCACACGGGACCCAGCTTGTTCCCCTGTCCCAGGAGAACCTGCCTGTACACTGAGCCCCTTCCCGTTTCCAGGCTCACCCTGCGCCGTCCTCCTGCCTGTTTGGTTTGAGGACGGGGACGTTTATGTCTGTCCTTGCTGCGGAGGTGATGGATTGAAAGACCAGGCTCTAGGGTGTCAAGGTGCATCTGGCCCTGTGAAGGGGAAGGGATGACACCCATGTTCCCTCAGCCACTGCTCCTTACGCTCTATATTTTTCCCTTTCCAAAAAACCAGAGGCTTCTGGAACCATGCGCAACCCGCTTCACGTCACACGCCTGGGCTGCCTTCCCTCCTGCGTCCAGACCAGGACCCGCTGGTGGCTGCCAGTAGCCCAGCTCCACTCTGAGTGACCAGAGGCGGCGTGGGCCCCGTTTCTGGGACAGCTCTCAGGAATTGCCTCTCCTGCTCTGGACAACAGGGGAGGGTTTCGCATGCAAAACTGCAAAGGAACATACGTGGGCTTTAATTAAGAGGCTGCTTCTGTGATGGGAAAAGGCATTAGAAGCCACTGGCCCTAAGAGGGAGCAAAGCCGTCCCGTCTCCTGTGTAGCTGTGCCTGCTTGGAGGGCACCAGCATGTGAGCTTCGGTTCCATACGAGGAAGGGGAGTGACGCAGCTGGAGGGATCTCAGTAACCACCTTACCAGGCCCTCTGGCTTTGCCAGGAAGGAGACGCCCACGTCGGAAAACGATGGCTCTCTCATACTCCCGCACTACCTGCAGGGGAAACAAAAGCTGGATGCGCTGCAAAGGGAGGGTTTCAGCAGGTGTGAGCTGCCGGAGTTACCTGTCCCTGTGTCCCTTTACCCCCGCAGAGGACCTGACACAGAACTGCTGGCTGGCCTTGTGTGTGAGCAGAGAAGGAGCAGCCACGAGACACCCAGGATTTGGGAGAGCAGCCCAGGTTAGAGGGGCCTGGGCTTTCCCAGGATGAGGCCAGCGTTCTGCTTCCTCAGAGCCTGGCCAAACTCAAACATCCTGAGCTAAAATTTTGCGTGCTGGTTGTTTGCCTCCGAGGGAACCGTGTGTGCATGTGCTCACCCCTGTGAGATCCGAGGGATGACACTGACACCCTTGTTGAGAGCAAGATTCACGTGAAATTTCCCCAGAAGTGGGAACCAAAATATGCCTACTCGTAGCCACGCTAGAAATGTGAGAAAAGGGGGAAAAGAGGGCAAATCCATCGGTACCTGAGAGACCAAACTCTCTTAACATTTTACATTCAAAACCTATTTACCTGCTGCTGCAGTGCCACTCTCTCTGGGCTGGGTGTGCTGAAGGCGATGTTTGAAAGTGAACAGACCTGCAAGCTGTTCAGCAAAAGAGAAACCTAAGCCCTTGCCTGCTGATAATTCAGCAGGAGTATTTGAGAGGTAGCGGAAGATCCCTGTGCAGCCCTTTGTTGCAGCAATGTGCGAGGAAGGAAAGTCAAAATTAACGATGGGTTGAAGAAGTGTAAATAGAACCTTAGACCCAGAAAAAGCTTTATGCTCACGTCCAAAACGTGCCGAACCAGTGAGTTACGTCCACATCAGACACCGACTACTAAGCCTGGGGAGGCCCCATGACCATTCTCACCTTCATGCAGAACCAGACAGAAACGGGGAAGGTCATTATGATGAACAGGAAAGACAAGATGGTCAGAAGCCACTCACAGATGCCCAGACCTGGAGACTTTACTCCTAGGGAGAAATACAAAAGGACCGTGTTAGCAGAGGCCAGCTCCCAAAATACCGACAGCCTGACAAGCGCCCGGGCCCGTCAGCTTCAGTGTTGGCCTTTGCCTAAACCCGGCGCGTGTGAACCATTTGCTCTCCCTGGAGCTGGCTCAGGTGAGCAGGAGCTGCCAGGATGCACCGACAGGTTTCGTCCCCGCTTTACTGCCAGAAATGGAGCCGTGCTTCCCCGTGGGGCCTCGACTAGAGAGCAGCCTTCAGGCTGAAGACCTGCAGGCACCAAGCGGTGTCCAAGGGTTTGGAAGGAGCAATTTGTTGGCTGACCTGGGAGCCCAGAAGTCCGTCGGGAGAGGTGAGCTAAGGGCAAAGAGAAAGATGGCGAATAGGAAGTTGATTTCAACGTGCACAGCCTGAAGCGCCCTTCCCTGTCAGAGGATCTCAGGCCCTTTGGAACAGGAGTTCAGTCGCATCCCAGCTCCCTGATGCGGTGGGACCGAGCCGCTGGTGCTACTGAAATCTCCCTGCGCCCTCCAGCGGTCACACCGAGGCGTGGGGGCTGACTGGGGTGCTCGGGTCAAAATGACCTTCCCCATCTCCCCAAAGCCAGGACGGGTCGTCTTGACCTGGCTGACCTTTGTTGTGAGGGAAAACCTGCAGGTATGGCCTGGAAATAGATTCCTTCTGGGGTACCTAGACCCAGAGGGCGGACCAGCAGTGAAGTTAGCGTCCCTGCGCGTCTCCCACTTAGATCTTCTCGAGCTCTTCCCTTCTTGCCCCTTTGCCTTTGGAGCTCTCTGCAGAGCCAGCAGGTCTGGAGGGAGGTTCACATGCCAAGAACCTGCGTGATCACTCTAGCTCTACAGCACCAGGAGGCTGTGAGGCTGGCTGGGGTCTCCCGTGTCTCACCCCAAGGAAAACTGTGTCTGTGCCAGGCGGGTGCGATGGCACTCACCGTGCGGAGTTATTCTGTGGCCGTACAGGGTCAAAGAGCCCACAGCTTTCCAGCCCTTCCCCTTCCATAATCCATACCTCCCTCTTGCTGCTCACTGTCCAGCAATGCCATTGCCTCCGTTTCATTCTTTGAGGATTTACACTATTCTTTGCCTAAAACTAGTATATATACCCACTACTTTTGTAAAGCGTGAGGCCTTTTTCTAGAAGGGCATCCAACTCAGCGCTGAATTGTAAACCAAAAATGTTATTGCCTTTGCCTCAAAGACTTGATCCTTTTCAAGGTTTTACCAGTGAATGAGCGTTTCCCACTTGGGACACAGGGGGGACTCCCCATGCCTGGGATTAGGGATGCAGGGAGCTGTGTGAGGGGGACAGGGGGCACTCCCCATCCCTGGGATTAGGGTTGCAGGGAGCTGTGCGAGGGGCAAGGGGGCACGTGGAGCCCAGCGGGGAAGCACAGCTGGTGCTTTTTGGCCCTCGGGCTCTGCCTTTCCCCCCTCAGAAGGGGGGCTCAGGTGCCACTGACCCGCAGGGGCTGCTCCAACAGGGGAAAATTCCCGCCTCCTCCTCCCCCACCCCGCCATTTTCCCGCCAGGAGGCGGCGGCTCCGCCCTCGCGGAGGAGGAGGAGAAGGAGGGAATTAGGGGCCCAGGGAGCTCTGTGGTGAGTAGGGGAGCGCTTGGGGGTACAGGGAAGGTTCTTCATGGTCTGTGAGGGGCGAGGGTGCATCCGCCTTCCTGGAATTAAGGATGCATGGAGTTCTGTGGGGGGCAAGGGAGCACGTAGGACAGAGCAAGGAGACCCCACGCCTGGGATTAAGGGCAGGGGGGTCTCTCTGAGGGGCAGAGAATCCCCATGCCCGGGTTTAGGGGTGCAGGGAGCTCTGTGAGGGGCAAGGGAGCGCTTGGGGCTGGAATTAGGGATGCAGGGAGCTGTGTGAGGGGTACAGGGGGGACTCCCCATGCCTGGGATTAGGGATGCAGGGAGCTCTGCGAGGGGCAAGGGGGCACGTAGGACAGAGCAAGGAGACCCCCCGCCTGGAAGAAGGAGGTGAGGTCGCTGCTTATTACCGATAAAGAGGGTTTAACCCCAGCACAGCTGGAGAGGGGAGTACATGGCCATGATGGGCAAACCTCTCCCTCTACGTGACCTGGGCTTCCAATCCACCTTGGAGCTGGTGGCAAAAATGCCTGACGTTGTCAGAATCTGTCCTCAGGAGAAAGGCACGTTTATCCTCAAAGGTGAGGTTTTATTTCCGTAAAAGTGGAGGAGTTGTTTGGAACCTCATACTGGTATGAAGCGATGCTCTAAAACCAGGAGGTGCAGAATGAATTGCCAGAGCTGTAGGTCATGTATCTCTGTCACTCTTTTTCTCATATAGCTCTGTTTAATTTTTTTGCCGTTGATGTTTTTTACTGTGTCTTAATCTGCCTTTTTGTACTTTTCTCCTCCTTCCTCCTGGAAAATAACAGAGGCTTCCAGTTCTTTTTGTACATTTTGCACTCTGCTCTTGGTTTAGAAACTGCAGTAACGTTTCTATAGGAAGTTCAGTCTGTATCAAAGAACTTTTATTATTTTCCCAACAAAACTTGCAGCAGATGAGTTTCCTTTTGTGATCCTGTATCCAAGAATTGGACCCACCTTTCTGCTTGGATCTGGATTTCTAGGGATGAGGGTGCAGGTTGGTTCTTGGCTGTTTCATCTGGTTCATTTCAGTTCACAAAGGGAGAGTAAAAGTTACCCTGTTGGAAATGCGATCTAGCGTGATTGGTTTTGAAAGACACGCCTGCTTCTGAAGAGGGTGGGGAGAATAGGAAAGAGGAGGACCTTTGCTTGTATAAAGCTTTCAGTAGTTTGCTGTCTTGGTAATCTCATAATTTATTTCTTTCTTTCTTTCTTTGGTAGCCATTGCAGATGAGACCACCAAAGGTATTGCAAAACTGGTTGCCAGGCAGGAGGAAAGTGTTAAGTCACGAAAGAATGATGCTGTGAAGGCACGTGCTGCTTTTCCCTCTAGGAACACAAAGTGTCTCCCTCGCAGCCAGCGACTGGGAAGGCTGAGCTGCAGGATCTGCTGAGTTCCTCACCACTTCTGCTCAGGAACTTTGAGAGGGCCTATCGCAGACGCTTTGGCCGGCCGTTCCAGTATAGGCGATATGGATTTGTCTCTGTATTTCAAGTCCTTGAAAGTGTGTCCGATATCATTGTTGTTGAGCAGACAAAAGCAGGTTCCTTGCTGTCCCTGAGGAAGTAGCTGGAAGGTGAGACAGCGAAGGAAGAGGTGCCGCACGGTGGGGCGCGCAAAGAGGTGCCAGAAGGTGAGGGAGGGTATTATTTAACTGGAAGTATGTAGCTGCCAAGCAGCTGTGTTTCAAGTGATGTTGCTGCCTTTCCAGTAGCTGTCGTAGTCCTGGTTTCCCTAGGCTTTAGCGCAGAAGGGCTGCGAGGTACTGTAGAAGCAGCTGTTACAAGGGTGTTGTTGTGGTAGCAGAGAGCTTAACTGGAAGTTTTCTACGGTTTGCCACTGTTTTTCAGTGCGAGGTGAAAGAAGGGATGTTAAGCCCCTTTCTGAATGCGTGTATAGGACTGGAATTTCTAGTAATTCCAGGCAACAGGTAATAAAACTAGAAGGATCTCTGGCACGTCGGCTCCGCAGGCTGGTAAAGCCTTCCAGATGCGCTTTTTGAGGCTGAAGCACTCATCTGAAAGGCATAGCTATACTGCTTCTCTGAAGAAGAGCCTGTAGATATCCTCAGCGTTCCCCTAACAACTATGAGAGAAAGCAGAGGATTGCATAAGGTTCCTGCCAAATGCCTGACTTTTCTTAGCATCATTCTAGGAATTTATTTAGCCCTTGTCATGCTTGCAAGAGCAAGTGTGTTTTATTTTGCTTGAATTTATTAGTACGGCGAAGGATGCCTCTCAAGCAAATCCCCGTGACTGTGGGTGCTACAAGAGATGAGGAAAATGGCACTAGTACTTGTACGCTTTCATGGCCAGGTGTATTCTCCTTCTGCTTAATATGTAAATAAAGAATAACAACTAAACTCTCTTTACAGCTGCACCTGCAATTGAGATGCCTCCTTTGGAACCCATCCGTGATGCCAAGTGGTTTCACCTGCCGGCAGAAGAGAAGTCAGAGCCGGTGGAAGGACAAGCACTAGATATGAGTGATGTCCTCAAACAAGTAAGTGGCAGGATGAGTGATCTGTAGCTTTGTCATGTCTTCGTCCAGGGGGTGATAATTTTTTTCACTGCTTTTGTTTTTGCTTGGTTTGTATTGTTAATGCACTGTTGCTTCCAAAAAAAAATTGTACCTAGTTTAGATGTGGCTGGAGGTGACCAGAGTCATACTGACCTGATATATAACTCTATGTGCCCTCCAGCCTAGGTCTTTTTCTTGTCTCTTTCTGGTCTTGAGATCTCTGTTGGAGATCGTCCAAAGCCAGTAAAGCATAATCTTGTTCCCCAATAAGAGTGGAGACAATTCTTTTTGTGTTCTTAATAGCCTTCTTCTGAGAGTAGCTGTGTGGCATTTCCCCTGCTGCAGTAGCATGGGTTTAAGTGTCTAGCAGCTACGTGGCAGAGCTGAGGAATGGTCCTTGGAGACCTCAGTGCTGTCGTTGCCACTCTGCTCTTTGGTTGGACTTGAAAGTTTTGTTGCTGTTGTTGTGGTTTAGCAATGTATTTTTAGAAAGGGATGGAGAAGTACAGAGGCTCTGACCTGCCAGACCTGCTTGGGAGAATTTCTTTGTGCCCCCTCTATTTTTTTTTCCTCTTTTGAGCATCTTTAGGCCTTTGTTTTCTCAGGAAAGTTCTCCTGCTGCGAGTTATTTCCTCTGCCAAGCTCATCTGGTGGTTCTACACAACTGTACAGCTGGAGTACCTAGACAGGGAAAGGGTTGCAGGGATTCTTTCTGAATTTGGTGTGCTGTTCACTTAATGAACTTGAAAGCTTAGGGCTACGAGTCGGACTTTCTGCGGTGTTTCAAGAAACATACCCTTTAGAAAACTTTGGCAGGCTCTTCTGATAAGACCTTGTCGTCTGGTGGGATGAAGTCCGTGGGGAATTTCCCTAGATCAAACAAAGTCTGCTTGTGGGAAGGGTAGAAAAGGGAGAGAGATGGTCCACGTAGCCCCATTTTTTTCTTGTTATGTGTCGCAAAGGGAATCTGTTTAAAGATTCTAGCAGGGCGAGTCTTGGAACGTGTTTGTACAACTCGTGTTTGCCATGAAGCACCAGTTTTGCTGGTTTGTTTTAAAAGTGCCCTAGAGAGGAGGAAAGCGAGCTGGAATGTGTTTGGGTAGGCAGTGAACCAAGATTTCAAGATGCTGCAAAGTCGAGGGGAAAGATGCGACCTGATTCCTGGCCTGCTGTAAGGTATGGAAGTATCTGGTGATGAGACGCCAATAGCGGAAGCGTTGTAAGGGACAAATGAGGGACAAGGGCCGAGTCAATCTGCTCGGCCCCGAGAAGGGTCAAATATCTAGAGCTGCTGCTCTTGGCAGCTTTTTCTTGCCGTGCCGAGCAGAAGGAAAGTTGTCATCCACACCACTCTTGGCAGCTGCCGCTCTGGCTTAAGGCAAGGAGTTAGCCAGTCTTACGAGCCGTGCCTCTTCTAGGGCTAGTTTTACAGTGTGTTCGGTTGTTTACCTTTTTCTTATAATTTTCTTGCTATTTTGTGAAGGTGTTTTTTAAGCAGACATTTCTACGTCTTTCAAAGAAGTGTCTGTTGTCTCTGCCAACGTGTGAACTACGTGATAAACATCACGTGTGCCCGTAACAGTCTGACACGAGGAGCTTTCATGGAGCAAACCTGTCCCTTGGCAATATCACTGTTGACTGGCACTTCTGGGAGGAAATCCATGAAATGTAAGGGGATTTTAGAGGTGCTGCTGCTGCTCAGGCAAGAATTCCCTCAGGTACTCTTTAACTCAAAAATGTTAACTGCCTGGTTAACTCAATGTTTTAGTCAAAGTTTTTAACAAAAAGAATTCAAGGGTGTTCTTCCTCGCTCAGTCTGCAGGAGAGACTCTAATCTGCTTTTTTAAAAAACGGTTCGAAGGGCTAGTATTGTCTCTCGGTTGACTGTAGCCGTGTAAGCAGTGGGGTGTGCTGGAAGACAAATTTCCTGTAAGTTGTCTGGTGTGTGATGCAGTGGTAACTCGTAGCATATTCACAATGAGTAAAACTGGAATAGTTTTGACTTCTGGACGCTGGAGGAGTGCTGTTTGTTGGCACAAACCGAATCTCTGGAGGCAGTGAAAGTGGCTGATGTCTGATTAAGGTTTCCATGCACGCTGGTTCAAGTGGAATAAAGTTTACAGCAGCTAAAGAATGATGCAAAATTGCAAGCTGTGCCAAGAACTGATGTACAAATTTGCCTAGAATGAGAAAAGAATAGGATTTGTAGCGTTTGTATGTTTTTATCTTTTGGGAAATAGCTCTGGTGTGTGTGAGATGCATTTGTGCCTTCTGTGTCTTGAATTGTTTTCAGATAGTTTTTCTACTTCAGTCATGTGCTCTTTCATGGGGACAGAAGATAGAAACAGCATCTTTGGGGTAAAATCCAACAAGCAGGTGGGTTTTTTTGGTGCGAGTTTTTGATTTTTTTTTTTCTCTTTATCAGTAGCCATTCAATATCTTTGTCTAAATACATAACGTGTCATCGGTTCCTCTTCTTTATTCCTTGAAGGAATATGAGGAAGGTATTTTTGTTGCACCCCTCTTTACACAGGAGGGAGGAAAGAGAGAAGGAAGGTGGAGGGTGTGAAAATAGATGTTAGGATCCCAGGGACAGTTTTAATCCGAGTTTGCGCTATTTGTTGGGAATCTCTGATCTTCAGTAATTCATGGGTTCCCAGGAAAGCAGAACTATTTTTTTACCTTAATGCAGAGGCCAGTTATGTGTGTTCAGGGCGTAGCAAGACTTCTGAGCGCTACTTTCCTCTTGTCCCTTTGTAGTGTCAAGATTTAGATTTGAAGCTGTCAATCTTCAATCTGGCAACGACTCCAGAAATTCCCCCTGATGCTGTTCAGGACAGAAGCCTTTGCAGTTTCCCACCATTGGAGTGCTTGTGTTTGGTGGGAGTCTTTGTGGAATGTATAATCTCTCCTAGCCGGTTCTACATCCAAGCGTGCCACGCAGAAACATCCGATAAACTCCAGGATATGATGTTTGAGATGAGGGGAGGACGTGCTATGCTGATTCTGTGCTATTACCTGGGTATTTGCACTGAGGGAACAGGGCACCCGGCTGTTTGTTACGGTCACTACAGGCTTGACTTCTGGATATGGAGATGCCAGTGCCGTACTAAATCACATAATCATAATGCTTCCCCATTCCTTTTATCTAGCAAGCAGTAAGTATTGCTAATAGTTTGGCTGTGTCCTAGACGGTCTTAAACTTTAAAAGCCTGGAAAAGTTGTGGAAAGGAACTTGAGGGTTCTGTATTGTTGACATTGCTATTGCTGATGTGCTTGGTTAAGGCTTTTACTTCCATCTCCAGCACTTACCAAAAGCAGCAGGTAATAAGCCTTAGTCATATCTATATTTGAAAGCAAAACCCCATCAGTGGGTTTGTCTGTCAGGTACGTTGTGCGTTTGGGACTCTTCCACTACGCTGCAGTTGCTGTTAGTCGTGTGCCAAAGTAAATACTGGATGTCCGTGGGGCAACCGTGTGATCGCAGGCTGCAGACAGGTACTGTGTGTGTAAGCCAGGACTCCGGAACCTGGCTCGTAAGAAGCCCTGTGCCAAGTCAGGGTAATGTTAAAAGTGAACGACTAGAATGGCTGTATTTAGTCGCTGATTAACGCCCATTAGTTAACTTTTTGTTGGACCCCAAGAATACCATTTAAATGTTAAAAGTTTAGGTTTGTGTATTTATTGTCACTTGGTTTAAGTAGAACAGAAACATAAACTATCTATTAGAACAACTCCTGAAAATCGGTCTCGTGGAGGCTTTGAGAAATGAGGATTCTTCTGAACCCTGAAGTGTATTTCTGTTTATCCATCTCCTGCGCCCTACCAAGCACAGTTTTTCATTGTGATCTCTGGCAGACATTGTTACTTGAGTAAACTTGTTTCTGATCGTTCTGTCATGCCTGAGTCTTCAGTACGTCCTGGACAGCTTTGCTGTGTAACGGTCTCAAAATGGTGGTACCGCGTTATCATCCACCGCGTGATCAATGACCAAGAAGCAGAGGTGTTCTACGCAGATTACGGAAACCTGGGAATCGTCCGAAGATTTGCCTGGAAATGGTTCTCAGGATTAGCTGTTCCATCGCCTTCCCAGGGATGAGGGTGAGGCTGCTGGGCCTGTCACTCTCCAGGAAGACGTCCCACCACGCGGGTTTCCTAGAAAGTGTCTATTTGGATTTTTTTTCCCCGTAGCAGTGCCTTGCAGGTACTTCCTTGCTTACATGTTAATGCGTGAGGTGACGTTAAGAACAAGATCTGCGGTGCAGATCACTCCAAGCCCTTTGCTTATCATCGCTGTGGGCTAAACCCTTTCCTCTTCCTTTATTCACTCTTGCCCCTTTCTGTCCCTTTCGAGCAAGCTCCCTAATCCTCTTCCCTGAGTTTTGTGAATGGAGGTAAACATCTCTTGAACAGACATCCTCCCAGTTGGGAGCATTTGTGGTGTCAGAGGTACTCGTTCTCCTCTGTAATTCAGTACCTTCCCCATATTTGCTTCTGCCCTCTCATTTGCCTCTATTCATGCCTGGCCGTAGGCATTCTGTGTTTCAAAAGTGATTTTTCTCTGTCCATAACTTTCTTATCAAAAGAGGTTATGAGGAGAGGATGCTTGGGCAAGGGAAGGCGTAAGGGACCAGTTGTTATTGCTATTTCTGCTGTGCCCCTTCTCTGGCTACGGAGTGTTTTCCAAAGCTGCTGTCGGGCTTTATTCGTAAGCACAAGATGCGATATGTGCCTCTCTGTTCCTAAGCTGATCTTAAAACCCAGAAGAGGAGGAAGTTCTGCTCTTCTGCCTGGTTTTGCTCCTTTACTCCTGTAACAGGTTTTGGTTTTTTTTGCGTTGTAGGCGGTGCTACTTGAAGCTCCCTGCTGAGGCCATCCCGTGTTCCTTGGCGTGGGTAAAACCCGTGGGGGTACGTGCTCACATGCAGTTTTCTTTGACGTATGCATGACAGCCATCAAGTCGAGGTTGGCTTTTTCTCCTGACAAGGGCAAACCTTTGGAATAATTTGGGTCCTGCTGCTGTTATGTTCAGCGGAGTGTGACTGCCTAAGTGTCTGTCTCTGCAGGGGATTGCTCTTCCGCTGTCTGTTTTCCTTCCAGTCAGAGTATTCTTGCTCGTATTGTTGCAGAAACAGATAGCTGCCGTTAAGCAAATGAACAGACTTGTTTCTTCCCCTGCCGGTAGTTCTCCCTGGTCCTTCTGAAGTCTTGCTAGCTCCAGGCCTCTGTTTTAAATCTGTCTTCTGTGACAGAGCTTTCTTTGAGTGAGTTGGTTTGATGCAATCAGCGTAGCCAAAGGATTATAGAGGTCATAAAAAAAGTTCCTCTGTGCTGGGAAGCCTCTTGGTCAAGACACCTGAGAAATACAGTCTCTGAAGGAAGGCGCATGAGCACGGTTGATTCTTCTGCGTTGTAAAGACATTATTTTAAAAAAGTTATTTCCTCTGTTTTTTTGAGGGTTAAAGAATCACAATTTTCTTTGCAGTGAAGCTTAGCAGTTTCCAAAACCTGACACTTTTAAAGTCTCTAATTATGTGATTCCAGAAATTAAAAAAGAAAGACGCAACAATATTTTAGGCAGTTGTGGTAAAAATGAGCGGTGAACACCATTGAAGCGTGTTTGAAAACAGACGTTTAGGGTGAAAGGGCTTCCCAGTGTGCCTAGCACTGCGGCCTTGGGGTAGTTTGATTTACTTCAGTGCTGGGAAGCTTGTCTGCCTGACTTGCCTGTATTTGTCCCTAGCCTGACCTGGCTTCGCTGCCTTCTTGACAAGTACTCACAAGGGCAAATCTCGGGCATTGGATGTTGATCTGTTTATAGTAACTCAACATTCTTGTTTCTTCTTCAGGGTTCACGGTCCAATGATGCGATTCTCCTATTCAAGAAGCTGTGTGATTCCAAGCTACTTGTGGGCGTCGTGGATGAATATGTGAATGGCATTTGTCATCTCTTCCTGTGTGACGCAGCCACTAAGGACGATATCTACTTCCACGCTGTCTTGAGCAGTAGGGGATGTGCTGACATCTGTGGGAAGAACGTTCCTTCCCAGGTCAGGAGGGAGGCGTGTGCTTCTGACAGGAAAGGCAGGGAAAGGATTGGTTGGGTGCCTGTAGTGGAAAGATCTTTACCTTGAAGCAAGTAGTTTTGTGAAGAGCAAAACCGGTATTCCCTGCTTCCCTGCAATTTACTGTTTTGGGGCTGTATCCCACGGTGTCTATGGTGACGGCTTTCTTTTTGGTTAAGGTGGAATTCGATGATACAGCAGAGATATTCTGGTTTAGCAGAACAAACTCTTTTGATCCTGACTTCTAAGAGTGGATTAGAAGGTTTCGGTACGGATTTTTAAAGTGGATTAGCTTGTTAATATTGCCGAAAAGGAAAATAGATGTTCTGAACATGAGGCCAAGCTGGGATGGAATTGAGGAGTTGTATTTGTAACTTTTCTAAACATTGTTAATTCCGGTAGGTTTTGTTAGTCATAAGTTGAGGCCTCCGAGTCATCCAGACCATGAGAGCAAGTCCATTAGATGTTACTGTCTGGCTTCAAGTAGCGCTGCATAGAATCGTAGAATTGCCAGGTTGGATGGTAGAGTCCAACCATTCCTATCTGCCGCTAAACCGTGTCCCTGAGCACCTTGTCTGCCTGTCTTTTAAACACCTCCAGGGACAGTGACTCAACCACCTCCCTGGGCAGCCTCTACCAGTGCCCGATGACCCTTTCTGTGAAATTTTTTTTGTCTGATATCCAGTCTGATATCCATTTTTTCTGCTAGCCAGTGGCACGGGCAGTTGAGTGAGGAACAGGGTAGTTAAATAAATAATTTTGGCCTTTCCTGCTCTAGGCCCCGGAGATTGGTTGTGCCGTTAAACTGAATTATAGATATGGTCTTGGCTTACAAAGTCTCTTTCTTTGCCAGTGACGTGTATAGTGCTGGACGGTGTAACCAGGGTAGATTGCATGTTGTGCCTTGAGCAGAGATTGAAGCTGTGAGCCAGCACAGAGAGCATTTATGATTTAGGCCCATCAGTGTTGCCTGAATGTCTCAGCTCCGTTTCAGCAAGAAGTCTGTGGATACGAAAACCTTTAGAAAGGTGCTGCAACAGTTTTGTATCTCAGCAGAAAGTCAGGCTTTGCAGCCCGGAGTGCTTGTATCTGTTGTTTCGTTTAGTAGATGCAGAATGCGTATTTTGGCAGGATTAAATCCAATAATTGTCTTTTTGCGTGTGCGTGTTCCATTTAGCGGGTAGGGGGCTATTGCTGGGTGATTTTATTGCTGGAGGGAGTTGATTTTCTTAGTAAGACAATTTCTCCAAGAATTCAGAGCTCACTTGTGGGTGGTGTGCTTCTTTGTAAAACCCATTAGAATTCTTTTTATTCTTTATGGTGGTGACAACTTACTTTTCTTGACTCAGCTGTTGGGGTTTTATTTGTTCGTAGGGATTTGAGGAAGTGAATCCTTCAGCCTTGTATCTTGAGCCCAGCAGAAAGCAGGAGAATGCTGAACCCGTGGAGCCACACCTTCGCTCGCAGCAGGAATCTTTGAACGTAAATAGTGACATAGCAAGCTCGAAGCTGGATGAGGATGAACTGTGGGAACAGGTGAGAGTTTGGCTGCGGTGTGACTATCGTTCAGTGGAATTGGCTCCAGGGATCAGTAGATGTGTTGGCTTAGTCCTATGCAGTGTCTTGTGGAGTGGTTTTTTTTCCTTTGCTTTTATAAAAAGCAAGCAGAACCGTGACGTAACAACAATTACACGTGGACCATAAATACGTCCGTCGCTGCTTGACCTCTGATCCCTTTGCAGACGTCAGGGAGTCTGTGCTCAGTGAGTTCTCCAACCTTCCATACGCACCATCGTTTTTGAGTTAGAGGGAAGAATGGACTCCAAGAACTCAGACCAGTACCAGATCCCTGAGATCAGTTTGACTTAGCAGTTTCCTAGTTTGCACCCCAGGAGCCAAGAGGTGGTGTGGTCTCCTCTAGTGTCTCTGGGGTTTGGCAAAGGATGTGTAATAACTCGGGGTGTCATTTACGTGTGGGAAAGGAGCAGAAGAACTAGTGATGTCTTGTTTGCCTTAAGGGTCTTGCTCATTTTAAACTTCTCCGAAAGGAATCCATTTGCAGGCTTGGTTGTTACAGGGGTTAAAGTTGTACACGACTGGAGTTTTTTTTAAAAGTTAACTCTAAAAGCGACCGATACCCAGGTCTGGATACTGCTGTACGCCTTTGATTTCAGAGCAGGTTGAAGAGAGGAGCCCTTTGCTATTATTTAATGGATGAAAAAGAATGATGAACAGAGGGGTTAAGCAGGGAGTAAAATCCAGGTCTTGGGTGCAGTCTAGCACGGTACCGTTAGAAACACCAGGGGTATTGTTTTACAGGTCACTCTCTCTACTTTTGTGTGATTTAAATTGTAGTTTTTTCATGACACATTTTACTACTGACGCCAAGTAACTGTCAGCTGTTGAAGTGTTCAGCAGTGGGCCGGCTCCAGGGCTGTTTTTCTGACATTCCTCTGAAACGTAAAAACGTAAGAGTTACTGTAGTGTCGGTAACTTGTAAAGCGGTCATTTTAGCCAGGTTTTATTTTAGCCAACTGTGTGTCTGGGCTAGGGAAACTATAAGCTGCACGTGTTGGATATTGGTGGGCTTGCACTGTCAATACATCATCTGAACTGAAGGTCCCAAACATCGTCTTTATGTGGGAGAAATGAATGTGACCGAGACTCTGCAAATCTGAGTTTATTGTGATTTTTATGGTAAAATCTGGTTAAGTGCAGCAAGATCCATGTGTGTAAACGTCAGACAGAGCTGGCAATTTGGAGACTAGAGGAATGTAAGTGCCTTCAGGTTTTCTTCTGTTTTGAAGGGTCTTAGAATCCTTTTCCAGGAACAGTAATCCTCTCTTTTCTGCTATTCTGTTTAGTTGCTCGAAACGATTCCTCTCCTCCTCGGTGCATCACCGATGTCACCATCAGTATCAACTCTAATAATTGCTCAAAGTGTTTAGAACTGGGATGAAATACGTCTGACTCTTGGTACTGCTCGGCTAGCGTTTTCTGGGAACTCCTCTTTGGCAGTGGGGAACTCCCTTTGTGTTGTCCAATCCTAGATTTGCCTTGTCAGGATTAACTCGACCCCCTCCTCTGCCCTTAAGTGCGAAATGGCTGGACGCTGAGTTGTCTCAGCTGTGCTGTGTGAAGGCACTTCTCCATGGTGAAATTCCTCAGAAGGCAGCAAGCAATAACCAGAAAAGATTGCTCAGATAAAACTGTCCTTTCCAGGTGGTAAGTTTTCCTGTGGAGTACAGAAATGAAAGTGGGAGTCAGTAGCTTTCCTTGCTTTGTCCGTCTCCTTGGCAGTGGCACCTCTCTGCTGAGGAGGAGTTAGAGGGGGATGTGTGGCCAGCTTTGGATGAAGCCAGTGTCCAAAGCACAACGGACCGAGACCCTGAACCTGCCCAGGAGGATACAAAAGAAAGTCCTCCAGAGCTCATCGCAGAGGCTAAGGTGAGAGCCCTGAGCAGAGCTATTGCAGTTGAGGAGGGTTATTCTTGGTTTTAGGTTGTGTGAATTGCTTTGACCTGTGGTTTTTGTTTTGTTTTTTTTAAAGCGTCTGGCATGGCCTCGGGGCTGTGTTTTCCTCCTTGCTGTTGTTTCTGGGTGCTCGACTAGTGCTCTGCTGGTGCATTGAGGTGTGGTGGGAAGCAGACTACTCTTCTTTCTCTTTCATGCACAGTCCTGAGGGTTACTGGGAGTCATTGTGGGGTTTTCCTGGATCACTCAGAGGTCCCCCCTGGGTTAGGGGGATGGGTTTGAGAGGGTGGCATTTTGGGCTGTGCTTTGAGGCATTGTGTGGCACCAGTAACACAACTTTACTGCTTAAATAGTGGTTAATGATAATGGTAATGAGTCTGGCCGGGCCTGCAGCATGGCCTTTGGCCTGCGCTCTCCTTTGGGTTCAGCAGGGAGCCGGTGTCACTCAGGGTTTGTCGAGTCACAGAAGGTGTTATAGAGCTGGAAATGGGAGTGTGCCTGCAAGGTTTTGGATAACCGCAGCTCCTTACCCATCTGGAGATTGAGAGTGACTGAGACAAAGCGCTTTGTAGAAGGACGAGGGGGAAGCTGGCTCTCAGATAGTCTAAAGCAGAGCTGGAAGAACTGGTGGCGCTGGGAGATGTTACCTGAAGGGGATGGAGGGAAAGCAAGCTGGAAAGGGACCTTGAGAGAACGAGAGAGGAGGGAAAACCTCTCCTAGGAAGCGTGGGGAGAAAGTACGATGAGGTGAGATGAGAAGTAGGCAGATGAGCAGATAGCAATAGGGTCCTTGTGAGCTGACTTAAGTACTTCCCCACAAGTATTAAACGGCGAGTTCCAAAGCATAGGGATTTGCTAACTGGAGCAGAGAAGGCCTGGCTACTCCCTGCTCCTCAAACACTCTCTAGGGTACCTGCTCTCATCTGCCTCTTGTGTGCTAACAGACATTTTTAGCGTCCACCCTTGCACCCTGTCTGTTTCTGCTTTGCTGTGGAGCGGCAGTGATGCTGCCTGTCCCAGTGAGGATAGCATGGGTGGCAAGAGGAGGTGATAGTCATCTTTTACATCTGTTTGGTTCTTTTTTTTTTTTTTAAACTCTTGTCCTAGCAGTTTTTATTTTTACTGCATGTCAGGTGGGGATTTTACAGTGGGCTGGTGGGTATCGAGCAGAGTCCGGTTGGTTAATTGGATTCACCTCTCACCCAAGTTATTCTGTATGGGTGTCCTATCAGCGCAGAATTTCTGCTGCCCAGCCGTGTAGCTCTCCGTGCTGCTTCAGGAGCACCTTGTGGTCCCCTGGGGAGGCCAGTTTATGTTGTTTAAATCCTTTTTTTTTTTTGTGAAAACAATTGTTTTGTTGTGGGCTAATCCTCTGAACACACTTCCACCAAAGTGTGAAGCAGCTTTGAATGGCGATTCACCCCTTGTGAGGATGGATGGCTCTCTTCTGCTGCCTTGACAACAGAATAAGCCTAGAGAGCAAGTACCGGATTTTTGAACAGCCGTAGTTGGGCAAGGGGAATAGTTGCTTGTCTGTTGTTTCGCTATTTTTCTCGTCCGGGCTGCGTTAACAAATACAAACGTTGGCTGTATTACCTGTCTGTGGCCGAAAGGTGGGTAATCGTCCCTGGAACTTGCTTAATTTGAGAAAAAATGCAGAGCCACGGCCTCTGACTGTGTTCCCGCTCCCTTGCAGAAACTCCCTCTGCTGCCATAATTTGTTCTGCGTGGGGCTGCCGAGAGGTGAGCCAGCTGTTCGCTCTTTGCTAAGACGTGGTGATTTGTATCTTGTGCTAATGTGTCCCTCTTTCCAGCTTGCTGTGCAGGAGAGCTGCCCTTTGGCCAAAGTTGTTAGTAATTACTGGTGTTTTGTTTTTAAATTATCCAGTTGCTCTCCTTCCAATTGAGAGAGGATACAGACCAGGGCAGCCGATGAAGCGAATGTACTAATCGTGCCTTCTCATGAGTTTTTGATATACCTTTGCAGACACTTCCCTCTCTTGAAGAGTCCTCAATACCAGTTGTCTTCTTCAAGTCGGTGGAAGACGTTTATACCTACTCCAGGCAACCAAGAGGAATGAGCCAAGATGACCCTGATCGGACAGAAAGATTTCCCAACGAGGCCCAACGTCTTGCTCTGCATCCCGCTGTTCTACTTATGGCAGCGCCATTTATGCTGGACGACCATAACAGTACGAATAGATTTGTCGGTAAACTTTGAACACAGCAGAAAACTGAGCAGCCTGTAACTGTGCTGCGACTCTTGCAGTCGCTGTTGGGCACCTTGGGACTAGTGCTGCTGTTTTGCTAGAACAGGTGGAAACGTTGGTGTTCCTGTGGGGTGGAGATACGACGATAGTAAATAACCAGGTGCAATGCATCGGTTTGGTCTTTCGTGGGAACAAGTGCATTGAGGGTTATTTCTCTGATTTTTGCTGTCTTTTCTAGACTTCAGGCTGTTTTCGTGCAGAAGTCTGTTTCTCCATGCTAGCCCGTGTTCATTTCATACTGAATCTCTGACTGCCAGAGGTAAGGGACAAAAGCAGTTTTTTAACTTTGTAAGGTCCCTGTGTGGGTGTTCATCTTCCAAATGATGAATGGATCCACCAACCTGTATGAGCTTTGCCCATTTTACAAGGCCAGTTGACTTGCCAAAGGCGGCGCCTGTTGTTTGTGCCTCGGAACGGATCTGTCTGCGCTCTCTGTGGAGTGGAGGCCCGGTTCTCTGGGCAGGAGCTACTCAATTCACATGTGACTTCCCCCCTCGGGGAAACGGATGGGAAATCAGATGTGAATTGAGTAGCAGCACTGGGAGGAGAGGGAGAGAGGCTCTCAGATTATACTGCGTTGGGCTCACCGAAGAGATGTGCAGTAGAAAGCCCTCTCGCCATGACCCGGTAAGGTCTAGGCAAAAGGGACATCAGTCTAAAGTGGAGCTCTGAGAGTTGCCATTGTTGATGCCGTCTTTCTTTTCTGTGTTCCTCCTTATGCAGGGAAAGAGGAAGTGAGGAACAGACTTGCCCAGAAGTGCCGAGGTTGGCCTGTGCGGTGCCAGCGGGCTGTGTGACCAAGCGCCGTCTCTGAAACTGCTTGTCCCTCCTGTCACGCTAGCTGCCTTGTTCCCAGCTGCTCGCTTAGCCACTTGCGGTTCCTACTTGCAGTGGTTCCCCAGCCTGAGAAAGAACTTGAGAAGAGGGGAAGAAGGCTGAGCAACTGCCAAGGAAGGCTGCCTGGAGTAGCAAAAGCCACCGGTATGACCACGCTGTTATTTTCTTTGTTCAGAAATGTTTAATGTTTCAGGAAAACAGTTTGATTTGGTACTGATTTATTGCTCTTGGTTGTTGTTCTGAAGCACTGCATTAGAGTGTGACGTTGTGCTATATATCTTCTAAGTTTAGGAGAGGGAAGTGGACTACCTATCCCTCACTCCCTCAGTGCACAAGCAGTTTTGACGTTGTGTGGGGAAATGGTTTTTTGATTTTTGACTTCACGGATGCTCCACACGCTCCTTGCTCTTAGGAGAGGTGGTTGTATCCCAGCTGTGGCCTCAGTCCGTGGTGATGCTGAGAACTTGCCAAAGGAAATCTCCTTCCCCGAGAGAAGGATGCTCTGAATTGTTGATGGATCGGGATGCCACACCTACGAAGCATCGGGAATCCCGTGGTACAGATATTGAATGAGATCTATAAAGAATCCAGTAAGAGAAGGCTTGAAGCTTGACATTGGCCTTGTTTACGTAGCTCTTTGCCTGTGGCAAGAAATCCTCTTGGGCCTGAGTTTATTAATGCAGAGAAAAGTTGTGGGAAGAGATGCGCCCTGGCTGCGAATGCTGACATTCAGCTGCTTTGCTGCTGCCTGGACTGTTCTTCAGGGCTTCAGGGGCCGCTCTGCCCACCCCGAAATGTGCCAGAGGTGTGTTTTGCTGCTGAGCCCCAAGAAAGGCTCAAGGTGGGATTTAACACGAACGCTGAAACAGTTAAAAGCCCAGCATAAGAAGTTTATTGATGGTCTGAGACGATCTTTAAAGCTGTCTTTCAACCCAAACTCTTTCAGGATGTTGTGACTATTTTGTTTTGATTTCAGCATTTGGGGGTGGATTTGGATGTGTGAAAGGCTAAAAAAAAAAAAAAAGGCAGAGAGAATCTGGGGCTTCTTAGGAGGGGAAGCTAGTGAAGGAGATGGGAGCAGAGAGGTGGGGAGCTATGGCTTGAGCAGGCAGGGGCTGTACAACCCTGTGGGGAGGTTTCTGGCTTCAGACTGGGGGCTTGTCTCACACGTTTGTCGTCCAGCGAAGGGAGCGGATGAAAGGGAGCTGAGCTTGCTCGGAGCACCGGGCGATGGGGTGTTTGTCCCAACAGCACCCTTTCTGCTGCAGCACGTGGGACCTGGGGCTGGGCTGGGGTGTCCGAAGGAGACCCGTGTGTCCTCCCCTGCTTGTCCCCACTGCTGCCGTGTCCCTGCTGGGCTCCACAGCTCGGCTCCCTGCAGCATAGAACTCTTCTTCTGTGGGGGATGAGGAGCTGCAAAGACTGCTGGGTGGGCAGCAGCCCTGTTCCCAGCTGGGGTTGCCTCCATCCCCGTGCCCTGCCTGGGATGGAGTGGGTCCTGCAGCTGCCTGGAAGTGTTGCTGGGGGCTTTTGATTTGGTACTGATTCCAAATCCACTGCTGCTTCCACTGCTGCTCAGCATGGGATGTCCCGGGAAATTGGGAACGGGGAGATTCTGTCAGGGTCTGGAAGACAGGGTGCGTGGACACCAGGGGCTTCTATGTGCAGCAAGGGAGCAGCCAGCAAGTATTAAGCAGCGTCGGGACATTGCCTGTGACTTGGGAGCACCCTAACCTGCCAGTCTGGGAGGGAGGAAGCATATTCTGGGCTGTTAGCACTGCACATCACTCTTCTTGCACACTCCTGGGTACCTGTTGGAGGCGGGCGCAGGGCTCTGCTGTGCTCCCATGTACCTTTGCTGGTGCTTCGCTTGTCAGGATAGCATGTTTTCCTACAAGCTTTTGCCATTCACGTGTCTGCGAGTGCTTGAATAGTTTTCCACGCCCTTTCAATCAAGAGAAAAGGTGCATCTCAGAGCATCTCAGCTCACATTTCTCATGCCTGGCAGGTCCCTGTTTGTACATTTGTTCCTTAAGGCACTGGAACAAGAGAAAGGTGCCTCAGGGGACTGTAAAGTGACTGTGACCCCTCTGGAGATGAAACCCCCTCTGGGACCCCCAGGACCCCTCTAGGACCCCTCTTGGGTCCTGGGGGGGTCATAGAAGTATCCTGGGGTGTTCTAGAGGAGTCTTAGGGGTCCCTAGAGGAGTCCTGGAGGTCTTTACATGGATTCTGGGGGTCACTAGAGGGGTCCTGGTTGTCCCTTGAGGGGTCCTGCTGGGATCTAGAGGGGATCTGGGGGTTCTTCGAGGGATTCGGGGGCCCTGGTGGGCCCTAGAGTGGTTCTGGGGTCCCTAAAGAAATTCTGCAGGTCCCTAGAGGGGCCCTGGGGGGGGTCTTAGAAGGATCCTAGGGGATTCTAGAGGGGTCTTGGGGAATCCCTAGAGGGTTCCTGGGGGTCCTTAAAGGGGTTCTGGGGGTCCCTAGAGGGGTGCTGGTTGTCCCTGGAGTGGTCCTGTGAGGATCTCGAGGGGACTTGGGGCTTCTTAGAAGGATTTAGTGAGTCCTGGGAGTCCCTAGATTGGTCCTGGAGGGTCTAGAGAGATCCTGTGGGTCCCTAGAGGGGCCTTGGGGCCTCTTAGAGGGATTCAGGGTATCCTGCGGGGGCCTAGAGGGCTTCTGGGTGTCTGTAAAGGGGTTCTGGGGGTTCTAGAGGGATGCTCGGGGGTTCTAGAGGAGTCCTGGGGTCCCTAGAGGGGCCTTTGGGGGTTCTTCGAGGGATTCGGGGAGTTCTGGGGAGCCCTAGAGGGTTCTGCAGGGCTCTCGAGGGGTTTTGAGGAGTCTTAGAGTTATTCGGGGTGTCCTGGGGACCCCTAGAGTCGTCACGAGGATTCTAGAGGGGTCCTGTGCATCCTTAGATGGTTTCTAGGGGTCCTTAAAGGAGTTCTGGGGGTCCTCGAGGGGTCCTGGGGAGAGTGAGATGATGCAGGGAGATGGTTAAGAAAAGGTTTAATAAGAGGACACACAGAAGCCCTCTAGAGCCCCCAGGACCCCTCTATGACCCCCAAAACCCCTATAGGGAAGCCGAGGACCCCTCTAGGGACCCCCTAGGCTCCCTCTAGGACCCCTTCGAGCCCCTCTAGGAACCCCTAGAATCCCTGTGGGGATCCCAGGACCCCTCTGGAGTCCCCCAGGACCCCGTTAGGACCTCCTAGAACACCCCGGGGACCCAGAACCCCTCTAGGGCTCAACAGAACCCCTTTAGGGAACTCCAGGCCGCCTCTCGAGCTCCCCTGCAACAAGGTGGGGATCAAAGGGGAAAAGAGCGCCCCCCCAGCTCAGTGCCGCCGCCGTGTGGCCGCATCGCGGTACTGCAGGAAGGGCTGCAAGAGGGTTTTTTTTTCTTTCTAAGTTTAGGATAGAACCACCTAGAAGTTTCTAGACCCAAACAGCACATGCGCGTTACGCCTTAAAATCGCTTTATAAGGAGGTGTGGAAAGGGATTTTCCCACTGCGCATGCGACCTCCAAATCGGGCGAAGCAGTGACCGCGTGGACTGCCAGGGCCTCAGACGCTTCTTGGTATTTTTCTTTAAAAATGTTGGTGTTAGTCCCCATCGTTTATACCCTTAGCGTTATAGCATTGATTCTCGTGTTTTGCCTTTGTATACGTGTATTTTTTCCTCATGAATGTCCGCAATGTAAACTATTGTGTTGTCGTGCTGACTCGCCGGAGGCATCAGAGGCGGGCCCGGAGGCACCGACGGTCAACGAATCGGAGGTTTAAAACTGTTTTATAAGATGTTGAAGCTTTGTCGAGTTGATTAGTTTTAGGATAAGATGTTACGGTTTTGTAGGCTTAAGTAGTTTTTAAGATAAGACTTGTGGGTTTGTAAGATGTTTATATTTGTTAAGGTTGTAATATTTGTTAAGGATATTGTCAAGAAGATGCTTGTGATTGTAAAATTTGCTGGACGTTTTGTTTGTTGTTGTATTGCGCATTCTTCTGGCCTTTTTCTCTCTCTGTCCTTCTGTCTTTCACACCGCCATGAAGCCAGCGATGTTGAGCCACGGGGCGGTGTAAGGGGCCGTAACCGTTGAACTGCTTTGGCTCAACATCGCTGCCAACGCCCCCACGATCTCGTAAGGGATCTTTATTGCAATGAAGAGCCGATCTCGTGAGCGCTGCCAAACTGTCCCCAACGGAAAAACCATGACATCCACCCGAAGTGCGCTTACCGAGTGGCACCTGGGCATTCCTGAAAATGGTTGGACTATTCGGGGAAACCGTGGACTGGGGCGATAAATGGGGGAGCCTCTGGCTTCTTCGTTGCTCGGTGGGCTCGGGGTGCTCGACTTCGTCATTGCTCGGTGGGCTCAGGGTGCTTGACTTCCCCATTGCTCGGCAGGCTCGGGGTGCTGGACTCCTTCATTGCTTGCTTCTTCGTTGCTGGTGGACTCGACCTCGTGTGTGTTGCTGTGTGTGCCTTCGCCGGGCTTCCTGGAGCTTGGAACATCATCATCACCCCGTGGCTGTGTCTTCATCATCACCTGCACCGAGACCGATCCAACGGGACATCGCTGGATTCGTGGTGGTGGTAATTAGCCGCATCTCTACCGTCTTCTTGCTTAGGGGTTCTAACTTTTCCTTTCTTTTCCTCTCTGTCCTGTCGCTGTTGTCAGTTGTTAAAATAAAGCTCACAAGATTGTACGGCACCTGACCTCGTTTGTGCCTTAATCTTGGTCTCTTGGGATCGTTTAAGAACCCTCCCTGATATTGGATCGGGACGCATCTCCGAGTGTCTTGTCTGCTCCTTAAACCTTTTCTCTCTCCTTCTCTTCCTGTATCTTTCCCACCACCGATCACACTTTCTATTACCCATGATATACACACACAACAAGAAAAGTGCCTGCAGAACTAACCGCACAAGAAATTTGGGATAAAATCTTTTCTTAACGATCTCCCTGCGTAATCTCACTCTGTCCTGCGTGTCCGTGAAGGGTAAGGGCTGTGATCCAGCTCCCGGGCTCTGGCGTGGATGGACTGGGCGAGGTCTAGAGCCCCCCAGGACCCCTTTAGGACTCCTCAGGACCCCTCTAGGGGCCCCGTAGGACCTCTCCACGACCTCCAGGGCCCCTCTAGCGACCCCTAGGACCCCTATAGAGCCCTCTAGGGCCCCCACGGGGTCCCCCAGAATCCCTCACGAGCCCCGAAGGACCCCTCTTGGGACAACCAGGACCCCTCTAGAGACACCCAGGATCCCTCTAAAGCCACCAGCACCCACAGGACGTCTAAACAGCCACCCAGGACCCATTTAGTGATGTCAAGGACCCCTCTAGGGGCCACCAGGACGCCTCTAGCACCTCCAGGACCCCTTTACAGACCCTCAAGATGCCTCTCGACTCTCCAGGATGACTCTAGGACTCCCCGGGACCCCCCGAATCATTCTAAGACCTCCCTAGAGCCTTATGGGACCCCGCTAGCACTATGCAGCGCTAGAACCCCTAGGGGCCCCCAGGACCCCTCTAGGACCCCCAGAACTCCTTTAAGGACGCCTAGAAATCATCTAGGGACGCATCGGACCCCTCCAGAACCCCCGTGATGACTCTAGGGGTCCCCAGAACCGCCCAAATAACTCTAAGGCTCCTCGAGACCCCTCTAGAGCCCCTCGAGGGACCCCAGGACTCCTCTAGAACCCCCAGAAGCCCTCTAGGCCCCCGCAGGATACCCTGAATCCCTCTAAGAAGCCCCAGGGCCCCTCTAGGGATCCACAGGATCTCTCTAGACCCTCCAAGACCAATCTAAGGACTCCCAGGACCCCCTGAATCCTTCTAAGAAGCCCCAAGTCCCCTCGAGATCCTCACAGGACCACTCCAGGGACAACCAGCACCCCTCTAGGGACCCCCAGAACCCATGTAAAGATCCCCAGGACCCCTGTAGGGACCCCCAAGACTCCTCTAGAACACCCCGGGATACTTCTATGACCCTCCGCGGACCCTAGAGGGGTCCTGGGGTGGGGGGGAGTTGTGTCTCCAGAGGGGTCCTGGCCTTCCCTATAAGGATCCTGGGGTCCCTACACGGGTTATGGGGGGTCCTAGAGAGGCCCTGGGGGAGGGGGGGGCCTAGAGGATTCCTGGGCTTCCCTGTGGGCTTTTGGGGGTCCTGAAGGGGTCCTGGGGGGCCCCAGAGGGGTCCTGGTGTCCCTCGAGGGATTTGGGGGATCCTAGAGGGGACCTGAGGAGTTGCTAGAGGGGTTCTGGGGTCTCTAGAGGGTTCTGAGGGGTCATAGAGAGGGCTTGGGCAGCTCCAGAGGGCTCCTGGGATTCCCTATAGGGGTCTTTGCATCCTTAGAGTGCTTCTGGGGAGACATAGAGAGGGCTTGGGCAGCTCCAGGGGAGTTCTGGGCTTCACTCTAGGTGTTTTGGGGGTTCTAGAGGGGTCCTGGAGTCCCTAGAGGGGGCCCTGTAAACCCCACCAGCACCTTGACCCCCCACGACTCTCTTCCCCCTCCAGCCCCTCAGTTCCCCCCACACCCTTAGGGCTTCGCCCTAGCCCCGCCCCCAGGCCCCGCCGCAGCCAATGGGAGGGGCCCGTCCCCGCCGCAGCCAATGGGAGGGGCCCGTCCCCGCCCCAGCCAATGGGAGGGGCCCGTCCCCGCCCCAGCCAATGGGAGGGGCCCGTCCCCGCCCCAGCCAATCGGAGCCGCGTCCGCGCGGGTCCAACCGCCGTCGGGGGCTGCGGGAGCCCCAACCGCATCGCGGAGGTTCGGGCGGCAGCGGGTCTGGGGGAGGCAGCGAGCGGCGGGTCCGGGGGAGGCGGGGAGGGGCGCGGAGAGGGGGAGAGAGGGAGGGGAGGGAAGGGGAGAGAGAGGAGAAGGGGCAGGGGAGGAGAATGGGGGGAGAGGGGGGAGGAGGAAAGGGGAGTGGCCTCACGTGCCTCCCAGGACCCATCTAGGACCCCCAGGACCCCTCTAGGGACCCCCCAGGACCTCTCCACGACCCCCAGGATCCCTCTGGAGCCCCCCAGGCCCCATCTAGGACCCCCCCCGGCCCCGTCTCGGGACCCCCAGGACCCCTCTAGGGACCACTAGGATGCCTCTATGTCCTTCAGGACCCCTCTAGAGCCCCCCAGGACCCCGCTAGGACTCCTCAGGAGCCCTCTAGGAACCCCCTGAAGGACCTCTCCACCACCTCCAGGGCCCCCCTAGGGATCCCTAGGAGCCCCCTAGAGCCTCGGGACCCGTTTAGTGATGCCAAGGACCCCTCTAGGGACCCACAGAACCCCTATAGAACCCCAAAAACCCCTGCAGGACCCCCCAGGACCCGTCTGGGGTTCCCGCCTGGGGGAATTGGGGTGGGAAAAAGGGAGAAGGAGCAGCTTGTGGAAGAGACTCTTGCAGCCCTTCCTGCAGTACCGCGATGCGGCCACACGGCGGCGGCACTGAGCTGGGGGGGCGCTCTTTTCCCCTTTGATCCCCACCTTGTTGCAGGGGAGCTCGAGAGGCGGCCTGGAGTTCCCTAAAGGGGTTCTGTTGAGCCCTAGAGGGGTTCTGGGTCCCCGGGGTGTTCTAGGAGGTCCTAACGGGGTCCTGGGGGACTCCAGAGGGGTCCTGGGGTCCCTAGAGGGGTTCTGGGGTGTCCTATGGGTGTCTTGCGGGGGTGCCTAGAGGATTCTGGAAGTTCCCTCTAGGGGTTTGGGGGTCCCAAAGGGGTCCTGGGGGTCTCCAGAGGGGTTCTGCTGTTCCTAGAGGGATTCGTGGGGTCCTAGAGGGATCCTGGGGGGGTCCTAGAGGGATTCTGGGGGGTCCTAGAGGAGCTGTGGAGAGGGAAAGAAAGGGAGAGGAGGAGGGAAGAGAGGGAGAGCAGGGTGGGAGGGAGAGAGGGGAGAGGGAGAGGAGGGATGGGAGAGAGAGAGAAAGAGGGGAGAGGGAAGGGGCAGGAGAAGGGGGGCAGAGGGAGAGGCCGGGCCAGAGGAGGCCTCAGTGCTGAGGGTGCTGAGGATCAGCCCAGGGCCCTGGCAGCCAGGCTGCAGCCCAGTCCCGTTGCTGCCTGCGCTGACGCCCTCGCCTGCGTCCCACGTGCAGTTGATGCTCGAGGCGACCCTTCCGCTCGAGGCGATTCCCGAGGCGATTCCCGAGGCGATTCCCGAGGCGATCCCTGCAGTGATCCCCGCGGTGCTGCTGCAGCCGCTCCCGGCGATCCCCGAGGCCCAGCAGAGCTCAGCCCCGGGCTCAGCCCCATCAGCCGCAGCTCCAGCGCGATGTGGTGCGGCGCAGCCGGTGAGCGGTGGCAGAGGGGGGTGCGGGGAGCCGAGGGGCTCTGGAGGCCGGGGGCACAGAGCTCGGCAGCCTCTAACTGGTGCGTTAGACGGGGGGCAGAGCTACGAGCGAGTTGGGCTTTGGATGGCACGAGCGCTGGGAGTCCCGCTCGTCTGCGAGGGGGGATGTGGCAAAGCGCCGGCTTGGCTGCCTCGGGAGGGCTCTCCTCTGGGCTCTTGCGTAGCTGTCAGACAATATTGATGCGTGTGAGTGCAGGTAAACGAGGATCCAAAATGCAGAGGAGCCAAACGACCGCTCGGCCAGATCGCTACATTCCCAGCCGTCGCGCTCTGAGGATGGAGGTGGCCAAGTTCCTCCTGAGCCAAGAGCAGGACCCTGCCTTGGTGTCACCCACCAAGAAGGTGAGCGTGTTGCTGAGTTGCAGGGACTGCGCTGCTCCCTCCCAAACGCCCTCGCGGCCTTTCCCAGGGAAGCAAACTGTAAGTTGTGTCGCGTGGTTGCGTGAGGCTGACAGCCCCGAGCGCCGCTGCCTCCAGCTCTGCCCTTGAGGAGCCGGGGATGAGGTTGGAGCTGTAGGGCCTGGGAATGGAACGGGGACGCGGGACCCTGAGCGAAGCTGTTCTGTAGGGTCGTGTCCCTGGGAAGAGCCTCTGGCCCTTGTGGGAGCCAAACACAGCTTTGCTCCGTTTTAAAGCCTCATCAGCCCAGGGGACAGAGCTCCTAGGCTGTGAGCCTGTGCCCAGGGACACTGCTGGCGGGAGCTGTTCCAGCACAATGTCTGCGTGGGGAGCCGCTCTGGAACGTGTCTGCTGGGTTCTGAAATCTCTGTAGGAAGCATTTGGTTCCTTGTGGCTGTGGCTTTGTCCGCTGGCCGTGAGACGCTGACCTGGCCGCTCTTCTGTGCTCAGATGTGAGCAGGAGAGCTTGCTGGTGTCTGAGGAAAAAACCCTTGGAGCTGTGTCACGGGTTAGCCCCAGCCCGGCTGATTTCAGCAGCTAAAACCGTGCAGTTGCGCTCCCAAATCCCTCCACTCCCCACACCCCTGGAAAGGGGGAAAGGGAAATGAGAGGAAAGAGGCTTGTGAGTTGGAAACTAAAACCGCAGCTTTAATTAAAATAATAATAATAATAATAATAACGGTTATTGATCTTATTAGGAGTGGTAATATATATATACACAAATATCTGAGATCGCGCCCTCGGTGACTCAACGTCACCACAGATCCTGCAGAGCAGAATCGAGGGAATGGCTCCACAGCCAGGAGGGAGCTGAGCTCAGGAACTGGAGTCAGGAACACGCGGGTCCAGGGTCGGGGGCAAAGAGAGAGACGAGGTCCTCAGCGGCCGTCACAGAGGAGGGGGCCGACCCTCGTGGTCTTTGGGTTTCAAAGCGAGGGTGACGTAGATGGGATGGAATCCTCCGTTGGTCGCTTTGGGGTCACCTGTCCTGTTCGACCTGCCTTGACAGGCGCGCCAGAAGGCCTGGGCAGTGAGGCTGAACGGCTTCGATGTGGAAGAGGCAAAGATCCTGAGCCTCAGTGGAAAGGCTCCGAGCCCTGCGGCAGGTGAGGGACAGGCTCTGGGTGAGTCGACTCGGCTGGAGAGCCCTGGGGAGGGGAACAGCGGCACAGAGGCTCCGCATTTGGAGGCATCGACCGGCTTCTGGGAGCTGCTGTGCACACCGGGCTCTCCCTAATCCTTAGGTGTCCAGCGGCACAGAGTCTCCGCATCTGGAGACTCTGGGGGTGTTGGTTGACAGGGACTGAACAGGAGCCAGCAGGGGCCCAGGCGGCCAAGAAGGCCAATGGCATCTTGGCTTGTGTCAGAAACGGTGTGGCCAGCAGGTCCAGGGAGGTTCTTCTCCCTCTGGACTCGGCCCTGGTGAGACCGCTCCTCGAATCCTGTGTTCAGCCCTGGCCCCTCACCACAAGAAGGATGTTGAGGCTCTGGAGCGAGTCCAGAGAAGAGCAACGACGCTGGGGAAGGGGCTGAGAGAGGTGGGGGCTTTTAGCCTGGAGAAGAGGAGGCTGAGGGGAGACCTCATTGCTCTCTCCAACTACCTGAAAGGACGTTGTGGAGAGGAGGGTGCTGGGCTCTTCTCCCAAGTGACAGGACGAGAGGGAATGGCCTCAAGCTCCACCAGGGGAGGGTCAGGGTGGACATTAGGAAAAAATTTTTCACAGGAAGGGTCACTGGGCACTGGAACAGGCTGCCCAGGGAGGGGGTTGAGTCACCTTCCCTGGAGGTGTTTAAGGCATGGGTGGATGAGGTGCTAAGGGGCATGGTTTAGTGTTTGATAGGAATGGTTGGACTCGATGATCTGGTGGGTCTCTTCCAACCTCGTCATTCTATGATTCTATGATTCTATGACTTCTCCAGGAATTCTGCTCAACTGGAGCCCTGCGTCCAGTCCTGTAGCCCTCAGCACAGGAAGCATATGGAGCTGTTGGAGCGAGTGCAGAGGAGGCCACGGAGATGATCTGAGGGCTGGAGCACTTTTCTTCGAGGCTGCCCACCTGCCAAACCTTTTCTGTTGTTTCCACTATTTCTAGTGAGCTTCCACCTAGGGGCACTGAACCTCCAGTGAATGTGGTCACTGTATTTATTGCTGATGGGTGGAGAAGGAATTCTTGCTTCACGTGCCCAAACTCAGCTGCACGTGCCCAGCTGGGGTGGCCTGGAAACGGTAGGGTTGGGTCCTTATTATTCCAGCTCTCCCAGTTCCTGAAAGAACTGCTGGCATTGTTCTTCATGCTTCAGAAAGCGACCCTTCAGTTCAGTCAGCTTCTCTTGCACCATTTGCAGGGGTCTTTTCTGCTCCCTGCGTTCTTCTGTCTGAGCCCTCCTCAAACATTCGCCTCAGGAGCATGGATTTGATCTCCTCATGCTCCTTCTCCAGCTCTCTTCTCCTTTCTACTGCTTGTCTTGTGTCTTTCAGGTTGTTCTCGACCTCTTCCAGCACCTCTGCCACTTGTTCGAGTTTCCTTTTCAGGGCAGCATTTTCCCCTTGAAGCTCTTCTGTCAAACCCACCTGCCTACGGAGGTGAGCGTTTTCCTGAGCCAGGCAGGAGTAGGCATTCCTGATCTTGGTGAGCAGCATCCGCAGTGCCTCACACATTTGGTAGTCGGTGCTGGCAAGGGAGTCCTCTTCATCTGCAACCACTCGATCCTGAGGCTCCTCCGCCACGTCCTGTGTGAATCACAGAATCACGAGGTTAGAAAAGACCCACAGGATCCCTGCCCCCCCCATGGCTGCGGCGGCTCGATGCTGCAACAGCTTCACCGGGCGCTCGAGAAACTTCTGGCCTCCTCAAGAAGCGGCTGGGAGGGAGGCAGCCCTGCTCTGAGGCTTTGCTTCCCAGAGCTCCCTGCTGAGCCCCACAAGGAGTCCAGCCACGCGCCCAAAGCGGATCCAGGCTACGATCCTACAGCTCTTCACTAAGTTTGCTACAGCTCTAAGCCAATTCCATTCCGAAGGAGTAAGGTACAAAGCAAAAAACCAATTCAACAACCGGCTTGAGGATCCCATTGATCCCACGTTTTGGCAGCGAACGCTTGCTCTCCTCAGCCAGAGTGTGCACAGGCATAAACCCCAAACCCTCAGCTTGCTGAGAAACACAGCGAGCAGAGTCTGTGAGGGAAGAGCCGGGAAGAGCAGCCCCCAACTGTCTGGGGCCGGGCGGGTGCCAGTCGATCGCTGCTGGCGTGCAGATGGAGCAGGAGCACCCAGGAGTTCCCTGCGGGGCAGGTGTCCCCAGCAGCCCAGCCCTGAGCAGCATTTACCTGCCTGTGGTCAAGCGCCTGAAGCGCTTCAAGGAATCGCTCCATGTCAAGCCTGAATTGCTCCTTGTCCCTCTTCAGGTCCTCCTGGGCCGTATGAAGGCTCTCCAGATTGCGGTGGAAGGAGACCTTCTGCAGCTGCAGCTGCTCTTGATCCTTTTTAAGCTGGTCCATGTCCAGCTTCAATTGAGCCTTCTCCATCTCCACTGCCTCCTGGGATGTACGAAGGCTCTCCAGATCTCGCTGGAAGGAGACCTTCTGCAGCTGCAGCTGCTCTTGATCCTGTTGCAGCTGGTCCATGTCCAGCTTCAATTGAGCTTTCTCCATCTCCACTGCCTCCTGGGATGTACGAAGGCTCTCCAGATCCCGCTGGAAGGAGACCTTCTGCAGCTGCAGCTGCTCTTGATCCTTTTTAAGCTGGTCCATGTCCAGCTTCAATTGAGCCTTCTCCATCTCCACTGCCTCCTGGGATGTACGAAGGCTCTCCAGATCTCGCTGGAAGGAGATCTTCTGCAGGTGCAGCTCCTCTTGATCCTTTTTCAGCTGGTCCATGTCCCGCTTCAGTTGAGCCTTCTCCATCTCCACTGTCTCCTGGGATGTATGAAGGCTCTCCAGATCCCGCTGGAAGGAGACCTTCTGCAGCTGCAGCTCCTCTTGATGCTTTTTGAGATCTTGCCACATTCTCTGGAGCTCCTCGTTTTCCTGGGCAAGGTGGGCCTCCTTCACCTCTAGCTCCTTCTCCCGTATTTCAAGTTCGTCTCTCCTCTTCTCTCTGAGGGAACCGGGCACCATTGATTCTGCTGACAGCAGGGAGGTCGAGGTTTCCTTCTCTTGGCTTCTCTCTTCTGAGGAGAGTGGCAGGCGCTGTGCAACACCTGCTGCTGGTTCAGGGGATGAATTCCTCTTAGTCACTTCCTCTTGATTCTCTCCTTTAGGGGCTATTGCTCTTTTTGCATGACTCTTTGCCTGCTTCTTTCTCCGGGAATAGCTCCAGCAGCAGCCAAGAAGCCCCACCGATGCAGGGATGGCATCGAGTACAACATCGTGGAAGTAGAAACGCATTTTACAGACCCTGGGCTGTTCCCTAGAAGGAGAAACAGAAACCATGGTCAGACGGTCACAGGGAAGGTTACAGGAAGGTTCAAGTTGATAAATGCCTTCAGGGATTTCTGTTTGCATCAACAGGCTCTGGGAATTCCGTCTGCTCTCCCAGCAGAGCTCCAGGGATCCCTAGACACTGATCACCAGGGTACTCCTCACTTTTCACCTCACCCTGATGCCTGAACCAATTTCCCCTTCGTTCGGTGAGTGCTCTGGATGCTGAGGGCTCCCTGCCCCCGGGATGGTCTGTGCTGGTGACCGGCTGCTTCAGGTCTCCCCCAGAAGAGAGAAGAGGACAACTCCCCAGTGACTGAGCCCCCATGCTCTGCGGGGACAGACCCGAGCGCACTGTGCTCCCTGCCTCCTCTGTCTCCCCCCGGGGAGGCTTATGCTGTCAAATCTCAAAACTAGTGGAAGTCGAGGCTGGAGTTGAAGAGCATCGTGAAGGATCACGGAGCAAACGAGCAGGGAGCTAAATTGGAAAGGAGCTTCAGCAGCCAGGCCACGATGCCTCCCTACAAACGCTGCAGTCAGCGATCCAGCGCTCGGGAAAGAAATACGATTGTGGAGACAGAGCGCTGGGCAAGGCTGGCAGAGTGAAACCAAAATGGGAAACCTCTGGGCTCTGGGCATTTCCCAGCAGAATTTATCCAGAAGGCATAAGAACAGGAGCTGACAATACTGTGAGGGACTGGAGGCCCTTCCATGGAGAATAAAATCATAGAATCATCGAACAGTTTGGGTTGGAAGGGACCTTAAACATGACCCAATTCCAGCCCCTGCCCTGGGCAGGGACATCCCACTGGCTCAGGCTGCCCAAGCCCCATCCAGCCCGGCCTTGGACACCTCCAGGGATGGGGCAGCCACAGCTTCCCGGGGCAACCTGGGCCAGGGCCTCAGCACTCCCATGGTGAAGAAATTCTTCCTAGTGTCTAGTCCAAATCTGCCCCTCTCCAGTTTATCCCCATTGCCCCTCGTCCTGTCACCACAAGCCTTTGTGAACAGCCCCTCCCCGGCTTTCTTGGAGCCCCTTCAGGTACTGGAAGGTCACTATAAGATCTCCTTGGAGCCTTCTCTTCTCCAAGCTGAACAACCCCAACTCTCTCAGCCTGTCCTCGCATGGGAGGTGCTCCAGCCCTCGGATCATCTCTGGAGCCTCCTCCGGGCCTGTTCCAACAGCTCCATCTCCTTCTTCTGTTGGGGATTCCAGAACTGGACATAATACCCCAGATGAGGTCTGACCAGAGAGGAACAGAGGGGCAGAATCCCTTTCTTTGTCCTGCTGGCCACACTGCTTCGGATGCAGCCCAGGATACGATCGGATTTCTGGGCTCTGAGGGCACTTTGCTGGCTCATGTCGAGCTTCTCATCAACCAAAAATCCAAGCAGTGACTGCCCAGAAGCAGACACGGGCAGAGCTGACGTACCCTTCGCGCAGACAGATTTTCTGTTCCAGCAGAACTGGTACGGGGCACTGCAAAATCCAAATGGCAGCCCAAAAGCTTTGTTGATCTCGCCCTGAGAAAGGCGCAGGCAGCTCCCAGTGGAGAGACCACCTGCCTCCTGCAGATCCTCCTGGGGAGTGAATCCAGAGTGTGCTTGCCCTGGGCACCAGAGATGTCTCCAAGGCAACAGGGGAGCATCACAGAGGATGATATCACAGACGCGGCTCCCACAGGCCGGGACGGGGCCTGAGGGCCTCCTTTCAGGTAGCTGGAGGGAGGAATGAGGTCTCCCCTCAGCCTCCTCTTCTCCAGGCTAAACACCCCCAGCTCTCTCAGCCCCTTCCCCAGCTTTGTTGCTCTTCTCTGGACTCGCTCCAGAGCCTCAACATCCTTCTTGTGGTGAAGGGCCAGGGCTGAACACAGGATTCGAGGAGCGGTCTCACCAGGGCCGAGTCCAGAGGGAGAAGAACCTCCCTGGACCTGCTGGCCATGCCGTTTCATAGAATCATAGAATCACCAGGTTGGAAAAAACCCACCGGATCATCGAGTCCAACCATTCCTATCAAACACGCACTGCTGCTCAGGCTTGGTGCCTCTCCCATCCAGCGAGGGACCGCAGGACACAGCTGCTCACGGCTTGGACACTGGCTTTCAAACAGGAGTCTGGGTTTCCTCGCAGATGAAACAGAGCTTGTGTAGGAAGGTCTCCAAGGTTCCTTTCTCAACAGGCATTGAGGATGGCAAATCACACGGGAGATTTGCAGCAGCTGTGCAGATCACCCCTCAGAGCTCCTTTTCCCGCTCTTTTCTGTCATGGCACTCCCACCTTCTCCCTCAGAGCTCCTTTTCCCGTTCTCTTCTCTCATGGCACTCCCGCCCTCTGCCTCAAGCCAAGAGGCTTGTTTTCTGACACAAGCCAAGATGCCATTGGCCTTCTTGGCCACCTGGGCCCCTGCTGGCTCCTGTTCAGTCGCTGCCAACCAACACCCCCAGGTCCTTCTCCCCCGGGCAGCTTTCCAGCCAGACTTCTCCTAGTCTGGAGCTGCTCAGGGTTGTTGTGCCCCAAGTGCAGGACCCGGCCCTTGGCCTTGCTAAACCTCATGCCACTGCTCTCAGCCCAGCGGTCCAGCCTGTTCAGATCCCTTTGGAGCCTCCCGGCCCTCCATCAGCCCTCCTCCCTTCGGCTCAGCTCCTGCCCTTTCACTTCCCATGCAGCATCTCTCCTCGCTTCAGAGCAGAGCTCCCCTGCAGAGCCATTCCCAGCCCAACAGGCTGTTGAACAGAGAGATCTTGAGTGATATCAAGAAGAAGAGAAATGTTTATGGGCTCTGGAAGAGGGGACAGGCCTCTTGGGTGGACTACAGGAGGGAAGTGAGATTGTGTAGAGAAAAAATCAGAAGGGCTAAGGCTCAGCTAGAAATCAGATTGGCCAAGTCTGTGAAAGATAACAAAAAATCCTTCTATAAATATATAAATAATAAAAGGAGGACTAGGGAGACCATACAGTCCCTATTGGACGCAGAAGGAACAACAGTGACAGGGGATGAGGAAAAACCTGAGGTGCTTAATGCCTTCTTTGCCTCAGTCTTTAATTGTAAAGAAAGTCATTCCGTCTGTGTACAAACCCAGGAGCTAGAGGAGCGAAATGAGGCTCCCACGATCCAAGAGGAGGTGGTCAGAGCCTTGCTAGCCCGACTAGACACTCACAAGTCTGTGGGGCCGGATGGGATCCATCCAAGGGTGTTGAAGGAGCTGGCGGATGTGCTGGCCAAACCCCTTTCCATCATCTTCCAGCAGTCCTGGAAGACTGGGGAAGTCCCACTGGACTGGAGGCTGGCTGATGTTGTGCCCATCTAAGAGAAGGGTCGCAGGGAGGACCCAGGGAACTCCAGGCCTGTCAGTCTGACCTCAGTGCCAGGGAAAGTCATGGAGCAGGTGATCTTGAGTGCTACCATGAAGCACATGCAAGAGAACCGGGTGATCAGGCCCAGGCAACACGGGTTCACAAAAGGCAGGTCTTGCCAAACTAACCTGATCGCCTTCTATGACAAAGTGACTCGGCTGCTGGATGAGGGAAAGGCTGTGGCTGTGTCTTCCTGGACTTCAGTAAAGCCTTTGACACAGTCTCTCACAGCGTTCTGCTTCGGAAACTGTCACCTCTGGCCTGGACAGGCGCACACTCTCCTGGGTGGAAAACCGGTTGGCTGGCCGGGCCCAGAGAGTGGTGGGAAATGGTGTGAAATCCAGCTAGAGGCCAGTGACAAGTGGGGTTCCCCAGGGCTCAGTGCTGGGTCCAGCCCTGTTCAATGTCTTTATCAATGACCTGGATGAAGGCATCGAGTGCACCCTTAGCAAGTTTGCGGACGACACTAAGCTGGGTGGAAGTGTCGATCTGCTGGAGGGTCGGGAGGCTCTGCAAAGGGATCTGAACAGGCTGGACCGCTGGGCAGAGTCCAATGGCATGAGGTTTAACAAGGCCAAATGCCAGGTCCTGCACTTGGGGCACAACAACCCTAAGCAGTACTACAGACCAGGAGAAGTCTGTCTAGAAAGCTGCCTGGAGGAGAGGGACATGGGGGTGTTGGTTGACAGCCAACTGAATATGAGCCAGCAGTGGCCCAGGTGGCCAAGAAGGCCAATGGCATCTTGGCTTGGATCAGAAACAGCGTGACCAGCAGGTCCAGGGAGGTTCTTCTCCCTCTGGACTCGGCCCTGGTGAGACCACTCCTCGAATCCTGTGTTCAGTTCCGGGCCCCTCACCACAAGAAGGATGTTGAGGCTCTGGAGCGAGTCCAGAGAAGAGCAACAAAGCTGGGGAAGGGGCTGGAGAACAGGTCTTACGAGGAGCAGCTGAGAGAGCTGGGGTTGTTTAGTCTGGAGACGAGGAGGCTGAGGGGAGACCTCATTGCTCTCTCCAACTACCTGAAAAGAGGTTGTAGAGAGGAGGGTGCTGGCCTCTTCTTCCAAGTGACAGGGGACAGGACGAGAGGGAATGGCCTCAAGCTCCGCCAGGGGAGGGTCAGGGTGGACATTAGGAAAAAATTCTTTACAGAAAGGGTCATTGGGCACTGGAACAGGCTGCCCAGGGAGGTGGTTGAGTCACCTTCCCTGGAGGGGTTTAAGGCACGGGTGGATGAGGTGCTGAGGGACATGGTTTAGTGTTTGATGGGAACGGTTGGACTCGATGATCCGGTGGGTCTCTTCCAACCTGGTTATTCTGTGATTCTGTGATTCTGTGAAATAATTCTTCACAGAAAGGGTCATTGGGTGACGGAAGAAAATATGGGACAACACGCAGTGATCAATATGATCCAAGTGAAGCCATTTAATCGAAGTTCCCAACACATTTTATACCCTACTTGCTGAAGCAAGCCATTGTTTTACAAGCTGATTTGACAATTCTCCATTAGCAACAAGTAATCATTGGTTACAATACATTATTATGTTTTCCCATGAGAAATAGCTATGTGAGCATTTCAGTCTACAAATTGATAGCCTACAAAGTAACAAGTCAAGGACCACCGAGGAAAGCTTCCCCTGAGAAATGAGAGGCGTATATGGTAGAACGACTCTCTATTGTTGCAAAGAGAAACCTTGAAGAGAGTGTGTCATTTACAGCAGCTGCTGCTTCTGCAAAGTTAGCTTTAATTCCGGTGCAAAAGCTGTGAGGCCTTATGCTAAGGTGCCTTTGTTTCATTTAGCATAAGCTGCTCAGTGCTTGGGGTGCTCATTAGATGTCCTCTGGTTCGTAACCATCCATCAATTCCCCCGTTTTCTTTTTGAGCCGTCCAAGCACTATTGAAAACGTTTTTCATGGCCACATCAATCATTCGTCTCACACAAGACAAAATACATGGTATCACACTTAAAATTACCAAAATGACAATCAGAATAATCAAACCTTGCTTTAACAATTCTTCAAGCCATCCTGTTAAACCTAATCCTGTAAACCAATTATCTAAAAAATTTTCAGATTGTAATTTTTTCATGGCATCCGCCATCCCTTTCAATTTCATATGTATCGATTGAGAGTGATCAGAAAGCTTCACACAACACATTCCAGCGAAATCCTCACATCCATGGCCATGAGCTAAAAGCAAAAACTCAATCGCTGCTCGATTTTGCAGTGTGGCATGCCTAATACTATCTACGTCATTGGCAAGCTCATATAAAATCTGCGAGGTACGATTCAGCCGTTTACCTGTCCAGCAAGCTAAAGTATGCAATGAATTTAGTGCCTGCATGCTCGTTATTTGTGGAAAAAAGAGAGAACCGACTATAGATAAAGCTCGGCCCCATAAAACCACGTTATCATTACAGGTCTCTCTCAATTGGAGGGTGGATCGCCTTTTTCTTAGCACTGTTTTCTTAAGTTCCTTAAAAAATTCCATGTGCTCTTTTCGAGGCATCGGGAAACTCAATTTTCCAATATAACGAGGCCCTCCAAAAGGCAGAGCAGGTATTCTGGGCCATGCCCTATCTCTGCAAATTAAAAAGTATCCAGGTGGAAGTGCCTTTGGTTTAGTATCATGATAGGGTATGTGAGGGGAGGATCCGTTACAATAAGAACCATCATGTTACCCTATTCTTTGAGGTGACATATGAGTTTCATCCCCGACAGATGGAGTACTAAAATACCAACATCCTCGAGATGAATCTGACCCTAATAAATCTAGTTCTTGCGGGGGCAACATTGTCTCATTTAAATTTTTTACTATTAGAGCCATGGCAGTGGAGTCATAACCCCACCCCATTGTTGTAGCAGTTTTATTTATGACCGTTTTCTTCAACCAGTGGTCCACTGTGGTCCAATTTCAGAAGTCTTCTAGGTTCAAATACGCTATTCCTCTCAGACAGGTTCTAAAAGGCTCTCCTACTTGCTTTAACGACAAACAAAAGTCAGTAATATTGGCTTTGTAGGCCCAAGAGACCCACACATTCGGTGAATTTTGTGTCAGAGCCATATCAAGTGTGACCGATGGAACTCCCGCTACTAAACACAATAGGCCACAAGAGAGAATGACGCTGAAGGATTTCATTTTTGACTCCTTTTCTTTTTCCAGCTAAAACGCTTTTCACACTGTTTTACTGTTCTGTCCCAATTGTCACTATTTACTGTCCAAATATGAGGCACTAATAATTTTTTGCTACATACTGTTTTCAATACACAAATAAGATCACTTTTATTTCTGATTTCTGTTTGCCACACAATTTGACTGCTATAGAACCGAAATGTAAAACCTGGTTCGTGACCTGTGACTGTCGCAATTCTAATGGCTTGTTCTATAATTTCGAATTGTTTTTGTAAACATCGATCACACCATCTACATGTTAACGATGCCTTTCGGTAAAAACAAATATTGCATTCTTTACATACGGTTTCCACCCAAGGTTCACATTTTACACGTTCTTCACATGCTACTCTCCGTCGATGCACTTCCTTATACTCTCTTCGTTGTCCGGATTCTGTATATCCAGTGACGACCGCTCCTTCCAGGGCTTGATCCACTTCTGTGGTACCCAGCGAGGTCCTGTATCTGTTAAAACACAAGCATAACCTCTCCCAGTAATTTTGAGTTCAACAGGTCCTTCCCATTTGCCTGAATCCCAGTCTTTGTACTGTACTTTGATGCCTTGCTGATCCTGGTTATTCAATCCTGATTCCAGTGATCGATGATGAATTACGATTGGAGGGCTATTCCTGGTTCCAGTGAGACACAAAAAAATTAACACATAAGTCGCTTTTGCAATTCATTCACTAGGGACTAATACATCTCCTCCCCCTTTTTGTTTTTGCAAAAGGGACTTCAAGGTTGCATGAGAACGTTCAATGATTGTTGGGCGCCATTTGACGAAAGAAAATATGGGACAACACGCAGTGATCAATATGATCCAAGTGAAGCCATTTAATCGAAGTTCCCAACACATTTTATACCCTACTTGCTGAAGCAAGCCATTGTTTTACAAGCTGATTTGACAATTCTCCATTAGCAACAAGTAATCATTGGTTACAATACATTATTATGTTTTCCCATGAGAAATAGCTATGTGAGCATTTCAGTCTACAAATTGATAGCCTACAAAGTAACAAGTCAAGGACTACCGAGGAAAGCTTCCCCTGAGAAATGAGAGGCGTCTAGGGTAGAACGACTCTCTATTGTTGCAAAGAGAAACCTTGAAGACAGTGTGTCATTTACAGCAGCTGCTTCTTCTGCAAAGTTAGCTTTAATTCCGGTGCAAAAGCTGTGAGGCCTTATGCTAAGGTGCCTTTGTTTCATTTAGCATAAGCTGCTCAGTGCTGGGGGTGCTCATTAAACGTCCTCTGGTTCGTAACCATCCATCAATTGGGCACTGGAACAGGCTGCCCAGGGAGGGGGTTGAGTCCCCTTCCCTGGAGGGGTTTAAGGCGCGGGTGGACGAGGTGCTAAGGGACATGGTTTAGTGTTTGATAGGAATGGTTGGACTCGATGATCCAGTGGGTCTCTTCCAACCTGGTTATTCTATGATTCTATGATTCTATGACTGGTACGTGAGGATGCCCCTGGAGCTCAGATGCTCGTGTGAGCAGAGAGACGCGAAGGGGGGGATTTTTTCCACTTCCCAGCCACTTGTGAGGGGCCTGGTTTGTGCGGTGCCCTTGCTGTGAAAAAGCCGGCAAGCACTCGCAGAGAGAGTATTATGGGAGCTCCGAGTGTTGAGGAGGCGACTCCAGGGAGCCGAGGGGCTGGTTAAATACAACGTGAGACGGATTCCCCCTTGTCAGCTCGGTGGGAGCTGGTTCAATGGATCGCTTCTCACGCTTCGGATGTCCCTCAGCTGAGCTCTTGTCCTGCCGCACCCCCAGCGGAAGCGGGAGCAGCACAGCCTCCCTTCCCTCTAGAGAGCTGATGGACCTTGCAGGGAAGTGCCAGGCCATGAAGGCTGCCCCTTCCTCCTCTTCCCTTTCCTCTCAGCTCAGAACTAGGGACAAAATCCTTGGTTACCTGTGTGCGTTTGTGTGTGAGTGAAATCTCACGCCCGGGGCTGCACACGGGACCCAGCTTGTTCCCCTGTCCCAGGAGAACCTGCCTGTACACTGAGCCCCTTCCCGTTTCCAGGCTCACCCTGCGCCGTCCTCCTGCCTGTTTGGTTTGAGGACGGGGACGTTTATGTCTGTCCTTGCTGCGGAGGTGATGGATTGAAAGACCAGGCTCTAGGGTGTCAAGGTGCATCTGGCCCTGTGAAGGGGAAGGGATGACACCCATGTTCCCTCAGCCACTGCTCCTTACGCTCTATATTTTTCCCTTTCCAAAAAACCAGAGGCTTCTGGAACCATGCGCAACCCGCTTCACGTCACACGCCTGGGCTGCCTTCCCTCCTGCGTCCAGACCAGGACATGCTGGTGGCTGCCAGTAGCCCAGCTCCACTCTGAGTGACCAGAGGCGGCGTGGGCCCCGTTTCTGGGACAGCTCTCAGGAATTGCATCTCCTGCTCTGGACAACAGGGGAGGGTTTCGCATGCAAAACTGCAAAGGAACATACGTGGGCTTTAATTAAGAGGCTGCTTCTGTGATGGGAAAAGGCATTAGAAGCCACTGGCCCTAAGAGGGAGCAAAGCCTTCCCGTCTCCTGTGTAGCTGTGCCTGCTAGGAGGGCACCAGCATGTGAGCTTCGGTTCCGCACGAGGAAGGGGAGTGACGCAGCTGGGGGGATCTCAGTAACCACCTTACCAGGCCCTCTGGCTTTGCCAGGAAGGAGACGCCCACGTCGGAAAACGATGGCTCTCTCATACTCCCGCACTACCTGCAGGGGAAACAAAAGCTGGATGCGCTGCAAAGGGAGGGTTTCAGCAGGTGTGAGCTGCCGGAGTTACCTGTCCCTGTGTCCCTTTACCCCCGCAGAGGACCTGACACAGAACTGCTGGCTGGCCTTGTGTGTGAGCAGAGAAGGAGCAGCCACGAGACACCCAGGATTTGGGAGAGCAGCCCATGTTAGAGGGGCCTGGGCTTTCCCAGGATGAGGCCAGCGTTCTGCTTCCTCAGAGCCTGGCCAAACTCAAACATCCTGAGCTAAAATTTTGCGTGCTGGTTGTTTGCCTCCGAGGGAACCGTGTGTGCATGTGCTCACCCCTGTGAGATCCGAGGGATGACACTGACACCCTTGTTGAGAGCAAGATTCACGTGAAATTTCCCCAGAAGTGGGAACCAAAATATGCCTACTCGTAGCCACGCTAGAAATGTGAGAAAAGGGGGAAAAGAGGGCAAATCCATCGGTACCTGAGAGACCAAACTCTCTTAACATTTTACATTCAAAACCTATTTACCTGCTGCTGCAGTGCCACTCTCTCTGGGCTGGGTGTGCTGAAGGCGATGTTTGAAAGTGAACAGACCTGCAAGCTGTTCAGCAAAAGAGAAACCTAAGCCCTTGCCTGCTGATAATTCAGCAGGAGTATTTGAGAGGTAGCGGAAGATCCCTGTGCGTCCCTTTGTTGCAGCAATGTGCGAGGAAGGAAAGTCAAAATTAACGATGGGTTGAAGAAGTGTAAATAGAACCTTAGACCCAGAAAAAGCTTTATGCTCACGTCCAAAACGTGCCGAACCAGTGAGTTACGTCCACATCAGACACCGACTACTAAGCCTGGGGAGGCCCCATGACCATTCTCACCTTCATGCAGAACCAGACAGAAACGGGGAAGGTCATTATGATGAACAGGAAAGACAAGATGGTCAGAAGCCACTCACAGATGCCCAGACCTGGAGACTTTACTCCTAGGGAGAAATACAAAAGGACCGTGTTAGCAGAGGCCAGCTCCCAAAATACCGACAGCCTGACAAGCGCCCGGGCCCGTCAGCTTCAGTGTTGGCCTTTGCCTAAACCCGGCGCGTGTGAACCATTTGCTCTCCCTGGAGCTGGCTCAGGTGAGCAGGAGCTGCCAGGATGCACCGACAGGTTTCGTCCCCGCTTTACTGCCAGAAATGGAGCCGTGCTTCCCCGTGGGGCCTCGACTAGAGAGCAGCCTTCAGGCTGAAGACCTGCAGGCACCAAGCGGTGTCCAAGGGTTTGGAAGGAGCAATTTGTTGGCTGACCTGGGAGCCCAGAAGTCCGTCGGGAGAGGTGAGCTAAGGGCAAAGAGAAAGATGGCGAATAGGAAGTTGATTTCAACGTGCACAGCCTGAAGCGCCCTTCCCTGTCAGAGGATCTCAGGCCCTTTGGAACAGGAGTTCAGTCGCATCCCAGCTCCCTGATGCGGTGGGACCGAGCCGCTGGTGCTACTGAAATCTCCCTGCGCCCTCCAGCGGTCACACCGAGGCGTGGGGGCTGACTGGGGTGCTCGGGTCAAAATGACCTTCCCCATCTCCCCAAAGCCAGGACGGGGCGTCTTGACCTGGCTGACCTTTGTTGTGAGGGAAAACCTGCAGGTATGGCCTGGAAATAGATTCCTTCTGGGGTACCTAGACCCAGAGGGCGGACCAGCAGTGAAGTTAGCGTCCCTGCGCGTCTCCCACTTAGATCTTCTCGAGCTCTTCCCTTCTTGCCCCTTTGCCTTTGGAGCTCTCTGCAGAGCCAGCAGGTCTGGAGGGAGGTTCACATGCCAAGAACCTGCGTGATCACTCTAGCTCTACAGCACCAGGAGGCTGTGAGGCTGGCTGGGGTCTCCCGTGTCTCACCCCAAGGAAAACTGTGTCTGTGCCAGGCGGGTGCGATGGCACTCACCGTGCGGAGTTATTCTGTGGCCGTACAGGGTCAAAGAGCCCACAGCTTTCCAGCCCTTCCCCTTCCATAATCCATACCTCCCTCTTGCTGCTCACTGTCCAGCAATGCCATTGCCTCCGTTTCATTCTTTGAGGATTTACACTATTCTTTGCCTAAAACTAGTATATATACCCACTGCTTTTGTAAAGCGTGAGGCCTTTTTCTAGAAGGGCATCCAACTCAGCGCGGAATTGTAAACCAAAAATGTTATTGCCTTTGCCTCAAAGACTTGATCCTTTTCAAGGTTTTACCAGTGAATGAGTGTTTCCCACTTGGGACACAGGGGGGACTCCCCATGCCTGGGATTAGGGATGCAGGGAGCTGTGTGAGGGGGACAGGGGGGACTCCCCATGCCTGGGATTAGGGATGCAGGGAGCTGTGCGAGGGGCAAGGGGGCACGTGGAGCCCAGCGGGGAAGCACAGCTGGTGCTTTTTGGCCCTCGGGCTCTGCCTTTCCCCCCTCAGAAGGGGGGCTCAGGTGCCACTGACCCGCAGGGGCTGCTCCAACAGGGGAAAATTCCCGCCTCCTCCTCCCCCACCCCGCCATTTTCCCGCCAGGAGGCGGCGGCTCCGCCCTCGCGGAGGAGGAGGAGAAGGAGGGAATTAGGGGCCCAGGGAGCTCTGTGGTGAGTAGGGGAGCGCTTGGGGGTACAGGGAAGGTTCTTCATGGTCTGTGAGGGGCGAGGGTGCATCCGCCTTCCTGGAATTAAGGATGCATGGAGTTCTGTGGGGGGCAAGGGAGCACGTAGGACAGAGCAAGGAGCCCCCACGCCTGGGATTAAGGGCAGGGGGGTCTCTCTGAGGGGCAGAGAATCCCCGTGCCCGGGTTTAGGGGTGCGGGGAGCTCTGTGAGGGGCAAGGGAGCACGTGGGGCTGGAATTAGGGATGCAGGGAGCTGTGTGAGGGGGACGGGGGGGACTCCCCATGCCTGGGATTAGGGATGCAGGGAGCTGTGTGAGGGGGACAGGGGGGACTCCCCATGCCTGGGATTAGGGATGCAGGGAGCTGTGCGAGGGGCAAGGGGGCACGTGGAGCCCAGCGGGGAAGCACAGCTGGTGCTTTTTGGCCCTCGGGCTCTGCCTTTCCCCCCTCAGAAGGGGGGCTCAGGTGCCACTGACCCGCAGGGGCTGCTCCAACAGGGGAAAATTCCTGCCTTCTCCTCCCCCACGCCGCCATTTTCCCGCCAGGAGGCGGCGGCTCCGCCCTCGCGGAGGAGGAGGAGAAGGAGGGAATTAGGGGCCCAGGGAGCTCTGGGGTGGGTAGGGGAGCGTTTAGGGGTACAGGGAAGGTGCTTCATGGTCTGTGAGGGGCGAGAGGGCATCCTCCTTCCTGGAATTAAGGATGCATGGAGTTCTGTGGGGGGCAAGGGAGCACGTAGGACAGAGCAAGGAGACCCCACGCCTGGAAGAAGGAGGTGAGGTCGCTGCTTATTACCGATAAAGAGGGTTTAACCCCAGCACAGCTGGAGAGGGGAGTACATGGCCATGATGGGCAAACCTCTCCCTCTACGTGACCTGGGCTTCCAATCCACCTTGGAGCTGGTGGCAAAAATGCCTGACGTTGTCAGAATCTGTCCTCAGGAGAAAGGCACGTTTATCCTCAAAGGTGAGGTTTTATTTCCGTAAAAGTGGAGGAGTTGTTTGGAACCTCGTACTGGTATGAAGCGATGCTCTAAAACCAGGAGGTGCAGAATGAATTGCCAGAGCTGTAGGTCATGTATCTCTGTCACTCTTTTTCTCATATAGCTCTGTTTAATTTTTTTGCCGTTGATGTTTTTTGCTGTGTCTTAATCTGCCTTTTTGTACCTTTCTCCTCCTTCCTCCTGGAAAATAACAGAGGCTTCCAGTTCTTTTTGTACATTTTGCACTCTGCTCTTGGTTTAGAAACTGCAGTAACGTTTCTATAGGAAGTTCAGTCTGTATCAAAGAACTTTTATCATTTTCCCAACAAAACTTGCAGCAGATGAGTTTCCTTTTGTGATCCTGTATCCAAGAATTGGACCCGCCTTTCTGCTTGGATCTGGATTTCTAGGGATGAGGGTGCAGGTTGGTTCTTGGCTGTTTCATCTGGTTCATTTCAGTTCACAAAGGGAGAGTAAAAGTTACCCTGTTGGAAATGCGATCTAGCGTGATTGGTTTTGAAAGACACGCCTGCTTCTGAAGAGGGTGGGGAGAATAGGAAAGAGGAGGACCTTTGCTTGTATAAAGCTTTCAGTAGTTTGCTGTCTTGGTAATCGAATAATTTCTTTCTTTCTTTCTTTCTTTGGTAGCCATTGCAGATGAGACCACCAAAGGTATTGCAAAACTGGTTGCCAGGCAGGAGGAAAGTGTTAAGTCACGAAAGAATGATGCTGTGAAGGCACGTGCTGCTTTTCCCTCTAGGAACACAAAGTGTCTCCCTCGCAAAGCCAGTGCTCCCGTCCTGCCAGCGACTGGGAAGGCTGAGCTGCAGGATCTGCTGAGTTCCTCACCACTTCTGCTCAGGAACTTTGAGAGGGCCTATCGCAGACGCTTTGGCCGGCCGTTCCAGTATAGGCGATATGGATTTGTCTCTGTATTTCAAGTCCTTGAAAGTGTGTCCGATATCATTGTTGTTGAGCAGACAAAAGCAGGTTCCTTGCTGACCCTGAGGAAGTAGCTGGAAGGTGAGACAGCGAAGGAAGAGGTGCTGCAAGGTGGGGCGCACAAAGAGGTGCCAGAAGGTGAGGGAGGGTATTATTTAACTGGAAGTATGTAGCTGCCAAGCAGCTGTGTTTCAAGTGATGTTGCTGCCTTTCCAGTAGCTGTCGTAGTCCTGGTTTCCCTAAGCTTTAGCGCAGAAGGGCTGCGAGGTACTGTAGAAGCAGCTGTTACAAGGGTGTTGTTGTGGTAGCAGAGAGCTTAACTGGAAGTTTTCTACAGTTTGCCACTGTTTTTCAGTGCGAGGTGAAAGAAGGGATGTTAAGCCCCTTTCTGAATGCGTGTATAGGACTGGAATTTCTAGTAATTCCAGGCAACAGGTAATAAAACTAGAAGGATCTCTGGCACGTCGGCTCCGCAGGCTGGTAAAGCCTTCCAGATGGGCTTTTTGAGGCTGAAGCACTAATCTGAAAGGCATAGCTATACTGCTTCTCTGAAGAAGAGCCTGTAGATATCCTCAGCGTTCCCCTAACAACTATGAGAGAAAGCAGAGGATTGCATAAGGTTCCTGCCAAATGCCTGACTTTTCTTAGCATCATTCTAGGAATTTATTTAGCCCTTGTCATGCTTGCAAGAGCAAGTGTGTTTTATTTTGCTTGAATTTATTAGTACGGCGAAGGATGCCTCTCAAGCAAATCCCCGTGACTGTGGGTGCTACAAGAGATGAGGAAAATGGCACTAGTACTTGTACGCTTTCATGGCCAGGTGTATTCTCCTTCTGCTTAATATGTAAATAAAGAATAACAACTAAACTCTCTTTACAGCTGCACCTGCAATTGAGATGCCTCCTTTGGAACCCATCCGTGATGCCAAGTGGTTTCACCTGCCGGCAGAAGAGAAGTCAGAGCCGGTGGAAGGACAAGCACTAGATATGAGTGATGTCCTCAAACAAGTAAGTGGCAGGATGAGTGATCTGTAGCTTTGTCATGTCTTCGTCCAGGGGGTGATAATTTTTTTCACTGCTTTTGTTTTTGCTTGGTTTGTATTGTTGATGCACTGTTGCTTCCAAAAAAAAATTGTACCTAGTTTAGATGAGGCTGGAGGTGACCAGAGTCATACTGACCTGATATATAACTCTATGTGCCCTCCAGCCTAGGTCTTTTTCTTGTCTCTTTCTGGTCTTGAGATCTCTGTTGGAGATCGTCCAAAGCCAGTAAAGCATAATCTTGTTCCCCAATAAGAGTGGAGACAATTCTTTTTGTGTTCTTAATAGCCTTCTTCTGAGAGTAGCTGTGTGGCATTTCCCCTGCTGCAGTAGCATGGGTTTAAGTGTCTAGCAGCTACGTGGCAGAGCTGAGGAATGGTCCTTGGAGACCTCAGTCCTGTCGTTGCCACTCTGCTCTTTGGTTGGACTTGAAAGTTTTGTTGCTGTTGTTGTGGTTTAGCAATGTATTTTTAGAAAGGGATGGAGAAGTACAGAGGCTCTGACCTGCCAGACCTGCTTGGGAGAATTTCTTTGTGCCCCCTCTATTTTTTTTTCCTCTTTTGAGCATCTTTAGGCCTTTGTTTTCTCAGGAAAGTTCTCCTGCTGCGAATTATTTCCTCTGCCAAGCTCATCTGGTGGTTCTACACAACTGTACAGTTGGAGTACCTAGACAGGGAAAGGGTTGCAGGGATTCTTTCTGAATTTGGTGTGCTGTTCACTTAATGAACTTGAAAGCTTAGGGCTACGAGTCGGACTTTCTGCGGTGTTTCAAGAAACATACCCTTTAGAAAACTTTGGCAGGCTCTTCTGATAAGACCTTGTCGTCTGGTGGGATGAAGTCCGTGGGGAATTTCCCTAGATCAAACAAAGTCTGCTTGTGGGAAGGGTAGAAAAGGGAGAGAGATGGTCCACGTAGCCCCATTTTTTTCTTGTTATGTGTCGCAAAGGGAATCTGTTTAAAGATTCTAGCAGGGCGAGTCTTGGAACGTGTTTGTACAACTCGTGTTTGCCGTGAAGCACCAGTTTTGCTGGTTTGTTTTAAAAGTGCCCTAGAGAGGAGGAAAGTGAGCTGGAATGTGTTTGGGTAGGCAGTGAACCAAGATTTCAAGATGCTGCAAAGTCGAGGGGAAAGATGCGACCTGATTCCTGGCCTGCTGTAAGGTATGGAAGTATCTGGTGATGAGACGCCAATAGCGGAAGCGTTGTAAGGGACAAATGAGGGACAAGGGCCGAGTCAATCTGCTCGGCCCCGAGAAGGGTCAAATATCTAGAGCTGCTGCTCTTGGCAGCTTTTTCTTGCCGTGCCGAGCAGAAGGAAAGTTGTCATCCACACCACTCTTGGCAGCTGCCGCTCTGGCTTAAGGCAAGGAGTTAGCCAGTCTTACGAGCCGTGCCTCTTCTAGGGCTAGTTTTACAGTGTGTTCGGTTGTTTACCTTTTTCTTATAATTTTCTTGCTATTTTGTGAAGGTGTTTTTTAAGTAGACATTTCTACGTCTTTCAAAGAAGTGTCTGTTGTCTCTGCCAACGTGTGAACTACGTGATAAACATCACGTGTGCCCGTAACAGTCTGACACGAGGAGCTTTCATGGAGCAAACCTGTCCCTTGGCAATATCACTGTTGACTGGCACTTCTGGGAGGAAATCCATGAAATGTAAGGGGATTTTAGAGGTGCTGCTGCTGCTCAGGCAAGAATTCCCTCAGGTACTCTTTAACTCAAAAATGTTAACTGCCTGGTTAACTCAATGTTTTAGTCAAAGTTTTTAACAAAAAGAATTCAAGGGTGTTCTTCCTCGCTCAGTCTGCAGGAGAGACTCTAATCTGCTTTTTTAAAAAACGGTTCGAAGGGCTAGTATTGTCTCTCGGTTGACTGTAGCCGTGTAAGCAGTGGGGTGTGCTGGAAGACAAATTTCCTGTAAGTTGTCTGGTGTGTGATGCAGTGGTAACTCGTAGCATATTCGCAATGAGTAAAACTGGAATAGCTTTGACTTCTGGACGCTGGAGGAGTGCTGTTTGTTGGCACAAACCGAATCTCTGGAGGCAGTGAAAGTAGCTGATGTCTGATTAAGGTTTCCATGCACGCTGGTTCAAGTGGAGTAAAGTTTACAGCAGCTAAAGAATGATGCAAAATTGCAAGCTGTGCCAAGAACTGATGTACAAATTTGCCTAGAATGAGAAAAGAATAGGATTTGTAGCGTTTGTATGTTTTTATCTTTTGGGAAATAGCTCTGGTGTGTGTGAGATGCATTTGTGCCTTCTGTGTCTTGAATTGTTTTCAGCTAGTTTTTCTGCTTCAGTCATGTGCTCTTTCATGGGGACAGAAGATAGAAACAGCATCTTTGGGGTAAAATCCAACAAGCAGGTGGGTTTTTTTGGTGTGAGTTTTTGATTTTTTTTTTTTCTCTTTATCAGTAGCCATTCAATATCTTTGTCTAAATACATAACGTGTCATCGGTTCCTCTTCTTTATTCCTTGAAGGAATATGAGGAAGGTATTTTTGTTGCACCCCTCTTTACACTGGAGGGAGGAAAGAGAGAAGGAAGGTGGAGGGTGTGAAAATAGGTGTTAGGATCCCAGGGACAGTTTTAATCCGAGTTTGCGCTATTTGTTGGGATTCTCTGATCTTCAGTAATTCATGGGTTCCCAGGAAAGCAGGACTACTTTTTTACCTTAATGCAGAGGCCAGTTATGTGTGTTCAGGGCGTAGCAAGACTTCTGAGCGCTACTTTCCTCTTGTCCCTTTGTAGTGTCAAGATTTAGATTTGAAGCTGTCAATCTTCAATCTGGCAACGACTCCAGAAATTCCCCCTGATGCTGTTCAGGACAGAAGCCTTTGCAGTTTCCCACCATTGGAGCGCTTGTGTTTGGTGGGAGTCTTTGTGGAATGTATAATCTCTCCTAGCCGGTTCTACATGCAAGCGTGCCACGCAGAAACATCCGATAAACTCCAGGATATGATGTTTGAGATGAGGTGAGGACGTGCTATGCTGATTCTGTGCTATTACCTGGGTATTTGCACTGAGGGAACAGGGCACCCGGCTGTTTGTTACCGTCACTACAGGCTTGACTTCTGGATGTGGAGATGCCAGTGCCGTACTAAATCACATAATCATAATGCTTCCGCATTCCTTTTATCTAGCAAGCAGTAAGTATCGCTAATAGTTTGGCTGTGTCCTAGACGGCCTTAAACTTTAAAAGCCTGGAAAAGTTGTGGAAAGGAACTTGAGGGTTCTGTATTGTTGACATTGCTATTGCTGATGTGCTTGGTTAAGGCTTTTACTTCCATCTCCAGCACTTACCAAAAGCAGCAGGTAATAAGCGTTAGTCATATCTATATTTGAAAGCAAAACCCCATCAGTGGGTTTGTCTGTCAGGTACGTTGTGCGTTTGGGACTCTTCCACTACGCTGCAGTAGCTGTTAGTCGTGTGCCAAAGTAAATACTGGATGTCCGTGGGGCAAACGTGTGATCGCAGGCTGCAGACAGGTACTGTGTGTGTAAGCCAGGACTCCGGAACCTGGCTCGTAAGAAGCCCTGTGCCAAGTCAGGGTAATGTTAAAAGTGAACGACTAGAATGGCTGTATTTAGTCGCTGATTAGCGCCCATTAGTTAACTTTTTGTTGGACCCCAAGAATACCATTTAAATGTTAAAAGTTTAGGTTTGTGTATTTATTGTCACTTGGTTTAAGTAGAACAGAAACATAAACTATCTATTAGAACAACTCCTGAAAATCGGTCTCGTGGAGGCTTTGAGAAATGAGGATTCTTCTGAACCCTGAAGTGTATTTCTGTTTATCCATCTCCTGCGCCCTACCAAGCACAGTTTTTCATTGTGATCTCTGGCAGACACTGTTACTTGAGTAAACTTGTTTCTGATCGTTCTGTCATGCCTGAGTCTTCAGTACGTCCTGGACAGCTTTGCTGTGTAACGGTCTCAAAATGGTGGTACCGCGTTATCATCCACCGCGTGATCAATGACCAAGAAGCAGAGGTGTTCTACGCAGATTACGGAAACCTGGGAATCGTCCGAAGGTTTGCCTGGAAATGGTTCTCAGGATTAGCTGTTCCATCGCCTTCCCAGGGATGAGGGTGAGGCTGCTGGGCCTGTCACTCTCCAGGAAGACGTCCCACCACGCGGGTTTCCTAGAAAGTGTCTATTTGGATTTTTTTTCCCCGTAGCAGTGCCTTGCAGGTACTTCCTTGCTTACATGTTAATGCGTGAGGTGACGTTAAGAACAAGATCTGCGGTGCAGATCACTCCAAGCCCTTTGCTTATCATCGCTGTGGGCTAAACCCTTTCCTCTTCCTTTATTCACTCTTGCCCCTTTCTGTCCCTTTCGAGCAAGCTCCCTAATCCTCTTCCCTGAGTTTTGTGAATGGAGGTAAACATCTCTTGAACAGACATCCTCCCAGTTGGGAGCATTTGTGGTGTCAGAGGTACTCGTTCTCCTCTGTAATTCAGTACCTTCCCCATATTTGCTTCTGCCCTCTCATTTGCCTCTATTCATGCCTGGCCATAGGCATTCTGTGTTTCAAAAGTGATTTTTCTCTGTCCATAACTTTCTTATCAAAAGAGGTTATGAGGAGAGGATGCTTGGGCAAGGGAAGGCGTAAGGGACCAGTTGTTATTGCTATTTCTGCTGTGCCCCTTCTCTGGCTACGGAGTGTTTTCCAAAGCTGCTGTCGGGCTTTATTCGTAAGCACAAAATGCGATATGTGCCTCTCTATTCCTAAGCTGATCTTAAAACCCAGAAGAGGAGGAAGTTCTGGCATTTGTCATCTCTTCCTGTGTGACGCAGCCACTAAGGACGATATCTACTTCCACGCTGTCTTGAGCAGTAGGGGATGTGCTGACATCTGTGGGAAGAAGGTTCCTTCCCAGGTCAGGAGGGAGGCGTGTGCTTCTGACAGGAAAGGCAGGGAAAGGATTGGTTGGGTGCCTGTAGTGGAGAGATCTTTACCTTGAAGCAAGTAGTTTTGTGAAGAGCAAAACCGGTATTCCCTGCTTCCCTGCAATTTACTGTTTTGGGGCTGTATCCCACGGTGTCTATGGTGACGGCTTTCTTTTTGGTTAAGGTGGAATTCGATGATACAGCAGAGATGTTCTGGTTTAGCAGAACAAACTCTTTTCATCCTGACTTCTAAGAGTGGATTTTTAAAGTGGATTAGCTTGTTAATATTGCCGAAAAGGAAAATAGATGTTCTGAACATGAGGCCAAGCTGGGATGGAATTGAGGAGTTGTATTTGTAACTTTTCTAAACATTGTTAATTCCGGTAGGTTTTGTTAGTCATAAGTTGAGGCCTCCGAGTCATCCAGACCATGAGAGCAAGTCCATTAGATGTTACTGTCTGGCTTCAAGTAGCGCTGCATAGAATCGTAGAATTGCCAGGTTGGATCGTAGAGTCCAACCATTCCTATCTGCTGCTAAACCATGTCCCTGAGCACCTTGTCTACCTGTCTTTTAAACACCTCCAGGGACAGTGACTCAACCACCTCCCTGGGCAGCCTCTACCAGTGCCCGATGACCCTTTCTGTGAAAATTTTTTTGTCTGATATCCAGTCTGATATCCATTTTTTCTGCTAGCCAGAGGCACGGGCAGTTGAGTGAGGAACAGGGTAGTTAAATAAATAATTTTGGCCTTTCCTGCTCTAGGCCCCGGAGATTGGTTGTGCCGTTAAACTGAATTATAGATATGGTCTTGGCTTACAAAGTCTCTTTCTTTGCCAGTGACGTGTATAGTGCTGGACGGTGTAACCAGGGTAGATTGCATGTTGTGCCTTGAGCAGAGATTGAAGCTGTGAGCCAGCACAGAGAGCATTTATGATTTAGGCCCATCAGTGTTGCCTGAATGTCTCAGCTCGGTTTCAGCAAGAAGTCTGTGGATACGAAAACCTTTAGAAAGGTGCTGCAACAGTTTTGTATCTCAGCAGAAAGTCAGGCTTTGCAGCCCGGAGTGCTTGTATCTGTTGTTTCGTTTAGTAGATATAGAATGCGTATTTTGGCAGGATTAAATCCAATAATTGTGTTTTTGCGTGTGCGTGTTCCATTTAGCGGGTAGGGGGCTATTGCTGGGTGATTTTATTGCTGGAGGGAGTTGATTTTCTTAGTAAGACAATTTCTACAAGAATTCAGAGCTCACACCACTTGTGGGTGGCATGCTTCTTTGTAAAACCCATTAGAATTCTTTTTATTCTTTATGGTGGTGACAACTTACTTTTCTTGACTCAGCTGTTGGGGTTTTATTTGTTCGTAGGGATTTGAGGAAGTGAATCCTTCAGCCTTGTATCTTGAGCCCAGCAGAAAGCAGGAGAATGCTGAACCCGTGGAGCCACACCTTCGCTCGCAGCAGGAATCTTTGAACGTAAATAGTGACATAGCAAGCTCGAAGCTGGATGAGGATGAACTGTGGGAACAGGTGAGAGTTTGGCTGCGGTGTGACTATCGTTCAGTGGAATTGGCTCCAGGGATCAGTAGATGTGTTGGCTTAGTCCTATGCAGTGTCTTGTGGAGTGGTTTTTTTTCCTTTGCTTTTATAAAAAGCAAGCAGAACCGTGACGTAACAACAATTACACGTGGACCATAAATACGTCCGTCGCTGCTTGACCTCTGATCCCTTTGCAGACGTCAGGGAGTCTGTGCTCAGTGAGTTCTCCAACCTTCCATACGCACCATCGTTTTTGAGTTAGAGGGAAGAATGGACTCCAAGAACTCAGACCAGTACCAGATCCCTGAGATCAGTTTGACTTAGCAGTTTCCTAGTTTGCACCCCAGGAGCCAAGAGGTGGTGTGGTCTCCTCTAGTGTCTCTGGGGTTTGGCAAAGGATGTGTAATAACTCGGGGTGTCATTTACGTGTGGGAAAGGAGCAGAAGAACTAGTGATGTCTTGTTTGCCTTAAGGGTCTTGCTCATTTTAAACTTCTCCGAAAGGAATCCATTTGCAGGCTTGATTGTTACAGGGGTTAAAGTTGTACACGACTGGAGTTTTTTTTAAAAGTTAACTCTAAAAGCGACCGATACCCAGGTCTGGATACTGCTGTACGCCTTTGATTTCAGAGCAGGTTGAAGAGAGGAGCCCTTTGCTATTATTTAATGGATGAAAAAGAATGATGAACAGAGGGGTTAAGCAGGGAGTAAAATCCAGGTCTTGAGTGCAGTCTAGCACGGTACCGTTAGAAACACCAGGGGTATTGTTTAACAGGTCACTCTCTCTACTTTTGTGTGATTTAAATTGTAGTTTTTTCATGACACATTTTACTACTGACGCCAAGTAACTGTCAGCTGTTGAAGTGTTCAGCAGTGGGCCGGCTCCAGGGCTGTTTTTCTGACATTCCTCTGAAACGTAAAAACGTAAGAGTTACTGTAATGTCGGTAACTTGTAAAGCGGTCATTTTAGCCAGGTTTTATTTTAGCCAACTCTGTGTCTGGGCTAGGGAAACTATAAGCTGCACGTGTTGGATATTGGTGGGCTTGCACTGTCAATACATCATCTGAACTGAAGGTCCCAAACATCGTCTTTATGTGGGAGAAATGAATGTGACCGAGACTCTGCAAATCTGAGTTTATTGTGATTTTTATGGTAAAATCTGGTTAAGTGCAGCAAGATCCATGTGTGTAAATGTCAGACAGAGCTGGCAATTTGGAGACTAGAGGAATGTTAAGTGCCTTCAGGTTTTCTTCTGTTTTGAAGGGTCTTAGAATCCTTTTCCAGGAACAGTAATCCTCTCTTTTCTGCTATTCTGTTTAGTTGCTCGAAACGATTCCTCTCCTCCTCGGTGCATCACTGATGTCACCATCAGTATCAACTCTAATAATTGCTCCAAGTGTTTAGAACTGGGATGAAATACGTCTGACTCTTGGTACTGCTCGGCTAGCGTTTTCTGGGAACTCCTCTTTGGCAGTGGGGAACTCCCTTTGTGTTGTCCAATCTTAGATTTGCCTTGTCAGGATTAACTCGACCCCCTCCTCTGCCCTTAAGTGCGAAATGGCTGGACGCCGAGTTGTCTCAGCTGTGCTGTGTGAAGGCACTTCTCCATGGTGAAATTCCTCAGAAGGCAGCAAGCAATAACCAGAAAAGATTGCTCAGATAAAACTGTCCTTTCCAGGTGGTAAGTTTTCCTGTGGAGTACAGAAATGAAAGTGGGAGTCAGTAGCTTTCCTTGCTTTGTCCGTCTCCTTGGCAGTGGCACCTCTCTGCTGAGGAGGAGTTAGAGGGGGATGTGTGGCCAGCTTTGGATGAAGCCAGTGTCCAAAGCACAAGGGACCGAGACCCTGAACCTGCCCAGGAGGATACAAAAGAAAGTCCTCCAGAGCTCATCACAGAGGCTAAGGTGAGAGCCCTGAGCAGAGCTATTGCAGTTGAGGAGGGTTATTCTTGGTTTTAGGTTGTGTGAATTGCTTTGACCTGTGGTTTTTGTTTTGTTTTTTTTTAAAGTGTCTGGCCATGAAGTAACAACTGGCTGTTAGCATGGCCTCGGGGCTGTGTTTTCCTCCTTCCTGTTGTTTCTGGTGTTACGGGTGCTCGACTAGTGATCTGCTGGTGCATTGAGGTGTGGTGGGAAGCAGACTACTCTTCTTTCTCTTTCATGCACAGTCCTGAGGGTTACTGGGAGTCATTGTGGGGTTTTCCTGGATCACTCAGAGGTCCCCCCTGGGTTAGGGGGATGGGTTTGAGAGGGTGGCATTTTGGGCTGTGCTTTGAGGCATTGTGTGGCACCAGTAACACAACTTTACTGCTTAAATAGTGGTTAATGATAATGGTAATGAGTCTGGCCGGGCCTGCAGCATGGCCTTTGGCCTGCGCTCTCCTTTGGGTTCAGCAGGGAGCCGGTGTCACTCAGGGTTTGTCGAGTCACAGAAGGTGTTATAGAGCTGGAAATGGGAGTGTGCCTGCAAGGTTTTGGATAACCGCAGCTCCTTACCCATCTGGAGATTGAGAGTGACTGAGACAAAGCGCTTTGTAGAAGGACGAGGGGGAAGTTGGCTCTCAGATAGTCTAAAGCAGAGCTGGAAGAACTGGTGGCGCTGGGAGATGTTACCTGAAGGGGATGGAGGGAAAGCAAGCTGGAAAGGGACCTTGAGAGAAGGAGAGAGGAGGGAAAACCTCTCCTAGGAAGCGTGGGGAGAAAGTACAATGAGGTGAGATGAGAAGTAGGCAGATGAGCAGATAGCAATAGGGTCCTTGTGAGCTGACTTAAGTACTTCCCCACAAGTATTAAACGGCGAGTTCCAAAGCATAGGGATTTGCTAACTGGAGCAGAGAAGGCCTGGCTACTCCCTGCTCCTCAAACACTCTCTAGGGTACCTGCTCTCATCTGCCTCTTGTGTGCTAACAGACATTTTTAGCGTCCACCCTTGCACCCTGTCTGTTTCTGCTTTGCTGTGGAGCGGCAGTGATGCTGCCTGTCCCAGTGAGGATAGCATGGGTGGCAAGAGGAGGTGATAGTCATCTTTTACATCTGTTTGGTTCTTTTTTTTTTTTTTAAACTCTTGTCCTAGCAGTTTTTATTTTTACTGCATGTCAGGTGGGGATTTTACAGTGGGCTGGTGGGTATCGAGCAGAGTCCGGTTGGTTAATTGGATTCACCTCTCACCCAAGTTATTCTGTATGGGTGTCCTATCAGCGCAGAATTTCTGCTGCCCAGCCGTGTAGCTCTCCGTGCTGCTTCAGGAGCACCTTGTGGTCCCCTGGGGAGGCCAGTTTATGTTGTTTAAATCCTTTTTTTTTTTTGTGAAAACAATTGTTTTGTTGTGGGCTAATCCTCTGAACACACTTCCACCGAAGTGTGAAGCACCTTTGAATGGCGATTCACCCCTTGTGAGGATGGATGGCTCTCTTCTGCTGCCTTGACAACAGAAGAAGCCTAGAGAGCAAGTACCGGATTTTTGAACAGCCGTACTTGGGCAAGGGGAATAGTTGCTTGTCTGTTGTTTCGCTATTTTTCTCGTCCGGGCTGCGTTAACAAATACAGACATTGGCTGTATTACCTGTCTGTGGCCGAAAGGTGGGTAATCGTCCCTGGAACTTGCTTAATTTGAGCAAAAATGCAGAGCGACGGCCTCTGACTCTGTTCCCGCTCCCTTGCAGAAACTCCCTCTGCTGCCGTAATTTGTTCTGCGTGGGGCTGCCGAGAGGTGAGCCAGCTGTTCGCTCTTTGCTAAGACGTGGTGATTTGTATCTTGTGCTAATGTGTCCCTCTTTCCAGCTTGCTGTGCAGGAGAGCTGCCCTTTGGCCAAAGTTGTTAGTAATTACTGGTGTTTTGTTTTTAAATTATCCAGTTGCTCTCCTTCCAATTGAGAGAGGATACAGACCAGGGCAGTCGATGAAGCGAATGTACTAATCCTGCCTTCTCATGAGTTTTTGATATACCTTTGCAGACACTTCCCTCTCTTGAAGAGTCCTCAATACCCGTTGTCTTCTTCAAGTCGGTGGAAGACATTTATACCTACTCCAGGCAACCAAGAGGAATGAGCCAAGATGACCCTGATCGGACAGAAAGATTTCCCAACGAGGCCCAACGTCTTGCTCTGCATCCCGCTGTTCTACTTATGGCAGCGCCATTTATGCTGGACGACCATAACAGTACGAATAGATTTGTCGGTAAACTTTGAACACAGCAGAAAACTGAGCAGCCTGTAACTGTGCTGCGACTCTTGCAGTCGCTGTTGGGCACCTTGGGACTAGTGCTGCTGTTTTGCTAGAACAGGTGGAAACGTTGGTGTTCCTGTGGGGTGGAGATACGACGATAGTAAATAACCAGGTGCAATGCATCGGTTTGGTCTTTCGTGGGAACAAGTGCATTGAGGGTTATTTCTCTGATTTTTGCTGTCTTTTCTAGACTTCAGGCTGTTTTCGTGCAGAAGTCTGTTTCTCCATGCTAGCCCGTGTTCATTTCATACTGAATCTCTGACTGCCAGAGGTAAGGGACAAAAGCAGTTTTTTAACTTTGTAAGGTCCCTGTGTGGGTGTTCATCTTCCAAATGATGAATGGATCCACCAACCTGTATGAGCTTTGCCCATTTTACAAGGCCAGTTGACTTGCCAAAGGCGGCGCCTGTTGTTTGTGCCTCGGAACGGATCTGTCTGCGCTCTCTGTGGAGTGGAGGCCCGGTTCTCTGGGCAGGAGCTACTCAATTCACATGTGACTTCCCCCCTCGGGGAAACGGATGGGAAATCAGATGTGAATTGAGTAGCAGCACTGGGAGGAGAGGGAGAGAGGCTCTCAGATTATACTGCGTTGGGCTCACCGAAGAGATGTGCAGTAGAAAGCCCTCTCGCCATGACCCGGTAAGGTCTAGGCAAAAGGGACATCAGTCTAAAGTGGAGCTCTGAGAGTTGCCATTGTTGATGCCGTCTTTCTTTTCTGTGTTCCTCCTTGTGCAGGGAAAGAGGAAGTGAGGAACAGACTTGCCCAGAAGTGCCGAGGTTGGCCTGTGCGGTGCCAGCGGGCTGTGTGACCAAGCGCCGTCTCTGAAACTGCTTGTCCCTCCTGTCACGCTAGCTGCCTTGTTCCCAGCTGCTCGCTTAGCCACTTGCGGTTCCTACTTGCAGTGGTTCCCCGGCCTGAGAAAGAACTTGAGAAGAGGGGAAGAAGGCTGAGCAACTGCCAAGGAAGGCTGCCTGGAGTAGCAAAAGCCACCGGTATGACCACGCTGTTATTTTCTTTGTTCAGAAATGTTTAATGTTTCAGGAAAACAGTTTGATTTGGTACTGATTTATTGCTCTTGGTTGTTGTTCTGAAGCACTGCATTAGAGTGTGACGTTGTGCTATATATCTTCTAAGTTTAGGAGAGGGAAGTGGACTACCTATCCCTCACTCCCTCAGTGCACAAGCAGTTTTGACGTTGTGTGGGGAAATGGTTTTTTGATTTTTGACTTCACGGATGCTCCACACGCTCCTTGCTCTTAGGAGAGGTGGTTGTATCCCAGCTGTGGCCTCAGTCCGTGGTGATGCTGAGAACTTGCCAAAGGAAATCTCCTTCCCCGAGAGAAGGATGCTCTGAATTGTTGATGGATCGGGATGCCAGACCTACGAAGCATCGGGAATCCCGTGGTACAGATATTGAATGAGATCTATAAAGAATCCAGTAAGAGAAGGCTTGAAGCTTGACATTGGCCTTGTTTACGTAGCTCTTTGCCTGTGGCAAGAAATCCTCTTGGGCCTGAGTTTATTAATGCAGAGAAAAGTTGTGGGAAGAGATGCGCCCTGGCTGCGAATGCTGACATTCAGCTGCTTTGCTGCTGCCTGGACTGTTCTTCAGGGCTTCAGGGGCCGCTCTGCCCACCCCGAAATGTGCCAGAGGTGTGTTTTGCTGCTGAGCCCCAAGAAAGGCTCAAGGTGGGATTTAACACGAACGCTGAAACAGTTAAAAGCCCAGCATAAGAAGTTTATTGATGGTCTGAGACGATCTTTAAAGCTGTCTTTCAACCCGAACTCTTTCAGGATGTTGTGACTATTTTGTTTTGATTTCAGCATTTGGGGGTGGATTTGGATGTGTGAAAGGGCTAAAAAAAAAAAAGGCAGAGAGAATCTGGGGCTTCTTGGGAGGGGAAGCTAGTGAAGGAGATGGGAGCAGAGAGGTGGGGAGCTATGGCTTGAGCAGGCAGGGGCTGTACAACCCTGTGGGGAGGTTTCTGGCTTCAGACTGGGGGCTTGTCTCACACGTTTGTCGTCCAGCGAAGGGAGCGGATGAAAGGGAGCTGAGCTTGCTCGGAGCACCGGGCGATGGGGTGTTTGTCCCAACAGCACCCTTTCTGCTGCAGCACGTGGGACCTGGGGCTGGGCTGGGGTGTCCGAAGGAGACCCCCGTGTCCTCCCCTGCTTGTCCCCACTGCTGCCGTGTCCCTGCTGGGCTCCACAGCTCGGCTCCCTGCAGCATAGAACTCTTCTTCTGTGGGGGATGAGGAGCTGCAAAGACTGCTGGGTGGGCAGCAGCCCTGTTCCCAGCTGGGGTTGCCTCCATCCCCGTGCCCTGCCTGGGATGGAGTGGGTCCTGCAGCTGCCTGGAAGTGTTGCTGGGGGCTTTTGGGGACGGCTTCCGCTGCGGCTCAGCATGGGATGTCCCGGGAAATTGGGAACGGGGAGATTCTGTCAGGGTCTGGAAGACAGGGTGCGTGGACACCAGGGGCTTCTATGTGCAGCAAGGGAGCAGCCAGCAAGTATTAAGCAGCGTCGGGACATTGCCTGTGACTTGGGAGCACCCTAACCTGCCAGTCTGGGAGGGAGGAAGCATATTCTGGGCTGTTAGCACTGCACATCACTCTTCTTGCACACTCCTGGGTACCTGTTGGAGGCGGGCGCAGGGCTCTGCTGTGCTCCCATGTACCTTTGCTGGTGCTTCGCTTGTCAGGATAGCATGTTTTCCTACAAGCTTTTGCCATTCACGTGTCTGCGAGTGCTTGAATAGTTTTCCACGCCCTTTCAATCAAGAGAAAAGGTGCATCTCAGAGCATCTCAGCTCACATTTCTCATGCCTGGCAGGTCCCTGTTTGTACATTTGTTCCTTAAGGCACTGGAACAAGAGAAAGGTGCCTCAGGGGACTGTAAAGTGACTGTGACCCCTCTGGAGATGAAACCCCCTCTGGGACCCCCAGGACCCCTCTAGGACCCCTCTTGGGTCCTGGGGGGGTCATAGAAGTATCCTGGGGTGTTCTAGAGGAGTCTTAGGGGTCCCTAGAGGAGTCCTGGAGGTCTTTACATGGATTCTGGGGGTCACTAGAGGGGTCCTGGTTGTCCCTTGAGGGGTCCAGCTGGGATCTAGAGGGGATCTGGGGGTTCTTCGAGGGATTCGGGGGCCCTGGTGAGCCCTAGAGTGGTTCTGGGGTCCCTAAAGAAATTCTGCAGGTCCCTAGAGGGGCCCTGGGGGGGTCTTAGAAGGATCCTAGGGGATTCTAGAGGGGTCTTGGGGAATCCCTAGAGGGTTCCTGGGGGTCCTTAAAGGGGTTCTGGGGGTCCCTAGAGGGGTGCTGGTTGTCCCTGGAGTGGTCCTGTGAGGATCTCGAGGGGACTTGGGGCTTCTTAGAAGGATTTAGTGAGTCCTGGGAGTCCCTAGATTGGTCCTGGAGGGTCTAGAGAGATCCTGTGGGTCCCTAGAGGGGCCTTGGGGCCTCTTAGAGGGATTCAGGGTATCCTGCGGGGGCCTAGAGGGCTTCTGGGTGTCTGTAAAGGGGTTCTGGGGGTTCTAGAGGGATGCTCGGGGGTTCTAGAGGAGTCCTGGGGTCCCTAGAGGGGCCTTTGGGGGTTCTTCGAGGGATTCGGGGAGTTCTGGGGAGCCCTAGAGGGTTCTGCAGGGCTCTCGAGGGGTTTTGAGGAGTCTTAGAGTTATTCGGGGTGTCCTGGGGACCCCTAGAGTCGTCACGAGGATTCTAGAGGGGTCCTGTGCATCCTTAGATGGTTTCTAGGGGTCCTTAAAGGAGTTCTGGGGGTCCTCGAGGGGTCCTGGGGAGAGTGAGATGATGCAGGGAGATGGTTAAGAAAAGGTTTAATAAGAGGACACACAGGACCCCTCTAGAGCCCCCAGGACCCCTCTATGACCCCCAAAACCCCTACAGGGAAGCCGAGGACCCCTCTAGGGACCCCCTAGGCTCCCTCTAGGACCCCTTCGAGCCCCTCTAGGAACCCCTAGAATGCCTGTAGGGATCCCAGGACCCCTCTGGAGTCCCCCAGGACCCCGTTAGGACCTCCTAGAACACCCCGGGGACCCAGAACCCCTCTAGGGCTCAACAGAACCCCTTTAGGGAACTCCAGGCCGCCTCTCGAGCTCCCCTGCAACAAGGTGGGGATCAAAGGGGAAAAGAGCGCCCCCCCCAGCTCAGTGCCGCCGCCGTGTGGCCGCATCGCGGTACTGCAGGAAGGGCTGCAAGAGGGTTTTTTTTTCTTTCTAAGTTTAGGATAGAACCACCTAGAAGTTTCTAGACCCAAACAGCACATGCGCGTTACGCCTTAAAATCGCTTTATAAGGAGGTGTGGAAAGGGATTTTCCCACTGCGCATGCGACCTCCAAATCGGGCGAAGCAGTGACCGCGTGGACTGCCAGGGCCTCAGACGCTTCTTGGTATTTTTCTTTAAAAATGTTGGTGTTAGTCCCCATCGTTTATACCCTTAGCGTTATAGCATTGATTCTCGTGTTTTGCCTTTGTATACGTGTATTTTTTCCTCATGAATGTCCGCAATGTAAACTATTGTGTTGTCGTGCTGACTCGTCGGAGGCATCAGAGGCGGGCCCGGAGGCACCGACGGTCAACGAATCGGAGGTTTAAAACTGTTTTATAAGATGTTGAAGCTTTGTCGAGTTGATTAGTTTTAGGATAAGATGTTACGGTTTTGTAGGCTTAAGTAGTTTTTAAGATAAGACTTGTGGGTTTGTAAGATGTTTATATTTGTTAAGGTTGTAATATTTGTTAAGGATATTGTCAAGAAGATGCTTGTGATTGTAAAATTTGCTGGACGTTTTGTTTGTTGTTGTATTGCGCATTCTTCTGGCCTTTTCCTCTCTCTGTCCTTCTGTCTTTCACACCGCCATGAAGCCAGCGATGTTGAGCCACGGGGCGGTGTAAGGGGCCGTAACCGTTGAACTGCTTTGGCTCAACATCGCTGCCAACGCCCCCACGATCTCGTAAGGGATCTTTATTGCAATGAAGAGCCGATCTCGTGAGCGCTGCCAAACTGTCCCCAACGGAAAAACCATGACATCCACCAGAAGTGCGCTTACCGAGTGGCACCTGGGCATTCCTGAAAATGGTTGGACTATTCGGGGAAACCGTGGACTGGGGCGATAAATGGGGGAGCCTCTGGCTTCTTCGTTGCTCGGTGGGCTCGGGGTGCTCGACTTCGTCATTGCTCGGTGGGCTCAGGGTGCTTGACTTCCCCATTGCTCGGCAGGCTCGGGGTGCTGGACTCCTTCATTGCTTGCTTCTTCGTTGCTGGTGGACTCGACCTCGTGTGTGTTGCTGTGTGTGCCTTCGCCGGGCTTCCTGGAGCTTGGAACATCATCATCACCCCGTGGCTGTGTCTTCATCATCACCTGCACCGAGACCGATCCAACGGGACATCGCTGGATTCGTGGTGGTGGTAATTAGCCGCATCTCTACCGTCTTCTTGCTTAGGGGTTCTAACTTTTCCTTTCTTTTCCTCTCTGTCCTGTCGCTGTTGTCAGTTGTTAAAATAAAGCTCACAAGATTGTACGGCACCTGACCTCGTTTGTGCCTTAATCTTGGTCTCTTGGGATCGTTTAAGAACCCTCCCTGATATTGGATCGGGACGCATCTCCGAGTGTCTTGTCTGCTCCTTAAACCTTTTCTCTCTCCTTCTCTTCCTGTATCTTTCCCACCACCGATCACACTTTCTATTACCCATGATATACACACACAACAAGAAAAGTGCCTGCAGAACTAACCGCACAAGAAATTTGGGATAAAATCTTTTCTTAACGATCTCCCTGCGTAATCTCACTCTGTCCTGCGTGTCCGTGAAGGGTAAGGACTATGATCCAGCTCCCGGGCTCTGGCGTGGATGGACTGGGCGAGGTCTAGAGCCCCCCAGGACCCCTTTAGGACTCCTCAGGACCCCTCTAGGGGCCCCGTAGGACCTCTCCACGACCTCCAGGGCCCCTCTAGCGACCCCTAGGACCCCTATAGAGCCCTCTAGGGCCCCCACGGGGTCCCCCAGAATCCCTCACGAGCCCCGAAGGACCCCTCTTGGGACAACCAGGACCCCTCTAGAGACACCCAGGATCCCTCTAAAGCCACCAGCACCCACAGGACGTCTAAACAGCCACCCAGGACCCATTTAGTGATGTCAAGGACCCCTCTAGGGGCCACCAGGACGCCTCTAGCACCTCCAGGACCCCTTTACAGACCCTCAAGATGCCTCTCGACTCTCCAGGATGACTCTAGGACTCCCCGGGACCCCCCGAATCATTCTAAGACCTCCCTAGAGCCTTATGGGACCCCGCTAGCACTATGCAGCGCTAGAACCCCTAGGGGCCCCCAGGACCCCTCTAGGACCCCCAGAACTCCTTTAAGGACGCCTAGAAATCATCTAGGGACGCATCGGACCCCTCCAGAACCCCCGTGATGACTCTAGGGGTCCCCAGAACCGCCCAAATAACTCTAAGGCTCCTCGAGACCCCTCTAGAGCCCCTCGAGGGACCCCAGGACTCCTCTAGAACCCCCAGAAGCCCTCTAGGCCCCCGCAGGATACCCTAAATCCCTCTAAGAAGCCCCAGGGCCCCTCTAGGGATCCACAGGATCTCTCTAGACCCTCCAAGACCAATCTAAGGACTCCCAGGACCCCCTGAATCCTTCTAAGAACCCCCAAGTCCCCTCGAGATCCTCACAGGACCACTCCAGGGACAACCAGCACCCCTCTAGGGACCCCCAGAACCCATGTAAAGATCCCCAGGACCCCTGTAGGGACCCCCAAGACTCCTCTAGAACACCCCGGGATACTTCTATGACCCTCCGCGGACCCTAGAGGGGTCCTGGGGTGGGGGGGAGTTGTGTCTCCAGAGGGGTCCTGGCCTTCCCTATAAGGATCCTGGGGTCCCTACACGGGTTATGGGGGGTCCTAGAGAGGCCCTGGGGGAGGGGGGGGCCTAGAGGATTCCTGGGCTTCCCTGTGGGCTTTTGGGGGTCCTGAAGGGGTCCTGGGGGGCCCCAGAGGGGTCCTGGTGTCCCTCGAGGGATTTGGGGGATCCTAGAGGGGACCTGAGGAGTTGCTAGAGGGGTTCTGGGGTCTCTAGAGGGTTCTGAGGGGTCATAGAGAGGGCTTGGGCAGCTCCAGAGGGGTCCTGGGATTCCCTATAGGGGTCTTTGCATCCTTAGAGTGCTTCTGGGGAGACATAGAGAGGGCTTGGGCAGCTCCAGGGGAGTTCTGGGCTTCACTCTAGGTGTTTTGGGGGTTCTAGAGGGGTCCTGGAGTCCCTAGAGGGGGCCCTGTAAACCCCACCAGCACCTTGACCCCCCACGACTCTCTTCCCCCTCCAGCCCCCCAGTTCCCCCCACACCCTTAGGGCTTCGCCCTAGCCCCGCCCCCAGGCCCCGCCGCAGCCAATGGGAGGGGCCCGTCCCCGCCCCAGCCAATGGGAGGGGCCCGTCCCCGCCCCAGCCAATCGGAGCCGCGTCCGCGCGGGTCCAACCGCCGTCGGGGGCTGCGGGAGCCCCAACCGCATCGCGGAGGTTCGGGCGGCAGCGGGTCCGGGGGAGGCAGCGAGCGGCGGGTCCGGGGGAGGCGGGGAGGGGCGCGGAGAGGGGGAGAGAGGGAGGGGAGGGAAGGGGAGAGAGAGGAGAAGGGGCAGGGGAGGAGAATGGGGGGAGAGGGGGGAGGAGGAAAGGGGAGTGGCCTCACGTGCCTCCCAGGACCCATCTAGGACCCCCAGGACCCCTCTAGGGACCCCCCAGGACCTCTCCACGACCCCCAGGATCCCTCTGGAGCCCCCCAGGCCCCATCTAGGACCCCCCCCGGCCCCGTCTCGGGACCCCCAGGACCCCTCTAGGGACCACTAGGATGCCTCTATGTCCTTCAGGACCCCTCTAGAGCCCCCCAGGACCCCGCTAGGACTCCTCAGGACCCCTCTAGGAACCCCCTGAAGGACCTCTCCACCACCTCCAGGGCCCCCCTAGGTACACCTAGGAGCCCCCTAGAGCCTCGGGACCCGTTTAGTGATGCCAAGGACCCCTCTAGGGACCCACAGAACCCCTATAGAACCCCAAAAACCCCTGCAGGACCCCCCAGGACCCGTCTAGGGTTCCCGCCTGGGGGAATTGGGGTGGGAAAAAGGGAGAAGGAGCAGCTTGTGGAAGAGACTCTTGCAGCCCTTCCTGCAGTACCGCGATGCGGCCACACGGCGGCGGCACTGAGCTGGGGGGCGCTCTTTTCCCCTTTGATCCCCACCTTGTTGCAGGGGAGCTCGAGAGGCGGCCTGGAGTTCCCTAAAGGGGTTCTGTTGAGCCCTAGAGGGGTTCTGGGTCCCCGGGGTGTTCTAGGAGGTCCTAACGGGGTCCTGGGGGACTCCAGAGGGGTCCTGGGGTCCCTAGAGGGGTTCTGGGGTGTCCTATGGGTGTCTTGCGGGGGTGCCTAGAGGATTCTGGAAGTTCCCTCTAGGGGTTTGGGGGTCCCAAAGGGGTCCTGGGGGTCTCCAGAGGGGTTCTGCTGTTCCTAGAGGGATTCGTGGGGTCCTAGAGGGATCCTGGGGGGGTCCTAGAGGGATTCTGGGGGGTCCTAGAGGAGCTGTGGAGAGGGAAAGAAAGGGAGAGGAGGAGGGAAGAGAGGGAGAGCAGGGTGGGAGGGAGAGAGGGGAGAGGGAGAGGAGGGATGGGAGAGAGAGAGAAAGAGGGGAGAGGGAGGGGGCAGGAGAAGGGGGGCAGAGGGAGAGGCCGGGCCAGAGGAGGCCTCAGTGCTGAGGGTGCTGAGGATCAGCCCAGGGCCCTGGCAGCCAGGCTGCAGCCCAGTCCCGTTGCTGCCTGCGCTGACGCCCTCGCCTGCGTCCCACGTGCAGTTGATGCTCGAGGCGACCCTTCCGCTCGAGGCGATTCCCGAGGCGATTCCCGAGGCGATTCCCGAGGCGATTCCCAAGGCGATCCCTGCAGTGATCCCCGCGGTGCTGCTGCAGCCGCTCCCGGCGATCCCCGAGGCCCGGCAGAGCTCAGCCCCGGGCTCAGCCCCATCAGCCGCAGCTCCAGCGCGATGTGGTGCGGCGCAGCCGGTGAGCGGGGAGCGGTGGCAGAGGGGGGTGCGGGGAGCCGAGGGGCTCTGGAGGCCGGGGGCACAGAGCTCGGCAGCCTCTAACTGGTGCGTTAGACGGGGGGCAGAGCTACGAGCGAGTTGGGCTTTGGATGGCACGAGCGCTGGGAGTCCCGCTCGTCTGCGAGGGGGGATGTGGCAAAGCGCCGGCTTGGCTGCCTCGGGAGGGCTCTCCTCTGGGCTCTTGCGTAGCTGTCAGACAATATTGATGCGTGCGAGTGCAGGTAAACGAGGATCCAAAATGCAGAGGAGCCAAACGACCGCTCGGCCAGATCGCTACATTCCCAGCCGTCGCGCTCTGAGGATGGAGGTGGCCAAGTTCCTCCTGAGCCAAGAGCAGGACCCTGCCTTGGTGTCACCCACCAAGAAGGTGAGCGTGTTGCTGAGTTGCAGGGACTGCGCTGCTCCCTCCCAAACGCCCTCGCGGCCTTTCCCAGGGAAGCAAACTGTAAGTTGTGTCGCGTGGTTGCGTGAGGCTGACAGCCCCGAGCGCCGCTGCCTCCAGCTCTGCCCTTGAGGAGCCGGGGATGAGGTTGGAGCTGTAGGGCCTGGGAATGGAACGGGGACGCGGGACCCTGAGCGAAGCTGTTCTGTAGGGACGTGTCCCTGGGAAGAGCCTCTGGCCCTTGTGGGAGCCAAACACAGCTTTGCTCCGTTTTAAAGCCTCATCGGCCCAGGGTACAGAGCTCCTAGGCTGTGAGCCTGTGCCCAGGGACACTGCTGGCGGGAGCTGTTCCAGCACAATGTCTGCGTGGGGAGCCGCTCTGGAACGTGTCTGCTGGGTTCTGAAATCTCTGTAGGAAGCATTTGGTTCCTTGTGGCTGTGGCTTTGTCCGCTGGCCGTGAGACGCTGACCTGGCCGCTCTTCTGTGCTCAAATGTGAGCAGGAGAGCTTGCTGGTGTCTGAGGAAAAAACCCTTGGAGCTGTGTCACGGGTTAGCCCCAGCCCGGCTGATTTCAGCAGCTAAAACCGTGCAGTTGCGCTCCCAAATCCCTCCACTCCCTACCCCTGGAAAGGGGGAAAGGGAAATGAGAGGAATGAGACTTGTGAGTTGGAAACTAAAACCGCAGCTTTAATTAAAATTACAATAATAATAATAATAACGGTTATTGATCTTATTAGGAGTGGTAATATATATACACACAAATATCTGAGATCGCGCCCTCGATGACTCAACGTCACCACAGATCCTGCAGAGCAGAATCGAGGGAATGGCTCCACAGCCAGGAGGGAGCTGAGCTCAGGAACTGGAGTCAGGAACACGCGGGTCCAGGGTCGGGGGCAAAGAGAGAGACGAGGTCCTCAGCGGCCGTCACAGAGGAGGGGGCCGACCCTCGTGGTCTTTGGGTTTCAAAGCGAGGGCGACGTAGATGGGATGGAATCCTCCGTTGGTCGCTTTGGGGTCACCTGTCCTGTTCGACCTGCCTTGACAGGCGCGCCAGAAAGCCTGGGCAGTGAGGCTGAACGGCTTCGATGTGGAAGAGGCAAAGATCCTGAGCCTCAGTGGAAAGGCTCCGAGCCCTGCGGCAGGTGAGGGACAGGCTCTGGGTGAGTCGACTCGGCTGGAGAGCCCTGGGGAGGGGAACAGCGGCACAGAGGCTCCGCATTTGGAGGCATCGACCGGCTTCTGGGAGCTGCTGTGCACACCAGGCTCTCCCTAATCCTTAGGTGTCCAGCGGCTGAGGGGCTGTGTGACAGCTCCAGAGAACTGATTTACCAGAGCTGGTTCAGCAGTTCACCCCGGCAGTGCCGTTAGCGCCCTGCATTCCTCTGAGCGTGGCTCTGCTCTCAGGGCTGCATTTTCCCCGGGAGGGATTTCTCCTCGGGTGAGCAGGGCTTAGCTGGGAGGAAACGGGACCTCCGGTTAACAGAAGTGTTTCTCTGCACACAGGCTTTCAGAACAACGTCACAGCGCTCTGCGGGCACGAGGTGATGCCTGGGTGCGGCAGGAGGAAGGGCAGATACATTCCCTGCGCGCCAGAGCGGGTCCTGGATGCCCCAGACATCCGTGATGACTATTGTAAGTGGGCTGCGATGTCGCGCGCTGGGCATTGAGATCGTTGTGTAGCGCAGTGCGGTTCCTAGGCCAGCGTGGTCTGAGGGACTGGAGCTCTGCCTGGGCTGTTTCGGTCTCTTCTGCCCTCGGGCTGGCATGGACCACTTCTGGGGTGAAGCCTTGTAGGAGCAGTGGTCCCGAGTGCTGGGCAGGTGGCTTGGACTGGGGCTGGGGGACACGCATACCTGGTGGAGGTGGAATAGGGTTGGACTCGGTGATCCGGTGGGTCTCTTCCAACCTGGTTATTCTATGATTCTATGATGAGCACCGGTGAAGGGCAGGGCTCTCCAGGGCAGCGCAGGGTGGCCTGCATTGCATTGCTCTTCCAAACCGTAGATCTGAATCTCCTGGACTGGAGCTCTCAAAACCTCCTGGCGCTGGCTCTGGACACCACTGTCTACCTGTGGCACCACGTCTCTGGGGAGATCATCAACCTCATGGAGACGGAGCACGTAGCTGATTACGTTTCCTCTGTGTCATGGGGTAACGGAGGCAGCTGCCTGGCTGTTGGCTTGAGCAACGGTGAGGTCCAGGTGAGTGCAGGAGTCGAGCTGGAGCTGTTTAGGGGTTGCTGGAGCTGTGGGGCCTTGGGACGAAGGCTTGGCTGGCGCTAGAAGGATGCAACGCGCTCCGACTTGCCTGGTGTGGGCTGGAGATGTCCTCCGGCAGTGAGCAGCTGCGGCAGTGAGGCAGAGCTTGGGTTTGGGGTTCCTGACCCCTGGCGTTCTCCTTCCGTTCTGCGGGCAGGAGATACAAATTGTTCCCTGCTCCCAGAGTGAGCAGGCTGAATGGCAGAGCCTGCGCGCTGCGGTTTGTAGGGCAAAGCAACGGGGCTGGCGTTTCCTGGCCCTCTGGAGAACTTGTTGTTCTGCTTCCCTAGCTGTGGGACGTGGAGCGTCGGAAACGTGTCCGCACGCTGAGCAGCCACGTGTCCCGTGTCGGGTGTCTCAGCTGGAACAGCTACATCCTGTCCAGGTAAAGCAGTGGGTGGGGTTGGAAGGGCGGAGCGGAGCCGGTGCAGATCCTTGTGGATGTGCTCGGCTCACGCCAAGAGCCCGGATCTGCCGGCAGCACCGGTGTGAAACCCTGCGGCAGGTGCAGCCGTCCTGCCCCAGCGCCAGGATGGCTTTTCCCAGCACTGTGTGCAGCCTGACCCTGTGAGCCTTCTCTCTGCAGCGGGGCTCGCAGCGGCTGCATCCAGCACCACGACGTCAGAGTCGCTCAGCACCAGGTGGCCACGCTTGCTGGTCACACGCGGGAGGTGTGTGGCCTCAAGTGGTCTCCAAACGGCCGCTTCCTCGCCAGTGGTGGTGACGACCACGTGGTGAACATCTGGCCGAGCAGCCAGGGGGGCCGTGGAGGATTTGCTCCAGCGCAGAGCTTCCGTCAGCACCAGGGTGCTGTCAAGGTGAGCACGGGGCAGCTGTGGGCTCGCGTTTGTGTGCGAGGCAGCCGTGCGGCACTGCCTGCGCGCAGGGTGCTCGTTGCACGCCTCAGGCTGACCCCTCTTCTGGCAGGCTGTGGCGTGGTGTCCGTGGCAGCCCAGCGTTCTGGCCACTGGAGGCGGAGGCGGCGACAAACGCATCCGCCTCTGGAACGTGTCTTCTGGCACCTGCCTGGGCAATATCGATGCCCGCTCCCAGGTGAGACGTGAGCGTCGGCTTGGATGTAAACAGCTTGTGGTGGGACGCCTGAGCGGAGCTGCTGGCTCCTGAGGCCCCGAGGCAGGGCCGAGGAGGGGGCCGTGCTCCTCTCGGGGTGCTGAGCATCGGCACGAGCAGCTCGTCTTCCCTGCATTGCCGCCTCCTGCCAGGTCTGTTCCATCATGTGGTCGACCACCTACAAGGAGCTCATTTCGCGCCACGGCTCCACAGAGAATCAGCTGGTGATCTGGAAGTATCCAGCCATGTCCAAGGTCACTGAGCTGCAAGGTAGGCAGGGCCCTTTGCCTGGGGCAGGGAGGGCTGCTGGCGGCTGAAGGAGACGTGATCCTTGGGTGGAGCGGAGCGGTGGCCCGAGCTGGAGCTCGGCTGGTGCGGGCTGCTGAGCAGAGGCGTGTGCTGCTCGAGGGAGGCCCTCCTGGGGGCTGCTGAAGGAACGCTGTTGGTGCAAATGCCCGCCTGGGCTGTGAATTCCTGCTGCTGCAGCCCGGTGCGGGGCCAGCTCTGCGAGCTGCTGGGGTTCCCGGGGCCCACGCAGTAAACGTGAGCGTGGTGGCAGAAGCAGAGGGAGCGGGGCGTGCGCCGAGCGGCCCGTCCCTGAGCGCACACCTCCTCTTCAGGTCACACGGCGAGAGTCTTGAGCATGGCTCTGAGCCCCGATGGCGAAACAGTGGCCTCGGCTGCTGCGGATGAAACGCTGCGACTCTGGCGCTGCTTTGCGGTGGATCCCATCAGGAAGAAGGAGAGAGAGAAGGCAGACATAGTCCAGAGCAGCTTCATTCGCCAGGCCATACGATGAGGGCATGGGGGTGGGGGGGGAGCGGGAAAACCTGGTTTCCCCTGTACGTAGTTTCAATGGTTTCCCCTGTACGTAGTTTCAATGGTTTCCCCTGTACGTAGTTTAAATGTTAATAAATGTTAATTAAGGTTTTAAAATTAACCAAGTGCTTTCCTTTGTCTTTTTTATGGAGTCTGCTGGAAGAGAAGGCCGTGGCTGATGGGAGCAAGCCCAGCGTGGATGCGGAGGACGAGTCCCGCGGTGTCCCAGCAGGACGGTCTCCAAGCCTGGGTCCCCTGCCTTCCTGCGCGCCGAGGAGGTTGCAGCGCCCTGCGCCCTGCGTGCTGCTCACAGAGACAGCCCTGGGGTGACGGCTGGGACGTCAGCGACTCGGGAGCGATCGCAGGGAAGCGTCTGCCGAACCGCCGAGCCCAGAGGCGTGTGGGAGCTGAGAGACCTCCTGGGAACGGCTGATGGTGTCGCCTGGGGATACCTCGTGATGGACTTGTGGTAAAGGCTCTCTAGAAGGCCCTTAAGGCCTCTGGGGAAGGGCTGCTCGTGTGGGGACCGGTGGGTCCTTTTCTAAGGAATTGAATAACGTGAGCCGGGGGTGGCCAGGGCCTGCGGGCAGCGGCGACACCAGTGCTCCTGATTCAAGGAGCTGAAAACAGCTACGGGAGGAAATGCAGCTGCCTTTCTAGGGGTAAAGGTAACAGGGGAATTACCGTATCAGGACAGCTTTCAGAAGGTAAATAGATGGATGGCCTCCAAATACGCTTTGGGGTTGGTCCGTGCCCGTGGGGCAACGTGGAAAGGAAGAGGAGTGTTAACTGCACGAGGATCCCCCGTCAAGCACCGAGAAGAAATCCTGCAGTTGCGGGAAGACGTCGGGCAACGGAGAGAAGCGGCGTTAATGCATCGCAAGGCTCCTCGGGTGGGAAAGTCCCCGATGAAGGTATGTAGTGGACTGGCAGAGCGAGCAGCTCGAGGGCAGCAGGAAAAGGTATCTTGGTATTAATCCCTTCTGTGGAGAGGGATCTGAATATCCGTTGTGGGGGGATGCGAATGCGTTTGAACAATAATCCCGTCCCTCTCAAGTGCCATTTCTAGCGATGCTGATCTGGAACTGGCAAAATCAGTGAGGGCAACAGCAAACGAGAGGGGGTGGATGGTGACCCCTACAAAAGAGGCTGTAGTTTCTCCCTGGTAGTGCTAAAATTCATTGAGAAAAAGCATCAAGAAACTCACTGGGGAGCAGAGGCTGTAATCGATGATTTAAGGGGACAAGTAGTTAGCGTGAGGATGGGCAGGCTTGCTAAATCCATTGTGGGGAGGCCTGAAATCTGTTTGAAAAATAATCCCGTCCCTCTCAAGCGCCCTCCCCTAGGAGTTGCTCGCAGAGGAAATGCCCCCGGTGATCCCTGGCAGAGAGATTTCTCTGAGCTGCCCAGACAGGGCAGATCCCGGGACCTGTGGGGACCAGGAGCCACAATTTGAGGCTGGCCAGAGGCATTGCCCTGCAGCACCGTCAAAGCAAGAGAGGTGACTCAAACCTCCTTGTAGGGAATTTGACCAAGGTTTGGAATTGCCATAGGTCTGTTGTCAGCTAGAGGTCCTCGCTTTCTGGCGGGGATTGTACAAGAGCTGAGCCGAGTCCGAGGAATAAAATGGGCCCTGCACCCGCCCTGGAGCCCCCAGAGTAGTGGGAAGGTGGAAAGGGTGAATCAAACTCTGCAGAGGGAAAAGGGTAAAATTTGTGAGGAGACTTCTTTGTGGTGGCCTCGAGCTCTTGTACTGGCTGTGCTAAGAACAAGGCTACAGCCGAGAGCTGAGACAAAGAGCAGTCTGTATGAATCAGTGTTTGGGAGGCCTTATCAAATGACCCTTTTTCCTCGAGACGTGGTGCTGGAAGGAGAAACAGAGCTAAAATCTTCTCTGCTGTTGTCGGGTAAAAGAGTGAATGACCTGGGGCGGTGCGTAACGTGTCCTGAGCCTCTCGCTTTAGATTCTCCAGGACGCCCCTTCCAGCCCGGAGACTCCGTCGACATCAAGCCGTGGGAGAGCGGAAGTTCCAGAAAGCTGGAAGGGACCCTTTCAGGTGCTGAAAACAACACGCAGCTCCAGGTCGAAGGAATCAACAGGTGGATCCGTTCCATGCGAGTCGAGTCAGCGCCGAGTTGGGAGTGGAGAACCGTCCTTGAGCCCGGGAAGCCTCTCCAGAGAAAACTGCAGAGAAGAACCAGGGACTGACATTTGAAAAGCAAGGAGGTGGGTTTTCGCCCGTGTCTGCGTTTGGTGTATGGATGCAGGCGACTTTCAGAGGTTGTTTCCACAGAGGGTTAAAGGCCAGAACGGGAGGGAACTTTTAGCCAGAGGGGTGGTAAGTAAGTCCTCCTTCTGCATGGGGTCAGGAAATCGGGTAGGAGAAATGTACAGCTCTTGGATAACAGGAGTTCCCACTCCCCTCAGCTCACTTACAAACTCTGCTTTTCTGGGGCTCCTAGAGTGTGCTCTGACAGGCTTCGCCCTGCCGAGGGTCCTTGGCGCAACATTCCTTTGCGCAGACGCCTAAAGCTCCTTCAGCACCGGGCAACTGCTGTTGCTTCCAGGGATGTAGGAAGCTTCTCTGTAGGAATGGAAAATCCCTGTGCCTCTGTTGTGGGTTACCTTAGGGAGTGAAAAATTAACTCCTGGGATTTATCCTCCTTTCTCCCCGCAGAGGGAGCAGTGGCTGTGGCAGAGGTGTTCTGTGCTGGCCAGAAGGAATCGGTTGGTGGCAGTGATCAGCCAGTGGCAGGTTGTTTAACTGATGAGGGAATATTTGAACGGCTCTTTTTTTCTTCCCTTAGTAATAATTTTCTGTTAGGTCTTCCCAGAGCGAGTGCTGTAATTGGATTCAAGTGTACGGTCTTCTCCTTCCAGAGATCAAAGGCGCTCCTGTCCCCTCTCTGGATTTAGAAGACCTGAGAAACCTCTTTGGATCAGAGGTATCTGGAGACAGCATGTGGTGTTCTGTGTTGAACCAGACTGAATGAAGATCTGCTTCAAAGCTTGTCCTGAAGGAAGCAGCTATGGGTTGTTTGTGTCAATTCTGACCTCAGCCCCCAAGAAACGCCATGGGATGAGAAGCTCTGGTGATGGATGCGCCTGCAGCCCAGAAGCCAACGGTGTCCTGGGCTGCGTCCAAAGCAGTGGGACCGGCGAGGGAGGGGATTCCAGCCCTCTGCTCCGCTCTGGTGAGACCCCACCTGGAGCCCTGTGTTCAGCTCTGGAATCCCCAACATGCCACTGACACAGACCTGTTAGAGCGAGTCCAGATGATGGATCTGAAAAACCATAGAGAATTCCCCCCCAGTCTGGATCTGTGCTTATGGCTTCTGGAGGTCCATGGTGCATCATTGCCTTACACAGATGCCTAGAGCTTCCTTGGACGCAGGGCAACTGCTGTTGCCGAAAGGGATGTAGGAAGCTTCTCTGTTTGCAAGAACTGAAAATCCTTGTGCTTCTGATGCTGGTGACCTTAGCGAGTGGAAAATGAACTGCTGGGATTTACTCTCTTTTGTCCCCACAGAGGGAGCAGTGGCTGTGGCAGAGATGTTCTGTGCAGTGGGACCGGCGAGGGAGGTGACTGCGGCCCTCTGCTCCGCTCCGGTGAGACCCCACCTGGAGCCCTGTGTTCAGCTCTGGAATCCCCAACATGCCAGTGACACAGACCTGTTAGAGCGAGTCTGGACGAGGGCTACAAAGATGATGCGAGGGCTGGAGCAGCTCTGCTGTGAGGACAGGCTGAGAGAGTCGGGGTCGTTCAGCCTGGAGGAGAGAAGGCTCTGGGGAGACCCTAGAGCAGCTTCCAGAACTGAAAGGGGCTCTGGGAAAGCTGGGGAGGGACTCTTTACAGGGGCGTGGAGTGACAGTACAAGGGGGGATGGCTGTAAATTGGAGGGGGGACGATTTCGATTAGGCAGTAGGAAGAAATTCTTGGTGCTTTGGGTGGTGAGGCCCTGGCCCCGGTTGCCCAGGGAAGTGGTGGGTGTCCCATCCCTGGAGGTGTTCAAGGCCAGGTTGGAAGGGGTTTCGAGCCACGTGATCCAGTGGGAGGTGTCCCTGCCCTCGGCAGGGCGTGGAACTGGATTGTTCTGTGTCGGTGACTTACTGAGTGGAAAATTAACTGCTGGGATTCATCCTCTTTTGTCCCCACAGAGGGAGCAGTGGCTGTGGCAGAGATGTTCTGTGCAGTGGGACCGGCGAGGGAGGTGACTGCGGCCCTCTGCTCCGCTCTGGTGAGACCCCACCTGGAGCCCTGTGTTCAGCTCTGGAATCCCCAACGTGCCACTGACACAGACCTGTTAGAGCGACTCAGTCTGCTCTCCCAGGCCGAGAGGGAGGCAATATTTGAGGGCACCTCATTTCCCGCCTGTGCCGGCAGGGCTCTCTCCGCCTGGGCACATCCGAGGGATTTGTCCAGTGTGTTTGGCAGAGGCCGAGCAGGGAGGCTGTTACCTTGACTCCGGCTCAGGGCAGAAAGAATTGCTGAGCGTGGTCTGGTTTTGAGAGAAAGTAATTTTGTCTGATTTTGAGATGTGGGACAGGCTCAATATCCAGGAGGTCACTGTAACTGACTTTGTCTCCCTTGTAAGTGAGCGTTCCCTGTTGCACTCCAGAAGATCTATTTAGGGTCACTGATTTCAGGCTAGGAAAGAAATAACGTTCCAAGTGCCTTCACTGTGAGAGGCTACAGACCTTTTGTGTTTCCAGCCCAGGGCTCTCCTGCTGTCTCCAGGAGTTGTGTGAACACTGCTGACCCAGTGGTCTTGCCCGGAGGGTGTGACAGTGGTTCCTTAGGCTGCACGTTTGTTGTGGGTGAAAGCATTCCCTAGTGTCCTTTCCCAGCTGGATCCACAGCGTGGGTCAGTGTGGAGAAGGAGAAAGAATGGCAATTAAAACTTCTTCCCTTAGTCCTTCCGTGCGTCCTGTCTCTTTGACATCAAAGCGGGAGGGGAGATGAACTTTCTTATGGATGTGATACCTTGGGCATGTTTTAACTCCATGGAATTTTTAATGCATTTGCTTTGTTGTTTAGTTTTCCTTTCAGAAACGTGTTTCCAAGGAAGTCTCTCCGGAGTCAAGGCTTGGCCAGTTCCAGGGATCGAGACAAAGCAAACATTAAAGAACAGCAGTGCCCGAGTACATTCTTGGTGTCCTTTCCTAGTAGCATTGCACTCCTCGTCCCCTGCTGTTACTCCTTACCTCCTCCCCCTACAGCTCCGTGGGGTCTCAGCATCTCCGCTGCTCTTCACACACACAGAATCACACACAGAATCACCAGGTTTTATAACCAGCTGGGGAAGGGGCTGGAGAAGAGGTCTTAGAAGGAGCAGCTGAGAGAGCTGGGGTTGTTTAGCCTGGAGAAGAGGAGGCTGAGGGGAGACCTCATTGCTCTCTCCAACTACCTGAAAGGAGGTTGTAGAGAGGAGGGTGCTGGCCTCTTCTCCCAAGTGACGGGGGACAGGACGAGAGGGAATGGCCTCAAGCTCCGCCAGGGGAGATTTAGGCTGGACATTAGGAAAAAATTCTTCACAGAAAGGGTCATTGGGTGACGGAAGAAAATATGGGACAACACGCAGTGATCAATATGATCCAAGTGAAGCCATTTAATCGAAGTTCCCAACACATTTTATACCCTACTTGCTGAAGCAAGCCATTGTTTTACAAGCTGATTTGACAATTCTCCATTTGCAACAAGTAATCATTAGTTACAATACATTATTATGTTTTCCCATGAGAAATAGCTGTGTGAGCATTTCAGTCTACAAATTGATAGACTACAAAGTAACAAGTCAAGGACTACCGAGGAAAGCTTCCCCTGAGAAATGAGAGGCGTATATGGTAGAACGACTCTCTATTGTTGCAAAGAGAAACCTTGAAGAGAGTGTGTCATTTACAGCAGCTGCTGCTTCTGCAAAGTTAGCTTTAATTGTGGTGCAAAAGCTGTGAGGCCTTATGCTAAGGTGCCTTTGTTTCATTTAGCATAAGCTGCTCAGTGCTTGGGGTGCTCATTAAATGTCCTCTGGTTCGTAACCATCCATCAATTGGGCACTGGAACAGGCTGCCCAGGGAGGGGGTTGAGTCCCCTTCCCTGGAGGGGTTTAAGGCACGGGTGGATGAGGTGCTAAGGGACATGGTTTAGTGTTTGATAGGAATGGTTGGACTCGATGATCCAGTGGGTCTCTTCCAACCTGGTTATTCTATAATTCTATGATTCTATGACTGGTACGTGAGGATGCCCCTGGAGCTCAGATGCTCGTGTGAGCAGAGAGACGCGAAGGGGGGGATTTTTTCCACTTCCCAGCCACTTGTGAGGGGCCTGGTTTGCGCGGTGCCCTTGCTGTGAAAAAGCCGGCAAGCACTCGCAGAGAGAGTATTATGGGAGCTCTGAGTGTTGAGGAGGCGACTCCAGGGAGCCGAGGGGTTGGTTAAATACAACGTGAGCCGGATTCCCCCTTGTCAGCTCGGTGGGAGCTGGTTCAATGGATCGCTTCTCACGCTTCGGATGCCCCTCAGCTGAGCTCTTGTCCTGCCGCACCCCCAGCGGAAGCGGGAGCAGCACAGCCTCCCTTCCCTCTAGAGAGCTGATGGACCTTGCAGGGAAGTGCCAGGCCATGAAGGCTGCCCCTTCCTCCTCTTCCCTTTCCTCTCAGCTCAGAACTAGGGACAAAATCCTTGGTTACCTGTGTGCGTTTGTGTGTGAGTGAAATCTCACGCCCGGGGCTGCACACGGGACCCAGCTTGTTCCCCTGTCCCAGGAGAACCTGCCTGTACACTGAGCCCCTTCCCGTTTCCAGGCTCACCCTGCGCCGTCCTCCTGCCTGTTTGGTTTGAGGACGGGGACGTTTATGTCTGTCCTTGCTGCGGAGGTGATGGATTGAAAGACCAGGCTCTAGGGTGTCAAGGTGCATCTGGCCCTGTGAAGGGGAAGGGATGACACCCATGTTCCCTCAGCCACTGCTCCTTACGCTCTATATTTTTCCCTTTCCAAAAAACCAGAGGCTTCTGGAACCATGCGCAACCCGCTTCACGTCACACGCCTGGGCTGCCTTCCCTCCTGCATCCAGACCAGGACCCGCTGGTGGCTGCCAGTAGCCCAGCTCCACTCCGAGTGACCAGAGGCGGCGTGGGCCCCGTTTCTGGGACAGCTCTCAGGAATTGCCTCTCCTGCTCTGGACAACAGGGGAGGGTTTCGCATGCAAAACTGCAAAGGAACATACGTGGGCTTTAATTAAGAGGCTGCTTCTGTGATGGGAAAAGGCATTAGAAGCCACTGGCCCTAAGAGGGAGCAAAGCCCTCCCGTCTCCTGTGTAGCTGTGCCTGCTTGGAGGGCACCAGCATGTGAGCTTCGGTTCCATACGAGGAAGGGGAGTGACGCAGCTGGAGGGATCTCAGTAACCACCTTACCAGGCCCTCTGGCTTTGCCAGGAAGGAGACGCCCACGTCGGAAAACGATGGCTCTCTCATACTCCCGCACTACCTGCAGGGGAAACAAAAGCTGGATGCGCTGCAAAGGGAGGGTTTCAGCAGGTGTGAGCTGCCGGAGTTACCTGTCCCTGTGTCCCTTTACCCCCGCAGAGGACCTGACACAGAACTGCTGGCTGGCCTTGTGTGTGAGCAGAGAAGGAGCAGCCACGAGACACCCAGGATTTGGGAGAGCAGCCCATGTTAGAGGGGCCTGGGCTTTCCCAGGATGAGGCCAGCGTTCTGCTTCCTCAGAGCCTGGCCAAACTCAAACATCCTGAGCTAAAATTTTGCGTGCTGGTTGTTTGCCTCCGAGGGAACCGTGTGTGCATGTGCTCACCCCTGTGAGATCCGAGGGATGACACTGACACCCTTGTTGTGAGCAAGATTCACGTGAAATTTCCCCAGAAGTGGGAACCAAAATATGCCTACTCGTAGCCACGCTAGAAATGTGAGAAAAGGGGGAAAAGAGGGCAAATCCATCGGTACCTGAGAGACCAAACTCTCTTAACATTTTACATTCAAAACCTATTTACCTGCTGCTGCAGTGCCACTCTCTCTGGGCTGGGTGTGCTGAAGGCGATGTTTGAAAGTGAACAGACCTGCAAGCTGTTCAGCAAAAGAGAAACCTAAGCCCTTGCCTGCTGATAATTCAGCAGGAGTATTTGAGAGGTAGCGGAAGATCCCTGTGCAGCCCTTTGTTGCAGCAATGTGCGAGGAAGGAAAGTCAAAATTAACGATGGGTTGAAGAAGTGTAAATAGAACCTTAGACCCAGAAAAAGCTTTATGCTCACGTCCAAAACGTGCCGAACCAGTGAGTTACGTCCACATCAGACACCGACTACTAAGCCTGGGGAGGCCCCATGACCATTCTCACCTTCATGCAGAACCAGACAGAAACGGGGAAGGTCATTATGATGAACAGGAAAGACAAGATGGTCAGAAGCCACTCACAGACGCCCAGACCTGGAGACTTTACTCCTAGGGAGAAATACAAAAGGACCGTGTTAGCAGAGGCCAGCTCCCAAAATACCGACAGCCTGACAAGCGCCCGGGCCCGTCAGCTTCAGTGTTGGCCTTTGCCTAAACCCGGCGCGTGTGAACCATTTGCTCTCCCTGGAGCTGGCTCAGGTGAGCAGGAGCTGCCAGGATGCACCGACAGGTTTCGTCCCCGCTTTACTGCCAGAAATGGAGCCGTGCTTCCCCGTGGGGCCTCGACTAGAGAGCAGCCTTCAGACTGAAGACCTGCAGGCACCAAGCGGTGTCCAAGGGTTTGGAAGGAGCAATTTGTTGGCTGACCTGGGAGCCCAGAAGTCCGTCGGGAGAGGTGAGCTAAGGGCAAAGAGAAAGATGGCGAATAGGAAGTTGATTTCAACGTGCACAGCCTGAAGCGCCCTTCCCTGTCAGAGGATCTCAGGCCCTTTGGAACAGGAGTTCAGTCGCATCCCAGCTCCCTGATGCGGTGGGACCGAGCCGCTGGTGCTACTGAAATCTCCCTGCGCCCTCCAGCGGTCACACCGAGGCGTGGGGGCTGACTGGGGTGCTCGGGTCAAAATGACCTTCCCCATCTCCCCAAAGCCAGGACGGGGCGTCTTGACCTGGCTGACCTTTGTTGTGAGGGAAAACCTGCAGGTATGGCCTGGAAATAGATTCCTTCTGGGGTACCTAGACCCAGAGGGCGGACCAGCAGTGAAGTTAGCGTCCCTGCGCGTCTCCCACTTAGATCTTCTCGAGCTCTTCCCTTCTTGCCCCTTTGCCTTTGGAGCTCTCTGCAGAGCCAGCAGGTCTGGAGGGAGGTTCACATGCCAAGAACCTGCGTGATCACTCTAGCTCTACAGCACCAGGAGGCTGTGAGGCTGGCTGGGGTCTCCCGTGTCTCACCCCAAGGAAAACTGTGTCTGTGCCAGGCGGGTGCGATGGCACTCACCGTGCGGAGTTATTCTGTGGCCGTACAGGGTCAAAGAGCCCACAGCTTTCCAGCCCTTCCCCTTCCATAATCCATACCTCCCTCTTGCTGCTCACTGTCCAGCAATGCCATTGCCTCCGTTTCATTCTTTGAGGATTTACACTATTCTTTGCCTAAAACTAGTATATATACCCACTGCTTTTGTAAAGCGTGAGGCCTTTTTCTAGAAGGACATCCAACTCAGCGCCGAATTGTAAACCAAAAATGTTATTGCCTTTGCCTCAAAGACTTGATCCTTTTCAAGGTTTTACCAGTGAATGAGTGTTTCCCACTTGGGACACAGGGGGGACTCCCCATGCCTGGGATTAGGGATGCAGGGAGCTCTGCGAGGGGCAAGGGGGCACGTAGGACAGAGCAAGGAGACCCCACGCCTGGAAGAAGGAGGTGAGGTCGCTGCTTATTACCGATAAAGAGGGTTTAACCCCAGCACAGCTGGAGAGGGGAGTACATGGCCATGATGGGCAAACCTCTCCCTCTACGTGACCTGGGCTTCCAATCCACCTTGGAGCTGGTGGCAAAAATGCCTGACGTTGTCAGAATCTGTCCTCAGGAGAAAGGCACGTTTATCCTCAAAGGTGAGGTTTTATTTCCGTAAAAGTGGAGGAGTTGTTTGGAACCTCGTACTGGTATGAAGCGATGCTCTAAAACCAGGAGGTGCAGAATGAATTGCCAGAGCTGTAGGTCATGTATCTCTGTCACTCTTTTTCTCATATAGCTCTGTTTAATTTTTTTGCCGTTGATGTTTTTTGCTGTGTCTTAATCTGCCTTTTTGTACCTTTCTCCTCCTTCCTCCTGGAAAATAACAGAGGCTTCCAGTTCTTTTTGTACATTTTGCACTCTGCTCTTGGTTTAGAAACTGCAGTAACGTTTCTATAGGAAGTTCAGTCTGTATCAAAGAACTTTTATCATTTTCCCAACAAAACTTGCAGCAGATGAGTTTCCTTTTGTGATCCTGTATCCAAGAATTGGACCCGCCTTTCTGCTTGGATCTGGATTTCTAGGGATGAGGGTGCAGGTTGGTTCTTGGCTGTTTCATCTGGTTCATTTCAGTTCACAAAGGGAGAGTAAAAGTTACCCTGTTGGAAATGCGATCTAGCGTGATTGGTTTTGAAAGACACGCCTGCTTCTGAAGAGGGTGGGGAGAATAGGAAAGAGGAGGACCTTTGCTTGTATAAAGCTTTCAGTAGTTTGCTGTCTTGGTAATCTCATAATTTATTTATTTCTTTCTTTCTTTGGTAGCCATTGCAGATGAGACCACCAAAGGTATTGCAAAACTGGTTGCCAGGCAGGAGGAAAGTGTTAAGTCACGAAAGAATGATGCTGTGAAGGCACGTGCTGCTTTTCCCTCTAGGAACACAAAGTGTCTCCCTCGCAGCCAGCGACTGGGAAGGCTGAGCTGCAGGATCTGCTGAGTTCCTCACCACTTCTGCTCAGGAACTTTGAGAGGGCCTATCGCAGACGCTTTGGCCGGCCGTTCCAGTATAGGCGATATGGATTTGTCTCTGTATTTCAAGTCCTTGAAAGTGTGTCCGATATCATTGTTGTTGAGCAGACAAAAGCAGGTTCCTTGCTGTCCCTGAGGAAGTAGCTGGAAGGTGAGACAGCGAAGGAAGAGGTGCCGCACGGTGGGGCGCGCAAAGAGGTGCCAGAAGGTGAGGGAGGGTATTATTTAACTGGAAGTATGTAGCTGCCAAGCAGCTGTGTTTCAAGTGATGTTGCTGCCTTTCCAGTAGCTGTCGTAGTCCTGGTTTCCCTAGGCTTTAGCGCAGAAGGGCTGCGAGGTACTGTAGAAGCAGCTGTTACAAGGGTGTTGTTGTGGTAGCAGAGAGCTTAACTGGAAGTTTTCTACGGTTTGCCACTGTTTTTCAGTGCGAGGTGAAAGAAGGGATGTTAAGGCCCTTTCTGAATGCGTGTATAGGACTGGAATTTCTAGTAATTCCAGGCAACAGGTAATAAAACTAGAAGGATCTCTGGCACGTCGGCTCCGCAGGCTGGTAAAGCCTTCCAGATGCGCTTTTTGAGGCTGAAGCACTAATCTGAAAGGCATAGCTATACTGCTTCTCTGAAGAAGAGCCTGTAGATATCCTCAGCGTTCCCCTAACAACTATGAGAGAAAGCAGAGGATTGCATAAGGTTCCTGCCAAATGCCTGACTTTTCTTAGCATCATTCTAGGAATTTATTTAGCCCTTGTCATGCTTGCAAGAGCAAGTGTGTTTTATTTTGCTTGAATTTATTAGTACGGCGAAGGATGCCTCTCAAGCAAATCCCCGTGACTGTGGGTGCTACAAGAGATGAGGAAAATGGCACTAGTACTTGTACGCTTTCATGGCCAGGTGTATTCTCCTTCTGCTTAATATGTAAATAAAGAATAACAACTAAACTCTCTTTACAGCTGCACCTGCAATTGAGATGCCTCCTTTGGAACCCATCCGTGATGCCAAGTGGTTTCACCTGCCGGCAGAAGAGAAGTCAGAGCCGGTGGAAGGACAAGCACTAGATATGAGTGATGTCCTCAAACAAGTAAGTGGCAGGATGAGTGATCTGTAGCTTTGTCATGTCTTCGTCCAGGGGGTGATAATTTTTTTCACTGCTTTTGTTTTTGCTTGGTTTGTATTGTTGATGCACTGTTGCTTCCAAAAAAAAATTGTACCTAGTTTAGATGAGGCTGGAGGTGACCAGAGTCATACTGACCTGATATATAACTCTATGTGCCCTCCAGCCTAGGTCTTTTTCTTGTCTCTTTCTGGTCTTGAGATCTCTGTTGGAGATCGTCCAAAGCCAGTAAAGCATAATCTTGTTCCCCAATAAGAGTGGAGACAATTCTTTTTGTGTTCTTAATAGCCTTCTTCTGAGAGTAGCTGTGTGGCATTTCCCCTGCTGCAGTAGCATGGGTTTAAGTGTCTAGCAGCTACGTGGCAGAGCTGAGGAATGGTCCTTGGAGACCTCAGTGCTGTCGTTGCCACTCTGCTCTTTGGTTGGACTTGAAAGTTTTGTTGCTGTTGTTGTGGTTTAGCAATGTATTTTTAGAAAGGGATGGAGAAGTACAGAGGCTCTGACCTGCCAGACCTGCTTGGGAGAATTTCTTTGTGCCCCCTCTATTTTTTTTTCCTCTTTTGAGCATCTTTAGGCCTTTGTTTTCTCAGGAAAGTTCTCCTGCTGCGAATTATTTCCTCTGCCAAGCTCATCTGGTGGTTCTACACAACTGTACAGTTGGAGTACCTAGACAGGGAAAGGGTTGCAGGGATTCTTTCTGAATTTGGTGTGCTGTTCACTTAATGAACTTGAAAGCTTAGGGCTACGAGTCGGACTTTCTGCGGTGTTTCAAGAAACATACCCTTTAGAAAACTTTGGCAGGCTCTTCTGATAAGACCTTGTCGTCTGGTGGGATGAAGTCCGTGGGGAATTTCCCTAGATCAAACAAAGTCTGCTTGTGGGAAGGGTAGAAAAGGGAGAGAGATGGTCCACGTAGCCCCATTTTTTTCTTGTTATGTGTCGCAAAGGGAATCTGTTTAAAGATTCTAGCAGGGCGAGTCTTGGAACGTGTTTGTACAACTCGTGTTTGCCATGAAGCACCAGTTTTGCTGGTTTGTTTTAAAAGTGCCCTAGAGAGGAGGAAAGTGAGCTGGAATGTGTTTGGGTAGGCAGTGAACCAAGATTTCAAGATGCTGCAAAGTCGAGGGGAAAGATGCGACCTGATTCCTGGCCTGCTGTAAGGTATGGAAGTATCTGGTGATGAGACGCCAATAGCGGAAGCGTTGTAAGGGACAAATGAGGGACAAGGGCCGAGTCAATCTGCTCGGCCCCGAGAAGGGTCAAATATATAGAGCTGCTGCTCTTGGCAGCTTTTTCTTGCCGTGCCGAGCAGAAGGAAAGTTGTCATCCACACCACTCTTGGCAGCTGCCGCTCTGGCTTAAGGCAAGGAGTTAGCCAGTCTTACGAGCCGTGCCTCTTCTAGGGCTAGTTTTACAGTGTGTTCGGTTGTTTACCTTTTTCTTATAATTTTCTTGCTATTTTGTGAAGGTGTTTTTTAAGTAGACATTTCTACGTCTTTCAAAGAAGTGTCTGTTGTCTCTGCCAACGTGTGAACTACGTGATAAACATCACGTGTGCCCGTAACAGTCTGACACGAGGAGCTTTCATGGAGCAAACCTGTCCCTTGGCAATATCACTGTTGACTGGCACTTCTGGGAGGAAATCCATGAAATGTAAGGGGATTTTAGAGGTGCTGCTGCTGCTCAGGCAAGAATTCCCTCAGGTACTCTTTAACTCAAAAATGTTAACTGCCTGGTTAACTCAATGTTTTAGTCAAAGTTTTTAACAAAAAGAATTCAAGGGTGTTCTTCCTCGCTCAGTCTGCAGGAGAGACTCTAATCTGCTTTTTTAAAAAACGGTTCGAAGGGCTAGTATTGTCTCTCGGTTGACTGTAGCCGTGTAAGCAGTGGGGTGTGCTGGAAGACAAATTTCCTGTAAGTTGTCTGGTGTGTGATGCAGTGGTAACTCGTAGCATATTCACAATGAGTAAAACTGGAATAGTTTTGACTTCTGGACGCTGGAGGAGTGCTGTTTGTTGGCACAAACTGAATCTCTGGAGGCAGTGAAAGTAGCTGATGTCTGATTAAGGTTTCCATGCACGCTGGTTCAAGTGGAATAAAGTTTACAGCAGCTAAAGAATGATGCAAAATTGCAAGCTGTGCCAAGAACTGATGTACAAATTTGCCTAGAATGAGAAAAGAATAGGATTTGTAGCGTTTGTATGTTTTTATCTTTTGGGAAATAGCTCTGGTGTGTGTGAGATGCATTTGTGCCTTCTGTGTCTTGAATTGTTTTCAGATAGTTTTTCTACTTCAGTCATGTGCTCTTTCATGGGGACAGAAGATAGAAACAGCATCTTTGGGGTAAAATCCAACAAGCAGGTGGGTTTTTTTGGTGCGAGTTTTTGATTTTTTTTTTTCTCTTTATCAGTAGCCATTCAATATCTTTGTCTAAATACCTAACGTGTCATCAGTTCCTCTTCTTTATTCCTTGAAGGAATATGAGGAAGGTATTTTTGTTGCACCCCTCTTTACACTGGAGGGAGGAAAGAGAGAAGGAAGGTGGAGGGTGTGAAAATAGATGTTAGGATCCCAGGGACAGTTTTAATCCGAGTTTGCGCTATTTGTTGGGATTCTCTGATCTTCAGTAATTCATGGGTTCCCAGGAAAGCAGAACTATTTTTTTACCTTAATGCAGAGGCCAGTTATGTGTGTTCAGGGCGTAGCAAGACTTCTGAGCGCTACTTTCCTCTTGTCCCTTTGTAGTGTCAAGATTTAGATTTGAAGCTGTCAATCTTCAATCTGGCAACGACTCCAGAAATTCCCCCTGATGCTGTTCAGGACAGAAGCCTTTGCAGTTTCCCACCTTTGGAGCGCTTGTGTTTGGTGGGAGTCTTTGTGGAATGTATAATCTCTCCTAGCCGGTTCTACATGCAAGCGTGCCACGCAGAAACATCCGATAAACTCCAGGATATGATGTTTGAGATGAGGGGAGGACGTGCTATGCTGATTCTGTGCTATTACCTGGGTATTTGCACTGAGGGAACAGGGCACCCGGCTGTTTGTTACGGTCACTACAGGCTTGACTTCTGGATATGGAGATGCCAGTGCCGTACTAAATCACATAATCATAATGCTTCCGCATTCCTTTTATCTAGCAAGCAGTAAGTATCGCTAATAGTTTGGCTGTGTCCTAGACGGTCTTAAACTTTAAAAGCCTGGAAAAGTTGTGGAAAGGAACTTGAGGGTTCTGTATTGTTGACATTGCTATTGCTAATGTGCTTGGTTAAGGCTTTTACTTCCCTCTCCAGCACTTACCAAAAGCAGCAGGTAATAAGCCTTAGTCATATCTATATTTGAAAGCAAAACCCCATCAGTGGGTTTGTCTGTCAGGTACGTTGTGCATTTGGGACTCTTCCACTACGCTGCAGTTGCTGTTAGTCGTGTGCCAAAGTAAATACTGGATGTCCGTGGGGCAACCGTGTGATCGCAGGCTGCAGACAGGTACTGTGTGTGTAAGCCAGGACTCCGGAACCTGGCTCGTAAGAAGCCCTGTGCCAAGTCAGGGTAATGTTAAAAGTGAACGACTAGAATGGCTGTATTTAGTCGCTGATTAGCGCCCATTAGTTAACTTTTTGTTGGACCCCAAGAATACCATTTAAATGTTAAAAGTTTAGGTTTGTGTATTTATTGTCACTTGGTTTAAGTAGAACAGAAACATAAACTATCTATTAGAACAACTCCTGAAAATCCGTCTCGTGGAGCCTTTGAGAAATGAGGATTCTTCTGAACCCTGAAGTGTATTTCTGTTTATCCATCTCCTGCGTCCTACCAAGCACAGTTTTTCATTGTGATCTCTGGCAGACACTGTTACTTGAGTAAACTTGTTTCTGATCGTTCTGTCATGCCTGAGTCTTCAGTACGTCCTGGACAGCTTTGCTGTGTAACGGTCTCAAAATGGTGGTACCGCGTTATCATCCACCGCGTGATCAATGACCAAGAAGCAGAGGTGTTCTACGCAGATTACGGAAACCTGGGAATCGTCCGAAGGTTTGCCTGGAAATGGTTCTCAGGATTAGCTGTTCCATCGCCTTCCCAGGGATGAGGGTGAGGCTGCTGGGCCTGTCACTCTCCAGGAAGACGTCCCACCACGCAGGTTTCCTAGAAAGTGTCTATTTGGATTTTTTTTTCCCGTAGCAGTGCCTTGCAGGTACTTCCTTGCTTACATGTTAATGCGTGAGGTGACGTTAAGAACAAGATCTGCGGTGCAGATCACTCCAAGCCCTTTGCTTATCATCGCTGTGGGCTAAACCCTTTCCTCTTCCTTTATTCACTCTTGCCCCTTTCTGTCCCTTTCGAGCAAGCTCCCTAATCCTCTTCCCTGAGTTTTGTGAATGGACATAAACATCTCTTGAACAGACATCCTCCCAGTTGGGAGCATTTGTGGTGTCAGAGGTACTCGTTCTCCTCTGTAATTCAGTACCTTCCCCATATTTGCTTCTGCCCTCTCATTTGCCTCTATTCATGCCTGGCCATAGGCATTCTGTGTTTCAAAAGTGATTTTTCTCTGTCCATAACTTTCTTATCAAAAGAGGTTATGAGGAGAGGATGCTTGGGCAAGGGAAGGCATAAGGGACCAGTTGTTATTGCTATTTCTGCTGTGCCCCTTCTCTGGCTACGGAGTGTTTTCCAAAGCTGCTGTCGGGCTTTATTCGTAAGCACAAAATGCGATATGTGCCTCTCTATTCCTAAGCTGATCTTAAAACCCAGAAGAGGAGGAAGTTCTGCTCTTCTGCCTGGTTTTGCTCCTTTACTCCTGTAACAGGTTTTGGTTTTTTTTGCGTTGTAGGCGGTGCTACTTGAAGCTCCCTGCTCAGGCCATCCCGTGTTCCTTGGCGTGGGTAAAACCCGTGGGGGTACGTGCTCACATGCAGTTTTCTTTGACGTATGCGTGACAGCCATCAAGTCGAGGTTGGCTTTTTCTCCTGACAAGGGCAAACCTTTGGAATAATTTGGGTCCTGCTGCTGTTATGTTCAGCGGAGCGTGACTGCCTAAGTGTCTGTCTCTGCAGGGGATTGCTCTTCCGCTGTCTGTTTTCCTTCCAGTCAGAGTATTCTTGCTCGTATTGTTGCAGAAACAGATAGCTGCCGTTAAGCAAATGAACAGACTTGTTTCTTCCCCTGCCGGTAGTTCTCCCTGGTCCTTCTGAAGTCTTGCTAGCTCCAGGCCTCTGTTTTAAATCTGTCTTCTCTGACAGAGCTTTCTTTGAGTGAGTTGGTTTGATGCAATCAGCGTAGCCAAAGGATTATAGAGGTCATAAAAAAAGTTCCTCTGTGCTGGGAAGCCGCTTGGTCAAGACACCTGAGAAATACAGTCTCTGAAGGAAGGGGCATGAGCACGGTTGATTCTTCTGCGTTGTAAAGACATTATTTTAAAAAAGTTATTTCCTCTGTTTTTTTGAGGGTTAAAGAATCACAATTTTCTTTGCAGTGAAGCTTAGCAGTTTCCAAAACCTGACACTTTTAAAGTCTCTAATTATGTGATTCCAGAAATTAAAAAAGAAAGACGCAACAATATTTTAGGCAGTTGTGGTAAAAATGAGCGGTGAACACCATTGAACCGTGTTTGAAAACAGACGTTTAGGGTGAAAGGGCTTCCCAGTGTGCCTAGCACTGCGGCCTTGGGGTAGTTTGATTTACTTCAGTGCTGGGAAGCTTGTCTGCCTGACTTCCCTGTATTTGTCCCTAGCCTGACCTGGCTTCACTGCCTTCTTGACAAGTTCTCACAAGGACAAATCTCGGGCGTTGGATGTTGATCTGTTTATAGTAACTCAACATTCTTGTTTCTTCTTCAGGGTTCACGGTCCAATGATGCGATTCTCCTATTCAAGAAGCTGTGTGATTCCAAGCTACTTGTGGGCGTCGTGGATGAATATGTGAATGGCATTTGTCATCTCTTCCTGTGTGACGCAGCCACTAAGGACGATATCTACTTCCACGCTGTCTTGAGCAGTAGGGGATGTGCTGACATCTGTGGGAAGAAGGTTCCTTCCCAGGTCAGGAGGGAGGCGTGTGCTTCTGACAGGAAAGGCAGGGAAAGGATTGGTTGGGTGCCTGTAGTGGAAAGATCTTTACCTTGAAGCAAGTAGTTTTGTGAAGAGCAAAACCGGTATTCCCTGCTTCCCTGCAATTTACTGTTTTGGGGCTGTATCCCACGGTGTCTATGGTGACAGCTTTCTTTTTGGTTAAGGTGGAATTCGATGATACAGCAGAGATGTTCTGGTTTAGCAGAACAAACTCTTTTGATCCTGACTTCTAAGAGTGGATTAGAAGGTTTTGGTACGGATTTTTAAAGTGGATTAGCTTGTTAATATTGCCGAAAAGGAAAATAGATGTTCTGAACATGAGGCCAAGCTGGGATGGAATTGAGGAGTTGTATTTGTAACTTTTCTAAACATTGTTAAATCCGGTAGGTTTTGTTAGTCATAAGTTGAGGCCTCCGAGTCATCCAGACCATGAGAGCAAGTCCATTAGATGTTACTGTCTGGCTTCAAGTAGCGCTGCATAGAATCGTAGAATTGCCAGGTTGGATGGTAGAGTCCAACCATTCCTATCTGCTGCTAAACCGTGTCCCTGAGCGCCTTGTCTGCCTGTCTTTTAAACACCTCCAGGGACAGTGACTCAACCACCTCCCTGGGCAGCCTCTACCAGTGCCCGATGACCCTTTCTGTGAAATTTTTTTTGTCTGATATCCAGTCTGATGTCCATTTTTTCTGCTAGCCAGTGGCACGGGCAGTTGAGTGAGGAACAGGGTAGTTAAATAAATAATTTTGGCCTTTCCTGCTCTAGGCCCCGGAGATTGGTTGTGCCGTTAAACTGAATTATAGATATGGTCTTGGCTTACAAAGTCTCTTTCTTTGCCAGTGACGTGTATAGTGCTGGACGGTGTAACCAGGGTAGATTGCATGTTGTGCCTTGAGCAGAGATTGAAGCTGTGAGCCAGCACAGAGAGCATTTATGATTTAGGCCCATCAGTGTTGCCTGAATGTCTCAGCTCCGTTTCAGCAAGAAGTCTGTGGATACGAAAACCTTTAGAAAGGTGCTGCAACAGTTTTGTATCTCAGCAGAAAGTCAGGCTTTGCAGCCCGGAGTGCTCGTATCTGTTGTTTCGTTTAGTAGATGCAGAATGCGTATTTTGGCAGGATTAAATCCAATAATTGTCTTTTTGCGTGTGCGTGTTCCATTTAGCGGGTAGGGGGCTATTGCTGGGTGATTTTATTGCTGGAGGGAGTTGATTTTCTTAGTAAGACAATTTCTCCAAGAATTCAGAGCTCACTTGTGGGTGGTGTGCTTCTTTGTAAAACCCATTAGAATTCTTTTTATTCTTTATGGTGGTGACAACTTACTTTTCTTGACTCAGCTGTTGGGGTTTTATTTGTTCGTAGGGATTTGAGGAAGTGAATCCTTCAGCCTTGTATCTTGAGCCCAGCAGAAAGCAGGAGAATGCTGAACCCGTGGAGCCACACCTTCGCTCGCAGCAGGAATCTTTGAACGTAAATAGTGACATAGCAAGCTCGAAGCTGGATGAGGATGAACTGTGGGAACAGGTGAGAGTTTGGCTGCGGTGTGACTATCGTTCAGTGGAATTGGCTCCAGGGATCAGTAGATGTGTTGGCTTAGTCCTATGCAGTGTCTTGTGGAGTGGTTTTTTTTCCTTTGCTTTTATAAAAAGCAAGCAGAACCGTGACGTAACAACAATTACACGTGGACCATAAATACGTCCGTCGCTGCTTGACCTCTGATCCCTTTGCAGACGTCAGGGAGTCTGTGCTCAGTGAGTTCTCCAACCTTCCATACGCACCATCGTTTTTGAGTTAGAGGGAGAATGGACTCCAAGAACTCAGACCAGTACCAGATCCCTGAGATCAGTTTGACTTAGCAGTTTCCTAGTTTGCACCCCAGGAGCCAAAAGGTGGTGTGGTCTCCTCTAGTGTCTCTGGGGTTTGGCAAAGGATGTGTAATAACTCGGGGTGTCATTTACGTGTGGGAAAGGACCAGAAGAACTAGTGATGTCTTGTTTGCCTTAAGGGTCTTGCTCATTTTAAACTTCTCCGAAAGGAATCCATTTGCAGTCTTGGTTGTTACAGGGGTTAAAGTTGTACACGACTGGAGTTTTTTTTAAAAGTTAACTCTAAAAGCGACCGATACCCAGGTCTGGATACTGCTGTACGCCTTTGATTTCAGAGCAGGTTGAAGAGAGGAGCCCTTTGCTATTATTTAATGGATGAAAAAGAATGATGAACAGAGGGGTTAAGCAGGGAGTAAAATCCAGGTCTTGGGCGCAGTCTAGCACGGTACCGTTAGAAGCACCAGGGGTATTGTTTTACAGGTCACTCTCTCTACTTTTGTGTGATTTAAATTGTAGTTTTTTCATGACACATTTTACTACTGACGCCAAGTAACTGTCAGCTGTTGAAGTGTTCAGCAGTGGGCCGGCTCCAGGGCTGTTTTTCTGACATTCCTCTGAAACGTAAAAACGTAAGAGTTACTGTAGTGTCGGTAACTTGTAAAGCGGTCATTTTAGCCAGGTTTTATTTTAGCCAACTGTGTGTCTGGGCTAGGGAAGCTATAAGCTGCACGTGTTGGATATTGGTGGGCTTGCACTGTCAATACATCATCTGAACTGAAGGTCCCAAACATCGTCTTTATGTGGGAGAAATGAATGTGACCGAGACTCTGCAAATCTGAGTTTATTGTGATTTTTATGGTAAAATCTGGTTAAGTGCAGCAAGATCCATGTGTGTAAACGTCAGACAGAGCTGGCAATTTGGAGACTAGAGGAATGTTAAGTGCCTTCAGGTTTTCTTCTGTTTTGAAGGGTCTTAGAATCCTTTTCCAGGAACAGTAATCCTCTCTTTTCTGCTATTCTGTTTAGTTGCTCGAAACGATTCCTCTCCTCCTCGGTGCATCACCGATGTCACCATCAGTATCAACTCTAATAATTGCTCAAAGTGTTTAGAACTGGGATGAAATACGTCTGACTCTTGGTACTGCTCGGCTAGCGTTTTCTGGGAACTCCTCTTTGGCAGTGGGGAACTCCCTTTGTGTTGTCCAATCTTAGATTTGCCTTGTCAGGATTAACTCGACCCCCTCCTCTGCCCTTAAGTGCGAAATGGCTGGACACCGAGTTGTCTCAGCTGTGCTGTGTGAAGGCACTTCTCCATGGTGAAATTCCTCAGAAGGCAGCAAGCAATAACCAGAAAAGATTGCTCAGATAAAACTGTCCTTTCCAGGTGGTAAGTTTTCCTGTGGAGTACAGAAATGAAAGTGGGAGTCAGTCACTTCCCTCTCTTGAAGAGTCCTCAATACCAGTTGTCTTCTTCAAGTCGGTGGAAGACGTTTATACCTGCTCCAGGCAACCAAGAGGAATGAGCCAAGATGACCCTGATCGGACAGAAAGATTTCCCAACGAGGCCCAACGTCTTGCTCTGCATCCTGCTGTTCTACTTATGGCAGCGCCATTTATGCTGGACGACCATAACAGTACGAATAGATTTGTCGGTAAACTTTGAACACAGCAGAAAACTGAGCAGCCTGTAACTGTGCTGCGACTCTTGCAGTCGCTGTTGGGCACCTTGGGACTAGTGCTGCTGTTTTGCTAGAACAGGTGGAAACGTTGGTGTTCCTGTGGGGTGGAGATACGACGATAGTAAATAACCAGGTGCAATGCATCGGTTTGGTCTTTCGTGGGAACAAGTGCATTGAGGGTTATTTCTCTGATTTTTGCTGTCTTTTCTAGACTTCAGGCTGTTTTCGTGCAGAAGTCTGTTTCTCCATGCTAGCCCGTGTTCATTTCATACTGAATCTCTGACTGCCAGAGGTAAGGGACAAAAGCAGTTTTTTAACTTTGTAAGGTCCCTGTGTGGGTGTTCATCTTCCAAATGATGAAAGGATCCACCAACCTGTATGAGCTTTGCCCATTTTACAAGGCCAGTTGACTTGCCAAAGGCGGCGCCTGTTGTTTGTGCCTCGGAACGGATCTGTCTGCGCTCTCTGTGGAGTGGAGGCCCGGTTCTCTGGGCAGGAGCTACTCAATTCACATGTGACTTCCCCCCTCGGGGAAACGGATGGGAAATCAGATGTGAATTGAGTAGCAGCACTGGGAGGAGAGGGAGAGAGGCTCTCAGATTATACTGCGTTGGGCTCACCGAAGAGATGTGCAGTAGAAAGCCCTCTCGCCGTGACCCGGTAAGGTCTAGGCAAAAGGGACATCAGTCTAAAGTGGAGCTCTGAGAGTTGCCATTGTTGATGCCGTCTTTCTTTTCTGTGTTCCTCCTTATGCAGGGAAAGAGGAAGTGAGGAACAGACTTGCCCAGAAGTGCCGAGGTTGGCCTGTGCGGTGCCAGCGGGCTGTGTGACCAAGCGCCGTCTCTGAAACTGCTTGTCCCTCCTGTCACGCTAGCTGCCTTGTTCCCAGCTGCTCGCTTAGCCACTTGCGGTTCCTACTTGCAGTGGTTCCCCGGCCTGAGAAAGAACTTGAGAAGAGGGGAAGAAGGCTGAGCAACTGCCAAGGAAGGCTGCCTGGAGTAGCAAAAGCCACCGGTATGACCACGCTGTTATTTTCTTTGTTCAGAAATGTTTAATGTTTCAGGAAAACAGTTTGATTTGGTACTGATTTATTGCTCTTGGTTGTTGTTCTGAAGTACTGCATTAGAGTGTGACATTGTGCTATATGTCTTCTAAGTTTAGGAGAGGGAAGTGGACTACCTATCCCTCACTCCCTCAGTGCACAAGCAGTTTTGACGTTGTGTGGGGAAATGTTTTTTTGATTTTTGACTTCACGGATGCTCCACACGCTCCTTGCTCTTAGGAGAGGTGGTTGTATCCCAGCTGTGGCCTCAGTCCGTGGTGATGCTGAGAACTTGCCAAAGGAAATCTCCTTCCCCGAGAGAAGGATGCTCTGAATTGTTGATGGATCGGGATGCCACACCTACGAAGCATCGGGAATCCCGTGGTACAGATATTGAATGAGATCTATAAAGAATCCAGTAAGAGAAGGCTTGAAGCTTGACATTGGCCTTGTTTACGTAGCTCTTTGCCTGTGGCAAGAAATCCTCTTGGGCCTGAGTTTATTAATGCAGAGAAAAGTTGTGGGAAGAGATGCGCCCTGGCTGCGAATGCTGACATTCAGCTGCTTTGCTGCTGCCTGGACTGTTCTTCAGGGCTTCAGGGGCCGCTCTGCCCACCCCGAAATGTGCCAGAGGTGTGTTTTGCTGCTGAGCCCCAAGAAAGGCTCAAGGTGGGATTTAACACGAACGCTGAAACAGTTAAAAGCCCAGCATAAGAAGTTTATTGATGGTCTGAGACGATCTTTAAAGCTGTCTTTCAACCCAAACTCTTTCAGGATGTTGTGACTATTTTGTTTTGATTTCAGCATTTGGGGGTGGATTTGGATGTGTGAAAGGCTAAAAAAAAAAAAAAAAGGCAGAGAGAATCTGGGGCTTCTTAGGAGGGGAAGCTAGTGAAGGAGATGGGAGCAGAGAGGTGGGGAGCTATGGCTTGAGCAGGCAGGGGCTGTACAACCCTGTGGGGAGGTTTCTGGCTTCAGACTGGGGGCTTGTCTCACACGTTTGTCGTCCAGCGAAGGGAGCGGATGAAAGGGAGCTGAGCTTGCTCGGAGCACCGGGCGATGGGGTGTTTGTCCCAACAGCACCCTTTCTGCTGCAGCACGTGGGACCTGGGGCTGGGCTGGGGTGTCCGAAGGAGACCCCCGTGTCCTCCCCTGCTTGTCCCCACTGCTGCCGTGTCCCTGCTGGGCTCCACAGCTCGGCTCCCTGCAGCATAGAACTCTTCTTCTGTGGGGGATGAGGAGCTGCAAAGACTGCTGGGTGGGCAGCAGCCCTGTTCCCAGCTGGGGTTGCCTCCATCCCCGTGCCCTGCCTGGGATGGAGTGGGTCCTGCAGCTGCCTGGAAGTGTTGCTGGGGGCTTTTGGGGACGGCTTCCGCTGCGGCTCAGCATGGGATGTCCCGGGAAATTGGGAACGGGGAGATTCTGTCAGGGTCTGGAAGACAGGGTGCGTGGACACCAGGGGCTTCTATGTGCAGCAAGGGAGCAGCCAGCAAGTATTAAGCAGCGTCGGGACATTGCCTGTGACTTGGGAGCACCCTAACCTGCCAGTCTGGGAGGGAGGAAGCATATTCTGGGCTGTTAGCACTGCACATCACTCTTCTTGCACACTCCTGGGTACCTGTTGGAGGCGGGCGCAGGGCTCTGCTGTGCTCCCATGTACCTTTGCTGGTGCTTCGCTTGTCAGGATAGCATGTTTTCCTACAAGCTTTTGCCATTCACGTGTCTGCGAGTGCTTGAATAGTTTTCCACGCCCTTTTAATCAAGAGAAAAGGTGCATCTCAGAGCATCTCAGCTCACATTTCTCATGCCTGGCAGGTCCCTGTTTGTACATTTGTTCCTTAAGGCACTGGAACAAGAGAAAGGTGCCTCAGGGGACTGTAAAGTGACTGTGACCCCTCTGGAGATGAAACCCCCTCTGGGACCCCCAGGACCCCTCTAGGATCCCTCTTGGGTCCTGGGGGGGTCATAGAAGTATCCTGGGGTGTTCTAGAGGAGTCTTAGGGGTCCCTAGAGGAGTCCTGGAGGTCTTTCCATGGATTCTGGGGGTCACTAGAGGGGTCCTGGTTGTCCCTTGAGGGGTCCAGCTGGGATCTAGAGGGGATCTGGGGGTTCTTCGAGGGATTCGGGGGCCCTGGTGAGCCCTAGAGTGGTTCTGGGGTCCCTAAAGAAATTCTGCAGGTCCCTAGAGGGGCCCTGGGGGGGTCTTAGAAGGATCCTAGGGGATTCTAGAGGGGTCTTGGGGAATCCCTAGAGGGTTCCTGGGGGTCCTTAAAGGGGTTCTGGGGGTCCCTAGAGGGGTGCTGGTTGTCCCTGGAGTGGTCCTGTGAGGATCTCGAGGGGACTTGGGGCTTCTTAGAAGGATTTAGTGAGTCCTGGGAGTCCCTAGATTGGTCCTGGAGGGTCTAGAGAGATCCTGTGGGTCCCTAGAGGGGCCTTGGGGCCTCTTAGAGGGATTCAAGGTATCCTGCGGGGGCCTAGAGGGCTTCTGGGTGTCTGTAAAGGGGTTCTGGGGGTTCTAGAGGGATGCTCGGGGGTTCTAGAGGAGTCCTGGGGTCCCTAGAGGGGCCTTTGGGGGTTCTTCGAGGGATTCGGGGAGTTCTGGGGAGCCCTAGAGGGTTCTGCAGGGCTCTCGAGGGGTTTTGAGGAGTCTTAGAGTTATTCGGGGTGTCCTGGGGACCCCTAGAGTCGTCACGAGGATTCTAGAGGGGTCCTGTGCATCCTTAGATGGTTTCTAGGGGTCCTTAAAGGAGTTCTGGGGGTCCTCGAGGGGTCCTGGGGAGAGTGAGATGATGCAGGGAGATGGTTAAGAAAAGGTTTAATAAGAGGACACACAGGACCCCTCTAGAGCCCCCAGGACCCCTCTATGACCCCCAAAACCCCTACAGGGAAGCCGAGGACCCCTCTAGGGACCCCCTAGGCTCCCTCTAGGACCCCTTCGAGCCCCTCTAGGAACCCCTAGAATGCCTGTAGGGATCCCAGGACCCCTCTGGAGTCCCCCAGGACCCCGTTAGGACCTCCTAGAACACCCCGGGGACCCAGAACCCCTCTAGGGCTCAACAGAACCCCTTTAGGGAACTCCAGGCCGCCTCTCGAGCTCCCCTGCAACAAGGTGGGGATCAAAGGGGAAAAGAGCGCCCCCCCCAGCTCAGTGCCGCCGCCGTGTGGCCGCATCGCGGTACTGCAGGAAGGGCTGCAAGAGGGTTTTTTTTTCTTTCTAAGTTTAGGATAGAACCACCTAGAAGTTTCTAGACCCAAACAGCACATGCGCGTTACGCCTTAAAATCGCTTTATAAGGAGGTGTGGAAAGGGATTTTCCCACTGCGCATGCGACCTCCAAATCGGGCGAAGCAGCGACCGCGTGGACTGCCAGGGCCTCAGACGCTTCTTGGTATTTTTCTTTAAAAATGTTGGTGTTAGTCCCCATCTTTTATACCCTTAGCGTTATAGCATTGATTCTCGTGTTTTGCCTTTGTATACGTGTATTTTTGCCTCATGAATGTCCACAATGTAAACTATTGTGTTGTCGTGCTGACTCGTCGGAGGCATCAGAGGCGGGCCCGGAGGCACCGACGGTCAACGAATCGGAGGTTTAAAACTGTTTTATAAGATGTTGAAGCTTTGTCGAGTTGATTAGTTTTAGGATAAGATGTTACGGTTTTGTAGGCTTAAGTAGTTTTTAAGATAAGGCTTGTGGGTTTGTAAGATGTTTATATTTGTTAAGGTTGTAATATTTGTTAAGGATATTGTCAAGAAGATGCTTGTGATTGTAATATTTGCTGGACGTTTTGTTTGTTGTTGTATTGCGCATTCTTCTGGCCTTTTTCTCTCTCTGTCCTTCTGTCTTTCACACCGCCATGAAGCCAGCGATGTTGAGCCACGGGGCGGTGTAAGGGGCCGTAACCGTTGAACTGCTTTGGCTCAACATCGCTGCCAACCCCCCCACGATCTCGTAAGGGATCTTTATTGCAATGAAGAGCCGATCTCGTGAGCGCTGCCAAACTGTCCCCAACGGAAAAACCATGACATCCACCCGAAGTGCGCTTACCGAGTGGCACCTGGGCATTCCTGAAAATGGTTGGACTATTCGGGGAAACCGTGGACTGGGGCGATAAATGGGGGAGCCTCTGGCTTCTTCGTTGCTCGGTGGGCTCGGGGTGCTCGACTTCGTCATTGCTCGGCGGGCTCAGGGTGCTTGACTTCCCCATTGCTCGGCAGGCTCAGGGTGCTGGACTCCTTCATTGCTTGCTTCTTCGTTGCTGGTGGACTCGACCTCGTGTGTGTTGCTGTGTGTGCCTTCGCCGGGCTTCCTGGAGCTTGGAACATCATCATCACCCCGTGGCTGTGTCTTCATCATCACCTGCACCGAGACCGATCCAACGGGACATCGCTGGATTCGTGGTGGTGGTAATTAGCCGCATCTCTACCGTCTTCTTGCTTAGGGATTCTAACTTTTCCTTTCTTTTCCTCTCTGTCCTGTCGCTGTTGTCAGTTGTTAAAATAAAGCTCACAAGATTGTACGGCACCTGACCTCGTTTGTGCCTTAATCTTGGTCTCTTGGGATCGTTTAAGAACCCTCCCTGATATTGGATCGGGACGCATCTCCGAGTGTATTGTCTGCTCCTTAAACCTTTTCTCTCTCCTTCTCTTCCTGTATCTTTCCCACCACCGATCACACTTTCTATTACCCATGATAGACACACACAACAAGAAAAGTGCCTGCAGAACTAACCGCACAAGAAGTTTGGGATAAAATCTTTTCTTAACGATCTCCCTGCGTAATCTCACTCTGTCCTGCGTGTCCGTGAAGGGTAAGGGCTGTGATCCAGCTCCCGGGCTCTGGCGTGGATGGACTGGGCGAGGTCTAGAGCCCCCCAGGACCCCTTTAGGACTCCTCAGGACCCCTCTAGGGGCCCCGTAGGACCTCTCCACGACCTCCAGGGCCCCTCTAGCGACCCCTAGGACCCCTATAGAGCCCTCTAGGGCCCCCACGGGGTCCCCCAGAATCCCTCACGAGCCCCGAAGGACCCCTCCTGGGACAACCAGGACCCCTCTAGAGACACCCAGGATCCCTCTAAAGCCACCAGCACCCACAGGACGTCTAAACAGCCACCCAGGACCCATTTAGTGATGTCAAGGACCCCTCTAGGGGCCACCAGGACGCCTCTAGCACCTCCAGGACCCCTTTACAGACCCTCAAGATGCCTCTCGACTCTCCAGGATGACTCTAGGACTCCCCGGGACCCCCCGAATCATTCTAAGACCTCCCTAGAGCCTTATGGGACCCCGCTAGCACCATGCACCGCTAGAACCCCTAGGGGCCCCCAGGACCCCTCTAGGACCCCCAGAACTCCTTTAAGGACGCCTAGAAATCATCTAGGGACGCATAGGACCCCTCCAGAACCCCCGTGATGACTCTAGGGGTCCCCAGAACCGCCCAAATAACTCTAAGGCTCCTCGAGACCCCTCTAGAGCCCCTCGAGGGACCCCAGGACTCCTCTAGAACCCCCAGAAGCCCTCTAGGCCCCCGCAGGATACCCTGAATCCCTCTAAGAAGCCCCAGGGCCCCTCTAGGGATCCACAGGATCTCTCTAGACCCTCCAAGACCAATCTAAGGACTCCCAGGACCCCCTGAATCCTTCTAAGAAGCCCCAAGTCCCCTCGAGATCCTCACAGGACCACTCCAGGGACAACCAGCACCCCTCTAGGGACCCCCAGAACCCCTTTAAGGACCCCCAGGAACCCTCTAGGGATTCCCCAAGACCCCTCTGGAATCCCCTAGGATCCTTCTAAGACCCCCCCAGGGCCCCTCTAGGAACCTGCAGGATTTCTTTAGGGATCCCAGAACCCCTCTAGGGCCCCCCAGGGCCCCCCTCAATCCCTCTAGGAACCCCCAAATCCCCTCTAGATCCCCGCAGGACCCCTCAAGGGACAACCAAGACCCATCTAGTGACCCCCAGAACCCATGTAAAGATCCCCAGGACCCCTCTAGGGACCCCCAAGACTCCTCTAGAACACCCCGGGATACTTCTATGACCTTCCCCGGACCCTAGATGGGTCCTGGGGTGGGGGGGAGTTGTGTCTCCAGAGGGGTCCTGGCCTTCCCTATAAGGATCCTGGGGTCCCTACACGGGTTATGGGGGGTCCTAGAGAGGCCCTGGGGGAGCCTAGAGGATTCCTGGGCTTCCCTGTGGGCTTTTGGGGGTCCTGAAGGGGTCCTGGGGGGCCCCAGAGGGGTCCTGGTGTCCCTCGAGGGATTTGGGGGATCCTAGAGGGGACCTGAGGAGTTGCTAGAGGGGTTCTGGGGTCTCTAGAGGGTTCTGAGGGGTCATAGAGAGGGCTTGGGCAGCTCCAGAGGGGTCCTGGGATTCCCTATAGGGGTCTTTGCGTCCTTAGAGTGCTTCTGGGGAGACATAGAGAGGGCTTGGGCAGCTCCAGGGGAGTTCTGGGCTTCACTCTAGGTGTTTTGGGGGTTCTAGAGGGGTCCTGGAGTCCCTAGAGGGGGCCCTGTAAACCCCACCAGCACCTTGACCCCCCACGACTCTCTTCCCCCTCCAGCCCCCCAGTTCCCCCCACACCCTTAGGGCTTCGCCCTAGCCCCGCCCCCAGGCCCCGCCGCAGCCAATGGGAGGGGCCCGTCCCCGCCCCAGCCAATGGGAGGGGCCCGTCCCCGCCGCAGCCAATGGGAGGGGCCCGTCCCCGCCCCAGCCAATCGGAGCCGCGTCCGCGCGGGTCCAACCGCCGTCGGGGGCTGCGGGAGCCCCAACCGCATCGCGGAGGTTCGGGCGGCAGCGGGTCCGGGGGAGGCAGCGAGCGGCGGGTCCGGGGGAGGCGGGGAGGGGCGCGGAGAGGGGGAGAGAGGGAGGGGAGGGAAGGGGAGAGAGAGGAGAAGGGGCAGGGGAGGAGAATGGGGGGAGAGGGGGGAGGAGGAAAGGGGAGTGGCCTCACGTGCCTCCCAGGACCCATCTAGGACCCCCAGGACCCCTCTAGGGACCCCCCAGGACCTCTCCACGACCCCCAGGATCCCTCTGGAGCCCCCCAGGCCCCTTCTAGGACCCCCCCCGGCCCCGTCTCGGGACCCCCAGGACCCCTCTAGGGACCACTAGGATGCCTCTATGTCCTTCAGGACCCCTCTAGAGCCCCCCAGGACCCCGCTAGGACTCCTCAGGACCCCTCTAGGAACCCCCTGAAGGACCTCTCCACCACCTCCAGGGCCCCCCTAGGGATCCCTAGGAGCCCCCTAGAGCCTCGGGACCCGTTTAGTGATGCCAAGGACCCCTCTAGGGACCCACAGAACCCCTATAGAACCCCAAAAACCCCTGCAGGACCCCCCAGGACCCGTCTGGGGTTCCCGCCTGGGGGAATTGGGGTGGGAAAAAGGGAGAAGGAGCAGCTTGTGGAAGAGACTCTTGCAGCCCTTCCTGCAGTACCGCGATGCGGCCACACGGCGGCGGCACTGAGCTGGGGGGGGCGCTCTTTTCCCCTTTGATCCCCACCTTGTTGCAGGGGAGCTCGAGAGGCGGCCTGGAGTTCCCTAAAGGGGTTCTGGGTCCCCGGGGTGTTCTAGGAGGTCCTAACGGGGTCCTGGGGGACTCCAGAGGGGTCCTGGGGTCCCTAGAGGGTTTCTGGGGTGTCCTATGGGTGTCTTGCGGGGGTGCCTAGAGGATTCTGGAAGTTCCCTCTAGGGGTTTGGGGGTCCCAAAGGGGTCCTGGGGGTCTCCAGAGGGGTTCTGCTGTTCCTAGAGGGATTCGTGGGGTCCTAGAGGAGCTGTGGAGAGGGAAAGAAAGGGAGAGGAGGAGGGAAGAGAGGGAGAGCAGGGTGGGAGGGAGAGAGGGGAGAGGGAGAGGAGGGATGGGAGAGAGAGAGAAAGAGGGGAGAGGGAAGGGGCAGGAGAAGGGGGGCAGAGGGAGAGGCCGGGCCAGAGGAGGCCTCAGTGCTGAGGGTGCTGAGGATCAGCCCAGGGCCCTGGCAGCCAGGCTGCAGCCCAGTCCCGTTGCTGCCTGCGCTGACGCCCTCGCCTGCGTCCCACGTGCAGTTGATGCTCGAGGCGACCCTTCCGCTCGAGGCGATTCCCGAAGCGATTCTCGAGGCGATTCCGGAGGCGATTCCCAAGGCGATCCCTGCAGTGATCCCCGCGGCGCTGCTGCAGCCGCTCCCGGCGATCCCCGAGGCCCAGCAGAGCTCAGCCCCGGGCTCAGCCCCATCAGCCGCAGCTCCAGCGCGATGTGGTGCGGCGCAGCCGGTGAGCGGGGAGCGGTGGCAGAGGGGGGTGCGGGGAGCCGAGGGGCTCTGGAGGCCGGGGGCACAGAGCTCGGCAGCCTCTAACTGGTGCGTTAGACGGGGGGCAGAGCTACGAGCGAGTTGGGCTTTGGATGGCACGAGCGCTGGGAGTCCCGCTCGTCTGCGAGGGGGGATGTGGCAAAGCGCCGGCTTGGCTGCCTCGGGAGGGCTCTCCTCTGGGCTCTTGCGTAGCTGTCAGACAATATTGATGCGTGTGAGTGCAGGTAAACGAGGATCCAAAATGCAGAGGAGCCAAACGACCGCTCGGCCAGATCGCTACATTCCCAGCCGTCGCGCTCTGAGGATGGAGGTGGCCAAGTTCCTCCTGAGCCAAGAGCAGGACCCTGCCTTGGTGTCACCCACCAAGAAGGTGAGCGTGTTGCTGAGTTGCAGGGACTGCGCTGCTCCCTCCCAAACGCCCTCGCGGCCTTTCCCAGGGAAGCAAACTGTAAGTTGTGTCGCGTGGTTGCGTGAGGCTGACAGCCCCGAGCGCCGCTGCCTCCAGCTCTGCCCTTGAGGAGCCGGGGATGAGGTTGGAGCTGTAGGGCCTGGGAATGGAACGGGGACGCGGGACCCTGAGCGAAGCTGTTCTGTAGGGACGTGTCCCTGGGAAGAGCCTCTGGCCCTTGTGGGAGCCAAACACAGCTTTGCTCCGTTTTAAAGCCTCATCAGCCCAGGGGACAGAGCTCCTAGGCTGTGAGCCTGTGCCCAGGGACACTGCTGGCGGGAGCTGTTCCAGCACAATGTCTGCGTGGGGAGCCGCTCTGGAACGTGTCTGCTGGGTTCTGAAATCTCTGTAGGAAGCATTTGGTTCCTTGTGGCTGTGGCTTTGTCCGCTGGCCGTGAGACGCTGACCTGGCCGCTCTTCTGTGCTCAAATGTGAGCAGGAGAGCTTGCTGGTGTCTGAGGAAAAACCCCTTGGAGCTGTGTCACGGGTTAGCCCCAGCCCGGCTGATTTCAGCAGCTAAAACCGTGCAGTTGCGCTCCCAAATCCCTCCACTCCCTACCCCTGGAAAGGGGGAAAGGGAAATGAGAGGAAAGAGACTTGTGAGTTGGAAACTAAAACCGCAGCTTTAATTAAAATTACAATAATAATAATAATAATGGTTATTGATCTTATTAGGAGTGGTAATATATATATATACACACAAATATCTGAGATCGCGCCCTCGATGACTCAACGTCACCACAGATCCTGCAGAGCAGAATCGAGGGAATGGCTCCACAGCCAGGAGGGAGCTGAGCTCAGGAACTGGAGTCAGGAACACGCGGGTCCAGGGTCGGGGGCAAAGAGAGAGACGAGGTCCTCAGCGGCCGTCACAGAGGAGGGGGCCGACCCTCGTGGTCTTTGGGTTTCAAAGCGAGGGCGACGTAGATGGGATGGAACCCTCCGTTGGTCGCTTTGGGGTCACCTGTCCTGTTCGACCTGCCTTGACAGGCGCGCCAGAAAGCCTGGGCAGTGAGGCTGAACGGCTTCGATGTGGAAGAGGCAAAGATCCTGAGCCTCAGTGGAAAGGCTCCGAGCCCTACGGCAGGTGAGGGACAGGCTCTGGGTGAGGCGACTCGGCTGGAGAGCCCTGGGCAGGGGAACAGCGGCACAGAGGCTCCGCATTTGGAGGCATTGACCGGCTTCTGGGAGCTGCTGTGCACACCGGGCTCTCCCTAATCCTTAGGTGTCCAGCGGCTGAGGGGCTGTGTGACAGCTCCAGAGAACTGATTTACCAGAGCTGGTTCAGCAGTTCACCCCGGCAGTGCCGTTAGCGCCCTGCATTCCTCTGAGCGTGGCTCTGCTCTCAGGGCTGCATTTTCCCCGGGAGGGATTTCTCCTCGGGTGAGCAGGGCTTAGCTGGGAGGAAACGGGACCTCCGGTTAACAGAAGTGTTTCTCTGCACACAGGCTTTCAGAACAACGTCACAGCGCTCTGCGGGCACGAGGTGATGCCTGGGTGCGGCAGGAGGAAGGGCAGATACATTCCCTGCGCGCCAGAGCGGGTCCTGGATGCCCCAGACATCCGTGATGACTATTGTAAGTGGGCTGCGATGTCGCGCGCTGGGCATTGAGATCGTTGTGTAGCGCAGTGCGGTTCCTAGGCCAGCATGGTCTGAGGGACTGGAGCTCTGCCTGGGCTGTTTCGGTCTCTTCTGCCCTCGGGCTGGCATGGACCACTTCTGGGGTGAAGCCTTGTAGGAGCAGTGGTCCCGAGTGCTGGGCAGGTGGCTTGGACTGGGGCTGGGGGACACGCATACCTGGTGGAGGTGGAATAGGGTTGGACTCGGTGATCCGGTGGGTCTCTTCCAACCTGGTTATTCTATGATGAGCACCGGTGAAGGGCAGGGCTCTCCAGGGCAGCGCAGGGTGGCCTGCATTGCATTGCTCTTCCAAACGGTAGATCTGAATCTCCTGGACTGGAGCTCTCAAAACCTCCTGGCGCTGGCTCTGGACACCACTGTCTACCTGTGGCACCACGTCTCTGGGGAGATCATCAACCTCATGGAGACGGAGCACGTAGCTGATTACGTTTCGTCTGTGTCGTGGGGTAACGGAGGCAGCTGCCTGGCTGTTGGCTTGAGCAACGGTGAGGTCCAGGTGAGTGCAGGAGTCGAGCTGGAGCTGTTTAGGGGTTGCTGGAGCTGTGGGGCCTTGGGACGAAGGCTTGGCTGGCGCTAGAAGGATGCAACGCGCTCCGACTTGCCTGGTGTGGGCTGGAGATGTCCTCCGGCAGTGAGCAGCTGCGGCAGTGAGGCAGAGCTTGGGTTTGGGGTTCCTGACCCCTGGCGTTCTCCTTCCGTTCTGCGGGCAGGAGATACAAATAGTTCCCTGCTCCCAGAGTGAGCAGGCTGAATGGCAGAGCCTGCGCGCTGCGGTTTGTAGGGCAAAGCAACGGGGCTGGCGTTTCCTGGCCCTCTGGAGAACTTGTTGTTCTGCTTCCCTAGCTGTGGGACGTGGAGCGTCGGAAACGTGTCCGCACGCTGAGCAGCCACGTGTCCCGTGTCGGGTGTCTCAGCTGGAACAGCTACATCCTGTCCAGGTGAAGCAGTGGGTGGGGTTGGAAGGGCGGAGCGGAGCCGGTGCAGATCCTTGTGGATGTGCTCGGCTCACGCCAAGAGCCCGGATCTGCCGGCAGCACCGGTGTGAAACCCTGCGGCAGGTGCAGCCGTCCTGCCCCAGCGCCAGGATGGCTTTTCCCAGCACTGTGTGCAGCCTGACCCTGTGAGCCTTCTCTCTGCAGCGGGGCTCGCAGCGGCTGCATCCAGCACCACGACGTCAGAGTCGCTCAGCACCAGGTGGCCACGCTTGCTGGTCACACGCGGGAGGTGTGTGGCCTCAAGTGGTCTCCAAACGGCCGCTTCCTCGCCAGTGGTGGTGACGACCACGTGGTGAACATCTGGCCGAGCAGCCAGGGGGGCCGTGGAGGATTTGCTCCAGCGCAGAGCTTCCGTCAGCACCAGGGTGCTGTCAAGGTGAGCGCGGGGCAGCTGTGGGCTCGCGTTTGTGTGCGAGGCAGCCGTGCGGCACTGCCTGCGCGCAGGGTGCTCGTTGCACGCCTCAGGCTGACCCCTCTTCTGGCAGGCTGTGGCGTGGTGTCCGTGGCAGCCCAGCGTTCTGGCCACTGGAGGCGGAGGCGGCGACAAACGCATCCGCCTCTGGAACGTGTCTTCTGGCACCTGCCTGGGCAATATCGATGCCCGCTCCCAGGTGAGACGTGAGCGTCGGCTTGGATGTAAACAGCTTGTGGTGGGACGCCTGAGCGGAGCTGCTGGCTCCTGAGGCCCCGAGGCAGGGCCGAGGAGGGGGCCGTGCTCCTCTCGGGGTGCTGAGCATCGGCACGAGCAGCTCGTCTTCCCTGCATTGCCGCCTCCTGCCAGGTCTGTTCCATCGTGTGGTCGACCACCTACAAGGAGCTCATTTCGGGCCACGGCTCCGCAAAGAATCAGCTGGTGATCTGGAAGTATCCAGCCATGTCCAAGGTCACTGAGCTGCAAGGTAGGCAGGGCCCTTTGCCTGGGGCAGGGAGGGCTGCTGGCGGCTGAAGGAGACGTGATCCTTGGGTTGAGCGGAGCGGTGGCCCGAGCTGGAGCTCGGCTGGTGCGGGCTGCTGAGCAGAGGCGTGTGCTGCTCGAGGGAGGCCCTCCTGGGGGCTGCTGAAGGAACGCTGTTGGTGCAAATGCCCGCCTGGGCTGTGAATTCCTGCTGCTGCAGCCCGGTGCGGGGCCAGCTCTGCGAGCTGCTGGGGTTCCCGGGGCCCACGCAGTAAACGTGAGCGTGGTGGCAGAAGCAGAGGGAGCGGGGCGTGCGCCGAGCGGCCCGTCCCTGAGCGCACACCTCCTCTTCAGGTCACACGGCGAGAGTCTTGAGCATGGCTCTGAGCCCCGATGGCGAAACAGTGGCCTCGGCTGCTGCGGATGAAACGCTGCGACTCTGGCGCTGCTTTGCGGTGGATCCCATCAGGAAGAAGGAGAGAGAGAAGGCAGACATAGTCCAGAGCAGCTTCATTCGCCAGGCCATACGATGAGGGCATGGGGGTGGGGGGGGAGCGGGGAAACCTGGTTTCCCCTGTACATAGTTTCAATGGTTTCCCCTGTACATAGTTTCAATGGTTTCCCCTGTACGTAGTTTAAATGTTAATAAATGTTAATTAAGGTTTTAAAATTAACCAAGTGCTTTCCTTTGTCTTTTTTATGGAGTCTGCTGGAAGAGAAGGCCGTGGCTGATGGGAGCAAGCCCAGCGTGGATGCGGAGGACGAGTCCCGCGGTGTCCCAGCAGGACGGTCTCCAAGCCTGGGTCCCCTGCCTTCCTGCGCGCCGAGGAGGTTGCAGCGCCCTGCGCCCTGCGTGCTGCTCACAGAGACAGCCCTGGGGTGACGGCTGGGACGTCAGCGACTCGGGAGCGATCGCAGGGAAGCGTCTGCCGAACCGCCGAGCCCAGAGGCGTGTGGGAGCTGAGAGACCTCCTGGGAACGGCTGATGGTGTCGCCTGGGGATACCTCGTGACGGACTTGTGGTAAAGGCTCTCTAGAAGGCCCTTAAGGCCTCTGGGGAAGGGCTGCTCGTGTGGGGACCGGTGGGTCCTTTTCTAAGGAATTGAGTAACGTGAGCCGGGGGTGGCCAGGGCCTGCGGGCAGCGGCGACACCAGTGCTCCTGATTCAAGGAGCTGAAAACAGCTACGGGAGGAAATGCAGCTGCCTTTCTAGGGGTAAAGGTAACAGGGGAATTACCGTATCAGGACAGCTTTCAGAAGGTAAATAGATGGATGGCCTCCAAATACGCTTTGGGGTTGGTCCGTGCCCGTGGGGCAACGTGGAAAGGAAGAGGAGTGTTAACTGCACGAGGATCCCCCGTCAAGCACCGAGAAGAAATCCTGCAGTTGCGGGAAGACGTCGGGCAACGGAGAGAAGCGGCGTTAATGCATCGCAAGGCTCCTCGGGTGGGAAAGTCCCCGATGAAGGTATGTAGTGGACTGGCAGAGCGAGCAGCTCGAGGGCAGCAGGAAAAGGTATCTTGGTATTAATCCCTTCTGTGGAGAGGGATCTGAATATCCGTTGTGGGGGGATGCGAATGCGTTTGAACAATAATCCCGTCCCTCTCAAGTGCCATTTCTAGCGATGCTGATCTGGAACTGGCAAAATCAGTGAGGGCAACAGCAAACGAGAGGGGGTGGATGGTGACCCCTACAAAAGAGGCTGTAGTTTCTCCCTGGTAGTGCTAAAATTCATTGAGAAAAAGCATCAAGAAACTCACTGGGGAGCAGAGGCTGTAATCGATGATTTAAGGGGACAAGTAGTTAGCGTGAGGATGAGCAGGCTTGCTAAATCCATTGTGGGGAGGCCTGAAATCTGTTTGAAAAATAATCCCGTCCCTCTCAAGCGCCCTCCCCTAGGAGTTGCTCGCAGAGGAAATGCCCCCGGTGATCCCTGGCAGAGAGATTTCTCTGAGCTGCCCAGACAGGGCGGATCCCGGGACCTGTGGGGACCAGGAGCCACATTTTGAGGCTGGCCAGAGGCATTGCCCTGCAGCACCGTCAAAGCAAGAGAGGTGACTCAAACCTCCTTGTAGGGAATTTGACCAAGGTTTGGAATTGCCATAGGCCTGTTGTCAGCTAGAGGTCCTCGCTTTCTGGCGGGGATTGTACAAGAGCTGAGCCGAGTCCGAGGAATAAAATGGGCCCTGCACCCGCCCTGGAGCCCCCAGAGTAGTGGGAAGGTGGAAAGGGTGAATCAAACTCTGCAGAGGGAAAAGGGTAAAATTTGTGAGGAGACTTCTTTGTGGTGGCCTCGAGCTCTTGTACTGGCTGTGCTAAGAACAAGGCTACAGCCGAGAGCTGAGACAAAGAGCAGTCTGTATGAATCAGTGTTTGGGAGGCCTTATCAAATGACCCTTTTTCCTCGAGACGTGCTGCTGGAAGGAGAAACAGAGCTAAAATCTTCTCTGCTGTTGTCGGGTAAAAGAGTGAATGACCTGGGGCGGTGCGTAACGTGTCCTGAGCCTCTCGCTTTAGATTCTCCAGGACGCCCCTTCCAGCCTGGAGACTCCGTCGACATCAAGCCGTGGGAGAGCGGAAGTTCCAGAAAGCTGGAAGGGACCCTTTCAGGTGCTGAAAACAACACGCAGCTCCAGGTCGAAGGAATCAACAGGTGGATCCGTTCCATGCGAGTCGAGTCAGCGCCGAGTTGGGAGTGGAGAACCGTCCTTGAGCCCGGGAAGCCTCTCCAGAGAAAACTGCAGAGAAGAACCAGGGACTGACATTTGAAAAGCAAGGAGGTGGGTTTTCGCCCGTGTCTGCGTTTGGTGTATGGATGCAGGCGACTTTCAGAGGTTGTTTCCACAGAGGGTTAAAGGCCAGAACGGGAGGGAACTTTTAGCCAGAGGGGTGGTAAGTAAGTCCTCCTTCTGCATGGGGTCAGGAAATCGGGTAGGAGAAATGTACAGCTCTTGGATAACAGGAGTTCCCACTCCCCTCAGCTCACTTACAAACTCTGCTTTTCTGGGGCTCCTAGAGTGTGCTCTGACAGGCTTCGCCCTGCCGAGGGTCCTTGGCGCAACATTCCTTTGCGCAGACGCCTAAAGCTCCTTCAGCACCGGGCAACTGCTGTTGCTTCCAGGGATGTAGGAAGCTTCTCTGTAGGAATGGAAAATCCCTGTGCCTCTGTTGTGGGTTACCTTAGGGAGTGAAAAATTAACTCCTGGGATTTATCCTCCTTTCTCCCCGCAGAGGGAGCAGTGGCTGTGGCAGAGGTGTTCTGTGCTGGCCAGAAGGAATCGGTTGGTGGCAGTGATCAGCCAGTGACAGGTTGTTTAACTGATGAGGGAATATTTGAACGGCTCTTTTTTTCTTCCCTTAGTAATAATTTTCTGTTAGGTCTTCCCAGAGCGAGTGCTGTAATTGGATTCAAGTGTACGGTCTTCTCCTTCCAGAGATCAAAGGCGCTCCTGTCCCCTCTCTGGATTTAGAAGACCTGAGAAACCTCTTTGGATCAGAGGTATCTGGAGACAGCATGTGGTGTTCTGTGTTGAACCAGACTGAATGAAGATCTGCTTCAAAGCTTGTCCTGAAGGAAGCAGCTATGGGTTGTTTGTGTCAATTCTGACCTCAGCCCCCAAGAAACGCCATGGGATGAGAAGCTCTGGTGATGGATGCGCCTGCAGCCCAGAAGCCAACGGTGTCCTGGGCTGCGTCCAAAGCAGTGGGACCGGCGAGGGAGGGGATTCCAGCCCTCTGCTCCGCTCTGGTGAGACCCCACCTGGAGCCCTGTGTTCAGCTCTGGAATCCCCAACATGCCACTGACACAGACCTGTTAGAGCGAGTCCAGATGATGGATCTGAAAAATCATAGAGAATTCCCCCCCAGTCTGGATCTGTGCTTATGGCTTCTGGAGGTCCATGGTGCATCATTGCCTTACACAGATGCCTAGAGCTTCCTTGGACGCAGGGCAACTGCTGTTGCCGAAAGGGATGTAGGAAGCTTCTCTGTTTGCAAGAACTGAAAATCCTTGTGCTTCTGATGCTGGTGACCTTAGCGAGTGGAAAATGAACTGCTGGGATTTACTCTCTTTTGTCCCCACAGAGGGAGCAGTGGCTGTGGCAGAGATGTTCTGTGCAGTGGGACCGGCGAGGGAGGTGACTGCGGCCCTCTGCTCCGCTCCGGTGAGACCCCACCTGGAGCCCTGTGTTCAGCTCTGGAATCCCCAACATGCCAGTGACACAGACCTGTTAGAGCGAGTCTGGACGAGGGCTACAAAGATGATGCGAGGGCTGGAGCAGCTCTGCTGTGAGGACAGGCTGAGAGAGTCGGGGTTGTTCAGCCTGGAGGAGAGAAGGCTCTGGGGAGACCCTAGAGCAGCTTCCAGAACTGAAAGGGGCTCTGGGAAAGCTGGGGAGGGACTCTTTACAGGGGCGTGGAGTGACAGTACAAGGGGGGATGGCTGTAAATTGGAGGGGGGACGATTTCGATTAGGCAGTAGGAAGAAATTCTTGGTGCTTTGGGTGGTGAGGCCCTGGCCCCGGTTGCCCAGGGAAGTGGTGGGTGTCCCATCCCTGGAGGTGTTCAAGGCCAGGTTGGAAGGGGTTTCGAGCCACGTGATCCAGTGGGAGGTGTCCCTGCCCTCGGCAGGGCGTGGAACTGGATTGTTCTGTGTCGGTGACTTACTGAGTGGAAAATTAACTGCTGGGATTCATCCTCTTTTGTCCCCACAGAGGGAGCAGTGGCTGTGGCAGAGATGTTCTGTGCAGTGGGACCGGCGAGGGAGGTGACTGCGGCCCTCTGCTCCGCTCTGGTGAGACCCCACCTGGAGCCCTGTGTTCAGCTCTGGAATCCCCAACGTGCCACTGACACAGACCTGTTAGAGCGACTCAGTCTGCTCTCCCAGGCCGAGAGGGAGGCAATATTTGAGGGCACCTCATTTCCCGCCTGTGCCGGCAGGGCTCTCTCCGCCTGGGCACATCCGAGGGATTTGTCCAGTGTGTTTGGCAGAGGCCGAGCAGGGAGGCTGTTACCTTGACTCCGGCTCAGGGCAGAAAGAATTGCTGAGCGTGGTCTGGTTTTGAGAGAAAGTAATTTTGTCTGATTTTGAGATGTGGGACAGGCTCAATATCCAGGAGGTCACTGTAACTGACTTTGTCTCCCTTGTAAGTGAGCGTTCCCTGTTGCACTCCAGAAGATCTATTTAGGGTCACTGATTTCAGGCTAGGAAAGAAATAACGTTCCAAGTGCCTTCACTGTGAGAGGCTACAGACCTTTTGTGTTTCCAGCCCAGGGCTCTCCTGCTGTCTCCAGGAGTTGTGTGAACACTGCTGACCCAGTGGTCTTGCCCGGAGGGTGTGACAGTGGTTCCTTAGGCTGCACGTTTGTTGTGGGTGAAAGCATTCCCTAGTGTCCTTTCCCAGCTGGATCCACAGCGTGGGTCAGTGTGGAGAAGGAGAAAGAATGGCAATTAAAACTTCTTCCCTTAGTCCTTCCGTGCGTCCTGTCTCTTTGACATCAAAGCGGGAGGGGAGATGAACTTTCTTATGGATGTGATACCTTGGGCATGTTTTAACTCCATGGAATTTTTAATGGATTTGCTTTGTTGTTTAGTTTTCCTTTCAGAAACGTGTTTCCAAGGAAGTCTCTCAGGAGTCAAGGCTTGGCCAGTTCCAGGGATCGAGACAAAGCAAACATTAAAGAACAGCAGTGCCCGAGTACATTCTTGGTGTCCTTTCCTAGTAGCATTGCACTCCTCGTCCCCTGCTGTTACTCCTTACCTCCTCCCCCTACAGCTCCGTGGGGTCTCAGCATCTCCGCTGCTCTTCACACACACAGAATCACACACAGAATCACCAGGTTTTATAACCAGCTGGGGAAGGGGCTGGAGAAGAGGTCTTAGGAGGAGCAGCTGAGAGAGCTGGGGTTGTTTAGCCTGGAGAAGAGGAGGCTGAGGGGAGACCTCATTGCTCTCTCCAACTACCTGAAAGGAGGTTGTAGAGAGGAGGGTGCTGGCCTCTTCTCCCAAGTGACGGGGGACAGGACGAGAGGGAATGGCCTCAAGCTCCGCCAGGGGAGATTTAGGCTGGACATTAGGAAAAAATTCTTCACAGAAAGGGTCATTGGGTGACGGAAGAAAATATGGGACAACACGCAGTGATCAATATGATCCAAGTGAAGCCATTTAATCGAAGTTCCCAACACATTTTATACCCTACTTGCTGAAGCAAGCCATTGTTTTACAAGCTGATTTGACAATTCTCCATTTGCAACAAGTAATCATTAGTTACAATACATTATTATGTTTTCCCATGAGAAATAGCTATGTGAGCATTTCAGTCTACAAATTGATAGACTACAAAGTAACAAGTCAAGGACTACCGAGGAAAGCTTCCCCTGAGAAATGAGAGGCGTCTAGGGTAGAACGACTCTCTATTGTTGCAAAGAGAAACCTTGAAGAGAGTGTGTCATTTACAGCAGCTGCTGCTTCTGCAAAGTTAGCTTTAATTCCGGTGCAAAAGCTGTGAGGCCTTATGCTAAGGTGCCTTTGTTTCATTTAGCATAAGCTGCTCAGTGCTTGGGGTGCTCATTAAATGTCCTCTGGTTCGTAACCATCCATCAATTGGGCACTGGAACAGGCTGCCCAGGGAGGGGGTTGAGTCACCTTCCCTGGAGGTGTTTAAGGCACGGGTGGATGAGGTGCTAAGGGACATGGTTTAGTGTTTGATAGGAATGGTTGGACTCGATGATCCAGTGGGTCTCTTCCAACCTGGTTATTCTATAATTCTATGATTCTATGACTGGTACGTGAGGATGCCCCTGGAGCTCAGATGCTCGTGTGAGCAGAGAGACGCGAAGGGGGGGATTTTTTCCACTTCCCAGCCACTTGTGAGGGGCCTGGTTTGTGCGGTGCCCTTGCTGTGAAAAAGCCGGCAAGCACTCGCAGAGAGAGTATTATGGGAGCTCCGAGTGTTGAGGAGGCGACTCCAGGGAGCCGAGGGGTTGGTTAAATACAACGTGAGCCGGATTCCCCCTTGTCAGCTCGGTGGGAGCTGGTTCAATGGATCGCTTCTCACGCTTCGGATGCCCCTCAGCTGAGCTCTTGTCCTGCCGCACCCCCAGCGGAAGCGGGAGCAGCACAGCCTCCCTTCCCTCTAGAGAGCTGATGGACCTTGCAGGGAAGTGCCAGGCCATGAAGGCTGCCCCTTCCTCCTCTTCCCTTTCCTCTCAGCTCAGAACTAGGGACAAAATCCTTGGTTACCTGTGTGCGTTTGTGTGTGAGTGAAATCTCACGCCCGGGGCTGCACACGGGACCCAGCTTGTTCCCCTGTCCCAGGAGAACCTGCCTGTACACTGAGCCCCTTCCTGTTTCCAGGCTCACCCTGCGCCGTCCTCCTGCCTGTTTGGTTTGAGGACGGGGACGTTTATGTCTGTCCTTGCTGCGGAGGTGATGGATTGAAAGACCAGGCTCTAGGGTGTCAAGGTGCATCTGGCCCTGTGAAGGGGAAGGGATGACACCCATGTTCCCTCAGCCACTGCTCCTTACGCTCTATATTTTTCCCTTTCCAAAAAACCAGAGGCTTCTGGAACCATGCGCAACCCGCTTCACGTCACACGCCTGGGCTGCCTTCCCTCCTGCGTCCAGACCAGGACCCGCTGGTGGCTGCCAGTAGCCCAGCTCCACTCCGAGTGACCAGAGGCGGCGTGGGCCCCGTTTCTGGGACAGCTCTCAGGAATTGCCTCTCCTGCTCTGGACAACAGGGGAGGGTTTCGCATGCAAAACTGCAAAGGAACATACGTGGGCTTTAATTAAGAGGCTGCTTCTGTGATGGGAAAAGGCATTAGAAGCCACTGGCCCTAAGAGGGAGCAAAGCCGTCCCGTCTCCTGTGTAGCTGTGCCTGCTTGGAGGGCACCAGCATGTGAGCTTCGGTTCCATACGAGGAAGGGGAGTGACGCAGCTGGAGGGATCTCAGTAACCACCTTACCAGGCCCTCTGGCTTTGCCAGGAAGGAGACGCCCACGTCGGAAAACGATGGCTCTCTCATACTCCCGCACTACCTGCAGGGGAAACAAAAGCTGGATGCGCTGCAAAGGGAGGGTTTCAGCAGGTGTGAGCTGCCGGAGTTACCTGTCCCTGTGTCCCTTTACCCCCGCAGAGGACCTGACACAGAACTGCTGGCTGGCCTTGTGTGTGAGCAGAGAAGGAGCAGCCACGAGACACCCAGGATTTGGGAGAGCAGCCCATGTTAGAGGGGCCTGGGCTTTCCCAGGATGAGGCCAGCGTTCTGCTTCCTCAGAGCCTGGCCAAACTCAAACATCCTGAGCTAAAATTTTGCGTGCTTGTTGTTTGCCTCCGAGGGAACCGTGTGTGCATGTGCTCACCCCTGTGAGATCCGAGGGATGACACTGACACCCTTGTTGAGAGCAAGATTCACGTGAAATTTCCCCAGAAGTGGGAACCAAAATATGCCTACTCGTAGCCACGCTAGAAATGTGAGAAAAGGGGGAAAAGAGGGCAAATCCATCGGTACCTGAGAGACCAAACTCTCTTAACATTTTACATTCAAAACCTATTTACCTGCTGCTGCAGTGCCACTCTCTCTGGGCTGGGTGTGCTGAAGGCGATGTTTGAAAGTGAACAGACCTGCAAGCTGTTCAGCAAAAGAGAAACCTAAGCCCTTGCCTGCTGATAATTCAGCAGGAGTATTTGAGAGGTAGCGGAAGATCCCTGTGCAGCCCTTTGTTGCAGCAATGTGCGAGGAAGGAAAGTCAAAATTAACGATGGGTTGAAGAAGTGTAAATAGAACCTTAGACCCAGAAAAAGCTTTATGCTCACGTCCAAAACGTGCCGAACCAGTGAGTTACGTCCACATCAGACACCGACTACTAAGCCTGGGGAGGCCCCATGACCATTCTCACCTTCATGCAGAACCAGACAGAAACGGGGAAGGTCATTATGATGAACAGGAAAGACAAGATGGTCAGAAGCCACTCACAGATGCCCAGACCTGGAGACTTTACTCCTAGGGAGAAATACAAAAGGACCGTGTTAGCAGAGGCCAGCTCCCAAAATACCGACAGCCTGACAAGCGCCCGGGCCCGTCAGCTTCAGTGTTGGCCTTTGCCTAAACCCGGCGCGTGTGAACCATTTGCTCTCCCTGGAGCTGGCTCAGGTGAGCAGGAGCTGCCAGGATGCACCGACAGGTTTCGTCCCCGCTTTACTGCCAGAAATGGAGCCGTGCTTCCCCGTGGGGCCTCGACTAGAGAGCAGCCTTCAGGCTGAAGACCTGCAGGCACCAAGCGGTGTCCAAGGGTTTGGAAGGAGCAATTTGTTGGCTGACCTGGGAGCCCAGAAGTCCGTCGGGAGAGGTGAGCTAAGGGCAAAGAGAAAGATGGCGAATAGGAAGTTGATTTCAACGTGCACAGCCTGAAGCGCCCTTCCCTGTCAGAGGATCTCAGGCCCTTTGGAACAGGAGTTCAGTCGCATCCCAGCTCCCTGATGCGGTGGGACCGAGCCGCTGGTGCTACTGAAATCTCCCTGCGCCCTCCAGCGGTCACACCGAGGCGTGGGGGCTGACTGGGGTGCTCGGGTCAAAATGACCTTCCCCATCTCCCCAAAGCCAGGACGGGGCGTCTTGACCTGGCTGACCTTTGTTGTGAGGGAAAACCTGCAGGTGTGGCCTGGAAATAGATTCCTTCTGGGGTACCTAGACCCAGAGGGCGGACCAGCAGTGAAGTTAGCGTCCCTGCACGTCTCCCACTTAGATCTTCTCGAGCTCTTCCCTTCTTGCCCCTTTGCCTTTGGAGCTCTCTGCAGAGCCAGCAGGTCTGGAGGGAGGTTCACATGCCAAGAACCTGCGTGATCACTCTAGCTCTACAGCACCAGGAGGCTGTGAGGCTGGCTGGGGTCTCCCGTGTCTCACCCCAAGGAAAACTGTGTCTGTGCCAGGCGGGTGCGATGGCACTCACCGTGCGGAGTTATTCTGTGGCCGTACAGGGTCAAAGAGCCCACAGCTTTCCAGCCCTTCCCCTTCCATAATCCATACCTCCCTCTCGCTGCTCACTGTCCAGCAATGCCATTGCCTCCGTTTCATTCTTTGAGGATTTACACTATTCTTTGCCTAAAACTAGTATATATACCCACTACTTTTGTAAAGCGTGAGGCCTTTTTCTAGAAGGGCATCCAACTCAGCGCCGAATTGTAAACCAAAAATGTTATTGCCTTTGCCTCAAAGACTTGATCCTTTTCAAGGTTTTACCAGTGAATGAGCGTTTCCCACTTGGGACACAGGGGGGACTCCCCATGCCTGGGATTAGGGATGCAGGGAGCTGTGTGAGGGGCAAGGGGGCACGTGGAGCCCAGCGGGGAAGCACAGCTGGTGCTTTTTGGCCCTCGGGCTCTGCCTTTCCCCCCTCAGAAGGGGGGCTCAGGTGCCACTGACCCGCAGGGGCTGCTCCAACAGGGGAAAATTCCCGCCTCCTCCTCCCCCACCCCGCCATTTTCCCGCCAGGAGGCGGCGGCTCCGCCCTCGCGGAGGAGGAGGAGAAGGAGGGAATTAGGGGCCCAGGGAGCTCTGTGGTGAGTAGGGGAGCGCTTGGGGGTACAGGGAAGGTTCTTCATGGTCTGTGAGGGGCGAGGGTGCATCCGCCTTCCTGGAATTAAGGATGCATGGAGTTCTGTGGGGGGCAAGGGAGCACGTAGGACAGAGCAAGGAGACCCCACGCCTGGGATTAAGGGCAGGGGGGTCTCTCTGGGGGGCAGAGAATCCCCATGCCCGGGTTTAGGGGTGCAGGGAGCTCTGTGAGGGGCAAGGGAGCGCTTGGGGCTGGAATTAGGGATGCAGGGAGCTGTGTGAGGGGTACAGGGGGGACTCCCCATGCCTGGGATTAGGGATGCAGGGAGCTGTGTGAGGGGTACAGGGGGGACTCCCCATGCCTGGGATTAGGGATGCAGGGAGCTCTGCGAGGGGCAAGGGGGCACGTAGGACAGAGCAAGGAGACCCCCCGCCTGGAAGAAGGAGGTGAGGTCGCTGCTTATTACCGATAAAGAGGGTTTAACCCCAGCACAGCTGGAGAGGGGAGTACATGGCCATGATGGGCAAACCTCTCCCTCTACGTGACCTGGGCTTCCAATCCACCTTGGAGCTGGTGGCAAAAATGCCTGACGTTGTCAGAATCTGTCCTCAGGAGAAAGGCACGTTTATCCTCAAAGGTGAGGTTTTATTTCCGTAAAAGTGGAGGAGTTGTTTGGAACCTCGTACTGGTATGAAGCGATGCTCTAAAACCAGGAGGTGCAGAATGAATTGCCAGAGCTGTAGGTCATGTATCTCTGTCACTCTTTTTCTCATATAGCTCTGTTTAATTTTTTTGCCGTTGATGTTTTTTGCTGTGTCTTAATCTGCCTTTTTGTACCTTTCTCCTCCTTCCTCCTGGAAAATAACAGAGGCTTCCAGTTCTTTTTGTACATTTTGCACTCTGCTCTTGGTTTAGAAACTGCAGTAACGTTTCTATAGGAAGTTCAGTCTGTATCAAAGAACTTTTATCATTTTCCCAACAAAACTTGCAGCAGATGAGTTTCCTTTTGTGATCCTGTATCCAAGAATTGGACCCGCCTTTCTGCTTGGATCTGGATTTCTAGGGATGAGGGTGCAGGTTGGTTCTTGGCTGTTTCATCTGGTTCATTTCAGTTCACAAAGGGAGAGTAAAAGTTACCCTGTTGGAAATGCGATCTAGCGTGATTGGTTTTGAAAGACACGCCTGCTTCTGAAGAGGGTGGGGAGAATAGGAAAGAGGAGGACCTTTGCTTGTATAAAGCTTTCAGTAGTTTGCTGTCTTGGTAATCTCATAATTTCTTTCTTTCTTTCTTTGGTAGCCATTGCAGATGAGACCACCAAAGGTATTGCAAAACTGGTTGCCAGGCAGGAGGAAAGTGTTAAGTCACGAAAGAATGATGCTGTGAAGGCACGTGCTGCTTTTCCCTCTAGGAACACAAAGTGTCTCCCTCGCAGCCAGCGACTGGGAAGGCTGAGCTGCAGGATCTGCTGAGTTCCTCACCACTTCTGCTCAGGAACTTTGAGAGGGCCTATCGCAGACGCTTTGGCCGGCCGTTCCAGTATAGGCGATACGGATTTGTCTCTGTATTTCAAGTCCTTGAAAGTGTGTCCGATATCATTGTTGTTGAGCAGACAAAAGCAGGTTCCTTGCTGACCCTGAGGAAGTAGCTGGAAGGTGAGACAGCGAAGGAAGAGGTGCCGCACGGTGGGGCGCACAAAGAGGTGCCAGAAGGTGAGGGAGGGTATTATTTAACTGGAAGTATGTAGCTGCCAAGCAGCTGTGTTTCAAGTGATGTTGCTGCCTTTCCAGTAGCTGTCGTAGTCCTGGTTTCCCTAGGCTTTAGCGCAGAAGGGCTGCGAGGTACTGTAGAAGCAGCTGTTACAAGGGTGTTGTTGTGGTAGCAGAGAGCTTAACTGGAAGTTTTCTACGGTTTGCCACTGTTTTTCAGTGCGAGGTGAAAGAAGGGATGTTAAGGCCCTTTCTGAATGCGTGTATAGGACTGGAATTTCTAGTAATTCCAGGCAACAGGTAATAAAACTAGAAGGATCTCTGGCACGTCGGCTCCGCAGGCTGGTAAAGCCTTCCAGATGCGCTTTTTGAGGCTGAAGCACTAATCTGAAAGGCATAGCTATACTGCTTCTCTGAAGAAGAGCCTGTAGATATCCTCAGCGTTCCCCTAACAACTATGAGAGAAAGCAGAGGATTGCATAAGGTTCCTGCCAAATGCCTGACTTTTCTTAGCATCATTCTAGGAATTTATTTAGCCCTTGTCATGCTTGCAAGAGCAAGTGTGTTTTATTTTGCTTGAATTTATTAGTACGGCGAAGGATGCCTCTCAAGCAAATCCCCGTGACTGTGGGTGCTACAAGAGATGAGGAAAATGGCACTAGTACTTGTACGCTTTCATGGCCAGGTGTATTCTCCTTCTGCTTAATATGTAAATAAAGAATAACAACTAAACTCTCTTTACAGCTGCACCTGCAATTGAGATGCCTCCTTTGGAACCCATCCGTGATGCCAAGTGGTTTCACCTGCCGGCAGAAGAGAAGTCAGAGCCGGTGGAAGGACAAGCACTAGATATGAGTGATGTCCTCAAACAAGTAAGTGGCAGGATGAGTGATCTGTAGCTTTGTCATGTCTTCGTCCAGGGGGTGATAATTTTTTTCACTGCTTTTGTTTTTGCTTGGTTTGTATTGTTGATGCACTGTTGCTTCCAAAAAAAAATTGTACCTAGTTTAGATGAGGCTGGAGGTGACCAGAGTCATACTGACCTGATATATAACTCTATGTGCCCTCCAGCCTAGGTCTTTTTCTTGTCTCTTTCTGGTCTTGAGATCTCTGTTGGAGATCGTCCAAAGCCAGTAAAGCATAATCTTGTTCCCCAATAAGAGTGGAGACAATTCTTTTTGTGTTCTTAATAGCCTTCTTCTGAGAGTAGCTGTGTGGCATTTCCCCTGCTGCAGTAGCATGGGTTTAAGTGTCTAGCAGCTACGTGGCAGAGCTGAGGAATGGTCCTTGGAGACCTCAGTGCTGTCGTTGCCACTCTGCTCTTTGGTTGGACTCGAAAGTTTTGTTGCTGTTGTTGTGGTTTAGCAATGTATTTTTAGAAAGGGATGGAGAAGTACAGAGGCTCTGACCTGCCAGACCTGCTTGGGAGAATTTCTTTGTGCCCCCTCTATTTTTTTTTCCTCTTTTGAGCATCTTTAGGCCTTTGTTTTCTCAGGAAAGTTCTCCTGCTGCGAATTATTTCCTCTGCCAAGCTCATCTGGTGGTTCTACACAACTGTACAGTTGGAGTACCTAGACAGGGAAAGGGTTGCAGGGATTCTTTCTGAATTTGGTGTGCTGTTCACTTAATGAACTTGAAAGCTTAGGGCTACGAGTCGGACTTTCTGCGGTGTTTCAAGAAACATACCCTTTAGAAAACTTTGGCAGGCTCTTCTGATAAGACCTTGTCGTCTGGTGGGATGAAGTCCGTGGGGAATTTCCCTAGATCAAACAAAGTCTGCTTGTGGGAAGGGTAGAAAAGGGAGAGAGATGGTCCACGTAGCCCCATTTTTTTCTTGTTATGTGTCGCAAAGGGAATCTGTTTAAAGATTCTAGCAGGGCGAGTCTTGGAACGTGTTTGTACAACTCGTGTTTGCCATGAAGCACCAGTTTTGCTGGTTTGTTTTAAAAGTGCCCTAGAGAGGAGGAAAGTGAGCTGGAATGTGTTTGGGTAGGCAGTGAACCAAGATTTCAAGATGCTGCAAAGTCGAGGGGAAAGATGCGACCTGATTCCTGGCCTGCTGTAAGGTATGGAAGTATCTGGTGATGAGACGCCAATAGCGGAAGCGTTGTAAGGGACAAATGAGGGACAAGGGCCGAGTCAATCTGCTCGGCCCCGAGAAGGGTCAAATATATAGAGCTGCTGCTCTTGGCAGCTTTTTCTTGCCGTGCCGAGCAGAAGGAAAGTTGTCATCCACACCACTCTTGGCAGCTGCCGCTCTGGCTTAAGGCAAGGAGTTAGCCAGTCTTACGAGCCGTGCCTCTTCTAGGGCTAGTTTTACAGTGTGTTCGGTTGTTTACCTTTTTCTTATAATTTTCTTGCTATTTTGTGAAGGTGTTTTTTAAGCAGACATTTCTACGTCTTTCAAAGAAGTGTCTGTTGTCTCTGCCAACGTGTGAACTACGTGATAAACATCACGTGTGCCCGTAACAGTCTGACACGAGGAGCTTTCATGGAGCAAACCTGTCCCTTGGCAATATCACTGTTGACTGGCACTTCTGGGAGGAAATCCATGAAATGTAAGGGGATTTTAGAGGTGCTGCTGCTGCTCAGGCAAGAATTCCCTCAGGTACTCTTTAACTCAAAAATGTTAACTGCCTGGTTAACTCAATGTTTTAGTCAAAGTTTTTAACAAAAAGAATTCAAGGGTGTTCTTCCTCGCTCAGTCTGCAGGAGAGACTCTAATCTGCTTTTTTAAAAAACGGTTCGAAGGGCTAGTATTGTCTCTCGGTTGACTGTAGCCGTGTAAGCAGTGGGGTGTGCTGGAAGACAAATTTCCTGTAAGTTGTCTGGTGTGTGATGCAGTGGTAACTCGTAGCATATTCACAATGAGTAAAACTGGAATAGTTTTGACTTCTGGACGCTGGAGGAGTGCTGTTTGTTGGCACAAACCGAATCTCTGGAGGCAGTGAAAGTAGCTGATGTCTGATTAAGGTTTCCATGCACGCTGGTTCAAGTGGAATAAAGTTTACAGCAGCTAAAGAATGATGCAAAATTGCAAGCTGTGCCAAGAACTGATGTACAAATTTGCCTAGAATGAGAAAAGAATAGGATTTGTAGCGTTTGTATGTTTTTATCTTTTGGGAAATAGCTCTGGTGCGTGTGAGATGCATTTGTGCCTTCTGTGTCTTGAATTGTTTTCAGATAGTTTTTCTACTTCAGTCATGTGCTCTTTCATGGGGACAGAAGATAGAAACAGCATCTTTGGGGTAAAATCCAACAAGCGGGTGGGTTTTTTTGGTGTGAGTTTTTGATTTTTTTTTTTTCTCTTTATCAGTAGCCATTCAATATCTTTGTCTAAATACATAACGTGTCATCGGTTCCTCTTCTTTATTCCTTGAAGGAATATGAGGAAGGTATTTTTGTTGCACCCCTCTTTACACTGGAGGGAGAAAAGAGAGAAGGAAGGTGGAGGGTGTGAAAATAGGTGTTAGGATCCCAGGGACAGTTTTAATCCGAGTTTGCGCTATTTGTTGGGATTCTCTGATCTTCAGTAATTCATGGGTTCCCAGGAAAGCAGAACTACTTTTTTACCTTAATGCAGAGGCCAGTTATGTGTGTTCAGGGCGTAGCAAGACTTCTGAGCGCTACTTTCCTCTTGTCCCTTTGTAGTGTCAAGATTTAGATTTGAAGCTGTCAATCTTCAATCTGGCAACGACTCCAGAAATTCCCCCTGATGCTGTTCAGGACAGAAGCCTTTGCAGTTTCCCACCATTGGAGCGCTTGTGTTTGGTGGGAGTCTTTGTGGAATGTATAATCTCTCCTAGCCGGTTCTACATCCAAGCGTGCCACGCAGAAACATCCGATAAACTCCAGGATATGATGTTTGAGATGAGTTGAGGACGTGCTATGCTGATTCTGTGCTATTACCTGGGTATTTGCACTGAGGGAACAGGGCACCCGGCTGTTTGTTACCGTCACTACAGGCTTGACTTCTGGATGTGGAGATGCCAGTGCCGTACTAAATCACATAATCATAATGCTTCCGCATTCCTTTTATCTAGCAAGCAGTAAGTATCGCTAATAGTTTGGCTGTGTCCTAGACGGCCTTAAACTTTAAAAGCCTGGAAAAGTTGTGGAAAGGAACTTGAGGGTTCTGTATTGTTGACATTGCTATTGCTGATGTGCTTGGTTAAGGCTTTTACTTCCATCTCCAGCACTTACCAAAAGCAGCAGGTAATAAGCGTTAGTCATATCTATATTTGAAAGCAAAACCCCATCAGTGGGTTTGTCTGTCAGGTACGTTGTGCGTTTGGGACTCTTCCACTACGCTGCAGTTGCTGTTAGTCGTGTGCCAAAGTAAATACTGGATGTCCGTGGGGCAACCGTGTGATCGCAGGCTGCAGACAGGTACTGTGTGTGTAAGCCAGGACTCCGGAACCTGGCTCGTAAGAAGCCCTGTGCCAAGTCAGGGTAATGTTAAAAGTGAACGACTAGAATGGCTGTATTTAGTCGCTGATTAGCGCCCATTAGTTAACTTTTTGTTGGACCCCAAGAATACCATTTAAATGTTAAAAGTTTAGGTTTGTGTATTTATTGTCACTTGGTTTAAGTAGAACAGAAACATAAACTATCTATTAGAACAACTCCTGAAAATCCGTCTCGTGGAGCCTTTGAGAAATGAGGATTCTTCTGAACCCTGAAGTGTATTTCTGTTTATCCATCTCCTGCGCCCTACCAAGCACAGTTTTTCATTGTGATCTCTGGCAGACACTGTTACTTGAGTAAACTTGTTTCTGATCGTTCTGTCATGCCTGAGTCTTCAGTACGTCCTGGACAGCTTTGCTGTGTAACGGTCTCAAAATGGTGGTACCGCGTTATCATCCACCGCGTGATCAATGACCAAGAAGCAGAGGTGTTCTACGCAGATTACGGAAACCTGGGAATCGTCCGAAGGTTTGCCTGGAAATGGTTCTCAGGATTAGCTGTTCCATCGCCTTCCCAGGGATGAGGGTGAGGCTGCTGGGCCTGTCACTCTCCAGGAAGACGTCCCACCACGCGGGTTTCCTAGAAAGTGTCTATTTGGATTTTTTTTTCCCGTAGCAGTGCCTTGCAGGTACTTCCTTGCTTACATGTTAATGTGTGAGGTGACGTTAAGAACAAGATCTGCGGTGCAGATCACTCCAAGCCCTTTGCTTATCATCGCTGTGGGCTAAACCCTTTCCTCTTCCTTTATTCACTCTTGCCCCTTTCTGTCCCTTTCGAGCAAGCTCCCTAATCCTCTTCCCTGAGTTTTGTGAATGGAGGTAAACATCTCTTGAACAGACATCCTCCCAGTTGGGAGCATTTGTGGTGTCAGAGGTACTCGTTCTCCTCTGTAATTCAGTACCTTCCCCATATTTGCTTCTGCCCTCTCATTTGCCTCTATTCATGCCTGGCCATAGGCATTCTGTGTTTCAAAAGTGATTTTTCTCTGTCCATAACTTTCTTATCAAAAGAGGTTATGAGGAGAGGATGCTTGGGCAAGGGAAGGCGTAAGGGACCAGTTGTTATTGCTATTTCTGCTGTGCCCCTTCTCTGGCTACGGAGTGTTTTCCAAAGCTGCTGTCGGGCTTTATTCGTAAGCACAAAATGCGATATGTGCCTCTCTATTCCTAAGCTGATCTTAAAACCCAGAAGAGGAGGAAGTTCTGGCATTTGTCATCTCTTCCTGTGTGACGCAGCCACTAAGGACCATATCTACTTCCACGCTGTCTTGAGCAGTAGGGGATGTGCTGACATCTGTGGGAAGAACGTTCCTTCCCAGGTCAGGAGGGAGGCGTGTGCTTCTGACAGGAAAGGCAGGGAAAGGATTGGTTGGGTGCCTGTAGTGGAGAGATCTTTACCTTGAAGCAAGTAGTTTTGTGAAGAGCAAAACCGGTATTCCCTGCTTCCCTGCAATTTACTGTTTTGGGGCTGTATCCCACGGTGTCTATGGTGACGGCTTTCTTTTTGGTTAAGGTGGAATTCGATGATACAGCAGAGATGTTCTGGTTTAGCAGAACAAACTCTTTTCATCCTGACTTCTAAGAGTGGATTAGAAGGTTTCGGTACGGATTTTTAAAGTGGATTAGCTTGTTAATATTGCCGAAAAGGAAAATAGATGTTCTGAACATGAGGCCAAGCTGGGATGGAATTGAGGAGTTGTATTTGTAACTTTTCTAAACATTGTTAAATCCGGTAGGTTTTGTTAGTCATAAGTTGAGGCCTCCGAGTCATCCAGACCATGAGAGCAAGTCCATTAGATGTTACTGTCTGGCTTCAAGTAGCGCTGCATAGAATCGTAGAATTGCCAGGTTGGATGGTAGAGTCCAACCATTCCTATCTGCCGCTAAACCGTGTCCCTGAGCACCTTGTCTGCCTGTCTTTTAAACACCTCCAGGGACAGTGACTCAACCACCTCCCTGGGCAGCCTCTACCAGTGCCCGATGACCCTTTCTGTGAAATTTTTTTTGTCTGATATCCAGTCTGATATCCATTTTTTCTGCTAGCCAGTGGCACGGGCAGTTGAGTGAGGAACAGGGTAGTTAAATAAATAATTTTGGCCTTTCCTGCTCTAGGCCCCGGAGATTGGTTGTGCCGTTAAACTGAATTATAGATATGGTCTTGGCTTACAAAGTCTCTTTCTTTGCCAGTGACGTGTATAGTGCTGGACGGTGTAACCAGGGTAGATTGCATGTTGTGCCTTGAGCAGAGATTGAAGCTGTGAGCCAGCACAGAGAGCATTTATGATTTAGGCCCATCAGTGTTGCCTGAATGTCTCAGCTCCGTTTCAGCAAGAAGTCTGTGGATACGAAAACCTTTAGAAAGGTGCTGCAACAGTTTTGTATCTCAGCAGAAAGTCAGGCTTTGCAGCCCGGAGTGCTCGTATCTGTTGTTTCGTTTAGTAGATGCAGAATGCGTATTTTGGCAGGATTAAATCCAATAATTGTCTTTTTGCGTGTGTGTGTTCCATTTAGCGGGTAGGGGGCTATTGCTGGGTGATTTTATTGCTGGAGGGAGTTGATTTTCTTAGTAAGACAATTTCTCCAAGAATTCAGAGCTCACTTGTGGGTGGTGTGCTTCTTTGTAAAACCCATTAGAATTCTTTTTATTCTTTATGGTGGTGACAACTTACTTTTCTTGACTCAGCTGTTGGGGTTTTATTTGTTCGTAGGGATTTGAGGAAGTGAATCCTTCAGCCTTGTATCTTGAGCCCAGCAGAAAGCAGGAGAATGCTGAACCCGTGGAGCCACACCTTCGCTCGCAGCAGGAATCTTTGAACGTAAATAGTGACATAGCAAGCTCGAAGCTGGATGAGGATGAACTGTGGGAACAGGTGAGAGTTTGGCTGCGGTGTGACTATCGTTCAGTGGAATTGGCTCCAGGGATCAGTAGATGTGTTGGCTTAGTCCTATGCAGTGTCTTGTGGAGTGGTTTTTTTTCCTTTGCTTTTATAAAAAGCAAGCAGAACCGTGACGTAACAACAATTACACGTGGACCATAAATACGTCCGTCGCTGCTTGACCTCTGATCCCTTTGCAGACGTCAGGGAGTCTGTGCTCAGTGAGTTCTCCAACCTTCCATACGCACCATCGTTTTTGAGTTAGAGGGAGAATGGACTCCAAGAACTCAGACCAGTACCAGATCCCTGAGATCAGTTTGACTTAGCAGTTTCCTAGTTTGCACCCCAGGAGCCAAGAGGTGGTGTGGTCTCCTCTAGTGTCTCTGGGGTTTGGCAAAGGATGTGTAATAACTCGGGGTGTCATTTACGTGTGGGAAAGGAGCAGAAGAACTAGTGATGTCTTGTTTGCCTTAAGGGTCTTGCTCATTTTAAACTTCTCCGAAAGGAATCCATTTGCAGTCTTGGTTGTTACAGGGGTTAAAGTTGTACACGACTGGAGTTTTTTTTAAAAGTTAACTCTAAAAGCGACCGATACCCAGGTCTGGATACTGCTGTACGCCTTTGATTTCAGAGCAGGTTGAAGAGAGGAGCCCTTTGCTATTATTTAATGGATGAAAAAGAATGATGAACAGAGGGGTTAAGCAGGGAGTAAAATCCAGGTCTTGGGTGCAGTCTAGCACGGTACCGTTAGAAACACCAGGGGTATTGTTTTACAGGTCACTCTCTCTACTTTTGTGTGATTTAAATTGTAGTTTTTTCATGACACATTTTACTACTGACGCCAAGTAACTGTCAGCTGTTGAAGTGTTCAGCAGTGGGCCGGCTCCAGGGCTGTTTTTCTGACATTCCTCTGAAACGTAAAAACGTAAGAGTTACTGTAGTGTCGGTAACTTGTAAAGCGGTCATTTTAGCCAGGTTTTATTTTAGCCAACTGTGTGTCTGGGCTAGGGAAACTATAAGCTGCACGTGTTGGATATTGGTGGGCTTGCACTGTCAATACATCATCTGAACTGAAGGTCCCAAACATCGTCTTTATGTGGGAGAAATGAATGTGACCGAGACTCTGCAAATCTGAGTTTATTGTGATTTTTATGGTAAAATCTGGTTAAGTGCAGCAAGATCCATGTGTGTAAACGTCAGACAGAGCTGGCAATTTGGAGACTAGAGGAATGTTAAGTGCCTTCAGGTTTTCTTCTGTTTTGAAGGGTCTTAGAATCCTTTTCCAGGAACAGTAATCCTCTCTTTTCTGCTATTCTGTTTAGTTGCTCGAAACGATTCCTCTCCTCCTCGGTGCATCACCGATGTCACCATCAGTATCAACTCTAATAATTGCTCAAAGTGTTTAGAACTGGGATGAAATACGTCTGACTCTTGGTACTGCTCGGCTAGCGTTTTCTGGGAACTCCTCTTTGGCAGTGGGGAACTCCCTTTGTGTTGTCCAATCCTAGATTTGCCTTGTCAGGATTAACTCGACCCCCTCCTCTGCCCTTAAGTGCGAAATGGCTGGACGCCGAGTTGTCTCAGCTGTGCTGTGTGAAGGCACTTCTCCATGGTGAAATTCCTCAGAAGGCAGCAAGCAATAACCAGAAAAGATTGCTCAGATAAAACTGTCCTTTCCAGGTGGTAAGTTTTCCTGTGGAGTACAGAAATGAAAGTGGGAGTCAGTAGCTTTCCTTGCTTTGTCCGTCTCCTTGGCAGTGGCACCTCTCTGCTGAGGAGGAGTTAGAGGGGGATGTGTGGCCAGCTTTGGATGAAGCCAGTGTCCAAAGCACAACGGACCGAGACCCTGAACCTGCACAGGAGGATACAAAAGAAAGTCCTCCAGAGCTCATCACAGAGGCTAAGGTGAGAGCCCTGAGCAGAGCTATTGCAGTTGAGGAGGGTTATTCTTGGTTTTAGGTTGTGTGAATTGCTTTGACCTGTGGTTTTTGTTTTGTTTTTTTTTAAAGCGTCTGGCATGGCCTCGGGGCTGTGTTTTCCTCCTTGCTGTTGTTTCTGGGTGCTCGACTAGTGCTCTGCTGGTGCATTGAGGTGTGGTGGGAAGCAGACTACTCTTCTTTCTCTTTCATGCACAGTCCTGAGGGTTACTGGGAGTCATTGTGGGGTTTTCCTGGATCACTCAGAGGTCCCCCCTGGGTTAGGGGGATGGGTTTGAGAGGGTGGCATTTTGGGCTGTGCTTTGAGGCATTGTGTGGCACCAGTAACACAACTTTACTGCTTAAATAGTGGTTAATGATAATGGTAATGAGTCTGGCCGGGCCTGCAGCATGGCCTTTGGCCTGCGCTCTCCTTTGGGTTCAGCAGGGAGCCGGTGTCACTCAGGGTTTGTCGAGTCACAGAAGGTGTTATAGAGCTGGAAATGGGAGTGTGCCTGCAAGGTTTTGGATATCCGCAGCTCCTTACCCATCTGGAGATTGAGAGTGACTGAGACAAAGCGCTTTGTAGAAGGACGAGGGGGAAGTTGGCTCTCAGATAGTCTAAAGCAGAGCTGGAAGAACTGGTGGCGCTGGGAGATGTTACCTGAAGGGGATGGAGGGAAAGCAAGCTGGAAAGGGACCTTGAGAGAACGAGAGAGGAGGGAAAACCTCTCCTAGGAAGCGTGGGGAGAAAGTACGATGAGGTGAGATGAGAAGTAGGCAGATGAGCAGATAGCAATAGGGTCCTTGTGAGCTGACTTAAGTACTTCCCCACAAGTATTAAACGGCGAGTTCCAAAGCATAGGGATTTGCTAACTGGACCAGAGAAGGCCTGGCTACTCCCTGCTCCTCAAACACTCTCTAGGGTACCTGCTCTCATCTGCCTCTTGTGTGCTAACAGACATTTTTAGCGTCCACCCTTGCACCCTGTCTGTTTCTGCTTTGCTGTGGAGCGGCAGTGATGCTGCCTGTCCCAGTGAGGATAGCATGGGTGGCAAGAGGAGGTGATAGTCATCTTTTACATCTGTTTGGTTCTTTTTTTTTTTTTTTTAAACTCTTGTCCTAACAGTTTTTATTTTTACTGCATGTCAGGTGGGGATTTTACAGTGGGCTGGTGGGTATCGAGCAGAGTCCGGTTGGTTAATTGGATTCACCTCTCACCCAGGTTATTCTGTATGGGTGTCCTATCAGCGCAGAATTTCTGCTGCCCAGCCGTGTAGCTCTCCGTGCTGCTTCAGGAGCACCTTGTGGTCCCCTGGGGAGGCCAGTTTATGTTGTTTAAATCCTTTTTTTTTTTTGTGAAAACAATTGTTTTGTTGTGGGCTAATCCTCTGAACACACTTCCACCGAAGTGTGAAGCACCTTTGAATGGCGATTCACCCCTTGTGAGGATGGATGGCTCTCTTCTGCTGCCTTGACAACAGAAGAAGCCTAGAGAGCAAGTACCGGATTTTTGAACAGCCGTAGTTGGGCAAGGGGAATAGTTGCTTGTCTGTTGTTTCGCTATTTTTCTCGTCCGGGCTGCGTTAACAAATACAAACATTGGCTGTATTACCTGTCTGTGGCCGAAAGGTGGGTAATCGTCCCTGGAACTTGCTTAATTTGAGCAAAAATGCAGAGCGACGGCCTCTGACTCTGTTCCCGCTCCCTTGCAGAAACTCCCTCTGCTGCCATAATTTGTTCTGCGTGGGGCTGCCGAGAGGTGAGCCAGCTGTTCGCTCTTTGCTAAGACGTGGTGATTTGTATCTTGTGCTAATGTGTCCCTCTTTCCAGCTTGCTGTGCAGGAGAGCTGCCCTTTGGCCAAAGTTGTTAGTAATTACTGGTGTTTTGTTTTTAAATTATCCAGTTGCTCTCCTTCCAATTGAGAGAGGATACAGACCAGGGCAGCCGATGAAGCGAATGTACTAATCGTGCCTTCTCATGAGTTTTTGATATACCTTTGCAGACACTTCCCTCTCTTGAAGAGTCCTCAATACCAGTTGTCTTCTTCAAGTCGGTGGAAGACATTTATACCTGCTCCAGGCAACCAAGAGGAATGAGCCAAGATGACCCTGATCGGACAGAAAGATTTCCCAACGAGGCCCAACGTCTTGCTCTGCATCCCGCTGTTCTACTTATGGCAGCGCCATTTATGCTGGACGACCATAACAGTACGAATAGGTTTGTCAGTAAACTTTGAACACAGCAGAAAACTGAGCAGCCTGTAACTGTGCTGCGACTCTTGCAGTCGCTGTTGGGCACCTTGGGACTAGTGCTGCTGTTTTGCTAGAACAGGTGGAAACGTTGGTGTTCCTGTGGGGTGGAGATACGACGATAGTAAATAACCAGGTGCAATGCATCGGTTTGGTCTTTCGTGGGAACAAGTGCATTGAGGGTTATTTCTCTGATTTTTGCTGTCTTTTCTAGACTTCAGGCTGTTTTCGTGCAGAAGTCTGTTTCTCCATGCTAGCCCGTGTTCATTTCATACTGAATCTCTGACTGCCAGAGGTAAGGGACAAAAGCAGTTTTTTAACTTTGTAAGGTCCCTGTGTGGGTGTTCATCTTCCAAATGATGAAAGGATCCACCAACCTGTATGAGCTTTGCCCATTTTACAAGGCCAGTTGACTTGCCAAAGGCGGCGCCTGTTGTTTGTGCCTCGGAACGGATCTGTCTGCGCTCTCTGTGGAGTGGAGGCCCGGTTCTCTGGGCAGGAGCTACTCAATTCACATGTGACTTCCCCCCTCGGGGAAACGGATGGGAAATCAGATGTGAATTGAGTAGCAGCACTGGGAGGAGAGGGAGAGAGGCTCTCAGATTATACTGCGTTGGGCTCACCGAAGAGATGTGCAGTAGAAAGCCCTCTCGCCGTGACCCGGTAAGGTCTAGGCAAAAGGGACATCAGTCTAAAGTGGAGCTCTGAGAGTTGCCATTGTTGATGCCGTCTTTCTTTTCTGTGTTCCTCCTTATGCAGGGAAAGAGGAAGTGAGGAACAGACTTGCCCAGAAGTGCCGAGGTTGGCCTGTGCGGTGCCAGCGGGCTGTGTGACCAAGCGCCGTCTCTGAAACTGCTTGTCCCTCCTGTCACGCTAGCTGCCTTGTTCCCAGCTGCTCGCTTAGCCACTTGCGGTTCCTACTTGCAGTGGTTCCCCGGCCTGAGAAAGAACTTGAGAAGAGGGGAAGAAGGCTGAGCAACTGCCAAGGAAGGCTGCCTGGAGTAGCAAAAGCCACCGGTATGACCACGCTGTTATTTTCTTTGTTCAGAAATGTTTAATGTTTCAGGAAAACAGTTTGATTTGGTACTGATTTATTGCTCTTGGTTGTTGTTCTGCAGCACTGCATTAGAGTGTGACGTTGTGCTATATATCTTCTAAGTTTAGGAGAGGGAAGTGGACTACCTATCCCTCACTCCCTCAGTGCACAAGCAGTTTTGACATTGTGTGGGGAAATGGTTTTTTGATTTTTGACTTCACGGATGCTCCACACGCTCCTTGCTCTTAGGAGAGGTGGTTGTATCCCAGCTGTGGCCTCAGTCCGTGGTGATGCTGAGAACTTGCCAAAGGAAATCTCCTTCCCCGAGAGAAGGATGCTCTGAATTGTTGATGGATCGGGATGCCAGACCTACGAAGCATCGGGAATCCCGTGGTACAGATATTGAATGAGATCTATAAAGAATCCAGTAAGAGAAGGCTTGAAGCTTGACATTGGCCTTGTTTACGTAGCTCTTTGCCTGTGGCAAGAAATCCTCTTGGGCCTGAGTTTATTAATGCAGAGAAAAGTTGTGGGAAGAGATGCGCCCTGGCTGCGAATGCTGACATTCAGCTGCTTTGCTGCTGCCTGGACTGTTCTTCAGGGCTTCAGGGGCCGCTCTGCCCACCCCGAAATGTGCCAGAGGTGTGTTTTGCTGCTGAGCCCCAAGAAAGGCTCAAGGTGGGATTTAACACGAACGCTGAAACAGTTAAAAGCCCAGCATAAGAAGTTTATTGATGGTCTGAGACGATCTTTAAAGCTGTCTTTCAACCCAAACTCTTTCAGGATGTTGTGACTATTTTGTTTTGATTTCAGCATTTGGGGGTGGATTTGGATGTGTGAAAGGGCTAAAAAAAAAAAAAAAGGCAGAGAGAATCTGGGGCTTCTTGGGAGGGGAAGCTAGTGAAGGAGATGGGAGCAGAGAGGTGGGGAGCTATGGCTTGAGCAGGCAGGGGCTGTACAACCCTGTGGGGAGGTTTCTGGCTTCAGACTGGGGGCTTGTCTCACACGTTTGTCGTCCAGCGAAGGGAGCGGATGAAAGGGAGCTGAGCTTGCTCGGAGCACCGGGCGATGGGGTGTTTGTCCCAACAGCACCCTTTCTGCTGCAGCACGTGGGACCTGGGGCTGGGCTGGGGTGTCCGAAGGAGACCCGCGTGTCCTCCCCTGCTTGTCCCCACTGCTGCCGTGTCCCTGCTGGGCTCCACAGCTCGGCTCCCTGCAGCATAGAACTCTTCTTCTGTGGGGGATGAGGAGCTGCAAAGACTGCTGGGTGGGCAGCAGCCCTGTTCCCAGCTGGGGTTGCCTCCATCCCCGTGCCCTGCCTGGGATGGAGTGGGTCCTGCAGCTGCCTGGAAGTGTTGCTGGGGGCTTTTGGGGACGGCTTCCGCTGCGGCTCAGCATGGGATGTCCCGGGAAATTGGGAACGGGGAGATTCTGTCAGGGTCTGGAAGACAGGGTGCGTGGACGCCAGGGGCTTCTATGTGCAGCAAGGGAGCAGCCAGCAAGTATTAAGCAGCGTCGGGACATTGCCTGTGACTTGGGAGCACCCTAACCTGCCAGTCTGGGAGGGAGGAAGCATATTCTGGGCTGTTAGCACTGCACATCACTCTTCTTGCACACTCCTGGGTACCTGTTGGAGGCGGGCGCAGGGCTCTGCTGTGCTCCCATGTACCTTTGCTGGTGCTTCGCTTGTCAGGATAGCATGTTTTCCTACAAGCTTTTGCCATTCACGTGTCTGCGAGTGCTTGAATAGTTTTCCACGCCCTTTTAATCAAGAGAAAAGGTGCATCTCAGAGCATCTCAGCTCACATTTCTCATGCCTGGCAGGTCCCTGTTTGTACATTTGTTCCTTAAGGCACTGGAAAAAGAGAAAGGTGCCTCAGGGGACTGTAAAGTGACTGTGACCCCTCTGGAGATGAAACCCCCTCTGGGACCCCCAGGACCCCTCTAGGATCCCTCTTGGGTCCTGGGGGGGTCATAGAAGTATCCTGGGGTGTTCTAGAGGAGTCTTAGGGGTCCCTAGAGGAGTCCTGGAGGTCTTTCCATGGATTCTGGGGGTCACTAGAGGGGTCCTGGTTGTCCCTTGAGGGGTCCAGCTGGGATCTAGAGGGGATCTGGGGGTTCTTCGAGGGATTCGGGGGCCCTGGTGAGCCCTAGAGTGGTTCTGGGGTCCCTAAAGAAATTCTGCAGGTCCCTAGAGGGGCCCTGGGGGGGTCTTAGAAGGATCCTAGGGGATTCTAGAGGGGTCTTGGGGAATCCCTAGAGGGTTCCTGGGGGTCCTTAAAGGGGTTCTGGGGGTCCCTAGAGGGGTGCTGGTTGTCCCTGGAGTGGTCCTGTGAGGATCTCGAGGGGACTTGGGGCTTCTTAGAAGGATTTAGTGAGTCCTGGGAGTCCCTAGATTGGTCCTGGAGGGTCTAGAGAGATCCTGTGGGTCCCTAGAGGGGCCTTGGGGCCTCTTAGAGGGATTCAGGGTATCCTGCGGGGGCCTAGAGGGCTTCTGGGTGTCTGTAAAGGGGTTCTGGGGGTTCTAGAGGGATGCTCGGGGGTTCTAGAGGAGTCCTGGGGTCCCTAGAGGGGCCTTTGGGGGTTCTTCGAGGGATTCGGGGAGTTCTGGGGAGCCCTAGAGGGTTCTGCAGGGCTCTCGAGGGGTTTTGAGGAGTCTTAGAGTTATTCGGGGTGTCCTGGGGACCCCTAGAGTCGTCACGAGGATTCTAGAGGGGTCCTGTGCATCCTTAGATGGTTTCTAGGGGTCCTTAAAGGAGTTCTGGGGGTCCTCGAGGGGTCCTGGGGAGAGTGAGATGATGCAGGGAGATGGTTAAGAAAAGGTTTAGTAAGAGGACACACAGAAGCCCTCTAGAGCCCCCAGGACCCCTCTATGACCCCCAAAACCCCTATAGGGAAGCCGAGGACCCCTCTAGGGACCCCCTAGGCTCCCTCTAGGACCCCTTCGAGCCCCTCTAGGAACCCCTAGAATCCCTGTGGGGACCCCAGGACCCCTCTGGAGTCCCCCAGGACCCCGTTAGGACCTCCTAGAACACCCCGGGGACCCAGAACCCCTCTAGGGCTCAACAGAACCCCTTTAGGGAACTCCAGGCCGCCTCTCGAGCTCCCCTGCAACAAGGTGGGGATCAAAGGGGAAAAGAGCGCCCCCCCCAGCTCAGTGCCGCCGCCGTGTGGCCGCATCGCGGTACTGCAGGAAGGGCTGCAAGAGGTTTGTTTTTTTTCTTTCTAAGTTTAGGATAGAACCACCTAGAAGTTTCTAGACTCAAACAGCACATGCGCGTTACGCCTTAAAATCGCTTTATAAGGAGGTGTGGAAAGGGATTTTCCCACTGCGCATGCGACCTCCAAATCGGGCGAAGCAGTGACCGCGTGGACTGCCAGGGCCTCAGACGCTTCTTGGTATTTTTCTTTAAAAATGTTGGTGTTAGTCCCCATCTTTTATACCCTTAGCGTTATAGCATTGATTCTCGTGTTTTGCCTTTGTATACGTGTATTTTTTCCTCATGAATGTCCGCAATGTAAACTATTGTGTTGTCGTGCTGACTCGTCGGAGGCACCAGAGGCGGGCCCGGAGGCACCGACGGTCAACGAATCGGAGGTTTAAAACTGTTTTATAAGATGTTGAAGCTTTGTCGAGTTGATTAGTTTTAGGATAAGATGTTACGGTTTTGTAGGCTTAAGTAGTTTTTAAGATAAGACTTGTGGGTTTGTAAGATGTTTATATTTGTTAAGGTTGTAATATTTGTTAAGGATATTGTCAAGAAGATGCTTGTGATTGTAATATTTGCTGGACGTTTTGTTTGTTGTTGTATTGCGCATTCTTCTGGCCTTTTCCTCTCTCTGTCCTTCTGTCTTTCACACCGCCGTGAAGCCAGCGATGTTGAGCCACGGGGCGGTGTAAGGGGCCGTAACCGTTGAACTGCTTTGGCTCAACATCGCTGCCAACGCCCCCACGATCTCGTAAGGGATCTTTGTTGCAATGAAGAGCCGATCTCGTGAGCGCTGCCAAACTGTCCCCAACGGAAAAACCATGACATCCACCCGAAGTGCGCTTATCAAGTTGAACAGCAGCGCACGACAATGCCTTCCTGGACCACGACGTCTACCCGAAGCGCGCTTACCGAGTGGCACCTGGGCATTCCTGAAAATGGTTGGACTATTCGGGGAAACCGTGGACTGGGGCGATAAATGGGGGAGCCTCTGGCTTCTTCGTTGCTCGGTGGGCTCGGGGTGCTCGACTTCGTCATTGCTCGGTGGGCTCAGGGTGCTTGACTTCCCCATTGCTCGGCAGGCTCGGGGTGCTGGACTCCTTCATTGCTTGCTTCTTCGTTGCTGGTGGACTCGACCTCGTGTGTGTTGCTGTGTGTGCCTTCGCCGGGCTTCCTGGAGCTTGGAACATCATCATCACCCCGTGGCTGTGTCTTCATCATCACCTGCACCGAGACCGATCCAACGGGACATCGCTGGATTCGTGGTGGTGGTAATTAGCCGCATCTCTACCGTCTTCTTGCTTAGGGGTTCTAACTTTTCCTTTCTTTTCCTCTCTGTCCTGTCGCTGTTGTCAGTTGTTAAAATAAAGCTCACAAGATTGTACGGCACCTGACCTCGTTTGTGCCTTAATCTTGGTCTCTTGGGATCGTTTAAGAACCCTCCCTGATATTGGATCGGGACGCATCTCCGAGTGTCTTGTCTGCTCCTTAAACCTTTTCTCTCTCCTTCTCTTCCTGTATCTTTCCCACCACCGATCACACTTTCTATTACCCATGATAGACACACACAACAAGAAAAGTGCCTGCAGAACTAACCGCACAAGAAATTTGGGATAAAATCTTTTCTTAACGATCTCCCTGCGTAATCTCACTCTGTCCTGCGTGTCCGTGAAGGGTAAGGGCTGTGATCCAGCTCCCGGGCTCTGGCGTGGATGGACTGGGCGAGGTCTAGAGCCCCCCAGGACCCCTTTAGGACTCCTCAGGACCCCTCTAGGGGCCCCGTAGGACCTCTCCACGACCTCCAGGGCCCCTCTAGCGACCCCTAGGACCCCTATAGAGCCCTCTAGGGCCCCCACGGGGTCCCCCAGAATCCCTCACGAGCCCCGAAGGACCCCTCCTGGGACAACCAGGACCCCTCTAGAGACACCCAGGATCCCTCTAAAGCCACCAGCACCCACAGGACGTCTAAACAGCCACCCAGGACCCATTTAGTGATGTCAAGGACCCCTCTAGGGGCCACCAGGATGCCTCTAGCACCTCCAGGACCCCTTTACAGACCCCCAAGATGCCTCTCGACTCTCCAGGATGACTCTAGGACTCCCCGGGACCCCCCAAATCATTCTAAGACCTCCCTAGAGACTTGTGGGACCCCGCTAGCACCATGCACCGCTAGAACCCCTAGGGGCCCCCAGGACTCCTTTAAGGACGCCTAGAAATCATCTAGGGACGCATAGGACCCCTCCAGAACCCCCGTGATGACTCTAGGGGTCCCCAGAACCGCCCAAATAACTCTTAAGGCTCCTCGAGACCCCTCTAGAGCCCCTCTAGGGACCCCAGGACTCCTCTAGAACCCCCAGAAGCCCTCTAGGCCCCTGCAGGATACCCTGAATCCCTCTAAGAAGCCCCAGGGCCCCTCTAGGGATCCACAGGATCTCTCTAGACCCTCCAGGACCAATCTAAGGACTCCCAGGACCCCCTGAATCCTTCTAAGAAGCCCCAAGTCCCCTCGAGATCCTCACAGGACCACTCCAGGGACAACCAGCACCCCTCTAGGGACCCCCAGAACCCCTTTAAGGACCCCCAGGAACCCTCTAGGGATTCCCCAAGACCCCTCTAGAATCCCCTAGGATCCTTCTAAGACCCCCCCCAGGGCCCCTCTAGGAACCTGCAGGATTTCTTTAGGGACCCCAGAACCCCTCTAGGGCCCCCCAGGGCCCCCCTGAATCCCTCTAAGAACCCCCAAATCCCCTCTAGATCCCCTCAGGACCCCTCAAGGGACAACCAAGACCCATGTAGTGACCCCCAGAACCCATGTAAAGATCCCCAGGACCCCTCTAGGGACCCCCAAGACTCCTCTAGAACACCCCAGGATACTTCTATGACCCTCCCCGGACCCTAGAGGGGTCCTAGAGGGGTGGGGGGGAGTTGTGTCTCCAGAGGGGTCCTGGCCTTCCCTATAAGGATCCTGGGGTCCCTACACGGGTTATGGGGGGTCCTAGAGAGGCCCTGGGGGGGGCGGGCCTAGAGGATTCCTGGGCTTCCCTGTGGGCTTTTGGGGGTCCTGAAGGGGTCCTGGGGGGCCCCAGAGGGGTCCTGGTGTCCCTCGAGGGATTTGGGGGATCCTAGAGGGGACCTGAGGAGTTGCTAGAGGGGTTCTGGGGTCTCTAGTGGATTCTGAGGGGTCATAGAGAGGGCTTGGGCAGCTCCAGAGGGCTCCTGGGATTCCCTATAGGGGTCTTTGCATCCTTAGAGTGCTTCTGGGGAGACACAGAGAGGGCTTGGGCAGCTCCAGGGGAGTTCTGGGCTTCACTCTAGGTGTTTTGGGGGTCCTAGAGGGGTCCTGGAGTCCCTAGAGGGGGCCCTGTAAACCCCACCAGCACCTTGACCCCCCAGGACTCTCTTCCCCCTCCAGCCCCTCAGTTCCCCCCAACACCCTTAGGGCTTCGCCCTAGCCCCGCCCCCAGGCCGCGCCGCAGCCAATGGGAGGGGCCCGTCCCCGCCGCAGCCAATGGGAGGGGCCCGTCCCCGCCCCAGCCAATCGGAGCCGCGTCCGCGCGGGTCCAACCGCCGTCGGGGGCTGCGGGAGCCCCAAACGCATCGCGGAGGTTCGGGCGGCAGCGGGTCCGGGGGAGGCGGGGAGGGGCGGGGAGAGGGGGAGAGAGGGAGGGGAGGGAAGGGGAGAGAGAGGAGAAGGGGCAGGGGGGGAGAATGGGGGGAGATGGGGGAGGAGGAAAGGGGAGTGGCCTCACGTGCCTCCCAGGACCCCTCTAGGGACCCCCAGGACCCCTCTAGGGACCACTAGGATGCCTCTATGTCCTTCAGGACCCCTCTAGAGCCCCCCAGGACCCCGCTAGGACTCCTCAGGACCCCTCTAGGAACCCCCTGCAGGACCTCTCCACCACCTCCAGGGCCCCCCTAGGGACCCCTAGGAGCCCCCTAGAGCCTCGGGACCCATTTAGTGATGCCAAGGACCCCTCTAGGGACCCACAGAACCCCTATAGAACCCCAAAAACCCCTGCAGGACCCCCCAGGACCCGTCTAGGGTTCCCGCCTGGGGGAATTGGGGTGGGAAAAAGGGAGAAGGAGCAGCTTGTGGAAGAGACTCTTGCAGCCCTTCCTGCAGTACCGCGATGCGGCCACACGGCGGCGGCACTGAGCTGGGGGGGCGCTCTTTTCCCCTTTGATCCCCACCTTGTTGCAGGGGAGCTCGAGAGGCGGCCTGGAGTTCCCTAAAGGGGTTCTGTTGAGCCCTAGAGGGGTTCTGGGTCCCCGGGGTGTTCTAGGAGGTCCTAACGGGGTCCTGGGGGACTCCAGAGGGGTCCTGGGGTCCCTAGAGGGGTTCTGGGGTGTCCTATGGGTGTCTTGCGGGGGTGCCTAGAGGATTCCTGAGGTTCCCTCTAGGGGTTTGGGGGTCCCAAAGGGGTCCTGGGGGTCTCCAGAGGGGTTCTGCTGTTCCTAGAGGGATTCGTGGGGTCCTAGAGGAGCTGTGGAGAGGGAAAGAAAGGGAGAGGAGGAGGGAAGAGAGGGAGAGCAGGGTGGGAGGGAGAGAGGGGAGAGGGAGAGGAGGGATGGGAGAGAGAGAGAAAGAGGGGAGAGGGAAGGGGCAGGAGAAGGGGGGCAGAGGGAGAGGCCGGGCCAGAGGAGGCCTCAGTGCTGAGGGTGCTGAGGATCAGCCCAGGGCCCTGGCAGCCAGGCTGCAGCCCAGTCCCGTTGCTGCCTGCGCTGACGCCCTCGCCTGCGTCCCACGTGCAGTTGATGCTCGAGGCGACCCTTCCGCTCGAGGCGATTCCCGAGGTGATTCCCGAGGCGATTCCCAAGGCGATCCCTGCAGTGATCCCCGCGGTGCTGCTGCAGCCGCTCCCAGCGATCCCCGAGGCCCGGCAGAGCTCAGCCCCGGGCTCAGCCCCATCAGCCGCAGCTCCAGCGCGATGTGGTGCGGCGCAGCCGGTGAGCGGGGAGCGGTGGCAGAGGGGGGTGCGGGGAGCCGAGGGGCTCTGGAGGCCGGGGGCACAGAGCTCGGCAGCCTCTAACTGGTGCGTTAGACGGGGGGCAGAGCTACGAGCGAGTTGGGCTTTGGATGGCACGAGCGCTGGGAGTCCCGCTCGTCTGCGAGGGGGATGTGGCAAAGCGCCGGCTTGGCTGCCTCGGGAGGGCTCTCCTCTGGGCTCTTGCGTAGCTGTCAGACAATATTGATGCGTGCGAGTGCAGGTAAACGAGGATCCAAAATGCAGAGGAGCCAAACGACCGCTCGGCCAGATCGCTACATTCCCAGCCGTCGCGCTCTGAGGATGGAGGTGGCCAAGTTCCTCCTGAGCCAAGAGCAGGACCCTGCCTTGGTGTCACCCACCAAGAAGGTGAGCGTGTTGCTGAGTTGCAGGGACTGCGCTGCTCCCTCCCAAACGCCCTCGCGGCCTTTCCCAGGGAAGCAAACTGTAAGTTGTGTCGCGTGGTTGCGTGAGGCTGACAGCCCCGAGCGCCGCTGCCTCCAGCTCTGCCCTTGAGGAGCCGGGGATGAGGTTGGAGCTGTAGGGCCTGGGAATGGAACGGGGACGCGGGACCCTGAGCGAAGCTGTTCTGTAGGGACGTGTCCCTGGGAAGAGCCTCTGGCCCTTGTGGGAGCCAAACACAGCTTTGCTCCGTTTTAAAGCCTCATCAGCCCAGGGGACAGAGCTCCTAGGCTGTGAGCCTGTGCCCAGGGACACTGCTGGCGGGAGCTGTTCCAGCACAATGTCTGCGTGGGGAGCCGCTCTGGAACGTGTCTGCTGGGTTCTGAAATCTCTGTAGGAAGCATTTGGTTCCTTGTGGCTGTGGCTTTGTCCGCTGGCCGTGAGACGCTGACCTGGCCGCTCTTCTGTGCTCAGATGTGAGCAGGAGAGCTTGCTGGTGTCTGAGGAAAAACCCCTTGGAGCTGTGTCACGGGTTAGCCCCAGCCCGGCTGATTTCAGCAGCTAAAACCGTGCAGTTGCGCTCCCAAATCCCTCCACTCCCCACACCCCTGGAAAGGGGGAAAGGGAAATGAGAGGAAAGAGGCTTGTGAGTTGGAAACTAAAACCGCAGCTTTAATTAAAATAATAATAATAATAATAATAACGGTTATTGATCTTATTAGGAGTGGTAATATATATATACACAAATATCTGAGATCGCGCCCTCGATGACTCAACGTCACCACAGATCCTGCAGAGCAGAATCGAGGGAATGGCTCCACAGCCAGGAGGGAGCTGAGCTCAGGAACTGGAGTCAGGAACACGCGGGTCCAGGGTCGGGGGCAAAGAGAGAGACGAGGTCCTCAGCGGCCGTCACAGAGGAGGGGGCCGACCCTCGTGGTCTTTGGGTTTCAAAGCGAGGGTGACGTAGATGGGATGGAATCCTCCGTTGGTTGCTTTGGGGTCACCTGTCCTGTTCGACCTGCCTTGACAGGCGCGCCAGAAAGCCTGGGCAGTGAGGCTGAACGGCTTCGATGTGGAAGAGGCAAAGATCCTGAGCCTCAGTGGAAAGGCTCCGAGCCCTGCGGCAGGTGAGGGACAGGCTCTGGGTGAGTCGACTCGTCTGGAGAGCCCTGGGCAGGGGAACAGCGGCACAGAGGCTCCGCATTTGGAGGCATCGACCGGCTTCTGGGAGCTGCTGTGCACACCGGGCTCTCCCTAATCCTTAGGTGTCCAGCGGCACAGCGTCTCCGCATCTGGAGACTCTGGGGGTGTTGGTTGACAGGGACTGAACAGGAGCCAGCAGGGGCCCAGGCGGCCAAGAAGGCCAATGGCATCTTGGCTTGTGTCAGAAACGGTGTGGCCAGCAGGTCCAGGGAGGTTCTTCTCCCTCTGGACTCGGCCCTGGTGAGACCGCTCCTCGAATCCTGTGTTCAGCCCTGGCCCCTCACCACAAGAAGGATGTTGAGGCTCTGGAGCGAGTCCAGAGAAGAGCAACGACGCTGGGGAAGGGGCTGAGAGAGGTGGGGGCTTTTAGCCTGGAGAAGAGGAGGCTGAGGGGAGACCTCATTGCTCTCTCCAACTACCTGAAAGGACGTTGTGGAGAGGAGGGTGCTGGGCTCTTCTCCCAAGTGACAGGACGAGAGGGAATGGCCTCAAGCTCCACCAGGGGAGGGTCAGGGTGGACATTAGGAAAAAATTTTTCACAGGAAGGGTCACTGGGCACTGGAACAGGCTGCCCAGGGAGGGGGTTGAGTCACCTTCCCTGGAGGTGTTTAAGGCACGGGTGGACGAGGTGCTAAGGGGCATGGTTTAGTGTTTGATAGGAATGGTTGGACTCGATGATCTGGTGGGTCTCTTCCAACCTCGTCATTCTATGATTCTATGACTTCTCCAGGAATTCTGCTCAACTGGAGCCCTGCGTCCAGTCCTGTAGCCCTCAGCACAGGAAGCATATGGAGCTGTTGGAGCGAGTGCAGAGGAGGCCACGGAGATGATCTGAGGGCTGGAGCACTTTTCTTCGAGGCTGCCCACCTGCCAAACCTTTTCTGTTGTTTCCACTATTTCTAGTGAGCTTCCACCTAGGGGCACTGAACCTCCAGTGAATGTGGTCACTGTATTTATTGCTGATGGGTGGAGAAGGAATTCTTGCTTCACGTGCCCAAACTCAGCTGCACGTGCCCAGCTGGGGTGGCCTGGAAACGGTAGGGTTGGGTCCTTATTATTCCAGCTCTCCCAGTTCCTGAAAGAACTGCTGGCACTGTTCTTCATGCTTCAGAAAGCGACCCTTCAGTTCAGTCAGCTTCTCTTGCACCATTTGCAGGGGTCTTTTCTGCTCCCTACGTTCTTCTGTCTGAGCCCTCCTCAAACATTCGCCTCAGGAGCATGGATTTGATCTCCTCATGCTCCTTCTCCAGCTCTCTTCTCCTTTCTACTGCTTGTCTTGTGTCTTTCAGGTTGTTCTCGACCTCTTCCAGCACCTCTGCCACTTGTTCGAGTTTCCTTTTCAGGGCAGCATTTTCCCCTTGAAGCTCTTCTGTCAAACCCACCTGCCTACGGAGGTGAGCGTTTTCCTGGGCCAGGCAGGAGTAGGCATTCCTGATCTTGGTGAGCAGCACCCGCAGTGCCTCACACATTTGGTAGTCGGTGCTGGCAAGGGAGTCCTCTTCATCTGCAACCACTCGATCCTGAGGCTCCTCCGCCACGTCCTGTGTGAATCACAGAATCACGAGGTTAGAAAAGACCCACAGGATCCCTGCCCCCCCCATGGCTGCGGCGGCTCGATGCTGCAACAGCTTCACCGGGCACTCGGGAAACTTCTGGCCTCCTCAAGAAGCGGCTGGGAGGGAGGCAGCCCTGCTCTGAGGCTTTGCTTCCCAGAGCTCCCTGCTGAGCCCCACAAGGAGTCCAGCCACGCGCCCAAAGCAGATCCAGGCTATGATCCTACAGCTCTTCACTAAGTTTGCTACAGCTCTAAGCCAATTCCATTCCGAAGGAGTAAGGTACAAAGCAAAAAACCAATTCAACAACCGGCTTGAGGATCCCATTGATCCCACGTTTTGGCAGCGAACGCTTGCTCTCCTCAGCCAGAGTGTGCACAGGCATAAACCCCAAACCCTCAGCTTGCTGAGAAACACAGCGAGCAGAGTCTGTGAGGGAAGAGCCGGGAAGAGCAGCCCCCAACTGTCTGGGGCCGGGCGGGTGCCAGTCGATCGCTGCTGGTGTGCAGATGGAGCAGGAGCACCCAGGAGTTCCCTGCGGGGCAGGTGTCCCCAGCAGCCCAGCCCTGAGCAGCATTTACCTGCCTGTGGTCAAGCGCCTGAAGCGCTTCAAGGAATCGCTCCATGTCAAGCCTGAATTGCTCCTTGTCCCTCTTCAGGTCCTCCTGGGCCGTATGAAGGCTCTCCAGATTGCGGTGGAAGGAGACCTTCTGCAGCTGCAGCTCCTCTTGATCCTTTTTCAGCTGGTCCATCTCCCGCTTCAATTGAGCCTTCTCCATCTCCACTGTCTCCTGGGATGTATGAAGGCTCTCCAGATCCTGCTGGAAGGAGACCTTCTGCAGCTGCAGCTCCTCTTGATGCTTTTTGAGATCTTGCCACATTCTCTGGAGCTCCTCGTTTTCCTGGGCAAGGTGGGCCTCCTTCACCTCTAGCTCCCTCTGCCGTATTTCAAGTTCATCTCTCCTCTTCTCTCTGAGGGAACCGGGCACCATTGATTCTGCTGACAGCAGGGAGGTCGAGGTTTCCTTCTCTTGCCTTCTCTCTTCTGAGGAGAGTGGCAGGCGCTGTGCAACGCCTGCTGCTGGTTCAGGGGATGAATTCCTCTTAGTCACTTCCTCTTGATTCTCTGCTTTAGGGGCTATTGCTCTTTTTGCATGACTCTTTGCCTGCTTCTTTCTCCGGGAATAGCTCCAGCAGCAGCCAAGAAGCCCCACCGATGCAGGGATGGCATCGAGTACAACATCGTGGAAGTAGAAACGCATTTTACAGACCCTGGGCTGTTCCCTAGAAGGAGAAACAGAAACCATGGTCAGACGGTCACAGGGAAGGTTACAGGAAGGTTCAAGTTGATAAATGCCTTCAGGGATTTCTGTTTGCATCAACAGGCTCTGGGAATTCCGTCTGCTCTCCCAGCAGAGCTCCAGGGATCCCTAGACACTGATCACCAGGGTACTCCTCACTTTTCACCTCACCCTGAGGCCTGAACCAATTTCCCCTTCGTTCGGTGAGTGCTCTGGATGCTGAGGGCTCCCTGCCCCCGGGATGGTCTGTGCTGGCGACCGGCTGCTTCAGGTCTCCCCCAGAAGAGAGAAGAGGACAACTCCCCAGTGACTGAGCCCCCATGCTCTGCGGGGACAGACCCGAGCGCACTGTGCTCCCTGCCTCCTCTGTCTCCCCCCGGGGAGGCTTATGCTGTCAAATCTCAAAACTAGTGGAAGTCGAGGCTGGAGTTGAAGAGCATCGTGAAGGATCACGGAGCAAACGAGCAGGGAGCTAAATTGGAAAGGAGCTTCAGCAGCCAGGCCACGATGCCTCCCTACAAACGCTGCAGTCAGCGATCCAGCGCTCAGGAAAGAAATACGATTGTGGAGACAGAGCGCTGGGCAAGGCTGGCAGAGTGAAACCAAAATGGGAAACCTCTGGGCTCTGGGCGTTTCCCAGCAGAATTTATCCAGAAGGCATAAGAACAGGAGCTGACAATATTGTGAGGGACTGGAGGCCCTTCCATGGAGAATAAAATCATAGAATCATCGAACAGTTTGGGTTGGAAGGGACCTTAAACATGACCCAATTCCAGCCCCTGCCCTGGGCAGGGACATCCCACTGGCTCAGGCTGCCCAAGCCCCATCCAGCCCGGCCTTGGACACCTCCAGGGATGGGGCAGCCACAGCTTCCTGGGGCAACCTGGGCCAGGGCCTCAGCACTCCCATGGCGAAGAAATTCTTCCTAGTGTCTAGTCCAAATCTGCCCCTCTCCAGTTTATCCCCATTGCCCCTCGTCCTGTCACCACAAGCCTTTGTGAACAGCCCCTCCCCGGCTTTCTTGGAGCCCCTTCAGGTACTGGAAGGTCACTATAAGATCTCCTTGGAGCCTTCTCTTCTCCAAGCTGAACAACCCCAACTCTCTCAGCCTGTCCTCGCATGGGAGGTGCTCCAGCCCTCGGATCATCTCTGGAGCTTCCTCCGGGCCTATTCCAACAGCTCCATCTCCTTCTTCTGTTGGGGATTCCAGAAATGGACATAATACACCAGATGAGGTCTGACCAGAGAGGAACAGAGGGGCAGAATCCCTTTCTTTGTCCTGCTGGCCACACTGCTTCGGATGCAGCCCAGGATACGATCGGATTTCTGGGCTCTGAGGGCACTTTGCTGGCTCATGTCGAGCTTCTCATCGACCAAAAATCCAAGCAGTGACTGCCCAGAAGCAGACACGGGCAGAGCTGACGTACCCTTCGCGCAGACAGATTTTCTGTTCCAGCAGAACTGGTACGGGGCACTGCAAAATCCAAATGGCAGCCCAAAAGCTTTGTTGATCTCGCCCTGAGAAAGGCACAGGCAGCTCCCAGTGGAGAGACCACCTGCCTCCTGCAGATCCTCCTGGGGAGTGAATCCAGAGTGTGCTTGCCCTGGGCACCAGAGATGTCTCCAAGGCAACAGGGGAGCATCACAGAGGATGATATCACAGACGGCCGGGGCGGGGCCTGAGGGCCTCCTTTCAGGTAGCTGGAGGGAGGAATGAGGTCTCCCCTCAGCCTCCTCTTCTCCAGGCTAAACACCCCCAGCTCTCTCAGCCCCTTCCCCAGCTTTGTTGCTCTTCTCTGGACTCGCTCCAGAGCCTCAACATCCTTCTTGTGGTGAGGGGCCAGGGCTGAACACAGGATTCGAGGAGTGGTCTCACCAGGGCCAAGTCCAGAGGGAGAAGAACCTCCCTGGACCTACTGGCCACGCCGTTTCTGACACAAGCCAAGATGCCATTGGCCTTCTTGGCCACCTGGGCCCCTGCTGGCTCCTGTTCAGTCGCTGCCAACCAACACCCCCAGGTCCTTCTCCCCCGGGCAGCTTTCCAGCCAGACTTCTCCTAGTCTGGAGCTGCTCAGGGTTGTTGTGCCCCAAGTGCAGGACCCGGCCCTTGGCCTTGCTAAACCTCATGCCACTGCTCTCAGCCCAGCGGTCCAGCCTGTTCAGATCCCTTTGGAGCCTCCCGGCCCTCCATCAGCCCTCCTCCCCTCGGCTCAGCTCCTGCCCTTTCACTTCCCATGCAGCATCTCTCCTCGCTTCAGAGCAGACCTCCCCTGCAGAGCCATTCCCAGCCCAACAGGCCGTTGAACAGAGAGATCTTGAGTGATATCAAGAAGAAGAGAAATGTTTATGGGCTCTGGAAGAGGGGACAGGCCTCTTGGGTGGACTACAGGAGGGAAGTGAGATTGTGTAGAGAAAAAATCAGAAGGGCTAAGGCTCAGCTGGAAATCAGATTGGCCAAGTCTGTGAAAGATAACAAAAAATCCTTCTATAAATATATAAATAATAAAAGGAGGACTAGGGAGACCATACAGTCCCTATTGGACGCAGAAGGAACAACAGTGACAGGGGATGAGGAAAAACCTGAGGTGCTTAATGCCTTCGTTGCCTCAGTCTTCAGTTGTAAAGAAAGTCGTTCCGTCTGTGTGCAAACCCAGGAGCTAGAGGAGCGAAATGAGGCTCCCACGATCCAAGAGGAGGTGGTCAGAGCCTTTCTAGCCCGACTAGACACCCACAAGTCTGTGGGGCCGGATGGGATCCATCCAAGGGTGTTGAAGGAGCTGGCGGATGTGCTGGCCAAACCCCTTTCCATCATCTTCCAGCAGTCCTGGAAGACTGGGGAAGTCCCACTGGACTGGAGGCTGGCTGATGTTGTGCCCATTTACAAGAAGGGTCACAGGGAGGACCCAGGGAACTCCAGGCCTGTCAGTCTGACCTCAGTGCCAGGGATAGTCATGGAGCAGGTGATCTTGAGTGCTACCATGAAGCACATGCAAGAGAACCGGGTGATCAGGCCCAGGCAACACGGGTTCACAAAAGGCAGGTCTTGCCAAACTAACCTGATCGCCTTCTATGACAAAGTGACTCGGCTGCTGGATGAGGGAAAGGCTGTGGCTGTGTCTTCCTGGACTTCAGTAAAGCCTTTGACACAGTCTCTCACAGCATTCTGCTTCGGAAACTGTCACCTCTGGCCTGGACAGGCGCACACTCTCCTGGGTGGAAAACCGGTTGGCTGGAGGGCCCAGAGAGTGGTGGGAAATGGTGTGAAATCCAGCTGGAGGCCAGTGACAAGTGGGGTTCCCCAGGGCTCAGTGCTGGGTCCAGCCCTGTTCAATGTCTTTATCAATGACCTGGATGAACGCATCAAGTGCACCCTTAGCAAGTTTGCGGACGACACTAAGCTGGGTGGAAGTGTCGATCTGCTGGAGGGTAGGGAGGCTCTGCAAAGGGATCTGAACAGGCTGGACCGCTGGGCAGAGTCCAATGGCATGAGGTTTAACAAGGCCAAATGCCAGGTCCTGCACTTGGGGCACAACAACCCTGAGCAGTGCTACAGACTAGGAGAAGTCTGGCTGGAAAGCTGCCTGGAGGAGAGGGACCTGGGGGTGTTGGTTGACAGGGACTGAACATGAGCCAGCAGTGGCCCAGGTGGCCAAGAAGGCCAATGGCATCTTGGCTTGGATCAGAAACGGCATGTCTCTAAATTGGGGGGGGGAAGATTTGGATTAGGCAGTAGGAAGAAATTCTTGGTGATTTGGGTGGCGAGGCCCTGGCCCAGGTTGCCCAGGACAGTGGTGGGTGTCCCATCCCTGGAGGTGTTCAAGGCCAGGTTGAAAGGGGTTTCGAGCCACGTGATCCAGTGGGAGGTGTCCCTGCCCTCGGCAGGGCGTGGAACTGGATGGGCTTTTAGGTCCCTTCCCACCCAAACCGTTCTGAGATCTGTGATTTGAATACATTTGAAATATATTCCTGCTCGGGATCCCCTGGGTGGTTGGAGTGCAAATCTAGCCGTGTGCAAGAGAAAGTCAGAGACCAGTCAGCTTTGCCCGGGTTCTCTGGAGGGACAAAGGCAGCGCTACCAACCTAATCCTCACCGTGTCTCACAGGAACTGCAGCTGAAGCGTTAGCTCAAGGACCCTGTCATTTCTTCAACCCGGGGACAGCTTGAAGCTGAAGATGCCAACAGCTGCCCGAAGCGCGGAGCAGAGGAAGAAACATTGGAAGGAAAGGAGGAAATTGCTGTTGTGCAGGTGTCTGTCGTAGCTGCAGGGCGCTGCTTTCCAGCAGGGCCTTTTTATTTCTCGCTGGCTGCTTGCAATGGGAAACAGCATGAAGATCAGCCTCTCGGCCTTCCGTGAAACACAGAGTTTTAAACTAAATTCCGTTTGCAAGGTTTACATAGATGTGCTGTGAAGTCGTTTAGAGATCTTCAAGCAATGCCCTTGTCTGGCACCATGATGTGTTTCATAGCGTCACTCAAAGCGACCGAATGCTTCAGCTTTCAAAATGTTTCTTTTAGGGGTCCTGCCAGCAGCTGCTTAGATTTCAGGTGTCAGCGTTGTCTTTGCTTCTGTGTTTCAGAGAAACAGGCAACTGATGTTGCTTGAAGGGATGTAGGAAGCTTCTGTGTTTTCAAGGACTGAAAATCCTTGTGCTTCTGTTGTTGGTGACCTTAGTGAGTGGAAAATTAACTGCTGGGATTCATCCTCTTTTGTCCCCACAGAGGGAGCAGTGGATGTGGCAGAGATGTTCTGTGCAGTGGGACCGGCGAGGGAGGTGACTGCGGCCCTCTGCTCCGCTCTGGTGAGACCCCACCTGAAGCCCTGTGTTCAGCTCTGGAATCCCCAACGTGCCAGTGACACAGACCTGTTAGAGCGACTCAGTCTGCTCTCCCAGGCTGAGAGGGAGGCAATATTTGAGGGCACCTCATTTCCCGCCTGTGCCGGCAGGGCTCTCTCCGCCTGGGCACATCCGAGGGATTTGTCCAGTGTGTTTGGCAGAGGCCGAGCAGGGAGGCTGTTACTTTGACTGCAGCTCAGGGCAGAAAGAATTGCTGAGCGTGGTGTGGTTCTGAGAGAAAGTAATTTTGTCTGATTTTGAGATGTGGGACAGGCTCAATATCCAGGAGGTCACTGTAACTGACTTTGTCTCCCTTGTAAGTGAGCGTTCCCTGTTGCACTCCAGAAGATCTATTTAGGGTCACTGATTTCAGGCTAGGAAAGAAATAACGTTCCAAGTGCCTTCACTGTGAGAGGCTACAGACCTTTTGTGTTTCCAGCCCAGGGCTCTCCTGCTGTCTCCAGGAGTTGTGTGAACACTGCTGACCCAGTGGTCTTGCCCGGAGGGTGTGACAGTGGTTCCTTAGGCTGCACGTTTGTTGTGGGTGAAAGCATTCCCTAGTGTCCTTTCCCAGCTGGATCCACAGTGTGGGTCAGTGTGGAGAAGGAGAAAGAATGGCAATTAAAACTTCTTCCCTTAGTCCTTCCGTGCGTCCTGTCTCTTTGACATCAAAGCGGGAGGGGAGATGAATTTTCTTATGGATGTGATACCTTGGGCATGTTTTAGCTCCATGGAATTTTTAATGCATTTGCTTTGTTGTTTAGTTTTCCTTTCAGAAACGTGTTTCCAAGGAAGTCTCTCAGGAGTCAAGGCTTGGCCAGTTCCAGGGATCGAGACAAAGCAAACATTAAAGAACAGCAGTGCCCGAGTACTTTCTTGGTGTCCTTTCCTAGTAGCATTGCACTCCTCATCCCCTGCTGTTACTCCTTACCTCCTCCCCCTACAGGTCCGTGCCATCTCAGCATCTCCACTGCTCTTCTAGCTGGCTCTACCGCTTCCCCCTCTGTCTTTGCTTGTCCTCGACCTTCTCCCACAGCCCTAATACCTTTCCAGCTTTGCCTTCCTTGTAACAGCTCTGCTACCCCGGCTTTCCCCTGCCCGCAGCTCTCCCGCCTGCGTGCCTCCTCCCTTCTCCTCAGCCCCTCCAGGGGTTTTTCCTCTGGGCAGTGTGGCCCGGTTGCGTATCTGATCCCGGGGACCTCCTCCACCCTCTGGCCTCAGATGCTCCAGTTCCCAGCGGGCTGGTTGGGAAGAAATTGTACAGAAGGGTAGGGGCAAATGCTTGTTCCCCTTGGAGTCCTTTTCTTTGGAAGGCTTCGTCCTTCTTTCCGAAGGTGTGAAGCAGCCTGAAGCTGGGTGTGATCCTGAAGGCCTTTCTCGAGCTGCTGTCACTGGAGAGCTGCCTGCGGCCAAGGTCACAAACCCAGAGCTCGGCTGATGCTGGTTCACCCTCTCGGGGCGCTGGGATGGCACTTATCACCTGCTCCTTCTCCCTGTGGTTTCCGTGTCTGGCTCCCCACCCGCAGTAACCCCTACAGCCTATGGAAACATTTATATATCACAAATCCTGAAGGTCATTTTAAATGCTACCAAGAGCCCTCAGCCTCGGCCTCTCCAGGTCGCCAGCGCGGGAACGTTGGGCTGGGAATGGCTCTGCAGGGGAGCTCTGCTCTGAAGCGAGGAGAGATGCTGCATGGGAAGTGAAAGGGCAGGAGCTGAGCCGAGGGGAGGAGGGCTGATGGAGGGCCGGGAGGCTCCAAAGGGATCTGAACAGGCTGGACCGCTGGGCTGAGAGCAGTGGCATGAGGTTTAGCAAGGCCAAGGGCCGGGTCCTGCACTTGGGGCACAACAACCCTGAGCAGCTCCAGACTAGGAGAAGTCTGGCTGGAAAGCTGCCCGGGGGAGAAGGACCTGGGGGTGTTGGTTGGCAGCGACTGAACAGGAGCCAGCAGGGGCCCAGGCGGCGAAGAAGGCCAATGGCATCTTGGCTTGTGTCAGAAACAGCGTGGCCAGCAGGTCCAGGGAGGTTCTTCTCCCTCTGGACTCGGCCCTGGTGAGACCGCTCCTCGAATCCTGTGTTCAGCCCTGGCCCCTCACCACAAGAAGGATGTTGAGGCTCTGGAGCGAGTCCAGAGAAGAGCAACGAAGCTGGGGAAGGGGCTGAGAGAGGTGGGGGTGTTTAGCCTGGAGAAGAGGAGGCTGAGGGGAGACCTCATTGCTCTCTCCAACTACCTGAAAGGACGTTGTGGAGAGGAGGGTGCTGGGCTCTTCTCCCAAGTGACAGGAGACAGGACGAGAGGGAATGGCCTCAAGCTCCACCAGGGGAGGGTCAGGGTGGACGTTAGGAAAAATTTTTCACAGAGAGGGTCACTGGGCACTGGCAGAGGCTGCCCAGGGAGGGGGTTGAGTCACCATCCCTGGAGGGGTTTAAGGCACGGGTGGACGAGGTGCTAAGGGGCATGGTTCATGTTTGATAGGAATGGTTGGACTCTGTAGAGCCATATTTACAACAATGGCTTTCAGAAAGAAGTATCAAGGACGTGTCGTCCTTGTAAAATGTGAGTCATACTGATTAAGCAAAACTTAAATGTCAAAAGAAAAACATGTTGAGGGAGTAGTCAAGATGGAACATAGCTGTGCAAGCATGATAAACCGCAACTTCTGCAAATGAATGTAACCAATCATGAGCTAAGCTTTTGCAATATGTATGAGCTAATTAAACACTGTATAAAAGAAGCAGCCGTGAATCAATAAAACTGAGCTCTGATCACCTATCATAGTGTGTTCGACTCCCTCCGTCGCTCTCCAATTTCAACAGACTCGATGATCTGGTGGGTCTCTTCCAACCTCGTCATTCTATGATTCTATGACTTCTCCAGGAATTCTACTCAACTGGAGCCCTGCGTCCAGTCCTGGAGCCCTCAGCACAGGAAGCATATGGAGCTGTTGGAGCGAGTGCAGAGGAGGCCACGGAGATGATCTGAGGGCTGGAGCACTTTTCTTCGAGGCTGCCCACCTGCCAAACCTTTTCTGTTGTTTCCACTATTTCTAGTGAGCTTCCACCTAGGGGCACTGAACCTCCAGTGAATGTGGTCACTGTATTTATTGCTGATGGGTGGAGAAGGAATTCTTGCTTCACGTGCCCAAACTCAGCTGCACGTGCCCAGCTGGGGTGGCCTGGAAACGGTAGGGTTGGGTCCTTATTATTCCAGCTCTCCCAGTTTCTGAAAGAACTGCTGGCATTGTTCTTCATGCTTCAGAATGCGACCCTTCAGTTCAGTCAGCTTCTCTTGCAGCATTTGCAGGGGTCTTTTCTGCTCCCTGCTTTCTTCTGTCTGAGCCCTCCTCAAACATTCGCCTTCCACTGATTTCCTCAGGAGCATGGACTTGATCTCCTCACGCTCCTTCTCCAGCTCTTCTCTCCTTTCTGCTTCTTGTCTCGTGCCTTTCAGGGTGTTCTCGACCTCTTCCAGCACCTCTGCCACTTGTTCGAGTTTCCTTTTCAGGGCAGCATTTTCCCCTTGAAGCTCTTCTGTCAAACCCACCTGCCTACGGAGGTGAGCGTTTTCCTGGGCCAGGCAGGAGTAGGCATTCCTGATCTTGGTGAGCAGCACCCGCAGTGCCTCACACATTTGGTAGTCGGTGCTGGCAAGGGAGTCCTCTTCGTGTGCAACCACTCGAGCCTGAAGCTCCTCCGCCACGTCCTGTGTGAATCACAGAATCACGAGGTTAGAAAAGACCCACAGGATCCCTGCCCCTCCCATGGCTGCGGCGGCTCGATGCTGCAACAGCTTCACCGGGCGCTCGGGAAACTTCTGGCCTCCTCAGGAAGCGGCTGGGAGGGAGGCAGCCCTGCTCTGAGGCTTTGCTTCCCAGAGCTCCCTGCTGAGCCCCACAAGGAGTCCAGCCACGCGCCCAAAGCAGATCCAGGCTACGATCCTACAGCTCTTCACTAAGTTTGCTACAGCTCTAAGCCAATTCCATTCCGAAGGAGTAAGGTACAAAGCAAAAAACCAATTCAACAACCGGCTTGAGGATCCCATTGATCCCACGTTTTGGCAGCGAACGCTTGCTCTCCTCAGCCAGAGTGTGCACAGGCATAAACCCCAAACCCTCAGCTTGCTGAGAAACACACCGAGCAGAGTCTGTGAGGGAAGAGCCGGGAACAGCAGCCCCCAACTGTCTGGGGCTGGGCGGGTGCCGGTCGATCGCTGCTGGCGTGCAGATGGAGCAGGAGCACCCAGGAGTTCCCTGCGGGGCAGGTGTCCCCAGCAGCCCAGCCCTGAGCAGCATTTACCTGCCTGTGGTCAAGCGCCTGAAGCGCTTCAAGGAATCGCTCCATGTCAAGCCTGAATTGCTCCTTGTCCCTCTTCAGGTCCTCCTGGGCCGTATGAAGGCTCTCCAGATTGCGGTGGAAGGAGACCTTCTGCAGCTGCAGCTGCTCTTGATCCTTTTTAAGCTGGTCCATGTCCAGCTTCAGTTGAGCCTTCTCCATCTCCACTGCCTCCTGGGATGTACGAAGGCTCTCCAGATCTCGCTGGAAGGAGATCTTCTGCAGCTGCAGCTGCTCTTGATCCTTTTTCAGCTGGTCCATGTCCAGCTTCAATTGAGCCTTCTCCACCTCCACTGTCTCCTGGGATGTATGAAGGCTCTCCAGATCCCGCTGGAAGGAGACCTTCTGCAGCTGCAGCTGCTCTTGATCCTTTTTAAGCTGGTCCATGTCCGGCTTCAATTGAGCCTTCTCCATCTCCACTGCCTCCTGGGATGTACGAAGGCTCTCCAGATCAACCTGCAAGGAGACCTTCTGCAGCTGCAGCTGCTCTTGATCCTTTTTCAGCTGGTCCATGTCCCGCTTCAATTGAGCCTTCTCCATCTCCACTGCCTCCTGGGATGTATGAAGGCTCTCCAGCTCCTGCTGGAAGGAGACCTTCTGCAGCTGCAGCTCCTCTTGATGCTTTTTGAGATCTTGCCACATTCTCTGGAGCTCCTCGTTTTCCTGGGCAAGGTGGGCCTCCTTCACCTCTAGCTCCTTCTCCCGTATTTCAAGTTCGTCTCTCCTCTTCTCTCTGAGGGAACCGGGTACCACTGATTCTGCTGACAGCAGGGAGGTCGAGGTCTCCTTCTCTTGCCTTCTCTCTTCTGAGGAGAGTGGCAGGCGCTGTGCAACGCCTGCTGCTGGTTCAGGGGATGAATTCCTCTTAGTCACTTCCTCTTGATTCTCTCCTTTAGGGGCTATTGCTCTTTTTGCATGACTCTTTGCCTGCTTCTTTCTCCGGGAATAGCTCCAGCAGCAGCCAAGAAGCCCCACCGATGCAGGGATGGCATCGAGTACAACATCGTGGAAGTAGAAACGCATTTTACAGACCCTGGGCTGTTCCCTAGAAGGAGAAACAGAAACCATGGTCAGACGGTCACAGGGAAGGTTACAGGAAGGTTCAAGTTGATAAATGCCTTCAGGGATTTCTGTTTGCATCAACAGGCTCTGGGAATTCCGTCTGCTCTCCCAGCAGAGCTCCAGGGATCCCTAGACACTGATCACCAGGGTACTCCTCACTTTTCACCTCACCCTGAGGCCTGAACCAATTTCCCCTTCCTTCGGTGAGTGCTCTGGATGCTGAGGGCTCCCTGCCCCCGGGATGGTCTGTGCTGGCGACCGGCTGCTTCAGGTCTCCCCCAGAAGAGAGAAGAGGACAACTCCCCAGTGACTGAGCCCCCATGCTCTGCGGGGACAGACCCGAGCGCACTGTGCTCCCTGCCTCCTCTGTCTCCCCCCAGGGAGGCTTATGCTGTCAAATCTCAAAACTAGTGGAAGTCGAGGCTGGAGTTGAAGAGCATCGTGAAGGATCACGGAGCAAACGAGCAGGGAGCTAAATTGGAAAGGAGCTTCAGCAGCCAGGCCACGATGCCTCCCTACAAACGCTGCAGTCAGCGATCCAGCGCTCGGGAAAGAAATACGATTGTGGAGACAGAGCGCTGGGCAAGGCTGGCAGAGTGAAACCAAAATGGGAAACCTCTGGGCTCTGGGCGTTTCCCAGCAGAATTTATCCAGAAGGCATAAGAACAGGAGCTGACAATACTGTGAGGGACTGGAGGCCCTTCCATGGAGAATAAAATCATAGAATCATCGAACAGTTTGGGTTGGAAGGGACCTTAAACATGACCCAATTCCAGCCCCTGCCCTGGGCAGGGACATCCCACTGGCTCAGGCTGCCCAAGCCCCATCCAGCCCGGCCTTGGACACCTCCAGGGATGGGGCAGCCACAGCTTCCCGGGGCAACCTGGGCCAGGGCCTCAGCACTCCCATGGTGAAGAAATTCTTCCTAGTGTCTAGTCCAAATCTGCCCCTCTCCAGTTTATCCCCATTGCCCCTCATCCTGTCACCACAAGCCTTTGTGAACAGCCCCTCCCCGGCTTTCTTGGAGCCCCTTCAGGTACTGGAAGGTCACTATAAGATCTCCTTGGAGCCTTCTCTTCTCCAAGCTGAACAACCCCAACTCTCTCAGCCTGTCCTCGCATGGGAGGTGCTCCAGCCCTCGGATCATCTCTGGAGCTTCCTCCGGGCCTATTCCAACAGCTCCATCTCCTTCTTCTGTTGGGGATTCCAGAAATGGACATAATACACCAGATGAGGTCTGACCAGAGAGGAACAGAGGGGCAGAATCCCTTTCTTTGTCCTGCTGGCCACACTTCTTCGGATGCAGCCCAGGATACGATCGGATTTCTGGGCTCTGAGGGCACTTTGCTGGCTCATGTCGAGCTTCTCATCGACCAAAAATCCAAGCAGTGACTGCCCAGAAGCAGACACGGGCAGAGCTGACGTACCCTTCGCGCAGACAGATTTTCTGTTCCAGCAGAACTGGTACGGGGCACTGCAAAATCCAAATGGCAGCCCAAAAGCTTTGTTGATCTCGCCCTGAGAAAGGCGCAGGCAGCTCCCAGTGGAGAGACCACCTGCCTCCTGCAGATCCTCCTGGGGAGTGAATCCAGAGTGTGCTTGCCCTGGGCACCAGAGATGTCTCCAAGGCAACAGGGGAGCATCACAGAGGATGATATCACAGACGCGGCTCCCACAGGCCGGGGCGGGGCCTGAGGGCCTCCTTTCAGGTAGCTGGAGGGAGGAATGAGGTCTCCCCTCAGCCTCCTCTTCTCCAGGCTAAACACCCCCAGCTCTCTCAGCCCCTTCCCCAGCTTTGTTGCTCTTCTCTGGACTCGCTCCAGAGCCTCAACATCCTTCTTGTGGTGAAGGGCCAGGGCTGAACACAGGATTCGAGGAGTGGTCTCACCAGGGCCAAGTCCAGAGGGAGAAGAACCTCCCTGGACCTACTGGCCACGCTGTTTCTGACACAAGCCAAGATGCCATTGGCCTTCTTGGCCACCTGGGCCCCTGCTGGCTCCTGTTCAGTCGCTGCCAACCAACACCCCCAGGTCCTTCTCCCCCGGGCAGCTTTCCAGCCAGACTTCTCCTAGTCTGGAGCTGCTCAGGGTTGTTGTGCCCCAAGTGCAGGACCCGGCCCTTGGCCTTGCTAAACCTCATGCCCCTGCTCTCAGCCCAGCGGTCCAGCCTGTTCAGATCCCTTTGGAGCCTCCCGGCCCTCCATCAGCCCTCCTCCCCTCGGCTCAGCTCCTGCCCTTTCACTTCCCATGCAGCATCTCTCCTCGCTTCAGAGCAGACCTCCCCTGCAGAGCCATTCCCAGCCCAACAGGCCGTTGAACAGAGAGATCTTGAGTGATATCAAGAAGAAGAGAAATGTTTATGGGCTCTGGAAGAGGGGACAGGCCTCTTGGGTGGACTACAGGAGGGAAGTGAGATTGTGTAGAGAAAAAATCAGAAGGGCTAAGGCTCAGCTGGAAATCAGATTGGCCAAGTCTGTGAAAGATAACAAAAAATCCTTCTATAAATATATAAATAATAAAAGGAGGACTAGGGAGACCATACAGTCCCTATTGGACGCAGAAGGAACAACAGTGACAGGGGATGAGGAAAAACCTGAGGTGCTTAATGCCTTCTTTGCCTCAGTCTTCAGTTGTAAAGAAAGTCGTTCCGTCTGTGTGCAAACCCAGGAGCTAGAGGAGCAAAATGAGGCTCCCACGATCCAAGAGGAGGTGGTCAGAGCCTTTCTAGCCCGACTAGACACCCACAAGTCTGTGGGGCCGGATGGGATCCATCCAAGGGTGTTGAAGGAGCTGGCGGATGTGCTGGCCAAACCCCTTTCCATCATCTTCCAGCAGTCCTGGAAGACTGGGGAAGTCCCACTGGACTGGAGGCTGGCTGATGTTGTGCCCATTTACAAGAAGGGTCACAGGGAGGACCCAGGGAACTCCAGGCCTGTCAGTCTGACCTCAGTGCCAGGGATAGTCATGGAGCAGGTGATCTTGAGTGCTACCATGAAGCACATGCAAGAGAACCGGGTGATCAGGCCCAGGCAACACGGGTTCACAAAAGGCAGGTCTTGCCAAACTAACCTGATCGCCTTCTATGACAAAGTGACTCGGCTGCTGGATGAGGGAAAGGCTGTGGATGTGTCTTCCTGGACTTCAGCAAAGCCTTTGACACAGTCTCTCACAGCATTCTGCTTCGGAAACTGTCACCTATGGCCTGGACAGGCGCACACTCTCCTGGGTGGAAAACCGGTTGGCTGGAGGGCCCAGAGAATGGTGGGAAATGGTGTGAAATCCAGCTGGAGGCCAGTGACAAGTGGGGTTCCCCAGGGCTCAGTGCTGGGTCCAGCCCTGTTCAATGTCTTTATCAATGACCTGGATGAAGGCATCGAGTGCACCCTTAGCAAGTTTGTGGACGACACTAAGCTGGGTGGAAGTGTTGATCTGCTGGAGGGTAGGGAGGCTCTGCAAAGGGATCTGGACAGGCTGGACCGCTGGGCAGAGTCCAGTGGCATGAGGTTTAACAAGGCCAAATGCCGGGTCCTGCACTTGGGGCACAACAACCCTGAGCAGTGCTACAGACTAGGAGAAGTCTGGCTGGAAAGCTGCCTGGAGGAGAGGGACCTGGGGGTGTTGGTTGACAGGGACTGAACATGAGCCAGCAGTGGCCCAGGTGGCCAAGAAGGCCAATGGCATCTTGGCTTGGATCAGAAACGGCGTGTCTCTAAATTGGGGGTGGGAAGATTTGGATTAGGCAGTAGGAAGAAATTCTTGGTGATTTGGGTGGCGAGGCCCTGGCCCAGGTTGCCCAGGACAGTGGTGGGTGTCCCATCCCTGGAGGTGTTCAAGGCCAGGTTGAAAGGGGTTTCGAGCCACGTGATCCAGTGGGAGGTGTCCCTGCCCTCGGCAGGGCGTGGAACTGGATGGGCTTTTAGGTCCCTTCCCACCCAAACCGTTCTGAGATCTGTGATTTGAATACATTTGAAATATATTCCTGCTCGGGATCCCCTGGGTGGTTGGAGTGCAAATCTAGCCGTGTGCAAGAGAAAGTCAGAGACCAGTCAGCTTTGCCCGGGTTCTCTGGAGGGACAAAGGCAGCGCTACCAACCTAATCCTCACCGTGTCTCACAGGAACTGCAGCTGAAGCGTTAGCTCAAGGACCCTGTCATTTCTTCAACCCGGGGACAGCTTGAAGCTGAAGATGCCAACAGCTGCCCGAAGCGCGGAGCAGAGGAAGAAACATTGGAAGGAAAGGAGGAAATTGCTGTTGTGCAGGTGCCTGTCGTAGCTGCAGGGCGCTGCTTTCCAGCAGGGCCTTTTTATTTCTCGCTGGCTGCTTGCAATGGGAAACAGCATGAAGATCAGCCTCTCGGCCTTCCGTGAAACACAGAGTTTTAAACTAAATTCCGTTTGCAAGGTTTACATAGATGTGCTGTGAAGTCGTTTAGAGATCTTCAAGCAATGCCCTTGTCTGGCACCATGATGTGTTTCATAGCGTCACTCAAAGCGACCGAATGCTTCAGCTTTCAAAATGTTTCTTTTAGGGGTCCTGCCAGCAGCTGCTTAGATTTCAGGTGTCAGCGTTGTCTTTGCTTCTGTGTTTCAGAGAAACAGGCAACTGATGTTGCTTGAAGGGATGTAGGAAGCTTCTGTGTTTTCAAGGACTGAAAATCCTTGTGCTTCTGTTGTTGGTGACCTTAGTGAGTGGAAAATTAACTGCTGGGATTCATCCTCTTCTGTCCCCACAGATGGAGCAGTGGATGTGGCAGAGATGTTCTGTGCAGTGGGACCGGCGAGGGAGGTGACTGCGGCCCTCTGCTCCGCTCTGGTGAGACCCCACCTGGAGCCCTGTGTTCAGCTCTGGAATCCCCAACGTGCCAGTGACACAGACCTGTTAGAGCGACTCAGTCTGCTCTCCCAGGCTGAGAGGGAGGCAATATTTGAGGGCACCTCATTTCCCGCCTGTTCCGGCAGGGCTCTCTCCGCCTGGGCACATCCGAGGGATTTGTCCAGTGTGTTTGGCAGAGGCCGAGCAGGGAGGCTGTTACTTTGACTGCAGCTCAGGGCAGAAAGAATTGCTGAGCGTGGTGTGGTTCTGAGAGAAAGTAATTTTGTCTGATTTTGAGATGTGGGACAGGCTCAATATCCAGGAGGTCACTGTAACTGACTTTGTCTCCCTTGTAAGTGAGCGTTCCCTGTTGCACTCCAGAAGATCTGTTTAGGGTCACTGATTTCAGGCTAGGAAAGAAATAATGTTCCAAGTGCCTTCACTGTGAGAGGCTACAGACCTTTTGTGTTTCCAGCCCAGGGCTCTCCTGCTGTCTCCAGGAGTTGTGTGAACACTGCTGACCCAGTGGTCTTGCCCGGAGGGTGTGACAGTGGTTCCTTAGGCTGCACGTTTGTTGTGGGTGAAAGCATTCCCTAGTGTCCTTTCCCAGCTGGATCCACAGTGTGGGTCAGTGTGGAGAAGGAGAAAGAATGGCAATTAAAACTTCTTCCCTTAGTCCTTCCGTGCGTCCTGTCTCTTTGACATCAAAGCGGGAGGGGAGATGAATTTTCTTATGGATGTGATACCTTGGGCATGTTTTAGCTCCATGGAATTTTTAATGCATTTGCTTTGTTGTTTAGTTTTCCTTTCAGAAACGTGTTTCCAAGGAAGTCTCTCAGGAGTCAAGGCTTGGCCAGTTCCAGGGATCGAGACAAAGCAAACATTAAAGAACAGCAGTGCCCGAGTACTTTCTTGGTGTCCTTTCCTAGTAGCATTGCACTCCTCATCCCCTGCTGTTACTCCTTACCTCCTCCCCCTACAGGTCCGTGCCATCTCAGCATCTCCACTGCTCTTCTAGCTGGCTCTACCGCTTCCCCCTCTGTCTTTGCTTGTCCTCGACCTTCTCCCACAGCCCTAATACCTTTCCAGCTTTGCCTTCCTTGTAACAGCTCTGCTACCCCGGCTTTCCCCTGCCCGCAGCTCTCCCGCCTGCGTGCCTCCTCCCTTCTCCTCAGCCCCTCCAGGGGTTTTTCCTCTGGGCAGTGTGGCCGGGTTGCGTATCTGATCCCGGGGACCTCCTCCACCCTCTGGCCTCAGATGCTCCAGTTCCCAGCGGGCTGGTTGGGAAGAAATTGTACAGAAGGGTAGGGGCAAATGCTTGTTCCCCTTGGAGTCCTTTTCTTTGGAAGGCTTTGTCCTTCTTTCCGAAGGTGTGAAGCAGCCTGAAGCTGGGTGTGATCCTGAAGGCCTTTCTCGAGCTGCTGTCACTGGAGAGCTGCCTGTGGCCAAGGTCACAAACCCAGAGCTTGGCTGATGCCGGTTCACCCTCTCGGGGCGCTGGGATGGCACTTATCACCTGCTCCTTCTCCCTGTGGTTTCCGTGTCTGGCTCCCCACCCGCAGTAACCCCTACAGCCTATGGAAACATTTATATATCACAAATCCTGAAGGTCATTTTAAATGCTACCAAGAGCCCTCAGCCTCCGCCTCTCCAGGTCGCCAGCGCGGGAACGTTGGGCTGGGAATGGCTCTGCAGGGGAGCTCTGCTCTGAAGCGAGGAGAGATGCTGCATGGGAAGTGAAAGGGCAGGAGCTGAGCCGAGGGGAGGAGGGCTGATGGAGGGCCGGGAGGCTCCAAAGGGATCTGAACAGGCTGGACCGCTGGGCTGAGAGCAGTGGCATGAGGTTTAGCAAGGCCAAGGGCCGGGTCCTGCACTTGGGGCACAACAACCCTGAGCAGCTCCAGACTAGGAGAAGTCTGGCTGGAAAGCTGCCCAGGGGAGAAGGACCTGGGGGTGTTGGTTGGCAGCGACTGAACAGGAGCCAGCAGGGGCCCAGGCGGCGAAGAAGGCCAATGGCATCTTGGCTTGTGTCAGAAACAGCGTGGCCAGCAGGTCCAGGGAGGTTCTTCTCCCTCTGGACTCGGCCCTGGTGAGACCGCTCCTCGAATCCTGTGTTCAGCCCTGGCCCCTCACCACAAGAAGGATGTTGAGGCTCTGGAGCGAGTCCAGAGAAGAGCAACGACGCTGGGGAAGGGGCTGAGAGAGCTGGGGGTGTTTAGCCTGGAGAAGAGGAGGCTGAGGGGAGACCTCATTGCTCTCTCCAACTACCTGAAAGGACGTTGTGGAGAGGAGGGTGCTGGGCTCTTCTCCCAAGTGACAGGAGACAGGACGAGAGGGAATGGCCTCAAGCTCCACCAGGGGAGGGTCAGGGTGGACGTTAGGAAAAATTTTTCACAGAGAGGGTCACTGGGCACTGGCAGAGGCTGCCCAGGGAGGGGGTTGAGTCACCATCCCTGGAGGGGTTTAAGGCACGGGTGGACGAGGTGCTAAGGGGCATGGTTCATGTTTGATAGGAATGGTTGGACTCTGTAGAGCCATATTTACAACAATGGCTTTCAGAAAGAAGTATCAAGGACGTGTCGTCCTTGTAAAATGTGAGTCATACTGATTAAGCAAAACTTAAATGTCAAAAGAAAAACATGTTGAGGGAGTAGTCAAGATGGAACATAGCTGTGCAAGCATGATAAACCGCAACTTCTGCAAATGAATGTAACCAATCATGAGCTAAGCTTTTGCAATATGTATGAGCTAATTAAACACTGTATAAAAGAAGCAGCCGTGAATCAATAAAACTGAGCTCTGATCACCTATCATAGTGTGTTCGACTCCCTCCGTCGCTCTCCAATTTCAACAGACTCGATGATCTGGTGGGTCTCTTCCAACCTCGTCATTCTATGATTCTATGACTTCTCCAGGAATTCTACTCAACTGGAGCCCTGCGTCCAGTCCTGGAGCCCTCAGCACAGGAAGCATATGGAGCTGTTGGAGCGAGTGCAGAGGAGGCCACGGAGATGATCTGAGGGCTGGAGCACTTTTCTTCGAGGCTGCCCACCTGCCAAACCTTTTCTGTTGTTTCCACTATTTCTAGTGAGCTTCCACCTAGGGGCACTGAACCTCCAGTGAATGTGGTCACTGTATTTATTGCTGATGGGTGGAGAAGGAATTCTTGCTTCACGTGCCCAAACTCAGCTGCACGTGCCCAGCTGGGGTGGCCTGGAAACGGTAGGGTTGGGTCCTTATTATTCCAGCTCTCCCAGTTTCTGAAAGAACTGCTGGCATTGTTCTTCATGCTTCAGAATGCGACCCTTCAGTTCAGTCAGCTTCTCTTGCAGCATTTGCAGGGGTCTTTTCTGCTCCCTGCTTTCTTCTGTCTGAGCCCTCCTCAAACATTCGCCTTCCACTGATTTCCTCAGGAGCATGGACTTGATCTCCTCACGCTCCTTCTCCAGCTCTTCTCTCCTTTCTGCTTCTTGTCTCGTGCCTTTCAGGGTGTTCTCGACCTCTTCCAGCACCTCTGCCACTTGTTCGAGTTTCCTTTTCAGGGCAGCATTTTCCCCTTGAAGCTCTTCTGTCAAACCCACCTGCCTACGGAGGTGAGCGTTTTCCTGGGCCAGGCAGGAGTAGGCATTCCTGATCTTGGTGAGCAGCACCCGCAGTGCCTCACACATTTGGTAGTCGGTGCTGGCAAGGGAGTCCTCTTCGTGTGCAACCACTCGAGCCTGAAGCTCCTCCGCCACGTCCTGTGTGAATCACAGAATCACGAGGTTAGAAAAGACCCACAGGATCCCTGCCCCCCCCATGGCTGCGGCGGCTCGATGCTGCAACAGCTTCACCGGGCGCTCGGGAAACTTCTGGCCTCCTCAGGAAGCGGCTGGGAGGGAGGCAGCCCTGCTCTGAGGCTTTGCTTCCCAGAGCTCCCTGCTGAGCCCCACAAGGAGTCCAGCCACGCGCCCAAAGCAGATCCAGGCTACGATCCTACAGCTCTTCACTAAGTTTGCTACAGCTCTAAGCCAATTCCATTCCGAAGGAGTAAGGTACAAAGCAAAAAACCAATTCAACAACCGGCTTGAGGATCCCATTGATCCCACGTTTTGGCAGCGAACGCTTGCTCTCCTCAGCCAGAGTGTGCACAGGCATAAACCCCAAACCCTCAGCTTGCTGAGAAACACACCGAGCAGAGTCTGTGAGGGAAGAGCCGGGAACAGCAGCCCCCAACTGTCTGGGGCTGGGCGGGTGCCAGTCGATCGCTGCTGGCGTGCAGATGGAGCAGGAGCACCCAGGAGTTCCCTGCGGGGCAGGTGTCCCCAGCAGCCCAGCCCTGAGCAGCATTTACCTGCCTGTGGTCAAGCGCCTGAAGCGCTTCAAGGAATCGCTCCATGTCAAGCCTGAATTGCTCCTTGTCCCTCTTCAGGTCCTCCTGGGCCGTATGAAGGCTCTCCAGATTGCGGTGGAAGGAGACCTTCTGCAGCTGCAGCTGCTCTTGATCCTTTTTAAGCTGGTCCATGTCCAGCTTCAGTAGAGCCTTCTCCATCTCCACTGCCTCCTGGGATGTACGAAGGCTCTCCAGATCTCGCTGGAAGGAGATCTTCTGCAGCTGCAGCTGCTCTTGATCCTTTTTCAGCTGGTCCATGTCCAGCTTCAATTGAGCCTTCTCCACCTCCACTGTCTCCTGGGATGTATGAAGGCTCTCCAGATCCCGCTGGAAGGAGACCTTCTGCAGCTGCAGCTGCTCTTGATCCTTTTTAAGCTGGTCCATGTCCGGCTTCAATTGAGCCTTCTCCATCTCCACTGCCTCCTGGGATGTACGAAGGCTCTCCAGATCAACCTGCAAGGAGACCTTCTGCAGCTGCAGCTGCTCTTGATCCTTTTTCAGCTGGTCCATGTCCCGCTTCAATTGAGCCTTCTCCATCTCCACTGCCTCCTGGGATGTATGAAGGCTCTCCAGCTCCTGCTGGAAGGAGACCTTCTGCAGCTGCAGCTCCTCTTGATGCTTTTTGAGATCTTGCCACATTCTCTGGAGCTCCTCGTTTTCCTGGGCAAGGTGGGCCTCCTTCACCTCTAGCTCCTTCTCCCGTATTTCAAGTTCGTCTCTCCTCTTCTCTCTGAGGGAACCGGGTACCACTGATTCTGCTGACAGCAGGGAGGTCGAGGTCTCCTTCTCTTGCCTTCTCTCTTCTGAGGAGAGTGGCAGGCGCTGTGCAACGCCTGCTGCTGGTTCAGGGGATGAATTCCTCTTAGTCACTTCCTCTTGATTCTCTCCTTTAGGGGCTATTGCTCTTTTTGCATGACTCTTTGCCTGCTTCTTTCTCCGGGAATAGCTCCAGCAGCAGCCAAGAAGCCCCACCGATGCAGGGATGGCATCGAGTACAACATCGTGGAAGTAGAAACGCATTTTACAGACCCTGGGCTGTTCCCTAGAAGGAGAAACAGAAACCATGGTCAGACGGTCACAGGGAAGGTTACAGGAAGGTTCAAGTTGATAAATGCCTTCAGGGATTTCTGTTTGCATCAACAGGCTCTGGGAATTCCGTCTGCTCTCCCAGCAGAGCTCCAGGGATCCCTAGACACTGATCACCAGGGTACTCCTCACTTTTCACCTCACCCTGAGGCCTGAACCAATTTCCCCTTCGTTCGGTGAGTGCTCTGGATGCTGAGGGCTCCCTGCCCCCGGGATGGTCTGTGCTGGCGACCGGCTGCTTCAGGTCTCCCCCAGAAGAGAGAAGAGGACAACTCCCCAGTGACTGAGCCCCCATGCTCTGCGGGGACAGACCCGAGCGCACTGTGCTCCCTGCCTCCTCTGTCTCCCCCCGGGGAGGCTTATGCTGTCAAATCTCAAAACTAGTGGAAGTCGAGGCTGGAGTTGAAGAGCATCGTGAAGGATCACGGAGCAAACGAGCAGGGAGCTAAATTGGAAAAGAGCTTCAGCAGCCAGGCCACGATGCCTCCCTACAAACGCTGCAGTCAGCGATCCAGCGCTCGGGAAAGAAATACGATTGTGGAGACAGAGCGCTGGGCAAGGCTGGCAGAGTGAAACCAAAATGGGAAACCTCTGGGCTCTGGGCGTTTCCCAGCAGAATTTATCCAGAAGGCATAAGAACAGGAGCTGACAATACTGTGAGGGACTGGAGGCCCTTCCATGGAGAATAAAATCATAGAATCATCGAACAGTTTGGGTTGGAAGGGACCTTAAACATGACCCAATTCCAGCCCCTGCCCTGGGCAGGGACATCCCACTGGCTCAGGCTGCCCAAGCCCCATCCAGCCCGGCCTTGGACACCTCCAGGGATGGGGCAGCCACAGCTTCCTGGGGCAACCTGGGCCAGGGCCTCAGCACTCCCATGGTGAAGAAGTTCTTCCTAGTGTCTAGTCCAAATCTGCCCCTCTCCAGTTTATCCCCATTGCCCCTCGTCCTGTCTCCACAAGCCTTTGTGAACAGCCCCTCCCCGGCTTTCTTGGAGCCCCTTCAGGTACTGGAAGGTCACTATAAGATCTCCTTGGAGCCTTCTCTTCTCCAAGCTGAACAACCCCAACTCTCTCAGCCTGTCCTCGCATGGGAGGTGCTCCAGCCCTCGGATCATCTCTGGAGCCTCCTCCGGGCCTGTTCCAACAGCTCCATCTCCTTCTTCTGTTGGGGATTCCAGAAATGGACATAATACACCAGATGAGGTCTGACCAGAGAGGAACAGAGGGGCAGAATCCCTTTCTTTGTCCTGCTGGCCACACTGCTTCGGATGCAGCCCAGGATACGATCGGATTTCTGGGCTCTGAGGGCACTTTGCTGGCTCATGTCGAGCTTCTCATCGACCAAAAATCCAAGCAGTGACTGCCCAGAAGCAGACACGGGCAGAGCTGACGTACCCTTCGCGCAGACAGATTTTCTGTTCCAGCAGAACTGGTACGGGGCACTGCAAAATCCAAATGGCAGCCCAAAAGCTTTGTTGATCTCGCCCTGAGAAAGGCGCAGGCAGCTCCCAGTGGAGAGACTACCTGCCTCCTGCAGATCCTCCTGGGGAGTGAATCCAGAGTGTGCTTGCCCTGGGCACCAGAGATGTCTCCAAGGCAACAGGGGAGCATCACAGAGGATGATATCACAGACGCGGCTCCCACAGGCCGGGGCGGGGCCTGAGGGCCTCCTTTCAGGTAGCTGGAGGGAGGAATGAGGTCTCCCCTCAGCCTCCTCTTCTCCAGGCTAAACACCCCCAGCTCTCTCAGCCCCTTCCCCAGCTTTGTTGCTCTTCTCTGGACTCGCTCCAGAGCCTCAACATCCTTCTTGTGGTGAGGGGCCAGGGCTGAACACAGGATTCGAGGAGTGGTCTCACCAGGGCCGAGTCCAGAGGGAGAAGAACCTCCCTGGACCTGCTGGCCACGCCGTTTCTGACACAAGCCAAGATGCCATTGGCCTTCTTGGCCACCTGGGCCCCTGCTGGCTCCTGTTCAGTCGCTGCCAACCAACACCCCCAGGTCCTTCTCCCCCGGGCAGCTTTCCAGCCAGACTTCTCCTAGTCTGGAGCTGCTCAGGGTTGTTGTGCCCCAAGTGCAGGACCCGGCCCTTGGCCTTGCTAAACCTCATGCCACTGCTCTCAGCCCAGCGGTCCAGCCTGTTCAGATCCCTTTGGAGCCTCCCGGCCCTCCATCAGCCCTCCTCCCTTCGGCTCAGCTCCTGCCCTTTCACTTCCCATGCAGCATCTCTCCTCGCTTCAGAGCAGAGCTCCCCTGCAGAGCCATTCCCAGCCCAACAGGCTGTTGAACAGAGAGATCTTGAGTGATATCAAGAAGAAGAGAAATGTTTATGGGCTCTGGAGGAGGGGACAGGCCTCTTGGGTGGACTACAGGAGGGAAGTGAGATTGTGTAGAGAAAAAATCAGAAGGGCTAAGGCTCAGCTAGAAATCAGATTGGCCAAGTCTGTGAAAGATAACAAAAAATCCTTCTATAAATATATAAATAATAAAAGGAGGACTAGGGAGACCATACAGTCCCTATTGGACGCAGAAGGAACAACAGTGACAGGGGATGAGGAAAAACCTGAGGTGCTTATTGCCTTCTTTGCCTCAGTCTTTAATTGTAAAGAAAGTCATTCCGTCTGTGTACAAACCCAGGAGCTAGAGGAGCGAAATGAGGCTCCCACGATCCAAGAGGAGGTGGTCAGAGCCTTGCTAGCCCGACTGGACACCCACAAGTCTGTGGGGCCGGATGGGATCCATCCAAGGGTGTTGAAGGAGCTGGCGGATGTGCTGGCCAAACCCCTTTCCATCATCTTCCAGCAGTCCTGGAAGACTGGGGAAGTCCCACTGGACTGGAGGCTGGCTGATGTTGTGCCCATCTACAAGAAGGGTCACAGGGAGGACCCAGGGAACTCCAGGCCTGTCAGTCTGACCTCAGTGCCAGGGAAAGTCATGGAGCAGGTGATCTTGAGTGCTACCATGAAGCACATGCAAGAGAACCGGGTGATCAGGCCCAGGCAACACGGGTTCACAAAAGGCAGGTCTTGCCAAACTAACCTGATCGCCTTCTATGACAAAGTGACTCGGCTGCTGGATGAGGGAAAGGCTGTGGCTGTGTCTTCCTGGACTTCAGTAAAGCCTTTGACACAGTCTCTCACAGCATTCTGCTTCGGAAACTGTCACCTCTGGCCTGGACAGGCGCACACTCTCCTGGGTGGAAAACCGGTTGGCTGGAGGGCCCAGAGAGTGGTGGGAAATGGTGTGAAATCCAGCTGGAGGCCATTGACAAGTGGGGTTCCCCAGGGCTCAGTGCTGGGTCCAGCCCTGTTCAATGTCTTTATCAATGACCTGGATGAAGGCATCGAGTGCACCCTTAGCAAGTTTGCGGACGACACTAAGCTGGGTGGAAGTGTTGATCTGCTGGAGGGTAGGGAGGCTCTGCAAAGGGATCTGGACAGGCTGGACCGCTGGGCAGAGTCCAATGGCATGAGGTTTAACAAGGCCAAATGCCGGGTCCTGCACTTGGGGCACAACAACCCTGAGCAGTGCTACAGACTAGGAGAAGTCTGGCTGGAAAGCTGCCTGGAGGAGAGGGACCTGGGGGTGTTGGTTGACAGGGACTGAACATGAGCCAGCAGTGGCCCAGGTGGCCAAGAAGGCCAATGGCATCTTGGCTTGGATCAGAAACGGCGTGTCTCTAAATTGGAGGGGGGAAGATTTGGATTAGGCAGTAGGAAGAAATTCTTGGTGATTTGGGTGGCGAGGCCCTGGCCCAGGTTGCCCAGGGCAGTGGTGGGTGTCCCATCCCTGGAGGTGTTCAAGGCCAGGTTGGAAGGGGTTTCGAGCCACGTGATCCAGTGGGAGGTGTCCCTGCCCTCGGCAGGGTGTGGAACTGGATGGGCTTTTAGGTCCCTTCCCACCCAAACCGTTCTGAGATCTGTGATTTGAATACATTTGAAATATATTCCTGCTCGGGATCCCCTGGGTGGTTGGAGCGCAAATCTAGCCGTGTGCAAGAGAAAGTCAGAGACCAGTCAGCTTTGCCCGGGTTCTCTGGAGGGACAAAGGCAGCGCTACCAACCTAATCCTCACCGTGTCTCACAGGAACTGCAGCTGAAGCGTTAGCTCAAGGACCCTGTCATTTCTTCAACCCGGGGACAGCTTGAAGCTGAAGATGCCAACAGCTGCCCGAAGCGCGGAGCAGAGGAAGAAACATTGGAAGGAAAGGAGGAAATTGCTGTTGTGCAGGTGCCTGTCGTAGCTGCAGGGCGCTGCTTTCCAGCAGGGCCTTTTTATTTCTCGCTGGCTGCTTGCAATGGGAAACGGCATGAAGATCAGCCTCTCGGCCTTCCGTGAAACACAGAGTTTTAAACTAAATTCCGTTTGCAAGGTTTACATAGATGTGCTGTGAAGTCGTTTAGAGATCTTCAAGCAATGCCCTTGTCTGGCACCATGATGTGTTTCATAGCGTCACTCAAAGCGACCGAATGCTTCAGCTTTCAAAATGTTTCTTTTAGGGGTCCTGCCAGCAGCTGCTTAGATTTCAGGTGTCAGCGTTGTCTTTGCTTCTGTGTTTCAGAGAAACAGGCAACTGATGTTGCTTGAAGGGATGTAGGAAGCTTCTGTGTTTTCAAGGACTGAAAATCCTTGTGCTGCTGTTGTTGGTGACCTTAGTGAGTGGAAAATTAACTGCTGGGATTCATCCTCTTTTGTCCCCACAGAGGGAGCAGTGGCTGTGGCAGAGATGTTCTGTGCAGTGGGACCGGCGAGGGAGGTGACTGCGGCCCTCTGCTCCGCTCTGGTGAGACCCCACCTGGAGCCCTGTGTTCAGCTCTGGAATCCCCAACGTGCCAGTGACACAGACCTGTTAGAGCGACTCAGTCTGCTCTCCCAGGCCGAGAGGGAGGCAATATTTGAGGGCACCTCATTTCCCGCCTGTTCCGGCAGGGCTCTCTCCGCCTGGGCGCATCCGAGGGATTTGTCCAGTGTGTTTGGCAGAGGCCGAGCAGGGAGGCTTTTACCTTGACTCCGGCTCAGGGCAGAAAGAATTGCTGAGCGTGGTGTGGTTCTGAGAGAAAGTAATTTTGTCTGATTTTGAGATGTGGGACAGGCTCAATATCCAGGAGGTCACTGTAACTGACTTTGTCTCCCTTGTAAGTGAGCGTTCCCTGTTGCACTCCAGAAGATCTGTTTAGGGTCACTGATTTCAGGCTAGGAAAGAAATAATGTTCCAAGTGCCTTCACTGTGAGAGGCTACAGACCTTTTGTGTTTCCAGCCCAGGGCTCTCCTGCTGTCTCCAGGAGTTGTGTGAACACTGCTGACCCAGTGGTCTTGCCCGGAGGGTGTGACAGTGGTTCCTTAGGCTGCACGTTTGTTGTGGGTGAAAGCATTCCCTAGTGTCCTTTCCCAGCTGGATCCACAGCGTGGGTCAGTGTGGAGAAGGAGAAAGAATGGCAATTAAAACTTCTTCCCTTAGTCCTTCCGTGCGTCCTGTCTCTTTGACATCAAAGCGGGAGGGGAGATGAATTTTCTTATGGATGTGATACCTTGGGCATGTTTTAGCTCCATGGAATTTTTAATGCATTTGCTTTGTTGTTTAGTTTTCCTTTCAGAAACGTGTTTCCAAGGAAGTCTCTCAGGAGTCAAGGCTTGGCCAGTTTCAGGGATCGAGACAAAGCAAACATTAAAGAACAGCAGTGCCCGAGTACTTTCTTGGTGTCCTTTCCTAGTAGCATTGCACTCCTCGTCCCCTGCTGTTACTCCTTACCTCCTCCCCCTACAGCTCCGTGGGGTCTCAGCATCTGCGCTGCTCTTCTAGCTGGCTCTACCGCTTCCCCCTCTGTCTTTGCTTGTCCTCGACCTCCTCCCACAGCCGTAAAATCTTTCCAGCTTTGCCTTCCTTGTAACAGCTCTGCTACCCCGGCTTTCCCCTGCCCGCAGCTCTCCCGCCTGCGTGCCTCCTCCCTTCTCCTCAGCCCCTCCAGGGGTTTTTCCTCAGGGCAGTGTGGCCCGGTTGCGTATCTGATCCCGGGGACCTCCTCCACCCTCTGGCCTCAGATGCTCCAGTTCCCAGCGGGCTGGTTGGGAAGAAATTGTACAGAAGGGTAGGGGCAAATGCTTCTTCCCCTTGGAGTCCTTTTCTTTGGAAGGCTTCGTCCTTCTTTCCGAAGGTGTGAAGCAGCCTGAAGCTGGGTGTGATCCTGAAGGCCTTTCTCGAGCTGCTGTCACTGGAGAGCTGCCTGCGGCCAAGGTCACAAACCCAGAGCTCGGCTGATGCCGGTTCACCCTCTCGGGGCGCTGGGATGGCACTTATCACCTGCTCCTTCTCCCTGTGGTTTCCGTGTCTGGCTCCCCACCCGCAGTAACCCCTACAGCCTATGGAAACATTTATATATCACAAATCCTGAAGGTCATTTTAAATGCTACCAAGAGCCCTCAGCCTCGGCTTCTCCAGGTCGCCAGCGCGGGAACGTTGGGCTGGGGATGGCTCTGCAGGGGAGCTCTGCTCTGAAGCGAGGAGAGATGCTGCATGGGAAGTGAAAGGGCAGGAGCTGAGCCGAGGGGAGGAGGGCTGATGGAGGGCCGGGAGGCTCCAAAGGGATCTGAACAGGCTGGACCGCTGGGCTGAGAGCAGTGGCATGAGGTTTAGCAAGGCCAAGGGCCGGGTCCTGCACTTGGGGCACAACAACCCTGAGCAGCTCCAGACTAGGAGAAGTCTGGCTGGAAAGCTGCCCGGGGGAGAAGGACCTGGGGGTGTTGGCTGGCAGCGACTGAACAGGAGCCAGCAGGGGCCCAGGTGGCCAAGAAGGCCAATGGCATCTTGGCTTGTGTCAGAAACAGCGTGGCCAGTAGGTCCAGGGAGGTTCTTCTCCCTCTGGACTCGGCCCTGGTGAGACCGCTCCTCGAATCCTGTGTTCAGCCCTGGCCCCTCACCACAAGAAGGATGTTGAGGCTCTGGAGCAAGTCCAGAGAAGAGCAACGAAGCTGGGGAAGGGGCTGAGAGAGGTGGGGGTGTTTAGCCTGGAGAAGAGGAGGCTGAGGGGAGACCTCATTGCTCTCTCCAACTACCTGAAAGGACGTTGTGGAGAGGAGGGTGCTGGGCTCTTCTCCCAAGTGACAGGAGACAGGACGAGAGGGAATGGCCTCAAGCTCCACCAGGGGAGGGTCAGGGTGGACGTTAGGAAAAATTTTTCACAGAGAGGGTCACTGGGCACTGGCAGAGGCTGCCCAGGGAGGGGGTTGAGTCACCATCCCTGGAGGGGTTTAAGGCACGGGTGGACGAGGTGCTAAGGGGCATGGTTCATGTTTGATAGGAATGGTTGGACTCTGTAGAGCCATATTTACAACAATGGCTTTCAGAAAGAAGTATCAAGGACGTGTCGTCCTTGTAAAATGTGAGTCATACTGATTAAGCAAAACTTAAATGTCAAAAGAAAAACATGTTGAGGGAGTAGTCAAGATGGAACATAGCTGTGCAAGCATGATAAACCGCAACTTCTGCAAATGAATGTAACCAATCATGAGCTAAGCTTTTGCAATATGTATGAGCTAATTAAACACTGTATAAAAGAAGCAGCCGTGAATCAATAAAACTGAGCTCTGATCACCTATCATAGTGTGTTCGACTCCCTCCGTCGCTCTACAATTTCAAGAAATGGTGACCCCGACGTGATAAGGGTTAACGGAGAGAAAACGGAGAATATACCCGGGTCCAGTGGAATAAAGGACGACCAAAGTGCTTCTGTGATAGCACCGGGTCCCGAGGGGCGAATAACGCATCGGCCGGAGGACGCTGCGAGGACTGCCAGACTGAGCTAAGCCATTAAGGTATAGATTTATGAATAATATTTAAAGAGAGATAAATAAGAGAAATATATAAATAAGAGAAATAAATAAGAGAAAATAAAAAAATGGAAAGGCAGGCAGTGTTAACCCTATTTACTCAATTTTTGAGACAAAAAGGGGTAAAAGAGATTGATTTAAATAAGGAACTTCCAAATTTGGTAGCTTATGGGGTAGTGAAAGGATGTTTTATCAATCCAAGTACTATCCATGAACTGTCAGAGTGGAGGAAGTTCGGGGATGTAATATGGGAGGCTGTATTGGACGACGATAAGACTGCAAAAAAGTTAGGAAAACAATGGCGGGTTGTTCATAATGTTTTATTGCAACACGCTACGGAAATAAAAGCTGCAAAATCCGCTCATGCTGCAAGTGCAAAAAATCAAGAGTATCTGGATGAGGCATCGGCGGGACCTCCGCGTTATAAGACTCTGGTAATGCCTATGTCGAGCAATGACCATGTTGCCCCCCCCGCACCTTCTCAGGCAGAACCTCCTCCGCCTAGCGAGGTCTCTGTTCCCGAAGAGCAGCGGCAATCGCTGGGATCGGAGGTAGCGGAACAACTGCGGAAAAGGGCAGAGTGTTGGTCGAAACTTGCCGCGGAATACATTACGCAGGGGGATAACGAAGCGGTTGAGTCGCTGGCCTTTCCTGTTATATACGAACGACGTGATAATAACGTAGTAATGCAATTCACACCAATAGATTGGAAGCTGTTATCACAGCTACGAGCAACTGTAGCAGAGAGCGGATTGCAGGGCGAGCCCACGATACAAATTTTAGAATATTTGTTTGAAAACAATACCATTATGCCATCAGAATGTCGGAATATAATGAAATTGATTTGTACCCCATCTCAACAGTTATTACGTGGGGCACATTGGCAGGCGGCAGCACAAGAATCCGTGGCCATGCAACGTCAACAAGGGGACCCGTTATTTGGTATAACGGTAGAAGCGTTATTAGGAATCGGTCCATATCATTCTATTGAGGCACAAGCGACATTAGGGCCAGATAGACTGCGAGAAGCAATGAGAGTATTCCGAAAAGCATTAAGTTTAGTCAAAGATGTAGGAGGAGTACCAGCTTATATGAGCATTAAGCAAGGACAAGAGGAACCGTTAGGGGCATTTATAGATAAACTGATTGCCGCGATAAAGAAGGCAGGAGTAGCAGTATATATGCATGGGGCAATATTAAAGCAATGTGTAATACAGAATGGTAATACCAAAACGAGACATATGTTGTCATCAATGGGTGCCAATTGGACAATAGAAGAGACCTTAGAAAGAGCAGCTAATATGCCACAAGGCCAGGCCGCGTTTGTTGTGCAGGCAATAGAGGAAGTGGGAAATCAGATAGCTGAAAAACTAAAAGAGGGTTTGAGAGAGGGGCAGGAAAATAGCTCACAAATAATGGCAGCATTAGCTCCTTTGAGGTCCTCTTCAGCAAGTCCTGTGCCAAGGCCACGAACCACGTTACATTGTTACCGGTGTGGACGCAATGGACATACCCAACGGGAATGCCGAACAAGATCTGTCTGGTGTAACCACTGTAATAGCGGCACTCATAACACTGCAGTCTGTCGACGGATTCCGGGAAACGGTCAGAACAGCGCGAATGCCAACAGCCGCGCCGGGACACAAATAGCTGCAGCAACGGTCTGCCCATCCAACCAGCAGGTCTACAACCCGCAACCAGAGGGAAATGCAAAAGCAGATGCATTGGTATCATGGGAACTCGATGGATTCCAGCTAAATGGGTGAAGCCGGCTCTGCATGATCGAGATGTGGACAATCAACATCTATCTTTGGATAGCTTCGACAACGACAATCATCCAGTCGCGCTCGTTGTGGACCAGGCCTCCGCGTGAAACTGTTTGGGTAACCATTGCCAACATTACCAACCAATCATCTATCTGTCTTGCCTTGGGATCAGTAACATCACCATTTCGTACATGTTTAATAGGTACCCCCACATGGAGACCAGAAGAGTTTAGTGGCTATGTAAACAATTTGACTTTGTTGAACTTTACAGCGGTTTATACAACAGTATATACAACCGGTCTATACCCTAGGCAAACAGATGGTGGTTGGCAATGTCAGCTAATATTGGGTTTGAATCAGACACTGACTAATGAACCTGAAGAACTGGAATTATTTGGTAGTCTAAATACCACCAATAGTACCAACAATGGAGGATGGTTTAGTTTTTGACCAAAAAACCACAGTAACTTTCACATTAAGCGTTATAAATGGGCATCATTATCTTCTGTTTTAGATCCCGGAAGTGTACACGAGAGTCTTTATAGCAATTGTAATGCTAGCAATGTCACCCAAGCGCATAGATTACCACCGGGAATATTCCTTATATGCGGTGACAGAGCATGGAATGGAGTCCCAAGTAATTTACAAGGAGGACCATGTTATATAGGGAAACTGGTATTATTCCACCCCAATATCAGTTCACTATTGTCATGGAGTAAGACACGAAAAAGGCGGTCTGTACATGAACTAGATTGTAACGAAATAGGGAGCCCGAAATTTTGGTCAGAATTAAGAGGAGTGATTACCTCAACGCTTTTGCCAGGCGCTTCAGCTAATAAAGCTTTAAATTTAGCCAAAGAAGTAGCATGTTGGGCAAAAGATGAAATAAATCGTACATCTGACGTTTTAGACTTGTTATCTCAAGATTCTGTTACTACACAACATGCTATTTTAGAAAATAGAGCAGCAATTGATTTTTTGCTTTTAGCGTAAGGACATGGTTGTGAAGAATTTGAAGGAATGTGTTGTATGTCTTTAACAAACAACTCTGTATCGATACACCGACGCATTGCAGAAATACAAGAACATTTACATGATTTAAAGGAAACAACCGGGTTTGACATATCATCTTGGTTTTCAAAGCTTGGTATTGGACCTTGGCTCCAGGGGTTGTTGAAAGAAGGTTTACGTTCGTTTGGTATCATCATTTTAATACTGATAGGCATGCAAGTTGCCATTAAGTGTGTATCAAAACGTATTAATCAAATTGTACTAGCAATACCTAAAGAAAACGGGGGAGATGTAGAGCCATATTTACAACAATGGCTTTCAGAAAGAAGTATCAAGGACGTGTCGTCCTTGTAAAATGTGAGTCATACTGATTAAGCAAAACTTAAATGTCAAAAGAAAAACATGTTGAGGGAGTAGTCAAGATAGAACATAGCTGTGCAAGCATGATAAACCGCAACTTCTGCAAATGAATGTAACCAATCATGAGCTAAGCTTTTGCAATATGTATGAGCTAATTAAACACTGTATAAAAGAAGCAGCCGTGAATCAATAAAACTGAGCTCTGATCACCTATCATAGTGTGTTCGACTCCCTCCGTCGCTCTCCAATTTCAACAGACTCGATGATCTGGTGGGTCTCTTCCAACCTCGTCATTCTATGATTCTATGACTTCTCCAGGAATTCTACTCAACTGGAGCCCTGCGTCCAGTCCTGGAGCCCTCAGCACAGGAAGCATATGGAGCTGTTGGAGCGAGTGCAGAGGAGGCCACGGAGATGATCTGAGGGCTGGAGCACTTTTCTTCGAGGCTGCCCACCTGCCAAAACTTTTCTGTTGTTTCCAATATTTCTAGTAAGCTTCCACCTAGGGGCACTGAACCTCCAGTGAATGTGGTCACTGTATTTATTGCTGATGGGTGGAGAAGGAATTCTTGCTTCACGTGCCCAAACTCAGCTGCACGTGCCCAGCTGGGGTGGCCTGGAAACGGTAGGGTTGGGTCCTTATTATTCCAGCTCTCCCAGTTTCTGAAAGAACTGCTGGCAGTGTTCTTCATGCTTCAGAATGCGACCCTTCAGTTCAGTCAGCTTCTCTTGCAGCATTTGCAGGGGTCTTTTCTGCTCCCTGCGTTCTTCTGTCTGAGCCCTCCTCAAACATTCGCCTTCCACTGATTTCCTCAGGAGCATGGACTTGATCTCCTCACGCTCCTTCTCCAGCTCTTCTCTCCTTTCTGCTTCTTGTCTCGTGCCTTTCAGGGTGTTCTCGACCTCTTCCAGCACCTCTGCCACTTGTTCGAGTTTCCTTTTCAGGGCAGCATTTTCCCCTTGAAGCTCTTCTGTCAAACCCACCTGCCTACGGAGGTGAGCGTTTTCCTGGGCCAGGCAGGAGTAGGCATTCCTGATCTTGGTGAGCAGCACCCGCAGTGCCTCACACATTTGGTAGTCGGTGCTGGCAAGGGAGTCCTCTTCATCTCCAACCACTCGAGCCTGAAGCTCCTCCGCCACGTCCTGTGTGAATCACAGAATCACGAGGTTAGAAAAGACCCACAGGATCCCTGCCCCTCCCATGGCTGCGGCGGCTCGATGCTGCAACAGCTTCACCGGGCGCTCGGGAAACTTCTGGCCTCCTCAGGAAGCGGCTGGGAGGGAGGCAGCCCTGCTCTGAGGCTTTGCTTCCCAGAGCTCCCTGCTGAGCTCCACAAGGAGTCCAGCCACGCGCCCAAAGCAGATCCAGGCTACGATCCTACAGCTCTTCACTAAGTTTGCTACAGCTCTAAGCCAATTCCATTCCGAAGGAGTAAGGTACAAAGCAAAAAACCAATTCAACAACCGGCTTGAGGATCCCATTGATCCCACGTTTTGGCAGCGAACGCTTGCGCTCCTCAGCCAGAGTGTGCACAGGCATAAACCCCAAACCCTCAGCTTGCTGAGAAACACAGCGAGCAGAGTCTGTGAGGGAAGAGCCGGGAACAGTAGCCCCCAACTGTCTGGGGCTGGGCGGGTGCCAGTCGATCGCTGCTGGCGTGCAGATGGAGCAGGAGCACCCAGGAGTTCCCTGCGGGGCAGGTGTCCCCAGCAGCCCAGCCCTGAGCAGCATTTACCTGCCTCTGGTCAAGCGCCTGAAGCGCTTCAAGGAATCGCTCCATGTCAAGCCTGAATTGCTCCTTGTCCCTCTTCAGGTCCTCCTGGGCCGTATGAAGGCTCTCCAGATTGCGGTGGAAGGAGACCTTCTGCAGCTGCAGCTGCTCTTGATCCTTTTTAAGCTGGTCCATGTCCAGCTTCAATTGAGCCTTCTCCATCTCCACTGCCTCCTGGGATGTACGAAGGCTCTCCAGATCTCGCTGGAAGGAGACCTTCTGCAGCTGCAGCTGCTCTTGATCCTTTTTCAGCTGGTCCATGTCCCGCTTCAATTGAGCCTTCTCCATCTCCACTGCCTCCTGGGATGTACGAAGGCTCTCCAGATCTCGCTGGAAGGAGATCTTCTGCAGCTGCAGCTGCTCTTGATCCTGTTGCAGCTGGTCCATGTCCAGCTTCAATTGAGCCTTCTCCATCTCCACTGTCTCCTGGGATGTATGAAGGCTCTCCAGATCCCGCTGGAAGGAGACCTTCTGCAGCTGCAGCTGCTCTTGATCCTTTTTCAGCTGGTCCATGTCCAGCTTCAATTGAGCCTTCTCCATCTCCACTGCCTCCTGGGATGTACGAAGGCTCTCCAGATCAACCTGCAAGGAGACCTTCTGCAGCTGCAGCTGCTCTTGATCCTTTTTCAGCTGGTCCATGTCCCGCTTCAATTGAGCCTTCTCCATCTCCACTGCCTCCTGGGATGTATGAAGGCTCTCCAGCTCCTGCTGGAAGGAGACCTTCTGCAGCTGCAGCTCCTCTTGATGCTTTTTGAGATCTTGCCACATTCTCTGGAGCTCCTCGTTTTCCTGGGCAATGTGGGCCTCCTTCACCTCTAGCTCCTTCTGCCGTATTTCAAGTTCGTCTCTCCTCTTCTCTCTGAGGGAACCGGGCACCATTGATTCTGCTGACAGCAGGGAGGTCGAGGTTTCCTTCTCTTGCCTTCTCTCTTCTGAGGAGAGTGGCAGGCGCTGTGCAACGCCTGCTGCTGGTTCAGGGGATGAATTCCTCTTAGTCACTTCCTCTTGATTCTCTGCTTTAGGGGCTATTGCTCTTTTTGCATGACTCTTTGCCTGCTTCTTTCTCCGGGAATAGCTCCAGCAGCAGCCAAGAAGCCCCACCGATGCAGGGATGGCATCGAGTACAACATCGTGGAAGTAGAAACGCATTTTACAGACCCTGGGCTGTTCCCTAGAAGGAGAAACAGAAACCATGGTCAGACGGTCACGGGGAAGGTTACAGGAAGGTTCAAGTTGATAAATGCCTTCAGGGATTTCTGTTTGCATCAACAGGCTCTGGGAATTCCGTCTGCTCTCCCAGCAGAGCTCCAGGGATCCCTAGTCACTGGTCACCAAGGTACTCCTCACTTTTCACCTCACCCTGAGGCCTGAACCAATTTCCCCTTCGCTCTGTGAGTGCTCTGGATGCTGAGGGCTCCCTGCCCCCGGGATGGTCTGTGCTGGCGACCGGCTGCTTCAGGTCTCCCCCAGAAGAGAGAAGAGGACAACTCCCCAGTGACTGAGCCCCCATGCTCTGCGGGGACAGACCCGAGCGCACTGTGCTCCCTGCCTCCTCTGTCTCCCCCCGGGGAGGCTTATGCTGTCAAATCTCAAAACTAGTGGAAGTCGAGGCTGGAGTTGAAGAGCATCGTGAAGGATCACAGAGCAAACGAGCAGGGAGCTAAATTGGAAAGGAGCTTCAGCAGCCAGGCCACGATGCCTCCCTACAAACGCTGCAGTCAGCGATCCAGCGCTCAGGAAAGAAATACGATTGTGGAGACAGAGCGCTGGGCAAGGCTGGCAGAGTGAAACCAAAATGGGAAACCTCTGGGCTCTGGGCGTTTCCCAGCAGAATTTATCCAGAAGGCATAAGAACAGGAGCTGACAATATTGTGAGGGACTGGAGGCCCTTCCACGGAGAATAAAATCATAGAATCATCGAACAGTTTGGGTTGGAAGGGACCTTAAACATGACCCAATTCCAGCCCCTGCCCTGGGCAGGGACATCCCACTGGCTCAGGCTGCCCAAGCCCCATCCAGCCCGGCCTTGGACACCTCCAGGGATGGGGCAGCCACAGCTTCCTGGGGCAACCTGGGCCAGGGCCTCAGCACTCCCATGGTGAAGAAATTCTTCCTAGTGTCTAGTCCAAATCTGCCCCTCTCCAGTTTATCCCCATTGCCCCTCGTCCTGTCACCACAAGCCTTTGTGAACAGCCCCTCCCCGGCTTTCTTGGAGCCCCTTCAGGTACTGGAAGGTCACTATAAGATCTCCTTGGAGCCTTCTCTTCTCCAAGCTGAACAACCCCAACTCTCTCAGCCTGTCCTCGCATGGGAGGTGCTCCAGCCCTCGGATCATCTCTGGAGCCTCCTCCGGGCCTGTTCCAACAGCTCCATCTCCTTCTTCTGTTGGGGATTCCAGAACTGGACATAATACCCCAGATGAGGTCTGACCAGAGAGGAACAGAGGGGCAGAATCCCTTTCTTTGTCCTGCTGGCCACACTGCTTCGGATGCAGCCCAGGATACGATCGGATTTCTGGGCTCTGAGGGCACTTTGCTGGCTCATGTCGAGCTTCTCATCGACCAAAAATCCAAGCAGTGACTGCCCAGAAGTAGACACGGGCAGAGCTGACGTACCCTTCGCGCAGACAGATTTTCTGTTCCAGCAGAACTGGTACGGGGCACTGCAAAATCCAAATGGCAGCCCAGAAGCTTTGTTGATCTCGCCCTGAGAAAGGCGCAGGCAGCTCCCAGTGGAGAGACCACCTGCCTCCTGCAGATCCTCCTGGGGAGTGAATCCAGAGTGTGCTTGCCCTGGGCACCAGAGATGTCTCCAAGGCAACAGGGGAGCATCACAGAGGATGATATCACAGACGGCCGGGGCGGGGCCTGAGGGCCTCCTTTCAGGTAGCTGGAGGGAGGAATGAGGTCTCCCCTCTGCCTCCTCTTCTCCAGGCTAAACACCCCCAGCTCTCTCAGCCCCTTCCCCAGCATCGTTGCTCTTCTCTGGACTCGCTCCAGAGCCTCTACATCCTTCTTGTGGTGAGGGGCCAGAGCTGAACACAGGATTCGAGGAGCGGTCTCACCAGGGCCGAGTCCAGAGGGAGAAGAACCTCCCTGGACCTACTGGCCACGCTGTTTCTGACCCAAGCCAAGATGCCATTGGCCTTCTTGGCCACCTGGGCCCCTGCTGGCTCCTGTTCAGTCGCTGCCAGCCAACACCCCCAGGTCCTTCTCCCCCGGGCAGCTTTCCAGCCAGACTTCTCCTAGTCTGGAGCTGCTCAGGGTTGTTGTGCCCCAAGTGCAGGACCCGGCCCTTGGCCTTGCTAAACCTCATGCCACTGCTCTCAGCCCAGCGGTCCAGCCTGTTCAGATCCCTTTGGAGCCTCCCGGCCCTCCATCAGCCCTCCTCCCCTCGGCTCAGCTCCTGCCCTTTCACTTCCCATGCAGCATCTCTCCTCGCTTCAGAGCAGACCTCCCCTGCAGAGCCATTCCCAGCCCAACAGGCCGTTGAACAGAGAGATCTTGAGTGATATCAAGAAGAAGAGAAATGTTTATGGGCTCTGGAAGAGGGGACAGGCCTCTTGGGTGGACTACAGGAGGGAAGTGAGATTGTGTAGAGAAAAAATCAGAAGGGCTAAGGCTCAGCTGGAAATCAGATTGGCCAAGTCTGTGAAAGATAACAAAAAATCCTTCTATAAATATATAAATAATAAAAGGAGGACTAGGGAGACCATACAGTCCCTATTGGACGCAGAAGGAACAACAGTGACAGGGGATGAGGAAAAACCTGAGGTGCTTAATGCCTTCGTTGCCTCAGTCTTCAGTTGTAAAGAAAGTCGTTCCGTCTGTGTACAAACCCAGGAGCTAGAGGAGCAAAATGAGGCTCCCACGATCCAAGAGGAGGTGGTCAGAGCCTTTCTAGCCCGACTGGACACCCACAAGTCTATGGGGCCGGATGGGATCCACCCAAGGGTGTTGAAGGAGCTGGCGGATGTGCTGGCCAAACCCCTTTCCATCATCTTCCAGCAGTCCTGGAAGACTGGGGAAGTCCCACTGGACTGGAGGCTGGCTGATGTTGTGCCCATTTACAAGAAGGGTCACAGGGAGGACCCAGGGAACTCCAGGCCTGTCAGTCTGACCTCAGTGCCAGGGATAGTCATGGAGCAGGTGATCTTGAGTGCTACCATGAAGCACATGCAAGAGAACCGGGTGATCAGGCCCAGGCAACACGGGTTCACAAAAGGCAGGTCTTGCCAAACTAACCTGATCGCCTTCTATGACAAAGTGACTCGGCTGCTGGATGAGGGAAAGGCTGTGGCTGTGTCTTCCTGGACTTCAGTAAAGCCTTTGACACAGTCTCTCACAGCATTCTGCTTCGGAAACTGTCACCTCTGGCCTGGACAGGCGCACACTCTCCTGGGTGGAAAACCGGTTGGCTGGAGGGCCCAGAGAGTGGTGGGAAATGGTGTGAAATCCAGCTGGAGGCCAGTGACAAGTGGGGTTCCCCAGGGCTCAGTGCTGGGTCCAGCCCTGTTCAATGTCTTTATCAATGACCTGGATGAAGGCATCGAGTGCACCCTTAGCAAGTTTGCGGACGACACTAAGCTGGGTGGAAGTGTTGATCTGCTGGAGGGTAGGGAGGCTCTGCAAAGGGATCTGGACAGGCTGGACCGCTGGGCAGAGTCCAATGGCATGAGGTTTAACAAGGCCAAATGCCGGGTCCTGCACTTGGGGCACAACAACCCTGAGCAGTGCTACAGACTAGGAGAAGTCTGGCTGGAAAGCTGCCTGGAGGAGAGGGACCTGGGGGTGTTGGTTGACAGTGACTGAACATGAGCCAGCAGTGGCCCAGGTGGCCAAGAAGACCAATGGCATCTTGGCTTGGATCAGAAACAGCGTGTCTCTAAATTGGAGGGGGGAAGATTTGGATTAGGCAGTAGGAAGAAATTCTTGGTGATTTGGGTGGCGAGGCCCTGGCCCAGGTTGCCCAGGACAGTGGTGGGTGTCCCATCCCTGGAGGTGTTCAAGGCCAGGTTGGAAGGGGTTTCGAGCCACGTGATCCAGTGGGAGGTGTCCCTGCCCTCGGCAGGGTGTGGAACTGGATGGGCTTTTAGGTCCCTTACCACCCAAGCCGTTCTGAGATCTGTGATTTGAATACATTTGAAATATTTTCCTGCTCGGGATCCCCTGGGTGGTTGGAGCGCAAATCTAGCCGTGTGCAAGAGAAAGTCAGAGACCAGTCAGCTTTGCCCGGGTTCTCTGGAGGGACAAAGGCAGCGCTACCAACCTAATCCTCACCGTGTCTCACAGGAACTGCAGCTGAAGCGTTAGCTCAAGGACCCTGTCATTTCTTCAACCCGGGGACAGCTTGAAGCTGAAGACGCCAACAGCTGCAGGAAGCGCGGAGCAGAGGAAGAAACATTGGAAGGAAAGGAGGAAATTGCTGTTGTGCAGGTGCCTGTCGTAGCTGCAGGGCGCTGCTTTCCAGCAGGGCCTTTTTATTTCTCGCTGGCTGCTTGCAATGGGAAACGGCATGAAGATCAGCCTCTCGGCCTTCCGTGAAACACAGAGTTTTAAACTAAATTCCGTTTGCAAGGTTTACATAGATGTGCTGTGAAGTCGTTTAGAGATCTTCAAGCAATGCCCTTGTCTGGCACCATGATGTGTTTCATAGCGTCACTCAAAGCGACCGAATGCTTCAGGTTTTGAAATGTTTCTTTTAGGGGTCCTGCCAGCAGCTGCTTAGATTTCATGTGTCAGCGTTGTCTTTGCTTCTGTGTTTCAGAGAAACAGGCAACTGATGTTGCTTGAAGGGATGTAGGAAGCTTCTCTGTTTTCAAGGACTGAAAATCCTTGTGCTGCTGTTGTTGGTGACCTTAGTGAGTGGAAAATTAACTGCTGGGATTCATCCTCTTTTGTCCCCACAGAGGGAGCAGTGGCTGTGGCAGAGATGTTCTGTGCAGTGGGACCGGCGAGGGAGGTGACTGCGGCCCTCTGCTCCGCTCTGGTGAGACCCCACCTGGAGCCCTGTGTTCAGCTCTGGAATCCCCAACGTGCCAGTGACACAGACCTGTTAGAGCGACTCAGTCTGCTCTCCCAGGCCGAGAGGGAGGCAATATTTGAGGGCACCTCATTTCCCGCCTGTGCCGGCAGGGCTCTCTCCGCCTGGGCGCATCCAAGGGATTTGTCCAGTGTGTTTGGCAGAGGCCGAGCAGGGAGGCTTTTACCTTGACTCTGGCTCAGGGCAGAAAGAATTGCTGAGCGTGGTCTGGTTCTGACAGAAAGTAATTTTGTCTGATTTTGAGATGTGGGACAGGCTCAATATCCAGGAGGTCACTGTAACTGACTTTGTCTCCCTTGTAAGTGAGCGTTCCCTGTTGCACTCCAGAAGATCTGTTTAGGGTCACTGATTTCAGGCTAGGAAAGAAATAATGTTCCAAGTCCCTTCACTGTGAGAGGCTACAGACCTTTTGTGTTTCCAGCCCAGGGCTCTCCTGCTGTCTCCAGGAGTTGTGTGAACACTGCTGACCCAGTGGTCTTGCCCGGAGGGTGTGACAGTGGTTCCTTCGGCTGCACGTTTGTTGTGGGTGAAAGCATTCCCTAGTGTCCTTTCCCAGCTGGATCCACAGTGTGGGTCAGTGTGGAGAAGGAGAAAGAATGGCAATTAAAACTTCTTCCCTTAGTCCTTCCGTGCGTCCTGTCTCTTTGACATCAAAGCGGGAGGGGAGATGAATTTTCTTATGGATGTGATACCTTGGGCATGTTTTAGCTCCATGGAATTTTTAATGCATTTGCTTTGTTGTTTAGTTTTCCTTTCAGAAACGTGTTTCCAAGGAAGTCTCTCAGGAGTCAAGGCTTGGCCAGTTCCAGGGATCGAGACAAAGCAAACATTAAAGAACAGCAGTGCCCGAGTACTTTCTTGGTGTCCTTTCCTAGTAGCATTGCACTCCTCGTCCCCTGCTGTTACTCCTTACCTCCTCCCCCTACAGCTCCGTGCCATCTCAGCATCTGCGCTGCTCTTCTAGCTGGCTCTACCGCTTCCCCCTCTGTCTTTGCTTGTCCTCGACCTCCTCCCACAGCCGTAAAATCTTTCCAGCTTTGCCTTCCTTGTAACAGCTCTGCTACCCCGGCTTTCCCCTGCCCGCAGCTCTCCCGCCTGCGTGCCTCCTCCCTTCTCCTCAGCCCCTCCAGGGGTTTTTCCTCAGGGCAGTGTGGCCCGGTTGCGTATCTGATCCCGGGGACCTCCTCCACCCTCTGGCCTCAGATGCTCCAGTTCCCAGCGGGCTGGTTGGGAAGAAATTGTACAGAAGGGTAGGGGCAAATGCTTCTTCCCCTTGGAGTCCTTTTCTTTGGAAGGCTTCGTCCTTCTTTCCGAAGGTGTGAAGCAGCCTGAAGCTGGGTGTGATCCTGAAGGCCTTTCTCGAGCTGCTGTCACTGGAGAGCTGCCTGCGGCCAAGGTCACAAACCCAGAGCTCGGCTGATGCCGGTTCACCCTCTCGGGGCGCTGGGATGGCATTTATCACCTGCTCCTTCTCCCTGTGGTTTCCGTGTCTGGCTCCCCACCCGCAGTAACCCCTACAGCCTATGGAAACATTTATATATCACAAATCCTGAAGGTCATTTTAAATGCTACCAAGAGCCCTCAGCCTCGGCTTCTCCAGGTCGCCAGCGCGGAAACGTTGGGCTGGGGATGGCTCTGCAGGGGAGCTCTGCTCTGAAGCGAGGAGAGATGCTGCATGGGAAGTGAAAGGGCAGGAGCTGAGCCGAGGGGAGGAGGGCTGATGGAGGGCCGGGAGGCTCCAAAGGGATCTGAACAGGCTGGACCGCTGGGCTGAGAGCAGTGGCATGAGGTTTAGCAAGGCCAAGGGCCGGGTCCTGCACTTGGGGCACAACAACCCTGAGCAGCTCCAGACTAGGAGAAGTCTGGCTGGAAAGCTGCCCGGGGGAGAAGGACCTGGGGGTGTTGGCTGGCAGCGACTGAACAGGAGCCAGCAGGGGCCCAGGTGGCCAAGAAGGCCAATGGCATCTTGGCTTGTGTCAGAAACAGTGTGGCCAGTAGGTCCAGGGAGGTTCTTCTCCCTCTGGACTCGGCCCTGGTGAGACCGCTCCTCGAATCCTGTGTTCAGCCCTGGCCCCTCACCACAAGAAGGATGTTGAGGCTCTGGAGCGAGTCCAGAGAAGAGCAACGAAGCTGGGGAAGGGGCTGAGAGAGGTGGGGGTGTTTAGCCTGGAGAAGAGGAGGCTGAGGGGAGACCTCATTGCTCTCTCCAACTACCTGAAAGGACGTTGTGGAGAGGAGGGTGCTGGGCTCTTCTCCCAAGTGACAGGAGACAGGACGAGAGGGAATGGCCTCAAGCTCCACCAGGGGAGGGTCAGGGTGGACGTTAGGAAAAATTTTTCACAGAAAGGGTCACTGGGCACTGGCAGAGGCTGCCCAGGGAGGGGGTTGTGTCACCATCCCTGGAGGGGTTTAAGGCACGGGTGGACGAGGTGCTAAGGGACATGGTTTAGTGTTTGATAGGAATGGTTGGACTCTGTAGAGCCATATTTACAACAATGGCTTTCAGAAAGAAGTATCAAGGACGTGTCGTCCTTGTAAAATGTGAGTCATACTGATTAAGCAAAACTTAAATGTCAAAAGAAAAACATGTTGAGGGAGTAGTCAAGATGGAACATAGCTGTGCAAGCATGATAAACCGCAACTTCTGCAAATGAATGTAACCAATCATGAGCTAAGCTTTTGCAATATGTATGAGCTAATTAAACACTGTATAAAAGAAGCAGCCGTGAATCAATAAAACTGAGCTCTGATCACCTATCACAGTGTGTTCGACTCCCTCCGTCGCTCTCCAATTTCAAGAAATGGTGACCCCGACGTGATAAGGGTTAACGGAGAGAAAACGGAGAATATACCCGGGTCCAGTGGAATAAAGGACGACCAAAGTGCTTCTGTGATAGCACCGGGTCCCGAGGGGCGAATAACGCATCGGCCGGAGGATGCTGCGAGGACTGCCAGACTGAGCTAAGCCATTAAGGTATAGATTTATGAATAATATTTAAAGAGAGATAAATAAGAGAAATATATAAATAAGAGAAATAAATAAGAGAAAATAAAAAAATGGAAAGGCAGGCAGTGTTAACCCTATTTACTCAATTTTTGAGACAAAAAGGGGTAAAAGAGATTGATTTAAATAAGGAACTTCCAAATTTGGTAGCTTATGGGGTAGTGAAAGGATGTTTTATCAATCCAAGTACTATCCATGAACTGTCAGAGTGGAGGAAGTTCGGGGATGTAATATGGGAGGCTGTATTAGACGACGATAAGACTGCAAAAAAGTTAGGAAAACAATGGCGGGTTGTTCATAATGTTTTATTGCAACACGCTACGGAAATAAAAGCTGCAAAATCCGCTCATGCTGCAAGTGCAAAAAATCAAGAGTATCTGGATGAGGCATCGGCGGGACCTCCGCGTTATAAGACTCTGGTAATGCCTATGTCGAGCAATGACCATGTTGCCCCCGCCGCACCTTCTCAGGCAGAACCTCCTCCGCCTAGCGAGGTCTCTGTTCCCGAAGAGCAGCGGCAATCGCTGGGATCGGAGGTAGCGGAACAACTGCGGAAAAGGGCAGAGTGTTGGTCGAAACTTGCCGCGGAATACATTACGCAGGGGGATAACGAAGCGGTTGAGTCGCTGGCCTTTCCTGTTATATACGAACGACGTGATAATAACGTAGTAATGCAATTCACACCAATAGATTGGAAGCTGTTATCACAGCTACGAGCAACTGTAGCAGAGAGCGGATTGCAGGGCGAGCCCACGATACAAATTTTAGAATATTTGTTTGAAAACAATACCATTATGCCATCAGAATGTCGGAATATAATGAAATTGATTTGTACCCCATCTCAACAGTTATTATGTGGGGCACATTGGCAGGCGGCAGCACAAGAATCAGTGGCCATGCAACGTCAACAAGGGGACCCGTTATTTGGTAGAAGCGTTATTAGGAATCGGTCCCTATCATTCTATTGAGGCACAAGCGACATTAGGGCCAGATAGACTGCGAGAAGCAATGAGAGTATTCCGAAAAGCATTAAGTTTAGTCAAAGATGTAGGAGGAGTACCAGCTTATATGAGCATTAAGCAAGGACAAGAGGAACCGTTAGGGGCATTTATAGATAAACTGATTGCCGCGATAAAGAAGGCAGGAGTAGCAGTATATATGCATGGGGCAATATTAAAGCAATGTGTAATACAGAATGGTAATACCAAAACGAGACATATGTTGTCATCAATGGGTGCCAATTGGACAATAGAAGAGACCTTAGAAAGAGCAGCTAATATGCCACAAGGCCAGGCCGCGTTTGTTGTGCAGGCAATAGAGGAAGTGGGAAATCAGATAGCTGAAAAACTAAAAGAGGGTTTGAGAGAGGGGCAGGAAAATAGCTCACAAATAATGGCAGCATTAGCTCCTTTGAGGTCCTCTTCAGCAAGTCCTGTGCCAAGGCCACGAACCACGTTACATTGTTACCGGTGTGGACGCAATGGACATACCCGACGGGAATGCCGAACAAGATCTGTCTGGTGTAACCACTGTAATAGCGGCACTCATAACACTGCAGTCTGTCGACGGATTCCGGGAAACGGTCAGAACAGCGCGAATGCCAACAGCCGCGCCGGGACACAAATAGCTGCAGCAACGGTCTGCCCATCCAACCAGCAGGTCTACAACCCGCAACCAGAGGGAAATGCAAAAGCAGATGCATTGGTATCATGGGAACTCGATGGATTCCAGCTAAATGGGTGAAGCCGGCTCTGCATGATCGAGATGTGGACAATCAACATCTATCTTTGGATAGCTTCGACAACGACAATCATCCAGTCGCACTCGTTGTGGACCAGGCCTCCGCGTGAAAATGTTTGGGTAACCATTGCCAACATTACCAACCAATCATCTATCTGTCTTGCCTTGGGATCAGTAACATCACCATTTCGTACATGTTTAATAGGTACCCCCACATGGAGACCAGAAGAGTTTAGTGGCTATGTAAACAATTTGACTTTGTTGAACTTTACAGCGGTTTATACAACAGTATATACCACCGGTCTATACCCTAGGCAAACAGATGGTGGTTGGCAATGTCAGCTAATATTGGGTTTGAATCAGACACTGACTAATGAACCTGAAGAACTGGAATTATTTGGTAGTCTAAATACCACCAATAGTACCAACAATGGAGGATGGTTTAGTTTTTGACCAAAAAACCACAGTAACTTTCACATTAAGCGTTATAAATGGGCATCATTATCTTCTGTTTTAGATCCCGGAAGTGTACACGAGAGTCTTTATAGCAATTGTAATGCTAGCAATGTCACCCAAGCGCATAGATTACCACCGGGAATATTCCTTATATGCGGTGACAGAGCATGGAATGGAGTCCCAAGTAATTTACAAGGAGGACCATGTTATATAGGGAAACTGGTATTATTCCACCCCAATATCAGTTCACTATTGTCATGGAGTAAGACACGAAAAAGGCGGTCTGTACATGAACTAGATTGTAACGAAATAGGGAGCCCGAAATTTTGGTCAGAATTAAGAGGAGTGATTACCTCAACGCTTTTGCCAGGCGCTTCAGCTAATAAAGCTTTAAATTTAGCCAAAGAAGTAGCATGTTGGGCAAAAGATGAAATAAATCGTACATCTGACGTTTTAGACTTGTTATCTCAAGATTCTGTTACTACACAACATGCTATTTTAGAAAATAGAGCAGCAATTGATTTTTTGCTTTTAGCGCAAGGACATGGTTGTGAAGAATTTGAAGGAATGTGTTGTATGTCTTTAACAAACAACTCTGTATCGATACACCGACGCATTGCAGAAATACAAGAACATTTACATGACTTAAAGGAAACAACCAGGTTTGACATATCATCTTGGTTTTCAAAGCTTGGTATTGGACCTTGGCTCCAGGGGTTGTTGAAAGAAGGTTTACGTTGGTTAGGTATCATCATTTTAATACTGATAGGCATGCAAGTTGCCATTAAGTGTGTATCAAAACGTATTAATCAAATTGCACTAGCAATACCTAAAGAAAACGGGGGAGATGTAGAGCCATATTTACAACAATGGCTTTCAGAAAGAAGTATCAAGGACGTGTCGTCCTTGTAAAATGTGAGTCATACTGATTAAGCAAAACTTAAATGTCAAAAGAAAAACATGTTGAGGGAGTAGTCAAGATAGAACATAGCTGTGCAAGCATGATAAACCGCAACTTCTGCAAATGAATGTAACCAATCATGAGCTAAGCTTTTGCAATATGTATGAGCTAATTAAACACTGTATAAAAGAAGCAGCCGTGAATCAATAAAACTGAGCTCTGATCACCTATCATAGTGTGTTCGACTCCCTCCGTCGCTCTCCAATTTCAACAGACTCGATGATCTGGTGGGTCTCTTCCAACCTCGTCATTCTATGATTCTATGACTTCTCCAGGAATTCTACTCAACTGGAGCCCTGCGTCCAGTCCTGGAGCCCTCAGCACAGGAAGCATATGGAGCTGTTGGAGCGAGTGCAGAGGAGGCCACGGAGATGATCTGAGGGCTGGAGCACTTTTCTTCGAGGCTGCCCACCTGCCAAAACTTTTCTGTTGTTTCCACTATTTCTAGTGAGCTTCCACCTAGGGGCACTGAACCTCCAGTGAATGTGGTCACTGTATTTATTGCTGATGGGTGGAGAAGGAATTCTTGCTTCACGTGCCCAAACTCAGCTGCACGTGCCCAGCTGGGGTGGCCTGGAAACGGTAGGGTTGGGTCCTTATTATTCCAGCTCTCCCAGTTTCTGAAAGAACTGCTGGCAGTGTTCTTCATGCTTCAGAATGCGACCCTTCAGTTCAGTCAGCTTCTCTTGCAGCATTTGCAGGGGTCTTTTCTGCTCCCTGCGTTCTTCTGTCTGAGCCCTCCTCAAACATTCGCCTTCCACTGATTTCCTCAGGAGCATGGACTTGATCTCCTCACGCTCCTTCTCCAGCTCTTCTCTCCTTTCTGCTTCTTGTCTCGTGCCTTTCAGGGTGTTCTCGACCTCTTCCAGCACCTCTGCCACTTGTTCGAGTTTCCTTTTCAGGGCAGCATTTTCCCCTTGAAGCTCTTCTGTCAAACCCACCTGCCTACGGAGGTGAGCGTTTTCCTGGGCCAGGCAGGAGTAGGCATTCCTGATCTTGGTGAGCAGCACCCGCAGTGCCTCACACATTTGGTAGTCGGTGCTGGCAAGGGAGTCCTCTTCATCTCCAACCACTCGAGCCTGAAGCTCCTCCGCCACGTCCTGTGTGAATCACAGAATCACGAGGTTAGAAAAGACCCACAGGATCCCTGCCCCTCCCATGGCTGCGGCGGCTCGATGCTGCAACAGCTTCACCGGGCGCTCGGGAAACTTCTGGCCTCCTCAGGAAGTGGCTGGGAGGGAGGCAGCCCTGCTCTGAGGCTTTGCTTCCCAGAGCTCCCTGCTGAGCCCCACAAGGAGTCCAGCCACGCGCCCAAAGCAGATCCAGGCTACGATCCTACAGCTCTTCACTAAGTTTGCTACAGCTCTAAGCCAATTCCATTCCGAAGGAGTAAGGTACAAAGCAAAAAACCAATTCAACAACCGGCTTGAGGATCCCATTGATCCCACGTTTTGGCAGCGAACGCTTGCTCTCCTCAGCCAGAGTGTGCACAGGCATAAACCCCAAACCCTCAGCTTGCTGAGAAACACAGCGAGCAGAGTCTGTGAGGGAAGAGCCGGGAACAGCAGCCCCCAACTGTCTGGGGCCGGGCGGGTGCCAGTCGATCGCTGCTGGCGTGCAGATGGAGCAGGAGCACCCAGGAGTTCCCTGCGGGGCAGGTGTCCCCAGCAGCCCAGCCCTGAGCAGCATTTACCTGCCTCTGGTCAAGCGCCTGAAGCGCTTCAAGGAATCGCTCCATGTCAAGCCTGAATTGCTCCTTGTCCCTCTTCAGGTCCTCCTGGGCCGTATGAAGGCTCTCCAGATTGCGGTGGAAGGAGACCTTCTGCAGCTGCAGCTGCTCTTGATCCTTTTTAAGCTGGTCCATGTCCAGCTTCAATTGAGCCTTCTCCATCTCCACTGCCTCCTGGGATGTACGAAGGCTCTCCAGATCTCGCTGGAAGGAGATCTTCTGCAGCTGCAGCTGCTCTTGATCCTTTTTCAGCTGGTCCATGTCCAGCTTCAATTGAGCCTTCTCCATCTCCACTGCCTCCTGGGATGTACGAAGGCTCTCCAGATCTCGCTGGAAGGAGACCTTCTGCAGCTGCAGCTGCTCTTGATCCTGTTGCAGCTGGTCCATGTCCAGCTTCAATTGAGCCTTCTCCATCTCCACTGCCTCCTGGGATGTACGAAGGCTCTCCAGATCCCGCTGGAAGGAGACCTTCTGCAGCTGCAGCTCCTCTTGATGCTTTTTGAGATCTTGCCACATTCTCTGGAGCTCCTCGTTTTCCTGGGCAATGTGGGCCTCCTTCACCTCTAGCTCCTTCTGCCGTATTTCAAGTTCGTCTCTCCTCTTCTCTCTGAGGGAACCGGGCACCATTGATTCTGCTGACAGCAGGGAGGTCGAGGTTTCCTTCTCTTGCCTTCTCTCTTCTGAGGAGAGTGGCAGGCGCTGTGCAACGCCTGCTGCTGGTTCAGGGGATGAATTCCTCTTAGTCACTTCCTCTTGATTCTCTGCTTTAGGGGCTATTGCTCTTTTTGCATGACTCTTTGCCTGCTTCTTTCTCCGGGAATAGCTCCAGCAGCAGCCAAGAAGCCCCACCGATGCAGGGATGGCATCGAGTACAACATCGTGGAAGTAGAAACGCATTTTACAGACCCTGGGCTGTTCCCTAGAAGGAGAAACAGAAACCATGGTCAGACGGTCACGGGGAAGGTTACAGGAAGGTTCAAGTTGATAAATGCCTTCAGGGATTTCTGTTTGCATCAACAGGCTCTGGGAATTCCGTCTGCTCTCCCAGCAGAGCTCCAGGGATCCCTAGACACTGATCACCAGGGTACTCCTCACTTTTCACCTCACCCTGATGCCTGAACCAATTTCCCCTTCGTTCGGTGAGTGCTCTGGATGCTGAGGGCTCCCTGCCCCCGGGATGGTCTGTGCTGGCGACCGGCTGCTTCAGGTCTCCCCCAGAAGAGAGAAGAGGACAACTCCCCAGTGACTGAGCCCCCATGCTCTGCGGGGACAGACCCGAGCGCACTGTGCTCCCTGCCTCCTCTGTCTCCCCCCGGGGAGGCTTATGCTGTCAAATCTCAAAACTAGTGGAAGTCGAGGCTGGAGTTGAAGAGCATCGTGAAGGATCACGGAGCAAACGAGCAGGGAGCTAAATTGGAAAGGAGCTTCAGCAGCCAGGCCACGATGCCTCCCTACAAACGCTGCAGTCAGCGATCCAGCGCTCGGGAAAGAAATACGATTGTGGAGACAGAGCGCTGGGCAAGGCTGGCAGAGTGAAACCAAAATGGGAAACCTCCGGGCTCTGGGCGTTTCCCAGCAGAATTTATCCAGAAGGCATAAGAACAGGAGCTGACAATACTGTGAGGGACTGGAGGCCCTTCCATGGAGAATAAAATCATAGAATCATCGAACAGTTTGGGTTGGAAGGGACCTTAAACATGACCCAATTCCAGCCCCTGCCCTGGGCAGGGACATCCCACTGGCTCAGGCTGCCCAAGCCCCATCCAGCCTGGCCTTGGACACCTCCAGGGATGGGGCAGCCACAGCTTCCCGGGGCAACCTGGGCCAGGGCCTCAGCACTCCCATGGTGAAGAAATTCTTCCTAGTGTCTAGTCCAAATCTGCCCCTCTCCAGTTTATCCCCATTGCCCCTCGTCCTGTCACCACAAGCCTTTGTGAACAGCCCCTCCCCGGCTTTCTTGGAGCCCCTTCAGGTACTGGAAGGTCACTATAAGATCTCCTTGGAGCCTTCTCTTCTCCAAGCTGAACAACCCCAACTCTCTCAGCCTGTCCTCGCATGGGAGGTGCTCCAGCCCTCGGATCATCTCTGGAGCCTCCTCCGGGCCTGTTCCAACAGCTCCATCTCCTTCTTCTGTTGGGGATTCCAGAACTGGACATAATACCCCAGATGAGGTCTGACCAGAGAGGAACAGAGGGGCAGAATCCCTTTCTTTGTCCTGCTGGCCACACTGCTTCGGATGCAGCCCAGGATACGATCGGATTTCTGGGCTCTGAGGGCACTTTGCTGGCTCATGTCGAGCTTCTCATCAACCAAAAATCCAAGCAGTGACTGCCCAGAAGCAGACACGGGCAGAGCTGACGTACCCTTCACGCAGACAGATTTTCTGTTCCAGCAGAACTGGTACGGGGCACTGCAAAATCCAAATGGCAGCCCAAAAGCTTTGTTGATCTCGCCCTGAGAAAGGCGCAGGCAGCTCCCAGTGGAGAGACCACCTGCCTCCTGCAGATCCTCCTGGGGAGTGAATCCAGAGTGTGCTTGCCCTGGGCACCAGAGATGTCTCCAAGGCAACAGGGGAGCATCACAGAGGATGATATCACAGACGCGGCTCCCACAGGCCGGGGCGGGGCCTGAGGGCCTCCTTTCAGGTAGCTGGAGGGAGGAATGAGGTCTCCCCTCAGCCTCCTCTTCTCCAGGCTAAACACCCCCAGCTCTCTCAGCCCCTTCCCCAGCTTTGTTGCTCTTCTCTGGACTCGCTCCAGAGCCTCAACATCCTTCTTGTGGTGAAGGGCCAGAGCTGAACACAGGATTCGAGGAGCGGTCTCACCAGGGCCGAGTCCAGAGGGAGAAGAACCTCCCTGGACCTGCTGGCCATGCCGTTTCATAGAATCATAGAATCACCAGGTTGGAAAAAACCCACCGGATCATCGAGTCCAACCATTCCTATCAAACACGCACTGCTGCTCAGGCTTGGTGCCTCTCCCATCCAGCGAGGGACCGCAGGACACAGCTGCTCACGGCTTGGACACTGGCTTTCAAACAGGAGTCTGGGTTTCCTCGCAGATGAAACAGAGCTTGTGTAGGAAGGTCTCCAAGGTTCCTTTCTCAACAGGCATTGAGGATGGCAAATCACACGGGAGATTTGCAGCAGCTGTGCAGATCACCCCTCAGAGCTCCTTTTCCCGCTCTTTTCTGTCATGGCACTCCCGCCCTCTGCCTCAAGCCAAGAGGCTTGTTTTCTGACACAAGCCAAGATGCCATTGGCCTTCTTGGCCACCTGGGCCCCTGCTGGCTCCTGTTCAGTCGCTGCCAACCAACACCCCCAGGTCCTTCTCCCCCGGGCAGCTTTCCAGCCAGACTTCTCCTAGTCTGGAGCTGCTCAGGGTTGTTGTGCCCCAAGTGCAGGACCCGGCCCTTGGCCTTGCTAAACCTCATGCCACTGCTCTCAGCCCAGCGGTCCAGCCTGTTCAGATCCCTTTGGAGCCTCCCGGCCCTCCATCAGCCCTCCTCCCTTCGGCTCAGCTCCTGCCCTTTCACTTCCCATGCAGCATCTCTCCTCGCTTCAGAGCAGAGCTCCCCTGCAGAGCCATTCCCAGCCCAACAGGCTGTTGAACAGAGAGATCTTGAGGGATATCAAGAAGAAGAGAAATGTTTATGGGCTCTGGAAGAGGGGACAGGCCTCTTGGGTGGACTACAGGAGGGAAGTGAGATTGTGTAGAGAAAAAATCAGAAGGGCTAAGGCTCAGCTAGAAATCAGATTGGCCAAGTCTGTGAAAGATAACAAAAAAACCTTCTATAAATATATAAATAATAAAAGGAGGACTAGGGAGACCATACAGTCCCTATTGGACGCAGAAGGAACAACAGTGACAGGGGATGAGGAAAAACCTGAGGTGCTTAATGCCTTCTTTGCCTCAGTCTTTAATTGTAAAGAAAGTCATTCCGTCTGTGTACAAACCCAGGAGCTAGAGGAGCGAAATGAGGCTCCCACGATCCAAGAGGAGGTGGTCAGAGCCTTGCTAGCCCGACTAGACACTCACAAGTCTGTGGGGCCGGATGGGATCCATCCAAGGGTGTTGAAGGAGCTGGCGGATGTGCTGGCCAAACCCCTTTCCATCATCTTCCAGCAGTCCTGGAAGACTGGGGAAGTCCCACTGGACTGGAGGCTGGCTGATGTTGTGCCCATCTAAGAGAAGGGTCGCAGGGAGGACCCAGGGAACTCCAGGCCTGTCAGTCTGACCTCAGTGCCAGGGAAAGTCATGGAGCAGGTGATCTTGAGTGCTACCATGAAGCACATGCAAGAGAACCGGGTGATCAGGCCCAGGCAACACGGGTTCACAAAAGGCAGGTCTTGCCAAACTAACCTGATCGCCTTCTATGACAAAGTGACTCGGCTGCTGGATGAGGGAAAGGCTGTGGCTGTGTCTTCCTGGACTTCAGTAAAGCCTTTGACACAGTCTCTCACAGCATTCTGCTTCGGAAACTGTCACCTCTGGCCTGGACAGGCGCACACTCTCCTGGGTGGAAAACCGGTTGGCTGGCCGGGCCCAGAGAGTGGTGGGAAATGGTGTGAAATCCAGCTAGAGGCCAGTGACAAGTGGGGTTCCCCAGGGCTCAGTGCTGGGTCCAGCCCTGTTCAATGTCTTTATCAATGACCTGGATGAAGGCATCGAGTGCACCCTTAGCAAGTTTGCGGACGACACTAAGCTGGGTGGAAGTGTCGATCTGCTGGAGGGTCGGGAGGCTCTGCAAAGGGACCTGAACAGGCTGGACCGCTGGGCAGAGTCCAATGGCATGAGGTTTAACAAGGCCAAATGCCAGGTCCTGCACTTGGGGCACAACAACCCTAAGCAGTACTACAGACCAGGAGAAGTCTGTCTAGAAAGCTGCCTGGAGGAGAGGGACATGGGGGTGTTGGTTGACAGCCAACTGAATATGAGCCAGCAGTGGCCCAGATGGCCAAGAAGGCCAATGGCATCTTGGCTTGGATCAGAAACAGCATGACCAGCAGGTCCAGGGAGGTTCTTCTCCCTCTGGACTCGGCCCTGGTGAGACCACTCCTCGAATCCTGTGTTCAGTTCCGGGCCCCTCACCACAAGAAGGATGTTGAGGCTCTGGAGCGAGTCCAGAGAAGAGCAACAAAGCTGGGGAAGGGGCTGGAGAACAGGTCTTACGAGGAGCAGCTGAGAGAGCTGGGGTTGTTTAGTCTGGAGACGAGGAGGCTGAGGGGAGACCTCATTGCTCTCTCCAACTACCTGAAAAGAGGTTGTAGAGAGGAGGGTGCTGGCCTCTTCTTCCAAGTGACAGGGGACAGGACGAGAGGGAATGGCCTCAAGCTCCGCCAGGGGAGGGTCAGGGTGGACATTAGGAAAAAATTCTTTACAGAAAGGGTCATTGGGCACTGGAACAGGCTGCCCAGGGAGGTGGTTGAGTCACCTTCCCTGGAGGGGTTTAAGGCACGGGTGGATGAGGTGCTGAGGGACATGGTTTAGTGTTTGATGGGAACGGTTGGACTCGATGATCCGGTGGGTCTCTTCCAACCTGGTTATTCTGTGATTCTGTGATTCTGTGAAATAATTCTTCACAGAAAGGGTCATTGGGTGACAGAAGAAAATATGGGACAACACGCAGTGATCAATATGATCCAAGTGAAGCCATTTAATCGAAGTTCCCAACACATTTTATACCCTACTTGCTGAAGCAAGCCATTGTTTTACAAGCTGATTTGACAATTCTCCATTAGCAACAAGTGATCATTGGTTACAATACATTATTATGTTTTCCCATGAGAAATAGCTATGTGAGCATTTCAGTCTACAAATTGATAGCCTACAAAGTAACAAGTCAAGGACTACCGAGGAAAGCTTCCCCTGAGAAATGAGAGGCGTATATGGTAGAACGACTCTCTATTGTTGCAAAGAGAAACCTTGAAGAGAGTGTGTCATTTACAGCAGCTGCTGCTTCTGCAAAGTTAGCTTTAATTGTGGTGCAAAAGCTGTGAGGCCTTATGCTAAGGTGCCTTTGTTTCATTTAGCATAAGCTGCTCAGTGCTTGGGGTGCTCATTAGATGTCCTCTGGTTCGTAACCATCCATCAATTCCCCCGTTTTCTTTTTGAGCAGTCCAAGCACTATTGAAAACGTTTTTCATGGCCACATCAATCATTCGTCTCACACAAGACAAAATACATGGTATCACACTTAAAATTACCAAAATGACAATCAGAATAATCAAACCTTGCTTTAACAATTCTTCAAGCCATCCTGTTAAACCTAATCCTGTAAACCAATTATCTAAAAAATTTTCAGATTGTAATTTTTTCATGGCATCCGCCATCCCTTTCAATTTCATATGTATCGATTGAGAGTGATCAGAAAGCTTCACACAACACATTCCAGCGAAATCCTCACATCCATGGCCATGAGCTAAAAGCAAAAACTCAATCGCTGCTCGATTTTGCAGTGTGGCATGCCTAATACTATCTACGTCATTGGCAAGCTCATATAAAATCTGCGAGGTACGATTCAGCCGTTTACCTGTCCAGCAAGCTAAAGTATGCAATGAATTTAGTGCCTGCATGCTCGTTATTTGTGGAAAAAAGAGAGAACCAACTATAGATAAAGCTCGGCCCCATAAAACCACGTTATCATTACAGGTCTCTCTCAATTGGAGGGTGGATCGCCTTTTTCTTAGCACTGTTTTCTTAAGTTCCTTAAAAAATTCCATGTGCTCTTTTCGAGGCATCGGGAAACTCAATTTTCCAATATAACGAGGCCCTCCAAAAGGCAGAGCAGGTATTCTGGGCCATGCCCTATCTCTGCAAATTAAAAAGTATCCAGGTGGAAGTGCCTTTGGTTTAGTATCATGATAGGGTATGTGAGGGGAGGATCCGTTACAATAAGAACCATCATGTTACCCTATTCTTTGAGGTGACATATGAGTTTCATCCCCGACAGATGGAGTACTAAAATACCAACATCCTCGAGATGAATCTGACCCTAATAAATCTAGTTCTTGCGGGGGCAACATTGTCTCATTTAAATTTTTTACTATTAGAGCCATGGCAGTGGAGACATAACCCCACCCCATTGTTGTAGCAGTTTTATTTATGACCGTTTTCTTCAACCAGTGGTCCACTGTGGTCCAATTTCAGAAGTCTTCTAGGTTCAAATACGCTATTCCTCTCAGACAGGTTCTAAAAGGATCTCCTACTTGCTTTAACGACAAACAAAAGTCAGTAATATTGGCTTTGTAGGCCCAAGAGACCCACACATTCGGTGAATTTTGTGTCAGAGCCATATCAAGTGTGACCGATTGAACTCCCGCTACTAAACACAATAGGCCACAAGAGAGAATGACGCTGAAGGATTTCATTTTTGACTCCTTTTCTTTTTCCAGCTAAAACACTTTTCACACTGTTTTACTGTTCTGTCCCAATTGTCACTATTTACTGTCCAAATATGAGGCACTAATAATTTTTTGCTACATACTGTTTTCAATACACAAATAAGATCACTTTTATTTCTGATTTCTGTTTGCCACACAATTTGACTGCTATAGAACCGAAATGTAAAACCTGGTTCATGACCTGTGACTGTCGCAATTCTAATGGCTTGTTCTATAATTTCGAATTGTTTTTGTAAACATCGATCACACCATCTACATGTTAACGATGCCTTTCGGTAAAAACAAACATTGCATTCTTTACATACGGTTTCCACCCAAGGTTCACATTTTACACGTTCTTCACATGCTACTCTCCGTCGATGCACTTCCTTATACTCTCTTCGTTGTCCGGATTCTGTATATCCAGTGACGACCGCTCCTTCCAGGGCTTGATCCACTTCTGTGGTACCCAGCGAGGTCCTGTATCTGTTAAAACACAAGCATAACCTCTCCCAGTAATTTTGAGTTCAACAGGTCCTTCCCATTTGCCTGAATCCCAGTCTTTGTACTGTACTTTGATGCCTTGCTGATCCTGGTTATTCAATCCTGATTCCAGTGATCGATGATGAATTACGATTGGAGGGCTATTCCTGGTTCCAGTGAGACACAAAAAAATTAACACATAAGTCGCTTTTGCAATTCATTCACTAGGGACTAATACATCTCCTCCCCCTTTTTGTTTTTGCAAAAGGGACTTCGAGGTTGCATGAGAACGTTCAATGATTGTTGGGCGCCATTTGACGAAAGAAAATATGGGACAACACGCAGTGATCAATATGATCCAAGTGAAGCCATTTAATCGAAGTTCCCAACACATTTTATACCCTACTTGCTGAAGCAAGCCATTGTTTTACAAGCTGATTTGACAATTCTCCATTAGCAACAAGTAATCATTGGTTACAATACATTATTATGTTTTCCCATGAGAAATAGCTATGTGAGCATTTCAGTCTACAAATTGATAGCCTACAAAGTAACAAGTCAAGGACTACCGAGGAAAGCTTCCCCTGAGAAATGAGAGGCGTCTAGGGTAGAACGACTCTCTATTGTTGCAAAGAGAAACCTTGAAGACAGTGTGTCATTTACAGCAGCTGCTTCTTCTGCAAAGTTAGCTTTAATTCCGGTGCAAAAGCTGTGAGGCCTTATGCTAAGGTGCCTTTGTTTCATTTAGCATAAGCTGCTCAGTGCTGGGGGTGCTCATTAAACGTCCTCTGGTTCGTAACCATCCATCAATTGGGCACTGGAACAGGCTGCCCAGGGAGGGGGTTGAGTCCCCTTCCCTGGAGGGGTTTAAGGCGCGGGTGGACGAGGTGCTAAGGGACATGGTTTAGTGTTTGATAGGAATGGTTGGACTCGATGATCCAGTGGGTCTCTTCCAACCTGGTTATTCTATGATTCTATGATTCTATGACTGGTACGTGAGGATGCCCCTGGAGCTCAGATGCTCGTGTGAGCAGAGAGACGCGAAGGGGGGGATTTTTTCCACTTCCCAGCCACTCGTGAGGGGCCTGGTTTGCGCGGTGCCCTTGCTGTGAAAAAGCCGGCAAGCACTCGCAGAGAGAGTATTATGGGAGCTCCGAGTGTTGAGGAGGCGACTCCAGGGAGCCGAGGGGCTGGTTAAATACAACGTGAGCCGGATTCCCCCTTGTCAGCTCGGTGGGAGCTGGTTCAATGGATCGCTTCTCACGCTTCGGATGCCCCTCAGCTGAGCTCTTGTCCTGCCGCACCCCCAGCGGAAGCGGGAGCAGCACAGCCTCCCTTCCCTCTAGAGAGCTGATGGACCTTGCAGGGAAGTGCCAGGCCATGAAGGCTGCCCCTTCCTCCTCTTCCCTTTCCTCTCAGCTCAGAACTAGGGACAAAATCCTTGGTTACCTGTGTGCGTTTGTGTGTGAGTGAAATCTCACGCCCGGGGCTGCACACGGGACCCAGCTTGTTCCCCTGTCCCAGGAGAACCTGCCTGTACACTGAGCCCCTTCCCGTTTCCAGGCTCACCCTGCGCCGTCCTCCTGCCTGTTTGGTTTGAGGACGGGGACGTTTATGTCTGTCCTTGCTGCGGAGGTGATGGATTGAAAGACCAGGCTCTAGGGTGTCAAGGTGCATCTGGCCCTGTGAAGGGGAAGGGATGACACCCATGTTCCCTCAGCCACTGCTCCTTACGCTCTATATTTTTCCCTTTCCAAAAAACCAGAGGCTTCTGGAACCATGCGCAACCCGCTTCACGTCACACGCCTGGGCTGCCTTCCCTCCTGCGTCCAGACCAGGACCCGCTGGTGGCTGCCAGTAGCCCAGCTCCACTCCGAGTGACCAGAGGCGGCGTGGGCCCCGTTTCTGGGACAGCTCTCAGGAATTGCCTCTCCTGCTCTGGACAACAGGGGAGGGTTTCGCATGCAAAACTGCAAAGGAACATACGTGGGCTTTAATTAAGAGGCTGCTTCTGTGATGGGAAAAGGCATTAGAAGCCACTGGCCCTAAGAGGGAGCAAAGCCGTCCCGTCTCCTGTGTAGCTGTGCCTGCTTGGAGGGCACCAGCATGTGAGCTTCGGTTCCATACGAGGAAGGGGAGTGACGCAGCTGGAGGGATCTCAGTAACCACCTTACCAGGCCCTCTGGCTTTGCCAGGAAGGAGACGCCCACGTCGGAAAACGATGGCTCTCTCATACTGCCGCACTACCTGCAGGGGAAACAAAAGCTGGATGCGCTGCAAAGGGAGGGTTTCAGCAGGTGTGAGCTGCCGGAGTTACCTGTCCCTGTGTCCCTTTACCCCCGCAGAGGACCTGACACAGAACTGCTGGCTGGCCTTGTGTGTGAGCAGAGAAGGAGCAGCCACGAGACACCCAGGATTTGGGAGAGCAGCCCATGTTAGAGGGGCCTGGGCTTTCCCAGGATGAGGCCAGCGTTCTGCTTCCTCAGAGCCTGGCCAAACTCAAACATCCTGAGCTAAAATTTTGCGTGCTTGTTGTTTGCCTCCGAGGGAACCGTGTGTGCATGTGCTCACCCCTGTGAGATCCGAGGGATGACACTGACACCCTTGTTGAGAGCAAGATTCACGTGAAATTTCCCCAGAAGTGGGAACCAAAATATGCCTACTCGTAGCCACGCTAGAAATGTGAGAAAAGGGGGAAAAGAGGGCAAATCCATCGGTACCTGAGAGACCAAACTCTCTTAACATTTTACATTCAAAACCTATTTACCTGCTGCTGCAGTGCCACTCTCTCTGGGCTGGGTGTGCTGAAGGCGATGTTTGAAAGTGAACAGACCTGCAAGCTGTTCAGCAAAAGAGAAACCTAAGCCCTTGCCTGCTGATAATTCAGCAGGAGTATTTGAGAGGTAGCGGAAGATCCCTGTGCAGCCCTTTGTTGCAGCAATGTGCGAGGAAGGAAAGTCAAAATTAACGATGGGTTGAAGAAGTGTAAATAGAACCTTAGACCCAGAAAAAGCTTTATGCTCACGTCCAAAACGTGCCGAACCAGTGAGTTACGTCCACATCAGACACCGACTACTAAGCCTGGGGAGGCCCCATGACCATTCTCACCTTCATGCAGAACCAGACAGAAACGGGGAAGGTCATTATGATGAACAGGAAAGACAAGATGGTCAGAAGCCACTCACAGATGCCCAGACCTGGAGACTTTACTCCTAGGGAGAAATACAAAAGGACCGTGTTAGCAGAGGCCAGCTCCCAAAATACCGACAGCCTGACAAGCGCCCGGGCCCGTCAGCTTCAGTGTTGGCCTTTGCCTAAACCCGGCGCGTGTGAACCATTTGCTCTCCCTGGAGCTGGCTCAGGTGAGCAGGAGCTGCCAGGATGCACCGACAGGTTTCGTCCCCGCTTTACTGCCAGAAATGGAGCCGTGCTTCCCCGTGGGGCCTCGACTAGAGAGCAGCCTTCAGACTGAAGACCTGCAGGCACCAAGCGGTGTCCAAGGGTTTGGAAGGAGCAATTTGTTGGCTGACCTGGGAGCCCAGAAGTTCGTCGGGAGAGGTGAGCTAAGGGCAAAGAGAAAGATGGCGAATAGGAAGTTGATTTCAACGTGCACAGCCTGAAGCGCCCTTCCCTGTCAGAGGATCTCAGGCCCTTTGGAACAGGAGTTCAGTCGCATCCCAGCTCCCTGATGCGGTGGGACCGAGCCGCTGGTGCTACTGAAATCTCCCTGCGCCCTCCAGCGGTCACACCGAGGCGTGGGGGCTGACTGGGGTGCTCGGGTCAAAATGACCTTCCCCATCTCCCCAAAGCCAGGACGGGGCGTCTTGACCTGGCTGACCTTTGTTGTGAGGGAAAACCTGCAGGTATGGCCTGGAAATAGATTCCTTCTGGGGTACCTAGACCCAGAGGGCGGACCAGCAGTGAAGTTAGCGTCCCTGCGCGTCTCCCACTTAGATCTTCTCGAGCTCTTCCCTTCTTGCCCCTTTGCCTTTGGAGCTCTCTGCAGAGCCAGCAGGTCTGGAGGGAGGTTCACATGCCAAGAACCTGCGTGATCACTCTAGCTCTACAGCACCAGGAGGCTGTGAGGCTGGCTGGGGTCTCCCGTGTCTCACCCCAAGGAAAACTGTGTCTGTGCCAGGCGGGTGCGATGGCACTCACCGTGCGGGGTTATTCTGTGGCCGTACAGGGTCAAAGAGCCCACAGCTTTCCAGCCCTTCCCCTTCCATAATCCATACCTCCCTCTTGCTGCTCACTGTCCAGCAATGCCATTGCCTCCGTTTCATTCTTTGAGGATTTACACTATTCTTTGCCTAAAACTAGTATATATACCCACTGCTTTTGTAAAGCGTGAGGCCTTTTTCTAGAAGGGCATCCAACTCAGCGCCGAATTGTAAACCAAAAATGTTATTGCCTTTGCCTCAAAGACTTGATCCTTTTCAAGGTTTTACCAGTGAATGAGTGTTTCCCACTTGGGACACAGGGGGGACTCCCCATGCCTGGGATTAGGGATGCAGGGAGCTGTGTGAGGGGGACAGGGGGGACTCCCCATGCCTGGGATTAGGGATGCAGGGAGCTGTGCGAGGGGCAAGGGGGCACGTGGAGCCCAGCGGGGAAGCACAGCTGGTGCTTTTTGGCCCTCGGGCTCTGCCTTTCCCCCCTCAGAAGGGGGGCTCAGGTGCCACTGACCCGCAGGGGCTGCTCCAACAGGGGAAAATTCCCGCCTCCTCCTCCCCCACCCCGCCATTTTCCCGCCAGGAGGCGGCGGCTCCGCCCTCGCGGAGGAGGAGGAGAAGGAGGGAATTAGGGGCCCAGGGAGCTCTGTGGTGAGTAGGGGAGCGCTTGGGGGTACAGGGAAGGTTCTTCATGGTCTGTGAGGGGCGAGGGTGCATCTGCCTTCCTGGAATTAAGGATGCATGGAGTTCTGTGGGGGGCAAGGGAGCACGTAGGACAGAGCAAGGAGACCCCACGCCTGGGATTAAGGGCAGGGGGGTCTCTCTGAGGGGCAGAGAATCCCCATGCCCGGGTTTAGGGGTGCAGGGAGCTCTGTGAGGGGCAAGGGAGCGCTTGGGGCTGGAATTAGGGATGCAGGGAGCTGTGTGAGGGGTACAGGGGGGACTCCCCATGCCTGGGATTAGGGATGCAGGGAGCTCTGCGAGGGGCAAGGGGGCACGTAGGACAGAGCAAGGAGACCCCACGCCTGGAAGAAGGAGGTGAGGTCGCTGCTTATTACCGATAAAGAGGGTTTAACCCCAGCACAGCTGGAGAGGGGAGTACATGGCCATGATGGGCAAACCTCTCCCTCTACGTGACCTGGGCTTCCAATCCACCTTGGAGCTGGTGGCAAAAATGCCTGACGTTGTCAGAATCTGTCCTCAGGAGAAAGGCACGTTTATCCTCAAAGGTGAGGTTTTATTTCCGTAAAAGTGGAGGAGTTGTTTGGAACCTCATACTGGTATGAAGCGATGCTCTAAAACCAGGAGGTGCAGAATGAATTGCCAGAGCTGTAGGTCATGTATCTCTGTCACTCTTTTTCTCATATAGCTCTGTTTAATTTTTTTGCCGTTGATGTTTTTTACTGTGTCTTAATCTGCCTTTTTGTACTTTTCTCCTCCTTCCTCCTGGAAAATAACAGAGGCTTCCAGTTCTTTTTGTACATTTTGCACTCTGCTCTTGGTTTAGAAACTGCAGTAACGTTTCTATAGGAAGTTCAGTCTGTATCAAAGAACTTTTATCATTTTCCCAACAAAACTTGCAGCAGATGAGTTTCCTTTTGTGATCCTGTATCCAAGAATTGGACCCGCCTTTCTGCTTGGATCTGGATTTCTAGGGATGAGGGTGCAGGTTGGTTCTTGGCTGTTTCATCTGGTTCATTTCAGTTCACAAAGGGAGAGTAAAAGTTACCCTGTTGGAAATGCGATCTAGCGTGATTGGTTTTGAAAGACACGCCTGCTTCTGAAGAGGGTGGGGAGAATAGGAAAGAGGAGGACCTTTGCTTGTATAAAGCTTTCAGTAGTTTGCTGTCTTGGTAATCTCATAATTTCTTTCTTTCTTTCTTTGGTAGCCATTGCAGATGAGACCACCAAAGGTATTGCAAAACTGGTTGCCAGGCAGGAGGAAAGTGTTAAGTCACGAAAGAGTGATGCTGTGAAGGCACGTGCTGCTTTTCCCTCTAGGAACACAAAGTGTCTCCCTCGCAGCCAGCGACTGGGAAGGCTGAGCTGCAGGATCTGCTGAGTTCCTCACCACTTCTGCTCAGGAACTTTGAGAGGGCCTATCGCAGACGCTTTGGCCGGCCGTTCCAGTATAGGCGATATGGATTTGTCTCTGTATTTCAAGTCCTTGAAAGTGTGTCCGATATCATTGTTGTTGAGCAGACAAAAGCAGGTTCCTTGCTGACCCTGAGGAAGTAGCTGGAAGGTGAGACAGCGAAGGAAGAGGTGCCGCACGGTGGGGCGCACAAAGAGGTGCCAGAAGGTGAGGGAGGGTATTATTTAACTGGAAGTATGTAGCTGCCAAGCAGCTGTGTTTCAAGTGATGTTGCTGCCTTTCCAGTAGCTGTCGTAGTCCTGGTTTCCCTAGGCTTTAGCGCAGAAGGGCTGCGAGGTACTGTAGAAGCAGCTGTTACAAGGGTGTTGTTGTGGTAGCAGAGAGCTTAACTGGAAGTTTTCTACGGTTTGCCACTGTTTTTCAGTGCGAGGTGAAAGAAGGGATGTTAAGCCCCTTTCTGAATGCGTGTATAGGACTGGAATTTCTAGTAATTCCAGGCAACAGGTAATAAAACTAGAAGGATCTCTGGCACGTCGGCTCCGCAGGCTGGTAAAGCCTTCCAGATGCGCTTTTTGAGGCTGAAGCACTAATCTGAAAGGCATAGCTATACTGCTTCTCTGAAGAAGAGCCTGTAGATATCCTCAGCGTTCCCCTAACAACTATGAGAGAAAGCAGAGGATTGCATAAGGTTCCTGCCAAATGCCTGACTTTTCTTAGCATCATTCTAGGAATTTATTTAGCCCCTGTCATGCTTGCAAGAGCAAGTGTGTTTCATTTTGCTTGAATTTATTAGTACGGCGAAGGATGCCTCTCAAGCAAATCCCCGTGACTGTGGGTGCTACAAGAGATGAGGAAAATGGCACTAGTACTTGTACGCTTTCATGGCCAGGTGTATTCTCCTTCTGCTTAATATGTAAATAAAGAATAACAACTAAACTCTCTTTACAGCTGCACCTGCAATTGAGATGCCTCCTTTGGAACCCATCCGTGATGCCAAGTGGTTTCACCTGCCGGCAGAAGAGAAGTCAGAGCCGGTGGAAGGACAAGCACTAGATATGAGTGATGTCCTCAAACAAGTAAGTGGCAGGATGAGTGATCTGTAGCTTTGTCATGTCTTCGTCCAGGGGGTGATAATTTTTTTCACTGCTTTTGTTTTTGCTTGGTTTGTATTGTTGATGCACTGTTGCTTCCAAAAAAAAATTGTACCTAGTTTAGATGAGGCTGGAGGTGACCAGAGTCATACTGACCTGATATATAACTCTATGTGCCCTCCAGCCTAGGTCTTTTTCTTGTCTCTTTCTGGTCTTGAGATCTCTGTTGGAGATCGTCCAAAGCCAGTAAAGCATAATCTTGTTCCCCAATAAGAGTGGAGACAATTCTTTTTGTGTTCTTAATAGCCTTCTTCTGAGAGTAGCTGTGTGGCATTTCCCCTGCTGCAGTAGCATGGGTTTAAGTGTCTAGCAGCTACGTGGCAGAGCTGAGGAATGGTCCTTGGAGACCTCAGTGCTGTCGTTGCCACTCTGCTCTTTGGTTGGACTTGAAAGTTTTGTTGCTGTTGTTGTGGTTTAGCAATGTATTTTTAGAAAGGGATGGAGAAGTACAGAGGCTCTGACCTGCCAGACCTGCTTGGGAGAATTTCTTTGTGCCCCCTCTATTTTTTTTTCCTCTTTTGAGCATCTTTAGGCCTTTGTTTTCTCAGGAAAGTTCTCCTGCTGCGAATTATTTCCTCTGCCAAGCTCATCTGGTGGTTCTACACAACTGTACAGTTGGAGTACCTAGACAGGGAAAGGGTTGCAGGGATTCTTTCTGAATTTGGTGTGCTGTTCACTTAATGAACTTGAAAGCTTAGGGCTACGAGTCGGACTTTCTGCGGTGTTTCAAGAAACATACCCTTTAGAAAACTTTGGCAGGCTCTTCTGATAAGACCTTGTCGTCTGGTGGGATGAAGTCCGTGGGGAATTTCCCTAGATCAAACAAAGTCTGCTTGTGGGAAGGGTAGAAAAGGGAGAGAGATGGTCCACGTAGCCCCATTTTTTTCTTGTTATGTGTCGCAAAGGGAATCTGTTTAAAGATTCTAGCAGGGCGAGTCTTGGAACGTGTTTGTACAACTCGTGTTTGCCGTGAAGCACCAGTTTTGCTGGTTTGTTTTAAAAGTGCCCTAGAGAGGAGGAAAGTGAGCTGGAATGTGTTTGGGTAGGCAGTGAACCAAGATTTCAAGATGCTGCAAAGTTGAGGGGAAAGATGCGACCTGATTCCTGGCCTGCTGTAAGGTATGGAAGTATCTGGTGATGAGACGCCAATAGCGGAAGCGTTGTAAGGGACAAATGAGGGACAAGGGCCGAGTCAATCTGCTCGGCCCCGAGAAGGGTCAAATATATAGAGGTGCTGCTCTTGGCAGCTTTTTCTTGCCGTGCCGAGCAGAAGGAAAGTTGTCATCCACACCACTCTTGGCAGCTGCTGCTCTGGCTTAAGGCAAGGAGTTAGCCAGTCTTACGAGCCGTGCCTCTTCTAGGGCTAATTTTACAGTGTGTTCGGTTGTTTACCTTTTTCTTATAATTTTCTTGCTATTTTGTGAAGGTGTTTTTTAAGCAGACATTTCTACGTCTTTCAAAGAAGTGTCTGTTGTCTCTGCCAACGTGTGAACTACGTGATAAACATCACGTGTGCCCGTAACAGTCTGACACGAGGAGCTTTCATGGAGCAAACCTGTCCCTTGGCAATATCACTGTTGACTGGCACTTCTGGGAGGAAATCCATGAAATGTAAGGGGATTTTAGAGGTGCTGCTGCTGCTCAGGCAAGAATTCCCTCAGGTACTCTTTAACTCAAAAATGTTAACTGCCTGGTTAACTCAATGTTTTAGTCAAAGTTTTTAACAAAAAGAATTCAAGGGTGTTCTTCCTCGCTCAGTCTGCAGGAGAGACTCTAATCTGCTTTTTTAAAAAACGGTTCGAAGGGCTAGTATTGTCTCTCGGTTGACCGTAGCCGTGTAAGCAGTGGGGTGTGCTGGAAGACAAATTTCCTGTAAGTTGTCTGGTGTGTGATGCAGTGGTAACTCGTAGCATATTCACAATGAGTAAAACTGGAATAGTTTTGACTTCTGGACGCTGGAGGAGTGCTGTTTGTTGGCACAAACCGAATCTCTGGAGGCAGTGAAAGTAGCTGATGTCTGATTAAGGTTTCCATGCACGCTGGTTCAAGTGGAATAAAGTTTACAGCAGCTAAAGAATGATGCAAAATTGCAAGCTGTGCCAAGAACTGATGTACAAATTTGCCTAGAATGAGAAAAGAATAGGATTTGTAGCGTTTGTATGTTTTTATCTTTTGGGAAATAGCTCTGGTGTGTGTGAGATGCATTTGTGCCTTCTGTGTCTTGAATTGTTTTCAGCTAGTTTTTCTGCTTCAGTCATGTGCTCTTTCATGGGGACAGAAGATAGAAACAGCATCTTTGGGGTAAAATCCAACAAGCAGGTGGGTTTTTTTGGTGTGAGTTTTTGATTTTTTTTTTTCTCTTTATCAGTAGCCATTCAATATCTTTGTCTAAATACATAACGTGTCATCGGTTCCTCTTCTTTATTCCTTGAAGGAATATGAGGAAGGTATTTTTGTTGCACCCCTCTTTACACTGGAGGGAGGAAAGAGAGAAGGAAGGTGGAGGGTGTGAAAATAGGTGTTAGGATCCCAGGGACAGTTTTAATCCGAGTTTGCGCTATTTGTTGGGATTCTCTGATCTTCAGTAATTCATGGGTTCCCAGGAAAGCAGAACTACTTTTTTACCTTAATGCAGAGGCCAGTTATGTGTGTTCAGGGCGTAGCAAGACTTCTGAGCGCTACTTTCCTCTTGTCCCTTTGTAGTGTCAAGATTTAGATTTGAAGCTGTCAATCTTCAATCTGGCAACGACTCCAGAAATTCCCCCTGATGCTGTTCAGGACAGAAGCCTTTGCAGTTTCCCACCATTGGAGCGCTTGTGTTTGGTGGGAGTCTTTGTGGAATGTATAATCTCTCCTAGCCGGTTCTACATCCAAGCGTGCCACGCAGAAACATCCGATAAACTCCAGGATATGATGTTTGAGATGAGGTGAGGACGTGCTATGCTGATTCTGTGCTATTACCTGGGTATTTGCACTGAGGGAACAGGGCACCCAGCTGTTTGTTACCGTCACTACAGGCTTGACTTCTGGATATGGAGATGCCAGTGCCGTACTAAATCACATAATCATAATGCTTCCCCATTCCTTTTATCTAGCAAGCAGTAAGTATCGCTAATAGTTTGGCTGTGTCCTAGACGGCCTTAAACTTTAAAAGCCTGGAAAAGTTGTGGAAAGGAACTTGAGGGTTCTGTATTGTTGACATTGCTATTGCTGATGTGCTTGGTTAAGGCTTTTACTTCCATCTCCAGCACTTACCAAAAGCAGCAGGTAATAAGCGTTAGTCATATCTATATTTGAAAGCAAAACCCCATCAGTGGGTTTGTCTGTCAGGTACGTTGTGCGTTTGGGACTCTTCCACTACGCTGCAGTTGCTGTTAGTTGTGTGCCAAAGTAAATACTGGATGTCCGTGGGGCAACCGTGTGATCGCAGGCTGCAGACAGGTACTGTGTGTGTAAGCCAGGACTCCGGAACCTGGCTCGTAAGAAGCCCTGTGCCAAGTCAGGGTAATGTTAAAAGTGAACGACTAGAATGGCTGTATTTAGTCGCTGATTAGCGCCCATTAGTTAACTTTTTGTTGGACCCCAAGAATACAATTTAAATGTTAAAAGTTTAGGTTTGTGTATTTATTGTCACTTGGTTTAAGTAGAACAGAAACATAAACTATCTATTAGAACAACTCCTGAAAATCCGTCTCGTGGAGGCTTTGAGAAATGAGGATTCTTCTGAACCCTGAAGTGTATTTCTGTTTATCCATCTCCTGCGCCCTACCAAGCACAGTTTTTCATTGTGATCTCTGGCAGACACTGTTACTTGAGTAAACTTGTTTCTGATCGTTCTGTCATGCCTGAGTCTTCAGTACGTCCTGGACAGCTTTGCTGTGTAACGGTCTCAAAATGGTGGTACCGCGTTATCATCCACCGCGTGATCAATGACCAAGAAGCAGAGGTGTTCTACGCAGATTACGGAAACCTGGGAATCGTCCGAAGGTTTGCCTGGAAATGGTTCTCAGGATTAGCTGTTCCATCGCCTTCCCAGGGATGAGGGTGAGGCTGCTGGGCCTGTCACTCTCCAGGAAGACGTCCCACCACGCGGGTTTCCTAGAAAGTGTCTATTTGGATTTTTTTTCCCCGTAGCAGTGCCTTGCAGGTACTTCCTTGCTTACATGTTAATGCGTGAGGTGACGTTAAGAACAAGATCTGCGGTGCAGATCACTCCAAGCCCTTTGCTTATCATCGCTGTGGGCTAAACCCTTTCCTCTTCCTTTATTCACTCTTGCCCCTTTCTGTCCCTTTCGAGCAAGCTCCCTAATCCTCTTCCCTGAGTTTTGTGAATGGACGTAAACATCTCTTGAACAGACATCCTCCCAGTTGGGAGCATTTGTGGTGTCAGAGGTACTCGTTCTCCTCTGTAATTCAGTACCTTCCCCATATTTGCTTCTGCCCTCTCATTTGCCTCTATTCATGCCTGGCCATAGGCATTCTGTGTTTCAAAAGTGATTTTTCTCTGTCCATAACTTTCTTATCAAAAGAGGTTATGAGGAGAGGATGCTTGGGCAAGGGAAGGCGTAAGGGACCAGTTGTTATTGCTATTTCTGCTGTGCCCCTTCTCTGGCTACGGAGTGTTTTCCAAAGCTGCTGTCGGGCTTTATTCGTAAGCACAAAATGCGATATGTGCCTCTCTATTCCTAAGCTGATCTTAAAACCCAGAAGAGGAGGAAGTTCTGGCATTTGTCATCTCTTCCTGTGTGACGCAGCCACTAAGGACGATATCTACTTCCACGCTGTCTTGAGCAGTAGGGGATGTGCTGACATCTGTGGGAAGAACGTTCCTTCCCAGGTCAGGAGGGAGGCGTGTGCTTCTGACAGGAAAGGCAGGGAAAGGATTGGTTGGGTGCCTGTAGTGGAGAGATCTTTACCTTGAAGCAAGTAGTTTTGTGAAGAGCAAAACCGGTATTCCCTGCTTCCCTGCAATTTACTGTTTTGGGGCTGTATCCCACGGTGTCTATGGTGACGGCTTTCTTTTTGGTTAAGGTGGAATTCGATGATACAGCAGAGATGTTCTGGTTTAGCAGAACAAACTCTTTTCATCCTGACTTCTAAGAGTGGATTAGAAGGTTTCGGTACGGATTTTTAAAGTGGATTAGCTTGTTAATATTGCCGAAAAGGAAAATAGATGTTCTGAACATGAGGCCAAGCTGGGATGGAATTGAGGAGTTGTATTTGTAACTTTTCTAAACATTGTTAAATCCGGTAGGTTTTGTTAGTCATAAGTTGAGGCCTCCGAGTCATCCAGACCATGAGAGCAAGTCCATTAGATGTTACTGTCTGGCTTCAAGTAGCGCTGCATAGAATCGTAGAATTGCCAGGTTGGATGGTAGAGTCCAACCATTCCTATCTGCCGCTAAACCGTGTCCCTGAGCGCCTTGTCTGCCTGTCTTTTAAACACCTCCAGGGACAGTGACTCAACCACCTCCCTGGGCAGCCTCTACCAGTGCCCGATGACCCTTTCTGTGAAATTTTTTTTGTCTGATATCCAGTCTGATATCCATTTTTTCTGCTAGCCAGTGGCACGGGCAGTTGAGTGAGGAACAGGGTAGTTAAATAAATAATTTTGGCCTTTCCTGCTCTAGGCCCCGGAGATTGGTTGTGCCGTTAAACTGAATTATAGATATGGTCTTGGCTTACAAAGTCTCTTTCTTTGCTAGTGACATGTATAGTGCTGGACGGTGTAACCAGGGTAGATTGCATGTTGTGCCTTGAGCAGAGATTGAAGCTGTGAGCCAGCACAGAGAGCATTTATGATTTAGGCCCATCAGTGTTGCCTGAATGTCTCAGCTCCGTTTCAGCAAGAAGTCTGTGGATACGAAAACCTTTAGAAAGGTGCTGCAACAGTTTTGTATCTCAGCAGAAAGTCAGGCTTTGCAGCCCGGAGTGCTCGTATCTGTTGTTTCGTTTAGTAGATGCAGAATGCGTATTTTGGCAGGATTAAATCCAATAATTGTCTTTTTGCGTGTGCGTGTTCCATTTAGCGGGTAGGGGGCTATTGCTGGGTGATTTTATTGCTGGAGGGAGTTGATTTTCTTAGTAAGACAATTTCTCCAAGAATTCAGAGCTCACTTGTGGGTGGTGTGCTTCTTTGTAAAACCCATTAGAATTCTTTTTATTCTTTATGGTGGTGACAACTTACTTTTCTTGACTCAGCTGTTGGGGTTTTATTTGTTCGTAGGGATTTGAGGAAGTGAATCCTTCAGCCTTGTATCTTGAGCCCAGCAGAAAGCAGGAGAATGCTGAACCCGTGGAGCCACACCTTCGCTCGCAGCAGGAATCTTTGAACGTAAATAGTGACATAGCAAGCTCGAAGCTGGATGAGGATGAACTGTGGGAACAGGTGAGAGTTTGGCTGCGGTGTGACTATCGTTCAGTGGAATTGGCTCCAGGGATCAGTAGATGTGTTGGCTTAGTCCTATGCAGTGTCTTGTGGAGTGGTTTTTTTTCCTTTGCTTTTATAAAAAGCAAGCAGAACCGTGACGTAACAACAATTACACGTGGACCATAAATACGTCCGTCGCTGCTTGACCTCTGATCCCTTTGCAGACGTCAGGGAGTCTGTGCTCAGTGAGTTCTCCAACCTTCCATACGCACCATCGTTTTTGAGTTAGAGGGAGAATGGACTCCAAGAACTCAGACCAGTACCAGATCCCTGAGATCAGTTTGACTTAGCAGTTTCCTAGTTTGCACCCCAGGAGCCAAAAGGTGGTGTGGTCTCCTCTAGTGTCTCTGGGGTTTGGCAAAGGATGTGTAATAACTCGGGGTGTCATTTACGTGTGGGAAAGGAGCAGAAGAACTAGTGATGTCTTGTTTGCCTTAAGGGTCTTGCTCATTTTAAACTTCTCCGAAAGGAATCCATTTGCAGTCTTGGTTGTTACAGGGGTTAAAGTTGTACACGACTGGAGTTTTTTTTAAAAGTTAACTCTAAAAGCGACCGATACCCAGGTCTGGATACTGCTGTACGCCTTTGATTTCAGAGCAGGTTGAAGAGAGGAGCCCTTTGCTATTATTTAATGGATGAAAAAGAATGATGAACAGAGGGGTTAAGCAGGGAGTAAAATCCAGGTCTTGAGCGCAGTCTAGCACGGTACCGTTAGAAACACCAGGGGTGTTGTTTTACAGGTCACTCTCTCTACTTTTGTGTGATTTAAATTGTAGTTTTTTCATGACACATTTTACTACTGACGCCAAGTAACTGTCAGCTGTTGAAGTGTTCAGCAGTGGGCCGGCTCCAGGGCTGTTTTTCTGACATTCCTCTGAAACGTAAAAACGTAAGAGTTACTGTAGTGTCGGTAACTTGTAAAGCGGTCATTTTAGCCAGGTTTTATTTTAGCCAACTGTGTGTCTGGGCTAGGGAAACTATAAGCTGCACGTGTTGGATATTGGTGGGCTTGCACTGTCAATACATCATCTGAACTGAAGGTCCCAAACATCGTCTTTATGTGGGAGAAATGAATGTGACCGAGACTCTGCAAATCTGAGTTTATTGTGATTTTTATGGTAAAATCTGGTTAAGTGCAGCAAGATCCATGTGTGTAAACGTCAGACAGAGCTGGCAATTTGGAGACTAGAGGAATGTTAAGTGCCTTCAGGTTTTCTTCTGTTTTGAAGGGTCTTAGAATCCTTTTCCAGGAACAGTAATCCTCTCTTTTCTGCTATTCTGTTTAGTTGCTCGAAACGATTCCTCTCCTCCTCGGTGCATCACCGATGTCACCATCAGTATCAACTCTAATAATTGCTCAAAGTGTTTAGAACTGGGATGAAATACGTCTGACTCTTGGTACTGCTCGGCTAGCGTTTTCTGGGAACTCCTCTTTGGCAGTGGGGAACTCCCTTTGTGTTGTCCAATGTTAGATTTGCCTTGTCAGGATTAACTCGACCCCCTCCTCTGCCCTTAAGTGCGAAATGGCTGGACGCTGAGTTGTCTCAGCTGTGCTGTGTGAAGGCACTTCTCCATGGTGAAATTCCTCAGAAGGCAGCAAGCAATAACCAGAAAAGATTGCTCAGATAAAACTGTCCTTTCCAGGTGGTAAGTTTTCCTGTGGAGTACAGAAATGAAAGTGGGAGTCAGTAGCTTTCCTTGCTTTGTCCGTCTCCTTGGCAGTGGCACCTCTCTGCTGAGGAGGAGTTAGAGGGGGATGTGTGGCCAGCTTTGGATGAAGCCAGTGTGCAAAGCACAACGGACCGAGACCCTGAACCTGCACAGGAGGATACAAAAGAAAGTCCTCCAGAGCTCATCGCAGAAGCTAAGGTGAGAGCCCTGAGCAGAGCTATTGCAGTTGAGGAGGGTTATTCTTGGTTTTAGGTTGTGTGAATTGCTTTGACCTGTGGTTTTTGTTTTGTTTTTTTTAAAGCGTCTGGCATGGCCTCGGGGCTGTGTTTTCCTCCTTGCTGTTGTTTCTGGGTGCTCGACTAGTGCTCTGCTGGTGCATTGAGGTGTGGTGGGAAGCAGACTACTCTTCTTTCTCTTTCATGCACAGTCCTGAGGGTTACTGGGAGTCATTGTGGGGTTTTCCTGGATCACTCAGAGGTCCCCCCTGGGTTAGGGGGATGGGTTTGAGAGGGTGGCATTTTGGGCTGTGCTTTGAGGCATTGTGTGGCACCAGTAACACAACTTTACTGCTTAAATAGTGGTTAATGATAATGGTAATGAGTCTGGCCGGGCCTGCAGCATGGCCTTTGGCCTGCGCTCTCCTTTGGGTTCAGCAGGGAGCCGGTGTCACTCAGGGTTTGTCGAGTCACAGAAGGTGTTATAGAGCTGGAAATGGGAGTGTGCCTGCAAGGTTTTGGATATCCGCAGCTCCTTACCCATCTGGAGATTGAGAGTGACTGAGACAAAGCGCTTTGTAGAAGGACGAGGGGGAAGTTGGCTCTCAGATAGTCTAAAGCAGAGCTGGAAGAACTGGTGGCGCTGGGAGATGTTACCTGAAGGGGATGGAGGGAAAGCAAGCTGGAAAGGGACCTTGAGAGAAGGAGAGAGGAGGGAAAACCTCTCCTAGGAAGCGTGGGGAGAAAGTACAATGAGGTGAGATGAGAAGTAGGCAGATGAGCAGATAGCAATAGGGTCCTTGTGAGCTGACTTAAGTACTTCCCCACAAGTATTAAACGGCGAGTTCCAAAGCATAGGGATTTGCTAACTGGAGCAGAGAAGGCCTGGCTACTCCCTGCTCCTCAAACACTCTCTAGGGTACCTGCTCTCATCTGCCTCTTGTGTGCTAACAGACATTTTTAGCGTCCACCCTTGCACCCTGTCTGTTTCTGCTTTGCTGTGGAGTGGCAGTGATGCTGCCTGTCCCAGTGAGGATAGCATGGGTGGCAAGAGGAGGTGATAGTCATCTTTTACATCTGTTTGGTTCTTTTTTTTTTTTTTAAACTCTTGTCCTAGCAGTTTTTATTTTTACTGCATGTCAGGTGGGGATTTTACAGTGGGCTGGTGGGTATCGAGCAGAGTCCGGTTGGTTAATTGGATTCACCTCTCACCCAAGTTATTCTGTATGGGTGTCCTATCAGTACAGAATTTCTGCTGCCCAGCCGTGTAGCTCTCCGTGCTGCTTCAGGAGCACCTTGTGGTCCCCTGGGGAGTCCAGTTTATGTTGTTTAAATCCTTTTTTTTTTGTGAAAACAATTGTTTTTTTGTGGGCTAATCCTCTGAACACACTTCCACCAAAGTGTGAAGCAGCTTTGAATGGCGATTCACCCCTTGTGAGGATGGATGGCTCTCTTCTGCTGCCTTGACAACAGAAGAAGCCTAGAGAGCAAGTACCGGATTTTTGAACAGCCGTACTTGGGCAAGGGGAATAGTTGCTTGTCTGTTGTTTCGCTATTTTTCTTGTCCGGGCTGCGTTAACAAATACAAACGTTGGCTGTATTACCTGTCTGTGGCCGAAAGGTGGGTAATCGTCCCTGGAACTTGCTTAATTTGAGCAAAAATGCAGAGCCACGGCCTCTGACTCTGTTCCCGCTCCCTTGCAGAAACTCCCTCTGCTGCCATAATTTGTTCTGCGTGGGGCTGCCGAGAGGTGAGCCAGCTGTTCGCTCTTTGCTAAGACATGGTGATTTGTATCTTGTGCTAATGTGTCCCTCTTTCCAGCTTGCTGTGCAGGAGAGCTGCCCTTTGGCCAAAGTTGTTAGTAATTACTGGTGTTTTGTTTTTAAATTATCCAGTTGCTCTCCTTCCAATTGAGAGAGGATACAGACCAGGGCAGCCGATGAAGCGAATGTACTAATCGTGCCTTCTCATGAGTTTTTGATATACCTTTGCAGACACTTCCCTCTCTTGAAGAGTCCTCAATACCAGTTGTCTTCTTCAAGTCGGTGGAAGACATTTATACCTGCTCCAGGCAACCAAGAGGAATGAGCCAAGATGACCCTGATCGGACAGAAAGATTTCCCAACGAGGCCCAACGTCTTGCTCTGCATCCCGCTGTTCTACTTATGGCAGCGCCATTTATGCTGGACGACCATAACAGTACGAATAGATTTGTCAGTAAACTTTGAACACAGCAGAAAACTGAGCAGCCTGTAACTGTGCTGCGACTCTTGCAGTCGCTGTTGGGCACCTTGGGACTAGTGCTGCTGTTTTGCTAGAACAGGTGGAAACGTTGGTGTTCCTGTGGGGTGGAGATACGACGATAGTAAATAACCAGGTGCAATGCATCGGTTTGGTCTTTCGTGGGAACAAGTGCATTGAGGGTTATTTCTCTGATTTTTGCTGTCTTTTCTAGACTTCAGGCTGTTTTCGTGCAGAAGTCTGTTTCTCCATGCTAGCCCGTGTTCATTTCATACTGAATCTCTGACTGCCAGAGGTAAGGGACAAAAGCAGTTTTTTAACTTTGTAAGGTCCCTGTGTGGGTGTTCGTCTTCCAAATGATGAAAGGATCCACCAACCTGTATGAGCTTTGCCCATTTTACAAGGCCAGTTGACTTGCCAAAGGCGGCGCCTGTTGTTTGTGCCTCGGAACGGATCTGTCTGCGCTCTCTGTGGAGTGGAGGCCCGGTTCTCTGGGCAGGAGCTACTCAATTCACATGTGACTTCCCCCCTCGGGGAAACGGATGGGAAATCAGATGTGAATTGAGTAGCAGCACTGGGAGGAGAGGGAGAGAGGCTCTCAGATTATACTGCGTTGGGCTCACCGAAGAGATGTGCAGTAGAAAGCCCTCTCGCCATGACCCGGTAAGGTCTAGGCAAAAGGGACATCAGTCTAAAGTGGAGCTCTGAGAGTTGCCATTGTTGATGCCGTCTTTCTTTTCTGTGTTCCTCCTTATGCAGGGAAAGAGGAAGTGAGGAACAGACTTGCCCAGAAGTGCCGAGGTTGGCCTGTGCGGTGCCAGCGGGCTGTGTGACCAAGCGCCGTCTCTGAAACTGCTTGTCCCTCCTGTCACGCTAGCTGCCTTGTTCCCAGCTGCTCGCTTAGCCACTTGCGGTTCCTACTTGCAGTGGTTCCCCAGCCTGAGAAAGAACTTGAGAAGAGGGGAAGAAGGCTGAGCAACTGCCAAGGAAGGCTGCCTGGAGTAGCAAAAGCCAGCGGTATGACCACGCTGTTATTTTCTTTGTTCAGAAGTGTTTAATGTTTCAGGAAAACAGTTTGATTTGGTACTGATTTATTGCTCTTGGTTGTTGTTCTGAAGCACTGCGTTAGAGTGTGACGTTGTGCTATATATCTTCTAAGTTTAGGAGAGGGAAGTGGACTACCTATCCCTCACTCCCTCAGTGCACAAGCAGTTTTGACGTTGTGTGGGGAAATGTTTTTTTGATTTTTGACTTCACGGATGCTCCACACGCTCCTTGCTCTTAGGAGAGGTGGTTGTATCCCAGCTGTGGCCTCAGTCCGTGGTGATGCTGAGAACTTGCCAAAGGAAATCTCCTTCCCCGAGAGAAGGATGCTCTGAATTGTTGATGGATCGGGATGCCAGACCTACGAAGCATCGGGAATCCCGTGGTACAGATATTGAATGAGATCTATAAAGAATCCAGTAAGAAAAGGCTTGAAGCTTGACATTGGCCGTGTTTTTGTAGCTCTTTGCCTGTGGCAAGTAATCCTCTTGGGCCTGAGTTTATTAATGCAGAGAAAAGTTGTGGGAAGAGATGCGCCCTGGCTGCGAATGCTGACATTCAGCTGCTTTGCTGCTGCCTGGACTGTTCTTCAGGGCTTCAGGGGCCGCTCTGCCCACCCCGAAATGTGCCAGAGGTGTGTTTTGCTGCTGAGCCCCAAGAAAGGCTCAAGGTGGGATTTAACACGAACGCTGAAACAGTTAAAAGCCCAGCATAAGAAGTTTATTGATGGTCTGAGACGATCTTTAAAGCTGTCTTTCAACCCAAACTCTTTCAGGATGTTGTGACTATTTTGTTTTGATTTCAGCATTTGGGGGTGGATTTGGATGTGTGAAAGGGCTAAAAAAAAAAAAAGGCAGAGAGAATCTGGGGCTTCTTGGGAGGGGAAGCTAGTGAAGGAGATGGGAGCAGAGAGGTGGGGAGCTATGGCTTGAGCAGGCAGGGGCTGTACAACCCTGTGGGGAGGTTTCTGGCTTCAGACTGGGGGCTTGTCTCACACGTTTGTCGTCCAGCGAAGGGAGCGGATGAAAGGGAGCTGAGCTTGCTCGGAGCACCGGGCGATGGGGTGTTTGTCCCAACAGCACCCTTTCTGCTGCAGCACGTGGGACCTGGGGCTGGGCTGGGGTGTCCGAAGGAGACCCGCGTGTCCTCCCCTGCTTGTCCCCACTGCTGCCGTGTCCCTGCTGGGCTCCACAGCTCGGCTCCCTGCAGCATAGAACTCTTCTTCTGTGGGGGATGAGGAGCTGCAAAGACTGCTGGGTGGGCAGCAGCCCTGTTCCCAGCTGGGGTTGCCTCCATCCCCGTGCCCTGCCTGGGATGGAGTGGGTCCTGCAGCTGCCTGGAAGTGTTGCTGGGGGCTTTTGGGGACGGCTTCCGCTGCGGCTCAGCATGGGATGTCCCGGGAAATTGGGAACGGGGAGATTCTGTCAGGGTCTGGAAGACAGGGTGCGTGGACACCAGGGGCTTCTATGTGCAGCAAGGGAGCAGCCAGCAAGTATTAAGCAGCGTCGGGACATTGCCTGTGACTTGGGAGCACCCTAACCTGCCAGTCTGGGAGGGAGGAAGCATATTCTGGGCTGTTAGCACTGCACATCACTCTTCTTGCACACTCCTGGGTACCTGTTGGAGGCGGGCGCAGGGCTCTGCTGTGCTCCCATGTACCTTTGCTGGTGCTTCGCTTGTCAGGATAGCATGTTTTCCTACAAGCTTTTGCCATTCACGTGTCTGCGAGTGCTTGAATAGTTTTCCACGCCCTTTCAATCAAGAGAAAAGGTGCATCTCAGAGCATCTCAGCTCACATTTCTCATGCCTGGCAGGTCCCTGTTTGTACATTTGTTCCTTAAGGCACTGGAACAAGAGAAAGGTGCCTCAGGGGACTGTAAAGTGACTGTGACCCCTCTGGAGATGAAACCCCCTCTGGGACCCCCAGGACCCCTCTAGGACCCCTCTTGGGTCCTGGGGGGGTCATAGAAGTATCCTGGGGTGTTCTAGAGGAGTCTTAGGGGTCCCTAGAGGAGTCCTGGAGGTCTTTACATGGATTCTGGGGGTCACTAGAGGGGTCCTGGTTGTCCCTTGAGGGGTCCAGCTGGGATCTAGAGGGGATCTGGGGGTTCTTCGAGGGATTCGGGGGCCCTGGTGGGCCCTAGAGTGGTTCTGGGGTCCCTAAAGAAATTCTGCAGGTCCCTAGAGGGGCCCTGGGGGGGTCTTAGAAGGATCCTAGGGGATTCTAGAGGGGTCTTGGGGAATCCCTAGAGGGTTCCTGGGGGTCCTTAAAGGGGTTCTGGGGGTCCCTAGAGGGGTGCTGGTTGTCCCTGGAGTGGTCCTGTGAGGATCTCGAGGGGACTTGGGGCTTCTTAGAAGGATTTAGTGAGTCCTGGGAGTCCCTAGATTGGTCCTGGAGGGTCTAGAGAGATCCTGTGGGTCCCTAGAGGGGCCTTGGGGCCTCTTAGAGGGATTCAGGGTATCCTGCGGGGGCCTAGAGGGCTTCTGGGTGTCTGTAAAGGGGTTCTGGGGGTTCTAGAGGGATGCTCGGGGGTTCTAGAGGAGTTCTGGGGTCCCTAGAGGGGCCTTTGGGGGTTCTTCGAGGGATTCGGGGAGTTCTGGGGAGCCCTAGAGGGTTCTGCAGGGCTCTCGAGGGGTTTTGAGGAGTCTTAGAGTTATTCGGGGTGTCCTGGGGACCCCTAGAGTCGTCACGAGGATTCTAGAGGGGTCCTGTGCATCCTTAGATGGTTTCTAGGGGTCCTTAAAGGAGTTCTGGGGGTCCTCGAGGGGTCCTGGGGAGAGTGAGATGATGCAGGGAGATGGTTAAGAAAAGGTTTAATAAGAGGACACACAGGACCCCTCTAGAGCCCCCAGGACCCCTCTATGACCCCCAAAACCCCTATAGGGAAGCCGAGGACCCCTCTACGGAACCCCTAGGCTCCCTCTAGGACCCCTTCGATCCCCTCTAGGAACCCCTAGAATCCCTGTAGGGATCCCAGGACCCCTCTGGAGTCCCCCAGGACCCCGTTAGGACCTCCTAGAACACCCCGGGGACCCAGAACCCCTCTAGGGCTCAACAGAACCCCTTTAGGGAACTCCAGGCCGCCTCTCGAGCTCCCCTGCAACAAGGTGGGGATCAAAGGGGAAAAGAGCGCCCCCCCCCAGCTCAGTGCCGCCGCCGTGTGGCCGCATCGCGGTACTGCAGGAAGGGCTGCAAGAGGTTTTTTTTTTCTTTCTAAGTTTAGGATAGAACCACCTAGAAGTTTCTAGACCCAAACAGCACATGCGCGTTACGCCTTAAAATCGCTTTATAAGGAGGTGTGGAAAGGGATTTTCCCACTGCGCATGCGACCTCCAAATCGGGCGAAGCAGCGACCGCGTGGACTGCCAGGGCCTCAGACGCTTCTTGGTATTTTTCTTTAAAAATGTTGGTGTTAGTCCCCATCGTTTATACCCTTAGCGTTATAGCATTGATTCTCGTGTTTTGCCTTTGTATACGTGTATTTTTTCCTCATGAATGTCCGCAATGTAAACTATTGTGTTGTCGTGCTGACTCGTCGGAGGCACCAGAGGCGGGCCCGGAGGCACCGACGGTCAACGAATCGGAGGTTTAAAACTGTTTTATAAGATGTTGAAGCTTTGTCGAGTTGATTAGTTTTAGGATAAGATGTTACGGTTTTGTAGGCTTAAGTAGTTTTTAAGATAAGACTTGTGGGTTTGTAAGATGTTTATATTTGTTAAGGTTGTAATATTTGTTAAGGATATTGTCAAGAAGATGCTTGTGATTGTAATATTTGCTGGACGTTTTGTTTGTTGTTGTATTGCGCATTCTTCTGGCCTTTTCCTCTCTCTGTCCTTCTGTCTTTCACACCGCCGTGAAGCCAGCGATGTTGAGCCACGGGGCGGTGTAAGGGGCCGTAACCGTTGAACTGCTTTGGCTCAACATCGCTGCCAACGCCCCCACGATCTCGTAAGGGATCTTTATTGCAATGAAGAGCCGATCTCGTGAGCGCTGCCAAACTGTCCCCAACGGAAAAACCATGACATCCACCCGAAGTGCGCTTATCAAGTTGAACAGCAGCGCACGACAATGCCTTCCTGGACCACGACGTCTACCCGAAGCGCGCTTACCGAGTGGCACCTGGGCATTCCTGAAAATGGTTGGACTATTCGGGGAAACCGTGGACTGGGGCGATAAATGGGGGAGCCTCTGGCTTCTTCGTTGCTCGGTGGGCTCGGGGTGCTCGACTTCGTCATTGCTCGGTGGGCTCAGGGTGCTTGACTTCCCCATTGCTCGGCAGGCTCGGGGTGCTGGACTCCTTCATTGCTTGCTTCTTCGTTGCTGGTGGACTCGACCTCGTGTGTGTTGCTGTGTGTGCCTTCGCCGGGCTTCCTGGAGCTTGGAACATCATCATCACCCCGTGGCTGTGTCTTCATCATCACCTGCACCGAGACCGATCCAACGGGACATCGCTGGATTCGTGGTGGTGGTAATTAGCCGCATCTCTACCGTCTTCTTGCTTAGGGGTTCTAACTTTTCCTTTCTTTTCCTCTCTGTCCTGTCGCTGTTGTCAGTTGTTAAAATAAAGCTCACAAGATTGTACGGCACCTGACCTCGTTTGTGCCTTAATCTTGGTCTCTTGGGATCGTTTAAGAACCCTCCCTGATATTGGATCGGGACGCATCTCCGAGTGTCTTGTCTGCTCCTTAAACCTTTTCTCTCTCCTTCTCTTCCTGTATCTTTCCCACCACCGATCACACTTTCTATTACCCATGATATACACACACAACAAGAAAAGTGCCTGCAGAACTAACCGCACAAGAAATTTGGGATAAAATCTTTTCTTAACGATCTCCCTGCGTAATCTCACTCTGTCCTGCGTGTCCGTGAAGGGTAAGGACTATGATCCAGCTCCCGGGCTCTGGCGTGGATGGACTGGGCGAGGTCTAGAGCCCCCCAGGACCCCTTTAGGACTCCTCAGGACCCCTCTAGGGGCCCCGTAGGACCTCTCCACGACCTCCAGGGCCCCTCTAGCGACCCCTAGGACCCCTATAGAGCCCTCTAGGGCCCCCACGGGGTCCCCCAGAATCCCTCACGAGCCCCGAAGGACCCCTCCTGGGACAACCAGGACCCCTCTAGAGACACCCAGGATCCCTCTAAAGCCACCAGCACCCACAGGACGTCTAAACAGCCACCCAGGACCCATTTAGTGATGTCAAGGACCCCTCTAGGGGCCACCAGGATGCCTCTAGCACCTCCAGGACCCCTTTACAGACCCTCAAGATGCCTCTCGACTCTCCAGGATGACTCTAGGACTCCCCGGGACCCCCCAAATCATTCTAAGACCTCCCTAGAGACTTGTGGGACCCCGCTAGCACCATGCACCGCTAGAACCCCTAGGGGCCCCCAGGACTCCTTTAAGGACGCCTAGAAATCATCTAGGGACGCATAGGACCCCTCCAGAACCCCCGTGATGACTCTAGGGGTCCCCAGAACCGCCCAAATAACTCTTAAGGCTCCTCGAGACCCCTCTAGAGCCCCTCTAGGGACCCCAGGACTCCTCTAGAACCCCCAGAAGCCCTCTAGGCCCCTGCAGGATACCCTGAATCCCTCTAAGAAGCCCCAGGGCCCCTCTAGGGATCCACAGGATCTCTCTAGACCCTCCAGGACCAATCTAAGGACTCCCAGGACCCCCTGAATCCTTCTAAGAAGCCCCAAGTCCCCTCGAGATCCTCACAGGACCACTCCAGGGACAACCAGCACCCCTCTAGGGACCCCCAGAACCCCTTTAAGGACCCCCAGGAACCCTCTAGGGATTCCCCAAGACCCCTCTAGAATCCCCTAGGATCCTTCTAAGACCCCCCCCAGGGCCCCTCTAGGAACCTGCAGGATTTCTTTAGGGACCCCAGAACCCCTCTAGGGCCCCCCAGGGCCCCCCTGAATCCCTCTAAGAACCCCCAAATCCCCTCTAGATCCCCTCAGGACCCCTCAAGGGACAACCAAGACCCATGTAGTGACCCCCAGAACCCATGTAAAGATCCCCAGGACCCCTCTAGGGACCCCCAAGACTCCTCTAGAACACCCCAGGATACTTCTATGACCCTCCCCGGACCCTAGAGGGGTCCTAGAGGGGTGGGGGGGAGTTGTGTCTCCAGAGGGGTCCTGGCCTTCCCTATAAGGATCCTGGGGTCCCTACACGGGTTATGGGGGGTCCTAGAGAGGCCCTGGGGGGGGCGGGCCTAGAGGATTCCTGGGCTTCCCTGTGGGCTTTTGGGGGTCCTGAAGGGGTCCTGGGGGGCCCCAGAGGGGTCCTGGTGTCCCTCGAGGGATTTGGGGGATCCTAGAGGGGACCTGAGGAGTTGCTAGAGGGGTTCTGGGGTCTCTAGTGGGTTCTGAGGGGTCATAGAGAGGGCTTGGGCAGCTCCAGAGGGCTCCTGGGATTCCCTATAGGGGTCTTTGCATCCTTAGAGTGCTTCTGGGGAGACATAGAGAGGGCTTGGGCAGCTCCAGGGGAGTTCTGGGCTTCACTCTAGGTGTTTTGGGGGTCCTAGAGGGGTCCTGGAGTCCCTAGAGGGGGCCCTGTAAACCCCACCAGCACCTTGACCCCCCAGGACTCTCTTCCCCCTCCAGCCCCCCAGTTCCCCCCAACACCCTTAGGGCTTCGCCCTAGCCCCGCCCCCAGGCCCCGCCGCAGCCAATGGGAGGGGCCCGTCCCCGCCGCAGCCAATGGGAGGGGCCCGTCCCCGCCGCAGCCAATGGGAGGGGCCCGTCCCCGCCGCAGCCAATGGGAGGGGCCCGTCCCCGCCCCAGCCAATCGGAGCCGCGTCCGCGCGGGTCCAACCGCCGTCGGGGCTGCGGGAGCCCCAACCGCATCGCGGAGGTTCGGGCGGCAGCGGGTCCGGGGGAGGCGGGGAGGGGCGGGGAGAGGGGGAGAGAGGGAGGGGAGGGAAGGGGAGAGAGAGGAGAAGGGGCAGGGGAGGAGAATGGGGGGAGAGGGGGGAGGAGGAAAGGGGAGTGGCCTCACGTGCCTCCCAGGACCCATCTAGGACCCCCAGGACCCCTCTAGGGACCCCCAGGACCCCTCTAGGGACCACTAGGATGCCTCTATGTCCTTCAGGACCCCTCTAGAGCCCCCCAGGACCCCGCTAGGACTCCTCAGGACCCCTCTAGGAACCCCCTGCAGGACCTCTCCACCACCTCCAGGGCCCCCCTAGGGACCCCTAGGAGCCCCCTAGAGCCTCGGGACCCATTTAGTGATGCCAAGGACCCCTCTAGGGACCCACAGAACCCCTATAGAACCCCAAAAACCCCTGCAGGACCCCCCAGGACCCGTCTAGGGTTCCCGCCTGGGGGAATTGGGGTGGGAAAAAGGGAGAAGGAGCAGCTTGTGGAAGAGACTCTTGCAGCCCTTCCTGCAGTACCGCGATGCGGCCACACGGCGGCGGCACTGAGCTGGGGGGGCGCTCTTTTCCCCTTTGATCCCCACCTTGTTGCAGGGGAGCTCGAGAGGCGGCCTGGAGTTCCCTAAAGGGGTTCTGTTGAGCCCTAGAGGGGTTCTGGGTCCCCGGGGTGTTCTAGGAGGTCCTAACGGGGTCCTGGGGGACTCCAGAGGGGTCCTGGGGTCCCTAGAGGGGTTCTGGGGTGTCCTATGGGTGTCTTGCGGGGGTGCCTAGAGGATTCCTGAGGTTCCCTCTAGGGGTTTGGGGGTCCCAAAGGGGTCCTGGGGGTCTCCAGAGGGGTTCTGCTGTTCCTAGAGGGATTCGTGGGGTCCTAGAGGGATCCTGGGGGGGTCCTAGAGGGATTCTGGGGGGTCCTAGAGGAGCTGTGGAGAGGGAAAGAAAGGGAGAGGAGGAGGGAAGAGAGGGAGAGCAGGGTGGGAGGGAGAGAGGGGAGAGGGAGAGGAGGGATGGGAGAGAGAGAGAAAGAGGGGAGAGGGAAGGGGCAGGAGAAGGGGGGCAGAGGGAGAGGCCGGGCCAGAGGAGGCCTCAGTGCTGAGGGTGCTGAGGATCAGCCCAGGGCCCTGGCAGCCAGGCTGCAGCCCAGTCCCGTTGCTGCCTGCGCTGACGCCCTCGCCTGCGTCCCACGTGCAGTTGATGCTCGAGGCGACCCTTCCGCTCGAGGCGATTCCCGAAGCGATTCTCGAGGCGATTCCTGAGGCGATTCCCGAGGCGATTCCCGAGGCGATCCCTGCAGTGATCCCCGCGGTGCTGCTGCAGCCGCTCCCGGCGATCCCCGAGGCCCAGCAGAGCTCAGCCCCGGGCTCAGCCCCATCAGCCGCAGCTCCAGCGCGATGTGGTGCGGCGCAGCCGGTGAGCGGGGAGCGGTGGCAGAGGGGGGTGCGGGGAGCCGAGGGGCTCTGGAGGCCGGGGGCACAGAGCTCGGCAGCCTCTAACTGGTGCGTTAGACGGGGGGCAGAGCTACGAGCGAGTTGGGCTTTGGATGGCACGAGCGCTGGGAGTCCCGCTCGTCTGCGAGGGGGGATGTGGCAAAGCGCCGGCTTGGCTGCCTCGGGAGGGCTCTCCTCTGGGCTCTTGCGTAGCTGTCAGACAATATTGATGCGTGCGAGTGCAGGTAAACGAGGATCCAAAATGCAGAGGAGCCAAACGACCGCTCGGCCAGATCGCTACATTCCCAGCCGTCGCGCTCTGAGGATGGAGGTGGCCAAGTTCCTCCTGAGCCAAGAGCAGGACCCTGCCTTGGTGTCACCCACCAAGAAGGTGAGCGTGTTGCTGAGTTGCAGGGACTGCGCTGCTCCCTCCCAAACGCCCTCGCGGCCTTTCCCAGGGAAGCAAACTGTAAGTTGTGTCGCGTGGTTGCGTGAGGCTGACAGCCCCGAGCGCCGCTGCCTCCAGCTCTGCCCTTGAGGAGCCGGGGATGAGGTTGGAGCTGTAGGGCCTGGGAATGGAACGGGGACGCGGGACCCTGAGCGAAGCTGTTCTGTAGGGACGTGTCCCTGGGAAGAGCCTCTGGCCCTTGTGGGAGCCAAACACAGCTTTGCTCCGTTTTAAAGCCTCATCAGCCCAGGGTACAGAGCTCCTAGGCTGTGAGCCTGTGCCCAGGGACACTGCTGGCGGGAGCTGTTCCAGCACAATGTCTGCGTGGGGAGCCGCTCTGGAACGTGTCTGCTGGGTTCTGAAATCTCTGTAGGAAGCATTTGGTTCCTTGTGGCTGTGGCTTTGTCCGCTGGCCGTGAGACGCTGACCTGGCCGCTCTTCTGTGCTCAGATGTGAGCAGGAGAGCTTGCTGGTGTCTGAGGAAAAACCCCTTGGAGCTGTGTCACGGGTTAGCCCCAGCCCGGCTGATTTCAGCAGCTAAAACCGTGCAGTTGCGCTCCCAAATCCCTCCACTCCCCACACCCCTGGAAAGGGGGAAAGGGAAATGAGAGGAAAGAGGCTTGTGAGTTGGAAACTAAAACCGCAGCTTTAATTAAAATAATAATAATAATAATAATAACGGTTATTGATCTTATTAGGAGTGGTAATATATATATACACAAATATCTGAGATCGCGCCCTCGATGACTCAACGTCACCACAGATCCTGCAGAGCAGAATCGAGGGAATGGCTCCACAGCCAGGAGGGAGCTGAGCTCAGGAACTGGAGTCAGGAACACGCGGGTCCAGGGTCGGGGGCAAACAGAGAGACGAGGTCCTCAGCGGCCGTCACAGAGGAGGGGGCCGACCCTCGTGGTCTTTGGGTTTCAAAGCGAGGGTGACGTAGATGGGATGGAATCCTCCGTTGGTCGCTTTGGGGTCACCTGTCCTGTTCGACCTGCCTTGACAGGCGCGCCAGAAAGCCTGGGCAGTGAGGCTGAACGGCTTCGATGTGGAAGAGGCAAAGATCCTGAGCCTCAGTGGAAAGGCTCCGAGCCCTACGGCAGGTGAGGGACAGGCTCTGGGTGAGTCGACTCGGCTGGAGAGCCCTGGGGAGGGGAACAGCGGCACAGAGGCTCCGCATTTGGAGGCATCGACTGGCTTCTGGGAGCTGCTGTGCACACCGGGCTCTCCCTAATCCTTAGGTGTCCAGCGGCACAGCGTCTCCGCATTTGGAAACTCTGGGGGTGTTGGTTGACAGGGACTGAACAGGAGCCAGCAGGGGCCCAGGCGGCCAAGAAGGCCAATGGCATCTTGGCTTGTGTCAGAAACGGTGTGGCCAGCAGGTCCAGGGAGGTTCTTCTCCCTCTGGACTCGGCCCTGGTGAGACCGCTCCTCGAATCCTGTGTTCAGCTCTGGCCCCTCACCACAAGAAGGATGTTGAGGCTCTGGAGCGAGTCCAGAGAAGAGCAACGACGCTGGGGAAGGGGCTGAGAGAGGTGGGGGCTTTTAGCCTGGAGAAGAGGAGGCTGAGGGGAGACCTCATTGCTCTCTCCAACTACCTGAAAGGACGTTGTGGAGAGTAGGGTGCTGGGCTCTTCTCCCAAGTGACAGGACGAGAGGGAATGGCCTCAAGCTCCACCAGGGGAGGGTCAGGGTGGACATTAGGAAAAAATTTTTCACAGGAAGGGTCACTGGGCACTGGAACAGGCTGCCCAGGGAGGGGGTTGAGTCACCTTCCCTGGAGGTGTTTAAGGCATGGGTGGATGAGGTGCTAAGGGGCATGGTTTAGTGTTTGATAGGAATGGTTGGACTCGATGATCTGGTGGGTCTCTTCCAACCTCGTCATTCTATGATTCTATGATTCTATGACTTCTCCAGGAATTCTGCTCAACTGGAGCCCTGCGTCCAGTCCTGTAGCCCTCAGCACAGGAAGCATATGGAGCTGTTGGAGCGAGTGCAGAGGAGGCCACGGAGATGATCTGAGGGCTGGAGCACTTTTCTTCGAGGCTGCCCACCTGCCAAACCTTTTCTGTTGTTTCCACTATTTCTAGTGAGCTTCCACCTAGGGGCACTGAACCTCCAGTGAATGTGGTCACTGTATTTATTGCTGATGGGTGGAGAAGGAATTCTTGCTTCACGTGCCCAAACTCAGCTGCACGTGCCCAGCTGGGGTGGCCTGGAAACGGTAGGGTTGGGTCCTTATTATTCCAGCTCTCCCAGTTCCTGAAAGAACTGCTGGCATTGTTCTTCATGCTTCAGAAAGCGACCCTTCAGTTCAGTCAGCTTCTCTTGCACCATTTGCAGGGGTCTTTTCTGCTCCCTACGTTCTTCTGTCTGAGCCCTCCTCAAACATTCGCCTCAGGAGCATGGATTTGATCTCCTCATGCTCCTTCTCCAGCTCTCTTCTCCTTTCTACTGCTTGTCTTGTGTCTTTCAGGTTGTTCTCGACCTCTTCCAGCACCTCTGCCACTTGTTCGAGTTTCCTTTTCAGGGCAGCATTTTCCCCTTGAAGCTCTTCTGTCAAACCCACCTGCCTACGGAGGTGAGCGTTTTCCTGAGCCAGGCAGGAGTAGGCATTCCTGATCTTGGTGAGCAGCATCCGCAGTGCCTCACACATTTGGTAGTCGGTGCTGGCAAGGGAGTCCTCTTCATCTGCAACCACTCGATCCTGAGGCTCCTCCGCCACGTCCTGTGTGAATCACAGAATCACGAGGTTAGAAAAGACCCACAGGATCCCTGCCCCCCCCATGGCTGCGGCGGCTCGATGCTGCAACAGCTTCACCGGGCGCTCGAGAAACTTCTGGCCTCCTCAAGAAGCGGCTGGGAGGGAGGCAGCCCTGCTCTGAGGCTTTGCTTCCCAGAGCTCCCTGCTGAGCCCCACAAGGAGTCCAGCCACGCGCCCAAAGCGGATCCAGGCTACGATCCTACAGCTCTTCACTAAGTTTGCTACAGCTCTAAGCCAATTCCATTCCGAAGGAGTAAGGTACAAAGCAAAAAACCAATTCAACAACCGGCTTGAGGATCCCATTGATCCCACGTTTTGGCAGCGAACGCTTGCTCTCCTCAGCCAGAGTGTGCACAGGCATAAACCCCAAACCCTCAGCTTGCTGAGAAACACAGCGAGCAGAGTCTGTGAGGGAAGAGCCGGGAAGAGCAGCCCCCAACTGTCTGGGGCCGGGCGGGTGCCAGTCGATCGCTGCTGGCGTGCAGATGGAGCAGGAGCACCCAGGAGTTCCCTGCGGGGCAGGTGTCCCCAGCAGCCCAGCCCTGAGCAGCATTTACCTGCCTGTGGTCAAGCGCCTGAAGCGCTTCAAGGAATCGCTCCATGTCAAGCCTGAATTGCTCCTTGTCCCTCTTCAGGTCCTCCTGGGCCGTATGAAGGCTCTCCAGATTGCGGTGGAAGGAGACCTTCTGCAGCTGCAGCTGCTCTTGATCCTTTTTAAGCTGGTCCATGTCCAGCTTCAATTGAGCCTTCTCCATCTCCACTGCCTCCTGGGATGTACGAAGGCTCTCCAGATCTCGCTGGAAGGAGACCTTCTGCAGCTGCAGCTGCTCTTGATCCTGTTGCAGCTGGTCCATGTCCAGCTTCAATTGAGCTTTCTCCATCTCCACTGCCTCCTGGGATGTACGAAGGCTCTCCAGATCCCGCTGGAAGGAGACCTTCTGCAGCTGCAGCTGCTCTTGATCCTTTTTAAGCTGGTCCATGTCCAGCTTCAATTGAGCCTTCTCCATCTCCACTGCCTCCTGGGATGTACGAAGGCTCTCCAGATCTCGCTGGAAGGAGATCTTCTGCAGGTGCAGCTCCTCTTGATCCTTTTTCAGCTGGTCCATGTCCCGCTTCAGTTGAGCCTTCTCCATCTCCACTGTCTCCTGGGATGTATGAAGGCTCTCCAGATCCCGCTGGAAGGAGACCTTCTGCAGCTGCAGCTCCTCTTGATGCTTTTTGAGATCTTGCCACATTCTCTGGAGCTCCTCGTTTTCCTGGGCAAGGTGGGCCTCCTTCACCTCTAGCTCCTTCTGCCGTATTTCAAGTTCGTCTCTCCTCTTCTCTCTGAGGGAACCGGGCACCATTGATTCTGCTGACAGCAGGGAGGTCGAGGTTTCCTTCTCTTGGCTTCTCTCTTCTGAGGAGAGTGGCAGGCGCTGTGCAACACCTGCTGCTGGTTCAGGGGATGAATTCCTCTTAGTCACTTCCTCTTGATTCTCTCCTTTAGGGGCTATTGCTCTTTTTGCATGACTCTTTGCCTGCTTCTTTCTCCGGGAATAGCTCCAGCAGCAGCCAAGAAGCCCCACCGATGCAGGGATGGCATCGAGTACAACATCGTGGAAGTAGAAACGCATTTTACAGACCCTGGGCTGTTCCCTAGAAGGAGAAACAGAAACCATGGTCAGACGGTCACAGGGAAGGTTACAGGAAGGTTCAAGTTGATAAATGCCTTCAGGGATTTCTGTTTGCATCAACAGGCTCTGGGAATTCCGTCTGCTCTCCCAGCAGAGCTCCAGGGATCCCTAGACACTGATCACCAGGGTACTCCTCACTTTTCACCTCACCCTGATGCCTGAACCAATTTCCCCTTCGTTCGGTGAGTGCTCTGGATGCTGAGGGCTCCCTGCCCCCGGGATGGTCTGTGCTGGTGACCGGCTGCTTCAGGTCTCCCCCAGAAGAGAGAAGAGGACAACTCCCCAGTGACTGAGCCCCCATGCTCTGCGGGGACAGACCCGAGCGCACTGTGCTCCCTGCCTCCTCTGTCTCCCCCCGGGGAGGCTTATGCTGTCAAATCTCAAAACTAGTGGAAGTCGAGGCTGGAGTTGAAGAGCATCGTGAAGGATCACGGAGCAAACGAGCAGGGAGCTAAATTGGAAAGGAGCTTCAGCAGCCAGGCCACGATGCCTCCCTACAAACGCTGCAGTCAGCGATCCAGCGCTCGGGAAAGAAATACGATTGTGGAGACAGAGCGCTGGGCAAGGCTGGCAGAGTGAAACCAAAATGGGAAACCTCTGGGCTCTGGGCGTTTCCCAGCAGAATTTATCCAGAAGGCATAAGAACAGGAGCTGACAATATTGTGAGGGACTGGAGGCCCTTCCACGGAGAATAAAATCATAGAATCATCGAACAGTTTGGGTTGGAAGGGACCTTAAACATGACCCAATTCCAGCCCCTGCCCTGGGCAGGGACATCCCACTGGCTCAGGCTGCCCAAGCCCCATCCAGCCCGGCCTTGGACACCTCCAGGGATGGGGCAGCCACAGCTTCCCGGGGCAACCTGGGCCAGGGCCTCAGCACTCCCATGGCGAAGAAATTCTTCCTAGTGTCTAGTCCAAATCTGCCCCTCTCCAGTTTATCCCCATTGCCCCTCGTCCTGTCACCACAAGCCTTTGTGAACAGCCCCTCCCCGGCTTTCTTGGAGCCCCTTCAGGTACTGGAAGGTCACTATAAGATCTCCTTGGAGCCTTCTCTTCTCCAAGCTGAACAACCCCAACTCTCTCAGCCTGTCCTCGCATGGGAGGTGCTCCAGCCCTCGGATCATCTCTGGAGCCTCCTCCGGGCCTGTTCCAACAGCTCCATCTCCTTCTTCTGTTGGGGATTCCAGAACTGGACATAATACCCCAGATGAGGTCTGACCAGAGAGGAACAGAGGGGCAGAATCCCTTTCTTTGTCCTGCTGGCCACACTGCTTCGGATGCAGCCCAGGATACGATCGGATTTCTGGGCTCTGAGGGCACTTTGCTGGCTCATGTCGAGCTTCTCATCAACCAAAAATCCAAGCAGTGACTGCCCAGAAGCAGACACGGGCAGAGCTGACGTACCCTTCGCGCAGACAGATTTTCTGTTCCAGCAGAACTGGTACGGGGCACTGCAAAATCCAAATGGCAGCCCAAAAGCTTTGTTGATCTCGCCCTGAGAAAGGCGCAGGCAGCTCCCAGTGGAGAGACCACCTGCCTCCTGCAGATCCTCCTGGGGAGTGAATCCAGAGTGTGCTTGCCCTGGGCACCAGAGATGTCTCCAAGGCAACAGGGGAGCATCACAGAGGATGATATCACAGACGCGGCTCCCACAGGCCGGGACGGGGCCTGAGGGCCTCCTTTCAGGTAGCTGGAGGGAGGAATGAGGTCTCCCCTCAGCCTCCTCTTCTCCAGGCTAAACACCCCCAGCTCTCTCAGCCCCTTCCCCAGCTTTGTTGCTCTTCTCTGGACTCGCTCCAGAGCCTCAACATCCTTCTTGTGGTGAGGGGCCAGAGCTGAACACAGGATTCGAGGAGCGGTCTCACCAGGGCCGAGTCCAGAGGGAGAAGAACCTCCCTGGACCTACTGGCCACGCTGTTTCTGACACAAGCCAAGATGCCATTGGCCTTCTTGGCCACCTGGGCCCCTGCTGGCTCCTGTTCAGTCCTTGTCAACCAACACCCCCAGGTCCTTCTCCCCCGGGCAGCTTTCCAGCCAGACTTCTCCTAGTCTGGAGCTGCTCAGGGTTGTTGTGCCCCAAGTGCAGGACCCGGCCCTTGGCCTTGCTAAACCTCATGCCACTGCTCTCAGCCCAGCGGTCCAGCCTGTTCAGATCCCTTTGGAGCCTCCCGGCCCTCCATCAGCCCTCCTCCCCTCGGCTCAGCTCCTGCCCTTTCACTTCCCATGCAGCATCTCTCCTCGCTTCAGAGCAGACCTCCCCTGCAGAGCCATTCCCAGCCCAACAGGCTGTTGAACAGAGAGATCTTGAGTGATATCAAGAAGAAGAGAAATGTTTATGGGCTCTGGAAGAGGGGACAGGCCTCTTGGGTGGACTACAGGAGGGAAGTGAGATTGTGTAGAGAAAAAATCAGAAGGGCTAAGGCTCAGCTGGAAATCAGATTGGCCAAGTCTGTGAAAGATAACAAAAAATCCTTCTATAAATATATAAATAATAAAAGGAGGACTAGGGAGACCATACAGTCCCTATTGGACGCAGAAGGAACAACAGTGACAGGGGATGAGGAAAAACCTGAGGTGCTTAATGCCTTCGTTGCCTCAGTCTTCAGTTGTAAAGAAAGTCGTTCCGTCTGTGTACAAACCCAGGAGCTAGAGGAGCAAAATGAGGCTCCCACGATCCAAGAGGAGGTGGTCAGAGCCTTTCTAGCCCGACTGGACACCCACAAGTCTATGGGGCCGGATGGGATCCACCCAAGGGTGTTGAAGGAGCTGGCGGATGTGCTGGCCAAACCCCTTTCCATCATCTTCCAACAGTCCTGGAAGACTGGGGAAGTCCCACTGGACTGGAGGCTGGCTGATGTTGTGCCCATTTACAAGAAGGGTCACAGGGAGGACCCAGGGAACTCCAGGCCTGTCAGTCTGACCTCAGTGCCAGGGATAGTCATGGAGCAGGTGATCTTGAGTGCTACCATGAAGCACATGCAAGAGAACCGGGTGATCAGGCCCAGGCAACACGGGTTCACAAAAGGCAGGTCTTGCCAAACTAACCTGATCGCCTTCTATGACAAAGTGACTCGGCTGCTGGATGAGGGAAAGGCTGTGGCTGTGTCTTCCTGGACTTCAGTAAAGCCTTTGACACAGTCTCTCACAGCATTCTGCTTCGGAAACTGTCACCTCTGGCCTGGACAGGCGCACACTCTCCTGGGTGGAAAACCGGTTGGCTGGAGGGCCCAGAGAGTGGTGGGAAATGGTGTGAAATCCAGCTGGAGGCCAGTGACAAGTGGGGTTCCCCAGGGCTCAGTGCTGGGTCCAGCCCTGTTCAATGTCTTTATCAATGACCTGGATGAAGTCATCGAGCGCACCCTTAGCAAGTTTGCGGACGACACTAAGCTGGGTGGAAGTGTTGATCTGCTGGAGGGTAGGGAGGCTCTGCAAAGGGATCTGAACAGGCTGGACCGCTGGGCAGAGTCCAATGGCATGAGGTTTAACAAGGCCAAATGCCAGGTCCTGCACTTGGGGCACAACAACCCTGAGCAGTGCTACAGACTAGGAGAAGTCTGGCTGGAAAGCTGCCTGGAGGAGAGGGACCTGGGGGTGTTGGTTGACAGGGACTGAACATGAGCCAGCAGTGGCCCAGGTGGCCAAGAAGGCCAATGGCATCTTGGCTTGGATCAGAAACGGCGTGTCTCTAAATTGGAGGGGGGAAGATTTGGATTAGGCAGTAGGAAGAAATTCTTGGTGATTTGGATGGCGAGGCCCTGGCCCATGTTGCCCAGGACAGTGGTGGGTGTCCCATCCCTGGAGGTGTTCAAGGCCAGGTTGGAAGGGGTTTCGAGCCACGTGATCCATTGGGAGGTGTCCCTGCCCTCGGCAGGGCGTGGAACTGGATGGGCTTTTAGGTCCCTTCCCACCCAAGCCGTTCTGAGATCTGTGATTTGAATACATTTGAAATATTTTCCTGCTCGGGATCCCCTGGGTGGTTGGAGTGCAAATCTAGCCGTGTGCAAGAGAAAGTCAGAGACCAGTCAGCTTTGCCCGGGTTCTCTGGAGGGACAAAGGCAGCGCTACCAACCTAATCCTTACCGTGTCTCACAGGAACTGCAGCTGAAGCGTTAGCTCAAGGACCCTGTCATTTCTTCAACCCGGGGACAGCTTGAAGCTGAAGATGCCAACAGCTGCCCGAAGCGCGGAGCAGAGGAAGAAACATTGGAAGGAAAGGAGGAAATTGCTGTTGTGCAGGTGCCTGTCGTAGCTGCAGGGCGCTGCTTTCCAGCAGGGCCTTTTTATTTCTCGCTGGCTGCTTGCAATGGGAAACGGCATGAAGATCAGCCTCTCGGCCTTCCGTGAAACACAGAGTTTTAAACTAAATTCCGTTTGCAAGGTTTACATAGATGTGCTGTGAAGTCATTTAGAGATCTTCAAGCAATGCCCTTGTCTGGCACCACGATGTGTTTCATAGCGTCACTCAAAGCGACCGAATGCTTCAGCTTTTGAAATGTTTCTTTTAGGGGTCCTGCCAGCAGCTGCTTAGATTTCAGGTGTCAGCGTTGTCTTTGCTTCTGTGTTTCAGAGAAACAGGCAACTGATGTTGCTTGAAGGGATGTAGGAAGCTTCTGTGTTTTCAAGGACTGAAAATCCTTGTGCTGCTGTTGTTGGTGACCTTAGTGAGTGGAAAATTAACTGCTGGGATTCATCCTCTTTTGTCCCCACAGAGGGAGCAGTGGCTGTGGCAGAGATGTTCTGTGCAGTGGGACCGGCGAGGGAGGTGACTGCGGCCGTCTGCTCTGCTCTGGTGAGACCCCACCTGGAGCCCTGTGTTCAGCTCTGGAATCCCCAACGTGCCAGTGACACAGACCTGTTAGAGCGACTCAGTCTGTTCTCCCAGGCCGAGACGGAGGCAATATTTGAGGGCACCTCATTTCCCGCCTGTTCCGGCAGGGCTCTCTCCGCCTGGGCACATCCGAGGGATTTGTCCAGTGTGTTTGGCAGAGGCCGAGCAGGGAGGCTTTTACCTTGACTCCGGCTCAGGGCAGAAAGAATTGCTGAGCATGGTCTGGTTCTGACAGAAAATAATTTTGTCTGATTTTGAGATGTGGGACAGGCTCAATATCCAGGAGGTCACTGTAACTGACTTTGTCTCCCTTGTAAGTGAGCGTTCCCTGTTGCACTCCAGAAGATCTGTTTAAGGTCACTGATTTCAGGCTAGGAAAGAAATAATGTTCCAAGTCCCTTCACTGTGAGAGGCTACAGACCTTTTGTGTTTCCAGCCCAGGGTTCTCCTGCTGTCTCCAGGAGTTGTGTGAACACTGCTGACCCAGTGGTCTTGCCCGGAGGGTGTGACAGTGGTTCCTTAGGCTGCACGTTTGTTGTGAGTGAAAGCATTCCCTAGTGTCCTTTCCCAGCTGGATCCACAGTGTGGGTCAGTGTGGAGAAGGAGAAAGAATGGCAATTAAAACTTCTTCCCTTAGTCCTTCCGTGCGTCCTGTCTCTTTGACATCAAAGCGGGAGGGGAGATGAATTTTCTTATGGATGTGATACCTTGGGCATGTTTTAGCTCCATGGAATTTTTAATGCATTTGCTTTGTTGTTTAGTTTTCCTTTCAGAAACGTGTTTCCAAGGAAGTCTCTCAGGAGTCAAGGCTTGGCCAGTTCCAGGGATCGAGACAAAGCAAACATTAAAGAACAGCAGTGCCCGAGTACTTTCTTGGTGTCCTTTCCTAGTAGCGTTGCACTCCTCGTCCCCTGCTGTTACTCCTTACCTCCTCCCCCTACAACTCCGTGCCGTCTCAGCATCTCCACTGCTCTTCTAGCTGGCTCTACCGCTTCCCCCTCTGTCTTTGCTTGTCCTCGACCTCCTCCCACAGCCCTAATATCTTTCCAGCTTTGCCTTCCTTGTAACAGCTCTGCTACCCCGGCTTTCCCCTGCCCGCAGCTCTCCCGCCTGCGTGCCTCCTCCCTTCTCCTCAGCCCCTCCAGGGGTTTTTCCTCAGGGCAGTGTGGCCCGGTTGCGTATCTGATCCCGGGGACCTCCTCCACCCTCTGGCCTCAGATGCTCCAGTTCCCAGCGGGCTGGTTGGGAAGAAATTGTACAGAAGGGTAGGGGCAAATGCTTCTTCCCCTTGGAGTCCTTTTCTTTGGAAGGCTTCGTCCTTCTTTCCGAAGGTGTGAAGCAGCCTGAAGCTGGGCGTGATCCTGAAGGCCTTTCTCAAGCTGCTGTCACTGGAGAGCTGCCTGCGGCCAAGGTCACAAACCCAGAGCTCGGCTGATGCTGGTTCACCCTCTCGGGGCACTGGGATGGCATTTATCACCTGCTCCTTCTCCCTGTGGTTTCCGTGTCTGGCTCCCCACCCGCAGTAACCCCTACAGCCTATGGAAACATTTATATATCACAAATCCTGAAGGTCATTTTAAATGCTACCAAGAGCCCTCAGCCTCGGCCTCTCCAGGTCGCCAGCGTGGGAACGTTGGGCTGGGAATGGCTCTGCAGGGGAGGTCTGCTCTGAAGCGAGGGGAGATGCTGCATGGGAAGTGAAAGGGCAGGAGCTGAGCCGAGGGGAGGAGGGCTGATGGAGGGCCGGGAGGCTCCAAAGGGATCTGAACAGGCTGGACCGCTGGGCTGCGAGCAGTGGCATGAGGTTTAGCAAGGCCAAGGGCTGGGTCCTGCACTTGGGGCACAACAACCCTGAGCAGCTCCAGACTAGGAGAAGTCTGGCTGGAAAGCTGCCCGGGGGAGAAGAACCTGGGGGTGTTGGTTGGCAGCGACTGAACAGGAGCCAGCAGGGGCCCAGGTGGCCAAGAAGGCCAATGGCATCTTGGCTTGTGTCAGAAACAGCGTGGCCAGCAGGTCCAGGGAGGTTCTTCTCCCTCTGGACTCGGCCCTGGTGAGACCACTCCTCGAATCCTGTGTTCAGCCCTGGCCCCTCACCACAAGAAGGATGTTGAGGCTCTGGAGCGAGTCCAGAGAAGAGCAACGAAGCTGGGGAAGGGGCTGAGAGAGCTGGGGGTGTTTAGCCTGGAGAAGAGGAGGCTGAGGGGAGACCTCATTGCTCTCCTCAACTACCTGAAAGGACGTTGTGGAGAGGAGGGTGCTGGGCTCTTCTCCCAAGTGACAGGAGACAGGACGAGAGGGAATGGCCTCAAGCTCCACCAGGGGAGGGTCAGGGTGGACGTTAGGAAAAATTTTTCGCTGAAAGGGTCACTGGGCACTGGCAGAGGCTGCCCAGGGAGGGGGTTGTGTCACCATCCCTGGAGGGGTTTAAGGCACGGGTGGACGAGGTGCTAAGGGGCATGGTTCATGTTTGATAGGAATGGTTGGACTCTGTAGAGCCATATTTACAACAATGGCTTTCAGAAAGAAGTATCAAGGACATGTCGTCCTTGTAAAATGTGAGTCATACTGATTAAGCAAAACTTAAATGTCAAAAGAAAAACATTTTGAGGGAGTAGTCAAGATGGAACATAGCTGTGCAAGCATGATAAACCGCAACTTCTGCAAATGAATGTAACCAATCATGAGCTAAGCTTTTGCAATATGTATGAGCTAATTAAACACTGTATAAAAGAAGCAGCCGTGAATCAATAAAACTGAGCTCTGATCACCTATCATAGTGTGTTCGACTCCCTCCATCGCTCTACAATTTCAAGAAATGGTGACCCCGACGTGATAAGGGTTAACGGAGAGAAAACGGAGAAGATACCCGGGTCCAGTGGAATAAAGGACGACCAAAGTGCTTCTGTGATAGCACCGGGTCCCGAGGGGCGAATAACGCATCGGCCGGAGGACGCTGCGAGGACTGCCAGACTGAGCTAAGCCATTAAGGTATAGATTTATGAATAATATTTAAAGAGAGATAAATAAGAGAAATATATAAATAAGAGAAGTAAATAAGAGAAAATAAAAAAAAGGAAAGGCAGGCAGCGTTAACCCTATTTACTCAATTTTTGAGACAAAAAGGGGTAAAAGAGATTGATTTAAATAAGGAACTTCCAAATTTGGTAGCTTATGGGGTAGTGAAAGGATGTTTTATCAATCCAAGTACTATCCATGAACTGTCAGAGTGGAGGAAGTTCGGGGATGTAATATGGGAGGCTGTATTAGACGACGATAAGACTGCAAAAAAGTTAGGAAAACAATGGCGGGTTGTTCATAATGTTTTATTGCAACACGCTACGGAAATAAAAGCTGCAAAATCCGCTCATGCAGCAAGTGCAAAAAATCAAGAGTATCTGGATGAGGCATCGGCGGGACCTCCGCGTTATAAGACTCTGGTAATGCCTATGTCGAGCAATGACCATGTTGCCCCCCCCGCACCTTCTCAGGCAGAACCTCCTCCGCCTAGCGAGGTCTCTGTTCCCGAAGAGCAGCGGCAATCGCTGGGATCGGAGGTAGCGGAACAACTGCGGAAAAGGGCAGAGTGTTGGTCGAAACTTGCCGCGGAATACATTACGCAGGGGGATAACGAAGCGGTTGAGTCGCTGGCCTTTCCTGTTATATACGAACGACGTGATAATAACGTAGTAATGCAATTCACACCAATAGATTGGAAGCTGTTATCACAGCTACGAGCAACTGTAGCAGAGAGCGGATTGCAGGGCGAGCCCACGATACAAATTTTAGAATATTTGTTTGAAAACAATACCATTATGCCATCAGAATGTCGGAATATAATGAAATTGATTTGTACCCCATCTCAACAGTTATTACGTGGGGCACATTGGCAGGCGGCAGCACAAGAATCAGTGGCCATGCAAGGTCAACAAGGGGACCCGTTATTTGGTATAACGGTAGAAGCGTTATTAGGAATCGGTCCATATCATTCTATTGAGGCACAAGCGACATTAGGGCCAGATAGACTGCGAGAAGCAATGAGAGTATTCCGAAAAGCATTAAGTTTAGTCAAAGATGTAGGAGGAGTACCAGCTTATATGAGCATTAAGCAAGGACAAGAGGAACCGTTAGGGGCATTTATAGATAAACTGATTGCCGCGATAAAGAAGGCAGGAGTAGCAGTATATATGCATGGGGCAATATTAAAGCAATGTGTAATACAGAATGGTAATACCAAAACGAGACATATGTTGTCATCAATGGGTGCCAATTGGACAATAGAAGAGACCTTAGAAAGAGCAGCTAATATGCCACAAGGCCAGGCCGCGTTTGTTGTGCAGGCAATAGAGGAAGTGGGAAATCAGATAGCTGAAAAACTAAAAGAGGGTTTGAGAGAGGGGCAGGAAAATAGCTCACAAATAATGGCAGCATTAGCTCCTCTGAGGTCCTCTTCAGCAAGTCCTGTGCCAAGGCCACGAACCACGTTACATTGTTACCGGTGTGGACGCAATGGACATACCCGACGGGAATGCCGAACAAGATCTGTCTGGTGTAACCACTGTAATAGCGGCACTCATAACACTGCAGTCTGTCGACGGATTCCGGGAAACGGTCAGAACAGCGCGAATGCCAACAGCCGCGCCGGGACACAAATAGCTGCAGCAACGGTCTGCCCATCCAACCAGCAGGTCTACAACCCGCAACCAGAGGGAAATGCAAAAGCAGATGCATTGGTATCATGGGAACTCGATGGATTCCAGCTAAATGGGTGAAGCCGGCTCTGCATGATCGAGATGTGGACAATCAACATCTATCTTTGGATAGCTTCGACAACGACAATCATCCAGTCGCGCTCGTTGTGGACCAGGCCTCCGCGTGAAACTGTTTGGGTAACCATTGCCAACATTACCAACCAATCATCTATCTGTCTTGCCTTGGGATCAGTAACATCACCATTTCGTACATGTTTAATAGGTACCCCCACATGGAGACCAGAAGAGTTTAGTGGCTATGTAAACAATTTGACTTTGTTGAACTTTACAGCGGTTTATACAACAGTATATACCACCGGTCTATACCCTAGGCAAACAGATGGTGGTTGGCAATGTCAGCTAATATTGGGTTTGAATCAGACACTGACTAATGAACCTGAAGAACTGGAATTATTTGGTAGTCTAAATACCACCAATAGTACCAACAATGGAGGATGGTTTAGTTTTTTACCAAAAAACCACAGTAACTTTCACATTAAGCGTTATAAATGGGCATCATTATCTTCTGTTTTAGATCCCGGAAGTGTATACGAGAGTCTTTATAGCAATTGTAATGCTAGCAATGTCACCCAAGCGCATAGATTACCACCGGGAATATTCCTTATATGCGGTGACAGAGCATGGAATGGAGTCCCAAGTAATTTACAAGGAGGACCATGTTATATAGGGAAACTGGTATTATTCCACCCCAATATCAGTTCACTATTGTCATGGAGTAAGACACGAAAAAGGCGGTCTGTACATGAACTAGATTGTAACGAAATAGGGAGCCCGAAATTTTGGTCAGAATTAAGAGGAGTGATTACCTCAACGCTTTTGCCAGGCGCTTCAGCTAATAAAGCTTTAAATTTAGCCAAAGAAGTAGCATGTTGGGCAAAAGATGAAATAAATCGTACATCTGACGTTTTAGACTTGTTATCTCAAGATTCTGTTACTACACAACATGCTATTTTAGAAAATAGAGCAGCAATTGATTTTTTGCTTTTAGCGCAAGGACATGGTTGTGAAGAATTTGAAGGAATGTGTTGTATGTCTTTAACAAACAACTCTGTATCGATACACCGACGCATTGCAGAAATACAAGAACATTTACATGATTTAAAGGAAACAACCGGGTTTGACATATCATCTTGGTTTTCAAAGCTTGGTATTGGACCTTGGCTCCAGGGGTTGTTGAAAGAAGGTTTACGTTGGTTAGGTATCATCATTTTAATACTGATAGGCATGCAAGTTGCCATTAAGTGTGTATCAAAACGTATTAATCAAATTGCACTAGCAATACCTAAAGAAAATGGGGGAGATGTAGAGCCATATTTACAACAATGGCTTTCAGAAAGAAGTATCAAGGACGTGTCGTCCTTGTAAAATGTGAGTCATACTGATTAAGCAAAACTTAAATGTCAAAAGAAAAACATGTTGAGGGAGTAGTCAAGATAGAACATAGCTGTGCAAGCATGATAAACCGCAACTTCTGCAAATGAATGTAACCAATCATGAGCTAAACTTTTGCAATATGTATGAGCTAATTAAACACTGTATAAAAGAAGCAGCCGTGAATCAATAAAACTGAGCTCTGATCACCTATCATAGTGTGTTCGACTCCCTCCGTCGCTCTCCAATTTCAACAGACTCGATGATCTGGTGGGTCTCTTCCAACCTCGTCATTCTATGATTCTATGACTTCTCCAGGAATTCTACTCAACTGGAGCCCTGCGTCCAGTCCTGGAGCCCTCAGCACAGGAAGCATATGGAGCTGTTGGAGCGAGTGCAGAGGAGGCCACGGAGATGATCTGAGGGCTGGAGCACTTTTCTTCGAGGCTGCCCACCTGCCAAAACTTTTCTGTTGTTTCCACTATTTCTAGTGAGCTTCCACCTAGGGGCACTGAACCTCCAGTGAATGTGGTCACTGTATTTATTGCTGATGGGTGGAGAAGGAATTCTTGCTTCATGTGCCCAAACTCAGCTGCACGTGCCCAGCTGGGGTGGCCTGGAAACGGTAGGGTTGGGTCCTTATTATTCCAGCTCTCCCAGTTTCTGAAAGACCTGCTGGCATTGTTCTCCATGCTTCAGAAAGCGACCCTTCAGTTCAGTCATCTTCTCTTGCAGCATTTGCAGGGGTCTTTTCTGCTCCCTGCGTTCTTCTGTCTGAGCCCTCCTCAAACATTCGCCTTCCACTGATTTCCTCAGGAGCATGGATTTGATCTCCTCACGCTCCTTCTCCAGCTCTCTTCTCCTTTCTACTGCTTGTCTTGTGTCTTTCAGGTTGTTCTCGACCTCTTCCAGCACCTCTGCCACTTGTGCGAGTTTCCTTTTCAGGGCAGCATTTTCCCCTTGAAGCTCTTCTGTCAAACCCACCTGCCTACGGAGGTGAGCGTTTTCCTGGGCCAGGCAGGAGTAGGCATTCCTGATCTTGGTGAGCAGCACCCGCAGTGCCTCACACATTTGGTAGTCGGTGTTGGCAAGGGAGTCCTCTTCATCTCCAACCACTCGAGCCTGAAGCTCCTCCGCCACGTCCTGTGTGAATCACAGAATCACGAGGTTAGAAAAGACCCACAGGATCCCTGCCCCTCCCATGGCTGCGGCGGCTCGATGCTGCAACAGCTTCACCGGGCGCTCGGGAAACTTCTGGCCTCCTCAGGAAGCGGCTGGGAGGGAGGCAGCCCTGCTCTGAGGCTTTGCTTCCCAGAGCTCCCTGCTGAGCCCCACAAGGAGTCCAGCCACGCGCCCAAAGCGGATCCAGGCTACGATCCTACAGCTCTTCACTAAGTTTGCTACAGCTCTAAGCCAATTCCATTCCGAAGGAGTAAGGTACAAAGCAAAAAACCAATTCAACAACCGGCTTGAGGATCCCATTGATCCCACGTTTTGGCAGCGAACGCTTGCTCTCCTCAGCCAGAGTGTGCACAGGCATAAACCCCAAACCCTCAGCTTGCTGAGAAACACACCGAGCAGAGTCTGTGAGGGAAGAGCCGGGAACAGCAGCCCCCAACTGTCTGGGGCCGGGCGGGTGCCAGTCGATCGCTGCTGGCGTGCAGATGGAGCAGGAGCACCCAGGAGTTCCCTGCGGGGCAGGTGTCCCCAGCAGCCCAGCCCTGAGCAGCATTTACCTGCCTCTGGTCAAGCGCCTGAAGCGCTTCAAGGAATCGCTCCATGTCAAGCCTGAATTGCTCCTTGTCCCTCTTCAGGTCCTCCTGGGCCGTATGAAGGCTCTCCAGATTGCGGTGGAAGGAGACCTTCTGCAGCTGCAGCTGCTCTTGATCCCATTTGAGCTGGTCCATGTCCCAGTTCAGTAGAGCCTTCTCCATCTCCACTGCCTCCTGGGATGTATGAAGGCTCTCCAGCTCCTGCTGGAAGGAGACCTTCTGCAGCTGCAGCTCCTCTTGATGCTTTTTGAGATCTTGCCACATTCTCTGGAGCTCCTCGTTTTCCTGGGCAATGTGGGCCTCCTTCACCTCTAGCTCCTTCTGCCGTATTTCAAGTTCGTCTCTCCTCTTCTCTCTGAGGGAACCGGGCACCATTGATTCTGCTGACAGCAGGGAGGTCGAGGTTTCCTTCTCTTGGCTTCTCTCTTCTGAGGAGAGTGGCAGGCGCTGTGCAACGCCTGCTGCTGGTTCAGGGGATGAATTCCTCTTAGTCACTTCCTCTTGATTCTCTGCTTTAGGGGCTATTGCTCTTTTTGCATGACTCTTTGCCTGCTTCTTTCTCCGGGAATAGCTCCAGCAGCAGCCAAGAAGCCCCACCGATGCAGGGATGGCATCGAGTACAACATCGTGGAAGTAGAAACGCATTTTACAGACCCTGGGCTGTTCCCTAGAAGGAGAAACAGAAACCATGGTCAGACGGTCACGGGGAAGGTTACAGGAAGGTTCAAGTTGATAAATGCCTTCAGGGATTTCTGTTTGCATCAACAGGCTCTGGGAATTCCGTCTGCTCTCCCAGCAGAGCTCCAGGGATCCCTAGTCACTGGTCACCAAGGTACTCCTCACTTTTCACCTCACCCTGAGGCCTGAACCAATTTCCCCTTCGCTCTGTGAGTGCTCTGGATGCTGAGGGCTCCCTGCCCCCGGGATGGTCTGTGCTGGGGACCGGCTGCTTCAGGTCTCCCCCAGAAGAGAGAAGAGGACAACTCCCCAGTGACTGAGCCCCCATGCTCTGCGGGGACAGACCCGAGCGCACTGTGCTCCCTGCCTCCTCTGTCTCCCCCCGGGGAGGCTTATGCTGTCAAATCTCAAAACTAGTGGAAGTCGAGGCTGGAGTTGAAGAGCATCGTGAAGGATCACGGAGCAAACGAGCAGGGAGCTAAATTGGAAAGGAGCTTCAGCAGCCAGGCCACGATGCCTCCCTACAAACGCTGCAGTCAGCGATCCAGCGCTCGGGAAAGAAATACGATTGTGGAGACAGAGCGCTGGGCAAGGCTGGCAGAGTGAAACCAAAATGGGAAACCTCTGGGCTCTGGGCGTTTCCCAGCAGAATTTATCCAGAAGGCATAAGAACAGGAGCTGACAATATTGTGAGGGACTGGAGGCCCTTCCATGGAGAATAAAATCATAGAATCATCGAACAGTTTGGGTTGGAAGGGACCTTAAACATGACCCAATTCCAGCCCCTGCCCTGGGCAGGGACATCCCACTGGCTCAGGCTGCCCAAGCCCCATCCAGCCCGGCCTTGGACACCTCCAGGGATGGGGCAGCCACAGCTTCCCGGGGCAACCTGGGCCAGGGCCTCAGCACTCCCATGGTGAAGAAATTCTTCCTAGTGTCTAGTCCAAATCTGCCCCTCTCCAGTTTATCCCCATTGCCCCTCGTCCTGTCACCACAAGCCTTTGTGAACAGCCCCTCCCCGGCTTTCTTGGAGCCCCTTCAGGTACTGGAAGGTCACTATAAGATCTCCTTGGAGCCTTCTCTTCTCCAAGCTGAACAACCCCAACTCTCTCAGCCTGTCCTCGCATGGGAGGTGCTCCAGCCCTCGGATCATCTCTGGAGCCTCCTCCGGGCCTGTTCCAACAGCTCCATCTCCTTCTTCTGTTGGGGATTCCAGAAATGGACATAATACACCAGATGAGGTCTGACCAGAGAGGAACAGAGGGGCAGAATCCCTTTCTTTGTCCTGCTGGCCACACTTCTTCGGATGCAGCCCAGGATACGATCGGATTTCTGGGCTCTGAGGGCACTTTGCTGGCTCATGTCGAGCTTCTCATCGACCAAAAATCCAAGCAGTGACTGCCCAGAAGCAGACACGGGCAGAGCTGACGTACCCTTTGCGCAGACAGATTTTCTGTTCCAGCAGAACTGGTACGGGGCACTGCAAAATCCAAATGGCAGCCCAAAAGCTTTGTTGATCTCGCCCTGAGAAAGGCGCAGGCAGCTCCCAGTGGAGAGACCACCTGCCTCCTGCAGATCCTCCTGGGGAGTGAATCCAGAGTGTGCTTGCCCTGGGCACCAGAGATGTCTCCAAGGCAACAGGGGAGCATCACAGAGGATGATATCACAGAGGCGGCTCCCACAGGCCGGGGCGGGGCCTGAGGGCCTCCTTTCAGGTAGCTGGAGGGAGGAATGAGGTCTCCCCTCAGCCTCCTCTTCTCCAGGCTAAACACCCCCACCTCTCTCAGCCCCTTCCCCAGCTTTGTTGCTCTTCTCTGGACTCGCTCCAGAGCCTCAACATCCTTCTTGTGGTGAGGGGCCAGGGCTGAACACAGGATTCGAGGAGTGGTCTCACCAGGGCCGAGTCCAGAGGGAGAAGAACCTCCCTGGACCTGCTGGCCACGCCGTTTCTGACCCAAGCCAAGATGCCATTGGCCTTCTTGGCCACCTGGGCCCCTGCTGGCTCCTGTTCAGTCGCTGCCAACCAACACCCCCAGGTCCTTCTCCCCCGGGCAGCTTTCCAGCCAGACTTCTCCTAGTCTGGAGCTGCTCAGGGTTGTTGTGCCCCAAGTGCAGGACCCGGCCCTTGGCCTTGCTAAACCTCATGCCACTGCTCTCAGCCCAGCGGTCCAGCCTGTTCAGATCCCTTTGGAGCCTCCCGGCCCTCCATCAGCCCTCCTCCCCTCGGCTCAGCTCCTGCCCTTTCACTTCCCATGCAGCATCTCTCCTCGCTTCAGAGCAGAGCTCCCCTGCAGAGCCATTCCCAGCCCAACAGGCTGTTGAACAGAGAGATCTTGAGTGATATCAAGAAGAAGAGAAATGTTTATGGGCTCTGGAGGAGGGGACAGGCCTCTTGGGTGGACTACAGGAGGGAAGTGAGATTGTGTAGAGAAAAAATCAGAAGGGCTAAGGCTCAGCTAGAAATCAGATTGGCCAAGTCTGTGAAAGATAACAAAAAATCCTTCTATAAATATATAAATAATAAAAGGAGGACTAGGGAGACCATACAGTCCCTATTGGACGCAGAAGGAACAACAGTGACAGGGGATGAGGAAAAACCTGAGGTGCTTATTGCCTTCTTTGCCTCAGTCTTTAATTGTAAAGAAAGTCATTCCGTCTGTGTACAAACCCAGGAGCTAGAGGAGCGAAATGAGGCTCCCACGATCCAAGAGGAGGTGGTCAGAGCCTTGCTAGCCCGACTGGACACCCACAAGTCTGTGGGGCCGGATGGGATCCATCCAAGGGTGTTGAAGGAGCTGGCGGATGTGCTGGCCAAACCCCTTTCCATCATCTTCCAGCAGTCCTGGAAGACTGGGGAAGTCCCACTGGACTGGAGGCTGGCTGATGTTGTGCCCATCTACAAGAAGGGTCACAGGGAGGACCCAGGGAACTCCAGGCCTGTCAGTCTGACCTCAGTGCCAGGGAAAGTCATGGAGCAGGTGATCTTGAGTGCTACCATGAAGCACATGCAAGAGAACCGGGTGATCAGGCCCAGGCAACACGGGTTCACAAAAGGCAGGTCTTGCCAAACTAACCTGATCGCCTTCTATGACAAAGTGACTCGGCTGCTGGATGAGGGAAAGGCTGTGGATGTGTCTTCCTGGACTTCAGTAAAGCCTTTGACACAGTCTCTCACAGCATTCTGCTTCGGAAACTGTCACCTCTGGCCTGGACAGGCGCACACTCTCCTGGGTGGAAAACCGGTTGGCTGGAGGGCCCAGAGAGTGGTGGGAATTGGTGTGAAATCCAGCTGGAGGCCATTGACAAGTGGGGTTCCCCAGGGCTCAGTGCTGAGTCCAGCCCTGTTCAATGTCTTTATCAATGACCTGGATGAAGGCATCGAGTGCACCCTTAGCAAGTTTGCGGACGACACTAAGCTGGGTGGAAGTGTTGATATGCTGGAGGGTAGGGAGGCTCTGCAAAGGGATCTTAACAGGCTGGACCGCTGGGCAGAGTCCAATGGCATGAGGTTTAACAAGGCCAAATGCCGGGTCCTGCACTTGGGGCACAACAACCCTGAGCAGTGCTACAGACTAGGAGAAGTCTGGCTGGAAAGCTGCCTGGAGGAGAGGGACCTGGGGGTGTTGGTTGACAGGGACTGAACATGAGCCAGCAGTGGCCCAGGTGGCCAAGAAGGCCAATGGCATCTTGGCTTGGATCAGAAACGGCGTGTCTCTAAATTGGAGGGGGGAAGATTTGGATTAGGCAGTAGGAAGAAATTCTTGGTGATTTGGGTGGCGAGGCCCTGGCCCAGGTTGCCCAGGGCAGTGGTGGGTGTCCCATCCCTGGAGGTGTTCAAGGCCAGGTTGGAAGGGGTTTCGAGCCACGTGATCCAGTGGGAGGTGTCCCTGCCCTCGGCAGGGTGTGGAACTGGATGGGCTTTTAGGTCCCTTCCCACCCAAACCGTTCTGAGATCTGTGATTTGAATACATTTGAAATATATTCCTGCTCGGGATCCCCTGGGTGGTTGGAGTGCAAATCTAGCCGTGTGCAAGAGAAAGTCAGAGACCAGTCAGCTTTGCCCGGGTTCTCTGGAGGGACAAAGGCAGCGCTACCAACCTAATCCTCACCGTGTCTCACAGGAACTGCAGCTGAAGCGTTAGCTCAAGGACCCTGTCATTTCTTCAACCCGGGGACAGCTTGAAGCTGAAGACGCCAACAGCTGCAGGAAGCGCGGAGCAGAGGAAGAAACATTGGAAGGAAAGGAGGAAATTGCTGTTGTGCAGGTGCCTGTCGTAGCTGCAGGGCGCTGCTTTCCAGCAGGGCCTTTTTATTTCTCGCTGGCTGCTTGCAATGGGAAACGGCATGAAGATCAGCCTCTCGGCCTTCCGTGAAACACAGAGTTTTAAACTAAATTCCGTTTGCAAGGTTTACATAGATGTGCTGTGAAGTCATTTAGAGATCTTCAAGCAATGCCCTTGTCTGGCACCATGATGTGTTTCATAGCGTCACTCAAAGCGACCGAATGCTTCAGCTTTTGAAATGTTTCTTTTAGGGGTCCTGCCAGCAGCTGCTTAGATTTCAGGTGTCAGCGTTGTCTTTGCTTCTGTGTTTCAGAGAAACAGGCAACTGATGTTGCTTGAAGGGATGTAGGAAGCTTCTGTGTTTTCAAGGACTGAAAATCCTTGTGCTGCTGTTGTTGGTGACCTTAGTGAGTGGAAAATTAACTGCTGGGATTCATCCTCTTTTGTCCCCACAGAGGGAGCAGTGGCTGTGGCAGAGATGTTCTGTGCAGTGGGACCGGCGAGGGAGGTGACTGCGGCCCTCTGCTCCGCTCTGGTGAGACCCCACCTGGAGCCCTGTGTTCAGCTCTGGAATCCCCAACGTGCCACTGACACAGACCTGTTAGAGCGACTCAGTCTGCTCTCCCAGGCCGAGAGGGAGGCAATATTTGAGGGCACCTCATTTCCCGCCTGTGCCGGCAGGGCTCTCTCCGCCTGGGCACATCCGAGGGATTTGTCCAGTGTGTTTGGCAGAGGCCGAGCAGGGAGGCTGTTACCTTGACTCCGGCTCAGGGCAGAAAGAATTGCTGAGCGTGGTCTGGTTCTGAGAGAAAGTAATTTTGTCTGATTTTGAGATGTGGGACAGGCTCAATATCCAGGAGGTCACTGTAACTGACTTTGTCTCCCTTGTAAGTGAGCGTTCCCTGTTGCACTCCAGAAGATCTGTTTAGGGTCACTGATTTCAGGCTAGGAAAGAAATAATGTTCCAAGTGCCTTCACTGTGAGAGGCTACAGACCTTTTGTGTTTCCAGCCCAGGGCTCTCCTGCTGTCTCCAGGAGTTGTGTGAACACTGCTGACCCAGTGGTCTTGCCCGGAGGGTGTGACAGTGGTTCCTTAGGCTGCACGTTTGTTGTGGGTGAAAGCATTCCCTAGTGTCCTTTCCCAGCTGGATCCACAGTGTGGGTCAGTGTGGAGAAGGAGAAAGAATGGCAATTAAAACTTCTTCCCTTAGTCCTTCCGTGCGTCCTGTCTCTTTGACATCAAAGCGGGAGGGGAGATGAATTTTCTTATGGATGTGATACCTTGGGCATGTTTTAGCTCCATGGAATTTTTAATGCATTTGCTTTGTTGTTTAGTTTTCCTTTCAGAAACGTGTTTCCAAGGAAGTCTCTCAGGAGTCAAGGCTTGGCCAGTTTCAGGGATCGAGACAAAGCAAACATTAAAGAACAGCAGTGCCCGAGTACTTTCTTGGTGTCCTTTCCTAGTAGCATTGCACTCCTCGTCCCCTGCTGTTACTCCTTACCTCCTCCCCCTACAGGTCCGTGGGGTCTCAGCATCTCCGCTGCTCTTCTAGCTGGCTCTACCGCTTCCCCCTCTGTCTTTGCTTGTCCTCGACCTCCTCCCACAGCCCTAAAATCTTTCCAGCTTTGCCTTCCTTGTAACAGCTCTGCTACCCCGGCTTTCCCCTGCCCGCAGCTCTCCCGCCTGCGTGCCTCCTCCCTTCTCCTCAGCCCCTCCAGGGGTTTTTCCTCAGGGCAGTGTGGCCCGGTTGCGTATCTGATCCCGGGGACCTCCTCCACCCTCTGGCCTCAGATGCTCCAGTTCCCAGCGGGCTGGTTGGGAAGAAATTGTACAGAAGGGTAGGGGCAAATACTTGTTCCCCTTGGAGTCCTTTTCTTTGGAAGGCTTCGTCCTTCTTTCCGAAGGTGTGAAGCAGCCTGAAGCTGGGTGTGATCCTGAAGGCCTTTCTCGAGCTGCTGTCACTGGAGAGCTGCCTGCGGCCAAGGTCACAAACCCAGAGCTCGGCTGATGCCGGTTCACCCTCTCGGGGCGCTGGGATGGCACTTATCACCTGCTCCTTCTCCCTGTGGTTTCCGTGTCTGGCTCCCCACCCGCAGTAACCCCTACAGCCTATGGAAACATTTATATATCACAAATCCTGAAGGTCATTTTAAATGCTACCAAGAGCCCTCAGCCTCGGCCTCTCCAGGTCGCCAGCGCGGGAACGTTGGGCTGGGGATGGCTCTGCAGGGGAGCTCTGCTCTGAAGCGAGGAGAGATGCTGCATGGGAAGTGAAAGGGCAGGAGCTGAGCCGAGGGGAGGAGGGCTGATGGAGGGCCGGGAGGCTCCAAAGGGATCTGAACAGGCTGGACCGCTGGGCTGAGAGCAGGGGCATGAGGTTTAGCAAGGCCAAGGGCCGGGTCCTGCACTTGGGGCACAACAACCCTGAGCAGCTCCAGACTAGGAGAAGTCTGGCTGGAAAGCTGCCCGGGGGAGAAGGACCTGGGGGTGTTGGTTGGCAGCGACTGAACAGGAGCCAGCAGGGGCCCAGGTGGCCAAGAAGGCCAATGGCATCTTGGCTTGTGTCAGAAACAGCGTGGCCAGTAGGTCCAGGGAGGTTCTTCTCCCTCTGGACTCGGCCCTGGTGAGACCGCTCCTCGAATCCTGTGTTCAGCCCTGGCCCCTCACCACAAGAAGGATGTTGAGGCTCTGGAGCGAGTCCAGAGAAGAGCAACGAAGCTGGGGAAGGGGCTGAGAGAGCTGGGGGTGTTTAGCCTGGAGAAGAGGAGGCTGAGGGGAGACCTCATTGCTCTCTCCAACTACCTGAAAGGACGTTGTGGAGAGGTGGGTGCTGGGCTCTTCTCCCAAGTGACAGGAGACAGGACGAGAGGGAATGGCCTCAAGCTCCACCAGGGGAGGGTCAGGGTGGACGTTAGGAAAAATTTTTCACAGAAAGGGTCACTGGGCACTGGCAGAGGCTGCCCAGGGAGGGGGTTGAGTCACCATCCCTGGAGGGGTTTAAGGCACGGGTGGACGAGGTGCTAAGGGGCATGGTTCATGTTTGATAGGAATGGTTGGACTCTGTAGAGCCATATTTACAACAATGGCTTTCAGAAAGAAGTATCAAGGACGTGTCGTCCTTGTAAAATGTGAGTCATACTGATTAAGCAAAACTTAAATGTCAAAAGAAAAACATGTTGAGGGAGTAGTCAAGATGGAACATAGCTGTGCAAGCATGATAAACCGCAACTTCTGCAAATGAATGTAACCAATCATGAGCTAAGCTTTTGCAATATGTATGAGCTAATTAAACACTGTATAAAAGAAGCAGCCGTGAATCAATAAAACTGAGCTCTGATCACCTATCATAGTGTGTTCGACTCCCTCCGTCGCTCTCCAATTTCAAGAAATGGTGACCCCGACGTGATAAGGGTTAACGGAGAGAAAACGGAGAAGATACCCGGGTCCAGTGGAATAAAGGACGACCAAAGTGCTTCTGTGATAGCACCGGGTCCCGAGGGGCGAATAACGCATCGGCCGGAGGACGCTGCGAGGACAGCCAGACTGAGCTAAGCCATTAAGGTATAGATTTATGAATAATATTTAAAGAGAGATAAATAAGAGAAATATATATATAAGAGAAATAAATAAGAGAAAATAAAAAAATGGAAAGGCAGGCAGCGTTAACCCTATTTACTCAATTTTTGAGACAAAAAGGGGTAAAAGAGATTGATTTAAATAAGGAACTTCCAAATTTGGTAGCTTATGGGGTAGTGAAAGGATGTTTTATCAATCCAAGTACTATCCATGAACTGTCAGAGTGGAGGAAGTTCGGGGATGTAATATGGGAGGCTGTATTAGACGACGATAAGACTGCAAAAAAGTTAGGAAAACAATGGCGGGTTGTTCATAATGTTTTATTGCAACACGCTACGGAAATAAAAGCTGCAAAATCCGCTCATGCAGCAAGTGCAAAAAATCAAGAGTATCTGGATGAGGCATCGGCGGGACCTCCGCGTTATAAGACTCTGGTAATGCCTATGTCGAGCAATGACCATGTTGCCCCCCCCGCACCTTCTCAGGCAGAACCTCCTCCGCCTAGCGAGGTCTCTGTTCCCGAAGAGCAGCGGCAATCGCTGGGATCGGAGGTAGCGGAACAACTGTGGAAAAGGGCAGAGTGTTGGTTGAAACTTGCCGCGGAATACATTACGCAGGGGGATAACGAAGCGGTTGAGTCGCTGGCCTTTCCTGTTATATACGAACGACGTGATAATAACGTAGTAATGCAATTCACACCAATAGATTGGAAGCTGTTATCACAGCTACGAGCAACTGTAGCAGAGAGCGGATTGCAGGGCGAGCCCACGATACAAATTTTAGAATATTTGGTTGAAAACAATACCATTATGCCATCAGAATGTCGGAATATAATGAAATTGATTTGTACCCCATCTCAACAGTTATTACGTGGGGCACATTGGCAGGCGGCAGCACAAGAATCAGTGGCCATGCAACGTCAACAAGGGGACCCGTTATTTGGTATAACGGTAGAAGCGTTATTAGGAATCGGTCCATATCATTCTATTGAGGCACAAGCGACATTAGGGCCAGATAGACTGCGAGAAGCAATGAGAGTATTCCGAAAAGCATTAAGTTTAGTCAAAGATGTAGGAGGAGTACCAGCTTATATGAGCATTAAGCAAGGACAAGAGGAACCGTTAGGGGCATTTATAGATAAACTGATTGCCGCGATAAAGAAGGCAGGAGTAGCAGTATATATGCATGGGGCAATATTAAAGCAATGTGTAATACAGAATGGTAATACCAAAACGAGACATATGTTGTCATCAATGGGTGCCAATTGGACAATAGAAGAGACCTTAGAAAGAGCAGCTAATATGCCACAAGGCCAGGCCGCGTTTGTTGTGCAGGCAATAGAGGAAGTGGGAAATCAGATAGCTGAAAAACTAAAAGAGGGTTTGAGAGAGGGGCAGGAAAATAGCTCACAAATAATGGCAGCATTAGCTCCTCTGAGGTCCTCTTCAGCAAGTCCTGTGCCAAGGCCACGAACCACGTTACATTGTTACCGGTGTGGACGCAATGGACATACCCGACGGGAATGCCGAACAAGATCTGTCTGGTGTAACCACTGTAATAGCGGCACTCATAACACTGCAGTCTGTCGACGGATTCCGGGAAATGGTCAGAACAGCGCGAATGCCAACAGCCGCGCCGGGACACAAATAGCTGCAGCAACGGTCTGCCCATCCAACCAGCAGGTCTACAACCCGCAACCAGAGGGAAATGCAAAAGCAGATGCATTGGTATCATGGGAACTCGATGGATTCCAGCTAAATGGGTGAAGCCGGCTCTGCATGATCAAGATGTGGACAATCAACATCTATCTTTGGATAGCTTCGACAACGACAATCATCCAGTCGCACTCGTTGTGGACCAGGCCTCCGCGTGAAAATGTTTGGGTAACCATTGCCAACATTACCAACCAATCATCTATCTGTCTTGCCTTGGGATCAGTAACATCACCATTTCGTACATGTTTAATAGGTACCCCCACATGGAGACCAGAAGAGTTTAGTGGCTATGTAAACAATTTGACTTTGTTGAACTTTACAGCGGTTTATACAACAGTATATACCACCGGTCTATACCCTAGGCAAACAGATGGTGGTTGGCAATGTCAGCTAATATTGGGTTTGAATCAGACACTGACTAATGAACCTGAAGAACTGGAATTATTTGGTAGTCTAAATACCACCAATAGTACCAACAATGGAGGATGGTTTAGTTTTTTACCAAAAAACCACAGTAACTTTCACATTAAGCGTTATAAATGGGCATCATTATCTTCTGTTTTAGATCCCGGAAGTGTACACGAGAGTCTTTATAGCAATTGTAATGCTAGCAATGTCACCCAAGCGCATAGATTACCACCGGGAATATTCCTTATATGCGGTGACAGAGCATGGAATGGAGTCCCAAGTAATTTACAAGGAGGACCATGTTATATAGGGAAACTGGTATTATTCCACCCCAATATCAGTTCACTATTGTCATGGAGTAAGACACGAAAAAGGCGGTCTGTACATGAACTAGATTGTAACGAAATAGGGAGCCCGAAATTTTGGTCAGAATTAAGAGGAGTGATTACCTCAACGCTTTTGCCAGGCGCTTCAGCTAATAAAGCTTTAAATTTAGCCAAAGAAGTAGCATGTTGGGCAAAAGATGAAATAAATCGTACATCTGACGTTTTAGACTTGTTATCTCAAGATTCTGTTACTACACAACATGCTATTTTCGAAAATAGAGCAGCAATTGATTTTTTGCTTTTAGCGTAAGGACATGGTTGTGAAGAATTTGAAGGAATGTGTTGTATGTCTTTAACAAACAACTCTGTATCGATACACCGACGCATTGCAGAAATACAAGAACATTTACATGACTTAAAGGAAACAACCGGGTTTGACATATCATCTTGGTTTTCAAAGCTTGGTATTGGACCTTGGCTCCAGGGGTTGTTGAAAGAAGGTTTACGTTGGTTAGGTATCATCATTTTAATACTGATAGGCATGCAAGTTGCCATTAAGTGTGTATCAAAACGTATTAATCAAATTGCACTAGCAATACCTAAAGAAAACGGGGGAGATGTAGAGCCATATTTACAACAATGGCTTTCAGAAAGAAGTATCAAGGACGTGTCGTCCTTGTAAAATGTGAGTCATACTGATTAAGCAAAACTTAAATGTCAAAAGAAAAACATGTTGAGGGAGTAGTCAAGATAGAACATAGCTGTGCAAGCATGATAAACCGCAACTTCTGCAAATGAATGTAACCAATCATGAGCTAAGCTTTTGCAATATGTATGAGCTAATTAAACACTGTATAAAAGAAGCAGCCGTGAATCAATAAAACTGAGCTCTGATCACCTATCATAGTGTGTTCGACTCCCTCCGTCGCTCTCCAATTTCAACAGACTCGATGATCTGGTGGGTCTCTTCCAACCTCGTCATTCTATGATTCTATGACTTCTCCAGGAATTCTACTCAACTGGAGCCCTGCGTCCAGTCCTGGAGCCCTCAGCACAGGAAGCATATGGAGCTGTTGGAGCGAGTGCAGAGGAGGCCACGGAGATGATCTGAGGGCTGGAGCACTTTTCTTCGAGGCTGCCCACCTGCCAAAACTTTTCTGTTGTTTCCAATATTTCTAGTAAGCTTCCACCTAGGGGCACTGAACCTCCAGTGAATGTGGTCACTGTATTTATTGCTGATGGGTGGAGAAGGAATTCTTGCTTCACGTGCCCAAACTCAGCTGCACGTGCCCAGCTGGGGTGGCCTGGAAACGGTAGGGTTGGGTCCTTATTATTCCAGCTCTCCCAGTTTCTGAAAGAACTGCTGGCAGTGTTCTTCATGCTTCAGAATGCGACCCTTCAGTTCAGTCAGCTTCTCTTGCACCATTTGCAGGGGTCTTTTCTGCTCCCTGCGTTCTTCTGTCTGAGCCCTCCTCAAACATTCGCCTTCCACTGATTTCCTCAGGAGCATGGACTTGATCTCCTCACGCTCCTTCTCCAGCTCTTCTCTCCTTTCTGCTTCTTGTCTCGTGCCTTTCAGGGTGTTCTCGACCTCTTCCAGCACCTCTGCCACTTGTGCGAGTTTCCTTTTCAGGGCAGCATTTTCCCCTTGAAGCTCTTCTGTCAAACCCACCTGCCTACGGAGGTGAGCGTTTTCCTGGGCCAGGCAGGAGTAGGCATTCCTGATCTTGGTGAGCAGCACCCGCAGTGCCTCACACATTTGGTAGTCGGTGCTGGCAAGGGAGTCCTCTTCATCTCCAACCACTCGAGCCTGAAGCTCCTCCGCCACGTCCTGTGTGAATCACAGAATCACGAGGTTAGAAAAGACCCACAGGATCCCTGCCCCTCCCATGGCTGCGGCGGCTCGATGCTGCAACAGCTTCACCGGGCGCTCGGGAAACTTCTGGCCTCCTCAGGAAGCGGCTGGGAGGGAGGCAGCCCTGCTCTGAGGCTTTGCTTCCCAGAGCTCCCTGCTGAGCTCCACAAGGAGTCCAGCCACGCGCCCAAAGCAGATCCAGGCTACGATCCTACAGCTCTTCACTAAGTTTGCTACAGCTCTAAGCCAATTCCATTCCGAAGGAGTAAGGTACAAAGCAAAAAACCAATTCAACAACCGGCTTGAGGATCCCATTGATCCCACGTTTTGGCAGCGAACGCTTGCTCTCCTCAGCCAGAGTGTGCACAGGCATAAACCCCAAACCCTCAGCTTGCTGAGAAACACAGCGAGCAGAGTCTGTGAGGGAAGAGCCGGGAACAGTAGCCCCCAACTGTCTGGGGCCGGGCGGGTGCCAGTCGATCGCTGCTGGCGTGCAGATGGAGCAGGAGCACCCAGGAGTTCCCTGCGGGGCAGGTGTCCCCAGCAGCCCAGCCCTGAGCAGCATTTACCTGCCTCTGGTCAAGCGCCTGAAGCGCTTCAAGGAATCGCTCCATGTCAAGACTGAATTGCTCCTTGTCCCTCTTCAGGTCCTCCTGGGCCGTATGAAGGCTCTCCAGATTGCGGTGGAAGGAGACCTTCTGCAGCTGCAGCTGCTCTTGATCCTTTTTAAGCTGGTCCATGTCCAGCTTCAATTGAGCCTTCTCCATCTCCACTGCCTCCTGGGATGTACGAAGGCTCTCCAGATCAACCTGCAAGGAGACCTTCTGCAGCTGCAGCTGCTCTTGATCCTTTTTCAGCTGGTCCATGTCCAGCTTCAATTGAGCCTTCTCCATCTCCACTGCCTCCTGGGATGTATGAAGGCTCTCCAGCTCCTGCTGGAAGGAGACCTTCTGCAGCTGCAGCTCCTCTTGATGCTTTTTGAGATCTTGCCACATTCTCTGGAGCTCCTCGTTTTCCTGGGCAATGTGGGCCTCCTTCACCTCTAGCTCCTTCTGCCGTATTTCAAGTTCGTCTCTCCTCTTCTCTCTGAGGGAACCGGGCACCATTGATTCTGCTGACAGCAGGGAGGTCGAGGTTTCCTTCTCTTGCCTTCTCTCTTCTGAGGAGAGTGGCAGGCGCTGTGCAACGCCTGCTGCTGGTTCAGGGGATGAATTCCTCTTAGTCACTTCCTCTTGATTCTCTGCTTTAGGGGCTATTGCTCTTTTTGCATGACTCTTTGCCTGCTTCTTTCTCCGGGAATAGCTCCAGCAGCAGCCAAGAAGCCCCACCGATGCAGGGATGGCATCGAGTACAACATCGTGGAAGTAGAAACGCATTTTACAGACCCTGGGCTGTTCCCTAGAAGGAGAAACAGAAACCATGGTCAAACGGTCACAGGGAAGGTTACAGGAAGGTTCAAGTTGATAAATGCCTTCAGGGATTTCTGTTTGCATCAACAGGCTCTGGGAATTCCGTCTGCTCTCCCAGCAGAGCTCCAGGGATCCCTAGACACTGATCACCAGGGTACTCCTCACTTTTCACCTCACCCTGAGGCCTGAACCAATTTCCCCTTCGTTCTGTGAGTGCTCTGGATGCTGAGGGCTCCCTGCCCCCGGGATGGTCTGTGCTGGGGACCGGCTGCTTCAGGTCTCCCCCAGAAGAGAGAAGAGGACAACTCCCCAGTGACTGAGCCCCCATGCTCTGCGGGGACAGACCCGAGCGCACTGTGCTCCCTGCCTCCTCTGTCTCCCCCCGGGGAGGCTTATGCTGTCAAATCTCAAAACTAGTGGAAGTCGAGGCTGGAGTTGAAGAGCATCGTGAAGGATCACGGAGCAAACGAGCAGGGAGCTAAATTGGAAAGGAGCTTCAGCAGCCAGGCCACGATGCCTCCCTACAAACGCTGCAGTCAGCGATCCAGCGCTCGGGAAAGAAATACGATTGTGGAGACAGAGCGCTGGGCAAGGCTGGCAGAGTGAAACCAAAATGGGAAACCTCTGGGCTCTGGGCATTTCCCAGCAGAATTTATCCAGAAGGCATAAGAACAGGAGCTGACAATATTGTGAGGGACTGGAGGCCCTTCCATGGAGAATAAAATCATAGAATCATCGAACAGTTTGGGTTGGAAGGGACCTTAAACATGACCCAATTCCAGCCCCTGCCCTGGGCAGGGACATCCCACTGGCTCAGGTTGCCCAAGCCCCATCCAGCCCGGCCTTGGACACCTCCAGGGATGGGGCAGCCACAGCTTCCTGGGGCAACCTGGGCCAGGGCCTCAGCACTCCCATGGTGAAGAAATTCTTCCTAGTGTCTAGTCCAAATCTGCCCCTCTCCAGTTTATCCCCATTGCCCCTCATCCTGTCACCACAAGCCTTTGTGAACAGCCCCTCCCCGGCTTTCTTGGAGCCCCTTCAGGTACTGGAAGGTCACTATAAGATCTCCTTGGAGCCTTCTCTTCTCCAAGCTGAACAACCCCAACTCTCTCAGCCTGTCCTCGCATGGGAGGTGCTCCAGCCCTCGGATCATCTCTGGAGCCTCCTCCGGGCCTGTTCCAACAGCTCCATCTCCTTCTTCTGTTGGGGATTCCAGAACTGGACATAATACCCCAGATGAGGTCTGACCAGAGAGGAACAGAGGGGCAGAATCCCTTTCTTTGTCCTGCTGGCCACACTGCTTCGGATGCAGCCCAGGATACGATCGGATTTCTGGGCTCTGAGGGCACTTTGCTGGCTCATGTCGAGCTTCTCATCGACCAAAAATCCAAGCAGTGACTGCCCAGAAGCAGACACGGGCAGAGCTGACGTACCCTTCACGCAGACAGATTTTCTGTTCCAGCAGAACTGGTACGGGGCACTGCAAAATCCAAATGGCAGCCCAAAAGCTTTGTTGATCTCGCCCTGAGAAAGGCGCAGGCAGCTCCCAGTGGAGAGACCACCTGCCTCCTGCAGATCCTCCTGGGGAGTGAATCCAGAGTGTGCTTGCCCTGGGCACCAGAGATGTCTCCAAGGCAACAGGGGAGCATCACAGAGGATGATATCACAGACGCGGCTCCCACAGGCCGGGGCGGGGCCTGAGGGCCTCCTTTCAGGTAGCTGGAGGGAGGAATGAGGTCTCCCCTCAGCCTCCTCTTCTCCAGGCTAAACACCCCCAGCTCTCTCAGCCCCTTCCCCAGCGTCGTTGCTCTTCTCTGGACTCGCTCCAGAGCCTCAACATCCTTCTTGTGGTGAGGGGCCAGGGCTGAACACAGGATTCGAGGAGTGGTCTCACCAGGGCCGAGTCCAGAGGGAGAAGAACCTCCCTGGACCTGCTGGCCACGCCGTTTCTGACCCAAGCCAAGATGCCATTGGCCTTCTTGGCCACCTGGGCCCCTGCTGGCTCCTGTTCAGTCGCTGCCAACCAACACCCCCAGGTCCTTCTCCCCCGGGCAGCTTTCCAGCCAGACTTCTCCTAGTCTGGAGCTGCTCAGGGTTGTTGTGCCCCAAGTGCAGGACCCGGCCCTTGGCCTTGCTAAACCTCATGCCACTGCTCTCAGCCCAGCGGTCCAGCCTGTTCAGATCCCTTTGGAGCCTCCCGGCCCTCCATCAGCCCTCCTCCCCTCGGCTCAGCTCCTGCCCTTTCACTTCCCATGCAGCATCTCTCCTCGCTTCAGAGCAGACCTCCCCTGCAGAGCCATTCCCAGCCCAACAGGCTGTTGAACAGAGAGATCTTGAGTGATATCAAGAAGAAGAGAAATGTTTATGGGCTCTGGAAGAGGGGACAGGCCTCTTGGGTGGACTACAGGAGGGAAGTGAGATTGTGTAGAGAAAAAATCAGAAGGGCTAAGGCTCAGCTAGAAATCAGATTGGCCAAGTCTGTGAAAGATAACAAAAAATCCTTCTATAAATATATAAATAATAAAAGGAGGACTAGGGAGACCATACAGTCCCTATTGGACGCAGAAGGAACAACAGTGACAGGGGATGAGGAAAAACCTGAGGTGCTTATTGCCTTCTTTGCCTCAGTCTTTAATTGTAAAGAAAGTCATTCCGTCTGTGTACAAACCCAGGAGCTAGAGGAGCGAAATGAGGCTCCCACGATCCAAGAGGAGGTGGTCAGAGCCTTGCTAGCCCGACTAGACACCCACAAGTCTGTGGGGCCGGATGGGATCCATCCAAGGGTGTTGAAGGAGCTGGCGGATGTGCTGGCCAAACCCCTTTCCATCATCTTCCAGCAGTCCTGGAAGACTGGGGAAGTCCCACTGGACTGGAGGCTGGCTGATGTTGTGCCCATCTACAAGAAGGGTCACAGGGAGGACCCAGGGAACTCCAGGCCTGTCAGTCTGACCTCAGTGCCAGGGATAGTCATGGAGCAGGTGATCTTGAGTGCTACCATGAAGCACATGCAAGAGAACCGGGTGATCAGGCCCAGGCAACACGGGTTCACAAAAGGCAGGTCTTGCCAAACTAACCTGATCGCCTTCTATGACAAAGTGACTCGGCTGCTGGATGAGGGAAAGGCTGTGGCTGTGTCTTCCTGGACTTCAGTAAAGCCTTTGACACAGTCTCTCACAGCATTCTGCTTCGGAAACTGTCACCTCTGGCCTGGACAGGAGCACACTCTCCTGGGTGGAAAACCGGTTGGCTGGAGGGCCCAGAGAGTGGTGGGAAATGGTGTGAAATCCAGCTGGAGGCCAGTGACAAGTGGGGTTCCCCAGGGCTCAGTGCTGGGTCCAGCCCTGTTCAATGTCTTTATCAATGACCTGGATGAAGGCATCGAGTGCACCCTTAGCAAGTTTGTGGACGACACTAAGCTGGGTGGAAGTGTTGATATGCTGGAGGGTAGGGAGGCTCTGCAAAGGGATCTGAACAGGCTGGACCGCTGGGCAGAGTCCAATGGCATGAGGTTTAACAAGGCCAAATGCCGGGTCCTGCACTTGGGGCACAACAACCCTGAGCAGTGCTACAGACTAGGAGAAGTCTGGCTGGAAAGCTGCCTGGAGGAGAGGGACCTGGGGGTGTTGGTTGACAGGGACTGAACATGAGCCAGCAGTGGCCCAGGTGGCCAAGAAGGCCAATGGCATCTTGGCTTGGATCAGAAACGGTGTGTCTCTAAATTGGAGGGGGGAAGATTTGGATTAGGCAGTAGGAAGAAATTCTTGGTGATTTGGGTGGCGAGGCCCTGGGCCAGGTTGCCCAGGACAGTGGTGGGTGTCCCATCCCTGGAGGTGTTCAAGGCCAGGTTGGAAGGGGTTTCGAGCCACGTGATCCAGTGGGAGGTGTCCCTGCCCTCGGCAGGGTGTGGAACTGGATGGGCTTTTAGGTCCCTTCCCACCCAAACCGTTCTGAGATCTGTGATTTGAATACATTTGAAATATATTCCTGCTCGGGATCCCCTGGGTGGTTGGAGTGCAAATCTAGCCGTGTGCAAGAGAAAGTCAGAGACCAGTCAGCTTTGCCCGGGTTCTCTGGAGGGACAAAGGCAGCGCTACCAACCTAATCCTCACCGTGTCTCACAGGAACTGCAGCTGAAGCGTTAGCTCAAGGACCCTGTCATTTCTTCAACCCGGGGACAGCTTGAAGCTGAAGACGCCAACAGCTGCAGGAAGCGCGGAGCAGAGGAAGAAACATTGGAAGGAAAGGAGGAAATTGCTGTTGTGCAGGTGCCTGTCGTAGCTGCAGGGCGCTGCTTTCCAGCAGGGCCTTTTTATTTCTCGCTGGCTGCTTGCAATGGGAAACGGCATGAAGATCAGCCTCTCGGCCTTCCGTGAAACACAGAGTTTTAAACTAAATTCCGTTTGCAAGGTTTACATAGATGTGCTGTGAAGTCATTTAGAGATCTTCAAGCAATGCCCTTGTCTGGCACCATGATGTGTTTCATAGCGTCACTCAAAGCGACCGAATGCTTCAGCTTTTGAAATGTTTCTTTTAGGGGTCCTGCCAGCAGCTGCTTAGATTTCAGGTGTCAGCGTTGTCTTTGCTTCTGTGTTTCAGAGAAACAGGCAACTGATGTTGCTTGAAGGGATGTAGGAAGCTTCTGTGTTTTCAAGGACTGAAAATCCTTGTGCTGCTGTTGTTGGTGACCTTAGTGAGTGGAAAATTAACTGCTGGGATTCATCCTCTTTTGTCCCCACAGAGGGAGCAGTGGCTGTGGCAGAGATGTTCTGTGCAGTGGGACCGGCGAGGGAGGTGACTGCGGCCCTCTGCTCCGCTCTGGTGAGACCCCACCTGGAGCCCTGTGTTCAGCTCTGGAATCCCCAACGTGCCAGTGACACAGACCTGTTAGAGCGACTCAGTCTGCTCTCCCAGGCCGAGAGGGAGGCAATATTTGAGGGCACCTCATTTCCCGCCTGTGCCGGCAGGGCTCTCTCCGCCTGGGCGCATCCGAGGGATTTGTCCAGTGTGTTTGGCAGAGGCCGAGCAGGGAGGCTTTTACCTTGACTCCGGCTCAGGGCAGAAAGAATTGCTGAGCGTGGTCTGGTTCTGAGAGAAATTAATTTTGTCTGATTTTGAGATGTGGGACAGGCTCAATATCCAGGAGGTCACTGTAACTGACTTTGTCTCCCTTGTAAGTGAGCGTTCCCTGTTGCACTCCAGAAGATCTGTTTAGGGTCACTGATTTCAGGCTAGGAAAGAAATAATGTTCCAAGTGCCTTCACTGTGAGAGGCTACAGACCTTTTGTGTTTCCAGCCCAGGGTTCTCCTGCTGTCTCCAGGAGTTGTGTGAACACTGCTGACCCAGTGGTCTTGCCCGGAGGGTGTGACAGTGGTTCCTTAGGCTGCATGTTTGTTGTGGGTGAAAGCATTCCCTAGTGTCCTTTCCCAGCTGGATCCACAGTGTGGGTCAGTGTGGAGAAGGAGAAAGAATGGCGATTAAAACTTCCTCCCTTAGTCCTTCCGTGCGTCCTGTCTCTTTGACATCAAAGCGGGAGGGGAGATGAACTTTCTTATGGATGTGATACCTTGGGCATGTTTTAGCTCCATGGAATTTTTAATGCATTTGCTTTGTTGTTTAGTTTTTCTTTCAGAAACGTGTTTCCAAGGAAGTCTCTCAGGAGTCAAGGCTTGGCCAGTTCCAGGGATCGAGACAAAACAAACATTAAAGAACAGCAGTGCCCGAGTACTTTCTTGGTGTCCTTTCCTAGTAGCATTGCACTCCTCGTCCCCTGCTGTTACTCCTTACCTCCTCCCCCTACAGGTCCGTGCCATCTCAGCATCTGCGCTGCTCTTCTAGCTGGCTCTACCGCTTCCCCCTCTGTCTTTGCTTGTCCTCGACCTCCTCCCACAGCCCTAATACCTTTCCAGCTTTGCCTTCCTTGTAACAGCTCTGCTACCCCGGCTTTCCCCTGCCCGCAGCTCTCCCGCCTGCGTGCCTCCTCCCTTCTCCTCAGCCCCTCCAGGGGTTTTTCCTCAGGGCAGTGTGGCCGGGTTGCGTATCTGATCCCGGGGACCTCCTCCACCCTCTGGCCTCAGATGCTCCAGTTCCCAGCGGGCTGGTTGGGAAGAAATTGTACAGAAGGGTAGGGGCAAATGCTTGTTCCCCTTGGAGTCCTTTTCTTTGGAAGGCTTTGTCCTTCTTTCCGAAGGTGTGAAGCAGCCTGAAGCTGGGCGTGATCCTGAAGGCCTTTCTCGAGCTGCTGTCACTGGAGAGCTGCCTGCGGCCAAGGTCACAAACCCAGAGCTCGGCTGATGCTGGTTCACCCTCTCGGGGCACTGGGATGGCATTTATCACCTGCTCCTTCTCCCTGTGGTTTCCGTGTCTGGCTCCCCACCCGCAGTAACCCCTACAGCCTATGGAAACATTTATATATCACAAATCCTGAAGGTCATTTTAAATGCTACCAAGAGCCCTCAGCCTCGGCCTCTCCAGGTCGCCAGCGCGGGAACGTTGGAATAGAATCACAGAATCATAGAATCATAGAATTATAGAATAACCAGGTTGGAAGAGACCCACCAGATCATCGAGTCCAACCATTCCCATCAAACACTAAACCATGTCCCTCAGCACCTCGTCCACCCGTGCCTTAAACACCTCCAGGGATGGTGACTCAAACCCCTCCCTGGGCAGCCTCTGCCAGTGCCCAATGACCCTTTCTGTGAAACATTATTTCATGATGTTCAGCCTGAACCACCCCTGGAGGAGCTTGAGGCCATTCCCTCTCGTCCTGTCCCCTGTCACTTGGGAGAAGAGCCCAGTTCTCTCATCTCTACAACCTCCATTCAGTTGGAGAGAGCAATGAGGTCTCCCCTCAGTCTCCTCTTCTCAATGATAAGCAAAACCCCCAGCTCTCTAAGCTGCTCCTCATAAGGCCTGTTCTCCAGCCCCCGCACCAGCTTCGTTGCTCTTCTCTGGACTCGCTCCAGAGCCTCAACATCCTTCTTGTGGTGAGGGGCCCAGAACTGAACACAGGATTCGAGGAGCGGTCTCAGCAGTGCCAACTACAGAGGGAGAAGAACCTCCCTGGACCTGCTGCTCACGCCGTTTCTGATCCAAGCCAAGATGCCATTGGCCTTCTTGGCCACCTGGGCCACTGCTGGCTCATGTTCAGTCCCTGTCAACCAACACCCCCAGGTCCCTCTCCTCTATCCAGACTTCTCCTAGTCTGTAGCACTGCTCAGGGTTGTTGTGCCCCAAGTGCAGGACCCGGCATTTGGCCTTGTTAAATCTCATCCCATTAGATTCTGCCCAGCGGTCCAGCCTGTTCAGATCCCTTTGCAGAGCCTCCCGACCCTCCAGCAGATCGACACTTCCACCCAGCTTAGTGTCGTCCGCAAACTTGCTAAGGGTGCACTCGATGCCTTCATCCAGGTCATTGATAAAGACATTGAACAGGGCTGGACCCAGCACTGAGCCCTGGGGAACCCCACTTGTCACTGGCCTCCAGCTGGATTTCACACCATTTCCCACCACTCTCTGGGCCCTCCAGCCAACCAGTTTTCCACCCAGGAGAGTGTGCGCCTGTCCAGGCCAGAGGTGACAGTTTCCGAAGCAGAATGCTGTGAGAAACTGTGTCAAAGGCTTTACTGAAGTCCAGGAAGACACAGCCACAGCCTTTCCCTCATCCAGCAGCCGAGTCACTTTGTCATAGAAGGCGATCAGGTTAGTTTGGCAAGACCTGCCTTTTGTGAACCCGTGTTGCCTGGGCCTGATCACCCGGTTCTCTTGCATGTGCTTCATGGTAGCACTCAAGATCACCTGCTCCATGACTATCCCTGGCACTGAGGTCAGACTGACAGGCCTGGAGTTCCCTGGGTCCTCCCTGTGACCCTTCTTGTAGATGGGCACAACATCAGCCTCCAGTCCAGTGGGACTTCCCCAGTCTTCCAGGACTGCTGGGCTTCCCCAGCGCCGAGAAGTAGTGCTGAGAAGGGCAGAAGCGGCAGGAGAAAGGTGTGGAGGGCAGCGGGAGGAGGTGGAAATGGTGGGAGGGGTTTGGAAGTGGAGAGGAAATGCGGAGATGGAGGGAAGAGGTCAGGGAGGGAGGAAGGAGTTTGGGTGCTGGGGGATGAGAAGCTCAGTGTGAGCCAGCAGTGTGCGCTTGCAGCCTAGAAACAGGCCATGCGCTGGGCTGCATGCAAGGCAGCTTGGCCAGCAGGGCGAGGGAGGGGATTCTGCCCCTCTCTTCCTCTCTTGTGAGATCTCTTCTGGAGGATTGTGTCCAGTTCTGGAATCCTCAACATAAGAAGGAGATGGAGCTGTTGGAACAGATCCAGAGGAGACTAAAGGGTGATCAGAGGGCTGGAGCACCTCCTGTACAAAGACAGGCTGACAGAGTTGGGGTTGTTCAGCTTGGAGAAGAGAAGGCTCCAAGGAGAACTTGGAGAGACCTTCCAGTACCTGAAGGGGCTCCAAGAAAGCTGGGGAGGGGCTGTTAACAGAGTCTTGTGGTGATAGGACAAAGGGCAATGGGTGTAAACTGGAGAGGGGCAGATTTAGACTAGACAGAAGGAGGAATTTCTTCACGATGAGGGTGGTGAGGCCCTGGCCCAGGTTGCCCAGGGAAGCTGTGGCTGCCCCATCCCTGGAGGTGTTCAAGGCCAGGTTGGATGGGCCTTGGGCAGCCTGAGCCAGTGGGAGGTGTCCCTGCCCATGGCAGGGGTGGAACTGGATGGACTCTAAGGTCCCTTCCAACTCAAACCATTCCATGATTCTAAATGTCTGGGGAGGGTGGGGAGGATAGGGAGAGGTGGAGATGGGAAGACCTGGAAATTGTGGGAGGAGGCAGAAGTGCTGGGGTGGATGGAAGTGGTGCGATGTGCCAAGGGAGGGGGGTTAGACTGGACATCAGAAAAAGGCTCTTCCCCTAGAGCGTGGTGGAGCACTGGAACAGCTCCCCAGGAAGCAGTCATGGCACCAAGCCTGACAATATTCCAGAAGCTTTTGGCCAACACCCTTTGACACACGGTATGAATGTTGGGGTGGCCTGTGACAGGAGAGAAGTTGGACTCGATGATCCTTGTGGGTCCCTTGCAACTCAGGACATTCTACGGTTCTATGATTTTGGTCATAAGGAAAAAGAGGGAGAAATACCTGCTTATGAGACAGCCAGAAGCTTTCTGTTGCAAAAGGTTGTTTGCTTTTTTAATTTTTTATGAAGTGAAGGTGTACAAGGAGATCAGACAAAACGAGGATGTTATGTACACACAGTCAGTGTCCTAATGAATTCATGACAAACAGTAAGATACCAGTCTGAGCAATCAGATGGTGCGATACCAGTGCTTAAAATCACAGTGTCCTGCTGGAAATGCTCATGAAGGGAGAGAACAAAGTATGATCTAGCTGGAGGGAGGGTGGAGACCGATCTTCCCCTTTCCTAGACAAAAGAAGTCAGGACCCTTCAACTGGGGAAAATTCGCTATTTTACTTTCTTATTAAAAGATACCAGCTGGTCCTGGGATGTGCAGATCTCCTGGACAGCAGAGTGAAGCTGCACAAGAAGGTGGCTACACGCGTGCAAGCAAGGCCAGCCCTAGCTGGAAGGGGCTCAGGCACACAGCCAGTTCCCTGAAAGAAATCTCAGCCCATCACATGTGCCAAGTGACAGCGAATCCAAGAAAAGGAGCTGCCAATTCCAGGTCGACATGGAAGCGAACATCAGTCACCATCGGGCCACACAATGCTGTCCAGCTTGGCTTTGGCCTTAACAACGAACTCCTCGGAGGCGTCAACAAGCGGAAGCCGTGGAGGTCCCATGGGAATGCCAGAAACAAAAGTCATCACAGCTTTAGTCTGTGCAACACCAAAACCTGGGTGGACAAAAGTCACCAACAGGTTATTTTGCTTAGAACAGTCTCTGTAGAAGTGTCCAAAACAGCATAGAGTTCCTGCGTAATCCGGCATAAACCAGGCTTAAAGCCCTGCTCAAAAGCAAGAACAGTGTAACTAAGAGATGATCATGCATGCAGACAAGAAAGACACCACAGAAAAAAAATGATAAATTATACCATTATTATTTCCCTATTACAGACCTTAAACAGAGTATTTTCTTAGATGTGCACTTCCCAAACTGCTGAGTCAGTTTGACAGACAGCTGGGCCTGTGTGTGCTCTCTTCCCCTTTCCAGAACGGAGGAGTAAGAGTCCTCCATAGGCAAAACAAGCACAAATAGGGCCGCTTCAAATTGACCTTCACCAGAGCTCAAGCCTCTTTAGGCATCTCTGGGAACTGAGTCTTTGCCTCTTTACCCTCAAGACAAAATCATGATGCATTTCCTCTTACTTCTAACCCAAGTAAGACAAGCACGCACTAAAGCTCAGCTAGATTCATTTGGGCTTGCATGTGTACAACAAAAACACAATGAACAGTTCTCTTCTTTAAGTGAAAACCATGAAATGTCTGATTCAGTTTCCTTCCGCTACTCTGAATTGGGTGGTTTTAATTGCTTTTTCTATCAAAACTTGGTTTTATTTATAAAAGTCAGTCTACTTATGGATGCTTTGGTCCTCTGCAGTCTTTAACAGAGCTACTGTTAAATTATAGCAAGGCAGGAGAGACAAGGATCAGAGCTGTTTTCCTACTGGAGCACCACTGTTCCTGAAAAATGATTCTGTAGAAACGAGCTAGAAATGAGCTTTGGAGACAGAACAAAGCAACCCATGGAAAGAGTGAGGATAAGAAAAAGGTTAAACCACAGAGAGTCACAGCTTTAAGGCTGTGAGATTTCACAGAAGAGGGAAGAGCGTGAGAGCGGAATCTGTCAGGGATGCTTGGTCAGCTCTCTTTGTTGAGCTCCCAGCTGCTACTAACTTGGGAAATGGCACACGCAACATTTTCTCACTGCACAATCTTTCAGGAAGGAAGTTCTGAGGGTACAGCAACATGAGAGCTTGGAGCACCAAGTTTGCACTTTTAAACATAACAAGGGCCACGTGTGGTGTAGGACTCACCTAGTTTGATGACAAAGTCGAGAAACTCCCCAGTCAGAAACTAGAATAGAGACAGATAGTAGTTTGTTCATTCTTTCCGATTTTAAGATGCAAAATCATCTAGAGCTATTAAGATATTTACGTCTTACAGAACTGGTCTACGGGAAATACTAATTGAATTCCATTGGAATAGAGGAGATAAGAAAACCATCACTCCCTCGGTCAGTCACTCTTGTTCACGCTGACCCTCACTGCAAACAGTCTGAGAACACTGGTAAGTCTCCCAATCAGGCTCTAAAGGTTTACAAATCTGAATATCCACTGCCTAGTGAAGAGATTTCCCAGAGCTTATCACCCTTCAGGCATCTTTTTAGACATTCACCCAAAAGCCCCTTCTATTTTAAGGCAAAAGAAGGATGCCTCAGATCTCCCAGTGGGACATCAAACCACTGAGTATAGTTTGTATACCGCTTGCTCAGAGCTGCTCACAAATCTTCACGCAGCACAGCAACAACAGGGCTCAAGGCTGAGCTCATTTTGGGATGGCTTTCTGCCCTATATCAGGGAATATTCTCAGCCAAGGGGCTTGGCCACTGTGGGCTTGTTCAAGGGAAAAGGCCAGGCCATTTCTCACTCTGCACAGATGAGATTAGAGGGCTGAAGGATAAGTAAGGCAGATCTTGGTTAAAAGGTAGTAAAGACTAGTCAAAAAGGGGAGGAGAGATGATTAACAAGCAGGGGGGGTTGGAGCTGATGGAAGTTGGCTTTAATAAAGCTACCTCAGGGTACGGATGACAAAACTACACGGAAAACAGCCCCAGTAAAGCTGGCTGAAAGAAGACTGAAGATATCGTGACGATACTGTACCTGGTACTTCCGAGCTAACGCAAGGTCTGGCTTTGCAAAGGCTTCCAACATCAGATTGGTTTTTTGGCCCAAATAGTTGTAGGTGCTGCCAAAGAAAACCAAACTAGAAATAGAATCAGTAATGCAAAGGGGGAGTTTACAACCACTGAAACAAAAGATGCAGCCACAGGCTTTCACTGTTGACATTACAAGAACACCATTATTATGTTAGAGATTCACAGAATCATAGAATCATAGAATCACCAGGTTGGAAGAGACCCACTGGATCATCGAGTCCAACCATTCCTATCAAACACTAAACCATGTCCCGCAGCACCTCGTCCACCCGTGCCTTAAACACCTCCAGGGAAGGTGACTCAACCACCTCCCTGGGCAGCCTCTGCCAGTGCCCAGTGACCCTTTCTGTGAAAAATTTTTTCCTAATGTCCAGCCTAAACCTCCCCTGGCGGAGCTTGAGGCCATTCCCTCTCGTCCTGTCCCCTGTCACTTGGGAGAAGAGCCCAGCTCCCTCCTCTCTACAACCTCCTTTCAGGTAGTTGCAGAGAGCAATGAGGTCTCCCCTCAGCCTCCTCTTCTCCAGGCTAAACAACCCCAGCTCTCTCAGCCAGGGTTGTTTAGCCACCTATTCATGCCACCTATGCGCGGTTTATAACTGTCAAGCAGCTGAAGTCTGCCAAGCCCTACAGAAGAGTTTAGAATGCAGATTTCTCTTCCTTTCCAAATGGAACTGCTTTTCCAATTTGAAAATAGAAAGAAACAATTAGGCAACACAGCAAGTCAATCACTTAATTTTCCAGTTGCTTGTTCATTTAATGGACCATCTCTCAAGAACACAGATATTACACAGTAATTCAGCTAAATGGCCTGGTACGAGGGGCAGAAGACAAATTGGAAATTAAACTCAGCAGAGCCCTATTCCTCCCAGACTTCTCATGTGAACTAAGGTAAACGACTTTAACCTCTTTGGGTTTTAGTTCCTGACCCACATAATGAAGATAAAAATGATTCCTGATATTAAAAAGTTGCTGTGAGGATAAAGAAATGTTTTTAAACCTTTGGGTCAGCTTACAGACTGCCGCAATAATCACCCAAAGGAACATACTCCAAAATCCCAGCTTATACGCCTGTCACATTGGTAGCGCTGGAGTTAGCTTGCCTGTCTGCTTTGTACCGTACGGCTTTACCCTGCTGTGCAGAAGAGATTTAGAGAGATACTGGGTAGGGAGTGGAAGATAAATACTGGGTAGGGAGTGGAAGACACAAGAACAAGGTGTGTGTGTCGACGGGAAGGAGTCCGAGCCATACTGACCTTCCAACTGCTCCATCTGCCCCTACTGCCAGTGCACTCAACAGTTGCTAGTTTGGGGTGGGGGGAGGAAAAAAAAACATTTTTATTTCATATAAAATAAAAATTAAGCTAAAAAGGATGGTGGGAGAGAGCAGCAAAACTACCTGGCACTGAATGTCCAGGGTTACTTTTTTCCCCAAGGCTAAAGCAAGAGAACGCCATAGAAAAAAAAGTGTTTAAGAGGAGCCTCTTACCTCATCCACGCCATAAAGAAATGCCAGCTGTTCCCTCTCATACTTGTGTATACACTGTGCAAAGTCCAAGAGGTCTCTGTCGCTGAACTTCACACCCTGGAAGGTGGGGATCCGCTTTTTTATTCCATCCAGCAACTCTTCAACATGAACTGTGCAGAACATAGAAAGAAACACACCCTGTTCCGGGAGATTTCCCTGTCTCCTCCCCAAGTGGGAGACCTGCTGTTTTAACAAATCGTTCGCTTTTGGCCTAAGCCTAGTAAGCTATACAGCTCTCAAACAACCAGTAAGACAACTTCAGCATGATTATTTCCCAGAGTTATACAAAAGTCATCTTTACATCCTCTGAAGCATTCCTTCCAACAGATCAGAAGGGAAGAACCCCTGGGTAAGTGAAAGTTTAGTAATGAACTGGCAACAAGCTATTTAAGAATAAATATAATTTCAGACATCCAGAAACAGCACATAACCTGCTGTCTAGAGCAAATAAGCAAAGATCTCTGTTCTATTCGTCTGCTAAATAGTAAGACTTGAGTGGCATTGTGGTCTCACACGTAATTTACTAGCCAACACGACTAGCAGTCAGTATTTACCAAGAGAGATGGTGGTAACTACCCTGCAAAAATCGGCATTCAGCTATGGTTATCCAAGGCAATTACCTATCCTGGTCCACACTGATTGCAGAGCCATGGTCCGTGTCACCTCCTCCATCCCAATTGTACAATATTAATAAGTCATGACTTTGTACCAATGAAGAGGAATCCACTTATTTTCCAGTCTTGGTTGCTGTGAGCCCAGGAAGAGCTGACTGAGCAGTGCTACTTACTTTTCACGCCCGTCAGAGGAGGAATGTGATAGTAATAAAACGGAACCGCAGGGGCTTCAGATGCCACCTTCTGTAAGAAAGCAATCAGCTCATCTGGAAGAAAACAATCAAGAAGGAAACTATCTATAGTGAAAGGCAGTTTGGATTCCCAGCAGCCACGGTCTGTGGAGAGGCCATCTACAGCCTGCATACCATACAGAGCCAAGCTTATAAAAACCTGGAGGCATCATCAAAATGAAACGTAACAAAACTCAGCGGAAGACCTGGGGGAAGGCAAAGATGATATTTATTTTAAACCAAACCCATTTCCGTAACCTGCATTCACTGTTTTAACAGATACACCTCATGCATGCTCTCACAGATGCAAACTACAAGACCTGTGGGCTCACGAGGCCCCAACGGCATCACTTGAGTGCAACACAGAGCACAGGACATCAAGTTCATATTCACCTCCCTGGGGCCCTGCTTGAATGTGGTGATGAACAGATTTTTTGATAACTTTTTGGTACCATTTTAGGAATCGAAAGAGTTATTCTGGTTGAGATTCCTCCAGAGAACCTTGTTCACTGCATCCTTCATAGATCTTAGGCAGTCTTCACATTGGCATAGCAGGAACAGCTGTGTGCTGAGACCTCGCTGCCAACCTGCTACAATCAGTGAAGGTTTTCTGCTGATCTTCCCTCTGTTCCCCTGTGCTTACCAGTTTGATCATCAATGGTTGTGTCCCTGGCTGCCAATACCAGCCATTCTGACAACCCATTCTGGTTCCTTCTGGTGCTTTCGTATGAATATTTCCATTCTTAATTAATTCAGACAACCTCAATCCATGTGGTTCCTTTATATTATGTTCATCGTATTAAAAGCAAAATGCTCAATTTATAAGCACTGAGGTAGCCTTAGGTGCTCAGAACCAAACCAGATCACCTCAGTAACAAGTGGCACACCTAGGTACCAGTAGTTTATCCGCTTGGTCAGTGTCCAGCATGGAACCAACTGCTTCCTAGCACGGCCCAGATCAAGTGTCCTCCATCCTACCCGTTCAGAAGACAGACTAGTTAACTACTCTTTCCACAAGCAGCTCTTCTTTTTACAAAACCCCAAAAGACATCCTTCCCACTCCTCACTGGGAGACTCTGACATCTCCCGTCTTTAAAAAATGCTTCTTTCTAGGTTTTGGTTTTGCATGACGCCAAACATGCAAATACTGTCATCAGAATGCTTTCCAAAGGAAGAAGATGCCATTAATCCTTTATCCATGATGAAGGTTTGAGGGCAATATAAAAGGGCCTCAGCAGGTCTGGCAGTCATATCTACTCACCTTTATTTGTGGGTTTGAACAAGAAGGGGGCTATTACAGCAATGCCACTAGCACCTATAGCTGCTGCGTGTCTCGCCTGTAAAAGAAAGAATGGAAAGCATGTGCAAGCACATCTGCTTTCTACGTATTACACACCTAGAGAAAAGGAAACGTATCAAGTACACACCAGCTCCTGGGACTCTGGCAGACTCAGTGCCCCCACATGAACGATCACGTGGTCCAATCTGCACAAGAAAAAATTCAGAAGGTTTGGGGAGGTTTCAGTGGTGGTAAAATGTAGCAGACTGACAAAGTGAATCGCTTCTGATCAGGGAGCTGCTGCCCAAGGCCTTCACTGGGCTAGATTAGACCTAAAAGGGAGCTGAATAAGTGTTGACCTGAAGAGCAGACACACAGAGAAAGTGCCGACAGTGGCAAGCAGCTGGTGGTGGAAAAAAGAAAACGCATGTGGAAACACGAATCATGAAGACAAATCTTAACATGTTATTATTCTCACCCAAAACACCTCCTCCTCCCGCATCCTCTGCCATAGCAACCGAGGTGGCGGCAGTGGTGAGTGAGACAAGACTGTGACAGGTAGAAGAGATGGAGAATGGAGCTGCAATTGGATACCCAACTGCAGATTCCGGTTGAGTTCCTCCTTCTTCTGCCACTGACTTTATGCCTTTAGGGATGCGCCAAAGCATGTTAGAGCGCAGCCTCCCCCATGCCAAATCCTTTAATATATTAAAAGGTTCAGAAATGCTCACAGGGCATAAATAGGCAGACTGCTCTTTACTTTCACCTCTCTTCTCAATAAGCAAAGGATGTGGCCCTTTTGTCCCTGGAGCCCTTTTTTATCTCCCTACCCCACAGTGTACTGAAGTGAAGGAGTCTTACAAGCTCTCAAAGAACCAGGAATGGACACCAGATAACTGGCAGTGACAAAAACACCGACCTCTATGATAAAGGAGCTGGGGAACAAAGGCCAACAACAAAATACTCCAAAAAAAAACCCATCAACAGATGTGGCTTTGCAATCAGGCACGCCTATACTGTAACGTGAGATCTAGAATCCCCTGTTCACTCCCAGCTACTCACTTGTCTTTTCCTTGGCAGACCCATTCTTCTGCCAACTGCTTCCTCTCCTGGATGTTAAGGGACAGTCCTTCTCCTGTCGTGCCATTCACTGTTTCAACACAACACAACACACTTGCTTAAGGTCTGGCCCACAAGCACTGGGTTACTGAAGAGAAGAATTGACACTTTTCATTCTATTCACCACAAGAAGGATGTTGAGGCTGCCCAGAGAGGTGGTTGAGCCACCTTCCATGGACGTGTTTAAGGGAGGGGTGGACGAGGCGCTGAGGGACATGGTTTAGTGTTTGATAGGAATGGTTGGACTCGATGATCTGGTAGGTCTCTTCCAACCTGGTGATTCTACGATTCTATTACACAGAAATATTTTTACCCCAACTCATTTTAAGACAGAAATTGTCCACAGCAACATCTGCACGGGGATCGCAGTGTTAGTATCACTAAATGCTTGTGTCAGAAACCTGAGTGTTTCAGGATGAGCAGTAGTGGGATGGAGGAAGCAGAATCAGCTGCTGACACTGGGAAGCTTCCCCCAAGCACCTTGTCCTCAGCTGGTGCTACGTCCTTCTGCCTGCACAGTGAGTCAGGCCATGACAAATGCACCAAGGAACACACCACCAGCCAGGCAGAGCAATTGCCTCTCCTCCACCCCAAGGGCAGAGCCCGGCCTGAAAACTGGTGTCTCTGTTGCGAGAGGAACCATATGCCCTACCTGGCCTAAAGCACCCCTGGCAAACAAGGAGATATCAGTATGTTTGATCACAAACAACAGCTTAAATGGGGATAACTGAAGTCACTGCCAAACTTGCCTTTTTTGTCTTGGCACTCTTTCCACATAAGTTTCGAACAAAAACCTTATCACTGACTTCCGCGTACTTAACTAGGCCAGGCTGCTAACAAAGTGGTTTAGAAGATGCCGTTTTCTCTACTAGCCATCCCTATTGCCACCGCAGTGGAGCCTGAGATAGAGGCAGAACAGAGAGGGAAGGGAGTAGCAACCACCTTGGAATCCCCCAGCGCACCACAGGTCTCCAAAAGAAGCCGACGGGGCTTTATCAAGTTCATTGAATTCCCTGGATTCCTGAGCTGAGCTGAGATTTTAGTCATAAGATTGTATCTTGCCCAGGCAAAGCGGAGAATCGTTTAGTTGAGTCTTCTCTGCCAAGACAGCATTAACCACCCATGTCTGGAAATGTCACTGTATGAAGGCAAATGCTTCTTTTATCCCATATGGAAAATGCAAAAGGAGATGCGCTATCACTTACACACTCTCCACTGGTCAATATGAATGTCTAGGATGATCCCACATTCACAGTCCCTCCTAGTACTGCTCTTATCAGGCATTATCACTTATCACTACTGCTCTTATCTTATCTTATCTTAGCGCTGTGATCTGGAGCGTAACACACTTACTGTTGAAAAAAAACACTTACCAAAAACGTTCTTCACATTCTGCTTGTTTATCAGATAATCCACATATTGAGGAATCACCGAGAGGTTAATTTGGCTGAAATGAAAGAAACCACAGCAACCTTAGGAGCCCCAGCAACCATAAGTCTCTATCCACAGATATCTTAAACTTAGACACTAAAAATACAAAAAAAACCCCTACATATTTTTGAAACCTTGCATTTGCACACACACAAATTACCCCAAATACCCTCAGCACGTGTTTAACATTTAAGGTAACGGTTCAGTTCTGAATTCTTTCTTCCAGTTTCTCTTCTTCACAAGTAGTTCACTGTTCTAACCTCTAATTACTGCAGGTTTGTCACAGCAAAGCGCTTTTTGGCAGGAGATATGATAGAAAAAGAGGGTCTCAAACCCTTTTGACTCTTGAGGGGAACAGGAGTCCCCTTGAGAGCAAAAAGATATTTGTGCAAGTGCTGGCAAATAGTTAAACTATACATGTAACTGCTGGACACAGACCGTGAAACAGCATCTGTTGGATGTGACTTTGACCTCTCTCTCACATGAAAGGATGAGGAAAGCAACAGACTTCCCTGACAAACAGGGGAAACCACTTTCTATGTTTATCTTCTCTGCATGACAAACTTATTTTGTATATCAGTGTATAATATTTCACTGCTGTGTTCATTTGTCAAACATACAGACCAGCCCTATAGCCTGGAAGTCGGTTCTGGGACCTTGATTGGGTTCAGACATGACCCAAAATTTCATAGCTGCTTTCACAGAACTTATCTTCTAAGGGCCGGGCACTCCAGGCAGCAGCCCCACATTGATCTCCAAGTACCACATTGCAATAAATTTGAGTAGTAATAAACAATTAAATCAGAAATGTTTCCTTTAAAGCAAGAAATGAAGCAGTGCCTGCAATGCAAATGAGCTCCCTGACTGAGAGGGTAAGATGCCCCTGAGCACCTTGTCTACCCGTCCTTTAAACCCCTCCAGGGATGGTGACTCAACTACCTCCCTGGGCAGCCTCTACCAGTGCCTAATGAACCTTTCCGTGAAAAATTTCCTTCTGATATCCAATCTGACCCTCCCCTGGTGGAGCTTGAGGCCATTCCCTCTCGTCCTGTCCCCTGTCCCTTGGGAGAAGAGCCCAGTTCCCTCCTCTCCACAACCTCCTTTCAGGTAGTTGGAGAGAGCAATAAGGTCTCCCCTCAGCCTCCTCCAAGCTAAACACCCCCAGTTCCCTCAGCCGCTTCTCGTACGACGTGTTCTCCAGCCTCTTCACCAGCTTCATTGCTCTTACTGGTTGGACTAGATGATCCAAGGGGTCTTTTCCAACCTGGGGAGTATGATTCTATGCTTTAAAAAGCAAAGGCTCCCATTCAGAGGGCTGTGCTAGCAAATCTTCACCACCTTCCTCACAAACACATGCAGATCTTGACACGAGCCCCAGAGGAGACGCTCAGGGTCCTTTGCTGACTCCAGAGAACTGTCTTGCAACATCAGAATGCAGCAGGGAGGACATCTGTTTACCATCGCTGTTTTGAAGAAGGCTGAATTTCAACTTTTGATAAGATGTTATTTTCAGAACCGTGCAGTTCTTGCACACAAATGCGTGCACATGTTAGCTACAGGAAAGGAAAATCTAAAAGGCCTTCAGATTGTGACAATTGCTTTCTAGCTCTAAAGAGCTCTTTTCAGCTGGAATTGTGATTTTCCTTAACATATGTGAAAATACCACAATACTCTACATATATAACCTTACTGTGATATAACTGGTATCTACAAAAGCAGCAGAAAGACACAAGACACCGATCCAAACTCTCTAAACCCAGACCTACAGCTCCCGCTGGGGAACGGGAAGATGCAGAGGATCTCACTGCAGTCCTAGTGGGACCAACCCAAGAGTTTCCCCATCCCACCAGAGATCTGATTTTAAAAACAAAACAAATTGGTTCCAAATAAGAAAGAAGGAAAACAGGGGTGTGAAGTAACAGTAATCGGTGCAACTTGAAGGACTCACCCATCAGGAGTCATTGGAGTGATTGTAGCGGCTACAAGACCCTGTAGCTTCTTTCTGGGTGTCATTGAGCTGCTTGGAAAAGAAAGAGATAAAAATAATTACCATCTTTAGCTCAGCGTAGTCCAACCTCTGTTAAAAGCAAACCTGGAGAGGAAAGGTTTGGATAAAGTGGACTTTGCAAGGCTGTTACCTTTGGTTGAAGAGAACTGCCTTTTTGTTGCTTGGAAGAGTGGCTTAGCGCAGGACAGGTCTGGGAGCACCAGCTGCAGGTTTTAGAGACACTTTAAGCTTTACCTCCCTTTTCTCCAGGCAGGCTGTGGTCTAGCACCCACCTGGTAACACTGGCAGCCCAGGAGGGAGACTGGGTTTGCAGAGACCCAGGCTGAAAGCCCCTTCCCAAAGGACGGCAGCCTCCCACTGAGCCCCCAGCCCACCCGTTGAGGCCCCCACTTCCCTCACCCCGGCTGTGGCTGCTCCCAGCTCCACTCCCCAGGCTCCCCGCACGGTGTCTAAACGCTAGGATATGAAAAATCGCTGAGCAGGCAGGAGGCGGGCAGCAGCCAGGCCGATCAGCTGACAGCTCTCTGCTGACAGCATCGCTGCATCGCCCTCTGCTCTCCTCCCAGCTTCCTCTGACGTCCCTGCAAAACAGTTCCCCATAATTGGCACTCTACAAGCCACATGTAAAATCTACGGCTTGTTTGGATTGAGAATCACCACTTGCAGACTTTAGGAAGGATTACAATACCTGCTGGGCTGGCTGGACGGCTGGGGAGACGCCGGACTCTACCCCAGGCTTTGCTGGAGGATGGGAACGCCGTAGCCAAGACGGAGAGCAGCACAGTAGAACATCCACGTTGGAGATTTGGGAACGTCTCATTAACAGCTCTATGGATTTCAGCTCTGTGGATTTCAGTCACTGTTGGAAAAAAAAGGGGAGAATTATCTTTTTGCTGATGGTTGAAAATAATGAGGAAAGGGTGTTTGCAGCAGAAGCTCAGACAAGATCAGCTCCCCTCTGGTTGTCTACCCATGCGCCCCAAAGCTGCACGAGACACAGAAGTTCATCCTTCCGCTGCGATGAACAGCACCACAGCTCCTGAAGCTAAAGAGATGCATCCTCTGCACGTTGTAATAGCAATACAATATGTGGAATATACCCAAGTGGAATATTTTGATTTAAGCTAAAGTACAGTTAAAGTTCATCTAAGCAGTTGTGGGTATGGAAAGTCTGACAGAATGTCCCTCTGAGAGCAGGTTTTCTTTAAACAATGTTTTGCAGACACTGCTCTTTCTTTGAAAATGATAACGTCTTGTGTGAAGTATGATCTGTGCTGAACAGAGGGGTCTGCTGCTGTAATCGCCTCTGTTTGGAGGTTTTGTCTTATCTGAAAAGGCAAGGTCAGACAGAGCTGGAGCCAGCTCCAAATTAGCAAGAGTTTTGCCTGTTAGGAAGTTTCATAACACTAAAATTAGACCTTGGAAAATAATAGAATATGCCTAAGATTTCTGGGAAAATGTATCCACGTGCATGTAAGTGGCAAATCTATTCTGTCCCAGCTCTTGTTTCACTGCATGTGATTGATGGAGATCCCAGGCCTGATAAAGGATGCTTGCTTTCTAAAACTCGAAAACGAGACTTGGAGAGTTTTATTTGCAATTCAGTGCCACTGATTTTGAAAGGCTCGTGGTGATAACTGAGGCAGCAAACCCACACTGCCTTGTCATAAAGGAAACGAGCACCAGAGGGCATGTCAAAAGCTAGCAAAGGCCTGAGAATGGTGATAAAGAGCCTCTCTTACTAAAAGATTGTTTTCCCTAGCCAAATTTGTCAACTTTTGTGTTTTCTCTGTTCACAGAAAACAGAGATGCAACTGGAGATGAAACCTTGAACTACAGCTCAGTAATTCCAGGGTAAACATCAACGTATTATCATTATCATAAAATCCTGTACACCCAAAAAACTCATCATCGTTCCAACTCATCTTACAACTCTGCTTTTCTTTTAAGGGACAAACGTGCATCTTTCCTCCTCAGTGTCTCTAATCTGTACTCAGCATCACATTTAAAAGCGGTGGCATCGAAGAAATGAACCAGCCATTAATCTCTGTGCTTTAGTCCCACTTCGGTAAAGCAGAGGTGGTATTTAGCTCTTCTGTTCCTTGCCACAGTTAGCTACCTGCAAGTTCTGTAGATAGTCCTTATTTCTGATGGATGCCTGCTGTGGTGGGGACCTCCTATTACACAGTGCCTCTAATTCGCAGCTCTTCTACTAATTATCACTACTTGGATAAAAGAAACCTCAACCAATAACATATAAAGGTATAATGTGTGAAAAGTAAGACCACACCATGCACCAAAAATCACAGGATGCACAGAAATTAGAGGTGAAGGGGAGACTTGGGCCCAACTCACACTGTGGAGGATGCAGGACAGCACAAGGACTTAGAATCATAGAATCACCAGGTTGGAAGAGACCCACTGGATCATCGAGTCCAACCATTCCTATCAAACACTAAACCATGTCCCTCAGCGCCTCGTCCACCCATCCCTTAAACACCTCCATGGAAGGTGACTCAACCACCTCCCTGGGCAGCCTCTGCCAGTGCCCAAGGACCCTTTCCATGAAAATTTTTTCCTAATGTCCAGCCTAAACCTCCCCTGGCGGAGCTTGAGGCCATTCCCTCTCGTCCTGTCCCCTGTCACTTGGGAGAAGAGCCCAGCTCCCTCCTCTCTACAACCTCCTGTCGGGTAGTTGGAGAGAGCAATGAGGTCTCCCCTCAGCCTCCTCTTCTCCAGGCTAAACACCCCCAGCTCTCTCAGCCGCTCCTCATAAGGCCTGTTCTCCAGCCCCTTCAACAGCTTCATTGCTCTTCTCTGGACTCGCTCCAGAGCCTCAACATCCTTCTTGTGGTGAGGGGCCAGAACTGACCCCAGGATTCGAGGAGCGGTCTCACCAGTGCCGACTACAGAGGGAGAAGAACCTCCCTGGACCTGCTGGCCACGCCATTTCTGATCCAAGCCAAGATGCCATTGGCCTTCTTGGCCACCTGGGCCCCTGCTGGCTCCTGTTCAGTCGCTGCCAACCAACACCCCCAGGTCCTTCTCCCCCGGGCAGCTTTCCAGCCAGACTTCTCCTAGTCTGGAGCTGCTCAGGGTTGTTGTGCCCCAAGTGCAGGACCCGGCCCTTGGCCTTGTTAAATGTCATACCATTGGACTCAATCAGGAGAGGCTTTGGTTCCACATTTCCTCATTTGCCACACTTGCAGCAGCCTGGGTTTCGTTCTTGTGTGGTGCTGGCAGCACTCCCGACACCAGTGCAATGCCGCGGCTCTGGGACACGCAGCGCGGGGAGCTGAGAGCATCCACGCTGTGTGAGAAAGGGAAATGGACGTCAGGCTACGACAAGTGAGTTGAAAACAATGGCTTGTGGGGAGCTAAAACCACTCCTTGCGTGCAGCCCATGTGGCTCCTGTTTCCTTCTCTGACATGTGGTTTTACCAGATGTGAACCACATGCAGCAGCGCAGAGTCCGGGACCTGCGGCAGAGATCCAGCTGTGCACAGCACCGTCCTCCTCTGTCCCACCAGAACCTCACCTGCTCTGGAAACCAAATCATCTCCAGGCAAATCTGACCACCAGCACCTCCAGACAAGGTAGAGCCCTGCACACATTTCTGGCTGACATTTAACAACCTCAGAAGAAAAAAGGTTATGAAAGGCCATATAGAGTGCGTGTGGATTGACCACCAAAAAGCTTCACTTGGTCTTTGTTGAACACACTCCAACACCTGCAGCCCACAGCTCTCCTCTGGGCTTGGTTTGCTTGCTGGGGGAAATCATTTGGGTTTTCTACACCCATCCACAGAACAGGTGCAATAAAGCATTCTGCCTTCTCTGTGTGCTTTCAGATATTCCATTAGAGTGTGTTTTGTGAGCATCCAGAGCCCGCAGCAAGGAGAACAATCCCTTGTTGTTGTGGGCGCTGGCAGCACATTTTTCATGTAGTCACATAATAATTCTGAGGAGTTTGGGGTTGCAGTATTCCTCCTCCACTCCAAAATATGCTCACTGTGGGCTGTTCACATGCAGAGATGCCGTTCTCTGGGGTTTGCCTTCATCAACAGGTTCTCGCAAAGCACATGTATTTTTCTTTTCTTTGAGGGTCATCTCATTCTTCAGAAATCCCCTTTTCTCTATGCTCTTCCATTCCTGTGGGTAGTTTCTCTTCTTCCAAGCTGAACAATCCTAATTCCCTCAGCCTCTCCTTGTAATACAGATTCTCCAGTCCCACAATCACCTTTGATGGACTCGCTCTAAGAAGTCCATATCTTTCCTTTACTGAGGAACCTAGTACTCCAGATGCATCTCGCCAGCGCTGAGACGAGGGGAAGAATGACCTGCTGACAAGGATGCTGCAGGGTCACGTCGCTGGCTCTTGTTCTGCTTCTTCTGAGGGTGCTCTCTGCTCCATCACTCAGGTCATTAATGGAGAGGTTCAGCAGTACTGGCCCCAGAAGCACAGAGTATTTTGGGAGGTTCCAAAACAGTTCAGTGCTCGATAGTGCAATTTAGAGAAAGTTCAGAAGATTTTATCAATATTTTAAGAGTTTTAGAGTTATGTGTGCTGCTGAAGGCATATGAAATAAGTTTTACAGTACCTTGAAGTAGTTTAGAGCTGCTTAGAAGAATGTTGCAGTTACAGATTGGTCTCCAAGGGGCTTAGAGCTGCTTAGAGCTCTTCAGAGGAATCTTAGAGCCCTGTAGAGCAGTTTAGAGTCGTACAACAGAGACTTAGAGGCATTTTACATGTATTTAGAGGCACATTTGTGCTGCTAATAGCAACGCAGATGGGAGTTTAGATCAGATCAGAGGTGCTCTGAGGTTTTTGGAAGAGGTTTAGAAGAGGTAGAGGAGTTCACAGTTGTTAGGGTGCTATACAGGAGTTTCGGCACACTTTACAGGACTTCAGAGCCGCTTAGAACTGTTTACAGGGGCTTTAGAAGAGTTAGCTTGAGTGTGGTTTTTAGAGGATTTCAGAGAAGTTCTAGTTGTTTCTCTAAACAGGAGTTTCAGAATTGCAGTAAGAAGTTCTGGAGCGGTCGCAAGGAGATTGGGAGGGGTCTGAGACACATTCCAAAGCCTTTTACTGCTGCTTAAATCAGTGTGGAGGAATTTAAGATAGTGTTATTCAGAGGAACTTCAGAGTTGTAGAGTGGAGGTTTTGGAGGAATTTATAGCTTTTCACCGTACTTATAGCTGATTAGAAGAGTTTTAGAGGTGTCTAGAGGCATTTTAGAGCTGTGTAGCGCATTTTAGAGGTATTCTGGAGCTTCTTAAGTAAGTCCATACTGGTTTAGGGGCACCCTAGAGTGTTTTAGAACCAGTTAAATGATTTTAAAAGGTGTAATTGAGGAGGTGTAATTACAGCTCTTTAAGAGCTCATCAGAGGCATTTTGTACCTGTCTGGTGATATTTCAGAGGAGTTCAGAGCACCTCAGTGCATATTCAAGGAGTTTTAGTGCCCTTAAAAGAGTTTAAGAGGCCCAAAGGAAATTTGGGGATCTCAAGATCAATGAAGAGGAGTTCTAGGTAAGATCAGACAAATGTGAAAGCTGCTTAGAGGCTGCTTAGCTCAATTTAGAGGACCCTAGCCCACTTCAAAGGGATACTATAGCTTCTCAGAACTGCTTTGTGTGCTTTTAGTGGTTTTGGAGGAATTTGGAGTTATTTTTCAGATGTTTAGAGCTGGTTACAGGAAATTCAAAGGCATTTTAAAGGTGGTGGTAAATTGTTAGAGATATTTAGAGCCATTTAGTGGCTGTTGAGAGCTGATTAGAAGAGTTTTTGAGTGGTTTAGAGACCACTTCGAGTTGTAAATCACAACTGTTTTGAGGCAATTGCCTCTTGCAGCAATACAGAGCTTTAGATCACATTAAAGGACTTTAAGAGCAATTTAAGAGGTATACAATGGTTTAGAGCTGCCTCGAGGTGGAGGAGTAAAATCTTAGAGTAGTTTAGAGACATTTTGAGACATTTTAGAGGTGCCCCGGCCCATTGCTCCCTGGTTCAGGGCTGCGACATTTTTGTAAGTGAAAACAACAAAAATCAGTTACTGTTTTTCAAAAAAATCTTTCTGAAAAGAAAGATTAATTTAGGATTAGTTCTCCAAACCTAGAATGATTCCAAACCGTGACCTTCAGCAGAGAAATCTCATAAGATGCCAAGTCAAGAGTGCTCTGAGTGGTGTTGGATGTTCCACGCAATCTCTGATGAAGTGAGTGGGGAGTCACTCATGTAGAGAGATCTTAGGTAATGCTGTCATTGAGTCAGATGTTCAAGGTAGAAGGGAGATGCGAGAGTTTCACGTGTCATTTGTAACAAATTAGCTGAAATCAGGCAAAAAGCAGACAGACAAAACCTACATATGAATTTCCAGAAAGCAAATGACTTCTCCAATCCAATGGTAACAAACTGGTGTGCTCTAACATAAAGATTAGAGCATAAGGTCTCTTCTTACAGTTATGGCAGTGATTTCATTTCCACAAAGTGCAAAGAATAACATAGAATCTCCTTAGAACAGTACTACAGTACATTCAACTGCTTCTTTACAAGAAGGTATGTTTATGCTTCTTAATTTTCTTTGCTGGAAGTGAGAATAAGATACAAAATGGAACCTGCTAGCAGGCTTTCTCTTTCTTTAGAACAAGAGGGTAAGAGGCTTCTTTTGGGAGATGAATTTAGGCTACAGACTTGTCAATGATAAGAACACAACTCCAAGTTATCATTAACCATACCGTAACAAAACAATTTTGCAGGTTTCTCCAGTCCTAACACAATTAGGTCAGTGGAAACACTCACCTTTTTCTGCAAAGTGGTCTGCACTTGCCTGTGGGGATAAAGTCAACTTACAACACACTCGCATCAATCTGACAGCAGCTCTTGTCACGTTGCCACAGAGCAGATGTAACCATTTTTGCTTCGCACCACATTGCTTAAGTATTGTGTCTGGGCTTGTTAGAGGCAAGAGTAGATAAAGTCTACAGAGAGAAAAATGGAAATCACGAGGGATCGTATCACAGGCTTGTCCTTATGCTTCTCCAATAGAAGCTGCGAAACTGAAATGCTATTAATTAAGTACAAGTTCATTATGGTGTCCTGCCCAGAAGAACCTGCTGAAAATAGTAAAACTGAGCTACAAACCACATCTTTTTATGTGCCTTAGCCCTCAGCTCTACTCCTTGAGTTTAAGGCAACGGTACAGAAAAAAACACTGCTTTGTCATCTATTCTAGAAAACACCAGCCAAGGCCCAGACACACATACTTCCAAAACATTAAACAGAGGCGTCACAAGCTACACCTTTGAGGCTTAATTAGTGCATTTAAGGCTCCTCTGTGGGCAGCGACTCTTTGCATTAGAGTGCACAAGGAGAACTTGGTATTTAGATAAGCAGTATGAGACTTTACTACTGCCTTGTTTTGCTTTTCCTTGTGCAGTACAACCAGGCAAACCAGCAGTATACATACCCTCTCAAGCTTCCCTGGAATACGTTCTGCAAACCACTGGGACCTCAAAGGTGCTAGAACAGTTCTTCTACGCTATTTTTCTCGTGTAAAGGGCAAGGGATGCAGAGTTAGTGTACACAGATGTTCCCCTATCTGGATACATCAGTGAGACTCTGGGTCAGCTTCCATCATTCCTTTCCCATCTGCTTAATTATATACAGTTTGTGTATGTGTAGAGTTATGGACAAAAGGCGTGTCCTCACGCCTGCTCTACTGTCTCATCCAACTGTTGACATGTTCTCGGAACTTATGTGTGAAAAACAAGGGCGTTGGAAAACAGCCTCTCAGGAAAACACTGAGGATTGTTCTCCCATCTCAGGCTACTCCACCAGGAACAGTTAGCTCTTTGTAGGAGACAGAAATATCAGCTGGACACATACAAACTGATTGGGGATTTGTTCTGGGCCCCTCTGCTTCAGAAACAAAAGGAGAATCCACAGTGGGCTTGCAGTTATCTATAGATTAATCGCCCCTCTTTCAAGGCAACGCTTTTCCATGCACGTGTTTGTGGTGTATTTGTAAAGATTGGCCATCCTGTTGTGGCTGGGTATAGTTTTTCACTTCTCTACTCCGGGGAAAATAATTACTAGTACACACTTGAGATAAGTGTTAGGGTGATGGATACTAACAGCTAACCATACGCCTTTGCATGCCTGCAGCTCCTGAGCAAGGCCCATGACGTAGCAGCTTCTCTTTCTCCAAAACACCCTGCTGATTTTCCTGTCTGAGCGAAGCAGAAGATGGGTAAAACTGAAAGACTACTCCCCAAATTAAAAGTACGAAGCGTGCAAAGAACTGGTTCTGTATTTCAGGCCTCAGCATGTTCCAAGAGGCTCTGTGAGTAAACCACGTTAAGAGTGGCTTTAAAAAGCTTTCTGGCTTTAGAGCTAAGTTAGCAGTTTGGCACGGGTTTGGGTTTTTCATTCCCTGTTTCCGAATAGGAGGGGATTACACAGCATGTTAAAAGTCATTCTCAGCTATTGATTTCAAATGTCCCAGAGAGCTCAGCTGAATTTGGCTGCAAGGAATTTGCACAAACCACGACAAAGATAGGAGTGGTTCTCCAAATCAAACTGGAGTTTACTCGGCCCTATTGTGCTGGTACCCAAATACGCCTGGAGCTGCAGCTGCTTACACGAAGAGCCCAGCTACGCTTTGTGTACTACAGGCAGGAGAGAATTTCACAATAGCTTTGTATAACCTCTTTGTACAGCTATCCAAGGGCTAGAGGGGATGATTAATCTCAAATACCACCCAAAACAGACACAGCCATTAGAGAACACTGTCTGCCTTTCACAACATGCCAAAAGCATCTCGTAAGGATGGTCTTAGCTTAGTTTGCAGCCAGGATTTTTACCTACTGTCATACCCCAAGGGTAAAGGAAAAGCTGCCATTCTGTGCTATCACTCTAGTGTGATCCAAGCCTGGGGGGAACCTTATTTATGTGAAACTCTTTTCTTCCGAGAGCTCAAAACCTGCCGCTGACCCTGACATAAATAGGCACAAAGCCATGAAAACCGGGGGAAGTTACACAAGCATGCAAAACTGTTTAGAGAGCCTGATCACACACTGGACCCAGCGTTGCCTCGTGGGCAGGAGGTGGAGCTTTCAGTATTTGCGTGGGAGCTCGCCAATGGGACCCCGAGCAGTACCAGGTTACAACCCTCCGGTTTTCATAACAGCATCTCCCTCCAGTGGGGCTGAGCATGGGTGGAGCTTGAGGAATCTAACATAAATGCTGACATGCAGCAACTTGTGAGTATTTGCATCCTCAGAAGGATAGACTGCTATAGCTAGGAGGGTAAGGACAGCTTAAAATGTAAGTATGTCTACTTTCTCTATTTTCTTAACATAATTAGTGGCTTGTGGAATGGCACATTCTGGCTACACTTACTTGCAGCACCAGTGTAACCTGTGAAGACACCTGCTATGCTTTCTGTGCCTTTGACCAACATGTCAACAGCTACAGAAAAAGCCTAGACACACTATAGTAACATTAATAAGAACAGATGGAAACGTCAAAACTCAGCTGTCCTATAGTTGTAAAAATGAATTAAACTGTAAATACTTGGAGGATTTCTCTCAGTCTGTCACCACCTGCCAAAAGCATTGGTAATTCAAAAATGTTTCAGAGTACTGGCCTCCAAATTATAAAGGACAGAGCTAGAGCTGTAAGAGATCTAACCAGTAGCTGAAGTGTGTCATGGAGGGCAAGTACAGAGACAAGCCAGCTCATACAGCAGCACGTGTGGAAACGGAGGAACATGTGCTCCTCTGCTTTCTAACACACCCCGGGAGCATACAAAGGGAGCAATGTGTTCTCTATGAAGTTGCAGCAAGGAGAAACAGAAAGCGAAGTGACAGCAACGCAGCACCATCCTCGCCTTTGAAACCGCAATGGTTAAATCACTGCAGGAATTTGCAGTATAATTACTCACATTTGCTTCTAACAAAATGATGGAATTCCTGCTTTACTGTTACGCCTTGATCATTTGTAAATGCCGCTGCCAGAAAGTGCACTGGAGTACAACAGGGACCAGTCACCCCAGTAAAGGCTGCTGGAGGCGATACCCCTTCAGGCTGGGACAGGGAGGGGGACAAGGCTTCCTCTTACCCACGTGTACCCATCTCCTCCTGCATGGTTCTGATCTTCCCTTGCTCTAGGGTGATAACTGAACGAGCTGCTACAAAAAGCTCAAGACACGAGTGCTCTGTGCACTACTTATTTTAGGGATTCTAAGCGAAAACAGTCCAGCAGGTTATTTCAAGTGTTGTTTTTCTGATAAAAGCTTTTCAACCTGATAGGTTACAAAGAGAAAACCCCTTGTAGGCACCTTGGAACCAAAGTACAGAGTAGTATTTAGTATTCAGCAGAGACCTACATGTCATGAGAAAATGGCAACAGCTAAGGCAGCAGTCGGGTGGCTCAGGGCAGTTCTGGATTGTATAAAACCATCATTTGCAAATGTGTTAAAGATGACATATCTTAAAGACTTCACCACTGGAGGTGGGAGCTGCGCCAAATTGCATCAGTGCACCTTTAATACTAAAAGCCCATTAAAAAACTAGAGCCAGGAGTGACAAGAGCAGGGGCTTCTTTATAAACAGTTGAGGGTGTGGAAAAGTGAAAAATATTCCAACTTTGCTCTGTTACCCAAGAAACATGCAATTCACACTCTGAGAAGACAATACACCACAATCTAAGAAATCAAGATAACTGCCTAGCTAGCTACATATTGTCTTTGCAATGTGAAAAGCAAAGGACGTCGTAATGCAATAGAAAGCTGTTCTTAGGATGTATGTTACACACTGCGATCTGCCTGTGGGGCTGAAGGCCTTAAGAGAGACCCAATAAAGTTATGGGCACAGCCAATACCAGAGTTCCCATCATCACCGGTACCTTTTCATCCAGGAGCAAAGTGGCTGAACTTCTCAAGCCCCTTTTACTTACAGATTTCCACAAACCTGCCACTTAGAGAACCGCAGCCTTGTGTCTGGCAGCCAGGAAATGCCTTCCCTTCATGGAGCAGTGAAGGCAGCATGTCCTGGAAGATGAACATTTCTTGAAGACAGCTTCTTGATCAGGGTCGTCTGTTGGTTCCTGCAGGTCTAAAAGGATTCCAGCCCTTGTTGAGTCACTGGGTATAAGCACTGAAACCCAGGCCTTACACCATTTCAGGAACACCTGCTTTTTAGAAAGCACGTGTTTTGCACAAATTTTTCCCATCACTTTTCAGTGCAGCAAATGAGACTAAAAGGTCAGGAGGCCAGAGGCTGATGAAAAGCTCTTTGACATTAGGCAGAAAAGCCCTAGTGCTTTCCTTCTGCCCAACTCTACTGCATAAAATGGAAAGAGGCCAATGGAATTGTCTCTGCCTTTCAGCTCTAGCAAGATGATCAAGACCTTCAAGCAAACCTTTCTGTCCCTGGATCTCCAGTCCCCTCGGTGGAGCACAGCAGAGATCATGGTAACCGCTAAGGGCCCAGGGAACAGAGCCCTCTGTAGTCAGGGTGCTGCAGAGCCAAGGCACACTTGGGATTATCTGAGGACTGTGGAGGAGCTGGGAAGTAGTACCACTGACAGGAAATTACAGAGAGAGGAACACCTATTTATAACGTCTAGGGAGCTCTGCCTAAGGCAGAGCAGAATGGTTTCACAAGGGAGGCATCAAGCTGTTTGATACCAGGGTAATGCCTAGAGGTCTGCAGCTAAGAGGGTGCCCAACACTGCCCATTGCAACACCCGTGTCACACTGATTTGGTATGAGAAGCTATTAATCTGTCACCTGCACTACTCATCTCATGGCTACTATGATTCTTACTACCTTTCAGGCAAAAGAGTATGAGCTGCGTCAGTACGAGACCGCCAAGTGGGTCAGCACAGTCATTAGGGGAGAGACCCAGAAGGAGGCGCTGCGCCAAGGCTTCTGGAAACTCTTCCACTACATCCAAGGGAAGAATGAAAAAGGTACAGTGTGCTGGTTGTGAAACAGGAGATGTGCAAGTGGAAGGCAAACCCAAATAGTACAAGACAGATGAGACACAGGAGATTCACTTTCCCCACGTTACCAATACCCTTCTGACTCTAGTGTAGAACATTACAACCCAAGGCTGCTTTCATTTCTGCCCTTAGGATAAACCTGCATGACATTTTACAGCTGCATTCAGGCAGTGTCTCTTCTTGCAGCTTAGAAGCCTTTTTCTCTCCTCTAGAGATGAAAATTGATATGACTGTGCCAGTGACATGCCTGATAAAATCTGGCTGCACAGACTTCAAGATCTCCTTCTTTGTGCCACACGAACACCAAGACTCCCCTCCACAGCCCACAGACTCCGACGTGTTCATTGAAGAGCGGAAGGCAGCAGCCATCTTCGTCCGGTAAGCAGCACCAGCACCTGGTGCTGAATCTAACATTCATTCATCAGCAGTCTCAAATAGTGTAGTGAGTGGGTTTTTAGAAACGCAGCCCAAAGAATCCTCCTCTTTGGCACATCTTGTGCTACAGAACACCTAAACCACTCTTCTAGCCTCCTTCATTCATAGTCATGAACTCCCATAAAACCTGTATGATGGTTCTTTATTATAGGAAAAGCATCCAAAGCTACACATGCCCTCTCTGCCAACTAATGCTCTCAAAATTGCAAATTCAGCTAGTTCTGCAGTTTACCCAGCACCTACAAACTGCATCACTAGTGCTTAAACGCTGCATGCTTTGCAATTCTGGTTTCTTTCTGTGAAAGTAAAAAGCAGGGGCTTGAATTCTAACAAAAAGCAACCCCTTTCCCTTTTCACCAGGTCCTTTGGTGGATTTGCCTCCCCAGAGAAATATGCTGAGGAAGCAGAAGCCTTGGCCAGAATCTTAAGAAACAGAGGCCAACCATTCCATGAAGACTTCTTCTACACTGCAGGTTACAACAGTCCCTTCAAGCTCTTCAACAGGCACAATGAAGTGTGGTATTTCAAAAAGTAATATGGGGAGGGGGGTATTAAGAGACTACTAATCAGCTCTGAATGAAAGCAGACCTTATTAACAGCTTTTGCTTGTGTGCAGAAGGGATTTAATTTGCACATGGACACAGTATCTTGTCTAATTCATTTTCTCTGGGATTAAATACTATTTCAAACCTTGTCACTGGTCAGGTCAATGGCAGTGGGCCCCCTAGTAATATCTGACACTTGCAGGACTAGCATTTAAACTAGTTTAGTCCCTGCTTCAAATCAAGTATTTGAAGCTTTTCTGAAGTAGCCTAGAACTCTTCCAAGTCAGAAAGCAGTTCACAATAACGGGTAGAGTTAACACATTTTTATTGGTTCCAATCAGTACCAGGCAAACATTACCAGTGCGGAAACAAAAACCTTGGCTTTTTTAGTGCTGTTCTTGCAAGTGTAACCAGTATTCTGCAATCTTCCACCTATTAAGACAGACATAAGAACCACTATGAAGCACCAAAAGAGCACAAGAAGTTTGCTGGGAACAAGTCAGACCTTAGATTTTCATCTCTGCTCAGAGAGAGAGTTCAAGCTGAGGTTATCATCATTTGTTCCAGCAGATAAATTTTGTTACTCATTACGCTCACCTTCTCAGTTCTTCATATAGTAGTTTTAAAGTTGCCTCCTCACCTAAAGCAAGAAAACACAATTAACAAGTGCAGTAGAACAGCTGCTAAAAGCTCCACAGCAGCTTTGTAACCTCAGAGAAAGTGGAACAGAAAGTTTAAAATCACAGTACTCATTTGGCAGAATCAAATTTCATCAGTGGCTACAAATATTCCCAGAGGTTTGTAACAGAATTCATCTGCTGTGTGGTCTTACCTAGTGAGGCTGCAGACAGCACAGTCCTTTCCTGAGAAAGAGAAAGCTGTTTCAGAATACCAGCCACCACTTTATGCAAGTTTAGTTATGAAATTCTATTCACCAAGTTAACATTTCAGCTGGCAACAGACACAAGCTTTAACTTGCAATACCCACATAGGATAGACAGAGCTTACAAACATAAGCTATTTGGGAAGTACAAAATTACTAAAGCAGGAACAATCTCGGACAAGTATACAGTTACTAATTGCTTTGTGATACTCTCAACAGAAAGTTATATTCACTGCATTTTGCTACCTAAAACACAAGTCCCATAGAAATAATCTTGAAAACATATCCTTAAAAGTGAGAACCAGTCTGCTAGAGAAAAGTTTTTAAAGCAACCATCTAAAACTTGACTCTAAATTCATGTGCAGCCAGCATAACAAAGACCAGAAAATTGTTAAGTAGTGAGAACCATAGCATACAGGGTTGGGATTTGGATTTGTTCAGCTTTTGATTTGAGTGTTAAGGACCAGCTGACACAACAGTCAGATGCATGAGAATCTAGTTATAACAGTTATGCCTGCTGCTGTGCACTCTGCTGTACCACAGCAGCAGCACTGGACTGGCTAAGTGGTCTCCACCAATTCAGCTGTTACTATTGCCACTGTGCAAAGACATCCAGCAATAAACCCCAATTTTAAGAGTCACTGAGGTCGCATCTTCTGTTCACACAAACAACTCTACATAGAACTCTACAGTTCAGGCATTGTCAGGCTACCTGCTCAGAGAGCCCTTCCTTTTAAAATCAAATTCAGAACTACACAGAAGTGCATCCTTGCTTCAAGCACATCATGTTTATTCCCACTGTAGCAGAGACTGGGAGAATCAATACTTTAAAGGAACACAAATCGGATCTGCTCTGGGACTAATTTTAGGCACCACTACCCAGGCACTTAGCTTAAAGACAATATTCCAGTAATTTTGAAACCCCATGTTCTCTACACTTACCTCAGATGTAAGTTAGTCTTATTTCACACAAACTCCCCATGAGCTTCACCCTGCAACAAGAGAAGTTTTATTAACACTCTCCTTGGCAGCGTTGCAAGTTAGCTTGAATGCATGTACTGTTTCAGTGCAAGAGTCCTCCTCAGCCTCTTTCAGAGAGATTCCCATTGCTCAGAATTAATCATCACCAACAGTACACCCTTAGAGAAGCTTCGTGTTATTTTTGTTTCTCTGGATAAGAATGACCTCAGCTTTTCGACCTTGCCTCCAATCACATCTTCATTCACATCACATACAAACTCTTATCTAGCCATCAGGACAAGTAATTTACCACACTCCTTAGAACTATTTAAGGTCAGTGCTACTCCCCACAAAAGTCCACTAAATTTAGCCTGCAAAAGTTAAATAGCAAGTAATTGCACTGATTTTGGTTAGCACAAGCTCTGCACTGCGAGGATACCACACATTCTCTCTCACCAACTACAGATTTGGGGAATTCACAGCAATGATGTTTCAACCAGTATATACTATGCCTTTTCATTTACAGAAAGTAGTTAACATTCTTTAGTAAAGTAGTCTTACAGAAACTGCAGAACAAGCAGCTTTCCAAGTAAGAAGCACTCATTAAAGTATGCAGCAGTTCTCTCATTTTCAAATCTAGGAGACAGACTTAAATAAAATGTCAGTGCAGTGCTGGTGCTACTCTAGAGCCTCATATTAAGAATTCCAGAAACTCCTTTGTCCATTACTGTTACAATCACTGTAGGTTAACAGTTGTCTTTGGTCACAAAGCAGAAGATTCATCCCTAGAGCCCTGGGCAAGTGAACCCTGCATTTGCTGGCAACTTACCTTAGCCCGTGCCACTACCGAATGCGCCACTTCACAGCTCCACCGTACCAGCCCTGGAACAGAGCAAAGCATCAGGACAGCACACCAGCAAGGAGATGAGGATGAAACCTAGACCAGTGCCTGAAGTCAGATAGAGCTAATTGCAGACCTCCATGGCTGAAGTCAAGGCAGTTACGTCTCATCACACAGGCAGCTCACACTGTCAGTCACTGAGAGCTATCGCTTTAGGCTTAGGCTGCTGTGGGGAACAGGGAACAAACGGTGCTATCCAAGCAATTTCATGAGCTCACAGGCAGTGTTAAGCACAAACCAGCCTGTCAAGGCCAGGCCTTACCCAGCAGTTCACCCTTTGTGCATCTTTACCTTTTCGACAAGATGCAAGCAGCCACCAACACGGGGCCTTTGAACCTCCCTCCCAGCTCACATGCAGTTAACACTCCACTTCTAGGCGTATTTTTTTAGGCTAATACTTGCTAAGTTAAAACAAGTACTTACATCACAATGAGTAACGCCCTGGAAGCCTGCAAAGGAAAACTTCCATTAGATAGGGTTCAGCAGAAAGTTTTAGCATAAGAACATCAAAATACTGTATCAGCGTTTAGTCAAGTTTTATCCTCATTGGGATCAGAGACCTGATTCAACATCATCTACAGTAGATTGCAACACTGCCGTCTCCTTGAACAAGGGGGGGCCTAAAGTCATCTCCCAGCACTCTTTAATAACCTTCAGAGGAATTCCTCAACTCCATGCACTGAAACTGCAGAGAGCAAAGCTCTGAACTGCAGAGCTCGACAACTTTTTGTGTGAACATTCAAGTTGGTCTTAACCAGGAGAAGCATTTCAGCTCCTAAATACGTAGCACTACCACTTCCCCTTTTAGTCCCCATTATCCTAGAAATCAACACTGCAAAACAATTACTTAATGCTTTCATTGTGAAGCACAGGGGACCCGAAGACAGGCCCTGGGCACCAGCATCTTTGCTCCAGATTCTCCACAGACAAAATGCATTTGCAGATCCTCTTATCTCCAAAAGCAAAATCCCAAGCTCAAATGCGGCACACATCCAAAACGGGTTTTAAATTACCTTCAGTTAGGAAGGTCATGTCTTCAACACCAGTAACAAGTGAAAGCTGCTCACACTGGAGGGATGGGTGTCCTGCCTAGGACAGCCTGCGAAGCAACAGAACACCTATAGAAACCAGAGCACTAGCAACAGATCCTGTTACTGAAATAGCAAATTCATTCTGCTCTACTTGTGCTTAAATTTTACCAGCACAATCTACCTTCTGCCCTCCTATTCATCCCTCAGAATTTTTAATATTGAGCCCATTTACTGATCTCCCGAGACAAATTTTCAAAACACATTTGTGTTGCACCCCCAGTTTCCCACAGGAATTCTGTCCAACTCAGGCTAAGGCACAGGAGGCTGCATCAGATAGGAGCGAAAGACTGTAACAGCATTATCACCACGGGTTGTCTGCTGAACTATGCAATCATCATCACAGCCTTTTCTGTATCAGGCATATAAATTCATGTTTTATATGATATTTACCTTACACAGCTTAAAGCTTCATCTCCCTGTGCCTGCAAAAGAAACAAAATCAGACTCAGTCTTCATGGCCAAGCCTATACCTCCTGGCTAGAAGTCGCAAGAGCAAGATACATCAGATAGGAGCGAAAGACAAACATTCTTCACAGGATATTCTGCTGAACTATGCCATCATCACTGTATCTGCTCTAGGATAACAGTACCAAGCCATCACCTCTTGCGACAGCTTTGAAAAACTGAATTTAATCAAGTAAAACTAACACCAGCAAGTATCAACTGTTTCTGCATACCCACAGACATTAATTCTAAAGTACATCCCTCCCATGTTACACATCCCACCCTTCCTCCTGCAGTGAAGAAACCTCTAGATAGGCTACATGCTTCTCACCAGGTTATGTTTCTCCTTTAAGTCCTCCAAGTGTACAGCTCGAATCCTGAAAGAAAAAAGCTTATGACCAGTATATTCAGAAGTCAAAACATCAAGGAGAACTCTAAGTTGTTGTGCCTCAGAGAAAAACTATGGTGGTGTTATGTGCTCATCATCCTCTTGATCAAGAGTAGCAACCTAGTGTCATCATTGCGGCACAGAGGGAAGACTCAGCTCAGGGAATACACTCTGCCTACTGATGTTATGAGAACAGAAGATACTGTCTAGACAAACACTAAGGACCACTGTATATTGAATTTTCAAGAAGCACTTCTTACCTTGTGAAGCAGCATCAATCCTCCATGTTCAGCAGCGGTTCTGGAAGAGATAAAATTGTTTGAAACACTGCAGGGTGAGAGAAGTACCAGTGGCAGTGACACCACACACAGAAAAAAGCCTCAGCATTCAGTTGTCAGAAATCACTTCTGTCCACTACTCTGAAACCATCATAGGCTCTCCCCTTCAGTCATCCACCCTGGCAGTCACAGGCTCTTTCTGAAACAAGCATCAGGCACTTTCCTCCAAACAACAAATGACTATTGTGGATAGCAAGAGAGCAGTAATAAAGGAAAAATTATATTTAGGGTACTACTATAGCCTGGTTAGAGGCAGGACTAGTGGCTCAACACGAGCCTCACACCTACTTCCCAGTACAAGACAAACATGGCTTTTCCCCATAAAACAGCAAGGACTGCCTGAAGAGACGCTGCAAGCAGTTACTGGATTACAAACACTGCTCTGATAATTTCCCAAGATATTCCAAGTTAATTACTAGAAGTGTACCGACACATTATTTCTCAATTGAAACTCCGTATTACGCAAGTAACACCTACCTGTTTTGAAGCCATAAGAGAGAAAAGCGTAGTTGACGCATCCTAAATTGAAGAGATTAGCTGTTAATTTTTGTAAGAATTAAGACCAGGTCAGCACATAACCAGGAGCTTAGTCTGGGTGCTCAGACTGTTTCAGCCACGCCAGGTACAGTGCCATGCACCATTCTGTGCCCAGCTCAGATATGTTGGCATTCATCACCCTCTCAGATGTCCCTACCAACATAGTTTTCATCACATGCAGGCACATGTAAGTGAGCTACCATAATATTTTGTTAAGACAGGTTCTTCACTGTAACACTGAACAAATACTGCTCAGAACACATCATGGGGGTAAGGCTGTCTCCTCAGTGACCAATACTGTACCCTGCAGGGACAACCTCCACCTTCCCCACGACATAAGGGCTCTCCCCAGCCTGGCATCTGCTTCCAGGCACCAATTTACAAAGGATAAGGCAGCTCCTAACAATCACAGAATGGTTTGGGTTGGAAGGGATCTTAAAACTCATCCAGTTCCATGCTCCCTGCCATGGGCAGGGACACCTCCCACTGGACCTGGCTGCTCCCATCCAACCCGGCCTGGAACACCTCCACGGATGGGGCAGCCATGGCTTCTCTCAGCAATCGGGGCCAGTACCTTGCCAATCTCACTGTGAGGAATTTCTTCCTGATGTCTAGTCTAACTCTTCCCCCTTCCAATTCAAAGCCATTCCCCCCTCATCCTATCCCTACAATCCTTTTCTTTTTGTTTTTACTTTCAAAAGCCTTTTCAAAATTCTGCCCCTTAGGAACAGCTTCCCTTATTCCTTGTATAACCAATCTCCTATAATCAGGCACATTATTCCTCCCCTTGGCATTGTTCAGATCCCAAATGCATCTAGTGACAGGAAAAGTCTGTTTTCCTGGAACTCCTCCTTGAGCACTGGGGGGATTCTTTCACCCCACAGATCCCGTGGTTCCAGCCATCCATATAAACTGTCTTTCTTCTAATATAAATAGGGCCACCTGCGTTTCATCCCAAGGGTAAAGATTGGGGCCTAAAAACTAGTCAAGCTTTCCTAACAGCCCCAAACGGTTTACTAACAACTTCTTCATTTCCTTCTTAAATTCCCCAGACCTCAGTGCTAATCTGGGGTACATCCACAAGTCCCAATTCTCCTGGGGCTCCTGGCACGGGCACTTCCTTAAGAGGAATATCTCCCCTGTAGACAACTCCTTCAAAGAGGGCAAAGAGAAATTTTGGATGTTCCTTAAGATCTGGTCCAGTTTTTTGGTTCAAAGCCTCTGTAGTTCCTCTATCAAGGAGGCCGAGGGCCCTGCAAGATCCATCTTCCTCTCCCCCATGATTTTCTTCACTACTTTCTTCCTCCTCACCTTTCCCAACTTCATTCTGATTACTGGGTACCTCCCTGGGATTATATGGAGGTGGTAAATGATCTAGGGTTTCCCATTTATTCTCCGTTTCCTATTTGTTTTCCTCAAGATCCCTCATTACATATGTAGGGTGGGACCCTTTTCAACATGCAGCCTAATCACTCTCAGTTTATGGTTCTCTACTATTTACATGTAGATTCAGAGCCTGAACCATCCAATCTCCTGCTGACCCAGATTATGGCCAATACAGTGGGTCAGGCCTAATGGGTTCCTTCACCCACTAGACTCATGCAATATTGTATCACCTTTTTCTTCTCCTTTCCCCAGGGTGCAACCTTGTCCCCATTTCCTGAGCAACATCTCTAAAGGGCCGTCAGGTGGAATGCCTCAAGAGTGATCCTCAGATCCCTCTTTTATTCTAGAGCCTACAAAGCCTATTTTCCATTATATCCGTTTTCCCTGCAGGACATGGTTCGCTTGGACCTCTCCACTTTGCCCCTTCACCAGCCAGTCTCCTCACAAACGTACGGAACCACAGTTAGAAGGGGTCCGCACTCCCTTTGCGGGAAGGCCTGCACTGCACTCACACTTTGAGTCCTATTCTCCTAACCACCCAGGTAATACTTAACACTTGTCTTACCTGGGTCCCATGCGTAATCCAGGCTTCTTAATTCGTTAAGGTTTTTTCTATCTCTTCCTTTGTTTTCAAAGTCCCCTATCCGGGTAAGGCTCACTGCTCCTCACCGGTCAGGACAGGGAGTGCCTCTCTGGCTTCCACTGAATCGTTCTGCAAAGACAGGAGTACTTAATTCCAGGCAAGCCCTGAAAATTGATAGAAACACCCATTCACTAACAGAACAAAGGACTGCGCAAAGGTGTATAAGTTTAATAAAATACCCGAATCAGCTGAGTCAAGTGCGTCCCTCTCTGGGAACACTCCACGTTTACAGAAATTGGGGTATTTATCCCCTGTTCTCAATCACCTGACTTCCCATCGCCCCTCCTCACTGGCTTGTGACTCTGGGTTTACATTCTTCTGCAATCGGCTAACCTATCAAAGGCTGAGTTTTCTTTTTTTTTTTAAAGAAAGCAAGTATTTTAAATTCTCTAACCTGCGTCGACAGGTCTCAGTGACTAGTCCTTTGCCTGCGTGTCATTTCCTGCCACGCAATGGCTAAATCTCGCAAAGTGGTTAAAACACACAGAATGGCTGAAATAAAAGCTACAAATTTATTCAAAAAACCTACCATAGAGACGAAAAAAGATGGAAATCTAAACATAATCTCTACAGCTGCCACCCAGCATGTTCTAGGAGCGCATCCACACGGGCCCCCCCAAAGCCGTGACCCCATCGAACCTGAGGCCAGGCCTCCCCGCGGGGCAGCGGCCCTCAAGGCTCCATGGGGCCCCCCAGCCTGCAAGGGTTCAGGATGCTAAGAGACAAGTCGGAGTTGCTAGCAACGTAAATGTTTATTAAATGCGCATAGGAAATCAGGTAACTGACCGGCCAGGGTCGCCCCAGACAATGGAGAACGACCCCGAATCGGTACACTAAGGGATGTATTTATACTCAGACACATGCAGTTTCCATACAGGCGTTTGCAAGCCAGATAATAAATCAGTTAAGTTTACAGAGTTGTCTTAGTTCGGCAGTCTTCAAGTTGCAGTCCTGTTCTGTGCCAAACAGTTTCTAAATCCCTCCTTTCCCTCCCTTCCTCCTTATCTCTGGGCAACTTGTTCCTTGCTTGCACAAGGCCGCATTCTTTGAGCTGGCTAATTAACTTCTGCTGGGGCCCAAGATGATTTGTGATCCTAACGCAGCCCACGAAGAGCCCCACGAGATTCCCTTTCCGTGGGGAACGAGGCTCTCCGCCCCCCAAGGCCCTCAGGGAGCCCCGGCGGCCTAGGCCGCAGAGCGGGGCCCATCCACCTCCATCCGCCCCCCGGCGGGGCCTATCCGCCTCCATCCGCCCCCCAGCGGGGCCCAATGGGGCCCACCCTCCACCCCCGGAGCTTCATGCTGTCCTCTCAGACGACGCGGGACCCACAAAAGCCCCGGCCGCCACTCGCGGCCCAGGCCGCGCCGAGCACTCTCACCATCTCCTTCTGGCGGGCCGGAAAGGCCGGACAGCGGCCCGCGAGCGGTTTATATAGAGTGGGTGCAGTCACGTGATGACGGCGGAGGGAGGGTGAGGGGGCGGTGCGATCACGTGATGAAGGAGGCGCGGCCTTGCGCGGCGCGATCACGTGACGCGGGGTAAGGGGGGGGGTGTCCGCCTGTGCGCAGTCACGTGACGGCGCGGCGGGCGCCCGGGGCGGGGCGGGGGGGGTGATGTTTACTTCCGGTGCGCGGCCCCGCGCTGGGGGTTCCACTTCCGGGGCGGTGCTGAGGGCCCTTCCCACCCCCGCCAGGTAGGAACCGGCGCGGCGCACGGGCCCGCGGGCACGGGCGGGGCCCAGGCCCCGCCTCACTCCCCACCCCCGCGGGAAGCCCCTCCCTGCCCGCCCCGGGGCCGCTGTCACCCCCCGCCGGGCGGAGACAGGCCGGGCCGGGGGGTCCCGAGGGTCTGAGCTCACCGCGACCGCCCCCAAGGCCGGGGGTCGCCCCTCCAGGTGGGGAAAAAGCCGAGCCCCGTGCGGGTTTCTGGTTTTAGCTGAGGGGGGAAGGGTGGGAAGGAAGGTCCTCGCCCCTGGAGGTGTCCGGGGCCAGGTTGGATGGGGCTTGGAGCAACCTGGTCCCTAGGAGGTGTCCCTGTCCACGGCAGGGGTGGAACCGCGTGGGCTTTGAGGTCCCTGCCAGCCCAAACCGTTCTGTGGTTCTATGACTCTGTGATCTCCCGTCTCCTTTAAGAGTTACAGCCAGTTTTATCCTCTTCAGGGTCCCACCGTAACTGGAAAGTAGTGGAGTTGTCCAGGCACAGCAAATCTCAGCCCCGAGGGTGAGAATTCCCACCTGCCCTTCAGCTTGACAGGTTTCTGACAAAGGATTTTCTCAGAGGGAGCGTTTTCCACTGCCAGCGGACAGCCAGTCCTGGCTTTTTCATAGAATCATAGAATGTTTTGACTTAGAAAGGAATTTAAAGCCCTTTTGGTTCCAACCCCCCTGCCATGGGCAGGGACGCTACATCGCGTCGCTCAAAGCACCGTCCGGCCCAGCCTTGAGCACCAGGCCCCTTCGGAGGGCCTGACAGATGGAAGATTCCTCCCGGTCTCAGTAGTTGCTCTTGCCTCACAGGGGGAAAGGCATTTTCTGAGATAAGCGAGTCCAAGTCTCAGCTGGTGACACTTCATGTTGTGCTGAAAATAGAGAAGCGTCTCCGTGTGCGCTCCGGGAGAGCGTTGCTCAGCGGGAGATACTGTTCAGCCGCAGGTAAAGGCTGAACTGATAAACATGCAGTCCCGCCGGGAAAGGCAGAAACCGAGATGTCATTATGCTGCTGGCTGAGGGGGTAAGCTGATGATAGAACCCTGACCCGGGAAGACAGAAACCATCTTCTGACGAGGGTACTTTGGTCTAAAAAGATGTTCCCCCTCACCAGCCTCTGACCAAGGTTCTCCCCAAAGCCTGTCAGAAAACGCTGCTTCCTCGATCCTGAAGTAAATGAAGCTGTGTGGGTCCTTTCCTCCTGCCACCCGTGACAGGCAGATTTCTCCCTGCTGGAGCAGAATAGTTTTCCCAGCTCCCCTGGGAGCAGCCAACTCCGAGTGGTGCCGTACTCAGCACTTAGCGTCTGGTTATATTCTTTTACCCCTTCTTTTTCCATACGTCCCCAGCTGACCCCCTGGGAAAGGGCTGGCTGGCCTCTGCCCCAGCCTGCCTCGCTGCGGGAGCCTCCCTGGGCGCTCGCCGCCTCCGCAGGGGTGTTTCACCTCACAGGAGGTGCCCGTGGCCCCTGCCTTCGCTTCCCTCCCTTCAGGGAACGGTTCATCACTTTAGAAACTGGTGGTTTGGGAAGATGATGAGATTCCCGGCTGCCCGTTCCCGTAAGCATTTGCACGCCCTCGGCGTGGTTTCAGCTGTGTGAGTGTTCCTGAGCGAGACGAGGAAAACCCTGCATGTGTTAAAATGCAGCCAGAGATAACAGCCCTGTGAGAGAGGAAATGACTTCTTCGGGTTATTTGCAGTTCCATTTTTTATTTTAGTGACCTTCACTGCAACACAAGCCGTGCATACAGTGGGGGAAGATTGATTTGATAAGATTCTGTGTTTCCTTGTGGTTTGGGGTGGGACATCGTGTTAGCTAAGCCTGCAAAACAGAGGATGACGAAGCTGCTGGGGAGAACCCTGTTTCTCTGTGCCATGCTTTTTCTTTTCTTTTTTCCTTCTAAAGGGGAAGGGGGTAAAAAAGTTTTTGGGCCTTCTTACTACATCAGAAGAAAAAGGGAAAATAAGAAGTTACCAGCTCCATTTCTTCCCTTTGCATGTTGCTCATAACGTTACAGGTAAGGCATCGTATTTTCTGTTTCACCTTGGTTTGTGCGTTTGAAGTCGCGCTCCTAACATTGTGCTCATGTGGGCCTAGTTCCTTGATTTTTGTGGGTTTTTTTGCTTTCTTCTAAAGATGGGGGAAGGGGCAAAGAACCCTTCAGGTGCGGTGCTGTTAAGCTGTGCCTTGTGCTCTGCCCTAGTACTGGGTAGGCAGCCGGCTGGGCAGTGACCCCTTCGCAGGGCTTCGCAGATTGACAGGCTGTCCTGCGGCTTCAGGTTTAGTAACATGTTTTGCCAAGTTTGCACAAAGCCTGCTTGGACATACGACCGTGATCTGTCCTGCAGCATTCATAAACTAATAAAAATAAAGCCCTTCAAAGGCACACATGCTTTACTGTGTGCTAGCGCCTTCGATTCCGAGATTTCTGGGAGCAGGCACTGTGAGCCTCGGTGTTCCCAGCCTGCCTGAAATTGTTTTGATATCTGCAGTGCTCTGCTTAATCGGCACTTCAGATGCCATCCAGCTTGGGAGCCATTCGTACTACAAGTGATCTTTAATAAACTTATTTACTTTGCTTTTTTGTGGGGGGCAAGTTTATGTCTAATTTTGGAACATTCCAAATTTTTACCATATATGGTCAGGGCTCCGTTTCAAACTTTGCCAAAATGAAATGTGATGATTATAGAAAAATGAGTTATGGAAGGAAAACTAGGAGATCTGGTTTGTTAATCCCCATTGTTCCTAAGCTGTCTTTTGCTGCCTGCAATATCTCAGACCTCCCAAAAGCCAGCTTCTTTTCCTGGGGAGTCAGCTGTGCCCAGCAGACAGCCTGATAAATTGGGGTTTAGAACCGGATTCTCTTCTATTTCTTTCACCAGACTGTTATATATTTTCTGCTATGTGTCAGAAAGACCACATATGATGAATATCTTGGGTTTAATAATGTGCTGAAGATGCCTTGAGGTCAGCTTTTGAAAAGTCTCTCCGGAGGACTGAGGCCCCGGTGTCTCCTTCCCGATTCCTATTCTATAAAGGAGGAATAACGATATTCCTTTCCCCTTTTCATAGTGCTTAGAAGGTGCAAGTGCTAAGTATTTTAATCCATTACGCAATCAACTGTCTATTTTTAGTACCTGAACCATTTTTAATGTTCATTCTACAATGCAACTGTGCTTTTATTGAGGCTGATGGAACGAACTGTTTCCAGCACTTAAGCCACAGGGAATGGGGATCTGTCAGGGACTGGTTTAACACAACTCTTGTGGAAAGTGGTGTACGGCACATAAAGATCAGAGAACTGCTGCCAAGTGCTTGTAAATTGTATGGTGAGAGAGTTCTTTAAAAATCCCAGTATTTCAAACTGTGTGAAAGTGGGTGAAAAATGTTTTAAATGCAAATGATAGGCTAGCTCTGTTAACGATGATATTTTCCCCCTCCTCTCCAGTAGGGTGGCGCACCTGCCAGCGGGACAGCCATGGAGAAGAGTGGGAACATTCAACTGGAGATTCCCGACTTCAGTAACTCTGTTCTGAGCCACCTGAATCAGTTGCGCATGCAGGGTCGCCTGTGCGACATTGTGGTCAACGTGCAGGGCCAAGCTTTCCGTGCTCACAAGGTGGTGCTGGCCGCCAGCTCGCCCTACTTCCGCGACCACATGTCCTTGAACGACATGAGCACCATTTCCATTTCCGTCATCAAGAACCCTTCTGTTTTCGAGCAGCTCCTTTCCTTTTGTTACACCGGGAGGATATGTCTGCAGCTGGCAGACATCATCAGTTACCTGACGGCCGCCAGTTTCTTGCAGATGCAGCACATCATAGACAAATGCACGCAGATCCTCGAGGGAATTCATTTCAAAATTAACGTGGCGGAGGTGGAAGCGGAATTGAGCCAGACCAGGACGAAGCATCAGGAGAGACCGCCCGAGTCTCACCGGGTGACGCCAAATCTAAACCGTTCTCTGAGCCCACGTCACAACACCCCCAAGGGGAGTCGCCTGGGTCAGGTTAGCACGGTGCTGGACATTCGGGAGCTCAGCCCGCCCGAGGAGTCCACCAGCCCCCAGATAATTGAGCAGAGTTCAGACGTGGAAAGCAGGGAGCCCATACTACGGATTAACAGAGCGGGACAGTGGTACGTTGAGACGGGAATGGGAGACCGCGGGGGACGGAACGACGACGACGTCCGAGTGCTGGGAGGAGTGCGCATTAAAATGGAGAACCTGGAGGAGTGGCTTGGGGCAGAGCATCAGCCGTCGGGAGAAGATGGGAGCAGCGCCGAGGAGGTCACTGCGATGGTGATCGACACCACGGGCCACGGCTCGATGGGCCAGGAGGCTTACGCGTTAGGATCCTCTGGGGCCAAGGCGGTCAGGCCAACCAGCAGCGAGATTGACAGGTGAGTTTTCTTTAGCTTAATTACTGACCTTAGCTGTAAGAGGAGATTGTGCAAGATTTTCACACGGCTGGGTTGGTCGCTGTGGAATGTTTCCCCCTTTTATTTCCTGTGGTCATCTTAAGCGTAAGCACTGAAGGAAGTTTAATCCTGGTGTTAGGAAGTGTAGCCAGTTTGGGTTATAGTGTTTTAGCTCGGTAGTGATCAGACCAAGGTCTCCAGGTACAGGCTTGCTTGGGAAATTAATTATTTGCACTGAGGTAGGGTTTTTGTCTAAAGGATATATTGCTGTTCAGTCTCAGTAGATATCATGCTCGGCATCGGAATCAACGGGGTCACACGCAATGCGTGTTATGCAAAGTGTCATTGTAATGTTGCGTTCTGGCTTGAAACTCTGGGGGTGGTTCTGTTTGAGAAACTAGATGATGACCAGCTGTAGGTCAGGAGGAACTTCTCTTCCTGGTGATCCAGGACAGTGGTGGGTCACGGGGTTTACATCTTCTGAAGCAGCTGAAATGGGGAGCTCATCGGCCTCCACTGCTGTTTTGATTTATATGGAAGAACAGAAAGCCTTTAGTGAAAATGGGTGGTGAAATCTGCTGTGTTTTGATTCTCCGTCCATCTGATTGCCCTCCACTCTAGCATTTGTTTCCTTGTCGTTAGCTCAGACCAAAGAATGGATCTGATAAAGGGCAGATCTGTTGTCTTTGGGGAGCTGTATTTGTGGGGTTTCCCTTCACATCTGTCTCCTCTTTTCTAGCTCAGTCCGTCTGGTCTGGAAACGCTGCCTGGAAGCAGTGGATGTTCTGTCAATTGTTCACTACTTAAATCAATCAGCAGGAATTGAGCTGGCCCTTGGGAGAGCAGCCCTTTCCTAGTTCCCTAACTCTTCTCAGTGGGTCATCTCTTTCTAGAGCCTCGAGCATCTCTTTTTGCACGGCACTCAATATCCATTGTTTCCCACCTGGAGTCCATCCCATCACTTTTGTTTCATGCTTTGAAGGTGGAGAAGGGTGAGGGTGGTGAATGAGGAGCCCTTAGAGAAAGGATTTCTTCTCCTGGTGTACAGTTCCTCAGTCAGTGGGCCCGTATCAGTTTACATGCAATAGCAACCAGAAAGCGCTCTTTTACTGAACTGGAAGCCGAATGACTCAGTTTTATTTTTCAGATGTTAAGACCGAAACCACAGACCAGTATGACTTGTTTTTTCCTTTGTACTTGCACTGTTCTGCCTCCTGAGTGTTAGCTGGTGAGGATGAAGAGATGCTATACAGGTGCCTCTATTGCTCACCAATTGTTCTAAACACCATAGTGACCTGATGCCCATTAAAAACTCTGTTTACACTCTTCCCCCACCCCACAGATTTAGCCCTTCTGGCAGCATGGTTGCTGTGACTGAGCGGTACAGATCTAAAAGTGAGTCTCCCGGGCGGATGGATGAGCCCAAGCAGCCCAGTTCCCAGGTAGGCAGATCAAGAAGTTTGCAAATAAATGTTGACATTGAAGGTGAAGGGGACTATGTTGTGATGAAGTGCATAATATTTTATATTTGCAAGCAATACTGCGTGTGAAACAAGGACCTTTTACTGTTGCAAAGGGTTTTGTTGCTCACACAGAGGACATATGCCATCGGTATGTGATTTAAAACTGATTTTGGCTGTCGTTTGGGATTTAGGCCAGGTACTTGGAAAACATGAGGAGTTTCTCTTGTTTTCTGAGCACATAAATATCAGCCCTTGTTCTGGGCCGGCCACCAGCTCCTGAGGAGAAACCCCATTTGCCTGCAGAGTTGGATCTGCCCTGAAACACTGACAGCAAATGCCTGAGCTGAGGAGGAGTTGTTAGTTGGCTTCTGTGCAGGACTGAGGGCTGCCAAGAGCTGAGCCTTTCCATCCTAGTGCCAAAACCGTTCCAGAAAGCCCTCCAGGTGCTACACTAGTAAACCTGTAGCCTGGGTGTCAAAGGACTGTGGTTTTGTACAGAGGTCTCTGCCTCTTCCCCAAGGGATTGTGTTACATAGCAGAATTTGCAATGTAAAGTAGTTCTGAATTCTCAACTTTCTTGGGTTACGGGCACAGTTTTGGGGTAGGAGGGAGAGAAAGGCGGAAATGCAGGAGGGCAGCAGGCTATAGGGTGCCATAAAGTGGGACACAGTGGTAATATCTGTGCCTTATCATTCTGATGTAATTTTTTAGTTGCACACAGTCAGTACTGCAATGGCACTACAGTGCGAGTGTGTCGCCTACCGCTGCAGAATGACCCTGGGGTCCTGGCAGATACCGTGTCAGTCGGTTCATAATCAGATGACTTTGCTGGAGGAGTTACGGGGCTGCTTTGCCTTTGTGTAAGACCAAGTGAAGCAAGGGAGGAAATCATCATGATAGCTGTTTGCTAATTTTGTAACACGCTTCCATAAAACAAAAGATACTTTTTTGTTCCTATTGAGCCAAAGCTTTGTTTTGTGTCCTCAGAATACATCTAGAAAATTTCAGGTCAAACTAACCCTCCAGGGCAAACGTGACACACAAAGCAATTTTAGCTTTACGTACAGAAAAGCTGCTATTATTTCTCCATCGCGAGATGACCTCAAACATGAAACCGTAGGGTACCGCATACACAGGGAAGTATCATCACCTTCCACTCTTCAGGTACTGCCACTGCTAAAACTAATTTGCCTATGATCCCTGCCCAGTGACAGCGGTAGAGTGGAAAGAAAGTTGCTCTGTGCATCTCCCTCAGTCCTGAACAGCTCACCAGTGCTTGCACAGTTGGATTCAGCGGCACCTGGCACAGTTAACGCTGCTGGCTGCATTGTGGAGGAGAGGCCCTCCTGCTGTTACACTGGTTGCTTATCCGCATTTGGCATCGCTGGGAAACAGCATAAGACTGTGAAGCACAAGTACTGTGTCCTCCAGCATGGAGAACTGTGCTCGTCCTGAGCACGATAGCCAGAAGTGGCTGTCCTAGAGCCGAGCTCGTGGTTCAGAGTCACCCTTGGCTGTTTGTCTTTCTGGCTTCAGGAAATAATGAGGAGCCAGCGAGTCCTTATGTGGCTTGGGCCAGGCGTGCCAGCTCTCTGTGCTGCAGATCCTCCCCTGCAGCGCTGTGAGGCTGCGATGGCTCACGCAGCCCTTCTCTCAAACACCATTCGTTACAAAATGAATCCTGAATGGCACCTGAATAAATACCTGTGTCAAGTGACACCTGAAGAGTCTCAGCTGTGATTTGTAGTTTATTCCTCCTTCGTTTTACTGCAAGCTCGTTAATTGCCTTCTCTTTTTAACCTTTAGTAAGGAAAACAGGGCGTGGTATATGGTATTTTAATCAAACTGGCTCGATTTTTAAGAAGAATTGACAAGTATTGACAGGTTTGATCCACAGCTCAGTGGGAGGCTCAGCGCCCCCCTGACAAGGGCTGTCTTTTCTTCGCCGTATAGCAAATGACTTGGCAGAAGGGGCCTGCATAGCAGAGGTTTCTAATTGATTGCTCGTTTGTCTTAAGCCCCAGGGCTCCAGTTAAGCACTTAAATGTGCGCTTGAGGTTGAAGACATTAGTGCTGCCGATTTCGAGGTTTGGCACATGCTCCAGTGCTTTGCTGCCTGACTGGGGCCTGTTCTTCTTTCCTGCAATTTGTTTCAGGCTGCTTGTTTTTTAAATCTCTGTTGTTTCCTTGTATCATAAATGGCGTGGCCAGCAGGTCCAAGGAGGTTCTTCTCCCTCTGGACTTGGCACTGGTGAGACCACTCCTTGAATCCTGTGTTCAGTTCTGGGCCCCTCACCACAAGAAGGATGTTGAGGCTCTGGAGCGAGTCCAGAGAAGAGCAACAAAGCTGGTGAGGGGGCTGGAGAACAGGCCTTATGAGGAACAGCTGAGAGAGCTGGGGGTGTTTAGCCTGGAGAAGAGGAGGCTGAGGGGAGACCTCATTGCTCTCTACAACTACCTGAAAGGAGGTTGTAGAGAGGAGGGTGCTGGCCTCTTCTCCCAAGTGACAGGGGACAGGACGAGAGGGAATGGCCTCAAGCTCCGCCAGGGGAGGTTTAGGCTGAACATTAGGAAAAAATTTTTCACAGAAAGGGTCACTGGGCACTGGTAGAGGCTGCCCAGGGAGGTGGTTGAGTCACCTTCCCTGGAGGTGTTTAAGGGACAGGTGGACGAGGCACTGAGGGACATGGTTTAGTGTTTGATGGGAACGGTTGGACTCGATGATCTGGTGGGTCTCTTCCAACCTGGTGATTCTATGATTCTATGATTCCTTTGCAGGGGGAAGAATCAGCCATGCTTGGAGTGAGCGGTTATGTGGAATATCTCCGGGAGCAGGAGGTTTCAGAACGCTGGTTCCGGTACAACCCACGGCTCACTTGTATTTACTGCGCCAAATCCTTCAACCAGAAGGGCAGCCTGGACCGGCACATGCGTCTCCACATGGGCATCACGCCTTTTGTCTGCCGCATGTGTGGGAAGAAGTACACCCGCAAGGATCAGCTGGAGTATCACATCCGCAAGCACACGGGCAACAAGCCTTTCCATTGCCACGTCTGCGGCAAAAGCTTCCCTTTCCAGGCCATCCTCAACCAGCACTTTCGCAAGAACCACCCTGGCTGTATGCCTCTGGAGGGGCCGCACAGCATCTCCCCCGAGACCACCGTCACGTCTCGGGGGCAGGCGGAGGAAGAATCTCCTCCTCAGGAGGAGGCTGTTGCTGTGGGTGAGACGGCACAGGGATCTGTGTCCACGACTGGGCCGGATTGAAACGCGGCTACAGAGTCTTGGGGAGAAAGGACCGTCTTCCCGTTTTTGGCTCTAAAGAGTCAGCACCAACCTGGCAGGCTGGTACTGTAATTAGTGCAATGCCACCACTGGACAGAAAGAAGCTCCCAAGATGTTGCCAAATTGCAAAATTTCTCTCTCTCTCTCTCTCTCTGTCTCTCCCCCCCCTACATCACACACACACACATGTAGTGTCAAAAATTTTTCTCCGTTATTGCTCCTCCTCTTGGAGAAAAGCAAACCGACTGTGTCAATCAACTTCTTATTCAGGGATCGACAGGATTTTAAATTTTTTTAATGTTCCGTAGCGATCTGGGACGAGCAGTCATTTGTATTTCTTGACAGCACTTTGGCCTAGCAGCTCGGTCCTGTGGCCACCAGCCGTGCGGGCACCCGGGGCCGCTCCTCGCCACATCTGCTGGTCTGGCGCAAGGGGAGAGCAGGGGTGAGGGGCCGTTGCCTTCCTCCGTTCCCCAGGTAGCTGCCACGTTAAGGAAAAAAAGACTGTCCTGGTGGAACCTGCCTTGCCCGAATCTATTTATCCCTGTCTTATTTTTGGTGCGTCTCTTTCTAAATTTTTACTTAAGCTATGATTTTAGGGCTTTTGGCTTGCCTGTTGCAGGCGTGCAGCCTCGACGCCCTCGGCATGGGCGTGGCTATAAAGCGATATCCTAGAGGTCAGCAAAATCAGGAGCGCTTCGACTACTGGAAGGGAAGTTTAGCAGCTGTGAGGTTTGCATTGACCTCTGACGCACTGGGAGAAGGGTTGGAGGGGTCTTCTGGAGGAGATTGTCCTTTGCAGTTGCTGATCTGGAGAGTTCAGAGCACTGTGACAGCCTGAGCGCTGTGCTGCTGTGCTTCAGATTTGCCGAGCGGTAGGAAGTGTTTTTCTGGACTGGCTGAAAGGCAGAGTTAGAGGCTGGCTACCAAAGTCCTTCACCCCTGCTCCCCCCTTGACACGCACTTGATCTTTTCTAACAGCAATATGGAGTACTGAAATGCTATCGTCCCAGCCAAGCAATCGTGGGTGGTTGCTTTTAAACGTCTTTCTACAAGTTTGATAACTTTTTTATTGATGAAATGCAAAAAGAAAGGAAAACCCTACTTTATTTCCTCATAAAGGTTCAGGAAACTTAAAAGTGAACGGTTCCTAGAGCAATCACGACTCTGTCCCCTTGCATGGACTTAAATTTTTGTATTGTAAGCAGCTCCGATGTTTGGAGCAGGTTAAGCAAACCTGGAGAGACATGCCTGCGTTGTGTATTGTGGGTGTTTGCACGCGCTTACGTGTTTCATAAACGGAAAAGCATGGGACAGGTAGATAAGTGCAAATATCTTGACATCTTTTAAAGAAGTCTTTTAAGAAATATGCAATAATTTAAGAGTTTTCTCTGGTTCTGATGCCGAGTTGTTCATGATAGAGGGGGAAAATGAACAACAGGTCGTGCAGATTGGGTTTGGGAGAGGACATTTGGTTGAAGGAGTTGTCTTGAGGAAGGGTGAAGTTCTGATCCTTCAGGTGATGGGAGGAACAGGGAGACATCGAAAAAGGCAAAGAGACACCTTGTTCTGGCAAAGCCAGGCGAGTGGTTAGAGCGTGGTCTTGGTGGGCAGGAGACTCACCAAGTGAAAATAAAGCTGGCCCTGCAGTCTGACTGCAGAAGTTTGGGATGGAAACATCTCCAGCCGTCGCTTTCCCCACCTGCAAATTGGAACTGGGGATCATTTTCCCCAAGAGGGAAGAATTCGGAGAAGGGTGATCTATTCCTGCCTCGCTTTTTGGTTTTTTTCTCTTTCATAAGTGAGAAGTCTCGCTGTTCCTCCCATGTCTCTCTGAAAAAGCAGTTGTGGCTCTACTGGGTGTGGAGAAGGGAAGGGCTTGGTGCCAGGATTGCGTGTCACGGGGACGTGCTCCTAAGAGAGGAACCTTCGCAGGTCTTCTGAGCCGGGCACCCACAAAGTACGACTTCATTGACCATTTCAAATAGGAAAACTGATATTTCACCTCTGTTTTCCTTCTGTTCCTTCTTCCTCCTCTCCTGTCAAGTGCATCATCACACAGTGAATGATCTAAGCAACCGCCCGAGGGACCAGCCCCGTCGGGTTTCCTGGCGAAGGTCAAACAGGATTATACTGGAACAAGTAAGGTTGCCAGAGAGCAGTCGCAGAAGATGAGAGATAAGAGAGTGGCTGAGGTAGGTTTCGTTGCAATCGAGGTGTGGGGAGGAGTGGAGCTGGGCAGAGATGCTGCTTTCATCATAGCTTTTGACGTTACCAAAAATCCAAAAGAAAAAAGGTTAAAAACTTTGAAATCCTATCCCGTTCACACTAGAGAGCATCAAAAGTTACTTTTAGTTGCTTAAAAGATTTTTAAGTGTTTTAAAATAGAACTTTTAAGAGAATACTACCAAACTATAAAAGCATAAAATTATTTATATACATATATTATATATTAATATAGTGGGAAAGTTTCCCTGCTAAGCTTGCTGTGAAGAGAAGGGTGAAGGTGCAGTAACTGCTATACAAGCAACATTTCTCTGAAACAGATGGCAACCACTCCATCGCAGCGTAGTGATGAAGGGCTGACGTGGAACGGCAACCGCCTTGATTCGTATGGCGTAGCTGTGAGGTTCCTGAGCAGGATTTTGTTTTACTGTATCGATACTGTGAAGGGAGGAGCATCCTAACAGCCCAGGATGCCAGCAGTGCGTCCCGTTTTGCTGATTCACTACTTTCACTTGGCCTGGTGAAAACCATGGAACTGGTCCTTTGTATCCCACTAGGCTAGTCTGAAAAACAAGCTTGTGAAAGGTTTTTATTTTTGCTTCTTTTACGTTTATTTTATTTTGGTGCAGAGGTTGCCACTGTATAAACGATCGTTTCTGATTGCATGCTAAAGAGCCAATATTCTTGCCCGGGCCTCACTGAGGCAAAGTTATAGCTTGTAGCTAGAGTCAGTATAAGGTATGGTAGTGGGAATCATTTTAATATTATTTCTGTGCATTTAATGGATGTGTATGTGTATGTATGTGTGAGAGTCATGCTGTCTCCAATGTTTTCTTGAACCACGCTGAAAGCAGGCGTGGGCTCATCTGCACTGGAAGACGGAACCAGTTTGGAAGGAGTCCTTTATCAAACTTTTCTTCCCGTGGTGGACTTCCTCAGTGCAGATAAGGCCAAGGTTTTAGAAGAAAAGGGCTTGGAGGTCGTGTTCGGTATGGAAAAACCTCATGTGAATGTTGCGGCAGCGGTGTAGCTACTCGGAGTTGCTTTCCGTAACGGAATGATACCAGCTTTTGTTGCCTCTCTGTTGGCAAACCGTGTAGCTCTTGATGGTTGCGCCGAAGCTGCGGAGGCTCAGATGCCAAGTGCAAATGCTTTTGTGATGGGTTGAGGCACGGCTTTGCATTTCCACGTCCAGCTGCAGCTTTTTCCCCTCTGCCAAAACTGTGATTTCAACTGTGATTTAAGGAGGATGTGAGGAGAACTATGTCATATTTTAATACCTCTGTACGTAACATTTCTGTCTGCTTCAGAGTTAGGGCTTACTGACCTGTTTGTTTGCTTGCCTCAGGCAGCAGGGGGAACACGCTGTGTTTCTGCAGGTTGTTTCTCAGAGGGGGAACACAATCCTTTGTTCTTTGCTGCGGCAGAGAAACCTTCCAAATGTGAAGTGTTGCTATTATCTCTCTGAGCCTGCAGAAAGCCCCGGTGCCAAGTGCCAGCGGAGCGATCTGACGGTTGCCGTGGCCGTTCCCTGCTGCTGCCAGGTTCCTTGTGAAGAGCTGTGAAAATAACAAGAATTGTGTCAATACTGTGCTGCTGCTTCGGGGAAAAAGCTAAGGTCCTTCCTCTTGGGAAGAGGACCGCTGTGAAGCTGAGAGAGGAAAAAAGCTGAAGGTCTTTTTGCTCTCTCGCAGTGGGAGAATGTGAAAGCAAGCCGTGCTTCATATTTCCAGCAGCTAAATAGAGAAGGATGAATGAGGAGGCTTTATGAAATGTGAATTTATAACAGGAGGCTGAGAACCCACTTAAAGCCACATAAGAAGATCCAGGGATATCAGCCTGGTAGGAGTCGGAGCAGCCGATGCGGCTGGGCAGTCCCTCGCTTGTCTGCCCAGCGTTGTGCGGCCATCAGGTTCAGCCCTTTGCCTTGCCTAGACCTTCTCTGCAATGTGTTCAAGCTGTGATCTGTATAATTTAACTTCCAGAGGTCTGGGTGGCTGAAGGGCAGGAAGAATAGAAAGCATTTTGTGTCTCTGCTGCTGTTTTGAATCCAGCCGCGGTTGGCACTGACTGACTCTGCTCCCATCTGACAGCTATTGAGAGCTGGAATTGTGTTTGGAACAAGCTGCAGTCTTCCTGAAAAGCGTAGCGGGGCAGGCTTGGGAGGGAGGGCATGGGGCCAGGATTTCAGCCCTCGACGAGATCAAGGTTGAAATAAATGGACGGGACAGTTCTCCTTGCTTGTCCTGCTCTTGCTTTGTGACAGCGAGGTGACTTGGTTTTCCAGGGCAGGCCGTCCCATGCCTCTGCGCGGTAGTAACGTCACTTGTAAGCGTGATCGCCAGCTCAGCAAATGATTCAAAGCACTCTGGTCTTCGAGCGGAGTCCTTTGGGTGATCCAACCCTGAGGAAGCATTTGCGAGAGCAGAGTTGCAGCTTTTATTTGCTGCCGACTACATCTCTCCTGCAGAACCCAACATATAAATAGAAAGACAGCTGAAAAGGTGCGGTTTATTTGGGTGGAAGGGAGCTTGTGAGGTAGACCGAGTCATGCATCTTTAAACCCAACAAAAATGAGCACCCCTTAAACTTACTATTTAAACGTAATGAAATCCTCCTCCTCTATCCGTGATGTGCCTGCCAATTTAGCTGTGCCAGCATCCGAGTGTTCCTGCAGATTGGTGACACCAAATGCTGTTCTTGCTCTGCTGGAAATATTTTGGGCACGGTAGAAGTCATGTAATCCATCAGACTACTAATTTTTGTCAAGGTTTGGGCTCTGAGTTTCTCCTGGGAGCTGAGCCCGTGGCCAGGACTGCGGGCAGAGGGTCTGGGTCCTTGACGGAGCTGCCGCTGACGGCTGGCGTCGACTTGTCTGGCAATAACCGTGTTCTCAGAGATAAGCATCACTTCTGTCACGAGGTGAGATGCATGCGCAGACCTCTGGCGTCATCAGCAGAAGTCCTAAAGAGGAGCTAAGTACCTTTATTTTAATCATTTTCAGTGAAAGGCTATTTTAATATGAAATACATACATATAGGTGTATGTACATTTATATACGTACGTGTAACCAAATAAAAGCTAGAACTATGCAAACACTACTGGCTGCTGCTTGAAACTAATGTCTACCAGAACATTATGAAATAGAGTAGATTTGTTGTTGGGCTTTTTTTATTTTTAAATAAAATGCAGCAGACCTAAGTTCTGCTGCAGCTGGTCTTACTAGAAACTGAAGTTGATCCTAGTCTGGAACCCACTCATGGGGTTCTAAAATTGTCTGAAGAGTCCTGCTGTCTCTAAAATATTTCCATCTGCCTTGGTATGATTGCTGAAAGGCTTTCTTTGGCCAAACATAGGAAAAGACAGAGCCTGGGACTAGGAGAGAGCGAATGTGAGGTTTGGGGTGATAGAGAGAAGCAGAATCCAGGAAGGACTGGGAGCATTTTCTTTTTGGACATAGGATTTAGTTGGCTTCACGGAATCTTCTTACTTGTGAAAATGCCCATCGCTGAGACGGAGGCAGCGATCAGAGCGTCACGGGGCTGAATTCTGGCCCCGACGGAGGTACCCGAAACCTTCCTGCTGAATCTGCTGGGAGGAATTTCATGTGGTTTCTACCATTTCTTTGTGTCAGATCTGATCTTTGCTTTTAGGATTAACTTCCAACCGTAACCTTCAGTGATACTTTCACTTTTTATTCCTGGTGACTGTAGAAAATTCAGGTTTCCTATACCATTATCCTCATCCCAACTGTGAACAAGTAACTACTGCTTCTTATAATTTATTGTCTTTCTATTCCTGAACGTCTGTGTGATCGGGCTGTTTGCCAGCACCACCTTCCAGTGCTTCATTAGCTTTTATGCACAGGGAATTGTTGCAATGGATAAGTTGACGGTGCTAGTTGGAAGAGTAGAAGCCTCTGGAGAATGACTTTGCTTCCTCTAGCTGTCACTAGGGAGTGCACACACACATACCTGTATATACATATATACGTAGACATATATAAAGTGTTTCAGTATAAACTCATTTAGCATTATCCTTATTTAATTTATATTTTAATCCAGTTGTAAACCAAAGTATTACAGCTTGTGAAACGATGTGTCTTGGAAAAAGGAGGAACTTTGTTAGATAGGAGCTCTGAAAAGTCTTCACTGATGAAAACATGGATATGAATAAGACTTCGGAACTCATGCTGCTGACTTCTAGAGACAGGCAGCCTTGGAAGGAGTTAGGACCAACTTGCTGGGTTGAGTTTCGTGCTGGGAAAGCGGTGTGGTTACTACTTTAAAACACTGTTGGCTTCTTCTTTTTCTCTATAGCCTGGAGGAATCTCTCCCCGAGCAGCACAGTGAGGCATCTGATGGAGACGAGGCGCGTGGTTGGAGCTAAGGGGGTGATGTCAGGTAGCGCTGTTTGCTCCCTCGCAGATCCGTGGGGAGTTGTGCTGTGTTCAGCTCTGGGCATCTTGGAACCGCCTCGTCCAGTGCCCGTGCGGGGAGACGGTCAGTTCCTGGTTTCAAGAAGCACTATAGAAGTGTGGCTCGGCAGCGCTTCTGCTGCTGGGCTTTTCCAGCAGAACCACTCGGGAGCCTCTGCCTCCCTGCTGTGCCTGCTGCTCGCAAAACCTGGGGCTTCCAGCCTCCCTCTTGAATTGGGATACATCAAGTGAGCATGAGGACTTGCCTACTAGAATGCCTGGAAGAAATCCCTTGCAAGGGAAAATGAAACAGGAATTCAGGTGTGGATTTGCTGTATGTGCTCTAACATGGCTCTAAAGTGATGTCATATGGTCCCTTTCCCAACCCCTTCCTTATAAATGCAGATGTTGGGTGCATTTTGGTAAACACGTGTAGAAAAGATGGGCCGGGCCGTGTCGGTGCTGGCGCCGCTTCTGCCGGCTCCCTCTCTGGCTTTGCTGTTCCAGCGAGGGCTGGAGCCGAGAGGTGTTGGCTGAGCCAGAGGAAGCTGCCGCCGGACCAGGGACTCCTGGGCTTGGGCTCATCTCTGCTCTCAGTGTGATTGAAGCAGCCCACGAGAAGGGTTTCAGAACCTTCTGAAGGCTCAGATATTGCAATGTTTTACATGGTACATAATGGTTTTGTAGGAAAACGAGTGTGTTCTAGCTAGAAAATAGAAAGACTCTAGTCTGGCGTAACTGGGAGCTGGAGGGAGGAGACCACAAAACCCGCCGCTAATGTATGTCATGTCTAATTTACAGTTTTGGAAAACGAGCCTTTGCTAGTTACTGATGTCTAGAGGTCGTTGAGGGTTTTTAAGTAACCTCCATGGAGATGTGTGTTCTGCTGTCCTTGATGGAAAGTAAAAAATGAGTCTAAAGATAAAATCTTGCCGATCCCTGTGCGCCAGGGAGTAATTGCCTTTCCAAGGAATTAGCAGAGGCTAAGAAAAAATTCCCCTCTAGCAATCTCACACAGGCTTGGCAGCGGCTCTGCTTCCTCTTGCTCTTCTGCTCAGCCCATGCACTGGAGTCGCTTTTAATAGAAGGCTTCCCCACATCCCGTCCATCGGGCAGGGTGGTCGCCCTTTGCGGATGGAGTGAATTTATTTAATACCGCGCGGCAGGATGAGCGCGTGCTCCCAGCCCGTGGTACATCAAGCCCTCTGCCAGCCACACACAGTACAATTTTTAGCTGCTAGATTTGGCAAATATGGAAAGACCACTAGCAAATCTACTTCTAATTGTAGTCACCGGGTGGACCGCGAGACCCCTTCTGCGCCATGTGCTGTACCAGCGCGTAGAACATCATCCGTCACGTCAAATTCCTTTTGATTGAGGCATCCTGTAGGCATTCCTTGGGGTAGCTGCCAGGAGAAACTGGTCTGGTACCAGGAGCAGGTCCCTTCTGGCTGCTGCAACAAACAGGAATCGCTTCGATAAACCAGGCAAACGAAAAATAGGAAGCAGGCTCAGGAGAAGAGAGGTACCTTAGACGAAACACTGGCTGCTGTTCAGGCAGAAAAGAGTTGTTTGATTGAGGTAGGGGGGGAGCTGTCTGTGGAATTGATGTCATTTTATTCAAATAACTGTCAGTCACGTGGATATTTTCTTTTTTCCCCAAGTTGATGCTTAAGTTGGACTTGATGATCTCAAAGGTCTTTTCCAGCCTAGGGGTTCTCGGATTCTAAGTAGTGCTGGTGTCAAAATGCTGCATCCAGTGACTGCCTGGTGTTGCGCGTTGGTGATGATGTGTAAGCCAGAGGCTTTGGGTGAGGGTGCTGTGAATGCCCTGCTGGCTCTCTTTCCCTGTAATCATTCTGATAGCTTGGGGACACGGACCAAAACTGCTTCTTCTTTTTGTTATAAAGCTTTAATTCTTTTCATGGAAACGTTGACGAATCTTAGATCTCTCCCTAGCTATTTTTGTGTTCCGTGCAGTTAAATTCTCATCCAGCATCCTAATAACAATTTCTGCAGCACCCATGGGGAGGACTCGCTAGGGCTTCACAGCTCACGGAAGGTTTAAAACCTGCGGCTACATGTAGGAGAATGCTTGCAACGTGGCTTTTGTAGAGGTTGGGAGGGATGAGGAGGGTGTTGGTGGAGAGCTGGTCTCTGTGGATCGAGTCACTGGGTACCGGTGCCTGCTTGCTGAGGTTGGAGGTGCGGATTGGATTTCCTTGGGATATTCTCCTCCTGGCTTCCCTCGATGCGAGCGCTCCAGCTTTGGGAACAAAGCTCAGGCTCTGCTGCCTTTGGCCTCAGGGAGCCTGGGGGAAATCTTAGGAGGAGAACTGTGCCCCTCTGAGCCCACGGGTTGGACGTGTCGAAGGCTTTTGCGACTGAGGGTCGCAGGGTGGTGGAGCAGGCCTCGGGGAGCGGCTGTTAACAGATATTCAGATCCTTGTTTTTGCAGGGTGAGATGGGCCATTTCAGGAATCTGAGCAAGAACAGTGGTAGCGTTTGAACCCCGTGTTCCAGGTTCCCACCGAGAACTGCCCCAGGTATGTCGGTGCCATCGAAGGGGTGGAGGGGAGCTGGGCAGCATCCTCTCCCGTGGCTGGGAGCGTGCACACGTTCCATCAGGGGTGCTGCCCCACCTTCGAATCTCCCTACAGCCACGGAGTGGTTGGAAGAGACCCTTTCCCTGTGCACTGCTGAGCACTGGGAAGGATTTAGCCCTCAAAGGGGTTCTCCCAAGTGACAGGGGACAGGACGAGAGGGAATGGCCTCAAGCTCCACCAGGGGAGTTTCAGGCTGAACATTAGGAAAAAAATTTTCACAGAAAGGGTAATTGAGCACTGGCAGAGGCTGCCCAGGGAGGGGGTTGAGTCCCCTTCCCTGGAGGGGTTTAAGGCACGGGTGGACGAGGTGCTGAGGGACATGGTTTAGTGTTTGATAGGAATGGTTGGACTCGATGATCCGGTGGGTCTCTTCCAACCTGGTGATTCTGTGATTCTCCATCCTGGAGCCATGAGTGGGAATGAAGGAAAGGGAGTCAGTCCTAGCGGAGGTGGATTTGATGTGCAGCTTTCAGAAACACTCTTGGAAGCAGCTGAAGGGTGGCAAGTGACGGCCGGGAACGGGCAGTACCAGGCAGACTCAGAGCGGCGCCGGGGCCTTGGGCAGCCTGGCCCTGTGGGAGGTGTCCCTGCCCATGGCAGGGGGGTTGGAACTGGATGATCTTTAGGGTTCCTTCCAACACAAACCGTTCTATGATTCTATGTAGCATTTTCCGACTGCTGCATTTCCTGGCACGTGCGGGCTGATATTTGCTTTCGTTTCAGCACTCTCTCCTTTACCAATGTCACATCTTCTGTTTGAACTCAGCAGCCAAGGGGAGAGCACAGAGGAGATGGAGCCAAACTCTTCAGAGGTGCACGGCGGGAGGAGGAGCAGCGCTAGGCAGAAGCTCATCCAAGGGTGATTCAGGTCGGGTATTATAAGACCTTTTTTCACCGTGAGTGTAGCCAAACAGTATTGGAAGAGGTTGTCTCCACTAAACTCCTCTGGGTAAGACCCGGAGCGACCCGCTGAAGGTAGCCCTGCTTGGAGGGGGTGGCAGCGCTGGTGCCCAGAGGCTTCTCTCCCATATTCTGAGTGTCTCCATCGCTCCCCTGCAATATGAAATATTGCCCTGCTGCACGCTGTGCCACGTAACGCAAAACAAGGGCTATTCTTATCCAACCTTTGCATTGCCAGTGATGATTCTGTTCATTTATCAGTGATGAATCCATGAAACAGCACCTTGCCTGCCACGGTGTGGGGAGAAGCCCAGCTGCTCCCTGTGCTTGAGTGCAGCCTCTGCATTCCTGTTTCTGTTAGGCTCTGCCGACCTCTGGTTTTGTTACCTTTTTATTAGTATTATCATGTAAAAACGGGCAGCTCTAATGGGCTTCCCAGTTCATATCAGTTAAGCTTTTGAAATGTATTCAGGTATCTTTTAAATACTGCTGTGTGAGGTCCTTGTTTAATCTGACATATCCCCGTTTATTATCTTACCGCAGTTATCTAAAGCTGTACTGCAAAAAAATAGATCAGTCCAGTATTTACGGGCGGCTGCGTTAAACCTCCAGCGTTATGGAGTTTCTGTTGATGTGCTCAACCCTCCTCCCCTCAGAGCTGTGGGTGAACGTCTTCCTTACCATTACATTGCAGTGAAGGTTATTTATTTAACCCTTCCCATTACCCGTGCAGTCCGACCCAGTACCGTTGGCTGTGAAACTGTGAAACTAATTAGAAATGATAAAACGAAGCCAGGTTGTTTAGTTTAACTGTAGGGGTGAAACGGAGAACGCAGCATAGAAGGAGAAAAGTACAATTGAAGTCACTCAGTCTGGGGTGAGGGGAGGAGTCAGAAACCACAGCTGAGAAACTTCTTGGTGATTAGTTTTAATCTATTGCTGTTGCTTCCCTGGTTCCACGTTTGGTCACATCCACACGCCGTGTCCTGACTCTGAGAGTTTTGTCTGGGAGCCAGGGCGCTGCTCCGATGGGGGAGTTTGCATGCCCGTGGTGTTGCCTTCGTAGAGTTGATGCGTCTAAAGGAACCCTGGGTCACTGTGAAGCTTTTGTGTCACACTCCGTTGCAGCGAGTTGGTAACTGAACGCAGCTCTCGGCTTCAAGAGACGAGGGCGGGCGGGGAGGAGGAAGGTGCTCTGGGTCCTGGCGGCTGTGCTGCCAGAGGCTGTTCTCCCCCCGGCAGCGGCGGTTTGGGCAAGAGGGGTGAAGCCTCGTCACCCTGGCGGCTGCCCCTGCCCACGCTGCCGTCCAGCAGAGTCACTCGTAGGTTTGCTCTGTGAGAAGATGAGGATGTTTGTTCACAGCGGCTGCCACGGTTTGCAGGCTCAGAGCAGACTGGAGCTCTGATAGAGATGCAGGTACCTCCCGCAAGGGTGTCCAGAGCCAGGCCGATGCTGTCGAGGGATGCAGCTGACCTGCATTATGGGTGAATTTGTGACCTGGAGCACATTGGTTTAATACCCTTGGCTTAAGTCTAATTCCTTTTGGCTCCCAGAAGTTCCTGCCTGGGCAGAAAGCTGATGTGCAGCAGCTTCCAGGGCAAGTGACCATGAGAAATGAAGCAAAAAGGGAGCGGCGTCATTCAAGTAACGCATGTTTCTTTTGTGTTGGTGTACGTGAAAACGCTGACAGGCAGGACAAGTCAAGGGGCGTGCGAGGAATCCTTCTTAGTGGGAGTTTTCTCAATAAGCTCTTTAAGAAGCTGAATTAGGAAGAGAACAAGATGCAGGTGGGTGTTCCCACAGCAGCGCCTTCCTCACCCTGTATCCCAGCTCTCAGGGGGAACGGGCAGAGGACGAGAGAAGGCAGAGGCAGGGGTTGGCTCGCAGAAATGGAAGCAGGCGACTCAGAGCACTGCTTGTGTCCCAAAAGGTGAGAGATGCCGTTTCCCTGCGCCTCCGGTATCATGAACACTAGCTGAAGCTCCCAGGAGCTGTGCCCCGGTTGTCCCCCACCCATCCCTCCTTTCCCCTGGGGTCACCCCCTCCTTCCCCGTGCAACACTGTGAATGTGACAGGAGTAGCTCTTATTAATCGTCTCAATTAAAACTGCTCCGAGCACAAAAGGCTGATCGGCGACGCCGCAGCGGGCGAGGCTGAGCAGTAAGCGCAGCGGGAGCTGAGGGCGAGCACTTCCTTGGGGAGTGACGCTAGAGCTAACGATGGAAGTGGCTTCGTAGAGCAATTTGCTGATGAAATTTGATTTCATAACTAAACTGACAATCAATTTCTACAATAGAAAAGCCTCTTAGAGGGAATCGCAAGGTGTGTCTTCAACAGAAAGGTTTCAAGGGGAAAACTTTTAATAAAGAGCACAGGATTTTTCCTTCTTTTTTTTTTTTTTTTTTTTTTTGAGCAATTACTCCAGAAGTTTAGTTGCGTTGAGCAGCAGAAGATTCACAGGACAGTAACTACCTCTCTCTCTCAGAGTGCTGAGGTTACCGCACTACACACTCTAGCAGCAAAGCTATCACTTAAACCAGATTTGTTTTCCTTACCTCTGTGTTTCAGAAATGCAGGTCTGCTCTGTAAAGTGACTCTGAAAATGGCATCTGGCAGGAGCAGGGGAGCCTCGCGGGGTTCCCCCCACCCCTCTTTGCCAGAGTTTCTTACTGTGAGCCTCGCAGGTTCACTCCGGGGCTGCGACAGGTCAGCGTGGATGCGTTAATTCTCGTGTTGTGTCCTAGCAAACTGGCCCGTGGGCCAAAAGCAGCTGCCGGAGCTGCGAGACCGTGGGCTCCGCTTCCTGCACTGGGAAATTAGGTAATGGTGTGGAAGGTGAGAGGAGAATCCATCTCCCTCCTCCCTCCGAGGAGCAGGCAACAGTAAAAAAAGCAATAAGATAAAATAACAAACGCTTTTATACGTTGTTCACTACTCAGCAGATCTGACTCTGCAAATTTCTATGTCTACACACACAAACACACACGGGGAGAGCAGATCTCACGTGTGAAAAGGTGCCATTTTTTCTAAGCAGAGTCCCTTTCCAAACTAGAACAGCACTTTAATAGGTTCCTCTAAAAAAAAAAAAAAAAAAAAAAAAAAGACAAAAAAAAAAAAAGACAAACCCTTTCCTGCAGAAATGCACTTTAAATCGTCCAGGGAGCGCGGCTGCCGCTGGCTTTGGACCCGGCCGTGCAGGAGGGAGCCACCTCGCCAGCCCCGAGCCTCCCGCAGCTCTACCTCCCGCTCCGGCAGCCCTCGTGGCCCCGAGCCGGCTCAGCCCAGCCACGCTGGAGCACTCGCAGGGCTGGCGCACGCTGGCTGCTTGGAATGCTTTGAATTGGGTCAAGGAAAACCTACCCTTGCGCGGAAAGCCGCTGGGAAGCCCCTGGCTGTAGGGCAGAAGGTACCGCGCAGCAGCTGGCCCAGCACGAGCGGAGCTGGGCGAGTAGAGCCAGGAGAAGGTGTTGCTGGGGCCGGGTTTCGTACTGTGGCTACGGAGCCCTCGTCAGTGCAGTATTGTATTTTCTTTTCAAGTCCAAGTTTGTCTGTCCCACAGCGATTCTGCTCTGAGCTGGTTTGCAGAGTCACCGTTTGTAAGCAGCATCGTGCCGTCGCCTTCAACTGTTGACCCATAAATCCAAACCGTTTAGGGCAGCTGTCCTAACCCTCAAGACTTACTTTCACAGTTCAGAAATTTCCTGCTGTACTAATTATTCTGGTTTTATCGTTATTATTAAGTGTATTTTTGGTTGCAATCCTTATTTCCAAACGGAAGGTCAGTGTTCCCGCAGGTGTGCGGTGGGCTGAGGTGGGAGCCTGCTGCCTGGAATTGTGGATTTCCGACTGTTGGTCAGCGGTGGGACGAGCCGGTCCCAAGCTGCTCCTTCCCCACCGCTTTCTTCTCCCTCTTGCAGCTGGAAGCTCTTTGGAGGAGCCTCCGGGGCTGCTGGAGGGGGCAGGCGAGGGGAGGAGGAGAACCGGCACTGGGGAAGGGGGAGAAAATCGAGCCAAGGTAGAGGGGACTGTACAATTGCATCGAAATGTCACAAAAGCGCTCTCGTTGGACAGCTTTAAGAACAATGTGAACGAAAACTTAGCAACTTGGGTAGGAAACCTTGAAAATTCTATAAATGTATACTTGAAATTCTGTTTGTATTAAAAAAAAAAAAAACAAATCGCATTTTCTTCTTTCTTTTAACACTGTGTAAAAGAACATTATGCATGTGAGTGGTTTGAGAATTAAATGGTTTAATACTCAGCTCTTTGTCTGTGTCTTGTAGCTGCCGGGTCGCACCTTGTAGCCGCTCTCCCTAGCATTTTTGCCTCGCCCTTTCTGCAGGCTCAGCCCTTTTTTGGTCTCACCAGGTGGAGAAGGCACCAGGCCCCGTTCCTTTTGGAGCGTTGGTTGGGTTGGAGCCCCCCTCTTCCTGCAGCCTCCAGAGCAGAGGAGGAGATCGTGGCTTTCTGGAGCCACACACTGAGGCGAGTGAATGGAGACAGGATCCAGCAAAAAAAAAAACCAGAGTAGGAGAGGGAGGAGAAGAGCTGCTTGGCTTTCTGAACTCTTCGTCATCTCCAAAATGCTCCCTTTTTAGTGCAGGGCCCAAAGCAGGGGCACGCGGGGCTGCTTTCAGAGGGGCGGCTCGAGGCAGGCGTGGGTAAGTGTGCTCACACGTAGGGACTGATGGCTGGAGGTCTCTCGCCATCCCCACCGTGAAGCCAGGTGCTCAGACCTTGCTGCTGTCAAAGCTGGAGGCAGAGCAACCAAACGCTTTTTCGTAGCACAACAGGCTTATTCCAAGTCAACTCCCTCATCGGCCGGCTTGCTGCGGCAATCGCTGCGGGGAGGAGGCCTTTGGAAAGGCAGATGTTCCACTGGTCCTACCAAAGCTGGAGTGAAGCGTGTGCTGGGGAGCGCCACCAGCACCCAATACTGATGCCCTTTCCGTTTCCAAGAGCTATCGCACCACATCTGCTTCTCGAAGGCAGCTCTGGTCCTACAGCAGTGGGGTCACCTCGCGAGGCCATGAGGGCAGAGCGCGTGTGGCATGGCAGCAGGCCAGGACCCTGCAGCGCGGGGAGCAAACTTGCAGGTGAATTCACAGCTGTTAGTGGAGTTCTGGGTGTTCCCCGGCACTGTCCCGGTTCGTACGCAGCCCTGCTTTTAACCTGGATCTGGTTGAACTCTCACTGCTCAAAGGACAAGTCCACAGCGTCGGTTCCACGAGGCTTTCTTTCCTGAGCGATTGCTCAGCCACTGGCTGTGCCGGACATGCCAGAGCTGGTGGCAGGCAGGGCTCTGATGTTCAGCAGCTCTCCCACCCTCCAGCTGTTCCTGCCACAGCTGTATGCAGATGTTTCTAGCCCAGGCAGCCCATGCTATTAGGCTGCTGCTGTTCCACTGATCACTCCAGCGTGGGGTTGCTCCGTGGGGAGCGGGGATCGCAGCAGGGAAGGGCCCGCGTTTGAAAAAGGGAAGTTTAGATAAGGCCAAGGAGTGACTTAGTGAAAACTACCCAAAGATCAGGTTGTTACACACAGATCGACAGGTTTTTAATGAACCAGGGGACCAGAGCTACAGTTTGAGGCCCGAAAGGGAGGAGAGATTGGATAGAACAATGACAGCCATGCTGGACTCGGGTTTAGGTGCCACAAAAACACTGGAGCTGCAAAAAAATCAGCTTCCCTTTAAATGAAGGATGGAGCAGGTGCCCTCTGAGCCCTCTCACCCGACAGCGAGGAGGAGCGGGAGCAGCCCGGTGGGACACAGGCCCTCCCCGCATCTTGCACCAAACCCTGAGACCAACCACCCCAGGTTTTGTGGCCGTATCCTACTGCCCCTTCTCGAGAGGCAGCGGAGGGAGAAGCAAGGCCCTGCCAGCCCCTTTAGGAGCAAGGATCAGCTATTCTGCCCATGAAGATGATGGTGTTGAGGGCGGCTTCCCGGATGAAAAGCAGGAAGGGCCTGTTGGCGTTGAAGATTATTCTGTTCATGGGGAAGGACCGGCCAGAGATGGTGACCGCAGTGGCAGCTGATGCCTCGCTGCCTTCTTCATTCACCTACCAACCAAAAAAGAAATTGGATTAGGACGCAGGTGTTAAGCAGTATGTCAAGGGCTCGCCCTCCTTCTCCACAGAAGGTGGGTGCCAAGCTCCCAGCTGCCCCCAAGCCCCAGATGGCTGAGGAAGTGAACACCACGGGTTCAGAACCGTTTTGTCTTTTAATGCTTCATGCTTTCAGAAGCAAAGAGGAAGACACCTGGGGCAAAACAAGGCTTACCTCGAGGAAGGCTTTGTGGAAGGCCTCGGATACATACAGGTCTGTGCGTCCCTCTGCGATAATACCTGACGTACAAAATGGAGACAGTTAGGACTCTGGTTTTAGATCACACCTCGAGAGAGAACATGCTTCCATCCTTCCTGGCCTGTGTTCAAGCAGAAGGCAGGTCTGCCCCGATAGAAAACATCTCCCACCAGCAGCAACTGATCGCTTAACTTCCACGTCCTTCGAGCAGAGCAGGGCTGCGTGTCCATGACAGGACTTTACCCCAGAGCCCACCATTGACTGCAGGAACATCTGAACACTTTCTATGTTCTGCTTCCTCCCGTGCTGCTGCTCTTACTGCCCCAGCACCCTAGAGAGACAGTTACCCTTCACCCTCTTCCCTGCACCACCCCATCTCTACATCTGACCTGGGAGTCTGGCATTTTCTGGGCTAAAGAGATGTTCCAGTCCCATTTTTCTCAGCTTCTCCTTGACACTGAAGCTGTCCTCGACACGGAAGCGAGGGAGGTAGACGAAGAGAGACACCTCCGTCATGGAGTCTATCCAGTCCTGCAGCTTCTCCGATGTCAGGTTGCGCTCCACCTCCACCAGCGACGTCCCAGCGTTGGGCAGGACCAGCACCATCGTGATGTCGTCCCCTTTGTAAGGCAGCTCCAGCACCTGGACCTTGTCCTGGGGGATGTATGCATGGTGGAATTTGGACTCTTGGTACATGATTGGGACTTTGCAGGTCTTGCCATTGGCTTTATGAAACGAATCCAGTTTTGTGTTTGGAGCTGGGAACTGCGATTTCCAGTGCCCCTAAGAGGGAGACGGGGAGGAGAGACAAGCATGAGTGTGGTTTTGCCCCAGGGAAGCAGGCGCTCCCCCAGTTTTGTTGGCCGTACCTTAAAATAAATGGTGTTGACCAGGACCAAGACAGTGAGATCGTCGATACCCCTTTCTGGGATCACTTCCGTAATGCGCTTCTCTGTCTTATTAGCCACCCAGTCATTAATGATCTTCCTGGAAAGCTCTGGCTTCTCCTGAAGGGAAAGACCAAAAAAAGGTTAAGTCAAGGGTTTTCAACACCTCTTTGCATCCCTTCTGCTGGAGACAGGGCATCTGTGTGTGTGCTCTGTTCCCAGCATCGTGCCGCAGTGTCTAGAGATAGAAGCTGGAGAGGGACAGAGGTTAAGGTTGGCTGGGACAGGAGGTGCTCCCGTGCTCCCTCCTGCCTTCACTGATGTCCCACACCCCAGGGCACTCCCTGTGGGCAAAAGATAAGGATGCTGCAAAAGCAGAAGGACAACGAACAAAAAGAAAAATCCCAAATAGTTCAAACTCACCTTGAAGTTCAAGGGCCAGAGTTTGGCTCCATAAACGATTTCACTGATGTTCTGGTAAGTCTCATTAAAGACCAAGGATTTCTCCCCAAAGAGGCGGTTGGCTGATACCAGCTCTGAGGATTTGTTTGCTTTCTTGTAAAGCCGGCAGTTCAGCTTGGCAAAGAAGAAGTGGATCTGATCAGATGTCTTCGCTGAGATGGTGTCAAATTGGAAGACCTGGAGGAGCCAAACAGTGAGAAGGAACCCGTGAGCAGGCTCTTGTGCTCCTGCAGCTCCTGGCCCCACAGCAAGCGGGGCTACAGCCTCTGATGCTGCTCGACAGCCTCAACCGCGGCGCAGAGAAATCTGCAAGTCCTCAGAGCTGCACCCTCCAGGTTTGATTTGGAACCCAAATCTATGTAAGAGCAACACATCACCAGCCCGAGATTCCGTTCTGGAGTCCCAAATGCAGGATGACGCACTGCAAGCACACAGAGGAACTGCTCCTTTTTTTGAACTCTGGCTTCCCCGCTCTCCATACTCCACATCTGACTGGTCCCAGCTTCTGTCTTTGACCCAGCACCTCACCCAAGGGGAAACTCCAGCTCTCGCTCACTGAAGTCCTTTCCCTAGAGCCCCCCACAGGGCACCTGCCCGGATCCCCCTCTGTTCCACACCCAATTCCACAGCCCCAGCTGCCAGGGGAAGGTGCACCACTTGGCATGTGTCCATCTCGGATGTGTAATGAGATGAGCATCGCGCCAACGGGGCACAGGAGCAGCTCTCGGGTCAGCGCAGGTCACAGGAGGACTCACAATCTTCATGCTAAACCCTCCTGTGATGATGCCAAAGGCTGCTCCTTCCCAGAAGAACTAACTCCTCACAGCCTGTTGAGTCATTCTGGTACCTCTTATCTACTTTTGGCAGGGAATGGGACCATGGAGCAATCAGTTTGAGGGTGGATTCCTGCAGCACAGTGAATTTTTTCTTATCTGCTCCTAGCTGGAAGAAGTTATGATTTGCCTGCTGCCACACAACCGTGGAGCTTAAAAGCACAGAAAAGCCTGTAGCACCTTTTCTCCACACAAACATTCGGGATCTCTGGCCCCATTTCCTATGAGGCCAAGGGGTTACTGGCCCTTTCATATGGAAAAGGGGGAATTAGGAGTGCATCTCTGCATCCCAGGTGGCTTAGGAAGAGTAGGGTCCCCTTCCAGGATGTCCCCTGCTCTTCCAGGAGGAAGGGGATGAGTGAAGGCATTGGGAGACGTGGTTCCCTGCCATACTCTGCCCAAACTGCGTGGAAGAGGACAGGTGACCCCAGCCTGACTTACTCCAGAGGCAGGATCCATGATGGCAGCAGCAGTGGGACAACAAAAATTTGAGTCACACCTCCTTGTCCCAGGGAGGAAGACCTCTCTGGACTGGACTTTCCCATCTGCAAGGGAGGTACGTGCCGTACCAAACCCCCTGTGGCAGACAAGTGCCCTCACTGCCATCACGCAAGCAGGTCTGACAGCGAGCGAAGGGCTTGGGCAGGCAGAGAGTCAACAGGCCCCACAGAAAAGCCAGCACTCTGGATTACCTCTCAGTCCAGCTCTGAGTTTAGGAGCCACAGCTGGAGAGAGAGGCTCCCTGCATAAAAGCTCCCACGCTTTGGGAGTTCAGGCCCTTCCTGTGCTGCTGAAATACTGTCCAACACAAGCAGATGGAAGTCCTTTATTCCTGGCTGAGCGCTCAGACTTCCCTTGAAATGACTGCAAGGAGGCCCTCAAGAAGTAACTGATATTCCTGCACAACCATGGGGTGGCAGGGACCTGGAAGCCAGGTAGACCGGACGGCGTGCCATGCATTTTATTTTTGTGCCAAAGGAAGAGAGAAGGGGGACTTGATATCGTGCCTTTTCCTGCTTTTTGCCAAGGGAACGGCTTAGCTGCCCCTCAGCTACACACCTGCCCAGTCTGTGAGAAACAAACTGTTCCCGTTCCCTTCCCTCCTCTTCCAAACGGGCTTCCTCCAAATGGGCTTCCTTTCCTCCATATGGAAACTAACCCTCCAAACCCACAAAATCTACTTGATCCAAACAGGGCTCAAAGGAGAGTTGGGATCTAAACAAAGGCACAGAGAAGCAGCCTGGTATGTCCTTCCCAGGGCTTGGTCTCCCTTCCAAGGCCAGGAAGCCATCCCGAGACAGAGAGCCCTTTTAGCAGCAGTTGCCGCTCTCCCCTTCGCTGTCACACAGGCCCTGGTGGTGGCTACAAGGACAAGGGAAAGGGTGAAGGGAAGTCCACCAACCTCCATGAGCTGCTGGAGGGTGCTGCCACAAGCCCCGAGCTTGGTCATGGCAAAGGCTGTAGAAATGCTGAGGGGCGACATGAAGATGTTTTCCCCATTGTCCTTGGAGTCAGCCAGGTACTTGTAGAAGACAACAGCAAAGCGCGAGTTGGCCTTTGACAGCTCCCAGACCCGGGGGTTTGTAGATTCCGGGAGCTTGCTCTTTGCTGGTTCTTGCCCCTCGCCCTCCTGGGGCTTCTTCTCAGGGCTGCGATAGATGCAGATGGGATTCACTGGGATGTCACGCGGCTTTGCAGTGCAGATGTCCTCCACAACATAGGGCTCGGGGACAGCCAGGCCCCAGACACTGAAGAGACACACCACGAAGAGAAGCATTGTCCTGGAACCAGAAAGAGAGAGCTCAAACACCCTTGCCTGCCCAGAAAACCCACGTCAGTTTTCTTCAGCCAACAGCAGAGTGACAGGAGCCCCACACTGTGCTCCGAACATCCTCTTGTTCTGATTCTGCAGGACAAACCAGGAGGACAGACTGACTCCACTGCAGGACAAGCATGTGCCGCTGTTAGAAAAAATACACTGCAAGTAGCGCTTTCCCAGGGCCCCAAGTGCCCTCTTGCAGGCTCAGCCCTGACAGGTCTGTACAAAACCATCTGGTTTGAACTTCTGAGACCTGCCCATCGGCCAGCCGAGGTGGCTATTGTGAGGGACCCCCCCGTGCAGCGTTTCCACAGCCACCCCACTGCTCCCATCGGCACTCTGGGTGCCTTTTAGCTTCTGTGCAAATCCCAGTCGTCTTCCCCATGGGCACCCCCAGTGCCACAGACCAGTTGGTCTTGGACAAAATGGTTTTAACTGTTTCCTCCCCTTTTTTTATTGTGACAATCCCCTAGTTTTCCGGGTCTCTCTTCTCCCTTCCCTGGGCTCCTCTGTCCCTCTCAGCCCATCCTCTCAGGCCCACCTCAGCTTTTCACTATTTAAGCTACTGATGCAGGAACACTACAGCAGAGAAGAGGGGTGATAACAAAGAGGTTTCCAGGGGAGCTGCTCCCTCCACGGACTGTTCACCTTCAATCTCTAGGAAGTGTATTTTACAAGAGTACGTGGTGGAACTTGTGCATCACAGCTGCTGCTGCCCTGAAGTTCAAACCACCTGAGCGCAAACCATCGCTGGTTCCTGCTGTCAGTGACCAGGGCCCAGAAAGAGCAGAGCTTGGAAAGCCACCTGGCAAGGCAGAGGGAGTTTTTATTTCCCCCCTCTGCTAAAGCAGCCGCATCAGCTCAGGCAGCCAGGCCCCATCACACCCCAGGCTGATTAAGTGGTGCACACGATTCCCTGCGCGCTGCGGTTTGGAGATGCCCTTTGCTTGACTCTGTCGGGTTTGTTCACACACCCTGTGGGAGGAAGCTCACGGACCGCAGCCACAACAGCTCGGGCAACAACCACTGGGAAGGGCTGGCAGCCCGCCCAGGGCTTGCTCACCGTGCGAGGCTCTCGGAGAGATATCTGGCTTGGGCAGGACTCTGCCTGCTGCCACGTACTCGTGGCCGGAGCTACAAAGCGCTGTCGCCCGAGTGCGACATTGCGCACCGGTCACCTCCCTGCACCTGGAAGGACGAAAACGGGAGCTGCTCAAGGACCAAGCTGGGATGCAAGAGACCTCTAGCTTCCTTCACAATGCCCTCCTCGGGCTCTTGGGCAACGACTTCATCTCAGCTCCAGTTTCCCAGCAAAGGCAGAAATGACCTCATTTGGCACGAAGATCATCTTGAGCCCTGTGGGGCCCCCTCTAACATATGCTGATAGCATAGCAACCGCAAGAGAACGCGGGAAACAAGAGGTACTGGCACGGTCACGGGCACTGCTCTGGGTAGTAACAACAAACAGATGATCTTTCTGAAGGCTTAGGATAGACACGACACCACAAAGGGCAAAAAAAACCACAAGGGGAGAGAAGTTGACCAAATACAACGACAAAAAGAAACACCCAGGGCAGGGAGAAAGAGAAAATATTGAGACAATTTGAAGTATTGGAGTAAGCGCTGCTCTTCCAAACCTTTCACTCCTATGGGGAAAATGAGCCAACAACAAGCCAGGCGCACACATCTCCACACACGGGTGTTGTGCAAGCACAACCACTTGCTTCTGTCGACAGACAGATTGTAGCGTCTGCCGCCACACAAAGCCCTGCTGATCTCACATTTAAAACCCAAAGCAGAAGAGAGGGGAGAACCCATCTTCATCCTTTCCTGATTAAGTAGGAAACGCTCCCTGTTTCTGCTTCACAGCAAAGTCCTGACTCCATCAACTCAGAGAGGATACAGGACTTCACACTAACACCTTAAATCAGACTTCTCAGCCCCTGACATACCCATTTACCCAGCATTTCCTGCAAGAGGGGAGATGAGAGACCTGTGGCCAACTACCACCCCGAAAGGCAACAGCTGCCCTTTAAAGCAAGAGCCCTCACTGTTTCTTAAGCCAGCTCTCCACTAAAAAAGCACTCCTGCTCCCCCTCAGCTCTTAAACACTCTCTTTTCCACTGCAGCAATGCCACGCACTCTGTCACCTGCTTTCACTGGAAGGATCCTGAAAGCACATCATCACTGTCTGAAAGGGGCTACTGGCAAGGAAGAATGTGGAAGTCAGGAAGGGCTCTTTTCCTCTGCTTCACCCCTGTGAGAAGCGTAGAGAGCCAAGAAAGAAGTTGCTGATTCACAGCTTGTCCTCCAGCAACCACCCTACCAAACCTACCAGTGCTACCTATGGCAGCTGGAATGTCCCACAGCACCGAGGGTGCTACAGAGCCCAGAAAATGTTGAGGAGCTCAAACCATTTCAAGATTGACTTAGGATCTTCAGACTAGCCTTCCCATTCCTCCCCAGGCCCCAGCAAAGCAAATCAGCTCTTTTGCAGCTGGGCAAGAGATCAGTGATTACTCGGGACAACCAGACCTTATGGATTGCTATCCACAGCATGAAGCATTCCTGCAGGTCGGGGATAAAAGTTAAGCGTGACACTTAAGAGAGCTGTGCAGAAGCAAAGCACTGGTGAGAGCTGGGATAGGAGCACCCTCTTGAAACAGCTCCTCAGGTCCATGCCCAGAGCTAAAGAGCACTCTGGCAGCAGCTAAAATTCAAGGGCTCCTACAAATGGAAAAAGAATCTGTGACAAGGAGTTAATTAACAATGACATATTAATGGAATTGGTTTCTCTTACCTGCCCCGTGCCTCCAACCTTCTGCTTTTAGGATGTAAATTCGAGTCCATAAGAGGACAAGCAGCCTCGCTTGAGCCCAAACCAGTCCCAAGCCTTTCCCCAGGGGATTTCTGTGCTCAAGCAGAGCAGAGACGAAAGCAGGGGAGGGTGGGAGGAGGGTAGGCTGCTGAGGCCAAAGGCTGATGACCAGCTGCAGAAGGTTAAGCAAAGAGCAGGGAAAAAAAAATAAATCAATGCTTACTTTAAAAGAGGTTTTAAAGTTCAATCTGACAAGGGAAAGTTCGACCATCTACCCCCACGCAAGTGCCAGATTCCTTTAGTTCCTGCCAACGGAAAATTAACTGCTTGTACCAGAACAAAACCCCAAAGACTCCAAGAGGTCAAGTAAAAATGCAATGATCTAGCATATTTGTAAATCTCACTTTAGTATCTTGTAGCTCAGCAAAATTGTTTCCCTCTGCCCCAAGCCTCGCCATCCCATTTCCCAAACAGACACAACTCAGGAGAAACCACCCCGCTTAACGCTCTGCAGTTTCCAGTCTGTCCCCCTCCTAAATACACTCACCTTTTCAGTCACACAACAGGAAAGCCACAGATTAGTGGCGCCTCCCCCTGCTTCCAGCCCTGAAGCAACACAATTTCTGGTCTAGGATGCAGTTGCTCTACAAACCCAGCAGCATCGCCTCCTGAACACCAAACCCCAGGCGCTGGCTGGCTCCACGGGGCTAAAGCTGCTGTTACTGGCCTCAGTAAGAGCCCGGATCTTAATGGAAAATGCAGCTGCAAACTGGTCTAGGGGAAAGTAAAAGCCCTCACTGTACCAGTAAGGGCCAGAATAAAAATGGGAGATTGTGGTAATAAATGCACGTGAAAGGCAGGACGACACCCTCTGGACCCAACTTTGCTTTCGTGGGTCTCTCCATAGCCTAGGGCCACAAGTGTGACTCAAAACCCGTCTCTCCTCACCATAACAGCATTTTTGCTCTCCTGCCAGTTCTACAATTGGGGAGATGGTCATCTAAACAAGCACGAAAGCTACACACTGCCCAGCTGCACACAGGACCGCCTGCTCCTCAGAGCTGCTCTCTGCTGAGCGCAGAGCAGGTCACCCCGCAGCACCTGTCGGGGAGCAACCCACGGGTTGGATATTCACAATCAGCCTCAGAAAGGGAAACATCTTCCATAAGGGCAGACTCGTGCACCGTACCTTGCTGCTCTGAGCGGCTGCTGGTTTAATTTCCCAAGGTAATTCATGTGTTTGCAGGTCTGAGAGTCTTTGTGGGGGGATAAGGGATCCTCCACACCCCACAGGGAGCTGGCAGACATCGGAGCACAGGTTTCCCTTTACCTGATGCTCAGAGGGAGTTCAATGCAGTAAAACAACAGCAAACACCTACAGCATTTTGCACATCCCATATAGCTTGAGCTAATGGGAATGATCTTGTACCAGTGTAACAAGCACACTGGCGCTGTAACTGCACGTTCACCTCACTGTAAAAGAGGCCAAACTCCCAGAACTGAGCATAGAAACTTTCTTTACTGGCGGCAGCCCTACTAACAGTGAGGTGAAATTCCAGAACTGACACCATAAGGCTGAAGGGATCTGTAAGCTGCCCAAGCTGTGCCCTTCAGGGTGGCTGATAAACACATTTTTTCAAGTGCAGCAATTTACTGCCAGCTCCTCTCAAAGCAGCCACACAGCACTCGCACCCAGGCAGGGCTCTACCTAAGGAAGCACCCAAAATGACAAGTGCATTAATACAAATCATCAGCTGCCTTGTTGGCTTTAGGGGAGAAACTGGTTTTCTCCCAAAGCTGCTGTTCACAGACCCAAAGCACGGACCTGCCGCTCAAAGCCACTGAGCATAAAGTTCTAAACCTGGTGACCAAGGGCAAGATGGGGAGACTGAGTTCACAGCTGATGGGAAGGAGGTTACAGAAACAGCTCAGGCCATCCCAGCCCAGAAAGGAACCCCCCCCTTTCACCTCGGGGTGCTGCTGCCATTCCCACGTGCCAGCAGAGCCACGCAGCATGGCACATCACTGCCTGCCCCCACCGCAGGCTTCACGCTCTGCTTCTCAGAGGGAGGAGTGGCTCGCAGCAGCAGGGAGACAATCTGTTCTCTCAACATGCTTGCACTGTCCTCAGAACTGCCCTGGTTTTGGATAAGCCAGAAACACACCTTAAAAACACCCCAGCATGGAGCAGGAACAATTTCTTGTATGTTCTGTTGTGCTTTGGGTGCTGTTGAGTTTTACACAACTCTCGGGGTGGAGGACTCGTGCTCAGAGTGAGATGGGATCAAGAAATCCTATGTTCTGGGCTAACCTTTTCCAGCTCCCTTTTATCCTGGTATCTATGGCCAAAGGGCAAAAAATTTTGCAGCACCTGCCATGCGCTTAAACCCAGGCTCCTCTCTTTTCTGTAGGCAAAACCCCCAAGTTTCCCCAGAGCTCTCCTGCAGAGCAGCCACCGCTCCCTTCCACAGGGACCTGACTCTCCATAGCACTTCAGGTCACTTTAAAAGCCAAGCACTGCAGAAATACAATTTTGTGTTAAATTCCTAAATGAGTGAGTACCTGAGCATCCTGCACCCCTAGAATAGTGGGAAAAAGGGAAAGAAAAGAAGCACCAACTGAAACATGCAGTTTTCTGCTGGGTTGCCCACCAAGTACAATTCCCTGTACAGGAACTGCATGCTTCAAGCCATCCAGCAAGAAAATACAACTGTGTGGGAGCGTGAGAGGGTCGAACAGTCAGACGTGATGGGCAAAGCACACCCCTCGGACTGGATCCACAGTGCCTGGGCTCAAAAGTAATCACAGAAATAATAAACACACACATGAACTCCCAGGGCAGAATGCTGTTCATTCCCTGGAACAGAAGGAGGAATGGTTATTAAGCAAAGCAGCAGCTTACTCCACACAAGACTATGTTCAGCCTGTCTCGGATTCATAGCCAGCCAGACTTGCTGAAGCCCAGGAAAAGGAGTGGAAAACCCCAAACCAGATTGCAGGGCAAACCTTACTCTCACTTTAAAGCAAGTTCAAAACCAGGCTCAACATTAGAAGTACGCTGCTTGCTCCTCGCTCTGAAGGGGCTGGTTTTATCTGCTTTTTATTTTTTAAAATATGAAGACTCTCTTTGAGCAACTTTGCTAGCTGAATATCCTTTCTTGTTAGCCTGAACACAGTAAGGAGTCACTTGGCTTATGGGTAGAGTCAGAGGAGAATAGATCAGACCCCCAAACAGAGGCATACGGCTTCTCTGCTACGCGACACGTCATATGCTCCAGCCTGGGAAAGAACAAACACATCCTTGATCTGGAGAGCCTTACCCCGTCAGTCTTACCCAGTCTTAGACCTCATACAAAACCTGGAGGAATGCATATTTATCGCAAACAGAAAATAAGAGATATTTCAAAGTGTTCTCCATTAATTTATCATTTAATATAAATGCTGACAGAATAGCAGGTAAGACCTCGAAGACACTTCCATCTATTTACAAACCAAATAGTGAATCACCACCTTCCCACTCATTAAAGTAATTTTCTGTTGAATGTGCAACTCAAAGGATCCTTAGACACTATGTGGAAGCAGGGCAAGGCCAAGTCAGCTTTAGGAGGATGAAAAGCAAGGTGAAAAGGGAAAAAGAACAGCATTTCAACATATGGCTTTTTCTATATAACCCCCATGCACACACAATAGGTTTCCACTTCCTTGTTCTTTAATGCAAAGTGACACTCCTGCCTCCATAGTTCTACAAGAGAAACAAAGGAGACAAATACTGACTTTCAGATCCCGGGATCCTTTAGCCTCCTTCAATCCACTCTGTTACACTTTGGCATGGCTAGAAGCCTTTCCTTTCAAGTTTAAAAAGTATATTGCAGGAGTAAAGACACAGGGAGTTGGACAGAGCAAACCCTTTTTTTTTTACTTCTTTTGTCATCTCAGAGTTCTCCCAAAAGGCAGAGAAGCATCTAACCTTTCCAGGAAAGGGATCTCAACGCCTTGTGAGTCTCTGAACTCCTCCCCCACAACCAGGCCTGTATGTACAAGACTTCAAAATACCCCCGAATTTGTAAAGAATTCAGTTTATGGAATTCTTCTCATAAGTTCCTATTAAAAACGTTTTGATAGTTACAAACAATAAATACCCACAATATCAACCCAGATTCAGCCATTCCCATAAAAGCTCAAGAATTATTTTAATGGGGAAAGAGAAGCAAGAAAGGAAGAAACCTGAAGGAGAAAAGCAAGAAAAGAACCAGTTCAAACTGAAAGAATTCACAACATTTTGTTTCGCACTGATTTATGAGAAGAGCAGACAGGGAATTTCACTTATCCAGGATCCTAAATAAATTCAAGAAATAGTTCATAATCTGACTCGACAGATCTTGTGGTCTCCTTTATTACCTAGTCTATCCTTTTTATTTGTTGTTAAATATACCTCTGCAGGGCACAATCACATACAATCAATACGATTGGAAAATTACATGAGCTCTATCCCAAGCATATATGCACCAATGTTAAAAGTTATTTCAAAAACCAACCAAACAAAAAAATAAACTCCACCCAAAAAGGTGATAATGACTGCAGAATGTCTCGGGGAGACTTGTACGGAACTAGAAAGGTCAAAGAAAACTAAGCTTACAGAAATCAGGAAAAATGTCATCTATAGAGAAATCCCACAACTGGAAGTAGATGATTTCAAAGAGGGGGTGGGAGCTGTTGTGTAGAAGATGCCACAACTCATCCTCCCTCCTCCCCTGCGTGCCTCATCTCACCTCTCCCTTCCCCAGAGCCACAAATACAGCCGGGAAAGAGCTTGACACAACGCTACCAGTTACAGAAAACAGGGAAAAATAATCAAGCTAGAGCGCAGCTGCTAAGCCGACTTCAAGGAAAGCTCCTCTTAGCATGGAGGCTGCTCACACAGCAAGCAGAGGCCGAATGGGAACTCCTTATAAGTAGAGAAAATGAAAAGTCATTTGATGCACTAGATTTGCCCATGTTAGAGCAGCTCTGTCTGGGAGAGGCTGTGAGTTAAAGGTACCAATTGTAAACTGTGCAGCAGCTGTGACACAAACAAGGTTTCTTCTCTTCTGCCTCAGGTTGCTTTGTACATTTATAAAATGCTGCTATCGGGTTTCTTTTTAAGAAGCTTTTTAAAGAGGTCAGTGCACACATCCAGTTGTGGGATCCATCCAATACACAATCTGGTTTGGATGCCAAAGACTTGTGAGTACTGTCTGCTACAGAATCATTAATAAATCTTTTTAACATTACAAAGAAGCAAATAATTTCTTAAACATCAAATATTCCACAAGATTTTAGTTTTTTGCTTACAGATATACTTTCCCCATATACATTTCACACACAATTCCATCATCTCTAATGCTTTTTATTTTCAGAGACACTTTCACTGCCGTCTTTCCCAAGACTATTTTTCAAAACGAAGTTCTAATTGTGTTTTCCTAGAACTTTCAGTTCTTAGAATCAGCTGTTTCCTGGCATATGAAAACATCCAACTTGTATATCCAAGGACAATCACCTTACTGGGTGAATCCAGGCACCTAAACTTTCCCAGATGCTGAACACCTCACAATTTGCACTAAAATCATATAGAAATTCACTGGAATTGCAAAGATTGTCTGGGAAAGAGCAGTTCATTGTTTACGTTACTAAGCTACAGGCATCCCATTTTGATTATTATGGTCACATACCCTAAGTTTCAAATGACTGGGATATTGCCAACGCAGACAAATCCACATTATCCTAGGCTATTTTTATTGGGAAATTTCAGAAAAAAGCTGTACTGTCTCTGCTTACCGTAGTGTTCAAAGAGTTTTCACGGCATGATATTACATTTGCCACTGGGAAATGAAGTTAAAACAAAAATCAATACTAAGTTTGTTCTCCTTTCCCTGCTAATCAAGGCTCTACCTGCATCACATGAAGCACCTTGAAGACTGTGACAACACTAAGCAGCTACATTCTTCTTTCTACACAAGAATAAAGACCACACGTTAACAGTATAAGGACACTGCTGGGATAACATGCCCCAAAATCACTTACTAATATTGTATAACTTGAACTAACTTACTCTTGTCTCTTTCACGCCCCTGACATTTCAACAGAAAATAATGCAGTTGGTACCATGTGGGTATGAAAAGAGAGTCTCCGATGAAGTTTCTGGTATTTCTATAACTGATCTGAGAACTCAATTTGCACTGCACAGGCTGTATGCTCATGTACCACTAGTAACGACCACCCAACTGTTAGCATCAGGGCTATATTGAAAAGGTGGCTCAGGAGAGATGCTTCACCCTCCTCAGAAATTTAGAGTTCACATTTACTGAAGTAAGGCAGCTGCTCCTCCAGTTTGTGTCTAAATTATCATTTAGACAACTAAGAACTCCTCCTTCCTTTTTTTATCCAGGGGAATTGAATTTTTTGTATCACAACTAATAGGTTGCTGATACACTGACTTTTTATTGGCTGTTTTTAGCATCACAGAATCATCACAGTTGGAAAAGACGTCTAAGATGAAGCCCAACACCACCATGCCAACTAACAACTTTTAAATCAGGGCTACCAACATTAGGAGACAGAAGTGCGCGTTTTGGAAAGTGAACGATGACAACATTTGAATGCGAAGGTAACATCTCTGTGTTCCTTCTCTCTATTCTAGGACTACGAAAACATCTTTACACACACAGACAAGCACAAAATTTGCACGCTGCTTATATGTTTTTTTTCCCCCCATTTTAGAACATAGAAGATGAGTTGGCACTCTGGCTGGTGAGCTCCTGATTTACTAGCACTGAATTTCTTGGACCATAAAAGTGGGTCTGAAATAGCCAGTCAACCAAAAATACTTTATATTAGGGTTCTTCAGGTAACCATCCTGTAAGTCTGCTTCATTATAGCCCAGATTTATACATGGAAATAGCAATGAAAATGAGGGTTTACATTACTCTGACTTACAGATTTCTCTCTGAACCTAAAAACCTGCAAGAGTTTAAGTTAGATCAAGAGAGGGAAAATGCAAGTGGTTTTTTGCGCTATCATTGAAAAGCCTTACTCCAAGCCCTTTCTAATAACGGATTTGCCGCACCTTGCTCAATTCATGCTGTCAAGAGACAATATCATCATACAAGTTTCTTTCTTCCACATCTAATTTAATGTAATGCTACAGTTTGACAAGTCTTTTCAGTTCCAATGGGCTTAAAAGTCAAGTCACGTTTACAACACAAATTTATATTGTACTGTAACTAGAGATATTTTAAATCAGTATTCAATTTAGATCTCAACTCTTAAAGACAAGGCTCCTCTGATTAAATGAAACGTCTATGTTCCTTCTCCCTCTCTAAATGAGCCATTCCATCAGCTGAGTGCATAAGAGACTGAAAACACAACAGAACACCCCAAATACATCTCAGTACATTGCAACACGACTATGTTGAACGATTTTCCACAATTCAATGCATGGATAAGGCTTAACAATCATTAACTTCCGTAAATTGTTATAGGATAATACAGTCAACTCACAAAAGCCTACAAAGATTTGACAATCAAAATGGCTACACCAGGAAAAAAAAACAAAAACGTGTAAAGCACAAGTCTTTGGCTCTCCTTTAAAGAAAAACAGCAGTTTACCATGTTTATACAGATCCCTCGTTTGCCTACCAGTAGGGGCAATATCACATCTGTGCATCACTGAGTAATAACACCATTAGAAAAGGCAACTTCACAGAAGTTATTGGCTAAGCGAATTCATTTGAATGCTCTGTTTTGAGGCAGCAAGCTGTCACTGTTACACAATCAGGGAGGGTGAATGGACGAGCCCCAGGAGGACAGGAAGACATAGACAAAAAGCTAGACAGAGAAGAACTCGAGAAGAAAGGGGATAACAGTGCTGCAAGTCTGAAACATGCTCTGATCAAAATAAAAGAAGTCGTACTCTAAAATGGGACAGGATACAATAGCAAACGAGGAGCAGAAGGAAAAAGCCTAAGTTTCTCCTACTGAAAAAAAAGAGATCACAGGAAACAAACAAACAAACAAAAAAAAAACCCAAAAAAAGAGGTTGACAGAATGAGGAGGAAAATAAGACTACAGAATAAACAAGCATCATTTCCACACTGAACAAATCACTGACATACTAAAGCTTAACCTAACTCTTGAAGCTTCCTGTTCCGGGGGTTTGTCTGTGCTGGGGCTGAAGCTCAGGTAGTGGTGAGGGTTCAAAGCTATCTACTGCAGTGGAAAATCTAATTCACCCAACCATGCAGTAGTGCCCCAACACTACTGTAAATGCTGTTTCTTCTTGCCCAAGTAGAAGAGACTAAACCACTGTCTGAGACAATTTCATAGAGGTGGAGAACACTCCCAGACAACTGGGACAATGGTGTGCTACAGAAATGAATGCAGCAAGATACAGTTACTTCCAATATGTTCATTCCCTAATTATTTGCTGTGACCACGAATGCTTCTACATCTAGAGCTGTCTGTCCTCCCAGTTCTATTGACATGCTTTTGCACAAAAAAAAGGGATCGTTTTAGGCGTAGCTTCCAGAAAGACTTAAAAGCATGCACTGTATTTTGCCATTTGACTTGTTCAATCAGCCAAACTTCTGCAAGAAAGCAGAAAAGGGACACAAGGAGGAGGAGGGGGAAAAAATAAACCAACCAAGCTCAAAATCAATACTGTTGGTGGATATTAAACAAACTATTTAACAAGCCAAACTATAATAGTGGGCAAACAGGGCATTAACCAGGACACACAGATCACAAGGACACTACGCACAAAGTACAGCACGGAGAGCTCCAGAAAGGAGACAAAACCAACAGTAACGCCTCCCTTCTAATCCACAGGTTTTGGAAGCATTCACCGTTAGGTAGGCCAGCAACTTGAACAGGTCTTACTGTAGAATTCCTCCCAGGAGCAAAAGTGGAGAAAAAACTAATCCCTAACCTAGCAAGGAAAGAGCTGGCACATGTAATAAAGGGTAATCAATTTTTGCCCCTCCAGATTTTCTTTCTAGTGCTGCAAATGAATCTGTAGATTCATCCTTACCATAACCGTCTTTGAAAATTCCTTTTAGATCAAGAATTACTGCAGACAAAAAAAGGTACATTCTGGGCTTGTCTTCCTAGACTAGAATATTGCACTAATTACCTCAACTAAACTGACCTCCCTGTGTTACAAAAGACACAGCAGGAAGAAGAAAACTAACTAAAACCAGCGAGAAGGCTGGCCTGATGGTGGTGCTCTGCACTAAAGGATGGGAGAACAGGGCACAGTGCCTGTGTCGGCTGACCTGTGAGCACGCTGCCAGAACACGTTAATCATCCTCATGCCCAGAGCAGAGAAGGGAGGAACAAACCAGAAGGAAGGAACAAACCTGACAGGCTTGAAACCGCATCAGCCTCGTTCTGCTCAACTCAAGGGGCAAAACGGATGGACGGGGCCAAGGGGTAGGTGAAGCTGTTCTTGCGCAAAGATGCTTCTTTGCCAAAAGTTAAGAAGGGGCAGGAAAAAAAGCAAGCTTCAGAACTACTCTTGGTAATTCAGAGGCCAAAGTTCAACTAAGAGCAAAATAAACCCGTGTGAGGACATATGGAAAGTGTGGGTGTGTGCGCTGAAAAATGCCTTTATTTTTATTCAGTGCTTCTACCTCCCAGACATTTGATCACAACAGCTGCGCTCATGCGAAAAAATTCTTAAAACATACCCAATATATATACAGATATAACTATGTATATATGTATATATATATTTATATATAAATTTTTATTTAAATAAAAAAAAGCTCGAATCCCAAGCCAATATGTGTATCAAATCCTTGACCAGCCAGGTCTGTAGGGCATAATCAAATTCAATGTGAAATAGTATATAAACGCGGTGCCTTGACTGGGCAAATTAAATAATTGCTACTCAAAAGAGTCTTCTGTTTGGACTCTCCTACTGGTAGGCAATAGTGGGACTGTATGCCCTCCCACCCCCCATTTTGTTTTATTTAACAGTATGATGAATGCAAAGCTCAGCTCAAGGTTGCTATGACCTCAGCAGGAATTAAGGTTAAGGAAAAAAAAACTAAAAACCAAGAAAAATCATTAACTCTTGCTTTACCCAACCAAAGCAATGCAGTAATTTATTACATAACCAGTGCTTTTGGATTTAGTAGTCTAACCCGGTAAGGAAAAACGAGAACAGGCCAAGAAGGTGCAGAGGGAGCAGCACTTGGAAGTCATTCTCCACAGAGCTCTTGGTATACAGGGTCTCAAGCCCAGTGCATCTGGCATGTCAAAAAACATGCAGCAAGAACAAACCCCCTTTCATTCCTTCAACTTTTATTTAAAAGATCTAGAAAGGCTTACTGCTGCTCCAGGCTATAGTTACAAAGCATCTACTTGGAGAAGTTTCACAAGCAGAATTTGCTTTTCAGTTCTCTTCGCTTCTGACAGGACCTTAAGTGGTCATTCTGATGCAACTTTTCCACTATGAAAAGGGAATCTAAAATGGATTCAGTGCAGCAGAGGCAGACAAGCTGCAGATTGAGGCCTAGGTGTCAAATTTAATACGTGCAGACTTGAAACAATGCCCAGCTTTAAAAAACAAATAAGAATTCCCTTGTTTTTTAAAGACTGCCATCACTGATGCGCACAAATCAAAGGTGCTGGTCTCCCTCAGTACAAGGCCCTCACAGCAGCGTGACAATTGAGTAACTGATGTGTTGCTGGACAGAAGGAAAAATCAAGTTTTACAGGAAGCAATTATGTTTTTAATAATAATGAAAAACTGGCAATGATGAATGAGCAAAGGCAAGAGTGCCGACGAGACGGCATACGTTAAAGATTTGTTTCAAAAGGCAGAGAGATTAAGTCCCTCTGCATCAGCTTTACCATATGGACTTTGGGTCGGCTTGTTTAAAGGCAGAGTAAAAATGGGGGAAAATACTCCAGCAAACATTGGATGAACTAATACGTTCCCCCAGCGCATCAGCAGTCAGCATCCTTCCAGCAATCGCAGAACCTGATGCTCTGTCCACTTCCTGACTCGGTCACAGCCACACAACCTGCGCTGGTTAGCGAGGCCTCTCCACCACAAGCCCCCGCTAACCAGCTTCAGAAACACTCATGCTGTGGCAGCTGGGTCTGCACCCTTCAAGCCCAACAGAAAACAAAAGGCCATCAACCTTAAAGTAATATATATGCTGGACACTTATTTCATTATCCTCTGCACTTCCACATGCTGTGCTGGGACATACATGCCTGTTGCATCACAAAGATTCTGTCACTTGTAGTTTAGAATTCAATAATTTAAGCAAGCCACCTCACACCTGCCGGGGCTCAATTCCATGTCACAATGGGAGGAACTGTTTCAAGAAGAAAGTTTGCTGCACATCTTTTGACGCTAATTCACAGCTACTCTCCAACCTTCAATTCCTTGCTTACTCTTGAACCACACAAGGAAGCGGCGAGGTTGTTTTAGTCATTGAGAAATTAAGGTGGTAAGGAATTATGCACTGGGTATGTAATAATACCAAAATAAAAGAAAAGACCTACTTCATTAAGATCATACAATTAATCAAACAGAGTATATATATAATATCTTTTTCTTTTAAGCCCTGGGATCCAAGGCGTCCAAAGTTATTAAAATAAAGTTCATTCACAGAACAAAAACAAATTTAATTTGAATTGCTTGCAGATACTGCTAATTTTAATTTTTTTAATTAAAAAATGCGTTAATGTGAACTATGTGCAGGATTTGTTTCTAGTAGTTGTGTTTGTGCACATTGCCTCTGGACCTGCTGATCTGCTACTGCTGTTGCTCCTGGGTTTCTCCAAACACCTCTGGAAAAAATCATGATGGAAGCTACCAACACCCCAGCGAAAGAAACTCTGGGATATGACGGTCGCCTCACTTCATGGAGCAGACGTGGGCGTAACTCCTGCGCGCTGGGAGTCCTGGTTGTCTCCTCCTGCATCAGGGTCCTCCGACAGGCTAAGAGATGCTGCCTTGTTCGACAGGAGGCCGATGTTCTCTTGTGTCAAGGCTGATCCATTTGGAACATCACTGCTGAAAGAAAGGGGAGGGGAGGGAGAAGGGGTGAAGAGAAGCAATTACTGAGATTTTTCATTGAACTACAAGCACTTCAATACTTGTTGCTGCTGCATCTCCTCAGTGAGCAGCTGGGAGAACATGTAACTACTTAGAGATCGGCCCCATGTAGGAACCAGGCTGTCCGGTGTGCTGCAGGTACTCGCCAGAGAGAAAAATACCATTATAAAGCTAATAGAAAACAAACAAGGCTACATATTTTTAGGGTTCTAGATTAGTTATATTTTGCAAAGTATTTCAGTATATGCCACAAGATGTAGTGTTAATCCGTACAAAATGCCCACTCCAGAGTATTTAACTGATCTTGACCATTCAGATTTTTTAAAGAACAAGAAACAGCTGTTTCAATTCCATTATTTCCAGAAATTCATATGGAAGAATTAGTTTCTGCACTGAAGGTCTCAATCTAATGGTGCAGCACAGAACTCAAGAACCGGCTGCAGAACTTGAGCAATTAATACACTTTCTGAATAAATATCCAGATTCCAAACTGCTCACTTGAAGTTGTGTTGAGCTTTAACGTTCAGAGTATTACTGTGAATACACACAAATGCTTGCAGCCATCTGAAAATGGTTGTTCCAGTATTCCCGGCCATCACCTTATTTCAACTGACTATCAAATGCGAGTTTAGATCAACCCCAGCATTTATATAGATAAAAGGTACTGCCTACAAATAAAAGCAAAGTTAGTTTCAAAGTTACATACCTTCCTAGACAACATCCACATCACAAACTTAGCAGGATGGAATAAATTTCCTCTCACATTTGGAACATCTCTTCTCCTTGAAACTCCAACTGTATAAGAAGATTTCTTTTGTGGTGCTTGTTTATCTCCTGGGTCCTCCCTACTAACCATCCAATCCTTTCTAGACGAACTTCTGGTCTCACAAACACTGTGATTCTTCTCTTGTGTTAACTGATATACAGTCTCATTCCACTTATCTACTCGGCAGCTGAAATGGCCTTTAATTCATGCTCACACTATAACAGCCTGATTTGTGTAATCTTTTCCTGGAAAACGTTTCCACATCAGAGACAACATGAGGCCAGGGGTATTGTTCATAGGCCAAAGAGTGACCCCGATTCAGTCTCTCCTGTTATACAAAGAAAGGCTGAAGACCCACATTACCTGAATGTCAGTGCGAGGTCCTCAGTTGGAACCTTGCTTTGCGGTTCTAATTGTCCATTTTCAGTCTGTTTAGTGGTGCCCAGTTTGGTTTTTATATCCAGTGAAGATTGGCTCTCCTGTAAAAAAAAAAAACCACAGAAAAAAAATTCTTTGACGTTGTGTTAGAATAATTTAAGGCTTCATCTTTTGGGACTGATGAAGAAGGCCTGTAAATTGGGAGTCACACAGTGTAACCCACAAAAGCCACAAGACAAGGAAACAGACTCAGTAAGAAATGCTCACCCTCTGGAAACAATATTTCCCAAACAGAAGGGACAATTCTTGTAACAACAAGCAAAGACCATGGACTGTAACAGCACACAGACTTCTGAACACTAGCCTGTATCTGCAGGTGACTTTTGCTATGTTAAAGCAGTTTGTACAACTCACGGCACAGTGACCCCTGAGACAATTCAGTTCTCAACAAATTCAGTGCCAAATTTATTTTCATATGGCAACAAAATAACAACAGAATACTGTAAAGTTGCTAGAATTCAAATCTTTCATGTATAAGAATCAAGGAACTTTTCAGGAGGTTTTGAAGAATAAAGAGGTGAAGAAGGAGACGGATGACTCCAGCTGTGGCCATCCAGCAGAGCCTTTTTGCCAGGGTGAAAGGGCTGCAGCCAGCTAGGCAGCTCTCCATTCCACTGCTGGGCCTCCCACCCCCACAGCACTCACCATGCTCAGCTCACGGGTTCTCTTCCCAATTTCCCTTTCCACCTGGTGTAGCTCCAAGCTCAGCTGCTCACTTGAGATCATCCCAGGCCACTTGGGAGGAGGGGGTGGGGGCTGTGGCTGGCCTGCCAGGGTAGTCGCCTCCCTCTGCAACAGCAGCCTGTTACTAACAGCCTAAATGCATAAAGCCAAGCACATACACAACTGAGCACACAACACACCAAGCACAAAGAGCTCCAGGCCATAACTCCAGAGTATTGCTTATTTGCAAAACCAAGGCCTTCTCTCTCCACATTTAGCAAGGTCCCAATTGAAATCACTTCCAATGCAAGTTTAAATTTTTTTACATGCAGACAAACACCTTTTACCGTAGTAAGTTTGCACAGGTTTTCCCCCACATACCACCGCCTTCTCAAAACTAAGATTAAGCACACGAACAAAACCACTAGCTTCTTTTCGTGAGCTATTGGCTGAACAAAACATAACAGCAGATAAGTAAATCTGCTGCTTTACTTCACAGTAGTAAAATTTATCTAATGCTAGAGTAGAATCATAGAAAGCGTCCCGAGAGATGTGGATGCCACTACGACCCAGATCAGGAAGCACAGGATCGTTGAGGGACAAGTGACTACAGTCATTCACAAGCTGCAAGTTACCACCAGCCAAGCAAAAGCAGAGACGATATCAGTCACTCCAAAAATCTGCTTTTGCTTAGGAATCAGTTCTGTAGGTGTGCTCTGCATTTAAACGCAATATTGAACGCCACACAAATGTTAATTAATTTAAGCAAGCAAATAATCTAGTTCTTAATGCTCAGAATTAAGCGATTGCTACAAGCTTGTAACAGGTAAATCAATGAAACCTCCTGGATTTCAAATATCTACGTGCAGCTTTGAATACAAGAGTTGAAAGTTGTTATTACTCAAAATCACCAATTAGTTGTGACAAATTCAAATTAAAATAAAATCAAGGCTCAACTGTGCAGGATTTAACACTGACACAACCACGATGACAATGACCAGGAAAGGCAGGCCACTTCGAGGTTTTGCAACTTTCCAATACTCTTCTATTATGGCAAAAGCAGACATGCAAGATTTAAAACATTTTTTCCTCTTGCTCCCAAACGAGCACACAAACACAAGTTATGTTTCAAGTGACTGAGAAATGCATACTACTTGTTACTGCTGCTACATCTTAAAAGTTGTGAGCTCTTACAATTAATCTGCAACAACTCTACCCTATAACGTTTTCTTCAGTAACCACAGTCTCAGCATAAGTGTTATTCACTACTTAGAGCAATTCCTTCTGGAAACACACTGACTCGAATAGTCGCTGAGGTACCTAGAATAGTTTTCTGGTAAATATTGATTTTTCCTAGGAGGAAAACGAATTAACTAAAGCTTTGCTAAAACAATTAATTCACTATGGCTTAACATTTCACCTTCTTTGTGTCACAAAAGGCAGATTTCAGCTCATTAATGATTCTATAAACGTAGACTTGTATCTTTCCTCACATAGCAAGTGACATTTTTTCTAAGCAAGGAGATATAAAATATTAAGCTTTATTTTCTCAAGCTAAATATCTTTAATATTTATTTCCTTGGCTCTTGTGGCTTCCACTATTTAGTAAGAAACAAGTACAACACAAAGCCAAACACAGAACAGATGAAGGTCATAGCTTTCTGTACATGAAATCAGACATTTTCGATGGCAATAAAGTCAAGAGGAAGAGGTATCTAAACCACAAGTTTGCCTCCAAGTTAAAAGATGAACAGAGAGGGGGAGTAAGTGAGAGAGAATGAAAGCAAACGTGAACGAGCACAGAGTGCTCATGGTAATGCTCCTGGCACTGATCTGTACGTGAAGTGCTAAGCAGCAAGGCTGATACTTGTACCACAGTCCTGATGCCTGGCATCACAGAATTAAGAATTGTTACTGAATATCATTACAGTCAGAGAAAGATCAACACATTAAAAGCAGCTTTACAAGCTCCATCTCTCTCCATACCACCCCTCACCTCTCTTCCAAATGTGGGTACCAACCTCTAGTCCTCGCATTTGTGTCTGCTGGCTAATCTGATGGTCTACTTGCTGCAGCTCCATGCGCAGCTGCTGCTCTCGCTCTGCTGAGGGCAACTGTTTCCCATGACCAGCCACATCAGACATGGACAGTCTCTCCCTTTGGGATCAGAAAAGAAAAAATAAGGAGATTTAAAAAAAAATAAAAAAAAGCTTTGCTCAGCTGGCACAAAAAGAAACAGATAAAGAAAACTTCAAAAAAGGTGAAGACAAAAATAAAGCAATCCTACCTGTCATTGAAACGTCCCTGAGAAGGTATATTTTGATGAGGAGAATATGGAGAGCCTCCCCAGCTACCGTGAGTTCCATAAGGATTGTAGTCTGCCACTGAATATAAAGAAGACCATGTCATGTTACTACAGAATAATTGTTTAAGTAGTTCAGCCAACACACAGGACTGGGCAGAAATTAGAGAATAACCAGGAAGGTTGGCCCTCAGAGTGAGGAAGCCTAAGGTTCCTTCAGCTGAAATGAACACAAAAATATTATGGAGACAAATCTAACATGCATAATGCATGAATCACAGAATCACAGAATAACCAGGTTGGAAGAGACCCACCGGATCACCGAGTCCAACCGTTCCTACCAAACACTAAACCATATCCCTCAGCACCTCGTCCACCCGTGCCTTAAACACCTCCAGGGAAGGTGACTCAACCACCTCCCTGGGCAGCCTGTTCCAGTGCCCAATGACCCTTTCTGTAAAGAATTTTTTCCTAACATCTAGCCTAAACCTCCCCTGGTGGAGCTTGAGGCCATTCCCTCTTGTCCTGTCCCCTGTCACTTGGGAGAAGAGGCCAGCACCCTCCTCTCTACAACGTCCTTTCAGGTAGTTGGAGAGAGCAATGAGGTCTCCCCTCAGCCTCCTCTTCTCCAGGCTAAACACCCCCAGCTCTCTCAGCCGCTCCTCATAAGGCCTGTTCTCCAGCCCTTTCACCAGCTTTGTTGCTCTTCTCTGGACTCTCTCCAGTGCCTCAACATCCTTCTTGTGGTGAGGGGCCCAGAACTGAACACAGTATTCGAGGAGCGGTCTCACCAGTGCCGAGTACACAGGGAGGATAACCTCCCTGGACCTGCTGGTCACGCCGGTGCTGGTCATGACTTCCTGCATGTCCAACAACATTCGCTACAGCCTTTTAGAGACTGAGTTTGTGATGGATTTCAGACACACAGGGCGATGGGGGCACAAAGACAAACTTACAGCCACTATGAGAGCAATTATTTTTATTACTTAAGTTCCTAGAAGACTCAAGAGCTAATTGATAATTTTGAGATGCCTACTTAACACTGGCTTGAAGATTAGGCTTTCAGGGAAGCTAGAGTTCTACTTGTGATAAAGTCTAGAAAGTTGACAAAGTCTTAAATCAAGAAAATTATTTTTTTTATTTTATTTTTTTTATTTTCTTTTTTCTTTCTGTGATTAGAAAACAGATGTGTTGAGAACAAACCATTCCTATTGTATGTGCTTTGCCTGACAGAGCACAACACAATGGCTGCATTATGCTTGCAGCAGCAAATACTCATGAAGTAGGAGTGCAGTTCAGGACTTTGTTATGATGGATTTGCAGTGTGTATTTGAGAAAGCAGTAAGTTTTTGGATTCTACTACAACAGATTTAAAATCAGCCTCATCTGAGGCACCAAAAGAAGAAAATAACTTTTACTAACACACACACCGCACATGCACAAACCTGTCCATGGAACATTAAGCAGTGGCAGCCTTTTTCTTCAGGCTTCTCAGTGTAGACCTACCTAGTTATTTCTAGTGGCACACCATACATCTCATCTATGTTTCTAAGACAAGAAATGTGTTTACGTGCGCTGCCTTCTACTTGTGTCACACTGTAGTTCTAAAGCAAATAGCAACAGGCAGCAAAACCCGTAAGCTCCCATCATACCTGAAATGATTGATTTGGTGGTAGCTCCCTGAACCGCCATGGCCTGCATGGGACCAGAGTTCTGGTACATCGCTTTGGAGGTACGAGAGATAGCCCCAAATCTCGACACAGTTGGTCGGTCTCCAAATGGAATGAGGTCATCCTCTCCGGTCTCTGCTGCTCTTCGCTGCATATCTAATCGCTGGTCACGCATGGCTTTACTATCTACATTCTAGAAAAGGATGGAAAAGGCAGTAAAAAACTCATTCAGAAATGAACAAGGCTACATTCCTCTCTCAATGAGCTGGTAGTAGGGTAGTATGTTCTCCTGTATTCTTTGTTCCCTTCATCCTTTAACTTGTCACGTCTTCTTCAGTTTAGCTGCACTGAATAGAGTGCTGTCTAACTTAGATGACTGTGAAGCAACTGTGAACAATTCTAAACAGACAGGAGCAGCAGCAAAGGGAAATTAAGACAGAGGAAGTCTAATGGGACAGAAGGGAAAATAACCCTCCAGAATAAAGTCAGAGAAGAGATCAGTGGGCATCTCTGAGCAATACAAACTCCTTCCAAAGCCCAGAAGAAATCTTCTAAAGCCTACTGTTAAGAACTGCATCATCTGACAGTCATCTTTGGATTTCAAGTAAGTGAAAAGAATCATGGCGAAATACCTGTTGCTATCTATGGCCTCAGAGCAGAGTGGTTAGCCTGCATTTATATCCAGAGAGTCTTATAACAGCTACATAGATGTAGGACTGCTTGTAACTTAGAAAACAAAGCTCTCTGCACACTTGCAAATGCATTCTTGGACTGCAATGCACTTTTGAGCTTAAATACAAGCACTGCCATTGTCCTACAAAGCAAATGATTCCCACCCATTCCACAGAAGTATCAACTTTCCTTCCCAGTTCTCCTAATCCCTACATACCGCCATCTCCACATTTCTTGCTGCCACAACATCTTTGGGTTTTGCATCTTTGGTTCCAATGTAGGAGCCGATGGTGTCACAGGACCAGGGAGAGTACTGGCTGTAGTCATTTCCTTTGTATTTCCCAGCTACCTTCGGGTCTTCATCCAAGTACTGTACAAAGACAAAAATCTGGTTCTGTAAGTGAAGGGAAGAAGCAGCTTCACAGCCATCACGACTTCAACAGCAGTGAACTTGAAGTAAAACAACACCAGGATTATTTTTTAATCACATGCATCACCATTTGAAACCGGGCCACGGCAAGCAGGAAATGTGTGAAGTTCTAATCACCTGGCTACACTCCCCAGTGCTGACTGCTCACTTAGTCAATATGAAAGTGATTTTTTTAACCAAGGTCAAAATATAAACCTCTATCAACCTGTTACTTAATTCTAAACATTGCAGGAGCAAATGAAACAAAGTCCAGAAACCATGAAGACTGACTACTTCAATTTATAATGGCTCAAACCTAATTCTCTTGATTGCACCAAAAGCCAGTAGCTTAGGTAGATCAGAGAATCAAGAGCTAACCGAGACTGGACTATAAGGAATTTCCATCTGGAGCACAAAATCTACTCCTCCAACACCTGCCAACACTGAACAGCTCCAACTTTCTTGTTGCCTTCACCTATCAATAACTCCAAAGTATTTTCCGAACATGCTAGTAAATCACATTTTTGTCAAAATATGCTTACCTCCTCTGAATGAAAAGGATGAGGCAAGGTTGGAGACGGTGCAAAAGGAGGTGGAGAAATCACCTTCCTCTCTTCTAGCTGGGCCATGATTTCTTTCCTTCGCCGGTGAAGTTCATCCAGGCTGGGATGTGGCTAAAACAAAGACAAAAATATGTTACAAAATACGGCAACCACATACTGCAAGAACAGGAAAACACAATGACTAGACAGTAGTGTTACAGTAGTAAGTAATGATCACTTTGTTCAAGTCTATCTGTTACTTCCAGATTTGTTACAGGAAACGCATGTTCCTACACTGGCCAGAGTGTTAGTTCAGGACACCCCAACTAACACGGTGTTTCTAACTTTAAAACTACTGATCTTTTAACTCGCAGGTAGCTCAACATGACTCTGTTCCACCTCAGCAGTTTCCACAGGAACACATTTCAGCCTGGGAAACCGCCATTTTGGTCATACTGGGGAAAGCCGTAGAGCTCTACGGATCATAACCTGGTCACAGTCACTTTGCTTTTATTATTCAGTTTGCCACAGAATTAAACATCTCACAAGTGTGTGAAAGACAAACATGATAAATCAGCTATGATAAAAATATGTCCTAGACTGAGCAATACGATTCAGAGCCTTTAACCTGGATGACAGCTAAGCAAGCCCAACTGTTCTACAGGTCTCAGTTCCAATCGGTGATTTGCTAGAACCAGTCTGTACATTTCTACTAGGAAGAGCCACCAGTCTGCAATATTCAGTTTGGAAGAGCAGAATTTTTAGTTTCTTTCTCAAGGGATGTATGTTCATATGTACGTTACTTCCTTGGGCACAGAGATGGTCAGTCCCAGGGGGGGCAACACAAGAACGTACACCCAATCATTTGCACTCGCTGTATCTAACCTGCATTAGAAAGAGCGGTCCTCGCCAGCCTAATCTTTGTTGGAGAAGTCAAGGCCATTGGAGATTTACCAAATTAATTACAATACTGTTCTACTTTGAGCACTAAGTAGCAGTCCTCTCTTTTACATATTAACATTACAATTGCATAGTTGACTAGTAATGAAAAAACCACCTGGAAGGCAGTTATGAGCTTCGTCAGAGGTATCCCTTCTTAACCCCAAACTTCTAACTTCTCACAAAAAAAAATCACCTTACAGCAAAAACATTCAACTTCTCCAGCAGTTTACATTTTTTTCTCTCCAACAACTAGAAAAACACAATATAAAAACCGCACCCTGTGGCAAGAAGGTCTGATCTGGCTGAGATGCGGAGCCACTGGGCAATAACCCTCTGTTTGCTGGTATCTCTCTCTGGATTCAGGTACATAGGAAGGTACAGCTGCTTGTGGAATTTCAAGGGGAACTGGGCTTCCTCGGACAATCTCCTCTCGCTGATACGGCTGGACAGGGGGATAGACGCGGCGGCTGTCGTAGTGCGGCGGGTAGATGGGTTGTGCCATAGGAGGATATTGCTGCGGCTGCGTGTACTGCGGGCTCACCACGCGATCCTGAAGGTAGGGCGGGTAATGGTCTAAATAAGGTGGACCCGGTTCAGGGGCAGACGGAGGAGGTCGGACAAAGCGAGATATGGATTGAGTAGGATAGTAAACTCCTGGAATAAGGCAAGAGGAAAAAACACAAACAAGATACAGAAAGCAAAACAAAACCAAATTGTTTCAAAGACTCCAGTCTACGTATCATGAAAGGAATGGCATAAATTAATTCACATTTGTTGTTTGCCCCGACCATCTAACCAGTGTTTCTACTGAAAAACTAAACACAGAATAACTAGAAAAGGCAAATTCCTGCTCCCCCCTTCCTCCCCTCCCTTCCACTCTACGGCTTTTCTTTTCACTTCCTTCAGTCTTTCATTTCTTATTTTTCTTTCGCCATTAATCTCACCGTGTGTCCTTTCTCTCTCCAGTCTTGAGTTCCTCATCTTTATATTCGGCCATACCTTTTATTTTTATTCCCCTTCAATATCATTTTTCTCCACTTAGTCTTTCTATAGTTATAACTTTTTCTCTTACTCCCTGTTTGATAATACCGCCTTTTTTGTGCCCAGCCCTTTTCTAATTTCACTTGTCGCCATCCATACCATCTCAGACATATGCAGGCACTTCTGAAGCACTTGTATACTTTTCTTTAAGGATCTAAGTCCTGTCACCCCTCAAGCACAAACCGCCCTGCTGGTTAAGCTTTTACTTCCAGTTTCCCTGAGTCAAACTGAATTAAGGTTCACCAGATCCCTAATGGAGCCCAGCTGGGAAGAACTGAAGAAACTATTTGCAACATTGGGTGGATACAAACTTCCGAGTTCACCACCACTGAAGTCCTCAGTCAAGACATAAAAAGCCTGCCAATTCCCATTTTATTAAACTGACACAACATTAGTGCCTACAGCCCATGTGATATGCAAGAAAACACCCAAATTAAGGGCTTAAGAATAAAATGCGCATGAAGACGAAAGAGATCTTGGTCTCAAACTCACCTGGCTGGTAGGGTGCTGGGTCAAATGGTGGAGCAGCTCCTCTAGGATCTTGATAAAACATATCTGGTTGCTGAGTGCTGTACAACTGAGATCCTCGTGGTACCATCTGCAGCTGCTTGGTGACAGACACTGAAGGCAGATCTGCCGGTGCCCGAGGGGGAACAGGATGAGGGTTCACTGGTAAGGCAGAAATGGAGCTCTTGGGGACCGATTCCAGCCTAGAAAGTAGAAAGATGGTGCTGCTCATTGAGGCCTGACACAGCACAGCACACTTCAAAAGACTGTTCTCTGTCTATACTCCTCCTTCTGAAGGCTTACATCACTTTCATGAAAATAAAGTGGTTTAGAGCTTTAGCTTTAGTTTTCTAAGTCTAATTTTTAATAATTAAAAAAAACCCCAAACAACAAAAAAAGCAAACCAACCCCCCAAATCCCTGTTCTGTTTCTTTTCTAGAGAACAGGTTTACCCTGTTTCTCCTGGACATTTACACACATGACACTTTGAACAACAGTTAGGAAGGCTCGTACAAGTCAGGAGGGGATCCAGGGGCACTGCTACTCAGATGGTCCATCTTCCCTGGCTTCAGAGCAGTTTCGTAACCGGAGTCAGTCCCTCGAGAAATTAGTTGCGTCACTGTGCTGCCTGCTGGCACAATTCCGTTTGGCAGAGCAGAAGTTTTCCTATTGGGCAAGTCCACTCCCCCTTCCTCCGAGAGGATAGCTCCTGAAGGCAGGCCCACCTCATTTAGCTGGCCCAGGGAGGCACTCAAGGGTCTTCTGGGAACCAGACGCTTGTTCATTTTACGGAATCTTCACAAAGAGAAACTACACATTAAAAACTGAAAACGAAAATCTAAAAGGAGTTGCATTTTCAAACACAGATGCTACCAAAAACTTCAAGTTTTAATCCAGGTTTCTTATGGGCTTGCAAGAAATGTATTATCTGTTAGACCACAACTTCACTGCACTTGAACTGTTATAACAGCAGTCACAACCAGAACAACATGGATGGATTTTTAATGACAAATACACCAAGAATCCACAGCTAAACTTCACACAGCAAGTTTAAAATCTTCTCTCCTGTGCATATATGTATTTCAACTGTACAAAAGACAACCAAAACCAAACATCACATAAAATGCTACCCATAGTAACAGGTTCCGAATCACTATCACAGACTATTCAAGCCTATTTTATTCAGAAACTAATAGCAGGAAATTAAAGCGGCAAAAGATCAACAGATTCCCTTTGGCACCATTTGTCCAACAACAAGCCAAGCCTTTATTGTCACATGATATTATTTAAAGCACAGTTTGTTAAGATTTCTGTTACTATGTCAATACACATCTTACACCATTTACATCGCTTGATAAGTTAAGTGATTGCAGAGCCAGAAACTCTATGAGCATACTAATTCCAAAAACCTATCCATTTCTGATGTCTGAGTGAACATGAGCCTTTTAAGTGATGTCCCACAGAAGTCAGCAGACTGATGGTGTCGGACCGATGCAGAGCCAGTTCCAGAGTTGAGGGCCCTCCCCTAGACATCCTGCCATTAGCAGAGATCCCAGAAGGCAAGCAGGAGGGCATATTTCTAGGCCTGAGTGTTCCCACTGTTTATATTGTGAAACAAGATGCCATTTCCTGTGCCAGAAGGTTTCAACAGAGCTGAAGCCAACACTTTGGCACCCCCTATCTAAGAAGTGAAGTGAGATGGTAACACAACTAGGAAGGTGCAGACATTATTATAGGGGAAACCAGAGAGCAGTTGCACATTATTAATCTTCAGGTATTCTTCATGTTTGTCCACATGCACAGCATTAACAGCAACGCAACAGAGGCAAAAAGGAGTTTGTTGTTGTGGGGTTTTGTTGTTTTGGTTTTCAGATGTGGCTGAGGATAGAGTCAGACCCAGTCTAACCTCACTACATAGACCTGAGCTGTTCAGCTGTAAGAGATCACTGACTATCTTCCAACCACCTTCCTAGCTGTCCATTAACACTGCAGTTTCCTGGCTGGATCAATCTTTGCCCACATCATCGAACTACGCATTCAAGCTACACAGCGTTGACAGCAGCCATCATTCAGAATGCACTAAATGGGAGTAAACAAATCAGGCTATCATCACAGCAGCAGCACTCGGAGGGACAGACTACAGCTTTCTAAACGTGTGCTGCTCAGAAGCTGTTCTAGCATCTCATGTCAGCTGGAGACATGGAGTGGGGCAGAAGAGAGCTCCTCAGGCTCAACCCAGGGCTTCCCTTCGGCATCCTGCTCAGTGCCAAAACCAGTTTCTCCACACAAAGCAGCAGCAGCAGGTTGGGAACTCACCATCACCATTCTCCCTGCCAATTACTTCAAGACACGTGCCTCCCATCAGGTCTCTCAGAGCTGCAGTGCCTGACACAGAAGGCCTGCATACACCTTGTGAGACAAGGAGGACTGGCTAACCCTGCCCTATGGATCTTTCTGAACAATTTTATGAACCTTTCTCAAAGCGTCCACTTGTGCACAACAAAAAATGAATCCTTGCCTATGCACACTCGGTATTTGTCCTTTGCCAAGCAGGGAATCAGCTGCTGTTTAAGTAAGTCTAGATTACAATTTGCTACCTAAGGCATTACCACCTCCTTCCCCATAACCTTCATGCAAACTAAGCTATACATAGAGATACAGGAACTAAACAGCGACAACAATGCATATTATCCATGCTGAATGTTTTAAAAAGGAAACACAAATGCATTATCTACTCAAAGGTAAAGGCACAAAGAAGAATCAGAACTCAAAGTTCCCCAGCCACCTACAGAAACTGCTGCAACCTGAAACAGAGTAAGTGTTCCCTCTGTTTCACCCCACAACGTTATTATTACTCAGGCACACAAGCCATGCTGGATAAAAAAGAGGCCCTCTTACACCTGATGAACAGTCCTCAATACAGACAAGGAACTCGCCACTGTTAGCCATCCAAACCAGCACTACCAACCTCCATTTTCTTAACACCATGACAAAAAGGGAAAATCCCCAGCTGTTTCTGCAGAACACAAGCATCAAAGTCCTATTCTCTCTTCATTTGAATAACTGCCTTTGTTGTTTTAACACCACATGCTCTGCTCTGATTCCCAATCTGCCAATGCCCTGAGTGCTGGCTATATGGCCAAAGAACTGCCGTAGGAATGCTTTAAGTTCTAGGTTTTTAAGGAGGAAAAAAAAGACAGGCTGCAGATCATTTCCAAATCTTTGGAGCTTCCTTCTGATTAAAAGCAGTGCCTTTTCTTGAAAGTGAACTATTTTAACTAAAAAAAAATCCAAGTTATATATACTGCATAAAATACTTGGTATTTATTTAAGTCTTAAACAATCCATTTTACTTCAAAAGATGTAAAACAACCTTGAGAACAGCAGCAGCTTTGGGATAACTACGTGCCAGCTCTAACTCTGTAACAAACTTAACTTATTTACTACAGATGTTATATCATGACTGTTTAAATCTTCAAGAGCAGCTTTAACCACTTTTATATCACCGCATGTACAATTTGTCCAAGAGTTTCAAAGAATAGCCTGTGAAAAGAAAAACTGCTATCCTTCTTACAACCTCTACATGTGGAGAACTGCCAGCAGCCTGCTTGTCACAGCTGAGGATGAAGGTAAAATAAGAAATATACACAAATGAACCATCGTACCGATGCAGCCAAACATCATGTTCAGTCATGCTTAAGAAATAAGAAAAGCAGTCCACCTCCAAAATCCCAAGTAACACTTGTGTAAACATCAAGCTTGCAGAGCTGCATAAGTGCTGAACAAAGCAAAATATCCTGTATTTGGAACACTTCCAAGACTTAGGAGATGACAACTTTTTCACATTATTGCCAGTGTAACAGACTGGTGATGCCTCTTCTCTCTGTTCCCAGATACAATAAATAATTCTTGTGGATAAAATGAAAAAGTGATTGGACTGATTTTTACCATCAGAGGTACACTTACTTTTCTAGCTCCTCCTGTGAATGTGCAAAGGTGCAGCTGGCCCCTCGGGGGCATCCTCCTCTCTGTTTCATGTCTCGGCACATGTATGTCTTGTACTTGCTGTGCTGAGGAGGCTGACAAGGTTAAAGAAAGCAAGTGAGATACCTGAACACAAGTGCACTTAACCAGAGCTGAACATAACCTCTTATTAAAGGCCTGACGTTCGACTATTGGTAATTCTTTCAATGTACATTTTCCAGAAGTACCTAATGCGAAATAAATGACTGGAGCAGCATTTGTCTTTAGTTCTTCAACAGAACTCAGATCCAATAGTAGATATTTTGAAATCTGCATTACTATCAGGTTTTAAAAATATTTGTATTCAAATCCCTTATTGGAGCTCTACTGGAACACAGCCATATGTTTCAGGAAACAGCTAAGTAGACAAAACTGATACAGGCTGAAAAGAATAACCGTGCTTAAGGAGAAATTGCCAAACATTAATCAAGCTTTGTGGTAAACTGAAAGCAAGGGCGAAGTAACTGGCTATTAGCTCAAAAATGGCACTTAAGTATCCTTTTGATCTCCGAGACTTAGATTTCATCAAGCTCCCTTTTACCCCCCTCTTTCCCATCTACAGTCATTATTTCTGTCAGTAGCTGAGGACACCGTCTCTTACAAATCAGCAGGGTATGGGTTACCTTCTGTATTTCTTAGTTAGCTTTCCCGAGAAACAACAACTCGTTGCAATCTCACTGTGTGCACGTATGCCTGTTTGCCAGTCTGTCTCAGTAAATCCTGACAGAGGGCTAGAGGGGGTCTCAGACGCTGACGTTCCTATAGCTTCTGTGGCAGAATTCAATTAGCAGCAGAAATACCCCATCAGAACTCCCACCAAGGGAAAGGGCCATAAAAGTAAATTCTTGCTTTCTGAGAAACTCAGCCAAAAGATGTAAATCTGTTAGAAGCCATCCAACAACTGATTTTCTTCCTTTTTTGCCATCTATTGCAGTAAGAAAAGGACTTCGGCAGGGTATACATAAGCTGCACAGCCCTCTGCTGGCCACGGCTGCCAGCCAGCCCAAGCCTGCCCAGTCCTCAACAAAAGTCCCCTTGCCCACTTGCAAGGCTCTGGGTTCCCTTCCAAGCAGCACAGTGTGTACCAGGTCTAGGAGACGGTCTCACCAGAACAAAAGCCCTCACTGTTCTTTCCAGCCTGATTTCCACTTGTGTATTCCTACCGCTTCTCCTTTTGCTGGTAGCGGCACTCATTAGGCATCGCAGTGAATGCAAAAAGGCAAAACAGCAGAAATAACTCACTCTAGTTTTGCCTCCTTTATAGTTTTTTTCTTTGGCAGAGACAAGCTTTCTACCAGTTCAGCTCCCCAAACCAGCTCCCCAAGAGGATGAGTGCCAAAAGAAAGGGAGGGAGTGGGAATGCATGACAGGCACCTCTGTCTTTCAGCAACAGCTAGTATTCATATCAACTTAGCTGTACAACAAAACGAGATCAGGGGAACATGTGATAAGCTATGAGATAAGCTAACATACATATTTGGGAACATCATTTCATTTCTGAAACAAGAATTTTGCTTCAGGAACTTGCATGCTACCCCTATATGAAGTCTTCCCAAACCTAAGCACAGGTCTAAGAATAATTTCATTACCACAGAGCCACCTGACTACAACACGTCACACGGAAACAAACCCAAGGCAATTCCCACAGGTGACAGCGCCAAGCACCTCTGCTTCTCTTCCCCACCCTCTAGTCAGGTGGGATGTTTATTCATTTCCCTAAGCTTGCAGCCAGATCAGACTGTGTTTTTTTAATCCTAGTGAGCTGTGTGAATTACTGCAACAGGTATTGAGGGGATGTTGGTTTGGGTTTAAATCCTTTGTTTCTTTCTTGATAAATGTGATACAGTAGAGATTTTTAATGAGCTCCTCATCAAACCAATCTCTCCAGCTGAAATTAGTAAACCTCTACTATTGGATACAGCCAACAAAGTTTAGGAGTAAGCATTTCACAAATGATTCTGTTTTTACCTGCTGCTGATCTGTTCCTTTCTTGCTGTGATTCTGGATATAATCAACTAAGCCATGAACCACTGTCCTCACAGCAACTAGTCCATTTTCCAGTTGTTCCCACGTCGGAGGTGGAGCATCTATTGCATTGATAGCAGAGAATATAATAAGTCAGAAGGGGTTTCCAAAACCAGGTACAAAGAAATCATCAGTATCACAAAATTCCACTAGACAACTAAAAATATTTTATTGGAAACCTGTGTCATTAGATAATAAGCATTCAGCACCTTAATTCAGGGATATGTGTCACTTAACAAATAAAGCTCCCTAAAGACTCAAGACCGAACCACAAAAAATAGCAACTGAGCCAGTAAGACTGCTATTAGCAAGCCAAATTATTACCTTTTACCAAAACTTTCTTATCCCATAAGAACTCCAGAGTAAACATATTGTACAAAGTCTACACAAAATGAAAAATATGGGCTATAAATCCCTCTTGGCAATCAGCCTCCTGCAGGTAAAGAAATTCCACGCAAACATCATCACCACCGGCCCAGATCACACAGGCACAGGCAGTGAGCAGCAACAGAAACTGATGCCTCTCATGTGGCAGATAGTCACCAGGCAAATTTGGGAAGAAAGTGCTACATCACCTTTAACTGTAAGGTACAACTGGTCCTCATTTGAAAATTTAAGTGCATTTGTTTAAACAAGCAGCAAGAACTACAACTTTTCATGTCCACAGTTCAGGATGTCATGCTATTCTGATATTACTATTGATTTTACAAATAGCAATGGGTGTAAAATAAAACCTCAGCCACAGCACACTGTTCTGCCCATTCCCTTCTCCCTCAGGCAATCCCATCCTCACAGCACTGCTGACTTTATCAGCAACTTCCATCCCTCTCTCCTCTGTAAACAGTTTAGGTTTTATTTCCCAGTTGAATTCTCTCCAAATAACTCCCCCCTTCCCAGATACTTTCACACCTTTGCAGATCTACATATCAGCAAGAAAAATACTGAATGCCCTCATATAACAAATCCTTCCTGTCTAGACTGATTTTTGCCCAGCTTCTGCCTACTCCATCCATCAAAATTCTACTTTAGAAACCAAAAAAGTTTCATAGAAGACGCCTCATGATTTCAAGCTGCCTCTAAGAGTCTTCCGAGTGCAACGTCTGTAGGCTAGAAACCTCAGATCAAAAACCAATACAGAGAATCCCTAGAACAAACAAAAAGAGTTACAATTTTTAGGTAAGTTAATGGAAGTTCTTAATCTGGTGTTTTCTTGAGGGCTTCCTCTTGTTTGTAAACAAATAGTTTTATTCTGGTAAAGAACTGGAGAGGAAAAGATACCTCAGAGCAACAGCTAAGGCTCTGCATTACGCACAGCAGGTCTATCTACCTTCCTGTTGCTTTGCAAATCTGGTTTCAAATAGCAGCATGTGTACTAAAAAAGGGAAAAGAGGAAGCCAAGACTGTTGCCACTCCCCCCAGTCAACAGCACCCAACACTAGGTACACACCATGTAACCTTGTAAGATTATTTACATGTACTCAACATCCTCACCTGCGCTCACCCAGTGCTGTCAACAAGGAAGCTCTCTTCAGAGAAGTGGTGAAATTATCCCTGCCATACTTTTGAATATATTTTAGCTTCAAAATAGTTCTGTTCCAGGCGCGTTATGAATACCACTCAACAAACCTATGCTTATGACTTAGAAGATGCTTCCTTGATGATCCTCTTGATGAACTCCATCCTTCAACATGCTCCTCCCACTAAACTGCAGGTTAAAGGATGTTATACACCCTCTAGACTCACCTGGACTGGGATCGATATTTGCCAGGAGCTCTAGGTGAGGCCGAAGACGATTCAGGTTAGCTGGATCTCCAGTCCTCTGAAGAGCAATAGTTAATTCCTGAACACTTTGTGCAAACGAGGCCGGGGTCTGCAACTTAAAAAATTTATAATAATTAACTTTTAACAGACAACGCAATCCTCACGGTTTCTAACGCCTGCTCCACAAACTCGCAAGAGCTGGCTTCCAAAACTGGAGTACTATTTCTTTTGCACAAGGCCATTTCAGCTTCTTCTACTAAACTCCTTCTCTGGCATTAAAAATATGAAATTCTTTGACATTGCGGGTTGAAATACAGCTCTAAATAATACCAGACTTCATATTGTCTATTTTGAGCAACGTAATCTATTTCTTTTCTGTGTCGTGCTGGCACCCAGAGGAAAAAAAAACAGGCTATTAGAAACTGTTTAAAGTAGATATCTAAAGAGTTGAATAACTTCAATCCCTCAACCAACTGTTTTGCATCCTGCTTTAAACAGGAGTACAGCAAGCAATAAAGAGCAAGATGGTTGAAGGACAAACACAGCTAGCAACGCTCCATTTACTAACATCACACTATTTCAGTACTTTAAACCCTTTAATTCTACCTAGACCCTTCAGGAGATGCCTGGCAGGACACCTGAAAAAGTGGGCAACTGCATAAATGTACAGCAGACCAATCTTGAAGCCAATCTTCCTGCACAGCAGCCACAGCAATGGCTTCACAGCTTTTGTAACCATTCAACAAGGTTCAGTTCTTCCTACCTAATTTAGGCACTTGTGAGTCCACTCATCTAAAAGCCCATTCATCATAGAATCATGGAACAGTTTAGGTTGGAAGAGACCTTAAAGTCTATCCAGTTCCAACCCCCTGCCATGGGCAGGGACACCTCCTGTGGATGAGGTTGCTCGAAGTTTCATCCAGCCTGGCCTTGCACACCTTCAGGGATGGAAGTGTTATCCTACATTCCCTCTGAACAAAAATAGATCTGGGTATTTCCAGAGGTCAAGATTCATTAGGACACAATTACATATTCTAATTATTTAGGCCATAACAGACTTTGAAATAACAGGGCAAATACTTAAGGGGTGAGTACACAGAAGAACAATTTGTAAATTCACATTACAAGCATTTCAATTTATTACAGCTGCAAACAAGAGAGACCGGGCTGATCTCGGGTGGCTTTACCTTGTCAATGATAGACTGCATGTGGGATTTGTGAGACTGGTCTCCGTATAACAACGAGGACCACTGGTCTGGTGCAATGCGTAAACCTGCTTCCATAGCAATTTGAACTATCTGGGAATCATGTTCCCTCCTCAGAGCTTCATAAGTCCGAAATTCCTCCTTCAGCTGCATCAGGGAGGAATCCTCATCTCGCTTTGTCACCTAGAAGAGAGAAACAAGCCAAATACGCTTAAGCAGGATAAGCCAGAGATTATGTAAAGTCCAAGGCAAGTGAAACCTTCAGTCAGCACCTAAGTTCTTCCTCCCAGCTGAAACTGAACTGTGCCACCACAGAGTGAACACTAGTTCCTACTAAAATAGCACACCTTCATGAACCAGAACTGCTATGAAATGGATACCAAACAGAATTTACTCAGACTCTGACTCAGGTATTCAGGCAAGTGTCACACTTCCTGAATGACTTGGCAACATTCACACTTTACTTCTCCAATCAAAGTATATTGTTTGCATTGCAGAATTCTGTTTGAGGGTACAATTAGCAGCAAAGCATTTTCCTCCTCATTTAGCAAAAGCGAATGACATTTATGTTGAGCACCAGGGAATGGAGCATTAAATACTGTAAAGTCCGATAAGCTCAACTTCTCTTTATAGGACTCTGCTATCTACAAACCTCATCTCTACGTTTCTAACCATACCACCCCTCTAACCGAGCTGGGGATTTTCCAGCTTTAAGCCTCTAAGGAGATAAGCTATGCTGACTTACATAAAAGTTCTGTTACTGCGCATCTATTAAAACCAGACAGAGTCAAAACTTAGATTTACAGTTTAGATTCATAACTTCAGCCTACATTGTCATCACGGCTGTATGACAAAGAACTCTCCAAACACACGTGGGACTTGGTGAGAAATACTTTCTACAACCGCATATACTTTTAGACACGTTTCACATTACAGGACAATGAAAACTGACAAGAATAACAGTTTTTAGAAGTTGTATCAGAATTTATTTTAAAAGGAGGAATTCTTCTTTTAGGGAGAAAATGTTTTCCTACGTTAAGAAATCTCCAAATGGAATCATCTTTGTACCTTGAAGCAGGAGGCTCTGTAAAGCAGCTGTACAACATGACCAATGCTAGTTTTCGAAGCCTGAGGAAATCGCGGCTCCAGCCTCTGAACCACAAAGAGAACCAAGACCTTTCGTGACAAAGCAGATCCATCTTCCAGAGCCAGCAGAACCAGCTTTAAAGCCTCCTCTTGCATTGCTAGTGGTGGAGAGAACGTGAAGAAGAGAGACACAAAATGAGAGAAGATCAAGAACCACCCCTGCAGAATTTCTTGTTTAACTACAAATATCTGACCAGCTGCAAAACCCCTCAACACACACAAACCCACAGACAGGAAAGAAAGCTGAGCAAGAAGTTAGGGAAGAGAGAAGGACATTTTCAGATTCTCAAACTGTGACTGGGGCAAGGGGACTTTCAAGTTTTTTTTATTATTATTTGTTCTATTTTGGCTATCAGATGAGAGGAAGACTTATTTGTTCCTGTCTACACATCTCTTGAATATTAACTTAAGAGTTTTCAAAGGGTACTGTCTACATTCCACATCTATCCCAGCACAAAGAGCTGACAGGCTGAAGAAGGGCAAGGCTGGTTACCATGCAGGTAAAAGAGCAGCTAGTGCCCACACAAATACGCTAGGTGCTGTAGCACTGCATGTTTTGCCAAGCAACAGGCCTCTGTTCCCTGCAGTGGTGTAAAAGTTAGCCTACCTCCATTTGTTTCAGTGAGGAAAAGCTTTTTTACTTCTCTATTTTAAGAAACTGGTTTCATATTTCAGGCCATTATTTTTGTTAGTGTTCAACAAGTCTACATTTTCAGTAACAAGATTTCTTTTTTTTTTTTTTTTCTGGCAAAACTGATCAGTTTAGTATTCTATGAAATTCTATTAATTTTTAAGTATGTAACTTTTAAAAAACACATAGAAACCCCCCCAAATGTAACAAATCTCTCCCCACAACTGCTTTAATTCCCTAGAGAATCAAAAGAAGCCATGTCAAGTCACTTCTAGTAACCTTACTTTTTCTGGAAGTCTTAGTTCTTTGAAGAACAGCAAGTGAGAAACTACTTCATTTTATGGTATTGCAAGAACGAAAGGGTACACATTATTCTGAACTTTATAGACTTCCAAAAGCACTAAAAATGCAAGACAGTCCATGACAGCAGCCCAATACATAATTAATTCTGAAGATCTACTATTATTAAGCTAATAAAATCACTCAGGCAATTTGACATGCACTTATTAATCCTTCTCCATCCTGAACTGCCTTTCTACTGAATCTGTGATGTCACTCACCTGGTCCAAGGAACTGGCATCCTCTGGCTCTCACTGCAGCCCAGAGATTGGAAGAGAGTTGCTGCGGATTTTGATGCTGAAGAATGAGCTCCGTGACTGTTCTTTCACCAAGTGACCGTGCTGCACGCATGGCTCTGATCCGCCCTTCTTCCTCCACTAGCTGGCAGTGAACTAATGTCACCAGTTTCCTTTGCATGGGGCGACTCAGCACACTCTGGGTAGTACTGTTCAGACCCACACCTTCAAAACAAAACAAAGCAGTTTTAGTTTTAACTAAAACTAAAGCGTTTTAGTTAAATGAGGTAGTTTAGTTAAACGTTTAGTTAAACGCCCCTTCAACCACTGTTCTGTACAAGTACAAACCTGGTTTGCCTGACGCTCACCTTTCTACACAGAACATTAGAGAAGGCAGATAGAATGCTCATTTCTGTCTGTCTTACTCAGCACTAAAAGAAAACAATTCCTGGGAGCTGGCTTCCCCACAGGTTTAGGTCTTGCGATCAACTGATTTGGCTCTCAAAGAAGGTGGGGCGTCTGGTGAATTCTCTCCCCGTGCTGGAAGCCTGTCCTTAAGCCTCCTATACGGATCCCCAGGTGACTTCAAGGGTAGATTCATACTGCAGTCCTTCCCTTACTCATGGCCTTCAGGAATCAACTGTCACCTTTGACCATTTGTCTGTTTTCACAAGACATTTGGTTCCTTACCTATATCGGGTATCTCCCCTGCTTTGGCCTAGCTAAACTGAACTCACATGTGAATTGAAAACTGCTCGGGTGATGTTTAATTATACGCAAAACCTGTCATTCACAAATGTTCTGGAAGCCACGGTGACCAGGCTGAAGGACCAAGTGACTCACTGGACATACAGCTGCCACACCGGGTTTGTTCTACAGCACAGAGCTTGTTTGTTGGGCCACTACTGCTCAGAGTGAAACTGCTATCACACTGCACTATTGGGAAAGGCTTGAGACAGCTTCTTGTAAAACCTGAAGCCCACGATGCTCACCACTATGACCTGGGTTGATGGATTTTTCAAGTCTGCCGTATATTATACGGATAAAATCCATTCTGTAGAACATAGTGCAGTTTTGCTAAATTAGAACAACTCAGATTGATCCAGCTCTTGGACAAGATCTTGCACAAGCAGTACTGCTTATGTCTCTTATGCAGCAACTTTCTCATTTCAGTTTACTCCTCTGCAAACAAGCTGTCTCACTACAGTTATCTCAAAGTAAAGCAGAAATCAAAATATTATTGGTTGTTACTTAGTCTGCAGAGGTCAACTCAACTTACAAAGTTTGCTTCAACTTACTATATTGCATCCAAATACTTTGGCCCAATACTTCAGCCTGTTCTCAGTGTTATTTTTGACATAACTCCTTTAAATCCCCCTCCTTCTCTCCTCACGTGAGGACATAACCTTAATGCTTAGGGAAGTTGTTTTGATTTGTTTGTAGAATTGATTTGTATCCATTTTTCAACCAGACCAACTAATAGTTTGGATAGCTGGTTATGCATCGTTTTTGTTTTCAGGTTTCATTTTCAAAGATAACAATGTAGGAACTACCTCTTGCACTGCTGAGTGGTTTGAGGTACAATGCTAATTCTTCAACACACTTCTTGCCCTCCTCATAGTGCTTGGTATCTTCAGCTCCACTACATAAAGTAATTGGCTGCTGCTCAGGAACCTGAAAAGACATGACACGGACATCCACAATGAATACACACAAATAAGAAACAGTCATGCTTACAAACACTTTGTTAGTATCAGGCATTTCCTGTTTTGTTCCCCTTCTGTGTTTTTCCGTGTTAGTAAGCACTTTTTTCAGCTTTTTTAATGAACAAATAGCATTATAAAGTGAAAATGACCACAAACCCAAAGAATTTATAGTTAGCAGACTTTGTTTATTTAGTGGCCGATAGGAACTTGAAGCAGAAAACTTATTCCATGACACAAAATATTACATAAGAAATGTGATATTTCTTGTAACTATAAAGCTTTGGCTGAAATTATACATGTGTTGAGATGCCCCCAAAGCTGGCTGGCCACAAAATCAGAACAAATCAGATGAACCCTGATCTGCAGGTAAGCAGACATTCATAGCGGGGGCCTCACAGCTCTGAAGTCATCCAGGGATAAGCGGTCGGAGCTACCTGGATTAGCAGGAGAAGTCTTAGCAGCCGATATGTTAGGACACCCTCGGAACGTATTCTGACTAGACCCAGTTATCCTACACAGCACTTCTGAACACACACTGTAAATATTAACCCAATAACACAGGTCAGATACATTCTTGGAGTGTTTGTTTTTTGCTTTGATGGTTAGGGTTCTTTTTTTGTTGTTTTTTGTTGCATTTATTTCTTCATAGAGGCATTCCCCAGAAAGCAGAAATTTTCAAAGGAATGTTGGACCACCCCTGCCCCCACGTTATAATTTTGGTTTTGTTTTCTTCCAGTCAAATTCTTAAAGCTTTCAACAAATTTGAGGATACAGGATAGCACTGTACCAATGTTTCTCCACATCACTATTCAGCAACCAACTCCACATGTGATAATCCAGAGAACAGGAATTTCTCAGAAGACTAAAGACAAGCACTTTTTGCATATGAAGTGCAAACTGATCTCAGCCTTCAACTTCTATTTCCAAGTCAATCAGCACCCTGCTGGCAGTAACTGCATAATCCCACATAGCTGCTTATAGGGACCAACCCAGGTCCTCCATCTAAAAACACAAGCCTTTAATGCTTGGGTTAAAGACGGCTACAAACCTTCTAGCATTCACTTACAACCCAGCCATGGCATTTAGATAGCAGCAGCAAACAAAAGCAGTGAATGTATACAGGACATATATATATATACACACACATTTATGGTTGTCACCACTCACGTGGACAGGGGTTTTCCCCAATAATTTTAATAAAAAGTAACGTGTTTCAGTCATAAGATCACATTTCTACAGTCCTAGGTAACTGTGTACCAAGCTGCTCATTTGACACTACTAAATAAGAAGTTATCAGATGCATAACTCTTGCTTTTGCACCAGATGCCAAAAAAAGTCTGAGTAGAAGCTGCAATTAAGAAAGCTGATAACACCCCAAAATGAACGCACTCAAAACAGCCTGGATCAGACGCCTCCCTTTTATTCTGATTAAGCAGAAAAACAAAACAGAGTTCAATCATTCCAAGACAGCAGAGTTGGCTTGGATGCTTCCAGAGTGCAGTTTATTGGTGAAGTCTTGTGGGGGGGAGTAGGTTTTGTTTTAATTTCAAGGATGAGGTAGTGTTTGTTTGGAGCATTTTGGGGGTTTTTTTGTCTGCTTTTTGGTCTGTAAGCAAGAAAGCTTTGAGCAAAATGAGATTTTGCAGCTATATTTTACAGTGGTCAGCCACTGCTGTTGCAACAGCCTCAGCTGGACTGGTTTCCTGGGATTTGGGAAACAAATATTAACACCCTCAATATTTGCTTTCATGTTACCAGAAAACTCCACCTCCTTTTCAACACCACTGCCATTTGAGCAGGCTGCTTCTGTCTGGGGAGTTATACAAGCAGAACTGGCTTATTGTTCAAACAAAGCACATTTCATGCATTTGTGCCGAGACACAGACTGCACCGTCCTTGCCCTATTTTTACTGCTGTAATATGTTTTGTGCAAATTCCTATTTATTCCTGCAAGCATTCAATCTGGCACCATCGACAACCTGAAATACAACTACAGCATCGCAACACTCAGCAGACAAAGAGGACTTGGAACAGACGTGGGACAGGAAGCCGTGTTCAGCCCTGGACTTCGATCCTGAATTAAGGCAGGTTTAGCACACATTCAGAGCAGCCATTTGGAATGCCACACACAGCACAACACCACCGGCGAGACACAAGGACTGTCTAGGCAGCCAACAGAGCGCTTCCATCTCCCCCAGGGAAAAGCCGGCATAGAAAAACTTCCAAGAGTTAATCAAGCTATCCCCGACTTGATCTGCGTGTCACCCCCATTTCTTCTCTCTGTGAGGGAAGCCTTAGGGTAAAAAAAAAAAAAAACAAAACAGAAAAAGCAACAACAAAAAAAAAACCCTCAAAGCCTCGCACAACTGTACTTTTTGCAAAACGAGCCCCGAAGAGATTAGAGTTTTAACTTTCTCCTTAAGCTCGAGCAAGTGTAGTACTGAGCAACAGAACAAGATGCTTGTTCTGTGCTTTCAGGAGTCTGCAGATGAAAGTGTGTTCCTCCCTCCCCACACTTCATCTTGTGCGTCATGTGATGCATCTCACAGTAAAACTTAAAAATAATTTGCCCTTTTGCCGTTCTATTATACGCACTTGTAAGCTCTTCTTAATATTTTAGGGCTAAAACTATAGAATGGCACTGACCAAGAGAAAAGCAGTAAAGCTATGACTCAAAAATCCCAGGAGATTTGAATTCTAATTCTGGCTCAGTCATGGAACTTCTGAGGGTTAACTGAGAAATAGTTCAACCCCAAAGAATTCTTGCTTCCCCTTCAAAAAATATCCCTTCAACAGCATGCAGGACTCTCTGGTCACTTCTGTTCACGACGTCTTGAGAGCCTCAAAATAGATGCCCTGCAGAGTGAGCTCATTCCGTTTCATCCTCATTCAATATTCCATTCTCTCAGACACCACACCCTTATCACAGTTCTCACTGCAAACATAATAAACACTTCCCAAGAGGGCCTAGAACAAGTCAGGAAAAATAATCTCAGCTGTTTGTTTACTTTAAATTTGTGATTGCTTTGTGTGCATCTGCCTTGGCAATGACTGCGAGTGGAATGCCACCCATCAGCATGACTGCTCGTGGCTGTGGGAAGAGGCAGGTTATGACAGAATGAGGAAGGGGACCAGAAAAAAAATGCTAAAGCATCACCTCATACCAGGCAGTGATTCCAAATTGGTTATTTAACTTGATGAAGGATGTCAGCTTGAGTTGTCACTAATTGCCATTAGACATCTAATTGCCCAGAATGAGAACATGTTAAACAAACCAACCTCCTTTTTGTGTGAAAACTGCTTCCCCCAATACTTCTTTCCCACCCTGTGAAGGGGCGATTTGCTTCCTGCCAAAAAACCCCAAAACCAATAAACCCCAAAGTCTACTGTCTTCAGTTCCTCAAGAGATTGCAATAAGGACAACTTATTCACAGGTAATTCCTCTTTTGTTGAACTTCATTTCACCAAAAAGTACAAGTAAAATATTATCAAATGTGCCACTGATATGTCTGCAATTGCAATCTTCCTCTTTTGAAATGGCTGTGAGTTAACATCACCCTCCCTATTCTCTCTCTCACATACAAGATTCCATCGCCTAATGCCCAGAATTGTACTCCTTACATCCAGCAGGAGACTATGCAAGAAATTAAAGGACCACAGGAATTTCTGCCACTTAATGTCACCTGTCTGGAATGCGCACACTGCTGTTTCATGTGTTAAAAAAACAGGAGGGAAGAAATTAGATGACAGATCCATGATTCTGCACTTTCAAAACACTGGCCTGGGGACCATTTAAAATAGTTGCATGCACTGAGTAATACGCAGATGCTTGAATAGTTAAAATCCAAAACCTCATGCCCACAGAAACTAGCTTTGGGGATTTCCTCACCTAAGTCTAAAAAGCAAGGTATGCCATGAACACCTTTTTGATCTGTGTTGAAGGCCATTGTGGCTCCCTACCCTCACAATACGCTTAACTCCTGCTTAGGCGCTTGGCTATTTCCAGCTCTCCTGGGAACAATAATTATCATCTCCCCCTTATAATCCTTCCCCTCCTCTGCCACCACACTCACACGGCTGAATTAGTCTGTACGGGGGCTGAATCTCCCTCCAGAACAGACCCCAGCACCACTGTTGAGGTGCACCGTGCTGCGCTGGGGGAGCAGAAATCAATCTAACAGTCAATTTTCACTTTCAGGGTGGCTATAACCTGGGCAACGGGATTCATTTTTGGAAAGGCATGGAGAGGAGAGGGAAAACTGATAAATAGCCTATAATTCTACTAAATAACATGTTCTTTTCACCATTACAGTGACAAATCCTACAAGGAGAGATCATGTTATTGTCAGAGAAATAGGTTACTGCTATCCCGGGTGACTGTGTGACGCATTTAGTACATTTTCCCCAGGCACACGGACCTGCTCATTTCACGCACGGTGCCTGTGCAGAAGCCAACCAGCATGACTTGCCCTGGAATCCTATCACTGCTGCCAGTCACAGCACAAGAGATTTGTTTCTTCAAACTGCCTGGGCTCCTCCTACTCTGCCTGCAGCAAAAAAAGTGCTTAACACTTAAAAATGTGTGAACTTCTCAGAAGCCTCTCCAAAGGGAAAAGAACAAACTGTTCTTCTCCCCAAGATAAAAGCTTTGGTTGTCTTACACTGCAATTCCCTTCTAAAATGAAACCTGATTTGGAATTTATCATTTAAAAATAAAGCACTGCACGTCTCCTTGGAATTGGATGAAGTCGTGCAGGGGTTGTTGGAGATCAGGGGATGTTAATGGCACATACAGTCTCTGGAAACCGGACCAAGAAGTAGAACTTTGTTCCCCAAATGGGCTTTGCTTCACTGAAGTTGACTACGATACTCGTGCTCCATAAGTTGGCTTCCTACTCACATCATTTTTTTCATATGTACCAAAAAGCCCTCCTGCTTAACAAGGCAGAGTTCAAAATTAAGGTAGCTTCTCTGAAGTATTTTCTTTCCTCCTCAAACAAGCCTTAGAGAAACCAGTGGAAAACAGCAACTGTTTCCTGGTCCTCCACAACTACACAGCGTATTTATTTTTCAGCACTCCATGGTCTGCGAAATGCTACAACAGATGCCAGAAGGGAAAGGGAATGAGGAGAGAGTTACACAAAACACAGATTTCCTTCACATGCTCATTGAACTTAGGGGAAGCAAGGCAGTGTGTGTGTGTGTGCGCACAAACTGCTTTTAAGGGGCAAGTTTGTCAGCAATAAAACCCAGCTAAGATCACTGATTACTGTTTTGGTAACAGAATGTGGTGAGCAGCACGCATGCAGGAAGAAGTGCCAAACCAGGGGAAAGGGAACACCATCTCTTTTGGTGGCATTTGAAAATTTAAGGTCACCATGAAACAAGGTCCTATGGATCTCAAGCATATAAAAATTTAAGATATAAAAAGAAGCAAAGCAAAATTTGCCATTAGTTCAAAGCCTGAAGCTACGCTTCGGAGTGCCCTCAAGGAAAATGCAATGTTATCAAAGACACTCTGCCTTCTTCATACCACACACATGGATGAGGAAAATCTGCTAGGCTAGCTAGCAAAACCAGAATGAAAGTCTCAAATACTTTTAAGAGATGCACAGTAATTTTCCATCCCATTCCAGAGCATCTTGTTTTTAATGGAAGTTTTAATTCAGAGTAACATCAAGTTAAAGCTATCACAGCTTCTTACAGAGCATAACAAATGCACACAGAGCAACCCAAAAATGCAAGAGGAAAGAGACATTTATCATAAATGTGGATATTTGGATACAGCTGGAACTATTCTAGAAACTCCAGAGAGGAGGGAAGAAGATATAAAGGAGCACAAAAATGACAATATTTATGGCATCACCCACAGATATCTCACTGCTTTGAAGCTTTCCAAGGATGGCAGCACACACATACCATACACACTCGTCACCATCTCCTGCAGAGCAGGATGAGTCACAGCACAGCCAAAAACACAAACCAGCTTTCAAATTTCTGAAATAAATTCTATACTACACACCACAAAAGAATGAATTAGCCATATTACTTGATAAAGCAAATAAAAAAAGCAGCAGCGAAACCATGTCTCTAGGACACGGTACCTAATGAAAACCATAAGAACATCTTTACTCCACACCTTTTAAAGTTCCTCCGCTACACAGACCTTTTATTTTCCCTGAGCTATGGTTCTATGAATTTTATGCTGCCTTCAAGTCCACTGAACCCAGACATGGACGCAGAACAACACAGAACAATAACCCCGCTATGGTAACTGCATACTGCCTACGTTTTTGTTTCTCATTCAGAACTGGATTGTCCTCCTCCTCTCCCCAAGTCCAGAATCCCAGAGGTATGGGTCACAGGAAACTACCAGTGATCTAACCGCGACAAGCTTATGCCAATTTAGGTCTGTGCTGCACCTGAACAGGGCAATCCTGCTTTCCACATATGCCCAGCCCTTTCCTCAGGCCGCTCTTCCTCAGTGCCAGTGCTGCTGGAGCACTCTCCTGACCCCATCACCGGTTCAGCTGACCTCAGGAGTCCCTGTTGCAGCATAAAGGGGAGTTTCAGGCAGGCTACCCCACTCACCTGCATGGATTTAGATTAACCTGCCAGCTCAAGAGATGACATTTCCAGAACACAGTTTCAAATTAAACATAAGGCAGCATGAAGTCTGCTACCAGAGGAGTCTGACCCACTTCCCTTACTCCCTACCCTCCTGCTTTTGGACAACTGATCTCTAATCCACAGATTGACTATGGTAACACAAGTAACACAGAAGAAGAATGGCTTCCCACCAGATAAGCTCACTGATGCAGTTCAATCTTTTGGGAGAGCATGGCTAGATACAAGTCAGGGAAGAATGAAGGGAACAGAACCAGCCCTTTCTGGGGACAGCCCGCAGTTACACTAAATTAGATGCAATACAAAAATCACAGTCAGCGACCAGCTGAAGCAATATTTAAACTGCTGTTCCAGGCACCTCTACTATAGACCTCAAAAGTCAGAAACCTGTACTCGTCAGCCTACAGAGGGACACATCTACTCTACACACCATTAACAGAGTCACACTGAGTCGTCCCTCTAAAAGAAAGAAGGAAAATAACAAGTAGATTAAAAAACCCCACAAAAAGCACCAGTACCTGAGCACCCACTAGCTGCAGCAAGGCCGAGTTCACAGGAAGGAGTTCAATGTCTGTATTGATAGTGGTCTGGTCAAAAGGGCATGCCTTACGGTGGAGCTTGTTGAGGCACATCTTGCAGACGGTGTGGCCGCAACCCAAGCTGATGGGCTTCCGGATCGTTTCGTCGAAAGTCTGTGTGCAAATCGGGCAGGAGAGAAAATCCGTCCATTGTGGAGCTTGTACAGGCATTGCTTCAGGAGTTAATTGACAAGACAAAAATCTAAAGCACAGATTCCACTGGAATCAAAATCTTTGAAAAAAAAGTCCGCTTGTTTTTAAGTATCTTCTGTAAGCACAGACAGTCAGCACATAGTGTGAAACATAACCTGAAAGAAAACAGAAACAGAGAGTTAGCATTCTCTGCTGGAACTGGCATGTGAAATCCTGTGTGCTAGGTAAATTCCACCTGTAAAGGTATAGCTGAACGAGGAGTGCAGTGCTGACATTACATAGATGACTGAATCGTGACTTGCTTTAATTCCAGCTAGTCTCTGGCACTGGAGAAGTCACTTAAAATCATTTCTGCTGTTCTGCAGCTTTAAAAAAAAATAAGTCAAGATAGTTATCCATCTCACTGAAGTTAGAAGACTAATTACCTTCTGGATTTCATGTTCTCTTTTTTTTCTTTATAAACGAGCCATTTAACCAACTAGATTTGAATGAAAAAATTTTTGAAGCACTACTGCATTTATTCCATTAATTTTTTTTTTTTTTTTTACATTACTAATTTTAAGTAATTCTGCTTAGACACAGCTTCACCCAAAACCTCTATCACAAGTAAGGTCTCTTCTGAGTTCAGTGGGCTCTGGTTGGCACACAGTGACTCTGCAGAGACATAGCAGCCACAGCCTCAAGCAGAACAGGTTAACTGGCTCAGGGCACAGACAGATACCTCCTGAATGCCACACAGCTCAGGCACGGGGCGAGATGATGTTACTGCAGCACCTTCACACAAGCTGGTCTGTACAGGGCTGCATGGTACCATGTGGGCTTATTCGGTCACATCTCAGTTACCCTGGGAATCGCCATGCATTGCTGGCTTTAATTTAGCATTGACAACTTATCCCCAGCCTGCCCTCCAAGCACCTCCATCCCACAAAGCCAAGAAGAAAATCTCTAGAAGTCCACTTCTAGATCCTTTTCTCATTCACTGCCTTCCTAGAGATTATATTGACAGAGAAAGTAGTATTTTTAATGCATTAAGAAGTTACACGAAAACACTACAATAAAGGAGACCCTGGGAGGTCTTCATTACTTGGCATTTTTCAATCCTCCTGGTGTTTGGATTGAATGTTACTAATTGTAAGGGAATGGAAGATAAGACATTCCTTTGGGACAAAAGAAAAAAAAAGTCAACAGATCTCAGCATGTGAGGAGAAATAGAAGAGCCAGTTAAAGCGGTATGAAAAGAATCACTGCCAAAAGGAAAACTGGTAATTAACCAGAGAGGTGTTTGGCTTATTTTCTATCACCAGTGAAGTCAGCAAAAATCAGTGCAGGTCACAGATTTACTACCAAACAGATTTTTCTAAATCAAGCAGGAAAACAACAACAAATCACCCCAACCACCAATTGTGCTCGGTTTCACTCTCCCACACGCCACTGGCTCCAGTTTCATACCAAGGAGTGCGTACTCGCTTGCTAATAATCTGTTCAGATAGAAAGTCCTTGTATAAGGAAAACAGGAACTTTCTATCAAGCCTTAGCTTAAAAAACAATTCAAACTTAAAATGAAAATCTCAATTCTAAGTAAAGGCAAAGAGAGGAACTTCCAGTTAGGACTCGTGCAATTCAGAACAAAAGCATTTTAAGACAGCCACAAAAATCTAATGCTAAAAAAGACCCTGAATAGTCTCAGGCTTTTGTTCCAAAATTCAGTGTAATGTTATTCACAGTTAATACCATTTTGCCTAGGCAAACAACAAAGAGTAACAAGTTGAGATCTGAGCCACATTTCATCAATAGAGCAGTAAAGCTAAGGTCTAAAGCTAACAAGAAAACTACTTCCATCTTCAAAGACGCAGTACAACACCACACAGCCACTGCCTACCAGCCAACAAAGAATCAGCAAGAAATCAACACCACTCAGAGTGGTACTGGGGAAGACATACCGCGCATGAGGTTGACCCCACATCACCACCGTACAGCCAGAAGATCTACCAAGGTTGTTCAAGGCTCCCCCCCGCCTCCAAGTTACTTCTTTGACAGCAAATCAGTAATATTTTTCATCTTGTCAGCAGCCAAATCATCCCATTTACTATCATAACTCAAATGAAAACATTTACGCTCCTAAGTTACTTGACTGAACTGACTACCTAAAACATCCAGGCCTTTTATTTCCAAGCCTTCCTCCCCTCTCTGCCCCCTTAATATTTAAATAAATCTTATTATCAAGCATTCCAGCTAGAATCATTCTTTGTAAACCGAATCTACAACAGACAATAGCTCGAAACTCTACAGAATGTTACCACGACGAGCAGTACACAGCTTGATAAATCTAGTGTCTGTGTTGCTGGGCTATGAAACACCATCTGAGGTTCGAAATTTAAGAGCTGAATCATACTGCTTGCTTTCTACCACACTGGAATTAAAATACTCACCAACAATTTCCCAGACTCATCTGCAATTCAGAAACAGTCTTATTTCAAACATTGATTATTGACAAAGCATTAAGTAAAACACTTTGTCTAACTAAGGAAATTAGTTATTAACTAGCTGAGGAAATTTAAACCCAGAAGCTAGAAGGAAGATGTACCACCTATCTGACAAAGTAGATGTGGATAAGGAGACTCCATCATCCCAGGCTCTGAACTGGAAAAAAGGAGTTGAACCTGACATTAACACAAGTTAACTAGTTAAAAAATAACAAGAAACAGAGGCATGTTGTTCCTACCCGTACCTCTGGCCAGTCCTAACAGCTGGCATATGAAATAGGCCATATTTGTAATACAATCTCAACAGCTGAAAGAGAAGTTTGGGGAGTTCAAGGAGGAAGGGAGTAATTAGTAGCATCCCTGATCCCTTATCAAGGCAGGTCTCAAAAGGCTGGCAAACAACAGAAGCAGAACTCGCACACAAGCGCAGTTCTCAGAAGGACACGAACGAGCCCAGGCCTGGCACATGACTGCCAGCACCCAAGGGTGAATGGAAAACCCACAGCCCTGGCTGAGGATGGACAGACACCAGCAGCACGTTTCACCACTGGGTGACAGTTTTCTCCCCCCACCTGTAATGGGTTGCCCTCCTATCCCTCATTTCACCAGAGCCTGCAGCGCCTGTGGACATGCACTGGTGCCTAAATGCCAGAGGAAGGCCACAGACAGCACCGACAATAGAAAATACAGCTGGGAGAAACCTCAGGAAATCATCTATTTCAGCACAGCCTAAACTGCTGGAACAGATGGCTAACAGGCTTCATCCAGCCAACCTTTTCCCCACAGGAGAAAAGAATAGCTGTTTAAGCAACAAATGCTGCTCCACTAATAAATCTCCCAACAGATCAGCACAGAACTGTGGAATTCCTGCGGTCCCATGTAAGATGGGAATGATGGTTCACGAGCTGCATGCATCCAGGCTGGCACCAAACCAAGAACTGCTGCTGCCACAGCTTTCCATAAATACAGTTCAGTCTTCCTGCTGGATCTTCAACCCTCACACACAGAAGCAGAGCCAAGCAGAGTCAAGTGCCAAAATACAACATAAACCACGCCCAGGCACAAAGCATACAGATGGGGTATACAGGTAAGAAGTGAAGCTGGGAAAGATGTGCATCTCTTCGCAAAGTTTGTGACTTGCTATGACCCTGGAAATAACTGGAAATAAAATATTCGAACTTCAAAGCACATAAACTTAAAACAGGTGAGATTACAAGGGGTAATAAAATGAAGGAGACAAGACAGTTTTGCTATCATAGGCAGCTAACCATCATCACTAAACAGAACACTTCCTTGTACGGGTAAGGCAGAAAAAGGACAGCCACACTTGCACAGTACAAAAGTTGGGTTTTTTTTAAATGTTTATCTCCAGTGTTATGACAAAAGTGAACAAAATGCAGCGAACACAAACTTTTATAAAAGTCATCAAAATAAAAATCTCCCTTCCCCTAATACTGTTGAGATTTCTAACCCATCCTCTCCATGTGCTAAATATTCACCCCTGTTCACTTCCAACACTTTAACTACACACAGACTTGGTGTGAGACTGAGAAAAATTAAAAAAAGATATGCCAGAAGCCAAAAGGACAGAGAACTACAAAAGACACGTCCACAGTACATAATTTGGAAGACAAGAAGCCATAACTAAGAAAGAAGATGTTTCGAGACTAGAGAGGGACTAGAAAGACTCTTTTATGTTCAGACTTGGAAACAAGGGCATAAAATGCCTGTATGCACGTCTCCTCCTCCCACTTAGCCCTACATAAGCTGTTTTTTATCCACAGCTAGAGCACCTAAACAAATTTCTCCTTTCCTCTAGGCCCTCCCCCATCTTCCAAGAAATCCTTGAAATTCCATCCTTCAATCCTAAGTAGAAATGTCATGCTGTAAACAGATCAGTGACCCGTCTTCTCTGGGACCCTGCCAGTGCCTCAGAGAAAGGCAGGATCATCCTACAAACCATCAGGACAACTGCTCAACACTCTATCACAGGCCTTACTCTGCCGGACTACAATATAGAGGTAGTGCGGTCTCCTGTCCAAGCCATGTTACCTCCGTGATGGCCAGAGCCTTTCACAAGCAGCTAGAAAGCTTCACAGACTCAACCTTCAAGAATAACATGTTTTTAAAACACTGAACACTTTGTACCAATATCCACTGGCATCAAGTTTTGCACGGCATGACATGCAGGAACACTCTTCTGATTTCAGTTAAAATTCAATTCCTGTTAAATTAACTGCACCCTCCAAGTCCTCCAATACAGGGACCAAGCGTACACCGACTGCCCTCACAAACATGTTATTTGGACCAAACATGTACTCGCACAGACGTATCACGTGCCCCTTCGTCACGCACAAGCTAGCGCTGCTCCTTCCCAGCAACAGCCCTCAGTAAGTCATGTCACAGTTTAGGGCAGATGACTCAGCACACCTACGGGGCACCCTCACTCCGTCTCTGCTGTTTCAGTACACACAGCTCTGAAAAACACAACTCCCTCCCATGTTTGTACAGATCTCTACAGAATTTCACCAAGCTTTCCTCACCCAAGCAGCATCATAATCTTCTTGACATATGAAGATCAAAATTCTGAATAATTGTAACTTTTACTGTCTGCTTTTGCTTTATCCTGAAGCTGTTTCATTTTTGCTGAGTCTTACTCGGAAATAAAAGCGAGCAGAACTTCCTGTAGCAGTTAACAGGGAACATATAAGTAAGCCTATTGAGTGCAAAGCTTAACGCTAAAGCAGCTCCTCACTGCCAAAACAAACTGAGGCTCGCCAACCGATCTGCTCACGCTAATACAGCTCTCAGCCAATCTACAATTTAATCTAGTAAAGAAAATACCATTTTACTAATTCTTCTAAACACACTTACTTGTTCCTAGTAACATTCACATTTTGTGGAAAACCCTACCTAGCCAAAGATGCAGCCTTCTTTGAGGCTGGTTAAAATATCTCAATAACTGAAATTAAATTAACAGATAATAGCAAAACAATTCCTAACTAGTCAGAGGTACCAGATAGCTACACTGCCACCCTACCTCAAAAATACCCCCCATAGGTCCCAAGTGCAGACAGACACCAGTTTTCACCAGTGCTTCACAGGACCTATTTAAGTAAATAGATTTTCCACTCTACTGTGCTTCATGTACTAAACGGCATTTCTGAGAACAGAATTCCTGAGGCATTTCCTTTCTTTCCCGAGAAGGGCACAACTTATTACTTAAGTCCTAAGCTTCATTTTAGCAAAAAACTGATCTGACAGCCCATGGGGAAACCCTGACCAGCCAAAAATAATGGGTTGTTTATAAAGACTCAATACTTTGTTCTCAAAAGGCATGGTGAAACCACACAAACACTCCATGCTGCCAACTTCATGGTTCATAGAAAAGGATAAATGATGCTAACTCTATTTCCCATATCTAGTTCACAGAAACAACTCTGAAAAAGAGAGACAGACCATGTCTGATCAGAGGAGAGTAGGCAAAAGAAAAAGCTTCTTACCTCCACCTGGAGAGTTCCATGAAAAACACTAATACAACAAGCCCAGGATAGCGTTTCTAATAGATTGAGATTCTTTTTCCCCCCCATTTGCTCTCTGAAACTTCTCTGTACACTGTCAACTGACGGCAAATGCTCCACTTCCTCATTCCCCACTGCACTGCGCGCATGCCTGCTCGATGCCTGCTCCCCAACTCCGCTGGACACTTGCCCAGGAGACAGAGCCCTGGAACAAAAGAAATTCCCACCCAAAAGCAAATCCTGGAAGTTTGTGTGTAACATGTTCCCACCCTTCTTTCAAAGCCACATAAACATCAACAGGCTTCAGTGCCCGTATAAGTCTCTTTAAAAGAAAGAGGAGAAAATAATTAACACCATTAAAACTCTGTCCCAAATTCACTGAAGCTCAGTTCAATCAGATTCAAGATTTACTTTCTTTCATCCTTTTTTACTTTAACCATGAAAACAAAGGAAGACTTATCTACCATCCTGCAGAAGTCTCTTATTTAGTAGTCTGTAAGGAAAGTGGGGCCAGTTAAGGACAAGATGTTATCCCTCATTTGAGGCTTCCTGGCTTGTAACAACACAAGGAAAACAAATAAACAAACAACTCCCCCCCACAAACCACAAACATCACAACTCCATCACAGTACCTCCCCAACAGAGGACCTAAAAGCAATTTACAACGATTTAAGCTTCACAACATTCTGTAAACAAAGAGCGAATTTCTTCCTGCAGAATGGAAAACTGTCAAATAAAGTCAGTTACCCAGGGTTTCACGAAGAACAAAAAATTCTATGAAAACAAATACCTAATTTTCTTGTCCTCTTATTCTCACTCAACACTCAATCACTACCCTTGCACCATTAGGGTCCGAACATTAAAAGCAACATGTGTAAAGGAAGCTTAAATCACCCTGCTTCACCCTCTAAAAATATACAACCTGCAGCAGCTCAAAGAGCACATTTTTGGGAAAGATATACATGACTAACTTCATTTCTGGTTGATATTATATATACCTCACAACTTATTTAAAAGAAGGGGAACTGACCAACTCTGAATAATAAAAGGATTCATAATCCATTACCTAAGAAAATTTTTCTACCAATCATAAGGACTCCCAAGCCCAAAGATGCTGAAGTCCAGGGAGTGAACAGCCAGTGAACATGGCTAAAGCATGGTCCTGTCACTTCTCTTTTAGAGTTCCTGCATTTGTCAATGCAGATGATTAACAGTAACACAACGATTAAAGCAAGATTAAAAATCAAGGAAGAAAAATAATTAACAGAAGAAAGGCAGAAGGCACTTAAAATATCCACAACAGTTTTCGAAAGCGAGACTTTGATTCAACAGGTCAAATACTCAGGGTTCATCAGTCCTGCTCTTGATAAGTCAAGGAAACCATCTGCTTTTTCCAGAAGCAGATCCACGTTTGAAGAATTGCTTTTTGAACACCCAGAACCCCAAAGGAATTGCAACAGCTACACATGTGAAAACCAGAGCTTATGATCAAACAATTAGTGTGCCCCTGAGGAATTATATTCCAACATTACTGCATTTGAGGCCTTTTGCAAGTAATAAGGGAGGTTAGAGAGGACCATACCAGAAAAAACAGGTAAAAGTTTGTGTATCCACAAGGACCAATTTCTCCTATGACAGTTTCTGAGTTTATACAAGAACCTACATTGTAAAAAAAGTTTTAGTCAGTTGGTTTCAAAAACAAACCTCATGACTTCCAGATTTGCCAGTGCTTGCCATCAGATCACCCCTGAAAAAAGCCACAGTAAACAGCACAAGCCTCAAAGTATTCAGATGCAAGGGCACAGACACACATTATCTCTTGCTGTCAGCTAGAGAAGCCACTGCTCCTCCTTACTCATTCCATTGTGAGATATTCCAGCTGAATTGTCTGTCTCGTTGCTCCCCGGCTGAAGCTAGCAGTCTCAAATTTTATTAATAACTGCAGGTAGGCAGAAATGTGGGTGGACAGCAATTACACAACCAATAGCTCACTGCAACTGAAACAGGGCAACAAACGAGCCACACAAACAGCTAATCTAAAATAAAAATCTAAATAGTAAACGTCAAGGAGAGGAAGCAATGGGAAAGTGGGTGCCATTCTGGAGACTGCAACACTTCAGCTGCACAGGCTCAGGTGAAAGAACAGGCATCTGAGTCCTCACCCACTGAAGCAAAACTTTTTTTATATACACCTTTTAGCAATCTCAAGTACTTATCAAAAGCATCAGAGCAGTAATAAAATTGACACCTGCTAACAAGAAACCATATTAAGGATCAAAATCAGTAAGGCCAACATGATTCTCTTCCATGCAGGAACAATCTACAGTTACCCAACTACAACTACAGACACTCAGTACGTGAAAAGCCAATTTAGCAAAGATGGGGGAAGATCCTGTTGCCACTACAATGCCTTTATCATTTCTTAGACTGCGATAAGCAAGCATGGATCTTATTAAGACCCAGCACAATCCAATGAAAGAGAAAGCATAAAAAAACCTAACAAAAAATTAGAATATGTTGCTTGCCACCCACTCTCCAGTAAAAGCTGCTCTCCCAACTTGATTCAGCAGCTGTAATTCTGCTTTGATGTCAGTTGACACAATAGCCACAACAACACTATTGTTGCAATGTAAAACAATGTGACTGAGAAGGGCAAAATTAAAGTCTGGATAGAGACATTGGTCAAAAATTGTCCAAAAAAGCTCTCCAACCTCCAACCCAACCGTTAGTAACCCCACCCAAGCCCCTGTTCTCCCACCAACTTCTGTAAAATCTCTCTCTCCCTGTAAAGTAAAAAACAATCCAGGCATTGCTGAAGCTGGTTCTTTTTGAGTGCCTTCTGCGTGTGCATGCTCTTTTTTTTTGGTCATGTACTGTGAAAATATTACTGATAGACTTACAAGCCAAGAATCAAGTAAGGTTTGACCTTCTCCCCCCCTCCTCTCCTTCCCCTTATGGTCAAGGATTTGCATTACACTATTCACTCTCCCAAGGATGTTTTTGTTTGATTTCAATCTAATAGATTAAAAAAATCCCTGAACTTCATATATCCAGAATTGCAGGTGCAACTGTAAGGAAATGCTGAAATACACTGCAAGAGCTGTTTTAAGTGAATATAAATGCTACTGCATAGCACAGAAAAGAGGAGGCTTCTATTTCAAAAGGGTAACACTTAAATGTAAAACCTCATCTTACACAGAACTTCATAAGTATTCAGAAAAATACTTAAAATGTCCATTTGAAAACTTTGCCCCAGAACTTCCTCTTTCATGGGTGTTTGGTTTTTTTTTTCCTTCCTTTTAATTTCTTTGATTTTGAGGTGTTTTTTCTTGTCACTTAGTAAATGCTGCCTCCGTTTTAAAAACGGACGTCAAACAGCTTCACATTAATAACTGTTAGACCAGTCTCTAATAAAGCTTCAGCTATTCTACTTACCTTCAAAGCAATTTATTTTGGAAGACTGCACTTAAACATCAAACTAATAACATAAAATAAATAAATCACAAAGTTATCCAAGAACAGCCAAAACAACTAGGGAATTTTTAAACAAAACTACTGATGGAGTTGCTCATCTGTCTGTTTTTTAATTCAAGTGTTCATTTTAAACACAATGAAATCACAAGAAAGGTTCTCTCCTTCTATGTTGTATACAAAACAATCTCCAGACTACTACAATGTTATTTCCAACAGCAATGGAGCACCTAGTCTGCTGGCACACACATTTCATCATAGCAGGAGTTCACAATGAGAAAGCAATGCTTTCGCTCCCTGAGCCTTATTATAATTTAATACGCTTTTACACCCTCCTCTCAAAAGCTTTTGAGACAGAATTATTAAACCGCATCAGCTTTGATTATTCAGCTCCTCTACTTCAAGCACCTGTTCAGTCAACCATAGATATCCTTTCTATGTAAGAAAGGAACCGCACAGCACCATCATCTTGACAGAAAAAAGGCCCATTGGAAAAGAGCTGACAAAACATTGTTCTGCTTAGCACAGCACTGCAGTCCTAACCAACACTCCCAACAAGTGGAGGGTGGCAGGCTGAGAAGTTGCTAACACAAGAAAATCCAGGTCTTCCCCATTTCTCTCTCAGATCACAGCTTAACTCTAGCTGCACCCATACTGTCTAGAAATAAAAACAATTGTTAAAAGATGTTATAACACCCAAGCTGTAAACAAAGACTAAATCACAGCCACTGCCTGCAAGCGTGATACTCCAGCCAAGATTTAAACACCACAGCAACAGAATCTCATCTCTACTAAGATAGCAGATGATAACCTGCATTGCTTACCACAGACTAATACAGTTTAACCATCTTATCCTTGTGAGGATGGAAACATCCCAAACAATGTTTTCATTCTACCACCAGTGAAGACAGACAAGGAAACTTTACCCAATTGGCATTTTCAGCACAGTTCCCACATGGCTTAGAGCAGGGCAAGTCAGAAATGCTTCTCTGAAAGTATTCTCCTGCCAGCTCTACATCTGACATGGCATTATCTCCACCAGGAACCTAGGCCTGTCAAAACCAAATCCCTTTTCTTCCTATGTTAGCTTCCAACATGCTGCAAGTGCTGTTCCAGATCTGTTAAATGGTCAAGCAGTCCTAGAAACATATGGCAAAGAGTGGGGAGAGCACAGAATAGGGAAGCTCTCAAGGCAGCTTCTTTTAGTGTCAACACAGATTTGTCACATTTTTAGATACAGTGTCATGAGCAGCTTATTTGGGCATAACCAGGTCAATACAGATTTTTTTTTAAGTACATCTTCATTAATGAAAGCCACCTCTAAAGTATTAGATAAATGTCAATGACACATTTAAATGCCATTAAGCAATCCTAACAATGAGGATGACTAGACTAATCATTTGGAGTGAGAAGACTAGCTGAAATGGAGTAAGGAACAAGCTATAACAACCAGAGGAATTGTACTTTTATACTAAACCCACCCTAAAATTACCCATTTCAAAAATAATGCTGCACAACTACATTTAGCCAGTGTTCCTTGACAGTGCAAGTCACTGAAAGAGAGCCAACCCCATCTTTTTGGCTCATGATGTTTATAGCACTGAGCAATGTGCTACCTAGAGGAGATGAGAGAACGCTGTAAGCAGTCCATAACTCCAAGTTTTCTTACTGCTCCTAGAACCAAGAGTTACAAACAAAGAAATAAGCAGCTAAATGCTACAACATTGCTAAATGAGAGAAAACCAGCTTACAGGAATGAAACTAAGCCAGATACCCTCCCTTGGCAAACTCTGTTGTATATTAAGTGATAACAGCCAGAATATTAAGATAAAGGACATAAGTTTCACAGATGACTGTTCTGCTTGTTGCCATGACACAGGATGCAATATTGTTTTAATAATGTAACTTGGTCTACATTAAAGCTCTGGAGTCATCCAAGGTTAAGAGGCAGCCTGTTGTACAAATGGCACTGAGCCTGGAGAGTTTCAGCCTCACTGGATTAAAAAAAAATAAAAAAATCCATGGTCTGAATAAAAAACCCAAAAAACTAGTCAACATGCCTGTCAAGATTTTCTCCACACCTCTGAGCAGAATTTTTTTTGTAAAACCCCAAACACTATTCAGCACTGACAAACCTCCTCATCACTGAAGTAGCTTTGAATTGCTGCTCACACAGAGCTTAAAGTCTTTAAATATCAGTAGAAGAGGTCACAGAACTGTTGCTGAAAAGCAGGTTAATTCAGGTACTTCTGACTCAGAATGTAATTGAGCCTCATTTGCTTTAAATGCTACGGGCACCTGGTGATTCAATTTGTAGCACTGCTAAAAGACCAGTTCCAGAGGCTAGAAATAGCCCAGGGCAAGGTACTCCTTCTGAATGAGACTTTTCATCTAACCTTCAATTAGAAGAAAAAAAAAACCCCAAACTTAAATATTTTGCTGCTTTGGTGTTAGTCTTACCTTCCAGATTTATAAAAATAGCATCTTTTTCTTTACAGCTTTACAAGATCATTAAAAACAGTACTCGTGGTTTTGGTGAGTGGAAACAAAAGGCTCGAGTCTCAGGGTTTCCATTAAACACCTACTCTTAACCAATAACAAACATCTCTGAGCTTAACCACAAAAATGAAAGCTGCTGCTTTTTTGTGTTTTTTTTTTTTTAAATACAGCACACAATGCAAAACAGTTTGTGTAAGAGAGAAAATACACCCCCCCCCCCCAACATCCCACCGATCCTCCTATCAGTAATGGATAAAGTTATATTTGGAGGAGCCTGAATTTAAATGGGAAAAGAATTACCTAGCATCCTTTTAAAACGAGTTCTGGATTACAACTCTAGTTAGAAAATTTTGAAGTTACAAAACCTGAACATCATTCAGGTAAGAGGGCAAAACACTATAATCCTAGAGAGCTACCTATTCAAAATCCATTGCCAAGTTGATGAATTTTGCTCTTCTGGACTTGTACAAGCTGTTCTACTCCAGACACAATTATGTCTTTTGGAAGAAAGTTCTCTTAATCATTGTTTATTTGCATGAAACTTGTTCTAAGCAGAGCACTCCATGAAGAACAATTTTCTTGTTCTCAGTTTATAATATTAAAGTCTTAAAAGATGTGTTCATTTCTGAAAACACATTACAACTCTATCGCAGCAGTTTCAGCAACTGGAATGACGTAAAATAATAAAAATACGTAAGACAATCTCTCAGACTATCGCCAGAGTTCTATTAGTAAAAAGATACAGCTCTCCAGAGCATGCTGAACTTGCTTTTGCCAAGGCAGGCTAGACTAAGTTCTTCAACTTGATTCACAGAAGATTAGACCCCATTAATGGAAAAAATACGGATTGGAAGATGCTCAGCAAAAAAACACCAGTAGCTATGCAGTCAAGTAACTTCGTACTTCACTCGGATGTTTTAACTGCCTCCTCCCTGAAGTGGTCACAGCCCACCAAGAGCTTTTAACAGGCACAGCATCACAGACCACTACGAGACTGCCAAGAGTCTCAGCCCTCATGTGCCCCAATGGCAGTATTACCGACTCCAGTACCCCGAGAGTAAACTTGAAATGTTTTACAGTTACTGCATACAGGCACTACAACTACACAGAAAACTACTTCTATTTTTAAAACTTCCTTATTTTAGAGACTTAAAATAGGACAGATGCACTCAGCTGCCAATCATGCTTCTCTTGCTGCAGACCAATCCAGCATCAATAATAAGCAAGCTGTGTACAGTCAATATTTGCATGATTTGATCATCTAAATCCCCTACACTTTGTATTGTGTAAGCCCCTGATTACACAGCAGGTATCTAAATACCTAAAACGCATACGAAGGGAAAACTAGGCATGGAAACCGTCTTACCATCCATGCAGTCAAACATGCTTTACACATCTGTATTTTGCCACTTGCTGTTTTACGAATAATGACAAAACCAGTAAGCTAAAACTGAACTGCAAATAATTCAGAAAAGAAAATTCTCTAAATCTGTAAGCCCAAGCCACCTGTATTAGCAGTACAGCACTACTAAAGCCCTCATAACTGCACAAAATCTAACAGGAACAAAGTGTTTAAATGTATTGATCAGCATGTTGAAGTCACTGGATTTTCCCAGACTAACTGTCAATTTTCATTCTGTGATGACAGCTCACATACCAGCCTGTCACATCGACACGACCAATTTCATTCCCACTTCTCAAAAGCTACACTAATTCATTAATGCAATTTCAGAACTTATCAGATGTGCTTGAAGGAACTTGCTGTCACTCACTTCCCCTTCCTGAAGGCTCCCAATTACTGTCACATGCACCAGCAAATGAATCTGTCTTAGGCTTTCTTCTTCCCCTGTCTTGGGGAAGGGGGTGGGGGAAAGACAAAAAATTTTTATTTGTCAGGTGAATTCATGTATTACTCTAAGGAAGTTTTGTGGAGTGTTCCCCCCCTTTCAGATTTTACATAAAAGAAAATATGCCTGTGACCGTTTTAATACCTAGTGAGTAATACTGCCACCACACCCATTCTCACTGAGCAGTGCTTAATGCAATAGCCACACCATTACATCCTCAGATACTGATGAATAATCTACCGTACTGATACTAGGCATTTCTGTGGATGCCTTTCTTCCTGGTATGTCCTGAAATCACCTGCATCATGCCCAGGCTTCAGCTTGACAAAGCTCAAGTTGTTCTGTTCTAAACTGGTCAAGAGAAGCTAAGAACCCACATAGAAGTGGCTGCGATCGTGCAATTCCTCCTCAGAAACACACCCAGAGACATCCCCACCCATTCCTTGTATGTGATTTTGTTAGTGCCTTTGACTGAGAAGTTCCACTGAGAAAGTAGTGACCAGAAAAGCTAACTACAGATCTCTCTGCTCTCTGAAGCCACAACAATCCTCAGACTTAGGAAAGTGGGGGAGGAATACTTCATTTCTATGAACTGCAGTGCTGAGACATTGACACATAATGTATAACTCGGATGATTCATTTCTCATACACCTGGTGCAGGAATACTTGCTAAAAGACAAGCCTGACAGTGACTTGCCAGTTTGTGTCACCTTATTAGTTCTATTTTTATTACTTCCTATTCACAAATGCTACAGAAATGAGACAAGACATCATACATTAAGGAGAGAAAAAATATTGCCAAAGCCTGGTTTCTCCTCCATTGGGGCATATTCTGCAAAAATTTCAGTGCTCGCTGAGAAGATAATCCTCTTAACTCTGGTAATAATTAACAAAAACAAATACATTTAGTACAGGTATAACACATGGAATTTATTTTGCTTTATAGTCACAAAGCTGTCAAGTCTTTGCTACCAGATCTCTTGCTCTAAGCAAAAGACTGCCCCTCTCTACCAGAAGCCCTCAAAACAGGAGGCCAAAAGAGAAACAGCTACTCTCAAAACCCAAGGAAGCCATCAAAGGCAACCAATCACAACACAGATCCTTAGCCTGGAAAGTACCAACTGGGCTGTGCCTTTTTACTTTCCGGTGAAGCATTTAGGAAAGCTCTGTCCACAGCCTTTCATTTTAGTATTTTAATAGTAAAAGTAAGAAGTATCCTACGTGGTGATAAACCTTTAAATTCCACATCCTGAGCAACCAGTAAAACGCTAAGCAGTATCACTGAAGGGAAAAATGAAAAATTACGTTTCACAATGCATTCTGAACAAGTCAGAACTAGGTTATTCCCAAAACCTCCAGTAACCTATTGGGATTAACAGGCAGCCTCTTAATTCTACAAAAAAGGAGAGAATTGGATGATTTAGAGGGTTTCCAAACACACCGTCCTTACTTTGAGCACCTTTTTTGTGCACTACACCATGCTATCAATGCAAAACAAATTATTCATTACCAAATTATTTGTTAACATAAGTAGATCCTTAAACTTGACAAATGCAATAGATGATTCAGAAGAGGAAGACAGAGGGAAATCGAGAAGTAAGCCATCTTCAGATTAGGAAAAGGCTCTGTATGAAGCACAACACAATACTTAACTGGCACAAAAAGATATCACAACAGCAATGCTTTCAGATAGCAGTCACAATGTGATTTAATACAAGACATAAATGTAAGAGACTAACAATGCTCACCAACATCAGCAAGTCCAGAAGGCATCCCTGACAGCTCACACCCTTTCTGCAGAATCCAACAACAGCTGGCAACAAAACAGTCACATTTAAAATAGTCTGGACTATTCCAAGCAAGCAAAGTTTAACTGATTCTCAAGTTCCTGGATAACGTTTTCTTTCCACATGCTGTATGAATCACCTACAAAGAAGCAAGACTGTCCGTGCTTCCATCCTTAAAGTCTGTTTAAACAAGGAAGACTAAAAATAAAATTCACCATTTCAACCGATTTCTTTTTTTTGCAGCACTACTAAGACTTCTCTCTTAATTAATTCTACAGGAGGCCTTTTCACACAATTAGAGAGGAGAATGACTCATAAACAGGAAGGACAGCCTGAGCCATAGCCTCTGGTTTAACTTACCCAGTCCATTCCATCAAGGCAGTTTAGCCTAACTTATTTTTATCTTTCTTCTTCCAAATTTAGGGCGACAGCCAAAGTAGTCACGAGGGAGCACCCCACGAACAATGCTCCCTAACTTCTCAACAGCTCCAGAGGAAGCAGTGACATTTTTAATAGTCCCCAGCAAAGTCCAAGAACAGAGAGTCCCACAGTCGCTCCATTATCAGCCTGTTCTGCAAGTCTGAATTGTCAAAGCAACAAAATTAATAGGCAACATGCCAACCCTGTTACCTGCATTAGCTGGCTGAATTGCATACCGGTTCTCAAAAAAGCTCAATTAAAACCAAAACAAAACAGAAAATGGCATAGAGGGGAAGTAGCTCACATAAGAGAACGAAAGATCATTAAAGAGAACAGGAGGGAAGATGGAAGATTCCATTTATCCAGGAAAAAAAATACTACAAGAAAAAGTATGTTTTAGCAAGCAAAGAAATAAAGACTCCATACAGAAAAATCATTTCAAGCCTGAAAAGATACATAGGAGAGTGGTATTCTCTTTGCAATTGCTCTAGCAATTTGTGAGACTTTGCCCTATTCTCAGCTATTTTGAAACAAAAGTCTACATTCTCTTTACAAAGCAAGTAAGACTAAGGATTACTGTCCTTCTGGAGCTGCTAAAGAAGAGATGGTCACTTCCCAGCTTGCAAAAAGTTTGGAATTCTTTGGACTAACAGCAGCCCTAAGGAGACGGACTTGGAGTGCTGGTGGATGAGAAGCCCAGCACGAGCTGGCAACATGTGTTCGCAGCCCAGAAAGCCAACCTTGTGCTGGGCTGCATCCAAAGGAGTGCGACCAGCAGGGTAAGGGAGGGGATTTTGCCCTGCTACTCTGCCCTCATGGGATCCTACCCATGGAGATGAGATTTTAAGAAGAAATGTTTTCATTTGAGGATGGTAAGGCCCTGGCACAGGTTGCCCAGGGAAGCTGTGGCCGGCCCATCCCTGGAGGTGTTCAATGCTGGGCTGGATGGGGCTCTGACTCTAATCCAGTGGGAGGTGTCCCTGCCCACGTTGTGGGGGTTAGACTGTGTGACCTTCTAAGGACCTTTCCTTTCCAACCCAAACTATTCTATGATTCTATGAACTTGATGAATTGGTTCTGCTGTTTACAACAGGGTACTTGGTCAATTTGGTACATCACATGCGAACACCTGAGCTCCTCAGACACGCTTAAAGCCAGCTGCCCACGTGCCATGTAAAAAATACATACTGCATTACTGGGAAGATTTTTCCTGTATATAGCGAAGAGGCTGAGACTTGCTACACAGTATGCATATGCTCCTACTCTTTCTTCCATATCCCATCTGAAGCAGGACAGCACACTTCACTGTTTCTTATCTCCTCAAACCAATTAGAGCACTTCACTGTGGCACCCAGGCTTGATTTATGTAAAATGAATTGAAATAGGAATTTTAAATTGTGAAATATCACAAACAGAGATGATTGCTTCACTGGACTCATGAGCATGAGCAGATTTTTCAAGGTCTCATTAGCACAATGTTCACTCATAAAGGCAGAGGAAAATCTTCTACTGAGCCTCCCAGAGAACAGCTTAAACCCAGGAACGTGAGGTTTAATTATCATTAGACCTGCATAATTGCCAGAATTATGAAGGGCCATAAAATGATGTTTATGCAGCATGCCACAATTTCAGAATGCCTTATAAACTAAACAAAAACTCTTTCTACTAGTTCCTTCAAATTTCGTAGCCATTAATTTCTAGGTCTCTCCTTTGCTTGCATCCTGACATTGAATAATTAAAAAAAAAAAAATAAAAGGGTACAAAACAATTTGCTGTACTCCAAGTACCAGACTCATTAGACACAAACACTGGATAAGGAAGTCTTAGCACTTTCATTTGTTTGCACAGTTCCCAACATCAAATAGTACCTGAAGGATTTCTGTTCTAAACCAATAACAGAAGGAGGGGGGAACAAACTGAAAGAATGTGACTTAGATAAGTCAACAGTAGGAGTCTTAACTCGCTTTTGAAGGGCATTTATATTACACCGTCACTGTAGTAAAACATGGAAGAGTTATTCAAGTATGACTGCTATAAAAGCAAGGAGTGCTAAGTCAGTATGAATAATGTTCACTCTTAAAACAAAGCACACAGAAAGTTAAACTCTATTGAACACTGGGAGGAGTGCTCCACAGAAGCTGGTTTATTAATAAGTCCCCTCAAGTTTATTAACAAGTCCCCTCAGCACAGATTTCAAGACTGAACCTCACTCCTTTTGCCAAGGTAGCTCTTAAATTTGAGTTGGAGACCAAAGCTGCCTGCCACAATTTATCAAAAATAATTAGCCTGCAGGTTCCTGAAGACCTTCCATGCATAATAAAGAGACAAGATTCCCGCTACTCCAGTTGCAATCTTCCTTCAAAACAGTAGGGAAGTTAAAAGTTGTCATTGAAAAACCTTCCAACACACGTGCTGTTTGAGCTGAAGTAATGGCTAAAATGATTTCGGGAGGAAGTTCTGAGAAGACCTTTAGAATCAGGCTACCAACTATACTGCTCCATCAGCTCATCAACCAGATTTTTATTACAAACAATGCATTTAAAAACAACCATAGCTCAACCTTCAAAGCTCATCCTGACAGGGTCCTGCAAAATGACATTTGGAATGTCCAGATTTTATGTTAATATTAACAGCCTGCTTTTAAACAGTAGTTAACTAGATGATTTTAAAAACACCTATTACCCAGGAAAGGTAGAAAGATGAGACAAACCAGACTTTCCTTGTTCATACAAAAACCAAACCATAAAAAATTAGGAACCACCTGCAAGATCTGGATTGTCCCAGACTAGCACATTCCAGTTAGTACAACTATTTCACATGCTTTGTTTCTTCAGCACTCTTGTAAGGGAAGCTCAGTCCTACTACAGAAGTCTCAGATTAAGATATGATGCAAACACACACACACACCCCCCCCCGCAATTACAAATGTTTGTGTTACTGAGAAACAATACTTCATGAAGGATTAAAAACCATGATTTTGCAAGACTTTGTCCAGGAAATTGATAGCCAGAAATCAGCAAGAACATATCACTTATGGCTATTTTAGTGACTTCAAGGTCGGAAAGAATATTGTCAATAAGCCCCCCAGTTTTTGTAATGCTGAACTCAAGGCTCACCACAGTATTACCCATCTGACACAAATACTCTCCTCCATGTTGTCTCATAATGCATAGCACCCTCTGCCACAATCTACGAAATGAAAGATCTGTTTCTTCATTCAGCCACACTTGCACCACTTTTCAGTTTAACTGCACATCCTCCGCTTCTTATGTTGCAAAACAGGAAAAATTGAATTCTTTTGTCTGTCAAAGCAACCGTCTTCCCATAACTCCTCCCTCCACCCCTCAACCATCCCTCATATTAAGAACATGGAGAAAAATCTTCATATTCCCTGTTCTTTAACAGTGTAGCTAGCAGTGACCAAAAGAGGTGAAGGTACAGAGTCAAGCGACAGAGACTTTCCGTACTATTCTACATACGGTCCTTAAGCTTCCCGACATCCTTCCTGGCTTGGTTGTTTTTTGGTTTTTTTTTTTTTGGTTTGGGGAGGAGAGGGAACCCAGCATGCTGAGAATCTTTCATGTAAAAGTCTGCAAAGGATGTCCTGCTCCTTTTTCTATGTGATTTCAACATTAAAGTCTTCAGATTTTCCAAAAATCCATGGATAGTGCTCAGAAGATGGTGCTAATTACACAAAGACATTTTTCATCCACATAACGCAGCAGTGTCTCCCTCACACCAAGTTCAAGCTGGAGCCAGAGTCAAGAGCTACCTTCTCAATGGTAACAGTGATACCTACTCGTGGTCATTCTGCCAGCCTCACTGCAAACCGCTGAAAGTCTGCCTGCGTAAAATCTCTGCAATATGTTACTGATGTACGTAATAAGCCATCTCCATCTGCCTAAAGTTGCCCTAGACCACATGTCGCCGCCTTCCTTCTCACTGAATGAGAAAGATCTGAAAGAGGGGACAGGGCGACAACCGCCACGCTTGCATGAAACACCCCTCTAACAATTCCAGCACAGAGCAGCGCACAACTGCTACTGCTTCCAACATCATGGATTTACAAAAAAAAAAAAAATTAAAAATCTTGGTATTTCTATCACAGAAGCCCCTTCCTTCTCCAGCTGGTAGCACTACGCGCTGCCCCCATGCAGTAACAGCAAAGCTATTTCCTCAAGCACTGTAAATATAAAGTCTCTTTATATCAGAAAAATCTATTTACGGTAAGCTGACAGAGCTTCTGCACCTTCTTGCCCATTACGCATTTCCACAATAGTCCCCCCCCATTAGAAATCATTTAGCCCTTTGAAATCTAATATCATTTCAACTTTTACTGTACTGGTAACCAAGAAAATGAAACTGATGTAGAAGATAAACATCAAGAGACACTTCTTGAGAAAAACAAGTGGTCAAACAAAGTGGTGGGAACTGCACCTCATTCAGCACGCACTGTGGAATATTTCTGAACAGAAAGGAAAGCAAGAAAACCACAAATATTTACTTACGTTGTGTTTCTCAGTTATCACAGGTCCGTACACTTCAGACTGGATTACTGTAACATAGTCTACACTGAACCTTGAAAGTCACACACTGAAATTTCAGCTGACGCAGGACATTTATATAAGAATATTATACCTTTATTCCTGCATGATAATGCATTACCAAGTGCAGTCCAAGGCATTAACTTTAAACTACAAATTCCCCTTATGGCTTATCTCTCAATGTACTTTGAGTGAGATGTTTCTTGGCGTAACAGCGAACATTACTTGGGATGCTCTAGCAAACCACTGCCCGATTTACTGGGTGCAGGAAGACCTGTCACAAAACCACGGAGTTTCGCCTGCAAAACGATTCAGTGAATTTGCCAGGGAAAAGAATTTTAAACAGCGAGCAAGCTTTGCAAAACATTAAAAAGCTTTGGAAAGGGTCATCTGCTTAAAAGGTACCTTTGGACCCTATAGCGATGGCTGCATAGCTATTTTGAGATGCTTGGGATGTTTGTGAGCCTAAACACAGGCGAGTTCTCTCCTTCTAGCTCAGCTTTACACTTCATACTGCTTGAAAGCTACAAATCCAGAAGTTCTTTGAAATGGATGAAACATTTTTTCCAGATATCCAGCATATAAACCATGATTTCTCAGGTGTGATTAAAACAAAAGGCAATTATCTTTCATATGATGATGTATTACAGAACAGGAAAGGTCAGTTCAAGTCTCACAAAACACACTTTACAGCACTGGTTCATTACGAGAGCCAGACCCTCAATAAAACGGGGCGTCAGTCTGCCATGGCCATAAGAGGTGACCCCCGCCCACGTCACCCGAGACCTCTGAGCCACACTGAAAGATATTAAGTCAATATTTAATCTACACACACTTACTGAATCTCAGCTTCTGCAATGCTAATTTAACAAGATTGGTAATGGTTTCCACCCAGATTCCCGGTGAATCACTGGCAACATAGCAGAAGTTTTTTAAGCAATTCCGTTAGCGTCTCTTCATCTGCTTTGGCATGACCATTTTTATATAATGATACAGATATCCTAAGATGCCCATAAACTAAAACCTGGCATATAAACGTATGCAATTTCTGGATTAATATATTAATCTCTTCATTGGAACATTAGTTTTTGGAATTGCTATTGGCATCTCATGATGCATTTCTAAAACATTTTGCTTTAAACTGAGCTAGTTTGGATACAAAGCTGACAAAATGAAAAATAACCACCAGAAAACATAGCAATAACTTCCCACTCATCTCCATTAAGGTTAAAGCTGCTCAACAGTGATCGACAAGCGCACCACTCCAGCCTTTGCTTGTCAAAACAGACTGTGCTGATGATGGTACCTACATTTCTCAATTTCTCTGAAAGCAGCCTGTCAAGCTGTCTGCTTTGACAGAATCTTTTCTAGGACAGGAATGTAAATAAGCTATTGTGGAGAAAAGAAACAGTGCCTAACTGATAGCATGTGCTTCTATTTATGTTAGTGGAAGCAAATAATTTCAAATCAATGCTGAGAAAACCATGGCGCAAGCGGTGAAGCTGTCAGTAAGGTATACGTTCCGAGGAGCACCGGGGTATTTATACCACTACGAAGCCTCCTATTAGTTTCATTGACTTCAAATGCAGAAATACACACATTTATAGGTGATAAAAACTAACATTCTGCACATCCTTATAAGGCTGTAGGAGGTAAAATATGTATGTTTAGAAAGACATTCATTCCTGCTTCACAGTACTGCTGTGTTATCCAACAGCTCTATAGCGATGTCACATGAACACATTATAAATGTTGAATTTAACAACCGCATTTCTCTTCCAAGCCGTGTCATTAGAAGACAGTGTTGTTAAACCAGTTACAATGATTAAAGCAGCTCTGCAACGGCCCAGGTTACCTGGGACCTCTTAATCATTTTTGCAGTATTTTTCTTTTTACTTCAGTCATTTTTAACAGCGTAAAAGCACACAGAAACCAGCAGCTACCATCAGAGGGTCAAAAGGTTTTTCATTCACACTTGACTGCGATTAAAAAGAGAGCTACTCTGACTAAAAACCCATACATGCACGTAGAAAAAATTAAATATTCCCACTTCCTAGGTGGGAGAAAACAAACACATCAGTTCCCCATCTTAAAATGGCACAAGAAGCTCATGATGGCTTTTGAGGACAACAACTCACACCAGAGCATTCCCCCGCTCCCAAGAGGTGTTCAAGGCCAGGCTGGATGGCTTCGAGCAACCTGATCCAGTGGGACGCATCCCTGCCTATGACAGGAACTGGATGGGCTTTAAGGTCCCTTCCAACTCAAACCATTCCCTGATTCTACGAAAGGCAGCTCTACCATAACCGTGCTCCCTGCGAGGAGCCTCACCCAGCTGATCCAAACCAAGGGCAGACTGGAAAACCAGTGGAAGCTGGTGCTCTGCCCTATCCTGGGGCCACCCCGCTGTCCCCCCGGTGCCACAGACAAAGGAGGGACCCTCATCCATGGAGAGAACAGGGGGGCTCTAGCCTTATCCCTCCCTCCCTCCTTTTCCCTGTGCTGTGTGCCACAAAGGCAGGGAGTTGTCCCTTCTTCCCAAGCAGGCAGAACCCCTGGAAAGGGTGACAGGGAGCAGGGCAGTTTTTCTTTCTTCCCAGGCATGCAGGGCCCCTGGGAAGGGGGGAGTTTTCCCTTCCTCCCAAGCAAAAACGAGGAGATAGCTTTCCCTTCCTCCCAGGCCCCTGGAAAGTAGGTTGAAAGGGGCGAGTTTCCCCTCCTTCCCAGGCATGGAAAAGCCCCTGGGAAAAGGGAAGTTCCACTTGCTTCCCAAGCAGGAAGGAGAAAACAGTTTTCCCTTTTTCCCAGACACCTGGGGGGGGGGGGGGGAGGGGGGCATTTTTCCTTCTTTCCAGGCAGAGCTGCTGGTAATGGTGGGAAAGGGGGAGATTTTTCCTTCTTGCCAGGCCCCTGGAAAGGGAGGGACAGGAAGGATTTTTTCCTTCTTCCCAGGTAAAGCCCCTGGAAAGAGATGAGTTTTCCCTTCTTCCTAAGCAGAAAGAAGAGAATAGTTTTCCCTTCTTTTCAGGCCCCTAGAAAGCAGAGGAGAGGGGGAGTTTTTTGTTCTTCCTGGCCCCCTGGATAAAGATGGGGGGGTGGGGGGGAACTGGACAAGACTTTTTCCTCCTTCCCAAGCCCCTGGAAAGGGGAGAAGGGGAGATTTTTTCATTCTTCCCGCACCTCTGGAAAGAGAAGAAAAGGGGAATTTTTTTTCTTCTTCACAGGACCTTGGAAAAAGGAAGAGGATGTGAATTTGTCCTTCTTCCCAGGCACCTGGAAAGAGGAGGAGGATGGGAATTTGTCCTTTTTCCCAGATGCCTGGAAAAAGAAGGAGAGTAGGAATTTGTCGTTCTTCCCAGGCGCCTGGAAAGAAAAGGAGGATGGGAATTCGTTCTTCTTCCCAAGCGCCTGGGAAGAGGAGGAGGATGGGAATTTGTCCTTCTTCCCAGGCGCCTGGGAAGAGGAGGAGGGTGGGAATTCGTCCTTCTTCCCAGGCGCCTGGGAAGAGGAGGAGGGTGGGAATTCGTCCTTCTTCCCAGGCGCCTGGGAAGAGGAGGAGGGTGGGAATTCGTCCTTCTTCCCAGGCGCCTGGGAAGAGGAGGCGGAAGGGATTTTCCTTCTTCCCAAGCCCCTGGAAAGGGGGCGATTTTTCCTTCCTTCCCGGCAGAGCTCCTAGAAAAACAAAAGCCGCCTCCCCCCGGCTCGGCCTCGGCCCCGAGAGGAGCCCCGGAGCCCAGCGAGCCCCGCGGGCAGCGCCAAGAGCGGCCGGGGAAGGGCGAGGGAGCGGCGCCTCCATTGTTCCCCCGCGCACTCACCCTCCGGGCTCCCCGCGGGGCGGCGGCGGCCGCCGATCTCCCTCAGCTGCGGCGGGCGGGGGTGGCCGCAGGGGTTCGGTGCTGCTGGTACCGATGCTGCTGCTGCTGCTCCTCCTCCTCCTCTTCTCGCAGCCGCAGGCCCCGGGGCCGCCGCGCCGCCCGCCGCCCCCCGGCCGCGCCCGCCATCTTGTGAGCGCTGCGCAGCCCGCGACGCGACGCCGCGAGCCCGCCCTTTCCTGCGCCCGCCCGCGCCGCCGCCCCGCCCTTCCCGCGCCCGCCCGCCCGCCTTTTCCGTCTCCCGCCCGGCGTTTTCCGTGCCCGCCCGCAGCGGTCGGGCGGCCGCGATATAAATTACCCCCCAAAAAGTGGAATATTTTGATTTAAACTGAAGCAAACTTCACCCAAATCGCTCTGTTTTTTGAAAGCCAGACAGAAAGCCCCTTGGGAGCATCTTTTTTTTTATAGCGCGTCGGCAGAAAGAGTTGTAACTCTCACCAAAAGTGGGATATTTAGATTGAAGGTGAAGCAGAGCTCATCGATGTGAGAACTAATTGATAAGTTTTGCTGCAGCTGGGTTGTATGTTTAATTACCTTGTCATATAAATCTGTCCTGTATCAAGAGATAATATGCAGACAATCTCCAGACGTGGGTAAATAACCTGAAAGAATAAACGCGCTCTTAGAGTTGCAAGAATTTATTGATATAGAATCATAGAATAACCAGGTTGGAAGAGACCCACCGGATCATCGAGTCCAACCATTCCTATCAAACACTAAACCATGTCCCTCAGCACCTCGTCCACCCGTCCCTTAAACCCCTCCAGGGAAGGGGACTCAACCCCCTCCCTGGGCAGCCTCTGCCAGTGCCCAATGACCCTTTCCATGAAACATTTTTTCCTAATGTCCAGCCTGAACCTCCCCTGGTGGAGCTTGAGGCCATTCCCTCCTGTCCCCTGTCACTTGGGAGAAGAGCCCAGCTCCCTCCTCTCCACAACCTCCTTTCAGGTAGTTGGAGAGAGCAATGAGGTCTCCCCTCAGCCTCCTCTTCTCCAGGCTAAACACCCCCAGCTCTCTCAGCCGTTCCTCATAAGGCCTGTTCTCCAGCCCCCTCACCAGCCTCATTGCTCTTCTCTGGACTCGCTCCAGAGCCTCAACATCCTTCTTGTGGTGAGGGGCCCAGAACTGAACACAGGATTCGAGGAGCGGTCTCACCAGTGCTGAGTCCAGAGGGAGAAGAACCTCCCTGGACCTGCTGGCCATACTGTTTCTGACACAAGCCAAGATGCCATTGGCCTTCTTGGCCACTTGGGCCACTGCTGGCTCATGTTCAGTCCCTGTCAACCAGGTCCCTCTCCTCCAGGCAGCTTTCCAGCCAGACTTCTCCTAGTCTGTAGCACTGCACAGGGTTGTTGTGCCCCAAGTGCAGGACCCGGCATTTGGCCTTGCCAAATATGCTTGGTTATGCTTAGTTGTCTTGCGAGATGTAGTTGTCTTAGGTCAAGAGATAACCTGAAGGAAGCCTCCAGACGTGGTTGGATAATCCAAAAAATAATGAGCATTCTTTGAAGATTTATATGGTTCTTTGTCTAAAACTAGTATATATACCCACTGCTTTGGTAAGATGTTATGCCTTTTTTTAGAAGGGCATCCAATTCATAAAAATATTGTCTTTGCTTCGAAGACTTTGTCCTTTTCAATATTTTACCAGTGAATGAGTGGTTTTCACATCTATAACTCTGCTTTTGAAAGTTAGGAATTCCCTCTATTTTTTTGAAAGTGAGGCAGAAAATTCCTCTGCTGGCTTCATTTCAGAAAATTCTATGATGGCTTTGGTTCTCCTGCATTATTTTATGGCATGGGTTTTTTTTATAGAATCATAGAATAACCAGGTTGGAAGAGACCCACCGGATCATCGAGTCCAACCATTCCTATCAAACACTAAACCATGTCCCTTAGCACCTCGTCCACCCGTGCCTTAAACCCCTCCAGGGAAGGTGACTCAACCACCTCCCTGGGCAGCCTCTGCCAGTGCCCAATCACCCTTTCTGTGAAAATTTTTTTTCTAATGTTCAGCCTAAATCTCCCCTGGCTGAGCTTGAGGCCATTCCCTCTCGTCCTGTCCCCTGTCACTTGGGAGAAGAGGCCAGCACCCTCCTCTCTACAACCTCCTTTCAGGTAGTTGGAGAGAGCAATGAGGTCTCCCCTCATGCATTTTTATAGCACGTTAATACAAGAAGTAGTCACTATCACAAAAAGTGGAATGTTTTGATTTAAACTGAAGTAAACTTCACCCACGTCGCTGTGTTTCTTGAAAACTACACAGAAAACCCCTCTGGTAGCATCTTTTTTTAAGGCACATCGACAGAAAAAGTAGTAACTAGCACAGAAAGTGTTATATTGTTGAGGAATTTTTAGACCAAAATGGGCACGGATATTTAGACGTGCACAACTCAGCTTTTGCACCTGAATAAAGCTAACTTTTCAAAAGAAGCAGCTACTGTAGAGGATATGCTGTCTTTAAGGTTTCTCTTTGTAACTTTAGAGAGTTGTTCTATCTTGTGCTCCTCTCATTTCTCAGGGGAAGCTTTCCTCGGTAGTCCTTGACTTGTTACTTCGTAGTCTATCAATTTGTAGACCAGAGTGCTCACATAGCTGTTTTCCATGGGAAAGTATAATAGTGTATGTAAGTAATGATTGTTTATTGTTAATCTGAAGCAGAATTCATCTATGACTTTATTTTTTGGAAGTTAGATAGAAAATTCCTCTATTTTATGCAAGTTAGGCAGAAAATCCCTCTGATAGCTTTTCTTTTATAGCATGAGGTGTTTTTTATAGCATGAAGGGTTTTTATAGCATGGGGTTTTTTTATAGCATGTTTTTTTGAAGCACAATAATACAAGAAGTAGTTGCTACCACAAAAAGTGGAATGTTTTGATTTAAGCTGAAGTAAACTTCATCCAAGTCGCTTTATGTTTTGCAAGTCAGGCAGATAATCCCTCTGGTAGCACTTTTTTATACCACATAGACAGAAGAAGTAGTTACTATTACAAGAAGTGGAATATTTTGATTTAAGCTGAAGTAGAGTTCATCTATAACTCTATTTTTTGAAAATTAGATAGAAAATCCCTCTATTTTATGAAAGTTAGGCAGAAAATCTCTCTGACAGCATTTTTTATAGCGTGTTGACAGAAAAAGTTGTAACTATCAGAAAAAGTGGAATATTTTGATTTACGGTGAAGTAACCTTCATCCAGTTCACTGTACTTTTTTGAAAGCTACGCAGAACGTCCCTCTGATAGCATTTTTTTGTAGTATGTTGACACAAAAAGTAGAGTTACCCTTGTTACGAATTATAAATAAAGTGTAGATTGGGAAGTTTAATGTGGAAGCGTGAATCTTGAGCATTATGGCTGTTTTTTTGTTATTTCAAAAAGATTAAGAGGAAAGATTTAAAAGTCTACCAACAGAAACCAGCTAGTCCGTGATTGTAAGCCCCGGAGTCCTTAGTTCCATCCTTACACAATTAAATGCCTGAATGAATAATTTAATAAAGAATATTGTTGTTAGCCAGATTCGGAAGTTGGGGATGATTGCAGATTAGTACATTATGATATTTTAATCATTGCATTGGCATTGTAATACTTTCTAAAACACACCAATGAAACATTAACACCACTTGTTCTTAATGACTGTATAAATTATATAAAAGTCTTTGTCCTGAAGCACAGTCATTCATGTAACCGTGTGGCAAATGGCAGCATAATTTCTTTTAAAAAAGCTCAAAAAATCTGAATCATTATACTCTCATCTAATTAGTCCTCCTTCTTGGAGATGAACTATTAAGCAGTATCTTTGCACATGATTCTAGAACAATTTAAATATAATCTTCATCATAGAACTGTAGATTCATAGAATTAGGGAATAGTTTGGGTTGGAAGGGACCTTAAAAATCATCCAGTTCCACCCCCTGCCATGGGCAGGGACACCTCCCACTGGATCAGGCTGCCCAAGCCCCATCCAACCTGGCCTTGAACACCTCCAGGGATGGGGCAGCCACAGCTTCCCTGGGCAACCTGGGCCAGGGTCTCACCACTCTCATCATGAAGAAAGTCCTCCTTATGTCTAGTCTAAATCTGCCCCTCTCCAGTTTATACCCATTGTCCCTCATCCTATCGCTCCAGGCCTTTGTAAACAATCCCTCCCCAGCTTTCTTGTAGCCCCTTCAGGCACTGGAAGGTTGCTCTAAGGTCTCCTGGGAGCCTTCTCTTCTCCAGGCTGAACAACCCCAACTGTCTCAGCCTGTCCTCGTACAGGAGGTGCTCCAGCCCTCGGATCATCTTTGTAGCCTCCTCTGGATCCATTCCAACAGCTCCATCTCTTTCTTATGTTGAGGATTCCAGAAGTGGACACAGGTCTCCAGACGAGGTCTCCCAAGCGAGGAATGGAGGGGCGGAATCCTCTCCCTCGCCCTGCTGGCCACGCTGCTTTGGATGCGGCCCAAGACATGGTTGGCCTTCTGGGCTGTGACTGCACATTGCTGGCTCATGTCAAGCTTCTCATCAACTGGCACCCCAGGTCCTTCTCCACAGGGCTGCTCTCAATCACATCATCCCCTATCCTGTACTGAACCTGGGGATTGCCCCAGCCCAAGTGTAGGACCTTGCACTTGGCCTATTCCTTTAATTTAAAACTGTACCTAACTGCATTTTCAATCAGCAATTGCCATCTTTGCAGCCTCCTCTCCTAAATGTGAACCTTATTGAAGTCACCTGTTATCCTATTCCAGTGCAGAAGACGGCACTATGAACTAAAATGTTCTCTGAGACCTTTGTTTAAGGTCACAAAACCCAGAAATGGTCGGGGTCCAAGGACATCCTCTTCCTTCTTGGTTTGCAGCAGGTGACTGCACACCATACTGCGCTTTTCTGGTGTTCTGCTCAGTCTGGTTTTTAATATTCCAAGGTGGAGACTTATACCACTTCCTATACTTGGTTCCTGTATACAGTTCTTATATTGCTGAAGGGTTTTCATTTTCAGGTGGATTATGTTTTCCCTCAGCATTTAATTCTGTTACCGCTTAGTAAATTCTCTTAGCAGTATTTACTTGCTAACAACAACTTGTAGTGTTACAACAGAGTTTAGAGCTGCCGTTTAAAATAGTGGGGTCTGAAATGACCTATAGTTCTTACTAAGCAATATTGCAAGGAGATAAGCACTCTAAATTTCAACCCTCTTTTTAGACCTCCATCAGAATAACACTTTTCTAGTGATTATTCCTTATTCTGGATCTTTAAAGTTCAGAAATTTGCAGATGAACTTGATCTCACTTTGAGAACTGATCCCACTGGACACCTAGATTATTTTTAATTTCTACTGTCTCAAGTTACCCAGCATTTCTTCCTGCACGACACGCTGCTTTAGTATATGAAACACAAAACACTATTTGCTTTTAGGATTACTGTTTTCAAATCTCATTTCGGCTTATTATTAAATCTGCTGTAATTTATCTCCAGTTATTCACGTTTTTCTTTCTTTTACGTCCTTAAAAACTCACAGGAATTAGTTTTGATCCTACAACATGTCATCTCAATTTTCCATTCCTTCTTTTTCTTGTTTTCCTTGCAAAAGGGCAAGGAAAGGTGTAGGCATGGTTATAGGATTTTACATTTGTGGCCACCCTAGTAAGGTTCTTCAGATTTTAAATTAGAAATTAATGGCCGTGTTAGGCTGCATGACTGGGAAAAATAGGTAAAATATCAGTGTAACTGTCAAATGGTCTCATTTGATGATTCAATTTTTGTAGTACTCTTTCCATACAAAATTGATATAAAAATGTAGTGACAGAATGGCCATCTTCATAAAAAGAAAGATTTGCTTTTGAATGTGTTGGCAGCGTTTCACTTTGCTATTTTAGTTACCTACATGACCTGTAAAGCTGATAATAATGGAAAATGACTCATTTTGAAACCTGTCATATCAGAATGAAAGGCAAGAATTAAATATTTTTCAAACTGGCCGCAAGCATTTTTAAAAATGTCCTTCTTATTTGACACAGCCAATATTCTTGCATGTATTGTATATACATATATATATATGTACATTTACATATCATATGACCTAAAGGATAACAAAAAAGAAAATCTTGAGCACTTTTTTGTGCTTGATCATCATGTTAACGAAACATAAAGTTTCTGTCCTTTTATAAAATTCCACTGACAAAAGCAGAAACTGGTGCACATCTGCCCAACGTAATCATTGCAAATGACCCCAATGCTCATTAAAGAGTATCCTGAATATCATCCAAGCCCACGTAATTCAGATGCAACTTCTAGAACTAGTTATATGTTCTTATTTTAATATTATAAGAGGCTGAATGGTAGCAAAATAAAGCCTTCCTCTGTGGAAGGACGTGCTCAGTATCTTGACTGTAACATGTAAGGTTTAGATTTCCTTTATACAAGAGAATCCTGAATGATGTAAAGGAACGTGAAGTGCCTAAGGGTATAAATTAGTATTTCTTCATGAATCCTTCTCTCTCAACCATTCAATTTGCACAAGCAAGTAATACTGTGTAACCCACCGAACACTTTGTTTAAAAGTTTTTTTTGTTTAAAAGATTTTTGCAGTTCTTTGAAGCTTTGCATTTGACGAATATCAATCCAGTTATTAACATTGGTGTTTCCAGGCTACTTGGAATGCAAACAATCTATGTAGATGCACCCTATGGCTGCAGTTGCTGTGACAAAAGAAGAAATTATAATGAAGGTAAGAAACTTCCCTTCGATGATTTCTCATGAGAAGTTTCACTTAACTGTCCCATCCCATTATCCTCCTTGTCCCACTGTCATTTAGGGATGTGGCGTGCTGATGAACGTGCCACAGATTTTCATGGTACTCCACGCTGCCTTTTTGCTTTAATCCCAGAGCTTCCAGTGTCACTCAGCAACATCAGAAGCATCATAAAGTACAAGCATTCAGGGCATAACAAGAACGCAGACCCCATCCTTGGTGGCTAAGGATATCAGAGATTTAATAGTCACCGGGCAGAGCAAGTCAAAGTCGCTACCACATGCTTGTGCTGGTGCCCTCTGCTGAAATAGCCATCTGCTTGGCTTCTGAATCCCTGCCCTGGGAGGGTCAAGTGCCTCTGCCAAGTGCCAGATGCCGCCACCTCTTTATCTTGTACTTTACTTCCTTGATTTATTTCCTTTTCTATTTTGTCTCAACAAAAAGCAGAACTGTGACCTTTTGCTTCCCTTCCTTCCTCCAGGGGTACTTATGTTGAAATTGGTTGTCTTCCTTCATGACGTTGTCACATCATATTTTACAGCAGCCTTTTATTGAGCTTAGGAAAGTAGCATATGAGTTGAAATGATGAAGAACTAAGAAAACTACATTTCGTAAGAATTCCGGCTTGGGTGTGTGTATAAAACAGAGAACCACCTAAATGAGCAATGTTATTTTTTCCCTTTCGGGCAGATTTCCTCAAAACTAGAGGAGGAATGAAAGGCAGGGAGGGCAACACAGTCAGCACAGGTTTTCTATGTCAAGTCAGTTCCTTTGCTGCGTGTGAAAGCACAGCCTTACTCTGACTTTTCAGGGGAAACTAAACTGTAGAGGTGAAACAGCTTCTTAGGTTCACATCAAAAGCAGTGGCAAGATGAGGAATAAACCCCGTGGTCTGGTCTTCTGTCCCAACCGCTACACTTTATGCATCTTCCACGCCTGTGCAAGTTACAGGAGTTGCATTATGACTAAACTATCTGAGTAATTTTTCCAATCAAATTTCTGAGGTAGAGCACTCGTACTACAAATAACAGTTAGGACTGTTACACAACTCTGTAGTCACATTTCTGCAGGAAAGCAGGCTGACAAATTCCCGGAGCTACTCTTGCTTAGTATCCCCCCTACAGACTCAAAAGTTTTGCACCGGTTTGGTTTTAGAACACCCGATACAAGACTTGTCCAGCGCATCTTCCCACACATGGGACTATCGGCTTCCACAGGAAAATAAGAGTAAAGGACCAAGTAAGCCTTAGCTAATCCCAACGTATGAAAAAATGAATAAGTTAGTTTAGGTGGTTTTATATCAGCATGAGGTGCTGAGGGGCATGGTTTAGTGATTGATAGGAATGGTTGGACTCGATGATCCTGTGCGTCTTTTCCAACCTAGTGATTCTGTGTTTCTGTGTCATCTGTGAATCTCAAGCAGCTGATGCTTACTCAGATCTCAATTCTGGCAGTTTTCAAAAAGTATATTGTTCAGACAATTGCAGAGGGACATTTTTTTATGTGTCATCCCTCAGTGTTTTTTGAGAAGAGAGCTATAAATAAAAATCAACTGTATAACATGTAGCTGCAGTACATGCTTGATAACCAATTTACAGAAAGATTGTTTTCAGTGGAAACATGTCAAATTTGTTTAGGTAGGCTGAGTTTATTTTTCAGAGATCACTGCTATACGACAATTTCCTTTATTCTTTTACCAGATTCTGCATATTGCGTCTACTTTGACAGGCAAATTCTCACACATGCAAACCCCTACCTTTTTGCTAACAATTTCCTCCTCCACTTTTACATTTTTTTCAGCACGCTGTTCTCGGTTTCCTGTATCTCAGCACTATGCTGGTAAAAAGCTGCTACTCAACATTCCAGCAATTCAATTTCAGCAGGAAACACAGAAATTTGTGAATTATAAAGGTAAATTTGTTCCTGTTGTGTATGTTCATCTATTTTTGGTAAACTGTCATCAAGTACTATATCATTAATCCTAACCTTTAAAGATCTATTTTTTAATCGAATGTTCCAACTATTAAATTTATTTTAACTTCGTTAAAATAACACAGCTCTGTAAAAAGAAGCCACTCTCTTTTATTGTTAATAAAATAACAAGATTTTTTTCAGATGTGATGATCTGTTGGTGGGAAGCTCTTGTGATCTGTCATGCCATGTGACGCTGCCTACTTTTCATTGATTCCAGCAGGTGAAGGAGGTGGCATTTACAGAGGAAGAAAAAGAAGTTCACTAAAGGGAAACAGTAAGTTGAATGAAAATAATAGTGAGATTAGCTCTTGTTACCAGATAGGAAGAGAAAGTATTTGTGGTTTGGCTAGTCAACTATGTTTGATATTACTTTAGTTCATAAACTCCTGATATAATTGCTAAAGAAACAGCAAGGAGAGGATCAGAAGGTGCTGTGAACCCAGGTAGAACTTACTTAGCGTGTATTTTTTAACACATTCAGTTAATTTGATTTTAGTAGGCGTGACATCAGTTTCTGAGAGATGGATGATTATTTATTACATACTTCTTAAGGCACATGGAAGGCTATGGTATGAGCAAAAGTCAATCTTGCTTGTTAACAGAACTAAGGCATTCTGAGAAACACACTTTCTGTTCTCTTAGGGAAGTTTCTCACCCTCATACATAAGGCTGCAGGATCTCCAGTCTGTTTGTTTCCAATGCTCTTGGTGTTCTGGGAGCTCTGCTAGGCAGAAACATGCAACCTGTGTGTGAAAACAGCAGCCGGAAAGGAAGTTATCCATCTTCCTCAGTTTTTAAAAATCGGCTGTATGTAGTTGAGCTTCAGTTCAGCGATTTGATACCAGAGGGTTGTTTGTGTTGCAGTTCATCACAGTCTCTCCCAGACAGCAGCTTTTCTTATCGATGTTTCCAGTAACGCACAGTGCTTTGCCAAAAAATAGGAGCAACAAAAGGAGTGTCCTCTACTTTCATACACAAAAAACACCTTCTCCTTAGATTTCCTTCCCCAGGAAGCACATATGCATATATACACTTATTTGTATATGTTAAACAGGCAAGATAAAGCTGTTTCTACCCTACAGAAGTGAGTCGAACATTGAAAACCAGTTAAAAGCAAACATGTTCATTTACTTATCTCTTAGGTGTAACAGCTATGACTCACAAATGTCAAGAGGCAGAGAATGAAAACAACTGGCTGTGTCTTGCTCTTCTCAAGCTCATGGATCTAAAGGAGAATCCTGGGAATGCAATACTAAAATTTAAAAAAATCTGACCCTCAGTCCATGTTAGCTGCTAAAAGAACAAAAAAGGGGAGATACAAAGCACATCACAGAATCATTTAGGTTGGAAAAAAAACTTCCAATCACTGAGTCTGCCTAATCGCACTATTGGACTGCGTGACATTTCCAGCTGGGAGATCCTCATCAGTTTAGCTAGAACAGATTACTCCTGCTCTTCTCAGGGGCTCGTGCCTGCACAGTATTTGTTTCTGGGCCTCCAGGTACCCTGCCTCCCTTTGCACCAAGGATTTCATGGGGAAGGCCAGTCTGCTGGTGGAGTTGGGGTTACTAAGCACGCTGTTTGTTGTTGGCCTCTATGAGATCCAGATCTGTGGGAGAAGACCTGAAGGAAGGCTGTTGTCCTGAACCACGATCAGCACTTTAGGAGGAAATTTTGGCTTTCGGCTTTGCTTCTGTGTGATCTTCAGCTTTTTATCCATCTGTCTCCCAGTCGTATCCTTCCAGCTGTTGACAACCTGCTCTGGAAAAGTGCATCATGGCTTCGCTGAAGGAGATTCAGCCCTTCAGTAGCGATGAGGGTCACCCACCTGAAGCTGAGGTGCTGCCTTCTTGGAGCCAGCGGCAGCAGGAGGTGACAGTGGACCTGGGATCTGTGCTGGGACTGCAACTCTGTCCTGGCTGGGCATGGGAAAATGTCCTGGTGGGCAATAAATCCCCCTGGGTGTGGATTTACCCCTCAGGGGACAATAGTGGTGCAGGGGCAGTTCTGGCTGGACTCGTGGGGCCCGTGTCCACATGGGTCCCTGCCTATGGTACCTGTGCCAGGATGCTCTTGGAAGCAAATGTGTGTGCAGGAAGGGCGGCGGATCTTGTAGCTAAAGGCCAGCATGACTGCTCCACGAACAACTGGGCTTGGAAGCAGCGCAAGGTCCGATGTGGTGTTACTCGCTTCTGAAGAGAGATATCTGACTGTTCCTGCTGACTCTTGGAAAACGAATCAAGTGACCAAAGACTCCCAGGGAATGTGGTGAGCAGGTATGGAAAACCTTCCTGTTTTACCAAAGCAATACCTGATTCCCGTAGCAAAAATGCATCATCATCTTGGGTATTTTGGGATGGCTGCAGTAGTGCAGACACTGCTGAAGAATTAGCTTGCACCAGGAATTCATGCCACAGCCAAGCAGATAACTGCCTTGCACATGCTACTTTGAGCCTTAACGAATCTTGACCTCAACAAACATGCAATGAAACAGTATTTCAAGTATGAAATACTGTTGGAAAGATAGGTGCAAATCCCTGGAACTGATGCATCCTCCCATTTAGGTTTATTAGCGGGAGATAAGAACAACCCAGTATATTTTACAGCTTTAGGGATTCATAAAATGCAGTTGGGCTCAGGGAGAGCTTAGACAACCAGTACCCCTAGAAGGGGCTCTGAACTCCTTTAATCTAGGGAATTATTTTTGGATAAAAAAGTACACAAAAGAAAAGATAGATTACCTCCTTGGTGAGCGAGACTAGTTTTGGGATTGCTGAACTTTACCAGCAGTAAAGGTGGAAGCAAAATCAAGTTGGATCCACCACTTCCACCTGAAAGCTGCAAATGGTCCTTGTAATTCTATGTGATTACTGAGCTGCAGCACAGCATAGTAAATGATGCTTCTCAAGGTTTTGGAAGTTCTCTGTCATAAGAACTTACTGTTTCATCAGACTAGAACTGCTTGGTTGCTGCTCATTTTTCATCTTTCCTCTGATGGCTGAAAGAGATGTGTGCTCTGTTACCTCGAATCCCACAGCCACTGCTCCTGTTTAGGCGGATTAGGTATCAGATAATACCAGCCACAAAGTGATGGACAATTTCTTCTGCCTTTCCTCGTCTTTCACACAACTTCCAGTTTCTTATGCTTGAGAATCTGCAGCTGAAGGGGTTGCTTTGAAGGTCGGGGACTCTGCCGTGGTTGCTCTAATAACAGATACACACACTGTTGAGTAGAGACACGCTGGCACTATGAAGGCTTTATTCCCCCTCTGCCTTTTGCCCCATGCAAAGACTGACTTCTTTTCTTAGTCCTTATAGCTTCGCAGGCCTTTCCTAAGGAAGCCTACCAGTTGCAGCTTAGCACAAATGGACCTAGAGTTACAGAAGCTTGGCTGATGTTAGGGTTCAGCAGCACTGTTTTAAGGCAGCTTTTAGGCACATCTTGCATTTTTGAACACATTTGGCTTTGTGGACACTTGGCTTTAAAGGCAGAAGGGTATGGATGTAACAACAGAACAGTTCTAGATACCTAGATCAGAGAACACGTGCGATGCCCATTGTATTACCACGGGAATGGCCGTATGGTTATATGCTTCCATGTGAATATGTATAGATAGATTTAGTGTACGTGTATGAACATCAAAGCACTTGCTGATGGAATGGTAGCATTTCCTGTTACGCATTTTTGCACTTACCTAATTTTGTTTCTGACAGCTAAACCAAGATAAGCTCAGCAGCATGAAATGTAAGTACCAGGAAAGGAAATTAGCGTTGACCCTGTAATGCTTTATTTTCTGTTAGAGACTTCTAATCACCTGAGCCACCCAAGAAAATTGCAATTATAGTCTACATTAATTGGCTGATGCATAATTGGCTACAGCATGTGAGCGAGCACCTTGTTGTTGTGTACTGTGTACAGCCCATACAACAGTTACACCAAGTACATAAGGAAAATTGATCCAGCTTCCCCATGCTTTGTTTAACGGTTTGGTAATTTTGATATAGCTTTAAACTCTTGGTGCATTTTCAAAATGCCATGCACAAGAAAGACAGAAAGAATAAAAGTCAGTGATAAGACCTCTGTAAAACATACATTGTCAAGTGAGTTTATGTTACATACACACTGAAGTGAGAGCTTATGTGAAGCAGTATTATCTCTACGTCTAGGTCTCTGCAGGTCTTCAGAAGATCAGTATAATTTGTATGGGCTTTTGCAAAAAAATGATCTATTTTTTCTAGCCCCATTTCATAGAAAAATTTTACAAATGGCTCCTTCTCTTGGATTCCTTCATCAAATCTGATCTCAGTACTAATTAAATCATCAAGTCCACATTTCTCAGAGGTAACAGCGTCATTGATACCTATCCTGTTCCACCCCAAAAAAGGAGAAGGGATGTTCCTTTCATTTTACTGACCATTTACTGAGCTGAGCCTCCTGATCTCTCAATGCCATTTGAAGCCTTATGCTCAATTCAGATGTTACAGGCCAGGGCCAAGAGGGCTACAAACAGCCCAGTCGCTCCTTCCCAACACACAGAAAAGATCGGCATGATGCCTTTCCGTGCTTGCAGTCCTATATCTACTCATACAGCGTTACACAAGACAGCAAAACTATAAATTTATTACGAGAAGGTTAAGAGTGAAAGGAAACCTTAGTCCTATCAGGAACCTGAGAGCTAGAAAAGCCCGAGCCTAGTGAGAGACAGGGACATTGTTTCCTATCGCAGAGGCACAGGACATGTTGACAAGTAGCAAAAGGATTTTATGGCTTAAGACATCTGCCTAACACCATCAACCTGTTTTGATCACAGCTCTGAAAAGCGTGGAGCTACAAAAGGGTTGCTGCTCTTTGTAAATGGTTCATCTCATCAGAAAGGATTTTGCACTTGTAATTGAAACTATATTAGAGAGTCACACATTTATCCTTCTGGATGTTGTTTTCAAATGCTTCTCAACTACAGAATTGTGTCTAATTCACAGAATCATGACAATGCACTTTATCATTCAAACTATCATATTCCCTTCTATTTCTTCTCTGGGTGCATATTTTAGGAAAGTTACACAAGTCTTCTTTTGTCAGTAATTTCTCCTAGTTCTTTATATTTCTGTTATTAGGATATCTCAAGTCTATAAGGTATCAATGTTCTAAAGAGCAGCTGCAGTGCTAAATGAATCATGCAAATGTAACAAGGAAATTAAGCCCTAAATTTGTAAATCTGCACCATACAAAAAGATCATGCCAAATCTCATTAAAATACAGCGCTAATATGCGAGAATAACAAATGGTTGTTTGATTGCTACAAAAGGAACATCTTTCTATATCTCAGTCGACACAATCTCACTTTTAATTAAAATCAGTTTGTATGGTTATGCTTTTATACACTATCTCATTAAAATGTCAAATTACTTCATAGTTGTTCATTAGAAATCCAGGACTAAATACCATTCCGTCTCAGTTCTGAGTGACTGTGGGTAGTGTAGATCTGAGTTTATCCTTTGTGAAGTAGAATAATACTGGTTTTTGAAGCATCTAAAGGTGAAAGAGTTTGAAAACTCAGTCTGTAGCTGTTGCAACGCAAAGGCCACATTTTCATCTTAAGAACTCTAGAAATGACATTTCTGTGTGGTTTTTCCTGCTTAATACTGCTGAAAATATTACTTCAGTTGCAACCCCTGTCAGATTCTTATTGATTTGTTCTGTCAGAAATGACTTGTAAACTCATTTCTGTACTATTGAACCACCAAATATGGGAAACTAACAACCACATTATGAAATAGATTATCTATATTCTGTTCTTGATTATGTGAACAGTGTGTATATTTAGGGCTGTGTCACTGTTTAATTAGAGTATTTGAAATGTGCCAAACATGTTTAATGCATTAAACTTAACTCTTCCCAGTTCATTAATTCTTGTAAGTATTCAAAAAGTGAAATGCTTCCCTTAAAGTTCAAGTACTGATTAATTACCAGTTGAAAGGAATTTGACTCCTCTTTATCTCTGGCATATGATGTTTGGCACTAGCCCCGTGATTTTAACGGTATCAAACCTGCCTAGAGAAAAGTCACTACAGGAGTTATCCCTATGTATTTCCTTGCAGCGCTATTACTTCTAAAGCTGTAAGAAGTCACTTGCTTTTCTGGGTTTGAAAGCTCACTCCAGCAGGGCGATCAATATATTAGGCTACAGTGTTAAAACATAGTGTACAGACCCGAGGCAAGGTCCCTAGGATAATGCTGGTGCCTAAGCTGTGGGAGAAAGAGACCACAGCAAGATCAGTTATAAACTCTGATTAAAGTTCCGTTTCAAATTTGGAAATTCCAATTTAACAAGAACGATACAGCCACACAAAAAGTTGGTGGGACTGTGCTATCCAAACAAGTTGCACAGCAGAATATGCACAAATACACGTGTAAATATGTTTTCCCAGCATTCCTGCCCCCCAAGTTTGGTGGGTTTGTTCTGAATTATATTCTTCCTGTTATTTACAGGGATAGCCTTAATCACCTCCTTACTAGGAATTTTCCTTCACGCCTGTTTTCAGGCCTCCCCAGGGGTTCCCTGGTTTCCGATACAGACAGCTCTCTGGCGGTGGCAGAAGGACCTCGGGAGATGCCTCGTCAGAACACAGCCTGGACAACCTCAGCTTTCCATTAGCTGTCAGGGAAGGTTAATTGGAATTCCCTTTATCGAGACCAATACTTACACGCGGGCTCTGTAGAGGTCAATTAATATACATGGACTTTATAGCTCCATTGAAGTGTGCAACTGGATTCTTTTATCACCACCTGTCCAGCAATATTACGCTTCAGCTCCCCATAGTGGATAATGTGGGAGAGGCCTGGCGTTGATTTTTTTTTCCTGGGTGGATTTTAAAAGAAGTGCTTTTTCTTTTGTTTTTTCTCAATGTATGGATCCTCTACAGCTTCAGGATTTTTATTAGACCCAACAGGATATTAGGAAGGTGAGGATTTAAGTATGGTAAAAAAGAAATTCTCATTAAGCATTTTAGCTTGAGAGTTCATTTTGCAGCAAAAAATTACCACTGTTATCAAACAGATGGGCTGGTGTGTGTGTTCACTTCTCTTGTGGTCATACAGACTGCTTGCTTTACACAAATTCTCATTATTTTCTAAGCTGTACATTCACAAGTCTTTGACTTTTCAGATGTCCAACTGAACCTTTCACTCATACTTGAGTGTGATTCAGGTCAAGATGTCCAGACTTGCAGTAGTTCTTTATGTTCTCCACTGAGCTCTCTCTAATTTAAAAAGGGTGCCCAAATCTGACAACTGTTCTTCACCAAAAGCCTTTTTGAGCTCAGTGGAGTGGAAGAATTATTTCACTGCTCATGTTGGACAATCTTTTTTTACATTTCAGTAAAGCAGTCCTATTTTTTGCAACATCAAATCATTGTTGACTCATTTAATGTTTGCGAACTGCTGTGAACCAGGATTTCTTTCCGTATAGTAACTGTTTGTCTCCGGCTTACCTTTTTGCAGTCAATTATTCCCATTTATACGTAATAGTTTCTTGCCTTATTGAATTACATCCTATTTACTTCAGCTCTTTGTTCCAACTCATCATGATTTGTTCAGTTCTAATTACATCTTCCAAAATGCTTGCAGCTTTCACCTGAGCAGGGCATCTTCCACAAACACAAGAAGAATATTCTCTATCCTATTGCATCACAGAAGCAGTCCAGGACTCGGGATGTAAGCATGTGGAGGTCTTACTTGTTACGAACTTCTTATTTGATTGTGAATCACTTCACACTACTGCCAAGTGCCATTTTCTAACCATTTCATGTAATTTTTGTGAGCCAATGCTCTTCTGTCCTTCTTAAGAGAGTATTAGATCATCACAAGCCTTGCTGAAGTTAAGATTCCATGATCTGATTTTGCAATGTTACCATTTATTATTAATCTTGTGATCCAAGGCCTTATGTAGAATTTGCACCAGTGTTATGCCTGATGCAAAGTAAAGCTGGCTGGCCTGTGATTCCCATTCTTTTATTTCTTTTTTAAAGGTGAGCACTATTTCCTTTTTCCTGGTCTTACAAAACCTCAGCTATCTTTTCTGACTTCCTAAAGGCAGTTGTTAATATTATAGCATTGCGATTGCTTAGCCATTTCACTGAATAAGTTGGCTGAAACTTACCTGGTGCGTGACTTTTGGAGGCATGTGTCTTTTTGAACAGATTCTGTTTCTTTCCCTAGTTCAGCTTGATCATTTTGTTTTTACGTTGCTGATGTTAATCGTAGGCCATCTGGTCATGACTGACCTTTTGGAGAAGAACTAAGCAAAATATCTGAGGCTCTGGTCTTGCTCACCAACCTGAGAGCAATTCAATTCTTCCACAGTCACCTTCCGCAACAGATTTTTGTTGTTCTCCTCTGAGGCTCTTCCATAGTTTTGGCTCATTTTGCATGTTAACCCTTCTGGATTTCCTCTGCATATTGCAACAATCACTTTATTGTCAGTTTTAATAATTTACCCTAGATTCTGCTCTTTTCAAAAGGTGCAAGCCACACAGTTTAGACATAGCCAGAATCCTGTCCTGCTGACTTTCTTCCTCGGTGCCACGGTCTGTTTGTGGCCTTCGTGTTGCATCTAGAAGAACTGGCATACTTCCCAGAGTGTCCTTTTCCTTATGTTTGCTACAGTGGGATTTGGTACTCAAACTGCGAGTTTATTGAAACTTACTTTCTTCAAGTTCATTGGTTTGATTTTCCATCCTTCCCTTTTTAGGAGTCATTAACTGGCTTAATGATCGCCGTCACCCATATAGTATCCAGGATTCCTTTCTGAGTAGGTACCTCACTATTCCAGGTTTCATCATCACCAGTTCCTATGCTCTGGAGGATTGTATTCAAATTAAAACATCAAGCACGTGGTCTTTTTCATTTGTTGCTAATGGATCTTTGCCATGACACTGTTCTTTTACTTTCCAGCTGGCCACTTACTCGGCACTGGTGAGACCTCTTCTTGAATCCTGTGTTCAGTTCTGGCCCCTCATCACAAGAAGGGTGTTGAGGCTCTGGAGTGAGTCCAGAGAAGAGCAACGAAGCTGGTGAAGGGGCTGGAGAACAGGCCTTATGAGGAACGGCTGAGAGAGCTGGGGGTGTTTAGCCTGGAGAAGAGGAGACTGAGGGGAGACCTCATTGCTCTCTCCAACTACCTGAAAGGAGGTTGTAGAGAGGAGGGAGCTGGGCTCTTCTCCCAAGTGACAGGGGACAGGACGAGAGGGAATGGCCTCAAGCTCTGCCAGGGGAGGTTCGGGCTGGACATTAGGAAAAAATATTTTACAGAAAGGGTCATTGGGCACTGGAACAGACTGCCCAGGGAGGTGGTTGAGTCACCTTCCCTGGAGGGGTTTAAGGGATGGGTGGACAAGGCGCTGAGGGACATAGTTTAGTGTTTGCTAGGAATGGTTGGACTTGATGATCCGGTAGGTCTCTTCCAACCTGGTGATTCTATGATTCTATGATTATCTAAACATTTTCACTATCTCTGTACCTTATGTTCCTTTTCTCCTACCTATGCTGCCTGAACAAACTCTACATTTCCGTAGTAATAACCAGTTATGACAATTTATTCATGATTTTGGTCACAAATATAGCGATGTTGAGTTCCTCCTGTTTACTACCCTTGTTCTTAGATAAGCGTGCAGCACCCAAGTACAATGCCAGGGAAACTTTTTCCTTACTATTCCTCTGTTGGAACAGCCAGTGAAATCGTTCTCCTCCTCCCCCTTAAATTTTCTTCATTCCCCTTGCTTTTGTGGTTTATCTGAACCCTGTGGTGTGATAAAAATAATCTGAAGACAATGTAATTTACACCAGCTGCAGGCAATGTGGAAAGATAAGAAACAGGGACAGTTGGGGGACTGGCGTGGCGTAGAGCTGGCCAAGCGATCCTGCTTTGCTGTTCTCTGGGAAGCGCTCTCTGTTCTCTGCAGCAGGAGCAGCCATGGAGAGGAGGCGGGTGGCCTCCGCGTGTTTCAACACCTGCATTCCAACAGGAGCTGTGGGAGCAGACCTGCTGCCTCGCTGTCCTCGTGAGGAGTGTGGCGTTCCCAGCTCTCGGTTCTGGTGACAGCACAGCCAGGTACAGCCAAGCGCCCGCACAGGCAATCCAGCTGTCTGTCACAAAGCAAGAGTTATGTTATTTAAGGCTGTGGTCTAAGCTTTTGCTGATCCACATCTGAAACGGAACACAGAAACGCTGTGTAAATTCTGTGGTTAATTTAAATACGATTTGTTTCACGCACAAGGCAAAAAAGAGAGAGATGCAGCCAACCGGAGAACCTCTAATTATTTAAACATAAACAACGCTGATATTTATTTAAACCTACACATCTATTTGCTGTTTAAATATTTGTTTAACTGTCTAGCACCACTGTAGATAAGTAACCGCTGACTGAGACCAGGGTAGGAGCGCAAGGCAGTTGTGTTTAGGGAGCACTGCAATTCCTGGGTCCCTCCCAGGGTCTCTCAGACACGGCAACGAGCTGGGACACATGGAGGTGAGCAGATTGCTCCTGAAGGGGGTGGAGAGATGTTTCAGTGAATCAAGCAATAGTTTGGGTTGGAAGTGTCCTCAAAGCCCATCCAGTCCCACCTCCTGCCATGGGCAGGGACACCTCCCACTGGATCAGGGTGATCCAAGCCCCATCCAACCTGGCCTGGGACACCTCCAGGGATGTGGCAGCAGCGGCTTCCCTGGGCAACCTGGGCCAGGGCATCACCCTTATTGTGAAGAATTTCTTCCTAACGTCTATTCTAAATCTTCCCCCTTCCAATTTAAAGCCATTACCCCTCGTCCTATCGCTCCATGCCCTCGTGAAAAGTCCCTCCCCAGCTTTCCTGGAGCCCCTTAAGAGTTAATTGATAAGTTTTGCTGCAGCTTGTTTGTGTGTTTAATTACCGTGTCCTATAAATCTGTCTTGTATCAAGAGACCGTCTTGATAGGGTCCATCACTTGCAGAGCATCTCCGGACACGGATAAACACCTTGAAAGTATAAATGCCCTGAAAGAATGAACACTCTTAGACTTGCAAGAATTTATTGATATGCTTAGTTGTCTCGTGAGATGTAGCTGGTTTAGGTCAGGAGATAACCTGAAGGAAGTCTCTAAACATGGTTGGATAACCTTTGAGGTTTAACAAGGCCAAATGCCGGGTCCTGCACTTGGGGCACAACAACCCTGTGCAGTGCTACAGACCAGGGGAAGTCTGGCTGGAAACTGCCTGGAGGAGAAGGACCTGGGGGTGTTGGTTGACAGGGACTGAACATGAGCCAGCAGTGGCCCAGATGGCCAAGAAGGCCAATGGCATCTTGGCTTGGATCAGAAATGGCGTGGCCAGCAGGTCCAGGGAGGTTCTTCTCCCTCTGGACTCGGCCCTGGTGAGACTGCTCCTCGAATCCTGTGTTCAGCCCTGGCCCCTCACCACAAGAAGGATGTTGAGGCTCTGGAGCGAGTCCAGAGAAGAGCAATGAGGCTGGTGAGGGGGCTGGAGAACAGGCCTTATGAGGAACGGCTGAGAGAGCTGGGGGTGTTTAGCCTGGAGAAGAGGAGGCTGAGGGGAGACCTCATTGCTCTCTACAACTCCCTGAAAGGAGGTTGTGGAGAGGAGGGAGCTGGGCTCTTCTCCCAAGTGACAGGGGACAGGACGAGAGGGAATGGCCTCAAGCTCTGCCAGGGGAGGTTTAGGCTCGACATTAGGAAAAAATGTTTCATGGAAAGGGTCATTGGGCACTGGAACAGGCTGCCCAGGGAGGGGGTTGAGTCCCCTTCCCTGGAGGGGTTTAAGGCGCGGGTGGACGAGGTGCTGAGGGACATGGTTTAGTGTTTGATAGGAATGGTTGGACTCGATGATCCGGTGGGTCTCTTCCAACCTGGTTGTTCTGTGATTCTGTGAACCTAGAAAAATAAAAGAGCCTTTCTCCTCCTCCTCTTCCTCCTCCCTCTCCTCTTTCCGGAGGAGGAGGAGAGGGAGGAAGAAGAGGAGGGGGAGGAGGAGAGGGAGGAGGAGGAGCAGGACGGGGAGGAGGAGGAGGAGGAGGAGCTTGAGTCCTTCGGCCGTGAGGCGGCTGCGCGGAGAGAGCTGCCCTGGGGCGGCGGGGACGGCGCCGGTGAGAGGGGGGAACGGGGGGAAGAGGGAGGAGGAGGGAGAGGGAGGAAGAGGAGGGGGGGAGGAAGAAGAGGGAAGAGTAGGAGGGGGAGGAAAAGGAAGAGAAGGAGGGGGAGGAGGAGGAGGGGGAGGAAGAAGAGAAGGAGGGAGGAAAAGAGGAGGAGGAGGGGGAGGAAGAAGAGGAGGGGGAGGACGAAGAGGAGGAGGAGGGGAGGACGAAGAGGATGAGGAGGGGAGGAAGAAGAGGAGGAGGAGGGGGGAGGAAGAAGAGGAGGAGTGGGGGAGAAAGAAGAGGAGGAGTGGGGGAGAAAGAAAAGGAGGGGGAGGAAGGAGAGAAGGAGGGGGAGGAAGGAGAGAAGGAGGGGAGAGGATGAAGAGGAGGGGGTATGAAGAGGAGAAGGAGGGGGGAGGATGAAGAGGAGGGGGTATGAAGAGGAGAAGGAGGGGGGAGGATGAAGAGGAGAAGGGAGAGGAAGAAGAGGAGGAAGGGGGAGGGGGCAGGAGAGGGAGAGGAAGAAGGGGGGGCATGAAGGGAGGGTGTGAAAAAGAGGAGGTGGGGAGGAAGAAGAGGAGGCAGAGGCGTCTGTGTCCCTTGCGGGGCTCCCCGTGTCCCCCCCACGGAGAGGGGAGCTGCGAAACCCAAGTTGTTTTCGTGGTGAGGGCAGGGCGAGGGCTCTGGGAGCATTCGCCTCCCCTTCCTCCTCCTCTTCCCGAGGAAAAGTGAAGTCACTTCCCAAGATCCCAAACTAAAGTGCGCTCCTCGCCCTGTCCCGTCTGCCTGGCTCGGTCTCAGCCACATTTGGGGTGCTCTGCGCATTCGCTTTAGGTTTTTCTTCTCTGGTTTTAATGTTTTTCCATCCCTCCTTCCACAATCGGGTCCTCCCTCCCTGTGATCTGGTACAGAAATCCTTGTCTTTAGGTATTCTCTGTCTTTAGGTCTTTGAAAACTGGCAGAAACCATCTCCACCGGGTACAGTTCTTGGCTCTAAATTTTTTAAGCGTGGCATGTACTTTGCTCTCGCTGTCAATCTCTCAAAGCCGTGTCGTTCGGGTTGCTTGCTGGTGTTGTAAATAAATCACAACTCGCCGTGTTTCACAGCTGCGTGTGTGTACACATCCCCTCTTTTGTGTAAAAGGGGGGCAAAAAGAGGTTTGAAATGTCAGCTCTTTAAAACGAATCTAGCAACAAGTAAGAAGTCCCTTGCATAGCCTGTCGGTGACTTCTCAAGTGAAGCTTTGGAGAAGGGCAGCTGTCCTTGCTGTCTCCAAAAAGTCATCGTGGTGATGTTTAGGCAACAGTTTCTTATTGCTTTCAATTCAAGGGAGGTACGTGGCTTTCTTTTTTTTTTTCCCGGATCTCTTGGTGTAGGTGGCCATCCGGAGTGCCCGTCAGACTGGCTCGTGCTTCTCGTCTTAAGGGGATTTACTGGGGGTGTAAGATCAGTTCTCAAAGTCACATCTGTGTCTGCGTTTCAAGTAGGATTGCAGCCAGCAGCATTTCTTAATGTGGCTTATACGGGATGCTAATTAACAGGTTATTTTGCTGTTTAAACTTGAAGGGACTACAAATATTACACCCAGTAAGCACAAATTCACTGCGGTGTTGGAAGGGCCATTATTGGAAGTACTGCAGTGTTTTCTTTAGGATCCTTACAACGAAATATGTTGCTTGGGTAAAAGTAGCATCTAGTCCTCTAAAAGGTGATGCGCAGGTTAGGATTTGGTAATGTCAATAAGGGGATTGCAAAGTGATCCGAGGCATAACGTGGCTTTCTGCAGGAACCGAGTTCTTCTGCGTTTGAAGACAGTCCGAGTTGTGGCTGCTCCTTCCCCTGTCGCTGGTGAGATTTGCACAGCCAGGAAGTGAGTCGAGAGGACGACTCTGGTCAAAGTGTAGTGCTTTTATGTCTATTTTTTTCCTCCCTGAGTTACATTTTGGTTAGAACAACTTCCTGAACCAGCTCGCTTGCCTGGTTGCGTGGATGTTGTCTCTGGCCAGGAGTGTGTTGGAAAGGAGGAGGGCATGGGCCTGCCTGCGCTCCTGGTGCAGCCGCGCGTGCTGTGGTGGGCGATACGCTCACCGGGCTCGTGGTTTTATGGTCAGTAAGTTAATTTAAGGAGGCACAGCTGCTACAAGAGGCTACCTCATGTTTTCGACTGGCTCATGCCGTTCGCGATGAAGGTAGCAAAGGGCAGTAAGGGTGGTAGGGGCTCTTTTTCCATCGGTGCTGCCTTACTTTGATCATAACGTTGTGGTGTAATTTGCCTTTATTTTCTTTCAGCAACACTGCAGGGACTACTGCTTTTTAAGAGCCACCTCTGTTGCCCTTCCCTGTGTCGACAGAAGCAGCTCTGTTTCCTGCTCCATCCTTTGCATGCCCTTTCCTCCCTTTAAACTTTTTGTTGATTGTTTAATTTAATTCCAAGGAACAATCTTGGTGCTAAGGGGCATGGTTTAGTGTTTGATAGGAATGGTTGGACTCGATGATCCAGTGGGTCTTTTCCAACCTGGTTATTCTATGATTCTATTCTATGATTCTATGATAATCTGGGGCTCTGGGATTCAACAGTAATTTAAAAATAATCAGCTGTATATTGTTATTACCTCTGCTGTGAATGGCAGGCTGTTTCAAACTTGACTGACCTTAGTAATTACACACCTTCTGATTTCGAGTCTAGATTAATTTGTCATTGGATAACACCCATTCTGTGTACCCAGTGAATTGATAGGTTATGTTGGCACTTTTGGTCTTGGCGTGAAAAGCAGCAGTACTCCCTGACACATATTTTCATCCATTTTTTTGTGTGCAACACCGAACATTTCTTTTCCCCTGTGACCACTGACTGTGCTCATCTTTCCTGTAACTGCTCTCAGTTTCTCCCCACGTGTTTAAGTTTTGAGCTTCTAAGTGAAAACTTAAATGGATCTTTTGGATATTAACACTGAGCTTCATAGAGGTGTCCTTTTAATGGGCATTAAGATGTTTGCAAGAGTGTTTTCATAGGATGTGTTTTTTGAAATGCAGCCTCGGTCTTGCTCTGCTCTGCACCAGTACAGCTGTTACGTTGTTGTAACCTGGATTGCTGAAGGGATTCTTCCATTTGTCACAGTCTTGGTTCTTAAGCAAAGCCTGACATGTTTGGAAGGAGCTTGGAATTATTTCCCTTTGTCTGTATTCTTGACTTTAACAAGGAACCTACACAATCTATAGATTATCAGAAAATACCTCTGGGGTTTTTAAGGTGTTTACTTAATTTTGTTATTAGAGATATTCCAAGAGGGGACTTCGTGAAGCTGAGACACAAAAAGGAGTTACTTAGGGGTGTGTGTGTCCCTGTTTGTGAGCAGTATAGAATGGAATAAATTGTTTTCAAAAACCTGCTTGGTTAAATAGATTACTCTGAAAGACAAGTAAGGCCCTTGTGGAAAAGCCTCTGCTGGCACTTTTTATTCTTTGGAAAGAGTTAGCAGAGGCTGAGGTCTTACTAATAATTTTTTAAGTGGACAGAGGAAAATTTAGGTTTTGCCACAAAGTGAGATGGGTCCCAGCCCTCTGTTTTCCTACTCTCATCATTCCTGAAACACAAATCAAGGTATCAAGGAAGGTATAGGGCTTTTTAGGTCAAGTAAGCTTAAAAGTGTAAAATTATTGTGGTGCTGAAAGCTTACATTCCCTAGTTGTGGGGGAAGCGTGGTGGTACAAAGGGAAGGAGTTCTAAAGGTAAGTAGGTAAGAGGAGTTTACGTTTTTGTGTAGAGTTTTGGTTGTGCACTGACTGTGTGTATGGGACGACTGAAGTTTTCTAAGAGAGGGTTGGAAGTACTAAACTCGATGCAAAAATTAATGAAACCCGCAGTGCATAAACGATTCGGAACTCAGCGTGAAATGTTTGAATGAAAGGTGTAAATTCTTTGTCAGCAAGCGGTAAGCACTTCCAAGCTCTTGTCCTGTCTGAAATGTAGGGTGTGACTTGTACCATGGTGCCAAGGAGACAGAACAATGGGAAAAATGAACCACACCTGTTTTTTTTTTCTCCTTCATAACTAAAGGAATTAACTCCAGGTGGAAGTGTTTCATACCTTTTTAGTGTATGCCCTGCCTTTTTTTGTGCTGTGCTGCTAAAATGGAGATGTTGGTATTTAGCACCAAGGTGGTTGAATTACCATTTTACTAATGCAGTCTGTATTTAAGTGCTTTCAGTTGAAATTAATTTTATGTTTTTATGTTGATGCTTAAATCCATTTTAGAAATCACTGGAAGAAACCCAAATTTTGGGAATTGAACCATTTAAAAATGAATAGCGGAGGGATAATTTATTTCATGCGTTCATTCGACCCCTCAGTTATTATCTCTGAATTTTACATTTCTCAGTCATTCAAGAAGAAAAGGGAAGACTTACTGAGTTATAGTCTGCGCGCACAGTTTGAAACCAAGTTCTTAGTTGGTTTAAACCCTCTGCAAGTGCTTGAGGTTAACTGGTTTAAACGTTGTGACTTGTGCTGATGCGCTTGTGTTGTCTTCACGTACAAAATACACAAATTTATGTGTTGGACGAAATCTATGGATCTCAGCAAAATCACTGCTTAATTTCAGAAAATAAAAAAGCACAATAACAGCTTGCACGCAAAACAGTGGCACAAATTAAAACCGTCTTACTTATGCTGAAGTAGTTGATAACAAGATTCTAGATCTCTGCAAAGTGCAGTAAATCAAGTCGAAATATCTAAACGGAATTACTTTGGACTGTTTTACACTGAAGACACTTCAGAAAGTGCATGTTAGTATAGCATTTGTAATAAAACTATCCAGAAATACCTGGGGGCATGCCACCATTACAGCAGCGCGAGGCAGTACCGCTAGGTTTTACTGAAGAGAAAAGCATTTCTGTGCATTTCAGGGCCACTACGTTTAAAATAAAATATTGCTGAGGAGAAGATGGAGGTGCATTTCTAGTTAAATTAAAAAAAAACGTACAATTAAAGTACCGATTTCCCTAGACGGTACCGAATATTATCGACATTAACCAGCAATTAGCTCACACTGAAAGCCAATCCTTAAAATAAGACACTCCAACTCTCACTCTCTTTGCTTTCCAAAAGGGAAAATAAGGTTATCTTATCAAATGCATGGAGAACTACAAGCACAGCAGCATCTGCTTCCTGCCTTCCTTCTTTCTTTTCACAGCAAGCACTGAGAAAGGCGTTTGTTGCCACCTTCCCATCCTTTCCACTCCTGCCACCGACCCACTGCAGGATGCTGGAAGCCCAATGGTAACGCAGAAATCATACTCAGCCTTCAAGATCCTCCTCTAGATTCAGTCGCTGCCTGAAACTGCGTTCGAACTGACAACGCTCGTATTCTTAAAAATACCTTTCACTTGTCTGTCTTTCTGCCCTTTGCCCCTTTCTTTCCTGCTTAGAAATCACATGGGAGATACTAAGGATTTGGGCAATTAAGCCAGGGAATTGTCCACCTTCGTTAGTAACGAGCTTACCCGTTGAAGAGTTTGTCAGCAGCTTAATATAAAACAAAAGATAAAATTTGAAAGGCAAATGTGCAGGCTGCAATTTTACCATTAACTACCGTGCTTATTCAGCATCGTTTTGCACAGAAACGTAACTCAAATAGCTGTTTACTATACTAGAAATCAATTCAAAACTCCCAAATATGCTAAAAATCCTGTTTCAATACTAAAGGGACACCAAGACCTATTTAGACAGAAAAACCAGAGCAGTAATGACACACCTGAGCTTAGAACCAAAGTTTTATCTCAGCAACGTGAAGACAACACAAGCGCATCAGCACAACAACACAAATTTGGGTATTTTGTACGCATCTTGTATACAGATTCTTGCAGTTACACTTAACGATGAGGTGAGAAACCATATTGTATTGTTTTAAACACCTTTTCCCCAGCAAGAGCTTATTCGGTGATTTCATAGACCTGTCTAGGTTAGCCTGAGGCTTACACCAAATGTGATCAATGGGAGTCGTTTGATTTAATAAACATGATGCATAAGATCCAGATAATGGTGGCCTGGCCCAGAGGCTGAGGTAATTAAAAATAATAAATTCTGAGCTGTTTTTTTTTTTTGAGCCCAGTGATAGTTTCACTGTGAGAAGGAGCTAAAAAGTCTTTTTGTCATCATGTTTTTAAGATAGAATTTATCCTTTAAAGCAGTTCTGCTTACCAGACTTGATTGCTGGAAAAAAGCTGCAAAAACAAACCAAAAACTTTCTTTGGCAGCCCTACGTTAATTTAAGTACCAGAACCCTTTCTTTCTTGTAATCATTGGTTGCAGGTGGCTTTTTATGAGCCTTTCCTGTAACACCTTGACATGTACTTATTCGCACTTTCAAGGAATTTCTAAAATAAGAACGTAAATTAGAGAGATCAAATGATCTTGTCTGTCTTTTGATTGCACGGGGCCTAATTTTTTTAAGTTAGTTTTTTCTTTAACTTTTAGGAATTAAAATAAATACTGATATTGTGGATATCTTGACATGAAAAGAAGAGAAAATATGTCTTGGAAAAAGGGATGCATGTTCTTTTTATTTTTCATTTCCCTTTTCAGGTAGTGTGTGGAGGAGATACTGAGCTTAAGAAATTCTTGTGTGTTCCAGGGCTTGGTATGAAAATTGTTTATTAATTGAATTAACAGGCTTTTGTTTAGGGGTTAGTTGATGTTTTAAAACTGCTTTTCCAAACATCAGTTCTTCCTTGAATTACAGAATGGATTGGGACTAATTTGATGAGAGAAGCTGATCACACAGGGAAATCTTCTCGAAGAACACACTGTCATTAAAAGAAAAGTTCTCTTCCAGTTAAGTAAGACTGGAATTATTGCTCAGTATGTGTCTGTCAGACTTTCATATGTGCATCTCGGTGATTTGCGTGTTGAGGGAAAGCCTTGGCTTTTGCCTCTTGATCGGTGACATCAGCAAATTGTTTTGATTCTGCAGCCTGTAAGTGGAAAAAGCAGAAAATGAAGGAAAATCTTTTTATGGTTTTCTTCTGATGCCCTTAGGTGAATAGGTTGGTACCTTGGAACCAGATATATCTGATTACGTACAGACCTGTTCTTGCCAATGGAAGATCCTTTTTCTATAAAGGAAACAGTTTTATCCTCTTGTATGAACTTCCATTCTCCATTTTCTAAAACCTCTCAAGGCCCTTGGAATTAGCAATAGAGATGCGTCACAGAATATATTTACTAAAACTTGCCTAGGAATGTGGAATGCCAGCAGATTAGTTCTGGCATGCAGTGGTGTTAAGAGTTTACTGGTCAAATAACAATTAGAATGCTAATTGAGCTGCTGTGCTTCATGCAATCATGCATAAGACTAAGAAGGACAGTGGTGACAAAGAAGATCATTTAGTGTGGCTTTTAATTGCCGTGTTCACCTTTCTGTAGTTCTCAATTTCAAACAATTATCTTAACTTGCACGAGTTTTTACTTTCCAGTTAATCTGGGTCTTTGTGATTTCTTTCTCCATCTTTTCATGTTGTATCTAAATATTTAAATTTTTAATTGACAGGTTAAGATGTTGACATGGATCCTAAAGAATTCAAAGTGCATCATTTGTGTGGAAGTATTTATTTTCAACAAGCTTGGTTTAATTTATGTTATAAAGGGAATGTTTTTCTTCCTTGTGAAGTCTTGGGTACATTGTTAATACTGGACAGTTCTGATACAAAAGCAGTAGAATTCTAGGTGACTGTCAAATTAAAATTCATCGTCCTTGTCATTTTGGAAAGTCTGTAGCTGAATAATACTAGCAAATGTCTGGTGTGGTTTTTCATTTACAACTCGTGATTGCGCTTGACAACTCCTAGAATAAAAAACTCAAGATTAAGAAAAATAACTAAAGAAGATGAGATGAGAAACTTGAGAAACTGTCAGCCTCTGGCCTGGACAGGCGCACACTCTCCTGGGTGGAAAACTGGTTGGCTGGAGGGCCCAGAGAGTGGTGGGAAATGGTGTGAATTCCAGCTGGAGGCCAGTGACAAGTGGGGTTCCCCAGGGCTCAGTGCTGGGTCCAGCCCTGTTCAGTGTCTTCATCAATGATCTGGATGAAGGCATCGAATGCACCCTTAGCAAGTTTGCGGACGACACTAAGCTGGGTGGAAGTGTTGATCTGCTGGAGGGTCGGGAGGCTCTACAAAGGGATCTGAACAGGCTGGACCGCTGGGCAGAGTCCAATGGCATGAGGTTTAACAAGGCCAAATGCCAGGTCCTGCACTTGGGGCACAACAACCCTAAGCAGTGCTACAGACTAGGAGAAGTCTGGCTGGAAAGCTGCCTGGAGGAGAGGGACCTGGGGGTGTTGGTTGGCAGCCGACTGAATATGAGCCAGCAGTGGCCCAGGTGGCCAAGAAGGCCAATGGCATCTTGGCTTGGATCAGAAACGGCGTGGCCAGCAGGTCCAGGGAGGTTCTTCTCCCTCTGGACTCGGCCCTGGTGAGACCGCTCCTCGAATCCTGTGTTCAGCTCTGGCCCCTCCCCACAAGAAGGATGTTGAGGCTCTGGAGCGAGTCCAGAGAAGAGCAACGATGCTGGGGAAGGGGCTGGAGAACAGGCCTTATGAGGAACGGCTGAGAGAGCTGGGGGTATTTGGCCTGGAGAAGAGGAGGCTGAGGAGAGACCTCATTGCTCTCTCCAACTCCCTGAAAGGAGGTTGTGGAGAGGAGGGAGCTGGGCTCTTCTCCCAAGTGATGGGACAGGACAAGAGGGAATGGCCTCAAGCTCCACCAGGGGAGGTTTAGGCTGAACATTAGGAAAAAATGTTTCATGGAAAGGGTCACTGGGCACTGGCAGAGGCTGCCCAGGGAGGGGGTTGAGTCACCTTCCCTGGAGATGTTTAATGCACGGGTGGATGAGGTGCTGAGGGGCATGGTTTAGTGTTTGATAGGAATGGTTGGACTCGATGATCTGGTGTGTCTCTTCCAACCTGGTGATTCTATGATTCTATGAGAAGGGGGCACGAGACCTTGCCTTGTGCAGCCCGGAGTGCAGCGCTGGACTGACTGCAGTTGAACAGCTTTGGAGAAACACTGAGAAATAGCAACCTTGTTTTCTGTGGTTGGGAGGATGGAGGCAGTTCTGTGGCTAAAGGCAAAACCTTGCCATTTCAAGTTAAATCTGCAAAACCTGATATTCCTAAAATGCACATTGCAAATCTCAAGATAACAATTGTTGTGGCTCCCAAGGCTGGCTCTGGGGAACACGGATTTTGCCAGCCTTGAAGGTAGTTGGAGGCTGGCAATGAACCACCATTTCTCTTGTGTTTGCTGGGGTTGGAAGTGGCACTTTATAAGGCACTCGTTTGGCAAGGAGAAGGATCGGCTCCCCGCATCACTGCTGCCTTGTGTCACGCTGCTGTGCCGTATGGTCTCTTCGGCCTTACAGCATGTGATTCCTGTTGGAAATTATAGCTTGTAGAGAAAATACCTGGTGTATTTAATGGAGAGGGGTTGTTCCATTGGCTAAATTAGATCAATGCTGTTATTTTTACTGTTAAGGAATAAGGGTTTTTTGTGGTTTTTTTTTTTTTTAATAAGATGCACACAAAGACTGATAACCATCTCTTGAGTAGCTGAAGCCGTCTTATTTACTCTTATTTGTTAGGTGTACTTTTGGAAGGGTATAGGGAAGGGCGAGGTTTTTCTTTTGATTTGTAGAATATAAAATATGTTTTATTAAGTTGTTTAAACACTAGTTGTATCGACTAGTGTCACTCCTGCTTGTAAACAGCATTAATTAATATGTGTCAGCCAGAGGCACATATGGTAGTATGTTCTATTCTTCACCAAAGTTGCTTATGCCACTACCTACCAGTCTCAGGCCTGAATAATGGTTTAAGTAATTGTTAAAAAGAATCATGGAATCGTAGAATAACTAGGTTGGAAGAGACCCACCGGATCATCGAGTCCAACCATTAATCCCCCTGACCTTATTCTTAACTCTGTTTTGTCTGGGGTTTAGCTTGACCTCCGTGTCTCTTATTTGCTCAAACTGCACAAATAAAAAGAGAGGGAGTACGCAACCTGATGGAGGTGCTACCTTTGTAGCTAGCATCTTCTCTTGTATTCCGTCACTCACCTGGGCTGGTATTTCGTCACGCGTTCATGATGCTTCTTCCACCCAATATGTGCAGTCAAGATCAAGGGAGTTGTTTTGGTTTTAAACCTGCTTCTCATCTTCTTTAATGCCTTTGACTTGCAGGCATTGATGGTCTCTGCTGAGGAGGAGGGATGGTGCTTCTCCCTTTGGCCATAAATGTCAGCCACTTGCTTGCCTGAGTCACGCTTTGGTTAAGTACCAACTGCATGCCTACCGTTCCTCCAGAAGGGCTCCTCACCCTGCTCATCTTAAAGTTAAAATAAATAGAACCAGTATTTTCCCTGAGTGACTTCAACCTAAGAATCTGTATAATTTTTAAGTGGTTCAGTGGTTTGTGTAATCCAGAGGTTCAAGTCAGGAAAGCTGTTTCTCTCCTTTATAATAAGTGTCTCAGTATTCATAATGGGATGTGTTTAAGAAGGACTGTTTAGAATTTATTGGAGGAGAAGGCCATGTAGTGTGTTTTTGAAGGAGAGAAAGCATTTTCTTGTTTATGTAGTTCTCTTTTGATTCTGTTTTCCTTAATTTGTTATTCCTTGGCTACGAGATTGATGCATAAGTGCAGTCTGCAAGCCCTCGGTATCCAGGCAGCCAGTACAACAATTAAAAACAGTTTGCCATCCATGAACAGACTAATTATTTGCCGTGCCTATATAGTAGGTGTTTGCTTTCATAGAGGAGACAGGATTGCCAAAAGAAGCAATGTGGTTACTTTTTAATTGCGGAGCTTTTGTTTGTTTTGTTGTTTTTTTTGTTTTGTTTTTTTAGTTTTTTTTTCCCTTCAGAAAGACTTCTGTTCCTAACTTTGCTTTCCTGGGAATTAGAAGAATTCTTATATACCTACACGTACATGTATTTTAAAATATAGCGATACAGCAGACATCCCTGTATTAGGTTGATTTTAATCTTGGAAAAGAGTATCAGTAAGCCAAGCAAATGCTTGTTAGTTTGGTTTTCCTCCATGTGTTTTACGTAGTCTTTCACTGCCAGAGTTAAGGTGCTGGGAAACAATTTATGAGTAATCAAACAGCAGCCAGTATGAACGTACAGACTTAGCTTCTTATATAAAGATTATATTAAAGATTATAAAGGAGAAGTTCAGATAAAGGATAAAATCATAGTGCTGTTGTTGTCAGTGAGATTTAAACAAATGGATTTTATGACACCTGGATTTAAACAAATGGATTTTATGCAGATTTTCTTCTGCATGTGTCCACTCAATCAATAGAGACAAGGCTTTTGGAGATGAGCCGTACTAATTCAACATGCAATATGTTGAGGAACTTTATAAGATCGTTTAGTTTTCTGGTGAGAAAGCATTGGAAAGCCAAAGCTGTGCGTATTTGAAGCAGAGGCTAGGGAAGTTTTTGACCCTCTTAAAAGTGAGGTGCTGTGGTGGAGACTCTGTTATGTGTGTGTATCAGTGTCCAGCTCACAGTTCCCTAAGCAGCAGCTAAGAATGGAACCGCATCACTTCAGTAAACTAGAAATTTGAGTTGGGTCGTGTCTGAGATTACAAATTCAGTTGTCATGTGTTGTGTTGTGTTTCAAAAAAAGAGAATAAGCCATGCTTTTCAGTGTACATTGGCACTCCAGATGTCCGTTAGCAGAAGATGAATCTCTGCATAGCCGTATTGGATGTTCCCCTTTCGAAAGGTCCCGGGGATTTTCTTGAGGAATTTTAGTTCTGAAAATAGGTAAAACGTGTTTATCGGTGTCTTATTTGAGGTTTGAGATCATCGGGCAAACCATGTGGCTTTGAAAGCCTCTTTGATACAGGATGCAATTTTGTTTGTATGAGTAAAGAAAGTATGAATTCTCCTGCTCATGATTGCCTTCTTTCAAGAAGCTTCCTTTTAAAATATGTTTCTTGCTTCTTACTGCATATAGGTAGATCATCTTACCTGTTTTTTGTCTTTTTGTGGCTCTACATTCTATCAGATTTTTTTGTTGTTGTTTGTAATGCTGAAAAAAAAGAATTTATTTTCTGAACCAACAGTGACCTTGATTGGCAACTTAGAAGTATTTGCTGAACACAAAGAGGAAGAAAACCCAGAAATGTCTGATAACTGCTTCAGACGACTGGTTTGTGTAAAAAGTGGTGATGATCAGTTTGATGAGGAAGTCTTTGAGTCTTATCAGGCCTGCAAAGCATCTGCCTTCTGGGATGTCTGTGGCTCTGCCTTTGATTCTTTTTCTCTCTGAGTGTTGCCCACAGTGCCCTGTCCTGAGCTGCTCTGCCCTGCAATCCCATGGGCACGCATCACCACCGAGGTGTTTGTGTTTTCGTACGGGAGGGGGTATTGTGAGCCTGGATGCAATACAAAATACACAGAAAAGTTAAGGAGAGAAGTCATTAGGAGCGTTTCTATCCTGTGTTCCTTACTCTGATTCAGTGCTGAATCCACCTGGGGCTTCCTGGATGGCAGTTCAACTTTCCTTGTTCTTCAACCTAGGCTGGTTTATCGAGAGAGCTGCAGTGGACCGGGGATGCCGTTCTGGAACGAAGTGGAGTAGCTGCTAGGTTTGGGTGTCCTAAAGCTTAGTCCTGTACGTGTAGTAAATTAGAGTTTCCAGCCCCAGGACATCTATGTTGCAAGGAGCGTGGCTTCGTTAGCTTTTATCCAGGGTTTTGTATTAAAAAAAAAACCAAACCAAACACTGGGAACTGAAGCGTAGCAGAGAGACCAAGTGACTTGACCGAAAAAGCACAATAAAGCTCACAGAGAAAAGCAGCGGCTTGCAGAATCCCTACAGCTTAAGATATTTTTCAGAGCAAGATCCATCTTGTTCCTCTTTTAAAACTAGGTAAATCTGATTAATTCCTTTCTATGTCCTCTGGTCTGAAAATCTGTTTTTCAGAGAGCCTTTTTCTGAAATTGTTTTTTTTTTAAAACTGCCAATCCTTTTGTCGTGGTAGGATTTATTTAGCTGAGTTCAGAAAAATGCCCTCCTCTATGTTTGTTGCTGGGTTTTGCGTTTTTTTCTGTGTTGTATTGTTCATCAAAGTGTGGAGAAAAAATTTTCTTCTCTGTAGGGAAGAACATGATGGTTGAAGGTCCTTCTTTTGTCGAAATGATTTCCTTGCGGTAGTAGCACAAACTTCCCAGTATTTCTTACTGCAAAAAGAACTTTTAAAGCATAATTTATTGTTTCTGAAGGCGTTACTGGAAGAGCAGTTCTCACTCTTGGCTCTGGTGCTTTAGGAAGCTACCATCTGGTCTGAGGTTTCCATCCTTGGAGCGGTGTTGGCGGAACAGAAGGTGTATTCACACCTTGGCCACGTTTGTTCATGTGGAACCAAACCTCACTAGCAGCTTCAGCTAAATGTGTGGACCGAGGTGCGCTGTGTTTGCTGACATTGCTGTCCCTGACTGTCAGCTCCTTTCCTCTAGGAACTGCCCTCCCAGGAACCTTGAACCAATAAAGACCGTGCTAAACCTCTTCCAGCAGTGTTCTGAAGCAGCCTTCAGTGCCAGGATTGTCTGCCGTGAACTTCAGGGAATAAACTTGACATGACTGCAGGCTGTTCAACTGTCTGTGTGTCCTGACTAACACAGCCACGAATAAATTCTTCTGTTCTTAAACTTTCAGCTTTTCATTAGAAAAGACAATTAAAAAAAAAAATTTACTTGTGAGTTTAGTAGTAGCAACCTGTTCTTAGATTTTGTACGAATCCAATAGGTGACACTGTCATTTGTTTTTTACCTTTTGTAGGAGAAGAGGGAGTTTGAGTGTGAAACTTGGTGATGAGTAAAAAAGGAGTATAATGACACAAGGGAAGTGACATAACCATCTCCTGACTGGAGGTGACTGGAAAGTCCAGAATGCACGGGCCCCTTTTCTTCTTACTAAAGGGTAAGAAAACCCTTCAGATGTTCTACTCCTTCCCTTAATGTGTGATTCTCGCGGGGAGGTTTTTATTCTTTTTTTGCTGCTTTTCCTCAAAAGTGCTTAGCTGAATTATTAGATCACGTGCCTTTAAAAGGTAAAAATAGAAACTTTTCCCCTCTAAGGAGCTTACTGCTTAAGATGCTATAAATTTCAATAATCTTTATGATGTTATACTCTGACGTGACCTTTACTCAAGCTGTTTAATTTGAAAAATGACTTGATCGTGATTTTTGCTCCTTAGCTTGTCTCTGGCATTAAGAACTGGTTTTGATCAAAGACTGATCATTAAATACTGTGTGTGAAGCTTCTGCTTTTTAAATAGCACGTGACTGGAACAGGGAAGGAAGTGAAAAGCTGGTTCTCTCTGAGGTTCTCACTTGTAATACACGTTTTCTATGACCAGTCTAGAGCTTTGGGTGAAATGGGATAGAGGGTGTTCACTTGAGTGATGCTGACGGCAGGTTGGAGTAGGCTGTGATGGAAAGCTGGAGTTATGGGCCCTGGGGTGGTCATTTATCCAGCTGACATAGTTGCATATGGAAAAAGGTGTGTGTGTCTGCACTGCATGTGGTGGTTTAAGCTGATGGCGAAGACAAGCTTGGAGTGTGTGCTTAAAGAATCTAAAGGACACTAAATGTAGTTGCAAGAATGTGTATGGCAGGCTTTTAACTATCTGATCTGAATGAGAAGCTCCTTGCAGTCATCTAGCGTTTGTAGTATGTCATTTGCCTTTAAGATTAAAGTTTAGGAAGTAGGAATTCTCTTAAGCTGCCTTTATCCACACGGGGCAAGAATGAATATTTTGTACCTTACTTTGCTTCTCTAGCTGTATTATCATAATTTGCTTCCCTTTGGCATTGCAGGTGTTACATTTTCTCTGGTTTTATTACAAAAATATTGCTACAAAAACCTTTTCGTAGCTCACAATGTGCCTATCAGTTCTCACTTTGCTGCAGAAAGAAGAATGGATGATGCGCTAATGTGAGCAGCATCCATTCATCTTTTTATAATTAAAACAGTAGAACTATCTTATATTTGAGTTCCTGTGTTATTCTTCTGTAAGTAAGCACAAAAAAGAAATGTATATAGACTGAACTACACAAAAATTGTTGAAGCAGCATATCCTGTGATCCCTCCTTTCTGCAAATGTGCTAGAAATAGTGGTGAGAATTCATCTCTGTCATCTTCAGTAAGTCCAGCGATATTTGGTATAGGGTGGGACGGAGAAAGGCTGCTGGCAGACCAGACCTGTGCTGCTGATGTGACTGACAGTCGTCCTCTGCTCTTTTCTCTGGTGGTGTAGCTGCAGAGCTAATGGTTACTCAGGATGTGCTGTCTTCGGGGAGCATAACGTTATGTCCTTTCATCAGCTTCAAGCAGTTCTATAATAACGGATCTTATCTTTTTGTGTTGAGGATTTACTTTGAAACTGATATTAATTTGGAGCTGTTTGCTGTTCATTACAAATAATGCATGTGAGAAACGCTTATTCACTGGTAAAATACTGAAAGGACAAAATCTTTGAAGCAAAGACAATAGGATTTTTATTTTACAGTTCAGTGCCGAATCAGATGTCCTTTCAAAAAGGCATCCCATCTTACAGAAGCAGTGGGTATATATACTAATTTTAGATGAAAGACTGTCTAAGTCAGTCAGTTAAGCAGATCAATAAATTCTCGCAGCCATAAAGCAGGTTATCTCTTGACCTAAACCAGCTACTTCTTACAAGATGATTAAGCAAATCAATAAATTCTTGCAACTCTAAGAGTGTTTGTTCTTTCAGGTTATTTATCCATGTCTGGAGATAGTCTGCATCTTATCTCTCGATACAAGACAGATTCATGTGACAAGATAATTAAACATACAAACCAGCTGCAGCAAAACTTATCAATTAATTCTCGCAATGCACAAGCTCTTCAGCAATGTTTTTACAGCAAGCCATTTGTTAAAAAACACACAGAGTTAACGAACTGTTCATAACATACTTAAAGTCTTGTGCATTAAACCTTTGTCTTCCTTCGCCAGAAAGATCTTTAAGTCAAAGATGCTTTAAAAAACCTGAAACAAAACCTGCTTCAGTGGTGAATCCATCACCTGGGCTTGGGTGGAGCTGAGGTTATGTCATCCATCTGAACAATATTCGTGCTTGTGGGTTTGTTCTTGGTCTCGTGATAGGAAAGAACAGAGTGCGCTGAGCTGCTAATCCAGATTGGCAGTCACTCTGAAGAGCATAACTGTTGTTTAGTGACTTTTTTGGAATGTATAGCATAAAAGCTTGGTAGAAGATTCACAAGTCTGAAGAACCCGAGTTCTTTAGTTATTCTGGGATACCTATGTGTAAAACCCTCTTTGGTGGGTGAAGTTGTGGCTGGGTTAGGGAGAGGGCTCTTTTAGAACCACCTGTGTAGATAGTTAGGACAAACCACATCTTTGAAAGAGCAAAAGCATGTTTGCTGTAGTTTCAGAAGAGATACAAAATGGTTTTTAACTGCAGGTAGTGTAGTTCCCACGCTTGATGGTTAGTCTGAAGCTGGCAAACTGCCTCTTGTGGTGAGCATGTTGAACGATGCCAATTCAGAGATGTGGAGAACACGCATGTCTATCTTTCAAGTGCTGTTTTTGTGGCTCCCTATGGGTAGACTTAAATTTGTCATCTTTTCTTGGTCACCGGGTGTTTTAGAACTGTAACCGGCAAGGAAGCGTGGCGCAGCTCTGCGAGGCAACGTGAAGCCGAACCTGTCGTTGTCCAGCAGATGTTCTGGTTGTGCCACCCTTCTCTGGGCACTTCCCAGCCTCCTGAAGGCAACAGTTGTGGTTTGTTTCCCCCTGTGCTGTATGTGACTCTTCCAAACGCTGTCTTAAGCACAGTGAATCCCAGCACTCAGCCAAAGCAATGTGTTTCAGGAAACCGAAATGGAGCGTGTCTGGAGGGGTGTGTTTTTTATAGAATCTGTCTGAAAGTGGTTTTTCTCTTTTTAACACAGAAAAATTAGAAGCATTGATCCTTTGAAAATACGCAAAGTCTGATATACGATGTTCTTCCTTCTAGCTTTTCATTCCCAAAGGAATTGGGGAACACTATTAATTAATGTAGGTGATATTCTCTTTATTTGGTGGATACCTAGAGCAGCAGCCTTCTTTCTCAAGGGCTAGGAATGATTTTGGTTCTGTGTTTTTGATAGGAATGGTTGGACTTGATGATCTGGTGGGTCTCTTCCAACCTGGTGATTCTATGATTCTATCAGCTTGTAATGTATAGGCTGACTATTATTTTTGTCTTTTGTGTATTTCTAGATTTGTTTTTTTTGCCATGCAGACAAAGGAAAACCTGGTTTCAGTTTCTGTGATGTTTATAGATGTTCTTTCCTTTTTTAAGTGGTGTGGGTAATTTTAACCCTGCAGGTGGTTTCAGAGAATTTGCTGAGAAGCATGTAATGTGGTTTGGTATCACCTTTGACTTCATCACCTAGAGACAGAAAGAATAGTAAAGCCAAAATTAATGCGACTGATTGCTAAATATGTTTCCATGTGGAGAGCATACACTTTGTTTCTGCAGGCTTTGGAAAATCAGTCTTCAGGTACTCTGTGCCTTCACACAACCTGTGTGACACTCTGGGTAGGAAATTTAATGATGTGAGGGAGGGCAGAGGGCAGGAATTAGGGAGGCAGAGGGAGCACGCTCTGGAAGATTAAAACCAGCTCCAAAGTAAACTTCCTCACGTCATATATACAAGTAGATAATGGCTGCTGCTGTTAAATCGTAGAGTTTTTAAACACACAACCTAAAAATCATGCTTGCTATTTAAAAAAAAACATTCCTTACACCAATTAAATCAGAGTTGGAGGAATATACTATCATACATTAATATAACGTTTATATTATTCCACAATAACTTCTTATTACACCTATTAAATATTGCTTATAGCTTCAAAACTAATTATTTACTATTTTTCCTTCTTTTTTAGGTCTGGTGGCAGGTGGAGAATACTGACCTGAGATGGAAGTCAAGACGTCATTTAGCAAAACCAGTCAGATTCCTGAAACTGTATCCGCACTAACCAATGAAGAATTTGTCCTGGTTCATCAGCAGTCTGAGGACACACCTGGCAAAGATGAAAAACCTCAGCTAAAGGTTTACTATTGCTTTGTTTTAAATGCTTTGTAAGATTTGTATTGATCCAAAGGCTGTGACTTCTTTTGACTGCTTAATTGAAGATCCTTGTTTGTGCTTGAGGAGGCTCTTAGACTGTAATTTTTGTCCTTGCTTTATTACCAGTGAAATCAACTGCTCAGATTAAGCAAATCTGTCCAAAAGTGGCAGTTCACTTTTTCTTTTATATATTAACCAGTATCTTCTTAAGGAGTCAGCTGTTAGTATTCTGTGGATTTATACATAAGGAAAGAACTAAAAAGTTCTTTTCAAAGAATGAGCTTCAGAATAAAGGTTGGGAAATATTCTTTATTCAGAGTTCGGAGACTCTGAATGTTGTTGCCTTAAAAGCATGTAATTAGGCTGCATAGGAGGAGACCACAGAGGGCCTTGGGTTCTAGTTTTTAATTTAGTTTTTTGATTTAGTGCTACTGTTGGCATGACTAAGGCTTTTCTGAAAGCTTTCCACCTCTAAACAGCAAAATATTGTAGCATTTGGGTGTCAGCGGATTGGTTAATTACACATTTTCCCACTTGAGTTGTAGTAGCTGATTTACTGGTTTTGGTCTGCTTGGAACAATAGGAATTTATTCCTCTTGAAATGACAGTAAATACTTAGTTTGTCTTTGCATAACTGTTCGGTAGCCTTTTACAGCCGATGATTTCTGTCTGTGTTAAACACTAGCTGCTTCTTTAGTAGTTATGTCTGAAAGAGGCAGGTGAACTGGAGGTAGAATCCATGATGCAACTTCATTACTGGGCACGGGCAGGGCTTTGTCTGGAAGGCTGGTGCTTGTGAAAGGCAGTTTCTCACCACTTGCTTGCCATTTTCTTATGCTTTCACTCCTCTTACATGTAGGACAATTGGTGAAACAGCTGAAAAGGGTTAGATATGACTAAGAAAGTAAAATCTGTAACAAAGCCTGTTGATCTTGATTCTGATTGGATGATGTAAACACACAAACCTATTATTTTGAGAGATCTTTAGCTTCTAGATGGACGGTTGTTGGATTAGCAGTGAAACTGTGTATTATGTGAGTGGGATGTGACACGATAACGTTTGATTTCGTTTTGTTGATTCTTGGTGTGTTGTCTGGTTCAACAAAGTTTCTTAACTTCTGCGATGAGGAAGGCTGTATATTTGAAAGATGATAGAGAAAGTAAAACTACAACTACTTTTAAGAAATGTCATCTCCTTCTTTTTCCAGGTATTTTCAAATGGAGAGGATCAACTGGAGAAGGCAATGGAAGAGATACTGAGGGGTTCTGAAAAAGACCAGAACAATTCCCCTGCTGTCCAAGAAGGTTTCAGTGATGCAAGCAGCATGGCAGCTGGAGATGGATCAGCAGGTCAAACAAATCACCCATCTTTGCACCTTGTTTTAGACCCGTCTACTACAGGTACTCATGAAGTGTTTCTCCCCTGTCATATGTGGCAGTCTTTTTTCTTTATGCAGTTTCAAGTAAACTTTAAAATGAATGCAAAGCTTCCTGGAGCTTCACGCTGAAGCTGTACTGGAAAGCACCCTGGGGCCTCCTCTCCTTTTCTCATTAGTGGGAGATTATGGGTAGGAATAGATTAGCATCAGATTGATACTCTCTGCTGCTCTCTTTTGGTCAAGATTATTTTCATTTTATCTCCAGCTCTCGATGAGATAGGACCAAGTATTGCTTAGCTTTGCTGAACAGACTATGGTTGAGGCAGAGGTGCTGCTGATGGAGTAGGAGCAGTTTCAGGGCAGTGTTCATCGACTATGCTACCTGCAAATGAAATACACCCTGAGCAGACTGATAAACTTCTCAACTCTGGTTCTGTCACCAGCAAGGACAGCTTTAAATCTGGTATTTGCTAGGACCAGTTGTGGTACTTCCATGGTATTTGCAGTTTTGCGGAAAAAGGGAGGACTGAAAGCTATGTACACTGTATTGTATATATTTTATGTAAAATACATTGTAGCTTTTTCAGTATCACTATTAGGAATGCAAGGCTGTGGCCATTCTTGTGGGTCTTGAGTTAAATTTTTCTCTCCCAGTAGTATGCAGAGCTCCCCCATGGCATTGTGTCCTGTAATTCCTGCAGCATCTGTTTGGGAAGTAAAAAGAGAAGAGTTTCTGTGGTAGAACAAGACAGGCAGTTTATGCGTAATGGGAACGCCCTTCTCTTAATTACACGTATGCTGCATTTTTGAGAAACTTACCTTACTGGCTCCCTATTTGATGTACTTCAAACAGAACACAGTCCTTGGTATGAATGAGCAAAGAAATACTCGGAGATACAGCCCCCACGTAACGGAAATAATTCAGTTTTGCAACCTTTATGATTTAAGTATTATGGAAATATTAGCTGTAGTAATAAGAAGTAGAGATAACAGGGTAGATTGTGTAGAGGAGTTTGAAATGTCCATCTTTGGAGATACCAAAACTCCAGAGAGGTTCCCTGAGTAACCTGATCCAGTTTTGAAACTGTCCCTAATGTAACCAGATCTTTTTGTGGGAGTTAAAGCCAGATGACCCATAGAAGTCTTTTCCAGCTGAAATTACTCTCCTTCCATACTTAACAGAGTGTTTTTTATGTGTCTCTCCTCATTTCTCAGATGTCGAAATGTCTTAAAAAAACCCCCAGAAAACAACAGTAACAGCAAAGGTCCCCAAAGCTCCCTGGAGGTCGCCCCTGTCCATAGTCGTGGGATATTGCAAAAAGAACACTTCTGCTCAGGAGAGGAACAAAATCCTTTTTCTTTTCTGCAGCTCCTGGGTGGTTTCATGCAGCTAGTATAGCTATTCCAGGAATGTGAACCACATTTAGTAGTTCTATACGAGCTGTGGAGACAAGGGAGAGAGGAGAATTAGAAGCATCTTTATGCAAAATAATGAGTAGGAATTAGAAGGAGGTATAAGCAAACTAAAGAAAAGAACACTCGTGGAGTGGAGCTTAAACAAAGATTGTGTTCTAACACTGCTAAAAAGAATCAAAAGGCAATTTGTCCCTGTGGAAACATTAATATTGAGTTTCCAAATGGATTTCTTACTGCTCGAGCTGGACTTCTGACTCCCATATCCATTCTCATACCAAGTGGGAGGTTTTGCTATGGAACTTATTCAGAAAACAATGTGTAAAAATAAAAGCAAGTTGTTAAAGAAGAGTTTTCTTCGTTTTCAGAAGTCTCTGCACCAAGGCCATCCTCTCCCAGCGAACCCCTGGAAGAGGACAGCGTGTTGTTTAACAAACTGACATACTTAGGTTGCACAAAGGTGTCTGCCCCTCGAAATGAACCGGAAGCGCTACATGCCATGGCAAACCTGAAATCCTCCAGTCACGCCCCTTTACGTGTAACGCTCTATGTTCCAAACATTCCAGAAGGCTCTGTAAGGTAACGTACAAGTGTTTCTTTTATTACTTGCAGAGGCACGTGGAAGGTGGATTCTGACCTTTTTACCCATACTAGGCAGTAGAATTGCTGGATTTGTGCCTGAAGTTCTTGCTGAAGACAGTTATTGTTGAGAGATTCCTCTGAAGCAGCAACATGCACACTCAAATTTAACATGTTCTGCATAGTCGGTTGTGGCAGTTGCCATACAGCTTCAACAAAAGTGTTTCTTTCTACTTGCATCTCTGTTCAATTATGTTTATAAGATATAACCTGGAAAGGGAGAGCTGATAATGCCTGCTTTCTCCCAGCCTTCCTGGTCTGAGGACTTGAGATGCTGGTCTCTATTTCACGTAGATTGTTTTCACATATATTATTTTCTTCTGTTTTGCTCTTTGGACCCGATTTAAGATTTCTTCTGACATTATGGCTATATTTCATTTCAATTAGGGAATGACACTGTATTTTTACAATGGCAACTGTCACGTAGACTTGAGATGTTAGGTGTGTGCACCTGCTTTTGTAGCCGTTGTGGCCATTCAAGAAGGTTGTCTTGCAAGCGGAACTGCAGGTTCCTTTATTCTTAAATTGCAAAGGGTGTTGTTAAGCAAGGACCTGCCTGAGAATCTGCACAAAACTGTAAAGGTGAATCCGTGTGTGACATAATACACTCAGTCAAAATTCCAAGTGGCACTGGTGTCATATCTGAGGAGTGTTTCCATTTCTGGCACCTGAACACTTATCCTGTGGGGCTCCCTTTAACACGTCCCACTGATACTATAGTACTCTGAATTCTCTCTGGGCTTTTCTTGCCTTGTGAAGATTAGTTCTTTATTTTTGTTGTTACGGACGTGGGACTCTGGTCCAGGTAACCTGTGTTTATTCACCCTTGGTGTGAAAGTGCGTGTGGACAAGTAGTGAAACACTGGAGGAGAATTGTAGATCTCTGGTTTTTTACTCACTGTCTAGGAGTCCTTTGCGGGACCACCACCCATGTTGTCTTCTTTCAAGCTTGTGAAGTATCCTTTGGGCTCTCAGTTTGAGAGGAAGTTAAAATCTTGTCTGAGCCCTTAGATCTGTGATAAACATTCAACCGAGCATGCCACAGGCATTTGCTAAGCTACATAGTCCTCTGGAGTCTGAATAAGTAACGTTTTCTTAGACAGAGATTTAAATTATTCTATGACACTGACAATTTTGATTTTTGTATGCAAATCACATTTTCACGCTTGCTGTGGTTTGTACATTTCTGCTCGTGTTATTCCCCAGCGATTGCAGAGCAGTGGTGGTCATCGTTACCACGTGATACAGAGGGGTTGTGTTTGTCTGTATTATGGTCTGTGAAAGAAATTACGGTAGTGTTACAACTAGAGGCATTTACATCTTAAATTTGGAAAGACTGACACATCTTGCGTACTTTAATTCAGTACGAATTACAGTTCAGATATTTGTGTATGTAACTGCAGAAAAGCCTTTTAGCTTGGCCTGTTTGTTTTACTGACCTTTTTCTTTGATCTTCCCTGTTCCTTTCCATGACAGAATAATAGATCAGTCGGGCAATGTGGAGATAGCCTCTTTCCCCATCTATAAGGTTTTGTTTTGTGTGCGTGGACAAAATGGGACTCCAGAGAGTGACTGTTTTGCATTTACTGAAAGCAGTTGTGGGACTGAAGAGTTCCAGATTCATGTTTTCTCCTGTGAGATTAAAGAGGCGGTAAGTATTAAAAGTTGAGCAGGGGCTGGGAAAAAGGATACAAATGGTAGTTTAAGAAGCTATTCCAGATGTGGAAATTGTATATAGTGCCCTGAAAAATATATTAACGCCTGTATCATGAGTTTCACAGAATGTCAGGTACTCGTGCTTGAATAGTAACATAATGAATTTTTTTATTTTAGTTTTTCAATAAAAATGCAAGGATTCAGACTAAAGTTGCAGTGTAGACCTCATGAGTTACAACGAGTCCTTTTACAGTACTCTGACCTAGATATTTTAGGAAGAGCTGTGTGATAGTTCAGGAGGAAAGGATTTTCTAGGGTGGAAAAACAGAGCTTGAAAAGAGCTCTTGTATTTTTGTCATCTATAAGAGCAGCTTTAAGTTGTATCGTTAAATTCACCGCCTGAAAAGTACATTATTTGAGTCCTCTAACGAGTTGCTTTCCTAATCTTCTAATATATGTTAACTTACTGAGCATTACATGAGCAGAGAATGTGGCATGAATGGAAACAGGAGATGTTACTGAATTTGCTTGGTTATTGAAAGCCCAAGCTGAATGTTTTGTGTTATGTGAGGCGTGCTTTGTGCTTGATCTAGGAGGCGAGGGACGGTAATTTTATGACCTTTAAACTCACATCACAATACCCCATTAAAATAATCTTTTATTTTTGATAAAACTCTTCTTTTGCTTCTCTGCAGGTCAGCCGAATTTTATATAGTTTCTCAACAGCATTTAAACGTTCTTCCAAGCAAGCGTCCGATCAAGTTAAGGACTTTGTTCTTCCTACACCGGATAGTGATGTGTACACTTTCAGTGTTTCCTTAGAAGTCAAAGAAGATGATGGAAAAGGAAATTTCAGGTACTCTGAATGGAAAGGGGAAATTGGAAATCTCTTTGAAAAAAACACTTGCAGAATGCACAGCTGCTGCATTGCAGTAAAATTGATTTGGCCTCTTTCATAGATGGACTACTTGCAGAAAGGGAGCTTTTGCTTTGCTTTTACAGTTTTCTTTTATGTAGCTTTTCCGTGAAAAGATTAAAATTCAGGATTCCTTTTTCAAATTAGTTTCTTTTAAATATGTGATTTCTGGTAGGGACAGTCAAGGTAGGACTGTGTAAATGGAAAAGATAGTGGGAAGTCTGTCAAAAACTTAAGTCAAACCAATTTTCTTGAGTAAATAAAGTCTGGTGATCCCTTCCTTTTTTTTTTTAAGTTTTTTTTTTTTTAAATAAGCTGATGAATTCCAAATTTAGCCAAGATTTAGAACATGTAAACTCCTCTAAGCACTACAGGGGATGGGGAGCGTTCTTTGCCAGTTAACTACAAGATGTTTTGGAATGGAAGAGAGAGATGGTAATAAGAGTTGATTCTGTGAAGATGTCCTATTTATTTTGTGCTTCCTAGCCAATATATAGTGTATTTTCTGTCATTTAAAACCCCCAACTACACCATGCATTTTTGGATGCGGTTGTCTGATAAATCCCCCAGGCAGCGTACCAAGCGTGAGCCTCAAGTCTCTTTTTCTTCAGTGCTAGTTTATAATCTTAAGTATAAAGGAAGAGAATGTCTCAAATGAGTTGAGCCATTAATAGTTTAAGTGGGCTGCAACTCTCTTTTCTGTATTTAACAGTTGATGTGCTGCTTCTGTGCTCAAGGAACTTGTTTCTTTATTCTTCTAGCCCTGTGCCGAAGGATAGAGAGAAATTATATTTCAAGCTTAAGCAGGGAATTGAGAAGAAAGTGGTGATTACAGTTCAGCAGCTGTCGAACAAAGAACTGGCCATTGAAAGGTAAGATTCTCATAAAAATAAAGCAGGTTGCAAAATGAAATTAATTTATAGATGTACAGTTCAGTTTTAAATTTCTTTTGAATTACTTGTATATTTATTGGGTGAAAGCAAGAAACAGAGCCTGTACTAGTCAAACTTTTTTTTTTTTTCCCTCCTTTTTAATGGTCTTCTTGGATGTGATGTTAGGAATCTTAGGACATTCGAATGCTTTTGATTTTGCTTTCTGTTTTTGCTTAGTGCAAAACCACACATTGGTTGTCGTGCTGCATTACCAGCATCTCACTGTTCAGTAACCAGGTTAGGTTGTCTGAGCCGCGTCAAACCTCAGCGTGTGTTAGACTGAGATCTGTACTGCAACGTGACAAGTTTGGACTCAACCTGCTGGTTAGAAGCAGCAATGTTTTTGTGGAGTCTCCAAGATGAGTGGGATTCTACTGTAGTTTTGTTATAAAACGTCTCTAATGTTTATCTTCAAGTGAAAAGCTCAGGGATGGCTGATAACTCAGAAATTACATGAGGGAGGAATCCCTTTTGAACAGTATAATCTGAACTTTAGTGCAGAATATTTGCATGAGATGTGGACTGTGCACACGAAGAATAACCATTAGTTAGTTGCTCGTTAACAGTGGACTCTTGCCGCTTCCGTGGTAGTATATTAATTTAATAGTAGCATTAATTTAAATTAGGAACTTCCTTCTCAATAGCTCAAGTTTTAAAAATAACCAACACCACCAGATGGCAATCTTAACAAACAAGTAACAATAAGAGAATTCAAGTTTAGTTGAAAAGGAATTCTGGATGACATGAGAATCAAGAAAAAACCTCCACAGCTCTCCCAAAATCTAAGACTGATCCCTTGACTTGCTTTCAAGCTCTTGCTTCAAAGAAACTAAGATTTTAGACAAAGAACGTACAGCAGAATTCATCATCGCTCTTGTGTGTTGTAAAATTGTGCTTTTGCTGCTTATTGGCTTTTAACAAAATCCTCTCTTCAATGTGTTTTTAATTCAAATTATTTTGGCTTCAGAATTCAGTTAATGAACAGTTAACTCTTTTTAAGTGTTTCTGAATAGCATTTAATGGTTGGGTTTTTTTCTGCCAAATGCAGAGCTACTTTCCTTAGAAACGATCTTGTATTTTGATGTTGTTTAGGATAGTCAATTAGGAAGTTATTTTTATCACCACAAGCTTTGCTGATAAAGTCGTATTTAACTGACATGACAGACGCAGGCTTGCAAGTCATTTTATGTACTTATCCAGCATGTTATTAAATTTCAAAACTGGTATGAAAGGTCAATTCAGGTTACGTTGGACTCTGAGCTTCTCAGCATTTACTGTGCTTTCAAAAGTATTTCTAAGTGGAAAATGTAATGGGGAAAAAATGTTGTTGCTAAGGAAATTTTGGGCTTTGGTCTGAAGGGTCTCGATCTCAAAGCAAACCTGATATTGCTGAGAGAACCCTGCCACCTGCTGTTATTGAGACAGGGCTTGCAGCTGAATTCTGTTTGTAGAGCACATTGCTCTTGCTTGGGTTACTTTGGCCTTTGACCTGCGTTTTCCTGGTTTAATCGAGGTGAAAGCAGGTGAAGAAATGATGCTCATTCCTGTCTCCTAGGTCCAAGTCGTGTGTGACGCTACGTAGGTTCAGCCCCACAATGGGGTATCATTTGAGTTGTTTGCAGGATTCAAGAAGGAAATTCCTGTTAATCATCAGGGGACTTTAAGAAGGTTACGCTGAAGAGTAAAATGGCCTTTAATTCTGAGAAATAAGAGGATTGACAGTGGTGTTTAATTATAGTCTGTTGCCAGTCGTGCGGGAGACTACAGCAAGTCATGAAGGTGTCGCTCAGGTGCGAGTCTAGACTGGTGTCGCTGGAACAACTGATGCACGGAATCTGGGTTGCTTGCTCAGTAGTACTGGAAACCCTTCGAGATCGTGTTATCACATTACTTCAATTCCATCAGCCTTATCCATAGGTAGCATTTGTATTTCTCTAAATGGAAATGCATATCGGTGAACAATAATTTTAGTTCTATTTTTGTGGGTCTAGAAATAAGTTGAATTTAAACAGAGCAGTGTAGCTGCACCTAGCCGCTTGGTAGCCAGTGCAGAAAACAGAACATATCAGAAATGGCAAGACTGAGGCTCGCTGTCTGTGCAGGGTGTTTTGAATCCTGGATGTGTGGTTCAGCCACCTCCAGTCAGAGCCTGAACGTGTTGACAACGGCGTGAAATCTAACTCCTCTGCAAGTGCTGGCCTGAGCACGTTTAAACTCATTTTGCTCTTAAAACCAAGTGGAAAGAGCAGCCCTGACTCTTCCAGTAGCAGTATGCCATCAGTCATCATAAGTATCTACTTCTGCGAGCAGCACGGGCTACCTCTTCCTGACTGTGACTCTTTTGGAAGCAGACTTCCCAAAAATTTTGACTGTCTGCATCTGGGAGAAGCACAGCAAGAGCTGGGATCTGTGAGCCGCTGTCTTGCAAAAGCAGAGATATTTTGCCTGCCTCTGATCTTAGCCTTAAAATGTTCTTTAGCAGGTGTAGCAGAGGCTGGTGACCCTTCTGCTGCTATCACATAGAGCCCTCGCGGGGCTGGTTTTACCTCAGGAACAAAAACAGTGAGTCAGTCTCCTGTAACGTTCTGCCTGGTCTGATCAGACTCAGAGAGAAGCCTGCTGGTGTGGTTAAATATAATCCTAGCTACCTTGGTTGCTTTGCATGGCGCTGCATTATGCTATATGGATAAATCCAAATTGTGTCCGCTGTTTTATTTACCGCTTTGATTTTTAAGATTCTAGTACTGGAAAAGTATGGAGGTGGCATAAAACAATCGTGGATGTACGTTACTGTAAGTGTAATGCGGGGGGAAATGAGAATCATTTGCCCAGTAATTATGCAATTACTACGCCATCTGCACTACTATGTCAAGTGACAGGAGACAGGATGAGAGGGAATGGCCTCAAGCTCCACCAGGGGAGGTTCAGGCTGGACATTAGGAAAAAATTCTTCACAGAAAGGGTCACTGGGCACTGGAACAGGCTGCCCAGGGAGGGGGTTGAGTCACCTTCCCTGGAGGGGTTTAATGCACGGGTGGACGAGGTGCTAAGGGACATGGTTTAGTGTTTGCTAGGAATGGTTGGAGTCGATGATCCGGTGGGTCTCTTCCAACCTGGTTATTCTATGATTCTATGATCTAGTATCTTTGGACTTTTGCCTTTAATAGCATTATTGGCCTCAGTTGCTGTCGCATCTCAGTTTGTGATACTGTGCGCTTGCCCGAAAGCCGTCAAAGCTTGTCTTCATTGCCATCTTGTGAACGTTTTGATAGTCTCTTGCAACATACGTTTTCTGAAAAACATAACTTTTCATTTGAGTGAGTTGCCCAGGTGACAGAACTGCTTTTGTTCAGGCTTTGAGAAGGTGCGAATGGGGGGCTTTTCCTGGTGCATTCAAGTACCTGGAGGAAGGGTATGGAGGAGATGGAGCCAGACTCTTCCTGGAGGTGCCGAGCGGTAGGATTAGAGTCAACAGACACGTCACTGGAACTACCCTGTGGAGCTAGGCCAGTTGTGATCAGTGTGGGGGGAGCTGAGCAGTGGAACAGGTTGCCAAGGAGATCAGTTGTTCTCTGTTCTCAGACTTGCTCAGAGCTTGACTTGACGAGGCAACCCGATTCAAGGTGGTCCCCTTTTCGCTGGGGGTTTGGCTCGGATTGCTTACAGAGGTCGCTCCTGGCTTACGTTGTTCTGAGAGCTGGTGATAAAATACGATGTGACTGATTGTTGGGGAATTGAGCTGTACAGGAGGAAAATTCTCCAAGCGAAGCCCTCTAGAAATATGATCCTGCTTTTCTGTAACGTTTCATGGTGCAATTGCTTTCAAGTTGGCTTTTCGTTTTTCCTCATTTGTGAAGTAATACAAATGAGGAAAAACTGTGCAAACCAAATTGCAGCTTCTGTTAAAAACATGTAATTCTGTTTGGGGACTTTTTTATTCATAATAGAGCATGCTTAAAGGACAAAGGAGATATGCAGAAACTGCAGACCTGGAATTTTTGCCTTCAGTGTTTGGAAAGTTTCAAAGTCTGAAGGTTTTAAGGATATGCTTTATTTTTTTTTTACTCTTAAAAATATGGAGAACACTTTCTCATTAAATGATTGGACTGGAATTCAGGGCCAGGGATAATACAGAAGTTCTGTTTTGAAAAATAAAGTGTGAAAGTCTAAAAATTGAACAAACTGGATTTTTTGATGGGCCTTTAATGCTGCATGATGTTATGGGTGATAGAACGGGTGAATTTCTAACTTCTTATAAGGTTTTATGAGAACAGTTGTTAAAATGAGCTGGGTGGGGAGTGAATTTCTTCTTGCCCAGAGTTCATCGCTCATATATAGTAATTGTGAATATCTTTAAACTCAATATTCTAAGTTGCCTTTAAGAATAATTGATTGTTCACAGGTCAGATGCTAATTTCTGTCCTCTTCATTCTGGAAAATATTGTTATTGTCATCTCTACAATATATACCATGATGTTTCCTGAGCGTTGCCATAACATTAATAAAAGTTATTAAGAAAGGTTTTCTTTAAATTAGATGCTGTAGGTGGCTGGGCCATTTTGGTCAAGAAAACACTTTAGTAATTTGAAAAGCTTATATCTAACTATTTTTTTTCCCTTTTTTTTTTTTTTTTTTTAATAAACATCACAGATGCTTTGGGATGCTGCTAAGCCCCGGACGAAATGTGAAGAACAGCGACATGCATTTACTAGATATGGTAATACTTGGATCTAATTGTGTTTAGTGAGATAAAGACGATTTAAAAACAAACAAAACTCTGACCAATAAACCTCTGTTTGGTTTTGAATGCTTTTTTTCTTATATCCTGGGCTTTATAGCTGTGAACTAGAACCAAAGTTCTTTCATACAGTGGATGAAACATTTCAATTAGTGTCAAAACCTGTGACATCTGTTTTTTGCTCAGTTGGTGAAGATGCTGATGAGGTCAGCTGATGGCTGATTGTTAAATATAACTAAGATTTCCGTATTGTGTCAAGCATGTTGCCTACAAATTTAGAGCAAATGACTGTTTTTATAGTTGAGCTTCAGGGAAGCGTTCTTATTTTCTAAGATTCTGACAACCTTGCCTTTATTTGCTTAATTTGAATTTAAATTCTTACTCAGCTTGAAGTAGCCACTTGTCTCAGTCCTCATTTCTTGTGAGCTGTTTCTAAGAGAACTGCAGAATAACATACTTTCTGTGCTGCTATCAGTTTGTTTTCATCTGTGGATAAGGGTACAAACATTTTCGAGTCAGGAAGTGCTTGAGTTAAAGCAATCCGTTGTTTTGTGGCTGTGCAGTTATCCCAGGTTTGCCTGGTCCATTTCTTTACTCACATTGACAACTAGCTACCAGTTTTTAGTTCTCTAGTCAGACTGTTTATTTCCCTGTTTGTATCTACTAGCTAATATTTCCTGGTTTTATTTGCTGACATTAGTTCTGATTTTCCATTTTTATTATTTAATTAAAAATGTGAATAGATTATAGCGAGTTACGGAGCGTAATGAATTGTCTTCTATAAATCTATGTAACATGTTTTCAGTCTATGGACTGAATGTTTGAATTCCTGTCTTTACTCCACCTATAATTTTATTTCCATTTACATTCCAAGTGTATTTAACAGCGGGATGTAATGGCTTATTAGTTCATTTGTTGGCTATGGCATGTACATCTAAATTTGTGTTTTCCTTTCAAACTCCTTTCTCCCCATTTAAATCTGGATAACTTGGTCATTCTTACTGCTCTACAACAAATTGGTGGCAGTAGGAATGCGAGTCTCCTTTCATCCGGACCGGAGCACCTCCCGTACGAGGACAGGCTGAGAGAGTTGGGGTTGTTTTGCCTGATGAAGAGAAGGCTCCGAGGAGACCTTAGAGTGACCTTCCAGTACCTGAAGGGGCTACAGGAAAGCTGGGGAGGGGTTTTTTACAAAGGCTTGGAGTGATAGGACGAGGGGTAATGGGAATAAACTGGAGAGGAGCAGATTTGGACTAAATGTAAGAAGGAACTCAGGGAAAAATCTGGCAGAGGTATAATTGCAGAGTAGGAAAGATCAGCTTGATCTATCAGTTGGAATCTGTTAATTTTTTTTCTTCCTGGTTCAGTTCCATGTGGCCTGCGGGGTTCGTCTAGTTTTCTGGAGTCTCTTGTAACTCATCCTCTCCGAACGACCACCTCAGCTGCTCAGCAAGTAGAGTGGCAGGCATCCCAGGATGCTTTTCTGACTATAGTAGACGTTTTAAAAGCATGTGGATAAATGATTCTGTGTTTGTTTCCTTACGTAGCGTTTCTCTTCTGATGTTTCCTTTTTCTCTTCTATTTTCCTGTTACTTTTCTTGATCCATTATTTCATGTTTTTATTTAGATTGTGTTCTCCGAAGCAAATCTAATCGTGTTCTGCAGTACCTTGAACTCTTTGCCCATGCTTGCTCTATTTCATCTCAAACCATGGCTCTGATACAATCCTGTATGGTTTTATTTTTAGGAATCCATGGGAAAGAGTTCAGATGGGAAGGCTTATGTTATTACTGGAATGTGGAATCCTAATGCACCTGTGTTTCCAGTACTTAATGAGGAAACTCCTAAAGGTAATTTAATTTTAGTAGTAAATTGGTTTTACCTGACATGGAGGTGGTGTATGTCTTTTCTCCTGGGCATCACGGTGCCTGTGTCTGAGTACATATACCAGTATGTTCCAAGACTCTGTGCCTGGCAACTTTTACGTATAAACATACGCAATGTAGAAATGAGAATAAACATTCGTAGAACTGTGTTTGCTGATGTGGAGACATGGGCCTGTGCCCTGTTTATTGGCACCTTCTGTGCTCAGCAAAGCAGTATGAATCATAGAGTCATGTAATACTTTGGGTTGGAAGGGAGCTTAAAGATCATCTAGTTCCAACCCCCGTGCTGTATCACAGGCATTGCTGTTTTCTTGTTTTACTTTTGAGGTGAGTTGATTACAAATAGCATTACATCCCTTTCTCGGGGCAGCTGGAAGCGATACATTCAGGTGCTGATTATACAGCTGAGTTTCTTACTGCTGGAACCAATGTTCTCTGACGTGATGTGAGAGGCTTGAGTGCAAATCTGGAGTTCATTTCCTATCGCAAGGCAGAGCTCACCTCAGTGCTTAAATGTAAATCCAAATACAGCCCCTGTCCCTTTTCTTACGGGTGGATTTTGGCACCACGTTTTTCTAGTAGCATTGAGGCAAAACTCTTGCTATGCAGCTTGATGCAGTTTCTGTGTTACCATATGATTTTGCGTGTGTGTGGTTTGGTTTTGTGAGGCTTTTGTGTTGCTTGTGTTTGTTTTTTTTTTTTAAGTGCTTGCTTGCCTCTTTGGTCTGCTAAGACAAGAGAGCCCCTGGGTCTGTATCGTCTGATTCTAAATGTTTTTTTCAAAAATCCATGCTGTGATGCAAAACAATGGTTCCTCTCTCTCTGTAATGAATATTTCCAGAAGCAGCAAACCTTTTTTTGCACTAAAAAACTGCAAGATATGCTTGGACCATTTCAGTCTTATTCTCTGGTTGGTCCTGCATTCTCCTCTGCCTGAAAAAGTCTGGAGTTCAGTGTCAGGAAGGTGGAGCTGTTGTGGATTAAGGTTACTGATCCAGGCTTTGCTTTTAAAAATGCGTTTTGCTGCTCTGAGGAATGTCTGACCCAGAGGATAGAACAGTGAGGGGTGAAACTTCGGGTCCTTTGTAACTGACTGACAGATCATGAGCATGGGTGTAAAAAAATGATCTGAAGTGTTTCTTAGCGTTATGAGAGGATTTAGGTTGAATGATGCTATAGGAGACCCTTGACACTGCTTTACTATATATATTCCCTCAGCAGTAAGTTTACACTTTAAAATGTGCATGTTCCTTTTGTCTGATAGGGATCATATATCTTAATGCTGTTTTCTTTGCCTGATGTTTTTCTCCTGCCTTTAGAATAAATACATACTCATTCTATGTAGCAGATATTTACGGCATAGAACTTGGATAAATAAAATAGGTGCAACAGAATCAATTATATAGAAAAGGGTTTCAGTTCAAACAATATTGCAGTCCTGTCATTTATTAGTTTGAGCAATTTGACTGATTTTTCTGCATGTGACTTATTTTTCTGTTTTAGATAAGCTTATCTTCATGACGGTGGCAGTGGACATGGTTGTCACTGAAATAGAAGAGCCAGTCAGATTTTTGTTGGAGACTGTTGTGCGTGTGTATCCTGCCAATGAACGCTTCTGGTACTTCAGCAGAAAAACCTTCACAGAAACTTTCTATATGAAGCTAAAGCAGGTATATCAAGTTTGTTTTTTGAAGAAAAGTTTGCTTTTACTTATTAAAACTCTTAGCGTTAAATTCCACCCCAAGGCATCCGATTCCCATTCCTGTGATGTCGATTACACCAGTATTTTTCCTGTTTGTTCTCTCCTCGTTACTTTTGCTGCAGTTTCTCTTTGACCTCAGCTATATTTAAATCAGAAAGCTTTTTTTTTTAATCATCATTCTGAACACTACTTAAAATGGTTGTTAAGAGACAGCTCTGGGAATAACACAGTTTTATTTGCATTTGCTACCTCTAAAATATAAAGAGAAACTGAGCTGTCAATTAGTGCAACTCCGTGTGCCCTGGTGAAGAAATCTGTTTAGCCTTGGTAGGAGATTTTTTAGTATGGGTTTGGCATGCTATTAGAACTGTATTTAATCAGCAGTGGAGACTTAATATATAAGCATATTTTGCTTTAGTCTGAAGGAAAAAGCCACAGTGGTGCTGGGGACGCAATGTATGAAGTTGTCAGTATACAGAGAGAATCTGCGAGAGAGGAACAACTGGTCAGCCCAACAAGTGGAGGAGGCCCGTCGTCATCCCAGGAGGATGAGGCAGAAGAAGGTAAGGATAAATCAGTGCTTGCAGTTCCCATAGCTCGTACTATCATATTTCTGCTGGGAATTTACTAATTTAATTCTTCCTATTTGTATCTATTAAAAATGCAACTGTTTCGGACAAAAAGATGACACACAAATTTTCTAGTAGCAGCAGTCGTTTAGTAGTGGCTTTTTTACCAACCCATTATTTGGAGTCCTTTCAGTGGCAGCAGTAGACAACGCGTGTCTGTTTTCCTGTGTGCTTCAAAATGTGTTACCGATGCATTGTGCTCTACTTACAAGATAGACAATCTTTTCTAGAGAGGGTTTTTTCTGGTCAGAAGCCTTTTGTCTTGAATGTGCTGCTGAAGGACAGCGTGGAAATGGGCTTGGAACTGGCAGGCTTCAAATGCCTGTTTGTAAAGAAAACCTCTGAGGTTTCTTTCTGAGGCTGAGAGGAGACCTCATTGCTCTCTCCAACTACCTGAAAGGAGGTTGTGGAGAGGAGAGTGCTGGCCTCTTCTCCCAAGTGACGGGGGACAGGACAAGAGGGAATGGCTTCAGGCTCCACCAGAGGAGGTTCAGGCTGAACATTAGGAAAAAAATTTTCATGGAAAGGGTCACTGGGCACTGGCAGAGGCTGCCCAGGGAGGTGGTTGAGTCACCTTCCCTGGAGGTGTTTAAGGGACAGGTAGACGAGGCGCTGAGGAGCATGGTTTAGTGATTGATAGGAATGATTGGACTTGATGATCCGGTGGGTCTTTTCCAACCTAGTGATTCCATGATTCTATGAAAAAGAGAAACAAAAATCCCGCATGGACTCATATGGGGAATTCCCCAAGCTGTCTGCTTAGCATGTGATTTGGTTTCCCTTGTTTATAACCAGGCCTTGTCAAAACATCTCCTGGTTCAGCTGGGAATTGTGTCAAGATTGTCGCTGTTCCTGAACCCAGTGCATTTGTCCACCCCTTGCAAAGCTACCGTGCCTCCATCTCTTTCCTGCTGGTTTTGTTTGTGGCTTTTTGTTTATTTGAAGGCACTTGGCCTGCTGTTGTCTCTTTGTTCTCCCGGGGTTAGCCCGCAGCTTTCAATCAGCTTCCTATGTGCCGGTTTTGATCTGGGCACCCGACCTACCAAAACTCACTATAGCTCTACAAAGTTATGCCTCAGGGTGCTGGCACTTCTCTGTCAGTGCTTTAAAAGTCTCACTTAATACGGAAAAAAAAATTCCTTCTTGATTTTTACCCGTAGGTGAGTAGTTGGATATTGGTTATGCGAGATGTGATTCGCACAGTTGGGAGCAGACAGGCACGGTGATGTGGTTACTGTCTTCCAGTTACAAACAGAAACACCCATGTGTCCCAGGAGATGCCAGACTTGGAAAACCAGCCCGCAAATGCTTCTTAGTGAATGGGAATCCTTCTACTGATTCCTGGGAAGAAGTGGAATGGACACGACTATCACTGTTATTCTCTCCTTTGTATCAAGCACCACGTCTGAATAGTAGAAATACTATTTTCTGTAAAGGAGCTTTTATATTTAATTGGTGTTTGGGATTATTTTACTCATCGTAGCAAGAATTACTTCAGGTTTGACCTTCGGGTCTTGTGGTTCAGCACAGTGTAGTTCAACATCTGTGGGTGTTCTCTTCCTTGCTGGATGTTCGAGTTGTGCAGTCAGAATGTTTTCTGGAGCTCATTTGATAGGACAGGGTTTAAGTAATTCCATGAATACTCTTTTTATATTACTTCTTACTGGGAAGAGTAAAGCACTGTCCCAGAGTTTGATAGATGGAGCGCAATTAGTAATAATGTGGAGGTTGTCCTCTTGGTGCTATTATAGGCTGGCTTTATTTTATTACAGAGTAAAAGTATTCCAGTGGGGTGTGAACCTAGTTTAACTTTTGGTTTAGCTCCCTAATGCTAGTTTCCATATTTCAAATGTAGATTACTCCCTAAAAGAAGACATTAAAAATATCATGAAGTGACTCTGTTCTCATGGAAACTGCATTTAAAGTTATCTGCCTGGAAGTTATCCGTCCTAGTGGATATGCAGGTTAAGTGAGTCATTTGCAGTTGTTCTAAATAAGTCTCTTCATTCTTTTTCTTTCTTTTTCTTTTCAGGGTACTAATTATGATGATGGAAAAAATCCTTGAGTTTACAATGTCTTGTCTTAGCCTTGGAAGGAAGGCTTTTTCTTGTCTTTAACATTGAGGATGGCAGCTGCCTGGCCATGTAGTCGCTTTTCTGCTTGCAACCTGGCTAGGACAGGGCTGCGTTATGAGAACTTTACCATTTCCTAGGTGGTTACAGATATCAAGAATTATTGTCTGCTCTCTTTATTTTTTTTTTTTGCGATCTCCTTGTACGCATCCTCCATGCCCACAGAACATTGCTTCATTTTCTGGGGTTCTGTTTGTGTAAGAACATGTGTCTCCTGCCCCTTCCCGATGTCCATGTACTTGCTGTGTGCGCACACGCAGCTCCCTGGGATTTATTATGTCCTCAGTATATGAATAAAGATATTCATAAGAAAGAGGGCGTTTTTTTCAGTATTCTTGTTCTTTTTGTTCTAATGAAACGCCAAACATGATTCCCCCTGCCTGATGATGGAAAATAATTACTATACTAGCATTAAGCATGGTCTTGTTGTGCAGCACCTGACTGTAGAAAATTGAGATCATATCCTCCCTAAAGAACATTCTTAGCTTTTAATATTCTTTTCTCATTTTAGCTTTATTTTCCATCTTAACAGATATGTAAAAAAATAATATCTTTGCAAAGTTTGCGCAGCAGCTTCTTAGAGTTCTGTCAGACCAGCCTCACTTTTATTTTTAATTATTAATATTGTAATAGATATTTCTGGCAATCCAGTCATCTAAGGTTCCTTGCTTTGGAGATAATATTTTTAAAAATATAATTAAAATTAATGTTTTCTTGTCAAAACCTAGAATGTAAAGCGCGCTCCTTGGTAAGAAGTTTTCTATTAAATTCAGAATATAATTTAAAAAGTTTCAAATATATATTGGGAAAATTCTTGCACTTTCTGGAAAGGTTTCAAATAAAACGGATTGAATTATCAGTTTTTATCAATAAGCAGAAAATTTCCTTTTTAATATTTAAGTTTGAGTAGAACCTTATGGCAAGGTGCAGAGCGCATAGTAGGTTGGCCTCATCTGTGGCCTTTTTGGAGCATCTGGAATAAGTGAGGCCACGTTTTAAGCGATGGTCTGCGTGTTTCATTAGTCAAAAAAGACAAAGCTGTAAAGAGTGTTTATTATTGTGGTGTTGTTCTGTGGCAGGATGATGTGGCTGGCTGTGTGCGCGAGCCTAAGGTCTGGAGAAAATTGCTTTCCTGCAGAAGCATCGCCAAGGAGAACGTAGCCCTAGAAATGAGTGAGAAAGGAGAAGGGGAAGAATGGGTTGGCTTCCTCTAGCAGCAGTGCTTGCTTAGACTGTACATGAAATGATGACCTTCCTTTGGCTCTAATGTTTTAATTCTTTTTCTTTTTGTGGGTTGAACTACAACAGAACAGTGCAGAGGAGGGTTCTGGCCTCCTCTTCCAAGTGACAGGGCACAGGACAAGAGGAAGTGGCCTCAAGCTCCACCAGGAGAGGTTTAGGCTGAACATTAAGAAAACATTTTTCACAGAAAGGGTCATTGGGCACTGGCAGAGGCTGCCCAGGGAGGTGGTTGAGTCACCTTCCCTGGAGGTGTTTAAGGGACGGGTGGTCGAGGCACTGAGGGACACGGTTTAGTGATTAGTGGGAATGGTTGGACTCGATGATCCGGTGGGTCTCTTCCAACCTAGTGATTCTATGATCTTGGGGCAACACTAGATAATTCCGTTGGAATTTCTTCTTGAATCAGAAGAATGTTAGGAGGTTGAGGTTCACTGTAAGCGGGCGCAGTTCTGTTTTAAACCAGAAAAGTCTTTAAACTGATCGTAAGCAAGTTGAAGGTATTTTTGTAGAAGTTCTACGGGGTCTCAAGTGTCTGGTTGCTGGCTCCTGTTCCTCTCCCTAAACTGCGTGCAGAGTGGATGGGGGATGTTTAACAGACGTCCTCAAACGGGTATTTCATGATAGGTAAAAGATGACATGCCTGTGGAATCTCCAAAAAGAAGTTTCTGAGCATGTGTTGTAGATTGCCTCTAGAACACTCTCAAATGACCTTCAGGAATGCAGTAGTGTTGGGGTTTGTGTTTTTTTATTTAGTGCAACAATAGGATTTCTCCAATGTTTTAGATACTGCTTTTCTGATAGCTGGGAATTGAGCAGGGACACAGCTGACAGCACAGTGGATATCGATCCAACAACAGTGGATTTAAACCAAACAGAATCCTGTTGAAATATGTTTGGTATTTAGTTATTGGCCTTTAATAAGAAGAAATGTTCTATAAATAGAAGCTCTAGAAGTAAGAAGGGGCAGGGAAAGAGAAAAAATAACAAACTACAGCTGGTAAAGCTTTATCTTTATGTTCGTTTTAGCTGCCTTAACTCTAAGAACAAAAAGAAAGAATTCAACAATAGAAAACTGTATGTAGGAGATACGGGATTTCAGTGTGGAGACAGTGAAATTTCATAGAATTATAGAATAACCAGGTTGGAAGAGACCCACCGGACCATCGAGTCCAACCATTCCCATCAATCACTAAACCATGTCCCTTAGCACCTCGTCCACCTGTGCCTTAAACCCCTCCAGGGAAGGACTCAACCACCTCCCTGGGCAGCCTCTGCCAGTGCCCAGTGACCCTTTCTGTGAAGAATTTTTTCCTGATGTCCAGCCTAAACCTCCCCTGGTGGAGCTTGAGGCCATTCCCTCTTGACTATGAAAACAAAAGTGAAAGGGTAGAGGACCGTGTAAGCTTCACAGAAATCTGAGTGCAATTTGTCGGACAGCACAATTTGATGGGGTGTACAGTAGATAAGGAGTGGGCAGTGCTAAGTGATCGGAGATGATCAGCCAGACTAAATTAGGAGGCAGTGTCAAATACTGTGGGTGGGTAGAGGCTGTTTTCAGGATTCAAAAAAGCAAAGGAGTAGAGGAGGTGGTGTTTTAGGAGTCAATAGAGCTATTATTTTGTGATAAAATGGGAGTTTACGATGAGGGATAGTGTGAACGGATGAAGATGACTGAGTGAGAAGGATGACATTAGTAGTGTGGAAATAGTCAACTCGGCGTTTTTAGCCAAATAAAAATAGCTTTATGTAATTCATAGGAACTGTTTGTTACGTGAATCCAAGACAGTGTGATGTTGGCGAGTCCTAAACGGAACCAATTAAATCCGAATTGGAGTCTGTCTCAATGGAAGGGAACTAGAACTTTACAAACGCTAAATCCACGCGGTCCTTGGGCTGTGGCTGTCTTCGGGCGAGAACCCCATGCTGCGGTTCCAGCAGAGATGAGTTTTAAAATACAGACGCTTCTGAAAAGTGCAGATCTATAGCTTCCAAACGAAAAGGAAATATTCCTGATGAGCCTGGTGTCACTTTATGATCCGTGCTATCTAGTCTCTTGCATCGGATTATTTTTGTGCCTTGTAAGTTAACTTTTGATACTAAACCCGAGCTTAATTGACTTCTGCAGCTGCTATTGTGCTGCCAGAAAAAAGATGATCCCTTCCTTAATGTACAACCCCCCACCAGTGACTGCAGACGACTGGATTTTGGTGTTTTGCCCTGGATTCTGGCAGTTCATGTTGATATTTAACATATTTAAATGTTTTGCGTTTGAAGCACTTCTGGGGGTTACAGGAGGATTTAATGGAATCGCAGGGTTGTAAATGAAATGGGAAATTGGGGATTATTAAAGTTGTTTCTGTTCCATGTTTATAGGGACGTGGAAGCACAGGAAAGGTCACCTGGCTGTGGCTTGGGTTCTTTCCTGCCCTGTAACCCAGGTTACAATTGGAATTCGCTTATAAGGTCGGTTTGCAAGGTAGACCCTCAAGAAATGTGTGGCTTCCTTGGAGCGCTGGGAACATGGGGTAGGCAGGGATTTACTCCCTGATAAAATAAAATCCCTTGCTCACACTGACTTTGTCAAGTTCAAGGCAAAATATAATTCTGGCTTGCGGGAAATCTGTCAACAACTTTGGTTTGCTCTTGCAAAAGGATGGGAAAAATTACTTTCAAATTAAGGGAGTTTTCAGTTCCTTGGGTACACAGGTGAAATCTGTTTCTTTAATGTTGATCCCTTTTTTTTTTTTTTAATAGCTTACCTAAAATCACTTCTGTTTGTGGTATGAAATAGACATTTCATTTTCAGTAATAAGTGAGCATAATTTGGTGTTTGCATCTTCTCTGGAAGTAATTGCAGATGATTTTGAATGTTTTCAGTGCTTTATTTCAGTGGTACTTGTCTTTTCCTTGTCTGCTTATAAACAGTATAGTAGTTTAAAAGCGATTGGGAAAAGGGTTTGCAGTCCTGTTGGCTTGTTAGGAATTAGAGCTTCCTGTTGCTAGAGGATCTGCTTGGGTTTCGGCAGTGAGGACCGTGGTTTGGTGTGTGGCCTCAAGCTGCCACAGCTAGGCTTATATTTCACATTTCATATCACTACAAAAATTATTTATCCACCTTTACTTAAAGGTGATTAAAGACTTTTCTCAAGAATCAAATCCTGCTGAGTTTTAACTATAAATATTAACCTCAAAGTGAGATTCTTGTCCTTTTGGTTTTGGTAATTAGCGTTCTAGTGTATTGCCAAGTCTAAGTATTTTATAATTAAAGCGTCTTACGTGCTGCTTTGGCGCTTTAAATAAATGCCAGGCAATGGACCTTTTTTACATGTTTATAATGTTGATTTTCTTTTCTTTTTGTGTTGTATTATACCAGATATGGCAGCGTTTACCAGTCTACAGATTTGTAAATTACCAATACGAGTAAAGAATTGCATCGTCTTAAAATGATGACAGCATCTCAACCGTTATTATCTTGTGTATTCTGCAAGATGTCGGTTTTCAGACAGCTTGGTGCACATGGAAGGTGTTTATATTTACTAGAATACCTCCACTGTGCTGCATTCAGTTGGCTTTGTCATCTGTGTGGGAGCAGAACAACTGAACCGAAGTGATGAATTTTCTCCCTTCTTTTATTCAGCTTTAAGTGTTTGTACATCGCATTTGGATATGTCACGACAGCCCACTTGTACACTCACTACACGAGGGCAGCATCATCTCTCTGCACATGTTTCTCCGCTCGGATTTGGATATACAGTTAAGGTTTACTTTTGTGACTCTAATGATTTTTGTTTAAAATGACCATAATGTAGGGCCTGAGCACAAACTATGTGATGTTGAACTAATAGATCTCTAAATTCCAGCATTTTTGTTGTTTTAAAAAGAGAAAGTCAGCTTGGCTGACCATTTCTCCCAGCCAGTGGGATTGTTGGGCAGGAGAAGTGTGGGTCCTTGGAGAGATTCCGCGGAGGCTTCTTTATATGGTGAGAAAAGCATTGTCGTATGCAGCGAGTGAAAGACCTCATCGTCATCCCATGCCGTTCCACCCTCTTTCCCTGCTTACCAAATGTAGGGTTTCTGGGGTCCAGATTTTTGGATACGTAGAGAAGCACTTAAATGTACAGACTGTTTGCAGACTAGTACAAATTCTGAGATTTGTCAGCAACAGGTTTTCCTTGAATGTCTCTTAGTGAAAAGTGTGTATCTTGCTATTCATATAAAGGAATAAGAAGAAACCCACTAGTTTTTGCTGTTGCTGGTTAGCTTTTAGCAAAGAATTCAGGTATCTTTCTTTTTCGCTTGTTCCACTCTTTAGATGTACTTCAGTAGCTGCCAGATTAGTTTTTTTTCAGGCTAATTCTGCAACTTTGATATAAACAGAAGGCTCTTGTGAGCAGAATTCAATGCAAGTCATCATCATAAATCCATGTTTTTCTGCTCTTGATAACTGCTCTTCCCTCTAAATTAGAAAATACATTGAGCATGTGATTTTATAAATACATAATTTGCAAGTCGTTTGGAAATCTTTTTGTCTTAATCAGAACATTCCATAATACACTGAAAAGTTGGACCTTTCTGAAGGTCTGCCTTATTTCAAACTCAGATGAATTTCATGACTGAACCTTTGTTTCAGTCTTGCCTTTTCTGACACAACTATAGATCATGCTCTATAATTTCCTGTTACCTTATAAATGGGAACTTGCGTTTTTCATGGCTTCAGAATCCTCTTTCATCCGGTAGATATGGAATGACTCCATGTCAGTAACATCTATATCTTGTTGCCCTGATAATATGCTGCCAACTTCAGCTCCCCTTTCGTTTTTGTTCTTCTCCTACATAAAAATAAAACTTTTCATTTTTGCACTGTTCTGATTCTGTTCCCACCTATCTTGATGACCTAATTTCCTTCTCCTTCGGGCTGCTCCAACTCTATTATTTTTCAGTTCCACCTACTCTTTATTTCACTTGTAACAGCTTCTCAATTAAAACTCATTAAAACCCCTTTCTTCTTCAAATCACTACTCAGATCCTTCCTCTTCATTTTTATCTGCTGCAGTCACACACTGCTACTCAGGATGTTCTTCCCTTGTCTACTTTTGTGCTTGAACTCTCAGCCAACAATGTGCGTTTCTGCATTCTTTATTAACTGACAAATGAGCTGGACGTTTAAGGTATTGTCTGAATGCAGGTAATCATAGAATAACCAGGTTGGAAGAGACCCACCGGATCATCGAGTCCAACCATTCCTACCAAACACTAAACCATGTCCCTCAGCACCTCATCCACCCGTGCCTTAAACACCTCCAGGGAAGGTGACTCAACCACCTCCCTGGGCAGCCTGTTCCAATGCCCAGTGACCCTTTCTGTGAAGAATTTTTTCGTAATGTCCAGCCTAAACCTTCCCTGGCAGAGCTTGAGGCCATTCCCTCTTCTCCTGTCCCCTGTCACTTGGAAGAAGAGCCCAGCACGCTCCTCTCCACAGCCTCCTTTCAGGTAGTTGTAGAGAGCAATGAAGTCTCCCCTCAGCCTCCTCCAGGCTAAACACCCCCAGCTCTCTCAGCCGTTCCTCATAAGGCCTGTTCTCCAGCCCCTTCCCCAGCTTTGTTGCTCTTCTCTGGACTCGCTCCAGAGCCTCAGCATCCTTCTTGTGGTGAGGGGCCAGAACTGAACACAGGATTCGAGGAGCGGTCTCACCAGTGCCAAGTCCAGAGGGAGAAGAACCTCCCTGGACCTGCTGGTCACGCCGTGTCTGATCCAAGCCAAGATGACATTGGCCTTCTTGGCCACCTGGGCCACTGCTGGCTCATGTTCAGTCCCTGTCAACCAACACCCCCAGGTCCTTCTCCCCCGGGCAGCTTTCCAACCAGACTTCTCCTAGTCTGTAGCTGCTCAGGGTTGTTGTGCCCCAAGTGCAGGACCCGGCATTTGGCCTTGTTAAACCTCATGCTGCCGGACTCTGCCCAGCGGTCCAGCCTGTTCAGATCCCTTTGCAGAGCCTCCCTACCCTCCAGCAGATCAACACTTCCACCCAGCTTAGTGTCGTCCGCAAACTTGCTAAGGGTGCACTCGATGCCTTCATCCAGATCATTGATAAAGACACTGAACAGGGCTGGACCCAGCACTGAGCCCTGGGGAACCCCACTTGTCACTGGCCTCCAGCTGGATTTCACGCCATTTCCCACCACTCTCTGGGCCCTCCAGCCAACCGGTTTTCCACCCAGGAGAGTGTGCGCCTGTCCAGGCCAGAGGCTGACAGTTTCTCAAGCAGAATGCTGGGAGAAACTGTGTCAAAGTAGGTTAGAATCACAGAATAGTTTGGATTGGAAGGGACCTTAAAGCCCATCCAGTTCCAACCCCCTGCCATGGGCAGGGACACCTCCCACAGGATCAGGCTGCCCAAGCCCCATCCAGCCTGGCCTTGGACACCTCCAGGGATGGGGCAGCCACAGCTTCTCTGGGCAACCTGGGCCAGGGTCTCACCACTCTCATGGTGAAGAAATTCCTCCTTGTGTCTAGTCTAACTCTGCCCCTTTCCAGTTTATACCCATTGCCCCTCATCCTATCACTCCAAGCCTTTGTAAACTGTCCCTCCCCAGCTTTCTTGTTTCCCCTTCAGTTTTTGTTGACTGAGTATCAGTTCTTAACTGGCACAGATTTTTGCAAGTGAAAAGCGGAAAATACCAATAAATGGAGCTCATGACTTTTGTTTGAGAGAATTTGTGACGTTCCTGGTTGGAGAAAGGAACATCCATGCTCTCTGACTTTGTTCTGAGTTGGTTTCTCGCAGTTGTTTTTCCAGAATGAGTGGAATTCCAGAGAATGTGTCCTCTGAGGAAAGAAGCCGCGGTTTTTAGAGAAGGAAGAATGAAGACAAAGATAGTTTTGTAATTGAGTTGTGCTGAAATTGTTTTCCTTGTCAAGTCTGCTTAGGAGAAAAAAGTAATTGGCATAAACTGCAGGTAGAAGGAGCTAGGTTGGAAATGAGATGCAGCCCAAGAGCGATGAGGTCACTGGGACGGAGTGCTTCGAGAGGCAACTGGCGGTTCATAGGGTTGGTTAGCCAAGTATCTGCAGGGAAATATGTGATCAAGGCCTGTGTTCTCCTTACCCAAATTGAGAAAGTAAGAACGTGGATACCTAGCAGAGCTGTCTCACAAGGCTCCTGTTCGTCCCTCTGTTGCTATCTTGGGAGACAAAGCCTCCTGTGATTTTGGAGTGCTTCAGATGTGCACAGCCTCTTTACTGTGCAAAGAGGGTTCTTCTGTGGCACCTCCTTGTTCACAAAACCAACCAACCAAACCCTTCAAACACGTTCCTTCCCATCCCAAGATAAACTTATTGCTGTTTTATAACGAAGATAATTGTAGCCGTTCTGAAAGTCTTACTTGGTTTCCAGCAAAAACAACTTTTCGAGCTATTCTGGATCAGACTAAATCCAAAGCGGTGCCTTTGTTACGTGGGAGATCGGCCACTTTGGGAACAATTATATTCTGCAAGTTGGAGTCTGTTTCTTAAAGAAAGGGGAGAAAGTTATAATTGAGTCAGGTCAATAGAGTATTATTACGCAATAAGTGTTAGTGCTGGGCCACTGAAAATACAATTCTTCTGAGTAGTCTGCTCATATATTGAGGAATTTATGTAATGAGTGTTCCTAAATGGAGTAGGCACAAAATGAAGTGTATCCAATAGGCTACCAGTCTTCATTTAGATTCTTTTTCTTTTAGTTTATTCTTGAATGTCCTTACAAATTTTTGAGAGACCGGTTTTTACATGTTTATTTTTGTCAATAGGCCTACTAACAAAACAGACTGTGTGCAAAATCTGTCACCCAGAGTGACACCTGTACTTCTGTATTTAATGTCATGCAAATGGCAAATGTCATTGGGCCAGAAGGAAGTTCCAGGTCAGTCTAACCTCAGTCCACAGGGTTGATTATGGAGCAAATACTTCCAAAAGCAGCTTTGAAAGACGTGAGGGACCTACATTGGGAACGCTCCCTGTAGATTTATGAAGGAAAATAGTTGTGACCAAACACATCGCTTTCTGTGACAAGATGATCAGTTCTGTGGACGAGGCAGTGGATGCTGCATAATTTGATTTTAAGAGACTCCAGCACTGTTCCATAGTGTCCTTATCCTGAAATCAATGAAACAGGGACTGGATAAGTGAAAAATAATGTGGTTGGAAGGCTGTCTAGACTGCTGGGATGGAAGAATCAATGGTGCAAAGTCCAACTGGCAGTACATAGTAGAGTCTTTCAGGGCTCAGTATTGGGATCAGGGCTGTTAAATGCCCTTGTTCATTACCTGCATGATGGGACAGAGTGCACCCTCAGCAGGTTTGTGGACAACAGCAGGCTGGGGGGAGTAGCCGATAATCATAGACTCATAGAATCACCAGGTTGGACGAGACCCACCGGATCATCGAGTCCAACCATTCCTACCAAACACTAAACCATGTCCCTCAGCGCCTCGTCCACCCGTCCCTTAAACCCCTCCAGGGAAGGTGACTCAACCACCTCCCTGGGCAGCCTGTTCCAGTGCCCAATGACCCTTTCCGTGAAAAATTTTTTCTTAATGTCCAGCCTAAACCCCCCCGGCGGAGCTTGAGGCCATTCCCTCTCGTCCTGTCCCCTGTCCCTTGGGAGAAGAGGCCAGCTCCCTCCTCTCCACAACTTCCTTTCAGGTAGTTGGAGAGAGCAATGAGGTCTCCCCTCAGCCTCCTCTTCTCCAGGCTAAACAGCCCCAGCTCTCTCAGCCGTTCCTCATAAGCTGTTCTCCATCATAAGGTCTGTTCCCCAGGCCTGCTGGAGGCTTCTGCTCAGGGGGACCTGGACAAGCTGGAGAAATGCACTGGCAGGAACCTTGTGAAGTTTAGCAGAGGGCAGTGCTAAGCCCTGTATCCACGACAGAATAACCCTGGGTGACCGGATGGGCTGGGCACAAGCCAGATAAAAATCTTCTGCTGAAAGTACCTGGAGATGCCAGCAGGTAAAGAGCTGAAATCATGTCAGCAGTGCAGCCTGGCATCAAAGCACACCAAGCACAGCCTGGGTCTGGACAGCAGGGCCAGGAAAACGATCCGGCCCCTCTGTCCCAGCAGCTGTGGGACAGCACTGGGGTCTGTGTCCAGTCTGGGGAAGGCACTGGTAGTAGGGCAGGTCCAGCAGAGGCTGCCACGCTGCTCAGATGGCAGGAGCACATGGATGCAGGGGAAGGCTGGTGGAGCTGGATTTGGTTCAGACTGGAAAGGAAAAAGCTCAGGGGAGAATCTTATTGTTGTCTACACCTACAACATCAGAGAACTTGTAGAGGATGGAATCAGACCCTTCTCGGAGGTGTGTGGTAACAGGCATCAGGGATAAGCTGGAACTTAGGGAATTCTGGTTAGATGAAAGGACATTTTTGGTGAGTGGATTGGTTGGTTTTTAACCCATTAGCATGGTCCATTAGCATTAGTGGAAGAGGTTTTCCAGTCTGCTTTCTTGAAGGTGTTCAAGACTATCCTCTCCTTCAGGTCCCTGAGTGACCTGATCAAACCAGAGCTGCTTGGAATAGGAGGTTGGACCACATGATCTCGAGAGGTCTCTTCCAGCCCGAAGTGTTCTATGATTTGATGCTGATGCCATGCAGAGTGATGCTTGCTGTGGAAGTGTGATCCTTCGGGCTTGCTTTAAACATAGACTCTGAATTCAGGACATTGGTTTATGAGACGTCCACAAAGTGAGTTTTTTGTGAGTTTTGTGAGTCACATTGCGATTCAAAACAAACAAATAATAAACCTGAGAGGCTTACTGTTACCTGTAAGTATTCTGAAAGGCTGTTAGTGTGTACATCCATGTGGAACCCAGCCCCGTGGGTGTGCTCCCTCGAGGTGTCTCCCATTTCGATGAGGCACAGCGGTTATTGTCCAGTGGATGGGATGTGTGAGGTCAGAACAAATAAAGGAGAAAGGGAGGTGTGCACAGAACATTTAGAGGAAGGGGTCTGTGGCATTCCCTGAAGAACAAGGGCAGATAAAATCGTGCTCTGGCTAGTGCTGCTGGCTTATAGATGCTATGGAATTTGGAAAAAAATGTATAAAAGTACACCTCAGAAAAGAATAGATGTAGTTAAATATCCCTCCCACAGCCTCCTCCCCTTAATTTAAACCTAAGTGCTTAGACAGGCTAGAATGCGTAAATAGTCTTAGAGTGGAACCAGAGTTTCAAGCTGTTTATTCTGTCTCCTTTGCCCTGTTCTGTTTTGAAGGCTGACATTGGTGCTGTTTGAAAGGGAGCATATGGCATTGCTAATTAAGGCTTGTGATTTTCTGACATATAACTGAATAATACATTCCAAATACCAATTCTTCATCTTCCAGATGAAAGAAATATCAGGGCTGAAGCACTGTAGCTTTGTGATACATCTTGCTCGAATACGTATGCTATGTAACACTGATCCTCATAACAACTTAGAAGAGTTTTGCGTGGAATGCCAGCGTATTGAGATAAGAAGGAGCTTGGTTCTATTTTGTCTGATGTTTGTATTCCTCAGCAAGCTCAGGTTTGGATCAGGGAACAACTACTGGAATGGTTGGACTCGATGATCCCGTGGATCCTTTCCAACCTGGTGATTCTATGATTCTACTGTGCTTTTTTCCTGAAAGTGTTCCGCATGGTTTTGATTTTAAGCATTTTGGTCTGGTTGGGGATTTATTTTAGTCACCTTACTCAGATTTTTGTTTTAAGGCTGCAGATTTTTCCATCTGTGTTTTCACAGGCAGCTCTTGTAGAGATGCGCTGTAGATCTTCAGTCTCTCCGAAGTCATTCAGGTCTCCTTTTTGAGAATTTTGTGCAAAGCAGATTCTCTTGCTTTACCTTAAATATGTGAAACCTTTCTGAAATTGTGGTTTATGATAAATTTCTAGTGTGAGCCAAATTTCTAGAGGTTCCTAAAGTGTGCCAGTGTTTCTGAATGTACTCCATCCAGAGCAGGTTTCCTCACATTTGCTTTCCTTGTTTCCGCAGGAAGCAGAAGGGCTGTGTTTAGAATTAATCTCTGTGATCCGATTTGGCAAATCAGGAGAGGGGAGAAAAATTAAAAAATGTTATGCAGTTACTTTTTAAACTTTTCCTAGTTATTATCGGGTCTGGGTGGTAAATGAGGAAATTTGCCTTTACATTATTTTCAGTAATTTTAAAATGAAATTTCACATACATTTCTCCTGCTGGATCTTCATGGGTTCCTTCTGTTACTGGAAAAACTTTTATAGTGATATTGAATTGTAGTTAAAATGATAAATTTGGGGGTTTTAGATCATCGTATTTTCTCTCTCTAGGTCCTGTGAATCTATGCAAAAGATTGTGAAGGCTTAAAATGCAGTTTTCTGTTGATTTATGATAAGAGGATTTTTTTTTAAGTTCTGAGGGGAAGGAAGTATTTATATGCAGGTTGGTCTTGGGTTTTTGGGCACGTAGAGCTGTACAGGCAGGTTCCAAGCTAAAAGGTTTCACTAATCTGATGTTCAGTTTGAAATACAAAGGCATTTCTAATATGCTTTTCTCTTCTCTCAAGACAGCACTTTAGCTGTTAGTTCTGTTCAAATTGCGATATATACTGTCTTTGTCCTCCTGATTCATTGTCAAATTTGAGCACTGGTGATATTTTTACTAATGACTTGTAATTGGCAGTTGTGGAAATTATAAATTAGATATGTATAATTGAAGTGTGAATGTCAGGGATGAAAACTTATGAGGATAATTGTGCTTGTGTTGAAGAACTTCAGGTCCTCTACCTGAGCTGCTACCGTTGGCTACATGAAGCTGAGTGTGAAGCGTTTAAAGTATCTGAGGAATTAAAGCTATTAGATCAGCAACTAGATGTCACTGAGCTGTGTTGAAAAGAGTATCTAAGGGATTTTGGGAGCAGCTCTAGGTTTAGTCCTCTTTTTTGTTTTATTTTTGCTCCCTGAGACAGCTCAGCTCGTGGGAAAGAGCCTCCTCAGAAGACCCTCTAACATCTGAGCCGTCTGTAGGTTCCGAGCCCCCGAGGATAACAGGGCTGTTGCAGTGTCCCTTTTTAGGTTGTGTTTTCATCGCAAAGGTGCTGGAGCGCTGCCAGCGTTAGGTGGTGTTGAAATTGTACTCGTGGTTCATTTTTAGCAGGAAGAGATCCAAATAACTGCCCAGCCACATCCACATGAGGAGCTGCCGCAGGCGTGAGACTGTTCTGCTTCTGCTGCAGACCCGCAGGGTGTTTGGAAATGGGGCAGTCGCTTGGGCTGGGTGGTTCTTGGGGCACGTTGTCCCAGGCTCACATTATGCCTTTTAGTTCTGTGTATTAGTCATACAATGACACACATCATTCCCTGGGTGCTTGATTCTTAGTGCTTAAGAGTTCCTTTTCCATTCGAAGCATTCCCCTCTGTTCTATGCAATATGACCTTTAATGTCGCAGTGTCACTTTTGCTGCTGTTCCTTGAGCTTGTTGCGGTTTTGTGGCTGTGAGCAGGCTTCCTGAGGTCACTGAGAACAGAGCAGAGGAGTGAAGTGGCATTCTCTACCATGCTTTAAAAGAGAATTCCTTTATGTGAGGTCTGGAGCAGATGTGACTTTTAGCTATTACTGCATTGTGAAATGTCGTTAACTGGATATCTTAGCTGACAGCCTTGAAACCTTTCCCACAGAACGCTTTTCTAGATCCCAGCCCTTTTTCCTCTGACTGTGCTGTGAGCTACTCTTTGTTCTTTTATACTTTATGGTGACTTTATTAATACGCTTGCTTTGTCAAGTCCACTGAACATTCTTTATAGTTCCACTAATATTTTCTATGTCTTTTTGTGGATTTAAAGCTGATACGTGAGAAGAATTTGTGTAAGACCCATACGTATGCATCTTCAATGTTTGTTCTCTTTGGTAAATCTGTGTATGCTTTTGTTTTCTTGTTTTGTCTTTTTATTTTTTTGTAGAGAGTGACAATGAGCTCTCCAGTGGCACTGGTGATGTGTCAAAGGATTGTTCCGAGAAGATTTTGTGTTCCTGGGGAGAATTACTGGGCAAATGGTAATGCTTCATTTCTTATATTTAGATTTTAAATGCTGACCTTTTCTGTGTTTTATGAGAGCACGTGCTCTTGAGCAAGGGGATTTCAATTGTTCGGCTTACACAGTTTAAAAACTAAAATGCAAACCGAGTGTGTTTTTTAAACCCGGTTGAAAAGGGGCTGGTAAATCCTCTTATTTTAACTTGCAGTTATTTGACAAGTCTCTCCCACGGTGTCTGCAAACGTCTTGTTTCGTTGGGTGTTAGGGGATCTATCTGCGTGCGCTCACTGCAGGTGCTGAGTCTCCACATGCAGAACTGTCTGATGGCCTCTGTTCCTTGGGCCCGGGCGTGCTGTGAGAGTGAGGTGAAGGGTATTTGGAAGCCCAGAGTACGTTCTCAACAGTGTTATTTCTGAGGTTTAATTAAATGTTTCAGTAGTAGCAAATGCTTTGCCAAGAGAGGAGAAAGTCTGTGCGTTTGCTGCCTCTGAGAGACTGATGCTATTAGCACATGCCAGAACCACTGACTTGGTTTTGCCTTTGTAAGTTGTCGCTCCTGTTGCCTGAGACAAAACGAATCGAGGGGCCCTTGATTTGGAACTGGCAGAGTTTCCTTTTCCCAACACCAAAAGGAGAACTGAAGAACACTTCAAGGATTTATTCAGCCAGTTCCCACCTTGAACTGGCTGCTTTGTAGGTTTGGAGAGACCCAGGCTCTTGCTGCTGGCCTCTTTAATGGAGATCTCATGCAAATATGACCTGGATAAGACATCACTAGATTTTACTGGCCTTAACAGAACCCTTCTGGCCTTGTCACCCAAGTTTCTGGCCTTAATCAAAGAGGTTTTTTTGGGAAGCACAGGTGTTTGATGGAATGGTTGCACAAATACTCTGCCTATGGGCTCCCTAAATGATTAAGGAAATACTGAGCGGTGTGGGAGCCAGTTGATCCCTACAGGCAAGTGTGTGTTCCTCATCTGAACCGTTTATTCTAAAGGGCATCCCACAAAAGAGGGTATAAATTGTTTGTGCTTTTATGTCTGGCACCCCAAGGCCATCCTGAGTCCTTAAAAGAACTGTCCCACAGGTTTGTTTGAATCTCTGTTGAGTTTGTGTTGGAAGATGCAACTTTTTAATGCATTCATTTGTTTTTAAAGTAATCTGTCAGTTGATTCTTTTAGATTTACGTTTTACCCTTGACAAGTATCCAGTCTCTGTGGATGAGCCCACTGAATGAACTGCCCACAGCTCATTCTCTCAAGCTTCACGTATCCAGCTATTTCTTAAGTTACTGAGTGCACTGTTCAGTGGTACAAAACATTTAAGGCTTTTGGAATAAGCTATTTGAAGTCCTAACATAGGCTATACGGTTAACTCAGAGAATCGTTTAGTAGTTGAAACACCTTATTTAAAATGAGTTAGAAATAGGATGAGATCTCAACCAGCTTGAGGATTAGCAGTAGTGAACGTTTTCTTGAGGACTGTCTCAAGCAATACTTGAATTTTTGAGTAGTGTTATGTTACAGTTTAAGAACAAAACTTGGAAAGAGTAACAGAATAAAAACGTTAACAGTCTGAAAACTAAAAATAGGTTGAAATAAAATCTTCTAGTGTGTTGAAAGCCACAGCATGTGCGAGTAGAATATCTGTGCACTTGTAAATAAATAAAAATGAACACTTCCACTTGGAGAACTGGTGCGATGATTTATCTCAGATGAAAAATTTCTTGCACTTTAATTTCATTAAAGTGTCACCGTAACCTAATGAACTGACTTAGCTGAAGCGTTGCTCCAAGAGGCTCCTTCAAACATACAAACAGGAATAAGGTACTTTATTAAAAAGATGAAATAAATAGCTGGAAAGTAATGGAATATCTTTTCATTTATTGTACTGTTTACTACATCCTCAGCCTTATGGTTGTTCTTGCATGCCGAGCTGGTTTAACTGAGTACTTAGCTATGTCCTATGTGGTTTACCATGTAGTAGCGATGGTCAATAGCAGTCTTGGATTAGAAATAGTTGTCAAGTCAGAGCACTGCAGTTCTGCATTCTTGCTCTTTGATATCTTCAAATTATGTCCTTGAGTTTTGCACAGGAGAATTACAGCACTTCGTAACGAATGAAAGATGTCAGCATCCATGAATGACCTATTTTTTTAAGACTGGGATGAGACAAGCTTTAATTTTATGCTTGTTTCTGTTAGTGTCTGGCCAAGCAGGTGTCACAAAGTGTCCAAGAATGAGAGGTGCCTGGGCCTCTACACGAAGGAGGCAGTAATGTAGATTTGTTCATTACTGTTAATAATGAGCAAGCTGTTTGTCGAACAGACATTCCGAAAGTGAGACACCATCTATCAAATTTATGGGGTTACGCTGTACTGCATGGATTAATGGTGCTGAAGTATTGCCTCCCCAACAGAAGTAACTAAAGATACAACACATCCAGTGGAATCTCATGTACTGGAGCAGACTTCACTCTGTTACACATGCTTAGTTTTAAGGATGGTGTTACTGCAGGGAATGTGCATCCCTGTTAATTGTTGCCGTAAACAATTTGTGTTGTTTTCTTGGTGGCACTGTTATGTTTCTGTGGGGATGCACCTTTTATTTTTCCTGCTGTCTTAGTCCTCAGAGGAGGTGGTTTCTGTTTCACGGGTAATACATAAGACCAAATCCATGTAGTCGCCAAACTGATGTGGTTGGAAGTTGTGCTACTAATGCTTCATTTTCACACAACCTGAGCTTTAAGTTTCTGGTGTATTTTTTAATTTAGAATCATAGAACGAATCATAGAATCACCAAATGTTTTGAGTTGGAAGGGACTTTAAAATCATCTCATTCCAACCCCCCTGCCATTTAGTCCTGAATGTACACTCCATAAATCTGTAACCCCTTAGTGTCTTGCCCTTTTAATATTGCTGTGGATACTGTTTTTCTTTGTAGCTTCTTCCCATCACAAGACCATTGATCTAATGTGACTTGCTGCAAAATGTGCTGAAAAAGGGAAAAGGAACTGGTTGGGCTTTTAATATGCCTAACAATGATCAAGTTTGAAATTAATTTTGTTGCACTGCATGCTTAAAATTTAAAATAATTATTTTGCTTAAAAGAATACCGGCATTATGTAATCACAGTCTCTTTTTAATTCTCAAGTCACTCAGAAAAATTAGGATATCATCCTCTGAGTACAGAAAAAAACCTTTATTTAGAGCACCTGTTAAATGTAAACAGTAGCAGTAAATTGGGACTCTTAGAACTGGCTTGTATTTGTTTTCCAAAATGTATTTCTCTGTACACCTTAGGTTATTTTTGATTTCCTTGCCTTAACCTAGAGCCAAACGTATGTGTTGAACAAATATTTAAATGCACAGATGGTATAGTTTTCTCTTTCAATCAAAATTGTTTTTCATTAGCCAGTTCAGTTCGATTTCTGCACTTGTTTTTTGTTCTCATTTTCCTTCACTCCTCCAAACCTAGAGAATTTGGATCACGCTACATTTTGTCCCTGGTTCTTAGTGGAAGCCTCACAGAACCTCGCTGTCCGTCTGACAGACGGCAGTTAGCGTGATCAGGGGAAGGGCAGCTTCTGTTGCTGACGTGAGGTCTAACAAGGCCAAATGCCGGGTCCTGCATTGGGGCACAACAACCCTGTGCAGTGCTACAGACCAGGGGAAGTCTGGCTGGAAAGCTGCCTGGAGGAGAGGGACCTGGGGGTGTTGGTTGACAGGGACTGAACATGAGCCAGCAGTGGCCCAGATGGCCAAGAAGGCCAATGGCATCTTGGCTTGGATCAGAAACGGCGTGGCCAGCAGGTCCAGGGAGGTTCTTCTCCCTCTGGACTCGGCCCTGGTGAGACCACTCCTCGAATCCTGTGTTCAGCTCTGGCCCCTCACCACAAGAAGGATGTTGAGGCTCTGGAGCGAGTCCAGAGAAGAGCAACGAAGCTGGTGAGGGGGCTGGAGAACAGGCCTGATGAGGAGCGGCTGAGAGAGCTGGGGGTGTTTAGCCTGGAGAAGAGGAGGCTGAGGGGAGACCTCATTGCTCTCTCCAACTACCTGAAAGGAGGTTGTGGAGAGGAGGGAGCTGGCCTCTTCTCCCAAGTGACGGGGGACAGGACGAGAGGGAATGGCCTCAAGCTCCGCCAGGGGAGCTTTAGGCTGGACATTAGGAAAAAATTCTTCACAGAAAGGGTCATTGGGCACTGGCAGAGGCTGCCCAGGGAGGTGGTTGAGTCCCCTTCCCTGGAGGTGTTTAAGGCACGGGTGGACGAGGTGCTGAGGGACATGGTTTAGTGTTTGATAGGAATGGTTGGACTCAATGATCCTGTGGGTCTCTTCCAACCTGGTGATTCTGTGAGTCTATGACTCTATGACTTTCCAGAGCAACGCTAGAAGGTTGAAAAACTTTGTAGATTTTTAGTGCTCGTTTCTGCTTTCGTAGTTGTGGTGTAACTGGCAAACAATTGTTTGTTCCCCAGGCACAATAATCTCATTGTGAGACCGAATGGATTATCCACCCTGGTGAAATGCGGTGTTCCAGAGGCGCTGAGGGCAGAGGTTTGGCAGCTGCTGGCAGGATGCCACGACAACCAGGAGATGCTGGATAGGTACAGAGTTCTCATCACAAAGGTAAGGGACTTTTCTTTCCTTCTTTCTTTCTTTTTTTGGGTTAAATTGAGTTCTACCATGCAGCAGGATTTTTTTAGTAGCAAAATAACGAAAGACTGAAGCAGTTTGACTTGTTCTGAGCATCTGAAATTGTGCTTAGGTGACTTTGCCTCCTGCCTACGGGTACCTGCTGAACGGCATTAGCAACAGAAAATGCTGACCGGTACCTGTAGTAAATGACATTTAGCTTTCTGTTCACTTGCTGGGATGATAATAAGCACATCAGCTTGTTGTTCAGGCACTTGAGAGTTGTTTTTATAAACTCAAATTCATCGCTTTGGTTTTTCATCAGCTTGTTCTCTTTATGCCTTAATTTTCTGGTTTCTAGTTAAAAAACCCCAAAAAACACAAGCAAAACCTAGTCAAATTCTAAAAAGCTGAGTGTCCCTTGTTTTGTTGTTATTTTAAAAAAGAAGGTTAAGAACATTTTTACTGAGGAGGAAACCCATCTCCTTGCTGTATGGACAATTTGGGAGGAGAATCCTGTTGGGCAACTCTTCTCATTCTGCATCCGAGTGCCGTCAGTGCAGTCGGTAAACACGACAAGAAGCTGTCTGCACAGAAGTTCCAGACTGCTGGTGGCTGTGAGTGAAAGGTTGAAAAACGTGGCTTTGGAGTAGCAAAACCTCTGTGCGGCATTGGGAGGTGACCTCACCAGTCAGGGTCCTGAAATTCTTGCCGCTGCAGAGTGGTTATTGGTGCTCTGGGGAAAAAGAGAAGTCTCGGCAGTGGCTGTGAGGGTAGAAATGGCTGAAGATAATTTCATGTTGCTCATACTAGGTGTTGGATGTGTTACCTAGGGAGTGAATCATCTATCCATACAAATTTTCTGGAGTGGACATTGTTAGTAAAAGTTTCCCTGCGTAATGCTGACATATCTTTTTGATGCTCGCTGTCTTAACTTGACCAACCTGCTGTTCTTGTACAGTTTAAAAGTGTTCCTGGAGTGAGATCTGTCCTCGTGGCTTCTTTTTCCTTTACCAGTAAAGAAGGATGTTTTGATAGTGTAAGTTTTTCTTTTTGACGTTGTAGCTGGGTTATATTTTCCTTAGAAACCATTCACAGGACATCTGTCAGCTGTATGTTGCATCAAAACCACCTCCGTTATTTTGCTGTTGCTCTCCAAAAGCGGGGAAGATGTTTGTTTCACAGCGGAGGAGGGAGTGGAAAACTTCTAAAATGCAAGGCTTATCTCGAAGTGAGGGCCTTGTGCCTTGAAAATATCTTGTTAGGCTTGGCCTTTTCATGGTAGAAATATTCCAGTGACGTGTATTTTAGGAGAGGATGTCACATACGGTATTTAATATGAAACGTTGCACTGGTGTCGGTTAGAAAATTAAATCCCATTCTGAACTGAAGGTTTTATGCAGACTTGGGTTTTTTTTTCCTGAAGTAACTCACTTTTATTCTGAAATCACAAAATCTTTTTTGTAGTCTGGCTGTAACCGCTAGCGGTCGCAGCGTGTGGTGTATGTTGGATGAGAGGATACTTGGCAAGAAATGAGCAGGAGAGATTGTGCTAAACAAAATCTAAAGTCCATTTTTAGGAGGGGTTAACGTTGAGTGCCCCACAAAAAGAGCTAGAGGTTTTTTTTAGTGAACTATTTTCTCATATTTATATCTGTGAAGAGAACTTTCATTTTGGTGCGTTGGTAACATGAATCAAGCTATTTTAGAGAACGGGGGGAGAGTGAGTGGCATGTATGTATTGTTCTCTGAATCCTCCTGAAAGGTTTATTGTGGTGTTACCTTAGGTGTGTCAATAATAATCTGCGTGTTAAACTTCAGAGTTATTTGAGTGTTACTGGTTGTTCACTTGCTTCTCCAGTGTGAAAAAGCACAACTTATTTCTTTTCTCTGTGTCGTTTGTATACAACCATGCCAACATGTGCTGCATTTTTCCTGTAATTATTTATTCCTCCCATCAAATCCCTAGCTTTCACAGAATCATAGAATGGTTTGGGTTGCAAGGGACCTTAAAGATCATCTAGTTCCGAGCCCCCTGCCATGGGTGAGGACACCTCCCACTACATCATCGTGATTGCTTCAGATTACGCGTGCGTTTACACAGATCTGTTGTCCCCTTGTATTTTGGTCATTCTGCTTGCCATTTCTCTCTTGTTTAGGCTCCCTTCTGGAAGCTGGATGTTTTTGTTGTGTCCTCACCCCTTTAGTAGCCTGTTCTGTAAGGGTGTGCATGCCAGAGCCTATTCCTGTAAGTGGTTAGAGTTGGCAGAGCTCTGTGCTTGCCATCTTGAGAATAAGATGTGCGGAGACACGAGCAGTCGGAGGAGGTTGCAACACCCACAGACATGACCTGCTGCTTGCTTACCTCCTCATACAGCTCCCTGGTTCCCCTCAACCATTCACAACTACTACATCTTAATTAATTAAGGGTAATAAATATAGTGTGAGCCGGTACTTCCCAGCACAGTAAGGTGTGCCAGCCAGTTTCGGTGAATGAGGCTTACCTTAAAAGCATCTTTGACATCTTTGATGTTTTGTATCATGTGAGATTTAAAAGATTTTTTTTTTTCTAAAGAAGTTTGCGGAGGCCTGACTTGAGAAACAAATCCTGAACGTTGTCATTTTAATATCATAGACCCAAAAGTGAACCCAATAGTTGAGATTGTTAGCGTTAAATGTAAGATCTCTAATTTATGACTACATAAAGAGGAGGGAGGAATATGTTAAAAACTGGAGTTTTAAAACTACAACGGTGCTGGTTACCTCCTGGTGAAACTGTGAAGAGGAGGATTGTATTGTTGGCAGTCGTGTTCCTTGTAATGATCTGAACGGTACCACTCTTAACATTCAAATTTACTTTAGAGACCGGGATACAGACCCGTCTTGCTCTGTGCCAGCTGCATGCGGTTTGTGCAGCAGGAGTTTGTTATTCGCCTCCCTGAACAGTCCTGCCCTGCATGTGACACACATCTATGTGTATCTCTGTTTCTGTTCCCACATCAGAGCATCACACGCCGATGCATTTCCCATCTCTAGCTGAGTCTGGAGTTCAGTGAGGGAAGGGAAAGAGTAATACCTCTGCTTTCACCAGTCCTTTCTCACTGCCAAACACTATCTTGCTTTATCTTCTGCTGAGTTCCAGCTTGGTGATTACCATGAGCCTCTCGGAGATTTTGACTGTAGCACAATAGTAGGTCTTGCATACGATTTGAGAGTGTAGGAGTTGCGATTTGGCAGCTTCTTCGTTTCTGACATATATGTAAATCTGTACTATGTGACAATCAAGCTCTGCCTTAGTCACCTTTCTGGCTTGTATGCCACGGGCTTCTGACCCTGCTGCACTGGCACTGGAGACAAAGGGAAAAATAGAAGGTACACCAGCAGAGATAAATGTGTATTTTATTTATATATTTATAAATATGATTTAGGGAAAACACAAACACAAGTCAGAGTGAGAAAAATCTGCTTGCGAGCTGATAATGGAGGGGTAATACTGGTGCTTGTATAGAGAGCTTCTGTAAAAGCATGTCAGATCCTTTTGTTAAAAGCAGATAAAGGGAAAAACCATGAATAAGCTCCATTGCTGCAGAAGACAGAGCATGTTGTGTTTTGGGCTGGATGAAACCTCATCAATTTAGAGCTCATGTATGTCGTTGTGTTTGGACTGGGATTGTTATGTCTGATTCCTACAAGACAAATCCTTTCATTATAGAGCAAAAAGAAACAAACACACATTAGGGTTTCAGATGGCTGGAGACACCTCGAGTTATAAGGTTTTGGAATTCTTTAATGGCTGCGTTTCATTATTGTGAGCACTTTCTGAAAGCAGAAACGTTCATAGCTGGTGGAGCAATGAGAGCCTGCACACGGGTGTCTTTAGCATCTCTTCTCCCAAAGGTGTAATAGCTCTGTGGTCCACAATCAGAGTTAGGATAGCTAAAAATAGCAAATATCATTGCTGAAGTTTCATCATCTGCTTAAGTACAGTCCTTCCATGTACTGAGTTAACTTGAATGGTCATAGAATGGTTTGGGCTGGAAGGGACCTTAAAGATCACCTAATTCCACCCTCCCTGCCATGGGCAGGGACCCCTCCCACTGGCTCAGGCTGCCCAAGGCCCATCCAGCCTGGCCTTGAACACCTCCAGGGATGGGGCAGCCACAGCTTCCCTGGGCAACTGGGGTCAGAGACTCCCCACCCTCATTGTGAAGAATTTCCTCCTGGTGTCTTGAATAGTCCCTCTTCCTTAGTGCATCCATCTGCAAATGGATCTCAAAGGACTGAAGTAAAGATCAACTTTCACGTAAACCTAACGTTAGAAAAAATATTTACTTTTTGCACTTAGAAATTACCAAAAACTGTTCAAATGAGAAAAAAATATTAGTTTCTTTGCTTTCATACTTTATATTTGAATGGTTGGACTTGATGATCTGGTGGGTCTCTTCCAACCTGGTTATTCTATGATTCTATGATTTACTTGGCCTTTTTCATTTCTATTGCCAATTGGCTCACATAGCAAGTGGAAGGTGGAGGGGGTTACAGGTGGGCCACCGTGCCTGTGCAAATAAGATTCAATGCAGTTGCCTTTGAAACTAGTGCCTTGATAGCACGTTTGTGTCTTTGGGGTTGGGTTGGTTTTTGTTCATTTGCGTGAAGCAGTTGGGTTGGACCAGTTGAGCTGTAGATTGGGAGAATTCTGTAGATTGCTTATATAGGAAGGCTGGTCTAGTTTGAGTAGAAAATTAATCAAGCTTGTTATTTGCAGCGAGACCAAAGGATATCAAGTTAGCACTACGAGGAGGAATATTTTTTGTCCTAATGGCTTCATGCAGGGTTCCACTGCTCAGTGTTCTGAGACTAATTAATCAGTAAGGGTGTCTAATTAAAAAGATGACTGTTCACCAGCTGCCACAGCAGGTTGGTTAATGAACTGAAACATTACAGTATTTTTGTAGCAAATATTTGCATTTGGAAGGCTGCATCTGTTTGTCCGAAGTGAAAATAGAGGAGTTTATGCTTCTGTGCAGCGTGGAATAACTTGTGTATTCTCTGCCCGGTACAGCGGGAATGATCCGTTCACCAGTGTCAGCGCTCTGATCACAACCAACGTGAGTTTGGGGGTTTGCTTCTTGCCAGCGATGGTTCAAAAATGCTGCTCCTTGATGGAGCAAACAGCCTGCAGAAAATGGTGAAGGTCCCCCTTTTGTGAGAAAGCCTCCTGGAATCCTCGCAGGTGGTTCCTTGCCCAGGTGGTGATGACAAAGATCGGAAACACAGCGTGCCCTCTTCTTGCACCCAACAAGCTTCCAGCAGTAAAAGTTAGAGTTTTGGAAATTCCGATCTGTTGCATTCTTGTTCTTGTAGTTTTTTAATTTGTGTTTTTATTTGTTTTCCCTACTAATTAGGAGTGGTCACCTTTAACTGGTAGAGAGGTTAGAGGTCAAGAATGGCAGAGCTGCATGCTTATTCTTTGTAAAAGGTCTGATTATATAAGGATCAATTATCATTAATAAAAATTGTGATTTTTTTTTTTCCAGTTGACTAAAAAGAGAGAACACCAATACCTGTTTTGTTGCTTTTTGAATGAGATGCCTTGATATCAAGCAAAGCAGTTCTAGAGGAACAGATAGCTTCCAGGTGTTTAGCAACCTTCCCATTTACGTTTCTTTTTCAATTCTGTACTTACGGGCAGTTCCTTAAGTTTTACTTCGCTTCACCTCTTTTGGAAGGGTAAGGAGGGGATGACTGTTACTTAACTATTCTTTTAAACTGAGGGAATTCACTTAATGGCCAATAAATTCTTCCTTTTTTTTTTTTTAATCACGTAATGTGCTCCACAGAGAAATATCATGTCGTGTGCTGGTCGGATCGATCAGGTGCTTCACGTATTGGTGTAAGTTGAATTGTTAGTGCTGGCAGTCAGTGTCTTCCACTTGTTTGAATTATTTTAGTGGTGCTGTGTGCTGTGGAATAATGAAGTGCATATGAACTGAAAAGAACTTATTAGCAACTAGTGAGAAAATATTGCTTCTGAGAAGCAGATGTATAATTCCTTAAATAGCTTCATTTAAATTCAGGCTTCATATAAAAGGTTTAGTTTATTATGAATGTACCGGGGTATCTGGTTTCATAGTAAATGTTAATATTACTGTTACAAACTCAGGAATGAAATGTCCCTAAGGTGAATTTAATTTGCCAAGTTTTTATTCATTTAGAGCTCATCTGAAGAAAATCTTTCAATTTTGTGTGCACAAAAGGGAAAATCTTGTGTTCACTCTTCATTTTCAAAGAAATTCAATTTAATGACAGCTCTTTTCAAGAAGAGAAATGAGTAGCATCTACTAGTAATTTTTACTTTTATGTCATTTTAACTTCTCTGTCTGATATTTGAGGGGGAAAATAATGCCAATCATTTTTTTTAAGAGCCTGCATAAAATAAAAAACTCTGCCATGTTTAAGATTGGGCTGGGCAGGTGCTGGGCTGTCTTTTTTAAGGTTGCCTCTGCCGAGCAAGGTGGGATCAGATGATCTTTGAGGTCCCTTCCAACCCTATATTCCATGATTCTATGATTAAAGATATTTCCTGCACCTTCTTTTCCCTACAAACCCACTGGTGATAGCACTGAAATGATTCTTGCAATACAATTCCTGTCTCTCAGATTCCAGAATGAGCTGCCGGCTCTGAAAGCCACGTGTATCGACAGGTTTGTTTTGCAGAACAGAACGTGAGCGAGATTTGCGTTTGCCCTCTTGGAGACCGCGCTCTGCTTTGTCTGTGGGATTTCATAATCTGTTATCAGCAAAACCGGGGCCGCGCAGTTGCCCGTTGTTTCAGACCAAAAGGTAGAACGTTTGGGTAATATCAGTATTATGGCCTGAATAGATTTAAATGATGGATACTGGAAGAGTAGATCCTACAACCGATAGTCTCATCGACTGTGGATATGCATATGTGGATGCAGATAAAGTGTTTCATGAGGTAGGAGCAGAGCTGGCTCAGAGTCTCGCTCTTTCTTTACAGTAGAGCACGTGGTAATAGCTGGCAGTTCTGGTAAATGCTTGGCACCTCAGGGCTCATTTTGAAAATAAACAATATTCCTTCGTAGATAAAACATCAGTGGGTATCCTAGTTTAATTTGAATATTGGTTTGTTAATGGAGGTTCAGTTTCGTGCAGCAGGGATGATGCTGATGCTGAAAGAGCAGCCGTCGTAAGGAGATGGTTTAGACAATGGTAGAGTAGAGCTGCACCATCTCTGCAGTGTGCGTTGGATTTGTGATGCGTATTAATTCCGTGTGCGCGCATCTCTTGCAGTGTGGGGCACTGCTTAGGTGAAGCAAATTATTGTGTATGTGCACCACTGCAGAGAGCTGCAGTTCCCGGGAGCATGCTTATTTTTCTCTAATTTAACCAATCAGCCTTCTCTTGGTATTAGGCTTTCATCTAAAATTGACTGCTTCCTACCCATCCCCTGCTCCCAAACGAAGGTTGCATAACTGGCATTCAGGAGGCTGCGTTACTCAAGGGCTGGAGCTGCTGAAAAATCATAGGGTCATAGAATCACCAGGTTGGAAGAGACCCACCGGATCATCGAGTCCAACCATTCCTATCAAACACTAAACCATGTCCCTTAGCACCTCATCCACCCGTGCCTTAAACCCCTCCAGGGAAGGTGACTCAACCCCCTCCCTGGGCAGCCTCTGCCAGTGCCCAATGACCCTTTCCGTGAAAAGTTTTTTCCTAATGACCAGCCTGAACCTCCCCTGGCGGAGCTTGAGGCCATTCCCTCTCGTCCTGTCCCCTGTCCCTTGGGAGAAGAGCCCAGCTCCCTCCTCTCCACAACCTCCTTCCAGGTAGTTGGAGAGAGCAATGAGGTCTCCCCTCAGCCTCCTCTTCTCCAGGCCAAACACCCCCAGCTCTCTCAGCCGTTCCTCATAAGGCCTGTTCTCCAGCCCCCTTCCCCAGCTTTGTTGCTCTTCTCTGGACTCGCTCCAGAGCCTCAACATCCTTCTTGTGGTGAGGGGCCCAGAAATGAAGGTGAGGGAAGAGGCAGACCCTCGGGGTTGGTATGTGGCCGCAACAGAGTGGTTCCTGAGAGGGATTAGGGGATAGCAGCCATATCCCACTCACAGTCTGGGAACCGGAAGGCTGCACTGAATATCAGAAGAATTGGATTTGAAATGTCTTCTTTGTAAGGCAGTCGTTGCAGAGGGAAATAATAGGTCATGTTGATCTCCAAAAGCATCTCGGGCTTTGGAGTAAGGTGGCCATTCCCGCGTCACTGGAGCTGGACGGCCGTGCTGGCAGGTGCAAGGGTTTGCATATGCCACTGTCAAAAAATGACTGTGTCTTGAAAATCTAAATTGCTAGCTGTAATTTGTATTTGGAAATTCAAGCCGAAAGCAACTTTGTTGTAGATGCTGCTGTTTCAAACCATCGCGAGCTGCTTTCGTCAAGGCCTAATCCGGCGCGCTGTACTGCTCACCCAGCAAAAGGTGCCCAAGTCCATCTTTAAAACAGGCAGAATTTCCCGTGGCTCCTTTATGAAAGGTAATGTTGCAAAACATCTTAAATACTTTTATTTAAGAGAGCAAACCACCTCTTCCTGACTTGCTGGTTTCAGCGTGTTAGTGGTTGATGCTGTAAGAATTCAACTTCTCAACAGAAACCTCAGCTTAGAGAGGAACATGAGGAATCAAAGGATCCGATGTATGCTTCAGCTCTTTTTATGTCTCCAAAGAATCGCAGTTGGTGTTTGAAGGTGCTTAAAATGCCTTGTTAACAACAGTACTGGTGGTCCGCGTTTCATTAAAGCCTGGTTCACCGTAGCAGCGCACAGCCAGCAGCGGGGCATTCACAGTAATTGAAATGGCACAAAAAGCAGGAAGGTTTGAGCTGCATGTGTAGAAATCCTGGAACTGAATACAGGAGTGAATTCTGATGCCTTTTGCTACCTGAGTTTACGTGAGACTTCTTTATGGTAAATCCCTCATGACAATATTATTGCTCTGTTATTCAGGATGTTCTTCCAAGGGGCTGAGCTAGGATTACATACGTTTTCCAGTAATCACTTCAGAGAGGATGAGACCTATAGATCATCTTTCCAGCCTGTTTGTATTAAACACTTTCTCCTTTTGTTGTGCTAAGGGTAGAGGTACCAGCGAAGGGTAATTTTCAGCAACAAAGCAGCAGCTGCTGCGTGAACTCTCCAAAAGGAGATGAGTTGCAGTCTGCTAGTGCATATACTTTTTCTAATAATCTTTTTGTGTAGGTTTCTGTGGACATACGCAAATATTTTGGCAGCTAAGAATTGTTTTTCTTGCTGTGAATTTTCCTCAGTTGTTTTTTTTATTTTTAAACTGACAACTGAATACTGATGGGATGGAGCTTCATGGGTTTTAATCATATGCTGCATGTGACAAAGCCATCTTCACATGCCTGGTTTGTCTGAAAAATGATCCAGTTTCAAAAAACAATCCGTTTTTAGCTAGGTAATAAAATACCCAGCCTATGTCAAAACCAAAATGGTCCCATCGGGGGGTGCGGTTTCAGGCTGTGCCTCACCCAGGCTGCATGCTTGCCAGAAGAGGTGTCTTTTCACTGCGTGTTCATCTCTTCTGTTCATTCTATCTAGCGATTGCAAGGCTGAGACATCGCTGCAACGTGCATGGTTTTATTTAGAAGCCTTCCTTCCCTGCGTGTCTCTGTTAGCAGGGACGGGAGTGGGGCAGGGGAGCTGGTGGGGAGGCAGCCCCTGGCAGCCGTAGGTGCATGTCACAGAGTGGGTGTAAAAGCAGGCTTCTTGTTAGCTACAGGGCAAAGGAATTAGAGGTGCCTTTTGGAACCAGGCCACCTTTCTTCTGTCATTTTATAAATGTCATTTCAGAAAGCACTTCTGGTCTTTGTCGTCACACCTTGCAGGTTTCATTTGCCTTTCTATGAAAATGCTTGCTCTCAACTTCTTCTAGCCCGGAGACGTAGATACACATTAAGGATAAAATGTGCCTGCAAATGTTAGAATAAATATTCTTTTGGGGTCCTTTTATATAGCTGTGTATGTATATTTTCAGTGCAGAATGGCTGTACCTGGTACGAGAAGCAACATGACTCCTGGACGCTAAGTGCAAGCAATGGCTTTACGCAGCTGTCAGTTAAGTGGTGTTTGGACTGCTGTACGTTTTCTTTGAACTCAGACTTGCATTTCAGGCGACCATGGACCTGGTTAACTTTAGAATATTGCACAACTAGGAAACTGATTTCATAGAAAGCTCAGAACAGCACGTCTTTTGTCTTTGCTAGCCGGTTGAGTCAGCAGCAAACCTAGAAAACAGGCGGCCTGGCTCCTCCAGCTTAAGCATTAGATGAATGCTTCTAAAACTTTGATATAGAGTCTTGATATTCACATGTCTGAGATTTTTCCTGACTGATGAAAATGCACGTGTGGTGACTGTTGTACACGGAGTTCCCTTTGCAGAAGCTGTTGACTTTGTCACAGATTCATTCATTAACATCTTTTCCTACATTGTTTGCATCTTGAGAAATACCGGTGGCTTCTTGTGATGCTGAAGAGGGAATGAGCTAACTATGTGTCTAGCCTCAAGGATTAATACTAAGATCGGGTAAGCAGAACTACAAGAATAGAGGCAAATTAGTCTGTGCTACCCTTGCTGCAACCCTTTGTGTTCACTGAGTTTCCAGTGTGCTTCTCTTGATTGTTTTGTGCTGCAAGGAGTTAATCTGATCCTTTTCCCTGGAGTTCAAGTGAAGGAGGAACCTGACTTTGATTTGTGTTCCTGCTGCAAGCCCTCATAGGCTGGGCTGAGAGACTTTTTGGATGGGTCAGGAAAGAGTTATGGGTAATGCCAGCGGGAACAATGATTAACTGGAGTGGAGACGAAATACCAGGCACATCTTGTGTTAAAGTATTAGCTTACCCTGGGGTGCCAACACGTGCTACGCGTGTGGTTCCAGAGCAGGTACTTCCACTAGCCATAACTCTCTGAAGGGTCTGTTAAAGACTTTGCTTAGTATTAACTCAAGCCTATTTGGGTATGGACTTTGGAACGTTACACAGATTTTTAATAAAAGGAGCAATTTTGACAACCTGCAAAGTGTTGGCCGGGAGACTGAGTTCTTGAGCAGTGTGGAAGAGCTTGGACAGGTAGGGGTCCCGTAACGGTGATCAAGCAGGGATCAAGTTTATGGATGTTTCAATCGTGGAATTAGTCGTCTTTGTAATTGCATACTAATGGAGGGGCAGAACTCTGCTGCTTCAAACAGAGGAAATTCGATATTTTCTAACATTTTTTAAAAAATAATAAAGTAACTTTTACTTGTATGGTGTCTTTCAATCGTTGTGACAACTTGACACAAGTACTGTCCCATTGCTGTTGGTTTTATTAATGATCTGATACGTTTTATGGATCTAGATAAGGTCGCCAGCATGTTAAATAAGTGGCACAAGGTATGAATTTCTTCCTGCTGACTGGGAGACCCTCGAATGACTCATTTTCTGTCCACCTTCCTTTTCTCCCTTGTAATTTTTAGCGTTCTCTGAAACTTGTACTAATTGTGATCTCCACGGCAGAACCCAAAAAAACCCATCGCTCCTTGTCTCTGAAGCTCTTTCTGCAAATTGAGTCATAGACATTACATTTTAAGCCAGCAGAATGTTTGATTATTCTACTTTTGACTGCCTTTAAAATTCTAGTTGCCATAACAACTTTATTTCTTTATTTTTAGCACATCAGTTGCCATAACAATATAATATAGCTTTTTGAATGTAACCATTTTTTCTGACTTTTTTTTCGCTTTGTTTTATAAAGAACCTTCTTTGGGGGTGGAGGGAAGGAAATGCAGCAAAGCACTTATGTTCTAAGCAAAGCCGAAAAATAATTCTTTTTAAATCTAACCTGCCATAGTGATGGAATAAGGCTTTTGACTACTGAGTATTTTCATAACTTATGCAAAAAAATGAATGCAAATCACTGTATAAAGCTTTTCCTTTGTGGAAAATTGCTGTTGGGGTTTCATTTTTATGTGTTGTAGTTTGTGTATTAGAAAACCATAACTGTTGGCGAGTCATTTCCAATATCTGTATTTCATAACACGGAGCAGCTATAAATAAGGTATAGGCAACTGTTAGTGATACGGGAAGCATTTTCCTTTGTGCTGTTGAAAGCTGTCGCTGTTCGCTTGGCTGTTGTCTTTTGCTTACTGTAGGACTGCTTTAACGATTACTGGTAGAGTTTTGCAGCGGGTAACTCCATTTTTGTCCTGTTGTTCTTTATCTTCTCTCGCATTCGAGTATGAGAACAACCGCTGCTCGCTTTGCTCCTGCTGCAGACGTGACAAAACACGCGGGTAAGGAGGGTGCTCAGCAGACACGCTGTGTGCCTTTTCAAGCCAAATGAATTCCAGTCACCATATAAACCGGGTGGACGCTGGCATCCTTCGCGGATACAGCCGGCAGGGACCCCCTGCTTCCATTTCTTCCCGCACAGCCCTTCCCCAGCATGCTCTCAATCCGTTAGAGGCCGGTGCGTTGATACACTGAGGTCTGGGCAGTTAGAGGTGATGTATCCTAAACACATATGAATGAAAAGATTGACATTTAGCTTCAGACCATTAGCAGAGGGGAAGGGTTACTGTATGAATATGAATCCGCTTGATCTAGTGGGACATGCCCCTGCCCATCGCAGGGGGTTGGAACTGATCATACTTTAAGGTCCCTTCCAACCCAAAGTATTCTATGATTCTATCAGTTTAACATTGGTGAAAGAGGTTGAACTTAATCTATAGACTTCTATATGCCCTGATAGGATCCTTTCCAAAGGACTCGTAGATCTCGAAAATGCTGTCTTTATATTTAACCTGTTTTTAGTGGTGATGAAGTGTATGTTTAATTTCAGTGTTTTTCTTAGTGATGGCACATAATGTCAGGTTTGGTATTTCTTTTTGAATAAAAAAGTAATTTCTCAGCTCGCATAACATTTTACATGTGCCAATTTCTAGTTATAAATATAAATGTCCTCATTATCTAATACAATCAGAGTAATTTAAGACAAGATCTGCAAGTTACTGGAAGTAAATGTATTTAGGTGTTATTACTCTTGAAACATAGTTATCAGATGTGAGAGGATTGAATAAATTTTAATTAGTTAATTTTGCACTCTGGGGCAGGAGGGAAATAAGAATCTGAGAGTTTGCTTTCAGTGGCCTTTTCCAAACATCTATCCTTGCCGTGTTCCTTGCTTGTGAGTTAACCAGGAGTCCTCTTCAGCTGCCGTGGTTTGCAAGTTTTTCCCTCTTGAAAGCTCTTGGTAGGAAGCTATTCCTGGTCCTTTCTCATATATGGTGATGGATGCAGGCGTGTGCTGACATAGACTCCGTGCTCTAAGGGACTATAACTGATACCTCTTCAGCAGACCCAGCTGGGAGGAAAATTTGGTCTAAATGAGGCTGAGCTTAAAATCCATAAAAAGAAATTGTGCCACACTTCAGTTCATAAATAGCTTTCATTCCATATCCTTTCCCTGTTCCTTGGTTCTACATTTCTTCACAAAAGTGGTAGAATAGCGATAGTAACACTTCGTTTGAAGGTTGTGTTCTAAAATTCACAATTTACTTTGATTGTTTTCAGCTTCGTTGTTCACAAGAAACAGTGGAAGTGGATTTACTCCCCCAGATTTGGGGTCGGAACCCCCTGCTCCTCATTAGACCCTGCAGGAACACAAGTAGTGAATCTTTAGTTCTGGACTGATTTTTGTCTGCACCAGCTATGGGCTTCTCTCCTAAACGATACCGATTGTTCAATGTTTTTCTGAGCCATCTCTTGTCTCCTTGAGGAAGCACTATTTTTAAAAGTCCGTTCAAGGAAAAGTTTAGGGTGGAATTTGCCAATTATATATGGGAATAAAAAATAAACTCTCTGTGTGACTGGGCATGTGTTTCTAGGCAGCCCTCCTGGATGAGATGTTCTGGGAGGATTAGTGGGACCATTTAGCCAAAGCTGCATCCGTGAAAAGTGGATTTGAATCTGTTTCCAACACCTTTCTGTGAATTTCTCATGTAACAGTAGCTGCCAGTTCACAACATGTAGTAAAGAGAATTAGGCTGGAGTGGATAATTCTGAAGGTTTTAAATGCTTTTGGAGACGATAGTGAATTACGCACAGGGATTCTTTCTGTGTTACAGCTTTCAGCACAGCTGAAATCCGTTGCCAGAGGTCACGGTGGGGAGGTTTTGTGGTACAGGTTTGCTGCTGTGCTGCGCAGAAGCGTTGTGCTGGGATGGACAAGGGTTTGGAAGTGCACGCAGCGTTGATCCCGCGGCAGCTGATGGATGTGTGGCCTGGGCATTGAGGAATGCTTTGGGGATGAAGTAAAGGTGATGCTTTTGGGAGAATTTCAAGAAATAATACTGGGCATAGCTGTTCTTGTTTTTTTTAGAAGAATGAAAGGTACATTTGCATGTTCTGTGACTGTAGCCTGCGGTGCATCCAAACTTGTGATTTTGAAGACTGCAAGTATGCGTGGGTTTGATCCTCATGTTCGTATCTTGGTAGTTGCTTCTGCACAGGCCTTAGACGTTGGCTTCCTAATCAAGGCTACAATAAATTATTCATCATTTGAACTCATTAAATCAAAATTGGTTGCCTTTTAAAGGTCATGCTGTAGTTTGAGAGCTCTTTGGCTTGCAGGATGTGGAAAATCAAAGTAGGTGAGCACAGTGTTTGGGATGTTTTTTTTAATAGCCTTAAAAATCTGTCGTTCTAGGCTCTGCTGAAATGGAATCACTGCTAATACCAACTGAGCTTATTCTCCTGGGATCCTGTGGAACATACACTTCCGTGGTGCCCAGTTGGGATATACTTTTACTATACCGATTTCTACAGAATGTAATTCCTAGCTTGACATGGACAGAAATCTTAATGAAAACATGCCTGTGTCAAAACATGCCTCTAAAAGCTTAAATGAAAGCAGTGTTAAAATAATCTTTTTAAGTATTTTTAAATATGAGAAATTATTCCCACCGGAAAGGGAAGGGTAATACTCCTGGCGCTGTGTTCTCTGCACTTCAGGATTTCATTTACAGTTTTCTTAATTGCTGTCTTTTGTCCTGTGATTTAACAGGTGAAAAAATTAATCATCTCTCGCAAGCAGTGTAATTAATAGCTCATTCCATTCACGGCAATGAGCTGCCATGCACAGAGGCGAAGTTTGATGGTAGGATGGGACATGGGTTTGTTGTGGCACTTGAAGTGCAGGGGCAGTGCTGAACAAAACGCACCTTCTTCCACGCTGTCAGGATGTTTTCAGGAGCCACTAATGAGATATTAGTCACGTAACGCAGAGCAGGAGCTGAAGGGGAGCACTGCAAATAGCAGCCCCTCCGTTGGGATGCTGCTGGGAGGTAGGAAGCCTGTTCTCTTTTGGCAGTGTACTTTTCTTCTTTTTTAAACTACTGCTATTTTGAAAGCAGGTGCATTAATGTTAGTGGCAGATACATGAAACTGTCTGAAGTCACATGTTTAATTTTTTGCTTTTCATACCATCCTGAAACATTTTCCTTATTTTCCCAGTGTCCATTTACATTAATTTTTCAAGCATTTTTTATCACTTGGAGTCAGTAAGTAAATAGCATCATTCCATAGCTGAAGTGCTGTTTGTTTAAGGCAAATGCTGCGTTTAATTCCTGAAAAATGCTGATTATTGCCATTTGTTAGACTTCAGAGCATTTCCTTGAGGTAAACTTGCTCCTTGATAGATAGTTTATTGCACAGTGGTTTATTTCTATTGATTTGCAACACAGAAGTTTGGTGGTATTTGTTGCTCCAAATAGAGCTTGTAAAGCGAATTCCATTTGTCACAGGAGCATCGATATAATCTTGAGAGAAGCTCCTCCTGAAGAAAAATGTCCTTTAATGTAAAATTCAGGAAAGTATCCATCTAATCCAGGAGATCACAGGGAGTAATATTGAAGGGGAGATTGTAGCAACTTACTCTGAAAACTTGCTGAGTGTTTGTTAAATGCATAAAAACTTTAAGTGGCTAATTTAAAAGTTTCAGGCATTGGATGTGCTGGGTGTAAGCGTTCAATACTAGCACAAAAAGACTGCATAATAAACTGACACACGTGAGTGCCCGTCTTTCTCTCCTGATCCACCACAACACATGAAAAAGGATTATTTTTTGCCAGTTTGTTGTTGCGCAGCGTATGTGGTGCTGGTTAATATTCACCTCTTCGAAACCATATGGGAGAAGGGCTGGGACTGTGAGTCCAGCAGGAGAGCAGGCTGGAACAGAGCCCGCTGGAGCAGCAGGAAAAGGAGAAGGGATTGCTAGCTCCCTGCACATCCCTCGCCTGCCCTGGCCTTTTTGAAAGCTGCTGTCGTCTTCCAGCCTCTTCCCTGAACTACCCCACCCTCTTTTTCAAATGAAGCCAGCCCCTGCTTTCCTCCCCACCTTATCAACCCTGCTCTGTTGCTGCCATCAAATGCAGCTTCACCTCTCACGTGGAAGAGGCTCCTGTAGGCTTTGGGGATGTTTTCCTGTGGCGAGGAGGTAGGTGCATCTGCATTTCAACACTGCGGCTGCGTAGCTCCCATCACTTGATCTTTTTGATTTATGGCATTCTGTACAATCATGGGGTGGGAGGGAGGAGGAAAGGAAGCTGATCTTTGGTAGCAAAAGTGATAAATGAGACTACCGGGTAAAGAAATACTTAATGGGTTTAAATTTTCTACAAGTTACTGTAGTTTTCTTAAGAGCCACCACTGTGGGGTTTGATCACTGGCCTGAGTCTTTAGTCCTGACAAGGATGTAGATGAACCACAACAAGAAAAATTTTGAGCTGATACGGGGAACGTGGTGAAACTTGGGAGCAGGGGGCCACGTGGCTTTGAAAGCGCCGTCCTTGGAGATGTTCACAGCTCAGCTGGACGTAGGACCCAGTGCAGTCTGACCTGAATCTGGCCCCAGGTTGGAGGTTGGCCCCACTTTGAGCAGGGTGTTGGACCAGGTCATATCCAGAGGTGCTTTCCAACACAGAGTGTTCAAGAAATCTAGCATTGTTTTGAGAAAAAATAATGACTTGATATGTATATACATGTAGCTCTTTTATCTCGTATTATATGCTGGCACTCAGGTGGAGATTCTGGTGTTTTCTGTGTAAGCTAGAGCTCTTTGTGGCAGTTTTTTAAATAGATGACTGTAGTGGGTGGATTTGGAAAAGCAGCTTTGTATTCCAGATAACAAATGAAACTGATTTCTACCTTAAATACAGCACCAATATGACTTCTGAAAGCAACTTCTAACACCAATCTGATGTAAAAGACCCAACCACATACACACACAAAACTGTTAAGGCAGCTACTGATTTTTCTTCCTTCTCTCCCTCTTTAAGCTGTAATACGAGCTGCAAGCTTTACAGTATGGAGTTTTTCTGGAGGCATTAAAAACCAAACTAGGGTGTCCATATGATGTGGTGGACAAATAAATTCCGGAGGTATTTAAGATAGAAATAAGGCAAACTGAAGAAACATCTTTGTTCTATAAGCTAAAGAGAAAGGGGATGAAAGAAAATAAAAATAATAAAAAAGGATTTGGGCAGAAGAAAAGATGATGAGGAGCTGGTATGTGTATCAAGATCATTGTTCAGGTCTGCATCTGGGTGAATAACTACTATTTTCTTCATCCCACACTCTCGGCTGCATCTCTCTGCTCTAATCGATGTCTTTTAAAAAGGTTTTACAGAAATTGTTGTTGTCCGTTTAATCCAGCTGGCCATCCTGTATTTTAACAAAGAGCATCCTGAAAGGCTTCAACCTAGAAATGAGCGGTGCAGCTGAGATGCTGCCTTGTGCGTGGCAGGCATTGCTTCCATCAGTCCTGTTGCCTTACAAAAAAAGATGTGGAAAGCAAACATTCCTATTCCTTTCCCAACAGAAGAAACGAGTAATAGATTGTTTCCTTGCTTGGAGCTTCTATATCTACCTCTGTAAGGACTCCTTCCCTCAGAGGAGCTTTGTCTCGCCTCCTTAGAGGTCACCCATGATCGCTGCTTTCACAGGCTTTCTTCTTACACACAAAACTCGAGCTCCTGCCACATCCCCTCTGTTTTCCACAGGATCGGATGGTGCGAGTCTTTTGGTGTGGATGGTGCCTTCTGTTGTCTCCAGCTGATGTAATTGATAAAGGAGGCATTGACTTGCACCTTCTATTCAGCTTGAAGGAGAGCGCTCCATCCGTCTGCTGGATGGAGCAGCTGTGATATTTATGCACCACAGAAAATACTGCCTTGGTGGCAGCCACTTAATTCTTCCAACAGAACTGCCTTCTCCTTCTTACTTCCTTTTCTTTATATGCAAATAAAAAAAATATACCTGAGGGACATAGTGTTTAAAGCTGTGCCAGAATCCCCGTGTGTCTCTACCCTTCATAGAGCTTTTTTAATGTGCTGTCTCTGACAGAACATTCCAGTATTGCCACAGCTTGTAAAATCCCGTCTGTAATTGCGAGTTGGTCAGAACTAGCCAATTTCTGCTTTAGTTTTTGGACCGCTGGGCTGAGTCCAACGGCATGAGGTTTAACAAGGCCAAATGCCGGGTCCTGCACTTGGGGCACAACAACCCTGAGCAGCTACAGACTAGGAGAAGTCTGGCTAGAAAGCTGCCTGGAGGAGAGGGACCTGGGGGGGTTGGTTGGCAGCGACTGAACAGGAGCCAGCAGTGGCCCAGGTGGCCAAGAAGGCCAATGGCATCTTGGCTTGGATCAGAAACGGCGTGACCAGCAGGTCCAGGGAGGTTCTTCTCCCTCTGTACTCGGCCCTGGTGAGACCGCTCCTCGAATCCTGTGTTCAGTTCTGGCCCCTCACCACAAGAAGGATGTTGAGGCTCTGGAGCGAGTCCAGAGAAGAGCAATGAAGCTGGTGAGGGGGCTGGAGAACAGGCCTTATGAGGAGCGGCTGAGAGAGCTGGGGGTGTTTAGCCTGGAGAAGAGGAGGCTGAGGGGAGACCTCATTGCTCTCTCCAACTACCTGAAAGGAGGTTGTGGAGAGGAGGGTGTTGGCCTCTTCTCCCAAGTGACAGGGGACAGGACGAGAGGGAATGGCCTCAAGCTCTGCCAGGGGAGGTTTAGGCTGGACATTAGGAAAAAAATTTTTTCACAGAAAGGGTCACTGGGCACTGGCAGAGGCTGCCCAGGGAGGGGGTTGAGTCCCCTTCCCTGGAGGTGTTTAAGGCGCGGGTGGACGAGGTGCTAAGGGACATGGTTTAGTGTTTGCTAGGAACGGTTGGACTCCATGATCCTGTGGGTCTCTTCCAACCTGGTGATTCTAATGATTCTATGAAATACAGGTCTAGTTAGTGCCATCAGTCTGTTGTGGTTTGCGCTGCTGCTGCTTAGAAAATGCCCCCGGGAGCTGGGCTCCGGGCAGAGCCGAGGTGACAAAGCCACGGGTGGCTCACAGCTTCACTCCCTTCTCAGGAGCGAAGGAAACCTGCCTAGGTTTCCACGAAGGTATCAAACTTCCTTCCTTCTGAATCCCTTTAATGATAATTCATGAAAGGGCAGCGTTTTACCTGTGCTGAAAAGCAGCCAGCAGAGGCTGCCATTGATATTTCTGTTCCCTCTTAGCTGCTCGGCAGCACCCGGATTCCCGCACAGGCCCCGGAGCAGCGAGTGCCCTGGGCAGAGCTGGGACCTCCAGACCCGCTGAGGTCCGAGCATCAGCTGGGTCTGACCCGAGCACTCAGTGGCTGCCCTGGTGTCTGGAAGCTGTGCTGGCTGCCGGTGTTCCAGTCTGCATTGAGCAGGATGCGCGGAGGATGCAGCTTGTGCTCCACCTAACTCTAGGCTTCACCTTTCTGTATCTCGTTGAGCGTCCTTGAAGATGTTTGGACCCATTGTGGGGCCTTCAGCAGCCTGACCTGGTGGGAGGTGTCCCTGCCCATCACAGTGGGATTGGAATTGGATGATCTTTGAGGTCTCTTCCAACGCAAACTATTCTAGGATGGTGTCTCAGGTGCCCCCCAGCGTGGGGCAGGGAGGGAGAAGCCGCGGATGCTGCCGTGCCCTGTGCACACCCTGGTTTGTTCTCCTCCCCCACAGGAAGAGTGGGAAGAGGAGGAACAAAAATCGCTCGCTATTGTTCTGCCTGTGGTATGGATAGCGATGGCTCCAAGCTGTGTGCAGGGACTAAATTTAGTCATTAGATCTGTTGTTGCAGCGATTTACAGTTCTGAGGTGTTGGAGTGATTTTAATTTTGCCTTCTGTCCCTCGATGGAGGAGTTTGGAATTATCACACGCCGGTATTGCAAACCACTCTGGCGCTGCTGCAGTTGATGCAGCTTCACGTTTCTACAGACCTGTCACTCAGCCGGGGATATTTGCTCCAGGCTATACTCGAAATACAAGATGTTAACCCAGGAGCAGCTGATTAAAACTGTGCCTGTGGTTTGCCTTGGAACTACAGGAATTGAAATCACCGCAGTTTCTAATGAGTGAGTTTGTCAAAGCCTCCAATACCATTCCTGGCACGTCTTTTGCCGAGGTACAACCCCGAGTCCCAGGCTGTGGTTGGTGTTCTGGTATCTAAACTCACCATTTCTCTCTGCCCAAGGGGTCCGTGTACAGCAACTTTGGGGATTGCGCCTCTGCTGCTCGTTTGAAGTTTAGTAAGCACGGAGTAAGTAAGCAGAAGTTCGGAGTCCTCAATCATCCATTTGCACGGGTAGAGAGATGGGTTAATTGTGTTAAAAAGTCTCTGCTTTGACAAACGATGCGTTGCTCCCAGGTGTTTGCACTGCAGTTGGTTGGAGAGATTAAAGACAGGCACAGTGTTGAAAGCTGGTGCACACAAGTTTAAAACAAATCGTCCTTAAGTATGAAAATTATCAATTTTCAGGGCACTGGAATTTTGTCTTTGAAGCAAGATGAGGATTTGTGTTGAGCCGTGGTGGGTATTGTACTAACCTGAATGTTTGCAGAGAATGTCTAGAAGCCGTGTGTGGAATGAGGGTAACTCATCCCCATCTGGGGGACAGCTTCTAGGCAGATTCAGGGAGTGGTGCCAGCAGCTTCCAGAATCCTGGATAGTTTGGGGGATGCAAGCGCCTTTTGGGGTGGGATGCGAGCGCCTTCTGGGTGGAGGGTCCTGATGCCCTTTGGGGTGAGGGTCTGAGTGCTCTTGGGGGGGAGTACAGGTGGTGTTCGAGGGGTGTCAGGGCACCCTTTGGATGAGAGTCCAGGTGCTGCGTGGCATGGGGTCTGGGCATCCTCATCTTTCGGGATGGGGGTCCGGATGGTGTTTGGGGTGGGGTCCGAGTGCCCTTTGAGGGGAATTGGGGCACCATTTGGGGTGGGGTCTGAGCACCCTTTGGGGTGGGGGTCCAGGTGGTGTTTGGGGTGGGGTCTGGCCACTCTTTGAGGGGGATCTGGGCACCGTATGATGTTGGATCTGGGTGAGCAGGTGCACTGTGGGATGGGGGACCAGGTCTTTTTTGGAATGGAATCTGGGCCCCCTTTGGGATTGGGGTCCGGGTACCACTTCACACAGGATCTGGGTGCCCTTTGGGGTTTGGGGTCCAGATGCCATTTGGGGTGGAATCTGGTCACTGTTTGGGGTGGGGGTGGTCCAGGCACCCTTTGGAGTGGGGATCTGGGTACCACTTGGCGTGGCATCCAGGCTTCTCTTTGCGTGGGGGTCCGGGCGCCGTGTGGGGTGGGTCTGAACGCCTTGGGGGATCTGGGTGCCGTTCCTCGGGCTGAGCCCCCAGCCGCTGTATCCCACCTGCATCCCTGCTCCATCCCTGCATCCCGGCTGCATCCTGGCTCCATTCTGCCTGCATCCCTGCTCCATCCCTGCTCCATCCTTGCATCCCGGCTGCATCCCAGCTGCATCCCTGCTCCATCCCTGCATCACTGCTCCATCACGGCTCCATCCCTGCTCCCTGCCGGGTGCAGGGGGGGAGGCGGCCCCTCCGCAGCAGCAGCAGCAGGAGGAGGAGGAGAAGAAGGAGGAGGAGGAGGAGCAGCTCAGGTGCGAGCAGACGCTCGGAGGGGAAAGGGGAGGCAGCTCCTGCCGCCCATCCCAGGATGCCGGGGAGCTGGAACAGGATTCCAGGGAGCAGCCCTTTCCCTGCGGGATCCGGGCGAGGAAGAGCCGGAAATATTCTGGGATGTTACCAAATCAGAAGGACTTTCTGCAAGGCAGAGAATTAACTCCGAACGGAACGCGCTCTCCCGAAGTGCCGCAGCGGGATCGCAAATCCGCCCTTCCCAGCACTCCAAATCCCTGCTGAAGGCACAGCGAGGGCTGCCGGAGCCAGAAATCTCTGCTTGGAGGCACGGCGAGGGCTGTCAGAGCCACAAATCCCTGCTGGAGGCACGGCGAGGGCTGTCAGACACTGGCGAGGTGCTGGTACCTTGCAACAGACCCGAAGCGAAGGGAGCTGGGTGACCTTGGAGATCGTTTCGCGTGGATCCATTCATTCTTGCCACCCGTCTCCCAGTCTCAGGGACTCCAGGATTAAAGATGGTTTGAAACATTTTAGGGGCCTTTTAAAAAGTGAGATTGTGTTCACTTAATGACCTGCCTAATGATTGCTGAACTAATCGAGTGTTCACTTTAGACTGCGTGGAGAAGACGCTTTCCTTTAGCGTTTGCTTCCTCCACAACTGCGAATAAAATAAATGAGGTAACGTCCTGCGATTCAAAGCAACTATTTATTATGCCGATCGACTAATATATACAGAAACTACGTAGAAGATGAAGCTGAAGAACAGAATAATGGAGTAGTAAACAATGGCAGCTTTTCTGGTCAAATCAGCGCTTCGTTAGCCTCGCGGCAGAATGCAGATGGAAGTTTCTGTTCTCGTGGTGTGGGGGTTTGTGAAATGATTCAGGTGTTGCTACAGAGGTGAGCAATGTCGTGGATATACCTGTGAACTCCTGGGTATCAATCCACTGTAGCAGAAATGGCAGAGTTTCCAAAGATGATTATTTTAAATTACCTTGGCTGAAATTTAATTCCAGAGGATTTATTTTGTCTGTGGGGACCTTGAAGTATGCTTCTGGCATTAATAATTGTAACGGACTATAACTGTTGGAAGGAATTGTGAATATTGACATAGTCTCCAAATTCTATTCTTAAATTATTTTCAATTTTAAATGAATAGACACGATCTTCCTCATTGTATGTGAGATGTATGTTTTCTTTCTTGGGAGTCAGAGGACAAATCTACCTTGTCCCCCACCTGCCTCCCTCCAAATAAAATTCATTATTCATACCCAAACAGTGGTGAGTCTATTGGAATTAACCTTGACAAAAATGTTTTCCTTACCTTTCCACTGAATAGCATGGATAAGACGGAGTACCATCTCCTGAAAGGAGTCAGAAAAGACAGCGTTAGATGATGAACTTTTTCCTTTAGTCTGCAGTCAGTCTGTGATTTAAATAGAGACATTAAAAGCATTTTCTCCAGTAACTGCTGGTCCAGGAAACCTGAGCTGAACTGAGGTTCCTCCTTCCCTTTCTCCCCCTTGCCCCGTTATATTCCAAAGTAAATGACTTTCTCAGGAAAATAAGCAGTCATAAATTCTCCCCCTTCCCCTCTGGGAAATGAATGTGTCTCTATTGTCAGGGGTTTTTTTTGGTATTTTGCAGTACCTGTTTGTTTTAGAAGTGCCTTGTGTTTGCTGAAGATGGGTCAAGAGCACTGGAGGAGCTGATCAGTGGCCTTTCTCTTTCTGGCTTTTTTGTTTTTGTTTTTTTTTTTTCTTTTCTTTTCTTTCTTTCCTTAAAGCTAAGGTGTGCCAGAGGTGATGCACTGATGCTGAGGAGGCATCAACAGCTATGGGACTGTAACCCTCTCACATGTAAGCACTGGCAGTGTCTGCAGAGACAGATCGGGAGACCCTGGAGCAGAGGTTAGCTGCTATTAAGCGGGTCATCTGCTCACTAAGGCTCAGATTGCAGTGTTCCCCGGTCACAAAACATGAACCGCTCCCGATGGATTGAATGGAGGACTCTGAATATGAGCAGTAGTGTTACGAACTTATCTGAGCACCTCTCCTGCCCTCTTGGATTTGGCCACTACAATGCGGTTGACATCTGTATCCTTGAGACGGTTGTTATTGTCTTGCTAACGTTTTTAATCATTGTGGGTAACTTAACTGTGATCTTTGTTTTTCACTGTGCTCCACTTCTGCATCATTACACCACCAGCTATTTTATTCAGACCATGGCCTATGCCGATCTCTTTGTGGGAGTTAGCTGCTTGGTTCCTACTTTGTCCCTGCTCCACTACTCGACAGGTGTCCACGAGTCCTTGACTTGTCAAGTTTTTGGATACATCATCTCTGTGCTAAAAAGCGTGTCTATGGCATGTCTCGCTTGCATCAGCGTGGATCGCTATCTCGCTATAACAAAGCCTCTCTCCTATAATCAACTGGTCACACCTTGTCGCTTGAGAATCTGCATCATTTTGATCTGGATATACTCTTGCCTGATCTTCTTGCCTTCCTTTTTCGGTTGGGGAAAACCTGGTTACCATGGAGATATTTTTGAATGGTGTGCTACCTCCTGGCTAACTAATGCCTATTTTACCGGCTTTATCGTCTGCTTACTATACGCTCCCGCTGCCTTTGTCATATGCTTCACCTATTTCCACATCTTTAAAATTTGCCGGCAGCACACCAAAGAGATAAATGATCGGAGAGCTCGATTTCCTAGCCACGAAGTGGATGCCGCTGGGGAGACTGGGCACGGCCCCGATCGCCGCTATGCCATGGTGTTGTTTCGGATAACCAGCGTGTTCTACATGCTGTGGCTCCCCTATATCATATACTTTCTGCTGGAGAGCTCGAGGGTGTTGGAAAACCCAGCGCTTTCCTTCTTAACGACCTGGCTTGCTATAAGCAATAGTTTCTGCAACTGTGTGATCTATAGCCTCTCCAACAGCGTTTTCAGGCTGGGACTGCGGAGACTGTCAGAGACAATATGCTCGTCTTGTATGTGTTTAAAAGACAGGGACGTGCGGGACCCTAAACCAAGGAAACGGGCTAATTCGTGCTCCATTTAAAGAAAACTGGCGCATGTTAATCGAATGTGGAGTTTTGCTAGTGTTTGCTGTATCTGGAAACCTGCCAGAAGAGAAGTGTTTACTTGAGTAGTTTGCTGTGATGCGAGAGCGAGTTTAAGAGGGAATGCGGAAAAGGAAAAGGCTGCTGTAAGAGGGGGTCGCTGGACTCGAATATAGCTCTTGTGAAATTGTGAGCAGAGTGATTCCACAGAGACCACGAAGAAAGTCAGAATTAAAAATCTTCCAAAGGGCGTGAAATAACTACCGCATCTGAGGAGAATCCTCATAAAATCAATAAGCTAGTTACTACCTTATAATTTCCCCTTGTAGTAAAGTTGTCTTACTATCTTCGTGTCAGAATATGCTGTAGCCTTCTGAATTAAAATATATTTAAGAGAAACAATCAACAACACAGTAGGTGGCTATCCGTAAATCATATACCTGAGGACTATAGTAGATACTGCAGATTAATACTCAGCTCTCTCTCTGCTCACATCTCAGGCGATTTTCAGTTGTACAAACGGTCCGCGATGCATAAAACTCACCCTGGGTGTGACGCTTCTGGATAAAACAGCACATTTTCACAGAAGCTCTCCCTCTCATTTCCCCCCCTTTTTTTTCCATACTGTGCACCCCAAGATTCCATTGTGTCCAGCCGTTTTAGTTTGAGGGAAACCTACAAGGTAAACTGAGTTTCAAACCTTTCTTCCTGTAGAAAGCAAAAGCAATAGCCCTTCCTGGCTGGCTGAGCAACCGCAGCTGCCCATGCACAATGACTTCTTCAGTCTTCACGTTCTCCTGCTCCTGTTCCATTCGCACACAGTATGGATGTAGGTGCCCTTTAGGGTGTACTGAAGCTTCTCCTTCATTGGCTACACAGATAATCCTAATGCAGATATGATAATCGCACACAGCAGTGTGCATCACTGCTTAGAAAATGAAAGCGAACCCTTTTCTTTGGGGAGTCTACGTAGCTTACTGTTGTAGCTGTCAGTCTGCTGTGTGAACCTGCCTTGCACATACTGTATTTTTTTAGAGAAAACGTAAATTGTGGTCTGTGCCTAATGTTTTCATAGCACATGGAATAATAGGTCGATGCTACCAGATTAAAAGTTACACTTGCTTTAAGAGAAATACTTCTTTGCAGTTGTTGAATAGCTGTTTTCTTTAGACAAGTGTTCTTGGAGGAAGTGAAGAAGACAGCTTAGTATTAAATACAGGCAAAAAGCTTCAGAATTTCCTTTTGTACTGAACTGATTTTCAGGTCCACTGATGAAATCTTTTTTATTTTGCAAGGGTACACGTTAGGTTTGTGTAATAAATTGCCAGGGGTTCAGATGCATGCCAATCGATAAAATATTTAAATTATTATTTTGAACCAAATGTAATTTTCTTAGATGGTTATTGGCTTTTAAAAAAGGCCCAATTATTGATCGTTGGTGCCTTTTAACACTGCACTATTATTTCTTCTTTCACCAAAATGCATATGTAAAGATCGTGCCTATTACTTTTTGTAATGGAAGCTAACCACGCTTGCACACTTGTGGTTTGACTCTAGATCTCCCTTAATTATGTATTCCCTGTTCTGTTGAGGTGGTTCTGAACCCCTGTACCTTTTTTTAAACCTGTAAGTAAGCTGAAACAATGGAATAAAGTAGTATTATGTATATCAAAACCAGCCTTGGCTTTAGTTCCCTGATGTTACGCTCCGTTCTCCGTGAAAGTTCTTTTGGGTTAGGGCTCAAGGGTGAACGGTTTAAAATCCAAATCTCTGAGCTGCTTACTTGCCATCTTAAACGTTTATATGCTGGTTTCTAGCGTTGTACAATCTTTAAAGCAGATTGAAATATGACTTGAAACGTTCCTGTAGCTAAGCTGAGCTGTTGCTGACAATTAGCTCTGATAGATGCGGAAAAAGGAATGGTATTCTTTGCACGTATCTTGTAATGCTCCACGTCTACAGGAATGTGCCTGCTGCCGTCCTCTGAAAAGTTGCTGTGTATTTCGGAAGGCTCTTTCTGGCTGACTACTGCTCTGTAAGGTTATGTAACCCCATCTCTTCACACAAACACGACTGGGATTCTTTTCGGTTTGTCACTATTTTGTTGTTGTTTCTGCTTGTAGGTCCTCGGCGTGCGAGGCGTAGGCAAGGGACAATGAAGTATCATTTCTCTCAACTCGCAGGGCTGGTTTCATACCAATAAAGTAGTTTTATACCTGTGCTCCAGAGCTGCCCGGTTACCGCTTCTGGTTTTTGTTGGTAACAAGTTTCAATGGAACCTCCTGAAATTCTAGATAAGTTCTAGAAGATGCTCAAAGTTGAACCGACCTTTTGTTAAGCACAGGCTGGAGGCGGTAGGCGCGTTGTTAGCACGGTACTGTACAAACATTTACATTAGGAAAAATTTTTTCACAGAAAGGGTCATTGGGCACTGGCAGAGGCTGCCCAGGGAGGGGGTTGAGTCCCCTTCCCTGGAGGGGTTTAAGGCACGGGTGGACGAGGTGCTGAGGGACATGGTTTAGTGTTTGATAGGAATGGTTGGACTCGATGATCCGGTGGGTCCCTTCCAACCTGGTTGTTCTATGATTCTATGATTCTATGAAACCTGTAGGAATACGCAAGCTAACTCGCTTGTAGCAGTAGTGCCTTAGCTGAACCTTACTTGTGTAGTCTCAGCAAACGGAGTTGATGCGCTTCACCGTGAAGCTTTACTGTCTGCAAACAGTAGGTCAGAGAGGGAGCTTCACTTCTAAGGCTGCGGCACAAGGTTCCCTCGCCAGCTTACCAGCTGCCGGCCCTGCAGGGCCGAGCAAGCAATACTTTTCTCTCTGCCACCCTGCTGAGCTCATGGAGTTGTTGGGTGGCACTGGAGGTTTCTTTTTTTCCTCAGGCTGTCCTTGGAGGGAGAGAATAGAGTAGAAATCCAATACCCTGCAACCAAATCCTAGGTTCCCAGGTGCTTTGCCGTTTTCGGGGTGTTTGTTCCTTAAGCACTGGCTTAATGTAGTTGGTGCAAGAATGCCAGTTTGCTTCTCCAGACCCTGAATTTCAGTTGCTGTAAAAGCACCCTTCAACCTCTTCTTCGCAAATCTGAGTCTCCTGCTCTCCTGGAATCTGTCAAATTAAACGTCTTCAGCAAAAGTAAATATGGCATTTCTTCTTGCTGTTTGCAGGATGACAGGGCTCGACCTAGTGGGAGTCACATGCATTTTTAATTTTAGTGAGTTTGTTTCATTTTTGAGAGTATTTTCCAAACTCATAATTTGAAAATTTATTTGAGGGGTTTGTTGTTGTTTTACTAACACTGTCTGAGGATTCCAGCTGGTGCTGAATTCTCTTTCCAAAATTATTAAGCTGGACGTTTTAATGGATAAAAAAAGTCCAATAGAATTTCCAGTCATCCAGTCTGTCACGTCTGATTTTTATTCTGTCATTACATAAAGTCTCATGTTCTTGTATGAAAAGCTGATTAAAGAATGGGGCTTTTAAGTCTGGCACACAGCCTGTTTCCATGGGCTTGAAGGTGTGTGTGGTTTATGAAATACCTAGTCAGTAGGTGACCTGACACTGACCAGAGAAATGGGTGTGAAAAAATATTTGTGGATGATGCAGGTAATAACTGAGTCTCTCCGTATCCAGATACATTGAGGGAGTCGCTAGAGCTTTAGGTGCCTGTGAAAAACAAAGAGTAGCCATGAGAAGAAAACCTGTATTAAATACTATATACAAAGTCTAAAGTGAAGAGATATGCCTCATGGGTAAGCAAAACAAATATATATAGATGTATATAAAGCTTCTTTGTGCAGGTAGATCCTGTTGTGCTGTTATGTTCCCCTTGGATACTTGGGCTTTAGGATAACAGAGGCCATGTCAAGGTTGCTGGTGTTACTGGTTTTGGAACCTAATCTCTTCAGCCTAAGAAAAAGTGAAAAAAACCCAAATGTGTAATGGCAGCAGAAGTGCTACCAGAAAAGTAATTTTTTCTTCACCAAATTCTGTATGCTTCCCTGTTCTCTGGAAGGGCTAAGTGGATTTCTCCTTAAAATACTGTTCTTTAAAGGGAAAGAGAACAATAGTAACAAAAAGCACAATGCTGTCTTTTAAAAGTTTATTTATTGTCTTATAGTAAGATTATTCCCCCGCACCGTTTCTGCTTAAGAATCCATTTTGTACTTGATAAAGGCTTATTCTAGTGCAGAAGCTTTGTGCCTCCCCTGCTTGAAAGTTTGGAGTGTTTTGCTTTATTGAGCCACCTTTCATAGGTAGGGTTCACAAAGACCCTTTAAAAACAGCATTATATCGCTTTTAAGATTACTTTTAGTTCGTTAGTGTTTGACAACTGAATATCCTCAAGCGCTTGATTTCCACACTCGGCAAAACAAATAAAATGTTCTTTTTTTTGGGGCAGAATAACCAGTCCAAGTTAGCAACTGGCTATTGAGAATAGTGCATCAGCGTAATGCTTAGTTGTTTCTTTAGCCATTTCTTCTCACGCGTGAAAAGGGAGGTTTAACTGTGAACAAAACATCCCTGTGTTAGCAGGTTGATGGGAACGGCGTCAGATTTAATACGGTTGAGGTGAAACTCCCTTCTCTTTCTGTGTGACAGTTGTAGCCAAGCTGAAAATGATATATCTACTTTTTATATGTCGATGTTTGAACGCAGAGGGTCCGTCTCTCTCAGTCCAGTTGCTGCTGCTGGTGGAACCTCCCTGGCACAGGGAAGACTGCAGTGCCCTGCTCTCCTCCAGGTCTGACTCGTTTGCTGAGCTTGCTGTTTAATCATCAGGCTCACCTAAAAGAAAAGTTCAAGCCCTCAACTTCCTCCCTGCCCCAGTTACCTCTGTGGCTCTTCAGGCTCTTTGTCGCTCTGCTGAAGGGCTGAATTAGGTTTGTTCTGCTGAGATTTCCATTAAAATATGTGTGCTGTTTGAATGGCAAAAGCAAATGTTACTTTGTTAACTGGATGCTGATTAATTTTTAGGCCTTTCCGGGGCTGGAAGCATCACTGAGGTAGCATCTCACTGTCCCTTGCCTGGAGCATCGCTTTAAGATAGTATTTTTCAAACATTACATGATTTTTGCTAAACTAAATAGGAAAACCGAGTTTTTTTGTTTCCCCTATTTAACATAGACTGTTTATTTTTTTTTTTAGCATAGGCTAAATTAATACGTAGATCTCTGCAGTCATTAAGCATTTTTAATTCTTAACAAAAGACTGTATCGTTGTTGTAGATCAGGGAGGTGAAGGCGATATAGGAGGATATTTAAGGGCAGCTTCCTACTCACAGAATTTTTTTAGTCACTCTTAAATAAAATGACTCCTTTCTCCATCTGATATTAGGAAGTTCTTTCCAGAAGACGTGATCTGAGTTCTGCGAGCTTTAGGTGCTAAGGGAGCAGTATGCGACCGGGGGAGCAGCTGTCGATAGCTCTGTGCCCTGCGCAGCCTCGAGACCGCAAACCCTCCCTTCCACATCTGTCATTTCCTTGGACTCTGCCTTTGTCTGAGTACTGTGACAGGTAGGATGAATATAAGGAAACCTCAGTGCTTTCAGCTGTACTGATGGGAGGCCAGAAACAACCATTTCAGGAGGTAAAAATGCCTCCAGTTCTCTGGGATTTTATCACAATCTTGCACCGACAGCTGCCAAACTGAGCTTTCCTGAGAAGAATGTGACAGCAATGCTGAAGGCTTTGCGTTTAAATCACTCTGTGGCTGGGTTTGAGCAGGGAGAAGGGGATTGGGATTGAAATGAAGCTTCTGGGAGTGCAGTGATGACCAGGGAAAAGAGTTGAGGTTTTGTATGCCCTGTTCATCCCTGTCTCAAAGCTCATAATCTAAATTTTACAGCCAGTGATATTAGAAAAAGTGACAAACCATGAGGGTTTTGGGAAGAGGAGGTTCAGAGAGGCCGGCGTTAATCATGTGAGGACATCTCTGCACTTTGACAGCATTGCTTTTTGTTCCTTTATTTTCTTTAAATGAAATACATAATGCTTCTTGTCTTTTTTTTCTTCTTTTACAAGTTGTTTGGATAAGCACAACAAATTGTTTTGATCATGGAAGGTGTCAATTTTACGAGATACTTAAGTGAAGAATAGGATGGTGGCTTGGTAAAGTGTAGTAGAGTGTCCTCGGCGGAGAACCAAGCGTGTTACCTGTCGAACTTGTACTACTTTGAATTTCATACACTTTAGGCAGGAAAGCCTTCAAATACCTGCCCCAGGTGAAGGTTTCTAGTCCTTGTAGAAGGTCTCCAGTGTAATTTATGCTTGTGCATGTGTTATTTAAAAGTTCTCCTTGTGTGACATCTGAATTTCGAATTGTGAATGGACAAATGATATTTTCCATGATCAGGCAAATTTATTCTGGCCTAGGAGAGACACTTGCTGAGCCCACCAGGTTTTGGTCTTCGTTAAGTGACTACAGCGCAGAGGATCTCAGTAGGTCTTTCATTGTGCAGGAGCAAATACAGGAGCTGCATATTGAGGCAGGGGAGCTGCCCATTCCTCAGAGGGACTGCTCCTCATCTGTGGCATGAAATTATCCCACCAGCTGCCTCCGGTGAGCCTGTGGCTTTGGGGGGCCAAACACAGAGTGGGTGGCTGTTATTTCCTTACTTTGGGAGCTCGCCTTAATGCCACTTGTTCACAAAGGCTTGTAGTGATAGGATGAGGGGTAATGGGTATAAACTGGAAAGGGGCAGAGTTAGACTAGACACAAGGAGGAATTTCTTCACCATGAGAGTGGTGAGACCCTGGCCCAGGTTGCCCAGGGAAGCTGTGGCTGCCCCATCCCTGGAGGTGTCCAAGGCCAGGCTGGATGGGACTTTGAGACCCTGATCCTGTGGGAGGTGTCCCTGCTCATGGCAGGGGGTTGGAACTGGATGGGCTTTAAGGTCCCTTCCAGCGCAGTCTATTCTATGATTCTGTGATTCTCCTCTATCTCTGCGGTCACGTCTGTGGTTAACTGAGGACTGCCACGCACAGAACGCTTGCGTTGCTTCGGGATGTGTGTCCCCCCCCGATCCTGCTGCGATTCACACCGTGCTTTCAGTACAGCCTGCCATTTAAACCTCTGATTCATGCTCACTGACTAAACCCGTGGCGGTTTGGCTTGTCACCGCGTCGGCAGCAGAAGGAAACCTGCCGGCGTCTGCCTCCCCTTCTCCTTCCGTGGGTGTTTTGGGGCAGCCTGGCAACTCAGCGCAGATCTGGGCTGGGCAGCGGGCACGCGGCAGCTGAAGCATCTGTGTGCCCTCTACTTCCATATTTTTACTACATGGAGAGTCGATCTTCCACAGAAGGGGTGGCAAAGGCAGCCGAGGGCAGTAACGCCTTCGACGGCCTCAGCAGGGCTTTGGCAGAGCTGTGGTTATTGGGGTTTTTAACGGTAAAAAGATTTGTTGTAATTAAAAAAAGAGAGATCTGCATACAACAAGAAATGAGGTGTTACTAGGTCAAAACCATATGAGTCTGGTTTTCCTCGATAGGCGAACAGGATCTTTCCTCCTTGATAGGCGAACAGGATCTTTATGAGTACATTTGGTTATAATCGAGTGGTTTTGGATGCTGCAATTTTTACAATAAGTTTTAATGCAACTTGGTGTACCTAAGGGTCCTGAACAGTGTACAATGGAAAGGTTTCAGTGGCAGATTTTTCTTCATTCCAAGGGCTTTGGGGACCACTTTGTGGCTAGAGTTGGGTAAGTGTTAAGTATGTATAAAAATTGCCAAAACCAAAAGAGGAAGCACAGGCTATAAATGAAAGATCCTTATCCAAAATTACTTTCTCTCTATGCTTCGTATTGTCCAGGCAAAATCTCGTGTTGGCTTATGAAGATGACACAGGGAAAAGCAAGAAATCTGATGTATGTGAGCATACCTACATGCTGTCGTAATTAAATTGTTTCTAAGATTCTTAGTTTTTCCACTCAGGACATTCGGAGATTGTATTTTCTGTGATCTCTTTCCTTGGGAACTCGCAACCAATTAATTATTTCCCCTTGCTGGCTGTGCTTTACCTGATCTCTTGCTTTGGGATATTTCACGGGTGGACGAGGAGCTAAGGGACATGGTTTAGTGTTTGATAGGAATGGTTGGACTCGATGATCCGGTGGGTCTCTTCCAACCTGGTTATTCTATGATTCTATGATTCAAGTTCCATTTTAAATTTGAATTTGAATTTTAAATTCAGTTTGGCTGTTATGTAGATGTGTTCTTCGCTTGACTCATGTAAAACCCTTTATTGAGTACGTTAGAAAGATGGTGTCCTTGAGGGGAGCTACAGCTGGTCTTAAATCTATTGAGGCTGCATTTCATTGTAGCTAAAAGAAGCTGCTGCTGTACATTGTTTACTTGATTTCAGGTGTCTTGGCAACAAGCCTCATCGACAGATGCCAAATTCACCAACCTCTTCTGCTGGGCCGCAGTATTATTTGCCACTGATTTTATTTGTGAATGTTGCTAACTAAAGAAGCTCTGTTTTGGTGGTGAATCAGTATTTTGGATGGGATTGATGGAGCTGCTTCACCTCTTTATTATTGTCTTCGCTTTGATGCTGATGGCAGCGTACAAGGATTATTGCTCAAATGCAGCTGGAAGTTCCGTTCATAGAATCATAGAATGGTCTGGGTTGGAAGGGACCTCAAAGCCCATCCAGTTCCACCCCACCATGGGCAGGGACACCTCATACATACAATTATGTTTCAATGATCGCTTTATTATAGAATTTCACTGCATTAGTAATGATGTATTTGCAAAATAAAGATCACAGCAAAGCCCTCTTGTAAGAATGGTACTGATTTTGTTTAAAAATAAACTTATAGCAAATAGAAGATGGTTTACATTGGTAAAAAGAGATTGGAAATGTGATGTAGGTGAGGAGTACCTGTTGCTAGTTTATTTTGGGAAAGACTTGGGTTTCAAGTGGCAGATGAAACTCAAGAGAGAAATATAAATATTGATTTGGAAGTAAATCAGCCTTTCATTTTCATACAGTAACCAAATTAATTGAGGCCCTTTCCTGCTGGGAAGAGGACTTGGGGTTACTATAAATTGCCTTATGGGAATGGTAGTTTAATGAGGCGTGGCTTACCCAATGTATTAAGAATTAGTAATTATATAAGTAATAAAGAGAATGATTAGAAAGCATTGCTGCCATCACCATGGTGTGTCTGGTTCTTGAATACTGAGCGTGGCTGGTCCATGGTAGCACAGCTGGAAGGAGTTCTGGGAAGCGGCAAAGGAACGGTTCTTCTCTAAGGAAGAACTAAAGTCTCTAGGTTTTTCCAACCTAGAAGAGAAAGGATTAAGGTGCAGGGGAGCACAAGAGGTCTGGAAGGTCGCGTGTGCCACGGGGAAATGCTGGATGTCGTGAATCATTGTTTTTATGCCAGTGCAAAAAGGGTAAAATCGTGGTGGTGCTATGAAAACAAACTGTCTGTGGTGAATTACGGGCTAGATGGGCACAAGACACTGGGATGTCAAAGCTGCCATGGGTTAAAAATACAGAGGAATTCAAAGAGGACTAGAGTATTAAATGCTGTTGTTGTGGGCTGGTTCAGGAGTCCACGTGCTGCAGATTGCTGGGGGCCTGTGGTGGGGCCGTTGTCACCGTCGGCGTGTCCTGTCCTCGGGCAGCCGGCAGCCGGGCGCCGTTGGAGACCCCGTCGGTGCCGGAGGAACCGGGCGCTGACCTAGTCGCTGCTCTTGCCTTCCCACTCCGGCGCGCTGTTACGTCTTTATTACTTTTCATATACTAACTCTGCGTATTTGTTATCGTATTTGGTCTGTCAGGAAAAGAATGCGCAGCTGTTTTTTCCGAATAAACCTGTGAGTGACAAATGAGTGTCTGTGGCCGTGTGCCTGTGCGTGTGCGGAAGGGGCCGTGGGAGGAGGAGTGTCAGCATGATCAACTGTCCCCATCTCGTGCTGCTGGAGCAAAACACCTTCTGTCAGAGCGTAAGCAAAGCCGTCGGGAAGGGGACTGTGTTACTAGTTCCAGTATCAAGTGTTAAGGGGTAAGCTTTAATGTTTTTCCCAATAATTATGGTAGTTGGGAGCCAAGCTGTTATCACAGGCAGTTTACAGCTAACGGGGCTGCTTAGCCCTGTCTAAATACCGTGATTTTTTAAAAGGAAAAGTGATGCTGCCGAAGTAGGGATGCTTGCACTACACGTGGATGAGCCAGGGTCCCCTCCCACGTTGCAGCTGGTTTAGCAGAGGTCCAGCAAGTCCTCTACTTTATCACGCCGGTAGAGAATGTGTGGTGTCATCCTGATGGGATAAAAGATACAGAGGTCACTACCAGTGCAGAAACCGCGATGTTGTATTCAATGAGTGGCTGAATCCTTGAGAACGTTTCCCTGAGAGCTTATTGCAGCCCTGGCCCAGGTTGCCCAGGGAAGCTGTGGCTGCCCCATCCCTGGAGGTGTTCAAGGCCAGATTGGATGGGGCTTGGGCAGCCTGAGCCAGTGGGAGGTGTCCCTGCCCGCAGCAGGGGGTTGGAACTGGATGTTCTTTAAGGTCCCTTCCAACCCAAACTATTCTATTCTATATTTCTATGATATATAAAAGTTCCCAACAACTAATTTTCTCAGTATTTCTGCAGTTGCCACAGTTCACAGAGAAGCCAGAAGCAAAGTCCTGTAGGGAACAAGGCGAGTGTCCTCAGGAGCGTGATGAGATTCCCGTGTGGCCACGTTGTTCCAATCCTAATCCGCAGCCCCTTATCTGTTTTCTGAAACAGTGTGTTATCCACTGAGAAATAAACCCAGAATTCAAACCAGCTCTCTGTGTAACTGGGGCTGATATATTTATAGAGTCGTTCTGCCTGTCAGCCTATCTCCTCAACTATATATTCCCGTTAGATTTTATTATAGAGGAAGGCTGTTCCATCCTACTCCTTTTGCTTTGCAATCAGATCATTTAGCTCTGGTTTGCTCCTGATAGCGTTTTCTCATTTTCTTTTAAAACCGATATCAGTAGTTACATTCTTTGAATAAAATGTGTTTTTTAAGGTGCAGTCCGGTCCTTTCTTTGCTAGGTGCTTGTGCCTCGTGTTTAAGTGGCTAAATCATGAAGTGGATTTGCTCTAAGTTGTGTTCCTGCATTGCACTTCCATACATTACTGCATCTCCAGGCTAGCTTGAGTCCTCTTTCTCCTGTTGGTGGATTCTAGAGGAGGAAAGATGAGAAAATGTCAGGCAGAATTGTAGCTTCGGATATTGATGTTTAAATTATTGTCATGACTGAGTATGTCTTGGTTGTTTTCTTGCAGTAGAATTTAAGTGAACTTGCAGAAACCAGCAAGACCGTGGGTATTGTCAGTTTTCTTCCTTATGAAGTAGTTATTATGTGAAAAACAACGTCCTTGCACAGAAAATGTTGAAATTTCAAGTGGGTATTTGGTTTATACCACACCTGTTTGGTTTTTTTTGTCTTTTTTTTCTGTTATCTTACTGGAAATGTTACTGGTAATTTAAAACACAGAAAAATGAAGTTGTGGGCAGTAGCAGACGTTTCTAACTTCTCTTCTAACAGTGCCTGCAGCCTAGAAATCCTGAGAACTTTGCGATCTTTTGCAATCAAAAAGTGTTTTTCCAGCTCTTGAATGAGGTAGCTCATTAGTATTATTAATCACATACATTTTGGTCCAACCCTGCATCCCTGCTGCCAGCAGAATTCACGTTTTCTTCAAGAGAGCCTTGGAATTCTAAGGAATTTTGGCTCAGTTTTCTGTATTCAGCCTAGCAGTGATATGGAAAGCCCTCAGCTTCTGATTTTTCGGCAAGTACCCAACATGAGTCATGAACGTCTCCATTGCAGTCGAAGGGAATGCCGCGGAGCATTCCTAATGAGGACAGAAGTCTCCCATGGAACAAGTGTGCGTCTGTGTTTCTGTGCTGAACCAGAGACAATGTGTTAACAGGCGTTCAAAGAGCCTCACGTTTCTCATCTCTGGTAAGAAATACTGCTAAAAAGCATGGACTGCGAAAGAGCAAAGGGAGGCATTGCACTCCGTATTTTCAGTTTTCTAAATAAACCAACAGGCTGGCAGGATATAAGGGCAGTATTATTGCTATTCAGCCTGGAGAAGAGAAAGCTCCAAGTAGACTTTAGAGTGACCTTCCAGTACCTGAAGGGGCTACAAGAAAACTGGGGAGTTTCCCAGTGGGAGGTGTCCCACCCATGGCAGGGGATGGAACTGAACGGGCTCTAAGATCCCTTCTAACCCAAACTATTCTATCCTTCTAGTCTTCTTCCATGTATGTAAAAAATGCTAGTTGTAAAACTATTATGCTATATTATTTCACATGATTAAAAAACTTTAAATATGGAGTGCTATGGTAAACACATGACAGGTTAAAAAATATAACTCTAGGATATTACAGTACAGCTCCTATATCTGAACTCCAAAGAGTTAGGCTACATTTTGTTACAGTTTCTGTCCCGAGCCTCCTGTTCCCCCCAAGCTGCATCGCATCACTCTCATTTTTTAAATTAACAGCAACTTGGCCATTTTCCCGTGAAGTGCAATATGAGGTAAAAGGCATTAAGATATTCTATGACCAGGTTAAAGATTAAGATTGAATCAAGATTAAATCCTGTTTTTGTTCTGTCATCTCTTACTGTCCGGTTTGGAATATTTGAATATTCAGAATTAGTGTTGGAATCTCAAATGCTGTAGGGAATGTCTGTGGGTGTCTTGCATTTTGTTGGTTGGGTTTGAGTTTTGTTTTTTTAATGAAAAACGTGGTTTTTTCCACTTACATGAGACTGTAATCTTCACTAAGAAGGTGTTTAACTGTTTACTGCTGTGTAGACCTTTTATTGACCATTGCTACGAGGAGCCTTTTCTCCTCCTGTATGAACCTCCCGCGTTACAGTAGGTTGTTGGTCACACGTCTGTTTATTATTCAGGCTGCCTTTATTATCCATGATGGAATAATCTCATGCATATAAATCACATTCAGGTTATGCCTTGTGCTGTCATAACTGGAGAAAATGATTTCTCTCCATTCAATCTCTTCAGTTCTTTCTGGTTCTTGGCAACAGCATCTCGAGCTGTGTTTGCATTGACCTGCTTTCTTGTTAATCATTTTCTTTCAAAATTAGGGTTCTATTAGCACACGTCACATAATATTTTGATCTCATTGTGCTTGGAGTTCCATGAATTCACTGTTTGATTTATGATGTGACTTTTGTATTTTATGCCACTGGGTTTGTGTCTGGTGTGGGTAACCATTACAGCCTCTTAGAAACAGTTCAGAAGATTGGCAGCAAACTCTTGGCTCTAAACAGTAATAAAATTACATATTTATAATATTTATCATAATTTTAACGTTAACACTTAGACAAACGTAACTCTAACATTAAATTTAGACCCAGTTTTTTACTTCTCGCTATAGATGAGGCGTTTTGATAACCAGCCTGGCTGTAAGCTCACTCCCAACAGCAACTGGGAAAGATTGTTTTATTTTGTTTTTATTTTGGTGTCTTGTTATTAAAGACTTGGATCTTGATCAGAACTATAGTTATGGGCTGTAAAATGGGCGACTTTCAATTCACACTCGTTTCATTCTTAGTTAGATAACTCCCCGGAGATAAAACCATTTCTAGGAAAAGACATGAATTCGTTCTGAGGTCTTTTCGAGGTGACATTCTGCAGTGCACATCTACAGCTCAGCCAGAACTTGCACAAGGCAGACCTGAATTCACGGGCTTTTAGGCTTATGCTTATGAGTTCCGTCCCCTTGGAGCACGAGCGAGCACCCAGGCACTGGATTTCACACCGGTTGCCCACGTTACCCTCCCAGCGGCTGCGGTCGGTGCCTGTGCCGGAGTTCTCTACCCATACCGGAGCCGGCCTGAAGGTGCTTCAACTCAGCTGCAGGTTTCGGTGTGATTGAACCAAGTAGCTGTGTGGGGTTTTCCTTAGGGCTGGAGTAGCGTCGGCGCTGCTCCTCAGCCGAGGCTGGCGGAGGACGTCCTTCCTCCCCACCCTGCCGCATGCAGCGATGCCATCTGGGTCTGTGGGATGGACTCCAGCTCCGCGCTGGAACTCATCCCGTAAGCCTTGCAGAAACCTTGAGGCAGACAGAGCGAACTGGCACCAGAGGAAGCCTTTCAGCAGCAGCGATGCCGTGAGCTTTTCGTGCGCAGGATACCGCAAACCTCGGCGTCCTCCGGTCAGCGTGGGAACCTTAGGAAAGGTGTAGGCTTTAGGAGTGTTTTGTCTGAAGCCTCGTGCCTTGTTTTTGTGGCTCTTGTTCCTTGTGGTGTTGTCAAATACTGGTTGCAATGGGTTTTTACACTTATGATTAGTTAATTTATTTCTCTCAGTAGGACTGAATGTGGAAGAAAAGAGAAGCTGAGACAGCCATTCTTACCTTTACTGGTTTTCATTTATTTGATTTGTTTTTTTGGTTTCTTTTTCCTATGAAAAGTCATTTTCTTAGACCTGTAGAGTGTTTTCTTGGACCTGTGGAGACCATTTTCTTCCACCTCTGAGGTGGAAGGTTATTAGAAAAACGAGAACCATTTTTCTATTCCTTTTTCTGGATGGTTTTAAACGTCTGCTTTTTCTTGTGGTTACACATAGTTATTTTTTTTATTGCAGAAAATACCTGAAGCTCCGAATTTGACCTGGTCCAGTGCATTCTCAGTCTTTAAATGTGTGTTCTGTTTACATTACCTAAACTTCAAGTAATGTACCTGGTGTCAGGACTGATAAAATAATTTTTCTATCTTCTAGTATAATCTGTGTAAAATGAAAGAACCCCCTGAAGACACTGAGATGTGACCAAGAGCTGATCAGATGGGCTCTAACTTATTTTGTACCTTTTGATCCTTGTTTATCTTGGTCCCTCGGAGATTGCAGTTTCCTGTCTGACCAGTAACCTCGATCTTCTCTCTTTCTAACACCCCGTGTCCAAAACCAATTCAGTTCTCTACTTGAGGTCTGTCTTTTAACTTTAAAAGTTCGTGCCTGCTCTGAGAAGTTGTTAGAAGGAGCTGTGGCGTTCTGCCTGGGAACTCTGAGGCTCCCACCCTGCCAAGAATCAATCAGTATCTCTTTGTCATCTGCTCTGTCTTCCAGACCTCGGCATTATACAGTAGATGCCCACAGGGTAAGATCTTTCAATTTAAAGGTCATTCTCAAATGGCTGTTAGAGAGGCAGTAAATAATAAGAAATAGCTGTGACTTTTTGAGGGAAAAATTACGTCTGATGGCTTTTGGAGCTTTGCATATTGTGATCTTTTTTGAGGTGTAACAGAAAGAGATAGAACAGCACTTGAAGACCTTGGGGTTTAAATTTAAGTTCCTACATGCTCATTTGAGACTACTAAGTGGACCTGGCCTGATTTTTCAGGATCGCTGAGCTACTCAAAATCTCAGTCAAGTAACTCAGTGACTATGGATTCATTACTAAAACAAGTGAATAATTGCCACAGATAGTCTGTAAACTTACTGAGATTTGAAATTGGGTCGTTTTCTTCTAACTCGTATTGCACGATGTGTGTTTTTTAGCCAAGTTAGGGATTACAGATATTTAGCCGAGATGATCTTTGCTTCCAATTGTCTTCCTGAACTGATGGTTATACCACTGGTGGCCGTATTTAATGGCTCCATCATCATAATGGATTGTTTCCATTCCTCTTATTTCTCATTAATTTATATAATTTTAATTCCATTTATTTGTTGATCTTCTCTTTTTCCGATTCTCCCTTTTCCATGTAGTTGCAGTCAAGTGCTTTCAGGCCTCTCTTAGAAGTGGCGCTCTGCATTGTACCAGGAGCACGGTGGATGGAAGTGCTGTGACTGGAGAAGAGGGAGAGCTGTTGTGAGGGGGGATGAAAATAACTGATCCATTTGAATTCTTTTCAAAGCCCTGTTTAGGTGGTTCCTTCTGAATTATGAGGGAAGCAGTTCATGCATACATGTTAGGGTACTGTCACCTTACCTTTCATATCTGGCGCTTGTTTACAATTTTATATGATTGTAGATCATAGAATCAAGGAATCCCAGGTTGGAAGGTTCTTCAAGGATTATCTGGTCCAACCTTTCTTGGCAAAAGCGTGGTCTGGACAAGATAGGCCAGCATCTCGTCCAGCCCAGTCTTAAGTATCCAATGTTGGGGGATCCACCGCTTCCCTGGGGAGATTATTCCAATGGCTGATTGTTCTTATTCTGAAAAGTCTTCCTCTTGTCTCCAATTGGGATCTCCCAGGAGTAATTTGTACCCATTACCCCCTGCCTTTTCCACATGACTCCCTGTAAAAATGAGTCTCCATCTCCTTTGTAGCCGTTCTTTAAACACTGGAGCATGATGATAAGGTCTCCCATAAGCCTTTTTTTCCCCAAGGCTGAACAAACTCCATTCTCTCAGTCTTTCCTCATGTGGCAGGCTGTGATCAGAAGGAAGCAGAAAAGTCAAGTAGCCTTTCCGGATATGGATTAGAGTTACGATATTGGTGTTAAGTAGTACCCACTAAACTGCTTTGTTCAGTTAGAATTGGGCACTGGAAGTCTCCAGGGCATGAACAACAAATACTGAATAGAGAGCGGTTGAAAACCAGGTAAGTTTTTGTTGATCAAAACATATTTCAAAGATAAGTTGTATTCCAAGAGGGAGATTTTTAATTAGGTAGAAGACTTGGGTGAGAGGCTGGACAGCGTGTGGAAAAATGAAATCAAAGGAAACAATGAGTTCATCCTGTGGGCTCCGTTGCTCACAGTGGGTGGACCCATTGCGTGCTGAGACCCATTGCGTGGAGAGCTCGGTCCTGCTGGGCTGTGTCTCACTGGCAGTTCTGGAGTGGGCTGCTCTCTTAAACTCTGCAATCAAACTTTTGTCCAGTATCCAAGGTGGGTGAAAGGATGGGTGACTTTAATATAGATGAGCTTATTTTAAAATGCTGCTAGGTGGTAGCAGGTAGGTAAGAGTAAATCATGTTTCTGCTCCATTGGAATCAACAGCATTTGTTTTTTCTATCTCTTTTGATCATCCCATGGAGAATTTCTATTTCTATTTCTATTTTAACTTCTTGTTAATGCCACAGAGGCGGCAACATCCTTTCCTTTGCTGTGTTTTTTACAATTCCACAGTTCATGTAACAAAATGACTGTGTTAGAAATGAGAGGTTTCATAGAAGTCGGCACTGTTAAATCTGTATCTGCTATCTTGATTTGAGCGTTAATAACCGTAAAACAGGATTAGAAAATTAACAGCTGGAACAGTTGTTTGGGGATGCGTTGTTTGTTTGCTCCTGGTAATTCTTGGTGTGAGGCACAATTGCACTGGAGTGGTGAGCATCATCCATTGTCTAAAGAATAAACTAATGTCCTTAATGGGCCAGCAGTGCGATTTGGTTGAGATGAATCACATATTATGAAAAATATGGTTTTAGAACTGCTGTTTTAAAATTGTGTCTGCCAGCTCGCACTTCCCAGTCGTGTCTGTGACCTCTGGGTTCCATTCCAACTTTCGTGGGGTACTGGGTGAAGCGGAGCTGGCATTGCTCTACTGGTAGGGTTATTTTCCTAGCCTGCATAGAGCTGGAACTCTGTTGTGTAAGAAATACTGTAAAGTGAAAAGGCAACAGCTTTTTAATACCAACCTTGTCACGCTTCCCATGCTTTCCAAGCACAGTTATTCTCGCTTACGGTGTTCTTAGATTGATAAAAAGATATGAACGATACGCAAGTGACATGGACAGAGCATTAAAATTCTAGTAGAGTCTGGGTTGGTAGGTCAGAAACCTCTGAGCTGAGGAAATGATAGTTCTTTACTATATTTGGCTTTCTAAAGCTCGAGTAAAATAGCAGGACAGTTCCAATGCTTACATTAATGCGACTACATGTGGAGTCTTAAATCACCAGTTTCTAGGACTGTTGTAGTGTTACTCATGGGAAGATTCTATGAGCGAGAAATTTTACTGAGAGTGAGTTTATGGGCGATGCGATTGGGGATGAATTATTAACAGCGTAAGTAAATATACTGTTTTGAAGCGCTATTGTTTGTACTGTAAGTCATGATGCTTTATTCAAAACACGCAGCTGAGAGGAGATATTACTGTGAACAAATTCCTCTAAGTACTGTGGTGGTGTTCCTCGAGCTGGTGGTGATGCCAACTGCAGTTGGGTACCATGTGCCTCTTTTTCTCCTCTACAGCTGTGCAGAAGCAAAGGTCTCAACTCTCCCCAAACAAACAACTCAGGGCTTGATGTCATCAAGGAAAGAGCAGGATGGATTTGTTGTAATGATGATTTAAACAGAGCTGACCCCAAAAGGAAAGATAAAGTACAAATCTTTGGATAGTGGAGCAAATGAAACTGGTAAATTGTGGCCCTTTTTGTGAGAAAGATTAAGATGTCCTTTATGTGAGTAACAGATTTGAATGTTGGAAATCACCAGCCTTTTTCATAGAGTGAACAACATAGAAATTGATATGAGGGCAACTTAAAATAATAGAATAGTTTGGGTTGGAAGGGACCTTAAAGATCATCTAGTTCTAACCCCCTGTGATGGGCAGGGACAACTCCCACTGGATCCGGTGGCTCCAAGCCCCACCCAAAGTGGCCTTGAACACCTCCAGGGATGGGGCAGCAACAACTTCTCTGGGCAACCTGGGCCAGGGCCTCCCCACCCTCACAGTAAAGAATTTCTTCCTAATGTCTAGTCTTCCTCCTTCCAATTTAAAGCCGTTCCCCCTCGTCCTATCACTCCATGTCCTTGTAAAGAGCCCCTCCCCAGCTTTCTTGTGGGTCCTCTCCGAGGAACTGGAAGGTCACAACTTGTTCAGCATTACCCAAATATCAAACTAAAAGTCTGCATCATGGTGAAGGAGAACGTTTTGGCCGAAATTTAAACGGGTGAAGAGGGGTGTTCTGAAGGACCTGAACTTCCCAGTCTTCCTCTACTCAAGCTCTCAAAAAAGGCCAAGACCAAACCACCTTGGATTGTAAGGTGCCAGCCTTCCGGCACCAGGGAGGTGGCTGCTGTTGGGTGAGGAGCTGGTTCTTCACAGGCACAGCAATGAATGCCTTCAGACATCCCTACCGCCTGGCAGGGATTGCAGAGGTAAGGAGGAATGGGATGTGGTAAAAAGACTGGTTTTGAGTTAATTTATTTTCTATTTTGGACCTACTGGTCTTAAACAGTTTGTCTACAAATAATAGAGTAACAACTCAAACTATCAAGCACTTTTGCTCTAGGTCTCAATGAAAATCCCCTCCTGCTGCCCCTCACCATGGTTATTGAAGGGAGATCCAGACTGAGGGAAAACTGGAACCTGTGGCTGGTAGGGGAAGATTCATTTCCATAAGAAATGAGGCTAAAAATACTTTTTAGTGCACCGCTAATAGTGATGTATTGGTGAGAGCAAGTTTAATGAAAAGCTGTCTTGTGCAGTTAGAGGATAACATTGTTCCTGTAATTGGGTGCTGAAAGCAGCCCTTGTTATTTGTTGCAACAAATGACAAGATAAAGAAGAGGTCGCAGAATGGTGGTGAAGCTTTAAAAACAGAAAAGGCAGCACAGGGACACTAAGGACAAGGGGGTTATGAATGGTATGAATGGATGCTAATGGTATTAAAGTTATTGAAACAGTGTTTTCAGGAGGTAGGTTTTGCAGAGCCTGCTGGACTAATTCGACAGCATAATACCTGAGAAAAGAAGGAGAATGGATAATAAATCTGTTTTAAATGGAGTGTATAATTGACTGCTTATGTCTGAAGCAATGACTGAGGGCTTCTTGCCTTCTGGATGTTTTGTTCTTGACTGCAGTGAGGCAATGGTTTACAGTGCACACAATGAAATTTAGATTATACTCTTCATTCACAGTTCTTAAAAAACTTGGGCTGAAGACCAAGGAGAAGGCATGTGTGCAGCCTCAGTAGTCTGGTAGTTCCTTGTGTTGCCAAAGCCTGGTTTTGCTGTTTTGCCAAGAGGAAATACCTGACAGACCATAGGGCTGAAGGAGAGGGTGAACTCGTTTGGTTGATCCTGCCGTTCACGTTGCGCTCATCCCCTCTTTGGTCATTTTACAGAGACTGCAGCTGATGGAGACTGCGGAGCTGTGCTGGGCACTCCCCTCTGGTGCTTCCCCATCCACTGCCCAGAGTGGGTTTGATGAGGCTGCTGGTGGCTCTAGCAGCTGTCCTTTAACCCAGATGGTTGTTTAGTTTGGCCAAGAAATCATAAAAACTGCCTGCAGCGTGGGTGTTGCTCGGGCTGCCGGCAGGTTACTGCTAGGAACCCAAAGGGACTCGAAGCAGTGAGGAACCAAGGAGGTTCCTTTGATGAAGAACACTGCAGAGGTTTGGTATTGAAATATTACATTTAGTGTAGAGTTAATTTTCTTAGGGGAGGATGGGAAAATAAAATTTTAATCCCTCTTACCTAACTTTACAAGTCTGCAGTAGTAATTGTTTAACCTAACCTAGGTTTTCCTCAGAAGTCGGTTCACAGTTGACACTCCAAGAGTGTCAAGAGACTCTGAAATGTCTGCTGTCTCCATTGCTTGATATAAACTGTCTGCACTGCCACTGAGCCGAATGCCAGCCACGTTTCTTTCCCTTGCTGTCTTTCCACAGTGGAGGTGCAAGCAGGCCAGAGCAAATTGGGGAGTGACTTCTGAGTGCCGCTCTCTAAGAAAAACACCCGTTGGCTCCTGATCGCGTCGGTCCCGTTCAATCCCCGCCCTCACCGCAAAGAGGTTTAGCGGCGGTGAAGTGGCAATGACACCTGTCTGCTTTAAGAAAGGTTTTAGCAGAAAATGTTCTGAAGCCAGTGACAATGTGTAATGTTCTGTATGCTAAATGGGTATACGGTGTAGTCATTCGTCTTAATTATAGTCAGTCGTTTTCATCTTCAAAGTGAAATGCTAATATAGTTTTCTTTTCAGTATTCATCCTGTACAGATTCCTTTAGTGTCTAACATGATACATAGACATATACAGTATAAATTATTACAGCTGTTGCCCATACTTAATAATAATCATAATTTTTCCCATTTATGTTAAAAACATTTTTCTTATTACATTCGTTACATTGCCCGCTGATCTTGTTCTACAATGTATGGATCTCTCTTTTGTTCTGATTTCCTGTTTTGCAAAGGAGCTAGGGAAGTATTTTTTGGTGGATGCATGGAAAACTAGTATTTTTTTCTTAGCAAAATAGTTGTACTTTGTGTTAAAATCAAAACCTAAAAGTGAAACTCAAGAGTAATCAAGATTTAGAGGACTGTTCGATTGGCGGTGCTCACACTGGTGTTTTGCAATGACATTTTCATGTGGAACAGGGAGCACTGGAAGCTTTGGAATTAATTGCTAGTAACCAGGAATCAGCTCTTTGTTTCATACAAGGAACAGTGTGATGGAGTTGTGGATGGGGGCTTGCTTATCCGGCAAATTCAGGGGGGGGTTGTGTGCTTGATGTCTTACATGTGTTAGTAACATGAATAAGATGGGATCTAGATAATATTGGCTAATGTCAGACTTCTTTTATTACTTGAGGTTTAACAAGGCCAAGTGCCAGGTCCTGCACTTGGGGCACAACAACCCTAAGCAGTGCTACAGACTAGGAGAAGTCTGGCTGGAAAGCTGCCTGGAGGAGAGGGACCTGGGGGTGTTGGCTGACAGCCAACTGAACATGAGCCAGCAGGGGCCCAGGTGGCCAAGAAGGCCAATGGCATCTTGGCTTGGATCAGAAACGGTGTGGCCAGCAGGTCCAGGGAGGTTCTTCTCCCTCTGGACTCGGCCCTGGTGAGACCGCTCCTCGAATCCTGTGTTCAGTTCTGGCCCCTCACCACAAGAAGGATGTTGAGGCTCTGGAGCGAGTCCAGAGAAGAGCAACGATGCTGGGGAAGGGGCTGGAGAACAGGCCTTATGGGGAACGGCTGAGAGAGCTGGGGGTGTTTAGCCTGGAGAAGAGGAGGCTGAGGGGTGACCTCATTGCTCTCTCCAGCTACCTGAAAGGAGGTTGTGGAGAGGAGGGTGCTGGCCTCTTCTCCCAAGTGACAGGGGACAGGACGAGAGGGAATGGCCTCAAACTCCGCCAGGGGAGGTTTAGGCTGGACATTAGGAAAAAATTTTTCACAAAAAAGGTCATTGGTCCCTGGCAGAGGCTGCCCAGGGAGGTGGTTGAGTCACCTTCCCTGGAGGTGTTTAAGGCACGGGTGGACGAGGTGCTAAGGGACATGGTTTAGTGTTTGATAGGAATGGTTGGACTCGATGATCCGGTGGGTCTCTTCCAACCTGGTGATTCTATGATTCTATGATCTCTTTGGACAGTGCTGTTTGCTGTTTCTGCTCTTAGATATTCAGGTAGATATGGGGTTTTATCTGCAGGGCTTGGAAGCCTCCTCAGTGCTGGAAGATACCAAGGAGAAGAAAAGATGAATTTATAGACATCCCTGTTTCAGTAGGTGTTGACCCTGACCACGTTATTGTGCTGCATCTGCACTCCAGACCGATTCTGGGTATGGCTGTGCTACTGAAAACCAGAGGAACTGGAGTCTACCAGGTCTCAGCAGTTAAGAATGCTTTTATTCGTAAGGCCTTGATAAAATTTGTATTTTGGGAGTTAAAAATGAATAGTTATTTGATTGTCTTAAACAAATCTGCATAGGATAAACAGAATTAAACATTTAGTGATGGAGAACCTTGCTCATAGCAACAGAGATGCTGTCTTGTTCAAGAGAAATAATCAGTCACTATTTTTGTCTCTAATTGCAATGGTTCTTGAATAATTACTGAAAAACAGCAGAAGAACTTTGCATATTGCTTTCAGGAAACCCTTTCGTTTCACAAAATCCATTCGGAACTAAAAAGCGGAGTGGAAATATAAACAGATTATCTACCGCCTGCGCTTTATTTATGCCTGTTGGTCCCTGCTAGTGTCAGAGATGTATGTTTGGGCAGTGACAGAGCTGACACAAATTGCTGTCAGATGTGCTCTTTGTCCTGGCTCCCTTCTCCTGGCCTGAGCAGTGATACCACTACTGCTCTTTCTCCTTGAAGAAGAGGAGCCTGCAAGCTCCTTCTTTTGCAGCCTTGCGTTCTGTCTACGTGAGGTTATGTTCATGCATTTCAGCTTGAGTTAAAACTCATTTCTATTTGCAATTTCTATTTCACCCCTTTCTCTTGAAAAGAAAATGGTATTTGTATGTTTGATATATATAATTTCTTTAAGACTTTCTGTGTTGGATTTGGAGATACTGATTTATATTTATCTAAATTTAGGGTTGAAATACAGCATATTGTACATGGAATTGTCTGTTAATTGTAGGGAGTGCCGAACGATTTTTAGTTCTTACAAAATCAGGTTCTTATTCTTGAAATGTGACCAATTATCTAATACAATTCTGTGGGCGTGGGTTTGCATGGAACATGGCACAGCAAGCGGTGACATGTAATCTCCCTTTTGAGGAATATGCATTGTACTTCTAAAATACCTGCTGACAATAGCTGCCAAAATTAGGTGGAAAATTGTGAGCGAGAAGAGGCTGGAAGCAAGAACTTAAAATCTTACTAGCCACAGGTTTGTAAATCAGTATCAAGTAAAATCTTAATACGATGGACTTGATCACGCGTATTGTTTTTCATGGTTTTGAAGCTTCTGACTGCTCTTGGTTTCTATCCCACATCCTGAGGGCATTCTGGCCGTATTTTCAAGGGCTTCATGCACTCTGAGATTTCACTTTTTATTTGAGTTAAGACTTCATTTCTAAAGCACAAAGAAAAATATAAATGCTGATGGTTTCTAATGCCCCCTTCAAAACTTCAAGACATGTTCAAGGTGGATGATTCCCGTAGGAATGCTGCAGTATTTTCAGGACATTGTGGTGGAAGGGGAATCGGACTGGGGTAGCCCTTGAGGATGCCGCAGAGGATGCGTTGTGCCTCACTGGGAGTGAGATGCAACTTTGGCTCTGCTTTGGTGAGGAGTTTCAGCGTTGCTTTCCCTACCATTTCTTTCTCAACAAAATCAAGATCTAGGTTTCAATCAGGAGCTAAGCAGTCCTGTCTGAAGCTGAAGAATGGTGGAGCTCTGGCTCCTTTCTGGTGTCGCTCCTTCAGTCCGTCCTCCATCTTCACAACTGCAAGTCAGGTCCTGTTTTCCAGTATGAAATTCAAAGTACAGTTGTTTGAATATTGTATGAGAAAGTAAAAGCAGCATAAAAATGAGGCAAAGCCTTTAAAATGTAATTGTACCAAGTAGTGAACTACTAAAAGCTGCGCGGTGCTACGTGTCGTGAGTCTTTAATTACAGAAGTTAGAAGGTTGGTACTTGTGATTTTCCAGACGATTGAAGGCATTCAGAGCTTTTCAAGTCCATGCCACTTCTCAGCTCTCCTCCCACCTCTGTTTGTTCATTCTCCTTTGGTCCCCTCAGTGCGTGAGTCAGGGAGAGATGAAAAGAAATAATTATCAAAGCAGAAGAACACAGAATGAGCAAATTAGGTATTTTAAAAAATATTGTCAGGGTTTGAGCTATACTTAGCACTTCTTTAGCTTTCCAGAACAGCATGAGTTGCGTTATATTTTGAGTTTACACATATGTGCAAGTTACACAGTACTGAGAATATTCCTAAAAAGCATTTGTTGATCCAGCCCAAAACGCGTACAAGAGAGGTCTTTTAAGTCAAACGGTGTGGTCTTTTTATGTTTTGGGTCTTTGCTCCTTGTTCCTTGTAAAACCTGCGTTAATAGCCTTTCGACCAAGATTTTGTTTTATTCCAAATGGTGTTCGTGATAAACGAATTTAGTGATTTAGTTTCTCTGCTGAGCGCTCCCTGCACTGTTGCTCCCTTCACCCCACGTTGATGGCAGCCCGCGGTCCTTGAGTGTTTGAGAAGGGGTTTACAGATGGCTCTGTACAGACGCTTTGCCTCTCCCTTCTGCTGTTGCTTCGGTTGTGGCTTTTTCTTCATAGAATCATAGAATCCCCAGGTTGGAAGAGACCCACCGGATCATCGAGTCCAACCATTCCTATCAAACACTAAACCATGTCCCTTAGCACCTCGTCCACCCGTGCCTTGAACACCTCCAGGGAAGGGGACTCAACCACCTCCCTGGGCAGCCTCTGCCAGTGCCCAATGACCCTTTCTGTGAAAAACTTTTTCCTAATGTTCAGCCTAAACCTCCCCTGGTGGAGCTTGAGGCCATTCCCTCTCGTCCTGTCCCCTGTCACTTGGGAGAAGAGCCCAGCTCCCTCCTCTCCACAACCTCCTTTCAGGTAGTTGGAGAGAGCAATGAGGTCTCCCCTCAGCCTCCTCTTCTCCAGGCTAAACATTTGAATGTTCTTCCAAACATCTTTCACTGGTTCAGTGACGAAGACGGTTTCCATGCTGGACTCCTTTTCCCTTGGGCCTCTGGGAAGGCTGGTCTTGTGTCTAACTCGGGATTTGGATTTAGCTAAGGAAAAGAAGCTGGATGAAGAAACTGATGATAAGGTAAAGTTTCTAATAGAAATAATTATGAGCCAATAAAAGTATTTAATAATCGCTGAGTACTTTTTGGCAAATATTATTTAGTGACAGATATTAACTCTTCAACAGAAGAGGCAAAGTGATGAGAAGTAAGAAAGTGATGGGCATTTTGGTTTTCATTTTCCCAACAGTTGCATAAAAAATGATACCACATAAGTAATAGTAAATGACCACGTCAATTTATATTGAGATTATCACAAACTGTATCCCGCCGCATGGAAGCAAATCTGTTACTGACCACTTGCCTTTGCTGCTGAAGTGTTTTGTGGTGCTAAATCGTTTCAGTGCATCCCTTCTGTTTCCCTTGTACAGAGTTTCTCTGTGTTTTACTGGCAGCTTTAACCTAGAGCTGGGTCTGAAAGTTGCCGGGTTTAGGTTGATTGGTGTGTAAATATCCCCTGGTACTTTCTGCACAAATATATTAGGTTTTATTTAGGCTAGAGCTGCTTAAGTGGGGAAGAATAAAATCTGTGTTGTTAGTATAATTACAGAATCGGTGCAGGGGTTTAAAAATAGCAAGTCTCAGATGGTATTTGATAAAGGTAATTAAAGCATGAAGAGTAATGATGAAAACCTTTTGTTCTGCTGCTCTCCTGTAGTGCTTCAGGCTTAATGTTTGACAATCAAGCCACTCGTTTCTGGCCTGGCAACGGAAACTTCTTGTCTGCTGCAGAAATGGAAAAAATTCTGCTGATCTCCTCTAAATATACACATTAATAAAGAAAGAAATAGGCTATTTCAAAAGATATTGGTTTGTGAGCTTGGTGTATTTCAGATATTCATAGCAACTTTGTTTTTTGGAAGAAATACCATCCGGGCAGAGTGAGCTGTTAGTAGAAAATGACCCTTTGGTAACTGCTTGTGTATCCAGTTTTAATATCAGTGGCAAATAAATGTAAAGAGGATGTGATGTGGGTTGCCATAGCTCACTAGAGGGATGTTCTTGTGTGACAGCGTTGGTAACGAGCAGCTGCAGGCATCTCCTCCTCGGTGCCAAAGGCAGAGAGAGCATCACTGGCATCGAGGTGGGATCTTTCCCCTCTCCTCAGCCCTGGCCGGACAGCCTCCCACGTTGAGCTGCCAGGGCATGGGCTGCTGGAATGAGTCCATTACAGGGACTTGAAGGTGATGGAGGGCTTGGAGCGTCCACCATCACAGAGAGGTTGAGAGCTGGAGTTATTTGGCCTGGAGAAGAGAAGGCTCAGGGGGAACCTCTCATAAATGTCTGGTGGCAGAGGATGTTAAAGGAGATGGAGGCAGACACAGTGTTGTCCGGAGACCGGACAGCTGGGCTCAACCTGAAATACAGGATATTCTGTTTAATGAGACAACTGTTTAGTGTGAGCGTTGGGAAATGCTGGAGCAGGCTGCCCACAGAGGCTGCTGAGTCTCCGTCATAGAATCATTAGGCTGGAAAAGACCTTAGAGATCATCAAGTCCAACCACACCTGTCCACTACTAAATCGTGTCCCCAAGCACCTCATTTACCTGCTTTTTAAACCCCCTCAGGGACGGGGACTCCACCACCTCCCGGGGCAGCCTCTGCCAGGGGTTGAGAACCCTTTCTGTGAAGGCATTTTTCCTGATGTCCAATCTGATCCTCCCCTGGTGCAGCTTGAGGCCACTCCCTCTGGTCCTATCTCCTATCACTTGCGAGAAGAGATGAACACCCACCTCTCTCTTTTCAGGCAGTTGCAGAGAGCAATAAGGTCTCCCCTCATCCTCTTCTCCTCCAGGCTGAACGGCCCCAGATCCCTCAGCTCCTCCTCATAAGACTTGTTCTCCAGCCCCTTCACTGGTTTTGTTGCTCTGCTCTGGATGCGCTCCAGGACCTCAGTGTCTTTCTTGTAGTGAGGGGCCCAAAACTGAATATGGGGTTTGAGGTGCAGCCTCACCAGCGCAAGAGTACAGGGAAGTGATCCCTGCAGGCGCTCAAGCGCTGACTGAACGTGGTCCTGAGCAGCCGTTGGACCACGCCATCTCCAGAGGGCATCTCCTCAGCATCTCTCTGGGTCTGTTTCAGTCAAAGAACTCTAAAACTACAGGAGTTTGGCTGTGTATTTCTGTACAGATAATAATTCTTTTAAGCTGTGTTGATTATACCTCAAGTTTTCCGTGGATTAGTATTTCTCTGTGCTTAGAAGAAACGTCTTCTGTGCTTTTTTTGCTTACTCAGACAGGTGAATTTATCTTTTCAAGGATGAGATGAAAATTGTATAAAGGATGTGTTTTATCCAATTTGGCAGTCTGAACACATAATTGAAACAAAATCATTGATAGAGTCACTTAGGGAAACTAAAATGCTGCTGGCTGCCTAGGAAGAGGGACGGAACGTGCCTGTTTCACTGGCTCTACTGCTGGGGCAAGTTCCTATGTGGAGGAAAAGTGGATATTTAACATGTCAAGAGCGTGCAGGTTAACAGCGCGTGGGTTCAAATGCGTTGGAGATTACCCTGTCAGACAGATCACCTCATAAAGTGTAAATGTGAGTGTTTGCTCCCTCCCCTACTGCCTCACTCTGTAGATGCTGAAGTGACTGCTCTTTGCAAGGCGCCTCACTCCCCTCGCCAACCGAGCTCTTTTACTTAGAGGCTTTGTGTCCGCTCACGCAATGGAAATAGAGAAGTTTTAGGAGATCCTGCATGCTGTCAGGGGAAAAACAAAATGAATGGCTACATTTCCCTCTGTACTCGGCACTGGTGAGACCGCTCCTCGAATCCTGTGTTCAGTTCTGGGCCCCTCACCACAAGAAGGATGTTGAGGCTCTGGAGCGAGTCCAGAGAAGAGCAACCAAGCTGGTGAAGGGGCTGGAGAACAGGTCTTACGAGGAGTGGCTGAGAGAGCTGGGGGTGTTTATCCTGGAGAAGAGGAGGCTGAGGGGAGACCTCATTGCTCTCTCCAACTACCTGAAAGGAGGTTGTGGAGAGGAGGGAGCTGGGCTCTTCTCCCAAGTGACAGGGGACAGGACAAGAGGGAATGGCCTCAAGCTCCACCAGGGGAGGTTTAGGCTGGACATTAGGAAAAAATTCTTCACAGAAAGGGTCATTGGGCACTGGCAGAGGCTGCCCAGGGAGGGGGTTGATTCACCTTCCCTGGAGGTGTTTAAGGCACGGGTGGATGAGGTGCTAAGGGACATGGTTTAGTGTTTGATAGGAATGGTTGGACTCAATGATCCGGTGGGTCTCTTCCAACCTGGTTATTCTATGATTCTATGATTCTATGTCATCCTTCAGAGCCAGAGAGCTGAGCTGGGATGAGCTCTTACCACAGCGGGTGATATTCAACCAAAGCTAGGAGCCCAGTTCCAGAGTGGGATCTTCACTTACCAGTTTATTCCCTTCTCCAAGTGTCCTTGGAGAGCTCTGACCCTTATAGCAGAGGTCCTAAGTATGACATTGTATGTTGGAAGGGTCCATCCTGGTAACCCAGCCGGAGATGGGGCAGGATGCGTAGAGGTCACTTAGCCAAGCCTTTCTCTTGGAGCAGGACTGTTGGCATCAGTACATGAAGCTTGAGCTGGCAGAGTCTTCCAGCCCTCCAAGAAGGGTTATGGATCTGCTCGGGCGACCCGTCGTGCTGCCACCCTGCCTTCTGAGTGTCCCATTGAAGCACAGTGGGTGCACAGAGCGTATCTCAGAGGACAACAGAGGTAAACAAGCTTCCGTTATTCCAGCAGCCCTTCCATGAGGAGGAGCGGCAGCGCTGTCAGTGCAACCGTGGCCGAGCAGTTGTGGGTGTGCACAGCTCATGTGCTGGCAGTTCAGGCCCAGTGCAGACAGGTCCCAGGCACCAATTCCCAGTACCATTCCACGTCTCAGATTTTGTAGGTAGTGGCAATATGTATTTTCTTTAGAACTAGAGAGACTCCAAAGAGCTGGAAGGCTCTAGGCTACACTGAACTTTTCATGCGTTATCATAGAGTGGTACCATTAGCATGAATTTTTAGGGAAATAGTAGCAACAGTTTTGTTTTATTTGGCGTCGGAATGCTTAAAAAGTAGGTTTGAGCGATGCTGGAGACATTTATGTACAGTCTATAAAATTATTCAACTCTTCAATGATCTTGGTCTAGTAAACAACACGAGGTTATCACTTTATGTTTATCTTTCCAAATGAGGAGGCTTTAGGCAATTCTGGTTTCTGTCAAACCACTTTTTGTCTAAAAATGAGGAAAAAATAACATATCCTGTATTAAAGGCAGTGCCAGTGTGTCGATAAAAGACAGCCCACATCCCAGTGGTGGAAAAGAAGTTCTTGGCTGAAATGACTTTGAGGTTTTATAGGCATGGAGCAGAGAATCATAGAAAAATGGAGATGTCTCTGCCCCCTTTCCCTGCACCCTCTCTGTGGATAGGTTTTCATTTTCTCAGGTTAAAGCACAGGGCTGGGCGCTTTCCTCCTGTCCGTGCTTTGTCCCTCAAGCATCTCAGGGAGCTCTGCTGTGCTCTCTGCCGCGCTGATGGATGCTCGTACGGATGGGCTTGGCACGGGGCACACAGGAGTCGAGATGCGCTATCGCAAGTGCTGAGTGCAGAGGCGTTATCGCTTCCCCTGATCTGTTCTACAGAGGATGCGCACAGGAACGAGCAGGGAAATGAGAGATCTGTTCTGAAAGCTTTAAGAGTACTGAGGAACTGAATATGTGGAATAGAACAAATGTACTCAAAACTGCAGAAAACTCAAGCAAAATGTGCTTGCTCAATCTATTGATAGCAACTCTCCTGGCATGTAGTAATAAATACAAGAGAGGCATTGCTGAATTTTATATAATTCCTTAATCGTGATGTCAAAACCTGTATGTAGGGATCACTTTTACTTGAGAGCATAACCATATTTTTATGGCTTTATGTCATGAAGCCCTAGCGCTGCTGAATCCGTAGCAGTTCTGCTTCTGACCACAGTGAGAGCATAATCAAGCCCCTCAGTATTTAATTGGAGGAAAAAGAAAAATAAAATGCCACGTCTTTTTTCCCAGATTAGCAACATTATTTGGCAGTGCCAGACGGTGATTTTGTAGTCAGCTTCGTGGCAATCTATTTAGTGGTGAAACCCGGCGTTTCTCAGCCGCGGTGGTGGTCAGAATTTGCATTCCTCAGGAGCAACTCTAGAAGGGTGAGAGTCTGCCTTCTTATCGGTTCATGCCTTGTCTGATCAGTGGGAGCTGGTTTTCCCCTCTTCTTTTCCACCCTGGCTCCACCAGCCGCCCCGCAATCCCACCTTCCCCGCAGCTCGGAAGGGCTGGTCCTGGTGCGGCTTGGAGAATTTATTGTGCTGTGGAAGTTGTGCTGCCATGGCAACTCAGGCATATGGAATTCTAATTGCAAGGCACAATGTATGTTTATGAAAATAATTAATAAAAATGCAAGCAGGGCTGTTTCTATTATATTAGTGGTGTCTTTTGTACCGTGCTTCTCGCTTTTGCTTTTTTTTTGCACAGGAGTCTCATGGGTTTTTAAAATTACTGATTTTACTGCTTTCATTGTGGAGTTTGGTGTTTTGTTTGTTGGTTTGAAGTCAGATCAGATGAGATGTTGTTTTTTCAGTGTTTAACTTGGGTATGTATGGGTGACTGGGGGTTGATGGCTTTGATATCAAAAGCTGTAAACACTATTTCAACCCAAAGCAGTGGAATCAGATGAATCATAGAATCACCAGGTTGGAAGAGACCCACCGGATCATCGAGTCCAACCATTCCTATCAAACACTAAACCATGTCCCTCAGCACCTCGTCCACCCGTGCCTTAAACACCTCCAGGGAAGGGGACTCAACCACCTCCCTGGGCAGCCTCTGCCAGTGCCCAATGACTCTTTCCGTGAAAAATTTTTTCCTAATGTCCAGCCCGAACCTCCCCTGGCGGAGCTTGAGGCCATTCCCTCTTGTCCTGTCCCCTGTCACTTGGGAGAAGAGGCCAGCACCCTCCTCTCCACAACCTCCTTTCAGGTAGTTGGAGAGAGCAATGAGGTCTCCCCTCAGCCTCCTCTTCTCCAGGCTAAACACCCCCAGCTCTCTCAGCCGCTCCTCATAAGGCCTGTTCTCCAGCCCCCTCAAGAGCTTTGTTGCTCTTCTCTGGACTCGCTCCAGAGCCTCAACATCCTTCTTGTGGTGAGGGGCCCAGAACTGAACACACTCCCAAAAATCCAGGCGTCAGGCTGGTAGGAGTCTGTGAAAAGGAAGAATAAGGTGCGGTTATTCAGAGTTTTGTGTTGTCCAAGGAAACTCATCTTCTCTTCCAGCTCCCATTGCCTTTTCAGTGCTGTGCGAGCACTTGCCAGGCGTGTTGCCTTGTAAAGTTTCTTTTAAAAACAGCAGAACTGAGTAAGGCTTCTTCTTTGAAGATGAATAGTGTGCGATACCAATTAAACTTTATGTTGGGAAAGGAAAGCCCCCTACAAGTCAGTGATACCTGCATTTCATAACTTGCTGCTGACTTTCTCAGGTGTTCCCTAAGTGCTACCTCTGTTATGATACGTTGTGCATTTAATGTGCCAGCTTAATGGTTTCATTGCTGTGTGATGCCTTTCAAATGGATGGGAAAACAAAAATACATCCTGCTCATTAAAGGGTTGTGTATCAAGTTCAACTTCATTAGTTTTGATTAGGACCGAGCCGGTGCCATCTGTGCTGTCAGTATTGTACAGCTTTCAGAGAAGAGATGAGAGATTTGGAATCCAGTTCTCTCATGGTGTGTTGCCCTCTTGGCTGGATTCCCTTTCTTTGTAGCTGAGCTGCTTATTTTTGGCTTCTGTTACCTGGCAGTGGAGTCTTTGGGCCAAGTTTTGATCCTGTCTGCCTGATTGGGTAGCGTGCACGTTTTTTTTAAATCTTCGAGTCTGTTGGTTTCAATGCATTTCCAAAATTAAGGGATGCTGCAGCATGTTATTACTAGATTTAGAAATCCATTAGAAACATCCTTCCTGCCCTCCAGCAGATCAACTTTCCTGCACAACTTGTTGTCATCTGCAGACTTACTGAGGGTGCACTCGATCCCTTCATCCAGATCATGGATAAAGATGTTAAACAGAACTGGCTCCAACACTGAGCGCTGGGGAACACCACTTATGACCGGCCGCCCACTGGATTTAGCTCTGCTCACCACAGCAACCTGGGCTTGAGCCACCAGCTTCTCTAGGAGAGTGCTGTGAGGAACAAGGCTTCATTGCAGTCCAGATAGATAACATCTACAGACCTTCCCTTGTACACTAGGCAGGTCACCTAACCGCAGAAGTGCTGGTTGATTGAACAGGATCTACTCTTCATGAACCCATGCTGATCTTCTGGTTGACCTGCACTTGCCTGGTGAGTGCATTGAAGACGGACTGCTCTGCAGCCTTTCCTGAGGTCAGGCTGACAGGCCCATAGTTCCCTAGATCCTCTTTCCAGCCCTCCCTGTAGATGGGAGTCACATTGGAAAGCCTTCAGTTGTCTGTTACAAGCTCCTCCATCAGTACTTTTGGGTGAATCCTATCCAGTCCCACAGACTTGTGAGTTGTCTGAGTGGTGTAGCAGGTTATTGACTAAGTCTGCCTGGATTATGGGGGGTTATCCTGCTCTCCATCCCGATCTTCCAACTTAGGGGGCTGAATACCCTGGAAATAATTGATCTGACTATTGAAGACTGAGGCTCCCAACTGGCTGTAGATACCATCAGCTCCCAAGGGGCAGGCAACCCCCAGGTCTGTGTTTGCAGATGACCATTCCTGCCATGCTTTGTAAGATGGAATTCTTTGGATTTGGGTTTTTTTTTTCAGTGGATACGACAGATACACAGGTAATCTGGAAGATTCTGTTCAAACCTGCTCATGAGCCGTGCCATGTCCTACCAAAGCTCTCGTCTCTGCTAGCACCTTCTGCCCCAAATGCTCTTTCCAGTACTTTCAGTTGCAAAACGTCTTTCAGCTTTGTCCAGCGTGAAATTTTCCATGGCTCAGAACTGCTGCTTTTTGCAAAGCTGCTTAGGTAGAGAGTTCCTTGACAGCTTCAGCTGATCTAAATTGGGGCGACCGCAACCCTGACCTCTCGCCTGCCAGCTGACCGTTCCTACCTCCTCTGCTTCTCCGCTGCCGCTGGAGCACGTGTGAGCAGCCAGAGGAGACATCAGGGAGCTGACCTGGATGGAAATTAATGATATATTTTCCTCTGGGGTAGCTGTGGCCTAGATTAGTTCAGCGTGTGATCAGCTAAGTGCTGGTGCTAGCCTAGGGGAGCGTGCGGGGCCAAGGGGAGGAGCAGCCGCCGGCCGGGGTCCCGTCTGCGGTGGTGCCGTCCTGGTGGTGGAGGAGTGGGTGGCTGATGGAGGCACAGGGTAACTTGCCCTTTGGCTTGCAGGGATGCTCAGTACCTTTCACTCCTTTCATTTCAAATAGGATTGGGATTTGTTTTTCAGGTTCAATTACCATCGCTTGGCCTCCCAAAATTATTCCTCAAACCCACTTCTACAAGTTATTGGCCATGCAAGGTGGAGATACAAGCTTTTCTGTAATGCAGTTGCATCGTTATATTGCTTCTCATCATTCCTGTTACAGCCTTCCCTTTAGATCTTGAAAAAATCTAGTAGTTTTGCTGAAAAAGAAGTAATGACAGAACCTGGACAGTACCTTCGGTGGCTTCAGTTGTCCCTCTTTAGTGTTAAAAACTTCTTAAAATGGGAGATTTAGACAATTCATGGATTCAGAGAGTGCTGTTACTTCTGTTTTAGTTTGGGTAGCGAGAATAAATGCCTTACTTGCTTTCACCCCTTCCTCTTTGAAGTGATGGGTGGTAACTGCCGTGCAGTCTCCTGTGTTCACAGCGCTCAGGCTGTAATTATTGCCTGTCCATTCGTAAGAGATTCTCTCCTCCTCTCTCTGGGAGCCAGCTGTAAAATAAGTAGTAAGCCTAACGAAGCGTGAAGAATTATTGGCCTACAAATTAACTGTTAAATACTTAAGGGTTTGGTTTGTTTTTTCTTCTCAAAGACCCAGAAATACACACTTGTCTGCCAGAAAAACAACTCCACAACATCATCAATGAGTTTCTACATGATCCACTAGGAAGTAAATGTGAAAAATACCTTTGAAAAATGCATTTACTGTGCACCTCCAGTGAGAAGAATGTGCTTCAGTCTGTGTTGGGTGCATTTGCGTGTAGCATTTGGGTGTCGGGTGTCCGATTTGTATTATTTTGTGAAGCTGGAGACCTCTCCCAATTCCAAACCCTGTGCCTGCTACACCCAGTGATCATCCCAGTGCCTGTGCAGAGTGGGAATGTTACCTTACCCCTGTCAGCGTGGTTTGGGAGCATTTTCATCCTTGTTTTGCTTCAGAGGTTTCCCAGTACTGTTTACTCCTCCCTTGCGAGGTTCCTCATCTTATGCTGTCAATTATTGATGAGGTCTGCTCCTGGAGCATTTGTTCATAATGAATAATTTCAAAGACAAATAAAAGACCCCTCTGCAAATTTAATGCATTGCCCTTTTGTAGCATGTTACATTGCTTTCTTGGAAGGGTGCACTGGGAAAACCAGCAAAAGCTATTTTATTTGAAGTTTTATGCATTATGTAGATTTCCTTTATGAAGCGACAATATGTGACATATCTAGGGTGCCTATGAAAGATAGAAGATTGGGAGATTTGCAAAAGGAATGACAAATACTTCTTTTAAGTTGGTATTTTGTGTAGTAGTATTTTGCTTTTTCATGTTAAAGGACATTCAAGCACGAGAGGGTAGGTCAGGAGGAATTGCAAGCAGTTCTATGCTTAGAAGTACAAAGTTTAACAAAGAGTCTGGAAAGAAAATAACTTATGTGGATAATGTGCCTTATTCACTTTCTAAATTATGATTAAATATATGATTTTAATTATGAAGTCATGGCTGCCCTGTCCTTGGAGGTGTTCAAGGCCAGGTTGGATGGGGTTTGGGCAACCTGATCCAGTGGGAGATGTCCTTGCCCATGGCAGGGGGTGGAACTGGATGGATTTTAAGGTCCCTTCCAACCCAACCCATTCTAGGATTCTATGATTGACCTAAAATGTGGATTGATGAATTATTCGATGGGCTTGAGAATTAGGGACAATCGGTACTATTGGGTTGCAGTCCTTTTCCTTACTAAAAAAGGCTGTATGGATTGGGTTTTATCCTCTTTGTAGCCCAATCTAACTTGTGCTTCGTGGAGGAAAGATAATCATGAGGTCAGCTGGACAGTACACCAAGATAACATCTCCTGGCCATTGCAAACCTGGGCCTTGTGTGTGTGTGACCAGAGGTGGAACACCACCCACCCTCCAGTGGGCTCGAGTAGTCTCTGAGGCTGAAATCAGGGGTGCTGAATTCGGGATCTGCGATCTGCCCCTTCTCACTCAGCCCCCCACTTTGATTTCTGATGAGGTCTTTAGAGGATATGAAGTAATATAAGGTCCCTTAAAAGTTACTGTCAGGGTACATGAGGTTTGATGTATCCCTGGTGTTTGTTCTGGTTTGGGTTGGGTTTTGATTTGTGACCGACACTGGATCCCAGACTGGGCAGAACTTCTTTATAATTGTTCTATTGCTCCCTTCCCTGCAAATTTAGCTGCAGGGAAAGTATAGAGAGAACGTTAAAATCTGTCTTCAGGCTGAACTTCTAGATTTTATCTTTTTTTCCTATGACACAAAGCAAGGCAGAACTAAACCTAATGGGATGGGAACTTGAATGTGTTAACTGCTGGTGAGCCATGGCACAGACCCACAACGTGCAGGTAGATTGAACCGGTTAAAAAAAGTTAGATGAAAGCTTTTTCAATTATAAAGCTGGCATTATCTGTTAAATGAATAGCTCTCTTCCTTGGTCTGAGACGTATATTGTGATTTGTTTAATTAAATATTCATTATTAATACTATACCGTAATTTTCTGATAGCTTTGCAAGAAATTATATGTCAAGTGAAATGCTTTGCAAATACCTTTATCTTTAGAGATGAAATATTTTACGATGAAGAGAAAACTTGAGGAACTGTTGTCTGTCATGTAGAAAAGTACAGAGCAGATCAGAGTGAGAGACTCCAGGTGTTTCCTGGACACACAGTTTTGTTTTCCCTATAAATAGCAATCTGTGTTTACGCTCACTGAGTCTTTGCAGAAGAAGCTGCAGATCGTTAATGGAAAACTTTGGACCGTGTTCTGTACAGAATCAGATCTGGTTTTATATGTTTTCTATGTTTTCAGTATTTTCCATCTTTTGTATTCTGTCTTGACAGACGTTTACGTAGTGGGATGTTAATCTTTTCCCTCTGCTTAATCTCTCCATGAGAGCCTTTAACCCAGCTTTTTGTAACAGCAGATTTAGTTTTCTGTCTTGGGTTTGAGAAGGTGCAAGTGCTGGTAAGGCTCAACGTTGCTAATGCTGCAATCAACGTGTGTGCTGCCTGTTAAAGTAACGAGTCCGGGTTTTGTAAGAAGGGAACTGGGATTGTTTAGCCTGGAGAAAAGGATGCTGATACCTTTTCACTATCCACAGCTCCCTGAAGGGAGGTTGTAGACAGGAGGGTGTTGGTCTCCTCACCCACGTGATGGGACGAGAGGAAATGGCCTCAAGCTGCACTAGGGCAGGTTCAGACTGGACGTCAGAAAAAATCTCTTCGCCAAAAGGGTTCTCAACCCCTGGCAGAGGCTGCCCAGGGAGGTGGTGGAATCACCATCCCTGCAGGAATTTAAAAGACAGGCAGCACTTAGGGATGCGATTTAGTAGTGGACAGGTGCAGTTGGACTCGATGATCTCAAAGGTCTTTTCCATCCAAGGGGTTCTATGGTTCTATGATTTTGTGGATTGCTAGATGAGTTGCCCCTGCAGTTGGGTCACAGTTATAGAGCAGATGGGGAGTTTTCTATTGCAAAAATCCACACTGAGAACGTTCACCATAACGCTTTCCAAGCCTGGTTAATGTATACCAAAAGGAATATGCTAATTTCATTTTTTTCCTAAAGGAGGGGCTATTTGTGTGCCATAAGCTGGTCCTTCGGCTGGTAGAAGTGTCCCTCTGACTGTACGCTGAGCTCACATGGACTGTCTGCCCTCAGATAGTTTTCTGTGATTTGGAAGCCTCTATGCTGCACTGAAGGTATTGGACAGGAATTGTGAGATCGGAGGGGTGAGTGGAGGCGAAAGGGTTGCATCTTTGAAGGTTTAGAATAAAATGGCATAGAGTAGTTCTGTTGGAGGGGACCTAAAACAACCATCTAGGCCAACTGCCTGTATGCTTCAGGGCTGAGCAAAAGTTCAAGCATGCCTTTAAGGTCTTTTCACTGTTAAAAGCATTGGATACCCGTGTGAAGCAGCAAAATGAGGTACCGTTCACATTGGGTTGTGCAGCTTCCTCATCCTTCTGCTCCAAAGATTAGATTTCACTACACTAACACAGCAGGATCGCTGTGTTACCATACTTGCAATGACTTACTGCACTTGTTTGGGTTTTTTCTATTGTTTTCCACTGTTTCTTACCCATGAACTAAAGTTTCAGCAGCTGCCGGCAGCACATGCAGCTTTCACTGAGCTGGTGTGAAACAGGAGCGTCTGTGACAATGGTTTTCTACCTCCACTCATCTGAACTGGGTTGTTTGTGTCTGAACGTGGATGCACATCAAATTTTATGGAAAAGCTGTCAGCTCTCCTCTTGGTTGATACTTCTTTTGTTTGACATTTGGTTACATTTGCAACAATAAGGATAACTCCTCTAAAATAATCTTGTTGTCGTGGTTTGGTCCTTACTTTGCGGTTGGGAGGAGAGGCATGTGGTGTTCTTCAGGTCTTATTTGATCTTCTGACCATGCTTTATCCTCCTTGAAAGTGATGATATACACATCTTTATAAACGTATGTGGCATTTAGTTTTAAAACAGCACAAAATACCAGTTTACAGAAAAAGAACATATTTAATTGCTTTTTACCTTCTAGACTGAACTTCCCATGCTGAACATTCCAAAACTTGGATAGGTCTCATTTTTATGAGCCAAATCATCTGAAGTAATAGAAGCTATTCGTCTGTAAACCCGTAGATACCTAAAGGCTACCGAGTATTCCAGAAGGAACGCCCTCTGAAAATAGAAAAAAATATAAATGTTATGTGACTCATAAACATTGCCTACATAGAAATGTGGATGTTAGGTAGGAATGGATGGGAACGGATGTGTAAATGAATGTCTGGTGTTACTGAAATGTGGATTCAGAAGTAGTAGGAAACTATCTTTATTTGCAATATTCTCTGAGACACATTTATACACTTCTAAGTAGATCTTTGGATTAATATTTCTTTCCATTTGCAAGGTAACAGTCGTACTTGGTGGTAAAAGTGGCAAATACGCTGTTACGGCACTGGAGGTCAAGTGTTAAGTGAGCTAACGTCAAATAAATGCGGGATCGCACGTTGTAACCAAATGAGATCTAAAAGGGTCCGTTGATAAACATGAAGATGAAGTATAATGCAAGATACAGTAATGCTTGTTGGAAAGAGCAGTGAAAACAAGACTCCTACTTGTATTCTTTTCTGTAATACCTATGAGTATCCAGATTGGAAAGCATTGCAGCCCATACAATAGTTTCATCCATCTGAAATGTGCTTGTTCCTCTCCGGTGCCTGCGTGAAGTGCTGGAGAGGCATTCAGGGGTGCTAAAGAGCAGTGCAGAGAAACCTGGTAACACTTGAAATGAAGTTAGGGTTATTGTGCACCATGCTGTCTTCACACCGTCTGGTCTTTATTGTTATGATCCGTATGTGACCAGATAAATACCTTCTGATGTCAGTGCTGTATTGATCTGAGTCTTAGGAGGCACCGAATCGAAAGTGAATTTCAGTTTTCAGACAAGAGGAGTAAATTAGATCAATGTAGAGAGGCAAAATCTGAGCTGCTTCTGGTGGCCCCCACACAGCCCCAAGGACCCGATGACCCACAGAGCTCTGTGGCACGACCCATCCTTTGCTGCATGCTGCGATTACACTGCTGGCTCTCAGCTGGGAAGAGAGGGACTTGAGGGCTTGGGCTGGATTAAATCTCCATAGCCTGAAAATGCTGATTTTGCTTGAGAATCAGCAAGGCAGTGGAATGAGCTGGTTGACAGGACAGGTTCTAGCACCCTGGAAACCCGGCTGGAATGCTGCTTTGCAGAAAAGGACTAGAGGACACATAGAATCATAGAATCATAGAATAACCAGGTTGGAAGAGACCCACCGGATCATCGACTCCAACCATTCCTATCAAACACTAAACGATGTCCCCTAGCACCTCGTCCACCCGTGCCTTAAACCCCTCCAGGGAAGGTGACTCAACCTCCTCCCTGGGCAGCCTGTTCCAGTGCCCAATGACCCTTTCTGTGAAAAATTTTTTCCTGATGTCCAGCCTAAACCTCCCCTGGTGGAGCTTGAGGCCATTCCCTCTTGTCCAGTCCCCTGTCCCTTGGGAGAAGAGCCCAGCTCCCTCCTCTCCACAACGTCCTTTCAGGTAGTTGGAGAGAGCAATGAGGTCTCCCCTCAGCCTCCTCTTCTCCAGGCTAAACGCCCCCAACTCTCTCAGCCGCTCCTCATCAGGCCTGTTCTCCAGCCCCCTCAAGAGCTTTGTTGCTCTTCTCTGGACTCGCTCCAGAGCCTCAACATCCTTCTTGTGGTGAGGGGCCCAGAACTGAACACAGGATTCGAGGAGCGGTCTCACCAGGGCCGAGTCCAGAGGGAGGATAACCTCCCTGGACCTGCTGGTCACGCCGTTTCTGATCCAAGCCAAGATGCCATTGGCCTTCTTGGCCACCTGGGCCACTGCTGGCTCATATTCAGTCGGCTGCCAACCAACACCCCCAGGTCCCTCTCCTCCAGGCAGCTTTCTAGACAGACTTCTCCTAGTCTGTAGCTGCTCAGGGTTGTTGTGTCCCAAGTGAAGGACCCGGCATTTGGCCTTGTTAAACCTCATGCCATTGGACTCTGCCCAGCGGTCCAGCCTGTTCAGATCCCTTTGCAGAGCCTCCCGACCCTCCAGCAGATCGACACTTCCACCCAGCTTAGTGTCGTCCGCAAACTTGCTAAGGGTGCACTCGATGCCTTCATCCAGGTCATTGATAAAGACACTGAACAGGGCTGGACCCAGCACTGAGCCCTGGGGAACCCCACTTGTCACTGGCCTCCAGCTGGATTTCACACCATTTCCCACCACTCTCTGGGCCTGGCCATCCAACCAGTTTTCCACCCGAACACCAGGATGAAAAGGAGACAGCCTTTGGGCCCTCGCTGCGTAGAAGGCCAATGGTGTCATCCTCCTGCATTAGGAGGAGAGCTGCCAGCACTTTCAGGGAGGGGAGCCCTCACTTCTGCTCGGCACACCTGGAGCACTGGGTCCAGTTCTGGGCTCCCCAGTGGGATGGAGACATGGACATGCTGCAGAGGTCCAGCAAAGGGCCCACGAGAAGGTGAAGGGACTGGAGCATCCTTCCTACCAAAAGAAGCCGAGAGAGCTGGGACTGCTTAGCCTGGAACAGAGAAAGCTCAGGTGGATCTTCTCGTTGTGTATAAATACCTAGTGGGAGGAGGTAAAGAAGACGGAGCCGAGCTCTTCTCAGTGGTTCCCGGTGACAGGACCACAGGCAAGGGACATGCAGGAGGCTATGTCTGAGCATAGGAAGGGATTTTTTTACTGTGTGGGTGACTGAGCACTGGCACAAGATGCCTGGGGAGGTTGTGGGGTGTCTATCGTTAGAGACATCCAAAAGCTGACCGGACACGATTCTGGGCACCCAGTTCTAAGTAGCCCTGCTTGAACAGGCAGGTTGGGCCAGATGACCTCCAGAGGTCTGTTCCCACCTTAAACATTTGTGATTCTCTTCCTTCCAGTGTTTTTGCTCAGTAATTTATCTAAAATTGTATTAAAGACTTATAGTAATAAGCTCAGATATTGACAGCTCATGGTGAGACAGCATCTGCCTAAACCTATATCTGGCTACATGTAGTACTGGTAGGAGGTGAAAGTTCCGGTTCTACGTTCTCTCTCCTTGTAATTGGGAGAAGGTTTGAGGAAAGGGTTAAAGGCAATCTGTAGTCCCTCTGCATCAGCTTCTCTAAACTGCTTACATCTACGATTCACCTTGCAGCAAATTCCAGAACTGCATTCGCAGTACGTGCTACCTGTAATGACAGTGATTGCTCAGCAGAGACCTGGATAACTGCAGTCTTCAATGTCTCATACGCTTGGAAGGATCAGGAGCGAGGTGGTGGGCATCAAGTGTTGTCCAAAGTGTTGATGACTAGCACATTTTTTGTGAGTTTTCTTAAAAAAGCAGCAACAATATAGAGTGTGACTGGTGAGAGGTGTCCCTGTCTTCGCAAGGGATTGGAACCGAATGATCTTAAGGATCCCTTCCAACCCAAACTGTTCTGTGATTCTGTGATTATGGGCAACATATGAGCCTTATGTGACTTTTCCTTCCAGTGTACCTCCATAATGACTTCTGTGCTAGGTGTAAAAATGCTTGACACATTAATTGCATCTTTGTGGATGTTGTCACTCTAGATTTACAAAGGGAGGGCTTGATGCTCAGGAATGATACACACTATTCAATACCTCCCCAAGTGAGTTAGATTCTGACTGAGCCAGGAATTAAAACTGTGTGCTTGTGTCTGTCCTTCTCCCTGACCATAGCCTTCATTTTACACATTGTCTCCAGGAGTCATGACTTTTAAGATCTTGAAAAGTGACTTTGATCTTACATGCTTCCAAAGAGCCATCGTCTTTGGTCTTGTAGTCTGATATCAATACTGAGTGATACACAAGGCTGTCAAGTCAACAAACCCACCAGACTGGGGATTTCTTATACAAAGAATACAGAGGATTACTCTGTAATGGGCCTGTTGGTCTTAATAGTTCTGGAAGATGACTGGTTCAAACCAGTACATACTTTCAAAAAACAAGGTACCTTCACAGTGAAGGAAACGTGAAAGCAGTGTTGTCATAGCAAACATTAAAATATGCATTACTTTTTACTTATCTGTTAATGAATACACATTTCAGAGAGAAAGGGTGAAATGATGACAAGTAAACTGGATAAGATGCCTTTTGCTTGGTCTAATCTACCTCCACGTGCTTTCCTCCGCTTCCTAAGTGACAGCTGTTAAAAACAAAAGCAAACCTGAGACAGAAGCCAGTGCCTAAAAGATTCTTTCCAGCCTCTAGGAAAGGATCTGCTAAAGATCACGTGAGCCAAAGTCCCAAACATCATAGAATCATAGAATAGTTGGGGTTGGAAGGGACCTTAACGATCATCTAGTTCTACGAAGAGATGGGGTACTTCATGCCAACTGCACATCCCACAGGACCCCCAACCCCGTCTGGCAGCGTCCAGAGTGCCGTAGCCCTTGAGAGGGAGCGGGGAGATTGCAAGGAGCGTGTTGAGGAGTCACTCTGAATTATTGGTGTACTGTGCCAGTGGCAGAAAATGGAGCCTGGTGCGTTCAAAAGCTGGATCTCCTGCCCAGGAGAACAAGCAGCGGTTTTGTTTTGATCGCGTTTTTCAGAGAAGATGCGTCGGAGTAAGGAGAATCAGTTATGTATCAGTAGCGTACAAAGGAGGGAGGGTGGACAGAAAGGAGAGGGAAAGGGAAAACAAAACACGACGATAGGAAAGGTCATGGCCATTTTTTGGGGGTTTGGAACAAGAGAGTGTGTGCAGAATTGATCATTTTGTGTCTGCTCTGGTGCTGCTGTGATTTTTTACAGAAAAATGTCATCAGCTCCGGTGCTGATTGATGGCTCAGCCCTGTAAGGTCTGAGCTGATTCTGCCTTGCCCTGCGGCTCCTACAATATCACTTTCTTTTTTTGTAGCTACATACAGAATAACGTTTATGAAGATACCTTGATTATTCTAGTACTACCTTCTATTCCGTGCAGTCTGTAAGGATCTTGGAGCTGTTGTTTGCTGTGATCCTAGTCTGTAGCTTGTCCAGCATCTTGCGGATGGAAACAATCAGCTCCTGGGAGGGTTCGCAACCTCACGCTGGGCAGTCGGTCAGTGTGTCCTCAGCAGGTCTCCTCCTCCTCCTCCCCCAAAGTACTTTCCAAGATTGACTTAAGCGTTGAGCCCATTTCCTTGGCACTCGTGTGGCCAATCGTATCAATAATGGATAGTTCCTGCGGAGCTAATGGCCAGCCCGGTCCCAGCGGCGCTGGGTCAAAACGCCTGGGGCCCCTGCCCACGAGCTTTTCAACCATTAGAGAATCAGGTATTTAGAAGCCACGGGTAATTTTCTGTTCCTAGTCTGTGAAGGGACATATTGTGGATGCTTTTCTGAGGATCCTCTCAGGAATTCTTCAAAATCTGAGGCATGAGCAGCTGCCCGCTGCCTTGTCAAACACTGCTTGGTAAGACTGGGAGATAATTTGATAAAAGGTGATGCCTCCTTCCTTGGGGAGAGCTCTGTTAGTAATCCAAAATATTATGCTGATGAGAGAGACTCTGCCACTAAATTTAGATGCAGGCGTGACCTGCCAGAAGCCCGGGACTGCTCAGCTTTGCGCTATCGATTTGGCCCCGTGTCCGGGAGGGCTTCTGCTCCTTCCTGCCGGCAGCGGCGACAGATAGAGCTGACAACCAGCCAGAACTCGCAGGGTTCACTTGACCGACGTGTTTGCTGAACTAACCTAAATATTTTGTTCATTCTAAATATCTTGATATGTAACCGTTAAAAAAAAAAAATACTCTCTACAGAGTAATCCTTGGCTTTTTTCTCAGTTTCTGTTTCTTGGTTAATTAGTTCTCCTTGAGCATTGTATGCTCGCAGCTGAATAAAAGCTGATGATGATTGAAGGAAAATCTATTTTTAGAGAAGAGCTGAACTGCGAGGTATGTATTACAGAAATGCTATGGAAGAACTGAGCACAAGCCAAACCTCATTTATCCAATGTTTTTAAAAGGAAGAGCTATCGATTATTTATTTTTCCCCAAAGTCTGATTGGAAGGGAACCTGAGATTTTCTTGGACCACGTGTTCTGCTTGGAGGGTTGTCCCACACGTGGGAAATGCTGAGAGAAGAGGGGTCGATGATGTTGTGTGTTCGGATGGTGGCACAACATGATGCCAGGCTTCCCCGAGGGCGTGAGTCTGGGAGGATGCCGTTAATAACAAGGGGCAGAGCTCCGTGCCAGCTGTGCAGCTCGTTTCAAGCCCATCCTGATTGACCTCATCTGCTTTTTCTGTCATGTAGTTGCTGCCTCTTTGTGGTTGTGTTTTAGAGAGTTTAAAGTTATTCGTATTCCCACGGGTGCTGGTGTGGAACTGTACAAGAACATAAAGAGCTTTAAGGAACGAAATAAGCAATATGCAAGAAATCTGTTCCTTCAGCAAAGTGCTTAGGTTGCTGAAACAATGCCATAGCATCCAATAATGTGCACTTGGCAAGGCAGTATTTAAATTTACAGCTCCTCAGGATTAAGAGGCATGGATTTATTGTAGGTACCTCTAACTCCTGCTATTAGCGGCTGGTGTGTTTGCACATCATATGTCTCTGGCTAGACAAGAGAGATGAAGCCCTGCAGCAGCCTGGGAAGTTTTACTTTCTGTACGACATGTAGAAAAATGTCAGTATTTAACCTTGAAGGAGCGGGACACTCCAGATTTCCAGGCCATGCTAGTTTTAGATGTTGAAAGTCCATTTTGATGGTTTTTTTCCCTCTTCTTACTTTCCTTGGTACTCTGGGTTTGGGCTGCTTTTAGCTGCTGAAGAGATGGAGCACAGGCAGAACAATTTGATGCAACATCAGCTGTTTGAACCTCACCAGAGCTGCAGACCTTTTAAACGGGTCCAGTAAGGTGAATGCAGCACATAAAAACCATATTGCTTTTGCATATAAACGTATGCGATAAACCCAAACTTGAAGGAGTTCAGAAAGATTAGAGATAAGCCTTTGGAAGCTAAGGAGTACAGTATGAAAATTGTCAACTCCGATGCAGAATGCTCGTGATCACACGCAGTTCTGCAGTTCTGGGTTGTCTTCTTCCCAGGATCTCTACCTTGTCTTGTACAGAAGGAATAACGCTTATCTAATGAGCAGCTCTTTATTTTGTTATTTTCTTCCCCCTTGTTGTTTTTCCTTGTGTGACCCTCTGCCTTACTACGTACGATTCAGACCAGGATTTGAGGATGAAGTTATTATTTTCTTCTTTGACATTTCTCTAGGACTTGCCACTACAGTATCGCAGTGCTTCAAAATGTTAATTGATTTTCATGACACCCTGCTGAGACGGGGACTTATTATTAACCAGGGAAACAGCGCACAAGAAGGTCGAGGTCAGAAGTACTGCTTGGTTTGAGTCACCTGTGACCTGATTTAGGGTTTTTTTGGCATTCACAATAAACTCTTGGATTCCTTTAATTGCAGCCGTAGGTAATTCTGCATTTATCCATACCGGATAATAATCATAGAATCATAGAATAACCAGGTTGGAAGAGACCCACTGGATCATCGAGTCCAACCATTCCTATCAAACACTAAACGATGTCCCCTAGCACCTCGTCCACCCGTGCCTTAAACCGCTCCAGGGAAGGTGACTCAACCCCCTCCCTGGGCAGCCTCTGCCAGTGCCCAATGACCCTTTCTGTGAAAAATTTTTTCCTAATGTCCAGCCTAAACCTCCCCTGGTGGAGCTTGAGGCCATTCCCTCTCGTCCTGTAAGAGGCTGTGGGGCTGCAGGTACCCGAGGAGGGGCAGCTGAGGGACTGTGGGGCAGGGCAGGGATCGGCCCCGGGACTCGGCGCTGGGGAGGCCGCACCTCGAATCCGGGGATCAGCTTTGGGCCCCTCGGTGAGGAAAGACATTGAGGGGCTGGAGCACGTCCGGAGAAGGGAAGGGGGTTGTGGGAGCATTTGAGGGACCTGGGGGTGTTTAGCCTGGAGAAGAGGAGGTTGAGGGGGGACCTCATCGCTCTCTGAGCTCCCAGAAAGCTCCTGTTGTGGTGAGGTGGTTGCTGGGCTCTTCTCTCAAGTAACAAGCAAGAGGATGAGAAAAAATGGCCTCAGGTTGTACCAGGGGACGTTCAGATTGGATATTAGGGAAAATTTCTTCACTGAAAGGGTTCTCAGGCACTGGAGCGGCTGCCCAGGGCAGTGGTGGTGTCCCCATCCCTGGAGGGATTTAAAAGCTGGGCAGACAAAGTGCTCAGGGATCTGGTTTAGCAGTGGACAGGGATGGTTGGACTCAATGATCTCAAAGGTCTTTTCCAACCAAGTGATTCTGTGATTCTGTGACGAGTAAGGAAAACTCTGGTGATCACTCGTGGCATCTTTTGTCTAAGTGATGTGCCCGGTTTCATGTAAGAACTTTTGAGCAGAAGTGGGAAAGGGATCTGAGTCTTAACACAGCGTTGAGATGTTATGTCCCAAGAGATTTTTCTTCCTTTATTACATTCTTCTGGCTCAGGCCATACTTATCCTCCAATTCTTGTGACAAAGGAAGCGTGGCTCTACCTACAGGAGTCCTTCTGCTCCCTAATCGTAATTCCTGACCAGAACGAGTACGCACAGAGCCATAAATGCGCGGAGGTTCTTTATGGAGTGCCTGTGAAGTGTTCTTAACGAAAACATAGTTCCTTACATACATGCATAAAGATTAGTCTGTATTTCTTAATTCTGAGTGCCCGTGTGCCCTTAATTTTCTTACAACATTTATTTAATGTAAATATATTTCTGTTCTCTTCTGTACCCCTATGTCAATCTGCCTTCTGGCATCAGATGTCCACATTCAGCAGCATCCTAATACTTCAGAATCGATGCCCCGAAGCAGTTGCCTCACAGTTGCAGCAGTTTGGCTGTTTTCAAAGTGAGACGACTCAAAGTAGAGAGCTTGTTCAGTAGGATGTCAGCTGTCAAATAGTTGACGTATGAAGATAATTCTTTTTCTCAGTAGAGTATTGTTTCTCTGAGTTGGCAGTGCAGAAATGATTATTCAAAGCGAGAAAGATCATTAAAGCTCTGAATGCTTTGATAGCCATCTCACCTTCACGTTCTTTCATAAGAAATTAACTAATCATGGCTTTCAGAAGAGTAAAAATCCTCTGAAAACCTGCATTAGGATAAGTGCAAACTTCTCTGCCGTGGTACCCCTGAGAGCAGTGCTCTCTGGAAAAAGATGGAAACCTAACCAAAATATTTTTTACATCTTTTAAGAACAATTTTGCACTGACCTTCACTCTAGACTAATTTCTTGCTTCTCTTAGATTATAGGTTTATCACATTTCAGATCACAGAATCATGAAATGGTATTGATTGGATAAGACCCTTAAGATCATCGAGTCCAACCATCCATCCAGCCCTGCTAAGCCTGCCACTAGACCATGCCCCAAGTACTACTTGTCTTTTAAACACCTCCAAGGGGTGATGACTCAACCACTTCCCTGGAAGGCTCTGCCAGTGCTTAACAACCCTTTCAGTAAAGAAATTCTTAATATCCGACCTAAATCTCCCTTGGCATATCTTGAGGCCATTTCCCCTCGTCCAGTCACTGGCTGCCAGGGGGAAGAGGTCAGCACCCCTCTCACTACAACGAGGGAAGTCAGACACGATCTCTCTGCTTGACAGACAAGTGATGTATGTGCTGGAAGTGGTGGCTTTCCTATAACTTCCTTTAAAATGCTTGGGTCTTTTCTAATTTATGCTGAAGACTTAACCTAAAAGATGTTTACGATGGACTCAGGAACCGTGCTTGCCATACGGGGCGGATATTAAACGCTATTTAAGGCATTTTCTCTCAATGTAACTGAATTGTCTGATCAATCTGGGAGGAAGACTACAATTATTTAGCCTCTCTTGTGTTTGGAAGCCGTGTAAATACTCATTGAAGAAATCTGGTTAGAGAACCACTTATTATTAAATTTCTACTATTATTCTGTGTTTTGTTGCATGTGATTAAGACCTTGTGGTTGGTTTTGGTCACCAGTAGTTGCATAATGCTTAAGTACCCTGAAAGACACGATGGTAACCTGGTGAAAGCACAAAAGTGTGTTTATTTTCTCCAGCAGTGCTAGTTAACATAATAAAAGCATCACCTCTTTTCAGACACTTTCCTTTTCTTAGCACGTAACGATATGCCTGGTATTTTACAAGCTACGGATTGTGTTCTTGTCTTGTACCAAGGAGGTTATTGTCGAGCAAAAGGAAAGCAACGGTTGAGGTCACTGGTAGATCATAAATGGGTGAGTAAATGATGGCAAAGATTCAGAGAAGCTGTGAACTTCAGGGAGAGACCTGAGAGAGAAGGAAGAGGAGGACCTCTGCGTGCGAGGACTGGGAGGCTACGCTGCGTGCAGTGAGGGATGTGCAGGAAATATGAAAACATCGTTTGTTGTGAGAGAATTACAGGACATGAGAGGCGGAGGAGAATGGAAGAAATGAGATTTAAAGAAAGCCCGGTACAGCCCAGGGTGATGTCTCTGTGTGTATTGGTCATGGCTGGGCCCAGAGGGAACCGTAGAGGGAATTGCGATGGATCCCTGGCTCAGCCCCTTTACCGTATGGCAACTGGGAAACCAACTCAACTCCAGAGATTACCTGGTTGCCGACTCCTGTAGGTGTAAAGAAGCTTTTTTTATGGAGAGCCCTGGATTACAAACTGTAATCTGAAGGTTTAGAAGCTCTTCTGTAACGGATATTTTGTTGTCAAGGTAAAAGTGTTTATAAAGGATTTATTTTCTAAGGCACGGAAGAGGATTCTGTTGCTTTTTCCTTTAGGATTACAGAGGTAACAGAGAAGAGCACCAACCTGAAGGTGCTGTCTCACACTGAGGGTGATGGAACACAAGATAATTGATTACCTGCAGTGGTTCTGGCTCTAGTGTTTTGATGGCACTTTCTCATACACATCGTGCTCTTTCTTAGGTCTGATTGCGATGATTTCCATCTCTTTATAGAAATGCAGTATTGCAGGCAATTGCTTCTTTGTCGACAGACCTGTGCACATCCAGGGGGCAACTCAGTTGCTTAACTGTGGGCACTGGGTGTCGTTTTAGCTGTCGTTGTGTGTGCACATCATCCACCTGCAGCCTGCAAAGATGATGCTTGACTTCCAGCAGGCTCTTGTCCTTCAGGGGTGGCAGCTGCTTTCTGGGTGAGATTTCTGGGCTGCTAGTTTGGGTTCAGGCACCCAAACTTACCCCTTGTCGGTAGGCAGTGTGAAAATGGTGTTGGATTGCAGAGGGGTAACATTTTCTGGTACTTCTGTTTTGTTTTTTTACAGATCACAGAATGGTAAACTTTGAACATTTCTAAGCAACACATCTGATTTGGAATTAACACTGGTTTTGTGGCAGCCTGATACACATTTTAAATTAATATCTCTGAGCTTGCAAGAGACAGTCTAATTTTCTTTTCTTTTTGCTCCAAGAGGAATATAGTAAAACCTGTGTTCTGTGGTAGAAATGCATTGACAATTAAACATCACATCGTTGGCCTTGAGTGTTAGAGGTGAACTGTAAGCCTGAAGGACAGAAAACATCCCACTTTGCTCTTGTTGAACTGTCAAATTATTACTGCCCATGCGACTAGAGGATTTTGGGTTTCTTCTCAAAGCATTTTTAGGGGATGGGTCAGTAAAGCACTTATCTAATGTTCCCACGTTGACTGCACATCCAGTTTTATGTTCTGTTATGTTTAATTACACTGGTAGCAGGCTAGTACTTCATGATTTGTCTCTCCTTTTTACAGGACTCTGCTCAAGAGAGCGTCATCACACGAGATATTCACCGTACATTTCCAGCCCACGATTATTTCAAAGATACAGAAGGAGACGGTCAGGAATCGCTATACAAAATCTGTAAGGTACAATCAGTACTCTGCATTTTAAAGGATGTTCTACATTCTGCTATGACTGCATTTTGCCCTGCTAACCCTGGTCTGATCCCAGTCACTGATCAATAAGATTTTAGAGCTTTATTTGGATTGCGTGGGGAGGGTGTAGTATTTCTGCAGCCCTGGATATCCTGAGGTACTTTTTATAACCTTACATTTTATGTCTCCTGAGATGCGTCTGAGAAGAGCCAGGCTCATGCTAGCTTTGCTGATGGGCGCTTTGGTATCAGAGCTCTGCTTCAGCAGAATTGCGATGTACTAGAACTTTATTTCTAGTGGAGGAAGAGGAACCCCTGGAGCAAGCTTGGCTGTGAGGTTAAGCGGGCATGTCTCTATATAATTATCCAGAGAGCAAGTTAGCTGACCTTTCCCCAAGCAGTGTGCGCGTGTAGCTTTTCACTCATAGCTCTCAGGTCACCTCAGATCAAAGGAAAATATAATCTTTTCCGTGCACTTGGGGAAGTTGAGGCACTAAATGAATAGATTTGTCCAGCTTGCGCAGACAGATGTTGGTTTCTCAGGAGGGATCCAGAAGGGGGAATATTGTAGCTCAGAGGAGAGTTCTCTGGCTGTCAGTCACAGACATGGTAATGTTTCTGGCAGGCGGTTTTCATTTTACATTTTTTTATGTGCAGAATGCATGATTGCCTTAGACAAAGCCATTTCCACTTCCCTTCCTTTTCCTGGTTACTCTTTTTCCACTCCAGTTGTTTAATAGACAGAAATGATGGACTTGTCATAACAAGGAGAAAAATGTCCTGCCTTTGGGGTATAATGATACGTATTCCGGTTCTCCAGATAGATTCTGTGTTGAGAGAGACTCCTATTCAAACAATAATTTGGACGCCTGTTAAATATAGCTGCTTAGGTTACATATATTGAAGTTCATTGTCTTGAGTAATTTGCGCTAAAAAAGAACAAAATGAAAAATAAAGGAGCAGAGAGAACTTTGAACCAATTATACTGATTTCTTCCTCACCTTGAAGGGCTCTAGATGGCTACAAGAAACCCACTCCTGTGCCAATCTTGGAAAAGAATAACTAGGACAATGCAAATAATTGTGGGGTTGTCAGTTTGATACCAGTTAAGTGAAAAATGATGGAATAGCATTCAGCTTATCAAAATTAAATGTGAGAAGTATATTATAATGAATGCCTATGAGTTTACTCAAAATAGATCTTGACAGGCTAATAAGAAAAAAATACAGTTTTCATTGGTGAAGGTAATTTTGTCAAGAAGTTGTAGATTGTGTAGTCAGCCTTGTAAAGCTGTGTGAACGCTGGCCAAGCTGGAGCATGAACAAGGCACTTATTAAAGAATTAAAAAAAACCTGGCTAGCAAGCAGGTTACCAACCATCAGCAGTGAATACATGCACTTCAGAGAAGATGTGATGAAGATTCCTTGTTCATTCGATATACTCTGGTTAGTCACCTAGGAGAAAGCAGAAAAGTCATTTCTGATGATCCCTTGATGACACAGAGGAAAAAGGGGATGGGAAGTGATGAAGTGTAGAAGTCTGTGTAGAATCTTAGAATCATAGAATAGTTTGGGTTGGAAGGGAGCTTAAAATCATTTAATTCCACCTCCCACTGGATCAGGCTGCCCAAGGCCCATCCAACCTGGCCTTGAACACCTCCAGGGATGGGGCAGCCACAGCTTCCCTGGATAACTGGATGAATCTTGCATAGGAACAGAATGACTTGAGGAACTCAGTATTTTAGAGCTGTTGTAGCTGCTTTTGATTACTTTGTCCAGAATTGCAGATAACTACTTCTGCATTGAAAAGGCTCTGTAGAAGTTCATGAGGATGATGAAAGGGTTTAGGAACATACTTTGGAAAGAAAAATTCTTTTTCGTGAATGACTATCTCAGTCTATTTTGTTTAATAAAGAGAAGATAAGGGAATGAATCTCTCTGAACTAGAGGCGACTTAGAGGAATTCTCTGCCTCACAGGCAGCTTCACAGAGGCCGAGATCTCAGACCTGGGTTTTTGAAGTAAAGGTGGATAATTCTATTTGTCTTCCAAAGCTGGGAACCTTCCCTGCTGTCGGGGCCTCTCCTGCTCGTGCAGAGGAAAATGCTGCAGATGTTGCTGCTCTTTTCTTGACGGCCGTACATCACAGTCAGGCAGTGTGCACATCAGCTTGAGGACTGCTTTTCCTGTGAAGCAGTTTGCATTTATCTACAGTCGAATGACCTCTGCTACTTTGCCACTTTCTCTTGATATGAACACTTTCTGCATAGCATCTTTGCAGTCAGCTTTTAATTTACTGCTCCAGGAAGATTCGTCTCATCGGCAGTCTTCATTACTGTGCTATTTTTATGTGTTCTGTATGATTTGTGAGTATTTTCAACAGCATCAGCCCTAGCACAGCTTTCTGTAAGGTTCTGTGAGCAACCTCACCTTCATTCTGTGGGTACAAATGGATTATTTATTCCTGCCCTTTGCTTTCTATCCTTTAAGCAATTGTTTGGGGGCATAAGAGGACTTTGTGTGACAGTGCAGTTCCCTAAAAAAGCCTTTGGGAAGAGTTCTTGTTGAAGGCTTCCTGAGAATCCTAGTAGAGTCTACTGGCTGCCTCACCCTTTTATGTGCTTGTTGGTTCGAAGAAGGATCTGGGAAGGATTGCTTCCTTGTAAAACAGCCATATCCAGGCTTCAGCATTGAATTATTCATAAGTGTACTGATTTTATTCTTGACAGCTTCTACCTCCTTGCCAGTACAGAGATCACACATGACTGCTGGGTGGATTTCTAGGCAGTTCCTTTGCCTTCATCCTTGCACTTTCTAAAGAGGCCATCACTATGTTCTACAAATGACCTGTCTGTGGCCAGGTCTAACTGGACCTTGAGGTTGTGATTGATGTGGTGAGTTTTAAAGAAATATTGTTAAAAGCAAGTTAATTTGCTTTTAATCTTGTCATTCCATAAGAAAAATATAAAAGTCAGTGTTGAGAGTGACGTTGTGGCTGGTTTATATTACCACGATAACTTTTAACAGAGGTGCTGGTTCTTCTTCTAACATGAAAGCAAGGTATTTGAAAAATGGGATTGTTGAATAAGGCTGGAAAAGGTCTGTCCTGAAGTGGAAGGGTAACAAGATGAAGAGCGTTTTCTTCATGCCCCACTGAAATGAGAGATGATCTGAGCTGTCAGATAAAAAAGAAAACCATTAAAAGCTCAGTGCCTCATTTTAACGGGTCTGTCAGTTTTAGTTCCGTCTCTTAATCTCTTCTTCAGAACAGTAGGAAATCAGGAAAGATGGAAACTTTTTCAGTTGCAGAACATTTATGTGACAAAGTATCTAAAAATAAACTTTAAGGCTGACAACAATGATAAGGAAGGAAGAGAGTTCCAGATTCGGGATTGGAAGTTTCACCTGAGGACATCGCAGAAGCGTGAGTTGCACAGAGCAAGTGTCTTTGGGGAAGCAGTGCTGTTCCTTGCTCACCTTCTGCTCAAATACTATATGAATTCCAGCTCTATTTGAAGTGCTCGTTCTCTGCATTACAGTTCATAACAGAATAGTATACTCGACCTATTTCCACGCATGCAGATGTAGTTAACAGCTCGATGCTCGAGGGAACCAAAGCGCTTGGCAGAAGTGGTCCAATCCACTGCTTGGAGGGTGTGCGGCGTAGGATTTAACGTGAGACGTGCTTTCTCTAATTTTCTGGCTAAAGTAATCCTGGCAAACAATCCCTGTGACTTTGATAGGAGAAAGGGAGCGAGTCGTAGAGCAGTCCATCAGATTAGCTATCAAAGGGTCTTACTGGGCAAACAGACACGACGCTTCCATGGTTTTTGCTAAGTGGTTGAATTATTTTTCAGAGATGCAAAGTTGCTATTAGTGTTTCCCAGTAAACAAAGGTATCGTGGAGGGATATGAATCACATGTATCATGATTTATTTCGTCATTAAATACTTATCTCCTTGGTTGATCAAATTTATAGTTTTTTCCTAGTCCTGCTCGTACTTCCATGAAGGTTTTGTGTGCAGGGTCAGTGTGGTAGCTGGGTTACTGTGAAAGGAAACACTCCAGCTGGCATTCTGTTTGTTTGCTGGTACCCACATTAGTAGAATAATAGAATCAGAGAATAGTTAGGGTTGGAAGGGACCTCAAAGATCATCTAGTTCCAACCTCCCTGCCCGTGGCAGGGGCATCCCACTAGATAAGATTACCCAAGGCCCATCCAACCTGGCCTTGAACACCTCCAGGGATGGGGCAGCCACAGCTTCCCTGGCCAACCTGGGCCAGGGCCTCACCACCCTCGTAGTGCAGAAATTCTTCCTAATGTCTATTGTAAGTCTTCCCTTCTCCAGTTTATACCCATTGCCCCTCATCCTATCACTCCAAGCCTTTATGAATAGTCCCTCTCCAGCTTTCTTGTAGGCCCCTTTCAGGTATAGACTGGTTTTGTAGCAAAGCTGATGCTGAATGAGCTCCAATATGGGATTTTGGCTTTCTTTGCTGTGTAATTGAAATATGAAAATGTCTTTGAGTTGCTCCTTTGTCACCGGTAGCTTTGATAGCGTCCTAAGCTGCGAACAATGGGTCACTCTTCATCTCATCCCTCCTCGTGGCAGAGCTGCTGTTCGGTGCTGTCCTGGGAACTCGTTGTCTTGCACACAGGTTTTTTGTACATTTTCATTTCCATGTCATTGCAGCATTGTTTTTCCGATGGTCACCTCTCCTCATCGTGCACCTATGCTTCCAGATTTTTCAGTCTTTACTAACTCCTAGATTTGCAAATGGGAAGTCACAGTATTTGTGCACTTTGGTTTAATTTTTTGAGAACAGATCTCATTCTTTCCTATAGGAGTCTGTTTGCCAATTTTAGCATAAACGTAGGAGCATCAACAGAATCAGTAAACAATTATTTTTCATCTATTTTTAGTTGTTTATTTTCTTTGCTCTTGGGATGAAGAGCGACTTTAGTAAATATTATTGTCTCATTTCATGCAAAGGATTTTTATGTTATCTTGTCTCCTTCCATTTGCATATTAATAAGGTTCCTTCTCCGTGCATCTGTGCTCAGCAAGGAAGCAGTAGCACGGCTCTTGCATCTGGAATTTCTGCTGAGACTGTGCAAGTGAAAAGGTCAGGATCGGGAATCTTCAGCGCAAAGAAGAGAGTAAAGGCTTTAGTGTGTTCGGAGGCCTGTCTAAAAAATGTGAAGACTTCTTATTCCCTCAGCCCTCACAGCTCTGGGGGAGGCTCATTGTGTAACGTGCACGTGCCTCTCCCTGATCCTCCGTAAATGAGTAACTCGCTGCTAAAAATACAGCTTTCAGTTAACGCTGAAGTTCCGTGTGTAATGTGTTACATCCTAAACGCTGCAGCCATAGGGATATTATTCCTATCAGACTGTTAGCCTTATAATAAATTCGGGTATGGAGGTTTCAGTTGTCACTGAAATTGTTTAGCACCCAAGCATGTCATCAAATACCTTATTGCCTGAGAAGTCTGCATCGCAGTGTGGATGCTCAGCCCAGAGCTGTGTCTGTGTCCAGCACTGAGGAGATTCCCCGTGGTGCTTCTGTGATTTTGGTAGCGACACAGAGGTAAGGAGTGAGAGCACATCAGGCTCATAGTTCTGCCCCCAAAAAGTTGCATTCGGCACCTGTTCCAGTTCCAGAGAGCGTTGCTGCTGACATGGGAGAGACCTTCATTGCAGATAAGAGCCAGAGATCGTGGAGACCTGGAGATCCGCGGAGACCTGGGGACATGTGGAGCATCGGTTCATCCTTTCCCCTCTGCGCTGCTGTGAAGTGCTGGGGGGATATTACAGTTCTGGAAATGCAAGGCACATTCTCCATGAGCTCCCTTTAGTTTCTAATGCAATTATAATGTTTAGTTTCTGATGCTGTGGAGCTGCCGAGGGAAAGGGAGATTGGCACTGGGATGACACGCTGACCCCGGACAGTTTGTGTTTCATTGCTGTCAGTGCATTTGAACCCTCAGCACGTATAAACACTCGTTCTAATGCATATGAGGATGCAGAATGATGTAAAACATTTCATTCTTGAATTTGGGACCTACTCTCTGTTTTTCCTTTTTTAAAAACTTCAGGGCCTTGTACATGGGAGTCGCAGAAATCCCCAATCTCAGGTTTTAGATTCAAATCAGCAACCTTTCCAGTCATCTTTTAAGTGCTTCTTACTTGGAGTTTTTCTGTCGACAGAAGATTCTGATTTTGGGAGATTTCCCATTGGTGATTTTAGAGAAGGATTTCTGTCCATCTCTGGATTCCTCGTGCACTTTCCCAACCCGAGGCGGTTCTCTATCATTGACTGTGTTTGTGGAGACTCAGTTGCTTCCAGGGTGTTTGCTTTCTAATAACATTGCACTAATAGCTGCATCGTAGTTGTCTCTTCAGAAGACAGATACTCATAAAAAAGACATTTTCATTGTCTGAGTGAGATCTTCATTTAGTTAAAACGAATGAAAGTAGACTACAAGTCAGAATCTTCATTAAGTCCCATTTATGAGACAGAATATTTTAAATCCCACTTAACTGGAGTATTGTGATTGGAGATTCCCCAAGAGCTTCGGAAAATAATAACTTAAAAGGCTGCAACATTGTTCAGGTTGTCATGGGAAAAATCCCATTTTCTTCAATTTACAGAGTTACAATGGCTGCAACGGCAGGGGGGATTTGGGGTTTTGCTTTGTTTTCCCATTTCATGTGGAAAGACACAGTTAATGCTCCTTAGGCCCTTAGAAGGATAAATCGTAAATAATTAATCTTAGATCTTTTGTTAATTATGCGATATTATGGTGGTATCTGTAGGCAGCATCCTTATTTTTGAGGCTATTTCGATTAATTACATCATATTTCAGTACTATCAAGTCCCATAGGTTACTTAAAAGTGAAAAAAAAAAGCATAATTGGAAGTGTAATATGCATAAAGCTTCGAAACTCTTTTTGCTGTGGGCAAATACAATGAAATCACATAGGTTGTAGAGGCTTCATTAGCAAATAAATCTTTAGTTGCTGGGATTATGATGCAGCAGAATCTTCCTCGCTTTGATCCAGTTCTTGGGTAGCACTGAGTTGGGATCTCAGATGCTGGGCAAGGACCTCGTGGAAATTCGTTTCAGAAAGGAAGCAGATCAAGCAATTGATTTTTTTTTTTATTTTTCCATCATTGTTGGTTACTTCGAAGATTTGTGAATCCTGCCGTCCTTTGACTGAGGCCTCAGGCGTTTTATGCACCCTGTGTACATCTGGGTCCATCAATTAATGCAAAATATGTTTTTTAAACCAAATTATCCAGTACTTACTGATTTGTAGTTCTGTGGTTCGCTTCTTTTTACAAATGTTTCTAATTTGTCCCCTGCTCTGATTTAGTCAGACAATTCACAGTTTACCGATTTACTCCCCCCTCTCAGCTTTTAGGGTGAATACTCTCTGTTCTCAGTAACTTTTTAGTATTTTTATGCCTTTTAATTTACCGTCTCTTCCGACACTGTTGGAGACAGATCCTTCACCACATCCCGTGGTAGAAATGGTTCTGCGATGACAGCCCCTGCGATTCTTCTGTGATAAAACAGACACAGGGAGAGTTTGCATGGATTTTCTGCTGGAGTTTAAATACAACTTTTCTACCTTAATCGTAGATTTTCCAAGTAGAGCCTTTGCCTTCCTGCTCTGGATGTGTTCAAAACGGATTTATTACAAGTTTTAATGTCTTTAGGAAGTTGTTTATGGGAACATTTCTTGCTCTTCCCTTCATATTTTTCTGTTGAGTGTGCAGAGTAAGGATTTTTTTTCCACCTTCCCCCTTTTCTCTCTCTTGCAACAATTTCACCTTCTTTCACAATCTCAAAAGGAACATGTTTTCATTCCTGATAACCTTCTGTACTTTTTAATCTGTGTCGGTTTAGAAGGCAATTTGTTTGTCCCAGAGCGTTGGTTTCTCAATGTTTATTGAGACAATTTATAGTTACGTATTTTAAAACTTGCTTGGATTAATTTATTGCTGTTTTCAGCAGATTCTTAGCTGCTAAACTGATAATGCTCCTCACAACAGACCCTCCCCACATACATTGAGAATTTGCTGGTATTCTTTCAGCCTGGATTTTTTTTTTCAGTTAAAAGTGATGTTCTGTAGCATGAAGAAATCATAAATCAAATTTTTTTATTTGTAATTCTGCGTATTACCTTGCACTTGCCCTTGTTGAACCTCATGAGGCTCGCACAGGCCCACTTCTCCAGCTGGTCCAGGTCCCTCTGGATGACATCCCGTCCTTCTGGTGTGACAACTGCACACCAGGTTATTTTAGATTTGTTTTTTTTGAAGAGTAAGAAAAAAAAGTAGTCTGTCAGTCATGCCGTAGGAAAATGAGTCTTGTTCATTCTTCAGCATAACAAGGACATGGAAAAAATGTTTCTGATGGAATTTTCGGGCTAGAGCAGTTCTCAGGGTCTTCTTGACAACCAGCCTCGTGTCCTGTGCTTACGTGTTTTTTGACCCCTCACTACAGGAAAGACATTGAGATGCTGGAGGATGTCCTACGAAGGGCAACAAAGCTGGTGAAGTCTTTAGAACACAAGGGTTGAGGAGTGGCTGAGGCAGCTGGGGTTGTTCAGCCTGGAGAAGAGGAGGCTGAGGGGAGACCTCATCGCTCTCTACAGCTGCCTGAAAGGAGGTTGTAGCGAGGTGGATGTTGGTCTGTTCTGCCTGGAAAATGGCCTCAAGATGCGTCAAGGGGGATTTAGGTTGGATATTAGGAGGAACTTCTTTGCTGCAAGGGTTGTCAAGCACTGGCAGAGGCTGCCCGGGGAGAAGGTTGAGTCACCATGCCTTGAGAAGTTTAAAAGACGAGTAGATGTCCTACTTGGGGATATGGTCTAGTGGCGGGCTTAGCAGGGCTGGATGGATGGTTGGACTCAATGATCTTAAGGGTCTTTTCCAACCAAAACCATTCTATGATTCTGTGGTGTCAGAACTTCTTTTTCCAGAAGCCCTCCCCACACCACAGGCTAACCTGGGTGTTGTACCACGTTTGTTCTGTCTATAAAGTGATGTTGTCACTGACCTTAGGAGATTTATCCTTGATTTGGGGGAAGGGACGTTGCATCCAACTTTTTTCATGCTGTTTGAAAAACAAAAATACCGATTTACAAACATGACGTCCGTGGCAGACGGAGGGTGTTGTGGAGGGGTTCTGGAGTGCCCCGAAAGCCCGTGCCAGAATGGGTCAGTGTCACTGCCTTTATTATCTTTCTACATGTGCTGAATAGCTTTTAAATACAACATGTTGTTCTAATGCGTGCGTGCATTTTAAAGATACGTTGCCTTTTGTTTCTCCTAGGCGTACTCTGTCTATGACGAAGACATCGGCTATTGCCAGGGGCAGTCTTTCCTTGCAGCTGTGCTTCTACTGCATGTGAGTTAATTGCAAAATGAAAGCTTTGATATTTGAAACCAAAGCAGCTTTAAAATCAGTAGCACTGTAACATGTTATTTGACAGATATTTACTGTTGTTTATTTGCCTGTATTCATTTTCCCCTTGTTGCTTTTTGGCAAGTAGTGACTAATGGCTTCTCTCTTGATGAATGTAGATTTCCTTTATCTAGGAGAGATCCATTAAATCGTCAAGTACTTCTGTGTCAAAACCTGAAACTGATTTGTTACATATGAATATTTCCTTTTAATCTAGTTGTCACGTAGGTGAACTCCCTACGGGAAGTTAACTTTGGAGATATTCTCAGAGTAGCTACCCAGAGCAAGCAGGCTCATTAATTTTCAGCGAGACGTTTTCTCCCAGGGCCATTTTATAACATCTGAGTCAAAGCTGAATTTTAACCTTGATATTTTAGCCTGTAACCAAAAACTGTACAAACTTTGATCTGTCACTTCCTACATATAGACGTGCATGTAAAGTATATATAGATAAACACACAGTTCTTATACTTGCAAGACACTTCACCCTTGATGTATCACAGTGGAGGAGCAGTAGATTCAAGCAGCATGGATATCGTAAAGAGTATCTGAATAAACTACCCAAAACTCCAACTCTCACTCAGGCTCTTGCCTGCACTTTCTGTCAGGCTTTAATTATTGAATTATTAATCATGGTTGAAATACACTTCAGGTTGTGGTTTTGGGTCGGCTGCTGATGGTGTCTGTGTTACATGTACACTTCCTAAGGCATCTAGCACTCAAATTCAGGTTAATTGAAGTGGTAATTCCTAGTGAGATCTGTGACTCCATGAAAACTACATGACACACAGGGACAGCGTTACAGAGAGGCTTTTGATTCTTCCCAGGGAGGGTGGTGAGGCCCTGGCCCAGGTTGCCCAGGGAAGCCGCTGCTGCCCCATCCCTGGAGGTGTTCAAGGCCAGGTTGGATGGGGCTTGGACGCCCTGATCCGGTGGGAGGTGTCCCTGCCCGTGGCAGGGGGTTGGAACTGGATGATCTTGTAAGTCCCTTCCAACTCAAACCTTTCTGTGAATCTTCAGAGGTAAGCCTGAATTAGGCACATTATCGCAGTCCCCCATACACTGCAAATTAGCTTGTCTAACAGTTATTTTGCAGTTAAATTAACTTTTTACTCAGAGCTCCGCTGGAAGAAGAAGCTCTTTTGGTACCAGAGCTGTTTAGAAATGAGCGGGTGTCCCGTTCTGAACATTTGACTAACGCCTCAGCTCTTCTCCCTTGCTTGAACGCTGTCATTCCTACAGAGAGTCAGCTTCGTGCTGTGTTTCTGGAGTCAGAAACTGCCTTGTACACAGGGAATACTGAATGGCAATGACACTCATTTTAATATGCCCTTTATAACGTTTGCTTTCATAATAGGATATTAAACTGAAATAATCAGAGAAAGAGGGGAAGGGAAGCAGTCTCAATGAGCTCATGTGTGTTGGGAGCTTCCCGGGATGCCGTCAAACTCATGTTTTTCTCAGATTCTCCAACCAGTCTGTACGCTGTGAGTGCTTGTAAGACCCTCTCTAACTCTTCGGTCTCTGCATGGATTTCTAGACCTGTTCCTTTCCCACTTTTCTGGGACAGGGGATCCTTTCTCTTCAGTGTAGGTGTGATTCAGGGATGGTTGGGTAGCCTGAACCTCCATCCTGGCTTTTTGTGATTTTGCTGCTTTGATGACATTCCCTTCAAAGGCGAGTGGGTAACTTGTAATCACAGGGGGCCATGTTGCCAACTCTGATTGTTTTATGCCAAGTCTCACAAGTATTTGACTTTTTCGTTCTTGCTGTCTGCACCTCAGAGTCATTGCTATGTGAAAACCTGAAATGTAATTAAAAAAACAGAAAAATTTCTGGGTTTCGTGATTCCAAGAAAAGTTAATTAAAGGCAATTATCTAAATTCTAAAAATCAGAATGGAAGTGCCAGGTTGGATGGGGCTTGGAGCCCCCTGATCCAGTGGGAGGTGTCCCTGCCCATGGCAGGGGGTGGAACTGGATGGGCTTTGAGGTCCCTTCCAACCCAAACCGTTCCATGATTCTGTGATTCTATGAAAAAAGTATTTTGTTTAAAATAAACAAGAAATGAAAACTTGATATATGAATTTGAATACTTGGGGTTGATAATACTGGAGAATTTCCAACCACTGCGAGCAAGGACTTGGTGCCCTCTGCCTGTAAACGACTTCGGTGTCTTACTAACCTCTGTTCCCTCTCCCCATCTCGGGGGAGGAATGACTGTCAATGCACGTGTGTCTGATTGAGCATGCAAGGTAGGTGTGCTTGTGCATGAACATCTGTCCTTTTATTAGAAATAATTGTTACCTTACAGAAAAAAAAAAATCACAAAGAAATGTGCATTCATCATTTTGTAGAGCAGATTCAAGGCTTTTGCTTAGGATAAAACTATTCTTCCCTTTACTTTGTCTGCAGCTTTTATCTGCTGTCGGTAGTGATCGTTCCATCCCGATAGAATTGTGATAAAGAGCTTTGAGAATTCTCAGAGCTTTTCCTGGGTGAATCTAAGCCTGGATAGGGAGCTACAGCTGCTCTGGCAGCTCTTTCTGCTAACCGGTTACTTTCAGAAATGCTGTCTGACAGTGAAAAAGAGTCTGCCCTTGGCCCTGGAGACGGGCAGCAGTCGTAGGCTGAGCCATAAAAGATGAAGCCCTGGAGGTAAATATCAAGAGGCTAAAATTCTCTTTGAAGGAAACAGGGGTTGCTGATATTGGATAAGGGGTTGGCGAGAAGCTGAATGACTGAATATACTAAAAGGTCAAGAGTTGTCCTCCTTGATACTCATTAATTGTTTTCAGTTGTTACAATCTGGTGCCTGCAAAAAAAAGTTGTTTTCAAAGAAAACCTGATTTGGCATCTGCAGTGACTCTGCCTGTTTTATTGTGTTACCTGAAGGCACTGGGAAGGGGAGAGGTATCTTATCAGTAGAGATGTGATGGCACAGGGGTTCCCACAAATGCAGCATCAGTTGGGCTCAAGCCAACCAACATAACCTCAGAGTGGCTCACCCAGCTTGTCCTTCAGCTCTGCCTTCAGCCCTGTTGGGTGAGAAACATTGGTCAGTGAAATAGAGATGGTGGATATGGGGCTTCTGAAAAAGTCGCGATGTTCATAGATGGGTTCAGCCCTCCTGAGCTCAGAAGCTGGTTTTAGAGGCAATATTTTTTTTGTTGTTCTTCGTTGCGAGAAACCTGATTTGAGAGAGCTGGTGTCCTGAGGCTGGGATGAAAGTAGATCGGAATTAGTTTCACTAAGGGCTGCTTATACCTTAGTGTTCCTGAATTTTCCCTTTTGACCAAGTCTCTCTCAGTAGAAATCACTGCCACGAGTTGTTGTCTTCTTTCTTTCTTCTTCTTTTTTTCCTTTTAATTGTTGTTGTGTAGCTGACGGTTGTGTGCTGGTTGTTCTTCCATCTATTTGGCTGAAAGAATGCTGGTGGCAGTTGTGCTGCTGTAGTGTGCTTACGTGGGCCTGTGATACGATCCCACCGTTTCTTCAAAGAAGGTCTTACAGAGCCAAATCAAGGTGCTCATCAAGGACAAGAGTGCCTTTGAGATTTTAGTTGCTTAATTCTGCATTCAGAGTGCTTTGCTGAAAATGTTAATATATCCCTCGTTCTGAATTCATCATGCATAAGGGATTTTAGCATGTGTGTTTGTGTAAGGAATTTCCAGCCTCAGCTCAGTTTTTAAAATTATATTTGTGTATTTTTCCAAACAGATGCCGGAGGAGCAGGCGTTCTGTGTGTTTGTGAAAATAATGTATGACTATGGCCTGAGGGACCTCTACAGAAATAACTTTGAAGATCTCCATTGCAAATTTTTCCAGCTGGAGAAGTTAATGCAGGTGGGGCCAGGGTGACCCATCCTTCTTCTTTCATAAATGGCAACGCTGGCATGAAGACGAGGTTAATGCTTTGCTTCCTTAAGCTACTGGACAATAAAACCCCTGTCCTTTTAGAGCAGGGGTAGGACCAAAGCAGGGAAGTTGAATATCTGGATCCAAGCATTGTGAATCAGATTTATTTCTAATTCCTTCTGTCTCTCGAACAGCAACCTCGTTGCCAATCTTTGTGTCCAAGCAGAGCAGGTATCTGGCTTTTTCCCTCTTTCTGTTTGTGCACCTTCTCTCTTTCCGATTTTGTGATGCTGCTTAGTGAGAATGTCTCTGTTTTATTAAGGCCAGAATATCTTTTGGACTGCCACAAGTGCCCTACTTTCTCTGAGTTATGTTGGTGGTTAAGAGGTCTGGCAAATCAGGACATCCTGATGCTTATGAAATACAAATCGAGTCTGGGTCATTTGGTAAATTTTACTGTGTTTTCAATACATTGCTCCTTTTTTTTTCAGGCAGAATTATTTCATAGTCAGAGCAACTTAACCTAAATAGACGGCTGCAGGTTTTACACGTTGTTGTTCTGACTAATAGGGAGTCACTAACAGTTCATTAAGCTTTGACCTGCAGTTCTGTTAGCACAGTGGAAGGCAGTTATGAACATAAATACCTCTGTGAGATACATCAAACCCAAACAAAACAGACTGCAGTTAATTTAATGATCTTTTTTTCAGATGTCAAATTGCACGTATTTCCTGCTCGGTGGAGTAGACTCCATAACTAATTAATTTGCTACTTAGCTTTGGCATATGGTCTTCTCAACATTTCCATTTACTTTATTAACTGAATATGAATACATCATCAGCGTACGGTAGGATTAGCAGTGCTTTGCTTGTGTTGCTTACATGTGCTCCTACTGAGAGGAGCCATCTCATGCTTTCTTGCTTTCAAGCTCTGCAAGGTGAGCTCCTCGCTCTGGTACCCTTTGGTTTTTTAGCAGAAGCATTTATAGCAAGATACAGCAAAGGAATAACTTAAAATATACAGTATGCCTGACACAGGTTTCACAACAGCCCTGCCTTTTAGATTTTGTAATTTCTCAGGATAAACTCAGCGCATCGTTTGCTACCGTGACAGAATTCACAGGGGCTGTCTTCCTAAAAGTTGTAACCACGGGCACTGGAATTTATGAAGAAACAGATTTCCATTGCTTAGAAGTATCCCGGATTCCACTTTGTTGTGTTTTCAGTGTTTAGCAACCTGGTACTTACTGGCGGTGTAGAGGATGAGCTGGGATTAGTGAGTAATACTGAAGCATTTGTTTTTCCCTTTACTCTAGGAGCAGCTACCTGACTTGTACAGCCATTTCTCAAACCTCAATTTGGAAGCTCATATGTATGCATCCCAGTGGTTCCTCACTCTGTTTACTGCCAAGTTTCCACTCTGCATGGTCTTCCACATCATTGACTTACTCCTCTGTGAGGTAAAAAAAAACTTGAATCAGAAAGCCCTTCCTTCACCCCCTGAATGTTTCTCCTTTTTTAGTTTCATTTTGTTGGAAGAATTTACTGTTTGATTGCAAAAATGTGTGTAACTAAGTTCTGTAAAAAATGTGGTTTAATTGAAGAGATGTTGGGTGAAATGCTGATTTCATTTTAAAATTAGAGTTGTGGATCGCCTCATCCTTTGCTAAGGGATCCAGCAAAGAATATCTGATGCTCACAGCTGTTCTCTGTTTAATTTCTTAAATAATTTATTCAAAGTTAGGAATTCTAATTTCTTGGAGATACCCAGTAGTAAAGCCTAGCAGGCTTTTAGAGGGAAAGCTCTCCAAATTGCCTGATGCAGAGTGTCCAAAGACAGTAAGGGTTTTAGCTGGTGCTTTGATGGCCTGATATTAAACAAACAGCAAGAACTGCCAAGCAGCACAAGTCAGTGAAGCACTTTCCTTTTGCTTTTCACCCTGCTATTCCAAGTGAGGAATGCCTTGCTCCAGATACAAAGTGATGTGTTTCTGCACTGGAGGTGTGTCTGCACTCCTTTCAAAACCACAGACTGAATAGTCTGGAATGGTTGATGGTTTGATGGGAATGGTTGGACTCGATGATCCAGTGGGTCTCTTCCAACCTGGTGATTCTATGATTCTATGATTTTATCAATGTTTCTTTTGTACAATACCGGTACTTCGTTTGGTCTCTGGGAATTCAGAGCATCCGTGGAATTAAACCTGGTTTTGAACCTGCCACTGATTTCCTCTCTGATTTAATTGGATCATAAATGTGAAAAAACAGAAATAAAATAATTGAGAGCATCTCTTCTGCATGCCGGCGCTCACTTATCAAAAACAGGGTGGTTAATACTGCCAGATGTCCGAGTCAGTGCGAAAGGTGGCAATGATGGAGTGATTTCCGTTTCAGATAAATATCTGAGCTCTGTTTCTTTCACAATGTCGTGATTATTTTGAGCAAGCAAAAAGAAAAAACAGAAAAGGTGCTAGTTTTCCTGCTCTTTGTCCTCTACTTTGGTCGCGTGGTAGGTGAACACAACCTCTTGATCGCTTTTGAACCGTTGGTGGGTTCATTTTCGGAACGAGCTTCTGCTGTGGATTTGATCACTCTATGCCAGTTCAGTTTGTTACTTAGTTCTGATCCTGACGTAGAGCTGCACACTGAAATGACCCTTTTAAGACATTGTTTGTCAGGAAGTACAAAATATCATTTCATAGTGGTGTTCTTGTGATAGTGGCACAGTTACATCCTGTCTGAAGCTCTCACGCTCGTTATTATATTAAGCTTGATGATAAAATACACTGAAGAAGTCTTTTAATCGGGGCCAATACAGATTGAATAGTAAGAATGAAAAAAAGAACCAAATTCTAAAATGTTTGCATTCGTCTTGCATCTGTCAGTGTTTATCTCGGCATGTCTGAAGGAATTACTCTGGGAAAGAAGGTGAAAGGATCCAAGGAGAATGTGAGACAGAGCAACACCAGAGTCTGCTCGAGACAGGGAAACTTGTTAGCTGTGTGATCACACAAAGCTAAAGGAGATGTTTGTAAAAGAGCTGAAAATAAACCCGTGTTCAGTTCTGGAGTCCTCAGCACAGGAGGGACATGGAGCTGTTGGAGCGAGTCCAGATGAGGCCACGGAGATGATCCGAAGGCTGGAGCACCTCCTGTATAAGGACAGGCTGAGAGAGTCGGGGTTGTTCAGCCTGGAGAAGAGAAGGCTGTGGGGAGACCTCAGCACAGCTTCCAGTGCTGAAAGGGGCTGCAGGAAAGCTGGGGAGGGGCTCTTTACAAGGGAATGCAGTAATAGGATGAAGGGGAATGGCTTTAAATTGAAGAGGGCAGATTTAGATTAGACATTAGGAAAAAATTCATCACGATGACGGTGGGGAGGCCCTGGCCCAGGTTGCCCAGAGCAGTGGTGGCTGCCCCATCCCTGGAGGGGTTCAAGGCCAGGTTGGAAGGGGCTTGGAGCCCCTGATCCCATGGGAGGTGTCCCTGCCCATGGCAGGGGGGAAAAGCAAACATTCCTGAGCAGAGGACTAGAATCCTGTTGGGGAGATGTCTGTTCAGTCAGCCGCCAGAAGGTGGAATGGAGCAGTCAAAATTTGTTTTGTCTGCATGACTTGTTCTTTGCTTTATCTCTGGACAAACAGCATGCCTGTAGTTCCAGCAACTGGAAGGAGGAAAAAACAGTTGCAGCTGCTAACAGTGGAACATATTCTTCTGCAGAAAGAAAGCCTCCGAAGAGCAAAAAGCCTTTGAAGTGAACTGTCTTGTGTTCTTAAAAACAAGCTTCTAGCTTTTGTGTTAATTTGTCATAGACACAGATGAATTTTAAATAGCCGTCAGCTTCCTTCCTGGCTGTGTAGTCTCCACATCCCTGTCTTGCCTATCGTTGACAAAATGTTAGCATCCAATGCAACTCTTACATAAAAGAAAATAATTAAGGGAAGAAAACTAGTTAAAACCATTGCTGAGTGGGTGCTGCCAGTCAATCATTCCAAGGGAGCTTCTCCAGTCCCCGTGACTACATTTGAATTATGGATGAACAGTTTGTGTCAACCAAAGGTTTTTTTGGATGGGATTTGACTTTTTAGTTCTTGACCAAGCCCGGAGGAGTGAAATCGATCCTTATGGATACTCTTTAACTCTCAGTCCAGAGAGGAAAAATACTTCTTGGAAGGCTTGTTGTCTCACAGGGAGGCACGATTCCCTCCCTTGCACACGTGGTGGAACGGTAACGCTCAAGGCAGGGAGAGGGCCTCTGGGGTGGGAGGATATCCAGAGAGGGGAAGCCTATGAGAAAGGAGTTAAATTTATGGGGGGAATTAAGTGTTATTGAAAAATCTTAAAAATTCTATCAAATTCTGTGTCAATACAGACGAGGTCTTTTCCCCATTCCCACATTAAATATGACTTGATAGAACAGTTTTATTTAATTTTATACAAATATGGGACTTGCTGTGGCCTCTGTGATTGAATCCTTTTATCCTGTTGCCTTCCTCTGACCTATTTATTTTTAATCTGTCTTCTGGCTGTGGAGAATGTGATTCCATGCCCAAATTGCCCACATTTCCATAGAGTCATAGAGTAGTTTGGATTGGAAGGGACCTTAAAGATAATCTAGTTTCAACCTCCCTGCGATGGGCAGGGACATCTCCCACTAGAATATTGTCTCAATAACTGTAGGAGGGAATCTGTGCCCCATCCTGACCTAGAAATGGTTTTAATTCTTTATATTTGCTATGGCAGATGCTTGAAGAACATTCTGGGCTTGCAAGCAGGCCCTTCCCAGTGTTGTGGGATGTGCCGTAAGGCTTTGCCTGCTTGTATAAATGCACAAACCTCTTGATCTAGTTGAGACTTTGCGTGTGATTACAGCAAACTGCGTGGTTTTGAGCCTGGCTACGTAGATAAAACTTACCCCGTCAGCATCAGCTGGAGATCTTCCTACAAAGCTCCTTTTAGCTGCCTGCATCTACTGCTTCATCTGTCTCCTCTCCTTTTGCTATTTCTGTTTGCGTTGAAGAACAACTTTGTTGATGAAATTCAGAGCTGTATTTGGACTTGTCAGTCTTCTCTATCAATGTGACATGATGTCATCGAACACTTTGTGAGCCTGCTCTGTTCTGCTCTCTCTTTTTGTTCAGTGTATAGATTATTTATTTAAAGTCGTGCTCAGAAAGGGCAGCTCATCCAGGTAAAGCGCGTGGTGCTTAGCCAGAGCGGTGCCCAGCGCAGAGCAGCACCTGGGTCAGGCTATGCAATATCCAAGAGTTGACACTGAACTTCATTTTGCATTTTAAAATTTGCAGTTTAAAAGGAAGATATGTAGTTTAAAAGCACTGAATAAGTTACCTTAAATAGGCATTTAGAAGAGAAAAAAATCCCAAACCAGTTGGCAGACAATTTAGAAGTATTTAATTTTTAGATTTTCATTATTTTTTTCTGCTTAAAAGAGAAAATACTTCATGCAGGTGTGATATACACAGTGCTGCCAAAACTAAAAGAAGCTCAAAGCTCAAGCTGTCATTCCATTATTAACCTAGAATTTTGAGATGCTATTAGTAAGCTTCATTTTAAGTCGATCTGGCTATTTCTGTGTGCAGTTCTTGGGGAATGAAAATACTTAAGGGTTATGTTTCTCTTCTTTTAGGGAATACATAAAAACCCCACACTACTTGCTGCCTTTTTTGAGCTAGGACAGATATTTGTATATTTTAGGGTCAGTGATTACATAGCTTTGTTACAGAAATTAATAGTTTGACTGCTAAGACGCTGTTCTCTGATCAAAACCAGATAGAAAGGGATGCAACTGATTATTTATCAGTTTTGAATATGAAATAATCTTATGTCACAGATAACAGAGAAGTGAAACTGCCTTTTCGTGGGACCACAGAGCAGCACGGTGGGAGGTGTGAGAGCTGGAAGCTAGGTCCTGTCACTCCTTGACCTTTATTTATCAAGCATTGCAGTCAGAACTTGTATAAAATCACTTTTATAATCGGTTTGGAGAAGTTCTCCATGGTGATGAGGACTGCTGGACGTTTTTAAAGATCTTTGTAAAATGCGAGCGCCTTGGTGCTGGTGAGCGAGCACCGCGGCGCGACCGGGACGTGGCACCGCATTGTGTGGATTGTGGTTCCTGGGAGCGCCGCTTCGGAGCGAAACACTGAAAATCTTGCAGGAATTCTAACTATTGGCGCTGAAGGGTTGATTTCTGTCTTATGTGTGTCTTGCTGAAGAATGGATGTGCCAGGAAACACTGCGCCGTATGGTATCGCTCAGACGCTAAGCCCAGTCTTCTCTGCCTGTTAGTACTAACCGAGTAGGAGATACCATAATAGCCTGCTATTTTTTATCTGTCACTGTCACATACTTCTGTGACGCCTTCAACGGGTTGAGAAGGAACAGATTAACGTTTTAATTTATTAAACTTCCTCAGGAATCAAGTCAGGAACAAGCCCACTTCTTCTGTAAACCTACACTCAGACGAAATGCGAATTAAATAAAATGCCGTGTGCCGTTGTTTATCTTCTGTAGATCTACAGGAGAAAAAAAATTGGACTGTTTGGAATTACCTGTTGTTGACACGTTGTCTGCATTTGTTAACCCTTTCGGCTGTGAGGGGTTTAATAAGTCTTACAAAACAGCAGATTGAGTTTTCTAGAAATAAAATCTCTCGTAGTATAGCGTAGGTATAGTTCTGTGCTGAACCTGCCTGCGTTAGTGCAGTGCTCTGTGCAGACGTGAAGTCGGTGTCATCCACGTGAGCTGGAAAAGGCTGTGGGGGCAGGTGTTTGTTTCCTTTCTTCCGAATACAGGCGATTCGACTGTGGTGTTTGGACTGCAGCTCTCCTCTTCGCCATCGCTCTCTGCCTGCTCACTTTCCTTTTTGAAGTCTGCATCAGCCATGACTGTTTCATGTAAAGAGGCCGGAAAGGATTTCTTTCTGAGACTGCTGGCTTTTGATTAATTAAAGAAGAGGGAGAATAGGTTGTCTCAGACTCCAACTGGAAGACTGGAGTTTGAATGTCCAGTGGTATTGCTGGTTTGTTCCATTCAAGCGTATGCTGATGTGTCAGCCTTTATAACCTTTTTCTGTTGCGAGAACTTGAGATGTGCGATGGTGTTAGCTCAGGTTTCCTGGCCCTGGATGTTTTGCTTTTAGTATTTAGCGTTTAGCCTTTAGTGTTGCCCCTCTGCTCTGCTTTGCTCTAGTGAGACAACACCTGGAGTCCTGCGTCCAGCTCTGGAGCCTTCAGCACGGGAAGGACATGGAGCTGTTGGAGCAGGTCCAGAGGAGGCCACAAAAATGATCAAAGGCCTGGAACACCTCCCCTCTGAAGAGAGGCTGAGGGAGTTGGGGTTATTCAGCTTGGAGAAGACTGAGAAGACCTTATTGTGGCCTTTCAGTACCTCAAGGGGGCCTGTAAGAAAGATGGGAAGTTAGGAAAAAATTCTTTACAGAAAGGGTCATTGGGCACTGGCAGAGGCTGCCCAGGGAGGGGGTTGAGTCACCTTCCCTGGAGGGGTTTAAGGGACGGGTGGACAAGGTGCTGGGGGACATGGTTTAGTGTTTGATAGGAATGGTTGGACTCGATGATCCGGTGGGTCTCTTCCAACCTGGTTATTCTGTGATTCTGTGATTCTGTGAAACGTGTTAGCAGGGTCTGTAGCAATGGGACAAGGGGTGATGGTTTTAAACTAAAAGAGAAGAGGTTTATACTAGATATCAGCAAGAAATTGTTTACACTGAGGGTGGTGAAACACTGGCACAGGTTGCCCAGAGAGGTGGGGGATGCCCCATCCCTGGAAACGGTCGAGGTCAGGTGGGATGGAGCTCTGAGAAACCCGATGCAGTTGAAGATAACCCTGCCTGTGGCACGGGGGTTGGAACTGAATGGCCTTGGTCCCTTCCAGTCCAAACCATTCTGTGATTCTATGATTTAGATTAGTTTTTTAAATCCATGCTGAAATTACTTTTAGCGTGATTGTCTGATGACTACAGCTGTATTCCACTGTGGATTTTTCAGTACCAGAACAGAAGTACAAAGAAATGGTAAAGGATGTAATATTTGATTGTGTGTTGGATGGAACTTTTCTGATTTTTTCTACATAGGTATGTTTAAAACTTTTAGATCAGAATGATGAAGAATTATAAGTTATTTTCAAACTGAAAGTCGTAAGATATATTAGGTGTTTGGATATACAATTCCAATCAACAGCAGAATTATTGGATGTATGTAATGCAGTGTTACTGCTGCAGGAACAGCGGGAGACAAAACATTCTATTCAGTTCTGAAGCAACGCAGAATTTATAATAATTCAAGCTTGGGCTGAGGAGAAGAGCATTTTAATGGAGTACATCTAAGAGGTTCTTGGAGAGTTTAACATAACCCTTTACACTATGTTCTCCAGCTGTTCCTGTGAGCATCCGTAATTTATGTATCTTTCGTTTGTAGCTGCAGCTTATTTATCCCCAGAAAACCAAGGCTGGTGATAAATGCTCAGCACGAGCAAAGGAAAAACAGTTTCACAACAATCTGCAACTCGAGATAACTCACGTGAACAGCAGGCATCTGTTAAACATCATGGTCCGAAAGAGTTGAGGCTGCTCCTAGTTGGGACAGTGTTTTAATCCACAAGTGAAAAGTTACTGAAGATGAGGGACCAGAGCCAGGGGAGAGACATCCAGTGCCGTGTCACAGCGTAATCTGCATTACCTTCCCCAGTGTGACCGAGATATTTTAGCCACTTACTAGTTGCTGTTCACTTGGTTGGTTTTTCGAGGAATACAGTAAATTTCCATAATGCTTACTTAACACCAGTGCCATCTGCTGTATCTGAATACCAGCGTATTCTAAGCAGCCTTGGCAGAGCTCAAAAAGTGCTCCAGAAATAACTGCAGGGAAGCATCACAAATGGGAGAGTGATATTCCGTGAGCAAATACGGGAAATGAAGCTAATTTGGGGACTCTATCTAAAAAAGATGGTAGCGTGGTCTGCCTCTGCCAAAACGCTTTCCATTCTGTTGTGCTTGGAATCTGAGGCTGGACTGGATTTTCTGAGTATGTAAAATCAAAAGATGAACTTTGCATTTGCGTCATTGTTGGAAGATGAAGGTGAAGGTGTAGAGAGGCAAGGGCCAGGCCTATGGTGTGGCAGAGAAAGGGTGAAGATGAAGAATGAACGCTCGGAAGGAGATAAGATGGAGTGCAGGGAAGCAGGATGTTGGTTGCTACAAGGTGAGGGAGGTGATTCTGCCCCTCTGTTCCTCTCTTGTGAGATCTCATCTGGAGGATTGTGTCCAGTTCTGGAATCCTGAGCATAAGAAGGAGATGAAGCTGTTGGAACGGATCCAAAGGAGGCTACAAGGATGATCTGAGGGCTGGAGCACCACCCATACAAGGACAGGCTGAGAGTTGGGGTTGTTCAACCTGGAGAAGAGAAGGCTCCAAGGAGACCTTAAAGCGACCTTCCAGTGCCTGAAGGGGCTACAACAAAGCTGGGGAGGGGCTGTTTACAAAGGCTTGGAGTGATAGGATGAGGGGCAATGGGTATAAACTGGAGAGGGGCAGATTTAGACTAGACATAAGGAGGAATTTCTTCACTATGAGGCAGTGGCCCAGGTTGCCCAGAGAAGCTGTGACTGGAGGTGTTCATGGCCAGGTTGGATGGGCCTTGGGCAGCCTGATCCTGTGGGAGGTGTCCCTGCCCATGGCAGGGGGAAACTGGATGATCTTTAAAGTCCCTTCCAACCCAAAGTATTCTATGATTCTATGATTCAAAGCAGGGATGCATTTTTCTATGTGTTACATCACCACATGTAGAGAGGGAAGGAGGTCTGGCTCTCTCTTTCAAGAGATGTTCTGACCCCCCCATCTTGTCTTTTCTCACAAAGATTGGGGTCAGGAAGGTTCCTCTCCTCTGAGCATCTCTAACTATTCTCTGTTTCCATATGAGAGCTGGTGGAGCTTTCTATCTACAGAGATATGCGGCTGCTTTTTCTGTCCTGGTTGTGTGTGTTTGGTAAAGTCCTTGATGCTTGGCGTGGATTCGGGCCTGTTTCTATGTCTCCATGTTAATCAGGTTTGGAAAGAGCGAAAGGAATGTCTAAACCCCCTGTAACAGAAACCTTTGAAAACCAGAGGAGTAATATTCATGTATTGCTTGGTGAAGCAAATGGAGAAACTGTGTTGTTGGGAACGCTCCGCTGCAGAAACACGAGTGTCAGGGAGTGGTCTGATATCTGGAAATGGCTTAAAATTCTGCGGCTGTGGTTTCTATTCCTTGAGAACAGTCACGAAAGCTGGAGAGAAAAAAGTACTGATCTCATAGTGCTCTTCACCTTCATTCAGCCAGAGCAGCATTGCAGCAGCAGATTACGTGAAAGTCACCCCAAACATGTAAATACTCACTGGTACTCCTAAATCCCATTTATTTCCTTTAAAAGCAACCAACCAAACAACATTTCATGCTAAATCACATTCATACAGGTTCGTGGGTGCCTTGTAGTATTTGTCATCTGCCTTTTCCTGCTGCAAAACACAGAGAAGTGGCACAACGAGTCCCGAATCCTGTGGTGCCGTTTTTGCTGTCTCCCTGTTTTCTGCTTACCTAATAATTCAGTCAACTGGTTTAATTTGGTTTGTGCGCTGTTCGCAGCATCACAGTCTCAAGGTGGAGTTTTCTATAGTTTCTTTACTCCTTTCTTGTCTTATAGTGTTTTCTTGGTGAGTTTTTGTAGTAGGCAGTGTATGTGGAGCCCCTGGGGAAGTCCTGTCTGAGGCTTCTTGCCCCATGTATGTTAGCAAAAGATCACTGTGCAATTTTTCTCGTTTTTTCTCTCTAATATAACTGTTCGGTCTGCTCATACGAAGCTATTTCATGTTGTGCCCTGTTTGAACAAGTTAACCGTTCTGTCCCTTAGTTGTCTTGTCATTGAACTGGAATAAAGGCACAAGCTCTACAAACTGGATCAGAGCAGAAGATGTTAATGAGCAGGCGTAGCCTCCAGAGCGTGCTCCAACTCTGCATTATTTACAAAGAGAAATTTGAGCTTCAGACCATATATTTATGTTGTCAGCAAATAAATACATTTGTGACATTCCTAAAGATTATTGTGTGCGCTCGACGTATTAGAGTTGCCAAACAAACATTTTGCTGGAAGCAATCCAAAACATAAATAGGATTTTAATTTTCCTTTAGAGTCTGTAACCCCAATTACCCTCTGTAGCTCCTTTGAAAAAGTGTGCGACTCAACTCCTAATTATGAAACCATTTCGAATTACAAAACAATGTCAAATTAACTTCGGATGAATAGCTAATCTTTCTTAAAAAAAAAAAGGGAAATTCAGTTGTTAGAAAGCTGGAACAGGTTGACTGGTTCTCCTAATGGTGTCATGTGAGACTTGTCAGACCTTGAGGAGGAGCTCGGTCGACTTTCAAATGTATCTTCTTTACCTGGTGCTGAACTTGAGAGGATGTTGTATCAGCATCTTCTCTGTTCTCTCCTTCATGTCATGTGTATTTAGGAACAACACCACAGATAAGGACACTAATATTAAATTAATTTTCTGTATATTTTTTAAGAGACTGACTTCCTTTTCTTTGTGAAAATGATGCAGAGGGAATTGCTGTATAACCAGAGGAAGATCTGTCTGATGATCTGGGTTGGAGAGGAAGAGATGCTAGTACTTAATATAACCTACCTGCTCCCAAGGCTTCTGTCATTGGAGAGGAGCTTTAAACCAGGAGATAAATTCCAAAGTTGTTCCCTATGCAATGCTGTCCAGATGCTACATGGTTAAGTTGTTTGCCTAACTCTCTCATCTCCACACTCGGATGCTGAGTTTTGCCAGTACTGCGTGTTAGTTTGCTGCTCCCTTAACTCCTTTATTTCTGGTCCCTGGGTAGCTTTGCTGGGTCACATGGATGGATGTGCCTCCTGACCACCAGCATCCTTTCTCTCACTGAGGTTTCATTGAATACAAACTGGATGCTACAAAATCAACTCTTTCCCAGTCTTTGTCTGTTCTTTGTTCCAATCCTCTTATCAGGCTTTTTCAAAAGTCATCTTCTTTCAGAGTGCAGTGAGGCTCGAAGTGAGGACTCCTCAAAGAGCGCTTCTATCTGCAGAAGCAATCTGGGCTTCAGAGGGAGTTAAGGGGCTGTGAAAATCTCTCAGTAGAAGAGAGTTAAAGTAATAAGATTTCTCCTTATTTTAAGCCAGTCTTCATTTCAGTGAATGTTTCATTGGCAGCTGAAGTGTTTTGTTTTCACAGTCTCGTGAGATGTAGTTTCGCCTACAATCTCTGTCAGAATTTATGTTCTTTTGAAATTGAATCCAAATAAGCAGGTGCTTCTGTGTAGGGCAATCTTCATGAGTTCAGCGGTGACCTTAACAGTGATGGTGAGTGTTCATTCCAGCACTGTCATCCCTGTAGGTAGGATGGGTTCGTGTGCAAATCAATGTCCTTTCTTCTTGAGTTGGTGTTGTCCTATGGAAGTGTGTGTAGAGCAGGGCATGGTCAATGTGGCAGTCAACAGGAGCCATGAGAAGGCTGTCAGGTAGCCTGAACTCTCACATCTCCCCTTTCCTGACCCTTCTCTTATGGTCTTGACTGCAGAATAGTCAAGGGTTGTCTGCTTTGCGAAGTTTCTTCTCCAAAACTCCTGAGCTTAACAAGGTCTCTTAAAACACTCTAGGCCTCTACAAAAGCTTAAGATAGTTCTTAAATAACACTTGCTGGAAGAAAGAAGGTACTGTGCAGATGCTTAAGTGGGCAGATAAGCCTCCGGGAGAGGCTGTCATAGAAATTGCTGGCATCTGCAAAGGGCTAAGTAAAAGCTCCTTGGAGGAGCATCGAATCATAGAATAGTTTGAGTTGGAAGGGGCTTTAAAGCCCATCCAGTTCCACCCCCTGCCATGTGCAGGGACACCTCCCGCAGGATCAGGCTGCCCAAGGCCCATCCAACCCGGCCTTGAACCCCTCCAGGGATGGGGCAGCCACAGCTTCCCTGGGCAACCTGGGCCAGGGCCTCCCCACTCCCATCGTGAAGGAATTCCTCGTGTCTAGTCCAAATCTGCCCCTCTCCAGTTTATCCCCATTGCCCCTCGTCCTGTCACCACAAGCCTTTGTGAACAGTCCCTCTCCAGCTTTCTTGTAGCCCTTTCAGGTACTGGAAGGTCACTTTAAGATCTCCCCAGAGCCTTCTTTTCTCCAGGCTGAACAACCCCAACTCTCTCAGCCTGTCCTTGTACGGGAGGTGCTCCAGCCCTTGTATCCTCTTTGTAGCCTCCTCTGGATCTGCTCCAACAGCTCCGTCTTATTCTTATGTTATTGATTCCAGAACTGGACACAGTACTCCAGATGAGGTCTCACGTATCTGCATGCCTCATTTCTGGGACCCTTGCCCGTGGGCTTTATGGCTGCGAGCTGGGCAGGCTACACGCTCCTCCTTCGGTTACTCCCTGGCAGCAAAGCCTCTCTGGCTGGAAAACAAGAGAATAGCCTCATAACTGAGAAGCAAGGAGAGGTGATGATAAGCCCCTAACCGTTGGGTGTGCCCTTATAACAGTTCTTGTTTTGAAGGTGTATATTTTTAGTCTTGACTGTTGTATGTTAAAGAAAACACGTGTTGAGATAATTATGAACAACTTCAACATTTGCAAATGTTATGATGAGATCTGCATGATATTAAAGCATTTATTTCTAAATGGCTAGTTAAACATAAGACCTTTGGTTTTAAAAAGTAATTATCCAAAGCTTATTTAATACGGTCTCTCTTCTCTTTCCCCCTGTGGATGATTTGTATGTACTCTTCTGTTTCCATTATGAAATTGCTGGAGGGATATTGCTAGCGATGATTTATATGTCTGGTGCATGGTGGTATTTTTGGTCCTTCCAAAAGAGATGGAGAAATTTAAGCTGAATCTTATAAATCAGCGTGTGGTAAATGAAGCAAGATTTTAAGTAAGATATTGTGGAAAAATGAGCTGAGCCTTCCTTTTCATAATCATAATCATTAAACTTGGCCATGTCAGAACTGTCTCGCGTGCATTTGGACTCAAGTACGTAGATCGGTGGTTATAAAATGTGTTGTTAAGATGAGTGAGTAAGGCACCGCTTTTGAAACCCAAAGCATCTTGCTGTAAATCCCAGCGAGAGTAGAAGCCTTTCCGGAGGTTGCCAGATGCCACCTCCAGTTCACTCCATTGCCAGGAGCTGGACTCGTCCTTCAGGTCCAACGCAGCCAAGCTGGTCAGCATCGAACTGCAGCAACTGATGCCTCGGGTCTAAACCATCGTCTCGATTTGGGAGTCCCCTTTGGAGAAGGAGGGAAGGTGCAGATTGCTGAGCCGGGGGGTACCGCTCAGGGTGGCTGGATCCCAAGGGCGTAAGTCCTGGTGGTGGTCCGGTTGCAAGGTCTGCGAGCTGCCCTGTGTCCAAGGGAGCTGGAAGAAAGGCTGGGGGTTCTCAAGGCAAGAGGAAACCTATTTCTGCTACATTGGTTGTCCTTGTGAAGAGTGATCCTGTAAGAGGAGTACCAGCAGAGAACTTGGTTAGTTTGAATTCAGGAACAATGTGAGTTTAAGGCAGATCAGAAAAAAGTTATTTGGGAAATAAACGAAGACTGGCTTGGGTTTCTCTTGGGTTATTCTTTTTTTTTTTTTTTGTAGTGCCAGATAATGCCCGTGACATTAATTCCTCAGTAATCCCATTAGATATAAGATTTCTCATGAAATAGCAAGATGTAATCAGTCGTTTGGGTAAGAAGAAAACACAGCGTGGTGGCTTGTAGTTCTGCCTCTAATATACAGATCATATGTTCGTATCAAATCCTCTTTGTTAGGAAATAAAAGTTGATGTGATGGCTTGGAACGGATTGTTGACTGCACACAGATATTTGGAACCAAACTGAGAATGCTGTGAACTTATTTGACTGCTGCTGGTGCTCTGGTGTTTTTATCACCAAAATCCGCAGCCACACATTTTTTTTCTGTTAGAAAGGGGTATAGAAAAAGCAAAATAACTGCTGTACTTCAAATATTTGTTATAGCGTTTGGAAGAAGGATTTCCTAATAATGAAGCAAGGTTCAGTCCTGCTACAATTGTGACCTCTAGTGGAACAAGTCGGTTTGTTGTCACGATGATTATGCGCCAAATTGCAAAGTAATTCATGGAGCGTTGAAATAGTCATTATGTCTAATTTCCAAGACTCATTAAGGGTAAAATCCCTTCAAGGCACCATGTAAAAAACCACAATTTCTTCTCGAGAATGTCTCTGGAAAATCTCTGCAGAGCTGATTTTTATAGAAATATGGTCTTGAGCTTTCAGGAGGAGGCTTGGAAAAATACTCAGTTGCAGAGGCAGAAATCTCTTGGAGAAGGTTCCCTTAGAACAATTCCTGTTGTTATCCCAGAGTGGTATGTGTTGCAGTGACAGAATTACTTATGTGTGTTTTTAACGTTTTGAAACGTTTTTAGACATCAGCTCTGAAAGACATTATAAAAGAAGATTTTTAATGCTGTTAAACAAGCAGACAAGATGATCCATAAAATATCAACCTGGAAAACAGTCTGAAAACAAAGTACATAGGATGGCAAATGGTGATTGCAGATGGTGGTTGCTCATATTTGGATGGACACAGAGCTATTGATGATCGTAACTAATCAAGGTAGGCGTAGAGCCTCTTTGGTCAGCAGGGCAAGGCAGCAGTGGCCCAGGTGGACAAGGAGGCCAGTAACATCTTGGCTTGTATCAGGAACGGTGTGGCCAGCAGGACCAGGGGAGTGGTTGTGCCCCTGGACTCTGCACTGGTGAGGCCACACCTGGAATCCTGTGTTCAGTGTTGGGCCCTTCACGGCAAGAAAGACATCGAATTCCTGGAGTGCATCCAGAGAAGGGCAACAATGCTGGTGAAGGAACTGGAGAACAAGTCTTACAAGAAGCAGCTGAGGGAGCTGGGGTTGTTTAGGCTGGAGAAGAGGAGGCTGAGGGGACACCTCTTCGCTGTCTACAGCTCCCTGAAAGGAGGTTGTAGTGAAGTGAGTGCTGATCTCTTTGCCCATGTGATGGGGCCACAAGGAATGGCCTCAAGCTGCACCAGGGGAGGTTCAGACTGAACATTAGGAAAAACTTCTTTCTGACAGGGTTCTCAGGCCCTGGCAGAGGCTGCCCAGGGAGGTGGTGGAGTCCCGGTATCTGGAGGGGTTTAAAAGACAGGCAGATGAAGCGTTTAGGGATATGACTTAGTAGTGGACAAGTGTGTTAGGCTTGATGACTTCAAAGGTCTTTTCCAGCCTAGGGATTCTGTGATTCTATGATCTTGTGCCCTCTGGCTGAGCTGCCTCTGGCTCCTTTTCCAAGCAGGAGCCCAAGAGAAGTTCCAGTTGGACTGCTCCAAAGGAGCCTCATCCAGGGTGTGTGTTCCCTTTCCCCTTAGTCTTAGCACCTTGATTGTCAAAATCAAGTTGAATAAAAGCAGAGGAATGGTGTTATATATTTTTGTATAAAACAAAAGTGGAAATGCGGCCTTTTTTAACCCTCTGTTGTGGAGTGACTTTTACTTTCTTTGATGTTTAAATAATCAGATATTGTCGTGGTATTATTCACTGAATCCATTTCTGCACCCATGTACTTCCAGCTTTTACAAACCAGAAAACAGACTGTTTGATACCGGCATCAATTTTCTGACCTGTGAAATATTTCTGATTTTTGGTAGATAGCAGAAAAAAGGTGTATTTGTACTTGGGGGTGGTGTTATTGTGTTATTTTTACAGTTTAAGCATGAAAGATTGCATGTGGTCAATCATAGCTAAGTACTTGGCAAAAATCCTATTTATTTCTCTTAGAATATTGATTCTGGTTTTTTTTGATGCCCTACTTGTTACAATGTTCTGCATTGCTCCTGAAACTCAGCACTGACAGGTGCTGGAATGACGGCGAGATCTCCTGTCACATCCCTAGCACCTGAGTGATGGAACAGTGGGGTTCCAAAGAGCTGTCATCTTCCCAAGCTGGGAATTTGGAAACTGTGCCTTGGGGCTTTAATGATGAACTTTGAAGCGGAGCAGGGAAAAAAGAGGCATTCGCGAGGGATTTGCAGCATGTAGCTGCGATGCTACATAGCGATAAGTAGCAGAGAAGAGAGATTTGTATGTTGGGACTGATTGAAGTCTTTTTCTTCTTATTTTCAGGGTATGAACATAATCTTCCATGTAGCCCTGGCTCTCTTAAAGGTAAGTCACTGAGTAGAAGATGTGGGATTTTTTATTTTATTAAACTGTATGGAATATTTTCTTAGCTGAATGCATCATTTCTAAGGGAGCATTAATAGTGGGACTTCAGGAGCGGGAAACGGAGGAGAAATAGCATCCTTTTGGGTAAAAATGTTTTCAAAATTGTACTTATGGTAGATCTTTTTTAATTGAACTTAACCGTGTAATGAAGTTCCTGGAACAAGTTGTACAGTCTAAGGATTTAGACGTCTCATGTATTACTATTAAGAAAACAGTTCTGATTAATTTTGCAGCATTTGTTTCATAGAAATATCCAAGAAACGTGTTACTGAATAATATTTGGTATCAAATGTATTTGTATTGTCAAGAGAGAAATGGAAGTTGGGTTATAATATAGGGAATATCTGTCTCTGGTGGTGACACAGCATTGCAAAATTCAAACCCACCCAACCTCTAGGTAAACCATTGGCCCTTTGGATGCTGGTGAGATCGTTACGCTCGAAGTTACCTCCCAGCAACCCTCCCAATTTGGACTGGTTCAAATCCAGGCCACGTACAGGCACGTGCTGTGTGGTTTGAAATGCCACCCTTGAAGTCATGGGCTATTTCCATCAAATAATTCAGGCTAAAGCTCAGGGTAGAACAACCTGTCACTACTAAAACAACCACCCCATGATGTGGACACAGACTGGCGTCATTTGGCTATTCCCAGTCCTCCAGAATGTTTGTCCAAGTACTCACCACTTACCTAGAAAGGGTGAACAGTTGCTAGTTGAACTCTTGGGTGAAGAGTAGTTCTCGGAAACTCAGCTTCTGTGGCTCAAAATCCTGCAGCCAAAGTGTTCCACACTGTCAACATTGTTCTGCTGTTGTGAACAAGGTGACTGGGAATTTCAAACCACAGACGTTTGCACTTGAGATTGGGTGACTTGGGCCGAGTACTGCGGTGTCGGCATGAGCTGACGTTAGGGTGCGGAATATCCAACTTAGTAACACAGGTAATGTGTCAAGTGGCATTGTGTGTTAAATGAATTCGCCTATAAACAGGGCATTTGTTTAATGTACGTTTCCAGGGAAGTGCTCCTACACAAATCTAAATCTGTAAAAAGTGGGGAGGGAAGTCTGTGCTCTTTTCTTCCCGTTTCATATCTTATTTGCAACTGCAGGGGCTTGTTGATGTTCTGGATTTTAAGGGCAGTAGGGCTAAATGGAAATCTAGTAGGTTATGGCACAATAGATAGTAAAGAAGTAAAAGCAAGCATCCAAGCAACACCTAACAGGCACGCTGCCATAGCGATAGGAACCGATTCTGGAAAGAGGCAGAGATCCCAGCTTATAGAATCATAGAATCATAGAATCATAGAATCACCAGGTTGGAAGAGACCCACCAGATCATCGAGTCCAACCATTCCTATCAAACACTAAACTATGTCGCTCAGTGCCTCGTCCACCCGTGCCTTAAACACCTCCAGGGAAGGGGACTCAACCACCTCCTTGGGCAGCCTGTTCCACTGCCCAGTGACCCTTCCCGTGAAAAATTTCTTCCTAATGTTCAGCCTAAACCTTCCCTCTCGTCCTGTCCCCTGTCACTTAGTAGAAGAGGCCAGCACCCTCCTCTCTGTGACCTCCTTTCAGGTAGTTGCAGAGAGCAATGAGGTCTCCCCTCAGCCTCCTCTTCTCCAGGCTAAACACCCCCAGCTCTCTCAGCCGTTCCTCATAAGGCCTGTTCTCCAGCCCCTCACCAGCTTCGTTGCTCTTCTCTGGACTCGCTCCAGAGCCTCAACATCCTTCTTGTGGTGAGGGGCCAGCACTGGACACAGGATTCAAGGAGCATTATGGATCTTAAAAGTGAAGAAGAAAGAAAAAGAGGTGTTCTTACACTCAGCTAAAAATGGCTGGAGAGGTTTTCAGGAAGGGAGAATTGAGTATGGTTAGGGTCAGAAGGATGGCTTTGAGACCCTGGAGATGCACCCAGGGTGTTGTTTCCCTTAGATGTCCCGGTGTAGGAACGCTGCAGCTGAGATTAACAACAGAACAACTGTTTAGAAGATGTGATAAGGGTTGGAAAGGACTAAAATCCTTAACTCGCGCGTGTCATACTACAAATAGGGATTTTTGTGTGTTGATTGATTAACCCAGTTTCTTTTAGCAGAAAGCACTCAGTCTTTTCATTTTATATATATTCCACAATGCTACTTATCCAATTGAACATTTCTCCTTGGCTGTTCCAGAAAATAGAAGTATTTTGGCAGTCTTATTACAGCCATTTTATAAGTTTGAGAGTTTTAAGAGTTGGGTTTAATCCTGCTTATAGCAGTTGTTCTTATATATATAGGCAATTCTGGCAGTCGTAGGCTCTAAAAGGTAAGAGAGGTGGGATCCTCAGAAAGAATTTCTATATTGCAGCCAAAACCAAGTACAAAGAGTGTACAGGTAAGTCAGATAAGATTCTAATTCAGAAACACAGAGAGCCCTGTTGCACTGTGGTGCCAGGATGGAGCTGGTGATGCTGTACCTTCGAATCAGCATGTGATTTGCTTTCAGCAGGAGTTGCTGTTCTGGTAGGGAAGAAAATAATTTTAAACTCTGAGGCCTGAAGTAGTTTTGTTTCCTGTTCAGATGTGTTCATAATCTCTCCTCATCATTAGAAACAGTTTAGTGTACCAGTCTTTATAACTTACCGAAACTGAATGTAGGTGCTGTGGAACAACCACTTGAACACCTGTGTGTTTCTAAGATCTTGTTTCGCACTGATTCTGAAGCCAGTGAAAGCAAGTCCTAAGGATTTGTTCTTTGTTAAAACAGAGCAATTATTCTCTTCTCCTAGAAATTGATTTGGACAAGAGAATCCTTCATGAGTGGAATATTGCTCTCTCCAACTACCTGAAAGGAGGTTGTAGAGAGGAGGGTGCTGGCCTCTTCTCCCAAGTGACAGGGGACAGGACAAGAGGGAATGGCCTCAAGCTCCACCAGGGGAGGTTTAGGCTGGACATTAGGAAAAAATTTTTCACAGAAAGGGTCATTGGGCACTGGCAGAGGCTGCCCAGGGAGGTGGTTGAGTCACCTTCCCTGGAGGTGTTTAAGGGACGGGTGGACGAGGTGCTGAGGGACATGGTTTAGTGTTTGATAGGAATGGTTGGAGTCGATGATCCAATGGGTCTCTTCCAACCTGGTGATTCTGTGATTCTATGATTCTATGATCAGAGTCCTTGCAGTACACATGCTGTTTTCTTTGCTTCTCTATGAAGCTTGTGCTTGCAGACCCTCATTAAATAGCAGCAGAATAGGAGCTTTTATTTTGAACTCCCAGTTACTCAATGCAGTTTCGCACTTTTCCAACCAGCTGCCAGTATTCAAAGTGAACGCTTATTAGTTTTGAAATGACAGCGCTATTTCTGCAGCCAATTACCCGAGACATCTCAATGCAGTAATCTTTGGAAAATAAACATGTATTTAAGACAAGAGGGAATCCTTTCCCTTCTCCCTCATTCGGAGTCTGGCTGTGGCAATAAACAGCTCGAGGATTAAAACTGTTTAGTGATGGGGCCCAAAATTTGTTGTAGGGCATCAGTCTGATTTCTTCTTGAAGGAAAAGCACATTTTTTTTTCCTATATGTGCTCATCTGTTGGGCTCCCGGCTGGTGGCGGTGTCTGACAGTCTGACATTCATCATTCCCTTACGTCATGCCGAGACCGCACCTGAATCCACAGTCAAGAAGCTGAGCTGACAGAAAAGCAAATCCCTCTCCTTTCATTTTCTGAGCATCAGAAAATACATTGAAGCGCTGGCTTGTGACAAGAACCCCAATGCTGAGAAAGGCAATGTAGAAAACTGTCATTTAGAACAACTCAACAAACAACATAGGATTTTTTTTTTAAATTAAAATACTAAATTAAGAGCATTAATTGAGAATGACGGAGGAAATGTATCATTCTCAGTGCCACCATACTTTCAGATCCTTTTTGTCATCAACTGGTTTGTTTCTTTGTTGGAAATCTTCACATACTTGAAAGGAATATAACAGCAATAAGCTTTGTTTCATATTTAGCTGCCTGGAGGAGAAAGACCTGGGAGTGTTGGTTGACAGCAACTGAACATGAGCCAGCAGTGGCCCAGGTGGCCAAGAAGGCCAATGGCATCTTGGCTTGGATCAAAAACTGCGTGGCCAGCAGGTCCAGGGAGGTTCTTCTCCCTCTGTAGTCGGCACTGGTGAGACCGCTCCTCGAATCCTGGGGTCTGTTCTGGGCTCCTCACCACAAGAAGGATGTTGAGGCTCTGGAACGAGTCCAGAGAAGAGCAACGAAGCTGGGGAAGGGGCTGGAGAACAGGCCTGATGAGGAACGGCTGAGAGAGCTGGGGGTGTTTAGCCTGGAGAAGAGGAGGCTGAGGGGAGACCTCATTGCTCTCTACAACTACCTGAAAGGAGGTTGTGGAGAGGAGGGAGCTGGGCTCTTCTCCCAAGTGACAGGGGACAGGACGAGAGGGAATGGCCTCAAGTTCTGCCAGGGGAGATTTAGGCTGGACATCAAGAAAAAAATTTTCACAGAAAGGGTCACTGGGCACTGGCAGAGGCTGCCCAGGGAGGGGGTTGAGTCCCCTTCCCTGGAGGTGTTTAAGGCACGGGTGGACGAGGTGCTGAGCGACATAGTTTAGTGTTTGATAGGAATGGTTGGAGTCGATGATCCAGTGGGTCTCTTCCAACCTGGTGATTCTATGATTCTACTGGAAGGGCAGGCATGCTTGAGTCCTAAGCTACATGGCTTTTGAAGCCCCCAGGCCCATTTATGGGCAGCAGACTCCTCTCTCCTCTTTACGGAGCCACCAACTCACTCAGTGGATGGGAATAACATGTTCAAGACATGTTGAAGGAGATCTTCTAAAGGCGTTGTAGGACTTAGAGCACTTAGAGCAGCAGTATTGCTGGTAGAGGGCCATTTCCCTCATTCTGCTTTAAATTTATTGCTGATCATTTTGCACTCCTATACTCTTGTATCAGCATCATCCTGTATCTTAAATAGTGCCCTTCCAGCAACGCTCACACTGATGTTTATCACCTTGACGTGTTTATAGATATCATTTGTACAGTTTACTAAACAAACCAATATTCTTAGTGTTAGAATCATAGAATCATGGAGTGGTTTGGGTTGAAAAGGATCTTAAAGCCCATCTAGTCCCACCCCCTGCCATGAGCAAGGACATCTCCCACTGGATCAGGTTGCTCAAAGCCCCATCCAACCTGGCCTTGGACTGCTCTTGAACCTGTTCCTGGCCTCTAGACCATCTTAGTAATAATTCTCTTCTGCATCTCTCAATTCTATATTAATCTTTTTAGAGGTAAGTAACTGGATCTTTCAGAGAAATCACACTGTGGTTTCTGTATCAGTGTTTTATTTCCTTATTTCTGAAAAACCTACTTTATCTGATATCCATAAGGATCTTACTCTTCTCTTATGCTTGTATGAAATAGTATTTATGACTAACCAGAGGGTACCACAAATATTCTTCCACCACCTTAAACGTGGAGTTCTAAATTATGCTGTACTTCTGTATACATTTACATTTCACTTCTTATGAACACATAGTGAATTGTATGTTATTTTTTCACTTTCAAGACGTTATCTTCTTTGGATAGACATCAGCCTTAACCTGTCTTGCATTTCGTTTGTCATTTATCTCCTGAATTACCACTTGCACCAACCCAGAACTTCACAATTAGATGGACATACTCAAAGGTAGCCTGAGCAGTCATCCCTTTTTGTGCACTTTAGACTCTGCTCTTCATGGGGAGGTTATGCCTCTTTCTTCAGGCAGCTGGGTGTGGCTTGCAGGGTAAACCAGAGTGGCCGATGTAGCATCCCTTAGGATCCCACCTCATTCTATCACCCAACTCATCTGCTTCTGCAATTATCACTTGCCACTGTCTAGCCTGGGGTGTTAGTGTTCAACAAGTAGTGTAGATTTGTAACAGAACAACCAAGGAAAAAGCCAAAGGGTTCAAGTTAGAGCAACACGTAGCGAAATAAGTTCTGTCAGCCAGATGAAGGCTTGCAGTATAAACTGAATAGTTAAGTTGAATAACCAGATTCTTTATCTTATTGAAATGAGATGCTGATGTTTTTTAGAATATTACTAGCTAGATATCCAAGGATGTCAATGAAGACAACTTGCATATTGTCAGTGTAGATAATTAAAACATGCAAATTGTCTTTCAGTTGGGGATGAAATTGTGACAATTATTGTAGCTTTTGGAGAGGTATGACGCAAAAAATGCACTGAGGGTGTAGGCAGCGGAGCTTAGGCTGTGTCTCCAAGAGGTGAAAGAGTTATTTCAACTTCTCCGCTTGTACCATCAGTCTTACTTTGCATTTGCAGTGACTTGAGGAGCCTGATGGGCTACTTAAATTGGCACTGCTTTGAACCAGAGCTTGGGGGAAGTCATATACAGGGTTCTTTTCCAACCTAAACTGGTTTTGATCCTAGGTGATCTGGGTTAATCCATTCTGTAAGTGCATTAGGGCCTCAAAGGGCTCTTTCCAAGATAAAAAAGAAAAGTCCTTATGAGAATCTAAGGCAAAACAGTTGTTGCCCTTTGTACCGATTATTTTATAGCTTCTTGATGTAGCTGATCCCGGGATCAGCGCTGAAGCTTCTGGTGCAGAAGGGGATCCTAACTCTTTGATGCTAGAGGTCAGACCTGACTGTTCTCTTTTCAAGGGCCTCTCCATTAGGCAGAGAACAAGAAGGTCACTTTTGAAGAGGCTCTCATATCACTGCTTTTATATTTTGAGTTCCTATACCGAGGAGGTCCTCAAACTGTAGGTTTTTCTGGGCTGAAGAATTCCCTCCCACCCCAAACCCACTCCCTGACCACAAAAGCCAGTACCTGGTGACCTTCTGGAAACTGTATCTTTAGAAAGAGGAACCTGTGCCTGAAAATGTCCAGAATCGATCACCTCCTGAATGATTGATTTTCTAGCCCTAATATAATTAGTTTTCTATTTTAAAATGTCCACCTACATTCGCATACTAAAAACGGCCCCTGTCCTGACTGGTTAATTTCTTAGCCCATTTGATCTCCTCCTCACCCCTCAGTTCAGTTCGGTTTCTCTTAGCTGAATGTTCACCATAAATTTTTAATTCTGAGGGAGAAGAGGCATTCTCTTTTAAAAGGAATAGAAGAGTGAAAGCAGACAAAGCATGGCATTTGTTGGACTGCATTTCTTCAGCAGCACTGAACCTTGACTTTTATATTAATGGCTCTTCCCCGTTATACCTTCTGTTTGTAATTTATCAATACTAGAACCTGGAGGTGGTGTTTTCGGGACTACACATAGTTCTGATATATTTATTTAGTTATTTATTTTCACTATCATATATGACTCATGTACCTAGCAAATCTTGTGATTCTGTGGGAATTTTTTCTGTTAAGTGTGTCATTGAATTAAATAAAAACATGTGAATAGTCATTCCAGGTCAGACTTGTAGGCTTATCTACTCCAATATCTTGTTGCTGGCAGCAGGTACAGGGGCGAGAGTTTTAAGAACAGGGCAATAATACTCCTTTTTTTTCTTCACTAATTTGTGTCACAGGGATGCTCTGAGAAAGAAGCCTCATATTTAATAACTCTGTATGGATTGCTATTCCACGAGCTTGTCCAGTAACTTTTTGAACATGTGTGAACTAGTAGCTGCAGAGATTTTTTTTCTCAGCTTAGTTAGGGATTGTATGAAGAGGTGCCTTGTTTTGTTTGCTTTGAACCTGTCACCAGTGAGTTTCATGTGGGGTTCCTGCTTTTGGCGTTGAATCATAGAATCATAGAATCATAGAATAACCAGGTTGGAAGAGACCCAACGTTGGACGGTGTTTGAGACAGCTGGTGCCTCTTCACTTCTCCACACCACTCATGAGTTTGTAGGTCTACCGTGTTCCTCATAAACTGCCTATCTTCTAGGCTGAATAACCTTAAGTCTATTTTTTGTCTCCTCATTTGGAAGCCTTGGATGAGCCTTATCCCCTCTCTGTATGCTTGTCTATCTCTATTACCTCCTTTTTGAGAGGGGAGAACCAGAGCAATGTCTAATATCAAAGGTCTAAACACAGCATGGTGTTCTACTGCAGAGTAACGGCATTCTCTGTTTAGACCTCTATTTCTTTCCTATCAAGTCCTACTATTTGATTTACTGTGTTGACCTCTGCAGTGCACTGAGCTGGTATTTTCATAGAACTGTCCACAGTGACTCCAAGACTTATTCCCGAGTAGTAATTGTCAGCTCAGAGTCCATCATTTATATGTAAAATTGATACTGTTCCTTGTATGCATCAATTACATTTACCTACGTTGACTTTCATTTACTGTACTGGTGCCCAGTCAGTCTCTTAGAGTCCTTCTGCCGTTCTTTACTGTAAGCCCCTGTCTTTAACCCCCTGAATTATTTAGTAGCGATGGCAAGCGCTGCCACCTCCCAATTTGCCCCCTTATCCAAGCTCTTTAAGAAGGAGCCAGCCAGGAACCTACTAGGAGAATTAATTGGTTCATTGTGTTCTCTCTAATAGTGATAAAGACATAAAGTTCACTAAACCCAGGCCAGACGGCTGTGATTAGACCTGAAGAACAGAAGGGAGGAAGGGATTTCTGATAAGGTGGGAAGTGAGGCTCTTATCACAGGCACACTATCATTTAGACTGGACATAAGGAGGAATTTCTTCACCATGAGGGTGGGGAGACCCTGGCCCAGGTTGCCCAGGGAAGCTGTGGCTGCCCCATCCCTGAAGGTGTTCAAGGCCAGGTTGGATGGGGCTTGGAGCAGCCTGAGCCAGTGGGAGGTGTCCCTGCCCATGGCAGGTGGGGGTGGAACTGGATGATCTTTTAGATCCCTTCCAACTCAAACTACTCTGTGATTCTATAATTTGTATGGATTTTCAGAGTTCTAGTGTGTAACTTGCCTTATCCCTTTATAGGAATAAATTTGAAAGAAAACATTCATCTTTGGTCTTCAAGTTTGAGATCCTATTTTGCTTTTCCTAGTCAGTAATCTTTGCCACTAAAATGTTAAAGGCAATCCAGTTCCCTTTTGATTTTTTTCACAGTTCAACATAGAAAATAGAGATGCTGTCATCCATCGGCATCGATTAGTTAGCGTTTCCTATAGCAATAATGAAAACGCTCTGTTTCTCTCAGTACTGACCTTTCAGTGCCGTGCCCTGTTAGCATAAAAACTTGGTATCGTGGCCAACACGAAGTGCAGGGTAGGAGGTAAAGCGAGCGGTGCCCTTGCAGGAGAGACAGGGGCAGAGGGAAGGCACAGGTAACACATGTTTACCCTAAGACATTCTACTCAGCGTACACGTTACTGCCTTTTGCGTCATTTTTGGATTTTAAGGTGACTTCAGTCAGGTCTTTCTGCTCAGAATGCAGGACAATCATCTACAGTTTATAAAAACTGGCAATTCCTGATCAGACGTGGGTAAAAATAATGTGTAGTGTTCAGTGGGGATGTAGAAGTATTTAAGAATGATAAGGAGTAAAAGGTCTCAAGCTGCAAACCTGAACGGCAGTTCGCTGGAAAGGAGTTCCTGAAAAACACAGAGGATTTGTTTTCAGCTGATAATTAAGGGTGTTTTTTTTGGTGAAGCCTTGCAAATTTTTTTGATTTTTGGGACCTCTTTTCAAACAACTCCAGGCTTGATGTAAAAATCGTAATGATAGTAGTAGACCACATCTCTTGGGAAGCTAATCCTGTAGTTAATTTTCCTCATTCCTGAACACTTGCACTTTATTTCTAACCTGAATTCAGCTGGTTTTAGCCTCTAACTAGAGGATGCTATTATAACTTTCTAGAATTAAAGACTTTATTTAATAATCGCTTCATTTCATTTTTCATTAGCCCAGACCTTACCCCAAATGAACCAAACCCAAATTTATATAAGGATGAGGAAGCTACTAGCTTATTAAAGTCTGATTTATGCAAGAAATAATAATTTAAGCCTTTCTACACAGATGATGGTCTGAATTCTCTGCCTTCTTGCCTGTTTTGTCCACAGTGACTCTGCCCATTCACCTCTGTGCTTCTGGTCACTTGTGTAACTTGCTTCCCAGCACACACAGTATAATGCTTTTATTTCTTCTTCTTTAATGGTTTGAGCAAGTTTTTCTTTGGCATGTGGGAGATAGAACCTAATAATTGTAGAGTGTCATGTTTAAAATAGATGGAAAAGCTTTAAAAATTAGAAAAAAAGATGAAGAGCTACTCCTTTTCCTTCAAACCCTTCAACCCTATAAACATACAGCCTGGTAAGCTGAAAATTTAAAGGTGATGAATAGCTGATGGGAATTGTGATGTTTACCTATACATGGAATAACAAACTAGGTAATAACAAACTAGGTAAGAGACCTGGATCTCTGGAACCACATGCAGAGGGTGTTAGGGAAGCACAGGCAAGTCCCATCACAACCTTCGCTGTGAGGGAAATGTGTGTTGGTTGGGGGTTGTTTGTTTTTTTTTTGAGAGAGGCATGGCTTTTATTGGACAAGACTGAGGAAGCGCCCCTCATCCCAGCATGGAATCATAGAATAGTTTGGGTTGGAAGGGCCCTTAAAGCTCATCCAGTCCCACCCCCTGCCATGGGCAGGGACACCTCCCACTGCATCAGGGGCTTAAAGCCCCATCCAACCTGGCCTTGAAGACCTCCAGGGATGGGGCAGCCACAGCTTCCCTGGGCAACCTGGGCCAGGGCTTCCGCACTCTCATCGTGAAGAAATTCCTCCTTCTGTCTAGTCTAAATCTGCCCCTCTCCAGTTTATACCCATTGCCCCTATCACTCCACGCCTCTGTAAGCAGCCCCTCCCCAGCTTTCTCATGGCACCTTCATGTACTGGAAGGTTGCTCTAAGGTCTCCTTGGAGCCTTCTTTCCTCCAGGCTGAAGAGATGGCATCTCTTCAGAGATGGGCAGAGATGCTTTGGCCTCTGCCTCTTCGGAGCCGTGCTCTATGGGTTATTACATATGGGAGATTTTTGTCTGCAAAATATGTGTTTCACAACCTGTGATGCTTAAATCTGCTTTCAGAGGAACACTTGTGTTAAACAGCTTATTCAGTCCTTCGCGCAATTTGCAGGTGCTTTCATTGACTCTAGTCCCGTTTCACCAGGAGATGAGTCGTTGAGGCCTCGCAGTCATCATCCATCATCTTTGGCCTATGACTTCTGCCGGTTCAGCTTTAACCAGTTTCCCACCTCCTTCTTGTGTCCCTGTGAGCCAAGGTGACCTGTGGGGATAGGGCTGGTTTTGGTAATAATAATGTCCTTTAAAAAAAACCCCTAGAATTCTGATCCAGAACAACTTAGTCGTATTTGAAAGGAGTCCCTCTGTGAGTGCTGTGTCAGACTGACTGCGACTCATTGATTCCACTAATTTTCTCTGCTTTTTGTAGTACTTACATAGGCTTGTTCATGGTAAATTGCAAGTATTTTCATATGTTAACTCATCACGAACGTGTTTATTTCAATGACCACATGCTAGGGATTTCTGCTTGGCATAGTCCCCTTCCCTGGAGGGGTTTAAGGCACGGGTGGACGAGGTGCTAGGGGACATGGTTTAGTGTTTGATAGGAATGGTTGGAGTCGATGATCCAGTGGGTCTCTTCCAACCTGGTTATTCTATGATTCTGTGATTAGTATTTCTGCTAAAACACAGAATTCCAGAATCGCTTAGGTTGGAAAAGACCTTTAAGATCGTGGACTCCAGCAATAAACCACACACTGCGAACTCCACCACTGAAATGTGTCCTTAAGCACCTCATCTACACATCCTTTAAATCTCTCCAGGGAAGGAGACTCCACCACTTCCCTGGGCAGCCTCTGCCAGGGCTTGACAGCCCTTTCAGTGAAGTAATATTTCCTAATATCCCATCTGAATCTCCCCTGGTGCATCTTGAGGCCATTTCCTCTCTTCCTATCGCTTGTTACTTGGGAGAAGAGACCAACACCCACCTCCCCGCAGCCTCCTTTCCAGGAGCTGCAGAGAGCGATGAGGTCTCCCCTCAGCCTCCTCTTCTCTAGCCTAAGCAGCCCCGAATAAATATTTTCAATATTTTTTCTTGACATGTTAGACAAGTGTTGCTTAGACCTCAAATATGTATTTGCAGAAGTGTTTGCAATTCATGTGTTTTCGATTGTTACATACGTATGGGATACGTCTGCTCCGATCAGAAGTGTACATTGTTCTCTTGCAAAGCCCATTTCATAATTAGGCATTTCAAAATGAAGCAGCATAAAAACATCCTATCTAAACCCCAGACCTGTGTAATGAAGAAATGCCTGCTTTGCTGTCTTCCCTGAAACACAGAGGCGCCTGGCCCGCACCGGAGCCGTGCGAGGCGATGTGAGGTGTGACATCATAGCCTTTTCCTTACAAATGTGCAGTTGATTTCTACCACCAATTCAGATGCCTGTGCTGACATCATTCCCTCCTGCCTGTCGTCTCCCGGTATAGAAATGCCTCCTGAGAAACATAGCACTGGAAATGGTCGTGATTTAAATTATTTAATGCAATCCTGCCCAAGCTCTGCAAAGATGGGCTGTGCCTTCTCAGCTTCCCAGCAGCCGCCTGCCACCCTCTCCTCGCTGGCTCCATCGTGACAGCCTTGCCCCTCCTCCATTCATCACCCGGAGGGGCGAGGGTCTCCTGCCCTGCCTGCCTGCCTGCACTGGGCTGCATTTTTCAGGAGCAGATGGAATACGAGTCGTTATATCATCTGTCAGGCCAGTTTCTCCCTAACTATGGAGCGCTAGAGGATGCAGTTCGTGTACCGTGAGCCTGGGATTCAACAGCAAGCCCCATCACGGCTGAATTAATGTCAGGTAGATGGGGAGGGGAGCTCAGCTGTCCAGCCGCTCACTATTGGCTTCTTATTACGGCATTCTCCCCGGAGAGACTCTCTGCACGCCCATTCACCCCCTCCTCCTCCTCCTCCCAGCCCCCTCCTTGCCTACCCCTTCATTACTGATTCACAGCAAGAGGCAGCAGCGGCAGCCGCCACGCTGGTTACGAATCAGAGATTGCAATGAGCTCATCCTTTTCTCTTTGCAGCTTCAGAACTGCCCTGGCTTTATTGCTCGGATTGCTGCCGCTGTCTGCTGGCACACACGTCCCCAGACACTGAACCCTGAAAGCTCTCCATTGCTCTTCTCCCAGCGGAGCTTTCCTGCACTCCTTTTCCGCCCTTTTCCTGCTTTTTAGGTACATTTTTAGATCCATGTTTTCTTTGGTTTGTTTTTCAAATCTGCTTTGGACTCTGGCTGAGCCAGCACAGCGGATCATATTTTTCCTTGATTCTTAGCAAAGATGCTTTTCTCTTTCTGAGAGACCGACGGGTGTTGCTGTAGGCGGCCAGCCCAGCCCATCGCAGAGATCGGAGGCTGGCTCTACTCATCTTGCACTTTTTGAGATTGCGGTGCAAAGCCTGTTCTTCTCACTCTGGATCCTTACTACTTACTGCTCATGGAAGAAGGGGTGCCTTGCAAAACCCCAGCTGCCAAGCTCACACCACCAGCCAAAAAGTCCCAGGACATGCATGACGAGAGAAGCAAGCTGGTGAATGAGTATGCATGTCGGGTGCTGGAACTTCTGGGGATGGGGCATCGCCTGTTTGTGCCTCGGCTGCTTGCGGTGAGATCACGTTTTCTTGAAATTAATTCATTGCGAACTTGCCATCTTCCCTCCCAAACCTTCTTCCCTTCCCAGGGTTCTTGACACTGAATGGAGATGTGAGAGGTGTTTTATTTTTCCCTCTTGGCTTAACATAATCCATCTCCTAAACGCTGAGTCTTTCTTTCCGTATTATCTCAAGAGGGCTGGACGCTGGTCCTGCTAATGGGGATGGGTGCCACTCCTTAACTGGCTTGAAGGGCTCCCAACCAGGGCCGCAGTGGGAAAAACAGCTTTCCTAAAGCCACAAATGCTTTTGTTCTCAGTCCCATAGTGATTCCGGATGAGCAGCGTGTCCAGTCTGCTTCTACATACTGATGGCAAGTGCATTCATGCTCAGCATTTCAGATTTTACGCTTGTGACATCTAACGTTAGTTTTAAGCATTCATAAAAATTGAAGCTACGTTGATGTGTTTTGGTTTTCTGCTGTTTCTGTGTTTGATTTTGAAAAGGCAGTTGACTCTATAAAAAAAAATCTAAAATACGTTGTGGAATTATGTGGGAAATGAATTGTTCAAAATGTTTTTAACCATTATAGCAGCTGATGTCTGGATGTGAAATGGCCTGAAGCTGGTGCAGAACATCACAGTACAGAGAAGCGAGCCTGCACCATTCCTAGTGCTGGACATTAGGAAAAAATTTTTCACAGAAAGGGTCATTGGGCACTGGCAGAGGCTGCCCAGGGAGGGGGTTGAGTCACCTTCCCTGGAGGGGTTTAAGGGATGGGTGGACGAGGTGCTGAGGGATATGGTTTAGTGTTTGATAGGAATGGTTGGACTCGATGATCTGGTGGGTCTCTTCCAACCTGGTGATTCTATGATTCTATGATTCTATGATTCAAAGCAGGCTCCAGGTCACGAAGTAGTGGCAAATCCCGAAGTCAGCACCTGATCCTGGCTGCCTCGGCCCTGAGGTTTGGTAACTAAACCTGCTGCCACTCGGAGGCTCCCTCGGTTGGTGGCCCCGCACACCAGAATGTCATTGTCATGTGCTGCGTGTGAAGACAGTTGGTTCCTGATCCCATCCCATTTTCTAGCGGGATGGTGCCTTTCCTTTATTTCCATGCCCTGTGCTGTGGTTCCTTGCAGTGTCCTGCCTCTCGTTTTCGTTGTGCTGCTGAGAGCTGTCTGCGTGTTCCGCAGTGCACTCGCAGAAATGAATGTGCTCTGCGTGTTAGATGTTCAGTGTGAAAAAAGAAAAGGTGAGCGGTTGGATGTGCGTGTCCCTGTGCTGTGAGGCGATGGATAAAAACACAGGACCTGTCTGATTGCTCGTGAAGCACAGGTGGATTTGGATTCCACTTGTGGAACTGGGTGCAGTGCCTGTCGTGGGGACTAAGAACACATGGTCGACTCTGGGGTGTGGAAGCGTTGGTCTGGTTTATGTCCGAGTGTTCTGAACGCTCATCCAGCCCATCCTGCTGCTTCAGTGCTGATGGTCTCTTGGGCAAGCACTGCTAAATCATTCCGAAGTGGTTTGTGACGAGCTCCAGGGAAAGCAGAGACAAACACACTAAGCTCTTTTTCACTTGACTTAATTGAGCTTTTTATCTGGCCCTCCAGATTGAGAATACTGGGAAATTTAGCATCCTTCATCACAGAAGCGGCTTCGCTTTGCTGAATGACATGGTATTGGTTATTTAAAAAGAAAATAAAGGGGGTAGGGGGAAAGCAAAACATTACAAATAATACTTGTGTTGCTGGAGAGTCTTGACTTGTGGAGGCAACGTGATTTCCTGTCATATTTTATTACCTAAATATACCTCTTCTGACATGCATCCCTTCTGACAGGTACCCTTGCATAGAGGAGAGACACCAATTCTGATGATTCTTTAAAAATGAGAAATCTCTGAGGGCCAAGAATTTGTACTTTAATCAGAGCTGAAGATATTTCAAAACCTCGATGTTTCATAAAATGAAGAACTACGTTGTTTTACATGCATAAGCTTCTCCCTCTGCTGTGGTTTTGGGAATCGATGCCTAGGTCGGGCTGAATATATGGATTGTAGCATTCTGTGAGAAACAGAATCTGTATAACCAGAATATATAACCTTAATTCCAGCCTTAGCACAGTTTCAGTTGCCTGCTCGCTGCATCCACAGGCTGCAACCATGCGAGTGGAACGGTGCTGGTTCGGGGTGGGTTCCTCGCTTTGGGGTGACCGCGGCGGGATGGAGCTGTACCGCTGGAGTCGGTGTTTGTGCTCGCACGCACCCCTCCGTATTTTGTGTGGCACGATTAACGTGGCCTTTGTGAAATGGTAATAAATGTAAATCCGGATCTAGGTATAAACACAGCGATGGAATTCAGAGCAGAGAGCGCTGCTGGGCGTGCACATGTTTATTGATGCCAACTCATTGCATGCAAAACCAAAGCTGGTTTTTTTTCAAGGTAACGCTTTTCTACGGGTGTTTTACAGAGAATGCAGGCTGCATTTAGGAAGGTTTTGTCAGGGTAGCTTTTCCTGGAAGGAAACGGACAGAAGCGATGCCGGTAGCAGGAGTTGGGTGTATTGTGTGAACCAGAGGAACCGCAGCAGCGTGGCTTTCCCCAACAGTCTTCTCCCTGCCACCGCGCGCCTGGGAAGGGTAGTGTTATAGCTTCAGTACTACATTCTGGAAAATTAGTGTGAATTTGTAAACATGTTGAATTGACCAGCTGCAGATTAAATAGTGGAGTTGAGCATGGGCGAGTTCTTCCCGGCTTTTACCTCGTTCCCGACACGTGTGCATCCAAGTGGGGAACAAGCGGTTTGTGCCCACTGGCATTCCAAAGAAACTTGAAATGTATATACTGTAAACGTAGAATTCTGTGGGAATTAGTAATTTGTATCCATTTGGATGAAGGAGGAAGAATTAAACTCGGAAGCGCAGTGTGGTTGATCCAAAATTTCTCCTGCTTTATTGATTCCCAGGTGGGAATAGGAGTCGTGGTTGATGTAGTGGGGTAATAAATGAGACTGCAGAATTAATAACTGGAGATAGAGGAATTCACAGAATCACAGAATCACAGAATAACCAGGTTGGAAGAGACCCACCGGATCATCGAGTCCAACCGTTCCTATCAAACACTAACCCATGTCCCTCAGCACCTTTAATTTAATTTAATTTAATTTAATTTAATTAAAGGAAAAAGCCAAGGCTTTGTCCTTTGTCTTAATCACATTTTCCTAAATATTTTGTGGCAAGTAGTAGTAATGTTATTTACTTTAATAAAAATAATCATAATTACAGAATCATGGAATCATAGAATCAGTAGGTTGGAAAGGACCCACAGGATCATCGAGTCCAACCATTCCTATCAAACACTAAACCATGTCCCTCAGCACCTCATCCACCCATCTCTTAAACACCTCCAGGGAAGGTGACTCAACCACCTCCCTGGGCAGAAGATTAAAATCATTTAAGCCTCTCGTATCACATTCCTGGTTTTTGAACATTTGCAGTTTTCCAGAACTTTACCTTTAGATTTGAAAGCTTTGCTATTCCCAAGGGCATTCCCTTGGCTTCAGTTGATCCATATAAGATAATTTTAGGAATATATCGAAATACTTAAGTGGAAGGATGTTTCAGGGCACATTTAGTCATAAAAGGCAAGTGGAGACTTTTGGTCATAATTCTTTGTGAGTTTCCTACTTTGCTGGGTTTTAAAAATACATTTTAACCAAAAATGTGGTTATTTGAAAACTACATCTAGATTAATAAAAAATGCCCTGAAGTCCTGGAGAGCACAGAAGCGCAACACGCCTGCCAAACGGCAATTATCGGTCCATTTAACTTAGAGATGGTTGAGTGAAAGAAGTTGTTCTTGAGTTCCACAAGCCGTGGGGTTTACAAATCTCTGCTTGTCAAAAGATTCCTGAAATGTCTTTATGATTTATTGATTAAAATCACAGAACGTCAAGAAATGTCAGTCTTAGGATGCCATTGTTGCTATTTGTAGTAGTTTTTACACACACACACACTGGTTTTATGTTGCCTCCTGGTGTTAATCAGCACGTGGAGAGGTTATTTTGCAGAAAATACACAAGCCACGCAACCTGGTCAATGTTGCTCTCAAAATGTGACTTTGATTTCTTGTGGTTTTAGCAATGACTAATTTTTTGATCAACAGATTATTTTAATGAAAGTAAAATATTCAGCAAAGTTGGAAGAGTTGAGCAGTGTGGGTGCTACCAATTATTTTATCCAATTATGCAGTGTGATGGTTTCTAATTTTTCATAGCTATAATGGTAGCTCAGCAAACTGTCTCAGGAGTTCTTTCCATGATTCACCATTATTCTTACAGGGTTTTCATTGACTAAAGATTTTTCAGGGTTAAGACCTCAAAATTCTCAAGAGTCACAATTTTATGAGTAATTTGTTAGGGGGCTGTTACCGTGTTATTGTAACAGTGATTCAGGCAGAAGCCTCAGAAAACTAAATCTGACTTTAAATGTTTCACATGAAATTGCTGTTTTCTGACATGTTTGCCTGTTTTTTTGTATTTATTTTTACATGAAGCTCTATGAACATAATGGGTTGGTGCATCTGCTTTTCTGAAGTTTGGCAGAGTAATTTAGCTGTTGATTATTACTTTTTTGGGGATTTTTTTTTTCCTCTGATTTCTAAAATAAATCCCCAAACACTCAGTGCATGATGTTAATTTAAGAAAAATAAATTAAATACAAAATTGAAATAAAGATGTCTCGGCAGGACCTCTAGGAAGGGCTAAAACTAGGGTAGCTCAGCTCCTAATAAAATGCTAAGACTTCGGCAAAGAGCGTGTTTGGGGGCTGCTAACAGTGGTTTCCACCCCAGACCCTGTTCTTGTAACACCGTTCTTGGCTGCTCACGCTCCTTGGGCTCTGCTTCAAGGTCTTGGAAATACCAGGCAGTTCCAAGTGCTTTTCTCCTTTCTTATCCTGTTACCTGCCTGGTTAAGTACAAACAGTCACAGACTTTCTTACTACAAGCTGGTTAAGAGTTATTGCTTAAGCTAATTTATTACTTAAAATTTGAGTGATACTTTATATGTATTATTTTTATATATATATATGTGCCATGTCCAGCAATGGACCGTTATTTATTTTCTCTGATACAACTGTATAGCGATTGCAGCTGCCAGCATCGCCGAGAGCGAAGGAGGAAAGCTGCTCTCCAGTAAGCTGGTTATCGACCCACTAACTGCTTTTCCATTGGCATTTTCCAGCTGAACTCTGCCCAGAAGGGGCTTGGCTGCCAGAACCACAGAACCACAGAACAACCAGGTTGGAAGAGACCCACTGGATCATTGAGTCCAACCATTCCTATCAAACACTAAACCAGGACGGGTTTTGGCAGCGATGCTGCGTGTGGCCGTGTCACGGGCTGCTCCTGCCGCGCTCTGTAGCTTGCAGGTGATCTTAAATACAGCCCGTGATGGATAGGAAGGGGTGATCTGGTCTTGAGCATGGCACAAGCCTATAGAACCTCAGTAAAGCTTGTTTGGGAGAAGTACTTTGTTAGGAAGAGGAAACGGATGCCTTGGCCAAAGCCACATTCCTGAGTGGGTCTGATTCTTTAGATACCCAGCTGCACCAGCTTTCTGTCAACACTACATCGGTCTTGGCTGGTTGAGCCTCTGCCAAACAGTTCTCCTGCCAAATGTGTTTTGGGCAGAATCGGATGTGAGAGGTTGTCAGGCTGAGCATTTCTCATCAGCATCCCGGAGGCTTTTCCTGTGTGCCATGACCCAGCAGCTCCCGTGGCCTTGAACGAAGGAGGACCCAGTAGTTCTTGAGAGAACTCCTGAGGAATTTGCTAACAGAAAGTTATCTGCCTGAAAAATGGGGCAGTCCTGGAAAAACTGATATGCTGGAACTGCTTGAATTGTATTTGGAGTTTTCTCATGCTTCAGTGGAGCAAAACCCAGTACAACACTGCTCGTTAGGGTACACGGTGTCATAATTACCAGAAATACAGAGGTTGATGGGTAAACGTGTGCAAGGAGACTTTGTCCTTACAGACTCGAGATCGATGATGTCAAAGGAGGTATCGCTGTACCCAAAGTGAATGACTGGGCACGGTGGTGATGATGATCAGCGTTGGGGTGGCACACCTCTGCTGTCACCTTGCGCTATGCACCATCAGAGGTTGTGAAGAGGAGGGTGCTGGCCTCTTCTCCCAAGTGACAGGGGACAGGACAAGGGGCGATGGCCTCAAGCTGTGCCAGGGGAGGTTCAGACTAGATATCAGAAAGAAATTTTTCACAGAAAGGTTCATCGGGCGCTGGAACAAGCTGCCCAGGGAGGTGGTAGAGTCACCATCCCTGGAGGTATTTAAAAGACAGGTGGACCAGGTGCTCAGGGATGTGGTTTAGAGGCAGGCAGGAACAGTTGGACTTGATGATCCAAAAGATCTTTTCCAACGTGATGATTCTGTGATTCTATGATCCTTCCAATATCTGCAGTACCATACTCAAGTTCAGTTTGCTTTGGTAAACAATGTATTTATGCTTTTAGGAAAGGCTTTTACGTAGTAGACATTATTTTAATGTAAATTAAACTAGTGGTGCTTTAGTAGTTTGTAGGGTGTGTAGAGAGCCTTCCTCAACAAGTAAAGTTGTCGCTGCATTGTAGTGTTTATTTTTAGCTGTTTAAAACAAAGTTAACTCCCATGAGAAATAACCACTGAGCCTCACCTCTTGCATGTCAAAGGCTGCACAGTTTCTCCCAGTTCTCCCTGTGTAGACCCAAATCTCTTGTGTTTGGCCAAAGTGTGTTTTCTGGGAAGGCATTGTCTGAAATTGGAGACAGCGAAGGGTTTTGAGTGGATGAGAATACAGTTAAGAATCGAAATCTGAAACTCTATTTATGAAATGTACCTACTGTGCATGACAAGGCAAGACATGACAAAGGGCGTATCTGATGAGAAAGCGGAGGGTGGACGTGGGAAGGTGTTGGCAGTGGCACTTGAGCAATTAGTTCAGCAATTAACGTTAACCAAAGGTACCTGTGTGACTCCTGAGTGTTTGTAGTAATCGTACTGCAATACATAGCGCTGGCCTTCGTGATACTGGCCTGTACATTCACACATTTTTATTCTCTCTTTCTGGGTTAAAGATCTTAAAATTTGCATTTTTGAGCCAAGGTCCTGAATGTCGTGTGTGGACACAGTTTCTTTGAACCCTTTAAAGGAACTATTCCAAGGCTCGGGATTGCCCATCTGCTCCATTCTCGGTAAATCCAGAGATGAATACATTCCTCCCTGTGAATCACATCACACCGGCAGTAGCAGAACTGGATTGACGTTAAATGTTTAACATTTCCTGACCTGTTAGGCTTGATACCACGCTGAGAGGTACAGCAGTACGAGAGATGTAGAAATAAGCATGTAAAACAGTTTCTGGCACGGCGTTCCTTGAGAATTTGTGTCACAGACTTCTGCACGTTGACTTGCTGATGCCTCTTATGAGTCATACACATTCCTGCTCTGCTGGTCATGTCTGCAACCATATAGATCTATATATACGTTGTCTTTTCAGGGCAGCGTTACGAGAATCAGCAATGGTCTAATGCACAGGCTCTCGAGAAAATACTATACGTTTGCCTAGGCTTTTGTTATTTGCTTGGGCTTTGTTTTTCTCCTCCCTGAGTGACATCTTGACAGCCTGAGCCAGAATCCCTTTCTTACCCTGCAGGTAGAGAAGGATAAAAGACAGTAATGTGTTACAGTCCTCTGATTGTGCTGCTCGGCCTGAGATTCCTTGGATATGCCTCAGCCTCTGTTTTTCCATATGTGATGTGGGTTAGAGAGCTGATTTCAAGGAGGATGTTTGGAGCTATTGTGAATGTTGATGGTTTGGAATACATTCAGTAAATGGCAAATCCAGTAAAAGAGCGTGATGGCACGTTCTCAGCATTTACAGTAGTCCCCTGTGTTTAATTGCAGACCTCAAAAGAGGACCTCCTACAAGCTGATTTCGAAGGAGCTTTAAAATTCTTCAGAGTTCAGTTGCCCAAGAGGTACAGAGCTGAGGAGAACGCCAGGAGACTGATGGAACAAGCCTGCAACATTAAGGTAAGGGTGGTCTTCATTTCTTCTCATTCACCCAAGGATTTTTACAGGAAGAGTAAGGTATGATGTGAGGAATGGCGGTAGCATGTGGGAAGTGAAGTCATGAAATCATAAGTTTATTACTTTTTACGTATGTTTGTATATTCATACACGCACGTGCACGCACACTTTTTGTATTAAGAAAATAGAGCTCTGAGCTTGTCTGTCTTTGTCAGCTTTGGTACAAGCTAATGGTTAAAATACTGGTACACGATCAACAAATTGAATTATTAGAACTCGCTGATTCATTAATTGATTTATAAGCAGCGATTACACTAAAACAGTTAATCGAATGTGTGACAATCATGCAACCAGAGGTCAGATATTATTTGTTTTGCCCAGAAGATATTGGTTTGCAGAGCACTGCTATATAACGCAAATCTGTTGGGGTACAAATTCACTTTTGTTTGTATCGCAAGCTTACCAAGACAGAATATCTTTTTATAATCTCTTCTACGCTATCCAAGACCACGCTGTCAAAAGGCAGACTCCTTCGAATATCTGGAGCACAGGTTGGAATGAATGACAGCAAAAGGGAGGAGCCTGACTGTCAGCTTTTCAGGGTGGAAATCTTCTGTTACGAGTGGCCGCAGGGGTTCATGGAGCTATCATTTGGGAAGGTCTGCAGTTTTTTCTGGGATTTCTGGAATACATATAGCTAGGGATGGGCTTAACATTTGACCTTGAAAAAAAAGTGTTTATTGTTTCTTGGACTGGGAGCACTGGTGGGAAACGTGTGGTTGGTGAGGCTGAGTAATGGGCCGAGAACATCCCAGCAGGAAGAACGCTTCTCTTACACCTTGCCTTTTTTTATATCTCTCAACATATTCATTCATTTCCTTTCGTGCTGCTTAATTTTATAGTTTGCTAAGCAAAGGCTTCTTCCATACTGCTTAAAACCCTGATCTTGTGAAAGGGTGGGGCTTGCCAGACTAATGTTTATTCCAATCTGGAACAAGATCATCTGCACAAAGGTTTTGTTAAAACTGGGCTTAAGATTTGAGCGAGCTGAACGAGAGTATATGGAAGGAAAAGGCTGCGGTTCACGGTTTAGTATTTAGTCCTTCCCTCAGTTCTTGAAAATGAGGGAGGACTTGGGGAATACAGTAAAACTGTCTTTATGTTGTGGCTCGGCGTGTTTTTCTGATGGAATCAAAGACCTCATTGTACTTTCTGGAAGAGATATTTGTGAATTTTGTTGGGCCTGCCTTTCTCATTTTCTTGTGCAATGCATCGTGTGCCACAGAACGATATTTTTCATTCCTTTTGGGTTTGTATTGGGTAGGTGTGTACCTGATGTGCTGGGAAAGTGTTTTGCAGTGCATTTAAGGCAGATGGTGAGTGTGTGGAGTAGGAGACTGAAGTTACCTTTTGCTGTGTTGGGAGCACCCTACTTGTAAGGAGTATGGTTGGGAGTTGGGTCCTGCTATCTCACTGCTGGCAGCTCATTCAGGTGTGAGGCAGAGGAGAGGACCTGACCTATGGCCTGAACTGGCCTGACAGTTAAGCTAGGAATAACTCACCCCATGGAAAGGAGTGATCTGACACTGGGAGCCTTTTAGTTAAGGTTGTTGTCAGGATTAATGGCACAGTCGGGAAAGTTAATCTAAATAGCGAAGGCTCTGAGCAGAGGTGAGGTGTTTAAAACAGACAATGTGAAAGACTTCAGGAATGCAACGTGAGGAAACTCAATCCAAGACCTTCTTGGAGGGGAGGGTGAACTTACTTTAAATGATGCCACTCATACTGGTAGCCACGTGCTCACCAACACCAAGGCTTCTGTCTGGGCAGGATCACTTGTGTGTGGTGAGGGGCAGTGGCTATTAAGTCCTCACTATGTCTCTTGGGTTCTTCTTGACTGATGCCAATGAACTGGCTTTTAGGCAAATTTGTACTCTTGAGGAGTCAAGCAGTTCTCATGGTGTGGTCTTGCCCTCAGAAACTTCCTGGCTTCAGCGTGTCATTGCTGCCCTTTGTCTCCGTGTCCTCACTGCGGGTGGGTCTAGGGCTCCAGCCTGTTCTCCTGCCGGTGGAGGTGATGTGCTGTGGCTTTGCTGCAGGTCTCCCTCTGGCTGGGCATCTCTTGTGTGGCCTCACCAGAGTGCTGGTCTTCTGGTCTAGATGCTTCCTTGATAGGAATGGTTGGACTCGATGATCTGGTGGGTCTCTTCCAACCTGGTGATTCTATGATTCTATGCAGTGAGAGTTTTCTCATCGTTTGGCTGCTGTTACTCAAGTCCTTGCTTATCAGTTCATCCCATTCTCTGTGTTGTTTCTTCTGGTGCTTTTGCGTGCAGATGCTCCCATTCACGCTCCGTTCAGACCGATCTTACTGATTCTGTTACGCATCCCTACCGAGTGAATATGCGATGCCATGACTCTGTTAGCTTGGTGTCCCACATGCAATTAAAACACACAAGGGCTGAACTGACTTCCTAGTCACAGTTTCTATTTATTTGGATGAACTTTTCCCACTTGTGCTGACTAGAATGGCCTTAGAGAGTCAAAGCTGAATCACAGGAATGTAACCTCTGACTGGAGACAACACATTAACTGTTTGATAGGCAGAAATGAAAAGCAACTCATAATGAAGAAGGCAATCAGGAGTAATCCACGTGGTTTTATGAAGGGCAAGTCCTGCTTAACCGACCTGGTTGCCTTCTGTGATGAGACAGCTGCCTTGGTGGATGAGGGGAGAGCTGAGGATGTTGTTTTTCTCAAGCAGAGACGCTGTCTCCCCTGGCGTCCTGCTAGACAAGCTGATGAAGTACAGAAGAGGTAGGGGACGGTGAGGTGCATCAAAATCTGGCTGAATTGCTGGGTTCAGAGGGTTGTCAGCAGCAGCACGATGTCCGTTTGGAGGTCAGTCATTGGTTTTGTACCTCACAGGTTGATACTGTGACCAGTGCTGCTTATCTCCTTCCTTAATGACCTGAAGCGCACCTTAAGCAAGTCTGCAGGTGACACAGCTGGGAGGTGTGGCTGATAGACCAGATGGGTGTGCTTCCATCCAGAGGGACCTTGACAGACTGGAGAGGCTGGCAGGAATCCCATGAAGCTCAACAAAGGAGGACCGACCCCAAGCACCAGTACTTGCTGGGGACAGCTGGCTGGAAAGCAGCGTGGCAGAAAAGGACCTGGGGGTCCTGGTGGACACCAAGTTGAACGTAAGCCAGCAGTGAACCGTTGCTGCAAAAAGGGCCAGTGGTATCCTGGGCTGCGTTGGGAGGAGGGTTGTCAGCAGGTCAAGGAAGCGATCCTTCTCCTCTACTCAGCACTGCTGAGATACCTCTGGAGTACTGCATCTGAGACTGGTGTCCCCAGAACAAGACATAGCTACAATGGTGAGGGGCATGATGAAGGGACTTCCTTCATCTCCCTGCTATGAGGAGAGGCTGAGAGAGTTGTGGCTGCTCAGCCTGGAGCAGAGAAGGCTCAGTGGATTCTTCTCGATGTGTATTGATACCGGGTGGGACGAACTAAGGAACAGGAAACCAAGCTTTTCTTAGTTGTCCGATGAATAAACCAGAGACAGTGGGCACAAAATGAAATAAATTAATTTGTTTATAAGGTATTTATCTATTTATTAACTTCAGGAATGATCAGGTACAGGAACAGGTTGCCCAAAGAGTTTTCGGAGTCTCCCTTCGTGGAGCTACTCAAAATGCAATTGGTCCTAAGCAACCTGATGTGGTTAACTGTGCTTCCAGGGCCTGGTGAAGACAAGTTGTTCTCCAGAGGTCCCTTCCTCAAGCTCAACTCTTCCCTGATTCTGTAATTAGATATTATAATCGTGGTATTTATTTACAAACAGGAGATAATAATTACGGGAGTTTACATGCTCAAATAGGAAATTATAGTCTTGATAATCATCACTAGACGAGGACCTAGGGAATGTAGAGGCTACATGAAGAGTAGCTGTCTGTCTTGTTGAATGCAGCAGAACTTGTTCTGTTCAAAAAAAACCCAAACAAGACCCTTAAACGTGGGTTTTTTTCTGCTGTATGAATCAGGCAGTGTCTCTTTCAGCTGCTTCTCACGTCGGCATTAGTATTTGTAGACTGAACACGAGATGTTTTCAGACTAAGTAGCACACAGTAAATGCTAGGGAGTATTTTCTTTAGTTTTCTAAGCTAATTACTGAGGTTTAAAAGCCTGGTGTGGCCAGGTTTCATAGCCTGGCTGTATCTTTTCCAGTGTTTCTTTTTATTTTTTCCCGACATTAGAGCAAAACAAAACAGGAGTTTAACATTTAATAATAATCCACCTCTCCATGCGGCTTTGTTTTTCCCTTGAGCTGTAGCTGGCATGGTTCTAGAGAAATCAAATTAAAAGATACTTGGTGGGTTTTCTTCTGAATTTCACAGCTTTTAAGTTTAACTCATGGGTTCAGGACCTAACCCTTGAGTTTTGAAGGTGATGCATCAGAAATAGTTTTATCATCCAGTTTTTAAAATAAAAAGAATTAGCATCAGTTTCTCCTTTAAGAACATCTCTGCGTATGCAAAGGAAAAAGCTTTTGTTGATGGAAAATTGTATAGAAAATGTGGCAGAGAATCTCTTCAGTTAAGGACTTTCCATCTGTGAAGACCTCTGCTGGGGCTTGTAGGGCAGATAGAGCCCGACAGTGCACGCCTTTCCCTGCTCAGGACCAGTCAAACAGAGGAGAAGGATATTTACTCTCCAAGTAGGATGTCAGAGGCTAATTTAAGGGTTAGTTAAATTTGATAGAAGATGAAAATTTAGAGTTAACAAATGGAGTATGGTCTCCTGTGACCATGCCTTTCATTTTGCAATAGCTTTGCAGAGGGAGGGATGTGTTTCTCCTAGAGCAGTCACTAACAATTACAGTTGTAAAAATGGGTGCAGGAATGATATCTTCTCCCTGACCAGTGCAGGCTGTATATTGTATCTCTAGAATAAGGAATTACTCTGATTTCCTACTCCACAGAATGATTACCAATGCTTTTTGTTCTCAGGTTTTTGCAGGAGATGCTTTTTTATCTATTTTTTGTCTCTTAACAAGGGATTTCAGAGTTTTTTCCTATGTCTGTGGAAGCCCAGTTTGTTACACAAATGAATGAAGAAGGAGCCTATTCGAGGTTAATGAAAATTAAGCTTAATGGTGTCATTTTATTAAAACAACTAACACATTCTGCATACTTGTAGAGGGCTGTGCATGTCCTAAAGGAGCTTTAATGTCCTTTGGTTTTAATATAGGAAGCCTGTCTGCTCTGTTCTTACACCTGACTTCAGTCAGCTCCTGCTTTTTCTCATTTCACAATTGTTCTTTGTATAGTTTTAAAACAGATTTACTTGAATAATGTTTGAAATCAAACTGATGTTTGGAAGCTCACACCTTACCGATGTGGGGGAATTATTTTATTCACACCTCTGTTGCCGTTTTATCTGGAAGCAGTTTTCTTGCAGGCATGGTTTAACAGGGAATTAGGTATTGATTTACGTGAGTTTCAATGGAAAGGAGTAAAAATAGTTCCCCTGCTTTCTCTCTTCTCTCTAGGGCATTCTTTTTCTTTGTGTTTATATGTATATATATTTGTTTATATACAGATACATGGGGGTGGGGGGTTGCTGTTGTGAGAGGTGGTAAAACAACACAAATGCAGCAGAAAAGCAAAGGAAAAAACTAGAGAAAGACCCTAAAACTGCATGAGCTTTCTATTCCTTTGATTCTAGCTCTGATGTATCTAATTAATCTTCCAATATAAAGGACAGGAGAAAAATTGCTCATTTATCACCTTCTCAAGAAAAGGCCAAAGAAAATTGAAAAGAATTGTGTTTGGATCTATAGAAAGCACTGCTGTGCCTGTCTGTGATTTCTTATTAAAACCCAATGATCAATTCCACTTACGTCTGCGCCGTTATCTCCTAAGCACAAGGTCCTGTTGTCATTGTAAGGAGGGTCGTGGTTTTTAACGCCTGCTCTGTCTCCAGCTTCAGTTCCGTTCTTCTGCTTGGCTTTGTGCAACAGCGCAGGGCAATGGACTGGCACCCGAGAGTCGGATTCAGTCGTGGAATTGTAGGATGCCCTGTTGGAAGAGACCTCAGAGATCATCTGGTCCAACCTTTTTAGATGATCTGTTGTTTGAATGAGATGGCCTGGCTCCCTGTGAGCTGAACCCTCAGTGTCCAGTGTAGAGGAACCCACCACTGCCCTGGGGGGACTGTTCCTGTGTTTTGCTCTGCTCATGGTGGAAAATTTTCTTCTGGAATCCAATCAGAATCTCCCCAGGAGCAACTTATCCCCACTGCCTCTTGTCTTTTCCATGTGGATCCTCATAGAAAGGGAGTCTCCATCCTCTTGGCAGACCCCCTTTATGCACTGGAACATGGTAATAACGTCTCTAGGCCTTCTCCTCTCAAGGCTAAACAGACCTTGTTCTCTCAGCCTTGCTTCGTACGGAAGGTTTTCCACTCCTCTGATCACCCCTTCCTCCTCTGGGCTCTCTCCAACCTGGCTGCAGCTTTTTTTTTGTATAGTGGGGACCAAAACCGAGCACAGCGCTCCAGACAAATGCTGACCAGAGTGGGATAATGACTTCTTTATCTCTGCTGGTGATGCCCTTCTCGATGCACCGTGGCGTCCTGCTGGCCTTCTTTGCAGCTGCAAAACACACTTCACTCAAGTTGAGCCTGTTGTCCACCAAGACCCCCAGGTCCTTCTCCACAGAGCTGCTCTCCAGGTTTCTGGAGGCTGTGGAACCGGGTCTGAGCTGCACTCCAAGTTTACATATTCCCACGTACAAGACCTTACACCGATATCCATTGAACTTATTAAGATTGAAGTGCCTACAGAGGAGCTGGACATTTAATATCATTGTAATCTCGGTAAAACAAAGCGTTAACAGCATAGACAGTGTCATGCATTTAAAAACACAGGCTCAGCTGTGAAACACTTAAACTTATTTGAACTCTGCTATTCTGGCTTTCCAGTGAGCAAACAACCCAGTTTGGGGTTGCCCAGTTGTATTTGTTGTTGCCCAGTGTATTTTCATAGTGTCCAAGCCTTTAGTAAGACTCTTCAGTTGGTTTGGGTCTGGTTTTTTTTACATTTTTACTCAGTTGACATTGTAAATGGAATCAGATATATTGCTAATTTCATCAACAGGGAAGAAATATAGTTGCGTTATTAATAATTAAATATAAACACATTTTTACCACTAGCTGTGCAACCTGAGTACAAGTATTTCGGTGTCCTTGGAGCAGTCATTTGTTGGCATGTGGCCTCGTACTTCCGTGAGCAGGGCATCAACAAGAATAGTGTTGAAGGTAGGAATCTTTAAAGAGCTATGAAAGTTTGAGGTGGAAAAGTGATAGAAACGTTCATTGTCTGTGTCCTCAGCAACTGTATCACAGTGTACATCAAGGTGAGATTTGTCCTGGGTGTTAACGGATCAGGCGACATCTGGAAACTGTTCCAGGGGGAAAATGCTCTACATTTTGGTTCGTTGAGGTTCATGCCATCAAGAGACACGGCTTTCCAGGATGACAGGCATTTTCCTGTTTGGAACGGAAGACAGAAAGCATACTCAGAAGGTCTTTTGGCTTAAGCTTCTGGAATCTGTCTCTTTCCTCCTGGATGAATAACAGCTCCTTTCCATCCTTGCCTCTGAAAATAGTACAGAGAGCAGGAGATGAAGGTGGCAAGGAGTCACACTGCTTGACATTTCTGTCTTCTGCCATCTTTGCCATGGTTTGTCTAAAATAACTTGGCTCTGTGAGTAAGAGGAAGTGAAAATTATTCCTAAGCTGAACTGGACACATTTGAATCCCAGATGAAGGTTGGCTGGAGGGTTGACTCGCCTCCCATAACGGAGCACGTTAAAATGTTCTGTAAAATGTTTTCTGCCTCGCAGGGTCTCTGTGTCAAGCAGAATGTACAGAGCTAACAGTCATCTTAGTTGTTCTTTGGAAGGGAAGGTCTATACGCTGTTTTCTTTTGAAGGACACAAACTCTGTAACTTGTAACTGATTTTTCTGAGGGATGCCTAGAGTTTGAATGTAGAGAAAGTCTGTGATGATGGTACCTGGCAGGTTTGTGCTGCCTCTTGTTCACAGTCAGATGCTTTTCTTTATGAAGATGCTTCTGTGGCACAAAAGGGGCCGTAGGGGAGAACTAAATGCATCTCAGCAGCAGCACTTGTGGCCGTCGTGAAAAGCAAAACAACACAGGCTTTCACATTTTATGAGAAAAGACATGTAGGTAAAAATATAGCTCCATGAAAAGAGCACAAATACAGGAAAATATAGTTACAGAAACCAACAAAAGCGTTCAGGCTTAAGATGGAGAAAGCTCGCTGGAGGTGAAAATTCATCTGTGCTTCTCTTGGACCTCGTTCAAGCCATCAGATCTGAGGGAACAGACAGCATCTCAGCGGTGAGTAGCACAGTGGTGATGCAGAGGAAATCTATTTCGTCACATACAAAAGGCCCTGGGGCCAGTGTGCTGCGACCCATGCTAGCCAAAGGCTTTGGGATGTTTTTCAATTGCAGGTCCCTGAAGAATATTGTGTCTTCATTTGATTAGAGCTCAATTGCTGTGACCAAACAAATAGTGTATTCCCCCCTCTGAACAGCGGAGGAAGAAGCTCTTGTTACTGAAAGTTCAGTGCCAACAAAGAGAATTATCTTTTATTTCTGTGCCTAGAAATCATAGAATCCATGCATTTGGAAAAAAATTGCATTTAGGCCAGAAATGTTAAGCTGCCTTCTGTCGTATTTGATCAGCCTGTCTGACATGTGTCTTGGAAATGCTGCGGTTATTTTTACTGCAGCTGTTACAGGTTGTAAAGCTGAAGTTTCTGGAAGCGAGGCGTGACCGCGTTAGAGGAGGCTCCGGTAACCCAGACTCGCTGGCTGTTTTCTGCAGTGGCATGAGGAAAAGCCTGTTGTTCATTCCCACTGTGGTGCAGAGGGCAGTTAGGACCAGACATCTATTTAGCTTATTTTTAACAGATGAAATGAGGTGAGAGATGCTGAAGCACTGTGCTATACTGAGACCAAAAGCTAAATGTGTGAAAATAACAGGGGCGGGGGCAAAGTCTGACAGCATTCCTTTTCTCTCCCCCAGAGCTTTTGCAAACAAACAAAAGAAAGATGCTGGGGACAGAATCTTTATGCATTTTTGCTCGTGTTTGATTTCTCAGGCATGTGCAGTTGAATTTCTTCGCTTTGAACATAAGCGAACAAATCCAAGTGCAGAAACGCAGCCGTATGCATTTTATAAATGCAGAGCTCTGCAGGGACAGGAGCTTTTAGAACTGAAGTCCCTAGTAATAACAGAGCATTACAAACCCCAGGTGTTATTTTTCCCATTATTGATACTGTTGGAAATTAAAATCAATGAGTGGTGACCAGTGTCTAAGCAAAAGGTAGCTACTGGAGTAGATTAGCTGGCTGCTTCATAGGGGCAATACTCACATTTCTAGGATTTTTTTATCGCTTTGCTTTAGGAGTCTGTGGTTTCCCACAGTTTATTACCATTATTTTTACTGTATTATAGCTTTGTTTCTTCTGTGGTGTTTAAGTAGTGTAGTAAACATAGGGTTAAACTGTTTATGTTGTTTAATTTGTTTTTGTTTGGGCATAAATAAATTACATCAGGCTGGTTAAACAGAGGTGAAGAGCTGTGGCCAAAGTCTTTGGAGAACCGAGTTAAAGCGCTATCCAGACATGTTGCAGGACATTGATCTTCATTTGGGGAGGTGTTTCATTGTATTGAGAACAGCCATGTTCCAATTTACTCTTTCACAAATTTTTAAATGTGGGGTTTGGCTGTTTTGTCTGAAATAATTCCTCATAGACTGATAGAATGGTTTGGATTTCTTCTGAAGATCTCATCTCTATCTCCCCTCGTTCAGCTTAAAACTTTAAATGATTATTTTTCACGCAATCCTGCGCACTTCTGGGCCGAGAGAGGTGTTGACTCAGTGCCCCCCCAGCCAGCCTCTGCCTGCTGAAGTTCATTGCTTGTGCTCTCATTGATGGGCCAGGTATGCACCTGCCATCTGGCGTGGACCAATGGGTTGTGGAAGCCGTGGTGGGATGAAAGGTTCCTTCTTCTCTTTGTTCACACTTCCCCACACTCCTCATCTCTGCAACCAAAACTAAAATGATCAAAACCAGTTCAAAAGCATTATCATGGGTCTGTTAGCTGGGAAGCCTTGACCGTGTGTCTGATTTTCCTATTCAATTGTTCAAGCAGCAGATGAAGATCGGTCCTCGTTATGTTGTCATATCTGTTTATTATTTGTTCCACTTCCTTTGCTTAATGAATGCAATTTCCTTGACTCTAATTCTTAACCAAAATTTGATTCTGCAAGTGAAGCTTGTCCAAAGCCTTGAAAAAATAGAAAATCTCATCTCCGCGTAATTAATCAGCGTAATAAATAACCTCTTAAACCTGGCAGCGTAGGCACAAGCCCCGGGTGCACGTGGGACTTGTGCCCAAAGACGGCGGGTCAGGCTGCGTCACCGTGAGAGCAGAGCATCATCTCCTCAGCTTCAGCAGAGCTCCAGCGGCATCTCCACGTGGCTCAAGCATGGAGCAGGGCCTCATTGCTCCTCTCCCAAACGGGAAATACAGATGTGCTCTCCCTGATGGAAATGCTGTGGCTGGGGTAGCTGGGAGAGGCTTGCAGGATAAGGTCTTGACCTGTGAAAAAAGGCAAATGAAACGATGGCTGAAGTTCTTAGCAGAGTCAAACACTTGTCTGAAGAGCTCTTTTGTAATCTCAGAAATCCTTTTGTTAACCCGTAGCTCAGAGCACGAGATCGATGACCTTACCCTACGTCCTCCCTAGGAATAATCTCATGGCAGTCTGAGTAACCGACCTGATTGTGCCACCCGGGATGCTCCATCTTTATGGAGCAGGGAATATTGATTTTATTTCAGCTAGTCGAGAGCAGTGGAAGAAATTGGAAACGGATCAGGGCTTTGATTCCTGGCTTCCTAACAAGAATGGTTTGCTCTGCTGGCTCCTGCTCTCCCCGAAGGCAGCCTGGTGTGAGATGCTGTATTCAATAACGCCTTCCACCCTCTGATAAACTGTTTTCCACGCTTTGGGCTCTGTTCTTTTCCTGCTGTCAGTGACACATGGGAAATTTATTGTCAGGCTGTTAGTTTTGATGACTTTGCAATCTACCTGACTTGTCAGAAACGAGAAAAATATCTTCTCTTCGTCGCTGCTGCATCACTTTAAAACTGTCCTGAAACCAGTAAGTTTGATTTCTTCCTTCCTAAGGTAGATGTGAAAGGAGCTGCAGTTTGGTGCCTGCAGAATATAGATCCCAGTGCACAGCAGCACGGATGGACTGTCACACACACACACACGCCTGCATGGACACAAATCCCATTGCTTTTCATAGCAGCAGGAAGCTCAAAGACGAATTTGGATGTTGTTTCATTTGTAGTACAAAGTGAAATGTAGGTTTGTGTTGTAACGCACTCCCTCCAAGAGTACTTAATTTGTGATATCTAAGCACAGCGTGAAGCAAGCTGCGTTCCTCTCTGAGGAGGAAGGACATGGGGTGAGAAAGCAGCGTCTTGCTTGGGACAGTTTGTGTTTCTGAGCAGGATGTTCTGACAAGGGGTTCCTGCAAAGCTGGTGACTCTCCAGCCCAGCAGGATCCATTTTCTAATGTGGTTCTCTGCTCTGCCCCAAGACACACCAGAGTTGTCTTCTCCAGCTGGTGGGACAAAGCCAAGCGCTTCAGGGCTGGACAATGACTAGTGATTGATGGGAATGGTTGGACTCGATGATCTGGTAGGTCTTTTCCAACCTGGTGATTCTATGATTCTATGACTTGGCTGGCCAGTCAGAACATGGTGTTCGCACTGTTAGGATAAGGGTTGACTCCATGATCTTTAAGGTCTTTTCCAGCTTAAGTGATTCTGTGAGGCACTAGCTGGACTTGGTGAAACTTTGCAAACCTCCTCCTCATGCTCTCTGGCAGCAGACGAGCTCCTGACCTGAAGTGAAAGGCTCATCACTAATTGCTGAGCTGAACTGGGAGGACATGGGCTGTGCCAGAGTCCATCTTGCCTGCTGCTCGCTCTCATCAATCCCTCCCCATCAGGCAGCTTCTCCTCTGGAAGTAGGTGGAGGCTCTAATGGCCAAAGCAAGCAGGAAACGAGCGGCACATTTATAGATCCAGTGCTGGGCTGAGAGCTCACACGGGGCTCGTTGGGAACCCTGGCTCCCCAGGAAACAGCACAGTCCCTCTTTATTTTTGTTCATCTTCATTGCAACATCCGCCAAGCGCCAGTGACAATAACATCCTACAGAAGGACTTTGTCCCAAGCGGCGGTTACGGGCTGCTTGTTTAAACAAGGAAACGGTTTACCTGTATGCCTTGTGCATTTTCAACCTTTGATCCGTCATACAGGAATGTTTTACAGGATTATGTGCTGTTATGGGAATTTGGGGGTGGGGGGAGAGGTGAAAAACCCTGAGCCCTGTTTGCCAGCCCCTGATGTTAGGGATTTCACACAGGGAATGCGAAGAGCCAGCACCTGGTGTGTGGCTGGTGTTTGTTGGCTTTTTGTTGCTTCTATGATAAACAGGGAATTGTAAGGATTAGCAAGAGGATAGAGACATCTGCACTCCAGGAGGCTTCTCAGAAAAACCAGTAATGATAGCTCTTAAGTTTTTAATGTGCCTTCCCCTGCACTAGTGGACCGAACCTGGCAGTTTATTCTGAAGGCAGATTTGTTGACATCAGAAAAGGAGACGTGGCTGCCGCAGGAGTGTCAGGAACAAGCAGGAGACTGTGATGTGGGAAGGTATCAAGCTTTTATTTTTATGACCTTGTCCAAACGGGAAGTAATTACAATATAATTCAGTTCTGAAAGTCTGGAAACCACCACAGTTGATAGAGAGTGCTATTTTAAGAGAAATATGCATGCTTTTTAATACATCTTCTCTTTCCAACTCCTAAGCGTTGCTGATGGTATTTGGTCTTCCAACTCACCCTTTTCTGCTCTTAATGATAGGAGCACAAGATTCTGTGCCTCCCCTTGCTAAATCTCTCCTCCCTGATATTTTCCTGTTCTCACTCTCTCTCCTGTTTCTGCGTCTGCGCTCGGTTTGTGTCACAGCTGAGCCGGTGCCCGTCCTGCCAAGGAAGGGGAGCACCGCTGTGCTGGTCCCTCTGTGGCTTCCCTGTGCTGCTGGGACTGATGATGCCAGGGCAAGGGAGCCTGCAGCCTGTCTGTTTTGTGCTGAGCCTTCTACTTCATGTATATGAGCGTTTGCCCTTGGTAAGCCAGATTTAACAAATGATGCACGCAGCTTCTAGCCCCACAGTCGATCCCTCCTCCATCAAATGGGGCTGAGCACAGGAAAATTAGCAGTAGTGGGTCATAACTAACCTGTGGTGGTGGAAAAGGATGCGAGCCAGTTGATGTCTGCCTGGTAACTGGTGTATTTGTATTAATATAGCAGATTTTTGTAATCTCTTCGGGGACATTAAATCTTGGGATGCACATCTGTAAGGATTCATTTAGGCAAGTGGAGAATAAAATGCTTCTTAAGTTTTGATACAGTCTTTGGTTCTTGTGACCTAAACCAAGACTTGAGTCACTGATTTTGCTCAGATTCAGGGAGCACTAACAGTTCCACCACACACTTGACTCTCCGGATACCCTGGAGAGGAGCGTGTCACAGCAGCTCCGTGACGCAGGGTTTTATTGTCTCTCATTTGGCAGCGATGAACCTGAAGCAGTTGGTGAAGCTGTATGCTCGGGCTCAGCTAACTATGGCCGTGCAAAAAAGGAAAGGTATGAAGGTATTTCAGCTTGATGTGCTTCTCCTGCAGTGTTGTTCTTGCTCTTCTCATTGCTCAGTCCCCTCTGATAGCTGCTGTCTATGTAATGATGCTCTGTGCCCACAGGGGGCTGTTCCAGAAGGCTAGAGAAGCAATATGATTTGGGCAGAACAAGTAGATCTATGCAGTTGAGATTGAGTTACTCGGAGGATTCACAGGGAGCAAATTCCTTAAGTGAATGCAGAGATGGCATCCAGATAACCTAGAGCTGAAATAATAGGAAAACAGATAACTCTGCAGCTGCAAACGTGGTGTAGAGCCAGCTAGCACTAACAGAGCAATGTCAGTCAGCTATGTTTGGGTTTGAGCTATTTAAGATCGTTAATAAGTAATTAACCCGCGAGGTGACTGTAATGGACATCATTTTAATCAAGATTGAATTATTAACTTGACAGAGCCGCTTTGGAATTTATCAGTACCCAGGCAGGAGAACACCCCTCGGCCGCGTTAATTAAAGATGCCCGTGCTCAGGAAAGAGATGCCCACCATATCAGATCCTCCAGCTGATCCTTCTCCACACGCTGCTGCCTGAAGGCCACCTCCCCAGCTTTACAGTTGATTTCTCTTTTGGAAAAGCTGCTAATTCTGTGCTCCTTTAGCCCCGCAGCAGCCAGCCTGTTGCTAAGCAACCTCCAAAATGCTGACGGGGCCACAGCCCAGCCACTTTCCCACTCTTCTTCTTGCTTATTGACTTGTATGTCTTATTTATTTATTGAGTTAAACAGAGTTCTTCCATAGCATGGAAGCAGAGCCGAGCTGTGGCAGGGTGCCTTTCCTTGTGTTGCTGTTTATCTTCTTTCCAGCACTGTCCTCTACGCTGGTTTTACTGGTGTTGCCGAGCAGCAGCTGAGCAAACTCCTCATGATATTTTTTGAGCTGGAGTTGCATCCAGGAGTGTGCTGAAAGGATGCTTTGAAGGTCTAGCTGGCCGTGGACTGCTGTGCTCGGTGTGAGATAGCAGCTGGGAGTCTGTTTCATAGAATCATGGAATGGTTTGGGTTGGAAGGGACCTCAAAGCCCATCCAGTTCCACCCCCTGCCATAGGCAGGGACACCTCCCACTGGATCAGTGGCTCCAAGCCCCATCCAGCCTGGCCTTGAACACCTCCAGGGATGGGGCAGCCACCACTGCTCTGGGCAGCCTGGGCCAGTGTCTCACCACCCTTGTAGGAAAACTTTTCACTCTAAGATCTCATCTCACGCCTCTTTTAGCTTAAAACGCACTTGTCTTGTCCCCGCTCTTCCTGATCAAGAGCCTCTTTCAGTCCCCATAGTCCTTCATGGAAGATAAAAGAAAAAAAAGGGTGAGAACAAAGATGGCTTTAAGACATTTTTCAGCCTACGTTATTTCTGGCTGCTTTAACTTCAGCTGTGTCTGCATTCCAGGTGTCTTGTAGCCCAGCTAGGTCTGCGAAGCATGAAAAGACAGTTATCCTTCACCTGCCCAGCAGTGCTGGGAAAGCCTTGCGGTGGGGGCAGCTCTACAGGAATAACAGCATTTTTGTGGGGTGGGTTTGTTTGGGACCCCGGCCAGGGCACGGATTTGCCTTGAATTGAGGAGAGGAGCAGGTTGCTGATGGAGTATTTGGTGTGTAGATAAACTTGCCATAGAGGCTGCCCCTGGGCAGAGGAGGATAGCGGAAGCGTGGTGAAGCTATCATGGTACTCGTTGTTCCAGGCGTGCTCTCAAAATGGGAGGAGGTGCTTTGTGTGCACTGCTGCACCACGTGTCACGCAGAGAATCTCCTTGCCAGGCACAAAATCTGATTTGAATCGCTTTGCATGACCAGGAAAGCACTGAGTGGGGACACTAGAGCAGAGCCTGGCGGCGATTGTGGTGGCAGCGCTGGTCCCATCAGCATCACTGCCTGCCTGCAGTGACGGCTGCGGATGAAAGAACTGCCACGCTCTTCAGTGAACGTTTCCAAAACTATTAAGATGCTCTCACAAGCTCCAGTACTGTGTGCCTTTTCTGTAGCTTGAGAAAGAGGAGGATGAACCCTGTAGAGATTTATTTGGAGTAAGCAGGTACCAAACTGCCTTTTTTCTCTTTTTCCTTTTATTTTCATCGAGTGAAACAATGTTGTTGAGCTGAGTCTCTGGACTATACTTCTTCCACCACTGCTGCCTTTTGGTCCTCTCCTCGCCATCTCTGCCTGCTGACTGACAGCCGCTCTGTCTGTCTGCTGTGGTTTTCATTGTTGACTTCTTCTTGATAGAAAATAAGTTTTCCACTTTGATCATCCATCTATTCCCTGGCCCTCCCTGGAGAAGAACAGAGAGAAGCACGTGAAAGCTTGGAATTGCACGTGCAGTGCTGCAGAACCCAGGCTGGCCACAAGTCCAAATGAGTTGGTTTGGTTTTTTTTTTAACATCACAGTGAGATGAGGAAGGTGATGTTTTAAGTCCAAATTTAATTTTTGCCAATTTGCTTTAATCATTCAATTACCCATTTGGAAAAGTACAATATTTCCGAGCGGTCTGGCATGCTCATTCTGTTCTCTTTTTCTCATAGTGAGCTCTTTTTGTCCTTTAGGACACATCTGTCACTGGGATGTCTGATTTTTATGTCCACCCAGAGGAGTGCTCATTATAAAACCTTTGCTGACCTGTGGCTCCCTGTATTTTTTTAATATGGTTGAGATTTTGCAAGCCAAGTGGTGCTCTTTGCCTTACGTTTTGGTGCTGTTACTCACATAGAGCTCAGTAAAGGTTCTGAGTGCTTGGCCAAGTATTTAAGTTATGTCAAATATTCTCTAAGCCGAGTTTTGGGCAAAACAGAGGAGGCTTAGAACCTGCTGAAATGCCCTGGAAGAACTTTTACTGCCCTGAGAAGTTGTTTGAGGTACATTTAAAAGGATTGAGTCAGAGATCTTAATTTCTATAACTGATGATTCATCGGGACAGGGTGCTGGGCTCTTGTCTGCACTGTGCTTTTGCCAAGAATGGTTGGACCACATGGTCCTTGTGGTCCCTTCTAACCTGGGATTCTGTGATTCTATGAAGACAGGTGAAAAAAAGGATCTTTCCCAGGGGAAAGTCTTAGGTGTTTTAGGAGCAGAAGATGATGATGAACACCTTGAACTGCACCAGAATCAGGCAAGTGGCTGGTGTGGGTAGGCAACTCCATGCTTCTTGTCATGGCTTTTCCTGCTTGGTGTACTCAGCTTTTACTCTTGAACTTTCAGAGCTCTGGCAAAGTATAGTGTGGTCTGGAGTGCTGAGAGAGGATAAAATACACCTGAGCTGATAGAGGCATCGCAGGAGACGTAGCTGCCCCGTGCCTCTGCCTGCTCGCTCGTTTGTGGTGCTGCACCCAGCACCACCCTGTACCGTGAAATCCCATAACTCTGAAAGATCCGAGAAGAGCACAGGAATGCAAACAACACTGATAAAGGGAGCACAGGCTGTACGTTCCTAATAGGAAAAAAAAAAGTGAGAATAAAAAGAGAGTATTGCCCAACAAAATAGCTGGAGTGTTTTGCAGTGTACACTGATACTAGGTGGCCAGAAGCACCTGGACACCAAGGCGGGTGCTCTGCCTTTAGCTCACAGTGAGCTTTTTTCTTGCGGCTGCTCTACTCCATTATGAGAGATAAGAAAAGCCTGACTCAGATGTTTCTGGTCTTTCTCAATTTCATAGTGCTAAGTAGTACTAGGGGAACTGTCCTTTTGCTTTGATTTTTTCCCCCAGGACAGTTCAATAGCGATACCGTCTCTCGCAATAACATTGATGCTGTGCAGTGTCAGGGATGCTTTGTCTCACACAAATCACCAGTGGGACTAATTCATAGAATTATAGAATCACAGAATCACCAGGTTGGAAGAGACCCACTGGATCATTGACTCCAACCATTCCTATCAAACACTAAACCATGTCCCAAAGCACCTCATCCACCCGCGCCTTAAACCCCTCCAGGGAAGGGGACTCAACCCCCTCCCTGGGCAGCCTCTGCCAGTGCCCAATGACCCTTTCTGTGAAAAATTTTTTCCTAATGTTCAGCTTGAACCTCCCTGGCGAAGCTTGAGGCCATTCCCTCTCGTCCTGTCCCCTGTCACTTGGGAGAAGAGGCCAGCACCCTCCACTCCACAACCTCCTTTTAGGTAGTTGTAGAGCGCAATGAGGTCTCAGTCGCCTTAAAAGTTGGGGAAACCTGGTTAATATGCTGCTAAATCAGTTACCAATCCCCATACCGATCCCCAGGCGACTCTTTCAGCCCCAAGAGCGTTGCCAAGTCTCTGTTTAGTTTTCCAGGTCATGGTGAAGTTCTGCAGCGAGATGTATCTAGAGGAGAAAAAGTGGTGTGGCGTTCTAAGACACAACGGTCATATGGCTGAGAAAAGTGATCAGATCCTTCAGTGCTTATAAAGAGTGGTTCATTTTAGAGAGTAATTAGAAACTGTGTTATTCTCCCACTAATGCAACAGAAAAGGACGTCTGTAACCTTTGAAACCATTACATGGATCACCTGGATTTACATGACATATAATATCCATGTGGAGACAACAGTGTAGCTTTTCTTTTTCGTGTTAATTATCAGTTCATTATAAATCTGCTTGTTTTCCTTCATTTTCAGACCGGCATCATGTTACACCATCGGATTAAATGTTGCTGTTCACTATTGTTTTATGCAAAAGAACGAACCCCCAGGGTTTATTCTTGCAGCCTCCAAATGAGTGAACAAATGCCGACACTGATTCCCCCTATTAATTTGAGCTGCAAACACAGAGCTGAAATTTGATAGAGAACATCCTTCCTGAATACCAAAAGGTGTTGGGTTGAAACTGCTGCCAACAGCACGACAGAGAGTAATGAAAGAATCTCTTAATTTTTCATGATTGTATATCTGACTTTCCCATTTTTTAGTGCGCTTTTCCCATTTTGCTTGGGGGATTGACTTTCCAAACAGTGAAAAGAATGATGTTCATCATATTACAAGTACAATTTGGAAATACATTGGGGAATTTTATGGTCAAAATCTCCTTTTGCAAACTTCTTGCAAATCATCCTAAATTTTATTGCATCCTCTGTTTTTCTTTGTATGCTGTTGTGGGGTTTTTTTTACTTCAAATGAAGCAAAAATCAGCTCTCATTCATTCCAGGCACTGCCTTTGAGTTCCTTGCAGGAGGAATTTTGCTTAAGCACTTCCCCTATAAAATAGGCATGTTAAAAATTGTGAGCAGAATAGACATTATGGCTAAATTTTCTCACTAAATATAGCCTTTTACTGGGATGCTGAGGGGAGTCAATAGGAACCCTGGGAGGGACGGAGCTTCTGAGGAGGCACAGTCCATGCACACATAGCAGAAATACTGACCTCAGCACAAGCAGCACCTCCTGCTCCGCCTGAGCATGCGAATCCAAGGAGAAAATGTTCTCTTGCCCTGTGGACATCTGTGCTACGCTGGACCAATTCCTGGTTTTTTTTTCTTTTAGGAAATGTCTCATCTCTTTTACTTGCATTGACATAATGGTAGCAGTAGTTTAGACCTGCAGGCCAGGTTTTAAATGAAAGACAAACTTGAAATAACACAAATGGGGAGGATAGAAGTACGTGTGGCAATTTCTCAGGTCTCTGATGTCTGCAGAAATACCTCATTATCACAGAGCGAGCTCTTCGATAACTTGTGTAAGAACCTGCCTTCTCTCCCCCTCCACACATACCATTTGAGCTCTTAAAATAAGCTTATTAACAGTCAAATCAAGGCAGGTTAATCTTTAAATCATATGTAAATACAGAAGCTTTTCTCATTGTGATGTATTGAAGCATTAAATGCTGATGCAGATTTTCACGGTAGGGGACCAGATCAGCACAGTTAAGCACTGAAATAGTTTGTCTCCCAAATCATCTTCTGAGAACAGAATTTCTCTTTTACTGTGCTGTATGAGGATGAATTGGGATTTAGTGGCAGAGGATAATGTGCAGCTTAGATTAGCGGGTGCTGCTGGCAGTCTTATACTGCTGATCAGCTTGCACAGCCCGGAGCTGCTTTCTTCCTCTGGACTTGACCTGTACCAGTTCCAGGGGAGCTGTGAGACCTGGCTGCCTTCCCTCTTTCCCAGCAAATGGGTCTCATGTCAAGATGCTTTCTGTATCAGATCCCTGTTACTCCTCTCTGGTATAAATATATACTAGCAAGCACTGCATTCAGTCCGTTGACCTCCAACTTAATGCTTTTGTTTTTAACCCCAGCACTGTGCGACATGCTGCTCTCCTAGAAAGTACCACTAGTTTGTCATTTTAATGTATAATGCATGAAATAATCTCATTTCAGAATCTTTAAGCATGCGTCAGTCTAGACTGCGTCTCACAATCAAACTGTCTGACTTGTGTTCCTCAGCTGCTGAGATACCCAGGCTGGTCTGTCTGGTTTAGCCTAGGTTAGCTGGCACCGTGTGCCATTTCCTACTCGCCCTTATCATCTCAGTCTTAATTATTCTTTATCTTATCTTCCGAGGACTCATACTGCAGGTTTATTTTTTGTTCTGTGACTGCACCATTACTATTGTGCTGTTTACCCATAGGAATGTCTCCCCTTTTCCATGAGGCTTCTGTTGGGGGTAAAGAGAAACTCTTAATAATGATAACTCTTGATAACTCTTAATAGCTCAAACACAATGAAATAAAAATTATTTAGTCAGAGGTGCTTTTTTACGTTCCGGGTGAACAATCCTTGAGATGCAAACCCAGCCTGTTTTGTCTTAGCTGCAGCTTGAAACTGCTGAGGCTCCTTAAAATTCCAGAACAAGAAATCATTTCAGTGTAGTAGAATCGTAGAACCACAGAATGGTTATGACCCTAACTCTGAGGTGACCCAGGGTGCTCAGACAGGTCGTCCAGGTAAGCACGACATCGAACAGCGCTCAGGAGAAACCTTGTCAGACAATACCATAACAACAGCAGTGATAATAACATCGCTCACCGCTCTGCATTTTTCATTAATTTTACCAGTATTACTCTGTCTCTGCGAGGTAGATAAGGGCTGTTAATCCCTCTCTGGGGATTAAATGCAGAGAGCTGTATCTACCTTGAGAAAGAAAGTAAGTCGAGTATGTGTTTAGAATGAGAACCCCGAGTCCTGTGCCCCAGTCTGAGTCTCTCTGAGTGACAGATGTCACTATTTAATGTGCTACTTGATGTTAATTAATATCTGTTGTTTGCTGACCATATGCTCTAAATGAAAAGCCAGTAGACCACGGGTGAAGGTAGCCATAGAGATATGTTCTCACTGTGTGATTGTTGTTTGTGTGAAGCCTGAAGGAGCTCTGTTACTCTGATGAAGTTTTGATTGGTAAAATATAGCTCTGCTTGTATTAGCTGGTGGCTGTTTGGGTAAAATCCCTAAATGAAGCTATACCAAAATCAAGCCCGAAATCCATGTAAATCATTATAAGTGGAAGACACTCCTATACAACTGCTGTGCTGTTGGAAAATACGCTTGATCTCATTATTTTTTTTTCTTTTCAGTACCAGCTGAAGTGATATATGCAACAAGTTTAAAATACATTTCTCTGTAGTGTTGGTTAGGATCAGGCTATTCTGGAACTCGGATCTCAGTGAGGTTTGCATGATCTGAGTGCTGTACAAGCATCATTCACTTGTTGGATTAATCGCCCCAGGGAATACATATCAAAGACATTTACAGTGGCAAATGGATCATTGCTGTTTGTCCCTTCGTAGAATCATAGAATCATAGAAACATAGAATCACCAGGTTGGAAGAGACCCACCGGATCATCGAGTCCAACCATTCCTATCAAACACTAAACCATGTCCCTCAGCAACTCGTCCACCTGCCCCTTAAACCCCTCCAGGGAAGGTGACTCAACCCCTTCCCTGGGCAGCCTCTGCCAGTGCCCAATGACCCTTTCCATGAAACATTTTTTCCTAATGTCCAGCCTAAACCTCCCCTGGTGGAGCTTGAGGCCATTCCCTCTCGTCCTGTCCCCTGTCACTTGGGAGAAGAGCCCAGCTCCCTCCTCTCCACAACCTCCTTTCAGGTAGGTGAAGAGAGCAATGAGGTCTCCCCTCAGCCTCCTCTTCTCCAGGCTAAACAACCCCAGCTCTCTCAGCCGTTCCTCATAAGGCCTGTTCTCCAGCCCCTTCCCCAGCGTCGTTGCTCTTCTCTGGACTCGCTCCAGAGCCTCAACATCCTTCTTGTGGTGAGGGCCCAGAGCTGAACACAGGATTCGAGGAGCGGTCTCACCAGTGCCGAGTCCAGAGGGAGAAGAACCTCCCTGGACCTGCTGGCCACGCCGTTTCTGATCCAAGCCAAGATGCTGGCCCTGGTGGTGGCACATGGTGGGAAGGTCCCTGGCACGTGGCCTTGCTTTGGCGCTGCTGCTGCCTCCCTCGGACCTGTTCCCAGCTGGGTTGTGGGCATCTGCTGGTGCTGAACTGCAAGGAGATTAAGAACAGCTCCCCGAAGAGCAGAGGTGAAACGGGGCGGCAGCAGTCTCTGCTGTTGGGAAGGGTGCTCTAAGTCAGCACTGGAATTTCTGCCTGTCCTTCTGGGCAGTTCCTGTAGGGCTGTCTGCCCCACTCCCAGGGCATCAGCCTGGAGCAGCCGCTGGCGGCGGGGAGCTCCGCGGTGCCACCCCTTACCACCTCATGTTTCGCTAAAAGAAAAGAATGGGTAAAGAAGAAATGCACTCAGCCCTGTTCTAATCCTCGGTTGGTTGTATTGGGTTCTACACTCAATGTGTGTCTTGAATATATGTAAAATCTGGGGTTTTTTTCAACTGCCGAAGTCTGGGATTTCCAAAATCATAGAATCATAGAACCATGGAATGGTTTGGGTTGGAAGGGACCCCAAAGCCTATCTGTCCCACCCCCTGCCATGGGCAGGGACACCTCCCACTGGATCAGGGGCTCCAAGCCCCATCCAACCTGGCCTTGAACACCCCCAGGGATGGGGTAGCCACCAGTGCTCTGGGCAACCTGGACCAGGGCCTCACCACCCTCAGGGGAAAACATTTATCCCTAAGATCTCATCTCAGTCTCTCCTCTTTCAGCTTAAAACCATTCCCTCTCATTCTACCCCTGCCCTCCCTGACTAAAAGCCCCTCCCCAGCTTTCCTGGAGTCCCTTTCAGCCCTGACATCTCACAGTCAGAGTCAATATTCCTTTTATTTGGTAGCACCACTGGCAGGGGTGTCCAGCTTTTTTTTCAAACTTTGCTGAAGACAGGGAATAACTTCCAGTGCCTTTAGAAAGTAAAAGTGCAAGTGTGGAAAAGAAATATGAACACATAAATTAGAAATGTGAATTTAATTAATTAAGAATTAAAATAGAGTCATGAGTCAATTGAAAAGGCTGCTAAATAATCTGAAAGGGGCTGAGCTGAATAATAATAATAATAATAATAATAATAATAATAATAATAATAATAATACATATGTACCTGTAGGCTGGCATCCCAGCTGCACTGCTGCTTCATGTTTCTCAGGTTCACGTAGTTACTAGAAATCAAAAAGGGTGGATTTATTGTAGGCAGCTCCATGGCCTTGTTTAGTTGTAGTTTCCAGTTAATATAGAATCTATAATGAAGTGCAAGCTTGACCAAAACCTTTAAAATCACAGTAATTAATAACGTTCTCTTTGAGAAAAGGAATGAATATACAGAGCAGAATTAATCGAGAATATGATTTTAACAACGGTGACCTATGACAGGTAGGGAGCCATCGGCTGCCTTGCCCTTCCACCCTGCTGTCGTGTTAGAGGTGAGGCTAGTAAGTAGTTTCGCTTCTTTTTTTTGGAGATTTAAAGATTATTTAGGAATGATTTTCTTCCATTATTGTGGAGGAAAATCCATGAGCAGCCAGTTGTTGCCTGGAAGCAGGACCAGCTTTTTACGTGGCACGCAGCTGGTTTGGGAAGGCAGGGAGAGGGGAATTAGAGTGTTTTCTGCTGTGATTATTTTCATCCATTAAAAAAGCACTGAATGCATTGTAAAGGTCCCTCCTGCCTTGGCAATGACTTTGCTGTTTGTGCTTCTCTGCGAGACTGAAGGCCAGGGCAGTAGTGCTGCCCTCCTCTGTTAGTCCTGCTTGCAGTAAATAACGGGAGAGGCAGAGCTGGCAACGTAAAATGAAAATTCTGAAGTCCCAAGCTTTTTGCCCTGCAGCGAGCTGTGCGTTTCCATCGTGGGGGAGCGCGCGGTTTGCCTGGACGCCGCTGCCTCAGCAGTTCCAGCCAGGCTGACCTCTGCCTCTTCCAGGAGAGAAACATCCACGCTCTTCAGCAGGATGACTTTGCTGGCTTTAATCTCTGAGAACGAGCTTACGATGTTGTCTGCTTTCAAATCAGGAGGATGTGGCGTAGCTGCAGATTGGGAGGATTTACCCTTGTAAGTACATATGCTAAAACACATCAAGCCCAGATTTTTCCACATACTCAGAGGATTATTTTAGGAGAAATGCAGGTGCACGCACCCACTTCTTTGGGGAAAAAATAAATAGGCCATGTTATTTGACATTTGAAATAACAAAAATAAAACTTGGAAGAAGCAATTGCTGAACTGTAGATCGGCCTGAGCCTGGAACAGATTTTGTGGAACAGTATGAGCATTCTTCATGAGGAGGGTGGGGAGGCCCTGGCCCAGGTTGCCCAGGGAAGCTGTGACTGCCCCATCCCTGGAGGTGTTCAAGGCCAGGTTGGATGGGGCTTGGGCAGCCTGAGCCAGTGGGATGTCCCTGCCCACAGCAGGGGGGTGGAATTAGGTGATCTTAAGGTCCCTTCCAACTCAATCTATGACTCCTGCATGCAGTGGCGTAGCCTTCAACACTCACTTTGAATTGAGAGCCCCGTCTAAAGGTGTTTACCTTATGATGTCCAAAAAGGAACAGAGTTATGGAGTAAAATCACTGCCTTCTTGAAGGCTGCACCAGCACAGCAGTAGGTGCTTTGCTCCCTGTTTCAGCAGGATAACTGCAGGTGTGAGGCATGGGTAGAGGCTCCCTGCCTTCTGCCCCAGCACGGGCTCCTGGAGTGCCCAAGGGTTCAGCACAGCAGGGCAGCAGCAATGCAAGATCTGCATCTACGCGGGCTTCAGGTGGCACTACAGATGCCTGGGGGTGCAAACTGAAGATCTGAGCTATCTCCTGGTCCTTGATGGTTAGCAAAGCCTTTGTGGGTGAGGAGAGAACGCAGCTGTGTGTTGGGATTCACTAGGTTTGACTCATAACCAAACGTTCCACTTGCTGGTTGGGTTTGAAACAGTTCTTCCAGGCCGTCACTGGGTAAGAGAGCTATGAAAAGAGCTCAATACTACCGTTATTCATTCCCATTTGGGGGATAAAACCCTTTGAACTTATCTTGAACACCGCCAAATGCCATTCCAAGCACTATGAAAGGAGTTTTGTGTTTCCTTATCTGAAGTCTACTGTGATCTTCCCAGATTTATTAGTACATGAAAAGCAAATAGCAGAAAACGCCTTTATGTTTCAGAACCAGGGTGGCAGGAAGGGAGTGCTTAGCAAGGAGCTGCGCATACCTCACATACGTAACGCTTTTCCGTCTATCAGAAGATCCTATCCCCGTCAGATAGCAGCAAGACATTCCTGGGGGTGGAGTGAGAGTGGATTTATCTTGGGAGTGAGCAGGATTTTGCTTTGCTAAGCTAGCAGGTTTGCTCAATTCAGGAATTTTCCGTTCACCTCTGTGATCCCCTAGCATACGAATCCCCACAGCTGTAATTAGAGCTACTTACCTTAATTAGTTAACAGTTTTCTGCAACTCACCTGCCCTTCTCCTGGCTCTCTTCTGTCGTCTTGACTGCTTGGTTGAACCGCTTCTCCAGAAATTCCTGCTGTGGAGGTACGCTTCCAAAACCGTGTCGTGGAGGGGACTGTGCCCCTGTTCCTGGAGGGAGGCTGCTGCAAGGTAGACGTGGTGTTATACAGGGAAGTTCTGTTTGATTTAAAGAAATATAAAGCTCCACCATGTGTTTTTTATTGTCTTTTGAAAGATTATTCAGCATTGCAGCCCTTGGAGAGCCTGGCTGAGGGGATGGCTTGGTACTGACGTGCTGGGAGGAGTGTGTGGTGTGGCCTGGGACGTGGGGAAGCGCAGCTCTGCTGGCCTCTTCCCTTCCCACCCCCCCGGTTCCCTGGTGCGAATGTGTTCCTGCCATGTCTGGGTGGATGTATTTGCTTCCGTCAGTTTAATTGGAAAGGTTTAGTTTAGCTGTCTTGATAGTTATAATTTAGTGCGCTGATTCAGAGGGTGGCACAGACTGTTGGCAGGGGTGGGAAATGTAGGTTCGCAGGGATTTGTGGGCAGCCCAGCTCCATTAGCTTGAAATAACTGCTGGAAAAACATCCTTTTTAAAGTAAAGATGCGCATTAGCCGGCATCAAAAATCGGTTGTTCTTGCAGTTGCTAGTTAGAACGTACCAAACTTACCATCTCTCTTTTGCCAATTGATATGAGAAGAATTATTCAGCCAATAATGCAATAGTATCGTATAGATTTAGTTCTGTTAAATGATCGTAACCCTTCTCTTTAAGATGAAAAAAACCAGGGTGTCTAGTTCTGGTGTATAATTCCTTATAAATAGAAATGCCCGTGGGCTGACTCAGGGAAGGGATCGGAGTAGCTGCAGCTGCGGCATTCGTCTGATCATTTGCATTCCCCACCTCCTGCCCTCGTTGCAGAATTAAATTGCAGAATAAATCTCTCATTAACACGGGAATGTTTGTTGTTCCATTGCCTGCTCCCTCCCCTGCCTGCTGGGCTGTCCTGGCAGTCGCTCTTGGGAGCCTCTGGAGTGGGGTGGGTGCCAGCGGGGCGGGAGGGGCTGTGGGAAGGGCTTTGCTTTACCTCTGACAACAGGTGCCTTTGTCAGCACACCTGGGAGCAGCCGAGCAGGAGCCGCTCCCCACCCCACGCTTGGAACTGTGGCCACAAGGAAAAAAAACAGCCCACCCACCTCCCACGGCAGCGCCAGCCAGGAGGAAGCGGTCGTTGGAAGGGCTTCGGAAAACCCAAGCAGGATTTAGCATGGCAGGTAGGATTGTTGGAGAGACAACACAGAGAGCGACCTCAAGCTGGATGTTACTTCAGGACTGGAATCAGAAGCGTCCCTGCTGTGGGAATTAATTGGAAAAGCAATTGCAAGCCTTTGAAGAACAATTTTTACAAATGCACTATAAGCGCGTTTCAAGGAAAAAACACCTTTCTTCCTCCAGCAAGGGTTAAGCATGGTCAGAATCCGCTTTAGACTCAAGGATTTAACCTCAAGCGCTGCATTTTTTGTTTGCCATAAGCCTATTAGAACTCTGTTTCCTAGCAATAACATGTAATTTCCCCCCCCCATATTTAAGTGAAAGAGATGTTGGGTTTTAATCCTGTACACCACGGCTGTTGCTCAAGTTTCCATTTCAAATGCAAATAGCACCTGCTGCTATTTAGATACCCAGGTAATCTTTGATAAGGATCCTCCAGGAGCACAGGAAAAAGAGAAGAGAGAGGTGGGTCTGACCCTGTTTATTCTGGAAAGCGAGAGCGTAACCCTATGCTCCCGGCAACCTGAGCTGGAAACTTCTACCAGATTTGCAGTACCCAGCACATACTCTTTCTGGAGACAAATGCATGGCTGAAATGATTTCTGTTTCTTAAGCAGGTTTGCTTTTTCATCAGGAAGAACAAAAGGCTTCCAGGGAAGATTAAAGCCTAGTGTATGAATCTGAGCAGAGCTGCTGACTTGGTTAGGAGTTTTACCTCACCCGAGTCTCCTGAAAGGAGTCTCTAGGACATTCTGTTTATTTCTTCAAATCACTTATTATCGTGTAGATTTTCACTTGTGGTTTTGAGAATATTGATTTTTGATGCTTTTTTTCTTTCCTAACTTTGTCCTTTATTTATCTTTGTGTCAGATGTTATGATAAATGAATTGGAGGGTCAGGAACAATTTGGAAGGCAGCTACGCTGTTTAGGACCCATGGACAAGGGATACCGCATTGCTGCTTAATTAAAAGCGAGCCTGTGCTAGATTTAGGTTAAAAACCATCTACTGTGAAACCTTCCAATTGCATAAACCGTTTTTAATTTCACAATTAAAAAGGAAGAGCTTACAGCTTGTCTGGCTGTATCACCAAAGGGAAGTGAAGGACTTGTTGGACGGTTGTGACGTGATGCCGTCATCTTCCTAAGATCAAAAAGCATCTACATGGCACAAGATGCAATTTGGATCCGCATAAAAGCAGGGTAAAAAGTGTGTTTTCTAAGAGTTTAAAGGAGAAATTTAGAAACTTGCAGAAAATTCCACGGAGTGTCCGAATTAAATCATCATTACAGTGGTCCCTGTGAATTTACAAATAAGCCAGAAGCAGCAGTTCATTGGAAAGCGAGACTCTGCTAACACGGCTATCAACTTTCCGTGGGAGAAAACTGGATATCAAGAATTAAAAAAACGCTACAAAGTTGAAGAAGTCTTGCTGGCAAGCAGCAACGGATCTCTTCTTGCTTAAAACTAGTCTGGCTTGGCTACTGCTTTTTCCTCTTCAGCCTAATCCTGGAACAAAAACTATTTACCTGGCTTTCACCAAACCTCAGGAGATGCCTGTTGCAAGCTGAGTGCTGGGAGTGTGAGCAGGTGTTTTGTATCTGCTTGCCCTGAGGACAAAAGGCTCGCTGGAGGACAACCCCCAGGGGAGCCCATTTGCTGGGTCATTTTCTCTCTTGACGCTCCTTCCTTGTTAGCTTCTTCAGGTGGGTGTGCGCAACCGCCGTGGAGCTGAGCTGAGGTTCAGCCTGGGATTTTCAACCTGCTCGGGTTGCTAACAGCTGCTTGCTGGCAAAATGATGGAAGAAATCTCTATAATGGTGGCGTACGATGCCCATGTTTTTAGCCAGCTGTACGAGGAAGACTTTCTGGCCAACCTGGTGGCAGGCAGCAAACCCAAATCTGTGGTAGGTGTTGCTCTTGCTCCTTTGCCGATAATTCTTGATTTGTGCTCTTTCCAGTAGTTCAGTCCTTCTGCTGAAAGCTATCATTTATTTCCTCTTTTTATTTCTGTTTCAGAAATTTGCTTTCCTGCTTCAACTAAATTAAAATAACAGTTAATTTCGGGAGAGAAAAGATTATTAAAGTAGTATGTTTCTAGGCTACTAAGTTTAGAAGAAGGTTGTTTGCATGGTAGGATAATTCACATTTCGTCTTTAAAAACAAGTTCTGTTGTTCACTCCTCTGATAAGTCGTTAATGAGTATGGTTCCATTGCAGGTATATATCATACAAAATGGGTGGACGAGGTGCTCAGGGACATGGTTTAGTGTTTGATAGGAATGGTTGGACTCCTTGGTCCGGTGGGTCTCTTCCAACCTGGTGATTCTATGATTCTATAACAGTGAAAAGAACATTTTTTGAAATAATAATTAAACAAAAAATATTATTAAACTTCTCTAACAGTGAAATTGGCACTAAATGATGTCACTATAGTGATGCGCTTTAGCACGACAGCTAAAGGTTTAGGCCAGGTGCTCAGCGTGTTCCCAGGGGCTGGGGTGTAGGTCACTCACCAGTAAATCTTGGAGGTTCTGTCCCTTGTTTGGAAACAGTGATTTAACGCTTTTACATCTTTTGAACAAATCAGTATCGGTACCTGCAAAACCTTTTCAGTTAAACTGCTGCTTCCTTTTTTCTCATAAATAATGTATCTGTGTATGTAAATGACATGTATAGCATGGTCGTCTTCCTGCCCTGAGGAGATCCCAGCACTTGCAGGGAGCGGTATTCGAGTCTAGTTCTGGCTCTGAAGTTTGCTGCTGAAATTCATCTTTGGTCTCAGATTTTACAGATGGGTCCACGTTGAGTCAGTCCACCTAGAATCAGTCAAAAGAAGGCTTTGAAAATAAAAATGAATATGTAGGCATTGAGCTTGACTTACAAAGCAGATACGGCTGAAATTTCAGTCGAAATGCAAATCAGTTCATTATTTAGGAATCCAATAAGGATTTGTGTTTGCAGGCTGTGGTCGGTGTTAGTCTCTGTATCCAGGCAGTTCACTACGGTGTGACAAAGGACAAATTTGCTTTCTTGCTGTCCTGTGTAAAACCTCTCTGAGCTTCTTTCTTGCTTGGGGCTTCCTGCCCGTCCACGCTCGGGAAATCTTGGGTGCGTGAACTCATCACCTGCATCTCCCATATGTCTGAACCGGAGCTCTGCCCAGCCCCTTGTGTTGTGATGCCTTTTTCTGTCTCCAGCCTCCTCGCAGCTGGAATTTACACAGCCCATGAAATCATTAGCCAGGAAGCGTGGACATCCAGCATAGGTACGCCTGGTTAATTTAGGGTGACCTTGTTGGAGCCTGGGCTCCAAAGGGCTTAACCGGCATGTTAGTGGTTGTGTGGTTTTCCATGCTGGCTATTTTCAACACATAGTAAACCTGAATTCCTCGTCCAGCCACAACTTCTCCTCTGTTTCTGCTTTAGCCAGTTGCTATGGCAGCATTTATTATTATTCACTGGAAGCCCAGAACAGTGTCTTTGCTTCAGAGAGGTCCCTGGGTTGTGGTGGGATTGAGAGGAGCGAGGTGCTGGTGGAGCAGGTCCCTGCTGGCGGGCTGGGGAAGAGGCTTCTCTGGCTTTCTCTGAGCAAACGATGACATTGAGGATTCCTGGGTGCCTCTAGAACCTGCTTGCATGTTCTAGAGCTAGTACTGCGGGCATTTAAATCAAAATCCTTGTGGTGAGAAAGCATCTCATGGGTGGCTTACTGTATAATTTAAATCTTTGAGAAGCGCTGCTCGAGCAGGCTTCAAGCTTCAGTTTTATAAAGCTTTGGAGAAAAGCAACGGGCATCACGTTATGCATATCTCAACTCCTCCAGGTCAGCTGCGAGTGGCTGGTGGAGAGAGGAGGTGCTGTCAAGAGCACTGCCTTACAGCTCTGCTTGAGTTTTGCTGCTCTGAAAATACGATGAAATAACAAGTATTTCTCTCTGAAGTAACCACTTACCTCGTAGTAAACGGAGATCCGTGCGTGGAGCAGCCGTGGGAGGGAACAGCATCGTTATTACTATTATTTACAAGATCTCAGCAACCGACTTCCGTGTAAGCACATGCTCTTATCGACTTTTTTTTTTTCTCCTGATTCAGTGTTAGCATGTTTCAGTGCATTATGTACCAGTAAATGAGTTAAGAAATGTGGTTTCTGCAGGGTTAACACTTAACTCCTCTTTTAAATGGCTTTGAAGTATATTAACTAAGTAAATCACGGTGCAGAGAACCTGAGGAGGTTTAAGATGAAACTCAACAGGATTAGCACGGGATTAGATGGTGCGTGGGAGCCTGCACTATGAAGGGATGGGACCTGGTGACTCAGAAGGTTTCTTTCGGTTCTCCGCTGCCATGGGACAAGCTGCCAACTGGGAGAAGTTGGGGCAAATCCTGTTGACTCTGGCCTGATCACTTTACCAGATTGCGCAAAGGTATGTACTGTACACAAATCGGCGTTCTGCAGAAAGAATTTGCAGAGTTTTTGTTTATTCTGAGAGCTCGCGTTACCAGCACAGGTATTTTTGCAGCCTGGGATTCATCTGTTTGTTTGCAAAACCCAAGAATCCTTTCTTGTTAAAGGAGTTTCTAGTGTGTCACGCTGCTTGCAGAGAAAAGTTTAAAGAAGTGTTCTTTAAAGGCTTTTTCATCCTGTTCTGCGCTGTGCATGCCAGGACAGCTTTGTTGTACTTCCAGAAATCTCGCAACTAGTAACTCGTTATAGCTCGTTTGGGTTGTGCAGGAGGTTGGGGTGTGCAGGAGCCTCTTCTGCACAGAGGAGGGAGCCACTCGTTCCGATGCGAGGTGGTGAAGGGCTTATAACAAACCCAAACGAGACCTGGGTGATCGCTGGCGTGGGTTGCTTGTGCTTCAGGCCAGCCCTGCATGTCCTTCTGGGACATCCAGTGCCACATGATTTAAGGAGGAAAATCAAATTTATCTGCTGTTTCTTAGGTCCCATCGATTCTAGTCATGTTTTCAATGAAAAATGTGAATTAGTCAGTGGAAAGCGTAGCAGGGTTTGTTTTTTTTAGCAGTGCTTTGATGCACATCACCACCAAACGACTAAGGAGGATGTAGATGATCCAAGATAAGGCTTCGTTAAATGAGCTCCAGAGCAACCCTGTATGATAGCAACCCTCCAATGTATCTCTTAATAGATTAGTCATGTTGCAGTGTGACCATGACACATGGCTGTTTGCTGTGTCTCACTTTCAGGATCTGGAGTTATTCTGAAATGACTTTGCTCAGACATGCAAAACAGCCTATAAAACCCAACTGCTGTGCAGTTTGTGCGAGAATCGAATAGCTTTACACTGGGGAATTTCAGTTCTCAACTTATCTGCAGAAAATATGGGCCCAAGGGGTGATGAAAATAGTGTGGTGAGGGAAATAATCCTCTTAATACAGAGTTGAAGGACATTCTTCTGGAAAGCTTCATTGTATTTTCGTTTGCCTACCTTCCTTGTGTTTAGTGCTCTGTTCCAGGGGAATTATCAGCCATTCCACAGAAATAATTCATGGTTACACACCAACAGACTCTGCCATGTGGTGGTTTCTAGGCTCTCAGTTTCCCATCGAAGCAAAACTGAACAAGTTCAAAGTGGACGGATGAACTGCAAAGTGGGTGAAGACCAGGGTGGTGTGGCAGGAGCCCGGGACGTGGTAGTTAGTGGGCTGAAGCAGCTGGCTGAGCTGTTAGACATCTTCAGGACGCGCCTTGCTTTTCAGATGGCAAAGACTTGGCTTTCAGGTCATAAAAACTCAAGGGTGAGTGGGGAAGGCAGCTCTGGAGCTGCACGAGGGGAGGTTGAGAGCGTTGGGGCAGCCAAGCCTGAAGACGACAAAGCTCAGGAGGGGACTAGTGGTAGTCTTCTGCCACCTAAAAGAAGGATGGAGCCAAACTGTTCTCTGAGGCACGTGGTGACAAGACAAGAAGGAATCGTCATGATTTGCCGCACAGCATAAGAGAAAGTGGTTGTGCCCAGGGAGCCCCTTGCGTCTCTGTCCTTGGAGACTTCCGATAACTGAGCAGCATGCTCTGACTTTACATCTGTCCTTACGTGAGCAGGAGGTTGGTCTGTGCGCCCACTGGAGAGCCCTTCCAATCTAATTTTTTTCTATGAGTCTCCAGTTCTGTCTTGTGTGGTATCTTGCAGTGGGGAGGAGCTGGCAGTGTTTGAGTTTTGAAGGCCATCTTTCCCTGGGTGGCATTTCTGCTGGCATGCTGCTGCTGTTGCTCCTGCCGAAGGAGGAATAAAGGAGTCTGGATGGTTGCTGTTAGGAGAATGGGCCCTTTCCAGCAGATATAATTCGTGTCCTCACCCGTCCCTTCCCAAAAGAAGGATGGCTCCTGCTCTCAGGATGCCTGTAGGAGCTGTCTTGCCTCCAGCCCTTCTTGGTGGGGCAGGAGCAGCCAGAATTTGACCTGATCATCGCCTTGCCTTTGGAGCAGCAAAAAATTTGTGTGTCTGTATAACGAATAAAAAAGCACATTTCATTTGTTAAACAGGTGATTCAGAAAACCAAAAGCTCAAATAGTTCTTGTCTTTCTCTTCCCTTGCTTGCTCAAGTGCCATGTCTTTTGTGATCTCAATGCAGTCACTTTTTCTTTAACCCTTTGGATTTTGAGCAGCTCCGTGTGTTCCAGTCACACCTGCCATCTTTTTGGTGACATGAGCTTTCCTGCACTTTCTTTTACCAGTACAAATCTTCAGTCTCCTGAAAAATAAAACGAGCCATGTTTTTACGGAATAGTCAAACTAATGTGAAATATTACCTGAATTTTTGTTTATATGGATTCCACATTTTTATTCTGCTTTAAGCAGCCAGCCTTACAAGGTTGTCTTCTTCCCCTGAAAGTCACCGGGATTTGAAATCAATAAGGGAGCTGCTGTTATAAAGTTAATTAAACGGATCATCCTATAAGGCTTTAGTTTGCTTGGTGACTCTTAGTTTAGATTTGAGGGTGTAATGTATTTGAATATCAGTTTGGTTGCAATTTTTTCTTATTAAGACTTGGTTGGCACCTTTAGGTATTAAAACTAAACATGTTAAAAAAAACCCTCCAAACCCTTCCTTCCTTGGATTTCCCATGTTGTAAAGTCTTGGGGGTCCAGCCTGTTTAGGGGAACTGCCACAGGTTTGGCAGCGACAGCATGAAGCCCCCATAGAGGCCAGAGAGGAGGTAGTTTCCCCGCAGCGGATAAGCTGCTGGTCCCTCCTGCTGTGGAGAGCAGGCTAGGTCGTGGAGCAGGTGCTTGTCTAATAAAACTCAAGAGTGCTTGTTTAACGTATACAAATCTAGCCCTGAACGTGGAGCTCGTAAACGGTGAAGTGCACTTTATATGACAGTAATGTGTAGGTGGCGTATAATTTTGACTCTTGTTCATGCTTATTGTACCTTCCTCACTCTTTTGTTGTTAAATATGAAAATGAATAATCGGTACTAAAATGCCTCAGGGTGTTTGTTTTTATATTGCACCCTATTTGCAGCACGTTTTTGCTGCTCTCAGTCGTTAACGGGGAGCAGAAACCATCAAAGGAGAAGGTGTAGCCTCTGGTATTGGGACAGAAAGCAAGAAGAGGGCATGGGAGTCAGCTCCCCGCTGTGTGAGAAGCCATCAGCTGCTGCTGGGTTGCACCCAGCCCTGGGCTTTGGGATTTTAGCACGTCACTCAAATGGTTTCTGTTAAATGTTCTGTGGTGCAGCCTGGGTCTGGCAGTGTCACTGCGTAGCCCTCACTTGGCATCGAGGCCCAGTTGTGTGTAAATGAGAAGTGGTTTGTCCCACCCGTGGGCTCACAGAGGCTAAGGCTAGACAAGTCTTCATCCTTCGCTCGTCTGTGCTTCATCTCCTTCATCCAACTTCATTCCAGCAGCATTTTTTGAAAATTTTTTGAAAGCATCCCACTCTCATTTGTGTAACAGGAGGTGGGAACGGTGTCATTTGCCATGGTAATCTGTTAATCTCTTGGTGTTCAAAATATGTGTCTAACTTCTCATTTAGATTCACCCTGGTTTCAGCTTCTCCCTTTGGATCTGGCATGTGTTTTGTGCCAGAGTACAGCGTTCTGTGACATTACTTATTTTAGCCCTGTGAAGGTGCTTGCGTGCTGTGACCAACTCGGCTGCCTGAGCTCTCTAGTGCAAACCGAGGAGCTTGAGCTCTTAAACCTCCTGCTGCAAGACATTTACACCCAGCATGACGCAGTTAAGTGGCTCTGCTCCGCATCCTTTTCATTTAGTTTCTTCTCCCAGCTGCAGCTCTAGGGACCAGATCATAGAATCATAGAATGACTAGGTTGGAAAGGACCCACTGGATCATCAAGTCCAACCATGTAGACTTGTTTGGTTGGAAAAGACCTTTGAGATCATGGAATCCAACCATCCCTGTGCACTACTGAACCAGATCCCTGAGCACCTCATCTCCCTGGCTTTTAAACCCCTCCAGACCCCACCACCTCCCTGGGCAGCGGTTCCAGTGCTGTGGTCCCTGGCACCTCTGAATGCCCCCCAAACCTGGCCACGACCAGGTCCACCACGGCCACATCCTGCATCCCCCAGCAAGGAGGCCGCAGTGGGGCCGCATCCAGCAGGACCCTCAGTGCTGGGACCCCAGCGCAGGAATGCACCGTAGCCGCCAGGTGTTGACTCATGGTTGGAAGGTGGTGAAGAGCAGAGCTGTGCACTGCAGGACCCTTGTTTAGAGAAGGGATTTTCAGCTCCTTCTCCTTTTGCATCTGCTGCCCATCCTGGGGAAGGCTGGGATGAGATTAACCCTTGGCAACCAGAGGAGGAATTATGTCCCCCCACCCTGAGAACCTCAAAAGTTCTGTTGGTGAAGCCTGAGGCTCTTGGTGAAGCAGGACCACCAGGATGCTCTCAGGAGCATGAAGTCCTGCAGTCGGTCCCCAGGGGTGCTGCAGGGACTCAGGAATGGGGGGCAGCAGCAGGGACAGCCCCGACAGGGGGTGGTGACCCCCAGCAGCCCCTCCACACACCCAGATTGGGGGGGACGACACGACAACAGCAGCGCTGTCTGCACCAGGGTGCTTTCCTCCTCTTGCTCCAAGCTGGAAACCCAGCCCGGGACCCTCAGTCTGGCCAAGACCACCCCCCAGCCTCACTGGGGAGCAATATTCCAGTACGGGTCTCCATGATGATCCAGGGTTAAAACTTCCTTAGTCATCTCGCTTTGTCCTGCCCTTGTGCAGCCTCCAAGTTAAGTTTCTCCCACTGCAGAACGGGTCTGTTACTGCCTCCTCTCCCCCCTACCCAAGTGTTTGTTCCCAGCCCTGCACCATGATGTGCAGCCTCGGGAGCCGTGCTGCTGCGGCTGTTTGTGAGGCTGGCTTAGGGGTGGTCCTGATACAATTAAAAGAAAGATTAAATTAGCTTATTTTCAAAGGACTATTTTGGTCCACTTGCCATTGAGCAGTGAGGAGAAAGGGAGAGGGCGGTGGGAAAAGAGCGAGGTCTTGCCCAGGTGCTTTCACAGCATGTGCCTCCTGCTCCCTCATCCTCTGTTCTTCTCGGAGAGCAGAAAAGTTTCCAAGCTTTTGGAGCAGTCCAAATGGTACTTTTTTGGGACCGATCCCATCTCTTCATGGGATTCAATCCCAGCTGGAGGTCTGCTGCTCCATGCTGTAGTCAAGCCCTGTGTATGTTTGGTCTGGAGTCAGCACAGTGGTGTGTCCATCTGCGTCAGCTCTTTTCAGGAATTCAAACCCATGGGTGCAGTTTTCTGGTCCTGCTTAGTGTTCTTTACTGCTCTTTCTATGCGTGCATCATCTGCAGATTTTATTAACAGGCTGTATTTTTCACTTCCAGGCCGCTGATGTAATGTTTCCTAGTGCCAGGCCTTTTACGAGTCCCAGAAGACCCTCTAGGATGTCATTAACCTAAAATGAAAAATGTCGTTGAATAATGATTTCCTTTGACAATGGCTTTTGACCCATTTCCTAGGCATTTTAATTCATGCTTTATGGCTATCAGATACTCTGCTGAGGGGTTGGTTTGGGGTTTTCTAAATACATCTATCATGCGGCAATGAATCCGGTGCTAGAGAAGACCATCATAACTTGTGAAGTTGCTCTTACCAGTCATAGAATCATAGAATAGCCAGGTTGGAAGAGACCCACCAGATCATCGAGTCCAACCATCCCTATCAAACACTAAACCATTCCCCTTAGCACCTCGTCCACCCGTGCCTTAAACACCTCCAGGGATGGTGACTCAACCACCTCCCTGGGCAGCCTGTTCCAGTGTCCAATGTCAAACCTGTAGATAAAGAATAAAATGGCACAGTTTATAAAATCCTGTTGTGTGGGGCCAGTTACATTGCTCCACTGGTTACCAGCTGGATCCTTCTCAGCTCGGTAGAGCATGTGCGTGGGTTTCTGGGTCCCAGCTTACCTACCAAAGTCATCCAGATGGTTTTGTTTGTGGTTCTTAAACACTGGTGGTACAGAATTTTCTTCTAGACCGAGTGAATCTTTGCTGTATTCAAGGATTGACTAAAAATGAACATTGGTGAACCAGAGGTCGCATCTGCTGCCTCTGCCCGTAGTTCTGCTTGGCACGTCAAACTGCAGGCTGCTCTCCAGCAGAGCCGTGTTCTGGGCAATTCTGAGGTATCTGAATCGGGTGTTTTCAAGCTCTAATTCTGAGTGTGTATGAACAACCTTCAAAGCACTCTTGTTTTCAGTTTGCCCTGGAATCAAGTCCAGCTTAACGAAACTCAAGAAAGAATTGAAACATTTTTTTCCTCCTCATTTAGTTTGAGTTGTTGTTTTATTTATCCCTAGTTTATTAGTTTTATTATTTTCCATTTATTTTCTCTTTTCTTCGTGTTTGAAAGCCTTTCTTCTTGCTGCCCTTTTACTGTCATTGGATTAAGAGGAAATTGTTTAAGCTACTTCTCAAGTAGACATTTCATAAATAAAAACAGTCTTTTGATTAAGCATTCGAAAGTGGGACACTTCAGTATTTTGGAGCTTTCTCACTTCTTCTTAAACAGAATTCTGAGAAAATGGAGTTTTTCTGGATGCTTGAAATACTCTGCTGCTGTTTCTGTCATTGTTGCAAGCCCATTTGGAAGAACAACTATGAAATAAGTTTCTAGACATTATTGGTTCATGAGATCTTTAGCTTCAATGACCTTGAACGTGTTGGGTGTGAACCTTTGCTGTAAAAGAAGAGCAGATGATGAGTTGGTAAGGCCGTATTTCAACAAATAAATGCAGACGTGGCTAAAGTAGAATAAAGCAGCATTTAACTCCTTTCCCCACCGGTGAAGTAGGTCAGGTGAGATTGATACAGACCTTCAAGTCTGCTAGATACAGTAGTCATCACATTAAAATGAGAAAGTGCAGTGGGTCAGATGAAACATCTGACACTCCTGAATTCTAAGTCTTCAGCTTTTTTACCTCACTTGCTTTTTCTTGTAGGTGGCCGTTAATATAATGCATTACACCTTGGTAAAGTTATATACAGACCTGAAAGCTTTGTGTGCGCTCACAATGTGTTTGTTGGTGTTGTGTCAGCGTCTCCATGATCAGTGTGTTCACTGACTTTGGAAGACGTGCTAAAAACTCAGTGAGAAGGTAGTTAACCTCTTTACAGATGCCTAATTTCTTCTGAGAAAAAGCCAGATGGCTTGGTTTGAGTAGTGTGTTAGCTGTGCAGAGACAAAGCTCGGTGTGCGTACAAAGCGTTGGACTTCTGATGGAAGGTAGAGTTGCCAAAGTAATCCCAAGTTACCGTATCACGGATTAAGTGAGATATCACACAGGTTTGTCCTTCACCTTGGGATCACAGAAGCTGAGTGCAGAGGCAACCATGAGAACACAGAGAGTCTCCACGCTCAGGTTAAGCTTCCAGAGCAGGTCAGGGAACGCTGGAACAGCATACTAGGAATTCAGTTATCCCAAAACTAAGGGTCTTGTTCTTTCCGAGGCCAGAGGAGTAGGAAATAGGATAGATGGGCTTGGGATAGGGGGCTTAGGGAAAAAAATAAAAGGGCTTGCTGCTTCTCTGCTGCTACCAGAGGGTGAAAATGGTGGGAGCCAGATGTTGCTGCTAATTTCAGCAGGCTTCCTTTTCCACAGAAGTGTCTGTTCTCCATCTATGGGAGCTCCTTCTCTTGTGGAGAAGGTGGCAGCACGGTGGCACCTTATCTTCTGCCTTCAGCACCCCGTGCCTGCTGCAAACATCTCGCTTTTGTCAGTGCTTAAGAGGCTTTTGGGATTTTCCCTGCTGGATGATAAAGGGGGAGGTCTTGAGTTCATTGATGGCTGATGAGCCCGACAGACCTCAGCTAGACAGAATGGATGAGCACGGTCTCCACATAGTGGAGGTGGCAAAGGCAGCCTGTAGTCCTGTTGGTGGAACCGGAGCTATAGGGCAGTGGAAGCAGCAGAAGGGTTAAAGCCCCCCAAAAAGCAGCCCCGTGTAGACAGGTTTGTGAATTGGTACAGCTGCCTTGTACCTCCTGGGGCTGACAGCAGTGCCGCTGTGTGTTCCCCTGAAGGGATGCTCGCCAGCAGCTCATGACTGACTCATGCTTTGAAACTCTCCTGACCTCCCGTCACCAGCCAACTCCACGCCAAGGTGCTGAGGGACATGGTTTAGTGTTTGATAGGAATGGTTGGACTCGATGATCCAGTGGGTCTCTTCCAACCTGGTGATTCTATGATTCAGTGGGTACCACAGAGGCTGAAAGGGGCAAATGTGGTGAAACCTGAAGCCTCATTAAAGGCATTGAGGAAACCTTCTCAGCAGATGAAGGATTAGAGGGATAACGGAGCAGGGCGTTGCACTAAAATGCTGAGCAGTGTTTCTGATATCTTGGGAGCTGGACGCTGTCCCACTTGTATTTTCAAACTGCTGATCATTGAATGTGTCATTTTAAAACATATATTTTAGGGTTTTAGCAGTATATTGATGGAGCTGGGCAAGCAGAACAAAGGCAAGGCTTTTGAGATGATGTGGAGAAGTTGTGTTAGTTGCTGAAATAGGGATAAAAGTATTTGATATAACGGAAGGGACTGCTGAGCCTCGAATGTATGTGTATGATGGTTCAGCTGTAGCGTAGAAGAGGTGTGTGTTTTCAGCTAGTGGAATAATGCTCTAAAAAGTAATTGCTCCTGGTAACTTGCAAGTTTGAAATGTTTGTAAAAGTAATGCAAGGTGTTTTAGTGCCAAGGACCTCACCAGCCATTGGAGAAGCTCGCCTGTGATTTTAAACAGATTTGCAAATCTAAACAGTGACAGCATTATAGTTTTCTTGATGCTGTGGTGAAGAATTGATTGTGAGTGACATTAACACATAAAACACGTGCTCAAAGAGGACTGTGGGGATCTTTACTGATGATAGGCTCACCTGGGTGTAGGATTCTGGGCAGTGATCTAGCAGCCACCCTCCGTCTCAGGACACAGAATTGGTTTTCACCTCTTGGCAGGAGCCAAGCCGCGATGTGGGAACGCAGCAGAGCCGGGACAGAGAGCCAGCGTCATCGCCTCCTGGCAGGCTGCAGAGGGTGGGTTCAGCTGGGGTTTCCTGGCTGAAAGCTCTGGACTCTGTGGACTGAGTATATTCAACAGGATGGGTTTTAGAGCCTTGACAATGCCAACATTTTGAACCTGGTTTCTTATTGGTTGCTAGCTTCGTGTCAGCAGTTCTGCGTAGGTGTGATTGTCAGCCAGGGTTGTGTTCGTTTCAGGATGAACAAGACTGGAAAGCAACCTCTAGCAGTGCAGCCTGGAACAGTTGTTTCCTCAATAAGGGGTGCAAGAAAATCTCTGGAGACTTTTTACTGAGTTAATGATGGTGAATGAATGGGATGGTGGTGAAGACAACGTTTGTCTTCCCGCTTGCTCTTCTCTTCTGTTGCTGTGATGAGCCAAGAATCCAAGCAGAGTTCTAAAGTTGTTTTGGCCGTGGGTTAGATCCAAGTTAAATGGAATCATAGAATCATGGAAAGGTTTGGATTGGAAGGCACCTTAAAGCCCACCCAGTTCCAACCCTCCTGTGGTGGGCAGGGACTCCTCCCACTGGATCCGACTGGTCTAAGCCCCATCCAACCTGGTCCTGAACACCTCCTAGTCTTCTGTAGCAGAGGTCTCCTTGTTCAGGCATTCTTACATTACTTCAGATAATAAAAACAACCTCTACACAGGTATTTTCCATCTAGAATGTTTCATATACTGGTATCCTTAGCCATAGTATTCCTGCTGACCAGAGCCAATTTAAATGCAAAATGGGTGCTTGCTGACAAAGTGGATGTAGCTGTTCCTTTTCACCATGTGCATCTCGATACTGAAGCCCTTATCTGTTCACAGGAGGAAGCGAGCTGCTAGACATCAACTGCAAGCGTATAAAATAATCACCCACTTCCAAGCGCTGCTTTTAAGCCGCTCAGGGTGTCTCTCTCTTGCTAAAACGAATAGAGTTGAAGTGGATAATAAGCCCTCCAGATCTCAAACTGAAAATTAATTTTCCAATGCTGACAACCATGGTGTGGATGTGACAAGGAGTGCTTCGAGGAGTCTCTGCCCAGGGCAGAGCATCCTTCCCTTGAGCCGACTGGGTGTTTTTAGTGTCACTGGCTGGGGCTGAGTCACAGTAGAAGGTGCAGGTACTCAGTGCGTTTTGCAACCTGCCTGTGGTCGCTGTCGGTCCTCGCCCAGAACTGAGCTGGGGTCACCCTCATCAGTCACCAGCAGACAGCATCACCTTCTCCTTGGAGGGGAACGTGCCCCCCACCTCAATCTTGAAATACCAGGCAAATTCATTGCCAGTGAAACAGGAAAGTAACTCACCTGCTTCAAAAGGTGGGCGAAGAAAGCATTACACTTTTTGTTAATTGGCTTTTTCCTTTTTTTCCTTCCATATTGAGGTGAGAACTAGAGAGGAAAATGCTAAGAGTGCAGAAATCACAGGATATTGGTAATGTAGTTACTGTGATGAGACAATATATATTTTTTAAGTGTTTATGCAGTGCTAGATAGAGAAAAAAAGAGGGAAAGAGATCCTCTGTTCTGTCTGGCATTGGAAATGAGAACCTGGGTAATAGGATTTTGCCTTCTGACTCAGCCTCTGGCTGTCTTCAATATGTTCAGGAAATCACTTTACATCTCTGCTTCCATTTCCTTGGCTGTAAAATGGGCAGAATAATGACTACCTCCTCCGAGCGCGTGTGCTTCATTAGAGCAATAAAGCATTTTGGGGGAAGGAGCCGCGGATGTGTGATCTATTCATCCAGCGGGGTCAGGTGGAACGGTCTGTAAATGGCTCCAGAAACAGCAGAATGAGGGAGAGGCCTCGTGGAGCGGAGTGGATGCCGGTGCCTGGCACGCTGCCCGTGTGCAGCATCGCAGGAGGAAGGCGAGGCGGATCCTGGCAGCCCTCTCTGAAGAGCAGAGCAGCTAAAGCCTAAGGATTTGTGTGTCTCGCCTCGCTGCAGCGAGTCCTTTGAGCTCTCAGTGCACCAGTCTGTGGGGTTTTTAAGAAAGAGGTTTTGCTTGCTCTGCTCTTCTGTGTGGATTTTTTTATTGAGATACTCTATGGGGCTTTTTCTCTGTGTACGACTCATCATGACGTGATTCTGTGCGTGGACACAATAAAATACAACAACCCTGTGCAGTGCTACAGACTAGGAGAAGTCTGTCTAGAAAGCTGCCTGGAGGAGAGGGACCTGGGGGTGTTGGTTGACAGCGACTGAACGTGAGCCGGCAGTGGCCCAGGTGGCCAAGAAGGCCAATGGCATCTTGGCTTGTATCAGAAACGGTGTGGCCAGCAGGTCCAGGGAGGTTCTTCTCCCTCTGGACTCGGCACTGGTGAAACCGCTCCTCGAATCCTGTGTTCAGTTCTGGCCCCTCACCACAAGAAGGATGTTGAGGCTCTGGAGCGAGTCCAGAGAAGAGCAACGAAGCTGGTGAGGGGGCTGGAGAACAAGAGGAGCAGCTGAGAGAGCTGGGGGTGTTTAGCCTGGAGAAGAGGAGGCTGAAGGGAGACCTCATTGCTCTCTCCAACTCCCTGAAAGGAGGTTGTAGAGGGGAGGGAGCTGGGCTCTTCTCCCAAGTGACAGGGGACAGGACGAGAGGGAATGGCCTCAAGCTCCACCAGGGGAGGTTTAGGCTGGACATTAGGAAAAAAATTTTCACAGAAAGGGTCATTGGGCAGTGGCAGAGGCTGCCCAGGGAGGGGGTTGAGTCCCCTTCCCTGGAGGGGTTTAAGGCGCGGGTGGACGAGGTGCTAAGGGACATGGTTTAGTGTTTGATAGGAATGGTTGGACTCGATGATCCGGTGGGTCTCTTCCAACCTGGTGATTCTGTGATTCTATGAAAATGAGTAAGGGAGATAAGATACTGAGATAAACGGATAAGCAATGTTTATAAACCATAGGGGTCCCTAAAGTTGATAAGCATTGGTTCTAGCCAATATACCCTATGGTGCTAAGAAAGAAGAAATCAATATTTTGCAGAGGCTTTTTATGAGCACAGGAGCGATCTGTGAAGGCTGAAGCAGAGCTAGGACTGTGCACTTACTTATCAGAGGGCTTAGAGAGCAGTCCCTTGTTGAATTCATAAACCATTTCAGGGAATTAAATTGGGGAATATGCAAATGGGCTTGTGAGTTATTTTTTTCCCCATTTATCAGTGTAGCCAGAAGAATGAAGTGCTGTAATTAATCGTCAAACTCCTATGAGTAAATGGGGCTGAATAGACAATAACAGTGAGACACAGTCCCTGCCAAAGCCGTTAAGGGACACCTGCTCAAGTTTATAGTTTATGTGATAAGTGGATTAGTGCGGACTGCTTTTCCAATAGGAATGTTCTCCCCCTCCCCTGACCCTTAAGATAGACTCTCACTGTATTTAAGTTCCGCTCTACAGCTAAGACAAGGTTGTAGCACGCGTGGTTGCTAACATGCATCAGTCACAACATTCTTTCGGGGAGCCCAGTGGCCATTTTCCATGTCAGGATGTGCTCCCTTACATCCTGATGCTCACCCCTTTCATGATTTGATCCCTGTTTGAGGTATTGCTTGCTGTCAACCTTGGTAAGAAAGCATTGCCATGCTGTTTGCTTGCTGGAGAGCGTGCCAGGTGTGTCCTTACCCAGGCTGCAGCCGCAGTGCCCGTGGGTTGCTCCTGTAGCCACTGGAGAGGGACCTTCGCTCCCACACAGCACTGGGGACCCACGTGTGGTCCCGCTCAGCCGTGGGCTGCGATTTAGGAAAATGAAGGAGAACATATTGGTAAGAAGGGTTGGTGGGAAGTTTCCAGGCCTTAAGAAATGATTGTGAATTGTCTGGGAATAGAAACGGGGCTTGAGAAGATGGTGGACAGCAGAGTTAGGCCAAGCTGACTGAACATGAGCCAGCAGTGGCCCAGGTGGCCAAGAAGGCCAATGGCATCTTGGCTTGGATCAGAAACGGTGTGGCCAGCAGGGCCAGGGAGGTTCTTCTCCCTCTGGACTCAGCACTGGTGAGACCGCTCCTCGAATCCTGTGTTCAGCTCTGGGCCCCTCCCCACAAGAAGGATGTTGAGGCTCTGGAGCGAGTCCAGAGAAGAGCAACAAAGCTGGGGAAGGGGCTGGAGAGCAGGTCTTATGAGGAGCGGCTGAGAGAGCTGGGGGTGTTTAGCCTGGAGAAGAGGAGGCTGAGGGGAGACCTCATTGCTCTCTCCAACTACCTGAAAGGAGGTTGTGGAGAGGAGGGAGCTGGGCTCATCTCCCAAGTGACAGGGGACAGGACGAGAGGGAATGGCCTCAAGCTCCGCCAGGGGAGGTTTAGGCTGAACATTAGGAAAAAACTTTTCACAGAAAGGGTCATTGGGCACTGACAGAGGCTGCCCAGGGAGGGGGTTGAGTCACCTTCCCTGGAGGGGTTTAAGGGACGGGTGGACGAGGTGCTGAGGGACATGGTTTAGTGTTTGATGGGAATGGTTGGACTCGATGATCCGGTGGGTCTCTTCCAACCTGGTGATTCTATGATTCTATGAAATGTGTATCTCTGCTACTTGGCGGTGGGTTTTTGCCCTAAGGTAAGGTGGCAATAGTGTGTCCTCCCAGCAGGAATCAGCTAGAGGAGATTGGGATAGGCAAGAGGAACACACCTGTGCATTGCAGAGGCAGGAACGGTGCATTCTTGAGAGTTGTGATGGTACGTGGTGTCAAGGATCCCTGGCTGCTTGTTGTTGTACGGTGGGGACAGGGTAACGCTGCCAAAGGTCTCCAGAGAGACGGGAAGGCTCACAGAGCGCGGTGGGCTCAGTAAATGGGAAAACAAAGCAGAGGGTCTCCATGCTTTGTTTAAAACCCAGAGGTGTCCTTTGTGCCCCTTGATTTAAGTTGAGGCTGCCATTTCCCAGAAGAAGCTGTCCGGGATGCGACCTTTCTGCAGGGTTGTTTGCCGCGTGTGATTCCCGCGGCTGGGAGGGGACGTGGTGGCTGCTCCACCTCTGCCTGCGAGGAGTCTGATCTGGCCTCCGTGAGGGCGCTGGTCGCAACCTATACCTGAGACGTTAATGCCCTTTCATCAATTAAACCATTACTACGCTCTCCCCCAGGGAATTGTCTGCTCCTTTTGTACGCATGTTCCGTCTAATCTCACTTGTAACCATTGAATCATCCCTATTAAAGCACATTTCCCTGCTCTCGCTCCTCTCCTTCACTCCTTCCTTGCTTCTTGTTACTCTTATTATTAAAATGTTTCTACTTGACTCTTATTTTCCTTGAAATATTTGAATAATTAACACCAGCGGGCCCAGAAAGCTGTGTGTCAGTGTGGGCTGTACTGGGAAGCGTTTGACATGGCTCGCTGAGTAGCAAAGGGGAGGCAGTGGGGAGCTGCTTTGTTGAGCAGCAGCTTTCCAGCACTTCCTTGGCTTCCCCTTTGCAAGGAGAGCTTTCAGACAGCCTTCCCAGTTTTTCTCGGATCTTTCAATGAATGTTTTCCAAATGTGTTCCGCAGGTGCCAACAAAAAAGCTGAAGAAATATGAGAGAGAGTACCAAACAATGCGGGAGAGCCAGCTCCAGCAGGAAGATCCCATGGACAGATACAAGGTACGGGAAATGCTCTCTGGGCACCTGGGTGATTGGCTGGATCCTGTGGGAGTGATGCGGCTCCGGGGGTTCAGGGGGACGCGGGTACCACGCTCGCCTCTGGGATGTGCTGGCACAGACCTTAGGGAAGTCAAGTGGCAGGTGAAACATCCCCTTTCTTGAAGAAGCACTTTGAACTCTTGGAGTTAGTGGTTTTTTTCCAGTAATATTTCAGTCACGACTTGTAACTCTCAAGACATCTGCGAGTAGCCACGTGTAATGTGTTTCTTCTTTCAGTTTGTATGTTTGTAGGTCACTCTCCTGCTGTTGCGCTTTTACGGGAGATCTTCATGAGACACAGGAACAAAGGGTGATTCTCAGCTACAGACACAGAAAGGAGAAAATACACATTGTTCTAGCACGAGCTGTGTGCAGTGGCGTCCACAGAGACTTTGGGAAGATGAACTCTTCCTTGACTGACATGATCCTTGTTATTCATCTCTGTTTATACAAAGTTTTTGTTACTCTGCTGCCTAGTACTGTGGGACCCGGAGCTCTCCTGGGGTCCCAAGGTACTACTGCAATAAAATTAATAGTAATAAATATCCTGACTTAAAGCAGCAGGGAAACAAAGGTTCAGTTATTAATGTGATAGCTTGATAGTTCACCGAAAAAGAATTTTTCTTTAATTTTGGATCAGTATTGCTTATCTTTCCGATGTATTTGCTTTTATTGTCACTGCTACGTTCTGTTGCCGTGGTTTGATGTGTGACTCTGCCTCCAGGCATGTACTGCCCTTACCGTTCGGGATCCATTTATTGCTTACCCTGCTTTGAAAAATGCAGTTTTATTCAGGTGCAGCTGCCAAAGATGAAGCACTTTACTGCCCACTGCCCAGGTTACCTGGGAGCTGACGTTGCTTACATAAACCTGCTGATCTTCATTGTGCCTTAACGTGTTAAATGACATTGGAGTTGGTGCAGAGTCTGCCAGGAGAGCGGAGCAGTAAACAGCGATACAGGGAGCGACAAGTTTGTGTGACCGTAGGGGAAAACCAGCGCATGAAAATCTGTAGAGACAGGCTGTGCTGGAATTCATAGATGTGCAAGATAGAGTTACAGGGACGATGCACGGTAAAACTGACTTCTGCTATTTTGAAAGTTTACCTGTGAAAAACTATATTTTGGGTGCAGTTCTTTTGATGCCAAAGGGTGTGGATGTTATTGTTTGTGAGAGCTGGGACTGCTGTCACAGCTGAGAGCCGGTAGTGAGTATGACCTTCCAATGGTTCGCTTGTAGTACTGTGGAATTAAAATAATACTTAGGAAACAAATAAGCCTTTGTTAAGGCTCTGTAGAGGCAGATTAACTAGTTAATCTTGGGCGATGGACGGTGAAGAACGTTATCTCCAAGCTGCAAATGAGAAAGGGACGCTCTGGACGCTGTTGGTGAGTCACTGTCACAGTCAGGATCACAGCCTGAGTTTTGGCTCGCGCTTTTGCAACTCACAGTGTGATTTTTTTTTTCATTGAGCCGGTTTGGGTCTGATCCTCTTAGCGATGCTGTGATTAGAGAACCCCTGTAACTGGTTAGCCACACATGAAGTTCAAAGTCTGGACACATTCTTGAGCCGGTGGGTGTGATGGAGCAAAGCTTGTAAGTGCTCTCAGTCACTGTCTGGCTTGCTTGATTTTATTAGTGTGTCAAGCTGAGGTTGGTAGGGATCAACATTTCAAGAGTGTTAACAGAAGGCAGCAGGGAACACAGACGGTGATCCTGGCTAGCAGAAAGTGGAGAGCCAGCATTGCTGGTCCCTTCAGTGCTCGCTCTGCAGCCCCTTTGTTCGGAACGTGTTTCATTGAGGTGGCAGCAGGGCTGGGTTTGGGACAGGACTGAGTCTGTGCCTTGCTCCAAGCACAGCGTTGGGCTCTCTCTGCGGGCCCTAAAGCCCCACAGTGCTGAATTTTTACAGTTTTGCTTCCCAGAACAAAACGAGGTTTTGGTTTACTGCCCAGGAAGGGGGTGTTTCTTGGATGGGAGATCCCTGCAGAATATTCCTCTTATAGGGCAAGAAGAAAACAAGCTTTCACTCTGTCACTAGTTTATCGTTAGAGTTGTTTGCAGTGTGTTATAGTTTTTATTGCCCCCTGAGCATTGCACCAACCCCGACTGCTCCGCCGCCCCCGGGAAGGGCTGGTGGGGCAATGCCTGCCAGGAACCAAGCGCCTTTTCTTGACAGGTTAAACTCACATGCTCCAAAAAGTTGTGTGACCTGCCACGGGAGCTCCTGCCCCACTGGCGTGTCGCGTGTTGATTGTGGTCTAACTCACCAAAGGAACAGTATTGAAGAGCGCTATTGTTTCTGGTGTTTGTTTCCTTCTGTACTTAGAGGTATTATTTAGGAAAATTGTATTTTTTTACAGACACCTTTTCACTTTATTTTCTATTATAACAAATTATCACTCACGTGTTTGTCAGGTATTTATTTTTGCACCATTTAAAAACTGTGTCTTCAATTGCTGTTTGACACCAAATTTCATGACTTTTGGTTAAAATAAATGATGAAGCCAGGAAGAAAATTGAGTTGCGTGTACAGAAATGGAGCGATACAGTTCAGGTGGATATTTTTCTATACATTATGGGTTTTTTCTGTGCTTGAGAACATCTCATGTAACAGGGTTTTGGTTGAATTGATGAGAAATTGCTGGAGTTGGGCTTGGGTTGTCTCAATTTAAAATAAAGAGGATACAACCATGCCAAGAAGAGCTGGAGTTTCACAAGCAGACACTGCTTGTACACACAGTTCTGAGGGTAGAAACGCGTTTCCTCTGTGGACTTTGTTGTGCAACAGAGAATTTGTCTCTCTGAATAAATGTGTAATTTGGACATTATGGCCCTCTGCGTCTTTGAAGGGGAAGCAAAAATGAATACGTAGGTCATCTTTATTCGGAGCCACAGTAGCTGAACAGTAACGGAAAAGCCCGAGGTAGATCCCTCTTGATGTGGATCATTGCTTCTTATTGGTGGGTGCTTTGGGGGATGCTTCTTCAGAGTCAACAACGAGAAACACAAACCACCTCTGGGAGCCTCCGTGCTGCTTCCCGTGAGAGCTTTTCCTTGATAGTTTTCTGTAAAAGCTATTTGGGTTTCTAGATGGAGGCTCAGTTCCTCCTCAACCAAGAGCCCTTTCCAGGTGCTTACAAAGACTCTCGTTTGCTCACATCCAGAAAAGTGAATTTTCACCACTGTCCTGTTCCACTGTTGAGGATCTGTTCACGCCCAAAGGTCTGGGGTTTGGGTGTTCGCTCCTCAGAAAACGTGACAGTGAATTGCTCAATGAGATTTGTGGCTCGTTACGCCCCACTTGAGTGGCGGCACAGGGAGGATGCATCATCACCACTAATCTTGTCAGAAATTGAAGGGAGTGGAGGGTGGAGTTGAGCCTCTTAGTCTTCCTGAGCTGAGGCTTGCCTGCCACTTTGAAATTTGCCTTCTTCTTTCCCTCTGGTGTGTGATGGAAGCTGGATTATATCCCCTTTAGAACTCGGAGCGAGATTTTTTTTTGTTTTGCTGTCTTTGTTGGTATTAAAAATCATTTTATATCCTGTTTTCACTGTCTTGACACCAATGGTTGAGAGCAGTATTTGGTCTGTGCCCTTACAGGAGGTAAGTTTATTTGTGTCTGTGTGTATCAGCGCTGTTTGTCCCTTTTGGAAATGCAGTATCCTCCTTGTAAACACTAACCAGAGTTCACCAGCTGCCATTTGTAACTGGAAGGAGGAATTTGGGGAAGAGGGATCTCTTATTCTACTGATGGTAGAAACTGAGCGATGCCAAAGAGGAGGAGATCGTTGTCGTAGGCAGTAAATCGTTAGCGGCGTGTGGAGGGAAGGCAGGAGGCTGTTTACGCCAAGGACAACCAGCAGGTCTGTCAGGTTGGCTTGTGCCAGGTTAGCAAGCCCTGTGTAAGGAACCAGCTCTGCCCGGGGGGAGCTTTGTGCCATTGCAGAAGGTATTTTATAAAACCTTCTAAATACATCAGAGCCTTCGAAAATAGTTCGCTATCTGTCAAAAGTGCTATTTGCTATTTTTGCCTGTGCTGTGTAACGTTAGGTTTTATTTAGGTGTAAGCAGATTAGGAGGTTCCTCCCGAGGAAGGAGGCACTTTTTCACTGCTAGGTCTTTGGGGGGGAGGAGCTGGAAAAGCCAAGCCAGCTAACCGCGCACACTGCCCTGCGTGGAGGACGAGTAGAGGTGCCCCAGGGGCCACTGCCAGCTGGAAATGGTGAACGAGATAAAATCATCTCTTAGCTATTGACTGGCTGCCCAAGGTAAGAGATCTTCAACTTACTAAAACTGTGCCGTGTAAATTCTAGTTGAAGAGGAGGATAGCGCATTTCCAACCACGGAGCTTGCTTACCCACTTGTCTGCGAATGCAAAGCAGGAACTTTGAACTTCACGTCGTGCGGCTTGCTTTGCAGACACCAGAGCTTTTGGCAACAGCATAGCAAAAAAAATGTTAAAGCGACCTTCTTTCTGGGTTATTTTGTGGAAGTCTTAAGAATCTGGTGATTTCTCTCTCTAAGCAACGTCCCTGTGAGGAGGCGTTGGTGCTGCAGCATCTGCAGCGCCGCCGTCCTGATGGGGCCCCGGTTTTTAGGTGAACCCAAGCCACTTTCTGACAACCGCTCGCTGGCAGAGCTGTGTCTTTAAAAATCGATGTTTTCGAGATGGTCTCAACAAAATACAGTAATAGAGACGCATTAGAGCCTTTAATAATTATTATTAATTATTATTAGAGACCGCAGTTTGGTTTTACACTTGATTGTTTACCGTATCCTTATAGAGGAATTTTACTTCTATCAATTCCTTGTCCCAAGCAGAATGCAGTGCAATTAAAATAAAAAAGATCTTTAAGCAGTGGTAATTTTTACTGTGTTAAAACAAGTATTTTACTTACAGTTTCTGTGACAAAACAAGTTATTTGAAGTACAGCCTTTTGGAAAGGAAATGAACTTACTTTCCTGTCCAGGGCAGTGCGTGGCCTGGTTGCACAATGGGGTTACACTGGGGAGAGAGTATTTGCAGAGGTTCTTCCTGCCGCAGAGGAAGCTCCCACACAGACGAGACTGTTTTTAGCGTCCCGTTAGAGCTGTAGTTGTCCTTTTTTTGTTTAAGGCAAGCATGCAAGATCTTCTTGCAACAGAAATGAAAATTGCAGTTTCACGGTGGTGAGTTTGGAACAAAAAAATGTATCTGGGCGTAGCTGGTGAGGAGGAGGAAGCGAGGAGAGGTGAATAACACGCTTATGCAAAGAAATCACATTTTGTAGGGACACAGTCACTGAGCAACTCTTGGAGGGTTTTTTTGCTGCCCTAAGTGCTGATATATATTCCCTTTTACTGCTTTTTCTTGGAGAACATAGCTTCCCTTCCAGGTAAGCACAGGTCCTTCGTGAAATCACAGCACGTCGGTTATTGTTCCTCCACCTACGAGTTTCCACGTGAATTCGCCGTTTTCCCTCGCGTTCCCATAGCACAGATTCCCATTCCAATCTTTTTTTTTGTGTGACAGGCCTGTGGTCATCGTGACTGAAGGCCAGCACATTTTTTTGCTCTCTTAATATCCATTTGAGGAGCGTGCACCTCTGTCCCACCTGGCCGTGTTCTCCCAGAGATGGAGACGCATGTTAACGTGGAGTCGTGGAAATCCACTGGCTCACAGGCATGTTTTGAACATGGTTCTGCTTCTCATCCCTAGGAGAGCAGTCACTGGAACCGATTTTAAAGCAGGCATTGCTGTTGTTCATTAACTCCTCTAGGAGCAGTTTCCACCAGCGTGGAGTGGGCAGGGAGCAGGGTGCACAGGAGGACCACGGCTGGCAGTCTCCAAGTTCTCCATTTTGCCATGCTGAGCAGGTTCTAGGCCTGTGAGTGAGGTTCTGAGCTCAGCAGTAAGGTCCCCTCTCCACCTGGCACTCCCCTCAGCAGGTCTCCTGAGAAACGTGCTGTCACTGGCACGAGGGACAGCGAGAGCGCACCAGGGGTGGTACAGGTGACGCCAGCCGTAGGGAGTTCCCCGCTGTTCCGTGTGGATCCCGTAGAAGATGGGCAGTTGGCACAACACGGTCTACAGAATGAGCTGGTTGTGTGGATTTCTGCAGGCAAAATTTTGTAAAATGGAATGGGACAGCTTTCTGCCTTCGAGTGGAAACATTACTATCATAGAATCACCAGGTTGGAAGAGACCCACCGGATCATTGAGTCCAACCATTCCTATCAAACACTAAACCATGTCCCTTAGCACCTCGTCCACCCATCCCTTAAACGTCTCCAGGGAAGGGGACTCAACCCCCTCCCTGGGCAGCCTCTGCCAGTGCCCAGTGACGCTTTCTGTGAAAAATTTTTTCCTGATGCCCAGCCTGAACCTCCCCTGGCGGAGCTTGAGGCCATTCCCTCTCGTCCTGTCCCCTGTCCCTTGGGAGAAGAGGCCAGCTCCCTCCTCTCCACAACCTCCTTCCAGGTAGTTGGAGAGAGCAATGAGGTCTCCCCTCAGCCTCCTCCAGGCTAAACACCCCCAGCTCTCTCAGCCGCTCCTCGTAAGGCCTGTTCTCCAGCCCCTTCCCCAGCTTTGTTGCTCTTCTCTGGACTCGCTCCAGAGCCTCAACATCCTTCTTGTGGTGAGGGGCCCAGAACTGAACACAGGATTCGAGGAGCGGTCTCTCCAGTGCTGAGTCCAGAGGGAGAAGGACCTCTCTGGACCTGCTGGCCACGCGGTTTCTGATCCAAGCCAAGATGCCGTTGGCCTTCTGGCCAATTACGTGTATCTCTTACCTGGTCCCTGTTTGCGGGTGGGATTTCATCTGCCTAGTTTCTTCTGAAGAAGGGCAAGCAGAAACCCTGCACTCCTGTGGAAAGGACTCTTTACTTTTGACAGAGAAACCCAGCAATCACTGTGTGTCACTTACGCAGCACCGACGTAACCATGGGGATGTAAGCGGAATCTCTGCATTTGCACTGCTGGCTTAATTCACTGTTGTTTCCCGGAGCAGCATTCCTGTCTTAATGCGCACTCTTGCCTTCTCAGTGTTTTACGCACTCAATGTACTCACTGGTTGCTCTTTAATATTGATAAGGATTAACTTCCTTTTTCTGGATGTTCTTTTCTTTCTGCAGAGGGAAAACCGCAGGCTCCAAGAAGCAAGCATGAGGCTGGAGCAGGAGAACGATGACCTCGCCCATGAGCTTGTAACAAGCAAAATTGCCTTACGGAATGACCTGGACCAGGTAATGCTAACGGAGATGGGGCGCAGCTCAGGCTCAGAACACCAATTTTAGGAGCTCTGCTTTGTGCTCAAGTGAAAGCACGAACAAAACATTGAAGTATAATTATGTGTGCCTTTATTTTCCTGACAACCGTGCTTCTAGTTGCAGTCAGAAAGTCAGATTTCCACGTATGCAACCATAGCCATTCCCAGCGGTGTCTTAACAACACTGAACCTTCTCTGTTGTGGATTGTTTCAGAAAGTGTAAGCCATAACATTTAGGCAGATACCAAAGAATGAGCACCGACTTGAAAAGCTATCATGTGCTTCTCAAAAGACTGATTTGAAGGGAAGTTGCCTTGCTGAATGTCTGCCCCCTTACATGGATCTGTTTTCCACAACAGTTTTAGTACAGACAACAAAATTCAGAGATAATGAAGTGGCACAGCACCAAAACCAAAAAGGGCCCCTGGGTGTCCTTTGATAACTGCTTTGGTTTCCTGAGAAGACTGGAATGTGGAGGGCAGCAGCATTCAGAGCCCTTTATCTTGTAGGAGGACACTCTCAACCCTCCCTGTTCTGGGGGGTTGGGACGTGCGTCGTTAAGACGCTGCATACACGAGGGCCGTACTCCACCACACCTCATGGTTGGTGCCTGGCTCAGCACGGGCTGTAGTGTCTCCTATAGCGTAAAATCTCCTCCTGCAAGGGCCTCTCAATTTGATTTCCTGTAGTTCTTTGGCTTTCTTTATCTAACATCCAGATTGTAAACATGGTTGACCACGTTTGTACAATTTGTATTCCTGTTTGGTCAGATCATAGAATCACAGAATCACCAGGTTGGAAGAGACCCACCGGATCATCGAGTCCAACCATTCCTATCAAACACTAAACCATGTCCCTCAGCACCTCGTCCACCCGTCCCTTAAACCCCTCCAGGGAAGGTGACTCAACCCCCTCCCTGGGCAGCCTCTGCCAGTGCCCAGTGACACTTTCCATGAAATATTTTTTCCTAATGTTCAGCCTAAACCTCCCCTGGCGGAGCTTGAGGCCATTCCCTCTCGTCCTGTCCCCTGTCACTTGGGAGAAGAGGCCAGCACCCTCCTCTCCACAACCTCCTTTCAGGTAGTTGGAGAGAGCAATGAGGTCTCTTCAACAGCTACATGCTGCTGACTTGGATTCGTGGGATTCTAAATCTCTGAGCTGCCTTGGTGAGCAAACGCAGGCAGAGATGCTTTTTGTGTGATGCTGGGGGCAATCTCGTTTGAAGGCCAAAAGCAACGTCTTGAGGTGCTCTGTCTTCTCCAGGAAAGCTGTACGTAAAGCAGCTTTATGTCTGCTGCTGCCTGTTCTTTTTGCTCAAGTGTTATGACCAGGCACATACCTTTGCCAGTCCCATCCCTTGCTCTGCTGCTTTTTTGCAGACTTTATGTAGATGAGGGTGGCTCCGTGACACTTGCCTGCTGCCGGTTCCGTTCACTGGCACTGAAAGAAAAGCTTTGTGCCACAGCACACACCTGCGAGGACAGGTGACACCATACACCCCTGCAGGTGCTTGCAGAACCTGGAATGGACTCATCCAAGGAGGAAAAATCAGCAGATCCTTCACAGCGTATCTTAAACAGATCTTTCATCAAAAATATCCTTCTTATCCCTAAGCTCTTCTGTTCAGAGATGTCAGTTTTCCCTTTGTTCACTGGTTTCCTTTCTCCCACACAGCCGTACGCACACTAAGCAGGGCAGGAATCCTCAATCCATCTCTTCACTCGTGGCCCTGGTGGAGATGCTTCTGCTGCCCACAGCCCCCAGTAACAGCCTCATTAATAATTGACACTGTGGCAGATACTAAGCTGATATCACTGGTAGCGGTAGAAAACCCAACTGCAGCTCAGAGACAAGTTCTGCACTGTTATTTGTTGCTTACAGTGCTGTTTTCCCTCTCGTATTTTCAGCAAACAGCATTATTTAACCCCCAACCCTTGCCTGTTCTAGCACCTGGCTACTGAACAGGAGTGGTGTGAGCAGCGTGTCTCTCCCAGCAGAGTATATCCAAGCGCTGAGAAGTATATCCAAGAAGTATATCCAAGCCTTCTTCTCTACTTGTCTTCACCCAAACACTTTGTGAGGTACAGAGCAGGCACCTAACATTTTCTACAACATCTGCTTTCCCTGCTTACAGATAAAAAAAGTGGAATGAGTTCTCTGAAGTTACACGGGAGCTCTGTCATGAAGCCCTTGCTTAGGTTGATATTGTCCCCAACATATACATGACTATCTATGTTAGGTTTGATGATCTGTGCTTGTCATCTCAGCGCAGGCAACGTGGCAAAAAGGGTCCTTTGCGCTGTTGTCGAAACACAATGAAGTAATTTAGAAAATAGCTACTTGAAGAGGAGTTTCATTAAAAAAGTAGGTTAGGTGAGCCACCAGAGAGCAGGAGAGGGCAATGCTAGAACCTGAACCTGCATTACTTGTGAGATACATGCCCCGACGCATTTGTATTAGCACAGATAACGTCTGATTTACACCAGTGTTTCTAATTCTAGGCTGAAGACAAAGCGGATGTTTTGAACAAGGAGCTTCTCCTGACCAAACAGAAGCTAGTGGAAACTGAGGAAGAGAAACGGAAGCAGGAAGAGGAAACTGCTCAGGTAAGGCATTTTCCAACTTTCCCCTTTTAATAAGCAAATGCAAGCAAAAGGGTATGCAGAAAAGCATGGACGCGTTGCAATTGTAGAAGGGATTTTGTCTTCAAAATGCAGTCACAATTAAAAATTTACAGTGCCAGGGTAAATGTTTCTTTTAAAAAGTGTGTTTATCAGTATTGTCCTTTACTTGAGCTCTGAATGTTCGGTTTTCCTTCCCTTATCTTCTTCCCAGTATTGTAATAATCCTTTTCGCTGGTGGTGAGCAATCGAAACTCGGGAGATGTGATCAGACTGCTTTTAATTATCTAAACAAGGAGCTGGACAAGTTGTTGCCTTAGAGGCCATTCTGGATTCAACCGCTGGCTCACTGAAGTAAAGCTGTGAATGTTCCTGTCTGAAGCTAGAATCAACAGCAGGACAGAGTTGAGGGTTGTAGACCTGGCCTCATACTCATTTGGAAGTGTTCAGTCTTAGATTTTCAATTCCACATATCTAACATGCTGACGTACACAAAAGTGTGCTCAAAAGCAATGCCCTGATTTTTATTTCTGCCCTTTGGCAGCAGTGACTACAACAATCAAATGGTAATTCTTTGTGTCTCTCTGAAATAGAGGTTGCCAACTTCTCTGTTTGCTACCAACAAGGCAGTGGTCTTTTTCCTGCAGGAAGGCCTATCAGAATCATAGAATTATTGAGTAACTAGATCTTCGAGTCCAACCATTCCCATCAAAATGTGGTGGTTCTGAATGGTGGAGGAATGAGTGAGCTGTTTTAATGCAGCACCACAGACCAAAAGAGATGTTTTTCTCCTCTTAGAGATGAGAGTGAGAGTGCTGAGAGATTCTTCTCCCTGTTCCATCTCCAGACAATCTGTTTGCCCAAACCTGCTGTGAGAGTTTGCAAAAAACAAACACAAAACCAGTAAAATGCACTTATCAGCCATGCACATTTTGTATTCTCTAGACCACACCATTTAACACAGAGAATTACCTTACAGGAGAATTCTGTAAGCAGGGATACACGGTATCACAGAACAGACCCTTTCGTTATAACAGAGTATAACAGGTATTTGTTTATTGAGTAAATCAGGCTTTTGTCTGAAGAACTGAAATTTGCTAAGAAGCTGCAGAACAGCAAGACCTTGAGAGATCAGTGTGATGATGCAGTTTGAGAACTTCTTTCAGTGTGGTGTGTAACTTCTCTCCTTCAATTCCCAGCTGAAGGAAGTCTTCAGGAAGCAGCTAGAGAAGGCAGAATCCGAGATTAAGAAAACCACAGCCATTATCGCGGAGTATAAACAGGTACTGTTCTAGGGATACTTTCTCGTATTTATTTGTCAGCTTCTCTAATCTGTTCTGGGAGCTGAATTTTCAGAGTTGCAGATCTCACCCTTTAGAGACAATACGCTACCTTCCAGGTTTTCAGAGAGCAGGCATAAATATTGTCATAAATCTTTCTGTAATTTTCCTAGTAGTCTCCTAATTTAGGGAATCGGGAACTTAGTCTTTCAGCTAATTTTAGTACTGTGGAGTGAAAGCTGCTTTGCTGTGTGACATAACGCAGCATAAGCATTATAAACCAACTAATCCATAAAATGACTTGGACTCTGTGTTCAGGTTCTGTATTGAATGCTGCCATTTGTTTTCAGTCTCATTAGCAGCAGCCATGGATTTGTTAAGGGGCAGTGAGAGAAACAGAATGTAAGCAATGTTGGCTCTGACAAAAACTATCATTAAAAAGCACAGGTTATATTTATATAACTTCGGCTAAGAGACTGCTTTCTCTGCTCCAGATTTGTTCCCAGCTGAGTACCAGGCTGGAAAAACAACAAGCGGCCAGTAAAGATGAACTGGAGGTTGTGAAGGTGAGAATGATACCTCAGCACATGGGATGTTTCTAATGCAAGTATTGCTAACTGCAAAGGATACAGAACAAAACACAAATTGAAGTTTAATGTACCAGCTCCACTGGTAGCCCCACGTGCATTTTTTCACGGGACGCAAACTACTTTCCTTTCACGGTTCTTTATCTCGTATCGTTGGTTGGAACTCCTGAAGTGCATATAGTACTTGGCCTTTCTTTTTCCTGTCAGAATGTATACTTTTGGCAAAAAATGTAGAGAGACGGTATTTACTTGGGTGTTTTAATTAAATGGAAAGAAAAAAAAGGCTCTCTAGCAGAGAAGACATGCTGCTTCTCCTGTGCGTGCACAGCAGAGGAGTCAGAACTGGCTGAATTGTACAATGTCTATATTTGAGTTTCTGCAATTAAGACAGAGCTGGTTTAAGTCGTTGGCAAGCTTAATCCATCCCCAGAGTTTCCACAGCAGTTTCTCTCCAGTCTGTAACCCCCTTCTCGGGAACATCTGCATTAGAGTTAAACATTTCCTGATCAGATAATAATTTTATCCCTCTGTGTTTTCCCTACTGAGTGGGCAGAATTGTTTTCCCTCTGCTATTAGCTTCCAGTTGTTTCCTCAACTAGAAGCTTCTGGTACTCAAGCTGAACCCAATGCGTTGCATTTTAGTGATTTTTTTATGTTATTGATGAAAGAATACAATTGTAGGATTGATGTCCCTACAATCCACTGAAACAGTAGAATATCCTGTTTCAGTTTCTGCAAGCCAGGCCACCTCTGCTCTGCCTTGATCCACGAGTAACTGGTTCACTTCTCCTTCTGGGAAGAAGCCTCACTGGTGTGTCAAGTGTTGCTGGCAAAAACACTGAAAAAGCACCAACAGGACAGTGTTGGCCCGTGCAGCGAGCACAGGCTGCTTGTTTGCCTCTGGAAATATGGAAGAGACACCTGGCATTCTTTATAATATCACAATCTGTATTAATTTGGTCTAGTGCTTTCATGGGAAACAAAAAGTCCCTGGAGTGGAATTTACTCTTCAGAGCTGTGCTAGCATAAATACTGCAAAATACTACAAAGCTTTGGTAGTAAGAGAGCTTGAGAAGTTCTAATGTAGGAGCAAAGTCTCTGTGCATAGGCAGAGCGTGCCAAGTAGATTTTAGGAATTTTTATACTGGTTAATGTGCCCTGGAAATAGTTCGTAAACTTGTCAAATTCTTTTCATGTCAAATTCTTTTCATGTCAAATGCGAGAACTGCTTACAAGTTTGTGACTACTGACAGAAAGGCAATCTAACCTAAAAACAGCTTCTCCGGGAAGCACGACTCTTGTAACACGGCTTAAAAATGAGCTTTCTGGATATTTCAGGGTAAAGTGATGGCCTGCAAACACTGCAGTGAGATTTTCAGTAAGGAGGGGACGCTGAAGCTGCCTGCTGTAAGCACAGACAATAAAGGCATAGAAATAGATGATGAGAAGGATGCACTGAAGAAGCAGCTGAGAGAGATGGAGCTGGAACTTGCACAGACCAAACTGCAGCTTGTGGAAGCCAAGTGCAAAATTCAGGTACGTGGGATCCAAGTACAGCAGGGCAGTTTCCTTAACCTCCTTGTGCTCGGTCCAGAATAATTCTAAATGGTGCAAAAGAATGTTCCAAAAGGGGGCATATTCCTGTATTGCGGTACTGTGACCTTCCAGAATGATCTTCTGTCTTAAAAAAACAGAGAAGAAAACAGAAATGGGGTTTTCAGCTAAATATCTTCTGCTGTTTCAATCAGGTTTTTTTTGTTAATTGACTATTTTTTGATCCGTTCTGACTATTCTGCTTTCTCAGGAGCTGGAGCACCAGAGAGGAGCCCTTATGAATGAAATCCAAGCTGCCAAAAACTCTTGGTTTAGCAAAACGCTGAACTCTATCAAAACGGCCGCCGGCACGCAGGCCCCGGCGCAGCCCCAGCCGCCCCTGCCCCCCAAAGAGGGCAGCACATAGTCCCCGCCAGACCCCTACCAGAGCACAAAGAACAACACCACTGGAACCCGCGAGGATGCGTCCAGTGGCCTCTCCTCTTGGGGAAAGGACAAAAGGCAGGAGCGCAGGCTTGAAGTGAAATTCTTCGGTGTTTTTCATTCATTCTGATGTGCCCCTTTTCAAAGGGGGAAAAAAATAATTCCTGTTTTATGTTGAATTCTTACTTCCCAAACTGCCTTGCTGAAAGCCACGTTCTGATACCTTCATAGTTTTACACTTTATTTTATATGACTAGATGTTAAATAAATACTTCAAATCTAGGTCTTTAATACATGACTAATTATTCAGAATTATTTTTATCTTGCATAGAAGGTTTTTTCTTCTTCTGGAGGAAGAGAGAGAATGGAAAATGGCAAGTGCTGAAGCATAACCTCTTCCTAGATAGCACAGTGTAATACGTACTCGTGTGTGTACGGGTGTCTGGGATAACTGACGCCCTGGGACCATCTCAGAAGTTTATCGCAGTGACTGCGTCCTGCAGAGAAGCACTTTTTGTAAAGCTTAGGCCATAGCAAAGCTAGTCTTGTGCTCTTGGCACAATTGTGTAGGAGCTTCCCTGGTAATTTCTTAGTTCTGATTGTTTTTCTCCTTCAGAAGTGCAAGTAGTGCAGTTCTTTTGTAGCACTGTTGTTTAACGGCTATTTACAGCTGAACTGGAATTTAACGTAAAGTTGCCTAGATCCCTTTTTTTATTTCATGTTTATACTAAGAATTCCAAGAAATAATTCCTTCCACTGGGATAAAGGGAAAACTGTTCAACATTTGTTTGATGTTTTTGCTGAGAAGCAGAGCGAAGACCTTGCATAGTTTTGACATTTTGTAAATCTCGTGCAATAGAGGGCAGGTTTTATGAATAAAAGTAATGAAAACCTTTCCCTGGGTCTCTATTCAAATACTGAATTTGGCACAGAAATGAGGAATCAAAGAAATCCCAAATACTTCACTGATGAATAAAGCATCACAGAAGTGAGATCTGTTTGCTGCAAGTATTTGGTTAGGAAACGCTACGTTGGTATTACTTATTTTTCTAAAACCAAACGTTTTCAACTGGAACATGAAACCTAGGCTTTCCCGTGGGGTAGGCTTCTCTGATGATTCCCAAACCTGTCTGGTTGTTTTATATCTCTTAAGATGAGAAAATTCAAAAGCATTTGTTTTGACTGAACATAAAGTGTTTATAGAAATACTATTGCTTGAACTGATGGAATATTTTTTTAATTATACTTGTCACGGCTAAAGATGGTCTTGCAGGTAGATACCATTGCTGGACTAAAGGTTGTGTATTAATTGTTCCATTTACAAAGTTGTTCCAGGGACATTAGTTCTCTTTTCATCTTTTTTTAATTCTAAGGAATGCCATATCTTGTCAGTTTTGTACAATAAAATTTAATGATACCCATTTGGTGCTTCGTCGTCAAGCATAATTGTGAATTATTTTAAACAGCTTAGTACAAATTTAATGTTCCCTGTGCCCAAGGAATGATTCTGAAAGGCAGTCAGCTGTTGGAAGTAGAGATCAAAATACAGCCACTATCCTGGCACGACTAACCTACAACGAAATTCTCTCTTCCAAGAGTAAGGTATTAAAAAAAAAATGTAATACTTTAAAACATACCTGCAAGAACAGTGGTTGTCTGGAGATATCAAAAAGGGGGAGGAGGGAAGCAGAAGGAATTTCTTTTGCAAATATTAACAACGTTGTTTTCCCCTGATCACTCTCTTGCTAATAATATTTGCATCAGTGTTTCCATTCTCGTGACTCTCTAAATGTAGCGTTAGTCATTCACCTACCAGTTCCGCTTCACACTCAAAATGAGCTGCATAATAAATTTTAAGTGACATTCCCAAATAGCTGGTGAACATTTGAGAGTACCATGACACTGACGAGTGACTGTTTGACAAGTGTCCAAATTTCTCATTTCATTTCTCTTAAATCATATTTAGCAGTGGATTTAAAATTGTGAGTGGAAAAAGACAGTACTAATACTTTAAAAAAAAAAAAAAAACAACAAAACCAAACCGAAACAGTTAAGACTGTGATTTTCTGAGCAGCTGAGTTAACATAACAGCGCTCAAAGGTCTCACGCCTCCAGCTGCCCGTTGTGGAGTTGTGTCCCTTGCCCTTGTTATGGCATTTACTGGAGATGATTAAAAAAAAAAAAATCAGATGCGGATGGATTTTCCCCACCCCTGGTTAGTCTTTTGCCAAGTTAATGAGTTAAATCATCTCAAAGGGTCCAATGAATGCAAGCGGATCGTGGGAGTGGCACTTCCCCAGTTCATCCGAAAAGGACTGCTAAATAAACACACCGTGTTTCACGGAAGTAGCTTTGACCCAACATCATCTTTCTCAGTGTAGCAGCTCTCTGACTGTGGAAGCTGAGTTTCTGTGAAAAAAACACATTTGCTACCTGCTAGCGTGGTGATTTCAAAAGCCGGTGGGATGGCAGCCGGCGTACATCAGCAAAGACAGTTTCGGATGTGTTACCGCTCTCAGCAATGACATAAAGGCAGTAAGGCGTTTTCACCTTCCATCTGTAGATCCTAGGTAGCCTCTGTAGCAGCGGCATTCGGAAGGGTCATATTTATGTGGAAGCTTTGTCTTCTTAGAACTACTGAAAGAATAAGAAAATGGCTCTATGGGATCATCTTGATGGATCAGCATAGTTCTATTCAGAAAGGAGGAAAGGAGCAGGACGGCAGGATTAAACCAGGCAAGCTGAAATTCTCCCTGCTGACTATAGATGCTGTTGGGAAATGTAGCTTCTTGTGAGAAAGCAAGTCTGGGTTGTAATTAGCCTTTCAGCAGCACGCACACGTATCGCAGAGCGACTGATCTGCCAGGGAGAGCTGGCTCCTTCTTTAGCTTTTCAGCAGGAAACATCAAAGTCTCACTGAAACTGTTGTTTCCGTGTGGCACCGGAACAGCTACCAGAGCTCCTGAGTCTGGAGAGCTTGTGTTTTTGTCCTGAGCAAGTATTAAACGGTGTGTCCACATCGAACTTACATTAGGCATATTTTGAATTTTATAAATATATATGTGGAACTAAATCTTATTTTTTAATTTTATTGAGGATGCGCAGTTCTGAATTAAAGCCTTTACTTTGATTAGCGGCAAACCTCCAAAGAGTATTTTTAGTACAACTGTTTTATCTTGGTGGACTCTTAATCCATTCCTGAGATTCCCAATATGAAAAAAAGGTACTTTTTTTCACTTTAAAAAGTCGGTTTTACTTTGACTGTAACACTTTACAGGCTAAATGAAGCAAGGCTGATTTAGCGACATGATACGTCTGTGAACTAGTCCTGTATTATCTTTGTGAATCAAACTTAATATTCTAAAATGATAGGACCTATTTCACTTACTTTAACAAATTCTAAGTGTCCCTGGAGAGAATTAAAAACAATAAAACAGGAAATATCATGTGTGGTGTTAACCCAAGAAACCCCATAATCCCTGAGGCCCGTATGCATTTAGTAAAACTGGTCTTGGAGAAAGCAGTCAGCCAGGTAATCAGTACTGCCAGCTGAAAAACATGCCCTGCCTGTTAATTAGCATATTCTCTAGTTTGTCACAGCTAAGTTATATTACTTACTTCGGTAAGCAATTTCTTTTCCTTGCTAGACATTTTAAAGCACTTGGTTGGCCCTTGAAATCTCTTTGTAGATAGATGCTTTCATCCGTGCCAATGCAACTCCAAATAAAAACAGCTATTTACAAGGGGAGAGGGAGATAGAAAGTCAGAATCGGCAAGAATTCAGCCCCTTGACAAAGCATGAAGTATCCTGTTGTCATAAGAGTCATGATGCCACTCACTTGGGAGTAAATAAAATTTACCAGCACTGAAGTATCAAAACCTGGAGGCTGCATAGGTCACGCTTTCTCCACAGGATAAAGGTAGGGCTGTTCCCTTCCTCCTATTAAGTAGTTGCAGTGAAATCCATGAAGCTACTTGTATGTGTGGGAGAACTATACCTCTTATTTTGATTTCCTGTTAAGACTCAGGGATAATTGGCCTCCTTGTGCATAATCTAATAAGCGTGAATAGCTTCGGCATTGAAAACAGAAACACTCTTATCTTACAATGCTGTTTCTCTTCCAACTGCTAGAGAGACAACCTCGGTACAGTTGGAATGTGAAGATCAGGGCAGAGATTTTCCTCTCGGGATGGAGGAACCGTTGTGGCTGACAAGCACACCCGCATCGAGCTGAACCCTGCAGACAGCTGCCCGCACGAGATATGCAGCACCATGCATACACCGTGCCGGGCATCACGCTGTTCTCGCAAACACAAAGGCTCAAACTAAATTACTTTTCCATCTATTATGCTAATAACCTACCGGGAGCTGTCCCACTGCCTCCTCCCATGTAAGAATACTGGGGGGAAACACAAGGAAGCGCCCCAGTTTGGACCTTTCAGGTTAGATTAGGTGTACGTCACGGTAGCCTCTAACACTGGCTGATCCATAGGTGGGTTTGGGGAAATCTAAAAGAATTTGCAACTGGATAAACAATACTCAGAATTGATCAAGATCCTATCTTTCCTGAGTCAGAAGTCTACATAATTTATGTCAGGATCGTGACTTAACATGTCCAGGTTAATCCTCCAGGAATACAGGGCTCTCCATTTCTCCTGGATTCCAACTGCTTTGCTACTGAATGTATTTCATGATATTTTTACCTGAAAAAAAGGAAAAAAGATATGGGTGAAGAATTAGGACATTACTTCCTCTTATTTTCTTATTCGGTGGGACTTGCTTTTATTTAACCTGTAAAGGGATATATATGTAACTTTGGAAAACTATATCTGATATATAGAATAATATATAGGAAACTGAATCACGAGGGGATAAATACATCAAAAGGATTTGGTATCACAAATTTCATTTGTGATTTGATGCCACCCGAATCCTCGGCTGTGCTCTGTCCCTTTCAGTTTCTCTTATTTTTGTATTTTATATAATACATGGATGGTACTATCAATGCAAACAAGAGCAGATGTTCTCAGCTTTTTCTCCAGATACCAGTTCCCTGCCTCCAGTAAGCCCTGGGCTTGCACTGGTAATGATGCCACCTTCCAAGGCAGTGCCTGGAGTTCTCTTGAGCTTTGGTAATTGTTCCTTTCCCGTGGAGGAAGACTCTGTGTCTTCTCCACGCTGGGGAAAGATGGCACGTGAACGCAGAAAAGGGTCTAATCACGTGTAATCCAGATCCACATTGCTCATTCGAGGTGGATTCACTCCAGCACGTTGAAAACAAAGAGCAGCTTTAAAGCTGCGGCTCCGTTACATTTTCCAGGCCTGAAGTTGCGTTTGTCACCCGGGCGCGTCCCAGCTTTGCAACCTGGAAATAAGAGGAAATAAGAGAGCATCACAGTGGTAACCGAGAACAATTCCGTACTGCCAGTACTCGTGCGACAAATCCACGTATTATATAAAGTATAATATGGAAGTATAAGTGTAATGCTTGTTATTAAAAGTGCAATTCAATGTACACGGTCACAACAAATGTTTACTTTTTTAATTGTTACCGAATTGTTTGGATCAGTACCTTGTTTTCATTGTGTGAAGGATGCCTTGTAAAATAAATAGAAATATGAACAAAAATGGGAAGAAGGTGCTTATTTTCCTAAGTTAAGAGAGAGCGTAAACCTGTTTGCCCCGCGGAGCAGCTGCCGTGCTGGGGGCTGCGTTGCAGTTGGGCCCTGCTGGTTCTCTTGAAGCAGCAGCGCTGCCCAGCAAGGTGCAGAGGAGCCTGTGGCCAGGAGAGGAGAATTCGAACCTGGGCCTTAGGGTGAGGAGAGGGTGAATAAGCCCTCAGGGACCCTCAGGACCCGCCCCTTCACCACAGACCACGCCCTCTCCCTCAGGCCACGCCCCCACAACAGGCCCCACCCTTCTTACTCCGGCCACGCCCCCTCCTCTCAAGCACTGCCCCCTCCCCCAGCCACACCGCCTTTCTCAGAGCCTGCCCCCTCGCCTCAGGCCATGCCTCTCGCACTCACCACCCCCCAGGCCCCTCCCTCTCCCACCAGGCCCCGCCCCCTCAAGCCACATCCCCTTCCCCAAACAGCCCACGCCCCTCACAGTCAACAGGCCGCGCCCCTTCTCCCTTCAGGCCCCGCCCCAAGCCTCCAGCCCCTCCCCTCGCAGCTGACCGTGCCCCTCAGGCCTCGCCCATCCCCACTGAAGCCACTGCCCTTCTCCCATCAGCCCCTGCCCATCTCCCATCAGCCCCGCCCCCTCATCAGGCCCTGCCCCTCTCCAATCAGACCCCACCCCCCTCCCAAGGTCTCGCCCTCTCCCATCCAACCAAGCCCCTCTCATCATCCCCCGCCCACCCACTTCAGGTGTGAGCCCCTCAGGTTCCACAGGCCCCGCCCCCGTACATTCAGACCCCGCCCCTCAAGCAACAGAGAGACCCTCCTCCCCCACACAGGCCGCGCCCAATCAGGCCACGCCCACCTCCGCGGAAGCCCCGCCTCTCGGGCCCCCGCCCCTCCCATCAAACCCCGCCCACCCCTCTCAGGCCCGCCCATCAGGCTGACCACCCCCCGCCCCTCCCACCATGCCGCTCCCCCTCCGTTCAGACCCCGCCTCTCAAGCCCCCGGCCCCCCCTCCACACAGGCCTCGCCCCATCCGGCCACGCCCCTCTCCGTTAGGCCCCGCCCCTTCCCCCTTAGGCCACGCCCCACTCCGCACAGACCCCGCCCCTCCGGCTCGGTCCCTTTCCCTTACAGCCCGACTCCTCTCCCGCCCCGCCCCTCAGGCCCCGCCCCCATCTCGCGTCACTTCCGCTGGGCGGGGCGGGGCGGCCGGAAGGTTCCAGAGAGGCCCCCGCCATGGCCGCCGCGCGCGAGGAGGTGAGGGGCGCGCGGCCGAGCGCGCTAAACAACAGCCCCAGCCCCCCCCCCCCCCCCCCCCACCCCGGGGGCTCCGACCGGAACCGGAAGCTGGGCCTGGGGCGGCGTGAGGAGGAGCTGAGGCGGGGGGACCGGGGTCGCGCTGGTGCCGCGTTCCGTTCGGTTGTAGCGAATGGAGCCTTCAGCCCTGAGCTCTAGGCTCGTCACGAAGGGGGCGCGGTAGAACCGCAGGGTGATGGGGAGTGGGGGGAAAGCTCGGCGTGAGCCGGCAGCGTGCGCTCGCAGCCCAGAAACCAGCCGTGCCCGGGGCTGCTTCAAAAGCAGCGTGGCCAGCGGCATGAGGGAGGGGTTCTGCGCCTCTCCGGGGACACCTCATCTGCAGGGTTGTATCCAGCTCTGGAATCACAACGTAAAAAGGAGATGGAGCTGTTGGATCGGGTCCAGAGGAGGCTGCAAAGATGATCCTAGGGCTGGAGCACCTCCCATATGAGGACAGCCTAAGAGAGTTGGGGTTGTTCAGCCTGGAGAAGAGAAGGCTGAGGAGATCTTAGAGAGACCTTCCAGTACCTGAAGGGGCTACAAGAAAGCTGGGGAGGGACCTTTTACAAAGGCTTGGAGTGATAGGATGAGGGGCAATGGGGATAAACTGGAGAGGGGCAGATTTGGATGAGACATAAGGAAGAATTTCTTCACGATGAGGGTGGGGAGGCGCAGGCCCAGGTTGCCCAGGGAAGCTGTGGCTGCCCCATCCCTGGAGGTGTTCAAGGCCAGGTTGGATGGGGCTTGGGCAGCCTTATCCAGGGGGAGGTGTCCCTGCCCATGGCAGTGGGTGGAACTGGGTGGGCTTTAAAGTCCCTTTCAACCCAGACTACACTGTGATTCTGTGCTGGGCTGGAAGGAACCTCAAGCATCACCCAGTCCAGCCTTTTAGGCGATCAGTAGCTTGAATGAGATGGCCTGGCTCCCTGTGAGCTGAACCTTCAGTGTTCAGTGTAGAGGAACCTACCACTGCCTTGGGGAGATTGTTCCTGTGTTTCACTGTGCTCACTGTGAAAAACTTTCTCTTATCAAATCAGAATCTCTCCAGGAGCAACTTCTACCCCTTACGCCTTGTCTTCTCCATGTGTCCCTTCATGAAAAGGGAGTTTCCATCCCCTTGGCAGACACCCTTTATGTACTGGAGTATGGTAATAAGGTCTCTAGGCCTTCTCCTCTCAGGCCCTGTTCTCTCAGCCTTACTTCATTTGGACGGTTTCCACTCCTCTGATCATCCACTTGTTCTCTGGGCCTTCTGTCTTCCTTCTCTGCAGCTTTTCTGTATAATGGGGATGAAAACCGAATGCAGCACTCCATGTGCAGTGTTGCATCCAATTCCAGAATCCTGGGGCTAAGAAGGATATGGAACTGTTGGAACAGGTCCAGAGGAGGACACGGAGATATCCAAGGGCTGGAGCACCTCTGCTAGGAGGACAGGCAGAGAGTTGGGGTTGTTCAGCCTGGAGAAGGCTCTGGGAAGACCCTAGAGCAGCTTCCAGTACTAAAAAGGGCTCCAGGGAAGCTGAGGAGGGATGTTTTACAAGGGGCTGGAGTGATAGGATGATGGGGAAGGGCTTTAAATTGGAGGGAGGAAGATTTAGGTTAGACATTAGGAAGAAATTCTTCATAGTGAGGGTGGGGAGGCCCTGGCCCAAGTTGCACAGGGAGGTTGTGGCTGCCCCATCCCTGGAGGTGTTCAAGGCGAGGTTGGATGGGGCCTGGAGCAGCCTGATCCAGTGGGAGGTGTCGCTGTCCATGGCAGGGGGTTGGAACTGGATGATTTTAAGGTCTCTTTCGACCCAGACCGTTCTGTGATTATGTAATGACTTGTTATCTCTGCTGGTGATGCCCTTCTCTATGCACCCCAGCATCCTGTTGGCCTTCTTTGCTGCTGCAAAACACTGTTCCCTCGTGTTGATCCATCAAGACCCCGGGTCCCTCTCCACAGAGCTGCTCTCCAGCCATGGCAGAGCGGGTGGCTTCGTGTGTAACGGGGCACAAAGGGAAAGGAAGCTACTGGCTTGGGAGCCCTGAAACTGGGACTTGAAAGTGTCCTGACCAACACAGTTCAACGTGAGCCTTACATTAAAAAGAACTCTGTCTCATGTCCATGCGTGCCAATTTTTTTTTTAAACCAGTTGCAGAAAGATCTGGAAGAGGTTAAAGAATTGCTTACGAAAGCCACGAGGAAGCGAGTCCGTGATGTCCTGATGACAGAGAAACACAAGATAGAGCTAGAAATCAAGAATCAGCCTCCACCGAAGCCAAAAGATGTGGCAGAGGAAGAAAAGTCATCGCTGGGAGGGTACACGGTGAAAATAAACAATTATGGTAGGATTACTTTTCTGAACACTTGCTAGAGCTTTGGCATCTCTCTGAAGAGAAGGCAGGGTAGCATTTAGTGTGAGTTGCAGTTGCCTTCTAGCCTTCTGGAGAAGCCTTCTGAAGTGTTTATCATACTGGAGACCCCACTTTAAAAGCTGCAACATGCTTACTGTGCTATCCCAGCTACAGCGTGTATTAGTTGTGTTTGTGTGATAGGGATGGTGGGATGCATTAATGATCCCTGGTGTACCAGTGGGTATTTTCCCCTTGCCTAGTGCTTAACAGGAGCGAAAGAGTGAGCTTTGGCTTCTCTGCTCACCATGTAGGTGAAAGGAGAGGGAATTGCTCAAGATACGTGTCAGGCTGGAGCAGTGGAAGAAGTGGGTCAAGGAAACTGCAGCAAAAGGAGACAGCTACCTCCGATCCCCTCTGCACAGGCAGGGTTGCTCCTCTTTTACCTGAGCTGCTATGGGGCTCTTCTCAGAATCGGGGAACAGAGCTGTGTGAGGATTTCCTTTTGCTGTCAAGTTACTCCTCAATAATTCACATCTTTCCCTTGTCCCTCTGAAGGTTGTTTTAATAAGGCAGAGGTGCCTTTGCAAAGGGAGCTGGAATGGAGTGCATGAAGTTTCTGGAGGAAAGCTAGAACTTAATCTCTTTTTTTGCTTGCAGGTTGGGATCAGTCCGATAAGTTTATTAAGATTTACATCTCTTTAAGTGGAGTCCAGAAGCTTCCAGCTGAGAATGTGGAAGTGAATTTCACGGAAAGGTGAGTTCATCTTGTTGCACTGTGCTGCTGGGGGAGAGCATGGGTGAAGAACATGATGTGAAATGCAGGGATGTGTTCTGCTGAGTTCTGTTCCGGATCAGCCCTGCCCCTTCCCCCTTTTTTCTTTAAACTTGAACAGAATTAGCTTTTAGTAGCACCCGGGATGTCCCCTTAGGTGTAGTTCTGCTTAGAGGGTATCGGGATATTTTCATTTTACTAGCGCTTGTTGCGCCTGGTCACGCTTGACAGGATATGTAGCGTTAGCTCTGGGTTTTGGTGGTGATAGAACTGAAAAGTAGATTAAGTAAATCTGCCTTTCCAAGGTTGTAGGGGATCACTGAGGGAATAAAAACCCTGGAGATCTTGATTTGTTGTGAAGTCTGGATGGGTCTTTTTAAGTCCTCAGTATTAAATCCAACTGAAGATTTGGGAACCCCAGGAATAAAGTAATCCAAGCCTGTCAGCATGCTTTCACAATAAATAGGTCTGCTAAAGGGCTTTCGGACACTGTTTTTGGTGGCAGAGCACAGTGGTCTTAGAATGATTGGCATATTTATGCCCTTCCTCTCTTCCACTTACTGGTTCCAGGTCGTTTGATCTGCTAGTGAAGAATCTGAATGGGAAGAACTACACCATGACTTTCAACAACCTCCTGAAACCCATCTCTGTGGAAGGCAGCTCCAGAAAGGTCAGTGCACCTCGTTTGGGTCCCTCACAAAGTCCCATGTTCATCGCCTGACTCTGGTTCAAGAGGCGTGATCCTCATCTTCAGGTCCCTCCTTTCTCATGTGTAAATTCTCTTTGCTATGAACATGATTCTTATTAATTTCTAACTGGCGTAATTGTGGAGTTATTCTCTAGAATCCATGGGCTTCCATTCCAAGAGAACACGTCTGGATATTGTATGCTTTTTTAAAATAGCTCTCCCAACAGGATTTCAGAAATAACAAAACAAAATACCACTAAGCATCCATTTGCATCCTTGTGCTTTTAAATATCTCTGAGAAGGTCTTTGCAATTTCAAGGTTGAAGAGAATTGTCAGCAAACAGAAATCTCGGGAGGCTTGAATCGATGTTAATACCCAGAACAAAGCCCTAAATTTGCTGTGCCTTTGTGTGTTGGTCCAGAATTGAACACTAGTAACATTCTACTGCCAGTGGCTGTAACTGGTGATCGTGTCCTTGCTTTGCTACTTTTAGCAATCTTTCTGGGCTTATGGATGTGTTGGAAACTTCGTGTATGTTCTCTGCAGCTCTGTGCTGTGCTTATTGCCATCAGAGATGAATAATGGTTCCATTTGAAATTGCCCTAAAACGAGGACAGTGTTACTGAAATAAATGAGGGTGCTCTGGTGATTTGTAACGTGCCACAGAAGTGAACAGTGGTCACGTACTTACCAAGCTAGGATAAAGATCCAGCAGACTCGTCTGCTGTGCTACGCAGGAGTTCTTTGTGAAATTTAGGTCAGGGTTGCAATTAAACAGGCTTTTGCTTGTAACTTGCAAATGTATTGCAAGATTAAGCAATGTCCTAAAACTGGTTTGTTATCCTTGGAGAAATAAACTGGGAGAGCCTCTCACTGGATTTGGTGTCCTTGGAGATGTCTGGCAAATATAGCCACCCTTTACCCAGCAGTCCTGGGTGCTTGTAGCATCTTGAGGATCACTGCGTGGTGTTTCTGCAGCACTGTTTGTTCTTCTGTGTTGGTACTACAGTGCTGTGCTAGCAGTGTATTATTCACACTGTTTGGATTGTCCACGATGAGGTTCGTGCTCTGTACCCTGAAGCTGATGAGTACATACTACAATTTCTATGTGCTACGTAAGAATCGATAGCTGAGGTAAATGTGTGAGTATAGGAAGAGGTGTGTGTTGTAATCAGATCCTATTTATTGTGGCTGTGATTAGCATCCCTTTAAGAAGCATCTTAAATTCATGCTTTGCTGTTCTCCATACAGGTAAAGACAGACACTGTCCTTGTGATGTGTAAGAAGAAGCGGGAGGAAAAATGGGAATGTCTCACTCAAGTGGAAAAAGAAAGCAAAGAGAAAGAGTAAGTGTCTCTTTGACCCGTTTTCCATTTCTTGTTTTCCAGATGGCTTTTGGCCTGCCAGGAGGGCAAGTCTCTGTTGTTACTGGCTGTGAGAATTGCCGTTTGAGGCATTGAGAATCACTGGGTTTTGGTACTAGTAGGGCTGGCAGTGGAGGAAATGCACTTTGGGTAGCTGTTTGCCACTGTTCTGCTGTTTTATTGCTAATGATGAAGGCAGCATCCTAGGAATTATAATAGGTAGTACTAGCAGTGATGGTGCTAAGCGTAATTAACCAATAAAAGATTTGAAGTTGTGGAGGGGAGGGTGCTGGCCTCTTCTCCCAAGTGGCGGGGGACAGGACAAGAGGGAATGGCCTCAAGCTCCGCCAGGGGAGGTTTAGGCTGAACATGAGGAAAAAAATTGTCACGGAAAGGGTCATTGGGCACTGGCAGAGGCTGCCCAGGGAGGGGGTTGAGTCACCTTCCCTGGAGGGGTTTAAGGCACGGGTGGACGAGGTGCTAAGGGACATGGTTTAGTGATTGATGGGAATGGTTGGACTCAATGATCCGGTGGGTCTCTTCCAACCTGGTGATTCTGTGATTCTATGATCTCGATGGCTGCATTCACTGCAAAAACTTCTCTAGTGAGGCTGGCTTATTTAGGTTAAGCATATGTTATATAGAAATGCTTATTCCCTGCAGCTATAGTCAAAATAGTTATTATTTTGTGACCTGTGTGTAAAGTGCCTGCACAAAAATCCCGAGGTCCTTTTGGCAAAGCAAGTCTTTGTTTACCAAGATCATTATGTAGAGTCTCAAACTAATTTTTATCACTTCAAGTGCTTGGGAGCAATCCTACAGGTGGCTTAGGCATTGGATGTATAAGGGAGGTTATAGCAGGAAACACCTGTGGACAGGAGAGGTTATAGCATTTAGATTTATGTAATATTACATAGTGTATTATTAATACAGAGGTTCTCACCCAGAAAATGTGTATACCTACCTTAAAGCAGCATGGAAACGCTCGTTTCTGAGAAAACTATGCCTGCCAACAACTTTTGATTTTGTGTGTATTGGTAGGATGATTTGCTAAAACTGATTAGTCCTTGCTAACCATACCTAAAATCAGAGCAAGAGTACCTCCCCCTTGCAAGTGGCATCACTGGGGATTAGGAGAAGGTGACTTGACCCTGTCCCTCTGGCAATGTGTACTAGTAGTCATTTTGTTAAACGTGTGTCTTGTGCAGAGAATCCCCGCGTGCTGCCCACCCTGTCTCTGTTAGTACTGCCACCTTATTCAGGCGCTGAGGATTTATGTTACGACACAATGTGTGGCTTCATAAACATGCCTCGTGCTGGGTTTGTGAGACTGGTGGTTAGCCCTGTGCTTGGGGAACTTGCTCCCTCTGCTGATCTATTTTGATCTGCATGGAAACAGGATAGAGTGAGGCAGTTTTGCCAGAGAGGACATGATATGTGTTCTGATAACATGGGGCACATCACACCCAGGTGCCTACTGTGTGGGTGGCACTGTTTGTCAGTTGGCATCTTACACTGAGAAAAACGCTGTGAAATGACGGGTTAAAAATGAATCAGTTAACCTCTGGAGGTAACCTGAAAAAAGAGAAGCAGAAAATGCTGTTTGGGTTGTCAGTGTGGCTACTTGGAAGACCTCAGTGTGGTTGTTTTTCTGTTTCCATTCACTTTTCATTAACAGCACAGACGTTTTAGCACTTTGTGTCTGTTGTATTCTACTCCTGCTTTTTAAAATTAATTTTGAGTGGTGCTTCAAGGGTCACGTTTATTGCAGAACACTCCGTCCTCCTTAGTGGGGCAGCTCTAGGTATACTATGCAACTGGCACTTGGTTTAAGGGTACTCTTTAGGATTCTCCCTACACAGAAGCTGACTGAGATGTGACTGAAGACTGTCAGGGTCTGAAGACTTTGCCAAAGCAAAATCCTCGCTACTGCCAGGATGCGTCCGGCAAATACTAGTGTTTAATTTTTTGTGCAAAATTGTTGGCTATACTTGATGTTCTCATATCTCTGTCTTGCAGGAAGGCTGCCTACAACACCTCAGATCCTAGTGAAGGGCTCATGAACCTTTTAAAAAAGATGTATGCCGAAGGAGATGATGAAATGAAGCGCACCATCAACAAGGCCTGGGTGGAAAGCAGAGAAAAGCAATCCAAAGGGGACATACCAATGGATATTTGACAGTATTCTGAAGGGCCGCCTTAACACTGATCTTCCATGTGAGACGCGCTGTGCTGCAAAGATCATTGTTTACACAATCTTCTTCCAAGCAAAGACCGTCATTTTCCATTTCAGGTTGGAGAAAATATTTAAATAAAACAGCTTATAAAGCATCTCCTTCAGTCAAGTGGTTCACCATTTCCTGAAGAGTGGAGCGTAGGTATATCCTTACCCCTCCTCGAAAAAGCATCTCGGATGAGTGTAGAGTTGTGAAACTGAAAACAGAATGTAAAAGGACAGGCATCCTGAGCCAGGATGGGTCAAGGCCACTCTGTTGCCAGCAACAGCTGTACCCATTTGGTTTCTGAGGTTAGTGGCACGCTCACCACATGGATGTGGGAAAGCATGTTGAATTGTAAAACATCTAACAAAAGGAGAAATGCTGAAGAAAGTAGAACCACTATTATCAAGCAAAATCAAAATGGTGTTAATCCCGTGGTATTAAAATGTAATGCTTACTCTCAGAAATAACTGGCTCTTTAACCAGTTTAATTTTGAAAATGAAAACAGCTCTTCAGGGCCTGTGCCAACTGTGAGCTCCTGGGTGTCCTTGAGGCGGTGTCAGGTGCAGGAGGGCAGCGAGCTCACCCTGGCTGCAGCAGCATGTGAGGAAAGAGACAAGCTCTGCTTTCTCCCATCACCTTTCATGGGTTTAAAGGTAACAGAGCAAGTATATTGCTAGCTTATACTCCAGAATTTGACTCAACGGCGTGGCGGGTTGCTGTCAGTTTGCTGCCTGTGTGTCTTCCGCCTTGTGGAGTGTCATTTAACTTGGCCCGTGCACTGCAGCCGCTCAGCCCCACTGCTAGCGAGGGGGACAGAGTAGCTGGTTCCCCTTTATTGCCCTGCTTTGAAGAAGAGTACTGGGCAAACATGAGCTTAGCAGCAGGCTTCCTGTTATTGACGTTTCCCTCATGTTTCCTTCTTATGTCCCTCCCAAGGACAGATTTGTTTGATGTTACCTGATGATTTAAGGAAGCCATTACTCTCCTGCTGTGGTCTGGACTCAGACTCACTTGCTACCTTGTTCTTAAAGCCCCCGGCCAAGCACTGCACTAAAAGCAGGAGATAAATACTAGCGCGTTGTAGCTTCTAATAGGTCCTTTATCGACTTCGTCTGCTTGTTAATATAAATATATTAAGCTTGCAAAACAAGTGTATCTAAACTTGAGGCCACGTTTTATTTTCAGTTTGTGCTTATCCTTGTTTGTGGCAGACTACTACTTTGTCCTGTTGTGAATTTCACTTATGCTTTTACCCAAATTACCATGGTGACCTTACTGTATGGTGGCAAAAAAAATGCTTAAACGAGCCTTGTGCTGTATGTCTTTATTTCTCTTGTTGCCCATATCACAAACCTCAGCTTAGTGCTCCCCCTCCCCAAAAATAAAGCTGCCTCCCATACAGATAAGCGTCGTACAGATAACTAGTACCACTCACGATCCAGTAAGCCCGTGTAGTGAATGGCCATGGCTTCTCATCCCTCCCCTACTAGTTTGATGTTGATGCTGGACTCTGAGACAGGAGATTTAATTACTTGAACACAAAGACTGAGCCTGTTTTGTGTTTTCCGCTGCATGTATATCCAGGCGGTGATCTACCACATAGCCCTCTGTATCCCAGACATCTCAGCATGGTCAGCAAAATGACGGAAAACGATTCTGCTGAGCCTCCATCTCCGCTTCACCCCCCGAGGGCGGGATGTCAGGACGCACCTATTTCGGATCCTCACGGGGCAGCTGTCCCGGGGCAGGGCAGCGATCTCTTTATCAGCCACTTCCTAAAAGGCAAGATCAGAGCATTGAGTCTTTCTCTGTTCCCCAGGATTTGTCAGACTTCAAAATCTAGCCGTGGAGTAGGTGCCACCACAACCTCCTCTACCACCTCATGAGGATGCTTTGATAGGGAACACGTGGCGGTCTTCCTCACTTGGCCATTTCTTTCTGGGCATCCTAACTGTGAATGTAAAGTGATCCACATGGAGGCCCCAAAGTTAACCTTATTACACAGGCTGAACAGCCTCACACCAGTAATTACTGTTTGTCAAAATCTGCTTGGCTTTGTCCGTGTTGCAGGGTGGGCTAGTCCTTTAAGAGACACAAAATTTAACCTTATTACAGACTGAACAACCTCAAGGCAGTAATTATAGTTAGTCAAAATCCACTTGGGCTTTCTCCATGTGGGCCAGTCCTTTAAGACGAACTGAACTTAAACATATGTTCCTTATTAACTGCCTTCCCAGGCTCTGATGGCAGGAAAAGGGATCTCAAAGTATACTTCAGGAGGAGTTACAGCCAGAGGAGGACAAGTCAAAGTGTCTCTGCTCTAATGAGAAGGCTTTAGAACGGTCTTTCTGCATACAACAAGAAAGCTCAACAGTTCTCAGAAAGCACCAGTTAGCAGCAGCTGAAATGTCAGAAGAACTGAGTGAGCTCAGCAAGGAAACGCAGCCTAGAGGAAGTCACTTGAGGCTAGGTAAGTGCCCCCACCCACAGCATTCTTGATATGCTGTTGTCTGAAGGACAGAAGGGCTCAAAGAATCCTGTGTTGTCATGCTAGGAAGTCACAGCTGGAGGTGAAAGAAAGGCCTGAGGCTGGACCACAACTCCTGTTATGTTGTAGGAGTGCTGAAAAGCAATAGTGTAAGGCTGTCTTCTGAAGGGTTGTTCACCTTCCAAGGACGATGGCGTCAAGACAGCAGCAATGTGATTTTCAGCTTCACTAACAGCAAGGTCAGTCAGACTTCTTGTCTTCAGAACATGTTTCAGTTCCTAGTTTTGTCCAGCTGCGCATCCTGCCCATGTATATAGCTCTACCTATGCACCCAGCCTAGTACCCCCAAGCTCTTGCAGGATTTTTTTACCTATTTAATTCCTAGGACTTCATTCAGGAAGGAGTCTGGTGCTTTCAGAGAAAACTCCTAACTTACTTTCAGTTTGGAACCCAAAAACATTTTGTACGGGAGGAATAAAGTTACTTTCCTGCAGTCTTTTTCTTAATTCTAACTGCTGCTCTGACTTGGTGACTTCAGAAGGTGATGAAAGAATACCAAAAGCAAAGCCAGTTGCAGTCCTTCCCCCCCACCCCACCCTGTAAGGACATCCAACACAGACAAGACTTGCCAAGCGCGTGGTACAGTCAATATATAAAGCAGATTAATATGCTTTCTCTCCCAGGATGTTTAAGGGTGAAAGGATCCTGTTACGGCTAGGCATGGCCAGACTGAAATAAGCACAGGAGTATTTCTGATGCTTGTAAATGTGTTTAGTATATAGTGATAAGAGCACGGTGGTGAATGTGTGAATTGTTAAGAACAGATCTAACCCAGACCTGATGCAGCTTTTACATGCCTGTAGCCAGGCAAGGGGTAAAATTAAGTATTCCTACTTGAACACATTGGTATGTTTGACTGGATCAAAATACCAGGTTTCTAAATGAGAGCAAAAACCCCTAAAGGTTATTCAGGGAACTGTAGAAGTAACTTTATAGTACCCTGTATCATAGGAATATAAGGAAAACAGCTTCCTGAATGTCTCTCAGTGATAGCTGTGAGCTGAAAAATGAGACTTCATGGTACATGGCGTTAGAGATACTGCTTAGAAAGCAAACCCCCTACATAAGCACCCCTAAAAGCCAGAGGCTTGGAGTGTGCCTGCGCGGTAGCCAGGTGATGTAAGTCAGGGAAGCAAAAGTGCTGGTGCCCTGGCACAGCTGCTTGACTCTGCGAGGCAGCTGCCCACTACCTGCAGCTCCTTGGGAAGGATGGTGTTCTTCCGGATGGCGTTGATCCGGAGCCGCTCGTCTGCGTACTCGTATGCCAGCTTCCTCCTCTTGACATCCCGTAGCATCCTCCAGTCCACGTAGTAGCCCCGTGCTTGCCCTGTGCAGGCTGTGGGGAGGACCTAGTGAAAAACACAAAGTTTATCATGGAATCATAGAATAGTTTGGGTGGGAAGGAACCTCAAAGCCCATTCAGTTCTACCCCCTGCCATGGGCAGGGACACCCCCCACTGGATCTGGTTGCTCCAAGCCCCATCCAACTTGGCCTTGAACATCTCCAGGGATGGGGCAGCCATGACTTCCACAGGCCAGGGCCTCCCCACCTTCATTGTGAAGAATTTCTCCCTAATGTCTAATCTAAATCTTCCCCCTTCCCATTCAAAGCCATTACAACAAAGCCAAGTGGAGTTTCCGTGATTCATAGAATCACGGAATGGTTTGGTTGGGAAAGCCCTTGGAGATCACCGAGTCCAACAGCACCTGTCCACTACTAAATCACATCCCTAAACACTTCATCTGCCTGTCTTTTAAACCCCTCCAGGGATGGGGACTCCACCACCTCCCTGGACAGCTTCTGCCAGGGCCCGAGAACCCTTTTGGTGAAGAGATTTTTCCTGATGTCCAATCTGAACCTGCCCTGGTGCAGCGTGAGGTCATTCCCTCTGGTCCTGTCACTTGGGGGAAGAGACCAACACCCTCCTTTCTACAATCTCCTTTCAGGGAGCTGTAGAGAGCAATAAGGTCTCCCCTCAGCCTCTTCTTGTTTTGGCTAAACAATCCCAGCTCCCTCAGCCGCTCCTTGTAAGACTTCATGACTCTTCCGAGCTGCCGCAATTGTCCTGACCCCGTCCCAGGCGGTGTGGGTACCGGTACCGCGGCCTCAAACCACCCTGGAGCTCCATCCACCCCCATCCCCTGCACTCTCCAGGCCCCCTGCCCACTGCCCTGGGGAGCACGGCCAGGAGGGAAGGAGGGAGGAAGAGAGGACGGGGGGAGAGATGGAAGGACAGAAGGAGAGGAGGGAGGGAGGACAGGAGAGAAGGAGGGATGGATGGAAGGAGGTGGAGAGGGAGGAGGGGTGGATGGAAGGATAGAGGGAGAGGAGGGAAGGAGGACAGGAGGGAATGAGGGGGGGATGGAGGGAGGGGGAGAGGGCAAGAGGAAGAGATGGAAGGACAGAGGGAGAGGAGGGAGAGGGGACAGGAGGGAATGAGGGAAGGAGAGAGGGAGAGAGAGGGCAGGAGGGACGGATGGGAGGAGGGATGAATGGAAGGATAGAGGGAGAGGAGGGAAGGAGGACAGGAGGGAATGAAAGGGGGATGGAGGGAGGGAGAGAGGGATGGAATAAGGCAGAGGGAGAGAGGGCAGGAGGGACAGATGGTAGGGATGAATGGAAGGATAGAGGGAGAGGAGGGAATGAGAGGGGGATGGAGGGAGGGAGAGAGGGATGGAGGGAGGGATGGAATAAGGGAGAGGGAGAGAGAGAGGGCAGGATGGAGGGATGGAAGGATAGAGGGGGATGGAGGGAGGGGGGATGGAGGGAGGGAGAGAGGGCAGGAGGGAGGGATGGATGGAAGGAAGGAGGGAGAGAGGGCAGGAAGGAATGAGGGGGAAGGAGGTAGAGGACAAGAGTGAGGGGGAGAGAAGGCAGGAGGGAGGGATGGATGGAAGGAGGGAGAGAAGGAAGGAGGGAGGGAAGGAAGGAGGGAGGGAAGGAAGGAGGGAGGGAGGACAGAAGGGAATGAGAGGGGGAAGGAGGGAGAGAGAGAGGGCAGGAGGAAAGGAGAGAGGGCAGAAGGGATGTAGGGAAGGAGGGAGGGCTAGAAGAATAGAGGGAGAGGAGGGAGGGAGGAGAAGGCGGACGGAGGTGTGCAGGGCAGGAGGAGGCCTGTAGCTGACCTGGCGGGCGGCCCGCAGCAGCCACCCCGCCGCCATGGTCCCGCAGCCGCGCCTGCGCCGCCCCGCCCCGGGGACGGCCCTCCCTCTGCCTTCAAACGCCGATTTTCTAGCCCTCACTCCTTCTTCGGAGAGGGAAACCTCTTGTGTTGAGCGCCATCTGTGCTGAGCAGAGGCCTCTCCTCTAATCCCCTCTGTTTGCGGGCCCTCCCCATCTCAGACGCAAGGTCAGGCAGAGCTGGAGCCAGCTCCGAGCCAGCCAGAGATTTGACTGTCATGAAGTTCAAAATAACTTTACATTTAGTCCTTTGGAAGTAATAGAATATTCATAAGACTTCTGGGAGAATTTATCTGTATAGAATCCGTATAGAATCGATGGAGATGCCTCCTCGTGTTGCCCAGCCCTGATAAAGGATGCTCGCTCTCTCAAACTCCAAAACGAGTCTTAAAGATTTTATTTGCTGGCATTCTCAGTATCGCGTGCGTACATATAACTTTTATGTGTATTCTGTTACTCTCCAAGGACTAATTTTAATGTTCTCACCAACTTCCCAACAGTCAAAACTCTTGCTGATTTGGAGCTGGCTCCAGCTCTGTCTGACAGAATCACAGAATCACAGAATAACCAGGTTGGAAGAGACCCACCGGATCATTGAGTCCAACCGTTCCCATCAAACACTAAACCGTGTCCCTCAGCACCTCGTCCACCCGTGCCTTAAACACCTCCAGGGAAGGGGACTCAACCCCCTCCCTGGGCAGCCTCTGCCAGTGCCCAGTGACCCTTTCTGTAAAGAATTTTTTTCTAATGTCCAGCCTAAACCTCCCCTGGTGGAGCTTGAGGCCATTCCCTCTCGTCCTGTCCCCTGTCACTTGGGAGAAGAGCCCAGCACCCTCCTCTCCACAACCTCCTTTCAGGTAGCTGTAGAGAGCAATGAGGTCTCCCCTCAGCCTCCTCTTCTCCAGGCTAAACACCCCCAGCTCTCTCAGCCCCCTCACCAGCTTTGTTGCTCTTCTCTGGACTCGTTCCAGAGCCTCAACATCCTTCTTGTGGGGAGGGGCCCAGAACTGAACACAGGATTCGAGGAGCGGTCTCACCAGGGCCGAGTCCAGAGGGAGAAGAACCTCCCTGGACCTGCTGGTCACACCGTTTCTGATCCAAGCCAAGATGCCATTGGCCTTCTTGGCCACCTGGGCCACTGCTGGCTCATATTCAGTCGGTTGTCAACCAACACCCCCAGGTCCCTCTCCTCCAAGCAGCTTTCTAGACAGACTTCTCCTGGTCTGTAGCACTGCTTAGGGTTGTTGTGCCCCAAGTGCAGGACCTGGCATTTGGCCTTGTTAAACCTCATGCCATTGGACTCTGCCCAGCGGTCCAGCCTGTCCAGATCCCTTTGCAGAGCTTCTCTACCCTCCAGCAGATCCACACTTCCACCCAGCTTAGTGTCGTCCGCAAACTGCGTTTGAGATGGGGAGAGACTGTGAACAGAAGGTATTGGGGAAGAAGAGACCTCTGTTCAGCACAGATCACACTGAACACAAGACATCTGGAAAAACACTAGTTGAAAAAAAAAACCCATGCTGTATAAAGAAACCCTATGTTCTCAGAGGGGTGTTCTGTCTAACTGAAGAAATACAGTTACTTCAATTAACTCACTTTAGCTTTAATCAAAATATTCCACTTTTTGCAATATTAACTTTTTGTATCATTTTGAACTTCACAACAGTGAAATCTCTTGCTAGTTTAGAACTGGCTTCAGGTCTGCCTGACCTTGCGTTTGAGCTCTGGCTTGGTTTGCTGCATGCTTACGCTGAAGTTGCCAGGTAGCGCTTTGGGATCCAGGTAAGAACAAATGTCAACAGTGTGAACTGGTTCCTAGTGGCAGCTGGGGGAAGGCAAGGAAAGAAACTTAAGTGCTGTTTGAGTAAAAAGTTCTGAGTCATGAGAGCATGCCCCACAGAAACCCTCGGGTCTGGCTCGGGGGTGTGATGGGATCCAGGGGAAGGAATCCCACCAGGAAAACTTGTCACTGCCCTGCGTGGGTTATCTGCCAGCTGCTTCCCTGAGTCTGGTTTTGGGCTTGCTTCTTCAGAGCTTCTTTGCTCGCTTACCGCCAAGGGCTAGCCCTAAATTTGTATAAGCATCTTGCATTTTTTTAAACTCATGAGTTTTTTGGGTTAATTACAGTGTTGGACAGACAAAATTGAACAATTGTAACCCTGGAAAGTATACTGGAAATTCTGCTTTTGTTGTTCTTAGCTGCCCTACTGTTTTGTGAGAGAAACGATCCTGTTCTGCTGACTGGGACTTCACTGAGGCAGTGTTTAAAATAAGCCCATGTCCTGATTTCAGGGAGAACATCCAAGTTTTTGGTGTTGAATTGATCATTTTGATAGATTTTCCATTCCTATCAGCTTGTTAGCTATAACCGAGAAGACATACGAGATGCTGGATTCTCAGTTGTCAAGCTGAGGTGCCTGGTGTATTATACTGGTTCTGAACTATGTAGGTGTAATATGGAAGAAGTGGCCAAATTGGCAGGCTAATGCAGCTGCATTTTATTATCCACACTGTAATAAGCAGCAGCAGGTTCCACAGTAACTTACCCACCTACGCTGCCAGTGCAGGTGAAGGCCATCCGTGGAAAAAGGCTATTTTTGGTGCTGATGAAGTGGTTAATTAGTTCTCCACAGCCGGTTCAGTTTTTGTCTCCCTCTCCAGCCAGGTGTTAACTGCCCTGAAGGTTTTTGTCCTGTGAACGTGCCAAGCTAAAACCACTAATGCCTGTGACACAGAGCATTAAACTGGTGTACAGGGGTAGCTATCTTCACTTCTTGCTTTAAATAGTTCTTATCAGCCATTAGGAGGCGAGATGCTTGTTACTGGCTTCCTTTCTCATCTCTCTGTGCTCGTTTCGTTCTCTGGGAAGCTGAAAAGCTGCTTTTAACGTTGTGTGGGGGCCTGTTTATTGAGGGAAATTGCAGCAGTAGAAAGGGCTCAGCCTGTGGGTTGGAACCCTTCAGTGAGCGTCCAGTCATCAAACCGTGGGCTGTTTGCCCAGTGATGTGGTGTGGTGATGTGTGACTGACTTGGAAGTAATTTTCAGGTGTTTGTAGGAAGAGAATTCCAGGCTTTGCTCATAGAATCATAGAATCACCAGGTTGGAAGAGACCCACCAGATCATCGAGTCCAACCATTCCTATCAAACACTAAACTGTGCCCCTCAGCGCCTCGTCCACCTGTCCCTTAAACCCCTCCAGGGAAGGGGACTCAACCACCTCCCTGGGCAGCCTGTTCCAGTGCCCAATGACCCTTTCCTTGATGATTTTGTCTATGACTTGCTGGCTTTGCAGCTTTCTAGCTGGTAAAAGCAATCTGTAGAGACTATCAGCAGAACAAATAAAGCAAGGAACCAGATGTGATCAGAGGGGTTTTGGATGATAGGCAATGCCTTCATTTCTTCAGTATTCTGTCTTCGGTATTCTGTCTCCTTTTCCCTTGGTCTCACTGTGTTAGACAGCCAGATGAGCAAGAAGCAGGTGAGTGTGGGCAGGAGAACTGTTTCTTCAGCCAGGACTGAAGCCCTCCCTTGCTCCATAGCATCACCTCTGTAATCAGCACTTTCCCAGCTGTAGGTGTGGGACCATGGGTGTTGCCTTGCAGCATTTTCTTTCCCTTTCTGTAACAGAGCTGCCTAGGGCAGAGCATTTAGTGCTTACAGCTTTAGAAGATCCAAACTGAGAAAGAAAATGCAGAGCCCTGGTGTGAGTTTAGCACCGTTTAGTGTGGTATTTGACTTCACCACCTTGTTAGAGCGACTGAAACTGCCAAGGGCTGATGATGATGGATGTTGATAACCCTGCTGTCTCAGCACAGCTTCTGGTTGCAGCAAAGCAACTGGTCAGAATCTGAGACGGTTTGTAAGCTAAAAACTGGGCGCAATAATGAACATGGTTAAAAGTAGTGGTGTGGGTACCTTAACAACGCTTACAACGCATAATTTGCTTTCTTTTAAGTTCTTAATGTGGGGGGGGGGGTTTAACTATTGTGCTGGATAAGTGCAGTGTTGTGTTTAACTGCTGCAGATTTGAAAAAGCATTCATACTTCATTAGTACATCATTTTTACTTAAAACATAGTTTTCAATATATGGGTCTTCATGATAATTCTGGGATGTTTGCTGCTGCATTTATGGGTCTGGAAAGGCTTTCTGGCTTTTGACTGGAAGTGGAGCATAAAACGAATGGGAAAGTGTTCTTTCTGCTGGTGTGTGAGACTGAGTGGGGGAATTGCTTCCAAACCGTGGGCACTCCTCAGGCGGTTTGTGGGAGGGAAACACCCTGAGGCATCTATTGGATCTTTTCATCTATCCAGGGGGACTTAAATTCAGCAGAGACTGGGAAGAGGACAGGATTCGGTAGCCTCTAAGCTTGTTCAAATTACCTTTGCAAGTGGTGGCTGCATCAGAAGGGCTCTGAATCAGGCAACTGAAAGTACTTGAGAGGGTAAGAGAAAAGTATTTTTATTTCCTTGAGATTCCTTTTGTTTGTTCTGAATGAAAAACCCAGACAATCTTTCTGACTTCCTGTAGCAAATACCCTCTAAGGCTTTAAAAGCCTTACACAAACATCAGTAAACCCGTATTATGGACGTGTGTTATTCTTGCAAAACGCATAGTAGTGTTTAATGTCACTCCAGTTTGAAGGGCTTAAGCTTTCCCAGGTGGTCTCCTCTAACTGTATGAAACCGTGTATCTTCTACGGTAAATAGGAGGTTTGCTTTTGGCTTCAGCAGAGCCAGGGTTTAACCTAGAAGGTAATTATTTTAGAATGTTTGTTCCTGGCACTTTCCATTGTAGGCGTGTGTAGGTGTTTCCATTTCTGTGTGACAGTTTTAAAAGCCCTTCCTTTTGTCAAGAGATCACGCTGGAATTTGATCACACTTACATATTATAATTACAACAAGCACTCTTAGTGATTGTTCGATGTTTTCTCACCCAAAAGCTCTTCCTATGCTTTCCAGTGCACCTTTTTGCAGATTCAGTGGCGGAAGCCAGTTCTTTACCAGTAAAATTAAATGTATTGCTTTGTCCACAATAAAACTACTTTATTGATTGTACTAGTTATTATGAAAATGGCATTCAATGAATAAGTACAATCGATCAAATAACAGGAGTTACAAAACTTTTGAGCTATGCAGGCAGCAGAACAAAGATTTGCTTGAGGAAACACTGATTTAAACTGGAAACTAATGATTTCAGTGATTTCAAATCATCTCAAACTTCCGTAGTGTTAGGTAATGTTCTGTAAGTGAAAAAGGTAGAGGTGCTTGCAGAAGAAGAGATCTCACTTAACTTAATGGTTAAAGATTGTGTAATATTTAAAACAGAATGCTGGCTATCTTAGTACAGCAGTTGCATTTCATGATTCCTTTGGCAGCCCCCAGATGTATTTTATATGCCACCAGTGCCAGAGGAAAGAAAATCTGATGCAGAGCTTTCTATAGCAGATGAGGTTTGGTTTGGAACAGTAGAAGAGTTTAACCATGGAAAATAAAGACACGTAGTTGGTTAAACTACATTACACTCGTGGAAAGTCTGTAAAATTAGTAGCTTGTCTCAGTTGAATGCTTCACCAAGAAAAATATGTAAAGCAGAAGGAAAATGGTCTACGCTTCTTAGCAAATTAGTAGTGTCACCGTTTTGTGCATATTCAGACCCTCCCTTCATTTTTGTCAGACTGCCAAGGAAAAATAGTAGCCCATACAACTGAGTTCTGCTCTTTGATGTTGCTGATTTCTTACTGTCATTCTTTATTGCTAGAAGTGTTGCAAGATGTAAAGAGCACAACTGTATTCCCACTTACTCAGAGATAAGCTATCAACTTCAGTGCTGCTGCTGCGTTTTCTTCTGCATCCGAGACCATGGCTTTGCCTCGTGCCTCTGCAGGTGTATTTGCTTCTCTCTGCAGGCTGCTGCTACGCACACTCCAGTCCCCAGATTGTCATCTCCCTGCTCTAAATGGTATGGCCTACATCCATTTGAGGGCAGAGTGCATGATAAACATCGATAACTGGCAACGCTTGTGTTTCTTCAGCCTAAGTGCTACCTTCCCAGGGTAGGTCAGACAGGTCTGTTGCTGTTTGTCTTGAGAGTTATTCAAGTAAGTAACGGTTGTTTGGGTGTCAGCAGCACTTCTGTGAACTTGCTAAGGACTTTCTGACATGTCTTCTAATATTTATGTGTTCTTCAAGAAACTTCTCCTGGTTTTAGGATGGTTAAACACACCAGTTTTCTAACTTGGCAGTCAGGAAACTGCCAGCTCCCGTATCTCTAGTACTGTGGTACAACTTCACAGCTTCTGTTGTAGCCCAAGCCTGCAAAATGCTGTGCTCAAAAAAATTGCACAGTCTACTGTCTCCTGGTATTTACAAAATTCAGGTCTTAGCCTGTGACTTCTTTCACTGCATCTCCTTTTTTTGAGGGGGGGGCGCGCTATTTTTCTTCAACTTTAATATGCATTGCTTCTATAGTTGCATTGTATAACTCCTGCTGCTTCGATATTCTACTCTGTTCTATTTCTCAATCCCTGATCTTATAATTCTCTCTCCCTCCACTCTTTCTGCAAGCCTAGAGCTGTCCTAGATCTGCATTTCCTTTCTCCTGTCACTGCGAGTCCCTTTTCCTCTCCTCAGTCCCATCTCCACATTGCCTGCGTGGCGAAATATCAACACCCATGTCTTCATCAGCTTTTCCCTTGTCTGAAGCAGGTTCTGCCCATGCATCTCCTATGGCTGTCTGGGTACTAGCAGAGGACAAGGCCTGTACCCCAAATCTTCAAGCACTGACCTGTAACATGGTAAAAGACTTCAAAGTTAGATCATTGAACTCTTCCACATAAATACTCAATGTTCTCTCCAACTTTGATCATCCCATGCTTCCCTCTGCGAAGACTGAAGAGATGGGAGCAGGGCTTCTTCATCTCTTTCCTTAGGATAATAATCCATGCCTCTTAGATCTGACTGTTAGGCATTCTTTCCTCAATCTGTCATTTCCCTAATCTACTATGATTGCCAGGTATATCTTATGACATGATACTCTCCACAAAGGATCGGTTAAACTTGCTCTTCTTAACAGCAGGGGGAAATCTTTATTACATGATAAGGAAGCCAAAAAAGCTGTCCTCTTTCATTATGTTTGACAGAAATGCTTATGCTCAGGTTTTTTTTTTTCCTCCAGAATGATCTCCAGGCCCAGGAAAACAGTCTGAGATCAATTTGTGGTTCTCATGAAGCACTAATTAGTAATGACATCATGTTACAACAGAACGCTACTCAGCACTTGATGCTGAGAGAAGGGATTTTGTGTGTATGGAGGTGTTGGTTTGGGGTCCTCATCTCTAGGGTACTGAGAGTAAAAACCCACAAAACAAAGCTTTTGGGGTTTCCTGCATTGGACTATAGTGAGAACCTGTAAAGCGTAGACATTAAATTTGTTCAGAGTTTTGAAGGAATCTCTTAAGACTTGATTTGTTCCAGAAGGCCGCGCAGCAGGAAAACAAAGGTATAGTTAATGTGTCCTCTGAGGGAGGGGAGCCTTGGGGAAACAGAATAGCAGCTGGGTAAGGGTGGGAAAGCTGCATCTTTGCTCGCAAACAAGTATCTGCAAAACTTGGGGAGATGGATATAGGGAAGAAGACCTGCCTCAGCTGAGCATTGTGTTTCCCTCCCCTTCTTTTCTCTCACAATAAATTAAATGTAGTTGATTAGATAATGCCGAATGGAGGAAAAAAAACTCACCCCAAACTAATTACTGCTTGGGAATGAACAAGAGAGATGACTCCCTGATTTTATTTAATTTTTATAAGAGAAAGAATTGTAGGCTGAATCTTGAAATCCATACCCTGTTTTGGTTGATGTCAGTGATGATTTTCCTTGAAGAGAGATGAGCTGGCACAAGAGTGACCTGACTTATAGGTACAGGCATGTATAATCTGTATTTTTGATGGTGGTGTGGCTTTGTTTTGGTGTTTAATAACTAAAGCCTTGTGTTTCTGAGCATGGACACCTCCCTGGAGCTGTGCTACCAACGGTAGGGCATGAATCTAACAGTATGGATACTTCCAAAGTTTTGGGAGGCATTTAGAATATATAAGAAGTTTCACAGAAGCAGTTGATTTTCATCATAACACAGGGCTGTGTGACTTTCAGAAATGTGATTATAATGGGTATAGCAGAGGAGCTAAAAGCTTAGTATCGGTCTTTAGGAGCAGAGTCCTTTGTTACTTCAAAAGAGTATTATCTGGGGCAGCCCTATTATCTGAGTTCGGATGTGCTGTTACTATGGATACATGCTGTCCAAATGCTTTTGAGTTATTGCATTACCTAATTTAGCACTTAAATAATGTTTTTTCTTCTGCTTGTGCAATGAATAACACGACTGCTTAGTAAGTCGCATATGGTGGCATTTTGTATTTGCATCCTGTGATATGAAAGTCTGGGTATCTAACCAAGTATATAGCGCCTCCTGTATAGATTGACATCAACCACTAATGCCAAAATGCAGTGGGTTACTAACTTTTCTAACTTCTTTTTTTTATCCTTCTACCCGTGTGTGTTCAGTTTCTGTCTTCCTGTTATTCTCGTCTATGATGCGTTCATTTCTTAAGTCCAAAATTCTCGCTTGGTTGGCAGCACAAAAATTTTACAATGAGCAGTTTTGTTGAAGTCTTTACCTGAAGATTTTAAACTAAATGCTTAGACTTCAGTTTTGATCTCTAAATGTCAATGCAGTTAAACAATAATCTTTTATTTATCATTAAGTCTTAGTTTTGAGACTTTATTGGTCTGGAAGCCAGCTCATCCTATTTATGTATGTAGGGTAAGAATATTTTTGAAATAAAAGTGCAGGGGAACAAATGGGTTTACAACACGTCCTCTTACTCCATGTGTTAACAAATTTGCTTTAGTAGCTTCTTCATGAACCTTGCCAATGCTGAGGTAGAAAATCAAGCAACTGGGTCAAAGCAAAGTAAACTTGATATCCCTCAAGTGAATGCAGTGTTCAGGTGCACAAAATGCCAACGCCTTGGTTTCAAATGGAGAAAATCTTTTAATTCTCCCCAATCCAGACAGTGATGTAGGCAATGCAATACAGTAGAAGTAAAGAATGGCTCCAATTTCATGTATCGTTTGAGTCCCGTGGCTAAAACCTGATAATTTAAATCTAAAGAGCCTTTTTGAATTGATGGACTAAACCAGAAATCATTGACATGAGACATTGAAGACAGCTGGTTCAGCTCTGTCAGGACAGTTGTACTCAAAGTGGAGGCTTTATGAGATGTAATCAATAACACATGCAAAGCCAAGTGAAGATCTGGGTCTTTCCTCTGCAAAGGAGATGTCCCCAGCACCACAGAAAGCTGCTCTGAGATGGGCAGAGATGGGAACTCTGGGGCTGGGCCTGACACCTGGCAAGTTCTGTGTCCACTTCTCTTAGCTGATCTCCCTTCTTGAGAAAGTGTTTTATGCTTCTAGTCCCTGTAGGAAGCTCGCTCTTGGCGTCCCCTTCAACACCTTCCTGAAAACGTGGGTTAAATGCAGCTGCCCTGGGAAAGAGCTCTCATGGCGTGGTGCGTGTAAAATGAACAAAGCTGTCTCCCAAACTTCTAGTACTGAAAGATCAATGCCAGCTCTCTGAATTTTTCATGCACACAGCATCAGCACAGTTATCAAGTTTCTAGTTGAAAACCGTGCGAGCTGCTGGAGACAACTGTGACCAAAAAGATAATCCAGATCACAGCTAGGTGACTGATGCAGTGTCTGTTGTAACTGCAACAATGAGAAATGAGAAAGTGCTATGGTTTAGTTAATAATTGCAATGGACCATGATACCAAGTCTCATTTGAAAGCTGCAAATTTGAAGTCCCTAGGTGGGGAGGGTTGTAGTTTGTATCTAACTCCTTGAGTGTGACTGTTTTCCCAGGTAGTGAACAGTCTAGCCCTGAATCAGGGCAAAACAGAATTTGTCTTTTAGAAAATAATGAAAACTAGTTTTATGGCCACACTATATTCTTCCTCTTCTTCAAAGCAGCTGTGCCATTTGAGGGGTCAGTGTTTCCTTGAAAGTCTACCAGATGGATTTGAAGAGCTGGCTCGCCTTCCCAGTGGGAGTATTGCTGTGCTGTGCTCTTCAGACATCTGCTGTTCAACAGCCTGCATCTCACAACTGCACCAGCAACGGTCAAAGAATATCCTTCAGCCACTCCTACAAGATTGACTTGCCCACGTCCTCCCAGATCAAGGTGGAGGCAGATCCATTACAGCATGAAGACAACAGTGGGGTGCAGCTGGATCCTGGGGATGCCGAGGAAAACGAAGAGCAGAATATCATCTTCCGGCACAACATCCACGTGCACGCACCCAAAGGGAACTGTGAAGTTTTGACCCACATCAAGGAGCTGCTTGAAAGGATAGAGAAGCTTGAGAAAGAAGTGGCAGAGCTGAAAGAAGTTTGCAGCCCTCAGAAGTGCTGTGAGGGAAGCCAAGGTAAGGAACAATTGCAGTATCTGCTCTTACATCCCAGGTACAGCGTGTTTACTGCAGAGATTCAGGGACCAGCATCTTTTTGTCAAGGTTGTGGGGGTTCTCTGTGAATGAAATGCTCGAGTCCAAGGGGTGGGATGGTGCTCTGGTTTCTATGATGTGAGAGGAAATCTGAAGGTCCAAAACAGGCAGGAATACACACCATTTCTGGAACCAGCACAGGGGAAATCTCCCCAGGCGTCTCCCAGAACTGGAAGGGAACAGTTCCTGAGTGTTGCATAAGCGGCAGGATTGAATGGAGCAATTCCTGAGGGAGGAGAAGGTGGAAGATGAGTGAGGCATTTCTTATTGCTGACTTTTCCTTTCTTATTTCTGCCTCCACTGACTCAAAGAAGAGCAGAATTTATGATGATGACATTTACTGGTAGCCACTGGCTCTGCCTGTGATTAAAGGTTTATACAGCATGGCCTCTAAGAAGAGATTTGACAAGCTGATGTTGTTTGGAGAATAGAGACAAGAAGAAGTGCTAAGACTTCGCTCACAGGAAAAATTAAGGTGTCTAGCAGATGAGAATAATGTGCTCTCCATCTTTACAATAACTGTGGTGAGAAGTGGTGAGCTTACATTACAGCCAGGAAGGTTCAAGTTAGAGGCTGCCGTAAGCTTTCTAATTAACTCTCTGGGGGTGGTTCTGGAATCTGTATTCTGGCTGATTACAGACAAATTTGTAGGGGAAGGCAAGGTTGGAGCTGATCCCTCCCTGGACCAGGGGCAGATGGACAAGGTGATACTTTCAGGCCTTTTCCAGCCCATGTTTTCCAGTGATAGTTATGCTTTCCCTTTAGTGGCCTTGAACATAGCTTTGCACTATTAGTTCCTAATACTTTCTTGTTTTCCTTTTCCCTTTTCTCCCCTGTGTGTGTTACACCCCCCGTTGTGCCTCGTGGTGCTGCCCTGGCCAGGTGTCTCGCATTGCAGTGGCCACGGGACTTTCCTCTACGAGACCTGCAGCTGCGAGTGTGCCAAGGGCTGGGAGGGCAGCGACTGCTCTCAGCCCACCTGCCCCAGCCACTGCAGCGGCCACGGGCGCTGCGACGGTGGCAAGTGTATCTGCGATGAGCCTTACTTTGGCGAGGACTGCAGCCAGCAGCTCTGTCCTGAGAACTGCAGCGGCAATGGGATCTGTGACACAGCCAACGGGGTCTGCCAGTGCTACGAAGAGTTCATCGGAGAGGACTGCAGCGAGAAACGATGTCCCGGGGACTGCAGTGGCAATGGGTTCTGTGACACAGGAGAGTGCTACTGCCACGATGGCTTCTTTGGCCTTGACTGCTCCCAGGGTAAGGCATGCCTGTGGGATATTTCTCCCTTCTTTCTTTCATTCTGAGTTTCCCTCTCTATTTCCCATAAACATCTGCTTAGTCCTGTGGGTAAGCGGAGCCTGGTGTCACCATGTTCCTCTCAGAGTTCCTGCTGGACTAGGGACTGCTGAGTGGTCCTTGCCTTCAAGAACTGCCTGGAGAACATTTCTGAATTGGGGAAAGGTGAAAATGCAGTTCAAGGTAGTTCTAGCACAAGCTTGTGTGTAGCGGCTGAAGGCGTGAGCAAAACTGGATCTGGAGCCTGTAGTTACAGAAGGAGTCACAGTCTGTCTCTTGACAGACAAATCACAGAATCACAGAATCACAGAATAACCAGGTTGGAAGAGACCCACCGGATCACCGAGTCCAACCGTTCCTACCAAACACTAAACCATATCCCTCAGCACCTCGTCCACCCAATGAGACACTAGAAGGTAAAATGAAGAAGGTAAAATGAAGGTAAAATGAGACACTAGAAGGTAAAATGAGACACTAGAAGGTAAAAATCATGTTTGCTGGTAAACGTGGCTGATCTGATAAAAGCTATGAGACACAGAATGCATATCCTTTCAGTAACGTCCCTTTAAAGTGAGGTCTTGGGGAAACTTTCCCTTATCCTGCTTTGTTACAAGGCACTGGAATTTGCCTGGCTGAGATTTCCATGTGGTGTGTGTCCAGCAGTTTCTGCTTAAAACTGGATGGCTTGGTGCCTATCTGAAAACCCCATCATCTCCCTATAACCGCAACTTGATACATCAGGCTTCAGCACTCTACCTTTTACTGTGGAAGCCACGTTTCCTTCTCAGCATGTCACTTCTTGGTCTAATCTTTCACAGCTCCTCATGAAGGAGAAGTAGGTGAGAGCCACACGCTGAGCACCAGGTATCGCTCAGCAGGAGTTCGCAGTGACCTTCCTGGCAGATCTATTCTGCTCTGGATCATCTGGCTTTGAAGCCCGACCTGTCTACTTACACACTCACCTTTTAAATAAAAGATAATTGGCTCATATTCTTCATCCATATGAGAGCTCTGTGTCAAATCCTGACTCCTCCTTACCCTTCTGCACTATTCAGAGTTTTTTCTCTGTGGCTCCAGCCCTTTTGTTTTCTGTCAGTAGACCAGGATGTGCTGCTCAGGAGGCAGCACCTATACAAAAGTGATAAGCAGAATTGTTTTTCCCAGAACAGAAACAAATCTCCCAGAAAAATGTTGCCCAGCCAGCCTCGGACTTTCTTCCTTACACAACATCTGCAGGTGTTTTACAGGCAGTGAAGGCGGCCTCTGCTCTCCAAGCATCCCAGTAAGCAAGTGCTACAGTGTTATTGCATAATCCATTTTGCTACTGGTTTGGAGTGCTACACCTCCACTCCTGCTTAAAAACTGGTTTAAGTCCAAAGGCAAATGGTTCCCATCCCAATATCTGTAGCCAGGCGCTCCTCTCCCATAGATTTCAAATGGCCTTTCTGTTCCAATTCTGGTTACGTTTCTGCATCCTGAGAGATTTACTCTGAGCACTGTTTTTATTTATTGTTTTTATTATGTTCATTTTTTTATGTGTCTCAGATCATGAAATAACACATTTTGTTGTATATTGCCATGGTAACTGGAATGTCTGAAGGTATGGAAGTAACTATCAAGCATGCAACAACATACTTAATGCCTTGCAATTCCTTGTGAAGGAGAAATAGAGGATAGGGACACATCGAACAGCAGGTATTTGCCAGTGCTCTTCCTGGACTTTGTTTACTGGAACTCCAAAACAGAACTGTGGGATATCTGAAGATGAATAAACCAGCTGTTTAGAACAAGGGTATCCACAGAAACAGTTGTTTGGTATCTCAACACAATAGTAGTTTCACCAGGAAGTCTGTGTGTTGATGCCATAATCAGGAAATCAGAAAGTAAAATAAAGAGGGACTCTGCTGTTTCCTGGGGAGCCAGGGTTCCCAACGAGCCCCGTGTGAGCTCTCAGCCCAGCACTGGATCTATAAATGTGCCGCTCGTTTCCTGCTTGCTTTGGCTGTTAGAGCCTCCACCTGCTTCCGGAGGAGAAGCTGCCTGATGGGGAGGGATTGATGAGAGCGAGCAGCAGGCAAGATGGATTCTGGCATGGCCCACAGCCACCCGTCCTCCCAGTTCAGCTCAGCAACTAGTGCTGTGCCTGTGGTGAACCTTTTGCTTCAGGCGAGGAGCTCCTCTGCTGCCAGAGAGCATGAGGAGGAGGTTTGCAAGGGTCACCAAGTCCAGGCAGTGCCTCCTTTCCCCTTCACATCTTCATGGGGCCAATTCCCGAAGGCTGAGCAGGCGTCTCTTTGTCCAGCCCTGAGGCACTTGGCTTTGTCCTGTCAGCTGGAGAAGACTGCTCTGGTGTCTCTTGGGGCAGAGCTAAAAAACGGGTTGCAAAAATGGATCTCACCACCTTTGCAGGAACCGCCCGTCAGAATGCCCTGCTCAGAAGCACAAACTGTCCTAGGCCTTGTCCTAAACAGTTGATAGTGGTTTTTTACACCACATCTCTCCTCTTCAGAGAGGCAGATACAATCCTCTTCTGAAGGGGATTAGACACGGGATAAATCACACCATATGTATTTAGGTTCTTTATTATTGTACTGCAAAGCTGAATTATTCAAATCCAGCTTCTGTGTCACAAGGAGAGGCAAGGATGGATGTTCTCACATTTTGTACAAAGTTTTCATCAAAAGCAATAGCATGCAAGTATTGAGGATGGAATTTGACAGCTGTGAGTTGCACAAGGGAACCAATGCTGCCTTTCAAGTGCGAAGAATTTAATGAATTTATCTGACCTAATGTTGCTGATGCTTGCCTTTCTACAGGTGCTTGTTATCTGTGCTTTGCTATTGGTTAGTGCCTTGCTAGTGAAATAGAGCTGGTAGATGGTTTGATTAGTTTATGATGTGCTTGCTTGCATTTAAAATCAGGCAAGCTAGCTGTCAGGTAAAATCAGGTAAGATAGATGTCCTACATGGCTGCTTTCGGGGGCTGCTGCAAGATGCTGATGAGATGTCTGTCTTGTGGCAAAACAGTTAAGGCACTGTTGGTGCCCTGAAATTTATGGTGTGCTTCAGATCTGCCCCAGTCTCCTCCAGGGACCATGTGTGAGTTTCCATCATAAAAGCTCAGTTTTCTACCTCTGCCATGGAGAAGCTGTGTTCACCAGCTCTGTGGACTAGCTGACATCTTAAAATAACTAACAAGGATATGAAAAGAAGATTTTGGCTTTCCTTTCTCTTCCTAGAGGCATTGCAAAGGACAGCTTTATGATCTCATAACGTTCTCATGAGTTTTCCTCATGCCAGTGTGGGTTTAGAAACTGGAAAGAAACATCTAGGAAATTGTTGTATTTGTTACTGACTGCAGTATTCATTTGTATTTAATGATACGCTGTTGGGCATAAAAAAAATGGACAAATCCAAGATGACCACGGACTGGGAGTTCCAGTTCTGTCTTCTCTCTGTATTTAGAATATCTTTGAAAAAATTTCTTGCTTGGCCTTGTGAGCCCTGAACCAAATGCTAAGCTATCATCCTCACAGTAATATTTTTCTTTGCTTCATTTGTAGTGCTTGCTCCTCAGAACCTGCAACTGCTGAACTCCACAGAGAACTCCCTGGCTGTCGGCTGGGATCAAATGATTGATGTGGATAATTACCTCATTAGCTATTACCCGGTAGGGCATGAGACATTGGTGAAACAAGTCCACGTGTCCAAAGAGCGGCTCAGCCATGAGATTGTGGGTCTCCGCCCCAGCACCGCATACAATGTCACACTTTATCATGTGAAGAAGGGGATTGCCAGTGAGCCCGAGTATCTAGAAGCAAGTACAGGTAGGAGCAGGCAGTCTTTTTCTTCAGAGCTGTAAGTCTTTAAAGCTAGATTCAAACAAGTGGAGTGAATTGTTTGGCTTTGCAGGTTCATGACATCCTGTCTGAGTGCTAGAGAGCACTTTCTCCTCCCAGCTGCTTTTTTTTTGCCATCATTCTTTTCTGGAGAATCTGTTTCCAGATATGTATCATTGGGGCTGAGCATATTGCAGATTTCCTATCTCTCCTTTTATCTTGTCCAAATCCTACTCTCATTGACACCCTTGAGTTCCAGGGAATCCATAACATTTCTTACCGCAAGAAGCAGGAATGGAAGCATGCAATAGAAGTCCAGCACGTTATTAAGAAAAATGCACTGCTTGACTGGAAGCAGAATTAAAGTCGGCAGTATATGATTCCTAGGTACTTATTTGCCAAGATGCCTGCAATAGCAAGTTTCCCTTGTAGTCTCCCCAGGACTGAAAAAGCCTGTTGCTCCGGAGGCTGGATATGTCAAGACTACATGTTTGACACATTCTCTCTCTCTAGAAGTGAAATGGCATTTTGTCTGTAGCTGATAGTATGCTGTCCGCCTGCACTTGGCAAAAATAGAGAAAATTTTGGTTATTTTGACATTTTTCTTACTTCTAGCACAACAGGTGGAAGCTGAGAGCCAGAAAACTTTTGATTTGGAGTGTTACCATGGGAAAAATTAAGCCTGTTGAAGTAATGATTGTGCTGTACTAGCTTAACTCTTCAACTTGGCTCAGAAAGGCTTCTCAGGTCTCAGTGTAGATGACTGGGGAGGGAGGAGGGGCTGTTTAGCAGCTTCTTATTTTATATTCACCTTTAGATGCTGATCTTGCTTCCTCATGGCCCTCTGCTGTCCTTCCTAGTCCTATCTGCCCTCCATGCCATATGGGTGACGGAGGAGATGGAGCACTCCCTGGAAGTGGAGTGGGAGAACCCACCAACAGATGTCGATTACTACAAGCTGAAGTTCAGGTCCCTGGTGGAGATGGAGGAGAAGCAGGTCATAGTTCCCAAAAGCAATGACCCTAAGAGCAGACACATCGTGACTGGTGAGTACCAGTGGATGTTCCAAACTAGGCAGGGAGAAGTGATGATTGACGGTGAGGCTGTAGTCCTGAGGTGATTCTTCTCTTGTGTGTGGACAGCCAATCTTCCTTCACGTTATGCCTCCTGTAGGACAGGGTGGGATCTATTGGAGTTCCCTTTATGCCATAATGATGGCTGTCTCCATAGGGAGAAAGCTTCTGTATCCTGAGGACAGCAAGCTTCAAGGCATAGTCATTCAACTTTAATGCTGTCCTTGTTAGGAATACAGTATATTCTTCTGTTTCAGAGCTGGTAACACTGATGTTGTGGAAATCCCTGGACCAGAATGGCTATCGAGGCATTCTCAAGACAAAAGGAAATTAGATAGAAATCTAAACTTTAAGTTCCTCTCTGCTACGAACCTAGAGCTGGATAGACTAAATAATATAGCTTTCTTCAAGAAAAATTGCTGTCTTCCTTAATTGTTGGTAATGTTCCCTTTTTCTCTTTGTAGGCTTGAAACCTGGCACAGAGTACGAGGTCACTGTCATACCTGTGAAAGACAGTGCAGAGGGGAAACCATCCTCAGTGGTGGGTAGGACTGGTACGTGGAAAGTTTGTTTTTCATATAGTGATGTTCCTACAGGTTTTGTGGACAGATCTGTCAAGATGGCAGCACAAAAAGTGCATGGCTGGCTGCTTCTTTATGCATGATCTGCAGCCAGGTCTGCTTATATCTTGTTTAAGCTTGTCTACACTGTATATTAAACACTAACCTCAGCTTTAGCAGCATTTTGGCTTGGTTTTTAGCCTACAGTAATTTCACCGTTAACTTGATGAGCGACTCTAGCCAGAGACGGAGTAAGCGTTTTAAGCTGGCTTGTGTTGTAATAACAACACAATAATGAGCTCAGAGCTAGGTCCAGCAGTAACTCAAAGTTTGCTGGTTCATGACTTCCCTAACTAGATCATTGACAGGACGACCTTGCTTAAACCTAGCACAGTGATTTGTGGTCTGGGTATGGCCCTTCCTCGTGGATCCTCTGGGCAGCAGCTGCTGACTGTTTTGCAGATGTTGGCTGCTGCCACTTTGTCTAGTCAGTGAGCCCTGGAGCAATAAGGAAGAGGATAAGTTCTTCTTCCTTCCTGTATTGCCTGGCTCCAGCATTATTTTTCTCTTCACCAGACTGTGAACAGAACAGTTGGGCTGAGGAGCGGATGAGCACACCAGTGCCAGGCCTGCTTACAGCTCTGAAGGCCTGGCAGTCTGACACTTATTTTCCTATAACTGGCAGCCCAACCATTCCAGACCTGAATGTTACAGTAGATTTGGAAACTTTGTTGGTTCACTGATGTTTCAGGCTCTTCAAACATGTGGCAGAATATTTTTGAGCTACTGAAAAACAGACCTAGGAGAGTTTTCAACTCTTGTTCTACCTGTAAGATTCTGCAAACTGAAATTGAACCCTTTTGCAAAAGGGTAAGTGTGCTCCAAAGACTGAAAAAAACCACATCAGGCCTGACATTTCAGAGGTTGTCTTGTAAATTGTTCCATTAAAAGAAAACTGATTTAAAGCAACAAAACCTACAACCGTCACATTGCCATTGTAAAGCTGCTTTTCTTCCCTTTGTAGATCCTGATTATTTGGAACACTCTTGGCTTGTGTTTTCAGGCTGTTCCTCCCAGACATGGGGGCTGTAAAAATCCTCTAAAAGGAAAAACAAATCCACAATGAGTAATCTGCTCATATTCTCATGTAATTCCTGGAATTTAGGAGCTGTGACTAAGACAAATACCAGCTACTGCAAGAGCTGCCACTAAACTCTGATTCACCACCTGAAACGGCAGAAGCCTTGGGGGAGTCTGAGAGACAGGTCCTCCAGGTAGGCAGAAAGGGAGGAGCAACAAATGTTTGACACTGGAGGCAGAGAAAGGATGGGAGCTGTGCTCAGTGATATAAGGAAGGCAAGCAAAAGGATAATGCTCAAGTTGTACCCATGGAAGGTGAAGCAGGTAGTCTGGAAGCTCTTCTTGCAGAAAAGAATGGAAAGTTTCATCTAAATGGTAAACAGTCCTGCTTTCTCCCCACTCTGACCGTGCTGGTTTCTCATGGATGACTCACTTTCTGGCTGTAGGAGGAACCCAGGTGACTCTGTGTTTTTAGCTGGCCAAAGCAACAAGGCAAAAATGAAGGAAAAGGGCACATATCATGGCAGGTACTGTAGTAGGTTAATTCAGCTGGATTTCCCTAATCCTGCGCTTTGAAATGTTCTTTCAGGCCTTGATAGCCCAACCAATGTGACAACTGACCAAGCGACAGAGGATACAGCCACTGTTTCCTGGCATAAAGTTGAGGCACCCATAGACAGGTACATGGTGAGATACACCTCAGCTGATGGGGACATCAAGGAAATCGAGGTGGGGAGTGAAAACGACACCGCCACCTTACTGGATCTGAAGCCAGGCATTGAATATGTCATCCACATCTGGGCAGAGAAGGGACCCCAGCAGAGCAAGAAGGCAAGCACCAGAGCTGTGACAGGTAAGTTGTAGCAGCAGCACCTGAAGGAGCTGAATTTCAAACTCCTTCATCGATTCTACATCTTTCAGTAACGCTTCTCTTGCTTTACACGGACTTTTAGTGAGGCAAAACATTCCTGTCATTCCTACTAGTGTGGCTGAGAAGGTCTCCTGCTCAGCATGAAGACTCTGTTTTGAGTGCTGTTCTGGGCAGGCCCTGTGGCAAGGCACCAGTTGCTATCGGTACAGGGAACAATGGAACACGCCGGAACTGAAGCCTGATAGCTGGAGTATACATGCCTTGCATTTAAAATGCCAGAAACCACCTCCAAGCTGACTGCTGTGGCCTCGCCCAACAGTACGGTGAGCTCATGTGTGGTTTGCACAGAAGGAAAGGCAAATTTTTTAAGCTCGTGGCATAAATTAAGAACCATGTAGGGAATCAGATCTCTGGAAAAGGACATTTGGTCGCTGTCCCTTGGTGACGGAGTCTCCTTTGTAAGGGTGCTTATGGCAGCGTCTGCAGCTGGTTTGGAAAACTCTTCGAACCACTGTACTGCTTATTTCTTGTAATCCAGCCAGCCGTGGTGCAATGTGGCTGTGTGTGCAGGAGCAGTTTCTACTCTATTTCTGACTATATGCAGATGCGTTATCTCTGTGCATTTCTGCAGCGGAGATCACCTAGGGCAGTGTTTGGGATGCTTCACTGGAGGGTGTTAATGAAGACATCTAAATATCAGGAGCCGCCTCAGGAAATTTGTAGGACTGTCTTAACTTCCTACCCGGAGGGGATCAATAAGGATCAGTCATACACTTAATTATGAAGCTCAGTCAGTCACCTACTTCCCAGCTGGTCCGTTGTCTCAAGCCAGCCCATATTCTCACTCATGCTGGTGAGTGGCTGGGGAGCTCCTCAACCATCCAGGATGTCAATGAGTTAAATGCATGGTATATGCATACAGGCACAGCCCATACCCAGCTGCAGTACAATTAGAACTAAAGAACAAACTTGATTTTCATACCTCACAAGAAAAACATTCACTTGCCTTTCTTGCCACAGGTGAGCATCTTCTGCTGCTAACTGGCTGAGCTGTGATTATTCAAATACACGTTCCCAGACTGTGCTGCTCTAGGGCGACACAAACAAGCCTCATCATTGTTCATTAAAATGAGAAGTAATGTAATTTTATCTTACAAAAGAAGTGAGATTAGCACACACAGGTGGAGAATCACAACTTTTAGCATAGCTGATGGGCGGTAAATCATTTGTGCCCTGGAGATTACAGCCTGCAGCAGAACAGGAAGTGCTGCTCCAATAATTCGGAGGCATCTGTAAGTCCTTAATCGCTCAGGCTACTGAGATGTATTTAGCAGTTTGGCAAAAAATCCCAGCCAATCAAACATGTTCCCTGTGTAGGTCACGGACTGTTGGGTTGACCTGCAAGGGCCACATTCCCACAGGCTGCGTTGTGATAGTGACTTAAGGGTCTTGAAGTCTAGCAACATGTTTCCATCTGTGAAAAGGTCAGGGGAAGGGTTGTGATAAAGGGAGAAGATTGAAAGTGGCTTATTTTTATATTGGAGAATGTGAACACAGTCCTCACTTGTGTTGTTGCCTGGTTCTTCACCTTCACACTTCCATTTAAGAAATTGTCAGCAATCCACACAGCAGCCAGATGGCTGACAGAAGACAGGATCTTCTGGAACAGGGTCTGGCTTCTGATAGGTACTTAGTGGGATACAACACAACGGCGGGGGGCTCAAAAGACATGGAAGTCGGGAAGGACAAGGGTGTCCCTGCTCTGACAGGACTGAAGCCAAGCAAAATATATGCCACTGGCCTCTGGGCAGAGAGGGGAGCCCAGCAGACATCAAAGCTGTGACAGGTAGGAAGTTGGCTTCAGTATGAAATAATCTTGTTCTAGGAGAGCCGCGTTTCAGGCAGAGATTCTGAGCAGGTGATATTTTTTTAGGGGGTTACTTCCCAGAGCAACCCAGAAAAGAGGTTGTGATACTCAGAAAGCAAGAGCTGATGATGCCACATTCTGCATGGACTGTCCTGTTTGCCTGTGCAGCTGACTGCTTTTGTTGCCAAAGAGCCCCGCTGTTGCAGCTGTGAGGAGAAGACCTAGGCCCTCAGAACTGGGCACCTCCCAGCTTTGTAGGTCAAGCCCATCCCTGATAAGAAACAAAGGGTGTAAAGTAGGAGAAATTCATGGGGCCCTTCCTTGAGGGGAAGGGTAAGTGTAGCCTCACCGAGACAACCCATGTTCTTCTCTCCTGACTGTCTCTGCAGAAGCTGGGAGCCACAAATGGTATCCAGTGGGATGTGCTTAACTGTCAGTTATTTACACTGCACAATCAAAGTATGGTTTGTAGCTAAACTTACATTAATTTTACCCATTTGAGAAAAAAAACAAGGAAGCTTGTGGACACACAAGCCCATTTTAGGTCTTTAGGCTTAGAATCCTTTCCCAAAGCTCATCTGTTTTTCCAAATATACTTGATAGGCACAGGTAGTACATTTTGTTAGACCATAAAACCTGTGCTGTCTGCGTCTTCAGACCATTGTGACTACCACAGCACTATACTAAAATTTAAAATAATTATGACTTCTGCTTGCAGAAATCGACAGCCCAACTGAGCTGTTGACTGACCAAGTGACAGAAGACACGATTACTGTCTCCTGGAACAAAGTCCAGGCTTCAATAGACAGGTACAGAGTGAGCTACACCTCGGCTAATGGGGACACAGAGGAGAGGGAGGTGAAGAAGGACAAGAACGTCACCACCTTGGCAGGACTGAAGCCAGGCATGGAGTATGTCATTTACATCTGGGCAGAAAAGGGAGAACAACAGAGCAAGAGGGCCAGCACCGAGGCTGTGACAGGTAAGAGAGCGATAGGTTGAGTTAAGAATGTAAATTACAGCCCAGCTTTGCCTTAACACTGACTTAAGTTCATCCCAAGGTAGTTTCACTGCAGAGGGAAATTAAGGCTTTACAGATCAAGTCTTCAGGTTAGTGCATCTTGCTGGGAAACCTGTTCAGCTTGTCACAGAGAGATTCCAGTTGCCTTTATGTAATACAAATGGGCTGTGTTGTGATTGCTAATGGAGATTAGGGAAGATGAATCTTTTCCAACAATGTGTCTTATGTATTTCTATAGTCTTGTTTTATTTTAATTGGTTAGTTTGTTTATCCTTTATCATGAAATAGGGAAAGGCTTGGTTCCTTTTTGCAGATGAAGAAATTGAAGTGTGAAGAGATTACCCAGGATGCCTTTTCTTGCAATAGGATGATTAACCCTTGTCCCTCAGTTGTTCTTACCAGGACTTTCCCTTGTGTGGCTGGTCCTTGTTAAGAGACGAGGATGACCCAGGTACATATTTACCCATCTTCCTTCAGCAAGTCCCCGACACGGGTCTTGTAAACACTCGTGACAGCTTGCAATGAGTTCAGATATTCAGCTTTACAATGTTGTTATAAATCAGTAACACTTAAACTGGGTAGATCACTACTCCTTAACCAGGAGGTTAACTCATCTCTCACTTTCAGGACAGATGATGTTTATGTGAGCTTCAGATGCTTGTGAGTGGGAGAAAATAAGAAAGTAATAGTATCTTGCTTTGCAAAGGATCTCTTTTGTATGGATCAGGACTGGTGGTGCTGTTCCCTTGGAAAACTTCTGTAAGCATTAAAGACAGACCCCACCTCAGACCTTGACAGCTCCCAGCTCTGAGGGTCCAGTCAGTGCATGATTGGAAATAGAGCTTGAAAAAGGAAGAAACTGGCAAGGCCCTTGAGGATAAGGAGTGTCACAGTACAGCTTGACTATGATGGCCTGTGTTTCTTCTCTTTTAACTGTCTCTGCAGAAATCGACAGCCCGACTCACCTGGTGACTGACCAAGTGACAGAGGACACAGCCACCATCTCCTGGGACGGGGTCCAGGCTCTCATAGATAGGTACCTGGTGAACTACACCTCTGTTGATGGTGACACCGAGGAGATAGAAGTGGGAAAGAATGAGACTACCACAACGCTGAGAGGATTGAAACCTGGCATTGAATATGTCATCTTCCTCTGGGCAGAGAAAGGGACCCGACAGAGCAAGAGGATCAGCACTGAGGCAGTGACAGGTATTCCAGTGAATCTTCATGTTTCTACATGACACTGTGTTGTGGAAGTGATCTCAAGTTCTGTCCCATTTTCTTCTGGCCTGTTGCAGAGTGTATACTGGGAACTGGTTTGTCTTGTGGTCACCTCTGGTATGGGGACATCCATGCTACAGGCACTTTCAAGCTTCAGATGATGCCAAGTCTAGAGAACTTTTAGGACCTAATGACTGCTCTGTTAGCTCAGAAACTATCAGCCTGGTGTGAGCTTCAGAGCACTTTGCTAAAGCACTGGGGTCCTCAGTTATCAGCTTTGCCTGCTCTTTTTTGTCTTCAGGTATGCTAAGCTTTGCAGATGTGGCTGAGCTCTGCCCGCATCATACGCTACTGCTGTTGAATCCTTCCTAAACTTAGGATGGTTCAACTAGTGTCACAGATAAGAATAGTTTTTATCAATTAATCAAGACTTGGGAGGAAATGCCCCTATTTTAATTGTCTTCTTGCAAAACATCAAATGGTAGCAAATGATTTGAGCCTGGGTAAGGTCTCTTAACTATCAGTGAATCCCTTTATATAATCAAGATTTTTGCTTACAGAAATGGGCTGCTTCGCTATGCTGAAGGTTGACTGATTGGGCAAAGGCACTGCTTGCATTTCCTGGGAATGAGAGAGAGATGGGGTAGGACACAGGACTCACTATTCTGATTAGTTTGAAGCCAGACGTGGTGTGTGAGCAGGGCAAGGAAGCAAGCGAGGCGAGTGGGCAGCAAAAACACTTTGATGGGTGACCTGTGGAAATCTTGGGTTGTGATTTTGCAGATATGGAAGGAGGGACCTAGCTTCACACAGTGAATTAACTATGATTATGTTCTCTGATAATGAGAGCAGGGTATTGGTGCTGCCTCAGTCTCTCGCATCTTATTCTTTGCTCAGTGTGCCATGTGTCAGTCAGGACTCCAGGGCCATGCATGCTCCTAAATATTTGGTCTAATAGTTCCCTCGTGAGGCTATGTCAGACCTAAATTCTGATGAACCTAAAAGTTCAGTTGGACCTTCTTCCGCACCGTCGGTTTTCCCTCTATCTGTGGCTGATGTTTTACTCTTGAGGCCTCTGTCTGAGGGTGGTCATGCCTCAGTGCCTTCCCTTGTCTTACTCCAGTTCTGCATTGCAAACAGCAAGCACAGCGATTGGCCACCGAGACCTGGTAAAGCTGCAGGTGAGTTAGTCCATGCCATCCCTCACTTCCTGAGGGTAGGATCACGGGGCTTTAGAAAACAAAAGTTTTAAGGGGGGAACATATGTGTCTTTTAGTTATCCATGCTTTCTACTCTGCGCTTCATTTCTTAGAAATGAATGTCCCAGAGAATTTGGTAACCGGCCAAGTGACAGAGAGCTTGGCCGGTTGGTCCTTAGTCAAAAGCACATGGTGCTTCATGTTCTGCTGTCAAGCCTAACAGTAAGAGAGGTTTAACAATCCAAGTTATACTATTTTAGAATTGGGAACAGTTAAAAATAATGGCCTGCCCTTTAACTTGTGACCTTAGACTGGTCTTAGGAGACTGCCAGGCAGGCTCAAATCTGTCTGGTTTGGTCAGCTGTAAGGGTTTTGCTGTACTGGGAACATTTCAGGGTCTCTCCGTATCCACTGGCCTTGCCTCACGTCTTGTGCTCAGTTTATGCGTCAAGCTGGTGTGAGACAGAACAGTTGAAGCTTGGATTTAGGGCAAGGTGCCAAGCAGTTCTCCAGCGCTTAGAGGTCGAGGGCAGCTGGTGGGGACAAATGGGAATCTCTTGAGGCCAAAAGACTGAACCTGTCTATAACTGGAAATGCAAAGAGAGTTTTGGCAAATTTAAATGTTTTTTTAGAACTGGATTGAAAATGGAGACACCTGGAAATTTTACATTTTCTGATGCTGGGAGAAGGAATGCATTTAGCATTTTAGGGGTATTTTTTAAATATCTGCACAATAAAAACGCCCTTTTTGGTTTTTTTCTGGTGTTATATTTCCAAAAGTAATGACACCTCTGCTAAAATAAACTTCTGCTAAAATAAGACTTCTGAGGGGAAAAAAAACAACTATGTTTTCTTCCTGGAGGCAATGGCTGATGATTCATTAGAATTCAAACGTGCTGTGGCAGGGAGCTCTTCTGCCCTGGTCTCCTGCACCCAAGGAAGCTGCTGGCTGGCCTTGCAGAGCAGTGCTCTGGAACTGTAGGGCTCCCTAAGGCTGCTCTGCCCATCCCTTGCCTCTTGTGATGGATTTGGTACCTTTTAGCTCCCTCTTCTGTCCAGCGGGAGATACACCTGTAAGGAGCTACTCGAAGAAGATTTCTGTGTGGTTGTATTTAAAGCAGTTGTTTAATGGTCTCCAGAATGAAGCACGAGTTCTTTAGATAATGAACTAATACTCAGCTTGGAGCCTAGAGAAAGGTGGTCTTCAGTTATAACGAATAGCCAGTGTATTGGTCTCTACAGCTACCTGAAAGGACGTTGTGGAGAGGAGGGTGCTGGCCTCTTCTCCCAAGTGACAGGGGACAGGACGAGAGGGAATGGCCTCAAGCTCCACCAGGGGAGGTTTAGGCTGAACATCAGGAAAAAATTTTTCACAGAAAGGGTCATTGGACACTGGCAGAGGCTGCCCAGGGAGGGGGTTGAGTCCCCTTCCCTGGAGGGGTTTAAGGGACGGGTGGACAAGGCGCTGAGGAGCCTTAGTGTTTGATAGGAATGGTTGGACTCGATGATCCGGTGGGTCTCTTCCAACCTGGCGATTCTGTGAAACAACATGCTCTGCAAATGTTGGAGTTACTGTCTCTGATCTCCTTGTATTTGATGTTTTGATTTCTTGTTCTCTGCCTTTGTCTCCATCTTGAACCGTAACCCTGTACACAAGGAGTGCAGAGTTTCCTGGGAGAAGCCGCGCTGCTCCACTCCTCTGTTATCTGAGACAGACCTAGCTTGGCCTTGTCTTCCTCTGTGGCCTTTCCACAACTGTAATATTTCACTGATGCAGTATAATTGTTGTTATGATTATCTTCATAGTACTCTTTAAGGTCTGCAAAATGTTCTTGCCTGGTTTATGTGGGGAACTGAATCGATAGCCAAGTTAAATAACATGCCCATAGTCCCCCGGGCAGGTTCTGTGAGGGAGCAGGGAATTGAGATGGATTATTCAGCTATAGTTTGCTCTAAACCCAGGGGTGCTCCGGGGCTGCTGCACTCTTCCCTGAAGGCCAGCACGGCCCACCAAGGACCTTCTCTCTAAAGCTTGGAAGGTCAGATGAACCTACTCCTTAAGTTGTTTTCCTTAAGATGTTCCCAAAACACCAGAATATAGCAAGCACGTGGTGAAAATGAGGGAGAGGCTTCTTCCATTGTTGTTACTTCCAACCGAGCTTTAGAAATTGCTTTTATTCTGAAGGAAGCACTGCAGCCCTGTTGTGGGTATCCCATGAGAGATGTTTTTTGAGAACTGCTGTGAACTGGCATTACTTAAAAATAATTGTGTTCTCCTTGTGCTGAACGTGGGCAGCCTGTGCAGAAGAAGTCGGGCTAAGCCTTTGATGTCAGTGAAGGAGCTGGTGTCCCATATACAGCCCAGACTAAACTGTAAAGCCCTGGGCTTCTTTGTATTCCTGCGTTTACTGAAGAAAGCTGAAGCATGACAACAATAAAGCCTGTGAAGTCGTTATTCCTCTGCAGTAGGGAAGCAAGGAGTAGGGGCTCTCAGCAGGCCACACTAGGGCCACGCTCCAGGACTGAAGCGAGGCAATAGAGCCCAAACCTGACCTATCTGTGAATGCTCCTCAGAGATGAGCCTGATGGAGACTTCTCAGACGGATGTGTCAGGAGCTCCTGAGCCCTGTATGGTTGAACCAACTGCAGGGCTTACAAAACATCCCCAACCAGATCTGTACCTGACCCTGCCATGTTTGGTCTAGGCTTCTGCTGCTTCTTGCTGGTTGTGAGGATCAGTAGTTCCCAGTTAACAGGATCAGGCATTGAATTCTCAGCCCAAGCCTTGCCCTGCACTTGCTGTCTTTCATTTATGCAATGGGCCTTCAATTTTCTTTTTCAATAGAGATTGATCCTCCCAAGAACGTACGTGTGTCAGATGTGACCCGTTCTACCAGCGTAGCTACCTGGACTTCTCCTGCAGCTCAGATTGATGGCTACACTCTAACCTACCAGGGTCAAGATGGCACGTACAAGGTACAGTGAATTCCTCAGCCCTGCAGACCCCACGGAAATCAACCCTAGCATTATGGGCTCTGCCAGTTGGAGCTTGTGGGTGTATGGACCACAGAAAAACAATTTTGAGGGGCAATCTATGCTGTCCACAGCCCAAGGAGGGAGAGCTTAAGGAAGAATATGTGTCACTGTCATGATTAGAAGCTGTGAAGGGACTTAATGACAGTGGAATGCCTCTTCCCAGCATATCTCTGGGTGCAGAGAACATTTGCTTCTTCACTTTTCTAACTTGTTATTACCTGGAAGGGCAGCACTCACCAGGGACAGTGTGTGCTCAGTGTCTTTATGGTGTTTCTTGAGACCTTGCCCCAAAGCTTCCTTCTGAGGAGACAGACTCCGTGTATCAAGGATAGGCAGTGAATGTGCCTGTCTGAGCTCTACCAGACAAACCTGTAAATGCACACGGGGTGAGAGACACTGTGGTTCAGAAAAGCTAAATGCTATTCAGGGTTGGATTGGCCTTCAATCTGTTTTGTTTGGCAGGAAGTACAGCTGGGTCCTAGTGAGCAACAGTTTGTGCTGGAAGGACTGGAACCAGGAGTGAGATATACCATCTTTGTGATGGCCTATAAGGGAGATCACCAGAGCAGAAAGACAGCCAGTACCTTCTCAACAGGTAGGATTTGCCCTTGGTTGTTGCACTTTGCCTGTGCTCTGCAGCCGTTGTGCTTTTTGGTAGAGGTCAGAGATAGAGTTCATGTTCTACAGATGCACTGGGAAACTACGTGACCATAAGTGAACCATCTAATGAGTCCATTCTCAGTCACACCATCTGGAGGCTTGAAAACACAACGGGGTTGTGGGAGTGGAAATTGTTCACACTGGTCAGTGCTGCTGGCAAACCTTGCTAGCCAAGTGTGGGGCAAAGCCTCCTGGTGAGCTGCCAGTGGGCAGGAGAGATGATGGACACCAGAGACCTTTCTGCACCACCCTAATAACAGTAGGACATAGCTGTTTAAGTACTGTCCTGCCACTTGGTAACTGCTCAGGTTGTTTTCAGAGGTCAGAAATACACGTAAGAATGGCAGCAAATCAGTCTCATGCCACCTTGCTGTGGGAGCCTCTTGTACTGTGCCAGTGCCCCCAGGGGTTGCCCGTTGTGGACAAAGTGTGAAAGGCAGGGAAATGAAAGTCACTGAAAGGCATTTCCACCTTCCCAAACAAGAGCACCTCTTCCTACTGTGACCCAGGACTTCATCTCTTGCATCCTCTGGGGACCCTAACCACGTGCCAGCTCCCAGGTGGCAGGGAAAGCTGCCACCAGCAACTCGCTGATGCAGCTGGGCTCTGTGTGTGTGCACAGTGGGGGCTGCTGCTTTCTTTACTACTTTTCCACTACCATTGTCCTTAGGAGATCTCGTAGGGTGTGAAATGCTTCTTCCAGCTCTGTGGCCTTCTTTGCTGATGTGAAGTTATGTCCTTTCTGTTCTCACAGTTGGCTTCCTTTACCTGTATCCTGCTGACTGTAACCAGGTGCAGCAGAATGGAAATGACTCCAGTGGCATCTACACCATCTACCTGAACGGGGATGGCAGCCAGCCAATGCAGGTGTACTGCGACATGGCCACGGATGGAGGAGGCTGGATAGTGAGTCATTCTCTGCTCCTCTTTGGGATTTTTTATGATTGTAACCAAGTGGACCTGGTACTGGTGTAAGCTGAGGCTCCATTTGCTCTACTGCACTACTGTGTTTCAGCTCCTGCCTTGATGGCGAGGCACGTTTTAGGGAGGGTGGTGGATGCTCATGTACCCCTCAGACTGTCAGCAGGAATGCTGTGGAAGGCTGAGTGGCTCACAGGCCTTTACAGTGTTTAGTTGTGAATGCCACACAGCCTTATATTGTTTCTGATTGAGGACAATGACTGAGTTGTTGCAGCTTAACGTATCTCCTCTTGCCAGCTGGGTCATAGGAGTTGTCTGTGAGGGTGCGTTCAGCCCTGTCATATGATGAGGTAGTACAGTGTGGCTTAACTGCCTTTCATAATGAGTCAACTAAGTTGTATTACCTCACCTTGACCACAGCATAAGGTTACCTGTATGGACAGTTAATGCAGTTTGCCTGATGCCTGTTAGTATTTTAAATGCCAGTACTCTGGGCTTGCACCTGGACCCTGACCACACAGTAGTTGTTGAGTGGCTCAAGGAAATCTGGAGGCAGAAGCACAGATGCTTTGAGTTGGGGAGTGGGTAGCATAGAATGATAGAATTGCTTGAGTTGGAAGGGACCTCAAAGATCACCTAATTCCAAGCACTTATGTGTGGTCAGAAAATGGAGATAGATTCCTGTGTGTCCCCTGCTCAGGCGTAGGTACCATCAGCTGGAGCTGTCCCTGAATGCTCTACCTTTTTATCTGCGTTTCAATCGGGAGGAGCATTTCTCATCCACTTCCTCCTTGTCTCTCTTCAACCTGTCATTGACTCTCACTTTGTGATCCTTGCTTTGCAGGTGTTTCAGAGACGGAGCACTGGCGAGGTGGATTTCTACAAACGCTGGAAAAACTATGTGGAAGGCTTTGGAGATCCCACTGGGGAATTTTGGCTTGGTACAATATATGGGTGTGAGCGGTGAAGAACTAAAGATTAGCTTGGGAAAGCACTTATATGCTGAAATATCCAACCCCCCGAGCCTGCAGTCTTGAACTGTCAGCTTTTGTATCATCTCCTAGAAATGCCAGCGAAGCACTGAGGAATCTTTAAAGGCCCACTAAATATTTTCACTGACTTCTTTGGGCTTTAGAGTAGTCCCAGAGCAAGAGGAACTCTGGAAAGGTTTATTTCAGGCTTGTGTGGTCCTGTGAGAGTGGAAATAAAGACATTGTGTTTGTGAAAATGAAAAGACCAGGATTCTAGACAGAAACTTGGTGTACTTTGTCGGGTTTTATCTGTCTTGTTCTGTTAGTGAACTCTGTGTGGATCAGAGAATCCAGCACTAAATAGGTCAAGGTCTTTGGAGCAAGGGTCTATAAATGTTCTGGGAAAAATCACGTTGCGCTACAGCCAGTCTTGTGCCAGTTTAGGCTGTTTGTTTTCTCTGATACTGCTGTCTCTTGCCAGAAAATGAGATGAGACAGCATAAACTTGGCAAAACATCATGACAGCATCAAGCAGGGAAGGAGGGGGGCAGGAAATAGCTGATTTTACCAGAATGGCCAAAGAGCTAGAGCCTAGGACTGCAAAGGTGAACAGGTTTTTCCCTATTAAGAGTGATTCTTCTTTTCTTCTAGGTCTTGAGAAGCTGCACAATCTCACAAGCAGCAGCCCCATCCGCTACGAGCTCCGGGTGGATTTGCGGACAGCCAGCGAATCTGTCTATGCTGTCTATGACTTCTTCCAGGTGGCCTCGAGCAGGGACAGATACAGGCTGTCGGTGGGGAATTACACAGGCAATGCTGGTGAGGAATGCCTCGTACTTGTGCTGTCTCTGCTTAGCACAGGAGCAAATGCTGGGACCTGTGTATTTGTTTTGCCAGTAGCATGACCAACTCATTAGATCAGGTTAAATCAGAAGTGATCCTCTTTGAGAAACCTGTACTCCCCAGGAAGACTGAAGGGAGTGTGCCCACAGGCCCATCTCCTGCTGAAGATGGGAAAAAGTTGCTTTTTCATTGGAAAGGGAGAGCTCTGTAACTCGGTGAAACACCAGCTGAAAAGGCAGACTGGAAAGCATTTCCATGAGGTAACCTGTGCTGATGGGGGAGCAACTTCTGGGGCTTACCGGCTGAGAATGGCCAGGAAAGTGACTTTTATTCAGGGTAGGGGATTGCTCAACAGCTATAGCCATCCCAGTGCTGGCTTCTGCCACTAGTATGTCTTTACCATTTCTATTGTGTCCCTTGTCTTCTGCTTATCCTTAAGTCTTGTCTTGCCATAAGGTTTAGATCTTCATCTGGGGAGAGCCAATGCTAGGATATGCCCTCTAATAGCAGCCCTTTAGAAATTATTGTCAAGACCCATTCTGTGCTATTGCTTTTTCCCTGACAGGCCTGCTCTGTGCTTCCTGAAGCGTGTATAAGCTCTCACACTGAGCAACTGCAGTCTCTTACCCCTGTTCATGTCTTTCACCCCTTCCTTTAGGGGATGCCATGACCTACCACAATGGCTGGAAGTTCACAACGTGGGACAGAGACAATGATGTGGCTCTCAGCAACTGTGCTCTGACACACCGTGGTGCGTGGTGGTACAAGAACTGCCACTTGGCCAACCTCAATGGGAAATATGGGGAAACCAAGCACAGCGAGGTGAGCAGCAGAGCTCTATGTCGTGGTCAGCTCTTCTCCCTGGCCTTGAGGAAAAACACATGGTGGAGATGTCTCTCCTTGGAACAGGAGAGATTGCCCAGGCCATCCTAACCTGTTTCACGTGAAAGGAAAATGATCCATGAGGAAGTTTATAGCTCCTACTCTGTCATCCTCCCTGGATCCAGAGGACTTGAGCTCATGGACCCCTGATTTTTCTCGGCAGAGATACTTGAGGTGGGCTGTCTTGACTTACGAGGGGAATGCGGAAAAGAACACTCACTGGGAGCCACACTAGGATGCCGGCTCACTGTCTCACGCAGTCTTGGATTTCAGTGCGTGACTTGGTGTCCCCCTCATTGTACAGGCTTATTTTGGGCTTGAAGATGCCTTAGTCCTGTTGTGTTCCAAACTGGGTAGAGATCTGATTTATATTAGGAGTGTCTGGAAGACTGGTTGTCATTACAGTAAAAAATCTAGTGACCAGTAGTATCTCTGTTTATTGGAGGGTTAAATGATATTAGAGGGGGGCAGTGGGAGGATCCCAGCACCTGGTCTGTGTGCTTCAGTAAAAGAAATTTCTTGGTGTTTTTCCAGGGTGTGAACTGGGAGCCGTGGAAAGGCCATGAATTCTCCATCCCTTTTACCGAGATGAAGATCCGTCCTCGGTCTTCCAGTAATGAGCCAGTCCTGGGGAGGAAGAACAGGTCTCTATCAGGGAAGATAAAGATCAGGTCTTAGATCAAACTCTGTGCAGGACAATACCCAAAGATAATGATTCAGTATTTCTTGACAAAGTTAGATTCAGGCAGTGTTCTCCAATACAATGAAGACGATCGCTGACCAACGTGCACCCAGAGACCTTGGGGTCTGCTTCCAGCTTTTGGAGCTCCTGAGTCAGAGACTGGCAGGGGGCTTGTGGGGAGCATCCAGCTTGTAGCTCCCCCATTTGGCTAAACACAACAAGGAACTGCTTAATCCAGTGTGTGCGACTTCTGTGAACTTTACATAAAGCAAATTTTAGTACATGATGTTATTTCTTAAAGCGCAGGCTGCTACCTCTTCTGAATTCAGTCCTTTTCTGGTACCAACCTCTGGTTTTCAAAAAAAATAATGTGATCCCACTAAAAAATAATGGTTCCTTAATTTAGATCAGAGAGGGCTTTCCTGAGACCATGCCCTCTGTTTGTCTTGGTCTGTGATCTTCTTTTTCCTTTCTTCACATAAAGTGGGGCATGTTCCCTACTCTTCCTCCATTCACAGAGCAGGGTTTTGGGAGATGTTGCCGTGCTGCTAGGTGAGATCTGTCGGCTGGGTTCCTCACCCTCGAGTATTGCATCTCTCCAGGTGATTTGCTCTATATTTTGCTGGTCTCCTCTTGTCTCCCAGCCCAAAGAAAAGCCTGAGGAGACATGAAGTGAGTTCATGTTCATACTCCTCGGTGAGGCCTGGAACAGAGTGAGTGTAAGGGCTGCAAGCTCTGCTCACCATCCCCAGCTGGTCTCCACACAACGCTTGCCGAAGAGGCCACTTACAGACCATGAATAAAATTGTCTGTGACTGCTCCATCTTCTGCATTTTCATGAGCAATGTGGTAGCTAGCGATGCTGAAATGTTAATGCTTGTCATCCAGCTCTAAAATGAACACCTCTGAATTAAACCGAACCTGCATGCTCTCCTTCAACTTTTCTTTGATGCTGCTGGCAGATTCAGGTGGGCCCCAGTGCATGGTTTTGCATTTGGCTGCTTCTTTTTTCCTTACAGCCATAAAGGTGAGTTTTATTTTCTTTCCCTGAGTAGACAGTAACATTCTGGAAGAGCAGATGCAGCCAGGGAAGAAGTATGAGCTCACCAAATGATGCTTGCTTAAAGGCTTCCTTGTCTGAGTAGATTAGATCATGATTGTCCTATGTCTTAATGGCCTTTTCTATCCCAGTGCTAAGCCGAGTAATACATTTTAGAGAATCCTTCCTGGACTTTGGGGAAGCAATAAAACTTCAAATAAAGGAGGTCATAAAATAGTTCTGTCGTCTTTGCTTTGGGTGGCAGAATTATTTTCCTTTCCATTGAAACTAAGCCTACTTTACAGAGATGGAGCAATAATACCCAGGCCTAGGATGAGGCTGTGAAAATTAGATCTTTGGAGTATGCCCCAAAACCAGGATGGTGTCTGATCTGTTCATGACTTAGTAATGCGAAGTAATTAACTGATCCGTGGCTCCTAGGACCTGGCTGAGCAGAGCTGGCCAGAGAGCTGTCTCTCCAAGGTGAGTATGAAACTCTTCTCAGTACTTTCAGGGCTGTGCCTCGTGTGTGGGTGGGCAGGCAGAGACTCATCTGAGCTGCGTTAGAGTATCCAAACCCCACTATGGGGGAAGGAGGAGACTAATGGAAGGAGGAGAGGGAAGGAAAATTGCACTTGAAGTGTTTTGCAGGCTCTGTGCTAAAAGCATGAGAGAGGGACACGAGAAAACCATAAGGGTTCTTCACCATGTGAAGTGATTTCTCCCCATCGCCGACTTGCCTGTAGGCAAGGACGAGTTTCACTGTGCTATTCAGTTAAGGGCACAGTATAGACATGAGGAAGGTGACTGAGGGAGATCGATGGATTAGCTTATCACACTGCCACTCTCAAAGTAAGTGTACGCTCTAAAAAGCAGCAGGCATGAGTGCGCCCAGCAGCTCTTTGCTGTGCAAAGCTCAGAGGCAAAATGTGATCCCTTTCTAAAGCTGAATCTTACCTGAAAGCAGGGAATATTATCTCAAGTGGTATGAGGTTTGTGTTGCAGAGATAAAGGCAAATGAGACACCTTATTTTCAGTTTCTGAGGAGGGTTTGCTTGTCTTTCCTAATTATGGGCACTTCCTTCACCAGGAAGGGCAGTCGAAGTAGCAGCTGCTGGAAAACCGTCGTGGGAAGTCAGTATTTCTCAGCAGCCACAGGATGGCATCATCTCTTCATGCTAGTGTAGGAGAAACTTCTCCAGAGCCATCTGGCCTCTGTGGAAAGACCTTTTTGGGGTTAACCAATCTGTGCTACAGCTTTAAAAGCTGGGACTGCTCAGACAGAGCAGTTTGTTTGCCTTCAGGAACTGGCTGTTCTGGTTTCAAGGCTCAGGCTGCTTGGGGTAGTCCCATAAAAATTTCACGTGCTTTTACTGTCCTTGTTTTGCCGCAGTACCCAGCCCCACAGCACTGGTGCCATAGGGCCAAAACAGATGTTCTTGCCCCAAAATCGCTTAAGTCTTTTAGCCAGTGAGGTTTGCAGCATGTCCAGGGGCAGAATTTAAATCTCAGGAGGATTCTCTGCCTTGGCATCACTGTGTTGATGGGGACTGTCCTGTTGCTGGCGCGGGAGCCAGGACCTATCGTGATGCTGATGGTGGGGAGAGGTGGTGGATTCTTCATCGACCTCCCCACTGATCCAGGAGGAGGAAGGAGAAAGCATGTCTGTTCCCAAAGGGCGCTTTGAATGGTGTAATTTGGAAAGAAGACAGGACAGCCTTATTGCAGTGGGCACGTGCTTGGAAAGCAGCAGAAATAGACAGCAAAGACCCCACTCTCCCCTCCTTACGGGGTTTCAGGTGCCTGCAGTGGCGACTTCTCCATCCCTCCCATCCCTGGACTGCTTTTGGATATTCCACTTGACCTCAACCTCTGACTGTTTCTACCCTAAGACCCAGGAATGTCCCGTTCCCTCTGGAGCCCACGCTACCCAAGAACGCCTGGCCCTGAATGTGGCAGGCAGGGAGAGGAAAGCAAGGTGTGCACTGCTCCTTCCTTCCCCCAAGAATTGTGCCTCTGCCACTTCAAGTTGCTCATCGCTGCAGCCCACCACATCTCCTACCCCCGGCCTCCTCCAGAGCCTCAGCGCTGTGCTCAGGGCGCAGCTCGGTGCGTTGTCCAGGTGAGAAGCAGATTTGTTGTTGTCTTCATGGAGTGGGGTGCCTGCTCCTGGGATGTACCCAGCACGGGCGGCTGCAAGAAGCTGCAGACACCCTGAAATACTTGTCTGATCAAAACCAGCTGGGGTTAACCAATGCAGACTGCTGACCCTCTGCAAGAAGGAAAAGCCTCTCTGCAGCTCTCCCTCCTCACACAGTGCACAAACGCTGCTTTTCTTCTTCCCTTTACTTCTTGCCCTTGGGGAGAGGAGATTGGCTGTGTTCATTAACAGGGCAAGGCTATTAAACTTGATTAAGTTTAGCTGTTTCTTTAAGGAATCTCCATCTAAACTGCACAGCTGGCCGCAGAGACTACTCAGCCTCTGCCTGCTGAGCTCTCCCCATGTCTTATCCAGGGCCAGGATGTAGATACAAGAAAGATTTCCCCAGGAAAATAAACACATGACTGAGAGCTAGAGACGTGGCCTTAGTTGGAGAGTCATTTATTTTCGGTATAAAAAAAAAAAAAAAAAGACATCACAAAAAAATTGTTATTTTTTTTCCTCCCTGTGGCATGGACTGCTTCGGGAAATAAAAGTTGGCACTGAAGTGCAGTCATGGGGAAGGAGAGCTGAGGTGTCTGGAGAGCAGAGTTTCTGTCCCACACGTGGGTGTGGGTGCTGCAGGGCTTCTGCTGCCCAGCTGATGGGTGATGGGTCCTGGTGCTCCTCAGGCTGCTGCTGCTCTTGTGGTTTTGTCCCAAGAAGCAGCTGATTCAGTGCACGGTTTGGCTAAAACAGCAGCCCTCGAGCGAGCCAGCTCCGGTGCTTTATGGGGAGCAGCAGCTCAGGCCATCTGCTAGTTGGATGGACCAGGGCAGGGTTGTATCCTCCTCCCTCCCTGCCTGGCCTGGGGTGGTGGGAAAGATGATTTTGGGGAGCTCCTGAAATTCAGAGCTCTGAACTCCCAAAAGCCCGGATCTGAGATGCGTGCGTGAGATAACGCAGGTATTTTTCTTGACAGCTTTCTGGTTCTTGTAGGAATTGGTTGCTTTCACCTGAAATATTCCTAGCTAATGCTTCTGGAGAAGGAGCTCCTTGCAGAGAGCCGCAAAGCCCAGCAGCTCCACACCAGGTAGGATGTGCCCTGGTGGCGCCGGCTCCTCCTGCTCCCTCGGGTGAGCCTCTGGCCTCCCACTGCCTTCCCCTCTGCTCCGATTTTTTTGGATTCCTTAGGCATCACCACCCTTCCTCGGGGCTGTTGGTGCAGGAGCACCTGTGTGGGCAGCATCCCTGCGCGCTGCAGGAGGCGGCTTTGCCCACCTGCCAAGTGGGGAGGCAGAAGGGCTGGAAAAGCACCTGGATGGGGGAAAGGAGGGATGGAAGAAGGAATAATACAAATGCAGTGCTGGTTTTCCAGCGTCCTGGCTGGACTGGGGGTTTGGGACAGATCAGAACTATTCCTGCATGTTTCTCTCTCGGTTCGGGTGTGGTGAATCCTATATTTTTATAGCATTTATATGTTGCTTCCTGTTCTGGAGGGAGAAGGGAGTCACTTGTTTCAGTGGGAACAAAGCAAGCTGGAAAATAAGGCACAGATGGGGTAGATTCAGAGGGCTGTGAGAGGAGGAGCCCAGCCTCCTGGCTGTTGGCAGCACAGCCCCACGCAGCCAAAAGTCGCTGCCCTGTCCGAGTCAGACAGAACAGGCTGTGCTGGGACTGGGTGGCTTTGCCTCCCGCTGGTGTGAGCGCTGAGAGCCGGGGGAAGGCGGCATCGCCCTCGCTTGCGTCTGGCAGTTCCACCCAGGCTCGCCCATGCGGGTTTGGCTGCTTGTTCTCCGGCTGGCAGCTCCGCTCTGCTCCAGCCACTAAAGAAGTGGAGGAAAGCAGGAGGAAAACATCCAGTGTACAGACGCAGGGCAAAAGCCAGATGTGATGGAGCTGCTGGTCACACACACGTGTCCCTCGCTGGCCAAACAAGCTCGGGGAGCCGGAGCCGGTCAGAGAGCAGGGGCCAGAAGGGACCCCCAGCTCCTCAAGCTGGGCACGCAGCCCTCGGGGGAACAGAGAGGCAAAACCAGAGTGGTGGGAAGAGCTGTGTGGGGGCTCCTTAGCTGCTGTGCCTGGCCGGGCCCTCGCGTGTCCGAGGGAGATGAGGATGGTGAGGGATGAGGGGTCCAGCTGCGCGATTCCTCTCTGGGTAAGGGACGGCTGTAGATGTGAAGTTTATTCCCCTTTGCTCCTACAGCACATCCTACATCTGGCCAGCTTGCCCGCTGTGCAGAAGCCCTCTGCGGGGCATCCACAGCTGCCTGCGGGGCATCCACGGCTGCCTGCGGGGCGTCAGCGTGTGCTTGTGGGTCTGCGTGTTCACAAGGGCTGCGGGGAGAGGGGCTGGCTGAGCGTGCCAGGAAAGCACATCTGCTGCTTCAATACTGCTTCGGTGTGCCTAGCCCCACGAGAGAGGGGCCTTTGGTCCTGCTCTTCTTCAGTAGTCATTCAATAAATAACTCTAATGCCCGTAGCGAAACCTTTACACAGCCTCAGCTTGCGTTTCCGCTCTTACAGTAGCGTGGTGAGCTCTCTAAAGGCAAATCTATATAAAAGAGTCTTTCAAGGAAGATTATTTTTGTAAGTGCTGGTGCAAAAGGGCAGTCTTGCAGCCTGCTCTCCCCTCCCTGCCTCTAGCCTGGGTGGCAATGCAACCTTTTGCTTTGCTGCCTTAAGATGATGTTGTGAGATCTCTAAGGTTGGGCGGAGGGCGTCTATCTTCGGATGCTCTCAGCTGCCTTTGGTTTGGTGGCCAGGGATATGGCACGTCCTTGAGCTGGGGGTAGCTCTGTGCTCAGCTTTCTTTGCGTCTTCAATGCGAGCTGGGTTTGGACCAAGCCCAGACAGTCCAACTGTGCCATCTCCGCAGCAGGACAAGCAAATGAGGCATCCCCATGCTTGCTGTGCGTGCGGGCGTCCGTGGTTTGCAGGGGAGCGTGCAGGCAGCTCAGACTTTGAGTGCACGAGGTCCCGCGTGCCCTTGTCTGTGCCCGAGTGCAGAGGGAGAGCTTCGTGCCTGGTCGCTGCTTGCCAGGCTAGTGCATTGTGCTCGTGGTAGGAGGCACGTATGGCCCAGCGGCAGGTCACTCTCGCGTGCTCAGCGAGACACGTGTCTGTATCCATACCTGTTGTTTGCGGGGGTAACAATTTCATGGTGGGAGAGAAGGGACTCGCATAAACCTGCGCCCGCTGCCTTGCTCTCTGCTGACCCTTCCACACGCTTTGCACAGCCCCTCTTGGAAGTCACAGTAAAGTGGCAGCAGCTTGGGCATCTCCCAACCCTTCACGGTGCTGAAAGGACCGGGGGCATCTCGGAGGGGAGGGCCTGAACGCCCTCCTCTCCGCTAGATGGGCAAGGATGGTCTCTTGTCCAGCAAGAGGAGCTTGGGCTGAGCAGAGATCCACAGGTCCTCTTCCTCCTTCTTCTTCTTCTTTTTCTTCTTGTTCTTCTCGGCGTGCAGCTGCCCGTTGCTGCTGGTGCCGCCTTTCTTTCTGCTTTCGCTCCTCTGCCTGCAGAAGCAGCAGTGGCAGCAGATGAAAATGAACACGAGGAGGACGACGACGGGCAGTCCCATCAGCACGGCCAAACAGACTGTGTTGAAGACACCTTCCTTATGCTTGGTACGGATGAGCTCCAAGATGGAATTAAAGAAAGAGCTGATCTTCTGCTCCATGTTGGCTGCCCGTGCCGCTCCCTCTGTGTGAAGGCCTCTTGGGATACGTTCAGCTCCTGTAAGGAGCTAGTGGGTTCCAGAAGTGTCTTTGGTTGGTGCCTGCAGAGAGAAGAAACCACATGGATCAGGTGCCTGCTCCCTTAAGACATTTTCTCTGAGGAGCTGCCAGCAAAGCCAAAGCCTCAGCAGGGTGTGAGGTGAGCTGCCCAGGAGGAGTACGGGGATGCAGGGGGCCAGACCGTGCTGCTAGCCACGTCCTTTTGTGTGTTCCCATCTGGGAAACACCACCTTCCAGCCTCTCCTGGGGTTGGTACTAGGGATGGGCGAGGAGGTCTTGGGACATTCCTGCTTGGTAGGTTCCCCTGCACTAGACACGTGTAAGGCTCAGCTTGACAGGGCACTGGCACACCTCATTTAAAATACAGATCACCTAAAAAGGTTGGACCAGATGACCTCAGGTCCCTTCCAACTTGGCATTCTTTGACTCCTGCCTTGGCATCTGGTCTGGCACAAATCCTGCCCTTCCCTGGACGTACGTCTCAACCCTTGCTTGGCAGCTGCAGCTTGCAGCCTTGCAGCTTATTCCATAGCAGAGGAGATTTGTCTGCAGGAGGAGCTTTCCTGTCCAGAAGGGACTTGCCTGGTCCAGGCAGGGACCACCCCAGCGAGCGGTACGACTGCCATCTGAGACAGGACTCGACATGGCATGGCCAGCAGGTCCAGGGACGTTATTCTCCCTCTGTAGTCGGCACTGGAGAGACCGCTCCTCGAATCCTGTGTTCAGTGCTGGCCCCTCACCACAAGAAGGATGTTGAGGCTCTGGAGCGAGTCCAGAGAAGAGCAACAAAGCTGGTGAGGGGGCTGGAGAACAGGCCTTATGAGGAGCGGCTGAGAGAGCTGGGGGTGTTTAGCCTGGAGAAGAGGAGGCTGAGGGGAGACCTCATTGCTCTCTACAACTACCTGACAGGAGGTTGTGGAGAGGAGGGAGCTGGCCTCTTCTCCCAAGTGACAGGGGACAGGACGAGAGGGAATGGCCTCAAGCTCCACCAGGGGAGGTTTAGGCTGATCATTAGGAAAAAATTCTTCACGGAAAGGGTCATTGGGCACTGGCAGAGGCTGCCCAGGGAGGGGGTTGAGTCACCTTCCCTGGAGGGGTTTAAGGGACGGGTGGACGAGGTGCTGAGGGACATGGTTTAGTGTTTGATAGGAATGGTTGGACTTGATGATCCCCTGGGTCTTTTCCAACCTGGTGATTCTATGATTCTATGTCATGGATCTCTCCTTACCCCTGATCCACTCTGGGACGAGGTGTCTGCTTTGGAAAGACGGTTTCTCATGGTCTGTGTTCTGGGGTGGTGCTACAGGCAGAGGCGAGGTGTGCCTGGTCCTGCTGTGCTGGCACCTGGGGCACCGCTGGGAGGTTTGGGGTGGGGGCTTTTTTATGGGGATGGGACTTGCAGGCGGTGGTGAGGAACTCACAGCCACCTCTGTGCACCCAGGGCTGCGGCAGCAGGGAATCACGAGGGTTGGCTGGGGACAGAGCCTACACTGTGCCTCACCTGGGAATTGCTCCAAGGGTTGGGTAGGGCTGAGGAGCATTTCTGTGGCCTGACGTAAGGTTTTCCTCTCCCTCGAGGAGGGAGAGGTGCAGCTGAGTGGCAGGGCTCCTGGGGAAACCCTCCTTCGGGGCCAGGGAGCTGCTGCCTCTGCTCACGGCTTTCCTCCTCTCCTGGGGCCAGGCAAATCTCCCGGAGGGGAGGTGGGAGTTGAGTGGGGTAGGGCGCTTTGGGCCATGAGTTTGCAGTTCTGGTTCCACACCATTTGGGTCATGGAATCAGGGTCTGTGTAGGTGAAGAACTAGTAGGAGCAATATCGGGCTCTAATGCTGTGTTTCAGACTCACTGAGCATTTTACATCTTTGTCTTTGCCAGACTTTGGGATTCAAGCCCCACAGCATCTTGAGGGAATGCCAGAATCCCTGTGTGCACCGGACGGGAAACTGAGGCACAACAAAAGGCAAGCCAACGCTTCCATGGGACAAAGACTTAAGAGGCACAGCCTGAACCCCAAAAGTATCCCACAGCGGTTGCTCCAGTTCATAGAATCATAGAATAACCAGGTTGGAAGAGACCCACCGGATCATCGAGTCCAACCATTCCTATCAAACACTAAACCATGTCCCTTAGCACCTCGTCCACCCGTGCCTTAAACACCTCCAGGGAAGGTGACTCAACCACCTCCCAGGGCAGCCTGTTCCAGTGCCCAATGACCCTTTCTGTGAAGAAATTCATCCCCTGTGACCACCAACTTGTTTGCTCCCCTTCTGGCAGCTCCCACAGAGCTCTGGGGAGGAAGGGGACTCAGGTTGGGTTTGGTTAAAGCATCCTTGTCTATAGTGCTACCGTCCCTTGCTTTGAGTCACATTTATTGCTATCATGGCACCCACTATGGGATGCTCTCTTGTACCGAGCGTTTTGGGAGCTGGGCTCCTGTACCGAGCGAAGGGATGCTCTGGCACCACTATGCATCCTCCTGCCTTGCTTTGCAATGACACCCCAACTCCTAACGAACAGCAAAGCTGCCTGCCTTGCCTGAAAAAGAAACTGTGAGTCTCACCCAACCCTGACTGCAGCCCTTGTGCTGCTGCAGGAGCCCCAGAGAGGAAGCTGGGCTGCCCTGCCAGGTGAGGAGCTGGTGGCTGCCGAGGGAAATCCTGCCTTCAGAAGCGCTGCTGTAGGACCTACAAAGCTTTACGGGGTCTCGTTTCACCAGCTGCCCCTCTCTGCTGGCTTCCGTACCTGACTGCCAGGACCATAAGAGCCAAACCTTCCCTGGAGGTGTTAAGGGACAGGTGGACGAGGTGCTGAAGGACATGGTTTAGTGTTTGATAGGAATGGTTGGACTCAATGATTTGGTGGGTCTCTTCCAACCTGGTGATTCTATGATTCTATGAAACCCTTCAGTGTAGATTCTGAGGTCTCAGTCTGCGACTTCAAAGAGCTCGGATCCTATGTAAAGAGAAGAGTTCAACCTCCCTGCCCCTGGTGGAAACAGACTGACTGCTGTGAATTTATTGTTTCAATCTGCACGAGAGCATGGCTGAGCTGGCCACAATTAGCTGGTGGTTTCTCCTTTGAGCATAGGCATTGCTCGATTTTTGTTCAGTCTGCTGCATCTTCCAATTTCTGCTGACTAGAAGCAAAATTTAAATACATATGAATATATGGTGGGTTTTTTTGGGAGGTAGAGAAGCAGGATGGTGGAAATGCCAGGCATGAACCCAGGGAGGAGAAACGGTGCTGCAAGAGGTGGAAGAACCTTTTCCACCCCACTTCTGCCACTGAGCAGCTTCCCAGCCTTGGGAAACCGCCTGCTCCGACATCCCCATCAGAGAAATCATGGGCTGCCACAGAGGGCTTGGAGACTGGAATCCCATCCATCCCGTTCCTGTCCTCTGCTGGAGCCAGCGGTGAGCACTGCGGCTCTGCTTTTGCTCCAGGGGGAGATAAGCAAGGGCTCCCCATGCCCCATCTCCGCAGGCATCGCAAGCAAAGGGCACAGGGGAGCAGCAAGAGCTGCCACTTCAAACTGTTCCCTGCCCTAACCTTCATCCTCACCAAGGCCTTTTTTTAAGACAGCTGTAGTAAAGGTTAAACTGCAGCACAAATAAGCAGGGCGTCTTTTCCTTGGCCTGAATCATCTGCGTGGAGCAGGTTTGCCATTTATCCATAAATAACCTGACAGCTCATTATCCAGGCAGGAACAGTGGACGCCTATGATACACTTCACTCCAAAAAAGAAGTAAAAAGTCCAGCCCCAAAACAACAACCAGCTTAATTTCAGACAAAACAGGATGTACAATTTTATTCCTGTGCTGAGCTGCTTTATATTTATTGCCTCTAAACTTCTCGGGAGGGGAGGAGGGCTGGAACTTCCTTTTAAACTTGTAATTAATTGTTTGTGGAGGAAAAAAAAAAAAAGAGAAAGCAAAAAACGGAGCCCTTTGAAATGTTTCCACTTTAAGCAGGAGCTGAGTGCGCTGCAGAGGCTCTCGCTGCTCGTTCCTGCGGAGGGACCTCCTCGGGGCTGCTGTGGCCACCAGGCTAAGGGTGATTTCTGGCTGGGCTGTTTCACAGAATCATAGAATCACCAGGTTGGAAGAGACCCACCGGGTCATCGAGTCCAACCATTCCTATCAAACACTAAACCATGTCCCTTAGCACCTCGTCCACCTGTGCCTTAAACACCTCCAGGGAAGGTGAATCAACCACCTCCCTGGGCAGCCTCTGCCAGTGCCCAATGACCCTTTCTGTGAAGAATTTCTTCCTAATGTTCAGCGTGAACCTCCCCTGGCGGAGCTTGAGGCCATTCCCTCTCGTCCTGTCCCCTGTCCCTTGGGAGAAGAGCCCAGCTCCCTCCTCTCTACAACCTCCTTTCAGGGAGTTGGAGAGAGCAATGAGGTCTCCCCTCAGCCTCCTCTTCTCCAGGCTAAACCCCCCCAGCTCTCTCAGCCGTTCCCTGAACCCAGCTGGGGATGGGCAAGCCCAGGGCGGCAGGGATGCAGCTGAGCATCCCTCGCAAGGTGAGGACAGAGGTACCTGCCACCGGCCCGGGCGAGCGGTACCGAAATCCTGGGGCCACCTTTCAGCCTGGCTCTGCAGCTGGTTTTTAAATGCCTTTTTCTTTTTGGAGCGTGCATTGCCTTTTGTTTTGCAGATGAAGGGATGTCTGTGCGCTAAATAAAGGGGTTCTTCAGTTTAATATAAAAAAAGGGGGGGGGGAGGGGAAAACAGAAAAACTGGTGCCTTTTCAGCCGGCTACGACAAGGGCAGAGGGGTTACCCAAGGCCACCCATCACCAGCTGAAAGCCTGCATGCGCGGCAAGGAGCTGCATTTAGGATGAATCCACACTGCTGCTCAGTTTGATGCGACAGCAACGTCTCCCCTTAGAGAGGGGATGAACGGAGAGAGCTACATCCATGCTGTGGTCCTTGACGGGTGTGAAGCACACGCCTGTGGAGCTGGGACGTTGTCTCAGGTTTTGGGTCAAGATACAGGACCAAAAAAACAGGTCCAGGGAGGCACTGGGAGACCAGGCAGCATCCTGCTAAATGAGCTCTTTGTTTTTAGGGGAAAGCTGACACAGTAACTTGCTCGGGAAATCCTGTGGACAGGGATGGACGGTGGGTTTGCATGGTTTGGGTAAGTTTTAGTTGAAGTTGGGCGTCCAACATGAGGTTCTTTAATCCACGTTGGCTCTGATGGAGCTGTTTTTTTCAAGGGTGGGGAGCATCTGCCACTCCTCCGGAGTTCCAGGCAGCCATGGGTAGAAAATGAGCTCTTTTTGAGGGCCAGCTTGGGATGGCACCACAAACCATCAGCGTGCACGGCTTGCCTGGCTGAGCTGGGAGGGTAAAGGCTGCCAGCCTGAGCATGGGGAAATCAAAACAGAGGGGTTGCCTTGGCAATGCTGGCTTGCCCACATCCTGCGCGCTGCAGAGCAACCGCAGCGACTGGGGTTGGAGATAGAGTTCGTAGAAAAGTTGCAGTTCACTGGAAATGAGGGGCAAAGGGCTGCACACTGTATGCAGGGTCATCGTGGCAGAAAAGAGAGCTGGAGATGTTTTAGGACCTGATTTTGCAACCCTCAGCAGGCTCTCGCGCCTGTGTGAAGTTCCCTCCAGCCTAACAAAGCTCAGCCCGCTCCTCTCGGCTGCTCTGAGGAGCTCGATGCCCACACTGAGAGCAGGGGCAGCTCCAGAGGGCAACCAGCCTACAGCCCACGACCCGTGGCGCTTGGCCCCTGGTATTCCTGGGTTATTTAAACTGCTCAGTGTCTGCTGCAGCTCGGGACGTGCAGAGGCGAGATGAAAGCATCTGACCTGCAGCTACCCCCCATTTCCTTAAAGCAGATGAGACCTCATTTCTGGCGAGACCTCACTTTATGCAGTTGATGCTAAGCGGTGCAAACCACAAACTTGGCCGTTTCCTTCTGTTACTATCTTGATAGCAGCTTTGTAGCTTCCTACCCCCTTTCCACGGGCAGAGATGGCTGTGGTCAGGCTAGGAGAGGCTGCCTTCTCTCGCAGAGCCTGCAAGCTCTCTGATGCAACAAGCACGGACACAGCTACGTGCTCACACACAAGTGACATCTATTTTCCCATCTGCACCTGCAGACTGAAAGGAAAACTGGATGAAACCTGACACTGAGAGCAAGCAGTTTCTTCTGCCGGGATTGCAAGCTGCTGTTTCGGAAATGGTGAATAATGAGAGTTTTGCTGCTGGTCTCACAGAACTTAGCGCAGCCTCCAGAGACCTTCCTCAAACGTTAAAAAACAAACACCGAGAGCCACCACCAAGCAAACAAAACCAACTAAAGCTTCATCCTACTCCCACTGCTGTCAAACCTTCCAGCCAGAAGCCATGCAGAGAAGCTTTCATACCCTAAAGGGAGCGATTTGGAAAACTACCGATATGAATGTTGGATAACAGGGTTAAAGTGAAACTATTTTGCAAGCTGGTGCCTGGAGCCCGCTTCGCCGTCGCCATCTGCACACACGCGCGGCTGCCATCTACGCCAGGATCAGTGCAGCTCCTGGCCAAGCAGACCAGATTTGCTTTGAGGAAAGTTTGGCTGTCGTCCCCACCGTCACCCTGCGCTCCAGGGCAGCCCCCAGCCCACCCGGGACCCTCCCCAGGGTCACCACACACAGGTTTGGATGCAGGAGGTTGCAGTTCCACCTGGGCCAGCCCTGCAGCTTGCCAGGGGAGACGGGACAGCTGGCAGAGCCTTCCCTCTAGCATTCCTGACCCAAAATCCCTGCTGCGGGGCAGGCCACCTTCTGACAAGTGTCCCCTGAGAGATGCCATCACTCAAGCGCCACCATCCCCACCCAGCTCTGCCAGCAGCTGCCTAGGTAGCTGTGGCGAAAGGTCCTCTCGGGACACCCCTCCTCGCTTGGACCTCCCCAGGGTTCTCCTCCGTGGAATCCCCTGCCCTGCGACCCTCTCCTGCGGATCCTCTCTGGGTCCCCCTCCCTGGACCCCCTTTCTTTGGGACACCACCCTGAGCACCCCTCGCCCCGAGGAGTCCCCTCTTTGGGATCCCCAAGCCCGGAAACCCTCACCGGTGACCCCCTTCCATGGAACCCCTCCCCGGGACCCCCTCCCTGGGGAGCCCCAAACTTGAGACCCCAGGACCTCCCCTCACCCAGGGACACCAGCCTCCAGGACCCCCCCTCTGGAGTGACCCCTATCTCCAAGATCCCTGACCTGGGGACACCCTCTATGGGACCCTTTCCCCCCCCATCCCTGGGGATTCGCTTCTCTGGGATCTCTCATATGAGTTCCCCTTCCTCGGACCCCCCTCTCCCCATCCAGGGACCCCCCTGTCCCCACCTGAGACCCCTCTCTTGGGGATCCTCCACTTGGGACTCCCCTCTCCCCATTCAGGGACCCCCCCTTTAGGGATCTGCCACGCGGGACCCCGCTCTCCCGATTCAGGGAACCCTCTCTTGGGGACGCCCCTTTCTCCATCCAAGAGAAATCCCCCCTTAGGGATTCCCCACTCAGGACCCCCCTCCCCATCTGGGACCCCTCTCTTGGCGATCCCCCACTCAGGACCCCCCTCTCCCCATCCAAGGATTCCCCCTCCACTTAGGGATCCCCCACTCAGGACCTCCCTCTCCCCATCCAGGGACCCCTCTCTTGGGGATCCTCCACTCGGGACCCCCCTTTAGGGATCCCCCACTCAGAACCCCCTTCTCCCCACCCAGGGACCCCCTCTTAGGGATTCTCCACTCGGGACCCCCCGATCCCCATCCAGGGACCCTTCCTTTAGGGATCCCTCGCTCGGGACCCCCCTTTCTCCATCCAAGGACACCCCCCCCCCCAACCTTAGGGATCCCCGACTCGGGACCCCCTCTCCCCATCCAGGGACCCCTCTCTTGGGGATCCCCGAATCGGGATCCCCCTGTCCCCACCTGGGACCCCCCCTTAGTGATCCCCCACTCGAGACCCTCCCTCCCCATCCAGGGACCCCTCCTTAGTGACCCCCACTCAGGACCCCTCCCTCCCCATCCAGGGACCCCTCCTTAGTGATCCCCCACTCGAGACCCTCCCTCCCCATCCAGGGACCCCTCCTTAGTGATCCCCCACTCGGGACCCCCTCTCCCCATCCAGGGACCCCTCCTTAGTGATCCCCCACTCAAGACCCTCCCTTAGTGATCCCACACTCGGGACCCCCCCTCCCCATCCAGGGACCCCTCCTTAGTGATCCCCCACTCGGGACCCCCCCTCCCCATCCAGGGACCCCTCCTTAGTGATCCCCCACCCGGGACTCCCCCTTAGTGATCCCCCACTCGAGACCCTCCCTCCCCATCCAGGGACCCCTCCTTAGTGACCCCCACTCAGGACCCCTCCCTCCCCATCCAGGACCCCCCCTTAGTGATCCCCCATTTGGGACCCCCCCTCCCCATCCAGGGACCCCTCCTTAGTGATCCCCCACTCAAGACCCTCCCTTAGTGATCCCCCACTCGGGACCCCCCCTCCCCATCTGGGACCCCTCCCTCCCCATCCAGGGACCTCTCTCTTGGGGATCCCCGAATCGGGACTCCCCCTCCATCCAGGGACCCCTCCTTAGTGATCCCCCACTCGGGACCCCCCCCTCCCCATCCAGGGACCCCTCCTTTAGTGATCCCCCACTCGGGACCCCTCCCTCCCCATCCAGGGCCCCCTCCTTAGTGATCCCCCACTCGGGACCCCCCCTCCCCATCCAGGACCCCTCCTTAGTGATCCCCCACCCGGGACCCCCCCCTCCCCATCCAGGGACCCCCCCTTAGTGATTCCCTACTCGAGACCCCCCCCTCCCCATCCAGGGACCCCCCCTTAGTGATCCCCCACTCGGGATCCCCCTCTCCCCATCCAGGGACCCCTCTCTTAGGGATGCTCCACTCGGGACCCCCCGATCCCCATCCAGGGACCCTTCCTTTAGGGATCCCTCGCTTGGGACCCCCCTTTCTCCATCCAAGGACACCCCCCTCAACCCTCTCCCCATCCAGGGACCCCTCTCTTGGGACTCTCCCCCTGTAGGCCCCCCTCTCCCCACCTGGGACCCCCCCCCCCCGGATCCCCCCCCTCCATCCTCACCTCCTCGTCCCGCTCTCCCTCCCTCCCGGCCCGAGGCTCCCGAGGCGAAGAGCCGCCTCCTGCCTCCGCCCCCAGCCCTGCCCCACCTGGGGCTGCCCCCACCCCGAAACCCGGGGCCGGGGCGGGGACAAAGCGGGGTCCCCACCGCCCCCCCCGGGGCCGCCAGAGCCGGGCTTGTTTAGTCTAGGACAGGCCCGAGGCGGGGCGGGGGGGGACAAACCAGCCCTCGAACTGCAGGGAAAAGGCACAGAACTAAGTGTTTTCCCTCACCGGGCTCCAGCATGGCGGAGGTTTCACCCTCCACCACCCCCAAAAAGGGGTTTTGAGGGGTTGCAGTGGGGCTTGCGGGGGCAGAGATGCTGCTGCTGGTGCTGGGAGACCTGCCCCCCCAAAAAACTGAAGCCAGGGCTGACATCCCGCACCCCAACAGCATCTCCCTGCCTGGTGTCCTGGGAAAGGGGACGCTGCAGCGGGACAAGGGGCAGCAGCCCAGGTTTCACCCACAGCGCCTGGCGCCCACGCCGATAAGAAGCGATGTTTCATGGACTCATAGAGTCCCCAGGTTGGAAGAGACCCACTGGATCATCGAGTCCAACCATTCCTATCAAACACTAACCCATGTCCCTCAGCACCTCGTCCATCCGTCCCTTAAACCCCTCCAGGGAAGGGGACTCAACCCCCTCCCTGGGCAGCCTCGGTCAGTGCCCAATGACCCTTTCTGTGAAGAATTTTTTCCTAATGTCCAGCCTAAACCTCCCCTGGCGGAGCTTGAGGCCATTCCCTCTCGTCCTGTCCCCTGTTACTTGGGAGAAGAGCCCAGCTCCCTCCTCTCCACAACCTCCTTTCAGGTAGTTGCAGAGAGCAATGAGGTCTCCCCTCAGCCTCCTCTTCTCCAGGCTCAACCCCCCCAGAAGGAAGGCCCTCCTGCCTCTGCAGGGTTTGGTGTTTTCCAGTTTGGATTTCAGTTTGGTTTGGACCCCCCCCCCAGTTTTCACTTGCTGCTCTCTGTCCGAGGGAGGGACATCCAGGGCTCACCAGATCCCGACTGTTTCCCCATCCAGCGCCGAGCAATCTCCGCACAGCGTTGTGATGTTGACAGCCGGGCAAGCTGTAACTAGAAAAATGATTTGCCTTATTTTTTTTTTTCCTGGCCAGCTCAAATCTTTTCACCTTGCAAAACCCCCTGTGCTTGTCCTCCTCGCGCTGCTTTGTGCTCCAGCACTGGCACCTTTGCCTTTCTGCTTTGCCCTTGGTGCCAACGTGTCCGGCGGGGGTAGCCGGGGCTGCCCGACCCGGGGAGGCTGCTGGAGAACAGCCCCACGCGCCCAGTGCCGTGTCCCAGCACCACTGGGAGCAAAGCTGTGGTGGGAAAACGAGGAAAGAGAGGAGGGGTGGAGGGATGGAGATGAGCTGCCTGCCAGCCCCAGCTGCCTTTGTTGCCCTCCTTTCTGCCACCTTCATCCTAGCACTGGGGCCAAAGGGGTTGGAGACTCCAAGAAATACATATTACAGGCTACGGCTTGTGCTAAGGGTTGCCTAGTAGCCTTTGGCAAGGGGTCTATATGCTGCAGGAAGTACCAAACCCTTTTAACCTAAAGATTTGCTGCTTGTTAATGCCAGGAAATTTTTCCTTGGGTTTATGCTACACAGTGGAGATCCCTGGGCTTCGCACCATGTTCATGGCCCATTGCATACCAGCTCTCCCCATCCCATCTCACCCCATCCCATCTCTCCCCATCCCAGCTCATCCCATCCCAGCTCACCCTATCCCAACTCACCCCATCCCATCTCTCCCCATCCCAGCTCACCCCATCCCAGCTCACCCCATCCCATCTCTCCCCATCCCATCTCTCCCCATCCCAGCTCACCCCATCCCATCTCTCCCCATCCCATCTCTCCCCATCCCAGCTCACCCCATCCCAGCTCTCCCCATCCCATCTCTCCCCATCCCAGCTCACCCCATCCCAGCTCTCCCCATCCCATCTCTCGCCATCCCATCTCTCCCCATCCCAGCTCACCCCATCCCAACTCACCCCATCCCAGCTCACCCCATCCCATCTCTCCCCATCCCATCTCTCCCCATCCCAGCTCACCCCATCCCATCTCTCCCCATCCCATCTCTCCCCATCCCAACTCACCCCATCCCAGCTCACCCCATCCCAGCTCTCGCCATCCCAGCTCATCCCATCCCATCTCACCCCATCCCATCTCAACCCACCCCAACTTGCCCCTTCCCATCTCACCCCATCCCATCTTTCCCTGTCCTATCTGCTGACCCTTTCCCAGCTCTCCTCCATCCCAGAGCTGCAGCAGTTCCCTCGTTTGCGGGTACCAAATCCCCCTGTGGAAACACCCTTCCCAGGGGATGCAGAAGAAGCCCCGTGGGTGCTGGCAGTCACCGGGGGGGACACCTATTTGCTCTACAGCACCAAGTGGTGTAACATCACCTTTGAAACCAGCTGAACAGGCTTACCTGGAAATATTTATTACTACAGGTCCCTAAGGGTGAGCGTGGTGGAGGTGTTGAGCTCTGGGGATCCAGCCCTGGGGTCGAGGGGGCTGAAATCCCTGCCCGTCCCCAGTGACGCTGCCGTGGAGGTGGCTGGGAGGTTTGCTTTGTTCCCTGGGCAAACAGCCCCGCTGTGGGGCGGCACTTTCTTCTCGCTAATTGAATTTGGCAGAGGCCTCATCGAGGGAGGAGCTGCTGGTCTGGGCACTTTCCCTGGTTTTTTGGGGGCCCCTTTGAGCACGGTGCTTTGGCACCTGCTTGGCTCTGGGCAGGAGCACCACTGCACCCCTCTGACAATACGGCGGAGCGGGTGGGCACTGATAACACCGACCTCAACATCTGAACCTCTTGTGATGCTGCTGCATGTAGAGTCTTGATCCCATCGAGTATAGCGATACCATGACCCGGTGGGTCTCTTCCAACCTGGTGATTCTATGATTCATTAAAAAAAGCTGGGAAACACTGAATGAACTTCAAGAAACTTAGTATTAGCGCGAGAACATACAAATAGCTGGTGAGGGGGCTGGAGAACAGGCCTTATGAGGAACAGCTGAGAGAGCTGGGGGTGTTTAGCCTGGAGAAGAGGAGGCTGAGGGGAGACCTCATTGCTCTCTGCAACTATCTGAAAGGAGGTTGTGGAGAGGAGAGAGCTGGGCTCTTCTCCCAAGTGATGGGGGACAGGACGAGAGGGAATGGCCTCAAGCTCCACCAGGGGAGGTTCAGGCTGGACATTAGGAAAAAATTTTTTCCCGGAAAGGGTCATGGGGCACTGGAACAGGCTGCCCAGAGAGGGGGTTGAGTCACCTTCCCTGGAGGGGTTTAAGGCACGAGTGGACGAGGTGCTGAGGGACATGGTTTAGTGTTTGACAGGAATGGTTGGACTCGATTATCTGATGGGTCTCTTCCAACCTGATGATTCTATGATTCTATGATATGATTCTATATAACTAGTCGGACCACAGCTCTGTCTAGCCCAGAATCCTCCTCCCCACAGTGGTCCACGGGAGATGCTTTGAAAGAATCTGAACACCATTTGATGCTTGACCCTGTGAGTGTCTCCTGCAGCGAGGCGTTCCACGTGTCCTTCACAGGTGGCGTGGAAAAAAACATACGTTTTGAGGGGTGGTGGTGGGGGGGAGGTTGAACCTGCCGCCTCTTAGTTTTGTTTGGTATCCAGTGTATCTGGGCTCCAAGGGATCACACTTTGTTTTTCAGAAAGTTTAATGGTTGAGAGGAAGCCGTGACTCAGCCGCTGATGAATCACTGCTGCCTCAGATTACGTGTCTCCTGGCTCTTTGGTGCCCCTCAAGCACAGGAACAGAGTAATCTCACACCAGACAAGCTCCTGTCACATCATGGGATGACAGTCTGAGCCCAAGCCTGGGACCAGCTGGAAAACAAGTCCCACCTCCAGCCCCTGTTTCCCATTCATCTTTCCCGAGCTCATTATTTCTATGTGAGATCAAAGTCTTTGTCATGCTGAAAAGCTGCCCTGATAACTCAGATTTCCTCCAAGGTTCCCCCAGCCCCTAATTTTATTTGGAAAACACTCATAATTTTACTCTGAATATAGAAACACCTTCTCGTTTCCCCCCTGTTTCATTGCATTCAGCTGATTTATTTCCCAGTTTGCCTGGTGACACAGCTGGGAGCTTTGCTCCTGCCCCGATTACACCCAGCTGGTGCCTAGAACCAGTATATTTGGGTTTTTCTCTGTATGGTGGCTTGGAAGGAGTTGCAAAGTGACTGCAGATATGAGCAATACCTTTCTCTCCAGCTGCTTTCTCTGCTCTCCTGTTGCGGTTTCTGCTTGTGGACGCTGGCCTGGCTTAAAGTAAGCAGTGGAAAACTCTGCTCCCAGAGAGACATTCCTCTCATTTTTCCCCCATGCTTCTGCTTTTTCCCTTCCCTCTCCCCCTCCCACAAAAAAAGCCTGCAGTTTCAGCACCAAAAATAAAGCACACCCGGTTGTGGGCTGGATAAAAATAGCAGCCCTTGGTATTTACTTTCGCAGCAGCAATAGGCTTTCCGTCTTCAGAAGGGAACGGGAGAGGCAGGAGCAGGATGGGATGGTGACCCTTGATGGGGGCGTGGAGGACAAACACTTAGCTGGTGGCTTTGAGGCTGGCAGGCTCTGTGGCGGCTGCTCCCTCCCCTCCTCTCCCACCTTGGTGCTCGTGCATTGGTTTGGGTCTGATTTTAGATGCCTGGGGCTCAGTCCTGCATGGATGGTGGTGGGAGAAAGGCTGCTCTTGGGCCAAGTGCATTAGAACCGGTGAGGGTTTTTTGGGGGAGCCTCTTCCTCATCCGTCGTCGGGGAGGCTTTGTTTGCAGCTGAGGTGGGTCTGGGTCAGCTGGAGAATCCTTCTCTGTGCTTAGGGGTGAGGAGTGAGGTGGGGTCCTCAAGTGCATCCTCAAGTCCTGCTTGGTGCTTGTGTTGGGCAAAGATAGAGTACGGGGACCTGAGGGTGACTTGGAGGGGGGGTGCATGTCTCTGCTCGGGGCACGTTTTGGTATGCGTGGTGGGATTTGGGAGGAAAGCAAGCCTCATAGGTAGGGCTTTTTGTTCTTTTAGAGCAGATGATTGTTTGTGTGCATGAGCTTTCAGGAGCTCCTTCCTGAGGAAATCCTACGGGCAGTGCCGGCAGCGGGCGACAGGGAGAGGAGACGCACTGGGAGGTGGGGAAAGTGCCGGGGCCAGGCACGAGCCTGCAGCGGGATGTGGTGCCTTCCCATTTTGGAACGGCTCAAGGACTGGTTAAGTGAAGGCCAGGGATGAAAATCCATCGGTGAATGGAGATGTCCCCTCTCTCCGCACAAAAATGAGGCCACCAGCGGCATCTTGCTGTCACCTCCCAAGGGCTGGATTTGTGGGAGGTGTGAACCAAAGGCAGAGGGAGCAAGTGATGCTCGGACGTGGCCCCAGTGCCCCTGAGGACCAGCTTGTGCCCCGAGTAGCGGGAAGTGCTGGCTTGTGCCTCTTCCCGGAGCAGCCGCTCCCGGGGGTTTCCCTGTGCCGGGTGGGTGTGGGAGCTGATCTGCCAAGTTGGATTTTTAGATGGAAAACTGGTTTTGCCAGCTTCCCCCTCTGGTGCAGCCCTTCCTTTGGCTCATCCCTGGGGATGCTGAGGGGCAAGCGCAGCCCACCCTTGGTGCCACCTTCCCCCGAAGCCCAGCCAAGACGGGCAGGGAGGTCCAATTCTGTTTCTTTAATTATAAGCAGCTGCCAAATCATTATTTTTGATTCAAATTTGTAATTATCCCTTCCCCTCTGTAAGCTGCTTCCTCTGTTCCTGACGTCCCTCCGCTCCAGGCCACGTGAGGACTTCTGGCTGGTGCCGCTGGAGCAGTTGGCCAAGGTGTGCTGTCTGCTGGGATGTTTTGTGCTGCCCTTGGGGCTTGGCTCCTGCTGGGGGATGGGGACTGCTTGACCCTTGCTTTTCAAGGTTCAAAGCCTTCCTCCTCATCCCATTTGCTAACAGGGGCTCATAAGGAGGATGCAGCTGGGTGCTGGGGCTTGGGCAGGGTGGCTTGTGGTGGCTCACCCGCTCCCAGGGAGGGAACTGAGAGCAAGATGCAAATTGTGGTGAGTGAAAAGAGGGGAAAATACACTGAAAGCCATTCTCCTGTGGCTGCTTTGCCTCTTTGTGCCCCCTGTGATGGAGAGAAAGTTTCCTTATTTGGAGGGGCGATGTCCCCCTTGGGCAGCGGGGAGAGGCGGCTTTGGGTCACGGGTGAGGAACCGATACGAGATGGAGAACTGACAGGCAGATGCAGCCACTTTCGGCATGACTCGAGTGCCAGAGGGCATGTAGGACCAGGGAAGGGCCAGAGCCTGTCCCCAGGTGGAGGGGGATGCCAGCTGCCTCCTCTCTGCTCGCTCCTCTCCCAGCTGCCCAGTTCCAATGCCCTCTCCAGAAGTTCTTAGAGGGAGGGTTTCCCATTTCTTCCCTCCCTTTTCTCACTTTTGGGGAGGATTTTTCTCCGCCAGGGGAGGTTTAGGCTGGACATTAGGAAAAAATTTTTCACAGAAAGGGTCACTGGGCACTGGCAGAGGCTGCCCAGGGAGGTGGTTGAGTCACCTTCCCTGGAGGTGTTTAAGGGACGGGTGGACGAGGTGCTAAGGGACATGGTTTAGTGTTTGATGGGAATGGTTGGACTCGATGATCCAGTGGGTCTCTTCCAACCTGGTGATTCTATGATTTGCACGGCCACTTCCTTCAAACCCTGCTTTTGATACGATGTCACTGAACTGTGGGGACAAGGGGCCGCGGTGGCGATCAGAGGCAGCTCGTGTTCCCACCAGCATCTTGGTGTGCTCTGCTCTGCTGCCTGGCTGTCCTGCTGCCTGCAGGGGAGTGACGCCGAGGAGAGAACCTGGGTGGGAGCGAGAGGAAAAGCCACGCCACTGGGAATAAAAATACTTACATACATTGCATGGCGCATGCTAGATGAGGGCTGTGCACCTCCAGCATCCCCACTGACGGCAGAAAGCAATCCCAGACACAGGCTGTGCTGAGAAAGTCCCTAATCACAGTTAGGATCTTGCCTCAAATGTAATGTATGTAATATGGGTGTGGGTTTTTTTTGGTTTGGTTTGTTTCTTTGTGAGGAAAATTGCCGAAACAGGTTGGAAGCAGAAAAATCGCTGCATGTTGGGGCCGTGGCAGTAGCATGGGGAAGGGGGAATAAGCCTGTGGGCTGCTCCTCATCTCAAGCAGAGGGGTCAAATCACTGAAATTTAAAAGCCCTGTGTTTGGATTTGATTAAAAGAGGTTTTAAAATTTTTATTTACAGTCTACATAATTAAGCTTTAGAGCTTGTAGCTGCAGGGGCTGAAAATATAAAAATGGGAATGAAGGCTTTAAAAGGATGATGAGTAAATCCAGGCTTACGAGGGGGAATTAAAACCCAAGAATGTTAAAGATGGTGCTATAAATTCACACCCCACAAGGCATAAAGCAGCTGTGAATTCATGGGATGGAGGTGCCCCTTCATCGACCTGTTCCAGCCTTACTCCTGCAGGCATCGCACGTCCTCCCGTGGTGCCGCTTGCTCCTGGGCGAGCATTTCCCTCATGGCTTGTTTGGGCTGAGGTTGCAGGGCGGGTTGCTGGGAATGCGTTGCTCCAGGTTTGGGATGGATGCCCAAAGCCCTTGTCGAGGACCTTTGTACACCCTCCTGATGTTTGCTGGTGGAACAAAGTTCCTGAGCATCGCTCATGCAAGAAGGGGACTTTGGTAAGAGGGCTGTGATGAAATATCTCCGTGCAAAGGGCAGATGGCTGGAGGAGCTGGTGGTGGGATGCTCTGCGGCGGCTGATGGTGTCAGGAGAGGAGCGTAGCTGCCTGCGGCGTGGCTGTGCTGCATGCACAAGGCTTGGGCTGTCCAGGGAGCTGTGCTCTTTGAGGAGGCTGGAAATGCGAGCTCCTACCACACGTGATACTGCAGGACCATATCTAGAGTATACAGGTGGCTTTGAGCTGTGCAAGGGCAGATGGGGCCAGGGTGATGATGGTGGTGGACACCTGGGTTGCACGATGGAGTTGCTGTGGTGGGGCAGAACACCTCCCTGGCTTAAATCAAAGCTTGGGGCACTTAGGAAAGGGCTTGTGCCAGTGCTCAGCCCTTTTTCATCCCATTTAAAGCATGGAGAAGAGGAGGCTGAGGGGAGACCTCATTGCTTTCTATAACTACCTAAAAGGAATTTGTGGAGAGGAGGGAGCTGGGCTCTTCTCCCAAGTGACAGGGGACAGGACGAGAGGGAATGGCCTCAAGCTCCACCAGGGCAGGTTTAGGCCAGACATTAGGAAAAAAATTTTTACGGAAAGGGTCATTGGGCACTAGCAGAGGCTGCCCAGGGAGGTGGTTGAATCACCTTCCCTGGAGGTGTTTAAGGGATGAGCGGACGAGGCGCTGAGGGACATAGTTTAGTCTTTGATAGGAATGGTTGGACTCGATGATCTGATGGGTCTTTTCCAACCTGGTGATTCTGTAATTCTATGGTCCAGAGGGATGCTGTGGCTCCACGTGCAGCTGCCTTCTCTGAGTACCAGCCTCAGAGTAATGTGTGCCTGCCTCTTGTGTCTGGCTCTTGCAATGGGATGACCATATTTCCTCCAGGTGAATTTTTATTTCTTTGGCGGGGTGCTCTGCAGGGAATGGAGGTAATGGGGGCATCAGCTGGCGCTAGATGTGCTGAATGGAGGGTACAGTGGAGGGTACTGCCCTTCTCTAAGGGACCATAAATGAAACACACCACATTATGTCAAGTCGTTGGCCAAGCAGGGTGAGAGTGGGATGACAAGCATGGCACAAGCAGCCCTTCCTCTTAATCCAAAACCCATCTCCATCCCTTGGCTCCTCTGCACACATGGGAGACTCCCTTCAGTCAAGAAAAGGGTAATTTAATCCGAAGAGTTGAATCATGGAATCGCTGGGTTGGAAAAGACCTTTGAGATCATTGAGTCCAACCGTACCTGTCCACTACTAAATCACATCCCTAAGCACTTCATCTGCCTGTCTTTTAACCCCCCCTTCCCAGGGCTGGTGACTTCACCACCTCCCCGTGCAGCCTCTGCCAGGGCCTAAGAACCCTTTTGGTGAAGAAAATTTTCCTTATGTCCAATCTGGACCTGCCCTGGTGCAAGTTGAGGCTATTCCCTCTTGTCCTGTCACTCAGGAGAAGAGACCATCATCCACCTCGCTTTCAAGGAGCTGTAGAGAGCAATAAGGTCTCCCCTCAGCCTCCTTTCCTCCAGGCTAAACAACCCCAGTTCCCTCAGCTGCTCCTTGTTGGACTTGTTCTCCTGCCCCTTCACCAGCTTTGTTGCCCTCCCGTTGTTGCTCCAGCAACTTGATGTCTTTCTTGTGATGAGGGGCCCAAAACTGAACCCAGGATCTGAGGTGTGGCCTCACCAGTGCTGAATCCAGGGGTGCAATCAGCTCCCTGCCTTTCCTGGCCAGGCTGTTTCTGACCCAGGCCAAGATGCTATTGGCCTTCTTGGCCACCTGAGTAGAGCCCATTGGAATTCAGGCTCGTTTTTCCACTGCACCCATGGCTGTGGTTGGAGAACCGTAATGCTCACAGCTTCCTTTTTTCTTTTTCGCTCTTGAATCGGAGCAAGAAAGAGAAGTCGAGAAGCTGCTGCAAAGCAAATTCCCCTGGTTTGTGTCTCTCCAAAATTAGATTTAGAAAATATTGAAGCAGTCTGGCGGAAGAGCTTCTTTCAGGCTTTCTCATCCTGCCTGTCTGTGTCAAACATGAAAACTTAAGATGAGGAGGCCTAAAGAAAGTCTGCATGTGCAACGAGAGAAGGCTTTAAAAATCCTCTGAAGTTCATAGTCGTCCCAGAGATTTTGCTAAATCAATGTTGGTTTGCTTTTTTTGTTTTCTGCTGGGAGTGTGTTTTGCTGGAAATAGGCTGGTGGGATGAGGCTGCCTTGCAATTTGGTTTTCGGGAGGGTTTTCTTCATGCTGGGAACAGACCGCTATCTGCATTAGGAGAGTGGCTTTAACTGAAGGCTCTGGGGTTGTTTTGCTCTGCTCCCATGCGTTTACACCGCGGCTTTGCTTTCTCTGGCTGCAAGCTGCAGAGCTGAGGACCTCTCTAGCTCCAAGGAGCAGCTACATTTATTAACAAAACATTTTGTGTTGGGCTGAGGCCAAAGCACAGCTCCCTCCCTTTCTGGGGTTAAAGGACCAGCTGCGCTGACCCGACTTTGTGGTCACTTTATTATTATTTATTTTAAGAGGATAACTATGGCAGAAGGCACCGTGGGAGCCTCTGGTCCGACCGGCTACCCGAGACGGTCTTGAGGTTGGATGAGGCTCCTCAGGACTTTCTCCAGCCTGGGTTTTGAACACCTCCAAGGATGGAGATGGCACCACCAATTTGGGCAGCTTGCATATGCTAGGCTGCCCTCAAAATTTTCTCCCTCTGTATTTTTTTTTTTTTTATCCCATCGGGTGTGCTTTGGCCCTCAGCTGCTCTATTCCTCCTGGTTTGTGGTTCTTGGCGTGCTTTGTAGACAAGGAGCGTTGCCTTCTTCTAGCTGGCGTTGGGCTCGCCGTGGTGGCTGCCTGAGCTGCACAACAACTTGCAGCTCAGCTGCAAACTGCTGAGCGAGAAAACAAGCCTCTGAGTCCAACTGCTTTGGATGCAGAAGGATCTGAGATCCCGTGGGGCAGAGCATGCCCTTCAGCAGGGTGAGAGCCTGTGAATCCTTGCTAACGAGCCCCCCACGCCCCTTCTCCCGTGGGATAAACGAGGATTAGGGACAGGGGATGCACGTCCCCACTTGGCGTGAGCTTGGGGCTGCGATGCTGCCGGGCTCGGATGCACCGGGGCTGAACTGCCACCCCACTCCCAGACAATCACACAGCTCACTCCTTCTGTATCTTTTATTAATGTATAGAAAATGCATTAAAAAAAGGAACTATACATAGCCTAAGAGCAGTCAGGACTAAAAATACTAGTTAACAATGGTTAACAAGCGTCGATCCCATTCTCTGAGCTACGTTTTTATTACAGGGTGGGGAGGGTTGTTTAATATATTATTTATTTATATTATTTATTTTATTTATGCATTTATTTGCTTTTCTCTTCCCCCTCATTTGGTTGCATTGGATTGTGTTTGAGTTCATCAGAACGCGTCCAAAGGATTTTGTTGCCTCTATTCTTCCTTCTTATTTATGGTTTTTAGGCTTTTTTAAAGTAATAAACACATTTCCAGGGTAACGCCTGTACACAGGGGACTGCTTGCTTGTTTATGTTGTTATCCTTCTGAGAAACCACTGACACTTGGAGAGCTGCAGGCTGGGTACTGAGGTGGGTCTGGGCATCAGCATCTCCCCAGGGAAGAGCCTTTCCCTTACCCTAAACCTCTCCTCTGGAAGGGGCAAGGAGCTGCAACCACCATCTGGGCACCATCAGGTTTAAGGAAGGGGAGGGTAGCCCTGGAGCCTACCAGTGGTCCCTAAGGGTCTTGGTTGGGTTTGGTGGCCATCCCCGTGTGCTTGGTCAGCAGAAACAGGGATGGGCTTCTCGCTTGGCCCTGGAACAGAGCCCTTTGTTAGTGGGTGCAAGCCTGAATTAAAGGTTTTTTGGGGGCTGAGAGCTCTTTGCAGACAGTGTCTGTAAGGTGAACTCCTGTGGGTGAGGCTGAGGGCTGTAGGGCAGGTGTTGTGTGGTCACCCCAGGGTGCGATGGTTGGGACGTACCAGGAGGGCGGCTCTGGGTCTGGATGAAGGGCATGGAGGCAATGGGCTGGGTGGGCGTTCTGGCTTCTGCTGCACTTCTGTAGTTCACTCTAAGCCTGTTGTGGGCCCAGGGCAGCTCCAGCATGGAGAAACATCGCTCCCTGAGCCTTCCCCTGCCACAGCACTGGGAACAAAGGCGATGCGAGATGCGCTTTCAACACCCTGATGCTTCACCTGGGGCAAGCATCACTTTGGGAAGGAGGTAGGAAGCTGGGGCGAGAGCACGTTTAGGCTGGTACTGTGCTTTGAGATGCACATGGGCAAAGAACTGCAAAGATAAGGAGTGGAAGCAAAGGAAGGTTGGATATTATCCCCAGGGGCATCCTTCTGACTCAATAGATTTGTGTCAACTGGGCCCTCTCATCCTGGTTACAGGAGTTATAAGAGGGGTGAAAGACATCAGCTGGGAAGGAGAGGTATATGTCAGTAAGTCTCTTTAGAAAATGATTAGCCTGTTTGAGGATCTTCTTTTGAATCTCCTGAAAAAGGTTGGGCTTGATTTTTCTGTTTAACTCATACTTTTGAAAACAGAGTTTTCTTGCCTTCCACTTGCTTGTGAATAAATAGCTCCTGTATTTCCACCGGTGTCTCCTCCTTTTGCCTGGGCAAGTAAGCAAACAGCACCCTCTGAGACAAGTGATGAACGCCACCCGCTGTCAATCTCTGCTCCTAGTTATAACCACTGCACTATGGTGCTTTTGTTACAACACTTCTTGCCTGTAAACTCTTGGTGATGTTGCGAAGACTATTACTCTGTTGGTCTGCTAGGAGGCATCTTAGGCTTTAACCAGTTCCGTCTGCTGCTTCTTGTTGGCTTCTGGGACCTAAAATGTGGCAGGCCACTTGGGAGGTGCAATGTGCCAACATCTGTAACATCTGACACCATGGCGTGTCAGAGATCCCATCACCTGCTGCCTCTCTGACCCGTTCCTCAACTGCTTGACTTGTTGCCTGCTTTGATGCTGAAGTAAGAAGAGATGCTGTATTTATATATGGGACGTTGCTGGGCTCCAGCATCCTTCCTCCAGGTTGGACTGCAGCTGGAAGCTGACCACTTGAAGGGCTGGATGCTGCATCTAATCCTGACCTTGGGCTTAGCTATGATTTTGTGTGCTGGTACGTGGCATGGACAAAGAGGCTGCGTTTCCTGCTTAATGCCCTACTTTAGCTCTGCAGCCGTGGTGAGTAATGCCAAAAAACCCAGGAGCATGGCTGTGAACGAGACGCTGGCTTGAATTATAAGCTACTGCAAAGATGCGTTTATGTTGCCATCTGGAAATTGTTTCTTGAGACAAAGCAGCTTCAGTGTGATAAAACCAAAAAACTGTGTTTAGCATTTGTAATGCTCTTGGCTGAGAACACAGAGATGAGCTGCATTGTCCTCGGACGTGGAGATGAGTCCCTTCTCTGAGACCGGGGCAGTGACAATGCCCAGCATTGACTGGAGCCCTCGACCCAGGAGTGGCTACAGTGTGGTGGTTGTTTGGGCTACGAAGGAGGTGTCAGTAACAAAGCACAGCCAGCGTTGTCCAAAGAGTCCATCTTCCTTAAGAGAGGAGAAGGTAAGGATGGCAAGAGTGAACTCATCTTTTCTTCCAAGGGTCTTGAAGTGCTCAAAAATCTGAAGGGACTAAGCCTGCCTTCCAGGAGGGGAAACATTTGATTTCCCATTAGAAAGACTGATACCAGGGCATTGAGATTTGTGTTCCTCTTGTGATGTTGAAGGGGGATGGTGTATGAAAAGGAAGGGAACAGGCGTTTCTCAGCTTGCACTTCTCTTCCCTTGGCTGTGTTGTGGTCCTTCCCCACGTGTGTGGATGTCCCTGAACAAGAGCATCTGGACTGTGCCAGCTACAAGCTTCAGGCTGGGCTGTGGTTGTGTGATAATTCTTTTGGCTGATGGTCCTTCTCTGTGACTCTTTGGTTCGGGACCAATGATGTCAGGGAGAGACAGTGCGGTGGCACATAGAAATAGCAGAGGAAACAGGCCCTAGACTTCAAGATTGCAAGCAGAGGATTTTTTTCCCCCCATGTCCTCTAAGTTGACTCTCTTCTTCTCAGACAAGCTCAGCAGAACCCAGGCAGATGTCACTCATCTGAAGAGGGATGAGTTCATCTCAGAGGAGTGGGTGATGCAGGCTAGGGCTGGTGGAGCAGCTCTTGTTCCCCTGCCTGCCATGTAAACAAGGACGATTTTAGCTGTGGTGGCACCGACACGTCACCTGTGGGCTCTCTAGATTTTGCCTATGTATGCAAAAATTTGCCAAGCCCTCCTGGTGCGATCTGTGAAAACGGAGGACAGGATGAAACCTGTGTTGCTTATCCTTGCTCTGTCTCCATGCATACAGTGCCCGTGTGTAGGGAAGGGGTTTCCAGTCCAGAAGGAGAGGTGGCCTCTGCCTGCTGGAAGAGTTGGTGTCTACAGGATGGGGTGAAGCTTGGGATGTTCCTGCCAGGAAAGGGGGGAGAGAATGGATGTCCCTGGCCATGACAGTGGTGGGAATGGCCACCCCAAGGACCCTGTGGGAAGGTTTCTGCCACAAGCCCTGTGACAAACATTTCTAGCGAGGTCTGCTGGGGATTTCCAAGTCTTTTAAAAAAATATCAAAAATCTGTCTGTCTCTATCTCTCTCTTTCTTCTCTTGTTAAGGGCCAGAGTATTGGGGTAGGGAGACTGGAAATTTGGTATTTCTCTGGGCCAGATGCAAAGCAATGAGGTCTTTCCTTTCCCGCGGCTTTTGCATGGTTCCCTCCAACGCTTGTGAGGGGCAGGTTACTATCTCAGACAAATAGTAATTATTTTTTTTCCCCTTTTCATATTATAAAATACAAACAAATGACAGAAAAGGTCAGGTGGTGGGAGGCAGGAGGGAGTTCAGCTGGCTCAGAGCTGTAGGGACCGTCGCTTCCTCCCAGAGATGTTACGGTGGTTGTAAGGTCGCATCTTCATTTCCACAAAGGGAATGGAGAACTCGTGGCCTTTCCAATGGTACCAGTTAATCCCCTGGCAGGAGGGAGAGAAAGGCACAGGGTGAAGAAAGACCCTAACAAGAAACTAAAGTGGGAGAGGAAGGAATCTAGGCTGACTGCCACAGAGAAGCCAGAAGAAAGGCCCTGCTGCAGCGGGAGCAAGAAACTCTTCTGCTGCTCTAGGTCAACGGGGTTTTCCTACTGCTCAAAGGCTCCTGATCAAATTTTATGGATGTATTTTTGAAATGTGCCAAGGTAAATGGCCATGAAAGCCTAAATGGCGTGAATGTGGTTCCCTTTTCTCCAGCTTGTGTTGGGTCACCCGAGCAGTGCTCCTAACTTTGATGCACCCACCGTGCAGTCCCAGCCCTAGCCTGGGCTTGCTCTTGTGCTTGTTCACGCTGCTGGAAGAAATGCTGAAGGTTTTCAGCCTGGCTGTGCCCTTACCTGACTGTGCCGGGACTCTCCGTACTTGCCGTTGAGGTTGGTGCGATGGCAGTTCTTATACCACCAGGCCCCTTTGTAGGACATGGCACAGTTGGTCACAGCGACATCGTTGTCCCTGTCCTTGGTGGAGAAGGGGCGGCCCTGGTGATAGGTGAGGGAGTCCCCTGCAGAAAGAGGTGCCATGTGGGATGATGGAGCCAGAGTCACCTGGTCTTTTCCCAAGGAATTTAGGATGTTCTGGTACATGTTCTGGTACACATGGTTGTGTTTGATAGGAATGGTTGGACTCGATGATCCGGTGGGTCTCTTCCAACCTGGTTATTCTATGATTCTATGATTCTATTCTATGCAGTGACCTGTCGATCAACAGCTCAGGCTATCTGGGAATAGTGCTAACTGGAATTGCTCACAGCTGGTTCATCTGAGGTTCTCTGCTGTCAGTTTAGGATCAGGTCAAACCACAGCAAATCTTAGAGGCTGAGTTTGACAGGTAAAATGCTGTACTGGGTTTGGATGTGCATTTCCGTGTTTTGGAAATGAATTAAATCCTAGATTTGGGTATCTCTGATTTCCTGAAGCCTGGATCTGCTACGTAACTTCAGGATACTTTCAGCCTCTTTCCCTCCTGTTAGCCAAAGGGACCTTTTTCTCCTCAGGGAGGAGACCTTCACGCCTGCCCTCCATCACCCTTCACCCACCGGTTTCTGGTGGGCAAAGCCTGGCTCTGCTGCATCAACCGAGCAGGCAGGTGTTACTGTGTCCTTGCAAAACTGACCAGTGTTTGGCCTCTGTGTGAGGAAACGATGCAGAGGAGTTCAGATTTTTCCATTGCTGTGGGAAGGCAATAAATACACCCTCCAGCACTGCATCAATAGCGGTGATTGCCAAGTGAGACGGCACCTCTGATGATTGACCTGGTTATTTGAACAGTAATGCCTCGGATGTTAAATATCTCATCCTCAATGGAAAATTCCCCTTGTCCTTCGTGGGATTTATCTGCCTGGTTTACATGATGGACTGCAGGAAGACAGAAAGGGCTGTGGTCCCATGTCTTGCTGCTCCAGCCCTGTGAGCTGTGATGTTTGTATTTCCTTTAGTTTCAGACCTACCGACCCCAGGATCTCCCTAGCAGTGAGATTGTACCTGAAGTGCCATTGTATTCCCCGATTCGCAGCTTGTACAGGCTCCGGGAGTCGCCGATGGAGAACTTGTCGTAGTAGGCGTACGCCGCTTCTTGGCCATCCCTCATGTCTATTCGCAACTCGTAGCGCCCCTGGGATGTGATCTTGTGGATGTTGTCCAAGCCTAGTGAGACAAGCAACAAGACACTCAGTCAGATCCGGTGCCTGGATCCGCTCTGTGAGCAAACAAAAAGAGTTCTAGGCAAATAAAACAGCTGTGGGAAATGAGAGCGAGGAGAAGAACCAGAGAGTGAGGGCACTTCTGGTTAAGTCTGTCTCTCCTGGTGCTTGCGGGGGTCTGAGCTCTCTGCACCCACTCAAGCTTCAACTCCCAGTGGTTATGAGAGGTGGTTTCAAGGACCAGGTTCAGCTTTCTGCATCCTGCCGATGCCAGGGGGCATTCAGCTGTGGAGCCCTGGTGCTTCTCATGTTGCTGCTAAGCTCCTGTACAAGCCAGAGCATGTTTATGCTGCAGGGCCAGCCTTGGCTCATGTTCAGATTTTGGGAGAGCACGCTCCTTTTCAGAGCCCTGCTGGGTCTCCCACTCACCCCTTCCCTACTTTCTTTGGGCAACTGGCTCGTCAGCCAAGGCCAGGTGAGGACTGTGAGCTGTAGATGCCACCAGGGCAACTCGTAGTCATCCAAAGGAGGGCGATGGGTTTTGTTTCTTGAAAACTCTCAGTGTAACCTCTCCTAGGAGGAGAAAATTAGGGAGCTGCAGGCATCCACAATGTGATGTGCTCATGAATGACTTTCTAATGTGAAGGGCAGGGAATGAACAGAAGGATAACAGCCTGAGGGAGATTGTAGAGGAGTGGAGGGAAAGGCAAGAAGCCAGCAGCTGGCACGAGTGAGCAGCCCAGTGCTGCGCGAGCTCAGGTTTGACGCATCGATGCAAGACAACTGGTGAAGGTCTTACCCAGCCAAAATTCATCCTCCAAGTTTCCGAAGCCAATCCTGTAATCTGCCCATTTCCGGAAGAAATCGGTCAGACCGTTCTGTCGCCTCTGGAAGACCTTGTGGTGAGGGATGACAAGGGGAAAATCGGTGTGAAGAGAGACAGCTTTGCTGGGCTTTGGACACACAAAATAAAGACAGTATTTTGTCTTTCCATCATGACTTTTGGGGGAGAAAATGGCAATGCCCATCTAGTTAGTGATAATTGCAGCCATGCAATTAATCTTTGTGCAGCTGGAGAAACTGAAGACATGTTAGGTGATGTCCAAGGCAAATCAATGTTATAATGACTGCAAGGAAAGAATCAGTCTTTAAGCTTTCTGCTCTATCAAACGCATTGTGCCTCTGGTTTTCTAGATTCTGCTCTCAGCTGGCTCTTTCTGGGATATCCAAGAGGATGCTCTGAAGCAGAGTGAAATGGGGGAGAGTTCCTGGCTGGCAATAACATCTGAGCTAGAAATCAGCATTGAGGAAGCCCGTTTTCTTTTGGTTTCGATTATACATCTAGAGGAATTCTGTGTGATGCATGTAAGTTAAGCATTCGACACAGATAAAATCAAAGCACCAGAGCATTATTTACTTAAGCTGCCAGCCCATCTATGTCAAGACAAACATCGTTCGTGCAGTTCAAAAGCCAAACAGTCATTTGCTTCTATAAAACACTCCTGTGTAGACTCAATCCGGGTGATGCCTGACACTGTCCTACTGCAGGCAGTGTGAATCATTCCCTGTGAAAGCTATCGGCCATTAATTTCATTTCTAGAACAATAAATCAGCTTCACTCTCAGCTTTTGCTCTCCAGAAGCGCTGCAAACATGTCAAATAAATCAAAGGGCATTTCTCCAAGTGTAACTATTATTACTGGAGTGTGGGCCGTTCCCTGTGGCGTGGGAAATGAAGCGTGTGATATCAAGCCTGCTGTCATTCCCGCGCGGTGTGGTGCTTGGCTTTGCCGGTAGGATGAGGCTTGGTTCCCTGGCCACGAGGACGGTGTGTGGGACATTCACAGGGCTACTCACAATCCAGCCACCTCCATCGGTGCTCATGTCACAGTACACTTGAACTCGCTGGCCGAGGTCCCCGTTGATGGAGATGGTGTAGACGCCACTCAGCGTGTCTCCGTTCATCAGGTGCTGGGCACAGTCCTGAGGGTTAGCGAAGACACGGCCAGCTGCGAAATTTCAAAAAAGGGCAAAATTTAAGCAGACCGGTGCCTTTTCCACATGCACCAAACCCCACTAGTTATGAACCAGGAGAGATCTAACTTGGCTTCTGAATTCTGAGTTATTTTGAGAGACGGCAGGACTTTACATCTGCCACCAACAGGGAGAATTTAATGGAAAAAATGTATGCATATAGTAATTAATCTCCCATACACCCTATATTGAAAAGATGCATGGTAACATCACTGTGAATGATGAGGGATGTCACTTCTTGGCTATCTTTCTTCACCGTGTCTGAAACTCTGGGGTTTACACTGTCGCCAGCATATTTAGACAGCTGTGAAAATACCAAAGCCTGTTCTCCTCTCAGGATTGCCAGCCCCAAACAGATTTTATGACCTCGCTGATTCCAGGGAGATTCTCCTGATCGATATCCTTGGAAATTATGGTGGACTTCTACTAGGTTTATTGTCACTTGCAAACTAAGCAGGAATTAAGCCTTTGATATGACAGCGTGGGCGGTGTGGCCATGCTCCAGATGTCCTCTGGTGAAGAAACGTCTTGTGCAGGGCTTAGAAAGTATCTTAACTATGAGACCTAGCAGTACTGGAATGTCTGCTCTGGGTTCAATTGTCTCTAATTTAATGCAAAAGTAGGAAATACACATTTCCCTTTGCTGTTGGTGCACATGGATGATGGAGTAAATGAGTGCAAAGGAGGCAGCATGGATGTGGCTTTTGAGGATGTCTTGGTTAAGCATTGAGAAGGTGTGAAGGACGTGCTGTGTGTGTCCGTCACGGCTGTGTGACTCCCATGTAGGACCAGGGTACAGACCCCTCTCTGTTATCTCCCACTTGGGTGTATTCCTCCCACCCTTACAACCTGAAGATTCTGAGGTTGTCGCTTTGTCCGAGTGTTTAAGATCTATTTTTTCCTATCTCTGTGGTCTGTAGTGTGAGGTCTGCTGAGACAGTGTTTGCATTTTATAGTATCCAACAATGAAAACTGCTTCAAAGGCAACCACTTCAGGCTCCCCTGAGCTCTGTGGAGATTACTTGTTTCTTAATTTATATTCATATCTTTAAGGTCCAAGGAGACCTTGAAAGACATTTCAATCCACTATAAATTATAAATACTGTATCTGTTTCTTCCTTTTGTCCCATCTGTATACAATTCCCCAAGAACCTTATGCAAACATGAAACAAAGAGGCTGAACTATTAATGTGTCAGAGGGAATGAAGAACCCCAGGATGTATACTATGAGCAAAAGGAAGCAAAACAATTTAAATTAAGCATGGTTTGATGCTTGGGGTTTTTTTGTCCCCTTCAAGACAAGTGCTTGTTCTCTGCAAAGTGCCCCGATTGCTGCCAGGGTAAATTGAACCCCAGACCCTGATTATTCGCTGAGGGGTGTTGCCTTGCATCGCCTTGATGCTTGTTCCTTCGTGCTTCTGTCTCATCGATAGATGGGGTAAGTGGGAGAAATTTGTTTCTTGTTGATGCTTATCTTCATCTTAAAGGCAAATTAAACCTTGGACGCTGCATCAGCTAGCAATGGTATCTTTAGCACAGCCAAGGTCTGGTGTTTCTCTTTAATGGAAGCGGCACTCTCCTTGCCTGATGTGAGTGGGTTTCTGCTGCTTTGTCTCAGCTGAGAAGCCAGCCCCGTGCAGTTTCATCCCTGACTCCCAAGCAGCCTCAACGATCACAAGCATTTTTCCATCCCCTGCCTGAATTGCACTGGCTTTATATATCCACGTGAAAGACGAGAACGAGAGGCGAGTCTGAACCACAGATGCATTAGAGGAGAGTCTTTTCTTATTTTTCTTGATGTAAATAGTTTCTATTATCTTGTAAAAGCAGGGGAAGAGACCTCTGCGTGTAAGTGGGATGGGGAAGTGTATCCACAGCATTTTCAAAGAAAACTCTCCTGATTGAACTGGCAGTGCGGATGGGAGGAATTTCAGTGGATGTCATCTTCAGGCTTCTTAGTGCCTTTGAAACCCAAGAGAAATGTAATTGGATTCAGCCCTGAACAAAACGTGCTCTGTCTGTTAAGTGCCCCGCCTAGCAAGGCTTTTCAAAGGGGGTGCGGGACGACGTGCTTTGCACCGTTTCTAATGTGAGCACTTCCGAAGGGTGGGGGCAATGGTGACATTTTCGTGCAAGCTTCATTCTTGCAAGCGTAACTGCTCCATCTGTGAGGGTAGCAGTAGCTGTGGATGCCCACCACTTGACTTGGAAAGGAAACCATTCCTGTTGCCTTAGTGAATCGTGACTTCTCTAGAATTAGAAGGGGAAGGAATAATGCAATTAGATAAAACTAGTGGGACCCCAGTCCTACAAGCATACTGGCTCTGCTGTCTGTGACTCCACTGGTAGCAGTGGAGATGTACCTGCTTGATATTCCTGAGAGATCAGACAACATCTACAGCTGTATCTCTCCCCGCTCGCTCCAGCAGCGTAGTTGTTGATATGTGTTGTTGACTTTTGCGGATTTTTTTCCTCCCTTTATGCATTTGAGGGCAAGTCAAAGGGCCTGGTAGGTGGTTCCTGGTCTGAAGCTCAAATCTTCTTGCTGTGGGCTGGACCTTGTGTTTGTACTGTAGTCTTTTAGCCATTAACTTTTTGTAGCAGAGCAACGCTGTGGGTTGTGGAAATGAATGTACCTCTCTGGATCGTGGTGAAATGCTGCTGGAGGAGGGCAAGCCCATAAAAGCAATCCACATATACCAGCACGATATGTGGGCTAAGCCCTGCCTGGCCAAGCGGACGCGGTGCGAATCCTCACCTGTGGTGAAGGTGGTGGAGATGAAGCCACTCCGCACGCCGTTTTGGGCAGCTTGCAGGCGCACGGTGTACTCTGTGGTCTCCGAAAGCCCTTCCAGGCGGATCCATGTGTCCTCAGCATCCACAATCAGCTCCTGTACATGGGTCCCAGAAGGAGGTAGACACCAAGAGCAACAGATGAGAAAAGCGATGTGGTGCCTAAAGAGCAAGCGAGGAGGGAAGGGAAGCCACAAACTACCACAGCCCTTGGTGCCTGGCCGAGGAGCATTGAATACACCCTTGGACTAAGTCAATGTGAGGTCAATGAACGTATTCAGCCTTTTGGGATGGTTTGGGTGGGAAAAAGCTAGCTTTGGACTTGGGAGATTTAAATGTTTGCATTCTGTATGCTCTATTTCCCAACTCGGTTGGGAAAACAGGGCATGACAGATTGCCCAAGAATTGCAAGGGGTAGAGCTGGCCAAACCTGGTTATCAGCCAGGTTTGACTCCCTCAGTTCCTGTCACATTAATTTTTCTGGTCGCGAGCCAGTGCCACGTGGCGTTACATTGAACTCCTGCAAAGCTATTATCCTTCAGCTGCTTCGAGCCAGCCACACCGGCAGCAGAAACGAGACTATTTGCAGTGATGTATTTCTGATAGTACTTGTAGCAGCTCTTCCAGACAGGCAGATATGGGCATACTCATTAAATAACCAAATATATTATATTGCCAGATTAATTAGCTGTCTGTACGTATCTTCCTTTTTGCAAGGAGGGCAAATAGCATTTTTGGCATCTCTGCAGTATAATTTTCTCCTGCCTCAGCTTGCTGGTTCTTCACAAGTTGTGAATTTGCTCTATTCTTCCAGACTTTTCAGGCGTACCTTCTCTACCCAGACTTGCAGATGGGCACAAAGATTTTATCCCTGGGCCATCCTTTCCTGCTCTTTCCAATTGTTTATCTGAACTATTGCTTAAGCAGAAAGTAGCATTTGGCCTTCTGGTCTCTCTCTGACCTAGTGAGCATCACTCTTTTGCTTTGTTGGGCTCCTCCTGCTCATTTCTCCATGGTGATGTTATTCCTTGACTTAATGAGCCTCTTTCTTTGCGAGGACTCACCTTTCGGCTGCCATCGGTGGATCTGTAGGTCATGACATAGTTCTCAATGTCTCCCACAGGAGGCACCCAGGAGAGCAGGGCACTCCGTCGAGTGACTTCGCTGGCCGTCAGATTTGTTGGAGGATCCAAAACTGCAAAGGTGAACAGGGACCCAGGGCAGTGCAAGTTCTCACACACAACCACCCCAGCCCTGCTTCCCAGTTCAGTGCACTGGGATGCAGCCTTGCAGCTCTGAGCTACAGCCCAAAGTACATCTTTGCCCTCAGTTTCCAGGTCTTATCACTGGTTCCCACCCTTGAAGAGAGCTCTGCACACCCTCTAAGAGTCCTCTTCTATGTGCATGCTCTCTTGGGGGGTAATGGCTCTGAAATTCATGTGCTTGGGGCCTGTCAAGCTTCTTGTAAGCAAAACGGTTGTGCTTTTCTGACCTATGGCCTTGGGCAAGAAAAAGGCCTTGTCAAGGGTCTTCTTGGGGAACCACAAACAGGGGAAATCAAAGAAAGAGGTGGGTGCATGTTGAAAGACTGAAAATGATGGTTGATGGGTGTTGGGATTAAAATTCTGTTCTTGTGGTGTGCCTTGCATGGGTATGTCGATGTCCTTCTGGTACGTGGCTACTCCTACACCCACGTGTACGTGACAAGAGCTTTGGCTCAGCCTTGCTGGCTGCTTTTCCTGGGCTTGGATCTATGGCTAAGGGCATGCAACAGGCTGTGGGGGAGGTGATTGTACATACGAGTTGTAAAGTTGGTGCTGATGGTCTGGCTGGTGATAGGCCCATTGGTGGCGTACATAGAGACTGTGTAGGTGGTCGTGGGCAGGAGGTTGGTCAGCTGGTACTCCTGGTTCACTCCATCCACAAGAATTGTTTCTCCTGCAACTGTAAGCCCAAAAAGATGACTTGGGGTGGATATTCAAGGTGGTTCTCAAAAATGCGTCTATGGCTATGCCCTCTCGATCAAAAGAACTTGAGCTACTGAAAGACCATGTGCTGTTGTGTAGCAGCTCAGCTCTCATGGTGGTGTTTGGTTTGAAGGTTGATCTCAATTTTCTCACTTTCCCTATATCAAGCCTGATGCTTGCTTTCCCTTCACTAGAGGATTGCATGGAGTTTGCTGCACATTGAGTTTCTGTGGGATGTGTTCTTGCTGGCCCCTGGGTGGGTACTGGTGGGCCAGTTAGTAGAGCAGGAGGATCTCAGTTCCTCCTGTATGGGCTGCCATGCTCTGAGGCTTGGGGAAGGGCATTGCCCTGGGACCTGCGAGGGAGGAGCTGGTGTCTGGGGGTGGCTACAGCCCTGCTGCCCACCAGCTGCTGCCCTTCTGAAGCTTCTTGACCTGGATGAAGGCATCGAGTGCACCCTTAGCAAGTTTGCGGACGACACTAAGCTGGGTGGAAGTGTTGATCTGCTGGAGGGTAGGGAGGCTCTGCAAAGGGATCTGAACAGGCTGGACCGCTGGGCAGAGTTCAATGGCATGAGGTTTAGCAAGGCCAAATGCCGGGTCCTGCACTTGGGGCACAACAACCCTTTGCAGTGCTACAGACTAGGAGAAGTCTGTCTAGAAAGCTGCCTGGAGGAGAGAGACCTGGGGGTGTTGGTTGACAGGGACTGAACATGAGCCAGCAGGGGCCCAGGTGGCCAAGAAGGCCAATGGCATCTTGGCTTGGATCAGAAACGGCGTGGCCAGCAGGTCCAGGGAGGTTATTCTCCCTCTGGACTCGGCACTGGTGAGACCGCTCCTCGAATCCTGGGTTCAGTTCTGGCCCCTCACCACAAGAAGGATGTTGAGGCTCTGGAGCGAGTCCAGAGAAGAGCAACGACGCTGGGGAAGGGGCTGGAGAGCAGGTCTTATGAGAAACAGCTGAGAGAGCTCGGGTTGTTTAGCCTGGAGAAGAGGAGGCTGAGGGGAGACCTCATTGCTCTCTACAACTACCTGAAAGGAGGTTGTGGAGAGGAGGGAGCTGGGCTCTTCTCCCAAGGGACAGGGGACAGGACAAGAGGGAATGGCCTCAAGCTCCACCAGGGGAGATTTAGGCTGCACGTTAGGAAAAAATTCTTCACAGAAAGGGTCATTGGGCACTGGCAGAGGCTGCCCAGGGAGGTGGTTGAGTCCCCTTCCCTGGAGGTGTTTAAGGCACGGGTGGAGGAGGTGCTGAGGGACATGGTTTAGTGTTTGATAGGAACGGTTGGACTCGATGATCCGGTGGGTCTCTTCCAACCTGGTGATTCTGTGATTCTTCCCTGCTCCTTCTGTGGAGGGCACATGCTGAATCCCAGGCTTTGGGATGGAGCAGAAGTGGGGGTGAGGTGAAATGGTGCCTCAGCAAAGCTTGCGGCAGAGGGGTGTGGGGTTTTGGCGTACCTGCGAGGCGTGTGAGGACAAGGACGTAGCTCTCCACCTCCGAAAGCGGCGGGTTCCACTGCAGCAGAGCCTCGGTGGGGGTGATGTTGGTGGCTGTGACCCCCAAGGGAGCATCCATGGCTGTGTGGAGGACAGATTCAGAGAGTCAGAGGTGTTAAAAGACTGGGCTATGAACTGGAAGATCTTCTTTTGGCCCATTGCTCATGGTCCTGCCTTGCTGCCCAGGCACATGTGCCTGCAGAGGAGTTATTGCTACTCTAGCTGGAGGGCAGAGATGTCATAGCTTGTGCTATTCTGCTACCTGGGCTGCTTCTCCACTGTTTTTCTGGTGCACAGCCTAGGATGTTAGGGGTTTTTTTTTAGGTTTTGAGGAGTCTGGCAACCGCAGAGGGTTTTATTCTTGCAGCAGATGCTGTTTGTGTCAGAGCTTCCCTAGGGATTATTTCTGGAAGTCTGTACTCCCTTTAGGAGTTGTCAACATTGCCCAACATCATCTCTCTGGCTTCCCTGTGCCCGGTATACAGATTTATCACTCTCCCCCTTGACTACCCATGCATGCACAGGAAAAGCTTTGCTTAGTTGGACTTCAAAAGTCTGCTCTGGGTCCTTGTGAGCCTTTCTCATCATCTTGAGGTTGCATCAGCCTGGCATGAGGTTCAGCTTCCTCTCAGCTGCGTGATTGCTGGGGCTGGCACTGTTTGGTGGCTACCTGCCCACCAGGAGATCCTTCCCACCTGTGTACGCAGTGATGGAGGCCACCTCGCTCTCCTCCCGGCCCCGCACGCTCTTCACCCCGATCTCATACTTGGTGGCAGGCTGCAGGTGGCGAAGGGCGTACTCGGTGGCATCGCTGGCAATAGCAGTGCTGTCTGTCCTCCCTGTGGGGACAGAGCCGAGAGCTTTGGTATCGTGGTTGGCCCTGCCCATGGGGCACAGGGGGTGCTCGGGAGGGGACAGCAGTGCCACAAGTCCTCTCCAGGGCTGATACTGGGGGTAACTGGGTTTCGTGCCTGCGGGGGCACACCTGCGTGCCCATCACTCTGCTGGCTTGACCTTTTCATCGTCGCAGGTGAACCTGGGACTCAGGGAGAGGAGCCAGGGAAGACAGGTGGGAGAGCTGGGATTTCAGGATTGGGCTCTGAATTAACCATCCCCTGGGAGGCCACACTGCACAGCATCATGCCCTCTGCCCCTCTGTGCCAACCTGACCCTTGGCTGCAGTGGCCCCTTGCCCATCCTCATCCCAGATGCTCCATCCTGTGTCCCTACAGCCTCTTGGTCCATCCCAGCTCTCGGGGGCTTTGCCAAGGGCACCAGGATGCTGCCTGGGGTGAGGATGACCTGGTGATGTGCCAGCAGAGGGGGGAAGGGTTGGCAGCTACGAGTGCAGGGGGCGAGCAAAAACAGTCTGACTCGTTACCTTCAGCAGCATGATAGGATATTCTGTAGTGGTCGAAGGCAGCGATGGGAGGGCTCCAGTAGACTGTCATGGACTCCTGGGTGATGTTACCCGCTCTGAGGTCCCTCGGTGAGTCGATCCCTGGTGAGATGGAGCAGAAAGCAAAGCTGTGGGAGGCAGGTCCGCTCCCTGTCCCCTTGCCCGCCCTCCCGGCAGGGTCCTGTGCCCGGCACCGGGGTCCTGTGGTACCTGTCGTGACGGAGCCCACGACAGGCTCGGAGCTGATGGTGCCATGCACGGCCACTAGCGACACCAGGTACTCGGTGGATGGTTGTAAACCCGTCAGGCTGGCGTGTCTGCGGGTGCCGTCGAGCGTGACCTGCTGTGCCTCCTCCTCGTCCTGGGGGCTGTAGGTGAGGATGAGGTGGTCTGCTGGTGGGGACGGATCACTCCACGTGACATTCACACTGGAGGATGTCAGCTGGGAGAAGTAGAGCTGTGTGATGGGCCGGACCCCTGCAAGAAGGAGAGGGGAGTTTCAACCCCAGCTATCTGCAGATCCCGGCCTCTATGTTGTTCCCAGCACTTGCATGGGAAATACTCAGCGGGGGTGGCAAAGCTACAACTCTGGGCTCTCCGTTGATCTGAAACTGTGCTGGGATTGAGGGCCAGAATTGGGAGTGGGGAAATGGTGCTTTTCTCAGTTCTGCCTGCAAACATCATCCGTTCCAGACCTGTCTCTCTACAGATGGTACGTGCCATGTGAGCTTCTTGATTGCAGGCATTTTACCTAAATATGCTTGTGAGGTCCCCCAAGGCTTGGTTTTTCCTTCTTATGGACACACAGACCACCCTGACCACAGAGGACAGCACGGGCTGGTTCTTCCTCCAGCCTTGCCTCCTCATGGCAGCCTCCAGCCAAGCAAGTGTCCTCAGTGCTGCTGGCAAAGGAGACCTGCTCCCACAGGAACCCCTTGCCCTCAGCTCTCATCCCCATCACCACCTCAAGAGTCTTGGTGCTGGGGTCTCAGAGGGCTGGCAGTGATGCTGGCATGGGGTGGTGCTCTGTGCACTTTGCCCCATCTCAATGCGTCTTCTTCTACCTGTGAAGGCATCCACAGTGGCCTCCAGGCTCTGCTGGCGTCCCCTCTCGGCGATGATGGAGATGGTGTACTCTGTGCCGGGCTCCAGCTCCGAGAGGGTGAGCTGAGACTCATCCCGGGGCACTGTCACTTCGGAGGCCATCCCTGAGGCAGGGGTGAAGGTGACACGGTAGTGGTCGATGGGCCCCGTGGCTTTGGTCCAGGTAAGCGAGATGGATGTCTCTGTGGAGGCTGTCACCAGGAGGTCCCGGGGGCTGTCGAGCTCTGTGGGAGAGGTTTGGTGCAAACATACGTCCCCATGTGTGAGCCGTCCCATGGAGATGTTTGAGCCATAGGAGCTGGCTGTGTTTGGAGCACATGAGGACAAACTCACCTGTTCTGGCATTCATGGTTGCTGGCACGCTCTGCTGGCTGTCCATCACAGCTGAAATCCCGATACCGTACTCTGTCCCTGGAACTAGATCTGCCAGGGGGTGCAAAGGACACGAAGGGGTGTGAGGGCAGCACCTGCCTGGGTGGCCTCGGAGTGCAACCCACCCACCTCCCATGGCTGGGGACAGGGGGAACCCTCCTGAGCATCCTTGGGGTGGGCAGCCCTCCCACAGGTCAGCAGTTCCTCTGCATGCTGGAGAAGAGCTGAGCCTTTTCAAAAAGCCTGATGGATGCCTTTGGACGGGGAATTTGGGGTATTCTAGCTGAGAAACAAGCAATTTTTAAAAGTTGTTGCTGAGGTCTGCTGTAATTGCTGGCACTGAGACAGAAATTGTGTGTGTGAGCGGAGATCCGCGTGATAACGTAGCTATATTTGTTTCCAAAGTGATTCAATACCAGATATTGTCACAAGGCTGGTGTCTCGAAGAGAAATAAATTATGCAGAGTAAATTAAATGCACATAATTAGCAAAGCCACAGTCTTTTTGGAAGCCCAGTCAGGTGCTGCTACTTGGTTGTGGACGCATCCTGTGATGCTCCCTCGAGGGATGTGGGAATTGAGCTCATCCAACTCCTTTTCTGCGCATCTCTTGCTGATAGTTTTTTTATGTCCATGAGACCTCTCCTGCCTCTGCCTGTCACTTCTGCTTGGCTGCTGGCAGCTTTGTTCCTCTCCTCCCTGGGCTTCATTGTCTTTCCCATGGCGTTAGAGAAAGCCATAAACCCTCCAGGCTGGCCTCACCCTGCCCCCCCTAGGAACAGCAACCTCTGAAGCCCCCAGAACCTTCCCCATGAGGCCGTGAGGGAGGGCAACTCCCATCCCTTGGTCCTCTCCTATTGCTACGCTGCAGCCTTGGTGCTGGGGACCCTAATCCTCCCTGCCCTCCTGGAAAGGAGAAGAGCCAGGGAGCAAGTGGGAGGAGAGGAAGAAAAGAGTAGGAGCGCATAAAACGATGCTTTTTTTCTCTCCCAGCTCTTTTGGGCACAGCAGAATTACTGATCCTTCTGTGCAAATGCTGATTTTTGAAGGGAGACATGCAGGGCAGGGCAAGGCTTGCTGTATTTTTCAACTTAGCTCTTTGATAAGCTCTGCTCAGCACCGTTCCTCACTGCTCTTCCTGCAGGCAGATGAAGGAATCACCAGTTGTTTTTATGATGTGGATCCCACCACATCCTGGGTGGCTGGTGATGCACCCTGACAGACTTAGCACCATGTGCAACAAGACCTTGGAGGGCAGGGCTACAAATGAGCATGACAGACCTATGGCTCATGTGCCATCCTGATAGCTACAGCTATCCTGGCTTTTTTGTCACCAGAATGTTTTTTTAGTTTTTCTGCTATAATTAGATTTTTTAAAAAAATAATTTATTACATACTACTTCATTTAGGGGATGATGGAGGCACTATGTAAGAATTGCTCACTGCATCCTCCTCCAAGAAGGATACTGAGGGGCTGGAGCCCAGAGGGCAACAAGGCTGGTGGAGGGTCTGGAGAACAAGGGTTATGAGGAGTGGGTGGGGGAACGGGGATTGTTTAGTCTGGAGAAGAGGAGGCTGAGGGGAGTCGTTTTTCCTTCCTACAGCTACCTGAAAGGAGACTGTAGCAAGATAAGTACTGGTCTCTCCTCCCAGGTAACAAGTGATAGGACAAGAGGCCTCAAGCTGCACCAGCAGAGGGTTAGAGTGGATATTAGGAAAAAAATTCTTTACTGAAAGAGTGGTGAAGTGTTGGACCAGGCTGCCCAGGGAAGTGGTGGTATCACCATTCCTGGGTGGTGGGTTTAAAAAAAATGTGTAGATGTGGCACTTTGGGACATGCTTGAGTAGGTACGGTGGTGTTGTGTTGATAGTTGGAACTGTCTCAGAGGTCTTTTCCAACCTTAATGATTCTAAGATTCTATTCAGTTGACTTAAGCCTCTGTATCTCTGGAGTTTGCTCTGGGGAGGTTTCTTGTAGCCCTGCCTGAGCCCGGCTGCTGCCACCAGGCAGACGCATGGCAGCTTTTTGTATTCTTATTTAGGGAAAAGAAACCCTGCATGCTGTCTCTTCCTCTGTAGCAAGCTCGGGCTGTGCCGTGGGCGTCATCACAGTTTGGGTCAGTAGGGTGGTATTGCACCTCTGCCCCAGGGAGGAGGATTTGTCCTATTTTGGATGCTGCTTCTCACCTAGAAAGGCAATAAATGCCGAGAGGAAAGCTGGAAGAGGACTAGCACTGGGTCTCTGATCCCTTGCTGTCCCCCTTCATCTCATCCCATTTCTCTGTGTGTGTCCTTGTCACAAACGCAGCAGAGACTATCCCTAACATTTCTTTTTTCCGCATACCACATTTTTCAAGCTAACTGCTCTAACTGCTTTCCCACCCTCCAGCCTTTCTCGTGACTTGGTGCCACGGTGTCTGTGACTTTGCATCTGATTTTCCCACTCTACTTATTCCTATAGGTCCATATGACAGAGATGCCTGCTCCCTCTTTGAGCTGGGAAGATCCCTGAAGAGCAAAGAGAGTCCGTGTGGAAGAACTTGGTGTCCTCCCGTACTGAAGAGCTTCAAGCTGAATGAGTGATCTTTTTTGTACGTGTGTGAGTCAGACTTTTCTTTTCTCAAAAGGTGCCCCTGGAGCCTCAAGTCTAGCAGACAAACAGTTGTAGTTATAAAAAAAAGAAAAACAGATCTCACACGCTGCTTTGTGGTGTTGCTGCTAAGGTGTTTGGGACTTTCCTGGCAGAGGGAGGTGGGCGGTGTGTGCAGCTCCTGGTGGCACTCCCTGAATAATGCACTGCTTGAGGGACTTGCTCAAAAATACCATCCCTGGATTCGGGTCTGCTTAGTGCCCAATTTGGATCCCCATGGCTGCCTGTGCTGCATTGGCATCTGCAGCTCTTTCTCAGCAAGGAAAAAAAAGAAGGGCAAAGTAATATTTTCTTCTAGATCAGCCTAAAATGCCTTCCTCTCCTCATTTCTCACTTTGTTCCCTGCCAGCTCTGTTTGGGACCTGGACAGACCCTTGCTAGAGGTGCGCCACTCAGAGCATACATCGCTTGGAAGTGCCTCCTTTGGAGGTGCGTTGCTTGGAGGAGCATCACTCAGCTGGTGGAGGAGCATCACTCAGCTGGTGGATAAGCAGTGCCCAAATCCAGATTCCTGGGGGAAAAATGAGCTCCATCCCAAAGACAACCTTCTCTCCAGTAACCCGTAAGCTCCAAAGCAGCCTCAAATTTGCACCGGCATGAGGGCAACAGAGCTTCAGTTCTGATTTGTGCTTTGCATTGCTCTTCCTTCTGAAGGTGGAGGAGAAGGGAGGGAGGAAAGGCTCATAGGTGCTTGCATACCTGCGAGTGTGGCCCGGGTGGTGGGACCGGTGTCCCGAGGCACCAAAACTTCGTGGTAGTGCTCCCCAGCCAGGGTGCTGTAGACGACCCTGTAGCTGTGCGCCTCGGCCTCGCTGTTGTCCCAGGCGAGCTCAAGGCTGGCAGGTGTCCGCGAGCCCACCCGCAGGTTCTTGGGGGCATCAATCTCTGTACAACACAAGGGAAAGAGGCTCCAAATCGCTGCTGGGCACCAGGGATGCACCCCATAGCCTTGGCATGGCTAGACAGCAGTGGAGGAGTACTCGGGTGTGACGTCTGTGAGGTCCCACGTGTGGTGCCTCCTCCCCAGGGCATGTCCTGGGGCAGGGGCTGCTCTCACCTCCTGCTCAGCACAGACCCGGAGATGCCACCACGAGCCAGATACAAGTGCTGGGGCATTCACAACATCCCTCCGTAAGTCACTTCGGGAGCAAACAGAGTATTATTTGGGAAAGAAAAGCTTTTCCCCCCTATATTAGAGTAATGGAAACTGAGGCAGGGTGTGTAAAGAGCAAAAGGGCTTTGCAGCAGTCACGCGTTGGCCTGAGCTGCTTTTAGAAGAACCTTGAGTGTCTTTGCAGGCTCATCCATGCTCAGACATCACCTGAAGTGTTTGTTTATTAGTGCTGCTGAGGAATGGAATCTGCTCTGATTTGTGTGATAAACCTGTCCAGTGAGTGAGTGGTTGGTTCTGGGCAAGTGCTGGGTGCCAGCAGATGGGGGGTTATGACTGCTCCTTGATGGCTCTGAGTTTAGGGGGGGATTTTTTTATGTTGCCTTTTAGAAAGAAAGCAAGGAAGGCCAACGCAGCAAATCAGTTGGGGTGAACATTTTGTCTGAAATATATACCTATAGAGATATAAGCACACACAATTCACACACCACAGCTACTGTAATAGGAGCCTAGTATCCACCAGTAACGTATATAACAAGTAATTAATATACCATAAACCAGCACTGCAATACACGCTCTACCTCCTCTTTTATGGCACGGTAAATGAAACCTTTTAGCTATCTGCAGGTTTAACATTAATTAAAGTTTTACCGACCAGTTAGGGTATTCAGAGGAGTTATAAAATAAAATAACCACGTTTCTGACTGGCTTGCTTTTAGCCGCTTGACTGCCGATTCCTCGGGCGATGCATCTGCCTTGGCTCTTGATGCTGAACGGCAGGCAAGCATCGCCTTGAATTCAGACCTGTGCTTGCTGGTTTGGGGCTTTCCAGGACCGCGTGTTACTCTACGGGTGCCATCAAGGGCATGAAGTGCCGGGTTTAAAAGCTTTAGCCACAGGCTGAAGCTAAGCTGTGGGTCTGAATGAGACTGAAGCTGGTGGGAATGTGTGTCCCAGGTAGGAGGAGATGTTGCCTTGGTGCTGCGGTAGGAGGTGGCCAAGGCACGGTGTGCTTGGGGGTTGTCATCTAAACGCAGGGGTTTGAGCCATCTGCCTGCTTGCTGGCATCTGGGGTCACCTGGGGCGCCCTGGGGACCATGTGAGCATCCTTGTAGGGCACGGTGGAGACCCATTGCACTGGAGGTTTAGGTACTAAACGAAAATGTGGGCACTAGTGGAGGGTGATCTTAGGGTGTGTGTTTTAGGGTGAGCTGAAGCGCTTGCTCTGCCTCGCTCTGTGCTGGGAGAGCGATGGGATGCAACACACCTGCATTCAGGCATCTTCAGTTGGACCTGCATCTTAACCATCGTGTTTTCATCACACCGCTTCCTCCCAGCAAACCAGAGAAAACCCACTTGTGCAGGAGAAAATCAGGTACCACCAAATCACAGTTGCAAAAAAAAAAATCTGATTTGGCTCCGAATGCACAAACCCCCGCGCTCGCTGCAGGACCGCCCGTCTGCAGTTTGCAGCAAGCCATTAAAAACTCGTGCCGGTTCTCCCAGCAAAGCCAGCTAGCTACCTGTGGTAAACTGGGCAAGGGCCGGCTGGCTCTCGTTGGCACCCCGGAGGGCGCTGACGGCGAGGTGGTAGCGGGCGCCGGGGCGCAGAGCCTGCAGGGAGTACTGGCTGAGGGGGGGCTGCAGGCGGAAGGTGGTCCTCCCCCCCTCCCCGTCTGCCAGCCCGTACTTCAGCAGGATGGCGTCCACCTTGGCACGTGGCGGCGTCCACTCCACAAAGGCCACCGTGTCGGAGACGTCCCGCACAAGGATCTGCGTTGGGCCGTCGATGACTGCGGAGCAAAAACGGGCACCTGTTATTTTGGGAGGGTTGGATAGGGAAGGGTGGTGGCTTTGGGCGTATCAAGCTTTGGGGATGCTTCAACCCAGAGCGGTCTGAGTTGGCAGGGACAAGGTAGAGAGGTGGCACGGGCAACAGGCACAAGCGCTCGCCCCGAGGTACTCAAGCAGTTTGGTCCTGGTGGGACCCCAGTCCTTACCCCAATCTCCTGTCTCTTTCCTGAACCCTCTCCGCTTGCTTAGGGATATGATTTCACAGAATCACAGAATAACCAGGTTGGAAGAGACCCACTGGATCATCGAGTCCAACCACTTCCCTGGGCAACCTCTGCCAGTGCCCCATGACCCTTTTGGTGAAAAATGTTTTCCTGATGTTCAGTTTGAACCTCCCCTGGCGGAGCTTGAGGCCATTCCCTCTCGTTCTGTCCCCTGTCACTGGGGAGAAGAGCCCAGCTCCCTCCTCTCCACAACCTCCTTTCAGGTAGTTGGAGAGAGCAATGAGGTCTCCCCTCAGCCTCCTCTTCTCCAGGCTAAACACCCCCAGCTCCCTCGGCCGCTCCTCGTACAACTCGTTCTCCTCGGAAAGACCCAGAAGGCCCTAACCCCTCTGGCATCGTGCGGCCCCGTGTCCGGCAGCCGATTTAGTAGTGAACAGTTGGACTTGATGACCTCAAAGGTCTTTTCCAGCCTAGGGATTCTATGATTCATTGTTTTTTGTCCCGAGCTGTGGATGTAGCAGCTCTACCATCAATGACCATCCAGTACAGCTATAATGCAGCTCAAGCCCTTATCTCGAGCTGGTTATCGGCCACAATTCCTCCCTGGCTTTTACAGGTGGCATCTCCCAGGATAAAATTTCCTATGTCTAACTGTGATCTGTTTGTTTGGCTCCTAGATAATTGCCATGAAAACATACAGTTCTCCCTTGTGCCCAGGTCTTTGAGCCATTCAAACTGTTTTTATCGATGATCTCCTTCCACTCAATTTAGTCTTTTCTGAGTCTCTGCGTCACTGGCAAAATTTATCAGCAATGATATTATGCCTTTTGAAAGGTGTTGACAATGTGTTAAATAACGTGGGGCCAAGAACTGATTTGAGCATTGAGAGCTGAGGAACGTCTCTAGAAATGTTCCTGCTTCGGTGCCAGCTCCTGGTTTGTCGTTAAGCTAAGGGATCAGCTCATAAAATTGTCGACGTCTTAGTACTGGGGAGAGAGGAGAAAACACAGATGCTCTGGTGAGTCTTCATAACTAGTTGGGTGTGGGGCTACGGTGGGTGTCCACAAAACCCTCTCTGATAAGGGGGTTTTAGCTGAATTCATAGTGGATATACTGGGAGACTAAATAGTATTTCTGCTTTCTTTTGCAGAGAGCCGGGCTCTTTCCTCCTCCGTATCCCGCAGTATTCAGCCTGTAGAAATCATGGGCTCAGGAGCAGGTGATGGGTGCTTTGAGTCCAGCAGGACCTACCTGCTGCGTGGGCACCCGGACGGGCCAAGCCTGGGAGCTTACAGGGAACTTACTGGGGCCCTTTTATCACTTACATGATCCCAAGGTGGGGAAAACCCCATGCTTGTCCTGTAATTCTGGCTATAGTGCGTGCAAGCGCGTCTGATCCACTGTGTGCATTGGAAAATGATGCTGTATGATAAGGATGTGGGCGAAGTCCTGGGCGAGATGTGCGGACAGGAATGAGAAGGACCAGGGTGGGTTAGAGAAGACTTGTTGGGGAACTGGGAGCAGTGAGGTGAGGTCTGGGAACCAAATACCAATGGAGAAGGGAGAAGAACACAATATTTAGGTAGGAGCTGGGTGTCAAGCTTGGCCAGGACTAGGTCGCACTTATCCAAACCCTAAATCTCCAGCTACCTCATGTTGTCCAGTCATCCAGGTAATGCTGGGGAGCATCAAGTTCTCCTTAGCTGTGCAGTATGAAACCATTTGATCCTTTACTGCTCCAGGCACAAGGTGTTGAGGCAGAGCAAGGATGACGGGGACAAAGCTATGGGGGTGCCGCAGAGAAAGGCAGACGAGCCAGTGTGGGGACACGTTCACTGAGCAAAGAGCTGAGAATCCACCTCTCCATCTGCGCTCCCCTGCAAAGGTCAACCACTGGGTTTGAAGTACCAGCCTCTCTTGTTACTTTTTGCTGACTTCTACGGAAAGGAAGATTAGAGCCTGACCAGGAGATGTCTCTGTTAAGCCACATCGAGCTGAGCGGAGAGGCAAAGCAGGAGGAGAGATCTGTGCCGAGGAAGCTCAGAGGTGCAGCAAGCTGCTGCTGGTGCAAGGATCCTCCCTTCGCTCTCACCGTTGCCTCAAATTAGCAGCCTGGAGAAAGCATCACCTCGTTATAACCCTCTGGCAGCAATTTAAATGCTGTTTCTGTTTGCAACAGCTTGGATGGAGGTAAACGTCTGCCTGGTAGACTGCAGCAGATCTGGCGTGGGGAGCCTTGTCTCCCTAGTGAGCTCTGCCCATCTCCATGTCTCCTTCGGCGAGAAGAAGACCCAGTTGAATTTCCTTTAGCCTATGGGATGGACCAGTGAATGGCCAAATAAACTGGTTAGGAGGGGATGTGCTGTTGCCCCTGGGTCCCTGCCCTGCTGCTTGGTTTGCCTGAGTTGTTGGGAGCAGAGGACATTTAGTGGCACAAAAGCAGGTGGGAGTTTTAATCTGTTATATAGGAGTAGGCAACACATTTATAGACATGTTTCTTGGGGGTGTCCAGCCTCTGAAATGTGAGATTAGCAGAGAAGAGGAATTAGCTGGATATATAATAAAAGCAGACCTGAGCCTTCGCTCCCAAGCCCATTAACCTCGACACGCTTTCTGTGCTCGCAGCGGTTCGGGAAGGAGAGGGACAAGATATCGCATGCAGAAGCTGTTGCTGGGGGGCACCTGTAGCTCGGGCAGTCAGGCAGTGCTAGTTTTATCCTTGCCCATGCAGGGCTGGGCTGCTTTCACTGCTGGGACCTTATGTGGGGACTAAGCCCAGGCAGGGCTCACTCACGGGTTGAGACGCTGTCGGAGGTGGGAGGGCTCCTGGCTTGTTCCTTCAGGGCCACCACGGTGACGGTGTACTCTTCCCCTGGCTTCAGCCCTGTCTGGTTGAAGGTGGTGACGGTGCTGGGGAGCTGGGCGATGACGCCGCCCTCGTTATTCTGCCAAGGAATGGAAGTAGGTGTTAAAAAGACAACAGAAAAAGGTGTTTGGAAGGGACGGATGCGTGGGCAAGAGGTATCCCCAGCATCACATCCTTCCACGCCCACCCCCGAGTTGTATCCTCGCCTGGGCATGTCCCACTGTGGAGGTGCAGAAACCCAAGGTGAAGTCACCCACCAAGCACGGAGGACCCATGTTGCTGGACTGAGAAATGCTCCCCATCCCTTCCCTCATCCTCATCCCCGCGCCCCTTCACCACCACCGCCTGCCAACTTCTGTATTTGCAATCTGTGAATCTCCTGTTCTCCAGAAGAGGAAAGATAATAAAACCAAAGCCCGGGCTGGACTCCTTTCCCCTGTCGTTCAGATGCCAGGAACCTTCCGCAGTTCATAAATAGGTATGAAACTGCAAGGTCTTTATTTTGTAATCCCCTTCTTTGTAAGTAACTTTATTAACTCATGATACTTAGTGGTTTTGCTCTGAAAAGCCGTAAGTCTTTAAGCAACTGCAAATGTCACCTTTCCTGCCAGTGTTTGGACAAAGGATCTTTTCTTCCCACTGTCTTCACTAATAACACACTAAACAAATCTTTGCACATAGCTTTCAATTCACGTTCATCTATTTTCTCATTAAACAGGAAATCTTCCATTTCAGCCATAAATTACCATCTCACCTTTCCTAATTTTCTTTTCTAAATCTGTTTTCACTCTGTTGCCCCCCTCCCCATCCCCAGTGCACGTGGCAGAAGGGCAATCCTCACCTGACCTGGCTTTTGCAGGGTGGGAGCATCACAGGGACCACAGGAGGAAGATGGCTCTGTGGGAGAGTGTGAGCATCCTCGCAGGGATGCTGAGGACCAAATCAGCATCCTCTCGCCCAGTTTTTTGGTAAGACAGAGCAAACTCGATTTTACTCGTAGAGGTTGTTTGTGATGCTCCTGTTACAACTGTTGGTTTTAGCCTCTGGGAGAGGTTTTGGGTTTATTTGGGGTGTGGCAATGGTTTAATGTTTGCCTGAGGGAGCATTGCTTCCAGGCAGTGAAGGAGACAGCACCCTCTGTCTTATTTTAGGAGAAAAGCTGGTGATGGAGACTTTAGAGGGATCAAGCTCAGCAGAGCGTGGGCAGGAGCACGACTGTGCTCTTATGGCACCAGACCATACGCTTGACCAACAGATGTGAGAACTTCAAAGCCTTGAAAGGTACATCCCTTCCCCCCTAAAAACCTGCATCCAGGATCAGCCATCCTTTTGCACCTTATACCTTCCTTAAATCCTGGCGTGTTTCCATGTCGTTTTAAGTTTTAAGATTAAAAATGGAATGGAAGGCCAATGGTTTGTGGTTTTTTGACTGGCTTGAGAACAATGTATTGTTATTGACCCTGTGGCGAGAATTCTGCTTCTATCCTGGTGATTCCCAACCCTAAAATGGACACATCCCCATTTATCTGCTTCAAGGGGCTGCCCTTGAGTTAATTCTCAAGTCAACTCTTTGAAAGATAGTTGGTTTTTTGCTACCAAGAGCTCTTCGCTGACGTTGCTTTGTTGTTTCAGGTTTTATCCTGACAGTGAATGAAAATTACCCCAGGGTTTATACCAGCAGCACCTGAACTTCAACTTCCAACACAATCTGCATGTGGATGTACCCAAAATTGCATCCAGATCCTTCCAGCCTTTTTGGAGATGAGGGAATGGAGTTATTTAGAGCAATTAGGTCCTTGTTCTGTGCTGTGTAATGACATTTTACAGTTAAGAGCAATGAAAACTTTGGGGCCAAGTTCTGCAGTTCTCGCGTGTCCAGAGCTGCCTTTGACTCTTGAGAGGGTTTTGTACAAGTGAAAACGTCATAATTGAGCCCTTAATCAGCATTTCTTTTACTGCTGGGACTTGAATGCTCTTGTAAGGCTTCACATACAATCGAAGCTATACTTATGGCTAAATGGTGTAGAAATTATGAATACAGATGAAATACTTGATGTACAATTTCTGTTGCTGCGCATAGAAATATGCGATATTTCGGGCAACATTTTCATCCTTTCATCTTTTCTGGCACAATTTCTACCTGTTCATCACTGCGATTAAAATTCCATGGCAGGAATTAGCTGTGCGTGTGACTCGGGGATGCTGAAGGTTATTGTCTGAGAGCCGGTGGCTGCTTGGTTTCATCCTAACGTGCAGAGAGCAGGGATGAGGAAGAGAAGGAGAAGGAAGGCTCATGACAAAGGACCAAACCAACTATTCCATGATTCTATGAATTTCTTTGAGGATGTGTATGTTTTGGTGCCAAAGACCACTGGAGAAATGCAAGCTGGCAGTGGGAGGTTGAGGTGTTTGGGGTTGTCTGAGGTGAAGCACGCAAATTGCAAACAGGGGTTGGCTTGTTTGGATTGGGCTGTTGGAAGATAATTTATGATCTGCTTGCTCAGTGATTTCAGGGTGACTGGATGTACCCCATGATGGCCTGCATGCAGCAGCACTACCTTAGGGATGAAGCTGATCTCCCAGCCGTCGAAGGGGAAGGAGAAGGGCTCCCATTGCACCTCCACTGTCGTCTCTGTGATGGTCTTGAACTTCAGCCCCTCTGGCATGGCGAGGTCTGGAAAGGAGTAGGAAGTAAGCAGTGTGGGATGGGTGTGGAGGTGCTGCCAGTCCCCACCCTGCTCTCTGTGGCTATTTTGCTACCCGGGCCATGAAAATGGGGAAATTTTTTGATAGCTGTTAGACGAGCCCCTTTGTTCCCCGCTTTGGGTGTGATGGAGGGAGAAGAGGGAAATGCCTGGGTTTCTGAACACCAAAGCGTCTTACGGCATCACTGTGCAAACAGAGCAAGTGATGGGATTGCAAAAAGGGTGTCTAGATGGTTTGCTTTCCCTCTGTATCTTTAGTTTCTGAGGTTGTATCTTTTCTTTCCAGAGGTGCCCATTACTGCTCTATAATCCCATTTTCCTCTGTGTGTCGTGGTCTTGGTCGGGACTACGTATCTCGTGATGCACAGCAGCATCTCCTCTTGCTGCATTATCATCCACGGAGATTCGTCATGGGTAACCCATCCAGGAGTGGGAGGGGAACCTGTGACTTCTGTGATACATTGCAAGAATTTCTATGAGGAAAAAAGCCTAATATTTTTGGCCGTATTCTGGGGACTTACACAAAACTGAAAATTACTTAGATTTTCAGTCATTTGGGTTTCCATCCAGCCTAGGTCTTGGGCATAAAGCACAGCATTTCCCACTTTCCTATACCCCCACACAGATATAAATGGGGATAAAAGTGTCCCAAGTTGTCTTTTTTGAAGGTTCAGGTTTCTACCGCTAGAAGGTTTTTGTGGTAAATGTGAGCCAGCTTGAGCATCACTTCTGCTTATTCAGGTCCCAGGTGACAAATGCGGTATCATACTTACTGGTCATCACCTTGGAGGTAACAGGGATGCTCAAGACATCGCTGATGACTGCGTAGACGCTGACATTGTAGGCAACACCTGGCTCCAGGTCGGTGATGGTGATGCTGCTCCAGTCCCCGGGCACTCGCTGTTGGAGCTGGGTGCCCCCCGGCCCTGCCGGCTGGTACGAGATGACATACTCGGTGGCTGCCCCAGGGCTGTCCCACATCAGCTCGATGGTGCTGTCGCTGATGCCCGTCACGCGCAGGTTTTCAGGAGGAGCCACTGGTGGGAAGCGCAGAGGTAAGGCCTTAAGAGGAACGGCTGAGAGAGCTGGGGGTGTTTAGCCTGGAGAAGGGGAGGCTGAGGGGAGACCTCATTGCTCTCTCCAACTATCTGAAAGGAGGTTGTGGAGAGGAGGGAGCTGGCCTCTTCTCCCAAGGGACAGGGGACAGGACGAGATGGAATGGCCTCAAGCTCCACCAGGGGAGGTTTAGGCTGAACATTAGGAAAAATTTTTCACAGAAAGGGTCATTGGGCACTGGCAGAGGCTGCCCAGGGAGGGGGTTGAGTCACCTTCCCTGGAGGGGTTTAAGGGACAGGTGGACGAGGTGCTAAGGGGCATATTTTAGTGTTTGATAGGAACGGTTGGACTTGATCCAGTGGATCTTTTCCAATATGATTCTATGATTCTATGAGAGTATCAGGGAGTGCATGGCTTGTCCTCCCACCTGGCTGTGGGGAAGGGAGTGTGGGTCTGCTGGTGGGACACGGGCACGGGCTTCAGGCTGGGAGTTATGTGCTCTCTGTGGCTGTAGCGACTGCTCTGGCAAGGCAAAGGCTCGGGAGAACCCAAGCACAGCTCCTGTTGCACCCAGGGTTTACCACCAGTGTTGGGATGAACCTTGCTGGCTTTTTCTCCCCTCCCAAACTTTTGCCCGTGGTTTCTTTGGGAACTGGGACAGCAGGGAGGCAGTGAAGCTGCAGGGCATGAGCAGGTTTTATGTGACGTGCTTGGGTTTCTCCCAAGCTTCGTGTTGCTCCTGTGGGAGCACCTTAAAGCCCTTGCTCGTGCATTAGGGTCTGGCTCTTCCCACCCACACCCCCACTACCTGCTGAGCAGTCCTGCCCCTCGTAGCCTTCCTCGCAGATGCAGAGACCATCGCGGCAGACCCCACGGCCGCTGCAGGCGCTGGGGCAGTGCAGCCACCCGCAGTCCTCTCCGGCGAAGCCCTCCTGGCAGACGCACGTGCCGTTGACGCAGAGGCCCTTCCCGGAGCAGTCGCGGGGGCACCGCAGCTGGGAGCAATCCTCCCCGGTGAAACCCTCCTCGCAGACGCACTCGCCATCCACGCAGAGCCCACGGGAGCCACAGCCCGCGGGACAGCGGAGCTGGGAGCAGTCCTCGCCCCCGTAGTCGTTGTCGCAGATGCACTGGCCCTCCAGGCAGACGCCGCGGCTGGAGCAGCCGCGAGGACAGAGGGGCTCGGAGCAGTTGGTGCCTGCCCAGCCCTCCATGCACACGCAGCTGCACGACTCCAGGCTGAAGTTCCCGTGGCCGCTGCATTGTGGGGTGTAATCCAGCTGCCCTGCAAGGACGTGGGACCAAGAGTCAGGGGTCAGCGGGTGGGAGGTGGAAGAAGGGCAGTGTTGGCTCTGGATCAACCGATCACTCGGTTGTAGGAAAGGGGAGCAAGATGTGGGGCAAGTAGGGGGTGGTCATCCCTCTGGTTGAGCATGTCCAGTTCTGGGGACCCAGCAGCTTTAGGGCTGGCAGGGGCTGAACTGGTGATATGGGCTCCTGATGGGACTTGGTTGGGTCCCCATGAGTCTATCTGTCCCCCAGGAGCACCGGCCTCTATGGGTGAGTGCCATCAGCCTCGTCAGGGTGCAAGGGCTCCCTTTGGTTTCTCTTCAGCTCAGTGCTCGGTTGATGGGAACCTCCCTAGACTTCTCACTGTGAAAAAAAAAGCCTTCCCTGGCCAAGCCCCTCTGCACCAGCTATAATTTAATGGGCTCCTGTTGTCTCCTCTACACCTCATGTTCCTTCTTACAGGTGAGAGATCTCCTACAAGAAAGAAGTATCAAAGACGTTGAGCATGCTGGGGTTGTGAGAGAGTGGGCAAAGCCCATGGCCACCACCTCTAATGTCCCCCCTTTATCTGGCACCCTTACACAGGCCACCCTGGGGCGAGGAGGGATGCGTGGGGACAAAGGCACCTATCACTGATACTGCCAATGCATCTCTCTTTTTCCACTCAATGTGGACCCATTGCTCCAGCCGGGACAATTTTTCCTTTCTAATTTTTACTGCTTTTCTCCCTCGTGTGAACCGAGGAAGAACAGAAACCTTTTCTATGCTTCCCTTGACACTTGGGAAACCTCTGTGTCATGAAGAACCCAAGCAGCAGGGCTTTTTGTCCCCTGATTAAGTTTTCCATCCTAGCTGGGCTACTTGAGCAGCTCTTCCTGCGGCAGGTTCAGCAGCCGCTCATGGAAAAGGGGTTCAGTTCTGTGCTGCACCCAATAGACCCGTTCGGGTTACTTGGTAGGATGTTCCCCATCTAAACTGCAGATACTGGGAATGGTGATCCTGTTCCTTTCAGATCTCAGCCTCTAGTTGAGTCATCAAAAGAGGAGGCAGGATGTGCTGGAAGAGAGCAGCTTTCCTTGGGGAAATGCCTGGGGTGGTGGGGTAGGCATCCTGCTCTACTCTGCACTGCAGTGAATTGAAAGCAGCTCCAGTAAAAAGGAATGAAATTACTCCAGTTTTAGCTCAGCACATCTGCGATCCGAGTGGAGACTCCACTCAGTGATGAATGTTTAATGGGACTGTTCGTGTATGTTTGCAAGTAACCCAAATAGGCCCATCAGATTTTTAATTTAATTCCTTCAAAACAGTTTTTTCCCATTGCATTTCTTATGTGATTTTAACCCTGTCAGCCTGTGCTTCTCCCTCCCCTGCCTCACACATCCTTGGTTCAACTCTGTCGACCCAAGCACGGCTCCCTCCCATTTCATTTTCATGTGTCCTCAGCATAGAGGTGTTGGGGGACCACCAGAAAAATCACACAAATAGCTGCAAAACTTAAAAAAAGCGCGGGGGCATTGGGGATAAAAGGGTTGCTTTTAAATTTCCTTCCTCCCTGTTGCTGTTCTTGGCCTGAAAAGTAGTTTTCCCCGGGAAAAACACCCTTCATGGCTCTCTTTGCTTGGTGGCTTTTTCCCACGAGGAGCCCTGAAGCCCCGGGCAGGACCGGGCTGCGTGAGGGATGGATGCCCTTGGGGACAGCCCCTTTTACCCTCCCTGAGATGTAAATAAAACCATCAGTGTGCTTGCTCCTGCGCTATCCTCTAGCCCAAACTGTTCTTACCCATCTTATTTCAGCTGCGTGCTGCTTCCCTGGCTGTGGTGAAACGAGGGGGATGTTTTTGTTGGGGTAACCCCAATGGGGGCTCTCGGAGAGCTTCACAAACCGCACATATTGTTGTTTCAGTTGATGGGTTTGCGTCTTTGTAATACATTTGTTTGTATCTTTCATGACAACTGAAGTTATTCCCTTTTATTTTTAATCTTTGATGTTTTTTACACTCGGCTTTTCATACTCATTCACTCCTACAGAGAAAATGAAGGAGTTTATGGCTGGCTTCCACGCTGCTGCCTTCAGCACAGGTACAGCAACGTCTCTCCTCCCTGTCCCACACGCAGTGACAGATCTTTAACAGAGTGCAGGGGTGGGAGATGACCCTGCTGACCCCTCATCAGCTCTACTTTTATTTGCCATGGGGCTTTAGCTCAGGCAGTTACGGGGTTTCTGCAGCGAGCAGGGCACTGGGGGCTCTAGTGACCATATCTCTCCTAGGGGTTTTCTTGCCTTGGAGGACCTAAGCTGGTCTTTCCCCTAAAGCCACAGCCAAACCGTGGGTGAACATAGGTTTTCCTCTGTTGCCATTCTGAGTGGCGTCACCAGTTTTGCATTTATTTCTCCTGCCTTTTCTCAAGCCCTCAGTCCCCAGCAAGAGCTAACAGGATGGCATTACTACCTGTGGCTGCATTTTCTTGGCAGCAATTGGAGTTGCATTGGTCCCGGAGTATGGAGACCTCCCTCTCCAGCATCTCAATCCTGCTCAGCAGCTCCTGCAGGGATGGGAGGGAGTTGGAGCACTTGCAGGCCTGCTTGGGCAAGTTTATCTTGTGGGTGAAGGTGACCTGGCTCTCGCTGTCGGAGGTCTGCTCTGCGTACTCTGCCAGCCGGTCGTCTTCTGAACTCACCTCTTCGGCTGAAGACTTGAACATGGATGAGCAGCAGCTATCCAGGGGAATGTTGATGTTGTAGATGTGGTGGAAGACCATGGGCTGCTCTTTGATGGGTGGGCTGCAGTTGGCAAGGCCACCCTCCTCATCCACCGCTGGCCTCTCGGCCGGGTCTGTTGTCACCTCCAGCCGGCACTCAAAAGGCTTGAGGAGGGCACCCAGCAGAAGCAAGTTGAAGCTGATGAGCACGTTCCTCAGAACTGGGTTTTCACTGTCAGTTCCCATTTTCTTGGGAGAAAGAAGAGCCTTCTACGCCAGTGTTGGGTCAGCCAAGCACAAGGAGGACCTGAGGACAAAGAAGCAGAGGAGCGTGGTTGGTGTTAGCCCTGAAACTGTGCTCAGCTTAGAGAGTCAATTCCTTGCTGGGCAAAGTTATGTAGAGAGGTGTGGGGCTGACTTGACCTGCACACTGCCCTGCTTGGCTTTGGTGCAGCCTAAATCAGCCCCGAGCAGAGCCCGTTGCTGGTGGGAGACCCTTGAACAGTGACAGAGGCAGATACTTGTTGCCATTACTGTATTTTTAAAGGAAACAACCTAGTTACTAACAAAGAGCTGAATACATGTTTTCAGGATTAACACCCTGTGTAGGATGTACTTTCAGTGCCGCATCACTACAGCATGTAGGGTTCAAAGGGTTAACACACGGGTGATGGTGACGCACCCCTGTGCTCTCCTTAGGTTGTCTCCTGCGCCCCAGGAGCTGTGCCCAGGACTGCTAAACTTCCTCTAGTAGCTATAGGAACGGCAGCTGTGCTGTTAGACACTTTAAAATTACACCATGCGGGGTCCAACTTGTTCAAGTTGATGCTCTGAGCAGACAAATCCCTCCTGTTGAAGTGGCTTCACCCCCTGCCCGTGCTCTGGACTATGGGTTAACCTTGCTTTGATTTGACACAGCACAACTTCTCATTCTGGTATCGTCCTCCAGAGCAGGACTCCTTGGAGTCCTCATTATGCCATGTTAAAGGCTCACAGCTGAGCCCTGGCACTGCTTTGGTGTTGAGACAGCTAATTAGATATAATTACCTATAATTAAATATTTCCAGTTAATACCTTGTAACGTCCAATTGAACTTCTTGCAGCATTTTAGGAGGGATGTAAATAGCTGTGTTTGTGGCTCCCTACCTCTGCTAGGTTTGTAGGACCTGGGCTGATCATAGAATCATAGAATAACCAGGTTGGAAGAGACCCACCGGATCACCGAGTCCAACCATTCCTATCAAACACTAAACCATGTCCCTTAGCACCTCGTCCACCCGTCCCTTAAACACCTCCAGGGAAGGTGACTCAACCACCTCCCTGGGCAGCCTCTGCCAGTGCCCAATGACCCTTTCTGTGAAAAATTTTTTCCTAATGTCCAGCCAATGATGAACGCTGGAGATGTGTTTTGTTGTTCCTTCTGCACCAGCAGTGCAAAAGATGCAGCAAGCACATTAAATCTGGTCAACAGGCTCTTCATGCTGCTGGAAAAAGATGCAAAGAACTGAGGACCTCTTCACCGCATCATCACAAACTTTATAAAAGCTCCAAGAAGTTGTGGGGTTTAGGTATTGTTTAAAGCCAGAACACGGCTCTTGCAATATCCAAGCTTTTACATCTGCATTTAGACTCTAAGAGGGCTCAGCCACTCATACAGGTTTGAAAACTATGAATAAATACATGGGGCCATGCTGGTTAAGAAGGACTTAGAAACTCAAGGACTTAAAACTCCTGTTTGCTGAGGTGACCCATTTGGATGGGACCTGCCTTGAAGGGCCACTACGTGGAGAGATGCTGGTTGCCACATCTGCTTACGACAATGTGCTCCTTCTTCTTGGATGTTTGGTGGAAAAAAGGGATTGGGATGTTAACCTGGTCTGACTCAGCTGCCTATTGCAGCAGCTCTCATGCCAGTTCCTATAACTGGAAAAAGTGGCAGGTTGAGCGTTTCCAACAAGCTGCTGCAAGCCAGACCTCCTGAGCTGCATTTAGTGCAGACACAGTAGGGTCTGGACATGGGGTTTCACAGCTGGTCCACACTAGGGTGTGCTCACCATGGTGACCACGAAGCTCAGGGCTGTGGGATCATATTCTGATGGCTTTTGATGGATGCTTCTAAGTTACTTGTGTGAGGTCTTCTCCAAGCCAAGGGAGCTCTCCTAGCAAGGCTGATGTTATGCTCTTGCAGTTTGGGTTTGTTTTTATTTTTTTTTTTTGTGAGGTTGGGAGAGGATGGTAGCATGATGCTTTGCTGTGATCCACAGCTGAACCATGCTTGGAGCTACCTGCTGTGTCTGACTTTGCTGGTACCTGCCAGTGCTGTAATCTTGAGCAATTATCCTCCCTTACTTTGAATGACACTCCCGCTCTGCAGCTCCTTCTCCAGCTCGTGCTCCCTTCCTATGCTGCTGAATGAAAATATTTGTTTACTGGTTTCTCTCCTACAATACCACACTATTCCAGAAAATACCACTATTCAGCTGCCTCGCAGCACTTGCAGGGTTATTATCCCATATTACTGCAACGTTTCTGCTGCACTTTTCTTCTTGGCTCCCTGCTTAATGTTTGCTTCCCGTGAGCAGGCACCTGGGACTCCTTTGGTAGCCACTCTCTCTTTTTTACCCCTCGTGTTAGGAAAAGCAAGAAAAAACAGAAATAACTCCAAGGTGCAGTGGCTTCCTCCTTCCCTTGGCTCCTGTGGAGGTTCTTGCAAAAGACAGGAAGGAGGAGAGAACTGGAGATGACAATGAGAGGGAGTGATGGGGTGGGATCAGTGCTCCCTAAGTGGAGATTTGGGACTGCACACTCAGCCTGTGACCCCCTCAAATCCTCCTCTCCCTTCGGGGCTCTTCGGTGGCTCCTGGATGGCCCTGGCTGACCCACAAAGAGATTCTTTTCCCTGCGTACCGGGGCAGATGTGACAGGGGAGGGGACAGGGACTAATCGGTGCTGGCTGCCTCCGACTGACTCTGATGTTTGAAGCTGACTATCCGCTCCTTGGCTTCTCGCTTGGCTTTTTTGTGCGGGCTCGGAGTGGAAGTAACCGTGGCTGAGAGCCAGCTGCACTGAGCAGGGCAGGAGCTTCAAAGCAAACCTCCTTGCAGGGTTGCAGAAGCAGCTTGGACATGGGGAGATGAAATCCTCCCCGCTCGCTGCTCTTCCAGCCTGTCTCAACAGAGATGCCAGAGCCCGTTTATGAGGGCTGGGGGGAGAAAAGCTCCAGCTGGATGCAGGGATGAGAGAGCGGGAGATGGGTCAGTGGATAAAGCGAGGCGAGCAGACGCAGAGCCAAGATAGATCGCTAACGACAGTGAACAGGTTGGGTAGTTAACGACTCCCTAACCCGTAGACCAAAAGCCATTCATTTGCTGGTAGAAACTGCTGGGTTCATTGATCTCCATCTCTCTCTCGGTGCATTCAACACGGTGGATGCTGGTGGGATGCTACCCAGCTCTCTGAGCATCGTGGCATCCCCCTCTAGCCCCACCCAACGTGGTGTCCTTGGGCAGGGGGTTGATGGCATCCCTGCAGCACAATGTTTTTTTTTTTGTTATTATTATAAACAGGGTCAGGGAAGGAATTAAAAAGAAGAATTCCTGCCTCAGGTGGGTGCTGGGTCAGGCTTAATGCCACCTCCTTGCTGTCAAACAGTGAAACATCACCCTGGTTCAGGCTGTCTGCCCCTAAAACCGTGCTGAATCCATGGAGTCCGGCAGAGCAGGAGGATGCTCCTTAGTGTCCTCCAAGCCACAGCATACCATCTGAGTCATAAATCCCTATTAATCCTTGACTCCTTCCCGGAGTCTTGGGCTGACAGCTCTGAAGCCCTGCCCGATTTGTGGATGCATTCCCAAGGTCTGCCAGCCCCCTTCCCTATCTGGTCCTGCATTGTCTCCTGCTTCTCCTGCCAATGATTTGCTTTTCCCTGAAGGATCACATCATCGTGAGCTCACCTGGGGTTGGTTAATGTGAGAATCTGGCTAGTAACTCCCTGGGGTGTGTGCGTGGTCTGAGAGCTCGAGGCTTGCTGATAGGTAAGAGGAGTTTCACTAACGTTCCTGCTTCAGGTTCTTCATCCTCCTGCCCTCCTGGCACTTTCCAGCTCAGCTAACACTGCCCATGGGCAGCAACAGAACCATTTAGAAACCCTTGCCTGAATGAACAGATCCAGGACTATATATTTTTTTTTCTTTTTTCCTGTACGAGGAAAAAGAAGCAAATTTCTGTGGTGGTTTCACATGTGAGGTTAGTTTTGTTAGGGCAAAACTATCTGAGATGATTTTTAGTCTTGTTTTTCTTCTTCTTTCTTCTTCATGTCACCAAGTTCAGCTAAAACTCCAAGCTGGTGGTGTTCCCGGTGGCTTCAGTCCCTCCATCCCTGTGGTGGCCTTGGAAAACCTCCTGGCTGGAGCAGCAAAGGCAGCTTGGAGCCCGGTGCTTTGCTGGCATCCAAAGGCAGCGTCTTCTGCTTTGCTTTCCACCAGGCTGGGACAATGCTCTCCATCTGTTTGCACCCACAATGGGGGGGGGTTGAGCTCCAGGTGCCTCTGGCATGGGACAGGCTTTGAACTGCTGCTTTATTTTTAATATTGTGTTATCTTTTTTCCCTCCCAGTTGCTTGTAGGTGTCAGGTGGGAATCACACTTGTCAAGAAGCAGCTTTCCTTGTGCTTCAAATCCAGAGCTGGTTTCTGTTGATTTGCTGTACTTTGTTCCCCACTCCTGCTCTGATTCCCCAGAAACATGGGTGTTTGAATTAAAGTTCAAATTAAAGAGTTATTAAAGTTAATTATGAAGTTTGGCAGGCACTGAGCTCTCGGCTCCAAAGCATTTCAGCTTTGGGGAGCTGTGAAAGAATCAATCTGCTGTAATTTCTGTGTGGTGCTCAATAAAAAACCGCACAATATAAAACTGAGAAAAATATTTGAGGGCTTTTGCCAAACACACTGCAGCAAAGCTCTCTCTTTCCCTCCTGAATGGCCTCTCTCCATCCAGGGCTTGTGCCTTATGGGCCAGCAAAGGAAGAAATAGAAAAACCCTATTAAATCCTCAGTGCATCCACCCTAATTATGTATTTTTGGCTATTTTTACATCTTGCTGATGGGCTGTATTTATACAAGGAAATGGTGCTGGGAATGCAAAAGGGAACCTGCGTGCAGTGATGCTCGGTGCAGCTGTGCTGAGAAAATAATTAATGGTGTGGCATCACTTTTTGGGGGGCAGCAGCACCCAGAAATGCAGCGCCCCATCCCCCAGCAACATCTGCACCCCCTTTTTTGTTGCACAGCAATATCAGCGTAGCAAAGGCAAGCTCTGCCCCAGGGGCTGCTGTGGGATGGGTGCAGGGACATCAGAGCAGCACAACGAGGACGATGCCAGGAGTTTCAGCATTTTGTTGGAGATAATTTAATATTTGGACAGTCTAACAATATTCTTTTGTCGTGCCAGTTTTTGTGAATTGCTTTGGTTAAGAAAAACCTCCGATGCCGCCTTGAAAGATCCTTGAAAAATTACTGTATTTGCTTCTCTAGTCAGATAATGTGTATTAAAATGTTTTTCAAGTCACTAAAGATGTGAAAATGAAGTGAACGTTTTGTTCTGATGGAGAAACATTTTGATCTACCCACAGCCCATAGATGTATATGCATATTTATGTGCATTTATTTCATTCTCTTTTTCCGAGCGCCAGATAAACCACAAGCCCTGCTTTTTGGTGCAGGTGGTAAAGTGGTAAAATCGAATTTACTTGGAGCTCGGAGTGGGACTCATCCTTAATGCTGACCAACAGACAGAGCTTGCTGCCTGCTTCCTTGGCACGGCAGGAGCAGGCAGATATCAGCTAACACCCAGCAGTCCCCGAGCCGTGTCAGGGCTGGCTGATTGAAGCTGTGATGTGTTCCCTGCCAGAGCTCTGCTGGCAGGAGCCAGACTGCTGCCACAGATTTGCTCCCGGCTGCTGCTAATGGTGGGGGCAAGCCCAGCGCGTGGTGGTGCGTGAAGCAGGCAGGAAGCCTCCGAGCGTATTATTTGGGCTTTTATGTCGAAAAGTGTGTTGGAGGTTTCCCATAAGCCAACGAAACCTCCCACTGGATGGTTTTTAAGGCTCTCAAAACTGCCCTGGAGAAACCTGAGCGCTCAGTGCAGGTGATGTTCTGGTGAGCTGCAGTCCCCCCAAGCTTTCCTCCCACTTGCTGGGCTCCTAAGGAAGGAAAAGGTGGCTCTGCGATATCCCCAGTTGGCTTTCCAGCTCTACATTTTCCATTCCAAGGTGACAACACAGCTAAGAAAACCGGGGGAACTGGAAGTTCTGAAGCTGAACCCTGTTTATTTCAGACCTCGCAACCCGTCGCTCCTGTGCATCAGCATCGCTCTGGGCTGAAATTGCTGCTGGGTGCTCCTCTCCAGCCTGGCAGGTGAGGACACGCGCGTGGAAGGCACACGCTTTGCTTCTGCTTTGCTTCATAACCTGGTGAGAAAATCTAGTGATTCGCCCATCTCACTTGCGTTGCACCAGCCACTAACTGAGAATTAGTGGAAATAATTGGATCAGCTCCTCCATAACCTGAAAGAGCTTAAACTTTGGTGTCATGAGGCTGATTTGCATCAGCAGGATGCTCCTGAGCAGATGTAGAGATACAGCGTGTCCTGTAGAACCAGTTCCCTCCTGCAGTTTTCTGGGGGTGTGAAGAGCACTGGCTCCTGGTTTTACTAACCTAATGATGTACAACTTGTCTGTTTAAAAAGGTTTTAATTTCATTAGTTCCCTTGGCTTCGTGGCAGAGCGAAGGTTCTTGTACAAGAACAGTCCTCTCCTTGATCAATTCCTTTGCACCCTCTGCCTAATTGCAGTCCTTGTCTCTCCTCTAAACACAACCTGCTGCGAGGTTTTGGGGAGAATTAAAGGAGGTAAAAAGCTTAGAGGAGCAAAGCATCGTGCCCCCCATAATGCTGGACTCAGCCTGAGGTGGGTAAGTTGAAGGCCAGACCCTGTGGTCTCTTGGTCTGGAACCGAGGACCAACACCTACAGCTGCTCCGTGCTGAAGAAACCCAGTTGAGTCATTTTACACCAAGCAGCCCTCGGGGAGGGAATGATTTGTGCCCCACTGACTAATGGCATATTTAAGGATGAAATACTTTGATGCTTTTACCAGTTTTCCCTAACTATATGTGGAGGAAGAAATCTATAGTTCCCCCACCTGACTGTAAATTCTGCTGGCTCAGTAACTCACGCGCGCCCCTGTGATTGCAGCCTACATTAGATCTTTCTTTCATTACATATTCTTTTATTGAATTGCCACGGCGGATATCGATAACCTCGATGAGCTCCCGCTGGAAAGCAGGCAGTGGCTTAGGGCAAAGGTTTGGAGGGGGAATCTCCTTGCGTTTCCTCGTTAACAGGTGAGGGCTGGATCCCCTGTGTCTGACTTGGCACCAGCGCCTTCCACCGCTGCCTCCCACCCGCTCCCCTGCGGAGCCCAGGCTAAATCTCATTATTGCAAGGGTGCCATCTCTAATCTGAGTCCACCCAGGATTTTACTGAGCAAATTGTTTCGTTAACTGCCTTCATTTATCTATTTTTTCACAGGCAGCAGCAGGTACGATATCAGTTCCCCCTTCAAAGCATCTGTGCTTAACCACGTGCCACAAAAAGCGCTTGCTTAGCACAAAATTCACTTGTGTGACCAACTCACAAAGGTGGACACCTAATTTTGCAATGAAAGCCAAGGTGCACACCTCACTTCAAAGTCGTTAGCAGTCCCAGCTGCTGCCCGTCCCTCCAAGCTGTGAGCAGCCTCAGCACCCTGGGAGTGATGCTGAGATGCAGGCGTGGGCTTCAAGCCTGTGGTGCAGCCACCACAGCTCAAGGTTAGACACTTTTCTCTGGCCTCTGACTTCAATATAAAGACCCAAGGTGTCCAGCGTTCTCCAGGAGAGTGACCTGCACCCTTCTGGATTCTTATATAACCTAGTCCAGCAGTGCCTGAACTCCCAGCTCCTAATGGGAATTGCTTGCTGCTAAAACTGCGGTTTTCCACAGCTACTGGACATGTGATTTGAGTTGTGGCAGGTGAGTAGGTGGTAGCCTGCCCCTCTGAGAACCACGATTTGGTGGCTGTTGGAAACAGCTGTGGCTGCTCCCACTGCTGGGACAGCCCTGTCCCTTTGGAATCCCTGCCCCAGAGAGGTCATCACATCCTGCTCTTAACATGATGTATTTATTCACAGTCGCTTATGAACCCCCCTCAGTGGGCCTGTGCATTGCAAGAAGGGCTTATTTTATCCTTATGGAGCATCTCTGCTCGTTAAAGCAGTTTTTCCATGGAAAGCCTGGGGGCAGAGATTAGGATGGTTCCCTCTGTTTTCTCCTGCATCACCATTTGCCATAATGATGCTCCTGCAGGCATCGCTCCTGCCCCACGCCTGGGGAGAGATTAAATTTCTAAAGGAAGATTTTTGAGATGGGGCCAGGCCTTTCTGAGATGCTACCCTTCAGTGCTAAAGCTTCGTGCTGCATTTCTGAGCCCCACGATGGCCACTCTGCCTGCCCTAGTGGCTCCCCGAGCTCTACCAGAGATGCTCAGAAGCCGTAAAGGAGGAATTAACTGTAATTATGGAGCATTGCAGGGTGTAACCGCCCTCTAAATCCTCTTTAATTATGTGGTAGCACTTAATTACATGGCAACTGGAATGTAAGTGCAAAAATAAACATGATTTTAGTTTTATCTTCAGCAGGGGCACCAGTAATTAATTTTGGAAGGTAATGTAGGACCCAGCTGAAGCAGGCACTCTGCGGACCCTACACGCACAGCACTGCAGAGCTGCTGCTGATGGGGACAACCAAACCTCCCTTCTCCCTCTCCAACAGCCGCAGCTTTGCCATCCCTTCCCACTCTCCCCGCACTGGCGACATCGCTCTTTCTGTCCGTCCATCCATCCATCCATCCATCCATCCATCCATCCATCCATCCAATGCTGAGACTTACAGACATCAGGGTAAGGCAGGACAGGGTGGTGGGGTGTCCCTTCATCCTCCAGCCTGGAGAAAACCAAGCGTGAGAGCCTCCATGGTGAATTCATCCTGCCTAACTTACATTGTGAAGCCACAGCCCATGAAAAGAGGGGTTTGGAAGACTCTCCACCACAAACATGAGGTTTTATTTCCCCCATTTGCCCCCAGCACTCAGCTTTGGTGCCGGCAGCAAGTCCTCATGCTTGTGTACTTGATGCTTGGCTGTCATGTTGCATTAGAGTCTACGAGTCAAGCCAGACCTCCTCAGGGCTTAGAAAACACGGATGCAAACAACCCAGCTTGGGCTGCTCCACCACCAGAACAACACCACCCATCACCCCCAGCGCCCACGGAAAGCACGACGTGAGGAAGATGAAGGAGCCTGGGACAAAATGCAAAGGCACGTTGAAGAAATTGGATGCACTGTGACCTCCGTCACCCGGTATAATCACCACGTGCTGCCAGCACGACTGCAGCGCTGTGGACCAGGAGAGGAAAATCCCTGCTATTATCATAGAATGATAGAATGATTAAGGTTGCAAAAGACCTCTAGGATTACAGCTTTTTTTTTACCATAATTACAGAATTGTGGCATTTTCCCCTGGGGAACCTGAGTGGGAGCATCCAGGAGCTCAGTTTGTTTTGATCTTAAAGCCTCAAAAGCAAAACCACCTGCTGAAGCCAAACGAACACATGTTTTTAAATTTGTTTTTCGGTTTGCCTAGTTATATACACCTGACCCGAAGTTGGGGGAATGATAAAAAATTCTCATCTGGTGCTTTTTTTGCATTTGTTTCCATCCGACATGTATTTTTACAGCACTGAGATGGAGCAGAGCTGATGTGATCACGAGCTCGTGCATGCTAAGTCTTACCCCAACTTGCTTTATAACCCATATACTAGAAAAATATTGGGTTTCCATCCTTTTTTTTCTTTTGAATATATTGCTCAAAGCAAACTGCAGGTTACAGCTGATTTACATGCACATTCAACCTGGCAGGTAGCGGGAGGGATCACACCATGAACCCTCCAATGCCTGATGTTTTTCTACTCGCCTTCACATTGTGATTTCCCCTGAATATTCAGAGCAGCAGCAGATACTTGTGCAATAGATTTGGAGCTGGAGCAAAGCTGCCACAGTGGAGCTGGCTCTTGCTTGAGGGTGGTTTTGCTTGGGCAAAGCTCATCCCAGGTCCATTTTGAGGACCTGCAGGATCTCCTTGGAAGGCAACAGCCTTGCAGCAGTGACCATAAGGAGCCTCTGAATGGTTTCTATTATCTCCCATCAAACAGACAGCCAAAGAGAGTGCAAGCAAGCTGGAGCAGGAAAATGAATTGTAGTACTGCTGCACAGACTTCATTTGATAAATAATGTATACAGAGTTTGCAGTAATAACTGCTTTTTTTTTTTTCTGACTCAGGCAGCTGGGCTGGGTTTGACACATCCTGGATGTATTCCTACCTTCCAGGCAGTGACTAGGATGATGGGCGCTCACTTCTGTGGTGGGGAAAGCAGGGCAGGCAGTGACAGGCTCTTTTGCATCAGATTACTTAAACTGGGGCTTTTCTCACTTCCACTGCACCACGCATGTGTGTACAGAAAGAATCATAGACTCATAGAATCATCAGGTTGGAAGAGACCCACCGGATCATCGAGTCCAACCATTCCTATCAAACCCTAACCCATGTCCCTCAGCACCTCGTCCACCCGTGCCTTAAACCCCTCCAGGGAAGGGGACTCAACCCCCTCCCTGGGCAGCCTCTGCCAGGGACCAATGACCCTTTCCGTGAAAAATATTTTCCTAATGTGCAGCCTAAACCTCCCCTGGTGGAGCTTGAGGCCATTCCCTCTCGTCCTGTCCCCTGTCCCTTGGGAGAAGAGCCCAGCTCCCTCCTCTCCACAACCTCCTTTCAGGGAGTTGCAGAGAGCAATGAGGTCTCCCCTCAGCCTCCTCTTCTCCAGGCTAAACACCCCCAGCTCTCTCAGCCGTTCCTCATAAGGCCTGTTCTCCAGCCCCTTCCCCAGCTTTGTTGCTCTTCTCTGGACTCGCTCCAGAGCCTCAACATCCTTCTTGTGGTGAGGGGCCCAGAACTGACCCCAGGATTCGAGGAGCGGTCTCACCAGTGCCGAGTCCAGAGGGAGAAGAACCTCCCTGGCCCTGCTGGCCACGCTGTTTCTGATCCAAGCCAAGATGCCATTGGCCTTCTTGGCCACCTGGGCCCCTGCTGGCTCCTGTTCAGTCGCTGCCAACCAACACCCCCAGGTCTTTCTCCTCCAGGCAGCTTTCCAGCCAGACTTCTCCCAGTCTAAAGCTGCTCAGGGTTGTTTTGCCCCAAGTGCATGACACGGCGTGTGGCCTTGTTAAACCTCATGCCACTGGTCTCAGCCCAGCGGTCCAGCCTGTTCAGATCCCTTTGCAGAGCCTCCCTGCAAAGAGGTGGCATTTCCAGACACTGTGGGAGGAAAAGGATGCACTGAGGGCACAGGGTCTAGGAAAGCTCCTGAGGTTCATACATGGACATATGGCCAAGAGGAAGTGTGTGGGCAGGTGGCTGCTGGCTGTCCCACCACCAGGATGCTGCACACTGACCTGCACGCTGGCCACAGTCCAGCCTGATGCTGGAGATCTGGCTTCTCCAACCCAGAATCACATCCCTCGTTCCCCTTCTACTGAGAGGGACTCCTCCTCTAAAATTTCTTTGTTTTGTTTTGGCTTTGAGCATGCTTCCCAAAGAGCACGTGGCACTGCCCATGAGTGGGCTCCCGCGGGAAAGACGGGACCTTGGAGATGACCGGCTAAACCACCCCTGGTTGTCCCTGCATGGTTGTTTCAGCATGGATTTCCCTTTGTGACCCCATGGAACCGGCATGGCATGAAGCGAGGAGGTCACATCGCCTCCACTACTCATCTTGCCAACCCTTCGGCCCTAACAGCCTGCAGTGGGGCGACCCAACTGGCAGGCTCGGCCCTTGTCCTCCTCCTTCTGACACCTCAAGATGTAGGAAAATGTAGTCTGAGAGTGGATCTCTTTAGGAAGCCAAGAAAGGAGGGGACAAAATCCCCCCCGCTCTGTGTCCTGACGCCTTTTAAAACTGCTTTCATGACAATTGAGAGAAAATGTGCACCTCCCTGAAGAACAAGCCAAGATTCCAGATCCTTTAATGTTTCAGGAGCTTGTTTCAGGCTCCTGAAGAAGAGCAAGAGGGGAGGAGGAGAGAGGAAGATCATGCCAGAGGCCACGGTGGCTTGGGCTCTCCTGACCTGCAAAAGCCTGTCTGGCCTCAGGTAGCGAGAGGGGCTCGCGGGGTAAGGGCAGAGCTCGTCTGGGCTTTCAGGATGGAGACCTTCTACAGTAAATTATGCTGGGGTATGCGGTCAAAATCCCAGATTTCCTTAGGTTATACGTTCCTGCCAGCCAGGGCGGTCACCGCAGACACGTCTGGGTCTGAGGAGGTAGCTGGATGCCTGCACAGACCCCTCCCCATGCCACTGGAGATGTTTAAAATGGCTTTAACCAAGACATGCCAGAAATAATACTCTAGTCATTTTTATGGCAGGCTTTGAGGGTTTCTACTGGAGTGGTTTGGTTAGAATCATAGAACCATAGAATCATAGAATAACCAGGTTGGAAGAGACCCACCGGATCATCGAGTCCAACCATTCCTATCAAACACTAAACCATGTCCCTCAGCATCTCGTCCACCCGTCCCTTAAAGGGGACCCAACCCCCTCCCTGGGCAGCCTCTGCCAGGGACCAATGACCCTTTCTGTGAAAAATTTTTTCCTAATGTCCAGCCTAAACCTCCCCCGGCGGAGCTTGAGGCCATTCCCTCTTGTCCTGTCCCCTGTCACTTGGGAGAAGAGCCCAGCTCCCTCCTCTCCACAACCTCCTTTCAGGTAGTTGGAGAGAGCAATGAGGTCTCCCCTCAGCCTCCTCTTCTCCAGGCTAAACACCCCCAGCTCTCTCAGCTGTTCCTCATAAGACCTGCTCTCCAGCCCCCTCACCAGCTTTGTTGCTTTTCTCTGGACTCGCTCCAGAGAAAAATAGATTTGCTAAAAAATAGATTAATAAAAAATAGATTAAAAATAGGTTAAAAATAGATTTGCTTCTCTTGGACTTTGGAGGAAGACTTGGGCTACCATGTTAATGAAGGTGAGTGGGAAAACCCATGTCTCTCCTCATTTTACATCCTTGTGCAAGAACTGGAAATAGCTTCAGTGCTTTTATTGCAGGGATAAACAAGATCCCTGGGAAAGGAAAATAGCTGTAGCCAATGTGGGCTTGAACCAGCTGAAGCTCTGAGTCAGGCTAGGTTTTTGTTGCTCTTTAATAGGTAAGTAGCTCATTAAAAGGTGAATATAAATGCATAACATAATTCCACTGAGCCCAGAGCTGGTGCAGGGTGCAGGCGCTTGGAAGCAGGCCTGCTGCTTTGTGATGTTATTTTAAGCTAGAGCTTGGTTTTGCTCACGTTACTTCTCCTGCTTGCATTGCATGTGTTGGGGTTAGACAGTTCACAAGTGAGCACTTAAAATCAATTTTAAGGCTGTTTTTATGCTGAAGAACCACACAGAGACATAGAATCATAGAATCATAGAATAACCAGGTTGGAAGAGACCCACCGGATCATCGAATCATCGAGTCCAACCATTCCTATCAAACACTAAACCATGTCCCTTAGCACCTCGTCCACCCATCCCTTAAACCCCTCCAGGGAAGGTGACTCAACCACCTCCCTGGGCAGCCTCTGCCAGGGACCAATGACCCTTTCTGTGAAGAATTTTTTCCTAATGTCCAGCCTAAACCTCCCCTGGTGGAGCTTGAGGCCATTCCCTCTTGTCCTGTCCCCTGTCACTTGACGTAAGACAGGATGAAGGAGACCCCCTCAGTTCTGTGACAGATGATGATGTGACATAACCTCTTTCATGAACAGGTCAAAATTCATCTTTGGGCTGACTCCTCTTGTCCCCAGTGTCCCAGAAGGCTGGCTCAGCACTTTGTATTTCCAAGACAATCATAATTTCTAAGCCACAATTAACCATGGTGAGTTGAAATACACTTTCTTGCCTGCCTTTGCTGCCTTCCTTCACTTCTGATCAATCGGATGGATAACTAGTGATAAATAAGATGCTGTAGCCACCCGGCTAGGGATTGCTGAACTGGGAAACAAGATCACTGGGGCAGCAATCACAGCATTGTGGGAAAATGGGAAATAGCAAAAAAATACTTGCACAGTTGGAGCACAACAATTTGGAAATGAGTGATTGTTGGCTGCTTCCTATTCCTGCAGAAAGGGAGGAGCAAACACCCCTTGATGGCAGCTGGGAGCGGGACAGCCCTGCCAGATCAGGCTACCTCACCCTGTTAATTGGGATGGACTGCTCCTCACACCTTAAACAGAGCAAATGGGACAGTGTTCACAGAGATGTCTAGGTACATGGTCACTCCCTGGCTTCTCCCACCCACCACCAGCCTGTAATGGGCCACGCAGTGAGGGCTGTGCAATTGCAATGTTCCCTTGAAGATCAGGGGCATTAGGCATTGGTACCTCCACGACCTGCAAGACTGAGCTGTGGCTGCTGAGGGTGGCATTGCAGAGGGTGGGTATGGAAGTTGGGAGACCCCAGAAAGCTGCTGGTGAACCTCCAGCTGGGAAGGCTTAGATGCATCACGGTAGGACCCGCTCTAGTGGTTCTGCTGGAGTTCAAAGTGTTGCAGCAGGAGAAAGGGTCTGGTGTTGAAGCTTCTCGGATACTTGTGTGGAAGCTCTGTGGGGGGAAATTAGTGTTTGATAGGAATGGTTGGACTCGGTGATCCGGTGGGTCTCTTCCAACCTGGTTATTCTATGGTTCTATGAGTAGGCTTACGTTCTGGCACAGCTATTTCAATTTTGGAATGATTGTTTTACTTCCGACTGAGCCTTTTGAGACGTAATTAATTCATCTGGTGTGGCTGAGTGGGGAGGTTGGGCAGCAGCAGTCAGGCATTTAACCCCCACCTTGACCCTGGATGTGCTGTTTTGCTGTGGATACCTTTCACAGCTGGCACTGCTGCTTATCCCTTTTGAAAAATGGGGATAATATAGGGCTATCTCCTTATGAAACGCTGAGATGACAGCCTAATGAATAGTACCACAAGCTGGTGGAAATTCATTTCTGTGCAGGGGTGCCAATCTAATTTTCCACTCTAGATAGATATTTAATAACCCAAAGTCCTCTTACCCCGGTGGGATTATCTATGGAGCACTTTCCTTCCACCAAGTCCCAAACACTCCGCTGAAACACACGCAAAAAAGGAAAACAGAAAGCCCTATCACAGATCCCTCAGGCACGTACTCAGCTGCGTGGGTGACAGGGACAACTCCGCTGCCAAAACTACGGAGAAAGATCAATTTTACAATCTGGTCTGAAATGTGGGTGGATTCTCTTCCTATCCTGGCTGGCCTTGCCCACCTCTGCTGTGGTGTTTGGCTGGTGTCTAGGAGATTAAACTGAGCTGTGATGTCTCTGATACCTTGTCGTCTTTTATAAGCGAAGTAAGCAGAAAAGAATGTTCTTTTAACACAAAGCTTGGCTGGAAGATCAATAGCTGCTTCACATGTATTTTCGTCTAGTATTTGGTTTTGTAGGACTTTGGGGGAAAAAAAAAATGTTGCTTTTCATGCAGCACATGGATGAGATGAGCTCTGCTGCCAGGTTCTGGGCTTTTATCATGAATGGCCTAAGCCATCAAGCCAAAACCATGTGGCCAGGGGCAGGCAGCAAGCCAGGGCTGCCTGTACTCGTCTCAGACCTTCTCCTGGAGGAGACTTCTGCCCAAACAGATGGGCGCTCTAAAGCCAGGACACAGCCTGTGGTGTCCTGGCTGTGAATCGTAGTGTGCCTTGCAGACCGCTTTCGCTCATTACTGCTTGTACAGTGCTTCAAGATGTTCTGATGGAAGGTTTTCTGATTGCAAGTCATTGTAATCATTCTCATATGCGATTATGTTTCGTGGCAGAAGATCTGGTCTCCTAGATACATGCCTGCTTTAGCCGGTCTGGAGAATGCAGAGAAATGCCAAGCATTACCGATAGTAATTTTGAAAATTCCACCCTCTTCGCCCTGTGGTTTTCCTTTCTGAGGAAGGCGAGATGGCTAATTGCAAGGGGTGGTACCTGCCACAAGTAATTAGTCTGGCTGATCAACTCCTTTAAGTCCACGTGATTCTACTGATTTCTGTGTTCATTTATGTCAGCTGAGATGAGGTCAGGAGCAGAGCATCTATGGTGAAGATCGGGGTGGGAGCTTTGTGGTGTTTGGAGGACAAAGAAAGCCTGTGTTTGGAGATGCACTGGCCAGGTAGGAGATGTGGGTAAAAGGGAGAAGAAAGGAAGTTGAATTTTTTGGTTTCTAAGGGGAATATCACAAGCTTGGTGGGTAACCATGGGAGTGCTGCCTTTTAGAATGGGGCAGAAGAAATGCTAGAGGACCTGGCTATTTCTGTCTTGTTCCAGTGTGTGTCTTGATATGCTGCTGCTCTGCCATCTGATGGTCTCTGAGAAGTGTGAACGTGGGCTTGCTGGGAGCCTTGGAGAAGGAAGCTTATTGATCTGATGTGCTCTGGGCTTCAGGTGTGCTTGTTGTGTTTGGTTTCTGCTGTGCCTCCTCCTTAATGCTGTGTCTTGTGTTGTCTTCAGTTTCTACTGGTTTTTTTTATATATAAATAGATAAAACTTCCATCTATATGTATATAAAGATATACATATGTGCTCCAATTTTGGATGTGTGGTAGACCCCTGTTGTTCTATGTGAAGCTGGGATGCTAAAAGGGCATAGCAGTTATTTTTAAGGGAAGGCGTGTTTGGAGGAGATTCAAGTATTTTCTTTAAGTCTTCACACCCTGAGTAGGACGACGTTGAAAAACAAACATCCAGTCTTCAGCTCCTCAGAGCTGGCTGTTAAGCATGGGATGGGAGAAGATAAGGCAGGAAGGTCTCCCCTCTTCTCCTGTCTCCCCACTCTGAGTTTCCCACCAGGAGTTGCAAGGGTTGCTTGGTTCATGTCAGGAGTTCATCATGTGCTTGGCTGATGCTCCATTTCTCAGAGCTGCTTTTATATATTCTCTGTGCTGTTCCTGCAGTTCTAGTGCCTATCACAGGGTTTTCAGCCCTTCTTGGATGATGCCAGAATCTTTCTGTCCCTCTAAACACGGGTGTTTTGGAGCACAATGACTTTGACGTAATAAGAATTGCATTTAGAGGAACAGCTGAATGCAGTAACATGCTCTTTCTTTGCTAATGCCAGGAGGCAAAGCTTTGACAGTTTTAAATTAAAAAAAAAGAAAATTGTTTACGTTTGAGAATTTTCAGGTAAATTAGTGGTTTCCAAAGTCACTGGATCATAGAGTCCTGAGCTGGCACAACTGCAATCGAGGTTACCCAGCACCTGTAAGGCTTTTATAATGGTTGTCTGAGGGAGGTTATTTAATTATTTTCTAGATAAAGCTGCTCTGTTTTGTGTTTGTTGGGTTTGAGTGGAAACTCCTCCCACAAGAGATGGCCAGATGGTGGAAGTGGGAGCACCTCTGAAAGCCCTTGGGATGCAGTGTAATCGGGATGGGGATAACGAGTGTCTACAGGCAATGGTGCTTCACCCACTGCTCTGTGCCTGGTGCTGCTCTGCTCCCAGTGTAACAGGGCTGCTCCCCGCTGAGGTCACTGGGGACACTGGGAACCTCTGCCAGTGAGTGAACTGGGCAAATATAATCCGCGTGCCCTACAAAGCTGTAGGGTGCTTTGCCTGGATGATCTCCCTGTGAAATGGTGAGTGCGGCTGTTAGCACTAGAAGAGGGGTCGCCTTCCAGCGGGATACGGTACATCTGGATGGGGTGAAGCTACTGGAAGTCCAGGCAGGGAACAGTCTCCCTGCCCTGAGCTGCCTCAGCAACTCAACAAACTCTCTTTTCCTTTGCTGGCTGTCATGTTTAGCATTTTTGGTACACTTAAATCATGGGATAGCACTTCTGCTACATGATCATAAACCTGATAGGGCCTGCACTGAAGTACCTGCCTTTCCAAGGAGCTTAAGCAATATCTTTTCAAAAAGCACTTCAGTGACCTTTGTATTTCCATGGAGCACTTGAGTACGTGCAACCTGAGGCTTCGGTGTTATGAATCCAATTCTGAAAAGGCCTGGAAATTGATTTATGGCTGTGTGAGTCGCATGCAGGCTTTGGAGACACAGGAGAGATGGTAGCTTGTCATCTGGCTCGGGAAGTTCTTCAGTGTTGGGCTGTTGCTACGTGTGCCATGGTCCATCCCTCCTCATGGTCTCAACAGGCACTTTCCACCATAACAAAACGTGAGTTCATGTTTAGCTGGATTGAAAACCAAGTGTCTTTGCCAGTTTAAGAAGCCTTGAAATACTTTGGCAAATAGCGCTGATGCTGATGAGAACCATTCACCCAGCACTTAACTGGTGGCTCCTCCATGCTTGGACACCTTTGTCTGTCTGCTTCACGTCTGTAGTTACGTTCTTGTTAGCAAGGCAGTTTCTGGGGGGTAGGTGATGGAAACTTCACATCAGCCTTTCTTGGCTTGCTAAGAAATATTTTTTCTACTTGCTGTGACAGCAGGAACTCAGAATCTTAAATATCCATAAGTGTGTGTTGGTCCCTGCTTCCTGGGGCTGGGGGGGGATGCTGGAAGGGGCAAATCGATATTATAAAATCCACAGAAAAATGGGACCTGGGATGGGGCAAAACTGCTTCCGAGCAGCATGTGTGTGAGCTCCGAGTGCAGCTGAGCATCCTGCGGGTGCCACTCCTGTTCCTGGCTTCAGTCTGGGTCTGGTTGCCAGAGGCAAACTGGGGTTTATCAAAACAGCTTACAAGCCTATATGAAGTTCACCTCATGTAGTTGTTGTTGAGAAATGGCCCTGAACGTTTACTTCAAGGGTGTCTCTTGAGCTGTGTTTCAGGATAACCTGTTTTCAGGATAACCCGTTACCTTGTGCTGCCCAAGGGGAAGGAGGAGAACCTGCTGCAAAGCTGGATTTTTGGTGGGTCTTGGTGTCCTGATGCTAAGAAAGCAGAGTGAGCTATGCAGAGAGCAGGATGCTGTGCCTGTGAGCTGAGCTTGCTATAGGGAAGGATAAATCACCCAAATACACCTCTGCAGAGAGCACAGCTGAGGCTGTGAAGGAGGCAGCGAGGGGCACAGAAGCTAAGGGATGCAGGGATGCGGGTGAGGAGTCGCAGCCCTTTGCACTGGTTACCTGGGACTTAGGCAGCATCCTAAAGGCCATGCTTCGCTTAATTTCTTTTCCACCTCTAAAAATGAGGGAGAGGGCATCCCAGGGAGCTCCCTGCCTGCTCTGTGAGGCAGCTGATGTTCCTGCATGCCCAGAGTATTCAATACAGAGCTGCGTTCCCAGCCTGTAGGAGATTCTTTGACTCCCGTGGATGCCAGGAGTTTTTTGCCACCTGCTTATGACAACTATTATAAATAACCCAGTCAGGATCGCCTGCTGCTTGGACAGCGCAGCGATGACCATGAACCCCCTCCCCTCCTCTCCTAGCTTGTCTGGAGCCTGCATGCGTGGGCTCAGCTCAAAGCTGGGTCCCACCAAGACCCATGAGCTCCTGCTCCTTGGCTGGGACACACCTGGAGTTTATTCCAGACTAAGCAACCGCAGGTGCTGGGAGTAGAGAGCCACACTCGCACATCTTTGCGAGACTGGAACTGAGAATTAAGAAGATGCTATGGCTTTGGGGAGGTGTAACTTGAGTTATATATCCTGATATTTTTTTCACCCTCTTGAAAGCAATACAGAGCTTAATGGAAAATGGCTTTCTTGCAGGTTCTTCTGTTTTCTGCTCTATAAAAGGGCAAAAATAATTCTCCCTGCCATAAAAAAAAAAATAAAAATGCACTGACTGGCTAAAACCACTGTTAGAGAGAGCATCCTGAGCTGTAAAATCCTGCAGGTTTCAGGGTAACCCTGTTAACTGCACTGCTGTAGGGCTTCCTCACAGGGTACAGTTTCTGAGGGAGCCTGGACTGCATATGTCAACATTTAGGCATCTATAAAAGCTAAAATAATACCAATTCTCCTCTTGCATAATGGGGATTTACATCTCCCTCTTTATTTTTCTTCTCTCCCTAGCTATTTCAGAAACATCCTGAGGTTATGCGTAGATGCTGATACCCTCACAAGCTTGGTCAGAAGGAAAACACCAGAGAGCAGCACAGGGCGTGTGGTGTCTGTGTGGGCTCTCCCTTCCAGCAGCATTGCTGGGCAAAGCCAGCGTATAATGACTAAAAAGGCTGTTTTAAAAAGCGAAAATAAAGAAAAATATTATTTTTGCCGTGCCTTTCCATCACCTGTGCAAGCTGTGGCTGGAGCCAGCTCCTTAGGAATTATCATATTCCTATTACTGGTTTTTACCCCCCCGCCACACTTCAAGGGTGATTAATCCCTGGGTGGTGGCAGGATGTGTCCCTGTGATGTGGTGTGAGGATGCAGATGATATGATGAGCAACAGGAGCTGGGTTGCGTGGCTGCAAACCCCTCTGTGCCGCTGGGTCCCTGTGCATCACCTTGCCCCACAGCACCAAGCCTTGCTCCAGCTCTCACCCCAGCACCTAAATCTGCTCCCCGGTCAAAGTCATCTGTGTTCCTGCAGAGCCTGGAGAGGTTTTAGCAGCCACCCAGGGGATCTGAAGACATCAGGCTGGGAACTTAATGAAAAGCAGGTGGCAGAGAGCAAGAGGAGAGTTCAGCCCTTGCTCTGTGGGGTTTCCCTTAACTTGGAAGGAAAGTACTGTTTCAAGCCTCCCTCTGGCAGCCAGCATTGGGTCAGCTGCCTATTTTTATTCCCTCAGCCTTTACTTTTGTTTTTTTTCTCTCCATTCTGCCATCCCCAAAGGGAATTCACAGCCACTCATCTGCACACGCCGGGGCCTGGGCTGGGGGAGACCTCGACCCCGGGCACTTCTCAGTGTGGATAATATTGTTGCAGCACTTAAAGACAGTCCGAGCAGAGCACTCTGTGGGAAAGCAGGCTCCAAATGGCTTAAATGCTTTATATTAAGGCTGATGGACAACGCATTGATCCTTCCCAGCTCTGCGTCGCTGGTGCCTTTCCACACGCTAGCATGGGGTTTGCATTTTTTTCTTTTTTTTTTTCCCTCTGCTCTGGCTTTTTTTCAGATTTCTGCTGTAAGCAGCTCTGTTTCAAAATGACCAGCAAATACCCTGAGCCCATCAAATCCTCGTGCAAACTCCTCCTGGGCTTCCTGGCCAGTCTGATGCTGGAGATGAGGGACATCTTCCCAGTGCAAACCTCCCAAGCAACAGTACACAAAAGCCAACTATTAACAGTTTCTCTTCCAAGCCCTGTTGTATTCCTTGATTTCTGTCTTGTGACAGTGCCCACGGGTCTTTCCAACTCATTATTTACCAGGGCTGGAGCTTCTAGTGGTGACAAAAATGGAGTTTTTTTTTCTTACCAAATTGCCCTGGCAGCCAGGGCTGGTCAGTCATTAAAGGCTTTGTGCACAAGTTCATCCTCAAGTCAGGCCAAGTTTCTCTTCCAATTTGCCCTCCTATCCTTCACCCTTATTCCCCGTTTTCCCTTTGGGAGACCTGTTGTAGTGTAATTTTTTTTTTTTTGCTCCTGTATCTAGCAGAGTTTGATTTGGCGACCAGCCAGGAGACAAAGGACTTACAATTGCTTTGTCCTTTGGGGGGTTAGGTTATTGTGACTTCACGGTTTTCTGTTGGGGAAGCGATTAAGGAGAAAAAGTCCCGTCTGTGACTGAAAATGGACTCTTGGCGATAAAAAATGTCCCTAGGTTATCTCAGAGGCTGGTACAATCTCCTGCATTTTTCTTTTTCCAGTTTGGTTTTATTTTTTTTCAACTGTAATATCTTTTTTGTTAGCTTTTCTATTTATTTCACGGGTGCTTGAGCATTTGAAGGACACTTCTCCCCTTCTTCTTGGGCATTTGTAGGTGGTACTTTAAACACATTAAACCCCGACCCCTGGGAGGGAGCAGGAGCAAAACTGCAAAGGTTTTTGGGAGCTCTGACTGGAATGAGCCACAAGGTAGTTGATGGAAAAGCTGGTGGAGAGACAGGCTTGCTGTCTTGTTAGTTTATGGGTAAGGAAGAGGAATCATAGAATAACCAGGTTGGAAGAGACCCACCGGATCATCGAGTCCAACCATTCCTATCAAACACTAAACCATGCCCCCAACCATTCCTATCAAACACTAAACCAAGCCCATGCTCTCATCTGTTGTTGAGTTGGGGATTGGCAGTACTACAGGGACTTGTGTCCGGGTGGTCATTGCTGTGGGGAGTCTGGGATCCACTTTAATTGGGAAAGGCACCAAGCCACGCTGGTTTGCCCTCGAAGTGAGGAGGTACTATGTATCCACTGGTGACCAGAAGAAATGCCAACAAGCAGCAGGAAAAAAATAGGCAGAGTGATGAGAAAAGGGATGAGAAACATTCACCCTCTTGTTTTTCATCTCTACGTGTGTGGCTGAGCAGGGTAAATAAAAAAGCTGATGTAGACACCTTAGTGCCTTGCTCAGGCTAGAGCTTAAACAGCATTACAGGGATTTGGTGGGATAAATGGGACTCAGAGGGACTTACTGGGGAAGAACAAGTTGGGAATGAAGAAAAGGAGCGCACCAAGAATGGGGCATGCTTGCCCTGAAGGTTAGCAAGGGGCTGGGAACAGGTTTCTTCAATGCGGTTAACTTCAAAATGGGTGAAACTAGTGGGACAGGCCTCGTGTGAGTTAGGAGGAGGAGGTGAGTGAATGTGAGGGAACCTTCAAACTCGGGCTACAGCCTGGGGGTAACAGCATCTTAAACTCCACCGACATCTCTTGGGGGCAGGACAGAACCATTCAGATCTCTGGGTATGTTTGAGAAAAGTCTCATCTACAAGGAGGGCAAAATTGATGATCCGGTGGGTCTCTTTCAACCTGGTTATTCTATGACTCTATGAAAGCTGCTGGAGAAGCTACTGGTTTGGGTTTAGTTTGGGCTAACAGCAGAATTGGTTGAAAAAAGCTAAAGATCATTTCAGAAAGTCAGTTACAAAACAGCGGAGCCCACAATGCCAAGCAAAAGGGAGTGAGAACAGCAGAGTAAGGGATAGAAAAATCTCAGGAACTCATAGGTAGCATCACTTGGGAAGATAATCCAAGGGATGGAGTGCAAGGAAGCTGGCAATTACCCAAAGTGACTGTGGTTTGGGGCACCACAACAGCCCATCCTGATGCAGAGCCAAGAGGAAGGTGGGGCAGAAACTTGATGGGCCTCATATGCAAAGAAAAGCTGCAGAAAGAGGGAACTAAGACCAGAGACCCTGTGATGGGGAGAGAAGAAGAGCAGCCATGCAGATAGATGTGAAGCTGAAGGTGAAAAGGCGCAGAACAAGCTCCAGCAGGGAGTCCAGCTAGAGGTTGCACAAAAGCCTTTTGTAAGCATAGAGGAAGGTGAAGGAGAGCTGAGTAAAGCCCAAGTACGTTTTGTTTTTTCAATGGAGGAAGAAAGCTGAGGGGATTCAGCATGGGCTTTGCACCCGGTTAATTAGGACAGGATGATCAAGCTGGGCAGGAGCCCAGCTTGGACAGGGGGGAGAAGCCCTTTCAGGGTATTTAGATCAGTCAGGTGTGCTTGTGTTGGCAGGGCCTGCCGAAAGCCATCCTGGGCATGCTTCCAGAGTTAACCCAGCCTTGGAAACATTCAGGATTTCTCCACGGGCTGTGGGAACCCAGGGCAGGCTGAGAGCTGCAGCAGGGCGATTGCAGGAGTTGGAAGCTTCAAAACAGGGTGGGGGATGGAAGAAGTAGTTATTAAGCAATCAATTTGCACGGACGTGGAGGATAATGAGGTTAGAAAGCAACAGCTGACATGGGTTTGTAGAGTGCAAGTCATGTGAAACCACTCTAATCTTCTCCTCTGACAGGATAACCAGGCTGGTGGGTAGGGTAGCAGTGGCAGGCAGGCTAGGGCTTGGCTGGGGTTGTGTGGTGATCGGCTGTGGGAGGGTGGCCTGCTCTGCAGGAGGGGTTTGGGAACTTGGGGTGAGCTTCAGGGGCATGTGAAGAGCAGACGCGTTGCACAGGAGTGAAAAAAGAGAGCTTTGATGTGTGATGCCATCAACTGTTCTCTGAATTGCCCCACTCCACCTCCCATGGCCCCTGGTAACGCCTGGATCACTGCAAGGTGGTCCCCATCGCCATTTAGGATTTGAGATCCTAAAGGGCAGCCCTGCCCTAAAGGAAACCTTGTGGAACTGGCCCAGGTCATCTGTCACGGTGCGTTTTATAGTCTTCCCTGCCTCATACTTCGTGCGTCAGCGTCCCCCCTGCTTCCCCAGGGTCTGCACTTCGACCTCCACACTGCATCTCCAAGGACTTGCAGTCCTGCCGTGCTCGTTGCATGGCTGCGTTTGTCTTAACAATTGACCCCTTCGGTTACTATTAGCCTCATGGTCACCTCCAGCACTGCCTGTCACAGCAAATTAGAAATACAGTCCTCTGTGCATCATAGTCCTCGTTAAACCAACCATCTCTTCTACCTGCCTTAGTTGTCACCTCATTATAACTCCATTACCTTTAACAACTCCATTACTATCCATTATCTTTCTCACCATCTCCTTTACAAGGCTGTTATCTGCACCTCCTCCTTTACAGCCATCCCCTCCTCAATTACGATTCCATTATCTTTATTACCACCCTATTATAGTCATAATTATTCCTATTACAATTTTGAGATCTGCGTCTCCATCCAGACAACGCGGTGGCTCCGTCAGCCCCATCAGCCTTCTTGCTTGGTGCTCCTCATTGCCTGCTGCATCTACTGCCTCATTCCCTGCATTTGTGATTATCCCCATACCAGTGGTGATATTTTAATTGTTTTTCATTATGGTTTCACAGTCTTTTGCTCTCCCTGCTTCCTTTATCAGCCATTCTCCTCTCCCTGAAGTATCGTAGCTGGGATGGGTACTGGGGTGTGAGCTGAGACTCTGGTCAGTGATGTTATGCTGATTTACACCAGCCCAGAGCAGGTACCTTCACACCATCGATGTCCTCCATCACAACTCCAGCGTGTGATCTCTGTGGCAGCCCTAATTACTGATGTTATCTTCCTGTTATCCTTTGGCTCATCTTCATTGCAGCTTTCCTGATGGGCTTTACCACCTCCTTCAACTGGTGGTACCCCTTCTCCCACCTGGATGGAGGACCACCCTGGACCCTCTCTGACCTTCCATACTTAGGGCTGGACAATGAATCTAGGGATTATTTATTCTTTTAAATGAAAAGAATATCTGTGTAATAATAGAAGGGTGTGGGGTTTTTGCAAAGGTACAGGCTTTCATCAACTCTTGTGGTCGGTCCCCAAGCAGCGCATCCTATTGGTGCAGCTTTCCTTCTATCTACTGCGTTATGGTTTCAGCTGCTTTGCCCCCACACCACCTTCATCTTCCAGAAATCACCCTGCTAGCTCAGGAGCTCTTTCATCAGCTTTAAGAAGAGGGGAAAAAGCTTCTTGGTCAGCACAGGGCACTAGCACCGCACCCCTTGCCCTGTGGTTGTTGGGGTCTGGCAGCACCGCATCACCCTCAGTCTCACGGGTGGTTTCTGAAGGAGGCTGCCTCGCTCATCCAGCGTGTTCAGGGCATCGTAGACCACATCTTACCAGCTAATCACAACTCGTCATGGACTAAAGATACAAACTGTGCACCTGAAACTGGTGCTGAGGTGGGTTTATCCATCCCTGAGGCAGCGGTGGAGCTACGTGGTGACAGGAGGACAGGGAGAGCCTCGATGCACCCTTGGAGGAGCTCTGTCCTCGTGCTCCTTGAGAGGACAGTGAGAGATTGGAGTGGCTGCAGAGAGAGTCACAGAACTCCCCAAGGATGGGGAGATTGCCAGCTTTAGAGAGCTTAGTCTGCTTAGTTTATCACAAAGACTGAGGGGTGACTTCACATCTTCCTATAAGAACTGTCAAGGCAGGGAAATACTAAAGAAGGTACTAAAGAGCTCTTTACGGTGCCGGGGAAAGGCAGAACAGGAGCGATGGCTGGGAGTTAAGGCAGGCAAATTTGGATGACTGATGCAGCGCAGGAGGTTTAAAGTGAGAGCGATGACCGTTCCCAGCAGCTTCAGGAGGCTGCTGGAAAGGCTGCGATGCAACAGCTTGTGAGCGATATTTCCTCGCCTCCCTAAACCCTCTCTGTCTGCAGGCGATGCTCGGCAGCGGATGAGTCGGTAACGGCTTGCAGGTAATTAACAGCTCTGGTGTAAGAGGGGATGTAGCTCATGTTCGAACGCCCCTGGGTTATTTCCCACAATCAATAAGCTTCGTAAATAATGTATCCCGCAGGGGAAAAAAAATGCTACCTTGCGCTTATCAGATTTTGTGCTCTGTTTGGTTTAGCAATGCTAAGAGGGAATGCGGCTCAGAGGGGAAAATAAAAGATATAAATAAGGAAGGGGTGAGGGGGGCGGCTCTGGCAGAGCCAGGAGCTCGAGCTGGGGGGCTCCTACTGTTGCAGCCCACTCTGCCACCCACCCTGAGATGCTGCTGGGTAGAACCTAAAAGGGAAAGCTAATTAAAAGCTAATGAAGGAGCTAATGAAGGGGGAGCGAGCTGCCATGCAGCTGTGCCATGGCTGGGGCAGATAACATCTCCCAGCACCACCCTGCAACCCTGCTGCAGGCTCTGGGAGAGTTCTGCTAATCCTGGCTTGGTGAAAGGAGACCAAAGAAAGGGCAATGAAGCAGTTAGGAGATCTCTCCTATTTTCTTTGCTTGTAAAGGCACCTGATGGAGCTAGGCTTGCTGCAAACCATGGGTCAGTGCCTTCCCTGAGTGCTCAGGCTCTCGCTTTGCCGTGCCAGTCCCACAGGGATTTGCGGAAAACGCTTAAGCACCCAGCGATGCCCGATCCGCACCTCAGCAACCACATGGGGAAGGCTGAATATAACACGGGGTGGCAGGAAATTTAAGCTCGTCTAGGGCCAAAGGGAAGGATTTGATTGAAGAATTGGGGAGCAGCACCAAGCTGTGTGCCCTGGTTTTTGGTTTTAATCTCTAGCCACTGGTTGCCTCGTAAAAAGCATGAAGTGGGATCGCCTGAGGGAGCGGCCAGAAAGCTGCCTTGCTGCCACGACCTGCTACCAGCTCAGACTTATACCTTGGGGTTTTAAATAAATAAAAGCAAGCACTTGGAAGAAAACTGGTAGCATGGTGGCAAACACCTTTGGGATTAAAATAACACACCCAGTAAGCCCTTGCTACTGGTTTTGTGCTGCTGAGGCTGCTCGCTGCAGCCAGAACAACTAGGAGTTTTTATAAATTAAAACAGAACAGAGGTTTCCCTGCTGTAAAAATGTAGAATTACAATAGGCAGCAGAGCGCAGAATTTTTTACAAGCAGTGGGGCACTGGAAATCTTCAATGAGGCCGGTAAATAACTCTGGGGTTGAACCGGGGTGGCTCTATTTTCCACAAAGCCCCTTGCAAGGGTCCAATCCTGCTTCTTGGCAGCCCTCATCCCCTAACGGTAGGTGATTTCCACTGCCCATGGACAACTGCAGAGTGCAAATAACCCACCGCCTCCTAGCCAGGACCTGGATGGGTCAGAATGGCTTTTACAACCACTCTGTATTTCAAACCAGTTGCAAACTGCAGCTGGGGATGCTGGTCCCCCAGGAGGAGCGCGCTGGGCTGCGGTGAGGAGCAAGCATGCTGCATACCATCAGGCTGAGAAGGGAGCACCTTGGGGAGTCTTTAAATGCAGCTTAATTACATTAGCTATACACCAGCCGAGGGGATAATTTACCATCTCCAGACAGATGCTCTACTCCTTGCAACAAGAAGAAAACAAAAGCAAGTGCAGCCCTGTGGAGATGCTGCTCGTGCCAGGGGACTCTGGTCTCTGAGCACCTCTGATGGGTCAAGAACTGCTGCTGGTAGCGCTGGTGTTTCCTTGCAAAGCATCGAGCCTGGAGGCTTTGTTGGCAAGCGAGTTTCTACGTGTGCCTGGCCTAGGAAAACCCACGTACAACCCTACCTGAAGGAGTAAATGAATATTTGCAAGAACTCTCTAGAGCTTGGGTTTGCTCCCTGCTGTGCTGAAGAACGTGTTTTAAGCGGTGGTGTGGATGCTCACTGCTCCCTGATGGCTGAAAAGCTTTGCTCTGTAGCTTGGCTGCTGGGTCATTCAGCTGTTTTGTCACTTAAATTTCAAGCTTTGTGGGGCTGCCACCATCTCCTGGTCTAATTTTGCCCCTAGCCCATCACCAACCCACCAGAGCTGAACTCAGCCCCCAGGAGACTAAACCTTGCTCAGCTTGGGGAGACGCTGTATCTCAAGGACTGATGTGAGCCAGTGGATCCCTATCAGGGTATCTCTCTGTCACTGAATCTCCAAAAAAAATCCCAGCTTTCCAGGCTGATGGGGCTGGGGCTTGTTAAAGCTTTCCAGCCCCCTTGGGGCTGCTCTGGGAGCTGGAGCCCAGATGGTCTGAACAGATTACTGCAGCCTTTGGGGCCATCCATCCTGAGCATTTTGGCAGCCCTGAATTCCCTCCAAATGACAAAAATAAATAAAATCTCTCAGCATTAAATGCTGGGAAGCCCATGAAAAAGCTGTGTACACAATGAAAACAAATACATGCTTAAATAACCTCTCTAACAGTATTTCTATAAAATGCCTCTTTAAATAATGCTGAGTGAAAGGCTTGCTCTGTCCTGATTAACCTTAGTTGGGGAAGATTGTCTGTATCAAATCATTACCGTCAGCTGATTAAAAATGAATTAAACCGAATAGAAAACAATTCCCAAAACATTGTCTCTCCTTTCCAATTCAAGGCCAAAATAAAAATAACAATAAACCCTCTAACACCCAAGAACGAACGCAGCCCTGAGTCGCTGCAGCTTGAGGATGAAGCAGGTCCTGGAGACCTGGGATGGGATGGGGGCTTGACCACAGTCACCCTGCGGCGAGGTGGCAGGACTAGGTGTAAGGGTTGTAAAGGATAAGAGAGATGCTGGTACGGATTAATTCAAATAACACAAATGAGCTACCCAGATCTTTGCCTCTTTAATAGACGCGTTTTGTGAAGGGCTGGAGTCAGCTGAAGTGACTTTCTAACGTCTCTCTCTTGCTTTTTCTTTATCTTTATGAAGCCCGGCATGCCCTTGGGGTCAACATATCTGAAGGAAAGCACAAAGTCACGAACCTTAAGCCTTGGCCAAATAAATCCATCCCTAGAGGAGCACGCTCAAGCACTGGAAGCCAACGGGAGGTGTTGTCTTTCACACAGCAAAACCCTATCCCAGCCTGTTTCCAGAGGAAACATCTCCAACAGCATCACTGGTGAGTACCAAGGAGAGAGAAACAACGGGGAAATCCTGTGTTGGGTACTCTGCACGTGCACCCTCCTTCCTCATAGCAGCAAGTTCCTGATGAAAGCCTTCAAGTAATGGAAAGGCCTCATGTATTCCTTCTTGTCCTACTCTGTTTTAAGTTGTTTGTGTTTTCTCAGTTGTTTTCCCAATAGCTGTGTGGTGATTGTTGGGTCTTATCAGGACCCGAGGTGCTCCGAGCTCCTCCTCATGTTGAGGTTGAACGAGAAGCATCCCAGACATGGGCAGCTGTCTTGGAGCTGGAGTGAGGAAGAAGAAAGCTCCCAAAATCTGGTGGAGCTGGAGGGGTGACACTGCTGTGATGTCCCCATTGCCCCCCACCATGAGCCAGCCAGAAAATTTCAGGTCTTGGGGTAGGGCTGCTTAAAAAACGTACCTCGACAATACTTCTTGGACGCAAACCCACTGTGTTACGAAAGAGGGTTTAATTACTAACTCTTAATTACAAAGGGGAGTAAATCATCTAGATAATTTTATATTTTGGCCTTCGCTAAGTGTCTTTGATATAATAAAGAAGAATAATTGACAGTCAAAGGGACCTGTCATCCTGACGTTTTAACGACAGCCTATTTTGAGACACCAAAACTGCAACTCAGCAGTTCTAGAAGCTGTAAAAACTGTTGTAAAAGTACTGTCTGTCCAAGCAGTTGTAAAAGCTCGTCTCCAACGATAAGGGGAGCACGAGTGCTGGGGGTGTCCTGGGGTGGAAGCATCTCTGCTGGGTCTGGTCCCTAGGAAAATGTGATTGTTCCCCCATCCCATCAGCACCCGGTCCCAGGGGATGTGTGGGGACCTGACAGATGCAGGGGAGAGTGAAGCATCACGGGAGTGGGCTTTTTCTCTGCCCAACTCAGTTTTAGAGCCATACCATAAACAGAGCATTTAATCCTCTTAAGAGGGTGCTTGTTCTTCCAGGAGATGTATAGCTGGCAAAAGCGTCGGTATGTCTGGGCAAGATTTTCTGCTTTTGCTCTGCCCCCCTCCAGCTTTCCAACACCTGGATATCCCGCAGCACTCACACCCTAAAACCAGCAGAAAACCCCACTATGAGTGTTAAGAGGAGCAGTGCGCATGTATAATATTTTGCAGCATCGTTTTAGGGTTGCAAGGCGATGGAATTCACAGCATAGCCCTGTTGTGGGCTCATAAAGAGCCATGGGAAGGCAGCATGGTGGTGGTTTACAGTGCTTGGCTGCTGCCAGGAATTAGCACTGAGGTGCCACTTGTTTTGTTTCAAATAGCTCTTTCGACTCGGGCCATAAAATTAATGTCTGAGCAGATAGCTGGGAAAATAGAAAGCCATATAAAGTAACTCGGTGCTTGGTGGGGAATGGAGATGAGCTGCATTTGGGAGATGTTGGGTTTTGATTGTACTTCTTTCCCCTCTGGTGATGGCAAGCGCCCTGGCACAGTGAGTGCCACATTCCCATCCCTTTGTCCCACACCTCCAGCTCTTATTTACCCACCTTGCTTTTCTCTCTGTTCCCCCATCCCTTACGGGTTTATCTAGCCCTGTGGTCCCTTGGTTCCTCCTTTATTCATTGCCCGTCTCTCCTGCCCAGCCCCTACCTTGCACTCCTGGTTTCCGCTTTGCCTGTTAATATTTTCAGCCTTTGCCCCTCTTTCCTCTGTCCCTTTAATCCATGTATTGATGCTTTTTTTGGCCACTGCTTATCTTGGGTACATTGCTGGTGAGCTCTGGGCATCTCTGTGCCCTCTCTCCTCAGCCACCCTCAGCTCTAGCTCCTCCACACAGCACACGATGGGAGAAGATCCTTCAGTGCAGGTGCACAAGGTGCAGGAATCTCAGCATCCTGCCCTGGGGATGCTTTCCTGCCCCGACACACCTTTATCCCCTTTTTGCTTTGTCCTTGAACACAGGCATCGCAAAAGCTGCAGCCAGTGAACACGTACCTCCTGCATCCCTTCATGCTAGGATGCTGAGGACCCAGCTGCCCTGGGAGGGACGGCAGCTTTGGGGAGAAAGCTTGCATTTCAGTGATGCTGGCACCCGGGGCGGTTTTCCCAGGCTTCCCAGTAGCTGAAATTCAAGCCCAGAGGATCATCAGCTGAACATCCTCAATACATCGCCCCTCTGGCAGCCCTCAGCCTCCCTATTCCCACCTCAGCCCATGAAGTTGCCTCGCAGAGTCCAGAACAGCCCTGCCTGTAATTTTTCCTCCTCCTCTCCCTCCCCAGAGGGTGGGAATTTTCCTCTTGCTGATTCACACCTCTGTCACATCACATATATATATATATATATATATATATATATTTTAGCACTGATGCTGGCTGTGTTCCCCCCTGGGGAAAGGCTAAAACCCCAAGCTGCTGCTTTGGGGACTGGCCCTCTGCCAGCCACATGCCACTGACTCAGCCAAAAACCTGCACCTGCGCTGAGCAAACCCAAACTCCTCCTGCAGCTGGGGTCAAATAAGGGAAATTTCAGGGGTGTCGTTTCTCCCCTCTGCCCTATCCCCCACCCTGGGCTCCCAATAGAGTCCCCATGAACAGCACACCTCAAACTGCATCAGCACTTAACCCCATTTGTTCCTCTGATCTCGTATGGAGTGAATGTTTTTATCAAGGCTGAGTGGTGGGGAATGTATTTCTGTAGCTGCCTGCAGGATTTGGGAGGAAACTCCTCCGATTTAATTTCCAGCCTCTTGAGGATTCTCAGTGGTCGCTCTGGACTCTGCTGTGGGTTTGGACCAGAGCATCCCACCCTCGGACGCAGGAATTATTCCTGGATGGATGTCAGGGTCTGGGCACAGCCACGTCAGCAGCTTAGCGGGATTCGAGGGAGGATTAGACACCGAAAGGGATAACAAGAGAGTATAAAAGCTTAGAGGGGATAAAAGCCCCTGGTGCACCAGGGCATGAGGCAAATACTAATTACGTGGGGTCAGGGAGGCAGTTTCCCTCTGGGAGGGTGACTTATTGCTGTGGGTGGGATGCTGTGAGCATCCTGCAGCCAGGGCTGTTCCCTAGAAGCAAAGCTGAGGTTTTCTCCAATTTGGGTAGCAAGAAGTGGACGTTCACGTGTGAAAAAAGTACTTGAGTGAAAATAAGTTTGAAGAAAGCATCTCTCCTTGGTTAGCTCGGCATTGGTTAATGATTTAATTTACACCCCAAAGACTTGGATCTGTTCTAATTCCCCAGTATGCCGTCCAATAGGACTCTGAATTGTGGTGTTGACCAGGTAAATGATGAATCCCACTGGTTTCTGTGGTGGGGAGTCCCCCAGATACACTTATTTTATGAGGAGGGAGCCCACTCTGAATGGTATCTCGGTCAGCAGCATCCTCCGTGCTGGCTCTGGACACAGGCAGAGGGATGTGCTGCTCCCCCTGCCTCTGAGAGCGAATCTGGGCGACAAGGGGTCTGCCCACCAGGCATGGTGGAACCCGAACTCCTGAGAAGGGAGGGAAATAAACACCACTAATGACAACCCACTGCACTCCGTGGCCTCGTGTCAGGCAGCAGCTTATTAAAAAGCCATCAGCAGCCAGGCTGCTGCAGACCGTATGCCAGGGCAGAGAGAGATCCCTGATTTGGGAGCATCCTTCTGTGTGTCCTGCTGAGGATGGAGGTTGGAATCTTCTCTGGGAAGGAGACTTGGGGTGGCACTTAGGGGTCATCACCCTGTCCCAAATCCCACTGATTTTTGGGAGAAGAGCATTTCACCAGTGCTGGGCTGGGGCTCAGACATGCAAAGATAATCATCGAGGGGCTGCTGAGTGTGTCCATAAATTCTCCCCCAACACCCACCCAGGCTGCACCGTACGAGCATACGTGCGGAATGCGGCGATGGCGCACACGTCCCCTCCTCCAGCTGTATTTAAAATCAAGATAATGACTTATTCTCTGCAGTGAGCTCAGCTCCATCTCTGCTGTGCTTTACCCAGCCTGGGGCAGAGGAGCAGTTCGCTCCCGGCTGAAGGGAGGCACTTGCCTTCCCCAGCTCCCAAGTGATGCTCATGGGGATGCTCATCCTGCTCATGGGCAGAACCCACGTGTGCAACATCCCAGAGACATTAGAAACCTTTTTTTTTTTCCCAGCTGGATCTTGACCTGCCATCAACTCCATGGGATCCTGCATGAGGATTTCTCCTCTGCTTAAGCTGGGACCCAAAGGGGATGTGCAAGGGCAGGACCTAAAGTGGAACTCTACCCAGGCACCAAACCGTGGGCTGAGGCTGAAACATGGATGAGTGAGAGTTCAGCTGGGATTTAACGGGTATTTTTAAGACTAGATGTAAACCCCAAGCCCTCGCTATTTAGAGTCATTAAATGTGCCCCGGTTCATTCTGCAAAGGGTAGGCATATTAACCTGCTGGCCTGGCTGCCCTCTGCTAACCACATCCTCATTGCACAAATTCCCCTGACATTTGAAACTGCTCTTTTTTTCCAAACCCGCTGCCTAGTCTTGCTTCCCAATCCAGCATTTCGAGGCTGGGCATTCGCTTCTCGTCTTTCCTGAGGCTTTTATAAATGACGCTAAGGAGGGAGAAGAAAAGATCCCTTATCAAAGCATCAGGCATAAACATGTCTCTGTGATGAAAAGATTATTTTTTATTCCAATTAATACCCTAAAACTGTGGGGACGAGCCCTCCCTTGGGCAGTGAGGGGCAGGCAGGCAGAGCATCACCCCTGTCGGGGCTCATCGCTGCCTGTTCCGCCTTTGCCACCTCTCCTGCCAGCTCCTATTTCCATGGAAACCTGCCCTCCTTGCTCCTTACCCTGCCTGCACTCCTGCTAATTTAAGGAAACCAGTTGCTTTCTGCTCCCCAAGGGCAGGTGACATCCCACCAGGGCAGGCACTTGTGCTCCTCTGCCCCCCGGCAGCCCGTGCCCACCGCTCAGGGGTCTGTGCAAAGCTCATGGAGGGTGCACACCCGTATTTCTTCTCCCTGGTAGTCTGGGCAGGGAAGGGCAGGCTCCTTCCTTCTCTCTGTCCCTTTCACCTCGTCTCCTCCGTCCTGGTCCTTCCTGCGGCTGTCTCTCTTCTCCCAACCCTCCTTATCTCTCCTCCCCCTGTCCCTCTTGCCAGCTCTGTTTACATCAGTAAAACACTTGTCCGGGTCAAACACGGTTTCCTGATAAACACATTTCCATTGATTGCTGTAAAGAAAAATCCTCCAGAGCAGCAGATTCTTTGCTCTAGGGATCGATAACACCTCAAAAATCCCTTATCCCACCCCCAACCCTCCATCCTCGCGATGGATGGAGTGGTTTGGGGTTCCCGTTTAGCGCGGAAGCAGGAGGGACTCCCTCCTGCAGGTGTGGGATGTGAGATACAACACCCGAAGCAGATGACACGCGATATAATGCAGCTACAAATCCAGCTCTGAGACTGAAAGCAGGGAATGAAGCGCCGACACCTACAAGCTGCGCCCATGGGAGACAAACCACCCCCAGCTGCTTTTCCCCAGGGCATCGGCACCTGCAGCTATGTCCATGCAGGCAGCCCACTCCTCTTCCATGAGCCTGACCAAGCATTCCCGTTCCAGGCTGGAAATCAGGGATGCTCGAGCACTGCCAGAGCTCCTCTGATGGTGCCAGCAGGCGAGGCACCACCGCACAGTGGCTGGAGTCCTGCAGGCTGCTAATGCACTAGTGATGGGGAAGCTCATGCTTCGCCACAGCGAGTGATTTAACCATAAAGCCACAATCGATAAAGAGAAATTTAAAGGGATTAAGCTTTCTGCCTCTGCTGCCAACCAGATGCTCTGCACCGCTCCAGACCAGACCAGCTGCTGTGGGACCTCACATGTGAGATGTGTGGTTCTGGGTACACCCCAAGACCACCTGGGTATCCGCAGAATTCACTAAAAAGGCTTTTTTAAGACTAAAAAAACCCCCAAAATGCTAACTGAGCTATAACCTACTGTGCAAAAACACCGCTTCGCCCATCCATCCAGTGAGCGGTTCACCTCCTTTACAGCAAAGGATGATGTTGGGAAGCATCACAGCACACCGAGCCCTGCCATTTGGTGTGGGGAGAAAACAAATTCAATTATAATAATAAATAATTAATGATGAATAATTAATGAATTCATAAAAATGACAAATAATAATTTGGGCCAGGAAGAAATCAGCCCAAGTGCTCTGTACGGCCCCTATAAACTACCAGAGCCCTGACCCAAGGGAGCCAGCAAAGCTCTGTGTGGCGGAGCATAAGGAGCTCTAATGAATTCAGAGTTTCCTCCAGGCTTTAATAAAGTCCTTCTGCAGAGGCTATTAAGGGAACTGAGATGAGAGGAGAAAGTTTGCTGTGGTTCAGAAATAGTCTAGAAGACAGAGAAAAAGATAAAGGAGCTGAGCATGATGCTTAAAGGTGATGAAGGTGTCGATGGGCTGGCGAGCTTGGGACATCTCCTGTGGGGTAGGTGCCCCAGAGAGCAGACTGGACCCCTGGAGGTGCTGCAGGAGTCTGTGCCGTGCCCATCCTCATGACCTGGGTTGTTTTTAAAGCAGGAGCTAAACCTCATTCATCCCTGGTGTGGGCGTTCATTCAAAACGAAAGCTGCCTTCGGTGCTGATAATGCTGATGCATCTCCCTCCCCGCAGCATCCAGCCTGTGCGTTAGACACCACAGCCCTTAACCCCCCATTGCAAAAAGGCTGAGTTTACCCCAGCTCAGCCTTACTGATGCTGCCAGAGCCCGTGTGCCACAGCTCCACTCTTGACCTTCACCCAATCCATCCCAATTTCAACCTGCCTTGCCTTGGGGAGATGCTTCGGGAACATCCTCGCTGCTCGTGGGGCACCAGCTTTGGGTCTACCCGCCTCTGAGAGGAGGAGGACGAGCTTTCCCAAAGGAAAACAAGCCCCATGGATATCCAGGAATTTGGGGGGGGGGGTTACACTTGACCAGTTCCCCCCCAGCTTCACGCCTCAGAGCTCCTGGTGCGAGGCTGCAAACCCCCGGCGCCTCCAAACCCTGGCCCTGCTGGGATGGATTTTTTAAATTGGATTGTGACAAACATTTAATACCTAATAGAGCTCACACCAGCACAGTTAATTAAGAAGGTGACTAATCCAATTCGCTCGTGGGAGCGCAGGAAGAGAAGAGCAGGAGGGAGGGAGCCTGCATGCGTGACGGGGGGGGGGGCAATGGTGGAGAGGGAGCAGGGGAGGGGGAAAAAAAAAATCAGCTCAGCTGCTGTCGCCCTTCATTTCATTTTGTGAGCGTGTATAAATGATAAAGAAGGACTTCTCTTATTTCTCTTCCCTGTTTTCTTTTCCCCTTGCAAGCACAGGAGCTGCTGGGTAAATGCTGAGCCCAGGCACAGGGGTTCCAGCCAGGGTGGAAATTGGTGGCAGGTGGGACGCTGGCAGCTGAAGCCTGTAGCCCAGATCTTGCTCTTAATTTTCAAACACCCCCCCTCCTACTTGGTTTTCCAGCTCTGGACAGGATGCTGAGACCCGGAGAACCCAGAGCATCCCTCCTCTGCACAGGGCCCCCCTGTCCCAGGCATATCGAGCTGGCAGAGCCAGCTGTGGCAACATCTGTATGCCACTCACACCCCGTCCCCCCGGAGTTGATAAATAAAACAAGCAGAGTTATTTTGGCCCCGGGGACAGGGCTGTCTCCCGGAGCACAGAGCTGCTCTTTCTCTGTCTCTCCACGGCGCTGGAGTTCATTGTTATTCCCCAGTGGAGAACAGGACGTGGATTGAGCCGAGGTCCCCATCTGCGGGCAACTGGAGAGAGAGTCTCTTCATATTAGTGCCTAACAGCATCAATAGCGCTTTTAAATGAAGACCCAGGGGGAAACAAAAGGCCGGAGTGGGGAAGAGCGTGTGGGCGAAGCCAGAGAGAGCTGTCGGGGACAGGACCAGGGCAGGAGAGGAGAGTGAAGGATGAGCTGGAGAGCAAGATGAGGATGGAAAACAGGAATGAAGTATCTCTATAAAGTGTTTGTATATAAATCGTGTTTCCTACTGAAAACAGGGCAGATGGAGGAGCTCAGGATGCCAGGTACCAGGGATGCTGGCAGCACCACCCGCCTCCAGTTTGGCCCAGCAGGAAAGTGCCCTGCGTGTTAATCAACGTCCCACAGCAATTAGACTTCGTTATGCAAGGCTAGCGAAGGGAGACGATGCTTTAGTCAAATGACAAGCGATGGGTTAAAACCGAGGAGGAAAAAAGAAACCCACGAAGGAAAACTAAGGGGTGATGGGTGCCCGTCAGCCAGACGTGAGGAGGAGAGGAGCAGTTAATCGAGTAATTGATGAGGAATTACACAAAGGGTTCATCCCTCCTGTGGCCAAGAGTCAAGAGTCCCCCAGGGCACTCCCACATCGTCCCCCTTGCACGAAATAATCACTTAAGTTAAAATTATTTACTAAACGAGGCAATTCTCTGAGTGCTACCTCAGAGCCATTTGCCCCGCTTACTTTGTTACTAGTGCTACATAATAAATTAACTGTGTAATTAAAGATAAGTTTAATGCTGGTGCTTTGCAGAGGGATTTTCTTTTGAGTCTCTGTGCAAGTAGAAGAATTCACAGAATCACAAAATCACAGAATCACAGAATAACCAGGTTGGAAGAGACCCACCGGATCATCGAGTCCAACCATTCAATTCCTTCTAAAAACTCACACTCGTGACCGTCGTGCGAGGAGGGGACGACGTCAGGCAGGGCTCGGCAGGGCACCAGCCCCCAGGAGAAGCATCAGGTCCCATTAGCACCAAACGCGTCCCCCTCAAGGGACAACAGCCAGATCGAACCAAATCAATCCCTGTTTTAATTACTGGCCGCAGGAACGCTGGCCGCCAGCAGCCAAAATCGCCTCCGGTGTGGCTCCCTGCTCCTCTCCCCCGTGTTCTTTAGCGAGGACATGGATGTGCTCCACCAGCAGGACCTATTCCCATCCTCGGCTGCAAAGCCTGCGGGGATTAGAGGACTAACCCACCAAAAATAATAAAAAAAAGGAAAATAAATAAGAATCCACATTTTTAGTGATTTCTGCTGACTAACGTGATTTCAGTTGAAACGAAGGAAGCCAGCAGGAAGCAGCTGGAGAGCTTCGCTGGGAAACATCTCCCCATTGGAGATGTTGCTCTAGGGCTGTGTGGAGGGGTTTGGTCCCCGAGACTGGGGACCACAAGGGGCTGTGTGACCCAGGGCGCCCCGTGCTCCTCCTGCTCCCGCTGCCCAGGGAGCGATGAGCTTGGGAAGCCAAAGCCCGGCTTTTCCCTCGGCCGGCCGGCCCCGAGAGCCTGGCTCCTGCCGCAGGCAGCCCAGCGTGGGCCAAACGCATCGCTATCGACTTGGCAACCAATTTTCAAATCCCAGGCAGCCAGGCCAAGGAAGAGTAATTACACTGGCCAGCGTGCTCCAGCTAATGCAAACGGAGCAACTTTCCCATGGGACGTTGCCTCACATCCCATGCTGGAGGGCTCCGAAAGAGAAAGCGGTGCCAGGCCAGTAGATTTAAGGCCGTTTTCCTTCATCTGGGGCAGATATTTGCACTTCAGAGGGAGAACCAGCACCCGCTGGAGCATCTTCTCTCCCTGGGAGCCCATCCACAGCAGGATCTTCTCCCCAAAAGTCTAGAGGAAGAAGAGCGAGCTGCCCTGGGGATGAAGGACAGAAAGCTGAAATAGTTTCTCCGCTCTACGATACCTCTCGTGAGTGGAGGGTAAGGAGAGAAACAACCCCTCACCTCTGCCAGAGCCCTCCCCTGGAGGACAAGCCATTACCAAAGGACATTTCTATGGTTGTAGTAGCTACGTGCACTTCATTTCTCCAAAGCATGGGGGATTTGGAGATCTCCTCCAAAAGGAGGAATTCCAGCCTGGCCAAGGGAAGCAAGGTGGTTTGGCAACATCCCACACCCACCCGGGTAACAATTAAACACCCTGAATAATTTCTCTAATGATCCAAATGACCACGCGTTAGCAGGAGGCTTCAAATCTCCTCCTCCCATGGTGGCTCACCACAGAGGATGAGCTCTGTCTGCTCTGAGAGAAGAGAAAGGGAGCAGAATTGCCAGTCACAACGCTCTTATTTAGCTAAAAAGCTGAGAGACAGGCAGGGAGGAGGTGGCACGGATCGCTGGGATGGGTCGTTGTTTGTCCTGGGACATGCTGTCCCCCAAACCCAGGAACTTTTAGAAGAAAAACATTCAGATCAAGTTTTCTGCTCACCAGATCTCCTACAGACAAGGACCTCAGTGAGCCCAAACCGCCTTTGCTGTCCTTTTTGCTTGGAGGGTCCAGGGACCCAACACCCTTCCTATCCTCAACCACTGCACAGAGTTGGGGGTAGAATTTACCGCCCCTGGGATTTCCACCACCCCCACCACCAAATCCAGCAGCGAGGGGCCAGCGGGTATCAAACCACTGCCTGAGATGGTCCCCAGAGGGAAGAGGAGGAGAAGGAGGAGGAGGAGAGGGGTGGTGTGACCTCCCTTGGCTGTGACACCTCCACCCACCTCACGTTGTCCCAACCTCTGCCGCCCCGGATGCTCGGATGCTGGCAGGATGAACTCACCGAGCCGGTTGATTAAGAGCGTTGTGTTCTGCCGACGGCAGCTGGTTGGAGCTGGGAGACACAAACAAGACAGCTGCTGGCTTCCCTGCTGCCCCGCGGATGCTTTGCTGGGGAGAAATGTGCTGGCTTGTGGAAATACAAGGCTTTGACATCGCAAAGCGTCAAGGAAAATAGAAGGGAAAAAAACCCCCAACTAAACCCAAACCAAACTATTGCCTGGGCTCATCAAGGAGCTGCAGGGAGAGATTGCAACGGCTAATTATAAAGGGAAAATGAAATCAAGTTCCAAGATGACGATGGCAACTGGGGGGACTGGGAAGGGTCAGGAGGAGAGGGACTCCCAGCACGTCTGTGGGAGGTTTGGTGCTGAAATTTCCTTTGGAAGACCTTAGGATGTTCTTTTGAACATTCTTTCTGGCAGAAAGCTCCCTGAGCAGGTTGGGAGGCCAGAAGGCGACAGGCAGCACCGAGCCAGCTCCTGGCTCTGGGGTCAGTCCAGCGCCTCCAAGCTTTGGGGCTATTTCATCCCCAAGGAATCGGTGCAGTGGGAAGGGACTCGCTCACCCATGTGCCGACCCTCTCCTTCGGCAAGGGGATAGCAGGGAGGGATGGAGAGGAATCATAGAATCATAGAATCATAGAATAACCAGGTTGGAAGAGACCCACAGGATCATCGAGTCCAACCATTCAAGGAGAGGCTTTATCCATCCCCATGAAATCCAGTTGAAGCTGCTCCTTCCAAGGGCTGTGGGAGTGGAGGGAGCTGATGGGGACAACCATTAATTAAAGGTCAGCTGGAATGGTGCTGGGCACCCCGGGAATCCTTCCAGGCACAGCCGTAAGCAAGGTTTGACCTGCCATGTGAGACATTTGAGTGAGCACTGTGGGGAAATCCCTCCCGGCAAACGGAACCTGCTGAACCTGTCCCCTATTTTCTAGTTTATTTTTTAATTTCCTGCCCCTTCTTATTTGATTTCATTTTCCGCACAGCGAGGGGGACACCAGGCTGTCAGCAGTGACGTGCGATATGGGAGAGTGGGAACTAATCGCATTGGGAAGGTCCCATGGAGACCTTGAGCTTCAAGCACTTCACACCATCAAACTGAGCAGCTACCTCCCAGTAACTCCAGCCAGCAAACTGGGCAGGGTTACAGACCAGTTCCCCAGAGCTGGGAGGATCCAAGAGGACCCAGGCTTTGCCCTCGGTGGGATTTTAACCCCGTCCTGGCTGCAGGATGCCGCTCCCCCTGCTAGGACCACCCAGCGCCTAACGACACGGACACTTCATTGACATTTCACTTCTCATTAAAGGCGCAATTAAAAGCGGTGAGGATTACAGGCGGAGGCCACGTTGTGTCCCTGTCCCTCGGCCACCACAGGCTGCCTTTATCTCTTCTGCCTGGGCAGCTCCATCGATGGATCGACTTCTTCCCTCACCTAATTTATGGCTCCTTTATGTTTGTTTGAATAATATGGTTAAACATCTACTTTACACCCTGCATGCTTGTACTCGCTAATTAGCATTTTTCTCAGCGTTTATCACATTCGCTACGCACTCTGCCAAGAGGAACGGGAGCAGGGAAAGGGCTGGGAGCCCAAGATCTGCCTGCGCCAGGGACGGGTGCTGCGACCCCCAACCTGACTCAGCTCAGCAGCTTTGGGTGCCTGTTCCCCTCCTCAGAGCTACGGAGGAAGCCGCTGGCAGCCCAAGCTGGAGCTGTGCTGGAGAAAGGCTCCCCTATGATTTACTTCTGCCTCCTAACTCAGCGCTTCCATTGCTTTAGGAGGGATGGGGGAGCCTGGAGCATCACCGTCAGGGCACCAGCAGCAGATCCGCATCCCCGCCTGTGGCTGCTGGGTAACAAACCGCCCCCACAGCCTTCCCTTCTCCCCCTGCCGATGTCCCAATCCACCTACTGAGCCCCTCTGAGCGGGTTTGATGTGCAGGGACGGGCAGAGGGGTCTCCAAGGGGTGTCTTGAGCCCCCCTGTGCCCCTTGAGCCACGTGGAGATGGGGGGTGCAGCCCGTCCCTGTCTTCACACCCACCTCAGCTTGCCCAGAGCTGAGCTAAAGCAAATAAAAATCCCCATCCTTGGCCCCAGGCAGCTTTGGTCGGCCAAGATTTCCCCCCAGCACCAGCATGATGAGCCCTGGCAGCCCGGTTTTAAACAGAGACTCACGCCACCCCGGGGCCAGGTCTGCCCCACGACCCCAGCAGAAGCCCCAGCCCCGAAGGAGTCACCGCCTGGTGCTGTCGAGGAGGGACCTGCTCCTCCTGGCAGAGGATGCTCAGCGGCATCTCTCCCACCCTCCCATCCCAGGGCTTCGCGCCCCATCGTGGTGAGCACAGACCCCAGAGTCACAGAATCACAGAATCACCAGGTTGCAAAGGACCCACTGGATCCTCGAGTCCAACCATTCCCATCAATCACTAAACCGCGTCCCTGAGCACCTCAGCGAAGAGCCAGGCTCCACCAAAGCTGCAAGAACACCTTCCTCTGACCCCGCTGCCGGCCTGGCCTCCTCCTCCCTGCTCACAGACACACATCCCACAGGGATACGATGCAGCGAGGAGCCACAGGGATGCAGCCAGCAGGAAGCGACCCCCAAATCCAACCCTTCCAGTGTGTCCAACCCACGGACAGGAGTGGGTTGGACAAGGCGGCACAGCCAGGGGGGTGGGATACAGGGATGCTTCGAAAGAAGCCTTGGAGAAACCCTTGTCTCTTCGGAAAGCATCCCCCACGCGGGGCTCGGCCTCCTCCTCTCCGGCTGGATGGCTTCTACCAGAAGCCGTAACAGGTTGAGGACCCGCGTCAAGTCCACGAGCCCCTCGGGACCCCCCTCGCCGCCCTCTCCCCGGCTGCTCGGCCGAGTCTCAGCTCAGCACAGGCTCAGCCTTCAGCCCAAAGCTCTCGGGAGGCCCCTTCCAAGGCTTGGCATCCCTGGAGGCAAGCCGGGTATTCCCGAGGAAGCAGAAATTGCATCCAAACTTGGTTGAATTGGAGTGGAAGGCTGGGGTTGGGATGCTCTTCGCATCCCAGGGCGGCATCGACGGGAGGAAAAGGCTGCGCAGGATTGTTCCCAGGCTGCTGGAGCGAGGGATGCCGCTTGCCCTCCCCTGTGGGCACAGGAGAAGGAGCTCGGGGGGAGGGGGTGTGACTGAACGAGCCCCCCCAGCGCTGCGAGCCAGAGCCGGAGCCCCTTCCCCATCTCCTCTCCCCGCGTGACGCAGGTGCCGAGACCCAAACGGCTCGAACCTCGCTCCAGCAATGAAAGGAACTTGCAGAAAGTGCGGGTGGCCTCTGCCCCATCGCAAAAAATAAACAAACCAACCCTTCCCGCACGCAGCCCCCGGGGAGGCGCCGGGGGAGCCGCGGGGGCAGCGCAGCCGGGACCCACAGCGCGGAACGCGGACTGCGGAGCGCGGAACGTGGAACGCGGAGCGCGGACTGCGGGGAACAGACCGCGGAGCTGGGAGCTGGGAGGTGGGAGCTGGGAGCTGGGAGCTGGGATATGGGAGCTGGGAGGTGGGAGGTGGGAGCTCGGAGCTGGGAGCTGGGATATGGGATATGGGAGCTGGGAGCTGGGATATCGGAGCTGGGAGGTGGGAGGTGGGAGCTCGGAGCTGGGAGCTGGGATATGGGAGCTGGGAGCTGGGATATGGGAGCTGGGATATGGGATATGGGAGCTCGGAGCTGGGAGCTGGGATATGGGAGCTGGGAGCTGGGATATGGGAGCAGGGAGCTGGGAGTTCGGAGCTGGGAGCTCAGAGCTGGGAGCTGGGTGCTGGGAGCTGGGATATGGGAGCTGGGAGCTGGGAGCGCGGAGCAGGGAGCTGAGAGCTGGGAGCACGGAGCTGGGAGCAGGAAGATCATAGAATCATAGAATAACCAGGTTGGAAGAGACCCACCGGATCATCAAGTCCAACCCTTCCTATCAAACACTAAACCACGTCCCTTAGCACCTCGTCCACCCGTGCCTTAAACCCCTCCAGGGAAGGGGACTCAACCACCTCCCTGGGCAGCCTGTTCCAATGCCCGGTGCTGGGAGCAGGGAGCAGGGAGCTGGGAGCAGGGAGCTGGGAGCAGGGAGCAGGGAGCTGGGAGCAGGGAGCTGGGAGCAGGGAGCTGGGAGCAGGGAGCAGGGAGCAGGGAGCGTGGAGCTGGGAGCTGCGGGCTCGGAGCGGGGAGCGCGGAGCTGTCCGTGGTGCTGCAGAGACTCACCGTTGCTGCGGGCGGGGGCCGCGGGCGCAGGGACGGGGCGGCCCCGCTGCTCGGCCTGGCGCCCGCCTGGCGCTGCTGCGACTGCCGCGCCGCCGCTCCCTCCCCTGCTTAAATTTCAGCAGCTCCGTTTTTGTTTCCCCCCACCACCCCCCACCCCTTCCACCTCCTTCCTTTGGTTTTTTTTTTTCCCTCCCTCCCCCTGCGCTCCGGGCTCTCCCGGCTCGCACCGCCTAGCGGGCAGAGGAGGCAGGAGGAGCCGCCGGGAGGGGGGAGAGGGTGGGGAGGCGGGGGTAAAGAAAGAGAGATCCGAGAGAGTTTGGGCTCAGCCCGGGGGGGATGCGAGTGCAAACCGGGCTGGAGCATCAGTGCGGGCGGGGGGAGGCGGCGGTGATGGGCCTGGGGAAGGGAAGAGGCCAAGGAGAGCGAGAGGGGCAAAAGGGCTTCGTGACAGGACAAGGGGTAATGGGCTTGAATCGTAGAATCATAGAATCACCAGGTTGGAAGAGACCCACCGGATCATCGAGTCCAACCATTCCCATCAAACACTAAACCATGTCCCTCAGCACCTCGTCCACCCGTGCCTTAAACCCCTCCAGGGAAGGGGACTCAACCCCCTCCCTGGGCAGCCTCTGCCAGGGACCAATGACCTTTTCTGTGAAAAATTTTTTCCTAATGTCCAGCCTAAACCTCCCCTGGCGGAGCTTGAGGCCATTCCCTCTCGTCCTGTCCCCTGTCACTGGGGAGAAGAGGCCAGCTCCCTCCTCTCCACAACCTCCTTTCATGTAGTTGTAGAGAGCAATGAGGTCTCCCCTCAGCCTCCTCTTCTCCAGGCTAAACACCCCCAGCTCTCTCAGCCGTTCCTCATAAGGCTTGTTCTCCAGCCCCCTCACCAGCTTCGTTGCTCTTCTCTGGACTCGCTCCAGAGCCTCAACATCCTTCTAGGGGTGAGGGGCCCAGAACTGAACTAAAAGAGAGGGGATTCTGACCAGATAGAAGGAAGAAATGGTGGTGAAACACGGTCGCAGGTCACCCAGGGAGGTGGTAGATGCTCCATCCCTGGAAACATTGACATTAAAGCTAGGTGGGCCTCCGGGCATCCTGGTGGAGCTGAAGATGTCCCAAATGACCTTTAAAGGTCCCTTCCAACCCAAACCATTCTATGATTCCACAACCCCACACAACACGGTTTGGGTCCCATACCTCTCCTTTACTCTCATACCTCTTCTGTGCTGTTCATGAGCAGCCACTGGTCTGGGGTGGATCTCCAACCCATCCATGAGACCAGGGTGTCATACAGAATCATAGAATCATCAGGCTGGAAGAGACCCACTGGATCATCGAGTCCAACCATTCCTATCAAATACTAAACCATATCTCTCAGCACCTCATCCACCCTTCCCTTAAACACCTCCAGGGAAGGGGACTCAACCCCCTCCCTGGGCAGCCTGTTCCAGTGCCCAATGACCCTTTCCGTGAAAATTTTTTTCCTAATGTCCAGCTTGAACCTCCCCTGGCGGAGCTTGAGGCCATTCCCTCTCGTCCTGTCATCTCCTGCATGACAGAACAGAGCTGCTCGGGAAGGCTGAGGACCCTCCTCACTCTGGACCCTCATTGAGGACCACACACAGCTCTCTTTCCAAGCAGGATGGAGAAAGAGAGCATTATACGTTGCCTCCAACCAGCTGGCAGACCTTGGGGATCTGGAAGGCTGACTGGTCAAGCTGGCTGTAGGTATTTTTACACCCATCCTTGCTTAACTTGGTTAAAAAGACCAGAATTCAGCACTCGCTGCTGCTCCTGCCCGGCCAGAGACTGGCGTCACCAAGGAAATGAGAAACAAGCCTCTGTTCCCAGTGGTTGCTGCCTCAAATACAGCCAGAAGAAATTTTCAATCGAATTCTCGCCATGCAGGTTGAGACCCTCTGAAGCCATTTGTGAATTCCTAACAAATTCACCCAGGTAACCTCACCCAGACAAAATAACGTGGGAAAGATGCCAAAGAGGCTATAATGTTATATTTTAACATATTTGGAGCGTATTTGGAACGTATTTGATTCCTTTTAACATCAGAACCAAGCTGTATATTCAAAGCAAAAAGCCTCTGAAAGCTTCTCACTCAATGACGAGCAGTGTTGTTGGTGGTCGAGGTGGTTCTTTTTCTCTAGCTGAGCTGGTGAAATGAAGTTGAGAAGAGCAATTTAACCTAATTTTGTATACAACTATAGACACAGTTTCCACAGGTGGCTCAAACATTTTGCTAGCAAGCTGCTCCATCAGCTGAGAGACTCCCCTCATGAGAAGTTAAACCAGATCTTCCTTAGTCATATCAACAAGGTAGCCCTAAAAGTAACTGCGACTCTGGAGATCTGATTTCATTCCCCAATTTCCCCACGTTGCTTTGGGTGAATTGTCTGATCTGCCTCCTACCTCTGTAAAACGGAAGCTCATTGAGAGATGTGAAGCCCGTTAATAACGATGAGATGCTTCATTTCTGGGATAAACGCCCACTTTGATGCATAGGGGGGTCATAAACCTGCACCTACACGCACAAATGTCCTGCATAAAGCAAAACTCACACCTCCGGGGGAGAAGGCAGCGATCTTTTATGACCTTAGACACCAGAACTAACTAAATCTGGTTGACCTACACCAATTAGGTCCCACCGGTGAGGTGGCACACAACTTTCTTGACTAGACTGCAAAAGCCAAAGTCAAAAATGAGGTATTTCACAGGGAAACTCCCTTTTTGGTTTTACAGATGTACCAGCAAGACAAAAATCACGTTCCTTGGACCACACTGATGGAAAAAACACAAGAGGCTGTATGCAAGCAATTGACTGAAACAACTGATGAGTCCCTCCTGACTTTCTCCACCACAACCTGGCTGAGTTCAGTCTCCTGCAAACCAGACTTTCTGGACTGGCCTGAAAACCCCAGGATACCTACCTTGGGTGGTCCCATCTGTGGAGAAGCCCAGCTGTGAGCTGCTGCTCTTTCCATCCCTCCCCTCCTTTGCTTAGGGACGTGATTTACTAGTGGACAGGTACGGTTGGACTCAACGATCGCAAAGGTCGTTTCCAACCAAATGATTCCACGATTCTCCAGCCGTGCTTCTCCCAGCACAGCCCTCAAAAAAACCTGGATGGAAACGGGGAATGGTTTAGTGTTTGATAGGAATGGTTGGACTCGATGATCCGGTGGGTCTCTTCCAACCTGGTTATTCTATGGATCTATGATTCTATGAAACAGAGCCAGTGCCCAACCACATCCCTGAGCTTTGAGCATCCCGCTGTTTCCCCTGGATGTGCAGAGCAATGGGAACTCTGTCTTTGCAGAAGTTTAGGAGGCAGTCTTTCTTTCTTTCTTCTCCCATCGTCGATGTTGGGAAGCCCCTGGGAGAAGCTCTTACGCAGAGCTACATGTACGAACCAAAACTGCCTCCTGGCAACACGATCTTTCCGTGCGCGCAGAGGAACAAGCCGGGGCTCCCAGCCTGAATTACCAGAAAATTAAACACATGTCCCCATTCACCCAGGCGAGGAATTAGACGTTGATCCGTCCTGATTCCATCTATTTCAATTACAGCCGAGGGCAGGCGCTGCCTTCCCTGTGCAGAGACCCCGCGAAGGCTAAACAGCCCCGGAGAGGTCTCCAGCTTGCAGGGCTTTTCCTGGGCACCCCGGTGAGCCCCACGGAGGGGAAGCTCAGGGCTGTGTGATGATGCCTGGGGCTCTTGGGAGATGCTTGGGGCCCTGGGGACATGGTCAGGGACCTGGTGGTGCGGGATTCTTGGGGCCCCAGGGAGATGCTCAGGGCCCTGCAGGGATGCTTGAGGCACTGGGGGAGGGTGGGGGGGATGCCTGAGGCTGTGAGGCGGATCCTCAGCCCCCTGGGGGGATGCTTAGGAACCCAGAGGGATGCTACGGACCGTGGGGAGCTGACAGTACCCAGAGCCGCTTCCCCAGGAACTTGCAGCACACACAGGGCTGAGGGTCCCTGGGTAAGAAGGGGGAGCATCCCGTAAACTAGGAGTAACATTAAAAAAAGGTTTGACTGTAATCACAAAAGCAAGAAACCCAAATCCTTAAGTCCGTCTAATACTCTACGACCAAAGCCCCCAAATTACCTGCTGTCGTGTGATGGCTGAGCACTGGCAGAGGTGCAAGAAGGGTGGTGGGGCCAGCAAACAGTCCTGTGAAATAAACACGAGCTTTATGGTCCACAGCACCAAGAAATAGGTCCTCCTGGTGAAGGGCAGGGAAAGCCCGTCCCCAGCTTGGAGCAAAGAACTCCCTTAGTGCAGGGTTTGTGTTCCCAAGGGAGAAAAGAATTACCTTGAGGTGCTCCAGCGGTGGGCAAGCCCGGAGGGGAGACGCACCGGCAGCTACAGCCTGTGCTGTCCATGAGGGTGTTTCCATCTTCGATCTCGCTGGTGAGAAGCAAATGGCCTCGCCGGGAAGCCGGGCGAGGTTTGTCTTCTTAATGACAAAATGGTTTGTCTGATGTTTCATATGCAAATAACAAATATTAATATTATCGCATGGCATCGCTGCCAAGTCCAAACGCTGCAGCAGGTGGGTCAAGCCGACGAGGCTGAATATACAACCCGCTGGGAAAGGAGACCTTGTGGAAAACACCCGATAAACCTGTGCTTAGGGAGAAACCAAATGGATTTTTTTTGTATTTCACATTTTAAGGAAGGATACAGACCCTGAGGATGGGGCATCTCCTGGCTCTAAGTGCCGGTCATATCCACCCTTTGCCATTGCCAGCCTCTCCTCGAGCACCCTGGGAGAGCCCCAGGAGAAGACAGTCACCCCTGGGTCAGCTCCAACGCTGGCTGGGGCTTCTTGAGGGAAGTGGCTGTGACACTCTGCCTCTTCCTCGGGTTTCAGGGCGCTGCTGGCAGCATTCTCCCTGCTCAATCCCAGCATCAGCCGCATCTCATTGCATTCATAGAATCATAGAATCACGAGGTTGGAAGAGACCCACTGGATCATCGAGTCCAACCGTTCCTATCAAACACTAAACCATGCCCCTCAGCACCTCATCCACCCATCCCTTAAAGCCCTGGCGTTCGGGCAGGCAGGGACAGAGAGCTGCTGTTGGGTCAGGCATCTCCTCTGCTGCCAAAACATGACCCAACCTCTTTGATTTGCTGAGGTTCTTCCTGGCAAAGCAAGCTGGACGTCTCCCTCCTGGCTCCCACGGCCAGCACAGCAGTGCCAAAAAGAAGGTTTATTTAAATACAGTAGCTCCCAACCTGGCAAAGCACGACGGTTCCCAGCTTTGCAGATCACACCAGGTGCTTGGGGCATTGCCTTCACTTTTTTCCCCCCTCCTCCGTGCCCCTGCTCGCAGCAGAAGGTGCAGCAGCAAGGCCAGCCTGAGCTGAGACGTCCGAGGCAGCCGGATCCCCTCCCTGGGCAGGTACCATTCGTTCGGATTTCCTCCCTCTCTCCACGTGTCTGGGGTAAGCGCCGCTGACGCTAACGATTCATCATCATTAAAGCATCGTCACCACAATAAGCCTTTGCTTTCTCATCCATCAGCGGTGCCGGCCATGCAGAGAGCATCTTCATCGCCGGAATAAATAGCCCTTGAAAGCGGAGGCAAGAGGCAAAGAGCCTCTTGGGGCACGGAGCTCCGTGTGGTGGGGAAGACCCCCTAAAACCTCCTTTCTAGAAGTGTTCCCCAAAATCCCTCCCCTCCTCTCGGCCAAGCCGCTGAAACCCTTGGCTTTGCACCCCTGCAAGGAGAGGCTTTGCAGGCTCGCAGCCAGACAAATAGCTGTGTAAACAGCCACCGGGAAAAGAGGCACCCGAGGGACCTTGTTCCAAGCCGCACTAAATGCCAGGATTTTAAACCCTGATTTTTATTGCAAAGAAGCGTGATACGCTCTCGGCGCGATCGCTGGTGAGGTGCAGCCGAGCGAGGAGAACCGGCTTCCCCTGTGCAGAAGAGGCTAAATGCCTCTCAAAGTTGTCTCCTGCTCCCCAGGAGAGGCTGGTGGCTTTGGGGGTGCCCCGTACCTGGGACACAGGGTGCAGGGGACACCTCCTCCTTGGCTGTACGGGGCCGGACTCCTCCTCTTTCCTCCTCCTGGCCCCATGGAGCAGAGACAGCTTCACAGCTTTGGTGGGAATTGTAGCAGCCCCCAGCGACACTGGGTCATCACGGGTTTTTTGGGTTTCATTAAAACACACAATGCCCTTCACTGTGCCCGCAGAGCGAGGTTGGGGGCAGCCAGGGGGGCTCACTGGGTCCTGCCAAGCTGGGGGTACTGGGAGGAACTTGTTCTGAGAGGAACCAGCACGCGGGTACCAGCATTTCCATCACTTGGCTGCGCACGGGAATAAAAGATGATAAATAAAGATAAATGGAGGAGAGCAGAGCATGCCGGCAACCCTTCTCCATCATTCCTTTTCTTCCCTAAGCAGATCAAATTATGACCTGAAATCACTGAATACATATTTTATTATGTGGGTAATTTAAAGAATGAGGGCAAGACAGAGAATTCATAAGGTACAGTCATGTTAGAAGACAAAGAGTTCCCATTAATCTCTTACGGAGAAAACCTGAACAGGAGAAAAGGGGGTGACACAGGTTGTAATCGATGCTGCCATCTCCTCCTCCGTGCTTTGGGTGAGCTGGCACACACACAGATGTCTTCTCCACTAACACACAGACATAACATGCTCCTTAACTTCTTCCGAAATCGATGCAACCCATGCTTTCTCATCCCATTTAAAGAGCTTGGAATGTAACTCTCCTCCTACGAATGCAGCCCTACCTCCCCCCCCAGCCCTGGGCAGGGCTGTCCCATGTCCCCCCCCAGCGCTCGCAGCCCCCAGCCCACCGCTCGCCCTTGCCGGGACGGTGCTGGCGGCAAAGCCATCGCGGTCTGCTGGGCTTTGGCCCATTTCACCCCGTCTGGCGCCAGCTCGAGCGTGATGCTCTTATGACTTTGAGGGGTCGGTCCTGCTTCGCTTCCCCTCTACGCCCCCAGACCCCATTAAGTCCCTCTGTGCCCCACAGATCAATGCCAGCTTCAGGATGTTTTTCAGTCACCGCAGGATCAGGGAAGAGCTGCCAGCTCTTAACGGTTTCAATAACAATTAAAAAAGACATAAAATAACTAACTCCATGTGAAATAACTCCCCCTATTTTACGGGTAGCTGAGCACGTACCTCTGCCCTGGGACACCAGCGGTGGGACAGGAGTAGCTGGGCTGGTAGCTTCAGACTTGGTCCTGCTCGGGTCATGGAGGATGAGATGAGTGCGTTTTCTCTCTTAAACACCTAAATGATTTTATGGGGATTTTGACAAGTCAGATTAAGTGCTGTAATCAAGACAAACTTGTTGTTTAAATAAGGCCCCTGAGGACAAATCAGAGCCGCTGAGTGTTTTCCCTACCCAGCCCGGCGCATCTCACGGATGAAGGGACAGGTGGTGGGATGGGTCACACCTGCAGCACGAGTTGCTCATCCTCTGGCGGTCACCATCCTCACTACAGAGGTGCAGAAGGAGGTGTGTGGGATGGCCCGGCACCTTCACACCTCCACAGCTGGGTCCAGCGGAGCCCAACACCATTCCCGTGGCTCCCTGCAACCCCACGGTGTTGGCCACCCCTCTTTGGGAGGCTCACGATGCCGAGAGTGTTACAACGAGGTAACCTTCCAACGAACACATTTAATATCTGAATTCAAAGCCCCCAGGGCTGTTCTCCCCCCTCCCCAGCAGAGCTCCTGGGGTGGAGAGGGGTGATGGGAAGCAGGCAGGCTGGGAGGGTGCATTGGCGCTCGCTGGTTTGGGATGCACATCGAGCTCGCGCTGCTGGCTCAGTTTCAGCTGTCACATACTATTACTCATGCCAACTAAGGATGGCCTTTACATTTTTTTTTGTCCCCAAAAGTCTCCGAATTATTTTCCTTGGCTGCCTGAATGGATTTTAAGAGATTAAGTGACAGCTTGCTCTCCAGTCCTTGGAAGGGCGGAGGCGAGGGAGGGGCTTTGGGGAGGATGACAGGGTTTGAGCTGTTCATGGAGCTCACACCCTTATATCCTGCCTCCCTCTCCCTTTGCCCTGGATGGATCAGAGGCTTTGGGCAAGCAGCTATCACAGTCTTTCTTTCCCTCTTATTCCCCAATGAGTTCTTTTCCACTGCAGCCCGCTGATGGCAGCAGGCATGTTGCACACACTTGCTGCTCCAGGCAGATTTAAAGAGGCTACAAGAGGCACATGGAGCCCTCCTTCACCCGAAAGGTTCATGAAGCAGGCAGCCCTGCAAGATGTGCTACAGCTGAGGGGAAGAGTGACTAATAAGCTGCCTGGAGGAGAAGGACCTGGGGGTGTTGGTTGACAGCGACTGAACATGAGCCAGCAGTGGCCCAGGTGGCCAAGAAGGCCAATGGCATCTTGGCTTGTATCAGAAACAGCGTGACCAGCAGGTCCAGGGAGGTTCTTCTCCCTCTGGACTCGGCACTGGTGAGACCGCTCCTCGAATCCTGTGTTCAGTTCTGGGCCCCTCACCACAAGAAGGATGTTGAGGCTCTGGAGCGAGTCCAGAGAAGAGCAATGAAGCTGGTGAGGCTGCACCAGGAGAGGTTCAGAAGGGATATCAGAAAAATTTTTCAGAGAAAGGGTCACTGGGCACTCGAACAAGCTGCCCATGGAGGTGGTTGAGTCCCCATCCCTGGAGATGTTTAAAAGATGGGTTGACGAGGTGCTCAGGGACGTGGTTTAGGGGCAGATAGGAATGGTTGGACTTGATGATCCAAGAGGTCTTTTCCAGCCTGGTAATTCTATGATTCTAGGTCCTGGTCCTGGAAGAGCTGGAGCTGCTTTTTCCCCTTGCACTGCAGACGGGCAAAGGAAGTTTCATATTTAGTTTTCTTTCTCATCATTTATTTCTAAGAGATGTCGAAACCCTCACTTTTTCCCCCTTTCAAGAATTTTTCCTACTGCTTGATCTTAGAGGACGAATTCTTGTCCTGCCTCTGCTGAGTAACAATGGCCAACCAGCAGCCGAAGTCAGATTTAAGGTGTTAAAGTTCAGCTGGGAAGATTTAAGAGTGTTTTTGCAAAACCTGCTTAACTCGAAGGGCCAGTTAACACGTGGAGCAGAGGAAGAAGCCTTGCTTTAACCCAACCATTTTATTAATAATTCATTTATAAGGATGTTAAAGACTTAAAATACCCCGACACTGCCTTGTAGCCGAACAGATATAAGGATGGGAACACCCCACATCAAGAACCCATTTGCAGTTCACTCTGAAAGTAAAACTAAAGCTAAAGCAAACTCTGCAGCGATGATTACCAGAAGGCTGTGAGGATTAGCACTACAGGTGCCTCTCCCGAAGACAGAAGATGTGGGCTCTGGTCCTTATGCCAAAGATGCTGCTACAACTCACGTCTTCCCGTGGTCTCCAGGACACCTCCCTGCTAGCTGAACCCCCCAGCTCCTCAATATTTAAAGCAGGTGACACTCTCTGAGCTCCTATGGATGCTCTGTAACAACCCTACACCCAGGACCAAGTGCAGGATGTGGCCTCTGCACTGCTGAGAGGAAGCCAAACAGCTCCTGGAGACCACGCAAGAAGGATCTTGTGAGGTTGACCTCAAGAAAGAAGAGTCTTTGTGGGGAGTGGGTGTACCTTCCCCAGTTACCTCTGCTGGATGCTGGGGTCAGCACCGCTGCCTGCACATGTGGATGCTGCCAACACACAAGATGTTTTCTTCAAGGTAAATGCTGTGGTGAACACTCTACTTTGCCCCTGGACTAGTGCAGGTCCTCGCTGGGTACTTCTGGCCTTCAAAAAGCAGTGAGAAAAGAAAGGAGACTTTTGAACAGGAAGGAGTTAGATTTGCCTTTCCAATTATCCGCTGCTGTCATTATGACCTTCCATAGTTAAACAAAATTACCCTAAACAAACAAGGCTCCGGCACTCGGGTCGAACGCTGGCATTAGCAGCCATCCACGCTCACTGCTGAAGAGCCCTGACATGCTGATGAATTTCAACTTCCCCTTGACCATCATTTTCGATTCCCTCCAGCGCTGAACTTCTTTTTAGCACTGAGGCGTGTTCCTCCAACTCTTCTATTAAATGCTGTAAAATTAATTAAAGAGGCAGGTTGACCAGGCAGGGTTTTAAATTCCCTTTCTCAAAGCAAAGTGTGACTCACCCAACACCTCTCACAGGGACATGAGCGCTGGAGGCAAAATTGTTCTGGGTCAGCTTCCAGCCAAGGGCTTTCTAACAGAGTTCTTCCCAAAGAAGAAAATGAGAATAAAGACTCTTAGTGCCCCCCATCTGCAATTAATTTTCTCAAGGAGAGCAGTTAAGCAGTACAAGTTTTCCAGAGGGATTTAGGAATCTCCAGTTCTTGCTCGGTTGAGTTGTGAACACCTCCAAGCCCTGGAGCAACTTCATCCAACTTCGAGGCAAGACGTGCTCTGGGCAGGGGGTTGGACCTCCGGAGGTCCCTGCTAGAACTCAGTCACTCTCTGACTCCAAAAAGGCTGAAAACCTGAGAGGGACCATTTGTTAAGGAGGCTACTCATTAGAAAACATATCGACCAAATACTGTTAAAAACAAAAGATTACAGTAAGCAATTCTATGCGACTTAATACGTCAACTGCAAAGCGTTACCTGGAGGGAAGAAATTAAGGGGATTAGAAGAAGGAGCTTGCTGCTTGTGACAAAGAGACAAAGGCAAAAATGCCATCAATGTGTGTTTATGAGCTGCTGTGTTTCTAATTAGGGTCAGACACCAAATTTGCATTTTATCGTGATTGAAAAAGAATGAAAACTGAAAAAAATACAGGTGGCCGATGTTAAACAGCTTTCCCTGTTTCATTCAAGAACCAACTTTACAGCATTCAAAATAGCTGTTTTGTTTTCTTGTTTAGAAGAGCTCAGCTTCATCAAAGCGATTTCAATTTAAAACACAGAGGACGGTCAAGTGGAGGGGGAGAAGAAAGGAGGTCACCTGGCAGGCAGCGGCTGTGTGGCACGGAGCAGGGGTACAGCAGCAGCCACAGCAGCCTGCAGAATAGATTAGTAGGCACCTATAAACAAGCCAGAAGCTGAGGGAAACCCATGCCTGAAATCAGGGGAAGGAGCAAGAGCGACAACAGCCCTTCTTGCAGCAGCCCTGCCTTCAGAGGTGCCTGGCTGGGAAGGATGTTCAGTCCAGCTCAGCACAGTTACCCAGCACCAGGTTCTCTTAAAATGGAAATCAAGCTAGTGCTCAGTGGGACGCGTCAGACAGCTGCTGTCAGACAGAAGGAACCAATTTTGTTTCCTTCTGCCACAGTGACTCATACGATGGAGACCTGCAGACAGCACCTTGGAACAGGACACGCTAGCGTGCTCTGTTCTCTCTCCCTTCCTTCTCCCATTGCCCTCACCCCCCACTGGCGTTCCGGAAAACGTGAAAGAAATCCACATCTCTCAGAGCTGAACATGACATCTCTCCCCACTGGACAACTCTCCAGAAGCCAACAGTGATTTCTGTGTGTCCCACGTGCTGAGAACCACAGCTGCTGGCTGAAGGAGCACGTAATTCCCCATGGCCCCACTGGAAATGGGCACCAACATCAGAAATCAGAACAAGACCTGTCCCACCTCTGTAAGGCTTCATCCCTGCTCCTTTGTTTATTGCCCGAGAGCGCCCTTGTTTTGCTTTCCTGTGACCAAAGGATGTCACGAGACCTCACAACCCTTCTGGGAAGATCAGAATCAGGCTTTTACCAGCTGGACTATGTGAGACACCTTTCGTAAGCCACCGCTTGATGAGGGACCCCAGACTGCTGCAGCAGGACCTTGCTCCGCTGACACGGCGAGCGAAGTCCCTGCAGCAATCTCAGCCCCAGAGGCACGAGGGAGACGGGGACTGCAACGAGTGAACATAGAGAGATTCTGTTTGCAAACCAAAACCACTTCCTACAGGTATCACTGCACCTTTGCCACACAAAACCAGGAAAAGATGCCAAGCCCACCAATTCCACTTTCAAGCTTAACGAGTTCTGGCAGCAATCCTGACAGCTCAACACGACCGCTACTCATGAAGCTCGTCTGCACCTTCTTACCCCTCCCGCTGTCCTGCCAACAAAGCAACAACAACTCTTAGTATCATGGTTTATTCCCCCTCCGTATGTACAATTAAGTGTATGCATGACCATTAAAAATAAGGCTACTTATATCATGGCTCTGAAACACATTACAAACCAACTCCATCCCCTCTCTTATTACAACATTCTAAATGTTGGCTTCCACGATGTGCAGAGAGGGGCAAACGCAACCAGACCACACGGGCGATTAAGTGGTGCAGGGCTTTGGTAACTGCATCTAGAAGCTTCCTCCTCTAGCTGAGATCGTCAAACGCAGCCAGGTCAGTGGGGAGGGAGATCGTTATCCCGCAATGCCTCGGTGAGGTCAGTCCAGGTCCCAGGCAACTGCAGGTCACCTCATCTCAGCACATTGCTGGTGGCAGGCAGAGAGGCCCAGGCTCGAGGGGACAGAAGGACAACTTAGTCCTCTCCTTGGGAGCTGCCCCTTTGGGTGGAGGTGGGGGCATAAGGAGACGATGAAGGGAAAGCTGCCCTTCTCTTCTTGATGACCAGAGGACTTCGGCCTCCAGCGGTGTCATCCCGGGTGACATTTCTCAACATTTAATGCATCTAAAAAAAAAACGAAATCAAAGGAACAACGGAAACATAGCATTATGGGATCTCAAAGCAGATCACTTGCATGTCCAGGTAAGGCTTAGAGACTTTCTTTTTTCCAATGGGGATGAAGGAACAGTCCAGATGAAAGTAACCAGACATGTACAACTAAGGACAGCCCTGTGTGGTCCTGTAAGCTCCCTTCCCAAGTAAATCTGTTCCCATATGCAACAAGAGAGAATCTTCCAGCTTCAGCTTGTGGCTCAATAAATTTTATTATTCCTTTTTGTTTTTATTTAAAAGAATTTGTTTTCCTATCATAAAAATTAGACAACCATACCACCACCAGCAGCAGCAGCAAAGTCTGTGGAGTTAATGTTGATGGCAGACAGTTCACTGGTGTTTCCAGTGTCTCAAAATGTCCTATAAAGTCCATAAATGGAAAAAAACCCAAACATGATGGTTTTGGGGAGGAACATCAAGGTGGTTTTGATTTCTTGCCCCGCTGAAGATCCCAGATGAATACTGTAGCAGGACCAAGTACCTCATGCCTTGAGAGAAAACCCTTCATACCAGCTCCAGTACCTGATTAGTAGGGAAGATGAGACATTTAGAATAGCAATTTATGACATTCATTACCTCCTACATCAGCATATAGATCAGGATAGCACTGACTCTGCCGTCTCCACCCCTTACCCTTTATTCACCAGCATGCAATAATATCACGCAAATAGGATAAGCACTTGGCAAGGATCCCGATTTTTATGCTTGCTTGCGGTAGGATAAATTACAGCATGAAGCAAACCCATCCACAGTCGCCTCATTTCCACTCCTCCCAATAAACCAGCTCTCAGAAATTTTGTAAAGGGGATCAGAGATTTTGTTCTCCCAGCCCTCTGCGTTCACATTTCCCTTGCCCGCACTAAGATGGTGCGGCAGCCTTTGAAGGGACAGTCTAGAGGTGGCAGAAAAGTGACTTTGAGGGCTGCCACAGCCTGTATTAACCTGGCCTGGGGAAAGCTCTAGAGCTTTAGCCCACGGGTACTGTCTGGCACAGCATCTGTCTCTGGACTGGAATGGGTTTGTGCAACCCAGTCCTTTCCTAGACCATCCCACCTTCGCTCCGTGTGCCCCCAAAGGCAAATGGAAATACCAGAGTTCTGACAGCCCTGGCTGCTTGCACATTTGTCTCTCCACCTTCTCTCATTAACAAGCAAAATGCATGAGCAAAACCTCTCCTCTCTAATCAGTCTCCTGTTGCTGCTGGATTCATTTCAAGATATTGAAAGCACCGGTGCCTTTTGCCCATCTTACTAAGTAGGAAGTGACCAAAGTAACGAGCAACCAATTCCAGAGCCTGCTCAGCTGCCTCACGAATGGGAGGCTGCAGCATCACATACAGCAGCAGGAGTAACCAGGCCACTCGTGGCCTAAAAAGGAGGAAAGAAATAAATCTTGACATGCAAGCAAACACAGACCATTTGGGTCTCCCCGGTTCCCGCATTTTTTTGTGATTTTCCCAGGACTGTTCAGACCAGCAACTCTGGTCTGGCTTGAGAAAGCGGCTATCATCACAGGGATGCGAGGGGACACCAGGATGAGGACCTCAGCCTGAGTGACAATCCAGCGTGTAACTCTGCAAAAAGCGAGTAAACCCCTTTAGCAGCAGCTACAGAAAACCGTGAGAGCTCTGGGCCACAAGCTTGCTGCGTTAGCCACCAAGCCTGAAAAGCACAGTGGAGACCAACGCTGCTGTGCACCGTTTGGGACGGCATCAGACCCGGGGTTCTCTGGAGGATCAGCACCGGCGTGGGTTTAGGTTTTGCTTGGCTATCTGATAGACACGCAAAGAAAGACAGAGTCTCCTTCTGGACATTAGGAAAAAATTCTCTGGACATTAGGAAAAAATTCTTCACAGAAAGGGTCATTGGGCACTGGCAGAGGCTGCCCAGGGAGGTGGTTGAGTCCCCTTTCCTGGAGGGGTTTAAGGCACGGGTGGATGAGGTGCTGAGGGACATGGTTTAGTGTTTGATAGGGATGGTTGGACTCGATGATCCAGTGGGTCTCTTCCAACCTGATGATTCTATGATTCTCTTCTACGCTGCCTGACATTTCATAAACAGAAATACATTGAACAGACAACCTGGAAGACTTTTAACTCAGGTGCTGAAAACCTGGCAGAAGGCTGGCTTCTTGGTGCACGGCGAAGGCTGTTGCTTTCCCAGCCCCCCGTGCTCGCAGCTGCTACAGGCAGCCTGGGCACCGGGAGTAAGCAAAGCGAGGGAGCATCCCTGCTCATTTCAAACATTGCTCCAGCCAGCTGCACACCACGAGTTCAGCTTTCAGCCCTGCTGCACCCCGTGTCGGCAGCGGCAGCCAGAGGATGGGCTCTGGTTAATGCTGGTGAGTTAACACCAGCCTTCGCTGCCACAAGAACCAGCAGGAGACCAGGGAGATGCTCGCGCCAACTGCTCTGTGCCACCACAACCCCGAGGAGTGGAGGAGGGACAGTGGGGACCGGGCAGCCGCCAGCAGCTTTTTGACACCTTGCTTTAACTCTCTTTCATTGCTGGTGCGCTGTCTGCTCGCTGCGCCGTGCGCCAGAGGCAAATACATCATTTGAATTACAAACTTCTACAGTCAGGATGACCTCCTCTAATGGTTTCTCCTGGCTGTACAGTTTCTCTGACCTTGCTCTTTACTAACAACAGATTCAAGCTTTTAAAGAGGAGATGCATGAAATAACTTACCTTAATTGTACCCTGACTGTTAGCAGCAATCAGCACGTTGGACTCCTGGAAAAAAAAAAAAAAGAAGAGGAATGATCACAAATCTGCCACTGCTTTTTATTTCATTTTTTTTGGAAGAAGCAGCAGAGGAGCAGTAGTTGTTTTGATCTTAAACATTAGAAGTATATCTAATTTCAAAGGGACTTAACTCTTCCCATTTCCAAGATGCTTTCGAGGCTAGAAGTCTTTATAAAAGTTATATTACCTTGAAGAATTAGAAAGCAATAATCCTTAGTGCTTGTACAGAGCTTTAAATCTCCAAAGCAATTTACAAACATGAATTAATCCTCACAGTCTCCCTATGAAGTGGGCAAATAATAATAATTATTTTCATCTTTTGGCAGCGTACGGACAAAGGTCTCCAGTGCCTTAACTAAACCGACTAATCACCATGACAAAACCTCTCTGATTCTGAAGCCACACAACCTCTCCCACAGCCAAGAGGTTTCAGAGAAGTAAAACAAAGAGAAGAGATTAAAGAGCAACAGCAGACACACCCAGTTTGGAAGAGAAGATAAACAGAGAGGGCTCCAGCCCTGCTTTATGCAGAAAGGCAGCATCTATTTACCTTCTGCCAACTGATGGAGTTGCCTTTGGAGATATCCTGGTGGTCTGCGAATTAATGATCTGCTGTGTTAGGTGGGCAATCTCCAGGCAAGGTGTGGGTGCCAGCCACACAGGAGACAGCCTCTACCTCCAAACCGCATTCCTGATGCGACCGGCATGTGCAGATGCACTCTCCCAAACCAAGATTGCTTAGACGGAGAAAAATCCCAAGGAACGCTGTGATGCCAATAAATCTAAAGCACGTAAGCGCCAGGGTGCTGGCAACGGCCCTGGAGGTGCTGAGGTTGAACCGCTGCTCCCAGAGTGGTGTCCCACATCCAGCCTGGTGCCAGCGGTTGTAACGTATGCTGCCAAACCACCCGCCACAAACTGTTTTCTCTAAAGACAACTGATATGTTTTCTCAGACACATCTTTCAGTTTCTCTCGCTCCTGCTATGCATCTCTAGCCAAACTTGCTGCAATCACAACACTTAACATATGCATTTTTAATAAACTCACTCCAAAGGGAGTGGAAATCCGGCTCGACCCAGCCCCAACAGGGATGCATGCTGCCTCACCATGAGGACTTTGCACAGCCACCAGCTTCGACGCTAAGGGAGAAAAATCCCTTTCAATACAAACCCCTTCTTATCAGGCAAGAGTAGCCTTGTGGCAGACCACTGTGCTAATTGTTATAGATAGATTTGTTCACCCTGCTATAACCATTAGGGGATTAGTTAAGACTCCTGATATTATCTCACCAAAGATCCTCCAAGTCAAAGCTCCTGAAAAGAAAGTGTATCCTCAAAGAAAACATATACTCCAATTTCCATTAATTTGGTGGCTGAAAGAGTCTAATCCCGTGAACCGCTCAGCTTCTGGTTAACAGCATTAGAATCAAAGCCTACCAGGGGGAACGCAGATATAAATGTGATCTAGGGACTAAATCAGGGACGAGGATGCCAGATAGGATTTTGGAGACACTAGCAGCAATTAGCGTGCAGTGCAAGAGACTTGAACTCCTGAGTGCAGATGATCCAGGGTTTGAATGATTCCTGTTTGCACTGTGAGTGATTGGTAATTCCTCCTGCTGCTGCAGTCTGCTGGGGTACCACTGTAAATGAACTCTGGTTCAATGAACAGTTTTACCTGCTAAATAAAATAAAAATGCCAGAGGGTAATATACTCTCACTCCTTTGTTCTTCAGAAGCCACCAGGTTTTTTTATTTCAGCAGGGGCTGAGCTAATCACCACTCTGCTGCTTTCATCCACAACCATGAGACACAAACGGGAGCCGACAGCAGCAAAATTAGCACCAAATCTGTCATCGAACGAACAGCGACTCGCTTGTTAAGGCACTCTCGCACTGCTTCCCCAGGAACACAGCTAAGTAACTTGTTTTTAATCCTCTAAAGAAACAAAGCTCTTCCTCTTGTGTTGCCCGTAAAACAGCCAATATATTGAACACGTTAAACACCTAAGCAAGGTGTGAAGTTGCTTAGACCTATAGGTTTGTAACTTGCAACAGCCGTGTGCATGTTGAACCAATCCTTTCGCCAGCACACGTAGGAATGGAATCGCCGTGTCCTCACAAGAAAACCACCACGAGCACTTAACTGGCAGAATACCCATTTCCCCTCTCTCTCAGGTATGAAAAAAGGCTATCACTATCCATTGCGGCTGCATGTTCTAGTCCACTGTGATCACTCGATGTTCCTATGCAGGGCAAGAAGGTTGAAGGGTTGGCCAGAAACTCCCAAAGCTGAGATGGGGGGGGGGCCTCTGTTGGAAGGTCCAGCCTAATTGAATAGTCAAAAGAATTGAATAGTTGAAAGAAACCAGTTATTGAAATGACTCTTCTACACACACGCCTCCCTCTATAGGTTGTTAGCATCTGTAGTCCTTCCTGGCAGGAGAGGCAGAAGGTGCCACCTGCCTTTGCTAAAACAAAAAACTGAATTAAGAAAAATGAACAACCCCCACCCTGCGATGAGATAACGTGGCACCTCAACACGTCAGTGACAGTCATAAGATTGGTAGGAGACAGCTTGAGAGTTTTGGTCCTGTAAAGTCAATAGAAAAATGCAAGGCTCTAGGCGTGTCAAAAGCATGGATCTTCTTGTCTCTTGGCATTACCTCTGAATATTGACAAATGCAGATGCACTTCAGGACTCGCATCAAGATTAACACATGGTGCAGGTCTAGAACAGCTCCAGGATGCTCCAAGGCTGGAAATACAGTGCTAAGCCTCATGAATAGTCTCCTGCATATGCCAGTGTGTTCCTCAACCACGGTGTCAGTATTACAGGAAGCCTGAAGACCATTTCTTTGACACGGGGAAGGAATTGACTCCACCACAAATCTTTGGGTTTGCCTACAGACTGGATGCCTCTCCACAGGGAGGTGGGCATTATGCAAAACAAAGTTGTAAATCAGTCCTGAGAGCAAAGACAGCCCAGACAGAAGCACCTGTGTCCTGAACCTGACACATCTCCCAGAAGTGGCAAGAGATGACCACGACCAGTCCACCTAGAGGAACACAGAAGCGCTTGCCCTTGGGATTTGAAGGGAACTTTCATCGATTGCACCAAAAGAAGAAATTTCTGCAGCACTTTCTTGATGGCAAAGAAAAACAAAATCAAATTTAGGACCCTCCTGAGTAGATGAGATACCTGGTACATTCATCATTTGAAGGAATTATTCACCCAGTGACAGCTGGGTTTTGAAGTACACTGATTTCCTCCCCTCCTAGATGAGCCCTGTATTTCGACGGCCGCGGGGAAGCAATTTGTACAGGGAAGGAAGGGAGGAGAACGAATGTCTGGCTGACTGCTGGTATTCATACAGGAGCAGTGGGCATTAAGAGAATGAGAAATGCTCTGGATGTTTCAGAAAGCCCGAGGAAACTCAGATGAACAACTGAAAAGTCATTGGAGCTGCTTCGTTGTGATGGGGGACAAAAGACAGCTGAGGCTGTGGCTCTTCCACTCTTTCTTTACATATTTGTGCAATAAAACATTGTGAAGTAGGAACTAAATGAATGTCACCCCAGATAGACAGCTGTTAAGACCACCTTGGAGGGACACATGCTGATACCCAAGCATACTCAACTCTATGGAGCAAGGGAAAGCTCCAGACAGATGCTCTAGCTAAGCCTGTAAATCCCTCCTCCTCGTAATGACCAGGCTCATCTCCAGCCATCCCTCTTCACTGACAAAGAGCCACCACGGACGCCCACCTGCAGCTGCAGTGCTCCAGGAGTTAAGCACTCCTCTTGCCACTAGGCTCAAGCAAAATCACAGCTGAGTATTTTAGCACCTTCCTTTCCCAACTCAAAACAGAGAGCCTGACCCAAAGGGGCTCAAAACAGGCAAGGGGAGCACAAATCACTCACATTTCTTTCCCCTTCCTTTAATATAATCCTTTGTGAGACCACTCCTCCTCCATTGTCACATGTACATCCATCTTTAAAATGAAATTCAGAAGCTCACGCTGAAGGAAGAGTTGGAGCACAGTCTACACAAGAGAAGGAGCCTGGATACCGACTTTGAAACATCTTGGTTCGTCTCTTGGGAGTGAAACTGTGAATCGGAACCCTTCTTAGGGAACATAACCTACGCTTCTATAGTTTGTAAATGCAGTCGTTTAGGGAAAGCTAGTCTTACCAGGAACAGAATTGGAGCACTTGAAGGTCGAGAATTGCAGTGGGTAGCTAAGAACCATGGCTTGACCATGTAAGCCAACACATAAAAGATGTAGCAGTGCTCCTCCGTGCCATTAGCCTGACAAAACTAACCTTCAGACAAACTTACCCGAATGTGTTTCCTGAAAGTGCTGAAGAAAGAGGAAAGTTTGGCTAAAGGAGAAATGATACAATATGGTTTCATCTCTTTTACACTCTCCCCTGTCTTCTAAGGGTAGGGGATCAACAATATGATGGGCTGAAGAAATGGTTCCTTAGGATTATGAAGTTGCAAATGTGAAACAAGATGTGTCTCCAAGTTACGCGTGCACACGTTCACGTGATGGACTGGAAATCTTCTTCGGGGCTTCCATTGTTTTATAAATAATTACAGGCCATGAAGTTTGTGCCTCTCCGTTATCCTCCCTTTTCTGCACAAATAAAGCATAGTCACCTCAAACTTCCAGTGCAGTCGCCATTGAGGTAAGCGTGAATTTTCTGGATTTTTAGCTGGGGTTCTTCTGCAGATTCACAGTTAGGATACTTAAAGATCTTATTTTAAATTAACAACTTCTCACCTTCCCACCCCAGCAGACGTTTTTGCTAACGAATGGCTGGTTTGTCAGCAATTCTCTTTCAAGCAGACGGACGCGCTGCCAGCAAACCCTGAACATTTACTCAAAGGAACTGGAGCCTAATTAAGCAAAGTTGTTGATACAATGGGAAAATATAGTGGCTATGAAAGCTTGCACTCAAGTGGCCATTGTCTTGTTATTTATAGGCAGATTAAAAATATATAGCTGAACTAAATCTAGCGCTGTTTGTACATAAAGCCCTTTCTTTAAGTAAAGCTACTCAGTCCTTACTGAAGATGGTAACTATTACTCAGGTGCTGGCTTTTAGGGCTGAGCTGCAGACCACCTGCAAGACATATTTCACCAAAACTTTCCCCACCAACATCACACACAAAGTCTTTTCATACACCAAAATATGGGAAAATGGTTCCCCAACAGACCACCGCTGCTCAACTGCTCCTCATCTGGTAATTAGTAGATTCTAATGGCTTTTCATTCTAATTCTCCTGAGACCTGGTTATTTTCTTGTTGTGTGACTCAAGCCAGCTTTTGTTTTTAAAAGAAAATTACCAATTCTAACCTAGGAAACACAATGAACCCCCAGTGTACAAAATCCAAGAGGTTTTTGAAAGCGAAACTGCTAGATTGAATCTCTTCCCAGCAGGACAATGCGCTGCACATGGAATTTTATTTTCTTTTCCCCATTGTTGCGATACAGTCATCATTGATGAAAGGGTGCCTCGTGGGATGGCTGGAGTGGTGCACGACCCACTATCTCCCTGTGTGCCACAATCTCCTTTAGATGCCATCACACTCACCTAACATTAATCCCTTCTGAACAATTTTAAGGGATTATTATCTATTCTGTGAACATCAGGCCCCAGCAGAAATTAATTACTTCTTGAAACCGAGTGCTTCTTTATAGAACGAGGTCTTACACATAAAACATGTTGTACTGAGACATTTCAGGAGCAGCAACACCCAGCTCTTTAGCTTTTAAACTCAGACCAGATCTCGCATGCCTAAACGGTGTCTTTTAATCCTTAGAAATGGTATTTTTACCTCATTCTGAAGGTAATTCCTTTGTACACATAGAGATAAATCCTCCTTAGGCTTATCTGGGCGCCCCAAAAAAGCAACAGCTCCAAAGATTTGAAAAAGGTCTTGTCTGTGCTTCCTTCTAGATCCAGCTGCAAAGACACAATCTTTTGCCCTTCTGAGTTTATAAACACTGCACAATTACAACCACACAGCATAATAAAGGTATTTTTTTAACACATTCACCCACAGATTTACAGATGACAGCACTCCTTTGGCTGGCTTTCCACAGAAAGGCTTGCCTATAACCATATGCACACGTGTATAGTTTCTTCTCCTGTAGGAATTCATGGACACACAATAAAGGGGAAAAAAAGCTTTCAAACAAATTAGTGTTTTCATCATCCTACATCACAAAGAGTTTGCAGCTTTGGCACAAGATGAAGCGCGTCTCACTAGGAAGCGTGTGCAGGTAAAAATTCAACATTTCCTTGAATCCCTCCCCTCCTTTTGCTGCAATTCCAGACTTTAACCTCTGTAACCTCTGTACTTGATGAAAGTATTCTGACACTTCCACATCTGGTATTTTCTAACTGTGACTCTCCATAATGAATATATTCCTTTTTCTTGCTCCATGAAGAAGCAGTCTTTTCACCTTTGCATTTTACACTTAATGCATTCTTCTACTCCAATTCAGACCAAACTGAGCACCAGAAGATGCTGTATTTGCTACTGTATATACCCACGTCTCTGTACTCACTGCCCACGGGTGCCCAGAGGAAAGCAGCCCAAGGCTTGCTCCAGGACACACTCAAGCAGTAAACTATCTCTCAGCCAAGTGAGAAATCACTTTTTCTTAGCGTGACCTTTCTTTTCAGCATGTAGTGCTCAAGAAAACAAGACCAACAAGGCAACTGAAGACCAAACTGGAAGAAAATCGAAGTATGCAGGCGTACGGTGCCACACATGCGCACCAATTGGCTCGTTTGAACACCATCTTTTGAATTCAACATGGTAACGGAAGCCAACGAGACTGATGGAAGAGGGCAAAGAAAGCTCTGCAAAGGCATGAGAGACAGCAAGCAGAGCCCACCCCAGGAATTGTTGACAGTTACAGGCGACTGCCTCTGTAATTTAGTTGTTCTGGAACAAAACTGGTTTTGATGAGCGCCTAATTTATTTAGAATTCGAGATGAGAATAACTTGTCAAAGGCTTATTATTCTGCACCTCCTGCGAAGTGAAGCACAGCTCTAACAGCTGTTGCACGCTCCCCAGCAGGCAAGGTAGGGAGGCATATTTCAAAACTAAATTATATTGGCATTAGCCCCCCCGCCCCCAAAGGGCAGGTCTGCTCCTCTACAAGTAGGAATATTGAGCTCCACTGCCCGTCTATCTGTGACAAGGTCTCTAAAGCTACTTGCTCCTACGGTCGTATATCCTGGGATTTCAGATGCTCCCCATAAACAGTATGCTCAAGGCCTTGAACAAAGCGGCAGCAGTATATAAATATAGCTTGCAATAAGCCTACAAAACCCGTATACATAAACATGCAACACATTAGCATCAATATTGCAAAAGCACAGGAAATGGCTAGGCATTAGTTTAGTGAAAACAGCTTTTAGCATCTATTCTCTTAATACTTAAAGCTCCCAAATATTTGTTTGGCAGTTCCGCATAATGCAATGTTGTACATTGCTTGATAACTACACAGTCCAAGAGCGGCGTTTATAATGCTGATATATTTTCCTCCTTTCTCTTCTCCTGTTTGTTGCACTCAGTCATTACATCATGCTGGAGGTGATGAATTTAATCTCGCCCTAGCCAAGGTCACGCTGCCCTGCCCATCAGTGTTATATGTGGCAAAACCAAGCCCTGGGGTGCTATCATTACTCTCGCTATCGCTGTTGCGTATGCTTCCTTTCCAAACGCTCATCAGAAACAAAACGTGTGATCTGAAGCAACAGCCACCCATTTGCATGAGAGGATTCGGAAATGTGACCTAAATCCAGTAGTTTTAGATTTTAATTTTGTGCAGAATTGTTAAAAACCAGAGACTGGAGGATGCGGACATGAGGAGAGGATGGAGGATGAGAAATCGGTAGAACATAAAAAGCTTTTGCAGATCAAGCTACCCCAAATTAGACCAGTCCAACCTACAAGCGCAGCGTACTACAAGCGCTGCACAGCTCAGTCCTCAAGCACAGCAAGGACCACCACTCCCAAACTGCTGCACTGGGAAGGAACGGACGTTGGTGGGAAACTCCTGAGATGTTCAAAGACATCTTTTCCTGCACCTCTCAGTTTCTCAGAGCTCTTACATTTACAACACTCTCCTTGCCCTACTGTGAAGGGCAAACTCCAATTTCTTTAAGCTCCCCTTCATATTTAGTTGGTTCTCTTACGCCTCTTTCTTTAACATTCATAATGTGCTCCCTCATCTCTCTTACCTTCTCTTTTCTTCCTTCTTTCTACCAAGTCGGTGCTTTCTCTTCCAGCTCAAGTGTATCCGACACTCCTCAGTTGCTCAGCTCCCTCTTTCAAATCTTGGCACTTGAATCAGCAATTTGTGCAGGAACGCTTTCATCTTTCCCAGACCATCTGTGCCATATCCTTCAGGGCTTTGTATTTGTGAGATCATTGTCCCCTGCATGGTATCTCTCATCAAAACTCTACTTTCAGCACTCCACTCTTGAGTTTCAACTGCCTCTTCTACAGCACTGGGTACATCTTCCCATCTCAGTTCTCCCTCGCTTGTGAATCCACCTTTGAAAATCCTGCTTACAGAACAGTTTCTCTTTCTTTCCAGCCCTTCTGCCTCTAGCATGCTGGCACCGACACCGACGTGCACATCTTTCTTGGGTTCAGCAAAGGGACAGATGATGGTTAAGCTTCCTCTCTGGTCCCAGCTTCCAATCATGAAACTATATCTGCTCCCACATGCCACCTCCTCTTCTTAGCTCTGCAATTCTAGGTCCCTGAACTCATTAGTGCACTAGGATGACGTATCTGTTCCTCTGGGCCCTGTCCGGCCTGTCAACTACACCTCATTATCACGTAAACCTCAGAAACATCTGCCTGGATAAAAAATGGAGGATAGAAGAATATAAGGAGGAAGAAGCCTCATTGGTTCGAGACTGAAACACCATGTTATTTTGTGGGAATGAACTGCTGCTGAGCCAGGAGCTTTCAACGGGAGAAGGTGATCCACCTTAGCAGCCTAGGAGATGCATGCATACCCCTGATATCCTTTCTTTTGTGCTCTTCCCTGACACACAAGAGCTAATATTACATATCAGCTGCTGTGTTGAACTGAGAACGCTCTTCCCAAGACCGACAAATGACTGCTATGTTGAGCCAAGAGGGATCACTACTAGGTGGCACATGCTCCATGAAGCTCAGTGCATCATTGATGCTGCCAGCAGTACCCTGGGCCAGGCACTGGAGTTTGGATCCTGTTATTAAATCTGTCTTCCCATAGAAATATCACAAAATAAGCCATTAGCTGGTCCAGCTCCTGCTTCCCTTCCTCATCCACTGCCATTAGTTTCAGTCTCTAAACAGCTGAACGATACAGGCTTATAATTGACCCAACCACCTTGATGTTAATATTTTAAATTATTAAGTCTTAGTCCTCCTAATGCCAATAAATCACTTGTATGTGCACATTTAATTAACAATCCAATCAGTAAAAACAACTTAGCATTCACACAGCACATTTTATCAAAGGAACCAAAGACGCATTACAACATTAATTAAGTGTAACAAATGTCCTGGTGAGGTAGTTAAGCATTGCACTGCTTTGACACGTGGGGAAACCGAGGCAAGACACTCGGATTTGCCCAAGGTTAATATAGACATTTACAGTGAAGCTGAAGAGAAAAAGCAGGGAGAATCATGGCTAAGGTTTAACTCTCCTAAATAAGCATTCCTTTTCTGAAGTGCAGGATTTACTTATTCACTGATGAGAAATCGGTTCCAGCTGCGGTCCTCTCCCAAACTACGAGGGGCACAAACCACTGCTATCAAGCATGCTAAAAAAATCAATGCTAAACTGCAACAGCCTGCCAGGTGTGGCTGAACGCACCACGTCCAACGTGACTCCCAGTCAAGGGGTTTGGAGAACACTTAATGGCCCTTCCCACCCCACAGTTCAGACCTACACACACATTGAAGCTCATGGGATCCAGGACACTCACCCAGCCGTCACAGATCCTAGACCTACATCAGCGTCTTGTTTCTCCCAAGTGCTCAGACTGCTCCCTCCAGTCCTTAGGGATCTTCACACCAGACTTCCACACCAGAAAGCACAGAAGAGTTCCTAACTCTGCTCATAACACGCTGAATTGTTATGAATCTTGGAAAACCTGGAGTCCCATTATCCTCGCTCTTCTACAAAACGTACATTTTAACCTGTCTTTCAGGTCACACAGAGCCCATCCTGCCATCTCCCCCTCTCTTCTCACCACCAGGAGAACCTTGAGGTGGTCTCGGCACACACACAACTGTGGCAGTTCTGTTTGAGGATGCTCCTCTCAACCTACGGTTCTAGATCCAGCAATTTTTGTTTCCTTCCCTCATTTGGTACAGGAAAAACACCAGTTTCTGGGACTGAGGCTACTGCTGACAGCCAAACTGATTTGCCCAAAGTATCAGGGATGGCTTTTTTTTTTATAGTGCCTGGCAGCCATCTAGAATTCAGCCTAAACCGGGCAAGCCCAGCCTTGTTTTTTCCAAAAATCATAAATTCTACTCTGAATGCAAATTACATGCTGTGGAAATACTTTAGGTTTCCCTAATGACGAATCATTTCAGATGATCCCTTTAATCCCAGTGTGTGCCTCTCAGCAAAGCCGGATGGATTTTCAGAAGTTCTCACTGAAACCAAGAGGAGCCCGTCTCCTCAACACCTTTGGCCACTGGATCTCTATAATTCATGGACATAAGTATCGATGCGAAGTTTGTCTCATGAAGGTAGGATGCAGAGCCTTCCTCCTCCGAGCAGAACATTGTATGAGGTGTTACTTACTGCAAAGTCACCAGTTCCTGCACAGCTCCCACTCTTGAGACAGGGTGTGCAGAAGATTTAATAACTAATTGAAGCAAGAAAGAGAAAGGCTTGACTAATATTAAGGTATTAAAGCTACTACAAGCTTAAGACCAGGTAGATAAAGTCGCAAACGAACCTCTGGTGAAAGAGGTCCCACAGCCATGTAACTGGTGGGAACACATGCTAGGCAGTGCTAGTGGGACAGGCTGGGAAGAAAAACCACACCGAACCTCTCACGTGCCTCCATCCCCTCAAAGGGGAAAGATCAATTAATTACAACCACAGAGGATGCAATCAATACAGGGAAAGGGTTAATAATAGATGTCGGGAACGATGAAAGGAGCCAAGCTAAGTTGGGCTGGCTGGGTCAGCAAGAGGGGAACACTTTGGCAGGAACTCATGAAATAGCTGATGGACTGAGGAAACCCATTTATTTAAAACTGATAACGGATTCATACTCTGCCACTGCTCATTTTATACGGTTTGGCTGTCAACTTTTTGGGGCAGGAAGCTGTCACTCGCTGTCTGCTTGGACAATACCTAGCAAATTGGATCTCCTGCCAATTGTAGTTTCTTTGCACAGTCCTAATGAAAATCACCTCCACCTCTAAGACCGGCCTGACAGAGATAGAAAAAAGGATCATGCTAAAGCAACCTGAATTCTGACATTTAATTTGTATGCTTTAACTGTAATAATATCCCTCCTACATCCCCATGCATCTTCAAGTGGGATCCCACCACCAAATGGAACTCAAACCCTGATGCTGCAGTAACCCTAGCCAACCAACTTTGAAAGTTCTGGACTTCGGCTAAAATCCTGACTGTTTTGTAAAACAGGTCTTGGAATAAAATTGCAGGGGGACTCAAGCGCTCGATTGCTACAAAACATTAACCATTCTGAAAGTTTTGCTCATGCCAGCTGGAAAAGAAGGATGGTTTCTCTGTGTCTGCAAGCCTTCTAATTGTGTTTCTGGAGGGGCCAGAAGTCTGGCAGCCATGGAAATCAAAGCTTTCATTTCTCTTTAAGCCAGGAATAGTATATTTAATAGCAACAGAAACAGAACCATGAGTCTAAGTGTCAGCGCCAAGGATGCTGTCTGGGAAGGGGGGGAAATGACAGCGTATGTGAGATGTTGTATCTCCAGCGGAGGCTGCAGGCAGGGAGGGCGGCGGATTACGCATCTGTGCGGCACGCAGAGCTACAGCAAGGGGAGGAGAAGGAAGGCAAAGCAGGAAACCAAAATTACAGCTTTCCTAGAGGCTGCTTGGTGGCAGGAACAGAAGAGGTAAGGGTACCTGCCTGCAAGGTAGCAGCTTGTAGCTGCACAGGTCGCTACAGGACATTTAAGAACACATAGTCATATATATGTGTATATGTGACACACACATATATATATGACATATATGTGTATATGTGACAAACGTGTTCTATATAACACACACATACACACGGAGCTGCAGAAGTAAAATCACCAGGACTCAATGAGAGAAAAAGGACAAAATGTTTCTTGCAGAGAAAAATCAAGGCACAAACATCAACATTGGTATGCATCTAAGCTTTGCAAAATTATACCTACGCTAACATTATTTATAACACAGATCTGTTTGGGAAAGAGGGCTTTGATTTAAGGAATGAGTTTAATTAAGGTAAAACAAAAGTTTCCATTAATCTTGAAAGAATTCTCAACCCACTGCTCTCCACCAGCATCTAATTCAGCTAATGTTATGACAGGATCAAGAGCAGCACTACATACCTGAAACCTCCTGCAATACAGATGAGGTCGGGCAAGCTGTACTAAACCGCACGGCTTTCTCTAGTCTCTGGAAATAAGAAGCTTCCTCTCCTCAAAATACTGTTTCAAAAATGCCCTGAGTGCACTGGGCAAGTATGACCACCAGCCAGGGTGTGTAGGAAAATCATGAAGGAGAAGAGATGTTGATAAACTTGAGATAGGCAACAAAAAATGGCTTAGCACCTACACCTGCAGGCAACAGGCTCTGCTGACATCCAAAACTGCCTTTAATGTCACAAACGCAATTCTACCCTTGAGTACTAACTAGGTAAAAAATATCCAGTTTTACTTAAATCGTTTCCCCGCACATATTCAAGATAGAGGGTTATGTTTAGAAAAGCTTGCAGTCTCCTGTTCCATTATCACAGAATCATAGAATAACGAGGTTGGAAGAGACCCACTGGCAAAAGGGAGCTGAACTGGACTTTGAGCCGGGCCACGTCTGGAAGGCTGCTGGGAAGAGAGCGATCTTTCATTTCTAAACTGAAAGAGATGCTGGAAGAAGATATATCTGCCACGAAGTAGTTTTGCAGGTCAGTTTTCAAAGTAAGGCTGCACTACAAAATACCAGCTTTGATTACCAAATTGTATGGCTGGTATTGAAAAAGACAGTACAGTAAATTGAATTTTAATAAGGTCTGACTGTACATAAAAGGTGAAGAACTTCATTAAACAAAACCATGCAGAGTACAGATGAAACATATGAGGTCGCTTCTCTAATATCCTGCTACTGATGCTTTCTCCGTTGTATTTATCTGGGAGGAAAAGGGAGTGGGAAGAGAAGACAGCTATGCCTTAGGTATTAAGAATGAGGAGAATACAGCTTTATAGCTTTAGTACAATAAAAGCGAAGCATGACATCTTCCCTACTTCATTCTGCAGAATGAACTATTCAAAAGATAATAATGAACTTTGCATCATCTGGAGGACTCAATTGTGCTCTGCTGTGTGCTTCCCCAACCCCATCCACCTAAACCACTCCTGAATCCAGATGGATGAGCAAAACCAGCAACAAAAACACACCTTAGAAATCAGAAATCACCGGGTCATTCAGCTGCTGAAAAACATTAGAGATTTTAAAACAAAGGATGTTAAAAAAAACCAACCACCGAGGACTGAGACTAACGTTAGAAACAAAACGTGAGACGTCTTTAGACAAGTTCCTTGATTGTGAGAGGGGCAAAAACCTCCAAAACTCGATACACAATGCTTGCAAGTAGAGAGAAATTCCCTCTTCTTCCATTCCCCTTGCACTTCACCTCTCCCTGACTTGCTCATTCACCTCCCTGTAACCTACCCTCCCTAAGGAACACCAGGAGGTAGCCCCTGAATTCTAATTGTGTTTCCTGTTCTACTAAATCCCCTGGATTTAAATGGACAAAATTAGCAGGATTCGCCTATCAGGCATTCTCTGCAATACTGGATGAAAAGTCACCTGAAGCTCTAAGATGGGCTTTTTTGTTTATGGCCTTTAAATAATTCAGAGAGACGAGTTGTCAAGCTGAATCTGCAAAGCTCCCTTGACTTTGGACTTGCGCTATTTGACTGCCTGCGTATTGTTTATAAAGACAAAAGGGGAAACATTACAGGATCGTATGTCTGCATGGGAGGAGAGTCAAGGGCTGGAAGAACAGGAGCTGTCAGGACAGAAGTCATAAAAAACCAGATGAGAAAGCAAAAAAAGTCGGCAGTAGGAGAAATACAGACGTACCAGGTAGCAAGAGCAAGTCGCCAGTTTGGTTGTGCTTTAAATAAACAACGCTAGCAGCTTCTTGCGTGATATGATGTCATTCTTTAAAAAGGAAAACCCCAAATGCAAAAGGTAACTTTAATTAGCAATTAAAAGCAAAACTTCCCAGCTACACAGCTGCAGCCACCTCTCCCAGATCTGTCTCACTTCTGCAAGCCAGTGACAGCCGTCAGGCAGCGGGCCAGCACTTCATAATCAGCCCAAACCTCAGAGAGAGCAAGTGCATCCTTTCTCCCTTTCTTCTCCTTTTTTTTTCCAGGCTCTTTGGGCAGACAAAGATTTACTCGGTCCTGTCTGGGGACACCAGCAACCCACAGGCGATGGCCCCTGGCACCCCAGGGAGCTCACGCACTGCAAGGTGCCTTGTAGATTTATTTGGTTTGTTTTAAATGACTCTGGGGCATGCACGGCTTTGATGGGGTTTTGCACAGTCATTTTCCATCAAAGCTGCAAACCTGGCTTTGCAGCAAATGACTGTTTCTTGAAGAGCAAGGCAAATTGAGAAGGAAGAGGAAGCTCAGGACGCACAGCCCTGCTCCACTCGTGCACACCCGCAACCAGAACACAATCGCCTCTACAGCCAGGTTGCTAAGCCTAGCGAGGATGCAAAAAAAAAAAGGGCATTTTAATACAACCCCCAATAACTATCATTACAGTCTTGCTTTAAATTACTGAGGTGGATTAACTCCTGGCAATTACACTTAGCTCGGGATGCTGCAGACAAAGCCCTGCCCAAGGGCTGTCCCCAAGTGGTGGGACATCGCAGTTGGGCTGCAGCCACTGCCAAGGATGCTGCAGGAGCTGCCTTGGCATGTTACGGGACAACATCCGTGTGTGGAGGGGAACGATCCAGTTTAGTCATCTCTCCTAAAGCAGACAGAGACCTCCACTTTGCTCTAGGAAGACTGCAACGGTGGACAAAACATTATTTCTCTTGCCCACAACTGGTCCCGATTGGTCCCAGCAGCTTCCAGTCCTGTAAAATCTCATGATTAAGACAGCCCTTTACGACGCTTTTATCCTGGGCTTCTGACCGTATCAAATCCTAAATGAAACATGATGTAATGCATGCAAATAAGCTGCCAAAAAGAGGATTCGAATAATAGGAAAAGATCATTAAGTGAGAAAGTTTAAACTCAGAAGGTCAAAATCATTCTAGCCAGAAGAAAGGGAAGCTGCACGCAGCACGCGCACACGCCCAGCGGCCTTAAACACGGCACGACGGCTCCTTTCTTACTCGCTCGGTGACTGCCAACTAACAGCAGGGCCTGGAGCTGCAGTGCTGTTAATAAGTCCCCAAATCTCCTGGCCTTGCATACGTTCCTAAACTCCAGGGAGTAGCCTGCCAGCGGTGTGCTGCCTGCTAGTGTCCCTGCAGCAGGGCCACTGAACAGCAAGCTGCTTTTTGTACCTTTCTTTTCATTTTAAGCGTGTCTGAAATAGGTATTGCCAGCTCCCAGATGTTCTCGATCACAGCCTGCTCTCAGGTGGAAGCCCTGCCATGAACTGAAGGGTGGTCAAGTTCACAAGTCACAGTTTGGAACCCCCTGAATTTGATGCTTCCCTCTGCGCTCTCTCCTTCATCCTCCCAAAGGGTAGAAAACAGGTGACATCCTTACTCCATTCTGGGCTGTAACTGGACAACCTGACAGCTCTACACACTTCCCACTGAGGAACAGGAAAGTCAAGAAAAGACACTAATTCATAAAAAGGTGCTTCTGTTGTTAGCATCAGTGCATCGGCAGCAAAGACTCCGTGCTGGTGGCAGCAAAGGGGAGCAGCAGACAGCACTGTGGCTCTGCTGGAATAGCTGCCTGATGGGTTCGGGTACCTGCAGCCAGAGCTCATCCTCCTCTGGGTTCCCAAAGAGGAAACAAAGCTGCCTTAAGGTACTTAATTGCCCGTCCTGGCTGCTCCACAAAGCCAGCAGCAGCTCAGCTAGAGGCAGACCTTTAAGCTGCCAGAGGCTTTTGCAGGTGGAGTGAGCCCTTCTTACAGCTGCCAAAACCATTTCCAGCTAACCTACTGCACAGATTTAACCCCTTCCATACAAAACCTCCTAACAACTTTATTCCAAAAAACTACACTGCATTTTGCTTTCTAACGACCCCGCACATGAGGAAAAAGCAACCTCCTTCGTATGCCGAGCTCAAAAGCCCCTCGCACACGCTCATGGTTTCTCAGCACTGCAAAACCAGAAAAAGGCTTTCAATGGGGCGAGATCTGGGTAACGTTCTACATCGCTGTTTCAGGACAATTCAATCATCTTTGTTCTGGATTAAGTCTTGCTCACGATTAATCTTAACGGAGCAACGAATAGGAAATCCGTGACTCAGGAAGTAGGCAGATTTTATCTTTAAATCCAATTCACAAGTAAAATCACCTCTTACAATGGATAATTCTGCCACCGTTCAAGTTATTTTCACACACTGGGCATAAAAAAAAATATCTCTAGATATCTCAAATTGAAATGACTGTTTTTAACAGTCCTTGTCATTTTGAATGGATGCAAAGACTAACAATACTGTATCAAAAAGAGTAGCTCAACAATCAAGAAATCCATTAAGCTACCAATGACACTAATAGCAAAAAGGGAAGTTTAAAAAGACTCGAGTATATAACGAAAAAATAATGTCATTTTCCTACTGGGATTATAGGAGCGAACAAAAACCCTTGTGTTGCGACACAGTACCTCTGATTTTATAATATCCTTCAGCTACACGAGCATTATGATACAAACCTGAGCTCAGCTGACAAAGGGTGAAGGAAGACAAACAAACAATTCTGGCATTTGATTTTTTTTTAGCTGATCCGTTTTGTCCTCCCTCAATTTGAGATATTCTCTCTGAAGAGGTGCTGCTGTTGACTCCCTCCTCAGCTGACACCGCCAGAGCATGGAGCAGGTACCCCCTACTTTTCTCTCAGTCTGATGACGCCTCAGATGTTTCAGAGGGGAGATGGTGAGGAATACAGGACAAAATACAGTGGATCTACGAAAAGAAAAATAACTTTCCTCTGTCAGAACTACACATGACTTATTTCTTGTCAGAGCACTCATGTACTGTGACAATCATCAGCAGAAAAGCTGCCAAGAAGAGTTCATGAACACCTACCACCATAGCTACAGCTTCCAAGGAAGAAATAAGTGATAGGACAAAGAAATGGCCTCTAAAAAAAACAAGCCACGCACAGAGCACAAACACAGTACACGTGTGTCTTGATAAGGAGAGACAGAAACAACGGGGCTTGGCATGAGTCTCATTCGTTCCTTCATCAACTCTGATTTGTAGTGACCTGGGTCAGGTTCCACATTCACGCGTTATCCAAAATTACCCCAGAAGCCCCATCCCAGCTGAGAATACGCCTGTCTGCACCCAAAACCCATGTCAAGCCCGCTCGCAAAGGAAAACAATGGAAACTTCAAAAATGTGGACAAAAATGAGTTGGCACAGCTCACCTCCCCACTCTGGGATAGGTAATGCCCAGGGACAAGATGACAGCAAAAGCCACAGATCTAGTGCTTGCAGTGGGCTTATGAAGACAACGCTGTCCTGCTTTTATATGGAGACAGTTCTGCTCTCGGGGAGAAAAACAAGGAGCCTGGTGCTGGGAAGAAGAGGGATGGCTGCAGAGGACGGCCAAGAGACACGGAGAGGGTCCGAGTTCACATTCAAAGACACGCTGGGAGAGCAGAGGCCACATTGCAGGTCCCTTCACCCTGTAAGCCTACATCTATCCAAACATTTATCCAAAAGAAATCTCTGAAGCAGTATTTTTCTTCTACAAACATCTCAGCACCAGCAGAGTGATTTTTCAAGGTGTGGATATTTGCTTACTTTTGGCAAGGTAAATATATATATTCTTAAGTTTTGAAACAAAGAAAGCTCATAAGCCCCCAGTGCAGGCTGCTGCTGGCTCTCACACTAGAAGAAACGTAACACAAGCTGCTAACTTCTATTTTACTTTGGATTTTCACACATTTCCCAACAATTTGAATTTCTTCTTTTGCATCGTTGAGTCAGGTGCGAACCTAACGAAAACAGAAAGCCAACAGCGGGACAAACCCTTTTGCACTAAACAAGGACGTTTGTATTTCACTTCCAGCTCATTTTCTCCCCCTTTCTTTCTTACACTCCTGCTGGTCCAAATTTATATTTTCATATGCTGGAGCTGATGTGCAAGTTGTGAAGCGAGGCATACACAGAAGCACTGTTAACCTCCTGTTTTAATCAAGGATATTTCACTTGAAACAAGTCAAGGTGTTCCCCAAGCACACACTCCCCACGCTAGACTGGCTTGCCATTATTTGGTGGTTGGAATAAACTTGGCCAGAGCAGTCTGCTTTGTGGAAAGCTTTTCTTGGAAGAAAGAGAATGAGGTCTCAAATGATCAGCCTAGAAACCAGGAAGAAAAAATCACATATGGCTCATTTACAGTGGGAGACTTGGCTAGCGATGCCAAGCCTCTGCCAGCACGGGTAGCAAGCAGGGATGCCGCTTCTCCTCCTCCCGCTGCAGTTAATTTATGTGCTGCCTGCAGATTACAGGTAAGAGGAACTTTTTTTTTAAATTATTTAATGGATCTGAACCAACCTTTCTTCCCAGTATATGTAATACAGCTTATCTTGCCTCCAGTATCTCTCATTATTATAAGTAAATGGGAAACAATGCTCTGTCTCATTCGCCAGCTCCCCAGGCTGCCCGGTTGTACCTCTCTGCTTAACTTAATATTCACTTCAGACATATTAAAATAAAACCAGAAAATCCGGTCCTGCACCAAACAGCTCGCTGCTCTCCAGCTTTAGCAACCAGATAAGAGTTTCAGGAACGATTATGATATACAATAAGATACAAGAGACATAATTGTTGGAAGCTGCGCTTCCCCCACAGAATTCAAAACGCCTCGTGCAAGGGTGAACGTAACTCCATTCAGCTGCAACCCCTAAATTTAACAATGTAATTTCTGTCTAAAAGGTACTCATTAAATTACTAAACATAACTTTCCTGTCATACTAGTTTTCTCTTCCTCACAAAGGGCAGATTATTATATTCTGTGTGTACCCTATATAAAATAATTATATGTCCTAATTGCATATTGAGCTAGTTTCTATTCAGACACGAGATTGCTTTTCAAAGGAGCGACCGTTTTCACTCCATGCACATACCTAGCTCAACTAGCATCAGCTAGAATTGGATCAGAACATCACCAAAAGGAAACTAAGTCTTATTTAAATAGGTTAAAAGGATACAAATCCACGCTGCTGTTGGGAAACCAGTCTGAACAGTTATTTTTATAAGGAGTGTCATAAAAGCCTTAATTCTTGCTTTACTGATATATCATGCAATTAGCATTAAGCAGGTCACAAGTTACTGGGTTTCAAAACAAACCTGAGGTTTTGTTACTGACATTGGAAGGGCAAAAAGCGTATGAAAATCTTCAGAACCATTGCCCAAAGCCAAGCAACAACTGCATTAACGCAGAGACCTACATCAAGTAAAGCTTTTGCAGTGAAAGCCACCTTTGCATAAATGCTTCTACTTCCATTTCACCCAGAGGTTAAATTATCAGATCAAAATCTTGTGCTGGAAAGAAAAAAAATGAGTTCAGATTTTTTACACTTCATTTAGACTCTGTAAAACATTAAATCCTGCCATTAAAATTGCTTAATTAGGAGCGCTAGAGCAAAAGGTTGATGCAGCTCACGAGCTGCGACTACTGAACGGTGGTGGCCGGGCAGGATTTGCCATCGGTAGACGAATGGAAAAATAAAAAAGAGAAAGACAATATTGCAAGGTTGCTTTGACTGTGATTGAAGCTGTGCCGCTTGTTAGAGGGTTATAAACCCACCTTCAAGCAGCAGCAGCCGCAGACCACCAGCAGCGAGGGTTTTGAACACCCTCGGTGTGGGAATTTGGAAACCAACTTTAAAGGAGGCGGTTAGTCCAACACCAGTGGCTTTTCAAAACCTACTTCACCCTTGCGGTTTGCTTTTGCTGGTCTGAAACCACAGTCTCCTTTAGCACTGCCTCAGGATTGAGAAACGTGGTTTTACCCCTGGAGCAGCTGTCCTAAATGACCCCTCCATCTGCTTCATGAAACACCGCACACTGCCTGACTCGCTGAGACGAGTTCCGAGCAGGCACACCTCACCTCACCGGCACTTTCTGCCAACCAGAGACTTCAGCAGATAGATGGCACTTCAAAAACAAAAGAAAGCCAGGATGAACCTAGCAGTGGAAAAAAAAGCAAAGGCTGCTCACGTAGGAGATGCGCTGACTCAGAGGAGACCAGCTTTGGTTGGGGTTTGGGATTGGGCAACAGATACAGCTCAGCACCTGCACAACCTGCCTGGCTCCTGCAATGACACGTGGCTTTTGGGGGGTTCTGCTCCAGATGTTATGCACAATATTCATTATAAAACTTAAAAAAAATCCTAGGGAGGAGTCCTCCAGCCCAAAGGCTAATTGTGGGGGATGCCCGCCACCTCTAATCCCTAGGGCAGGAGAGGGTGAAATGCCCACGAGGCAAAGACACAACGCCAAGAACGAGTGAAGAGAGGAGCTTGCAACTCCCAGTAAGCAGTTCTCCAGGGATCACGTGGAAAAACCCCCTAAATGTTACAACAGCCTAATCAATTATTTAATCAGTGTCTCTAGAAGCCAGCAGGATACAAATCAGAGTTCAGGGCAAGGGGCTCAACAGCAGCACTGCAGAGGTTTGGTGGGAATAGGGAAAAATACATTTGTACAATTATCTAGTTCTAAAAGCAAATGTCTCTGCATACAAATCTGCTCTTTTTCTCCTCCCACCCAATATATAATATAAGGATAACCCTGAATATCTCACTAATACAAATAAGTTTCTATTAAGTTGTACTGTTTGGGAATGGCTTATTTGAAAAGGGCCACGGGATACATCCTGCAGTTCCACTCGTACCTTGTAACACTACAGTTCAGCGAGGAACTGGAATGGAGTCGGGAATCAAGTCCAGGTGAATTCCTGACTTGGGTTCATCCGTTAAAATGATCAAGTCCTCATATTTGAATGAGGAATTGATGGTTACTAAAGCAGCAGAGTCCCAACAGGAGAAAAACATCCACTTTCAAGTTTAAATGACAGCTGCACAGAGACTTCTTTGTGTCCCCAGCTCATAGCACGTATCGTAGCAATACAATTTGTGATTGCATTGGGATGCTCTCAGTTTTTAAAGCCTAGGAAACAACGAGAGCCTGCTTGGACCTCTGCTTGCACTGGCAATGAACAGCAGCCCATTATCTATACGGCAGCACCATTGGGATCATCTACGGGAACTCTAATGTCAACAGCACTCAGAGTTATGTCGACCGCTGTCATTCACTTGCTCGAGCAAAGAGGTGACTAATCGGGAGCACCTCAGTCCTACCTGCAGCACACTGTCTCCTTCCCTTGGCGTCACAAGAGACATACTGGTAAGCAAATATCAGCTGTAAAAGTCTAAAAGAGTAAATGCTGCCTTCATTCATGAAATATGTGCAACTTTGATCTGCCTCCACTTCAAAAAACCATCAACCCCTTGGCAATTTTCTACGATTATGCAGGAAAAAATAAATTATATGCCTCACCTTGCAGAAGGAAAGAGGAATCAAGTTTGCAAATGTAAACTTAAAACCAACAAAGAAGAAAAACCTGAGCTACCTACATTTCTGGGAGAAGCTATTCTTAAAATAGAAGCTAGAATGATATCAGAGTGCTGCAGTACCACAGGGGACTTGAACTTCCAGAGCTGAACAAAAGCGACAGCCTCATTCCCCCTGTTTGCAGCGGCGGCACGGCCAGCTGCTCTGCCGCCACGAAAGGAAGAGTTAACAGGGGTGCTGATGGCCACCTTGAGTCTGGAAACAGCACAATAAATGGTGCAATATGCCTTTTTCCACGCCCAAACACTCTACGTGGGAAGAGTAGAGTGGAGAAAGGTTGGGATTATCAAGGAACCAGCTCCCTTCATTGCTACCCATGCTCAGCTGTGGGTGGTCTGGCAAGTGACCCCCCGCACCAGGAGGAAGTCCAGAGGGTGCCCTGCAGACAGGGGGAGGCAACACCAAACGAACGTTTACCAACATTATTCTTCTTCAACAGAAGACTCAAAATGAAACACTTTCTCCTAAGGCCTATCATTTGCATAATCACATTATCAAGACTGTCTTTCACATGGACCGAAGTGTCAACACACAGAGATTTCAATATAATGCATGAACTGTTAATAATAGAGTATGATTTTTTTATCCCCCACAAAGTTCTCTGCAGTTGGACTCCAAGGGTTGTGATGAGGAGCAAAATATTGTTAGTCATCTTAGCATTTTTTAATTAATTCTCCTTAGCCACAGAAAAAACAGAGCCCAAAAGGAGCATTTGAAGAGATAGGGGTACGAAAGTAAATAAGCACGTTCAGCACAGAAAAGCATGCACACTGAAATTGTGACTTCTTTTTCTTCATAGAACAGAACCATAGAATCATGGAATGGTTTGGGTTGGAAGGGACCTGAAAGCCCATCCACTTCCACCCCACTGCCATGGGCAGGGACACCTCCCACTGGACGAACTGCTCCAAGTCCCATCCAACCTGACCTTCAACACCTCCAGGGATGGGGCAGCCACAACTTCCCTGGGCAACCTGGGCCAGGGCCTCCCCACTCTCATCGTGAAGAATTTCTTCCTAATGTCTAATGTAAATCTTCCCCCTTCCGATCTAAAGCTGTTCTTCCTTGCCCTATCACTCCATCCCCCCCGTAAAAAGTCCATCCCCAGCTTTCCTGGAGTCCTTTTCAGTATTGGAAGCTGCTCTAAGGTCTCCCCAGAGCCCTCGCTTCTCCAGGCTGAACAACCTCCAACTCTCAGCCTGTCCTCATATGGGAGATGCTCCAGCCTTCAGATCATCTCCATGGCCTTCCCTGGCCCCCAGTTCCTCCTCCAGTTCCAAGAGTTCCATATCTTTCTTATGCTGGGGCTCCAGAACAGAACACAATACTCAGGTCTCACAAGAGCAGAGCAGAGGGGAAGAATCCTCTCCCTGGCCCTGCTGGGAATGCTTCTTTGAATCATAGAATCGCCAGGTTGGAAAAGACTCACCGGATCATCGAGTCCAACCATTCCTATCAAATACTAAACCATGGACATGTTTGGCTCTCTGGGCTGCAAGCGCACGTTCTGGCCCCAAGTCCTTCTCTGCAGGGTATTTGCAAAGCAGAGATTATTATAAGCGTGAAAATATTTTTCAAGCAGCATATGAAACAATGCAGACCATGTGTGTCGGTATAATAAGTAATATGCTAAAATTTGAGGGAAAAAAAATCAACCACGTATGATGTATCTTTTGAAATTCTGGGTTCCACTTGTTTATAACGAAGATCTGGTATTTTCAAATGAATAAGGGAGGAACAGACATGAAAAAGGCAGAATGGAACAGAAATAAAAGATATTTACTACCTAAGGAAAGTGCGAAGCAGCAAAGTAATAAAAGTCAAAGAAAGCCTCTTTTTTAAAGCACTGCCAATGGCCAGAGAGCAGAGGGCATGTCAAGAGGAGTGAGAAGCTGTCACACAGACAGCTGCGAGCTTCACAGTACGCGTGCTGCAGGGCTTAGACAGCTTCCATAGGAGGGAGGAAGATCTTTGAAGCTATTCAAGAGGGGAAGAAACACCAGTAGAATAAACCTGATCAAAGCCACATCTCCTTTCTTTTCTTAAAAGCTGCTCATTCTCGGCCTCCCGTAAACTGCTGTGCATTTCAAACACGAGAGAGCAGATGAAGACCACTGTGTTTCCAGGATGAAGCAGTAGTGTGGTGAAAAACCTGCAAGAATACTGGTTTGGGAGATGAACGCTATGGGCCAGCCTTGGTCTAACAAGGAAAGGATGAGTCCGAATGCTCCTGTGCCAGCAGCTGGGATCGGGGCAGGCAAGAGACAGCTTGGGTCCGATTGCTCCAGGCAGGAGTTTATCTCGTGAGCTTTAGATCACTCCCTACGTGTATCTTAACCGACACCTGAACCACTAGTTGAAGACGACACAAAAATAAAATACTGAGTTGAAGCAGGAAGTCAAAATTCTCACCAATTTTGAGACTTTAAAATTTCAGCAGCAAAGCGGAATGATAAAATATAAAGTCTTACACTTGTTTCCCTCCCCAAATCCCACTGGAATTCATGTTTCATGTTATAAGAGATGTGGTTACAGTCGATATCAGCTACTTAGGAATGATACCGAATAAGCATTTGGTTATTTGGGAATGACAAAGGAGGTTTCATTTTTAATGTTCATAAGTCATCTAAATTAATTAGTGCTTTAAAATGGCAATGAATCACTTCCCAAAATAATTTGTATTGGCTAAATTAATTCCAGTGAAGGGAGCCAATTTGCTGATTGTAAATTATCAGGGTCCCTTGACTAGCTCATCTGTACGTTCTGTACCATTTATTAGGCTACTGGGAAACAAAGGATGGCTACTTTTCATCAGTGAACAAGATTACAGCCCTATTAAGTGACCAGCTTATTGCGGTACGATTATAGGTTTCTATTTAAAGAATTCAAGCCAGACATCATTAAGAAACAAAGCTGAACGTTCAGAGGAAAGGAAAAATAAACTGAAGTCAAGCTTGCTTCTGTAGAGCTGCACCAAGAGCCTGTTTGAAGGGAATATTTCCATCCTCTTAGACCAACAAAGAGAAGTTCAGAGATGCGAGACTTACAATAATGAAGATACTTCCATCACATGACAGTGCCTAAAGGCAACCACAAGCCCCAAGTCCCACAGCCTGCATCTCTCACTCGCAGCTAGATGATTGTTTGGAGACTCCCCTAAATTAAAATGACTTTTGAAGAGCAACAGCGAGGTGAGAAAACACACACATGGGCTTCTGCTCTGCCAGGCAGAGGAGATGCTTTCAGAGCAGTGCCATGTCACCGCTCTGAGACCCTCCTCCCAAGCGCCAGGAGACATCTGCATCCACGCATCAGGTACCACCACTCACTGCTTTCTTACTGCTCTGAAAGGAAAAGACAGAATTTTACCTAAGCAAATTTGCGTGGCATTCTCTTGCTCCTTATCTCCATCTCCTCACCGGTATCAAAGCCCCAACATTTCTGCTTGAGAAATCTTTTCCCGGTGAACCTGCTTATCGGCAGTAATGAATACTCATGCAAACAGGTACAAAATTAAATCGCTTCTTTACAGCGATTATGATAGATTGAGCCATGCTTAATCTACATAATCAAATTGCTTCTGTCTTCAGCAGTAATACCTTTATGCTGCCCGGTGAGCAGGTTCAGCCTTCATTTCTCTTTTGACAGCTTCTTTCTGAGAAAGACTAACTGTGACCGGGAAAGGGGCTACACCTGAGATGCAATTACTTAATACAGCTGTATGAGGCACGTCTCCAACTCTGCAACATGGCAAAACAGAGCCAAACAAAATGTTTAAGGAAGGGGAAAGCATCACGTAGGACACAGAAGGGAAAATTAAGTACAAACCAATAGAACGGTTTGGGTTGGAAGGGACCTTAAAGCCCATCCAGTTCCACCCCCTGCCATGGGCAGGGACACCTCCCACTGGACCAGGTTGCTCCAAGCCCCATCCAACCTGGCCTGAACATCTCCAGCGATGGGGCAGCCACCACTGCTCTGGGCAACCTGGGCCAGGGCCTCCCCACCCTCATTGTGAAGAATTTCTTCCCAATGTCTAATCTAAACCTTCCCCCTTCCAATCTAAAGCCATTCCCCGTCATCCTATCACTCCATCCTCCTGTAAAAAGTCTCCCCCCAGCTTTCCTGGAGCCCCTTTCATTACTGGAAGCTGCTTTAAGCTCTCCCCGGAGCCTTCTCTTCTCCAGGCTGAGCAACAACCCCAGCTCTTTTAGCCTGTCCTCCTAGCAGAGATGCTCCAGCCCTTGGATCATCTCCGTGGCCTCCTCTGGATCCATTACAACACTTCTCTATCCTTCTTATGTTGGGACTTCAGAACTGGGCACGGGACTCCAGGTGGGGTGTCACGAGAGCACAGTGGAGGGGGAGAATCCCCTCCCTCGCCCTGCTGGCCATGATTCTTCTGATGCAGACCAGGATATGGTTGGCCTTCTGGGCTGTGAGCACACATTGCCTCTAATCTCCCCCACTGCTGCCCACATACCTAGACAAAAGTGTAGCATCCCTCCCAAGACAGATAAAACATCTCTAGCCACCTTGCTGTCAGGAGCTACTACTGCTACTATGTTTTCCTTTCCCTAGGCAAGGGCACCCCTGCAGGCACAGCCATCGACTGCTTACATGCTAACACAATAGCAGAATGTATATTCCCATCTCAAGACCAGAGTCACATTTCAAATCAAGCCAGCTAAATCTTGCCAAGGTGCCAGAAACAAAGGATAGCACAGGTATATGATGAAATCTTTGACTTGGGGAATTAAAGGATTTGGTTCAGGGAAGGTTCTGAAATGCATCTCCACATCTAACTTGTGTTTATCAGGTTACTTGGGCCAAAAGTGTCCTGAAGCATTCTCTACTTTTAATGATCAATTCTTAGAGTAAAACGAGAAGTGGGAGATAGCTTTTCCCACTAACTATAAATAAGTACTATTTAAAAAAATATTAAATCACCTATTTATCTGTGTCCAAAACCCAGCACCAAAAGAAGCAGAGCGAAGTTTTGCTTCCTGACGGACCTGCTGAGAGGTCATTTTGTTTGCTTGGGTTTTCTTCCCAAGAGCCTAACCAAACTATGAGCCTGCAAGGCAGTTCTTATTTCTAAACATCACCCAAGAGCTCAAAAGTGAGTAACCCTGATGTAAACTGCTAATAAGCACTCACAGAGACCCATTTCTGTCCCTCATTATGGCTTTGACACATGTGGAAAGAAGGTGCCGGCTGGACCTCTGTGGTTGGAAAGGTGGCAGCTCTAGCAAAAAGGTCTCTGCATCTTCGTAAGTGAAGGAAAACCGACGCAGAGGGGAGAGAGATGAATTCTGGCAAGGGCTGCTGGCACAGCTTGCCTTTGGCTCAGGAGGAAGTAAAAGCTTGAATTACATAAAAATAGCTTTAAGAAAGAATCAATGACATTTCATCTGAAAGTTTTATTTAAGTTTTAATTAGGATCTGAGATTTTGCACTTAAGTGCATGAAGTGAAGAAGTACATGTACTCATGCTTCCCAAGACAACTGACAGATCTGAAAGTTACTCATCTCATCTCAAAAGGTTAATTAAAGAACAATCCTTGAGAGCAACAGTGTAGGGATACCGAGGAGAGTCTGCTCCACTGGGGAGCCCTGGGGAAAGGCTGGCACACAGTGCCTGCATTCCCCACCTTGGAAACACTCCAGTTTGCCAACTGAAGTGACCGCCCGGTGACCAAGGCATGGAGACAAGCGAGGCAGCTCTGAGCCAGCCCAGCAAGACTTCGTAGCCTACCCACCGTGATCCCTGCAGCTTGGGAGCAGGTCCCCAGCCTGTGCTGGGCTCTGCACACCCGCTGGGCTGCAGCTGCTTGGATGCACGCACCCTTCGATGAAGTGATCACTGCCAGCGGCGCAAGGTAGGTGTGGTGACTTATCATTAGGAAACTAAGACAGAGTGACTCACACAGGATCAAAGTCTGCAATTAAGCCAGAAATAGGCTGGGGGTTCCCCGATTCCCACAGATGCTGACAGCACCACAGGCAAAGGCCTCTTCTAGTTCATCTGAGCATCATTAAAAACCATGTCAGCTTTTAAGGAAGCCTGCACATATGAAGCTCATTTGAAAAATTCTTAAGCCAAATTTAACAAACATTATCAAAATGGAGAATAAAAGAGTTTCATTGTTCAAGTGAGACTTTGTGGACATAAGTGACCTTTGGTTGTGCAGTAATTTAATTTCCAAAGAACACGAGCAAAGTCTCAATTAGGTCAGAGCAGACTGCTGTGCAGGAACAAGAGGGAAGAGAAATGTGCGGCTGCATCGGTGAACAACACTTCTGGTCTCGTGGGGACTGAAGACAAGGTGCAAGGAAGCATTAAGGCCTCTTGGCAATAGCAAGTGAAGCTGCTTGCTCGGTATGTAAAGCAGGACAGTTTGCACCACAGGCAGAGGTAGAACACAGAAGCAAAACACTCAGCCAGTGTCTCTCAGATTGCAGGCAGCTTTTGCTGCTTTCTTTACAAGCGAGAGCCAGGTACTGTGGCTGCCACAGGAGAAAGGGGCTCATCTAGAAGCAGCCCAGGGAAAAGCAGAGGAATGATGGAAAGAAAAAATTTTCAGAATAGCAATGGATTCTGAATGCTGCTTAATGGAGTGAAGCCTGAATGTTGTTTGGTGCAATCTTGACGGGCTCGTTTTATCTATTCTGTATTTGCAACAATATTTTTCACACTGGTAATGAAGAATTGCTTGACAGCCCTTAGTGACCGCTCAAAAGTTTCTCAGTCACTTTAGCAGGCCTATCTGAGTAAAGTACATCAATCAGAGATGAGACTGATAAGGAGCGGATGGCAACTCAAGAGGTGAGACATCACTGCATGCAGAAAAGCTGCCCTGGGGGTCAGCGGGCAGCACGACCCAATTCAGAAACACCACAAAGACAGTTCAGGGAAGGGTGTTTCTGGACAAACAGGTTGCCACAGCACCAGTTTTTATCCAGGAGAAAGACAAACTACACAACTTCTTCTGGAACAGGCTGCCCAGGGAGCTGGTTGAGTCACCTTCCCTGGAGGTGTTTAAGGCACGGGTGGACGAGGTGCTGAGGGACATGGTTTAGTGTTTGATAGGAATGGTTGGACTCGATGATCTGGTGGGTCTCTTCCAACCTGGTGATTCTATGATTCTATGATTCTAACAGTCACTCTTCATCTGAGAAGTGACAACCACGTACACCAAATCCTCCTAAACTCCCAGCCAGAAAGAAACTGGTGACCCCCTATATCACCGAGTCTCACGCTCACCGTTCAAACCACAACAGCCCACTGTTTGCTTTTAAACCCAAAGTGCAGTTCCAGGTTTACTTTTGTTTTGATTCAGAAGTGAGTTTATGCCAGTGACAACTGAATCACGGTTGTGGGGGCAGTTTCTTCATACAAAACCAGACTGGTAGATGCTGCCCTTCCAAAATGCTGTCTGTGTAAATGCAACATCTCAGGACATCAGTTAGGCAACATTCCACAGGCCCATTAAGTATCTCATCTGCAAACCTTTGTACTTACAAGACAGTTACTTATTCAAGACTTTTTTAGGCAAGGTTTTCAAGAGCACTCTGAATTTAAGAGGAGCGTTTTGCTCTCCAGAGCAGCCTCCTGCCGAAAGGCCACTCTCACAACAGCTGCGTCAGCTCTGCCTGCGGCATTAGTACACATGCTATGGATATGAATTAAGTGTCACCGGAACAGTCACTGAAGTGACTGCAGCCCGGGCTCACCTCCTTTACATATCTACTCATCTAAACACAGAGGCTGTATTTCAATGAGGAAGCCCATACAGACACAGCAACGTCGAGATAAGGGAGTATCTGCAGGTGCCTTCATTAAAGCAACAAAACCCACGCTGATGCGCCCACAAAAAACCACTAGCTGCCAGAAACACAACGCTGCTTTTGGGATTTCAGATGCCAAGCAGAAAATCCAAACACTTAAGTGGAAGAGTAAGAGCACAGCAGTCCCTTCTCCCCGAGCGTTTCAGTCAACCTGCACATCTTCATGTTCTCACACAATTCTCTCCCGTTTATTTGCCCATAAATGGGAAAATACCAAGCACAGTCAAAACCTCAGCAATGCTATTTCAAGAGAAAGCAGGAGGCATTCCTTTCACACCTGACTGGGTGCCTAAAGGCGAAAGCTTACCCCGTCTGGTAGCGCCCTCCAGCACACAGCACTCACAAACTCATTTGTGTCATCTTCTTTCCGGTCCTTGTCCAGGACACTTTTGACCGTATCAAACTTGAACGTCAGCAGTGTCTTTGAGAGGCCCTTATAGTATAGGTAGAGGGAATTATTTTCGCTTCCTAGGAACAAAAGAAATAAATACAGAAGATTAGGTTATGGTAGCAGGCACAAAAATAAGGCTTCTCAGCTTTTTCATTGTTTAAGACAAGATCAGACGTTTCCTCCTTGTAATTGTCATGCTTGTGGTGCCTTGGCAACTGGGCACCACAGCAAACTTTCATGATGCTTAATAACAGAACCAGGCTTTATCGCAAGACAACTGCAGCATGCAACACACTTCTAAAACCTACAGGAACCCAGCTGTGCCCCATAACTTCCTTAGGGCAGAGCATTTAGAGCAGAGCATCTATATTACCCACATGAAACACCGCTACAGCCAGCCTGCTCGGCATTACAGCAGGTAGCGCTGTCACAGTTTTGCTTGCTGTAATCAAGTACGACAGTTTGGTCTGTGGAGGTTTAAGTAAGAGAGACTAGACAGTGTGCAGGCTTTATTTAGAAATCCATCCCAATTTCTGCCTTGCAAGCTGTACAGCAATCGGAGAACGTTCAAGCTAAGGTCCTCCCTTCAGTGCTGGCACAGCTGTCCTGCTCATGCCACCGCTGGCAGCCTGGCACTGCTTTCCCACTAGGACCTGTGCATTCACAGAGGTTCAACATGTTCAAGGGGTGAAAGGAGAGAAACAGTCACAGGGGCAACTGCTTCAGGATGATTCAGTCTTCTAGGAAGCTCCTCTCAATGAAGGCTTTATTGCTTTGCCACGTGGAATGTCACGTCAAGTGACAAGCACAGGACCACTCGTGTGGTCCAGTCTATGGCTCTTACTTAGGAAGATGTGAGAGGATATGTTAGCTGGTGAACTTGAAAGACATAAGTCATATCAGTGACTACATTAGTGGTCGCTTTTTGGTGACAGTAAGTCTAAATCATCACATTTGAATTCATCTGAAATGGGAGGAAAACATGTCCAGACCCCCTTATGTCAGAGGAGTCATCAGACCATTCCCTGGGAGGGGAGAGAAGGGTGGTAGTTCAGAATAATCTGCTGCTAAAAAGCCCATGCAGCTACGTGGCACGATTGCCAGTCTGCTTTGCAACAGGAGAGGCACCAGCTCCGAGGCGACCCATTAGCATTTGTGAGGATGGCTGCTCTACTCACCACAGGCAATGTAGTCTCCATTGGACGCCAGCCCTACGAAGTTCTTCTCATTGATGTGACCCTTGAAGGAGCGCAAGCAGTGAGGCTTCCCTACATTCCACAGCTTCAGCTGACTGTCTGTTGACCTGAAAACAATACCCAAAGTTACCCTGCTGCCATATGGCAGGTACTCCTTGCTTGCAACCCTGCTCCTTAGCACCCTACTTGCAATGTAAATGCAGGAAGTCTTACTGCATTCCAGGAGATTTATCCCACTTTCTATCATATACAACTCAGCTCGAGCTCGGAAAGGCATCGCCTGTCAAAACACATTACGTATTTGAATAAAAAACTTCCCTGACAAATTGCTCTTCCTTTCTCCTACCAATTGCAGAGTCCTCCACTGAACTGTATGGTCTTTAGGCCATCACTGCCCCCTCCAGATCCAGATCCAAGACGTGGTGATTTTCATTTTTAACTTCTACAGCATGGACCAAGTCTGTTCCCTTCTCCATGCTGGCTACGACTCTCATTCATGCCTTTACAGGACTCTGGTAGGAAGCAGCCTCCTCCCCGTCCAGCTGCCCTGAAAGCATGTTCTCCTCCTCCTGCCCGATACCAAGCAGCAGCACAGAAAACCCTAGGGGGGCTCAGAGTTACTATTAGCATTAAATTCATGTGGTTTTCTCGTGCGTAATTGAGACTGCATGGATATAGATCTTAAACTTCCACTTTTTTCACCTTGGCAGCAAAGCTAAATATTACTATTAAAAATACACAAACTCTGCTGGGATTAAATCAAAATTGATGCTTCCCATTGCTCCCCTAGACGCAAACATACCTGCCTGCAAAACGCTTTTCTATTTACTGTGACTAAACATTTTCCCTTTGGCAAAAGAAAGGAGGTAGAGATAGTCCCCTCTGCCTGGCGGAGCTCAACTGAAATAGGAAGACCCCAGGTTTCCAGGAGATAGAGGATTAATTTCTTCTCTCCGACCTGAGGTGACACAAGCCCCTCTTGCTTCCCAGGCACTATCCTCTAGCAGTCGTCAGGTTCTGGCACTCACAGACTGGCAGCAACAGACTCCACAGAAGGTGAAGAAACACTGATGTGGTGGGACCAGAGCCTCGTGAAACCACCCTTGAGGAAATGAGTAGTGCTGTTCTAATCTTAAATTTGAAAGAGACTGGGAGCAGGACATGCCAGCCTGGGTGGGAGGAAGGCGAGGTAGGTAATGCTCCCCTCTTACAAGGTACATCACACAACTTTGCCGCTTTCTGAATATTAAAAGCTGAAGGGGAAAAAAAAAAACCATCCCACCCAATATCCATCAAATACTACCAACGATACAACAAATTAGCCCTGCACCAATGTCACATTTACCTAAAAATATAGCACAAAAGAGTAGAGATGCACCTCGTGCTACACTGCAAAACCCTTATCTCAGCCTTCAATGACAGCTAGAATGACAAGGGAGTGATAAGGGAGCTGCAGCAAGATTTGTTAGTCATTTGTAATAATAGTATGAGGTCAGATCAGAAGGCAGGTATGAACTTTATCTGTAATACTGTGACTTAAGCAGGAGTGCTTCCCTCATCTCAGGTCTTGACCAAGGAGGGGACCTAAAATAGACTATTCAGCTTCTCTGCCTGGTGCTTGTTCCACATCCATCCCTGCCCTATGCTGCTGCTCACTTTTCCTTCTCTTTTGCCCTTACCATCCCAGCAGCAGCACAGCTTACAGAAAGAGCAAAACCCATATACACTGCTGCTTTTTTGGCCCAGAGGACAGGGAGGCGCCTTCTGTACTACCGGGGCAGCTGTATTTTTAAAATGCTGCTTTTAAAAGCTTCAGAGTTGCCTGGAAACTAAACTTTTCTGCAGGCAGGGTAAAGCAGCCAAAGACTAATCCCTGGTCTACAAGCTGTCAGATTCCTGTGACAGCTTCTGCTATTAGCTAACCCATCAAGGCGACCTTATATATATATATATATATGCACTTAACCTTTGTATCATAGAAGCAGACATTCTAGACCTCTTCATTAAAATAAAAACACTTAGTCTATTATTAATGGAATGCTTTCACTGCTAACAAATTCCCATCAAGTTCTGGCCATGTTTCATAGAATCACAGAATCACCAGGTTGGAAAAGACCCACAGGATGATCGAGTTTGCACTGCTTCAGATAAGCACGCAGTGAAAGAAGGAAGATACCTGCCACCGGACTGCAAGGAGAGGGAAAGGCCATTGATCCTGCTGCTCTTACTGGTTTCACACCCTCTCCAAAAAAATATCATGGAGGCGCTGCTCTGTTAAATCAGTCTCTCTGTAAATCAGCACTGTAATCAATGCGTTGTGCTAAATACCAGGCAGTTCTGAACACCCTTGAGGTCAAAACCTAACTCTACAAGGCAAAGTAAATCAATGCAATCTATAAAACAACTTTAGCTAGAAAACTAGGGATTCTGAATATACATATAATTTTCTTCAAAGAAATCAGAGCTTGATTTTTGGGAATCACTACTGCTATCTCCTCTCCTCAATTTGCAAGACAGACATGAAAAATCATCTGCTCTCTCTAGCCACACAGAAAAAGATCTGTGAACTCTCCAGTTAGTCCTCTCACCCTGCTGTTGCCAGTCCCAGTCTGATAGCTCTATTGACATTCCTCCCAGAACTGTGGGATGAGCTTTCTCAGATGGTCGGCTCAAGCAGGACAGGGGCGTTTTGTCCTGAAACATCTCACGGATGATGCTGCATTTGATACTGGCTGTAAAACATTCCCAGCCTCCTTCTGCTTCTTTTACGTACTTTCTAATATCCAGATTTGGTTCAAAGCATCAAATTTAATTTGCTCTGTGTTCTAGGTATGAATTTGCACCCTTACAGAGTTAGAATGTTAATGGAAATAAGGAGAGAGGAGCTGTTCAAATATAAACAGTACTAGAAGCCACCAGGGAATCTTCCATCATGCAACTCAGCACAGAGTAACTCAGTAGCAGCCTGAATACATCTTCAAACACCCTGCTTCAGCTCCAGGTTTTTAGAGCAAACTGTGTGAAAACAAGGGATGTAGCCAAGCTGAATAATCACTGGTTTGGTACACGGCAGCAGGCGTACTTTTGGGACTAGATCCACCCCCGCGATCCACCTCTGCTGCCCTCGGGTGCTATACATGAGCGTGTGGAGATCAAAAGATTCCCCTGCAGCCCCTCGAGGTTGCTTGCATCTTCCCCACCACCTAAGAGGGGCTCGCTCACCTCTGGTTTATTGAGGAGTCTCGTGGCCAGTCATTCAAACCTATCGCTATATGATCTGACAGACACACTCATTCCCACATGATTGAAAACCTACTGAGAGCTGAGGAAGCCTCTTCGGGCTTTGGGGCAGACACATCTGGCCAAGTAACTGAACAGAAGCTGCAGAATAGTGTTCTTCAGGGCCTCCACAGCAGAACTTATGTTCTTACCCTGGCTGAAAGCTGTATGCCACTAGGACCAAACGCACAGCTTCTCCCTGCCTACTTTCTATCCCAAGTATAACCCTAAAAAGCGCCTTCACGGAGCAGAGTAATAAAATCAGCAGAGAACAGCTCAGTCAGTCCTACTCGAGCTGCTTTCAGGCTGTGGCTAAAACTCCTCGTCAGACATAGCAGTGCCATTTGATCACGTCTGTCACTCATTAGCTGTGTTTTATCGCAGGTTCCTATCCTCAGGGCTCTGCCAGCAGAGCTCTGGTGAGGAGCATCCTCTGCACACGCAGTGCTTTGCAAAAGGAGAGCTCACCTGCAGCTTCCCAAAGCCAGTGCTTGCAGTCAGGAGCTGCAGCTAGTTGTCTTCTTATTCTGCTCAAGCATTTTAGCTCCACAAGACAGAGCAGAGCCAAATGACACCAGGAATGAATTTCTATTTCTGTCTTAGAATGAAGTAACAATCTGCTTCCCAAAAGCACAACAGCTAGCGAACGCACCCACCCACGCGGGTGAGCTTGCACGATGGCCCTGAAGAGCGTTAGAAAGCAAGGGCTACCAAGTTTTTAGCCCACATAAAAGGCAATACTTACGCAGAGACGATTTCTTCCCCACTCACAAATTTTGCGTAGGAGACCGCCTTGCGATGCCCTTTGAACACCATGATTGGCTGCTTAGTGTTGCGAAGATCGTAGTAGTGAACACAGTGATCTGGAGAGGAGAAAGAAAAGGGGTAACATTTAATCAGCTGGGAAGGATGCATGGGACCTCTAATGGTCAGATCACGACAAAAATCCTGCCCGTAGCTTCCACATCTCACTTAAAACCTTGTCTAAGATAAACAGTCTGCACTACAGCAAAAGAGTGTTTAAGCAGGCTTCTTGAAACAACGCCACAATTCAGTCTGGAAGGGTCCAAGCAGCCTTTGAGAGAGGCAGTGAGGGAGAAAGGTGCATCCCCGTGCCTGTGCACACACACGTGTCCTCCTGCAAACCCCACAAGGTCCATGTGAAAGCCAGCAGTTAAAAGGACTCTTGCCTCTCCTGCTTGCCTTCCTAGCTCCCTGCCCAGCCAGTCCAATTGACATTTCTAATTCCCTGCTCCCCTTTCACCTTCCTCAAGCTGTCTCCTCTTGGGGAACTGTCAGAGATCAAGACTAAAAACTCAGTCTACCTGTTACATACAATGGATCGTGGCAAATAGGGATTATATTTCTCATCCTTACTCTAAATGGGGAACCTCCATACTTTCGGGTTTTTTTTGCTTCTCTCTCTTGACGTTATTACCAATCAAGAGAGAATTGCCGTGTCTGCCAGTGAGAGAACAGACTAAATTCCAACTCTTAAGATTTAATTCACAGATGTGCCGCAGTGCCACAACCACAGAAAAGGGATCGCAACAGAATTAACAATATATTTTTTTTCTGCACAGCTAAATCTCAATTCCCAAGAAAACAGAAAAATAAGAAAAGAAAACCCCATGAGACTCAAGCCCCAAACACTCTCAGCACTCTTTCCAGCTCAAGAAGGTTAATAAGCTTCTCCCTTCTTGACTTTCAACCTTTAATGTTGAACTTCATTTAATTAGCCCCTGCTATTCTGGAATTGCAGGGAGGGAAGGGCACATACACGCAAGGGAACAGGGCTGGACGCCTTTCTCACCAAGCGACTTTAGATACCCAGACGTCAGCTGAAAACTGCTCTGACCCTCCTCCCACTGAAACAACACCCCACCAATGGAAGTTTATCACAAAGATTACATGGGAATGAATTTAAATGCCAATAGCTATGGTTATTTTTGTATTTGCACAGCGTTTCAAAGCAAGGCTCTCAGCCATGCAAACAACACCCAGCTGTCTCAAAATCCCATGTGGTTTGAGAGATAACTGGATTTACATCGATCAGGCTACAGCAACTGCCATCACACCGGCAAGGGTACCTCCTCACCCGGATCAACAGGCTAACTGGTGGTCGTGGCAAAACCACCTTCAGTAAAACAAAGCAAGCAGGCAAGTTGCTGCCTCCTCTCACTGCTCCCAGCATCTTGCTCTCTGCATAAGAGAGGATCAGAGACTCCCCTGGTAAGAGGTTTCTGGCCCTCTCCCTCCTCGCTGCGTAAAAGCAGATGCTCCAAGCAGCCACATCAAGGTTTCTCCATCACTTACACCAGGCAGTGAGCTGTTGAATTACCCCCTTGCGTTGAAACTCAACAGCTCTTGCCCCAGTACTGCTGGCATTGAAATGCTGGGAAGTACTGTAACCCCAGGCACTCTTTAAAACAGCTCCTGCACTCCTGTTTCTTCTACCTCTGCAACATTAACCCTCTGAAATGCTGACACTACCAACAAAAATCCCGGCATGCTCCTACCATTTGGGTATTTTAATTAGCTTTAGACAAGGTGATGTTGCTAAAGGCTTATTCAATAATGAGGTTAATTTTCAGAGACTTAGAATTAAGTGTTAACACTCCTTTAAGAAGATTTGGGCATCCTGGTCTCTTCCACCTCTCTGAAAGCTTGAGCCAAACGAGTTCAGATTTTCTCACCTGGTCATACCTGCTGCTGGAGCTAGGAAACAGTTAACTGGCAATTGTTATTTTAATGAGCAGAATGATTCTAGCAGGGCTTTCTATTAGGAGTCAGTAAGTGGGTAAGCCTTTCAAGCCTATTTTTGCTCACAGTTTCAACCTCCTCTCCAGCTGGCCGGTCATTAGGATACCTTCTGAGCACCAGATTTTATCCTTCAGAGGGTGGCAGGGAAAGAGGTACCTGTGGATGGCTGCGTGTGGGCAGCAGGAGCTGCGTGGAAAGAGCTAGAGGAGGAAAGACAAGCCCCTTTGCAAAGCAGAGCCACAAAGTTGCATTCACCTTCTAAATATCACAAATAAACAGCTCAAAGCCTGCCGGCATCTGGTCCCAGCACTGCGTGTGCCTCCCGGCGTCGGCGGGGAAATCAATCACTGTCTACTCTGATCACAACAAGTCCGAGGGAACGGGCAAGGCCAGTGGGCTCTAAAATTAGCTATTTAATTATTAATTGATTATTTCAGCAGCCAAAGCATTGATGCCCAATGAGTCTTTTTAATGCAATTGAAGCAGCTATTTTTAAGAAGATGTATGAAGAATGCCCACTGCATTCATTAAAATCAGAACAGGTGGTCATGTTTTACAATTAAAGAGATACTCTCTCCTGTAGGCCATATGGACTTTCTGAAAACATGATAAAAATGCCATCTGCTGAGGAAGCAGAGAGCCCAAAACAGAAGCTAAATGAGAAAAATACAACTCCCAGGTACTCCAGCAGCAGCCTCGCCTGGTGGAGCATGATGAGCCGAAGCGTCCCAGGCGCGGCAGCAGGGCTGAAGCGAGGTGGCAGGGTGCGCTTGAAACTCAGAAATGAATTAGTCCTGAGAGGCAGTTGAAGGTAAGGAAAACACAGTGAATATTGAAGGGAACTGAACACTTCCCGAACTCTGCAAGAGTCCCGAAGCTCATCCAGCATCCCACCACTCGCTCTGGCCCTCAGCATCCCAGCATTTGGAGATTTTTTTTTTGCAGCTCTACAGTTTCCACCCTGATCAGAAGACCCACTTAGTACAATTCTGACTCGGAAATGACACTTCTATCATAAAAAAAGCCTCATGCCTAACCCTTGGGCAGCAACAGCTTGCTGCTTTACTTTTTCTTCTGCGCTCAGGCTTAATTGAAATATATATGAGATAATGGGAAAGAACATGTATATATACCATAACAAATTAAACACTCGGAAGCAATTCTTGTCTAGTTCAATGTCACTGCAGAAGGCGAGTATGACAGAATTTTGCTGCTGCACCTTCTGAATTCAAATGTTTGCTGGCAGGCTGCATGTTGTTATCTATATATGTATTTTTTTAAGTGATCTCACAAGGCAAAAAGGGCAGCTGAGCTCCATCGCTGCTGCTGAAAAGGCCCCAACCACAAACCCGAGTTTTTAAACAGTGCTTTCCCCAAATGCTCAAGAAGTGCTTCCTTCCCTTAAGACGCCGCTCCTTTTACCTTTAAGCCATCTAGTGACAACTAATCAAGAATTCAGACTTTGCCAAGTTTCCAAAAGATCTCACCACCTCTTCAGTAAATATAACCTGGGTCAGCAAAGGATTGCACCTCTTGTTGCTCGGCAGCTCATAAATCCACAGCAGGAGCAGAGGGAAAGGGAAGGATGGTTTTATGATGTACAAAGCGAAGTGACGCGCACCTTCTCAGTCTCTGTCCTTGGACTCAGCTGAGTTACAGCGAATGAACTGATGATGTAGTTAAGAAACCTTAGGAAATCAGGTTAAAAATGTCTAAAAAAAAAAAGAGAGCTGCTAATGGAGCCATCATCATCGTAAGTAATTTCAAAGCTGTTCAGAAAGAAGGAATTGCTCTTGGATTTTTCATTGTTTAAACCAAAAAAACCCCATGAAGTCTTTTTTCCAAAAAGTGATTTCCCTTACACTTACATTTGTTAATAAACTCACAAGCCAGCTGTTACTTGCAGCCTTTCAGCTCACATCAACTCTTGCAAAGACTGTAAACCGTACCAAGGAGCGGCAGCTCCAGAAAGAGCAGGTCAGGGTTAGGAAAGAACATCACACAGCAGCAGCTTATGTTCCACTGAGTATCAGTACATCCAGGGTAGCAACACACACAACCCAAAATGCAAAGTAATTTAATTCTCCAGGTACCCAGAAGTTCTCAGCAACATTTTTCTTTCAGGTTCTATACTTCACCCATCTTCCTCACAAACATTAATGAGTCTACGGCACGAGCTAGCTCACAGACTGCCAAGGCTTTTTTTCCAACCAAGAACTATGTACTTAAAGGGATATCAAGCCAAGGATGACAAAACAAATATTACCTGCAATGCAACAGTTTTGTATTCAAGGGATGTAACAACTAGAAAGTCCCAAGAGCTGCATACAAAGGTTCTGCGGCTCTCCTCTGGAAAACTGAATTGCTGGAGAATCAATGACCATTTTTCTTATTTCAGTCATTTAGAAATGTGTATTTCTCAACTGTTCAATATTTAGATTATTGATCCAGTCAAAAAAATAAGTAATTTACATTGCTGTCAGATTTTTCAGTGCTTATAGACTTGAGAATTTAAGTGGTGCTCACTGCTACACATTCAAATGAATGTTACAGCCAAGAAGGGTGCCCTGAGTGGTGGTAGATGCTCCACAGAATCACAGAATGGTTTGGGTTGAAAGGGACCTTAAAGATTACCCAGTCCCAACCCCCCTGCCATGAGCAGGGACACCTCCCACTGGATCAGGCTGCCCAAGGCCCATCCAACCTGGCCTTGAACACCTCCAGGGATGGGGCAGCCACAACCTCCCTGGGCAACCTGGGCCAGTGCCTCAGCACTCCCATCGTGAAGAATTTCCTCCTTATATCTATTCTAAATCTTTCCCTCTCCAGTTTAAAGCCATTCCCCCTTGTCCTATCACTCCAAGCCTTTGCAAACAGTCCCTCCCCAGCTTCCTTGCAGCCTCTTCAGGTACTGGAAGCTGCTCTAAGGTCTCCTTGTAGCCCTCTCTTCCCTGGGCTGAACAAGCCCAAGTCTCTCAGCCTGTCAACAGCCTGGAAACATTCAAGGTCAGGTTGGACTGAGCTCTGAGCAACATGATCATAGTGGAAGATGTCCCTGCTCACTGCAGGGGGGTGGACTAGAGGACCTTTAAAGGTCCCATCCAACTCAAACCATTCTGTGATTCTAAGACGTTCATATTCCAGAACAAAGCTGCAGGGTGGGGAGTGAGATGTTGATTAAATGGCCTGTCACAAGCCTTCTGGTATCAAAGCACATCTTGGACTTTTTTTTGTTAAATAAAAGAAAGATCTTCAACACCAAACTTAGTGTAAAATTAATTTCATATATTAATGCTCTGGCTACAGCCTGCAGTCCCGCATGCCTCGTGCTACAGCTGTTCTACCGAAACAGAAGCCCAGGCTAAAGCATAACCTTTAAATGGGTCTCTCTTGTGCTTCTTTAACGATGATGATCTGATTTGTCGCATCTAGTAACTCATGTCCTCAGCTGATGGTAAGCTCAGCTTCATCTATTTGTTTTCCACCATATGAACTTCAAGCTTGGATCAAGGCTGCCTGTTTTCACCAGTGAAACTCTCTGCATCAGTAGTAAGATTAAGAGACAATTTATAGTCTGAGGGGTGTATTTAAATGACTTGTTCAGCATGATTTAAACAGAGCCAGAGCACATTTGGTGCAAGATACCTCTGCTTGCCTCCAATTAGGTTATCCTGAATAAATGAGAAGAGCAACAAAATAAAAGGGCACAAAAAAGCATACAATGTATCTTCAGTCAGAAAGAAAGATGAGAAGCATGACTTTGTGGAGTTCGATTCCATTTCTATTTTCACTGTTTAAAAAATGATTTCAGAGATCCTGAAGGAAACCCACATTGCTCAATACATACTGCAGGGGTTAGCAGAAATCAAATTATTTATATTTAAACCTATAAAAATTGATCTTTCCTTTTACTTCCTTCTCCTCTATATACCAAGTGTAAGTAAAATTACTCAGTACACAGAGTGGACAGAACAAAGGCTTCAAAGCTACCTAGAATTGTATCTAGGCAACTTGTTTAGCAGGAAAATATAATCATATCCTTATACCTTCAAGTGTCCAGTGTTCACTGCTTCAAATCAAAGCTTCTGTTTCAAGTGCCTCCGGGTGAAAGGAAAAACTACACCTTGTTATTGCCCTAAGTGGTATCCTATGGAGGAGAGTCTTGTACATTTTTGTTGAGCTCAGACAAACAAGCAGCAGCCGAACACAACTGTAACATCAAGACAGGTTAACCAAATGCCTCTTTCAGCCAGGCTTGGTGTGATTTCTTGCTATAAAAAGGAACCTTGCATCCTCAGAGGTAAAGCCTTCGGCTAGACTAAAAACGGAAACAAAATCAGGAGGTTCACATGCAATCTCAGTTTTCACTGTTAAATTTTTTTTTTATTCTGTTACATAGGAGATAAAGGAAGGAGATAAAAAGGGACAACATTGTGATTTTAAAATAAACTCAAGTCAACAGTAGTAGACTGGACTACGGCGCACTGTATTGCAGCACACTGAAGATCACCTGGCACAGCAGATGCCTCAGTCCTTGCAGAAACCTGAAGAAGGGCCAGGAAAACAAGAGCTGCTCTTTCTCAAAAATCCAAGGAAAGACAGACAGCCGCTATCGGAACCCAAACCTTGGAGATAGAATGCTTTAAAATACGTTTCCTTTAATGTGAGACGAGATCTACAAAAGCCTCAGCACTCTCCTGACCTCAAAGCCATCTAACAAGCTGCATACTTACTTAGAGACCAACAGAAAAGTTATTAATAAGGAAGCGGAACCTCTCAAGCGGATGAATCTTTGTAACTCCACGCTAGGAAAGAGCCTCCCCAGAAAGGCACTGATATCAAAGGCTGGTCAAAAGACAAGTCAGGATTTAATTATGAGGAAGCCCAAACTGAACCTTAATCCTACGCAGAGTGGTTTCCATTTGAAATCTGCTTTTGCTCAGGTGCCGTGAAAGTCTTACAACAACGTAGGCTGGAAGGATCTCTGGAATTCAGCCAGTCCGACTCCCCACTCAAAGAAGGGACAACTGCAAAGTTTGATTAGACTTCCAAGTTAAATAATTATGTTCAAGGGTCCTACTCAATCAAGCACTGAGCATTTCCAAAGAAAGACTCTGCGCACTCTGCCCTCTCTTTAGCTGCTTTGAAAAGTAGTCTGATGTCAAAGGACAGAGAGGAGACATTTTTAACCTAAATTTGCTCAAGCTATTTGCTATTGATATATGGAAGGAAAGGCATTACCCCCTCGTGACATTATAGTATTAATGTTTAGGCTGCGTGTTGCTGTACAAGCTTCTGGTTTCCCAGATCATTCAGGTTTTGCGTACCTACTCCCACACAATGGGGGTGGCACGAGGCACTGCCATACAACCCTAGCTCTCCTTTAATTCTAGGGTTTTTTTTTTTTCCTTACTAATAAAAAAAATGGAGGACTGCTGACCTTTAGATGTTGCCAAGCCTGTCACTACCAAACAACAGCACTTATGAGATCTTCATGTGACTGAGGTGGCTTTCTCCAAGAAGTTTAGGGTGGATATTTAACCTCCTGTATGGCAGAGGGGCAGACTGGAGCCTGAACATCCCCAGAGAAGACTGGGAATATAGGACAGCTGAACACTCCATCTTTGGGAATAATTCAACTCAATAAGACAGGTGAACCTTCATACAGGGATCATAAAAAAAAGACTCTCTAATCTTGGGTCTCTCCCACGGCAGAAGAGAGTGTATGCTAAAAAAAAAAGGGGGAGTCTTCATTATAGTAACAGAAAGGCAAAGTGGCATTTGGGCATTTGACAAAGAGTGCTGAGGAAACCTTCCAGCCAATGAAACATTATAGAGAGATTTATTTCACTTGACAGAGTAATACCAGGAAAGGATCTGACCAGCACAGCTTTGGTCTATCACAAGCCATTTCAGGGAGAGAAGGCAGTGTGATAGTTTCCACTACATAAAGGAAATAGATGCTCTGGGAAAAGAGAAAAGGCAACAACGCATTAGGGACAGGAAACAAAGTGGACTGGAATTCAAGTGAACAAAGCCCTGCACTAAAAATTAACGCAAGAATTTTCTGAAGAAGAAATTGGATAATATTGACAGCAGTGAGCTGACATGAGTGCCCTCTTTACAAACCATTTCCCTTACTGTACGGAAGGAGATTAAAAATGGGTTTGATACAGCCTGAAGCAAAGAACCTTTGACAGACAGAACTATCCAGAGCATTCTGCTGAAGAATGCAGTGTGCTGTTTTCCACTTGCAGCATGACAAATCACACGGGGAAGGGAGAACAGAAATAAATCCATTTCACCCCAACATCTCCCTGTAGAACACTGCAGCGCCAGCAAAGCCAACCCATATTTTTGTTTTCCTTTCTACCTCTTCCTTTCAAAAAAAAAAAAAAAAAAGCCCCAATAAACCAAGAAAATTTTATCCCAACAGCCATCATTACAAGCACATTAAAATGTTTGCTGGATATGGCTTCGTATTCACAATTTTCTGTTCCAGCAGAAATTGCAAGTACTGTGTTTCTATAACTAAGACAAAATTACCCATTTGATGCATTTGCTTTTTCCTCCTTTTTTTTACCAGGAGTTCCCTTTGCAGTAAAGGAACAGTTTCTCTCTGAATCACCATTTTTTGTTGCCCTGGGGCATTCCAGTAATCTCTTCTAGAAGGAATGCTCTGGTCCACAGCAGCAAACTGCAACAATGCCCTTATTTTATATTTCACGTGTGTGTCTGAGCTGATTTGGGATGGGGTACTTCATTCACATTTGCAGCTGCAGTTCTGTCTAGACAAAATGGTCTCAAATATTGTCGTACGAGACTCCCAAGGAGCTCCTGCACAAACCCTCTTCATAGATGTTAAAAATTCAATGGCCACCTAAAGAGGCACTGAACTTCACAAGAGTCAGTAGGTATTCTCCATGCAGGTCAAATCTTCCTCCACGTGCTCTTCTCTTACAGCATGCTCTGAAGACTTTGTAAGATTAAGCCAGGTCTGTATGACTTATTTTACTGGTAGCAAAATCTGAAAAAAACAATCCCAACCTTTTAAGTGAGGAAGGCACAGAGCCTGTGATGTTAGCGAGGAGATGAAAAGGAGGTTTCTAAAGCAGAGGAAGGCACGTGGGCATTTTGGGATGACAAGTCAATCTCATTTCAATACAGATGATGCGACACCACCTCCAAAAACTGTATTTAGGGAATCCAACACAAATTTAGCCTCCAAAAATCATATTTAGGGAATCTAACACAAAATCAGCCCATGTTTTTACTTAAACTAAAGAAGAGCACCGCTTTGAGAAGGAAAACGCTTAACAGTGTTCTGTTTAGAAGACTAGATGACAAAAGAAACAACACTAGAAAGGTTCACTTCAAGAAAAGTGAATTAAAGAGAGCCAAGACTAGATTAAACATGTCTGGTAGCCTCAGTTTAATCCCTGGTAAAATCAACAGCACAACAAGCACCTCCCACCTTTCCTTCTGCTGAGGAAAGGCTCAGGTATGTGACAGCAGAGAGTTTCAGGCTAGCACTTGAAATATTTCGACAGAGCCCTGCAGGGAAGACTATCCCCTGCTTCAGGCGGTGATTTTCACCTTACGAACACCAAATGCACTATTTTTTTTAATGTATATCAACACTAGCATTTCACTAAAGATCTATATCTCCCTCTGCTGAACAGATGAAGGGAACAGCAGCCTTGATGGGAACCGCCAACTGGGTTTTTAACCTTTGTATTCAACAGATTCCCTATGGCTTGAAGTTAGAGATGACATTTGCTGGGTTATGGATAATGGTCTTTACACACTGGGGATATTTTTTACTGACTTGTCTAAAGCTTTTGACACACCAGCCCATAAAACCTCCGCCCTAAATAACTTGTCTCATATTAAGGAGAGAAGGAGGAGACATAAAACATTAGAGATCTTAATCAGTTGAGAAAAGAAGAGCTCTGATGGGAGGAGGAAGAAAAACAGATTTCTCTAGAAGTCCTTTGAAACTTTGACCTTTATGGTTTTAAAGAGCTACAGAGGTTTCTCACAGGAATAAAGGATAGCTGTTTTCTATGCAATTCAAAGATTGCCATCTATCAGACTGTTGGAGAAACAAAGTATTCAGCGCACATAAGGGAGATTTACTAATATTACAAACCCAATGAAGACAACAGCAGAAACAATCTGCTGCTTTTGGAAGAATTCATTCTTTATATCTGAAAGAGAAAAAAAGAATTGTTTACTACTCAGACACTAAATCCAAATTTTCTCCTATATCGCGTGTACAGCTCTATATGCACTAGTTTGTGCAGGTCAATGCCCAAAATGAGTTTCAAAGCACCTATAACATGTGAAGAACTGTCATTTTATAGTAGAAGGTGCTTCAACCTATGCTGTCTAACAGACTACATCTCTGAAGATCAGAAACTTCTCACATGCACACCAGGAGTCTTATCTGACTGTTAGATACATCTTTCGAAGTCGAAAGCACTCCATCATTTGTCCAACAGATCTCTTTCAATTCAGGGTACTTATTGTACACAGTATTTGATCTCAGTGCAAACCCGTGTCAGCTCTGGCTCCTGAATGACTCGAGGTTCTGCAGGTCATGGAGCTGTGAGGGTGGGAAAGGACAGCACAGTCAGACTCCTAGGGACCACGAGCTCCAAGAGGTCAAGATCATGAAGATAAGGGCTTAAGGTATCAAGAAAGGTAGGTAAGAACTGGAACATGCACTAATGAAGCAATAGCTTTAAGGTTTTTGTCATATCGGCAAACATAAAGAACCAACCAGGCTTCAGAGTAGTCAGATTGGCTCTACAGAAAGCACAGGCTGCTGCCACACGCATTACAATATGCAGCTGAGGACCCAAGTTTGCCAAACTATCAGTCAAACCTAATTTTGGTCCAGAACTACATTTTGTTTCACTAGCCTGAGGAGATACAAGCCTTCTTCTACTAAGTTTCGGAGATGATGACCTGATTAAGGACTTGAACTGCCCTCAAAGCAGACCCCACTGGAAGAGATATTAAATACAGCGTCACAGTTGCTAATATTCAAACTTCAGGTAAAAATGCTTAAACCATAACCCCAAAGATCTGGTGGCGTATGCAGACAAGGATGTAAACATGGGGAAGTACACGACAATACACAGGTATCCAATGCGGAAAAGAGGCAGTGTGTGCTAGCTAGGTAATGGAATAGGTCATGTGAAGTCCTGCTAGATTTCCAGACATAACTACAGTCTTATTTTGTCACCTTGAGTTTCAAATGGCTAACAGAGCCTCTCCAGAGGCATTGCTCTCAACCCAGCCCAAGCGTTCAGAAACGCTCCTCTTAAAAATACGCACACCGCTTACATGCTCAGACACAAAAGGTACCTTCGCAACGAGAGCCCACACAGCATGTGCAGGTTACAGATTCTCCTACACAACCTGGCAACCTTCACTGGTTTGTACGGAAAGTGTAGTGTATGTTATAGAAGTCTTAAGTGTTCAAAGTACCCAAATAAAAAGCTGGAACAGTTAATCAAGGCAGCAGGCTGCACAGGAGATAACACAGGAAGCCATTATAGACGCTGTCATTCCAACGAGCAATTCCTCTAAATGAGCTACCAGAAAAACTGCAGCTTTGGAAACTGCCAGGGTTGGAAAGGATTAAACTCCAAGGAATAGAGCAATAGCTAGCAGCAAGAGCAATTTGGCATTCTGAGGAAAAGATGAATCTTGGAGTTGCCTATTCCGTTCCTGAATTTCAAGGCTCATTTAAATTTTAATTTGACTTGTGTAACATTGACTAAATGACTTCTACACCAGTCGGAAGACAAAATGTTCAGGAAAAGAATATTTAAGCAAACAATTAGCACACCCATTTCTGCTAATGACAGATTTATCCTTTCCTCCAGAAAATCAAATGGAGCTTTTCAAGCCCATTTTATTCGTTCACTTCTTACTGAAGTGTGACGACCTCTGGGTTAAAGTTTGGAAACTCCCCACGGGTCTTTATATTGTTTCTCACTGTTCATTGCAAACGCTTTATCCGACATAAGTCAGAGACTATGCTTTATGTGCAACTAAAAAAAGTTACTTGGGCTTTTTTCTGAAGCTGGTGTGAAATTTTCACATACAACATGTCCTGCGTGCCTGTGAGAGGTTTCATGTCCCTTCCTGATTTCCTAGGAAGCAGCTGCAGCAAGGCAGGGCGACACTGCGCAGTGTCCGGCTTATCTGGTAGCGTCTCTGATGTGTGGAAACAGGCAAGTCAGCTTAACTGCAAACATCGTAGGCTTAAATGCCACGGCACAGCTGCAGCTGTCCTGCTGGCCAGCCCTGAGCAGAAGCAGAGTGTGATCTACCTCCCAGTGCCAGAAAGATCGTCTTCACCAGGACGGTAGGAGGTACAGTTCACGACTTTCAGTCACATCCCAGCATCCAAGAAAAGGGATGACTTTTAAGTCAAAGCTTCAAGATGGTGTTCTAACCTAAAAAATCCCACTAAGGTCCGCATTTCCCCCCCGTAAGTACCAGGGAGACAGAAATCACAAACACATTAGCCAAAAATACAGATTCCTCCAAACGACTCTCAAGTGACTGTGCTATAGATGCTTTCAAAGAATCATAGAATCACCAGGTTGGAAGAGACCCACCGGATCATCGAGTCCAACCCTTCCTATCAAACACTAAACCATGTCCCTTAGCACCTCATCCACCCGTGCCTTAAACCCCTCCAGGGAAGGGGACTCAACCACCTCCCTGGGCAGCCTCTGCCAGTGCCCAATGACCCTTTCTGGGAAGAATTTCAAAGGTTACAACAGAAGGAACATTTGCAATGAAGTCTGGAATGAGTCAAAATGATAAGGTGACAAGTGTGCACTTCCAAAATACAGACCTTATCCCCTACTCCCTTGCCAACAGCCTGAGAGATCACAGACCGGAGGAAGATTCTTGGATATCCGCAAGAAGAAAAGACACTCTGCAAGTAAAGTTTAATGCGGGTAACAGGCAAGTCCTGGACTGCCTCATGCCTCACTGATTTCATAAAGGCTGAATTTTGAGCACTGATGTGAAGTTTTTCCACAGGCTTGAAAGAAACACCAACTTTTCCCTGTGCCTTTGAGTACTGCGCTCAATTTGTACGCTTAAGGTAATCCTGTAGCTTAAGCTCAAAGAAGCCGTCTAACTCCACCCTAAACATATCATAAATTCGCACAAATAGATTCTTTCTGAGTCACTGCAGGCTTTCAACAGAGCCGAGTATTTATCCATGAGAATCTATTAAGGTAAGACCTTGCTTTCAGCTGGAAAACATTAATGCTCTCCCCAAAAGGCATACTGCCTTCTTCGTCATTAATATCACATCACTCTTCTGAGCTGAGTGACAAGCCAGGCTACTCACTCAGATCTGAGGCAGCATGAAAGGCTGGCTCTACAGAAGGATGCTTGGAAAACAGAAATCACTGCTCCAGCAGAAAAATCAATATTTCACTGGACAAGGTTGGTCCAAAGTGGTCCCACTTGGCCATCAGGTATATTAGCAAAATTGAACGATGCTTATAAAGAAGCCACATGTGACTTTGAACTGTGAGTGCATCAGGGTGATGCAGAGATCTTAAGGGAGGTGTAAATAGTTGCAAATGAAAACAAAGCTGTTGACATAGCAACAGGAGTCCTTTGGCACACTGGATGCTGTGGAGCGGTATTGTTAGCTTTGTGGCCACTCAACAGTGAAAGAAAGGTGGCAGCTTTCAAAGCCGGAGTGCGAATCCCATTCTGTGATGCTGATGATGGTGCACAAGAAAGATCTTTAAAAAGCATGCAAAAGCTGCTGGGGAAGGGCAAAACCATCTTTGAAGGAAAAGCACTTTCTTGGAAAATGCTCTTGTTCAGTGTCACCGCACAAGCAGGGAAGGGAATACGGAGAGACAGAGAAGGCAAGAAAAGGGAGAAACTGCAGCACTGGGAGGAAGATCTCACGTTCAGTGAGGATTTGTCCCTCAGTAGCAAATGCAGATCTCAGTCCAGGCTGCCAAAAGCCCACCTGGGGCTGGCAGTGGTGGTCTATGCTCAGGGCAGGAGCTACACAATTGCCAGTATGCAGATAGAGGTGGAAAAGCAAAATCAGCAGTGTTTAGGAGGTAGTACAGCATCCCAGAGCTGGTAATCTCAAACTCTGAAGCTGTAAGTAGTAAAACCAACATAAATCAGCACTGCCCCATGTTTTCCCCATCCTGGCCACTTCATCTGAACCCTCAGTCAAGAGTTTGCAACAACACATTGAAGCCGTTGGGAGACCTGACCAAGATTAAAACCGACCCAGTAAAACCTTCAGCTTTGACCATGTTGGAGGTGTTCTGTCTCTCTCCTCTGTCCATCTCCACTTGTTCACCACTTCCACTTATTTTGTGAAGCTCCTTGAGAGCAGGCAGTCCATCCTGCCCCTCTGCAGCCCTGAGGAACCCCCTTCCCATCCCCCTATCCAACCTGCTAGATTTGTGGGTCCTACAGGGAGAAAAAACATAGCATGCTAGAGGATGATGTATGTAGTGTAAGAACTCGGGAATCTGAAGTTTTGATGACATGATCTCTGCATAATATACGGGAAATAAAAGGTCAGTGGTAGCTGCTGACAGCATTACAGCATGCTGGGAATAAAGCATCGCTACTATCAATAGCTGCACTGAGCTCACTCAGGTTAGCAGACAGGCTGATCTCACCCAGGCTGCAAAACTTGGCCATTCAAGCTACAACCCGCATGCATTTCTAGCCCCCTTTTTCTAAAAAAAAAAAACAAAAAAAAAAAACCAAAAAAAAAACCCCAAACCAGGCAAATGGCACTGCTAGAAAATATATGGGTTGAGGGCATCGGTGCTGTTGCTGAGGCAGAACAATAATAACTTCAGTCATGATTTATATAGCTAATTTCAGGATAAAACCCTACCTTTTTTTAAAAAGGGGAAAAGACCACAAAATTACCTGATTTCGTATTCGGCTGTGATTACAGTTTATACTGCCCAATGTTTCAACTCAGTAAGCATGCAAATAGAATATTTTATTAAAGTAACAGACAAAAGGGATCTTTTCTTCTTTATGCCCATTCTCCCCTGCCACAGATTTTATCAGGCTGCAGCCAGCCGCGCTAGCTTCCCTTTCACCTGAAGCACCTGTCTGATTTTAAGAGAATTATTTCTCAAACCAAACACCCATTGCTCTCTTGTATAGGCTTTATTTCCAGTTTATTGCTCATTTGTTCTGTTTTAAGCTACCAAAATGATCTTTTGGTCATCTAAAAGCTTTCAGAGTGAAAAGCCCAGAAAAGAAACATACATATCATCCATATGAGATGGTAATCCTGGGATTTGCTTCTATAGAGGCACCTAAAGCATGGTTTTCTTTGGCTCCAGAAGCCAACCCAGTAATCTCTACTCAAGGAAAGGGCTCCAGATAGAGATACACAACCTAACACTTTTGACCACAGGTACATTTAAATCAGAGCCTCACGGCAACTCCTTTCACATTCACTACTCACCTTTACTGACAGGTTACTGAAGCACAGAGGGGTTAATCAAGAAATCCGCACAGATCCCACTTTCTACTCCTATCATGTCCTTTTCAAGACAGGGCAGTTGCTTCATGTTCTCCTCCTGCTGCTAATGATGGGCAGAGGAACTCCGGCATAAGGGAAAAAGGCATGTTCTCCACGAAGGAGCAACAGTATGAAATGAAAGCAGTGAGCAGTCAAGCAGAGTCAACGTGGTGGCATCTGGGAGAAAATCGCAGCCAAAACTGCTGGAGTAATAACCCCACTTCACTTTTTTTTTTGCACAGGTTTGCAATCTGGTCTTGCTTCAAAATCCATCACTGCGGTCCTTCGGTTCCCTCTGGACTGGACAGGCGCACACTCTCCTGGGTGGAAAACTGGTTGGATGACTGGGCCTAGAGAGTGGTGGGAAATGGTGTGAAATCCAGCTGGAGGCCAGTGACAAGTGGGGTTCCCCAGGGCTCAGTGCTGGGTCCAGCCCTGTTCAGTGTCTTTATCAATGACCTGGATGAAGGCATCGAGTGCACCCTTAGCAAGTTTGCAGACGACACTAAGCTGGGTGGAAGTGTGGATCTGCTGGAGGGCAGGGAGGCTCCAAAGGGATCTGAACAGGCTGGACCGCTGGGCTGAGTCCAATGGGATAATGTTTAACAAGGCCAAATGCCAGGTCCTGCACTTGGGGCACAACAACCCTGTGCAGCTACAGACTAGGAGGAGTCTGGCTGGAAAGCTGCCTGGAGGAGAGGGACCTGGGGGTGTTGGTCGACAGCGACTGAACATGAGCCAGCAGTGGCCAATGGCATCTTGGCTTGGACCAGAAATGGTGTGACCAGCAGGTCCAGGGAGGTTATTCGCCCTCTGTTCTCAGCACTGGTGAGACCGCTCCTCGAATCCTGTGTTCAGCTCTGGCCCCTCACCACAAGAAGGATGTTGAGGCTCTGGAGCGAGTCCAGAGAAGAGCAACGATGCTGGTGAAGGGGCTGGAGAACAAGTCTTACGAGGAGCAACTGAGAGAGCTGGGGTTGTTTAGCCTGGAGAAGAGGAGGCTGAGGGGAGACCTTATTGCTCTGTACAACTACCTGAAGGGAGGTTGTGGAGAGGAGGGTGCTGGCCTCTTCTCCCAGGTGACAGGGGACAGGACAAAGAGGGAATGGCCTCAAGCTCCACCAGGGGAGGTTCAGGCTTGACATAAGGAAAAAAATTCTCCACAGAAAGGGTCATTGGGCAATGGAACGGGCTGCCCAGGGAGGTGGTTGACTCGCCTTCCCTGAAGGTGATTAAGGGATGGGTGGATGAGGTACTGAGGGGCATGGTTTAGAGACTGGTGGGAATGGTTGGACTCGATGATCCGGTGGGTCTCTTCCAACCTGGTGATTCTATGATTCACTACTTTTACTTGATAATACTGCATCAAAACTGGGTGCAGATGGAAACATTTTTTAAAATCGAGATCTGTGGTTCAGGATTACTTGGAGAGCCCTGAAGCTGCTGGGTATGTAACTGTGGCTACTGACACTGCAGCACGGCTGAGACATCCAGCAAGGGCCAGGCTGCCATCACACTCAGCGCTGGACATACAAAAGTGACCCTCCCAACCCGAAAAAATTCCACAGTTTGGGGACTGGAGGTCCTCACCAGATCGAAACACCCAGGGAACAAGAGGGCCATAAGAACACTTCAACAACCTGCTGCATCAGCTCACAAATCATACCATGTGTTTTGGTAGGCCTCTACGGGACTTCTAAGTATCTTCCTTCCTTCCTATTTTTCTGTAAAAGGGAGTTCTAAAATTGGAGAAAGTTAGAGAAAGCACAAAGGTGCTTCTCAATATTTTACCCATACATGACAATGAATAATGGCATCACCGGCAGAGGTAAGCCAACAGTCAAAATTTTACTAACAAATGAGAAGGGGGGCATAAACTAGAGAGAGGGTAGAAAGGACCTTAAGATAGCCTTCCTACTTCTGTGGAGAATGCAAAGGGGGAGAGAGCACAGAGATTCAGAGATGTTGGTCTAGTTGAGGCATCTGATCAGAAAACCCACAGCCAAGACACATTCTGAATGGACGGATGCAAGCGGGCAAGACGCATTTGTCAAGGTTAGAGGAGAATGTTTCCTCAAGCAAGGTGTAAAGAACAAGAACTTAGGAAAAGGTGTTTCAGCTGCATGGGTGGTTAGGGAAGATTCTCAAGAGAAGAAAAAATAGGAAATGAAAATTCAAAGAACACCCATAATTTCAAAATATTAACACTGACATGAAGTTAGGCTTGTAGTCAAAATAGCATTGCTAGGGCGAAGCATGCCAGCTTGCAGGCTATTTCACATACAGAGAAAGGGAGGAACAGAAACACATATGTTTAGTAATTTACTAATGGTATATTAAATCAATTTTCTTCCTCCTTTTATATCTCAAATATTAAGTAGCAATACTTTTCTCCCACACCAACCATTTCATCAATTGCTCATCTCATCAAGTCTTCATCTATAAATATATATACAGACAAACATACACACACATATATAGCATTAAGTTCCATCAAACCAATGAATAAAACAGCGGTTATGCACTTCTGCCTGAATAGTGCATAAAATAGGGCTGGATGCGATGCTAGAAAACCTCTACTTTTTTACCATGGAATAAATCACTGAAAAAGTAATTGAAACATTAATTTTCCAAAGCGAAAATCCTCAGAGCGCATGAAAGAACAGGGGCAGAGAGAGGACAGCTTTCTAATATTGCCCACTGCAGTGGTCACTGAACTACTGGGCAGTGCTTGGCACTGCTCATCTTTTCTATGGGGGACAAACAGATCAGTGTGCCCAATCTCCCCCCATCTTTTTTTGGATTAATGCTACTCAAGGAAACCAGCTTTGACTCTTCCTTTATTGATTTTATAGCCCATGTGACAAATTACTCTATTTACAAGTTATATTGCTTTTTCCATAGACTAAATGAAATTAGTAAACAAGACTAGCCGAAAGTGATGAAGGAGGAAAAACCTTTGTCTCCATCAGAACCCATTAAACCGGGCTCTTTGACTACACAGAATATGAATTGCAGAATTGCCAAATGGTTTGGGTTGGAAAGGATCTGTAAAAGTTAACCTGACCAATCCCCTGCAAGGCACAAGGACTAACGCATTGTTTTTTGCTGCGACTTTTTTTGGTAGGAGTTCAGAAATAACGTCTCTCAAGATCTCAGAATTTATTTTAACCTCATCAGCCATTTTTTCCACGTGTATTTATGGCTGAAAGATCAATTAGAATTCCTTCGTGGGAAGTCATTCCCATCAGTTCAATTACTCCATGTAATTGTTTCAGTAATCATAGTTAAATATCCATTTTAATTTTTATTTAGAGACTCAATTACCAAGCATCAAGCAGATGTAAACACTTTTAAAATTTTATCTTCTCTCCCTCCTAAGTCTTCTTCCCTAGTACAAACACCATTTTACCCCTCAGCATTTTCTAAACCACAAAAATGCACATGCAGTCATTTCAAAACTCCACGTATCCGCTGGCACTCCCTGATGCTTCCTTCTGAAACACGCTTGAGGATGAACCCATCACGGTTTGTTTGGCACAAGCACCCTGTCTGCCTCCACCCCATGTGCCCTACAGCTCCAAAAGCCTTCCTGGATTCATGCCCCCTCTGCCTTTCAGGTGATAAGGAATCCCAGTTACTGATTTCTCTGAAGAGTTCTGTTTCGTGGTGCTTTTATACATCTATTTTAATCAGCAGCTGATCCATTTGGAGCTGGTGCTCATGTCTTCCCTAGAGCCTTTCACAGACAGCCCCTTTCATTCAAATGCCGCTACTAGGTATTGTAATTCAATTCTGTTCTTCCATGTAATTCACTAAACTTCAGCAAGATGCCTGTCAAGCAAGTCAATATTTTACACTCCAACCTGAATCCATTTTTTGCAGTGTATCAAAATGCAAATTTATCTTTTCCTCCTAGGAGTCACAATCTAAGCAGAACCAGCCTAGAAATGGGAACACCTAAATGAAACGGCAAACCACTGGTTGCAAGAACAATCAGTGTATCTCCTGAAGTCCAGAGATAGCAGATGTTGTCAGAACAGCTAGTTACAAGTGCATTAAAACCCCCAGAGGAGAAAGAAAATGCAGAGTTGGTTAAAACATTTATAGGTGCCTCTGAGTTTCAGTTGCTGCATGCATAGCATGATACGGTTTCCTCCCAAAGCGATCCCAGCTCTGCTCTCTAATCTTTTTATCATCACCGAGAACTATTTAATCTAAGTGAATAAAAGGCTCATCGTGCTTTCCCCACTGACTACTTCAAAAAAACCCAAACCCATTAACAGCAATGCTTTGCCCAACCTAGGAAAAGATGAGCCCACCCACAGGGACTGTAGTGGCAGCTATGGGAAACATGCACAGCTACTGTTTTACAGCATGCCTCAGGTAAAACCAGTTAAAATTCCCAGTATGGCTTTGTAGTATTTACAGAGCGATGCTATAAATCAGAAAGAACAACTACCACCGTGTTAACACATTAACTTTGCAGTAAGCCTCTCAAAGCCGAGCTTTGCCCGGTTGCCTTAGTGATCTCAATAAACACGTTAGGTGACTTGTTTTCACCACCTTTTATCTCCCAGAGAGGCAGCCAAATTAAAAAAGTCAGACTGCAGGATGAAGTTGACACTCGGGTATCATGACGTCTTCAGGGTGACTGCACACTTAAAATGCCTCTTATTAAGACTTTTCAACTGCAAAGACACCTCAGTTCTGGGCGCAGCAGCCAACATCCCCTCTTTGGGGAGGAATAAGAAACAAAAGAAGGAAGGACAGAAGAAAGGAAGGAAGGAAGAAACAGTATCTGTTTGCCCAAACCCCCTTTTACCTACCTGCACAGCCAAAAGCTAGGTGATACCTAGACGAGGGGCTGAATTTGACACAACACACGTTGGCCTTGGCCTCGATGCTTGCTACTGAGTTGTCCAAGTTGGTAGACCACAGCTTCACTAGAGAAAACAGAAAAAGAAAAACTAGTGAACAAAAAAAAACAACAACAAAAAAATCAACCTCCTCTGAAAGGCATAACATCCAGCTACTTCATAAGTGGGATTCTGAAAAGCCTCAGATGTCAAAATGTTAGTGATTATAAAGGGTTGGTTGTTGCTGATGGCTGGCAAGCTTGAGAACATTCTCAAGTGCACACCACAAATATTCTGCCCACCTCCATGCTCACAGGAGATACTGAAATTCCACATCTTGCACAGCTGAGAACATCAGAGCAGAGACTAACCACACATTAGAATCTCAGCATTTAAGGCTATTGAACTGCAAATTCATATGAACAAGAGCAGGAAGGCTTGCCTCCTTTCTGTTCCTTTACCCATAGGTGGGACACAAGAACTCCATGCTCTGCGGCAGAATTGCTTTGTACAGAATAAATACACCTAATTGTACGCTTGAGCACAATGAGTGAGAACAACTTCTTTTATTCCTGAGAAGCTGGCACAAACAGGAAAGAAATCAGTCTGCTGGCTTCCTATGATGATATATTTCCTTGGCACAAGGAACTCTGCTGTTCTACGAGACTACAGTGTGAACATTAAGCTTCATGGTACAGAATGAGCTCTTCCCCGAGTACTCATGTCAGTGCTTCACAGGACAACCAACAGAAAACACCAGTGGCCTTTCAAATGAAGCCTTCCCCACCCTCCGCAAAAACTTCAAGTACCATTTAACCTTAAAGATGCAGAGCGCCGGGTGCTGCCCACGTAGCCAACTTCACTATTGAAAGGTACAGATGAAACACACTGTTCTTGGTCCAAGTGAAGGAGCAGCACACTGGCATAAAGCCCTGTCGATGCCTACAAAGCTGACTTAAGTCTTAAATGCTCTCCCTTCCCTTGATGAGTGGTTGTGCTGCACTCGTATCGCGATTAGTGTGCTGAGGCAGGAAGCAGAGCAAGCTGAAGCCAACGTTTGAATGCGCAGGAGCTGCATGAAAGCTTAATCCCCTAACCAGCTGCTATGAGCTGCCTGGGCTGCCGAATTCAGATCTGTGGCCAACAGGTCCTCTGCTGTCTACCTACAGGAAGCTCCCTTTGGAGATGAAGTGAGCAAACATGGGAAGAGAACAGGAATTTTGATACCCACTGTGGTCTATAAATGAAGCAATGAATGGTCTTCTGGTGTCATATCACCTCTTGGTCAATCTTTCTCAGGAGCCTTGATAAAGCAGCCAGGCTTGCACATGAACTACTCAAGGATGTTTTAGATGGTCAAGGAAAAGGAGGAACACTGGTAAAAAAGTGCACCTACTTTTTAACAGTATGGAAAGCAACAAAAAGCAATGAGATTGCACTATTTCTGACCATACCTAGGAGAACTGCGTCAAGGATGAAGGAAACACATGACTGCGCAGAGCTCACTAAGGAATCATTTTAAATACAACACTGTGTGAGTATCCGACAGCTGCCTGGAACCATTATAAAGCAGCACATGTATAAAAGAAATACAAATACACTGATGCATACCGTACTTGCATATAAGCATTACGTAGAATTCAGTGAAAACAGCACCCACCTTAGTGCTGGTTTTCAGAAATAAAATCCATTCTCATTTCCCACAGCTCCAACACTCATCCTAGCTACATTTCTGAATGAAACCAGCAGCTTTGTGACTGTGGCTTAAGGTGTTCCTTTCTCCCCAGTGACACTGGATGATGTCCCTCCTCCAGCGTGTTTTGTGTTTGGGGGCAGGGAGGGAAACGGAGCCAGAAAAGCCAGTTTTGCAGAACAATAAAAATTAGCAAATTGCTTTAAAGAACAGACACCTAGAAATGTACAGTCTAAGTTGTAGTAGCAGTAGACAGCGTCAAGTTTATGGATGAGACTGTATAGGAAGCAAATAATACCACAATTACTAGAGGACACTGCTGGCAGACAACGCTGCCTCAACTCGAGCTGTGCGGGGAGGTTAGACGATCTCACAGTTCAGAGCAATGTTCTGCCCAAATTTAGTACTAAAACCACAGAGGCTTGTCTTGAGGCCTTCCAACCAGGTATAGATATTTCAAGTCGCATCCAAAGCGGCCAAGCCTCTCCTTGACACCACCTCTAAAACAAATGGCCATCTGGTCTCAGTTTTGCAGCAAAAGCTAATTGAGGGCTCCATTTCAACTTGGCTCCTTCTTTCATTCCAGTTTTCAGGTCATAAGCGGAGCCATTTAATCTGGTAAAGAGTCAACCTGCGTGTTCAAAGCCATCATAATATTCATTACAACTGACAGACAGAGATTAGAGCCTGCAATTTCTGTGATCTAACTGCTGTGGGATACGCTGGGCTCCAATTATATCTTAGTCAGTGCCATAAAAAAGGATATATGCGACATATAACAACACGTAATGAAACATGTCAAGTTGTACCTGGAACTGCCCATTATTTTTTAAAAAGAACTGACAGGTTAATAAAGCATAATTCATAAGGGTAGAGTTTATCTGCTGTAGCTTTCAGCAATTTTACTGAGGTCGAGGCAGTAATTATACAACATACAGATGTCTGGATAACACCTAGAATTGTGTTGATGAGACAGGCAACCATCCGAGATTGACTATTTCTAAAACACATGTTCTTAAAGCATATGTTTCCTAATTTTGCAGCTGTGGAGAGACATCTCTATGTGGCCTCAAACTGTGGCCAGCAGTAGGGAAGTGATCTTGCCCCTGTATTCAGTGCTGGTGAGATCGTACCTCAAATCTTGGCTTCAGTTTTGGGCCCCTCAGTACAAGAAGGGCATCGAGTTGCTGGAGCACGTCCAGAAGAGGGCAAGTCTTAAGAGGAGCATCTGAGGGAACTGGGACTTCTTAGCCTGGAGAAAAGAAGGCTGAGGGGAGAACTTTAAACTTTAGGGCCTTTACAAGATACTTTTTATTTGGTTGGAGCTTTAAACCAAATGTGCAGGTTTATAAATTAATTCTCTATACCTCAGTTCCCTGTCTAAACACTGAGAAAAAGAGGCAGACGCCGGTAGTGCAATAGCTGAAGGTGTTGATGCACACAATTGTAGACTGATAGGAAGGATATTCCATCCAGCCTGTCATTCTTGAAACTCTTATCTCATCGTCTGAGGGACAGACTGCTCCTACTCTGAGAAAGCTGTAAACCAGGAATACGATACTGCTACCAGAAAAGTCATTTGCACAGATTTGAGGGAAGAAGGGAAGCTGCTTCCCTAGGGAAGAAGGAAGCTGCTGAATTGTCCTGCTAGGCAAAATTTTTGATGCGCTGCCTTGTGCGGGTCAGGATGATGTAAACTCATGGCTGTTAGCAGACGATGACTGCAGGGTACTCCTCCTTCCCGAAGACACAGCCAGGCAGATATTTTGGTTGGTATTTTAACTAGCAACATGTCCTTGACCTTTCAAGGTATTCCCAATTGAATCCAACGACCTCCAGGAAATTATTGAACTTCTTTTAGTCAGGAAAAATGAGCAAACTGAAAGTTCAACCTGATATTTCAGGAGCAATAAACACATATACTTCCAGTGCAAGTCAGCAGAAGCTGAAGGAGCTGAGTATCACTGAAAAGAACGACCCAAACAATACTCTGGAAGTCCTCAACGAAGCTGGGGGGCAAACTCTGATGTGCAGTTCTCAGTTTAGTTTCCCCTCTAAAAGACTAGCCTCTTTTCTATGAAGCCAACCCTAAAAATCTACTTTGTCCCACTGAATTCAGGGACACTACAGAAAACAGCTTTAGGGTTCACAGCCAAGGCCTTCCTTACCAAGGCTGCATGGAAATCATTCTCCTTATGCGTAATGAAACATTTTCACCCATAGACACTCAACCTTATCATCACCGTTAACGAGTCTGAGACTGTCAAAACTCTCTCTAACACAGAAGGCTACCCTTGTGCCTCTCCTTCTCTGCCTGTCCCTCCGGAAGGGTCTGTAGCCTTCCAGAGCAGCACTCCAGTTATGCGAGTTGTCTCACCACGTTTCCATGAGAGCAATTATATCACAGCCCTCCTGCCTTAAAATAACTTCTAGCTCCTCTAAAAAAATCACCCTTTCTTACTCACATGACCATCATAGCTCCAGCCGTTATTATGTGCATAAAAAGAACTGAAATTAAGACTCTGCCTCTTCCCCAGGCTGCCTGCAGTATAAGTAAACACTTCTATTTTGCTCACTGCTGTCTCTTTGGGTCCCCACAGAGATACGCAGCTACCTTTGTCCCTCTAAATGGGAAGGGCATGACAGCAGTAGATAAAAGCAAGCTTTTCATACACACAGTAGTTACTTCAAGTATAATACTGACTTTATGCTCTCATTATCCACTATTAAAGTAGAAAGATCTTCCACAAATAAGCATCCTGGATTATCTTCATCTAACAAGGATAATGCAGAACCCGAGGCCCAAGGATGCTGTTCCTAATTGCAGCATCATCATTTTATCCCTATTAGTGCTCCATCCGTTAGCACCTCCTCTGCTGCACCTGAGCCCAGGCAGAGACAGTCGGGAAGCATCGATGGTAGGATTTTTCATCCAAGAGCTCCTTCCCCCATACACGTCTGCTGAGCATACCAAGTGCCTTAAAAATTAGCTTCCAGCTTGAAAAGACCGAGGTGAGACAGGTGGATACGCAGGCAAGCGGGAAGAACCGGGTAAGCTGTCACTTTTTTGCTGGCTTGTCCTGATCACTTGACAGGAAAACGTTGCAGCTGTGCTTTCCAGGGAAGCACGGTGATATTAGCTCTAGTTACACACCAAGATCTGCCTGCACTGAGATTTCTTATTAGAAAGCACAGGGCGGCCTCACACGTGCAGAGTAGTAAAAGAGGACAGGAAGGGTACGGAGAACTTGGATTTGCCACCAGATGCTGTGCCTGGCCAGACGTGTTATAAGCTGGCCAGAACTCAAACTGCTGAACAAAAGCAGAAAGACAAAAACTTAAGTCACCTAGGTTCGACTTAAGAAAACTCATCATAGGTGTCACCTTTTCCTCGTGTTTAACCCTTTCCATGTGATCACTGAAGTGGAAGTGGACACGAGAACATTAACTTGGACTTTTACTACTGTTGCTCTGTCCCTTAAGACTCCTACGAGCTGTGCTTATTTCAGCTACTTTCCCACAGAACTCTGTCTTGTTACGTGTACAAACCACAGACAAACCATGGTAGAAGCAAAGAACAAAGATGTACCAGCCCAGATTTATTTACCAAAATCCCACTACACCTTCAAAAGACCTCTCTGAATTGAAATGCATGGTATGTACATCTGCTGACTTTATTACAATAATTTTAAGTAAACACTACGCTTTTAGAAACGATTACTGAAGAAGTGAGGTGTTAAACTAGAGATGGGAGCCCTGCTCGCAGCTGGCTTTGCAAAACCAGACAATTTGTTAACATGCTAATAAATGCATGTCTACCTGGCAGATAAGCTTTTTCAAATGCATAGCATGAGTGGAGAGCAGCGTGATGAAGAGGTTGATATTTTACAAGGTGAATGCTCGCTACTGCTGCATTTAAGCACACGGAAAACAGTCTTGACTTCCACCAAAAAGGGTGCGTGGGGGGAAAGGTATCAAAAACATTTAAAACCCACCTTAAATATAAAATAATCATTAAAGCTGGATTTTGTAAATTGAATTAGCAGCTACATTAAGAGTGCCGAATGCAATTGAGGAACACTAGTACAGCTTTCTTTTGAAATGGAATTTAAAAGCATTTTCAAGGGGAGAGCAGCTTGCAAGGTTTAATGTTTATGAAAAATTAATTTATCATTTCAAAGCAAACGATGAAGAGCTCTGTCCAGAGCTATATCAGCCCATCTCAGGGAGTTGATCTCCACCAACTATGAAAGGAACGCTAAAGCTTTTGCTGCTTTATAACTCTAATTTAATGTTGTAAATATATATTACAGATAAAATTTTGTTTGTAAGGCATGAGGAACACTACATATCCCTTTCTTTTGAAGGTTCCTATTTCTTTTAAGGAGAGGAACATAATTTCTTCACTGAAAGTGTTCTCAGGTAATGGCAGAGGATGCCCAGGGACGTGGTCGAGTCCCCATCCCTGCAGGGGTTTAAAAGACAGGTGGATGAAGTGCTCATGGATCTCCCTTAGTAGTGAACAGGGACAGTTGGACTCTATGATCTCAAAGATCTTTTCCAATCCAGCGATTCTATGATTCTACGATTTTTCTACCAGTATGATAGGAAAAGGCTTGTCTTAATGGTTCTCCAAAAGCCCTTTGTCAAATGGACCCTGGAGTGTGGAAAGCTGAGAGTTGCTCCCGACATTCTCACTCAACACACCATGCGACTCTTAAGCTCCGAGAAACACATGAAAGTGGAAAGCTTCTCAGTGTGCACAGCCTTTAACATTCAGAACTACAGAGAAGGCTGCAGCAGGCATTTTTAACTTCTGTTTTTCCCCAACAATCTCATTTTTGAAATATAAATACATGCTGTTCTTTTGAAAGGCCCCAAGGCCTTAACTCCACAAGCTTAACTGATGCTAAAACACATTTTGCTTTGTTTAGTGTCCTGGAAAATGCCAGCTACAGAGTATAACACCCAAAAAAATGTGAACACTGCACCAAAAACTCTGAATTCAAACACAGCCTTTCTTTCTCTAAGATCTGAACAGTTCAGTAAATATATTTCCACATTACCATTATGTCGCTCTAGTTGACTGTTGAAGTCAACTAAAATATTGAAGGCAGCTGAGGAATCAGCTACGTGAAATATCACATTTTTGTTCCTCAGAGGCAATACACAAAGTGCAAACCTTCTGCACAGAAACTGAAAAAGAATAATACCTTTGGCATCATCAGAGCCTGAAGCCAAGAGCTTTGGGTCCATCAAGTTAAAGTCAACACTCCAGCACCTTTTCTCATGCTCCTGTTTAGAGAAACAAGAAAAATATTGCAAGGTAGTGAACTATAATCTGATAAAAGACAGAAGAAAAAAGACACGCTGTTTGATATAAATTGTCAGGAGAGTCCTGGACAGAGAAGCTTACTGTGTTTAGCAGTTTCTCAAAAAATATCTTCTCTCGCAATCAGACCAATGCTTGTAGTATGCTAGGCATGACATAAGAACAGAAAACGGCAGAACAGCAACTTTACAAACTAAAATGGATTTTTTTTTTTACTTGAAAAAAAAAAAAGTATTTCAGGAAATATACATTAAAGATCTGGTTTTGCAGCATGGTTTGACTGGCTGTGGTTCCACCACGTGCTGCTTTTTCATTCTAGTAGATCACAGTTTTATCTCCCAATACCAATCAGATGGCTGTTCGAAGCCATTTCAAACATCTCCTCTCTGAAATTCCAGGACTCCTCACCTTCCTACTGAGTTATTAAACAAAACTCCTGGTTTCTAATCCCATGTTTTTCCACTAAAATATTCTTTCAGGAATGCACACTCTCCCCCAAAACACAGAAAAGCTCTATCCGCTATGCTGGCACATCCCACAGGGAAGCAAAACACTGCATTGAATGAGACGTGGAATTCAGTGAAATTCTTTGTTTAAAGCTTTCATACAGGCTTGCAAGATGAGGACATGAAAAGCTCGCCAGGATAAAGTCACTAAAGGCTTTCTAATACATGTGAAGCAGATGTCAGCACGCATGCCTCTATGCAAATCCACATAAAAAATTAAAGTAATCTGATAGGAAGCAAAATGAGTTTGTTTTAACACAAGCAACAGCTGCTACTCCCCAGGTTCATTATTCAGCCTCATAAAGAAATGCAAAATATATTTGAGAGGTAGACAGACAGGATTTATTTTGTCCAGTATGATTTCTTTTTAATTGAGATATGTAAAGGATTAGTGAAAGCAAGCAGTATAAAATGACCAAAACGCAATGAAAAAGTAAACGAGGGCTTAAACAGGAATTAGAACTTAGGTTGAGCTGTCAATAAGGGGGAGTTGAATGCTGGTCTGCAGTTTATTCGTTATCACTGACCAGTTTCAATGAACTATGCTACCTTCCCAACAGCCTGTAGCACTTCCAGCCTCTCCCTAAACAGACAACCTTCTCTTCCAACCTCCTTGTTCTGATCACAAGTCTCTCACAATCTATTATACAGAAACACGATGTTGAAATTGCATGAAGAGAAAATACCAGAAAGTTCTCCTAAAGCAGCTCTTGCTGCTGAGCTCAGCCCACTTGGACGCATATGCTGCTCTGCCGAGCGCAGGACTCTGTCAGGAAGGGTTCTGCCTACTGCTCTGCTCTCCCAGCCTCGCCACTTAAAAGTCTGCATTTCGCTCTTCTGCTTTATGAGCACCTGCAGCAGCAATCACGGCAGCAGGATTTTACAAGAGGCTTTTGACAAAGACTGAAGTGGAACAAGCTTGGAGAGACACAAGCAACTTCCAGGAACTAATTTCTCCCTGCGCAGATTCCCTACCTGAAAGCAGCAGCACGAAACCGTCAACTGACTCATGACTGGGACAAGAAGATATAGCTGCCTCCCTTGGAGGACTGCAGCTCAATAAAGCTGTGCGGACAAGACACATTTACCATCCGTTTCACCCTGTGGAACATAAAAATCTATTGCTGGGCTAGAAGCAACATCTCAGGCTGAGTACCGCTCCCCCGGTGTAGTCAAGTGTGGTTCACTGGTTGCATGTTACCTGGTAGACCTTGGATCTTTGTCCCGTGAATCCATCCCACAGGATGACGGTGCCTTCATAGTCGCTGCTGGCTAGCAGGTTCTTGTGGTAACTACTCCAGCTGATACAGCTTCAAAAGAAAAAGAGCCTTGGTCAGCTTAAAATAAATCGTACCTTAGAACACAGAAATCACTCTTGCAATCTGTCAGGCAATTAGTGTCTTCACAAAGCACGCAGCATTCGATCACACCACCTCACTGAAACTCTTGGGAAAGGGAAAAACCAAACCCCATCAGAAAGATAACAAACCTTCTCCCACAAGCTAACCAGCATTGTTGGCTTAAGTGATGCTGCCCCCCTCAATACGAAGCACTAAGGCTTGAGATTCTTTTTTTTAACTTATTCACCTCTAATACTGCGATTGCTTTGCTTTTTGAATTCCACACAAATTCTCACCGAGAGCTCAGGGTTTGACTTCTCAGCCTCCTGCCTACAGCTCCTCCTACTATTATTACCGTAAAGACAACTACTTACCCAACAGAAGGTATATATGTAAGATGCAGAGCTGCACAGACAGTAAATGAACCTCTCCCCTACCACACATTTAACATTCCATACCTATATGTATAAATCATACAATCCCTAGGTTGGAAAAGACCTTTGAGATCAAGTCCAAGTGTACTTGTCCGCTACGGAAGTTGGACTTCTGAGAAACTACTTCCAGCTTTCTGCAGATGAGGAAAGACACCCTTCCCCCCCTTCCTATCTAGAAGAAAACAGCAGTTTGTTTGCTAAGGGCAGTTTAGGAGATGGTTCTGATCAAGAGAACTGCAAAATACAATGCATGGGTTTTTATTTTAAACTGAATTAAGTGGCCTTGCAAAACTAAATGATAATTCCACTGCCAAACTCTAACCATCAGCAGACAAAACAAGAGCAGTGACGCTGCCAAGGCACACTCGTAGCGCTCTGGCACTAAGCCTCCACTCTGACTCCCAAAAAATGTGACAGAGGTAAGAAAACTGGTAATGCTTGTTCCCCAATTTTTGTGCCATCTGGCACAAAAGCACACCAGTTGGTATCAAGTGTGATGTGTGTAGCAGAAGCTGAACTGACAGATCCGATTCGTGAAGGTCAACAAACAGCTCTGACGCAGTTAACTAGATTAGGGAAGCCTGGGGGCCAACTTTTAACCAACAAGATAAACTATAAGTCCACGATTCTGTAACTTTTTAGTATTGCTTTGATCAGTGTGTTTAAATGTTTAAATACGATGTAGGTACATGGAATCACTTAGGATTATCATACCTTGGCAAATTCTTGGTTCCACTATACATTTACATCCTGTTTTCCTTAGGAACACAGCATTTACACACAGAAAGAGAAAAAACCTTTTCCCTTTTAAGGTAGTTAAATAAAACCACTCTTTGTTCAATTAGCTAAATAACAGCAAGCACAGCTGGTGTTCTGCTCCAGACCACAGTCCAACTGAACTCACTAGGGTGAGTTTTATAACTATAGAGGGACTACGCACACCAGCCACTAGTCCAAGCTCACCACTATTTGGCTGCACAGAACCAACAACCTTATCTGAGGCTCTGGAGCAGCCAAATAATGGGAGGCAAGAAACTCAACTGGTTCTAAAAACAGATTTGAAGAAATACAGGAAGGAATAACATGCTGTCGGTGCTTGTGTCAGCAGGAAACTTCAGAGGCATCCAAAAGACTTCCAGCTCTGATTTCAGAAATGAGACACAGTTGTCCAATGGCAGCAGCTTTTTCCAAGCCTCTCACCACCGCTTGGAGAAAACATCCAAGACGTTTCTTCCTCAGTGGATCATCGGGAGCTTTCCTTAGGATGGCCAATACAAAGGGATATTTGATATCACTGCTTTCAACCTATCAAACTTTACTTCCTGCACGCACCCCTACCGATAGCCTGTTCACACATTTGCACATTACTTTCATATAACAGCATCTCTTGGCTTTAAAAATTTGCATTCAGAAACCGAATAAGTTTTATTTACCCAAAATTCATCTTTAACCACCTGCTGCTAAGAGGATGGTTGAGGCGATACAGCTCAGGTAATGCTTTCCCTGGTTTCACCGCTTCCACCTACGTAATTAATTAGAAAATGACAGTGTCCTCAACCCTTGTAGGCACAAGGACTCTCCACAAATGTATCAAGGAGCTATCACTACACCAGCTCCACTGCCATTAGATACCCACACAGAAAAGCAGGTCTTGACAAGCTATGATTCACTAGAAGCCTCATTCGGTGAGGCTTAAGTGGCTCCCTGAGGACCAAATGAAGCTGGCAGGAGATGCCCACTAGGACTGCGAGGTGAAGGTTGAAGCAGTCCAGAGATAACCATGTCTGACGTCTGGAGTCATATTTCCAGGCAAAGCAGTCACTGATGGAGGCAAAAGCAGTTCAGAGCCCTAGAGCTACAACCCAGGGAAGCTCTGGATTGGGAGCAGCCTCCAGCTAATGGCAGGAGGGTAGACACTGCACTAGATATTTATTTGCTCAGACCTGTGCTATCTGATCTCCACTTAAGTCAGGGCTTCAAGAAGCTTAAGGAAAAGAAAGTTATCTGTAAGTTTAGCCGTCACACAAAAGCAGGAAGAATACAGAACAGGGCCAAATCTTAGAGAAGGCAGTCTTCTATCTCAACAGCTCTGAGAGTATGTCTGGCAGCATAAGCATGCAGAGAGAGTCCTAGAGAAAGGCAGACACGCTGGTGCCACCCTGGCTGGTTAGAGGATGGATGCTCTATGCCAGGGGAGCACGAGATCCACATCCGACTGGCAGAAGAGGGATGGGCATTGCAAGGTGAACTGTGAAGAGAATAATCACGTAACCGTATCTTGTCAAAAAAGAAATCAACCCAGACAATGAAAAGTAGGAATCATCACGCAGGCAGAAAAATATAAAGGACAGAGTTTAACAGTGCTGCTTGAGATGTGATAGATTTGAGGATATAAGAAGTGTCAGGTTTGTATGGAGAAGTAATATTTTATTGGATCAATCAATATAGGTGGAGAACGTGAAGAGCTTCTGTGCCCAAAAGCACGTCCACTAGGTCTGGCACAATGTCGATCAAGCTAAGCATTCTGTCCCACTGAAATGAGATGGTGTTAACAAGGGGTTAAGACCCACTTGGAAAGCAGTTGTAGACAGACTGAGAGAGGAAAACAGGAACTGACAGGTGAAAAATGTTTAGGGATTTGCAGCCACTAAGTGGCTCAATTAACACCTTTTAAGTGACACACACCATAAATCTTTCATTTTTAAGGAATATGATTAAAGGATCATAATAAGACAAACCCAATCCTGTTCCAGCGTTCTGCCTTAATTCTCCCCTCATCACCACCCAACTCTCTTAACAAATCTGAAACTAGAGCCTTTTCCTTAAGGTTACAACACTTGAGCTCCTCTATACCTTAAATCCTCAAAAGTAACCTTCTGTAGAGCACAGTTCACGGCTGGATCAGATGTTGGGGAACTCCCTCTCCAGGCAGAGGATGCTTTTTACCACGGGCTGATGGCCTTTGGTTGTATTCTCTGGCATCTGTGATAATAGAGTCCTGAAAGAAGTCTGTCCTGAAGCTGGGACATTACTACGTTTCTCTTCCTTGGGCCTTTCCTGAGACCCACAAAGGGTTGAGAAACCATTGCCACATTCCTCTCAGGGGAAGCATTGATCTTTTTTCCACCCCCAACACCAGAAATTTTGTTGAAACTTCAAAGGCACCTACTTTTTCAGGCTCCCTTGAGATGTTATCACGGGTAGCAAACTGAATAACAGACTCAAAAATGCATGAGGGAGCAAGCTGGAGAAGGGGAAAGGAAAGGGCAAAGATGAGACAGACCAAAAATGCAGCTGAAACAGGTTAAGCATCGAAACCCCACAAATACATAAAAATAACCTTTTTTAGACAAGCTTTAGACGGCCTGAAGTCACATCGAGGGAGAAACTGAAATGTGGAGGCTATTAGATATGATACAGAGAAATAGCTACCTAAGGCTAAGATAATGCATAATTCAGCACTGGATTAAAAAGAGTTGTGTGAGGCCATCTTTTATTTTAAATAGTAGCAGCTGTATTTTTTCAGTTTCTGCTTTGTTCTTTAATCCAGAAACAGGGTGGTAGTTACACCCCAGAGGTTTACCTTGCCGTAAGTTGTGATAGCTTTCCGTCCTAGGAGCTCAGCCTGGAGGAACTCTAGTTGAAAGCTAATCGTTGACCTTAAACACTCTCCTGACCTCAGCATCCGAGCTGGACACACAGAAATCCTGACTCCATAAATATTTATATGCGTCTTTCCATTTATTCAGAGACTCGAGCGGCAGGCTCAGTAAGCTTTGTCAGTAACAGTAATGTTTCTTTTGCGAGCCAGTGTTTTTACGGCTGAAACATCTCAAATCCAGGATCAAGTTACCTGCTGTCAACCGCTCCTCTGGCACTGAGTGTTAAAGCTTTCAATAAGGCACAAACTCCTGTGGTCTGACCCGCTTCCGAGTGCCAAGTGCTTTGGATCCAGTGTATTACTGGGAGTCAAACTGGTGCCCAGCAGCTTTACAACAGAAATGTTTTTAAGGGAGTGATCTATTAGTGCATGTAAATGACACCACTGAGCAAACACTTGAAGGAGGTACAGGATTACATTCCCATTATGGATGTTTCTTAAAAACTCTTTTTTCTATTCAACCCAAAGAAAACCTATAGTAGGGTTAGGAGATAAATGCGATAAGACGAAGCTTTTTTTTAAAAGCAAAGTGAAGCAGCTACTCTGAAAACTGAAATTAATGCAAGCTGAAGGTATAGATCCTTATAACCTGTTTAGCACGAGACGTTCTCTGCATTATATATAGGGACATCCAACACAGCCACTTACGAGGTTTCTCCAACACAAAGAGAACTCATACCTCTCCAAATAGCAAAGACAAAGATGAAAACCACTGTACGGCAAGTTTTTGCTTAATTTAAACTAAATAGTGAGAACTGGCTGCCATTTTAAAACCCGACAGCAATATGCCCATGAACTGCTATCAGGACAGAGCAATCACGCATTTGATTTACTGACAACAAAAAATGAAAACAATAAAGTACCAGCAGCCTCCTAGAAAAAAAGTCCACCAATCTCTTGGTTTTACGGCAGTTGACTAAACAGATGCAGCTGATTTTTGGAGGTTTGTGGCAACATCTATCACTGAAGTACAGATGCTGCAAACACACAGTGGAGAGCGTGCAGAATACTAAACGTGGATTTCAAAAGCGTGTTTACCTAACCACACTCGCACATCACCTATTGTAGATTAACGAAGCCTAAAGCCAGTTTCTTTTACCTGAAGGCAAGATCTCATTTTTCTCCCCGCCCCCCGCAACCTATGGTAAAACAACAAATCTCCCTCTTGAATAAATCAGAGAAGAGCTATGGCTTGCTGATAGCCGTTCATCCTCTTCTTGCCCTTTCCCACCTCCTCCTGCACGGGAGGAGCTGCAGATCATTGTCTGCCATAGCTAGGGACACGGCAAGTCATAATTAGCTCACAGAGCGCTGTTTATAGCTACTACACAATGGCAGGATTTGTTTTTTGTACTGAAGCTATGAATCTGTAAATGGGATTTTTATGAGGATTTATGTATCATCTTGTGTTTTTCCTGGAAGCTTATGCCACTGTCATTCCCAGGGGACGCGATGCACGTTTACCCAAACCTCAGCACACCAACTTCCTCCTCATTCTTAAAAATAGGGATGAGAAAGCTCGGCAGATGATGAAAAAAAGAATGTATTTAAGAAGCAGGTGGGTGTAAAAGGGGGGCTGGAAAAGAGGAAAAAAAAAAAGACTCAGCTACAGCTGGTATCGGGGCTCTGCTCCAGAAAAGCCTACAATCAATTACTGCTGGCACAAAGCTCAACCTTTCAGCAGGCGCCCAGCTGGCACACAGTGGAGCAGAGCTGGGCTGATGCCAGCCCATCCCGGGCATGGGCTTCCCTTCCCGCAGCTGCTCTGGGCCAGCAGACTCGCTCTTGGCCAGACACAAGTCCTCACAAATGCTGTCACCTGTCTGCTTTTACAAAAGCCTGCTGGAGCTGCTGCTCCTCTAAAAGCTGACTCACCAACATAACCGCTAATGATTTATGTTTCAGCATCATCACCCTGAACAAGGTTAACCAGGATCAATTTAGGGTGAGCTTCTCATGACGGGTGTTTGGAAAGCCAAAGCGCCTGGAGACAGACAACTCTGGTGCCGTGCGAGGATGGAAGGAGCGTTACGAGCTGTGCTGGTGTCACAAGCCAGCAGGAGAGACTTGTCACCACATCCCATCTGCACAGACTGCCCACCTCTCTGCAGAGGAGAGAGGTACCACCCATGTGCCAAGCAGAAACATATCCGATATTGGAAAGGGCACTGGCAGGTAGAAGAAGCCTCTGGGAGAAGCTGCACCTCCACCCTAATTAAGATCAACAGCTTTAAGCCGAGGCTTTTTACAAAAAGCAGGCTCCGCTTGTTTAGGTTTTTCTATTATAATAGAGGCACATTTGCAGCACACTGCAGTGCTCCGTAATGAAATTACAGCCTTCTCCCTCAAGCTATGCCACGTCAGAATAGCGAGTTATTGTGCCGCTCGACACTGCGCTAGCAAGTCCCAGCCCCAGTGACTGGCAGCACAGCTAATGGGAACGGCGAGGATGGCTTTGACTGACAGCCAGCCTTGATGTGTCAAAACCAAAAGCACTCACATGACAAAGGAAGGTTGATGTCATGTGGGGTTGCCAATGGGGAAAAAAATACATTTCTTTGGAGGAATAAGAGGAACTAGGGCGAGGAGTGATGGAAGAGGACCCTGTCCACCTCTGCTGAGGAAGAACGTCAGAGGACAACGCATTAAGCATTGTCACACACACACACATATATATAAAACGTACCACAGAATCACAGGATCCTAGAATGCTTTGGGATGGAAGTGACATTAAAGCCCATCCATTTCCAATCCACTACCATGGGCAGGGACACCTCCCACTGGACCAAGCTGCTCCAAGCCCCATCCAACCTGGTCTCGAACACCCCCAGGGAGGGAGCAGCCACAGCTCCCCGACTTAAACCAAAGAAATGCAGACCACCATGTCAGAAATTCAATTGAAAGAATCTGGCTAATGTAACTTAAAAATCCTAATTCAAAAATTCTGTTAAGGCTCAAAAGTAAATATTACAGGCAATCAAACCGATTCTGTATTATAACAGAACTTTCCATCTCTGAACTTAATTGTTTTTATTTGCTACTTTACATTTTAAAAGCATTAAAGCACCCATGAAAGCGAAAGTAATAAATTCATGTAACATATATGTGCATGAAATTGGAGGGAGAGAGAAGAGATCTTGAGTGAAAATGGTGTCTTGTCTGAAGCACAACGCTGACAAGATTAACATGGGTGAAGGTGCTGATGTTGCTTTCCTAACCAGTGACTGCGGAGAAGGGAGGACAAACAGCTACCTAATACCTGGCAGGATCGTTGGGGTAGATCCCTGCCAAATCTCAAGTAGCAAGTTTGAAAGTACTCTTGAACAGAGAAATATCAAGTACACATTGCTTTCCCTGTCTAATTAAGGCAAAAGTATTAATCAACTGCTAGACGGTTCTGTTTTTCTGCTCTTCTCTCCAGAGTGACAAAATTGAACAATATGAACTCTGCTATGTCTCAGGCAAAAATGCTGAACATTTCACAAGTGCAGCACACCATGAGCTCCACCATCAGTAAGGCTTATCAATGCAAACCCCTCTCGGACTGCTTTTATCCATCTTGAAGGCCAGTCCCAGGGTCAGTTGCATTTACATCTCTTCCTTCATAGAATAGTGTTATGTGGCTCCCGAGAAGAATCAGGGCGAGTGACACAGGAGTGCCTGCTCTATCTTAAGAAACGTGTGTAAACTACAAAGCTAAGTGTGACTTTCATGCCATAAAGTAAGCTTGCAAACATTATTAATCTTGCTGCAGAACCTTTTGGTTTTGTGCGAGCTGGACTGTTACATGAATTTATTACCTACACTTCTGTGGGTGCTTTACTGATTTAAAATGTAAAGTAGCAAATAAAACCAGTTCAGTGATGGAGACTTCTATTATAATACAGAATCAGTTTGATTGTCTGTAATATTTACTTCTGAGCCTTAACAGAATTTTTGAATTAGGATTTTTAAGTTACATTAGTCAGATTCTTTCAACTGAAGTTCTGACATGGTGGTCTGCATTTCTTTGGTTTAAGTCAACAAGTTGTGGCTGCTCCCTCCCTGGAGGTGTTCGAGACCAGGCTGGATGGGGCTTGGAGCAGCCTGGTCAAGCTGGAGGTGTCCCTGCCCATGGTAGTGGATTGGAAATGGATGGGCTTTAAACTCCCTTTTAACCCAAAACATTCTACGATTCTAAGTAACCTAAAAATATACAAAATAAGTTGACAGTGACGATAGCAGCATAGAAGAAAAAAATCAAGCAAGGTCTTTTCCCCAGAGCTTGATATTATGAGGCTGAGCAGCACGGTACTTCAGGCAGAAAATTCACAGGCAGAAGGTGCAAATGAGGCACATTTCCTGAGGACTAGTAGCCTCTCAGCAGCACAGAAAGGATCCAATTGATGAAAAGAAGACAGCATGAAGGAATCAGTGGCTATTATGAAGAACTGGACACAGAAGTTACCTTTAGACAAGCTAAGACTTTACCTGGAGCACGTCCACTACTCTGCTTTTATTCCCCTTTAACTCAGTATGTATTTAACGGCATTTGCAAAACCACAAAAGCAGTTGCTTTTCTTCTCTAGATACGAGGCCTGCTATTACTTTGGATGAGCCTGTCATACACAAATAACAGTGCCTGTGCCACTTGATCCACCCCAGAGTTCAAAGTAAGCTCTCCACCAGCTCCTGCTTACCTCCTTTCCTTTCCCATTCCACGATGGATCAAGAAAGCAAAACAGCTATTGTACGTAAACAAGCAAATGGATAAGGCTCTGAGTTCAAATGCAAAGTCAAAGCCTACCTGATTTTGGAATTACAGGTCATTTCATTCTCAGGGTAGTGAATATCCACCGCATCCTGAATGACTGTACCATACTCATAGACTTTAATCTTCTTTGTCACCCCAGCGATGGCAAAGTAGTCACAGTCTCGGTCGAACTCAATACTGTGGAACAAAAGCACAGGTTGAGAACTGTGTAACACAACGCGTGCACTTAATAGCAGGGCATTTTACCACTTAAACACCTCTGCGTGGCAGAGCCGAGAATCACAATTTGCAGTTAGCAAATAACCCGTTCAGAGCACCTCGGTCAGGTCTGGCACACACTCCAACAGCGCCGAGGTCTTGCTTTCAGGTCCCGTTTTCTAATCCCCTCCAAAACCACCCACATCTCCATTTACTCAAAGGGACTTCTTGTGGTAGCCGAATCTCCCTCCCACAGCCAGGATCTTTGTTCGGATGCTCCAGAGGATTGCCGGTTCAACTCTACCACCCTCATTAGGCCGTACCCAACTGCCAACGCTGACAGCTCGTCCTGGAAACGTGCTTAGCATTCAGCTGTGTGCTCCATGAACAACATGCTAGTGGATGACTGCCTATTCTTTCAGATTCTTGGCTTGCATCCCTTAGCTCCTGCACTCAGCCGCTTGGTGAACTCTTAAGTGTTAATGCAGAGCAAACCGGTATTTGTGGGGAAAAAAACCCTCTAAGTTCCCTGAGTAACAACAGAGGGTTGAAACAAATAAAAGTACTATAAAAACCAGGCACGCTGTGACTTCCACTTAGGGTTGCTCGTGGAAACCAAGGCACCTACTTTCTTGAACTGCAGGGCAAGTTTGTAATAGATATCAATGAAGCTGAAGTAAAAGCAGTCACCTTATAACAAAGTTAAGCCACAAATGAGAAAAGCCTCAGGATGTACATGAAATACATCTGAGAGAAAGGCAGGCAGCAGATTATAAACAGCTCATGTCATTGCTACCTTTGCAGCTTGGAAAGGCTCGAGAGAAATCTATCAGACATCGAGCAGTTGGGGAAGTAAACCTGGTCCCCAGGAGCTCCTGCCTCCTTGCAGCCCCAGCAGGCAGGGCAGGAGGGCTGTGCGACCTCCTTCCAGGGGCACCCACCTCAGCGAGACCAGCGCATCCTCCTCCCAAAATGGGCCTGGGGTAGCATTTGCCCTCAAGTCCCCGGGTTTCTATCATCAGTAACCAGCTCTGCTCAAGCCTCCTAACTAAGCAATCCATCTACAACTATGAAAGGTGTCTTCTGGGGTTCTTCCACTCAGCAATTCATTTCAATCTGTCCTGTCCCTATCCCATTTTTTTTTCCAAGAGGCCAGAGCGTTATGAGCCAAGCAGCAAGTTTGGAATGGCAGTAGAGAAAAATGAGTTTACACTGATTTCACATTGATATAAGCTGAAAAATCCCAAGAGTTCGGGTATTTATGGTACCTTTCTACAATTAGAAAGCATTAAACCAATTATGAGAAGAGAGGGCTCTTTCAGCTTCACCCGTAGCTGTAACACCCAGAGTTTTCTACCCCTCAGCACAGCTGAGGAGTTGAAGGCACTGCAGTGCTTTCAGGGGAAGATAAATTTAAATGCCGACAGAGTTTTCAAGTCCTTGTAAAGGAGATATCATCAAGTTATTTTTAAGCTATGGAGAGAAAGGATTGTTGATATGCAGTCTGATGGTATAAAATAATTCAATAAAACAGCTTGCAACTCGGCCTTTTAACTCTGGCTCCTAAATTTCTCCGAAGCAGCGGCAGGAGATGGTCCCACTCACAATTGCTTGCTTGCTAGAAGAGAAACAAGCCAGTCAGGGCAAGTCTGCAAAATCCCAAGCCTCCGAAAGGCAGAGAATGTTTATGGCTGGGGAATAAAGCAAGGAAGCACACATCTATTTAAATAAAATGGGAGAGGGAATGAAGTCATCTAAGCAGCCAGACTGTTTTCCCCCTGGCCCCAATCTACCCTGGTCTAATCACTTCTTACACAAACAGGACGAAAGCACCGTTCAGGTCAATCTTGTCAGCTCACTCTATTCTATGGAAGGATTTTGTAATCGAAAGCCTCTATAACAATACAATGGATTTACTTGCACCACCATCTTAATTGAACCACTGTCTCAGCTCCTGCGCGCTGCCCTGTGGATTCAGGTAAAGCGCAACTAAACTGATGGCAGCGATTCATCTACCTGGATTCGATTTATACCCTTAGCCTTCTCCCGCTGAAGAAAAAAATAACGTATTACAATGTCTGGTAAAAAGCCAAGTTATTAGAAGAGAACAGAACCTCTCTCACCTGGGGTGGGTTTGCTTCTCTAGCATTAATTCAATTTTTTTTTTCCTAAATGGAGACACGCTGTAGACATAACAAATGAGCATTTCGGTATGTCTATAAAAGTTAACACACCATTAAAAAAATTAATAAAAAGCATCAACAAATGAAATTGATTGTTAGACCTGTAACCTTCAAACAGCATCAAAGACACTGCGGGGAGAGAATGGATGGGGAATAACCCACCACCTGTACAGACACTGGCAAACCCAGCACAGCCAGCCTAACCCACATCTGCGCCTCGGCCTCCAGCACCTCTGCAGAGTCTGCTACAAGTAGCATCCTCACTGTCTGCCAGCTTGCTTTTATTAAGTGATGTATAAAGAATATGAACCATCTAAGCAGCTACTCCTAGCATTTGCAAAGCTCTGCTTCCCCCCGGACTAAGCAGGATTAGGACAAACAGCCCACTTGCATAGCAACAGTTATTTTCATGGTTTTTTCCTTCTAAATACAGTCAGTATTAAGCAAGGCTTATTTGCCTTTAACTAGCTCGATGGTATTCCTGTCACTTACTGCTTGAAGTCTTCGTCCCAATGTAAGCGCTTGCTTGTGCACAACCTTATCTAGATGAAAACGCACAAGAGAACTTAAATTTATTTTGTCAAAAGGCACAACAGGGCCAGCTCTGAAGAACAACAACATTCTGGTTTGTAGATGATGCATTGCCACAAAGTGAATGAGTCATTAGCACAACATAACAAGCAACAGGGTAACAGGAAATAGAATCATAGAGTGGATTGGGCTGGAAGGGACTTTAAAGCCCATCCAGTTCCAACCCCCTGCCACGGGCAGGGACACCTGCCACTGGATCCAGTTGCTCAAAGCCCCATCCAATCTGGCCTTGAACACCTCCAGAGATGGATTAACCACAACTTCTCTGGGCAACCTGGGCCAGGGCCTCCCCACCCTCATTGTGAAGAATTTCTTCCTAACGTCCAACCTAAATTTTCCCCCTTCCAATTTAAAGCCATTCCTTCTCATTCTATCACTCCATGCCCTTGTATAAAGTCCCTCCCCAGCCTTCTTCTAGCCCCCTTCACGTACTGGAAGCTGCTCTAAGCTTTTTCAGAGCCTTCTTTTCCAGGCTGAACAGCCCCAACTCTCTCAGCCTGTCCTCACAGCAGAGGTGTTCCAGCCCTCAGATCATCTTTGTAGCCATCCCTGATGTCAAAGGCCTTAGAGTCAAGAGATGAACCAGCCAGACAACAGCATCCACTCCATATGTGGTGAAAGGCATGAAGCCACCAGTGAGCCAAAGCAACACAGAAAATGTGTGTGCAATGGCTATAAATGTCCAGATAAAATAGGAGCAATGTGTTTTCCTAGCACCATTTTAAGTAGACTTAACATGAGACTGACAGTGAATGTTTTCACCATCTCAGAGGGCAGATAGAGCACCAACTGCCTGTGTGCACCACAACCTTACCTGAGCCCTAGCATGGGGCAACGTCCTTGAGACGGGAGAGTAGTTCAGATGCTATTTTCATTTCTTTAAGGAAGCACGAGAGGTGAGACATATTTTACATCACTGGAACATCCAGTAAAGTTCCCTTTTGGACTAGCAGAGGTCCTTGCTCCTCAAAGATATGCAGGTTAGAAACAATTAGCGATTGCTCCTCTGGTTTATTTTAACCTACTTTTAAACTCCACATTTCTGATGCACAAAGCCATGCTGAAATTTTATATGAAATCTTCTGGGGACACAAAAACTCCTGGATATTTGAAAGATTTATAAACATGCAATAGGATTTACTTATAAGGAACAAATTTAAAGAACACAATTGTTTTGTTCTACTGAAAACAGAAGGGACATCTCCTATTCCCAAGTCACTTTTTTTCCTTGTTCTTAAGTTAATGATGAACCTCCTGTGGAAATATCACAGAGTTGCAAGAAAGTAAACACATTTTCAAGGGTTCTGGTTTCTCTGTTGCTTATCTTTATTTTCAATCTCTGAGATTATGAATCAATTGTTTTATTTTAATGCTAAAATCTACAACCTTGGAGAGCACTTGTAGCTAACAAATGGAATTACAAAATAAATTGCTTCTGAAACACATCTGGAAGCTTGGCTTGATGTTGAGGGCAGACCAGTGGGGAAATAGTAAAGAATGAGTATTTACCAGTTCTGCGGCCGCATAAAGCGTTGCCACATTCGCATCCTGATGGTGTGTGCAGTTGTTCTCCGCATCCCAGAAGGACGCACTGGAGTTAGAGGATGCATACAGATGGGCTGCTAAATTGATTAAAGGAAAGGAGCAGCTGCTTTACCATAAGGGTTACAAACAAGGCGGCAGCAAGGCTGATGCTCAACAAGTCACTCCACACTAGAATTAGGAGGCACTCACCAGAAGATTGATTTGGGACAGATGAGGGCTTCCCCCCTCCCAGTCATACTTTAAAAACCACACACACACATACACATTCTGGGTGCTTACTCTTGCAAGACACGATGGTGGTAGAGTGAACCTGACAACAGCAACCCATGAACAACTGGTCCATATCAGATATTAACAGAAATAGATATGGATATATCCTTTAGCATCCCTGATGTAACATCTGTGGATGCTGGGAGACCACGAGAGGTAAACTCGGGCAGTGACCAGGCTGGCATGCTCTGTGATCTCCTGCAGGGACAGCACAGGGCCAGATGCCTTCCAAGTCAACCCTGAGGCAGCTCCCACGGTACAGGGAATTGCAGTTTGAAATGCCCTGGGGCCAGGCAGGAGGACACCAGCCCAGCAAGTTTCCATGAGAAACAGGTACGTGCTACATCTGCTCCTTCACATCAGGAGAAGGGGAGGGTGCATGCAACTATATTTGCCTTTAACAGCATCACTAGTTACGATTAAAGAAAGGTCTGCAGCCAACTGCTCCTCTTCCCATACACACACTCCACAATTGCTACTGTCATCAGAAATGCCTCAGCCCTGCTTTGGTGATGAGATCTGTGACCGTAGGAGTTGCCATTTCCACACAGAGGATGACTCAGTCCTTCTCATTAGACTAATACACACACATATGTATTTCTCCTTGAACATAGCAAAGCCTTTCAATTCTATTTCCACCTAATATGGTGTTGCTTCTCTTTCTGTATATCTAAACAGAACTCCTATCTCACCATGCCCCCATATTTAGTTACAACACGAGTATATTGTTCCCAGTTTTGCGAGACTCAATCGGTGGGAGGAAGGAAAGAAAACAGCAGCTTTTGCTCTTCACTTACATTTCCTTAAATTATTTCTCACCCTGCACTTCACTCCCTGGCCTCCGAGGGACATCCTGTCACTTCTAACAATCCCAAGTCCCACCACGTTGCCCACCTCCAATGACCATTGCCAGGCATCAAAGTGAAGGCTTAGAAATTTAGGTTACAACTCAACATCACAACCACCACTGCAAGACTGTTCAGCACCTGGGACCAATACAGAAATTGGTATTAATATCACATACCTGAGAGACTGCTTTTACAGCAGACTGATAGTTTAAGGCGAAGTAATTAGTGCCACTAAGCCTGCACCAGCATATTAATTTGTCGTTTTTTAAAACAAAGCTATATTCAGGCACGGGAAGCTGCTATTGCAGCACTTAGATTTTGTGCTCCATCAACTCGAAGTCTATATTTTGTCACAAAGGCTACTGAGACAAAGCATGTGATATTTCAGTATCAAAAGATTGTTTTGCTAGAGCTGTAAGTGCCTGAAACAATTTTTTTATTTTTAAATAAAGCAACAGTTGCATTTGTCACTCCTTAGTTTAGAGCACCACCTAAATAAGGTCACTGTTGCTATCCTGAATTCTTTAACCTGTGCCAGAGGGACAAGGACAGACCACAGCTGGTTGAATATGTTCATAGAATCATGCAGTGGTTTGGGTTGGAAGGGATCTTAAAGCCCATCCAGTTCCTCTGCAGAGGCTGCCCAGGGAGGTAGTGGAGTCCCCATCCCTGAAGGGGTTTAAAAGATGGGCAGATGAAGTGCTCAGGGATATGATTTAGTAGTGGACAGGTACGGTTGGACTTGATGATCTCAAAGGTCTTTTCCAACCTAGGGATTCTACAATTCTGTGATAACAGCTCACTGAAGCCTGCACTGCAGAGAGGAGGATGGTTCTCAGCACCAGGATCCCTCGGGAAGACATCTCTGCAGTCATGCTTTCAGTAGCTTTCCCACAGCCACAAGTAGCCTGGTTTTATTTTGCTTCATCTGAAGAAAAGCATGAAAAGGTACCAAGCTGACAGAGTAATGTCATTAGCCAAGTTCCAGGTCCACTTTATGCTTACAAAATTCCTTTTAAGTGCAATGAAATGCCACCAGTTCTAATAGAGACAGCTTGTGTAAAGGAGAATATTAAGTCTGAATTGAGGAGGGCTTGGCGGGGTTAGTTCCACCTCAGAGCTCTGAAATCAAACCCAATAGAGCTACTTTCATGCTTTGTCATCGCTAGATAAAACAGAGAACATATTCTGCCATGAGAGATGAATTGTTTCCTGCAATAGCTCAGCTTTCATAACCAGGATTCTCTCTACTTTGGGGGGGCAGAAGGGGAAGTGACCCTGAACTTCATCTCCTCTAAATACAACCCAAAATCTCTCAGGAAGGCATAGCAGACTTTGAGTCTTGTCTGTGAGACTCTGTAGCTGGAGACATCCTGTTCTGCTGCATAAGTGTTTTTCATCCACGTATTCAGGGGAACCTGGCTTAATTAGCACTAATGATGAGAAAACCTATGGGGAACTACTGAATTTTGCAAGCAACTGAACATAAAGCATATTGATAAAAAGGCTCTTTACTGCTAGGCGATGCTCTTCTGCATGCTGAGGAGGAGATGACGCCAGTCCCAGGGTTTATACACCAGATACAGAAGCACAATGAGCCAAAGCCACTGCAAACAATTATCGTGCAGCTTAATGAGGGTTCGATTCAGTTTTTCCACAAACACCACTTTAAATAAGCAAGAGGAGGGAAAAGGCAACTAAAATGCCAACAGTTCAATGTAGAACATTCCAACGTTTCTTAGGCCCTCTTTAACATTCAAGCCACGTTATCAGTCTGCCTGCTGCAGCCTTTCGGGTTCCTTTTGGGTAGCACCTGTACAGCTGATAACCACAATCTGCTGGTTCTCCCAGTTGGGCTGATACAGACTAGGCTGCAAACAACTCCGGCAGTAGCAGGGGCACAGCCTCAACGCTACAAAATACCACAGCGGAAGAGAGTTTAAATCTCCAAACATGCTCAGCTGTCTTCTTTCTACACTGAAGGCTTGGGAAACGTTACCAGAAGTGAAGGTGGCAGCCTCAGCCAAAGCTGCACGTGGAGCAGATATGAGGGAGGAAACCCTGCTCCACACCAAGTTGCAAGGCCATCACATTTATTACTACACCAACAAGGATTCTGTTTCTTCAAAAGCGAGCATGGCAACTGCAGACAGAGCCAAAGAGGCCAAGGAACAAGTGTATCTGAAAGAGCTCGGGGAAATTCCCCCAACATCAGGACCAAACACAGCCCATCCATGGTCTCAAGTGATTCCTCCGTGACTTAGCTTCCCACCTTGCCAGAGGTCCCACTTCTTAGAACAAATCGGCACCCACCCTGGCATCCCAGCACACAGCTTGCTGTATTATTACCCCGAGCGTCCCAATCTGGCTGGCCCTGCCATCAGCTCTTCTGCCAGAGCAGAAGCATCGGGAGGCGCAGCTGGACACGGTGACCTCTGTAGTCACCAGCTCAAGCCAACAGGCACCGTCAGCCAGGGAACGAGCCTTCATAAAGATCTCTGTACACTGCACATGAGCCACTGCAAGGAGCCAAAACCCAGGCTGGAGCAATTAACTCTGACGGTCCTGCTGCCTGGTGATGATGGAACAAGGTTAAACCACTATTTGAAAACTGCCAAATCTGTTTCAAGAGACTGTTTTGATGGCATTTGTAATCTTTTCTGTTCAGTGTTTTCTAAGCTATCCTCATTTAACTCCCCTAGATAAAGTATAGTACTGATGAATGCCCTTCATCTCACAGCTTCATATGCAGAATATCTTGATCTTACCTCCACCTTCATTTGCACAAATGTATAGATGCTCTCGTATCTAATCCTGTGAGAAGCATCACTTCATGACTGACTTTACAGAACACCTATGCCATACATAAATCCAATACATCTGTCTCAGACTCTGTATTTATTAATACAGAGAACATTAATAATCATTAGATCAAGTCTCTTCTCTTCTGTGAGCTGCTCATAAGGTTTTTCTCAGAACCTTGTGAGCCCAAACCATACATCTTTGCATGCCTTAACAGACCACCTATATACGTATATTTTTTCCAGCTATCAACCATTTAGCACATAAACTCCTGTAGGTAGCAAGGAAGGAACAAACACAAAAATCCAAAGGCACACCAATGCTTTGCAGATAACCACCTTCTAGCAAATTCAGGCATTTCCAACAAATACGGCTACATAATTATAAGAACACTGTAATAAGCTACATGTTCTCCATGTTCTATTATTAAACAGGCTTGTTTCTTCAAGCAGACACAAAAATTCACTGTATTGACAATGTTGAAAGAAAACTATAAAATGGGGAGGGGGGTGGGTGGGCAGACTTAAGGGAAATCTGTCTTTGCCTTTTACTGACGCTGCTGGCATGAAATTTCTGCCTATAAGTTACTGTGAAACCACTGTTTTCAGGGCTTGCAAGTCCAGTTCCTGAGGCCAAGACACAGTATTGCCACCTGATGATGGCCACTATTGCCTGAACATCAGGAGGAACAGAAGCGTCTGCTTCCTGCAGCCTCTCAGAAAGCATTTTTGTCTGGATCAATCCGGAAGGGGGGGATGCAATGATACAGCACCAACTTCCACATGCTGCCACACTCCTACCCCAAATATTAATCTCTAAAATCATTCTTGACACTACAGCATCTGTTTTTTATTTCCATGCTGCCATGAAGCTTCTCTTAAAAAAAAAAAAAAAAGCCCAGTCTCATTCTAATAAATACAATCCTGTTTAAATTAATCCCCATTTTTAAGTTGGGGATCATAAATCACGTAGAAAGCGAACGTCACTTTGCTCTACATATGGCAAATCCACATTAAGGACATTCCTTCTCCTTAAAATCTTAAGGCCGAAGGAAGATGCCTGTCAGAATATCGAGGACAGAACCTCAGGGCTTTAACAAGCTGATTGTGCACCTTTATTACAGGAACACAGTCCCCAAGGCTTGGAGGTCTCAATTCCAATACTCTGCTCAGAGCAGGGGCAGCTCTTTGGTCATACCAGGTTGTTCAGGGCGTTTCTCCAGCCAGATCTTGAATACCTCCAAGGATGGAGCCAGCACGACCTTTTGGGGAAGCCTGTTCCAGCACTGGACTGCCCAGTGCTGCAGACAATGACCACTACACAATGTTGGCCAAAAAAACTTAAATTAAAAACCTCACCTAATTGTCTGCAGATGGAGACAGGTCTGAAGCACTAAGAGGGCTTAATAGGAAAAAGATCTTCGTATTAACAAATAGTCTGAAATTACTAGGAAAAAAAATGAGGTCCCAAGAGCTGTCATGCAAATTCCATTCGTTAACATCTCTACTTCAAACCATATAAAATGTTACCCCCAAAGTGAAAGCTTACGTTGTGTAAGAATATCCTTCTCTCTCTGCAGCATCACTGCAGTCATCAGAAGGTTTGTTTTTCTGGTCAAGACTGGAGATGTGAGCAGACATGCTCTTCTGTGGTTTCCGAGTCCCTCAAAGTCCCAACAGCCCATCCTGGGGACTAGGAGGGCTACGTAACAGTTCAGAGTATCTCTGAACTCTGAATTTGGAGATCTGGGCTGACATCTGTATGAGCCCTCTGCACGGCACATGACATTTAGCTTCTGCTCAAGGGATCCAGATCACAATGATGTACTAGGAAATGTACCAGTTCTGCACTCCCGAGAAAAAGGAAAAGAAAATAAGGAAAAGGCTCTGTACTTCACTCAGTTCTAATTAAACAAAATGCCATTTCAGCCCTAGGCAACTTCTGGTCCGTGGACCAAAACCTCAGATAAAGTAAGGTAAGAGAACCACCACAGCAGAGGCACAAACTTCAAGTAGGTTCAGGACATTGCACTTCAAGTTTCCTCAGCCACTTTGCAGTTCACGTATCTAAGTATTTCTTTCTCCTTTCCAGTTGTGGGAATGGTCCAAGTAAGACTGATCCATCCACAGTTTTGAGCTGCCACTTGTAAATAAGAGTCCATTTAAAAATGATCGATTTCACGGACTACAAGAAAAATTTAGCCCTCCTCATTTCTCATCTTCAAGGAGTACCATCTACCGTACTCTAAAACATAATCTTGTGAAGGATAAACCCACTTACACTTCTTCCATTTATCTTTACCACCAAGATAAAAGCATTGCTGGTCACAAACTTAATGAAATGGCTCATCTAATCCTAGCCAGCCCAGGGCATTAAAACAAAAAAGGGGAAAATGGGCTTGTTATGGTGGACATGGGACTAAAAGGTATCTTGTAAAGTCTGGATCTGAGAATTTATATGGGTAAGTAATTGTAGCTCAAAGTAAAAAGGGAATAAAAAATAGAATGGTTCATTGAACAGATGGAACACATGCTCCTAACGGATGTTTTTATTTCTAACCTCACCTTCAAAGAAAGGATTTCAGGTCACGTAATTGAAGGGGTCAAGGAAAAAAACCAAACAACCCACAATCTTGAAACCAACTTAATTGTACTATTTGAATGCTACAAGAAACCTCTTCATATCTTCTTCAATATTTACAGGCAACGGAATAATAAGCAAAAAGAGAATAACAGACCCCAAAGATAAGATCCAGGTTTTGAACACTATCTCAAGATTCAACAGATGAGCTGAGGAAGGCTTCAGCAGCCAAACTCCAACTTGTTTCTTTCTCCCTCTGTAAATCATTATGCCTTTAGATAAATGCAGCTAGTCTTAGCTACCCAACCCCCTTTGGACCTCTTGGAGGAAAGGTAAACAAACCTAGAAGAATCTGAAGTCTGACAAACCCCACACCATTTGCCCCCACACCTCAGGCCCTCTGGGACAGATACACTCATGTCTCCACCAGCCCTGGGAACCACCAAGCAGGGAAAACCAGCTTCCTGGTACCCAGGTTTCCAACAGACATCTTGCTGGAGGCTGTTTATTGGATTTTTCTGTTCTTTTTTTAAAATATGAAAGACTGCCACAGTTATTCTCTGAAGGCCTCTGACAGTGCTAAAGCAATTTTCTACATAAATCATTGTAATGCTAACGCTGCAGTTTACAGACTCATCTTTAAAAGAAAGTCTTTACTACTTACTGCACAGCAAATGGAGAGAAGAAAGTTTAGCTCTGACGACTGCTCTGTCTGGGGGCATAATAAATGGAAAATTTATTTCTTTGCCCAATTCTAAGACTTAATATTCTTGTGAAAACCATGTAAATACTTTGTACTTATGAGGACTGAGTGCATAAGAAAACCATTTAGCATATCGATACGTGTACACTCACACTGCAAGCATGCTGAGAGCCCCCAAAATGCTAAAGCAAACCGGAGCTATTAGCAATTGCAAAGCCTTGAATGTGTTCTCACCAAACATCTTTCTCAGTTAATCTGTTTTTCTTGAAGGAAGCAAGAAGAAAAAAAGGACCGAGGGTTGTAAATTTTGCTTGTGAGCATGTTTCTAAGCAAGGAAAAGAAGCTCTCTCTCACCAGGCTTACGATCCCGCTGTGTGCACCTTCCCAAATGAGACCGTAAGCCTGTGATGGATGATGCAGGGCTCGGGTGCCATCCATCCCCTCAGCCCTGCCTGCACCGCAACCAACGGCTGCCACCGTGCGGATGCTGCACGGCCACCAGCCCAGCACGGGGCCCTCGGGCAAGCTCCCTGCCAGGCTGAGGAACCCTGGAAGCAGACAGCAGTGCAGCAGCTTGTCCCTTCATCCCAGAAGGCAACTGTAGCTTTTCTTAATATTGCACGGGAATTTTTATAGCAGTACAGCCTACGCAATGTTGTTCGTGCTCTTTATGAGTCCTCCAGAACAATAAATGTGCTTGTGTCGAGGTGCTCAGGCGAGCACTGCTGCTGCTCAGTTCCAGGCTTTTCCCCCCCCGCTTATATACAATCTTTAATCACACTTTCCACCCTGTTACCATAAACCTAGTTTGTGGGGGTTTGCAGGTAAGGAACATATTCACAGAATCATAGAATCACCAGGTTGGAAGAGACCTACCAGATCATCAAGTCCAACCGTTCCTATCAAACACTAAACCATGTCCCTCAGCGCCTCGTCCACCTGTCCCTTAAACCCCTTCAGGGAAGGTGACTCAACCCCCTCCCTGGGCAGCCTGTTCCAGTGCCTCCTTTGCAAACAAAGCTATTACATCTTAAAAACTCTTTGTTTAAGCCAGGCAACCTTTGGGAGGCCAGTGTGTGAGTTCCGTGTAGGGTTAAAGCAATGCAAACCAAACTCTCCTGTTTTCTGTCCATTTGTAACAGCAGTTTATTTTTTTTTTAAATAAAAACTAGATGAAGTACAAAGAAATGTAACTTCCAGTCAATTCTACTTTTATTCTTACATACACTTAAAACATCCCTTTCGGAAAAATTGTAGGATTCCTTACTTATTAACCTTATATCTGCTTTGTATTTAAATGCATTTATCTCAACACCTAAGCAGCAAGAATTACTTCTGGTCAGTATTTCATCAGTGTTTCCAACAGCACCCCGGGACCACCTGCAGAAGTCCGGGCAGTCAGCCAGAAAGTAAAACTTTTCACAGCATTTCACTAGGTTAAAAAGCTTTTTAAAGTACCCGGATAACTAATTTGGCCCATTTGTGGGTACCTAAACACTGCTCTGCTATTTTAAGCTGCCATTACAGAAACACCACCTCATTTAGCCTCCCAGACTCTGAATCCGAGTCTATTAATTCAGATGAAGAACAGTGAACACAGTGTGCTGGCCAAAGTATATTACATGTAAACTCTTGATTAACAAATTCAAACTTCGAAGGAACTGTTTGGACAGCCAGAAGCTAAAGATTTACAGCAGCAGCAAACACCACACCCTGCTTTACCAAAGCACTTAAGGGCATGCTCAGAGGTGACCAGTCTTACTCAGCCCACATGCTAAACCACCTAACAATTTCATCAATGCTTTGCTAAATAAAAAGTACAAGCGATGGAGAACATTGACTTGGAAGCCAAGTTCTTTTTCAGTTAAATGCATGTAACTCCTGCTTCTAGCACTGCCTTGGAGGGAGGCCCCACGGTACTTCCATTCTAATAACACTAACACACATACTTTCCAAACATATATTTTGCCCAAGAATTATAAAGCCTTCAAAATGAGCGCAAGATTTACTGCCCTTCCAGCATTTTCTAGCCGAATGCCACAAAAATGCTGCTCTTGCAGAAAGCCAAGGAGAAGAAAGGGCAAAGGAGCAAAATCCAATCCATGCTGAAGTTGGTAGCTGAGGAAGTTTGTCTATGTTGCAGTGAGATTCCCATCTGCATTTCATTGCAGCTGGTGTGAACCCAATCAGCGCAGGTTAAATATACGTCAGATCAGTGATTATTGTGTTCTGACCTCCGTGGCTAAGTCGGACATTAGACATTCCTGCTACATATTGCAGCAGTTAAGGAATCAATGCTGCTTTTAAAAAATATATATGTTCTATGCTACACGTGCCTCCATTTCTTCACACAGCACAAATTTCTTGGGGTCTTAAAAACCTTCAAGCTGTCACTCTCCACACGGCCCCTTCCTAGGGCACTGGAGCAAGACTCAGAAAATCCAAGTTCAAGTCAGTATGTCATTGTCATGCTTCATTCAAGAGCTCAGCTATGGCCACTTTGGACATCCTGCTCCCCGTGTATGAAATAAAGACAATAGCACTTCCCTCCTTCAAAAGGTTGCTGTGAACAAATTCAAATTTGTGAAATGGGCCTCTAAGAAGTTGACGAGTCCCACATTTATGTCATGTAGAAATGATTTCCCAATTAACACGTTGCACCACTTTTCTACCACCAGCAGCTCTAAATAAGCTACCACAGACAAATCCAGTCCCCCATGGTATATTCCCTCAGCTGCTGAAAACAGTTTTAGGTTGGGGCTGTTGGCCAGTCCCAGCCTCTCCCTGTCTCACGTGCTTTCTTCAGCCTGATCCCTGAAGGAGCTGGTTTATGGAGCAATGAACAAACTGTTGAAAGACAAACCGACAGCATCTCACCAGCTTAAGTGTCCAAACTGGTCTGTAGGAGGCCCAGGTGAGCTTCAGCAGCAGTGCACAGGACAGGACCATCCCACACAGCAGAGGATACAGGGTTGCTAGCAAGAATGGAGCTGTTGAGTTGGCTTTACCACAGCCACGCCCTCACTAGTGTTCACCACCATAAATAGAGCTTTCAGTGCTCAAGAGTTCAACAATCACAGTTACAAACAACTCAGCCAATTAGTATTTGACATTACAACTGGATCTACCAACAACCTTTAAAATCACAACTACCAGCACCAAACAAGATGGATGTTTCTTAAAATGCTAGAACTGCGTAACTGTTAATGCATCTACACTAATGTGAAGAAGAGTGAGCCTACAAAAGGCTTCATGCTTTACCACAGCAGCTCCAGATACTCAATGGCATCTCAAAGGTTCTGCATCCAGTCTTGCCCAACATCAATGGGAATAAGAGGTATTACTGGAGTACCTGAAAGCCTCTGCAGGTCAATGATAATCACACACTCATAAAGCAATTTTCAGGACGCGACTGTGATGTGTTATATATGTACAGACCATAACTTGTTTTGTAAGGGCTATTAACTCGGCGTCAGCAGCCTGTATCAGCATGAGACGCTCTGTCAGAGCGCACTCTGCCTTACCTGGATACGATGCTGGAGCCATTGTAGAGGTCACTGGCGTAAGACAGTGTTGCCAGAGGTCGGACAGAATTGTAGCGCGTGAACTTGGATAGGCACTCCTGAAACTCATCCAGCTGGCTTGTGGTTCTGCTGTCATCTAGGGAGAGGCAGCAGAAACAGAGTAAGGTAAACTCAACAGCAAACAAACCTCAAGATGTACGTCTTCACATGATGCTAAGTCTGCTTGTTATTTGGGGAGAAGTCTTGGTCAAAAACAGGCTCTCTCTCACCTCCAGCATTCCCTGAAGGCAATATGATTTTTCAGAGCATAAATTAAGTCTTTCCTCTGCAATGCTGGGTAAATCTACTGCGCTGAGAACCTGCCTAGAGATCACAAATACAGCTTTCCTGGTAGATAAGCTCATTTATTTTATTCAAATTCAGAGCCCATGGGCCATATAGTTTATTAAGCATATCAAAATGCACTGTGAAATATATGTCTAGTTTCCTATGGAGGTGAAAGTATATTCCTTCCCCTGTACATTTGGTGTCAATGACATTCAAAATACTTTCAGAAGAAAATATTTGTGTTGTTACTCCAAAAGCTAAGAGCTAAGAGAGAGCTGTTTCAGGGCTGGAGAAGGAAGACAAGCATGAAACCTGAAGGCTCCCAGTAGTACAAGTTTTCTGCAAATTATGACCTTCAGTAGACAAGATGAAATTGAGCCAGCATGAATAATAATGATAAATATTCTGTGGGAAACGGATAAGTTTACTACAAAAGTTGAAACAAAAGCGCAACGTAGATAGCTGGAAGTTGTTCCCAGATTCCCAGAAGTTCCAGTTTTTCTTGGCATAAACAGAGTTTTATGCAGATAATTTTAAAATTTAGTATGTCCTAAATAAGGAAAAAATCCTAAGTAACAGTGATGCCGCACAGGCAAGACAGTCTCCCTAACAGGATCACACATCAGCAGTGAAACATTAGGCAGAGCCACCAGGCTTTGTCAACAACCCCCAGAATTTGCAGCAATCCTCCCTTTCCTCCTCAACCGCCTCCAGTGTTCTCTCTCTTTTTTTGCACCAGGTCAGTGTAAAGGAATACAGCTTTTTACAAGGGTGTGGAGCAATAGGACGAGGGGGAAGGGCTTTAGATTGGAAGGGAGAAGATTTAGATTAGACATTAGGAAGAATTTCTTCAGGATGAGGGTAGGGAGACCCTAGCCCAGGTTGCCCAGAGCAGTGGTGGCTGCCCCACCCCTGGAGGTGTTCAAGGCCAGGTTGGATGGGGCTTGGAGCCCCTGATCCAGTGGGAGGAGTTCCTGCCCATGGCAGGGGGTGGGACTGGATGGGCTTTGAGGTCCTTTCTAACACAAACCACTCTGATTCTACGGCTACAGCACCTTGGTCACAGGTTGTCTAGTGTGCAACCCAAATCACTGCACACCTCGGCTCTGTTAAACCACAGCATCCACTGCAGCAGCAGAGAAACCACACACAACTCACAGCTGAGATCCGATTCCACCCCCTAGTTAAGGTACTCTTATCTGTTTCCTTATCAGCAGCATAAGGAAACAAAGCTCCACTTATTAAAAAGCTTTGGAAGTACAGGGGTAAAAGAAATGAAAAGGTGGATCTATAAAAGCAAAACAGAGCTGTAATTTCTTGTAGGAAAACACAGAGAAAATAATCACTTTCTGCACTCTGGTAATTCCTTGCCATCAGAAATTATCACCTTGCTCTATGTTTGTAAAGCATTTTGATGTGTCCCTCACATGCTATTAATGTTTGATCGTACAAGAGAACAGCGCAGGCTAGTAATTATCGTGTTTAAGAGTACTAGCACACGCATTACCCATGTCAGACAGATCAAAAGGGGCAATGTGAACAAAGCCCTGCTCCAAATTGAAATCATCAGCCCCTGACCACTACAGGAAAGCTCGAGAAGAAGCAGGTAAACATCACCCATGTTTTTCAAAGACAGTTTCCTCCTTCGACACCTTGATAGGAACAAATAGGTGCCACTCTGCCATTTCCCTCAGAGATCAAGCACATACTCTGACTATAATTTATTTCGGATCTGCGCTCAGAAGACTGAATGTTATTTCTTGAGATACTTCCCCTGTCAAAGCGCAAGGCCATTTTCTAATTACAGTTATATTATGGCTAAGCTCCTACTAGAACAGTCACAGGCACCTCTTGCAAAAAAAGCTTTAAATCCACATTAAATCCTATTTTAAATGTGTCAAAAAGCAGGAATAACTTAACAGGAGAAAATGAAATCAAGTATCACAGGTTATCCCATATTTAGGAAAAAAACCACACTTGCAAATCCTCTGCTCTTGGTGCGGCTGACACATATGAATATGTTTCACCACATTCATATTTATAGTTCCAATTATGAAGAAAAGCTGTCTTCTAGACTGGAATGCTGGGAAGAGCCTCATTTGTTATCCTGGTTAATAAACATTATTTTAACATAAACACCGTTTCGCATCACCAAGTTAGCGCTGCACGAGAACAGCTGCGAGCAGGGAAGTACCGCAGCGTGCAAGGCAATCGCTCGCACTTCACAGGAAGCCGGCCGGGCGCACATAACCCGCTCCTCCGACCTTCCAGCTCCCAAAGCGCCTCTCGGCGCGCTGCACGCCTTGTTAAAAGGATTTTGCTGCGTGTGGCGAGAACTGAGTCTGTCACTGCTCTGAAGCGGGTAGAAGATGGAGACATTTTTAAGAGTGAGCTCCCCTAAAACACATTGCAGCCTTTAAACTTAAAGCTTATTTGTATTTTCAATTAATAAATAAAAACGAGTCTTGATTATTTTTTTCTTTCAAGTGCATAAAACAAACTAAATCCACCGAGGGGGGAAAAAAGCAGAAAGCCCAGCTCTCTTGCCAATCTGTGTCTTGGGAAGCTGGTCCTTGCTTTCCAAGGCTACAAGTAAAGATATTCCACGGCAGCAAACTCCACCTGGCTTCCCCTTGTCCCTACGGGGTCTCTCCTGTCCCCGGAGGGCTGGCTGCTCCTTGATGCGTCTGTCACTCTTCTTATGAGTTGCAGCTTGGTGCTGCATATCTCTTGCCTGCCAAAGCCTGAAACTTCTTTCTCAAAGCTGGTTTCTTCCCCAGAGGGGCCACAGCGCAACCCTCCCCACCCTCAAGGCACATTCATTTGACCCATTCCTTTCTTGAAAGAATCTTGCCACATAATTAAGAACCATCCATCCACAAGGTAACAATTACTCTAGCAGCTGTCACGCTGTTACTCAATTATGAATGAGGCAATCTCTGCAATTGTGAAAACAGCTTCTAATTCTACAAAACAAGCCTTACATCTAAGGTGTGCCCCATGGGACAAGCTGCTGCACACTCAGCTTCTATACTCCAAGCTATTTGTTAACCAGGACTCAATCTAGACAACAAAGGATAACCTCCAAGTGTCCTATTGCATGCTAAATACAAGAGAATTTATCAATTTATGTTTATACCTCTCTAGTATTGCAACAGCAAATGTTTAACTACTGTCTTTATACCACATCTAGTAGAAAGACAACCCAACCACCGCTTTCAAATATTTGCATCTTGAGAAAAAGCATCAGTGAAATTATTTCTTGTGGGTTAATGCCCTTGACAGTACAGGATTACAAAGCAAAACATGTGCCCCTCCAAAGCAACAGGATTAAATTTGCTAAATTTAGCAACTTCAAAGACTGGTCAAGAAAAGCAAAACAGGATGATCCGAGAAACACATAAATATGTATAGCAACATTCCCACGCAAGGAAGAGGGGAAAGCTGCTCTCAAAAGCGAGCTTTTTCTGAGGACCAAGCACTGTAAGAGGTTAACTGATATCAGAAGGTGAACGCCACACAAGAACTCACCCGAGACACGTGTCATCCTGGTGGAAAAATAGCACTGCTCCAGGTCCTCAAAATGAGCGGTGAGCCGCTTGCGTCGTGAGGCTAGGGTGCTGTTATACCACGGCTGCTTTTTGGTCTGCATGGAGAAGGCAGAACACTTCAGAAAGCTAAAGCCAAGCCTGGGTTTTTCATTTCAGTAGATTTTACCAAGTTATAAACAATTTCTACATTATATATGGAGGATTAGAATTGCAAAGTGACGATAAATGAAGACCTTGCCACTATCAGCAACTATTTTTAGGGTCCTATGTTGCACCCTTCAACCTGACAAAAAAAGAAAAGCATTTTTAGACAGTTCTTGTTTCCTGAATCTGTGCAAATTAACCCATTCCAGCCTCACACACATGACAGACAGTAGCAACCCATGGGGAATCAAATCTTGCATTTATACAGATGGACAGAAGCCAAGGATACTGGGCTTCCAGCTCCACAAATCAAACAGACTTTACAACAAATACTTTGTAGATCCCTGGCAGACAGCTCATTAAAATAAGAAGGGAGTGTTTATTTTAAAGAGTTACGTTACTGAATTATTTCTTTTGAAGCAGCTCAGTAACTCTCCATAAAAGCTAGGCAAATTAAGGGTAGATGGAGAAGACATCATCAAATTCAAAGGTTAACTGACAAAAAGTCTGTGAAACTCATCATTAAAGGCATTTCCCAACCTACCCAAGCAGTGAGAGGTAGAAGCAAAGGACTGAAACTACATAAGCAAGCTCTTCTCCTGAAGTAACAGAGAATACAGTACTTCTCATTTTAATCACTTGTGAGGAAAAGGAACCAATTTCTCTACTACACGTGCAGCATGAAGAGCACCTTGCTTTAGTTTATATTTAACAAGCTTCACATAGAGCACCCTCGAAGCTAATGGGAAAAGCTTAGAAGATTTGAGAACCAAGCTCCTTAATGAACACCATCCCTGACCACGTACAAGGTCCATAACGCCACTCAATGACACCAACAAACCCCCCTGCGTACAACTCCTTCAATCCACGCAGAGCAGGCAGACCTCATTACAGCCATCAAGCAACCAACAGGAAGAAACTGAGTTCAGGGCCCACTCAGCCTCTCCTTACATCTGTACAAACAGTAATTCAGCATTTTGGGGAAAATGCAAGCCCCACCCAACAGAAGTTCCAGCTGCTGCTTCCTGCGCGAGTTCCCTGGCTGTACGTTGACATCGTGACTCACACTTCCACATTGACAGCACCTATGGTCTATGCAGCTCGTTTCATCTCAAAAGCAACTCCAGTTTCAACGCACAGCTAGAACACTGGAAAGCACTCCTACATCAACACCTCTTCCCTACAATTTCCTAAAATGTCACAGCTTTAAGAAATTCTTAACAAAACTCTTTGACAGCGCCTTCCTATTAAGTCTGTGTGCCAGCCTGCAAGGGCTCCAGCCTCTCAGCACATCAGGAGTGATTAGGGCTCAACGCAACTTCAAGCACTGAAGAGCAATCACTTCAGTCTCAAGACAAACTGCCTGCGACATGATGAGCGATATAACCCAATCCCAAGTCTCATCTGCTAGATGAGCCCAGGCCACATGGAGACGGAATCAGCTATAGCGTTTGCCTGCTGTGCGATACACCTGCCAGGGCTCCGGGGGAAGATCCCGCTGGAGCAGGTCTCAGGCTGGCACGTGGTAGCCCAGGTGCACTGGGAATCAATCTGCACGAGCCCACCTTCATCAGCTCCTCCCCAGCTAAGCATTAAAACTGATCATGTTTTACCAAAACATCTATTGAGATTCTACCAAGTTTGCTCCTTGGTTAAACAACGCTGGGAAACAGGAGTTAAAAAATAAGCAAAACAGAGAGAAAACAGATCCTCGCAATTTTATTCAACTGCTAAAGGTACTACAGTTGTCCTAGTCAAAGACATTAGCTAGGATTGCTTTGTTATCAAGAGCAATTTTACTGTCTGAAATCCATTAAGTGCTGTGAAGAGTCACCTAACAACTGTGGAAGACCTTCACAGCTACAAAACACGTGCCTTATTTCTAGCAGAAAAGCATTGCCACTAAACATTACCTGCAGAACTCCCCAGGGCCTATGTGACTTGTCCACTACCTACTTCCGAAGTTCAGCTTCTAGGAAACTATCCTTTTTTGCAATATATAAATTCTTCCTTAAGAACATGTTCGTGAGCAATGCAAGAAGTAATTATATTGAGAAAGACAACTACGCTGCTCATCCTAGCGTGGCTCTTCACTGCCAGCAGTGCCCAATCTATGATTTTTGCCATGGCTGTCAATTAGAAAAAAAGCACAATTGAATTTATATTCCTCAAACTCTTTTAATGGTAAAGTCTTGCTGAAATTAGACTACCTTTGAATGAAGGGTATTACTTCAACAGTTCTCCTTCAGCTCCCCATCCAAACATATATTAAAGTTTAATATGAAAATATGCGCTAGGCAATACAGATCCTGCACTCTTGAGGACAAAAAAAAATTGCATTTGAGGACAAAAAAAGATTATTCTCACACAAATAAGGCTGTCATACAGAATGACTAGAAAGTCTAGCTTGTTTGTTTTGTGTGCTTACCAGTGGTAACAGCTATGCTAATAATTTTGTCTTTGAAATAGAAAGATAAGCACAGAGACAAGCAGTGTCAACAGAGAACAAACAGTACACCCTATCAGACAGAACATAAGATCTCCACCCACATTTTACTTGCCCTCTGAAGTGATGTAAAGCCACAATTCTTTGTTCAAGCAGAAATCTCCCAGACCACAGTAGCAGGGAAGACAAGCATTTTGGCAGAGATCACTAGTGGGAAATTTCTAATTACTAATTATTTGCAAAGCTATAAACCCAAGAGCCTGCACATACACATTACAAGAATCAGTCCAAAATTCAGGTGGTTCTTCTTTGTATCAGTTACTCCATTAAATAAGGTTCAACAGCACTTCAGCTTGATTTCCCAGCTTGATAAGGTTGTGTGCCATGGATGGTCCACCACCAGCAGAGAGCACCAAAGGGACAACCTGGAGTGTAACCAACAGTCTTTCTGTCTAAATCAAAACCATTTAACCCTTACAAAGCTGTGAGCTAGGTCTAATGTCATCATCCCAGTCCAGCCAACGACAGCAGTGCTGTTTGGCAGTCGATCTGCCCTGCAGATCAGTTTGGAGGCTGCCTGCCAAGCAGCTTCACTGTGTTTTCTGTATATTCACAACTTTTCACTCTCTACATGAATTTGTAGAACAGTCTGTAAGGCCCTAAATAGGACAAGCTACAAAATGGCTGTACGACAGAAGAATGAACGTTTCTCATTTTTAAAGTCAAGCTCCTTGATCTAAAGCTATTTAAGTCAATGCAAAGAGTCAGGGATTTATTTACCTCCCTTCCCAAATGCTGCTCACTTGAGAGAAGAGATTAAGAGCAAAAACATAACCCCTCTTCCATGGAAGACTGAGATTTGGGATAAAGTCAGATATTGCAATATATTACATCACATTTCTTTGATGGCATCAGTGTGGAGACTCGCAATCATGCACCCTTACCCCTACATTTCTGTAGGCTTGGCTCCTGTTTGTCCATATAACCCTTTAAAAGCATTTGCAAGACTAAAGTTGACTGTAGATGGCCAGAGTCTCTGATCTCTGCCCACACCCCCTACTCCCGTCCCCTGCTGTGCACATGAGTTACCTTACCTGAGAGCTGCCACTGAAGCCTGGAGGCTGGCTGTACTCCGTGGAGTCAATAATACTACTGCAAAACCAAAAGAAACAGTCTGCTTAAATCACTGTACAACAGTCCTTCGCCATTTTTAACCTGTCTGCTGTTCCCCCTTTACATCCTGCAGCACATTTGCCTTTGAAATCCATTTTACAGACAGGGAACACAAGGTTATTTTCTGTTCAGGAAGATTTTTTTTTTTTTCCAGTACAGAGATCTCCTAGAGCAGAATGCTGCCACACAATTATGTGTAGTGCAATCTAATACTTTCTAATTAGAATGAAAAAGCATATCTTTTGTATGAAATATGTAGAAGATATTAAGAAAATAACACGCTACCATGGATTTTCAGTTCCTTAAAAAAACGAGAGAAGTTTATGCTGTGGCATTTGAAATAGTGTTGTGAAGAGAAAAGCAAGAGAAATCAGCATAAGATAGATACTAGTATTCCAAACATCTCTAATGAAACACAAACCAGACATAAGTAATGAAATACAGAAACAAACCAAAAAAGCCTGGCAGCCAGGATTACTATCATTAGAAAACGCTTCACCATATATAGCTACACAGTGCCTCGAATGACAAAACACACCTTAAATCACTGTTTCCAAAACATAGCATACATCTGCAAACTCAACAGCTTTTTAAATTCCAAAACTGCCAGAGGATCTACTGATACCAGCAGAAGGCAGGTGGGTCAGCACTGCCGCACGTATGGGCAAGGTATTTAGCTGTCACAGTAAGGCACCAGAGCCAGATTAAAGGACCCTTATCACTCATATTCAAGCTACTTTCAGGACAAGTAAAGGTTAGTACACAAGAACAGCATTTTAATAATTATGGAGACCACATTGCAAACATCACTGCGATTTGTTAAAAAATATAATTTGCTTGCTACTGCCATGTCATTTGGCTTGGACAGAAGAGAAACTCCGAGTTCGTCGTTCTCCATCTTACTTACGAGGTAACCTTAGATTTAATCACTGATTGGTAAAACAGCAGCTTTCCTTAAAAACCTGCCAGAGGTCCTGGTTTTGTGAAAGACGATTGTCCCTATCGACAGTTAGGTGACAGCTGCCAGAACTGCTGCGTAGACTTGACATCCCTTGTCATAAAGCAGCTGGTCTGGCTGGGACGCTGGTCAGGGCACCTGCAAGCCTAAGCGGGTGAAACAGTGGGACTAGGGCTCAAATAGTTCTCCGAATTTTTTAAAGCTCCCCTGGAGGTGGAGGGAAGTAGAAACAGAGGATGAGAGGTGATTTTGAAGTCTCATCAGTGGCTAACTTGTAAGTTGAGATTGATTGTGCTTCGGTTCCAGGCAAGACGAAAGCTGCAAACCAAGAAAATCTGAAGGATAAAAATCATTACTTGCTGTGAGCTCTTCCAAGGGAGAAAACAGCAGAGCTGTTTCAGGCATGGTCGGGGACAATGAACTTTAAATTAGAATGTGGCCACATGAAATAATGAAACATGTACAGCAGATCCTGCCAGGAACAGCACAAATAAGATGCTCGGCTGGAAAGTGATGAAAAAGTACTCCACTCTGAGACAGGTATAGTGGCAATTAACAGCAAAACACACAGACTTATAGCGTCTGGTCTCGTTTTGCTGCAGGTTGTCTGGTGATGTAAAGCCTTCAAGAGTGGAGACGTCATCTCCCTAACCAGAATGCAAATTCCAAGTCATTTCTGTGCAGTGCCTGTTGCCGAGTTAACTGGCATATGGTTGAATGTTTTTCCTTTTAAAAATAGGAAGCAAATAATCAGAAAATTATGAAAGTTCCCTCTGAATCCTTTTTGAGGAGCTGTAACATTAGGATCAATTAGGAAACTCAGCTCCATTGACATGATGTATTTAAAAACGTGGAACACCACCACAATGGCAGCAACCGGCAGACTTTAAATTGATTTGTTATGCCCTCACAGGAGCACGGGGGTGATTAGAACAAACGGAGGGGAAGGAGATCAGCATTTCGATAACTGAATCGGAGTTACCAAGCAACTAATTTTTAGATCAGAACCCTTCCCCAGAAACTCCTATTAGAGCGATAGTTTGTTACCGCTGTTCCTCCTGAATATGTGGTCACAGAGAAGTCGCTTATTTGTGTCTCCTGTTTGCACCATTTGCTGGGAGCAAAAATAGCACACGTGCCTGCTCAGAAAAACCCTATACAGAACTACTTGTTCTTTTCCTTTATTCTTCCTCTCTTGTTCTCCAATAGTATAGAAACCCAGCAATCTGCAACACCGTAAACAACTGCTGTGCTATTACCCAATTTAATATTTCATCATACCCTGTGCAAGCATAAGAGAAAACACGCGTTTCTTCAAGCCAAGAACGTATCGAACATGATAGCCGAGCTTGTTTTATTGCTAAAGAACTTAGGAAGGAAGATGGAGGAGGCATAGTAATTTCACATTCCGAAGATGTGAAGAACGTGAGGAAAAAAGCTACAAACAATGAAAAGAAACAGAATTAATGAAGCAAGCTTGTGATTCAGAGGAAGCAGATGAATAAGGGCAAGTCACTAGAGACCAGATAAAACCTAATTCCAAAGGATTCTTATTTTCTTGAACTTTAAATTCAAAGGCTAAAGAGAGATTTTCTTCATCTCAGCATGGTTCTCTGATAACCTCGCACCATTTATAATACACATTAGTAAAATTTTATACAATTATATTTCTTCAGGAGGGTGTTTAAGCATGTTAACAAGTTATATTCAATTTAACTATACCATATTAATTCACTGATAAGTTAAAAAGTCTTTGCATGTTTGAAAACGTTTTAACATGGAAGTGAAACCATCTCAAGCTATATTTGTATTTCATTCTTCCCGATTCACGGCAGCTCTGAAATGCATTTTGTAGCTTAAACATTTCAGTTAAGAGCTGGAAAAAAATCAGCATATTTCAAAGCTCCTATCAGCTGTTCTGCAGCAATCTACCCAAGGAGGAATCAAAGTTACAGTTTTTGAGATGCTCTCCAAAACTTATATTTAACGTTGAAAAGTAAAGAAATGAAGTGGTAGGTGTTTTTGGAGCCTGAATTCTGGTAATTCAAACCTATTACTTGACTTACACAAAACTGTCAGGATAGGGCAGGGACAGAACTTACAAGAATCTGGCAACCACCGAAGCCTCTTCAGACATTTCCTTCATACATCGTTCCCTCTTCAACCACTCAAGACTACTACTTCACACAGGAACGTCATTGAGAATCAGAAAAGTGGTGTCCTCGAGCACAGAGAAAAAGGCAGTCCCACATACCTCAGAAAAATCCCTAAATATCCTATTACATCACACTCCTGGCATGTTGTACCACAGGAAAAAACGAGAAGTTCAATATACAGCTACAGTGGAACCAGATAAGCAGAACAGGCAAGAAAAAGCCCACTGTCTCTGTTCCCACCATGGTCTAATCCACCGCCACATCCCAGCAGACCATGGGTGAAACACAAATCCAAAGTCACTGACACGTGGTGGACACTATCGTACATCTTCAAAAGCAAGAACTGAGAATGACTCACCCTAGGATATATTTATTTTATAAATAAAACCACATAAAGGAATAAGAAATTCTCTAAAGGCTGAAACCGGAGTAGGTCTCGTACAGCAGATTTTTCCCTCAACTATTTCACCAAAACTTTTGGGCTTAAAATGTTATTCCAGCTTTCAGCAGATAAAAAAACTTCTTTGGGAGCTTGTTTGTTAGCTTGGCTCAAGTAATAGAGATAAATCTCCACTCAAAAGTACAATCTTCTGTTAAAAAAAGAAATGTTTTTAGGCCTGAAGGCATTCAACGCGTAACAAATTCAGCCCAACCAGTGCTCAAGTTTTCCCCAAGCAGCAGTACCATGAAGCAAACAACAAGCAATCTATTTAACAGCCAATAACCACAAAGCTAGTAGAACCTGACAAGAATCTCATCAGCTTCACAAAACTGCTTCTTGGCAAAACAGCAATAACCCACACCAAAAAATGCACCTGCACCCAAAAAAAAGTTAAACAACCAGTGAAGAGCAGAAAACCAAACCCTGCTCCCATCCATCTTGGCCATATTCCTGTCCTTTCCCTCGGGGCTAGCCAGAGCTTAATAGAAATAAGAGACACTGGCCTCTCTATCCAAAAATAGCATTTAGGTAAGAAATCCCAGTCACTCTTCCTGGGCTCCTTACCAGAGCACTGTATACATATCTCTGCAGGAGTGGAGGGCTGATAATTTTTTTCTACTCGCTTCTGGGCTATTAGGTTTAGAGCTGCTGATAGCAGAAAAGGTACCAGCACATTTTATAACAGAAGGCAACAGTTTAGAGAACTCTACTAGTAAGGAGAGATGATTATTTCATAACATAACTTGGCCCGGTAAAATCAGAACTTTCTTACAACCAGAAAAAATGGCTATCTAAGCAATCTGCTCCAGTTAGAGATGTTCCAGCTCACTGCAGGGGGCTGGACTGGATGACCTTTAAGGTCTCTTCCAACCCAAACCATTCTACGATTCTGTGAAGTAGTGCACTTCAAACCCTGGCACGTGCATTTTGGACACAAGAAGCATCTGCTATTTTATCATCAAGAAACCAGACTACACAATATTCCAGACAAAAATCCATATCGAAAACATTCTTAGAAAGGCACTCCATTAAATGAAAACAGAGAGCAAATAAACAGAATCAATAGGCTATACATTTTAAATTTTAATCCTGTGAGCCCATACCTCTAGCCATTCATGCTGAGTTGGGAAGGCAGAGAACCCCAGTATCGCACAAAATCAAGACCTTTCATACATAAAGTAGAACTGCATAACGTTCAGAAAAGGCACCATGTATCTCTCAGTAATATTTCATGTTATAGCAAACGGTTATGATTCAAGTTCACTAATCCACACTACATTTAAAGCCATCGACTTGCCACAGCATCTCGGTCAGGGCAGACTTTTCAACCAACTGCAGACTCAGATGCCTGTCTCTTCACTGCTTTGTTCACATAAAATTTATACCAATCAAAAACAGACCAGGAAAGTAGCGTACAGCACACAAAAACTAGTTTTCTTTGTGTTTGGGGCATGTGTACAGCCTGAAATCCAAGTTCTGAGCTGCAAGCTCCATACCTGTGTGAAGGTGAGGGAGCCTCGAACTGTGGCACGGTGCTGTCCTCACTGACTGGAGAGTACAAGCCACTCATTTCCTAGAACAGAAAGCCACACTGCAGCAAAGCTGGTAAAACATGAATAGTAGGCACCATCTAATACACAGTGTTCACATAGGAATCTTTCTGTTTCCCAAGTAGATAACCAAAAGTATCTGTATTTATTCAACTCTCACCTAAAAGTCTTTACTACACCTGAAGACACGTTGAGTTCTTTGATCTCATCCCCCAAGTTATTCCAACTGGGTTTCAGAAATCCTACAGCTGCAGTGCTTTTTGCCCCAGAAGAGGCAGTTCTGGAGTTTACACTCCAAAAATCAATGGATTTAGTTCCCACCCATTGTTTCTAACCCAGAACCTCACTTAAAGACAGCAGAACAAGCAAGCTGTAATTTTTGAGATACGTGCAAACTTCAATCTAACAGCCTTTGCCGCTGGAAAGTAATGTTGGATATGGGTTGTGGCAATAAAAAACGCAAGATGACAGTGCGCAGGTGGTATCATGCCCCAGACTTAAAAAAGGATCTATCAGTCTTCTGTAGGGAAAATGCACAAGAGAAACTTTGGACATAAACTTGGCTTTGTCGCTGCCAGACTAAATGACTGCTGTGTCCCCAGTATGAGACTGTACCTTTCATCTGTTTGAGAAATGGAAGCTATGCAGGACACTGCAGCTCATTAGTTAGGGGGGTAAAGTGTTCCAGGACAACATTACTAGCGCTTTTCAAATTCCCACTAGGTGCCTATTAGTTGTTAGGTAGAATGTGACAAGAGAGATCCTGGGATTTAGAGGTCAGCCCCAAGGTCACCATCACACACCAGAAAGGTGCCCCAGTAGCAGCCCACCGAAAGGCCTGATTAAAAAGCAAAAAAGCAGGCAGCTAGATATTCTTTCAGGGATCCCACAGCTTTGGGAATAGCTGCTCCTAGATCTCAAGACCCATTTTACCAGTCTCAAGGAAACATGCTAAGGTGTATTTACTTCCCAAGAGCCGAGAAATAGTTAGGAAAATAGGTCTGAAAAATGCTGTTATCTACTAAGTTACAATTTGCACAGCTATCAGCTGAAAGGAAGTTCCTGCGGTTGTCAGTTCTATTTATATTTCGATAATTCATCAGCATGCGTATAAATTGGAAGTGAGGAAATCTAAAAGGCTCTTGGGCAGTAGGTAGGAGCTTGTGCTGACTGCTTGAGACAAGCAAGGAGAAAGCAGACCCACAAACCGAAGTTTTAAGGGAACACTATTGTGATAGGTGGCAGTCTCAAGCATTCCTGAAACATTCATTTCCTTCTCCAAGATCAAAACACTAGAATATTAGGAGTAAAGAACCACAGAGGAACCTAAGGACTCGATGAGGACATAAGGATTAAGCTGATGAGTTTACAAATACTTGGAGAATAATTCTTAGCAAAAATCTCAAGAGATCCCCATCATTAAGGAATTAAAACAATTGTATCAAGAGGCAGCAGATTGCTTGTTTTGACATGTAGGAGCTGGTTCTGTTTCTGCTCCTACCCTCTCTCTGCATTACAGCTCTCTTGTGCACCCTGCAATGCCTCTCCACTTTAAGACTGGCATCCTGCTAAGATTTAAACAACCTGTGCAAATAGCCAGAACACTGCAACGTACAGGAATCATAAGTTACGGGCAATGTGCTGGCTGTTGATTTCTAGCAATTATTCTAAAACACTTACTACCAACACAAAGAAATTGAAAGATATGACAATATAAGAGCTAGGGTTCTACAAAACCCCCTTACCAACTGCAGTTTACACACATCAACTAAATGAACAAATTAAAGAAAGAGCATCATCTGTTCATTTTCCCATTATTGACTCAAACGCCATAAATTTAGCACAGCAGCCCTGCAGCAAGGCAGACAGCTTGATGAAAATGAAAAATTGCCAGTCAGAACAACGTCTGGGCACCTCACCTCTACTCGTTTAATATCTTCTTCCAGAACGCTTAGCTCCTTCTGGATCTGCTCCAGTTGCTGTGGAAAAAGAGAACGGGAGAAGTCTAAATCAATGTGCACTGCATCACCACCACGATAAATGGCCATCTTTCCAGAGAGGAACTTGAACTATCTTAACCAGCATGCGACACGATTCAAAAGTCACTGAGCTGGAAGTCCATATGCATAGATTAACATAAGCGTGCACACAGACCACATCCAAGACAAAGTTGTTATTGTGAGATAGCACTAAACAAAAGCATGGGGTACTTCAATATCAAAGCAACCTACACCATTTAAAGTAATACTATTATGCTCCTCTAATATCTTTCAAGCAAGGTAATTACAATCGGTTCTATAAACACCGAACTTAATTAGAAAAACACACCATGACAGACAGTGATCATTTCACCCTTCAACCAAATACAAAATGTTTTGCTAAAAGGCATTAAGAGCATTTCTCTTGCACGCAGTTAACCTGCCACTTGCTAATTGAAACTCAAGATACATTTTTGGAGTGACACCCCCTCCCTTATTATGACCACAGAGAGATTCGCTCCTGGCACCAAGCGATCATTACGTGGCAGTTCTTTCACCAGGTGATACTTACCCTGGATTACACCATCAACTCCAGTCAGTTTGAGGGCTGCCCCTGAAAGGGTCAGATGGGGACTTCCCCTCTCACCATCCAACATCCTTTTTCCCTTTTTTGTGTCATAGGGAATATTTTTCAGGTTTTTCAATTACGCTTTAGCCAGTCAGCAACCCAGCTTCACTCATCTCTAACAACTGTGAAGCCTGAGACTTGGCAATTGTTTACTTTAAAATTGCACAAATTCAAAGTTACTATTTATTGCAATACTTATTACTCTTTGTATGACGCATTCCCAAGAACATTTGGCAATCTTCTCCCAAAGACTCATTCCCTCAAGTGCTTAAGCTTGATCCTTTAAGTGATTGAAAGTTTTGCTTAAGCAAAACCACACCCACTACTTAACCCCCCACTACTGATCAGCATTCAAATACCTGTGTGCTCTGCATTACACAGTCCAGCATTTTAATTTTCTTTTTCAACATTAAAAAAAGCTGTCCTTGAAGACAGGTGAAGGAAGGACTGCTGGGTCCATCCCTACTAACATGGCTTCTTCCTTGGAATGAGATGACATCATATTTGTATCCTAATGTCTCTACTCTTAAGGTTTCAGTGTATATTTAATTTGAGTCAGAGATAGCACAGGTTTAATGGTTTAAAATTAGACTGCCACAGATAATTTACAAACCACTACGCCATAACAGATAATTCCATTTTCACTTGTGAAACCTACAGCAAGAGTAGCAGGTGGTGCTATAGCTCCAAGATTAGTGGCAAAGTTAAGTGCCACTGCACAGCAGGGGCCCGCCTGTACTCAGCTCTACCAGACAAATGCCATTAGTCCCCCACTTTCATAAATCCCATTTGAAAAATTACAAAATCACCTAGAACAAGTTCCAAATTGCAGTAAGGAAACCAGCTATTGTACAAAGCACTGGCTCACAGCCAAACTGGACAACTAAAAAATAGCTAATGGTCATTGCTATCTCTTAAACAGACCTTTTCATAGGAACAAGCGCAGAGGTCTTTCTGTTGGCCAGCTTTTATTAACTATTGCACAAAGCCAGAAGCACAAGAAGATCTGGGACAGTGTTTACTAATTCTTTTTACATCAAAGCAAGCAATCTGAAGGTACCACAAACTCAAACAGTAGCAAGTCTAAAATCCAGGCAAGTGTGTTTCACACTTATTTTAGGAAGAGTTTTCTCATTCTGTGAGAATCAAATGAGTTACTAATGCCCACAAAGAGAGGGTTTTTTCAGTAGATTAGCTCAAGTGTTTCATGGGTTAGCTTTAATCTATCAAAGAATTTAAATCAGTCTACATTCATCCCAATTAAATTTTGAAAAATGAGACTACTGATTTATAATTGCCAGCCACTGAGGGACATTTAAGGAAAGTTAAATGAATTATAGCCCTTGCGGTTATCCAGATTTATGGGCCTTTCATTTGATCTTCACTATCTTGGGCATGGAAAGCAAGCCAAGTTCTGTCCCAATGATGGCCAGAATCACACCTGTCAGACTTCAGATTAAGTCAGCAAAAACACTTAGAATGAACACTGGAATGTATGTTCAAACAGAAGGACATACTATAAACTGTCTTCTCAGACGCAGATGCTTTCACAGAAGCAAGAAGGCCAATGTGGACAGGGAGAAGGCTTCAGCTCAGCAGTTAAACGTCATCATTTCAACTCCACTGTGTGAACTACAGTAAGTAGGGGTCTAATATTCTGGTTCCGCATTACACACACACAGACCTTGAAACAGTCAATGCTTCTTATAAAGTCTGGAAAATGGATTTCAGACATTTCAGTCAAGAAGCTGCCACAGTACTAAGTGCAGGCTCAGATCGTTCTTTTAGGTAATCTCTCAGACCTCACCTCCTTTCACACATACAAGGCCATCCTGTCAAAACCCTCCAGTTTGAGTCTGAAGCTGTCTTAGACACACATACAAAGAGTTCTTTGAAGACAATTCTCAGCCCTGCACTGTGTAGAGGAAGGGAAACACCCTGGTTAGAGCTTCTCAGAGATATCCCACCACCCTACTGTATTTCCACAGAAAACACTCAGGCAGAAGTATTAATTTAAACTCACACAACCCTAAACACCAGGTCATGGTCTGTTTGATTTCAGCTGGCTATTTGCTAACCAGCATAGCTGCGCACAGCGCTGAGGTTTCCCCCTCAGGCTTCCTGTTTTTCCTGGACCAAGGGCCCCTCAGGAGGCAGTGACTTCATCCTTTGTTTTTGTACAGCTCAGACAACAAGTAATCCTGACTGGGTCTCCTAGTGCCAGTTCTAAATGTTTGCAACCCCCCAAAAGCTCAGCAGAGCCTCCCAGTGCCAGAGACAGACTAGAAATATACATGAAGGAAGGAGTCATACACCCTTGACCAACTGTCTTCTCAATTCTAGAAAAATCTCAAGCAAAAAGCAGCAGAAGTTATTTTCTACAGAAGTGCTGTGAAATCACTGACACCATCCCACCAAGCGGCTTAAACAGAGCATTGGGATACACACTTATGACAGGTCATAAATCATGTTATGTTCAATGACACACCTTCAAGGCTCCGATCCAAACCCCTCACACATTCATCATGATACACACCATAGATCAAGACAAAGAGATGAGACTGCTACCAGAGGAAGCATCCTCTTCCCAGACACATACCTATCTCAAGAACCAGGACAGGGGAAAATGTATCATCTGTCCAGCTGACTAGGATAAATCAGGTAGACTGCAGATAACCCCTTCGTTCTGCCCCACAACTTCATCCATCCAACATGATCTTCCTACCTGGTGTTCTTCCATCTACTACTACTCCTCCCACCTTCTATAACTGCTCCAATAAACTTGAGTGTAAACTTAAGTATCAATAGCTGAACCTCTGCTAAAGGCACCCAGTGAAATGAATTTCTTTCTGTAGAACTCAATACCTCAAGAATAACTCTACAGCAAGCAAGATCAATTTCTCTCTCTGGGAAAGCAGCTGCAAGTCTTGTCTGTCTCCAGGTTTTGCTTCCATTATTGCTTCAGGTACAGAACTTGTTAAAATTTTCAAGGCAACTCTGGCAAAGAAGTCATCTTCAGAGTTTATAGAGAGATTTTAGTCTTTTAAATTATTGGGAAATCTCACTTATTTTGACATAACACTTCACTGTTAAAGCCTTTGCACAAATGGAGAAAGGTGCAAGGTTTCTTTCAATACGAAGACAAGAACACTTGAGTCTCCGCAAGTTCCTTTCGTTAGTGAAACACAGCATCCAAACCTGTTAGACACAAGGGCAGCCCATCCACAACACATTTATCCACAGGGAATATTTCTTCTCTCTGATCAATACTTGCTCCAAATAACAAATGTCTCCTCTTACCTGGGGAAGAGCTAACAGAAAGGTTTGAGAACAACATCCCGGGGTAAGTTGTTTAACACACAGAACTCCTAAAGGTGGGAGGAAGGAGTTGACTGGCTGATCAAAAGTATGTCACAGATTTTGACTTTTCCTCCTCCTCGTTTAAATCCTTCAGTTTGGGTTGCAGGAGTAATGCTTTGAAGGCTTACTGATAGGGTCTGATAGAGAAATGTCACAAGAGAAAGATATCTGTGGCGGGGAACAAAGCTGTTTAAACATTCAGAATAATTGCCTCAGAGTGCTGTACATCACTACATGCTACTTTACCCCCTCTTTCTTTGGAATCACCTCTCCGCTGCAGGAAGGAGCATCAGCTACTATACACAATGTTTACACAGTAATCTCCAGCTCGCTGCTCATCCGCTAGCTGTATCCCGGCTTATGACCCCCGCAGTCAGAGCTCACGTCTCCTACTGAGTAGCTCAGAAATGCAAATACCAGTTATTTAAGTGCAGCGGATAGGAAAGAGATTACTATAGCTATAAATTCACCTCAGGAGTCCTGGAATGCAATCAAGACTATATGACAACATAAGAGCATGACTGATTTCTAGTTCTGTCACCTCCTCTTGCTTATTCCTTAGCTCATCCATGTGTGTATGCACAGAACAATAATACTTGACAGGTGAAGTGATTAACACAAGGTAATGACATCCCTGGAGAATTCATGCTTATAATTCCCTGCAATTATGCCACAGTAACTAATAACTCCTCTCATTTTTAGTATTTAACATGCTCACAGTATGGGAGTAAGTGAAGACAGCTGGATAGACATGTGCATTTGAGGCTGAAAAGAGCAACGATGATTCTGAAATGCTGAGCAAGCACTCAGTGCCATGGACCCAAGACATTTCAGGATTACTTCTCTCTCCAAGGACATCTATCAGCTGACACCAGCCCCCTTGCATTAGCAGACAGAAAAGAGGTTTGTTAGCTAGAAGACACGTAATATGACATTATGGGAAAGAAAAAGCCCATGAAATGTAAAAGTGAATTGACCATTGCCAGGAGAAGAATGAATGCATATAGGGAATAGCAACTGCATGTTGTAGAACTTAATTTGTGATACTAATCATTAAGCTCAGCATTCTCCCTCGGTAGGCAATGGTGCTACTTCACAGAAGGAGTAAATGCTCTCTGTCAGGTAGCCAAGCTTCCAAGATTTTAAGGCAAATCATACATGGTACGCATAGTGGTGTGTGACTTCATTTGGCAACATTTAAATCCTGACAAGAAAATTAGTAAGACTTTTTTAGAGCGATGAATATAAAACTGGGGAGAATATTTTGTACTAACTGTTATTATCAGGTCTCTTGCAAAGTGTTTGAGATGAAAGAACGTGATCATTTAAAAGCAAACAAAAGCTAAACTTGCAAAAGTACTTATGCAACACAACTAAGCTAATGGCATCAAAACTCTGGCATGAAAAGATGAATTTAAAAAGTCACAAACTGTTGCATTTGATTTCCCTTGAAAACAGGGATAAAAACCTGCAGTCAAGTATTTCATTATTAAACTTGACCTTCCTGACTCCTTGGATCTTTGATTTCGACCGAAAAGAGTGCTGGATCAAAAAAAAAAAAAATTAAAAAAATGGAGTGTCCATTCAATTAAGTGTGCACACATATGGAAAGGCGCACAGCCGGCTAAGCTTGCCTTAGAGACAATCAGTTACTGAGGTCGATATGAACGGTTGGACTCGATGATCCGGTGGGTCTCTTCCAACCTGGTTATTCTGTGATTCTGTGATTTCTTCTCTCCAAAAGTGTTATTTTGTTGAGAAAGTATTTTCAAGCTTTAACCATTAGTTTAAATCATTTTCAAAGTAAATTTTTTTTATTAATATCACCAAGGATATGGGTTTTGCCACATTGCCATAGGTCAAAAAGAAAACCAAAGCAAATAAACTTAAAAGAAAAAGGACTTGCTAAAACCTTTGTGCAAAGGAACATGAAGCAAATTTCAGCTTGAAAGATCAACTTTTTGGAAAGTTATGAATACATTGGAACAGGATTCCTAATAGAAACTTCTGCAGGTGCTGAACCTCACATTTATCTTCTAGAGAAATGATGAAAGTGCAAGGAAGAAGCATTTGTCAAAATACTTGACTACAGCAACATTCTGAATTCTTAAGTACAAGTCTATGAAGATAGAGTTTTCCCCTGGATAGAAATCTCTTCCAGTAAGCTCAGAAGTCATCATTTCATGAAGGCAAGAGAAAAAACATGCAGAACTTCCAAGTGAAGTAGTGAGGAGGGTTGTGGATGGTTAACTGCAGAATCTGAATGAGTTATGAAATACGATACAGGTATACGAACTCTTAAGGCAATCTCTGTATTAACTCAAAGCACCCAGTCTCCATGTAAGAACCTGCAGCATGCAATAAATAAAACCTGTTAATATAAAAAATCCTGTAATAAATAATATTTAGAGGCATATTAGGAAATAAATGTACCAAGCAATTTCACATTCCTTTAAACATTTAAACCAAAAATTTGAATCGCACACTCTCAACCACAAACAAATCCACCTCTTTTATTTATTAAGAGCTGTATTACAGCTATGGCTTACTGAGTGAAGTTGCAATTGCTCTGTAGGCATCTTTACTAGAACTTTTTGGATTAGGAAAGGCAAAAAGGCAGTGTTCCTCCACATAATAAAGCCTACTGATGTGACTCGGCTATGTTCATTACATTATACAAACCTTCCAGGGTCTACATACGTTCCTTGAGTTCCGTTCTTATTGCTTAAGCTATCACCTACTACAGCATCAAAAGAAGCTCCAATATCATCCCCCTGCAATACTGCATTACTAATATGGCCACTTTAACCCCACTTCTCAGCTTTAAACGGGCACCTCAGGCTTCCTACAGTCTGGATGTACCTCCAGCACATGCACAACCCACATCCTTTCCTGAATAACAGCTCTGCTGTTACCCACATACAAGACTCCCTCCAGGAAGGAGGACTTGCCACAAACTTCACCAGCTACAGGGAGGACCGCGAGATTTACTAGAAAGGAAGCATCAGCTGGCTTGATTTACTGTATGGGTAGAGCTTGATCGGTAAAGGCAGATTTTGCTATCTTTCTAAAACTATCCTACTGACTGGTCAGTATTTTCTATGCTTCTAATCTTTCTTATCAAGTGAACAGAAAGACTGTGAGCAGCAAGTCTGACAAGTCCTCATTTCCCTCAAAATAAATGACAAGGCCAGACGCTAACCGCTATGGCAAGGAGAACTGACAGGCCTGCACAAAAGGCTTTTGCGATGTGACAGCTGGCATTTCATGTCAGAATATAAAGGGGGTAAGAAATAACATCAGAGGAAGTCTTGGCAACAGAGGAAACTCACAAGCAGGGACAGAGACGGTCTGAAGTAAGCTATGTGTCCCAGTAGGCTTCAGGATGTTCCGAAGGCCATGCTTAGAGGATCTGCAGCTAAAATTAAGTTTCTTCAGACTTCTAAAAGATCCTTGCATAGCATTACTAAAGCAGACGCAGATGAGATGGGAAAGGTGCTAAAAATCAGTTAGTGGGGAAACACTGTGCTACAGTCATTTTAAAAATGGAAGCTATGCAATTTCCCTTCTTCCTTCCCACTCAACACTTGCAAACTAAAGTAGGTATCAACAGCTCCTCCTTCTGTGAGAGTTACTCTAACTGAGTTTCATCTGGGGGAGGAAAAAGCACCGACTTTATGGCACTTCCCCTAACACCCTGCACTTGAATCACCCATGGACGAGCACCTAGCTAAGCTGTGGGTGAACCTCCTGAAGCACCTACTTCTCAATTCACCTCCTCAAAAAAAGCAGCATTACCAGGAAAGCTTCTGCAACATCTTAATGGTCCTTCAAGCTGCACCAATTCCTGATGTAAGGCATTTAATGAGCATCCATGGACAATGGCCAGAGGCTGCATTAGTTCTGCACTGAAGGTGTCAATTCATAGAATCATAGAATCATAGTAAATAACCAGGTTGGAAGAGACCCACCGGATCATCGAGTCCAACCATTCCTATCAAACACTAAACCATTCCCCTTAGCACCTCATCCACCCGTGCCTTAAACAGCTCCAGGGAAGGTGAATCAACCCCCTCCCTGGGCAGCCTATGACAGTGCCCAATGACCCTTTCTGGGAAAAATTTTTTCCTAATGTCCAGCCTAAACCTCCCCTGGTGGAGCTTGAGGCCATTCCCTCTTGTCCTGTCCCCTGTCACTTGGGAAAAGAGGCCAGCATCCTCTCTACAACCTCCTTTCAGGTAATTGGAGAGAGCAATGAGGTCTCCCCTCAGCCTCCTCTTCTCCAGGCTAAACGCCCCCAGCTCTCTCAGCCGTTCCTCATAAGGCCTGTTCTCCAGCCCCTTCACCAGCTTCGTTGCTCTTCCCTGGACTCGCTCCAGAGCCTCAACATCCTTCTTGTGGTGAGGGGCCCAGAACTGAACACAGGATTCGAGGAGCGGTCTCACCAGTGCCAAGTACAGAGGGAGAAGAACCTCCCTGGACCTGCTGGTCACACCATTTCTGATAGAAGCCAAGATGCCGTTGGCCTTCTTGGCCACCTGGGCCACTGCTGGCTCATGGTCAGTCACTGTCAACCAACACCCCCAGGTCCCTCTCCTCCAGGCAGCTTTCTAGACAGACTTCTCCTAGTCCGTATCTGCACAGGGTTGTTGTGCCCCAAGTGCGGGACCCGGCATTTGGCCTTGTTAAACCTCATGCCACTGGTCTCAGCCCAGCGGTCCAGCCTGTTCAGATCCCTTTGCAGAGCCTCCCTACCCTCCAGCAGATCAACACTTCCACCCAGCTTAGTGTCGTCCGCAAACTTGCTAAGAGTGCACTCGATGCCTTCATCCAGGTCATTGATAAAGACATTGAACAGGGCTGCATACTACTACATATCAGGAACATAATAAAATGAAAGCAGATATTCTGAAGATTTGAGAAGTGTTTGTAAACCAAGCCACCGTAAAATAACTTCTACCAGAATTCAAACAGTGAAAGCTAAAAGATACCTCAATTGTTTTTAGCAATGCTTATGCCTTTACTGTTGAAAAAAAATCAGTAATACACACGTCTCCCTTGTTTTCCAGCCCTTAAGGATCAAATGGGTGGTGTACTTCATACTAAACAGAATCAGAAGTAGAAGCACACCATTTTGTCCTCACTGATACCTGTAGGGATAGCCAAGATTTCCTCAAGAGTGCATTTTCCTTTGATGTTTAGGAACCCTAACCATTTTTACCCCTTCTCTTTGGATACTATGTCTAGCCTAGTAGGTGTTTACAAACACAACTTTATCCTGGAGTCAGTCTTCCCCTTTGGCTAGTTCCTCCCCACCACTCCTGTTGGTTATGGCCAGAAGGCCATGGATATTTGTTGGTGGACAGACTCCAAACGATTTGCTTCGGGATGACTCCACAATCGGACCCTCAACCATTCTGTCCAAGGCTTCTTACAGCCACCACCTTTACGCAGTTCAGGTTTGACCTTAGTTGCATCATTGGATCTTATATTAGTCATATTTTTCTTTAAAAACCACGGCCTCCAAACAAGGTTGTCCTTTTGCCGTTTTCATGGTCATTTTTCAAGGTTTCAGAGATATTTCTGTTACCAGGGGTTTTGCATTGCATAACATTATAAATCATAAGTCCCAAACCATGAAAGACCATGTATGTGATTATGGAACCTTCTATCATTCCTTCAAACACTCATTTTGAGACAAATAAGGAAAGAGCACAGAATAGTCATTCTTTTATGACACAGCATTAGTCATGGCATTTGATACACTAAAAGAAAAACTTTCAGAGTGGCATTTTAACTCCTTCCCCATCCTTCAGTTTTCCTGTCACAGAAAATACTTGTTTCAAGAATTTGATGTAAATTTACAGTGGGGAATCTCTGTTCTCAAATTCCCTTCTTCCCACACGCTTCACCAGTGTGAGACAAAAGGGCCAGCGATTAGAAATTGAAGCTGTCACATGTAAAGAGATTATTTTTCCTTTAAAGCCCACGTGTTCTCTGCCTGAGATCTCCCCAAACATGCCCTGTCTTTTTCCTTGCAGAGATAATGCCAGGCTAACACATCACTTCAATAGAAATGAACTGGTAGAAAGCAGCAGACACCACGTCACCCACCAAAACACAAAGCAAGTTACCTCTCGTTTGTTTCTCCTGGCAACTTTGAGGAATTCCATAAGGATCTGCAATTGGGCAGCATGGGACTCCTGTAACACAGTAAATAACGAAGTGTAACTCTTCCATATACATTAAGAGAAAGAAACATCCATTTCCTACATGGAAATACACACTTGGCACAGAAATAGCTTTAATTTAGAGGTGAAGAAGAGAAAATAGCTTATTAAGGCAGTTTCAAGAATGGCAGTTTTACTTTGCCTTAGAGGTTTTAAGGTTTTGCTTGGCTCACAACTAGTTTTTACATGAAGGCAGAAATCCTTTTAACAGCTTTGTGCGTGTTACTGAAAACTTAGTAGCTGAAATGCTTTTCAGTGTTTTTGGCTACAGCATCTGAAATTGAGTTTGGAATACAGGTTTCTCACAGTCTCACCTACCCTGGAAGATCATTAGCATCCACTTCATGCTCAAGATACTAGAGCTTGAAAGTATCTATATAAAAAGCACCTCCTTCCAGAATTAACATTTGTGTTTATGTAAAAAGATTACTGCTAAAAATTCCTCCAGAGCAGAAGACAACAATAAAACCACTGATGAAGTTAGAGCACCTCCTTCCAATCTTTCTATAACAGGTCACTTGTGTCAGCCATCAGTATTTCCACCCAAACTGGCCAAAAACTTGAAAGGGCAAGATAAGAAAAGCACAAGAGGAAAGAAAAATAAAACCTATATTGCAGCATTAATATAGCCCTAATCCTATCTCAGCATTCTGAGGCTTACTTTCTCAACCTACCGAAATATTTGTTATTAAAGGACTGTGAACATACACTCAAAGAGGATCGAGACACAGGAGCATGCAGAATCCATTCAAGGCAGATGGAATAGGAAAAGTGAAGAAATTAGGATGTAAGACCACTACTCCTCCGAGATTATTTTATTCCCTCCCACACTGTGATAACGAAAGCAAAGCAAGTAAAACTAGACAGGAAACATGTTTTTAAGTTGTTCTCTGTCAGCTGTGGGTTTGTTTTGTTTTTAAGGCTTACTATCCTTGAACAATTTTCCTACTCAGCAGCACCCATACACTCAAGTCCCATGCTGCCTTTGTTTCAGATTTGTCACAAATACACAAAAACGTTTGAGAAAGGAGGTTTTACTCTGAATTACACCATACTCCCACCATGTCTTCACTGAACCACAATAAAAAAAATTATGTACAAGTCCCTACCTACGTAATAAATTAACAGACGCTTTGCTAGCAGTCAAACATGGTTTGGGGTTACTTTCCTTCTGTCACAACCACTGATTTGGCATGAATGAATAAGAGAAGCTACTCTCAAAACAACTTTTCCTCACCTGTTTCATAATCCAGTTTAACTTAGAAGGTCTGGCTCTCAACCGGAAAATGGTCGCTTGAGACCAGGAGTACGGAATGGCCAAACGCATGAGAACTATCCTAAACCAACAACTTGCTTCTGGTCTGGTTTGAGCTAAAGCAGACTCAGTTCTCTTACTTGAGCTTAGTCTTGTCTAAGTAACTTCATTTTCTGAAAGTTAACTGCATGTTTTTCAGGCAGTGCTTCTCTCGACAAGTGATAACACGGGGCACTGGGATGCAGAAAGGCTATTGCTTAGACTCCTTCCTATACAAGCCAAGGCCATCCTTGAGCTGACAGAACATGGCAAGTCAAAGAAAAAAAAAGGGCCACACCTGCAAGGAGGCGCAGACAAGACAGGTGACCCCAAACTGACCAACAGAGGATTCCATCCTATAGATGTCATAGTCAGTATAACAACTGAGGGATCATAGAATCAGAGAATCATAGAATAACCAGGTTGGAAGAGACCCACCGGATCATCATGCTGGTCTCACTCTCTTCTTCGATGGCCAATGTCCAGTAAGGACCTTGTCTGTCTATGATCTCAGATGCCTGTGTTCCTAAATTCAGACCCTAAGCCCAGCTCCCTCCTGCCACTCACCTGCGTCCCTGTGCCTGCTCTGCAGCATCTGTGGTGACACAGTCATAGACGGGTGGAGAAGTAATTTCATGTATTTGTATACATTTTATTATTTTCTGATTAACAGCATTTTCTTCATTATTATTATTATCGTTTCATCAAAGCTGTTTTAGTTTCCAATCCACAAGTCTTTTTCATCTCGTTTCCCTTTCCTCTTTCCCTGGGGGTGGAGGGGAAGGGAACTGGGAGCCCAACTGCTTGGGTTTAGCTACCAAATTGGGCAGAGCCTGGGCTAAACCCTGAGAATTTCATCTTCAAACCAGCCTGATAAGCAAGGCATGAGCTTTTCTTTCAAGCATTACATACTAAAAAACTCTTCAAGGATGGCATTCAGGTTCTATCATCTCCAGTAGAAAAGTAAAAGGTGTGATCATTTTGACATGTTTGAGTTTACTCCTTCACCTGTATTTTGGATAACTTCGTGCTTACTACCAAGAAAGATCTGGTAATTACTTGTGCAGTCGTCGATTATTCTCCATATATATTTTTCTGTTCTGCTGGTCACTTTCTTTTATCCTTTTCCATCTTCCCCTACTGGTTCAAACAACTCCCTCAGCTGCAACACTGTAAGCATGTTATGGGCATCACATCTAAGAACATCAGTTTGCTACAGAGGTCAGTGAGATGGCCAACTTTACCCCGAAATGCAAAAGAAAATTCTGAACCATTAATTCAGCAATAGAATCTTACTTCAAGAGGATAAAAAATGAAAAGGAAAAAAACTGCTAACTAGACACAAGCGTTCACTTAAAAAAGACAAAGAGAAACTTCTTACTGCCTCCAACTGCTTCTTCTTTTGCACCAGCAGCTCCAGCATCAGGTTGACATTGGCCAAGTCAAGATTGTCTTGATCAGTTCCCAACAAATCTTGAATTATCTGCCACCTGTGGCCATTCTAGAAAGAAAAACAAGCGATGTCAGAGACAGTGAGTTCAAGCCATGCAGCAACAGATATTAAAAACAACACAGCAATATTTCACTCCTTTGTAAAAATTTCAAAACGGTTTTCAGTGATCGGAATTCCCAGTTCTCCCATATGTGCAGGATAGAGCTCTTCTGCCCTGCTGTGTAACTGCTTATCGTATTTGGAAGATGTCTGTGCTTTATGAGAGCATCACTGCTGCTGCTGCTGCTAGGAGGAGATTATTTCACAGCCACAACTTTATCTGATTTGTGCCCTAGTTTCTGAGAACATGTTTCTATGGGGAGAAAGAAAAAAAACACGTTCATCCAAACTTAGTTGGATTACATCTACACAAAATACTGTTAAATGGCAGTACCTTTTCATTTTTTTAACCAAGTTATAGGTAAAGCCCTCATGTAAAATTCAAATGGAAGAAGGTAGTATCAGCTTCTTCCTTCTATTCTCACCTCCCACACTTTTCCTCTTAAGAGGATTTTCATGGGAAATGTGAGAGCAGGAAAGAAAATGGAGCTCATCAAGGTGATCTGCTTATTCCACCTGTTAGAGATGAGGACTCCTCAGAGAGCCAGTGTATTACCATGCAGCCCATTCTTCCTTACAGGTTGCTTGTTCTTCTTGTTGCCCGTAAGAAGTAAAAAAGGTAACGTTTAGCACAGAAAAACCTGAATAAGAGATTAATGCTAATATAGCCTTCCATTAAAAAGCCTCAGGAACCAAGAGGAGCAGCTGAAAAGCCTGTCTAAGAAACAAAGCTGGATTAAAAAAAATCTTGCCTCGTAAAAGCTATGACACTATATCAAGACATTTAAATTTGCTAGAACTAGAAATGCCATCTGCTCTAAATCAGGAATACTTTAAGAGGTTGTAACCTACTTGTATGGGTTAGATTAAGAAAACTAAAATACGTAACAACGATAGAGAACACACAACTTTTTACACAACTCTCAACAGAACCTGTAGAAACCACACCGGCAAAAACTCAGTTTCAATCTGGAGCTACTGCAAAAACCACATTTTTTTTTAAGCAAGTCAATAAAGTTTGAGACAAACTTTAACATGCTAACATACTAGTTAAATGTACTATTGCTAAACTACTCAAAAGCTTTGAAGATGCCTTAACGTGATTTCTTAATGAGATCAATTCATGACCAAGAAGCAGTGCATTTGCTGCAATATGTTTTGAACGACTTCTCCTAAAACCAGAAATACAAGAGGATAACGGGCACATTAAGGAGCTGGTACAATAACTTGTAGAGGTGTCGGTATGTTTTATTTGCTGCCAAAGGCTGACATAACACTGCTTTGGGCACAAAGTCATGGCAGATTTCCACTTACGGGTAGTTATCTAACAAAGGTGCATCTATAGGCATAGTTTTTAAAGGTGTGCTGTGAGAAAGCTGAACCAATTTCCAAGAAGTTATCACACATGCCTTCAGGTTAATTGTGTGCACTTTAAATCAGATATGGTTTATGCATATTTTATATATTATATTTATATTTTATACTCACTTGTTGTGAGTAAAACAATGAATTGTTAAAGCATGCTCTTTCCCAAAGCATGCAGATGCTGAAACCATTATAAATTAATAATACTTCAATACAGTTTTTTTAACTAAAAAAAATAGGGGCTCCGTGATTTTTAATATTATTTTGCAACCTTATTTATGAATTACAGAAGTCAATGAAGCCAGACATAGCAAAACAAATATGCAAGCTTCCTGTTAATGTCATGTATTCGTTTTGATCTTAATGTGCAAGAGCAGCCACTGCTGCTGCACATGGGTTTTCATGAACCGAGAACGCAGGTCATGCTCTGCTCCGTGACATGAAGCAAATCTAGAAGATACTCAAGACAGTTATCTGGGATCACAGCCAGAACAGCAGTATTCCAAATGCATCCTTCTCCCTCTTGTGGTTGGTATTCACTCTCCTCCAGTTTCACTGTATAATACAGCTTCTTGCACGTGATCAGACAAGCCACTGGCACTTCTAACCATCCGCTAACTCTCACTGCGGCTGTAATTTGCAACACTGAATGAAAATTATTACCTTTAAATGAGTGTGCTTCCGTGGGTAGCTTCCCGGGTTATATTCAATACATCATATGACACTTAGCTATGCTAACACAGCTTTCCTCTACGCACGTACTGCTGGCAGGGAGAATGAGAGCTAACAAGGTTGAAAGGATCTAGTACCACCGATACTGGTATTATTCCCACATAAAACATGTTAAAGCATCAGCTCAGCGATGTAATTGCTTCTAAATTAAGCCACGTAACGACAAAATTAAGCCACATAATGACAAGTGCTGTATAGAACCATTAAATAAATATAGAGTAAAAAAGTTGGAACATACGGTGCTACTCACTGAATGGTCCAGTTTGAGTCTTTTCTCCTCAGACCTTTGCTTCTGTTTAAGAATAAGTTCATTGACTAAAAACATAAATAAACAGGATGTCAGAGTTGGATTTAACTTCATAAAAGTATGAAGAAATCTCCCTTAATATTTTTACTTTACAGTCAGTTTCAGTAGCCAAAACAGTAGAAAACATCTCCACTTCTCTGCTCACCAATTTACTCCTTAATTTTTTGTGAAGTATATAAAGATTGTTTAAAATCAACAAATGCAATGCCTACACATTCCCCAAGTTGCTTCGGTGCCTTTTTCAAGCACTCCTGATTCTTTGGCCAAGTTTTTCAACTCCCAGGCAGCAGTACATGGCAGAAGGGTGTGAAGGAGATAAAACATGAACTGATTTACTACAGGTCAAAAACAACCGCAGCCAAAGACAATAACTTTTTCCTTTAATCACTCGGTGCATTTTTAAGACATATTTTGCTACAGTTTTATTTCACACCGAATTAGTGAATGGTGCGAAGAAAGAAAGATCACCTCAACCCTTTGCGCACACCCCCTCTCCTCATGTCTGTTTTCCTCCCCAGTATGGATCCAAAACCCCTGAACACAGGCGTATGGAAGCAATGTTCTATGGCTGAACACACCCTCCGGAACTCCCTCAGCACCACCTTTGGCACAACATGCTTGGGTCTAAACCTGTTTCGGAAGCATTCCTTAGCTACTGTAGCTTTGAATCCATTTACTATTAAATGGATATCCCAGCACACGACATCAAGATTTGTTTTAACTTTGACATTTCACGCTGCAATGTGTATCCTTTGATCTACCCATAAAAGTTTTAAACTCTGCTTCCAGTTAGAAACATTTCCCTCCTCTACTTAAGAAGCAATAGTTAGGACTGTGTATGTGTATGAGGACTTTTCTTGTGTGATTTACACATACATGTACATCCCACAGACCTCACTGCAGTAGCCAAAACAGTACAATATATAATTTAGTCTCTCTGCCTTCAGTGTCCATCCTTTGTAAACAGGATATGCTCTTGATTATTAGACAGACAACAGTGCAAGAAAACAAAAGTAAATAGATTCAAAATCTCTAGGCATAAGAACAATATCTTTGTTTTCCTTTTCTTAGTATGAAAACAAGCCAGTCTCACTACTGTAACTCAGCAGACAGAGCTGCTGGAGGCACTGGAGTATTCACAATTTATACTAATAACCACTTTTTATATATAAAAAACAGTTGACCAAAGGACTGATGTTTGCATTTTATGTTCAATATCCAGAAGCTTGTTATTTACAGGACAAATTTACGAGTGCCTGCCTTCCTTAATAACTAAGATGTTTCCCATGACGCTCACCTAGGAAGTTGGGATAAAGATGATCTATGTTGTCCACAACATAGTTGCATTTGGGACACCTGTTGTTGTCCTCCAAGCTCTGATGAATACATTTATAGCTGTTTAAAAACATAAAAACCGAGAGACAAAACAAGTGAGCAAGCATGAAGGAACAAAACATAAGCACAAGGTAAATAATATCAACCCTGGATAATGTGTACTCCGTTTGCGTTGCCAGCTAACAGCTGCAGGCCAAGATCCCACAGTGGAGTCAAAGTGTAAAAAAATATTAACTCTGAGCATGCTAGAGCAGAAAGACAAAGTTTCTTGGCAAGGATTATCAAAGGAGTTTAAGTACTTCATTCTTATTTTCCTGAGGGTTATGGCAATGTGGATACTCGAGCCACACTTCCACCTTAAATTTTTGCCCCTCTTCCACAGGCAGAGCTAACAAACCAACGGCATCATTCCAAAGCAACTCTTCTAGATTAGCCAAATACTTATCAAGGAACATTAAAAACTATTATGCACTTTGGTTAAGTGAGCTCTGAAGGAAATCCTTTCCCAACTTCTCACATTTGCCTGTTGTTCTCACCAGAAAGGACTTCAGAGGTGCTCTCTGTTGAGCTGTTAGCGATCTGAGGGACAGATTAACTACAAGATGCATTTTAGCATCAAGTTTAAACACCTCACTAAGAAACTAGCTTCACGTTGACTGTTGTTACAAGCACTGTGCGACAACATTGCTCTGCTCTCCCTAAATAGAGATATTTTACTGCTTCTCATCTCGAGCTTCTAAAAAAGTTACGGATCACAGAGATAAGGTGTTAACATAGAGGGCACAAAATCAGCTGTTACCTTACCTGTTGCAGAACAAACTCCTTCTGAAAGTTACCTGAAAATGCTGCTTGAGGAAATGCTTTGCACTACTAAAATATTGCTTCTTATAAGAAGTGATTTATTTCTAGTTAACAGATGCTGTAAGAGTATAATGTACACAGTACATTAAAACATGTTTCAATGTTTATTCCAACCCCTAGCTGCAAGAAGTGGGGGCAGACAATTCCATGACTGTTTGTGGAGGGTTCTTGTACTTCTCCACAAAACATTTCCTCCTCGGGGCAGCCAGGGATAACACACTGAAAAATAAGTGGACTTTGGGCAAATTCAGTACAACAGAAACAAGCCTGAAGCATGTCCTCAAGAAGTCCAAGAGAGCTACCACAGACAGCACGCAGACCACTTGAAACTGTATATGGTCTTGCAAAAGGCAAGGAGGACTTCCCAACACTCACTCTTGTGCCCCCTACAGAGGTGGAACCCACAGCTTTGGGTGGAAAGAGGCACCTTCCACTGCCAATGGTGACAAGCTGCTCTGCTCGGGGTACTGGAGGCTGCCAACGGTTTATGACCATTTTATTTCTTCACAGAGGAAATACGGTGGCACAACACTTTGTTTTAAACAACTAGAAGACTTCTTTTTTAAATCTAACTAGTACCCATCATTAAAAACTTGATTTCAACCTGTTTTTTCAGTGCCAGGACAGAAGACAGACAGTAACAAAAACTCAGGACAGGGATTCACAGCAATGTCACTCCACACACAGTGTCCGAGATGGACATTTTGCACAATGCAACAGATCTTACCAGAAGCTGTGTCCACATTTTGTCATGTAGGCTTCTTCAATCATATCAAAACAGATGGGACTGAAAACAAAACAAAAAAAAAAAACAAAATCAAAGATGACTCTGTTAAAAGAGGAAGGAAAGTATTATTAATTTAAAGCAGCCACCTAATCAAGCTCAGGCAATATTTTCTATTTGCAAAATGTAAGAGGACACAAAAGTGCAACATCAACCAGGCAGTGTAAAGATCAAAAGGGCAATCAAGAGCTCTTTCAACTCCAAATGATACTGCATTTGCTACGATTAGAACCCAGGTAAGTGTTCACTCTTGAAGTTTAACAGTTGCAAACTGCCCAAACAGAGCCAGAGTACCTTCAACAAGCAAGGCTGCAGAAGAACCTCCCAACAATCTGTACCAGGTCTCAAACAGAATGTAAAAACCAGGGTTTTTACATGCACAGACATAAGGTATTTATAAATAACACCAAAATTATTTATCCTTCCTTTCTTCAGCCAAAAGCTATCTATAATTAAAATAAACTATGCAAAGAGGCAGAGGAGAGCAGAAATAGTAGTATTGTCACAAGAATTAATAAGTGGGAAGAGGAAGAAGGTGCCAAGGAGGTGGTGTGCTGCTAAGCACAGCCAGGCAGCAGGCGTGGCTGAGCCTGTGGAAGAGGGCATCGAAGGCAAAGGGCAACCAAAAGGAGGAACCAACAGTCAAACGTGGTCTTAGAAAGTCAAAGAAGAAGACAGGAAAAGTAGAAGGTAGGACTGTTCGTAAAGGAGGGCAGAGGAATGCAGATGGAAAGAAGGGTTGTGGTGTTTTCCAAGACTAGTTAGGGACCAAAGTGCAGCCAGGTCCCTGGGAGGGCTCACCAAGGACCAAGCAGGTAGCTGACATGAAGGATGTGCAAGCAAGCAGTGCTGCACAGGAACCCCAGCAAGACAAGAGGCACAAGAATTCAATGAGATTAGCAGTGGAAGAAATCTGTCTCATCATTAAGTGCCTGTGACATGTTTGAAAGGAAAATGAAACACAAATGAAAGCAGAGGAGAGAGGCATCTTACACGCAGTGACTCCTATAGCTGCTGTCCCTGACAGCCGCTAAGACATGCTGTCACATACGTTCTCATCTTCAGGTCTTGGTCAGCTCTCCAGTGAGACGCTGTGGACAGCAACGCCACAGTTCTGTATGTAACACATGTATCAACTGCCTCATGAGCTTCACCTTGCTTTCGAGCCCTTACAGAGAGCCAAACACTCTCTTCTCACAAGTCCACACCAATCTCTGTTCGGAGATGTTTCCCCAGCATCTGTTTTCTCCAGAAACGGCCTCCTCCCACCTTCTGCCAACAAGGCAGCTCCCACAGAATGAGCCATTAATAAACTGTTAACAACTTTTGAAAAGCAGGAATCTTTTTGAATCCAGGATCAAAAACCCAGATCAGACTGAAACAGCAATGCTTGCCTGAGTGAGGAGGGGAGCACCTCAATTTCTCTTCTAGTTAGAACTCCACAAAAGACATCCTCCTCTTCATCCATTCTAGAGGATACTAACAGTCATTACTCCCTTAGGCATCTAAAAAATGGGAAGGACACCTCTTATATAAACACTTATTTTTTTAAGCCCACATGTGGGAAGATGCGGTCCCTGCCAATACAATCCACCTCTGAAAGACCAAAGAGGAAAACCTGGATGCATTGAAAGGTTTGTCCAACCTAACATACAAACCACGTTTTCTTAAATATTCCGCCAAACCACCTGCATAAACACAGCGTAAAGGCAAATGAATCAAACCAGAATGATATTCTAACCCATCTGAGCCACCAATTCCATTCCTCAAAACTAATCATCACACAGGTGTCCCCTTTTCACCCTGACAGACCCTTTTCTGCACATCATTTGTCTTGAGCAGCACTAGCTTCATGAGCTCAAGCCACCTCTTCCGAGTTAGATGTTATTTAGTTCCAAGGCACTGTTTAGTAAGAAGAAATTGTGACCAAACTTAGCCAACAAGAGTGGATTAATAAGAGAATTAGGCATCTTTGTACTCTATTGGCTGGCCTTTTAAAAATACTGTCAAAGACTTATAATTATATGAATGTCCGAGGCTGTTTTTTCCCCACTGATGATGAACAGCTTAAATTCTTTACCTTCCTCTAGTCATGCTGTGTAACATAGTGTCACTCTCTCCATTGGGCTAAAAATTGCTCTTCCCTGCAAGGCCAGACGTGGGTTTTCCAACATACTCCTAACGCCGCCCCAACTCCAGAAAGCACAGCAATTAACACAGCTGTAACACTCCTATGTCTGCAATAGGACATCACAAATTAGAGCTAAAATAAGATTGCCTCCTGACATGACAGTCACCCAAGACCACTGTTTCTGACTTATTATTCTTCATACCAGTTTGACTGAAGAAGTGACAGACCCAAAATAGTTGAGGAAAAGCAATCAGAGTCAGCAAATGGAGCCATTCAGTGCCAGGGTCACCGTTAACAGAGCCTGAAGTTTCCATTAAGAACTGCTTCCCCTGCAATGCTCACTGATTTACAAGTGGAAACAAGATTGATGTCTTTTAATACTTATCAAAGCCAAGCTGGCTGTAACACATCGAAGTTGCTATGCACCAGTTGTTTTAAGTTAATCTAACACAGAAGGAAGCTTAAGAAAGGAGTGGAGTGATCAGGAGTTGAGACGTACTACAGCTAGTATCACTGAAATTGAGAAATTTCAGTACAGTGAAATCAAGGCTTCTCTGTATGAGGTCGTTCTAACTCTGTATTTGTCTTAAGCAGCAGAGCCAGGTAAAAAGGACGTAAATCACTTCAGCAAGCCAAAAATGTCACTGTTCTGTACCAGACTCCAATGTCTTATTTACTAAACAGTTTTTTATCCAGCATAAAGGTTTACCATTCTTTCTCTATGAGGTATACTTCAAACACTTTTAAAACCACTTTAACCAAGCTCATGCTTCTAAGCTTTGCCAGCTCTTTCCAAGGCCACTCCCAAGAGCTCTACTGTCACCCTGCTGCCACCCAAACACCCGGCTGAAGCAGTCACTACACAGTTTAAACATTTCCAATTTCCTGCTGCTCTGCAGCGAACAACACCCATCATTTTCTCCCTCCTGTTCTGCTCCTCTTTGGTCAAAGCAGACAGCAAGACTTGTTGCAGGCTCTGTCCTTCATGCAGAAGGTGGCCAGGTTAAAGGTAATTGCCATTACCATCCACTCAATCTGAAGCACAGATGTAACAACAGATTATAAAACCATTGCTGTGTGTAGAATGGAAATAGCTCGCTGTGTTTTCAGTTTGTGACCTGCAGGGTAAATTTGCAGGATTCCTTCCTAAAGGGGTTTGCCGGATGACAAACACGTGAACAACTACACTCAGCGCACATCTGGCATTAACACGAAACCACCTGAGAAAAGAACTGTTTTGACAAACCCATGAACCTGCAAGTCCACCTTCAGAGGTGGCAGCAGCCCTCCCCACACCTGAGTTTGTAGGTTGTACCCCTCCAGATCGGTCCACATCCCCTCTTCCATACGTACATCATTCTGCCAGAGCTCAGAAACAAGCAGGAATACAAAACAGCCACTGAAGAGACAGCGTGTAGCAGGGTCCTCTCCAGCCAGGGAGCGAAGCAGACAGCAACTGGTTTTAAAGAGGTTTAGTCAATCACTAATTGGGAGGGCTAATGTAAGGCCTGGCAAAACCATAAGCAACTACCTTGCTGGACAGAAGAAAATTGCTTGGTTAGAGGATTCTTTCAGATGCTCTCCAAGCAAGAGGAAAGAGGCCTGGCTACAGAACGGCACAAATTACCTTTAAATTCTACATCTTGCTCTAGGAGAGACAAAAGGTTTCCCTTTCTATTATGAAGTAAATCAGAACTATTTACTTTCCTGACTAGAGTTAGACATTTCCAGGCAAAAGCCAATACGTAACACGAACAGTACACGCTTGCAAACTCCCAAGAGTACACGCGCTAAACGTTTCACAACCCAGACTAGCAACGTATGCCAATGTTTACGTTAAAGCCTAGGCCTCGCACTGCTGAGATAGCACTTTCTGAAGACAGGCAGGGAGGTTGCATACACAGATGCTATTTACAGGATTTCCACTTGCACCTTGATGTTTGAAACTCACCCAAACTTCTTCCCCCTTTCCCACCTTCAGTCTGGTACAGGCAGAATCTACCACTGAGTTTATAGCTGTAGCTAAGGGCAACTCACAGCCCTGTTCAGAAAAACTGCCAAGTGTTCCCCACAGCTGGCAACATCTTCAAAGTGTCCTGATGGGGAAAAGGCGTACGCAAAGCTTCTGCTTCTCACAATGAGATATCCAAAGCTTGTTTCAATCAATTATTTAAACCCACACCTTGTCTTCATGGACATTGCTCAAAACTGCAGAGCTGCCCAGTTGAGTTTAATTCTGTATTGTTAAAAAAAGAGAGGACAACTATAACATGAAGCTGGCATTAATAAACAAGAACAAGCCCTACAGCCCACAGACATACACAGCAGTTAACAAGCCTGGTAGGTTAACATTGTCTGCTCCTGGAACTTCTGACCTGCAGTTCAAACTGCCCAATATGGCTCTCTCGTAAACTGTAAGAGAGGGACAAGAAAAGATATTTTGCCCTGATTACTACTCATTTGATTTTCTCCTCTCACTTTGTGCAGCCTGCAGCACTCCTCAATGAGGACAAGACAACTAATTATATGTTCTCCTTGAAGCATGTACCATACTTACCTGCAGAAAAAAATCAAAAGAACCGAGAAATCTGCTTTTTGAGCCATCAGACAGCTTACAAACTTGTTATTGGTGTCACTTCCCTTCAAACGCCCTCACTTCTAATGCAGACAACAAAATGGGAAACAGCAGTCAACCTGCAAGGACGGGCAGACCACTACTGCCAAAGTACAAGTGCCGAGGGAACAGAGGGCATTGGCATCGAGTCATTCCCCACGGCCAAGAGCAACGCAGCCGCCTCCCACAAGTGCCCTTAAATCCACCTGGCATGGCTGAGAGCCTTCAGCTGGAGCAGGACATCAACCTATCACAGCTATGCTCTCATCCCAACTCTGCTACTAAGATGACTACTTACAGTAATCACCTGTAATTTTTTTATCACTCCTTATTACTAGTAAGTAGTAGTTTGTTTTGTCCACCACTAACTTTTCAGCAACTTCATTTTCTCACTTCAGTAGCAAGGACATTTCCTATCCACTCTGCTGGACAGTTTACAAAGGTGTAAAAATCAAGTCTACAGGTTTTTGAGACAGGCATCTGCCTGTCCGGTGCAGATGCAAAAGATCCAACCCCTCACCTGTAAGTCAGCGCTGTCAGAAAAAGTCAGCTTGGGAGCTGCACTCCACTTCTCTTCCTCTTTTTTACTGTTTCTTTCTTCCGACCCAAGCTTCTTTCCGTATCTCTTCCTTGCCTGTCTGTCTCAGATGCCAACACTTGCCCCTACTTTCTGTTCTCACATTTCAGCACATCCAACCAGCTATTAAAACTAAACCTACTCCTTATGCTTGGGGGTTTGAAACACATTAGCTGTTTTGGGCTGTCACTAAAACTGCAAATTACCAACAGTTCTCAAACGACACATTGCTGAGGGCCTTGGTCTACCACTTCTGCTGGAAGGGTGTCTCCAGCTACAACCTGCAGCTGTGGCTGCAGGGCAGCATCTGAATGGCTTCAAGAAAAGCCTTTATCTCATCACTGACAGAGTTTCCCACTCATCTGGTTTTAGGTGCCAGACTGACACAAACCTTATTGCTCTTTCAAACCAGCCAATCTTTCCAAGCAAGGAAGGCAAACCCATGCCAGCTTTGCTGGATCTATCAACCACCAAGAGACTCCTTGGATCTCCATTCGAAGGACCACAAAATCCTCGGCTGGCTCCTCTTCCAGAGGTCAGAGCAGGTCAATTTCTCAGGGGACACCTTGCCTGAGCCCCTCTGACCCTAGAAAACAGCACATTCGCTTGCAATGTCAACATGTTATGAGGAAACCGAGCAGGCCGCCAGTCCTTTCTGATCAGTTAGGCTTCTCCAGAGCATACCTGAGAAGGAACGTGCTGAGAATAACCTGGGTTTGCTTCAAAACAAAGAAGGTGAGAGCAATGCTGCTACATAGAGACAAAAAGCAAACAGATAAGAGGAAAAAAAAACAAAACAGAGCTGCAGTCCCCCTGAGGGCAGTTACAGATACAGAATCATAGAATGGTTTGGGTTGGAAGGGACCTTAAAGACCATCTCATTCCAACCCCCCTGCCACGGGCAGGGACACCTCTCACTGGACCAGGCTGCTCAAGGTCCATCCAACCTGGCCTGGAACACCTCCAGGGATGGGGCAGCCATGACTTCCCTAGGCAACCTGTGCCAGGGAATCACCACTCTCGTCATCAAGAATTTCTTCCTAACGTCCAATCTAAATCTTCTGCCTTCCAGGTTAAAGCCCTTCCCTCTCATCCTATCACTCTATGGGCTTGTAAAGAGCCCCTCTCCAGCTTTTCTGTAGCCCCTTTTGGTACCGGAAAGCTGACAGAAGTTCTCCCCAGAACCTTCTGTTCTCCAGGCTGAACAAACCCAAGTCCCTCAGCCTGTCCTCGTATGGGAGGTGCTCCAGCCCTTGGATCGTGTTTGTAGCCCTCGTCTGGACTTGCTCCAACAGATCCACATCCTCCCTAAGCTGGGAAATTCCAGATCTGCACACAGGACTCCATCCTTTCCCAACAGATCCACCTCCTCTTTTTGTTGGAGATCCCAGAACTGCACACAGGCCTCCCTCCCCAGCGTTTTCATATCCTACTTACCTTGGGAATTCCAGAACTACACATAGGTCTCCATTCCCTTCCCCAACACTTCCATCTCCTCCTTACGTTGGGAAGCCCAGAACTGGACACAGGACTCCATCCCTTCCCCAAGAGGCCCACTTCCTCCTTATGCTGGGGATTCCAGGTCTCCATTCCTTCCCCAGCAGACCCATGGCCCCCTTTCGCTGTGGATTCCAGGTCTCCATCTTTTCTCCAACACTTCCCTGTCCTCCTTATCCCTGGGATCCCTGCACAGAGGTCTCCGTCCTTTACCCCGAGACCCACATCCTTCTTACACTGGGGATTCCAGGTCTCCAACCTTCCCCAACAGCTCCACGTCCTTCTTTCACTAGGGATCCTAGGTCTAGATGCAGGTCTCCACCCTTCCCCAACACTTCAAGGTCCTCCTTATGCCTGGGGTCCCTACACACAGAGCTATAACTCCCTCTCCAAGAGGGATCCACATCCTCCTTACGCTGGCGATCCCAGAATTGGACACAGAACTCCATCTGTTCCTCAAGAGACCCATGTCCTCCTTACGCTGGGGATTCCAGAACTCCATCCTTCCCCAACAGATCCATATCCTCCAGATGTTGGAGATCCCAGGTCTTCATCCTTCCCCAACCCATCCATATCCTCCTTACACTGGGGATCCTAGGTCTCCACTCTTCCCCAGCAGACCTACTTCCTCCTTACGCTGAGGATCCCAGGTCTTCATCCTTCCTGAATAGATCCATATCCCCTGGATGCTGGGGATCTCAGGTCTCCATCCCTTCTCCAGCAGACCTACCTCCTCCTTATGCTGGGGATTCCAGCTCTCCATCTTTCCCCAGCAGACCCACCTCCTCTGATTGTTGGGGATCCCAGGTCCCCATCCCTTCCCCAACACTTCCAGGTCCCCGGAATGCTGGAGACCCCAGGTCTCCATCCTCTTCCCCAACACTTCCAGGTCCCCTGAACGGTGGAGATCCCAGGTCTCCATCCTCTTCCCCAACACTTCCAGGTCCCCCAAACGCTGGAGACCCCAGGTCTCCATCCCTTCCCCAACACCTCCAGGTCCCCCGAACGCTGGAGACCCCAGGTCTCCATCCCTTCCCCAACACTTCCAGGTCCCCCAAACACTGGAGACCCCAGGTCTCCATCCCTTCCCCAACACCTCCAGGTCCCCCGAACGCTGGAGACCCCAGGTCTCCATCCCTTCCCCAACACCTCCAGGTCCCCCGAACGCTGGAGACCCCAGGTCTCCATCCTCTTCCCCAACACCTCCAGGTCCCCCAAACGCTGGAGACCCCAGGTCTCCACCCCTTCCCCAACACCTCCAGGTCCCCCAAACGCTGGAGATCCCAGGTCTCCACCCCTTCCCCAACACTTCCAGGTCCCCCAAACGCTGGAGGCCCCAGGTCTCCATCCCTTCCCCAACACTTCCATCTCCTCCTCACGCCTGGGGCCCTGCACACAGGCCTCCATCCTTCCCCAGCACCCCCCCCCCCGCTGATTGTGGGGGATCCCAGGCCCCCATCCACCCACCCCCCCACTACCCCAGCTCCCCCGGGCGCGGGTCCCCGTCCCCCAGTCCCTCTCACCACACGAAGTCGTTGCTCTTGTCCTCGTACGAGTTGATGAGCCCGTTGCAGAGCGGGGTGAGCAGCGGCCGCTTCCTCCCCGCGCCTCCTCCTCCTCCTCCTCCTCCTCCTCCTGCCGCCACCGCCGCCCCCGGCCTCGCCGCCAGCCTCAGCCCCGACCCCGACACGGCGGCCGCCACCAGGGGCCGTGGCCCGGGGGACGAGGAGCCGGGGGCGGCCGAGGCCGAGGAGGACGAGGAGGAGGAGGAGGAGGAGGCGGCGGCGGCGGGCGGCGCGGCGGGGTGCGGCGGCGGGCGGCTGCCCGACATGCCGAGGCCGAGCCGAGCCGCCTCAGCGCATGGGGCTCTCCCGGGGAAAAGCAAAACGAAAAAAAAAAAAAAAACAACGCAAACCGGGGAGGGACAGAGGGAAGAAAGAGAAAGGAAAGAGCCGGGGAAGGGAGGAAGGAAGGAAGGAAGAAAGGAAAAAAAAATCCCGCCCGCCCGCGCGGCTCCGGCGCTGGTTCAAGCGTTATTGACAGCGCGCGGCGCGCAGGCGCGGGGCGGGGCGGGCGGGCGCAGGAAACAGCGTCGGCGGGGCAGGGCGGGGCGCGCGGGGACCGGCCCCCCCCCCCCCCCCTCCATCACCAGCGCCGCGCGGGCGGGCGGCGGGACCCGGGACGGGGCGCGAGGGGCTGGTGCACCCCCCAAGCCCCTCCGTGGGGAGAACGGGGCTGGTGCACCCCCCAAACCCCTCCGTGGGGAGAACAGGGCTGCTGAACCCCCAAACCAAACCCGTCCATGGGGGGAACGGGGCTGGTGCACCCCCAAACCCATCCATGGGGAGAATGGGGCTGCTGAACCCCCAAACCAAACCCCTCTATGGGGAGAACGGGGCTGCTGAACCCCCAAACCCCTCCATGGGGAGAATGGGGCTGCTGAACCCCCAAACCAAACCCCTCCATGGGGAGAATGGGGCTGGTGAACCCCCAAACCCCTCCATGGGGAGAATGGGGCTGCTGAACCCCTAAACCAAATCCATCCATGGGGAGAATGGGGCTGGTGCACCCCCAAACCAAACTCCTCCGTGGGGAGAATGGGGCTGGTGCACCCCCAAACCAAACCCCTCCATGGGGAGAGTGGGGCTGCTGAACCCCCAAACCAAACCCCTCCATGGGGAGAACGGGGCTGCTGAACCCCCAAACCAAACTCATCCGTGGGGAGAACGGGGCTACTGAACCCCTCAAACCCATCTGTGAGGAGAACGGGGCAGCTGAACCCCCAGACCCAATTCAGCCATGGGGAGAATGAGGCTGCTGAACCCCTCAAACCCATCTGTGGGGTGCACAGGGCAGCTGCACTCCCCCGACGCCATCACAAGGGGTGATGGTTTTAAACTAAAAGAGAAGAAGTTTAGACGATATATTAGTAAGAATTTTTCTGTGCCACGATTGGAGAAACACTGGCACGGGTTGCCCTGGAAGGTAGCGGAGACCACATCCGTGGAAATGTTCACAGTCAGGTTGCATGGGGCACTGAGCAACCTGATTGAGTTGAACGTGGCCCTGCTCGCTGCACTAGGGTTGGACGGGGTGAACCTCATGGTCCCTTCCAACCTAAACCATTCTGCCATTCTAGGTTTTGGGTGTTAAGGGAAATCACAGAATCACCAGGTTGGAAAAGACCCACCGGATCATCTAGTCCAACCATTCCTATTGTAGAATCATAGAATCTCCAGGTTGGAAGAGACCCACCGGATCATCGAGTCCAACCGTTCCTATCAAACACTAAACCATGTCCCTCAGCACCTCGCCCACCCGTCCCTTAAACCCCTCCAGGGAAGGGGACTCAACCCCCTCCCTGGGCAGCCTCTGCCAGTGCCCAATGACCCTTTCTGTGAAGAATTTTTTCCTAATGTCCAGCCTAAATCTCCCCTGGTGGAGCTTGAGGCCATTCCCTCTCATCCTGTCCCCTGTCACTTGGGAGAAGAGGCCAGCACCCTCTTCTCATGTCGCCCCCAGACTTCTGCAAACCAAACTGAAGGGTTCACAAAGCTCACTGCTCGACAACTTCTCCGCTTGGCCAGAAGCACTGCGGAGACCCTGTTGTTTCCTTTCTCTCCCAACAACCTACAGACAGGAGAGTAACTGTATTTATTGTCTGCAGCCAGCTTTACCTCTCTAGGGTTACAGAGGCAGCTGGTGAAACTCCAGGGCATTCCCCGAGGATAGTAATCCTAAACCCAGGAATGGGAAAACGCCCAAAGAGGTCAGGTCTGTAGCACTCCTCCCACTACAGCCTTCAGCGGGTTGTAAAACCAGTATGACAGCTGGTAAAACTGGTCTGAGGTCTGAGAAAAAAAAAAAAAAAAAAAAGTTGTCTTCAGGTAGGCAGTGTTGGTCAGGAGACCTCTCAGAATGCAGCAGGGTGGCAGGGACTTCAGCTGATAAATGTTCCAAAGGGACTATGGCAAAGTAGAGCTCTTGATTTGCTCTGGAGACGATGTGGAGTGCTCCTCCTAACTCCCCCTCTCAGCTGTGCCTGAGCACCACTGGGTATTTGCCTCTGTGCGTTGACCCCAAGTGTCAGGAAAAAAAAAATACTCAAACAGGACAGTCACCAAACCCCAAACTTTCTCTGTTAGTGTGGAAACGTGGATGAGTGCAAGCCAAGGAGTTCAAAAGTGACTTCTCTCTGAGACCCAGGTTGGTAGTCTTGCCTCTCCAAGCTGACATCTGCCACTATAGCCATTCCCGCGATTTAACTCTTTGTTGCTGTTACTACAAGTTTCCTCTTTAGAGTTTTTGGGCCTCTTTTTGGTGTTTGTTTGTTTGTTTGTTTGTTTTTCAGTCCTTGTGTTTCCTGCTTTCTATAAGGAGCCCGCTGAGTGGCAAGTCTCAGGACTAACCCCGTGAAGACCTTGAAACACATCAATCCCCCCTGTTTTCAGTGGGAGCAAAGAGCAGAGCCTAGTACCTTTCTTTGAGCCTGATTGTTGGTGTCTGTGTGCATCATATTTCCTGTTGCTAAGAGGAAGAAAAGCCTCATTTTCTTGTCTTCTGGGGGGGACGAAAAGCTTTACAGATGAGTGTTTGCCATGGAGTTTTATGTTTCCAAGAGAAGAGGAAAGCAGGAGTAAGCAGCAGTGTTTGCAAGAGCACGTCTACATGCTTCATGCGTTCTGAAATACGGGCTGGTCCTTGAAAGGTCTTGCTATCCTTTGATGCTGTTACTGGCTGTGCTCCAAGGAGTAGAAAAGTAAAACACAAGTAAAAGCTGTTAAAGATGAAATATGTGCCCATTTATGCCTGCACATAATTGACCTTTGCAGCAACACCTCCACCCACAGGCAGCGAGTGTGGCACCCAGCACCTTCAGCACCCACTGACCGACTGCCTGATGCCCGAGCTTTAGAATATCCGTACAAGCTCTGGGAGGCCCTTGGAGTGAAGACCTTCTCTTCAACACTCTGATGAATAGCGAGCAGCCTCTTGCTTCTGGAGACATTTCTTTCCCGCGGTTGCCTTGCATTACCAGTTCCAAGATGCAGCCTAAGGGAAGATTAGATGCTACTCCTGGAGCTACCTGTGTGCTGTACCGGGATAAAGGTCATGGATAAAGCCTCCCAGCTTTAAAGTTCACTGCAGTTGGAGCAGTGCTGTGCCTGCTAATTCAGTTATCTTCCAGTCCCTGCTAGCACAAAATGAGCTCCAAGAATTGATTAGCTAAAATCCAAGAATTGACTACGTTGTTATTAGAATCATAGAATCACCAGGTTGGAAGAGACCCACTGGATCATCGAGTCCAGCCATTCCTATCAAACACTAAACCATGTCCCTCAGCACCTCGTCCACCCGTGCCTTAAACACCTCCAGGGAAGGGGACTCAACCCCTCCCTGGGCAGCCTCTGCCAGTGCCCAATGACCCTTTCCATGAAAATTTTTTTCCTAATGTCCAGCCTAAATCTCCCCTGGTGGAGCTTGAGGCCATTTCCCCTTGTCCTGTCCCCCGTCACTTGGGAGAAGAGGCCAGCACCCTCCTCTCCACAACCTCCTTTCGGGTAGTTGTAGAGAGCAATGAGGTCTCCCCTCAGCCTCCTCTTCTCCAGGCTAAACACCCCCAGCTCTCTCAGCCGTTCCTCCTAAGGCCTGTTCTCCAGCCCCCTCACCAGCTTTGTTGCTCTTCTCTGGACTCGCTCCAGAGCCTCAACATCCTTCTTGTGGTGAGGGGCCAGAACTGAACACAGGATTCGAGGAGCGGTCTCACCAGTGCTGAGTCCAGAGGGAGAAGAACCTCCCTGGACTCAATGGCAGGGGTACAAGACTGCAACACGATAAAGCACCTGTAAGAGGTTTTTCTCTGTATCCTCCAGCCAGCAGCGTGGCAGATGCTTGCACTGCTTTGGGGCTGGGATCCTGCATTTAAGCTTGACTCCTGCTGGGTTCAGGACAGAGGGGACAGTCCTGGCACGGGGACACCTGCACCCTCGTGTAGCATCCTCCTCCTTAGGGTCCTGCTCAGGTCCAAACCCACCCCTTGTCAGGTTGCTTATGTTTCCTTGCTTAATCTGGGTATTACCTTTGTCTTTCTGCTTAAAGGAGATATTAGGTTTGTTTGTCTGCCTTCAGAGGTGTGTGGAGCGCAGCCAGGTGTGCCCCTCCTGCCCCGCCAGTAAACACAACCCATTCCTGGCTGGCCTGAAACCTAGGCTGAAAACACATCTGGGATAGGTTATTGGGCACTGGCAGAGGCTGCCCAGGGAGGTGGTTGAGTCCCCTTCCCTGGAGGGGTTTAAGGCACGGGTGGACGAGGTGCTGAGGGACATGGTTTAGTGATTGATAGGAATGGTTGGACTCGATGATCCGGTGGGTCTCTTCCAACCTGGTGATTCTATGATTCTATGATTCTATGATCTCCAGCTCTAGCCCTTAGTGGTCAGTTTATGCACAGAAACTGGTATTTCTGATAGATGAATGTTTGGGAAAACCGGCTCTAGGGGGCAGCTCTTCTTTTTCTGTTTTCCAGCCTCCGAAGCTGGACACTGACTGTGTTCCAAGTGTTTAAGTGCTGCTTCTGAATCTGTGCAAAGAATGATGATGCACTACCTGTGGCATTAAAGGAAAAAGCAGGCTAGTACTGTCTATAGATGAACAAACCTTAAAAGCTGTATAGATTCTGCTCCTCTGGGTATATCAGTCCTACTCATTATAAGCCTGAAATTTGTGACTTTATGACTGCCGCTCCATTTGCCTGTGCAGCAGCCAGCTGCAGCTGTGATACTGAGTGATACATGCCACAGAAATCGTTAAGGGAGCTCTGTGTGGAGCACCATGCACAGAGACTGAGACCTCTTCTACGCAGCGCAACGCGGGGGCCAGATGTCTGGGGGAAATGACAGTCACTTCCTGGCTTTCTTCGTGACTGCTGGTGACTCACTAGGAAAATGACTTCTGCTTCTGCTTCTAAGCCTGTTGCTGCCACCTAATTTCCACTGGGTCTGTTAGTCCATCCAGGGGCTCAGCGACCCCTGCTAGGAACTGCCACCCTGGCTTGAGAGTTGCTGCTCCAGAGGTCATTAGAGAGCTTTATTAATAATCATTGCATTAACCTCCCAGCTAGCCAGTGACAGAAATGCCAGTTCTCCCTTTTTATAGGTGAGAAAAATGAAGTGTGGACAGGTTCATCACCTGGTTACAAATTCAGTGGGAACTCTTAATGCTCCATAAATCTGAAAATTAGGCTGTCAGCAACTTTTCCTCAAGCTGATCTGCTGCAAGGCTATCCAGGAGACCCAATCCCTACACATCAGGTACACTCCCTCCTCTGTTTACTGGGAGAAACCTGAAGATATCTCTCCATTTTCTACTCCCTATACATTTCTTCTTCCACACGTCCTTCCCTAGAGTCCCCAGATGTTTGTGCATCACTCTCTCCTGGTTGTGCAGCCTCCATGCCCATATGGCTACTCTCCTTCAGCTGGAAAGAAGTAAGAAAGATTGGCAGCTGTCAAATCCTCTACATCTCCTCCCACACGAACCAGAGAGGAGCAAAGTCCTTGCTTAATGCCTACTTTGGAAGCAGATTCCCATGAAGAGCAAGGAGCCGACAACCCTGTCACTATGGAGGTGAGCCCTGGGGTCTGACCTTCAGCAGAGAAATACAGCAGAGGCAGGAAAAAGGAGTGGGGTGAGTTAAGCTCTGTCCTGCCTGCAGCATCATGCCAGCTGCAAGGACCCTGGGGGCACCAAAACCCCTTGATTGCCTTGAGCAGCCTCACCTGGGACCTCTGTTCATGCCCCCACTGGCAATTGGCCCAGCTGCTGTACTTAACGTTGGGTCTGGGCTCTTTCCCCTATTTCATAGAATCATAGAATCACCAGGTTGGAAGAGACCCACCGGATCATCAAGTCCAACCATTCCTATCAAACACTAAACCATGTCCCTTAGCACCTCGTCCACCCGTGCCTTAAACCCCTCCAGGGAAGGTGACTCAACCCCCTCCCTGGGCAGCCTCTGCCAGTGCCCAATGACCCTTTCTGGGAAAAATTCTTTCCTAACGTCCAGCCTAAACCTCCCCTGGTGGAGCTTGAGGCCATTCCCTCTCGTCCTGTCCCCTGTCACTGGGGAGAAGAGCCCAGCTCCCTCCTCTCTACAACCTCCTTTCAGGTAGTTGGAGAGAGCAATGAGGTCTCCCCTCAGCCTCCTCTTCTCCAGGCTAAACACCCCCAGCTCTCTCAGATGCTCCTCATAAGGCCTGTTCTCCAGCCCCCTCACCAGCTTTGTTGCTCTTCTCTGGACTCGCTCCAGAGCCTCAACATCCTTCTTGTGGTGAGGGGCCAGAACTGAACACAGTATTCGAGGAGCGGTCTCACCAGTGCCGAGTCCAGAGGGAGAAGAACCTCCCTGGACCTGCTGGTCACTCCGTTTCTGATCCAAGCCAAGATGCCATTGGCCTTCTTGGCCACCTGGGCCACTGCTGCCTCATGTTCAGTCCCTGTCAACCAACACCCCCAGGTCCTTCTCCTCCAGGCAGCTTTCTAGACAGACTTCTCCTAGTCTGTATCTGCACAGGGTTGTTGTGCCCCAAGTGCAGGACCCGGCCCTTCGCCTTGTTAAACCTCATGCCATTGGACTCTGCCCAGCGGTCCAGCCTGTTCAGATCCCTTTGCAGAGCCTCCCTACCCTCCAGCAGATCAACACTTCCACCCAGCTTAGTGTCGTCTGCAAACTTGCTAAGGGTGCACTCGATGCCTTCATCCAGGTCATTGATAAAGACATTGAACAGGACTACATTTGGGATGTAGTGCAGTGGTGCCTGTTCTTAATCTTCTGGCTGGGTCTAGCAGATAGTCTCCAGTCCTGATCCACCTTTTGTTCCCCTTGGATGGACCTTACTCCTTTGCTGTGCCTGGGAGGGCTGAGGGACTCTGTGCCCCCAGCCCTGCTGCGTTCAGGCTGCGCCCTTGCTGCTGAGTGTTCTGCTCCAGGTTTGTCCCCCTGTGTGTGGCAGCTCTCTGCTCCCTGGTGTTGGCAGCTGCAGGTGTGTCTGCACCCTGGCTGCCTCCCCTGCCTGCTTGCTCTTCACGAAGCTGCATGGATGGCAGCTCATGAGGGTTTGCTCTACAAGGATCTCTCAGCTGGATTTGGGTAAGCTAGGAAGGTGGCTGATGGAAGTTTTTTTTTTTTCTTCACCTTCCCTAGCTCCTTTTTTTTTTTTTCTTCAAACTAGGGCTTAAAAGAGCATTTTGTGGCCTGGGTGCTCCCTTTGAGCTGCTGCAGCACCCTTGCCAGCCCCTGTCCCCCCACAATTTGGGCTCTCGTGGCTGCCTGGAGAGCTGCCCTCTCTGGAACAGCCTTCAGCCCAGGAGCTGAGGATGCCTTCGTGGCAGCAGCGCTCTAAAATACTTTATTAGCCCCGAGGGGGTCTGCTGGGGGTGAGGAAACCCCCAGTGGAGAGGATGGGTTTGGGAGAGACCTGCTGCTTCTCACTACCACCGCTTACCATCAGAGGGCAAGCTCAGCCCGGGCGAAGATGCTGCAAACCCTGCAATTTGCTGCTTCCCAGCTCCATCCCTGCCAGGGCTGCTGCTGCCAGGTGATGACAAGGAAAAGGGAGACTGTTTACTGTCCCTCTCGCAGCGGACAGGCTCGTCTTCCCCATCTCTGCCTGCTGCCAGGAGGGGCTCTGCTCCCTTTCTCCCCTGAGAGCAGACCTGGCTTTACAAGAACACCCCAGCCTGTAGTGGGTGGCAAAGATGATGCGATGAGCTCCCAGACGGGTCAGTTTAATACAGAAGAAATTCCCAGAAAGCAGCAGGTTTGTGCTTTAGGATCCCACGTGCTGTATAACCTTCCCCATCCTCTCCTTCCCCGGCAGGAATTGTGTTTATGGCTGAGATTGAACAGCATGTGGAGAAGTTGTGCAAACTACTGCTTGCTTTTTACCTGGCATCGTGCTGGCCTCCAGAGCCACCAGGAAGCAGGGATGCACAGCCCTAGCAGAACCAGTGACAATCAGGTAACCTCTAGATGAGCGGTACCCCTCAAGTCCTTCACATGCATCCTAGAGGAGCAAAGAAAACTGCTTTAAACTCCTTCAGCTATGACCTCCCCCAGGAGCCCCACATGCTGGTATGTGGTCCCTGCTGCCAGCCTGAGACCCTCTGCACTTTCCAAAGCGTTTGATGAGGATTTTATGTCTTGCCAGCTCCCCCCTTTGCCTCTTCCAATGAATCTCAGTCTTAATCCACACCCCCTTCATTGCCCAGAGTCTTCCTTTAAAAAGCCTGATGCTGGAGAGCTTTTCAGAGAGGAATAATGAACCAGACGCTTTCCTGGTGTCTATCTTTGTTTTTACAGCCGTGGGTCTCCCCTGAGGACAGAGAGCCCTTTGTACTACATAGGGTCCCTTTACAAAAGGGGGCTTGTGAACAGAGCATCCTCCCCCTGGGTACCACATAAAACTGAATTTTTTTTTTCCCACCTGCCCTCCTAGGCACAACCAGCGCAAAAGCCCTTTCTGCACACAGGGGACTGAGGCAATAGCTTTAACTTTGGAGATGTGTGTAGGTAGGATCACTCAGTGCCATCCTGCTGTCCACCTTCTGTTGAGCTGAAGGGTAAATGAAGGGTTAAGTGGTTGTCATCTTCTCCCTTGCCCAGTGGATATTTGGAGCCAAGCCACATTTCATTCCCTAGATGGCTGATAATTGAATATCTCTGCATCTTGACCAAATTTAAAACCAAGGCAGGAGCTCTCCTCACCAGTAGTCAATAAGTTTTCTCTAGCAGGGATTTTTGTCTGGGGCTGATGCTGCAGCCACCTCTCCCAGGGAGTGATCGCAGGCTTCTGAGCTGTCGGGTTTGCCTGAAATGGGGCTTTACATTTACATGGAAATTCCTGTTTCTATTCCTTGCTAAGGGTGAAATTTAGGACTACAACCTCAAATGCCTGTTAAGCCACAAGTAACTTGCTGATGGTTTGGTGATATCCAGAATCCTTGTCCAGGTAAGACAGGGAAAGAAAGAAAGAGCTTCGCACACTGGTCAGGAGCCTGAATCTGCTTAGATCATGGTGCAGATGGAAGGAAACAATGTGATGCAGCTAATTAACATCATGCTAATTAAATAGTGGGTACTCTTCATGTACCCTTGCAGTAAATCATTCTTCAGTTCAGGTGGCAAATTCTCACACTGTCACTTAATATGTGAACCTAAAGAAAGCTGCCTCCTGTGAAGCTGAGGCTGCCGATTTATTGAGCTATTTAAGATATTTGCTTCACTCCCTCTTTGTATTCGCAGATATTCAAACAAATGCCCTTGAGTCTGGGAACCAGCAGCTTTTTGGCATGTGTTCATTTTGCAAACAGGGGCATTCACACCAGAAATGTGGGTCTAGGGCTTCGTAGCCACGCGGTGGGTAGGCAACGATGCGCTGTGCAATCTGTGCCCGAGCAGAAATACCTGGCACCGCTCACGTTTCAAACTTCACTGAGCAAAGTGATTGCATGGAGCTGTTTACTGTCAGTCTGCTGACTGCATGTTATTAATAGGAGAGATGGAGTGAATAATTAGGACTAATGACTGAATTAGAGAAGGTTGTCATCTTTTCATGAATAGTTTGCAGAGAGAGAGGCAGTGTTTAACAGTTAAACCAATAAGCAAAAATGACTCATTCCTCTTTGCAAACATGCTTTCTGTTATGCCAATATATAAACACCCACACCTGGCCCAGTATTGAGAATTCAGCTTCCCCAGTGCCATTTGAGCATTCAAGCTGGTGTGACGTGATTGCCAGAGGTGCTGGGTATCCCCTGCCCTTCTGGGTTTCCCTACCAGGCTTTGGAGCTGGGCACCTTCAGGAAAGCAGAGGCATCCATCTAAAGTCTAAACCATGGTCTGAGAATGGTTTGGGTTGAAAGAAACCTTTAAAGATCACCTAGTCTAACCCCTGTGCCGTGGGCTGGGACAGCTTTCAGTGGTTCAGGTTGCTCAAAGCCCTGTCCAACCTGACCTTGAATGTGGAGCATCCACAGCTTCTCTAGGTAACTTCTTCCACTGTCTCACCACCCTCTTTGTAAGAAGTATCTTCCTTATGTCTACCTTCTTTTAGTTTAAAGCTATTGCTGCTTGCCCTGTTGCTACAAGTTGTGGTAGAAAGTCTCAATATTTCTTATAAACCCCCTTTAGATGTTGAAGGTCTCCCCAAAGCCGTCTTTTCTCTTTTATTTTCAGGCTGAACAACCCCAAATCTCTCAGCCTTTCTTTAGAGGAGACCTGAGATGCCCTGCTGGCTCCTCTCTTGCCACTGCATTAAAGGTGCTTTGTCCTTCCTCATATGGGAACTGTGGATCATAATGTGTGGAAGTGGATTTTGATTTTCCATGGAACCCAGATGAGCTCAGGTACCCAGGGGTCCGTTGAACCTTTAAAACCGCTAGCTAGACTGCCCTAGGCTGACAAATATCTCTGCATCAACCTTCATGCACACTTCCTTCTCCTCAACCACCCACTGTCCACAAACCCAAGTTTGAGGAGTCTGGTTCTTACCAAGGCTGGGGAACTGCTGACAAACATCGTCCCACAAAAGTTCACTTCAAACCTTGAAATCCATTTGGTTCCAGGCAGGAACAGTATTCCAGGTGCTCACTATCCCAAGAACTGTTGAGCCAACTTACTTTCTGATGTGAAAGCCTGCCAGAATGTTGAAGGCTGAGGGAATTCTGTGGAACATGTTCAGAAAGCAAGTGATTGATTCATCATTGTCGGTGGTGAACTGATTCCAGGAACTATGCGTGTGCCAGAGACAGGGAAAAGGCATCCTTGAATTCAGGTCATCAGTCAGTGCAGGGAAATGTGTAGAGGCCCTAGTACAGGAAAGCTTAACTTCTAACGTGTGCTCAAGCCTCACTAACCTCCGTTGACGTCAACGGAGATCAAATTAAACATGACGTCAAGATTTTTGGATAAGAATGGTTTATGGCCTGGAGGCTTACGTGGATGAGAAGGTCAGGCCAACAAGCCAGGGTGTTTGATATTGAGGAATCTAATCAAGGAGCTCCTGCGTAAGCCACTGTGTGAATCAGGGAATAATTTGGGATAACAGACATATATGAGTAATTCGTGACCTACTGGCAGGCAATTCATGCAGACAGGCAACATCCATCAGTGATGTTATTGCTCACAGAGGTGTTCTTGGGAGCCTTATGGGTCTGCGAGTAGCTCCACTTGGTGTGGGGGTTCCTCAAGGAAGCAGCTGGGATGCTGGGGACAACCCAGCAAGTGTTGCTGCATGAGGCAGAGCTGGTCTGTCACCCACTACTGGCCCAAGAGCCATAGTGCAGTAGGTGCTTTGAGCAGAGGGGGACCTTCAGGTATTTCAGGCTCTCCTTGAGAAGAGATGGATCAATGCCAGGTGTGGGGGACATTACTGTGGACAAGGTATCCCATTCCTGCTCCACCACACACCTCCCATGTGACCTTGTTTAGACCTGTTTTATAGCCTGCTTTCCCAGCTGAAACATCAGTGCACGTCTCTGCTTTCAGCTCCCAATACGGCCTGTGAAGTCCATCAGTTACATTCTGGTGTTCACCAAGAGTTGCCACGAAACAGTCAAACCCACCGATACAGAAAAGGACTAGCTTGGAGCTCTAAAACTGGGAGCCGAAGCATAAGGTTCAAAATCTGGAGAAAACCAAGCTTCATTATCTCTGTTCATCACAAAATGACTCTTTGTCCAACAGCTGAATTCCTGCCTCTGGCAGCAGGTTGCCATGGGATAACAGACCTGCCTCACCTCTCCATCCTGCGTGCTCCCCGAGGCTGTAGCCGTATCTACTGTAGGGTGGCGGTTTGCCACGCTGTATCTGAGAAACAACATCAGACAGGGAAAAGTTTGTCTCCAACACCATCAAATTCCTGTTTGATGGTGACTTGGCAGTGGTTTTGGGGAGCTTCCTTTGGGTACTTCCACTCATCTTTGCGGGCCAGGTGACTCTAGGCAGTGCTAGGAGCCCCAAAAGCAGTAGGTCCCTGTGACTCTTGGGAGATGTGGTCCAGCTGTTCTGCCTGGGTGGAAGACACAACAAGGGGGGAGAGAGAGAGAGGCCCCAAGCTGTTAGTAGATGGGGTTGGAAGTGTTATGAGGTGACATGGCTTGGATGCACCTGGAGCACCAGCAGAGAGGTGAGAGGAGCTTCCTGAGACCTCATCTGAAGGTCTGCACTGGCTCCAAATGCACAGGAAAATCTGTTCCAAAGCAGTCATCTGTGGGACTGGTGATTTGCCAGAAAGCCTTAATGACATAGAGTAGTTCCAAGTACAGCTAGAACCAGAATCTATGAAGGGGAGGAAGAGTATCTTCCCTGTGTTTGCATGGTCAGCATCAGGCCTGGAGAAGCTAGAATAAGAAAGAGAGAAATCAATCTCTTTTATTTTTTTTGCCATGGAAAGTGCAGGAAGGGGAAGCAGCACATCAGATCCCTGCTGGACTTTGGCCAGAACCATAATTACACTAGATTCATGCAGAAGGTGTGAAAGGACTTGTAGGCATCCTGCTTGCTGTCTCCTTCTGCAGGACGCACCAATGCAGCCCCCAAGCTGGGGTGCTGGGACCTACCAAACACTCAACCACCCTCCCTGCAGCAGGACTGAGCATCTTGTTTCCTTGCAAAGGGCTCCAACCTGGCCCTGGAGGTGGGGAGCAGCTCAGAGCCACACTGAGCTCCCCAGCCTCACCCAGCACATGAACATGGACCCAATTTTTGTGCGTCCCTCCCGTTTTTTGTGCATCCTTTGTAGGATCATTGGTACTGTGGAACATCCTATATGGGGACTGTGCTTTGCCCATGCTAGCTGACATCTGCTCACATGCCCCAGCGTGGCTTCCACTTAGCTTTAAGAGAGGCTATAAAAAGAGCTTGACAAGATCAAACGCTAATAGAGAGGTTTTCTGAAGGTCAAAACTGATCTGCTCGAGGGCATTCGTGATGGGAAGATGCCAGAAGAAACCAAATAACCGGTGCATTGTGGAGTAAATAATTTGATTTTAAATGCTCTCTGGGAAAGGATTCTCAGAGGGGGAGAAAAACTTTTCTAAATCTCCCCTTTGCAACACCTATAAAGCACTGACTTCCAGAGCTGTGGGTGACAAGTGGGTTGCTGTGGGGGACTTTCTTCCCTGAATTTTTCTGAATCACATGCAACTTCAGCGAACACAGAATCCTGCCCCTGTGGCATCCATGGAAAGCTGCCTCCTGCTGCTCATGTCCTTTGGTGACCCCCACCATTTTTTGTATTTGGAGGGGCAGCCAGCAGTCCCCTGGCCTCTCAACAGCTGGAGGAGCTTTGCTCGCATCCTTGAGTGTCATCCCTCCCCACAATGGACAGAAAGGTCCCTTCCACCACGAAACGGTGCCCATCTCCTGGCATGGGGTAGCTGCGCTCATATTGGCTTCTGGGGCTAGCTCGGTGCAATTCCATCCAAAACATGACCTCTGGAAAGAGGCTCTCAGGTTACTCCTTACTCTCTCTGAAAGAGTGAGGGAGGTGTCAGCATTGTTCTTCCAGGACAGGGATCAGGAGTTGTAGCAAGACAGAAGCACCGAAACGTCTCATTAGAGCCCTGCCAGCATCCGTGTCCTCAGCAGGCGTGCAGCCACAGGGCTTTACCCCTCCTGAGTGTCTGATCCTGGCTCTCTGGATTTCCAGCCCATGCTGATGGACAACGTATCCATCTCCACTGCTTTTATTTTTCAGGACAGACGCTGAACCAAACATGGCCTCGGTCCCATTTAGATCACACCACAACGGAGCCAGGCAGTGTGTTTCTCAGTGGGTCTGTCAGTGGGAGCACAGGACCGTGCGACCACGGTTACACAGCTCTTGGACCAGAGCTGACTCCCAACAAGCCGTATCTGTGCACGAGTGTGGGTCTGGCCCCATAGAGGCCATGCAGATGTGCCTTTAGGAAGACCTGGTTCAGCTCATCCAGCCAAGCATCACTCAGCAGCTTGGGGACCAGAAATCCCCATGTGTGTTGTCCCCATCCTTGCGCTCCCACTCCTCCTCCCCCCATTTCTCCTCTCTGCCGTCCATCCCTCTGTTTTCTCTCCACTAATGCATCCAGCGCATAAAAGTGAGGTTTCTGAAAGGACCTCTGAACCCAGAAAGAGACAGGGAGGAGATGGAGAGCGAGAGAGGGAAAGAGGCTTTTTGAATATTGAATTAAGGCTGTCTCCAGTATTATCGAATTCCCATAAGAAGGCAGCCGGTGAGCCCACCGCTTTAGTGTCCTATGAATATTTCATTGCTTGACTTAAGCTCAGTGAAAATAGTTTCACTGCACAAAAGCACATCTTTGGCTTGTGGACTTCTCTCCAAGCACGTGATGAACGTTGCTGTGCTCACACTGGCTATGAAGTCACCCTGGCTTGCAGACAGAGTCGTCCCACACTACAGCAAACTAAATTTTTCAAACTTGGGTGGGTTTTTGGCATGAACCAACCAGGAATTTCCAGAAGACAACCTGTCATGGCTCAAAACATGCTGGTGGCTCGCCAGGCTGGACTGTCTGCAATGGTGTTGGCAGCAGTGGTGCTCAGTATCTCTGTCTCCATCCAACTAGGGCAACGACAGGGCAGGTGCATGGTCAGGGAAGTTGTCTCATGTTACTTTGACCTGCCAAGTTGGCCACAGAACTGAGAATATAATTTGTACACAGAATCATAGAATGCTTTAGGTTGGAAGGCACCATTACGGGTCATCTATTCTAACCCCCCTGCAGTAAGCAGGTTGTGTTTAACCAGATTGTGTTGCTCAAAGCCGCATCCAACCTGACTTTGAATATTTCTAGGGATGAGGGCTCCACTGCCTTCCTGGGCAACCTGGGCCAGTGCCTCACAACCCTCATTTTAAAGAATTTCTTCCTTATATCCAGTTTAAATCTCACTTAGTTTAAAACTGTTTCTCCTTGTCCTGTTGGAACAAGTCTTGCTAAGAAGTCTGTCCCATTTTTCCTGGAGCCCCTTTCAGTACTAGAAGCTGCTGTGAGGTCTCCCTGCAGCCTTCTCTTCCCCAGGCTGAACAACTACATCTCTCTCAGCTTGTCCTCGTAGCAGAGGTGCTGCAGCCCTCAGATCATTTTCGTGGCCTCCTCTGGACCTGCTATAACAGACTCAAGTCCTTCCTGTGCTGAGGGCTCCAGAACTGGGCACAGGACTCCAAGCAGGGACTCACCAGAGTGGACTAGAGTAGGAGAATCTCCTCCCTCAGCCTGCTGGCCACGATTCTTTTGATGCAGCCCAGCACACAGTTGGCCTTCTGGGCTGGACTTGATGATCCGGTGGGTCTCTTCCAACCTGGTGATTCTATGATTCTATGATTCTCGTGTCAAGCTTCTCATCAATCAGAACCTCCTAGTGCTTCTCCTCAGCGTTGCTCTCAAACACATCATCCCCCATCCTGTATTTGTGCTTGGGATTGCCCCAACCCAGGTGTAGGACCTTGTACTTAGCCTTGTTGAACCTCATGAGTGAACACAATAGTGCAACAGCATGCTCCATTGCTTTCCTCTCCTCCTTCCCTCCCGCTCCTCAATCTGGAAATCCTCCTCGAAGACCAAGAGGACAAATTAATCAGAATGAGTTATTTTATTGTAGTCATGGTAGATAACTCTGCTTGTTCCTGAGGTTACCCAATAATTGCCGTAAAAGGGCTGTGTTTCCCGTTGCTTAGAACAATACCAAAATGCAAACATTTAGGCACAAATTTTCTGCCAGGGATTTGTCTCAACCGAAACTTCTCTGGAAAAATTCAGCCAAACTGAGTCAACTGTTTCCAAGAGAAAAGCCAGCGAAAGCCATTTGGCTTGCCTGTGCCCAAACACCCTTCCCGTACCTCCTTTGGAAAGCTGTCATAGCCTGTGATTCATGTGGAAAGCTGAAATTTGGCAAGGGAAGTCCATCTCCACGAGGCTGTGCTTTCAACCTTTCTACCTGCAAAACCCTCCCAGTTTTCTTGGTGGAGCACGATGCCCTTTGCAGCTTATTTAAGCTCGTAGGCTTGTTTTTCTTAAGTAAAGTCTCAGCAACATTGGCTTGACCGGTAGACCAAGAGGGGCAGGCAGCACCGTGGCGGTGTGTGTGGTGGGCTCCTCCCGTGCCATCCTCCCTGAGCTGTTTCCAGCGGGGTGGAGACCCTCATGTCTCCTGCATGACTGAGCCTCAGCACTCTCCCATCCTTGGCCATGGGACTGAAGAGTCCCCACAGGGCCCAGGACAGGGACAGACAGTGGGACAGGGATCATGGACTCCAATTCTCCTTGCTGGGCACCTAGTTGCTGCAGGCAAAGTGCTTGCAGACACCTTCAGCCTGTCATAACTGCTTGTTCCTGATGAAAGATGAGAAGTGAGGCGGCAACACATTTTCTGAGCTAATTTCTGATGGTCGTAGATCATCAGTCATAGAATGGTTTGGATTGGCAGGGACTTAAAGATCATCTGGTACCAACCCACCGCCATAGGCAAGAATAACTTCCAGTAGATCAGGCTGCCAAAAGCCTCATCCAGCCTGGCCTTGAGCACCTCCAGGGAGGAGGCAGCCACATGGTGCTTCGCTTACTCCTTTTCTATGAGGTGGGGAACCTCTCTCTCCCAGGAGGCAGGAGGTCTGCAGCCCACTATGAATTGCAACACCCCCTGAGGTCTGACTGCAGGAGGTGCTGGCCCTCTGCCATGTCCCAGGCGGTGACAGACGGAGACCCTGGGTGCAGCTGCTGCTGTGGCGAGCTCATGTGGCACAGGAGCAGCAAGGTCTTCTCATCACGAGTGAGAAGACGCTGCCCCAGGACTACACTGAATGCCCCATTTTGCAGTTTAATCAGGAGAAACAAGGAGTTCTCAGGCTCTAGACATTAGCTGGAGGCCAGTGACAAGTGGGGTTCCCCAGGGCTCAGTGCTGGGTCCAGCCCTGTTCAATGTCTTTATCAATGACCTGGATGAAGGCATCGAGTGCACCCTTAGCAAGTTTGCGGACGACACTAAGCTGGGTGGAAGTGTCGATCTGCTGGAGGGTAGGGAGGCTCCAAAGGGATCTGGACAGGCTGGACCGCTGGGCTGACTCCAATGGCATGAGGTTTAACAAGGCCAAATGCCGGGTCCTGCACTTGGGGCACAACAACGCTGAGCAGCTCCAGACTGGGAGAAGTCTGGCTGGAAACTGCCTGGAGGAGAGGGACCTGGGGGTGTTGGTTGGCAGCCGACTGAACAGGAGCCAGCAGTGGCCCAGGTGGCCAAGAAGGCCAATGGCATCTTGGCTTGGATCAGAAACAGCGTGACCAGCAGGTCCAGGGAGGTTCTTCTCCCTCTGGACTCGGCCCTGGTGAGACCGCTCCTCGAATCCTGTGTTCAGTTCTGGGCCCCTCACCACAAGAAGGATGTTGAGGCTCTGGAACGAGTCCAGAGAAGAGCAAAGGAGCTGGTGAGGGGGCTGGAGAACAGGCCTGATGAGGAACAGCTGAGAGAGCTGGGGGTGTTTAGCCTGGAGAAGAGGAGGCTGAGGGGAGACCTCATTGCTCTCTCCAACTACCTGAAAGGAGGTTGTGGAGAGGAGGGTGCTGGCCTCTTCTCCCAAGTGATGGGGGACAGGACGAGAAGGAATGGCCTCAAGCTCCACCAGGGGAGATTTAGGCTGGACATTAGGAAAAAATTCTTCACAGAAAGGGTCATTGGGCACAGGCAGAGGCTGCCCAGGGAGGGGGTTGAGTCACCTTCCTTGGAGGGGTTTAAGGCACAGGTGGACGAGGTGCTAAGGGACATGGGTTAGTGTTTGATAGGAATGGTTGGACTCGATGATCCGGTGGGTCTCTTCCAACCTGGTTATTCTATGAATCTATGATTCTATGACTAGGAAGAAATGGTGAGGCCCTGGCTCAGGTTGCCCAGAGCAGCGGTGGCTGCCCTATCCCTGGAGGGGTTCAAGGCCGGGTTGGATGGGGCTTGGGGCAACCTGATCCAGTGGGAGGTGTCCCTGCCCATGGCAGGGGTTTGGAATTGGATGGGCTTTAAGGTCCCTTCAACCCAAACCATTATAGGATTCTTGCATGGGGAACCCGGTGGCAAATCCAGTCCCCGTTACAACTCCAGAACCCTTCAGTGCCTGCCCAGGGTCTGCCCATCACAGGCTTAATTTTCTAGGAGGGTGACGGCGGGCGGCTCCGGTTGACGTCAATACAATTGTGTTAGCGCTGCTGAAAGCCAGGCCCGTGTTGTCTGCCCCGGCAGAGCCCACTCAAAGCGCGGCGGCTTGTGAAGCCGTTTGGCATACATTAGGTTGGGTAAGATGGATTGCTCAGCTCCTAACTAGGACAGATAGATAAGGATAATGGATGGACGGTCAAAGAGCAACCGTGCTTTAGGCAGATGAATAAATCACTTTGATTGTTCACATATAAACAGGAGATGGTAGCGGGACTCAGCTTGCAAAGTGAGGTGCGTCCAGTTTGAGCCCTGTGATTGTGTTTTGGGATCTAAAGCCATTTGCAATGGGTTTTGTTAATTGAGGAAACCCCACTCATCGTGCTCCTGTGACAGAGACAGGGCTGATCAGCACCTGGGGCTTGGCTGAGAGCCCCTTCCCTCTGGTGCCTCAGGAGCATCCATGCTGAGGTGCTGTGTCCCTGTGCCACATTTCCTGGGGAAAAAGAGGTGCCAAGGAAAGGAAGAGACCTCATTGCTCTCTACAACTACCTGAAAGGAGGTTGTAGAGAGGAGGGAGCTGGCCTCTTCTCCCAAGTGACAGGGGACAGGACAAGAGGGAATGGCCTCAAGCTCCGCCAGGGGAGGTTTAGGCTGGACATTAGGAAAAAATTCTTTACAGAAAGGGTCACTGGGCACTGGCAGAGGCTGCCCAGGGAGGGGGTTGAGTCACCTTCCCTGGAGGTGTTTAAGGCACGGGTGGACGAGGTGCTAAGGGACATGGTTTAGTGTTTGATGGGAATGGTTGGACTCGATGATCCGGTGGGTCTCTTCCAACCTGGTTATTCTGTGATTCTGTGATTCTGTGATTCTGTGATTCTGAGAGGGGCAGGGTCCTCCTGCTGATGGAGGCTGGCCGCAAGACTTGCCTTCCAGCTGCCTACCTGTCTGCACAGACCACCAGTTATCCTGGGTTGCATCCTGGGTGCACAAAGGGTCTTCAAGAAGCTTTGCTGGGGTCCCCGCCGCGATGGCATGCTTGGGTGTGTGTGATGTGCCTGGACCACTGCCCGCCTTGGATGTAGGCACCCAAGGATTTCCCTTGTGGTGGAGCGAGCCTGTTGTGATGTTTCACTGGCTCCCACAGGGGTCACGGTAGGATGGGGACAGACGTCACCCTCTGGGACAGGAGGAGACACCAACACATGGTAGGACTGCAGGCAACTTGGCACTAAAACCATGCATTGTCCTTACTTTCAAAGGATGCCCAGCTCCACCATCTCCAGCACCTGGAGTTGGGACGATGGGGTGGTACAGGGTCAGCATCAGGAGGATGTCTCCAGCCTGGCCTCCTCGTGCTGATGAGCACTGCAATTGCACTCACTGCGCTCCCAGCCTGTAACGTAGGGACATATTTCTCAGCCAAAGTGGTGGTCCATGCGAGCCTGGTTTCAGCCGTAAAAAATCTTCAAACAGGAGTTGTGGCTGTTCCCGTGGGTGTCTGATCTCATCAGGATCCATGCTGTGGATGCATGGAAATGCCATGGCACCTGTGGACTGGAGAGGAGAACAAGACCTCCAGCCTGGGCAGGGATGCTACAAGCTCTCGGTACCCACCCACCACCTGCTTTATCGGGAGCGCCTGGTGTTTTGTCACTGCAAGGGTTGTACCCACCCAAGCCACCTGGCCAGGGGTGTTCCCACAGATGTCCTCTTGTGTGCCACACTGTGCTGAGCAAGTTCTTGGTGCCCATGAACACCTCATACATCCGCGGTCTCCTCATGTACACCTAGGTGAGTATAGCTTCATCAGAAACTCCCTCTGAGCCTCTGCCCCCAACTACCCACCCTGGTGGGTCTGATTGACGGTGCTGGGCTGCCACAGTTGCTCCCCCATGCCAAAACCGCAAGAGCTGGCAATTAAGCTCTATCTCAGGTAGCCTTCGCTCACACCACCGCTGCCAGCTTGCCCTCAGCTGCCCAGCTCCAGAGATGCTTCTTGCCTTCCTCTGAGGGTTGAAGCAAGCCCTGAGTGACTCCAGGAGCCAATCAACAGTGTCTGTCTCTTGATCCATCACTCCCACCAGCCCCTCAACTTGCCCCCAGTGAGGCAGCGAGCTAGGACGGTGCTTCCACCATCCCTTCCCAGAGCAGCCAGGGTCTTTGATGGAATTCTACTCCCTTACCAAAAGCTGATCAAGCCCCTTCCCACCAGCCAACCCCTCCTTCTCAGTATGCTCATTGCCTTAATAACCCTCTGATCAATCTCTGAAGGAACGAGCAACGTGGGAATGGCAGATGGGGAACAGAGCATGAATATTAATTAGCAATGAATTCCAAACAGAGGACTTTAATTACATTAAGAGTGCAGGCTTGGAGGCAGTGCCTTGCTTCCTGCTGTAAATCTGTTGACAGGTCATTTGCCACGGTGGTGCTGGTGCTCTTTAATGAACGAATATCTGCATTTCAGGTGCTGGTGTACGGGGAGAAACAGGGTCTGGCTTCCAAAAATGCAAAAGCAAGCTGTGGCACCAACATGAGGGCTTCACTCGTGGGGAGGACTCAGGGAAATAGTCATTAGTATAATTACCCGCTAGTAACACATGCGTTCTGGAAGCCAGGAGCTCTGCTCTTGGGGCTGGAAACCTCCTGTGCGTGAGCCAGACCTGTGGCTTTGTTATATGTGGTCTAGTCACTGGGGGGAGACCAAGAACCGCAGCACCTTTGTTGGGTGTTTGGTGGGTGCTGGGGTCCCCTGCGTGCTTGGATGCGTGTGATGTGCCTGGACCACAGCCCACTTTGGATGTAGGCAGCCAAGGATTTCCCCTATGGTGGAGCAAGCCTGTTGTGATGTTTCGGTGGATCCCACGGGGCTCATGGTGGCGTTGTGGTGGGATGGGGACAGATCTCATCCTCTGGAACAGCAGGAGACACCAGCACCTGGTGAGAGTGCAGGCAACATGGCTTTAAAACCATTCATTTCTGGAGATGCCACCTGGGATGTCTTTAGAGCAGCCTCATTTCACAAAGCGAGGGCCAGCCTGTCACACACGAGCAGAGAACCCTGCAGGCACCTTGTCCACATTCTCCATGTTGCTCTGAAGCTGGAGCCTCCCAAGCAGCGGGGCCAACCTCGGTGCTGAGCATCACCCTGTGGGCACGCGGTGGGGGTGAGCGAGTCCTTGGTCACCCACCTGTGAGGGTGGGGATGCCAAGGTACATGCTCAAGGTAGGGGGAGAGGATCTGCAGGGGACCAGGAGACACCATAGCTCCAAACGCCATGCTCTGGTTGGTGGTCTGGCAGCCCAGCGGCTTGCTGCTGGTGCTTCGGCAGCCGGACAGGAGGAATCAGTGCTGCGCGGGCACGTGGTTAGCTAGAAAACACCATCTAGTCAGGACAACACCTCAGCCCATGGGCAGCAGCAAGTGGATTTTCCCCAGCATGGTTTAACCACCTTCCCCAGGAGCAAGGGAACTGCCACAGGGAACCTTCTGTACCAGCAAAAGGAGCATTTTCATAGAATCATGCAATCCCTAGGTTGGAAAAGACCTTTGAGACCATCAAGTCCAACTGTACCTGTCCACTACTAAATTTGTTTTAATTCTTCAAACTGGCACAGGACAGTGGTGCTGCCAAATGGCCCCGGATGGGAAAAACTCTGTCTGTCTGAAGGGATTTTGCAGGATGTGTTTGGCCTGAGGTTTTCAGCACTGCTAGCCGGCTTGAACTAAGAGGATCGTGAGTGCCAGCATCCCAATATCCCAGCAAGATGAAGCTTTAGCTTTATCCTCCTTCATCCCAGGCACCTTTAGTCTGTGGAGCAGCATGTTCCTCTGCAGTTCCCTGCAGTGATGCTGGAGAGCCGTGTTCTGCAGAGCCAAAGTGGTCACAGAGTCATGCGGGCAATGTCCAGCAACCAAACTAACCACTTGTTTCTGTTGTTTGAGACGAGCTTGCGTGTGCTCTCATCCTTTCTTCCACCTTTCCACCAGGGCTCAGTGAACAAACTGGGTGGCATAGGTGGTGGCATAGATGAGAGCTGGAGGATGCAGGCTGCCCCAGCGGCTTCACCCCCGTCACTGCCCTGCCTGAGGCCACCCTGACAAGTCTATTTTTATTTGTCTCTTCTAGAAATGAGCGAGGAAGGCAGAGGTATTTCCTTGTTGTGATGAACTTGTCCAAACCTCAAGTATTTAAAACCCTGTTAGCTGCTTTTAAGAGCTGAGTCTGACTCTTTCACGCTTCTTTTTATTGCTCGCTGCTCAATTAAGAAGCAGGTTCTCTCTGCTGGCCCAGGAGCAGGGTAGCGGATGTCACAGTGACAGTGTGTTTTGGATCAGGAGGCATCTCTAATCCACAGTGCCAACCAGAGCCAAAACCCCCTGCTTTACCTTGAGGACAGAGGCAGCAAAGTTGACAAATAGAGCCCCTTCACCTCCTCCCTGGCCAACGCGCTTGTTTGCTCCTGCTTTCTTCTTGCAGCAGCTCTTCCCTGGCTCGGCTTAGATGGAGAGATGTGAAAATGGGAGTTTGAGGAGCTGCTGAGCTTCATATCTGCAAAACTGCCGCACTGGGGTGGCACAAGCCTTTTCCCCTTTCTCTTATCCTTCCCGTGCCAGATTAAATGTTCGCTCTGTGTCTTATCGACTGGCTCTAGCAAAGGGCTTTTCTGCCTGGATGACACACGGAAAGCGTGTATAAACGCAAGTGGCAAGTCGAAGGCTATCTGGACATGGCAAGGCTTGTTTGTACAAGTAATTGCTCTGCTACTACGGCAAGGAAAGTCGTGCTCAGTCAGGGAAGAGATGCTATCGCATGAGCAGCACGTCCAAAGGGGACTGACAAGCAGAGGTTGTTGTGGGCACGGGGACAGTGAAAATGCAGCAAGGTCATGTAATTATTCCACCAAGACTTACTGCCAGAGCTGCTGTGAGCGTGGGGCTCTCCTGGAGCTCCTGCCAGCAGACTTCAGCTCTGCTGGGGTAGGATTTTGGAAGCCTGATCTGGTCCCTGCTGTGATAGTACCAATATGCTCCTCCTGTGGGTGCCTGCAGAGCTCCTGTCCTCCTCTGAAATCCTGCAGATGCCACTGGCATGAGCGCTGTGTGGCATCGTGCCTCCCTTCTCTTTGGCAGATGCTCCCCACCCAGCGGGGATGCAGAGATGCACCTGAACAATCCTGACTTAATGGGGCTGAAACTCCTCGATGACAGGGGCAGAAGCGAAGGGAAAGGCTGATTCCCTTTCTCCTCCTGCTTTTTCATGTGCGCTTTTCCTCTGTGGCTGCTGGAAGAGCTGCATTACGTAAACGTAGACAAGTCCTTGCCTTTGTGAGGAGTTGGAATAATTTTTGATATCTGAGATACCCCATCTGGCAAAGGTCACGCTCTGTTCTCTGGAAGGTCTTAATTTAGCACCTGCAAGTTCTTGGTGAAGTGCAAAACTCCAGGGTGCAGAAAGACCCCCTGGAGGCTATTGTGTAGAGAATGTGTCTTCCCTGTGTAGAGATGTGAGTGAGCTGCTGAGAATCTGCATCATCCTCACCTCCCAACTGGAAGTAAATGGGGTTTTTTTTGGTTTTGTTTTTTTCAGTTTGTTTTGGTTTTGCTTTTTTGGTTTTTTTGGTTTTTTTGTTTTTTTACTGGAGGCTTGTAAAAGCCCTTCAAAGTGCAGCTCTGCTGTGGGGCTCTAGTGTGACATCCAAGCTGCTCTGAAATAGCTGCACCTGATGGTGATATACCAAACCAGCTTCAAAGGGCGTTAGCTGATGCTCCAAGGAGGGCCTGGCTTTCTCCATGGGCTCCTGCCATCCCCTCTGCCGTGGGAGGGCCACTCGCTGTCTGCAGGCTGCGTGGTGCAGAGCGAAGGTGGGGAGGCTGGTACTGACTGTGAGGGTGATGGAGCAGACGTGCCCTTGGCTGGTTGTTCTTTGCTGTTACATATTCACCCCTTGGCTTGGTTGCCAAAGGAGTTGAGGTGGTGTACGTGGCTTGTTGAATTCTTGAGGCAGATGTAGCCAAATTTAGCAGAGGGGCTTAGAGAAACTGTTGTCACCAAACTCCTGGGGCCAGTAGTGGAAACGCTTCCAGGTGTTATGGAGTGGAAGGGCTGGGGGCAGCCCAGCCTTCCTATCAGACCTTGGGGAATCCAGGTGAGAGAGCCTGTGGGAGGGCTCCCAGTTGTCTCTTGTCTCTTTGGAGACGTGCAAGGCACAGACACCCAGAGGTGGGGCTCTGGAGGTTTTGGATTTTCAGTGTGTGGCTGTGCACTCCTGCTGGGGCTGGCACCAGCAGTGGCCGCACACCAGGGCTTATCTCCAGACCTACCAGAAGCTGGAAAATCAGCAAGTTCCCAAGCAAACCTCTGGTGCGGAGGCCAGCGTCTCTGACCTCGGGGGTCCTGTGCGTTTGAACAGGCTTCTAATCTGCTTGGGAAAAGCAGGAGAACTTGGGAGGGGAAGGAGGGAGGGCTGGGACTGTGCCCTGAGCGGGGTCGCTGTCGCTTGTGGCTTTGATTGCTGAAGCTTGCTGTCTCAGGCTCGTGGGATTTGGCTGCCTGGCCACGAATAAAAAAAGCTAGATTCTCCCGGAGCCTTTATTCCCATGTCAAGATCACCGGTGGAGGAGTGGAGGGAAAGGAAGGCTTTAATTGATGGCTTTTGACAGGCGTGGGGAAAGGCACAGCTCAGCCTCTGCTCAGGCTAAAATGCTGCTCTTCACCTTCCTGCAGCACAGACTGAGCCTGCATTGGGGACTCCGCTCCTGCTTTGGGGTCACCCCACAGCTCCAGCTCAGCACCTTGCTTTGAGGAGCATGTGGGTCTCCTCCCGTCCCCCTGCCTCCTCCCAGAGTTGCCTGGCGGGGGGCTCGACATGGGTCCTCTGTCCGGGTCCAGCAGCTGCCCGACCCAGTCATCCCCCTAAAATAACCCTGACTGCGGTGACCTGCGGCCCAGAGGGTCCAAAGAGTGGGGATATGCCAGGAAAGACAATACATGGGGAAGGGACGAGGAGTATCCAGTCAAACCTACCCTCTGCCACCACATTGTCCTCCTCCTGCCTCCTGTCCAGCATTGTTTCTCTTACTTGTGAGCATCAGCAGGTTTGAACTGCAGCCAGACCTTGCCTGGGATGAACATCTCCATCCAGATGCTGCATGTGGGGATCCCTGGAAGATGCAGGACGATTGCTTTCCTCAGCTAAGACAGCCTGGCTCTGAGCTGGGATCTCTAACAGATGCCCACCCTGCTTTCCAGAAAGATGGAAAATGTGCCAAGGGTTCCACTCTGACATCTTTGAGTCCTTTGAGATAAGCCCTAGCTTTACACGCAGTGAAATGATCACATTGGTCAAGCCCCATTTTTTAGGGGCGGGGGAAACCAAGAAAAAATACCCAAAATACGTGAATTGGTTCTGTAGGCGGCTGTGGGTCTGGGGTGGGAACAGCAGCCCAGCATTTCTGATCTCCAGACGCCGACCCACCCCGATGAGGTGTCCCCATGGTCCTGCCCTCCTCATCCTCCCCGGCCTTCTCTGGGTCCCACCTTGGCAGCAGCCACGAGGGGACCTGCCTGCATGTGGATGGAGACCACGCTGGAGCCAACGGGGCTGACGATCCGTGTCCTCAGCTGCTGGCTCCAATGGTTCCTTAAATCCAGCCAGGCTCGGGCAGGGACAGCTGGGGGCTTGGCATGCTGAGGAGCCTTCTTCATCCACGTCCCCTCCAAAAAGGAGGCTCCTTGGTGGGCTTTCACCCCTCCTTTGCAGCTCCTGCTCCGCACCAGCCCGACAGGCAGCAGAGCTGTTTGTCTGTGAGTGTCATTTTGTCAAGTGAGTGGCTTAGCCCTGGCCAGAGCCCATATATAGAGGCCTCATCTGGGTGGATTTTTGGAGGCTTTGATTGCTCCGATGCTGGATTCATCCCAGCCGGGCTGTCCCCAAGGAGGCAGCGCTGCCGAACCCCTCGGACGGCAGCACACGCTGCCGAGGGTCTCGTGGTCTTGCTTGTTTGGAGCTCCCAGTCTGATGACTGGGTAGGACGGGGTGTTGTGCGGCAAGATGATTAATAACCGCTTAATAAGGTCACCACCCTTCAAAATAAGCCATCCCGTGGGATCCTCTCTTATCAGGCCCTGGGAGACAGGGCTATCAGGGGCTTGGTTCATTCCTGAATGAATACGCAGTACAAGCAACGCTTGCTGGCGGCGGCCCCAGGACAACACTTGCTGGGCACCTCGGCAGGGCGAGGCGCTGAGCTGGGTTATCTCGTTACCCGCTGCCGGTGGACGGGCACCACTGTGTTTGCTGTAGGCAGGAGAGCTTCAAACCTCCTCTCACCTCCTCCCTGCGAGTGATGGGTGCCCGTGTTATGCTTGGATGCCATGCCCTTACCTCTCCGTGTGCTCGCACCTACCTTCCTCCTTCCCAGAGGTCACCAAAGCACCCCTCTTAACCCTCAAGATTTACCAGCGCTATTTTTTTCTCTCTCTCCCCCTACTAAAGCACCAGCCCCCCCTGCCTCCTCCCATCACCCTTCCACCTTGAGAAGACAAAAAAAAAAAAAAGCCAACCCCACGCAGCCAGCTCCTGCTGTTTGTTCTTAAATCCCTTCCCTCCTGCCTCGCTGGTTTAAAAGCCTGTACCCTGGAAGGGGCCTCCCAGCTTTTGCTGGCAACCCTGCTTCAGACTGACCGCCACAGACAGTGTTCGGGAGTGAAAAAAAATAATATATAAAATAATAATAATGAAAATTTAAAAAAAAAATTTAAAAAAATCTCTTCTCACTGAAGTTTCCTCATCTCCCATGCCATGTGCTGGTGCGACGGTGTCTTGGGAACCAAGAGGAAACTTTGTGGGCTTGTTTTCTCCTCCACACGCCCCGAGCAGCTGCTGGTGCTGTACCTGCTGCCAGGGCGATGGGCGAGATGCGTCTCCCACCGCTGCCTGCTCCCTTAGCGCATCGATGTATGTTTTCTCTGGCTTCTAGATGCAGCTGTTCTCCTCTCGCACCGATAAGGTGCCTCCAGCCACCTTTCTGCACATGTCAAACGGATGGGATCGTCGTTTGGGGAAGGGGGAAGAAAATGAAAGAGAGAAAAAGCAGCAAAATCTCTAGCTGAGGGGGACCCTGGGTCTCTTTCCTCCCTTTAGGTGATGGAGGCCAGTGAGCAGGGAGATAGCACACCCTGAGCTACAACAAGAAAAAAACGTGTTTCAACTTAGGAAAGGAAAAGGAAAAGGAAAAGGAAAAGGAAAGAAGGAAAAGGAAAAGGAAAAGGAAAAGGAAAGGAAAGGAAAGGAAAGGAAAGGAAAGGAAAGGAAAGGAAAGGAAAGGAAAGGAAAAGGAAAGGAAAGGAAAGGAAAGGAAAGGAAAGGAAAGGAAAGAAGGAAAGGAAAGGAAAGGAAAGGAAGGAAGGAAAGGAAAGGAAAGGAAAGGAAAAAGGAAAAGGAAAAGATAAAGGAAAAGAAAAAGAAAAAGAAAAAGAAAAAGAAAAGAAAAAGAAAAGAAAAAGAAAAAGAAAAAGAAAAAGAAAAAGAAAAGAAAAAGAAAAAGAAAAAGAAAAAGAAAAAAAGAAAAAGACCAAACCCTACAATTAAAAAAAAAAAAGACAGGAAAAGAACCCAAGTGTCGGAGTGCGAAGCGGAGGGTGTGAGGCAGCGAGGAGGAGGATGGAGCGAGGAGGAGGAGGATGGAGCGAGGAAGAGGAGGATGAGCGAGGAGGAGCAGCCCGGGCAGGGCAGGTGCGGGTCCCCAGCAGCCGCATCCCCTCCCGCCGGCCCCGGGGGCGGAGGGAAGGGAGGGCGACGCTCCGCTCGGGGTTTATTAGATTGGACATAATCATCTTTAAATAAGGCAGCTCCCCCCTTCACACCCCCCCCCCTCCTCCTTTGGGGGCTGGGGGGGGGGAGCGGAGCGCCTCGGGGCTTTCTAGATAAGGGCGCCTATCGCATCCCGCGGCAGCGCCGGGAGGAACCCCGGCGGCGGGCAGAAGGGGGATCCCTCGCTCTCCTCCTCTTCCTCCTCCTTCCTCCTCCTCCTCGCGGAGGGGAGGAGAGCGGTGCCGGGCAAAAGTTGGGGGCAGCGGCGGGGAGGATGCCCTGAGCGCCCCCCGGTCCCCGCAGGAGGATGCTGCTCGCCGGGCAGCCCCCGGCGCCGCCGCTGCTGCTGCTGCTGGCGCTGCTCAGCCTGGCCGCGGGGACCCCTGGCCGCCGTCCGGCTGCGGGACGGGGACCCCGAGCCGGCGCGGAGCCCCCCGGGCCGGGCTGTACCCGCGGGGCCCCGGCGCGCTGGGGATGCTCGGATGCTCGGGATGCAGGGCGGCCCCGGGCGGCGGAGGGCGAGGGCGGCCGGGGGGGACGGGGAGGAGAGGGGGCTCGGGGAGGAGAGGGGGTCGCTGCCCGCCTTGTATTTCGGAGGAGGGAGGGAGCAGCTGGCGGCTCGGCCCGGGGCGCTGCCCCGCATCCCGCGGCTCGAGTTCACCCTGAGCTGTGGGTCAAGGCGGAGGGCGGACAGAGCAACCCGGCCATCATCGCAGGTAACGCCCGGGCGGGGCTGGTGGGGAGGGAGGGGGGGACGATGAGGAGGCGACCCCCGGGCTCCCGGGGGGGGCTCGCTCGGCTTTCTTCGCTCTGGCAGGTGACCCCCCGCGGCCCCGCCCGTGGCCTCAGCGCCCCAGGCGTGAAACATCCCTCCTTCCCTTGGGACCGAAGCCTAAAACATCCCTCCCGTCTCTCCCACCCCTCTCCCCGTCTCTCCCACCCCTCTCCCCGTCTCTCCCACCCCTCTCCCCGTCTCTCCCACCCCTCTCCCCGTTTCTTCCTCCCCTTCTCCCCGTTTCTTCCCTTCTCCCCGTCTCTCCCACCTCTCTCCCCGTCTCATCCCCCCTTCCCCCGTCTCTTTCCCCCGCCTCTCCCACCCCTCTCCCTGTCTATTTCCCCCTCTCCTCGTCTCTTCCCCCTCTCTCCCCATCTCTTCCCCCCCGCCCCAGCCGGCTCCTCTCTAGTTTCTCCCTCTCCCCCCGCCGGGAGCTGGATGGAAGGCCCCTTTGGGGGACACGCTCCGCCCGCACCACCCCCCCCCCCCCCCCCCCCCGTCCCGTCCCGTCCCTCCTTCCCCGGGGCTCTCGGCGCTCCTCGCCAGCCCTGGCCGGGATCCCGGCGGCCGCACGGTGGCAGCCACGCCGCACGCACCGCCCCGGCATCCCCCCCACCCCCGGCTCCAGCATCACCCCCCGGTATCCTCCCCCCGCTCCAGCATCCCCCCCTGGCTCCAGCATCACCCCCCGGTATCCTCCCCCCGCTCCAGCATCACCCCCTGGCTCCAGCATCACCCCCCGGTATCCTCCCCCCGCTCCAGCATCACCCCCTGGCTCCAGCATCCCCCTCCCGGCTCCAGCATCACCCCCCGGTATCCTCCCCCCGCCTCCAGCATCCCCCTCCCGGCTCCAGCATCACCCCCCGGTATCCTCCCCCTGCTCCAGCATCACCCCCTGGCTCCAGCATCATCCCCCCCCGGCTCCAGCATCACCCCCCGGTATCTTCCCTCCACTCCAGCATCACCCCCTGGCTCCAGCATCATCCCCCGGCATCCCCCTCCCGGTTCCAGCATCACCCCCCGGTATCCTCCCCCCGCTCCAGCATCACCTCCCGGTATCCTCCCCCCGCTCCAGCATCTCCCCCCCCCGGCTCCAGCATCACCCCCCGGTATCCTCCCCCCGCTCCAGCATCACCCCCCGGTATCCTCCCCCCGCTCCAGCATCTCCCCCCCCGGCTCCAGCATCACCCCCCGGCATCCCCCTCCCGGCTCCAGCATCCCCCTCCCGGCTCCAGCATCACCCCCCGGTATGCTCCCCCTGCTCCAGCATCACCCCCTGGCTCCAGCATCATCCCCCCCCTGGCTCCAGCATCAGCCCTTAGCTTCAGCATCACCTCCGACATCCCCCCCACCCCCCCATTGGCTCTGACATCCTGGCCCTGGCTCCAGCATCCTAGCCCTGGCATCTCCCCCAGCTTCAGGACCCCCCACCGCCAGCATCCATCCTCGGCCCCAGTATCACTATCCTACCCCCCTCTGGCTTCAGCTCTGGCCCCCTCCTCAGCCACCTCCCTACTCTGGCATCCCCCTCTTGGCTTCAGAATCATGCCCCCTGTCCCCACATCCCCCCCCAGATCCAACATTTCCCCCCCCCGGCTCCAGCATCCCACATCCCACCCTGGTATCCCACCCCCGCCCCATGTTCCTGGCCCTGGCTCCAGCGTCCCCATGGCAGGGGAGTTGGAACTAGATGATCTTTAAGGTCCCTTCCAACCCAAACTGTTCTCTGATCCCCTGCATCGGCTCCCAGCCCCGAGGGCTCCTCAGAGCAGCTCCCAGATGCTTGTGCTACTGGGAATTACCCCTTCACCCCAGCAGGTTAAGAGTGAGGCAGGTGATGGAGAGCCCCGGGAGGCAGAAGGGACAGGTGCGTGGGCACAGAGTGGGGCAGATGTCACCTCCTGGAGGGGAAAGTGTGGTGGTGCCAGGCAGGGTGACGAGTGGCCAGCACCAACCAGTGTCTTTCTACAAGAAAGACCCTTCACCACTTGTTCTCCAGACCTCTTCTCTGGACACGCTCCTGGAGCGTGTCCAGAGAAGAGGTCTGGAGAACAAGTGGTGAAGGGTCTGGAGAACAAGTCTTAGGAGGAGCGGCTGAGCGAGCTGGGGTTGTTTAGCCTGGAGAAAAGGAGGCTGAGGGGTGACCTTGTTGCTCTCTACGTATACCTGAAAGGAGGTTGTAGCGAGGAGGGTGCTGGCCTCTTTTCCTGAGTGATAGGAGAGGAGGGAATGGCCTCAACTTGCACCAGGGCAGGTTCAGATTGGACTTCAGAGAAAAATTTCTTCACCAAAGGGTTCTCAGGCCCCGGCAGAAGCTGCCCAGGGAGGTGGTGGTGTCCCCATCCCTGGAGGGGTCTAAAACACCAGCAGATGAAGTGCTTAGGGATCTGGTTTAGTAGTGGACAGGTGCAATTGTACTTGATGATCTCAAAGATCTTTTCCAACCTAGCAACTCTCTGTTTTGACGCTGTACCGCTCCCGTGGGATGTCTGGGAGACCTCTCGGAAGAGCGTGGGGGTAGCTGAGTAGCTTCTGCTGCCCCAGCCTAGCAGGCTGGTTAGGGAAATCCTCCCTCTATCCTACCTCCCTCTGCACACGATCACTGCACTGAGGCCCCTTCGCTCACCCTCTGGCCCGTTTCACTAATTTACCTCACTAACTCACCTCACCTGCTCACCGGGGCGAGGTCTGCATCGTGGCTGTGGAAGAGGTAGGAGGGATGGGCTAGAGACTGAGGGCTGGAGGGGGAAAGCAGCCATGGACGAGGCAACTACCGAGCTCTCCTCTCGCTCTCTGCCTTCCCTCCTTGCTGCCGCAGCAGCGCCTTGGGATGCGTGGAGCGCGCTTCCCAGTCGTCCCATCGGCAGCCCAGCTGTTTGCATCATTCCATGGAGGTATTTAAAAGACGGGTGGATGAAGTGCTCAGCGATGTGGTTTAGTGGCAGATAGGAATGGTTGGACATGATGATCTAAGAGGTCTTTCCCAACCTGGTGATTCTCTGATCTGGAGATCTGTCTTGCAGGTGTTGGCTTTTACTTTTTCTCAGCTAGCTGGCAGGGGGGCATTTTGTTTTTCCTTTCTTTTCTCTTTTTTTTTTTGTTTCCTTGTGGAGGGTGGGACTGTGTTTGGTGTTGAAATAGCCGAGAGTGCTGACACTTCAGTGACGTCCCCCACCTCTGCGCTCCAGGTTTGAGTCAGCCCCAGGCACCTCCATCTGCCTGAGTCACTGCCCTCTTCCCACCCTGTCCCTGCAGCGGGACAGTGGCAAAGGGGGACAGGCCAGCGCCACTGATGTTTCATGCAAGCAGGTGTTGAGTCTGCCTCTGATCTGCTGCTCCTGCTCTGTTGGTAGAGAGGGGACCAAGCCCTGAGGTGGTCCAAAGCTGTGGAGAAGCTGGAGATGCTCCACGCGTGCGTGTGCAGAGGAAGGTGGGGTGAAAGCAGGACAGAGCTGAGCATCTCCCAGTGTCATTGCCTGGGAAATAAGGCCAGGCTGAGCCGCTCTGTCTGGGCAAAGCAAGTTGTCTTCTTGGCTGGTGTGACTGCTGTCCGCATTGAAGGCTCAGGAGCTGGGGCTTTCTTCCTCTAGATGTCACATTTTGCCTTAGGGCCACCCTCCATGGCTTTGTTCATCCCTTTTAGCTCCTCTTGCACAGGGGAGTTTCTGCTCGGGTACAATCCCAGCCACCACCAAGGAAGCAGAGCAGTCCCTCTTCCACGTCCTTCTCATTTTGAGCAGCAGATAAAAGTCCTTCCGTGTGATGCCATCCCTTTTTCTGCTTTTTGCTGTCTGTCCTCCCTCCACACCTGCTTTGTTTCTGGGAAACCCGAAGGGGATTTCCCTTTGTGTCTTGTTTTGACTCAGATCAAAGATCAGAGGCAGTCCCAGAGTTTTGCTGTGTCTAAGCCCGGTGTCCTCTGTAGCTGCTCACCCTGCAGGCCACAGGGGTGACCACCCTCTCGGACTGACTCGGGGCTCTCTGCCAGACTCTCCAGAGCTTTAGCAGCTCTTTTCCTCCCAGCATCTGAGACCCAAAGGGTGGGTGAACTATACCTTGGGCTGCAAAGCTCCTGGCTTCAGCAGGAGAAGGTGCCCCTTGGAGCGTGGTCCTTACAAAGCGGAGCACCTCATCTCTTGGAGGCTTTTTCTCCATCGGACACCTTTCCCGACAGACAACTTTTCATTTTTCTGCATAGGTGACAACAACTCTTGTTTTAAACCCCACGTTCTCACTCTAGGCGCAGACGGACACCACAAACCAGGTTAGAGCTCCCTTTTCTCACCTGACAGATCAGAGGCAGAGTTGCGCTTCCAGGCGCTGAGGGGATCACCTTGCATCTCCTCTGCAAACACCTCTTTCTCTTCCTAGTGAGTTGCCCGAGGACAAAATACCAAGCTCCTTGGCAAACCGCAGGGTCTTCCAGAGTCTAGAAACTGGTCCCCTGATGGTTTCTTGTGGAGACCCTCAGGAGATGTCAGGAGCTGCTGCTGGAAGGTTCTGCTGTGTCGTTTTGTGTGTGTCCCAGCACTGGGATGTTCTGCTCTGCCTGCTCCCTCTGTAGCTGCCATCCCTGGCCACGTCTAGAAAGCACCAGCTGCTGCTTTAGTGTGTTTCCATCCTCTGTTGTGAAGCTGACTTCCATCCCTTTGATGAAGCCTCCAGACCTTGCTTTAGTCTTGCTTAAGGTTCTTCTGGCCAGTTCTAAACTCGTTAGGCACTTCCAGGCCTGGCTCCAGCTAGCACACACTCAACCTAGAAGGCCGTTCCACCCTTGATGCCGTTTTCCCTAGTTTTGCCTTAGTGTTTAATCAAATTTCATGTTCTGAATAGTTACAAGGTCAAATCCATCAGTTTTCCTCAGAGAAGAGGTACTAAGCCCCGTCTCCCTAACCCCAGAGAGGACCAAATATGAGAAGATGGCTTTTGAGCGAGCAAATCTAAGAACCTTCCATTCAGCACCCAGCCCAAAAGTGCTCTCCAGCTTTGCCTTCTCACGCCCGCAAGGTTCCTTTGCCTGCTTTTTGGCATCTCCCCATCTCGGCTTCCCCCGGTCTCCCTGCTTCCCTTTCACAATCTGCCAGAAAACAAGAGTTGGCCAAAGCCCATCCACCCACGGAGTCTTTGTGCGTGGCTGCCTTTGGAGTGAGCGGTGACAGGGATCCGTGCCCAGGGTGGTTACGGCTGTGGGACGGCCAAGAGGCCACCACCCATCTCGCCCTCGGTGAAAGGGATGGAGGGAGGGAGGGCTGCTGATTCCTGGGGTGCAGTGGGGCTCAGTGCAACCTTTGCTGGCCACGTTTATGAGGGCTGGGGGGAGATGGGTGGTCATGGTAACCTGGCCTCAGTCCCACCCCTTGGAGGAAAGCCAGGAGGTTCTGCTCCTCTGCACCTCTGCCCCTCTCTGCTGGCCCCTTTGCAATCCCAGGGGTGGGTACAGTGTTCCTAGAGTGTCTGGGTTGCTGAGCATCCTCAAGGATGGGAGAGGCAGCAGGACAGAGCAGCAGTGCCTTGTTTTGGCTCCAGGTGTCTTGATGCCGTGGGGATGGGTAGGCTGGGTGTGTGATGGGAGCAGCACTGTCACAGGCAGGAGAACCTGGGCAGCTATGTGGAGACACAGGGAAAAGTGGGCTGGAACATAAGAAATACCACAGCGAAGCATAAAAAAATAGCCTCTGGGCATGGCAGCAGCTTTTGGTGGCATTAGGGCACTATCGCATCTGGGTAATATTTATTGGGCTGGAGAGCAGGGTGCTCCCAGGTGATCATAGAATCACCAGGTTGGAAGAGACCCACCGGATCATCGAGTCCAACCATTCCTATCAAACACTAACCCATGCCCCTCAGCACCTCGTCCACCCGTGCCTTAAACACCTCCAGGGAAGGGGACTCAACCCCCTCCCTGGGCAGCCTCTGCCAGTGCCCAGTGACCCTTTCCGTGAAAAGTTTTTTCCTAATGTCCAGCCTAAACCTCCCCTGGTAGAGCTTGAGGCTGTTCTCTCTCATCTTGCCCCGGGTCACTTGGGAGAAGAGGCCAGCACCCTCCTCTCAATCACCCTCCTCAGTGATTCCACTGGTAGGACTCAAAGTGTGCCTTGTGCTTGCTCGCCCCAGCTGATGACCCTGTGAACATCCTATTTGTGGCTGTTTAGGAGACCAGAAAAAATTTTTTTCAAGCAGTGGCTTCTTTTGCCCTTGCCAGTATTTAAGTTCCTCATGGACATTGATTCCCAAGGGCATCCAGAGCCTGCAAGCCTCTGCTGCTCGCCCGTGGGCGCTCAGAGCCTGAGTTTTGGGGCAAGTCCACAAAGCTCCAGGTCTTGGCCAACTCAGACTACAGGCCTACAACACGATTGGGTGATCAGGGAGAGGCTGAGCCCAAAGCTATTCCCGGGGATGGATTTATGCACTGGAACAGGCTGCCCAGGGAGATGGTTGTGTCACTTTCCCTGGAGGTGTTTGTAAGACGGATGGACGAGGTGCTCAGGGACGTGGTTTAGGGATTGATAGGAATGGTTGGACTCGATGATCAAGTGGGTCCTTTCCAACCTAGTGATTCTGTGATTCTATGATTCTATGATTCTATGAGAGCCTCAGGGGCTGAGGTGTGCACCTGCACATCCCCCTGTCCCACTCTCAGTCCCTCACCTGCCCACACTGGGCAGAAAAACCAGAGCATAAAGGAGCACTGTAAATCTGTCTGGAAGCTGTTGGGGAAGTAGTCCCCAGAGAAGACTGTTTTACTCTGGGTTGCTGTGCTCTATTTCTTGAAAGCTTTGGCCTGCAGATCAAAAGCTGAGGCTCTAATCCTGTCCCCCAGGAGCGCTCCTATGGAGAGCAGCTGACAAACTCCTCTCCCTTCAGCCTTGTCTCCTGTCTGCGCTCCCAGCCCTCTGCATTTTCTCCTGGCTATTCCACCTGCTCATCCAAATGATTTTGGCCAGGTCTAGGTTGTGTCCCTGGTGTGGCACCCATTGCCCAGCCTCCAGCCGCTTCATTCACTGGTGGCAGTGGCAGCCGGAGCCTCCCCAAGAGACGTCCTGCTGTTGGGGACCTGCCTTGTGCTCCGGGGAGGAGCGGCAACGCTCTCTGGTCCTCACCAGCTCTCCCGTTTCTTCATCCTTGCTGCAGGCATCTTCGACAACTGCTCGCACACGGCCAGCGACAAGGGCTGGGCACTGGGCATCCGCGCCCTGCAGCTCGGTGGCAAGAAGGACGCTCGATTCTTCTTCTCCCTCCGCACGGACCGGGCTGCTGCCGCCACCGAGGTGACCAGCTACCGCCGCTACCGCCCCGAGGAATGGACTCACCTGGCTGCCAGCTACGACGGGCGGTGGATGGCCCTCTACGTGGACGGGACACGGGTTGGCCACGCCGAAGGGCAGGGGGGAGCCCTGCACAGCGCCTTCATGGCCTCGTGCCGCACGCTGCTGCTGGGCGGGGACGCCTGGGGGACCGCGCGTTCTTTCCGCGGACACTTGGCCGGGCTGACCCTGTGGCAGGTTGCCCTTCCCCAAGCCCGTCTCCAGCGCGGCTTCCTCGAGGGAGCGGACGGTAGGGCTGCAGGGCTGGCTCTGACCGACAGCTTCGCCACCCCGGAGGAGTCCTGGGTGCCTTTTCGGGAAGGCGCCTTCCCCCAGCAGCGAGCGCTGCCATCTCCGCCGCCCCCGGTCCTGCGGCCGCTGGGACCCCCCTCCTGCGGGCAGACCGCCTGCGATAACGTGGAGCTGGTGTCCCACTACAACCGGCACTGGCCGCTGCGCAGCGCCAAGGTGGTGCGGTACCGCGTGGTGAACCTGGCCGAGGACGGGGGCGGGCGGCCCACGGTCACCTGGGAGCAGGTTTGGAGGCAGCACCAAGCGCTGAGCGAAGCTTTCCGACCCTACAACATCTCCTGGCAGCTCAGTTTGCTGGAGGTACGCAACTCCTCCCTGCGCCGCCGCGCCGTCCTCCTGGGTTGTGAGCCCAGCAAGGTGGGCAACGAGCGCTGTGACCCCGAGTGTGAGCACCCCCTGACTGGCTACGATGGCGGGGATTGCCGCCGGCCCGGCCGCTGCTTCTCCTGGAAGCGCCGTGATGGTGTCTGCCACATGGAGTGCAACAACATGTTGGATGACTTTGACGACGGCGACTGCTGCGACCCGCGGGCAACTGACGTGGCCAGGACCTGCTTTGACCCCGACTCACCCCACAGGTAGGTGTGGGTCTTAGAGGGGGCGCAGTGCGTCAAGGGATGGGTTGCATCCTCTCCCAGACACCCGCTTTTTACTTGGATGTTGCTTCTGACCGGTGGCTTTCCAGCGTGGGAAGGTGGAGGGACGTTTTGCAGTGGGGATGGGTGTGTCGTGCCACCGAGGGCGAGTAAATCCTATGGTGTGGGACAGCACCCCTCCGTGACACCCCAACATTAGGTGCTTCCCCTCACCCCCAAAATGAGTGGGGGGCGATGGGGACGCCCCCCTCCCCTCCGGAACAATTCCCAGTGCAGAGCTGCCTGTGTCCAGGGATGTGCCATGAGGACCGTGGGCATCCCCAGGTGGGACGAGCAGCCCCATGCAAAGGGCGCAGCATCCCTGCACAGGATGCAGCAGGGGGATTGCTGCCCCTTCCCTACCTTCCCTGGAAGTGTCTAAAAGCCCGATTTCTTAGTTTGTGTTCAAAATGCCTTTGCCTGAGTGCTGGGGAGGAGGAGGTGATGTTAGATGTGAGCAGCAGGATTTGGAAAAGGGTGGGGTGGCACGTGTGAGCCTCCCCAAATCTCAGCCTGGGGAGTGATGCCCGTAGGGAGATGCCCTTGGCTGGGCATGGGCTCATCAGACCCAGCGCCCCAAAGCCAGATGTGGTTTTAGAGCAAATTCCCTTCTTCAGGCAAAGGCACAGAGAGGCAGCTTGGTGCCAGAGGAGGATGTGTGCCTTTACCTTGTGTTGCAGGTGCAAAATGCCCTGCAAAACACACATTGCTCTGTGGAGCATCAGTACATGGTGTTAGAGGACCTCTGCTTTCCCCAAGGCCCTTTGGAGGCAATGGCTGGGGTGGGAAGGAGAGGGAGACACCTGCCCCACACACATGTGACAGGGGACCACATGCAGTGGGGACAGTAGCCTTGGTGTGGCTGGTGGCTTGCACATACCTGCCCTTCTCCCTGGATCCTCTGAAGTGCCGGCAGCCCCACTGAAGGCTTCCAGCCCCACTGAAGGCTTCCAGCTCTCTGTCGAATGTACCTTCTGGCCAGAGATGGGGCAGGGGAAAAAAGTCATTGCTTTCCCTTTCTGTTTTTTTTTTTTGTTTTGTTTTTTGGTGTGGTTTGGTTTTTTGGTTTTTTTTTAAGCTGTTTCTATCTTGATGGCAGAGAAAATTGCTCATTCCCTGCTGCTGGTGATGGGCAGAGATGCCCACTGGAGCAAAAGCAGTGCAGATGGCAGCATCTCCAGAGACAAGCTGCAAGGGGTGCTTCTAGGGACTCATTGCTTGCTCCTTTGGTTGTCCTTCTCCTTCACTTCTTTCCCCCTGGGCTGTGGGAGCAGGTGGCCTGCAGTGATAAATCAATTTTTCCCAAGCCAGCTTCTTCTCTCTGCTTGGACATGGTGGGTGGAGGGCAGCAGGCATCTCTGTTCAGGTGGTGCTGATGGGAGAGGAGCAGCGCTTCCCTTCCACTCTTCGTGAGTGTTTCTCACATGTCTTTCTGTCGTCTGAGAAAACACGGGAAGAGGATGAGGAGCTTTTCTTCCAATAGCACCTCTGGCCCCGCAGAGCTGCACACCCTCCTCTGCCTGAGCATCCCCTGGAAGATGTTTTCCCACCCCTGGGAACCTCTTTGGTGACAGCCACCCTGTGCCTGCCTGTCCCTTTGTTTCCCATCCCTGAGAGTGAGCACAGGCGGCGCTTTCTTGAGTGGAGGGTGAGTGAGTGGATCTCCTGTCTGCACGATGCCTCTCCTGTCCGTAGGATGGTTTCTGCTCATGGTGGTCGTCAGCACCCAACACCGCTCGGTCTTTGCTTCCGTGGGACAGAGGCCCCGTCCTTGCCCTCTGTATGTGGTCAGAGAAATGTTTTCATTCTCAGACAAGAAGGGCTCCACCTTAAATTAAAAAAGACCAAATTTTTGCTGGTATGAATCAGGGCTTCCATTTGTCAGGATTTTCCCCTGAAAGTCGGGAAAGAAAAAAAAAACAAACCAAAACAAAAAACCTTGCTTCTGTGGGAAAGGAATGGGAAAATGGGAACACTAGGGAAATAACAAATCTTTTGCAATTTTCTTTCCGCAGACCTCATTGGCCTGCGCAGAAGACAAGATTGATTGTTTGTAGGCTGAGCTCTGAAAAACAAAGTCCAGTGTGTCTGGCATTTGGGGAAAGTGGGGGCATGAGTTGAATCTGGCTGCTGCTGAGCTCTTCTGAGCTTCTTCAGAGATGCTGGTGGACACTCACCCTCCAGGGGCTCATCCTTGCTGAGGGTACCCTGGCTCCCTGGTACCCAGGAATAAGCCTGCCAGGACTCATCCCTGCTGAGGGTACCCTGGCTCCTGGAGAAGAATATATACGTTTGCTGGAAAACCCTTAGGAAACTGATAGCATGGGGTTTGGGAAATCCCAAGGCAAGCTTGAGTGCAGGGCCAGAAGCCCCTAAGGGCATGGTCACGTCGGTGCCGATCCCCCAAAGCAGACGAATCCCAGGATCCATGAGCAGGTGACCTCAACCCGCAGAGTTTTTTTCAGGCAGAGCTCCTGTTGAGCAAGAACCCCTGGGTGTGCTCGTAAGGCATTGTACTTCAACGACGGCTTCTGAGGAGCTGGGGAACTTACAGAAGGATTTTTAGGGTGGAAGCCAAAACGGGAGAAATAGCATGAAATAAAATTTAACAAACTGTGGAAAGGCAGCAAAACAAGAGCCAGGGGCTTCGATGTGAACAACAGCTTTCCGTCTGTAACTGGAGGAGAGCGAGCTGGCTGCTGCTTTGCTGAGACGTCTGTGCTTTTTCATACCTGCTGGAGAACCACGTGCCAGAGCCCAGGAGGGAGAGCTGGGAGGGAGGGAAACCCACTGCCCGCAGTGCTCGCCGGGTGCAGCTCTGGATCTCCCTTCAGATCAAGGTGGAAAGACAAAAATGTGGGGATTCTTTTGGTGGAGTCAATCAGCTCTGCTCTATTTCATTTCCAGGCTCTCACAAAGAGTGGTTTGGATGTGAATGTTTCCTAGTACAGCCAAAAATAACCACAATGAGAAAGTCAGAGCGAGACGCTGGGCAATTTCTTACTAGCATGCAGACTGAGTCCATTTTAGTGGAGGGTCTCGATACCTTGTCTTGAATTGCATGACCTCAAGCACCTATGCAAAAGCTTTTACCGTCCTAGCACACCCCTTATTTAAAGTTTCCTTCCCTTGGGCTGCATCTTTGAGAAAGGCAAATCATATTTCCAGGAGGAGAGGCTTTAGGAAGAGTGGCAGCTCTTGTGCCTCTTAGCTGGTGGACATCTTGGTGTGCTTCCAGGGCCACGCTTGCTGCTAGCACATACCCTCACCAGCGCTTAGCAAGGGAGGAAAATGAGGTTTGAAAAGAAGGGTTATAAAGCTCTGGTGGGTATGGACCCCGCTGTAGCTGAGGTAGGAATTACCCCCAGCTCTGGGGTTGAGGAAGATGCTGAAATGATGGCAGCGTTGCTGTGCACAAAGCTAGATCATCAGGGCATCTTACTGCACCCTCTAGGAGCCTAGACATCCTCTAGGAGCGCGTGGGACAAGATGAGTCTGGCTGGGTCACCACCCGTGTGTAAAACATAGTGGTGGGACCACGCGCTTGTGGCTGGAGCGTAGACATCCCTGTAAGACAACACAACAGGAGCCTTCTCATTCACCCTAGCCCACCAGATGAAGAACAAGCAGACAGATCATGGCAGAATTGCTGCCTGCTGTCATCCTTCAACGTGCTTTCCAGGAGATGCTGGCAGAGCAATGCCAGGGTCTGGGATAAGATGTGCCTTGATTTGCAGCAGACAGGCATCTTCTTGCAGTGCCCAAGTGCTGTTGTAATTGGTGCCCTTAGAAGGGACGCAGCAACAGCTCATTAACAACAATTAACGCTCAGTGAGGGTCCCCCTTGGGCAGTTAGTCAGTGAGAGTCTGGTGCGTGACACAGTTAATGGGAGAAGAAAAGCTGGAGGGGAATCTGGAGAGCAAAGTGGATAAGGGCAGAGCTGCTGGGCTTTTTGTCTCTGCCCAAAGCAACAGCAGAAATAGCTGAAGGGACAAAAGGAGGTGAAAAATGACCAGGCATCTCCAGCCTCCTGGTGGTCTCCACTGGGATGACCTCAGCTGTGTTACTGAAGTGTGCCTAATTAACAGGACACTTGATGGGCTTTAATGCAAGCTTATCTGGCCTCCGGTCCTAAGGGAAGGGTGCTTAATTGGGTTAAAGCTGTTTGGGAGCCTCCCACTGTTTAAGTGGGGTCTTCAAAAGCTGATCCAGATTAACATCACTGGTGGACAAGCCCCAGAGGGTGAACTAATCACTCCAAAGTATTCTCTGGCACTTCAGAACCCATTGTCAGGGGAAGTTGAGCTGGATGTGCTCGGATTGACAGCAGAAAGCGCCTAAAATTGAGAGCAGGTGAGGCAAGGATGACGTCTTGAGGCAACAGCTGACCTGCCTAGACCTTAATCCCACCCAGATGGCAAAATAACATTCTGATTTCACAGAAATTTCACAGAAAGGGTGATTGGGCACTGGAACAGGCTGCCCAGGGAGGTGGTTCAGTCACATTCCATGGAGGTGTTTAAGGCACGGGTGGACGAGGTGCTGAGGGACATGGTTTAGTGTTTGATAGGAATGGTTGGACTCGATGATCCGGTGGGTCTCTTCCAACCTGGTGATTCTATGGTTCTATGATTAATGAGCTGCTCATTTCCTCTCCACCTTCCCTCACTTCAAAGCCTCAGAGCAACCTGAGGTCACTGCCGTCTGTTGCAGAGCACAGATGCAGCTGGAGCTGGTGTAGGTGTCTGCAAACACTTCTGCTTGTGGTTGTGGAGGGACAGATGGAGAGGTATGTTATCTGCACGATATTGAACTTGCTGACTGTGAGATGTGGAGTGGAAGAAACTGCTTGCCTGATGTTCCCATGAGGAAAGCATTGCTAGAAGGTACCTGTGCTCAGGTCCTGAGCCCTAGCTGCTCATTCGCTTCCTCTGGCACCTTTTGGAGTCCTCCCGGGCGGTACCCATGTATTGGGCTGGTCATTCCCAAGGGACCAAACCTGAAGTTGCGGACTCAAGTCTCAGAGTTTTAAGTGTGGCAATGAAGAGAATGGTACTTTAGGGACGTCGAAGGTGGGAGTGATGGGCTCACTGGCTGCTGAGTTGGTTGCGTGTCCTCTAGCAGACCTGCTGAGGCTGGAGAGGTGCACTAGTTAACAGGGTTTTTTGCTGGAGCTTGGTGATTTCTTGGTGGGTGTTTTAAAGTTTCATGAGAGTGGTTGGATTTGAGCTCATAAACATATCTTTCCTTGTAGGAAAGCCTGTTCTCTCTGGACGTTTCCTTTGGTTACAAATTTCAAAACTTGGCAATGATAGAAGGGATAGTCGTTGGTAGAGCTCGTTTTATCAGAAAAGCAGGATGTCTACCAAGCTAGATGTCTACCCCTCATCACAAGAAGTATGTTGAGGCTCTGGAGCGAGTCCAGAGAAGAGCAACAAAGCTGGTGAGGGGCTGGAGAACAGGCCTTATGAGGAACGGCTGAGAGAGCTGGGGGTGTTTAGCCTGGAGAAGAGGAGGCTGAGGGGAGACCTCATTGCTCTCTCCAACTACCTGAAAGGAGGTTGTGGAGAGGAGGGTGCTGGGCTCTTCTCCCAAGTGATGGGGGACAGGACGAGAAGGAATGGCCTCAAGCTCCACCAGAGAAGGTTCAGGCTGGACACCAGGAAAAAATGTTTCACAGAAAGGGTCATTGGTCCCTGGCAGAGGCTGCCCAGGGAGGGGGTTGATTCACCTTCCCTGGAGGGGTTTAAGGGATGGGTGGATGAGGTGCTGAGGGACATGGGTTAGTATTCGATAGGAATGGTTGGACTCGATGATCCGGTGGGTCCCTTCCAACCTGGTGATTCTATGATTATATGAACTTTATCCTAAATGAAGCTACTAGTTGGGCATCTTAAAGGACTTTGGGGCTTTTGTTCTCACAAAGATGTGGGAGAAGGAGATTATAACCTCTCCAGCCGGGGCTGATAAAGGGAAGGAAAGGGCAGCTGTGGGCTGTAACAGCAAATGATGAGAGGTCTGAGAGGAGAAGGCTGGGAGTGGCAGAGGAGGTGGTGACAGGGTGCTCCGGCATAGGGGAGTCCTCTCAGAGGAGCATATGGCCAGGTCACGTGCGGCAGGACTCAGCCCCTCCATGCAGCATCAGGCCAGTGGGACTGCGGGAGCTGCTTCCTCCCAGGGGGAGGTGGCACCCAGGCACAACTGTCTGTTGGGACCGTGCAAGGTCTCGGGAACATTGGTCAAGAGGAGAGAGCTCCTCACTGCACTGGGACCAGAGCTTTATTGTGTTACCCCAGAGAAACAGAGGAGTGGGGCTGGAAGAGGACCATGAAGGTGTAGAGATGTCCAGGTCCAAGGGCCAGTTCTTAGCCCCTGGCTTTGGCACTAGCCAGACCGGCTTGCTCTGCAGGAGCAGCATGCTGCCAATGTGCCTGAATCTTCTTCCATACGTTTTTTCATAGAATCATAGAATAACCAGGTTGGAAGAGACCCACCGGATCATCGAGTCCAACCATTCCTATCAAACACTAAACCATGTCCCTCAGCACCTCGTCCACCCGTGGATGGGGTTTTTGGGGTGCTAAAAGTAAGAAATAAAATCCGCAGTAATGGATTTCTTTTCTTCCCAAGATAGAAGGCTCAGGGGTTAATTTGGAATAAACCTCTGCTGGAGGATGAGTCTTGCTCACTCCTGCAAGCTTGGAGCTGGCAGGCGGTGTGTTCCTCGGGGAATCTGCCAGGTCCCCCCAGGGGTGGCCACCTCGGTGAGGGAGAACATGATCTGTGTGTCAGTGAGGGGCGAGTATCCCTGCCCAGAGGCTGTGGGCAGCCTGGGTGCTTTTTGGGGGAAAACAGCTGTCCCAGATGCGAGCTATTGTTCTAGCAAACACCAGTGTCCCAGGGGCTCACTGAAGAGGGGCTGATTGTATTGGGATGGCCATTGTGAAGGAACAGCGTGTGCACAAGGGTTGGGGGGGGAGTGAGTGTCACTCTTTGTCCGCATGTTCAGCCCTCCCCAGGGCTTCTTCTTGTCTGGCCATACCCTTGCCCACGGGTGGAGGAACCCAACCGAGACCCTGGCCAGGCTAGCCAGACCCCTGGAACCAAACTGGCAGGGTGGCAAGGACCTTGGCAGCCGTGTGGTGGGACTCCCATCAGCTTGGCACTGACGGTGTCTCCGGGATGATTTATCCCGCGCTTGGGTTGGCGCGCTAGGCTGTGGCCATTGGAGTTGTTAAGCGAACATATTGCTTTTAGTTTTCCTTGGCTCAGCTGCCACCGTTATTTGGGAAATCAAATTGTCCCTTTGCAGAGGGTCACGGGGAGAAAGGGAATGGGTCTGGCAGAGCCTGAACCCACTGAGATGGCACAAGGCAGAAGACTTTGCTGGGAGGCTCTGGGGAGGGTGAGGATGCCGAGGCTTTGTGACCGTTTCCTGCCAGGGGCTGTGCTGGGGACCAGAGGCAGCCTCAAATATTTTCTTTTTTTTTGTGGTTAACATATGATCATTACGTTACAAAATTTCCCCAGTAAATTATCTGCTGTCCTTTTTATATCTGTGAGGAAGGCATTTTTAGAATGCTGGCTTGCGTGCGCGCCTTGCTCCGGCTTGGACACCCAATTGCCTGGACTAAAAATAAGTTGAAGGCTTGGGACTTGATTTTTCCCTTTTATATTTTTATATATATATATATATATGTATATATAAAGTGGGGAGAGATGTTTGGCTTGAATAGATTTCTCTCCCTCTTCTGCTCTGTCTTGATCCCTTTCCTGACCAATATCAAGGCTACAAATTTTTGCCCTTTGCTGGGAAGTTTAGGGTGAATGCAGCAAAGTTCTGGATCTTTTAGCAAGACTTGATGCCACCTTCGTTTCTGGCGGGGGGGGTTAGGTTTACTGACCACAGGGCTGTGCAAACCCCTGGCAGAGGAGCCCAATGTCAGCCCAATGCCCCCGGGAGCGTCATCTGTTCAGCAAATTCATCTGCCGTTGTCAGCCTTGTTAAGGGGTCCTTCTGAAAGGAGGTTGTAGAGAGGAGGGTGCTGGCCTCTTCTCCCAAGTGACAGGGGACAGGACAAGAGGGAATGGCCTCAAGCTCCACCAGGGGAGATTTAGGCTGGACATTAGGAAAAAGTTCTTCACAGAAAGGGTCATTGGGCACTGGAACAGGCTGCCCAGGGAGGGGGTTGAGTCACCTTCCCTGGAGGTGTTTAAGGCACGGGTGGACGAGGTGCTAAGGGACATGGTTTAGTGTTTGATAGGAATGGTTGGACTCGATGATCTGGTGGGTCTCTTCCAACCTGGTTATTCTATGATTCTATCTGTCCTGCAGAAGATGATGTTGTGGAAGATGGGTGGGAAAAGAGGAGGCTTCTGGTGAAAAGCTGCAAGAAGAGAGGGATGTGGATGATTAACTTCTCTAAGTTCCTTTGAAAACCCCGCACAGCAAAGACCTTTTCTCTTGAGATGTTTGCAAACACCTGCCTGTGCTGTGGGCAAGGCTAGTCCCAGCCCTTCAGCTGGGGAAACTGAGGAACAGAAGTCTTAAACATCTTACCCCAAATCATGCAGCAATGAAGTGCTGCTGTTGGCACTGAGGCTCTGGCCTCGTGACTCCGGGGTGTGGGGAAAGGAGGCATTTAATGGAAAGAGATGAAGCTGCTTTGTCCTGGCTCAATGTAAGGCAAAAAATGATGCTCCCACTTGCACAATTCTCTGCCCAGAGCGCTTTGCTGAGCCTCCTGGCCCTCAGGTTCTGCTCAGCCCTATGAAGCTTGCGCAGCGCTGGGGGAGACCAGGAGCGTCGCATCCACCTTTGTTACCCTTTGTGCCTTTCCTAGGCAGATCATGAACTGTGCCATAGAAACTGGCATTGAAACCCAGGCTCCTGGGGGCATCAACTTGTTTGCAGAGACCTTAAGACCTCCCTGAACCTGGAATGTTGCTTGGTATTTTGGCTGTAGGCAGAAATGAAGAGAAAGTTGACTTACACCAGGTCTCGTCTTGTGGGTTAGATTGTACAGGGCTTACCTGTGCAGCCTTAGACAGGCAAAAAGGTGCTCGGTCCTGGCCTGAGAGGTTATTTTAATTTGAGACAAACAATGCAGGCAGAAAGTAAACCATACCTGGCTTTGTTTAGCTTGGAGCCTGCTCTGAAATAACTTGCCACCATAGAGTTCTGCCTTGCAGAACCGCAAGGGGCTGCAAACACGTCTCTGTTTCTCCTGGTGCTTTTTGCTCACCCTCTCTCGCATTCTTTGTAGGGCCAGCATCTCACCAGTCAGCATTAACACCAAAAGAAGGCGAGTGCTCCAGCTGCTGCTGCTTCCTAGTGTTCAGGGATGATATCTTGTGATGAGGGCTTCCCTCGCCTTTTTGCAGCCCCTGCAGACGTGTGGTGCATAGGCTGATGAGTCTGTGTTCTTGCAGATGGCCAGGCACGTGCTGTGCAGCAACAACGATGGGTTTTCAGAGGCCACCACACTGGTCGGAACCTACTTCATGTGCACTGAGAGCGAGGGGTCAGCGCTGGGCGCGGGTGGAAAGCCCAGCCTGGTGGGGTCTTATCACCAAGGCACCTGGAAGCCCTGGGGTTTGCACCCAGAGACTGCGCTTGCCCAGCAGCTTTGCTCCTTTTTTGCCTGCTCTTATGGTTCAGGGGATGGAGGCGAGTGGTGCTGCAAGCAGGTGGGATGTTGTGTTATGGACCTGTTGTGTTATTAGGCACTGGTGAGACCGCTCCTCGAATCCTGTGTTCAGTTCTGGGCCCCTCACCACAAGGAGGATGCTGAGGCTCTGGAGCGAGTCCAGAGAAGAGCAACGAAGCTGGTGAGGGGGCTGGAGAACAGGCCTTATGAGGAACGGCTGAGAGAGCTGGGGGTGTTTAGCCTGGAGAAGAGGAGGCTGAGGGGAGACCTCATTGCTCTCTCCACCTACCTGAAAGGAGGTTGTGGAGAGGAGGGAGCTGGGCTCTTCTCCCAAGTGATGGGGGACAGGACGAGAGGGAATGGCCTCAAGCTCCGCCAGGGGAGGTTCAGGCTGGACATTAGGAAAGAATTCTTCACAGAAAGGGTCATTGGGCACTGGCAGAGGCTGCCCAGGGAGGGGGTTAATTCCCCTTCCCTGGAGGTGTTTAAGGCACGGGTGGACGAGGTGCTGAGGGACATGGTTTAGTGTTTGATAGGAATGGTTGGACTCGATGATCTGGTGGGTCTCTTCCAACCTGGTGATTCTATGATTCTATGATTCTATACTTGGGGATGGCACCTTGCTAGGGTGGAAGCGGGCTGCAACCTGCAATAATTCATAGAATCCCTAGGTTGGAAAAGACCTATGAGATCATCAAGTGCAACCGTACCTGCCCACTACTAAATCATACCCCTAAGCACTTTGTCTCCTTCACTTATCCCACTGATGATAAGGAGAAGCAACAGGCTGTGGCTCTGAGCACTCTGATTCCTGCTTCATTGGGTTTTCGAAGGGGAAGGTGAGGGGGAGCAGGAGGATAGATGTCTTTGAAATTCAGGGATCTTCAGGTCTTTGGTGTGGTTTTTTTTTTTCTGGCTTATTCTGCAGAGGGGATGCATACCCAGCCTCTTTCATAGAATCATAGAATAACCAGGTTGGAAGAGACGCACCGGATCATCGAGTCCAACCATTCCTATCAAATTCCTTTGCAATGGCAGAACCCACAGGCTGGTTTCAGAACACACACAAATCTTGGGCATTTGTGTTCCTGCAACTCGTGAAAAGAGGCAGCCAGGAGAGGGGAGCTGCCCCTGCAATGGGCACACGGTGTGGAACCTTTGTAGACCTTGGAGAGCCAGAGAGGTTAATAACCCTTAGCAGGGGTGGGAGGGCTTCGGTCAGTGCTCACAGACACCACTAAATAAATATCAGGGGTTAGTCTGTTCTTTGCTTCCAGGATTACTTCTTACTAATTACTACATTCTTTTGGAGTTCGCTCTTGTTGATGTTTTTGGTACGTGTTAACCCCAGACAAACCAAGATTTCTGCCTGGGAATTTCACAGTTGTCAAGTGGAAGCCCGTAGGTTTGGTTTAGATACAGCAGTTTGAGGCATTTGTGGCTTTTCAGCTTCCAAGGATCCTGCCGGGAGCAGCAGAGGTGCACGGTCCATGGGGATGAGAGATGGGCCACGTGTCCTCTGCTCCCACCATAAGAGCAGCTGGGAGCTGAGCCATTCTGAAAGCCTGACTCCACATTACCTCCCAGTCTAATGAAAGACATCCCTGTACCTTGATGGGTCTCGGATGGGTTGCGTGTTTTAAGATGACCTCACCCGTGAGGAAATGGGAAGCCTCGCTGAGGAGGAGATTGCTGTGATTCACTCTGGTAGAAATAGAAAGGCCAAACAAGCAAATGGAAACTCCCTATTGACCAAGTCCCTGGAATTTAAAAAGGTTTTTACTACCTATTCCAGTATGCATTTGAAAATCATACGCATTTACTCTTACATACTACAATCAGATGGGTTTTAAGCCATTAAGGCCCATTGGGTCAATAACCAACATTTTCAAAAATCTATTAAATACCCATTTCCGTGGAAATAGAGCTTCTACCATTGATCATGGCTACCGACTCCCATTAAAACAAACCCCAAATGCTATCAGCTCCCTCAAGATGTAGAATACTAAAGCACAGATTGCCAGGACAAATTTATCCCAGGGGAAAGTTGATGGCCCATTATGCTTAAGCAACACAAGAATTGTCACATAAGCCAGGAAGTTTATGGGATTGGCATGGATTTGTCCTCCCTGAGGGGGCAAAAAGGAAGGTTCACAGGGTGAATCAGTAGCACTAACACAAGCTCAAAGCCAGCCCCACGTGGGAGCTTTTTGGGAAACTTTTGGCTTATTTTGCGTTAACTTCCCAGTGTTTTCGCGCTTTGGTTGTTTGGCAGAACCGAATCATAGAATCACCAGGTTGGAAGAGACCCACCGAATCATCGAGTCCAGCCATTCCTATCAAACACTAAACCAAATGGTACTTTACAACTGAGGTGCTGTAAGAAATGCTGGATTTGTGGATCTGCTCTTGGCAGCACAGGGTTTTCCACACTCAGTTATAGGGAGGTTGCATGAGGAAAACTGTTGGGAAGATGACCAAAGATGAAGGTGTCCTTATCCAAGTCTTCCTGCTCTAGGAAGGAAGCCCTTTGGGGCTGTGGGTGTTGTGGCAGACCTTAAAGCAGGCTGTGGGAGCGTCAATGTGGTAAGACTGCAAGGCATTGAAATCATAGGGTGGTTTGAGTTGGAAGGGACTTTGAAAATCATTTAATTCCAACCCCCTGTCATGGGCAGCGATGCCTCCCACTGGGTCAGGCTGCCCAAGCCCCATCCAACCTGGCCTTGAACATCTCCAGGGATGGGGCAGCCACCACTGCTCTGGGTAACCTGGGCCAGTACCTCACCACTCTCATTGCCAAGAATTTCCTCCTAAATCTAGCCTAAATCTTCCCCTCTCCAATTTAAAGCCTTTCCCCCTTGTCCTACCACTCCATGCCTTTGTATAAAGGATCTCTGCATATTGCATCTGGGTGAGAAGCGGCTAAAGAGATGGAAGACTGGTCACCAGGACTTGACAACATGGGGGAGGAGGTGTGGGAAGAGTGGGTGTCCAGTGACATTGCTGGTGGCTCTTTCCATGTATTTGAGGTGAGAGCTGTACCGGTCCTAAAACATATTGCGGAGCGGAGTCCCCGCACTGGTGATGGAGGGCTGCATCTCTGGCAGGTCCATCTGGGGAGGGTATTTGATAGGAATGGTTGGACTTGATGATCCGGTGGGTCTCTTCCAACCCGGTAATTCTATGATTCTGTGACCCGTTGGTGTGGCTGTTGTCCCCTCTGAGGCAGGCTCCAGCTTTCAGGGGAGGCACAGAGGACGGGGGAACAGCAGCACAGGAGAAAGGACTCTTGGCAGGGAAGCACAAGAGGGAGCTTTGCGATCCAGCTGTCCTTTCCGATTAGGGCTTTGCTGTTTGCCGTCTCTGCCAGTCAGCAACAACTCGCAGGATGTGGCCTGGCTGCCGGCGTCAGCCGAAATCTGCCATGCCCCCTTGGAGGAGAGGTCAGGTAGTCCCTGCCGAGCCAGGGGCCATGCTTCCCTTGTTTGTCTCCCTTCATGCCTCCTTCAATCAGCTTTACCGCAACCCTCTCCTCCTTCCTGCAGATTTCTCTGCTATGTGTGCCCGATCCTGACCCAGCGCTCCTCTTCCAGCTACCCCGTCACCTCTTGGAGCCCTTTATTGCTGGGGGATGATGTCTGTGCCATGAAGCCATGTCAGGATGCCTTCTTGATGAGACCACTGTTGAAAGATCACCCCAAGATGGGTATTTGGGCTGGGAATGGAGGAAACTATGTGGTCAGTTGGCATCCTCCTTCTTAAAGTAATTTAATTTGAGGCAGTCAAAGGGGAACATGTTGATTCTTGTCCCTGGTGGAGAGTGGAGACATCTGTTCGTAGAGCAAATGTGGGACTTTCTGAGTATCTACAACCACTGGAGTTCTTGGGAAACCAAAATGCAAATTGAACAAAATGCTGGTGCCTGGGTCCAAATGAGTGGTTCTCGAGAACCTCACCTCCTCCTAAGATATCCTAGGGCTGGTGGTACCTCAGTTACAGCCAGGAAACCTACACAGACACGTGGAGACGTGCTGGAAGTCCCAGCTGGAAACTACCTGCTACTGCTTACTCACTTCTTCCAATGCTGGTGGGGAGGAGAATCGGAAAGAAAAAGACAAAACTTGTGGATTGGGTGAAAGACAATTTAATAGAACAGTAAAGGAAGAGAAAAATAATAACAATAATAATAACAATAATAATAATAGAAGAATATAATTCCCATTTTGACCCATTCTTGCTGTCATCTCAGATGCAGTGGTGTCTGCTGCTCAGTCCTAGTTTTCAGTTCTTCATTCAAGATCTGTGTTTGTTCCTCAATTCAAATTAATGGAAATCATCATTATTTCAGGCTGAGTTTTCTTTCTCTCATCAGCTCTTGTGTAACTTCTATGCTGCTTTCCAAAAGCAGGTTGAAAAAAGCTTTGCCTTTGTCTGGTTCAGTGATGATTTCACGAATAACTTTAGCAAATGCTTCCAGGAACCGCTGGGCTGTGCCACTGTTGGCAGCACTCATTCTCCAGCCTATCTTGGGGCAAAATGCCCTGCAGAGCTTTCTGGTCTGACACTAATGTTATTGTCTTTCTTCCCAAAACCTGACCTCAAGAAGTTGCGTACTACCATCTGGTGCAACTGGGAGCTTGCCTGCAGTGTGTGATCTGCAGCCTTCTTGGTCCTTTTCCCCAGTAAATCTACATGGAAGGGTCACAGCCTCAAACCACAACTTGTCTTTCTGATCCTGTCTGCGGCTTTGCCAATGCAACTCTCTGACCCTGCAACATCTGCTACTGCTTCAGTCCCAAAGCTAAATCCACCTCCTGCATGGAGATTGAGGGTTACCTCTGAATACGACGGGAGCCGCTCAGTGGAGCCCCAGATCCTGAAGGGCCTCATTTTGCCACGTTGCCCTCTTTTGATACTCAGCCACTTACACAAATTTTAAACTATCTCTTAAGCAGTGCTGCCAGTGATGGGTGATTCCTAGGCTGCTCTTCCACCCATGCTGTCAGTGCCTCAGAGTGGACACGTCCAGGAGGTGTGTGATGCCCTCATCCCGTGTGTAGCCCTATGTTCTTTGGCTGGAGTCTAACAGCCAGTGAAGCTGATGAGAGGCTCCTGAGGACTACAGGGGGTATTATTCCAGTAGTGTTGTGCCTCCTGTGATCCCATGGGAATGTATGACTGTTCCTCAGCCTTCCCTTCACCTCTTGCATATGTTTTGTATCAGGCTGTGTTACCAAAGCCCGTCCAGATGAGAGTCATTCAGATGTTTCTGGCTTGTCAAGTTGTCATGATGCTGGCAACAATATTTGTGGCTCACCAGCGTCGTGCTGGACTGGAGTCAGAGCTCCTAAACCATGGTCACGGATATGCAAGTAGTCCTAACAAGTACAGAAGGACTTAAACTTTGCCTAAAAATACAGCGTACCTCTCAGTTGCATTAATGCCACAAATTTTAGGGCAGGCAAATCCAGAACGTGATGCAGCTGCACTTATGAGAACCACCCTCAGTCTAGTCTGGAGGCAGACCAAGTAACTCATCTTTGGCTTGTGTGCCAACTTGGTACCGTGTCCTGTTACCCTTGTGGCAGTTGGCTTTGCCCGTGGCAGGGCAGAAGGGAGGCAAGGCTGAGCATCGCCTGGGAATTTGTGCGATGGGAACTGGGGCGAGGGTTCACAGATTCTAGCAAGGAGGATTCTTGCGTGCAAGCAGAGAGCTTTAATCAGGATAATTATCTCTTCAGACCCCCTCCCTCCCCCTAAATAGCCACCCCATGAAGACAAGTGCTTTGGCGGGGTGAATCAGGAGGCACTCAAGATCTGGAGGAGCATCTCTGTTCGCTGGTGATACGGAGATTCTAGAGTGTGCTCTCTGAAACTGCTCATGCCACTTGATTCAGTGCCTGTATCATGGATTGAGTTGTGGCTCTTGGGCTTGTGGCTGCTGCCTCAGAAGCAAGGTTTCTGTGTCTTCTGTTAACCCTTTGCAGCCTGGAGGGAATGTGTTGTCTGCACACCAAAACAGTTATTGTCAGGCTGGTGCTCGTTCCTGGGAAGCCTGAGAGATCTCTCGTTCGTGAAGCAGAGGTTTGGGGGAAAAGGGAGCCTCCCTGCTTGGTGGCAGTAGGAAGAGGAATTTCCTTGCAGTGGGTGAAGGACACGAAAGCAAATCCTGGAATCCCCTGTGACTTCATTAGGCTATATGGTTAGCTGGAGTTGGCTGGCTCTCAAGTATTTTCCAGCTGTCCATGGAGGGCACTTGGACAGCTTCCACTCAACCCCACTCCCACATCCCCTCTAAAACGTCTACAGGGAAAAGACTCCTATTTTTAAATTGCTCTGGAATTCCTGTGGCATTACACACTCCATCCTTTGCAGAACCTACAGAATTCAGTTTCATTTATGGTACTGCATGGAGTACGTGCTGGCCTTGCTTTGCATTCAGAGGTGCTACCTTTTGCCTTCCGTGGTAATGGCCACTTTCACGGCCCCAGGGCTTCTTGTTATGATATGGCTCTTACTAAAAAGTGCCAGTCTTGCTGCTGGTCTCCTACTTTAAAACACACCAGGCTTGTCATTGCAGCTTCATTGTCCATTCTTCTGCCCCACAGGCTAGCAGATCCTAGCTGCTTGGAAAAGCAGCAACAGCTGTATCTCTCCAGGGTATGTCAAACCTCCTTCATTGACCAAACCAGCCCAGAGCTTGACTTAAATCCATGAGTAGAAAGATGCTGTCTGCCCCATGGGGTAGGACAAAATAGTCCAAGGTAAAGCATGAAAAAGGGATGTGAAGGTTCTCCAAGGAGGTCTGGGATCAAGGGTAGAGTGTGACTTTTATCAGCTGATGACAAAGGAAGGTTTGGGTCTTTAGAACTTGGTGCGGTAAGGTCCAGTGCAGTAATGATTTTCCATGTAAAGCCATAGCCATTTGATGTGATGGGGTGACGCGGAGAAGGTGGAGAAGAACTTTGACAAGAGGTGCATGAAGAAAGGACAGGAAGCAATGGACGCGAGTTGGAATGTGAGAAATTTGGATTAGGCATTAGGAATTTTGGTTAAACAAAGGAATCGGCTGCCAAGAGAAATTGTAAAGCCTCTGTCTTTAGATCTGTTCAGGTCTCAAACAGACATGGCCTTGAGCAACCTCATTTAATTAGATCTGTTTTGAACAAAGGAGTTGGACTAGATGATCTATGGAGGTCCTCTCTGTCGCCAGCTGAGAGTCTCTGATTTCACTGTTCTATGGTGACACAGTCACTGAAGCTGTCGGACTTGATCTTCGTTTCCTTTCTCAGTATCAAGCAATGTCACACAATGAAAGCACAGCATTATGTCCCATCCAGAACCCAGTTCCTGACCCTGAACCGCACAAACATCCACTGTGCTACCTCTTCCTCACCTTGCTTTGTGCCACCTGTGAGCCCCACAATTAAAATGGTACACAGGGTGGTGCCTAACCCTGCCTTGGAGTCGGGTTATCAGCTAGCATCATTCAGCAGAACTTTAAGTCAACAGTATCGCAGGTGAGCACCTGCCGTGAGGAAAGCCCTCGTATCTGAACTCACTCCCTCAAATACCATCATTTCAGGTGACGTTCATACCCGTGATCTTTTCTAATAAAAGCAGCCCATATCCCTTCTGTCTCTAATGTCTCTCTGCTCTTGCATATAGTCTTCTTGCAAGCTGCACTAAGGCAAATCCCCACCCATGTCAAGGTGGTTTGACCATGCAGCTAGCTGCTTACCAATGAGTTTTGGATGTTCTTGGTAAAAAACATCTATTTGGAATCCTAACGACCTGATGACCCTTCTGTCTCTTCAATCCTCTGCCTTGTTCTTTGGGGTTGGTTTTTTTGACGTACCTTCATGTCTCTTTCTGGCTTGCAGTGCACTCCCTGCTGTAAATACCATCTACTTTGGAATACTTTGATCTTGTAGGAGTTGGGAAGCTGTCTAGGGAGCAGAGGAGAGGGCTGTCAATTAGGCTGTTTGTGGAGACCAAAGGCTGCTCTGCCTTCCCCCGGGAAAATCACAGAAGCGCTGGAGACGAGGGAGAGCGTGACCTTGGCAGTAAGTGACAGGCAGAGACGCCAGTTACATGCTCCTTGTCTAAACTAAGGAAGCCAGTGGGAAATGTGGATTGAAAGGAATCAGAGTTGCCCATTCTAGAGTTGTTTTGGTCTTGGTCTTGTCTTTGGGGGTGCCAGCAGGAGGATATTTGTGCTTTTCATGCCGTATTGGGTGAAACTGGGGTCCTTTCCTTTCCTCCAACCAACCGAGCATCTCTTGGTGCTATAATGGTCCCCTTACCTCTCGTGCACCTCTGAACAATCCAAGTCTCTCAATAGAGGAAATTACTTTTTTTGTTATTTATAATTAAGGATTGATAAAAAAATGTTGCTAATGTCAAGGGAATGGCAGGCGACAGCCAGAAAAACATGATGTCTCCAGAAGAGCGGCAACGGGAATATCCCTTTGAATAAGGCTGACATCAGCTGTTGGAATTTGGGCAGCTTGAGAGGGTTTGGGGCTATTTTTCCAAGATATCATAGGTCAGGAATCAATGTTATTTTTAAGCCTGTGTCCCCCGAGCATCTCTGGTGCATGAAGGAGACTTTCTCTCCCCCTCCCCCCTCCTTATGCTCCTTTTCTATGAAATTTTTGCTTCTTTTCCTTCCGAGTCATGCCACAAATATGTCCTTCAGGTTTATTTATTCTTCTCCCTATCTATTCCTCCCAGCCTGCTCCCGTCTTGGTTGGGTTGACGGGATGGCGTCAGCGTGGCGCGTGTCTGGGATGCTCAGGCGAAACATCACAGAGAAAGAGATCATATTGTCCTAATTTGCTGTTTCTGGTTGGGAGACTTTTCTCTCCACAAGCTGATGTGGCTGGGGAAAGTGTTCTGGGAATGCTACTTTGTGGTGGGAGATCTTGGGGCCTGGTGAAGACAAGCTGGTCATCTCATCTCGCCCTTAAATGCAGCCACATAGTCCAGCCAAGATTTTCTATAATGACTGAAATCTTGGAGCTGTGCTGTTTGCTGGGAAGGTGAGTGAGACGTCTCCAGCCAGGATGCCCTATTGGGGCTGACTGGTAAGGGAGAGGTAGTCAGCAGATCCTGATTATATTGACACTTCCCAAGTCAGTAATGGCTTCAGATTTTCAGAATCTGCTGTTTCAGATCCAAGAAAGTTGCCGTTGGACTTACTGAGCTCTGTTCCACGTGTTGTCCTGCTCTAGTTTACCTCTGGAACATGATTCCTCTATGTTCTCTTTTTCTTCCTCTTCCATTTGTTGTAGCAATGTCTCTCTGAACAAGGCTGGTGGTATAATCTTGCCATCTTAAACGTCGTGTGTGCACGTCTCTCTTTGGTTTCCCTTCTCACTTCACATCTCGGATGAGAACCTGCCTTTTTCCCCTTAGCCTGTGCTCAGCTTTCTGTCCTTTCCTCCATAATTCAATGTGATGGGCACCATTCGTGCAGAAGCTGCTCATTCAGACGTGGCTGTTGTGCCTTCACAGCTGGTCCAGCGTAAAGAAGCGATCACATTCCCTTCACAATCTCTCCGTGCAGCTCAAAGATGCCATTCACTCCTGGAAGCATGGGAATAAGCAAATGCTTTCCACTACCTTCGTGTTGCTCTTGGCTTTATGCTGCAGGTTTAGTCACTTTTATGACATATTTCCACAATAGTGCCTTTCCATCATCATTCCGCAGTGATGTATTCGAAGCCTTTCCATGAGTTTTTTTCCCTGCTTAGACTCTTTTGAATCAATGGCTTCACAAGCCGCAGGTCAGGGTCATTAGATTTTGAAGACTTAAAGACAACATCTTCTAGGTGTCCTTGTCCTAATGTTGTCTCAGCCTGTGAGACTAATCACGCTGATGGTAGGACTTGATTGAAAAGAGTATCTGGCATTTGCAGTGCAGCCCAAGGCCCTACAGTCTCATTGCTATTTTTATTGGAATTAGTATTGTTATTAAGTTAGATCCTGATTATTTCATACAGCTGAGGCCAGTAACTCCCCAAAGATCAATGCTAGGGCTGATGATGCATAGGGAATGCTATATTGATATCTGACCTGTGCAGAAATGACCATACAGAGAGGAGAGTGAAAACTAAATTCCCTGACTGCAGTTTTTTTACTCTCCAAGTGCTGAGGGACATGTCATGTTGTGAGGATGATTTCATGGACGCTCAGACATACCCATGGGTGTTACCGCGCTCCTGCAATGAGTATTGCCTACCCATCTCTTCCAGTCTGTTGTCTTCTTGCCCTTTAGAAATGGATGTCCCCATTCCAGTATTTTTTCTGCACCGGCAACTCTTTACTCCCAGCTCTGGAGGTGGGAGGGGAGACAGGCAGCAGTGTTGTCAGGAGGCTTTCCTCACTAAACATGCCTTTCAACGGATCTGTCTCCAGAGATGTCCCTTTCTCCCCGTTGAGTTTATTTTGAGAGCTCCTGTGCTTCCCTGCTCTGGCTACTGCAGGCATCCCACGTCTCCTCTCAGAGGGGAGTGAGATCATGCGCGGAGAGATGGATTCACATGAAGAAGGCTCTGCTCTTAGCTTAATGCTGGGATGACCCAGGCAGCAGTCTTCTCCAAGGTCCATGTTGAGCAGAGCTGGAAAAGAGATAGCTCAGAGCACATTCTGAGGTAGCACATTTTTTGATGTGATACATGCCTGTGCTCTGCAGGGATCCCTTGTTCTTACCATGCACTGCCATCCCTGGCACACTTGTTGTCCTGGGGAAAAGGGTACATTTGGAGGGCTGTGGTTGTGAGATTCTCCAGACAGAGTAGAGCAGCTGGAGAAGACTTCTTGGCCCCAGCTGTCAAACTCTTTCTGCTCCCAAGAACAAGATTTGTTGTCCATTTCTGCACTGACCTGTATCTGGAACAACCTGGAGTTCTACATTCCTTTCTTTCTCCTCACATTTTGAAGAAAACCTATTTTTCCTTCCTCCTCAAATTCCAGTTTCCTGTTGCCAAACACCTTCTCTTTTCCCTAGCAGGACTGACCTCTGCATTTCCTTTCTTCTCCCATTGTTTCTCCTTGTGTTTTTTCTCCTCTTATCCTGTTCTCTGGGATCTCTTCTGTCCCCGTTGTAGGAAAACCTTCTGCAAGAGTAGAACTCGTCAACAAAGCTGCTATAATTAGAAAAACTTCTTCACATTTGCATGACTGCATCTCACCCAAACCCCTCGCTGGTAGAACTTGCACCTTACAGAGAAGAACTAGCAGTGTCATGGTACATCCTATAGAAACTTGCTGAGTTTACCATGCTTTACAAAAGACTGTTGGTTACAGGGAGTCGAGGATGGAGTCTCCAGGTCTGCTGCCCCCTTTCCAGGATATCTGTGGTGGCTCCTGCTTTTTGTCTTTTCTCTGTTGAGGTCTATGCTGACTGTCTCCTCTCTGTTGTCCTTGCAGGGCTTACATGAGCGTGAAGGAGCTGAAGGAGGCATTGCAGCTGAACAGCACCCACTTCCTCAATGTTTACTTTGCCAGTTCAGTGAGGGAAGAGTTGGCTGGCGCTGCCACTTGGCCGTGGGATAAAGAGGCCCTTAGTCACCTGGGTAAGTAAGATCCCCGCTCGTGGGGTCTCAGGGTTGTTGATTTTCCTCTCGTTTGGTTAACGTGGCAAAAAGCAGCAGCCGTGATTTGGCTCAGCGTTCAGGGTGTTTGATAAGAAGGCCACGATAACGGGCTTTGGGTGTATCAATGATAGCTGCTGCTGTAAGGAAAGAGCTGCCTGTTCTCCGTGTCTTATGGATGAGACAGTGGGGTTACACCCTAACAAGGGACTTGCAGGTTATTATGAGACACTTTTAACAGTGCAGGCAGTGAGACAGCGGGACCGAGAGCTTGGGGAGAGCTGCAGATTCACCACCAGCGCAGGCTCTGGAGGGGGGTTTAGACTTGCATTGGCTCCTCTGGGGCCTTCCAGGTTTGCCTTCCAGGATTCTGGAAACGGTGAACTTCACTTCGCAGCACGTGACAAACAGATAAATGAGGGCTATCAGTGAGTTCAGAGCTGAGTCTCCAGATCTGAGCGACTCCAGAGCTGACCAGGCAGTGAGCACCGGCTGCTTCCGAATCCAGCTGCAAATGTGAGGGTGGCTATCAAATTAAAGCCTGTTTTTATAACTTGGCTTCCTACCTGCTGGAGGCAAGGTTCTCCAGACCCTTAAGGTCATCAGTGCTGGCAGGCTACGAGAAAACAATCAAAGCAGAATGTAAATGTATTGTGTGTTTTCTCCTGTTTCTGCTGTCTCTCTTCCTGCCTCTCCCTCCACCTCGTCAGTGTCAGAGTTTTCTGGCAAAGTCCTTTACACTTTGCAGTCAAAACATCTAAAGTGTTTCTCAATAAGTAACTGGAAATAATTACTCCCAACACCTGCACAGCAGACTTAGACCTTCTGCTTTTACAAGTGCGTGATGTTCAACCCTCAGAAGTTTTACACTGCTGTTAAAGACCTGTTTAAATGTTCTTTTCTGCCAGCTTCCCTCCCTCAGTGAATTTCAGGACTGTTTTTTCAATAGCCTGTTGCTACAGTTGCTTGTTGAGGAAGGCAATTCTCCATGAAATTTATGCCTTCAGCTTCCAGAAATCACTTCCAAGGCTCAGCTTGACAATCATCCTACTACAGCAAGTGCTTCAGCCACACGTGTTCTCTTCAGCCCCCTCCCAATGGCTCACAAGGAGTTGCACGGAAGGGGAATCGAGGTGACGGGTTTCATCAAAAGCTTGCATTTTGCCTCTGGTCTCAGAGCTTGTATCCAGCCAGGGACGCAAGAGGTGGCACCATCTGGAAATGCTAGATCAGGGTTTTACCACAGAGGTTCAGGAGAAAAGGGGTGTTGTCTTGGCTCTAGTACCAGAGCTGTTAAGTATGAAGCTGGATTTGAACTTCTTTGAGGTTCTGGCACAGACTGAAGACTGGTTCAAGACTGTCCTTGGTTTTGGATTTAATGAGCTCAGGAGGGCAGGCGGCAGACTCTGTTCTCTGTAAACTGTAGGCTGCACCACATCATCAAGTGCTTTGTACCTTGCGTGATATATATCATTGTCCAGCACAGAAGAATCTTAGGACTGAGCAGGTCATGAATATGTGGCTTTTGACAAAGCCTCTCACAAGAGGCAGCTGGAGGATCTGAGTAGATGTGAAGGTGAGGAAAAGAGTAAGGAAAACCTTGGGAAGAGTGAATAGGAGTTTGAGAAAAAACCTTGAGCTTTAAGGACTTAACAGTGACCAGGAGTGGAGACAGGTCTTCATGCAAGAGAGGGGTCTGCCTTCAAGAAGACAAGCTCCTTCCTTTGCATTTAACCTTATTAATCTCCTGTCCTGACCTTAATATTCTGAGGTCAGCACACAGGCCCTGCTCCCCCTCCATGAAGCAGAAATGCCACTCTGATTTTTTCCCTACACAACTACAGACCCAACCCACTCCTGCTCTTGGTCTCCTACAGAATCAAATTGGTTCCTCGAGTTTGACTCAGTTTCCCCAAGAAGTCAAGCTGCCTATTTGCCCCAGAGACTTTATCAGATTTTACTCTCTATCTCTGAATTGGACTTTCTCAGATATTTTCCAGAGAAGTACCATGAGATTTTTTTGTCTCTGACTGCCTTCCTTTCTTCTATTTCAATTCTTCTTCTCACCCTTGAGTTCACTAAACAGGCTGTTTCCAAGTTGTTCTCCATCAGTTTTTCTCAAGATGTTTTTTAGTCTACCATCTGGACTTTGAACTCCTCAGAAACCATTATTTCATGACCATTTAGTGTGTCTTTCAAGAAAGTCCTTCTCACCTTCCTCTTGGAGTCCTCACATTCTGGAAGTCTTCAGCAATCTTTCTTTAATTCCCTTCTCTTCACCTATGCTTGTCTTGGGCTACTAGAAGATAAGTGACCATTCCCATGCTGATGACTCACAAATCTCTTACTCTCCTCCAGAGTAAATCTGAATCTTTAGCAGCCTTTCTGAGGGTTTAGGGATGGTTTACCATTTCAGACCAGTAATAATACCCACAAAGAGCAGATACATTCATTGAAGCATAAGAGACAATTACTGACTTGGAGAGGGTGAACTGGTCTGGGACACTTGTATAGGCAGCATTTCAGCTGCCGTGGAGCTCCTAGAGAGACAGCTTGCAGCCAGCTAGCAGTAGAGGTCCAGGTCTGTTTACACCACTCCCTCTAACCATACTGTCTGCCTCAGTCTTTCCACCATAATCACAGTGAGTTCCTCTCAGATTCAGAGTCCTTGCTTGGAGTCTGGAATGAATTTTCTGAGAACTTAGAAGTAAATCTTTTTAACTGTAAAACACAAGGAGTTGAAGAAATCCTGTCCTATAAAAACCTAAACTTTCAGCAGTGGAAAGCCTTGCCTCAAAAACTTTAGCAATGGAATAATGCAGGTGCTTTAACCTTAATGTGTAGCTGCATGTGAATTGTATTTGCATAAACATGGTCGAAAGGCAAAAGGCAAGGGAATTGTGAATATTTGATGTTATAAATACTCTCTCTAGTTATATAAGCTGAGGCCAGCTCATATATCTGGCTGAGGTCAGTGCATCCTGAAGGAGGGCCAGCCGTTCCATCAAAGGTACCTTAGGCAATGGCCATCTTCCTGTCTGACTAACCATCATGCGTTTATTCCATTAATTGCCATGACTCAGTGTTTGGGGCAGACTGGCCCTCTGATACAGGTTCAGCTTTGTGGTTTGCTCGTTGTTTGAGCGTGCATTCTCTGCAACAGCCCTGACCCAGGAACAGATTAGCCTTTTGGGGGGCTGGCTTGAACCAGAGTTCTTCATCATCGCTGTTCGTTGTGGCAAGAAGCAGGGCAACGTCCCGGGACTCGAAGCTTCCAAGGGGTGTGTGAGTGGAGATGAAGTGGGGTGCACACCAGTGCAAGTCGCTCATGGTACTGATGGATTGGACATCTCTTGCTGCTTGAGCACACTTGAGGCTTGACCTTGGGGGTGTTACCCACTCTGCAGCTGTGGCTTGTAGGTCTGGTCTAGAGAGAGAGGATGTGGCGAGAACAACCCTGCAGCTTTCCAGCTGCCTGGCCTCAGCTTGGTGGGCAAGTCCAAAGAATGCTCCGGTTCACTTTCTTTGGAGTACAAGATCCCCTTGATGTGACATTGAAGTTTTCAGCCTGGCTGTCTAAATGCTGACCTTGGGGGACCTCCTTGGGTTGGCTCACGGGCACAAGAGAGGGAGTTCACTGGAAACCCAATAAAGCCCGTGTGCCAGGGCAGGAGAGGGCAGAAGTAAGAAGGAAAGCCTGGTCTGTGGTTGAAGGAGAGGGAAGACTGATCTTGTTGGAATGTTACAAACCCTTCCACATCTTGCCTTTGCAGCCAGAACCCTGCAGAGGGGAAATACAACTTCCTGGTCCAAAGCTGGGAGCTCTCCCAGCTCATCAGGGAGCTGTGGGGACATGGAATGGAGGAATGGAGATGTTCTGGAAGGAAAGCAGAGTACTCGTGCTGTTTCTAATCCTGCCATCAAATTAGCTGTAAAAAAGAGTACTAAAAATATGACCATCCTTGTGGAGTGTGGGGGAGGAATGGGATATAGGGCAAGCTAGCAGAAAGGAGGGAAGGCTAGGGTACACCAGGCTTGGCATCTCTCGCCTGCGACAGTTTTCTCCCTCTCAGTACTGGAGTCCCATTTATTCCCCTGCACGGGAAGAGTGCTGTGTTTCTGCTGGGAGGCAGGCTGCTTGGCCACAGGACCTCCCACACCCCTGGTACTCAGACCCCCTCCTTGTGGTTAGTGCTGCAGGATGCGTGCAGGGCTTTCACGTCTCATTTATTTGTTTATGAGCACTATTTTCCTTCTGTGTGTGCGTTCCTCTTTTCAGACCTTTGAGCAGGCAGCCCCCTGCCTTGTTCAGACTTGGGTTTGGCTGCAGAGATGCCTTTTCTTTCTGTTTTCTCTTCTCTCATGCCCTGCTTTGATTAAAATGAGAAGCAGCTTTTTTAATGTGACCACTGGGTTCTCCATCAATGGGCTGCTGTTTGGATCTATAGCATTTACCAGCCTGGTAATTGAGAGAGAGCTGGCTTGCAAAATGCTAGTGATTGACAGGCCACAAGGTGAAGGTCCCAATAGGATTTTTTTAACCTCTGTACCTTCTTGTGGGCCATCTCCAGTCAATTAAAGGTTTGGGCTGACTGATGAGATGCAACGTCCTCTGCTTTGATGTTTTGAGCTGGGGAAAAAAAGGGAATGCAGCTACTTTGTGACCCACCCATTGCTTCAAGCCAAGCTGCCCTGGATGTAAAATCCACCCTGTGGTGAGGAAGAACAACAAACGTGAATGAACACGAACTTTCAGCTAAGAAACAGTGCCACTTGACAGGTCAGTGGTGTCTTCCAGCCCTTCCACGAGCCCCACACTCAATACTTCATAGAAGTAGTATTTCTTCACCCTTATTTCTTCACCCTTTTGCAACCCTGTTGGGCTTGAGAGAATTGCTCGGAGCATCTCTGAAGTCCCCTTCCCAACCCAGTGTTCACCCTGTATGGCCCCACCAGAGGAGTCACAGTGCTGCTGATGTCCTGCCAGGGACACCACGATCTGAAGAAAGCCCTCTCTCGGAAGGAATGCCCTGTACTTGAGGACATGAGGTAGTCCAGTAGCACACGGAGCTGATCCAGGAGCAGATTTCAAGCAGTCTATGCTGTGGCTGGAGACAGGATCACACGGTGGCCCTCTGCCAGTTTTAACTTTGCTGGCAGGGGCAGCAATCACCAGCTGAGATGCAGTAGCAGAGGCTTTACTGTGAGGTAACTGGCACTGTAAATCCTCCAGGGCCTTGCAAAGGAGGGAGCAAGCTGTGCCGGAGCCAACTATTCCCTGTGCTGCCATCCAAACTGTCTAGGTTTAAAGTGGTTGGGTAAAAACAACCTCCTATGGGATGGAGGTGTTGCCTGGAGTCAGCCTGGGTGCATGCTGGCAGCTGATCCTGCACAAACCCCTCTGAAGGAGAGGTAAAGAAACCGCATTTTGGTAAAATTAACTCCAAAATACGCAGTGATTTTGACTTGGATTAGCAGTAGAAGCTTAGTGGATCGCAACAGCACCTCCTGTGAGTTTGAATTTATACCTTAGGGCCCGGTTTGGAGGGTAGGAGACCACTCTTGGAGGGGATGAAGTGAGTACGTTTGAATCTTCATATGGACTCATAATGAAGGTGGCTTCTAGTTGGCACAGCCAAGTGTGTCAAGAATTTGCTAGGCACCTCATTCTCCTCACCTGCCATAGGAACCGGTGTGCTTGAGCCAACTCTCTAGGCTAGGGAAGGTCTTCTCTCCTCTAGTTTAAAGGATTGTCCCTGTAAGCCCACAGCATATCTCAGTTTGGTGCCTTGGCTCCAAACCTTACTTGATTGTAAGTGTGAACCAGAGCAGACACTGAATTATAAACATGTGAGAAGACACAGAGGAAAATGATAGCTGAAATGATTGAAGATTTTGGGGGAGTGGTGTGACCAGAAGGGGAAGAAAATACACTCATCCCTTTCCAGTCCAAGACTGCAAAGAAGTCCTCTTCCCATCCTATGAGAGGATGAATTTGTCCATCTTCACGTCTCCATCTGGCACCTCATTTGTGACCTGGGAGAACAATGAGAGGAATTTTGCCTCTCACAGGTAACAACGGCTGCCTGCTGTCTCTTTCTCTGGATGATGTTTGCTGTACTTTCTATTGTAGGTGGAGTTGTCCTCAACCCTTCTTATTATGGTATGCATGGCCATACCAACACTATGATCCACGAGGTGGGACACGTCTTGGGGCTGTACCATGTCTTCAAGGGAGTGAGCGAGCGGGAATCTTGTGACGATCCCTGCAGGGAAACAACTCCATCTATGGAGACGGGAGACCTCTGTGCCGACACTGCCCCCACCCCAAAGAGCAAACTCTGTCGGGATCCAGACCCTACCAACGACACCTGTGGCCAGACACATTTCACGGGGACGCCCTTCAACAACTACATGAGTTACACAGGTAACGAGTAATAACTGTGGGGAGCTATAAGGGGTCACCTTCCTAGACGCTTTGGCTTCTCGTCCTACCACTCTACCAACAGCCCTTCCTTCTGTCCCTGACACATCATAGAATCACCAGGTTGGAAGAGACCCACCGGATCATTGAGTCCAACCATTCCTATCAAACACTAACCCATGTGGTCCCTCACGGCGGGCAGGGATGAGAGAGATGGGGTTGTTTAGCCTGGAGAAGAGGAGGCTGAGGGGACACCTCATTGCTCTCTCCAACTACCTGAAAGGAGGTTGTAGAGAGGAGGGTGCTGGGCTCTTCTCCCAAGTGACAGGGGACAGGACGAGAGGGAATGGCCTCAAGCTCCACCAGGGGAGGTTTAGGCTGGACATTAGGAAAAAATTCTTCACAGAAAGGGTCATTGGTCCCTGGCAGAGGCTGCCCAGGGAGGGGGTTGAGTCCCCTTCCCTGGAGGTGTTTAAGGGACGGGTGGACGAGGTGCTAAGGGACATGGTTTAGTGTTTGATAGGAATGGTTGGACTCGATGATCTGGTGGGTCTCTTCCAACCTGGTTATTCTATGATTCTATGATGCCACAGGCTGTTTCCATCCCTTCTCATCTGCGTGGTGGTGTGCCTTTATTCTCCAGTCCTGAAGCAACTTTACTATTACTGCTATTTCATGGTTATTATTTCGAACTACTCCTACAGCTGCTGTTATAGTTTTGGACCTTAGCGAGGAGCCCTCTTGGCTCGCTTTCCGCAGGCGAGCTGTGAGGGGCTGGAGCTCCTCCTGGCAGCCCAGACGGACCAAGGCCTGTAGAGCAGTCCTGTCACCGGCTGCTGGTGTCCCCAGGGGTGGTGGCACCGCCCAGGTGTCACAGCTGCTGTGGAAGCCCCTGTGGAGGTCCCGAGCTGCTGTGACAAGTGCAGGGCTGTGGAGCTGCTGAGGCAGTGCCATCTTGTGGCTCTGGGGACACACGACACCAGAGAGTCTTGGTGGGAGAGCAACCACACGCTGGTGCCTCCCAGGCCTTCCCAAACCAGCGTTTGGAGGTCAGGAAGGCTGCGCGTTGGCCTCTTCTGCTGGCTGAGCCTTGCCACCTCCCTTCCCCCAGATGATGAGTGCACCAACACCTTCACCCCTAACCAAGTGGCCCGGATGCATTGCTACCTGGACCTGGTGTACCCGCGCTGGGGACAGAGCAAGAAGCCCACACCCATCCCCATCCCTCCCATGGTCACTGGGCAGACGAAGGACTCCCTCAGCATCTACTGGCTGCCTCCCATCAGCGGGGTCATCCACGAGAGGTAAGGGATGCGCTTTTGCGATGTCCTCGGGCTTGCGCGGCAGCCTGCCGAAGGGACGAGGGATCTGCTGCAGGACCTCCCACCTTCTTTCCTCCTCGGTCGTCTCCAGCAGAGCCCTCAGACACAAGATCTGGGCTGCTGCGATGGCCCTGCTGGCATATGAGCTCTCCCACAAGCTTTCTGCTGTCAGGGTGCCGAGAGGGGAAGCCAAAGCGTGTCAGGAGGCAACGCCAATTCCTAAACCCTAGAGTGCAATCACAGAATGAAAAATGAGCTTCATTTAGCACTTATTGTATAAAACAGCCATTTACCAGGAGGAAATGCAGCCTTGTGGTTAAGGCAGGGAGCTCGAACTGCAAGAGCTGGGTTTTGTTTCCAGCACTGTCACGGCCTCGTGGTGTAACTAACGGAGGGTAAGTCAGGAAACTTTTCAAGCCAGAGAAATGATGTTGGGGAACCAGAGTTGTTTGGCTGGCCCCGAGTGCTGGGTGTCTGTCTTCCTTCTCCCTGACGTTGGGAAGTCACCAAGTCCTGAATATGCCACCAAATGCCTCTCTTCAGCAGTGCTTCTTACTAAAACATTTCGGTTTCCACCAGGTCTATGATTTTATTATGGAACCGCAATCGTATGTTAAAGAGCTCTTGAAATTGTTTTAAAGCTGCTTCACAAAGGCTTTGCAGTTGAAGAAAGGCATGTCTGAGGGCAGCTGGGACAACTCTGGGTCAGTGTTTACTGCCTTTTCAAGGAACTGATGCTCTCCACAATGGGCCTTTCCTCCAGGGATAGTAAGCGTGTGTACCTGTTACCCCCACAGGCACCAGAGCCTCCAAGTGCTGGGTGGCCTTGAGCCATCCAGACTGCTTTGGTGGTGAATGGAGTGGCTTGGGAGCAGGAAAACGTGAGTCTAGGAAGCAGGTGCTGGGTCTTCAGATCCATGCCTGGCTCTTGCTCATAACCAGTTTGGGACCAGTTGGTCCATGGTGGGGGTTCTGCATCCTCTGTTATAAATCTGCCAAGGAGAGGGCCTGAGGCTGATCTTTACCTCAGAAAATTGTCTTTTTCTTTCCTGGAGAGCACTCTTTAAATGATGTTATCGTGACTCTCTTGTGTTGAAGTAGTGACAAAAGCCAAAAACCTGGCTCTGGGGGCTGGTGGAGATAGACCCAAGCGGACCCACCCAGCTGGAGAGGCATTGCCCTGGGAAGCATGAATTCTGTGGGCTCTGCTTCATGGGTAGGAACAGATGATTCAGTGGCTCACCCAAGCCTACCTAGAGAGCCTGCAGAAGGGGAGGGATTAAACCTGCCTTGTCCCATGGTCACTCTTGCTCCCCAGTCTTTGACAAAGCTTATTCCAAGCTGGGTGATATGCCCAGAGAGCATAGCTTTGCTTTTCCAACTTCCCATCTGATCCTGCTTGGGCAAACATGGGTGGAAAATTAACTGGTCGTGATTAGAGACATCAATGCGTTTGTCTCGTCTCTGCAGGGAGCAGGACAAGCTCTGTGACAACTGTGCTGAGGATGGCACCTTCTATCAGTATGTGCATGAAGCTTCTTCCCCTCGAGTCTGCGATTCCTCTGGCTACTGGACCCCAGAAGAAGCAGAAGGTAAGCACCTCCTCTCTTCCCATGGCTGTGGATGTGCCAGAGAGAGATAAGATCTTGTTGGGAAAAGAAAAGGAAGATTTTTTCTTCTAGAGAGTGAGATGTCTCCTTTTGGGGGGAGGCTCTTTAGTGCAGGAAGGAATTCTAGGTGTCCAGGAGATATCTGGTGAGTGCTTTCTGGCTCTGGTCAAGCCAGATGTTTGGTGCCCTGATGTTAACCCCAATCATTGCCCAGGATGGTGTTAGAGAGGCATTTCCTTGAAGTAAAGTCTTGCCACATAGACTTTCAGACCTCATCCAAAAAAACAGGGGCATTCACAGGCTTTGATGCAGCTTTGTCCAAAGAAGAGCTTCTTTCTGTGTCCCACTGAGTCTGTACCAAGCCCTGGGCAATCTGGTGGATGTGATTCCTCACTGGCAAGCTGAACAGCAGGGTGTGACAGCTTCTCTTGTGCTGAGCCTCAGATGCTGACTTAGAAACCCACCTTGTGGGCATGGTGGTGGCTTTTGGAGTCATACAACTGCCGTAGGCACTGTTAGGCAGGTCATAATGCTTCAGCTTCTCAGAGAGCAAAGCGGAGGAGGCAGGAGACCAGGTGAATGATCCCATGAGCTGTATGTAGTGCTCATGCTGCTGTTGAACCACGTGGAGCTGGAGGAGCTGTTTGTTCTGTGCACCTGCGCATATGAGACACTGAGGTCAACTGAAAATGTGCCAGAGTGGTGTGTTTGTAGAGAAAGTGCAGTTTGGACATTATTATGCCTTTGGGATGTAGCCCATGCTTTGAGAACAAGAGTGTCAGGGTGTAGCTGAGATTCTCTGCCTGGAAACTCTTTGATTCAAGTATCTCTTGCTAGCGTTGCAAGGCATGGGGGGAATAACTTAATTTGTGCCTGTTGAGTGATACCAAACAAATCAAAGCTTAGCTCATTTATTGTCAGTGTCTGTCTGATTCAGTGGCAAATTAAAACTGCTTCTGGAATTAGTGGATATTGTTTTCTCCATGCAGGACCTGCAGTTATCACAAGCGTGTGTTTGCTCTGGTGAAAGAGCAACATTCAAAGTCAGGTTGGATGGGGCTCTGAGCAGTCTGATCTGGTTAAAAATGTCCTTGCTCCTGCAGGAGGGTTGGACTCGATGACCCATAAAAGTCCCTTCCAACCCAAAGCATTCTATTAGTCCAGAAAGGCAGTTTTTACAAGACTAATATTAAATGGATACAGGCTTTGAATTGGTGCTGGGCCCTAAGAAGCGCTTGCAGCAGTTGATGAAGACAAGGGTATTTCTACTATAGGATGATGAATTCTAGCGATGCTCTCTGAGACTGAAAGTTTGACGCTCTATTTCTCTTGCTGAGTGCTAATCCACCAGCAGGGGAGCCAGGCTTGGTGATCTGAGGTTAGCCTGGACAACATCCTGGAAGTCGTGGGGGAAGAACAGCCTTCTGGAGCTGCTTCTCTGGCTTGCTTTGATCCTGGTTCCTTCCTGCCTGTGACCTGTTCCAGAGTGTGCCTGTGGAAATCTTTGGTCTCTGCTCTGCTTAGCCTATGTCCAAATCCATGGAGCCACAGAGACCTGACGTTCAGGTGCCCTTGGCAAGTCTTCTGTGCCCATGATACCGGAGCAACCTTTATTTCCTCAGCTGTGTCCAGGTTGCCTCTAGAGCTTGGCACTGTGACCAGGATACCGTTGTCCCTGTTTTAGAGAGCTGCGAGACACCAGATCTGCCAAGCCTCGTATGCATACCCAGGAGCTGGGAAGGCTGGTGGTGCTTATTGCTTTCTAGAATGTTAGGGCAGATGCCTCCAGCTCTGGCACGTGCCTGTAGAGGGTGCAAACACGCATGGGTGTGCAGCTACAGCACAGAGACGTGTAAGCACCTAGGGAGTACCTGCAGCGAGGATCATCCTCTGGGTCCCCTGTGAGGTCAGCTGTCCTCTGATTCTCATCAGACTCCTCCTCACCCCTTCTGCCCAGGGCCCCCAGACGTGGACCAGCCCTGCGAGCCCAGCCTGCAGGCCTGGAGTCCAGAGCTCCACCTGTACCACATGAACATGACGGTGCCGTGCCCTCAGCCAGACGGCTGCATCCTGGAGCTGCGTTTCCTGCACCCCGTCTACCCCGATTCCCTCACCCTCTGGACCACGTACCTCTCCACGGGCTCTCCCAAGGCACTGGCTGACATCGAGGTCTTGACAGAACAGGGGGAGTCCATCCATCTGGGCCCCCTGGACACCTTCTGTGACGTCCCCTTTACCGTGAAGCTCAACATCCCTAAAAAGGTATCCGGAGTCAAAATCTACACCTTTGATGAGAGGATGGAGATAGACACGGCCCTGCTGACCTCCATGCCGCACAGCTCTCTCTGCTCCTCCTGCAAGCTGATCCGGTACCGCGTCCTCCGTGACCCTCCGTTTGCAAATGGATCCCCTGCTGCCCCAGCACAGACGCGCCGCCAGTTCATTGACACGTGAGTGATGAAGCTGCTCCATTGCAGGCTGAGTGGGTGGCTGGGTTAGCTGTGATGAGCTCCTCAGGCGCTGCCTTTGGATGGTTTTCCTTGTGTTTTGGTTTCCCTTTCATGTAATTACCATGCTCAATGCCTTGAGTGCATTCCCTATTCAGCATTGAGGAAGCTTGTTGCAGACCCATCATGCTAGCATGACCCTTGCCCAGGAGCCCAGGCTCACTACAAGGAGCTCATTAAACCCAGAAACATTTTTGCCATCAAGACAACCACTAAAATGATTGTTGGAGTTAATGCAGCTTCTCCTCATCTCAGATCCTAGGGAAATATGCATCAGGCCCCTCTGCGTGACCTAGCAGAGATCTTCCCACAGTCTCTGCCTTTGGCAGTATAGAGTACAAAGATGTGTCAAACTGATATCTCCTGGGTTCAAATGTGATTTCTATAGCTGTGGTGAGCAAATCTGTTGCAGATGTATGGGCTGTTCCCTTCTGCTCTTTATTCGAGTCCTCTGTGTTCCTGCAGGGAAGTCACACCTGGGCAGGTGTACCGCTACCAGGTGCAAGCAGTCTCTGGGACAGCCTTAGGAGAAGCCTCTCCTCTGCTCGTCCATGTCCACGGAGCACCCTACTGTGGGGATGGGAAGGTGACCATGTAAGTCAAGAAACACAAGCTCGCAGCTGAGGTTCTTTAAGCTATCGCGTCAACCTGCCCTGATGGGCAGGGTTGGTCCTCCACCCACGGGTACTTGACTGCAGATGCTGCACTGAATCCCTCCAGCACACTGTGGACTATTGAGCTTGTGTTTTGTAAAACAACACGTGCGTTGGAGATGGAGTTGTCTTTTTGAGAAGCAAAATCTGCATGAGAGGTCCAACCTGAATATCCTCTGTGTTTGACTGCAGTGCTTGCACTCTGGCCCATCTCCATGAGCTATCACAGCATCTGACCAGAAAGAGTGCCTGCCTCAGGACTGGCCAACATAACATTTTCCACAGAGAACGTGGTTGTAGGTTCTGCAGCAAGTGCCGTCCCACGCAGCGTGGTGTCTTTAGAGAGCTGTCTGGTCTTTGCTTAGAGACCCTAAATGATGAGGGATTAGCCACCTCCATTCCAATGGTTCACCTGCTCCTTCTGGAGATAATGACAACACCTTTCCGTATTTCAGCTTTTCCAGACTTCAGCTTCCAGGTTACTCAGAATCACTTTCCTTCAAAAAGGGTTTTCAGTAGTTGAGGAAGGTGAACAACTGAAGCAAGTGCAGGAGTGTTTGTGGTACCGTACAAGATCCAGCAAGGCGAAGATGCTTATGGCAGGGCTAGCTGCTAAAGCAGAGTAATCTGGCGTGGTTTCAGCATAAACTTATACTCTGGACTTGCTCCAGAGAGAGCAAATGACCACGATAGGCTCTTGTCAAAGCCTATAGAAAAGTGAGAGGAGCAGAGGAATGGCCAGATGACAGCTGAGAGTTTTGGCAGGCTTTCCTCTTCTGAGCTGTTGTGGGGAAGGCCATGTAGGAAGCTTTGTGAAAGTTTTTATCTTTGTACCATGTGTGGAACAATGAGCCAAAGGTAGGAAGATGGGACACAGAGAATCTTTTGTGCTAGATGAGGGCAGAGGTGGACAAGCATCACAAGATGTATGTCTGAAAGTTTTTTCCAAGGAAATTGCTTGGGCTTTCTTTTTTTTTTTTTTCCCTCTTGAGATGCTGTGCATGTCAGATGGGGACTGATTTTTGTCTCCTCTCAGGCTAACCTTCTCTCTGCCCTCTTCCCCCTCTTCTCCAGCTCCCACTGGAACACCAGCCCCATCTCTGAACCTCCTGCCCTCTCCAATACTTGCTTTCTCCAGCAGCAAGTCTTCCTGATGCTTGGTAGTCTGCTTCCTCCATTGTACATAGCTTCATTTTCTCCCATAGTTCTTGCCTCAGTCTTATAAAAAAGAGACAGTGCAGTCCTGCCTTCTCCCATATCGGTGTTTTCAACCTCTTTCTTTCCCCTGGCTAGACATGGTGTTTTCTCTCTGCCTTACACCACATGTGGTTCTTCTTTTTCTCCTTGCTTCTGGGGAAGTGGAACCAAGATGGGAATGTTGAGTCAAGGGTGATGTTAACACGCCTGGCTGTTGTCCTCTTAGGAGCCTGGAGGAGGAATGCGATGATGGGAACTTGCTGGATGGAGATGGCTGTTCCAGGAGGTGTAAAAAGGAAAAAGGCTTCAACTGTCTTGGTGAGTCCAAATGGACCAAAACATCTTTTTGATCTGGAATCAAAACTGTATGTTCATACTGCTCCTCAGAGCAGGGGGTGATGCGCTTCATTGCAGCAAACTGTGGATCTGCAGCTGGAGTCGTACATGGAGCTTATCAGGCCCTTGTGGTGGGAAATCCCAAGGCTAAACAGACAGGAGGAGATGTTTATGCCTGGAACCTGGTTTGTAAACAGGTTATCTCTGGTCTCCTCGCAGGAGAACCAAGCCTGTGCTACGTGCATGATGGAGATGGCATTTGTGAGCTGTTTGAGAAGACAAGCAGTGTCCTGGACTGTGGTCCCCACACGCCTGATGGATACGTGGATCTGTGGGCAGTGAAAGCCTACTCCTCCCACCAGGATGCAAAGTCCTGCCCTGTTTCCTTGGTCACTGGAGAGCCCGTTGTAAAGGTAAGTGGTTGCACAGCTGGAAAAAAGACTTTTCTAGCAAAGCCCATGCAGTGAAGCTTGGGAGGCCACTGCTACAAGAGAGTGCTGAGGCATGAGCAAAATCTTCAGAGCAACTCTGGAAGTGTTCTTTGGTTGCTGCATTCCATGCAGGGAGCCAGTAGAAGACCCGGGCATTTCTTGCACCTCTCTTTCAGTTGTCCTTAAGCCCAGGAACATAGAAGGGTGTTTAACCAAGGCAGGGAGCACCACCCCTGTGTAGTTTGCTAAGCAGTGACTCACCCCCATGCCACCAGCTAATCATACAACGTTGAGCGTGTGAGTAGTCCCACTGCCAGTTAAAAGAATCCCGTCAGTCTAATACCTTATAAGGTCAGGGCCTGAAAGGATAAAGTCACGCATACATCAGCATCTGTGCTGCTTTCAAACTCTCTGATCTGAAGCCAAGGAAAAATCAATGAGAGAGTTCCCATCTTTCATATGGGCTTTGGAGCAGGGCCTAGAGGTCTAAGATGGGATTTCGCCTGATCGGTGCTAACGTGCTGTTTGTGTATGTTCTTTCCTTGCAAGCTGAAGAAGAGAAAAGGAATATGTAGAGAGGTCATGTTTAGTCCTATATATATATTGACCTGTTATAAGGAACAATTTTCTTGAGACCTACAGCATGATGAAATTGCCTGGGTGAACATATCTGATGAGATGCCTTGGGCTCCTGATGACACACGCATCTCCCAGGTTTTGCCTGCCAGCCCTGTGGGGGTGTCTGGGATATCACAGGGCATCAAATGTCACGGAAGAGTAGTATTCAGACAGATGAATCACACCTTTAATCTTACGAGCCCAGCCAAAATCAGGAGGCTGTGGTCTCACCTACCATCTCACAGCTTGGCTTGTTATTTCTTACTCAGCCCCACAGACACCATGAGGTGCTTAAACAGCACGTTTGCAGCACCTCGAAATGGCAAAGGCATCCTGTACGCATGTGGGTGGTGAGCTGTCACTCCTGCTAAGGAGCCCACATCCTAATTGTCTTCATGCTAGGAACCAGCTTAGGATCCTTCCCAACTTTTATTGAGTCTTCCTTAAGGTCTTGGTAGGCGCTGTTTCTTTCTCTCGCTTTCTTTGCTGCTTTCTGACTTGAAATAAATCTCTCTCATTTCAGGCATGTAAATCCCACCTTCATGATGTGCCAAAGGACCTTTCACTGGCTGCTTGGTTCCCCTGCACTCCCAGCCAAGACAATGTGCAGGATCCAGATGAGGAGAAGATGCCCATGGGTGAAGAAGGAGTTTGGCTCAAGGTAAATGAGAATGCGTGGCCAGGCACAGCGGGATTGGTTTGGCTTTACCTTAGCACTTGGGTGACAAAGATCCATCCATTTCTGTCCTGTAGAAACTACAGCAGTCTTAAAAACTGCTCAGATAGGACTTCATATCCTACTGAACTCTTCGCAAACCCGTGCCTGTGGCTGGGTCTTATGTAGTTGCCATATTCCTGCTGTGAACAGCAGAGCCATCCGGGGGCAGATTGCCAGTAGAATGGCTGTGCCTGAAACCAGAAGCCCACAGAAATGTGTTGAGGCTGAGAAACAACTTGCTCCTGACTATTCCTTGCAGTCAAGCTGTGCCGTTTCACCCGCAAAAGGTGGGCACAGCAGTGTTTATTTGCCTTTATTTCCCAGTGGCTGTGAAAAAAAAAAACAGGGAGTAGCTGGATATACTCTGCCATCCTGAGAGGTCCTGAGCACTCTGAGTTGTGGCTGAGCACCCTCTGAATCCACAGAAATCCGCTGTGGCTTGCAGGTCCTCCTATGCCCTTCCGGTGACTCCAAACCAAAGGAGGCACTTCTGTGCCCAAGGTGCTGGTCTTGCAGCCCAGTGGGGGCTCTAAGGGAGCTGGAGGCTACTTTTGGAGGGACTCCTGGAGGGTCAAACCTCTCTGTCCTGGTGGGCAGAGGAGGGAAAATGTGGGAGGGCAGTTGGGAAAACACGATTTTTTTTTTTTACAGTGTTGATTTTCTTACCACAGACACAGTTTAGAGGTTTCGTGGCTGTTGCCTGGTGTTACTGGAAAGCCTGGCTGTGGCGCGCTGCTTCCTCTGCAGTTTGAGGGGCACCTTGCCCTGCCTTGCTCGAAGTTGTCTAGAGAGGGCCTCTTCCCAAGGCGCTCAGCCGACTCGGTGAATCATCAACGCTGAGTCAATAAACGTGGCTGTTGCCTCTGAGGTCCCCTGTCTCTCCTAAGAACTTCATTTATCTGGGTTTCTTTTTCCCTTTCTTCCCTGTCTGTGTGCGCTCACAACCTACTTTCTGGTTTCAGTCTCTGGCCATGACCAACGTGCCTCCTTTCTTCCTCCGCTAGCATGAAAGCAGCGATCTCCCCCTCTGCCCTACCTAGATGAAAGCTTGCTTTCCACTTCTCACCAGGGGTTAAAATGTGTTCCAGTTTTATTGGAGCTTGTGGTCAGTTCTCTTCCTCTGTGGATGTTTATATTAAAGCCTTTCATTACTGTTTCTCCGTTCTCTCTCTAGGAGTGCTATTATTTTCCACCCATAAAATTATTTATGGACTAGTAATAAATATGCCCTTTTTCTTTTTTCTTTTTTTTTTTTCCTTTTTTTTTTTCCTTCTTTTTAAAAGAGTTTGCCTGATTGGTAACATATTGTGTTAGGAAAGACAGCTTCTTGTTGACAACGTGCCTAGCACGCCCGCCTGCCCGGTCGGTAATTGTGCTGCTCAGGCACATGCGTATGCACGTGTGCATGGAGGTTTGTGGCCACCAAATCCCACGGGCATTTTAAAGCTGTTGCACCTGTGTCATAGAATGGTTTGGGTAGGAAGGGACCTTAAAGCCCATCCAGTTCCAAACCCCAGGCTATGGGCAGGGACACCTCCCACTGGACCAGGATGCTCAAGGCCCCATCCAACCTGTCACTCGGGTTAGAGCCACACCACAAAGCTCACCAGGTGGTAGGAATTGCTTCCTACAGCATTTCTCAAGAGGTGGCACCAATGAGCAAGGGAAAGGCTGGATCACGCTCTAAGTGGACTCCCGGCAAGGTCTGTGCCACCTCATGGAGCATCTACCATGCCCCTTGGGTCTGTCTGCAGGTGGGAATCGTTATGATCTGCAGATCTCCAGTTACGCTTTGTTCTCAGCTTCTAAGACACCTGATGAGGAGAGAAATCAAAATCACTTCTAAGCAAGTCAGGATGTGCAGTATGCAGGAAATTAAACAGAAAGAAGGAGAGGGAGGGAGAAAAATTAAGATGATACCCTGCTGTGGCCAAGCACATAACATGTATTAAAGGAAAGAATGAGGCTATGAGTACCCTGATCGAGTGGGCAGTGTCTCTGCCCATGGCAGGGGGGTTGGATGGGCTTTAAGGTCCCTTCCAACCCAAACCATTCTATGATTCTATGAATTGGGAAGTTAGTTGAGTCAGCTGCTATTGGTCTGACTTATGGCACTAGATGCACTGTAGGAAGGGAAAGACAAAACCCTCTGCCTTAAGCTGTGTAGTCCAAGGAAAGCCCCACCTGACTACTCCAACTGTGTCTCCTCCTCTGAGGAACTGTGCTTGGAGGAGTTAGGAGTAGGTAGCTGGGTTAAAATCTGCTGGGTTTCCAGCTGCTGCTGTCCGGGGGGTGCTCATTGGAGCAGGGTCTGAGCACTGCCAGCTCTTCTTCATCTTTTGTCTCTTCTTGCTTTCTTTTCTCATGAGCTTCTGAGCTCAGGTGGGGACACAGTGAGGATATCTACCAAACAAAGCCAGCCTCCTGTTCCATTTCTTGCAGCAGGGTCAGTCCTGTGCAAGAGCAAACCGTGGCTGTGGGAGCATGCAGGCAGCGTCGGGGACTCACTCATGAGTGTTGATGCTGAGCACCTCCCTGCAAGTGGGATAAAGCCCAAGGTTTTCTCCTGCCTCCTTGAGCGAGCAATGTCTGGTGTGGCACAAACCACATCCCAGAGCTGGGCTGCTGTTGCAGATCGGGTGGTTGTCCCCTCTGCTCCTGCAGTACGCTCCTTGGGATGTGCCCGGCCTGTCAGGACTTGTCCTTCTCCAAAATACACCTTCGCCTTGCATTTCTGGCCTCCTTCCACACTGGTATCCGACAAAAACACTCCATAGGGTGGGTCTCGATCAAAACACATCTCAGCACTGGGTGGGGGGCACCAGGGTGGGGGAGAAAAACATTTCTATCCTCTTACTTCCAAAGAACATCTGCCCTGCCATGACTGATGCCATGAGTTTCCCAGCTGCCTCTTGTAGCCTTGGGGGCTGTAGACAAGTGGGGAGCTGTTGGCTCTCCTAGCAGGCAGGACTTCTTCCCACAAATCTTTCCACGTGTTGGCTGATGGACAGTTTGCAGTCATTCCAGGTACCAGGGCTGTTCTTTGGGGTTTTATTACTGGAAATATTTCAGTGGAAAAGTTTTCAGTAGCCTTGTTCTCTGGGTGCGTTGCTTGCCTGACTGGCACTGAGCAGGGTGGGAGTCAGAGCCTGGGGAAAGGAGGGCAGAAAAAGTGTTATCCAGGTCTTGGTCAGTTGTTGCTCAAGTTTAAGACCCACAAATGTGGAAACTGGGAAGATGCCTTCAGCTTATGGCAAAGCAGGACTGATACACAAGGGGAAAACTAGTGAAAGGGAGAAGGGAAATCAGGAGGAATGGACTGTATTCCTGTGCCCTTCCTTCCCTTCTCTCTCTTCCCACACATTTGCAGCCTCTCCCCCCACCCAACACTGCTCCCGCTGTCTCCCCACACTCTCTCTTTCTCTCCATCTTGTATATAGGGGATCGGAAAGGCTATATTGGTGTGCACGCTCTCAGAGTGTCTCTTGCCCTTCTGCCCAGGTGTGCTTTGAGAGAGCTGTGGTGCCCACTGCCCTCCTGGTCTTCCTGGCCTCTGATGGCACAGTCCCAAGCAACAAGCGCAAGCCAAGGGTGACCGTCCAGCTGAGCAACATAGATGGGCTGAACCACTCTTTGGGTGAGCATCCTACAGGCTGTGGTACCAGCCTGTGCTGTCCCAGCAGGGACACCACGAGCCCCCACTCAGTTCTGTCACTGAGTTGTGCGCTGGTGTCCCCTGTCCCTCCTTGCAGCATCTTCCTCTTCCTAAGATGGTCTGTTACAATGTGTGGAGCAGCTGAAAAGGTAAATCAAAAGCAGAGAAAATATCTCTGAATCTGAGCTAGCAGCTTCTTTCTTTGCCCTGTCCTGCAGGGACGTACGAGCTGTCATGCCAGCAAAATCCACTTGTCATCAACGTGACCCACAGCCAAGAGGACCCATCCCACTGGGCTACTTCGGTGCTACTCAACTTCTCCTCCTCACTTGTGGGCATTGCAGCCGTGGCCCTGCGGACCTCAGATCAGCCTGGCTCCTCGGACCCCAGCACCTGCCTCCTGCAACACGAGGAGGGACATGGCCATCAGCGCTACAGGTATCGTCTCCTCAAGGCAATTCCTAATGTGCACCCAGGGTACCTCTCTCCTCTGGGGCTTCATCCTTCAGTTCTGGAGGTTTTATCTACTTAGTGTTTCGTGACTATTCTCAGGTGGCTTTTGAGGTGTTGATAAAAATGCAGTGTAATGAGTTTTGATTTGCTTATCTCAATGTGGGGAGGAAGGCAGGAAAACAGATTTTGTGCGTGGCCCGTGCTTCTGCACAGAACTGCACGAAGGGACTGCTTCCCGCGGGAAAACCAGGATCCTTCTGCTGAGGGCTGAAGTTCAAGTGTTGGCTTCTTCAAGTGCTTTACAAGCTCCATCTCCATTCATGCCACACTATGGGAGGTGGGGACAAAGGAGGTGTTTAAGGTGGACGAGGTGCTAAGGGACATGGTTTAGTGTTTGACAGGAATGGTTGGACTCGATGATCTGGTGGGTCTCTTCCAACCTGGTTATTCTATGATTCTATGATTCTCTTTGCTGGCTCTCCATCTATCCCAAGCTCCTCACCAAGTCTCACGCTGCCCCTGTTGTAATGCGGTGATGATAATAATAGTACCCATGGTGCTTTAATTTACTGATGTCTGGCGCTTGCAGGTATCTCCCTGTCTTCATAAAGCTGCAAATGAGAGCTTGTGTTTGCAGAACAGGCACTGTGCTCTGAGCGGGTCGTGCTGGCAAAGGGATGGGGAAAACAGCCTAAAACAGCCTAAAAACAAGGCAGAAAAAGTATACCTAGCAGGGGCATGAACCCTAGAAGCAATGAAAGGATGGTACTCAGCTCTGCCCTAGCAGGGCAGTGGGGCTGATGCCATCCAGACCTGCCAAGTCCGGCTTTGCTTTCAGGTCCCAAGCTCCTTGACGTTACAAGTGTCCTAATACAGTTCAACCAGTTACTCAAACTGCACCACTGCTAATCATAGAATCATAGAATGGTTTGAGTTGGAAGGAACCTTTAAAGATCATCCAGTTCCACCCCCTGCATGGGCAGAGACACCTCCCACTGGATCTGGCTGCCCAAGGCCCATCCAACCTGGCCTTGAACACCTCCAGGGATGGGGCAGCCACGGCTTCCCAGGGCCTCACCACCTTCCTTGTGAAGGATTTCTTCCTTATGTCCAGTCTAAATCTGCCTCTCTCCAGTTTATACCCATTGCCCCTCGTCTTGTTACCACAAGCCTTTGTAAAATGTCCCTCCTCAGCTTTGCTGGAGCCCCCTCAGGTACTGGAAGCTGCTCTAAGGTCTCCTCGGAGCCTTCTCTTCTCCAGGCTGAACAACCCCAACTCTCTCAGCCTGTCCTCGTACAGGAGGTGCTCCAGCCCTCTGATCATCCTTGTAGCCTCCTCTGGATCTGTTCCAACAGCTCTATCTCCTTCTTATGTTGAGGATTCTAAAACTGGACACAGGACTCCAGATGAGGTCTCACAAGAGAGGAATAGAGGGGCAGAATCGCCTCCTTTGCCCTGCTGGCCACGCTGCTTTGGATGCAGCCCAGTGCACAGTTGGACTTCTGGGCTGTGAGCGCACATTGCCGACTCATGTCAAGCTTCTCATCAGTCAGCACCCCCGAGTCCTTCTCCGCAGGGCTGCTGATAATATTGAGTCCAAACATTGCTAGAGCTGTGGGGGAATTAAGAGTGAAGGGCTTTGGCTGGGGTCATCACGTCACTGCTCCATCATTTTTCTTCTGTTGATGGCCCTGGATGGATGAACCTTACGGATAATGAATGAGTGTGTGTGTGTGTTTGTCTAAAAGCTTGTGGGATCATAGTACACTTGATTTATGTAGAATTCTGGAAGCCATGAATATCCTGCAGTTGCTTTTTACTTTCTTTTTTTTTTTTTTAAGTGCATGTGTGATTTATACAGAAACATAAATCTTATTGAGTCAGCATATAAATATTATTCTCAGCTTTACATTAAAGGATCAGCGTCCACCTGAAATGCAGACTGTTTCCTCCTGGTAGCTGTTACAGTTACGTACACACATGCTTTTAAGACCCTAGCCAACTGATGTGGTTTTTCAATTACATTTTCTCATCCTTTAAAATACTTTTTCCCTCTCACTGCTTGAGAGCTTCCCCCTCCTGCTCAGAAGTGATTGCAAGGAGGAATAGACTGAGTAGAAACGGCTGAGTGTCGCCTATGGATGGGGAGGAGCTCAAATAAAGACAAATAGAGAGGAAAGTAGATATTTTTCTCTTAATAGTCTCATTTTAGCTGAAGCATAAGCCAGTTTCCATATCGCCAAGGTGCACAGAGCTTTGGGGTTGCACAGCAGGGCCCTTGCAGCTTTTCTTTCTCCCGTCGTTGCCATCCTGTGGGCTCCCTGTGGCCTTGGCTTAGTTGCCCTATGCTGAATTTCAGGTTACATCCATGGCCTTAGCAAATGCTGAGAGTAAATCACGTCCCCGGTGGTTTTGGAGTAGGAAATGTTACTTATTGTATTCCTTTTCTGGACAAAAGGCTTGAATACTTAGAGGTTATGCTTGCAGTCTCCGGTAGCCTCACTAATAGCAAAGGATCTGCCCCTGTTAGGTCAGAAAACATCCAAGTATCCCCTCCTTAATATATTTAAAAAATCTAGTTAAACCAGCAATATTTTTATTTTAAGGGCTAATGATCCATTTCGTATAAGGCAGGTTGGGTCTAGGGGGAAAAAATCCCCTATAAAAATCCATAAATATTAAAATGTTTAGAGACATTCAATTGTAAACTATCACAGAAGATCTGTATTATAGCTCTGAAGAAATGAGCTAATCGTTCGCACGCACCCAGCCTCACATACACAGTACGTGCATGCGAGTGCTTTCCTAAAATAACCCTAGAAAGGGATGGTAAGAAAAGTAACAAAGAAATGAGGTTTCCTGACTTCGGTCTAGAAATGCTTGTTGCCAGAATAATAAATACATGACAGCTTGGTATTTCTGTAGCATCTTTCATCTTGATGGATCTCAAAGTGCTTTGGAGGCTGGGGAAAACAAAGAGATTGTGTTTTTGCTGATGAAACACAGCCATCTCCAGGTCAGGATGCAGCAGGCTTTTGGTACTAGAAAAGTACATCCTTGATTTGAAAAATATTACCTTCTGCTTTTGGACCTGCTTGGGGCACTGAAGGTTGGAGAAGTACTCGCACACCAAAGCCAGCGTGGTGTCTCTCCCTCACACCTTGCCACCAGTACCAAGATCCCCTCTCTTTTTTCGCTCTCTACAACTACCTGAGAGGAGGTTGGAGTGAGGTGATCTCTTCTCCCAAGTAACAAGTGATAGGACAAGAGGGCACAGCCTCAAGTTGCACCAGGGGAGGTTTAGATTGGATACGAGGAAATATTTCTTCACCAAAAGAGTGGTGAAGCGCTGGTCCAGGCTGCTCAGGCCTGCTAGGGAGTCCTCATCCCTGGAGGTGTTCAAAAAACGTGTAGATGTGACACTTGGGTTGTGGTTCAGTAGGCACGGTGGTGCTAGGCTGGTGGTTGGTCTGGATGGTCTTGGAGGTCTTTTCCAGCTTTAATCATTCCATGATTCTACACTCTCTGCCAGCAGATCAGGACTCTGCCTGCTGTACCCAATCACCACCTTGCGCAGTCAAGCAGAAATCAGACTTTTAGCAAGTTTCCACCCAGAAAAATCAATCTCTCTCCAGCTTTCACCCATTTCTTTGTTTTTCAAACTGAGCCCCGGTCCCTCCTGTTTTTCTTGGTACAGGCTATATACTGAACCCGGGGAACACAGTTCGTTTCCTCCATTATGTTTATTTTTAGCTTGGTTTTATTTTTAGTGTGTTTTATTTGATGTTAGCGTATGCTGGGAAATGCCTTGGCAAGTTAACAGGAAAGGTGCTACAAAATCCAGTCTACGCTGTGTTTTATTTCCTGTGTGAGTGCCCTCCTCTGCACCCTAAAAGTGGGTGTAATACATCAAAGAGAGTCTGGCTTGGATTCCTTTTACACGGCAAGTAGGTGTCAGGGAGAGAAAATCAGATGGAGGAAGGGGTTGCTTACATATTTTTCAATTGCTAAACTTAAGTCAGCCAAGAGAACAGGGCCACTTCCCAAGCAGGCTTGATTGGATTTGTTTTCTTTTTTTCCAGGTGCCAGATCGATGCAGGGTCAGTTAATGAACTGCATCTGGGCTGGTGTGGAGTTTTGTGGGGACCCTGGGCAGAGAGGCGGGTGTTTCATTTCCTCCCTCTGGCCTAGGTTGCCCTGTGGACAGGGACCAGGGTGAAAGGAGATGGACCCTTCTCGTGTTGGAATCTCCGCATGGGATGAGATGTGCTCAGGTGCAGATGTACCTCCATCCCCACTCACAACCAGCGCCTGCTCAGGCACGCTTGCACACGCAGTGGTAGCTGGCATTGGGAGTTGTCTGCCACGAGGACGGCACATATTGCCTGGATATCTGTATCCTGCTTCTTCCAGGCAAATGGAGCCTCCTGGGTGTGGCATGAGGCCCATCAGAGCTCGTTTTGTCTGTACCGTACCATGCCCATCCTCTCTCCTTGGCCTGGAGGAAGACATCTCTCAAAAATCAAGCCTAGGATCCTGATCACCACCTTCCCTGGGGTGTGGGCTCCCCTCAGCCTTTGCCTCTGCCCTTGAGACCTCTCAAGGTGCCTTTTATCAAGAGGTAGTGGTGGCCAAGGACTTGATCATTTGCTTCAATTGATGGCTTCACTGTCCAGCTGGAAGATGCCAAGGGAGAACCTTGAAGGCACAGGGATGATTTTCATAGGCTGCCCCATTCTTTTTTGCTCTCTGCTGCCTAGTCAGCTTCTTGAGTTTAATGCTTTATGTACGGGGCTTTTAGGATGCTCAAGGCATCTTCTGCCTTTTACGAAGATTAGACAGTCTCACCTGGAAAAAACCCACAAGTTTTTCACTAATTTGGTCCTGAGTCAAACACAATGGCTAAACAGCTTAGGAATAGGTTGCTTGGTGTTACCTTGTGGAAGGGGCCATCCAGTCCCATAAACTTGTTCCAAGTATGGTCAACCCCCGATACCTCGAGGGAGGGTCAATCACGGCACACAGGAGTTGTGTGAGGTGCAAGGCAGGTTTCCATTCTGACTCTGACACAGCTCCTGGTGAAACCCTGAGGCTTGATCTCCATGTTTCTTTATCTTTTCATTACAGACTTTATGTGAATCACACAAAGCCCTCCGTCCTTCCTGCGGAAGGAACAAGCACTGGGAGACCCTGAGGTTTGCCTGCAGAGCCCTCAGTGTCCCACTGCATCCAGCCTGCCCCCATTCTGCCCTGCCTTCCCTAATATCATACACAGGCACTGGCGTTTATCACAAACTGGATTAAATGTGTCCATCAGAAGGCTCTCTTATCTCATGTTACAGGCTGCAGGAGGTGATGAGTCCACCATCTCCCCTGCTGAGCTGTTCTTATATCCAGAAACCCTCTCTGCTGACAAGTTGCCTCTGATTTCAGGATGAAAGTTGTTGCTTTCACTCCATCTTTGTCAGAAAGGTCTAGATGCCTCCTGCCAGCAAGCTTCCTTCCTGTGTGTCTGTACAGAGTGATCAAATCCTCTCGCTATCTCCTCTCTGTCATGATAAACACTTTCTCCTTTTTAAACCTCATAGCGAAAGTCTTAAAATCCAGCTGTGGCTTCTGTTGCCTTTTGAAATCTTTCCACTATTTATATGTGGGCAACGTGGATCAGAAGTGTATTCCTCCAGACAAGAGGAGGTGGCAGAAATAAGATGCGGCATGTTGTCATGGGGATCAGCTGTAAGTAAAGGTGGTCTTTGGGATAGCTGAATATGCACCCTTGAGGAATACCGGCAGATAAATCCTACCTGCGTGCTGCTCTCACGATGGAGGGGTGGCCCATCTGCCTTTAGGAAGGAGTCACGCCAACTCCTCTCAAGAATGATGGAGGTGTGTCCATCCTACCTCAGGCTGGGGAGCTGACTAGACTAAAGCTGACATCTCCTTTAGCCTCCCCTTCTCCGCTTCTATAAATCTGTTTTGGGGTAGCAGGCAGCAAAAACCCATGGAAAGGAACTGTCTGGAAGTACACTAATATTGATCTACTCTTGCTTCTTTTTTAGCCTTTGTCACTGTGGCTACAGAGAGGCCAACAGGTCATTTGACATCTTCCTGGTGCCTTTTCTCTGTCTGAGGTAGATGACAGTGGATGACTCACAGGGATGTTATTTTTTCTTTAGGAGTCACGTACAGAAGCAAATATCTTTTCTTGAGGTGGCAACCTCAATGAAGATTATAATCAAGAAGCATCACCACCGTTGGGTCTGTACATGCAGCCTGCTCCCACACGGATGGTTGTCACTAGATTTACTGGAAAAGTGAGACCTTTTCCCCTTCACAAGAAACATGCCTGAAGGGAGAAATTCCCAAGTATTTCCAAAACACCTTTTCTCATTTCCTAGCTATTTTCTTTTGCTAGACCACGTTGGGGTAAACATCTTTTATCTCACTGATGTACAGTGCTACAATCCAGACTCCACCAGAGTACATGCAGTGACTACTCCTTACTTTAGGAGATTTGGCTGAAACCTTCACTTCTCCATCAACACCCTTTACAACCACTTCTCCCCAAAAATTTGCACCAAGAGATGAACTTCTTATACTGTTTTCCTCTGTTAGAGTTGGAGCTTGATGATAAGGGCTCTTTCAGCAGCAATCTTCGGGCTGAAGTCTTGGGTAGATACTACAGCAATTTATGGATGATTTACTGTACTTCAGGCAGCTGCTCTGTATTTGGCTTGGCTTAGCCTGACTTGGGTAAATCCATTAGTGTTTTCTGGGTTTCATGAAATAATTGCTACAATTTCAGCTTTTTAGAATTTGGGTTTTGTCACAACGAGACGGTGTGTCCCTATGAGCATTGTCACCGCTGGCTTGACATGCTTCACTGCTGCTAGTTGTTTCCGGCTTTTTTTATAGAAGGAAAGATCCCAAAGGCAAAGTTTTGCCCTGGTCCTATTTCAAAACAAAGCTCTTATCATTCCAGAGCCATCACTAGGCAGAATTTCACAAATTTCCAGATCTGAAACTTTCTTTGATGTATGAGTTATGGGAGTTGGTGAGCCCAGAAAATCGTGCGAGCTGGTGTTGATGTGGAATAAGTTAGGAAAAATACCTTGGTATTTTGTGAAAATGTTGTTGACAAATCATTAGTTTGAGCTTCAAAAGATGCTGGGATAAAAATGTAATTTTTTTTTGATGTTTTGTGCAGAAAAAAAAAATAATTGGCTTGTCCCACATCTTATACAGTGCTAATCAAAAATGGCCAAATGTCAGGAGTTTGCAGCTGGGATACAGGAATTTCATTTATCATCAAAAGCAGAAAGAGCTCCTTCATGCTGAGATCAGAACTGGGCTAACTACCCCATTTCCTCGTCCAGCCTTCGTTAGGGTGTTCCAGCGGCTGACAGCAGTGATTTATTCCATTATATTATCCGAACCATGGTAAGACATGAGGATCACAACGGGGCCAGGCCACGTGGCTGCTTTTTGTTGTTGTTGTCCTGCAGTTGTAGCGCATCAGGCTCAAGGGTGTCCTGGTCCAGATCATTGCAGTGGTGCTGCTGCTGCTGCTAATGATAAAAGAAATCAAGGCGAAGCTTTTAGGCAGAGATGACAGGTGTTCTTTTAAGATTAATGATATATTTGAGAAATCCAAATGACTTTCAGTGAGACAAGCCCCTCTTCAGGTCTGGATTAGCAGCACCAGCTTTCAAAGCTTCACGTAGGACAGGAACATCTTCTCAGAACTTGAGTCACCAGGTCTCTGATCATTTCCAAAATAAACCCTCGAGGGTATTTGTGGGGCAGGGGTGTTGGTAGTCACAGGGAGAGCAGTGGTAAGTTACTCATCTTTTGGGACAAAGAAAAAGCTAATTATTTCTAGAAGCTATCTGTATGCACATATAGAATGGTGCAGGAGTCTGTATGTTTGGTGTTTGTAAAAAGAAAGATTTTGACATCATGACCTATATCATCCCTTATGCATAACTAGTTTGTATAATATTTTGCATATATAATAATACAGTGAGAAACTCGCTGATCTCTTTATCTCCTTTACACCAGCATTGCCAGTTATGTTTCTGAACTGGTGGAAAACCAAAGTATGTCCAAAAGTGCTGGAAAGGATCAGGGCTTCATTACTTGTTATTTAATAACTGTGTTGTCCTGACTGCCAAGGATACCCCAGGTGGTGTGCTATTGCCCCACCAGCACCAGCAGAGCTGCTCCAGCCAAGCACCAGCTCAGCTGGATGTGTCCAGAGGTGCCACCACCCTTTCCAAACTAGTGTTGTGACGACTGTGCCCTCAGTAACTCAATACAACTTTGTGAGCAGTTGCAAGTTAGGTATCTTGAGGTCTCTCTGTGGCCACCCAACTGCCCTGTAGCCTACAACTGTTTAGTGAAGCCACCACTCATCTCCCAGCCCTGCTTCCCAACATGCAGGCTGTGATTTGCCTGGATCGTCCCCATGTGCCCGAAGTCGCCCAGGAGTAAGGACTTTATTGCTGTGGTGTGTTGATGTAGCACCAAGCACCATGGTAAGAGGGATGTTGTGCACCAGCTGCAGCTCCTTGCGTATCCACAGCTGGTGAGGAAGTGGATGGGAGACAAAAGCAAGGTTGGAAGAAGCAGCCCACCACCTTTCCTACATGTGTGTGCAGAAACATGCATGCGAGGAGGTTTAGACAGTGTTTTCATCATGGGCAGGTGGAGGCAGGGACAAAAGTGTGTGTGTCTGCATGTGCCAGAGGCACAGGCAAAGAGCAAAGCAACCGCCTGGAGAAGGTGACTGCAGGAGGGGAGGGGAGGGGAGAGGGCTACAATTGGTACCAGATGCCCTCAGAAGCTAATAACCTGACAAACACTGCGCTCGTAAAACAAATTCTTTAAAAAGGAAGCAAATGGAAATATAAGCTAGTGAAAGAATTTGCAGCAGCTGCCCTGAAACCATTTCTCACTTCATAAACAGGTCTGCATTGAAAAAACAGCCCCTTTCTTCTTGTTCTCCTTTGTGGTCCCCTCCAGTGCCCACCAGCTCTTTCAGGGCTGAGGCCTGCAGGTTTCCACTGTGTCTTTGGCTCGGTGGACTTGCCCGGAGAACGCACATTGCATTCCCTTAACGTCTACGTCGACACTGATTTTTTTTGTGTGTAATTTGTGGGGTTTCTAGCCATGCAACCTTGGCTGGAGAGGTTGGGCAAACGCAAGAGGCAAAGGCTGCTTCTACCTCCCCTGGGTGAAATGCAGTGCACAAAACCTGTCGGCAGCCCTGTGCAAAGCAGGGAGCGGAGGGGAGGTGTTGGGGTTCATCTCCTTCCCTTCTCTCCCCAGGTATCACCTGGAGCTGCAGTGTCCCTGCTTCAGGAGCTGTTGTTGGGTTTTTGCACTGGTAAAATACAAAGTCTGACTACCAGTTAACCAGGGCATGTTCTTGTCGGAGCTGTTGTGTCAACCCGGTGTCTTGGCCCCGTTCCACCCCAGGCAATTAATCTACTGGCTGTGTTTCACTGATGGAGACTATAGCTCCCTGGCCTTCGGTCCTCTTCGCTGTCTGCGATGCTTAATTAATCAGTACCAAATGGCTGGCCCTTAGTGGGAAGCTGCCACGGTGAGGAAGGGGTTGTTTAATTCGTAAGGGTGGGTGGCACAATGCAAGCTTTACCAGGACCTCTTGTAACTTGAGGTGGCGCTGCACAGGAGAGGGTAATTCCTCCTTTCAGCTGCATCTCACCTCGGTGGCCGTGGCTGAGTCTCTAAAGCTGGACAGGTGCGTGTTGAGATGACCTTGGTCCCAAAGAGCCTGATGTGAATATGCATAGGCTTGAAATGCTGTGTGGGAAGAGCAGAGCTGCTGAAGAACTTGAAAGTAAAGTGGGAAAGTGACCAGAGTGGTGCGGAGGAGACCACTGCAGCACGTTCTGTTTCCCTCCTTCCACCACAGTCCATGTGGACATGAAGCTCAGGCAACTCTGCTGCCAGGCCTGGGGCAGTCTGCATGTAGTTTGAAGAACATCTCATGGATGGTTCTCTGGATCTGCAGAGATTTCTTCTCCAGCTAATTTTTTCTTTGCAGTTGGAGAATCCTCTGCACCATCTGTCTAGTACAGGGTTTGACATAACTCTCACCCTTCTGTCAGCAGAGGCTTTAAAAAAGGCCTCTTCATCTTCACAGCCTTACTTCTCATGCGCTCAGAAGTGCTGCTTGGTAGGACCATCCAATAACTTTTGCACACGAGCTATGGGAGTTGTGGCCATGCTGGGTGTGCCATCTGCCTGCCCTCTCCCTCTCCCCCCCTCCTCTTGCTCTCTTGGATTACCTACACCCAGCACCACCAAACTCTTTTGGTGCAAGGCAGCATAAAAGCTCTGTGCAACGCAGCCTGTGCACCCCCGGGGCAGAGAAGCTGTAGTAGCCTCACCAGACAGCACAGATTTTGGGAGGATGGTTGTTGGGCCATGCCTCCTTTCACCAGACTGTGGGGACACGATGTTCTGTAGGAAGGTGTGGGTTGGGATTGGATTGAGGTCCAGCCAAGGCAGAGCTGGGAAAAAGTAGCCTTCTGGCGTCATCTTCAGGAGACTTCAGACTTGGATGAAGCTGGATCTGAGGGATAATTGTGCACCTCTGTAGGCATCTGTGACCTGTGACACCCCATTCCACGTGGGTGCCACCCATAGGTAGCCCCTCCTTGCTGCAGAAGCCTTGGGACACTCTTGCTGATCCCTTTCTCTTCTCCTCCATAGCTGTGTCCACGGTGCCTGCGTGGAATCGGGAAGCTGTATAAGACCACTACTTGCTCACGCTGCCACCCTCAACTGCACGTCTGGTGACCCAAGACACATGGTGTGTACTGTTGCCTGTGAAAAGGGCTTTGTCCTCCACTCCAGTAACGGGAAAAGCCTGGGCCCCAGGCAGGTGAGTAGACTCAGGGTAGGGTGACCTCACAGCCTGTTGGACTAAGTACCAGTGAAGAAAGGTTTAACCACCTCGAGCTGGTTAAGGTGACACCAGGACACCCTGTTCCTCCAGCCCTGACATCCTCACTGCTCTTCCAACAAACTTCAGCCCAGTGGAGGCTCTGGTGCTGGACGTTCATGCTGGTGGCCCTGCTCTGGGGACCCCTCTCCTACTGTCACTGCAGTCCTTCTAGCAGCCCTGGTCTGGTGCTGCCTGTAGACCACGGCTCTGCCAGTCAGAAAGCCACTGCAGGGTATGTCCCAAGCCGGGGTTACGTACTCCTGTAAAGGAAGAGGTAGATGTTTCTGTTCTCTGGGAGAGTTAAACATTTCTGGGATGTTTTCTCTCTTAAAGCTGAAGTTAGTGGCTCAGGAAAAAATGAAGTCATTGCAGAGTGACTATATTTAGAGGCAGCTGACAGTGCCGAGAGCTTTTCTTCCTTTGAATTGTGCTGTAATAACACTGCCCATGCCAGCGGGGCAGCACAGAGGTCACCATGAAAGAGTTCATCCCACTTTCCAGAGTGCTGGGGGATGTCTCACAAAAGCTAAAAGCCTGGCATGGCTCTTGGCTATTGACTGGGGAGACCTGGGACTAGTGCGTTCCTGGGAGCTGAGCTGCCTCAGGTTTGGACAGTCACCTTGGAAGTCTTGTGCGGTCCTGCAACTGTGTAAGAGGGGCTGTGTAATTGGGATTTGTAAATGAGGCAATATGAGCCTCTGATTGCAGCAGGCGCTGTGGCACGAGAGGATGGGTGCGTTTAGGGAGAAACAATCAACATAAGAGCTGCCTGTCAGCGCCTGAAGACCTGATCTTAGTGGGGAGAAAGAAGCAGGGCACAGATCTGGAAATAACTTGTAGCTGAGGAAATTGTAGTGTATCTTGAAGGGGTTTTCCTTTTTCCTTTAACACGCTCTGGCACCACTCAGGCAGTGCGTATGCGTTTTCTAGGTCTCTTGTGGAGGTGGCTTATGTCTTACCCTAAGAGCCATTCACTTTGACACCCCAAATGTCACCCTGTGAATACATAGGGGCTTTGTGACTCCATGTCCAGAGTGGGGAGAAAGGGCACATTGCGGGAGGAAAAGTGGGGGAAAGCTGTTCTTGTCCCAAAACCTGAGTTGGCCCTTTCTGCTGTGGCAGCAAACCAGTAGCCTAAAGCCCACTCACAAGGATCTGATGGAGCTTTGCTTTCTCTGCAGCAGGAGGCAGTGCTGACATGCAGCTCAGGACGGTGGGACAGATCTGTGACTTGTGCCCCTGTCGACTGCAGCATCCCTGACCAGTCCCACGTGTACTATGCTGAGTTCTCCTGCCCCAAGGGGACCACTTACCTGAAGAGATGCTCCTTCTCCTGCATCCACCCAGCCAAGCTTCAAGGTATGGTCTGGAGGGCTGAGGGATCTAAATTTCTTTTTGGTGCCAGCTTTCCGTGCTTGTACCAAGCTGTTCAAGCAGAGCATTGCAACTCTGAATTTCCCAGTTTCCTGACTTCTACCAGCCAGGTGGGCTCTTGAGAGACCTGTGAAAACAGTGGGCATCCGTCTTCCTTGAATGGGGACACCATAGTTTGAGGATGCGCCCTGCAATTTCCATTCCCCGGCTGGCAGCCCTTATCCATCCACCTCAGTGTGTAGGGGTGTCTTCTCCTGGTAGCTGCCAAGATCTGGCAGCCTCCAGGATTATGTGAATGAGGGAAGAAAGAAGCGTGCAGGCAGCCAGCGTGGACAGACAGAGGACTTCAGAGAGCCAGGAGCAGCTCGGTGGCTGTGGGAGAGCCTGTGGTTCAGGAGGCCTGAGGCTGTATAAAGCTGAGGAGACTTCTGCCCACAGCTGCAGAGCAGTCTGCGAGATGTTCACCACCCAGACGCACAGCAGTCCCCCAGACATGCCATGGCCTGGCTTTCATTCTACCGACTCCGTCAATAGCCGCAGGAATGTTTTTAAGCCAAGTCGGAGAAAGAGAGCTACTGTTCTTGTCTATACAAGGCTGAGCTGGATGGGATTTCAGGGGTAATTGCCTTGACAGCTTCAAGCATTGGGACTTCATGTGAGTTTCCACCAGCGCCTTTGCTCTGAGCAATCACATACAACAAATCATTTTAATGGGTGCCCTATTTTATGGAGGCATTTATAGCTGAAACATATGAAAATCTTTTTTTTTTATGTAATTTTTTTAAAAGTTAAATCTAAGGAGCAAAAACTGCAGGGAATTAGGGTCTTGTTTCATAGAATCATAGAATCACCAGGTTGGAAGAAACAGGAGGGATGCTGGCAGGTCCCAGTCAGAGGGTAGCATCCTGCACAAACTGATGCCTGTTGCCTTGGCCGGGTCAGCTGAGGGCAGGGCTTTAGTCTGATCTCCCACTCACAGCCACCTCTTGTTCCTGCTGAAGTCAACGGGAGGTTTGCCATGTGCTTCCTTGGTGGAAAGGCATCCCCTTGATGGAGCGCCCTGCGTGGCCTCCAGTGGCTGACACAACGGCTGGTGGAGCTCAGCCACGGCTGCCAAACCACACAGATAACTCACAGAGGTCCAGCTGGCTTGGCTGAGCTGCCAGCGCAGGGATGTGCCTGATGCTTGTTCTCCCTGAAGCCTCGCATCCAGGCAGGCTCTCAAGGCTAATAAATGCTAAGAATAGGCAAGGGAAGGCTGACATGGCTGCATGGCACTCAGAGGCAGGGGGTGGCCCTCGGCACTGCTGGCCTGCTGGGAATGCAGGCACTGCGTGGAGGAATGATCTTGTCCCTGCTCCAAGAGAAGTTGTAAGCAGAGCAGCAACCCCATAAAAAGTAAGCGACGCTCCAAGGGAGCGTGGAGCAGTCTGGCCACATCAGGAACCTGCTGATCCAAACCCCTCAGTAGGAAGAGTCCCGTTCGCTCCAGCTTTTTTTTCCTGCTCAGCAGTTCCCAATGAACCATCCATCATCCACGCTGTGTGGGTGATGCAGTCTTGGACACTTGCTGCAGGCACACAGTGCTGTAGTTTTGGCCACCCATTAACTGGGTTCACCAAACCCCTTTTTCTCTGGAGAGACCACATAGGGTCAGGCTGTAGTACTCAACCCAAACTGTTAGTAGTGGGTGGTTTGAATTCCCAGTCACAGAAGTTAAGGCTCCTACATATAGGAATGGTTGGACTCGATGATCCGGTGGGTCTCTTCCAACCTGGTTATTCTATGATTCTATGATACATCTGTCCTGCTGGTACTTTCCAACGCACTGTAGCACAGGGTATCGTAACTGCTAAGGGATGGCACCCTGAGGGGGCGCGGAGGTGGACTGAGCTAAATGAGACAGATGGATGTCATACACAAAGGCCCCCAGCCCACTGAAGGCTCTCCTGAGGCATCGCCAGAATGGGGAGTTTTAAGAGGGAGTTCTGGGGACACTTACACAATCAAGATCCTTTCTGCCTTCCCTAGAAATTGTCCCTTCCCTACTTCTGCTTACATTCAAGGAATCTGGTTTCTGCCCTAGCCTGACCAACCATGCCATGGAGTCCATGGTCTTCATGTTTGTTATCTCCTTTGGCATCAGTATCTACTCTAACAAGAGGACTTCTGCTAGTTGTTCTGAGCTCCCCTCAGCAGGACTTCATCCCTAGGTTAACTGTGACCTCAACATGCTGCTTCTCTTTTGGGGGCAGGAACAAATCAGTGGCTGACCTGCCTGGAGGATGGTCTCTGGTCACTCCCCGAAGCCTACTGCAAGCTGGAGTGCGACACACCTCCTGCAGTGGCCAACGCCAAGCTCCTGGTCCCGCGATGCCTGCAGGGCAACCACGATGTGGGCTCAGTCTGTCGCTACAAGTGCAAACCTGGATACCACGTGGCCGAGAACGTAGCAGGCAAGCCTAAGAAGTAAGTCTGTGTCAGATCTCTTATTGCTATTTCCTTCTTCCTCTTTTCCCAATGTGAGGAAGGAGGAGAAGTAACCACAGAATCATAGAATCCCTAGGTTGGAAAAGACCTTTGAGATCATCAAGTCCAACTGTATCTGTCCACTACTAAGTCATATCCCTGGCACTAAATCATGCACCCTGGCAGTCTCAAAGAGCTGATTTGATAGGTACAAGGCAGAGCAGTTTCCTCTGTTCACACAAATTTCTTGAGGTACAAGAGACATTCCCCTGGTTTAGGTGGAAGCAGGTGGGAACAAGACACAAGCTTCTGTCGCATGACTGTGTGCGTTAAGTGCTTCAACTTAAAGCGTGCAAATTTTCCTGCACACCTTAATGTACTTGTTAGTTGCAGAAAAACCATGTACAGAAGTGTTGGTGGACACTGAGGTAATCAGATGTAATAAGATGCTGGAAGACTCCTGGAGTCTTTCCTAAAAGGGATAAAACTGAGATCAAGGCACCGGTGGTTGTAGGAATGAATGACTGGCTTTTGTCAGGGTTAACATTTTACCCCCTGCATGTCTTGGCTAAATTTGATCTCAAGCATTTCAATAGGAGGCGATTTTTCCTGATATTTCGGGGGGGAAATTCCTGGTGATTGACTGGCCCTGTGCTCAACCAGTATCGTGATGCTGGGGGGTACAGTGGCATTTTTTCTGCAATGCCTCCAGCTGAAGTCCCAATTGGGTACAGTCACTAAAGATTCCCTGGCACTGTCTGGGTCCTCCCCAAAGTCTCAATGCTAGCCCAAATCAAGTAATTATGTGCTAATTGTTTAATGCCCCCTTTCAGTTTTAATTGGATGCAGACTTCATCTCTACTTTGCTCTAGGGTAGGGTTGTTGTGTGCTGGGAAGCAGTTGCCAAATTTCTTGCCTCGTAATGAAGGAAATAGTTTCTGTAAACAGCTTTTTGCAGTGTTCGGAGCATTTCTTGGGCCAAGGCGAGCTAAGCAAATTAGGATTATGGCTACGATCACATAAACTGCCTCGCAAACTGTGGAGCAGCTTGCGTGCCTGCGGCGTTTCAGGCACTGGACATGCAATCAGATCAATGCAGCTTGTGAAGTTAGGCCATCTCAGTCATGCTGGTAAGAAGGAGGCCCTCTGGGAGTTCCTGAGGCTCCTCTCGTGTGGGTGTAATGCCCCTATGGGTCTGAAAAGCCTGTGAGACAAGTCAAGGAATATCATGTAGAGTGGTTTCCAGTTTCATAGCCGTGTTCATTGATGTATCATCTTCACGTTTGCTATTATCATCACTACTAATTTGTCTAACATGGTTGATGGCAGAGTACCGCGTTAGGGTACCCTGAGATCCTCTCACGGTAAGCAAAAACCGTAAGCAGAAACATCATTGTTTTCTTATTATGCAGATTGACTGCTATGCAAGTCAATTCAAAGCAAAAGCCTTTCCTTGGGAGAGTAAATGTTGGTGTGCCATCTCCTCTGGAACTCTGCATGTATCCTCAGCACAAGTACAAACCCTTTGGCACGTGTAGGGTGTACAGTAAGTGGTCCAGTCAATTCCTGGATTGCTGAACTCCTTCTGGTGTTTCAGCCACGGCAGGCAGAGGATGGGAGCTGCCAGAGTGAGAGGTTGCTTTCTTTGTTCAGACCAGTTTTGGAGAAGATGAGTTGTTGGAAAAGGTGGTGGAGAGCTCTGCAAGGAGGCAGCACTGGTGGAGCACAGGATGCTGCGGTGCTGGTGAGGGAGCAGGGTCTCGGCTGATGACTCAGAGTTCGGGTTCTGAGGTCTTCTGAAGTCTTTCTGGGTTCAGCAATCCGAGTTCTTGATCTATTGTCTCCCTGTTGTCCATTAACTCGGCAAGCACCAGCATTGCTAAAGGATTTAGTGTAAAACAGATGTTGATGGGCATAAGAAAGCGAGACTCTTTACGTGTACGAAATATTGGTGATGCACATCAGGCACGATCTGCTGCTGACACTGAAGACTCCCCATGTCAACTAACTAGCCTAACCTTGGAAACAAAGTCAGGCTCCCTTTCAGTTATTTTTCTAGCTCTAGCAATCCTGCCTTTTTAGCAGGGAACGATGGAAGCAGCATAACCCCCCGCTGGCCTCCCCAACAGCGACGGGGCTTGGACTGCTCTCCAGGGGAGGTGTAGAGGCACCTTTGGGTGTCTGTAGGTTCCCAAGGGATCAGCCCACTCTGCTACTATGTGAAATACATCTCATCTTCTCACAGCACTGTTAAGGGAAGCTTGGTCATTTCCTTCATGGGCTGCTTGTAAGCACCTTCCTTCAGGGATGATTCTGGATCCCGCGGGGACAGGGACAGTTAAGCTGTAACGTGAGTGAGCTGCAACCCAGACAGAGCTCATCACTTCCTGACTAGCTGCTTTTTTTGATCAGCCCTCTGCAGCACATTCCTCTCTCACGCACCTCGTAAAACACTGTGGTTGCTACAGCTGGACTGCGGACGCAGGCTCTGGGGCTTTTGTCCTCCCGTGGCAGGGCTATAGTGCCCACCTTAGGCAAGCCTGAGCCACGGCTGGGGTCCAGCTGTCTCTGTTCAAGATGAGATGCCCTTGGACACGGATGCTCACTTCTGTCTCCTTAGCTGAATTTTACTGCAGGGGCACCGAGGTTACTTGGAAGGCTCCATCAGCCTTAGTTGAAATTCATTTCCCGTAGCATCAGTGGAAGAGAAAGGGGATGAAGAAATCTGTTGACTCAGAGAAGGATCTTTTATCTATTAACGTGGGTGAGGAAAGGCCCTTCAGAAATCACTGCTTGTCAACAAAGGATCCTCAAGGAAATGCTGATTGTGTAATCAAGATCCTGCCAGAGATTTGCTGCTTTTCTGCTGGCAGGGTGATCCGACTGACAGTGCTGACATGAAGGGTAAATATGCTTTGACTCTTCTGAAAGGAAATCTGTTTTCAGCTTAGAGAGCCAACATAACAGCCTGGTTTCCAGGTGCCAAGCTATTTCACATCTAACCCCAAAATAAGAGTAACAAGGGAAACTTAACACATTCATTGGTGCTTTGTGATGGGACGTCTCTGGTTTTGGGCCGTATCTGTACAACGGCAGCACCAGCCCACCTACTTGGAGGATTGCACAGAGCGATGAACTGCAGAGGAGCTATGTTTGGCATCATCCAGTGCTGCAGCACTGAAAAAAGCTGCCCTGAAAGTCAGAGGTCAGGTACTTCAGGGAAAATGGGCATAAGTCTCGTAGTGGTCCCTGCTGTTGCTTCCACCACAAAGTGACATCTGAAGCAGCACTCCAACTGGAATATCAAGGACATCCGTTAGAGGAGCGCTCGAATGCTAGGGGGATGCTCTCAGTTTGGGGACAAAAAGGTCAGACCCTGCTGTTCCGCTTGCCCAAAGTGGGGTTGGAACTGGATGATGTTTAAGGTCCCTTCTAACGCAAACCATTCTATGATTCTATGTGGGACGATTACTTGGAGACAAGAGACTTTGGGATCTCAAAGCCTCTTTTGTGAGGGGTTGACCCCCTTCTGCTAGCTTGAGGGAATGAAGCAAAGACATGGGCATCCAGGTCTTTTTTAGGCAGCTTTAAAAGCCTCAGCCTACATTTCCATTAGAAACCAAGGGAGCCATGAGACAGCCCAGCACCCTAATGAGCTGCTGTGGAAATGTCAGTCTTTCTGCTTCCTCTCGCTGTTCAAAGACTGTGGAGACCATGAAAGAGAGCGAGGAGGCAGGAGAACATGGAGGAGAAAATAGACTGGAAGGAGGCAGCAGACCTGAGACTGGAAACCTATCAGGAAGATTGCAACGGGCAGACAGGACAGCCTGACCTGGGAGCACCGGAGTTTAGCAGGGCACCCGGCCACTGTACACTTGTGGTGGCTGCAAAGGTGTGGGGTGCTCGCTGCTTCTGGCCACATCTGGCCTCTCCTAGATAAAAGACAAACACTCACATTGCTGAGGGAGCCAAGCAGCCAGGTGAAGAAAACACAGGCTGTCAGCTGGATTCCTGTGTCACTTCCACCACTAAGGTCTCTGATGAAGATTTACAGCCCAGGTTGCCCAGGCTGCTTGGAGCACAGCAGCGGAGATCCTCCTGAGCTGATATTGCTTGCTTTTACTTTACTGGCAAATCTCCCTGCTTCCCTCCTATTCTTTTTGAAGTTGTCTATCTGCCATGGGAGAAGAGGCTTTAGGCTCATTTATCACCGTCCCTGTACAGTAGACCCAGTTCCACCAAGTTGGCCACCCCAGTACGTGATTGGCTCCCAGACAGGCTCCTGTGTGCTCAGCTCCCGGAGCTGGGAGAGCACTCGTGCCTCCACGTCAGATGCAGCCCTCACTGGCCTCAGACATCTCCCCTGCCTCCTCTATCCATTAGGCATCTGCTTGCCCAGTTTGGGGGGGAAGCTCTGACTCTGATTTTCCTGGCTTCCTTGTTAATCCTCAAGAAATGCTGCTAACCCAGATCAGAAATAGCCGGGGGTGTGTGGAAATTTCAAGCTGCAATGAGGTTGTGTTCTTTATGTATGTGTATACATATGTTTTTAAAGACTCTCCCTGCCCTCTTCGTGCCTTAATATAAACTGCTCATTTCATACCTGCAGCAGTGGCCCACACGCCACCTTCTGCCCTGGGGTCAGCCCAGACTAGCTCTGTTTGAACCTCCCCAGCCTGGCTGCTGGTGATGGGATGAGCCTCCAGAGAAAGGCTGCTTGTCCTCTCAGGTCTTGGGGGGTGCAGGTCGAGGGAGAGGTGGGAGAGGCCATGCCTGGTGCCAGCCCCCACTGGAGTCGCTCTAGAACCACATCAAGAGGAGGAGTTGATGAAGTGAGGATGATGGGGCTCTGAACCACAACGCGCATCTGTGCAAACTGCAGCTCCTGATGCACGTCCTCACCACACTTGGCCCATCTCCCCAGATCTTCCTGTGGCTCCTTGGCCAAGGGCCTCTGCCACCATTTGGAGGGACACCAGGAGGTGCAGTGGCTGCATCAGTTGCACCCCAGCGGCAGAAAGGGACAGCTCTCCGCAGGATAACTCCACGTGGCCAACTCTCCATGGGGACAGCTCTACACAGGGAAGAGTTATGGCTAGGGGCTCCCCATGGAGAGATGGCTGTGGAGAGTTGTCCTAGACCCAGCCAGTGGAGGAGTGAGTAGTAGTGTGTGGCTGGGGTGTTCCTGGTTTGTAAAGGAGTTATCTCAGTGCCCGAGGCGTCGCTGTTGTGGTGAGGCTTTGCATCATCCGTTTGCTCCTATTACTGTAATGCCATCAGCTCAACCCCTGGTGATTTACCCCTTGCAAGTCATACAGCTGGATCACACCCTGCGTGCCAGAAAGTTCAAGAAAGGAAAAATGCTGCTTTGGGGAGGACCTGGACGCAGATCAGCACCTCCCAGTGTGCGCTGTCACTCACCTTTAAAGGTGAGAAAAGCAAAGCGTTCAAACACACGTGGAAGGGGCAAGGTCTGATAAAGGACATCTTTGAAAGGCAGTGACCACCATCCCCACAGGAAGTTTAAATAACGAAGAAAGTTAAATTAGGTGTGGGTTGAAACCATAGATGCCCACAATGGCATATAGAGTTGTTCTTCCTCCCCAAAATAATACATGGTCACAGATCTTTTCCATGAGTTCAGGGCTGCTGTTCTCAGGGTGCCTTTGCAGCACCTCTCACTCCTCAGTTGGTGACACCATGTCTGCCTGCACTTGTGGCGTGGTCTTATGGGAAGATCTATGCAGAGTTCTGTGCTGAGGGACACCCCATCCTTTCCTTAGCCTACCTCCGAGTTACCTGCTGGAGCCTGAATTCACCACAGCAGGAACCCACTTAAAGAATCTTTAGGAAAAACAGATTCCTGATTTCTGGAGGGGAAAGGGGAATCTCCAAGAGCTGGAAGTACTTAAAAAGATAAGAATTTCAAAAAGCTCTCGAATTTCCTATCCGGGAGTTCCCAGCAGGAATGTGACGCCCCAGGTCTGGTGGTGGGGTGCAGGTGGGGTCTCCTCACAGCTCCAAGCTGTGTGACCCTGCATTGCGTGTTGGGGAGCAGCCAGATGGCCCCGCACAATGCCTGCTGCTGCTCGGAACAAGGGACAATTCAGTGTCTCCCCCAGGGGTTTCTCTAACCCAGACAAACCCCGCTGTACGTACCTGTGGCATGATTTCAGCTCCACAATGGGATGCTTGGAGCCCTGCCCGCTGGCACCGGTGCTGGGAGAGAGCAGGGGCAAGCAGCTGCAGCAGGCTGGCCTGGAAAGAGGGATGGCGGGTGGGGGGCAAATCCCATTAAGGGTGGAGCAATCAGCACTTTCAAAACCCACGCGCTGAAGTCTGGGGTCGCAGCGATGTGTCTTCTGCTGGCAGAGCAGTTCCTAGCCAGCCTGATGCCTCTGTGTAAGAGATGTGGTGTCTCAGGCACTGCCAAGGACAGGAGGCTGAAAAGCAGGTGGGCTCCGCTCCTGGAATTTTTCTTCCTTTCTTTTTCATTGATTTTTGGCAAGTAGTTTGTGCCTGGGCTGTTTTAGGAGCTCAGGATGGTATTGGTCTGCCGCCGTACGACAGCTCCTTGACGAGAGGAGGATTGACAGATCTGGCTGGAGTACAAAGAGGAGCCTCAGGAGTAGCTGGGTGCAGGCCAGCAGGATTTACTGGTGGAGGCTCGCTCCATCCAGCAAAGTACAGAGCTACTGGCAGTGGGACAAAGCAACCCAGGACCCACAGGGGCTGTGGGGCAGAGAGGAGTGGGTTAGAGGCACCACGAGAGGCAGGGAGCAGCGGAGTGGGGAGGGCTAGGAAAATGTGGCCGGTGATCTTAAATCAGTCCAATCTCCATAGCCATAGGGGAGGGAATAATCTTGGTTGAGTATGGGCTGTGCCTTCAGGAGATGATGATGTCCCTTCATGATGAGAGGTGGTCTGGCACAGGAAAGCTCTGAGAAACAAGCTTGGTTGTGCTCTCCTGGAGGGTCACACAGCCTAGAGTGGCGAGGGGACCCCATCACCAGACCTGGGACAGGAGCTGGTGGCCATCCTCATCACGTTCCTGCTGGGAACTCCCAGATGGGAAATTTGAGAGCTTTTTGAAGCATTTTTATCCTTTAAAATACTCCCAGCTCTTTAAGATTCCCATTTTCCCTCCAGAAGTCAGGGATCTGTTCTTTCCTAATGATTGTATAATCTCTCCTTGTGCCTTTAGGCTGCTCCTGCCTCTGTGGGATGCTTGGTATGTGCTTTGTTTGGGGTGCTGCAGCCCAGTCTGGTGTCTTGTGTTTCTCCAGGAAATTCCTGAAGGTTCAGTGCTTGGAAAGCGGGCAATGGGAAGAGGGACGCTGTGTCCCCGTGATGTGTGAGCCACCCCCTCCCGTCTTTGAGGGCATGTACAACTGCACCCAGGGCTTCCAACTGGACAGCCAGTGTGTCCTCAATTGCGAGCCACAGGGCCAGCAGGTGAGTGACTCAGGGGGGAGGCAGAGAGTGTTGCGTGTTGTGCTTCAGAGCACCTGAAAGCAGCAGGGCTCCCTGTGCCCTGCTCTGCAGGGGCGCCTCGCGGCAGCTTGGCCATCCTCAGGGCCAAGTGCCCTCGTAGATCCGAAGAGCAGTTGCTCTGATAGCCCAAAGCTTTTCTTACTGGATACCTGCCTGAGGATGCTATCCTGCTCCCTGGTGACCCTTCCAAAAGGCAGTGGTCCCAAATGAGCTCGCTTGTCTTGAGTGAAAAGGGTGGGAAGGCAAAATTAGGGTGTTTCCAGTGGGTTTGAGGAGCTGCCGCAAATGGATTCACCTTGGTGCAGCAGGCTTGCTAATCAGAGGGCTTATCTGGGGATGGAGGCTGCTGCCTGCCAGGCTCTTCCACCCAGGTTTCACGTCCAACCTGCTGAAAGGGTCTTATTAAAGGAAGTGTGGTCAATCCCCTCTAGTGGGATCTAGGAGCAGATGGAAAACAATTTGCTTTCTGGTCAGTATTGCAAAGCGCACGAGAGCTGGGCCAGATGGCTGCAACCCAGCTGCCCTGGAGAACTTCCCTCTAGACTTCACTGGCAGGAGGGGAGACCTTGCATTTTGCTCCCACGGGAGCTGGGCAAGTCGAGCTCTGCCACTACTGGTAGTAATGCTGGCTGCTCTCCCTCTGCTTTGCAGGTTCCCATCGTTTGCACCAAGGAGGGTTTATGGACAGAGGACTTCAAACTGTGTGAGAGCTTACGGGGCACCTGCCCACCACCTCCGGAGCTGAACTTCGTGGAGTACAAGTGTGAGCAGGGGCATGGCATAGGTGAGGGCAGATGAAAGCTAAATAGAAAACCAAATCTTATCTTGGCTCAGCTCTCATAGAGACCCGAAGGTTACGGTGACTCTTCTTCTTGTACCAATCTCCACTAAATCTGTGGAAAACGTCCTAGTTTCTCTTCCATCCTCTTTCTGAACACAGAGCCAGGGCTGGCTTTAGCCTTGTCCATGCCCTGGTTGTGCTCATAAGCAAGACCCAAAGCTAAAGGTGGCTCCAGTGTAAGCACCTCCCTTTTCAGCAGGAGCAGGGACTCATCTCTAGGGCAAACCCAGTCTTTTGCGGTCATTTTCCTAATCTCTAGCCCTCCACCCCCCTGCGCCACTCCAAGGTCTCTGCTCGTTACTGCTGCTGCTGACTGTGGGGTTTGTGTGGCTGGTCATAGATAAAACCTGCAGTGACAATCACACGTAACTGGGCACTTTCACCAGATGAGGGACCGCATCATCCGTTTTGCTCTCCAGGACTTGGATGCTTTATGCTTTCAGGAAGAGCTGCAATGCTTAGTCCCAGTCACTGCATCTCGTCTGGCGTCCTGCTGGACGAGACACTTGAGCAAAGCCCACATCACCCTGACACAAGCACAGCAGTCATGATCAAAACACACGGGTCTGATCAAAACAGGCTGAGGCGAGTGCATTGGCACTGGGGCTGGAGTTGGGACTGGGATCCACCTTGTTTTCCAAGTTGTTTTTTGCAGCTTTTTTTTTTCCTAGGTCATAGGAAAGCAGTAGTAATTCAGCATGGTAGAAAAACTATGAAAGAAACTTGTTTCTAACAAGAAACATCCCATAGCATCCAGGCCAGACTTATTTTCACGCTAGATCTCATGTCCCATTGAGGCTTGAATCTGTCTCTCTAAGTGTATTCAGTTTTCCCCTGGGAGAAGGGAATTGGCCACAACTCTTGCAGACTTTTGCATAATTCAGGATTTGGGGAAGGAATTGTCATCTCAGGTTGGCAGGAAAAGGTTCTCCGCTGTGTCCGCCTCTATTCTCATTGAGAAGCCCACACATTTGGGTCTGGTGCCCTCCTGTAAAACATTGCTGTCTGCTTCCTGATGAAGTCCTCCAGGCTCTCTCTCCTCCCGCAGGAGCTGTGTGCACACCTTCCTGTGTCATACCTCCCAGTGACCCCGTCATACTGCCTGAAAACGTAACTGCCGAGACCATGGATCACCGTCTGCAGCCCACCAGAGTCCAGGTAAGCAGGGAGGTGGATTCCTCCAGCAGGGAGTTCACTGACAGCGTAGAGTGGAGCCCCCACCTCCTCCCTGTCTGGTATTTTCTAACCAAAATGTCTTTGCCTTGGGTGAACAAGGGTAAGACTTGGAAAGGCAAGTAGCGTAAGTGAGCTTGGGGCTGGCCAGCCATCTCCAAGGAGCTCCCCAGGCTGCGTGCTCTGCCTGCTGCTCCCCACAACCAAGCTCCAGTGCCCAGGTCCTCCTCTTTCCCTCCACTTCTTCCTCCTCTTTCCTTCCCTGCAGACACTACTGCCTAGCCTCCTGTTCTCATGTACCTGAGTTCAGCCTAAGTTATCAGCTTCCAAGCCAGCTTTCAAGGACTTGCAGGATACCACAATGAATGAAATTAAATGCAGGGATCCCACTGATTTTTCAGGACGTGCTGCATGCCTAAACCTGCTAAGCTGCTGTTATTGTCAGCCAGCGTGCTGAGAGAGCAAAAGCCGTACCCGGCACCGCATGAAACTTGGTCCCCAATTACCTGGCAGCAGAGATGCAATCCCAGACAGGCATCTTGCTGCCAGGGAGGAGGCAGGGCACCATCAGCTGAAAGGTGTCTCTGGCTGCCAGGACCCTCTGGCCAGCCGGTTGCCTCTGCTGCTGGAACTGGAGAGCCTTTCCTTCCCCATCTCTTACTCATTTTGTAGGCAAACCAGCTCAAATAGCTCAAATAGTTTGGATCCTCACGGCACATCTTTCCCAAAAAGCAACTCTGCCGGGGTAATATTTCTTAAAATAAAAATGAGATGCATAAGGAAGGAGGTGGAACAAAGAAAAGCAAACAATCTTCCCAGGAGCCAGTGCTCCCATCCAAGCGCTTTCCCCTCCTCCTGGGAAGCCGCAGGAGGCCCAGCATCGTGCCTGTGGATACTACTGTGTGTCGCCTTGAATCAGACCCATGACGGATCGCTGCCGGGGGCTGAGGATGCCCGGGGCGTGTGGGATGGTTAAGCACGAGCCTTGGAAGGAATCCTTGCCTTTGAGGGATCGCATGGCTTGGCCTGTTGAGCTAGTGGCGTTTGGCTTCCCTTTTGCTGCCACTGTGGGCTCTCGTGCAAGGGAGGCATTTTGCAGAGAGGAGGAGGAGGAGGAGGAGGGAGGGGAGGCGTTATTTTAAGATGCGGCACTCCTCTTTGCCAGGAGCTCTCTCCCTGGACTGTCTTGTTTTCCTCTCTGCCCCGACTCCTGCATCTGCTCCCTGCTTTGCTCTTCCGAGTATCCAGCAGCTTGCCATTCCTGGGAGCTGCCATGCTTCCAGGGTGATGGAGAGGATGGGGTGAGCCACACAGGGAGCCACAGAGGCCACCTGAGGAGGGCACGGTCCTGTTTTGGTTTCAGCTCTGATTTGTTGCATCCCACAGCCAAGCAGGTTTGTCCCTCTACTCTTATTCCCCAGCCTGGAGTACGAGTATGCTAATAGGAGTCTGCTAAAATGCCATTCGAGTTGCACAACAATCGCATATAAAACACCCCAGTAGGGTTAGGATGCAAACATCCTCCAGGCTGAGCAGGAATCCGCTAGCTCAGCCAGCATCCCCAGCCTCTGCCCCATCTGAGAGCAGCTCCCTCAGGGTCTGCCTTCCCTGGACTGAGGATGTCCAGGACCTCATCCTGCCCCAGCTCCATCATAATCTCAACTGACTATGCAGTAGAAGGGCCTGTAGCAGGTCTGCGTGGGCAGAGCTGCCCCATCCCCAGGTGCTGTGCCACCCAGGGGTGCTGGAGCCAGGCCGCCTGCCGCTCCACGTTTCACATGGGAGGCTCAGAGAAACCATACTCACCCTTCTGTGCAACTCCTGCACGGTGAAGGGCATCTTAGGACACTTTCACAGGCCAGCTGCTGTTTTATGGGGCCTCAGATTTCAAAGTCTGCCTGAGCTCTACAAGGAGGAAATTGCATGTGCGGTGGGGCTTTTCTTCGCCACGTATAATCATGAGTGCTCCCCACAAACCCCTGCTGAATGAGCGGGACTACGTGTTCCAGCACGATGAAACCGAGCCCTTCACATCTCGCTCTTGTGTCCAGTTGGCTGCAACAGTGAAGTTTGTGCCTCATAAATACCAGTGATAACCTCAGCCCCATCAGCGAACGTGAGTCTGGTGTATCTGCCTCAGGCCAGTTCCAGGGAGGTGAGTCCTCCCAGGACCCGGAGCCTGAGCAAGGGTCAATGAGCTCATTCATGCAGGCACTGAGTGATGATTGGCTGAGGCCCCCATGCCATATATGCAAGAAGCTGGTGAATCCAGCGCCACATAAAGAGGTGATGGCAGATTCCAGCCTGTTGTGGCCCTGGGTGTCTTCTGCCCAGTAGCAGCTTGTGGCCAAGTCAGTCCCCACGAGGTGGCACCTCCAGCCAAGCTCGCTTCTCTGATGGTCCCTGCCATCTCCCTTTGTCCTCTCTCAGCTGTGTATCTACATATGCCTACACTTACTCACACAAATGTCTGTCTAGCCTTGAACAGTGTACCCTGGTTTGTGGGTGAGCCAGGTGCCGCGCTCTTGGGTTTGATGGGCTTCGATGGGTTTCCTGCTGGGCAGAGGTGCAGGGAGGGTCCCGGGTTTGCCACCACTGTTCTGCACTTTACCTCTAGAGAGTGTTGTTGGCTGTGTCCTCCCTCTGCCACAAGGTCTAACAGCTCTTTTCTCCTTCCCTCCTCAGCATATTGTGTGCACGGGCAGGCTGCGGTGGTATCCAGACCCCTCCGTCATTCACTGCATCCAGTCGTGCGAGGTAAGCCCTCTCTACACCAACCATGAGCTGCCTGCTCCTTGCAGGACACCTTCTGGTAGTGAAGGCTTGCTCCAGTACAAAGCTAGATGGCTTTGTCTTCGTGCTGCTCCAAACTGGGCTAGGGCTTGCTGGCTAGGCACGGAGAACAAAGCAAGTGTCCTTGGGCACGGTCCCCTACAGCCGGGGCGATGCTGGGGAACAAGAGCTGCAGAATCACCCGTTTCCTTCCTCGCCTGCTTCTTCTTGGCCAGCCCAGGAAGAATGTTCTAGCAAAAGGATTTCACTGGCAAGGGGTATCCCCAAAAAGCCTGTGCTGACTCCAGGCTTGAATATTTCCTTAACCAGAACCACAGTTCTAGAGTAGCGCAGATCCAGAAAAGCCCTGCGTGACTCATGTGTCCAACCAAAACAACTAGGATTTCCAGCCTTGTACATGCAAAACAAACCGCTCCTGAAGAATCTGCAGACAAAGAATTCCTTGCAGAAATTGGTTAGCCACTCATTTTGCTTTGAATAATGACCAGGCAGGAGAAAATCATAGGCAGCCTGGAGTCAGTTCACAAAGGAAATTAAGAATAGGCAGTCATTGTCAAGCACTAGTTGTGACTATGATTGAGGATAAAAGGAAAAAGGGGGATGGGGGTGGTGATGGTGTATTTTGGAATGTTACATGCTGAAAAATTGGGATTTTTACCAAAAAGGAAAATGTAAATGAAGTTTGCACCCCAAAAATAACTTTGGGTTTTTCTGATGTTTTATGTGCTCATTTCAATTCAAACGATTGTTTTTGCTCACTGATTCTGCCTAGTTCAGCTCTTTGTCAGCTGAAGTGTGGGAGAAAAGGCGATGCTGAAGGGGGCACGTCCCCAGGAAGGAAATGTTATGGTCAGCAGAAGATGCAGCAGTTATTTCCCAGGCTTGGTGGCTGTGTTGCGTGTCTCTGCTGCAAGGTGGCATGGGCTGTAAGCATAGAGGAATGAGGTGCTGCGCGCTAGAGAGGGGTTTGGTGGCTGAGTAGCAGAGCTTATCGGTGGATCCTCTGGCCTATTGGGAGATCCAGGTCTTTCTAAACCGCACCTTTTAGCTCAGCTCTGGGGTAGCGTATTTGAAGTAGGATGAGCTTATGTGGAAAAGCAGTCCAGATGGTTGTGGTGATCCTCTCTGCAGTCCTTCTGCTAGCAACGGAGAACTGCTCTTTGTAAGGGTCTCTGGGAGTTAGTCCTTTCAAAAAGAAACAGATGGGGGATGAAGTGCTCCTTCTTCCCTTCCTCTACAGCTCAGGGAAGAGAAAGCCAACACAGATGTGAGGATGATCCCTTAGGCTTAGGTGCACCAGAACCACCCCAGCCTTTCCCTCCTCTCTGGCTCCCTCCCCTCACCTTGTGTCTGTATCTTCAACAAAAGATCCCATAGGGGATGATGAAAAGTGACAGCTTGTTTGTGTGTGCGTGAGAGAGAAAGAGATAAGGACCAACTGTCTGAAATCCCAGCGTCTCACAGTAACAGCTACTGGCTTCTCACAAGTCGGTCACACAAGTATGCTCATGGCCAACAGGACCTCTTTCTGTTCCTGGGTGCTTGTCACTCCCTTTTACTCTTAGAAAGCAATCCTAGGCAGCAGTCTTAGCATGCAGGCGGTTAAGCAAGCCAAAATTTTGCAGTATCCTACCAGAAGATGGAAAGCCCATGCTCTTCATTGATCTTGTAGAGTTTTTAATACCTTTTCTGCTTTCAATTAATCTTTCATCAGGAATGAGCAAGTAGCACATACTCTTCCAGCTGAGGTCGCACCAAAGCCCTGCACAAAGCTTCATTGTACTGGAAATGTCTCTTTTGATAGGACCCAGGACTGTATCTGTTATTTCTGCAGTTGCGTCAGTCTGGCAGCTCAGAGATATCTTGAGGTCAGCAAGTACACCCAGATCTTTCTCTACCTCCTTTGTTTCCAACTGATGAGCTCCAAGGTAACAGCAGACATTTTACCATAAGTGCAAGTGCCTGCGCTTTAGTTTTCTACAAGCGAATGTCATCCTGTTTCTCTCTCTCTAGCCCTTCGGGTCATCTAACTATTCGTCAGATATCCTGATGCTCCTCTGTGGAACAATGCCTTCTTCCTCGGTAGCAATTTCGTCAGCACAGGCCTGTTTTTAAGGTCACAATCACTCACTGTAATACTAATGAAGATTTGTCCTCAGTTTTTCTTTCACCCTGATGTTCTCCTTTTTGACGCACCGCACACCCACTTCCTCCCTGTTCTCCTCCTCCTTGCTTCTCACATACGTGTCTGATTATTTTTTTCATTGGGTTTTCTTCTACGATGCTGCAGGTTGTTACGGTTGGACCGGTAAGCCAAGCCTTCCTGGATAACACTTTTTTAGCGTGTGTTTTATAGCAGTCATTGTCTTGCCATAAAGAATAACTCTTACCAAAAGTATCTCATTCAAAGTCTTGCTCTGGGAGCTGCTGGTCAGCACTGGGAAGAAGGGAGATGTTACCAGTCACCTTGTTTGACCACAGAAAATGCCCTGAATGTTGCTTCCACCTCATCTGTGCTCGCTTCCACCCTCACACCCCTTCTTCTCCTGCCTTCGTCCTTGTGACAAGAAGCACTGCAGTTCTTGGAGGCCCTTTTGCTTCAGACCCAGTCTCTTGGGAACATCAAACTGAAAATATCGAGTAGAGATGGAACATAACATGTAACCTGTCCTTGCTGTGTGACTCACCACCACTACGTCTCCTTTTCTTGTTCTCCCTTTCATTTCCCTGCATGAGGAATGTTCTGCCCTGAAGAACATAGTCCCTGCTAGGTCCAATGTGGTTCAGCTTGACCTGTCCCTGGGACATCTTAGTCCCAGGTTCCTCCTTATTTTATAGCAATCCTTCATGGGAGGCACCTCCTCCAGGAGCTCGGCCTCTGCTCTTCACAGTGAAATGCTGTTCCAGTGGACAGTCCGGGTCACTTCAGGTCTGGGTCGCCTCTTGGGGATGCCGTTGTGTCTCCCCTGACTGCCAAGTGCACGTTGGATGAAGAAGTTTGCTCATCTGGATGTGAGGGGAACAGCCCTATGTCAGAGAAACCCAGGCGCCTGGCTGCTCGCCCCGTCTCTCCCCAGCGGAGTCTCTTCAGGCTGGGGCACGGCCACAGTCGCCAAGCTTCTACCTCCCCTGCCCCAGCCAGAGCCCCGCCTCGCATTGGAAAGTTCAGGTCACCACGCAAAGGCATTAGAGGGATTCTCACTCGTCTTCACTGTACACTGACGGCGGATCAGCCTGCCTGCTTATCCCGCTCGCTCCTCTCCCCACCTCCCTTCTCTTTCCATTAATCTGGTCGTCCATCTGCCTCCCGGTCTCTCGCTGCACCTTGCCAAGTTCCCCATCCCCAGAGCAGGGAGGCACGTAGTTTGGCAAGGGAGGGAGGGATGCAAACCCTTCCAGGAGCCCATCAGGAATACAAGTTAGCACTGAGTGCGCTTCACCTCTTGAGGGCCAGCGGAACATCTTATCCCCCATCATCAGTAGAAAAACAGATGGCAGCATTGGGTGGGGGGGAACAGGAGGGGGCTTGGGGCTGGATGGAGACGGGAGTGAAGGAGGAGAGAATTCCCTCCTCCCCTCCATGGTTTGAGAGGAGGTAGTTGTGTTCCTGGTGTTGTTCTCTGCTGCTGGGAAGGAGGGGTTTGCAGCATCTGGGGTAGTTGTCCCAAGCCATCCTGAGGTGACTGTCCCACAGCCACGCTCCTCCCATGCTCAAGAGTAAGCGCGGCTGTTGGCTTTGGAGGAGGAGCCACTGTGTACAGTGATCCAAACTGCTCCCTTGGACTGTTACTCCCATGGTCCAAAACAATCCATGGCCAACGTTGGCTGCTCTAGAGCATCTCCTAGTCCGCACACTTTACCAGCCCTGCACCCCTCTGCCTCCCACACCAGGGACTCCTCTCTTTTCACAGTGTGAGAAGATACGTTCTGCAACACACTGACCGCACCTCCAGCTCTGTTTTATCATTTTGTGTAGGTAGCAAAGGGATTTCAAGGCAGCTTGCTTTGGACAGACCACCAGCAGGCAGAACTTCACGCTGGTACGGTAGGAGCTGGACATGACCTACTACACGCTGTGGTTTGCAGCATAGGATAGCAATTCCTTCCTGATGTGACTTGGTGTCTTCTCAGATTGAGGCTGGCATTGCCGTGCTTTGCACTGAGCTGCCCTGTGTACACGCCAGGGGACACAGGGACTTTGGCAGGAGGTCTCTGCCTCACTCCCTGGCTGAGGGAAATCTTCTGGGCCATCCCAGAAAGCTGTCATGACTTGGAATTTCTTGGGTCTTCCTCACCTGAGGATAAGGTCTCGCTGCCCTTGTGTGCACTGCTGGTTATATTTTCATGATCGTAAAGCACTGATCTGTTCCCTGTTTTGTGGTTTTTCTGATCTATTACTGTGGAAATTATGAAACGGGGATTGAAGTGCATTTGTGGTTGCAAGTTGTTCTCGAGTGTTTCCATCCAACAGGTAGTCAAGGACCCTGATGGATCCTTGGCTCTTCCCACCAGCGCGCACAAACTCCTCACTCAGCACAACAGTGGCTTGCGTCCAGCATTTGTCAGCCAGAATTAACCCCTTTGAAAGCAAATGCAATAGGGGCAGCGAGAAATCTCGTCTAAAATCAGGGTCCTACTGGGCTTTAAAGTGATGGGAAACGGGGTGTGACTCGTTCCCTGGGCAAAACTCTACAACTGTGGCCCCGCTGCAGGCACCTGCCTCTGATCCTCACTGTCTGTGGGGCTGAGACCCCTTGATTGTTCCTCCTCCCAGGCCTGGGGAGCTCTGATTTTGTACCACGGCAAAGCTCAGTGCAGGAAACCAGGCAGAAACATGATGCTGGTGAGATGCTCTGCTCTGGGAAAGAGAACCTCTTCTGCTCTCTTGGGGCTTAAGGAGATGAGGACTTCAGGCACCCCAGTTTCTTCAAGGAGACTTTGTAGAGTAACTAGGTATTTGAATTTAAACTCGCCCTCTTGTGATGCTCACATCATCATTGTCTCCTCTGTGCCTGTGGGAGCATTTCATGGCACCTCTATCTGCCATCTGCCTTTGAAAATGTGGGGAGGACCCCACTTGTTCTTGGAAGCAGGCAAGAGGCAGACCTGGTGACTGCTATTCCTTCAGGACCCTCACAAAAGCCTGTGTGATCCAGGTGACCAAAAAGCACTCAATGAGTTGCCCTAGGTTCTGCCACATTCCAATTTTGGATAGTACGTGACATGTTGGCCTCCACAACTCGAGAGAGGACACAATGGAATTGGTAAAAGCAATCAAAATGTCGAAGGGGATGGCACAGCTACCCTTCAAGGAGACCCTAAACCAGCTGGAACTGTTCAGTTTGGAAAGCAGAAGAGGTCACAGAGGTGCTGGATAAGGAACTCAGAACCGGGGAACACTCACTGAGACTGGTCAAGGGGGTTGTTTCAAACAGGTGAAGGAAAGTGCTTTCAGTGAGCAAAGAACTCTGAAACCGGCTGCCGTGTGAGGCTGTAGGGTTGAGTAGCAGCTTTGAATTGAAAGAGGGATTAAATCAGTGGACACCAGATACACAAAGAGATACCACAAAGACCAGGCAGGGCTATACCTCCCACCAAGCCTAACAGAGCATGTGGAGGTGTTCGAGGTGCATGGACTGCAGGCAGTGGTTGTTTCTGGATCAGACCTGGCCCAGCAAAGCTCTTTATGTTGGGGAGGTGGAAGGCAAGAGAGGGTCCTCTCTACATACTCTACATGCTCTTGGCATGAGTACCACAGGCTGCAGAGCGTGGGACACAGCCTTTCAGGGGATGAGCCCAAAGAAATATATTTCTTGCCCAAAAATTTCAGTCGAGGCGTACTTTTCCTAAACTACGAGAAGATGTGTCCCCTGCAGACATGGAGTGTGATTGTAGAAACCTCATAGTCTTAAAAGACAAAGCAAACAGAGGAGAAGCAAAATGATTGATCAACACACCTCCCTAGTGCAAGGACAGGCACGGTTCTCCTGCCTGCAGGCACACTCACAGAGCCCCAAAAGACATTTGGCCACAGCATCCAGGCACCACATCAGCAGTGGTGGAGACTCAAAGAGGTGGAAGCAGCCCCAGCTCCCCCATCCCATGGCTGTGCAGCACTTGGGATGCCCCAGCCTACGGCTACTTCTCTGTTCTCTCCCGCTCAGCTGCCATCCTTCCACCCCTGTCCGTGTCCCACTTTCCCCTCTCCCAGCAGCCACAGCCGTGCAGCCAGTGACACAGACAGAGGGAGTGCAAAGCCACTGAAAGCACCCGCTGAAATAAAAATCAATGAGTTGCTTCTGATAATAAACAAACATCCCCGCGTGTAGCGCTGCCAACTGCTCTTCCAACACGAATATTCATTCCCCTTCATCCCTCGTACATTGTTTTTCTTTCTGTTTAAGATCTGTAACAAGAACTTGGCAGAAACCAGATACAAGTGGGTCAGGAGGCCCTTGTGGTTTTCAGGGCTTGTTTTCCATAACCCGTTCTATCCTGCAACATATTTTGCGCAAATGGCTTGGCAGGAGATCTGATCCATGGCAGCAGGCGAGCTGCTCAGGGCAGGATCGCAGGCTGGTGCTCGTGGCATGGGAAGTCCTGGCTTCTGCGTATGCAGCACCAGCCCTGGGAAAGGTGGGCACTGGGGAACCATCTCCAGGAGCCACCGTGCTTGCCAGGAGCACGATGAACGCACGGTGTATTCCTGTGCTCCCCTTCACTTGTTATTTCCTGCTTCTGTTTTTCTTCCCCTGTAAGCACTGAGATCGAGGTACAAAAAGATGAGGCTAAGGATCTTGACATAAATAGATCCCGGACAGAATTTTTTTATGGAAGCAAAGACCTGATGTGATATTTATCCGCACCGGCTTTCCATCTCTTTCTTCACTCTTGTCCCTGTGGACTGTGGAAAGCTCTTGCCAGATGACTGTCCACTGAGCCGTGGGGTCCCTGCGGAACGAGGCACTCAGCAGGACAGGGGAGAAGAAACACACCCCATTCAGGAGCCCGAAGTACCACATAATTCTGCAGTAGAAGCGTGTCCAAATCAAACGCTGGCTTGGGACACAGAAGCACTTTCAGACACTGTGAAAGCGAGGACCTGCTCTCCCGGTGTGACCATCTACAGCAGCATTCAGGCTGCAGACCAAGCCGCACTCTAACCTCTGCACTCTCCGCCCTCCTTCAGACACAGATCCTGTCCAAACTCAATCCAGACTGACTCAAACAGGGCCCAGATGTTTGCAGAGAAGTGTGTCCAAGGGACCTCCTTTGTCCTGAAGAACACCTAGAGCCGCATACCATGACTGCTTGCCTTGGGCACGGCACTACAAGTGGTGGCACATAGGCCGAAACCAGACGGCACGATGCCGCCTTCCAGCCTGTCGCCCCTTCTTTGAAACATTCCTTAGAGTATGTGGAGTACTTTCTCAAGCAGCAAGCCTCTGTTTTCTTAATGAGGCCTGAGGAGAAGGGTGTTGGAGCTGGAGCAGATGTTCCTGAAGACCAGAGATGTGATGAAAGCAGCCTGCGCGCCGAGCTGACGAGTGAGTGCTCAGGGACACCAGCAAGCTTGTGAACAACCAGCATTTCTCCCTTTTCCTTTCTAGCTGTGTCTGAGGTGATGGGGCAGGTCCACGATGTCTCCTAGAAATCCATCCTGCAGGCATGTGGCTCCAGGGGACATCCACCATGGTTCAAAAGTAGCTCAGGGGACACCAACTAGGAGATGTTAACATAGTGGATGAAGTGCTGGATTTGTAGGAATTTGTTTCTCTTTCCTTCAGGTCACTTGGTCCCAGGTGCCCCTTGCCCAAGTTCTAGAGCTCGCATCCTCTGAGTGGTGCTCACTCTGCCCCGATGGGCCAGGTAGCTCTTGCTTGTTGCTCAGAACGGGTCAGGGCAGCGACGCATCCTAAAAAGCTTCTTGGGCAGAAGCCAGCCCCGTTCCCTCTCTGTCCCTCTCTGTGTTTTTGAGAGCTGGTTTCCTCCTTGCGTGCTGGAGAGCCTCAGGAAGGAGAGAGGGAAAGTGAATGTGCTTGGGGTGTTGAGGGGGGAGAAAATTAAAAAAAAAAAAAAAAGACACACTGCAACAGAGAGAGGGCCAAGAAAAATATTTAATCCAAACAATGAACATTGTCGTTTCCTCCCACAGTCTGCATTCCCAGTCAACTTCCCTGGGCAAGCAGGAGGAGCCAAGAATGGCCGGGCTCTCTGCCTCACCAGCGTGAGTGCTACAGCAAGGGAAGGGACGTGTCCTGGGGACACCGTGCTACAGCATCGCTTTAACCAGCTCCTGCCACGTCTGCAGCTGAAGGGACTGACAGCAGTCTCTCCTCGACAATTTTCTGTAGGAAGTAGTGGTTTGGAGCAATGATGGAGTGATGTGGACAGGGATGAGAGAGCAAGTTTCCAGGGAACCAAGGTGGGGTGGTAGATGCACAGAAGCTTTCAGCGAACCAGACTTTTAACAAGGCTTTGGGTATTCTTCCAGTCCTCCTAGGGACCTCCCAGGGCTTTCTGAAACATCTTGGCTGGTGGCTGAGGTGGGAAGGAAGGAAGGAAAGGCATCCAGCAGAGAGAAGCTGCCCTCTGCCTACCCCTGACCAAAGGCTGCTGCAGGCTCTTTGTGTTTTCCTCTGGGACTTGGCTTCTCTTGCACATATCAGACCCCTGAAGCTGCAGCCGCCGTCTGCAGCCTTGGGGCAGCTCAGGGTACGTGTCCCGTGATTCTGTGAGTTCCACTTCGAGGTGACGTCCCTCCGCCAAATGGGTAGGGGTTTCCAGCTAGGCTAGGTGAGAACCCGGCTCTGGCTACTGCTGCTTTCTCATTCCTGGTGCTGAGGTTCATCAGCAGCCCTGTCCCTGCCTCCCTGCCACACCATCTCCCTCTGGTTTCCTCCAGCTGATCTTTCCATCACTATGGACTCACCCATTGCAAGAGCAGAGTTAGCAGCGGTGAAGCTGATGCACGAGGCATGGGGCTGATAGCACGGCAGCTTTTCCAGGGCTGCCCTCTGCCTGTCTTCCCCTGCTGGAATGGTGGAAGGTGAAGACACCGGCAAATCCTCAGCTGCAGGGCTGCACACGGTCAGCTCGGCACGCAAAGGGTCCAAGAGAAGGATGAAAGGACAGTGAAATCCCTGCTGACTGAAACAGTGCAAAAGCAAACTACACCCCCCCACCCTTGGATGGGGTCAACAACAAAGCCCAGAACCTGTGCGGCCTCCTGAAGACTGAGGAGAAACATTTTGCTCATTGAGCTACGTCCTGATCCCCTGAAACTGGGATGTGGAATCTCTTTGGCCATGGACAGATAGAAATTGCAAGCACTTTCCATCCCAGCAGCAGGAGAGCCTTTCACCTCGTTGGCTACACAATTGGCCAGGTGCAGGCTGAATTCTTTTTTTTTTTTCATTTTTCCATCTTCCTCCAAAGCATCTGGAATGGGTTGGTGCCAAAAGCCAAGGTACCAGGCCTTCAGGTCTGCTCGACCAGAGCAAAACCTGCATTCCCAGCAAAAAATGTTCATCAAGCGCCCATGACCCAGCGGCCAAATATGTGACACTGATGGCATCTGTGATTTATTCTTTGTGGACCGTCTTTCACCCACTCTGTCACACCCTTTTGCGGTGACTCAACCTACAAATACAGTAGATTTGAAGGGAAGTGTCCGGATGCCACCTGCCTCCCCAACGGCACGGGGGCTCCCCAACCGCGAGGACGCCAGCTCCAGGGATGGAGCCAGCTCAGCTCTGGGAACTTCTTCACGATGGGAGCGGTGAGGCTCTGGCCCAGGCTGCCCAGGGAAGTCAGAGCTGCCCCATCCCTGGAGGTGTTCAAGGCCAGGTTGGAGCAACCTGATCCAATGGGAGGTGTCCCTGCCCATGGCAGGGAGTGGAACTGGGTGATCTTTCAGGTCCTTTCCAACACAAACTATTCTATGAGTCTATGATTCTATGATTCTAACTCTGCAGGGATGGTGGAAAAGCACCATGCACAGCATCTCCTGGCAGCCTGGAGAGAAACAGCACCACCAAGCCCTCTGAGAAGCTTCTGCCTGGGATGCATCTAACCAGTCTTTTCTCACATTTCTTTGCCTGCAATATTTTTTTTTTAAAAAAAAAAACTTTTTTTTTTTTTCTCTTTTCCTTCATGCCTATTCCCGGCTTTGAAAGCGTGTGGTTTTTTTAGCCTATTTAAATTGCCAAGCACTTGATTCGCAGTTACTATTTTTATGCTGGCAGCGCAGGGCCCTGGCCCAGCGGTGCCAGATGCTGCACCTCCACATGCTAACACATGCCCTGCTGAAGCTCCTGTCTGAATAAACAAGGAAAATGGATGGCGCGAGCGGGGAAATTTGCTGACACAGCCCAGCTCGCTAGCTGCCTTGGTGGCTCGCTGCCTAGCCAAGCAGCTCCCTATCACTTAATGCGGCGTGGAGCGGTTGCAGCAATTATCTTATTTATCTTTTTTTTTCCGTTTTATCTAAGCCACTTGAACCAGCCCCTTTCCCCCTCATGCTGGTGGGTGCATATTCTGGCAAACAAAGCCCAGCTGGCCATCTCCCTGTATCGCATCCATTGCCCTCACATGGCAGGGATGGCCTTTGGTGTGTTTTTTTTTTTTAATTTGCCAGCATCTTAAAATATCACGGAATACTTTGGGCTGCAAGAGACCTCAAATCCATCCAGTTCCACTCCTGCCATGGGCAGGGACACCTCTCACTGGATCCAGTTGCTCAAAGTCTCATCCAACCTGACCTTGAACACCTCCAGGGATGGGGCAGCCACCACTGCTCTGGGCAACCTGTTCCAGGGCCTCCCCACCCTCACAGGAAAACATTTCTTCCTAAATATCGTGTTTTTCCTAAGATATCATTGGATGTATCTGCAACTCACCAACATGGGCAAACCTCTTGCTTTCTGTAGAACCATGTGGCTCAAGCACAAGCTGGACAGAGTCTGCACGGGTTTTCCTCTCTCCCATCACCTGCTATCAGAACATCGCATTGCCAGTGCCCTCCCTTGTTGTGACTCTTGCAAGACAAGAATGAGGCCGATGCAAGTACGAGGGGGCCTGTGCCCTCAAAGGTGACCCACCAGCACCATACTTTGTTCTTTCTACTTGCAAAGTTGAAACCAGCTGGAAATCCTTGAGCAGGCAATGCAACGGGACTCTGTATGTTCTCCAGGCGCCAGGCGAGGAGCAGGGACAGCGGTCCCCAAACCCTGCGCCTGGCTCTCTTGAGCCTTGAGTCCAATTAGTCATTTTTTATTTTCCCCTCATATGTTTTTCCAATGTAATTTGGAGCAGGAGTTGTTAAGTTTGCCCAACAGGTGTTGCCATAGGAGCTTGTATTTGTTTAGGGTGGGGTACGGGCTCCGGCGGGTTGAGAGAAGGGGGCAATTAGTCCTAATAGGTGTAGAGAGAAACTGAGAGCCTCTCCTTCCCCGTCCTGTCCCCATCTCTGTCCTCCCCCACCTTGCACGCAAGATCTGGAAACTGCTTCAGACCTGTGCAGCGGGGATGGGCACAACCTCCCCCCCACCCCATAATTGTATGGAAACTACCGAAACGGCGGGTGTTTTTTTACCAGTGAGTCATTACACATGGAGCAAAGCTCAAGGAAAAACTCCACCACATGGAAGGCTGCAAAAGCAAATCACACCCAGAGGAGCTCTTCCCTGCCAGCTGCCCTGGCCGGTCCCCTGCCTGCGTCCCTGCACCAGCCAGACCCAGCATCCCTCCCAGTGCTCTCCAATGCTTCGTGGCTCGGACACTTTCTGTCATGGTCATCATGTAAGGCCCCACTTTTCAATGGAAGAGGAGGGTTAACCCTATTGCCTTGGTGAAATTCCACCCTGGTCTCCTCTAGACATAATTTGTGACAGCAATGACAGGGGCCAAAGCCCTTTGTGGTTTTGGGTGAGCCACCTAACCCAGCCGTGCCGTTATTTCCCAGCTGTAGGAAGGTGCACTCCTTGTTCTTCTCCTCTGAGATCTTCTGGGAAAATGCAATCTCTCTCTAGCTGCCTGCATGTGTCTTGGGGACTGTGGTACCGATAGCACAGATTTGGTGGTTTGCCATAATCCCTGCTGCTACTTCCTAAAGTGACATTGGTTTGCATTGAGCCCGTTTCTGTCCCTTGTGAGTCACGATGACAAAAAGCCACATCAGTTCCCTGATTTGGCATATCTTCTTCATGTGGGTTATTGGCTTTACCGCTAGCGTTGGCTTCAGCACGGTGGGTGCAGGGCTATTGTGATGTGGTGACATTTCTCAGCTGGCTTTTATTCAGTTTAGAGGTGCTACGGGTGAGTGTCCATCAAAGGCTGGGTCTGGGTATTTTCCAAAGCCCAGTTGTCATTTAGGGCCACCAGCCCATTTGGAGCTTCCAGAAGCAAAAGTGTGCATGGGGGGTGTAGGTTTCTACCGGGACCCCTTCCTGATGACAGGGGTCCTCCTGGAGGTTGGCCACAGTTGCTGGGCCAGTAGCTACCATCACAGAGCCTGGAGCAGGAGAAGCATTTCATTACTAATCACTCAGTTAATGAATGGCCTCTCCGTTCTGTTAGCACATTTGGTTGTTGCTTGGCAGTGCTGATGTGTTTCTGTGATAAATAAACCTTGGCTGCAGACCATTCCTGACACCTCATTGCAGCTGCTTCACATGCACATTGTTTGGTTGCACAGTGTTGTTTCTCAGTCCCAGTTGGCTGCTTCTCAGCCCCAGTTGCTCGTTTCTCCTCTCTGATCAGATGACTCACATAACTAAACAACAATAAGATGGATTTCTGAATGGCTGCTTGTGCCATTAACGTTTCTGGACTGAAAGCTCTTCTGCTGCAATAGCTTTCTCTTTCGGTGTTAGAGCTGAAAGCAAAGGTGGCTTGTTGATGATGGAGAATTTATCTGAGCTGCGCCAAGGCAAGTTGGGCTCTACAAATCCCCAGGTAGACCCGATGGTGCAGCAAAGGGTGCTGAGCTGTGCCACGCAAAGAGGAGCCACCGTAGCTTTGGCAATGCAAAACCCACCACCGCTCAACCATAGAGGGTGAGATTTGAGTTACGGAGAAGAGAAATGAAGAGGAAGGTGGCCACATGGCCAACCTTTCTGGTTATCAGTAATTTTGCCTGCAGGGAGCTTGAGCTTAACGAAGAACCCTTCTGTTTGTCCCAGATCGCCACCAGATAAGTAGCTTTGTAGCCCAGCCTGACAAGGCATGGTGGAGCCAGGTGGTGTGGCCAGGGCTAGAGCTTCCAGTGTCGAGCTAGACCAAGAGCATTCCAGGGAAGACATAGTCCTTGCAACCAGCTCTTGCCAACGCTTGGCTTGAGTGCAAGCACTTCTGAGAGAGTCCTGACCTTGCTGAATCTTCCTTATAGTACAAGGGAGAGAAAGTAGCTGCTTTCCTGAGATTGTGCCTATAGATCAATAGATCCCCATAACAGCCTCTTTGTACCTAGATGTCCAAGCCAGGTCACCAAGCTCAATTTCAGAGCCAAGCTCTTTGGGAGGAAGGGTGTTGGAGAGAAGAGTTAGGTCAGCTTGTTACTGAGCCCTGCCCAGGCTGTGAACGTGCAGAGAGCTGGATTATAGTGGAGACGTGGGAGAGTGGTGCGTGAAGGTGGATGAGCAGACAGGGTGATGAACTCACTCCTAGTTGAGTGGCACTGGACTTTGTGGAGAAGCACTGAGTGGGATGGGGACTTGTAGCATTCAGATCAAGGCCCTTTCTAGCCATATGCATTTGCTTTCTCACTTCCTGACACAATTCCTTGATCCTTGACCTACAACTACTGCCTTCCAAGCTCCCACTGCTCCGCACACACCAGCTGGGATACCAGTCTCCTGGTGACCTGTGGCTTTGAAGACAGAGGTTGCGTACGGTGGAAGTGGCCCTTGGCCCTCATCAGAGGTGCGCAGGGGCCTTGCTGAGGACCCAGGACCTCTGCTTTTGGAAAGAACCTTCCACAGCCCTTTAAGCAATGACTCTTCTCTCTGCTTAGCCTTTCCAAGCAGACGGCTGGTGTGACACCATCAACAACCGCGCGTACTGCCAGTATGACGGGGGTGACTGCTGCTCCTCCACACTGTCCTCCAGGAAGGTAAGTGAACCTCCTCAGCAGCACTGGCTGGGATTTAGACCGAGGTGGTGACTGCTAGCCATGCTCTTTGACTTTGCTGGCTAGGGAACTGAGCCTGCAATGCAATTCTCCCACGAACTGAGAACAAACTCATGTTTCTAAATCAAAGCCAGCTGAAGCTGATAGACGTCATCCCACTGATTACAGCGGGGTTTGGACCTGGGCCAGCAGGACTGAAACCTCAGGCCAGCTCCTGCCGAGTTCACGGGATTTCCTCTCGTTTTGGGAAACATGTCCCAAAGAAGTGACTTTCGTGGGATGTAGTGGCGAGTTAGAAGTCACCTCGTCGTATAATTGAGCAGCCTCAGGTGATTTTTTTGGTATAGTCCATTGGCATCTGCTGTGCGTGGTCTTTCCCTCTCAGTTCTCCTGGAGAGGGAAGGAGGGAGGAATAGCTTAGAGGGAGCAAGTAGGCATGGGGGTTGCACAGACCCTTCTTTGTCTCCCATCACAATCTGCCCTCCCAGCCTGTCCTTCCCAAGAATATCCAACAGCAACAAACCATAGGGCACGAGATAATTCCTTACTGCAAAAATACGTGAATTTGGATCTTCTCATCTTTGTTGTGGAGCTTGAATCATTTTTCCTTTCATCACGCATAAGCACAGAGAGAAAAAGTGAAATAAAATCCTGGGAAGATCCATTTGAGATAGGAGAGAAAAGGCTTTACACCCAAGCGATGAGTGAAACCTTCACAGCGATATCAAGGCATGGCTCTCAGGAGGTCTGAGACATCTCAGTCTCTGGCCAAAATAAAGGATGGTTTCACAGTGGAAGATGGGGTGATTCAGTCCCACGGCTTTAAGGAAGCCCAGCCCCAGCTCACATCCCCTACAAGTTCCAGCTCTCCCACGGCACAAGACTTAGGCTGTCCCTGGGTTGCAAAATGTGAAATGCAAGTTAACAAAAACTAAACTGCCGAGAACAAAGCTCAGCCAGGGGCACCCGGTATCAGAGCTCATTTCTCAGCGAGCATAGAATCATAGAATCACCAGGTTGGAAAAGACCCACCGGATCACCAAGTCCAACCATTCCTATCAAACACTAAACCATGCCCCTCAGCACCTCGTCCTTAAACCCCTCCAGGGAAGGTGACTCAACCACCTCCCTGGGCAGCCTCTGCCAGTGCCCAATGACCATTTCTGTGAAGAATTTTTTCCTAATGTCCAGCCTGAACCTCCCCTGGTGGAGCTTGAGGCCATTCCCTCTCATCCTGTCCCCTGTCACTTGGGAGAAGAGCCCAGCTCCCTCCTCTCCACAACCTCCTTTCAGGGAGTTGTAGAGAGCAATGAGGTCTCCCCTCAGCCTCCTCTTCTCCAGGCTAAACACCCCCAGCTCTCTCAGCCGTTCCTCATAAAGCCTGTTCTCCAGCCCTCTCCCCAGCTTCATTGCTCAGCATGGAGCTGGGCAGTCTCCACAACGCAAACAAATCAGCATTACAGCCCCAAGCTTCTCTGTCTGTGCCAGGTGGAGGCAGCTTGCAGAGGCATTGGGGTGCTGGTGGGCCAGGGAGCTCAAAGCACAAGCTTCCATCTCCCTTTGTCCCCCCAGGTGATCCCCTTTGCTGCCGACTGTGACCAGGACGAATGCACGTGCCGCGACCCGGACGCCGAGGAGAACCAGTAGTGGCACCGCCAAGAGCCTCTCTCGGTCAGGAGAGCGCCAGGGGAGAGGAGGGGCAGCATCGGTGGGCGCGAGGGGGTGTGAGAGCTGGGCAGGGGACGGTGGCTCTGCCTGGAGGGGACGGCTCGAGGCTACCGAGCAGCTGGCGGGAGGGCAGGCACATGGTGGTCCCTTCCCTGTCGATGCGCCCTTCCCCGCGAGCTCCTTCCCGAATCCACCCGGGGCTTGGGGGCCCAGTGCCTGCCTGAGGGGCTCACCCCGAGGTCCAGCACCACCTTGGCCATGCGCTGGGCTGAGCTCCTCAGGTGCTGCCACAGACACTTGTCCTGGTCCGGCGTGGCATCTGGATGTGTGCGCTCTGGATTTTGTCACTATTCACCCCCCTCTGCTGTACAGGCTTCTTTTAGCAAGGTCGAGGTAGTCGTGATCTCTCTGCAAATATTTAAACTTAATTATATATATATATATATACATATATAATATATATAAATATATTATATTTTCTTTGCTCTTCATGAAGCTGAGAAAGGGTATCCTTTGTCACACACCCATGCTGCTGTGAAGTACAAACCATTGGGAAGAGCGCAGGTCGGGGCAGGAGGAGCAGGGAATTTCTCTTGCCTTGCTGAGAAGGAGCTGGAAGGAGGGCAGAGAGAGAAGCCAAACAGCCAGGCCGTGCTAGGAGACAGCTCCCCGGGCACGCAGCGTGGAGGCTGCGACCTCAAGGTGCTCTCAGCACGTTTTGCCCTTGGGATTTGCCACTGTGCTCTGTTTAGGGTCCTGGGTGAGGATTTTGAGGTCAAGACGAGACACTTTTGTGCCCTTGCATCACCCCAGCAAGCACAGCACATTTGAAGAGCTCTGCTGCCCTGAAGGGCACCGCAGCCACCCATCACCCATTATTTCAGAGCCCTCTGGGAAGGATTATGTGTCCATGGGGATTGCTGTGTGGTCAGTAGGAGCAAAGACACACAACCGTCCCTCTCTGCCTCACCCCACATGCACCCAACAAGACAAGGGGCGTAGTGGGCAGCCCAGAGTAGCCACGATGCTCTGAATGAAGGATGATGAGGTAGTTCTTCTTCTCTTTCCCCATGTCTCCTTTCCAAATATGAACTTCAACAGTGTTGTCAGCTGTTCTTGGAGGAGACCAGACCCTGTCATGCAAGGAGAGACCTGAATGTCCCATCAGGAGACTTTAAGCATCATCTCTTCCCACTGAGATTTTCCTTATTAGCTATCTCCGTGGCCGAGCCCATCATAGAATCATAGAATAACCAGGTTGGAAGAGACCCACCGGATCGTCGACTCCAACCATTCCTATCAAACACTAAACCATGTCCCTCAGCACCTTGTCCACCCATGACTTAAACACAGGGGACAGTCGCTGACTTTCAGGAGTCTCTTGCTTCTATGGGTGCTGAAAATCTTCAGACTCACTTGTAGCCCTAACGAAGCCCAGCTAGACCCTTTGCCCCCATAGTTAATTCCCAGAAGCTCGTCTTGGAAGCCTGAACCCAGCCCCATAGAGGCAGCAGGTGGGGAAGATGCCTGGCTTTGTGCTGTAAAGAGGCAGAGAAAAGGGATGGAAAGAGGAGAGCAGAGAATGGACCACAGAGCAGGAGCATGGACACCCTGGTGCAGCCCCAGGCTGGCTCCAAGAAAACCATGCCCGGCTCCATCCTCCCCCATGGCCTGTGTTGGTGGAGCCAGGCTCCCAGCCAGGCTTCATCCTGGGTAAGAGCGATGGAGAGAGGGTGACACAGTGTGGAGAGACTGGGGATGTTCAAGGCATCCTTTGGCTTTTGGTAACTCCCCCACAACCCTTTTACTCTCATAAACTTAGGTTTGGTTGGAGAACAGGCGTAGGGGTGGAAGCACTTGGACATCCCATCAATGTTGTCCTTCTCCAAGTCCTTTCTAGATGCCAAGCGATCCTGTCGCCCCGAGGAGGGTCATGTCCTGAACTGCCCTGGCCTGAAGGGATGCAGAGAGGGGACCGTTATCTTGCACAGAACCACGCTGACATTCTGATTCCCATCAAAGCGCAAGTGACACCACCTGAGGTGGTGTCACTTGCGCTTTGATGGGAATCAGAAAAAAAAAAAACCCACACAAACCCAAAGAAACCCCAAACCGAGGAAAGTTTTTTTAAAAAGCCCTTTGAGCCTCTTCTGGTCCCGATGCTCCCTGCAAGGTGCAACTCGGGCAGCCCAACCTGCTCCCCCAGTGCAGAGAAGAGGAAATTAAGGGTTGGAATGGAGGGCACACCAGTCCTGCCAGTGGGGACGTAGCATGATGGTGACACGCAGAGGGAGATGGGAGAACTTCCAAGTCCCAGCATCTTGCAATGCCAAACCCTTCCCTGCCTGGTATCGGATGCCCATGTGTTTAGATGCCAAATCTTTATACTTTTGGCACAAAAATCCTGGTCTCGGCAATGGGTCTTCCCTGCTCACCAGTGGGTGCAGGGAAAGGGTCACATCCCATGGACAGGGGATCAGGGGGGAGCTGGAGGTCCTGGCTTGGCTGATAGAGCTTTGTGCTTCTCATGAACAGATAGCTTCTATGTACCAAAATATTGTTCTTCTATAGTGACACTGAGCGGTTTTTGTCCCCTTTAGTGTTTTATTCACAATGGAGGCTGCTGCTATTTTTATTTTTTTGTATTTGATAATTATTTTTTATAAAAATCTACGAAAAATAAATAATCTTCTCATCCTCCACCTCTTTTGACTCCTTGCTTCACCCAAAGCGGGGGGTTGGCTGGGGGAGGGAGGTGGTTTGGCTGCTCCCAGCACCCTTGAGCCCACATGCCCTCCTCTGCCCCATACTATGCCCTCTCCCAGCACCGTCCAAGCCAGTGGGAGAGCTTCTTCGGGTTTGGGGACACGCATACACACCCCTCTAACGTCCTCCCCATTCAAGGTTGCCAACCGGGCAGCTTCTGCTGTGCCACCAGCTGCAGGGACACTTCTGTAGATGCTCTCTTGCTGGTTACGCCACAAGCTGATCCATTGCCAATCACTTTTTGTACTTAATCCACCTTAAAGTCATGGGTGGGGCTGGGGAGCGGAACGTGCCTCACACTAGAGCCCCAGGGACGCGGCATGTGGCACCCTGGCGAGAGAGCTGAACCCAAACACAGCTTAAAAGGTTGCTTAAAGATTTGGGGATTTTTTTTTAATTAATTTATTTTTTTAAGTTACAAGGAAAGCTTTGTATTCATGGAACGGGGAACACCAAAAAGCCCTGCACAAAGGTCAGTGGCCCTGTCTTGGTGCCCCTGCAGCTCCAGCTTCCCGGTTGGCTGGTGGTGAGCTCAAGGCACTCGTCTACAGTGGCTTCAGAGCACCACCGGCACAAAATGTGTCAAGGACAGCTGATGCCACGGTATTTACATCTTATGGATGTCCCCAAATCCCACAAACATCCTGTGTCACCAAGGGAGGGGCATCCACAGGGTCCTCGTGGGGTAGGACTTCGCTTAGAAGATGCCCGCGGCTGCCTCGTTCTGCACATTCAGCCAAATCAGTGTTTCTGGTGCTCCAAGAAATGGGATTTGCATCATTTGATGACGCAATCCAACTCGTGGAGCCTGCAGCAGCCACAATCCTGCACACAAACACACACACAGAGCCATACCTGGGAATCTCCTCCAGACCAGGGACACCTGAAGCATCTGGGTCAGGTTTGAAGTGGCCACTCCACACACAGTCCAGAAGGCTGTCGTGCTGGCAGCACACAGAGGGACAGCATGAGGCTGAAGGACAGCATCTCCTCAGGAGCTTCTCCCTGTTGTGATTCCCAGTTCCTACTGCTTCCCAGCTTGTCAGGTATGGAGTCACTGAGCCACAAGGGTCCACAGTGGCCACAGCTGGTGGTCACAGCCACGACAGAACCAGCCTGCCCCATGGTCATTGTCTCAGGGCCCACAGGGTGGTTTATTGGGAACACTGCTCTTTATAGGCTTTGAGGAAAGGGTTTGTTGGGTTTTTTTTTCACTTTGGTTTTTTTTTTGGTGTGTGTGTACTTTATGAGTATATTTTTTCTCCTTTTCTAAGATAGTTTCAACTGAGCAAATAAAATGGCCCTGGAAAAAGCCGAGTTGGTTTCCAGGAGCAGAACAAGGAAACACGGATGGTAACTGATAAAATCCAGGCTGCGTTTCTGATGGGCCAGTTCTGGGGCCATTTCAAGCCTCCTTCCCATCAGGCAGGTGCACGATGGTTCCCTCAAGGAGCCCCTTTGCTGTTTCACAGCTCAGTGGTGAGGTTTGAAAAGGCCAAAGCTATTTCTCTCTCCTCCGCCACACGCCTTGCTTGCAAGCGGTGGAAAAGGTGAGTCACGGCTCAGCAAGCAGCAAGATTGGAAAGGACTGAAAAACACAAGCGCTTGCACTGGGTCGGGGGCTGCTGGACCCCAAGGGGCGAAGCCAAGGCTACGGAAAACAATGAAATCCCAAATTTCTTCCTGTGGGGCTGACGTGAGCGCATCAAGGGCCCCGTCAAGGAGCAATGGGGTGAGAAAATGGAAGGAAAAGCCCCTAAGAGGGGATGCTGGGTGCTGCCCCGGCAGCTGGACAAGCGGAGCTCACCTGGGCCAAGGAGCGTCCCGTGTGTACTCAGCCCCAACTGGAACAAGCTGAGGTGCTGTGGGTTTGTGTTGCTGCTGGAAGCAAGCAAGGTCCCAGCAAGCCCTTGGTCCCCCTGGCTGCCTGCGTCCAGAGCGGCTGGGGACACCAAGCAGAGGCGCGTGCGGGCAGGGCTGCCCCTTGCACCACGTCCAGGAGGCCAGGGTGAGCGCGGGGATGCCCAAAAGCCAAAGGGAGCGTGTTCCTGCTGGGGACAGTCAACTCATCCTGCGTCACCCTCCTTGTTATCTGTGATTTCCCTTGTCGTGTCTTTAAATCCCACTCCCTCTCCTCACCGCCATCTCGGATGGCCACCAGCCTTTCCGTCCCTTCTGGTCTTTGCACAGACTCTCTCATCGCTCTCCGGAGAAGGAATAGCATCTCCTGATGACATCACACATCCTTTCTGGAGCAAAACTCCCCAAATCATGCACTGGATCTAGAGTTGCTCCTGTGAAGGACCTGCACTAAGAGGCTCTACGGCCCCAGGCAGCCAGGTCTGCAGCTACAGGTTTTGTGTTTAAAATAAAAAGGGCAGCTGACTGTGGCAGCACCCAAGCGATGAGCTCTTTTCCCATCCTGTCCCTCCCTTCCTGCCAAACATTCAGCCTCAAGGCAAGAGTCCCTGTGTCCCCAACACGAGGGGGACACGTGGTTGAACAGGATAATGGCTCTTCAACACAAACTGGATTTGAAAACCTTGAGGGCACCACAGTCAGTCATTAAGAAATGGGGCAGCCACCGTGACCGCAGGGATGCTGAGCACTCTGTGTGGTCTCCAGCAGTGCCACACTGTCCACCCACCTGTTGAAATGCAGCAGTCCCTGCTGGTACCTGCTTTCTGAGGATGAACAAGGACTGTTGGCCAACAGCAGCTCTTCCAATTCTCACATCCATTACCAAATCCTTCATACATTGTGCTGATTACACATTCCTTACAGTCTACGTCACCCTTTTTGGGATGGCTCTCTCCAAACCCCCCATCACTTGCAAGCCAGATGGTCTCTGAGGAGATTTCGCTCTGGCGAAGGTGCGATGAAGGTCCCTCACGGAGCAGAGCCTGAGCGCCCCGCTGCCACACGGCCCCTCTCCTCCTCCTCCTCGTGTCTCGTTCCACAGCCATGGGTTATTGTGCAACGAGCCGGTGGCAGCCACAGCACTTAACTGCATGGAAAATAGCAGAAGGAAAGTATTGGGTGTATTTTTAGCTTATTTTCCTGCAATTTAGCAGCGGGAAAAGAAAAAAAAGAAAAATCAAGTTGTTCCATAAGACTCAATGAAGTCTGGTTTCCTATGGATTTGTGTGCTATAGCCCCTAAATCCCCCCTCTCGCGTGTCCTCCCGGGCACTCTGCCCGCCCGCAGTAATCCCCGTCTCTCCCCAGGTCTCACACCCACCTGGCAGAGCGGGTGGCCAAGGGGCCAGCCCGACCGGCGCTGCTGGCCCAAGCACTAGCCACAGCTCTGCACTCTAAGTGACTTTTAAGGCACCCTTTTCAGCTCTTACCTCTGCTCAGGCACCAATTTTCACGTCACTTGTAGGATGTTAACGTTCTTGACGCTGCTCGTCCTCTGTCAAAGTCTGACAGAGGGACTAGGAAGCTCTCAGGAGGCGACTGACCACCAGACAGCACCAGCCTATCCACCTTATATACTGAAAAAACAGGCTGAAAGAAGCTTTTTTGAACTCTGCTTCCAAATGCCCAGCACTCACAGAGGTTTTCAAAGCAAGGGGCGAGAGTCCCTCAGTGAGGATGTGTAAATGCAGTCTTCACCCAAAACCTGAAGGTGCCTGCAGGTACCTGCACCTTCCTGTACCGGCAGAGCAGGCAGGCGAGGGGAGAGGTGGGACACGGCTCTGGCTGCGCGCACAGAGCACTTTGGGACTTGGCTAACCCAGTGGGCAGACAGGCTAATGCTAAACTTGTGTGAAGACGCACCCGAGCTCGACGGCTGGGAGCGTTTCATCTGCTACCAAAAGATGACATCAACTGGACCAAAGCTATAAACAAACACTCCAGTTTGCTAGAGCCACGGATTACTAACAGCTCCATTTAATAGTCAGTTAAATTATCATCTGGAGTTTTACATAGTGTTACAATGATTTCGTCTTTGTTGCTGTCATTTAAAACCTTTTTCTTTTTTTAAGTAATCCAGAAGGGTTTTGTGTTTCTTGCCACATGGCTATCTCACCCTAAAGCACCCTACTTTCAATCTACAGTAGCAAAACGTCACATTAGAGTTTTAATAGAACATCAAGGAACATGAATTGTACCCATCTTTGTAAAGAGAAGGACCAAACCATCTTTATATGTTAAGTAACTTCACAACAAGTAAAAGGTAGGAATGCTATTACGGGGGTACAGGTGCAGCAAAGAAAAGATAACGACCCAGAGGTTCATCTCAGATGAATGATTGATCACTAATTCAGAAATAAAACAAGAAGAGAGGGCAGGGGGGCAAGGAACATTGCAGAAATGGATGGCATCTTCTCCATCTTTTGTGCTGTTGGCAGCATGGGAAGAACCAGGAGTCCAAGAGAGAAAATACCATGCAGACCCATAGTAGGACCTTGAGGCAGATGTTGGGATGGTGTTGGCTCTGCAGGGATGGGGACACCTTGGGGCTCACCCACAGCTGTTTTGACTGAGCAAGGGCCACGCACCACACCTCACCAAGGCCAGGTCTGCAGCCACGGTGCAGCCCCCTTCGTCTGGTCTCAGTCCCCACAGGAGGCTGCTGGCACTTGTCTGAGGTGGGCTCATCAATGAGGTGGGCGCTGCCCCTTCCACCAAGTAAGAAGTGTTAGGATGAGAGGAAACGGCCTCAGGTAGCACCAGGGGTGTGTGTTTAGATCTGATATTAAGGAAAATTTCTTTACTGAAGGAGCGTGAAGCATTGGAACAGGCTGCGCAGGGAAGTGGTGGAGTCTCCATCCTTGGAGGTGTTCAAAAGGTATACAGATGTGGCAGTTCGGAACACGGTCTAGTGGGCATGTTGGTACTGTGTTGATGGTTGGACTTTCTGATCTTACAGGTCATTTCCAACCTTAATTATTTTATGGCTCTGCGATTAAGAGAGGGATTTTTGAAAGAAAATCCAAATTTGGGCAAAATTCTGAGTTTCAAAGCCAGAGGGAGGTAACCAAGAAGGAAGCCTTCACAAAGCCAGGGCCGTCATGAAGATGGCCCCTCAGACATGCCGCGCTGCCAGAACCTGCCAGCACGATGGGTGCAGCAACACCGTGGCTGTCAACCAAGGGGAGCACAGGCCCCCCCAGAAGACTGCACGGTCCATCACGGGTTGGGGATGCTGAGTCCCACCCGACCGTGCAAGGGTGCTGCCGAAGGACCTCGGATGGGTGGCTTTCCTCTCGCCCTCCAGCGTGGTCCATCTCTAAGTTCACGGGGAAGCTGAGGCTGAGGGAGCAGAGTCTGGCCCAGATGGTTGATGCTGCTGCAGCGTCTTGGTTGACCACATAAGGGCTTTGAGATGCGAAGGCAGAAGCAGAGCCCCAGCACGAACCTTGGGGCTGGAGGAAAAAGTAACCTAGGCAGGTGTGAATGCACAGGGTGTCCAGGGCTTTCCTGGCAGCCTCACAGTGAGTGGCTGGCAGCCTGCACCGCTCCCATCCCTGCTGCTGCACCTAGTCAGCAATAAAAGAGAGGAGTCTGCTACCCAAAGGAAAACAGTCTGCATTTCATATAAAGGCCACGTAAGCGGTATTACTTGGCGAGCAACCAACATGCGTCTGGGCCAGAGCAGCCTTCGTTCAAGCATCCCTCCGAGGCGTTGAGCGGAGGTGCCCTTTGCCCAACCCTGGACGACTGCCCGGCTGGAAGTTAAAAGATGTCTCAGCATCTGCTGGGAGAAGCAAGAAGATAAACCAAAGTGTCTTGGCCAAGATTGTCAATGACTGAAAGGAAAAGGAGCAATGACTTAGTATGCATCACCTGCCCATGGATACCTGCGCATGGAGATGGCGCTGGTCTTGCCCTGAGCCCCAAGCCCTCAGCAGCATCAGGCACATTAAAGTTTAAGGAGAAACATGTGAGAAAAAGCCAAAAGGATCCTTCTTGCAAACAGCAGGCGTTTGCCCGATGACCCCTGCCAGACAAGTTCATTTACAGAAACAACACTGGGATGCCCAGGTAATACTGACAGCTAGTGGCTGCTTCCCAGTCCAGGGCAGATGCTCCTGGAGAAGAGGTCTCCCCGCAAGAAGAGAAGAACAAAGCACTATGTGGTCCTGCAGGAAGATACTGAGCTGCTGTTGAGCAAACGCTGTGATGCGGTGCTGCCGGCTGTGACCAGTTGGGGACCACAGCCACCTCCCTCTCAGCACCACACAACTATTCAAGCCATGTCCTTGGCAGGTAGCAGGAGGAATGAGGCAGAAAATCGTAAGAGACAGGCTGAAGATTGCTCCTGCCAAGACTGAAAAAATGAAAAGGAAATTTCTCTCTGAAGAGGCATCGTAAAAATCCCACTGTAGGGCTCCTGGCTGTTCCAGATCAAGAGTGCACAGCTGGCAAGTCCAGAGATGCTTCCTCTGCAAACCAGGCTGGAAGCTGAAATTAAAAGGAAGCTGTTTGTTGCCTCCAGCACTGTCAGTGGTAAAAGGGCTTTGGAGAACAGTTTGCTCTGAATCGAGCCCAGTGTCCCAGGACAACCCCATTTTTCTGGTTTTGAGAAAAAAAAAAAGTCACCAGTAAGAGGTGCAGATGTGAACCTGAACACGGGAAAGCAAACACCCCTCCCAGGAGCCTGCCCACCACCCACGTCACCGATCCCTCTCTGGGACCTCCGGGATCATCCTGTGATGCCACATTGGGGTACATTATGTCTGGCTCCCCGTGCAGAACCGGAGCTACCCCAGGGCAGCTGGTGCAGAAGGCAGGCTCGGCCATGCCGTCTGGGTGCTGCTGTCTTGGCTGAGGCTCTCCAGAGCAGCAGTTTGACATTGCTTCAAAGTCCTTATTATGGTGGGTGGAAACACAACATGGGAAGGATTTTTTAAGTCGACTTCCTAAGAACGTGGTCCCACAAGAAAGCTCATGATGTCCCTCTGATGACTGGCCCTGAGGCTGAGCTGCCTTTGCTTTGGAGGACTCTGTATCTTGGAGCAGATGTGGGCTTTGATCATGACAGAACAACATGAGGAGAAGGGCTGACCAGCTCCCCTCTCTGCTCTCCCCAGCTGGTGACACCACACCAGCCCTGCCCTGCAATGGCACCGCGGCTCAGCCAGGTCTCACCCAGACCTCGTGCGTTACAATTGCAAACCTCCATCCCCAATCCTCTTGGCTGCCCAGTGGCTGTTTTCTTAGCCATGACCAGTAACATCTCAGCCTGTGAGCCCTGCCTGCATGTTCCCAACTCTGCATCACCAGCTCCCCCTTCCCGGCTGTGCCGCCGTGTTTCTCCTGTGGCTGGTGTCCTCCATCCACACGGACAGTCCCCGCAGGCAGGGCAGGGGTGGGGCAGGAGGAGAGGGCTGTGCCCTCCCAACCTGCCCTCTCCACTGATGCTGAGGAACCTCTTGGCAAAATGAATAAAACAAAACCAAGAAAACTGGGTCCCACAAGACTTCTAACTAGAAAGGCTTTTGGCCAAGTCATAGAAGAAACTAATACTCAGTCAATCCAGCACAGAGCAGCCGCTATTTCTCCCCGGTCCAAATTTTTTGCCTCCAGAAACATCAGCGACACCCTCCCCCCCACCATGGGTCTGTGTATAAAACCCTCACAAACGCCCATCGGAAGGCCAGCGTGAGAGCGGGCACACGCAACCCTCAGTAGTCTTTGTCACCATAGTCATTGTAAAGGACGCTCAGCGTCTGCTCCTCGCACGTCTTCTTGAGGTCCTGGCTGAGCTCCGACCAGTCGAGCCCGTAGGGCTTGATCTCGCTGTAGCGGCAGGCGAGGTACTTGAGGGATGAGCGCTGGAGGCTGATCTTGGGCTCTTGCAGGAGGCCGTTGCACCAGCTGCTCAGGTCCCCAAGCTGCGAGAGGATGAGGCCAGCCTTCCTGCAGCGAGGGCAGGCGCAGGGAGATGCCGGGGGGGTGGGCAGCGAAGGGACAGTGGGGGCGATGGAGACAACATGGGACGATGGCGGGAAGGGCAGGAGGAGCGTATGAGGAGAGAAAAGCAAAGACGGTTAAGAACACCAGAGGAGCTCCTGGAAGGAGAAGAGATAACGCAAGAGTCGGGCAGCATGGACAGCAGCTGAGTAGAGGATGAAGAGAGACAACGGTGACGGTGAGGACACACCAGCCTGGTGGCAGCACTGCAATCCTAAATGCACACGAGAACAGCCCACACCCTGGTCAGATGCCCGTTCCACCACGGCGATGCTGAACCCGCTGCACTGGTCTTGGGATTCACCTTACACTTCCCTGCCCTATCCCTCCTTCTTCTTCCACTCTGTATCATCTCCACAACAAGGCCAGGTTTGCCGAGGGTTTAGAGAGGGGACAGTCACAGGTGTAGCTGTGAAACCTCCAACACCCCTTGCGATGGACATCAGTGACTCAAAAAGCACCACCAGTCACTGCTGCAGCTACAGGACTCCAAACGTAACAGGGTGAGAAAACAACAGATAACAGCACTGCAGGCAGGGGGGAGAAATGCTAAAATGTGTCAGGCACGACAGGTGTGGGCAACTCAGAGCAGCATCACTGCACGTGTCCTCTCCATGAAGTGCATGTTTTGCACGTTTGGGAACTGTGCTGGTCACTCCCGGCTTGGTGTAGAACATCTCCGGTGACATGGCAGCAAGGGCAGGGAAAAGACAGGCATACCAAGAGCATCACTCCTTGCCATCGTGTGGCTGAGGAAGCCAGCGTGCCAGCCCACCAGTGAGCATGAAGGAGACTTAGGAAAAAAATCACTTGAAATATCATGCCTGGCTTGTGGGGTTCTGTATGGAAGGCTGAAGGAGATGAAAATTATGATCCTCAAGAGATGCAATATCACAAGATAAAAGGAGAATGAATGACACTCTGGTATGTGACTTGTGACCTTCAGTAAAGGTTTAGGAAATATGACCTACAGGACAACATGCAGATTAGATGGACTATATTGAGGCATACAATGCAAGTTTGATCCAAAAAGGCATACAAGGCAAGTTTGGTCCTGCATCTCCCAATTGCAGGAAGCAAAACAAGCAAAGGCAGGTCACGGCAGCAGCGCTTCATAAAGAGCCACAACCCAGCCAGGGAAGCCAGGAGAAAAGATTGGGTGACAGAGGGAGAGGATGTCCAAGATGAATCCATCTTCAGCAGAAGACAAACACGCAGCACTCTTAGGGCAACATAGCCTCAGGGTGGGCTTGTTCTGCTAGTAAGAAAGTGCTGAATTACCATCCCCTCATGCTGGATGAGATACTAGAAGAGCGCAGAGTATCCTAGTCAAATATGACCTAAATTGCGTTCTCTTCACATTTTTCCTCTTAAAAGTGTGCTTCCAAGGCTTTTATCAAGAAAAACAGTTGTTTAAGCTAAAACACATTATGTTCATCTTAAATTTGTCTAGCACTTTGGGGAACATCCAGAGAATCTGGTAAATGTGGAGGTAATGGATTCAAACGAAGTGTCTTGAAGTTGAATGGAAACCCAGACAAAAGTGTCTCAAGAGCTGGGATAAGCTTCCTAGCCAGCTTCAAGGTCAGCTGGTAAGTTAGTATAGACCGTGGAGAGAAGATCCATCCCCTTGGTAGCTTTAACTCAGCACCTGTTCTCCACAGAACAGGCAGCAGAGGCACAAGTCATAACACTCAGGGAAAAAACAACCCTCTTTGTCACGTTCTTGCTCGGATAAGCAGGGGTTATGTGTGGAGCATGTGGCTGTGTTGTGGCTGGTTTGATAACCCAAGTGTACATTCCATGGAGGAACACTCTAAGTCCCTCCACACCTTACTCCAGGAGAGGTGCATCACGAGAGAGCTGGTTGGAAAGGATTAATTTGCCCCAGGACCAGCCAGAGCCAATCTTGGTTCTTCTGGAGAGTAAACCCTCTAAATGCCCATTGTTGAGGTGGCTGCATCTCCAAGGATCTGAAGCCACAGAGAGATCATTCAGCTCTAAAGCCATGCAACACTTGCAGACCCAGGGCTCACACCCAGCGCACAGAAGAAAGGTGAATGTGCATAGCATGGTGCTGACTCTGGACATGGCCACCCAAGCTGGCCAGGCCTTCCAGCTGTGAGAAGGCAGCCAACCTCTCACTTGTCCTGATCTCCACATCTAGACACATCGGAAAGGTGCCATGACTGCCTCTCTTCCTCCAGCATCACAAGTATCCTAACAGGATCGTTGAACGCAGTCCCACAGATATCTGCTCAAAGACTGTAGAAACTACCAGACTTCACATCAAATTCCGCCTTCACTTATTACTTGCCAGAAAATAACTTGCATTTCCCTCCATTTCTTCTCCTTATGTGAAGTCCAGGGCTCTCTGCAGCTCTTCTTGGACTCGGAGGGAGCAACTTGCTTTCGTAGCTCCAGACAAGTTATCTGCACGCATCCCCGCTTCCTTTGGTCCAGCAGCCAGCGTCGCCGAGAAGGGAAGCGAGTGCATCCCGAGCGAGCAGAGCCAGAAGGTGGCACGGCCACATGGAGGAGGAGGGACACGGTAGAGTCAGTCGCGTGGGTCCACACCCAGGACTTCAAAAGAGCATCAGCAACAGTCAAACAAACACTCTGTCTGCTGGCTAAATAATGTCATCTGCAAGCGATTTGTCCTGTCACCACCAGTCTGGATGCTTCGCCCTCGCAGACGATCAAACAGGAGGTCTGCTTTCCAAGATTTGTCATCACCAGAACCCACTGCAGCTGCCTATATGTCTCTTTCCAAGTAGTGCGAGCTGCAAACACTTCATCAGCAACTTGCGTCATCCCATCCTAAGCACTCCAGCATTTCCAGAGGGTGGAATTAACCCTCTGGCTCGTGGATTTACACAATAACATGTGGGCAATTCGGTGACACGTCTGGCTGCCCCATGCCAAGGCACCTCTGCGCTGCAGGGCTCGAGGAGGCAGCTTCCACCCTTAGTCCTTGGTCTCCTCCGTGAGGCAGCAAACAGCAACAGCAAAGCTCAGCCTCGGTGACGACTCCAGTCTGTCATGTAGGGAATTTTATGTACTCCTCACGCAAACCATCACAACGGATGTCAGATGGTCTGTGTAAACTGGGTGTGGATTTCATATCTGGAAACGGCGACAGAGCAGCATCACCACAGCTGGGCTTGAGACAAAGGTAAGATCTAAGTCCAAGCCTGTTGGTCCCAATTGAGTGTCATGGGAATGAAGCAACCCTGGGCAGAGAAGCTGGTGGGAACCTCAGCCTTAACAAGACTCCACACGCTGGGATGTTGCTACTGAGCTTTGAAGATGTGCCTCACAGTTCCCATTTCTTAGAACATAAATGGGAAAGGGGGAAAGAGGAGAGGCCCCAGCTTTGCCCTAGGGAGTGGAGGATCTCTTAGGAGTTTCTCACCAGAGCTGAACCAGGAGACATGCCTAAAGCACTAAGCACAAGGCAGACAGCCACCAGCTATTTGCTGAGTCTTCCTGACCACCTAGCAGAGGTTTGGAGGACAGAGGAGGTACACAGAGGACATCCAATCATCTGCTAGAAATCCACAGGTGATCACCTGGAGAAGCAGGACTGGAAAACAGCTAGTGGTGAGACCAGCAAAAGGAGGTGTGGGGCAGAGGGTAAGGTGGAGACCATGCATTTCATAGACAGGAGCTGCTGCTGACGTACATCTGAAGTAATCCTGGTTTCCAGATGGGCTCAAGGCTCTGGTTCTTTGGAAACCAGATGCTATGAAACACCGCTGCAGCCCACACAATCTCCCAGCCCAGCTTACAAAACTCATTGCAAACATTCACATTACTGGGAAACCAGACAAAAGCAGATGTTCAAGGACTTGGGGAGAAGGGAACATCTGGCTGCCTCTGCAAGGCCAGGACACAAGGCAGCCCATCCCCAGCCAGCTGGAGGAATGACCTGGAGGAGCCCAAGGAGAGCACATGGTGCTCACTCAGGCATGAAGAAACTGTTTCAGCCAGCAAGAGCCCAGGGCAACCTCCTCCAAAACCTTCTGCGGCAGCTCAGCTCTACCGCAGCACCAAAACCATCCATGTCCCTGCCGTAACACCACACAACCACAGACATGGATTGAAAGGGAGGGAACGTGCAATTCAAACCCAAAGTCAACCCACTGCCTGCTTTGGACCCCAGGTGACAGTGAGTTCAATGCAAAGAGATGCATTCTGCTCAAGCCAAAGCCCACAAAAAGGAAGAAGGCCAAATCTGACCTTGGCATGGCCCAGCACATGTGTGTGTTTGCACACACTTCAGCCAGCAGCTTTCACCCCCAAGTCCTGTCCCACCTTCTGCAGCAGGTTTGCAGTTACAACCACCACTTTGCACCTTCCTCCCTCCATCAGCGCATGAGGCCCCTCTCTAGTAACATATGCTGACCACACTCGGACCTTCTCACCAGCAACAACCTCCATTCCTCAAAGTTGAGCTATACTTTTTCCCAAGACCTTCTGCCTTTTTGCCTGAGGCAGCAGCTACTGAGGGAAAGAGAGAATCCCTTCCCACTCTGCATGGCATGAGGGTCAGTACAGGGCTGGTAGGATGGAGAAAGATGATAGGTTGACAACGGTCTATCATCTTCCAACTTGTCCTATGTTCATGGTCCTTCAGTAGGGAAGGCTGGACCCCAAACATGCATGGCATCCACCAAAACAGGAACCCTGCTGTAAGACCCTAAGCTCTATAATCAAACAAATTCATGAGATTTGCCACAGTGCCATCTTCCTGGTGACCAACACCTATGAGGGAAAGTATGTTGGTGGGCAAGCCTGCCTGCCTCACCAACCCAGCTCCCGAGCCTACCTGGGCCCGAGCTCATCTTCACAGCGCCAAGTGAACTCCCCAAAACTCTCGTAGTGCTGGTTGTAGTGGTAAAGGACACGGTGCAGGCTGGGGGAGCCCAGGTCCAGCAGAGTGTTGTAGGCTGTTTGCTGCTCCTTGCCGCTGGTGTAGCCATTGAAGAGGTTGTAGATCTTGTCTGCTATTTCTGGGCAGAAATAGGACATGAGGTATTCAGTGAGGTGCAAGGAAAAGGACGAACAAAGCCTACCAGTCTAAAGCTCAGCTTTAAGGAAACCAAGACCAGAGCGAAGATTTGTCCCTTGGGTTATGATTTACATTATATCGAGACAAGGACCCAATGGAGGAGCAACAGAGCAGACAGCATTTCCCAGACACAATCCAGGTTATGTCCCCACAGTTTGGTCCAATTAGGAACAGAAATAGGTGGTGCTATCCAGTACCATTACTGAAATATGATTTATTTATGAGAAAGCACATAATTGGGGATCTCGAGCACATACACCATCTATGCTATCAGTTGCTTTCTGGGCAGGACAGGCAGGTCCTTCTTGGCTATTTTGGTATGTCCTGAGTGCTTGCCCCTCCACCCATCCTCCCACCCGCACACGGGGCCTCTGCATTTGTTTGCTGAGAGGATGTGCACCTCCTACTGCCTTCCACACCAATCTTCAACACCACATGGCAGCACCTGGGACACCATGAACAAAGGAGATGTTACAGACAGGACACAAGGCATTTGTGAGGATGTGCTGGAAGGGGGAACTCCCTGTTGCTGGCCCCAAGCACCACAGTCCAGCTCCCTCCAGCTCCCTCCATCTCACCTTGAGCTTTCACATCATCTACCACAGGGCAGGGGGTCTTGACCATCACATCACTGGATCTTGAGCGTCTTCCTGTGTTATCGACTCCCCAGAGTGTGAACCTGGCCGAGAAGGAAAGAGTTGATGTTCTGGCGTGCAAGCCCTATGCAAACACAGGCAGCATCAGGCAGGAGCACCATGCCCAGGGCAACGGAGCTGCCGGGGGCACAGCGTGGGGCAGGGACTCACATGTAGGTGGTGTCGGGCTCCAGGCAGCGGATGATGAGGGAGATGGTGGAGGAGAGTCTGTCAGGCACTCGGGCCGGCATGGCGCAGGGTGACTTGGCACCTGAGATGATGTCATCCACAAAGCTCAGCACCGTCTCTAGGGAGAGAGGGGAAGACGTACTGCAGGTGACGACACCGGTGCTCCCCGGAGCTGCTCAGGTCTGCTAGGTTACAATGCTGCCTGGGGCTGATGGGGACCAAGGCTCATGCATGAGGCTGGCACAGAGCTAGACCTATTGCTTTTCCAGGAAGGCTCATCACCATGGTGGGGAGCCACCACTTCCACAGAATGGTGGGCAGAAATGGTTGCTGTCTCTTCACAGGATAAAAGGGATATGTTGCTCCCTTGTAAAAAGGGAGACAAGTTCTCCACCATCTCCACCCCACCCCGCTAACAAAGAACCAGTGGAGTCCCCACTCACCGGTCTCCACCTTGGAGTGGTCCATCCTGTCAGTGACTTTCTCTTGACGGAGGAGGTAGTCGACAATCTGCACCCCGATGGGGGGCTCCGAGTGTTCCCACTCCAGCACCACCAGTGTGCTGCTGGGCTCATGAACAGTGGAGAGCCGCAGGCTGTGGGTGATGTCAGCTGGTCAGCATCTTAGGAGGGCAAGGTACACCAGCCACCCCCTCTGTCCACCCGTGCTCACCCTCACCCGTGCCTACCACCACTTTGTTGCTTCTCCATGCCACAAAAAGGCAGCAAAACCACCAGGCTGACATGTGGGAGAGCTGCCGAGGACAAGTCCTCCAGCTGGTCCCCATGGCTGGTGCAGAAGACAGTATGAGTGTGTCCTGCCCATAGTTGCTAGCCTCACTCACTCTGCTGTGCAGACCCCATGCAAATGCAACAAAAATCAGTTGGCTTCTATAAGGCAGGACCTAGGGACAGTTTTTCCATTACTTTCTCACATCAAGAGGGCTTCAAAGCCATTAACGCATGGGAGAGAGCAAGAGTAGGACAGATGTGATTCCCCACCTCCCACCCCTCCTGGCTCTGGGCATGCTGGTCCCAAGGACTCCTTCTCTGAGTTTGCTTTACCAAGATGGATATAAAACCAGTTCCCCAATCCTCAGGTTAATTTAGAAAAGGTGCTGCATCTCTGCATCCCCCCTCCCCGATTACCACATCCCCTGTCAGCTTGCAAACTGCCCGTATAAAGCCACCTCAGCCCCATCACCTCCTGCCACCACACTGTTGGCCATCGCCACCTCCTCCCAGACCCGAAAGGTCAGGCTGAGCATGCATGAGACCTACACGGGGTGCGGAAGAGGTGCGCAGGTGGGCAGCCCGTCGGCCCCAAAGGCACTCGAGTCGCACCGACACCAGTCCTCAATGACGTCCCCACTGCCTGAGCACCACAGCGAGCTCATGGTGGCCTCCTGCAAGAGCTGGGAGAGGGGAGAAGGGGGTTAGCACTGGGCAGGTGATCTCCCATCCTGCCACAACTCGAGTCAGTGTTCATCCATGCCCTGGTGGGTGCAGCACAGTTCATCCACCCTGGAGAGCAGGGCTGGCCAACGAGCAAGGTCTGCCATGGCTTGATTCGATGCTACCAGAGAAAGCTGCTTGCAAAGACCACCCCGGGGCTGTTCTGCCACCCCTAATCCCCACCCCACCACTCCCAGCCAGGGGATCCTCACCCGCTGGGTCTGGTTGTTGGTGACCAGCTCATAGATGGGGGCCGCTTTGGTGACCTCCAGCAGGATGGGCTCCGATGGTGCATCTGGACCAGAGGTGACGTGGCAGAGTGGGCAGGAGGAGGGGCAGCGCCCGCGGCTCTGGCACTCCATCCGCACGCCGGCTGCCATACGCTTGGTGCCGGACTCAGAGAGGCTGGCGATGTACTCGGGGAAGGTAAGAACCTTGGGGTCCCGCTCTCGCTCCTCTGACTCGTCTGAGGGGGAGTTGCCTGATAAAGGGGGAAAAGAGGCACCAGGGTGGGCTCTGAGCCATCAACAAGGGGGCAGAGGCCTGCCTTGTGCCCATGAGACCCCCTTGGAGCTTTCCACCTGCTCTGTAGGGATGAAATGTTTCCTGGTCTCGAGAGCAGGAATCAGGACTGTAAAGTCCACCCTGGCCTCTGACATCACCCGTCCTTTTGTCTCCCTGTAACTCAGTCGCCTGGCATTGGGACAGGCCCCTCTTGCAGCAGATCCCCACGAGAGGGAGCCTTCTTCTTGCATCTGGAGGCTCATAAAGGACCCACCTGGACAAGTCCACCCCATGATGATCCCTTGGTAAAGCCCCCTGCTGAACCATTCCGCTGCGAAAGCCCTCCCGACCCAACAACAGATTTGTTCACTCAAGTCCCTTGGTTCCCAAGAACCCCCATCAAAGCGGATGTGACAGAGCATGTTGGAGACCAGAGAGCATGTGTGTCTGACCAGGCTGCTCAGCAACTATGCTGACTTGTCCCCCAGCAAAGATCTACAGTCAGCAGCACCGAAGAGCTCAGGATATGAAGGGAAGACTTGTCAGTGCCTCACGATGCCCAGAAAGCTCCAGAGATGGAGCCACCATGTGGTCTCCAGCACCTACATCCCACCCACATTCAGCACCCACTCACGAGAAGGGAGATGGGGAAAATAAAGTCTTGCCCTAAACGCTCTGCTTACAGAGCACCATCACAGAGCTAAAGAAAACGGTGAGATGGAGGCAGTTACGTTATTGATGGCAAGGCTGAAGGCTCATTCACCCCATGAACACAAGGGAATCACTCAGGTCCTACCCAGCCAGCCCTCAGGCAACCCTGCAGCCCAACAGGCTTGCAGAAAACCAGATTTACAGCAGGAAAGCACTGCTACGCTCTTCCCAGCTCTGCACAAAGGTGCTGATGCTGCGTGCCACTGTGTCACCACTACTTGGGGCAGTGAGGTAGACCCGGCCCTTGGTGGGCTGCTCTCCAGCCCTCCCATAGAAGGAAATCCTCGGACCCAAAGGGAAAAGTCCTGACACAGCAATCAAGAAGGTAGGATCTGCCCATCACTGCCATACCCCAGCTGGCATCGCCCTGCTATGCAAGGACATGGTGCTTTTCATAGAATGCGTTGGGTTGGAAGGGATCTTAAAGCCCATCCAGTCTCACCCCCCTGCCATGGGCAGGGACACCTCCCACGGGATCAGGCTGCTCCAAGCCCCATCCAATCTGGCCTTGAACCCCTCCAGGGATAGGGCAGCCACAGCTTCCCTGGGCAACCTGGGCCAGGGCTTCCCCACCCTCATCAGGAAGAACTTCTTCCTAATGTTTACTCTAAATCTTCCCCTCTCCAATTTTATAGAATCATAGAATCCCTAGGTTGGAAAAGACCTTTGAGATCATCAAGAACTGCCCACTACTAAATCATACTAAATTTATAGTCATTCCCCCTTGTCCTATCACTTCATGCACTTGCGATACAAAAGGCTCGACACTGAAGAAAGAGGGACCAAGAGGGACCACTGATGATGGTCGAGGTAGGCTGGTGGGGTTGAAGGAAGTCAAAGGATGCCCCAAGCCTTGCCCCTGGGTCCGGCTCAAGGCATCACTGGTGGTGGCTTGGCACGGGCTGGCTACGGCGAGGAACCATCAGAGAGCACATCCACTACTCAATAGGAAGATCTTCCTATCACAAGGGTTTGCTGAGAAATAGGCCAGAGCTACCCTGTCCTCAAGACTCCTGCAAAGAAAACAAGGCCGTTAAACAAACCCTGGGATACAAGAGCATTGCTGCACTCCCCCAGCGAGCTGGAAATGGATCGCTTTGGGCTGGCTGTGAATTGCGGCTTAGCAGGCGCCAAGAGAAAGCAGAGGAGTCAGGGAATGATTTGTCTCTTGCAATTTCTCAATCGATACCCAGCTCCTGACGTTTGCAAACAAAAAGCAAGGGAGAGAAAGAGGCAGGTGCCAGAATGAAACCGAAATGTGATATTGTGGGTGGAAAGAGACTGCCAGACCTGAAAAGCCTCCAAGCAGGGAAATCAAAGAGGAGGAAATTGCAGGGGGAAAAAACAGTACTCGCAATCAAAAGATGCTACATCTGGAGACAGCCCACAGCAAACCAGCAACGGGGCTGTACTCTTGCAGGTGGGCTTGGGAAGAAGTCCAGGCTACAGGAGGTCTGAGCCTGCAGGATCCACATTCATGCTCAGAAATAAGCCTTTCCCACACAAAAGCCCTGAGGAGAAAACAAATGTCTCCTCATCCAGGGCACAGCAAGAGCAGCATCATAGGCTGGTGCTCGTCCTGAGAATTCTGAAGCTCCACGATGGAAACAATACGGCGGTCACGCTGCCTGTGAGCTCCAAGCTCAAGCTGCCTGCATCCAGGAGCTCCCGGGCAAGGGGCAGCAAACCAAGGTCACCTAAAAAGCAGCAGCTCTGCTCAGCATCCCCCGTATCCAGGTTTGGGAGGTGGATCTTGCTGCCCAGCCGTGGGTGGTGCCACCCAACATCCCCAGCACAGGCGGCAGAATGCCCGCAGGCAGCTTTGCAAAGGCCAGCACAAGAGGAGACGCCACAGTCCTGGTGACAGCCAGCAGGTGTTAGGCTGCCTCTGCTTTTAGAAAGCTTGTGTCCAAACCAGCCATCTCCACCTCCCTGCAAAATCTCTTCCACAGGGGCTCTGGATGGGATGCAGCAGTGACAGATGCCCTCTGGTGAACTTCCCAGTCCATAACTGGGGCTCCAGACATTAAAAGCACAGTGCTGACAGCCCAGGGGAAGAAAATACATTAGAGGGAGAAAAGTCTGGCTGCGGGATGCAAGTGGAAAAGAGCAGATATGATGGAAACAAAAGGAAGGAAGGAACAGGATTAAAGACAAATAACAGTTAAGTCCAGAATCAGGCAGGACGGCTTGGTGGGATTAGTGCGTTCGTCTTTCATCTCCCTGGGGATGTGGGTATTTATCTTCCCTTCTGGCCCAGCCTAATGCCTGCTGTAGTCCACAGGAGTCCTTCAGCTGGCTTCAAAGGGTAAGAGAGCAGGGTGTCAATAAAAATGAGATGAGATGTGGCCCTGACATGGGCTGGGCACTTTCCTGGCTTTGCCAAAAGCAAACTCAGCTTCCCACTCCCACGGGGCAGCTCTGGGGACCCTTCCTGGTAGGTGAGCAGAGGTCCTACCTTTGCTGATGTCCTCATACTCCAGCCAGAGCTGCCGCTGGACCTGTCTGTTGGGATACCAGATGGAGCAGGACTGCTCAAAGCCATACACCGCCTCCTGGATGTAGTGGTTGCCAAACTGGTCCAGCAGCGCTACAAAATCTCCACGGGAGGTGGCCCCATCCAGAGAGTGAAGAGCATTGCTGAAGGCTGAGAAGGAGACAGAAGATGCTCAAGTCCCAGTGAACCCTGAGCCCTTGCCACCCTCCAACACACTTGAAATGGGAAACCAGCCTTCGAGCCAGTCACCTGCCAGAAGAAGGCTGTATGTCCTCTTAGAATCATAGAATGGTTTGGGTTGTGAGGGACCTTAAAGCTCATCCAGTCCCACCCCCTGCCATGGTCAGGGACACCTCCCACTAGATCAGGGACTCCAAGCCCTATCCAGCCCAGCCTTGAACACCTCCAGGGATGGGGCAGCCACAACTTCTCTGGGCAACCCGTGCCAGGGCCTCCCCAACTCCAAAGTGGAGAATTCCTTCCTAACATCTAGTCTAAATCTCCCTTCCAATTTAGAGCCACTCCTCCTCATCCTGTCACTCCATTCCCTTGTAAAAAGCCCTCCCCAGCTTCCCCATGGCCCCTTCCCTGCTCTACCCCAGCCCTGCACGCTTACACTGGGAGATGGTCAGCTGGTTGAGTCGGACGTGGTACATGACGGACTGCACCTTCCAGTGCTGCAAGAGCGGGTACCCGGACACCTCGCTGAAGTTGACCATCCCTGCCAGAGAAAGGACACTGGGGCTCAGCACCACTGCTCAGGGACGCCTCACTGTGCGGATGCCCCTTGTGCTGTGCCTGGGGCAACACAGCCAGCGGGGTGGGAGGACGCTGAGCGAAAGGACTGTGCACGCATCACAACCCCCAGGGAGGGAGGGAGGCATCTGGAGCGATGGGTCCACTGCTCCCTGACAATTAACATCATGGCTTTGAAAGAAAATATGTGCATTAGTTTCATCCTGCGGTCCCAGGCTCTGCATCAGAAGATAACGAGCCTCTTCCTGCTTCCTTCTCCACGCCTGCTCCCAAGATATGCCCAGGTGTGCTAATTATTTCACTAATGAGAGCTGCGCTTTTTAATGAGCTTTTTGCTGGCCTGGGAACGGTCACCGTCACGCCATGTGTGCCTGGGTGCAGCCAACCAGGGCTGAGCCAAGTGGGATGCACACATGGGGGACACAAGTCTGCTGGTGCTCCTCCTCCCTTCAGACGTTATGACAACACTGGAGCTGTGCAGGGCCTGGGGTTTCTCCCTCTTCAGGTAAAGACATCCTGTTCTACAGCCATCTAGCTGCATCACGGAAGCCAGAAATCTGTGGGGACCAAGGCTGGATGGCCACTTTGTCCTGTCCAAGGCATGAGCCAAGGCACGTAGCATCTCAGCTTCCATAAGCAGTGGGACAGAGAGGCTGCTGAGCCTCAAAAAGTTAATTGAAGGGTGCTCGTGGCTCCAAGTTTGGTGGCTGGAGCATCCCTTGGTGTGCAGCACCGGGGTAAAGAGGCACAGCTCCCTCATAGCACGCCTCCGCTCTAGAGCAAAAAGGCAAACTCTGCTGCTAAACAGACACACAGCAGGAGTTCAGGAGGATAACAACAGGCATCCCCCTCTGTAACAAGAAATGAAGGTGGAAAATAAGGAGGATAACATCCTTTGCTTTCCAGTGCCTCTCCTTTCAGTGCTGGCTGCTACCAACAGCTTCAAAGCCTCGGTCTTCCCTGCAAAGTGTTTATGCAAAACCAGCCCTTCCTTACTCAGCAGCTCTGCCTCTCGTGTATTCACAGCCATCTCCAGATCTGCTTACTGACAAGCACAGAATATTTCACTGCTTTTCCGTTTATTTTTCTTTTTTTTTTTCTTTAATCAGCCACAAAGAACCAGCAGACCGGTGGGAAATGAAGAGGACAATTTACTAGCTTCTGCCTCCCCAGCATAATTGCCAGTAGAGTCCCAGCCCCGCCGACCCTGCCACAATGCTGAAGCCACAGAGGCACCGCTTTCCTTACACCCCTGTAACTGCATCAATGCAGCAGGGAGGACACTGGGAGGTGGGTGACCTCCAGGCAGGGCTGAGCATCCCCACGGCTGCAGGACAGACCCACTGATGTGGTTCACCAAGGGCAACTTGGCCCTGCCAGGACCTGCTGGCACCCTCCTCCTGCCTGCCCACACCCCATCAGGGCAACCAACACCCAGTGCCGCCCACGGGGGCTCCTCAAAACCCTCCTGGGAGCTCTGCCAAATGAATCACAAAATGGTTTGAGTTGGAAGGGACCTTAAAGATCATCTCATTCCAACCCCCCTTCAGTGAGCAGGGACACCTCCCACTGTTTCAGGCTGCCCAAGGCCCATCCTACTTGGCCTTGGACACCTCCAGGTATGGGGCAGGCACAGCTTCCCTGGGCAGCCTGGGCCAGGTCCTCACCGCTCTCACCGTGAAGAAATTCCTCCTTCTGTCTAGCCTAAATTTGCCCCTCTCCAGTTTATAGCCATTCCCCTCTATCCTATCACTATGTGCCTTTATAAAAAGTCCCTCCCCAGCTTTTTTGTAGCCCTCTTCAGGTACTGGGATGAATGCATAAGGTCCTGTATGAGAGCACCATGCAGACACCTTCCAAAACACCTTCCTCTCCACATCTCTGGTGTCCTTGGCCATTTCAGCCAACAGCAACAACCATCAAGGAAACAAAGGCTATTTAGGGGTGCTGGCAACTTGGTAGTGGAAGGGTAAATCCTTGAAGGTTGTCTAGGAATCCCTGCTAACCCCATCACTCATGGACTACGATGCTCTGGTAGGACAAACCGAAGCATTTTGGTTTGGTTGCGGCAGGTTTTGAATGCTTCATTATGCTGGCAAAGGGTTTCTGATTTGGAAGCCAAATGAAAGGTGTTTGGAAAACATTTTTACCTTGAATTAAAAGAATTTCTTTTGGCAAATAGCCTCTCCTTAATTGTTAACATCTTCCTCCTGCTGCTGCTGCAGGTGAGCGTGGGATGCTAAAGCCAGACTAGATACATCCCACAGCAGATACATCCCCAGGAGGGGTAGGTGCTGAAGCTGGGCACGCTGGCAGCTGCCCAGCTGGGAAAGACACAGGTCCAGTTTGGCTCACTCACCAGTAAGGAACTCAGGGTCAGGTGTGGGTTCAGAGAGCTCCTCTTGGCACTGATTCTCCAGGGGCACTGTGGCCACCACCAGCCCATCCGGCAGCTGCTGCTCTAGGCCCCGGGCAAAGTTGTTCTGCCTGGAAGTTAAATGCAGAGAGGAGGGCAGGGCTGGAGGGCAGGAGAAGTGCCTGGGACCAACCCCACCAGCCGGTGACCCATCCGGAAAAGGTACCCAGCACCATGTCTTTCCTTTGGGCACAGGTTACAAGGATGTCTACTCCTGATGGAAAGCTTCAGACGCACCCTTCCCACCAGCCCCTCCACCTCCTGAAAAGCTTGGCCAGATGTGGATGGACTAGGCTGTCTCCTAAGGTCCAGCTCCAAGGTGTTTCCCATGTCTTCTTAGAGAAGACAGCAAAGTCTGACCCTGCTGAGGTCACCTCTCGCCATCCCAAACTCACCTGAATGTCCCTTTGAGCACCTGACCCGCAGCCACCTCCTTGGAGTGATTGTTGTAGCCATAGAAGATCTCCCCAAAGAGTGTCTGGTTCATGGGCAGCTCACGGGGCTCACCGCAGCCCCCTGCCTCGGGGCATGATTCTGAGATGAGTTGGCATGACCGCCCATCTGTGCCCAGCTTGTAGTCCTCAATGCACCTGGAAAGCCAGCACAGGGTCCACCACCAGCTGAAGCCACCATCAGGATGGACTGGGGCCACTAGATCACCCCGGGGAACAGAGGAGACCCTCCCTCCCAACCCTACAAGCTCCAGGTGGCATCAGCAAGGTCCAGCAGCACCTTGGGGGTGTCCCCATGGCAGGGGTGGTGTTGAGGAACTCACCCACAGAACATGAGGATGTTGTAGAGCAGGGGGTCCTCAGGCAGAGGGACCATCTGCTGCAGGCACAGCTGCTCACAGCCACCATTGAAGCCATCCGAGCAGTCCACACCAATGTGACGGTCGTAGCAGCCCGTGCCATCCTTCATGGGGCTCAGTCCTGTTGGACACTGGTGGCGGAGGAAGCGAGAGGTGAAGCCCCCAGGGAAGAAATCTGGCCCCAAAGGGGAGGCCTCTAGGGCACCGCTCTCCATTGGAAACCACAACCTGAGCAATGCTCAGGAGCACATTCTTTCCCTTCTGCAGCAAAACAGCTGTGGCAGTGACAAGGGACACATTTGAGTGACATGGGACCTCCTAGAGAGCCAGCAAGCAGATGGACTCTTGCTCTCTCATGCACGCGTGCAGCAAGGACAGGGACAGAGGAGCTGCCAGCCCCCAGACATCTCTTCCTGCTGCAAAACCAACCCCAAAATAACCATCCTGAGGTGATGGAAGGGGATAAAGGGTATAGCCCCTCCCTCCTCCACCATACCCCCTGGGGACATTTGCAGGTCCCTGGGGGCCCACGCACCACACAGCCTGTTGAGTCCAGCTTGCGGTCCGAGATGCAGCGGAAGTTCTTGCTGCAGCCCCCATTGTCCCGGGAGCAGTCACGAACGGGGCCAAAGGAGTCAAGGAGGACCTCGAGGCTGTCGAAGGAGGAGGAGGTCATCAGCTCTTCCCTGCGAAGGAGAAGGAGGTGTGTCACTGCTCTGATGAGACAGCACGAACGTGTGCACGACTGTGACTGCCATGCAGGTTTTTCCAGACCTCAGGTTTCCCTTGAGCCGATAGCGAACTGAACAGCAGCCAAGCTTTTGGAGAAGTGGAGGAGTTACTGAAATGATGAGGGCTACCTCTGAAGGCTCGGCGTTGCAGACACTAAAGCAAGGCAGGTTAACGGACATGAAGCTCCAACTGCAAAATGTGGGGTGAATGTCCCAGCTCTCATCAACCTCCACACGCTTTGGGGTTGGTCCTTTTGCTCCAGGGATGCTCCACCAGTATATTTGCCTCCTAAATGCCCTTACCCCACCGTGGCACCTACCTGACCTCCACCGCATCCTCCATCACTGTCATATCGGTCTTGCACTTGGCCGAGGGGTTGATGGCCAGCTCAGCTGGTGGGATGACGAAGCTCTTGCTCAGTGGCAGCCACATGCCTTCTCCCAGGGTGTAGGTGAACCTGCCAGGCAGTGCAGTGAGGGCTGGTATGAAGGGAAACGCTGAGCCCAGAGGGCTGCTCCTGCCCACACCCAGGACCTTGGACCCCCTTCTTGCTCTGCAGGGACACCAGCTTAAGCAAAGGCAGATGGGCAGGGTAAAGTGTGATGGCCTCTCTGAATGCACCCAAATGATGCTCAAAAAGCACATATAATTTAGGTAATTAATTTAGGTAATTAGGTAAGCCTAAACCTTGCTGTTATCATGGATGGAGAAGAGGAACTGGCTGCTGGGCATCCAGCATCACACATGGCAGCTGTGATAGGACTTTCCCAGCCATGCTTGCACATCCCCAGAAGGTGGCACAGGACAGCCACGCTCAGCCCCTGCCAGCTGGAGGATCAGCCTGCCTGTGTGGCTTGAGTCATATTTTTGAACCCCAAAACGTCCTGACCAGGTAGTCTTTACTCTTTTGTTCTTACCGAAAAATCTTGTCAGATGGCTGCTCGCCCAGCACCAAGTCAAAGCCGCGCTGGAAGATGGTGTACGGCCAAGGCCTGGAAGAGAAACCCAAGAGCATCACGCTGGCATCACAACCTCACTTCATATCACACAGCCCAAAAAACTTCACCCACTTAGCCCCCAGCTCACACACAGTGGGCTGGGGACAAGACGGCTCAAACCAAGCTGGGATACGGTCATAAAAAAGCCCCACATCCAAGATCTTAATTTTGGGGTTCCTACCACATCAGATCCTCACCCCAAATCCAATCTGCCAAAAGGTTGGTGGCATATCACATCCTCCCTTTTGGGGTATGACTTGCTCCAGTCCCACCCACTCACCTGGCATCTTCTGCAAGCTTAGGTAACAGCTGCCTAGCTCCTGTTATAGGAATTTGCGTCACAGCCACCGAATTGCAAAAAAAAACCCCAAAACCAAAACACAGCTGAACTCTCATTCTGTGAGGCTTTTGCAAGGAAGCATGTCAGGTCCAGGGCCACAGCTTCACCATATGCCTTACTCCCCTTGGGTATCACAGTCTCAGGAGGGGATCTCGGGAAGCCTCAGGCCCTGCAGGACTTTGCAAAAGGGACTGGAAGACAAGTTGGCAGTTAGGAGCCAAGAGGGAGGCTGGAGAGCTGATGACCCCATCTCCTCCATCCCTGCTGCTCTAGACAGCACAGGGTGAGGTGCAACCATCACAACTTGGTGGTCGGTGCCCTTCAGCGGGATGTCCATGGCCACAACACCTTGGCACGTGCAGCCCTTGCAGCACGGCCCAGCTGGCAGAGCATCACTTGCGGAGCGGCGCAGACAAAGCAGAGCAAGAGGAGGCACAGAGACCCAACTGCGACGGGCTTTGACTCAGACAACACAAACCCCACTCCCATATCCAAAAGCTCCAAATCTCCTTTGCAAGAGCTCAGAGCTGGGGAGGGAAAGGGATTTTCTAGCCCGTCGTATCGCTGCTGTTCAAATTTAGAGTGGGAGCATCAGGTGCTGCCGCCAAGCCTGAGGATTTTCTCCAGAGGCAATTACAGCTCTCCTGCACAAGCACTTTAATTTCTAATCTGAAGTTATTTCAGCAAGGACAAACAAAGAAAATATAAAAAACCCTCTGATTGCAGGATTACAGCGTGCCGTCTCATTTCCTCGCTGGGATACAATACCGTGTTCCCGGCCGGTCGGCTGGGAGCGGGGGATTACATTCAGCTCGCAGATTGGATTGTCCTGAATGAGGTCAGCTTCGGCCAGAAAGCGATGCGCGCCTTGCGTCTCGCCAACGCCTTGAATGCTCCACGCCTCCGCCTTCTAGCGCTCCCGCAGATGGGTTTTATTCTTGCTTTTCAGGAGCACGCAGGGCAGGGAACAAAAGCACAGGCAACGTATTGTTTCCCATCGACTCAGGTGGAAAAGAGGTTGTGAAGACCTCCTCGGCTTGCAGCAGAGCTCAACCCCAGGGCAGGCGCAGCTGCCAGACGACCAGACAGCACATCTGGCAAGCCAGGGATGCTGACATGTCCAGGACACGCAGACAGTGGGCTTGGACCTGCCTAGGAGATGGAAATCGGTGCCCAGGCCACACCACATCCACCCAGGGTGCAATTTCCAACAGTGGCTCAAATTAATGTGATGATGGCTTTGAGCTGAGCAAAAGGTCTCTGGGGAACGCAACATTTTGCACCATCCTGCCCTACTTTGCCGCTGCTTGGGGTCAAAAAAGGCCCACCAAAAGGAAGGTTTACCCTTTAGCTACATGCCTGCATGGCAGGGGACAACCACTGCTGCCCGGCATCACCAAGCCTGTGAGGATGCAGTACTTACCACAGGGAAGCCCCAGGACAGTCTCTATACAAGACCTCCAGCTCAACAAGAGGCACTTATCCATCCTCATCTACAATGAGGCTCTCCAGGAGCTCAGCATTGATATTCCCACCCACACATCCTTGCTGACTTGCGCCAACTGCTACAGAGGATGGGGCGAGATCTCCTATCTGAGGGACATCAAACCTCCCCCAGCACTGCCTTTTGCCTCTGCTGCTGTTTCACCCCTCCTTCCTCTCCTGTGCCAACAAGCATTGCGTCCACATGGCTGTCTCCCTCCCTGCTTTCTGTGATCACCGGAGGCACCTCGTTGCTCTGGTTTTTGTTGCTCTTGGCAGGTACTTTGGTTGCAGAAAGCTCATAAAAGAAATCAGGATTGATCAGAAGCAGCTTTGCAGCTGATCGGGTTGGATCAACGGGCCAGAAATGACAGCTCTTGGCTCCCTGCAAGCCTGGGCACTCAGGTAGGCATCTGAAGCAACAAAACAGGAGGTCAGCAGGGCAGCTGAGAACCAGCAAACTCCTTGCATTCAGTCAGCAAGTTCCCATTGCCAAAACGCTGCCAGTTCATCCCAGGGATGATCTTCAGGCCTCTGCTTTTTCCAGTTGGTCAATCAGCTATGCTTTGTGCCAGCTCTGGGTTTGAGTGAAAGCTCCTGAAATACCAGCTAAGCCCTCCAGACCCGGTGCTGCCGGTGATGCTCTGACCCACCTCAGCAGGCCCCTGGCCATGCTCGAACAGCAGTCACAAGGGGGTGAGGTCAGACTGACTCCCAGCATCAAGAACTGCACTCCTGCCAGTCCTTGCTCCCTGCTATACGAGACAGGTGAGATGAGGAATCAAGGCCAGGTGACCGCAGGATGTGGCAGTGAAAAGCTAACCGGGGGCAGCCGGTTTGAGAGGGGTTGGCAGGGGGGACAGAGGGGCTGCAGGAGAGGGGATTGGCCGAGGGCGCTGAGAAATGGCTTCATGTGAGTGTGGCTGAAATGCCACTCGAGGAGAAGGTGACTGGCTGTTACACACTCAAATAGGTAACTTCACACTCCCCAGCGCTCCTGGGAGTTTCTACCTGCCAGGCAGCAAGAGGACAGCTGTGACAAACCCTCTCACGGCAGCGCAGCACCAGCTCCAAGTATATACTGGAAGTGAGCAGCCCAGACAAAGACACTCACCACATCTGTTCACTGGTGGCTCAGGAGTTCAAACCCACTGCAAATGGTTCAGAAAAATCCCTGCAGCACCTAAGTCCCTCCTGGAGGGCCAGGACCCACTGCCCACGATAACCAAAGTGGGAACCCATAAAGACTCAACACCACCCTGGTGGGAGCAAGCAGAAAACAGCCGTGACACCAGCACTGAGCTGCCAACTTCTCCTGCTGCTGATGCCCATCCCAGCTCCTCCTCGACTTTGCTTTACTTTGCGATGGCTTTGCCTGGGCTTCAGCTGCTGATGCCTCTCCTCTTCCCACCTCCCCACCCCCTGCCATCCTTTCCAAGCAGCTCTTTATTAAAAATGCTAATGCCTGCACTTTCTCCCTGGGCTGCCTGTAAATCTGCGAGGAGAATGGGGCGGGAGGAGGAGGCGGATGGGCGATTTGGTGAAAGGATCTGAAAGAAAGAGGAGCTTTTTATCTGGCTGTCCTTCAAGCTCGCAAAGCCGAGGCACACAGCAGGAGATGGAGAGAGGCAGAGGGGAAAAAAAGAGAGAAAAAGGAGTGGGGGAAAAATAAAAGAAAAAATCAGAGGGGGAAAAAAAATGTCTTTAAGCAAAAAAAATGCTGTCCTTGCCACTTCAGCGTGTCCCCGGCTCCTCTGTGGGGTGGGGAGTGGATGGTGCATGGGGACGGGACAGGAGAAGTGGCTGTACAGCCAGGGAAGGGGATAACTGGATGCAGAAGAGAAGTGGCACCGTGGGGAGGGGAGGTAGATGAGCAGGGCATGGGCTGTTCCACTAATTCGGGTTCTGTGCTGGAAAAAAGTCTGCAAGTCTGCAGGGTGGGGAAAGGGGCAATTTGGCCTGTATGGGAGTGGGGCTGGGATGGTCCTTGCTTGCCTCTTGCTAGAAGAAGATACCCAACCAGACACATTTGCCAAATCACCTTAAACTGGCCTAAAACCTCCCTGTGCTGGAAAGGGCATATTGAAAGGGCACGTACTAAAAGACCCCTTAAACGCAGGCCGTCTTAAATCTCCTCGGGGGGTCTGAAAAGGGCACTCAGACAGCACCTGGCATGAGGGATCTAAGGGCCGAGATGAATAACTACAAATGTGAGCAGGTAACAGTTTATTAACTAAAGGCCGAATGAGCTGCTCTGACTTTTGTTCTGTTCATCCCATGAAGCAGCCACAGGAACTTGGTTTGATGAGCAAAGATGAGGCAGGGTTGGTTGGATTGCTGGAAACTGCATCCTACCCAAGAAACGTTAGAGTAAGAGCCAAAAAACTAATTAACAATGCATATCAAAGCCAGATTGTGAACACACAAACAGCACCAGCCAGATTTGTTTAAAATAGCTAGAGTGGCACAAAAACTCCAGTTGATCAAATGTATCTGCTAGCCATGATCATAAAGACCTTAATTTTTTTAAAAACCGACAAAGACTTAGGGATTGGTTGTGTTGGGGAAAAGATGTACCACAGCAGCATGGGGCTCAGCGCGGTACCCAAAATACACACAACAAAGCCTCACTGCCATCACCAATAAAGTTCAAAGATGAGCTCACCTTTACGAGCAAAATTGTTCACTCACTGCTGAGTGAACAGACACCAAGTCAACCTGCAATCATTACCAATAAAACCAAACTGATAGCAAACCGATATAAAACAAAGGGTTGAAATGAGTTTTCAGGTAAAAGCACCAGCCTAGGAAAACAGAAGAGGTCACAGCCAGACCACATCTCTCCCAAGCTCGCTGAGGGACCTGGCAGAGTCCCCATGTCCTGCTTTGCTGAGCCTCCCCTTGCTAAGAGCAGATGTGGCTTCTCCAGGGACTGACTTGCCGCCTGGCTTGTGCCACCCAAGGCTGCAGCACATCGCTCCAATATTAGAATCATAGAATCATAGAATAACCAGGTTGGAAGAGACCCACCGGATCATCCAGTCCAACCATTCCTATCAAAATATATTGGAGGGGTTAGGAGCGTATTAGATAAGCAACGGTCAGAAATGATTCAGGTACAGTTGATCTCGCCTTGGGAAAGGGGCAGAGAGTAGAGGATTTGCAGATATCTCTTCCAGGTAAGCCTATGGGCAACCTTGCTAAGTTAGAGCTGGGAGCGAGCCGATGAGCGTAACAGAAGACAGCGTGGCCTGGCAGCAAAACCCCTGTCCCCAGAATTATAAATATCAGGTTAAAGTTACAAGTAATTCATTTAAACGGGCTCTGATGGTTCTGCTGGACCACAGACATGACCCTGTGAAGGCCAAGGAATCACAAGGCACACCTTGTACAGGTAGAGGTGACCTCCATGATCACAAGCCCTTGCACCAAGCAGCACCTGGACACCAGAAACAGATCATAGAACAGGATCATACAATCATACAATCGCTAGGTTGGAAAAGACCTTCGAGATCATCAAGTCTAACCGTGCCTGTCCACTACTAAACCATATCGCAGCACAGGAAAAAAAATCCCCATTAAACATCAAGCTAACCTGGGCATCACGATGCTTCGTGTGGACATGCTTCCAAGAGCCCCTGTAAACACTGCAAGCTGCGGGCAGGGATGGTTGAGTTAAGCATGGTTTCAGCTGCTACTATCTTCCAAAATAAAAATCTGCAAGTTCACGGAAGAAACACAAAATGACCTTGGTTTCAAGCAGTTCGAGAGAGGAGCTCTGAAAGGGTGGTGCTAAAAAATCCCAAACGCTGCAGCACCGGAGCCTTCTCAAGGGCTCAGAGGACTTTGACAGCCCCACCGTGATCTAGGGCTGTTGCACCTTGAGGAAAGAGACCTGCTAGGTTTCTCTACCCTAAACAGAAAAATATGTTGGAAATGCTGCATATAATTTGTCACAGATAATTTTGGTATGTAAGAAGAGACCTAAGAAGACATGTACACTGGCCAGGTGTGAACACTGCTGCAGGGGGAAAGGCAGAGGCTCATGCATGAGCATGACGAAGGTTCCCATGGGGACATCAGTCTGGAACTGGAGCCAAAAAGCAGCCCCAAATCCCCTGCAGAAATGGAGCGGGTCCTGAGCACCTTTCAGCTTAGCGTTGCTGGGCTAAAGCTGCATCCAGAGCTGTGAGCTGGTCCAGAGGGCTGCAGGAATGGATTCACCCTTCCTGCCCTTGGCTTCTCTCCTGCTTGTTATTATCCATATTCTTTCCAAGTTCGGCTGTAAGGAGCTTTTTCCTCCCCTTTCCCTTCAGAAGATGGAGCAGCAAGATCAGGAATAAGCTAGAGAAGAGCAACGGGCATGGGAGGAAAGTGTGAAACTGCAGTCCCAGGCCCAGGAGCAACAGAAAAGCAGGGGGAAAGGAGTAAATGTTTCTTCACCTGTGCTTATCCCTTCTCCCTACCTGCCTCGATGGGAAGAGTGATTTGCCCCCTTGCTTTTTGCAAGGTGGTGGGTCCAGCACACTGCCGGTAGCTCCAACTGAGGCACCAGCTGACACCAAATCCACAGATGCTTGTGGGTGGCTGTGAGATCTTTCCACCGTGAGATGCTCCTAAACCCAAAACATCCCAGGCAAGTCCCTGGCAGAGGGAATACCCTGGCCTCGTACACCCTGCTCTCCATCACTCTGTGCCTCTTGGGCACTGACGGGCACGGAGGAGCTGGGGCCATCCCTGCTGGACACACGTCCCTTGGGGATGAACAGGGCAGGGAGCTGTATTTCTGCCTGTATTTTCTCACCCTCGCAGTGGTCTGCGGAACCCTGACCACACCACTCACCACAAGCCCGGCACAGGGCTGTGTCCCAAGCATTGTCACATCCCCGGCCTGGCTCTGGACTCTCACAATGACAGCTGCCCTTGTCCCCAACAGCCTGTGCTCCACACTGAGCTTAATCACTAAATTGCTTTTAAAATGAAAAAAAAACAACAACCCAAACCAGATAGGAGGCTGGAGATAAAGCAGCGGGGCTCTCCTTGGAGCCCAGTTCAAAGGGACGCAGCTGGGACCGGCTGGCGCAGGGAGCCCCCCGCAGCTGCCATCCTCCTGCAGCAGCGCAGCAGGGGCGCCGCCAAGCCCAGCCTTCCACGTTTTTCTCTTCCCGCTGTGAAGACTAATGACTTCAGAGAGGGCGTCCTGCCACATGTGGGGATGCTGATGCTGTGGCACAACGGGATGAGGGGAGGAAAAGAGGGGTTGAAGGTGCCAGTGCACATGAGGCCACTAAGTTTTGGGGGTGTCTTGGCTTTCTGCAGACTGCCAATATCCCTGGAAGCCTCTGTCTGCACGTCAGAGACCCATGAGCATCAAAGACTAGATGGAGCATCCCCCAGGGGTCACAGACAGTTGGGAATGTTTCGCAACCACACCACATTGGTGCCAAAACATCAGAAAAAAATCCTTTTGCATATCCAGGGGTGTAAAGCTTGGAGCAGACAGCGACCTCACACACCCAAACCGAAAGGCCCATGAAGCGCAGGATGTCAAGAGAGCGCACGCAAGTGGAAGAGGCGCAGCCTCGATTCTCTCCAGGGGGCGTTTACTCTGGAACGATGGCCTCTCCTACATCACCTCTGATTATTGCAAAGAATCAAAATCCTTGCCTCCCGCAGACCTGCTGCAGAGCTCAGCTGTGCACTGACCTTACGATTCATGGAGATGCCTCTAACTCTTTTGCCCAAGAGGATTCACCACAGCCTTGCTGAAGCCCAGCAGCTCACGCAAGGACGTTCCACGCCTGGGCACGTTGCCACAGGCGCACTCACCCCTGGTTCGTTCCCCACTCGTTCCGGATGCAGAGGTGCTTGTGCACAGGGTCCTTCATGTAACCTTCATAGCAGAGACACTCACCTATGGAGAGAAGGAGGGACATGAGGGGACAAGGCTTTCCACGTGCACCCTTGTCACACCCAGCCTGTAGCTGCCCGGGGCACCTGGTACCTCCCCACCAAGGCCAGGCCGAGCGAGCGGAGGTGAGCCCAGCTCCTGCTTAATTAACATGTAGAAAGTGCTCCAGGTTTGAGCTCATGCTTAAGCATAAAGGCTGCTGTGGGATGACTCTGGCATAGAGCATGAGTGATGCGTTTTAAATGCTCTGCTCCCAAAATGAACTGCACGCTGATGATGCTCATCATGATGCTGGCACCAGACCAAGGCAGCAAGGTGGACGTGGAGGAGCCAAAGCCAACTCACTGGTCAAAAGCACAAGAGAACCTAAAACCCACTGGGAAAATGATCTGATCCAGACACCCAGACGCCCACTTCAGGATGCTCCGAGTAAGAAACGGGGGTTGCAAGATACAGGTTCCCAGTCCTCACAGAGAGGATGCAGACACCCCAAGAAATGAGCTATGCCAGCCAGGGAGCTGCTAACCCAGACAAAACAAAGCTTCCAAACCCACACCCCCACCCCACCTACCAGTCTCGGGGTCACACTGATGCTCGCAGGGGTCGAGGAGACGCCGGGCGCAGAGGTCCAGGGCCCAGGGCCCGCTGGAGTTTTGCTGGGAGAAGAGGACGACCTGCGCCGGGTTCAGCCAGTCGCTGGCATCCAGCTGGCTCCCCTCCAGCAGGATGAACCGGCTCCCTGCCGCCGAGAGGGGAGGCAGCGACAGTGACCCACTGCTGTCCTCTCCATCCCATGATCCTCCCCTGTATCCGATAATGGACCACTCCATCCCATAATGGTCCTCTCCATCCTGCGATGGATCCCTCCGTTCCATGTCCACCTCTTTCATCCCGAGATGGTACCCTCTGTCCATGCCCATCCCCTCTGACCTGCAACGGCCACCCCCATCCTGTGCCTGTCTCCTCCACCCCATGACAGCCCTCTCTATCCTCTGCCCATCCCCTCTGTCCCACAACAGTCACCTTCATCCCACATCCATCCCCTCAGGCTCATACCTGTCCCATCTGTCCCACAGTGATATTCTCCATCCTGTGAAGGTCCTTGCTGTCTCATACCCGTCCTTTCCATCCTATGCCTATTGATTCCATCCCGTGAAGGCCTTCTCCCTCCAGTACCCACCCCCTTCATCCAATGATAGTCATTTCTTTCCTGCGCCTGTTCCTTCCGTCCTGTGCCCATCCCCTCTGTTCCACACCTGTACTCTCTATCCCATCCCTATCCCCACGCCGTCTGTCCCACAACAGCCATCTCCATTCCACACCTGTCCCCTCCATGCTGGTGTCCTCCATCCCACGCCTGTTCCTCTGTCCTGCACCCATCCCACATCCATCTTCTCCATCATCTCCTCCTTCCCTCCGTTTCAGCTTTCAGAGGAGAGCAGGAGAAAGGGGTAGGAACGTAGGGTGCTCACCATCAGCGATGAGGTGCTCAGGGACGTGGAGAGTGATCTTGACAACAAGAGGGCAGCTCATGTGGGAGGAGCACACCAGGCTGATGACACAGCTCGTCACACTGATGAGGGTCAGAGTGGTCTTGTTCACAGGGCTCCGGGGGGAGCCCACTGCAAAACATGAAAACACAGTCAGTCCTGAGATCCAAGGCACCCGGGAAGATCCTGGGGTGCAAAGACCCTGCCCAGCTCCCTGGAAATCCAGCATCAATCCAGTCAAGTGGAGTCACGTTGGATTTTCAAGAGCAAGAAGCAACCTTTGCCGCGGCAGCGTATCTATCCTGCCAGCTCTGTCTCCCGCAGCGTGGGCTCTCCCACACCCCTGCTCCACCGCACACCAAGACCTTTGAGCCACAGGACTTTAAAGCAGAGCAAAGACATCGAGGAGAAGAAAGGTAAATGCAATATCCTTTTCTTTTTTTCCTCTCCTTCTCCTCAGCCCTTCTCTTGGGTTAACTTTGCCATGACAACATCCTCCTGGCTGCCTTTGAAAAAGCACCTGAGAGCCCTAATGTCTCAGGGCATACAGGTCTTTGACTTTTCATCTCTCGGCTGAAGAAGTTGAGTAGAAAAAAGCCAGCCGGGGTCTGAGCCATCCCCTGGGGAGACAAAGCCTGAACTGGCCTCCCAGCACCCAGCATGGTTGCTGGGGGTGAGGAAGATGTCTCCAAGGCCACACAAAAACAAGGCACTGTGCAGAGAAGGAGGGAAAACAGACAGGATCTCTCCTCTCCAGGGGCAGAAACCTCCCTAAGAGATAGTGCAGGGTGAGACTCCTGCCCAGGGACCAAGCGTGTCTCCATCCTCCATCGCACATACAGCTCGGTGCTGGAGCCAACCTGCGGCACTGCTACGCTGAGCAGCAGCACAGGAGCTCATGGGCCAGCCTTTGAAGTGTGTTACTCATTAATACACACCAAAGCCTAGCAGAAGCCTCCAGCAAAAATCAGAATATATTTCATCCTCTGCTGAGAAACTCCACCGGCGAGTGGCAGCAGCCTGCTGTGTGAGCTGGGACCGGTGCCTGCCCACGGCAGCCCAGATCCTGCCTGCGTTTCCATCTTTTCCTGATGGAAAGTCTTCAAACCCAGCGAGGCAACAGCAAACAAGGCAAAAGGGGCCACAGCTCACCACCCATCTCCACACCCACACCCACCTCGGCTGCGCCTCCGGCTCCGCGAGGGGTCCGTGTAGAAGGTCAGCTGGGGATCAGTGTCTGCCTCCGTCCCCGAGTCCCCCTCAGGGTTGAGAAATGCTGATCCGGCTGCAGGGGACAGCAAGTGTGGTCACAGCAGGGCTGGCACCACGTCACCCCAAGTAGCCACATCCTATGTCACCCCTTGCCTCGAAGAGCTGGAGCCCTGTCTGCCAGGTGCAGTGGGGACAGCATCTTCTCCTCTTCCCACCACACAGGGCCCTGCTCCCTGCTCCAGCTCCCAGTAACTTGCAACTTTTCCCCATGGCCTTGCTGGTATCATAAAACATTTGCCATGGGCAACACTGTGCAACCAACCAACCCAATATCCTTGCATCCTTGCAGACACCACCTTTTCCATTTATCCCCACCCAAACCCTCATTTCCATGTTCACGCGTAAAGCTGGCCCTGTTTCTCCATCCAGGTGAGTGGTTGGAGCAGTGGATGAGTGGAAGCCCAGTCCACTCCATCTGCCTTGAGGACCACCCTACCTCGTGCCTTGTTGTTGATGCGCTTGCGCTGGCTGCTGGAAGTGTGGGACAGCAGCGTGGCCTGCTGGTGGTTCGAGTCAACAGGGCTGGTGGCGATGATGTTGTCCTTGTACTTGTTCATCAGGGACAGCTTGGCATTATCGCTCCCTGAGCAGGAAGAATTGAAGGCAAAATCTTTCAGGGACAAAGATTTCTTAAAAGGAGGGAGGTGAGACAGAAAGAGATTTCCTTGGATCCATCTCCAGCATCTGCATGAGGCAACCAAGGTGCCATGGGCAATGGACCGAACTGCATCCTCAAGAGCTCCTCAAAGCCTGAAAGGGATGGACACCTCCATCAAGCTGGCCAAAAGCTGAGATCTAGCATTCAGCCTCTCAGGGCACTTCTGCATATGTAAATCTGTAAAGAAAAACCCTGGAGAGCTTTAGGAATCATGCAATAGTTTTCCCAAACCATGTCTCAGTTGAGAAGGCTCCAGTTAGATGGCTCAGTTGGTAAGAGGGCCAAGAAGCATCTGTGCTATAAGCTTCAAAGAATCCCTGCTGGCGATCAGAAGACTGTGTTAACTCTGAATCATACTGATGGCAAGTGCAATTTTGCTACTAAAAACATCAGCTGAAGAAGACACCAGAAAACTTGTCATATGGAACAGAATTTTGAGGGTCACTGCAGGGGTCTCTCAGAGGGGACACTGTTCTGGTTCCCCATCGGGCCATGGGAACCACAGCCCTTGCCCTCAGAGTTCCCCTCTGTGTTGTTCCAGTCACATCCCACTCAAGTGCAGCCACTGCAAGATCAAGCAGCTGCAAGGTCTCCCAGCAATGGAAGTCCCTTCACAGTGCCACCAACATCTCACACACAACAAAACCACAGAGAAATGGGGAAAACGTTCAAGGGAAAACATGGAATGACGGAGAAGAGATGAGGCAGAAAGGATCCTGCTCAGCCTATGTCCCCCTGTCCCATCCCCACCTGGCGTGAGGTCCATGCTGGACTTCTCATTGCAGCCTTGCAGCGAGTCCAAGGTTCGGGTGACCTGGCTAGCAAAGTCCTCCCCACCGTTCATGCACTCGCGCTGGAGATGGTGCCGCAGGTCAGTGATGTCGTACTCGTAGCCGTCTAGGATGGGGGTCTCGCGGATGCTGAGCGTCCCGCTGGAGTTGTGGCCCTGCACGCGGGCGTTGCGTAGGCTCTCCCGCCCGTGGCCCCCGATCAGCACCGAGGGGATGTAGTGGATCTCGTTGGCTGCCTCGGCACTGGCGCTTTTCTGGGGCTGCGGCACGCGGCGCCGCTTGCACCACCGCCGCCGCGTGTAGAGGATCATCACCAGGCAGAGGATGGAGAGCAGCAGGGCGATCATTCCTCCCTGCGGGCACAAACGCGAGCAGGGCTCAGCTGGTGACCAGCACTGGCCACCCTGGGGATGCAAATTCCCTGGGGAAGCTCCAAGGTGGTCAAAGCAAAGACAACAGTGAGAGGAGCCCGGTCACGCTGAGAAGGGGGTGCTGGCCTGGGGAGCGCTCAGCATCGGTCAAGCCCGCTTCAAGCTGGACCAGCTTTGAAGTCACCGTCAAGGCACAAAAAAGCAGCATTTCAAGCAGAGTGTGTTTTGTTTCACTCTCCCGCAACACGTCTTTGAAAGCAGAGATCAGATTTATTCCAGGTAAATGCACCTACGGGCAACATTTTCTGACCCATTTCCAACCCGTTTCAGTGCTGTCACTCTCAATCTAGGGAGGTTTTCCCAGGGTATCCCGCAGAAACTGCAGCACAGATTAAAGGAGATCAAGGCTTGAGACAGCCTGATGACCAAAGCATTGTTTGGGGAACTCCTGTGGGGAAAGAGACTGAAAAATCTCCTGCCCTGAAGGGAAAGACCCTGAAGCTGCACCCAGCCTTGCCACCTCACCACCACCCCCAAGGTCACCCTCCCGCGGAGATATCATCACTGCACACAGAGAGAGGCGGTGAGATGAAAGCCCATGCTGGCCCTTTCTGTCCAGTCTGCCAAAAATAATAACAATAATAACAATAACAAAAAGTGTATGGAGCCAGCTAAGAGCCCCATGTCCATCCACAGCTCTGGTCCTCCTCCTCTTTCCTATGCAATAGGTGATCTTGAAAAACTAAAATAATAGTAATAATCTGCTCCATTAGGACAAAACATTAAGGGAATTATTGAATGAGAAGCAGAGAGGTAGCTGGGAAAGGAGCTCTAATGGCCATTACAGTTTAACTCTCTTTCATTCCCAGGATAATGGAGCTGCGATGCACACTCTCAGCCTCCTTCCAAACTTTCTTTAAAAGAAAAGAATGAAAAAACAAAGAGACTCCAGTGATGAAGGAGACGAGCAGTCCAGCAGAGCAGGGGGGTCTGGCTGGCATGGGTCCTCAGCCCAGAAGCCTGCAGCTGGGAGGACTGGAAATGCCTTTCTGGGACTGGAAATTGGCACTGGATTCCTGCCGAGCTGTGCACAACCTGAGTTTTTCAGTGGTAAAGTCAGGGGCCAAGTCTCTACCACATTCCAATCCCTCTGAGTTTCTCTGATCCATAAATAAGTGGGGGCTATCCCCATCCCCACGGGAGATGGCCTCCCAGGTCAGGGCTCTCTGTCACTCCAGGCACCACAGGATAAAAAGGATCTAAAGCTCCTGAAGGGTGTCCAGAGGAGGCCACGAAGCTGCTGAAGGGTTTAGAGAGAAAGCTGTACAAGGAGCGGCTGAAGTCACTTGGTCTCTTCAGCCTGGAGAAGGAGAGATTGAGAGCAGACCTCATTGTGGTCCCCAGGCTTCCTCACAAGGGGAGGAGGAGGAACAGGCACTGAGCTCTCCTCTCTAGTAACCAATGACAGGACCTGAGGGAATGGCAGGAAGAGCCAAGGGAGGGTTAGGTTGGACATTAGGAGGAGGTTCTTCCCCCAGAGCACTGAAACAGCTCCCAGGGAAGCAGTCACAGCACCACGCCTGACAATATTCCAGAAGCTTTCAGCCTCAGACATATGGTGCGAATGGGGTGTCCCATGCAGGAACAGGAGCTGGACTCAACGATCCTTGTGGGTTCCTTCCACCTCAGGACATTCTATGATTCTATGATCCCTGCAGAAAAGCCGCCTGTGGCCAATTCACATTTCAAGAGGCTCCAAAGTAAGGATGAAAACCAGCGCTGGAGTCCCCTCCACTCTGTGCTTATTGAAGGGGGTCAGGGCACCACCTCAGAGAGCCGGTTCTTCACTGGAGCACAGAAACCCTATTCTGCCTTCATCCCTCCCCACCTGGCCCTTGCACAGTGGCTGCGAGAGGAGCCCTGCGCTGGGCAGGCACGGGAGTGCTTCTCACACAGTCCACGTGCGGACCGCTGTCACAGTGGATACAGCCTCTCGCTCACACTTCTTCTCTTGGCAACCACTCAGAAAAGAAAAAATCAGCCTTGAAAATGCCACGTGATCCTGACTCCTGGCACAAAAGCCAGGCTCTGTTTGTCAGGGCATAAGGATGTGACTGGAGAGGAGCTGAGAGTGATGGGGGAAAGAGAGAAAGGGAAAATTCAATCTGTATTTACATGTTTTGGTACAGGACCGATAAGCTGCAGACACTGTTCTCATCAGCTTGATAATAAGCCTTGTTTCAGGCACTCCCAGGCCCATCTCAGTATTCAGCAGCACCCATGAAAACTAAGACCATGGTGGCACCGAGGTGATGCACCCACAGGGGAGCAGATGATAAAAAAACAGAAGACAGTCTGAAATGGTTTTTTGTGGGTGGCTTTGCCAGTGATTATTTTTTTTCCTCAAGACTAATCAAGCACAAATGATGGAGGAGAAACCTGGCCTAGGGCTGCAATCTGGAAGAGCTATCGACGCTCTCATTAGGGTAGGGACCATTAAACAGCCTGTCTGCAGCCTCGGAAACACATTGTCTCCAACTAATTATCTTTCAGTGGCACAACAATTGTCAGATTCTTCAGATTTTTTCCAACATAAGAAAAAAAAACAGCAACCAACAACCCACAGATCCAGCTCCCAATACACACTGATCTCTGCCATCAAAACCTTGTTCTGGTCTTTCTGCAGGGAGGAGGAGAGCTGTGCAGCCTCAGCGCATGGGATGCTCTTGCCTTCCGCATGCTGCAAACTCACGACTATGGGGTTGCCGTGCTGTTAAAGCGGTGGTGACACTGCCCAGTGACACGGTGACACCCACGGCGTGCGGCACAGCAGGCACTGGGCACCATCCACAGGGCACAGGGCTCCTGACAACGTCAATGGGAATTGACCTGAGGTTAAGGTGGTTGAGACCTTCAAAGCCCAGCACGCCCTGGGAATAAAGGCCCCCCTACAAACATACTTGCAAAGTGATGCAAACTAAGGCACCTAGGCATGCAGCATCGTCTGGAGAGGCGCTTGGGACATCTTAACCAGCCCCTAAAGCTCAGCCAAGCTCCCTATCCGAGGGCAGCTGGAGACAGATAGGGAAAGATATGGTTTTTCAAGAGCCCCTTTATTTTCTACAGGTTCCTGAACACCTAAACGGGGGCTGCTTTTCCACCACGTACCATGACAGAGATGTGGAGGATCCTCAACTCCTCCTCCGCCGACTCAGTCTGGGGCTCATCCGTGGGGTCAAAGCCGGGCAGGTTGGGGGCTCCATCTTGGTGGTGGATGTGGAAGAGCAACGTGCCATTCTCCAGCCACTGCTGCCGCCAGCGCACCAGCGGGATGTCATCTGTGTTGCCCGAGATCTCTGCAAAAGCAAGGCCAGTCACACATAAAACGTGGAGGAGAGCGTGATGGGGGACAGTCGCCTCTTCCCCAAAACGGGCGGAGGAGCCAAGGGACACACATGGCAGGCTCCCTCTGGTCACCTCCTGCCAGCACCAAGGCTGCCTGTACACAACTCACAACCAGATGGGCTAAAAAGCAGAGAAAAATCATATTTCTGGGTAAAATCCAGACATGAGCCCCTCAAAAATCCAAATGTGGTGCAGGGACAGAGCACTTACTGACAATACCTCAGGCCAGAGCTGGGGAACCCAGCAGCATCCTTCCAGCTGCAATTTGGATGGGTTTCACCCACGTGCTTCGTGTTAAGCACAGCTCCGGCATGGGGAGCGGCAGATATCAGACAGCGTCTCAGCAGCACTAATGGGATCATTGGGACCATTATTGCGGATAGAAAATATTTCCCACTGGAAAAACACACATGGCTACGATCGCACCTGCAGCTCTGGCTCTGACTGAGGTGCATTCAGAGGTTTTCAGTCTTCAAGCATTTGTTCAGCTCCCCACATAGGACTCAGCCCTGCGATCAGCAGATGTACCCGCATCTCCAAACTATCCAAACTATCAGGGACATCCTATGGCTGGGTCTGAGCAAAAGGGAGGGTGACACCAGCCCATCCCGAGGAGAGATGGGCGCTGTGTCAACCACCACCTCCATCTTAGACCAGATCACCTTGTTTTCAGCCAGCAGCTCGAGCCTTGCCATTTTGCCAGAAAATATCAGCTTCAGCTTCAGTTGGAATGACCATTAAACACATGATGAGCTTCTTGGGAAGACACAGCTTTCCCTCCTGCCTCTGCCCCGTGGGAACAGCCCGGCCAGACCTGTCTGCTCCATCTTCTGTGCGTTTTGATGGCAACAGGATAGAGCCCGGCTCTCTTTGCTAATGACCTTCTTTATTTTGCTTGCTTCATGCTGCCTTCAAATGAAAACTTGAATTCAATTACAGTGCCAAAAAGCAACATTTTAAATTTACTGTTAATTAATTTCACTAGGCTGCCTTAAGTGAGCCAGCTGCTGGGGCAGGGGGGGATGCATCGAGAACAAGGTTTATCCTCTCAAACCAATTTGATTAATCAAAAGAAACACATAGCCTCAGCGAGCGAATTGGCAGATCGTTTCTGCTCAGCAAGTGTCATATTTCTGGTGGTAACCAGTGCGCTTTGAGTGTCCCAAGCAGAGACGCTGAGCTTTCTTGGATGCCACCAGGAAGCAAAACTGAGAGGAGTTAAAGCACCTAGGAAGCCACAAGCATTTTTAAATTCCCTCTATCCACTGAGCTGTGAGTTCAGGCACATGGATCCCCTTTGAAAAGTGGGTCCCAGGAGCCGGGAGGGCTTGAATTAGCAGATCTCCTCCCCTCCCACCTAGTCTTTATTCATGGGCTGAAAGGGGAAACAAGGTTTCCTGCTTCCCCAACTCCCCATGGCTTCTCAACTTCAAATGAACCAGCTCAAATGAAAGAAAATATCCTCCCCGCACCTGCCTGCTAACGTGAAATTAGAAATAATTAAGGCAAGAGCTTTTATGCACAACAGGAACTCAACATACTGACATTTGGAAAAAAGTAAATACCAGCGTTCGCTCCATTGTAAAGAGTGAAAATAATAGATACTAAGTATATGACATTATGACATTTAGAAAGCCAGAGTTAAAGATGTTTTCCCCTGATCTGACATATCACTTAAAACCAGCACCCTTCAGCTCATTAATATTTGAGGAGGACTCCTTGATGGAAGTTATTTAAATGATTAATAGATTATAGTAAATTTAAGCTTTAAAATAGGTTGTCATAATTTCAAATTTATTTAAACAGGCTTATTCTTAAAATGAAAAATATATTTCAATAAAAAATGGGTTCTTGTTCTAAAAGAGTGCAATCCAGCCACCGAGCCCAAATGTGTTTTCCTCTCCCACCAGACATTATGATGTGACCCCGTGGCTGCACCACACACAATCCGAAGTGCTAAGAACAGAGGAAAACACCCCAGAAATCAACCCCCTCGCACCAAACCTGCAGGCTATGACCCCTCCATCACCACACCGCTTCATTGCCTCTGCCCCTGCCTGGGTAAAAGCTCTTGAGGCAGCACCCATGTGAGAAAGCTCCATCCTTGGACCTCCTCCTCCTCTTCTTGAGGGTTTTAGCAACACTCCAGCTGCTCCTAACCCACTTCGTTTCTACATGAAAAAGTTATATATATAAATGCTTTCCTGCATCCGTGAAGTTCTCCCGGAGTTTGCTTAAAACAAGACCAAGCCAAGATCAAGACCAAGCTTCCTCCCTAACACAGCATCTCTTCGCTCTCTGTTCTCCTAACCAACGCACTCCACTTTTATCTTTGCGTCCTTCTCCAAGCAGACATCTCATCACTTGACGTACGATGCTACAGGGACCCATGGAGCCAACCTGAGCCATTTATCCGGGTGCTGTAGGGGCTCAGCTCTGCTGTGGGGCTGATGGGTGCCAACCCTGCCCGCTGGCTCACACCAGGAGACCCCGAGGGAGGTGGAAAGGTGTGCAGAAAGCCAAAAAAAGGCGATCATTTCAAGTTCAAAGTTTGAAAGATATTGATGATAGGCCTGGTCCCTGTACAGCTTTCATTAAGGCCTTAGCTACGAAGCCATTAGTACCAGTATTAACTTCTTGCTCCTCTGTTAAAAAATAGACTGCCTGAGTCAGGGGTTAATAACAAGAGGAGACCGCTAATTAGGCTACGCCACATTCACCTGGTATCAAACGTGGCCCAGATCCTCCGTATCTACAGGAGCAGCAGCCTCCAAAGACCCTGGCTGATGCCTTCAACATAATGGCCGTGGCTGCTCCGCTCCCAGACCATCTGCGAGGGGAAGGAGAGGGAAAGGAAAGGTTGTAGAGGAGCAAACCAAGGATTGGAGAAAGTCCAGATGAAGTTGCTGCAGGTGGGTGGGTTTACACCCGCTTCATTACTTGATCATCCCAAATGACCCCATCTCCCAAGGACGGCTGTCCAACCCAGAGCAAATCCAGTCCTTCTGGAGGTAATACCTCTCCATCTCCCACTTTTAGGAGGAAACACCTCCCTCACAGCCCAACTTTGCACCTGAGCTGGTGCAACATTGAAATGGCAGCCCCCAAGGCCAACATCTACATGTTCCATTCCTGTGTCCTCGTCCCTCACTGAGACCTCAGAGCGTGGCAGAAGGGAAAATACACATTGAGCAACTCTCCTTAAAACACACACACCAATGTAACGGAAAAAAACCCAGAAAAACAATTTTCCTTTCTATTTGGAAGCATTTTGCATTAATAGATGCCTCTGATTAGTCAAATGAACTCCGCTATAATGTCAGTCTCTGCAGACCCATTCCAAACAGCCAAGCGCAGATTTTATCTTGGACTTACATTTCCTTGTTAACGTTTAAATCTGCCTTATTTTCCACACAGAACCTGAACCTTTATTGAAGTTCCCCATCAGCTGAGGGTTTCCTTTAAAAGGGCTTTCACTCAGCCATCACAAGCCTGGCTTTCCAGTCCTCCAAGGGTCTCCAACGTCTCAAGTAACTCAAGAGACCTCCCCACCACGAGCCACTTGCATTCTGTGTTGGGACCTCAGAACTTGATTCCCATCAATTCAGATGTCAAAATGCATATCCTCATATTTAACTCATTTTTACTTCCGAGCTTTTAGTGACACATCTTTCATGAGATAATATTCATGTTTTTATGAGCCCGTTAAAAATTCACATTCATCATTCACCGTATTTTATTTGCCTTTTTTTTTTTAACCCCATCTCCAGTCTCACGTAGGAAAACCAGCACACTCTGGAGGTCATTCTGCCTTTTCAAGACCATCCAGCTTTTCCCTACCAGCAAACACAAACCTCACTTCATCTATCAGGAACTTGCTTTCCAGGACAGCATAACTTGGGCAACGTTTCCAAATGACCCATAGACATGGGAGAACCTGAAGGCTCGAGGAAAAGGCACCTGCTGTATCTGGAGCTGCTCTTTGGCTAGGTCAGAGATATCACCCCCCCATCACGGCTGCACATGGGGCTGGTACACGCGAAGCCATTAGCTGTCATAGCAGGGCTGACAGCTAGCCAGGTTTCTCCTTGAATCGCAGGGCGCTTTTGCTTTTGGGAAGGTCATCAGGGAATCACATTTCAAAGCTGTAGCCACACTTTATCACTGAACTGGGATTTTTGTCCTGGATATGCCATGGTCCTTCTTCATCCCTTTCTTTAAAAACAAAACTCGCCATCGCTCTGGGAGTGACATTGTGCTGTGCAGCCGTTTGCGGAGTGAAGGACGCTAATTCATCATTAATGGGTCTGAGTCCACCAGTTTTGCTCGGCAGCTGCTGACCTTACAATGCGACTTGCCCCATTGCACTGCTCTTCCCTGCAGACCCAAGGATGTACCAACCGCACCTGTGCAAATCCCTCTCTGAGGTTATTTTTCCACTGCATTTGTCAATTTGGACCAAAAATTAGGAAAAACATGGCTAATCATAGAATGGTTTGGGTTGGAAGGGACCTTAAAGATCATCCAGTTCCAAGCCCCCTGCCATGGGCAGCGACACCTCCCACTGGACCAGGCTGCCAAGGTCCATCCAAACTGGCCCCAAACCCCTCCAGGGATGGGGCAGCCACAGCTTCCCTGGGCAACCTGTTCCAGTGTCTCACCACCCTCATTGTGAAGAAATTCCCCCTTATGTCCAGTCTAAATCCGCCGCCTTCCAATTTATAGTCATTGCCCCTTGTCTTATCACTCCATGCCTTTGTAAAAAGTCCCATCCCCTGTCCCCCCACCCCCCCATCTTTCTTGTAGTCCCCTTCAGGTACTGGAAGGTCATTATAAGGTCTCCCAGAGCCTTCTCTTCTCCAGGCAAAATAGTGAGATGGAGAACATGAACCCCTCAGCGCAGATGGTGCTCACCTACAAGCAGAAGAGGATAGTCGCTGAACTCCATGCATGCACCAGTCATCGCTCAGAAGGTGTGAGTAACCAGAGGAGCAAAACTTGGCAGAGGAGACCTCAATCTCTTAAAAAAGCTCTTGTGCATCATGGAAATTACAGACCAGTAAGTCCTACTTCTGCCCTGGAGGGTTTGTTAGAGGAACTGGTAGGTGGGTGGGTTAATATGGGTCGCTCAACACTCCAAGTCAGTAGATAAGGGTGATCCAGTTTGATGGACTCGTTTCAAGGAGTCTTTGTCAACATCCACGCTCAAAGTTTTCCACAGTGCTGAAGTGAGGTTGGGTTAAGAGGGAAAGTCCTCTTGAAGCCCACCAGGCGGGGGAGGAATAAGAGGATAGTTTTCACAATAAAAGGAGGTTACCAAGAAGCCCCACAGAGATCTTTGTCAGGATCTCAGCTGTTCAGAAACACTCTGGAAGAGGAGGTGAATGACAAAGTTGGTCACCGATGCTAAATTTAGTCTCCACAAAGCTAAAGCTGCAAAGTGCTGGAGAAAAGTGGGCAAGAAAGTGGGCAGGTGAAACTCAACTTTGGTGAAAGCAAGTCGATCTCAAATCCTGCAAGCGATATTCAGGTCAGACACCTCGTAACGGAGGAGGCAGGGCTAGGAAGATTTGAAAGAACGGTACAAGGAAGACAAGATCTCATGAATGGCTTTCTGGAGAGAAGAAACCAACTATGTTCAGATCCCTTAGCAAGGAAAACAAAAAGCTGAGCAGGGGTGTGGTAAAAGTCTATAAAATGATGAAATCAACTGAGCAGTGAGAAACACAATAAATATTCACTATTTCTCGCTTTCCAAGAGTTAGGTGGGTAAAAACTAACAAAAGGCTGTTTCATCTACCATGAAGTATGAAAGCACTGAGAAAGGAATTGAATTCCAAGAAGACCTGCAGCTACTGAGCCAGAGGCAAATCCCAGCTTCAGAAATCCCTGAACTCAGCAGTAGGGAAAGGGGCACGCAACAGATGCTGTGTTTTTCATGTTCCCCCCCACCCCCTGCAAAGTATCAGCTGTTTACATGGCTGGAGATGCTAAAGGACCACCAACCTGCTGTCCCTGACCAAGCCCAGGGTCTTGGGGATGGAGCGTGGCTGCAAACCCAGCGAGGTGCTGCCCAGACCAGCCTTTGAGGATGCTGAGTTGGGGCAATCCCAAGTGCAATTATGGGGTAGTTGGAGAACAGATTCGGAGCAGCCCTGAAAAGGACTTGGGGTGCTAGTGGATGAGAAGCTCAACATGAGTTCCCAATGTGCACCTGCAGCCCAGGAAGCAGTGTGACCAGCAAGGCCTCTACTCTGCTCTCGGGTGACCTCACCTGAGTCCTGCCTTCATCTCTAGAGTCCAGTCCTCAGTACAGGAAAGACATTGATCTGTTGGAGCGGCTCCAGAGGAGGCCACGGAGATGACCCGAGGGCTGGAGCACCTCCTGTATGAGGACAGGCTGAGAGAGCTGGGGTTGGAAATGAGAGCATTCTGGGAAGATCTTAGAGCAGCTTCCAGTATGGAAAGGAGCACCAGGAAAGCTGGGAAGGGACTCTTGATCAGAGGGTGCAGGGACAGTATAAGGGGAACAGCTTTTAAGCTGAAAGAGGAGAGATTGAGATGAGATCTTGGAACAAATGTTTTCCTGTGAGGGTGGGGAGGACCTGGCCCAGGTTGCTCAGACCAGTGGTGGCTGCCCCATCCCTGGGGGTGTTCAAGGCCAGGTTGGACGGGCTTTGAGCACCCTGATCCAGGGGAAGATGTCCCTGCCCATGGCAAGGGGTTGGAACTGGATGATCTCTAAGGTCCCTTCCAATCCAAATCATTCTATGATTCTACAATTGACGTGTCCCTTGAAAAGTGACTGAGACTCTTTGCTCCTCGGGCACTGCCTTGCTGGGAGAAGGAGACTCCAAGGCAGCTCCCTCCATTTGATGCAGCCTCTTGCTCCTCAGATAGCAATTCCCTGTCTCCAGCCCCCAGCTCTCTCTGTTATCAGACCCTACTGACCCAAGAGGCCCACCAAGATTACCTTCAGCTTTCCAAGCCAGCCAACAGTTTCCACAGGCAGGCAAAGGACTATTTATATACACCGCAGGCCAGCCAATCCAGCCCATCTGCCAGGCACTTAGCAAGACATTGGAGCATGTCGTACAGGCGAGGTCAGTCAGCAGCAGTGGTGGGATAGGTGGGAGAGGCGAGGGGACGCATTACACTGATGACATGGACTTCACTTCAAGGGTAAACTTCAACCTGCTCCTTCAGACTAATTTGTTTAAGTACTCACTGCTCCAAGGTCAAGAGGCTGGGGCAAATCAGATGTTACTTCAGCATTCTCATGCTCGGCACAGGAAACAAGCATAAGCTGCTTGTTCCTCATCTCCTGTGGGAAAAGCCAGGACCTGCGTGTCCTCTGGGGCACGGGAGAGATGAGGTGGCCCTCCCAGGGGTGACACAGGGCCAAAACAACCCTGTCCAGTCTCCTGCGAACAGTGGGGCCAAGAGGTTTTCCACGAGTGATCCTCCCACCTGTCCTGGAGGGACCGATGCTGGTCTTGGAAGCAGGGCAAACCCTCACCAGTGGCCCCACATCAGGGTGGAGAAGGCAGGCCTAATATTATACCTTCGGTACTTGGGAGCTTTTATCCAACTCCAAGCTCTGTTTTCAAATTTGTGAAGAGGCTTTGAAAGATAATGAGGAGAAGGAAAGAAAGAAAAAAAAAAAGAGAGAAGGAAGAAAGATGTAGAAGGGGAAAAAGTTGACTGTGCATCTTGAATTTATCACTCTTGAAAGAAGAGCTTGTCAAGAGGGCCAGAGACCAGCCAGTGTGTGGTGATCAATGGGAGGACTTTTGGGTCTAGTCAAGCTTGTTTCAGATTTACGGGAACAGAATAGAGGCATAAATCTGTCGCCGCCTGACGAAAATGGAGGTAATTAAATCTGCAGGTGTATATAATTGTCATATTGATGATCTATATAAATCAGCACAGCCAGCAAAGGCACAAAGCACCGTGTTGAGCACAAAGCCTCCCCACGAGGAGCTGTTTGCCCACCTGCCTGGCCAGGGGACAGAGCCGGTGAGTACACGACACAGCCCTGGGGACACCCATCTCACCCGCATGGACATGTCCATCACCACAGCCAACATGACCCTCTCCTCCACGTGAGACCTCTTCCAGATTGCCCCCACGGGCAGCAAAACCAGCAGAACCCACCACCACTTTCAATGGATGCAATTACCCGTGGTCTCATCCTCACTACTGCTGAATTACCTGTGACTTCAGAAGAATGAAGACAGGACCCCAAGCATTGAGATGACCAACCACAGACACCAAGGGAGGTTCTTTGCAGCCACTTTGAAGCTCCAAACCCAGATGCAAGTGGGGCACTGACTCAATCTCGCAGCAACTCTTCTTTTTTTATTTATTTTAACCTTTGTTATTTTGGGAACTTTGAAGCCTAAGCTGCTCCGAGGTGGCTGCCTTTGTAGGAAGAACAGAAAATGACGAGTGGGGACTTGAAAGAGGGGGAGAACAGAAAGAGGAAGAAACAGTGCTTCACAGCTCAGGTCTATGGCAGCTCCTTCCCAGCAAACCCATCCCAGCAGGCACTTAAGGCTCTTTCACCAGCAGCTATGGGAAATCTGGATGCAAAGCAACCACGGCATCTTCTGTTTATGTATCACTGTAACTCAGAGAACCTTTGAAGACCTTTGCAGGCCGGCATCCCTTCTCCCACTGCTCAACGGGACACCCCTCGGTGACCCCTCTGCCCCTTCCCAGCTGTCGTGGCTCAGCCCTACTCCTGCTGTCCTTGCCAGTGCCACAGGGCCACATTTCTTCCCACTGTGCGGGGAGGGACAGGAACACGAGGGAAGGTTTTCCCATCATTTTTGCCAGTCCAGCCTCCTCACACGTGCCAACAGGCCGACCCTGCTTCCCAGGTCGAGAGCTACATACGTGCAGCAATGGGATAATTAAAAATTAAGCAAGCACTTCTGCATTGCAGTCCAAATTATGTAACACCGCTCTTTGGCTTCAGCCCCCATCAGCTTTAACGTGATCGCACATACGGCCCTGCCTGTATTTACCTGCCTGCTTTGCGGGCAGGGCTCATGCTCTTGGCAGGGAAAGGAAACTCCAATGTCATAATCAAAGGTGGAAAGTTCTCTTGCATTTGCATAGAGGAAAAAAAAAAAGGAGAAAAATCTACTTCTTTCCTTATTCTAGGGCTGAAATCTGGGATGGCCAGAAGAAAGGGCATGGAACCAGGATGCTCCAGCCCAGCAAAATGCCAAAGGTTGCCCTGGACAGGGCAGCAACCCTTGATCAGAGGGTTTCTGAGCAAGGGGCTGCTGCCTCTTGCTCCTCCTTCACCAAAGCGAAGCAGCATCCCACGTTAGCAAATAAGCAGCATTTCTGTAAGCAAACAAAATCAAATCAAGGCAAGGAGTGAGCCACATTTTTGGTATCTCAAGAGCAAAGAGCCCTGCCAGACTCTGAGCACCGGGTAACTGCAAACTCCTGCATTTACAGCCACATCTTTGCTTCACTGGCACAGGCTGTGGCTGTTGCCAAGGCCAGGGCTCAGTGAGCCAGCCTGCCACCTCCTCCCTTCCTCAGCCAGGAACATGCTGAACACCCGGCCACGGCCGCCACAGGGCTATTCCCAGGACGCAGGTGCTGCCACTTGGTGTGAGACCTTTCATTATGGGTATAAACGGGAGAGGGGCAGGTTTAGGCTAGACAATAGGTAGAATTTCTGCACCATAAGAGTGGTGAGGCGCTGGAAGAGGTTGCCCCATTCCTTGAGGTGTTCAAGGCCAGGTTGGATGGGCCTTGAGCAGCTTGATCCAGTGGGAGGTGTCCCTGCCCATGGCAGGGGCGTTGGAACTGGATGGACTTTAAGGTCCCTTCCAACCCAAACCATTCTATGAGTCTGTGATTAATTTCTGTGGCAATTAGCTCCAAAGGGTGCTTTACTGGGCTCCATGCACAGCAGCTTCAAGAAGCCACCAGAGATGCTACGGCTCACACCTGCAGCGAGTGACACTGCCAGTACCCTCTGCCACCACTCCTAATGCCCCTTGGCTTTTGCACAGTCCCTCCAGTTATTTTTTTATCTCCTGCCACGGTGCCTCTCCTCCTACCTCGTGGTCCTTCCTTTCCTGCCCTCCCTCCATTCTCCTGATGTTTTGCCGCTGCTGGCACAGCTGCATTTCTCACACATGCTGCCTTTCACCCCACGGCATGTGAAAAACCCTTCTTCCCTAGCACTGAGTTTTAATTACACAGGGGGTGGCTGGATCCAGACCAGGCTGACCATGCCACCGCTGTCCCGTGGGAAGACGTGTGCCACATCCATCTCAGGAACCTCCACATCCTTTGTTCACCCCACAGCTGCAGTGTCTGCCAGACATCCCTTCACCCCAGTTCGTGCCAGCAGGCTTGGGACTGCAGCTTGAAGAAGTCCTCCAGCTGTTAATCACTGCTGTGCCACACTCCACAAGCAGCTAAAGGGGGAAACGTGATAATAAAAGGCTGTAGAAGCCAGCCCAGGTCTGAGGTTGACTAAACAGACTCAATGCATTATCATCATCACCACTGAATGGCTTGGGCCAGAACGAACCTTAAAGATTATCCAGTTTCAACCCCCCTGCATGGAGAGGGACACCTTCCACTAAACCAGGTCGCTCAAAGCCTCATCCAACTTGGCTTCTGACACCTCCCCTTCCTGGCTCACAAGTGTTCCCACCACACACCACAGGGGCTGCCCATCAGGTCTGAGCATGCCAGAGGCACAGCACACCAGGGAAGAGAGCAGCTCCTGAAGAAAAGCTAATAAAATAGGTTTGATTTTTCCCTGGAAGAATGTTTCCGGCACTCTCTTGCTTATGGATGCTTGGACACACATCCAAGCCCAGCTAAAGCTGTGCCTCAGCACGAGCTGGGATGAGACCATTGCAGCTTTCTGCTCGTCCCTGAGCCAGCAGAAACATTTCTATTCCCCTCCAAATATCTGAGCCACGTGTGTCATTTCTGGAAGGACAAACTCCCTTTCTTGTCCCTTTTGTCAGCAAGAAAGCCAGCAGCTTCTCAGCAGCACAGGTCCCACCACTGCCCCTCTCCAGAACTCTCCCGAAGCAGTAAAAGCCAGAGCTCCACTATTTCTGTCTGAGCAATAGAAGAAAAGTTGGAGAGATGCAGCTCTGGAACGGAAAACAGCCAGCACGACAGCCCCTGGGAAAGCATCACCCAGAGGAGCTTGAGGCCTGCCCAGGGCAGTGGGAGGCATAGCAGGCTCTCCAATCCAAACCTGATGTTTCCAGGAGATTTCTCAGTGGCTCTGGACACAGGGGACATCATTAGAGGAGTGGACAGGCTGAAAGCACTGCAGCAGTAGAATGTCTGTACTGAGCCACACTCAAAGCCCCCAAGGACCCTGCGGCCATGGCTGCAAATGAGACTCTGGCAAGAAAATTTGCGAGGGCAATGTCTGTTCTCCTAGGCATCTCCACCTGCTCACCGAAGCTGACCAGCTCAATCCATTCCTGCAGGAGCCCCGCTATCCTGATGCAGCCCTTCTTGGCAGGAGAAGGGGCGCTGCCTCCTAATGAGGAGTCTGAGGGGAGATCTCACCCCAATCTACAGCTTCCTCACTAGGGGGGAGGAGGAGACCCATGACAGGACCCGAGGGTCACTCCTCCTGCAGCACCCTAAACCCTTGCTCCCACCAATCTTCCCAACAAAACCTCCACCTACAAAACTAGGAAGGGGTTTTTTTAACCCTTAAGCCACCTCTTCTGAAATAAAACCCTCCTTCTTCCTCCGTGTTGGAGAAACTCCATTAGGGGAGGGCATTTAGTGGCTGCAGGGCAGCAGCACTGGGAAGTACTGGGAGTTCACCAGCCCAGCCAGTGGCTTCCCAGCACCGTGCCCTCCCTCTCTCGCTCCCCTTGGGATGTTGCAATTAATTGCCTTGTCTACTGGAGCTTTTAGCTGGAGCAAATAAAAGAAAAAAAGGGGATTGCCAAAATCCATAATAAGGTCTACGGTTCCTCTGAGCTACAAGGGCTGCTTTAAATTTCGGCTTTTTTTCTTTTTCTTATTTTTTTATTTGAAGGAGGTTTCCATGGTAACTGTCTCCCATCACACAAGAGCCTGTCCCTGGGATATTTCGAGGTTGCTAATATCTGCTTTCCCAGGCAGCCACTGTGTTGTGACGGTGACAACACGGCTGGGTTTTTGTTGGCAGGGGAAGAAGGTAGGTGTACGGGAGAGAGGAATGGGAGGTTATGGTCCTAAGAACCAAGGTCAAGGTCCGGCTTGCACCCAATTTCCCCTGACAGGCAGATCTCCATCCCCGCAAAGGGCTCTGGCAGCCAGGTGATGGTTTCACTTGGATCACAGACCCAATTCGGGAGCTCTCCCAAAGCAACACAGCCCTCACCGGCACAAGTAAAAGCGATGTGTCCACACAAGGGCATGGGCAAGGTCTCCTTAACATCTCCTGCCTCCTTCTCCAACTTCTGCCCTCCACCAGGTTAGTTTTCAGCTGGATTAGCTCCCTGCACGAGCAAAGCCATCTCTCTGCACCCCCATAGCTGCTTGCTCTGCTCCGCTTGTTAGTCATCCTAATTACTGAAATGCTTCAGAGGCAGCCAGGCTTTCCTAGACCGTGTCTCCTCTTGCACCCAAGACGTGGACTCCAAATTTCTGTGACTGATATGCCACCACCAGCTGCGGGGTCTCTCAGTGACCCTTTACCCCTCTCCAGCTGTAAACGGTGAAAGAAGCCTCTGCCTGTTCCCCAGCAGACCTCAGGCTCTGCAGACAGGACACAGTGAAGGGGACAGGCTCAGACCCCTGCCCGCACCCATCACCCTCAAACTAGGTCCTGCAGCAAAGCAAAGCGTGGGGTCAACACAACCCACATCCCAAACCAGACCCCAGAGAGCCCCGCGCCAGCACTGCAGGACAAGCACCCACCCCGAGCATCCCTCGGCTGCAGGGCAGCAAAACAGGGTCAGAAACACCAACGCATGAGCGAGAGCAGAGGATGCTCTCTTCCAGATGCTTTCTCAGTGTTAAGCTGTAGCAGGGCAGCCAGAACCTGGCAATCATAAATCCTGCTGTATCTAGACAAATCCCCCAAGCACTGCTGGGGGTGAGCGACTGGCCACAGCCAGGCAGGCTGCAGGGAAGCCGGAGTCCGGCAATTGGCAAGTAAAAGGACAACCAGTCTTAAATGACAGTCATCACCATCTAGATGCCTCCTTAATCCCAACAGACAAAAATCCCTTCATTTGAAGGACTGCTCTGCAGCAACTCCGAGAAAGATGATTTCAGAGCCTCCATTTAGCTGGCTAAGTAACTATTAAGAAAATAAAATAGAATTAAACAGAATAAGGAAGGGGAAAAAGGGGGGAAAAAGGTTAAGAAGGGGGGGGGAAGGCTAAGCAAAGCAGGGGGGGAAGGCTAAGCAAGGCGGGGGAAAGGCTAAGCAAAGGGGGGGGAAAGGCTAAGCAAAGGGGGGGGAAAGGCTAGAGCAAAGGGGGGGGAAAGGCTAGAGCAAAGGGGGGGGAAAGGCTAAGCAAAGGGGGGGGAAAGGCTAGAGCAAAGGGGGGGGAAAGGCTAAGCAAAGGGGGGGGAAGGCTAAGAAGGGGGGGAAGGTTAAGAAAAGGCGGGGGAAGGTTAAGAAAAGGGGGGGAAGGTTAAGAAAAGGGGGGGAAGGTTAAGAAAAGGGGGGGGAAGGTTAAGAAAAGGGGGGGGAAGGTTAAGAAAAGGGGGGGGAAGGTTAAGAAAAGGGGGGGGAAGGTTAAGAAAAGGGGGGGGAAAGGTTAAGAAAAGGGGGGGGAAAGGTTAAAAAAAGGGGGGGGGAAGGTTAAGAAAAGGGAGGGGAAATGGGATGCACCTCAGGAGTAAATGCGACTGGCGTGGATAGAGAAGAACAGAGGTGAGATAATGGCAGCCAGAGGTGTGTGGCTGCCTGAGGGTCCCCTCCACCACTGGGACCAAAGGCAGTTTCAGAGATGTTAAACATGCTACAAAGCTTAAACATGCCCGCGTGGCTCCCAAAACTGGGATAGGTCTCAGGATGGGAGAACAGGAGCGAGGCTGAGCATCCCTGCTGGATGCAGTCAGCGAAAGGAAGGCTGTGAGTGATTAAAGGAAGCCGGGAGCGTCGCTCTGCATACCCAGCCAAAGTCGGGGCCAGACCCCGATACCCACCGGCCAAACGCCAAGCAGCCCCTCAGCCCGCTCCCCACGCTGTTTCTGGGTCAGCGAGATCCCCTCCCAGCCTGCAGCCGCTGGAGCCGGCTGGATGAGTGGTTGCTGTGGCAACGGGTTTCCAGAGATGAAATCCCTATTTCTTCTTTTTTTGCCTTGGCTAAGAAAAAATATACAGGAGGCCCTCTACATCAGCCATGCCACCGAAACCTCCACTCTAGTAAGAGGGCGGGTCAGCAATGGGCGCAGCGTAGGGGCAAGGGGTCCACAAGGATGGGGATGTGCTATCCGTGCCTCCCTCCTGAGCCTCGTTCACCCCTGGTTTGGCCATGGGGACCCCATGCTCCTCCCAGGGATGTTGCCCACTTCCCTGCAGCGTTTTCCACTCCAGCCACTGGGTTTTAAGGGCTGTCCTCGCTCATAGCTAAGGTTGGTGCTGGGATCCAGCGCCTGGAGGAGGATGTGTGACCTGGAACGGAGGTGTGCTTGGTGATTTGGTGGCTCTGAGCAGGCCACCTCACCCACTCTGGCCCCATCCTTCAGCTAGAAAAGAGATACAGAGAGGTCAGGTTTACGTTGTGTGGCCAAGAGCAAGGGCAAGAACTGGGTCCCACCAGCAGTTTGCACCCAAACCCAAGTAGATGAGCCAGTTGTGTCCCACCAGGTGCTTCAGGGCAGGTCTAGGACAGGGTATATCTCCTTAGCAGGTACCTCTCTGCTTTGCTGGAAGCTCTGCAAGCCCCTGAGCCTTGGTTGCAATCACCTCACACAGCAGACCAGGCAGGCAGCAGCACTCTCTATGCTATAGACAACATCGCATCACCAGCAGCAACTACTCCAGGAGGACACAGGAAGAACGTGGCACCCCTGGATTTGCAGATCTAAACTCCAAAGTATCCAACCTCAAATTCACCCCACGGCGATGGGAACTGGGGTTAGGACTCCAGCCAGGCAATCAGTTGCTGGCAGCAGAAGGGAATTAAGTGCATCCCACTGCCAGGGTGGGTGTTTTGCCAAGGGGGAGGAAGGCTGCCAACATGGGGCACTTCGGGTTCCTTTCCCCACCCTGAGTTCTGGCACGGGTGCGTTGGGAGCCCCCAGCAAACCCCCTGGCCGTTTTCCAAGCCAGCCGGTAGGGAGATGCCGGTGGCCACCCCCTCAGCTGGGCACACGGGACCATAGATCACACCACCGGGTTTCAGTGTATGCGACAGTGTCCAGGATCAAAGCCAAGTTCAATTAATGGCTCACAATCTTATTAGAGAAATTATTTCAGGATCTTGAGTAAAAGTCCGATATATCCACTCCATTCCATTAGTCAGGCTCATTTAGTAATTCAATCAATCTAAGCAAGGCAATTGAGCTCCTCTGGTATAATTTAACTCAGTTATTCTCTAGGTACTTAAGAATTTCTTAATATTTGCTCCATTATTTCACTATTACACCTATTTCCAGGTGCAAGGTTCGCACCAGAGCGATGCTGTGGGTCCCACAGTGGGACCAGTCTCCCAGCAGTCCTCTGCTGTGCCCTGGCTTTGCAGGATGGGGAAGGGGAGCTCCAGCAGTGATGCCAGGGTGCCACTGCCTCCTCTAAAAATCAAACCAAGCTGGGGACTGGCACCACAAAACCCCAAGACTTGCTTTCCCACCACGGAGAGCTAGGCCCAAAGAGCTGCCCCATGCACCACCAGCTTTAGCAACCACAACCAGCACCCAGATCCAGGTGAGAGGAGCGGGGCCGAGCAACCCCCAGCCAAAACCCAAAGGGATGCTCTTCTTGCTTTGACTGCCCAGAGCAGTGGTGGCTGCCCCATCCCTGGAGGTGTTCAAGACCAGGTTGGATGGGGCTTTGAGCGAACGGATCCAGGGAGAGGTGTCCCTGCCCACAGCAGGGGGGTTGGAACTGGATGGGCTTTGAGGTCCCTTCCAACCCAAACCATTCCATGATTCTATGAAAGTGAAGTAAAAAAGGCATAATACAACCCTGCAGTCTCTTGGCTCCTGCTTCCCTCTTCCAGGGTCATTTAGGAGCTGAGGGTTGAGGGCAGGCAGCAGGGAAAGATCCACTCCCATGATTCATGGCAGCGGGGAGGTACGTGGGATGAGGATGAGAGCTGACGGGTGTCACATCTCGCTGCCTCCCCGTGCAGCCTGGAAGGAGAGCCGGGGCAGGCAGGCGTGCCGGCAGCCCATCACCCCGATTAGCAGCTGCCCGCATCCCCTTGGCGGTCTGTCTCACATCCCCACGACCCCTCCCCGCTATCCCCCTTTTATTAACCCAGAGAAGTCACGGCCAGAGCATCCACCAGCACATCCAAGAGCTTAGCTGAGACTTAACAAAAAAAAAAAATTGATTAGATGTTTCGGGGAGATACTCAAGAGCAGTTAAATATGCCCAACTCATCGGTGCCTTTGAAAAATCTCACCCCTCTAAAAAATTAGAATTGATTTTGTATTTAAAAAGGAATCTATTTAATTTAAAAGTAAGATAATTTGAAATCATGACAGCTTGTATTAAGGCCGGAGTTTATGATAATCTATTAAAGTCATTGAAGTTAAGAACCTTCTCTCATCCTCTGCCGCTGAGGCTCCTGCGGGGGCGATGGGGGAGTGGGGGAAGTCAGGGGCTGAGGGGCTGTGCTGGCCCCGTTTCAGGGCACGGCAGCGGGGCTGAAAACCAGAGAGGCAGAAAAAGTTCCTTCATCTCCTCCACATTCAGGAAAAAAAGAAGCAAGACACGAGAAGCTGCCCAGTATTTCAAGACCTTGAAACACCTGGCATCCAGAAAGCATGGGTTCAACCCGACAGCTCCGCTTTCTCATTCCTCAAGTCCGTTTTACACCCAAAAAGACTTCACCTTTCAAATACCCAGGGCTTGACTAGGGCGAAGGAGTCAAAGAGGCTGCCTTTTGCGCACTTTTTAATTGCATTGCAAATCTCCACCAAGCCCAGGGGGCTGCAGGAAGCAAGGATGCTAATAAATATTGCTCACTGGTTTATAACCTGCAAAGGATGGGGCCCAAAAAAATTAGCAGCCTGCAGGAGTGTGAATCCAGTTAATGACATATCAAATGCTGCTGGATGCTGCCACGCCAAGCAGCAAGGAAGAAGGGAGTCTGAAGGTTAGCAGACAGGGAATATTGAACTGCTAATTAGCATTTCTTAATGGCCACCGACCAGTAGACTCAGGCTCCCTTCAGGAAAAAACACAACTAATGCAACAAACATAAAACGAGATGAAAGGAGACCCTTCCAAATGGAGGTTTCCTTGATTTAAAAAGCAGGATGAAACCGGGTGTGCTTTTAAGCGCCTGGCATGCAGCAGCGAGGAGCTCCATCCTGGCTCCCATGCCCTCCCTGCTTCCTGAAAATTCAGGGGGTGGGAAAAAAACCCACAGCATAAACAGGGGAGATGGTATCGGGTCCCTTTGAGGACACGGATATAAAACTGTGTGGAGTTTTATGAGTATAAGCATGAAAGGCAACGCACGTGGGGACCGTGAGCACCGAGGTGCTCCTGAGCGCAGACGGGCAGCGAAGCAGCACGTGCACTACAAGGCAGCCAGCACAATTAAAACATGCTCAGTTCATTAGCAAAGGCGCTACGAAGGAGCCGAAAGCCTTGCTCAAGTGCATCCCCTCACCATAAGCTGGGAGTAATGAGCCCACAAACCCCTCTGCTTTCAGAGGAACGTGAGAGCAGCCACAGGCACTCCAGGTTTGGGATGGCTGAGCACCAACACACTCAACACTCCTGTCCCTGGCACTGGGGTGACCATGGTGGGGGATGAGACCAAAAACCGGTGCATGCAGAGCAGGCAGAGCAAGCCTGCCTCACCCCCTAGGGTAAAGATAAACATAAAGCTAAAGCCACAGGACAGTGGATGCTGGTCCCCATCCGTGACTTTTCCCACTACACCCTGCAGATCCCAGGTGGGCCGATAGCACCCAGGTTCCCAGCATCCCCGCTAGCAAACGTGAACCCCAGCAGAGTTTGGCTTGGGGGAATCCATCAAAGTGCCTGCCACACCACCCACCAGCAGGAGGGGATGCTCACAACCTCCACACTTCTCAGAAAGTTACAGAATCACAGAATCATGGAATGGTTTGGGTCAGGAGGGACCTTAAAGCCCATCCAGTTCCAAGCTCCAGCACAGGGGTGTGTGTGGGGATTATCTACCACTCTGCAAAATGATTGCCTGCTCACACATCACAGGGTGGGCACGATTAATGGGTCCAGGGTTTGCCAGGATGGTGCAACCAGCTCTGTGCAAAGCCAGGTTCCTTGGAAAGAGGCTCAAGCACACCCTTCCGCCTGTTTGTGGAAACACAAACAGCCAGCGACACCAGTTCCATGCATTGACCCGATGCGGTCGAGTGCACAGCACCAGCACCGATGCTCCCTGCCCCGATGCTCCCTGCCCCACGTGTTTCTTGGGCTGAGGGCGCTCAGGCTCCAGAGGATGTTTCCTTTGAGGTACCGAGTCTGCATCTTGCAAGACCTCGACACGTTTCAGGGCTTCTGCCACGCAAAACCAGTGCCCAGGATGATGATAATAATTACGATAATGATAATAACAATATCAACAACAATAATGATAATTGCAATAATAAAAACTGCAACACCCCCACATGGTAAAGCAACCCAACAACAACAAGAATACCCCCAACATGGCGAAGCGGCCATGCCAGCTCCAAAGTAGGTAGGGAGAGAGCTATAGTGTGACACTTTCCAGGAGCCACCAAGCCTGACCCCTGGCAAACAGAGAGGTTGGGAAGTGCCCTGCCCTGCCAGCCCAGCCCCCAGCATCAACATTCCAGGCAAGGAAACTTGTGGTGGGACCACCTCTGTGTCCCCAGGGTCCAAATCCTTGAGTGCCAGGGGCCAGCACAGCCCTGAGCACACACAGGCTCTTGAGGCTCCATTGTCCTGGGCAGCGATGCCCCGAAGAGCCTGGTCACCAGCAGGACATCAGGATGCACAGGCAGAGGATGTCCAACTATCCTCATATTTGCCCCGTAGCAGTAAGAAGGAGAGGAAAGCAAACCCCTGCCCAGCATCATCAGTGCAAGCCCCGAGTGCAGCTGGGGCTGTCAGGGCGTGCATACCCTTTCTGCGCTGCCCAGCATGTGGCACCTCATGGATCTGGGATATCCCAGGGGAAAAACCCTACAGTACCAGCCAGATGTCACACTCTGGGACCTCCGACCTGATCAAAGCCATACACCCCTACCCAGATGCTCCGTGCTGGCAGCATCTCAGGCCCCAGAGCCTGTCAGGGTCCAGCTCCTCAGGAATGGGTCCAAGGAGTGCAAGGGACAAGCGCCTGGGACTCATTTGGGATGTCAAGGCGACGCAGCCATGCCTGCGCGTCTCCCTGCATCCACCATGCTGCCGCCCCGTTGCCACAGCAACGCTCTCCGGCCTCGCCGCAGCATCCCGCAGCACAGGGCTGGGACTGGGGCAACACGCAGCCCCTGGCCTTCAGAAAATCACCCCTGGGTGTCCCCACACCACCCAGGGCACTGACAGCCTCCTTCACGGGAGAAGGGGGATCTCCGCACAGCCGTAAGCGCCGCCCCGAGCCCACGCAGGAGCAGAGGCTTTTTTGCACATGGAAAGGTCTAGGAGCCACGAAGGTGGTGAAGCACGAGGGAGAAATCCCAAGTTGGGGCCACAGCTACATTCTTCCCACACACAAAAGTGGCACAGAAGGGCAACACCACACAAAGCAATGCACCACTGCCCCGTTTTCAGGCCAATGTCCAGATAAAGGTGGGAATTTATAACTTCACAGGGTGCCTAAGGATCAGCAAGGGATGGACAAGGCCTGCAGGAGGTGTGCATGGCCCCACGGAGCTGCTGGTGGCATTGGCCTGGGGTGGGGGATTAGGCACAGGCAGCGGCGGGAACGGGGTATTCTGCCCCAAGGTCACTAAAAATGAAAAACTTTGGTGACTTGTTCCAGGTGATGGGAAGGGAAGCAAGTCCTGTCATACAAGTAGCAAAGGCCTTCCTCGGATCCCACTGGAGCTAATTGTTTGGCTTTTTTTTGGTGGAAGAAAACCTGGCTAGAGCAGGCGGGGATCACCTGGACCACGTGAGCAGGCCAAAGCATTGAACCTGGGGCAGGAATACTGGAGACAGCGCACATGGGTGGGATGGAAGATGTTTGGCACCAAAGCATTTCTCCACCTGGCCACAGGAAAGGTGACTCCTCTGAGGGGCAGACAAAGCAGAAACCCTCACCAGCCACGCTGGAAGCGGACTGCGGGCCTCTCGCCAGCACAAGCCACCGGTGCCCGCGCACCAAGCTGGAGACAAGCCTCATGGGTGACACACAGGGCTGCACTGAGCACCCCAGGCCTGCAGCATCTCCACGGCACCCAGCCCAGCGCTGCAGCCGCTGCAGGGGGAACCGGCACCGGGGAGGGATGCTGCGGCTGGAGGGCTTGGATCTGGGCAGGGATGCTGCGGCCGGCCCCGGGGCAGGGATGCTGCAGCCGGAGGACTTGGATCTGATGAGGGATGCTGCGGCCGGTGGACTCGGGTCCGATGAGGGATGCTGCTGCAGGGAAGCCGCCCGGCGGTGCCGCAGGGAGGAGCCCCGCGGCCGGTGCCGCTCGGGGAAAGGACCCGCCGCGCCCGCGGAGCCTCACCCAGCACGAAGTACGGCAGCTCCGTGTTCTCCAGGTCGTCCACCACCACCATCTCCCCCGGGAAATCGTTGCGCACGGAGAAGAGCAGCTTGGGCTCGGCGGCCGAGGGCCCGTGCATGATGCCGAGGTCGTTCTCGCGCAGGAAGGGCAGCGCCGACACCGTGATGCTCTTCAGCTTGCACTCCAGCTCCTTGGCCGCCGCCTCCGGCTCGGCGAGGCCGCTGCCCCCGGCCGCCAGCCAGCACCAGCCGGACAGCAGCGCGCACAGCGCGGCCGCGGCCATCCCTGCGCGCTCCGAGCGGCTCCGAGCGGCGCCGCCCCGCCAGCCGAGCGCCGCGGAGAGGAGCGCCGCTGCCCCGCGCGGTGGGAACCGAGCGCCGCGGCTCGGCTGGACCCGCACGGCTCAGCTCGGCTCGGCTCGCAACGAGACGGAGCGGCGCCTCCCCGCGCCGTGGGAGTGGAACCCAGCGGCTCCGGGGGCTCCGCACCCAAGGGCGCAGCTCGGCGCGGCTCAGAGCGCAGCAGAACGACTCGGCTTGGAATAGCTCGGCACGGAACAGAACAGCTCGGTTTGGCTCAACGCGGCTTAGCTCAGCTCGGAACGGCTTGGCTCAGCTTGCAATGGAACAAAACAACTGTTTAGCTCGACACAGCTTAGCCTGGCTTGGTTAGCCTCGACACGGCTTAGCACAGAACAGCTCAGTTTGGCTCGACATGACTTAGCATGGAACAGAACAGCTCAGTTGAGCTCAACGTGGCTTAGGTTGGCTTGGTTTGGCTCAACACGGAACAGAACAGCTCAGTTTGGCTCAACATGGCTTAGCTCTGCTCAGAATGGCTTGGCTCAGCTTGCAATGGAACAAAACAACTTTTTAGCTCGACACAGCTTAGCCTGGCTTGGTTTGCCTCGAGACAGCTTAGCACAGAACAGAACAGCTCAGTTCAGCTCAACATGGCTTAGGTCGGCTTGGTTTGGCTCGACACGGAACAGAACAGCTCGGCTTGGCTCAACGTGGCTTAGCTCAGCTTGCAATGGAACAGAACAGCTTGGTTTGGCTCAACAGCTCAGAACAGCTTAGCTCGACAAAGTTTAGCTCAGCTCGGAACAAAACAACTGGGTTTAGCTCAACACAGCTTAGCCTGGCTTGGTTTGCCTCGAGACAGCTTAGCACGGAACAGAACAGCTCAGTTCAGCTCGACACAGCTTAGGTCAGCTTGGTTTGGCTCGACACAGAACAGAACAGCTCGGCTTGGCTCAACATGGCTTAGCTCAGCTTGCAATGGAACAGAGCAGCTTGGTTTGGCTCAACAGCTCAGAACAGCTCAGCTCACAGAATCACAGAATCACACAGAATCACAGAATAACCAGGTTGGAAGAGACCCACCGGATCATCGAGTCCAACCGTTCCCATCAAACACTAAACATCAAACAGCACAAACATCAAACAGCACAGCTCAGTTCAGCTCAACGTGGCTTAGGTTGGCTTGGTTTGGCTCAACACGGAACAGAACAGCTCGGCTTGGCTCAACGCGGCTTAGCTCTGCTTGCAATGGAACAGAACAGCTTGGTTTGGCTCAACAGCTCAGAACAGCTTAGCTCGACAAAGTTTAGCTCAGCTCGGAACAAAACAACTGGGTTTAGCTCAACACAGCTTAGCCTGGCTTGGTTTGCCGTGACACAACTTAGCGTGGAACAGAACAGCGCAGTTCGGCTCAACATGGCTTAGGTTGGCTTGGTTTGGCTCGACACAAAACAGAACAGCTCAACACAGAACAGAACAGCTCAGTTTGGCTCAACACAGCTTAGCTCAGCTCAGAACAGAACAGCTTGGCTCAGAACGGCTTGAAATGGAATGGAACAGCTCGACACAGCTTAGCTGGGCTCAGAACAGAACAGAATGGCTCAGTTTGGCTTGGGGAGGCTCAGCTCTCCTGGGCTCGGCATAGTTGGGTTTGGAATAGCTCAGCATGGCATAACAGCTTATCTCTGAACAGCTGGGCTTGGCACGGCACAGAACAGCACAGCACAGCATGTCTCAGCACAACAGCTCGCTTGGCACAGAACAGCACTACTCAGCTCTCCTCAGCACAGCACAGCTCGGCTTGGGGGGCTCTGCTCTGCTGGGTTCAGCAGGACAGCTTGACAGAATGACTTGGCTCAGCTCGGCTCAGCACGATTTCCTCAGCAACATGCCTCCTGCCTCCCTCTCTCCCTCCTCCCTGGAATCCCGGGGGTGCTGCAGAGCGGAGCTGTGCCTGAGCTGCCTGGCCCAGCCCTACTGCCTTTGCCTCCTTCTGTACTGAGAATAACTTACAGGTACCCACTCCAGAGAAATCACAGACCTCTGAAGTTGTAGACCTCCAAAATCCCAGCCAAAGTCGTAGACCTTCAAAACCCCAGGAGAAACCACAGCCCTCCAAAATCCCAGAAGTCACTAACCTCCAAAATCTTAAACCTTCAAAATCCCAGGAGAAGCCACCATCCTCCAAAGGCTCAGAAGAAGTCACAGAATTCAAAAATCCCAGGAGAAGTCGTAGAACCCCAGACTCTCAGGAGAAGTCACAAACCTCCAAAATCCAAGAAGTCACAGACCTAGAGGAGAAATCAGGGGTCCCAGAACTCCAAAACCTCAGACCTCCAAAGCGTCCACACCTGTGTGTTTTGTAAAGAAAAAAAAAAAAAAAGAATGCAAGGGCCAGCCCCAAACCTGCTGGTCCTTTTGGCACCAGGTGCTTTTTGTTTTCACCCTCAACGAGCTCAGAGCAGCACTAATGGCTTGCCCAGCCCCCAGCCCTCCCTGCACACACCTGTGGTAGGTGTTCTCCTCTCCCAGGGTGGGGTGAAAGACCCAGGACCCACCCGAGTACCTGGGAGCAGCAGGACCACATGGCCACACCTGTTTGTTTTCCCCTCTGGAAGCTCCTGCCCACCGACACTTGTGGAGCAGAGGTGCGGAGGCATCGCTGCCCTGGAAGTGGAGCTCCCACCACTTCATCTCCAGGTGCAGGGCATGGCTCCTTCCTTGCCAGGTGCCTCCAAGGAAAACCACACACAGCAGGTATCTGTTACTTTGAAAAAACTCATGCCAATGGGGTTTGGTTTTTTTCAGAGAATTTTCCCTCCCCTCACAGCAGCTGGAGGGATTTCCCCAAAATTCCCCTCTGCTGGGGAGGCTGAGCAAGTCCGCAGCATGGGCATTGTGAAGAGGACATTGCTGTACCCCAAACATGCTGAGAAGAGCTGCAGAGGGACCTTTACGCTAGTCCTGCACCTGATTTATAACCACCCTCCCACTGCATTTTGGAGAATCATAGAATCATAGAATCACCAGGTTGGAAGAGACCCACCGGATCATCGAGTCCAACCATTCCTATCAAACACTAAACCATGTCCCTCAGCACCTCATCCACCCGTCCCTTAAACCCCTCCAGGGAAGGTGACTCAACCCCCTCCCTGGGCAGCCTCTGCCAGTGCCCAATGACCCTTTCCATGAAAAATTATTTCCTAATGTCCAGCCTAAACCTCCCCTGGTGGAGCTTGAGGCCATTCCCTCTCGTCCTGTCCCCTGTCCCTTGGGAGAAGAGGCCAGCACCCTCCTCTCCACAACCTCCTTTCAGGTAGTTGGAGAGAGCAATGAGGTCTCCCCTCAGCCTCCTCTTCTCCAGGCTAAACACCCCCAGCTCTCTCAGCCGCTCCTCATAAGGCCTGTTCTCCAGCCCCTTCCCCAGCTTTGTTGCTCTTCTCTGGACTCGCTCCAGAGCCTCAACATCCTTCTTGTGGTGAGGGCCCAGAACTGAACACAGGATTCGAGGAGCGGTCTCACCAGTGCCGAGTCCAGAGGGAGAAGAACCTCCCTGGCCCTGCTGGTCACGCCGTTTCTGATCCAAGCCAAGATGCCACTGGCCTTCTTGGCCACCTGGGCAAGAAAGGACCTTAAAGCCCACCCAGTTCCAGCCCCCCGGCCACAGGCAGAGAAACCTCCCAACCCATCTTCAACGACAGCCTCGTTAGCATCCAGAGCTGAGCCATGAGCTAAAAACACTGCAGTGAGGGGGGTTTCAGAAGTCAGTCGGGGTTCAGCAGCACGAGCGATTCTCCCAGCACCAGCTGCTGGCAGAAACAATTAAAAAAAAGCAGGAAAAATCAGAGAAAATGAGCAGCAGTGGTTTGTAGGACAGGCCTCCCTTTGGGGTAGACGACAGGGAGAATGTGTACCAGGCCCTTTCGTGCTCTCCTTTAACCGGGGGACACAAACTCACTGCAAAGAGGGGATCCCTGAGAGCGGGGCTCAGCCAGCGCCCAGAGATCCCTTCAGGGAAGAAGTTTTTCCCGCTATCCAATCGGAACCTCCCTGGCGCGTGGGAGAGCCCAGCCCCCCCCTCCCCAGAGCCCTTTCGGGCGGTGGCAGAGGGCGATGAGGCGCCCCCTCGGCCTCCCCTTCCCCCCCCCCCCACGCCCCGAGCTCCCTCAGGAGCCCGGCGGGCACCGGCGCCTCGAGGTGGCGGCTGCGCGCGGGAACGGGAGCGCGCGCGGCTCCGCCAATGGGAAGGCGCGAGGGGCCGCCGGCGCCGCTGATTGGCTGGAGCGAGCACCGCCCCTCCCCTTTCCACACACCCCGAGCGCGGCTCAGCCAATAGGAAGGCGCGGAGGGACCGGCGGCGCCGCTGATTGGCTGGAGCGAGCACCCCCCCCCCCCCATCCCCATACCGCGCGCGGCTCGGCCAATGGGAAGGCGCGGAGGGGCCACACGGGGTCGCTGATTGGCTGCGGCGCCGCTTATATTTTGTGGCGGCGGCGGCGGCGCCCGCGGAGCGCGGCGAGACCCGCGCGGGCGGCGCATCCCGGCGGGCGAGGGATGCTGGATGCCGCCCGCCCGGGAGGCGGCGGCGGCGGGGAGGCCGGTCCCGGCGGGGAGGCCGGTCCCGGGGCCGCTGAGCCGGAGGGAGGTCGCGGTGAGTGCGCGGGGGCGGCGAGCGGCGGGGATATCCTGGGCTCGGCGATCTCGGACGAGGATGGGAAGGCGGGGAGCCCGTCCCGGGGCGCTCGGACGCCGCCTCCCGTAGCGCTGGGCGCGGGCAGGGGGGGTGGGAGCGCTGTCCCCGGGGAGCCCCGCGCTCCCCCCGCTCCCGGGGCAGGCGAAGCCCCGCAGCCCGGCGCCGGAGCGGCTCGGGGGGGACCTGCCGGCAGGTGTCAGTGTCCCCTCTCCGCTCAGCAGCCCCGGCGTCTAGCGGAGAGACGGCTTCGGTGCGGGGTTCAGCGACAGGTTTGAGGCGTGGGGCGCCGGGGATGGGGGCAGCCCCCCTCGGGGACCCCGACCCCGTCCCGGTTCTCCGCCCCCCCCCCCCCCCCCCTTATTTACCTTGTGCAGATGCCACCCGTGACACCTGTCACCTGCGCCAAGGTGAGGGAGGGATGGGACGGAGCACCTTGCGCTGCCTCCAGCTCCTGCTCCCTGGGGGCTGAGGGGGGGGCTCGCTTCGGGCTGCGGGGCGCTGACGCCCCTCTTCATCCTCAGACCCCCCTCTGCAGGGATGCTCGAGGCTGAGGGCTCCTGGCTGAGGGCTCCTGAAAGGAGGTTGTGGAGAGGAGGGAGCTGGGCTCTTCTCCCAAGTGACAGGGGACAGGACGAGAGGGAATGGCCTCAAGCTCCACCAGGGGAGGTTTAGGCTGGACATTAGGAAAAAATGTTTCACAGAAAGGGTCATTGGACACTGGCAGAGGCTGCCCAGGGAGGGGGTTGAGTCCCCTTCCCTGGAGGGGTTTAAGGCACGGGTGGACGAGGTGCTGAGGGACATGGGTTAGTGTTTGATGGGAATGGTTGGACTCGATGATCCGGTGGGTCACTTCCAACCTGGTGATTCTATGATTCTTTTAAGAGGCTTTCTGCCCTGAAGGTGTCAGGTGAGCAAAGCCAGAGGGCAGAACACGTGGCGCTGGTGCCACACGGAGCACGCGGCTGCTGCCTCCCCTGATGGCAGCCCAGGCTTCATCTCATTTGATGTCTTATGCAAATCCTTAGCTTCCCGAGTCCTGGGATTTTCTGCTAGTTTCCTTTACTCTCATCTTCAAGTGTCTTGCTCTTAAGGCTGTGAAGGAAAAGCCAATAAAAGGAACCCCATTTATCAAGCCTTGCAGGTCTTTAAACCAGTTTTGCGAGCTGGAGGGGAATGCAGCGACTTGAAGTCACTTGGCAATAGCGACTGAACGGGCTACGGAGGGGTTTGTAGGAGCTTTGTGAGAATCTGTCTGCAGCAACCACTGTGTTCTGCTGCTCGGGCAGGGCTGGAAGGCTCCGAGGTGGCTTGTCCTCGTTCTTGCTGCCCGGAGCCCTGTCTGGTGCCAGGTGGCTGACAGCACCCCGCCGTGCCCACTTTGCCAGCGATTACTGCGCTGCTGGCGCTCCGGCGGTGCCTGGCTCGCGCTCTTAATTGCCCCAACAGATCGATGAGGCCCTGGTGCTTCCTTGGAAGCGTGCGGAGGCACCGAGCTGAGTGCTCCTCCCTGCAAGGCACCACAGAGCAGGGGGACAAAGGAGTCGGCGATGGAGCTGGCGCCCATCGAGCCCCAAGCGAGGCTGGTGCCTCCGGGCTGAGCATCCTGCAGGATCGAGCCTGTTGGGATTCTATATCCCGGGAGGGAAGGGGGCAGAGCAAGAGGTGCCCCAGGTGCCTGTGTGAATTCACACAAGCGTGGCTCCCCCGGGTCAATCCACTTCAGAAACTAAACTGCACTTAGCCTCTGCCCAGGCTCTTTTAAGTGGCCTTAATTTGATAAAGCTTTCCCATGTTGAACGAGAAGGTGACTCAGTTGCCAAGTTTAACATTCATTCCCACTAAAAGGCATCCAGGGGGAGATCAAGACCCATCCCCATCGCTCCTTGCTCCCGCATGGAACCACCTTTGCTCCTGCTGCACCCCAAGGACCAGCCCTCTGTGTCTGGGCACGTCCCACAGCTCGACTACAAATGGATATCGGGCATCAAGTGCTGCTTTTTCCTCCAGGCTTCGGCTCAGCATTTATGGGAGTAGTGCCAGAGCCTGTCCAGAGTCCTGTGCTTCCCCACGGCACCCAGCAAATACCACCACAGCCTCTCCCCTGCACACGCTTTGCAGTTTATGTATCTCTAGATCCGCTCCTGCAGCATGAAAGGGCAGAAATCAATGTTAATGTCCCTGACAATTAGCTAACATCTTAATTATCGAACTTGGCCTGATTAGTGGTGGAGTGCTATGCTCCGGAGATGCCGTCGGCGTGGAAGCTAGCAGGACCTCAGCATAACTCTGCAGGATGTTGCTGCTGTTGCCATCAGCTCCAAGGGCGGTAGAGAACGGCTTTTGCAGTTCAACCACGCTGCTCGCCAGGCACTCGAGCATCTACAGATCACACAATCCTGCCGCAGTCTCTTGAGCCATTTTGAATTATAGAATGGTTTTGGTTGGAAGGGACCTTAAAGTCCATCCAGTTCCACCCCATGCCATGGGCAGGGACACATCCTGTGGGACCAGGCAGCTCCAAGCTCCATCCAGCCTGGCCTTGAACACCCCCAGGGATGGGGCAGCCACCACTGCTCTGGGCAACCTGGGCCAGGGCCTCCGCAACATCATAGTGAAGAATTTCTTCCTAATGTTTAACCTAAATCTTCCCCCTTCCTACTGAAAGCCATTCCCTCTCATCCTATCACTCCTTGCCCTTGTAAAAAGTCCCTCTCTGGCTTTCCTGTAGCCATTTTCAAGTACTGGAGGCTGCTATAAGGTCTCCTTGCAGCCTTCTCTAGGGTGAACAACCCCAACTTGCACCCTGTCCTCATAGCAGAGGTGCTCCAGCCCTCTGAGCATCTTTGGTAGCCCTTATCTGGAAGGATGGATGAGGATATCCACTGCAGAAGCAATCCAGTTGCCACCTCAAGGTGGGGAGGGCACCTCTTGAAATTGCAAGAAGCTATTTTTAAGGTGCAGCTCGTGATGAGCGATGACCCAGGTTGTGTGTTGGCTGTCACTAGAGGGGCACTGGGGCATCCTGCTGCAGGCAACAGGGACACAGAGGGTGGCAACAAGATCAGGAAGACTTGACCAGGAAGGAGGTTGTGGTCCTGGGAAAGTTTGCCAAGAATATTTACATCGGCGCTCTTCTTCCTTTGCTTTAGGTTTTTATAGAAGGGGGAAGGAAAAATGAAAATTAACAAGCTGGAAGTTTTCCAGCTTATATGATGCAAAACCCTAAATCAAAATAAAAATGAGTAGTCAGATGCTTCTCATCAAATCTTCATTCTTTTGGATCAAGGAGTAGTGATTAGAAAGTTATTTCTAGCTCTAGTAGTAAGGTCAAGGGGGTTACTGGTTTCCAAAGAGCTTTGCTCTCCCTAGGGGCCCAGGAGGATACTGGGCTGAGCAGACAGAGCTGCACCCCGATGAGCTTCGCCCCAACCCTGTGGAGCACCAGCAGCAGCCCCCCAGCAAAGCCAGAGCTCCTCAACATGCAGCTGTGCAGACTGAGGACTGTATGGAGCTGGAGCAATTTCCTTATTTTCTATAACTCCCAATCGACATGGGAAATAAATTAGCCCAGCTAACGATGGTGCAGGAAGGCTGCTCCTCGGGGATAAACTCGCTGCGTAACTCAGTGCAGCCCTCGTGCTCTCCTTCCCGTGACGGCTGGTGCATTCTCCGTGGCTTGGGGCTTCAAGTTTCTGTCGGCAAGGATGCTCGCGTGCGTCAGCGCCCGTCCCCAAGCAAGAGCCGGGCTCAGAGGTGCCAGCACATGCAGTGGAAATAAGAGGCAGGTGGAAATAAGAGGCAGGTGGAAATAAGAGCTCATTTAGAAAGGCTGGGAAGTTTGATGCTTTAAGAGACTCTGCACACCAGGAGGAGGCCTTTACTGGATTTACACCAGCCAAGCACTGGAAAGAACCAATTCTGACTATTTTTGCTGCTCTGCATTAAAACATGGGATGGCCACAAGGAAACATCCCGTGCTCAGCACTGACTCTCAGAACAAGCTCCCCCAGGAAGGTGGCAGAGTAGGCTGAAATGGTTTCTAGCTGGTCTAAGGGCAGCAGCCCAAGGGAAGAGGTGGCCCAAGGTGGCTCCATCCCTAATAGCAGTCCAGTGTCTGTCCCCATAATGGTGACCCAGAAGAGGTTTGCTGCCTTGAGATGCGGGAGGGGAGGTGGGAGAGGGGCTTTGGAGGGGAAGGGTCCACAAGGAGACCCTCTCGGGGAAGGCACATAGGAGGGGCTGGTCAGCGCTGATGGCACCCAGGATGGTTTGCTGGAAGTAACAGTGCTCTGCCTGGTTCCCCCCTAAAAAAAACCCTTTCAAATCAAAGGAAGGGTGCTTCCATGTCCTCCTGATTTACACCAGGGAAGGCAGCAGGATGACTGGCCACACCGGCCTGCGGTGTTGGGGAGATGGACAAGGTCAGTCTCACACAGTGCACATGGAAAACCATCCCCTTGGCTGTGTGTGCAGAGGGAGAGTGGAGGTGGTCAGGAACCACCTAAAAGCCACAGATGATGACAGAGGCCAAGCAGATAAGCAGTGCTGAGCCCATCCGAGCTGCAACAGGCAGACCACCTAGTGCACACGCTATTTAAGCAAGGTGTTTTGCTGGCACAGCCATATTTAATGCTAGAAGCGGAGCATCTCCATAAGCAGGGTTTCATAGAATCATAGAATAACCAGGTTGGAAGAGACCCACCGGATCATCGAGTCCAACCATTCCTATCAAACACTAAACCATGTCCCCTAGCACCTCATCCACCCGTGCCTTAAACACCTCCAGGGAAGGTGACTCAACCACCTCCCTGGGCAGCCTGTTCCGGTGCCCAATGACCCTTTCTGTGAAGAATTTTTTCCTAATGTCCAGCCTAAACCTCCCCTGGCGGAGCTTGAGGCCATTCCCTCTTGTCCTGTCCCCTGTCACTTGGGAGAAGAGGCCAGCACCCTCCTCTCTACAACCTCCTTTCAGAAAGATGCTGCTCAAAGGAGTGCTCTCGCTTCAGGAGTTCTCCTCCCTGTCGCAGAGGGTTTAACCCATGGTCAGCATCTACACTGTCCATAGGGTTTTCTGCCAGGCCTTGGCTCCCACCGTGGCACGACAGCCTGTCCTGGGTCACCCCATACATCACAGCAACAGGACCCACAGGCTGCAGGGCATCAGGGGGCTGCAAGGGTTTCATCATGAGCACTGAGTGCCCCTTTGGCCCCCTCAAATTAATTTCATCTGCAGATATTCCTGGGGAGAAGAGCAAGACGCTTTGCCTGCTCTGGACATCTTGGCTGGCTGCTCCTCCCTGGCCCAGCTTTGGCTGCAAGCAGGGAAGGAGGAGGGAGGATTTCAGAGCAGCTGAAATGCCTCGGCTGCTCAGCCACCCCGCAACACATGGCAGCACACGAGCAGCTCTGTGAACAGGTGTCGGGTCCCACCATGTTTTGGGGTGGGAGCCTTGCCCCAGCCCTTGAGGTGTGAAGCGAGGAAACCAGCCTGATGTCTCCAATTCCATCCCCTCTGCCCGTCCCAATATGGATTCAGGCATTTGTTCAGGCCAGGATTTGTCCACGGGGAATCCACGTGCTGAGAGGAGGAGGCAACAACCAGGGTGCTATGCAGCTGTCGGCAAGGCTGGAAGAAACCAAGGGTGATGTGTGGAAAGACAGCGTGTAGGGGAGACAGAAAAACCCTGCCTGCTGCTCCTGCCCACCCCGCTGCCCCAGCCCTGCTGATCTGGTGATGCGAAAATCACAGCTTTCGTTTAAAATTAACAGGGCCCCGACCTCGAGGGCTGAGCGAGAAGCTGAGAAAGAGTAATCAAAGTGCACCCTTAAGTGTTTAAAAATAGAAGAGAGGGAGGAAAAAAAAAAGTTAAAAAAATAATAATACGTGTTAAAGCGCGATGATTCATCTGGCAGAGCCCTGAACGGAGCTGACCAGGTTGGGCTGGGGTGAGGGTTCATGCTCCCTGCACCTACCAGCCACCTTCCCCTCTGCCTGGGGGGTAAAACCACCCCCCCTGGAAGTGCTGCAGGGATGGGGTCCTTATTTTAGACAAAGGCAGGACACCTCTCCTTGCTCTGACTCTGCCAGACCTTGCAGCTCCCTCTCCTTCACCTTTAATTGCAAATTCAGGCTCTGGCTCCACTGCTCCAAGCAAAGCTCCCCCTGTGCTCCCAACAGACGGTGCTGCACTGAGCTGAGACGGGAAAGGTCTTGAGCTAAACACCGGCTGAGTTCAAAACACCACTGTGATCAGCCCGGCTGGCCTTGGGGTGGGCATCCATCCATCACCCATCCATCCATCTATGTCAGCCACCAATGCAAAAGACCAACCGCACACAGCTCAATCCGTACCTAGAGAAGCTCATTTTTTTCCAGTTCTCAGTACTTATAACTCTTATAGCCCCCCTAAAACAAGCAGCATCATGGTGGGCATCCCCAACCACATGGGCACCAAGCAAGAAAAACCTAAAGAAACAGCCAGAAAGGTTTCAAACTGGTCAGGATTTCATTTGTCTTCTCCACAACCGGTAACCCAAACCCCATGAACTCCTCCCTCCCGCGACACAACTGGTCTGTGCCCGCTGCATGGCTCTCTCCATCCCAGCAGCCTCCAAAGAGCTAGACCTTGCCCTCCCCTCCCTCCTTTGTGGTTGTACCTGGTTGATGTCGTTCGTGTTGTGCCGCCAGCCTCACGGGCTCCCCGCTTCGTGCGGTGCCGTTGCAGGACAGGGCTGTCCCGGAGGATCACCACGGCGTGAGAGAATGAAGAAGCCAGCTGAGCGGCAGCAGGATGGGGCAGCAGGACCTCCCGCGCCCTGACGGGTCCCCGCCGATGCTCCCGTGGCCGCTGGCCCTGCTGGCCCTGAGCGCGTGTTGCTGCTGGGGGGTGGCCGGCGGGGCAAGCGGCACGGTGCCCCAGCAGCATGCTGCCCCCGCCACCCCTTCCTCCTCCTCCTCTTCCTCTGGCCGGGCGCCCCTCGACTGGCTCCTGACCGACCGGGGACCCTTCTACCGAGCCCAGGAGTACGTGGACTTCATGGAGCGCTACCGGCAGGGTTTCACCACCAGGTACAGGATCTACAGGTGAGAGGCAGCGGCGGGGGCCAGCCCTTTGGAGGGAGCTGTGGGATGGGGAGGGCTGTGGGGGTCACGGCCAAGCGGGAGGAGGCTGCCCCTCGGAAGTGACTGGGTGGATGGATGTGAGATGCTGCTTTCCCAGGGAACTCCAACGGCAGCCCTCCAACGTGCTCACGGCATGGTCAGGATTGGCTCCACGCAGGGTTTGACTCGAGCTGGGAGCAATCCCCCAGACGTCCCTGGTGCTGCTGGACCGCAGCGGCGAGATGCTACGTGCACGGAGGCCGATGTCAGAGTGGGTTTCTTGCTGGTGGAGAACCAGGGTCAGCAGTGGTGGGGTCTGCTGACCCCAGCAAAGGGTCACCCCCTGACAGCCAGTGTGGGAAACCCACTCCGCCACCTCCCAGTGCTAATTGAGGCTGTTGCCTCCCGTTAATGAGCCCTTTCCCTTCCTCTCCTCACTGGTGTCCAGCCACAGGGGTTTCCAGCAGTGGAGCAAACCCGGCTGCTGCTTCCCAGGAGAGCTGACGTGGATGCCTTGTTATGCAGTCCAGCACCCCCAGAGAGCTCCTCTACTCCCCACCCCTTTCCTACATGCTGCTGCTGCCGTGCTGAGGGACCTCTGGGGATGCTGCTGGTGGGACAGGAAGGAGCAGCCAGAGGGACAGCAGCTGGGGGACGCCTCCTCCATGGCAGAGAGCCCGCTAGCAGCCTTTGGAGCTTACCTGTGGGATTGGATGGGGTTCCCCAGCGCAGTGCTCCTGCCCCCCCAGCACTCACAGAGCATGCGTACAAGGGGAGACACAGCATCTCCCTCACCCCCAGCTCCAGCCCTGACCCCAGCATCCCACTTTCTGAGCCCAAAACTCATGATGAAAAGCAACCTGGCATCTGCTGAGCTTCTCAGCTGCTTTGCATCCCTCCCTCCCTCCCCTTCCTTTTCCCCACCAGCTCTAATTAAACCGTCTGAAAGCCACCGCCTGGTTTTAATTAGAGCAAAATGCTGCAGATTAGCCTGAAATCGGCCACTGGTTGTTTACAGGGCCGTTGGTATTTTGAGGTGGCAGCAGGCTGGTGGCCCCCCCCTGCGCTGGGTGATGCCGGGGGGACAATGAGAGGACACATCCAAGCCATGAGGGGATCCCACTACCAACCCCACCACATCCCAGAGCCTCCTACAAAATGCTCCTACAGCCTTCCTACAAAATGCTGCCAATACCTGAAACCATGAAACCCCCAGATATTGAATATTCACCTCATTTGTAGGGATGGGGATGGAGGATGGATGAAGCCCATCCAGCCCAGTGGGCTGGAAGAGGTTCTGGCCCTGTCCTGGGCTGTGATTAATGCCTGCCAGAGGTGCGTGATTAATCAGCATCAGGCATCTCCGCTGCTTGTAGCTCGTTACCTCCATCGATGCCATAAGGAGGGACGATGCTTTCAGCCTGGCTGGATCTATAGCTGGACAGCACATCCAGCAGGTCCTTGACCTTTGCCATGGTGATGGGGAGGTCAGGATGGTTCCCTCAATGTGAGTTTTTCTACCTACTGATCCCCTTCCTACTAGAGACATCACACATGTGGCATAGCTGAACTAACTACAAACCCTCTCCCCATTGCCACTCTCCTCCCACAGAGAGTTTGCTCGCTGGAAGGTGAATAATTTGGCCTTGGAGAGGAAAGACTTCTTCAACGTGCCGCTTCCCCTGGCCCCTGAATTCATCCGCAACATCCGCCTGCTGGGACGCCGGCCCAGCCCCCAGCAGATCACCGACAGCCTCATCAAAAAGTATGGGACCCACTTCTTGCTCGCTGCCACGCTGGGAGGTGAGTGCTGGTGCATCCTCCCTCCTTGTTCACTTCCCTTGAGCTTCCCCGCGTGCAAAGATGGGAAGGTGGGAAAGCAAACACTGCAGGAGGAACATGACCAAGAAGGGGAACGGTGGGAGCCCAGCAGCCCCCTAAAAGCATCGCGTGTCCCCTCAGGAGAGGAGTCCCTGACCATTTTTGTGGACAAGCGCAAGCTGAGCCGGAGGGCAGAGCCTGCGGGAGCAGCTGGCAACAGCTCGGGGGTCTCACTGGAGACCCTGCACCAGCTGGCAGCCTCCTACTTCATTGACCGGGAGAGCACGCTGCGCCGCCTCCACCACATCCAGATCGCCACAGCTGCCATCAAGGTAGGCGAAGGGGAGAGGGCAGGAAGGGAAAACGGGACCCTTGGAGGTCTTGCCAGCAGCTCCTCAAAGCTGGTTGAGACCCTAGAGCAGCATCACGTCTGGGGAGGGCAGACGGGGAGAGCAAGCAAAGTTAGCACGTCCGCATTATTTATGGGAAATTGGGCACGCTAATAAGGCACATTTTTCAGCGGGCTGCAGGCAGGGCTGCCGCCTGTCAGCAAGCCAATTAGCAGGCAATTAGTTCTCTTTGAGCACTGCCTTGCTAGGGGAGCAGGCACATGGCAAGCCTGGCTAGGGGTTATTTACAGCACTTTTGGTGGGGTGACACTCGCCCCTGGTCCCCTCCTGCATCTCTGACCGCTTGCGGGTCCCCCGCTTAGGTGACTGAAACGCGGACAGGTCCGCTCGGCTGCAGCAACTACGACAACCTGGACTCGGTGAGCTCGGTCCTGGTGCAGAGCCCCGAGAACAAAGTGCAGCTCCGAGGTAGGACTGGGCTGGTGGGGCTGTGGCGACGGGTGAGTGTCACTGTGGGATGCTGGCGGGCACGCTCAGCGCCACAGGGGAGGATGCTGGCTCGAGATGCTGCTTTTAATTTAAGGGCTGGGGAGGAGGGGGGATGAAAATAATCAAAGCTGGGCAGGATGAGGTTGTAGCTCGTCTGCCAAGAGCAGCTGAGATCGATGCAGAGCCCAGACAAGCGGCTCCACAGCAAATTGATATGAAAATCATGCAAGCGTGGGAGCCCTGGGAGGGGGAAGGCTTTCTACCTCCTTGCCCGGGTGATGTTTCTGAGGGGCTCCTCCTGCCTGCAGGGCTGCAGACAGTGCTCCCTTCCTACCTACGCGAGCGGTTCGTGGCAGCTGCCCTCAGTTACATCGCCTGCAGCTCGGCTGGGGAGCTGGTGTGTCGCTGGAACGACTGCCGCTGCCAGTGCCAACCTGCTTTCCCCCGCTGCAACTGCCCCGAGGCCGACGTCCAGGTGCTGGAGAGCAGCCTGGCCCAGCTCCAGCGAGCCTGGGAGAGCCATCACAGCCAGTTTGAGGAGTCAGGTGAGGCTGGGGAGATCCCACCAAGCATCCCGCTCCTTTGGGAGCAGCCCAGGCTGGGTGGTGAGGCACCAGGGCAGGACCCAGGGCGGGCATCTCATCATGAAGACCTGAGAGCCCAGCTGGAGGAAGGTTGACTCAAGCCCTGCCTTCGCTGCTTACCTTTGCGGTTCTGCTGATGCCGTCTCTCCCCTGCAGAGGAGTTTCAGGCCCTGGTAAAGCGGCTCCCCGGGGATCGTTTCCTGAACAGGACGGCCATCTCCCACTTCTGGGCCATGGACCTGGATGTCCAGCATCGCTACCAGCAGCTGGGCACCAGCCTGAAGCTGCTTTCCAGGAAAACGCACCGACTCATCCGGCGGCTCTTCAACCTCAGCAAACTCTGCCACCGACAACCTCACTTCAAGCTGCCGAAGGAGAGGTAGGGTGCCACGGTGTCCCCGAGCCCCGAGGGGGGCTCAGACTCACGGCCCACCTCCTGGGGGATGGGACTGGAGGAGCTCCTGCCTTGCTGGAGGGATGCCCAAGGGTGAGCAGGCAGGCGGGGGCAGCCGTGCAACTCTGGGATGTGCCCTCGAGAGGCTGGGTCCAAGCCTGGAGGTGGAAAATGGGGCCACCAGCAGTGCAGAGAAATGAACGCAAGGTGGGCAGCTCTTCCATCTCTAGGGGAAGTTGGTCACACCCCTAGAGATGCCACGTAAGTATCTCTCGTCCTGCAACTCTTCTCCACCAGGTCTCTCCCTTACTGGTGGAGCCGCGCGCAGTCACTCCTGTACTGCAGTGAGACCACCGTGCCTGGGACCTTCTTGGAAGAAAGCCACAGCTGCGCGTGTCCTTCTGAGCAGCCCTCCTGCCAGGGGTCCATACCATGTGCCTTGGGCGAGGGGCCAGCCTGCGCCAGCTGTGCCGAGGACAACAGCACCCGCTGCGGGACGTGCAACCACGGTTACGTGCTCACCCAGGGCTTCTGCCGCCCCGAGGTGGCTGACTCGCTGGAGCACTACCTGGGGTTGGAGACGGACCTGCAGGACTTGGAGCTCAAGTACCTCCTGCAGAAACGGGACAGCCGCATCGAAGTCCACTCCATCTTCATCAGCAATGACATGCGCCTGGGAAGCTGGTTCGACCCCTCCTGGAGGAAACGGATGCTCTTGACCCTTAAGAGCAACAAATACAAGCCTGGACTCGTTCACGTGATGTTGGCCCTTTCCCTGCAGATCTGTCTCACTAAGAACAGCACTTTGGAGCCTGTCATGGCCATCTACGTCAACCCCTTTGGGGGAAGCCACTCGGAGAGCTGGTTCATGCCCATCAATGAGGGCAGCTTTCCAGACTGGGAAAGGACTAACGTAGATGCTTCTGCCCAGTGCCAAAACTGGACACTCACCCTGGGCAACAAGTGGAAGACTTTCTTTGAAACAGTCCACGTCTACTTGCGGAGCCGCATCAAATCTCTGGATGACAGCTCCAACGAGACTATCTACTATGAACCCTTGGAGATGACAGATCCCTCCAAGAACCTGGGGTACATGAAAATCAACAGCTTGCAAGTCTTTGGCTACAGCCTGCCCTTCGAACCGGACTCTATTCGTGACCTGATCCTTCAGCTGGACTACCCCTACACCCAGGGCTCCCAGGACTCGGCCATGCTCCAGCTCTTGGAGATCAGGGACCGGGTGAACAGGTTGTCACCCCCTGGCAAAACCCGCCTTGACCTCTTCACTTGTTTGCTCCGTCACAGGCTCAAGTTGGCCAACAATGAGGTGACAAGGATCCAGTCCTCCTTGAGAGCCTTCAACGCCAAGCTGCCCAATGCAGTAGAGCAGGAGACGGGCAAGCTGTGCAGCTAACGGCTGGGGGCACTCAGGTCTCGGAGCGAGGGGGTCGGGAGAAAGGACTCCCTGCTGGGGAGGGAGGGAAAATAACCACCCTAAAAAATTAAATCAAGGCCTTACCTTAGTGCCAACTGCGTGCTTCCATGGTACACCCAACGACTGGCCAAAGAGACGCAGGGCTCGAGCGGATGCAGGACAACAGTGGGACCACGGAGGAGGGATGGCTGAGGCAGCGCAGACTGGCTACCAGTGCAGGGATGATGCCACCGTGGCCATCCTGTGTCATGGCTTTTGCTTGAGCACCGGTGGCTTGGCCAGAGGCAGCTGCTGGCCCCACTGGAGCAGATGCTGACCCCACCATGAGGTTCCTCCACTGTCAGTCTCCTCAGCACCTCAACTTTTGTAGTCTTTTTAAGAGAGGTTTCTGCTGGCGCCTTCTCTTCTGCATCTCCCATGACCCTTCCTGTGGCTGTGCCCTCACACAACGGAGAAAGCACCCGTGCCGTAAGCCTCTGCGACACAGCAGATCTCCCCTAGGGCCTCTCTGCGAGCATCTCGTGCCCACTGTGGTTCCAAGGCATCATCACCCCTTGCATGGGCGAGGACCTGGTACCTGCCCCGTGGATGCTGCCATCACGGACACTGATGGAAACCTCTGGGCCACAATTCCTTACTGAAGAAAAAAAATTAGAAAAAGAAACCTTAAGCAAAAGAAAAAAAGAAAAAATGTTTTATTTATGTACTTATTTATTTGTTTTGTTTGAGAGGATTTTTTTAAGCCTATTTATTTGGGGAAGGTCATTTCTTGTCAGTGGCTCCAGCCAAGAGACGTCTTAGTAAAATGTATCTGTTTAATATATTTTTTAAAAAATGCCTTTTTTGAGCAAAAGAGCACCCAAAAACAACTGAGAGAAAAAAAAAAAAAACATCACTGTTATCTCTGGCCCCGGCTGTGCAACAGGAGGGGATGGTGAGGGTGCCCCTGCACGGCCTGGCCACCCTGTCCCCTCCTCTGTCTCCACACCACTCTGCTCTCTGGATTTTAACTGAGCCTCCTGAGGAGGGGAGATGCCACCGCATGGGCTGGCCGTCGGTCTCCTGTCCATGTCTTCAATAACTTGGATGTGTGGCCCTCTAGGACCATCCGATGTGCCTGGCAGTGGGGAGGGACCCTACCCCCACCTGGAGCCGGCAGCTCCTGCCAGCTCCCGTAACTCTTGCCTTTGCTTCCAGTGAGGTGCTTGGAGCAGATGCTCCCCGTGCTGGTGGGAAGGACCCATGCGCATCAGCCACATCTCATGTCCAACCTCATCCTGGTCCCACGTAAACATCTACCATGCACCAGGGCGAGCAGTGCTGTGACTTGGTTGCTTGCTTGCTGTGGCCCAAACCACCTCTTTGAGCACATCAAGTGTGGCCCTTGGGAGTGGGGGCCACTTGCTGACTCGGGTTTGGAAGGGATGGGGCATAGCTGGCCCCCAGCCACCCTTCCTGGCCAGTTACAATTGTACAGACAGGTATGACCATCATCTCCATGTCCTAGCTCCACTGCTTGGTCTATATACATGGGTTGTTCCACACTTGTGGTTGACCTCCTCAAAGCCTTCCCATTCATCACCGCCTTAGCTATGGTCCCCAAAGCAGCTGCAGCCCATCCCAGACACGTCCCTCTGCTACCCCTAGTGCAGATCTTAAGGGGCAGCGGGTTTCTCTGTGACCAGCACCTCCAGCAGCCCCACTGCAAGGCAGCCAGCGGCATCAACCACCCAGGGAGGGGGTTGAGTCCCCTTCCCTGGAGGTGTTTAAGACACGGGTGGACGAGGTGCTAAGGGGCATAGTTTAGTGTTTGATAGGAATGGTTGGACTCGATGATCCGGTGGGTCTCTTCCAACCTGGTTATTCTATGATTCTATGATCTCCGGCACCCACTAAGCTCAGCCCGGTGAGCCGGGACAAAGAGCCGGTGGTGGGGGCAGGCGAGCTGGCAGCTGATGGCTCGGCAGAGCCCGGTTCCTCTCCCTCCTTCCCCGGTGCTGCTGCTGCGCTCGGTGCCTGACTGGAATATCAAGCAGCAGCGCTGCCCGGCTGTCGGGTGGAAGCACTGGCTATCGAGACAAGCAGAGCTCACCACCTTGGCGGCTGCCCTAATTTCTTGGCCAAGGACAGGCTGAAGAGAGGAAGGAGCCGATGCTCCAACCCGCAGCCCCCTCAGAGCAGGGAGTGGAGGCAGAGGGGCTGGGCAGGGTGCAGGGAAAAGGAGGCAGAGGTGAAAAAAAGGCTATTGGTGTGTGGAGCTGAGTCTGCTTCCTAATCCTCTCTGGCTGGCAAAACTTGCATGCTTGGATGCTGCAAAAGCTGTGGTAACCCAAACTCATCTATCCTGCGTCTGTCACCTGCTTGTTCCCCCCTCTCCTCCATCCTTGGGCTGGGCAGATGAAGAGATGAGCGAGAGGGAAATAACACCAGGAAAGATAAAGAGATAAGTGAGAGGAAAATAAAACGGGGTAGAGAAACCACGCTTGCTATTTATATTCCCTGTCTAATCTATCAATCCATCAGGCCGGCTATTGTGGTTGTAACATCCCTCAATCTGTCACCTGGACTTCTCTCCTCCATACATCTGTCTTCCTTTACCCACATCTCCTCCCTTGTCTACCAGTCCTAAAGGGGGGAAAAAAAAACCCCAAACAGGCAATTAAACACACTAGGAGGAAACGAGAAGTCAAAGCCATCATCTCAGCTCCCCCAGGAAGCTGCCAGTATGCCCAGGGATGAGGAGGGCGTAGGCGGGAGGGCCGGCAGCGCTGCCAGCTCCTGAGCAGGCACAGCTGCTGAGAGGCTTCCCAGATAGAAAGACCCTTTTGGCTTCTGCTACGCATCCTTCTGGGCCATCGCATCACTTCTCCCCATTGTCACATGGGCTTATAACATTCCTCAGCTCCAGCCTCTGTCTCCCCCAGACAGAGCTTTTCCTACTGCGCTGTTGAGTGCCCTTAACCAGCCACACATCATAAAGGCACCAAAACAAAAATGCAAGAGCTGTCTGGATGCCTGACAGCATCTCGAGGAGCTGCTGGCCAAGACGTGGTGGAGCTGCTTCCACCCAGTGAGGGACTGACACTGGGCTTCTCCACCTTGGTGCTGACTCCAGAGGCAGGTGATGCCCTGAAAGTAATGGTCCTGTGTGCAGGGACAGAGGCAGATGAAGGCTTTTTACTTTCAATTTAATGCAAAAAAAAAAAAAAAAGTCCAAATTGGGCAAGCAAGCTGCTGGAAGGGTGAGCTGTCAGCTCTTTGCATCCTCAGCAGCACCGGGGCTTCCAACAAAGCCCAACAGCAATGCTGAACACATCCCTGGCCCCACACCATGGGGCTGCACCACCTCTTTAACCGGGCAGATGGACAGAGGGGAGCAATTTCCTAAATTTTGTTGGTGAATTGCTGTATTTTGGGAGAGAATTAAATCGGGGCTGGGGGACTTAGTGGGTGAGCTGAAGGAAGAGCCGCAGCACTGGGGACTGCCAGGCTGCAAGTGCAAGCAGCCAGGTCCTCCCATCCCTGTTCAGCAATTAAGGCACTCAGTGGAGGTGATTAAGAAGACAAGGTTACTAACCGGAGGTCAGCATTTGATTACCTTGCAGAGCTTTCTCTTGCAAAGAACAACACGGACGCTGGAGTCACTGCCCCTGCTAGGAGCTGGATGCAAAAAAGCAGCATGCCACCCTGACCAGGAATTCAGTGTCAAACCCATTAGGCTTTAAAAACTGGTATGTTTGGGGTTATCCTTACCTGGGCTCTGGTTTGCAAGCGTTTTCATTTCTACAATATTCTCCGTAGCATGAAAGCCAGAAAGCTGCCTCTTAAATAAGGAGCTGTGCTTCTCACTTGCTTCATTGCAGACGCTCCGGTTCCCTCCAGACACGTTTCTTCAGCAGCTCTGCCAAGGAAAAGGAGGCCGGGGGGAAGGCTGGGCTGTTTCACCCCCATCCCTTTCAGCAGGAAGGGATTATCCACAGTGCTCTCCCCCAGCATCCCTGCGCAGAGCTCCCAGGTGTGGGTTGGTTCCACCTCCATCTCCTGGCCCCAAGACAGCCGGTGCTGGGCTGTGATCGGCTGCACTCAAACCAAACAGCTCACAGCTCCAGGTTTCTAACCTAACGCTCTTTTTCCCTCTTGTGTTTTCACCCCTTTGCCACAGCACTGGCTGAGCCTCCAGCCCTGCGTGCCATCAGGTGGTGCCTTTGGTCTCATGGCTGAGAGCATCCCTGCGTCAGGCTGCCCTGAAATAACAAGGATGGTTTTGCTCTGGAGAGCCAGGAAGGAGAGGTGCCACGGGGTTAAGTCTGCATCCTTGCCTGCAGCTGTGCTCCAGCCTGCCTCAGTTTCCCCATTCACAGATGATGCTGTGTCAGCCCAGGAGGAGAGCACGGAACGTACAGGGGCAAAACATCCCCAGGAAGGGAGGGCTGGGGGGGCTCAAAGTAACTTACCTTTCTGGCAGATTATCATTTGCTTTGCATGCAAACAGCACACTGGTGCAGATTTTGCTTGAAATTCATCTCCACATCCACTTCTTTCTTGGTTAGGGCTACAGGACAGGCAAGAAGTGGAAATCAGATGTTTCACTTGGCAGGAGGCTTCGCACCGAGTATTTTGCCCAGGGCTCCTCTGGCTTCATTAGTTGCATGTAACGACCAGGCAGCTGCCCAGCAGCACTGGTTTATGTTTGACAGCGTTTCTCGGGGGGTGCAGGCAATAGCAAGCTGCTTGCAGAGCTCTCCACCCCTCCAAAGGGCTGCTCCAGCTTCTTCCTTACTACACGGCTTCGCCACAGGTACCAGAGATGCTCCTGGGCAGCATGGGATCACCATTTACTCTCCTAGCCTACCAAGCAGACCTTGGGATGTGAACCCTGGGAAACCAGGATCCCCACAGCAGGTAGTGCTGTGGCCTGGAGCTGCTCTGCCAACACAACTCCATAGAGACTTCTCATCATCCCCTTTCCACTTCAGGAAATCTCCTCACCACCCACCTCCCTTTCTTCCTCCTCCCTCTCCAAAGCCCAGCAACATCTGCGTAGCCAAGAGGCAAGCTGAAACCTCACCATTTCTTCGTTAGCCTCATCATTCCAACCCACCCCTCCTTCTTCTGACGAGCTCAGAAGTGCAGTCGAGGTAGTAAATTAGCACCAGAGCCTCGTTAATTGGCAGGCAGGAGCCTTCTCCTGCTGTTTGGGTTGTCATCAGCTGCTTCAGCACATTTTCAGTTTCTCTCTATTTTGGGCTATTTTCTCCCTTTGCCGATGCTGGGCTGTTTTTTTCCTCCTTGCTCCATCTCTCTGCCGTCTCTTTCAAACACAAGGAGGGCTCTCATCCTCCCACACCACGCTCCCTGGGGTCCCCTCTCCAGAGAGGATTTACTGCGGTAAATAGCCACTTCTTGGAGAGCATGGGAGCACAATTAACAGGCTCTTGAAATGATGATGACCTTGGCTTCTTCCTCCTCCTCAGCCTCCTGCTGCGGCCGCTGGAGAAGGCAGGAGAGGCTGCAAAGAGCAGGCAAGGAGGAGGCAGGGGACAACTGCTGCCAGTGTGTGGAAGAGGTCCCAGCCACCCTCACATATTCCCCCAGGAACTTAGTGAGGACCTGAGATGACTCTAGTGGGGCCTTCAGGGGGCTCCTCTCTTCCCTGCCCACCGACTACTCCCTAAGCAAAGATGGAAAATCATAACCTTGCCAATTAGCACCCACCCAACCCCACCAGCCCTTGATCTCCTCATTGAGTGCCCCCCCCAGCTGCTTCCAGCTCTCAATGAGAACTTGAAGACCTCTTCAGGTACCATCAAATAACCTATCTTCACAGCATCCCATTCTACAAGCAGCAAAGCTCACAGGGAACTGCGGATGCTGATGGCAAATTGCTTTCTCCTCCCTGATGCCAGGGCTGGGAGCTGCTGCAGCCAGCAGCGATCCCCCCACCCATTAAATAGAGGAGCCCTGCCCTGGGTGCCACCACAGCCCCCGTAAATCAGCAGCGCTGTGGCCAGGGCCAGGGCTGACTCATGGCCAGGAGCCTGGCTGGAGGACTTACCTCATCGGGCCAGATCCTGACCCCCTGGCCCCAGTGCCCACAGGACCGAGCTCCCAGGGGACGTCTTGGCTCTGCTCCTTCTCCGAGGATTGTGACGGTTGGTGGATTTTGGAGGGATGTCCCCGGAGGGCAAAGAGCTGTGGAGAAAAAAAAAAGCCAAACGGAGCTGGAAGCCAGAGCTTTCCCTCCTGCTATGTGAGCCAGGAGCAGAGCCCAGCTGGATGGAAGGAAAGAAGGAGAGAGATCAGTCAAATCATATTTAAAAGTGCTCTTGCAGCCCACAGGCAGCCTCTGTTCTGTTTGAGGATCCGCAAGCCCTCGCGGCCAATCTGTCCCAAAATCAGCAGCGGCCACTACATTGGTCACCACCTTCCAGCCTTTCCTTTAATAGATTCCCTGTGATGGTTCTCCACCCTTTCCTTGCTCCTGGCATTCACTCACCCCAATTTTTTCAGGGAGATGGGAACTGGAGGAGAAAAGGGTCTCGGGGACCTATTTCTCCACCTGTAGCCCATTTCATTGCCGAGAAAGTCCACACCACCAAGGATTTATCTCCCGCATTGTTTTCCTGAACTAGTTTCTATGGTCGTTCCACCGACATAACAGTAAAAAAATACAACATATAAACCACCCCAAATAGTGTCCAGGGACATGAAATACTATAAATCCCAGGAGGCTGCTGGGAGAAGAGTGATGCTGGGATCCTGCCTGCTTCATCCCTTCATCCAGGCCACCTCCTCATAAATCAAGTAGCTCCTCTAAAGCCCACGAAACTCAGTTAGAAAGAGATTCCCTTCTCTCCTGAGCCTCGGCAGTGGGGTTGGGAGCAGTGCTCTCAGAAAGGCTCCTGGGGGAAGAGAATCACTGATTACCCAAATTAGTTTCTAATAGCTTTTATCTCCTAATTTCTACTTTGTCAAGTGCTAAAATCCATTAATAATCAAGAGACCATGTGGAAAAACATTTAACATCCCAGCTGCCAAGAAAGGAAAAAAGAAAGAATTAGTGTTACTGTTGAATCTTGAATCCAGCTTTCCAGGTAGAGCATCGCCCGCGCCTGCTGATTGGCTTGCTGATGGGACAAATCCATCAATGAAGCTGTAGAAGCTGCACCTCCCATCTTGCTCCTCTCCATCCCTCACCAGACCAAAGGCTGATGGCCAACGCTTGTGCGGGACTGCCTGACCCTGGTGGCTCCCTCCATGAGATGCGCACAAGCGACGGGTTTGGTTGGACCATTTCCATGGTTTAATAGGCTTCCAATAAAATATTGCATTTCTAAAGCCTCCCCCGATGGAATGAATCCCTCTGGCATCCCCAGCAGCAGCACATAACTGCTGAAAGTCATCATAGAATCACAGAATCACCAGGTTGGAAAGGACCCATCGGATCATCGAGTCCAACCATTCCTATCAAACACTAAACCACGCCCCTCATTGCCTCGTCCACCCGTCCCTTAAACACCTCCAGGGATGGTGACTCAACCACCTCCCTGGGCAGCCTGTTCCAATGCCCAATGACTTTTTCAGTGAAAAATTTTTTCCTCATGTCCAGCCTAAACCTCCCCTGGTGGAGCTTGAGGCCATTCCCTCTCGTCCTGTCCCCTGTCACTTGGGACAAGAGCCCAGCTCCCTCCTCTCCACAACTTCCTTTTAGTGGCTTTCCCTCGGTGCCTGGGCTGCTTCCCCAGCAGCAGCATCCTGGAGAGAGGAGGGAAATAAAACCCTGCATCCAACCCAGAGGTTGTTGCCTGAGCAACAGCGGAGCTGGGCGCAGGGATCCAGGCGGCACAGCCAGAGGTGAGCTGCAGATGCGATTGCCAGGGGTTTCACAGGGCAGCCTCCAGGACAAAAGCAGGAGGAAGGAATCGGGATGTTGCAGCTTGAATCAATGGCTGTGGTAGCTGCTGGGAGCTGGGAGGAGGCGTGGGCAGGGGGCTGGGGGTCAGTGGCCGCGGCATCCTGCATCCCAGCTGGGTGGGTGAGGGAGCTGCGCTGGGCACATTCCCAGTACCAGGGTGGATGTGGGATGGCCACATTCAAAGAACGCTCTTGTTCAACGTGCCCTGGCCCCACCTCACATTTCTCCCTTCCTCTCTTGCCAAGGGGTTGGGGACTGAGATTTTTTTCCTTTGTATTTTAACCGTAGCTCTGAGGCAGAATCAAAAGCTGATGTCTCAGTATAGCAAACCCAGTGTCCCCAGTGAGCCAGTAAGTCCTTGTCCCCGCAGGACTGGGAGTCTATCAACCTGTCCAAGGCTAGCTGGTCACAAACAAACCCTGTCCTGAGCTCCTGTGGCTCAAACCAACTCTGGTTAAGTTGCTGGCCTCGCAGTGATACGCAAGCAGCCATGCGATGGCCCCAGTGCTGCGGTGACCACCCTGCAGCTGGACCATGGCTAGACAGGATCCAGTCTTCATTAAAACATCCGTCCCTTAGCGACCACGCAACGGGCACCACCACGACCACATTTAACTCCTATCCTGCTCCCAGCGAGGCCCAAAGCCTGCTTATGGATTTGTTTTTGTTTTGCTGTTGGCTCGAGCATCACTAAAAAGCTGCTGTGATGTTGGCTCGGGAGCCACGGGCTTCGAGCGCTCACAAGACATAAATTGACAGCCACGTTGCGTGCAAATCCATACACGGGGTTAATGGACACGGCTCCTGCTGAAGACTGGGCACCACAGCAGCCCCTGCCCCCAGGGCTGTGACAGGGGGTGTCCCTGGGGATGCTCAGCATCATCCCAAAGCAAATCCCTGCACAACGGGCGACCACGTCATCTCCTGACTGGGAGCTGGGATGCTGGGATGGGATGTGGTGCTGCAGATCCTCTCCGGGGGTTTGCCTCCTAACCAGGAGAGATTTAGCTGCTTGGGGTGGGGGGGTGGTGGTGTAAGTAAGGTCACAAACTGAAATACATCCAGACACATACAGTACATAAAACTACAGTCTGCTTCCCCTCTAATTGGTAATAAATGTAAATGTTTAGTTATGCCTGGCTTGGGAGCTATGAAAAACACATCTGGCTGGCTGGTTTTCCTGCCTACCATCTGCAGCCAAAAGGAAAGGTGAGAGTGAATGCGTGTGCGCACACCTGAGGAAGGCGACAGCGGAGAGGAGGGAGAGGGAGCAGGAAAAGAAGAGAAGGAAGATTGCTGGAGCAGGGAAGGTCGGTGCTGGAGGGCAATTTCTGGCCAGAGCTTTCTCCTGCTCATGGGGACCTCCAGGTTCTGCATCTCTGCCTGGTCCTTGCTCCCCTCCCAGGTAACGCAGCACCGCTGCAGGAAAAAAGGTCCCTGAGCCCCTGGAGGTCTCCTCCTGGCCATTAATTACCATTAACCAGAAACTCTGATCTGACCAAACCTAGAGCTGTGTCTATGCATCCCTTCAGCCAGCACAAAGAGCTTATGGCTGAAGCAGTCATACCGCAGCTTGCAAGGAAGGAGCTGCTGAAACCCCTCTGGTCCTGTCCCAGAGCCATGCTCTCATCCTCAACACCCAACCCGCAGTGCCATCCCAACCAGTTAAAGGCTGGGAGGAAACTGGTGACGCAAGGAAGCAAATACAGCCCCTTCCCAGCTCAGAAAACTTTGTCCCCCTCACGTCCCCAGGGCTGGGGAAGGAGGGAGAGCCAAAAAGCAAAGACGCAGAGAAAATCAGATTTGCAGCAGAATGCAGGGTAACAGGAGGCACGTGTTCCCCTCCTCACAGTACGTCCCCAGCTCTGGCTTTCTGCCCTCACCCAGCAGTGACTCCAGCCCCACGGCAATGCCAGCATCACCATCCCCACTGGACCCACACCTGCCCAGCCCAGCTGGGGCCCTAAGAACCAGCCTTCCTCCTCCTCTGCCCACCTGGTTCACCCTTATTCTGACAGCATCGCCTCTTACTTTGAAGCAGGTTTTTCTTGGAGAATAATCTTTGTTTTCTAGACCATCCCCAAAGAGCCTTCGAGTACTCCCGCTCATCCCTCCCCCTGCCTTGATCAAGGCTGAAGGCTGAAATCCAAGCGTGTTGATCAAAGTGGTTTCTTTGTGCGAGGTTTACAAGCAACAGTTGTTGAGGAGCTGGTCCAAGGGACTGGTGGTTCCTCACTGGGAAAGAGAGAGAAACTGCAGGAGGAGGTGTGAAGGACTTGACAGTGCCCAGGGCAGCAAAGTAAAGGAATTTCCACTGCCGGTGTGGCTGTAGGCTGTTCCCAGAACATTTGAGACTGAGTAGCAGCCAGGTGTCCTACTTCTGAGCTGTCCTAGGGAAAGATGCAGCTTTACATACAACTGGGATGCACACACATACAAACAGTGGTGCCTGGGTTCAGCACGCCATGTCCAAGGTCTTTTGCTTCAAGACAAAATCCTCCTGTGCCTAGAGGGCAGCTTTAAACCAGCCCAGGATGCACAAACCCCTTGAAGAGCTGCAGGCTGGCGAGTCCAGACAGCAGCCCCCTGGCTTGGTGCTGAGCGATGGGGCTGGGTGCCAGCTACTCGCGCCAAGGTGAAAGCGGAGAAATCAGGCAGCCAGATGGCATCCTCCCACAAAAATAACCACCAGGACTCACAACAGCTCATCTGCAATAGAGGACTGAAGCTAAAGCTGGGCCCAAGGCTGTCAGTAGCTGCCCAGAGTGGGGACAAGTTGCTGCCCAGGAGGCGAAAGGGCAGCAGGAGCAGGGAAGGTGCAGGCAGGCAGCTGATGCCACCACTGGTGTTTCTCAAGAGCATCCAGAGTCTGGCTAGCTTCGTTTTTAAGTGCACTGTGATGTCCTTGCTGCCCACCCCATGCTACCTGCCTCCTCCTTGCCTCGTAGAGCTTGAGAGCCCAGATCTCCGAGGTTGGGCCATCGGCTGGTGCAACTCCCCATCTATCTCCAGGAGATTTTCACCAGCCATGAGGTCCAGCCACACCATGGAAAGGGTCAGATGCAGCTGGTGAGGGAGGAGAGGCCAGCAGTGACATTCGCATGCTGCTCCTGGCAGCCTCCAAGCAGCCGCAGCAGCTGCCTTTAAGCACTTTTCATCTAATTCAATGAAAATGAGATGTTCAAGTGAATGAAGATAATTTAATAATGAATAGCTCCAACTTATTGGAGAAGCTCTTCATCCCTGCCTCACAGCCGCTGCCTCTAAGTGCAGTTTAATAAGAGAATCAGCATCACTCAGCCCTGTGGTAGGAAATCAACACTTTGCTACGTGGGTGAAAGGCTCTGCACCTTCCTCAAAGCTGACACACTTTCTCAAGGAGCCTAAACTCCATTGGCCTTTAAAGAGAAAAACTGGGGAAAAAAGCAACCAGCAAAGCCGATCTTCAGAAGCAAAAGGTAATTAAAAATAAAAGCCAGCTTGAAGAAGACTGAATCATCACAGGCAGCAGCCAAAGCTGTGTGTGAAAGCGATGCTGGCTGAGCCTGCGATACAGGGGAGTCCCAAGGCTGTGGTAAGCCAGAGGACATCTCAGCAAGACATTGCAATGCATCAAGGTGCTGTTCTCTGCCACCCAGGACTGCGATGGCTCCTCTGCGGGCCGTCAACCCTGGCTGCAAACTCTCTCCTTTGCTAGAACAGAGCCTCCTTTCTCCATCGCCTGCAGCCCAGCCACCCTCATCAGCCCTGTGGTGGCTGTGCCAGCCCTAGGAGGGGATGCTCATGGTCTTCGATGCTTGCAGAGAAGCACTGCTGACCTGTTTCCACCCGAAGTCACTCTGTCTGTACGGTGAGGACAGAAAAGGCCCACAGAACATCCTCGGCAGGGATTGATGGAGCTAGGAAATGTCACTGAAATGCTCCAGTCCTGATGGCCAGGCAGGGAGCACTCAGCCCCAGCCCCGCTGCCCACAGCCCCAGCAGCAGGCAGCCACCATCCCCACTGCGGAAATACCACCAGCAGGATATTTCTTCAAGGCATGAATCTGCATCGTAGCCAGTATTGATCCAGGCAGCGAAGGGCAGAGGGAGGTGTCGACACGGGGGATACCAGGCCCCACAGATTCCTGCTGACACCTGCCAGCGTCGAGTGCTTAATTATTAATTACATTTCCAGTAGCAACTGTTGCTTGTGCTGATGGAGTTGGACTAGACATCACAAGCAATCAGCAGAACCCCCTGCTGACGTTCGGTCGGTACCTGCTTAACGCTCTGCTCACATCCTCCTCGCGTTGCTGCAGAGGGGGAGAAGACCCCATTTACATCTCCTCTACTCGTAGCCTGCCAGTCATGGGCACTCCTGTGCATCTAAGCCTGCGCGTCGTGGCCGTGGGCAGAGACGCTGCCACCGACCATGAGCCAGCCCTGCCGAGGCACTGGCATTGTCCCCTCCTGTGGCCACGTGGTGGATGCAGAGCAGAACCTCAACTGCTGTGCATCCTCGTGCCACCGACAGGCAGCCCTTGGAGGCACCAGGGTCTCAGCCAGGGCTCCTGGGCAAGCAAAGCCGAGAGCAGGAGCGGTGGGAGCTGCAGCAGAGGAGACAGCCCCAAGCAGGCTCCCGCGCAGAGCTGCCTCAGGGCCAAGTGTCTACTCTGCCACAGCTCAGGTACGCGACCAAATTAATTTTTATCATAACCAAAGTGATTGGTCAGTGGAATCCAAACGGGCTTTTCCTGGTCATTGAGACCATTTCATAGTGAGAGCAATTTTGGGAGCTTATTTTCCACATCATTGAGTGCCATGTTACTGCAAATGAATATATTCCTCGGTTGGCGCGATGGAAAATACAGCTGTAAACGCTTTCTGCTTCATTTGGGTAAAGAGCTCCAGATAGGACTAAATATAAAGAGAATTTAAATGCTCTACTTCATTAAAAAAGTTGTTTCCCATTCTCTTTCTTCCTGAAAATACAGGGCTGCTAGCGGAGAGAGCAAAAGGAGGATTTAAATTTACATCAGTGTCATGCTAACCCAGCTCATCACTCCCCACTCACGACCGACGGCAGATGTCTGCCAGCAGTTCTCTCTCTGAAACTTCAGAGAGGTGGAAGTTGAAGGCACCTCCACACAGCCCTGTGCCTTCCACCCCTTTTCAGACTGTCCTAGTGCCAGAGGAGCTCTGGAGTGGCCTGGGAACATTGCTCTGATCGGGACTAGCTCAATGGCAAAGAGCGGTGGGTGACAAAAGCCAGCACAGGTCTCCCACATCCAGCAAGTTACCCAGTTGGGATCAAACCACGACACTTCCCTTGCAACTACTATTGCTTAAACGGCAAACAGCGGGTGCGAACAATTACCACACCAAATCTGGATCAAGGACGACGTGATGTAATTATTACCTTCATGGCATTTCAAGACTATCATCACTGGCTGGAAGTAAAACTTCCACGGAGCGAGTTTAATAAGCATGTCATCTACTACAATATTCGCACAGAGGGGCAGGGGGGCTTTAGGAAGGATTACGGGAGCTTTGCAGCTTTGCGTAGCTTTACACGGGATATTTCACATGCAACAGATAAAGCAGGATGAGTCTGTGATAGCTGAAAAGCCAGATAGCGGCAGCAGCCTGTAATGCTACCTCCCATCTTTTGTTAAGTAGGAGATTACAAGCTTACCTCGCACACAGAGACCTGGTGGCACCGGATTGGTGCTCCAGTTGCCTCCACCATGGCCTCTACAATAGCAGCAACCAGTAGGGCCCCCACTCTCACAACCCCTGTCACCTACTAGCTGGCCATCTCCCAAATACTGAGACCCAACGAAGGCATCACAGCAGCGCATCAGTCTCCACCAGCCCACAGCAGGCTCCAGACCTCCCCTGGTAGAGCCCCGTGGGGAGCAGATCCAACCTCCTTGTGGCAATGCTCCCCCAACCCTTACCCACGCTCTGCAGAAGCTGGACAGGAGTCAGTCCCAAAGGGTTCTGGGACTCAGTTAACTGGGCTCGGGGGAGCCCAGCTCTATGTGCACCAGCTCCACCCAGCACGGCGAGTCCATCTTTCCTCCCCTTGATGTCCTCACCGGCCCAGGAGCCTTCACAAGCTCTGACTGAAGGGCTTGCACCCTCAGAAGCAATTGGGGACCTGAGTGTTTGTGTTTCCCTCCAACGTGAATTACTGCCAAGGGAGCCAGGGGTGAGGATTCACCAGGGATTTTCAGCTGGCCCTGCTGGTTAAGGCGCCCATGGGGGCGTATATCAAAGGAAAGGGAAGGTGGGTGACTCCACAGCAGCTCAAGGGATATACTGCACGTCTAACTCCTGAAATTCCCTGCTACAATGCACCAGGAATGTTAAGTGGGGTTTTTCAGATTTAGAAACCTCCCTAAACCTAACAGATATCCAAAATTCTTCATGACGAAGGACTGAAAACTAAACAAGAGCTCTGCGAGAGCTCAAATCCTCTCAAATTCCAGTGTTGTTGTCCAACACAGAAGGTGCCAGCCAGAAAACGAGACCCCAGACCGCCCTGCACTCCAGCCATCCCACCGGGCTTTAGGTGATGTCCTACATAAAGCACTTGCATCTGCGCGCTGCCCTGGTGAGCACCTCAGGAACCTTGCTTCTTAATGTATGCGTTGGGTTTTGCTCAGCTTTTGAACCATTGGGTCGCCTTGTTGTTAATTAATGAATCGCTAAAATTATGTTTGGGGGCTCCTAAGGTTTATCGGGTAGAAAATTATTTCAAATACCAAGAGCAGGCAGTAAAGATTGGAAGTATGTTTTCAAGTATAAAGCTAATTGCTACAGGGAATCCCTTTGGGATCCATTTGCAGCCTTTGCTTTTTCCTTTCCTTTCTCCGTTAATGACCCTGCCAAGGTTTGTAAAACAGCGTATGCGCAACCGCGCGCTGAAGATGCGACACCCCATAGGGGTGGAACACATCAGGTCCAGCTCTGGTCTCAGCCGTGGAATCATAGAATCATAGAATCACCAGGTCGGAAGAGACCCACCGGATCATCGAGTCCAACCATTCCTATCAAACACTAAACCATGTCCCTCAGCACCTCGTCCACCCGTGCCTTAAACCCCTCCAGGGAAGGGGACTCAACCACCTCCCTGGGCAGCCTCTGCCAGTGCCCAATGACCCTTTCTGTGAAACATTTTTTCCTAATGTCCAGCCTAAACCTCCCCTGGTGGAGCTTGAGGCCATTCCCTCTCGTCCTGTCCCCTGTCACTGGGGAGAAGAGGCCAGCTCCCTCCTCTCCACAACCTCCTTTCAGGTAGTTGGAGAGAGCAATGAGGTCTCCCCTCAGCCTCCTCTTCTCCAGGCTAAACACCCCCAGCTCTCTCAGCCGCTCCTCATAAGGCCTGTTCTCCAGCCCTTTCACCAGCTTCGTTGCTCTTCTCTGGACTCGTTCCAGAGCCTCAACATCCTTCTTGTGGTGAGGGGCCCAGAACTGAACACAGGATTCGAGGAGCGGTCTCACCAGTGCTGAGTACAGAGGGAGAAGAACCTCCCTGGACCTGCTGGTCATGCCATTTCTGATCCAAGCCAAGATGCCATTGGCCTTCTTGGCCACCTGGGCCCCTGCTGGCTCCTGTTCAGTCCCTGTCAACCAACACCCCCAGGTCCCTCTCCTCCAGGCAGCTTTCTAGACAGACTTCTCCTAGTCTGTAGCACTGCACAGGGTTGTTGTGCCCCAAGTGCAGGACCCGGCATTTGGCCTTGTTAAACCTCATGCCATTGGACTCAGCCCAGCGGTCCAGCCTGTTCAGACTGGAGCTGCTCACCATCACTCTGCCACCTGTCGGAGTGCTCTGAGCCAAAGGAGAAGCTCATCTAACCCTCAGTCTCCTGCCAGCGTGGGTGTTTTGGAAAGGCGCTGCTGCTCCCACGCAGGTCCCACAGCCACACCAGCGCTAGCAACTGGGCTTGAGGTCTCTGTGGGTGCAGGAGCAAAACTGCATGGGTGCAGCCTTGAAAGGGAGGCTGGCTTAAGGCCAGTCCTATGACTGAAGGACTTTGTTTTTTATCCCAGCAACCCTGAAGTACCTGTTTTTCTGAGGGAAGCTGTCCTGCCTCAGGGTGAAGTCCTGCAGGCCTCCAGTCATCCCAGTAGGAAGGAGCAAGTCCTCAATTCCAGTAAGGTTTCAATGTCTCCCAGGCAGGGTCACTTAAGGAAAAAAATTAAAAGTATAGTAAGTTCCCAGCCCTGGCTCAGCCACGATCAAATCAGGAATCGCCAAGAGGGGCTACCTTGCATAAGATCTCATGAGGATGATGCAAAAGAGGGAGGCAGGACCAAGGTATCCCTAGCTCCTCACCATGATGCCTGGCTAAAAACGTCAACAGCAAACCCCCTGCTGACCTGCCCCGGGCAGGGATGCCACACGCTGCCGCCCAGGGAGGCGTTCGCGCACGCTTAAGTGCTTTTCTGGACCACAGCCCAAGTGAACCGAGCTGATTTGAGCAGCACAGATGGGATTTTTCATCTTTCTTTTTGGTTTTATTTCCCTGATGGTGCTCTCCGAGATGTAAATAACTGCACTCCAGTGACCCAGACAGGTGGTTGACCTGGACGAATACGAAAGAGTTTTCTTCATAAAAACCATCCTTGCTTCCCACTCAATTTGGTGATGGGGGCAGGGGGGCAACATTAAGCTGTCGTCTTTGCTACGTCCAGCTGCTGCCTCGCTCTGTTTTATTTTGCTTCCCAGAGGAAGCATCTCCCCCTCTAACTGCCCCTCCTTCCAGCCTCTTTGAGGTACTGCAAGGTTTCAACACAAGCCAGGGATCAGGATCCTCCTCCAGGTCTCGGCTCTGAGGGTCCCGATGCCAGCAGGGCTTCCAAGGATAGCAGAAGTCTGCTCATCCATCGCTCGGGGATATCTGCAAACTGAGCATGTCACGACTCCACGCCAGGCAAGGCAGGCTGGAGTCACTCAGAAATTGGGATTTGCTGATGCTCCTTCTTCCCCCAGCAAAACATTTGCTCTGGGAGCATGACGGCAGCCAGCGGGATGCTGGGGATGAGATGTTCCAGCCCCCACCGAGTTGGCCAATGCAGAGAAATGAAAATCCTGCCATAATACTGGAAACCACCCACCTTCTAGAAAATACCAACAAGAAATAACAATTCACTGCCAAACCAACCCCATTTTTTTAAAAAGAAGCTGTACGCAGTGAAGGAGCCCACTGACAGTGGGCTGTCCAGTGACAGAGCCCAGGCTGGAGCTCTGGCTGTATCCAGTCGTTCCGAACTCAATCTTTGCTATAACTGGAAGACAAAACCAAATCATTCCATCATCTCTGGATTTTCTTTCACCTCCTACTTCTATGAGTGCCCGCCCTGCCTGGACTAAAGGCTTTTTAAGGTAGGACCTGGCTCTCCCTAGGAGGGTCTCCTAGTGCCGGCACGGCCAGCTCTGATTGAGCAGCAGGGATGTTTCTGTCATTAGTGGCCAGGTGAGGGACCAGGTACACTTGAAAGCAGAGCCAGGTTTCAAAACATCATCATCTGACGCAGCCCCTGTTTAGCACAGTCGTGCTCGCCAGGCATCACCTCCCAGGCTCAGCACTGTTTAATTAGCGCAAGGTTACAAAGCTTTCCTTTAACCATGCCCTGAATGTGGAGCTGGCAGTTACGGGCTCCCAGAGCCCGTAGTTCAAACAGCTTCTTCTCTGCACCTTGGCGGCAGGCGTGCGCGTCTGCTCACTGCACGCTCACAGAAACAACACTCTTTGAAATGCAGATCCTGCCCTGCTTTGTTCCCAGCATCTTTGTAGGTGCTGGATTTACAACACCCTCGTGCCTTGATCACTGGCCTTACAGCAAGGGCAGCTGTACCGTCCGTGCACGTCGACCTCTCGTTGGCATTCGGGACTGCGCAAACCCCAGGTGCCTTTTACCTCCCTCGGCTTCTCTTGACTGATGCTCGGGCAGGGAGACGCGGTGGTGCAAAGCCCAGGGTCAGCGACAGCCAGCCAGATCACAGGATGCTTATCAAGATCAAGTTCTTGCTTCAGAAAGCTGCTCGGAGGAGCAGTTATGCACATGTCTGTCCTGGTGCCAGCGAGGGGGAGATCACGAACGAGAGCAAGTTACTGCTCATGCAACAGCAGCTGGAGACAGCAGTCCCCCTCTGGGCATGGACAAGCCCTGCACCATGGGGAGCTATATCCAGAGAGGTTCAGGTGGAGATGGATTTGGGTTCCCTGTGATGCTGAGGCTGCTCGCTGCCCCCTGACGCGGGTGTCCACCCCAGCCCGTCTGCCCTGTCCTCCACCAGCAAGCTCAAGCTGCCAAGGGGAACGTGGCTCGCAGTCTGCTGGCAGACGCCCCATCCTTTTCAATTATGTGCAGTCCAATTCCCATCATGAGGAGACGAGCCAGGAGGAAATGCCACCGAAGTCAGTGGAGTCGTGCTGCATAGTCTGGGGCGAGCGGGAGAAGATGCTAAGCCTGGCCTACACACATCATCTGGGCTCCTTACGCCTGCCCCATGCTGGCTTAATCCTCATTTAAATTTACAGCATCCATTGCCAAACTGGCAGGACGTGTTTACAATTAATAAGACGGACATGAGGAGATGTGTCATTTTTTTTTTCCTCTAAAGCAAACATCAGAACTGAACCAGCCTCTGTTCCCTGCAATGAGAAGCCTCCTCTCCCCCCTAGCCTCCCTCTGCCAGCATAAAAGCCAAACCACACAGCCTTGACCCCAGCAAACATCACCCACTAAAACACACGGCTCTAGGTTAAACCTTTCCCATGCTGGAGCCTTAATGATTCACGGGCTTGGAGCCCTCAGCCCAGCTTGGCTCACTCGCCAGGACGCAGCGCAGAGATGGGCACCAGCACCGACAGCCCCTGGGGTGCAGCCAACGTGCCACGAAACTTTGGCAGGCACTGGCCAGGAGAACGGATGCTACGGGTCTGTCCCTGCTGGCCCAGTTCCTAGATGAGAGGAGCAAGCCCCCTTTCTACCGCTTGCCTTCCCTCCAGGCTTAGGACAGCTCAGAAGGGCAGCTCGGGACATCCAGGATCTCCACCCTAGTGTTTCTATTAGACCAAATGGTTTGGAGATACGGCCATGCCCCAGGTTGCAGGACCAGCCCAAGGGAAGTCCAAGCCCCACCAACTATAACATGGCACGGCAAGCAAAGGAGGAAGATTAATGACTCCATGAATTTCTTGGGGCTTTATAACAGCAGTGGAGTTATTTCAGAAAATTGTAAGATCTAAGGAAGCCAAATAAAGTCCTGTGCTCCCTTGCTGGCTGACCAGCTAAACTACTCCCCGTCCCCAGATGCGTTTCCGCTGTGGCCACTCTCCACCACCTCAGAGACAGACAGGACCACCACCAAATCCAGGAGCCGGAGTGAGCATCAGTGGAGATGAGGATTCCTCCCTGGACCCCGTGGAGGACAGCAGACGCCTTGAGGCGTAGTATTAATAGAAGCTAAAGACAGCATGAACAAAGATCAATCCGGTCTCACTTCAACACATCAGATGCGCAAGGGCTCTTCCCTCTGGAAGGGCTCTGAATGAATAATCCACCCCATGAATACTGAGAGCTATCTTGAAACAGCGGCTGTCCCTTCCCACCCACCATCCCTTTTGAAGGCCACTCCAGAGTTATCTCTTTCAAGCCTCAGAAACTGCTTCTAAAACCCCATCTAAATTTATTTATACCCAGCTTAATCACACAGGGATGCATTTTTCTCGACCAGAGTCCTTACAAAAACCACTGCATTAACAACTGTATGTCTTTTAAACCCTACCAGGGGTTAAATCTAATCCCACTCTTTCTCTGAAGACTAGGATGCAGCCAAAGTATTTGCCCTGTCCTGAGGCAGGGACCCTTGGTAGGAACTCCAGCCCTTTCCTTCCTCCATCTCCTTGGAAGGAGCAGAGAAGGAGAGTTACAGAACTTCTTAAAGCCTGGTCCAATCCCGCAAGAGATGTATTTATAGACTGTGGCTGGAATGCCATAAAGTTTTATTTCACCTCCACAAAAGCTATTTTCAGCCCTTTTGCCACGGAGACCAGGCCAGCAGCGAGCAGAACCTTGTGCAGCAGCTGATACCAAGTAAGGAGAAACGTACCCATGTGGACACCTGAGGTAGAAAGATGCCCCATTATCTGCAGGACTATGTGGCAGCCTTTCCAGCCCGTATGGCAGGGGCTAAGGGGATTCTTCAAAATCCTTGCTGCTTTGTGAGTGATTTCTACTTCCCATTTCACACCTGGAAGGACCATTATGCTTCTGAGACCTTCTGGAAACTTAAAGAGTCAGAGACTATCAAGAGATTTACAGCTGTGAGAGCCAGCGGTGGAGGGAAATGCTATCCATCTCCAGGAGCAGATGCTGAGAGGCTGAAACCTGGTGTCCTGGGCCTCCTGGAGACATTATGAGTGTTGGGGTTGGCTGGGGACCTGGCCTCCAGAGGAATGTTGCAGACAAACAGTATATCAGGACCATCTTTTATAAGACCACAGGAATTCAGAGGGTCCTTCCACCCCAGTAAAAGTTTGGGATTTAGATGCTCAGCAATACAGTTGGAACAATTTTCTCCATCTTCTGTTAACCCGGTAAATAATTTATTGGGACAGGCATTTTAAAAAATCCCATAAAAGACCCATAAAACATATTTATCACACAAAAAAACCCTGCTCCTCAGCTCCAACCAACAAGCCAAAAACTTATTTGTATACTTCACTGCACATAAACTAAGCACTGCCTTGTGACAGCTTTAAGCTTTTTTAACAGCTCTCTCCCTGCTGCTCTTTATGTCCATTTTTCTCTATGTGACTTCAGAAGGAAAAACACAAGAAGAAGCCACCGCAACAGGCAAGGTTTCTTCTTTTGGACGGATATTGACAGCTGGGAACTGCCCCCCAGTTTTCCTGAACCCCAGTAACTCTAGTAAATGATCCTTCTTGTGGCAGAAAAGCACAGCTCTGTGGTTATTCATTGGGCCAATGGGTCCAGCAGCTGCACACAGAGGGACCGATGGGTGTGTGTGGTACAGGCATCTTTGTACCTCAGTTTCCCTCCCCCTGAGATCAAGAGCATCCATAAGACAATTCTGTCTTGTCCTGCTGGCAGAGGGCAGGGTCCTTTTTTAAGCCCATGACACAGAAAACCATAGAATCATAGAATAACCAGGTTGGAAGAGACCCACCGGATCATCGAGTCCAACCGTTCCTATCAAACACTAAACCATGTCCCTCAGCGCCTCATCCACCCGTCCCTTAAACACCTCCAGGGAAGGTGATTCAAATATAAGAGGGGTGAGGAATGTGTTTTCCCACCCAAAACATGCAGGAGCCACGCGCACCAAAGCTTTGTGTCACTTCCTTGGACACCAGAGGACCAGGATGGATGAAGCCTGGCCAGCAGGACAAGGTATCAGCCTGCAGCCTAAGTACAAAATGAGAACCCAAACCACAATTATTGCAGCGAGAGGGATGTCTGGTGCCAGGCAGTCGCACAACCTCCATTCCAGACCAGTCCACATCCCCCTGCAAACCTAAACCTCATCAAGGACAGCTTTGCCCAGCAAAATGCCAACAAAGGCAGCTGACCTGGCATGGGGCAACCACCTTTATACCTGGGGATGGGCTGAGGTGAGCTTCTCCTCTTCCCAAGGGGAGATGTGGGAGCAGCCGTGAGGCTGGATCAAGTCTGGAGCCCCTCTGCCATGATGCAGAGCGGATCTTCCAGCCATGCAGAGACACAGTCTGAGGAGGGAGAGAATGGTCCTCCCATGCTGGATCAGCGGAGCTGGCCATCAGAGGGCTGCCAAGGCACGCAGTCCCCGAGGCGTGCACAGAGCCTGCTCCAGCTGGCATCTGTCAGAGGGAGCCAGGAGCTGTCTGGGTCAGAGCAATCCCATACACAATTCGGCTCTTCCCCATCCCCAGACGTCTCCAAAACCCCTCATCCCATTCCTGGTTCCCACACAGGAGTGATGCAGTCCACTGAAATGCCTTTTCAGGACACAGTCAACACTCCCCACTTTGCTTATCTTCCCAAAGGCCACTCTACAAACTTGAGCTACAGCTGCTTTCATACTCACATCAGCCAAAATGCTTCTGTCCTCACTGGCTGGTTCTCCACAATGGCTGCTCTCTGCCTCCACCACTTGTTCTACAGAGATATCAGAACTTCAGAGCAAACTCAAGCACTCAGCATGGCCATATGATGAAGAACAAGCTGTGAAGAGAAGGTCAGTGGTCAAAGCAAGCTGGGACTGGGGTCTCTGCATGCCAGGCATCACTTCTGCCCAGCTTCAGTGCCCACCTTGCTGTGGGGCACCTTTCAGGGCATGTGAGGCCACCTGGTCCAGTGAAGGTGGCCTCGCTGCGCTGCAAGCCAGCCTTGAGCAGGTAAAAGGCTTGCAGAGCATCATGGAGGTTGGGGTGGAGACTGTGGACAGTCACTATCAAACCACAGCGTTGCCACTTCTCTGTCTCACGGCCGTCACGTCTCCCTCCTCAAGAAACCATCATTATCATCAAAAGAAGAAAGCAAAACGGACACTACGAGCTCTAGCACGGATTAGACCTCCTGGGACAACGACACAGCCCAGTGCTCCAGACCTGAACAGGTCTTTACAGTCAGGGAACAGAGGTGGCTGTGGGGAGCCCAGGGGAGGCTGTGGGGAGCCCAGGGGAGGCTGGGACTCCAGACTCAGTGCTGGGGCCACTCTCACCTTCATTGAGTCCCACAGCTCCCTCAGCTGCCACCTCCAAACCGATGAGCACAGGAGCAGTTGACTCCGTTTGCAGATTTAAAAGTCAAACCCTGCCACAGGAAATTAAAAGATAATGCAAGGAATTATTTAAAAAATTAATCTTTATTACTCTCCACTCCCAAGCTGCTAATAAAAAAATGCGTTCCTTCTGCAGTCTCTATAAAAACAGGTTATAAAGCAGAGGAAGAGAGGAAAGCAGATGCTTTAAAAAACCATCTTTCATCCCGCTGCCCTGCCTGCCTGCCGTAGCCACTCACCTGCGCCTGCGTGTCAGCTCCCAGCAGTTTCCAACCCAGTCAGCCCCTTTCACCCTGCTAGGTAATTATTCCCCATTTCAAATCTCATCCCTCTTGTCCTCCCCATTTTACATCTCCAGGAGATGAGCAACCCTGATCCAGAGAGCAGCTTAGGAGGTGGTTTAATGCACACCTTCCTTGCTCCAGGTATCTCTGAGCACTGTATAAACCACGGTGAATTACGGCTCATTACAGAAAGGGCAGGCATTTGCGAGGTAAACAAAGCTGCTGTTCCACAAGCCAGTAATAGCTCCACGACACCGAAGCAGGGTTGATACATGCAGGAAACCATGCCTGAAAGAGAGGTCAAGGATCCTTGGCAGCTCTGAGAAACCAGGCTAAGAAGCTGAGAGGCAGGTGGCAATTGCACGGATTTATTCAGAAGATGCTTCTGTTTAGGGCTGTGCTCAAGCAAGAAGCACAGTCCTTGGTTCTAGCTGGTGCCTGAGCCCACGGAGCCAGAAATGGTGTCATGACAACTGCCATCAGCTAGTCAGGCTTCGGTAGGTCCAAGAGCCACCACAGCTGAGCAAGAACATCCAATCTAGCACAAGAGAGATGGAGAAGCAAGAGCCATCAAACCCACCAGCTGCATCCACATTGCTGTATAATAAACAGCCATGAGCACAGCCCTGTGTCCCATAGCCTTCTAGCCAGCTTAGGAGAGCGTCTGGCCTGGACCTGATGAGGAGAGCGCCCATCACCAGCACTCCTGCCACAGAGGTGCCCTTGGATCTGGTGGCAATACAGCCAAGCCTGGAAGAAGCAGGAAACTTCACAAAAGGAGAAACCAAGAGACCAAGAGCTGCTGCATCACAGCACCAGCCCAGCATGAATAATAGCTCTGCTAGCTGCCCCATGCCCAGAGCTGAGGTGAAGGAACCAGCATGTCCTAGAACATGCCCTGATAGCCATTACTGCAGTAGCAGCCTCAAGGGAGCCGTGAAGTCTGACCTCCCCATCCCTAGACAAGTACCACAGGCACCAAAACCACTTCCATCCTTCCTCCAGGCAGCAGGCAAGGGCTATTAGTGCAGGACAAGCGGCTCCACACCTTCTCCTCATCAGGGATAAAAGGAGTATTTGGCCTTTTCTGACTCCAGGAAGGAGAGATGCAGTCTGCAAGTAAAGCGCCGGCGAGGAACAGGTACCAGGTGTGGAGGAAGGAGAAAGGCAGAAACACAAGCAGGCCCAAACACAACAAAGAAGAAAGCCCTCAGGAGAGACTGTGCCTGTGGGTGCTGCTGGCTGTAGTCCCCAGCAGGGGCAGGAGCAGTGGGGGGTACCACAGTACGGCACGGCAGGAGACGGCTTTCCAAGGGGAGGCTGACTATGATCGATGGCACCACGCCGTGTTCTCACTGATGTAGAAAATTAGAGAGAGATGGCTTCAGATATCAGCCCATCCGAGACACTTGTTGTGTCCATCTTCCGTACGCAGGCGCCCCTCCCAGGAGCTCCCCCCTAGCTTGTAGCTCATTATTCAGAGTGCTGAACTGGGAAAATCAAGGCTATTTTTTTTATTAATGTTTTTCCCCAACCACTCGATTGTATTATTCTCGGGAATACATAACGCACTGATTTCCTCACTCAGCTACCTGAGGGAAAGTTTGTTTGGTTCTCCTCTGCTAGGAAAAAGTAGCCCTTCACTTATTTTTCTCTCCCCATCCTATGTGGGGAAGAGGCTCTAGGAAAGCTAGAAGCCATTTTTTTCAGATGGAAATAGCTCCCTCAAAACACTGAGTCATGCTCCACCCTGGGGTGGACCTCATAGTAGTGAACCCCCTCGTGTTAATGCCCTCCTGGCAGGCTGGTTCCCTCCTGGCTTCCCATCCCTTTGCCATTTAACCAGTTACTGCTCCCTTGCTCATATCTGCTTTTGTCCCTCCACTGCCTCTCTGCTAGATGGCAAAATGGTTTTTTAAATGACCCTTATGTGGTCTTAAAAATCCACTTATTCTTCCATATGAAATTTTGAAGCCAGTGGTCTCAAGTGCTGCTTTGACTGGGATAAAGTTAATGTTTTCTGTAGTAGCTGGGATGGGGCTGTGTTTTGGATTTGTGCTGGGAACAGTGTTGAGAACACAGGGATGTTTTTGTCACTGCTGAGCAGGGCTCACACAGAGTCAAGGTCCTTTCTGCTCCTCACACCGCTCCCACACTGAGCACACGGTGGGTGCACAAGAAGCTGAGATGGAAAACAGCCAGTACCACAGACCAAAGGGATATTCCATACCATAAGATGTCATGCTCAGCATATAAAGCTGGGGGAAGAAGGAGGAAGAGGGGATCATTTGGAGTGATGGCATTGATCTTCCCAAGCACCTGTTACATGTGATGTAGCCCTGCTTTCCTACGGATGGCTGAACACCTGCCTGCTGGTGCGAAGTCAGGAATGAATTCCTCATTTTGCTTTGCCTGGGTGAGTGACTTTCATTTTACACATTAAACTGTTTTTATCTCAGCCCATGAGTTTTCTCATTTTGCCAATTCTCTTCCCCATCTCAGTTAAACCACGACATCTAGATGAGCAGAGGCTGGTGAGTCTTCAGGAGGCACGTAACACCCAGGACCAGGAGATCACTGGGCCCTCGTCTTGAAACAGTGCCACCCCTCAGTAGCAGAAAACTACTTTCTTCCCAGTCAGGCACTGCATCCAAATTCATGTCCTTTTAGTCCCAAGGGTTCCAAGCAGGTCTAGGAATGGAAGAGGAACCTCTCTGACTGCTGCTGACACAATCCCAAGCAGACCCTACAGTCCTACTGCAACCAGTCACCTCTCTTGGTCCAGCCCTGTTCAATGTCTTTATCAATGACCTGGATAAAGGCATCGAGTGCACCCTTAGCAATTTTACAGAGGACACTAAGCTGGGTGGAAGTGTGGATCTGCTGGAGGGCAGGGAGGCTCCAAAGGGATCTGAACAGGCTGGACCGCTGGGCTGAGACCAATGTCGTGAGGTCTAACAAGGCCAAGTGCCGGGTCCTGCACTTGGGGCACAACAACCCTGAGCAGTGCTACAGACTAGGAGAAGTCTGTCTAGAAAGCTGCCTGGAGGAGAGGGACCTGGGGGTGTTGGTTGACAGCGACTGAACATGAGCCAGCAGGGGCCCAAGTGGCCAAGAAGGCCAATGGTATCTTGGCTTGGATCAGAAACAGCATGACCAGCAGGTCCAGGGAGGTTCTTCTCCCTCTGTACTCGGCACTGGTGAGACCGCTCCTCGAATCCTGTGTTCAGTTCTGGGCCCCTCACCCCTAGAAGGATGTTGAGGCTCTGGAGCGAGTCCAGAGAAGAGCAACAAAGCTGGTGAAGGGGCTGGAGAACAGGCCTTATGAGGAGCAGCTGAGAGAGCTGGGGGTGTTTAGCCTGGAGAAGAGGAGGCTGAGGGGAGACCTCATTGCTCTCTCCAACTACCTGAAAGGAGGTTGTGGAGAGGAGAGAGCTGGCCTCTTCTCCCAAGTGACAGGGGACAGGATGAGAGGGAATGGCCTCAAGCTCCACCAGGGGAGGTTCAGGCTGGACATGTGGAAAAAATTTTTTCACAGAAAAGGTCATTGGGCACTGGCAGAGGCTGCCCAGGGAGGGGGTTAATTCCCCTTCCCTGGAGGGGTTTAAGGCACGGGTGGACGAGGTGCTAAGGGACATGGTTATTGTTTGATAGGAATGGTTGGACTCGATGATCCAGCGGGTCTCTTCCAACTTCGTTATTCTATGATTCTATGATTCTTCAGACCTTCCATGAGCTCCCAGGCAATTACCCCAGCCTGGGGAGCAGCGCAAGCTCTTCCATTTGGCAAGCATGGCTAGAGGAGACTGATCGAGAGGTTGGATGTAGGACCTCCTGCCTCTGTAAAGTGCAAGAAAACGGTTCTGTTTCCTTCATGTCTCCAAACTCAGCCACTAGTTTCTCCTGCCAGCTCTCCAGCTTGGTGCAGCTGAGCTTGTTCCCGTGGCAAAAGAGCAGGTTTCCTTTTTTGTTCTTGGGTATCTCAAGAATGGCTTAAAAATCTCCCTGCTTTGAATCCTATCGCATGACATGAATGTCCCAGATCCTGAACTGGGAAGCTCCTCACGAAAAGACAGCAGCTAAACCAAACCATTTTGGCTCCTTTGCTGAGAGGAGAACCACGGCACCAGGTGCAGCCCTGTCAGCGCTCTGAGCATCCCCTTGGTCAAGATGCACTGAGGGCTGGCAACACACAGCAAACACCAAATTCATGACAAAGCCTTGAGAAATCTCTACAGGAAGATGACTTGGAACAAAGCATCTCTCTCCCTCCCACATCCACAGAGACTGACCCCAGTGCATGCTACCAGTTTTCCCAGTGGTGGTTAATTATCAGCCCTCTGGAAATCTCTTCTCGAGGTGCAGAACAATCCCCTTCTCCATCTGCTAATGGGTTCCTTCCAGCCAGGCTGAGCCTCCCCCAGCAGAAAATTAGCATTAAAACGAGAGCTTGCTATTAGTGGTGCCTCGGCTCCCTATCATGCTCCAGGAACAGCAAATGACAGGTTGTGATTTCCCTGCAGCGACACAGGGGAGAGGGAACGATGACAGCCAGAAGCGCTGAAGTTACCCAAGGAAAGTTTGAGGCTCCTCTCTCCGAGCCCGGCATCCCCTTCCCTTCACCATCCCCATTGTGCTCATCCACCACACAGACAATCCTACAAACAGATGGCACCTGGGCAGGAAAGCAGACAAATTGGCTCCCACCTGCAGGAGCACTAAGAGCTTTCAAAGCAGATGCGCGCTCGCTCGCCAAGAGCCCTGCGGTGTGGAGACGCCAGAGGAATCTGCCATCGCTCGCCTTCCTCACTGCTCAACAGCTCCTGCCGCATCCTCGCTCGGTCATAAGCACGCAGCTGGCTTCTCCTGGGAGCCAGTGGCAGGAGGGGATGGTGACTGCTTCCTGAATCAGGTGCCTGAAAGAGGTAATTCAGGATAAGCATCAATGGAGCGGTGGTTTTTTTTCGTGTCAGCACAACGCTTTGGTTTGAAGGGCTTGCAGCTAGCCTGAAGCGAGAGGGTTTTCTTGGGCCCCCGCTGAACATCCATCTGCTTGTCAAAAAACCAGCTCAGCTCAAGCTGCCTGCTCTCTCCTCCTGCCAAAGCGGGGGGCCGCCCTCCCAGAAACTTCCCCTCCTTGACCAGATAGCTGTGGCAAGAGCGTGGAGAGCCTCATTTCATTTTCTGCCTGCCTGCTCCTCTGAGCCCACCTGGCTGACAGCTTCTTGGTACGTTTAGGCAAGAGAAGCAGCTCATGTACCAGATTGCAGGAAACCAAGGGGCACGAGGAGGTGAGATAAGCCACGGGTGGACGAGGTGCTGAGGGGCATGGTTTAGTGTTTGATAGGAATGGTTGGACTCGATGATCCGGTGGGTCTCTTCCAACCTGGTTATTCTATGATTCTATGATTCTATGGGTGTCAAGACAGGCTGTCATCTCCCTTTGGGTACCTGGGGGACCCTGCAGAGTTTTGGCACCAGAGCATCTCATAGCTGGTGCATTCCTCCTTGCAGAGCCCCACAGCGCTGGCCATCTACAGCAGGGAAAGAGGATGCAGTGAGATATGTCAGAGCGCTAGGGTGCTTTCAGTATATGCAGTCCTGCACAACATAGCTGAAAGCTTCATTCAAAATTATATTTCAGTCCACCTGGGTAAAGTCAGACAGTCCCCTCCTCTCCACCTCATCCTTACCACTCTCAAAAAGCACCTGGACCAGCAAGAGAAGGCAAGTGTCCTCCAGCTTCAGTCTGGGAACTGGCTTCTCATGGTCCTGGAAGGTGAGATACAAAAGACAGAGGGAAAAGATTGGTGGTGAAAAGCAGGGTAAAATGGTTGCCCCTTCCCTGATGTTCCCATCCACGGCTGAGATGAGTGAGCGAGGAGAAGATTTGTCTGATGACGGATGGCAGAGAACTGAACCTTGGCAAGGAGGAGCAAGAGCAGAAGGAAGCACTGCTCCCAAAGGCGATTCCCACACCTCCCTGGGATAAGAAAAACAACCATCAGAGGCAGCAGCAGTGAAGGAAGGGAACACAGTCTTCTTCCTGCACGTTTGGTATTCATCTCTGGCCTGTCAGAGGGGGCCACGATCCAACCGCACATTTGTATATTCACTGAGCCGTACGCCCGACTCGGCGACTCCTGACAGATGCAGATGGCAAAGCCATTTTTCATAAGGTGAGGGAAAAAGAATAAAACCCAAGAAAACAAAGAGAGACCCAGGCATCAGCTGGAAAAGATGCAGGACAGGGTCAGGGCTAATAGAGAACCAGAATCAGATCAAACTCTTGGATCTTTAAGCGCACAGAGGCCCTTCCACTGCCTCTGTTTACTAGCCTGGCCCGGCAGGAGCAGCTGCCTTCATTCTTTCCTCTGTAACCAGCTGGAAAATGAAATCTGGCCCCAGAACAGCACTAAGGCTTTGCTGAACTGGCCCTTGAGGACAGAAAGCTGGCAGATGGGCTGCTGGAGCAGTTCGGGCACAGGCACTCCTCTACGAGATCAGCTCCCATTTCGAGGGGTCGAGAGACAGCCTGTGGAGAACATTAACCACCAACACACACTTGTCTGCCTCTCAGACCCTGAACACGGATGGCCCTCAGGGATCTGAAAGGCCATCCCTGGCAGATGTCCTGCTGGTACAAGGGTGCGAGCGTGGCAAAGGAGCACTCCGTGCAATGTGACAGCAACCACGGCGGCTCCCGATGGCCTCAATTTGTCTCAGACAGTGACAAGGTTTCCCCTCTGCCCTACGTCACCCAGCAAAGAGGCATTAGTGACACAGAGCTGCTTACCGACACAGCAAGATAAGTGATGCTCAGCAGTGTATCCATCGTCCCTCGGGCAGCACGTATGCATGCCCCCATCGGAGCCAGCGGTCCTTGATGTAAGCCAAGAGAAAGGGAAAGGAAGAAGTACCCTCATGGAGGGAAAGATTTCACCTCTGCCAGTGACATTCTGCTATTGTCACCGCCAGCCATAACATCATCCTCTTGATGTGAAATCGAAGTTGACAGTGATACGCGAAAGGAGTGGACGGGGTATCAAACTCTGCCCAGCCCCCTTTGTAACCTGGAATCTCTGCTGGCTTCCAACCCCTGCACAAAGCAGAGTCAGTACCTCGACACTGAGCAAGATCTTTCTTTTCCAGAGCCATAGGGTAATATTTTCTTGCAATTATCCATCCTTCTGGGCAATTCAGAGGAGAATTTCATTGTCCTCTCTGCCGCATCTTCTCCATTTCTGAAGTGAGAAACACACACAAGCCAGCACCTCCCTTGAAAAATAATACATGCAGCCGTAAGCTGAAGTCACCTGAAGAGTTTCTGGTGCTTTCAGACTCATCAAAGGTGGATCAAGATCTCCTGCCTGTGGCATTTCCAGCTGACATTCACTCCCTTTGCCCTGGGACCAGGCAAGCGCAGGGCTGGGCAGTGAGGCTTGGTGAAGGTTACTGCTGGGACCTGGTGGAAATGTCATCCAGTAACGTATGCTTCAAGAAAGATTCATTCCCAAGCAGCCTAGCTCCATAATAAAAGTGTCAGAGCAGCTGACTTGCCTCCCCCCAATCTCATTGCCTCCAGATTTATCCTGTCTCAGGTCTCTCTCCCTCCGTAAACCAGCACGTGTCTTTCCTTTCAATAGGCTGGCACAGAAACTCAGCCAGCTGAGAGAGCAGGAGAAAAAGGAAAACAAGAAATAAAGCTCAGAAGTCGGGTTTTTCCTCTAAATTTGGCTGCTCTCAGTTCAGCGAGGGAAAAGGGAGAAGTCACAGATATCTTAACGTGAGGACACTCCAAACCCAGCAACCACCTGATTGTGTGTCCTAAAGCAATGCCCTAGCTGCCCAGCTGTGTCCCCTCTCTCTCAGGAAGCCCAAATCACATCGCTGATAAAACCCAACCCAGAAAACATCTTTAAGCCCAACACCATCTGAGTCAGGGAGCCTCTTCTCTGAGGGCTGTGCATGTGATGGGCACCTGGAGAGTGAGGAGAGGAGATGAGGCTCCCTGTGAGTCTGCATGGGGAAGTCCTGAGCATGGGCTTACCTTCACCGCAGAGATGGGATGTTAATGCAGTATTGCAGGCAGCCCTACAGGGAGTTAAAAAAGAGAGAGAGAGAAAAAAAGACAGTTTCTGCGTTTTTGTTTGGGTTTTTTTTGGTTTTTTTTTTTTTACTCTGTTCCCTCCCCCCTTTTGCCAAAGGAATGTGCCACACAAATTAAAACAATTTCCCTCCAACCTGCCAGAGAGGACCAGGCGAGGCAGCCTTCAACTGTGAGTGAAAGAGATGGAGCCTGCCTTTGTCAGGAGAGCAGCAGCCCCAGGGAGGCAAGGGGGGGGACGGCAGACACTGACTGCAGGGATCCTACAGGCAAATTCCCAGTAACTGGGACAGACAGGTCTGTGCCAGGCACCCACCTGGGGTGCAGGGCACGTTTCTCCAACACAACCGAGACATCAATAGCAGAAGTGAATCCTGGACATTTCGACAGCCCTGAAGGGATGCAGACTAAGAGCAGATGCCTTTGAGAGTGGGCTGTGCGTTGTGGAACAGCCTTCCATGAAGCAGAGAAAGCCTCCACTACCACAAAGGCAGTCCTGTTAAATTTGCAAAATGCATAGCAGGAAGAAGAGCTCACGATACCTCCTGGACCTATGGAACTTATCACCCAAGGACATGTTTTTCTGGCCCACGCTAGCACGCTCGTTCAGGTGTGTGGCTCACAGCCCATGCCCTCTGTTCAATTGCCTGCATGGGACTGGTTTTAAATTGGAGGGGGGAAGACTTAGACTAGACATTAAGAAATTCTTCATTATGAGGGTGGGGAGGCCCTGGCCCAGGTTGCCCAGAGCAGTAGTGGCTGCCCCATCCCTGGAGGGGTTCAAGGCCAGGTTGGATGGGGCTTTGAGACGTCCCTGCCCATGGCAGTGGGGTTGGAACTGGATGGGCTTTAAGGTCCCTTCCAACTCAAACCATTCTGTGATTCTACGATTCTATGGAGAGGGACAGCTCGCTTCCAGCAGTAAGCGCTTGTTGATAGGCAGAAGCAAAACCAAAGTCACCCCCAGAAGTCTATAAAAGCGCTGCTTTGCTGTCTCACAGCTGTTTCTCACATCTGGATGCAGGCAGCATGTAAAGCTTTGCAGCCGGCACCAGCTCCTCAGTTAGCAATTCCCTGTCCTGTTAACGCCAGGCAGGGTAGAGGTCCAGCAGTCAAGGTGAAGGGCCACTTCATCTTTGTCAGGTTCTCCTCTGCTAATGAAAATGTTTCTCCAGCGTGTCCTCAGGAAGGTTTCCTTCAGCTCCAGCCTCCGTGTGATTGAAGGCTAATCTCTGTTACTCTTGGCTGAATGGCAGCCCATGAGGAAGGTGATGTATTGCGTTTCCCTTCAACTCGACATTTAATGGTGCTGGCAAAAGAAGAAAAAGTGCCAGGTGTTTCCAGATTGTAAGTGAATGACTCCTGTAACACAGAGAGAGCCGGGCAGGGACGGGGCCTCATGGACTGGGACCAGAGCACACTCCTAGAAATTCACCCCCGCTTCAAAGGGCCGTTTCACACAAGAGTGCGCCTCTCTCCCAGAGATCAGAGGGAGGCAATGTGTCCTCCAGCCACCCTGTAGGACAAGACTGGCCTCCAGTGAGCTCCCCAGCATCAGTCTGGTCAGTGCAGGAGCTTGGGATAAAGGCTAAAGTCTGGGGTGCAAACTATTTAAGGCCAGGAAGGAGAGCACATGATGGGGACTCGGCACTCACAGGCGGTGGCCTTGGCTCCTCTGGCTGGCTTTGAGCTTGTCGCTGAAGCCTCAAGATGTGAAGTTTTCCTACCTACAGCATTACGTCCCTTTTAAATTGCTTGGAGACCTATTGATAAAGAATGGAGAGAAAAAACAGCATTACAATCCTCTTGCCGCTGGCATTAAGGAGATACCTGACTCCACGGTGCACAATGCTCTCCTGCTGTTTCTGCCCTCACTGACGCAAACCAATTCCCCACCACGGCACGCTCTGCACCCTCCTCCTGCAAAGCTTTGCAGCTTTTCTCCTGGTTTTGGCCTGTACAAAAGCACCAGCATTTGTTGAGGACACCCAAACACAACACAACCTCTCCTATCTGCTTTCTCTTCTCCTCATCTCCCCCGGTTCTCCCAGCCCTGCCTGCCACGGGCACTAGATGTGGGATGCTTACCACGGTCCAGACAAAGTGCATCCTGCAGCAGCTAAACCTGAAGGAGAAGAAGGAGAAATAATGAGAACAGACAGGAGGAAAAAGAAAAAAAACTTCCAATTACCGGCAATTAGCTCTACTTAGTGCTTCCCCGCTGTGCACGGTGCTCTAGACACAAATCACTCAGGTAGGTGAGCACACAGGCTGGCACACCGCATACCTGCACACACAGCAACACGTGAGCACACAAGGTGCTTGTTGAAGGTATTCATGGAATTGTTTGGCTGGAAGGGACCTTAATGCCCACCCAGTTTCACCCCCTGCCATGGGCACAGACACCTCCCACTGGATCAGGCTGCTCAAAGTCCCATCCAACCTGGCCTTGAACACCTCCAGGGATGGGGCAGCCACAGCTTCCTTGGGCAACCTGGGCCAGGGCCTCCCCACCCTCATCATGAAGAATTTCTTCTGAATGTCTCGTCTACATTTTCCCCCTTCCAACTTAAAGCCATTTCCCCCCATCCCATCACTCCATGCTCTTGTAAAAAGCCCCTCCTCAGCTTTCCTGTAGCTCTCTTCAGGTATTGGAAGCTGCTCTAAGGTCTCCTGGGAGCCTTCTCTTCTACAGGCTGAACAACACCAACTCTCTCAGCCTGTCCTCGTATGGGAGGTGCTCCAGCCCTCTGATCATCTTCATGGCCTCCTCTGGACCGATTCCAACAGCTCCATATTCCTCTTATGCTGAGGATTCCAGAACTGGATGTAATACGCCAGGTGGGGGTATTCCAACCCATCTGGTCACCTACCAGCTCCCACAAGCTGTGCCCCAAACCCTGGGTCAGAGGCAAATGCACTTGCTCAGAGCTGAAGCTCAGTGTGGTGCCCACGGGATGTCCATCCTCATTCCCAGACCCACCTGGTCAGGTTATCTGGCTGGTTTTTTCCTTCCCAGGAGAGATGCTGGCTACAGACAGCACCATGGGCTGCCTGTTGACACAGTCGCGGACAGTGCATCTCTTGCTGACAGAGATGCCTTCCCCTCCATGGAAGGACACGCTTTGCTCCCAGCCAGAGGGAAGGAGGAGACACCCAGCATGCTGCTGCAGTGGAGGAGGCACTCAGACAGCCACTAATGCTTCCTACTGTCTTGGAGCAAAGGGATGAATTAGCTTTTATTAGCTCTTATGAAGAGCACATCCCTCCTGCCCTCACACGAGGCTCCCGCACAGGCTCAGCTGTGCTGCAAGTGAAGCAGAACCAACTCACCTCCGTGCTGGCGGCCCCAAACTCCTGTTGGGTCTTGTATAAATTTATAAAGCTTAAATATTAGACAAGCTGGGAGTTTGGATAGAACAAACCTCCTAAGGGTGCTGAAAAGCCCTCACTGCCCAAAAGTACTTTGAAAAAAAGGCTCATGCTGGGCTTTGACATTCAGTCCTCTGAGGTGGCACCACGCATGGCCCAAAGGAGAACACGGTCTCTGCACCAGCAAAACCAGAGCCACTGCACAGTCCCTACTGCTGACACCCAGACTCGGGGCTGTTGTTTGGGGAGGGAGAGGCTGTGGTTTGCCGCTGAGCGCTCCTGCCACATGATGTATTCCTGACCCCCAGCACCCAGCCATCAGCACGGCTGAGGGATGGTGCTGTTCCAGAGAAGTCTCCCTGAAGTCGCTTTGGGGCTTGTTAGCGGGGTGATAAAGGGGATGAATGGCCTTGGAGAAATGCTCTGTCTCCTGCTGTGGCATTCATTACCCTTTAGCTGGGCAATTCTTTACACCAGCCAGGAGCTCTGAGCTTGCTCGTTCATCGTCCTCAGGGGCTGTTTTTCACAAGAGGCCACGCTGCATTTGTGCTCGTCACCCCAGGCAGCTCGAACGTGCCTGAAGAGCCCACGGCACTGCAGCCCACGCAAGACGGCTCGGGGCAGAGCGGTTCTTCTCCCGTGTAGCCTCTGAGTTCATCGCCTTCCTCCCACACAACCCGCTTGCTTTCCCAAACTCATGATTTGGTGATGTGAGCCCCAGCTGCCCCCACCTAGATCAGCAGGGAACAGAGCTGGGCACATTTTCAGCCTAATTTCCTAAGAAGAGCAAAGCATATGCAACCCTGCTGCATCAATCTGTCCTCTGCCCACTCCCCAGCAACTTCTGACACTGCAAACAGATTTCAACCAGTTCTGACAGAGAGACAGAGGTCTCGGAGACAGTCAGAGTCTATAAATTTCATGGGAATGGACTGTCAAGCAGAGGAGAGACATTATTAGCACCTTCCAAACTGTAGTGCATCATCCCTTATTAGACACCAGACAATCTGCGTGCGGGAGAGAGAGATGCTATAAATATCCTGGTAAGGAGAGATGCTCCACTCAGCGCAAGCAGCTTTCTAGAGAATCCAAACCCAAGCTATATATCCACAGGAGGTGAGACGTCAGAGATCCCACTACACAATATACCAACGGGAGAAGGCTTCAAGCCTGCCTGGCTGACAGGAGAGATGCTGCCTAAGATGGCACATTACCCTTTGGAAAGTGTCTGGAAACGGGCTGTGTGCTCTTCCCCTGTGGTTCTTCCAGTGACTCACTGCACTTTCAGCTTGAATTACCATCCCCGACACATGGATGAGTGCAGGTGTTTCCTGAAACAGAAGAGCTAGTCCCAGCTCCAAGGGGAAGCACCAACGGGCAGAGCAGCTCCCTTGCCCAGCAATCCTCCCATTGCCTCTCCACCACTGGGAGAGAGTTTTCACCTTCCAGCAAGATGCTTCAACCACAGGCTGCTGCCAGCAAATGCCAGGAAGGCAGCCCAGAGTCCGAGCAGCTGCTTGGGGAGCTCACAGCAGTATCACTTACACATCAAGCTACCCATTAGCAGGCTGACTGATTAGCAGCACTTGTTTATGTAAGTGAGAGGGAGCCTGTTCCTCTACATGCAGATCGTTGCTGCAGACCAGACCCGCTCACAGCTTCAGGTACGCACCTGCGAGCCAGTGCCAGCACAGAGCTGGCAGGCAGTAACACGGGTGCAAAGCAGGACAAAGAGAGCCCAAAGAACCTTCCTCTTTCTCCCAAAAGCTGAAGGAGACACAATAGTGTCTCAGTTTTCCTTTAAAGGCAATTAAACAGTTTGCGCATCGTGCGGTGCGATACAGCCTTCGGAGAGCAACACCAAAAAGCCATTTACTAGAGCTACTGGCTGCCTTCCTTGCTCACCTTTCAGTGACCCAATTAGGAGACCGTCATTAGGCTCTTCTGGGGTGGAACCTGGCGTCAGTCTTGCCAGGAACTCCTGTCACTCAGCACCACTCTCCAGTACGGGAACGATTAGCAGCAAGCATACAGCACATGGCAAGGCAGGGAAGGTGACCCTTCCTAAAAAAAACAGATAAAGAGCTTGTTAAGGCCGAGCCCAGCAAGAAAGCCAAACCCCATGTGAAGTCTGGAGAGGGGGCAAAGCAATCCCTGTGCTCATTCAGAGTCTGCACTGACCCAGTCATCACCTGTTCACAGTGTCATTTCCAGCCTCAGGCATCCCTGGAAGTAGCTGAGAAGTGGGAAATAGCTTTTTTCTCTCCAACATGTGTGACCACAGCCCAGGTGGCCAGATGCATTTTGAGACTCCTCTGATTCACCTGGTAAAGGTCAAGTCCCAGGAGGTGCCATCGACCTGGTGGATCACGTATCACATGCACCTGTGAGGTTTCAGCTCCACAAAAAGAGAATTTCAACGTGTGCTACAGCACATACTTTATTCAAAAAAAGGATTTACACTTCAGGGATGTTTGACTCCCTGTTCTACCCAACAAAAGGAATGATGGGGATTGAATCCAGGCTTGCGTTCATTAAAAAAAATAAAAATTTAGAAATCCAGTCACTTTATCCTAATTGTTCTGATCCAACCTTTCACAGCATTGCATTGAGCTAAAAAACCACACCTGAAAGTATGCCAAGAGCAGCATGAAATGTTAATGTTGCAATTAAAACAATATGAATATTGCAGCACTGCTCTGCTGCTCCCCATCCACTGAACAACTCTTATTCAATGGAAGTCAAGTTACATTTGAGGAAATAATGAGGTCTGCTAATTAAGTCTGGCCTAGGAAGACAGCAGCCTTAAAAGGAAAAAAAAATTCAGAGCTTCCCCCAAACCTCTACATTTGCTGCTTATTACCTGCACAGGGAAATCGTTAATGCTATGCTATGCCAGGATCACAGGTCAGTGCCATTGTCTTATTGCACACATCTAGAGGAAATTATCTTTTTAATGATAAAACACGTAAGTCGTGACCTGCTTTGTCCCCAGTTGCTGAGTGGGAAATGCCGGGCTGACGCTTTTCATGAATGCAGAAATCACACACCTGACAGCGAATGCCAAATCCAGGCTGGGCTAGCGAGAGGCAGGGGCTCCAAGGGGCCGAAGGCAGCAGATTGCATCCATCCGACACAAGACAGATCCCAGCTTGTGCCTGGGGAAGGGACTTGGCCTCTCCAGCCACTGCAACAGGGAGTGACAGCGGCACCAAGGGAAGGGACCACTGGGTCAGTTCTGGGGAGGGAGAGATGGTTTGGGATGGACAGAGGAGGGTTACAAAGATGATCAGAGGGCTGGAGCACCTCCCATATGAGGACAGGCTGAGAGAGTTGAGGTTGTTCAGCCTGGAGAAGAGGAGGCTCCCGGGAGACCTTAGAGCAGCTTCCAGTGCTGAAAGGGGCTCCAGGAAAGCTGGGGAGAGGCTCTCGATCAGGGATTTCAGGGAGAGGACGAGGAGGAACAGTTTTCAGCTGAAAGAGGGGAGATTGAGATGAGATCTTAGGAAGGAATATTTTCCTGTGAGGGTGGAGGGAGGCCCTGGCCCAGGCTGCCCAGAGCAGTGGTGGCTGCCCCATCCCTGGAGGGGTTAAAGGCCAGGTTGGATGGGGCTTGGAGCCCCTGATCCAGTGGGAGGTGTCCCTGCCCATGGCAGGGGATCACAGAATCGTAGAATCACCAGGTTGGAAAAGACCCACCGGATCATCGAGTCCAACCATTCCTATCAAATACTAAACCATGTCCCTCAGCACCTCTTCTACCCGTGCCTTAAACCCCTCCAGGGAAGGTGACCCAACCCCCTCCCTGGGCAGCCTCTGCCAGTGCCCAATGACCTTTTCTGGGAAAAATTTTTTTTCCTCATGTCCAGCCTAAACCTCCCCTGGCAGAGCTTAAGGCCATTCCCTCTTGTCCTGTCCCCTGTCACTTGGGAGAAGAGCCCAGCTCCCTCCTCTCCACAATCTCCTTTCAGGTAGTTGGAGAGAGCAATGAGGTCTCCCCTCAGCCTCCTCTTCTCCAGGATAAACACCCCCAGCTCTCTCAGCCCCTTCCCCAGCTTTGTTGCTCTTCTCTGGACTCGCTCCAGAGCCTCAACATCCTTCTTGTGGTGAGGGGCCCAGAACTGAACACAGGATTCGAGGAGCGGTCTCACCAGGGCCGAGTCCAGAGGGAGAAGAACATCCCTGGACCTGCTGGCCACGCCGTTTCTGATCCAAGCCAAGATGCCATTGGCCTTCTTGGCCACCTGGGCCACTGCTGGCTCATGTTCAGTCCCTGTCAACCAACACCCCCAAGTCCCTCTCCTCCATCCAGACTTCCCCTAGTCTGTAGCTGTCCAGGGTTGTTGTGTCCCAAGCGCAGGACCTGGCATTTGGCCTTGTTAAACCTCACAACATTGGTCTCAGCCCAGCGGTCCAGCCTGTTCAGATCCATGGGCTTTGAGGTCCTTGCCAATCCAAACTATTCTATGGTTCTATGACAGATGTTTTAATTCTAACAAGAAGCAACAGAGGAAAGACCCCCTTCCTGCCCCTCGCACCCAAGACACAAGCGCGTGTTACACTAACATGAGGACACAGCAACCTTAGAAATCAGAAACAACACTTCCAGGGGTCCCAAAGCAAATCTGTATCAACATACCGCACCCATAGCTTCCCCACCTTCTTGTCTTTCACCATCTTCCCAAGTTTCCCTGTCCATGGGGGTGCACTGGAGCTGCCACTGCGTGTTCTCCCCAGCCCAGAGAACCGCAGAGGGAGGCTGGGATGCAGAGGGTCTGGCACAGTGCATATTTCATGGGAAGATCAGAAGGCTGGGAACAGGCTCACCACATCTTCCTGATGATTTGGCGGTCTTTTCTCTTTGTCAGAATTTCAGGAGCAGACAAGATGTCCTTGTCTTCCAGGTCTGAACTTTGCCATCAGATCCAATCCGACCAACCAGCGTGAAGCTGTCCAGGGGCCACAGAGCAGCTTGTTGCCTAAAGAGCAGGGTACAGCAATCCTGCTGCTGGAGCAGCACTCTTCCCTAACCTACTTCTCAATTCTCCAGAAGAAAATTCACCCACTTAAGGGTGAGGGCGGGCACTGGAGTCCTGGTTCACCCCTTGACCACTGCTGACACTCTGAACCCGAGCCTGTCTCGATACAGACAGCCTCCCTGCTAAGATCCAGACAGAGTCTGAGTCACGCTGTCCAGACTTGGAAATGCAAAGGTCCATATGAGGGGGAAGCTCAAACTACCAGGAGAAAACACTTCAACTGAAAGAGGAGAAAAATCCAGATGAAAAGATCAGAAAGGACCTCCCAGGTCCTAGATTGTCTTTAAGGGACTCAGTTACTATTTCTATCCGTCTGTGGCCTTCTGGAGATGGAAGAGAAATAAACCTGTTTGGTCACGAAGGAGGATTTCCCTAGCAATTGGCAGCTCACTGTTTTGTGGATGAGTAGGTGGTCTCCTCCCTCCTGCCCTCTTCTCACTGTATCTCCAGATGTACCAGCGCTTGCTGCTACCAAGTGTCTGCTCTGCAATAAAGAGCAATAAACATGCCAGAGTAATTAATGTCTTAACAACTTATTACAATCCTCAGATAATTAATCACAAAAGCTAAACATGCTGTCTCACCCTCCTAATGTGTTAATGCTCTAATTATTATGCCTCAATTAAGGGGAAGTCAGCGCTCCTTGCTTAGAAGCGCATGTTTAATAAGGGTTTTTGAACACAGGGAAGTTGAAGTGAGGAGGGAGTGAGTGCTGGGGGTTAAGGAAGAGGACACCATTTTTAATGAGGTTTCACGGGTGGCTCAAGGCAAGGAATTGACAGCCCCTGTCTGGCATCTCACACGCCACTGCGTGTGGAACTGGGGGCCATCTGCGGTGGCTCCGCGCTCCGCTTCCCACTGGCTATTTATAGGAGAAGCAGCACGTGGGGAACAGAGAAGGCAGGGACTGGAGATGAGCAGTCACACTGTGGGTCGGGCCAGTGCTCGACAGCAGAGCTGGCAGCTCACAGAGCAGTCAGCAACATGAGTAGGTGGTCTCCTCTATCCAGACTATTTATTTCCAGACACGCAGGCACTTGCCATAGCTCCTATCCCACGTGAAGTATCCTCGTTGCCCAGGCCTCTCCAACACAGTCCTGTTTCCATGATGAACCTTGCTTCCAGTCAGGGTAGCTCTGGGACATCCCAAGGAGATGATAACAACAGCCTCCAAAACCCAGGATTACTCTTGGGATGTGACAGATGAGTTCATCTGATTCCAGCCACTGCCTGGTGGTTTTCCACAACTCCTTGTAGTATGAGAGAACAGAAAGCCGTGTCTCAAAGAGCAAACCATTAAAACATACTTGATTTATCACTGGGGCGACCGAGGGCCAAAGAGAGATATTCCGCAGGGGATATTGTGGAGGTTACTACCACTGACTTTGCCTTCCTGGTGCCTTGCTCTAGACCTCGCTGGATGCTGGGAAACCTCTGAAAGAGGTTCTTGGTGGTGAGGAGCTTAAGCAGACTATAATGGTGAATGTGGGAGTTGGACCCTTTACTGTGAGACAGCTGCTGCCCTCAAGACACAGCTCTTCACACATGAAATCCTCTATCTTGGGGAAGACTTCGGTACAAAATATAGTCAAAACAAAGAGGGCATCACCACCATCCCACTGCAGAAGTGGTGACCCTGGAGTGCAAAGGGCTCAGGACTGGAACTGAGGTGGCCAGGCTCCAGATTTTGGTAGCATACAAGAAGCTGCAAGAGAAGAATGGCTGGAGCCCAAGTCTCACAAACAAAGCCTATAGAATTTTCTTTTTTCTGATATGCTTTGAAACAACTCACCCACTCAAAGTTTGGGTCTTCAAACACAAGAAAGCTTCCCCTGAACCAGCCTGGTTTCTGTTCCAACCAAGGTTTTTTAAATTTCTCAGACAAATGAATCACCAGAAGCATTTCCAGCTCTACGTTCGACTGGAAAACGATTGCATTTCCTCAAGAAATAACACACTGTGTAGGTTTGGATGGTTCCCTCTGAGGAATAAGGGAGAGGGAATAAGAAACAAAACAAAACAAAACAACCTGGAGGGGACATGAATTTTAAAACCCATGAACAGTTCCAGTTTTTAAATAATCAAAATGAAAAAATACTTCACACAGTCACTTCCACAAAAATAATTCTGTCACTCTGATTCTTCAGTGTTGTCTCACAGAAAACAAACCCAAGCTTTTCACCCCTGCCCACCTCACTTACGGCACCTCTGAGGCAGCAGCTTCTGGCAGTTTGACTGGAGAAAAGGGGCTGATGTCTCCCCACCCACGCAGCCTGTGGATTCCCCTGGAGATGAGGGCTCCAACGAAGATTTGTACATTTGACCTCCCTCTATGCTGCTTTCCATTCCAATATCAGTTATGACGTGCCTAGACTTTTCCTCCATCTCTTCTATGATGCGACAACTTCAGACACCCAGCTCCAGTTCCCCATGCTCAGCTGGAGACATCTAGAACAGCATTTTATCCCAACAGCTTCATTTGCCTCCTCCTTCCCTTGTGAAGATGCTGCAGACCACGATGAGGCTTCCCCTCAGCCTCCTCTTCTCCAGCCTGAGCAGACCAAGTGACTTCAGCTGCTCCTTATTGGGTTTCCCCTCTAAAACCCTCACCAATTCCACAGCCTCCTCTGGACACTCTCCAGTAGCTTTAGATCTTTGTTATACTGTGGTGCCCAGAATTACACCCAGCACTCAAGGTGGGGCCGCCCCAGTGCCGTGTGGAGTGGGACAATCCCCTCCCTCGACCACCTGGCAAGGATCCTCACTCTGTCTGCCTGAGAACACTCCCCAGCACCATTGCCCCTTTGCACCTTTCCCAGCAGAACTCTGGATCAGCTTTTTAGAGTAAGTCATTGCCCCAACAGCCGAGATCTGCTCCCAGACCTGGAGACACCTGCAGCCAGCTCTGTTCCCAGAGCTCCCGAGCAGGGTCTGAATTTTGAGGGCAGTCTCTGGAGAACAGCCAATGACCATTACATGAATAAATACAAGATGTAAAGACCATCAGACGCTACAGCAGCTCTGCTTCCCAGAAAAAGACAGCAGCCCAAGTGGATTAAAGTGCTGGACCATGAAGCTGATACCTCTGGAGCCCAGACACCCCCACCCCAACTTCAGAGCCCTCTCTGACAAGAGCTTTCTGAGCTCTGCGTACCCCCTCCCTCTGCCTTTAAGACAGCACGACAGCTGGGAAACCCAATCTGGTCCAAATTTTGTTACAATCATGCTGTTCTTTATCCTTGTTTACCAGCATTAATTTTAACGGCTTTCCCTACATTAACTTTGTCCTGAACCAGTTGGAGGAAAATTCCTGCTCGCTTGCCTTCTGGAGAACAGCCTGGGTAATTTTCTCTTGTCACATAATGGCCCGTCTGGGCTCCTCAGAAGCGACAGCCACACTGTGTACTTTGTTGAGGACAATAAACTTCCCAGAGCTGGAGGAGGAGGATTTACACCCGAATTCAGTATCTGTTCTTTGTTCAGTTTGGGTCTCAGCTTGTGCTTGGGTGGAAATTTCTTCCTCCTGTTCAACATGGGGAGGAACTACTGAGCCTGCACCAAGGAAATTAAATGCTTCCTGGTGAAGCACAACCTCCCCACGTCTAGGCAGATTTGGGCTGGGTTCATCACCAGCAATCTGCATCTCATTTTCTCCATGAATCATTAAAAATGCTTGTAAAGCAGGTCATGAAGAGATCATGGTGCTAGAACACACATGGAGAACGTTTCAGAGAGGTGAGGAGCAGCAGTAAAGAATGCCTTGTTTTCCGTACCAGCCCTCTGCTCTGCAATGTCCAACTCTGCACACACTGGGCATCACCCAACAGGCAGAGCCTTGTCTGTGCTGTTCTGTGTCCCACACACCTTTATTCACAGCAGGGAGCAGAGGTGAAGATGATGAAATGCCTGAGCCACTCACCTCTCTCCTCTCCACTCTCCCTCTTCTCACCTCCAGCTCCTTCCAGCCACCAACCTGAAGGACACATCGCAGCTTCGTCTCGGCTGGGCTCTGCAGGAGAGAAGAACATTGTTCTTCCCTTTGTTCAGCTGATGCTGAGAGCTGTGGTCCCTCTCCTTTCTCCACCTAAGAGAAAGGTATGACAACTCAAGCCATGGGAAGGAAGAGAAACACTCAGGACTCTCAGCACCATTCTCTCCCTGACAAGAAAAGCAGGGCCACAGCTCTTTCCACCAAAGAAATGCAAGGGTTCAATTCAGGCACGTTTCCAAAGTTTTCTGTCTCTGACAGCATAAAAAAGGAATATGGTTACAACCAAGGGAAGCTATTTCATGTATCACATGATGCCTATATTTTAAAAGTACAGATGTTCCCTCCATGCTCCAAGGGGCAATTTGGAAGACGGAGGGCTCAGAAAATCCCACTATATCCAGCCACGAGCACCTGGGCTGCTGTAGAGGGAGTGTTGCCATGGAAAGATGAGGGAGGCAACAGTCAGATGGCTGGAGTATTCCTACCAATTAACATGAAGAATTTTGACTGCTCTGCTGTGTTTTCTGCAAGAGCCTAGCAACCACCTCAAAAGTGTTATTCATACATCTGAGAAGTGTTTAGCAGGGTCACATGCTTTGTAAGCTATGTGAGCAGGGAGGGAGAGCTCTCTAGACTTGAGCATGGGTACACAACACGTATGGACCTCGGCTCCTGCTCCAGACAGCTCATGTACTAGGCAGTCATCAGGCCAGGCAGTGACATGCAGGAGGTTGAGCCACAGCTGCAGGGAGGAGAAGACCTGCAGGAGGAACTAAATGTCCTACCTTCACAGGGCAAAACAGGGCACCTTGTCATTGCTCGGTTCAGAGGTTCTGGCTGGGGAATCCCAACACTGGCAATTCCTTCTGCGGACAAGCAAACTCACAGTGTGCTGCATGGGTTCACTTCCAATGTGCCGTTTCCACAAAGACTCCTGCCATTCTGCCCTAATGAAACAGAAGAAGAAGAAAAACCTCCAGGATACTTTTCAACATCTCTACCAGGCACCAAAGAGTGAGTGACACAGAGTCAGCGGCCACAGCATCCTACCATCTTCCACCCTCCTGAAGTAAAGGCAGATGCTCCACATGTGCCAGTCTAGCCTCTTCCACAAAAAGGGCACAACAAACTGACAAAGAACAGCTTCTGCCCATTCATTAAGTTCTTGGCATTAATTGATTTCTCTCCAACCAAGCCATAAAACCCAACGCTGCATGCAAGCAGCATCCTAAAATATCCTTGTAAATCTCAGCCACCACATTCATTAATTACAACCCAGTGATAGTTCAGGCCATTAGTTCTGGATGGTAACTTCATTTATTCCCATGTTAATGCTCGATGTCAGTGGTTATCTCATTACCACTCTATTACTTACCTACTTAATACATCATTGCAACCCAGGCCAGAAAGGAGGAGCAGAGTTTGCCTTGCGTCTGTAGGGAGACGATGCATCAAGTGTGGAGCACCTAGGAATCACAAACAAAACACTTCTCTAATCTGCAGCTGAGGTTGTATCTATTAGGAGGAGGAAACGACACAGACAAGTGTTCTTAGGAGCACAAACACATTCCAACACTGAAGAACTGTGGATATTGAGAATTACATTTCCTATTAAATCATAACCAAAGCCTTACCAAGAACAGAAATGCATAGTCGTAAACATAGAAAAATGACTTTAACGCTGCCCTCCTTCTCCTTGGGCTCTCCTTCTTCCAAACCCCAGGTTAGATTCAAACAATTCCTGCCCTTTGCGTGCTAAACACTTTGAAAAGGCAGGTCAGAGTATGGGCACTGAGACACGTGGCGTGCTGAACGCTCCAGAAAACATGCAGGCAGCATTGCAGATACCACTAGCCCTGAGTGCTAGTGAAAATACGCCTAAAGCCATGTAACGATACAGTAGTTATTGACATTTCAGTGCACACCCAGCTGGAGTTCCTCTTGTCTGGTGAGCAGGCGCTTCTCGAAATGTGCTTTATCGCACTCCTGCCTGTCCCAGGATTTGCTCCGCTTGCTGATCCACCCCCATGGGTCTGATTGGGGTGTTTCAACACAGCTTTCCCTGCCTTCTTCCCACCTTCTTCCCTCAAATAGTTTTGTTGGAGACAGCATTTCAGCCTTTCCCTCCTTGACTGAGAAAAAGGGAAGCCCTTTTTATGTTGACAGGCTGTCAAACAAAGATGTGAACTGAGGAAAAGGTTCAAACAGACATCTCTTGCAGCAAGGCAGATTCTCTCGCGAGTAAGCAAAGCACCTCTGCTCTGCGCAGATACAATGCCCACACAATAAGACAGGTGACTGTGGTTTTTACTGCTTCTAAGCAACACACAATCATACAACAATTTGGGTTGGAAGGGACCTTAAAGCCCATCCAGTCCCACCCCCTGCCATGCGCAGGGACACCTCCCGCTGGATCAGGGGCTCCAAGCCCCATCCAACCTGACCTTGAACCCCTCCAGGGATGGGGAAGCCACCACTGCTCTGGGCAACTTGGACCAGGGCCTCCCCACCCTCACAGGAAAACATTTCTTCCTAAGATCTCATCTCAACCTCCTCTCTTTCACCTTAAAACTGTTCCCTTCATCCTGTCCCTGAACTCCCTGATCAAGAGCCCCTCTCCAGCTTTCCTGGAGACCCTTTAGCTACCAGATGGCTGCTCTAAGGTCTCCCTGGAGCCTTCTCTTCTCCAGGCTCAACAACCCCAACATGATAGGGAAGGATTGAAATCCCCCAGCATGGAAGAAGCTGATGCCACAAAGGCAGGGTAGAGAGAAAAGACACAGCCCCAGGATGATGACAGGAGTGAAATATCAGTGTTTTCCTCTGCGACAAGTAAACCTCCAGTTAGCACGCCTGTGCTGGCAAAGCAGGCACTAAATGGTGCTGTGCTGGAATAACTGGCAGGGTAAGCCTGCAAGACACCACAATCAGATGTAATTAGAGTACCTCTGCTCTGTTCTCCATCCCCTCGGCAATGAAATCCATTACAGGGTGTGGAAAGAAAATAGTTTAAAATGTCCCCAAAGCTGGGTTGTTGACACCAGCGTAGACAGATGGATTTTGATACACCCTTGATTAAACAGCTCTCTGCTGAAGGAAAAGAGGGCAAAAAAGGAGGTGGGCGATGAGCCCGAGGACCGTCCTCCAAACAGTGGCTGTTGCAGGGGAAATCTGCCCTGTCAAGCAGGCAGAGGCTAAACCAGCCTCATCCCTCGGGAGGCAGGCTGCAACCCTCTGCCCCAGTGCCAGGCTCCTGCCCCTGAGCTCTCTGCTCCAGCCCAACACCACACACATCGTGCCTCCCGGCTTCTATTGTAAGGCTGCTATGAAAGAAAGCAATGAAAAGCCCCCCATTGTGCTCATCTAGCACCAGAGCCAGAAATACCTTCATTTTCCATGGAGTTCCACATGACAGGAGGGATTCTCCAGGATGCAGTCGGATACTGTCTCCAGGTGCAGCCTTCCCCATAGGCATTTGTAACATCTCATCATCTGTACTCACACACAGATGCTCTTGGACTGATAAGGATTGAACTCCCTTGGTGGAGAGGGGCAAAGAGAAAGTCTTCTATCCCTAGTCATCTATTTATATCAAGCTGGTAGGAACTTGTTATCTTTAAGATCTCTGGCACGCAAAGCTGCAATCAGCTATCAGGCTGGAAAGTTGGTAAGGGTGGGCAAAAAGGAACCCCAAAAAATTAACCCTGTTTTCTCAGAGAAGCGGATGAAAGGTAAGAAGGAAGGGTGTTACAGCCAGATGTGGGCAGCTGACCCGTCCAACACAGAGATCTCAGAAACACGAAACTCAGGTAGGACAGAGGGTCAAGCATAGCCCAGGAGCTTGGAGCACGGCATGAAGATACTCACTGTCCCCAGTACTGAGGTTAAATGCATTTAAGTTGCACACAGGCATTTATATATTTTAATAATATATATATAAAAATATATAAAATATTAAATTAAAAATATTCACCCTGCCCCCTCTCATGGTCTGAAAGAAACTGAAGCAGGCAGCAAGAATCTCATACCTAGCATCAACCTTATTATTTGCCTGTGAGTGCCCCGTGCAAGCCTGGCACTTGGGAACCCTCAGCTGCTTGCTTTTATACGCACTTTGAAACTGAGATGGCTTTTGGTCCCAGCTCTGCTCAGTGCAACAGAGCCCTGGTTCACCACCACAGCGCCACTGATCTTCAGATCTGCAAATAGCTGAGGGGCCGCCGAGCTCCCATCTGAGTCATCAGAAATCCAGCCCCTGTGCTAACAAATGAACAGCCCAGCCAGCTGCAGAGAGCACCATATCTCTACCTGCCCTGCAGCAGTTTAGTCTGGGTAAGCAGGATCATGTCTCCAACAAGAAAGTAGGTGTTTTAAAAATGCGTTCACCAATGCATTTTAATTAATGTTGGTTTTTAACACAATTTCATACCCAGCCCGTATGAAAATGCAACTGCATCACAGGCACTTGTAACCTGCATATTTGCACCTGGGAAAGGATTAGCAGAGGGGGAGCATCTTTAGCCTAAGGCTACCTTAAGCCAAGTCTCATATCCTTTACAACAGAACAAGAAGGTCCTGTTTACTGTTTAGCATCTTTTATAGAATCATAGAATGGTTTGGGTTGGAAGGGACCTTAAAGCCTGTCCAGTTCCAACCTCCCTGCCATGGGCAGGAGCACCTCCCACTGGATCAGGGGCTCAAAGCCCCATCCAACCTGGCTTTGAACACCTCCAGGGATGGGGCAGCCACAGCTTCCCTGGGCAACCTGGGCCTGCGCCTCCCCACCCTCATTGTGAAGAATTATTTCCTAATGTCTAGTCTAAACCTGCTGCCCTCAAATCTAAAGCCATCCCCCCTCGTCCTATCGCTACATGCCCTTTCCTTTCTCAAAAAGTCATTGTCCAAAACTTACCGTGGTGACGTGTACGTGTGCACCTGCTCAGATGAAGGAGAGGTTGGTCCTTCCCTTGGTCTCTGATAGTCTGTTCAGAAGCTGACATTCAAGCATTTTATTCCCCCTGCAAACAAACCACATCAGTTAAGCTCTCCCAGGGAAGTAGTAGGACCAGAGCAAATTCCCAGAAAAAGCTTTGGCAGTGTTCCCTCTGTTCTGTGGCTCCGAGCGAGATGGAGTAACAGAGCATGACACATGTAGCAACAGAAGCTGCACAACGCACACGTTACTGTAAGGAAAATTAACAATATTAGGAGGGAGAGGGAAGGGAAAACACTTGCTAACAAATACTTATTAAAATACAATCTTATCCTCATCTGACCGTAATTCCAATTAAAGAAAACTGGACAGACTGTCATCACTGCTGGGGAATTCAGGCAATATCACTGACCATCCATGTACATAATTGCCCAGGAGGTCCCACAATGACCTCCTTGCCTTTCCTCCAGCAGTCTTAGATGCATCAGTTCAAGTTATCAGTATTTTTTAGGCCACTCAGCCCTACTCTCCAGGCTTCCAGAGTCCTCTGACATAGTCAAAGCATCTTCCAGTTACCCCAGACAGACTCCCAGACCAACTAGCTCACCGTGCAACTTCTTCACCACTGCCTGTCTTGGATGCAAAAGCACACCCTAGTCACAAGTCCTACAACGCCTTTAGAAGATCTCCTTCAACATGTCTTGAACATGTTATTCCCATCCACTGAGGGAGTTGGTGGCTCCGTAAAGAGGAGAGAGGAGTCTGCTGCCCATAAATGGGCCTGGGGGCTTCAAAAGCCATCTAGCTTAGGACTCAAGCATGCCTGCCCTTCCAGTAGAATCATAGAATCAGCAGGTTGGAAGAGACCCACCGGATCACCGAGTCCAACCATTCCTATCAAACACTAAACCATGTCCCTCAGCACCTCGTCCACCTGTACCTTAAACACCTCCAGGGAAGGTGACTCAACCACCTCCCTGGGCAGCCTCTGCCAGTGCCCAATGACCCTTTCTGTGAAAAATCTTTTCCTAATGTCCAGCCTGAACCTCCCCTGGTGGAGCTTGAGGCCATTCCCTCTCGTCCTGTCCCCTGTCACTTGGGAGAAGAGGCCAGCACCCTCCTCTCCACAACCTCCTTTCAGGTAGTTGGAGAGAGCAATGAGGTCTCCCCTCAGCCTCCTCTTCTCCAGGCTAAACAACCCCAGCTCTCTCAGCCGCTCCTCATAAGACCTGTTCTCCAGCCCCCTCACCAGCTTTGTTGCTCTTCTCTGGACTCGCTCCAAGCCTCAACATCCTCCTTGTGGTGAGGGGCCAGAGCTGAACACAGGATTCGAGGAGCGGTCTCACCAGTGCCGAGTCCAGAGGGAGAAGAACCTCCCTGGACCTGCTGGTCACGCCGTTTCTGATCCAAGCCAAGATGCCATTGGCCTTCTTGGCCACCTGGGCCACTGCTGGCTCATGTTCAGTCCCTGTCAACCAACACCCCCAGGTCCTTCTCCCCCGAGCAGCTTTCCAGCCAGACTTCTCCCAGTCTGTATCTGCACAGGGTTGTGCCCCAAGTGCAGGACCCGGCCCTTGGCCTTGTTAAACCTCATGCCACTGGTCTCAGCCCAGCGGTCCAGCCTGTTCAGATCCCTTTGGAGCCTCCCTGCCCTCCAGCAGATCAACACTTCCACCCAGCTTAGTGTCATCCGCAAACTTGTTAAGGGTGCACTCGATACCTTCATCCAGGTCATTGATAAAGACATTGAACAGGGCTGGACCTACACCACAACTTCGCAGGAGCACAACAAAGACCAGATTTCATTGAGCTTAGGGAACACACACATAAGAAATCTTGGGAAAAGTAGACAAGTGCTGAGTGGTTTGACAGACCCTTTAAAGAGGCTACATCTGCTGACTACCCAGCAAGCAAAGGGCTCGGTGCAGTGTCCCTGTCAGTCACTGGCCATCAAGCCTCATCACATGGCATAATAATATTCCTAGAATTGTTTTGTATTTAAAAAAAAATGAAGAACTGCGGGTGAAAAAAATGCTGCAATTGAAGGGGAGAGCTGAAGCTCAACCACTGTAGGAAACCCTAAAGACAAACGCACACCTCACACTTAGAAGTCTGGAAGAGAGTTGATTTTCTGTTCCTCAGCTTCAATCACCTCTTTCCTAGTGAGGTTTGCCACTAACCCAGGTCTCCTGAGAAAGCAGAGGCAAGGATTTTCCAAAGGATTTGTCACCCACATCTCCTCCCGCAACATTCCCATGGGGATTTTCCAACCAGCAACCTCTCCTTTGAGAAAAAAAACCTGCCTGGAAAAGACTGGGCCATTGCCAGGAGAAACCCAAGAATGATATTTCTCCCTCAGCCCTAGCTCCAAGCCTAGTGATCACCTGCAAGCCCCGCTGCCCTCCACCTGTCTAAGGGGGATGTTTTCATTATCTTTCAATTTGCAATGAGTTGAGCTTCAAGTCCTTCATTGGATTATTTTTGTATTTAATGTCCTCTCCTCTCCTACTCTTCTTTTTATAGACTGGTAATCCAAGTCCCTTGGTAAGGCTGAGTAATCTTGATCAGATTTTAATCAAAGTAAGCGAGATCCTCAGCTGCCAGTATTGATGCTTCTGCCTTTAAATATTTGAACACTGCCGATTTAGCACGGCAAGGTGCTGGCCCCATCCGTTCAGAAAATTTAAATTCCTTCCTATGCATCCAGCTAAAACAACAAGACAGAACGAGCAACCTGCTGCAAAGGGGTTTTAGTTTATAAAACCAATACCCAGGATTTTCAGAACTAAATGAAAATCTGAGATAATCCCCTCCCAAATCCAGCCTGGGAAAAGCACTCCGGACAGATCAGTATCAAATAACTTCTTAAAACACACTTTTTCCTTCTGTGAAATCTACCATCACGTCAGAGTGGAAGGGAAATTGCCCACAATGCCTCACTCCTTGACATGACCCAGAGAAATCACGTATAGAAAATGCATATTTTACCCACACAGGCTTCTCCAGGATGGACTTGCTTCTGCTGTGTTCAGCAGTGGCTCTTGTGTCACTGCCAAACCCAAGCATTCCAAAACAGCATATTAGTCGGAAAATAATGAGATTTCTGGAATACAAAATGCTGGCTCCATTTTCCTTACCTTTAAAATGCTACCTGCCAGCCTCCCTCCACAGATCAGAAAGATAAAAAAAGCACTTAGAGGAAAATCAGTATCATCTAATTGCCTGACTCCAGGGGACAACTTTGAGCTGGAGATGGGGGCTGACCCACAGAACTAGTCAATGTTTGATGTTGTACACTGCAAAAAGTGTACAAATGAAGCCAGAACTAGACAATCACCTACAAGCCTGCAGGAACAAAGAAACCAGGAGGGAAGCAAGGATAAGCGACCACGTGCCAATTCTTAGTCCTAGCAGTAGGGAAGAGACACCAATGCATTCAGCTACAAGGGTTAAATTCAAGACACTGGTGGCTCTTCCAGGCTCTAGACTTGCCAGAAAAACAACCCACATGGCATCAATCCAGCTGCAAGCACACCTCTGCGAAAGCTCTGGCAAATCAACTAAGGTGAGACTCGACACAGGTTGCACATTAATAGGCACCACACGCATATTAAACCACGCCGTAAGCAGTCTCATGAAGAAGCCTATGTGAGGAGCATCTGCAGGGGGGTTAACAAGCTTCAGCTCCTGCAAGCAGCCCGCATCTCTTGTCCTTTCATATTAGCTCGCCCAAGCATCTCTGATTCAAGACACAGGTTCCTACAACAGATGGTCTTATCAGCGTTGGTGTGTAGCGACAAGGAGACAACAACGGGTGGCCCTGAGAGCAACTAAAACACTTCACCCCACTTGCCCCAAAACAGGTTCAAGATCACGCCAAGGGCAACTGGGATCAAAGCAGAAAAATCTGTCACACGTAACTGGTCCAAATTATCCTCGCATGCTTCCTGCACTGTTAAGATCTCAGCTGGAACCCAGTTTGGGATGCTGGTCTCCAAGACAGTTTGAACAACTGGAGACGGTCCAAAGGAGACAGACAACAGTGACTGGAAATCCATAGGAGATGTTTGGCAAGAAGAATCCGAAAGCATTTGCGATGCTCAGTCTAGAGAGGATGGAGACAGTCACAGTCTTTGGACAAGCAAAAAAGGAAAAGCAAAATGGTAGGAGGGGGAAAACCCAACCCTGTTCCCAGCTCTGTTGTGTGAAGGACAAGTAATCCTAGGCTCAATTTAAAACAAGGGACCTATCGGTCAAACATTAGGAAAAATCTAAGAGTTTTATGGAGAGCAAAAACTTTAGACAGTTGTCAGATCTCCGCTGCTTTCTTCAAAACATCCACAGTTAAATTAAACCCTTTGGGCTACGCTGCAGAAGACCCCATAACTCAGCCACGAGGCAGTCAAGAGAGTTACGAGCTCATTCTGCACTGTGACGTGGGGAACAGATAGTCCAGCGCCACTGAAAGGGAATTAATTTCCAACTCACTATAAAAAACACCAAAAAAACCAAACAGCCTCATGGCAGCTGCTGCGTAAAGGGATCTTTAAAAACCCTTCCAGTGTGAAAAGGCCAGCAGGGGAGGGAGTGGGTACGTGCTTTGAGGGCTGCCGGGAGCCAGGGGAATGGAGAGGAAAAAGCCGTAGCAAAGCTGGATCTGCTAAGCTTCTACCTGACAGGCCAAGAACAGCAGAGCAGCCAGAGCCACCTGGCAAAGGAAAGCCCTGCTGAACTCAAGAGGATGCTCCAAGAGCGTTCAAACTCGGCTCTGTTTAGTGACTCCCCCACCACTCACTGCTCAGCTGTGCCTTTGGCAAGAGAGACCTCGTGCCTTCACAGGGCCTCCCACAGAGTCTTGGGTGCTCTCTGCTCCGGCACACTCTAGCCTTGCTTTTAGCTGGTGGCTCCATCAACCACATGGGCTGAGACAGACCTGTCTCCAGTCAGGCCACTTCCATGCTGTAGGACATCACTCAGGACAGAGCCCCAGAGCTGGCTCTAGCACTTCATGGGTGCCAACGCAAGGCAGGGGCACGTGGTTGGGTGCTCTCACCAGCCAGAGAAGAATGAGTCTTGAGATCATAGAGTCCCAGAATGTCCTGAGTTGGAAGGGACCCGCAAGGATCATTGAGTCCAGCTCCTGTTCCTGCATAGGACACCCCAACATTCACATCATGTGTCTGAGGGTGATGTCCAAAGGCTTTTGGAATATTGCCAGGTGTTTCCCTGGGAGCTGTTCCAGTGCTCCACCACTCTCTGGAGCAAGAGCCTTCTCCTAATGTCCAATCTAACCCTCCTCTAGCATCTTCCTGTCATTCCCTCAGGTCCTGTCATTGGTTGCCGGAGAGAAAAGATCAGCACCTGCTCCTCCTCCTGCCTTTGTGAGGAAGCTGCAGACCACCATGAGGTCTCCCCTCAGTCTCCCCTCCTCCAGGCTGAAGAGACCAAGTGACTTCAGCCGCTCCTCATACAGCCAAATACAACAATACATACACTTATCCACATCCAACCAAATTAAATACATATTTTTAAATATCCAACCAAATTAATCACAAGTACAAAGGCTTTTCAAGCCTGAGGCACACTTGGGTGCCCCCAAATTCTACTGAACTTTACTTTAGTTGAAAGATGGGCAGGAGCTCAGGATTTGCACCATCCTCCTTGGGTTTTTGTCCTGGCTGCCTGCTGACCTCTTGTGTGAGTAAAAACCAGACATTTTGTTAGCTGCCTCATCACGAGGCCATCCTATTCCAGTAACGTTGGCTGAAGCTAATTCTTGCATCGTATCTTCAAATGTGTCCCAAGCCCAAACTTCTTCTTGTGCTCTGCTTCCCAAACCTCCCTCAACCCAAGCTCCTCATATATTTTTGGCTGGATCTGGAGATCAGGGAGCTGAGAGATGCTTAGAGAAACCAAACTCTGCCTGTTTGCCTCAGAACTCGTTGCAAAACACAGCTTGATACAGATCCATGATAAAACCTAATCACTGGATGGAGAGGTCCCTAGTGATGCAGACAAGGTTTGCAGCAGGTTTCGCTCCAGATGTAGCTATTCCTGCATGCCAGACCTAAATTTTAAGCCCAGAAATATTCCTCTTGAGCTTTTCCTCCCACATTGACTTGTGTTTGTGTGAGGCTCGGCTCAGATCATCACGCTTACTGTATTTACAAGATTAAGTGCAAAGTCAGTTCACCTGAGAAGCTTCTTAACCTCTTCCACCACTCCTTTCCCTGCACGCATCACAGACTGTGAGACACATCTGCAGTGAACTACCACTCTCTGCACTCTGCCTCCTGCTTTGTTTATAGAGAATTTAGGGAGATTTGTGGACCTAGTGATGAATTATAGGGAAGAAGACAAACATATTTTGCTGTTCTGGGCAAGGAATGCTGGAATCCCTTCCTGGGAATTATTTGCAGAAAATGAGCATTGTTTGTCATTTGCATGATTAACTTCTGGATCTCAAATGAATGATGGGAAGAAAGCAGTGGGAGATGTTCATTATCCCTGATGGAGTGAAGCCCCTTGACATGATGCTAAGGTCACCATGATCTATGGACCTGCTGACTGACAACTCTGAGTGCTCTGGAATTGAGCACACAATATAACTGGGGGCGTAAGCGATGTGCCACATTAAATGCCAAGGCGTTAATAACTGTTGCTTGCCTCTGACTGGGAGCTTCAGATGCACTTGTTCTGTCTGTCTCACAGGGCATGCACGTTAACTCCTTCCTGACTAATTTCAGGGTACATAAAATTCAGTCAGAGGCACCTGCAGGAATCCTCACAGATTAAAGCATCCCGGCTTTTTGTGTTTATCTCTTCATCTGCCCTTTGGGAACGTGCACTCAGCAGCTTCCTGACACAGATTCCTCACCTCTGCCTCAGTAGCAGTTGTAAATCCCAGGTGACGATGATGACGTGCCTTCAGCAGCCCATGCCATGGCAGAGAAGCCCTCAAACTTTTCCCAGTCCCATGGTGCAGCACATCTCAGTCCTCTGTATGTTCCTGTTTGCCACTTGGGAGCTAACTTCAGTTTCTTTCCTTGTGGCTTTAACACGTACGGATGCGGGAGAGTAACTTTTCTCAAGAGCTGGGAGCACCACTAGCTGCAAGGCAGGGTGGAAGGCACCCAGAAGATTTGTGTCTGGGAAACATCTCACATACAAGGTGGCTCTTTCGGCATCTGAGCTTCAGCTGAAATATTCTTTGATCTGCTTCTGGATTGTCACTCCTAAGTCCCCCGGGGCAGTGTTTCCCAAACTGAGAGGAAAAGTCCTCTCTGCTTCCCAAGGAAAGAGGCACAGTTGGGGTGCAGAAGGGATGTGAGGTCTCTCCAGGTGCAGGTGCATCAGCCGTGGCAGCCTTATTAGAGAGGGAAGAAGAAAAGCAGAGGGCACTGGGCCTGGACTGAATTTACTCACAGAAGCACTGCCTCAAGTGCTTTTGTAAGCTCCTCTAAATTCATTTCCCAGTGGTTTCACCCCTCCTACGTCAAAGCGGAGCATGCAGCACTCCCCTTCCTCCCAGGGCTGCTGGGAAGACAAATTCACAAACCTTTCGGAGGCAAGACAGCAGGAGAAAGCGTACTTGCTGAGAAATGTAATGAAAAACCCAAACGTTTTGGGCACCAGGACAACTCCAGCATCACCACGTGGTGAGGAGAGCAAGGGAAGTCCTCTGCTGTGGACACAGCCTCTCCAGGAGCACTAAGGGGTAGAGATCTGAGGAGAGATAATTACACTGACAGTGTTCTCCGTGCAAAGGCACTGTAAAAATATGCTGACACCTTTTCTTATATCAAACGAAGCGCTGCAGTGATTAACATGGGCAGAAAAACTCAGCCCCTGCCTTTCTGAAACATCTCGAGGCCATGAGACGATGAACAAGGAGACGTACTTTGATTTCGTCTGGGAGATGGGGGATGAGAGCGCCCTATGGATTTGCGGCAGGCGTGGGAGAGCCAGCAGTGCTCTGTGAACAACCACAGCTCAGGGGATGGCTCCATTCCAAGCTCTGTCCCCCCTCACTGGGACCAGGGCTGAGACAGGCAAGAAAAATGAGCATCTGGAAGTCCATATGAATAAGCTAATGCCGCAGGGCTGTCAGTCATGTGCTAATACCCTTAACTAAAGAAACATATTGATCCTGATTGCCTGGAATTGCACTTGAAAAGGGCTGGGTGACATTTCCAAGGAGACACGAGCTACTTTCAAGTCAATTAGTGGCATTGGAGGATTCATGCCGAGGGGACGCACTCACCTCTGAGGAGTGCCAGGAGAGAATAAGAATTAAATTAAGCCTTTTCATACACCAAGAAACAAATCCTTTAATGGCCTGTAACAGCTGACGGGACACCCAGGGTCGCCAAAAGCATGCTGGCAGCAGCTAGGTGAAAACGTTTCCCTGTGATGAAGCTGAGGACTGCAGAGCTGAGGAGGGCACACAGAGATGCACGGTGTAATCCTCTAGATAATGGAGCAGAAGGAAGCAAAGTTTAAGTTCCATGTCAACAATGCATCTGAACCTCTTCGTTGCTCTCCAGGCACCTGACCTCCACTGGGGCTCAACAGCAGCACCACAGCCAGCAGCACCTCACCTGCAACTGAGCAGTGTGTGAGCCTTGTACAACAGGCATTTTGACAAGGTCTTTTGTCTGCCACCCTCCCACACAAAAATCCTTCATCATATGGATCCCAAAGACTCTGTCAGAGCCTGGGTTCCCAGGTAGGTTTGAAACCAGCGCAGCAAATCCAAAGGCAGAAAAATGAGGATAACCCTGCAATCCCTCCGGTTTTCTTCTACTAGCAAGTGCTCTGACCCATATATAGTTTCCATGGTTCCTTTTATGTTCCGATAAACATGAGGCTTATACCTGAATTCAAGGCTTTCTGGACAGCTTTACAGAGATGATTTCCTGCTCTCTCGAAGCAACTGCAGTCATTCTGTCTCACAAGCCAAGGAGCACAACGCTTCGATCCCTGTGCAGGAGGGTGAGGAGCTCCAATGAAAAGCCTTTCAATCTGTTCTACAAGGTGAAAGTGACCCCACCAGCTCCAGAGTGATTGAGAAGCCTCAGACCTGAACAGGTCCCATGAGCATTTGAATCATTCTGAGTATGGTATAATAAAAAAACCATCAAAAAAACCAGAACCAAAACTCTGCAAACTCTCAGGCACTGTGGGTTCCTTTGTGAGAGCATCTCCCAGTCGTGAGTCCAAAGCCGTCTTCAACGTACGGCTGACTTTTAGAGGCCCCAGAAATGCCAGTTTGTTGCACCAGCCCAGGGGAAGCTGCCCCTTGCCCCCACTCTCCAAAGCCAAGAAGTTCAGCCTAAGTTCACCCACCCACACCTACACCAGGGATGCTGCAGCAAGAGCTCAAATGGGGCAAATCGCAGCACAACTTTTACTCTCCATGCAATGAGGAGATTTGCTCCCCATCCTCATCACTATGCGGGTTTTCCTAGTTCAATACAAACCAAGACCCTCTTGGTGATCTCCCGGCTTTCCCCCCTCTCCTTTTCTCCCACTGCTGCAGTCCTGAACTAAGGAATACAGCCAGCCAGCTCCAGTCCCAAAGGAAATCAAATAGAAGTCATTCCTTTCAACTCAGCTGAAGAAAAGAGCCTGTGTTTATAAACCTGCAGGCTTTGAGCAGAATAAATGAATCTCCTAATAGCCCCTGCAGACAAGAGGAGGCTTGGGGAATGGATTCTCCCATGGGTTCACTACAGAGTGTCCCTCTGAGTTTTTAACCAAGCATTTTCTCACTGGAGGTTCTCACACAGGCAGTGATTTTCCAGGGCAGAAAATGAAAGCAGAATTCCACACACATCCAGCAAATCCTGCAGAGCCAGAGCCCCTTTTCTTTTTGGTGACAGAGATTACGCACACCATGGACCACGAAGGTCTTTCCAAAGCACAGCCAAAAGGCTTAAGAAACACATTTTTCACTAGAAAACTACAGTGCTGAGTGTCAGGCTCATTTTACAAGGACTGGTAGGAGCCTGGGTCTCAATTAAAGCTCGCCAGGCTCAAAATAGCCTTTTGCAGTATTTCCAGCCTGTAACATAAAGCATGGGTCATATTACTGAAAGCACCTGAGAAACACAAGCGTTTGAGGCTCAGCTTCAAAGCAACACTTGTTTGAACACCCGCATGTTCTCCTTCGTGGATGGGATATAGTTGAAAGCACCATAAAACTACCATTTAATACTAAAGAAGTCGACTGGACCACATTGATGCAGACAGAGGCTACACTTAAGGTTGAGAGCAGATGCACAGAAGTGACTTTTCCAAGGCTATACAGTAAATCCAAAACACAGCAGAGACAACCCCAGGTCTTCCAAACTCCCCCTTTTCTCCCAGTCTGCTGCATTTTTCTTTCTGCTAGCTATTAAAAGCTAGCAGAAGAGGTACAGCATGGCTGCAGGGACATGTGCAGCAACCAGTCCTCTAGTGAGGAGCACAACCAAGAGAAAGAGAATCCAATCCCTTTGTGAGATGGGAAGAAAGTGGAGAGGAACAGCAGGGTGCTCCTGACAAGACGGGGAAAGCAGTAAAGAGGTTTTATTTTTTGCCTTCACTGTGAAGAGGTGTCTGCATTTCCCTTATTAAGAGCAAGGCCCAGCCCTAGCCAGAGAACAGCAGGAGAGGCTAAAAAATGATGTCTTTTCAAAGCACCATTACTCTGTAAGTATCAAGCATGAGCTGTTGCTCACAAGAGCAGCCCATTACATTCCTAGGGTTCTCTCATTTAGCTGTGAGGGAAGCCAAACTGGTTGACTTTAATGACCCTTTCTGGGTTTCAAGCAAAGCTACATCATCCTCCAAACCACCAACCAGCCAGAAGGACCCACTAAGGAAATAAGCCAGCATAAAACTTGTGACAAAGTCAGATTTGATTGTCCCGGGGCCTAGGGGGACAGAGGGGAGAGTTCAGCTCACTTCCATGCCTGAGGGACCATCAATTAATCTGTGTGGATACGCCACCACGTGCAAGAAGCAGAGCAGCACGTGCAGATGGTGCTGACCCAACCACCCTTAGCTCCAGAAAGGAGTCTGCCACGAGCCCAGTAGGGTCACAGATGCTGTTGGAAAGGGAACAGGCAGAGGCACCAGAGGTGGATGTGGTTAAAAGGCGAGGAGATGAGCCGTCTGCTTAATGGTGGATGGAAGGAGGGCGAGCCGGTGGCTGGGAAAGCTGGAGAGTGGGAGGACCTGCACTGAGTTTCAAAGCGGTTTGCTCTGGCCCTAGTTGCCATAATTAATTTCCTCAAAGAAGATGCAAAAACCAGCCTAGTGTGAAGTTCGAGAAGGACTCGGGTAATTTTTTTTTTTTCACAGCCAGCTCCAATTCTCTTCAAAGCCCATTTCCCCAAGCAGTCCCCTTTGCAAGGGCCTCAGAGAATCCAACAACCCCAGGAGTCCATATCCCTGCACCACGAAAGCGCTTAAATACACACTTACACCCTGGGGGAAGAGCTTCCTTCTACCTTCTCGAATCTAGACCTGAGGGCTCAGCTGTCTTCTCGCATAGATATTTTCATGGAGGCAAGGGAATTAAAGTTTTATTAAAATAAGGCCTGTGATTCCCTCTGTCACATGTTCCCACGACACGGGAGTTCAACGTGACATGTATCTCCAGAAGGGCTACCAGTAAAATTGCAAAAACTAGCAACCAAAAGACCTTCATTCAGACCAGAGGCAAGGAAAAGACACAACGTGACAAGGGGCTGAACATCTTGGATTGCTCTCACGTGTGTCCTCAGGTCAGGTGTGGAGCAGAGACAGTGAGGCAAGGTAGCAATGAAACAATGCTGGTCGTGTTTTCCTTGCCCTGTGCCATTCGCACTCTAAGGCTGTTAGAGCTGCAGCCACACGTTCCCCACACAGCTATGGGCATAGAGAATTTTATTTTCTCTCTAAATCTAAATCTCTAATCCTACAGATAAAAAACAGGGTGGGGAAAGGAAATCACGTCCAGCTTTCACCACCCAAGAACTGGCTGTACAACAGCCTGGGTGCCAACAGGACAGACCTAACAGTACTGAAGTGGATAAAATCAATTGCCCTGTAAGTGCATTCTGGGACCATTAGTTAATTAAGCTGCCAACAGATAAAGGTCTGTATACAAAGCTCTGATCACCTTTAGCACCCAGATTAAAGAGGAGGTGACCACCCCTGCCTACCTGCAAAATGCAAATCAGTTCTTTCTCTGCATGCTCTCTACTTTCACAGAGCAGCAAGAGTTAAAACCAAATCCATGCTCCTTCAGCAAAAGCAAAGGCACTGCCAAGCACACCAACACCAGGGAGAAGGCAAGCACAAACCTGAGGCTTGCAAACTGCCCAGCTTTATTATTTCCTGAAACAAAGACATCATTTAAGGCAAAGATTTTTCAAGAGGCACAAGGGATGCAATCCCTGTGATAAGCCCCTGCGACACCCATCTATCTCCTGGAAGCCTCGCTTGGAAGATGACAAGCAGCTGTTTGCTTTGCCTATCCTCATCCCACCAGCAGCCACATCTCAGCTCTCCCCACAGATGCCCAAGTGACCTCATTCTGATGCAAGGAACAGTGGACCTACCCCATCCGTGCTGTGCTCCAGTGGTGTCAGCACAGTTAAACCCAGGCAGGGCCTTTCTAGAGAGTGCTCCTTCCACAAGGTGATCTGAAAAGCAAAAAGGGATCTAGAAGTCCAAGAACAGGTGGAGAAAAGTAGCACTGTTCTCTAAAGACTTTCAGTTACAGGGCGTTCTCATGAAAACCTCAGAGCATCGTCAGGTCTCAGCAAACAGGAAACCCAAGGACTGCAATTACATTTTTAAACACCCTTAAAGATGCTACAGGACTAAACAGTGCTCTTCTCAAACCTTGCCCTTCCAAAAGCCATGACGTTCCAGCGTACCTTTAATTCACCGGTGGCCCACAGAGTCCTTGTAACCACATTCCCATCTTTATGTTTAAATCACACTCAGGAGATGAAGCCAGAAGTTAAGTGGTTTACACACTTCTGCTGAGATGAGTAGCATCATTTTCTCCTGGCTCCCCACGTGAATTACAGCCCCCTCTGGGCAGTGCAGAATTGCTTTTGAAGAGCGGTGAGAAACACTTCAGCACTTTCAGAACAGATAAAAGGAGAACTGTCTAAACCAGTACATTCTGGGGAAGAGAGATTTTGCTTCCCGACAGCTGTTTATAGCACTAGCACAGCCCCTGGCTGCAGTAGCATTAACCACCATCGTGCTCTGGCAAAGCTACCATCACCACCCCACACTCCCATTTGCCGTAAGACAGAGCAGAATATCACTCCAGCAGCCTGTGCCTAACACTAAATCCCCACAAACTCATACACACCCTGCTGCCACCAAGGTTTTCTAAGGCTCTGACTCCCAGTGCACTCAAGTCAGAGCCAACCACTATTTTTACAGGTAGTTGGAAGGCAGAATCATAAGATAGTTTGGGTTGGAAGGGACCTTAAAGTCTGTCCAGTCCCACCCCCTGCCACGGGAAGGGACACCTCCCACTAGATCAGGCTGCCCAAGCCCCATCCAACCTGGCCTTGAACACCTCCAGGGATGGGGCAGCCACAGCTTCCCTGGGCAACCTGGGCCAGGGTCTCGCCACTCTCATCATGAAGAAATTCCTCCTTATGCCTAGTCTAAATCTGCCCTCTCCAGTTTATACCCATCGCCCCTCATCCTATCACTAAAAGCCTTTGTAAAAAGTCCCTCCCCAGCTTTCTTGTAGCCCCTTCAGGTACTGGAAAGGACAAAAGAAGAGCTTCTGTCATCATCACACAGGCACATCCCAGCACTTCTGTGAAACAGAGCAGCGGGACAGGCTCTCGGTACATCACACCAGTCTGGCACGGACACAGAGCACTGCCCCCCTGGCAGTGTGACCCCAACAGGGCTAGCGGCCCCCCTAAACCAGCAATGAAACCATGGGGCTAAGCAGCAGTATTTTACCTCTCCTCCCTCTTCATCTTGCTTATCCCAATCTCACAAAGCGTTCCAGCAACGCACAGCTCGGGAACATCTCTCATTACTTTGTTAAAACACTTTCCAAACCAATTTAATCTTTAGCATCCCCAGTATCCTGTAGCAATGAGTTCCGCAGTTTGCCTCTGCGCCGTGGCAAGCAATTGCTCCTTTTGAAGCATCCACAAAGTCATTTCACTGCAGATACAGAATGAGATGAAAAAGCAGGAGGCAGTCCGGAGGAGAAGAAATAAAGGCGTCACAGCTTTAGGAAGAAGAACTGGCAAGGAAAGGTTAAATGAACTAGGTTCATTCAGCCTAGGAAAAAAAAAATAGAGAGAAGACTAAGGCACGGAGGCATAACAATCTTCCAGTAGCTCGCAGGTTATTAAGACAGCAGTCGATTGTTCTCTGTGTTCGCAGTGGCAGCAGAAGAAGAAATAATTTAACTTGGAGCAAAGAAAGCTTAAGTTCAGACATTAAAAAAAAGCTTCCTCGCTAGAACAGATGCTGGGGAAGTTGCAGAATCTTTCACCGGAGACATCTACGGAAAGGTTAAACAAACACCTGTGAGAGGGGAAAGGTGTAATTGATCTTGCCTGAACACCAGCATACGGAGTAGATTATCTGCTGGGGCTCGTTTGGTCTGATACCAGCAACAAACTTTCAAAATGCTTTCTTCATGCATTTTTAATTGCATTTAATTTTTGCCCTCCTATAGCTGGAGACAAGTGTAAAAAAAAAAAAAAAAACCCAACAAAGGAGCTGCGTCTAATAAATCAGAAATTACATGTTTTCCAATCTTCCAATGTCATAAAAGGACATAAAAGTTCCAAATCAGAGCAGATATATGTTAAGATATACAGTCGCACCAATAAATATGTATGGGTCTCGCATCCCCTTCTGCTTGGCCAAAAATAGTACCAAATTATGCCAACCAATGAGAAGCTACGTTTCATTAGGAAATGAACTTTAAAATACAAGATTAAAATGTGTTTTTTAAATCAAGATTTCCTGCTTGTTGATTTAAATCATGATTAAAATGGGTGCTCTAAATCAACCATCCTGAACAAAACACTCATCCTTCTAAAGTCTTTAGGGTGGAGAAGACAGTGGTCCCCTGAAGATCAGTCAGATAATTCTAGTTTCTTCCACTCTACTCTTTCTCCAGCTAAGCAGTCCTACCACGTTCATATTCTCTGAAGAAAAAGCAATTTCCATACCCAAGCCTGACACCCCCAGTCTCTTTCATCGCCCTTCTCTGGACCTGCTGCCTGCACGGCTCTGCCATAGGACTGAAATTTCAAGTTGACACAGAATCAGCCTCAAACAAACTTCCCTGCAACAATTATAATCAGATCCTCCCTAGATGCAAATAGTGTTGCTGAGCGTGGGCTCCAATCATGGCTCGTGAATAATTACGACAGAATTTCAAAAGCCACCATAGAATCATAGAATCATAGAATAACCAGGTTGGAAGAGACCCACCAGATCATCGAGTCCAACCATTCCTATCAAACACTAAACCATGTCCCTCAGCACCTCGTCCACCCATGCCTTAAACGCCTCCAGGGAAGGTGAATCAACCACCTCCCTGGGAGACCACCGTCGAGAACAAGAAGAATGTGGAATCAATGTGCCTTTGCGTGGGGCTGGAAGTGCACAGACAAGAAAGGAATTGCCTGCCAGTAAGATGTGGGGCAGAGAGCCCCAGAGACGTCATTACAAACAGATCTTGGATATCTCGTCCCAGAGTTGGACCTGTGGCTGATGTCGGGGATGCACTGCACCCTCGCCAGACCCCAGCCACTCCCAGTATGATGCCTCATCCCTGGAGGTGTTCAAGGCCAGCCTGGATGAGGTTTGAGGAACTGGATCCAGTGGGAGGTGTCCCTGCCCATTGCAGCAGGGTTGGAACTGAATGGGCTTTAAGGTCCCTTCCAACACAAATCATTCTATGATTCTATGATTTCAGATGGGGTGGTGGAGTGCTTTGTCCGAGCCTTCTGTCTCCTTGTTCTCCTCCCAGCAGCTGTACTTTTTGCTGCTCAAAGGACAGGACAGTTTGATGCTTACTCGACACAGTGTGGAGTTAGTCTAAGTGAACTTCAGTCTGTGACTGAAGAAGCCATGAGGTTTATGGGCTGAGGTAGCTGTGGAAGCTCCACTGGAGGTACAGTCAGACCTCCCACGCCGGGGTGGCACACTGTCAAAGACAATCCCTGGCTCCAGGAACACACACGGCCAGGTACTTTCATCTGTGGCTCAGCCCCATGAAGCAAAAGGAACATCGTGGTCAAAACACAGGAAAAGAGCACCACCAGGCTTCATAGTCTCAACCACAGTCTAGAGCATCAGGGTGCCACAAGAGGTGGTGGCTCCGCTCCCCAGCAGACTGTTCTGGTCCAAGGGTGGGCAGGCCATCTCTCCAAGGTCATGTCACAGACTTCATATCAAAGAAGCCCCTCAAAGACCTCTGAAGAGAGCTCCAAACTCAAGAGACCCTTTGATTTTCAGGCTACCAGCAGAGGTGCAAAACACTGGTGTTTCTGCCCGAACTAGGCTGAACACCAGTTCATTTCCCTGGGCCTATGGACTGAGATAGAAAGCAAAGCCCAAAGTATATATCCCTGGCCACAACACCTCCCAGCTTTCTCTTTCCTTTCCTCCAAACCAGAGACCAACCTGTGGTTCTGAAGTTCCTCAAATAGCTCCCACTATTTTCATTCATTTACCTATTTATTTAACTGATCTGAGCTATAGAACAACTAGAACAACAGAAAGCTAGCAAGGAAGATGAATTTTAGTTACTGCAAAGCCAGAAATACTCTCCAGTCAAAACAGGTAGAGATCCAGCCTGCCTGACGAGTTCCATGGGCCATGTGGAATAGCCCAATGCCAGAATCTGCTTTTCCATATAGAAGAAGTGGAGGGAGGTACTCCAAGATGAACGATGAAAACGCTCCAGCAACGACACGTGTGAAGTAGAGGCAACTCAGTCATCCTGAGACAATAGCTCTGGGAATCACAAAGATTTCAACTCCAAACAGTCCATCCAGGAAGAAAATGACTTATGGCTGTTCTAACTGTCTGGGTGGCGAGAATTTTAGTGAAACAGCAGCAAGAGTGCAAAAGGGCATCAGTAAGGGTGGAGATGGAAAGGACAAATTGAAAGAAATAACCAGAGCTCCAAGAGGGACTGGACAGCCCAGAATCAACTTGATATCTTCTCGGCTGCATCACAAACAAAACAACTGCACCAAATGACACCTCAGCAGTAATTACCAAAAGGAAAATTCAGGGTTATCAAAAGGAATAATCTTCTCTCATTTGGCTTTTAAGAGTCAAAAATCAAGGAACTGTCATGATTTCGAATGCTTTTTTTCTTCTTTATTTCTTTCTACTTACTCCTGCCATTAAATGAAACAGAAAGAACGGCCCCCAGCGAGGACTCACTTGCCTTTTCCTTTTCACCTGTTCTAACATGCCAAGACTTCCTTCTTTTTCAAACAAAGTATAAAGAGTCTGTGAAAGGAAAAGCTACCTTATGTTAAAAAAAGTCAAGGAATCTTTGAATACGAACACAGAATGGAAACAAAAGACAACAAAAACATTACTAAAAATTAATTCTAAGCTTCCCATTATGAGAAGTCTTTCTCCCGTTCAGTACAATGGAACCCTTGGCAATTTTTTTCTTTAAATTGATTGCTGTGTTGTTTTGTTTGGAGTTTTTTAGTGATTTAATATTTGCACTCTGCATTACGCTAGGCAGCACAACAGGGCACCGGGCAAGTCAGAACTCAAGATTTCCAGCTTTGGCTCAAAATCCAAAATCTGTTGTTGTTCTTTTGGATAGAACAGTAGAGAAAGGACAGAGTGAGGTACAAAACCAAATTCAACACCTTCCTCAGACAGAGAAGCATCTCTTTCTGTCTGTCATCCCAAGCAATTCTCTTTGCAGCACGAGGAGCAGGCCAACACCCGAGCTTATTTTGCAGATCCTCCTGCGACTTTTGCAAACTCACCCCGCGATGAGGGAAGAGGAGGCGAGCTACGGTCTAGTCTGCCTTTCCTTCTGTCAGCGAGCAAACCGACTGCCTGGCTCTGGATTCCATCATTAGAGACAGGAGTCGTTAAGAATTCATGCCCACTGCCAACACTGCATTTTTTTGGAGAGGTCCTGCACTCAGGCAGAACTAATGAGCAGGCAAAGCAAGAGAACGGCAGCGAAAGCAGAAAACACGCACACGAATATAGGCAAAATGAGAATGCAGCCTTATCTGTAGGTCTTCTCCCCTCCAAGGTAGTTCAGCAGCATCGCATAATGAAATGTTTACCCGGGGGAAAGGATGATTGTCATACCTGTTATACGGATGGGGTGGCTGAGGTAGGAAGAATCTAACCATACCCAGACGTACTGGAGGGCTGAGTTGGAACTGGGGCTGGATTTGAAAGGACCGCTCCTGACACATTCATTCAGCCAAGGGGATCACACCATTGTCTAGATGGCTCTGAAGGCTGCATATTCTCAGCTGTAAAAATAGGCCAGATAATACCTGTCTGAAGGGGATTTACTCTGCTGTACTTGCAAAATACTTTGCAGTCATTGGACAAAGGATTTTATCAAAATACAGCCAGAGGCTGGACTAGATATTAACCTCCCCCTCTTCCAGCTTTTGCAAAAAAAATCCTGCTGGTTTCTGGGAGCAGAAGGCAGCACATCTTTCTACATTTCTGCTCATAACAGCTATCCCGTGGAGCATGTGCTTACCGCTAATAAGAACTGTAACTGCAATGGAAAACTAGAGAACTTCATCACATATAGAAATAGGACATGCAGAGAAAGGATTCACGGAGGGATGGGCTCCCTTTGTGCCCACTGAGTAGTTTATATAACGAAGGATGCTCTTCAATGTGTACGTTTCCACGTACAGCTTTACTGAATTGTGGCTGCTGGAGAATCTTAACTAAAGCATTTCTCACTCACGTATGCTTACACGGTAAGCCATAATGTTACAGCAGCATTTATTTCTTCTTCCCTTTCTCTTCCCCTGCCTGCTTTTTCCTCAAGCATCCAATTTTTTAGGCCTATAACCCTGAAAATGATGAAAGTCTCCCATTGATTTCAATTGGCTTTTGTTTAAGGGCTTGATAGCAGAGAGAAAAATTGAATGATCATTCACCGAGTGAGACAGATTTGGCCCAGTTCCCTAGCTGGTGTAAATCAGCATGAGCCCTCGGAGCTCAGAGGCTCCCTGCTCTCTGCTGATGACTTAGCCCACTTCTGCGCATGCAAGGATTGTTAACGATGCCGCCCTGCCTTTATGGCACATGGACCCAGCGTGAGGCTCCTAGGACTGCTCAACAGCTCCAGCTCAGGGCTGTGCAAGCTCCACCTCATTCACCTTCAGGGCGTCCCATCCCACTGGCTGGCAAAGAGCATTGTGGCTGTCAGGGTCCTTTCCTGCAGCAAAAGCCCTTCCACTGCCATGAGGTATCCCTGTCTACCGCATCTTCACTTCCAGCAAAAGGTGGAGCACCTTGCCAACCCCAGTGCTCAAACTAAAGCTTCTCTAGGCATGTTGTACTGATACTCTGGACTGTCGTGTGGGAAGAGTGAGTGACAAGGACCTATTTGTGTATTTATTTTGCCTCCTTGCCTTTCCTTACTCAACAGAGGGAATCAGCCCACCTGGGGCTCAGAAAGGAGTAGCTTGTCCTGGCAGCGAGGTACCAGGCACAGGGAGGGTTTGCAGCAGCACGTGCCTGAGGCAAGACAAGAGGCACAGCAACCACAGCCCCTAAGCCACGCTGCTGCCGGAGATTCCCTGCGATTATCTCATGATGCAGATACTCCTTCCCTCCATAGCTAACTTGTAAGCTTGTCCAACCTGAGCAAGGTGCTCCTGGGAAGGGTTGGAGGGGCCAAGAAGAGGACATGGTACACCACAGCACTGCCACCCCAGGCTAGCAGTAGGTCTGGGGTCTGAATTGGAGCAAGGGGACAGAAGCCAGGGCCAGAGGTAATCAAACCTCTGCCAAACAAATTTTTCCATGAGTTTTCACTTACCTGATCCGGGAGCATACTACAAGAGACAGTCTAGAGGAACAAGAGCCATTTGTCCATGGCCTCCAGCACCAATAGGATGGATTTTTCTTTCCCCACAGAGGAGATTGCTGTAGTAGTCCAGGAAAGGAAGGAAAAAGCCAAAGCAAAGAAATGATCATGCTAACAAGAGGAAAATCTCCTCTGGCTGCCACGTCTCTTGCTCACCTCAATTAGCTAAGCAGGATATAGACATAAAATTACAATCGGTTCCTCTGTTTCCCCTTGCCCCTTCTTTGTGTGGGGAAGGTGTTAAAAACATCAGGTTTAATTTAGCCTGACACTGACTGACTCATGACAGCTACAAATCCTCCCTACCAAACACAATCTCCTCTTCACCTGCTGCACAGCTGCAGATGGCAGGGGGAGGAGGAGGTGGGAAAACGCGGTCCCCCCCTCTCTCTGTGCACATCAAGCCCAATAACAACTTCTTTCACCAGCCTCAGAAGAGGAAACAGGCAGCTTTTGTTCTGGTTGCTCATGGTTTTGCGCAAGTGTGTTTTAAACAAGGCCATGCAATCTCTCTTTCGCTTTGCTGCTGTCCGTGTTCATTTTTATTGATGCAAGAATCTAAGTATGTGCTAGAGCACACGCATTCAGCTCAATCTGACCACTGCCAACTGCATTACAGCTCAATTTCACTAGGGTGATTGGCTCCAAGAGGAGAAAGGGAGAAAAAACACACACCAACCCATCCTCGTGCGAACTTCCAGGCAAGAGAAGCACAGGAGGCAACACTTAAAGTGTGTTTTGAGTAGAATAGCAATAGAAAGCTCTAGGCAGGGGGGAAGGAAAAGGGATGGATAAAAGGAGAGAGAGGGAAAGATCTAAGAGGAGAAGCGGATGATGTACAATCTGGGATACATTTCTGGCACATCTCCAGAGGCCAAAGCAGTTCCTACAGAATGGAGGTTTTCTTTTAAAAATACTAATGGGCTGATTTGCAGAGCTGCCTGGCTCCCAGGACTCCCACAGAAACCACTCCTCAAACATCATTAACATGTGTGCACCGCTGAGAAAACCTTCCAAATACGACCCTGCAGCCATGCCGCCCGACTGCGGCAGCCGACTCGAACAGTACCTAAGTGAGAGATGAAAAGGATCTGCCTTCCCCTGCCCAGGCACCGCCTGCCATCCTCACACGTCAGGCTTTGCTGTGGCACTGTCACATCTTGGAGGTGGGATGAGATTCACACGTTCGGCTCTTACCTATCGAGTCCACTGCCAGGCCTCTCTCTCATAGGCTTGTGGTGTTCTCCACCTCTCTGAGCCCAGATGTCTTCTGTCAGGACCACGATGTAGCCCAGCAGCGTCACAGCCCTTAGTTCATCACCTGCCCTGTGCTTCCTCATGCAAGGCCTCACATTATGGGAGAAGACTGAGAAGATCCACCCCTGAAGAAGGAAAGCACTGTCAGTCAAACCACAGCAGCCTCATCCTCCAACGCTCAGCCCACGAGCTCATTTCAAGACAAGAAGTAGCAGGCAGAAGAACACAACCACAGCCTTGCCAAAGGGAGGAGGGAGGCTTGATCATATTGCCCTCTGGAAGAGTGGTGAAGCATTGGAACAGTCCGTCCAGGGAAGCGGTAAGGTCACCACCTCTGGAGGTGTTCAAAAACGCGCAGACATGGCACTTTGGGACAAGGTTTAGTAGGTGCAGTGGGACTGGCCTGACGGTGATGATCTTAGAGATCTTTTCCAACCATAATGATTCTATGATTCTTTCAGCTACCTCTTTACTCAACCAAAACAGCTCAACCTGCTTAATCTCTCCTTATGTGGAAGCCCCCGTGTACCTTTGATGATGCCTTATATCTTTTTGAGGTTTACCATACCCTTCCCAAGAGCAGGTGGTCACAACTGCAGTGGTGGTGGTTTTAGAGAGAGAACTCGATTCTCACCCTCCTGATAATGCGTCTATTCCAGTTTTGACCACCACTGAACATGGGCAAGGCATCTAAAACCCATTCCCACACTGGGACAGAGCTGGCCACCATGCAGAGTTATTGAGGGAGCCCAGCAACCTCTTGCCACAAGTATTCCACATGCTGAAGGATCAACAAAAAATTGTTCATGTTGTGTTTTCAGGAGGTTGCTGGAAGGATACTTTGTCAAATTACTGCAGGGACCAACAAGACATATTCTGGAGCTTGGGGCTACTTGTATTTACTAGCAGAACCACTACTGAGTTTATATCTTATCTACAAAAACAAACCCAGAAACCTCTCCATCCCAAGAGGGAGAAAACTCCATTTACACAGTACAATCCAACACAACAATTCTCGGTGACATTGGCATGCTGAGCTCCCTTCTGCAATCTCCTGGTTAAGAAAATTTCCAAAGAAATGTGTGTTGTGCGATAAACAAAAGCAGCACAGCTGGAACTCCTGTGATACAGAAGCCTGTTTCTCTGTAGTTATTTATAAACTCTTCTTTCCAATAGTCGGTAGCTTCATGAACTGGAGCAGATCAATACACCTGAAAAGTTAGAGGCAGATCAAGGGAATTAGACAACGCTGGTGTATGCGTCTTTGGAAATTGGAAAAGAATTGCTGAAGTGTAGGTCAAAAAAGCCTTTTTTTTCCCCCAATTAGGTATTTTCTCCGTTTCCATTTTTCTAGGTGTTTGCCATGAAAAAAACCCACAAACCTATTTTTATTTTTTCACATCCCCAGACCCAAGCAACTTCTGATCTTTCCCACTGAAAAATGACAGAAATCAAATTAATCATGGTTTTGGGAAAGGGGGCCAGGAAAGAATCTGTGTTATTGTATCTCGAGTCTTATTTCCACTAATTTTTCACTCAAATACAGTCAGTGTTTTTTTAAGCTGTTCAGAAAAATAAAAGAGAAGGCATTCCTTTCGCAGCAGAAGCATTGCAGCTTCTGGACAGCCACAGTTAATCTTCATGTGCGAAAAACTTAGGGGCTCCCGGCTGCTGAGACAGATCGGAGATCACCCCCAGCCATGGGAACGCGAACACAGCATCAGGGTTTCTCTTCCGCTAAGCCAGAAACCGAGTCCAACTCTCCAAGTTGCCTCTGAGCTGCTTCCCAGGGCTGTCTGCAATCCAAATCAAATCACATCTGACTTCAGGCCAAGTTCAGGAAACTGGATTCTCTCTCTCCCCTGTCCGATGGGAGACGGCAGGTTGAGGGGAAAGAGAAGGGAGGAGTGAAAAATTAACACGAGCACTTAAGATGTTATGAAACTGCAATACGCATCTCCAGACTGCCCCCTGGTCCTCCAGCCCATACATTATTTAACAGAAAAGAAAGCATAAATGAGCCAGAACAATAGCTAGAGGGAGGGAGAGGAATATATATATATTTAATTCCTTAAACCATGCCCATTAGTTTTGTTTCTTATTTAGGATACTGTATTAATCATGCTAATATTTTACAGCCGGGCTGTACACTTTAGCCATTACTTTAATCAAAGCCATCAGCGTACCCAAGAACACGCTACCAGGTGGGAATAGCTGCTACCGCTTGCCGTTAATTACTTTGCATTTTACAGCAATCAGCAGCAGGGGCTGAGATCATAATAAATTCATGACTTATGGGTCCATAAAATCATTACCATAGGAAAATATGTTTTATCAGGCACTCGTCGGGCTGCTGCTCAGAGAGAGATTTCTTGAAGGAAATGACACCCATGAAATTAAACCAATCCTTGCAGTCAGCAGAAATGCTAATGTGGGCACAAACAGAGCTGAGGCTTGTGAGGAGCAGAGGGTTGGGGGGGCAGAGGGAGGGGAAGATGGAGAAGGGCTGTGCCAGCTTGGAAGGGAGGGAGGGACTGGGGAGAAGCCAGGTTCCCCGAGACGGGTGCGATGGAAGGAGGACGGTGTGCCGGAGGGAAAGAGAAGAACCAAGAGCAGGATGCAGGGCTGCTTAGGGGTCTCGGGACCATTGCTGTCACAGCCTGAGCCTGCAGGAACATTGCTCCATTGGAGTGTCTAAGCACAGGGACATAAAGAATCACAGAACGGTTTGGCTTGCTAGGGAACTGAAAAGCCCATCCAGTCCCACTCCCTGCCATGGGCAGGGACACCTCCCACTGGACCAGGGGCTCCAAGCCCCATCCAACCTGGCCTTGAACCCCTCCAGGGATGGGGCAGCCACCACTGCTCTGGGCAATCTGGGCCAGTGCCTCCCTACCCTCACAGAAAAACATTTCCTCCTAAGATTTCATCTCAACCTCCCCTCTTTCAGCTTAAAACTGTTCCCCCTCATCCCATCCCTGCACTCCCTGATCAAGAGTCCCTCCTCAGCTTTCCTTCAGCCCCTTTCAGCACTGAAAGCTGCTCTACGGTCTCCCCAGAGCCTTCTCTCGAATAAACCCAACTCGCTCAGCCTGAAGAGGGAAAAGTTCCTCTCACTATTCTAACAGGAGGGATTCTGCCAGCCAAAGATGCACTGATGAGCTGACATGCAGCAGCTTCAAAAACCCAGGCTACATTCCCTCTCCGATGGCAGCTTTCCAGAAGGGAACACATTCATGACTAATCACAAAATCTCCACTTAAATTACTCGCCTGTGGCTTTGCACATAGGTAATGTCAGCTCAACCTAGACTTCTTATCCCCTGATAGGGTCACCTGAATCCAAAAGCTTTAATTGAATCACCTAAAAGCCCATGCAGCTTATGTGGGATGTTACAGATGTGATCGGCGCAGGACCCGCTCCGCACCGAGCGCGGCAATGCCTTCGCAGAGAAATCGAGAGCGACAGTGAAATCAAGCAGTGTCAAATTGACATAAAGCAGCAATAAAGAAGCCTCAGGATTTGAGAAGCATGAAAGGAGTCTAAATGAACTTGCTGAATATTTTCTAAGTCTTTTCCGTACTTGCATAAAATCCCATGGCGCTTCCAGAGTCATTAGCCTTGCCAGTTCCTAGAAAACAAATAAGTTCCCTTTCAACTTTTTTTTTTCCCCCATCTAAGACCAAGTGAGTTTTCTTTGGCAAGAAGCCATCGGCTGTTTAAAGCTCTTGTGTTCCTCAGCCTGTGCAAATGAACAAATGGAATCCCAACTAGAAAATACGCCAAAGTGTTAAATTGGCCAAGCCCTGTTTGTTTCAGTTCGAAAACTCTAAGGAAGCTCAGTCATAGCTGGACTGTTTGGTTTATTCACCTCTTCCAATTACACTGTGCAAACAGGGAATATTATTTAGTGTTATTTAAGCATGAAATTATAACAGATCATTTTAAATATCAAGGTCCTAAAAATAAATCTTTCTATCAAGGCACAGTGGGTCTAGATCTACGAGCTTGTTAGCATCCACCACGGCGGGCAGATGGCAGGAAAACCGTGGTGGAGAGCTCGCCGCCTACAAGATTTGTGGCTTTCATTTCCAGCGAATTGTGAGAACCGGGGCAGCTCAGTGCTAGGGATGCAGTGCTGGGGAGGATACCTGGAGGAACTTGGAAGCAGAGCCAGCAGCGCAATCAGAGTAAGCTTGATGTTCTTCAGAACACCATCCCATGCAGTGCCCTGAGACCTTCCACTTCTACACAGCCCAGAGGGCAACATCAGTCAAAAGTCAAAGATCTTTGAAGAAGCAGCTCCATGAGACGTTGTCTCAGAGTTTTTTTGTTACGCCTTCACACCAGGAGGTTTTCCTACAGGGTAGATGTGCCTGTAGCACCCTAAGCAGGTCTGTGGGGTACCTGCACCCCCATTCCATGGAAAATGGGGGTCCCCACACCCTTACAATTAAAAAACAGGACTCTTGGCTGGATCACAGCACACACTGTATCTGGATTTCTTTCCTTTAAAGTCTAGGGAAACATGTGAAAAGACAGAAAGAGATTGGCCCATACCGGCCAAAAGGAGAAGTCATGGACCTACACTACAGGAGATGCTCCCAGGTCCAGCTTAAGCTCATCAGAAATTTCTACACTACAGTAGAAACGCTGCAACACCACGCAGAAATACCAGCCCCAGGACTACATTATCCTGACACCAACTTTCATCCAGCTTCCAGCTACCTTCTGCTACATCAAAATGTCCTCGGTGTCCTATCTGGAGACTCAGAGCAAGCCCCAGGGCTAAGGTTGCAGAAATGCTTATGCCAAAACCTCCTGCGCAGCCCCATACAAATCGACTCCCCCCACAATGCTGCAGCAGAGTCTCCCAGCCCCTTCCCCTCCTTCCAGACCAGTGGAGGATCGGAAGACCTCTTTATGTAGAACAAGCTGTGGTTAAGAGGTGGTTGTGGCAGAGCTCTGCTGTCCCCAGCCACGCTGCTTTTTCTTTGTAAGCTGTCTTTACCTTAAGAAACCCTGATCACTCTAATCCCTGGAAGTAAACAGCTCCCACCACAGCCCAGACAGCTGCTCGCTCACTGCTCAGCACACTACCCTGGCTACAGCTCTGGATACCCGTGAGCAAGGAGAAACCAAAACCTGCAGCCAGATGCTCCATCAGCCCTCCAGGAGCTCCTAACCACCCAGAGCAAGCAAGCAACAGCCTCTCTATGTGATAAACTATTTTTCTTTGGGTTTGGCACCTCTAGTTAACCCCCATCCCTTTCTCCTCAAGGGACAGGAATGATCCAGACCCCGCTTCAAGATCTCTCTCTGTCAGCACTCCCCAAGGTTCAGAAGGGCATCAAAGCACACCGAGCCATAAAGGAAATATTTACCTAGAAAATACCACACTGTAGGGCCAAGCCTACCTTCACCCTCAAGGAATCAGGCCAGAGAATCTGGGCTAGACCCAACTGTGTGCTGGACCCTCTCCTTTTTGCTTCCTTGCAGTGGGTTCCAGGTTGGTTGCTACTACTGGGCCCTTAAGTAACCTCATCTGACAGGTACTGCAGCCTGGAGATTTCCCCGTTATGGTCCTAACCGGCTATAAATATCCTTGTCTTCTTCAGGGAAAGAGCATCTGACCCAAAGTGTATGAAGCTTCCTGACAGGCTGGCAAAAGAGAATAGAAGAGGTTTAAATGTCAGCTAAAACAATCTTCATTTTCTTTTCTAAATTTGCAAAGCTCCCCAAGTCACTGGAGTGAGGCGTTCGGCTATTTGAAGTTCAGCCTGAAAATCCTTTTGCAAAATATTTGCTGAAACACAATAATGTTGGAATTGGAAGGGATTAAAACGGCTTCTGTTGCCCCATCCCCCCTGGAGCCCCTCGTTAAGAGGGCTTCTGTAGAGGCAGGGACTTAGGTCCCTATGTCTCAAAGGCGCAATACAAAAGAGGGAAGGGAAGAAATAAAAACATAAAGCTCCTAACATCACTATTATTGAAATGCCTCATTTGACATTTTGACTGTTTCAATTAGCTAACAAGGAACGCTCCACTTAATCCACCCTCAGATCCTGAAAGAAACTAAGCCTTTCCCTTCCCCCATACCAGTAGCCTGGCAGCTACTTCCCAGCCTCTGGAATAATCCCAGCCAGGGTGACGGCTCGTGCCCTGGAGGAACCGTCACGCCAGAGCCCACCCAGCCAAGTGCTGGCTGACATCAGGGAGCATCTTCCCCCAGACCCTCTGTGCCTGCAGATACGGAATCAGAAAGTCCATGGAGGAAGAGAAAGGGCACCCAATAAAACAGCCGGTGCCTTCTGTGAGCATTTGAGGAGAAGACGACAGCAACGCGGTGCCGTCAGACCATCAAGAGCTGGCCTCTCTCTCTCATCAGGATCAACCAACAAGGACCCCTTGAAAAATGACCCACAACCGTGCGGTACCTGCAAGAGAGGACGAAACACTGCAAAAACCTCCCCTCCTGCGCGTGGTTCTGGGGTATTTTGGTTGGGTTTATTTCTCCAAGAGTTACCTGCCACTGTGATGTTACGTGAAGGAAGCTGAAATGCTAGGAGGTCTCCCACTGGCACACGTAACGGTTGGAGCTTTCCTCCACAAAGCATTTTACCACCATTAAACACAAACAGATATACGCTCTCCATCCCACGGGTGAGCTGCTACGTGCTGCTGGCTGCAAGGGGGACTCGTGGCCATTACAGGGCAAACACTACACACACCATAAAGTCAGGGCGCTCACCTTCAGCTGGAGGAGCTCTCAGGGAGATTGATTGCCCTACCAGGAGCACTTTGCTCGCTTTGGGCAGAAAAGCAGTTCACCAGCTCTTCTGTAGCCTGACTTTCACAGCCAGCTCTCCAGGCACCACTGAGAGTATTTTCTCCCAAGTTTGGAGGTGGAGAAGGACGCAAGGAGGGAACACCACATGCAACGCTATAAGAAAGACGTTCAGTGTCCACAGAACAACACCTCACCCAAAAATGTGGGGTCTCGGAGGCAGTAAGCTCGCACAGACATTGGGCAGGTGATATTATCCATACTTTATGCCTAGCTGAGAGGGTCAAGAGGCTGAGAACAAGAGGAAGATTTAGGCGTGGAGAACAACCAGTGACTGTGCCCGACCTAAACACAAGGACTTTCGGGTCCAATCTGAAAGCCTGGAGCCTGGCAGAGAAGAGTAGAAGCTGCCTATCAATCCAAGCCTTGACAGACAGCAGAGCGAGGTAGAGGCAAGGTATCAAGAGTCAGTAAACCTCTTTTTACTTCTTTCTGGACTAAGACCCAGGCTTTTCCTGTCCTGCCCATTAGGGTGGCCTGGCATGAGTGATAGGATCGATCCTGCCCATTTCATACCAACCATGACCTCAACCTGTTTGTCCAAAGGGCAATACTTTCCACAGGAGGAAAGCAAAATCTTGTCTCTTTGGAATAGCCTTTTCCATTACTACTTTATTAACTCCTGTAACCTCTGCTTGCCACAGGTATATAAGCAAGAGATGTAATTTGCTCTAAGCCTGAGGAAAAATCAAAACAAATACAACTGTTTCCAGTATCGCCTTTCCCAGTACAGCCTGCCTTCTGTTCAGACGGAAACCATTGTAAGAGCTGTGCCAGATGCCCCCAACTCCTAAATACAAACTTAACTTCCATCACATGGCTGTTCTCAGCAAAAAGCTTCTGTCGCAGCTGAGGAAAACATTTGCGTGCCAGGCAGCACTTAACTGAGTGCAATTCTGTGTGCTGGGAGAAATGGGCAGGATCGGCCCCATCACTCGTGCCAGGCCACCGTGGAAAGGCACAGCAGAGCGCTGGAAAGGTCCTTGACTTCTTGGAAGGGCATCCGAAGTCCCAGCAGCTCAGCCCAGTGCCCCGGAGTTACCTTACCCGCAAACAGAGCGGTTCCTTCATGAAGAAAGCATCACTGCGCCTGCAGAAAAGACCTGGCAACAATAAACCCCTCCCAGGCAATTGCCCAGGTGACCCACAGGCACAAAATACTTTATGCATCCCAACCAGAGGCGCCTCTATCAATCACAGCCCTCCGCCGTTAAAGTTACTTAATTCAAAGGTGAGAGAAGCTGCTCAGCTGTTTATGTCCAAGGGTTAAACTTGCCCCAGCCACACACTAAACACATTTTTTACAATCTGGCAGTGATCCTTGCCTATTAAGCATCTCTGGCTTCAGAGAAGAGGTATTGATTTATTTCACTTTTATGGCTGGAGGTATTTATTCCTATTTGCTTTCTCGCTTCTTCATCCCAGTTGGGGTGGAGGGGATGAGGAAAAGAAAAAGACCTGCAGCCTCCACTGCAAGGCTGGTGGAGCCAAGAGGTGATGACTCGTGGTTTTCTGATGGTGGGCACGAAGGCTGGGGCAAGGGAGGTGTGGACCAGCTCCGGGGCTACATCAGGCTTTGTCACAGCTTTTATTTTTGTCCTGAGAAGAAATAAATGTGTGGCTGGAAGGAAAGGAAATCACATCAAGCTTCTGAGAGAAAGTTCCTATCGAAGTTGCGTCCCCATAGGGTGCTTTGTGAGTTAGAGCTTGATTGATTCGTACCAGCTAAGGACCTCAGCAAATCTCTCCTGCACGAAGAATGTCAACACTTTCCTCTATCTTAAAGCCAACATGGAAAGGAAGATAAAACCATACTGCCACAAGAGACCGGTGTGGACTAACATGCCTGATTTTAGCTCATTCCCCATACCACCACAGATACCCATCCGCAGGCAAGACAGAACCCTTGGACAGCACCCCAGCTCTAGTTTCTGTCACTGTATTTCAATCTCCTCCCACTATAACTGATTTTAGAAGGCAGCTGGCTTTGTTCTGCAGAGCCAATATAAATGCAAATTTGCATCTGCACTCTTCCAGATGTTTCTTTACACACAGGTGATGTGCCATGAGGTGCCTGGGGATGTGATGAAAGCAAACAGACCACTTCAAGGCAGTAGGTGCTTCTGGCTCATTGCATGGTCCCCATCTCATGTGCCCAGCTTGTTCTGCCTCCTGGCTGGGGGTTTGCTTCTCAGAAATGCCAAAGTCACTCACTATTTAAAAAAAAAACCACAAACCAACACAAACACATTCATTTTTGGCAGCATCCAATGTCAACGTGTCAGCCTTAAGCTCTGCCACAGAAACTTCTGGCAACACAGGACAAGACATGAAATGTCCTGCTCTCCTCTTTTAGAAGCTCTAGGGTGAGAAGGATGGGGAGCTTGGGACCACATACAGAGCAACAGCAGCCCTGGAGCACCCTAAGTTAGCGTCTGGGGTCAGGGACTGAAAACAAAGATCAGTAAGAATCTCTGTGCAGAGTCAGGAGCTACTCAAAATCCCTTCTTTGCACCCCACAACCTGCAAAATCCAGGGTGTCCAGCCAGTCCCAAGGTCCAAACACTTTAAAGACACCCCTAGATACATCCTCCAACATTTAGCCTGGCCTAGGGAAAGGAGAATTTGAGCTCCCCCTCAGCCTGCTTGTTTGCCATCCCTCCTGCTTCAAAGAGAAGCCTACATTTCCAGTCGTCAAACACAACATGCAAATACAGAAAGAATGAAAGGAAGAAGTGGGCAGGCAGGCAGGCTGGTGGCAGATAGCACGGGAGCCGCCACCGAGCGCAGTTGGTTCACGCTTCATTAGCATCCCCTCTCACCAAGCTGCGAGCACAGCCTTTCAGTCTGGCTACACACAGACAGAGAGGGAGGGAAGGATGCACATTTTCCATTTGGAGCTTATCCCCCCGCTTCCAAAACCCGGTCAACCCCTGCTGTGGCTTCCTTGGGCTCAAAGGTGCACACTTCTGCTCCAGCATCTCCCGCACCAGTTAAATATACCTTCAGGCAAACGTCAAGAGTGAGCCCAGTTTGAAACTTATTGTGTTGTCAAGATGACAAGTGCTCTGCCAGGCTGTTAGTCTCTGCTGCCCTTCCCGTGTCTGTTCCCCCTCCCTTTCTGCTCATTAGAAGCTCCCTTGATAAGCCAAGGCTGGTGGTTTTTTTTAAATCATTTAAATGTTTTCTTAACTTCAAAACACCAACAGCTGCAGGACAGAAACAAGGAGAAGGATGCTTTCCCCTTCGATACAGACGGAGATCCAGCCCTCTGCAACGCGGCGAGGCGGGCTGGGGATGGAGCAGAGCCCCGGCGGGTCGTACACACGTGGCAGTAGGCAGGAACCCAGCCCATGCTCTGGCTGCTGCAGGCTCACCCCAGCCTGGTGATCCCACTGAGGGAATCGGGGAGCCAGCCAGCACACCCTGCCGCAGCCTCGCCTCCCCCAGTCCTCCTCATTCTCATCTCCAATATGATCTTCCAAGCCCCCGCTTCTGTTCTCCACGAGACGGCCTCCACAGGCAAATCAAATCTGTGTTTGTGTGAGGCTAGAGCCAAGGATGGATCCTGAACCTGGACAACGCTTACAAGCACCAAAAGCACAAAGCAAAATGGCCTGACAAAAGCAGGAATCGTAGAATCATTTAGGTTGGAAAAGACCTTTAAGGTCATTGAGTTCAACCGTTAACCTAACACTGCCAAGTTCACCAGACTTGCAGGAGCACAGGCAGGACCAGGCTGAAAGTCAAACATCTGGATGTCCAAGACAGAGGCTGAGGGCAGAGCCCAGCAGCCAACAGCTCGGTCATGACCGATCCCAGCGTGGGTCTGCCGTGACCCTCTGGACAATTCGTCTCGCCATCCCCAGTGCTTCCCCCTAGATCTACCTTCAGCAAAGCCTGCTTGGGGCCTGTTCCTACCTTTACAATCTTGCCAGACCCCAAGGCAAGGTAGGCCATACCCTTACCCCTTCCTCCAGTGATGGTGTGGGGTGTCCCTCACTGGGAGAGGCATTGAGGGTTGATTCTGGTCTTGGCTGTCTGCAGGACAGAAGCAATTGGCACACGGCTTTCTCATTCCTGGCTTGCTTCTCAGCCCCTGTGCCTTCACATCCTTGGATTTCTTCTCCCATTTGCTGGATACTTTAAGCCTATCAGTTAAGGATGGAGTTAACCAGTTCTGAGAAACATAAACCAAGCTCCCTTTGAAAACAAACCAACACACTGAACCTTCCTACAGGCCTTTTCTAATGCATCCTCCTGCCTGAGGTCTTCATGGCAATAAAATAATGACTCTTTTGCCCCGTTAGATGTGGTGGAAAGCATCTTGACTACCAGCCCAAGCCCCTGGAAGAGCTTGCTTTAATTCTTAGCCAAGCCATTGAATGAAAATAGCTCAAGAGGGGAAGCAAACTAAGCATTCTCCTCGTTGGCTGCTAATAAAGGCCTGGGGGTGAGGGATAGAGACTATCTGAAACAGTAGGAATCCACGGGACTGTCAGATATGCCTCTTGCCACAATTTACCCTTCCCGTCAAGCTGCACTCTAGAGTCAAAGCTTTCAGTTCTTACTTCTAGCCTGGCTCCCTCAGGAAAAGAGGTCTATGCAGCCATGCAATGTGCTTGCCCTCCTGCCTCCCCACCATATGGTCCCACGTAATTCTGGAACCAGTTGATGAAGACAGAAGTATTGCAACCAGGAGGATGAGTGGTCAGAGGAGAGATTCTGCTGCTGCTCAGAGCAATCTTTGCTGAGCAGCATGGTGGGGAAAGATCTCCACTGGCTTCGATGACTTCCAACATCTCCGAGTCCTGCAGCTGGGGCTGAATGGCCGTGGGAGTCTGCCTACCTTGCCTGGGCTCTTCCTGCATGGTCAATCCATCCTCCAGGCCTGGCTCCCGTTCATTCCATGAGCAGACAGCATCTGGCACAACGAGTCCATAGCTTGAGCAGGGACTTCTTGGTACCACTGACAAATCAATAACCACGATTATCTCCTCTGAATGAGCATTCCCATCTTCTAATAAACATCATAAAAAAGGAGAAATGAGACTTAATTCACTTTTATTGTCACAACTGACGTGTTGCAAGATCTTAATTGGACTGAAAAGAGTTTCCAGTAAGGAGATGCTGTTTAACTAACTCATTAGCAGCAGCTTGACAGAAACAGATGCTCCAGTTTTAGAAGGTGAAAAAGAAAAACAGAACCCACCCCATTCCCACCTGCCTGTGCCCTCAGACACACTGTGTCACCAGGAAGAGACTCAACATTGAAGAGTCTCCTCCTTAATCCAGCCAATAGTGCACACCAATTCAAACATCGGCCCCATGTTCCCTTCCACCAATATGCATCGGTCAATAACGACCCCAAAAATGGAGCTGTGGGCTCAGATTGAAAATATTTGAGTCCTTCATAATTCCCATTCCTATGCCCTACCTACAGGACAGACAGATGTCCCTGAGCAACAAGGGCTCTTTGTAGGCTGTGCTTCAGCCTGTTCTCCAGTACCATTTCCACACCGGGGTCCTCACAAGGTCTTGGGAAGGAAACCAAGGAGTGTCGCTCCTCACCTTTCTCCCAAAAAGCAGGACAGCTTTGCCTCATGCATAAAAACATAGATCAACCCAAAGACTGAGTCAGGAAAAAAGCATCACCCCCACAAGACAAACTTTTCAGTGATTTCTGAAACCCAGAGGCTGAAATGGAAAATGCAATGCAGTTTTCACTGCTACCCCAGCATCAGCAGCCCCCGAGCATCTTGGACACGGACAGACAGACAGCTCTGTGCCAGTTGCTCTACCCAGCAGATCTGGAGCAGCGCCTGGCTGGTTTACTCCAGCTCTCTCTGTCCCAATGCAGATAAATTTAGTTTTCTGTTCTCACTGCCTGGGGAAGAGTAGGGAGGGGGAGCTGACATCTTTCAAATGAGACCTTAAAAATAAGCTGTCTGCATGTCTGGACGTTGAAGAATCCCAGGGTGAGCATTGCCTAGATAAAAGAGTTTGCTCCAACACCCTCAATCAGGCTGTACCCTAACCAGACTGCTACCCACCCAGAACCAGATGCACTTCAGTACCAGACCAATCCTGGTTCGTAGCACAATCATCATGACTGGCATTTCTTTTTGTGCCAGGGATGCTCCTGGGGTGCCACCATGCTATGTGCTGCATACACATTCAGCGACAGCCCCTGCTCTTCATTTCTTAAGGTCTTCACAGAGATCTGGAAGACAAAGGGTCAGAGCAGAGACAGGCATAAAAGTCCAGATCACTCATCTTCTATAACTGTGACCCACTCCAGTCACTAGCCCAGCTTCCCTTCCAGCGAGACGCTTGCTTTCCCTGGGGCTGAAAGCTGCTCAGTAAAGGGAAGTAAGCATTTGATAAAGAAAATAAGAGGATGAATAAACCCAAGTGTTTGTACAAGAAAGCTTTTGCTCTGATCTTTAGTGCTGCAGTACGTTTTGACCTACTATTGCAAGACTCAGCTACATCTTCCCTCCTTCCAAATGTGACAGAAGGCGAAAAAAAGGAAGCTGCGGCTCATGCCGCAGAGCCCTGCGCTGGGATTCCAGCTGACAAACAGCATCACCAGAGCTGCCCCCCCCCTACCCCCAGGGGTTAAAACCCACACCCCCTGCTCTCTGGTCACCTGCAGGAGGAAGTGCACACATACATATATACATATATGCCTATATACACATGAGCCCAATTCTCTGCTCAGACACTTGGTGAAATACCAGCAGCCTCCAACAGGTTTGGACGCAAGAAGAAACACACCCACAAGATATATTTCTAATGAGGGCTGACATTTAGCAGATACCACAGATCCTACAATACCAAGAATAAAACTTAGAGGCAGAACCATCTCTGCTTGGACTGGGCGGCTTTTCTGGCAGCGAGCCAGCAGGGTGGAGGTGGGCGAAGGCTCCAAACAGTCTCAGTAGCGATGGTGTGCAGAGAACAAAGACAACACAGCCACCTGACACATATGAAGATCTGAAGCTGGTTTCTGCAAGTGGCATCTGCTCTCGTGCAGCATCCAGGGGGAGGATCAACAACTCTAAGTGGCCTTCCTTGGACAGCCACTCCAGGCTGTCTGGCTACCACACAGCCCTGTTGGCTTACCAGCTCAGTGTTGATACAGAGGGAAGAAAGACGCTTCGCACCATTATCAAAGGCTCGCAGAGTGATGAAGACCTCCAAAAGCACTAACGAACTCCTGGGATCTCACCCAGGATACAATTTCAACTCAGAGGTTTGTTCCAGAGCACTTTAGCTCCAGCTCCTCTTCAGCATGGGGAAGCCCCGAACCACACACAAACTAAAGTGCCTTTTGCTACGGACTCCAAACCCTTGCTGGACATGCTTCATCTGATTTACTATTGCTGCCAAGGAAGGTGGATTTATTCCCAAATCTAGCAGCCACCAAATCATTGTGAGAGTGCTCACATGGGATTTGCCACAAGCTTTTGTTAAGCCAGGTTTGGACGTGAACATTGAGCAGCCCTTTCCTCGAGAGGATCAAGCCCACAGCATGGGCTGCTCATGAGGTATCTCACTCCTGCCTAAATCCAGTGGTGATCCTGTTCAAAGCTGGTCACCCACCTTTCACAGTTGACACAGTGACAGAAGACAAGTTGCTGACAAGAAAAAGACATCAGTGTTCCAAATTGTTCTTTTAAACTTCAACCCCAGCTTGGCATGCAGAGTGCATGGCGGTGGGTTTATTTTTCAGTGCACAAGTTCCCTTTCTTCCAATCAACTCCGAGGCAATAAGAGGTGGGTTTCAAGACAGCATAAATCTGCCAGCGGCATATCAGGGCTTCAGAATAGCAAGGGCACAGACAATTGTCCGATGGAAAAGAGAGAAAAAAGGGTCAGAGCAGTAACTCTTGCAGTATTTGTTCCCCAAACAGAGAAGGTTTACACAGCTTTTCTAGGCAATTATTGGGCAGGAAATAAATCTCAACAGAAACTCATCATCTTATCCTGCTTTGCAGCTGAATCTCTTTGCCTTGCACCCCTAGCAATGTCCCCAAAACGCTTTGCAACAAGACGTCAGTTACACAACCCAAGGCTGCACCCCAAGAGCCGGTGGAGAGCTGTATTAAATTTAATAGCATTGCTACAGGTAATCTACGACCGCTTATAATCAATTGTCCACGCCTGCTGCAGCACGACTACAACCATCTTCCCAGGGCTGCAGGTGCAGGACTGGCAGAGAAAGCCTCTGCGTAGGCTGGAGAGGAGAGCGAGCTCTCGCACAGCTTCGAGTGCATGGAAAGGCTGGGAAGCAGCCAGCTCAACCCTGCTGCCACGGTCCTGTAAAGCCAGGGTTCAGAGTCTCTTGGTGGTTTGGAGAGCCCAGGCACTATCATGCCAACTCCAAAGAGACTATTATCCACGCCAGGGGAAAAACAGCAAGGAGGAGCCAGTCTCTCCCCTTTGGCATCAATTCAATGAGGCAAGAAAAGGATCGCTGTCTCCATTTATGCAGAAAGAAACAATTCACAGGGAGATGGGAAGGATTTTGCCTCTGCTGTGGCAGAGCAGGGAAACGATCACTCTGTACACTCTGTACCCACTCCACGGCACCAGCAACACTCGACTGCCCAGGACAGGCCCTGGGCTCTTCCACAGTGCTGGCAAAAAGGAGCGTGAGCAGTCCCAGGTTAGGGGCCAGGGCTGGGAGAGCCACGCCAGGCAGGCACCGGGGAGAGGGAAGGGATGGAGAGCAGCAGGATTGCCTTAAGAGCAGCTCTTGTGACTCCCACCCTTGCCATGTGGGTAAGAAACACTGTCACACACACCTCAATGCTTCCCTTAGTGGAAGCAGCAGACATTAGCTCAAACCACCACCAGAAACAGCAGAGGAGGTGGCCCCAGATCTCTGGTCAGCAATCACCGTGCCAGACAAGTTCAAGCAAGCTCTGAGTCTATTTCTGGTCCACAAAACAGACCTAGCCCTGCCAAGAGGACAGTATACTTGCATCTACAAAACTCTGAGGAGCAACAACAGATACAAATGGATCACTTGATCTCTTACTCAGACCTTTGCTGAATACGGTGCTCGCCTTCCAGCCTGCTTGACCCTTTGGGGACCATGGCAAAGGGTTATATTTTCTTGCCAGCTCCCGGGAGGGAAGAATTACTGGCCCCCATTCTCCACATGCTTCACTTCATACTACTCAGAGGAGGGATGACATCCTCCGCTCTCCAAGTCTTTCTCTCCTCTGCCACAAGTGAGCTGAGCCTGTGATAAAACATGGTCAGAAGAAGTCAAGTGAGTTGGGTTCCTCTGGGAGCTGCAAGGACTTAGTGTTTGATAGGAATGGTTGGACTCGATGATCCGGTGGGTCTCTTCCGACCTGGTTATTCTATGATTCTATGATTCTATGACTTCAGGGAGAGGCCAAAGCTATGCAACAGCTGGCTCCTCGGGTAGCCCATCACCCAGACTGCTTCTGGAGGGCTCTGCAATGTGAGCAAGAAAGATTTTGCTTGAACCACGGCTGTCTGTGCAGCCAGTGAGGGACAACAGCCTTCTGGTGGGCCTCCAAGCTTCCCTCCATCCATTCTCCCTTGACACTAATGGACAAAGAAAGTACCTGTCACATCGGCATCCAGGAGAGATGATAAACACAGGCACAGCCTCTGAGATGTCACCTCCGTCCAGCTACACGGTGGAAGTCCTGGGAAAGGCAACGAGTATTGAGCTCAGCATCCCCATTGCTCAGACACAGAGCAGAGCCAGGTGCCGGGACGAGGTAGCAAGTGACCGTTCCAAGTGTGCAGGAGCAATTACCACCCTCTCTCCAGCCACATTTTCCTTCCATAACCTCCCAGCTCCTCTCCAGCCAAACAGCAAATGCCTGTTTCTACAAACACCCCCTCCACGCACACCGACTGCGTTGGAGGGAGCAGACTCCTCCGTCCCCATCCTCAAACACGCGCAAGAACCAAGACGAGCATCAATAAGGCTGAGCAAGGGAGTCCCATCGCCTCCCCACACCCTGACCAACAGGCAGCTGTCTGAGCAGCGAAGCCTGAGCCAATTTCATCACGTGGAGGGGAAGGACAGCCAGAAAACTACTGTCCAGCCTGCTAAAACCGCTGGTCCCCTGAGGTCACAAAATCCCAGCCACTTTCACTAAGGAAGAGATAAGAGACGGCAGGGTGCTAAGCTGTCCACTTCAGCTCAGCGTAAATCTCAGAGCTCTTCCAAAGCTCGGCACCTAAGGGAACAGTCCAGCTCGCCTGAAAAGCAGCTGCTGGCCTCCTGAACAGAAACATTGCCACCTAGAGGCCCCTTGCCTTGCTTATGGAAGGGCTTGGGGAAACTTGGCAGGGATTTCCACCCTTCCCAGGCACTTGTGTGGAAGAAGAAAGCTGGTAGCGAGGAGAGGGGACCTGAGGTTTAGGATTGCAGCATGGGTCAGACTCCAAGAGATTTCAATCAACGTTGCATAAAGAGCTTTAAAGGGTGTTGCAACTTGGGTCTTTTCTCCTCGATCAGAGCTTAGGCAACCACCGTTCCTCCTGCTTCAGTGTGTTCGAAGGCTTTGCCTTGCCCTCGGCAATCCACTTTTGGAGACGTGTGAGCTGAGGAATCTTCCCTATGCCCAGGGGTAGACCATCCCAAGATGATCAAGCTGTCTGGTGGGGAGACAGAAGCGGAGCCTCACTGAAGAGTCTGTGAAATGGAGACAGGAGTGAAAGCACCTGGCTCAGGATCATTGGAGAGGGGCAGGTCCTCCAGGGAGGTTCTTCTCCCTCTGTACTCAGCACTGGTGAGACCACTGCTCGAATCCTGGGTTCAGTTCTGGCCCCTCACCACAAGAAGGATGTTGAGGCTCTGGAGCGAGTCCAGAGAAGAGCAACGAAGCTGGTGAGGGGGCTGGAGAACAGGCCTGATGAGGAACGTCTGAGAGAGCTGGGGATGTTTAGCCTGGAGAAGAGGAGGCTGAGGGGAGACCTCATTGCTCTCTCCAGCTACCTGAAAGGAGGTTGTGGAGAGGAGGGAGCTGGGCTTTTCTCCCAAGTGACAGGGGACAGGACGAGAGGGAATGGCCTCAAGCTCCGCCAGGGGAGGTTTAGGCTGGACATTAGGAAAAAATTCTTCACAGAAAGGGTCACTGGGCAGTGGCAGAGGCTGCCCAGGGAGGGGGTTGAGTCACCTTCCCTGGAGGGGTTTAAGGCACGGGTGGACGAGGTGCTAAGGGGCGTGGTTTAGTGTTTGATAGGAATGGTTGGACTCGATGATCCGGTGGGTCTCTTCCAACATCATTATTCTATGATTCTATGATTCCAGAGAGCAGTATGCTTCAGGCAGCAAACCAGTGTCCCCTGCGAGACTGCCCACAGTGTCCTCCACTGGTATATTCAGGGCTGCAGAGCTCACGTCTACACCAAAAGCCCCAGGAACCCCAGCCCCCCAGGAACCCCAGCCCCAGGGAACCTGCAGGACAGCACAAGAGCCTGGGGCAGGCTGAGTGAGGTCTGTGGGTGGGCCTGCAGGCTGTGAGAGCAACAAGCCTGCAAGCATAGAGAAGACGCTCCCTTCTCAAGCCCCGAAGGGAGCTGAAATAAGCACAAGGAAGAGGGAGACCTCGGAAAGGACAGAGCCAGCAGCCAAGGTCCAGCATTGAGGTGGTGGCCCTAAACAGCAAGGGCAAGGTGGACATGAAACTGGGGGTCAGCAAGGCAAGGAAAGCAAGGGCCTGGACAGACCACAGGGGAAAAGATGCACCAGGGAATTCAGCTGATGTCAAAGATAAAATCCTTATTTCAGGAAAACTGAGGCTAGACTGTTGAAATCAGCAGTTGTAGACTGGCTTGCACCAGCAAAGAACAGGAGGTGGAGCACGTAGCCTCTAAGCTGAAGGGCTCTTGGCCCTACAGAGCAGCCTGCAAGCAAGATGCAGATCTCTGCAGGCTGGCACTTTAGCTTCTGGTCTCACCCTCCAAAATCCCCAGCAACAGCAAAGGCTGTGCCACTACGCAGACATTGTCATGCCCAGAAAGTGGCCTAGACCCCCTTAACTCTGCCCCATGGCAAGTCTGCACCCCACTGCGACCCACCACCGCAGTGCTGTGACACATCCTGGTGCTATCTCCACCTTTTCATGCTCACCTGGGAGCGTCCTCCTCGCACACAGCCTGTAACTTCAAGCACAACGTCAAATCCAGACCAGTGCTTAGCTGGGAAGCTTTTGTCAGCAGAGATTAATTTCTGCTGTTTGCAACTTTCTACCTGAGCTACTTCGGAGCTTGAGCTGTCTGGGGAGGAAGAGAAAAAGATAATAAAATCTCCTGAATGTGTTGATTAGAAAGAAAGTCTAGCTGGGTGTCCTGCAGTTCTCTCACATTTTTAAACTGGTAAATCACTGGAACTACTAAAGAAAAGGAAAATGCTCACCCTCTGAGCCTTGGAAATCTCATCTGGGAAGGTGAAACACTAGAAAAATACAATTGAGCATGGGTTTTGAAAAGAATCCACTCTTCAGTCTTCATTAGGGCTGGTCCAGGCCAAGCGGCCATTAAGGCGCTGGCACAAGGAGCCATGGTTATTGACCACTAATGGATGAGTAAGAAGTCACCCCCAGATTAAAGACACCGGCGCCTCCGAAGAGCAACAGAGTGGAAGCTTCCTGGCAGCTTCTTCCTCGTCTCCTCCGCGCTCAGCAGGCTGGTGATGGATGGCTGAGCCCCAGCCCTCCTCTCCCGCAGGACATCATTTGATTTGCCGCAGACGTGGGGCCGGAGGTCCCCAGCAGCGCTCCGTGCGCCAGGAGAGGTCACCGTCTCTTTCAATAATGTCCTCTTGGAGTGCCAAGAAGTGACATCAAGCTTTGCCCCTTGCCGCCCCCTTGGCCTCACAAGGATGCTAGTCAGAGTAGGGGTTACAGGAGGCGCGTTCCCTGCCGTCTCTGGCCGCCCATGCATGATTTATACCTGCTGTGTCAGACAGACATTTACATACGTTGGCGTGATCGCACATGATGCCTCCCAGCAGCGGTGCTATGGCTTGCAGAGAGGGGTGGAGAGACTGGTCTGCACCGTGCCAGCCCAAGACATCTTCCATCCCTGCTCCACAGAGGAGAGCTAATCCCCCTTATCCTGCCAGCGATGCTGGGCTCGCTCAGGGTAGATTACTGCTTGCACGCGCAAAATGTTTCATAGAATTGCAGAATTGTTAAGGTTGGAAATAACCCCTATGATCATAAGGCCCAGCCATAAACAGTTTGTAGTGGAAAACAGCCTCCTGGGATGCCACTCTGCATGGGACCATGTTGGACAACCCGAATCACACAACAGATTTGCTGCTGAGATCCTAAGCCAATATGGAGCCAGCAACATGCAGGCACAAGAGACACAGTTAGGATGCAGATCACATAGAAGCCACTTCCAAACTTCCCTCCCACCCCAGCACAGGCTTGCAAGCCTGCCTGCTGCTATCTGACCCTGCTTTGACAGGCATATCTGGCCCACAGAGCAGCAGATCAGAGAAACAAGCAATGGTGCGAGGCTCACAGAGCCAGGGAGGAAGAGCCAAAACAAGACCCAGCCACAAGGAGAGCACAGAGGGAATCGGCACCACAAAACCAGGCAGCTCTACCAAGCAAGAACCCCTGCCCGTACCAGGCTGTGGCTGGGAAGCTCCCATTCTCCCAGAATTTGCAGTTTCAAGTTAACGGGCTTACTTTAAAAGAACCCTGAACATCTTGTAACATCATTGGGCACTGGAACAGGCTGCCCAGGGAGGGGGTTGAGTCACCTTCCCTGGAGGGGTTTAAGGCACGGGTGGACGAGGTGCTGAGGGACATGGTTTAGTGTTTGATAGGAATGGTTGGACTCGATGATCCGGTGGGTCTCTTCCAACCTGGTGGTGGTGGTTCTAGGGCTACGCTTTCTCCTTCTTCCCCTCGAAACCCCACCTTACCACTGCTCACCAGCCCAGACATGAACACATTCGAGCAGCTATCTACAAACATCACTGACTGCTCTAGAGCAAATCAGTATTTATGGTGGCATCTTTGCTGCCCTCTTTACTTGGCAGGACCCACGGATGACAGCGAGGGGGTGAGGGCATCGCAACAAGGCACTCAGCCTGAAATTACAAACATTGTCCCACCACCGGGTCACTCACCACAAGATCTTCCAGCACAGCAACCAGCTAGGAGCCTTGGTAATTTCCAGCTGGTAAATCAGTGTTCAGACAGGGCTGGTGCTGCTCTCCCAGCCACTAACCGTGTACGTTAAAACCGAACCGCAGATGGGGAAGCACCAGAGGGGTGGCAAGGGGAGAAATGTTCATTTGTCCTTGGCTGAACAGCACCGCAGCCCCAGCAAACGCTAGGCTTCGAGGGCAGAGGAAAGCACTGGCAGCTACAAATTACTAATCAATGTCGGGTAACAACAACAGCAACTAATAATGAAGGGCTGATCAGCTTACTACGGCAGTAATTATTCCTGACACCAGCCCTCAGAAGAAGCATCCAGGCTTAGCATGCTGTCTACTATGATGATAACCCAAGATAACTAGAGAAATCTTATGCTGGAGGAAAGGAGGGGGAGAGACAAAACCCTCAGCAATTAGCAAGACTTGTGGTGCTAATTACACTGCGAACGGTGTACAGGCTTTGTCAGAGCTAACTTGAGCTTTCCCCATGATGCCAGGGAGGGACGCGAAGTGCCAGCACACCTTTCACAAAGCAGCAGTGACAAACAGTTTTGGCACCTGGTTATTTTTGAGAACAACACAACTCGATGCTGCCGATACCGAACTCAGCACCAGCCCTTTGACATCACGACTGCCTGGGGAAAAGCCTCTCTCCTCCATACTGGAGAAACAGTTGGGCTTCTCTTCACATTTCCAGGTGGTACTGGGCCCACCTAATCTGGGTACAGGATCAGGTCAGGCTGTGAGGCTTTTAGGACAAAACACAGCCGCTCTAAGGCTAGAAATCGCAATTTACCAATGTGTCTGAGATTTGTGTGTTCAAAACTCACTGCTTTCACCCGCAGCTGCTTAGGATCCTGTGGCGATGATGCTCTGCAGTGCTGCATCAGCCCAGCTTTCAAGATCCCCAACACTTCCAGCACAACTGTCAGTCCTCCTGCTGAAAAAGTTTCCTTCAGCATCTGTTCACCAGCAGAAAAAGAACTAGTGCACCCAGCAGCGGTAACAGCGTGAACGTGCGAACATACGTGAGCTTCCCCTGTGTACTTCTTACTGCTAGAACAGGTGAGAAAAAGCTCTAACGGCCCCAAAGGCTTGCGATCGCACATGCTTCCTCATCCACTTCTCTCCCAAGCAGGCGTAATTAAACGCACCATTTTCTTGCACCCTTCATTCAGGAGACTGCCAAAGTGCTCTATCAGCAACGTTACGTATTTTATAGACGTGAGCTTTGCAGGAAGGCGGCTGCTTTGAGGTGTGGGTCACTGCAGGAGCTGGCACATGGAGTCGTAAGTTCTGCAAGCCCAGAGACGAATGGAGAGGTTGCAGTATTTCTCTGCACAGATCAATGTCATTACAGCAGCAGCATGAGCACGCTCTGGCTGGATCATATCCTGTCCTTTGAGGCTCTTCCCTCTCCTCCAAGGCTCACAGGCTTTGGCATCTCACAGAGAATGGGGGCTTTACCTTAGCCATGGGGTCTTTGCAGAGAGCCCTGCGGGAATATGAGCCAGAGGTTTTGCCAGGCTGGCAGGCTCCAGCAATCTGAGAGACAACGGAGGTGCTCGCTGGCTCTGTGTTCACAGGCTGCGTAACGCCCCAACACATCCCGAATGCGAGTCCTACCCCTCACCCTGCCTGCAAGGATGCTTTGTGGCAGCCTGGCCACCCCAGCCCTCTGGTGATGCTGCAATGCAGCCCACAATCCCATCTCAGGGCAGCGTCAGGGGGACGCAGCTACCAGCCCTTGCACAAACAAAATCCTATTACAACAGAGATCTTGATTGCAGCCTTTATTTACAGAAATTATTATTACAAGGGACCCTGAGGGAAATCACAGTGCTGGGCTTTATACACTGAATTCGTCATTGCTGAGGAAGAAGCCTTGAAACGCTTTGAGACACACTGAGATGCAAACTACCTCTGAGTTATATGTCATGGAGTAGGAGAAAGAAGAAGAAAACCAAACACAGACTAAGCCGTCACAGGAGGAGAGAAAGGGAACAGCAAGCGTATTTCTTTTGTCCAGCCTAAAGCAATTTCCATCTGCAAGGTGCACTAAATTCTTCATACCACTCGATTAAATTACTGCTGACCTATGCACAAATTGTCATTCTGACAAAAAAAGAACAGTCCAGCCTCAGCATCCTCCATGGGGCAACAGCCACAGCCCTGGACCAGCATGTGTGCAGCCCAAGGAAGGAAGGGAAGGAGGCAGGGGACGCCACAGAGCTGAAGTGGTTCAGAGCCACCACACGTGATATCACAAGCAGTGCCAGCACTGACGCTGAGTACTGGGCTGAAGCATCTCCTTTTGGGTGAGAGAATACAGGTGAGGAAGGGGAGCAAAGTCCAGTTGCATCCTCCTGAGATGCCACATTTGGACATGCAGGGAAGTCACGGCGTGGAGCACTCTGGGGCATTTTCCTGCCTACAACTCACGCAGAGCGCAGCAAAACTCAAGCACCATCACAGTCCAGTGGTCAGAGCTCCCCTGTGCGCACCTCGACTGGCTGATATGGGCAAAGAGTGAGGGATTTTGATGGCCGATAGGGAAGAGACTGGAGGTCATCTTGGGGCAGATTAACCTATGAAATGTACGCTGCAAGCAAGGACGACGAGGAGACATTTGACCTGATGTGAAACTAGGAGTGGCCCCTGAAATCTATCAGTGCAAAGCAAATGAGGCATCAGAGGAGAAGGTCTGCACACTGAGGTCCCACAACACTGCAGCACGGGTACTGTAACACCAGCGGGGTAATAAATCAGGCAGCAGGCACCAGACCGACCATAAGGACCACACCAGGCGCCAGCAGAGTGACACACACCTGCTCCAGCAGAAAGTTCTCCCGCACCAGGCAGATGCTTGGAATAAACAACCCATCATCTGTTTGCTGGTACAGAGCCAGAAATTTTGACCTTAATGCCAGTTACACAGGCCAAGGGTGCTCTGCCAGTGCCTGATCTGCACACATTTTCAAAAGATGTATCTTCAGGCATTCCAGTCCACACATACTTAGAAATTTGGCAGTCCACTCAAAAGTATCTCCCCACAGAGAAAGGCCCAGGGAGGCATCCAGCATGTCACAGCATCAGAGGAAGGCAAATCCTGACAGACAACAAAAGGTTCCACCAGCTGACACCAACAGGTGACTACAACAGCTCTCCAGGAGAGAGCCAGGAGAAATGGTGTTGCTCAGGGACAGCCTAGGAATGCCTGGCACATCACAGAGGGGCCATCAGCACAGGGTGCAATCTCAAATGCTGAACCAGATTTCACAAAACTGAGGCTGGAACCAAACTTTTCCTCATCTGTGTCTTCAGTCAACTCTCATTTCCTGCTCCTTTCTCCACTATGAAAGGCGGCCGTGGTCTTCGCCACCTCTATGGACTGCAGCCAACGCAGCAACCCTGACAATGACGGGTAATCATAGAATCACAGAATAACCAGGTTGGAAAAGACCCACTGGATCATCGAGTCCAACCATCCCTATCAAACACTAAACCATGTCCCTTAGCACCTCGTCCACCCGTGCCTTAAACACCTCCAGGGAAGGGGACTCAACCCCCTCCCTGGGCAGCCTCTGCCAGGGACCAATGACCCTTTCTGTGAAAAATTTTTTCCTAATGTCCAGCCTGAACCTACCCTCACAGAGCTTGAGGCCATTCCCTGTCATCCTGTCCCCTGTCACTTGGGAGAAGAGCCCAGCTCCCTCCTCTCCACAACCTCCTTTCAGGTAGTTGGAGAGAGCAATGAGGTCTCCCCTCAGCCTCCTCTTCTCCAGGCTAAACACCCCCAGCTCTCTCAGCCGCTCCTCATAAGGCCTGCTCTCCAGCCCCCTCACCAGCTTTGTTGCTCTTCTCTGGACTCGCTCCAGAGCCTCAACATCCTTCTTGTGGTGAGGGGCCCAGAACTGAACACAGGATTCGAGGAGCGGTCTCACCAGTGCCGAGTCCAGAGGGAGAAGAACCTCCCTGGACCTGCTGGTCACGCCGTTTCTGATCCAAGCCAAGATGCCATTGGCCTTCTTGGCCACCTGGGCCACTGCTGGCTCATGTTCAGTCACTGTCAACCAACACCCCCAGGTCCCTCTCCTCCAGGCAGCTTTCTAGACAGACTTCTCCTAGTCTGTAGCACTGCACAGGGTTGTTGTGCCCCAAGTGCAGGACCCGGCATTTGGCCTTGTTAAACCTCATGCCATTGGACTCAGCCCAGCGGTCCAGCCTGTTCAGATCCCTTTGGAGCCTCCCTGCCCTCCAGCAGATCGACATTTCCACCCAGCTTAGCGTCGTCCGCAAACTTGCTAAGGGTGCACTCGATGCCTTCATCCAGGTCATTGATAAAGACACTGAACAGGGCTGGACCCAGCACTGAGCCCTGGGGAACCCCACTTGTCACTGGCCTCCAGCTGGATTTTACGCCATTTACCACCACTCTCTGGGCCCGGCCATCCAACCAGTTTTTTAATGTGGGTGCTGGCCCCTGCAAAGCCATTTGCCAGGATTTCAAGGTGAATCTGATGATGCAACTGCTTTTTCTTGCTGTTAAGAACACGCTTCACTCCAGCTTTTCATTTCAAGCAACGCACAGCACCAAGGGCAGCTTGCCAAAAGCAAGCATTACATGCAGGACGAAAAGCATCACCCCTGGGAAATCTCCACCCAAGGAAGGCTGAAAACCTCCCCTCCAAAAGTGACAGAAGCACAAGGTTATTTGAATCCCTCCCCTGCCTAGACAAGTCTCTTTCAATTTGTTCAGTGGGCACATTTCATGCCTCACCTGCAGAGCAAGTGGCTCCTGAAGAAGAAGGAACCATGGAGATGTCTGAGCACAGCAGAAAGCCAAACCTGGATCATGTCTCTTGGTTTTCACCGCTTCTCCCCCACTGAGGCATATTAGGAGTGAGATTTGAGAGACACTGGCAATATTGCTAGTGTCTGAGCCACAAGACAGCATCCCTAAGCTGGAAGGAACAATACAGCCCTCTTTATGAACCTGTCCTGCTTATTCTCTTTCCACAGCACAATCGGAGGCTAAACTCGCACTCCAATAACAGCGCTGCGGGTGAGTCATCCTCACCACTGTCAGCTGGAATGATAAAGATGAAATTGCATCGCATATCAGCAACGAGCCAGCAGGGAAGTGGCTGCAGGACCCACAAGAGGGGCCGAGGTTTGCATTAGGAAATGGAGCCCAAAACAGGGACCTTCTCAAAAGCCCCAACCTTTTGCCTAACTCCTAGGTGAAGTCAGCATTGTTTCGAAGCCTAAAAATCAAGTTAAGTACCTGCCTGCAGAGGCAGCAACTGCCTCTTGCACCTGCCTACGGAGGAGAAAACTTTTGGGGGGCTCGATGACAATTTTATCACTAAATTGTGGCAAGTTCTTAGTGTTTTCAATCTGGGAGTCTCACAGGGTCAGCAGAGGTGGACTCACAGATTATAATGGCTCTGACTAATCAGACCCAGCTCTTGGCTGGCTGCCCGGTTAAAGATCTGGATTGCTCCAATGGGAAGCTGACCCTGATTTAAAGTCAAGCCCATATTTTAAAGCTTCACACTGCAGCTGCTAGGCTTTACTTCACATACCTTCTAGCTGTTTCCTATCCCTCTTCTGGCCCTCCACCAAGAAGCGAGACCTTTGGCAGGGTCTCACAACTGACAGGTCTAAGAAAACAACTTCCAGCCAGCAAACCAGTCTGATACATTAAACAGCTGAGCAACTAAAACCACCGGTTAAAATCACTTGCAGCAGAACATCAGTCCTTTGGGGAGGTCTCCCTAAGCCATATTAGTATTTATTAATACTAACACCTAATATTATTAATACCTTTCCACTCACACACCTCACTCTCAAGATGCAAGAATAGGAAGCCCTTTGCAGAGAAAGAATCATCTGATGCAGTGGAGATGACAATTCAAAAGCAGCTCCTCGGCTCCAAAAGCAGCCCTCGATGTGGCCCTTGGCCAACAAGCCAGGTGCCCACGCTGCGTGGCCTGTTTAACCCAGAAAAGTCGCGACTCGCCAGCACCTTCCTCCTGCAATTTGCAGTGTAACAAGCTGTGTAATGCCAGCTCAGGCCCAGCAATTCATAGAATCATAGAATCATAGAATAACCAGGTTGGAAGAGACCCACAGGATCATCGAGTCCAACCATTCCCATCAAAATTCACGACGGAGTAGGTATGCGAGAGCTCACCTCTTACCCAAATATATATAATTTTGGCTGACAGTTCTAATGGACATCGGAGCCCTGTTCTCCACGTGAGATTCAGCCAGAGGTCAGCTCCACGGGATCAGCTATCTGACTGGAATATAAAGGCAGCTGTTGGCATTGAGATTGGTGCTTCAGGGGCTGAGAGCTGAACCAGGCAGCTGCCTTCCCAAATGGCAAAGTAAAACAGATAAAGGAACCATAGGCTTATTTGATGATTTAATCAATAAGATAATTACATTAATTCAATAGTTTGATACAAAGCCACTTCCTTTCTGTTTGATTTAACTGCATTTCAGAATTTTCATGGCTTAGTTGATCAAATACATAAAATAGGAAATTTGTGCTAATTAACTGATCAGATGTATTTTCCTAAACTATGAATTGCAAGAGGCCCAGAGGCAGAGTGCAATCATCCAGTGACCGTGTAACGACGGCCCATAGATTTGCATCTACAGCCATCGTACGCAACCTGCTAACGGTGCCAGAATTCATCTCAAAGGCAGGACAACCGTATCGTGAGGGGCCCTGGCAGAGAACAGAGAGGCAGATGCATCGCATCCTCTAAGTGTGTGTGTCCACAGTTAATATAGAGGGGTCCAACCACTTCTGGTAATGGAGAAAAGAAGAACTAGTATCAGGAATATAGATGTTTTTCCTTAACAGGGAATAAGAGAGAAGAGTCTTCCCTTCAGGAGGGTAGAAGAGTCTAGGGGTGCATTTTTCAACCTTGTACCCCAAGGAACTACCAGCTAGAGGAGCCAGTCAGTGCCACCACCACCTGCCCAAAGGCACAGTTACACAGTGTTAACAACCCAGAGAACAACTGTAAGAGGCTGAAAAGCTGCAGAAGGAACTTCTTCTACCTTGTTAGACTGCAGGGAATCCCTGGCCAAGGCAGGCAGCAGGTATCAATCGCTCTCCTTCTTGCAGATGTGCTCCTCATATTGCTGGGCAGACACGTTTGGAGAAGCACATCCTCCTGAGCTGGGGAGAGTGGTGCCGTCTGCAGCAATCCTTGGGTGTTTTACCATTCCCTAGGAAAGAGAAAACCTACACTGCAACTATAGCCGTACAGTAATTCCCAGTGTTACCATAACCTGTTTTCAGGATAATTCTCTCTTTTTCCTCCTCATCCTTTCTCCACCTGAAAATTAGCCAACCCCTGACACTGCCAGAAGAGATGCGGTAAAGGCGATCGCAGGTCAGCCTGCTTCAAATAGTTCCAGAGCCTTCTTGCCAGGTTCGTCTCTAGGTAATAGCATCTCTCCAGCAAGAAGGGAAAGCCTCTAAATTAAGAAGACCTGGACAGCAATCCACCAGCTCCCATTCCTGCCCTAATCAATGAAGCTTGCTAATTAAAAGCAGTTGACCTGAGCAAAGAATGGCTTGGAGATTAGCCCAAGGGAGACAAGATTTAAGAATTAAATTACTTGACTCGTCTGTTTTATTTTATTTTACAGCCTCAGTTTTTCCTCCTCCCACACGCAGGTAAATGGTGGTTTTGAGGACTCGGTCCCAATTTGTAAGAGCAAAGGAACAGAGAACACAGAATCGTTGTTTAATTCACTGTCAAACACTGCCACCTGAGTGCTTGGGGCTGTCAGAGTTGATTGCCAGGTGACAATTGAAAAACAGCCGGGTGGCACCCAATTCCTCCAGTTTGATAAACTAGTCCTTTGCGCTCTGCCACATCAATAGCCCTGCGAGCAAACACACCAGCAATGCCTCAGACACTCGCTCTGACTCCACAGCCAGGATCTCACTGATGTATTTATCCCTGCCTGTAACCCCTGGGAGATTTATGCTTAGCAATCAAAAGGAGATGACTACCACCCAAAAGCAATATCTGGCCCGATCAGCAACTCCCTGGTTTGAATATCCCACTGCACAGGGCTACAAAGCAAAAGCATCGGGTCTCACGTCCAGGGTCTTGCAGGACACACACAAGCAAGCAAGCAGAGGGCTGGGCTCTTCGAAGAGCTCTTGCATCTAATTTTCAGATTTACTTTGCTCTGCCCATGTCAGTGGGAACTGCAGGAGCTCCGCACCTCTGCAAACCCTGTTAACAGGAGGCAAAGGAGAGGAATGTAACACCTCCTTGCTTCAGGAGAACTGGCTGGAAATGTGTTTCTTCCCCCTACAGAAGCAGAAATTCTGGTGCAAACATGAAATGCATTCTCCTTCAAACATCACTATTTGAGGGACTTCACCACAAAGCAGCTTTAAGGGGATTTGCACTCTCTTCTTGGGAGAAAAGAGCAGCTTCAAAACAAAACACTTGGGATTCCATGTATGTTCTATATAGTCTTGGCATTCTTTTTCTTTAAAAAATCACTGCCTTGGAGCTAAGGGGGATAAGACCAAGAACAGGAGCCAAAGCAATCCAATTCATCTAGCTTATTCATCCACTGCCCTTTTTTCTCCTGCATCGCATTTCTTTCCTCACTCGAGACCCTTCCTCGCTCAGATGCTGCAGACCCAGCCTGGCTGGGGGCCTTCCACCCTCAGGCCACGTGCCTGGAGGTTTGCATATGGCAAGTTGTGCTGCCTGCTTCTCGCTCCTGTCCCAGGCAGCCAAAGGAGGCTGCAGGTCAGACACGGGGAGCTCACACATCATATCTCCCAGACTTGGGTCCTCCCTTGGGACCCTTGCTCTCCAGGCACCATGCCTTCTTCTTGCCTGTCACAAACAACAGCTCACGCGGAAAGAGCCATGAATCTGAGAAAAGAGCTTTGCCCACGCACAAGGAAAGGGAGCAGCTTTCTAAAATACTCATCCCAAACAAAACACACGCCTGGAAAAGAGCTGCTGCAGACCTGACCATTCCTTGCACCAGCCCTTCAGCAGGCTTTTCGGTCTGTCACCCCATTTCAGTGGCTCCTCAAGAGATTTGAAGACAGGGCCCTCTACCGTGATCCAAAGGCTTTCGGTGTCCCGCGAGAGCTGCAGGGAGAATTAAATGGCACGGCTGCCCGCTGGCACAGTCGGCTGCCAGCCCAGGCAGCACAGCCAGCTGCAGGCACACGTCCCCAACCCCTCGCTGCATTTGCAGTCGCCAGGCACAGGCACATGCCAAGAGCTGGTAAATGGGGATGCTTTGGTCCTTGGCCTGCTGCTGCAGAAAACCTGCTCTCCTCCAGCTTCCACACGCTACAGGAAAACTAGCCGAGAGCCAGTGAAACAGGGAGATCAGCTTCTTTCTCTGTGCCTGAAGAGATTGCTTTGGGGTTAATTGCTCTAAGGATCTCTGGTGACAAAGCAAGTTGTGGCAATGCACCTGGTCCTATTACTTCCCACTTCAGGTTTGGCATGTCTGCAGGACCATGAGGGTCCCCCCCATACTCCTGGCTATTGATACCACATCTTCAGAGGCATCTCAGCTTTCGCTCCCCCACGATTATGCTCTGTTCTTTCCACCTTCATGCAACTTGCAGCAACTTGCTTACCATCTTCCATCCAGCATAGCCTGGACATACCTGATACCAGACTGACCTCCAGAACAAGGCACGTGCTATTCTTTCTGTTCAATTTCTATTGTATTTGCAATTCCCAAACTAAAATAATGCTCTATTGCTTCCCCCACTCCCCTTAAACTGAGTGTAGGATGAGGAAGAAGTGACTGCTTAGCATCCAAGAAGAGAAGCTGGTCATGAATTAGGACCCTAAGGCACCGCCCACCGGAAAAAAAAAAAAAACCCAATGCCTTCTTGCAAACGCCAGCAAAAGCAAAAATAATTCAGCACCTGAAATCCAAGCGTAGCCAAGCTGCAATCTCAGCAAGTTAGTAATTTGTATCTCTCTTCATCAAGAAAAGCAGCACATAAGCACAAAGCAATAGACACGGAGTCAAACGCAAACCACAACACCAGAGAGAGGTCTCAGAGGCACCTACGAAGGCCATGGAGCTCACAGGGCTCCCCAAGCCTACAGGGATATTGTGGCTTATGCATTGTTTAAGCTGCATAAACAGATGTTCTACTACACTCAGCCCTAATTCCCCAGTCACTGTCCTCAAAGTAACCTCATCGTTTTTATTACCAGGAGGGAGACACTTGCAAACCCAACCACTTTTCCTTCTGAAGGGAAGAAATTTCATCAGAGATGCAGCAAAACATCCTCATCTGACTTGTGAAGCTAGAGATTTCTTTACAGAAAGTTCCTGTCTCCAGCAACACCTCCCCTCGGGCCCAAAGGTGAGAGAGAAGTACTGGAAGGCGTGAAGAGAAGCAATGCTGGGTAAGTCCATCAGAGGAAGTTGCCGAGATACAGTCCCTTCCAGCTACCTGGCTGAAATTCAAATGCTGGATTAGTGTCTCTGGCACGCTGTTAAAGGGAGGCAAAGGAGAGAAATGTAATGCTTCCTTCCGGCCTTTTGGATCTACAAACCTCTCCCAGGTAGCAGACAGTCTGGTCCATCAAAGGGAGAAGAGAATCAGAAATGAGACCTATTTGTCATATAAAATTTCCAGGTACGAGGTACCACGTTGAATACAAAGGTTGAATGAAGGGCAGGGCTGCTTGGCACCCATTGCAGTGATGGGCCTCTCAGAACACCAAAAAGGAGCAAAGGAGGAACACCTTCCCCTTGGCAAGCTCACTCCCATCCAGCTAGATACGATGGGCTTTGAAGGCTGGAAACGCAGCAGGGCTGGCTGCAGTGAAAAAGTTAATCTTCAAAACCAAAGTGTTTTCATTCATCTTCTCTTTGGTCACCCAAGGTAGCTCCAGCTGTGACTTGTGTTCTGGGACTGAAAGGAGAATGCTAGCTGGAGCTCTCAGGAATTGGAGACGCTTTGTGCCTGCCTCTCCCTTCTAATGAGCTACAGCTCACGTAAAAATGAGGGTGGCAAGCCCTGAAGGTGCCCTTTAGCCACATAAAGGCAAGAGTGCTGCAAAAGACAGACCTTGATAAAACATAACCCACACGGAGACACATTCAGCATCCCTTGGGGTACGTGACAGCCATACAGACCATCATCCCAACAGCTCCAGGCTGGATTTGGGCACCGGCTTCTGCCCAGATCTGTTCACTGGATAAGAACAAGAGCAAGCAGAAGAACTGGTGTTACACTCAGATTTGGATAAGTCCTATTTCTCCAATCAAATCTCTGCAAAAGCAGCAGTTTTCCCTCTCCCCCCTTGGACACCTACAAAGATCAGCAGCTGGAAGCCCCTTAGCACTGCCAATCCCAGCACCCAAGGACCTGCCATCTGTGTCGGTGTCTGCCTTTTGTACTGAGTTGTTCAGTTTTTACCCTGATTGCACGCCTCAGGCAGGCGACAGTTGCTTTGTACAGGACTTGGAGGAAGGAAGTTTTACAGCTTGGCTGCTACCAACGCACAGATGTTACAGGCTGGGTCACGGCAAGGTGCTAAAGGCCTTCAGAAATGTTGTAAAGCATTAATTATGTTCCCACATCTGTTCTTTAACCCTCGCACACGTCTCCTTTCTTCCAGGGGCTGCCAGAATGACAACTGTGAATGGAAAATCAAAGCAGGAGGCTTTGAAAGGAAGCAAAACAGAGATTTTAAAGGTTAAAAGAAACAGAACTCTGCAAACAGGGTTTTTTTTTTAAAGCTGCTTGTCCCTGCCATTCGCTTGAACAACTCCAGCGCTGCTCCAAGTGGGAGAAGAGAACTTCAAAAGCACGCAAGGAGAGATGGAAGAGGTCACACAAATCCTGATGTATCATGGAGCACATCTCAACTGGGAGGTAAATCCATAGGCTTGGAAATGCTTTGCCTTGCAAGGCTTGAGGGAATGGTTTGTGGGGTGGGGTTAACCAACCCTCCTGTCTGTGCAAACCCAGGGATGAAACTAGAAAGGGGTTTCCCTGGTCAGAAAATGCCCATTATGCCCCAGTTGGGCCAGAGCTGTACTGAGCTGGAGAGTAAACCTCTTGGACAGGACACAGAGCAAACTGACCGGCTGAACCCACACTCAGAGCTTCTCCCATCCCTGCTCCAAAGGTGGGGAAGCCAAGCATCAAGATAGCATTCAAGCAGGCTTACCTGGAACAATGCTAGGAGATGCAGGGACCAAACAGCCTCCTGAATTGGCCCCACGTGTTTCAGCCCCCTCACAGCAACCGTGTGCCTGAGCTGGCAACATGCCTCCATGAGGACCTACACGCACTTCGCTGGGCAACAGGAGCACTGGAAAACCTGAAGCTACTGCCAAGAAAGCAGGTCCGTCCCTGTGGCACGATGCCATTCAGAGCCGCCGCTGTGGGGAAAGCAGAATCACTTGGTTAGGGAGGTCTGCATCCAGATTTCAGAGCCCTGCTGAACATCAGGACTAACGAGCGTCGACACAACATCAGGGCAGCCATTCCAGTGCTAAAGCCGCAGCCTACCTGGGGAGCCATCTCCATGCCCCACAAGCCAAACCTTCCCACAGGGAAAGTCTACCCGTCACTAATCTACAGACCAGCTGCAAATCAAAGCCCCCAGCTCAAACACAGGCATCCACCGACATATCTACACACGCTGGGCTGCAGCTGTGACACAGGACTATGAGGGGTCTGATAACACCCACCAGGCTCCAGAACGGTTTCTCCCGCCCCCATTCCCTGTGCTGTAAGCTGCAGTCAAACAGAGCATAACTCCTTTTAAGACTCACAGATGCTGTGTTTCTGAATCATCTGGCCACGCGGCTTATACTGGTGAGAGGAAACAAGATTGTCTCTGAAATCCTTTGTGCCGCAGCTCTCCATGCACAATAAGCTCATGTGCGCTCACGGGCTGAATAACTTTTTATGCTAGAAATTATGTGGAGGGGAGGAAAAAAAAAAAAATACAGGCACAATGACAGCAAACAAACAAGCAGAGACTTAGCTGATGGAAAAGCAGGCTGCACTGTTGTGCCTGGACAGACAGCCCAAACAGCATCTCCCAGCAGCTTCCACAGTTTAAAAGGCAGAAAGCAATAAAGACTAGGTTTTGCCCGACATCGCCAGGACGTGCCTTCAGTCGGGGATCGTTAGGACGCAGCATGCTGGCCAGGACTTGTACTTCTGCATAATGGCCCCAGACAGCTCCCAATAACCTCAGCAGCTGCCAGCACAAATGTTGGCTCCACTGCAGCCTCAGGAGCCGTGATAACTGAAAAAAAGACCAACGTACAGGTCTTAAAAGTGAAACTACAACAGCATTAAGCACTCTGAGCATCAGATCGAGCTTGCCTGAGAGCCAGAAGTGAAGGAGCTTCCTCGGGGCAGCTCAGGACCCTAATTCCAGGTGGCCAGAGAGGAGGCGAGCCCTCCTCCACCAAAGCAGAGGTTCATAGCTTTCCTTCTCTACAAGAACACCTCACAAGGTTCCGTGGGGAGGCCTGGCCCTGGGCACACAGCCTTTTCAAGCAGGAATCGGGGATCAGCAGAGTCACACAAACTCAAGCTCATGGCACTCCCTCAGTCCTTAAAGGTTTGGGCTTGCCTTGCTTGGGCAGCTAGGGTGGGCTGACACCACATTCCCACCAGGATAAACCAACAGCCAAATAAAACAGATAAAAGTCTTTGCAGAAGCCGTGTCTGTGTTAGACATTTCTGGAAAACCCAATTATGCTTAAATATCAAGCAAGGAGATGATGCTTTTATTTGCTTCACGGAGCTCTTCAAACCACACGCAACCACGTGGCTGGCTATTTTAGAACAACACTCAGCCGAGACTTTTGTTTCCAACAGAACAATTTCACACCCCGCTCCCGCAGAGCGCTTTCACCCCTAGGTATCGGAGCAGTCCTGAAAGGACTGATTTTACAAACCTGGTGGGGGAAACGCAGCATCACAGCTGATATACCCTGCGATCCCAGAGGCAGAAACTCCCACCTGCCCAAAGCAGCTCCCAGCAGGGCCAGGGAAAGAGGCAGCTTCTCCAGCAGCCTCTCCCAGAGTGGCTTCTCCTCTTTCTGCTGCATCTTCCAGCACACTCTTTTTTTCCCCCAGCTCTAAGTTCAAGTTACTTAAACTTCACAGAAGGGCTGACATCTTCTAATGAAGATGATCCCATCGGTGTTATTGTCTGGCTGCCAGCTCCTGGGAAGCAGGCAAGGCATGAGGGCGGTTGCTGTTTTTAACTGGAGGCCGTGTCTGACTTGAGCGTTAGGGGAGTTAATGAGCACTGTGTAGTGGGAGGGAGGGCTGGAAGAAAGCAAACAGGGAAAGCTTTATTTTTATATTTCATTATTTTTATAAAAAAAAATAAGGCAGAATCTATAAGAAGGGCATAAAGAGGAATTATTTTATTTTAACTGCACAATTACAGGTTTGCAGCTGAAAGAGCCTGTTGGGATGTTCTGCACCCAAGGGTGAATAGAAGGGTGGTGCCTGAGTCTCCAGGCAGGATATAACCTTCTTCTTCTAGGTCTTAAGAAGTCTGGAAGGGCGTCATCCCTCACAGACTACAGCAGTGGGTCCTGTTAGGGATGCAGCTGCAACCAGACAGGGAAGGCTTTGATGGTCTGCAATAGGGCCAGACATGACCCTGACATTCTCTCCATCTGCTTAAGGTCCATCTCAGCTTTTAGAAATAGAGACCTGCACCAATTTGTAGGGTATAAGGAACAGACTGCACCGGCCATTCCAACTGAAATGCACCCCCAAGATATTCATGTACACACACACACACACATATACGTTCGACAGCCTTAGAGAAGAAGCCTCTGTGATTCACCCCACTCACCCAACTCTGTCCCAGACACAGGGTGAGGTCCACATGATGGAGCAGCTCTCAGGGGTTACAGCACCTGGGCTTCCCCAAGGAGTCCAGGCATCCTGGGAGCTTCCCTGCCAGCTCTGAGGGGAGCTCAGGCCACTCAGTAGGTGCTCAGCACCAGGTAGGTAGAAGACAAACTCAGTCATCTCTAGAAAAGATGGGCTGGGTCAGCCAACCTGACATTATTCCCCTTAAAGCAGCAGGGAAAAGGTTAAAAGAGAAGATTTATGGGCATATATCTTTGCCAGAACCACCAGGTGATCATGTGTACACATTTCTCAGCACTAAGACCTAATTTTCCACCATTTCCCTTGATTTGCTGTTCCTTTTCTCCCATTTCTGTGATTTAGTGCCCAATTATTTCTTGTTCTTTTGCCAGTGAAACAAAATATTTCATAAGCACTCCTGCCACCTCTCCCCACTCCCTCCCTCCTTTGGATGCTGGTTTCAATGCCTGACTCATGCTTCATGTTCTGCAAAATTTAGAGTATTTTAGTGAACACCTAACAATGATTTTACCATTTTTCACAGTGATGCAAATGGGATTTGGCACCAATGAGCTCGCTGCTGGAATTTAAGTGAGTCTGTGGCCCCCGCAGCTCTGTCATGTCTTTGTAAAACAGTGCTGGGGACTGTCACCTGGGCAGGATTTCCTTTTGATGAGGCTGTGTTCTTCACTGGTGATGAGCCACATGCCCCGGGCTGGTGGTGGCACTCTGCTAGGATAAGGAGAAGGGCAGACAAGTCGACTCTGTTGCTCATCTTGTTCCTGACCAACACAGCTATATAACTAATGCTCGGCAAAAGCGCTGTTGGCAAAAGCAGAACTGTGCTAACACAAAGCAACTCCCTGGCTGGACCACATCATCCCCTCGACACAGCTGCAGGGCCATAAAAGAGTTGGGGACTACCATCCCTACACAAGTAGGTCTAGAGTCTGGTCCTTCTCCTTAACGACAGACAACAAATTCTGCCTTTATTAAAAGGAAATATAAAGAGTTAAAACAAAAGAGAAAGGACAACACCTGTCTCTGGCGGGTCTCCAGTCTGAATTTCTAAACACAATCAAATCTTCCAAGTGATTCACCACAGCTGGAACCCACAGACTCAACCCAGAACTGCAGCAAAGGACAGACTGACTTCTTTCAGCACATTGGGCACCAGCCCTTGGGAACAGTCCCAGGCAAACACTCTCTTCTCCTGGTGCAGCAATGGTTTTACAAGAGCTTTCCACCCTTCTCCCTCCCCCCTGCCCGATCACAGCATATAGCATTTCTATAGCATCCTCCTACCAGTTCCCATAACCATATCCAAACCTGTCACAATAAAACACAACCACAAAAAAGACAGTTAAAAGTGCTACTTCAATACTGCTAACCTTTTTCAGGGAGCTGTATGCATAAACTTAGGTGAGGAAGATTAAGGGATCGACACAGCACAGATCAAATCAGAGATTCCCTAGGCTGTGCACAGGAAGAAAAAAAGCTAAAATTTGCTCTGAATGAAATGAAGCAAGAACTCAAAATCGTGTGTCCTGCATTCTGAACTCATGTCTCAGACATCAGTGGCCTCTTACTTCCATGACCATCAACTGCTTACCTCTACCTGCACAACACAATTCCCTTACTTCTTTTTTCCCCCCCCTCAAAGAAAGAAAAGAACTCCGTGGATATAAAGCCTTTACATTCAAACACCACCTGGAAAATTTCAGGTCCTTGGAAGCTGCAGCAAAATAGGACTGTGCTCACCAGCCAGCTTTAACCTGGGTCGCTCTCCAGAAGAGAAGAACTGCTGCTTGTGTCAGCAAGCTCCTGCTCCTGTACCACTTCGTTTGATGCAACAGCAGACGTGAAATACCACCTCTCTGGTTTATGCCATGGCTATACGTGGATTATAAATAGAGGGCAGTTTAGCCAGCTAGAGCTGGTGAACTCCACAGCTTTTCCTAAAGCCAGTGCCTCTTCATAGAATCACTAGGTTGAAAAGGACCCACTAGGATCATTGAGTCCAACCATTCCTATCAATCACTAAATCATGCCCCTCAGCACCTCATCCACTAGTCTTTTAAACACCTCCAGGGAAGGTGACTTACCCACCTCCCTGGGCAGCCTGTTCCAGCCCCAGTGTCTTCTGTGCACACATGACCAGGGAAGGGCATCTCCAGTGACTCTAGTCCTTCCAGTGGCTGGCAGTAACAAGAAGAGACCCTGGGCATCTAGAGAAGAGAATCAGGAGGAGGAGATAGGGAGAGGAAAGATAGGGAGAGGTACTTTCCTAGTTATTTCAAGCTATCCCCAGCCCTCTTGACCCAAACAGATGATTTGCAAACAGCACATGGGGAAGCGTCCCACCTTGACTCCATGCTCAGCCATCCCTTACGGGGTCAGGTGGGCAAGAGAGCTGGACACAAGCTGGAAGATGTAGAGCCCTGTAAGAAACCAGACCCTAATGCATAGCAATTTGAAGCTCCAATAAGGTTCAAGCAACATTAACACACCTCAAAGCAGGCAGTAGGGTCTGGCTTTCACAGCCACCACAGCAGCAGGCAGCTCATTCACAGATGCCACGGAACCTAGGGGGCAAGTTGAGTGGTGCCATGCTGCTTAGCCACATCAGACTTCGCTGCCCTGTTATAGGATCGGGCAACTTCATTGCAAAAAGCTTTGCAAAATGATTGACCACCAAATGCCAGCAGAGTGAGACCACCTTGGTAACACAAGAAAGGACTGAAGTTTGTTGGGGGGGGGTGTCTTTACCTGAACTTAAGAACTCTTTATCTTGAACCTAACAAGCAGAAAAGTAGCCCTAGGTAGAAAGGGCAAATAAGAAGGGAAAACCAAATGAAGAGGAAACCTGAGAAAGGCTCCTCAGATTGCCTCATGCAAAGGCTTCTCCTCTTCACCACAGGGGCTATGTAAGGCAAGACCGCTCCTGTTTTGAGTGTGCCCTGGAAAAGCTTCTATGACTCTACCTGCCACCCCGCGGGACATCAGACCTGCTCTGGGCTTTCTCTGCGGATCAGCCCAGCTGAAATCCACCTGCAGCTTGGGGAGGTTTGGGAATTAGTAACCCCCAGATCTGCGAGATCCATCCTTAGAAGTTAGTAACCAGGCTAACTTCATTCCTCTTCATAACTCGGTACAATCAGCTCTGCTAACTGTGCCGGCTTGAGGTTCCCTAGATTAATGTCAGTTTTCATTTATTACGTGGTTGCGGCTGGCTGGAAGCATCAGCTCCAGGGGAAGCTGACTCACCCTCAGCACGCTGTTTTCCATAGGGCCAGCTAAGTCCTGCCCAGTGGACCAGCTTCCCTTGGAGCTGCCTGTCAACGTCGCACGGGCTGGACAGTCCCCTAAAGCTAACACACCACGGTTCATATTCCTGGCAAGTACCATTGCAGGGCTTAACTCCCCTGAACAGTATTGGAAACAATAAAAGCTGGCCATTAGGGCAGTTTATATTGTATAGAGATATTCTATGTTGTAAAACGTGTTTGGAAGGACCATTATGCTCCATCCCCTGTCCTTCCTCAGAGGAAAGGAGATAAATGTCTAGACGGCCGTGCACAGCCTAGGGCAAGAGAAACATCCTCCGTAACAGGTAGGAGAAGTACCGGAGAGTAGAGACATGCAGAGATTCCACTCGGAGACAGCACAACTGGCTCACCTAGCGCTGCACTCCAGCACACTACCAAACCCAAACCGCCTTTGGGCAAGCCTGCTCTGGAGCCTTGGCACCACGCTCCTAGCAGCCCTGCTGCTGAGATGTCAGGGAGTCCCACAGCATCCAGGACTCCTTCTCTGCAAAATGTCTCCACAGACACTGAATAAAACAGCAGTGCCCAGGACTGCTCTCAAAATAACAAGGCTACAGCATGCAAGCAGTGCAGAGCCTCTGCGCAGTTACCTTCTTGCCCAAAGAAACCTATCCCATTTTATATGGCCATTATGCAAGTACAGGAGGAACTATGTTTGGTCCCTGGAGAGCTCACTAAGCCAGTATTTCTGTAGGAAATGGGTGCCTGTGCACCAGAGTCTAAATATAGCTTAAAAAAAAAATAAAATCAACCTCTACTCCACTTGATCAAGAGAAAAGTCTTTGGAGAGTAAGCCAAGACAGGATTGCTTGCTCAGGTTTATGTGGATGCTAAATAACAGCTCAGAGAGGTCTGAACTGCATCCATCCCTCAAGTGGAACTGTAACTACGTAACCCCAAAGTCCAGCGACAGTTTCCTTTGCTGCCTGACAAAATCCCCAGAGGTAGAGAGAAGGACAGGGCCCTTAATGACCTTCATCAGTGACTTCAAGGACAGGACACAGCATCCCATCAGCAATCTTGCAGATGATACAAAACACAGAGGAATGGGTGGTAGAGCAGATGGTTGCTAGGAAGATGATTCAGGGCTCAGAGCATCCAATATGCAAGGAGAGGCTGGGAGACCTGGGACTGTTCAGTCCAGAGAAGACAAGGCTCAGGCAGATCTTTATCCGCATGCATAAATATCTCATAGGAGGAAGTAAAGACAACAAAGCCAGGTTTTTCTCGGCGGTAACAGGCATAAGTCAAAAGAAACTCCATTTACACCCCAAATTTTTTTTTTTTTCTCTCCACTGTAAAGGCAATCTAACACCAGAGCAGGTTGCCCAGAGAGGCATCCATCCTTGGAGGTATTCAGACGCTGAATGGATGTTGTCCTGAGCAGCCAGCTCGGACTAGACAATCTCCAGAGGTCCCTCCAACATCATCTCCTCCATGATTCTGTGGATGCAGAATTCAGGGCACCCTATTCAGGTACTGGCAGTAGGGGGAATACTGTTAGGGCCACAGCATATCTCCTATCCCTTGTCTCACCTCATCTGATTTTTAACAAAGGTTTGGATTCAAAGAGCTCCAACATCTTCCCCAAAAAGGAGCTGTTAAACATTTACAGGCTTCAGCACTGGAAGAGCAGACATTCACCTGAGATCAGTTTTTCCATTCATCCATGGGATGGATCAGATCAAAAAAGCAGGGACAGCACACTCTAAAACACGCAGGTTCTCAAATGTTAGAACATTTTTCCAGCCTTCTGTCTGCTAGATTGGGGCAAAAAATAAGACAGCACAGAAGAAAAATGAAACTTGGTTTACTGGACCCTCCTAATCGAGCTCCAGTGCCTAGGATCAAAGATTAGCTGATTAAAATCCAATTTCAAAGCTTATTAACTTTTGAATGAGAAATGCTGCTATGGTGAGCTTACTCCGGCAGGCTATTTCTGGCCTGGAAGAAGCGGCTGGCAGGGGAAAAACAGCTTTTTGCTTACTAGCACCCAGCCTGGACCCAGATGACGCAGCAGAATTTCACCTCCCTGGACCATTTTAAACAAAGGGACTTCCCTTAAGCCAGAGATTAAAATCAGCTGGGCATTTCCCCTTCATGCCACCACAGCTCATTTAAAAGCCACACTGAGCCACTGCGCTCCATTTCTAAACTACCCAACATTCAGTTGGTTGCAAGATATTCTGGTCAGGCTGACAACTGCCAGGTGTCACAAACTCTCTGGGTATCTTCAGCCCATGTCCTCGCTGCTCTAGTGCAGCGAAGAACGGCTCTAGCTCAGCAAAGCAGAGGCCTCTGTCCTTACAGCAGCTGTATCACCACAAGAAGCTCTGTCCCACTGCACAAGGGGGAGGATACCCTGCCCTGCTGGCCGAGGGAGATGGTGAGCTTCTCCTCTTCCTTTCCTTTCCTCTTTCTTTTTACCCTGAAGGACATAAATCCCACTGCTAACCTGAGATGCCTCCAAGCATGTTTTAAAGCATGCAAGATATAGGGAGGAGCCATGTCATAGAATCATAGAATCACCAGGTTGGAAGAGACCCACCGGATCATCGAGTCCAACCATTCCTATCAAACACTAAACCATGTCCCTTAGCACCTCATCCACCCGTGCCTTAAACACCTCCAGGGAAGGTGACTCAACCCCCTCCCTGGGCAGCCTCTGCCAGGGACCAATGACCCTTTCTGTGAAGAATTTTTTCCTAATGTCCAGCCTAAACCTCCCCTGGCGGAGCTTGAGGCCATTCCCTCTTGTCCTGTCCCCCGTCACTTGGGAGATGAGCCCAGCTCCCTCCTCTCCACAACCTCCTTTCAGGTAGTTGGAGAGAGCAATGAGGTCTCCCCTCAGCCTCCTCTTCTCCAGGCTAAACACCCCCAGCTCTCTCAGCCGCTCCTCATAAGGCCTGTTCTCCAGCCCCCTCACCAGCTTTGTTGCTCTTCTCTGGACTCGCTCCAGAGCCTCAACATCCTTCTAGGGGTGAGGGGCCCAGAACTGAACACAGGATTCGAGGAGCGGTCTCACCAGTGCCGAGTACAGAGGGAGAAGAACCTCCCTGGATCTGCTGGCCACACCGTTTCTGATCCAAGCCAAGATGCCATTGGCCTTCTTGGCCACCTGGGCAACTGCTGTGTCCTGGAGCTCCAGGGCTGAACACATTCCTTATCCCAAGGACAAGCACGGGGTTAAGCACTGCACTTTGGGGTTCCAGATCATCCCCTCCCGTTCGAGCTACACCTCACAGTACTGCTTGCAGAGAGTTTCCCAGCTCCTCCCTTCTTCCCTGGGCACAGCAACTGTAAAGATGAAAACTGCATCACACAATTTCATAGCAAACCTTTTCAGATGCTAAGGGTCCATTTTTCTCTCAGGTACACCATTTCCAGAACATCTCTCATCCAGGGATACAGTATTTAAAGCCATCTGTGCCCGAACAACGGGATTCACCTCTCCTGCTGAAGGACTGTTTATCAGCTGAGTGCAGTACTTGTCTGCATCAGCCATTGACAGGGACTCAAGTGCATGTATCAAGGGTGACAACTGTAAAGGACCAAGGTCTGGGTCTGACTCTTGTTCCACTCACAGTGAAACACATGACGCGTCCTCAAAAAAACATCAGATCAAGCAGAGGTTAACCCCAAAGCAGAGGGGTAAGAGACAATGTATGCTATTGCATGTTAAAGAGAGAAGGCAGCAGGTAGTCTGGATGACCAAGTCCACATTGAAGAGTGGCTGGTGACAGCAACATGACAAGCACCTCAGAAGCACCTTGGTATCTTCTTTCCTCTCTCCTGCTCTGCTCCAGCTATGCAGATGGGCCTGAAGAAGATAGAAACCATTCTAACTACTGGAGGATTAACAGTTGTGGGCTCTGGAGTAACCTCCCTGCACATTTATTTGATCCCTTCAGAAGGATTCCTGCTCTAGCAGATCAGGCCCAGGCTTTCAGAAGAGGGAACTCACTTATTTCCACACATCCTTCTATAATGAACCCTACTCTCACTTGTAAGCTATGCCATGTTGCCTACTCCAGCAGCAAGCTACAACCGAGCTGTGAAACAACACTCGGAAGTGACACCACCAGATCACCCAGGCAAACGCTGAGGAGAGGTGACAGTAACAAGGAAGGTTATGTTTAGCCTCACATCTGTGCTGTTTCGACGTTCTCTTCAGGGGAGGAGGAAAAACAGCTTAAGAATAAATCTTTTACTTGGAAAACATCCAGCCTGGGAATTAAAAACAACCTAGTCTAAGAGAACAAGTACTTCAGCGGAGAGAGACTGCTGAAGAGGTCAGGGGATATGGGGAGCACACAGGCAGGACCATCAGCACAGGGAAGATGTGGGACAAGCAGCCACCTTTGTGGGGGACAGGTATGATCCTTCCACCCATGCCTGGCTGTCTTGCCAGGATCATCTTGCAGGGAAAGGAATGAAGCCCTGTGCCGCCTCCATTTCTCACCGCCTCTACTCCTATGGCAGGGGAAACTAGCTCTGTTCTTCCCTGAGCAATTCCATCCCAAATCTCCACAGAAAGCCAGATGCCAGACAGGAATGGGAGCTATCGGTGAAGGTAGCCCACTGTGGAAGCCATGCAAAGTCACTGAATCTGGGCATCAGGCTGGAACGAGCTGCTTCATACACCAGCCTAACATCACAGAGCCCTCCTGCACCTCCTCTGAAAAGCACTAGTACATCTTCCCTTAGCTTAATGCAGCTCCACCACACCTCATCCCGGACCCCTTCCCACTGCAACAGCGAGTAGCAGCAGAGGAGTAAAGGCACACACTGCTTCCTCAGGACCAGCTCAAGCACACATGATTGCAAGTACATTCCCAACTAGTCTTCCAGTGTCCCAGCATCCACCAGAAGCCAGCACGGTAGCCTAAGGTCCCTCCCTGCCCACTGCACCCCAGTTCCATGGCAGCACCATACTCCGCTTGACCAGTTACAACTGGCAAACAGACCACCTGGGCCGGCAATTCCAGACTCTTTAGGGACATTTCCCCATTACTGGTGACAGATCTCAGCACTGTAGGATGCTGTGAATCCAATATCTTCTCTTAAAAACCTGAGATGTTTCCCTCTGCCTTGACTCCCCTTTCCCCCTGCCTAAGGATGGAGCCAGAGGCAGCTCAGCTCCCCCCTAAGCATTAATCCATGTTCAAATCAGAAACCCAAATCTCTAATTTACTTCATCCCAAAGTCACTTAAATGTAAACAACACTCTGGGTCCTAGTTCTGTATTTATTTTTATGGTTGCAGGTATTGTAATTGTTGTACTAACAGCGCTTTAGCTGTGATTATAAATGTACAAACTCACATTCCTATATATACACAGGCGTGCGCCCGCACACACTCACTCTTCTACCTCTTGAAAAATGGGTCCGTTCCGCTTTCTTCTGCTACTGATAAAATATTGATTAGGGAATTTGAAAATTTGAAATGATTTAGGAGTCCCTGGATGGGAAACGTAATGTACTGTGCCAGTCGCATTATAAGCCATCCATCACCTGTCAGCAAGCAGCAAGGAAGTGACAGAATCAATACAAACGTGTCTGAAGATGGGTTTAACTCATTTCCCTTCCCCCTCGGGCAATGGCTGGAGCATCCCAGTTGGAGTAGAAGGGAGGATTGGTAGCTACCACCAGGCTACGGTCAATCCACCCAAAGTGAAAGGGGGTTAAACCTCTTCCTTGGGAGTCCAACTACACCAGGGCCAAGAACCAAGGCAAGTGATCTCAGCCACGCTCCCAGGGGAGCACAGCCAGGTCAGCGAGCCAGGAATTCATAGAATCATAGAATGGTCTGGGTTGGAAGGGACCTCAAAGCCCATTCAGTTCCAACCCCCTGCCATGGGCAGGGACACTTCCCACTGGATCAGGGGCTCCAAGCCCCATTCAGCCTGGTCTTGAACCCCTCCAGGGATGGGGCATCTACCACTGCTCTGGACCAGGGCCTCACCACGCCCACATGAAAGCATTTCTTCCTGATACCTCATCTCAATCTCCCCTCTTTCAGCTGAAAACTGTTCCCCTCATCCTATCCCTGCACTCCCTGATCAAGAGCCCCTCCCCAGCTTTCCTGGAGCTCTAAGGTCTACCCAGAGCCTTCTCTTCTGCAGGCTGAACAACCCCAACTCTCTCAGCCTGTTCTTATAGCAGAGTTGCTCCAGCCCTCTGGTGATCCTCGTAGCCCTCCTCTGGACCCATCCCAACAGTTCCACATCCTTCTTACACTGGGGATTCCAGAACTGGACACACTACTCCAGGCAGGGTCAGGCTACGTTCAGCTGCCCATGTGTCAGCATGTAGAGCTGTTCAAGATGGTTTGGGGTGCCCGAGCCCTCCACGTGGATCACAGAACCTGCATGGCTCCTACTAAAGCTGCTTCTACCCACCTGGGTAAGTTATTCAGCCCTGAAGTCTCCCACAGCTGGCAAACACCTTCTACTCTTGCCTCTCCCAGCACACTTTAGCCCATGGCACACTCCCAGATTCTCACATAACTTCATTCTGCTTCCAGAGGGAACAGGCTCAGCAGCAGCACACTATGAATTCCCACCTTGCTTCCCTGCCCATTGCTGCCATGTACATCCTCAGCATCTGCTTTGCTTCTGCATCATCCACCTTCAGTTCGCACAGCCTGATCCAGCTTCTCGCTACACCACAGAGCTCAATGCTGAAGCATCCATTGTTCTTTCTGGGATCAAGAGCTTAAAAATAAAAAAAGGTGTGGTGCAGTCCATCTACAGGGTGATAATAATATATTGTCCTCCCACACTTTGCAGATGGATTCAATTGGCCTGTGATCCTATTTTGCAGATTCCCTTAGAGCACAGTAATTCATCCTGCAAGGCATTTCAGACGAGACTGGACAGAGCACCAGAGAAAAGACAGGAGCAGAGCGCCTTGCCTCGCTCCCGGGACTGGGTAGGGTGACTTGCTGTGGGGAGCAAGATCCAAAATCCACTTGGGTGGGAGCGGGAAGTCTCAGCCCTTGACTGGCTCTTCTCTACTTTGACAGACACCCCATCCCAGCATCTCTGGAGCATCAATAAGAGAGGGGAAGATTTAGACTAGACGTTAGGAGGAAATTCTTCACCATGAGGGTGGTGAGGCACTGGCCCAGGTTGCCCAGGGAAGTCGTGGCTGCCCCATCCCTGGAAGTGTTCAAGGCCAGGTTGGAAGAGGCCTTGAGCAGCCTAGTCTGGTGGGAGGTGTCCTTGCCCATCACAGTGGGGTTGGAATTGTATGACTATGTATTGTATTTAAGGTCCCTTCCAACTCAAACCATTCTATGGTGTCTTAAGGCTTCAGAGAAGCAGCAGTAGCCAAATGGATACAGCAGCAAGCACTCACCATCTGGGTAGCTCTTTTTTCCCTCTGGCCTTTCTGTAAGGGTGAAGCTGCAGTCTCTAGACAGAGTCAAGCCACTGTGTCATGGTCTAGCCCCAGGCAGCAACTAAGCAACCACAGAGCTGCTCGCGCACTCCACTCACACTGGGATGGAGAATCGTAAGGGTAAATTGATGAAACTCATGGGCTGAGAAAAAGGTTTAACAATTGAAATAAATTAATAATAATAAATTGCAATGAAAAGGAAAATAACCAAGAGAGAAATAAAGCCCAAGAAATACAAATAATGCAGACAGAAACCCATTGCTCACCACCAACAGATCGATGCCCAGCTAGATCTCAAGCAGCAGTACAGGCAGCAGTAGAAGCCAGAAGGGTGGCACAGCCCAGCTCTGCCACGTCTGCTGCCGATGTGGCTGCAGATAAAGTTTCTTGGACAAAACTTTCTCATTTATTTTACTTTTAATTCCATTATTTAATAGACTGCAAAGCCCTTAATGCAGAAGTTTCAACTACTGCGTCTGTGCAATTCACTCCGGATACGTCCCCTCTACCTGACCATCCCTAATAGACTCTATAAATGGTTTCCAAATCCAGCAGAAGTGGTCTATTTGCTGCCTAGTATACCATGTAATCTTTCGCAGAGGTGGTATTGATCTTATTAAACCTGCAGCCATTGAATCCTCAGATGTGTCTCAGCATTTGCTTTCCTGCAGCCAAGCAAAGCACCTCTTTTAGCCCCACAGCAGCACGCGGGTGACAGCACCAGCCCACACTGACCCCGAGACAAGGCGATCTCTCCGCTTCTGAGAACAATTTAATAGTCAGTAGAGCCATGGCTTTAGGGTACTTAGTCAGAAGCAATACCCCATCTCAAAAAGAAATGCGAGTCATTTCAACTCTAAGGGACGGAAATTAGGGACTAATTCAGCCCATAACAGGTACTGAATGCTAAGCCCAGAAGCAGCTCTGCTTGTGGCTAATGGATTTTGCACAGTGAGGCTGGCTCGGGGCTCTCAGCTCACTGCTCCAAGACGCTCACAAGACTCATTTGCAGCAGCCTTGCCAAATTTTCCTCACCCATCCACAAAAGAAGAAACTCCTGTGATTATTTATACAGCCTTTTCCAAACAACCAAGCTATTCCACAGCACATAAACTGGCTCTGGGCGAGAGAGGAGAGGCACGCAGGCTGCAGGAGCCCACGCAAGGGAAGAGGCGTTAAGTCACAAAGCTGGAGCTCTAGAAAAATAAAAAATATATATATACACACATACACCTATGTGCAGATACATGAAGAAGCTCACCTTTTTGAAAGGGAAAGCAGCACCACAGTGTGCTGGGAAGGTAGAGGTGTAGAGCACAGTCTAACCAGATACTTATCTGACAGAGCATCACCACTGGGTTAAGTTCTCGGGCCGCCCCAGCAGCAGCATCCAAGGAGAGTACAGATGGAAGCTCCACGGAACAGCATTAGGACCACGACTAGTGTCTGTCTTCTAGACCAGGCTCTCGTGTCACCAGCTTACAGCAGTCACTGAAGGAGCTGGTGATAGGCCTGTCCCAGAGGTGCTGGGGTGCCAAGCAGAGGGGAGATGGAGATGGAGCTTCCACCTCTTCGACATTGGCACTGACCCAGTTGTGTCAGCCCCACTTGTCAGCACATCTGTCACTGTGCTGGCTCCTGCCAGGGCCTCAGCACCCGGGAAGGTGGCTGCACGTGTTGAACTATTTGTCTTCTCAGGCTGTTGGGACAAAGAATCTGACAGCCTTATTAGTTATCCCACAAAGCGGGAATAACCCCGGGAACACCACAAGCCACGTGGCTCCCAGCTCCCCAGGCCTCATCAGGGAAAGGTGAGGCAGCAGCATAGCCTGAGCATTGAAATACCGGCAAGAAGAACGTGAGGAAGAGCCCTGGAAGCTGAAGTTTTCACTTATTTTCCATCTTTCCTTAGCCAAGAGTAAGTCACCACTGTTAATGGGTAAGGATCATCCACACAATTGGAGCTGTCCTTTCAAGCCCTGCCCTGGGAGCTCTTTCAGGAAGCAGCACTGGCCCAACGATCCCTTGTGCTAGGACCAAGACAACACTGTGCCTTCACTGGACTGGCATCATGGAGAGCTAGATTATTCCTGCACCACCCCAAACTAACCCCGCAGTCTTCAAGGCAGAAGATCATTGCTCTGGGAACCAGCCACCCATACCCACACTGATGCCTAAGAGGAAGAAATGCCGCTCCGACAGCCCAAAGAAAGGATTATTCATACCTACGTGATACCCACACATCCTGGGAGCAGCAATTCAGGACCTGTGCCTCTCTGTCCCAGAAGAACTAGGATGTACACAACAGCTCATCAAGGTACTGGAAGAATCAGGCACAGAAGTTGAGTGACTAAGAAAAAGCATCCAATAAGTCCTCAGAACACATCAGTAAGACAGCAAAAGTGCCCTGCTCACAAACCAAGAGCACCTCTAACTGGTCAAAGTGTTTCCAAGCGATACATACATGTGTGATTAAGGCAGCTCCTAACTCCCAACACCTGTATTAGCTTTTGGGTAGGGATCTCCACCTGAGTGATTATGAGCCAGCTGCTCACCATCACGTCCAAGGCTGTCCATCTGCCCTCTCAACACCTCCAGCAGAGCCCAAACCCAGCCAGCACTAGGTCCAGGATCTAGCCCAGCAACTCAGGACACAGTCAGGAGACCGAGCAAAGGCTTAGTGAAATGGAGCATGTTGTAGGTGGGGAGGAGGGGAAACAGCTCTTTAAGTCATTTCAATTGCCTTGAGAAAACAGGCTATTAAAACGATAGAAATAAATGGGTTGTTTGAGCAGCCTCAGAAATGCTTTCAGAGAAAGCTCCCAGGTAGGAATGTTGATTGCAAATACTTATTAACCGCTACTTCATTATCAAAGAGATATGATACATATGTTTACATATTTTGATTTTTATTAATCCTACTTACTGTTTAATTCCCTAAACCTGCCCAGAAGAGCTGTCACCAAGCAACCCCCTAAAAGCAGCCTCAACTTCTGCAAAGGCAGGCGTGGGCACCAAAGGAGTCACTCAAGAATCCTCCCGTAATGAAGAACATTGTGTTAGACCCAGAACAGCTCTTTTGATCACAGCCTCCCAAGAAGAAGGGCCTTGCTTCAGGCAGTGAGCTGTAGGGTCATCTACCCACCTCTGTGGCTTCACAACAGCTGTCAGCCAAGAGAGCACAGGTCCTTCCAATTCAGCCTCTTGTCTCCAACAGCAACCAAGCTTGATGCTAAAGGAAAGAGCTGAACAAAAGGTGGAATGTGGAGGTGTTTTCCCAGGATGTTTCTCCAACTCCTAGCAGCCCAGCGCTCAAACTCCCAAGCTGTAAATCGCTCCAGGGTTGTGTTTAGGCCCATCATCAAGAATTATCTGCCATGAAATTGCCAACTGCCTTTTTTAAAGGTTCACAATACTTTGCAGCCTCCACAACATCCCAGAACAAGCTTCCAGGGCTGAATTAATTTCCGCACACGTGCTGCATGTAGGGCCGTTCGGTTTAAACGTGCCTGCTATTGTCATCAGGGAGCCCTGGCTTCTTGCCCTGCATAAAACAACAAAATTCTCTCGTAATCACCTTCTTGGGTGATTTTATAGCTGTCTCAAGCCTTCCTCACTCTGATCTTTGCCAAGTTGATCAACCACGATCTAAGCATGGGGGCATGGGGGTCACTGGGGACACAGGGGACACTGTGGACATGGGGGACTTGGGGGACACCAGGGACATGGAGGTTGTGGGGGTTATTGGGGACAGAGTTACATAAAGCACAGCTCCTTGCTCTGGGCAGCATCTCCTCCAGCAGAAATTGGAGTGCGAGCAATGCACTGTGCCGGGACAAGGGTTCTCCTCTGGGACTCCTCACCACAGCAGCTCTTCCAATGGAGAACTTGGTCTGTTTATTTTAAGCAGGGCTTGAGAGAGGGCAGGCAGGCAGGGTGAGGAGGAACCCTGTCCCTACACGACCGCGCAGCCTGCCACAGGCAACACAAAACAAGATTTTGCCCTGAGCAGCCCTGTGCTGGAGGGATGCACAGATTGTCACCCCCTGGCTACTCGGGCAGGGGCTTCTGTCCAAAGCAGAAGCATCATGCTGATGGCCAGATCCCTGCAGGCTTCCGCAGGCAGCCCTCCTTCCAGCATTCCCACCCAGGGACAGCGATGTGCCAGCCACAAACCTCCCTCTGAACAGACAAGAAGCACCATGACATTGGCATGGCCCGCGAAGTCCACCTGCCACAGAGATCACAGTCGGTCCACAAATGCATTTTGTTTTCAAAAGGAGCAAAGTACCCGATGAAAACCCCGGTGTGCTGCCGAGCCATAGACTCTTCATCATCGGCCTTGAGACTGTGCACAGCACAGCTGGTGTTTACAAAAGAAAATAGGAAATATCCTCTCTCCACACAGAGCTGTTACAAAACGCTTCATCAGAATGGTAAACCCAGCACGGCCCAGAGCAGACAGGCTCACAGGTACAAACTGAGAGGCACAGCATATCTGATGGCCTTCATTCCCTGGCAAATAGCTCCTATCAGCTCAAACACCAAAAAAGGCAGTTGCAGCTTTCTATATACAGCAAGAACATTGCCTTGCTGTTGCAATTCTCACGCAATTAGAGCAAAGACACTGGATCACAGCCACCAGACGCGTTTTGGCATCGAGTTCCAGGCTCTCGGCATCTCTGCAGAGCCCCCAAACGGAACCAAACTATGCCACAAAAGCCAATCCTCAAGTCACCTGTGGGCCAAAGCCAGGTACCCTTCCCAGGCACGTATCCTCCAAAGACACTTCCACCAGATGGGCCAGTACTTTAATCCCAGAACACCAGATCCTGCTTAGCTTGCAAAGCCTGCTGAGAAGGATAACAAAGCATCTCTTTTACCAGCATCCACGTACACCCCACACATCCAAAGCCTCGGTTCTGCGCATACACCCACCATGCAGTATTTCAACTGCAGAGAGAAAACAGCAGCAGGACTCTCCCTCCCACAGACCTCATCCCTCCCTCGCCGCAACTGTGCGGTCCCTGGGGCCTTAATTAACCGACACGCATTCTCTCAGGGAGCTGCTCCACGGGAACATTTACATGTTCAGCTCCTTTGGACAAGTTCAGAGGCAGGCGGCTAATCCTCTCCCAGGTCTCAATGTCATATCAATTTCCTGTTCGAAGCTGAGCTCTCTCCATCAGGGTTTTGAAACTAATGAGATGCACCGAGGCCTTCAACTCTGGGAATATCAAATGCAGCGGGATTCGAGTTCACTTGATTTTCATGTGGTTTTCCCTTTGTAATTAACACCAGACAGTATGCAGCTCCTCTTCATCCTACTAACTAGGTCCAATCTCTGCTCAAGACAAACACGTCAAGAAAGGCGATGCTTTTACCCTGTACGGCCAAAGGCTTCTAGCACTTTTTCTCTGCTTTTTCCCCCCTCCATGCATATAATCTAGGTGATATTCAGAACATTAAATCTCCAAGAGCAGGGGCACAGGTCCCCGAGGGCTCGCAGGTACAGCAGCCCTTGCTGCTTCTTACTCACGTGGATTACGCTCCAGAAACACTGCTGCATGGACAGGCTCAGAAAGGATTCTGTAGGTCAGTCTTTCCTACCCTTCTCAGAGGACTAAGGATCTCCAATGTACCTGGGCTCAGAATCATAGAATAACCAGGTTGGAAGAGACCCACCGGATCATCGAGTCCAACCATTCCTATCAAAATGGGCAGTACGAAACCATTCCTGCATCCTTCACAAAGGCAGCTCATTAGTCTTCCTGTCATAGCAAACGTCCCTTTTCCTATTATTTCTGCCACAACCCTCCCAGGCCACAGAACCAACTGGCAGCTCCCTGGGCACGTGATGTTCCCGCACCAGCCAAGGTCTTCCACAAGCTTTTAGGGAGCTGAAGGGAAGGATGAGTGCTCTGATCTGCTCATACCTCGCTTGCGGTCACCAGTTTGATTATGGTTGCAGGATACTGATAGCAATTAACACAACAATTAATACTCCCACCCTTGCATTTCATCCCTGGGTGTTAAACGAAGGATGTGAGCAACTTCATAGAATGCAAAGCTGAGCCCTGCAGGCCCTCTATAAGCTGCTAAGACGTGACAGCCTGCAATGGCTACAGCACAGAGACAACACTCACCAATTTTTAACCTAAATGTGCTCTGCTCTGCCTCTTTTTGCTCAGAGGAATTTCAGATACACCCTCTGTGGACCAAAGCACAATACAGCACAGTGCAAAAAATGGGTCAGCAAGGGGTGATTCCTGCAGGCACTCGTATATGAAGGTTTTGAGGAAGAATGCGTGCGCGGTCTCTAGAGCCAGGGAACACCTGAGGGGGAGAGGAAGATCCTGCTCTAAGTGAAAGCAGAGCAAGTCAGGTCTGCTTTACTTCAGGAGTGCAGCAGATTCTTCTCCACAGATAAGAAAACAACAGTCATCAACCATCCACCCCACAGAGCTTGACCCTGCTTTCTCATTTCTGGAGCCACATAAGGGTTCAGAACAAGATTTAGGGTTCTTTCTCTAAGTTAATCTTTCAGGGAGCAATTTCACTGCCATTCAAAGCACAGATATTAAATACACCCTATTGAAAGGGCACTGTGTAACGTAACCCAGACTAGAATGTAAAAAGCTTCATTTTTCCTAGGACAACTGTTTTATTTACAAGACCTCAGTTGTTACCCACACAGAGTAGCAGAAACTGGAAGGATTGATTAAGCAAAATAGATTAATGCAGCAAAAGCCCACTTCCCACACATTCAAAATTACACTCTTCACTTGTACATATGTAACAGCCACAATCCCATTCCGTATGGTACTTCCCAGCTGGTACCAGCAGCCCACAAAGGCTGTTCTAATAGATGTGCTGCACCTGTCCTCGCACCAATTCCAGTTCAGAGCCTTGGAGAGCATTAGGATCCATTAACCAGACAGTTTGCTGCCTGAGTTTGCTCTCCCATACCTGCAGCACCCAAACCGTCCCCGTGAGCCGCTCCCACTGCTGCAGGAGATGCCAAGCCAGCCTCATGGTGCTGCGCCAAGAGCCTACAAGTTCAAAGTCCTGAGCAGCACCTCAGAGCAGAGTTCACAACCACTTCATTATCACTCCATCACAGAGTTCCCTGCACTGCCCGGCAGCTCCAAATGAACCCTCCGTGGCTGTGACAGTCAGCACCACAGGACCACTGAGGTTTCATTAATATTCATACCCCACTGACACTCTGAGCAAGCAGTGAAAACTCACTTTCTACAGCAGATCATTAAGCAAGGGGAAATGAGCGACCTCTTAAGACCCGCTGCGTCACAGATGTCACCAGGAGCTGAAGGGACAGAGACAGGGTCATCGCCCGGCACCTCACTTAATAAATAACAGCTCTAAATGACTGTGGTCTTGCCATGCTCAGCGACACCCACATGAGATAAAGCATCTGGGAAGTGGATGCCCAAAATGCAAGCTGGGCATAGCTGTGCCTCCTCTCAGCAACCTTGCCCCAGGAGAGCCTTGGCAGCAGGATGCTGCTGTGTGGCGAGGAAGAAATGTGTCGCCAACAGATTAGGTGCAGAATTCTGAAATAAATCATGGTGTTTGGGGCACAGTTAACCCAGATCAGTAGGAACACCCTCAGCCTGCAGAGCTTGGGAAAACTTACCTCCTTCTACAAGCTGGTCACGTTTAGGAGCATCCCAGCGCATCCTCAGAGCATCCCAGCTCGGGGCGTTCAGCAGAGCTCCTCCAGGCAGTGGTTATGACACTCCACACAGCAGAGACTCATCTCAGATTACTGACCCTAATTGCTGCTATCAGTCAGAGCAACAATTAGCATCAGGTTAATGCACTTCCAGCACTCACAGGAGAGGACGAGGAAGGAAAAGGGAGTCTTAGTCCCAGTTCACCCCGAGTTCATTGGGAGGCCACAAGAAAGGACCTCACAGGCACACTTCCCAGGCAGCTGGTTTCCCCAGGATACCCAGCACCTCTGAAACACCTAAATCAGCACATAAAAAACCCCAAGCTCCTCCAGCTCTCCTAGTCCAAGCAGACAGCTGCCCTACCTCTGCATTCCCACAGAAAGAAGCTAGTGGAAGATCACTCCTCATCCAAAATGAGTTGCCCTCTCTACTAGAAGCCAACATCACCCCCCACAGCCTCTGCTCTTTTTAGCTCCTTCATTAAAGCCTAACACCCACCAGGTGCGCACCAGGCTGGGCAGATTCATCCTCTTAACCCTTCTGTAACTCTTGAACTCCATATCCCCACAGTACCAAGACTACAAGCACTGCAACAGGCCACATGCAGCAAGGAAACTCCTGTACCCTCAGTGTGCACGGCTGCTGATGGAGCTGCTGCTGAGAATTGAGGTTCACAGCATCTCAGAACTCTGCCACCCAACTCCTTACAACCTCAGGGGAATCAAGAGTGGAGTCGGAAACTACAAGTCATCTCAAACCCACAAGATTTATTTCTAAAAGTACTTGCCCGACCTGCAAGGCTATATAAGGAGTCCCCTACGTTTACCATTTTCCTCAAAAAAAAAAGATATTGCCTGAGGACCAGGACAGACTGTGTTCAGTCTTAGAAAAGCAGGATATTTAAGGCCCGAGATGAGAGCTTTGTCTGCTGTTCAGCCCATTTAAACCAACTCAAAAGACTAGAAAATGGCAAAAAGTGCTTACACAAAGCCAGGGCAGCAGCATATTGACCTCACGAAGCACCCTGCAACAGGGACTGAGGGAGATAAAGGTGCACGGGTGCAGGGTCACAGCCCCAGCACATCCGAGAGGCAGAGGCATCCCAGGACTAGGAGCCCCGTGTCCCAGGAAAACAACTGGAATTGTGTGCTGCAATCAGCCAGGCTCCGGCAGCGCAGCATCCTGGGCTCAGCGAGCCCAACCCGGGGGCATCCAGCCTAGCAAGGAGAGCCCGGTGGGCAGCGCTGGGAGCGTGTTTGTGGGGTCTGCCCAAGCCTGCAGCCCCAGGGACCGCAGCTCCCCAAGAAGCACCTAACTCCACACCCTGTCACCAGGCGGCCTCAGCCCCACAGCCTGCAACCTCCCAATCCTACAGGCTGCACCCCACAGCCTGCATCCCCCAATCCTACAGGCTGCATCCCCACAGCCTGCAACCCCCCAATCCTACAGGCTGCACCCCACAGCCTGCAACCCCCCAATCCTACAGGCTGCACCCCACAGCATGCAGCCCCCAATCCTACAGGCTGCACCCCACAGCCTACATCCCCCAATCCTACAGGCTGCACCCCACAGCCTGCATCCCCCAATCCTACAGGCTGCACCCCCACAGCCTGCATCCCCCAATCCTACAGGCTGCACCCCCACAGCCTGCATCCCCCAATCCTACAGGCTGCACCCCCACAGCCTGCATCCCCCAATCCTACGGGCTGCACCCCCACAGCCTACAGCCCCACAGCCTGCAGCCCCCAATCCTACAGGCTGCATCCCCACAGCCTGCATCCCCCAATCCTACGGGCTACACCCCCACAGCCTGCATCCCCCAATCCTACGGGCTACACCCCCACAGCCTGCATCCCCCAATCCTACAGGCTGCACCCCCACAGCCTGCATCCCCCAATCCTACGGGCTGCACCCCCACAGCCTGCAGCCCCCCAATCCTACAGGCTGCACCCCACAGCCTGCAACCCCCCAATCCTACAGGCTGCACCCCACAGCATGCAGCCCCCAATCCTACAGGCTGCACCCCACAGCCTACAGCCCCACAGCCTGCATCCCCCAATCCTACAGGCTGCACCCCCACAGCCTGCATCCCCCAATCCTACAGGCTGCATCCCCACAGCCTGCAACCTCCCAATCCTACAGGCTGCACCCCACAGCCTGCGTCCCCCAATCCTACAGGCTGCACCCCCACAGCCTGCATCCCCCAATCCTACAGGCTGCACCCTACAGCCTGCATCCCCCAATCCTACAGGCTGCACCCCACAGCCTACAGCCCCACAGCGTGCAGCCCCCAATCCTACAGGCTGCACCCCACAGCCTGCATCCCCCAATCCTACAGGCTGCACCCCCACAGCCTGCATCCCCCAATCCTACAGGCTGCACCCCCACAGCCTGCGTCCCTCAATCCTACAGGCTGCACCCCACAGCCTGCATCCCCCAATCCTACAAGCTGCACCCCCACAGCCTACAGCCCCACAGCCTGCATCCCCCAATCCTACAGGCTGCATCCCCACAGCCTGCAACCCCCCAATCCTACAGGCTGCACCCCACAGCCTGCAACCCCCCAATCCTACAGGCTGCACCCCACAGCCTGCATCCCCCAATCCTACAGGCTGCACCCCACAGCCTGCATCCCCCCATCCTACAGGCTGCACCCCACAGCCTGCATCCCCCCATCCTACAGGCTGCACCCCACAGCCTACAGCCCCACAGCCTGCACCCCCCAATCCTACAGGCTGCACCCCCACAGCCCCCAGGCCTAAACGCAAAAGGCGGGAACGCTCTGGCCCCGCCCACATCCCCTCAGCGCGGAGGGCGGGAGCACCCTGGCCCCCTGCCCCCGCCCTTATCGGCGGGGATCCTAATTAGCATACGACGCAATGCACGCCGGGAGGCGCGCCGTCGTCTCGCCGTGATCTGGAAGCGTGTCGCGCCGCCGCTCCTATATATACCTTCCGCGCCGCTGCTTCCGGGTGCCCGGGGGAAGCTCACCGCCGAGGCCAGCGCGGGGTGCGCGTCACCCGGGCCCCGCCTCGGGGAAGGTCTGAGGGAAGGGCCGCCCGCGGCTCCTAGCAGGGCCCCGCCCGCGAGGGGCGGGTGAGCCACCAGCAAGGAGGGGGGCGCCGCGCGTGCACGCGAAGGGCAGGAGAAGCCGCGGCGCGCGCTCGCTCGCTCGCCCGGCGGATGCTCGAGGCCGCGCGGGGCTTTGGGACAGACTCACGGCCGGCAGCTGAGTCCAATGGGTGAGGCGGGGCAGCGCCCCGTAACCCAATTCAGACTACTCTCCCCCGGGCGCTTTTTTTTTTTTTAATCTCGCTGATGGTTCTTACGTGTGTCCCCGCCACACGCCCGCCCTTCCCCTCAGATTGACGCCGCTCGACCTGCTATGCCCTTTTCCACCCACCCCGACGCCCTTTCTTGAGGCTGAGGGGCAACCTTATTGCCCTCTACAAGCCCCTGAAAGGAGATTGTGGAGGGGAAGGAGCCGCCCTTTTCCACCCACCCCGACGCCCTTTCTTGAGGCTGAGGGGAGACCCTCTTGCCCTCTACAAGCCCCTGAAAGGAGATTGCAGAGAGGAAGGAGCCGAGCTCTTCTCCCAGTCATAGAATCACTAGGTTGGGAAAGACCTACTGGATCATCAACCGTTCCTCTCAAACCCTAAACCGTGCCCCTCAGCGCCTCATCCACAGGACAAGGGCGAACAGCCTCGAGCTGCGCCAAGGGAGGCTCAGACTGGATATTTTCCACAGAAAGGGTCATCAAGCGCTGGAAGAAGCTGCCCAGGGAGGCGGTGGAGTCACCACCCCCTGAGGGGTTTAAAGAAGGGGGCAGAGGAGGTGCTCAGGGTTTAGGGGCAGGTAGGAACGGTTGGACTCGATGATCCAACAGGCCTTTTCCAACCTGGTGATTCTATGATTTTTCACCCCCCGGTTCAGACTACTCTCCCCTAGACACCTTTTGCAGCCCCAAGTCAGACCGCTCCCCTCACACCCCTTTTATCCCCCCCCAGCTCAGATTCTCCCCCAGATACCCCTTTTCTACCCCCCAATTCAGACTACTCTCCCACTACTACCCACTCCGGTTCAGTCTCTTCCCAAGATACCCCTTTTTTTACACCCCCAATTCATACCACTCTCCTCTAGCTGCCTTTTTTATCCCCCCAGACACCCTTTTTCACCCCCCAGTTGCAGCTACTCTCCTCCTCCACCCTCTTTTTCACCCCCATCACTGGTTGGCCTTTAACGTCCCTTCCAACCCAAACCATTCCATGATTCTAAAACTGGTGGCAGAGGATGGGCCCGCAGCCCCAGCTTCTCCCACCCCCTCCAAAAGAACCAAGCCAGATGATTTTTGTTAGAAACTTCCACCACTGTTGGTTTCTGTCAGCCCCGTCCCTGCTCTGCGCTCACAGCGGGTTGGGGTAGCGGCGCTGGGAGAGCAGCCTGGGCTGGCTGGGTCGAGCAGCAGCAGCGAGCTGGGAAGCAGAAAGAGAGATGGGCTATAAGGGAAGGTTGTACCCCAAAACGCGGACCTATTGTCCTTAGGACACAGCCATCTCCACGTCCCCCATCACATCCCTCATCACGGTGCTCCCCCCATTTAATTTCTTAACCTCCAGGGCTGGTAACCTGCTATATCCCCCTGCCCACAGTGGATCCTGGGCAATCTGGTGTCACCACAAAAGCCAGGAGCCACCCCCACCCCTACCTGGCACCACCCAAGAGGATGCTCTCACCTGAAAGACCTGGGCTGGGTTGAAGAGAGGGATGGTCCCCACTGGTGGGGGAGACTCATGTGAGCCCGTCTGGAAGGTGTAAAGAGAAATTTAACAGCCTCTTTCAGTCTGAAACCCCCCATCACACACACGCATCTCCCTCCTCTTCACCTGCTCTCCTGCCCACTCCCTGTCTGCATCCCATGAGCCTTTCATCTCAATGGACGCTGGAGTAACAGGAAAGGTATTTTCACCTTGCAAACAAAAGAATCCCAAAACAACTTAAAATTAAGAGCTTCTAAAAGGCTGGCAGAGAGAAGGGCGAGGGGATCCACACAGTATTTACCAGGGTTTCTGGATAGAGGCTGAGCCAGAGAGCTTGTCCCAGCCACAAGAGGGGCATCAGGTGTGGATGGCAACATCTGTTCCTGAAACCACATCCGCCTGGTTAGATCAGAAGCTCCTTGCGTGGTGAGACCTCTGTACCAGAGAGCACACTACGCTTCGGGGGTACCGCTCTGCACCCATCCTGCTGGAGGTACCCCAAGAGCGACAGAGGCACCCAAGCTACGGGGCAGCTGCAGGGCGAGCAGCCCCTGTCACAAAGCTGAACAACCCAGGGAGCTCAAAACTAGGCAGGAGGCTGGAGGCCCAGCCTGTGTACAGTGAAAGGGGCCACCGGGGTCCGTGGGTGCCATGTTGTTCCTCATCTCCTGCTAGTTTTGCAAAAATATCCTAAAATTTCCTGCTGTGGGGCTATAAGGTCACCCCCAACCAGGAGAAAACTTCCAGAGGAAGATCTCGCTTCAATATCTGCCTCCAAGCCCATCATGCAGCTGCAGCTGGGGACGTGACACCCAAGGAGTCAGTCAGGTCTGGGGTAACCACGTGGGGCCGCTTCCCTCTCTGCCATTTCCCTCTCTTGACTGCTTTTCCAGTCAATGGTTTTCCTTCCCCTCAAGTCCTAAAACCTGCTGGAGCGGTGCCACTCACAGTTGCTTTCTGCTCCAGTGGAGGGCAAGCAATCCCCACAGACTTTGCTGAGCACTCCGAGGACCTCCCAGGTCAAAGAGGCTTTAGGAATTTACAATTATTATTAATCAAGGATTCATTTCCAGTCTAAAAGGGCTCCCAGTCTTGCTCTGTCCTGGCACAGAGTGCCTGTGGACACAGAGAGCTGTGCAACGTTACAGCCCAGCTGCCTGCATGAGGATGGGGGAAGAAATAGTGTGTGATGGGGAAGACACGTCACCCATCCTTGTAGCTGCACCCTGGGTGTCACCTGGGGACAGGACAGGCTTTTGTCCCCTACCTGCAGTTCCAGCGTGGGGGAGTCCGGATCTGCCTCGGACACAGTTTTGGGAGAGGTTTCCTTGGTGGGCTTCGACCGAAACCAGCCAAACCACCTGAATCCAGAGCTCTGGGAGATGGAGGTTGTCACAAAGAGAAATTGTGGAAATAGATGACGAGGATGCTACGGCCACGCAGATGCTCACTGGCAGGCACAACAGGCATCGGGACAAACAAACCCGAAGCATAAGGCTTCACATTCGCTCTGGTACGCTCACCTTGTCCTCATCCGGCTTCGTCTCCTCTGCCGATGCCAGCTCTTCAGCAGTGTCATCAGCTGTAGTCTCCGAGGAATGCTGGCTGTCATCTTCCAAGGAGATGGTGGAGCTCTCCGAGACAGTCCGAGCTCTCGTCTTTAACCCATCCTGGCATCAGAGACTGGAGCTACCACATAGTGTTTCCCAGAGGAGCCACCCCAAGCACCATCAGGGTGCTCCCAGGAGTCCTCCATGCCAGGCTTCACAGATAGCATCCCTGGGGCCCCCCACATCCCTCACACAGCAAGAGGGGAGCAGAAGCACCCACAGAGTGGTGCAGTAGGGAGGCTGGAGAAGGCTGCCCCAACCCATCAGGTCCCCCAAGGGGACAGCTGGCACCATGACAGGGAATTCTTTGTGAGCAAAGATGTAGAAGGATGAGCCAGCAAGTCCCAGATCCCCCCAGGTTCCCCAGTGGAAGGGTCTCCCTGACCCCTCTGGCTCACCTGCTCTGCTGGGAGGGTGGGCTGCACGCCCTCGGGGGACAGCAGGGTGCCCCGGGGCTCCCCAGCATCTCCTGTGGAGCAGAGAGAAGGACACAGTCAGGGTCTGACTTGAGGGGCTCCTGCCACGTTCATCAGAGATGTTTCCAGTACTTCTGTCATCCCACCACAGAGAGCAGGGCTGTGTGGCCAAGACGTCCTCCCAAGAGATACAAAAGGCCATTGTAGTCCCTGTCTCTGTCCATGCTGGCACCGGGGAAGGAGTAAGGCACAAGGCTCCACTGGTGCATCCCAAAACCCCACTTTGTGCTCCTGGACACAGAACTGGTTTTCTCATCTGGCAGGGAAGTGGGAGCACTGCCACCAGCCCTCCCTTGCTGCTTTGGTCACGTTCTTCCAAAAATGAAGACCCATCCGCCCCAGGCAACCAGTGCTGGTGGATGCTGTTTGCATGCACAGCACCACGGCAAACGCAGCTCAATGCCTGGAGCAAGGTTGGAGGGAAACAAGGCACTGGATGAAGGCAGCGGTGTTTCAAGTGACACACATGCCATAGGGAATCACGCTTCCCTGGTGGACTGTTCATCCCACTGCTGCTACCTGGGGGCAGGCAGTTTTGAGACAAACAAGGATGGAGCACTTGCCTGCTGGTGGCACTGGCTGTGGAGAAGGCTCAGCAAAAACCACACCGGGGCTGAGCATGGGGTTCTGCTGCTCTTGCCCAACGCTGAGCAGCGGCGACGCTGTGACCCGAGCGGATGCTGGAGACCAGAGGGACACATCCTTATGGGAGCTGGATCCCTGGGGTGGCGTGGATTGGTACCACTGGTGGTCTTTGCTCTGTGGGAGCTCATGGCCAGGTTCTCCATCTGCAAAAAAAAACCCACCGCACCACAGGAGTTTACTCCAGCGCTTATTTCTCCTGGGGGTTGCGCAGAATTCTCCACTTTTCCATTATACATCAGCGGGTGCCAGGGAGGGACCCAAGGGGGACCACAAACAGGTGAGGGATGAGTAGGGCACAGCACAGCAGTGCGGGCCTTCCAGAGGCTCCAAGGAAGGTGGGCTGTGAAAGATGGGAGGAAGAACCTCCTGGGAAGGCACCTGAAGTTGCAAATGAGATCGGCAGGGGGAATGCTGTGGAAGCAAAGAGACTGAGCACAAGCAGCACGTGACAAGCAGTTCAAAGGAGCCCGGGGTCTTCAGCCTCTTCTTCCACTCCTGCTGCACCCCCTGAACAGCAAAGAATTCACCAGGAGGCTGTACCCTTCGTTCCTGCTCCACAGGAGGAAAATACAGAGTTCTAGAGGGATGTAGGAAGGAGGGAGCAGTTGCTAAGAAGTGCTCCAGGGAGCAGGGAGTTGCCTTTCTGCCCATGGCAGCTCAACTCCACGTGTGGCGATGCCCACTGCGGCCACTGCAACCTGCTGCTTCATTTTCTTTACCTGCCATTGATGCAGCAGCCCAGGAGAGCCCTGGCTGAACAGGTGCCACCTCCGGGGGAAGGTCATCTTCCTCCTGCAAGGAGTCAGAGGGAAAACATGATAAAACAGATGCAAAAAGGGATGGCACAGGGCAAAGAGTAAGGAAAACATGAAGCCAATGTAAAGGAAAGCACAGTGCTCACGAGTCCACAGGAGCTTAGGCTGCAGGCGAGACCCGTGCCAGCACCATCACAGCTCTTCCCCAACAAGCAGAACCAACATCATGCTGAGAGCTGGCAGGAGGGGTAACCAGAGATAGAAAAGGGCACAAACCCAAAAGCAGACATGAAACTTGAGTGAAGAGCATTAATCCAGGGTCCAGACCACAGCTAAAGGACATGAGCACCTGCCAGCAATGCTGCAAGCATCCTCTGCAATATCCTTACCATGAGAGGAGATCATCGTTCACCCACCAGCCCCTGACTGCCCTCCTTGGGCCAAGACAAGGAGCCTTTTGCCCCGTGGGAAGCTCCGCAACCGTCACCGCTCACCCCCTCAGGTGTTGCAACTGCTGAAGGCCCAACAGCACAGACCACATCTGAACTCACAAGCCAGGGGGAAAGGCACCCTGGTAACAACCGCCTGTCTCCTTGGATTCAGGGCAGAGGAAGAAGATGCTTCTGCAGACAAACTACAATGCAGACAAGCTGCATCCTGGCTCCTCCTTACCTCCCATTCCTGGCAGCAGGCTCGGAGCTGTACCAGCCAGTCGGGCTCCAGTGCCTGGTTCTCTTCTGGCATCTCCAGAAGCAGCGGGTCAGAGAGCTTCAGCCGCTCGGCTAGCTGCAGAACCAGGAGGGCAACGGGGCTTGTCACACAGCTCCACAGGGAGACTGACCCTGGCAGCAGCGGCCCACAGCCCCAGGGGAAAGGAACTGCACTTAGTAGCGTGGGAGTAAAAGTAACACCAGCCTCTTGTGTGGGGTTTATACCATTCTGCATCACTGCAGGGCTGATCCCAAGCCCTGCAGAACCTCCCAGCTGGGATGCCTTTCGCCTCCACAGAGATGTCAAAGTACCAATGTCAAAGATGCTCTTCCCATCAGAGACCCAGGTAACCATTACCATCCTTTTCTCCTCCAGGCTAAATGAGCACCTTTAATCCCACTTGACATCCAGCCCCGGGCATCAGTGGGTTTGCAGGACACCCCAGCAGGAGGTCTGGGAACAGAGCTGTGCATCACCCTCAGACCTGCCCCATGAGGATGGATGGGAGCTGGTAGGGTTTGAACTAAGGGCTCACCCAGCTTTCCTCTGGAGTTGCCTCGCCTGGCTTTGCAGCAAGCATTAACATTACCAAAAAACACACAGAAAACAAATACAGGGCTGGTAGGGACTTTCTCAGGTTACGGGCACTCAAGAAAATCTTGTGTGCCCACACCAGACCGTGGTTGTCTGATTTGCACTTACAAATCTCCCAGGAGAAGATTTCACAGCCTCTCAGGCCTGTCCTGGTGCTTAACGCCCTTAAAGCTAAAGAGTTTTTTCTTAATATCTGAGTGAAATCTTCCCTGCTGCAAACTAAGCTTCTCGATTACTGCTCCGTGGAAGCTGCAGAGACAGCCAGGCACCAGCCCGTGATCAGCAGCCTCCTGCGTGCCAGAGGTCTGTTATCACATCCCACATACCCCTGCCTCCCCTGGCATATCTTGCCTGGAAAAAATAACCCTGAAGCCTTCTTCAGAGGTCATTTTCCCCTCAATCTCTTATCATTCCTGCTCTTCTCTTCTGCACTTGCTTCCAATTTGACCCTCTCTCCGAGTGCAGCATCCCAAACAGGGTGCGGTGCCCCAGCAAAGACCCCCAAACCCCGAGCATGGGAGACTGTCACCTCCCTGTCTCACACGTGCTGTTCTTGCTCTCACAGCCCAGAATAACATTATAACATTGGCAGGTTTGTTTTTTCCTTTTTTTTTTTTTTCTTTGCAACAGCATCCTGTTATGCTGCTGGTTGGTATTTTTTCCATGCTCCACTATCTCCCCCAGGTCCCTCTCTGCAGTATTGCTGCTGCATGTCTAATTTCTCCTGCAAGAGAGGGGTCTGTGCCGCTCTGTCTGCAGCCTTCCCTGTCAACGGAGCAGGAGGCTCTTCTAGGGCAACTCATCCCTCCAGCCCCAGGTGAGATGGAGGGCTCCCTGCAGAGCTAAATCCCAGTCTGGAGAAACTGCTTAGACCAGGGCCTAGTTTCAAAACAGCCAGATGAGAGGAGATGACACTCAAAGCACCGCTCTTCAAGTCTTGACTGAATTTGCTCTTACTGATATCGACCCGCTTCTTGGGGATTTATTAAGGCTCCCTCCCAGGTCCTTCATGCTTATTTATCTTCTACATTTTCCTATGAGGCTGCCACCAAAAGCCATCCAGAGGTGACTCTGCAGCTCAGCCATAGAGGTCTCAGCTATTCCCTCCGCCCCAGTCCCTGTCAGACATTTCTTCCTGTTCCTAAGGTTTTAAAATCAAAGTCCAAACCGGCACAAAACACACTTCCCATCTCTGGGAAGTTACAGCAAGACACTACACAGCCGGAGCCCATCGTGGGACAGGGACTGGCCATGGAGAGCAGAGCAGCCCAGCACCCAGGCAGGTACCTACAGACCCACTGTCCCATCTCTTTGCAAACACAAGCGTGTTCATCCTAAATCAATTGCAGGAAAGAGGAAATTATAAGCATGATTACTCCTAAACGGGGGGAATGTTTAATCCAAAAGCTAATATGCACTTTGATCCAATATTAATGAACCAGCACCTGGTTGTGTATCATTCCCAGCTTCAAAAGAGGGGAAGTCTTAATCAAACACTAATGTGTATCATAATTTGTAACACAGTCTAAAACATCAAAGACAAGAGCGTCTACGAATGCACTAGTTTTTCAGATGAAAGTGTTTTCTCCCAGGAGGAGCATTATCCCCAGCAGAATGGTGGATCCGAGAGGCTATTAGACAGTAAATGGGTTTCAACAACGGGATGGGGGGGCTGCATGAGCCAAGTTTGGGGCGATTTCTGCAGCATCTGCTTCAGGCAGGCATCCTTGCTGTCCCTCACCACACAGCACTGTGGCCTTTGCACCCTTCCTGATGGAGGAAGGCTTTGGGCAGCCTTAGCACTGCCCTGGTGATGTGCATGGAGGGAGCAGACCTACTCCCTTGAGCGCCCAACCTGCCTGGAGGACCCGGAACCCTTTGCTTCATCCCTTCCTGCCCCCGCATCCTGCTTATGAAGCTGAGGAGCTGGGCTCAGTGCTACGAGTTGGGACACAGTCCTAGTCATTGTCACACCAAAAGAGCCCTTGGCAGGTAAACGCAACCGTGGGATGATGTGCTGGAGGGGAAATGTCAAGCACTTGCACTTCAGCTTAAGTCTGTGCCATTTTAGAAGTTCAAAAAGCCTCTCCAGAATAAAAAACATCCTCTGCTTCCAAATTATTCTGTTCCTACTTGGCAGTCAACACAATTCCTTTGTTTTCTGCCCTAAATCCACGGGTATTAGAGATCCCACGGAGGCGTCGGCTTTGCTGTACGCAGCACACACCAGACAGCAAACCCTGCAGGCCCACTCAGAGCTGCCAAGCACCCCCAGCACAAGGAACCCTGAGGATGCTTCCCACCTCAACGGGTCCTGAATGGGTATCACACCCCGCCAAGGATATGGGGAGGTTGGGCACTCACCTTCACCACCTGCTGGGCCAGGACAGCCTGGCTGGCCGGATCCTGACCCAGGAGCGCGGTGGCAATCTGCTCACAGTATTGCAGGGACAGTGCTGGGAGCCCGTGGTCAGCCAAGCGGGAGGCGTAGAGGAGCTTGTACACCTCAGGAGGGGGAAGCAGAGCAGACAGGTGAGCAAGGAGATGCTCGTGCCTAGGGGTCTGCTGTAACGCATCATCCCAGTGTGATTCACAGCACCTTGAATCACAGGTCTCGTCAGCCAGAGGTCACCTGCAGCTTAGGAGCACCCCTACCCACCTCCATGGGGCCATCTGGCCTTGGTTCCCCAAACCACAGCGTCATCACAAGACCAGACCAGCCCAGAGCCAGCAGACGGGCAGTGGGGAGAGAATGCCAGCCCATCACCTGCAATTATCCACCCAGCCTAGGCAGCACCCACAGCAGCAGCAGCTGAGTGTGTATTTGAAATCGGAAAAGTCTATCCATCACCCAGAGAGCAGGAAGGCAACCAGACCTGGGCAAGCACTGATTAGACACACCATTCCCCAAAATCTGCCTGAAGCCCTACCCTGGAGAACCTCCCTGCCTGGCCCAGGCAGTCTCCCAGTAACTCCTGAAGCCCTGCGAGCGGTTAAGCCTCGAAGAGCAGCCTGAATCCCTGTTTTCAGCGGGATGGATGCCTTTTGGGGCAGATCTGAGCTGCTGCACCCGCTGTGTTCGTGCATCTCTGCTACCTGGAAGGGGAGCAGGAAGGACTTGGGCTGTCGTAGGTGCTGGCAGTACTCGAAGATTTCCATCCGCTGGATGGCCTCGGTCCTGGCAAACTGGGCAAACGCCTGACTGCGGAGGAGAGGGGCAGGTTCAGTGAGCAGGAGCAGGGCTCTCCCTTGAGACAGACCCGCACGTAAATTTACAGCTCCATCGCTGCACAGGCCAATGAGAAGAGCAGTTAAAACCCACAAACAGGGATTGCTTTTTCATAAAAGCGAGAACCCAGAGATGGGGAAGAAGGTGGGACATCACCCTGGCAAGAGCACCACCTGCCTGGGCTCACTCACCTGTGGCTGCTGCCCAGAAGGACCATGCGATCTGCTTTCACCCCAAAGTAACCAAAAGGGACATCTGCCATCAGGTAGCAGAAATGAGCTGCTTCAACTGCCCCCTTGCCAGCTGCATGGGAGGGGAAAAAAGACACTTAAGTCCTGAGAGAGAGGTCACCACACAGTCAGCATTGTTTTGGAGGCCCCCAAGCTCACATGAAAACCCCAAACCCAACTACATCACTTTTCTTGCCTGCCCTTTCTGACTTTGAACTCTTCCTCCCCCTCATTTTTTACCTATTTTCCCCACATGCTGCTTTTCATGCCAGGCAGGGGGGTCAGTTCAGTGGTGGGACCAGGGGAGCCTGTGCAGAGCCCAGCTCCAGCTCCACCTCTTCAGGGTGCCATCATCAGCACAAAACCACTGAGCGTCCCCAGCACTGGGAACAAGTCTTAGTCACTGCAATCACACATGCCCTTGGGTCCAGCCACTCCAGAACAGCTAATGGATGTGTCTGAACTTCACAGCTCCAGGGGTACAGATGCACCATTTCAACAGTGATGTGCATCCACGCCAGCGTGGACGTGCTTGGTGATGTTGCAGGTGCCCACCCAACTGTTACAAGACAGCAGGGACACAACTGCTCAGTATGGCTTCAGCTCACCCAAAGTGTCTCCCATGGTGACGATGGATCGGTGACACAGCTCCGTGTCTCCAGCCTTGTTGGACAACATCGCAGCCAGGTGGGGCCTCCAGTCTCCCCACGTAGCATTCCCGCAGCACTGGAGGAGAAGCAAGGAGGGGGAAGGTGAGCAGAGATGGTGACCACAAGGTGGGTGCCACAGGCAGGTGACGCAGCACTGGGGCACGCCTCTTGCTCACAGACCAGAGCTGCCTGGGGGATCCTTCCTGACATGAGCTGGAAGAGGGTCTGCAGGGGATCGTTGGTAGCCAGTGTGCTGGTGAACCTGTGAGGAGACAGCAGAGATGGGGCTGCCACATCAGGACCCCAAAGCCCCATTCACCTCCAAGGGCTCTACCCAAATTCCAGGAACGCAGTGTCTCGAGGGGCTTCTTGGAAAAGGCACAAAGAATCATCAGCGGTGCAACAGGCTGATGATCTATGGTACTTCCAGAACAGCCAAGTCTCCAGGACAATGCCGGATAAAACCTCCTTAAAAGGATTCAGGTTGCATAAACCAGAAAATTTACTCTTAACTCTCCCTGAAGGGATCAACTCAGTCCAGACTAAGTACATTAATTCCGCCAGAAAACATTCATATGAGTGGGATGAACAGCTCAGATCAGGCCGGATCGTGACAAAGATAGTTCAGCTCCCCTCGCCTTTGTGAGGGCAGAAAGGGCAAAGCCCAGGATAAATGCACTCCGCATCTCCAGAGAATTGCATTCCTTCTGCTTTACAGCCCCTACTTGGTTTCTCATGTCCAGCAGGAAGCCCAAGGGACTCAGAACCATCCAGATGGTTGTCCCCTCTCCCTTTTGCCCCCTCTGAAAGAATCCAGTTGAAATCAACACACTCTCCCGTGCACTGGGGCTGAGGACACCCAAAGGAACAATAGGCTTCGCAAAGCCAGCCACAGAGCATCTTACCTTGCTTTAACCTCTCCAACTTACCCGGTGAGCACCCAGCTGTAGGTCCGAGGGTCCATCTTGCTGGAAAGGAAGAGAGCGTGGCCCCACAGCTGGTTCCTCATGGCCCAGACCAGGGCGTCCTGCAGCCGAGGTGGAGAAGAGACAGGGCTTGCACTGACTCCACTTCCCCGCTATCCTCTTCTGCCAAGGGATCAACCCTTTGCTCACACAGCTCAGAAAAGAGCTCTGATGACTGCTCTGGCTTCAACAAACACCTTTTAAAAAAAACTCTTCCACATTCACAGAGTTCCTTTTTCTTTCTACCTTGCACGATTACAAGAACTGGAATCTTCACAGCAATATTGTCATCCTTGAATTTCCAGGTGTCTGTTGCCCGCTAGCTCTCAATGCCACCACTATGGGATCCCAGTCTGAGCACCCAAGCTTCACTGTATCCAGCCGTCCAGCTCCCCATGCCTTCAGCATCCCCTGAGATCGCAGCTGCAACTAAACCCATGGCACTGGCAAAAGACTTTGCATCTTGTCCTCACTCAGGACCTCATCCCAATGGTAGGAAATCATTGCCATAAGAGCTGTTGTATGAATGCTACTTAATCCCACAACCAGAAGGCACCCCTAGGCCACTCTTCCCTTGATGAAGAGGTCAAAGGGGCCAATAAGGGTCAGCCCCGTGTCCTGGATCCTGCTCGCCACTTACTTTCTTCCTGCCATAGTAGAGGAGCTTGGTGAACTTCTCCACTATCTGTGCTTGCGTTTCCACAACAGGAGAGACCTCTCCTGTAATGAGGTCCAGTGACCCTGGCTGACATGACATCAACTCATCATCTGTCAGGCCGATCAGGTTTGACGCGGGGCTCTGCCTCTTGTACTTCTCCCGGCGCCTGCAGTCTTGCATCAGCAGCTCAGCCGTGTCCGAGCCCATCATGGACTATGAAAGGGAAGGGGAGGAGTGAGACCCATGGAAGCTACCCCATGAGCAAACACTGATGGCACTTCCAGTCCGACACCCTTATGCTTGTACCCTCGTCCTGGCACAGTTCCCCAACAAGGTCAGCGTGCAGTTTTGGAGGGTTCAGTACAACTAACAAGATCTTCACTGCTCACACTCTGAAAATCTTGTTCATCTGGTTCCAGCAAGCAGCCACGGATTAGATTGAGTGGATTTCATTGTGTTAAGGGAATAATGAATATAGGGGATGTCTCCTCAATGAAGGCGGCACTTGTTCCTTTCACAGTTATTATAGCACTGAGTTGTTGGTACTTCACAAGGACGAAAAACAATCACAGAGAAGAGTTTGCTTCAATTATCCAGGCAGTGTCAAACTGGTTGATGGTGCCATGAGAATGCGATGCTTTTAAGGTAAGGCCACCCCACCAGCAATCAGATCAAGAGGCACCTAGGGGGCATATAACTTGTCTCACTTCTTAGACTGAAAGGGTCAGCCCCTTCCCATGGGACACGTACCCCGTTCTGCTGGCAGAGGAGGACGAGGAGTTTCCAGAGAAGAGCTGAATCTCTGCCTCTTTGTGTTGAGAGATCACAGCTCGTGGCTATCTTCTGCTGGCAAAATGTCAGCACATCCACCTTGTGCAGATCCTCCCTGCAGCAGCAAAGTCATCAAAGGAAACCCAAGGCAAATAAATCTAGGACATCATTCAGGTCCCCAGGTTCACTGATGGGGATGCTGAGAATTCACATGGGAGATGGAGGAGGGAAGATCCCCAGTGCCAATACCACACACTGCATTGGTCACACCAAACCCCAAAGCGTTTCAGTTTTATCATTACTACGACTCTCTGCAGACTTTTGTGTTTCAGGGATGCAGAGTGCATATCAAACCCTCTCTCTGCTCTCCTGATATTTCCATCCACCCATCTGCAAAGAGCCTCAGATTTGCTTGGCTGTGCTGCTGTTCCAGCCGTGGGTGTCTGCGGCTGCCTGAGCAGGCACACGTGCACGCAAGTGTCTTTTATTTAACTGCCAGAACGCAGGGAGAAAGACACGCTTGTGACCACCTAAACCCTTTGGGTCTGAAACAGAAGCAGAAGCCTTTAAGCTACGTTCAAGCCAGGCAGAACTGCTGCCTTAGACTACAATAATCAGACAGTTGGAAAGCCAGGAGAGGAGGGGCTGGGGATGGAGATGCTGATCCTGACTCAGTCACACCAACATATCACGTGGAGATTCCCAACATTCCTTTTTCAGCAGAAGTGGTGGCCACCAGGTCTTCTACGTGACTCTTTTGGTCAGCTCTGCCCCTTCTGCACACTCCTCTATGCACTTTGGACAGGAGGGACCAGAAGAGACAGTGGCGTAACCAGTACAACAGAGACAACCTGATGCGACACAGCACGATCCATCCCAGACTCACACTAGACAAAGGTGCATCCTGGGTCTGACCCTGCCGCGCTCAGCAGTCTCAAGGGACAAAAATCTTAGGAAAAGCTAAACCACAGGTTGATCCAGGGCTTCAGACATCCAAACAGATCTCCCAACAATCAGTTTTCTAAGCCACGAGTACAAAATAAGTTCAGACATACAAACCACACTGAACCCACACCCAATGAATATTCAAAACAACCAACTTCCACAATCCAAACCAACCTACCCTGCAGCAAACAGGCTGGGCTCCTAATTTGAACCTAAGCTTGGCCTTTGCAGATAGCTCAAAACCATGGGGACCCTAGAAGTCTGCCTTGATCTCATGCCTCCTCCCAAAGAAGAGGTGCTGCCAGGCCAGCCGTGCCAGCACAGCCTGGAGGACACGGCTCCTGGACCTGCCGGTGCAGCGTACCTGGCCAGGGGCCCCGGGAAGGCCTGTAGCTCCTCCAGATCTTTCGTGCCATGAAGGATCACCTAAAAACCAAGAGCAAATTCAGCTACTGGACTCCAGCAATCAGGCCAGTCCCTGCTGAGCGAGCTGAAAGTCGGTGCCTCGGCCAAGAGTTCAACAGTGGCAGTGAACCTGTTCTCTGTGCTGTCTTAAAAGGTAAATCCAGAGCACAGACCCTAAACCACCCCATGGACCACAATGAGAAGGTCTGGGAAGGAAATGCCTGTTGAGGTGGCATCTGCCTCCTTTGGGAGGCAAAATAGGATACTGAAACTGCGTGGTAGACTCCACGACGGATACAGCTGCTGTATTGGAGCACCTCAGAAAGGTCTGGGTCACATCTGCTCCTATTGGAAGGGATCACGTCATCACACAGGACAAGGGTTATGGAAGGGAAGGACCAGGACGTGGGGCTCAAAGGCTGACAGCAAGGCACAGGCTGGCACAGTGCAGACTCAGGAGTCCACGTGGGCTGGAGATAAGAGGGCAGCAGGGGACAGGAAGGCTGCTAAGGAGGCTGTTTGAGTGATAAATGGTGTTTGCATCCCTTGGGGCAGAAGAGGCTGCTCCAGGGAGGGAACCGAGGGTGGTTTGAGTTACCTCCAGGCTGTGTAGCTCGACGTGGGCCAGCTGCCCCTCAGCAGGGCGATGGGGACACACCAACACCAGCTGGCCTCCAGCTCCAAAGCACAGCGCCACGTGTGGCAGCGGGAACTTGTGGGGTACCACTGGGGCTGGGGTGGATACTGAAGGCCCCTCTGCAACAAGATATAGGTCAGCACGAGTCCCTTCAACCAGACCCCACACCACCTCCACGTGGAGAAGGTGACCATGTCTGGATCTGCCCCCTGATTTAAATAGCTCTCCACTGACTGTCCGTCCATCCATCCCCCCCCCAAGCAAGAACCAACCCCTGAAGCAAAAGGCAATTGTGTGGCAGCTCCTGAACCCACCACAGAGGAGCCACCAGATCACACAACCACACTGCAGCCCCCCAGCCATGCCTTGTGCCTGCACAACTCCTTCAGGAAAAGACCAAGCTGCCAGACAGCACATAACCTAAGGCTGGCTGTTTATTTCCTTGCTCCCTGCCTTGTCAGATCTTCATCTCGGCCTCCATCACACCTCACCTGCTTGTGCAGGGCTCCAGGTCCCTAGAAGCGCAGGGTCATAGTGGTCAGCACCATCAGGGATGTACTGGCTGAGCTCATGGCTGCTGGAGCTGAGCCCCGACTCACGGTACTGCAGGAGCAGGCTGGGCTGCATCGAGGAGAAAACACAAACCTGGATGACCATGGGCAGAGGGTGAAGGGGGTGGAGAACAAGCCTTATGAGGAGCATCTGAGGGACCTGGTGCTGTTTAGCCTGGAGAAGAGGAGGCTGAGGGGATAACTCTCTGCAGCTCTCTGAAAGGAGGTTGTGGTGAGGTGGGTGCTGGTCTCTTCTCCAAGGGATGGGACAAGAAGAAGTGGCCTCAAGCTGTGCCAGGGGAGATTTAGATTGAACATAAAGAAACATTTCTTTACTGAAGGAGTGGCAAAGCACTGGAAGAAGCTGGGGATCGTTGGAGTCTCCATCCCTGAAGGTGTTCAAAAAACGTTAAGATGTGGCACCGCAGGACATGGTTTAGTAGGGACGGCATATTGGACTGACAGGTGGACTGGACGCTCTTAGAGGTCTTTTCCAACCTCAATGATTCTACAATTCTATGAAACTGGGGATGCCACTGCTTTTCTGCTCCCAGGGCAGTGGGACAGGCTCTGCTGCTCTGTGAAAGTGCCCAGCAGGAGCAGCACAACCCAGCCCATTCTCATCCAAGCAGCTCATGGCCTTCAGCACCTTAGGTTCACCATGGCACAACCATGGTCATACCCACTGGTTTTTAAAATAATTTCCATCAGCCACCAGTCTAGCTCAACAGCTTTCCTAGCCCTAACACAGGCTCCCCAACACAGGCAGCAGATGATGCTCGAGAACCCAAGAAAAACTCTGCCCAGGATCAACACCACCAGAGCAGCTTTGATTTGATCTTTTAATTTGCTCTTTAGCAAACACAGTGATCAGGATAAAAGTGGGATGGAGCAAACCTTGGTGGACACAGCTGAAAATGACACAGCTTTTGGCCACCTGGGGAGGATGCAGGAGAGCATTCCACCCAGCTTGGACTTCTGTCCTGCTCTTGGCCTCATGCAGAAGCAGTGTACAGCCCCACGCCGGGGGGAACAACAGCCTGGAAAATGGTTCACAAACACTAATAACTCACTATAACCATAGAATAGAATCATAGAATGGTCTGGGTTGGAAGGGACCTTAAAGATCATCCAGTTTCAATCCCCTGCCATGGACAGGGACACCTCCCACTGGAGCAGGCACTCCAAGCCCCATCCAACCTGGCCTTGAACAACCCCAGGGATGGTGCAGCCACCACTGCTCTGGGCAACCTGGGCCAAGGCTTCCCCACCCTCATCGTGAAGAATTTCTTCTTAATGTCGACCCAATTTAAAGCCATTCCCCCTCATCCTATCACTCCACACCCTTGTAAAAAGTTCTTCCGCAGCTTTCTTGTACGCCCCCTTCACGCACTGGATGGTCACTATAATGTCTCCTCAGAGCCTCCTCTTCTCCAGGCTGATGATAATCCCCAGAGATTAAATACTGAGTGCAACATAGCTAAGCAGGTTTTTTTCTCCTCAGGCTCCTTCCCAGCTGGAGGAGGGACATGTGGATTTGCGTTTGGGAGATCTGCAAGCCTTTTGCCCTTCACCCCTGCCCATCTCTTCCAGGGAGGTGGTTGAGTCACCTTCCCTGGAGGTGTTTAAAAGATGGATGGATGAGGTGCTGAGGGGCATGATTTAGTGATTGACGGGAATGGTTGGACTCCATGATCCAGTGGGTCATTTCCAACCTATTGATTCTATGATTTTATCTTGATGTTACCTCTTGGGGCTGGCCGCTGGTCTTCCCCGAGCTGCTGCTAAGGGTTTCTCCTTCTGTCCATTCAGGCCAGGCAGCCGTGGCGTATCTCTCCTTATAGGAGACATAGGTCTGTGTCCTGCAGAAGGGAACAAAAGGAGATGCTCTGAAGGCGAGAGATTTTTGGGACCAGCCACAAACACAACAATTTTGCAGTAGATGGTTGCACCAGGTGGTGTCCAGACTCCCCAGCCTTACCTGTCCTGCCCCGGGGGGGTGGCCAGGTTGGGATGGTAACCCCTGTAGTAGTGCTGGTCCCAGTGGCTGGTACTCTTGCCATAAGGTTCTCCCTGTCTCAGACCTAGAGGGAGAATCGAGATTTAGAGTTTCCCCTCCAGAGCAACAAGCCATACTGGAGTTTCAAGGAAAAAGCAGCGAGTCAGGCAATGCACCATGCACCCCCCATTTGCTTCCAAATCAGCCCAACGTGTTGGAGGTGAGATAAAGCCCTGTGCATGTTTGCCAACACAGCACTGATGTCCTTTACATTTTCCTCCCTCCCCTTTTTTTTTCAAGCTAGGAACTCCAGAAACAGCAAAAACGAGCCCCCAGCCACCCCGATCACAGCACCATCACTACCAAATCCAGCCTTGAACTACGAACGACCCAAGTCTTTAGACATGGAGATCAAGATCAAACACTCCTTTGGTGTGTCTCCTTCCTGCTCACGATTCCCAAATGCCAACTGAGGGCAGTGCTGCACGGGGGCAACAGCACCAACAAACCTAGGAGCCTGGTGATGTGCAAGCCCTGGGGGAACCTCCCATCCTAGAGAAAGCATTGTCTCTTCTCTTGCAAGCAAGTTGCCTCTGTCCCCAGGCCCAAAGGTTGAGCCCGTACCTCTGTCATCCTGCCAGGCCACCGGCTGCCGTTGGTGGCTTTGGTAGGTGTAGTCATCCCTGTAGCCGGCTGCCGGGTACTGCCAGCGGGGGTCTTCATATCCTTGCCTGAAACGCAACACACTTAATCTGAGGAAGAACGGGCACCGCTGCAGCTTCTGGACCACATATGGTATTAGACTCATGAGCTGGATGGGACCTTCAGAGGCAGAAATGGCGATGGAAATAAAATCAGGTCTCCCACACAGGTGCCCTGTTCAGGAAGGAACAGCATCCTCCAGGTAGCATCCTCCGGCACCCCCGGCCAGGTCTGCAAAGCACCAGCACTCACAGCCTCCTCGAAAAGGTGACAAATCAGCTTTACCTCTGTGACAAGGCAGTGAAACCTCATTTTGTACGTGGTAGGAGAAGGAATATGGACAAAGCTACGAGGTTTGGACACTTTCCCATTCCCGTATATGAGAAAGCTGTTCACTGCAGCTTCATGAGATGCCCAGTTCCAACTCAACGTTGTGGACTTGGGTGAAAGTTGATCATCATGACATCTTTTAAGAGATGTCCCCCAAAAGCACCTTCTCCCACAAGCTCTGGAGCTGCCACGTCCGTCACACAGGCTGGTGGGTCTCCCCCCGCGCTGGATCCCAGCGCCAGCCACCTGCCCAGCACCTGCATACTGGAACCCTTGGCAGCTGACACTGCGATCTGGTCAACCCTTCGCAATCGACACCCCCCTTCCCGGTGTGAGCATCACACAACTTCAGCGCAACCCCCGCTGTATCCACACCGTAACTCAGAGGGCAATAACTGAGGAAAATCAACCCAAATTTGCTGGTGTGCTCAAAGCTCTTTTCCAGCACCTAGAGCATCCTCTAGCCCATGTTTTATCCTTCCACCCTCCACTGTTTCAGCAGCTGAGCTTGCAAGCTCCCTTCTGCTTCTATATTACCGTTCGTATTTTTATTGTTCACCTTGCACTTGGTAGAAGAGAGCTGCATTTAATCAAACCTTCAAGAAAAATGCACCTTGGGACCAAGCCGAAGCCTGTGATGGCAACCGCAGAAGGCACGGCTGTAAGAAGAAATTAGAGCTGCAACGGCTACGCAGCCTTAAATAGAGAAGCCACTGGCTGCTTTAATAGCTGGACATCATCTCATCACGCACGGCCTCCTCGAGGCTGCTCGCTGCTTCCTCCACGCAGTTGCAAGGGCAGGATCTGTGTCACAAGCCCGTGAGAGCAGCAAAACAGTCAAATCTTGTTTTAAGAAGGTTTCTGCGGAGGGGGCTCAGCAGGAGCATCGCAAGGCTGGGCAGCTCTCACCTGGAGTACGGTCTATCCGGGTAGGTGCTCCTGTGGTGCCCAGCCCGCGCAGGCAGTCTGGGGGCATCCCTCTGGGGGCGATGTCCCCCATCCCAGGGGTGGCCCCCATCCCAGGAGCCAGGGCGATGCCCTGCGCGAAGGACCTGCTGCCTCAGCTGTGGTGGGGGGCCACGGGGAGCCTCTCTCCACTCCCCCAGCGCCGCCTGCCTCTCCCAGGGCTGGGGTGGCCAGGAAGGCGCCCAGGGGTCCATCCCAAGCTTGCAGCAAGGTCGTCTCTAATCTAGGGTGAGAGAGGGAGTTACGTCCCCAATGGCTTCAGTGGCCTGCAAGCAACGAGATAAACCACAGAGCGTTTGATCAGCGGGTTTTCACCACCCTCAAATCCCCTATGAAGCCCATTGCCACCTACTCTTTGCTTTCGGGAGCCTACTGGGAACCTGCCATCCTCTCCAAAATAACCGGAGGCAAGGAAAAGCTGCCTCCTCATTTGCTCAAACTTGAAGCTGCCTGTGAAATGGTCCATGAAAGCATCAGGCACCCCGCTCGCCCTGGAGCAAAAGGCAGCAGCCAGGCAGCATCCTCCTGCACCCCTGGCCAGGTCTGCAGAGCACTGGCACTCCCAGCTTCCCCCATAAGGTGACAAATCAGCTTTACCTCTGTGACAAGGCAGAGAAATCACATTTTGCATGTGGCAGGGGAAGGAATACGGGCAAAGCTACGAGCAGGACAACAAGAGCTGTTCTCAGAGATGACAGAAGCAGAGAGAAATGGAGCTTCGCTCTTGTGAGCCATAAAATAGGGTAGAAACAGGGATTTCTTCCTCCCTTTCAGCTCCAGCAAGAATATAGCAGGTCAAGCAGACACCAGATTTAATTACAACAGCCTCTTGCAGAAAAGGGAGTTATAAGGAGAGCCTAGAGCAACACACGGGTGAAGCCCCAGCTGCTGAGGGAACCTTAGAACCCCTCCACCCCGCGTCTCCTCTTGCAGCATCAGCGTCCCAACTGCCCCCACAAAGGCTAACGAGCCTCCTCGACACAGGCAGATGACAAGATGCTGTCTGAACCCCTCATTACCCCTCTCACACTCAAAGTTTAAGGCACTCTGGGGTGCAGGGGTATGGGGGGACCACTCGGATCTGAGCAGAGGTGGCTCTATTTGTGCTGGCTGGGTGAAACCAGGCTTTAACTCTTGCCCTAAACAGCCCCCAGGGACAAGTAGCCCAATGCCCACCACCAAGAGCCTCCCTGACTTTGGGGCAGGGGCTCCCACCGCCGCACACACCTGCTCGGAGGCTGCCAGAGCTCATCTTCCGCTCCCCAGGTGCTGCTGCCAAAGTCCACTGCCACATGGGCCACCGCGGGGGCAAAGACCGTCCTCTGCTCCTCCGCTCCAGCCAACCAGTCACTTGGCTCCCAGGGAACTGGTGCTGCTATTTGCAGCCCTGAGGGTCACCTTCCCCATCACCCGGGTCTCCTCTCACCGAAGAGATGGAGCGCACGGCTTTCTGAGCTCAAAAACAAGCCAGAGATTTTTTCTGTGGGTTTTTAATGCCATGAGATAATTATTCCTCTCTATACATCCTCAATTCAAGGCTGCACAGTAGCTGCAGCTCCAATGTCTTTACAGTGAAGAAGAAAGCGTCCCTGCCCATAGCAAGGGGCTTGGAACTGGATGGTCTGTGAGGTCCCTTCCAACCCAAACTACTCTGTGATTTCCTAACAAAAATAAACAAAACTTGCTGGATGAGTTGTTTGATGAATCCAGACCCAGACGGAGCTCAAGCAAACAACATCCATCCCCCTGGCCACTGCCCAGGGCAGGATCCACCCCAGCACCGACACATCTAAGTCCCTATATCGCAATAACAGCCTCTTTTGACAAGTGATTTGGGATTCCTGCCCAGAGATCCTCTCCCAAACTCCCCCAAGCACCTTGAAAACTGAAAAGGAGTAGATTAGGGCAAATGGCATCATAGACAAATGCAGTAAAACTAGATATAAGAGCAAACCTCTTCCACCTGCCTGCCTAGTGACACGCTATCTTCTCTCCCTTCTCCCATGGAAAACGTGCATGGATTCCTAACCCCTGAAGCCTCCATTTGCTGAGTATGAGCAGCCAGATTTCAGCCCCAGGGCAGCATGGAGAAATGTGGGATGACTGGCAGAAAAAGAAGGTTTTTTTTTCCTTCTTTTTTGCTTTTTTCACACCCTCGCAGTCCCAGCTTTCCTTGGCCGCGCATGAGAGCCTCCAAATTACCTCCACTGTGACACCGCAACACCAATTGATTTGGGATTCACAGGCAGCGTTGTACGCTTTGCATCGCATTGTCAGAAAACCCTATTTTAATGATGTTGCAAGACTACATATATTACGGCTTCAGAGCTTGAAATTTCCACCCTGCTAGGGGAGGAAGAGATCTTCCCTGGTGTTGCTAAGAAATAAGCACTTGGTCTCTGCAGAATTCAAGGTTTCAACTGAAAAAAATATATCCCTAGCACTCAGCCAGCCGTACCAAGAGCCGACTGGAAGAAACACAGACCAGAAGTGTTGTCCTCGTGCTGCCAAGCTGCTTTAGCAGAACAGAATTAAACATCTCCTACCTGTTTCACAGCTGCCCCTCAAAACTTTGGAGGTGCTGAACAAAGTGAAAGGTCTTTTATGGGCAAGTCAGACCTCCCCAGAAAGCTGGAAAAGATCCCTAGAGACCACAAGTGTCCCACTTTTTTAATATGTAAATACATTTCAAGCTTCCACTTGGCTGCTGGCTAATAATTTTGAAATTACAGAATCGTTTGGTTGGAGAAGACCTTTGAGATAGAGTCAATGAAGAGGATGAGAGCAGCCCATCTTCTCTGGCTGCAGTTGCCAGCCTAATCTGGGGGATTCATCTTGAGAGGGAGACTCAGAAGCCCGACTCGCATAAAAGCATCTGTAACTTGTGGTGCTTGTGCTTGAGAGAAGTGGAAACACTGTACTGGTCCATGCTAGGGAAGGAGATGCAAGAAACACTACCAGCAACATCAAGCTTTGAGCAGAATTAGCTTAAAATAGGCAGCTGGAGAACACCGATATAAAAGAAAAAGCAGAAAAGCATGTTGAGAGAGGAGAGAGCCAGGGGAAAGAGCTGGGAAATGAGAAGTGAAGGAAGAAAAAACAGAGATAAAACAACCACATGGGCTAGAAAGACCAAAAGAAAAGGGTAACCCTTTAACTACATTGCTTCTCACCCAGAAACTTCTCTTTTTGAAAAGATTCATAGCTTTCTTGGAAACGCAAGCCCTGCACCCGGGACCGCCACGGAGCATACAGGGCTGCTGCGGCACAGAGCGTTTGTCAGAAACCTAGAGGGACAGAAATAACCCTTTAAAAAATCGTATTTTTCCACTTTTAAAGGTTTCACTGCTGTTGTCACAGTAACAAGATTAGGTGGAAAACATTTTTCTTCATGCCCTCCGGGTGCCTGCACCGCACGCTGCTCACAGCCAACCCCGGTTTTTCCCCGCAAGCCCGATGGGTGAGCCAAGCCTCATCAGAAATCTTTGTAACCTAAGACAAGACATCCAGGTGGCTTCACTACCTGAAGCTATTTTTAGGTGATTTATGTTGTCTCTAATTGGTTCTGAGATTTTTTTTTTTTTTAAATGACATCAATAGGAAGTTTTATTCATCTTTGAGCTTTAGCCTCCTCGAAGTGCCAGATACATACATGCACACTTTTTTTGTGGAGATGTCTTAAGCATCAGGTCGCAGCACAGAAGAGTTTGAAAAGGCTGGTTACAGAAAAAATTGAAACCGGCTCATCTGTCCTCACATCTGTAAGGTGGAAATGCAAGAAGTAACTGAGTTACATAAAACAAGAAAACCCATCTTAAACATTCTTTAGAGTGAAAACATCAGCCCTGAATACTCTGCCAGCATTCGAGACATTGGATGGAGCGTGGCATGTCGCACACAGACCACAAAAATGAAAATCACCCAGGAAACATGGGGACTCAGGTTCTCAGCACCCACATCAGCATGGAGAGAGCCTTCATCCTCCATCAGTCTCAATGGCAGCTAATTAAATAATGAGCTTAATCACTCCTGATGGGCTTTCAGGGAAGGAGCAATAAGAGCCCCTGCTCCAGCTGGGGTCATCTGGGGCCTTCCCAGGCTGGGGACAACCCCAGGGAGGAAGGTGATGGTGGCCCCTAAAGCAGCTGAGATGTCTGCTCCCACCTGCAGCTGCTGCATTAGCACCATCGTGTGGATTCGATTCGGCCAGCGTGGCACCACTGCACATTTCCCCATAACCAGTTGATGTGCTTATGCTTGCTGGATGGTTTTGCACCTTTTTTCCCCACATGAGATTGTTTCCAGCTTCGAGGGACTGAGCTGTCCCTCCCATCACCTCATGGGAACACATTCAGCAACATCCAGATGTGCCTATTAATAGCTTTGAGACTTAGGCAAAAATATTAATTGTGTCCCGAAGACATTCAGCACCCAGAAAATTAAGAAAAAGCATTTTACACCTCATGCCATATCCTATGAAGAAGCAGAGCTGCAAAAAGCTATTGTTTGTGGAAATCAAAGCACTTGTGTGCAAAGAGCCATGTGAGTCCCCAGTCTGGCTGCAACGAAAAGGTACCTTCAAGCCTTCTGCACGAGCTCCTATTACAAAGCAAGCCCACAAAAACTTTGAAGGCTTTTCCTTACTTCATTCCCACTTGAACAAAACCTCCTGACTCTTGGCTGTGAACACTAAGTCCTTGCTACTGCATCCCCCACCCCGACAGGGAAGGCGGTGCTGCTCCTGCATCCCATCGTGGCAGGCTCTGCCATGGCATCTCGACTCACCACTGGAGAGGATTGGGATGCACGAGGGCCAACAGAGACACGACAGCAAAACCCAACTGTACTGAGGAGGTCAGAGAGTTCTCAGTATTCAGGTCCTCTCGTTTTCCTATGCAACACCCTTCATGTTTTCCCAGCCATTAAATTGATGTTTATCTCGCTGCTAACTGCCTTACAGAGATCATTACGCATTGCAAATTCAACCGTTTGCAGATAAAACAAGCACGAGCAGCCTGGAAACTGTCACATCGCCCCTGTTGCCTTGCCACACTGCAATGCATTACAACCTTTAAGCTGAAAATTAACATATAAAACCGAGAGGCCTGGAAATATTCACCAAGCAAACGATGAAAACCACGCAGAGGTAATTCCTCCACCGATCTCACACCACCTCCTGCTCAACCATGGAGAATTCATTATTAAGTGAGACAAATTCAGAAGCTATTCTTGTGGCATTAAGCAAAAAAACATGAGACAAAGTTATTCCTCCTTGTCTAAAATCTCCTTGCTATATGAGACGTCCCTTGGGATCTGTGTCTGCTGGGAAATACATGGGGGGCAGAAGGCAAAGATGTGGATGTAGAGGCCAAAACAAGCCCTAAAAGAAGCACCATCAGCCACAACTGCTGCATCCTGTGGCATTAGGTGTGATGAACGAGCAGGGGAGGGATGCTGAGCTCCTGTCAGGATCTGACCACGCGGCAGGAGCCACCAGCCCTACTTCTGCTGATGCCCTCAGAGATCTCCACCTCACCCCACACGCCTTCAGCCTCCGGTGGGTTACAGGGGGAGCGAGCTGGATGGTCTCCAGCAAGTGCCAGAGCAAAGAGAGCCGATAGCTTAGAAATCTTTAGCCCAGAGATACTCCAGGGTGTCCATTAGAAAAGATTGCCATCTTGTGTCATTTCAGACACTCGAACATTTGTTGCCTTCATATTTGAGACCACGGGTCTCTTTCAGGAGCTTTATTACACACAATCAGGGACAATAAAGACCCTTGACAGTTACAGATGGCTTTGCTGTGCCCTGTTCTCAGCGCTACCTTGTAAAGTTGGACAGCAATGTTTCCCTCATTTTTTCTCATCTCAATTTATGACTCTTCTACCATGAAAAGCCACTTATGCCCTCCACAGTTACATATACCACAGCCTTCAAGGCCAGTAAATCACAGTCACAAGTCACGTCAAATTTTGCAAAATAAAACTAAATTGCAGCTGCTCTGTAAAGCAAGAAGCTGCAAAATTGAGAGAGAACAAGCTCTGTTTGAAGCCAGAAAACTGGCTCCCACGGCGTGCAGGGGCAAGGACCATCAGAAACCTCCAAGTGAAGCAGAAAAGCCTGATACAAGGGAGTCCAGGGACTCCCCGCCACCCCAACCGGCTGCATCCAGAGGTGCTTCTATGGTCTAATGGTATGAGTTAAAACTGCCCCAAAATCTCAGGATTTCTCTACATAATCTGAGCCTCCAGCTCCCCGCTGCCAGGATGCAGAAGGCTGGGAGCAGGACACAGCTGGGCTCCAGCAGCATTTATTCATTGAGGCTTGGTCCCTGGGCTGGGGTTGTGCTTGGAAAGAAAACTAAGGACCCGATGGGATCATAACTTCTTGTTTTAAGGCGGTTTTGTGCAGAAGAAAGTTAGAGAAGTACTAACACAGCAGAGTTACACTCAGCTGAGCCCATCTGGGTTCGCTCAAAGTGCTGGGCACCTCACCAGGGACCGGGGAAACTGAGGACAAAGCCTGAGCACAAAAAAGCCACTGACCCCAAATGTTCTTTTTACATTTTTCAGGGCCACAGTGACTTGTCTTTTCCCTTCCGCAGCAGAGTTAAACTTTCATGGCAGCTGAATTAACTTGAGGAAGAGCCAGGGACAGACAGCAGCACTCTAGAGTAGGTGCAGGGAAGACCCACAGCACCTCTGTGCTTGCTGATTCCCCTCCCCACATCCAATTCACGGGGGGCTTGAGCTGCTCCGTGTGTGGCAGACTCACCATCGCATCGTGGCTCAGCATCCAGGGCAACTCTTTCACCCCACGCAGCCATCAAAACCCTCGTGATAAGCACTATTTTAGAAAACTGTTTAAAAGTTTGTTCCACAGTCAAAGCTCAGGAGGCTTCATCACTTCACAAGGTGACCTTACACCAGATTACATGAGCTGAGAGCATGAGTAAGGGGCAAACTCTTGGTGTGGAACAGCTCCCTAGAAGAGAGAAAGATCCAAAACACACGAAAAAAGAGAAAAATTGCTACAAGCAGCCATGACAGAGACAAGGAAAAATGCAAAACATCTCACGCCAGATCCTTAGCTGATAAAAACCCAACGTGCATAACATACATACAGCTTCAGGCTGGGATACACTTACCCACCTCTGAATGTTTAATGGGAGCGCACGCATCGGTTAATCAGCAGCGTGAGACACAAAGCAGTTTGTACCTCCTCTCCACGTGTTGTGCAATTAAAAGGCTTCTCATTCAGGCACAGAGAGAAAAGTCAAGGGATTTCGGCTGTGAAGCATCCATTATTCAAAAGTGTATCCATTATTCAAAGTTTTTCTTAAAATCCTATTGTCAGCTTGAAAGGAAAAAGAAAATGAGTTTTTGAAAGCTGTGCTCCGTTGACATTCCACTCCAATTTTTGCTGATTGTAAGTATTAAAACTCCAGACATTTTGAAGAGCTGAAGAAATCTTTCGTGGTTACCAAGGAAGACAAGACCCTACGAGTAGCTGCAGCTTTTCCCTCCTCGCTTAACTCTACCCAGCATGATCCTTCCCCAAATTGCTCAGCCACCCCAGCATGAAGCTGATGAACGTCTATCAAGGAGGCAATAACAAGCTACTCAGCAAGCAGCAGTAGATACCACCCCAGCCCACCTGACCAGTTTATTGATACCCATAAGCTCAGCTGAATGAGGTCTGGGTGGGATGCAAAACCTTCTCGCAGCACCTGGGAGTTTCAGTGGTGGGTGCCAGGGCAAGGCTGGGGAATCTCACAGGAGTTGATTCCCAAAGGTGTCTTCTCCCACCTGGATAGGGGTGCAGAAGGCTCCACAGAGCTAAAGCCAGGGGAAGTCCAGCACTACCACAGCTCCTGCTACAGGGGAAGACACTGGGTCAACCAAACAGCGCTGCTCACACAGGAACCACCTGGATAGCAGGGAAAACCTTCAACAAGACCAACAATTGATCAGCTTTTAACACTAACCTATAAAAATAAGCAGTAAAGGAAGCTTTGCCTGCTTTTAGGAGCTGGAGGACCCAGAGGGAAGGGCATTGAAAGTCCCCAGGTCCAGTCCAGGTACCTCTGTAGGGATGAGATAGGTCTGAATTCTAGCTTGTAAGTCTGTCTACAGGTCAGAACCAAGCCTGAAGAAAGCACCTAAGTCACACGTGCTCAAGCCTCATCCAGAAGCAGCAGGGTCTTAAATCAGTCTCACTGGGATGAGCTTAAGATCACTCTTCCACCACTGCTTAAAAAAGAAATAACATCCCGAGGCTGAGCTTATATAGGGCCCCAGGCTTGTGGGTGGGGATGCTCAGGTGAGGCCAGTTAGGGCCACTAAAGCTTATTAAGGCATTGAAAGCCGTGGTAGGAGCTTGTAGAGAAAGAGAACAGGGAAGGGTGGGCTGCGGTGATGGTAGCTGGGCATCAAGTTAAGAAGTGGAGGCCAAAGTCTGAAATGCGTTTGATAGCCGTAAGGTTAAAGAATTTCCTCATTGTTTTGTCTAAAAATAATTCTTTGTGAATGAAAAGTAGAAGCCTTTGAAAGGCTTCTTTATTCTTGAGCAGATAAGGCTGTAGGACTCAGAGGTTGCTGGGGGCCTGAGGACCCTCCTACCTAGGAAAAGGAAGATCAAAAAAAGGTGTGAAAAAGGTAAGAGCTGCTTAGGAGTAAGAGACTTGCTTCTCTAGGGCCTCTTGTGATAGAAGTAATACCAAAAAACATTTTCAGACTTAAAATGAGCTTGGTTAGGTTTTCTGTATCTATAGAGTACGACTAAATTGTGAACATCCCCAGGGAGCAGTATGAAGATAATAAAGATGCTCTTTCAACAAAGCGAACCGATGGAAAGCTAATAAATGCAGTAATCTATATGTGATGTATGACTTAAATTCCTTAAACGCTGCTGGAAGCTTGGTGGGTGCAAATGGGGAAGAGGCCAGCTCTTCCACCATCAGGCTACTGGCTCCAGGTGTCGTCAATAATTCAGAGGACTGCTTGAATGTATAAAATGAAACCATTGTTCAGCAGCCTTTGCTGACTGCTATCTTTAAGTAGCACGTTTACCTAAAGCACAATGATGCTCCAATAGCAGATGCTCACAGGGTGCTTCCAGGACACTAAAAATGAGCTGGATGTTATCTACAGGACAGCTACTGCTCACAGCTTATTTGGATAAATTTTTTGCTGCAATAGATCATTTTCTGCTATTACCAGTGAAATAAGCTAAAAAAAACCCACTCCTTTTCTTCTGCAATGAGAAGCTGTGCATAACATGATAAATTTGCAAAGCTTTTAAAGCCTGGATGAGAGTTAAATAACTTCCTCTGGGGTCTAAGGTGCTGCAAAGCAGGACTGGAGATGCTGCTGCAATAAAGGCTCTCTGAGAGAGCCAGGAGGGCTGCTGCGGCAGGGGAAGGACGTTGTAATGGGAGACAACACTGAAGCAACTTGTATAGCCAGACTCTGTGTAATGCTGGAAGCTGGGACGGCAGGGCACAGCACAGACAAATTTAAGTGTTGTCAGATGAAATGGTTTGATTCTCATGTCTCCACAGCCTGTTGTTGTTCAAGTCTCTCTCCTAAAGCTTCAAAGAGCGTAGCCGGCTTGTTACCAGAGTTTCAGGTTCTTTTTGTTTGCGGTGATGCTTAGGAAGGTAACGATATCTGTAATCACCCCTCCTGGGACCAAGCTGGACTGACACAGATTCAAGAGCATGTTCCTTCTGCTGAGGTAGAAACACCTGGGAATGTGGAGGGAGAACAGTGTCTCTTCTTTAATGGCCACTGCTGGAGGCAGGATGGACCAGGGACTTCATATCTGGCTCAAAGCACACGTGCAGACCTTTATCCCTCCACCCACGTCCATCTCCTTTTGTTCCTCGTTACAGATCGGACCTTTCGGTGAAGCTGGCTGTCTGATGCCTGGTGGGGCACTGCTCTGATGTCCTCTGGCGGTGGCTCCCAGAGCAGGATTGCTGGGACCCCAATTAGCCTCAAACTTTGTACAGCTCAAACTGTGTAAAAAGCTGGAAGTGAGCCACTTTCCCCTGCTTCCCTCAGGGATAACCACAGCCAGCACAGGATAAGGCCGTTGCCAATAAGCAGTAAGTGGCTGATACTGATGCGGCTGGACAAGCTGTGTCAGAAATCAGATCGTGTCTGGACTGCGTATGTGACCCTCTGCCACGGAGAAACGTTGGGGCAGATTTTGAACACTCTGTAAACTTATTCAAGACTTTGGGAGGCCAGGCAACGTGGTCCAAATTGCCATTCCTGCAGCTGTGGCGATACAGGACATTCACGAGGTGAGCTCGACGCTGCGGCATCCTCAGAGTCGCCACATGAGTACAGGCAGCGAATCCCGGAGAGCACACAAGGGTCTCCTGGGCTGTGTGAAGGCGTGAAGCAAAGCATCAGCCACACCAGCTGCGCAGTGTCTGCGAAGATTCCCCGCTCTCACTTGGTCTGCAGAGCTCTGAGCCTTGGCAGGAGGCTTTCCCAGTGGTGGCAGCACCCAGAAAGGTAACAAGCACGTGGCCATACAGCTCCCCTGCTCAGCTGGCAGCAACTTCTTAAGGCACCACAACCAAGTTGTGTCCTGGACTCACTTGGCTTGCCTGTTGTTAGCGTGGGGGCTTGGAGAGTCTCCTCTGGCTGAGTCCTAGGGAAACGGTGAATTTGCCTCGTGGATGTGATGACCTTTTCCTGGATTTGCACTGGAGCATGTGGCTGAAGGCTTCATTTACCTGCAAGCACAAAGCCCTGGGTATCTGTGGTTATGACCATGAGGATGTGTGGGAGATGTAACATCGAATGTCCTGAGTTGGAAGGGACTCCCAAGGATCACCGAGTCCTACTCCTGTCTGGGCTTTCAGTCGCTGGGATCCACCGCTGGGACCGAAGTAACTTGGGATCAGACCAGCTCCTGGATATTCCTCTGCCTTACATCCCTGAACGTGCCAGATGGTGGCTACATAAATAATTCTGGGGAGCTGAGACATTATTTAAGGATTAAAATACCATCAAATGAGGAAAAAAGTGTTTTGGATGCTTTGAGATGCTTGGGGGTAGAATGCAAATGAAAGTACATCAGGATCCGCTAATCCACTTCTAAAATATTATCCCAACGCATTATTCTTCAAGAACACAAACTCTTCGATAGGGAAGTGAGCAGTTTTAATATGACTTTGCCATTCAGCACAACACAGTTCTGGCCTTGCAGCATCGAACTGGGAGTTAACGGCTCCCTGGCTCAGACACAATGAAAGAAAATTAAAAAGGGTGAAGTGAAAATGGGATTTCTTGATTTAATATTTTTGTTTCTTAGAGAAATAGGACTCTGGAGGCTTCTGTGCCAGGGGCCTAACTGCACACAAAAGCACATTTCTAGCTACAAAAAAAAGGGCTTTGCTAAAACAATATTGAGGGATTCTGCTCCATGCTTACCTCTTCAGCTTTGAAGAGTGCTGCAACACGGAGGTGGGTATTTCCCTCCTGGCAATACTGAGCAACGCAGGAGGGAGTAGAGGAAAAAACAAAGAACTCCTCTTTGTGACATTAACTTAGCATGCTCCCCTGGTAGACGTGGCCTGCAGAAGCAGCAGGTTGGTGAGAATCGAGGGGATTTTTCTTCTGGCAAAACCCATCCCTACAATCCTGCCCTCCCACGCCAACCTGGGAGGGACAAACGCCGTGGAGACCTCGCTCCTCATCTCGAGGCAGCACTTGCACGCTGAGAGGGCTGAAGAGCTGCAGGTATCAAGCATTCAGGTATGGAAAGCTCTGGTCTGAGCTGTATTATTTCAGTGACTGTTCTCAGAGAACGTACTGAATGTGCTTAAAAGCACGACAAGCCAAGGTGCTGTCCCACCCACACCTCTGCGTGCACCGCGCTGCCCGGGGAGGGGTCAGCTATAGCTGGGCTGCATCTGTGCAAACAGAGCCCAACAGGCTTGCTTAACCTTCTCCTGGAGGGCTGCAAAGCCTTCCAAGAGGTCAAGAGCATAGCTTCTGCTTACGCAGGTTTGTCACAAGGCAGGAGTTCTGCTCAGTGCTCCCTACAGAGCTGCCCTGAGGATGGCCCTGCTGATGCTGACCCCTCTGCTGCTTGTGAGCTTCTCCACCTCTTCTCTGCTGTGCCTGTCGCTCATGCTGTGGCTTGTGCTGCTCTTCAGAGCCAGTTCATATCTGAGGGACTTGCTGCTGCTGCTGTCACCTGAGACCACCTGGTGCCAAAGCTGCTCCTTTCAGAGAAACGCAGCTTGTCTCAGGCTGGAGGTAGGTTTCTTTATCTTATTTACAGCCAATGGGAAGTCGCAGCCGGTGACCCAACTCTTTGTAAGTTTAAAATGTGTCTATGTATACAGCACGGCAGAAAATTGTCATTGATTTCTGAAAGGGAGAAAATGCTTCTGGGCCACAAGAATCCCCCTTGCCCTGGGGTGTGTGCTGGGGACTGCAGCCGTTCAAGAGGTCCCTCTGGAAAGGAGGTCTGCCCCCTTCCCAGGCTCAGCTGAACCCAAGGCGCGGGCTCTGCCCCAGCCCCCAGCTTTGACGCTGCAAAGTGAAATGATGTGCTAAGCAAGGATTTGCGTTTGCTGGCTGGCTGTACAAGCAGAAGTACATTAACTCCACGCCGTAGAGCAAATGTCATTCCTGTACCGTTCAGACAGACCGTGTAATTGCCTCTGCTGCGGGGCCGGGGGAGGAGGATTGCATGAATCGAGGTGTAGACATGATTTCTGCAGGCTGTCCCCACCTCTGCTGTTGTCTGTCTGTATGAGCATCGGAAAGGTGCTTAATCTCCAGGGCTCCATCCAGTGATGTTTCTGTATTCCAGAGGAGTGGAGAGCTCTGCAGTTCAGCTGCTATCGAAAACCCAGGGAGGGACAGACATCCCCCACTGCAGCTCCCTCCCTAGGCAGAGCTGTACGGCCCCGCTCCTCCAAACCGGAGCTGCTGCCCTGGAGCCCATCAGGAGACATGCTCATGGACAGCAAGCTTGTCTTTGAGATAGCAATGAAGCATCACCCGCCTGGGACACTTCCCAGTGAGGGGAATGGGGGATTAATTCACTGCTGCATCTGGCCTGAGGCTTATACAGTGTCTCAGCAATGAACAGGTTCACCAGGAATATCAAATTCCTTGTAGAAAGTCCACGTTGAACAGTTTCAAACCTACAAGGATACAGTACAAGCTTTAGTTTGTAAGAGCTGCACTTCCTACAGGTCCTGACAACTTATTACTGTTGAAACTCAGATGCTGCCACATCTACGAGGAGCTGGGGGTGTTTAGCCTGGAGAAGAGGAGGCTGAGGGGAGACCTCATTGCTCTCTACAACTACCTGAAAGGAGGTTGTGGTGAGGTGGGTGCTGGTCTCTTCACCCAAGTGATAGGATGAGAGGGAATGGCCTCAAGCTGCACCAGGGCAGGCTCAGACTGGACATGAAGAAAAATTTAGTCACTGAAAGTCTTATCAAGCACTGGCAGAGGCTGCCCAGGGAGGTGGTGGAGTCCCAGTCCCTGGAGGATTTTAAAAGCCGGGTAGATGAAGTACTTAGGGACGTGGTTTAGTAGTGGACAGGGGTGGTTGGGCTTGATGATCTTGAAGGTCTTTTCCAGCCTAGAGATTCTATGATTCTTGCTGGCTACATCCCACCTGGATGCTGTGCAGTCCTCACCCCCGTGGATTCTGCACGCTTTCTTTCTGCTTAGAGGGAGTAAAAATCGAGGGGTAAATCTGAAATACAGCTTATGCAAGCGTGTGCAGAAGACACAAGACTCGACACCACTTCTGACAGCTGAAACACCCAGGTTTGGGGTAACCCTTCATGTGGTGCCCTCTGAGCTGCTGCTGCCACCACTCAGCCTGGCTGAAGCTGTGCCCTGTAGCTGAGAACCAGCAAGGTTGTGCTGTAGGTGGTCGGCAATGCCACCGCACCCTCGTATGACACCTTCAGGGGTCAGAATATGAAGACCTTCAGCATCCATAATCCCAAGGAAGGATCCACCTCTGCTGAACTGAACCCACAGCCAGGCTTCGTGGGGGGCTGGCACGTGAAAAGATTTGTTCTAACAGTTTTTACAGCTTTCTATGAGCCTGCTGTTTGGAAAAGCTCCTGTGAGCATCCTGCTCTGCCAGTGGTGCCAAGGGAAGGGGAAAAAAGTAATCGGAGGGTGGTGAGGCAGAACTAAAGCGCCGAAGAGAGACACAAAAGTCTCTTGCAGTTTTGGAAAACAAATGCTCTGTATCTTTACCTTCCAATTAACAATGTACTCCGGTGCAATAGCATTAGTGCCAGCCACACCGATTACTCTGTAACCCTGCCAAAAAAGCCTTCTTGGACGGGTGTCGCGAGAGAAATTGTGCGGTCCTGCTGTTCTCTCTGAATTAAGCATTTGATTTTCCTGTGTTTTCAGGAAGAACCATGAGCAGCTCAAGCTGTCTTTAATAAGAGTCCACTTAGCATCTGCACTAACTGCATGATTTATCCCCTCGATGCCTCGCACAGCGTGCTCCTTCTCCTTTACCTGGCAGAGCTCAGCACCTCTCCCTTGCATCCACGACCAGGCTGCAAAGGCTTGAAGAGGACAACCCCTGCTTGACACCCCTGGATCTCCACCCGCAGTCTCCCAAGAGGGACCGTGTGGCCATGTCTAATTTTTATCTCTGTGTTTTTCTTCTCTCCTTTACCCTGCACAGATCTCTGGGCCGGGGAAGTTCTCAACAGCAAAGCCCCAGATGGGCAGGAGGTGGCAGCATCAGCCCAGCAGAAGGTGAGGGTTTGCTAAATGAGGTAGAGCTTGCTTGTCATTGGGAATACCAATATATTTTTGCAGAGGAAAGTAGGCATTTTAATGCTCTTAGACTCCAGAACTGTGATCAAGGCACAAAAAAAACCACCCCAGCTCCTGGGCTGGCCAAGCCAAAGGAGATGGCTCAGCCTGGTGCGGTGCAAGAAGAACCGCACGATGCTTTTGTGGTTCTTCTTGCACCGCACCAGGCTGAGCCATCTCCTGTGGGAAGATGCCGGGCATGGGGCTGGAGGGATTTCATGGCAAAGGGATGTGCCTTCAGCAGGGGAGTGGTCCCACTGCCCCTGCCAGGCTGCCTCCTGTGCTTTAGGAGTCACTGCAGCACCTAGGAGCTCTGCACTTGGGACACAAGGACCCAAGATGCCTTCGGTGAGCCTCTGCTTTACCTGCAGTGGCCTTTGTTTCCCAGGGCTGCCCCTCTGCTCTTCTCCCAGTGAGAATTCAATGCTTCAGCTCATGAGCTGCTCTCCACTTTCTGTGCAGTCATCGCCTCACCAAGAGGTTTTCCTGCTAAAACCTCAGACAGGACAAGGTACCAAAGAAATTTCACCTGCAGTGCTGGACACCCACTGGGACTTGTGAGAGCAGGGGACAAACGCCACTGCCTCCTGTCCCACAGCAGCAGGAGAGTTTTGAACAGAGGAGCTGCCCTCAGTCCACAGCAGAGTCTGGAAAACCAAATCCACATCTCTCCAGCTGTCACACCATCCTGTCTCTTGAATTACCAGTGGGGCTGCCCACCGGGATGGGCTGGCAGGCACTGGACGTTTCATGTGGGAGGGCGGTGAGAGCTGAACATCACTCTGCCTTGCATCCTGGATTTAACCTTTCTCTTTTCTTCTGCCTTCCTTGCAACCCTCGCGCAACCTTTGTCTGTTTGTGTGTCCTGTTCTTGGGCAGCTTCGCTGTGCTGGGGCTCAGGAGATCCTCCAGCTCTGCTGCTGCTCTGCCTGCAGGTCTTGCACAAGTCATTTATGTAAGCTCGGTGTCCACCCTTGTAAATGGGAGGCAAAGAGCCTGAAATTTGAATGCGGGGCTTAAACTGTTATGAGGTGTCACCCAAACGCTACAAAAAAGAGGCAGCCCCTCATGTTGTGGAGAGTTTTGGGGCAAGTGGACAAGATGAAGCAAGCAGAGAGGTGGCTGGAGGTACCATCAAATTCCCAGAGCAGGGCTTTCTCCAGTGCAAGAAGCTGCCGAGGAACCAGGCAAGGGCAGAAGTGTTTGCAGAGGGGACAAGGGCAGCAGGAGGGATCTAAAGAGGGTGCTGAAGCAGGAGATGATTTGAACTGAAATAGTGGAGTAGGGGGACAACGGATCCTGGAGACGATGGAAGACCAGGCAGAGCAGGTAGAAGGTCCCCTGAGGAACACAATGTCACTTTCTTCCCTCATGTAAGAGTGTTAGATTATTCTTGGTGACTCATCAGATGCCACAAGCTTTTGCAGTGATGGGTGTATCTGATGGGGTTACGGAGGAGGGGATGGGACATCTTGCAAGACCAGGGGCTTTGCTAACTTGGGATCCCTAAGCACCTCCTCTCCAGCAGGCTTGTCTTAGGATGTCCATCTTGAAACGCAGGCACTGCGTCAGGAGGTAGAACTGTACCATCCTCTTGCCAGGGCAGCGTTTCATAAAGCCATCCCAGATAAAGCCAAGAAGGATCTTTGAGATGCTCCAGGAAGGCTGTGTTGGAGCAAAGATCTTCAGCCCCAGGCTTAGGGGGGAAGTGAAGGAAGCTCTGCCCTGGGGCTGGGCTGCAGGAAGGCTTGGGGGAGACAGCGGGTGCTGAAGGGGAGAGAGGAATGGGTGGGGAAAAGAGGATGGGGAAAAATAAAGGGTGTCTCGGGGCATTTGGGGTGGCTAGGGAGGCTGCGCATCCCTGGGGGACCAGGCACCGAGCACTGACTGACACTTTCAGTAGTGGGTAAACATTTAAATGCTGGGTAAATGTTTAAGTATCTGAGTAGATCTTTGCAGCTCCAGTGAACCACACTGGCAGAGAACTTAGCAGAGGAGCACTTTGCCTCCTGAAGACCCAGTTTTTGCAGTGAGAGAGTGTGCCCATGGAGGAGCACGTGGTGGATCCCAGCATCTATAAATGCACTCCCAGCGTGTCATCCCACCAGTTTTCCAGATGGGGATACTGAACACAGATGAACTGCGCAGGGGCTACGGGGTGAGTCAAAGCTCTCAGAGCCAGGAGATGAGAAACCCCAGCCTGCTGACTCTCCATCCCATGGTTTAACCACAAGCTCATCCTTTCCCCTCAGGGGATCTCCCGTTCTGAATCTGCGCTACAGTTTGCTTCTGACTTTTAGAGAAAAGTATTTTCAGATAACGTAACGTGCTGCTTGGGCTGAAACATCTTAGAATAACTTTCTGTCCGGAAGGTAGATGGAAGTGCACGTGGGGGAGGGAGTATGAAACAACAAATTTTGGGGCACAACAACCCTGTGCAGTGCTACAGACTAGAAGAAGTCTGTCTAGAAAGCTGCCTGGAGGAGAGAGACCTGGGGGTGTTGGTTGACAGCGACTGAACATGAGCCAGCAGGGGCCCAGGTGGCCAAGAAGGCCAATGGCATCTTGGCTTGGATCAGAAACGGCGTGGCCAGCAGGTCCAGGGAGGTTCTTCTCCCTCTGGACTCGGCACTGGTGAGACCGCTCCTCAAATCCTGTGTTCAGTTCTGGGCCCCTCACCCCTAGAAGGATGTTGAGGCTCTGGAGCGAGTCCAGAGAAGAGCAACAAAGCTGGTGAGGGGGCTGGAGAACAGGCCTTATGAGGAGCAGCTGAGAGAGCTGGGGTTGTTTAGCCTGGAGAAGAGGAGGCTGAGGGGAGACCTCATTGCTCTCTCCAACTACCTGAAAGGAGGTTGTGGAGAGGAGGGAGCTGGGCTCATCTCCCAAGTGACGGGGGACAGGACAAGAGGGAATGGCCTCAAGCTCCGCCAGGGGAGGTTTAGGCTGGACATTAGGAAAAAATTCTTCACAGAAAAGGGTCATTGGGCCCTGGCAGAGGCTGCCCAGGGAGAGGGTTGAGTCCCCTTCCCTGGAGGGGTTTAAGGGACGGGTGGACGAGGTGCTAAGGGACATGGTTTAGTGTTTGATAGGAATGGTTGGACTCAATGATCTGGTGGGTCTCTTCCAACCTGGTGATTCTATGATTCTATGAAATGTGGATTTGGTGAAATCGGTGTGGCTTTATGTTCCAGTTGTGGCCCTAAGAGAAAGACCCTGCTACTTCCAGCAGTGACTGGTCCTTGTAACAGTTGCCCTGCAAAGGTGCGGGGCCGTGCCGTGCCCCACGCGTGGTGTGGCTGCCCAGTCCTTCTCCTGCCCTGCTGCTCCTTGGCATGGGCCAAACTTGTACTGGGGCAGCTCCTGCTTTTCACCAGCAGCCGCCCTGCCTGCATGTCCTTGTCTTTCTTTTCAAGCGAAGCAGCATGTTTGCGTGTGACCACCCTGTTGTTTGGCACTTGCGATGAGGAACAGAGACGTTTTCTTCTAATAAGATCCTGCCAGAGCTCTAAAGACCAAAGTGTCAGCGGTGGGACTGATGGAGAAGGATCTGTGCAGGGTGCTGTGCCCTGACAGGAGCTCCAACTGATGCTGCGGAGTGCCCCACATCTGAACAGATACATGATTTTTTTTTTTTAGGGTACCTCCCCATTTTCCTTCTAGGATTAGCTCCAATCAGTGGTATTTCAGTAGCTTTGGGAGAGAATGGCTTTCTTACTGGGGTCACGACTGCTGTGTTATGGTGCTGTGAAGGAGAAGGGAGCAGGCTCAAGCTGAACGCTGGTGTTGTTTTTCAGATACGCCAGGACATGATGTTAAAAGACATCTGGGTTGCACTCCTGGACTCACAGCCCTTCTCTGTGGTGAGGGGATTTTGAAATCTCAGCCGTGGTTGGGGCAGATCTGGTGCTGAGGCTATCCTCTTCCATGGAAGATACAGGGAGGAGAAGAAATGTATCCCATCTATGTCCCAGACACTCAATATTTCTCAAGCAAAAATCTGTACTCGTGCACAGGGAGCCCTGAGTTGTCTGGCTGGTTCTTGCGGAGATGCCTGGGCATCGCCCCTCTGGAGAGCGGGGGCTTGTGGAGGGGTTCGCTGCAGTCTGGGAGTTCAGACTCCTGAAATTCAAGCTGTAGATGTGCGGGGCAGTCATCGTGTGGGCTCTCCGTACGTGCTGCCCTTCACACCTGCCCTTCCCAGGCGTCAGCCCCTACCTGTGAGATGAAATGGATGGTTTGAAAAGCCCTTTGCTGCGATTTGCCAAGGGGAGTCTGTCAGCTCGTTTCATCCATCAAATAGGTGCACGTTTGGCACTAATCACTTTTTGTCTCTACTGTGTGGGTCTGATTAAAGAGCAGTGATGGTTGTAGGGTAATCTGGCCAGGAAAAGAATCGCTGCCTCCCTCCCATAAGCAACAGAAGGTCTCTCTTGTAAAGGCAGATGCGATCAAATGAAATGGCTGTGCCCCTGCCCGGGATGACTGTCTGGGGACAGAGCAGTGAGTCTTGGCTGGCAGCGGAGGCAACGAGACGGTGAGCGCAGCGTTTTCCTCCTCGAAGCAGTTCAGATGCAATTCAAATGAATGCCTTGTGGAACCCTCCTGGCTTCTGCTGAACTGTGACACAGATGGGTCTGGCTGATTGTATGCGGCAAAGGCTGCTTAATTACAGCAGCAGCTCAATTTATTTGTTTTGGATCATCTTTATTAGCCATCACTTAAGATCATAATTAAGGGCAGAATAGAGACTGTAAAAATGATACCATCCTACGCTGTTTGCCTGCTCCCTGTGCTGCAGCTGCTCAGTGCCTTCTGGGGTCTCTCCCTCTTGTATGGGTAGCACTGTTGTCATCTGCACTCAAAAAGCTTGCTTTATTGCAGGCAAAACAGAAAGGAAATGGCAGTGTTTTTATCCCAGGACACTTTTAATTGACTGAGGTGGAACATCCGCTGCCCCATGTGCCAGGCAAGCGCAGCGAGAGCAGCAGGTGTGACTCCTGGGGAGATGTTGCAGCCCAGCTCTTAAAACAAATATCCAAGTGCTAACACTCAGTGACCAAAATCCTCATAGAGGTTCTGGCAGGCAAAATGAAATGAGGCTCTGGAACGAGTCCAGAGAAGAGCAACCAAGCTGGTGAGGGGGCTGGAGAACAGGTCTTACGAGGAGCGGCTGAGAGAGCTGGGGGTGTTTAGCCTGGAGAAGAGGAGGCTGAGGGGAGACCTCATTGCTCTCTGCAACTCCCTGAAAGGAGGTTGTGGAGAGGAGGGAGCTGGGCTCTTCTCCCAAGGGACAGGGGACAGGACGAGAGGGAATGGCCTCAAGCTCCGCCAGGGGAGGTTTAGGCTGGACATTAGGAAAAAATTCTTCACAGAAAGGGTCATTGGGAACTGGCAGAGGCTGCCCAGGGAGGGGGTTGAGTCACCTTCCCTGGAGGGGTTTAAGGCACAGGTAGACGAGGTGCTAAGGGGAATGGTTTAGTGTTTGATGGGAATGGTTGGCCTCAATGATCCAGTGGGTCTCTTCCAACCTGGTGATTCTATGATTCTATGAAGGCAAGAGCGATGGAGACTTGAGGCTCATGAAGCAGCTAAGGAAGCTTAGACCTTCTTCTCAGGTGAGAATGCTGCTCAGAAACGCAAAGCTACATCACTGCTCTGATTGTGGCTGTTATTGCCACGTGGTTATGAGCTTGTGTTCAGTGAAGGCATTTCTGTTCGGCTGTTTCTTCTGAAGTCCCTGAGACGTTTTCATGGTTTTCAGTCTGCCTCTGTGCCACTCCAACGTCCCAAATCTCCTCCTTGCAACCGCAAATCCTGGTTGCGCTCTTTAGGGCTGAAGGGCTGCTTCAGACTGTGAAGACCACACAGTCTTTTCCACCACAAGGCAATTCTTGCTCTGAGACTCGGTTTTCTTTTGGATGACCCAACTCTGGGATTCCTACATTTTATCTCAAAGGCAGCTTGAACCAGGGCAAGCATGGGATTGTAGCTTTACTAATCTCTTCATTTCTAACAGGGACTGAGTCTACAACAGCTATGCTGGTCTCTTCTGTCACCGTGATGCCCAGTCCTGGACCAGGACCCACCTCGGCCATCAACCCTGCAGGGTAGGACCTGCTCGCAGGGTGTTTGCGGGTGACAGTCAGGGATATGTCTCCATCACAGCATCTTCACAGCAGAATTGTAGGTGCCCTCCCTGTGGGAGGCAGGGCTGGGCTTGGTTTTGAGAGCTGGCAGCTACAGTCACTGCTGTGGTGCGCAAGGAAATCCCCCAGACTGGAATCCAGCTCCTGTAAAACAGCAAGCAGGTACTGCGTGTGTTGCAAGGTGATGTGTATCGATGGTCTGGGGCTGTTCCCAGGACAGTGGGGGAAGCTGGATGCTGTATTTGCACATACACGAGCAGTTGTGAGGCAGCTGCCTTGTGCTCCAGAGCAGTGATTTTTCCTTTATTTGTTCAAACATATGAAGGAACAATAGGTTAGAGAATTGGGAGGAGGGAGGAGGCGAGCTTATAAATTTTGCTCCTCCTTTTTTTCCTCCTGAAATGTCAGCATCCTACAGCATTCTTGATCCGTTCTGCTTTGGTGGATGCTGCTACCACTGCTGCGCTCAGCTCCAGTGATAAACATCGAAGGGCAGAGTGGGGGACCCCACAACAGCGTTTTTAATGAAGTGCATCTCCAGGCTACACCGAAGGAAGCTATTTGTGTCCTGGTACAGCCTTTGTTTGCAAACAACAGCCTCTCTAGGTAACCACAAGGCAGAGAACAAGTGCCTATTTACTTGCCTCTGTCTCCACCAACAATAGCGAAGGAAAGGAGCCCATCTGTCTGGGCAATGCGGAACAAAACTATTGCAGAGTGGAGCTGGATAAATTAATAACATAGGCAGCCCAGAAAAATAAGCCCGGGTTCCTAGAGATGTAGATAAACCTAGTGGTTGTTATTTTCTCAAAGTTCAAGACAAGTCATCTAACCTGGAGTCGGACAAGAAAAATGGGGACAGGTAAATAATTCCTTCCTTGTTGGCCTCTTTCCTTGCCCAAAGATAAAACAGCATCTTCTCTCATCACTGTCCCAGGGACCACCTTTACCACAAAAAAAGGACTGGCTCAAAGGCTGTGATTTTAAATGCCAGTCTTGCGCTCTCTGAAGATGATCCAATCCATGAAGAAAAAGCTGGCAGGTTTGTCACAGTCTTGCCTTTGCTCGTTAGAGTCAGTCGGAGAGTTTCACAGATCTGTTCTGAAGGTTGCTGCGGGCTGGTTATTCTGTTTTAAAGCTCGGGCAGCAGTGTTTCTCCAGACAGGCAGCCACTATTGAAAGAAAGAAATTAAATTTTAAGAAAACAGAAATGTTTTGGGGTTAAAGTCAGCTGACTGGTTTTGACAAGCTGAAGGGGGGGGTTGTACTTCAATATTCTCTTCCTTATAGCAGCCTTCCAGTACTTAAAGGCAGCCTACAGGAGAGCTGGGGAGGGTCTCTTGGTCGGGGAGTGCAGGGATAGAATCATAGAATAACCAGGTTGGAAGAGACCCACCGGATCATCAAGTCCAACCATTCCCATCGATCACTAAACCATGTCCCTCAGCACCTCGTCCACCCGTGCCTTAAACCCCTCCAGGGAAGGGGACTCAACCACCTCCCTGGGCAGCCTCTGCCAGGGACCAATGACCCTTTCTGTGAAGTATTCTTTCCTAATGTCCAGCCTGAACCTCCCCTGGTGGAGCTTGAGGCCATTCCCTCTTGTCCTGTCCTCTGTCACTTGGGAGAAGAGGCCAGCACCCTCCTCTCTATGAAAGGGGAACTGGTTTGGGCTTTAAGAAGGGAGATCAAGATGAAATCTTAAGAAGAAATCAAAATGCTTCCCAAACAGAAAAGTCCTGGACAAGCCCATGGGTGGCCACACTTAGAAATGAAGAGCTCGCAAGGGCTCAGATGGTTGCCTTTTCACCCCAAAGTGTCCACTGAGCCATCAGGGTTTCTATTTGGCCTCTGCTCTTCCAAGACTGAGTCGTATTTCCTTCCTCGAGAGTTTCTCCTAAAGGCTGTTGCTCTGGGAAGGGTGCATGTTTCTGCCTGGTTCATGCAATACCCAGGAGTGGCCTTTTCTGTTGCATTTTTAGGGATCCCTTCCAATTTGATATACTCTATGGCTCAGGCAGACACGGATCACTGAGCACATATGAAAATTAGACCTGAACTGAGTAAACAAATATTGATCAACTCAACCTCAGGTCACTGCTGAGAACAGTATTTTGCAGGAGTATATTGAAGAGGCAGGATCCCATCGGACGGTACAAACGCAGGGTGAAATTCAATCCTGCTCCAGGGAGTTTGCAATCTCAGTACAATCAATAGTAGCATTGAAAAATGCTGGTCTCATTGGGGTGACAAAAATCTGTCTGAGTGGCTCCTCCTTTTGTAGCTGTGAATCAGAAAACAATGAATAAGCAGTCCAGATCTCATCAAATGAGGAGAGGGAGTGATGCTAAAATAGCTGTGTTCTGGGGGTACGCAGGGCCAGAAGTGGATTGGGATGGGAGGAGAGGAACAGCCCATTCGAGGGAAAAGCAGGGCAGTGGGATAGACCTTCTCAAGATGATTAATTCCGACCTACACACCATCATCATTCAGGAGACGAGTGTTTGCTTCATAGAGCGACTTGTGCCACTGTATGTGCGATCTGGTAATTTTCCAGGTACTTGGCTGTTTGACTTGAGGGGTTTTTAAACACGCCGAATGAGATGTGATGTCTCGTGAGCGCTGGAGTGGAGGTAGCAGAGCGGATTTTTCCCACCGTGGTGAATTAAGTAGGACACGCTGCCTTCCCAAGCAGGGTCTCTGACTCTCCTGTGTCTCTGCAGGGTCACAGCTTATTTGTTAACGCCTCGTAGAGAAAAGCTGGGGCCAGCCGGTCCCTTCTCCATGGTCTGAACTTTCCATTGAAATCCATGCTGTGATTCTGGAGGAAAATTCAGACTGTTGGTGTTGGCTCATTCAGAGCAATGAGGTCAGCTCATCGCAGGCTTGATCCCCCATCAACATCATCTCTGGGATTACTGAGCAAATTGCTGTTATTTTCTGAGTCGGACAGTTTTTCTCTATTTTCATTCCACCAGGATGGAAAGACAGGAGCAACCCCGTCCGTAGAGGCACTTTGTCACCAGCCCAGCAGTCAACAAACATCAAGTGCTGAGGGGACAAGTTCTCACAAGTCCCCATTTTTAGGGCTGGTTTCTGTTTCATGTCACGGCCTCGACCCCATCCCCTGCCCCAGGGAAGCAGGATACGACGGCGTGAAAGGGGCTGTCGTGTGAAGAACAGCTGAGAGCCACAATGATCCTGGCATGCGTATAAATAGAGGCAGAGCTGCTATCCCAATGAAACGAGACCAGATGTTTCTCTGAAATCCCTCTTCTCCCCCAGTGAAAATGATTGTTTAGTTACAGCAGAGCTAAGCAGGCAGCAAAGTATTTTTAGACCTATTAATGTTGGGAAGCCAGAGGGAACGGCGGAGGAGCTGAATGCCTCGCTGGGTCAGGGGGTGCCGGGGCAGCCACCCTGTGATGCTGCGGGGATGGATGGAGCACGGTCGAAGAGAGTGTGAGCCAGAGGAGCCCCTCGCTGCCTTTGTTCTCTTCTTCTGCTTCCTATCCTGGCATTAACAGCCTGAGTTTAAAGCCCATGCTGCGGCCGCTTCTGTGAGGTAGAAATTCGGTGTCAGCATATGTATCCTGGAGGCAGTTGGCATGAGATGAAGGAGGGACGGCAGCAGCATTAAAACTGGGCTTTGGCTCTTTAATATTAAACTTTCCCCAGCACCGGGGGTTTTTTAATCAGTTGGTGCATTATCTGCCATCCCCGTTCAAAGAGGGGTTTAGGACAGAGATTTCAGCGCTTAATCCCAGGGGCAGGGAGAGCGGAAGAGTCTCTCTGAAGGTTTTGGGGCTCAATCTGGCCTCAATTACATGAGCCTAAATCAATACAGAGTGGCCACGACGGGCTTCGCTGGGACCGTGTCTGGCTGGAGGTAACAAAATCAGGGGTCAGCCCCGGCTCTGGCCAGGAGACGCCTCTGTTCCCTAACGCTCCATCCACAGGGACCTACCAGGGGGATATAAGCATTGCCAGGCTGGCTGGGGATAAACCTTCACCTTGGGCAATAACCAGCGCCTGGCCGTGTCCAGCTGCAGATGCTTACGAAGGGATATCGGAAGAGGGAGACTATAAAGTGATCCTTCCTCCGGCATAGCCTCCTGGCTCCCGGTAATCACCAGTTGAGAGACTTCCTGAGCCGGAGCTTGCATGAATTTGTCTAATCCCTTTTTTTTTTGAATTCATTTATGATTTTGGCCTCCATGACATCCTGTGGCAACGACTTCCACAATGTAATTATGTGTGGTGTAAAAAAGTACTTCCTTTCATCTGCTTTAGACCCAGCTCCCGAACATTTCTCTCTGAGCTCTTTAACTCTTGTGTTGTGAGGAACAATAATTCCAGGTCCGTACCAGACCTCTCTCACCTCCTCAGACTTCTCTGTCTTTGCTTGCCCCACGGTTTAGTTCTAGCAAACTGGAGTCTCTTCATTTTTCTAGTCTTTCCTCCTTGTATGGTATCTACCCCATCACTTTCACTCTCCTTATCACCCTCCTCCATTTCTCTTCTCATTTTATTATCATCTATTTTTGAGATGAAAATCACTGAAGTGAAACTTGTTCAATCCTGAAAATGTGAATTCATTCTTCTGGAAGAAGGTCAGCTCAGAAGCTTCATTTTCTCAAGTCAGATAGGTGTAGTTTGATTTCTACAACACACAGTCTTTGCCTGAATGGAAATACATAGGCAGCTCTCTCCGAACGCTTTGATTTAACCTATTCTGAGTAAACTTCCAGCCCTAATTTAACCAGACCCCGTGGGTTAACGTGATGGCCACGATTTTGATAGGAATGGTTGGACTCGATGATCCGGTGGGTCTCTTCCAACCTGGTTATTCTATGATTCTATGATTCTATGATTAGATCAGCTAATGGGGCTGGTTTACACAAAGGGAATTTCATGCATGTGCTTGTATCGCCGCTCATTTACGCCTGCACGAATTCCCTGAGTGCTGCTGGCAGAGAGGACCCCCAGCCAGAACAGCTGAGCCGATGAAACTCGGCAGTCTCTGATTTCCAGGATATCTTTATTTATAAAATATGTCTATTTTTGCTACTGTCATGCTTGCAAAACCAGCCTTCCTCTGTTAGTCATCCCTGCTCTTTATTAGTGTTTATATTGCACCAAACCCCACAAATAAGGGCAGAGGAATGGATTTTGTTTCCTGCTACCGTGTGGACTGCAAAAACCTCACTATCCAGTTGGTCCAGACCTTGCTGCTAGGATGGCTTCATCATACTTGCAGATAAAACCAGTCCTCGCTTGATGGGAACCAGTTGCTGGTGCCTTTCTCCTCTCCTGCGTAATCGCTGTCCCAGGAGTGTGTGGCAGCTTTTTAAAGCACCACTATTCCCCTTCTGGCAGTAGCTCAGCAGGCACATCCTTCCCTCGCAACACGCCGGCTCCTCTCCTCTTCCTTGGAGCAGCTTCGTGCAAGCTCCGTGTGGCTGCAGCAGGTGAAGACCCGTGTGAGGGATGGAGCAGCCTCTGCGAGGCTGACAGCAAGAAGGGAGTTGCAGGGAGAGTAGGAGAGGAAAACCTTGAAGAGTTTAATGGATTGTGGCCACTAAATGATGAACTTGGAGAATACGTAGGTTATGTCATCGGCAGAAGTTGGAATGAGCTGGGATAGAAAGAATGTAGGAGGGAAAATTTTGGTTTTCCTACTCTTTATGGTATTATTATGGCAGTTTATGCAGATGCCTGCTCTGGAAGGAGCAGCCTGCCTCCCCTCAGCACCCAGGCCTTTTTAAACGATGATGCAGAGCACGTTTTGGGGTGGGAAGAAGCCAGGAGAGGTTACTGGGTGTCTCGGCTGTGCTACTTCTGTCCAGACCTGTGCAGCATCTCCCGCGCCTGTCACAGAGATGGAGGGAAAAATCCTCACTAGGAGGATTTTAAACCAGGTTTCAGCCTGGTTTAATTCTTCTTGGTTACAGTGGTAGTTTAAAAATCCTTATTTCCCAAAGAGTTGAGTGTAACACCACCAAGATCTCTCTTCCCCAATCCCGTGTCTTGCCTCCTACAACCTCAGGAAGCGTTGAACTCACTGGTCTGTTTCAAATAAAATATATAAAGGATAAAGGTCCAAGAGCTAATTAAATCCCTGCAGGAATAATGAAACCTGGCGGCAAGGTAAAGCAGGGAGATTCTAGAAGGCTCTCGGCTGAGGGTGTCCACCCTTCGCTCTGTGCCTAGAGGTGAATCCGCAGGAAACTGGGCTGCACCAGTGCTGCCTCGTGAAACCAAAGAGCCAAACATTTTGAAGGCTCCTTTGTTTTAAATCCCAGCTTGGAAATCACAGCAGAGCACATATTCTGGCCGTGCAGTGGGAAAACTGCAGCACAAACTCATCCCACCTCAGAACAGAGGGGTAGAGAATGACCAGGGCAAGTCATGAGACAGAAACCCACAGGAAATGAGGCTTCAACAATTAATCATAGAATCATAGAATAACCAGGTTGGATGAGACCCACTGGATCATCGAGTCCAACCATTCCTATCAAACACTAAACCATGTCCCTCAGCGCCTCGTCCACCCGTGCCTTAAACCCCTCCAGGGAAGGGGACTCAACCCCCTCCCTGGGCAGCCTCGGACAGGGCCCAATGACCCTTTCTGGGAAAAATTTTTTCCTCATGTCCAGCCTAAACCTCCCTTGGCAGAGCTTGAGGCCATTCCCTCTCGTCCTGTCCCCTGTCCCTTGGGAGAAGAGCCCAGCTCCCTCCTCTCCACAACCTCCTCTCAGGGAGTCGGAGAGAGCAATGAGGTCTCCCCTCAGCCTCCTCTGGGCAACGGGGCGGGGCCAACGAGGAGGGGAGGGGGAAGCGGAGGGGGCGGGGCCAGCGGAGGGGGCGTGGTCACATGGGCGGGACCATCGGAAGGGGGCGTGGTCAGAGCGCGGGGCGTAACCAATGGCGATGGGCGTGGCCGGCGTGCAAGGGGGCGTGGCCACAGCCTGTGGGGGCGTGGCTAGAGAACTGGCGCGGGAGTCAGGGCCGGGGGCGTGGCCAGAGCTTGGGGCGGGGGGCGTTGCGGGGTGGGGGGGGGGGGGGCTCGGCTATTGCCGGGGGCGGGGTCAGACCGGGACACGTGGGAATTGCGGGGGCGGGGCCAGAGTTAGAGGCGCGGGTATTGCTGGGGGCGTGGCCAGCGTATATGAGGCGTTTCTTGAGCTGGGGGCGTGGTCATCGCTGGGGGCGTGGCCAGAGCGTCGGGGGTGTTTCCTGAGCTGGGGGTGGGGTCCACGAGGGGGCGTGGTCAACGAGGGGGCGTGGCCTAGGGGGACTGGGGGCGTGGTCAAGGCAATGCTGTTAGAGCTGGGGCGTGGTCACGTGGGAGGCGTGGATACTTCCGGGGGCGTGGCCAGCGGGCGTGTTCCTTAAATAGGGGGTGTTGCCCGGGGGGGAACGTTTCTAGGGGCGGAACGTTTCTAGGGGGAGGATGTTTCGGGGGGGGCGTGGCCAGGAGGGGGCGTGGCCAGTCCGGCGGCGGTGCCGGCTCGGGCGGCGCTCGCTGAGGCGGCGGCGGCGGCGGCGGCGGCGGCTCCTCCGTTCCCCACCCCCGCACCGGCCTCCCCGGTGTGGGGCATGGACGTCCCCGCGGTGGAGCCGCCGGGCTGGGCGGCTGAGGCGTTCGGCGAGCCGGAGGAGGCGGAGGAGGCCATCGGCGGCGGCGCGCTGGACCGCGTCCTGCTGGAGTCCGTGTGCCAGCAGCAGGGCTGGGCCCGCGTCTACGGTAAGAGAAGCGGAGCCGGGCTCGGCCTTTGTGTGCCCGGCGGCCTCGGGAGCCTCAGCGAGGGAGGCGGCCCACACCCCCTCGGTGGCCCCCGGTAGGGCTCAGGGCTGCCCCCCCCCCCCTCCCCCCCACCTTCCGAAGCCGAGACCCACGGAGGGTGCCCGGGGAGCCCCGAATGGGGCTCCCCGGGCACCCTCCGTGGGTCTCGGCTTCCCCCGGTGCCGCTTCGGGCTCTCCCTGCGATGAAACCTCGGGTTCAGTCTCTCCGTCATCATCCAGACGGTGGGAATGATGTTTTCTCTCTCCCTGTGGCGAATCCCGTGCTCCAGCCTTGGGAAGGCAGCAGTTGCAGCGTGTGGCTTTGCTGTTACCGCTGCCCAGTCTTGTGTAGAAGCTGTAAAAAAATCATTTATGGCTCCTTTTCCGCCTCAGGTCCTGTCACGCTGCTGTCTTCTCCCTCTCCTGCCCCGAATCCTAGAATCACCAGGTTGGAAAAGACCCACCGGATCATCGAGTCCAACCATTCCCTAAACCAGCCCCTCAGAGATCCTCCTGGCCCATAAAAGTAGAACCAAATGCTTTCTCTTACCCGTCTCATCGAGCTGCTACCGGTCGCGTTATTCCTGAAACACGAAGGTGACATAAATAAGTTATCGACGTGAACTCTGCTGGATTTCTTGGCTGAGGGTGGTTAATTATTGTGAGTACCACCAGCCTCAGCCTCCGCACGTATCAGGTGAGGAGGATCAGGCTGCAGGTCTTTTGGAGAGCACGGTCTGTTCAAAGACCTTTGTGTTTATTTTGGAAGCTTGAAAAGCTGGTGCGGTGGGATGAGGCTGTCTGGCTGCTTTCTGTCTGGTGCATCAGGGAGCAAAGTTATAGTTAGCGCGGTTAATTGCGATAGAAGTTTGGGATTTGTTGTAGTTTCCACTATGTCAAGCTCGCTGCTTCTTGCCTGGCTTGCTTTGTTGCTCTCACCCTAATGCTGAAGCTCTAAAAATGCAGCCTTCTAAAAAAAAAAAAAACAAACCCTCTCTACTGTTGTCAGGGTGAGCTGGGAAGATGGCAGATTGCCTTCGAGTTGATTGTTTGTTTGTTTGGAATACTTTCCAAAGGTAAAATGAGAACTACTTAAGAAGAGGATGTCTGGCACCGGCCTATCTTTTTGTTACCCAAGGTTATATCGTGGATGAGTGGAACCAGGAATGCGGTTTCAAAATTAGCCACAGCGAAAAACATTGCTTGTTGATAAAGTCACGTTGGACGTCGTAGTGTGTCTGCAGCCTGACACTAACACGGAGATAAATGGAAAGTCGCCTGTGACGGAGCAGCGAGCTCACGGGCTATAAAAATCAGTGTAGACTTCAAGCATGTAAAAATACATCTCATAGCCCAAGGACAATAACTAATTATTCCTAGTCTGTGTTTAAAAACAGCTCATTATCTCTCTCCCTGAAAGAATCTGATGTGGTAGTGCCTTCTCTCCTTCCCTATGAATTTGCAATCGGATTAGCTCCTATTTGTTCATTTCCTCCTGCTCATTAGCCTTTTCTTCTGGCCTGAACACATCTGGAGGAGTTTGTGGACAATGGATCCGGTTGAAACTGTGCCATGTTTGCGCACAACTAAATATGGGTTATAAACCTATGAGTGACAAGTGTTATTTATAGGATTAAAAGTAAAGCCTTGCACAGTTGTTGAGGAACCACCGCAGTATCAGGAAAGAAAACAGGAGCAGAAAGCTCAGCCTCAGTGTCTGTATTGTCTGAGGAACAATGCGAACACTAACAGTAATTATTTCACCCTCAGTGGCTTGAGGAGGGAATGAATATCTAGTGTATGAAAAGTAGAGAAGCATTTTCTAGCAGGGCGAGAAATGCAGCTTTTGATGTCATAGCCTTCCTTTTCCATGCCTCATTCTGCTGTGTTGGGGAGTTGTGCCTAGTGAAAGGTGGCTGTCTGAAAAGTGGCTCAAGTAGCTGAAATGCTTATTTTAAAGAAAAGGAATTTGGGAGCCGCTTAAAGGTGACAGTGTTTATTTCTGTGCATCTCTCTTTTCTGTAGTGGCGTGCTCTCCGCTTTGTCTCTGTCCAAGGAGGTAATTACTGGCATGAGAGGAGCCGGTCCAATTGCAGAGCCTGTAAAACTTTGTAGGCAAAAGGGAAGAAAATGTAGCAGTAAAGTACCATCATTACTGGTCTCTGCGGCTTGCCAGCAGTGTGACAGTGATGTGAATACACTAGGACTTTACCATGTCTGGGATGTGATTTCAGTGTGACGCTGAGGTCTCGTCTGACTTTGCTCTGAGATCTAAATCATAGTCTGGCTATTTTTGCATTTCCTGCCTCAGCTGATTAGTTAAAGGGTAGCTTTTTCATTCCATGTTCTGGGGGTTCGGCAGCTTCTGGTTAAGTGAATTAGCAAGGACGTTATCAAACCATGGGATTACAGTTTCCGTACTAGAGGACAGAGCTTATCATGCAAGCAGTTTCCTCCAACCTGGTGTTTGAATAGTGGACGGGAACAGCAAATGTGCCTGTCGGAGCGATAGATATAATTGCTTATGAAACACAAATCACGTGAGTGCTGTTAGATGATGTTTCCAAGAACTAGTTTTGACACACAACTAATGTTTGTGTAAAATATGTATCAACGTGCGTTCTGCACGATGGCTTCCTTTCAGCCTCGCGGCGTGTGTGTAATGGGTAGGAGGGAAGAGGTTATCTTGATTGGATTAATGCTATGACTTTTGGTTTTCCCCCTCTGTGAAAGGGATAGCTGACTTTTGAAAGCATCCACCAGTGCTTCAAGGTCATTTTCTCTGCTCTTTGAAACTTATTTTGGGGGGAGAAGGCAGGGGAATGACTGAATTTGCAGCTTTCTCTGTGCTAACTGTGAAAACAGAGCAATTGTGTTGCCTGCTGTGGCTGACTGAACGGCCATGGATTTTGTATCAATGAATTATAAAGCTAGCATTGCAGCACTGGTGTTAAATGTTGCGTGTGATGGGGGCAGAATCAGATTTTGCCTGACTTACAGTCTGTGTCTAAACGGGTTTTAAACTTCTGCGACAGCGGTTGTCAAATTAGCTTCTGGTGCGCCTGCTCTAAATCTCACTGCGAATGTCCAGGCGCTCAAATGATTGATTTCAAAGTAGGAGTCGCTGAAATACATAGAAAATAGCACCCGGGCCTTATCTGGACTAGGAAATGTCTTTCTCTTTCAGCAGCGGTGCTAAAAGAGGATAGCGCAAACTCTGGCACAGATCAGACACAGGCATGTTCAACACCTTGTCCTCTAATCCTGTGAGCAGCCTGGGAACATTGCTCACTGCCAGAATAAGCCTCCTCACCTCTTCCTCCTGGCCGAAAGAGGAGGCTTTTCAAATGTGGGCTTGAAGGGCTCCGTGCTTTTTCATGATTGTGATCTGCAGACAGAGCTTCTCTGGCTCTGACTGCAGAAAAAGCCCTAGACCCCATGCAGCCAGATAGAGATGTCTCTTGGCTGCCTCAAACCTGAGTTCCAGGCTTTTCAGTGTTGTCTGTCAGAAAATACTGGGCTCACGTGCAGGGCTGAAGCCACGGTAACGCGCGCAGTGTCATGTGGAGATTAAAAACCGCGTGTGGTTCGAGCACAGCACAGAAGCATTTCCTAATCGTGTGAAGTTCGGTCCAGAAACCCAATTTCTGCAAGTTACCCATTCAGCAATCAGTTGCCTACCTTGTTCAACTCCTCTGTCGATTATTCCAGCTCTGTTCTCGATGCTTTCTGCTTCTTTACAGCCTGCCTTGCTATGACTTTGTACCTGGCTTGATAGCTACCTGATCAAGAGCCCCTCCTCAGCTTTCCCCTTTCAGTACTGGAAGCTGCTCTAAGGTCTCCGGGGAGCCTCCTCTTCTCCAGGCTGAACAACCCCAACTCTCTCAGCCTGTCCTCGTATGGGAGCTGCTCCAGCCCTCGGATCATCCTTGCAGCCTCCTCTGGAATCACTCTTAGCAGATCCGTGTCCTTCCCGTGCTGAGGGCTCCAGAACTGAATGCAGGGCTCCAGGTGGGTCTCACCAGAGCGGAGCAGAGGGCCAGAATCCCTTCCCTTGTCCTGCTGGTCACACTTCTTTGGATGTGGCCCAGGATGTGTCTTTAGATGAGCACCAACAGGCTTTGGTACTGGATAGCATCTCCTTCTTGTCAGCAAATCCTCTCCTACCCACCTTGCTTGTTGTTCTGGCCAGCTTCTTCCAAGATGTTCATGTGAGGATGGGAGTCAGTCTCCCCTCCCGGGGGTCCCGTCTGTCCCCCACCATCTCCACGGCTGGTGGAGGTCCCACCAGGTGGCGGCATCTTCATTGTGGTGGTGCAGGAGCTGCTGAAGGACACCCAAAGCTGCCCTAAGCAGGCTGGGGAATGGCGTCCTCTCCACATTCGGACCTTATAGCTCATCTTCTGGAGCTCAATTAAAAAGTAATCTGGAGGCTGTATAATGGGGGGGGTGGGTAGGAATAGTGTGTTTGATGTAAAAACCAAACAGCTCTTGTGATGGAGCGAAGAGGCAATCTGATAGCGGAGAGACCGCTGTTGCAGCTGTAGAAGGCTTTCCTCTTCCTCCTGAGATGGGTGCAGGTAGCTCAGCCGGGCTTGGTTCCGTGCGCTGCTGCGTTTGTGAGTGTGAGCGGGGCTGCGGTGCGTGGCAGGAGATCGTTGGCTGTTATGAAGGATTTAACGTGAAACAAGCTGAAGGTGCGGATGAGACCCTTGGGAGGCTGGAAGGGAGCTGACGAGCTGCATTAGCGCGTCTGTGCAGGCGGTTGTGAGTTGGAAAGAGGACGGGGTCAGCGTTCCTGAGCATTTCTTTCCCTTCTGATCAATAGGCTTATTTTTAACTCCCTTAGAAAGTTGGTGCAGCAGAAGATAACCCTCATTGGGACGGGAAGTGTCATTTCCTCTGTGTTTGCACAATGCCTGCGCTAGCGATACCTGACCTTATCGCGGCCTTCAGGTGCCGCTGCAGCGCGTTAAATACAAACTTGGAATAATGAAGGCATAAAGCTGCTTTTTCATTTTGTTGAGGTGATCAATGACAATGATTTCTAGTGAATGCCCCGCTGTGAAAGATGGAGTTTAATCAAAACCAAGGTTTTCAGTGCCCGCGTTTGCAGATTAAAAATGGATGAGCGCACAGAGATTCTGCAGTGAGGAGCATCTAAAGATGTGACTGGAGTACTTTTACAGGTGATCCGCTCATACCTGCTGTGTGGTAGCTCCTCTGACAGCTCTTTTTGACCACAGGGAGTTCTTACAAGCACAAGGGGGTGAATTTTGGAATCTCTGTGCTACCACAGCTGTTGAATCTCTGATGACTTTCTTGTGTGATCATAGGGGTGATTTGGAGTTCAGCTGAGGGCTAGATAGACCCTGTTTTCTTCTTGGTTGCTTTGCTCCCAAACTTCATTGCAGAATTACTCTTTTGACATTAAAAGTTTGCACTTCACTCTTTTTAAAGAACATGAATGTTCGTTTATACATGAAATAATTTTTTCAAAGGAACTTTTGGCTGGGATCTTTCAGCTGGCTGTGTTGTTGCAAACGTTGCCTAGGTTACTAATTCATTAAGTCACTTAAATATTTGGAGGCGTCAACAATACTAGAGTGTGGAGGGGAAATGAGGATGACATTATTTTAAAACACCAGTTTCCTGACTCCTGTATTTCAGTCACACGATTTATCTCTGGCTGAACGTTTTCATGTGGTGCTGTTTCCTATTTTTAAACAATAGGGGAAAAAAAAAGGAAGATAAGAGGAGCATAACGGTGACCCGTTGACTTATTATGAGATCATGGGTTCCTTTCAACTGATATTTATAGATTTTTATAGAAAATAGCTGAGATTTCAGCGTTTTCTGGCATATATGCATTCTTACCCTCAAGGTCATGGAGTTAAGCTCTCATCAGAATTCTTTCGAAATCCTCTGTACAGGCACATAGTAATCATGGAAATACAATTTGTATCTGCAAGGAAGGGAACCCAGTGGAAAGCAAAATGACTGCATTTTGGGTTGTAAACTGCTCACGAAGTCCTCTGTGTGCTTGGACACCCTCTGGTCTGAGAAAGCCTCTGTGGAAGTGATGGGGAGGGGAAATAACATTTGTTAATTCTCTTTAATGGGGTTTCAGAAGGTCACAAAACTGTACAAAGGCTCTTCTCCAAGAATTAGTTTTATTTTTAACTATAAAGTTAGTCAGAGTAACGAGCACTTGGAGGTGAAGAGGATCTTTGCACTTAAGTAAATGTAAAACCAAGTCCTGGATTTAGATCCCTTATTATCTAAAAGGATTTCTTTTGTTTCTTTACAGCTGGGAATACCCCTTTAAAAACTAGCTCTTACACTTGCAAGCACTGGCAGGCACTGAGTTAAAGGCATTAATTCTGCAAACTGTGGGAAAACGACACCCATTTCAGCAGATGTGCAATGTCTGGTGTGGATTTGCATAAGAATGCTTATGCTCCTCTGTTAGTTTCTGGCTTGATTAAAACCTGCAGGCACCTTTTCTCTCCCTGTAGTGCTGTGTCTGCGTTCTGGGACATTAGTACTTTAATTGAAAATGCCCCCTTTTCTCCTGCGTTAAGATAACTGATTTTATTTGCCAAGTGCTGCCCTGTGGATGCTTGGTGCTTTACAGACAGAGGATGCTTGGCTTGCCTTTTGGGATGCATAACCTGGACCAGAGAAGAAAGGAAACAGCAAAGATGAAAAACTTGTTTGGAAGTGGATGGAGGATTACATGGTATTGAGTCCTTGCTTCTGAGGACATGTGGGAATGGAAAGGAGAGTTGTGGTGAGAGGAAGGGAAGAGCTTAGGAACCTGTGACTAAAAATGATCACCCATCTCTCACACTTAACCTCTCCCCACGTCAGGCTGTTATGTAAGAGTTCCAAGGATTCTGCAGAACCTCTTGTTCCTGTTCCCAGTCTGGATGCCATGAAAAAAAAAGCCTAGACTATTCTTTCAGGGAGACCATAGATACAGCAGCATTAATTCAGAGGGAGCTTTCTGTCCTCAGAATAGCAGGGAATTTAAGCAAGGTACCGGGAGGTGGGATATTGGAAAAGAGGATAGGAAATTGGATTTCTACCTGCAGTTTCTGACAGGGAGGGAGAAACTAATTAGGAAGCAGTGTTTTGCATAGACTTTATCCACATATGATCAATGTTGGATGCCCACCACCACGATGCGGGGCTCTGAGAGAGGAGGCTTTGTGTTGGGACTGTTTTGAAGGGTTTTTTTGGCATGGAGGCACAAAACACAGCTTAGCAGTATCCTAGACAAAGCCTAATGCTCGAGGAATGCGGGTCTGGAGCTGCACTGCCCTATCTGCTGCTGCCAGTGGTTTTTCCTAGCCCTGGTAGCCAGCAGAGCACTTTTGGGTTGGCCAGCACGGGAGGGAGGAACAGTTAGCGTTGCCTTCGTGCAGCACCTCTAGCTTTGTTGTCCCATCGGTTGCAAGGAGTGTAGTGGCATGGAAGTGAGAGGGAAGGAAGGAAGGAGGTGCTCTTCACAGGCTGCAGGGCAGTGAGCCAACTCGCACCCTTAACAGCTTCCAGCTCTGTTGCGAGAGGGCTGATGCGCCCCAGCTCTACAAGAGCAGTGTTTATGTTCAGGCTTAATAGGTCGGAAAGCCTGGAAATTCATGTCATATCCATTTTTTGGGTATCCTTCATAGAAGAACTTTGAGTACATGGAATATAATAGCACAACTGCTTTTTTCCTTTTAGGAAACGCATCTCCTTTGCCCAGTAAGGGCTTGGAGGAAATGGGGCTGGTTCTTCTCTGGAACGAGTCCAGAGAAGAGCAACTAAGCTGGTGAGGGGGCTGGAGAGCAGGTCTTACGAGGAATGGCTGAGAGAGCTGGGGGTGTTTAGCCTGGAGAAGAGGAGGCTGAGGGGAGACCTCATTGCTCTCTGCAACTCCCTGAAAGGAGGTTGTGGAGAGGAGGATGCTGGCCTCTTCTCCCAGGTGACAGGACAAGAGGGAATGGCCTCAAGCTCCACCAGGGGAGGTTCAGGCTGGACATTAGGAAAAAATTCTTAACAGAAAGGGTCATTGGTCCCTGTCCGAGGCTGCCCAGGGAGGGGGTTGATTCACCTTCCCTGGAGGTGTTTAAGGCACAGGTGGGCAAGGTGCTGAGGGACATGGTTTAGTGGTTGATAGGAATGGTTGGACTTGATGATCCGGTGGGTCTCTTCCAACCTGGTTATTCTATGATTCTGTGATTCTGGAGGGGCTTCTTTTCCATGGTTTGTACTTGTATGGCGGATGGATTTAAAAACCTGCTTGTTCTCTTCAGTTTCTCATTACTTGAGTCACTGGATTGGCTTGAGATAAGCAGAGGTAATTCACACCCTCATTTAGCTGACTCTTAGTGCACTGACACCCATCTCCAGAAGACGGGGTGCAGACCTTCCTTTCTTCAGCACAATGTGTGGTATGAGGGATTTCAGGTTTGAGGAGAGTGTGTGGAAAGCAGCAGCAGCTGGGAGGGAAGACTCCAGTCTTTGGGTCTTTGACTCTCTTTAGGGAATTGAATGATCACTTTGCTTCAGTTTGCCGTACCGTTTTGTCGTGGCGAGTGGTGCCCTCTTTATTAGCAATTCCCATTCTGCCCCTTGGGGTAAAAGGAGGAAGGATAGGTTTCACTGACTTGCACCACTCGTTGCTTTGCTATGTGAGTGTGTCCAGAGCTTTAACGGTTTCATTTGAGAGTGCTGCTGTGAGCTGGGAAGGTGAAGGAAAGAGGCACAAGTAGGTCAGATAACCTGCCCAAGGGCACGCAAGAAACTTGTTGGCAGAAGTCAGATCTCCTGAGACCTCTGCAGTGCTTTCCTCCACACTGAGTCGCGCTGCTTTCCGTTTGGGGTACCTTTAAGCCTGCTACATACTTGGATCCTTCTGTGGCTATTGATGATCCTCTCCAATACCCTGTCAGATCTGTAGGTCTGTAGGCTGGGCAGGGTGCTTTTGGATGGGAAACTTTCATTCGGGTGGTTTTGTCTGCTTGCTCCTTTTTCTGAAAAGAAAGAATAATTGCCACACAAAAACCAAAGGTAAAGTTTTGTTGACCTTCAAAATGTAATGAACTTGTCTCCTTGCAGCAATAGCAGGCTGGACTGCTGGTCGGAAGGAGTTTGGATAGCGGGCACTGATCAAGTTCACTTAATTGGTGGTGAGGGCCAAGTGTTTGACTAAGTTGTCATTCCTGAGCAGATAACTCTTCACTGTGGGAGGAAACCACGTCACAGATTGAGACTGGAGAACCATAGAGCAATTATTAAACCACTTGAAGGTCTAGCATCCTTTCCGTGGTATTGGAGATCCTGTGCCACTGAGTAACACTTTTCTTTTTCATTGGCTTTGCCAGGAGAGTTGACTGCTCCGTAGTAGTTTTCTGTGTTAGTTGGGTATTTTATCTTGGTGTGCAGGAGTGCAGTGCAGAACAGGCACTGTGGCAGGAAACAAAGCTTCCTGAAAATAGGCTTCTTCACATTATGAGCTTGTACCTCTGGCTATACAGACAAGCTGCTGACTTTGCTGGGTTTCCTACCTTGCTTGAGTCTACTGGAACATGTACTCCACACAGCAAAAGCACGGTGTGGGTGCGCTAATGCTTGTAGGAAATCATCAGCTTCCTCATCAAATACTACTGGGCATTTGCTATTTTGAGGTACATTTCTGTAAGTACTTTCCTTCTTTTTGTTCAGGACTGTGGGTAGTTGATAGATCTCTTGGAAAATAAGAAATTGGGAAGAAGGGAGTGGTGTCAGTAGAGCAGTCTGGCAAAAGGACATGGTGTTTAAATAATAATAATGAAATCAGCATTCTTTTAAAACTGGTTTGAGAAGATTTATGTTCTAGATGGCATAGGCTTATGGAGTCTCTCTGTCTTGCTCTCTGGCAGCACTGGGATAGGATGTTGGTGAGGGATGGGGTGATTGATGACCACGCTGGCTGGATTTCATGGGGTTCTTCCTTAACTCCTTCCACTTGCTAAGGCTTTGCTCACTGAAGTTTTCAAGCAGCCTGAACTCCTTGAAAGTAATGAGGTTTTTTTTTTATCCCGTGTAGTAAAGTAGCAATGGTCTTGCCATATATATTTGTCAGTTTTCTTTCACGTGCCCTCAGCTGGCAACAATTCTGCTCAGGGAACCCCTCTGGTTGCTCCCATCCAGATCTGTGAGAAGTGGCAGAGCAATGTGAACCAAGACCATCTGAAACTCAACCGTCCTCATTTTTATCCCAGTGGCTGCTATTTTCTCAATTTATAACCATTAAATCAAATTAAGGAAGAAAGCCTCTTTCTTATGTCAGCCTGGACAATCTTTATAGATGGAAGCTGGGCATTTTCCACTCTAATTTCTTCCTTTTTTTTTTTTTCCAGACTTATTAATAAGGAAGTCAGGAATGTGAAGTAAACAGCCTCTGTTTGCCAAAATGATGAATGTGTAGGAGAAAGGAAGGATGATAAGAAGGAAACCAGTATTTTTGATTCCTGCCCAATGCTGGGAAGGGGGAGTTTGCATGCTGTAAAAATTAAAATATGTCTGAAACTTGAGTGGAAAAAAATTGGAGAGGAATGCAGTAATAATAGTTAAAAGGCTAGGTGGTATGAAAAAGCATTAATCTTCCCTATGCTGGCAGAACTTGCTTTCTGCTCTTTCTTTGTCAGAACGCACTGTTTTTTCTGTGTTAAAAAAAAAGAAAGAGGGAAAATAAAAAACTGTCTGAAAGCGCAGTGTGGCTCTCAATGGTAAACGAATGTTTAGTGGCAGGGCAGGATTCACCCAAAGCTTAGTGTCTCAAATTTATCTGGATCCTGGCTTCATTGATTTCACGTTGTACTGTTTGGGTAATTTGGGTTTAATAGCTCTCTTGGCACCTTTAACCTGGTGCTTGGAAAGAGAAGGCAGCCAGCGTGTATAATTTTTACGTACATGAGCCACTAAGCAGTAGCACACTATCCATAAGCAACTAGGAGGAGGTTATCTCCTTAGTCCTGTGTTAATACATCTAAAAACTTCGTTATAAGCCCTGCCTGTATGGAGAATGTGAGGCTCAGTAGCTCTTACTACCAAGAGGCGCTGGCTGTTCTCCTTGCAGTGGTCTGACTCTTATGCAGTGCTACAGACTAGGAGAAGTCTGTCTAGAAAGCTGCCTGGAGGAGAGGGACCTGGGGGTGTTGGTTGACAGCGACTGAACATGAGCCAGCAGGGGCCCAGGTGGCCAAGAAGGCCAATGGCATCTTGGCTTGGATCAGAAACGGCGTAGCCAGCAGGTCCAGGGAGGTTCTTCTCCCTCTTTACTCGGCACTGGTGAGACTGCTCCTCGAATCCTGTGTTCAGCTCTGGCCCCTCACCACAGGAAGGATGTTGAGGCTCTGGAGCGAGTCCAGAGAAGAGCAAAAAAGCTGGTGAGGGGGCTGGAGAACAGGCCTTATGAGGAACGGCTGAGAGAGCTGGGGGTGTTGCTTATCATTGAGAAGAGGAGGCTGAGGGGAGACCTCATTGCTCTCTCCAACTCCCTGAGAGGAGGTTGTGGAGAGGAGGGTGCTGGCCTCTTCTCCCAAGTGACAGGGGACAGGACGAGAGGGAATGGCCTCAAGCTCCACCAGGGGAGGTTTAGGCTGGACCTTAGGAAAAAATTCTTCCCAGAAAGGGTCATTGGGCACTGGCAGAGGCTGCCCAGGGAGGGGGTTGAGTCACCTTCCCTGGAGGTGTTTAAGGCACGGGTGGATGAGGTGCTAAGGAACATGGTTTAGTGTTTGATAGGAATGGTTGGACTTGATGATCCGGTGGGTCTCTTCCAACCTGGTTATTCTATGATTCTATGATTCACAGACTGGGTTTGAGACCAGCTCAGCCCAGGACTCAGCAGCTGCTCTGGTGAGAATTAAGGTAGTTTCCCATATGAGTAAGTAGCTGTTCCCATAAACAAGTGCCAAGAATTAAGTTGACCTGCTTCTTCCCTGCTGAGAAACTACTTGCTGTGGCCACGCGTTACGTCAGCTTTGGTGCTTCACTGACAGCTTAGGAAAGGAGGTGAGAATGGACTGGAGGACTCTGGCTTTCCATGTGTTCTGGCTGACGACTGGCTGTGTGGGGCTAGCAGAGGTATCCGCTAGCCTGCTGCACGGGCCAGGAGGTCTCTTGGCTGACGTGCCCGGCCAGTTGTAAAACACAACCACCACATCTGTTTGTGGGACAGTCTGTGCCGAGATGGCTCTGAGAACTTTGGGATGAATGTTAGATTAAAGCCGTGGTGAGAGAGGAGTGTTGGGGTGTTGATATCCAATGACACAAATCTTTGCTGTCGAGATTGCTGGTGGTGGTGGCAGAGTTTAGAAGGGTTGTCGTGGATTTGGCCTAAAAAGCATGCAGTTACATTTAAAACTCGAGTACCTTTGCAGGAGACTTGCAAAGGAAAAGCTGTGGTGTATCACTCGCTGTGTGCTTATATTTCATCCACGAAATGGCTTTCCAGTTGAAATGCTCTCACTGTACTTTTGATGTCCATTTATAACAACCACTCAGTTCTATAGCTGACACAGTGTCCCTCCCTATTTTGCTTCCAGACTTTATTGATGTGGCTTCTTGGTGACCTACTTGGTGTTCACTCCTTTAAGGTTGCCTTTTCTCATTCCTTTGTATAAGGAAGCTCCTTCCATGAGAAATGTTGGAAGCTCACTAGCAAGTTTTTAATACCGGTAGATGGAAACTTGGACCTGAGCGGTTGAGTGGCCTTTGGCTTGCACCCAGGATAGATGACACACTGACTCTTAGGTACTTTCCTTACTAAGTTCTGTTGCTAATCATTGTAAGACCCTGGAGGGGGGTGTTTGGAGAACTAGGGAAGGAAATGCTTGTATTTCCTTGGAGATCACATTACTCATGCCTGAATTGGTTAGCCCTGTGACTCCAAGGGCATTGCGTGTGCCTCTCGTCCTTGCAAGGGGCTGGCAGTCTGTCATGTGCTTGTTGCTTAAACACTTGCGCAGCTGGAGGAAGGAACATCCCAGTTCTTACTCTTTTTACTCATTCTGGGGTATTTTTCCTTTGCATTGCTCCTTGTAGGGTTTTCCTGTGACTTCCACTGGTGGTGATTCAGTTTGAGGCTCAGCTGTGTCACCCTTCAATTAGAGGAGCTTTTGCTTTTTATCTTGGATGTGAGGTATATGCTTACTTATTTGTCAGCATACTTAAAAATCAGTTAATGTGATGCAGATGTGCAGTTTTCAGCAGATACAGAGCATTTAGCTAAGTCTTATGGAGGAATTAATAACCTCACGGTATTACAAATCATAGAGCCACAGAATGGTTTGTGTTGGAAGGGACCTTAAAAATCATCCAGTTCCAACCCCCTGCTGTGGGCAGGGACACCTCCCACTGGATCAGGCTGCCCAAGCCCCATCCAACCTGGCCTTGAACACCTCCAGGGATGGGGCAGCCACAGCTTCCCTGGGCAACCTGGGCCAGTGTCACCACTCTCATGGTGAAGAAATTCCTCCTTCTGTCTAGCCTAAATCTGCCCCTCTCCAGTTTATTCTCATTGTCCCTTGTCCTGTCACTCCAAGCCTTTGTGAACAATCCCTCCCCAGCTTTCTTGCAGCCCCTTCAGGTACTGGAAGGTCACTCTAAGGTCTCCTCGGAGCCTTCTCTTCTCTGGACTAACAACCCCAACTCTCTCAGCCTCATTGGAAAAGTCTTATTCACTTCTGTAATTTCACAGTGTGGGTGTAGCTTAGCATTTGTAATCATTACCCTGTAAGACTCGCTGCTTTCTCCCCGTGCTCCATGTCATTTGGTTGTCGTGTTGGTATAAAGACTGGTTACCATGAAGGCAAAAATCCACACCGATCCTTTTCTGGGAACCTTGATGGCTTGTTGGTTTCCAGCAAAGAGTAGCCAGATCTTTTGTGTGTGTGTGTGTCTTTCTGCCATAAAATTAGCATGCTGTTAACTGAAACCGTGCGGTGTTTGCTTGGAACAGCAAAGAAAACCATAAGGGAAAGCATTTGCATGTGTGTAAACGTCAAAGGAATTTCAACAAGGGTAACATCCAGCTGCCTTTAGGATCTGGAGGTGAGCTTGCCTTCTCTCCACTGGCATGGGGTAGGCAGGGCCTCTGCCCCTATTAGGAGAACCTTTGGCAGAAGAGGAATTAAGCATTAATGAATGAAGCAGAAGAACTTAAACTAGCAAGAGATGTTGAGGGTGATGCAGGCAGCAAGGCATTTGAGGAGAAAGTCCTTGTAGCTCACCGTTATCATTAGTAATCCTTGCTCCTTTCCTTGCCACCTTGTCATGTTTAGCTGGACGCGGGCGTGCGTGCGGGTGAGATGATGAGGTGGAGGTGTGCTTGTAAAAGGAGTGCTGGACGGGCCTGACGGACTAAACCTGGAGCTAAAAGTAGCTGCGTCGGGGTCGGTTGCCTCAAAAGGCCAGCCTGGGGCTCTGAGGTTAAATGAACTGTGTGTGATCGGTGAGAAAATGAAGAATTCAGCGAGCGCTGTGACTGCCAGCTGCAGCGCGGCGGCAAGCTGTGCTACCCAGTGGGTTGCTGGACAGACCAGCTATTTATCCAGATTTCTTGCCAGCAGAGCACTGGGTGGAAGGGGGGGCAGTGCTGTTTTTGTTGGAAGCGGGCTGGGCATGGAGGCTGTGCTGGTCCAGAGGCACCGCATGTGAAAGATTTCGGTGGTCTGCAGTTTTCTGAGGATGTTCTCTTTCTCTGGCTGAAATATCCAGCCAGGCAGGTGAAACGTTGGCACAAGGAAGGAAAGCTACCAAGTTCTATACTTTGTGGTTTTTTTAATCTTGCCCTTTATGAGCAGATAGGAAACAATGAATGCAAATCTAATCCCCAACACGTGCAGATGCATTTTGTTTCTTGGAAGCTGAGCTCTGATGAATTATCATCGTCCTATTCCAGAGCTCTGACAATCTACAGTCTCCTTAATATTCTGATGAGCCATCGTGGCTATTATTCCTCTGCATTTTTCCCCCTTTTGTGTTCTTCAGACCCATATTGCAATCTGAGTGTTGTTGGCTTAGGATTGAAAGAGATGCTGGCTGGCTCTGTGCTTTGCTCAGTTTTCCTTTGACAATAGAGGGGGAGAGCGGGTGGTATGAGTCTTCCCCCTGCCTCAAAATAGAAATGTAGCCTGGTTTAGAACCAACTTTGAAAACTGAAGAGTTATCTCCTATTCTGTTCATAATTGTCTCACTCTAATAGTATAAAGGCATACAAATTATTCATGCCAAGAAGAAATCCTTGATAAACTTAAGGAGTTGCAACACTTCCAAGGAAAAAAAACCTTTTGCTTCTGAAGGCTGTGAGCAGCTCTGCCCTGGATTCTCTGGCAAGAGAATTATTCCAGTGATGGCTTATCTTTAGAAATAACTGCAGATTAATTACACATGTCTTTTAAAATGTAGCTTTCTTACCCAGATGGCAATTAGATTTGAGTTAATGGCAACGTAAACCAGCAGGATCTAGAACAGCTCTCCAGCCTGAGGGCTGAGCATTTTTACTATCCAGCTGTTTTCCAAAAGACTTATTTCATATTCCCACTTGGTTTCTTTGCCTCGCCCTTCTGTTTCAGTCTTGCTGCTCGCAGTACGGTGTGGGTGGCAAGGCAGGGAAAGAACAGCTGCACTTAGCAGCTCCAGTGAATGACTTTATTAGAATTAGAGTTGTGTCTGCGTTACACTGATACCAGAAGTCTTAGATCATCTTGTAGCTTCTAGACCGGTTTGTTATCATTTCCACCCGGCCCGCTTGCAGTGCAGAAAGACGCCCCTGACTCAGCCTCCCAGATAAATGGGGATGCAGTGAACTGCCTCTTGCTGCCGGGCCATTTATTTGGGCTTTGTCAGCGGCTAGACGTGCTTATGCCTTTTTCCCACTTCTTCTATGTTCTGTGTCATATGCAGGAGGAAGGACGTGCTTTCAGACAGCTCAGAAATAAGTATGAAATACCTTGCTGGCCAAATGGTGTAGATAAATCCTTACGCTGTGGTTCTAGCTTGAGGATTTAAGGTAGGAATTCAGAGGAATGGTACAAATGTTATTAATGGCTATAAATTGGAGGGGGGAAGATTTAGACTAAACGTTAGGAAGAAATTCCTCGCAATGAGCGTGGTGATGCCCAGGCACAAGTTACCCAGCGAAGTTGTGGATGCTCCATCCATGTCCAAGGCCAGGTTGGATGGGGCTTTGAGCCCCTGATCCAGTGGGAGGTGTCCATGCCCATGGCAGGGGGTGGGACTGGATGGGCTTTAAGGTCCCTTCCAATCCAAACCATTCCGTGATTCTATGAAATGTTATCTTGGAACACATAAAAACCAGTGGTAATTCTCCATCGCAAACCTGCGAGCTCTTTGGCGTCCCTTGTTGAGAGAGAGGAAAAAGGGTGCAAACCCCTACACTTTTCAGGTTTTCCGATGAAGAACAGGGTCATGAGCAGGGAGTTGCCTTGTGTTTGTCATGAAGCAGCTCGCGTTTTGTGTGGCGAGATGAAAAACAATTTGCTGCTTTACCCAATTCTTTGAGCTACACAGAAATCAGGGTGCGCGCCCAGTGCAGGAACATTCCCATCCCAGGGAAGCCATACCTGCAGTGTCTTGGAGATGGAGGAGAACAAGCCTTGGAGGCCAAACCCATCTACAGGATCCACTTCGCTACTCCGAAGTCCACATGAAAGGTCTGGAGGAGGAGGCGGTGCTCAGACTCTCTTGCTCAAGAAGAGGGTTGAGTTTGAAACGCTGCCTCTGGGCTTCACTTTAAAGCTTCTCATCTTTTCATACACAGTGGTTAAGTGTGAGCTGCTGTTTGCATTTGTCTGGTCTTTGGAGCAAGAAGAAGAGCTAAAAAGGGAGCAGTTTGTGAGAGATGTCTTGTCAACCTTATTTAACTCCAGTACTTAAAAAATTTCACTGGAAGTTTTCCACCTCTGTTGTTGGTCAGTGGAGGGATTTCTGGCAGGTAGGCACAAGGTGCACTTGCACTCCCACATCTTTGCCATCACTTTTTTTTTCCCCTCATTTCAAATACGAGTTCATCCTTCTGAGTAGCTCATAGTGGCAACCTGCATGAGTAGAAGAAAAAGGATTTCATTTCATCTTTCATAAGGTGTATCACTGTCATCAAGGAAAAAAAAAAAAGAGTTGGAATTTATAACCAAGATAATTTTCAAATGCAGTGTGAGACATGGGATTTTTTTCAACCGTTCTGCTTTTAACTGGAATTTTGTGGGTGAAGTGCTAGAATAAAACCCAGCAGCTGGATGCTCTACACCCACTTTAATGGTAGAGCAGAAAAAAAAGTACCAAGAAAGCTGGGGAAATGCGCAGCAGCCCTAAAAATCTAAACTACTGCTAACCCCTGCCTTGTTCTCTTGCGTTACCACGCTCGCAGGAGTTCACAGACAGCCTGAAAGCAGAGACCCAAAGTACTTCAGGGGAAATTTGACAAATCCATCTGTCAGTGTCACCAGACAGCTGATTTATCATCTCTGACAAGGAGAAAATTGCTTTGACTTGTCTACGGGACAAGTAAAATTTACTAATAGTCATGGGATATTTTAAAAATTGTCATGATCATGTAAATCCTGTTATCTAACCCAATGCGAGCGAGTTCAGAACGGTGAAATGACATTAACTTTCTAGAGGAAAATAAAAAGCGAGAGTCTAGTATGAACAGATAACTGGACATTTTTCCCCCTCAGTTCATTTTTAAATCCTGTTGCCTTTGAAAGGCTGACATTTCTGTCGCTGAGCCCTGTTTCCCTGGTAATAGAATATCGAAGTAGATGTCTTTGAAAGAAAAAAAAAAAAAGGCATGTAGCTACATCACATCATAAAATACAAAGGAAGCAAAGTATGCTTAATCTGACAGAGCATCAGTGTTCAGGCTGTAAGCTCATTACGAGGCTTGTGTAGTGGGAGCTGAGTTTTTCAAATTAATTTCTATGTATTACCATAATAAACACTTCAATAAAATCCTTTTCCTTCCTTCATATCCCCAGCAGCTGAATACTTTAGTAAGTTATCTGGTCTTTTATAGCAGTCTTTATCCCCATCATCCGTGCATGATGTGTTTACAAGAATGCTGGTAGGTATTTCCAGTTTAGTTCAATGCTCCAGGTTATGCTCCTTCAGCAGTTTCTCTCGGTGTGTTTACGACAGCATTTGGGATGTTTCCATGAAATACTTAGAGAAAATTGTCCTGCAATCCTAGAATGGTTTGGGTTGGAAGGGACCTCAAAGCCCACCCGGTCCCACCCCTGCCATGGGCAGGGACACCTCCCATTGGACCAGGGGCTCCAAGCCCCATCCAACCTGGCCTGGAACACCTCCAGGGATGGGGCAGCCTGGGCCAGGGCCTCCCCACCCTCACAGGAAAACATTTCTCCCTAAGATCTCACCTCATCTCCCCTCTTTCAGCTGAAAACCATTCCCCTCATCCTATCCCTGCCTTCCCTGATCAAGAGCCCCTCCTCAGCTTTCCTGCTGCCCCTTTCCATACTGGAAGCTGCTCTAAAGTCTCCCCAGAGCCTCCTCTTCTCCAGGCTGGACAACCCCAACTCTCCCAGCCTGTCCTCGTACAGGAGGTGCTCCAGCCCTTGCATCATCTCCGTGGCCTCCTCTGGACTCGCTCCAGCAGATCCATTTAACAAATATTGAGACTTGCTTTTTATTTCTAATTTTCTTGGATAGTAAATGGGGAAAAAAAGTCCCATCTTCTGTTTTAATCTTGCAAGTGTCTGAAACATAACTCGCTGTAGCTGGCATCTAGCACCTCAAAAAAAGTAGGGCTTGGACTGTGTAGGGTTTCATTTCATAGGTTCGTTACTTGCCTACAATAATAAGGACAGCCTGTTTTTTGGTGACTGCTGAAACTGAGCGGTTTGAGGCATCTGGAAAGGAGGAGGAGGAGGACACTGTTAAAGCACAGAAATCTGTAGATTAGGGATCTGCCAAAACTTCCAGCTTCTTAGATGCTGGTGACGTTTCAGGTTGTCACCCCACTTGGGTTTAGCCTCGTGGCTCAGTATTCTGCTGCTGCATTTCTTCACAGTTCCTGAGCAACTCTGTGGAAATGTCCCAGAGGTACATACTGATCTAGGCTTGGGCGTAACAGGCATCCGCTGGCATCCTCCACCGCATCCAAAACCCACCTCTGTTTGAGGCAAAACCCAGCTCAGTTTTCCACAGCAATCTCGCGTTTGGTATGTTGTCCGTGATCATCCTATCTCTTCCAACACCCTTGCTTCTCACCCACCAGTAGCTTTGGATATTTGTCATCCTGCCTCGAGCATCTTTTTGTGTTTAGCACTTTACTGAGTCACTTGGCAGCAACAGAGAGGTGTGGCACACGGGCTGGAGACCTGCAAAGCTCTGCATGGGAAGGCTGCACAAGTGTTTGAAATCAAATTAAAATCTCCTAGCAAAGTACTGGCTTAATCGTGAATTCTAGTATGTAAACCTGTTTTTCCAGCCTGCTTCTCTCCCTCCTTCAGCTCCCCCATCCTTCCTTTACTTCTGCTGCCCGCTGCTAGGTCTTGGGGACAGAGACACCTTTCTTACAATAAGACACATTCCATGTGGTAGCTAAATTCAAGAAAAATACACAGGAAGTTCTTAATAATTGTCAAAATCCCCTATCAAGACCTGCATAAGATAGATAAAGCATCGATAGGACGTGTGACACTTCTGCAGTGATTACATCCATCAGTACAGGAGACAGACAGCACAATCCAGGTATGCTTCCGAGTTCTTTTTGTTTTTTCTATTCTTGTCTTTGAAGCTGCTTCTTGGCTGCTGGTAGGTGACAGCAGTGCTGTTATCTTCAGGCTTTCTAGTGGCAGCTCATTAAGAAATTATGCACTGTTTTACAAAGGGGGGTGGGGTGGAGGATTGTGTGCAAAGGAGGAAGCAAACAAAACCACTTTGGAATTCCAGCCCAGTGCAAAGAGGAACAGGTTCGTTGCTGCAGGAAGAAATTGTTTCCAAGTTCTAAAGAGACTTCTGATAAATAGGAAGAAAAATAGGAACCCTCAAGCTTGTGACTTGGTACATGCTTTAAATGTTTCAGCATCAACACGGAGACAAGCAATGAAGCTGGAAGGTGGCTAAAAGCACCTCTAATGAAAATACTGATAAGACCAGAAGGAACAGGTTTTGCTGTAGAAATGAAACGCTTCTTGCACTTGCATTCTAAGCAACCTTCTGGCTTTTTAAAAGCATTTGTGAGGAAGACAAAGGTAAAGCAATAGGAGATGCGGCAAATACACGAAGAAGCTTGTTTACTTCTGACACATCACGCCAACCAGAAAGAGTCAGGAGATGTGACAAAAGCAGATTTAGAAGATTGCTTTGCTAAACTTGAGCTGCCTTTGGTTTTCCATTTTATTTTGATTGTAATTTTGTCATATAAAATCAGAGAAGGTGTAAATACATGCAAGCGTTGCAGCATTTTAAACTTACCCCATTTCCTAATGACTGGCGTAGGAAGCAGGGGCTGCCTGGTGACCTTGTCCCTTGGGGTGGTGTCCGTGCCTCATTGACCGCTCTGTGAAGCTGAGGAGGCTTTAAGAAGTTGCTTTTTGGAATGCCAGTAATAGAAGGGTTTTCCCAATCTCAAATATGAGGTTGTTGATTTTGGTGATTTTATTTGCTGTTAGAATGAGATGTCTTCTCCCCCCTGATGTGTGGAAATGCCAGTGGCCAATGAAGGCAAAATCTGCTTGGTTTTGAAAAGTGACCATCAGGAAGCAACATTTTTTGCTTCTTTTAAACTATGCAACACATTGATTCCATGCTCTTTCTGTCCTCAGTTCCAACTTGCAATATCTCAGCTTCCTCTCCATTTACTCCAAATATATCCACATACGGGGTGGGGGTAGATAGGTTGTCTTTCTTCTTGGAGGATAAGCTTTTAGTAATGCTGCTGTTATCACCACCAGACTGGAGTTTGCAGGGTGATGCTTAAGTGAGAAATAGGCAGAGTGTTAAGGAATTACTTTGTGCTCGAAGCATTTTCTCCAGTGGGAAAATAAAATGCCCTGTTAGAAGGTCAGTGAGCCTCCGATAGCCAACATTTGTTTTTAAGAGGACATAATTGGAGAGCAGACTGGTGGTGTGATAGAAAGGAGACGCACAGCATCTGCTGCTATGCCTGAAATGGTGCAGGTTTTGTTTGGTAAACTCGGTTACTCGGGTTACATTTTACCAGTTTCCCTTGTCCAATTAAACAGTTTAAGTAAGTTTTGGCAGCTGCCTTGCTTAATATACGCATGATTGGTTTCTTCATGTCTTCGTTTGTGCCCTGCAGCCTTGTTAATCTGATCTTTCTTTCAGACGGCATCGTTAAAATACACAGGCTCACTGGGAAAATGCCAGTTTTGTGAAGTCTCCTCACCGTAGCCTGCGTGCATCCACTTGGTGCAGTAACGCCGTGTGTGAGCTTGTCTCTTCTCCCTGCCCGCTGCCCCGCAGTGTGTTATCAGCTGTGGTAGATGAGTGGAGAGCAGGGACCCTGTAGCTCCATGTTGGGGCTCAGGACTTCAGCAGCGACTTATCAGGAGCCTTGGCTGAGTAATGGCTCTGTCAACATTTGCTGAATGTTGCTTCCTTGGTCACAGGGTACTGGGGCTGCTATTCTGCTAAAAACCGTGGACTCTTTCTTTGCTGTCTAAAAAGACCAAATGCAGGTCCCTCTACACAACCTGTAGCCAAAGACAGAGATGTGTTTTAATTCTGCCTTCATTTGAATGCTGTTTTGATTACATGAGATGGAAGTTTTAATTGCTCGGTGCCTGCTTGGTGTAGGTGGGTCACACATACTGTCACTATTAACATACAAATGAAGGATATTCTTCAAATATAACTTTTTTTCCCCCTCTCTCTCTCTCAAGAACTGAGAGATTGGGGTATTTTCTCTCCTCCTTTCCTCCTTCTCCTCAGGTTGTCATTCTTTCTCCACGTTGAGAGATAAATTATATCAAAACATGATTTCGGGTGCTGCTTTATAGAATTATTACCTGGAAATCTGCATGCCCTCTTTAAGGACTGACCCTCTACCTCCAGACCGTTTTGGCTCACTGACCACAAACAGTGTATTTGTAGAGCAGTCGCTTTCTTTACGAAGCAAATGCAAATCTACCAGACCCCACGTTTCCCAGCAAGAGGCTTTCTGCCACTCTAATTCCCTTATCGTAAGCACAGCAACTTTACTTGTCCCTGAGTCCTGGCCCATCTGTCTCGGATTTACTAGAATAGTATCATGATTTAAATAACGCTTTCTCCATCTGTGGAAGCAAGCAATTATTGTTTTATCTGCGAGAGGAATTGGTGAATATTAGTATGTGCAGAGATAAGCAGCGTTTTATCGTGGGCTTGTACCTGCCGTGCACCTGGCGGCGGCGGCTGCTGGAGACAAAGTGCAGGGGACAGGCAAGCGAGTTCGCGTACGGGCTCGGAGGAAAGCCAGCACTGCTCTGCCTCCCAAGGGGGCTTGTTTATAAACATTTTTTTTTTTTCTTAATTTGAGGCATCTGTTTCGATTTTGTGTTTTGTTTTTGTGATCAAATGCTTATCTCAACTCCTTTTCCTGACCTTCCTCAAGCGTTGTTTTTTCCCCCTGTAGGAAAGAAGCAACGATAACTTTCAGCTTGGGAACATGCATTTGTTAGAACGCTGACTAGGAACCCTCGATGAACCAAACCTGCTGCTTTTTTAGCCTAGCTGGCATAGACCTGGGCTTCGGTTCAGCTTGGGAAAGATTAAAGTGTCCTTGATATTTGTGCTGATTTCATGGATGGTGAAACTTTATTTTCCAATTTTGTAAGCTGATCTAACAAATATTACGTGGAGAATCATCCTACTGTGTAACTAATATGAAAAAGCGTGAAACCTTTTCTGTAGCTTTCCAGTATTTTTTCTGCTGACGTTTTCTTGTTACAGTGATTTTTGCAATAGTTTTATACCTACTTTATTGCTGGCTTGTAGCAGCTGTAAGAAATCTACTAAATAAGGACAGTTGATAGTCAGGGAGGATTTTAGGAGTTATAATTCGTGTATGTGCAGGAAAAAACAGCTCATTTGGTGCGGGATCAGTCCTTTCCACGGTCATTCCCACTGCCAGATTCCTTCAGGTAAGGGCAATCCAGCCTGCGCCGAGTCCTCTGGCAGGATGGAGGAGGCTGTAGGTCACCGCTGTAAGCCAGAGGTTATGTGTGTGCTCTGCTGCGTTGGAAAGCTTGATTACTTCGAGGCTTCTCAGGTTTTCCTCTGGGTGGTGAGGCAGAGCTGTATGCAGGCATTAGGCAGCTGCCATGAAGCTTTCCGAGCCAAGGACTGCTCTCGTATCCCTTCTGTCGCTTGCCAGTCCTGGGAGGAGGTGGTTCTGTGAAGATGCCAGCCAGTCCTGCTGGGTGGAAAGGGATTGACCCCGGGGTTAGTGCTGGGCAAAGTGTGCTGCGAGCGTCATGGATGTGCCACTCCCAAAGAAATGAGTAGCCTGCCCTTGGTGGATTACCTGTTAACCAGCCAAAGTTTAGGAATAAAAGGAAAAAACTAGCATGTGTGCTGTCAAAGCAGCAGCTACGCATTTGATTACAGGGTAAGAAAGAAAATCATAAGACAAGGAAACCCAAGTGCAGGTTACACATGAGAACGAGATTCTTCCTCAGCTGCTCCAAAGGCCGGCGGCTTCGGGAGCCTGGCAGCACGCTCACCCGCTCCTCACAGGGCTCGCTGGCTTTGGGATAGCTCCAGGTTTATAATTTACTTGCTTCTGTCGCTCATATAGAAGCTCAACAGGCTGCTGAGGGCAGCCGCCTTCTTCAGCCTAACCCAAAGCAGCCTGGCAGCTGTACCGCCCCGGCCGGGCTTTGCCAAGTCAGGCGCGAGGGTGGGAGCGGAGCGGTTCTCCCCTTGCCCTCTCAGCTGGGAGAAAGAGCAAAGCGAGACGCCTTCCTCAGTTTTGTCACTCGATTCACATATTGCTCAGACCTCTGTTGGTTTTGTGCATCTCGCAGCGTTTGTGGGATCTCTCTTTGACTGTTTGGGGCTTTCATTGTCCGTAACCCTGATGTGCTCCCTGCCTTCCATCTCACTGTGTGAAGGCGAAGCGTGACAGACACAGGGCAGGTTTGCCATTCCCTGGGTTTTGCGTTTTTTTTTTTTCTCTAAGCTACCTTCCTTCCTTTCCCACCACGTCTTTTTAGCATTTTTAGCCACTGTAACGTTTCTACTATAATTAGCTCTGAATATGACTGTTGTTATCTTAACAGAGTTTAATTTTTAAAGGACGATCTGGAGGAAGCAATGCTCATTTGGCTGGAGTCCTTTTATTGTTCTAGCTGAGCAGCCAGCTTGGGGATCACATCACACAACAGGTTTTTTTAAAAGGTATCTGCTTGTCCCCTTCAGGTCCTTGGTCTAGGTGAAGGACTTGACGTACCTTGTGATGTGCAACTGAGAAGATGTATTATACACCGATTTATTTTGATTTAGTCTGGAGTTGCATCAATATAATTTGTCTATCATATCTAGGTCATCGGTGAAAATCGGCTCAGGGTATTATGCCCAACACTATCCGAGCTGTGTAAAGGAAATCTGATTTTTGACTTGGATCTCTTCTTCAGTGTGAGCCATATCCATTGTAGATTTTTCCAAAGGTTGGTGCCCAAATATGAGGAGGAAAGAATTTTTCCTTGTTTTGAAGCTTGTGCTGGTTAAGGCTGAGTTTTGGGCATGAGATGGCGGGGTGGAAGCTCCGCTGTGGTGTTTCGCTGGGCTGCCACAGCCTGTGCCCTGCTAACTCAGCAAGCACACAGATCCCAGGGGGCTCTACTCAGAATCTTTTCCCTGCAGCTGCTTCTTGCTATTCATGAGCTCTGCTGCACTCCTTTTCAGTGTTATTTTGATTTTTAATCTGAGTTTAGTATGGGATCACTTCTTACTCCTTTCACTCTTCCTTTCAGCACGCATACGAGTGAATTTTGTCTCCGTGTTTATTAGTGCGAGATTAAAAAATTGCTAAATTAAACAGGATACGGGATCATTAACTTTGACTTCACCTTGCACCATCTTGCAAACAAATCAGTGGCTATCGTGGTGCCCTTCCCAGAACTGGGTGTGGTGGTGGAAATAAAACGTGTCAGGAGTACAAAGGGAACAGAGTCCTATTGTTTCAGGGCAGGCAGCAAGATGACTTCTGAAGGCTGAAGTGTGGGTTTGGGGAGTTTGTTAAAAGCAGGATATTTGTGCTGCTCTAGCCACTTTCTTTCCACTCATGTACATATTTTGTTGATTATCTAAATGAAGTAATTCGACAAGCAGCCTTTGGGGCCAATTCCTATAATTTGAAGCTTATTTCGAGGTATCTGCTCCAATTTAATTGAAGAATTTCAGTGAGTGGTAGCTTATTTTCAGTGTTCCTATGTGATGAGGAGGGGCTTTGTCAAAGCAGAGGCTGCCTAGACAGTTGCCTCTATAGTTACCCTTAGAGAAACATTTGTATCCCCTTCTATTCCTCCTTCTCTTTGTTTTACATTCATGCTTGCAACTATTTTGCATGTAGTTTTTAGGTTTTGAGTCAGGATTTTTCCTTACACACTTTATGAACACAATGTCCTGCAGGACTTGGTCTGATACATTAAATCCAGTCTGGATTTAGTGCCTAAAGAGCAAACAAGACAAGAGGCCCTCCTACATACCTGATTTAATTTTCCTTGCTGAATAAAGCTGTTCTTATGATCGTGTGGCAGGCTGAGAGAGTTGAGGTTGTCCAGCCTGGAGGAGAGAAGGCTCTGGGGAGACCTTAGAGCACCTTCCAGTAGTCAAAAGGGAAGGCTGGGGAGGGGCTCTTGATCAGTGAGTGCAGTGGTAGGATGAGGGGAAAGGTTTTAAGCTGAAAGAGGGGAGATTGAGATGAGGTGTTGGGGTGATTGGGATGAGATGTTGGGGAGAAATGTTTTCCTGTGAGGGCTGGGAGGCCCTGGCCCAGGTTGCTTAGGGCAGTGGTGGCTGCCCCATCCCTGGAGGTGTTCAGGGCCAGGTTGGATGGGGCTTGGAGCCCCTGATCCAGTGGGAGGTGTCCCTGCCCGTGGCAGGGGTGGGACTGGATGAGCTTTAAGGTTCTTTCCAACCTGAACAATTCCAGGACTCCATGATTCTTCAGTGCAGTCGTCATGAGAAGTTTGTAGACAAGGTACTTATGCTTGCCCATGTCCTGCTTTGTGACTTGTACCTACAGCAGGGGCTAAAGTGCGTCTGGTGTTGGTGTATTCCATATGTATGTTGTGGAGAAATGCTGCGCATGGAACAAACCAGCTGGGCTTGACACAAGGATGACTAGCTGAAAGCTGGAAGAACTTCGTGCAGGAGAAAAGCCTTACGGGGGTGTAAGATAGCCTCTTGGATCTCAGAGCAGGATTCTCCCAGAGAACCCTGGATGATGGTGCAGCATAACTAAAGATCAAAGGAAAATCATGCATAATGAAAGCGTGATTTATGACCGTGGCTTCCTCGTGTGTGGAGATCATTCTTAATAACATAAGAGGTAGTCTTTGGGTTCATAGTTTTATTCACTCAGAACACCAGCTGAGACTGAGTTTGTTTGAAAGGGAGTGATTTTAGGGTGTCTTTTCCTCCTGAGAATATGAAGGAGTGGAGCACTGCAGGCTTCTTCCTTTGCCAGCACCTGCGGCCGTGGTGCATGGGGGTGTCTGAGCACAGCCCAGCTCTGGGTACTTTGGTGAGTCTCTCGCTGCTGGCACAGAGCAGCGCTTGACAGCGTAGAGCAACAGTTTTCTCTATTAAGTGTCTGGGTTCATTTGCACTCAGCATTGCTCAGCGTGGGAAATGAGAAGGTTTCCTTTTAAGACCTGTCACTAACTCCTTCCATATCTGATCTTTCACATGTCTTCTTGTGTGGCTTCTCTGTGTTTTCTTTTGGAGCAAATCTGATAAAAATGGTCAACTGGAAAAACTGATATACAATTCAAATATGCTGCTTCCCTACAAACCCGATGATAAAGAATTTAGGAAGCTACCATGCTGCCAGAGCAATTGTTTCAGATCATTGACTGTGGTGGGCTAAGGCTTGATCCTTCAGTCTCCCGTGGAAATATAAAAATACAGGTTTTAAAAGCTTCCTCTCTATTTTAGACTGAAAGCTTAGACTGTGTGAAGTGTGAGTGTGCCAGAGCAACATGTGCTGGTCAAATGAGAGAAATATTTGATGTCCTTTAGCTCTGGTAACAAAAGGAGCATAGTCTGTGGAACCCCTGGTGCCAGCTGTGTGGAAAGTTGCTGACTCTCCGCTGCTCAGTGTCATGCTGCCACAGACGCATCCAAGCTGTGTGCAGTTCTCTTTTTCTTATAAAGAAAACCCAAACATATGCACACCTATAAGCAAAGAGGTGTGTGAAAAATTCAAAATAAAAAGCAGGCGACAAAGCGGTGTGTTCGTTTCTGAGGGTGTTTGTGAGTAATCTTGGGTTTGATGGCTGGCCACACCTTCATCCCTTTTTCCTTTTGTGCATCTTCACAAGTGCCACAGCTTTGCCTCATCCCTTGGAGAGAAGGGTAATAAGGTGATAGTATTTCTAAGGAATGCAGTGTCACATCTCTGGCTGTGCAGCCTTCCTTGCCTTTGCTCTTTGGCTTCTTAGTTGCTGCTACATGCAAATAATCCTCCTTCTTCAAGGGCTTTTCCTGCGTGTTAAAGTGCCTGTAGCAGCGGTACAGCAGCTCCTGAGACGTGCTTTTGTTCTTGCTCCCTGCTGTAATGGGGAGGAGTGAGTGATGGAGAAGAGTTTCCTTTTTTCTAAGCACCCAGAGCAATCCGTAACTTGTTCCGGATGCAAGCAGGACTGCTGTTTGTAGAAGATCAGTGTGTGGTGCCACAGGCTGTTTGAACAGGGGTAGAGCCATGCATGGATTTGATGATATCTGTGTACTGGCTACTCATAACAAGAATTGTGACATCCTTTAGAAATTTAAATATTTCCCCCCAAATTTTCTTTTCTCCTGAATCCTGGTCTTTCAGTGTAGGACCAAAATAAAATCTAATCAATCTGAAGTTGTAGAAAACATGTTAATGTTTTATGTCACTGATTTTGGTGGGCTTGAGCTGAGGATGTAAATATCATTTTACAGCATCGTTTACACAAGACGACAGTGAGAAAAACATGGTTCTTTGAAGGATGGCTTTTTTCAGGCTACTACAGAATTTCATTGGGGGCCCTGGGGGTCAGTTTGTTCTAACAAGCGTAGTGCTCCCCAACAGTAATTCTCCCCGCGTGGAGGAGGATCGGTGGGCAGGGTTGACTGTCAAAGGCCTGGTGGTCTGAGTAGTTCCACGATGCATCTTTCTTACCCCGGAGAAGCTGCCTTCTGAGGTACGAATGGTTTTCACAGCAATAAAACTGTTAAGAAGTGCAGTGCTGCGATTTTTACTTTGCTAATGCAGCTGGGAAATCCTTTGAGATGGAGGCTGAGAATGTCGATTGCTGATCTGCTGCAGAAAGGCAAATTAGAGTTAACTGATGCGCCTCGAAACGCGGCCTGGGTGAAATGAAGTTGTTTGTAGTGTAATTTTATTTTTTTTAAATGGCACGATTTATTACTCTGTAAGTAGGTAATTTCTCATTGCTGATAACCACATGGCTAGTCCTCCCTCCTGCCATTGCGGTTCCCTTGCAATAGCAACGTTTCCTTTCGGAATGCCAGAGATGGAGTTGTAGCCCCTTGGGGGGCTGTATTTAGACTGCCTGTTAATAGATCAGTTCGTTCCTGTAATTACCGAGCTCCGGCGGAGCGGCTTCTGGAGCTCCGCGCACATTATCGCTTTACATTTGCTCTCTTCGAATTGCAGAACCCTTCACGCTTGGCGAGAGCTTTACGGCGCTAGAAAACAAAGCAAACTTTTTGTAGCTCCCAGCAGACCTTTTAATAAATTGTAGCAAGTTCCGTTTATCCATGAGATAGCAGGAAAATATTTTCCTGTCTGATTCTGTGTCATTACTTCATTAGCTTGAAATGCCCCGTTGCGGTGTGGCCGCGGTGCCTCTCCTGCCGGGATGCGCGTCGTCCTGCCCTTGGCACACAGGAGGAGGAGGAGGTCGCTCCCACCTGCCTCAGGAATGGGCTTCACCGACATCCTCGGGGCAGGATCATACGTGAAGCCGTACCTGGCTTTGCAGCCGCTCTGCTCATTCGACTGCAGGGAAGGCTGACGGTGTTAGAGACAGGATTTTTTTCTGAGCCTTTTTCTAGCTCCATTTCAGTAAAATGGAGCGGTGTGAGCGAGACAGTGCAGAGACTGAGAGAAAGGCTTTGTGGATTTTATTAGCAGCAACTGTGCAAGCAAACTTAATTTGGCATTCTTAAGTCCGCTGGTGTTTTTCCAACATCACCCCTCAGCTGTTGCGAGCTGCATTGCAGAGGACTGTGCGATCCAGCAATTTCTCATTGTCTCCAGCCCCTGCCATTTATAAGTGGGGATTCAGATTGCAAAGCAGATTAAGTGAACATTCCCTTTTATTTTTAATTTTAATACAACTGTTCCCTCAAGTCCTTGGAAAAATATACATGGCACACTCTAGCCTGAGGATACGTGCTTTTCAGCTGAGGTAAAAAATACCTGTATGGTCTTGTCCCACATGGTTTTATAGGAAAGAAACAGTTATATGCATTTCATTTATTTCACTTCCTATATTTCATCTCTTCTCCCAACCCCCAGAACAATCAGTCTGGCTTTATTCTTTCTCGTCTTCCTCCTCTCCGTTTCCTTCTTGTACAATTCATGGTGTATCTCATCCTGTCTCTTGTCTGTGTTCTTCCCTCCCTTGCCGCTGCCCCATGTGGAGCTTGTGCCATCTTGATGATTTTTATATCCAAATTTATATCCTTTTGATAGGGGTGTTCTTCAGGCATCTTTTACCTGCTCTGTTTTACCATCCATAGGAGACGAATGTAGCAGCCACCTCTAAGAGCTCAAGCCTTCTCTTCTCTGTGTGCCACAGGGACCATCTCTGCTGTCCCCTCACTCAGCTGTCAGATGTCTGACTTGCCCCTCTTAGACAAACTTGAGCAACTTTGGCACAACACGCAGTGACACCCGGATGCTTTTCAGCCGACTGTGGACTCGGTTACACCCGCAAGAAGAAAGCGATCGGTGGTCGAGGAAATTCCTAATTCCTTCAGTAAAACGAGCATCTTTTTCCTAAGTGCTACCCCCACTTTGTCCTGTCGCCCTCTCCAGACAAACTTTGCAAGAGAAGGAAAGACGAGGAGGTCAGTGGGTTTCCTTCTTGCTAATTGCAGTTCAAGGAAAAACCTGGCACTACAAGCATGCTGGAGGGGAAAAATCACTAATTTTCATTCAGTAACACAGCTAGAACCTGGTGTGAAGGTGTGATTTTCTTTTTTTGGCTTACAATATCTTGTAGCATTTTTTCCTCTCACTTGCTCCAGAGTGCAAGTGCGTGCCCGGTGGCAGAGGCAGGCGTGTGCTCACGTAAAGCTCTCTTTGGGGAAGCAGAGGAGGAAGAGCCGTGCAAAACAATTGAACACAACTGCTCAGCAGTCCCTTTGAGGGAAGGTTTGGGGATGGAAGGCTGCGCCGGCACCGACTCCGCTGGTGGGGGGCATGGAGAATAGGACTTTGCCCTGTTGGAGGAGGCAGGCTGCTTGGTGGCCATTGGCTGTGGTAAGCGTGGGAGCTGGGGAGGCAAAAGGGCTTCTTGCTTTTGTATTTTTAGGACCTCACCTTAAGACTAGTGGAATATTTTAATATTATAATATCTGTGAGAGTCATTTTAAGCAAACAAGAGGGAGACAAATTGTCTTCTGTTGAGAAATATTGTTAAAAAATGGTTGTTTTGGGCATCTGAACTTCTCAGTCAAGAAAACCTTGAAAGATTGATGTCTGCATCCTGCTTTTAAAATACCGACACCTGCAGTAAACCTGTTTAGGTTTCAGAAGTTATTAATAAAGCTGCAAACAAGTCTGATATCAGTGAGGGGTGACTGAGAACGAGGGAGATGGATACCTTTGAGTCTCTTCTACCCTGCAGCACAGATGAAGCTCCAATTACTGTCGGATACTTTCATTAACTGCATTTTTTATTTTTTAATAAAGGTATGGTAGTTTACTAATACAGTAATAACGACTATTTTGTTATTTTAATTTGGCAATATCCTACAATGAAGTAGGTAATTTATTAGCACACTGAACTATGTACTTTTTTGCAAAGCACCAGTAAATAAGGTATGTGAGGTGGCACTTGTTCTTTAGTCTTTTTAGCATCCTTGGGCTGGAGCTTCTCCTCTGAAATAAGAGGTGCAGGGTAAGGCAAGGTCTGACATGTTTTTATTCGCACTAGTGCTGACAACAAAATCGTTCATCTTGCCTCTCAGCACAGCCCGTGGTGAGAATGGGAACAATCCTGTGGTAACAGCGATCGGGAGCAAGATGGATGTTCTGCAGGTGCAGACGGCATCTCCTCCCCATGCTGAGCACAGGGCTATAGAAACATGCTTCTGTCTCCTCTATGCACCCCAAAATTGTTTTCCTAGAGAGATGCAAGGTCCATTTCCAGCTGTGTACATCTGTTTATCCTGGGCTAAGGGCTGCAGAATCATGCTTGAGGACCAGGAGAGTGTGTAGAGACAAAAATCTAAGCGTGCTTTTCTTCCATTTTCTCCAGATTTTCTAATCTGTTGTAGAAATCTGATCATTTTTTTTTTTTTAGCTTCCCGTCCTCAGTCTCCCTGACTTCTCCCTTGCCTTCTTTTCTCTCTTACATCTTTCGGATGGGTGGGTTGATGAGGAAGCTGTGTCTTTGTTCATTTCATTTGAAAACTGTTTCTTGTTTGGTTTCCAACAAGTTTCCCGTTTGTCTAGATTCTGGATTATTCACTCCGCAATGAGCAGAGGCAGTGAGGCTGCTGCAAACTCCTCAGCGCTGAGATCTGCCTGGTTGGCACACACGACTGCGTGTCAGCCACAAAGGCTTTCCCCCCTTTTCTGGCAACAGCATAATTTATGCAGTTCCCTTTCATCCATCATTTCAGATTTCCGATCTTCTGAGTTTAGTTTCTTAGCTTCTTGTCCTTCTTTCTCGTAGAATCACAGGATGGTTTGAGTTGGAAGGGACCTTAAAGATCATCTACTTCCAACCCCCTGCCGTGGGTGGAGGCATCTCCCACTGGACCAGCCTGCCCAAGGTCCCATCCAACCTGTCCCTCTTCTTGTCCCTCGGCAGAACAGGCACTCGCGTGCAGTAGCCGACTGCCTGGTTTGACTTGTGAACACCTGTAGCTGCTGAAATGGCCCTGCATACCAACAGCTGTGTCTCTAAGGACTGGTACTAGATTCCCTCTTCTAGACTCGCTGTACTTGACCTCTGTGTCCCTCTATCAGCAGATATGGCCTCGTCTTCGTACTCTTTTTATCTTCTCCTCTCTTCTCCCATGGAGCGTACAGGCATGGATAAGAGAAGCTGCAGGGAGAAGGGGACTGTTTCCAGAGGAGGGAGGTTTCCGTGGAAGAAACGGAGACCTGTTTCAGGGAATAAGCCTGAGGTTTGAAGAAATGAAGACAGGACAGCTCTTGGCAACCTCAGTGAGGACTGTGACACACACGGGCAGACCTCTGCAACCATGGTGAACTCGGGTGGACGAGGTGCTAAGGGACATGGTTTAGTGTTTGGTAGGAATGGTTGGACTCGATGATCCGGTGGGTCTCTTCCAACCTGGTTATTCTATGATTCTATGACTGTTGAGGGGGGATGAACCTGCACGCAGAACTCGCTGAGCTGCTGGAGAAAGTTTGATCTTGTAGAGAGTAAAATGTAGTTTAAATAATATGCTATATTTTAGAGCTTTCATTCTGCATGCAGAAAAGTTTGCAACTTTTTTACGGTGTTCGTTTTTGGTTTGGTGGTTTGTGTTTGGTTGGTTGGTTGGTTTTTTTTGTCCTATCAAAAGTTCTTAGACATTTAGGTCTGACATCATGGACTCAAGAAGACAAAGTCTCGCTCGATCAGCACGTTTCTGGGAGTGTCCATGGTTCTCCCCACACACCCCTCTTGCCTCAGATGCCTCGTAAATCTTCATTGTTTTATCTGTCACAGTGGTGTTAATCATCCCTGCAGTTACCAATGATTTCCCTGTGTTTCAAGTTTTGCTAAAGTGAACCGGAGACATGGAGCTGCAATTGGCATTTAGATGTAGGAAACGGGTACACTCTGCTCCCAAATAAAGACCGTCTCTGGAGACAAATTCATAGCGATCTCCCATGTAGTCTCAGTGCTCTTTTCCCTGCCTTTCTCGATTCCTAATTAATGTGCAGAGAGATGTGGTACTGAGGAGGCTTAAAAAGTTGAATTTTTCAATTAGATGGATTTTCACAGATTGGATATGGTTTGCAGGATGGGACGTGGGAAGCTGGTGAATATCTGTATCTTAAAAACTGAACATGTGAATCTGAATTATTTGGTTTTTAATAATCCAGCAAGTCTTTCATCTGTTTGGTTTGTGGGGTTTTTTTTAGAGAAAAGCTTTGAATGCAGACTGTGTAAAGACTTTGAGAATGATCAAAACTATTAATGCATCATTGATTTTCCCCATTGACTTGTCCGTTAGCTATTTAATCTCTCCTTCTCTAAAAATGTGTGCTTTGCTGTTTCAAAAGCAGCCTCCCACTGTCCCTTGCCTAGCGGGAAGCATCTCCCGCTGGCTCTCTGTAGCTTTGCCAGCCTTGAGGCTTCACTTTCAAGGGCGGTTGAGCACTTTGGGCTTTTCCTGTCCTTCTGGAACTGATGGAGTTGGGGAGCAGAGTCCCCCGTTGCACACTCAGCTTCGTGTCCAGCCGCGCCGATTTAGCCTGTCCTGCCCGAGCAGTGCGTGCTCTGATCCCATTTCGTTGCCAAACCCATGGTAGGACCTCTCTGGAAGGAATCACAGCACTCTCCTGGATACTCCTTTATGCTGTGTGCTTTTTTTCCTTGCGTCCTTTCTATTTATTTATGCCAGTTGTAATAACGTCTTTTAGATGGTCGCTGGTGGCGAGGTTTCTTCGCGGTAATGGTTGTTATAAAGAATTGCCTGAGCTGTTTTGCAGAGCTCTGTAATCATTCTGGCTCTAAGAATACATTTCCTCTCTCAAAAATAAAATTACTTACCAATGAGAAATGCTCAGCTGTTCTGGGGTCTGCAGAGGGACCGTGGGTTTGAACTTCTGAAATAACTGGTTAAGCTGAACGCCCGAGAAACACAGCGATTTGACTCATTGCTTATATTTAGTATCATTACCTACTGCATTTGGTTCCGTTTTCTTCTGAGCATTAATGTCTCTGGTCAGGAAGGTTAACAGGGAAAACGCCCAGCAGAAGGCATTTCTGTGCTTATCGGGGGGCAAATGCATGGAAAACATCGGGTCACAGTGCTGGGTGTCAGCTTTTTTTCCTTTTTCTTTTTTTTTTATTTTAAAGAGCCTGTGAAAGGAGGGGTGCTCGGGGTGGGGAGAGGATGTCCTTCCTTTCCAGTTAAGCCTGTAGAACTGGAGATGCTGGTGCATCCTTAGGACACATGTGACCTAAAATCACAACACCCTCTTTGTGTCTTGATCCAAAATCATGTGTCATTAATGTAGAACATCCCAAACTTAAAATATATCCTTGGTTCCTGCGACCCAAAGTTACAGTTTCTCTGGTTTTGAGTATATTTGTAATTGAAGGAAAAATTCTGAGTGCTGGCTTTACATCTAATATTAAAACTGTGACTAGTCTTATATTTTTGTTAGGAACAAGGTTTTACTACATCTTCCCGTAATCCACGTGGCAAACAAAGGGGAGATGCCCCATTTTAAGGTGCTGCCTGTGAGGCTTTAGACTAAAGCATGAACACTTTGAGTTCTAGATACCCAAAGACCCATAAACCTGGCCAGGCTCAGCTTGAGAAGCTTGCATTTCTGGAACCAAGTGAGGAGCTGTGATGCTGTGATGTTCCTCATGTTTAATGGCTTTAATAGGTCATTAAATTTGGTGTATGTCAGGTGACACCACCTAGTACTGGGGAAGTGGGGCTGAAAATGAAGTGAGAGGAAGAGTTTGAGCACGGTTTTGCTGTTCTGAAGCCTGCGTGCTGCTCTTTTGTAGAATCATGGAATGGTCTGGGTTGGAAGGGACCTCAAAGCCCATCCAGTCCCACCCCCTGCCATAGGCAGGGACACCTCCCACTGGATCAGGCTACTCAAAGCCCCGTCCAACCTGACCTTGAACCCCTCCAAGGGATGGAGCAGCCACAGCTTCCCTGGGCAACCTGGGCCAGGGCCTCCCCACCCTCATCGTGAAGGATTTCTTTTTAATGTCTAGTCTAAATCTTCCCCTTTCCAGTATGTCTTTGTTCTCCCCATTCTCATTTCTGTACATTATGGTGTTGTTTATTCCAGAAAACCTCTTCAAGGGGTTGACTGACCCCTTTCTTATGGCACCTCTTTTTATGAGACCTTAACTAGACACCACATTCAAGACAATTTTTCTTCTCCTTGAGGGGTGTGAGAGGTGGCAGAGCCACTGTCGTATTTTTCCCTTTGAAAACACTGAGGGCTGTGACTCCTCAGAGTGCAGGTGATGGAAGCAGCAACATTTTCTTTCACTCGCTCCCAAGTGTTCTCATCCTGCGGCTCGTTATTTTTATTGTTATTTTTATTACATGGAACCTCCTCCGTACCCAGGCTGAGGAGCCTCTGCTGCCTCAAGTAATCGCTCTCTAAATTGATACAAATTTGAGGCATTGTACAGAGTCTCCAGTGTCTCCTGAGATTCCCTGTGCTAATCACAACATCCTACAGAGGAACCCCTGTTAATATTCATGCAGTAATTGTTTCAATACTTGGCAAGGAAGAGGGCGTTAATGTGAAGCCTTCTTTGGCTAATGCATATTAAAGAAATGATTTGTGTTTTGTGCTGTAGCAGTGATTTCATTACACTTGAACAATGAAATCCTGGATGCCTTTCAGTAGATGTGCCTATAAACACTCGTATTGAGGCAACGAGCTGACTACAGGAACCTCTTATTATCTGTGTACAGATCCATTTCCCAAAGAGGACTCGAAGTGAGCTTCCAGACCTCTTGAGGGCCATCCAGGAGATCAGGAATGGTCCTGCACTGTCCCTGGATGTGCACGTGTATTTTACGTGCACGTACGTGCCCAAGCATGTTCCTGTGGTGCAGTATGTGTGTATGTGGCTGGGCAGTCTCAGTGATGTGGACTCAGATTTTGTTGTTTGAGATGGTTAATATTTTGTTGGGTGTTTTTGGTTTTCTTTTCTTGGATCATCAAGGTGAGGTGGAGTAGGTAGAGGTGGATTGCAAAGAGTAGCAGGGAGGAGTTTGCGAGAGTAGCAGCTTGCATGACTCTGCCTGTGCCTCTAGAAGCTGTCGGGAGAGAAGACCGAGAGGCAAGCCAGCTTCTGGATGAAGACTTGTGGCAGGGCACCTGCTGGCTGTGGTGCACTGGCTGGTGCTGGTCAAGCGAAGAGGGGCACGCACAGAGGGACGCTTTCTTATTCCTAGAATCATAGGGTGGTTTGGGTTGGGAGGAACCTCAAAGCCCATCCAGTTCCATGCCCTGCCATGGGCAGGGACACCTCCCACTGGACCAGGGGCTTCAAGTCCCATCCAACCCGGCCTGGAACACCTCCAGGGATGGGGCAGCCACCACTGCTGTGGGCAACCTGGGCCAGGGCCTCCCAGCACTCTCTCACAGGAGATTATTTCTTCCTGCTAACTCATTTCAATCTCCCCTCTTTCAGCTTAAAACCATTCCCCCTCGTCCTGTCCCTGCACTCCCCAATCAAGAGCCCCTACCGGACTTTCCTGTAGGCCTTAGTCAAATGGAAATGAAGGCTTGAAACTGTGTTTGGTTCCTCCATAATGAAGTGTTGCTTTTTAAGCTTGGATGGTAGAACAAGGAGAAACAGCCCTTTGGCAGAAGGCTGATGGGCTTGCACAGCCTGCCCTGTGCTCCTCTGCTTCTCTGTAATTGGACTTCTCTCGTACGTGGAGCGTTGTTGTGAAACTTGTCCCATGTACCCTGAGAAGATTACTATGAAGTCTCTGAATTTAAGAGCAGCTCTTGTCTTTCTTTACCCCAACCCCTTGATCTCACCGTTACATGTCTTAAGGGATGGCAGCAGTTTAATTTTTCTTTACTTTTATAAGACTTTGGTGTCTTGAAAGTCAAGGTGGAAAAAAGGAGGGGAAGAGATGGACTGTAGAATCTGCTGTTGCCGTAGTAAGAGATTAAATAAAAACGGGGGGGGGGGGGGGGTCTTTTAGTAGCCAGCTTTGCAAGATGGTAATAAAAAGGACGTTTGTTGAATGGTCATAGATCTTTCTGTGTTTCAGCTTAGATGTAATAAAGCTCTTTTATGAGATAAGTGGTCTTTGATAGAACGATAAATAACACACATCTGTCTGAAAAGGCATAAGATGGTAGCTTTTTCAGACAGGCACTTCTTATCATCGTGGGGAGAAGTCTTGCCAAGCTGGCAGCTTCTCTTCACTCAGCCTTTTGTTCCGGACGCCGTGTGGCTCGGTTTGAAGAACCACAGAGTGGTCAGACACAATTCCGTTAGCATTCTCGATAAAGATACCGGCTGCCCAACATCCCAGACCAGGAACTACTGTAACTTGGGTATAATTTCAGAGACACAGGAAAGTTTGTAGTGCTGCAAAGCCATGTGGATTCAGCCTTTCCTACCATGGGCAGCTGGGGAGAAGACTTGCATTTTCCAGCAGCCAGGCTGCTCCACTGGAGCATTTTGGGTCAGGAGAGCCTGACCTACCTGCTCTCTTATCCATCAAGAGGCGTTTGTTGCCAGCAGTGTGCGAATGTTAGAGCCTTCTGGTTCTGTGCAAGATAGTTTGGTGGCAGGTCTCAGGCACGCTGGTGCTGTGCTCTCCAGTTTGTTTGAAGATGGAGCTGCGGTGAGTTAAACGCCTCAAGATGGTGGAGAAAACCCGTTGAAGACTAAAGGAGCCTGAAGCTGTGTGGGATGAGGTGGAGATCTTGCAAAACACAATCACGCTGTTTATGGAACACCATCTGAGAGGATGCAGTTGACTTCTGCCTAATCCCTGTGCACACACGCACTCCTGCAGGCTGCTGTTGTTCCCAAGAGCCGGTGGCAGGGTTGCCCTGGCCACGCGGTCTGTCCCAGACACAAGCTCAGCATCCCCTCCAACTTGTTCATGGCGCCTACACTGGAAAGGGCAGCAGTTTTAGCTGGTGATGCCTCTCCCTGGGGCTTATTTCTGCACCTGCCTCCCCCTTCTTTGCCATCTGTCCCTGGAGCGATACCAACGTTTCTCAAGTGTTTTGTCCAGGCACTTGAAAAGCTTACGGGACGCTTCATACTGGAATTCCAGGAGACCTCTCCAGAGGAGGAAGCAGAGTCTCCTGTTTGTCTTGAGTTATTCTGTCACAACAATGGCTTCAGAATTTGCCTAATTTAAAAGCTGGTTTTAATCTGATGGGAAGATGTTTGTGTATTTAAAATAGTTATTCCTTGCTGGAGCCACTCCCTTCTTTTGTCCTTCTCTGCTGGACTTTTCGGCTTCACTTAGCTAATATGCAGTGCTTGTTTACAGCAGAGATACTGGAGCATGAAGAAGGAAGTCGGTACGTCTAATACTGATTTGGTTCCAAGCTTCCTGTGCGTGTGTGTGCACGTGTGTGTGTCTGTGTTTTCAGCCTTGTTCATCCAAGCGCTGTGCAGCCTCAGGAGAAAAAGCCAAGGGACCAGCGGAGATGCAGGGACTGGATGCGAGCAGGTTTTTTTAACTCTTCCACCTAGTTTGGTCCTGAGCAGGTTTAAACAACACGGGTGAAAATTCCAGAATGGCAAGCCTGGTGAGGAAGGTGCTAGTGCAGACAAAGCCGTGGAGTGGTGAGTATGAGAAACATCTTGCCTGATGGGAAAGATAACTGATCAGAAGGTGTTGCTTTAGGTGCCTAGGAGGAGAAACATGGTATAGCGGGCAGGGACCTGTTGGGTACAGTTGTTGTTTTCATTTTCCATTGCCAGTGCGAGGTGGCAACCCTGAAAAGCCAAACCCTTTGTGCATGGGAAGATGGTTATCAGAGGAACGCGCTAGTTATGGAGTGCGGTCACTTTTAAAGTCCGTTCCTCAACTCGCTCTGGGATTTCTGCCCAGTCATATAAGAAGGATGCCTTTTGATTTGGGAGGTTCTCGGGGAGCAGGGGTCTTGCAGGAGACAGGCGTCTTAAGAGCATATAAACTGTTGTGTGAGTTGTGTCTGTACCAAGAGATGAGACTGAGAAGAAAACAATGCTAATAAGCTGTAGAAGAAGCAGTTTTATTGCTTTGGTTCTATTCTGTTTGGTTTGGTGGTAAGTACTTGATTTCAGTAAGATGCTCTAGTGTGTCAGGGGTTACAAATATCCTCAGCAGCAGTGCTGGATATTTTTTTAGATTTTAAAATATTCCAGTGGCAGCACCAGCCTGTGCCTGGGGTTCTTAATTTAAATTTATGGTGTTTATTCAGCTCTTAATTGTGCAAATTAGAATAATTATGGCGTGTGATTATATGCGTACCCGGTGAGTGTTTTTAAGAAGCCAGCTCACATTTCAGGAATTGATTTTATTAGCCTTGTGTCTTTCTAGTGCAAGCGTCCTTTCTTCGTGCCGCCGTTCTGCAAAGCAAACATCATAAACTGCCACAGCAGGAAACCATTTTTGCAGCGGCATATCTGAGTGAATCAATCTTTAATAGGGCAGAAGGCTCGTCAGTAACTCTGGCTAATTAGGACTGATGGGTGAGATATCGGAGTCTGGAACAACCCTCCCCAGGCAGAGCAGCTTCTCTCTGCTCCAGGGTTTGATAAGGACAGGAGAGCACAGTTGGAGCCGCGTGTGCTCCAGTTTGTGCAAGTGCCAATTTTATCCATGTATAAACCTTAATGAAAGGTTGTTCTTGAAAAATAAGGGCTTTTTTTCCTGACTTACTTGCTGCTGCAGGTCTCTTCCAGGGCTGTGTTTGTTATGGACAGGATTTTCGAAGGATTGCTTTGGCTTTTGCTGGAAAAGAGATCTTATGGGCAGCTGGCGTTCCCTCATGCCCAAACTCACTGCTCTGTCTTCATTCAGTCAGGACTTCTTAGAAACCATGAACATTTTGCCTCTAGCAAAAAGGAGTCATCTCCTTGAAAAGGAGTCATCTCCTTGATGAGTGTGACAGCCGTGGTGTGACACGCAGGAAACTGAGGAGGAGGTCTCAGCAATCCCTCTGTGAAATACTTGGGACAGCGGGTAAATCAACCAGTCCCTATAAAAAGCGACTCAGTGAAACCAAAGAGGTAAATAGATTTCCTAGTTTTGGAGATGAGGTTAAAATCATTTTGGTTGAAATTTCACTGGAAAAAAAAGAAAAAAAGCAGTCTGAGAATTAACAGATAGGTTGGGGTTTTGTTTGTTTGTTTTTTGTAGAGGAGTCCAGCAATTATTAAATGACTAGAGCCTATGTTTACCTTGCCTAGATTTCTTTAGAGAAGTTTTAGCCCATTGCTGTTTGAAAGCGCAATGCCTTGATGGAGGAAAGAGCCAGTAGGGAAATGTGCAATAAGCAGCAGCTTGATAGCTTTCAACGTGATTTCAGAATCTCTGTAGAGGCTGTTTCGGACTGAAATCTCATTATTTACGCCGTGGGGTTGTATGTTAAACACATTTCTTAAATAACTGCGGGATGTTAGGAAGCTCTGGGTGCTAAGAGAATGGTGTGTAATGCAGCTGGCAGGAGGGGAGGGTGACCCCAGAGGAAACGCATCCAGTGAAAAAAGGTTTGGATGGGGTGTATAAATACAAGCACTCATTCTGCCCCATGGAAAGTGTATGCTTCAAGCCACTTTGGCTTCTTCATTTGAGGCGGCTGGATGCTGAGATCTTAGTCCTGCAATGCCAGCCTGCTGCCCAGAGCTTCGTACCAGTGCGTGGGCGAAAGGAACACAGCAAGGAGTGCTCAGATGGAAAAAGAAATGGCACAGGAAGGAAACGTTGTAAGGAAGCATAAAGGACACTTACAGGGCTTATTTTCCTGTGTTTAAAGTGTGGAGAGCAGCAGGAATATAGATCTACACGTTATTCTGTGTTATCGCACGTAAGTCTGGCAGAAGAAAAGTCTGCAGCAAAATAGTCTGAGTGTTTTGGCTTTGCGGTGGGTCTGTGTCTGACTGCCACTCTTCTTTATCCCTTCTCATGCCATTAAAAAAACCTCTTTTCATTCATTCTTAGTTCTTAGTCTGAGTTACTCACAGGATATCTGAAAGTCATCGTGGGTTTGTGTGTTCAAAATCGTGGCATCTGGTTCACCAAGAACAACTGGCTTTTGGAGACTTCAGGATTAATGAACTAAATTAAAGAGCACTGGTCTTCAGAAGGGACTTCTGAGGGTGCCTTCTGTACAAGGATAGATATGGGCAGAGGCTATTTCAGCAGGAGGTACATTCCACTTACTTTGAGACAGTTGTTTTCTTAATGACCCCTTTATATAAGTGTCTGAGGTTGGTTGTGGACACTTCGTGAAGCAGTGGTGAAACAGCACATCCCAAGGTTTTGATCTTTAAAACAAAAAAGTTATAAAAAGTTGAGATCAAAGTAAGCAAGTGGTATTTTTTCTGGCTTAACAAATGGTATAGTATTTATCTCATGGTTTAGTGTTTGATAGGAATGGTTGGACTCGATGATCCGGTGGGTCTCTTCCAACCTGGTTATTCTATGATTCTATGATTCTCCTCTCCAGAGATCCCCGTTCCCTTTAAGGTAGTGTTTAATTTGCCCATCTGCTGGTCTACAACTGCAGGGGGAACTGCAAATCGTGTTTTGGTTTGAGGTAAACTGAAATTAGCTTGAGCCTGTTCCCTAGCTGAAGAGACATTTAAGTCAACTGAAACTGGCTGTTCTTTAACGTCATTGTTTACCTTATAAAATATAAAAACACAAATTGTATGGAAAACCCAACATATTAAGGAACAGCAAAGTAGCAAAAACTTATAAAGAAATACTTGGCTAAGGAGTATCCTTTGTTTTCTAACTATATGCTGCCTTTTCTTTTAGTTAATGTTTGAAATGACACCCATTATTTCAGCTGCATCGCTACAAACGATGCTGCCGTATCATCTGAAGCTTGTGCAAGACAGTGGTGGATGCAAGAAGCTGTTAAATAAGAGTTAAGGTTGTCACATCAAAAGCTTTCTAATAGCAGAAAAGTAGCAGCCCTTTTGGCAGGTAAATGACGGCAGTCAAGCTGCTTCCTCAGAGTTTTTTTTAAGCATGAGGAATATCTTACATCCGAGACTGCTGAGGATGATGCACTGGGGACCTGTTCAGTAGAAACAGTATGGAGTTTAAAGGCAGCAGCTGCCGAGCTGTCGCATCGGAACGCCGTGGCTCAGGAGGCTTCAGTATTGATTTAATCACGTGAGTGTAGTGGCATCGATGCTGCTGGTTCAAGCAAATGTGTTCTAGAATGTATTTACTAACAAAGCAATGCGCTTGATGCAACTCTTGTGGCACGGGTGTTGGAAATATTTCAAGTCTGGATTGGTAGCAGTGCTTCTGTCATGGAGCCATCAGAATCCCGTCTTCTGAAAGTCTTTTAATGTTCTTAGGGGGAAAAAAATCTATTTAAAAATAATGTGGCATTATCTACTATATTCATTCTTCTCATCAATCCTCTAGCTAAGCACGAAACTGGAGGCTGAAGGCTGGCTGATGTTGTGCCCATCTACAAGAAGGGTCACAGGGAGTATCCAGGGAACAACAGACCTCTCAGTGCTGGGAAAAGTCATGGAGCAGGTGATCTTGAGTGCTATCATACAGCACATGCAAGAGAACTGGGTGATCAAGCCCAGTCAACACGGGTTCACAAAAGGCAGGTCTGGCCAAACTAACCTGATCACCTTCTGTGACAGAGTGACTCGGCTGCTGGATTAGGGAAAGGCTGTGGATGTGTCTTCCTGGACTTCAGTAAAGCCTTTGACACAGTTTCTCCCAGCATTCTGCTTGAGAAACTGTCACCTCTGGCCTGGACAGGCGCACACTCTCCTGGGTGGAAAACTGGTTGGATGGCCGGGCCCAGAGAGTGGTGGGAAATGGTGTGAAATCCAGCTGGAGGCCAGTGACAAGTGGGGTTCCCAGGGCTCAGTGCTGGGTCCAGCCCTGTTCAATGTCTTTATCAATGACCTGGATGAAGGCATCGAGTGCACCCTTAGCAAGTTTGCGGACGACACTAAGCTGGGTGGAAGTGTGGATCTGCTGGAGGGTCGGGAGGCTCCAAAGGGATCTGGACAGGCTGGACCGCTGGGCAGAGTCCAATGGCATGAGGTTTAACAAGGCCAAATGCCGGGTCCTGCACTTGGGGCACAACAACCCTGAACAGTGCTACAGACTAGGAGAAATCTGGCTGGAAAAATGCCCAGAGAAGAAGGACCTGGGGGTGTTGGTTGACAGGGACTGAACATGAGCCAGCAGTGGCCCAGGTGGCCAAGAAGGCCAATGGCATCTTGGCTTGGATCAGAAACGGCGTGGCCAGCAGGTCCAGGGAGGTTCTTCTCCCTCTGGACTCAGCCCTGGTGAGACCGCTCCTCGAATCCTGTGTTCAGTTCTGGGCCCCTCACCACAAGAAGGATGTTGAGGCTCTGGAGCGAGTCCAGAGAAGAGCAACGAAGCTGGTGAGGGGGCTGGAGAACAGGCCTTATGAGGAGCGGCTGAGAGAGCTGGGGGTGTTTAGCCTGGAGCAGGTTGAGGGGTGGCCTTATTGCTCTCTACAACTCCCTGAAAGGAGGTTGTGGAGAGGAGGGAGCTGGGCTCTTCTCCCAAGTGACAGGGGACAGGACGAGAGGGAATGGCCTCAAGCTCTGCCTTGGGAGATTTAGGCTGAACATTAGGAAAAAATTCTTCCCAGAAAGGGTCATTGGGCACTGGCAGAGGCTGCCCAGGGAGGGGGTTGAGTCCCCTTCCCTGGAGGGGTTTAAGGCATGGGTGGATGAGGTGCTGAGGGACATGGTTTAGTGTTTGATAGGAACTGTTGGACTTGATGATCCGGTGGGTCTTTTCCAACCTGGTGATTCTGTGTGAGACGTGTGTTGTTTCCTCTGCAGGCAGGGAGAGGAACGTGAGCAGCGTGAAAATCATTAATAGCGTCTGTAAGTGCCCGTTTCTGTTTACTGAGAACTTAACGTGCCTTTTCTTTGTAATTTTTTGCGAGAACGAAAACATTTCCACCTCTAAAAAGAGAAGTTGTCATTAGTAATAAATTACGTAACATTGTCTCTGAAGATACCTTATGTTAAAAAGAAACTGGTTCCTGTTTTATCTTCGCTTGGAATCTCCTCTTCACTGTAGATCACCAGGGGACTGCAGCAAGGCCACTTCTCTTGTTCCACAGTCACCTGTCTTTCTGGAAGTAAAAGTGAGAGAATCGGGTATTTGTTTATTCCCAGAGTGCAAGCCCCGTTCTGTGACCATTCTGTAGGGCAGTCTTTTCTTCCTAGCTCTGCGGTAGATTCAGCCTTAGATTCTCCACAAGGTAATTAGGAGCTGCACGCTGTGGTCTTTCCAGCTTCTAATACTATTTATACTCTCCGTGGTTTTGATTTGGGAGTTCAATAAACAGAATGCTCCGTCAAAGGCATTTTGGAGTTCTGGGGGATCCATCCATTCCCCTCCATCACACGCTGTCGATATCCTGACTCTTTCAGGACAGGCTTTTTTAGTGATGGATAGAATTTTTTCAAGGAATGAATTCCAAACTGAATTCAGCTGTACCAGAGGAAAGCCACTGATTCTTAATGAGGAAGGTTTTGTAAACGTTTTGTTATCTGTGATAAATTACCTTAATTGCTGAACATAATCAGTTTTTTTTACTGTCCCTGCGTTTATCCATCCAAAATCTGCAGAGGGTGTCTGTGATATCAGCTGTGACATGAAACTATTTTGCCTTCTGCTAACCAGCTCTCTGGCACTGCCACTGTGTAAATAAACACTGGTTATTGCTGTTGGTGTAAACACTTAAAGCATTCACTTGTCCTTATTCACGTGATTAAATCTGCAACCCTGAGAGCTGTTATCAGGTAGCAGTAAGGGAGGGAATTTGTTTGGAAATGGGATTTCCAGTCTTAGTAGGGCCTGAGAGGAGACAACAAATTAGATGACCATCTAAGTAGAACGAAGAATGAATTTAAACTTTGAGCTCAGATGTACTGAAAGTTGCTTTGAGGCTGAAAGTTATAATTAAGGTAGTCAGAAAAAGCACAAGCACTAATTTCCTGCTTGTATGTGTAGCTTTAAAGCTTTAGAAGTCCCTGTATGAACCTTTCAACATCACAAGTTTCTTTCTGGGACAATCACAGGCAGCAGCTGATTCTTCTCCGGGCTAAATTCACATTTTTTTTTTCCTGAGTAAATGCTCAAAAATAACTACCCTGGCTAAATTACAGTATTCTAGCTGTCAGATTTCAGGAGCTGTACATCCATCGTTGGATTCCTGCGGCCAGGTAATGGCAGCCTTGGGCCCATCTGTGTCAGAGAAGCGGCAGGGGAATTTTTTTGCTGCTGCTTTACTCCTTCTGGAATCTCTGAAGTTAAGATCTTGAGATAATGGATAAATGTTTTCCCCTTCCCCGTCCCCTTCCCCTTCCCCGTCCTATTTCCCCTGGTATTCCTGGCTGTAAATTTCTGAGCTTTAAATATGCGTTTATCCCTTGTTTACTGAGAAATTGTGCTGTGTGTCACGAATCGCTTTTGTATTGCTGCGTTGGTTTTCCGTTCTGCTTTGTTTTCCCAGTAGTGCAGTTTGTGGCAATGGGCTTCAGTAATTTTACTAGGAATCCTTGCATTTAATTATATTGCATTTAATAATAAGAAAAGAATGTGAGATGTGAGAGCAGTGAATAACCGCTGCCTCCCCCAGGTTGGGTGGGATTACTCAGAAACTGCTGCCTTCTGGTTTGTTCAGAAATTCCTTTGACTCTCTAGTACAGTATTTGGAGGTCTTAATGGTTAAGGAGCTAAAGTTCTCATTTTAATATTCTTCTCATTGCCAAGTTTAAAAAGCGCTGAAAAGAGAAAATTTAAATTAGTGTTGGAATAGATATTTTTTGCATGGTTAATTCTATTGAACTCTAATTTGTTTGATAGTTGAGAGCTATGATTATAAGAAGGACTTTCAAAAATAGACTGAAAGCAGAGGTGCAGGTGGGTGAACTCTCCCATTAACTTGAGTGATATGCAGTCCCTTCACATCCCCGTGGATCAGAATGGAGGTAGTATGGACTTATTCAGCTGTGTAAAACTTGGTGAATAAAACAGAAATGTTGTGTGATTTAATCCCTCTCTTGTTTGCATTTGATAGTTATTACATGGGAAGAGCAGGGAGGAGAGAGAGTGGAAAAAGAGACTGAAAATACCCAGTAGGGCAGAATAAGGAAGGATGGGAATAAACCCAGCTGTTTTTTCCAGTGAATTTGACACAAAGATTCTGAATGAGGAACTGATCTGCAGTCATGTCTGCATCAGTCTTGCGCTATTTCTGGAAGACTCTTGGTAGACTCAAATTCCACTGCAGATGGATGTCAGTGAAGACAGGTTAAGAGGCATTTGTGTTCTCCCACCTTTGCTACAGGCTCTTTGTATGTGCTGCTTTAAAGTGTGGAGCTGTAAACCCACCATCACCACAGTGAAAGGTTTTTAGCAGCTCAGAACAACAAAACCTTCCCACGAGACCACTTCATAGCCACAGCTTCTGCAGGGGACAACAGCAGCCTGGTGTGAGCAATGAGGTTTGGATTTGCTTGGGTTTACTTATATTTCTGCACTCTAGGATGCACAAGTAAAAATCAAATTAATCGTCTCTGGACTCGATGATCTTAATCACACTCCTTCTCCATCAAGGTGACCATTTCAGGTTTGCAGACTTGGTCTCTGCATACCTGAGTTTCCACCCAAATCGCTAGGATGTGCTAAATTGAGTGTACGGTCTAAGATGTGAACGCGGTTTAGTGATTTGGCAGGACATGTGAATTTTTGTTCACTTGAGAAAAAGAAACGCTCAATTTAAGCACACTGGAAATCTGCAAAATGGTTGGGATCTGGGGGGAGAGTGTGGGCGATCTTATACCCTGTCTTGTGAGTAGACAGTGAATCATGGTATCTGCTCTGGGAACAGAGTGTTCCACTCCTCAGCTGGTCTGGGAACATCTTTCTGTGTATGGAACAGAGCAAGTAAGGAAATACAGAAAAAAAGAGCTCATGCCTTCTGTGCACGGAAACAGAGCCCGTATCTGAACTTTAGTGACCCAGAAAGGAAAGACAAGGAAACTCAAAAGAGAGCTTGTTAAAATAACTTTGTATACCTAAAGAATGTGTAAAGTTTATTGCAAATATCAACAATTAAACCTGTCTGATGTCCAAAAGCAATGGTGTATTTACTGCAGGGCAGTAAATGTCTGCAGCATTATCAGCTCTTTCCAGGCACTTTGGTTTCAAGAATTTCTCATTGATCTGTGAGAGCCTGTGTCAAAGAGCCAGTTGGATGGCAGGACACTCAGCTTCCCATGGTGACGTTGCTGAGTCTGGTAGGGGAAAATATCACATTCTAGTGCAGTTCAGTGAAGTTATGATACTAGGTGAGACCTGAGATGTCTTACTATTTTAAGAATGAAATATTCTAAACCTCTTTATTGGAAAAGTTGTCTCAGTGGTCCTAGAAACTAAACTGCCTTGCACGCTTTCTGTTCTGGCTCCTGCGTCCATCAGTTGTGGAAAGCTCAGAAGTAGGCTTGACAGGTCGGTTTAAAACACTTAATGCATTGAACAATCCCCCAAACCACAACTTAGTAAACTCTTAAGGTGATTTGTTAAGGATTATCTTGAGGATTGTCTTTTTATATTTAATTGCAGCAAATTATATACCTCAAGGGGTTTATATTTTAAGAAGATAAGCTCTGATTTATCCCTGTTTTGTTTTTTTTTTTCTCTGTTCCAGTTTATCCAAGACTAATACTCTGTTTTCTTCTGTCAGTTTTTTAGACAATCAGCACGATAAAAGGAAGACTTGATAGCTTGACAGAGTTTCAGGGAGGAGAAACTCGGGTTTGTTTTGGTTTCATTTGTCCTTGTGTCCTACGTGTATATTTATACAGCTAGGTGATTTTGGTCTCTGTTCCTGGAAATCATGCCAGCTGCATGATGGTAAAACCACTTCTCCCTGAGTCTTAAAATTGTGTGTTAATCCTGTGCCATCAACACCTTTTAGTGTGGGGCTACTTGTGCCTCGCTCTGCCATTGGGATAAGAGAGGGCACAGTCACTCCAAAGTGAAGCCCAAGGGATGGGTTGGAAAGGAGATTTTTAAATATGCTCTATCACCTTTCCTCCTTTTCCATATCTGGTGTGAGCAGGAGCACTGTGAGCTGAGTGCTCACATCTCCCTCGCCCTCCGTACAGCAGGACTGCAGCTGGGGAGAGATTTGGTTTGGGGTTCTTTTTCTTTCTTTTAGCCATCTCTACCTCAAAATATTGCTGGCTGGTGGTGGTAAGAGAAGTGCGTTCCCAGAATGTAGCATGAGCTTTACTGACCCTAAGGCCTGATCTGGGTTTTCATAGTTAAAAATGTGGGTGCTTTATGGTGGGATGAGAAGTCGCCTGTCACCCTAAACAAAGATGATAACCCCAAGCTTGGGTGATGTTGACGTGTGGAGCTTCTCCTGCGAGAACTGACGTTGGCATTGTCCCGCTCTGTCCTTGCTTGTGAGAACTGGGGAGGGAGCAGGAAGCCAAGGCAGTGTATTTCATCTAACGCGGTGGTGTTGGGAATGCCGAATTGGGAGGATTTCCTGGCCTTTCTTGTTTTTTTGGAAAGAAGAAAACAAAACTTTAAGACCAAAGAAAAATCCTTGTTCTGTCTGCCTCTTCCCCTGCCACTCCCCAGCACTTCTGCCTCGTGCGTCCCCAGCCTGGAGGGAACGTTTCCAGGCTCCTGTTTGAAGATATTTATAAACAAATTTGGCTCCATATGTTTTTTTCCCAAATGATTTCTTTACTGTAAGTCATTGTATTTCTGTATAATTGATCCACACATGGTGACTCCCATCCAGGGAGGGAAGTTGCAAATGGTTTTGGCCTCTGCTGTGCAAGCATGGAGAAAGGAAATAAAAAAATAGTCTGACAATGACCCAGCAATAACATCTGGGGAGAGAAACTTGGTAAAATCACAAGGTAGTTTTAAATTGTTTTGAAATGATAAGAATAAACGTGTAACTGTGCTGAACTGAAATAGAGTGGGGAACGGCACGCAGAGATTTCTCCCCTCAGCCTGCCTGGCAAAACCAAGCTTTGCCTTTATAAATATCAATAGATCAAAGGGCAAAACCAGTTTAAGTTGTGAGTATTTTTAGCGAGAAGGAAAAGCCCCTCGGTGGTGTTCCTTCCTTTACGCTGCGGTTACAAATCGCATTACCGCGGCGAGCTGCAAAACACAGAAGGATTTCGGGTTCAGTGTCCTCAGTGTGCGGATTTTGTTTCCCGACACGGCAAGGGTGGATTCGACTCGTTCCTACGGAGTTTGAGGAAAGGGGGAATGTATGGCTGGACGTTTGCTACCACCAGGGAGATCCGTGGTGGAAACGGGGCAGGGCAGGGGGGCAAATGCCCTGCCATGTGCCATGTAAGAGGATTAGGTTAATACTGCAGCACGGGCTTAACGAAAATTAGAAAGGATAATGCCGCATTAGTTCACACAGGTCTAGTTTCTGTAGCGCGGTGACAAAACAAAACTATTAATAGTCTAAAAATATAACCCTGAAGAAAAGAACTTTCTCCTCCTCCTTTTTCCCTCATTCCCCCTCCTCCTCCCACTTCCTGCTTGGGCACCCAAGATTTTTAAAAAAAACTTTAAAATGTCACTCAATCCCTGTTGCCGTGGCCGTGATTCAGTGTGCGGTGCCTGTCTGCCCGGTGTCAGGCCGGGGCTGCCGGCGAGAAGCAGAGAACGCGCATACCCGAACCGTGATGCAAGCCTTGAAATGGCACCAGGGGCGCTCGGAGCATCAAACGCACCAGATCACGCTGCGCTTCCAGTAAGGGGCAGAGCTCCCTTGGCTCCGGCTGGGAAAGTCGTCATGCAGCCTGGCAAGGGGAGAGAGGCCAAATTGCACATTCATTTGGATAATTAGGTAAACAGTAAATATGAGAAGTCTGTCTCCTACTCACACTCCATTGTTTTCTCCTTAAAGGCTATTTTTGGATTTGGCAGCCAGAATTATCGCAATAATTGGTGCATTGTTTAAACAAGGTCACTGATGTGTGTGCATGTTTATCTCTGCTTCACTGGATTGCTTATTTGAAGTGGAAATACCTCAAAAATATGATGCAGACCTCTTAAACTCACATACTCGACTCCTGAGCCACATGGTCTTTATTAGAAAATAGATGCAATGATTCACGTTCGGTTTTGCAGCTTGAAGCCCTGAGGGATTTGTACATAAAACTGTGGAGATTTGATTACATCCCGATTTTATGTCTCACTGGTATATGAGTGTTTCATATGTGTAAAACCTTTTTATAAGGCATAGATTACAATAAGTCACTAAGTAAAGCCATATGAGTGCCGGCCCATCAATTGGAATTGGAATACACGTGTTCATTAATTTAGTCTAGCTTCGGTGGTTGCTTATGTATTTATAAAACCCAACGTGGCTTCGTGTTTTATATTTAGAGCAAATACTTCTGGCTTGTTGGCAGGTTGGTTTGAAACTTCAAGATACGATTTCAAAGCTGGGCTTTATTGTTCACAGCAGTTCTGCACCGCCGGGTGAGGACGCAGCGCGGTTACTGACAGCGCTAGGGTGACCAAGGTAAAACCAGCAAATAACAGTTCATCTTCCCTGTTGCTCGTAAGCGCGAAGGCCTTGAGGAGGAATGTTTTCGTCAAGGAACATTTTGGAGTACAGCTGCACATCAGGAGAGGATGGTATAGAAGTATCATTCCTGAAACTGCTGCGTCCCATCGCCTTCGCTGCAACTGGTCCTGGCAGGGCAGTTAGCTTCTAGGCAGTTAGTGGCTTGTTTCTGAAAGCTGGTTTCTTCGAGGGTGCAATGGTTTTAGCACCCCGAAGAGGCTTGTGCAAAACTATCTAGGGGTTTAAATAAATAGTGTTTAAGAAATGTCAACTCGAGAGGATTTTGCTCTAAGCAAGAGCATGCAGTTCAGGGTTTGTTGTTTTGTGAGGTTTTTTTCCTGGTCCTGTTAAACCTTTTGGCTAAAATTTCCATTTTTGCAATGGAAATAATTGAGACTTTTTTTTTTTTTTTTAAAGAGATTGCTGGTTGGGGCTGTCAGCTCAAGTGACGCTTGCGCAGACATACAAATGGGACTGTGCATGCTCAATTTGGAAACGATTGACCTCAGAAACAGGCAGTTCTGTCAGCTGCTTAAGCTGGTATTCGCACCTAATGGAACAAAAACAAAGTCATTTTGGAACTTGAAAGAGAAGTAGTCTCTGGTACAGAAATAATGAATGGAAAGACACAGAAGAAATGAGGTGCTTGTGTCATGAGTCACTGCTGTGTGCGGTTATTGGGAGGTCTGGGCTTCAGCCTCCCTGCCTGGTGGTGCAGACGGCAGCCCTCGGGAGGGCAATGCTAGCAGAGGGGACCCACTGCAACCACTCACACTTTGTGCAAATCCTTTTTCACGATGTCCAGCTCTTTTTGTCTCGTGGCGAGAAGATGTATGCATAGGTTACAAATTTGTTCCCTAAAGAGCCTCTGACTGCAATTCTCTTTCTTCCCTCCCTCCCTCTCCCTTTCCTCTTCTCAAAGGTTGAAATAGAATCATAGAATCATAGAATAACCAGGTTGGAAGCCACCCACCAGATCATCGAGTCCAACCATTCCTATCAAACACTAAACCATGTCCCTCAGCACCTCGTCCACCCGTGCCTTAAACCCCTCCAGGGTAGGTGACTCAACCCCCTCCCTGGGCAGCCTCTGACAGTGCCCAATGACCCTTTCTGTGAAGAATTTTTTCCTAATGTCCAGCCTGACCCTCCCCTGGCGGAGCTTGAGGCCATTCCCTCTCGTCCTGTCCCCTGTCACTTGGGAGAAGAGGCCAGCTCTCTCCTCTCCACAACCTCCTTTCAGGTAGTTGGAGAGAGCAATGAGGTCTCCCCTCAGCCTCCTCTTCTCCAGGCTAAACACCCCCAGCTCTCTCAGCCGCTCCTCATAAGGCCTGTTCTCCAGCCCCCTCACCAGCTTTGTTGCTCTTCTCTGGACTCGCTCCGGAGCCTTTTTTTAATAAAGAGGGTGTGCTCCTATCTTTCCCCCAGCCTTGTGCTCTTTTGGTGCCTGCAGGTCACCTTGCTTCATCTTTTGGCTCGGCCGTTGCCAGTTGTGAAATTGGCTCCAGCCCTGGTGCTGGGCTCGAGCCGGCTTGGGCTGGCAGAAGGTGCATCTTCATTTCAGTGCTTCATCACTGTCCCCGACTTCTGGCATTTGCACTGATTCAAGACTGTTCCCGACAGGGAGCGTGTGGAGAGAGAACTTCTCAGGTTAGAAGGTCATTTAAATTTAATAACTGATCTTTTTTTCCTCTCTCTTATCTCTTTTTTCTTTCTTTTTGGTTGTTTTTTTACTCTTTTCTCCATGTGATGTGGTAGTTACTGCTACAGCAACCGGAATGTTACACAGACCCCCTTTATAAGCTGGTGCTAAATGTTTAATTGCAAACTTTTGCTGGCGTTTTGAGATACTGGTGTGTTTCATCCTTCCTCTCTGTGATCCATTTCTCCATTTAGATGAAGGTTTAATACTAAACTCCTACATGTCACTGAATTATTGTCAATAATTGTTGCACTTTAATTTGCCAATATTAATACAATGTCCTGGAGGGGTTGTGAGGTGGGCATTAGGCCAGTTCTCATGCAGCTCAAGGAAAAGGAATGAGGTGATGGAAAGTTACTTTTGCCTGTTGAAAAAAAACATAATTAAAAACTTAAATCAGTAGCTCCCATGTGATATTTCAGATGGCACCAAGACCAACCTGTCATTGTGAATAAATGGGTGTCAGGCTGGGGATAAGCACTTATAATCATGGAATCATAGAATGGTTTGTGTTAGAAGGGACCTTAAAGCCCATTCAGTCCCACCCCCTGCCCTGGGCAGGGACACCTCTCACTGGACCAGGCTGCTCAAAGCCTCATCCAAACTGGCCTTGAACGCCTCCAGGGAAGAGGCAGCCACCACTTCTCTGGGTTTCTTTATTTATACAGTTGAAGGACGGCCTTGCAGAAGTCGTCGGTGCAGTCGGTCAGTGCACTTGTCTGTCTTCAGGAGCTGAAGGGAGGTTATTCTCCCTCTGGACTCGGCACTAGTGAGACCGCTCCTCAAATCCTGTGTTCAGCTCTGGCCCCTCACCACAAGAAGGATGTTGAGGCTCTGGAGCGAGTCCAGAGAAGAGCAACAAAGCTGGGGAAGGGGCTGGAGAACAGGCCTTATGAGGAACGGCTGAGAGAGCTGGGGGTGTTTAGCGTGGAGAAGAGGAGGCTGAGGGGAGACCTCATTGCTCTCTACAACTACCTGAAAGGAGGTTGTGGAGAGGAGGGAGCTGGGCTCTTCTTCCCAGTGACAGGGGACAGGACGAGAGGGAATGGCCTCAAGCTCCACCAGGGGAGATTTAGGCTGGACATTAGGAAAAAATTCTTCCCAGAAAGGGTCATTGGGCACTGGCAGAGGCTGCCCAGGGAGGTGGTTGAGTCCCCTTCCCTGGAGGTGTTTAAGGCACAGGTGGACGAGGTGCTAAGGGGCATGGTTTAGTGTTTGATAGGAATGGTTGGACTCAATGATCCGGTGGGTCTCTTCCAACCTGGTTATTCTATGATTCTGTGAAGTTGGTGACGTGTTGCTCCAGGGGATTTCCTCTCACCTTGACCCCCTGTGCATGCTGGTGGGTTCACAGCTCTGCGTGGTGGGAAGCCCACGAAGGAGCCAAATCTGTGGGAGCAGCTGGGCCAGGTGGAGGGCTAGTCTGCCTTATGGAAACCTGGAAATCTCTTCATACGTCTTAGGCAAGAGCCACCACTCACTGCAGACGGGTCTTTTTGCTGTTATGACTTCCCATGCTACAAAGTCATTGCCAGTGTTTACCTCCAGGTTATGCATTTGTTTATTTGCACCAGTGCATGTTGCTGAAAGACTCGTCTGGCTCGGGGCGGCGTTGCTCGCAGCCGTGTGTGGGCTCGCTCCGCCGCCGCGCGCTTGGCTGGCTTTTACGCGTATGTTTTTATGGCCCTTGAAACTTGGCACGAGCTGTGTTTTGTCGACAACAACAACGAGAAGATTGCTAGTGAAATTAAAATCTGGCATCGCTGTTCCGCAGGTTTATTCGCGATGTATTGAAATGGGATTTTCTTGCTAACTTTTCCTGGCACCCATCCAGAACCCAGCATCTCATAAATTTATATTATCTCTCCCTGCTCTGCTCAGTTGACAGGGCTGTGGCGGTTTCTCATGCTGATCACAGGAACAGCATGGAAAAATGAAGCCTGGAGACATTCAAGCGGGGAGTTTGTATCGACAGAGACATTGCAGGAGGTGTTTTGCCATGGAATTAAAGGGCAGAAATCCCAAAGGGTTGTTCAGTACCAGCCTTCGGAAATTGGACAACCCCAAATGCTGCATCATCTGCGTGACAGCAGCTTTGGCTGCAGGGAAAGGTAAAGGGCTTGGAAACGCAAGGCAATGGCAGCGCGACTATCGCAGCGTGCCTTGGCATGGAAATTTCAGACCAGGAAAAGGAGGTGCTCTCTGGCATTGGCATTTAAATGTGCCAGTGTCACCATTTAGCTTGTTCATAGGTGCGTTTCATTCTCAGCATAGTAATGGCCAAACCAGCATCCCTTGCTGGTTTATCTGGGAGAGGGGAGCTGTCTCTCAGGTCACGGCTGCGCCGTGCCAGCGCGAAGCCTGGCAGAGACACACGTGGCAGTTTTGCTCTCGGGAGCTCTGATCTGGGCTCGGTGAATTATCTGTGTTCCACTCATGCAATTCCACACTCCAGTAAGCCTTGCTCTTCCAGCCCCTCTAATCCTAAACGCAATGATTTTTAAGGTGCTGTTTCATTTATCCTCTGCATAACTTCGTGTATGAAATATGAAGCGGTGGAGGGAGTCAGGTGCGCTGGTCTGCGCCGCGGCGAGGAGAAGTGATATCCACCTGCAGGAAACGTTGCAGGGGGGAAGCAGATGCATCTCAGCGATAGGAGATGGGAAGTGGATGTTAGGTCATTAATTACTTAGCCTTGCATAAACAAAACTTAGTATTTTGTGGAGTTTTTAATTTAAAGGGAAGGAACAATCATCTTGTGTGCTGCTTAGCCTCGTGCCAAGTGGGGTCGATTGGAAGACATCTGGGATGGTACCTGCCCTACGCATTGATTACTCCTCCGTGAACTGCCCCTGTGGCAAGCGTTGGGCTGGTTTTGAAGGTTTGATAGGAACGGTTGGACTCGATGATCCGGTGGGTCTCTTCCGACCTGGTTATTCTGTGATTCTGTGGGAAGGGAGGTAAGGGGAGAGAGACTGCAAAACCAAGGCTCCCTGCCTGCCTGCATCCCTTCTGCATCCTCCCTAGAGAAACCAGGGTGCAAGTTGTTTTACTTCTCTGCATGTTAAAGAACTGATTTGATGGATGCTGGTTGGGGACTTAGCCTAGAATCTTCTCGGAAATGGCATTTCTTAACCTGCTGTCCTTATGATTTAGAGGAGAGGACTCAGTTGCAAACCTGAGCACGGTGAATAAAGGCGCAGGGTTTGTCCTGGGGTTTTAGTGGCTGTATGGGGCTCGGGGCTTATTTTTTTAACTTCCTACTCTTTCCTCCCTCCCCCTCCATGTCTTGGCAAATGTTTTAGAAAATGAGAAGCTGGTAAGTTTGTGCTCTATCCAAAACTAATGTAAAATGGAAGTTTCTAAAAACATAATGCCACAGGAGGTTTCAATTCATCTTTTTCTCCCTATCAGCTGTGCTAAAAAATAACCAAAATGTTACTCATTGTAGTGCCTCTAGTCAAGCCCTAGACAGCTTTCAGAGGGAGAGTGAGCACGAAATGTTAATTTTTATCATCAGAGAGGGGCTCTCCCCCCAGCTGCTTGGCAATGATGCGTTTGGCTTTTTGGTGTTGCTTTTTATTTAAATTGGTTGATAGTTTTTATTAAACAACAGATACACTGAGGAATTTCTGCAGCTTCATGCAGCAGAGCTGGGTAGGTTTTTGGAAAGCTGAATGGTGGGGAGCAGACTGCCCACGCAGGAGGCTGTTGCCAAAGGATTGTCTTCGTCTGCTAGGGGAAAATGAAATGCTGCTTGTGTACATCTCCCATGAAATGTTGTTATAAAGTTAAAGATTGTTTTCCCAATATAATCCTAAAGCTGAAATACAGTTCCATTCCAACACAACCAATCTGCATTTCGTGCATAAATTACTTGAATATCTCAGTGTGGTGAAATATATGCTGTTAAACATGTCAAGTTGGATGATTAAATGACTGGATTGTTAGGGAGAAAATAGTAATTTTCTGAAAAAGCTAAATGAGTGATTTGGCACAATGAATTGCAAACAGTACCAAAAAAACTTCTTCTGAGGAACGTGTGCCAGCTGAGGATCACGTTTTTATGCAGTAGGTATTAAACACAGGGGGCATTAGTGACAATATTCCAGATTTTCTCAGGTTAATTGACAGGCTCCTTTCTTCCACTGAAATGGCTTTACCTGCTGGGAGCTGAGTGGGTGGCTCTGCGCAGTCGGAGATCTTGCGTCACCAATATTAGCAATCACTGCTGCAAGCTGATTTCTTAGTGACAGCAAGAGCGTGTGAGTGCTTCCTTGGGTAAACTGCTGCTCTGAACAGGCTCGAGTTTGCACATGAGTAACTGGACTGCGGATCAGGGAGAAAGTTTATACAAATTACTTTCTTGCGTGTTATATGAGCACAAGAAACGCTGGAGCCAAGCGAGATCAGTTTTCACTGGGTGGCATTGGATCAGTATAGACAAAGGGTTTGTCTGGGCAGTATCTTCGATACCGATGATGTGTTTAAGGAAGAGTCCAGTTTGACTCAAAGCCCAGGCTAAAGTTTTTTGAGCTAGCAATTTAAAAGGATGTTCTTACCCGTAGACTAAGCAAACTTGTGTATCAGTGATTTTACGTCAATAAACACATAAGCCTTGTGTGCCTTTTTGGAAGTATTTTGAGAAAGACCATTTTACCCTCTGCAGAGCATGCTGGAATTGCAGCTAAGTGAAGGCAGCTGGGTAGCTGTTTGCTTTGATCACAAAGTGCGTTCGTCTGAGCAGTGGTAATGTGAAATCACAAGTGAAGTCAGAAGTCAAAACTGAAGACCCTTCTTAGTATGGTGCAAACTTAAACTAAGCTGTGACTTTGATGTTACTGGGCTTCGTGTTGCGTGCTCATTGAACCTTGTCTTTTACTGTACGATAGTTCTGTACTGAACTGCGGTCAAGCCCCTGGCCGCACCAATAAAAATATCTTTGAGTAGAAGTTAACCTGTAACTGGTTTTATGCATTGATTTAAGCTGTAACTTGAGACACGGTTAATCTTCTGTGCTTTCCCTTGCTGAAACGGGTGGTCTGAGGACGTCGACGACGTAAGGCAAGCTGCACTGGGAAAGAGATGAAATGGTATTTCTGTATAGTCCAGTGATCACAGGATGATGGTGAAAAAGAACTAGGATGAGAGTAGTGTCCTGGTGAACACCTCTGTCCTCATGCAAACGCCAGTGTCTTGCCTGTAGTTTCATTGTGTCCAAAGTGCTGTTGTGCTAAATCCCTGCTTCAGAAAATCGTTGACACAGCGGCTGTCATATTATCTGAGTTGAGTCATTCCGGTTGGTAGTACCGAGTCCTCTGATAAGGTAGTTAAGTGCTTTCAAAAGGCTGTCTCAAAACATGGTTCAGGTGAGTGCTCAGCTTGGTCATTAGGTTCCCACAGGAGTTAAAACATGTCCTAGAAACCCACAGCAAGCGAATCCCAGGGGGACTTCAGCTGCTGCGCTGCCTTTCTCCGTTTGCTGTCCTCTCCTGCCCTTCTGTGCTTCCAAACCAAAAGCAGATGTAGATGTGCTAGCGGAAAGTTGTACAAGTGAGGCTTGCAGAGCTTGACCAGAAACCTACCTCACATTCTCGTTTTTCTCTGACGATTATGGCTTGTGCCTGTAGGCTGAACCACATCGTTGTCTGTCGAATGTATTCATACTTATTTCTGAAGTTCTGTTTCTGAAGTTGTTTAGCCTGGAGAAGAGGAGGCTGAGGGGAGACCTCATTGCGCTCTATAACTACCTGAAAGGAGGTTGTGGAGAGAAGGGTGCTGGGCTCTTCTCCCAAGGGACAGGGGACAGGACAAGAGGGAATGGCCTCAAGCTCCGCCAGGGGAGGTTTAGGCTGGACATTAGGAAAAAATTCTTCACAGAAAGGGTCATTGGTCCCTGGCAGAGGCTGCCCAGGGAGGGGGTTGAGTCCCCTTCCCTGGAGGGGTTTAAGGCACGGGTGGACGAGGTGCTAAGGGACATGGTTTAGTGTTTGATAGGAACTGTTGGACTCGATGATCCGGTGGGTCTCTTCCAACCTGGTTATTCTATGATGCTATGATAGAGCCCACTTTACTAGACTGGCTAACTTAGAGCATCCTTTCAAAGCAGCACTGCCACAGTTGTAGTAAACGGCTCGAAAGGAGAATGTGGACCTGTTACTGAGAGGAGTGGATGATCCTGTTACAGCAGACCCAGGTGAGGTTGAGATCCTCAGTGCTGCATTTGACCTCTGTGCTTGGTGAAAGGGACAAAGGAGGACAGTGGATGAGGGTCAAGTCAGGGATTGCTCACAGGAACTCAACCCACGCAAGCCCATGGGACCGGGCAGGCTGCACCAAAGGGTGACCCACAACCCCTGCAATGAGGAAACAGAAGATGATCCAAGGGCTGGAGCATCAGCCTGAGATAGGATTGTTCAGCCTAGAGAAGAGAAGGCTCCTGGGAGACCTTAGAGCCGCTTCCATACCTGAAAGGGGCTCCAGGAAAGCTGGGGAGAGGCTCTTGATCAGGGAGTACAGGGACAGGATGAGGAGGAACAGTTTTAAGCTGAAAGAGGGGAGATTGAGGTGAGATGTTGGGGAGAAATGTTTTCCTGTGAGGCCCTGGCCCAGGTTACCCCATCCCTGGAGGGGTTCAAGGCCAGGTTGGATGTGGCTTGGAGCCCCTGATCCCGTGGGAGGTGTCCGTGCCCGTGGCAGGGGGTGGAACTGGGTGGGCTTTTAGGTCCCTTCTGACCCAAACCTCTCTTTGATTCTGAGTTCTATAACTTCCACAATGGGAGTACTTGCATCTCTGCTCCTCTTGTCTCCTCTAGGAGACCACTGCTGTGCGTGGAAATAGTAGCAGGGTTCTAATTTAGATACATTTTGCCATTTAAAATTTGTGCTCTGAGCAGCAGGACTTCCTACAGAGCAGGCGAGTCAGCGTCGTTATTTTCAATGCAGAATTTGCATTGCAGTGTCTGATCTGTTCCTGCAGCTGAGGTCATTTGTTGTAGCTTCTTGAACGTGGCAACGTCAGACGCTGCTGTTACTTCTCATCGTAAAGCGTAACTTGCTGCCACATCAGGAAATTATTTCTCTGGGCTATGAGGATCTTTAGGTGACTCCATCCCTGTTCAGGGGAGCAGTGGTGCCCTTTTGCATATAGACACAAAAGGAAGATACTTTCTACATCTCCAGCTATCAGGAATGTACTTTGGCTGACGAACGGAGCCCAGCTTAAACGCAAGATCCCGTAGCGGGAGAGTTGGGCTTTATTGGTCTGCCAGACCAGATTATCATTGTATTTAACCAGAGAAGGAGTTTTCATTGTCACTTGATTGCCAAGGGTCTGTCAGCGTTTTCATTATAAACCCCCTATTTTCAGGGATTTGAGTAGACTTGAGATTTAAGTGTTCTGGTCTAAAACTTGGCAAGCGTGAGCCGAGTTCACCAGCGGATATTTTCTTTATGAGATTTTAAAATAGTCAGCTGTTTCTTAAATTGTAGAGAAGGCAAGGGGTTTTTTTTTCCTCTTGGTTAAACAGATAGGACTATTTTTTCCATCTCACTTATTCCAAGTAGATTTATAAAAATAAAGCCCTATTCTGTTGTTTAAAAAGGAGGGAGAGGGGAGAAAAGGGGAAAATCTGCCTGCTGCCCTGTTCTGTATGCCAGAGAATCGTGCCTCAAAACCTTCCCCGTGCTCTGTGTTTGGTGAAGTCCCACCCACCTTCTCTGTCCTTTTTCTCCTCCCCTTAACTTATTTCCCTTTGGTGTATTCACACTCTCACTACATTAAGTTGCAGAATTTCTTACTCCATTCCTCCCTGTTGCCTTCATCTCAGGGGCTTCCAGTGCTCGCTTCTGATGAACATGCCTATTTTACCTCTCCCTAAAAGGCAACTCTGACCTATTCTTGAGTGATATGAACTACCTGCGGTAAATATGAACTCTAAGAATCGTCTTTATGTTGTACGTTACTTTTTACTTAACTCTCTGTATAGTTATATACTTTACTACTTTGCTGAAGAACGTAACGTGCGTGACTCTCAGTTGCGTATTGCAATTTTTAAAGCTTTTCTGAGACTTTGCTGTGACTCTAGAGTGAAATACTTTCACATTCTTTTTTTTTTTTTTAACCAAATCTTTAATGTAGACCGAAAAAAGCGAAGTGTGATTGGCGCAGAGCACCACTGTGGGTTTTCATGGCTGGGCTCTTTTAGTCATTTCCTGAAAGCCTGGTGCAGAAATGTGACAGCGCAGGAAACAGCAACGAGCTTAGCAAGGCTTCGTGTGCCGTTCAGAAGTCAGCTTGCTAGAGGTGAGGGCATGTCCTTCTTGCTGAGATGTAGAAATACCTGGTTCTGGGATTGATGCTCAGGCTCTTCAAGAAGAAGCTCCACCGTCTGGCAGTCACAGCGGTGAATAAAATGACTGGGACAATAAAATAGTGATCGAGGAAGTACAGCTCTATGATTCGTAAGCATCAATGAATGTAAGCAGAGAGCTAAAATTCAAGGGCTGGAAAATGAGTGCTTTCAAAAAGCACTACAGCCTCTCTCCCAGGTCCTTCAGAAGATCGTTGTCAGAACAAGATGCTGGCACCGCTGCCTTGAGGGACTACCATTGGTACCACCAAATGAAAGGCAAGAAGGTGAATCAACACACAAGTTCTGACCTGGAGAAACCTCTTGGAGCGTACAAGTGGCAGGCACGTCCTCGGCTTCCCTGGAGGATAAGCAGAAGGGAGCGCTTGTGCAGCCTGAAAGGGGAATGCGATGATACAGGTCTTGCCAAGAGTTCTGCAAGCGTGGATGCTACCAGTGCTGATGATCTCCTTGAAGACGCAACGGAGACCTTTTTCCAGGCAAGGACTAGACCGTTTCGGGTTCCCTTCAACCGCTCTCTGTCCGAACCCGTGCCAAGCGATGGAAACAGGAGTGCAAAGCCATCCCTGCAAGCTGTGCATTCAGTGGACTCTGAACATCAGGGCTATTTCATCCGTAGCATTTTCTCCTCTCTCTCGAATGGCTTTTCAAAGATAATGAGTCGAAAAGAGGAGCCTAGCAGTGAGTCAGTAACGGAAGGGAAGACAGACGATGATCCCGTAGATCTGAGTACAGGTAACAAACTCATTTTTGTTTTGTTCTGCTTCTGTTTGTGTAACAGATGAGTGTAGCGAGACATTCTTCGGGACATACAATGGTTGTTCTAATTAGTTTTTAACTTACTTTTATTAACGCAAAGTAGGCAACTCTCTGAAATTCTGTCTTAATTTAAAAGAAGTGATGGGAAAAGAGCCTTTTCTGGTAAAGAAGTGGTGTGACACGTTTTGGCGTGTTAAAAAACTTGGAGGTTCCCTTAAAACAAGGATCATCAGGTTGAAGCAGTAGGATTTTGCTCTCAAATGCACCCTGTGTGTGATGGATGTAGTCCTGCAAGCACAGCAGCCTCTGTGGCATTGTAGTGCCCTGATTGAGATATCAAGCCTGATGCTGTAAATGAAGTGTGAGGGGGAGAGAGAAAAATCAAGCTCTCTTTTTAAATGGCGTTCAAGGCAGTGGAACTGATCTGGTTCCTCAGACCAGCTTCACAGTTGTGTAATCACACCGCTATGTTGATGTCTGCTCTCAGGGAGATGCCAAGGACAGCAGTGCTGCAGGGGTTTAGCCAGCAGGGATTGAGGTCAGCAAGATGCCAGTCTGAGATTTCATTTAAATCTGCCCTGCTGAGAACAACGCTCGTAAAGTGGGAGGAGGGGAAGGGGAAAAGGGGAGAAATTTGCCTGCTGTTCTTTTAGTCTTTGCTGTGACTTCTAGAGGGCTGCCCAGCCTGAGCTAAATCATTGGTGCTGCTTTGGAAAAAACTCAAAAGTTGATATTTCTAATAAAAACAAGCCTTCCTTTTCCTCAAAACGTCAGCTCTTTCCAGAGTCCTCCAGGTTAAAAGCCTGATAACCTCTGGATTCAGTTGAGATTGCTGGAGGAGTCGTCTGTGTGCAAAAAAGCTCAGCTTAGTAGTAATGGTGGTAGTAAAAGCAGATGCTCTGGCTACAGGGCTGTTCGGTCTCTCCATCACAGTGGAATGTCCTGACAGGCTTGTATTTGCTGCAGGAAGCTGTCATGTTGCTTTAAAACAAAAACAAAGAGTCAAAAAGAAGAAATAGCTGAGAAGGACTGTATCTTTTGCTCAGCCTAGTTACGTACAGACAGTCCCTGACTTGTGTTGTTCCTAGACCTTGCTCAGTTGGAATTTGGCTTGATGATGCTTGTTAAATTGCATGGAATATGTGGAAAAAACCAAAGGGGATAGGACTTTCCTTTTTGCTGTTGAAGGCTTCTTGTTTAAGGGGGCCGTATGTTTTTTCCCTCTCTTCTAAGCATTCATATTAGAAACAAAGATTTGCTGCTTCAGGCTCCCGCTGCTGCTGAGACCTCCTGGGAGGTTGCGTTGCTCTTGCCGACTGCCTGGGACGGCTTTGCTGCCTGATCTCTCCTGCCCACCGATGCACGTCAGCGAGCTGTATTGGGGAAGTATTCTTTGTGATACAAGGATTTTGGGTTAAAATCTTGCAGCGTGTGAAGGGCTGATCATGCTGTAGTTCCTTTTTTTTTTCCTCTTTTCTGGTGCACTTTGATACCAAATGGGTTCTCTCATAATTCCCAAGTGGTGTCAACAGACTGGGTTATTGGGATGCTTTGCTTTTTGCTTTTAATAGCATGAAAAGTAAACTAAAGAAAAAGGACTGTTTGTGAGAAGCCACCGCTCAGTAAATACCGCATATCAGTTGAGGGACAATGACAGAGCTTTTTGGCTCTTTGGGGGTGGATAAGCCTCTGTGTGAAGCTGCCAAAACTGGTTTTGCAGAGAGGCACCATTCAGGAAGCGAGAGAAAAACAACAGGGCTCCAGATGAAAAGTCAAACTCTCAAGGATGTCATAGCTGGGAAGGAGTTTGGGGAAACAGGGTTGATGCGGTCACCCACAAAATCACCTGGAACAGCCTGTGGTCCTGCTTGGGCTGCTGCTGTAGGACCGCAGAGGGCTTGGTGGGATGGACACCTCCATGGACGTTTCTTCTAGTTTTGCCTTCTCAAAGGTTGGGCCTCTGATCATCAGGCAGACGACAGCTGGGGCTGAAGAGAACTTATTCACCTCATGAGACATGCTGCCAGGTAGCACATACAGCCATTGGACAACTGGCTGCTTATCACAGGGTTTATTTTTCCTTAAAGAAGAGCTGACCAGAGCTTGCAGGAGCTGCTGGGTAGAGTCTCCTGCCCCTCACAGTGCTGCAGGCTGAGACCTAATAAAGCAGTGGCAACCCCTGTGGCCTCCTGGAGTTTAGCTCTCAGATCTGAGGGAGGTAACTCAGAGACAAAAGGGGTGAGAGAAATACTCCCATGTTTGTTGTGTGCTTCAGCCATGGTCTAGGTGCTCAGAAGTGGTTGAAGCTCCTTCCAAGCACCTCACAATTTTAGTTCATTGGGGGTCACTGAGTTCTCCAGTGACAGTTTGGGGTCTTGGGAAGACAGAAGATATCTTCCCATGCCTATAGCCCTGTCTACTGTTCAAGAAAAGATCCAAGAACATGGATTCCTTTTTCCTCTCCAAGAATGGCAGAATTGGGGAATCCTCAGGCCACTGAAGTTTGTGTGGTAAAAGCACTCAGGCACTTTACTAGCTCAGAGAAGGTGTGAGACGTGGGGCTTCTCCTAAGTATGCAAACAGTTTAATTGTGAAAAGCTTGATCAAAAGACTCCCAGGAAACATCTGTTTATACAAAAATTGTTGTCACTGTGACCCAAACCCCGAAGAACCTTTTCTGTGCTTTGAGGTTCAACCAGGAGAACGTGGAGGCGTGCTTTCTGTCTCTCTTCCACAAGCTCACTTCGTTAGAAGTATTTCCGTTTTCCTCTGAAATACTTGCAAATTAGCAACTTTTAAGTTAAAAGGTTGTTTTCCTTGCAACACTTACCTGGCTTCTTGTGTTTTCCTTCATCTCTGGAGTTCTCTCTGGAACTGGAGAGGCTGGGTCTTCTGTGTGGGTTTGTGTAGCGCCTGGCAGAGTCTGCTGCTCATCCTTATAAGCCTAGGGGAGAGCAATTCCCTTCTTCAGGAACTGGTTACCTCCCAGAAGAAGATTGGTTGGTTTTTGAGCAACTTGAAGAGGGAAGCAAGGTTTAGAAAGCAAAGGAAAATTAAAAAAACCCAAGTGGATAAATGTTTTCCAGTTGGTCTCACGGTGATGGAACAGCTCAGACACTGCTTCATCGGTTCTCAACTGTAAAAAAATCCTACCGCATCGACTCACTTGCCATCTCCAGTAATGAAAGGATGCCGAACCTTGGCAGATCAGCCCCCTTTGGCTCTGCCCTGAGCTTTGGCAAGTTATGGAGACTCCTGGAGGCAGGTCGCATGCTTTCTGCACCACCCTGCAGTGAGGACAGAGGAGCGGACAGTGGGTCGTAGGAGCAGAGCTCATGCCCAGGGCGCTGCAGGATCTTCCCAGGAGCAGCCTGGGCCAGGTTGGGGTGTGATGGAAGTGCTTTTGGTGCACGTGTGCTGTCTTCAAACCACTGCTGGAGCTGGGTGCTTTGAAACCAGCCTGAAAATCAGCACACGGCAGAGCCTGAAGGTAGAAGGATTTACGGGATTATTATTTACAGCTTGAGAAATCTAAGAACATCTTAATTTCTAGTAAAGCTGTCAGCTTGAGGAAGGAGAGGTGTCATTCTGATGAACTTGTTGGTTGCGAACATGCCATGTTTCTGGTAGAAAGAAGATAAGGAAGGGGCTCTGCAGACAAAGCCTCTGCTCCAAAGGCTCTCGCAGAGCTGCTGCACCTTTCTCGTTACTGACCTCTAACACCGCTGAGAATGGTTTGTGAAGGAGAGCTCAGATAACATTTATTTCACTGTTCCTTCTTATCTGAATCTCGGGGCATTGCAAATTTAATTGTAGATTGATGACAAAATAATTCTTCTGCAGAGTCGTTTACCTCTGCCTTCCCCGGGTGTCTGTGCTCTGGTTGGGGCAGGGAGGGGAGAAACACTAATTGCTTTGATTTAGCATGTTTAGCTTTCACAGGCACTCTATTGTTACGATTTTCATAAGCAGTTTTTCAGAGTTATTTCCTTCTCTTTCCTCACCTGGATATGGATAAGTTTCTTCAATCCTTTAATTTTGATTTCATGCTTTAGCTCGTTTTATAGAGGGGTTTTTGTGCCTCGAGCAAGAGAAATTATTTGATATCCTTGCTCTTCTGGAATTGATTTTGGCTTGTTTTAGTGATTAACTAAAGTTATTCAAAATCTATGCTCTTTTTAGTGTCATTACAGTCTAGATTGTTTCAATTCTATTCTTATATCTTTTCGTATAAATTTAGAGATTTGTATTTTCATGTTTATAACTCAATGTAAAGCTGAGGCAGTTCCACATTCTCTTTCTTTCAGTGATCCTCAAAATACAGTTTTCTTCCTGTCTGAGATGGGAATTCAGTATTTATTACTCATTGGAGCAACTTTTTTCCTGTCATGCTTTTAAAACCACTTTCTCCTTTTAGAAGGAGACTGACTCATGTTCCTCCAACCCCAAATCTCCTTTGCTCTTAAGTAGTTTATTTTTAGTGGGGTTTTTGTTAGGGAACTTTGACACCATTGAGCTCATTCTGTATTTTATCTGTTCAAGTGCTGTTTATACAGTGCTGTTTTGATAGGAATGGTTGGACTCGATGATCCGGTGGGTCTCTTCCAACCTGGTTATTCTGTGATTCTGTGATATGCCTGCTGCTAGGAACCCCTGTGGTCCGTTGCAAGGTGTAGCCTTAACGTTAAAACTCATTCACCTTTAATTGTCAGAACAGATCCAAGATCACTGCTTTATACCTAACCCCTTTGCTGCATTAAAATGCCTGTAGTTCTTTGTAGAGTTGCAGCTTTGGAAATAACGTGTTGCAGTCCAGTTATTGGTTCCTTTGCAGCAGCCAGTGCTGTGTTATGTGGTATATTGGAAATTACAGGGGCACAGGGAGGCACACATAAGCATTTCTGGCATTTGACAGCTTTGAATATCACTTAAACACCCCACCATCATCCAAGTATTTCCTTCTGCTGGTCAACCGTGCCAGGTTCATCCCAAGCATTCTAACATTCCGTGTAGATAACCGATTAATGCTATTCAGGTGAGTGTTCATGAACACAGCACAAAATAATTAGCCATAATCTATGAACCAAGTAAAACTATGCCTATCTGGGTTTAATTGCACTTAACAAACGGTGTCTCTAAGCAGGCAGTTGTCCTCATTTCAGTGTTGACTGTTGATTTTAGTTTTTTTTTAATCTCCAAACCATTTTGTTCAAAAATTAGCACCCAGTGGGATGAATGAGGACATTTATATTTGTAAGAGCTATTTTCTGAGTCATGAAATCATGGCAAGCGAATGGCAGACTCTTGCGTTCCAGGTTGCTCTTCCTTGATTTTGTGGTTGGTATCCACGGGGCTGTTGGGATGTTGTACTTCACGCTGCTTGTGCAGAGGAGGCCGACAGCTGGTGCTTTCAAGGATCTGATCTTTGATGGCCTTGATCATGAGAAATTATTGCGTGGGAATTATCTAAGGAGAGGGTAATCGTGTCCTAGAGACATCTCGTCTCCTGGATTTTCTTTGCCGGGAGATAGGGGTTTGAAGAGATGCAGCTTTCTTAGAGGCAGGAAAAAGTGAAAGTGTTGGGATTAGGAGAAAGGGCTCATGGTGAAATAAAGATTTGGGGGTTTGGTGGGGGAAGTTTTTCCTTTGATAACAGGCCAGACAGGGTCAGAAGGAAGTGGCTGGAGGAGGAAAAAACAGTCTTTGCTTTCCAGAGGAGGAGCGATGTCTGGAGCAGTTGGATTTGGAGTCTTTGGCAAAGCTTTGTGTTTTGACTGTTGAGTGTCCGGAAGGAGAAAGTTCAGTTGCGAGACCCCATGGGGCAGGATCCCCGGGAGGGCACCGGGAGATGCTCACGGTCTGGGGTGTCCGCGGCATGTCAGCACCTACCCCACAGCCCAGGAGGGCAGCTGGTCCTTGCCGTCTCCCTTGAGGGGTTAGTGAGCCCAGGCTTCGGGAAGCAGAGAAAGAAACAGTGTTGGACTCATCTCAATATGCTGTGTTTTTCTTAAAGATAGACTTAACGCGCAGCAGTTGGAGTGTGTGGGAAGGGGAGCTGTGCCCAGTGGTTCAGCTGTCCTGGAAGGCTCAGCCCCTGCTAAGCTTATTCGGCACTGGAAATGGGAACCTTAACTCTTGTAGACGTGTACATTTGGAGCCTGTAGCGAGAGGGTGAGTTCTGCTGTGGTAAAGTTTTTCTTCAGGCAAAGCTCCCTGGTTTGCATTTCCACAAACGCTGCCCCTAATGGAACTTGGCGCGAGATGAGAATTGTCTGCATGCTTACACAACGAGCTCTTCCTAGGCACATTGACCCTTTTTTCCTTAAAATAACAAACCCAAAGGAAAGTATTGGGGTTTTAGGTCTTTGGGTTTTTTTCCAAATAATGAACAGTGTAGGTTTGTAGTTGGGACTCAAAGCAATGGCATTATAGAAGTAAACAAACATGCATACGATTATCTCCATGCCCTTATTTATACCATTGCTGTGCTACAGTTACTGGATCTTTAACTAACATGTATTATTGTTAGCCGTATGCTTTCTATGATGATACTTTCTCTGTGATAATTACTCAAGAGATTCTTTAGACCTCTCTAAAATAAATACTTCATAATCTTGTAAAACATGATTTGTTTAAAGGAAGCTGTTTGTGTAAACAACAGGCTAATGCATGAAACTCTTGACATGTTAGCATTGAAACCAACTGCCCGCTCTGTGGTTTTGTTCTGACTGTGAGGAAGGCTGAAGCTAGACATCTGGTCTTCTGTGGGCGAGAGAGATCTTTATAAGTTACGGGACCGCTTGTTCAAGTGAAGTTAAAGAATATTTTGTGCAGAGAAGGTGAAAAAAAAAGACTGAAATAGCCAGCTTCTCCAAGAAGCTCATGTTTAGAGAGTAGGCGGTCATTGTCTTTATTTCTGATGGGAAATGTGCTGGTCATTTTAATGTGTGCATTTGGTATGGGAGCATCCTTCTCAGAAACCACTGTCTTCAAACTGATGCAGAGAGGAGCCAGATTGTTGGCAGTGTTGCATGGGAATGGACAGTGTGCAAAGAGGCTTTTCCAGCTCAGGTGCAAGGGTTGCAGTCAGCTGTCACCACACATCACTACTGATACGGTCTATAGGTTGGAGACCTTGTGGATCAGAAATGTCAAGGGATCATTGAATGGTTTGGATTGGAAGGGACCTAAAAACCCATCCAGTTCCAACCACCCTGCCATGTGCAGGGAAACCTTCCACTGGATCCGTTTGCTCAGAGCTGTGTCCAACCTGGCCTTGAACACGTCCATGGATGGAGCAGCCACCACTGCTCTGGGCAACCTGGGCCAGGGTCTCCCCACCCTCACAGGAAAGTATTTCTCCCTAAGATCTCATCTCAATCTCCCATCTTTCAGCTCAAAACTGTTCCCCTAGTCCTGTCTCTGCAATCCCTGATGGAAGGCTGAGGAAGGGACTCTTTGACAGCCCCCCATTTAAGTATTTGTTACTTAAAGGGGTTTTATGTGTTCGTTTAATGGTTTCTTGCCTTTGTATGAAGTTTGAATTCCAGTTCTTGAGATTTGTTTAATTTGCAAAGCTCCCTCTGTCTCCTCATCCTCCTTCTCCCATCATCACAGACAAATCCCTCTTTTTAGAAAGTGAAATACGAGAAAGTCAACTGCCAAGCCCAACGGCATGTTATAAGCAGATCTACTTATGTTTTCGGTCTGCTCTTAGTGGCTTTTGCTTTTTTTTATAGGGACAGGAGTATTTTCAGGCATCCCACACTCTTGATTACCCCTGAGTAAATCTTAATCTTCTGAGATGATTGTGGAGTCATGTTGGGATGGGATGGTCAGACTTCCAGCTGCACCTCACCCATCCTCAGCTGAGTCGCTGTAGATTTTCTTTTAGTTATGTCTACAAGTTTAGAATGCATTTTCATAGAAAAAATAAAGTCCTTTTAATCCAGTCGCTTTTAAGACCAATTTTCTTCTGAGAGTCGCTTAATGACACGGGTGCTTTGACAAGCTGTGTTGCTAGATTACTACATACAAAACTGCCAAACTAAGTTCTTGCAGCGAGTCTCCATCTACCTTAGCACTCCTGTTGGCTCTGGCTCTGCTGGCATGTGAGGAGAAGCTTTGTAGGTGGCATGACTCCAGGTAGGGCCTCTGCACGAGCTGCATCTGCGGGGAAGAAAAATGCAGGGATCCGAAGAGCTCCTGGTTACCTATAGTCATTTCCATTCAAGCAGCACTTTGTTTACACTACTGATCAGTCTATTGCTGTCCCCTCTATAAATGACCTGTCTTTATAAAGCTCGTAGAGGAACTGGTTACTAAGCAATGCAGACGTATGTGCTTAATATATGATGCTACGATGCTGGTGTTCTCAGGCTGGGGTTGCTGAGCGTGTGATGCTTCTGGCTGCAGTGTGGTTGGCGGCAGGCTTCCTGTCAGACCTCCTGCAGCTTGATAAAACCAGTATGGTTCAAGCCACCAATGTCTTGAAATGACAATCTTTTCCTTTGTTGAGGTAGGGCTGATACCTAGGCTTTTATAGAAAACAGTCAAGTTTTGAAACGGAACGGGAGAGGAAGAGCTAATCATTCTGAGTCTGCTACGATGGAGCTGAATTGTTTGTCTCGACACTGGTTTTCATGGTTTGTGACTGTGACTTCCACCCCCAGTCTCACATGTCACTGTCACATGAAGGTCTGACTCATATTTGGTGTGTCTTGCTGGTAGAGAAGACCTGGAATCCAGAAGACTTGTAGAAAGCAGAGGACACCTAGGAAAGTGTTGAGTGCTCTGGTAGGGTGGGAGGCGAGGCCCTTGGGACGTGTAGGGTCAGGCATTAGGGGGTTTGTGTGTCTTTCACTGTTAAAACATAATCGAAGTGAGGTCGCTGAGCTGGTCACTGTGGTACTTTGGAGTCTGAAGTCATTGGGGTAGCAGCGTGCGTCGTCAATGCTAAGGCAAGAGCAAGCCAGTGTATGGCAGTCAAAGATGGTGCAACAATTTCTTTGTCTTGGTCCTGCAGAGACAAATCCTGTACGTGTCCGGAATCGGGCTGGTGCCCTCCTGCGTGCTCGAAGAACGCAGGTCAGGGTTGGGCAGTGCTGGGGGGGGAGCTGAGAACTGGGCATCTCTGCTGGGCTGGCCCTTTCGGGTGCCCTTCTGCCATACCACGCTGCTTGGGACTTTATTCCCCTCCGTGTACAGATCCGTGACTGCTGGAGCCTCTTCGCTGTGCTGACGAGGGAGTTGGTTTCTGGCATCTCCGCAGCAGCAGGGAGCTCGGCACAGGGTGCCACGAAACCTGCCTGCGGAGCTCGTTACGATGACAAGTCCTTAGCCCCCGCTTGGCTATAGCCCAGGAGCTGCAGGAGGGGAAGACTTCTTTCCAGGAAATACATTTTGCCGTCTTTATTGTGGAGTTTCTTCTGAGCTTTCTGTGAACGCTGCGTGTCTGTAAACAGAAGTGAAAGCCCTGAAATGTAATTGCAAAATGCCATTTGGTGCGCCTGGGGGAATCGCTTGCATAGAGCAGGAGTTTTGAGTTACTCTGACAAAAGACATGAATGGCTCAAATGTACTAATTGAGAAATTTGTGTTTGCGCAGCAGCTAGAGCTGTTTATTGTGTGCATATGTAGCATCTTGGGGTTGGTGGATGCTGGCTCTCCAGCAGCCTCGCGGCGCTGCGCAGCGGGTGTGCCCAGACTCCTGACACCTCCCTACTGTTACTGTGGAAACTGTAATTTCTAACTCCAGGCTTCTATATCCCTGAAAACAGCAAAAGGGGACAAACGAGATAAGATGGAAATGCAGCGAGAACCCAGCTGGTGCACTGCCTGTGTTTGATTTACATGGTTGGGCTTGGTGGGGAAGCAAACGTTCTGATGGATGTGGATTTATTTCTTTTCACGGTGAAACTCCAGGTAGGTGTGCTGCTTGTGAACACAGATGTATGGACCTCAAGAGACCTACCCTAAGGAATGGAAACTATAGAATTGCAGTAGGAGGAAAACCAGCCTTACCGAGTCATACATTTCTGAATTGTCAAGGACACGGAGGGAGAAAAGTGACAGCGTAGAGCCCCGTCGGGCTCCCTCCCTGTCCCCCACGGGCCCGGGCTGAATTGAAAACACATACAGCAGTCTGCCTTCTGAATAACTTATGTGTGGCTATATCATTTCAAAGAGGAATTTTTTCAGGGTGATGATAGGTTTTGTCTACATCTGTAATATCTCATTTGTCTTTGGGTACCCAACAGCCTCCGCTTTGTTTATTCAGAGATGAGCAAACATGAAACCGAATGTACTTTTCAATGATGTGTGTAAATCAACCTGAGAAATGGAGATCATTATAAAATATATACACGCGTATGTATTTAGCGAGGTGTGCTAGATTGATTGCTGCAAAACATAGAGCCTCTTACGTGCGGAGAATTCACTGAGAGACTGTTGTAGCCCAGGGACGGTGAAGTGTGGTCACTGATGGGTAAAATAAAATTCGAGCCGCTTTGCATTTTAATGGATTTTAATCACATGGGAGTCTGGGAAAGAAAAAATAGAGATTTTTTTTTATCATCGTGTCTGATTTCTTTAGGGCTAGCAAAACCGGTCCCAGGTACCGAGATAACATTTTCATGTCTTATACTGGTGTTAAAAGGGGCTTTTAAAAAGAGACGGGATGTTCAGGATCATCATTAGTCACTGAGAGCTGAATAAACAGCGCTCATCTGGATGTGGCAAGGAAAGCGGAGTCGAAAGTTTTTGGCAAACTAAGTAGTGAGGAGGAAATGAACAAGATGCCATGCATGGTTTTTATCGCCAGAGATTTACAAAAATAGGTTTGACATCCGTCAGGGGCTGGGGGTAGGGTACCATCCAGCTGTAACAGCGCGGCGGCAGCACCATCTGTCTTTAACAAGCTAAAACCCTTGAAAACAGGGCCTTGTTCCTTAATCTCTCACTTTTTGGTGCTGCCTCTCATCTGTTCGTCATTTCTGCTGGCTGTGACAAGATCTTCATACATATTTTAAACGCTCCTGCGCTGTGCTGCTGGCGTGGGCTCTGCCTGGTTCCTCTGCCGCCTGTGCTGTGCAGCCCCACTCCTGCTTGGTCTGAATTCCCTGTGCCATAACATCAGATGGAATTTATCCCTCAGCCCCCAGGCGTCGTTGTTGTTTGACACCGCCACTGCAAAGACAGCCGAGATGGGTACTTGGTGGTAATAGTGTCACTTCAATGAAAGAGGGGGGACCAAAGGACGTTTAAAACACCGAGATTCAGAAACGGCGTGGCCAGCAGGTCCAGGGAGGTTCTTCTCCCTCTGGACTCGGCACTGGTGAGACCGCTCCTCGAATCCTGTGTTCAGCTCTGGCCCCTCACCACAAGAAGGATGTTGAGGCTCTGGAGCGAGTCCAGAGAAGAGCAAAGAAGCTGGGGAAGGGGCTGGAGAACAGGCCTTATGAGGAGCGGCTGAGAGAGCTGGGGGTGTTTAGCCTGGAGAAGAGGAGGCTGAGGGGAGACCTCATTGCTCTCTCCAACTACTTGAGAGGAGGTTGTGGAGAGGAGGGAGCTGGGCTCTTCTCCCAAGGGACAGGGGACAGGACAAGAGGGAATGGCCTCAAGCTCCACCAGGGGAGGTTCAGGCTGGACATTAGGAAAAAAATTTTCCCAGAAAGGGTCATTGGGCACTGGTAGAGGCTGCCCAGGGAGGGGGTTGAGTCCCCTTCCCTGGAGGGGTTTAAGGGACGGGTGGATGAGGTGCTGAAGGACGTGGTTTAGTGTTTGATAGGAATGGTTGGACTCGATGATCCGGTGGGTCTCTTCCAACCTGGTTATTCTATGATTCTATATTTTATAACAGGCAGAAAATAGAGTAGCTGAAGTTTTTTGCCCCGTATTTTCTTTTGTTATATCCCTAAGTGGATGTTTGTGTCTGTTTACGCTCTGATTTCGTGTGTGTTTTGAAATCTCATTGTACTCGGTGGTGGAAAATTGGCTGCTTAAGTAAAGGCATGTTAAGGACAGCTATCTACAGTAGCTGGAAGGAAATGCTTCTCAAATGTATTGTCCAAGTTGGTTCTAGTTAATAGTCTCTTGGGTACGTGAACTTTCCTTGCCTTCTCCACCCATCTTTTGGCAGCAAACAGAATTCTCAGTGTTTTCATTTGAAAATAAATTAATTAATAGAACCTTTGCTACCCTGTAACTTGTTTCCCCATAGGAGTGAAATGAATTTCAGCAGTAAGTCGTAAAACCACTTGTGTGGGTTGACGAGTCCTGTTGCGGGGGGGAACTCCTCAAAACAGTAATGTAAAGCAAATATCTTCAAACTGTGTGAAAATTATTATATTTATATACAGCTTCCCCACTCCTTTTCCTTCTGGTCTGGTTGGCTTTGCTCTTACAAATTGCAGTTGTGCAGCAGGACTGCTAATGAGAGGTTGCAACCTGGTGGTTTCTGGTTAACATTGCTAATGTAGGAGAGATTTTCTCTCCACTGGGGTTCATTTGTTTGCCTTCTAGGATTCTGGAGACAAGCACTTGTGGCTTCACCCTTCTGGTGGAGGGGCTTGGGGGCTGTGGGAGCTTCATGTCAGTTTGCAAAACATGGCAGGGCATGGATTTGGGATCGAGTGCATGTTTGTGCTGAGGGGCTTTGTGGCATCACCACTAAGCATCAGGTAAATCAGATAAAAAAGCAACATAAGTGAATAATAAAAGGTTTGGCCCTTACAGGCGGTATATTTTGCACACTTTGGGGAACAAAGTAAGGAGGAATAAGTAAGTAGGCGTGGGCTCCAGGCTGGAGGCTGTTTGGGGTGAGTCTGTGGGGTTGCCTTTATTCTTCTTAGCCAAGCTTATGGGGGAGAGAAGGAAATACATTAAGTAGAGGGAAAACCCAGCTGAAGAATACCTGAAACGCTGCACCCTGGCTACAGATCCTTTTATTTTCCTAAAGCTAGCCTGTCATCAAAGGAGCCATTAGTCCTGCTTGCTTAGGTTAGCCACAAGCGTAGTAAACCTGTCCCACCTGTTGTGGTGGTATCTCGGGAGCCTTGGTCTCGGTGTGGCTTCAATGTCCCAATGGAGCAGCCCTGCAAAAATGAATTCCCCTGGCACAGTGTCTGCTCGGCTCTTGCGGTTCCTCTGCCCTGGCACTGTTATTTCTTCCTACGTTGCCTCTTTATTTCACTGTCATCTTCTCTCAGCATCACGCGGAGTAGGCAGGAAGAAAGAAATCATCTGCCGTATTCTGGAATTTCAGAACAAAATTGCGCTTTGATTTGCAAATGTTCAGGTTGTGGCAATGAGGAGACCAAAAGTGCTCTAAGTCAGGAGGCTCCGGAGCCTTCGTCTGCACCGGCAGCTCCATGTCCTGCCTTGACCAGGGTGGTGAGGACTTCCTTATGCTTAGCCAAAGTGGATTTCTGTCCTGAAGCCAGCTTTCCCTCCCTAAAACCAGGTACAATAACTGGGTTAGATTACAAAGGGAAAGTAACCTCATGTAACCTCTAACTATAGAGTAAAGGAGAAAGATGATAAAAGAAGAATTGCAGGTCATTACCTCGCTTTGCCGCATTAAATGCAGCATTCAGAGTATTTGCAATAAGACATCTCTTTGCATAAACCTGAACGTGGCTCAGAAACCCCACTGAATTTATGCAAGATCCACTCTCCTTCCCCTAAAGTTTTGTGAATGAACCATCTTTAGAGGCTGAAAAAAGTCCAGTTCCTAGTGTATTAGCATCATGTTCCTGAAATGCATGGAGACTTTGCAGATATTAGGGAGAAAAAAAAGGATGAAGAGTGTTCTGGTGCATTTATGGGGGTTTTGTTTGTAAGTAGGTCACATCACTGAGTTGGGTGTAATAGCTGGCTCCAGGTTCTTCTGAAAACGTTTTGAAGATGCCAGAAGGAAGCAATGCAAGTCTTTTTAAATAGCGTGGGGAGTACTGGAGGGCTTCACTTCCATTATAAGTGCATCCCGTGGTCCCTTATGAAGGCATTTGTTTAAGTGGCTGAAATAAGAAAGCCGAGTTCAGCCTGTGCGCCCGAGTGACCTGGATAATATGCAAAAACATCGCATGTGGTTGTAGTAGCTTTGAGTGTCCTGTGAACTCTCCCTTTGACAAGGGAAATGAAACTCATCTGAGACATCAGCGCTGGCCAGAACTCCTGTTGTCTCTTTTCCCGCAAGCCTACCGAAGCAAAAAACCCAACCTCAATCGCTCGTGTGTTCTCGGGCTTCAGGAAATATTCAGGTTGCAAGTAGCTGAAGGAGTTTGGCAGCCCCAGGCTGTCCAGGGATGGCAGGGTGGCCGAGGACTTAGAACCCCTGGGGTGGGAGAGACCCACAGAGAGCTTTGTGATTTATTTTTTACATTATTATTGTTACTTCTGTAATTCCTCAGTTTGCCTTTCTTCTTCTCTCTCACCACAAAAACCAGCACACCCAGGGAAGGTTGTTTTTTTTGAAACCACAAGAGCTGTGTCGAGGTAGGCGTGAGGGAAGGGGAGTTCAGCAGTCCTGCCGTTGCTCTGAGAAATTAAGGGTAAGGGCTGAGATTGTTCAGATTGGTGAGAGCGAACACGTTGGGTTTCTTGCAGGAAAAACAAAGACAAAGGCTTATAAAAGCAACAGCCTGCGTGGCGTGATTCAAACAGTGCCTGAAAGGCAGCGTGTTTGTTTTTCAGTTGTTCAGCTTGACCTTGTTGTGGTCGCTGCCTCATCGCCGCGTCCGTTCGTGTGACTCGCTCTTGTCTCACAGGAACGCCTCCCTACCTTTGCTCTTCCCATCCCTCCCTGGCAGAAGGAGGCGAAAGGGGTCTAGTGTCTGAAAAGGGTCTGGGACAGATCATAGAATCATAGAATAGAATAGAATCATAGAATAACCAGGTTGGAAGAGACCCACCGGATCATCGAGTCCAACCATTCCTATCAAACACTAAACCATGTCCCTCAGCACCTCGTCCACCCGTGCCTTAAACCCCTCCAGGGAAGGTGACTCAACCCCCTCCCTGGGCAGCCTCGGACAGGGACCAATGACCCTTTCTGGGAAGAATTTTTTCCTAATGTCCAGCCTAAACCTCCTCTGGTGGAGCTTGAGGCCATTCCCTCTCGTCCTGTCCCTTGTCACTTGGGAGAAGAGATGAATGTCAGCCAGTCAATGCTTCATAAGTGAAGGTAGAGGGTAAAGCTCCTCAGGGTGCTTCTGCCAAGCTCCATGCCCTGCTTGTGGTTCACTTATGTTTAGCTTTGACCATGAGTACACCGGTACGTTTTTGTGCAGAGTTTGCTTTCAAATTGTTGGTTGTTTTGGTTTTTTTTTCACAGCTGCCCTGGGCCAAGGTGCTTTTTAAGTTCTGGATGCTTTTCCTTCTAGTCTTCTTCCTGCGCTGCTGCAAGGAGTAAAGAATTAAGAGCCAACAGCCCCATCTGGATTTTTGGGGCTGAAGAGGCTGTGAGATGGAGATTGGGCTTGGGGGGTGCAAGCATTACAGAGAAAAGAACAGGGGGAAGAGGACAGAGCTGGGTGAGGAAAGGAGCGTGCAAAAATTAAGAGGAAAAATTGTGGACTTTTTCCTCCTACGAATAATTAACTTTTCTGCTGTTCTCCATTCTCCGCTTCCTAAACCTCTCACGAAAGCTTCTCCTTGCTGTGGGTAAAAGTGTCGCTTGAGAATCTTCTCAGAACTTGGCAGCTATGTAATAGGGGCATGTAATCTTTTATAATCCTCTCTACAGGTTTGTAATAACCATTTGTGTTTTGAGATTCCAAAGCATTTTGTAGCCCAAGTGGGAATGTAATTGTGAGAGAAAAATGTACTTAATATTCAGGAGCAAAGATGAATGGTCCTGGGCAGGGAAAGAGAATGGAATAAGGAGGAGGGAAAGCCTGCATAGTATTGTAGGAAGTTTCACGCGGTGACTTTGAACAACTGCGGGTTATTTGAAATCCTAGATAGCTTGGGAACCAAACTGTTTATTACACAGCTCGCAGCTTCTCCTCTGGTGATGTCACGAGATGTTCAGGGCTGCACGATGAAGTCCTTGTTTGCGGGCACGCACAGGAGGCTGGGCTGAGCACCAGCGCACCTGTGTGATTCGTCAGGTCCCCACCTTGGCTGGGTTGTGTTTTCTCGTTCCACTAGTTGAGCTGCAAAGCACACAGATGATTGCATGCGTTGAGGTTGCTGGCACCGATCCACTCAAGAAGGTGCTGATGTCTCCTGACAGACCCATCTTTCATGCTGTCTCACGAACCTGACTGGGTGCAGACCATGAGAACAGGGACGGAGGGAGACGCAGCCGGGGAAGGGAGGATCAATTACCCTTTGTAAGTTTAGCAAGCGGCTGTGTGGCACGTAAGAAGCTTAGAGGAGCTCAGCGATGTTCAAGCTAATTGGCAGATTTAAAGCGCTATTAAGAGCTCCTACACCTTTTGCTCAGAGAAGCTGCATAGTGACAGCGAGCGGATGCAACTTTCTGCTTTCTAATCAGAATCACCCTACCAGGCCAATTTTAGTTTTCTGCCTAATTTTCACTTCTGCTGCTAGCTTCTTAGCTCTCATTTTTAGGGCTTTGCAGGAAAGCTCAAGACTGTTGGCACACTCAGCATCTGCTCGCTAAACTACTCGTAAGATTTTAAGACTTGCGGTTTCTTTTTTTGGAACAACTCCATGATTTTCCCTTTTGAAAAGAAAACCTCGGTGAAACGGCTTGCACGGTTGCGGCCTCACTGAATTTGTGCTCTCGTGCCTCCGTGGAGCATTTCGGTACCGGAGAACACTGAGCCCTTTTAGAGAATATCGGGAGCTGAGGGTGGTGAATGTGTTAGCACAGGTCTCGACAAAGGTTTGGGGTTTCAATTGCATGTGTTAGGGGGAAATGAGAGGGGAAATCTTGGCTGGTTGATGCTGTAGTCTCAGCCTTGATGTGAAAGCTCCTGAGTTTTTGATAGGCAAAGTGGTGGCGTTGCAAGAACAGGGCAGATGCACTGACTCGGGACCGAGCTAAGTAGGCAGAGCTTCCTGGGAGCCCAGCTGGAGGAGTCTTGCTCATCGCCGTCCGTCGCTTTTACAAACAAGTCAGATCTCTCCCAGTGAAGGAATGAAAGAGTGGGAATGATGTCACCAACAGAGGGAAGAGGCAGCGAGAGCTCATCCTTGTGGGAGATGCCAGGTCTGTGGAACAGTAGCGTTCTGTATTTTGTCTCCCACTGGCTGCAGAGGAGACAGCTCTTGGGCTGGCTGTTGGGCATTCGCTCCTCTGATGTCTTAACCTGTCCCACACAAAAATGTCTCCTTACCCTTTTTATGCAGATTGTCTGTTGGAAAGTCAGGAATCTGACTGGTAGCTCTGGCCTCGTGGACAAAACGTCGATGCCACTCTTTCAAGTTTAAAGTTTCACCCTGCTTTCTCTCTGTTGAGGTATCATAGAATCATAGAATAACCAGGTTGGAAGAGACCCACCGGATCGAGTCCAACCATTCCCATCAAACACTAAACCATGTCCCTTAGCACCTCGTCCACCCGTGCCTTAAACCCCTCCAGGGAAGGTGACTCAACCCCCTCCCTAGGCAGCCTGTTCCAGTTTCCAATGACCCTTTTTGTGAAGAATTTTTTCCTAATGTCCAGCAGGAAGGTGACTCTTCTCGCTCTCCATCACAGATCTCATCAAACAGCAGCTGCTGGAAAAAAAGCTGCGCCCTTGCCTGTTTGCAGGAGATGTGTACGGTCTGTGTTCAGAGGAGACAAAAAACCCCAAAGCCTTGTCTGTAAGCAGTAAGCAGCAGATGCCATCAGACTTCTCTGCTGAAGAAGAGAAGAAGAAGAGAAGGCTCCGAGGAGATCTTATAGCGACCTTCCAGTACCTGAAAGAAGCCTACAAGAAAGCTGGAGAGGAACTATTCATAATGGCTTGTGGTGATAGGATGAGGGGCAACAAGTGTAAAATGGAGAAGGGCAGATGTAGACTAGACATTAGGATGAATTTCTTCACCATGAGAGTGGTGAGGCCCTGGAACAGGTTGCCAAGGGAACGCCCCATCCCTGGAGGTGTCCAAGGCCAGGTTGAATGGGGCTTGGGTAAGCTGATCTAGTGGGATGTCCCTGCCCATGATAGGGGTTGGAACTAGATGATCTATAAGGTCCCTTCCAACCCAAACTATTCTGTGATTTTACGATTCTGTGATTCTCATCTCTACATTTAGGAGATGCCTCCAGCCAGAGCTGGTGGTGAAACAGAAGCACATGGTAAGCGTAAAGATTGCCACAGTGATATTTCTGTGAGGGTACAAGGCATGAAAACTTCACCTGACTGGACAGTTTTTATGTGAATCAATCTGGCACTTATGAGGTTCTCCTCTGGGATAATGGAAAACCGGCTTTTAGACTGTGCCTGATCACTGCCACTCAATAAAAGAGTAGTGGAAAGTTAATAGGTCAGACTGGCGAGCTTGGCCTGTGCTAGAAAAACTAAACATCTTATGAAGTTTGTGTTGCTGTGCCAAGTGCACTGGAATCTGAGAAAGTCATGGCGCTGGTCATGGCTTCTGCCAGCTTCCAAAACACCATTTTCACCTACTTAAACCCTTTATGGCTTTATTCTTTGTAGAATGGGTTTTCCAGGTAGCGTTTTGGCTGTAACCAGTTGGTGCGTGAGAGCTTTTGAGATCGTTGAAACCTGATGGTTTGACTAAGCTTCCTTTTCCTCCTACCCCTGATATTAGGTTTCCATACCAGAGTTTGATTATCGTTGCTCACAGCTGCTGGAGGAGAACAACTGGATTCAACTGTGATGCGGGCTGGTTGTTGCACGTGTACTGAAGTTTGTTGAGGGCAGCTATTAAATATGACAAAGAATCCACACCAGGTATTTACCTCTAGTAACATCCTCCACAAACAGCATGCCTCTCATCCCGAAGGATCCACTCGTGCTTTCTACACTTAAAATAATGCCTCCTTCCTCAGAGAGATCTCTTGCTGACCACGAAAATGTAGGTACCTCTTAACTGAGATGGAGCCACGCTACGCAGTGATTTAGGAGGGAAAGGGAGTAGTGTTCTGTCTCACAGCAGCTACAAGAAGCTTCATAGAAAACCTGCCGTCACTGCCCACATTGTGGTTTGCAATGAAGATTAATGGGTTTATTTCTCTAATGAGTGCTGGTCATATCTCGCAGCGTGTTGCAATTCAGAGAAGAATTGATCAGCCCTGAGAGTGTCATATTTTCTATGCACATGTGAATTTCTGTCTTAACACACAGAGTATGTGCTGAATTTTCTATATTGTATTATACTATTTATAGCATGATATATATTATATAGCATGCATAAATATAGTATGTATTTATACTATGTATTTACTATCCTATATTAGGAAGAAATGTTTTCCTGTGAGGGCTGGGAGGCCCTGGCCCAGGTTGCCCAGAGCAGTGGTGGCTGCCCCATCCCTGGAGGTGTTCAAGGTCAGGTTGGATGGGGCTTGGAGCCCCTGATCCAGTGGGAGGTGTCCCTGCCCATGGCAGGGGGTGGGACTGGATGGGCTTTGAGGTCCCTTCCGACCCAAACCATTCTGTGATTCTATACAATCAGTCATGACCGTTGTATGTTCTGTGTCAGGACATTGGGGTTGTTGTCTGTACAAACTTGGACAACTACCATTCCCCTCCTCCCAAGTGAATTTGTGCATCCTGATGGGTTTTCTTTGAACAGTTATTTCTGAACGTGCCTTTCTGGAGACCTGCTTGGGTCAGAAACCACCGTGTATGGCTGGGAGCTGGTTTGAGAAATAGGGAATGCTAACAAAAGCTATATATATCAACATGAGAGAAAGTGGAAGTTGTCTCCATTGTGCTTTTCCTAGCAGACCCCCAGCAACTGAGCTCTGTTGTTATCCACTTCGTGTTCATGCTGGGAGATTGTCTCCCTCTTAGCTGAGCCAGAGTTGTTCTGACGCCCGTGCCTGCTTTCAGGGCTTGAATTCTCTTCTGTTTCAAACTCAGACCCTGCAGATCTTCATCTGAGCAGCGCACAGCTGGCCGAAACACTTGCACACAGGCACACAGCTGTACGCCACAGACCCGTGCTATTGCTGTTTATTTTCACTCGCATTAGCGACTTCTTTTGCGGAAATCCTGCCTTCTTACAAAATGCAGGTTTAAGGCAACGAAAACATGTTGAGGCGCAGTGTGTTTCCCTTTCTGCCGTATCCTTTTCCTTGAATCACGAGCGTCGTCAGCTTTTAGGGATGGTGCAAGTTTCGCGAAGGGATTTAATTGCTATTTGTCTTTGAGGCTTCATGTCGACAGTAAGGCTTGTTTGAGCTTCTCTTCAACCGCTTGATGAAGATTCGAAGTGATGATTATTTGAATGAGGCTCCGTGCTCATGCACCGCTGGGTAGATCGGGGTACTGACAAGCTCTCAGACGACAGCGCTTACCTAAAGCTTTCCGAGTCCTGTCTCTATGGCAAGAACATAAAACACTACGGAAACATTGACATCGGGCAAGTAGGCTTGTTGTCAGAAGGTGTTACGGCTCCTACTAATCTCTCTTTGAGGGGGAAAAATCCTCCCCGCATTCAAACTTGGCCTCTACATTAGTTACTCAGCTGCTTGGCAGCTCCGTACTGGAAATACTAGGAACAGAATACGGACCCTAGTAAAGTCAATGAAAATTTGGCAAGGACTTCAGTAAGTGCTTGATTTCACTGTAGGAAGAGTGCGGTTCCAAACCGGAGCTTTGACACATGCCAGGGGTGCTCTTGTCATCACCGGGAAGGAGTTTTAATTTTCTGGGTTTATTGATGGTAGGTAGAGTGCTGCTTGGCAAAGAAACTGAAGGCATGGATTTACCTTAATGTAGTTTGGTTGGCCCCATTTCTGCTAATTCTGTACTAGTTTGGAAAAGGAGAGTGTTGTGGTTTGAGATGTCCTTCTTCTAGTTGTAGGAGAGCTGTTGAGGACTAAATGACATTGGAGCTCTTGGAAATAATTTTCTGATGCTGCCCATTGCCTGCTTTTTGGAAAGTGTCCTCTGCTTGGAACTGCAAAACAAGAATTGTTGCATGCTTGCCATGGAAGATTCAGAAACGTTCCCATCCAATAGCACCGGTATCCCTAAATACTGCCAAACTGCCATCAGTTTTCATAAAATGTCTTACTCTTTCTGTGGGGATTGGCTTGGTACCGGCTGCTTCTTTCCTTGTTCCCTCACCCTGCACCAGTCAACATGTTTTTTTGTTGTGATGTGGTTATGGCATCATTGTTCCTCTTTTTCCCCTCCTCTCTTTTTTTTTTTAATAAGCTCTGTAGTTAAAGAATAATAAGATACAAGTTGTCATCTGGCTGAGAGAAAGGGAGCTTTGTTGATATTTTTAACATGCCTAATGGCATTTCAGAGCCCTGAGGAAAAACAACGCAGCTTCAAGTCTTCAGCTGTGTCGGATGTGGCAGGCGGGCAGCGATGCTCTTCTCAGTTCAGCAGGGGAGGATGTACTGAGAAGGGGATTTTTTCCAAGCTGTTACTTAACTGATATTAGCATTTGAAGGCACAGAAGGCATGACCTTTAATCCTGTGTGTAGACTATCTGGTCTGCTTGTTTGAATGCCTCCTTGTCATGGTGCAGAATGGAAAGATTGCATCAGATTGGGGAAAGAAATCTGCAGTCACCAGAACTTGCATGTTGAGGTGTGTGGCTGTATGAGCCCATCCCACATGTAACATCTGCAATGTCAGAGCTTCAGACACATCTTGATCTCTTCTCCAGCTCCTGGTCGAAATGGCATTCCTCAAGGAGTTACCCTCCAAAGGGTCCCTGCTCACTGCAGGGGCTTGGACTAGATGACCTTCATGGTCCCTTCCAACCCAAACCGTTCTATGAAAGCACAAGCCTTTCAGTGTGAGCTGATGGAGAGCAGCCCCAAAGTGAGAAAGGACAGCCCTGACACGTGGTCTTCCCCAAAGCGTTCCTACTTACGCATGGATTTCTTGTCATTCGTTTCCATAGTGATTCAAACAGCGGTGGTACATTTGTTCTGGGGCACTAGTGGAAGCAGTTGGAGGGTTTTATTACATTAACATGAAAAGTTGGAGCCAAGAGTGTAAAATGAAACCTGAAGATGAAGAGTATCGGAAAGCAGCAGAACAGTTTGTGAAGTGATCAAGTGTATGCGTGATCCTGTGTAAAGTCCCAAAGAGTCTTGAGTCTAAGCTAGAAACATGCTTCAGAATCAGTTTTGAGGTTACAGCTGTTGTGAGAGGCTTCCAAGAGGTCAGCCATGCAGAAGAAATAGTTTGAATAGGTGGGACAAATGAACCAAAGCTACACTGTGAGTTTTGTCGCAGCAAGTTTTCTTTCAGCACATATTCAGCATCCATCTGGTTTGCAAGATGGGCTTGCAGCATCAGCCTCGGGGAGAGGACTGGAGTTGTGGGATCTGATACATCAGAATACCAGCTTGCCACTGCTCCTCTTTGTTGAGGAAAGCACTTGGTCAGCCCAGGAGCGGTAGAGCTGTGTCTCGACGTGTTCAAAGGGATACCAGAACAGACACCAAATATTAATGCTGTTCTCTGGTGGTGGCTGACAGCTCCTGGCACCAAGATGGCACGTTACCCTGCCAGCAGCCTGTGGAAAGCTGTTCTGACGTAGCCACCCCACTTGGCAGCAGAGCCGGGGCTGGCCCACAGCGCCTGATGACTCAGTGGAGTCCTGGAGTTGTTATTGCAGTGGAAGAAGTTGTTCTGTTCTTTAATTCCTTTGTGCAGCCCGTAGATCAGTTGGATGGTATCCTGCCAAGGCCTGCAGTTAGTAGAAATTAAAATGCAAAAGTCTTTGTGGGCTGGATGAGTCGTGACTGTAGGTGCTGTGTTGGAGCTAATGGTCTGGAAGGGTCTTCTGCTGTGAGGAAGTCTACCGGCAGTTCAGAATAGAGTTTACTCTGTTATCGCTCGGCGTAGCAGCTGGAGGCACTCCCTCGCTTCTAGCCCACCCACATGAGCAGGATGGGGTATGCATCATCCTTTTTCCCCTTCAGTGACTTATCATGTGCTTTCATCGCCCGAGAGGCTAGATCCCAGCACTCTGGTCCTCACATTTCTGTTGCACACTCACACTTGGAACCGTTGGCTTCACCCTTCTCACTCATCTTCCCCCTCTCAGCCCGTTGCTCAGAGGTTTATCTTGGGTGCGGGTAGGGTTCATGAGCTGCTGTTTGGGAAATCAAGGTCTAAGCAGGAGCAGCAGTAGTTTTATTTTGCATCTGGTTGGATTTTGGGTTGGATGCCATGATAAATGTGTGCTGATGTTGTGCCAAAAGTTTACAGGGAGGGTTAATGTCTGTACGATGGACAAACATGTAATTGTGATAGGGCCCGTTGTGCTCCAGGAGTTTGCACAAATGTGCATCTGCTTCACGGAGATCGTGGTGATTTCCCTTAGCTGTTTTTATGCCTAAGTAGAGTTTTGGGGCAATTTTGAGATGCACAGCATTACTTTGTCCCTTTTGGAAGCTGAGCTCTGTTCGGAGAGGTTACAGTGCGGAGCCCAGCTCTGAATCTTGGCTTCTTCCCTGAATTCACCCAAAATTAAGACAACAAAGGTGCATTTCTTTATTATTCAGAGCAGTAGGAGCCATGCAGTATCAGGTTGGCTGTTTCAAGCGTTCTTCTGAATGATCACAAGAGTCCTAATGCACCATGAGGTTGAACTAAGTACTGAATGCCATCTTTCAGGCTTTAGAAGCTGACGTTCCTTTCAGTGCGCACGCAAAGTTGCAGTTACCTGCAGGAAAAGAGCATGAAGACGTTGCAGGTCTTTTAATGTTTGGATGGGGTTTGGCTACGCAAGATCTGCAAGGAGTGCAGTCGGTTGGAGGGTCTCACCAGTCCAGCTTCAATGGTTGCAGTTGGACTTGGAGGCTGCCTTGCAGGTGGGTGTTTGAGGATTCACTGGCCTCTAGTGGTGTAACTGGGTAGGAGCTCCAAGAATCATAGAATCATAGAATAACCAGGTTGGAAGAGACCCACCGGATCTTAGTGTGTGCACTGAAAGGAGGCTAACATTACAAAACACTGTGGTTCTGAACATTCATTTTGCCTAATGGGCTCCTCAAGTAGCTGAAGGAGGTCCTGGACACAGCCAAGGCCTGATAATATCCTGATTTTTGCAGTATCTGTCTCTTAGAGGCAGTTCAGGGACTTGAGGAATCTCTAGAATATGCCTTGAGAATGGCCAAGTTTTAGATCAATGCAGGTCAAGTTGTATAAAACTAGAGTGCAAGATGGAACTGAAACTAGATGTTACAAAGCAACAAGAGCTTGATCTCAAAACTTTGGGAAGACATGACTTGAATGTGTTTTCTAAGTTGTATACATGACTCTGTTGCATACGTCCCTTTTTCTGTTACTCAAATAGCATTTCTGTCTCCTTGTAAAGAGGTTTTTACCAGTTGACTGCACACTTGAGTTCCTACGGCAGCCTCTTTGCACCCAGTCTTCTCGGAGCACCAACCGTGCTGCTCCATGGCTTCCTTGCCTTTTGAGCTGGGCTGCTTGGCAGAGAAGTCTGTCTGCTGTGCTGCTCCATGTGCTTTCCTTCCCCAGTCTGGGAGGAAACCTCTTAGCTGTGAGAGGCACGATGTCCTGTGTAGCTCAGGCCTGAGAGATTTAAGGGAAATTGATTTTTAAGTCAATCTTAAAAGATCAGCACTGGGACCCAAATGAGTTGGATTTTGCTTTGGAGTTTGGTTGGGGTTTTTTGTTGGCTTTTGAGGGTTTTTTTGTTTGATTTTTTGCCACCATAGCGCCTGCGGCTAAAATGAAAATGCTGGAAGATTCCTGTCTGTCACAATTTAATCAAATAGCTTCCCTACCAAAAGATGCTAGTAAGCCCTTCTTAATTAAATATCCACCCCTTAGAAGTTCTCCTTCCCTTCTTCAAGTCTGTGTTCCTCGATCCCCATATTCCTTCCTCTGTCTCTCTTTAGTCTCAAATAACCTAGTTTATTAATTTCCCTTAGTTTATTTATTTCCCTTCCAACTTAATTTGATAGGAACGGTTGGACTCGATGATCTGGTGGGTCTCTTCCAACCTGGTTATTCTATGATTCTATGATTATTAAGGTTTAAGGTACATCCAGGCCCTATCCATTTGACCGCATTTTTGAGAAGGGAGTGGAGGGAAGATGGAGTTTGCGTTAGAGCTCTTTGTCAAGGACCAAAATAGAATCAAAAGAAAAGACCAAGACATTTATATTCATCTCAGGTATTGCCATTTTTGTAAGTCATGCTATAGATGGGTAGTATTATTATATATAATATGCATATTATATATATATATATATATATCAGGTATTCATAGTGTACTTTCCATAGCATCCCGTGTGGGTGCCTCCCAGGATTAGCATCGTGTCTTTTCGATACACTGAAAGGGGCGCCGCTAAGTACAGATCGCAGTTGTGGGTCACATCTGGCTGCAGAGCCACAAAGGCAGAGGTGGTGGTTAACGACACGTGCTAATGCTTCTGGCGTTGTGGTTTTCTGTTCGCAGATGTGAAAGGACCACCTACACACAGACTGTCCTGCGGCCAGTCCCCCTACACGGAGACGACAACATGGGAGAGGAAATACTGCATCCTGACAGACAGCCAGCTGCTGCTGCTCAACAGGGAGAAAGAGGTGAGAGAAGAAGGTGTTCTTCTCAACAGTATGAGAATAGGTTGTTTTCCTTGGTTCAGGAGGAAGACTCCTGCAGCCAGCAGCACCTCAGAGGAGCAGGTAACTCTCTGAAGTTCTCGTCTCTCTGGTTTTCCATCTACAAAGCAACTGATGCTCAAATTAACCCAAGCTGATCAAGTCAGCTAAATCAGGGTGTGCAAAGGTGTGCGTATAAATTCGTAAAGCAGTTGGGTTCCCGTCCTTATCCTCCAGACCCCTTGGTATGTTTTTTGGGATTGGATTAGGAGTACAGAATGCCCGTTCCTTGTTCCCAGAGGTAGGTGCTGTTGGACAAGGAGACTGTATTGCTTGAGCTCCTTGGAGCTCTCGGCTGTTGTCCAAATGCCTTGCAGCTGCAGTGAGAGGAGCACAATTTACCACTTCTTTTTCCAGCGTGAGCACCTCTTTAGCAAAATGCAGGCGTCCAGGCAGGTGTGGGAGCAAACCCTAAGGGGTCAGGTTCTGCCAGAATCTGAGAAGATAAATGACATCTAGATCCATTCAATACTTTTAATGAAAACTGGCGTACAGAATATTATAACTAGGAAATACTGAGGATCCCAAGCCTTTTTTCAAACCTTCTGAGGTTCCACCTTTAGGATGAGTTTGACGTAATCCTAGAAGGGATCCCCTTTCTCTGTGTGCCCAGTACAAGCAGCCAAAGGTCCGTTTGTCCCTGACGCACCGTAGCCGGCCACTGAATACGTGCCGAGGCTGCAAAAATTGTTTTGTCATCTCCAAGCCATCTGAGCAGCAGCCTCTGCCTGACCTGCCCAGCATGGAAGCGGGTGAGGTAGGGCAGCAATGGGTCTGGCTTTGGAGAACCAGTTTGCAAAGGCTGGAGAGCCTCGTTAGGCATGTGGGTCGGTTGTGTCATGTCGAATCCTGTGTTCAGTTCTGGCCCCTCACCACAAGAAGGATGTTGAGGCTCTGGAGCAAGTCCAGAGAAGAGCAACGAAGCTGGGGAAGGGGCTGGAGAACAAGAGGAGTGGCTGAGAGAGCTGGGGGTGTTTAGCCTGGAGGAGAGGAGGCTGAGGGGAGACCTCATTGCTCTCTCCAGCTACCTGAAAGGAGGTTGTGGAGAGGAGGGAGCTGGGCTCTTCTCCCAAGTGACAGGGGACAGGACGAGAGGGAATGGCCTCAAGCTCCACCAGGGGAGATTTAGGCTGGACATTAGGAAAGAAATTCTTCCCAGAAAGGGTCGTTGGGCACTGGCAGAGGCTGCCCAGGGAGGGGGTTGAGTCACCTTCTGTGGAGGGGTTTAAGGGACGGGTGGACGAGGTGCTGAGGGACATGGTTTAGTGTTTGATGGGAATGGTTGGACTCAATGATCTGGTAGGTCTCTTCCAACCTGGTGATCCTATGGCTCGATAGCTCTGGAGCACCGGTTGCAGCACGCCGGCATGCAGCTCGCTCCGGGCTGCTGCTGCACCGAGGCTCCTCGCCGCTGCGGTGCCTTCCCGGTGAGCTCAGGAATTTTGTGGTAAGGCCAGGCACTCCAAGCTGCACCTGGAAGTTATTACCAGATGAGTAGAAAATTAATTTCTTATCAAGATGGCATACTAACAGCGTGGCCCAGTGGCAAATTTAACAGCTCTCGGCATCCTTTTTGTGCAGGTGTCTATCGATGGCCTTCAGGAGCCGCTGGTGGATGCTACCAAAGGGCGATGCCTGCGCCGCACGGTGAGCGTTCCCTCCGAGGGCCAGTTTCCCGAGTACCCACCAGAGGATGCCACCAAACTGGGTAAGTCCAGATCTGGGACACAACAATGCATTTTATTGTCATTTATAGCTGCAAGCTCGATCAGCCGTCACTGCTTCCCAAGCAGCGTCCTTGCTGAGGAGCCGCTGTGATGGGTCACGTCCCAGCTCGGTGCTGGTGTGGAGACCCTGTGCCTGTGCTGCCCACCAGCAAAATGACTTCCAAACATGTGGATTTATCGAAACGTCAGGTTATGATGGGGTACCAGAGAAGCTGGGCCATTGCTGCGTACGGGAAGGTGTGTAGCTGTGTTTGTAAGGTTACTACACAGCCCTGGGATTTGCAACTGAGAGCTGCTGAATGCAGCGGCTTTTGCAGATAGCTGTGAGTGGTTCCAGCTGGTTTTAGAACTGTTGCGTGGTGGTGTTTTTGCCTCACTTTGAGTCTCAATTTCCTTTGCTTCATATTTTCATAATGAGCACTAAATAACTGGTTTTTCTGTAATGTACTTTGTGCCTGTCCAGGGTGCAGTTCCTAAAAAAACAGCTAACTGCATGCTGCTCTTGGCTGTAGGTATGAATGTTGAAATCTAGGGAAAGCAAAAGAAAGGGCAGGTAGTAAAAATGACAGGCAAAAGCCCTGTTGCAATGTTTTCCCAAGTCCAGATTTGGCCCGGTTCCTCTTTTTTGTTCCACCCAACCTGTGGTTGCATAAAAAGCATCGTTCCCACTCTCTCCAGAAGAAGGGAAGAGTGGAGGGAGGCAGGAATCACGTACAAGCGAGCTCTTCTTTCTATCCCCACACTGTTCCAGAAGCTTTCTTTGGCATAGGCTGACAGGAGCTAAGAGCAGTTCTTCCTTAGTTCAGCTGTGAAAAATATCAGTCCTGGGAGAGAGTGGACTATGAGGGAAAAAGTAACGTGCATCTCTAAACAGTAAAGCAGCTTTGATAACATCATTATCGGAGGTGACGAGCAGGTAAGGTATTTCTCATTTCACAGGCTCAGCTGGTTTTTATGCCAATGAATTTTATTCTGCGAGTACATTGCACACAAGTCATTAAAATCCCACTGTTCTGGATAGTTAATGAACACATTGCAGCTGTGGTACTTATCTGTACGTGCCAGCAGCGCTGCTTCCCTCCTCCTTATTTGAGGAAGGCAGGTAGGGTTCGTTCTTTGGGTTTGTTTGGTTGCTGGATTAGAAGTCTGAAAAACAGCAGGCTAGGTTGGGGATTTAGGAGGAAAAACTGCAAAGTACTTGGGGGCGAGTGACATAAACAAGAACCCCTGTTGGATTTATTTGTGGCATTTCAAATGCAGCTCTAAATGATCATCTTGTTTTGCAATATGAATAAATATTTGTTCTTGTTCGGGACTAAACCCAGCATTAAACATGTTTACACAGTGTTATAGGTACTTCCTCCAGGTGTGTGGCTAGTGAGATGAGTGAAGAATCCTATTGCAGCCAGTCTGTGCTAGGCAATGACCATTATTTTCAGCTATTTTGCAAGCCAGAAAAACCTTTAAAGTTTAGGATTTCATTTAGCATATCTTTTTCTATACCATGTGCAATAAGTGTTTAATTTCTAGACTTCACTGAGCATCTGAATAGCTGGAAATCCCAGTGTTATGGTTTTAAACGTAAACCTTGTAACCTTCTTCATATTTCCTGAATTGCCATACAGAAGAGATGATTGTGCAGTTTGGGTATACGCCTTACCGTGTATTTTGCTGCAGTTTTAGGGGTGTGTGGTGTCTTATAGTGTGCTACTTGATGCACGCCTGACAAGACTATATTAAAAGTGCAAGAGAAAGTCATATTCACATGGTCTTTTCCATATGGGAGCTGCAAGTGTGGTGAATATAGACGTCACAGAGCGTGTAGTTAAAAGAAGGAGGCATGCACTGGGAGGGGAGGAAAGGCATGAGCTGGCAAAAGGTAGAGGAATGCCCATACTGTGAGGAACGAGGAGGGTGAGTGGGAGGGAAGGTTATATTTGATCTCTGATTGCAGCACCCTAGGTAGTTCCCTTGTTTTTACATCCTGCTTAGAAATGTCTCTTATCAGGATTACAGAATTCCTGCTAATGGGAAAAAGAGCGTTGGTGGAGAGCAGTGGGAATAGCTTTTTGTCAAGATATTGAGCCAGAGGACAAACCACTGAAGGAAACCATTGAACATCCTTATTAAAAGAAGGGAAAGGATGGTGACAGCCAGAACATATCACAGGCAGTAGAGATAACAACTGGACTAAAACAGCTTTGGAATGGACACCAAAAGCTGAAATGTGCAGAAGAAGCAGCTAAAACATTGAGTTGAGAAATTGTTATGCAGAGCTGATAAGAAAATTCAGCTTGTCTTAGGGAAGCGTGTGCATAACATGGCAACAGTGGGCATTACATCTTAAGATGATATCTGAAATTACTGCTTGCAGAAGAGCTTCTAAGGGCTGGCTCTAGCACAGAGGTTGTGGTATAGCAATGGCATTTGCTTTTGCCCCTGAGCAAGGTTACCATGCCTCTCCTGTGGTTTATTGATTGATTGATTTTCAAAAAAGGAAAAAGGGAAAATCAGGTGATGAGACTCTCTTTCATCTGTAGAACTATGGTTACACCTTGTATGGAATGTTCAGAGTATCGTATGAGGTCAGTCTTTCTCTTACTAGAGCACCTAGAACAGTGCACGTTCGTCAGGGGCTCTGCAGAATCAGCGGTCATACCCATTCTGCAATTTTTTGTGGCATTCCTTATAGCATTGTGCACAGATCCTCACAGCACCATTCCCAGGAAGTGAGTGGGAGAGAAGCTACCCACGCTACAGCCGAGAAGTTGAAGCACGAGCTTCGTAACTTGGCAAAGGTCAACATTAAGTCAAGGGTGCTTTACCCAAGGGCTGCTGTAGCTATTCCTGCTGTCTCTGTCATTTCTACCCTTGCTGCAGGCTTGGCTCAGCTGTTCATGAGGCAGCTGTTGCACCACCGTGGTTTACAGCCCCGTGTACTAAGATAGACACCAATTTCCACATACTTTGGTACAGTAAGCTGTAATTTGTGATGGTTCAGCAGCTGCTGGAGGAGCAGCTGAGCCATCCCTTCTGTGCAGGGAGAAACCACTAGTCACCCTCCAGCGAGAGCCGGAGGGGCGGACACAAAGATACAGCGCGAGATAGAGAGTGACTTGTTTAAACGGTGAAAACTAATAAGATCATTTAAAAACTGTGACTCCGGAGAACACTCGCCGTCTACTGCTTGCTTAGGAGCTTGCCCTCTGCTTGCGGGCAGCGGAGAGGTTGTTTCTAATGCTGAAATTCTTAATTCCCACCTGGAAGGTACGTTGTACACAGAGTGGTGTCGGCACGCCATCCGTTCAATAATACACCAAGAAATACCCATAGCACATAAGCTGTATCGTTGCAGTAATACAGCTGTGAGTGAATAGACACATTATAATATGTCATTTACTAGTTAGGATTTCATCTTTGCAGCACTTATTCGGAGGTCCTTCCATTCAGGGAAGCTAAAAACATCCCTGTAATTTCTCCTTAACTCCTGCTTGACAGCCTCTGTCCTTCTTCTTTCGAGCGTTACTACTCAGTGGGCTAATCCTGTTATCAAGTGTGGCCCAGGCCCTGGAGACCAGCACCTCGAAGTTACAGGGTGAAGAAAAATCAGGCTGGTTCATCCCTTCTACTTGCCTCCATCCCTGCTTCAGATCCTGCTCTTTTTCTGTCAGGTGTGGGTTTGCCTGTCAGGGAGGTGGCATCCTCCATAAAGGGTCTGTGCTTATAGCAGCACGTTGGAGTTAACCTTTCATGCAGTCAAAGCATGATTCAGGTTTCCACCATTCATGCTCTTTGACAGACTAGTAACAGTTATCGCTTCCTTTCCCAAAATAATCCTCTTTTCTCCTACTCGGCTTCCTTCTCACCAGCTGCTCACACTGAAGGAGGGTTGTGAAGGAGAGTGCGTAGCACAAGTTCTATTCTGGCATCTGGGTGCATCTTCATGGCATTAATAAGAGATTTTTTGCCTGCATACAGGGAAATATTAGGAGGGATTGAAAGTGAGGAAATGTATTTTTTTTTATTCTTTATTTTTAAATTGTTGGAAGGGACCATCACTGGGGAGAGTTTTTTGAGCTTCTCTGATCCTTAGAAAGGCTTGTGTTGATGCAAATGGATTTTCATTTTGTATTTGGAGAGGAAGTCATCCGAGAAGAAAATAAAGACTGTTTCACCTGTTGAAACACATTAACCTGTTTTTTCTCTGTCGCATCTCTGCTGAATATGCAGGCTCTTGAGAAAAGACTGCTGGAAGCAGGTCAGAGGCGAAGATGCTTTTGCATGTTTTCACGTTGCCCTCGCCTTGAGTCATTAGCATTGAGAAATTCTGGTTTGTACCCAGTCATTTGGTCAAATCAATGGGAAAACACAGTCTGTACCCTCTACCCACGGTAAATACTGGCGTGCTTGCTGCTCACTGATCTTATTGTTCTAAACAATATGAGCATGGCAGGTAGGCGAGGAGCTCTGGTGGGATGGTTCCGCAACACAAACAAGCAGCCAAAGGGCAGAGGAGGGAAGACAGGGACTCCTTCAGCTACCTTTGTTATTAACTAAATTACCTGGGACCACACAACTAAAGGATCTTTTTCTTTTCATTTCTATTTATTTCTTTTAATTTCTTTTCTCTTTCTGGTTTTCTATTTTCCTTCTTTTCTTTTTTTTCTCCTGCTTTTTATTCGGCTGGAGAGACAACAGCCACCAAGTTTGAGGACAATCTGCGTAAGCGAGCCTTATGCCTTTTAGAAACTTCTGTGCAGTCAGCTCTGCACGTACAGTGTCTACTGCGTGTATCCGCCCTTGTACAGCTCTCTAGCTCGTCTTACCAACTTTTATCTGGAGTCATCTTCTCTTCATCAGAGAAGCAACTGGCCTTTAGTGCCTTAGCTGTCTCTGTAGGGCATTAATGCTGTTGCTTAGCTGCTCACTCCCCTCTCTGAAGCTCTTCTCCCCGTCCTTTGGTTCAGTTGCATCCACACAACCTACTGTTGTCTGTTCCTCCTCCTTGGGAAGAGCCTACCATGCCGAGATGAGCTGCCCTTCTCCAAGTGGCCATAAAGATTGGTTTTGCCAGCGCAGCTACATTCATGGAGGAGCAGTTGTGCTGATGGCCTGTATCCAGTGCTGCTGACATACTGGGAATACTGGGTGCAGTGTCGGACCCACCACTTGAAGGAGGATGTTAAGAATCTGGAGACAGTCCAGCAGGGATCTGCCAAGGTCATTTTGTGAGTATGTGGCCCATGAAAAGAGACTGAGAGAGCTGGGCTTGTTCAGGATGGCAAAAAAAGAGGCTAAGGGGTTGATCTGATAGTCTGTGGCTGCTTGGAAGAGCTGGCAGTGATGGAGCCAAACCCTTCTCCATAGCGACAGATGATAAAAGTAGGGGTGGTGGCCACAAGTCACACTTCAGGAGATTCAGATTTGAGAGATTAAGAGGAAGTTTAGCACCAGGAAGGTAGTGCAGTGCTAGAACAGGATGTTCCGCAAGATTGTAGAAATTTCATCCTTCGAGTCTTTCATGGCTGAGCTGGACAAAGCCACAGGTGACATTATCAAGTGTTGGCAAGGCACTGCTCTGGTGGTTCCTTACAACCAGTGAGTCACTGGTTCTTTGTTTAACTTTCTATCCCTTTTTGACTTTCTCTCCCTAGCACGTGTGTTTCTGCCTGTTGGCATAAAGCCGGCAGAACTCGTCTCGTGTAGAGACTTCTCTAAATACTTTCAGCCTGTTTTTGGAATGAAGCAAAACTGATGCTGTATCTGTGATCCCTCCTTTCTTCAACAGTTTGTGTCTCCCAACCTACAAATAGTGAATTTGAGAGAGAGAGAGGTCTCAAAGATACTAAGCTCCTATGACTTTCATAAAAATACATGACCTAGTGATGATATGGGAAGGAGAATGGACAATTTCGGATGAAAACAATATTGCAATGTGTGCTGCAATTGGAGAAAAGCACTAAAATGCAAATAGATTGGAAACTCCGCAGTCTTACTTTCCTGATCATGCAACTGTTATGTAGTTGGCACCTAATCTGGAATTCCAGCTCAATGGTAAATCAACCCAGTCGGATTTTTTCAAACCTGAAGTTAAGCCCATAAGTGAGAGGACAGAGTTTCACAGCTACTGCAGCAATTTCTACCTTTTACAGAAAGACTGAGGCTGCTAAAATTGATTTTAGATCTCTAGACAACCTCAGGAGTGTACTTTAGAGCTGGTAAATAAAACCTGCCTTCTCCACTCTAGTGAACTACATGTACAGTTTTGAAATTTGGGAAGAAGCGATAAAAATGGAGCACCGATTTGTTTTGGTGCCAGATCCATACTGCATTGCTATCAGGTGACCAGGTAGCTGTGCAGAAATCCTGCCTCCGTGCTGTTTGAAAAGGTTGTGTCCAGAGGCTTGGAAATGGAGTGAGCAACGGAGGATTTGTGCAGCGACACCTGGTTTCGTTGCTGCCTGGTATGTACCTCTTACAGCAGTTCCCGCGGAGCCCTCCTACGCGGGGATGGTTGCCCCGAGAAAACACACAGCCTGTGCTCATCCTTCAGGTACAAACCTGGCAGGGGAGAACAAGCGTTAGCCAGAAAGATTTCTAGGATTATTGCAATAACTGCTGGTTTTGAGACAAGGTTGTTTGCAAGTAAAGCAATCAAAGCCGAGACTTGCTTTCTGTGTATTCTAGTTGGAACGAGTACTTTGTGATGAAAGAATAAACAGATTTACTCTGTGCTCACCACATAATTACCATCCTCGTGTACTAGGGTTTAGGATGAATTCCTGAGAAGGGTTACTGCTTTAGGTGGCAGGGAGAGGGAGGCAGGCTGTTCTGGAAGAAGAGAGGTTGTTTGTGACCTGGTCAAGGGAAAAATCTGCAATGCACCAATCTTTACATATTCAGGACAGATTTACTTAGGATAGATGCGGGAATTTGAAATAATGGACATCCAGTAACTTCTAACAAAACTGTACTGGAAAGAGGACTGTCACTTTGCCTGCCACCACTCAACTTTGCCTAGAAAGGATATCTATTAGAAAGTGAAGGTGAAAAAATGCTGTTGCAGCTCCCTGTATCTCAGCTGTAGGAATTTCTGATATGGCCTGATGAAATCATTTTCCCAACAGCACGATCTGCTTTTTCACTGTGTTGCTGTATGCAAAATATTCAGCCCCTGTCATCTATTGCGCGTGGCTGGGATGCGAAAGAGGGCTTGGAGTTTGGCCACTGAGGGGCTGTGTTGTGTAGCAGCATTTCTGGCTGGGAGGTGGATTCAAATGTGCTGACTTGACTCGCTTGCAGCTCCTCGGGTTCGCCTGATTTGGGCTTGCAGAAGCGTGTTTGTGGATGCACAAACACACACGCGAGAGAGTGTGTCGGTTGCCTTCTTTGTTTAAATTCGCAACCCTCCAGGAGTGTTTTGGGGATTCATTTTTTTTTTTTTTGTCTTTTTGACCCGTTGTAAGTGCTTTGTACCAGAAATCTAAACTGAGAGGTTCCCCAGCAGCGGAAAGGTGATACCCTACTGAGATCAACACATAAAGCACTGCTCTGCCCTTGGGTGGTTTGAGGCTGCTTGGCGGTGGCCAAAGAACCGGCTGGGTTGCTGTAGGCTGCAGGGGGACACTGAACATTTAGCCCCACAGCTCTGTTCTTCACTGCATGGCAGTCCTGGACCTGTGCACAGGATTTGTGCAGTAGCACAAATGCAGGTTTGCTAAAGCCTTCATGCTTTGACTGCTTCACTGTCTCACCAGAGTGCGTTGGGTCACGGGCTCATCATGGTCTGTTGGGTATGGTTAGTAGGGAGTGGAGCTACGCCGAGATAATTGAAATTCTAAACCTTTAACTGTCTTTAGATGACACTGTTTACCCATCATGTTCTATCCCAAACTGCAAATACGTGCAAACTGTGAGCTGCATTTTTAAAACTCTCCCGTGAAATGCTTTTGGGCATCGTTAGAGAACCAACGGGCTACGCAGGGAAACACCTACTGTGAGCGAAGTGTCTTGCTGTCTCCTGCATCCACAGGAGAGGTTAGGAAGGTTTCAGAAAAGCCCTGAAGTGATCTGAAATTTGGACTATCCACAGGGTAATTTGCTTGCCTTGGAAGGATGAAGAATTTAGGCAACTGCTGGGAATTAAAACCAACTCCAGGGAAGCGAGGTGTAACGGACGGGATGGCTGGATCTCAGTGACATTCCCCCTGGGCAATTGGAGTTATTTCTATACAGAAAATTGCCAAGCTGCTATATTTTTCTTCTTCTACCACGCAAGTGAAGCCAGAGGATTTTGTTTTGTTCTGAATGCTGCTGAAACTTTAGTCCCTTGGACACAGATTGTCTGTGCTGAAAGCCAAGGTTTGTCATGAAGCAAATTTTATCTGTTTAGATCTTTTTAGATCTGTTTAGACCTTTTTAGGACAAATTAACAGGGGTCTGAACACATAATCTTAACTTTCTAGTATTGACACATAAAGCATTAGGGCTTTTTTTTTGTCTTGGAAATGTATTATTCGATCCCTACTCACTACTTGCAGCATGCACAAAAAATCACCTCAGAGATTTAAAATTTTTGCTCTGTGAGCATAAAGAGCACTTTTTCAGTAGAGCGTGTTGTGCGACGTAGTAATTGCTAAGAACTGGTAGCTCTTGGACCATCTGGGGCAGATTTGTTGGCTGTGCTCTAGCCAAATCTCAGTTTATTATGAAGGAAGCTATCATTTTCCTTGGTTTTCTCAACAATAACAACAAGAAATCATTTATTTAATTCTTTTGAGAAATCTACCTTAAATCATGCATGAACTTACTGTGGATTGTTTAATTTTGTAGGTTCTCTTTTATAGTTGTTTGATCTGATGACAAAAAGTAATTATGCTGCACCCAGCCATGTATCGTTGTCCTTTTCCCTTCAGTAACTGGCTTAACACTTGATGGAAAATTAACCTTCCTCCCTACAGCCTGAATTTCCTTATCCTAACTCTTGTCTAGAGTTAAATTGAACTGTTGAACTCAAATTTAAAATGTCAATGTAATTAAAGCTCGTTCAGACTTCAGTATTAGTTATAGTTGCTGATCAAGTTATTGCTTTGGCATAAATTGATACTCAATGATGCAAATATTTATGAATCGGGATTAAGCGCATCTAGTGTGAAGTTTGTATGAAATCCAGTATGCAAAGTTCTCTCCACTGCCCACTCTTGTCTCCTGCTTTACCACCCTCCTCGGTGCGAGTTCTGTCACGAGTTTGCCAGGTGAATCGGGGAAATCCTATTTGCATCAGGTTGATGGGTTCCCAGTAACCCTGCAGCCGTGCGGGGGCTCCAGCCCCAGGGAGGTGGTGGGACTCTGTTGCTTTAGGGCAGCAGGAGAGCCAGGCTGCTTCCATGCTGCACTCACCCCAGTAGCAGCCTGGAGTCGTGGTGGCTTGGGTGCAATGTGAAGCTGCTCTCCGCATTCACTTTCATAGAATCACAGAATAACCAGGTTGGAAGAGACCCACCGGATCATCGAGTCCAACCATTCCTATCAAACACTAAACCATGCCCCTCAGCACCTCATCCACCCGTGCCTTAAACCCCTCCAGGGAAGGGGACTCAACTCCCTCCCTGGGCAGCCTGTTCCAGTGCCAAATGACCCTTTCTGTGAAGAATTTTTTCCTAATGTCCAGCCTAAACCTCCCCTGGCAGAGCTTGAGGCCGTTCCCTCTTGTCCAGACAGTGCATTTGCAGGATCAGAGATTTGCAGAAGGGCTGGGCAAGAAAGATTTTCAGGAGAGCTTGTGTTGCTGCCTGCCTCTGACACAGACAAAGTCCATGCTCCCACATTCTCACAGCTGCTGTTACTTGAACCACTTCTGGTATGTTCGCACGCGTTGCAGTCAGGGCTTCTGCTTCGTTTCCGAGAGCTATTTCATTAGGGCTGCACATTTTTCTGTCCTGAAGCTCCCTATCTCTTGCTAGCTACGCATACATTGTCTTACAAGTTCATCCCCTTCTCTAGCCTTCAGCTGAGAGAGCTGGGGGTGTTTAGCCTGGAGAAGAGGAGGCTGAGGGGAGACCTCATTGCTCTCTCCAACTGCCTGAAAGGAGGTTGTAGAGAGGAGGGAGCTGGGCTCTTCTCCCAAGTGACAGGGGACAGGATGAGAGGGAATGGCCTCAAGCTCCGCCAGGAGAGGTTTAGGCTGGACATTAGGAAAAAATTTTTCACAGAAAGGGTCATTGGGCACTGGCAGAGGCTGCCCAGGGAGGTGGTTGAGTCCCCTTCCCTGGAGGGGTTTAAGGGACGGGTGGACGGGGTGCTTAGGGGCATGGGTTAGTGTTTGATAGGAATGGTTGGACTCGATGATCCAGTGGGTCTCTTCCAACCTGGTGATTCTATGATTCTATGTGTTTCTGTAATCTTTTTATAGTCCAAACTTCAAAGCAAGAAAAACACAGACAGGGGATCTGATGGACAAGCTTGACCGATCGGTGGGAAAAACACCAAACCCTTCTGGGGGGCCACTCAAGTCATCCTTCCAGGGGCTTCATTTAAAACAAAGCACTCTGTGCTGAGTAGTAAAACCATTGCATTTTTTGTTTTGGTGAAGCTTGGAAGGGGGCACTGCCACTTCTACTGGGTTTTTGCCTTGGTCGTGTTGTTTCTGGAAAGTTTGATCCAGTCTTCCCTTCACTCGTTCCTCCCCCTTCCCCCAGCGTGTTGTCTCCACATCCTTGTATGCTGGACGTTCTCATAGCAAGCAGAATATAGACAAGGAGGGCTGGCTGCTTCTGTGCTATAATAACCCGTGAGCTGCCCTGTGTCTTATCTCTAGAGTCCTGAAAACCTGTGAATCCCCATGTTTTGTTTGTCCTTATGGGTTGGTGTCACGGCCTTTGGCAGGTTTCCACTTGTGTGTCTGAGCCGCCCATGCTGAATGTCTCTGAACGTATTTGGTGGAAGGTGTTCTGCGTAAAAAGTGCTGAAGAAGGACACTTTGTCGTTGCTGCTTTCAGATCCAAAGTTTGGGGGATTTTCTTTACTATCATTACTTCTGGTTGGGGGTGGTCAAACGTGCTGAGAGAGCTGGAATGGGGCAAGAAATCCATTGTCGGTTGGTTGTTCTTGGGCTGTGCCACCCAAGACTCTCAGGAGATTTGTTTTCCAGCAGGCAGTAATATTCTTACATCTTCAAAATAGTCTATGAACACAGGCTAATTAATCTCCGTGAGACCTGTGGGAAGCAGACGAGAGAGGCTTTAAAAAATAAATTAAAAAAGAGCATTTTTCGGTATTTCCTGTGCTGCCTTGTGATATTTACACTTCGCCGGGGCAGTGACACGCCTCCTATGGGTGAGCTACTTCTTATCGATGATTAAAAGGCTCGTAATATATGAGGTGGCTTAGGTATTAAATCAGACTTATTCAAGCATGCACTGGATATTTTGCTAACCCGCTGCCCCTTTTGTGAGTGATCGCTCTTTCATAGCAGAAGGGGAGGAAAGAATTACAACTGTGATTTTTATCTGCAAAACAGACAAAAAATATTTCAGCAGCAGTGCAGAGAGATAATTTACTTAAAAAAAAAAAAAAAGTAACAAAGCCACAGAGGAAAATCGCACTACTGAACTCTGCTGGAGTTCATCAGAACCTCTTCCAACAGGCACCTCTGTGTCGCAAGCAAATCCCCGATTCCCAGAAGGAGCCGTGGAGATGGAGGGGACGTGTGTTCTAGGAGTGATTAGTGCCCATTAAGATTCAACTCAGTGTCCGGTAAAGTGCTTCTGGCTACAAGCTAATAATTTGTAAAGCATATTTGAGGGTACTTTATCTTGTGCATTACCCAGTGAAGAACTGAAGGGGTTTTCTGCCCTGTTTTCTTTTCTCTCAGATGGAACTGCAAATATTTCCTTGACTAGTGACCTTCTTTTCAGCGAGCTGGTGTAGTTTAGGTGAGAAACTGGCCACTGAAAACTCCATCTGTCTCACTTTTTCCTCACCAGTGGATTTTATCCCACTGTTACATGTGTGTAAGTTAAAACGGTAGCAGCAAAGTCTCGAGCAGTGGTCACCAACCTTGCTGACACAAAGATACTCATGTTGTGCAAAGAATGAGTGCTTTGCTTTTGCACTCAGTTTCATTTTTCTTTGGCTCTAGGTGCTGTTGGGGATTGCTGATCACTTTTTGATCGTCGTTGGGTTAGTGCTCTGGTCTTGCTTTGACAGCGAGGGTCAGGCGTGAACCATTCCACCAGGAGCAAACGGGAAGGATCTCAGGAGTGTGTTTTGTTGGATTTCAGAGACTGAATTTAGGAAGATGTTTTATTCTTGCTCCTGGTGAAGCACGTAGTGGTGGGTTGACCTTGGCCAGCTGCTGGCTGCCCACCCAGCCACTCTCCCCGCCTTCCTCAACAGGTTGGGGAGAAAATAAGATGGATAAGCTCGTGGGTTGAGAGACAACAAGGAAACCACTTCCCAGTCATGGTCAGGGACAAACCAGGCTTGACTTGAGCAAAATGAATTTAATTTGTTGCCAGTTCAAATAAATTTGGAGGGACAAAATGTAAACCACCGCCTCTCCCTCATCCTTTTTCCAACTTTATGCCTTCATTCATTGGAATGGTTGGACTCGATGATCCGGTGGGTCTCTTCCAACCTGGTGATTCTATGATTCTATGATTCCCAACCCCCTGCTACCCTGCAGTGAACCTGCTAGCAACGCTGTGCCACCAACACAGGCACCTGGGAGCCGGCCAGGGCTTGGTGTGGATACGTGGGTGTATAGGGGAAGTGCCACTTTGCTCTGCACACGCTGCCACCAGTCCAGATATTTGTGGAGAAAAGAGGATCCGCACTGAAATGCCATCCTTGTGTGGCTTCTCCCTCGCACTCTTGGTGGTAACATGATCAATGCAGGCGTATGAGCTGAACTCAGTAACTTTTCCTGATAAAAAAGGCTATACTCGGGGCAGGTTGCAGTAATTTGAATTTATTCAGATTATCAGATCTCTGTGATGTTAGAAAACCTGATGATGTCTGTCAGTTTTTAAATTCATTTCTGTGTCCTCAGCAACGGGAGCTTCGCTGAATATAGACGACTGGTGTTTTAGATAAAGAATCTGGAATGCACTGGATATATAAAGAGAATGTTTATTAAAACATTTTTCTAGTAGCTTCTCTCCCTGTATAATTTGGCATTTACAAATCTTCTGTCAGGCTAACACTCATCCAAGCATTCCCATACGTCTTTCTCATTTTAAGTAGTTCAGATGGATCATAGGAAGATAGACCTTAAGCCGACATCTTACCTTCAGTTGTAAATGATTTATACTAAAAGAAGTGGGTTTACATTTAAAATAGAAATTTAAAAAAAAAAAAATCCAACTCTTAGCTATCTTCTTTTTCTCTCTCCCACTGCTCCTGCTCTGCTGGCAGGATTCTTCAGCAGCTGCCTCGGAGGCAAAAGCTGTACAGGTGCCTGCTCTGAACAGCCAAGCTGGCCAGGAACAGGTGAATTCATTGCACCAACACTCTCCCTGAGCAACCTCCTGTCCTTCCAATTCCACAGCTCTTTGTTGTGAGAAGTAGAATTGTCAGAAGACTGGTTATTTGAACCAAAGTAGGTGCTGAGATACAGGTGATGTTATCGGGGGGGGGCGCTGATAATCTTTATTCAGAGTCACAGTCTTTTAGAAACAACTTTTATTCTTAGAGTTCGCAAACTACGTTTCAGATTCCTGCAGGTGGGCAGATTTCTAGGATACTTCAAAGACCTTGTATTGTTTGCCCTTTTCTTTTGGTTTGGTTGGGTTTTATATCTCCCTAAATTCATTGTCTCTTACTAATTCTCCAGCTGCTGTGCTTGCTTATGTCTGACAGCTCCTTCAGCCTTTCAGAGATCTTATTTTGAGGTCATTACAGCAAGTTTTAGGGTTGACAAAAATAGATACCAGGACTGAACCTTCCTAAGTTGCTAAAATGGCTTCTTTGGACGTAACAGGCAGATTACGGCCTCGCTACAGAGCTGGTTTTAACCCCTCTATTTGAACCCTGATTTAAAAACCAGAGGATTCCTGAATGATGTGCAATGAAAAGAACAAAACACAGAGTCAATGTAATCAGACAAACTTAAAAAAAAAAAAAAAAGTCAAGAAAAAGCCAGCATTTGCCCATAAAAGCATTAGAATTCTTTGAAGAGATGTACAGACTAGCTTTAATGTCCCGGTCTTTACTTTTTCCATCTTTTCTCTCCTGCCCTGTGGTGTACATGGCTTCTCTGATGTTGCTCCACCCTCCAGGGAGATGCTTTTCTGTGGTGCTGCAAATGCAGTTGGTACCGGGCTCTGGAATGGAGCGTTCTGTGTAATTACCAGAGTACTTAGGGTTTTGCGGAGCGAGGGTGGTAAGAGAGAGGAGATTGCAATCATTTATAAGCTGTTACTACTTTTTGCAGATCCTGAGACCGTTTTGCCCTGCTGTGTCCGGTAATCAGGCATTTCTGAGCTGCAGGTCAAACCCATTTGTCTATCAGCAAAACCGTTGATTTGGCGATACTGCTGTTAGTGACAGGGGTTTGGAGGTGTCTGTTCTTTGAGCTGCTATTCCATCCCTCGGTGTGAGATCCCTGGCTGTCGGTTAGTGATTGGCTTTCAAGGGACCCATTATGATATTCTGATTTATTTTACAGTCAGTATTGTTTAAGCAAGCATTCAACAAGTTTCTTTCCCAAGGGCTGTGTTGTGCTGTTTGCACAGATCTCTCACGTGAGCCTTGGCAGGGGGTAGGTGAGCAAAGCTGCTGTTTCTTCCAAGGGAAACACCTCCAGAGCGTGCAAGGCTATTGCCTAAGACAGTGGACAGAAGCTCATCTTAAGTAATCCTGCAAGAAAAAAGGAGATGGGTAGCACTGGAGGAAAAAAGGAGACTACTGTGTTGTGAACAAATAGCAAAATTAGAGTAAAGTAGGTATGTTCGGCACCCCGCACACCCTCTCTCAAGGGCTGCAGAAGGTAGGAGAGAGCGTGCAGGCTCTTTGCTCTTCATGAGCAATTTTAGCCTGTTCAGCAACAGGCTGAACCACTTTGCATTCCTCTGGTGTGCCTGCTTGTCTGCTCTGGTCCCCGACTGGCAGGTGGGATCTGCTGGGAATCAAACCACGGACTTTTAAACTGATCCAGCTTGACACGCTATTCTCAGCAGGGGCATTATAACGTATAAGGGACGTTACGATGGCAGCGGCAACCAAAATGTGTAGGTTTTCGCCTCTGCACCTTAAAGAACAGCTTTTGTCTTGTTGTTTTAGAGCAATGCTATACCTGGAAGTTCAGCCCTCAGCACTTTAAAAACAAAAAAGAACAGAGCTCAGGAAAAGGCGTTTGGTATCGGACGTCACCATTTTGCTTTCAAAGGCGTAGATCTTAGATTGAATTTAAAGGGGGAAAAAAAAGTGCAGGAAACAAAAGGAGGGGAGAGTTCCTTGTTTGTTTAAGTGACTCTCCAGGGCTGTTTTGGTACTGCCTATTTCCTAAGCTGTAGAAACATTTAGAAGTGAGGAAACACCTTCAAATACCACGCAGTTTTGTCAGACCCGTTTGGAGGTAGCTCCTCGTCCGGCTGCCAAACCCGTGTTTTCATCTCGACTGCCTCCTTGCACTCTGGTCGGTGCACGCAGTGGTATCTGCCTCTTAAGTTTCCCCGTAGCTCATTTTGGATTTGGAGGCAGCTGTGTGAAATCCCAGACTTTTCTCAGCATCGGAGTGGTTTTGCTTCGCAGGAGTCTCCTCCTGCCCACACCCTCTCTACCCAACCCCGAGTGCTTGCGCTGCCTCTGCTCCCCCACTCTCCCTTGGGACAGGAAAAATGAAGCTTCTACCTACCCCGGGTAGCTCGCGTCGCTGTTTGCAGGGAGGGCAGCAGGCATCCCATGCTCAGAGAGAGAAGGCAAGCAGCAGAAGGGTGGCTATTGTTCAATTCGAGCCAAGGAACTGAACGAAGAGGCTTGGGCTTGACGGGCTCTGGCTTTTCTGCATTCCAAAGTGTCTGAGGCAGAGAAACCAGCGCGGGAGAGAAGCGCGCGGAGGCTACACCGATTTTCTGGTTGGCGTGGTGGCAGGACCATGGTTGAGGCATTAGGATTACCGCAGAATGCAGTTCACAGGTGAGAGATCCCTCCCGACACGGTCCATGCAAAGCAGGGACTCTGCTGCTGCAGCGTTTCCAGTGAGACAGGATTGGGTTGGAAGGTGTTTGGCTGGCAATTTGAAGTGAATAGGCTTAAAGCAAAACTTCAACGCGTTTTCCCGTGTTGCATGTATATATAAATGTGGGGGGGGGGGTTGCTATTTTAGTTTTGTACACGGGTTTTAGAAAAAAAGATTCGTACACAAATTTACTGTGATGAATGGAAAAGTTTATTATTGGGGCTTTTCTCCTCACTAATACAGAAACTACGTTTTAGTGTTCAACTATAATCTAGTTGTGAGAAACAAGTTTTCATACTGGCTTTCCAGTTAAAAATCTAGTTTATTGCTACTTAAATCATCAGGTTTACTTTCCTCCCTCTCCCTGAAAGCCTTTACGTACCTCACACAAGTCAGTGCATTTTTATGATACTGGATTTGTGGATGAGGCCAGACATCGTTCCGTGCTGCGGGGATATTTGTCAGTGTTTACTTGTGGTTAGCATTGTATGATTTTTTTCAGCATATAGGATATTGCCAGCCTTGCTTCGTGTCCTCCAGCAAGTGATGGGAAATCAAAGCTGTGCAGGGAATCCTACAGGTTGCTCATAAAAAACAGAGGATTTGTTTTCAGTAGAAAGGGCGCTGCATTAGTAATGCTGCTTGCTTTTCTAGCAGCTTTGGTCTTGAAATGTATTGTTAAGTGGTAGCAAGCTGGAAAGCATTTAAATTTCATGCCTTTTTGATATAGTTAAACGTTTTTCAGTAGCTGCAAAAGCAATAAATGTTGTCTAAGGAAACAGGGAATGGAATCTTCAGAGTTAAAATTTTTCCACCTTGGAAGCATCCTTTAACAGGTAGCGTTTATGGAGTCCTCCTTAGTCATTTTCCTCCTCATCTGTAGAGCAGGGAGAATACTAATTTGCTAACTTGGAGAGGCTGGTTTTGTTAGCCTGAACCAATGAGGTGGTTCTGCAGCTGCCTTTGAATTACATGATCAGAAAATGAAACCCTTCTGCCTTAGCTTTTTTCTGGACAAACACGTTTCTTTCAAAAACAAACAAACTTTTGGCAAACTAATCAGAAACGCTCAAGGCAACGCAATCAAGATCCTTTCCAAGTCTCATTTAGGTGATTTTGTGGTGGTTACCAGGACGTACCCTTTAGAATTTCATGTCCTTTTGGGGGGGGCTCTTTCATACAATTAACATGTTAATAGAGTAGTGAATTAAAAATGCAGTAGTGGGGAGTTCTGGAGGGCAGGCGTGAGCAGCAACTTACATTCCTGCACATTTTTCATGTTGTGCCTAACATTATCAGATACCCTGTGGCTGCACTCCCACTTTCTCTCTCTAAAATCCATACAGACAGGGAAAGGGTGTGATTGTAACGAGTAAGTGAGGTGACTTCTGTCAGAAAGATCTGTCATGGCTCTTTAGAGCTCATGGGAACCAATCGGTTTCATTGGTGGATAAGCAGGACGGGGCATTCTGGTACACTGAGGCTTGGGCTGCTGGCATCTGGGACTAAGTCTTGCTCCAGCAAAGTGGTACTGGAAGTCAGAGAATGATGTGATGCAGCAAAATACGTGGAATGGATGGCATTTGTAAATGGCATGTTGGCTTCAGGAGACAGATTAGTTTTCCAGCTTGCAGAGGTACCTACCTTTTCAAAGCTGTAATTCTCCACAAAGGGAATACTTCCTTTTATCTGGATTTCTTGGCTAATTGGGACCAGACAGCACAAATGTTTTTTAGGAGAGCTAATAATGGTGAGATTTGAAACAGGGTCGGTGGCAGAAGGGAGACCTAATGATCCTCTTCCATTTAATTTTCTACATACATGGGTGACTGCTTCTAGGGAGGGAGAGCGAGAGCTGCACAAAAAGTCAGCAAGCAAACAATGCAGCTACAGTCACTGCACGCAGTTCCAGTTTACCACCTCCACGTGTTAAATGGTCAACGGCCTCCTGTGACTGTGTAGGTTATGGATTTGATGGGAAATGGTGCCAAAATTGTCGTGAAAGAGAGGTGAAACAGCTCTGCTGGTGCCTCTGCTTAGACCCAGCCTCTGGGCAACCTTCAGAAGGGGAACCAGCCACAAGTGGTCAGAAAGGCGAGTCTGGCTTGGAAAAAAGGAGGTTGGAAATATTTTTTTTTTAATTCATTTTCCTGCTTGTTTTGACCCTTTTTGGAGTAGGCTTCAGATTTAAGCTCAGTCGTGCTCAAACTCTGAAAGCCAGGCCCTTTTTCTAGAATAGAAGCTGGGATTGTCTCAACATTTGTTTGATTCCAGGGATAATGGCTACAGAAAAAGTGCCAAATGTACACAATACAGCATAATTCTAATGCCAGCTTTCACCACATCCATGCTTTTAAAGCCCTGTCGTGGCATGTCCTAACGTCACTCTAAAATGTCAGCTATGTTCTCCAGAGAAACTCTCACCACTGTTCAAGAAGAATTTTTGAAGATGCTGCATCATTTGGGAATTAAGCCCATGTCCACAAGATGGAAGACTTGGTATGTCCTCGTAAAACTTCTTTAAGCTGCACCATCTCTTGCCTCGCTGTGTTTCCTGGTTTCACCACTGAATTTGGTCTCTAATCTGAAAACAAATTGAACAAGCCTTCCATGCACTGCCTGTCGTGTACTGATCGCTCGTGTTTGGAAAGGCCTTGGGCTTTGGCAGTTGCCTTATTTTGATGCTTACACAGAGATTAACATATTATTCCTATAAACACAGGTGGAACTGACTAGTGAGAGGGAGGAAAGCCACGTGATTCATAGGCAGGGGTAGGAAATCATATTGCTGGTCCCTACCACGCATTCATCAGAATGCTCCTGCTTTTCTGCTCGGTACCTGGTAAGTGCCAGCTGCACGCTTTCAGGCTACTGGACACAAAGAGGTTTTTGTTGGTGGTTTTCCATCTCATTGTCCAGTGTTAGAAATGCAAGTTATTGTGAATTAGTCTCTTTTTCGCCTGTGCCAGTCAAGGAGAGTTCAACTCACATCTGATGATGTTGGCGAAGCTGCGGTTTCTTGACATATAAAGGGAGCAAGCAGTGACCTCAGGGTGGAGTAAAGCTCCCTCTTGGCACAGCACCACCAACCCTGCTCTGCAAGAATTGCTGGTATTTCGTTTGTGCTGAAAACAAGCAAGCTGAACTTGTCGTGGGAGTGCTATATAAAGCTGTTGCCTTGTGCTAGACCTTGTAGGAAGAGTGTAAATTGTGCTGAAATTGGTGTGGCAATTCCTATGGGATCTGACCAGAAGCTTTAGAAGTCGTATGGTCAGTAGGAGATCTCATATTGATCCTGTTGAATCTCTTCCCAGAGTACTTCGAAGCCATCTGTGTGGGTCTTATACATTCTGATGGCACCAGAATGGTGCAGGCTGAATGATAAGATGTTAGGTTCTTTCTCATCTAGAACTGTTTTTCTCGGAGCTGCAGTTGTCTGTTATCACGTCCAGTCATAGAAGGCAAGAAACACCCACGCCACCCAAGCCCCAGCCCTCACTGACTTGTTCTTTCCTTTGTTTGCTTGTCAGAGATGTCATCTAGATAACTGTCTGAATAAGAGAAGTCGTTCCTGCCTGTTTCTCTGCTCTGATTGAGAAAAACACTAGGTCAGAAATTAATAGTAGAGACCAAAACGAGTGATGACAGCATTCCAACAAAACTGCCTTAATCAATTATTTTCACTTGCATTATTTTCTGAATTTCGGTAAAATTCAGCACTTATGAAGACATGAGTTGTGCAAACGATGTGGCCTGCAGGGTAAGCGAGAAAAATTGTTTTCCTTTCCCTTGTCTCACTGCAGCATTCATGGGGAAGTGCTTTGCTGCCCCAACAGCAACTCGGAGGACAGCTTCGTGCAGCGTGTCCCCTTGCCCCCCAAACCTGCCTGTTTGTTGCCTCTTTCTGATGATTCATAGCTCATCAGCATCTTGCAAGTGCAAAGGATGGAGCAGTTGATTCCTTGAGGACAATAATAACGTGTTGGATTGCTCACCCTTTTGCACTGTCCCTATCAGTCACATTACAAGCACTGGGAAGAATTACTTAGAAGATACTCCTTCCATGGTGTTCTAATATAATTTTTGATGAATCCGTCATATATTAAGTGCTTCTCCTCATCTGTCTTTCTAATAAAGTTCTTTTATAATGATTTAGAACAGATAAAAGCTGTAGGGCCTTTAAGATGTTCTGTAAAGTAGCAGTGGTGCTGTACCTGAACTGCTTAAGCAAGGCAGAGGTAGGGAGCAGTGGATGCCTCAGCTTACTGCCCGCCTGCCATGCGCTTTCTAGGCAGTTGCTGCTTTTTCTTCTTCTTCTTCATACCTGGGAGACTTGGAAATACAGCCAGGAAAGCTTCCTAGCTTGGAAAGTTGACTCTTCAAGGACTACAGCAGGTTTAGGGGGTAGAAGGAAGGAAACTGTGCTGGGTTTGGTGGTCAGCAAATATTTGTGGGTTTTTTTTCTATTTCCCTTCCAGTACCTCTACAAAAAGCAGTGTTCATTCTTGTTAACTTTTGTCTTGGTCATGTTTAAGCTGTGCTTGTATCTGAAGTTTGCATTTCTTGGAAATACTTGTTCAGAAAAACAGCGTGATGCTGATATCGCTTGATACACTGGTGATTTCAGTCCTCCTAGTATCAAATTCAAAAAATAACCTTCTCTTCCTCTTTCATACTATTACGCTTTAAAAGATGGAAGAGCTCCTGGATTTCTGGGCTGGCTGGATGTATGAAGCAGGTGAGGTAATTGGGCTGAAACGTGGGAGATGTAGGTTAAATCTTAGGAAGAAATGCTTTTCTGTGAGGGTGGGGAGGCCCTGGCCCAGGTTGCCCAGAGCAGTGGTGGTTGTCCCATCCCTGGAGGGGTTCGAGGCCAGGTTGGATGGGGCTTGGAGCCCCTGATCCAGTGGGAGGTGTCCCTGCCCATGGTGGGGGGTGGGACTGGGTGGGCTTCGAGGTCCCTTTGAACCCAAACCATTCTGTGAATGTTTCTAGCAAAGCTGCTTGCTCAGAAATCCTTAAACTGAAGTGCTTGAGGCTCAGTTGGATTCAATCTGTCATTTTAAAGTGTTACTGAGCAAGGACTTCCATATCGATCTTCATGCTTGCAAATCTAGGAAAGTGTGGGGTTTGTTTTGGTTTTGAAGCTCCATATTTTCGGTTAGAGGGAAAGAATTTAGAAGGAATTCTTCATGAACATATTCCTGGGAAACAAGGCATCGCCTGAATACCAGCATGAGGAATTAAGTAGTCTTTACGTCCTGCTCGTTAAATGTATAGCTGGGTGTAGTCATACTTTAATACAAGCCTTCTGTTTACATGAGGTGTATGTCTCGCAGTTTGGAAAGGCACTTCAGAGTGGATGACTCTGTAAATAATGTCTTGGCCCTAATTTGGAATTAAATTAGCTTAATGTTTTTTGAGTAGTCATTAATAGATACTTATAAACTACCACACTTCTAGGAGCATAACTTAGCCCAATCCCTTGGCTGTGCTGAGGATACCTGAAGCTGGACTGAGTACAAAAATGTAATTAGGTTGGTGTGGAAATGGGGAAATAAAACCCGTGGTTGCTTCATCAGTGGAGTTCTGAAAATCCAGCAATTGCTTCTGGTTAGGTCACTGTTTTGTAACGTGAGCGAAGTTTTTTTTCCGTGGAGAAGTGGACAACAGTAACAGGACAGTTTGACTGACAGCGGTAAAACTTCCCTAGTTCTTGTGATTTTTTGGAACTGGCTTACCTAGGGTTAGCATGCCCAAGAACCAAACTCACAGTCATCTCAATTTTCAATTACAGCAATTTGTTAAAGTGCCCTTAAGACTGCGTGTTTCTTTCTGTGCACGAACAGCACGATGGTCCTTCTGTGCTTGCCTCCTCGGCCTCTAGATAGAGGCAGCTTTCTTTCCTTAAGCGATTTTGGGTGTTCGCTGGGGTGTGGATGCCGGTCCGTGCCTCGCTCTTTCTTCACCTGACGGTTCGACTCCCGTTCTTCCTGCTCTCCTCAAGCATCTCTTTATTAATACATTGAAGGAAAAATAGTATAGGGGTGTGTAGCCTTAGACTCAGCAAAGCTTCATGTTGGAGGAATCATCTCCAGCTTCAGGAGGAAGGAATCATCTCCAGCCCCTACAGCGTTAGTCTTGCATCAGTTTTGCCAGGAAAACACAATATGGGGATATAGGGAGGGCACTAGGGCAGACGTCCTTCTAAAAAAAGCCACCTGTTTATGTTGTGTTAGAATATTCAGGAGTTTAAAAAAGTTTTATAAAGGAGTTTAAAATTCAGCTCCTTGGCAAGAAGCTTGTTAAGCTCCTGACAGCTGTTTTTCTTTAATCTGCAAAGCACATCTGTATTTCTGAGATGTTGTGTATACCCGAGATAGTTCATACGCACTGAGGAACCAAATGGGAGGTTGCTTAAGACATAGCTCACTATAATGGAAAAGACTCTGAAGCATTGATTAGATTCATGTAGGCAGTTAGGTATATCTTTATAATGCAAAGGAGATAAAATCCAGCTTCTGTACTGGCGAGTGTCGTTCTTTGAAGTGTTTGGGGTAGGGACTCGCTGCTGTTCCTGTGTAGGCGAGATAGCCAGCCAAGAGGGCAGGTGATTTCGCTAGGGAGGCTCAGTGGCTCTGGAAGAGCTTTCTAAAGGCTGGCTAGCCCCTTCAGGTTTAGGTTCAATTTTCATTTTGGTTCCTGGCTTGTTTGTGATGCCCTGTCAAAGCTAAGTGTGGAAATAGCTTCCTGGCGTTATTTAAAATGTCACTTGTAGAAGGGATGTCTTGCCTGTACTACTATATACAAGAGAACTTCAAGGTTTGTTGGTTTTCTCACCTTCATTTGAGCCTTTCTGTCCCTATTTATCTTTACAGACTGTCAGCAGGTGCAGCTTTTGCTGCCCCGGGTTCCTTACTGCTCCAACAATTGTTATTTAGGAAATTCTTTGCTTTGCTTTCCCTCCTGGGTAACCACTAGGTTGACGCCTCTGATCCCAGCTGGGTTTGGAAGGATATTGGTCTTCACTCTGAAAAGCAAAGGGAACTGTTACCCTGGTGAAAATATAATATTGCATCAGTGCTGTGGCGTGTAGAGGTTGTCATCTTCAGCTGGATGAGAGCTTTTGAGAGCGAGTGCTAAAGATCATTGACTGTGCTAAAACCACTTCATTAAGCAATCTGACAGGATAAAATGCTAGATGATAATGTGTATGCATGGGCTGGTACTTCATCAGCGCAGCTTCACTCTCCACAACAGAATGGACTGGCTTAAGGAGAGACCTGACTGTCCATTGGGGTTTTTTTCTGATAAAAAGGGCTTTCTGTGTACTTTGCCACACTCCAGCAGGGCTATCCGCATCTTCAACGTCTGACATAAATCCACTATTGATTACATTGCAAGAGCATTGTCCTGTTCAGCTGCTCATAGCTTGTTCAAAGGATTGTGTCACAGTATTAGACGCTGGGTTTGCTGATGTAGCTTAAGCCAAAACGTTATCTGTGTCGCAAAATCATTGTGAATCCTTTCACCACGGTTCTGTAATACACGATGAGCTACGCAGCCTTGTCCATCCAGAGCTCTTCAACCAGGGTATAGCACGTTTAGAAGGCTGTCATGTTGTAATACTGCTTCTCAAAGCAAAATTACATTCGTTGTGGATAGGCATTTAAAATTATTTAATGCAGGAAACGGAGCCTTTTGCATCTAGAATTGACATTTGTAGATGTCTGGAAAACTTATTTCCAAGCTAGCTTGCTTGTTCTGTGCTGTGGCACTGAATAGGGTTGGAAAGTTATTACCACTTGGTGTTCTTCTAGGGCAAACCGACTCCAGTAACTTTTCCTATTTCCTAATGGACAAGCATAGAGGTGAGCAGTGTTGCCATGTACGTTGATCCAGGAGTTGGAGAAGCGGATGTTTATTGTTTCTTGTGGGCTCACTAGTGCTGCAGCCTCCAAGAGCTATTTTATGTGTCTATGCCTACCTGCTTTTGGTGAAAAAAAATTGTTCTCTCTCTCTTCTGAAGCATTTCATTTTTCAAGTGTGCAACTATCCTGTCCTTATTCACCCCTAAATTAACTGTAGAGCATTTTAATAAGAATGACTTGGGTTTACAGAGTCTGATAAATATTGCTCTGAAGACAACGTCTACTGACTGTAGCAATATCCATCAATCAGTCCATCAGAGTCTGTCCTTAGTGCAAGTATGATCTATTTCTCCTCTTCTTATAAGTGCCTCGTGCAGTGAACATTAATACATTATGATTTATAATACTACCACAATTTTGTGCTTACAAAGCATCTGCATGAGAAGGCATCTGTGCTCAATTTTTTGCATATATTATGAATTATCATTTACTACAATTCTTGTAGAAAAATCGGAGCTGTCATGCTTCCGTGTAGTTTCACTTACCAAGAATGCCGACTTCTAAATCCACAGGATGGCAAAGCTTCATAGGTTTCAGAGTCATAACTGTAGGAGGGTGACGCTGCAGAACAGAGCAGAAGTGCATTTGTTGATGGTAAAGCAAAGAATTACCAGTTGGGGATGCATACAAGTTTTAAACGATTCATTTAGATAGGAGGTTCCAAAACAGAAGGGCTTGGTTTCATTGTCAGCCTTGTGGATTCAAATGCTTTCGGAACTCAGGGGTGTGAGGGAGTTGAACTGCAACGCTATGAAAGAGTTTTCTCATATTTTCACGTGCTATTCTGTATGGCTCTCAGGGCTAATTCTGGAAAACAGCAGTCTCTCGAAGACAGGGATTACCTGCTGCTTACTCCTGGTTCGGGTTGTTTGAATTACTGCTTTGCTGACCTCTTCCACCTTTCTATATCTTTCCAGTATAGGCTATTTGCATACTTGCACTCTGGTCGATAGAGCAATTGCTATCTGTATTTGCATTGATTCAACAAACTTTTATTTTCCAGTGTAGGTGGGTCTCACAGCATGAAAATAAGTTAGCCAGGTTTTGAATATTCCTCTCTTGCTTATTTGCAGCTTATCTCAAAAACTGGCTGTCCTGGCACGGTGGTGTTGGGCTGATGGTTGAACTTGATGGTCTTTGAGGTCGTTTACAACATCAACAATTCTATTATTCTATTATTTTTTGAAAGCTTTTGGTAAGCTCTAGAGCAAAAGATCTGCTTTAAGGTGAAGAAAGACTAAGAAGCTGTTCACAGTCTTTCTTCTGCCTTTGGCAACTCCAGCACTGCATCCCTCCTGCAGTTGTGGAGCAAGTTCAGTGCTGGAGCAAGTTCAAGTGCTGGCTTTTCTTGGCCAGCAAAAGTTTTAAAAAGTAAAACCAATGTTACAGAGGAGATTCAAGATACTTTTGAAGTGATTGTTTGAAACTAAATATTCAAAGGATGTAAACAGGGAGGACGTTTCTGATACCAGAATTTGATAATGGAGAGTGTCAAAGCATCCAGATGTCAACCAGTGCCCAGTGGTTGGGAGATAAGGCTGGTTCAAGTAATTCTTGGAACTAAGGAGCAAATGGCTAAGCACGAATGGAGTTAGCCATTGGAACAGAGCGGCTCTTTATGTCTTTACAGTGTCTGTTCACAATCACCCTTTTCTCTTGAAGGTGTGTGTTGGTTCAACTAGAGATAATGCAGTAAGTGGAGGAGAGTCACTGGATGATGTTCTAAAGGTGTTCCAAGTCAGGTTAGGTGACTGTCACCATTATTCCTAATAAAAATTGGATGGATTTGGTGTTTCTAAACGTCAGTGGTTCTACATCTGTGTATTGCTTTAGATTTCCAAGATTTCTGACGGGGTGTGTTTGAGACTTACTTTCTTATGAGAACTTGACCTCTTCAATTCACGCTTTGGTTCCGATGCACATCTCCACCTCCTGACAGTCCATTGCGAGAGCCTTCCTGCCTGGTGCTGCGACCTGTTAACCACACAAAAAGGAGATTTATAGTAAGGAAGCATTCATGCTGGTTTGTTCCCCTCTGTGTGTTGCCCCAGGAATGTTAATACATGGGAGAGGTCGGCATATGAAAAACTTTAATGCCCTTTCAGTGCCTCGTTACATCCTTCCCGCTGAACTCTTTGCCAGTTCTGCCTCTGTTGTTTAAAGTTTTTAATGTCCCCATATTATAAAATACTCCAATAAGCCAGTTTCCTATTTGATATTTAATATACTCCCCCTTTATCCTGAACATTGTAAAACATTGAAAAGGGTGAGTAAATTATGATAGAAGATGAGGCAGCTAGGGAGGAAAACAGGATCTGTACGCAATCTGTATTCCTTGAGAGGATATGAAATTGGTAAGCATCCATGGGAAATCAATACTCTTAACTTTGTTTTCTCTAGAACCTATTGGGCACAGTATTTGTTTCACGGAAAATTATCATGAAAGCAAGGAGGTGAAATTTTTGTTTCATATTGACCAACCAGACAGAAAATAGCTCTCTAATAATTTCTCTAAACTGCTTTTAATTCTGTGCTTATCGCAAATAGATTCATGTCATCAGTTCACACATTCTTTACTCAAAGAAGATTCTAGTTGTAAAAGTTGGGCAATCTGTGATCCTTACACACGTGCAGTAAAATTTATTGGAAAAGCTCATTTTGCCTAAAAAAATAGCTGTTATTTTTTGCATGGATGGGAAACACATCTGATGTCTCTCTGTCGCTGGCTTTTCTATTATGTAGGAAACGTTTCTGGTTTTTATCCCTCTGCTGATACTGAGGCATGTACTTCCTCAGTGTGAAGAGGAGGACTGCTCTGCTAAGCCTCCCGTGCTGCCTCACTCCGGAACCGTCTGTCCCGCATTCCCTCATTAATTGTGAATTCTGTACAGCATCTGCCCTGCCGGGCAGGTGTTTTATGAAAATATCTGTCCTACACAAACAACGCTTGCTACAGTTTGTCTTCGTAATTGGAGTGTTCTTCCCTACTGGGACTTCATAGCTCTTTTTTTCCTTCGTTGGTTGGTAGCTAATTCATCGCTTTGCTGATCTAATGGCTTTTTGTTGTTGCTCTCCGGGCTTGGGTTTTAGTCAGTGGTCAGCAAGTGCCTTAGTTCGTAATAGGGCTTGGCAAGTGTATAAATTATTTAAAATAAAGACAGGTTCAGAAAATGGTGAACAAAAGGTGGCTGTCTCTTTAAAGAGAGCAGTTTGATCGGAGCACCAGCCCCATCCCCTGAGGACAAAGGCAATTTTGATTTGTGGGGCCCAGGAGTCCCTCACTTATCAGGATTCGTCTCTGCTCATGCATGTGTAAACCTGTAAAATGCTCTTTTGTGTCGAATAAATCATATGCTATAAATCCTGTACAATTAAATGTGACCCTCCGTGAAGTCACCGTGACAGGGCTTCATTGCGGAGCTGCGCGGAGCACGCTCGCTCTCTTGACAGACCAGAATGATTTCCCATCTATCTTCTTTTTATTTTTTTAAATACCCAACCAACCATTAGCGTCGATGGCTTCTGCGACCCCCCGAGAACGCTGCTCTCTCCTTACCTCTTTCTCTTTGCCCCGTTGCCGCCGAGGCTGAAGCCTGGTAGGGCTGTGACCGCTGCGGGCGCTGATGAAGAGGAGCAGCTCCCCTCTCTCTAATGCTGCTCTTGGCAGTCCCAGGCAGATTCCATTATTGCCGATCAATGCCGCCGCCATGCAGGAGGAGGGGAGAGGGAGGGGTGGGAGCTTCCTAGTCACAGATTGATCAACCTGCCATTGCATGAACAAATTCATTCTAAGAAAGGCTGGGATGCTGGTATAATAGCTGGGGTAGGAAGGGGCTGGTAAACAGGGGAAGGCAGGCTCTTGGTGACAGGGAGGGTATTTAAATTGCCTCTAAGCTCGCTGCTTTTTCTTTTAGCATACCTGAGCCTTCAAACAAAGCCAGCCCTATGAGGAAGGACAGGGATATATTATGCTTAGCTGATGAGCTATTGTGCTGACTTATTTGAGCTTCTTTAGCACTGAGACCTATTTCTTTTTTTTACTTAAACTGATTCTATCATAACCTGCTACCTCTTTTGGATTTTAAAAACTCAGTTTCCGCTGCTCCCCATTTTTGCCTTCTTTCTGTTCCAGCTCGGACTGAAACCTGATACAAAGGGACAACAAATACAGATCCCACTTACTGCTCCCACCCATGCCTGCTTGGTCAGTGGGGGCTGCTAGGCGTAGGGCTGAGGGGTCGAGGCAGGAGCAGGCTCTCATGTTGTCAGGGTAGACAATAACTGGAGTTCTGGAATCCCAAGACCATCAGTTCCTCCCCACCCTTCCTGCCCTGCTTCGTTCACTTACTGTTTTCTGTATGGAAAAGTTTTCTGGCTGGAGAATGAGTCTTCTTTCTCCTGGTGATGTGGTCGAGTGGCTGGATAGCAGCACAGAAGATGAGAAAAGCCTTCTCTCGTTTCTTGGTACGGTAGGGTACTAACTGTATTTTTATTTTTATAACACTTTACTGGGACGCCTTTACTACTTTCACTGGGGCTTAATCTCTTCATTCCTTTAGCTCTCTGACCTTATTTCTTTTTAAAAGCTTATGAATGGTATGTGATTGCTAATTAAGTTTGTTTACAGTCTGTTTGAAAGAGTTGCAAAACACATTGGGCAGAGGTCAAGTTATAAATGGGCATGTGCCATACAGAAAGTCCTTTCTGGACTAAACTGTTACTGGTCTGGTTTTCTCCTCACTGCCGTTTGACCACTGTGTGCAGTCTCCTTCCACTCATTTCTGTCAGCTTGCCTACAACTTGTCAGCTGGGTGATGGTAGGAAAATAAATTGGAGGAGCTGCTCAAAGTTTTGCTTCTCAAGAGAAATGCTTAGGTGGCTGGAGTATAAAGATTTCAGTCAAGGGATCAGGCACTACTCTAGCCTAGAAATTGAGTCTAGGAAGCACAAACAGTCCTGTGTTCTTTTTCTGGTTACTTACACCTCAGTTTACTTGCATTCAGGTAGAAAAATCAAACTGTTCTTTTATTTATAGGCCAGTGTAAGTACCACTAGGAGGCTGAAAATGTTTTAAACAGAATTCACACATAGATGCTGGTTATTGATTCATCTTTCCCTTTGAGCTGTTGCTGCTGCTGCTATGTCAAACTTGTTATTTGGTTTTGTTCTTTCAATCTCATCTCCACAAACCGTTCCATCTCTCTCCTTAATGGCTTCTGTTCTCGGGACACAGTCTGCTTTCTTTCTGTTTTGATAATTTCCAGGTACTGTGTTGCTCAGATGGGCTACTTGATCTGAGTGCCCCTTTTCCTTTCCATGGACCGTTTAAAGTAATGTTTGTCATAATATCTGCTCTAACATCTTCCTCCCCAGGACACAGTAATCACCGTTCTGGATCTTTGGCTGTCAGTTGATTAAGCAACAGCCAATCCAGATGCTGGTTTTTCCCCAGTGTTGTGGCCTCCCCCAGACGAGAGTCGGGTACCTGGTGTGGCCATGCTCTGTCAGTAGAATTTACACTAGCGGCTGCAGTAAGCACTTCTCTTAACTCAGCAGGTCCAGAACAGTGCAGAGCATGGGAGAAAAGTAAGGGGCTCTCACAGAGTCTCGTTTGGTTTGGTAGTACCTCATTGCTGCGCGCTGTGGCCTTCTTTGGAAGCATCACACTAGATGGGAACAGGGACGAGGGTATGCATGGGTTGGCACACGGGATGCCAGTTTCCCCGCCTTGCACACGTACCTGCATTCACATTTTGTTCCAAACCAGAAGATCCTCAAGGTTTCTCCTAAATCCTACCCCAGGAACTCAAGGAAGTGTTTATCCAGGCTGGCGTCTGAAGGGCATCACAAAGCTGAGCCACGAAAGGTGGCATGTTTTGCCTCCAAGTGCTTAAATTATCTTTTTTATTTTATCTAAAAAAGATACTAATTCCAAAATGGTTTCTTGACTGTGGGGCCATTTTTAAGGTTCAGTGACATCCCTTGGATGTCTACAGTATGTTGGGACTTTTTGTGTGTCCAGAACCATAATTATTATTGCTCAGGGGCAAAATCCTGCCATAGCGAGCGAGAGGTGCTGAAGCTTTGGAGCAGCCTTCTGGCCCGCTGAGAGGGACGGAGAAGAGCTGTCGAGCTTTGATGCATCCAAAAGCCACTCACCTGTGTGCATATCCCGATAACCAGAGCAAAGGATTGCTTTTTCAGGAATGCCTCGATTCACAGCCCTTTCGCAGAGAGTAAAAACATGGGGTTTGAAAGCCGTGGCTCAAGGCTGTTGTATAATAAAGAGGATAATAAATATTGATATCGTACTAATGCATGTCTGTCATAAGCCTCTAAACAAATTACATTGCGGGAACAAGTTACCATGCATCAGCTGATCTGCCTTAATTATCTGTGTGCAATCTCTCTGCAGCAAACACAAGGTAATTTGAATTAGCAGAGGCGGCCCAAGATCATTAGGAACTAACGAGGACATCAGCATCTCCAGGTCATGTGGAATAGCTCCTCGTGTCTGCTTCTGTGTTGGCACCGTTGTCTGGGCGATTTGCATTGCGGTGGCGAGTCAGGCAATAAAGGCCTTCACGCTGATGCATGAGGAGGTTGAAAAGGGGCAACTCCTCCATATTTTGTGTGGCCACCGCGCACATCGTGCAAAGGATGGGTTAAGCGATTTCTGGGCATGCATCTGTTTCATTTCAGACTGACATTTGCAGAGCTGGAGGCTTCGTTCCTCCACCTCAAAGCCAATGCGTGAGTCTGGTAACAGCTGATGTTGTACTCGCTGTTTCCTCAGAACGTTCTGCAAAAAGAAATTGTCAGAATCAGGACTTGAAAGCCAAAAAATTATTCTCTCCTATGATATACTTGCCCTTTCTTCCAGCCTCCTCTGTGTATTCATCTGCTTTGCATGTTAGGTCTTGTCTTTCAGAATGTGAAGTCCTTTAGGAATCAGTGACTTAAATGTCTTTTAAGTGACTTACTCTGTCAGTTAGGTTGCTTGCTATGCACCTTCTGAACTGGGCACTAATTCAATTGCACTTTTTTATATGCCAGTACTATGCAAGGGTCTTCACGCCAACAGAATTACCTGGCTGTGAATTAAAAATCTTTAATAGCCACCTGGATCATCTGGCAGGGCTTGATGGACTCAATCCCTAGTAAAGCACATATCTTCTTCTAAAAATCCTGCTGATGGGCTGGGAGAGGTTTTGGTTGTAATTGTTATCTAGCAGTTGTTTGATGATGGAGTTCTATTGTCAGCGAGCTTTGCAGAGTTTCCTTTGTATTGCCCTTTCCAGGCTCAGTAGCTTTTGTGCACTTCAGTGTACTGTGACTTGGTTCCATTCTCTGTGATGTTTCTTTTTCTGGCTTTTTCCCTCGTCTAGTTGTCTTGATAAATGTGGAAAAGCTGTGACTGCAGATTTTTATGTTCTTTCAGTTATACCTTGTCGAATTTGCATGATGTGTTTTAGTGTGAACACGAACTTGGACTTCAGGACTTCAAAAAGATCGGGGTTTTCAAGTTTGCTTTCACCTTAAGCTTCTTATTTAGTTCAATTTTTATGACAGTCTGTGAATTGGGCTTAAGTCTGATTTTCTCCCCAGGTGAGCAAAATGGGAGAGAAGGCATACACCAAGATAAAACATTAACATTTTTATTTATTTTTATATGAGGCTTCCTATTTCACTAAGTAATACTCACCTGAAAGGTGCTATTTAGGCATTTCTTCTCCTTAATGTTCCTTCTTATGAATCTCCTAACGCTTTTGGTCTTTCTGCTTTTTATTACTGTCTCTTAATTATTTCAGCTGGTACATATATTCACCAGGGTAGAAGAAACTGTAAGTAAATACTGAAAACTGCACCCAAGGAGATCTCCTTCTCATTAGTGCTGCCCCCTGAGCACTCTGAAACAACCCTAAAGAGACAGTGAGACAAACCCAGGCTCTTCTGCCTTTACAGAGTTGTGGATGCCATATTGCTACTGATATCAGTGCTGTACTGATACATCATAAACTGCCTTGGAGCGTGTTGTGGGTTTGTACCTGCTGCAACGCTTATTTATTTTTTAAAAGGTTCTAAGACTGAATTAGATGCTCCCTTTTTAATAAGCTTAGCACAGTAGTTTATTTGGAATGAAAGTACTTGAATTAGCAGCCTAGCTGAATATTCCCACTGGAGGAACATCCATGTTTTTAAAAGTGATGTATATATGAGTGTCAGGGGTTAATTTTTTTTTAAATATGCCCATATGGGAGGAGATCAAACCACCAGGGTCCAACAAGCACCTTCATTCTGTATTAGCTGTGGTAGGTGATCAACAGCTTGCAGTGAAAATCATTAATCAAAATGTAGACAAGCAGAAAGGCGTTATCTCCACTTTGGTTTGATTTTCTGCTCTACATGCTACAAGTTTTAGGGTACTGTCTTGGTAAAGTAAGAAACAAGCTCTGTCCTTTGTGTTGTCTGAGAAACAAATACTGGATCTCTATCTTGGTAGCAAACCTCTGGACTGGTGGTTACATCTAGGAGTAACGCCTTCCAAGACCAGCTGACAACAGCAGACCCATAAGTGCTCCAGCTCTTCCAAGCTTAGATTTGAGTCCTTCACTTCTTTGTGTTTGTAAAAGAAATAGTCACAGAAAGTCAAGTGCTGCAGGTGTTTACTCTCTATTTCTTTTGTAGTTAATCCGTAAGGCTAATTGGCCTTTTGATGGAGCTGAAAAGCATGTTGAAGGGGGTCTTTTTATTGCTTCCTTGTCCCTTCCCACATCCCCAGGAGAGTCTCTTCTGCCTGTCCTCTTCAAGACAGTCGCTTGTCTTTCCCATTCTTAAAAAGCTTCAATAATAAGATTTCTTTTTATAAAATCTTTCCAAAAGATCGTGTTATTTTCTCCCCTGGAGGTGTTCGAGGCCAGGTTGGATGGGGCTTGGAGCCCCTGATCCAGTGGGAGGTGTCCCTGCCCATGGCAGGGGGTGGGACTGGATGGGCTTTAAGGTCCCTTTCGACGCAAGGATGGGTTTGGTTTTGTGTCCACTGGGGACATTTTAGTGCGAATGCACCTGAGAGGTGGTCTGGGCACGCGTGGGGCTGGCAAGGTGACTGGTGGTGTTGAACTGGTCTCTGCTTCTCCAATTCCTGCAATTAAGCAAGGCTTGAGAGGCAGAATGAGTTGATTCTTTTTATTAATCACATCCCCTCCAGTCGCAAACTTAGGTACCATCACATCAGGATGTGCACAGACAAAACAAAAGGAAGTCCCAAGCCCTGAAATCTCATTATCTTTTATTTTCCTAAGCAGTGGATGATACACACCAGCAGTCTCCCCCTTCCTACTAAAGACAAAACAAAGATATCAAATTAAGATATTTCATAGAATCATAGAATAACCAGGTTGGAAGAGACCCACCGGATCATCGAGTCCAACCATTCCCATCAAACACTAAACCATGCCCCCTAGCACCTCGTCCACCCGTGCCTTAAACCCCTCCAGGGAAGGTGACTCAACCCCCTCCCTGGGCAGCCTCTGCCAGGGACCAATGACCCTTTCTGTGAAGAATTTTTTCCTAATGTCCAGCCTGAACCTCCCCTGGTGGAGCTTGAGGCCATTCCCTCTTGTCCTGTCCCCTGTCCCTTGGGAGAAGAGCCCAGCTCCCTCCTCTCTACAACCTCCTTTCAGGTAGTTGGAGAGAGCAATGAGAATTGGAGAATTAATTTGAGGACAGTTTGGTTTTTTGTTTCTCAATAGAATCTGTGTCTTGGGAAATAAATTTTCTTTGGTTTTTTTGGTTTTTTTTGTCAGTAGTACAATTTTATTTTTTTTTAGTGGATGGAAAAACGTAACCTTGAGATCCAAATCCTTCTCGCACATCAGAACAAAGGATGTTGTAGCAGTTACCTGGCCCATGCGAAGCCATGTGTTATTACCAACTGCTGAAAATAATAAAATTGTGACTGATTATTGTTTGGGACTTATGATTTATTGATTATTATGAGCAGCTACAAGTCACAATTGATCAAAGGCTGATGTGCAGAACATGAGCAGGCTGAGAACTTAATTATAGAAACGTAGGATCTGCCAGCCCAGAGTAGGTGGACATCCCTCTAATCTTTGCTTCTGTGACCTTATTGGCAAGTTCGGTACCTTAATTCTTCTCACTCTAACCCCTGAGGGATGTTTCTTCGCTCCTGATTGTTTTTCCTGCCCTTCTCCAGTCCCTTTCTAATTCAGAAAAATAGAGATCAAGCAGCAAGCACTGTCCTGCAGAGCTGGGAGCTTTGTTTCATCTTCTCCCAAGTGACAGGAGACAGGACGAGAGGGAATGGCCTCAAGCTCCGCCAGGGGAGGTTTAGGCTGGACATTAGGAAAAAATTCTTCACAGAAAGGGTCATTGGGCACTGGCACAGGCTGCCCAGGGAGGGGGTTGATTCACCTTCCCTGGAGGGGTTTAAGGCACGGGTGGACGAGGTGCTAAGGGGCCACAAAACAAGCGCTGGAGTGGGAGAAGGTAGGATGGCGTGATGTGGGGAGCCCTGTCTTCAGCACATCCTTGGGCAGATCCCTCTTCAGCGGCATCTGCCGGGTAATTGGCTCATCTAATTTGTAACCGACCGCTTCCGTGTAGTGTGTAAATATTTATTTGCATAAATATTTATTTACGTAATTATTACTGCATCTCACCAATATATGAGGTGATACATTAAAAGTGTCCCATAGGAATGTTTACAACTCTTTTTTTTTGATGGATTATTTTTTTAAGGTTGCAAAGGGGAAAATCTGTCAACTTTTCTTTTTCTCCCTTTTCTTCACTGAAATTCAGGGTGGCTGAAAAGGGTTTCAGATAGCTTACCCATAGTAACGATGTGATTTATCCATAGTCTTGGTCCCCTTGAGTGAGCAATGCAGAGAGCGGTTGTAATTTAATACTAAGCCGAAGAGAGGTGCATTGATTTTTCCAGCAGGTGAGGATTATGCAAGAACAGCCTCTGGCATCACTCGGGAAGCAGGGGAGGGAACTGTCTAATTTTGTGCCGAGTGGTGACAGTATAGATTTATTTATTTTTTTTACTCAACTCAGCAAAAATACTGTTCTACAGGCATCGTAGCAGGTGACTTAGCTTTTCACTTCCAGTTAATGTATCTCGACAATTTTGCTATATCTAGGTCTTCTTTTTCCTGAGGAATGAGCTTGTTGTTTATTTGCTCTTGTTTTCTTGGGAAGAAGAAGAGAAGCAAAGGAAGTTTTTCATTCCTTGCAGGCACCTTGTGAATATTTCATTTTCCCTTCCCCGTGTGATACACTTTCATGGTGGTCTGAGGATGGAAGAAACTCATTTTAGTGATAGAATCTCTTTGTTTTATTAGCAGAGAGTTTGAATTGCTGCCGAGTGAATGTGGGGGGAGAGGGTCAGCAAGGAGAGATGGGCGAGTTCCTTGTAGCTTTTCAACTCTGTTTGGTTTCAACTTTTCCCTAAACTGCTCCTCCTGCAGAACCTATTGTTGCAGTGGTGGGGAATTCAGGCTCTTGCTTTCATTTATGACTCAGCAAAGTTAGCAGACTGTGTTAAATTACTGAGGCAGCTTTGATGTGATTTCCTGTGTGTGAGAGGCAGAGAAAGCCCCGACCCATTACGTTACACGTTGCTATTTGATGGAAAAGAAAAGGTGTTCGCTTCAGCCCCCAGTTCCAAGCGAATACATCGCTCGCATTTGCTTTGATTCCATTTACAGAAGCGACCAGTGAAACCCTGCGTACTCCGGCTCTCCTTGGGCAAGCAGTACTTACAGGGGCTACGGGAGAGAAGTTTCCCCTTGGCAGAGGCAGGGGGAGGAGGCTGGCGGTGTAAAAGAGCGCATCTTCAGCAACCAGCAACCAGCAAAGGCTTCGGAGCCCCGGCCGCAGACTGACATTCAAACCCCTTGGCCGAGCGCTGGCCCCGCTCCAGGCGCTTTGTTCTCCAAAGGTGCCCCGATGGGGACGTACGCTGGAGCGCTGGCACGGGCGATGCCCCCCGAGCTGTGCAAGGAAGTGCCTGGTGCTGCTCATCAGCCGCAGGAGAAACCTCCTCGAGAGTGGTATCGCTCTATCGCAGTCACTGTGAGCTTTGACAGACCCTGATGTACTTGGTCGGTGCGAGCGGGGCTTGAGCATCGTCCTAATGGTCAGCAGCGAGCAGGGCTTGAGCATCATCCTAACAGTCAGCAGCGAGCGGCTCTGCCCTGCCTGTCTTCCCGTGTGTGTTGGACCTTGTTTGCCCAGTTTGGGAGGCAGCTCGTTCCCCATCGATGGTTACAAGCAGAATGAGAGCCTGAATGGTGGCAGTTTGGTTTTTTTAAGAGATAAATGTCTACATTATACTGCAGGGTCCGTATTTCTTAGCCTCTCGTTCGGCGTGCTCCATTTTGTCGTTCCTCAAGCATCCGTGAGAGATACATGTTATAACTGTGCTGAAATCAAAATCCGGTGTGCAGAGACATCACCGGTAACGTTATCCTTCAAGAAGGCTTGTTTTGTTTTGTTTTCTCTCTGGTTATTCTGAGGAAAAAGCTGTTCTCGTGGCTCCAGCTGGCTGCCTATCTCTGCAAACCCTTTTTGCTGCTGTGAATCAAGATACCCAGGGAAAATTTCTGTAGCAGAGAGAAGCCGGCAGTTGGGCGTCTGTTAATAGCCTGAAAGTAACTAATGAGGATGTGCAGCCGGAGCGATTGATTGAATAGCTGCAGTCCTGGGTGCTCCTTCTTCGCTCGCTGGCTCGCCGGCTTGCTCTCCGCAAGCTGTGGGGAGGGAGGGGGAGACGGAGAGCCCCGGCTTTCTCTCGAGTGGAAGTAGCACGGATCCCTAGGGCCAGGCAGCCAGCGATGGAAGTTTAAGCCGCATCCGTCTCTCAAAAGGAAAACAGCGGGAGTCAAGATGTCACTCTCTGGATTCACAGCGTACTCCTTTTCTTTACGATTCGGAAGATAACAGTGGACTTTCTGCTAGGAAGTGATTTTTGCCCTCCCCGTGTCGGGGGGTGTTTTGTGCAGCCGGATTCCTTTAAGTCTGGCAGTTGAGCTGGAGATGGGCAGCAGTTGTGATAAAGGTATCTGAGTGTAGACGTGTGTGTGTACCTGGCTATATATATAAAAATGCATGTATGTACAGTATCTGTGTGCTGTGTAGAGATTTTTAACGGTGTGTACTTTATTACGCTGTTATTCTAGTCTTTATGCTAGGAAAAGATGCAAGTGTGTCTTTTATCAATCTTTGTGCTCGGCAGATCAGCCTGTGTGGATTTAAGATGCCAAAGTCGTATCTCAGTAAGGTCATATTGCCAGAATGAAGGGAAGTTGACCTATTTTTTTTATCTGCAGAGATATATATGTCACATTACCTGGGCAGTGATGAGTTGTGCTGGTTGCTTGGTTGGAGCAAGTAGTGGGATTGTGTTCGACCGAACTTTGACCTTTGTCAAATCATGTTCATCTAAGACTAAAATTGAGCTTCTGTGTCTTGATTTTAGTTATCTGCTAATTACTGCATCGCTTATGTAAAAAATAAATAAAAAATAAAAGAATTTAAAGTTTTCTGAATACTGCCTCTCAAACAGTGTTAGAATACTGTGTTTGGGTATTGAACTTTACCAGCATTTTTTATTTTAATTGCCTATAGCCCACAATTAAGTCAGATTCACAATCTTGATTCAGTCTGTGGAAATGCCGTTGTAATTTAGCAAGTAAATAAGATACAGAAAAACAGGTGAGTGTAATTGAACAGTTCAGTACTGCACGTGAAACTTTGCTGTCCTGCAGAGCGTAAAACCTGCCTATTCCCCACCCCCCGGCACCCAGTCACCTTCTTTTTTTTCTCTTCCTCAGAGGTCCCAGCAGAGAGATCTCCTCGGCGACGGAGCATCTCCGGGACCAGCACCTCTGAGAAAACCAACTCCATGGATGCATCGAATACGTCTCCTTTCAAAGTGCCAGTAAGTGTGCCTTTCCTGCAAAGGGGGAATTTTTCTCATTGAATACGAGGAGGAGATTAAAACATCGCAGCGTACAATTAAGCTCTGACAATAGGGAAAAGAGAATATTTATTTAATATTTCCAGTTGGCCAAGAGGCATTGCTGTCAATGGTCGTGTATTAGAAGCGAGAGTTCTGGTAGATCCATAACTTGCTTATTTTCATTGCCTTCATCTAAAGTTGCAAATAGTGAAACGTCAGTGTTAACGTGGGCAGTGACCTATATAAATACTTTTGAAGTCGCCACTGGGGATTGCATTACATATTCAGTTTTTACTAGGAAAAAATTTCCTTTAGGTTGCTGATAGCATGTTATTTTTCCCTCATGCCAGTGAAGTACGTGGAAAATTGAAATGGCTTTGTAGTTTATTCAGATGGTGCTGAAATTCCTGCAGGTGTGTTGATTGCTCTTTAGCTCTACAAGTTTTGTCGTGAGTTCAGTTGTCTGTCATCTGTATGTGACTTTTTTTCAGCTAGAGTCTGGCTTTCCTTGCTCTGTCAGCCTTTGGTCAGTGTATCCAAAAGCAAAGAGGCTTTTTGATTATTAAACTGAGGGCAAGTGCTTCGAGTTGAAATGAGCAGCTCAGTATTTTTTTTAACAGTATTTGTTCGTGTTTTAAAATATATAACTTGAATATTGCAAATATTTTCATACCCCTCTTTACTTTTGGCAAGTAATTTGCCTGTTTTAATACCTGAGGGGAAAAAGGAGAAGATTTATCTAATGATTATTGTGGTTTCTGTATGTTCTCCATGGACACAAGTACCATTTCTGTGACTTAGTTTATATCTTCTTGCTTTGCTTTAGAGACACTCATCCCTTTTAAGCAGGCTTCCTAGCTCAGTTCAGATCCAAATCTGTGCAAAATTTGGTTTTTATTTCAAGTCTATGTTGTGTCACTGTAAAAATAAATTTTAAAAACAGCCACGGATTGAATGAGAGCTATTAAAATTATTAAAGGATAAAGGTTGGTCAGAGTATATAGAACATACATTGTTTAAAACAGCCTGTAAACTTGTGATTTGTTGGAATTGAAAAAGGGGTCAAAGAAGCAGTGAACATAGCAGACATCTGTACTCGGTCCCTTTTTGGAGTCCTAGAATAATGCAGATTGCGAGGGACCTCCAGAAGTCTCTGATCTGTCCCCCTCTGGGATAGCTGGACCACCTTGTATGAGGTTGCTCTTGGCGTTCTTCAGTCAGGTGCTGCAAGCCTCCACGGATGCAGATGACACAGCCTCGCTGGACAACCTGCTCTGATGTGTCACAGTCCTCGTTGCAAAGAATATTTCCTTTGTAAAGGCTTTCTTGTCAGAGCAAAACTAGAGCTTCTAATGTCTATCGAAAGACCATAAATCACGGTTCCCTTTAGTTCAGAAAATATCTGGAGTAACAGTTAAAGCAGAATATATTGCTTAGCCTTGAGAAGAGAAAGCACAGAGGGAAATCTTAGCAGTGTGTGTTCGTACCTTATGGAAGGGAATAAAGGGAACGCAGCTGGGCTCTTTGGACAAGAGGCAATAAGCACAAATTGAAATATAAGAAATACAAAAAATGTCCTTTCACTGTGAGGGTGATGGAACACTGGGATGGATTGCTTGGAGAGGTTGTTGAGTCTCCATCCTTGGAGATGTATTCAAAAGCAGACTGGACACAGAGTCCTTAAGCATCTTGCTCTAGTTTGCCCTGGGCTGAGCCTGAGCTTGGATTAAGCAATCTCTGGAGATGCCAACCCACCATGGCTGTTCTGTGAGTCTGTGCGCTACCCTTGATCTCTTCAGTGACCTGTTTTCTGAGTGGTGCTTGGGGGAACAAGGGTCGTGGTCTGGTTGCATGTGAAGATGTCACAAGAATATCCTAGTACATCAGGGTCTGGGATTTTTATGCCGAGCCCATGGTCCACACAGTCCCAGGAGGATTTCTGTACTCTAAGAGCCTTCAAAAGTCCTAGCTATTCCCATCTTTGTTTATAAGAAGTACTCTTTCTTCTTTGTCTTCCTCTACAAGTAATTGCCCCAGCCTTTAGACGCAAACATGCGTTGTTGTAGTCTTTGTCTACTAACCGCAAGCTGCATATCCGAAGTGTTTGATTGCTATTTCTGTTCTTCATTTTATATGCCTCACTTTTTCTTTGTTCCTCATTTGTGTACAATTCTTTTAATGATAATCCTATCTTTTAAGTAACTTTTTAGTGTTTCTCTAGTTCTTCTCTTACAGTTCTCTAATACTTCTTAGCTCCCACTCGCTTTCAAAACAAGAACCTTGCAGAAATGTTTCTCGTTTCCCCAGGCAGCGTATCAGGATTTTAGGGCTCGAGCATATAGGCTGAGGAAGCAGGACACGGCTGCCTTACTTGGGCGCAAACCAGCAAAGAAGCCTGGAAGCTATTTGTGCCCCGTGTGGCTGGTGTTGTGCTGCTTTGTCTACCTGGCCACCTGCGTACCCAGGAGCACAACGCGCCCTCCTGCCTTTCTCACAGGGACGAGGCTGCTGGCTTTGTAGTTTTTGCCCTGAATAACCTGTTTCTGTGCTGTTACTCTTCAGCAGGTTGCGGTGCAGGTGGGGGCTGAGATCATCCTGCTTTAAAACATGCCAACCTCTGATCTGTTTAGAGCAGCAAGCTGTGATTAGAAGTTGCTTAACAATACAGATGAGCTCGAGCCAGAAGTACTGAAATAAAATACCCTGTTAGCTCTGTGGATTGGCACACACCTGATAGGTGGGTGAGGAGAAGGCGAAGAATCCTGTTTCTCCCTTTGATTTATATTGAGGTTTTCCCAGCTCTCGGGTGGCTTGGGTGCCTTGTGGAGGTCCCGGGTCAGTGGCCTGAGAGAGCTCCCAAGCGAAAGGCACAAGCAGGGCTTGTAATGGCTTTAAATTTGTGTGTGTGAGCCCATCTTCATTTGACAGGGATTTATTGTGCGTATAACGGGGATTAATAATAAGAGAACGTGCGTTTTTGTTCTTCCAAACGTTGACGCCTAGGGTTGAGGTGGGAGGGCTGGAGGCAGCTGCAGGGTAGCGCTGCCTCGGTCGTCTTTCCACAGACCTGACTCTGTGCCATCCCTCTTCTACTCACTGCCTGGATTTCTAACGGAAAAGCAGCTTAAGGCAGGGGACGGCTTAACCTTCTTCCATACTGATGGAAAATTATGCTGAGACTTTCATAATAAGTTGCTTTTACAGCTTTTTAAGTTTGCCTCTCCGAAAAGCTATTTAAAAGCTGTCTTCTCCATAGGACTGTGGCTTCCAGCATGTTCTGTACAGGTTTTTTTTCCTTTCGAACACCAGGCAGTGGTACTTGCTCAGAGCAAGGCATCTGTTTTTTTTAATTCTGCTAATTGGCATTTGCTTAGCATCTGGAATTTTGATTCATATCGGCATAATAGCCTTTAAGTGAACATTTCCTTGACGAGACATTTTTTAAGTAGCCTCTTCAGTGGCAGTGGTCAATGGAGGATTTATTCTCAAGGGCTGACACGTAAAATTCAGGAAATCTGCCTTCCAGACAAGTGTTTAAATTTACCATTGTAAAAGTAACGTTGTGAAAGGTAACATTTGAGTAGTTACGAACATACTGGTTCTCCAGACCAGCCACTACGTGGCCCAGCGTGCGCGCCGTGGTTGTCTCCCACCAAGGGGAATGAAGCGGACTCTGCTTACGCTGACATTGCGCAGCACAAAGCATACAGACCGAGATAAGAGCTTTGGGGGCTTCTCCTTTCTTTTTCTTCCCCATATATTCTTGTCTGCAGTTAAAACACGAGTCTCCGTCTAGGTTCAGTTGTGTTAGTTGTCTTCTGGTGTTTTCCAAGCGTATCTGGGAGGAATATTTAAAGAACGGAAGGGCACAAAAGGTAGGAAAACTGAGATGAGGAAGTGAGGAAGTGTGTGTGTCTTCTCACATGCAGACAGATGTGTGCTGTTTATAGATACGCGTGGCTAGGAAAAGTCATATTTTTAATAATGAATATTATTTGACTGAACAAATAGGAAGGCAGAAGGAACTGGCTAGAAGTAGGCATCGTGACGCATAGGTGGGCGAGGAACCAGCTTTTCCCTTCCCACACACACGATGTCCTGGCAGAGCGTCTCCGTCTCAGTGCATCCCGTTCCCTACTGTTGAGCCCCGGCAGCGCTGCGGCAGCCTACCATATTCTCTCATCGCTCTGCCGTTGGAACTGAGGGACTGGGGTAAACATAAAATCATCAAAATCTTCAACCCTCTTGCAGTGGCAGGGCAGAGAGGAATTGCTAAACCCCTCTTCAGACTCACCTTGCACTCTCCAATTTTTGCTTCTTTGGGGTAGGGTTGTTCGTGAGTTATTATTAGAAATAATCTGATTTATCCAAGTCTGCTGGCTATTCCAGAAAAAGAAAAAAAGGAAAGTAGCAAGAATTAGTGCAAAGAAATAAGTATCTTTGAAATAAATAAAATGATGTTCATAGTATATCTGCGTCCATACGATGGGAAGACTGAAACTTCCACATTGCCTTCCTTGGTTTGTTTCTAGTTGAGGATATAATTGGATCTATAGAAACACTGTCTGCCTCTCTGCTCTTTAAGAGTACTGCTAAATGGAACAGAAGACAATGCAGCCAGCATAAGTGAAGGTCAAAGCTTGATGAGATCTCGTGGCTGCCCAGCCTCATCTTTTATGCAGTCAGCAAGATTGTGGCTTCTCCAGAGCACTGCTCTGCTACCGTCATGCTGCCAGGTTAGGACGAGTCTGATCTCTTCTGGCCGTGTGACCTAACAGCGTACAAGTACACATTTTTAATTCTGCAACAGCGCCAATGCAGAGATGGAGTTGCTGATTTACTTTAGCGTGAGGCATCGCAACATCCTTCATGAAAAACTGCCTGTGCTCAAACCTGTCCTCCCTACTGTAAGATTAACATTTTCCTTCCGTGTTCCACTCTTTTCTTACCGTAACACATTTGTTTGAATCAGCTTTGATTTTTTTATCATTTGGCTGTGATATGAGGGTGTAGGTATGCTGGGAATTACTCCATAAAGTTTGTGTCAGAAGGCCAAAATGGATGATTGACTGTCTCCAGGACACTCACCAAGTTCTCATCCCCGTCTTTATTCTGAGGTGATACCATTCACAGGCTCTGTAACCTTCACAATATCTTCCTGCCAGAGCAGATTTGTTCATTACATCAAGCTTTGGCATTGAGTCAGATGATGGGTATATCCAGTATGTGACACTGTCTGCGGAACCTCAACAGCAGGAGCATTTTGCTCAAGTTCGGTGTAAACTTGACTTTATCCCCTGCAATTGATGTACGGGAACTATGAACGTATATAGTGTTAAACATGGATCATTTTCCAGCTGTCCTTGGTTTAATAGGGTTTAAATGTATACTGACTCATTCTATTCCTCACCTCCAAATCACAGCTTGTAAAGTTCTGCAGAGTTTAATTAATGTGCCCTCTGCAAATCGGTCTTTCTTGCTCTTTTATCACTTCTCTTGCTCTCCTGTTTTTAATTCCCTTCAATTGATTCTCCAAGTTCTGGTACTAAAGTTCACAGGAATGCCTGTTATCAGTTTCTAATTGCTCACAACCCTTTGTGTTATTTCTCTGTCCTCCCTAGCCCTCCCTTTACTTCCTAATTTAATATAGCTCCCTGTAATTAATGTGCTGTTTAACGTTTCTTCCAGATCATTAACAAAGATGTTAAACAGAAGCAGGCATGCCACTATCCCTACCACATCCCATTGGACCCTCTCTTCTACCTTGATACCTTATCACTTGTTGTAATTACTCTATTTAGATATTCCTGCAGCCACTTCTCAGGTTTGTGTTACCAGCTTTGACAAAGCTCATTTCCATTAATTTTTCTAATTAGGATGCTCGTTGGTTTATCAGAAAAGCGTTCTGCAGTGTTGGGCTGCTTACTGTCTGTGTGCCAGAGGACTGGAGAGCCAGGGTCACAGGAGTGATTGCCTCCTTCCTGACAGCTCTTGAATCACGGCGAGGTGGGCTGGAGGCCATCGCCTCTCCGCGTACCTCACCGGCTTGCTGACAAACTGTTGTTTAATTAAAAGTCTGATAGACTCCAATGACCCGTTTCGTATGATATTTATGGTTTATCACCGTTGTTTTCTTGTTGTATAGACAGACTTCTCACTTCTATTCTTAATGCCTGGACAGGGGGTTTTAAGGATGCTCTGTTCCCACGCTGGTGCCTGGTGTTGGCAGCGACCACGAAGGCAGCCAGGCTCCACTCCCCATCGCGTCTGTGCCAAAAACCTTGCTGAACTGGGATCTCAAAAGCTGAAGTGGCTCTCCCCGGCTATCGGGTAGCTGTTGTTTCTTCATGCATTTTTAAGTATGATTCCCAGTGATTTGGAAATGCAATTCCTTCAACTGCCTATCACGCAGTGTACCTGCAATCTTATGGTACATTTTATTAACAGATACATTATCAATGTGTTCCTGTTGCAGTATCCTCTCCATTTCCCTGCTTTTCTCATTGCTGTTCTTAAATTTGTTCATCCTATTCTGCATCCCTCCTGTGGCAGTGGACAATTTTTCATTGGAAAGTTGGAATTGTTATCTGGCCAAATCTGCAGTGCTGTCCCACCAGGGGAAAAATATCTTCCTGATCCTTGCTGTTGATCAGCTTGTGTCCTGGAGCATGATAATTGCTCACTCTTGTTATTTTTAAACCTGACTAATGCAGCTACATATGTTATTCTTCCTTATATAAACACATAATCCCTTTTTAATCTTGCTGAAAAAAAAATGTGTATAATATCTTGTGGTAGAGAATTCTCCGGGCTGATTTATAGCTGGCGTTGGAAAAGGGCTCCTGACAATCAGTGAAATGTGCTGCCTCTCATGGTAAATTGCCCCTTGGTTTTCTTATGTAAGAGGGCGCATGAGAAGCTTAGGTAATTTCCATTCTATTTGTTTGATACAGCTCTAATCCCTTCTTGCTTTTGTTTCTAAAATAAATAGTCAGTCTTTAAAATATATCATTTGTAAATCCCCCTCTTGTCTGCCTTTAATCAGTTTATACTTCTGGAGTTTGGTTCTGTTCTGGTTTTCTTGCTGAGATGAGAAGATCAGAAGAGAGTGGTGCATTAGTGTGAAAGCTCAGGCAGATTTACATAATACCACTTCACTTTTATTGTGCCTTATCCTTTGTTCATACATTCTAACATGGCTTTTATTGTTCTCTGCCTGTGCACAAACCACCTTTTCAGTGACTTAGTGCCAGGCTTTTTGGATGGGTTGCTGGTAGAATTTGACTGCTGTAAGTCGCCGTCTTGTTCTTTTTATCGCCACCAAGGTGTCGGTATAGTTGTTTTCATCTGCTTTTCCGCTGTGCAAATGGCTGAGAGCCTTTTCAGAGGCGGGCATTGCTAATATTTTAGTCATGAGTGTTACCGTGCTCATAAGCAAACTTCTCCACCTCCTCGCTAGTTACGTTGGTGGTTTGTGGTTCTACAGGGGGTAGTGAACTTCACCATATTTGCTCCTAATCCCTGGAATATCCTGCTAGTTTTCTCTTTCTGTTTTATGCACTGACTGTTTTCCCCTGCTTCTTTGCTTCCCATGGCTTTACATCCTTACGGGCACAGGAGAGCATTTTTCACTTGGCTACAAGGAGTTTTTTCCCCGATAGCTGCTTGTTAGCAACTTAAGAAATGGTGTGCTAACAGCGTGCGGTGGTTGGGAGGCCATTCTGCTGTCGTCCGTAGCCCTCTAGTGCTGTCTTTGTACCCATCCAGTCCTTCCCCTCAGAGAGAGCAAGTCTCATCGCTCTGTAAATGAAGTTACCCACCTGCTGCTATTAATAATGCAGTAGTGCTCCTCATCGAGAGTTAAACATGTTAAATATGCCTTGCAAGCCTCTGAAAGGCAGTGTGTGTGCCCCCAGAAACACCTAATGAGGGGAACAGTGCTGCAAACCACAGCTTTTAATTTAAACGAACCTTCATTGCCACCCCTAGGTTTTGTGCTTCAAAACTTCCACTCACTCATTGCATTTCCTCGATGGATACTTCGTGTTGCAGTTACGTCTGTGGTTTTATTATTTCATGGCTGGATTAACCTTTTGCTTTCAAAACACCGGAGACAATCATTATTTGTTATGCATGGGCTGTTCTCTCCACGGTGAGGAATCGGGGCGTCTGCAGGGAGCAGCAGGCACTGAGTTGAGTGTCTCATACTTGGGCTGCCCTGGGATTCATCGGGTGGTTCTCATGCTGCTCCGCTGAGGTTAAGGACGGACAGTTGGCATCTTTGGCATGGATTGAGCATTTCCGAAAGCCCAAGCCGTCCCGAGCACAGGGCAGCTTGAATTTAAAATCCTTGGGGGTCCGAGTGTCTGTGCTTTCCCTGCGCAGCGATGGAGTTACAAACCCTGCTGAATTTATCGCTCTTCCTGTGGCGATTTCTTCTTGGCAGAGTGAGAGAGATGAGTTGCTTAACTTCCAAATGAGATGAGTAGAATTCTCAGTGGGTTTGCATTATTTTTAGATGTTGTGTCATTGGGATTTCGTACCCCAGTGTTTGATGCTTTTAGCTGAGATGATAAACGTGCTCTGAACCTATTCCACATCCCCAGTTGAGTCCAGGCTTGTGCGCTCTTGCACTCTCTCCCTCTGTCTTCTTTTTCCACCCCTGTTGCCCTAAACCTGTGGTTCTGAGGGGAATTTGCACTGAGCTTTCTCCCATTAGATATGGACCATCAAATCTGTCCCTTGAGGGATTAAAGCACAATTCTTCTACAGTTATAGTCTCACTGGACTCCTCCTAAAATAACTGTATTTACACGGTACTGATCTTTTCAGATTGCATCCTAGCAAATTGGTCCTACCAAATATTCTGCACTTTTTTTTTTTAGTAAGAACATAGTCTCATAATTTCTGACAGTTTGTGTAATGAGTTTACATCTTTTTGTCTGAGGGTGTTTGTTTAACCACTGAAATTTCCACTGATTTTAAAAACATTCCATGATTATTCTTAAAGCTCAGACACTTCAATGCATTTAGGCATAAGAACCAAAGAGCAGTGTATTTTGTATAGGAATAAGTATTTAAGAGAAATACCTAGGCAATAAGAAAAAAAGTAAAGATTGTTTTGTCTTTTTAACAGTACAAGCTACAGTTATTAGCACTGGCACTTCATATAAGGAAATGAAACTTAGAGTTGCATCGTTTTGTTGCAGGTGGAAGTTTATTCTTCATCACTACATCTTTTTGATATCTGCATTCAGTGTTTAAAAGCATTTCTTTTGGCCAATGGAAGTCGAAAAGCTCTGCTCGGTTCTGGCACGTGTGAATTTTTCATGCTGCTCCCAGGTTGTCCATCTGTAAGCACTGGCCCTGCATGAACTGCCAGTGAGGGGCAGAGAGCAAATATTGCAAATGTGAATAACCAACAAGTACTTTCTTTGTTTGAATAATTTTTATCCTTAAGTATGTCTTTACCCTAATTTTGTTTGGGGTTTTTCTGTATGGTTAACTCTGGATAGCCTTATTCAACCCCAGACAGCATATTTATTTCATTAGGGAATAGATTATGTTCAATTAAACCGAGAACATGTTTCACTAACGTCAAAGCAATGCCAATTTAAAAATGTACATGCACACAAAAATGAATATTCACAGTCCCGCTCTGAGTGGGATTTTGAATGATTTGGTATAAATACTTCTGGATGCTTGCTGAATTGGGTCAGGTCTGTCTTATTTGCCCTTAAGGGGAGAAAAACATGTTATTTCGTGTTTGTAATTCGAATAGCCGGAGAGGTACTGGAATGAAGCCAGGGTCCACCAGGTCTGAATCCTTGTAGCTGAGTTTGTTCCCTTTTATGCTGAGAGGCCAGAGCAGATGAAGGTGCCTTTGAAAGGGCTGTGCATCCTCGACTTGAATTCCAACAGTGGCCCCAGGAGAAGTCCAACAGCATCTATCGATGATGGGGTTTTTTCAAAGGCAGTCCCCGAACCTGAGGGCTTGTTTGTCTGGGAAAGGAAAGCTTAAGGGGGGATCAATGGAGAGGGGAAGCACAAGGATGATGGAGCCTTCGTGAGACTTCATCTGGAGCCCTGCATCCAGCTCCGGAGTCCTCAGGACAGGAAGGACACGGATCTGTTGGAGTGTGTCCAGAGGAGGCCATGAAGGTGATCCCAGGGCTGGAGAACCTCCCATATGAGGACAGGCTGGGAGAGTTGGGGTTGTTCAGCCTCGAGAAGAGGAGGCTGCGTGGAGACCTCAGGGCAGCTTCCAGGACAGAAAGGGGCTCCAGGAAAGCTGGGGAAGGGCTCTTGATCAGGGAGGGCAGAGACAAGACAAAGGGGGATGGTTTTAAGCTGAAAGAGGGGAGATTGACATGAGATCTTAGGGAGAAATGTCTGTGGCCTACTGGTGCTGGGAAACAACTGTAGTTCAGGAGACAGAGGACTTGAAGATTGCAGGTAGGTTTTTGAGTTGCGTTTAGCTTCAGGGGCTGGTATCTGAAGTCACTGGTATATGAAATCTCTTCAGATATTCAGTTCTGGCTAGTGAGACTATTGACATTACAGATTGTTGTCAGGCTCACCTGCTCTAAATTAAAAAGGACAACTGTGGGTGCAATAGAAGCTCATAATAAAAGACATGTTCTTAATCTGCTGAGAAATTAAAAACGTGGTCTGTAAAGAGGAGGTAGGAACAAATACTGATATCTAAGACAGCTCCTTAAATGATAATTGTGGGGTTTGAGCCCTCTTGTATGATAGCTGGAATTCATCAAAGAACACCTGTAATGTGAGTAGTGCTAATTATTGTAATTTGATGTTATCGCGCACTGTAACTGTCACTGACAATCTAGCCTTGCCTTTCTTCCTGCTCAGAGGAATCCCAATGCAGCACGGTCTGCAATCCGCCAGCGGGAACCACTGCTGAGTCTGGACTCAGTGGCAAAGCATTGATTGATTTATTACTGGCATCACTTTCCCTGTTTCACTTCTGCAACTTCTCATTTTAGGGCTTCTTCAGTAAACGTCTGAAGGGATCCATCAAGAGGACCAAGAGTCAGTCGAAGCTGGACAGGAACACAAGTTTCCGTCTCCCATCTCTCCGCAACGCTGATGACAGGTAAGCTTCAGTGCATCTCCCAAAACAATCTCTCCTCATGCGGAGGTACTGTGCACGGTCCACATGCAGGGTGTGTATGCACTCACAGAACGAGAGCAAAGAAGGGGATTTGTTGTTAAATGGGCAGATAAGTGGGTTTTTTAGGCTGACTTTAGTATGCCAGAAGTTATTTAGCATTCAACATACTGTTGACCCAGGCCTGGAAACCTGCACTGCTCTTAACAGCTGACAAAAAGTTCAGGTTAAGCTTATAGACCAAAATACCTTTTTCTGCATCTGTTACAAATAAGCTGCAGACTTGAAATTTTATGATACAAAACTGTTGGATTGACCAGCTTTAGCGGAACTTGCCTTGATGCATGCAAGGCTTCTCTGCCAGTGGGTGCAGCGGCCAGTGTGAGGAACTGTGTTGGTGCAAGCAGGTCAGCCCATCCCGTGCTGGCAAAGTCCAGGGGTGCGTGGTGTGGTTCTGGCACGTTAAGGATCCTGGCTAATGTCGGTCGATCGTATAGTTACTGCAGCGTTACTACAATGAACAGACGATCTTTTTTTCAGGAATTTGGAAGACTCAGGAGCTTCTGCCCATCTTTGTGCTCTATTTGGTTTGTTCTTGCTTGCTTAGTTTTTGGCTGGCAATTCAGGCTGGGAATGGATCGTATATGAGGCAAGCGAAAGCTCTCACACACAGTTCTTCCTAACTATTTGTAAAGTCTCTTGACTGTTTTTTATGAAATGTTACTCTGTGTTACACACCAGGGTAGCCTGGCACCACAACTGGACTGAGTGAAATATAGGTGTCCTAGTACTTAAGGCAGCAGGAGGCTTCTGGTGGTTCTGCATTGTTTAGTGCATCATCCCTTCTCCTTCAGCTGACTTGAATTCATTAGTTGTATCTTTCATGCTGTGCTGCTTCAGTCAGTGGTGCTGTCTTCTCCATCGGAAAGGCAGCACCATAAAATCATGGGGATAGCAAGACTTTGGATGTTAGAGGTCTTGTTAGCTTCACGAGTTACAGAAAAGGCTGCTGCTTACTGAATGTGACTAACGATGGGGATGGGGTTGCTCCTGTACTTACAGTAATGTCTACGCACTCTGTTCTGGGGCCGGGTTGGTTATAAATCCCTGTTTCCACGGGGTTCCAATGTGGCTATAAAAATCAAGTCAGTGAGCATAAGCATGTTGAGTAATGTCACTGTGTGATAAAGTACCTGTTATTTTTACCATTGTTTGTAACCAGCTTTGCTTGGAGTTTTGTAATGCAAAAATCTCTTTGCCATAAATAATGTATTTGTCTTTCCTTAACTCGGTGCTCACGGTGAATGTGGACTGCTGATACTTCCTTTTGCAGTGTAAGGGAAACGCTATCGTTCTGGGAAAGCCAATAAATGTAGCTAGAATTAATCCCTACAATTTACGTTGAAGACATGATATTATACATAGCAAAGCTGCCTTGTCTTTAAAACCAGATCCTCCTCCTGTTCCCTGCCACTGTGGGAATGATTGTCAACTAGACCTGAATGAAACATGCATTTTCTCTGATTGCTTGCAAAGCATGAAAAACAATGCGTGCGGTGATGGCGTTAAGCATAGCCGGTCTGTTCTGTCCTCTCGAGGCTCTTTGGCATGGATTTAAAAAGGAAGATCCAGGAGCAAATGAGAAGTTCCAGGGGCAGAGTCCATGCAGAGGTTCTTGGGGGACACAGCCCAGGAAAGCCAGCGATGTGCAGGATGTTAGATGGGGACAAGCCAGTGGTGGCTTCTTCCTCTCCATCCCATCAGTCTCTTCCTGTGGCCTTCAACACTGCATCTCGCAGTGATTGTCCTCCTTTCAGAGGTCCATTTGCTGAACTGAACAGAGGTTTGAGGCAAGGGAGATAGTTTGAGAGTAGCCACACTGTGTGGACGGCAAGCCAAGATTAAGTTTGTTTGGGGATAAATCTCTATGCAAATGAGTATTGCTGTTCAGGAGCGTGAGCCTCACCTCAAGCTCTGTTTGAAGCCATGTGCTGCAAGTGAGCGCCGCAGATTGCTAATAAGTTGGTTTTGGAAAGAAAGCATACCAGCACTGCACAACCTTGTAGTTACCTTTTGTTGGAAAGATTGAAGGTTTAGTGGAGTTCTGTTTGCATTTGTGGTCTAATCGGACACTGCACCAATTGAACATACGAACTTTGAGAGTTTATGGTTAGAGCTATTGGTTTTCTAATGGTATTTTGTAAATAAAACCATAAAGGAAATCTAGTTCCGCTGTCAAGTGAAACTTGCCAATGATTTCTCCCTTCCCTCCCATGTTTCACTCGGCATCTAAGGGCGCCAGAAAGATTCAATTGGTGGGTAGGGCAGCAGGAAAAACCACTCGGAAACTATGTGGGAATGAAGCAGTGAAGATGAGGAACGAGTTAGTAAGCAGGTGATGTCATGGTATTGCACAGGCTTCCAGGGCCAGGTTGACGGATAGCATCTACCTTTTCTTGCTCTGACAAATACGAAAGCCCTACCTTCAAAGAAAGTGTTATATAGCTTTATAAATTAAAGCCCTGCAAGGATTAGAAGGAAGTGGAGCCTGCTGTCATGTTGCTTTCTTGTGCTTTTGAGATGCTTGGGTCCTATTAAGAAACAGGAGATATTCGTAGATAAATACCTATAAAGACTGGAGTAAGGAGGATTAGTTATCCTGGTGCACATCAAGAACTGGGATACTGTGACAGAGGATGGATGCTGTCTGTTTAGAGCTGATTTAAAATAGAAAGGATTCAAGAATGCTGTAGGAGGGAGTGATGGAGATAAGGTGCAGAGTTTTTCGTAATCAGATTTTCTGTTTCGGTGGGTAGCAACCAGCAAGCCTGGCTTTCCTGGCTTTTAACTTTGTTTCAGTGTGATTGGAGTGAGATTGGGAGAGTGGAGAGCTGCGGTGGCCCTCCAGAAAGGAGCCCAGCACAGGTTAGCATCCAGGTGTCCTGTAGAAGTCCACAACTTCTCAGTCTGTGGCTCCCCTTGCTCCAGATTCAGGCTGTTTTCTGGCCCGTCTGTTGTACTTGAAAACTCGAGTTTTGTCTTCACAAGGCACTAATGCGAGACAAATTAGACTCTGCTCGGCTGTGACCCAGGCCAGATGTGAGGGGAGCTCTTCAGGCCAGCTCACCAGGTTATCAGCAGCCCTTGCCATGAGGCTTTCTGGCACCACGTTACTGTATCATCTTTCACAGCTTTTCTAGCCCATTTCCCACTGCGTTCTTTGAGCTCTTCAACCCACACATTTCTCTCTAACATTTTCGCAGTGTCAGTAATATTATAAAACACGTTAAAAAGCATGAGAAAAGATTTAAGGAAAATTACATTTGAAACGAGACACCAAATTAACATTTTCAGTTTGCGGCCAGGAATTTGAGAGCATTTCCAAGCGGACCGACAGTTCTCGCCTCAGTTTTGTTTATGGTGAGGGAGTGAAGATGATTGAGACTGGCTGCATATGGTCTCAGCGACTGCAATAAAGCTCTGCAGACAGCTGGGAGGGTTTTGCCCTGTTGGGATTTACTGCCACGTGGGAATCCTCCTGCTTTACTAAAAGTCATTTTATGGCATTATCAGATAGTGGTAGATGAGCGCAGGATCCGTTGTGTGCTTGCTCAGGATGGGCTCCGGCAGGGCACAGGGAAGAGGGTAACCATGGCTCTGGGCCTCATGGTGAAACGGTATCGCTACCCAAACGACAGATTTTTCTACTTTCGGTAAGTTCTCACTCCTCCCTCCTTTTGCAGTATGAAAATAGCACAGATCATATAAACGATGCGAATCTTGCTGGGCTTTTCGTATTTGTTTGTTCGAATTTGATGCTGGTTTTCAAAAAAAGGTGGATGATTTTTATCCTGATTTAGACGTAAGATGGAAATCCGTGTTACACAATGTGTTATTAAGGCTTGACTCGCTCAGGGCTTGTATTCATTCAGTGTATCTGTGTCAGTCTGCGTACTGGAGTGTGGGGAAAGGGGAGGAGTGGTTTGTTTCCAGACAGACGTCTCACTCATGTTTTGGTGAACACGTTTCTTTCAGCCAGTTTTTTTTTTTTTTTCAGTCTTCATGCAGTTGGTCCATTTTTCTGTGAAAACTGAACAAAATCTTGCTGTTAAACCTATTGTCACAAACCTTCACTTTGGTGCCAGGCTTTTCTCTCCCACCTGCAAGTTCACTTGAGCACTTTATAAAAATACACGTAAGGACTGGTGCTTTTCTGCAACCCCCAGGCTCCTCCCCATAGCATTCACCTCTACATCACTTAGCAGGGAAATGAAGCTGAATTAGTTCAGCTTCTCTAGTCCAGCAAAACAAAAGGTTTTGAAACGCCGATAGTGGAGACCGAGGTTACAGCAGAGCGAGGACAACGCTAGCACTGTGAAACACAGCAGCCCTTTTGGCTGCACCGGGTGAGGTGCCTGTTGGACAAGCTGTAGCGAGAGCAGGCGGGCAGGGAAGGGCTTTGCAAATCCAAGATTCAGACAATGAGGCTTTTGGTAGAGCCTTGCAAGAAAACACCAGAATCTCCATGGAAGGCTCAGTGTGCTCAGAAAAAAAAAGCTAGTGCTTAATTGCAGCTGAGTCGCTCTTGCAGCTAAATAAGTTACCGTATGTTTGGTTTAAAAAAAAATATATATATTAATAATGAAACTGGTTAGACTTGTAGAATCATTGACCAAGCAATAGGATGTTCTGCTAATTGGCAGTTGGAAAACGAAGTGGGGTGTGGTGCCTCCAGAATGAAGGCTTGCGCGGGGAAAGCTGCTGCAGCAGCACTGGCAGAGCCCGCCCGCGCTGCGGATGATGCTGCCGACGTTAGGGTCTGGTTCAGCAAGGCTGGGATTTCGAATAGCAGCGTTGAGCAGAAAGTTCAGTGCGTTACAGTCCAAGCTCTCTCCTGTGACTTTGCAGGTGGCTAAGTATTGAATTCGACTTTCTGATCTCGGGGAGTGTCTCTAAACACACGGGTATTGTGCTGGAATTATTTGAAGCATGCAGACATGGAGTTTCGCCTAAGACCAGCGGAGATGTGGCTTTAGCTGGGTGTTTGGTCTGGACAAAAAACTCTTTTCAGAATTCTTTGCCTTCGCACCAGTTTTGTAAAGGAAATGAATTATGGATTCTGTTCCTTGGTACTTGATTTATATACATTTATTTTTTTATCTTTTGGATTATTGATGACCACAGGCTTGTTTTCCAAGCAATGTAGTGCTCTCCCTGGTAAGCTCAGTAATTGAAAGTCTTTTGTGCTTTGTAGGTTGCCTTTTAAATAGGTCAAAATCAGCAGGAGAGCTTCATAACCAGAGCAATTAGGATTTTAACCCTTTATCCTACATGCCTTATAGACAGTAGAATATAACACAAGTCGACTAATAGGCAGCTGTGTGCCACGGGCGGCCACTGAAAACCTGAGGTTTCAAGTTCCTGACTTACAACCCAGATTTGGATTGTAGTGGAAAATTACTGAATTATGGTGTGCAAGGAGAGGGTCAGCTTGGGACTGGGCTGGCAACATGGTGGTGGTGGAGAGATCTTTTTCAGTAGCGGTCACGTGCCACTGCCAGGTCGGTGGTTTGGGGCACAGGCTGGGCTCTGATTTGGAAGGAAATGATGCGGCTCAGAAGACTGGTCCTCCAAAGCATGTGAAAAGAGGTGAGAAGTTTAAAATGTTCCCTGGTATGCTCCTCCTCCACCTGCTTTTTCTAGTGGAAAGAAATGTTGGAGTACACCTCTGTAAGACTCCTTTGGTGCCGTTGGTGACTTCTCTGATTTCATGTCTATTCCTTTTCTATCTTTGTTGTGTGCAGTAGCAGACAGAAAAAGCAGCTGGAAAAAAAAGTTGCTCATCGGACGTGAATTGTAATTTAAAACAGGATTTGTGTGGTTAATGGAGCTGTTTAACACAAGCAGATTTGTACAAACAACCCTTCCCCCACGTTTTGCCTGTGCTATCTTCCTGTTTACGGTAATCTGCTTCCCTGGGATTACCAGAGACTCTCAGCAGCACTCATTGCACCAGTACCTTCCCACCTAATCCAGGAAAGACCCTGTTAACTCAGCCCCTTTGCTGGATCTTGGGAAGTGAGTTAGCGGCATCTCTGCAAAAGGCATTTTCTTTCATTGTTACTTACAGCTTCAGAATATTGGATGAGGCTTTACAGCCGCAGAGAACTATTATTTCTGTATAATTATTGCCGATATTGATTGGGGTGCTGCTGATTTGGGTGAAAGTCAATTATTTGCTTTGCAGATCTATCAATAGATGAAATATATACCTTGGTGCTTGCAAATGCACGTACTTGTGCTTGTAAATGCATGTGGTTGCATCTAAACAACAACGTTATGACATTGCTGGGGTGTTTATGGAAGATAAAGTGCCAAATCTAAGCCACTTAATCAGTTTATTGAACTGTTTTAAATAGGGTAACTTGAAGGGGTCGCTGGAACAGATAGGCGCTCCTCTGCCCAGGACCCTGAGTCAACAACACTAAGCGTGCTCCAGCTGATCTGCAACAAGACCGGGTATTCAAAGCGAGCGAGTTAGACGAGCAGTGGAGCAGAGTGGTTGCTCCTAAAAGGTTTAACGTGCAAGATGGGATGTGGCAGCACAGAGTACAGTTGCTGTGTGTACCTTCTTTTGCCTTCACCCCGTCTCCAACGGCTGTTTGGAGGTGTTCTTGGGAGATGCCTTGCTCTCTCCTGCTGTCTTTAACCGCCTGGGTTGTTAAACTCGTTGTAGGAAAGGAAGAGGAGGCACTTCTTTCTCTCTGGGAAGGTCACCTTTGCCACGGCTGCAGGCACCCTCCCTGTGCCTGCTGCCTCTCTCGGCTGCTGGCCCTCCCTAATCTCCTTACAGAAGCCACTCCATGGCAACCCACACCCGGGAGCCTCTCGGTGTCACTCGTGGGGCTGGGTGGGAGCACCGCCAGCAGGAGAAAGATTTCTGTACCAGGGCGGCTGTCGCGTTCCTTCTTGCCCGTGCATGTCTTCCTGGCGCGATGCTCGTCTCAAATTCATAACCTAAAGCTCGAGGAAGAAGTCCTCCTGGATTTTTGTGCTTTTCTTCCTCTCCTGTCAAGATTCGTTGTCTGAGATGTAGCCCAGAGAAGGAAGTTTGAAGGGAAGGGCTGCGAGATGTGGCACCGCTATGATTTGGGGATGCACTGCTCAGTGGCTGTACGATTGTTTCATGTAGGTGGGCTTGATTCGTCTTTTTCCAGGTGTAAAATCTCTTTTTCCTTCTTCTTTATTTGATGGATTATTCCTTCTCCCCCCTCCTCTTCCACCTCTGCGTGACCACTCCATGCTTTCCTTCTGTTATAAGGAGCTAGGGCAGGAGCTGGCTCGGGCTTTCAGCATCATGCACTGAAGTACTTTGTTAGGACTGGAATTGCTGAGAATTCGGGATAGGGACAGAAGCCAAGTGACCTCAGCAGCGCTTTCTTGAGAGGAGAAATTAGAGATGCTTTCGCAGAGTTGAAATTAAAGTGGTGTATTGCGGTGGGTTTATTTTAGACTTGCCCTACCTTAACTGCAGCGAGCGTTCAATTATACATGACAGAGGTTTAGGTTTGTGTTGGTACAGCTGCTGCTGTAACCTGTTCTAACAAAGCACGCACAGCGCAGCCAACGCAGTTCTACCAGCACTGCTGTTTTGCATTTGAAATCAGTGTCTTTGTAATATCCCTCTGATGAAAGCTTTTTGCTGCCTGCGCTTAGGTCATGCAATGTATTAAATGGGAACAAAGTTCTTCCTTAACATTTAATAAATATTATTGTACGTGAATCTCCTAGAATACCTTCAGCATTTCATTTGGTACAAAAGAGCCTTCAGACGAACTCAGCTTGTTGCTTTACCTGTATCCTTCATGCTATCCAAGTTTTTGTTAGACAGCCTTAGGACTGAGGATGCCTCTTCCAAATGTATGTTTTTTCCTTTCTGTTTCCCTGTAGGATTCCCTAAGGTTAGGAAGAATTTGATTTTGCTGAGGTTATAAAATATGAAGATTTTTTTGTATGAGATGTGTGAGGGAAGTGTATGAAGACTACATATTTTTCACAACTAGGATAGCTGTGCTTTTCACTCCTCCATAAATACATTTATGTAAACATTTTCCATTTGATACTGAGCCTTGATACTGGGAATTGAATAAAAGACACGGAATGAGGACAAACACAGATGAGAAAACATCACTTCAGAGCATTGCTTTTCTCGGCATAATGTATAGACAACTGATGCCTTTCTACTGCCACATCTGTTCTTTGTGGTCGGTCACAGTTACTGGGTGTGCAGCTGTATTTACAGACACACTTCGATGGATCACTGAGCAAGCGTAGTGACCAGCATGAGCTTTGGTATCTTAAGAAAATCTAGACCTGGCAGGTAAACAGCTCCTTCCCTGTTAAGCTGGGGCTCGGTGCTTTCCCTCCTTGTTGGTCATCTTTGAAGGCTTTGACTGAGTTCCAGCCAGATGAAAAATAAGATGTGTGCACGCATCATGTTTGTCTTTTTTATGCTTAAAGTATCATCTGACTTCATTGTAGAATCTTATAGTGCAGGTGTCAGCTTGGAGTTAGAAGGAGCACCGGTGAGGCCACCATCGCCTGTAAATTGAGTGTGTTTTACAGCGCTGTTTGGCAGCAGAACTCCCTAGTGCACACAAATGTCACATTAAGTCGAATCAGGAGAATGAAGAAAGCGTTGGAGCTCATTTTGTAATGTTTCTGTTGGCTGCAAAAAGCTACGGCGCGATGGAGGGAGGGATGTGTCTTTGAGAAGTATTGGAGAACTGATGGGGACAAGGAGACGACTGCTATGTTAGAAAAGTGCTGTGGGTTTGGGAGAGGCCAGCGCTGGTAGGACAGTTGACTGTAAGAGAAGAGGGCGAATTAAACAAGAATGGAGGCAGCGGAAAAAGTCGAAATCTAAAACTGGAAGAAAATGCAAGGTATAAATGTAGGTAACTGAGCACTGTGAAGCGGGAAATAATTTGCTACTTGACTTTAGTGTAAGAAAAGTGTGTGTTAAGAAAAATCAGGAGTATCATAGGGGGATCATCATCTGCTGTAACAGCAGTAACTATCGTTCTGCAGTGGTTTAGGGGTCCAGAGATGGGTGTGCTTTTTGCTGTTAATATACTACATAAATCTAGCGATCCAGATAGCAGTAAATATTGTCAGTAATATGTCCTAACCTGCCTGTGGGGTTTCTTTATGTTTTGGCAGCGTAGTTGTGAACTTCTTGTTTTGCTGTTCTTTCGTTGATGGCTCAGCACCTACAATTTCTAGGTCAGTGGGAATGGACTTCCTAGGCTTGTGTAGGAGGATATTTCCTTAGGAGTCTGGGATTACTGGGCTAATGTTATTTTCATAAGGTTTACAGACTAATTGTAGAAGCTGTTCTGAATAAACACCGAGTAGCAGCATTCTCTGGGATCTTGCCAGCTCTTTTGGTAATGGTAAGAAAAATAATGTTTCCTTCCCTCCTTGTTCTCCTACAGGTCACGTGGATTGCCGAAGCTGAAGGAGTCTCGTTCCCATGAGTCTCTCCTGAGCCCAGGCAGCGCCGTAGAGGCCCTGGATCTCAGGTCAGAAGAAAACGTCTTTGTCAAACCACTTCACAGCAGTATCCTTGGACAAGACTTCTGTTTTGAGGTAAAGAACGCTCTCCAAACACACAGCTGATTATACGCTGTCGGTCGGTCTGAACCCTTGCAGTACGCTCCTCTGTGACTTTGTAATTGGAGAACAGATCGGCAGCCGCTGCTCTGCTGAGGTTTGGGTGGGGGCTGTCTAACCAGCGTGCAATTTTAAAGTCCTTGAGGCTAATGGCATCAATCAGTCAATGGAGAGAAATCTTTTCCAATTACCGGGTCTTCTAATTGAAAAATCTCTTCAATTTAATAAATATCTAAGCATTTGTAGTTCACATGCATTCATAAGCTGTGTAGTCGTCCTCTCCAAATTCATCTAAAATTAAATTTAGTAAAGATACCTTAACTGAGAAATGTGATTTCCAGTCAGAACACCCTTCCATTAGCTCAGCCCGTTTGCTGATTGCTGAAGGAGAAGCTTCAGTAACTGCAGGCGTGTCCGTTGCCCTGTAGACCGGGAAGCAAAGATCCTCTTGCTGTTTCAGCTCAGGCTGGAGCACAGCACACGTGGCTCCCAGCTCCAGTTCAGAAGCTGCTTGTGTGAGCACAGTCCTCGCCTCGCAGGACCAGCAGCGTATCCGTGTGTGCTGTGTGGATGTGTCTAAGGCCATCGTCGTCTGTCGGGGCAGGGGCGGGTGTCTTCAGCACCATTAGTTAGATGTGTCTGAGCTCCTGAGAAAAAGATCTGTTTACAACCTGGAAAACTGCTCTGGCAGAAAACCAGCGTATCAGGCCCCTCTCCCTCGGGATGTATCCAGGAACTGTTCCTGTTCGCTTCACTCTCATTCTTCTGGTTGGAAGCACTTTCCAGCTTGCTTAGGTTTGGGGAGTTCAGTGAATCATAGAATCATAGAATAACCAGGTTGGAAGAGACCCACCGGGTCATCGAGTCCAACCATTCCTATCAAAAAACCTGAAAAAACTGGCAACAGCTTAGCTCTGATGCTGTTGCCTGAAACTGCTTTTTAGTTGTGTGCACAAACGAATGGAGAGAGTAAATGAAGCTTGTCAGGCCACGGAAAAGGGAAAGAGGCCAAGGTGGTTCCCTCCCACGTCAAAACACAGTTGTGTGGGGCATCGAGTCTCAGGGCACAGCTCCTACAGTTTGTTTTAGGCTGCTGCCGTGTATGTGGACCCTTAGAAATGTTTTGTGTTTTCTGAAGACACCATTTCCAAAGTGTTTTGCCTGATGTTAATACGTCGTTAGTTCTGTCTGTCCTTACGCTGTTAGTAACCAAATCATCTGCCTCTGGGACTTAACGGGCAAAACTGCGAGCGTTTGATAGCTATGGATCAATTAGCAAGTGTTTTGAGAAAAATAAACTAACTGGTTGATTAAAGCCTTGTTGAAAAGTTTTTAAGAGCCTCTGTTGCTCCTCAGACATTTCTTTAGTTTGATATTAATTTGAACTGAGGGTTTTTTTCCCTTACATTTTGTGAGTCTTTTAACCTCTCTGCTTTCTAGGCTTCCGTGTTGTTTTCCTGCCTTTTCTTGTTTCCTTTGTTGCTCAAACAACATCATATCATCTTCTTTGCTTTTTGCAGCCTCTTACACATCTCCTAGGCTTGCCTGAACTCAACCTGTCGCTTGTGTGTTCCAGGTAACCTACTCCAGTGGCAGTAAATGCTTCAGTTGTTCCTCTGCAGCAGAGAGGGACAGGTGGATGGAAAACCTACGCAGAACAGTGCAGCCGAATAAGGTGAGAGGAACTGTGGAAATAAGATTACCAGGGGAACGGCAGTGGTGTGATTGGGTTTTCATCCAGTGTTGGTATGGTTGGATTTTAGTCCAGGGATTCCACAGATGCAGGTGCAGTTAATGTATTCTGGGGAGAAGTCTGCTCATCGGTGTATAAAAAGCCTCTCTGTACTGTTGTGGTGCAACAGGTCAGACCTTTAATGAATAAATACATATCAGCATGCATCCTGATCCATCCCTGCCCCAGTGCCTGCTTGGGATGTTTCAAACTGATTTGTGAGACCACACACCTCAGAAAAACGGGAAGTGTCTATGTAGGTTTCATGTTTTACTGTGAGGGCACAGGGCGGGAGTAAAAGCAGAAAAGAAATTTGAGCCAGAGTGAGAAGAGGGGTCAAGGTGGAAATACCTGATTAGTCACCTCCGTAGCTGGCATGCCACCTTTGAAGGACAGGCAAACAATGCTCTTGGAGTCCTTCCCAAAACAATGCAGTGTGCCATGCCAGTCTAGCAGCTTTTGAGTGGCTCCTCTACAGTGTGTTTGCGTTCTAAACCATTTCAAATATGGCTTTTGGAGAAGAGATATGTTCCAGTCCCCATCTTTGACACACAAAGATAGCCCTTTGTCTCTTCTTTAGAAAATATCCAATTTTCTAGACATTCCAGTCCTGAAGATCGCAGAATCTGATTCTGTTCCCTCCCTTGGGCACCAAAGGCAGCCCTTTGCTGCTATTTTGGAAGACAAAATGTTGAGATTTTAGGAATCCTGAATCAAAGCTGAGCTCTTTCTTCTGCACAGGACAATTGCCGTCGAGCTGAAAATGTGCTCCGTCTCTGGATCATTGAGGCAAAGGACCTGGCCCCTAAGAAGAAGTACTTCTGTGAGCTGTGCCTTGACGACACTCTCTTTGCCCGCACCACCAGCAAAACTAACGCAGATAACGTCTTCTGGGGAGAGCACTTTGAGTTCTACGGTTTCCCACCTATTCACAGCATCACAGTTCATATCTACAAGGACGTGGAGAAGAAGAAGAAAAAGGACAAGAACAATTACATAGGCCTGGTCAACATTCCTGTGGCCAGCGTAACCGGACGCCAATTTGTGGAAAAATGGTACCCAGTCAGCACACCCACACCCAACAAAGGGAAATCCGGAGGACCTTCCATTCGGATAAAGTCCCGTTATCAGACCATCACCATCTTGCCCATGGAGCAATACAAGGAATTTGCCGAGTTTATTACCAGCAACTACACTATGCTGTGCTCTGCGCTGGAGCCAGTGATTAGTGTAAGGAATAAGGAAGAAATGGCTTGCGCCTTGGTGCACATTCTTCAGAGCACTGGGAGAGCTAAGGTAAGAACAGGTCGTTTCTGTCAAAACAACTCTGTCTCACTGGGAATAGGTGATACCTGTTCAGCTAGAAACTAGGAAGCCTGGGCTGGCAGGACCTTAAGCGGCAGCAGAAGGTGCCAGATGGCATCAGGCTGAGAAAAGGGTCTCGGGAATATTTGAAAAGACTTGGGTGGTTGCGTCTACCAGGAGAGCACGCAGATAGGCATGATACCAACAATGGTTAAAAGCTGATACAAAGACCAAAGATGCTGTGTACAAAGTATAAGCAAAAGGACTATACAACTTCGTGTTATTCTGGAAAGTTAGGGCCTGCACTTGAGTGTTCAGGAGCCTTTTCTGTGTTTCTAGAATCATGGTACAGGAGAAGAGATAAATAAGCAAGGGATTAGTAAACTGGGGAATGACTTCTATAAGTAAAGTCTCTGATAGAGTGAGCAGCGGAGTGCGATTGTTGATGCAATGCTAAGTCAGCTAATCAATGCTAACATTGATTTCATCAGTGTTGAAGAGCCATTTGGAGAATCTGTACTCAGTGAAAGGTGATCCCACCTGCCCCAAGGATGTCGTTAGGACTTCTAGGTGCACACTGGTGGTTCTCTGTGAAGCAGTAATTGGGACAAGCCTTGGTTTCTTTGAATAGATTGTGGGACAATATAACTGTAGGTCTTGGGAAATTCTGGGAAGTATTTACAAGCATTGATTCACCTGGACGCTGCCTGCCAAGAGGGTGTGTGAGCAGTACCAGGCTGTAGACAGCTTCATCCAGTAGTGCCAGCTAGAGCAAGTTAAGCATGACCAAACACAAGTTAGAGGGTTGGAGATGTGGAAGGTTGGCAATAAGCCTAATTTAACTGCTCCATGTAGGTCCTTCTATATTTGCATAATCATATGCCACTCTCTACTATTACCCCCTTGATGTGTGTTTTGGAAAGGCTGATGCTCTGTGACTCTGTGTTAGGAACTAATTCCTTACCAAGTGTTGTCTGATCAGGAGAAGCTGGTAGCTGGCATAGCTCCTGTAGGCTTGAGTTGAAATCCTGCTGGAAAGCAGGCTCTGCATTCCTGCCGTGCTAGCTGCAACAGGTAGATAAATTACTGTTATAACTTTGCCTTCCTAGTGCTTGAACATTTGAACCTCTCTTTACTGGATGCATTGAGCGGCTCAGGCTGCCATAACCTGCAGCTGCAAAGAGGATACGTTCCCAGGTCACACTGTGGTGCTGGTAATGATGCAGCTGCATGTTCCTGGTTTGCGCCAGGTGAAAATGTTTCTCTCAGATTTTGCTGGGAAGAAGCAGCAGTAATGGGTTGAGACCAGAGTACTAAATGTATTTTCAATCTATATTTATCATATATAGTTTGTTCTGCATGATTTACACTCATGCTAGCAGTGCAGTATGGTTTCTGTAGCTAATGGGGTTTTGAAACCTCACTACAGCACTCCCTTAGCTGTTTGGAGGATGTTGTTAGTTTGGAGGATGTTGTTAGTTTGGAGGATGTTGTTAGTTTGGAGGATGCTGTTTGCAGCAGAGCCAGCAAGTCACAGTTATCATTCAGCCCTGATTCAGGGGGTAGTTTGTGTTTGAGAGGTGGGGTTTTGCAGGGGCGGGGGTTGGTTTGTTGGGGTTTTTTTGTTGGGGTTTTTTTTTTTTTTTTTTGCAACAGTTAAAAAAGAGTTTAAAAAGGAGAAATAGGATTACTCTCCTGGAGAACCTTGCAGTGCCTGAAGCTGGCGCTTGCAAAATACCAAGTATTTATTGTGAAATGCTGAGTGTCCTTGGCTCACACAAAGTTATCACTTCAGGAAATAAGTATTACTGTAGAATTAGAGCCAATATCAAGAGGTTATTCACTGCATCAAACTTGCTGATAGTTCCTGCCAGACATTTGAATGCAGTTTAAGTTAAGCCATATAGATCCACAGCAAACATGTTAACTTTTTTCCCAGATCCTGAACCACTTTTGGTTTGTGAATTTAATATATGTAAGCCATTCTTATTTAAATTTCACCAAGCTATGAGAACTTCTGCCATGTGAAATCCAAGGTTTTATGTAATATCCAGTATTGTAAGGTAAATACGATATCACGGTTTCTTTCAGCAGACAAACTCACTGATAAACAAACTGGCAATAGTTTCTGTTCAGGTTCCAACCTGAAACACAGCCTTGGCTGTGAAGGTTTTAATTTAGAGGCTTTTCCTTCTCCCTTTGTAATGTGTGATCTGTATAATTTTACAGATATAATGAACCCAAGAAGAGCCCTAGCTGTTGCCCTAGCCCTTAGAACATGTAGTATCTGCACCTCCGGTCCCAAGCTGGGCTGTCATTCCAGCCATCCACTCCTCTGTCATCCTTCCGTCTTGGCTTCCACACCCAGCCTGACGTGACTGAGTCTGTTTAAAATGACCTCTTGCCATTTGTCCTTTTATTCTTCAGGACTTTTTGATGGATTTGGTGATGGCTGAGATAGATCGTTGTGGGGAGCATGATGTCTTGATCTTCAGGGAGAACACTCTTGCTACCAAAGCTGTTGAGGAATACCTCAAGTTGGTAGGGCAGAAATACCTTCACGATGCACTAGGTAAGAAAGTTTTCTGCGTCCTGTTTGCATTGCAAAGGGCTAACCCTGAACTGTCTGCAACATGACTGAAGCCTCATGCACCTAGGGATCTGGGATGGGAGGGAGCTGCCTCAGTGCAGAGCCTGACTGCCTAGTATCCAAGCAGCAAAATACTTGCTGTCTTACACTTGGTGCCCTTCCTCTAGACAGAGAGAAATGCTCCTTGGTGCCTGCAGGAGTAGCTCCTAAGGGAAGGCAAACTTGATTTGATACAGCTGAGTCCCTTTTACAGTTTGTGTCACCACACTATGTGTGTCTGGGCAACCTTTTCTGTCTCTAGTTGTGAGGAAGAGGTCTAATCCTCTAGATTTGTGGCAACGATGATTGTTCCCTCTGATATGTGATCAGACTTAAAAAAGGGATTTTGACACAATTGAAGTTTAGCAGAGGAAACTGAGCCCCATACTTTGTGTTGTGGTGCCAACAGTGGATCTGGTATCACATGCAGTACAACTGGGTAGAGATTTCGGAAAGGGTGAAGTGTAATTTTCACCCATCTCCTTTGATTTTTAAGAAGCCCTGCAATCAGTTTAGGCCCAAGTGCTGCCACCTCAGGCATTAAATATACTCCAGGATATCTGGCTGACAGCCTAGGTTCCCATTCATAGGTGAACATTGCTGGGGCATCTCCAGTTGGTCTCCTTCTGTTGCCATTGTAGCAAACAGCAAATGCTAGCTAGAGCGCTACCCTGTGTGTGGTAGGAGATGCCCACCCTCACACTTGAGTGGAATGCAGTTCATACAAGAAAACTCATTTCCAGGTGCATTAGCTGCATGTATTGGCACATTCTGGAGTGACCCATGGACTTGCTCAGCCCTTACCTTTGCCACAGAGCAATTAGAATCATAGAATAACCAGGTTGGAAGAGACCCACCGGATCATCGAGTCCAACCATTCCTATCAAACACTAAACCATGTCCCTCAGCACCTCGTCCACCCGTGCCTTAAACACCTCTAGGGAAACATTCCTATTAACTGTTTGAAGTGGAATCTTGCCCCAACAAAAGTCCTTAGACAAACATGGGCAGAAGGAGCGGGGCTGCAGGGCTGCTGGGCAGCACAGGGCAGGAGATCAAGATGCAGACTGTCTCGGGAGACTCCTGCTGGTCTTTATCCACAGGGCTCTTTATTCGCCACCTCATTAAAACTGCCTGCCCAACCTGTGATGTCCTACTCTGTTCCCCTGGTGGGGTCTTAATGTCCATCGTTACGTGCCTGGGTGGATTCTGATTACTGTGTTATTCTCCCCTCTCCGCTGAAACATTCTGCTCTAGTCATAAGCCACTGCCTTGGGAATTACTGTCCACGCAAGTCATATTGCAGAGGACCAAAACATGCACAATCCTTTCTGAAGAAACTCGCAGCCTCATTACAGTTAGCTTTTACCAGCTCCACACAATCATTGTTATCCACGATTGCACAGTGAGCCACCCATCCCCCTGTTGTTTCTTGGATAAAGAAAGCTTTGGAATTTGATACATGAGAAATAAGATCAGCCCAAAGCCAAGTCCCACACCACATCCTTTCAGAAAAGGGGGGGAAGAAACCACCAGCCTTGCCAGCAGTTTTGCCTTGTCCTCAGCAGTCCCAGACACTGGCAAGTCATCAAGGAGATAGTTGGCTAAATTAGTGCTCCAAGGGTCAGTATAATCCACTCTGTGATTATATGCATTTCGGCCATTTCTTAAGCATAATGAGCCTGTTCTGGTAGTTTTATTCTCCTGGGTGGAACCGCTGAGCAAAATTCAGAGTCCCCCACTCCTGCTTGCTATGGAGCAATGAGCAGTGCGTTACTTTGTACTGTGCTTTTCAGCAGACCGAACGATCAGCCGTTGAACCGGTATGTTACACTCAACTGCAAGCCCCTTAATGTGCAGTAATTACATAAAAATATTTTAAAATTGATGACTTCTGGTACATCATTTAGAGCATTGCTGCTGAGTGATAACGTTGTAAATCAGAGACATGAGAGACGGAAAATCCCCTAAGGTCATCCAGCTTGTCTGTAGCTCAGGGCAAGATAGTCCATGACAATATACCCATCTAATTCTTTGTCAGGTTTTAGATGTCATTTTGCTCAGATGCCATGTACTTCGAAAGGATTAACAACATTACGTTTGGTGTCAGCTATTTAATACAGCTGTGAGAGCATCTTAATATATGATTAAGGCAGGATCTTGCGGGCAACAGAGTAAAGTTCAAATGTGTTTAAGGAAAAAAAAAAATTAACCAGTAAGCAACAGTTAAAACAGAATTGGGCCAACAGAAACAGTGCCGAGAGTTTAGTAAAGAAGTGATCTCAATGCCAGTGCCCTCAGCAGAAATTGTTTGGACCCCAACAAAAAAAAAAAGCTTAAGAAAATGTGCTGCCTGCTTTGCTTGCAAGAACAATGCTGACTTGAGATCTGGGGAGAGGGTTGGGAGGTGTGCAAGGGTTTTGTGAAAACCAAGACAAGAAACGAAGCCCTTTTGCACAAACAAGTCCTGTGGCTTAGCTCAGAGCCAGTGAGATCATCTGAGGAGATGAACTTAAAAGACATGGAATCATTAAACACGTGAATAAAGAGTTTTTCCAGGTGAACAACAACAGTCTAAAAGTTGCTTGGCGTGCTGACATACATATTACTAGGAAAACTCATAAGTAGTTCCTATATGTCGAACAGAGGGATGGTCATCTGGTTTTGTTTGTCCAGTTTCTGTTGTGATGCCATAAGTGAATGTTGACAGGAATGCAAAGGATTTTGAAAGGTGCAGGCTATAAAAATGTTGTAAATGTTGCCAAAAGAGGTTGAGAAAATTAATGGTATCTAGCGAGCACTCAGAAATTGAAGCTATTCAAGAGCAAGGTGACACTTTCTAAAATGTTAAAAAAAAAAGGGAGTAAATCTAGAAATAATAAAAATAAATAACATTGTCAAGTGCATTTCTTAGGGGAATTATGAAGACAAATAGCACAGCTTCATTGCTAAGAATGTGAAGGATTTTAGAGTTGAGAATGCAATTTGAAAACAAATTCAAATCCTGTTCTTTAGCTACAAGTGCAGCATCTGCAGGGGCTGTAAGCACAGCCATCCTGTTACTGCACCTCTGTCTGGGGGCAGTGGGGGCATGGGGGGCTGAAGCATCAGAGCACCGGCCACCTGATCTGGTGTGGCAAGTGCTCTGCTCTGCAAGAGCTGGGAGGAGTCACGTCCCCAACATCTGGTGTCTGGAGGCCGTATCACAGACGGAGCAGAAGAGGCAGTTGCCAAGGGAAGAAATAAGCAGGATTTAAAGGTGTGTCAAGGCAGCTTGTCGTGTAACTACCCTGGTTTGTCATCTTCTTCCCTTTGTCCAGGGGAGTTTATCAAGGCTCTGTATGAGTCAGATGAAAACTGTGAAGTGGATCCCAGCAAATGTTCATCCAGTGAATTAGCAGATCATCAGAGCAACCTGAAAATGTGTTGTGAGCTGGCCTTCTGCAAGATTATCAATTCCTACTGGTGAGGCATCTCCCCTCCCCTTCTCCCCCATGAGGTCACTTGCTTGAAGGGTGCCTGTTCCTCCTCCAAAGAAAAGAAAAGGGCAGTTGTACAGGAAAATAGCATAGACACAGCTACCTTTTGAGACTGCCTTCGTTTCCTTTCTTCACTCCCTTCCTACATATGACACCATTTTGCTAGGGGTACTTGGAATAAAATGTTGAAAGTTTTGATCTCTGTAGAAAACTTCCGCGGACCCTTTAGATCTGTAGAACTGATTGGGCAGTCACGGGGAGGAAACGTTGGCAAAGGGATTTCTATTAATCTCTGTTTCTGAATACTAGTGAAAGAAGGGCCCTTCTGCCCCAGGACTGAGCACACGTGAAATACGGAGAGAGCTTGACAAGCAAAATAAGAATTTCAGTTACGGAGATGAGTTCAATTTGGTTCAGTTTGGTTTTAGTATTCCAACACCCTGTTTGCTCCAGGGGAGCGGTGGATAAGTAGTTCTTAGGTCGCAGATCGGCATGTCTGAAAATGGCTTCACTTAACATATATTTAACAAGGAATGCCTTAAAGACTACTTAAATATCACCAGATTAAAGGAGGGGCCAAGAATAGATGCCTAATGGCTTTTCCTAGCCCACTGAGAGAAAAGGAAAAAAGAAAAAGAGCCAGTGGTGCTTTCTGACAGATAACTGTTTCAGGTGATCGGTCACCAGCTCAACTTGTTGCATCTTGCTGCCCATGTGCTTTTATTTCCTTTTATTTGTTGTTTTTCAGCGTGTTCCCTTGTGAGCTGAAGGAGGTATTTTCATCGTGGAAGCAGCAGTGCCTGAGCAAGGGCAAGCAGGACATCAGTGAACGCCTGATCAGTGCTTCCCTCTTCCTCCGCTTCCTCTGCCCCGCTATCATGTCCCCCAGCCTCTTCAACCTCATGCAGGAGTATCCTGACGACCGGACATCTCGCACGCTCACGCTTATTGCTAAAGTCATTCAGAACCTCGCCAACTTTGCTAAGTAGGTGGTGACAGTAAAGCTGAAATCGCTTTCTCTGGGGAGTCACTGCAGGTCACTGTGGAGCAAGGGAGCCCTGCTCTGCGAGTCGTGTTCGCAGGCAGCTGATTTTCTGTCAGACTGAAGTCAGCCTTAAAAAAAGAAGGGAAATTCTCACTTACATGTGAACGCTGTTCCCCGGGAGACACCTCAGTGCCTAGCCAGATACTTTTCACATGCAGATTTGCTCCGTGTTGGATTCAGTAGATGGGACACTGTAAAATCCAGAGGAGCGGTGCATTAGCATGTCGGTGTGTGTACTATTTCAAAAGAAAGCAAGCCTGTTCCCTCAGAAAATCATGATTTTCTTCCATTCTTCCTCCACAATTCCCAGCTGAACGATACATGGCACGTCTTTTACTGGGAAGGAGATGCAGTTCTTTGGGGAGAAGAGAAAAAAGGTGTCTGTGGGAGGGAGGAGGGAGAGATGTGTTGAGTCCTTTGTCATAATGTGAACAGTGAATCACTGGGATTTAAATAAGTCCAAGAAAGCAGTGAATCTCTTAAATTGTCCATTTTTTTTGTCTCCCAGACCAAATCTTCAGAAAGGCAGGTCTGAAGTAAAGCCTTTGAGTAAGCACTTGTACTCTGCATTTTGTGTGGAGATTGTTGACTGGGTTTCCCCTGTCTTGCAGGTTTGGTAATAAGGAAGAGTATATGATCTTCATGAATGACTTTCTGGAACATGAGTGGGGAGGAATGAAGCGTTTTCTGCTGGAGATCTCTAATCCAGATATAGTCTCAAACATGCCTGGATTTGAGGGCTACATCGACCTGGGAAGAGAGCTCTCAGTTTTGCATTCGCTCTTATGGGAGGTTGTGTCCCAACTTGATAAGGTAAAGCGGGCTGGAGGCCTGGGAGGGTGAATCTGGTGATTGTATCGTAGCAATGGTAAACACCAGGAAACATCAAGGGAGCAGCTGAAGCCTGCTTTGGGGAGAAGTTATTCAACAACGCTTGAGAAGAATGTTTGATAGCAGTATTTCACAACTTTTCTTGCTGTGAGTTCAGAGCAGGACCTTAAACAGGGCGTGTGAAGTGGTCGGGCTTCAGCAGTAACGCAAACACTTTACAGAGCCTGAAGTAAGGAAGGGCGTTAAATGGTGGAGAGGGCAGCGCTTAAAAGTAGGCCTGGAATTCCCTGAGCAGCTGTTCCTTTCTCATAAGTGAGCTGGAAAAAAAAAGGGAGGGTGTTTGGGCAGAAAATGGAAATGTGGCGGTGCTTTTTTTGATGCTAAGAAGGGTGCTTTGCTGCACACCCAGCAATGATGTGTTGGCCAGGCAGAGCTGGTCTCAGTAAAGACCTGCTCCAAAACCTGCTGAGATGTTCTCGTTTGTGTGGTCTTGGGATTAGTTCCTAGAGTACAAGAGGAGGTCGTGTAAAAACCTGGTTCCACTCGCAGTGCTGCCCCATTAAAAAAAAAACAAGATGCTTTCTAGCATGTTCCGTGCTGGGGTCGTATGCATTGCCCAGACCCTGCTCTGCTGATCACAATAGACATCACTGACAATAACCGTTGCTTCCATTTAACTAGAGAAGGAGTAAAGGCAGTAGTTTGTTCTTTCTTAGCTGTGTGACTTCCCAGGATCCAAAATCATTAAAACCGGGACAGCAAAGATAGTTGGTAAGACCCAAAAGGGCTGAGCTGCGAGTTTGGGTTTTTTTGCAAGTATTCCATATTTCAGTGTTTCGAGGTGTATTATTTTGTCAATATTCCATTTATATTAGTCTTTATTTTGAAACTGGAGGGGTGAGGTGAATTGCAATGTGCTCTTCATACTTCCATTGCATTAAGGTTTGCCAAAATAGTTATTTGTTGGGTAGTTATTTTCTCACAGTACATTATTTAAAACAGAAAACAAAAAAACTGAGCTTGTTGCATCACAGTAAACTGCAGTGTCCTTGACTCAAAAAGGCAATATGTATTAATCTCGGTTAATCATAGCTTGATAACAATTTATGGTCTTGTTTTTCTGTTTCCCTCCTGCATGCACACCGTGTACATTCTAAGTGTCACAGGCAACAAAGTCAGCAATAAAGCTTGTTCAGCAGCCTCAGGAGAAGAGGCAAAGGCAGCACTCAAAAAAGCAGATCCTCCATTTCCACAAACTGGGGTAAAACCACCAGTGCAGGGAGCACGGCCACCCCCCTCCAGCAGCTCAGGCATTAGGTCGGGGGAAACCCAGCTCCCATCTGTACAACTGCAGATGGATCTTCAGACTTGGTGCAAGTTCTGTGAGCTGCACTCTGGATGCAGTGGTCGTAAATGTCTTCAGCAGTGAGGAAAGGGAGGAGCCAGACCTGGATAAACCATCAAAGCAGGTCTGCTTTGCCCTTTCTGTAGGTTAGATGCATGGATCTATCCTAGCAGGCCCTCGGGAGCTGGTATAGTGGTTTGCTAAAAAGAGAATTAAGGAGTAGAGTTACATAGCAACACTGCTTTACTGCAGGTAATTGCTGGGAAATGATGAGAGAAGTCACCTCAGAGATTTTAATAGAGGCAGAAGAAGTGCTACATGAAAGCGTCTGTAAAGAGACCTTTCTCTGGAGCCAATCTGACCAAATACCTGCTTACAGGAAAAATAGGGATATCTTTGAAAAGAATATCATCTTTTTAGCAGAGTTTTACTTTCTTATAAACTTTCAGCAGTTTCACCTTCTTCCTTCAGTCCCAAGGACCTGAAGGTGCCCTGTGGATGATACAACCAGCGGGGACCCAAGGTGGGGAGTAAGATAAAGGACCTGAACAAGCAGCCTTTCTTGCTGAAAAGACAGCTGCTCTTATCCTAGCCCTGGCCAACACTGAGCTGACACCTAATTTGATTCCAGGCTGATGTGATAATGTTGGGATGAGAATCACTGATGTTTACATGCAGTTATTTTTCACTTTTAGGTAGGGAAGAATGCCTTAACTTTTTGTAACAGGGTGCTATAGAGGATGGCATTAGTGTAGGATGCCAAAAGCAAAAGGATTATGAAATGAAACCTTCCTTTTCCCACATCTCCCTCAACCCTTGCGATTCTCTCATGATCCCCCTGAATGCCGCATCCCCTTGTCTGTTGGCATGCATTTCCTTCACCACATGGCACCCTTTGCCTGGAGAGTTCCCCCGACTAGCTAAATCTGTAGTCTTTGAATGCCCTTTAATGATTAGATACCATAGTTTTCACTTTGACCTTACCTACCCTGAACTTAGTTTGCTTTGCATGATAGTTTTGCATTGGAATGGCAACAGTTTTGTTTAATTGAGCATGATTTTTATTTTTGGGGGTCAATCCTAATTTCTTTTCTATTTCCTTTTCTTTCCTCAATGTCTGCTGCACCCTGTTTCGTCTCCTCCATCCATCTCGTCGCCGTGGTTACGCTGCTCCGTAACACTGCATTACGGTCCTGGCACACCCGCACACAACCACCCACCCTCCTTCCTTCCACCTCCACCCCTCCGCCTCTGTGCATCGTTATCAAAAAAAACTGGCGGATGTCGCGGTGCTTGTTGTCCAATTAGGGTGAAAATTCCTTCCTACAGGCGACCGTGGCAAAACTGGGGCCTCTTCCTCGTATTCTTGCTGATATCACTAAATCAGTGACCAACCCGACACCAGTACAGCAGCAGCTGAGACGTCTCACTGAGCACAGCTCTAGTCCCAACGTCAGTGGCAGTCTCTCCTCAGGGCTTCAGAAGATATTTGAGGACCCCACTGATGGGTATGTAATGACCAGAGCTCAAGGGAAGATGTGGGATAAGGGGGTTGTTAGGCCTGTTAAGAGTTGAGTGCTTCATCTGTAGGAGTCAGTGACTTAAGCTGTTAAAAACCAATTTTGCAATTCACTGCTGGTCTGAGAGAGCAGATCCATAGTCAGCCTTAACGGGCTGAGACAGGCTGAGAGAGCTGGTGGTGTTCAGCCTGCAGAAGAGAAGGCTCCAAGGAGACCTTAGAGCAGCTTCCAGTGCCTGAAAGGGGTTACAGGAAAGCTGGGGACAGACTTTCTAGCAAGGCCTGTTGTGACAGGACAAGGAGTACTGGTTTTAAACTAAGGGAGGGGAGATTTAAACTGGATATGTGTCACAGTTTAGCCCGGCCTGGCCAATTTCAGCAGCTAAAACCGAGATGGGCTCTCAATTCCCTTCCTCCCACCCCTGAGGAAATGGAAATTATAGGAATAATAATGATGAAATAATAAGAAAGTAATAACATAATGCAAATATATGAAATCACACCCCCACCCCTCGATGACCCTGCTTCACCACAAATACTGCAGAGCAGACACGAGGGAATGGCTCTACAGCCAGGAGGGAGCTGAGCTCAGGATCTGGATTTAAGACTGCATGGCTCCAGGATCAGGAGCGAGCAGACAGACGAGGTCCCCGCTGGACTTTGGCTGTCAAAGAACAGAGAGAGGCTCTCATGATCTCTCAGTTTTATCGCAAATGTGACATCTAGGGGATGGAATGTTCTGTGGTCAGTTTGGGGTCACCTGTCCTGTCTGCCCCTCCATGCAGGTGTGACCTTCTCCACCCCTTTCACTTACGGCTCCACCAGCTCAGGGATGGCCTTGGTTTCTATAGGAATAAGTCTAAGCAATGGCCTTTCTGCGTCCCAGTGCCCCGTGTGATCACTGCCAGAGAGAAACCCTGTCTGAAAAACACGCGGTTACCTTCAGAAAATTAAGTTACTTAGGAAAGACTTAGCTGAAAAGGTAGAAAACTGACTCTAATTTAGCTCAAACCACAACAATATAAGGAAAAAAATTTTTGCGCTGAGGGTGGTATAACACTGGCACAGGTTGCCCAGAGAGGTAGTGGAGGTCCCATCCCTGGAAACATTCAAGATCATGTTGGACCAGGTTTTGAGCGACCTCATGGAGTTAAAGATGTCCCTGCTCGTTGCAGAGGAGTTTGTGTGTGTGACCTGTAAAGGTCCCTCCCAACCCAAAGCCTTCTGTGATTCTACAATAACGTTTCCTTCTTGCAACCTGGCCACTTATTTACTGCTCGTAAAGAAAATTGGACTGCAGGTGGAACTTGGTGCTGTTGAAACAGTGAAAATAGTCCCTCTCCTGTCTAGTGCAGGGTTTCACACACTGTAATAGCTGTTAATTTGAATTCAAAAACTGTGGCAGAACTGCCAAAGAGCTTGGATGCCATGGTCTCCCAGTACTTTCCGTGCCACCAGGTACAAGGGCCAGTTTTGTAGTGAAGAAGTGTCTTCCCTCGCAGCTCACACCTAGATCTACAGGAGCCTTCAGACAATTCCTGTTGACTCCTGTTGAATCCATAATGCTGGCAAAGGGTTAGATGGAATCTGAAACCCTCTGAAGTCTTGCTGGAGACTGAAGTGTCTGAAGGGAAAGATTCAGTGGGAATGAACACGAGGAGCTCATAAGAGGCAATCTGGTTCCTTGAAGCTTTCAGTTGAGGAGGAGGTTAAATGAGGTAGAAAGACTTTGCTGGGACAGATCTCTCAGGGTCTTGGCTGCTTAAAAATTAACAAGTTCTTTTCCACTCCACAGTGACTTGCATAAGCTGAAGTCTCCAACCCAGGACAATGTAGATGGTTGTTTCAGGGGCAAGACCCTGCTGTTGGTTCAGCAGGCGTCCACCCAGAGCATGACTTATTCAGACAAGGATGAAAGAGAAAACCTTTTGACCAATGGACGTAGCATCTCTCTCATGGACCTCCAAGATCCTCACAGTGCTCACAGCGACCACTCTTCTGTCGTGCACGACGTGCCTTTGCGCCTGGCTGGCAGCCAGCTCTCCATCACGCAGGTGGCGAACATCAAACAGCTGTGGGAAACCCAGAGCACCCCCCAGAGCGCTCCCCAGGTGAGAAGACCTCTGCACCCAGCTTTGAACCAACAGGGGAGCCTCCAGCCTCTGTCATTCCAGAACCCAGTTTACCATCTCAACAACCCAACCCTGCCGATGCTGAAGGCCTCTGTGGACTCCAGCCTGGAGAACTTGAGCACTGCCAGCTCCCGGAGCCGAAGCAACAGCGAAGATTTCAAACTCAGCGGACCCAGCAACAGCAGCATGGAGGACTTCACCAAGCGGAGCACGCAGAGCGAGGACTTCTCCCGGCGCCACACGGTCCCCGACAAGCACGTCCCCATCGCCCTGCCCCGCCAGAACAGCAGCAGCCAAGCACAGATCCGCAAAATGGATCAAGCTGGGCTGGGCGCTCGGGCCAAAGCGCCGCAGTCCTTGCCGCACAGCACTTCCTTGCGGAGCACGGGCAGCATGTCGGGAGTGTCGGGGGCCATGGTACCTGAGCCCGTTCAGAGTGGGAGCCTGTCCTGGCAGCAGTCCTCATCCTCCAGAGAGAGCCCTGTCCCAAAAGTGAGGGCAATTCAGAGGCAACAAACGCAGCAGGTAAGGAAAACCTTTTTCCAGTGCTTTCTGCTTAGGTGTTTAGCTGATCGCTGCATTGACTTTCAAAGCTTTTTATAGTTGAATTGAGTTGAATGAAGAGTCCTGGCACTTAAGCCAAGGCACCAGTACAAAGCGTAAGGAGTAGTCGTGCTTGTTACCCTTACAAGCTTGGCAAGCCTAGCTTAGGTATTGTTTTATGATGCTTTTGTACTAAATTTACAAGAAAAGCTTTAGTATTTACTAAATAACCTCTCTAGCAAGCCTGCCGAAAGAAATAGAACGTGACAATTTCTCTGAATAAAAAAATAACATAAGCGATTTGAACATAAGTTCAAACTTAGTTTGAACTACATAAGTTCAAACTGTAGTTCGGGTTGCCAGGTGAGAATGCGTTTGCCCTGTGGTGCTAATTTAGAAGCGTAGCTGCCTCAAAACACAGCAATAAACAAAGGTAAACTATCAGAGAATATGCTGCTGCCAAAATAATAAGTACAGGTTTCTTCAGCATGGAGAAATCTCTGTTTCACCAAAATGCAACAATCTATTGGTGGTCCTCAAATACGTACTTGTTTTTAATTAATTGTCCCAAACTACGAATAATGCAAGCACTTTGTTACGGCCTGCTCCTGGCACCAAGAGTGTTCGGGCTCACAAAAAAGATGGCAAAAGAAAAGATGGCACAGATGATCATACAGTGATCAAAACCTAATGCAACCAGTGCAAATATGAACCAGAACAAATACAAATCCAGCAATCAAAATAGTATTTTCACAGCTCAGGAGGCCGATACTACAGTTCTTATCCTTATTTTTCCATCCCTTGGATGAGTAGCGTTGGTAAACACAAATGACTCCAGTCAGAATCCATAGAACACATGCTATAATTTTGGAGCACAGAAAAGGGGGGATGCCCCTTCCTGGCTCTTGGATTCTCCCAAGAGTTTTAAGGTTGAATTTTGTGACCAGAATCACATTAGATCAGATAAATTTTGGAGGCTTAAAACCAGAGCATCAAGAACCTCGATGCAGCAGTTCACGATCAGCTTAATCACATACGAAGCCTCATAATAATTTGTTCTCTCCAAAGGATGGAATTTCAGATCCCAAGGATGGAACTCAGAAAACTGTGTGGTGCTGAAATCTTCAAGAGTATCTTTCACCACTACTTTCTTGTTTCCAGTTAAGATCAGTGGATCTAGATCTTGCTTGCAGAGAAGGAATAAAAGTGTTAACAGTGAATATACAAATTCCTTGGGAAAGGAAACGTTCCCGTTAGGGAAACCAATGTCTGTCCCACAGGTCTTGCCCACTGTACAAGGCATCAAAAAATGGGCAGAGAGGATTGATTGGTAAAGTATCATGAATATAGCTAAGCCCAGTGTGGGAGATTTTTAGGCCAGTAACAAGGATAAATTTGAGGGATAAGCTCCCTTTGCAGTTCCCAGGCATCCACTGTGATCCTGTATTGTATGATCTGCTGAGGAGCTAGTGCCTTTCCTCAGGGCTTGGCACGGGAAGTGCCTACACAAATATGTAAAGAAGGCTTTATTCGGAAGGTGTTAAGGTGAGGAGAAGGTGCAGGTGGTGTGTCTCCAGCCTTTGTGCATACGTCTTAGCAGGTGGCTTCAGCCCTGTCGGTGTTATCAAGAAACGTTCAGTTTGCTCTTTGCAAACCCCTGGGTCTTCACATCTTAAACTGCTGACTGCCCCAAGTACATTGGTTACCTTTGCTTGTTTAGCATCAAAAGGACGTCTCGGACTTCCCTTGTCTCCAGTTATTTTTTCCATTCAGCTTCATAGATGCCTGCCACTATGACTTGATCCAGGTCAGTCTCATTCCCCCTTCTTGCACATCTACTTATTTTTCCACTCTATTTTCTATACTCTTTGTTTCCACTGGATTAATTAGAGTACTTGCTTGTACTTTGTTCAGAGAAATCAATTTGTTCTTTCCTTCCCCACATCCTTGAGAAATGTCTCAAAGCATGCCAAAGCAAGTGGCCAAATTTTTTTTGAGGCAGATTCCATTGCATCTTTTTAATTGCAAATTGTGTTGTGGAATTCTCTTCTTTTTTAAAAAAAAGAAAAAGAGAAAAGAGAATTTGGGCATGTTCTTTCTAGGCATGCTTTGTGGGCGTTATAATTATTGGACTCTGTTCTCTACAAGTCCCATTTGTTTCTGAATATAGAGCTAGGCCCTTTGTTTGCTGGGAGAGGTCACTTTTTGCCTTCCATTTCCATTTAGTAGGTAGGTGGGAACAGAAATGTCAGTGCATTCCTCTGGAAGAGAAGCAAAGAGGGGAATTAATACATGTTCCTAGCAGGCTTTTTCTTTTTTCCCCTTTATTGGAGTATAACTCATAACCCATTAGCATGTGAAACACTTGCCATCCACTTGATGGTCTTTTGAGTTTGGCTGCTGAGAATATCGTGTCCTACAGCTCGGAAGGTTGTCTGGCAAGGCTGGCTACTGATCAGCAGTCTGTTACGAGGCCGATGGTGTAGATTATAGTCACCCTTCTGCTATCTTAGTCCTCCATAACTCCAGCTATGACACTGTGCAGCCATAGCTCTTCCCCCAGTGATTCCTAGAGCCAAAATATTTCCCTCCAAGAGAAACTCGTTGGTGGCAGAGCCGCGCACAGTTCACGGTCTCCCTTGCCATGCTACCTCACAGCAAATACCTTCAGAACACCTGACGTAGGAGCCATGCTGAGCTATTGAAATTGAGAGAGGCTGTTAGCCTTCCTTCCAGCAAAAAGGACTCTGCATCAATCCATGGGGCGATTCCTGCTCCTTGCCTTTGCCTTCATACCCATCTTTGCTGAGCCTTCTGCCCATGCTAGAGTTTTTGTGGCTGCTCGGGACAGCTGAGCTATTGCAGGCAGATCCTCTGGCCTGAGTTGGTGCAGGGTGTGTGCAGGACACGCCAGCCCCGTCCTTGTGAACAAGAGAAACAGAAATGGAGGCTGACTGGGTTCCACACCTGAAAAGAAGCTGTTAGTCCCCCATAAAGAGCTCCTGGCTGGAACTTGGACTTCAGCATCCGCCTGCCAGGGAGCACGTTTCACGCCGGTGCAGAACTGAACCAGGGCAGCAAGCTGGAGAGGTGCTGGTGCACAAAACGAAGCTACAACTGGGGTGGGGGAAGTTAACTTTTTGAGAAATGCAAAAGATCAAGACATTGTTGCTCTTTCGGGGGTGACTATGCTAATTCCTGTGCTTATAAACTGGTCTTTGTCCATGAAAATTGCTTGGAATTCATAGCAAGCCATACTTTCCCCAGCCGTGCAGAGAGTTTCTTGTTTCTATTCTTGGCTTCTTTTCAGACTCCTTAAAGAAGAAAGCCTCTGATGATGTTTTACAGTTCTAGTAAGCACTGCTGGCCCTGACTTCCACACATGGGCTTTTCTGGGTGTGTGTGCTACCAGAGACCATCTAAATCTGACAGATGCTGCACTGATGCTGTTCCACCTCTTTGCCAGTCTTAAGCCCTGCTGTGCTGTCTGGTATCTAAGCCTCCCAGCCCCATCCTTCACTGCGAAGCCTTTCTGCAGCCTGGCTGCTCCCAAGCTGAGCTCCTCAGTGCTCCCCAAACCCGCCTGCCTTGCCTGAACAGACTGCAAACAAAGCTTTGCTGCTGTTTCCTTTGTGAGAGAAATCACTGGTTGAGAAAGCCTCCCTGAGGCTGGCGAAGGGGAAAGGTGGATGTGAACAGAATTTGGAAATGGGAATGTTTCCAGAGAGAAGCTCGCTTAGACACGAAGAAAAATTTCTCAAGCACATTGGTTTTGAGAGGGAATTGGTAAGTGCTATGGGTGCAAAATCAAGGAAGAATGAAACGTCCATGCAAGAGAGCTTTGGGGGAGCCCTTGAGACTGACAGATTCATGGTCATTTTTATTCTCTAAAACTGAATTTTAGCGCTGATTTGTATGTTGTTTCTCTGAAGAATGCTTACAGGTATCTCTTCTCCAGGTTCAGTCACCTGTGGACTCTGCCACCATGTCACCAGTGGAAAGGACGGCTGCCTGGGTTCTCAATAATGGACAGTATGAAGAAGTAGAAGATGATACGGAGCAGAATCCAGATGAAGTAAAACATGCTGAGAAGGTAGATTTAATTCTCTATGCAGTCGACTTGAGGGCCGACAGAGTCCCATCCACCTGCAACCAAGTTCAGAATGGGTTTCAGCACTGTTGGGGCAGAGTCGTGCTCTCAAACACAGCACGTACTGTCCTGTCTGCAGGACAGTATCCCATACTGTACATTAACCCTTGTACAGGCTGTAGCACGTCAAGTGGGTGCAAACTGATATAGCTGAGGCTGTGTACTTTACAGCCTGGTGCTTGGCACTTCTTGCATCGTGAGTCACTGCCTAAGTGTATTAGATCCTGCTCATGTCATTAGTTTTTATGACAACACTATAGCTACAGCATACTGCCTTTTTTCTATGCTTGCAAAGCTTTTTAACAATCATTAAAATCCATCCAAAAAAAAATCATGATTTTTCATCTGGCAGACTGTAGCTTACAATATATACAATATGCGAAGTGATTGTACAGTGTGCTAAGTGCAATTCAGTCTTCATTGCTAGTTGCATTCAGACTTTGTCTTGGTCTTCACCTGAATCAAGTGCCTGTCATCAAGGCAGTACAGTGTTTCTGGGCTACCCAGAAATGTCTATGATCTTTTTTTAAAGTCTGTTTGTTTTCAGGAGTAGATACCATTTTTCCAAATAGAGGACATTTACGTGCTACTGTAGTGATGATGTTCAGTAAGAATTTTGGTATTTTGAGAAGGCAGAGGGTGAGGAGAACATATGGTGGTCAGGAAGCAGGAACATAGGAGAAATTAATGAATCCAGACCAAAGTGGAGTGTGTTGAGATTCATTAAAGTATTGCAGAAGTGATCATCCACTGAGACTAAGTATGAGAACAAAACCGCAGCCACGTAAACTTAACATACCCTGCTCTGTAGTGAATGATTTCCTCTGTATTCACGCATGTTTTCATGTCTTGATGAGGTCCTGGAGAATTAGTTATTTGGGTCCCATACTGGTCCGTTTTTCTAAGTTGGGTCACCCCAGGACATCTTCACAGTTGAGCACTACTAGCAGCTTTTGTCTGGGAACTCCTTGACTCTGGAGTAACTGGGGATGGGATGTTACCAATCAGGAGTGAGGGGCTGTGTCAAAGCTCTCTGATGCTTAAACTTTGGACAGAATGACATCCTGCAGCGTGGGAGTAGCGTAATACTCCATGGGAGCCTACGAGCAACTTGGCTGTAGTTGCCCACAGATGTTTCCTTGTCATTTCTGTTACTTCTATCAACTTATTTTTTGTAATAAGCCCGATGTCCTCCTCTGACCAGCAGCGGAAGATTCTAATGAACTGGTATCTTCCTTCTTCCTTTGCATCTGATTCTTCCCTTCTTCCTTTCCACCTTTAGTATGAACAAGAGATAGCGAAGCTGAAGGAGCGCCTGAAGGTGTCAAGCCGCCGGCTGGAGGAGTACGAGCGGCGGCTCCTGGTGCAAGAGCAGCAAATGCAGAAGCTGCTGATGGAGTACAAGTCCAGGCTGGAAGACAGCGAGGAGAGACTGCGCAGGCAACAGGAGGAGAAGGACAGCCAGATGAAAAGTATCATCAGCAGGTGAGGCTCTGGAAAGTTTGTGTAGGACAAGAAGTCCCCTATGGAATGTGTCCTCTTTGGCACTAAAGCACATAGTTGCATCAGCTTCTTGACATCTCTGGCCTGGTACTACCCTCCCTTAGAGTTGAAGAAATGGAGATGCAGATGTGGGAACTTGCCTCAGATTGCCAGGAGAGTGAAGGAAAAGATTTAGGAATCTTTAACCTCGGTCTTCACTGTAAGGATAGCTGGTCTCTTTGTTTGGAATCTATACTCAAAGCAGTAATTTTCTAGAGTAGTTGCATTTTTGGCAATGTCTATTTTGAAAATAACAAGATTAGGCAGTTGAGAGTGTCAAGTGGCTAGATAAGCTTTTCTGAGTGCAGCAGAATCCTACTCTTGCAAAGCCAGGGCAATCCGAGAAGTCAAACCAACAGGCCAGAATACCTGAAACGCTCTGGAATAATATTAAACTGTCCTGATTTGTACCTATTTTTGCTCATCAGACTTATGGCAGTTGAAGAGGAGCTGAAGAAGGATCATGCAGAGATGCAAGCTGTCATCGATGCAAAGCAGAAAATTATTGATGCACAGGTAAGGAGCTCAGGATCTCCAAGAATCAAATGTTCTGTTTGTAGAACCCATTATCTTCCCCTATCCTCCTGCCCCAGCGTTGTTACCCAGCCCCGAAGCCAGTATTGGCCCATGGTGTTGCACATATGACTTCTCAGAGAGAACTGGGTTTCAAATAAAGACTGTACTGTCTGGCACTGGGCTTTGAGACAGCCCGACAACAAACCACAGGACAGATCGCTTCTCCAACATCTTCTACTTTGCAAAATCCCAAAGGAGTAAAGGACTAGTGATGCATCGCATAGACATTTTTCCGAATGTGGGCCTGGGAGCTCTGGAAGAGCTGTGCCTCATGCCAGCATAGTTTAATTGCAATATGCATGCATCTCAGCTATGCAAGCTAAAAGCATGCCTTTGAATGTTGGACTCAAGAAAGAGAGTGCTTGCAATGAAGCATTGCCCTGTATAATGTCATGTGTGGCATTTCACCCCGTCCGACTGTCCACGTCAGTCCTGGAGAAATGCCCACTTCGCCACAAACCTGCAGCTCTTGCCTCGGTCAACGCAAGTTAGTCGTGGAGAGCGGGACCTGGCGGGCAGTGCATGTGGGTGTGTTGTGTGGGATCATTCCAGCTTTTCTTCTGTGTCTGTGCCGATCCCAGAGGGCAAAGCTTGTACCACAGAACCCAAGACTGGTTTGGTATCTGCCTGCCGTGTTATGTTTGTGATATTTGCATTTGGAGGACATCTTCCCTGTTTCTGGGCTTTTCAGTAGTTCCAGCTGTTAACTTTCCTTAAGAGGGAATCTTAAGCTGACCTGATTCGGGAATAACCGAAAGGATTTCTGAAAGTTGTTTCCCTGCACACAGAGTGGAGGGGTAGGAAGGGAAAGCCTCAGCTGAAAACTGTTAAAGGTGGTACTCATGTATTAAAATCTTTCCTTAAGTGAGCACAAAAGGGCATATGCTGGCCTTTTTCTCCTTTTGAACAGCCAGCAATGATAGAAATGTTTGAGCTCCCATGGTGGAACTATAGGGAAAATACAAAATAGGAAAAGAGCTGTGCTTTTAAAAGCCTGCAAACACTAGGGGCATATTTATAGCTGATTTCTTTGGATAATTTGAAAAGTTCTGTTTTTTCTATTGCCTCTGCCTGTTTCCCACAGTTCCGCAGAAAGGCTGTTCATGAAAGCTGGATTTTTGGATCTGTGCTATCTAATCTGAATTATGTATGAACTTGTATGCAATAACATGGCACCTCTGTTACCTAGACTTGCAGAGTAAAAAGAAAAACTTATTGGAGTTACACAGTGTGTAGTTCCCAGCTGTTGAGCAAGGTGCTCTACGTGGAGGCACCGATGTAGTCACCCTGTCTAGGCACAGCTCAAGATTGAATCCTTTCTGTGAGAACTTGCACTCAAAATGTGAAGTGAGAGATTGCAGTGCTGGAGAAAGAACAGCAGTGTAGTTGCTCACTCTATTTTTTTAATGTCTTGGTAGAGGAGCAGCCTCAAGGAGTTTGCTCAAGGAGTACAGCAAGTGGAGGCTGGAGTAGAAGGTGAATGTGCTGGGCCATTTTTCAGAGGTAGGCACAGACAGGGCATCATGCTGTTACACACTGATGGAATAGCAGCTCATCTGAACACCAGCCCGGTTTTTGAAGGCAGTGATGCTTTTCCCATCTGCCTCCAGAGGGTAAAAGGGACACTAAGCAAACTGATCAAAAGTGGTTTTTGGAGGGGAGGATGTGAGAGGTTGTGCCTGAATAAGAAACTCGTCCTTCACTTTGTTCCCTGTGCCAGAAGTCACTCGCCCTCAGCGTGGGGTTATGGACTAGCAAGGTGGAGAGTGGGCAGTCTGATCCCTCGTGTCACCAGTACGGCACCGAGAGACAAGGGCAGCCTTGTTCTCAGCACGGGGGCTGCTGGCCCTGGCTCCAGGCAGCACCCACATGCCCTGTGGTTCCGACGATTGGCTCTGGGCCTCCCACCCTGACTGAGCAGCAGCCAGGGCTGGCTAACCTCTCCTCGGAGCAGCGGAGCTGCAAACAGTACTAGACCAGTTGCTGTTGCGAGTGACATCTCCGCTGTGTTAAATTACAGGTCATAAATGGGGATGAGATAATACAAACAGGCAAGTAAACCCAATCAGTTCTCTAGCTGAGCAGCACCCAGTCCTGGCCCAGTGCGCTGACCTCCTACCCATTCCAGCTCCTCCCACTCCCTGTGCCCAATTCGTGTGTGTTAGGGACACATTTCTAAGGCTGTATTTTTCTTCAAGCGAGAAGGTGCCTCTACTCCCCAAGCTTACGCTTTTAAGATTGATTTTCCAAGTGTAGATTTCCAGCTGTTTTGCAAACTGGCACAGCGAGCGCCCATCCGTGCCCAAAATAACCAGCCTTTCCTTTGTAAATCTTTGAAAAGCTCTGTTATTGGAAAGAAATTTTAATTTTAAATTATAAACTCCAGGTGAAATTTAGTCGGAGGAGGAGCTTTAACTTGCTAAAGAACACCTTTCTGCTCAGGCAGTTGTGTTTTGCAGGGTTTATTTCAGCATGGAAGGAAAGGCTAAGGCCTTTAACTCCTCCGTTAGTACTTTCTTTGCTTGCGTTGACTGGATCAGCAGAAGCGCTAGGGCAGGCTGTAGCCTGCCTCGCTGTTTGATATCTTGTGCCTCCTCCTCCATTTGCTCTGCTGTTCAGGGCCATAAGTGCAAGCAGCACTTAAATTCTGCTTTGTTTTTGCACCCTGACGCTTCCCCCTGTGGGGAAGCCCACTGAGAAAAGCAAGCATTACCTGGTTACTGATGTACCACACAGCCGATGTGCTGGGATCCAAACCTCCAGGGGCTGCTGTAGCACTTGGGTTCCCTGAGCAGTGTGTCTGAACTATCCCTTAATGTTTGTGCCTTTTGTGCATCATTTTTCCTTCCATTTTGTTTCCAAACGGGCCAGGCTGGGAAGAGACCCTACATGCAGCTTTTTTCCGTTCAAGTAAATTAGACTTTTTTTTCCTTCTCAAAGGAAAAAAGCCACTCAGTAGCATGCAGAGCATATTTACCTGTTGCCATCTCTGTTGCTGCTTTGTGTGGCTGCATTTTTTTCTTTCTTGAGGGAAGATGAAAATCGCCGTTACCAACTGTGCCACCAACTCCTTGGCTTGACCCTCCAGGGTTGTGTCCCACTGCGGATAATCTAGGTGGTAGTAGACTGGGGTTTGTTGATGGGTGTCTAATTTTGATAAATTTAATCCACATCCTTTAGCTTTCTGACTCCTTCCGCTAAAGGTGGAGGCGAGCACTTTCTGTGCCGGAAGAATCAAAACCGGGATGTAGGAACGCTAGATTCGGCAGAGCGCGGGAGCCCCTCTGAGCTGGAATGGGTCTAGGAGCAGCATGTTCAGTGTTTGTTCTTTGTGTTCTGTCGATGGCATCTCCCCCTCCACCCACACTGCCCTCTCCCCCTTCACCTCAAGTTACCCCTTAGTTTTAGCTTTTGGCTGCTTCTCTGTGTTGCTGTTGCACCCTCATTCTGCTGGTCACTGCAGGCTGCCATTATCTGCTTTTATTTATTTATCTATTTATTTCAAGCATACCCTGAGTTTATTCTGAGCACACTCCATCCAAAGTACAGAGGTGATGTTAGATACCACTTGCACTTTTCTCTGCCGATGAAACCTCCACCACTTTTGTTTTCTGCTGCCTGTTTCTGTTTTTCTAACACATTTTTTCATTTAAATTAATTGGCTATTGTTGTTATTAACACCAATACCCTTCCCACCCTCCCATGGCAAAACACTGCTTTTTCCATCTGCCTTGGCTGGAGGCTGCCTGGACAAAGCCCAGGATCCCACCCTGAGTGGGTCAGGTAACCGATGTAATTTTGACTCACCTTCCATCACTCCAAAAGGCCAGGAAGGCCAGAGCAGCCTGTGAAACGCCCGTGGCACGCAGGGGCCGTGTTGCCCCAAGAAAACAGAAAGAGGCAGACATCCCATCCTCCAGAGAACGTTAGCTGAGCTGCCTCTGCCTAGAAAGGAGGCACCGTCACAGCCCTGGGTCCCTGTAAGACAGGCTGGCGGGGCCAAGGCGTTCCCTTTGTGAAGAAACTCTGACTTTGTGGGTTGTTTGTTGCAGGAGAAGCGGATCGTCTCGCTGGACTCTGCCAACACACGGCTCATGAGCGCCCTGACGCAGGTGAAGGAACGCTACAGCATGCAAGTCCGCAATGGCATCTCCCCCACCAATCCCACCAAGCTTTCCATCACGGAGAATGGTGAATTCAAGAATAGCAGCTGCTGATGGGGCGGATGCTGCCAGAGGGAGCAGACTTGAGAAACCTTTAAAACCGCCCCCCTTCCCCCAACAAGTTTACATAATGCTGCTAAAGAAAAATGGAAAAGAGAAAAAAGAACCCTGAAAGGCGGACTTAAGTTCCTCACTCAAGGCCAGGAGAACCAGGCTCCCAAGAACAAGTCCTTCCATATCACTGTGTAAATAGAGGGAGCTCTTGGGTCATGTACAGAAAACGCCAATGTAACACACCAAAAGGAGGTGGATACTGTAGATTTTTTTAATTATTGCTATTTTTATTATTGTTTTTTCTCTTGTTGAAAGCACTGCAGTCCTTGGAGGAGGAAAAGGGGAGTGTGAGTGCCTGTGTGTTGTGGGTGAGAGCGAGCTGAGCTTAGACAGCAGCCAGATAAATCAGGCTGGCTGATACATGTACCTGAGTGGAGTGAGACAGTAGTGAAATGAGTTCTATAAGAAAAGGACGTTGTAGAGAGGAGGGTGCTGGCCTCTTCTCCCAAGTGACAGGGGACAGGACAAGAGGGAATGGCTTCAAGCTCCGCCAGGGGAGGTTTAGGCTAGACGTTAGGAAAAAATTCTTTACAGAAAGGGTCATTGGGCACTGGAACAGGCTGCCCAGGGAGGTGGTTGAGTCACCTTCCCTGGAGGTGTTTAAGGCACGGATGGACAAGGTGCTGAGGGATATGGTTTAGTGTTTGGTAGGAACGGTTGGACTCGGTGATCCGGTGGGTCTCTTCCAACCTGGTTATTCTGTGATTCTGTGATTCTGTGAAAACTCATCTGCTGGTTTTATTCCCCTCTTCTCTAGCTGTTCTTTAATTGAATGCAAACTCAATAGCAAACGTCTTAGCAAGAAAATTGGCTCTTGCTGGATCCTGTACCTACCTTCGGTAGGACTCCAGCAAAGAAAATCCAGTCCCTTTGAACAAGGTAGAAACTTGGAGCAGGAGCTTGTTTCCCTGCATTTGCACACAGCCAGGCTTCCCATCAGACACACAGAGAGAATCTGCCGTTTTCCAAGGTAGGATTCTTTCTTTTTTACCCCACTTCCAAGGCAGTTTTGTATTTTCTGTTTTGAGAATTGACAGACCTGTAAATACTTGTTTTAAAGATTTCTATCCAACCCCTACACTCTGCACTGTGCCGTGGCACCTGGAATTCGTCTTGCACTCCATCAGACCAGCCAGGTTAATGCTCTGAGGAAAGGGCTAACCGAGGGGTGCCCATGCCCAGACAGGCAGGCTGCCGTATGCACAATTCCCTTTTTCCTAGAGCATTTCTCTATTTTAACTCAATTTCACTATTTCAGCTACTAGCTTAGCCAGTCTCACTCCAATCAGAGATACTTTCTGCACGTTTGTGTTTAAAGATGTTGCGTTTCCATTGAAATTTGCCTTTCCCTGGATACTTTTTTTGAAGTTCTGTACACACTAGTTTTTTCTCAAGGAGTTTGGACTGAGCTTTGATCTCCAATTGCTTTCAGTTGCATTTCATGGAACCACGCTTGCAGGCTGTATGTGAATGCGTGTGTAATTACAAAGTGACCTTGTGGAACACGGTGACATTCGCAAATGGAAAAAGATTAACAAGAAATGATACAGTATTGTCAATTCTCATGATTTCGACAAATGCCACGATATCTAGTCTGAAGGTTTTTTAAATCCCTGAATTCTAGACTCAGGTAATAAGGTGTGAATCTTTCACTTTCACATCTTGGTATACGTTTCTATCCCCCAGAGTCTCTAAGTAAGTAAAACTATGGCAACAGCAACTGAAATTTTGAATTACAGGCATACACTAATAACAGTGAGCGTGTCAACCCTTTAAACACGTTATGAAGATTAGAAATTGGAAGAGTTGACTTCAAAACAAGACCCTCAAGGGGGTGCCTTGCTGTGGGCTGTGTTTAGCAGACAGTTTAGGCTGCAACTAAGAACAAGTAAAACATACAGCCTGCAACGGTGGAGGGGGTCAGAGCTGATGATCTGATTTATCCGTTCTGGCCTCGGTTTCTGGATCTCTAAAGTGGTACAGCATTAGAGATGTAGACATTTCTAAGCTGACTTCTTGACTTGCTGGCAGTGAGCCATGTGACGTTGAACATGAAGGATTGACAATACTGAGGACCCAAATTCAGTGTCTGTTGTCAGGTTTGTTCCTTGAGGGTGAGTCAGTCACACCTCATTGGGCAAATCCGTCTTGTGACCACTATGTTAACTGTTCTGCTTGATTGTTGTGTTGTGATACTTAAGTTAAATGTCCTCACGCAAGTATGTTACGTTCATTAACTATGCATTAAATACGGTGTTCCCCTCTCCTGCACTGTAGGATGCATAAGAAAAATGTCTATGAATCTCTCCTATCAAGGCCTTGGCTGTTAAATCACCTTGAGAGACTTGTCTGCAGTGAGTTGGGATTTATATTTAATGCTTAGTCCTTTCATATCAAAGCTGCTCTGACTTCTGCAATGTGACTTGGTACTGCTGGCGAAGGAGGATCTCTGTCTTGTTCTTGGTGTCTCGTAGCCAAGTGAGCCTTGTCCAACAGCTGCCCGTATGCCCATTCTTTGCAACTGTACAAATTCAGACCCTTTTTTTGAAGGGAAACTGATTTCGCCTCCGGGAATTACCAACCGTTATTTTCCTGGTGTGTTAGAAGTGGGTGGCTGTGTGTAAAAGCAGGATCGTATGGCTACACATTTTGCACCATTCCTCTCCGATGGAATAACTCTAAGTGGGAAATCCAGAGGAGCGTGGAAAGGGATGCGTGTATTTTCTTGTTAGAGAATTTGAAGTGTGTCCAGTAATAAATTCTGTATCCACCTACTAAGTCATACAAGAAATGGATTTTACTGTATGCTTTATGCAATTGCTTTGGGTTGGTTTAGGCATATCTTTTTTACATGATATATTAATTTCATGTTTTAATGCTTGCTTAAACCTACCAGCTTTTAACCTCATCTGAAAGCTCCACAATTGCTGTCCATCAGTTTTGCAGCAGTGCCCGTGGGCTGTGCTGGCAGTATTTCTCTGCTAAGGTCAGCGTGTGTGTATGAATTCTGTTTGTGTTCCTCAGAGTCCGTGTCCTTACTGGAGAGCAATTCCTGTCCAGGCTGAACCATTTAGTGTGTTTCCATCCGTGACTGGTGTGTTCAGCCTCAGGACTCCAGCTGAGGGCGACGGAGCAAAAAGGGTTAAATTTTAGCCGATGCTTATAGGTGTTTCCTTCTCCACAGTAAGGTAACTCCCATGAGCTAGCGTGTCATTACAGGTCATGCCTGCCTGGAATCCTACCTGTACAAATAGATTTTCTGTCTCAAGGGCCTTAATGAGAGCGTTGCTACACAGAACTGTTTTACAGTGATAGCTCTAAATAATTTATTTTTTATTTCAACAAAGTACACCTTAAAAAGTAATAAACTTGGTTTTCAAGCCGTATTTTTATGCTAGTAGCACTGGACTGTTTGGTCTCCGAGATCCATTTCTGCATTTCATTGCCTGGGTTTGTTCTAAAGAAGATTTATTTTTGTTCTGTGAATAATTTTTGAAGGTTCTTGTAATATGTACAGATACAGATACATTTGAGGTCTTTTATTGATATTCCTACAAAGAATACAAATAAACTTTAACTTTAAACACTTTGGACTCAGTAATCCTATGCCGATGTACAACGTGCTCTCCCAGGTTGTCCTTGCAGTCTGCGTGCCAACGTCGGACTGTGGTGGGAGACACGGGCTGCGTAACTTCATGTTTGGGACAGAGCAGCTCCCCTTGTGGGCCACCTGGGCGAATGGAGGGGTCTGTGTTGGAGCAGAGCAGCAGAATTAAACCTTTTCCCAGGTTTATGGGGCTGGGTGCTTTGCTGGGCTGTCCAGTTCGGGTCCCAGGGCTGCGTCCTAGAGTGCTGCCTCCCTGTCCTGCTGACTGCTCCAAGCCTTCCCTTTGCCTGCTGGGAGTTGTCTGCATTGTGGAGTGGGAGAGCGACAAGCTGTGGAGACCTGGAGAATTGCTCTCTGCTGCTTCTGAGCGTGGGACTTCGTGAATAATAACATCTTCAAGGGTGAGAAGAGAGTTATCTCGTACTGATTAATGTGTTTCCCCTCACATGCTGGACCCATGAACGTGAGCATCCCCATTTTCCTTAGTTACAGGTTCTCATGCACCAGCCCGAAGCTGCAGAGTTTGGGGCGTGGACGTGCAGAGGAGCGTTTTTATTTCCAGGTATAAAATGCTGGGTTCTGAGCAACTGATACTTATTTTTCATACGTGGATGCAATCTTGTGCATAATGAATGGGCAAACCTTTCATATTGAAATTACTGAATGTAGAATCTGCACTTGAGGGGATGTTTTCACTTCACATGGGGTTTTTTTTCCATAGCTTTGAAGCCTGCAAGATACACACAGCAAACCTTTCCCTGCTGCTGCGTGCCTCCGCCCTGGCCCCGCACTTTGTTCTGCTCAAGCCCCCTGCGTGTTCTGCCTTGTTCTTGCTTAGGCTGTAGGTTTTTCATGCCAAGAGTTGTCTCCCTGCGTGTTCGTGCAGAACCCAGTGCCTGATGCTTCTGGCGTGAGGGCAGCTCAAGCAGCGTCTCTGAAGGAGCTGGATCTGTAAAATCCCGTTCCTGTCCATTCTCGTTGCTCTCATCCGCTCCTCGGCGATGCTGAGCGCTGCCCGGGGCAAGCCCAGCTCTGAACGGGCAGGTGGGAAGAGGGACAGGCTGGGATGTAGACCCAGTGGGGAAAGTGATCTCGGTACCAGGTTTGCTGTTGTGGTTTTGGGAAGAGGAATGGGAGAGGGATGAGCAGGGGAAAGTAGGGTTTGGGGGGAGGAGGAGTCAGCTGGAGGGTGTATGGAGTGGAACAGAGGGAGGGGAGTGGGGAAGAGCAGAAGCACTGTACATAAACCAGTTAGGATGGCACTGGGATAGTATAATTAAAACTGGGCTGTTCTGTGGCTGTCCCAGAGCAACTGGAGTATTCTGTCCTGCGCATGTTGAGTTCCACTCTACCTTGGACATGCTTTTTATTTCCACTGTGTAAAATTCCTGTATGTGACTGTGCAAATTCCTCTCCCATTTCTAGCTATTCTGGATAAAACGCTCGGGGCTCTGGAGCCCGTCTTCGTCACTTTTGCAGTTCAGCCAGTCCAGCTGGGAAATTCCTTTAGAGATGCTTCCCTCTGAGCCTCCTGCCCGAAGGATGCTAAGCGTAAAGCCTTTAATCGTTTCCTCTGTGCTAGAGTGTGTTCTGCTGCTTTAAGTTAGCCACAGCTGCTGCTTAGATCGTCAGCCAGTGGAATACCAGTTTGCTTACTCTGAGATCCGAGTCTCATGAGAAGAGTCCTTGCTGTTACTAGAACCCATCTCACGTTGCTGTCCTTCACTCGTCTCCTGGTCCCACTGATTAAATATCCTCACGACTCCAGAAGATGTATTAAATTCCTGCTTATTTGCTGCGAGAGGTAGATCAAATAGCTTGGTTGTAGGCATGAAACATGGCTACCCGTCGTTGTTTTTCCTGCTGCAAGTATGAGTGCATTGTCCTTACTCAGCTCTGTGGGAACATGTAATCCCGCTGCTGCAACTGGAAATGGGAGTTCTGTGGACCTGAAGCCCCTTTTCAGTCGATGCGCTTGGCCCAGTAGCCGCGCAGCCCCAGCTGAAACAGAAATGATCGCGAGGGACAGACACCCGGTAGCGACAGCAGGAGTGAGGGAGGGTGCAGAGATGATGGAAACCAGAGCAGAATGGAATGTGATCTGCACAGAGGTGAGTGACGTTTCTCACCCCCTTTACTCCGCTGTCCAGGCTTCTGTCTGCAGCTGGATACAGATGTTGTGAGTGGCTCCTGTTTTGCTTGGCAAAGGGGGAGTCCTGCAGGCAGAGCAGGAGGAAGAGCTACGGCTGATTTGCAGGCTGCATTTATTGCCCCCTACCCTTTTTTGCTTCCCTGCCTTCTCTTAGTTCCCGTGAGCCAGATGACGTGCAGATGCCGCGCTGGACCCCACCTGAACCTATCGATTTATGAATTATTGCTCTAAGAGTAGCTGCTTTGTTGTTGGGAGCTACATCTCACCTCCCAAAGTTAACCCCAGGTTTATAATCTCCTGGTCTTCAGAAGCACATCAGATTGAATGGTTGGACTCGATGATCTGGTGGGTCTCTTCCAACCTGGTTATTCTATGATTCTATAAAATCCACTTCCAGAATTAGGAGCCCGGTACCTATGCAAGCAAACACAAATACTAATGAACAAGGACCAACGATGCCTCGTATGCAAGAGGACAGTGTGGATAACGGGGTGGCAAGGGCTCGTTAAAGGTTAAGACACTTCTTTCCTCATCGCTGGGTAGCTGTGGATGGTAGCATCCTGCTCTGCCTGGCTCTGTGCTCTGCTGCCCACGAGTAGAATGTCAAGGCTACAGCAACCAATGAGGCTAAAAAAAGCTGATAAAATACTTAGCATCTCCTCTGGGCTTGACTGAAGGGCAGAGAGATTGCTGCTCCCTCCATAATGTTTTCCTTGTTGTGTTTTTGGGGCGGATTTTTTTTGTTTTTCTTGAAAGAAATACATTCCCTGCAGGCCGATTCCAGATTGTAGCTTTGGCAAAATATGGAGCTTAAAAAGGAAAGTCCATCTGCCCCAACTGCTGGCTTGACAACTGCGATGCTGGAATAAGCTGTGTGCCTAAAAGGGAAGGATGGAAAGACTTAGGAGGTCGTGTGCTCGGTCCCCCTTGCAGCTCACGATTGCCTGCGCAGGAATGCTCCGTTCAGTCGCGACTGACGTGGTTTTACGAGGTGCCTGCCAACGTGCTGGTGGTCTAACAGCTGTGAGGAGGTTTTCCTGAAGGGCTAGACTGGGTTTCTTGCTGTAGTGACCGTCCTCTAGAGAGCTGGCATAACATCACGGGTGTTAACGCTCCCACCTGTATGCAGAGCATTTGCTGTTCTGGCTGGGGACAGGAGCAGAGCGTTAGCTGGGATCATTTGGAGACCCTCACAGTCTACTCGCCCCAGGTAGCAGCTCTTGTATTCAAAGACAAAAGATCAGAAATTGGACTGTGCCCATGACTTTTGTCCTCTTAGAATCATAGAATCATAGAATCACCAGGTTGGAAGAGACCCACCGGATCATCGAGTCCAACCATTCCTATCAAACACTAAACCATGCAAAGAGCTTGTCTAGTCCTTGGTTCAAAAATACTCAACCAGCTCATTTCAGATGGATTTAAGTATCTTTAGGATCTGAGGATTTGACTAGTTTCCTTCTCGCTGTTCTGGAGACCAAGACCGGGGCAGGCGTTTCCTCGGTGGTTTGGCTCCGTGCAGGGTTGCTGCGTTCACGGCTTTCTCTGCAGTTTTCCAGGTGCAGGACTGTGCTGACACAGATTTCTTCTCTCTGCCAGGGCAGGGCTGTCATACGGATGTTGTGCTCCTGTTCCCCAGCAATGCCTTTCCCATGCCCTTCCAGGCGGGAAGTTAGTGCTAACCTAGCATCTTCCTGATCCCAAAAAACAGAAGCAGCTTTTTCTTCTGGATTTGTCTCTTATGCTATTTGGCGTAAGGTAAAAGGGTTTTTGTTGACCCACAGTCTCTGTGGCATCAGCAAATGCATATTCGGGAGCTGACCCCAAAACACAAAGCAGGATGCGGTTAATAGTTTGAGAGTTTATATTGACAATAATTTCCTGCCCTTGGGGCACAACAACCCTGAGCAGTGCTACAGACTAGGAGAAGTCTGGCTGGAAAGCTGCCTGGAGGAGAGGGACCTGGGGGTGTTGGTTGACAGCGACTGAACAGGAGCCAGCAGGGGCCCAGGTGGCCAAGAAGGCCAATGGCATCTTGGCTTGGATCAGAAACGGCGTGGCCAGCAGGTCCAGGGAGGTTCTTCTCCCTCTGGACTCGGCACTGGTGAGACCGCTCCTCGAATCCTGTGTTCAGTTCTGGGCCCCTCACCACAAGAAGGATGTTGAGGCTCTGGAGCGAGTCCAGAGAAGAGCAACAAAGCTGGTGAAAGGGCTGGAGAACAGGCCTTATGAGGAGCGGCTGAGAGAGCTGGGGGTGTTTAGGCTGGAGAAGAGGAGGCTGAGGGGAGACCTCATTGCTCTCTAGAACTACCTGAAAGGACGTTGTAGAGAAGAGGGTGCTGGCTTCTTCTCCCAAGTGACAGGGGACAGGACAAGAGGGAATGGCCTCAAGCTCCGACAGGGGAGGGTCAGGCTGGACATTAGGAAAAAATTCTTCACAGAAAGGGTCATTGGGCACTGGCAGAGGCTGCCCAGGGAGGGGGTTGAGTCCCCTTCCCTGGAGGGGTTTAAGGCACGGGTGGACGAGGTGCTGAGGGACATGGTTTAGTGTTTGATAGGAATGGTTGGACTCGATGATCCGGTGGGTCTCTTCCAACCTGGTGATTCTATGATTCTATGAAAGTTCTTAATTTTGTTTTAGTGTCTGTGATGCCCGTGTAAGCGGCTCTCTGAGTACTCTCTGCACTAGGACCAGGCTGCACGGCTGTTCTTTTCTCTCATTTCTCCAGGTTCCCACTGCACGTTTTTGCTTACCAGGGCCGCAGCTATCAGACAGGCCTCTGCTAGGGAGAGTCTGGAATTAATTTGATAAGGGAATCCTATGCTTGCATTACACAAACACACTCATTGCTACAAGTGTTTCTTTAACCACTGCTCCCTTATCAGCATGAAAAACAAGTACGGGGAGTATCCTGGGCAAATACTCTCATGCAGATGCTACAAGAGCTGGAAGCATTATCAGCAAACTGCTTGACGCGGAACATTTGCAATTCCCTATGCCTCGAATTGCTGTCAGTAAAACAGTCGACTTCCCCGAGTGCCTTAGGCCATCCCGAACTCGCTCCTGTCCCCTCCGACACCACATCAAGATCTGTACCGGTGACAAAGTCCGCTTCGGCTTCCCACGCACGCTGCCCTTGAATATGTGTCCTCCTGGGGTATTAGGGACATATAAAGGACAACCACGCATATGCCAAGTAGCTAAATCTCATATAACAAATCTCTCCTTGCCACCCTCAGGCTGGTCTGAAATATTTCTCTCTTACAGAAGTGATATTTATTATGAAAAACCAGCTAACAATGAGTAGCTGTACAGCAACACACCAGTGCTGGGAATAAACAGCCAGAACAACGGGCTCTCCTCGTATCGGATCCTCGTATCGGAGTGGATGAGTTGGACAAACCATGCTGAGAACTAAAAGGCATTTCAATCATTGCTGTTACGGAGAACAGAACAGCCCGTGGCAGCAGCAGAGCTTGGTGTAGGGAAGTCTGTCAGGTAGGAACTGGGGTGAAGGGTTGTTCTTGGGCTGTCAAACTGTGATTGTATCATAGAATGGTTTGAGTTGGGAGGGACCTTAAAGATCATCTAGTTCCACCCCCTGCCATGGGCAGGGACACCTCCCACTGGATCAGGGGCTCCAAGCCTCATCCAACCTGGCCTTGGACACCTCCAGGGATGGGGCAGCCACAGCTTCCCTGGGCAACCTGGGCCAGGGCCTCCCCACCCTCATAGTGAAGAAATTCCTCCTTAAGTCTAGTCTAAATCTGCCCCTCTCTAATTTTTAGCCGTTCCCTCTCATCCTATCACTCCAAGCCTTCGTAAAAAGTCCCTCCCCAGCTTTCTTGTAGCCCCTTCGGGTACTGGAAGGTTGCTCTAAGGTCTCCTCAGAGCCTTCTCTTCTCCAGGCTGAACAACCCCAACTCTCCCAGCCTGTCCTCGGATGGGAGGTGCTCCAGCCCTCGGATCATCTTCATTTCCTCCTCTGGACCCGTTCCAACAGCTCCACCTCCTTCTTGCATTGAGGATTCCAGGACTGGACACAATCTTCCAGGTGAGGTCTCACAAGAGGGGAACAGAGCGGCACTCTGAGTTCGGGCAGTTTAAGAATCGATAGATGCCCAACGTTCGAAGTGACCTTTGTGACTGAGTGACTGTGAGCGCAGACCACGGCGCTTCTGCGACCAAGGTGTCATTTTTCATTTCTTGGGAAGCTGGAGCTTTCCCCAGAAGGGATACGCAGCAGATCCAGCTACGTAAGCTTTGGCCAACTACTGCAACACAGGGAAAGCTGTTGCTTAAAATGGAGATCAGAGGGTTACTGCCAGACTAGAAGGTAAGAACCTGTCCAAAAAGGAGGGCAATTGTGCTGAAACACGAACTGCAGCTCCAAGATCTTGTTTAGCATTTACCGTTACTGCAGGAGGCACGGCGCGAATGTGCTGACAAGGCTGCTTAGGATGCAAAGTTGGGCGACATCTTCAAACATGGAAGGACTGGAATATCTTCCCAAATTAACTAAATGGCCTTACAGGCCATTTCACCTTCCCTGGAGGGGTTTAAGGCACGAGTGGACGAGGTGCTAAGGGGCATGGTTTAGTGTTTGATAGGAATGGTTGGACTCGATGTCCTGGTGGGTCTCTTCCAACCTGGTTATTCTATGATTCTATGATTCAGGCTGGGATAAATGCAGAGCTTTGGATGGGGGAAAAGGAAGGAAAACGCTGAACTTAGATGCAGTAAGGCATGGATGTTATAATTAAGGATTCACAGTGCAGAAAGGCATGGTGGGATCCTAGCTGCCCTATCAGCCAGCCAGAGCGAGGCTGTTCCACGTGCCCCTGCACACACGGCACTGGAGCCATGGGAACTCTACGCAATCTCCTTTACAAGGGACGGGGAGAATTTGTTACCCATATCAGGAATTGTAATTTCTCCCAAGCGCTCAAAATCGACAGAAACCCCATGGAGAAGGAACACTCCAGTCCCGGGGCCTGGGTTATTTGCTCACTGGAAACAAGGCAGAGAAGAGACTTGGCTTTTGTGCCACTTGAGGCAGGATTTTGGAGGGCGTTCGTTCCCCTGGGAAGACAATCTGCACGTTTTCATGTGTTGTGCACAGGGTAGCATCCTGTCAAGAATGTCTTTGGCAGCTCAGTCCAAAGTGGGTGCTGGGCAAGCAGGACAAATCCAGTCCGGAATGAAAGAAGTTTATCCACATCTGACGATTTCAGTGAGAAGAGAAGAGAAGAGAAGAGAAGAGAAGAGAAGAGAAGAGAAGAGAAGAGAAGAGAAGAGAAGAGAAGAGAAGAGAAGAGAAGAGAAGAGAAGAGAAGAGAAGAGAAGAGAAGAGAAGAGAAGAGAAGAGAAGAGAAGAGAAGAGAAGAGAAGAGAAGAGAAGAGAAAGAAGAGAAGAGAAGAGAAGAGAAGAGAAGAGAAGAGAAGAGAAGAGAAGAGAAGAGAAGAGAAGATAAGATTCCGGGGACACCCTGTAGCAGCCTTCCAGTACAGAAAGGGGCTCCAGGAAAGCTGGGGAGAGGCTTTTTATCAGGGAGTGCAGGGATAGTTTGAGGGGACTGTTTTCAGCTGAAAGAGGGGAGGTTTAATTTAAATCTTAGGAAGAAATGTTTTCCTCTGAAAGTGATGAGGCCCTGGCCCAGGTTGCCCCATCCCTGGAGGGGCTCAAGGCCAGGTTGGATGGGGCTTGGAGCCCCTGATCCAGTGGGAGGTGTCCCTGCCCATGGCAGGAGTGGAACTGGGGGGGCTTTAAGGTCCCTTCCACCCAAACCGTTCTGATTCTGTGATTCTATGAGTTGCTTGCTGCAAAATTCGGTAAGACATGCATCTTCCTGAGTCACAGTCTTTCTTGCTGGCACCAGTCTTGTCAAGCACAGATCCCTGGAGCCTGATGAGCCTCCTGCAGAGTTGAAGGCAGCCAAGAATTGTGCTACAAAATTCTGTGAGCTCAGCTCTGACTGAAGCATTAGGTTTTTTTAAAGCACAAATTTATCATCGTCATCAAAGCATGCAGATTTCTGAGATGATGTGAGCAACTCCAAAGTGGTACAGCACCATCTTTGCAGGCTCGAACACACAGCTTCAGCTGCAATGAGCAGAAATCCTTTCTATTTGGTTCAATGGAGTGGTGGAGAAAGCTGGTTCTGTATCGTAATCTCTAAAACACTAAAAGCAGTTTTATGCACTCACAAAGTTGTCCTGTTTCCAGAGCAATCAGGTAATCGTGGAAGCGGCTTTAGCAAGACGCAAGGATGTTGAGGCTCTGGAGCGAGTCCAGAGAAGAGCAACGAAGCTGGTGAAGGGGCTGGAGAACAGGCCTGATGAGGAACGGCTGAGAGAGCTGGGGGTGTTTAGCCTGGAGAAGAGGAGGCTGAGGGGAGACCTCATTGCTCTCTAGAACTACCTGAAAGGAGGTTGTGGAGATGAGGGTGCTGGCCTCTTCTCCCAAGTGACAGGGGACAGGACAAGAGGGAATGGCCTCAAGCTGCACCAGGGGAGGTTCAGGCTCAACATAAGGAAAAAATTCTTCACTGAAAGGGTCATTGGGCACTGGCAGAGGCTGCCCAGGGAGGGGGTTGAGTCACCTTCCCTGGAGGGGTTTAAGGGATGGGTGGACGAGGTGCTGAGGGACATGATTTAGTGTTTGATGGGAATGGTTGGACTCAATGATCCGGTGGGTTTCTTCCAACCTGGTGATTCTATGATTCTATGATTCTAAGCTGCATTCCTTCTGCTACCCAGTGGGAGAAACCGAGTCAAGGAGGCAGGGTGCGCTGTTCAAAGTTGTGCAGCAAGCCAGTGTTTTCTGACACCTTTAATTGTACGGTGCTGCATCCGTGTCCTCAGGCAGCCCAGCTGCAAGATGAAGTCCCTCCTTGTCAGCCCCAGCCCAAGGTGTATTTTCAGAAGGGCAGTGATGCTATGGCCTGGCCCTCCTGGCCTGCTTCCATTTAAGGGCAATAAATACTATATAGAGAGCATTAAATTCCAAATGGGATGGTTGGGCTGCTGCTGGTTGAGAGGGAAGGCTCAGCGTACGCTGCATCAACCTTTATTCCTGATTAGAAATCACCAATGCTGATTAAATGACTGCTTCTTCCCTTCCAGTATTTAAAAACTGATTCAAACAGTAGGAGATAACACACCCTAAACTGTGTTTTTTTCACTAGGGAGATTTAGGAACCCAATTTTCAAATAGATTGAGCTCTTAAGCAACATGGGCCAGGTCAGACGTCAAGATGCTTTCAACCATTTAGATTTTAGTGGGGACAGCACTGGTATCACGTACCCAGTCCAGGTTATTACATTTCAGTACTGTCTGCTTTCAAAGATTACTGGCTGTGCAATGTCAAACAAGTCACCATCACCTTTGCTGGTATGCTGGAAGTGGCAAAAATCTCCTGTCAGGAGCAGCACTTGCATCCCCTACAGCTACGCCCCGTACGCACTGACCTGTATCCCATTATCTCCGCGCGGGCATCGCTGCTGTTTACCTGTCACGTTCCTGCCCCGCAGGCCAGTTTTACAGGAATTCTTCCCAGCAGTGCAGCCTTCAGGTGCCATCTCAGTGCCTGCAGTAATTATGTTTGAAGGTTAACATTTCATGAAAATATCAAAGCGTTGCTGTCCCTCAGCTTTCCTGACAGCTTTGGAAAGCTGGAGCTTTTTTCCTTGTTTTTTTTTTTTGTTGTTGTGGTCTCACAACAATCTGCTTGGCAGCCTAGTGTTTGTTTCTCTCTAGGGTTTAATCTACCTGGTAGAACCTGTGGATTTGGGCATCCTTGGAAGGTGAGTGACTACAAATGTTTTTTTCTCCCTGAAAATCCTCCTGAGTGTTACAGGAGTGTTTGGGGCTGTGTTGTCAGGCTCTATCTGGCCAAAGATTTAATCACAGACCAGAAACAAGGGGCCTGTGCTGGTGGCAGAAGTGGAAAACAAAAACATTTCTCTCCTGGCTTTGCTATATGACATAGAAAAGGGAAGACTGAAATAACAGCTGTTCTGGCTGTAAAGAGAATCTCCTTTAGAAATTTGAGTGTCGTATCTCTGAAGGGCTTTGTTCTCCCTGTGGGGGGGGAAAAATCTTCCGTAAAAAAAAAAAGCCAATTCCTGTATTAGGAAAATACTCCAAATTGACAGGAATCTCCTGAAGCACCAATAGCACCACTCAAAAGAGAGGGAGATGGGCACAGAATGAGGATGCTTTTCACCAGAGATGCTGCCATCCTGGGAACACTCACTGTTTAACATGCAGAAAGTGATCTGCTTTTTTCTTTATTTCCAGCTGACGGGCAGCTGAAAGGTTAGGGTTAGGGCCGCTGCCTCTGTAAATTATGCAGAAGAGGGGAGAGAAGGTGCTTCAGTTCCCCCAAGCAATATTCCAGCAGCCTCTTGCCCGGCTCCCTGAGTTTGCTTCGAGGTTGGCACTGACACCCACACCCCTGGGTCCTCGTTTGGCTGGGGCAGAGGTTCAAAAGAAGACAAAGTGAACTGCCCAGGAAGGGCACAAGCAGGTAACTCCCTTGCCTTTATTGCACCCGTGAACGTGGCTGCTAGGAGTGACAGAATCATGGAATCACAGAATCATGGAATCACAGAATCTTGGAATAACCAGGTTGGAAGAGACCCACTGGATCATCGAGTCCAACCATTCTTATCAAACACTAAACCATGTCCCTCAGCACCTCGTCCACCCATCCCTTAAACCCCTCCAGGGAAGGGGACTCAACCACCTCCCTGGGCAGCCTCTGCCAGTGCCCAATCACCCTTTTCTGTGAAGAATTTTTTCCTAATGTTCAGCCTGACCCTCCCCTGGTGGAGCTTGAGGCCATTCCCTCTCATCCTGTCCCCTGTCACTTGGGAGAAGAGCCCAGCTCCCTCCTCTCCACAACCTCCTTTCAGGTAGTTGGAGAGACCAACGAGGTCTCTCATTGCTCTCATTCAAATGTTGTGAAGTACTGGTTTTACGAGTTAGATTTTGCGTGGGAGAAGAAAGGCTGGCCAAATTTTTTTTTTTTCCACGTTCTTTGTGTATCATTTTCAAACCTTAATTGCTGAATGTGATGCAGTTCAATAGCTAAAAATGTCACAGCGGTTTTGAGGTGGAAAATGTAATGCAAATGAAAATAACCGTGGGCTTCTGTACAGAAGTGAGAGAGAAAGTGCAGAAGGGAATGCTTGAAGCGAATAGGTTTGGAATATTTTCAGACAGGAAAAAAAAAACAAACCAGTTTTGCTTACAAGCAGCACAGATTGGTTTAAAACATCTTTCAGACTTTGCATATGTTTTAGACTGTTTAGGTGAAAATGAGGCACTGTGCCTAATTATGATCGCAAGCCCCTCGAAGAAATGCTACAGGCTCAACACTTTGAAATGTAAATATAACCACAGTAATGATACCCACATGGGGTAATGGAGAGGTAAAAATGAGACACACCTTCCAGACAATTAAGGTAGAGTGCCTGGAGCGGGCAGAGTGGACAGTGATGAGAAAGAGAACGAAGGTTTCTAACGCAGAGCCAGCTCCCCAGGGAGTCCCAAAGCCGTGTTTCGGGGCTACCCAAAAGGCACGATGCACGCAGGGCTGGGGTGGCCGAGGGGACAGTGTCTGCCCCAGCCTTCCTTGTCACAAGTTTATGCCTTGGAGCCAGAGAGTTGCTGGTGTGTAGTGGAGCATTAACTAGGTCACGGCTGAACTGTTTAATTATCGGCCAACCAGCAGGGCTGGAGAGGGCTTTATGTTTCTCAGAGTCTCTGCCGTTCAAACTGTAAAGTTCAGTTGGAGAGCTGCTCTGTTCTTGAGAGCCCGGGCAAGAAAAGCCTCCAAAGCATCCCCAGCTCCAAGAGGAGGTTCGAGAGTTACATCAAACGGTGGCGTTTCGTGAGGGAAATACAAGAATTGGCTGAAAGGCAGGCCCAGGAGATAGAAAAGAGAAGTTTTACACCTTAGTCACACCTCGAATGACTGCAGAGAGAGAGAGGAGAGGTCACAGTCGTGTGCCCGGCCAGGTGGTTCTAGGGAGGACGGTGAAGAGAAACATTCTGCATTTACAAACGCCGCTACGTCAGTGGTGGGCGACGTTTCTAACCTCAGAGGAAAGATTAACCCCCAGCCTTTGAGGCACAGGCTGCTAGAGAACCAACAGCGTCCAGCCCTGCGGCACCTCAAGCCGTGTCCAAGCAGAGATCTCCAGTGTCCCAGAACCAGCGAGCGCTCTGCTGCTGCCTGGTGCCCAGGGCATGGGCAGGGATGTTGGGAAACCTTCTCCTTGCCACTGGGTGGAGCCGAAGCCCTTTCTGTTCAAACTGCTCCTGTCCAACTTATCATTCCTAGGGAAAAAAATGTGAATCGGGCTGTTTACCGATCGATTTGGAGAGCTCATTATGCTGGTGGCCTCATTCTTCTGGAAGGGGAGGTCACCGCCTGTGTTTTATGGGGGTTCTGCAACGGGACACGGTTGTTTGGACCTAAATGTCAGGCACAACCAGGACTTGAGATGAATTTGTAGCGTGGTCAAACACTCATATAAAATCATTGTTGTCTTTAAATCATAGAATCATAGAATAACCAGGTTGGAAGAGACCCACCGGATCATCGAGTCCAACCGCTGCAATAAACCAGCCAGAAGTCTCTGACCCGAATAAGCGAGGGGAAAATACAGCTGGAAGGAACGCACCAGGGTGAAGAATGTGTGTGTTAAACAATAAGTTTTCTTTGTTACTCAATCCAGCTTTTCTGCTCTAAATGATTTTGAGTGACAGCACCGCATCCATAAAGGACAAGAGGAGAGCCTGGACCAGGACAGACACAAGGAAAATGAGACATGTTTTGAAAGCAAATTCCAAGCAGATGGCAGGGCAGCAGGAGGGTGAAAGCAGTTGTCCAGATCACTCGGTGCTCATTACTTGTTCTTTGTCTTGTCCTCCTTAGTTGGGCTCCAGTTCCCTGTTTTCCACGTGCACCCTTTATCTTGTTCTGCATTATCTTCTCGGTGTTTTGCTAACTGCCCTGTTTTCCCACAGCTGGCTCGGACCATCGCTGGGTCTCTTGAAGCCTGGCTACTCGTGAGATGGGTTTAGGGCCCAGCCTGTCCTCCTTGCCCCTCTCCTGGAGGGAGCCGACACGCCGCGTGACGGGCTGCGTCTCTGTTCTGTGCGTGCCACACATCACTGACCAGACAAGCAGCTTATAACACGAGAAGCTGAGCTTCCTGAGAGGCGAATCCTGGTGGCCAGGAGCTCTGTTTAATGGTCCCTGATGGATTTAGCTACGGTGCCTGAGTGTCTCCATGCCTAGAGCTCTGAGAGCAGAAACGCCTTCGGTGGGTACGGCTCCATCCAGCGGCTTCACGCTCTGCGAGGATGTGTGACGTAGCTATTCCAGGAGAGGTTACAGGTGTGGATGTGCCACTGCTGAGCACCACCTGGTCTTGTTGCCTTCGTTTATGTTGTGAGGCCATGAAGAGACATTCATGACTCTGCTCTCCTGTTGTGACTTCTTATTGCTGCCTTGCTGGAAGCTGCAGCCTCCTTTGCGTGCTGGAAGAAGAGATTGTACCCTAGCCCACGTGAGGCAAGATCTAAGGAGTGGTTTAAACTGCTAATGAGTATGGTTAGCGCTAACTCATCCAGCTTGGTCCAGAGCATCACAGAGAGTTCACAGGATTCCTTTTGTGGGCTCAACCGTGGGGTAGTAACTGCCAGCTGGCAGATGCTGATGGACAGTTGTGAAGCAGAACATCTTCGGTCAACTCAGCCAGAAGGATACCTGTCATTGGTCTTGGAAGATGGGACACCTAATTTCATAGAATCATAGAATGACCAGGCTGGAAGAGACCCACCGGATCATCGAGTCCAACCATTCCTATCAAACACTAAACCTTGTCCCTCAGCACCTCGTCCACCCGTCCCTTAAACCCCTCCAGGGAAGGGGACTCAACCCCCTCCCTGGGCAGCCTCTGCCAGTGCCCAATGACCCTTTCTGTGAAGAATTTTTTCCTAATGTCCAGCCTGAACTTCCCCTGGTGGAGCTTGAGGCCATTCCCTCTCAAAGCTTTTATTGCTGGACACGTTGCTAATAGGAAGACCTGCCAACACAGCTTTGCTGGTACAGGCACATCCGTGAAGATCCTGTGGCATGGAAATATCCCTTGCTTTCACTTTTGAAAGAATTCTGAATGTTTCCAAGATGTCTGAAGTTCTCCTGTTATTCACTAGGTCCCTGATAAGCCCTATCACAGCTCTCGCCTCCTCTTGTTTCTTCTGTTCTTTGCAACCCACATCAGAACCAGCACACACAGTGCATCCCAATCACCAAAGGCTTCTGGCACCGCTCTTGGCTACGCTAAACAAGTCGGGCATCCCTGATTTTCCTCCCTATTTCCCCTATATTTTTTCTGCTCTACCCTAGGTCTCTTCTGATATAGTTAGAGTAGACCAGCATCATAGATCGTTAGACCGTGACATAAAATACGTGTTGTAATACAGCTTATTGATTGAAACTGGTAGAGGGATCTTCCGATACCATAAACATGCTCAGATATAAGGGTGGTGATCTTTGCATCCATTTCCCTCCATCGCATGCGATGATGTAAAGGGATAATTATTACACTTATGAATAATTTAGGAAGCAAAGAAACAGCACCTGGAAATTAGGTGTCAATTTTACAAGGTTTCCACAGAATGAATAAGGGCAAAAAAATAGGTCAGGCAAAGTTATAATTTTGTCATCTTCGAGAGGGGAAGGAAGTATTTTTAGCAAGAAGAAAATGCTTGCTCTGCCTCACTGTGCAGCGCGAGTAGGTGCCCGTAAGAGATGAGCATTATTACTCGTGGTTGCTCATGAGTCTTTCAAATTGCTTTCAACAGAGCATTGTTACTGTTTATATTTAAGAATACTCTAAATTTTGAAGCCGAGTTGAAAAGAAAAGTTGCAACGTAGGGTGTGTATGTTTAGCATCTCTCAACAGGAATAATCTTAAAAGAAAAACTGCTGTTTGTAAATATATGTCATCACTATTCTAGCCAAAGAAAGACTGCTTTTAAAATGAAACGCCAATGTTCTTAAATCAAATGACTCGGTTACTTTGTACAGCAGTACAATGCGTATAGAGCAGCCAATTAATTGCTCTGCCTTATGCGATATTGGTTTTCCTGGTTAGCTTGAGGACCTTTGCAACTGTTCATTTTGAGCTTTGTGGCAAGTGGGGCTGTTGTGGTCTGAAAAATAAGCCGTCAAACCACGTATTACCAAACCGCTTATTACCAAAATAGAAGCTTCATGCCTTCCTCGCTCTGCGTTCACCTCACTGGGTGCTGGCAGAGGCTGCCCAGGGAGGGGGTTGAGTCCCCTTCCCTGGAGGGGTTTAAGGGATGGGTGGACGAGGTGCTGAGGGACATGGTTTAGTGTTTGATAGGAATGGTTGGACTCGATGATCCGGTGGGTCTCTTCCAACCTGGTTATTCTGTGATTCTATGATAGCAGCGTGTCTGTCTCTGGAAGAGTAGTTGGGAGGACCTTACAGGACATAGGAGACTTGTCACTGGTCAGCTCCATTAGTTTCGATGGACATCAGGGGTTGACGGGTCACATTTTTTTGCATCCCAAAGCATCCCAGCAGTGTGAAGTTTGTATGTATTTAAGTGCGTGCGGGGTGACTATCTGGCCAAGCAAAGGCGGGTGTGGGGAATGGTACCAGTGCAGGAAGTTTTTATTCTTTAAATAAAAAGAGGATGGCACAATATCTGTAACTAGAGATCTCAAATGCAAATGGAGTGTGTAGACAGGCCGAGTCAAGAAGGGAGGACAGCTCCTATCATCTTTCCCTTGCAGGGGACAGAACGTTTTTTGCTGGGGCCGAAAAAGCACATCACGGGGTCGCTTTTCCTCCACTGAATTGCCTAAACCAGTACAATTCCTAACTGCATTAGGAATTATTTCCCAGGCTCTGACAAGCTTGAGTCATTTTATATTTCATATTTGAATTTGTCATATCACTTTTTGTTCCAGAAAGATATAATAGTATTTAGTCATCTTTCTAAAAACACATATTTTCCTGCAGCTTTACTGCAGGGAGGTATAAGGCATTAGAAGCTCCTGTATTTGACAGCTGATATGTGCTTTTGCAGCCTCAGTTCCTCTGAATAATAGGAAGTGTTCCACATTACAGAAACTCCAGTTTTACATAGATGCTGGTGGACAAGAATCCTACTGGACAGTTCCCAAAGCGTGTGTGTTGACATCAATAGAGATTTTAGGTTTGTTTTTATTTCTTAAACCATACCATTACTTCAGTACTGTTGTATGCAACTTATGATTCTGAGATGTCTTTTATTTAGGTTTCTAGGAAGTGAGTTGTGAGTGCAACTTTTATAGCTTCTCTATCCAGAAGGATGGTCTCAGGATGACTTTATCTAGAATTATCAGTATTCCCAGCTGGCTCCATGAAGGAGCACTCAGTATTAGCTGGCTTCATTGTAGTGGAACTATGAAAGCTTTTTAAACATGCTTTATTACAGGAACAAACCAGATAATTTATCCAGTCAATATCAATATTGTCTCAATGAAGTTTCGTTTCAGCGTTTGGTCAACCTCACTCCTTAGATTAACTTTCAGTGCCAAAAGGGTTTACATCATACATCGATGCACCGGTACCTGTAATGATGCAGCGTATCGCTTCCTGAATGCATTACAGGCTCTTAAGCACTTAATCAAATTCCTCAGGATTATCCAGTGCATCCTTTTTTGCAGGCAGGTTCGTCTGCCAGTTTGATCATGTTTATCTGGGGAGCGCTTCTGAACCTGAGCACATATGGGACTCCTTGTTCTGCTGTTACAAATCCTGCGGAGCTACAACTGCTATCAGGAGCGCGGCTTGCCACATGCTCTCATTTGGAAGAGTATTAGGGCTTCCTTTGTTTTAAAGTGGCCCCCTGGGAATATTTTTATATTGATATAATTACTCTGCATTCCATTGCAATAGCTAGATTTCAATTCATTCCTGTTCATTTACTTACACGGTTATAAAGCTGAGTTTTTTGCACTCTTCTACTTTGCAAACATTTTAGGATGCCCAAGGAAAAATGCTGTCTACCATAAACAGAGCATCTCCTGACCGTGTGTTCGTGTCTTTAGTTTGGTCTTAAATTCCTTTCCAATCTGTAGGGAGCGCACTGCATTACTGTGAATTGCTTCTGGCTGGCGTGACACTGAATCCTCGCCACTGACCCCTTTCCACAAGTTATGACCACGTTTACTTGCATCACAAATAGAATTTTCTGCCCTGTTTAGTGCCCCTTAACATTCTGCCTTCATACACCCATGGGTGTTTTTAGCCAGAGAAGCCGTAGTTCTCTTAGTTCTCCTTAAATCCTTTGTCTGTGATGCCTCTCTCGCCTCTCCCACGCTGTGTTCCCGGTGTCAGACTGCTCTCTTGCAGCCAGCAGCTCACACCTCTTGAACTGAGGTGTTACCTCAGGCTGGGTAAACAAGAACGCTCTGTTCACGTGCTTTAAAATGTAAAATAATTAATGACGAGTTGTTAATTCCGCTTCACGTTAGTGGACTGATAATTATTCTATGCAAACACAGACTTCTTTGGGTTACACAACTTTTATCTGCAGCTATTTTTATCTGCTGTAAGCCACAGGCCCTGGTGAGGGTGTACGGCAAATATAGAACCAGCCAAGCAAATATCCATTCTCCCCAGTCAAAAAATCCAGTTGGTTCCTTGCGCATCAGCACATCTCAGGCTGTTCGTAACTGCAATTGCACAGCAAAAAGGGGCTAGAAAGGGGCTCAGAGGAGACAGCCAGGTCAACGCCTGGTGTCACCATGCAGCCTTAATGTCATCCGAAGGGCTAATCTTGCTCTACTGTGATGTTTCATTTCCTTCTGCATTGCTTCGTTTCACCTAGCTTTTGTTTAAAACATTTATAACTTATTTTTCGTAAGGGTCTTATGGAATTAAGTAATCCTAGTGCTTTTAAGAGTTAGAGATTATCCACTGTCCGGCATCAGAGTCGCTACGAGCCAAGTTTAAGGGACGGGTGGACGAGGTGCCGAGGGACATGGGTTAGTGATTGATGGGAATGGTTGGACTCGATGATCCGGTGGGTCTCTTCCAACCTGGTGATTTTATGGTTCTATGGTTCTATGGAGCGGTCATGGACCAAACACCAGGGAAGACCATTTCTGGAACAGGTTTAGAGATACTTGGTCACTTTTCTGGTTTTATAGATTCCAGCTATTTGAATCTTAACTTTGTGAAGCTTTTATTTTGATTTTAAAATACAGGAGAAATTGGTTAAAGGAACTTTTTGTTACTACTGTTTGTCATTGCGCTTGCTTTTCTCTGTAATAAACAAGCAAGCATTGAAATGTGGGTTAATCCAAACTGGAAGACTCAAGGAGTGACCTAAAAGAGTACAAAACCCACTGTATTCCTCCCTCTAAGTTAAATGTGGTGTAGTCCTGGTTGTGTGGATTCTTCAAGTGAATGGATGCTGGGAAATCTTTGAGTTGTCCCTGAAACCAGAGCTAGATGGAGCACAGTAACCTGTGTGATGACCCAGCGAGCGGAGAATAAAACCAGCACAAAATTCCCTGCAAATGCAACCTGCTAGCTGCGTTAGCAATCAGAGTAGGGCAAGGGCACTTGATTTCACATGTGAGCTTGGTAAAACCTCAAGGAGTGTGGGTCCTTGCTGTTGCATGAGTTAAGGATGCTGATATTCTGCTTCCCTGATACCGTAGCCACGGCTTCACAAACCCAAAGCTGCAAATCCACCAGAGACATGAGACAGCTGTCCCTGGGTTTGGTAACACTAAATTAAGAAGGTTGTCAGGTGTTTTTACAGGGATATTTCTGTAGTCTGAATGGCCACATCCTGGCTGTGCTGAAGATGCGAGGCTGGGCGTGCGCTCTGCCAAGCACAGGTCTGCAGCCCAAACTCGCTGCCAGAGCTTGGTGTTCCCACATCAGCTTCTGCTGAGGAGTAAAGCTCTGTCTGATCTCTCACACACCAGCACAGCAAGTTTAGCACAGACCTGGGCTGCCATTCGCGTGTCAGGCATAAGCAGAGCCGCGCTGCCGTCCAGCCCCAGCAGGCATCCCTTGTTTCTTTGTCAGCATGTGCAGATGTTTCCCATTCCCACCTCAGCCAGGCTAGCAGCAAGAGCCATGTGCCAAGGCTAGAAAGTGGAGCTCAGCGAGGGTAATCCTGCCCAGAGACCCTCCACTATTGCACAACAGAACCAAGGAGTTCTAAAGCTGTTTGGGTGTGGAAGGTGTTTTCTGGGTGGCAGGAGAGACCTGGAAAGGGCACGGCTGTGTAGGCAGCTGGAATTACCCCCATTTCTCCTTTGGCACAGGGAAGGACAGGCAGTGGAAAGGGCACGACTGGAGCGCTGCTGCATTCTGCAAAACCCCTTGGGCCACCGCGGCTAAAAGGACTTTAATTTTCTCCCTGGGTCCCATCTGTTGTCTAGGACAGAAGGACTCAAGTAGTCACTGAGAGGCTTGTCTGCCCTCCAAGGGGATGGGCTGGGCTGCTCCGGCTAAGCTGGAGCTGTCTAGACAGCCACGCGGAGCTCCCGCTGGACTTTGCTGTGCTCTGATTTTGCTCTGCAGCAAGGCACTGAGATGCCAAAGGGTTCTGAGGCAAAAAAAGTCTTCCTCAACGCCCAGCACGCTCTTCTCGGTGGAGCACAGAGGGAGAGAGCGCGATGGGCACCACGCTGAAACGCAGTCACTGGGTCAGATTTGAGGTGTCCCAACGCTGGTGGCCCCTTTGACCAACAAGTTCAAAACCTATCGGCTAGGATCTGGAAAATTAATTAGGTCAGCACAACGATGAATGGTCTGTGGGACAGCTTTGTTGTTTAAAGTCCAAGTACCGTCTGCATTTATTTGTTTGGCAAATGTTTATACATTTTCTTGGATAATTCTTCAGCTTTTATTTGAGTGTTTCGAGTATGTCTGCACCTCTTATTTGTACCACAAATTTCCTGGCTGAAAATGAAGCTGATAAAAACCCATCACGTTCGTGATGGTTTACAGAGTGAACTGCAAATGCTGATATGTACGGCCAGGGGTGTCACTTCCAGAAGTGCCACAATACACACCGCATCGCTGCCAAGTATAGTCTGATGGGAATGATTGGACTCGATGATCCGGTGGGTCTCTTCCAACCTGCTTATTCTATGGTTCTATTCTAAGTATAGGGATGTACGTAGAATTTACTGGGAGAAAGATACAACAATTCTGCCTGGAATGGGGAGTATAACTTAAGTACTAAATGCAGCGCATCCCAAAAACCAGGATCTACTACATTTCATATGTAGGTAAGCATAACAACCACATTTGCTGTTCTACTTTACTGCATCTCTTCAAATGCTTTCAACATCACGTGGAACAAGGAGGCTTCAGGAAAGCAATGCAGAAGTTAGTCTACAGGTGTGCTAACACGCCAAGTACATCAATGCTGTGAGGTATGTGCTTCTAACAGTGGTTTGGTTCTTATTGAAACCTTTCTGAGGCAAATGAAGGGTCTTGCCGATAGAAGTAGCATCATAGCAAGTTTCTTCTTTGTTTAAAGATGAAAATTCTTATATAATTTGGCTTTTTTTTTTGATCAGGAGGTATTTATGTACACTTTTCGATGGAATCTGAGTATTGATTTCCAGAGTCATTCACAAGTGTCTGGGTAGTACTTTTTTTTTTAGCCTGTTTAACTGTAGCCTCAGCCAAGACACAGTAACTTGCCAAGAGCACACACATGCCTTGTTACAAACGTAACAGAAATGATTAGATTAGACCACCTTCACTGACAACTTGCTTTACTGTACTGATTAATACAATAACATAATTTTCCCATGGAAAATCTGCGTAAGTAGCGTTTATCAGAATAATTGTATTAAAGCCAGCTTATTGAGAAAATAAAAAGAATTTATGCACATACTTGGGTAATTCCAAAAGAATTAGCGGGGAGTAAGATTCTTTCTACAGAGATTCTTTAGATTTTGTCTTCCTAAAAATTTATCCATCTTTCCATGTTCCACCGCAGTATACAGTGTGTTAGGTACAACGGTGGAACATATTTCATGGAACATCTTTCAGTCTTCTGCTCTGATGGGCAAGATTTGTCTCTCGGTCACATCACTACTGATACTGTTCCCAGTGCACAAACTAGCAGAAGAGTCAGTGGTTGGACTCGATGATCCGGTGGGTCTCTTCCAACCTGGTAATTCTATGATTCACTGAGGTTATTCACTGGGGAGATTATTTCACGCATTATTTGGGAGGGGTTTTAATGTTTCATTGATGAAAAGTTATCGATCACATCTGAGGACCCTGTTTAGAACTTTATGGGCATTAACTAAATCAATTTGCTCTCTGTTCAATTGTCCAGTGTAACAGTGGAGCCAGACGTGCCGCAACAGCAAACCCGGTGTGCTCGCGATGGAGACAAACAGCGGAGAGGCTGCAGGGACTGTCAGGCTCCTCCGCTCTGAATGGTGTCACCTCCAGCCTGTCAACACTCCTCCAGGTCCATCATCAGTTTTTAAGTCTCTGTGAGGCTTTTTTTCCCATCAGAGTCATTCAATTGGAGACTTTATTTTCCATTTTTATATGCAATGCCACCCTAGGTATGCTGCCTGCAGGAAGACACGTGCTCTCAAAAGGTTCTGTACGTTTGTTTCCCACGGCAGTTGTGTAGGAATGTGTAGTCAGTTAAAAATGTACGTCCACTGAGGTAATTCCAAGCTGTATACACATAAAAAATCCACAGTCTTAAAGTGTATTTCTTGATTTTCATGTTTAATGAAAGAGGTAGCTGAGAGAAGACCTCTAGTTCACTTTGTAAACGTTTTACTAAAGTCACCTCTCCGGTGCAATATTAAAGCCTGTGGCTCAAAACTCTTGCCCTAAGTGAAAAAGCATTAGCTGTTTGCCACAGATGGAAATCTCACTGAGATGCTTGTATTCCAGGAACAATGTGCCCTAACACAGATGTGTTGATAACAGCACAGTGTTTTTTTCAAAGACCTTCCTCTGCCAAATTGGCATTTTTGGGACCTCTGGATCTGGCTGGTATTTACTGACTCCAAGTCAAGGTTTTCTTATGTGTTCTTAAATGGTTTTAACAACACAGGATCTCGGTACGCGGTTTCATTCCTCCTGTTCCACTGTATTACAACAGAACTTCTGGAGAACAGGATGCCCCGGAGAGGGAAGCCGTGACCTGCAAGGTGATCATCAATAGTGCCTGAGGCTCAGCTGAAGTCCCAGACCCTCTCTGTGACACGCTGTCACCCATGAGGCTGGCACCATGGGTTTCCTGCCCAGGAGCTCTTGGGTCTAAGTGCTGTTCACCTCCTTTAATTATCAAATCACACTACCAAGCTGCCGTTGCACAGGTAAAACAAAAGGTTTTTATTTACATGCTTGTTTGGGTTTGTTTTTTTTTATTCCCTGCTTTAAAGACTTGAGCTTTCTTTCACAGGGAATCACAACTGGGTTTGAGAAATATGTTTCAAAATGCCTGTCGGCATTTTAAGGAGCCTGATGTTCATGCTAGGAATGGTTTGATAGGAACGGTTGGACTCGATGATCCGGTGGGTCTCTTCCAACCTGGTTATTCTATGATTCTATGATTCTATGATTCTATGCTACGTTGCTGCTGAGTTTCTACTTAACATAAAATCCTGCGTAAATGCGTTGTGACTTCCGCAGCATAGAAATTCTGCTACCTAGATGAACCATGAGGTTGCTTTTCCTATTGGTGTCATGAGGTGAGCTCACTGGGCCAGATGACACGGAAGGGCAGATGGGTATTTCCCAAGCGAGGAACCTGATGTAACTCGCTGCTAGCAACGGGGACGGCGTCAAGGCAAGCATTAGGCAATGAGACGTGACAGTGTCTGTAATGCCAGGATATCCCTGCGCAGCGTGAGCGAGTTGCTAGGCAGTGAGCTGGCAGCCTGCTGTCGCAAGCACCTGACACATGGTGTGTTTCTTGATGTGCTTTCTTAGGATGCTGGAAAAAAAAATAAAAAAAAGCTTCACTGTAAACAGACAGGAGCAGCGCTTTCTCTAAAAGTGATTGGATTTCAGTGATTTTTTTTTTTTTCCCCTAACATCCTCGCTTTTCAGGAAATTCCAGGGTTGATTCTTCTTTTAAACAAACAGAATAGACAAGAGAGTAAAAATAATAATCAAAAATCCTGTAAAAAATCCCTAGAGATGGTAAGTGGAGAGGAAAGGTGATGGCAAGCCGTCTCCCAGTTCTAAGACTCCCTTCAAATATCATTCTTTGCAGACTGAGGGTACATGAGAGCTCTGCAGATGTTGCAGGGAATGGGGAGTGAAGCGGTGATGCTGTTTAGCACGATTCTTTTGCACCTTTTAACTGCCAGACATAACTGGGGTAGCAGGCACGGCTGCTCGGGGAAGCGTTTCTTTCACATCTATAGTTTCTCCCCTCTTTGCACGGCTGCGCGTGGGAGGGGGGATTAGTGCGTGGCCATCTGGGAAGGAGCTAAGGCTGCGGGAGGGGTAGAGCCAGCGAAGGGAGCAGGAAACGATGGAGGAGGGGAGAGGACTCCAATGGCAGCTAATGGAAGTGATGCAGAATTCCCCTGGGGAGCCAGGGGCTGAGGACGCAAAGGCTGTGACCCTTCCACATGCCTCACAGACCCCGACTGTGCAGCCACTTGAAGTAATTTATCAATGCAAACTCCAAAATGTGTTTTTCCTACTCCTTGGGATTTTCCACTGGATGAGGAGATGGATGCATTACTTAATGCGAAACTGAAATGCGGGTCATTTGTTTCATATTTCTTCTTTAAATCAGCAGGCTGGATCATAGTTTTATGTTCACAATATATTAAAGTGGGGAACGGCTACTATTAAAGGCATTACACCTTCCCTGGAGGTGTTTAAGGCACGGGTGGACGAGGTGCTGAGGGACATGGTTTAGTGTTTGATGGGAATGGTTGGACTCGATGATCCGGTGGGTCTCTTCCAACCTGGTGATTCTATGATTCTATGATTCTACAGTATGTAAAACCCCTGCCACCCAGATCAGCCCCTGCTTTCCATCTGTAGAAGGACATCTCGGCAACCGAATTCGTCACATCGACAAGAAAGAGCCGTCCCACTGAAATCTGGCACGTCCTCCGGGATCTGTGAGAGTCAAGGACAAGTTTTCCCCAGGCAGGCAGCTTTTCCAGCCAGCTCCCTAGCTGCATGGGCTTTCTCTCAGACACTACATGGGAACTATGCAGAAGAGATAATGCAGTCCTCCGCCAATTAATTTTTCCTGGCGTATTTCCATGGTTCTGAAGAGCAGAAAACATTTGAAGAAGTAGGAGGCAAGATCTGGCCTTGTGAATTTTCCTGAAAAGCTAGCTCTGTTACACACAGCTGCTGGTGGTTCTCTCCCTTTATATTTTTCCTAGTAAAAACAGAAGTGTAGAGTGATTTTTTTTTCCCCCCCTAAGGAAGTTTCTTGAGCTCTTCTGCATACTTTGTTATTGTTTTGCACGTGTTGCCTGCTTTATCGCACACGTGCATTTTTATTCCCTTTATTCTTACTGGCCAGTAGACCAGGGAGTAAGTCTAAGTGCTTTCATTCTGTTCTGCTGCTTTCAACAGGTAAGAGCTGTAAACTGAGCAGCATCTTGTCAGCACACTTCAGACCTCCTGCCTTGTAAGCACCTGCTGCCTTTTCTCATGGCCCGTTGTGCAGCAAGTGGTTTAAATACCTGTCTCCAGTTTCTCAGAAAGAAACCAACAGAAGAAATATTGATTCAATTGAAATGGAAAAGTCTTGGAAGATTTTTCCAACCTGTATGACTCCAAACCATACGCACTTAGCTCAAATGGGATTAGAGGATACAAGGGAGAAACAAAAGACCTTGTTCTTAAGATCCTTTCTCAGTGTTCTTTTTCTGAATACACACTAACATAAATTTCACATATGAACGTGCTTATTCCCTCTCTCTCCAAACAGAACTGCTAGTCTGTTTTCTTAATAATGTAAATAGCTGACAATAAAAGAAACCAGTGATAGAACCGAGGACTTTTAGCCTTGAGGGTCTTCTCTACCTCCAACAGTAGCCTCTATTAAATGCTACAGCAGGAAGCATAATGTACCTGAACTTTATGCAAATTATATAAAGGAGAGAAATTTCTCTAGCCAGTGATCAGTTTATGCTGAGCAGCATCACTGACACTAATGCCTGTAGTTCTTCTCCCTGTCAGCATATTCTTATTACACGTACGTGTCTCATCCTTAAAATATCTTCTGAGCTTTTTGGTTCATTTGCTAAATTATTACTCTCTAGCACAGAGTTCCAGAGCCAAACTAACACATTTCACAAATGAGAGTTAATGCAAACTCCTATCACCTCTTCCCTTGATAAGGTATTTTCTCCTTCTCATAGTGTGTGACAGGGTGTAAGGTGTTTCATTTGCTTCCCAGCTTCAGCTAAGCCTCCCTGCTGTGGGAAGCTGCAGAGATGTTTCCGTAGGACTCACGCTGCCTGGCCTCCTGTCTTCCCAAAAGGTAGGACAGAAGAACTCACCCAGCTGCTGCTCAAGCTAGGAAGCTGCTACCGAAGCAGAGGTGGTGCCAGGAGCTGTGCTCCCATGCTTAACTGTGGAGAGCAGAGCCAGAGATGGGAGAACAGCAGATGAGAAATCTGCCTCTAATCCTCCGCGGCAGATCAAAGCACTTAAACACACCAGTTTTAGTTTCTCTTGGTTTATAGTTTTCTCTTGAGGTTCTGTTAGGTTCTGCTTCCTAACCCTCTTTAGGTACTTGTTTGGGTTTTTTTAAACCAGAAGCCAACATGCAAATTAGTATTTAAGCTAAGGTTCTATTGCTGAAAATACCACTAATCTTTCTGTGTTTCCCATATGCATCATTTAGTTACGCAGTGCTAGTATTCTATTCCACTGTTACTGGAATATGCCCATAACTGAGGTCCACTTCGTGCTTAATTTTGTGTCATAGCATCATAGAATAACCAGGTTGGAAGAGACCCACTGGATCATCGAGTCCAACCATTCCTATCAAACGCTAAACCATGTCCCTCAGCACCTCATCCACCCGTGCCTTAAACCCCCTCAACCCCCTCCCTGGGCAGCCTCTGCCAGTGCCCAATGACCCTTTTCTGTGAAAAATTTTTTCCTAATGTCCAGCCTGAACCTCCCCTGGCGGAGCTTGAGGCCATTCCCTCTCGTCCTGTCCCCTGTCACTTGGGAGAAGAGCCCAGCTCCCTCCTCTCCACAACCTCCTTTCAGGTAGTTGGAGAGAGCAATGAGGTCTCCCCTCAGCCTCCTCTTCTCCAGGATAAACACCCCCAGCTCTCTCAGCCGCTCCTCATAAGTCCTTTTGCAAATATCCTCCCCTGCCCTAATTAAGAGTGGGGACCGTTACTTAATGACAAGCAACATCGTCTGAACAGCGGCTATTAAATGCCAGTTATTTAAAAGAGGTGACACGGGCAAAATAAGCAACGAGGAGCACATCAACCCTCCTCTGTGTTGTCGCGCACCACATTGCTGAGGTTACTCGGTGATGTAAGCTCAGTGTTTCTATACAAGAAGTTCAGTCCTGGAGGCAAGATCTATTGCAGTGGTTGGAGACAAAGCAGCTTTCTGCTGTACAGTCGCCTTTCTTCTGTGCAGGAGGCAGAGGTGGCCAGGGTGAGACCTTAGAAAGGATCCCTGCTAAGAAAGACCACTGGGAAATTCTCTGATTTCTGACTCAAGTTCAGTATGTTCCTCTTTAATTTTATCTCCTCTAGTGAAAACTAAAAGCGCCTGCAGATACAGCTAAAAAACAAATAGTGGCAAAACAACGTAGCTTGTTTACACTTCCCCATGGAGAGAACAAGACAATAAACTGTACAATTTTAGTTGGTGCTTGTAATGTTCTGAGAAGCATTCAGATAGTGTGTTGGCAAAAGCAATGTCATAAAATGTAGTATAGAATAAAATACTCCAATTCTATATCACATCAGAATAATCAGTGGCAAAGTATTTTCTCATGCAACTCTCATAGGGTAATTTATAACGGGTATGTCATTTTTCAAGGTGTAAACCCCTCTGAGTCTCAGGTATGCGTTTTTACGTGTAGTAAGTGGCACAAAGCAGTAGCTGGAGAAGACGCTGTAAAGCGATAAACTTCTAGATTTTAGCAGTGTTTAGTGTTTACTTCTGATGTTTTTACGTTTTAGAATTTACCACTACATATTTAAAGGAAGTATTAACCACAAACTTAATACTAGCAGTCAGAAGCTCTCCTTTAGAATAGTATCATGGACGGGGTTCCTTGCCCTCATGATACTTATCTTTTGAAAAACAGAAGATAAATTAAAAGCAATTATATAGGAATTTCATCCTCTCCCATATTTGCCATGTAACTGGTTTAGATTTGTAAGACTCCGGTTTCAATCTTTAAATGACAACTTCCCATGCGTATCAGTGGGAAGGGATGATGCACAAATGAAAATTATCTCATAGAAGTCGGTTTTGGCTACAGAGTGAATCAGACTACGATAAAAGTTTAGGTGAACACTGGCTAAAATACACCCATTGTATTTTTGGAATTTGTGCTTTGAACCCTTCCCAGAGTATGCAGGAAAATCTCTTCAAAATTTCAGAATCCCACAGCCGTCTCCAGCTGAGGCACAGCTACAAATAATAGACCTTCCAGCCTGAGTGCTCCGTGTCAGATGATTTTTCTCAAGAAACTGCCCTTGCTTCCATACAGACTGACTTGTTATTTACTTTAAAAATAAATTTATTGGGGTTTTTTCTATTTTTCATTTAACCAGAAGCTGTTCTGATGAAAGCTAAAGTGATTTTTCAGCATGGGTATTAAAAGGCTGTGAAAATGTCATGTCATCTTTTCTACTTAAAATGAATTTTTAGAAGTCTCTACATTCCCCATAATGTTTATATTGGTATGAAAACTATTCCACAGCTTACGAGAGAATTTATATCTAGAAACCTGAATTGACTTCATACATGGGTTTCTTGGTTCTAATAAAGAATATTGAAGCCTTATGTAGATGTTTTCCTAAATGTTGTTTTGTCCTTTAATGTAAATTTTCTTGAATAGTGTTTGCTACGTCCTAACAATCAGCATTTTCCAGCTGTCCCATCTCTGTAACCGAACTCAATCACCTGCATAATGCTCGAGATACACAGCAAAAAACGCAGTAGCTGGAAAACACAGAGTCCCTGAGACTTTATCTCTACATTTTTATTGTTCACTTGAAAATGAGGAACTGAAGCTATATTATAGCTTGGCTTCCTCGTTTTCATTTAAGCAGGTATGGAGTGCTCATTCCACCTGACTCCAGCTCCTGACAAGCCACTTTACATGCAGTAACGTGATGCCAAAGAGATGACCAGCAGATAAGACTTAGAGAGTAAGACATATAGACTTCAACAGATGATGTCTTGCTGCTCTGCCCATCCCAGATGTATTTCCAAGACATTTATGTAAATTATTCTGAAAATAGTGGCTATAAAACTATCTATTTTATCTATTTTGGTACTTTAAACAATGGTATTGATTAAATCTACAGGTGAACTGGCTGACTACCCACATCCTTCATAGACAAGCTCTTCAGTAACAGACAGCAGGACTTTGAATGGAGCTGCACCTATTTACAGCAGTAGACATTACACTCTTCGATTTTCAGACAAGGTTTATTAGCTGTGGTTAAAAAAGGACATCATATATTTGCTTCATTCTGCATTATTTCTGAAAATACTTGGCGACATTTTACAAACAGTGCAGAAAAATCTGTTTTCCCACCTTTGCAAAGCATTAGCAGTTGTGATTGCAGGGGATAGCAGAAGCATAGCAAATTTCTTCTCTATAGGAGGAAGAAACAACCAAAAAAGATTTTGAGGGACCTCCTGGAGGATGGACGAGGCAAATGTTTAGTATTTTTTTGACAGTATTGGCATTACATTGTACCTCTACCAGAACAAGCAACAAAACGCTCAGTACTTCTCTAATCCCTTCCATAGATTTCAAGGCTCCTCCTAATAAGCACTAAGGGATGGATGGTGGCTGACCATTCTGTGACTACAGCGGATGACCGACGCAGAGTAAAGAGCTTCCACGTGTGAGGACCAGGCAGGTGTCGGCTTGCCCAGAAGGCAGGCACACGGGGTCTGCGGAACAGCTCTTCTTTGGTTCTCCTCATACAGATGAGAGAGAGCTATGGCTCTGTCCTTTCCCCTCTTCCGTGGCTGCATGTGGAGGGGTAAGTACACAGCACGTCTCGAAGGAGCATAACTGGCCAAGCTTCCCATGGCACAGCTGAAGAATTCTAGAAAGTTTCCGTCTTTTTAAAGCAGAATGCTTCCCGATTCGCATCTATAACATTAACTCTTAACAACAATTTGACCAGTTAACTCAATGATATTAACTTAATCTCCTCCTAATTTATTACACTCTATAATGAAACTATATTGAATCCGTGGGTGCAAAGTTTCCTGTCGTATGGTCAGATGCAAAGATTCCTGGAAAATCAAGTTGCGCATCTCTCTAACAGCATTTCATATCACAGAAACAATGGAGAGCCAGGAGGTGTGTGGTTCTGCAGTTCTAATTTGTTTCCAGTTGTTAATAATTTGGCTCAAAAATTGAAAAATACTTCTTTCCTCTTCTCCAAATAGCTCTTTAATCACTGCTTGAGGTTGAAAAATGTACGTTGGAGCAGATGGCAAGAACATAGGATTTAAGCAGAGGACAGATGTAACCATATTAGGGCGCCTGGAAGATAAATCTCTTCAAGCCTTGTGGTAGACGTGATCAGTACTTTGTTTATGTAGATGAAATATTACTAGTTTCAATTAACAGTTGCTGTTGTCCATATTTGGGATCTTTTCCTGTCAGATAGTCATTAAAACCTGTTGTAAATCATCATGTTTCATGCTACCTCCGTCCTGTGCATAAATCATGTAAGCATCCCAGCATCTCCATTCTTATGGAAAATGTGTAGATGGATATTTATACAGCATAAAAAAATTGTGTTTGCTTTTTATTCAGCAGTGTACAAGGGCTGTGCACTGTCTCCTGTGACGTAGAGGGGTACTGGGAAAGCCGGGAAAAGAGGACATCTGTATTCAACCTCCGTGCTGCCAATCTGTTCTTTGCCTTTCGCTCCCTCCCTGGTATTATCAGCATGGCCCCTGTCGCAAACGGCTCCTCTTAGTGCTCTAATAATATAAAGCGAGTTTCTGCCTCTTGTACATCTGGAACGTAGGAAGGCAGCATGGTAAAGAACAGCGTTCTCTTCCTGCGGAAAAATCCGTAGGTTGTGTGAGAGACAGTGAGGAAATAACATGTTATCTGAGCTTCCTCACTGCTGAGACGTGTGGGAGAGCCTTTCTTGACCTTGGGAAAATAACGCTTTGCGGATGTAAAGAGGAAGTTGTCGTACAGTGTGTGTGTGTTTGTGTTTTATTTACATATATATATATATATATGTATATGGATGTTTGGATGAAGTCAGAAGCTGCTGCCTGAATACGCTCCTTAAAGGGTTGTGATCTCAAAAATATTAAGAAAACCCCAGAACCGGTTCAGACAGCTATTATGTTGTTATAATTCCACCTCATCCCTTCGCTGTTGCTGGAACCGAGAAACAAGCAGCCGTGTATCCCTAAGGGGACGTTCCAGCGTTAATCCCAACGCTCCCAGGAGCGAGTGCTAGAGCATAGCGGGTCTAACGTCTTTTTGGACCAATTTCTCTGTTATGGACAATTTCTCTTTTATCCATTAGAATGTTTTTTATTCTCAGTTTCAAGTTTAACTGAACCAACTGAAAATTGGATTTTATTATGATTGGAGGAGGAAGCTCGTCCTCCTTATTAAAGTGCTGAAGACAACATGCGTGTAGCAAGTTTTTAGCATAAACATCCTCCAACAGGGAAGAGGATGATGGTGATAGTTAGAGCAATATTACATTTATCCTGTTCTGATTTCTATTTCTCCTGTAACAAAGGCATGAACACCACAGAGAACCACAGACCAAAAAAGCAGCAATATTAAAGAATAAATGTTACAAACTACTGGAACCTGGATATTAATTGCACAGTCTAAATCACTACATTTATAAAGTCAGACTTGTGTAGGTAAGCACCCCAAAAGCATTTAACAACAAAACCATGGTGTTGAGATGTGATTATAGAGTTTCAATGAAAAAATATGCAATTTTATTACGTTGACATGTAACTTCAGCAATATTTTGCATTTCTTTAGCCTCTCTTGCCCTGATGGTACCATGTGAATTAGCGCAGCAAGGCTTATGGAAGGTCTTAGTCAGATAATAATAGAAATAAAATATTTTCTACTATAGTTTCATCCCTTAGGGAACTATATTCTTTGGCAGATATGCGGTTGGGACATCTCATATCAAAGTGATTTTAACTAATAATTTTTTTACTATAATAACTGTTTCTAGATTCAGGCAATGCTAGAAGGACTTTGCTTAGTACCAACTCATTAGCAATTAATGAAGTGCTAACTAGATGCCAAAACACAAGCTATACTGTTTCAAATCATTAGTTACCAAAACAAGATTATCTTTTTGCAGCATTCAGAAAGCTTGGTTGAAAGGTAACACAATTAATTTGATTTTATACAAATGTATACTTTTAATCCCATAATATGCAGAAATATATGATCAGTTATAATCAAATACAATAGTATCCGTGTTTTCTTTAAAATCCTTAGAATAGTTTTTTTATCGTAATCTACGCGAGCAAAGCTGATTACATTAAGTGTCTGACTTTTTTTTAGTCTAAAATGCTTTTGCTGTTGCCTGTTAATGAAAGCACAATAAACAGCGACTGTACGCTGACGGCATTTTTATAGACTTAGATTTTACAAAAGCAAGTGCTTCAGATTGCAGTCCCAACACTTCATTGTCACTACTCCTGCAAAAGTCCTGCAGTTGGTGTCTGGAAGCCCACACTGTTTACGTTGCCCGATGGAGAAATGGTTTTGATCTGCAAAATTAGAAATACACAGATAAATTTTCATCCTCTCAATTGGCAGATAACGTTGGAGGTGCAAGCTGTTGCTATCAAAAGGAAATCATAGAATCATAGAATAACCAGGTTGGAAGAGACCCACTGGATCATCGAGTCCAACCATTCCCATCAAACACTAAACCATGTCCCTCAGCACCTCGTCCACCCGTCCCTTAAACACCTCCAGGGAAGGTGACTCAACCCCCTCCCTGGGCAGCCTCTGCCAGTGCCCAGTGACCCTTTCTGTGAAGAATTTTTTCCTAATGTCCAGCCTAAACCTCCCCTGGCGGAGCTTGAGGCCATTCCCTCTTGTCCTGTCCCCTGTCCCTTGGGAGAAGAGCCCAGCTCCCTCCTCTCCATAACCTCCTTTCAGGTAGTTGTAGAGAGCAATGAGGTCTCCCCTCAGCCTCCTCTTCTCCAGGCTAAACAACCCCAGCTATATGTTATATATATATATATTATATCCTATACAGTCTGAGGGGTTTCTATCTGTGGTGAAGGCAGACGCACTCTTGCAGAGAATTGTGGCTTCTTTGTTGGGCAGCAAATGATATAAATGATTGTTGCTAATAAAATTCAGGATAAGTATGTCTGAAAAATAACTTCTGAGTCCTATAGTAAATAATGAGTCAGAAGAATAATCATCTGCTAGAAAAATATGGTTTCTAAATTCGTTCTCCCAGGTGAAAGTGGCGGTGGCAAGTGTGATGTGGTGTGGGCTGTGAGATTTTCAGCCACATTCATTTGGCATGATTCGTGTGACCATGCTTGCTCAGGTCTGGCTCTCTGAACCCATTCCCCGCGGGCTGCCAGTCTCAAGTGACAGCGGTTTCCCGTTACTTTTGACAGCAGCTTTCTGCATCATAACCAACTGTTTTGCCACATTCTTTCATCTAGTTACTTCCTCTCTTTTTGATGCTTCCTGTGGTTTGAATATTTAGCAGCACAGCTGCGATATTCAACTAATAATGAATTTTAAATGGAATATTTAGTATAATGGGGAAAATCTATACGTGCATAGTGTGGGCAACTGAATATTGGAAGGCAGTTATCTTTGAAAATACTTCAGAATCATAGGGGAAAAGCAATGAAACACAAGGCTGTAGTGTAAACCTGTGGCATTTCGTTACTTAAGTGTAATCGGACATTTCAGCTTCACAGTCTAATGTACGTTCACCTTCCCACTTGTTCTTTAAAACACTCTTTAAGGTGAAATGATGGGAAGACATGTGGTTTTCTCCATTTCCTATCTCCTTATGTTGCGTCCACGGCTGTGCTCATATGCTAAGAAGAGATTTCTCCTAAGATGCCTGCATATTACTTAAACTGTTACCTTTGTTCTAGCCCCCTCTGTAATGTAAAACCTGTTTTCTTTCCTCCTATATGTGCTGTGTTGTATTGATGACTGTCAATATTGAATTTGTCACTATATTGTCTTCCTACACAGCTGGGTCACTCTGAGTAACTGTACAACTTGCCCCACAACTGCAAGTAATTTTGTGTCTTTTACAAATGTCTCCTTCTGTATAGCCCTTTTTCTAGATTGTTTTTAAGGGTAGTTACAACGAAACCTTTAAAACACCTGACTCTTGGCTTTTCACCATGATTCTGAATGACTATGCATTCTCTCGTTTAATTTCTCTGTTTTCCATTACATTGATTCTTCCTCACAATCCACTATGGAGTTTGTCTGGAAGCATTTAATGAGAGGACTGCAAAATATCCTTCAAAATTCACGTCACATAGCCCCTTAACTAATGGGGAGAAGCTTGTTTTATGAGACAAAACAGTCTGTCTCCTGCTTTTTTTAGTGAAGAAGAATAGCTTACCAAAACTGACCTTCCTTCCTTTATACAAAGATGTCTTTTCTCCCTATATTTTTTTCTTATTTGTGTGTTGTGGTTCCAAACTGGTCTTCCATTCACTGACCCACCTGCTGAAAACCTTGCAGAACGATGGCATTGGTCATTTTCTTTTCCTTTAATTTAGGCTGGTTCAAAATGAGTTTGTTTTTTTTTTTTAAAAAAAAAAAAAGAGCAAAGGATGTTCTCTTTGCAGGCACAAGGCTTTATTAAGACAGGGGGAAACAACACTTCACCTGAAGGCACTGCCTGGGCCACTCAAATATGCTCTGGATCCTGGAATCTATATACTCATGGGTCTGCATCTGTATTTAACATCACGCAGTACGCAGATGCCAGCAGGTGACTATATATGTATCACTTTAAAAATGTGTAGGTGGTGGCTATACATTGGATGGCAGCAATGGGTTATCCAGTATATGGACACAGGCTGGCTCCATCTCCCAAGGATGTGAAGGAAGCAGTAACTATTTTCACTCCCTGACAGGAAGACAAGTCAATTCACAGGCTGATGAGAGTAGATATTGCTTGTACAGCATTCTGAACACATATAAATACCACCTATTAATTTTTGTAGTGACTTGCCAGGGCTGGAGCTTCCCTGGCTTTCCTCCCATTAGCTACTCATTTCCCAGCAACTGCCAGAGCAGAGAGAGGTCTAGGAAATCCTTGCCCTGTGTTTCTTCCCAATGTATGGATATCTTAACAATGTAATGTTTGGGGCAGAGGGTGTGGAATCCCTTTCCTTGCCCCAGACCTCTTTTGTGAGCCTGTTTCCTGAAATCAATAAGAAGAAACTCCCAAAACACAGTGTTTTGTTCAGAGAAGATACGTTGCTTTTATTCTGTGTGGGGTGCTAAGTGGAAGATCTTCCACAAAACCAGCACAACTACTGAAGACCCCAAAGGCTTATTGGTATAAAATCAATGCTTGAAATCCCACCTAGCTAATACAATCACCACACCCATCCAATACATACGATCGTTACGTTACACAATTCTACTTCAACACATACTCAGGATAAGGATGTCCTTCAGGTAATCCTTAGACAATCACAAATCCCTCCCTATCTGATATTCCTTTTCTTCTTTTATCACACTTTTTCAACCCTCGGTTGATTAACTATTGAGTTCCTCATTTTCTTAAGATTCAGTGTCTGCATCCCTGAGCAGAGGCTGGAATGTTTGTAGATTATATTGTCCACATCTCGGGGCAGATATTAGGATGTCTGTAGAGGATACTCAGCGTCGGCATCTTGGGGCAGATGTTAGGGTGTTTGTAGATATTGTGTCTGTTTCTAGGGGCAGATTTTTAAGGTGTTTGTAGACGATATTGTCTGTACCTGGGGGCAGATATTGGTATGTTTGTAGATACCGTGTTTGTGTCTCGGGGCAGCTATTAGGATGCCTGTAAATCATAGAATCATAGAATCACCAGGTTGGAAAAGACCCATTGAATTATTGAGTCCAACCATTCCTATCAAACACTAAACCATGTCCCTCAGCACCTCGTCCACCCGTGCCTTAAACACCTGCAGGGAAGGTGACTCAACCCCCTCCCTGGGCAGCCTCTGCCAGTGCCCAATGACCCTTTCTGTGAAATATATTTTCATGATATCAGCCTGAACCTCCCCTGGAGGAGCTTGAGGCCATTCCCTCTCGTCCTGTCCATGTCACTTGGGAGAAGAGCCCAGCTCCCTCCTCTCCACAGTGAAGCGTCTGCGCATTGCTGCAGGTGTTAGGGTGCTAGCAGACGATACCGTCTGCATCTCGGGGCAGATAACGGGGTGTTTATATATATTAACCACCCGCATCTCGGGGCAGGTGTTCGGGTGGCTGCTTCTCCGGGATCAGACCGTTTGGAAGAGCAAACGAGGCCCCAGCAGGCTCCCCTCACCCCCTTGTGTCACGAGCCCGGGAACCCTGTGGGGAGCGGCGGTGGGCGCCGGAAGTGGGCGTGGCCTCAGGAGTGGGCGTGGCCTCTGCGGCGGGCGCGGGTGGGCAGGGGCGTTCCGGAAGTGGGCGGGGAGTTCCGGAAGTGGGCGGGGATATCCGGAAGTGGGCGGGACCCCCCGGGGAGGCGGGCGGGGCCTCGGGGGCGGGGGCGTCTCTCCCCATCACGGGGCCGCCGCGCAGCTCCGTGCGGCGGGGGTGGGGCCGGGGGCTGTTGCGCAGGCGCAGTGCGGCTCCCCCCCCCTCCTTCCACCAGTCCCCCGCTCGCTCCCCCCCGCCCCCCCGGCGTGTCGGTGCTCGCGGCGGGCGGCGCCGCCCCGGAGCGGCGGGCGGGGCGCAGCGCGGGGCCAGGGCGGCCCCCCCCGCAGGTGAGACCGGCGGACACCCCTCCCCCCCGCCGCAGGTACTGCCGCCGCCGCGGAACGGGGAGCCCCTTCTCGGGGCCGGCATGACCCGGTGCCCCGGGGGGGGGGGGGGGCTGGGCTGTCGGGGACCGGGCGATCCCTTCCCGGGATGACGGGCCCTTGGGGTCCCGGTGCCGGGGCTGCCGGGTAGCTCCTTCTCGGGATGCTGAGGGCCGTAGGGGATCCCGGGGCGCTGGGGCTGCGAGGTACCGGCAGCCCCGAGCTGGGGCCAGGGGGACCCGCGGTCTGGGGCAGCGGGGATCGGGTGACCCCTCCCCGGCATCCCGGAGCTGTGGGGTCCCGGTGCCCACGACGCCGGGGCCGTCGGCACCCGGGCAGCCCCTTCCCGGGATTCTGGGGCCAATGGAACCCAGTGCCCGGGCTGCCTGGGTTGTCGGGGGCTGGGGTCCAGGCAGGCCTTCCCGGCGTGCTGGGACCACTGGGACCTGGTGCCCGGCGTGCCGGGGCTCAGGGACTGGGCAGCCCTTCCCGGAGCGCCGGGGCCGTGATGTGCCGGTGTGTGCCCGGGGCTGTCCGGTACCGGGGTCCTGGGCAGCCTCCCCGGGCCCTGGGACCGTAAGGCCCCGATGCCCAGGGTGCTGGGGCCATAGGGACCCACTAACAGGGCAGCCCCTCCCGTTGTCCCAAAGCTGTTGGGTCCCGTTGTCCCGGGGCTGTCGGATCCCGGGGTGCCGGGGCCGTGAGGTTCTGGGTAGCCCTTCTGGGAGGCTGGAACTCAGCCCCTCTTGGGGTGCTGGGGCTGTCGGAGCCCCCAAGCAGGGATTGGGGGGCACCCAGGGTCCCCACACCACCTATCGTTGCTTTTCTATAAACCTACATAAGTTCAGAGTAGTGGGAGTGCATTGCCTTGCAGGAGGCAGGGATCTGCTTCAGAGGATGGGTAAACAGGTGCTGTTTATTTGTTCAGGAGGGTCTGGCATGTTTCTTTCCTGGGAGCAGGTGCTTGAAAAGCAATTATATAGATATATTTTAAACTGAGATGCGTGGTGATGATAGGTAATAGTTTGAAGTAACTTGTCCCTGTGGGTTTAATGGTAGTGACTGATCTGGTGAAATTCTGTGGATAGGTCTATCTCTTCCAGAGATCCCTGTGTTGACAGCAGGTGCTTTTGCAAATGTCTTGTTTACCCCCCGCCCCCCCCACCTTCTGTTCCTGTTATAAACAAAGGGGCTTTGCTATCACGGATAGTTAGAAGAGGTGGAGGCTATATCTTATCCGAGTGGGATAGGTGGATAAGCAGGCAATCAAATGTTTTGCAGGCCTATGATTCTTGAGCTTCTCTCAAGGCTGGAAGACATCATAGAACACACAGTGATTATTTTCTTTTTTTTTCTTGTCACTGCCTGCCTCTGCTGCTGACTTGATTTTAGTAATGTTGTGGTGGTATTTTGTTTCTAAGCAAAACAGGCTTTTAACTTCCTGTCACATCAAACACTGGTTCATGGCCTGTTGTGTTCTTTACTCCTTTATGCATGTTTTGTTAATTGAACTGCAGCTGCCCAGGTTTTTTAATCTTTATTATGTCTCAGCAGGCCACAAAAAATGATACGCAGACCATTGACACCGCTGATACTTTTGGATTATCTTTATGTAAATGGTTTCATTTTTGACCCTCTTTAAAACAGCATCAAATGCACAACAGTGAGAAGTAGGGAAATACGTGTTCCCCAGAGCCTTCTCTTGACAACACGAAAGCATTTTTTGATGTGCTATTGTAAGGCTTAGTATTTATGATGGTACAGCCAGAGGACTTCACAGGCACCTCGACCTGGGCTGTATTGGCTTGGGCTCTGCTTCTGTAAAGTGATGTGACCAACACGAGTCCCACAACTGCTTGAGCGAATTGTGTTTGATAGGAATGGTTGGACTCGATGATCCGGTGGGTCTCTTCCAACCTGGTTTTTCTATGATTCTATGAAGTGCCACAGGGTAGCATAGTACAGAAATTGATAATTGCTCGTGATCTTTACTAGCTTCTGGTTACTCTGAGAAATATTTTACGCCTCTGGGACAAATAATTATATTTCGTTGATGTTTGGTAGTGGTTTGTTTTTTAAGGGCAATCTCTTGCAGAAGCAAAACTATTATTGCATGGGCTGTCTGCAGTCTTGCTCAGAAGTTTGCTAGAGCCAGGTCACTGGAGTTGATAGTGCCCTCTGGTGACATCTGTATGGAGAGTCTGCATGGGAAGAGCAATCCTGCTAGGAGAGTAAATATTCCTCCCTACGAGACGGGAGGTGTCTGCTGCCCTGGAATGCTCGTGTGGTGTGGCGGAGGTTGGGGACAAGCAGTCCCTTGCAGGAAGATGCACAGCAGTCGCTTTGTATCTGTTAGCTCCCTTTGGAAAAGTTCTCCCTTGTAATTTGTTTTATTGGATTTTGATGAGCAATTGCTCAGTCTAATGGAGACACTCCCCCCTCAACCCTCTTCAAGGGGTTGTCCTGTTTAATGCCAGCTTTTTTTTTCCCTCTGAAGCCTGCCTTTGTGCAGAATTTTTGGAGAGATCTTCCCCTTCTACACTTGCATCTTGCTGGTGACCGTGCAGATTGAAAATCCCAATATTTAGATATTTCATTGACCTTGACGCTGCTCAGCACCAGTGAAAAAACATGAAGATAGAGGACTAACTCTTTAGCTTCAGTTCCTGATGTAAGCTTTGATTTTAAAATTGGGTATGTTTGTAATAAATGTGTTTACGTCTTCAGGAAGCTAATGAAGTCTCCGTGTGCTAATGTTCTGCTCGACATGTCTTTGCATATTAAGATTTGAATTGATAAGGACACACCTCCATCTTGAACAGTTTCTTCTAATTTTGCTTTGAGATTAGGGATTAATCTTTTCCTCTGTATTTGCTTGGAGCTGAGTCATTTGGGCTCCTCCTTTCATTCAATAAATAAAGCTGAGTTGGAAACTTCCTTTAGGGTTGGGGAGTGTAACCGGTTGTGTTTTGTCAAAGTTTAAGGCATCAAAGGCATGGTGTATTTCTGATGGGAGTGTTGTTTTACAGCCCTTGTTAGAAAAGATACTTAAAAATGCATTTTCAAAATAAGGAGAAAACATTTCTGTTAATAACCTTGACGTTTAAATACCTGGAACTGCTGCAGTAGAAATCATCTTTTAATATTTGTGTATGTGTAGCATTTATTGCATGAACAGAAGCTTTATGGGCTTTGTGTTTTGTTGATTCATGAGATGATCACCTTAAAAGACTGCTGAAGCAAGCCAGTCTTAATGTTGCAGCTGGGTGTTTTAGGTAGACATGGTGGTTGTTTAGTCCCCTAGAACACACAGATGTGCGGCTGCAATTCTTTCCTTTGCAAAGATCCCTAAAGGCCTCGTAGGACTCCAGGGAAAACGGTGTTGGAATCCTCCTTCTGGACAAGCTCCTATCAGCCGTTGTTCTGCCAAGCAAGAACGGAGACATCTGAAATCCGAGCTGGAGCAAGGTGGTTGTTGGGCTTCAGAGAGGGCTTGCGACTCCTGCTGCTGCCATGGCAGCCTGGTCACTGGGCTAAGCTTGTGGCATCAGCTTTGTGCCATCAGAAGGAGCTGTGAAAGGCAGGGAGAAAAGTCAGTGTGGCCCAAAGGCGAAGAAGGAGAGGGTGTATTCAGCAGCACGGTGTGTTCTGAACGCTGGAGCTCCTTGCTTTGACTTTCAGAAAGCAGCGTGGTGTAAAAGATGGTCACTGAACCAACTTGCTGGCTGAGGAAGGGGCAGACTGTTTCTGTTTGTAGGAGAGCTTGCCTAGGAAAACTGACCTGTTTGCTGAATCTTAAGAGTATTAACAAAATAAACAACTGGGAAATCTAGTGGGCCAGTAGTACGTGTTTTAAAATACAATGTTTCTGACATGCATGAAAAGTTAATGCTTATTCTCTTGGGTTCACTGTTTGGTGTGCTGCTCTCTAATACGCTCACAGCTGGGCTTTCAAAACTCCCTACAGGATTCCAGTTGGGTTGTAGGCTGTCAAATGGTGGAAATGCTGCCGTTCTTGAAGCCATGGAGATGCTTTGAGAACACTCCCAGAATCCTTGTCCCGGCGTTATTGCCAGTGTAACGTTTTCCACGTATGTAACTTCAGTGCAGAGAAGTGGTGGCCTCCGTGCTTATTGTGTGTCTCTCTGTAAGCAAGGATAGGATTCCTGTTTTCTTCCCCTGCCTGTGTTGTCTTACAGTTCCAGCTACAAGGAGAACAGTTTAGGTAGTACTGAAGGGCAGTAAAGCTGGGGGGAAGAGGCAGCTGTGTAGCTTGCAGGTCTCAGAAGCTTTGCCCTTGTTTCCCTAGGGCTGCACCAGACAGGCTGTGTTTTGGCTCTTTGTGACTGTCGGGTGCATCAACAAGTCATAGTGTCCTGACCCAGGAAATCTCTGGGTGTGCAGCAGAGAAAACACTCTTGTCAGTCCCTCACATGCATCGTATTTGTGGTTTAAAAACCTGCTTATTTCTTAGTGGTAAAGAGCAGCTTCTTTTGTTAACGATTAAGCATGTCAGTGGCAGTTGATTTGATGCTGAATTTAAGGAATGGTGCACCTGTTGGTGCTTGAGGGTTAAGTGGAAGGCCTTCCCTTTTTTTCTCTTGGAGAACAGATATTGCCTGAAGTCCACTATGATACGATGCATCTCGGTGCAAACTCTTAAGAATAGTTATTTATTCTGTTTCTTTGAGGTGTCAGACTTGTGACCGGCTCTCCGTGCCTGTTGCAGAATTTAATTTGTAAGCTGCATCCAAATACCTTTCTTAGGCAAGGTAAGCTTTAGCTTGCAAGTGAACTGGGAGAGGCATGTGCCTGCCCTGTTTTCTCTGGTCTGTGTGGGGAGACTGGAAGTCTCCCCCAGGTATCACAGGTGTGACCACAACAGTTAATGTAGCTCAGTGCCTCATCAGCACGTAGATGAGATTTGATCATGGATTAGAACAAGCTGGCTGAAGTTCAATCCAGATAAAATATACATGCTGATGTCGATGTAATTATCAGCCCTCCTAAATGAAGGAGTGCATTTGCTATTAGGTAGAAGTGTTAGTGCCCCCTGGTGACTTTAGTTTATGAGTTGATCTTAGAAACAGTGCTGAAGCAGTAAAATCAGTATTTTAAATCTTTGACTAGGAGATTGAGACTTCCTAACCTGTTGGAGCTGGCTGGAAGTCTCTGCCCCTCCGCCCTTGGCTTTTACATGGTTATAACAGTTCTGAGTGCAAATAATGAAATCTAATTTAGGCAGAGCCTGGATCAGTTAAGGAAGAACAGCATCCCAGGTAAACGCAGAAATGGCAGTGGGATCCTCTGTAGTTTAGTAACTTCTTGCAGCTTGTGAATCTTTTTACTTGAAGTTTATTGTATCATATATCCGTGGGCTGTCCGAGCGAGGGCTGAAGTGCTCAGAGTGGCAGAGGAGAAGCTCGAGACTCACTGGTTTTCATGTTGTAACTCCATTTTAAAGTGATCTGGAGGCAGAATGTGGTGCAGAAGGTTTTGTTGGCTTTGGAGCTGTCTCGGTAGGAGTCAGTGGCACTGATGCTTTGGTATATGTACACATTACCTCTCTCTTTCTTTGATGGAGCTATGGTGTTGGCAGCAATCAATTAAGTCTGAAGAGACCTAGGACTGCCTCTCAGCTCTCTGGCCATTGTTGTAGTTGCGTGGCATTAAAAGCTATTTGATTTGTGCCTCCCTCATAATTCATTAAGGGACAGCTTTGAGTTTGTGGAATATGCTCTCATTGAGCAGGCTCAGATTGATTGTGCTAGGGAAGAGGAATATTGATCTTTTTTAAAAGTTTCAGGTGTATTTCTTAGATTATAGCAGTCAGATAAAACTGGCAGAGATCCCAAAAAAATGATTTTAATGCAGTTTGTAAATTGGATTGCTTTTATCACATTATTAAGGTGCCCAGGGTTTGGGATAATTGTCTAAACTATAGTATTATATTTTCATTTAAATTTAGTGGTATTATGTCACAGTGACTGGAGTTGGTCCAGCAAGAGAATAAACAGGACTGGCAGAAAGCAAATTTTCTGCTGTGATACAGCCTTTTCAGGTTAATGCATAGGCAGGCAGAAGCCTCCAATGAAAAACAAAGTCCCAGTTTACTGAATTTCTTTCGAAGCTTCATGTACTGAATTTGTATCTAAAGAGCCATGTGAGCACAGGCAGACGTGTGATTTGTTAGCTCCATGTACGTCTCCACTTTGTGAACTCTGTAAAAAGCTTGTGTTTCTAGTCTGCTTGTTTGATTGCCAAGTTGTTTGATGTTCTAATTGTTGCTAAGATATGTTACTTGCTTGATAACTGGGGTCCTCCACAGTTGTAACTAATTTAACTTGGTTTGTGATTAAATTAGATTATGACCACACACGCAGAGGGGCAACTTGTTTATTGACTGCTCACTGTTTTGGCAGAAATACTGGTAGAGTGAACTGCATTCAGGGAACTTAGCTAACAAATTAAGCTTGATTTTTCTGGGGTTTTTTTTGGTGTGTTTTTTTTTCCCCCTTGCCTAGTTTTTAGGCTTGATAGTTTTCCCAGACTGTTCATTTTTCAGCCATACAAAATTTGGTGCTGGTGTCATGGCAGAGAAAGGAAAGGGGAAAAAAGCAACTGATGATGGTGATGACTGGCAAGTACAAAATCAGAGTCCCCATAAGCCAGCTGAGATCAGTTAAGTGGATGAGTTGTCCTGGTTGCAGCTGAGCTTGTTTAGTGCTGATTTCTAGCATTAGGACATAAGCTGAGCTCTAGCTTGAATCCCTAGCTGAGTTTGCAAGTCTGGGAATGTGGGAAAAATTTACTTTCAGGTTTCACGCAGAAATATTGGAGGTATTATAGGATCCTTGTGACATTTCTAATAATTTCTTTTATATAGAGCTAGACTTAACAGTCATTGCATCTTTTACAGTAGGCTGGCGGAATGAGTTGGAAATGGTGATGGTGTTACTGGGAGCTTGGTGATAGAGCCATTTGATCAAAGAAAAAGTAATCAAGAAGCCTGTGAAGTGTTTTGGGGATTCCAAAAGCATCCACAATCAGCTTGCTTGTGTGAAGTGTTGGAAGGCTGGTAGCACCACCCAGTTTCTTAGGGATACACTTTGGATTTCAAAATGCACATAAATTGTTTGAAGTGCTAAATCAGTAAAAGAAAATATGCCCCAAAGATTTGGACTGCTCTCCCATTAATGCACTACTGTTTTGTGCTGTCACTAATTAGTAAGTCTAATATGAAGTGCGTTGATAAAACATTTGGTTAAGTGGATGACTCACAATCATTTTATTTCCTTTCCTGCTCTGTCACATAATTTAACTTTCTCTGCATGGTTAAAGGGCACCTGAACTGTGCTGCTGTTGCTAGCAAGTCCAGACCACCCTGCCAACAGCCTTGTCTTTGGTTACCAGCCAGTTTTCCCACGTGCTTTATTGGTAAGTATACCTGAGTAGTGGCATCTATTGTATTTATTTTAGAATAATAGTCACGTACTTTTAGACTGAGCAGTTTGTTTGGGTGTTAGTTGTCAGGCTTGTCTGGTAAGTACCTTTAAATAAGTGTGATATTCTTGTTGATTAGACTTTTATGGAAATATACCAGCAGGCGTTTTGTAAAGGAGTAGTGTATAAGTACAGCAAAACCTATTGAGTTCAGTCCTTCCATGCTGTTGCGATGGTCTTCAAGGTATCTTTTGGAGCTCAGAGTGAGAAATTACTGAAGGCGTGGCAAGATTTCTTAGCTACACACGAACCCCGTGCTTCTGAGAACCACGGATGCAGTGGACCGTGAGCAGCCTGAAACTCGAGCTGTTTGTTAGAGCAGATAAAACCTGGGCCTTGCAGGTCTGCCTTAAGGTAGGAGGAGGATAAACATTACCTAGGCATAAAGCTTTATTATTATTTACTGTCTAATACGCTGTGCATGCACGGTGTGAGGCATGCAGTTCCTAATGAAACTGCTTTCTGTTTTATGAGCAAATGCAGTTCTGCAGCAGAAATATTTTTGCTGCTTACTGATTGAGAAGTGCTTGGCTAGCTACCCTGTGCTAGTTGATTGCCCTATTGATCATATGTAATTTCTTCTAATCCTCCCTTTTTGTTTGGTTTTTTTTTTCCCTCCCGATCTGGGCCTATTTTGGATCTTTTTTTCATTTATTTTGACAACTCCTTGATACTAGATTTTTGTGTTCTTGTTGCTATGCCTTGCTAAAAATGCTTTTCTCCTTACTAGTGGACAATAACTTTCTTTCTGATCCAGTCTATTGCATGGCATTTCTAGTCACAATAATGGTTAATTTTTTAATGGTACTGTAAACAAGTACTTATTGCGTTACATTGGACAAGGTCTTCATTATAAATGTATCCAAGGAGATAGTACCAAATCTAATTGCAGTATGAAACTGTGATCCTTTAGTTATTTTTTTTATACCCTTGTTTAGATCTAGCTATGCTGGCAGAAAGTTATTTTATTGGTGGACGTTGCTCGGCTGTACTGGCAATATCTGTTCAAGTGTTCAAAGTGCCCACCCTGGGTACTTCTAAAGGGAATTGGAGAGGAAAGTGATGTTAGCTGAATTGTAATCAGGAGATCAAATAAACAGGCAAGCTTGATACTGTTTTCACTTAAGGATGGTGCCAGAAGAACCATGTTTTATAAAGTCGAAGGCATATTGAAGTGATATTAAAGAAGTTGAAAACTGCTTTTGATGTACAGTATTTCTTTACCTTTGAAGAACAGCAGTTATTCATAAGCAGATAGTGTGCTTTAGGACCTGCTGGCAGATAGCTCCGTCAATGGCTTCGTGTAATGACTTGCCCCGGCTCTTAATTAACTTGCTGACTTTTTTTTTAATGTGGATAAGGGTCGGTGTGATGACAGAACTCAAACTGTGTTTCATGCTGTGACTTGTCATTAGTACTTCTGAAGAGTCAATCTCAACTCTTTTCTGAAGCTGTTTTAGTGGTGGAAAGACTTCTTCACTGGGACCCGATTCATGTTTCAGGCAAGGTAATTTCACTTCTCTTAAGACTTTGTTAATACAAATCTGTTTAAGCTAGCGTTTGAGGCATTTGAGTTGTTAGAGAGATGGCTAAAAACTCTATTAGAGACCAGCAATAAGAACTGCTTTAGTTTCTTCTCTGTTTGGTAACAAATCCTATATGACTGGGAGAGGGAAAAGAAGTATCTGTGTATTTGTTGTTACGTGATCCCAGATGATTTTGTGTACACAATGGAAACTTTTAAAGTGCTTAAAATAACATTATCCAGGGCATCTAGAGAAAATCAGTAAAATCTTGGGTGTCTTTTTGTCCTGTGAAATTGTGTGTCTTCACTGTACGATTTGATTAGCTGATGGGGAAAAAATGGCAACACCTATGGGTGTTTAACGGTTGGACTCGATGATCCGGTGGGTCTCTTCCAACCTGGTTATTCTGTGATTCTGTGATTCTGTGGGTGTGGAAGCAGAGTTGGACACTTGGAGCATGTGCTCGTTCTCAGCCCAGAATGAACGAGTATGAATTCTTAAATTTAGAATTAGAGTAACAGTGCCATGTGTGCTAGTGATTAGAGGCTGGCACAGTTTTGTGGAGGAATAATTCTTGATCTGAATTTTATGACTTAGTTATAAGACAATGAAAACATTAATGGAACGAGTATTGCTGAGGCCAAAAAGCCTTTTGTAAAGGGTAGCATAGGAAAATGTGACATCTGTTTTGCAAATCTGTATAGTAATATAGTTTGGAAGCATGTCGGATTTGTGTTACGCTGAGTTAGATGCAGAGCTGTAGTTAGCCTATGCTAAGTGATACTGCTAAAAAAGGCAGCTTGTTTGATGAGCAACGCAAGTAGCTAACGTTAAAGATGTCTTGCTAAGCTATTGGGCCCACAAAACTTTAAATCCCTCATGTATTTGTAAACAAAGGTATATTTTAGAGAAGTTTAAGTAATTATTTCTGCTGTACCTATTTTTTTTTAAAAAATGAAAAGCTAGCTCTTATTTCTTGACATTGTAAAAGTGGATTTTTTTTCTTGCTTTTTCTTCCTCTCTCTCTACAAAGCAATCGTCCTAAGAGGAAAACAGAGTCAGACGGTAATGATGCTTAAGGACATGGACACAAGTGAGATCTCTCCAGGGAACAGGAAAAAAGACAAACTTCCCTTCCAGTCCTGGGATTTGTTGGAATTCCTGTCTTGCTTTTAGGTGTCAGGTTCCTGTGTGGAGTGATACCAAGTATCATGTATATCTTCTTGATTTTACTTGTTGGAGTGAGGGAGGAGGAGATGAGGACAAGCGATGGGCTTCAGCAACTTAAGTTTTTGTTGCTGGTCTGTTTCTGTGGTGTCATCTTTCCCTATTACATTCCAGATCATTAATGGAATTGGATATCTTTTTTTTCCCCAGGGCAATAGGGCGTTTTGATGATTTTATCATTAGACTTGCTGATCAGCATTTCTTTGTGGCTTCGTTTGTATTTATGATTCTCCTAATGATGGTAGAAATGCTTTGCTTACAGGAAAAAAAATAGCAGTCTTTTGGAATTCATAATTGGCATAGTCTCTAGTGCACGGGGGGCTGACTTTTTTAATGTAACACTCCTCAAAATCAGAAAATGCATCTTGGAAGAGAAAAAGGGGTCTTGCTGAGGCTGGAGGTGACACGGTCTTTTCTGGGGCTGGGGTGAGCATGCGGTTGGGTCCCGGAGTGAGCTGATGTTGAGTTTGCTTCCTTCCTCAGCCGGGGAGCTGGCTTACACAGCACTCTCTGTGCAGAGCAGCCCAGCTGCCTGCTCTCCAATAGCCTTGTCAGATTTACAGTGTCTTATCAGCCACATGCATCTCAGCTGGAAGACTCTACTCTGTTGTTTGTGAAAAAAACTAGAGTCTTAGATTGGAAAGATCCTCTAAATGACTATACAAATATTGGATTTAAATTGATAACTGTGTTTGCTGGTTCTGCTGTGCTTGTTTTTCTTTGTCTTGGAGGTAGTGGAAGATAAATTTGTGCACCTCATTAAAATATCTTAGCTTTTAAGTGATAAAGCTGTTTCAAAAGTATACCACTTGCCAAAAACTCTGTGTTGTGGCTAGTGACTTCAGTAGTGTTTCAACAGGAAGGCTGAAACTCTGCCTATTCTGTAGGATCTTCTTTGTATTTATGATGAAGTAGAATGCTTTTGTTGGAGGCTTGAAGCCAAATTTTATCAAATCTTTCTAGAAGGAAACAAACGGGGGATTCAAACGCGCTCAAACAGATCTCCATTTTTTTTTTTAATAATTTTATCCACTTTTGGAATCTAAAGATTATACATGAAATTCACATTGTCAGTAGAGAAAGAAATGAAGCAGATTGCGTGATTTGATTCTAGCTGATCGGTATATTCGGATATATATCTTTCTCTCTGAGCCTGCGCACTGTTTTAATTAGATGGTCAATATCTTTTGTTTTTTCCCTAAACTAGAGAAGCACAATACTTTAGAGAGGATACCTGGGGGTTACCTGGTCCACACCGTTGCTCAGGGCATGGCAAAGACAGTTTGTTAGTAAAACCTTTTGAAAATACTGCAATGTGAAGTGTATCTTGTATTTCATCAACCTCCTGGAATTGCAAATTTACACAATTTCTGAACCTGGAATCTACTTCACTCCTTGCTGCAATATTGCAGTTGTAAGGTAACTCATCTTAAACTCACAATAATCGAGCCTTAAAAGTGCTTAAGTGGTGCAGAATTTGAAAGCACAGAATTCTGCACAAGAGTTCCCTAGTAGCAGCCTGAGGGCAGTGCCCTGCTTCTGCAGGGCCACAAAACATCCTACTGGCAACTGGGATCCCTGTCCAGCTCTCCCAGCTCAGTTTCTCAGCACAGATTTTTCTTTGCTGGGGCTTTTTGTTGCTTCAAGCAAGGCTTTGCCCTCTTTGGTGTGCTGTGGCCAGCTATATTTCTTATGTTGACAGGTTTCCTTGTACATCCAGGACAAGGACAGTTTAGTATCAATAACGATGGAGTGGTATCAATCGTACAAATTGTACCTTTGGCCGCTGATTCCAAATGTCTAAAAACTATAACCTTTTTTCATGTTCTTCCTCCTATTCCAGGTAAATCTTGTGTGACAGCAAGAATGTTCATCTTGGCCAATGGTGTGTTTGGATGGCTGAATTATTTTAGCTAAAACTCCTCAAGCAGCAGTAGGGGGCATGACAGGGGCTCAAACAAATGTTCTATTTTCATCTAGATGAGGTGGAGAATTAGCTTTCATCTGTTTGTCCTGAATGGCTAGTCTCTGCTGCTTAAGGGTATGCCAGTGCTATTGATTAGTCTGGTCCAGAACATCCCCTTGCTTGTAGAAGAGGGGGGAAAAATGACTTTAGTGAAAGATTTAGTGCAGAACTCCTGAGAAGTTTCCTGCCAGAAATCCCTAGAGGACAAAAAAAGCTTACCTGGTAGGTGTTTTAGGATCTGAGAATCTTTGCTTTTGTTTGAGACTTGACCAAGATTTGCGCTCCTCCTTTGTTTTCACATTGTGCTGGCTTTGGTGACCATACAAAGGAAAGGAAAGTATTTTGTAAGCAGTCTGCCAAGACCAGAGATCTCAGCTGTTAGTGCTAACAGAAAGAGCAGTTCATAATGCTCATAGTGAATTTTTTTTTTTTTTAAGGTGCCAGTCTGAGCTTTTTTAAAGGTACACTTAATGTCACTGAATGGTCACATAATAATGTTTTCTGTATTCCTAATTGCAATACCCTGCCATGCCATAGTGTGGACTTCCTTGCATTGCAGCATTCTAGATTTACTTTTTATCAGTTAAAAGATTAACAAAGATGAAGGTTATTTTCTTTTCAGTTAAATGAACCATTAAACAGCATGATTTGCTTAAGAAGAAATAGCATTATCTCCTGTAAAACAGTAGCTTTACATTCAAAACACCATTCTCTTTCAAATCTCTACCAAAACTATATCATATACAGGCTGTCTTTCTCTCATTGCTCTTGGACCTAAGTTTTCAGCTTGCATATATCTGCACTCAAGTGAGTTTTTAATGCCTGCATGCATCGATTTGGCACAAATGGACACAGCTGCATTTCATAAGCTGAAGGATGTGTTTGAGTAAGAAGTATCCAGTCATCCACTGAATATCTCTAATATCCAAGTAGAATTTGGATAGGATTTCACTTATGGACTTAGTGCTGAGTTCGTAGGGCTGGAATAATCTTAAAAATCCTGCTTGACAGACTGTATCGAAGACATACTGGAATTTTGGGGGATGGGTAAAAGAGCTGCACTTGACTCCTAAATACTGAAAAGACAGGCAAATGCTCTTACTGTCAGCAGTTGCCATGCTCTTAAAAGCATATAAACATTGCAGGATCCCCCATGCTTCCTGTAAGGTCTGGTAGAAAATGCTTGTCCCTGCTCTGAACGTGTTTAGTTGCTCTCACTTGGCTTACGTGCCTGCAGCCTTTCTGTGCCTGTCAAACCATGCAGGCAGCTAGCGCTGTGTGTACATGTGCATCCTGTGCTTTCACTCTAAGGCCAGCAAACTGTTTCCAGGTTTGTGTTCTCCTTTCCTGGCGCGTCGGTCATATTGCCACTAAATCCAGTGCAGAGCAAAGGGATGTATGCACCTTTCTAGTAGTTCTTGTTTGTTGCATTCCTCATTTGAAGCCATGGATCGCAAACCACACAGCGTGACTCTACCTCTTTAGGAGGTCATAGAATCATAGGAAGAGACCCACTGGATCATCGAGTCCAACCATTCCTATCAAACACTAAACCATGTCCCTCAGCACCTCGTCCACCCATGCCTTAAACCCCTCCAGGGAAGGGGACTCGACCCCCTCCCTGGGCAGCCTGTTCCAGTCCTTGCAGAAATAACTTTATTTCCTTGGTTCCTGGTTTAAAGTTCTCGTGTGCAATGAAGAACATGATAACCTTTCTCCTGCAATTTGTCTTTTTCCCTGCTTTGTAACAAAGAATTTGAGGCTTGCCTTTACTGCCATTAGAGGTATAGAAATGTTTTAGTATAGTAGGTTCTTGCACTTTGCCAGCTAAGATCTGCCAGTTAGTGTTTGTGCTGCGCCTTGGTGTCTCTTTGATGTCTTCTGGAAACCATTGTATTCTACATCAGTTATGCAAATTCTATAAACTCTGAAGATAATTCTTTTGTCATTCCTTCTCCAGAGCAAATCCTTTCGTCAATAATGTAGGTAGATGGCTTAGAAATAGCTCCAGCAGGGCTCTCATTTTTACTGTCTATTTACCTGAAATTGCATTTAGATTTTGTGGTGATTCAACTGTTGTTAGTGCACACACGAGAAATAAGGTGGATATACAAGAATTTCAGGCCTTCAAATAAATTCCTGTCTGCATTGAGTGTCTAAAGAAGCAAGATTTCCCTGCAATCTACTGTAAGCTTTTGTTCTGATAACAAGAAAAAAAGGCAGATAGCATTTAAAAAATACCCTATCTGCCTTCATGAAAATGTTCACTCTGAAGTATTTTGGTTGAAGCAAACATATGGTTGGGCTCCAATTTCAGGTGCTTTGAGTAGGTCATTGACATCCGGATGGGCCAGCTGACAAATCCCCAGTGGATTTATCTGGTTGTTCTTGAACATTTAAAACAGGGCTCCAACATCCATTTGGTTTGTTGAAGTCCTGGGTTTTGGTGAATTAACTTGGATTTGCTTAGTTTCTCTAACATGTTTTATCAGGCAGATGTTTTGGTGGTCGGCAGTTACTGACTGGTCTTGGATGAAGAAAAGTATTTAATATTAAACTGTAGGTATTTGGGTCTTTACCTGCTCTCTTGTTAGTTACCTGATTTACTGAGGCTTTTCCACAGAGAGTTAATGTGGGAAAGGTGTTGATGCTTGGATGGATAAATAACTGGTTTGTAGAAGGTGGATACTCTGAGCCTGATACACGTTCATAAACTAATACAGGGCTGTGGCACAGGCAGAAAATCCAGCTCTCTTTCCCAGATGTCTCTTGTAGTTCCATGTAACTGTTGTCATACCAAATATAGGCAGTTCATATGCTGTTATTTTTTTTTCCTGTTAGCACTATTTCTATAGCAACAGTGCAAACTTCTATATAGATGCATGATGTTAAAAAATTAATTATAGAGAAAGTTATTGAAATGCTGTCATCACAGGTGTTATTGGTAAAGACTTCATTCAGCTCTCTGCAAGCTGAATTTTAAAACAGACTGAGATCTTGTGCCTTTTGTTCAAGAGAGATCCTCATTGTCTATTAGTGGCTTTACAAAGAACAAGGTTAAATATTCTCTGTACGGTATTCTCTTCTTCCTGAATGAGAGTCAAGTATTCAATGTGGGGGGAGTTTTGCCTTCTTTCCCCTAAATGTGAATCTTTTGTCTTTCTGTACAAAGGAAATTGAGACAGGTGCATGTCCTGAGTCTTCAGTTCTGTGGATTTGGAGGCTGTTACTCAGCAAGTTGGCACTATATCTCCTGCTTGTCAAGAATCTATCCCAGTATGGTTTGATTATCCTGGTTTTGATTTGGCTGTTCAGTTTTGACTGTAGCACTTTGGGCCTGCAGATGATCATTCAACAGGTTGCATGGATATACGAATTATCTTTATGTCCACGTCTGATGTGTCGATGTACACAGAATATTCGGTCTTGATACTTGGTCTTAGTGCTTTTGGCGTGTGAATTGTGGTGATTGTTGGGGACAGAGTTCCTATAGCCTGTTGCCAGTAACAAAGCTCATGCTGTTCAGGTGTCATCTCTGTTTCACAACTTGCAAGCCTGCAGTTGCCTGTCAAGTTTTATTTAAATATTATCCCCAAATCTTTTTCCTGTGCAGTATTTTCTCCAACCTGAGAGAAGGAATGCCACCCACACAGGTTCATTTTGAGATTGTTAGCGATTTTCTTCAAGTTTATCTTCTGCTGGAATTCTTAGTGTTGTCTTGTTAAAAATAAAAGTTTTTTATAAAAGGAAGCTTCTAGAGACTTCTCACAGTGAGCGTGTTGTGTTATTTTTGCTGGTGCACAGTCTATAATGACGCTTCCCTATTCGTGTTTTGTTTGCATTATCCAGAAACAAAGAACCTGAGTGCCTAAGGGGCATGGTTTAGTGTTTGATAGGAATGGTTGGACTCGATGATCCGGTGGGTCTCTTCCAACCTGGTTATTCTATGATTCTCTGAAAAGAGTACTTGGATCTTGGAGGTCATGCTATCAGCATTCAGTGTGCCACTGCTGCACACTCTTAAGTATGATTCTTCTGTTCAGAATGTTGTCCACAGATGTATTCTTCCTTTGTTCATTCCATGGATACCCTGCCTGCACATCTAACCCGTGACAAAAGTACTTTGGAACTGAACATCAGTTAGTCAAGTTGACGTTGATTATTGACTATTCCTCTTCTTGCAAGCAAAACCGATAGCTACATGGACTTGTAGTGGAGGGCTTGGAAAAGCCAGTTGTGGAGAGGTTGTAATCTTGTAGAGCTACCTAATTAAAAGTAACTGCTTCTTGTTCAAATAATTCCTATTTATTTTCTATTTCTTCATGGAAATAAATATCAGCAGTTCCTGTCTTTCAAAAATGTCTTCAGGTTGTGATTTCTCATGTTTTGTGTTTGGAGCGTTGCTCGAACAGGCTAAACTGTTGGTTGGCCTGAATTCTGGAGAGTTAGGCAGAGGAAGGTAAAATCTTATTATACCCCATGTACTTTATGTGCCAAAATAATTTGGTTCCTTGGTGCTTCCCTTTTTGGCTTATGGGAAGAAAGCCAAACCATACATTGTAACTTCAGATGTTCAGTTTGTTCTGACAGCAACTGTGAAATAATAGCCTGATCCAAAGGAATAATACGGCCTTGTGTGCAACATCTTTTCCAAAGAACTGCAGAACAGAATAGAGGCTTGTAGGTCATCTCCAAAGAAAGCAGCTTTGGGAACCTGGTAATTCGTAAGCAGTTCAAGTGAACTTCTTCAGTACTTCTGTAGTTGTTATTCACTTAGTGAACCTACGTTTTGTCTTCTAATGCTCAAGCTCTTCTGGAGAGAACTTGTGTTAGAAGAAAGCAAACCTCTTGCAACCCCAGGCTAAACTTAAATGGCATATACACGTGTTCACATTTTTGGCTTACTCCATTTGTTGCCTGCAATGCTGCTTTCCTTCGGCTTGATTAATGCTTGCATTGTCTGAGGGCCAGGATCTGCTACTGCTTGCAGCTGTGTACCAGGGCTAGTGCTAAAATTTGTTGCCTTGTGCAACAGTTAACTATTGTCTGCGAGTCAGTGCAGCAGGTACAGACGGTACACGTTGGACCGGTAAGAATCTCCATCCTATTTCTGTGTAATTCATGTAAAAAACCTTCCATTTTGAGTTTAACTTCTTTGTTGCTGTTGCAAGTTGATTACAAACAGAGCTAATAATTTTATTTTTTTCGTAGGATTTGGTAAATAAGTAGCTGGAGAGGGATATTCTGCATTTCTATGTTTTTTTCATTATCTCATCTGAGCAAATGGAAGCTGAGTTGTACCTGCTCTTGAGGTTGAGGAGTGCACTGTGTACTGGAGCACCAGAAAGGTATCTTGGTAGCTGGAAACAGAGTAAGATATGAATGAGACAGTCTTACTGTGTGTTACCTTAATGTTTTCTCTCTCTTTTCTTCCTGCTGGCACCCTCCAAATCAAAGAATGAGGGGCAAAGCAAAATCATCTTATTGCTGCCTTTGTTCAGAAGGCAAGCACACACATAATGGTGAAAACTCTGTGGGTACCTTAAGAATAACAATTTCACCAAATTGTTTGTCTAGGTAAAGCCTTTTCTAGGATGACAGAAGAGAATCTAAATTAAAGACCATATTTAAATGAAGTTGATTTTATTGAGAACTTTATTGTCCAATCTACTAAAACCATTTTTTTGTTCTGTTTATTGCTATTCTGTGGATTCTAATCTAATCTGTCTTGGAGCTCAATTTATACCCATCTACAAGAAGGGTCAGAGGGGGGATCCAGGAAACTTCAGGCCTGTCAGTCTGACCTCAGTGCTGGGGAAAGGTAGAATGGGAACAGGTGATCTTGAGTGCTGTCATACAGCTTATGCAAGAGAACTGGGTGATCAGGCCCAGTCAACACGGGTTCATGAAAGGCAGGTCTTGCCAAACTAACCTGATCGCCTTCTATGACAAAGTGACTCGACTACTGGAAGAGGGAAAGGCTGTGGTTGTAGTCTTCTTGGACTACAGTAAAGCCTTTGACACAGTTCCTCCCAGCATTCTGCTTCGGAAACTGTCACCTCTGGCCTGGACAGGCGCACGCTCTCCTGGGTGGAAAACTGGTTGGCTGGAGGGCCCAGAGGGTGGTGGGAAATGGAGTTAACTCCAGCTGGAGGCCAGTGACAAGTGGGGTTCCCCAGGGCTCAGTGCTGGGTCCAGCCCTGTTCAATGTCTTTATCAATGACCTGGATGAAGGCATCGAGTGCACCCTTAGTAAATTTGCAGAGGACACTAAGCTGGGTGGAAGTGTGGATCTGCTGGAGGGTAGGGAGGCTCCAAAGGGATCTGAACAGGCTGGATCCATGGGCTGAGACCAGTGGCATGAGGTTTAACATGGCCAAATGCCGGGTCCTGCACTTGGGGCACAACAACCCTGTGCAGTGCTACAGACTAGGAGAAGAGTGGCTAGGAAGCTGCCTGGAGGAGAGGGACCTGGGGTGTTGGTTGACAGGGGCTGAACATGAGCCAGCAGTGGCTCTTGTGCAGATTTCAGTTTGTTAGCATTAGCAAGGCAAGATTCCTGGTTTCTATTTCTGCAATGAGCCTGGAAGCCCTTCTCTGCACTTGTTTCATTCAAAAATCTTTTGGAAGCCAGGTGACCAGAATTGCAGAGTACAGCATCAAGGTCTCTTGTGAAATGTTTTGGAGTTAGGATTTTTCTGTAATTGCGAATGTCTTGATCTTCTGTGGCTACTTAATGCTTATGGCATCAGTGGCAGTCACTTCCAACTGATGTGCTGAAATTTGTAGCAGGAGTTTTACAGGCATCAATGCAAAAGATCCTCTAGCGATTAACTTTCATTTCTCATTCTTCTGTCCATCAGCTAGTTCTGTCTGACTTCTATTATGTTGCGTTCCTATATTTCCAATGTTTTTATCATTTTGGTATTTGTACTGGTGTTGCACATTTAATAGCTGTTAGTAATCTCTTACTACTCTTAATATTATGCTCCTCTGTCTCTGTTTTTGCCGTGTCTCTACTTTGTGCGTGTTTCTACTCATGCCTGTTATCTCACTCTTCACTAGTGGCAGCTTTGCCTAGATTCGTTCATTTGGAGACTTCATAGTGTGTGAAAGTTTGTATTTGGAGTTTATCTTCAGTCATATATTTCCTGCAGGAGAATGACATTGTATTAAGTTGCTTGAGCTTTTATTTCGTCTCCATTGTGGAAGTTTGTTTTTATCAGTTTTGCTATTTTGTATTACCTCTTAGTATTATCGTGCTCACTGAAAACTGAATTTAAAGCATGTGTTTAGGTGGCTTTCATTTTTAATGCAGTGTTCACACTATCTTTATTCTTACAGCCCAGTAACCTAGTTGTGTGTTCTAGTTTTGGCGGGTCAAGTGTAAAGCTGAAGAACAGAGTTTGGAAGTTGCACTTCGATTTGACTTGAGAAAATCTTTCACAGTTGGATGGACATTCTTTGTCCTGTTGCCTGTTCTTTGATGACTTTCTGCTTAATTGTGGGGCGTTCGTGTGTGTGTGTTGTTTTGGTTTGGGATGTTTTTCATATTTCAGCGTGTTTTGGTTTGTAGGTTTGCGCTTGGTTTGGGTTTTTTTTCCCTTTTAGGCACTAAGCTTTCTTCTGATCTTCAGGCGTGTTTCCATGCTAGGGTGTACTGTGCATGGGGGAGTGCAGATTCAGCACAGCCCAATGCATTTCTATTTCTTGTTGAGAAACAAATAGCCTTTCTGTACTGTTGTCAGAATAGAAGTGAGGGTTTGTACAAGGTCAAGAGCTCAGGTTGATCTTTGAACCAGTCTCCTGGTTCTTACCGTGCTTGAGTCCCCAAAGCCTGGTGGTGGCTTCGCGTTCAGATTTGGTCATTAATCCATGCAATGCGCTTCTGTTTTCTTTGTGGGGGTCTGTGATCAAAACAAATGACATTTTGAGCGGACATTGTGAATACAAACAAGGAGGATCTTGGTCATTGTGACTCCTGAGTCATTCATAAAATTGTGCTGTGGCTGTGTTTCCTTAAAACTTTTGTACTGTTAAGGACAGGAAGTTTTTAATGTAATCTTAGCGTTCTCTTTTAAAATGCTGCTTGCTCAGTATATTTTGGAGATCTATTTGATTCAACCTAAGACAAGAATATCCCTGTTTTTTTCCTGTGGAAGTGATTCACACTTAGCTGAGTAAAAAACTCTCTGGGCAGGTTCTTCTAGATATTCCACGCATGGAGGGTATATTAAATTAAATACTAAATTTAGTTATCTGAAGATAGTTTGTTATACAGGATTTTCGATTTAGCGAAGTGATACAAAATATACTGAAATAATAATACAGATGCCATTTATTCTTAGCAAAATACAGCAATTGCAACATCATGTTCCAGCATGACACCAGTGTGATCGCCCTTACTGGTCTCTAGAGTGTGCTCACCATCACGCTGCTGGGTCACCAGGAAGGAATATGTGGGTTGAAGCCAGCTCAAGCCTGTCACTCTCTTGGAGACTCCTTTGTTAGTTTAGTTTGCCTGCTCTGAGCTGAGCCACCTACTCGCTAGTGAACTGGGGGAGACATTCGCTTTTGAATGAACTCGGGGAGAGACATTTGCACTGCTGTTTAATTCACTGGACTGCAATACAGTCAGATGATCTACTCAACTGACAGAGCTGCTTATCTAAAACAAAGGCCACCCTCTGGTCCCCTTTGTGCTGAGATAAAGGCAGCTTCTTTGCAACAGCTGCGGTCAGTCACACCCTGCGTTACTCCAAGCTTCATGGACGCATTGCCCTTCTCTCCACCGAGCCGCCTTCCATTTGGGGGTGTATAGGTCAGTCACTGTGATGGAATGATCATTAAATACAGCCTTGTGTGAATCTGCAGAAAAACGCAGTCACTGGAGCCAGCAGACGCTGCTTAGTCTAGACATTTTCATTCTTTGGCTGTGATGAATATTTTTATCAATATGTTTAGTTGGCTTTTTACTGTACTGTGTGCATGGCATGAAAAGGTAGGTAGTGTCTTCAGGCTTCAGGCTGGCATAAGCACATGGTTAAGTATTTTTTGCATCATGTAAGACATTTTCGGTTCCACATTTAATGGATTTCTGAGCACAAAGGCATTTGTTGAATTGATGAAGAGGAACAGACTGGAAGTTCAAATTACTCAGTGTAATTCAGTTGTTGTAATTGGATACACAGGGCACGCAGTGAAAACCAATGTGTGACTCACTATTGCAGCGTGACAACAGCCACTCTGCGTATCCAGCTACGCTGCTGGGAGCTGTTATCTCTCTGATATTGCCATTTACTCCTTATTTTGGTGTTGAGCAGAAGGATTGTGTGACAAGCAAATGATTTACTTATTCCAGTGTTAGGTTTTGTTCAATGTCTGCCTTAAACAATACACTGACTGAAGCTGTTGCTGTGACTTCTCATTGTTGTAGGACTGGTGATATTCTCATGTCTAATGCAGATTTTTTTTTTTTTTTTAATGTTGTGAATTCTGGAACTTTAAAGTTGGTAAATTCCAGATTATAGCAGTTCAATGCTAATTCTGCTCCTTATTCCATCTCCACCAAGTGGGGAAAGAGTACAAATGTATTCAAACATGCTGTTGTAATGCAGCAGTGGGTACAAAATTAACATAGTGTGGACAGCTTTGTTATGATGCAGCCTGCCTGGCAGATGTTGTATTTTGTAATTGATTTCTTTTGCTTGTCAGGCTTTTCTAAGTGATTTTCTTTTATTTTCCATGCCTCATGGGAGTCTCTTCTCGGTGTGGTGGCCGATTTCAGCCATAAGGGGTGGAATTCTCACAGTTTCGTTGTAGTGAGTAACCAGGTAGCAAAGCAAAACCTGGATCCATGTGTGTCTCGGTTGCACCCTGCAGGTACAATCCTCTGAGGTAGAAAGTCTGACACGTGGTGTCTAGGCTCACCAGTCCCATTTAGCCTGCTGCTAGGTGGATGAGACGCACAGTGTTTGGACGGAACAGGAATAAGTGCCGTCTGTCTGGCATTCGGAATGGGTGGGCAGATGCAAACAGAGCTCAGAGTAGCTTAGGCAACAGGTAGCAAACAGGAGCTGTTGCGTTATGGTGTTGAGGATAAGGCTTGAGAGAGTGCGTTAGGAAACGGGGAGAAGTTGCTTGGGCTTGTCACGGGTGGATATGTGTTATGTGAGACCAGTGATGGGGGAACTGGTCTTTAACTCTGTGGCTTACAGAGGAGCTGCTTGGCTCGTGTATATCTGAGGCTGCTCTGCAAACTTCATAGGCTTCTCTGGTACGCTTGATTTCTTGAAAATAGCACAATCCAAATCCTCCACAAGACTTCAAACTTCAGTTTTTACTTTTTCCTTGGTCAGAAAGGGCTCTACTCTAGTTTTCCTCAGTGTCACTCCCCATTAGTAAGGGGGAGGGTGAACACCTGAAGTGTATGTGAGACAAGGGTCAAATATATAACTTGTAGTTTAAGATTGGTTTTGTATGATACAATTATGGACCATGTAGCATGATAAAGTTGGGCAAAGTATTGATTTTTCTTTATAATTACAGTAGTCAAAAAAACCAAAAAACCCCCACATTTTTAAAGGGCAGTTTTTTTCAGCAGGGATGATGATTAAATTGGGACAAGAGTACACTTTGAACACATGGAGAAATTGAAACTGGTTTTGGAGGTGTGATACCTCTGTCGTCTGCTGTCACTACACAAGTGAGAATTAGAACACATTAGTTGGTTTTCTTTCCTAAGTGAAAAGGCTGTAGGAAACAGGTACTGGGGAGCAGAGCGCTTGGAAATACTCTACACGAGGCATCTGAAGGGTGGTTGGGATAGGAAAGGACAGGACAGCAGTGACACTAGCAAGCCAAAGATAATGTGGGTTTTCCCTTCGTATGGTCTGTTGGTATAATACCAGCTAAAATCTGAGTGCAGTTATATACACAATTATAGCCTATGAGCTGGGAGTGTAATGTTGAAGTGAGAGGTAGCGTCTTCTGCCCTGTGAATGATACAGTCCCATGAGATTTTGTTAAAAAAAAAACAAACCAGAAAAGAGTAGCACGTAAATGACTTCTGAACGGCAGAAGTACAACTCAGTGTAGGTCAGATGGGGACTGCAAGTACCCCAAAATACCTAGAAGCTGTAGCTTTTGGCTGAGGTTTGAGCGTGGTTCTTTCAGTCGCTCTCCTTCCTGTATGGTGTTCCTGCAACAACACTTTAAAGCTGCTGCTTCTCTTGAGGATATTTTATTAATTAAATATTGCGGTTTCTTGCCTTCCAGGCTTGTTGTCTGACATACTTGGTTTAAATCCTGAGGAGAAAGAGCTTTCTGAATTAGTTTATTTTATTTATTTCATTATGTAGAAGTCTTAAGCATGAGATGCTGTCTTTTCATGTGGTATTGCTCAGTTAGCTGCTACTTACCTTCTCCATCTATTTGCAGGCTGTGTAATAATTCCGAGTACAACTGTATATCGAAAGTGAATTTCATAAGCAGTAATTTTGGTATCAGTCACGCTAGTTATAAAAATACACCTATAAAAACTTGTTTATAATCATTTTCACACTAGAGGGCACTAACATCTCATGAAATTTAAGCCCAAACCGATTTTTATTCTCTGACACATGATTATTGGATAGTCTTTATAGTTTTTGTATTACTAAATTACTATTACTATTATTTTTACTACTATTACTAAAGCTTTTGTAGTGGATGCCAAAGGTTTCCATTTCTTTGCAGCCTTTGTAGAAATGAAAAGTAAAAGTAATACTGTTCTTCTGAGGATGGGTTAAGACTTAGTGTGTGAAGTTTTCCTTTATGTGTGGCTTGGATTTTTTTTTTTTTGTTATGGAGAAAAGTGTGAATTCCACTTGTACTCTTAAACTGCTTTTTGTGTGGGAATTTCCACTTGAAGCTGGTGAATAGGTGTTTAAGATAAGAAGCTATTGGATAACTTCTTATAGTAGATATGTAATAGAGTTAACATCTGGGATATACTTCTTAAAGTTGGTAATCAGAGGAGAATACATGAAATGATGCTGCAGGACGAACTTTTAGTTAGGGTTAATGCACACATTTGATACTTGGTATATAGAAAATAGTATTGAAAAGAGTATGGAAGCCTGTACATCCAGTAAGTAATGGATTGCAATGGAACCTTCAGGTGTTTGTTTTATGGAGCGAACTTAAAGTTTGGGCCCCAATGTGATACAGCTGTTTTGGAAGTACTTTATTTTTGTAATGAATTTTAGATACTGAGTCTTGTTTAAAACTGATGACGTTTTGCTCTTTGTAGGTATGGTTATTCAGTTGCCTTGGAGATGATCCTGCTACTGTAAATGTAGGGCTGAAGATTGATGGTGTGGGCAGTATGGACCTAATGAACGGACAGGCAAGCAGTATTAATATTGCGGCTACTGCTTCAGAGGTAAGGATTTCAAAACTCGTGTCCTGTAGACTTAAGATCATAAGTACTCCATTTTTTCTAAATGCACCAAAAAGTGGGGTTTTTTAACTGATCTCATTCATCAGGTTCTTGATTTGTGTCTTGCTTTCATATGCCCCTGTTTAGATGTAAGTAACTCTGTTCTGAACTTTGTATACCAAAATAAAGCATGAGCTAACATTTATAGCCTTGCCCTAGCCAAAGCTGCCTTTTTTATGGTCTCTTCCATCACTGCTAGACAAGGAAGCTTTTCTTTTCAACTTTTAACATCAATAGATGCTCCTAGTGCAACAAGCTGGGCTGGCAAAGCCTGTGGGAAACATTCTTTTCTTTGACAGATACATATGTGTGTCGAGGTGGTCTGACAACAGTAATAATGAAGTAAGGATGCTCCCCTTCTCCCTTGGACCACATTCAGGCACTGGTGTGGGTCCCCTCCCGTCCAACAAAGTTTCTGCCCTCTGTAAGTGAAGAGCTTGTGAGTTAAGAGCCTGTGCCTGAGCCAGATAATGGAGACTGGCCTCTGGGCTGCCGCCTTCGAGCCTGAAGTTAACAGAGTTCTCCATTTGTCATCTGTTTGTTAAGGAAAAGAGGCAGGGTGAAGTTAGCGCCAGAACTCCTTCACTTTTTGCTAGGATGACACGAGGAGCTTATGAGACTTGTGATGGATTCCTAAATTCTTAACAGTGTTGGAGAATTTATAAGATCTGAGTTTTTTTGTTATTGTTCAGAAGACTTGCAAATTACTCCTTCTTCAAGTTTTTGTTGGATTGGTGGTTTGGGGTTGTTTTTGTTTTGTTATTGCCTTGTAGTACTGGGATGCAGGGAAGTGAAAATCTGCCTTCAGTGTCTGAGTCATCTTTCCAGACACACTGTCTGTCTTCTCTAGTGGAACTAAATACGTTCTTGGCTTGTGCAGATGGACAATGCTGACCTAAGCTTTCTGCCCAGGGTTACATTATTGTCAATGCGTATTATTTTTATTGCTTTTGCCACAGTTAGAAGCATGGTTTTGCTTTTGTGGATTTCAATTTGTCTTTTTTCTTTGGTTCTTTTGTTTAAAAGACAAAGTACTCAAGAACACTGCAGAGTCAGTAGTGGTGAGAGCCAAAAGGTCCTAAAAGCGGTTGTTTCCTCGAATGAATCTTTGGACCATACCAAAGGTGTTTTGTTTTATATATTTACACGTGTGTTTTGATAGCAGAGCTGCATGTGTGCGCTTCCACGGGCATATGGAAATGGAAAGTACTGGAAACAAGGGGAAAGGAAAGCTAGAGTGTTGTGTTAGCAAAAGGAATCAAATAATCTCCAGCACAATTTCACACCTATTGTCAAGATTTAAACAAGAAAGTTGGCATCAGTCTCCCAGACCAGTATTTTTTTAATACGGATTCTTGTACTTCCCTTTATTGTATTATGAGTCGATTGGCCGTTTGCCGGCTTGCAGCTGACAAATGTGCTGTAGGAAAGTTCTCTTTTTACTCAACAAGAGTAATGAGTGTTTACATGATGTCTGATAATGTTGAGTGCAATGTATTTTGGGAGATTTACACAAGTTTACTTTGAGCAAGTGATATGTGATGAGTTTGGGGTTTTTTCCTATCTAATGAGACGATGGAGGACTTGTAACTAAAATGTTTCTGTGTGTTGGTTACTGAAGATGCCTGTCTGGTTTGCAGATTTTGGTGGTGTTTGCAAAGTTAGGTTTTTCAGAGAGGTGGTGCTGTTAGAAGAACATAACTAAACCCAGACTCGATTATTAAAAGAGTGTGTATTTTCTTTATATGTCCTTATAACAGAAGTGCTTACAATGGACAGGAGTTTTTCAGCTGTCTGGATTCTCTAGGAGTTCAAATGTTCCTGTTTCTGTGAGTGACAAGACAAAATCAAAACATATAGGTGCCTCTGAACCACTTGTAGTATTTTCAGGAGAAAACATCAGCTCAGTAGAACTATTTACCAGCACTAGTGACTGTGTGCCATCTTCCCTCCTGCCTCGGCATCAGCTGACACGATGCAGGTGCTACTGAGAGCACAGTGGAGCAGTGCTAAAGTTTGGCTTCCCCAAGAACTGAGCTGGTGAAGTGCTTGTTCATGCGTGTGTTTTAAAAATGACCCGTATCCATGGTCTTGAAAACCTTTAATGCTGGCAGTACGGTTATGCAGGCTGTGAAAGTGCCTTCATGATGTGGTAGGCGGTGGTAGGATCTCTGTTACCACTTGTGTCAAGGCTTGCTGTTGCAGAAGTGTGCTGGTGCCATACTGTCTTTAGGCAAGCCTGCTGTTTGCTGGAGAAGAGGAGTTAAACCTGATACACTTGCTGTCTGTAGTACCTGTAGTCCTTTGTGATGATTTTGTCCATGTATCTCATCTTCTTTCTTCATTTTTAGTCGAGAGCTTGCTTTATGCCAGGTTTCCGAAGGTGAGAAGGAACTAAGGAGCACGAAGCGTGACCTTTCAGGTCTTCAGGGGAGAATGTGGGGCAGCAGAGATCGTGTGCTGTGTGCACATTTCTGAAATAAGTATGCTTGGGCTCAGATGTGAAGCATACATCCAGATGGAACATCTGGATGTTAAAAACCCTTTCTTTCTTGTAAGGACTGAACAGAATCTAGATTTGCCTCTGCGTACTAGAGGAAGTGAATACTCAGGGCATAGATGTATTGTTTTCATATAAAGCGTATGAAAACAATATGTGAAACTTATGAAAGCAGTATGGAGTGTTGATTTAATACCAAGTGTTCATTTTTTTGAACCGTATTTTTATTTTGCAGGGAAGCTAAATCTTTACTTCTGATAAAGATTCACAGAATAGTATTCTAGGTTCTTGTATTTTTTGCAAGTGTGAATTACTAGCATTTTCTAAAAAAATATTGCTAATACTAAGTGTCTTCAGCAGGAATGCACATGTAGCTCACAGTGTAAACCTGTTAAGTTTTAAAGCTGCTAAGAGAAGCAGGAAGAGATTGATACTGTTCTTTGATGTTAACTATTCCTTTTGGGGCAGACCTTGTCTTTTTCCTCTCTGTAGTGGTATTTTTTTTGTTTGGAACTCAGTGTGACTCTATTGTTACCTGTCCCGTCAACAAAATTGCAGTTTATTTACACATTGAAATGTGACGTGTGTTTTGAGGAGCAGTTTTGATATCCATTGAAGTCAGTTTGCACGTCCTTTATTTTAGATGTCTTTGTCAGGAGAAAGCCTGTCCAGTGACTGACTCCTAATTCATAGTTTTCCCAATAGAAAACTTCTGTGAATAGTGATGTTTGAACAGAAATTTTGCTCTTGGGAGTGTAAAACCAAAAAAAGTGTAGAGAAGCCAAATATCACCAATGTTTTTGTTTGTATTTTTGCAGAAGAGTAGCAGCTCTGAATCCTTGAGTGACAAAGGTTCAGCTGAACTGAAGAAGAGCTTTGATGCAGTGGTATTTGATGTTCTAAAAGTCACACCAGAAGAATATGCGGTAAGCAACGCAAGTGGCTTGTTACTTTGTGTGTGAATCTTCTCGGCAATTTTCCCTCTGCTTCCCCATCCATGCATGTTTTCGCCTTAACTTCTGTTGTCCATGGGTTTCAAAAATGGATCGTGTGCTTTAGTTCTTTATTGTCCACATTCTGTTCACTGTTAAGGGATTGTTTTGGGCTGTACTATCCAGGCATTTCTCACACTCTTGTGTGTAATTTACACCAAAGCTTCGTAAATATACGTGATGCAGCTTATTTCTGACATACATATTTTCATTGAAAGAACGTATTACACCTGTATTTGTATTTTTTTGGAGGTGCTTTAATGTTTAACTCCTGTTAATTCTTACACCTAAGGAGTGGTTTTTTTTTCTGGGTGCAATGGTACAAAACAATGAGTTGGATATCCTGCATCCCCAAGAACAAATGTGTAAAAGCATTTATCCAAAACACAAGGTGATTTGTTTTGTTCTGGTTTTACCTTGTAGAGGTTAAGAAGTCAGGTGGCCCCTCTAGTTAAGTGATTTGAGTGTGTTACTAGAAAGACAACTAACAAGATACTGTTCTTGCTCATCGCTTGAATTATCAATACAGTTTGGTGATGAGTTATCCTGAGAAGATTATCAATACGTGGTAGTATCACAAAATATTTCCTTTACTTTGTTCTATATTTTAATAATTAATAACTATTTCTGTTAATTATTAATGGCTAAATTGATTTTAATGAGCACTTAAAAAATTTAAAGCATCTGGATTATGATAAGCAGTACTTAGGCATTAAACTCTTCTTGGATAGTTAATGGGATTTATTCCTGACTTAGGTTAAATCCAGTAGTCAAGGCCTCTTCCTTGTTCCATGGTCAGGAACAGCTGGGCAATGAATCTCCTGTTTTTCATGGGAAGGTGTTTTTGGAGCTGGCTGTCCTTTCAGTTTTATCTTAGGATTTCTCTACATAAAGGAAACCTCAGTACTGGGGGAATTTGGGGCAAGGGACATGATTTCAAGTGGAATTATACATTCAGGCAAGTATAGCTACAAGTTCCTTTGAATGGCTCAGCAGTTTAGTCAGTGGTGGCTGATGTTAAGTGGCAGAGTAGATCACTCAGTCTTTGTGAAGTTGCTGTCACTCCCTGGGACAGCAAAATGTATACAGGTGCTTTGCCTTGTATCAATTTTCCTAACTTTTGCTCATAATCCTCATCTCTCCTGTGTGGAAACTTTATGCTTTCATGTGTGTTTTAAATGCTACCTACTTGATAAATCTTGGCTAGATAAAAATCTTTATTAAAATCCAGTGGTTTTACTCTTTTCATATTATTCCTTAAACTGAGTAGAGTTCCACTCAAGCAAGAATCTTTCAATTAAAAATTTCACGTTACAATTACATATTTTTGGTTTATACCACCTAGCGTATTTCTTATGTTTTCTCAGTTCCCCAAAAGAAAACATCTTTACTTTTAGCCTTCTCTCTTTTGAAGTATCTAGTTCTTCACATCAGGTTTCATTTGTTGGAAATGGATCTGAAGTATCTGAATTCTGAACAATTGAGCAAAGTTACCCTTAGTCTGGGGTTGGCCCTTTGGCAAGGTTATATTTAATGTCATTTCTTTTTCCTTGTTTCTGTACACAGCTGTACTTCTTCCTTAATGTTTGTTTCCTCAGGCAAGTCTATCTGCTTTTCCAGTAGGGCTTGCTTGCTTTGAATACTGTCTTTTTCTGATCCTTCTTGCTGAAGGTTGTAGAAATAAGTAAATCTGCCAAAACCCTGGGTACCTTGGAGGAAAAGCACCTTTGACTCTTACACTTGTTTTTATTTTATTGGCCATTTCCTTATTCTCCCTGGTTTCAGTCCTACCATAACAGAGAAGTATAAAGTCTTCATCTGGATTTCAGTGCTAATGTGAAGACAAGCAGAGAGGGATGCAGTGCAGCCAAGCTAGTGAGGATGCCAGCGCTGATGAGAATACAAAACTGTGTTAGTAAGGTTATCATTAAAATAGTGGGTATGTACCCCTCAGGCTGGACATGGATGTGGTACCAATTGCTTTTTCAAAGTAGGGGAAATCTTCTAGCTTAGTGGTGTTTCTTGTAAAACGGATGCAGTGCAGACTGCTGACATCTGTGACTTAGCGAAGGCTGACTTCTGTTACCAGCTGCAGTGTGAATACTGTTTTTTGAAGTGGTCACCTGGGGAAATAATTTGTGGGCTGAGTCAGTACCTTATTCATGGAGAGAAAAGAGAATGTGATAAAGCCAGTAAAATGGCAGTAAAAGCAAGTTGGTGCACAAGAGCTACTTGGGAAACCTTGGCTCAAATGAAGAAGAATTCTTGTGCACAGGTAGGATAAAGATGTGGGTTAACTGATAACATCAAGATCAGCATTGGGAAGTCTCATCCTGTACCTTGTAAGTTGTGTTTCATTTTGATCAAATGTACAGATGGAGCAACTAGCATTATACTGGAAGAGGAAAACCTGGCAGATAATAAAGTTTGAAAGGTACTTGAAATAGGATTAGTGCTAGTGCTTTCAGTACCAATGTGAGATACGGAGGCGTCTTTAATTCCTCCTGTGTTAGAGGCATTGTTATTTCAAAATTTGATCTCTTTAGTCAGTGGGTAAGAGAGAAATTGGGCTACAAAAGCTAATCCTGTATCTTCAACAGGATGCCTACCAAGCCGAAGAGAAGCCAAAGTGTAAGTAATTCTGGTGATTTTATTTCCACGTTCTTTGCTTTGGCAATCACCTAATGCTATCCTGAATGCACAGTCCTGTGCTGTTTCATGTAATGGTTCTTTGTTCGGCCTCGTGCTAGCTCTCTGGAGCCATTACTCCTGCCCTTCAAGAAGTCTAGTTTGAACAGTAATGGAAATTATTGCTGCCATGTATGAGTTGTTACTAACTGGATTTGCTAAACTCTGTCAGGTTGAAATCTCCTTTAGAAAGGGCCAAGTTACAGCTGGAACAGGTGAGATCTCCAGGAACAGCTGTTGCAAATTTTTAGTTTTCTCTATCCCCTTGCGGCTTACCCGAAACAAAGTTTGCAGGGATTATATTGAATGCCTGCATGCTTCATAAATTTTGGGAAAAAAGAATCCCATTCAATGACTGTGAAATGGAACCCGTTTGCTTTCTGCTAAGGCTTTTACAGACAGCTTTCTAGCTGTAACTAATGAGGAGACTGTCTCTGGTTTAAATACCTGCTTTTAGGCTGATCACTGTTCACTTCTTCATTAAACGGCGAAGCCACAAAGCAAGTTGGTGCCAGGATTCCCCACTGGTGTCTGGCCCTGCCGAGGGAGCCGTTGTGTGTGTACAGGGCAGACGCAGTTGCCATGAATGCTGTCCATTTTCATGGCAGGGGGAAGTGTGGTTTTGAGTGCACAGGGCACAATTTGTGGGGCAGGGATATGTTCCTGGTACAGTGGCAGTAGAAAGGGGGACTTGGCGATACTGGAAGGAAAAGGGAGCATGCTTTGGGGACAGGAGCTCCAAATTAAGATGCTGACAAACCTCAGGTTGAAGAAATATTTATTTTTTGCTTTACAGTAAATTTGAATTCCTTAGACTGCTACTGTTTAATTATTTGACTGTTTATTACTTTTTGAACTCACTTTTCCATTTTATACTTCAACTTAGCCGCGGTGGTGTAAATATTTGAGGTAGAATTAGGGGAAGCACAGCTGTATAAATCCATTGCTTTTTTTTTTCCACCTAGTTATCTGAGAAGGATTCTTTATTCTTTGCCTAGACTCTGGAAGTACTATGAAGTAAGTTTACATTAAGATGTATGTGTATTTCTGTTATTTTTGGTTCCAGTTAAGATTTGTCCAATGGATATTTGGAGAAAAAGAATATTGCTTAATTTAAAAACCATATACAAACTTTGTTTTAAAAGTATTAGGGTGAAAAAAGGATTTTTTTCTCAGAGGCTTCTTATGACAGTTAAATATCTAGTTATCTATATCTGAAAAAGGAGTATGAGAGCGTGTTTTGTAAAGGAAGCAGAACTCGAGTTCTGGAACTGCATCGCATATATAATAAAAGTACAGAAATAGGTCTTGGTGTATGTTGTTCAACAAACACAATTTATGCCCCTTTGACATAATAAAAAACATAACAAAATAACTTAAACTGGCCTGGGGTTGTCCCCAGGAGAAGTTTCTCTGGTGCAAGACTGGCAGATTCACAGTCCCCTCTGCAAACTCCTGCGCAGCAACTGGTGTGGTTTGTGTGACCCAGTTCCTGGCAGCAGTGCTGGTTTTGGTCTCTCCTGGGGGTGATTGTTGGTGGACTGGGGAGTTTGAGGCGAGTCTGTCTGCTGCATCTGAAAGCAGCTTCTACGAAGCGGAGGACTGGACCCTAGGAGCTCTTGGTGAAAAAGGCTTCTGCTGGTGTGTTCCCCGTTAGCTTTATTTTAAGAAGAATGCTAGAGAGTAAGCACGCTCCCGGTGAGAGCAAGAAGCAACTTTATTGTAGCGTGTGGAGGAGCTATTAGCGATAAAAGTTCTGGAGCAGAGTTTGTGAGAAAACAAGTAGCGTTTCAACACAGGAATTTTAATCCCGCAGCGTTCTTTTTGGACAGCAGAATTATTCTCCTGCGATGCAGTGCTTAACAGAGGCTTAGCTATTTTTTCGGTGATGAAAATGATTCTGACAGCCCGGTGAGACAGTGCTAAGCTCAGTTGGAAGGCTTAAATATAATTCCTTCTAAAAATTCAGATTAAGGAACAATTTATGAAGTGCTGCTTGAACCAACGTGGCTTCGAGGAGAGTCAGATTATGGCAGTGTTCTTCAGTAAGCGAAGTGTAGGCATTTCAATTTTTGCATTTCAGACAGAAGCTTAGTTTTTCTTTTCACAATGAGAGTCTCTGTCCAGGAGCCTTACGGGCAGTGTGCTGTCCTCACAGTAGGTACATGGCAGGAAAACTTGTTCAGCAAGTAGCCTGACGAGGAGTTCATGCTTGAGAACAGCTGGAGAGTAGAAAGCTGGTGTTATAGTCCAGATCACATGGGAACTTTCGTATTGATGGGCATGGAGAGGAGCTCAATGCAGTGGCATTTAATCCAGCTACAGAGTTCTGAAGGAGGGTGATCCACATGTGTTGTGGAGGAGAGAGAAGAAATTGGGGTGTATTTTAAAATTTCACTTCATTGAGCTTCTCTGTATTCCTCAAAGAAGCAGAAAGAAACGTGAGGCTTAATTTCTAGCCTGACAACTTTGCCTGAGAAGAGGAGTGAATCTCTTTGACTGTAGATGCAGCTGTATGTTAATAAGTTGAGTATTTTGAAGAACTCGTTAACAAGCCCAACATCTCAACACACAGGAGTGCTGAAGTATTTTGTTGGGGACTGTCCCTAGCCAAGGCCGTTCAGCTCCACGGAAGAGCTGCCATGACTGTACTGGAGGGTACAAAGTAACCTCCCCACTCCCATTCCAGTGTCTTAATTGCAAGATGGTCATCCGCTGTTCCTAAAAGATGGGTTTCTCCTGTAAGGTGCTTTGTGATTGAGCACTGGGAAATGTAATTAGTTGTACATTAAAAGCATACCTCTTCTAATGATATTCTGGAACTGTTATCTGGTATCTAGGGTAATCTTAGACACACAACTTCCATTTGGCTCTTTCATTGTGTGAACAATGAAGAAATTCTTTAAATAGCTACTATTTTTCTAATTTGTTTCTTAAATCAGGAATCTTTCCTTCCCCCCACCCCCGGACAATGGTAATACAAGTATTATTCAGTTAGTAAATGAACTCAGCAGACTTCTGGAAAGGTAGAAGAGATCAAGTTTCCCCGTCTTTGTGAAGTCAAGATGCTTGTTTAAATGATGAGTGAGAATAAGGTCAAGGGTTTATATTACATATGTGATTTTATTCTTATTAGTTATTAGAATATATGCAGCTGACAGCTCAGAGAACAGAGAGGTTATGGTTGGCTTGCTTCAATTGATGTCAATGCTTAGAGTTTGGGGGGTGGGTGTTAGAGCATTAAACCACATTTAGGAGAGGGAGCTATCCAGGAATTTGTTTTGGCGCGGCTAAGGAGCTGGTATGAGAAAAGTTAGTGCATTGTATGTCTTTGCTGCAGGAACCAAATTAGTGGCTGGTTTATTGGGGATCGAGTTGCCCGTGATTTGGTCATGGTAGAAGTTACTTTTTTGTAAGAGTTGAGCAATGGCATCTAACATGAATATAGGATTATTTTCTAAGTTTTGCCCTTTCAGATGCTCTTACTTAAGAGTGCCAGCCTTTCAACTTGCTTTATTTTTACTTAGCAGTGAGCAAGCACCCTTAAAATGGTAAAAATTCAGTTAAGTGTTAAACTTACAACTATGAGTAAGCTAACTGACAAAAAATTTTTGAAATGAGGTATTTTTAAACTCTTATGAGGTGCACTGCCGTATCTACAAACCCTAATGGCTGCTTATCCATCAGGTGTTCAGCTATCAGTCGCTTCTGAATTGTGAACTGTTTAAGTGCTTGGAACTCATAATGGAACTCTTAAGCTCTCTAAGAAAAAGAACCCCGGTGAGGGATGTTTCTTGAACAAGGAGTAATGAAATGCAGTGTTACTGAAGAAGGGTATTGCTCTTAGATGGAAAGCATCAAGATACCTAAAGCAAACAACAAAAAAACCCCAGCCTGACACCACTGTGATGTTAGAAGAAGGAAGCTTCTTTGTTAAAGCTTACTGGGTTTTGTTAGTAATTAGAGTTGCTTTTTTGTATTCTAATGTTCTTAATAGCAATTTAAAATCTTTTTAATAATGAACATTAATTCTGAACTTAGGCATGTGTGTGCATTTTTCCCCCAGTATTAATATGCCGTGCCATATTTAAAACGTCTGCATTTGTCTTGATGGGTGAATTCTGGTACAAAGTTATAACTGCAGTCTTTGTTTCGTAAATAGTGGGTATTGACCCTGTCTTGAAGTAGTTATTGGTTTAGGAGTCACTACTGAAGTAAGTAATGTCCTAGTTTAGCTAAGGCAGCTCAGGTTGATTAATATGACCAATTCTGAAGGGCTGGGAAGAAGGACAATATTTATTTTTAAGTGTTAAAACAATTAATCTGTTGTCTGACTCACTTTTGTCCTGTCTTGTAATCTTGTTTTAGTGAGGAGGATTTGCGCTGAAATGTTACTAACTATTGAAGCGCCCGGGTCTTTTGTAAGGGTGTTTTAATATATAGTATCGTCAAATTTTATTGAAGTGCACATTCCTTTGGTTTCACCTTCCCTATCCAGTTTTCTTACTTATTTCTCCTGTTGGGAAGCACAGCAATACACTCATTCAGACGTGTATTTACCTAAAACAACACATTTCTGAGAAAGTTTGGTATACTTCAGCAGGCAAACAGGAGACTAGAGACTGACCTTCTGTGTTTAGATGAGTGCTGCCCTCACTGGGAAACCCTCTTCTTAGGAATGCTCAGTTAATAATCTTAAATTTTTACGTAAGATATAGAAATAAATAAATAAAGTTTTGCCTTGGCTCTTTCTAGCATAAGTGTTCCCTGAGGTTATCATGGTTATTACCTTGAAGTTCACTTTAACTCTAGAAGTTGGGTAGCTAGATTTTCCCTGTCCCCGGCTTGAATACCATGCTTTTGCTGAAAAATCTCCTTCCCTCTACTTGTTGGGTGTCTTGCCCACAAGACACACCTTCCCTATTTGTTTCCTCAAAAAGAGCCTTGTATGTAGATCTCTGAAGTAAGAGGACATGCTATTAAATTGTCAAAATTAAGCCGTATTTGCTTACCCAGGTGCAGCGTAATGTAACCCAGAATATCTCTGACATGTTTAGAAGTTTCTAAAGCCCTCTGAGTGATGTGAAGATCCAGCCCTCACCTGCAGCAGGGTGTGGTCAGGTGTGTTGTGGCTCTTCGCAAGGTGGAACTCCTGTCAATGTCCCAGTGTCCTACTCCTTTCCCTTTCAGGTTAGGAAAAGGTGGGAAACAGCACGAAGAAGTACCACTGTTGTTGTTCTAAGTCCTTCAAAAGCAAAGCTTTGTTAACCACAGCTGGAATAGTTTATGTTGTCTGGTCACAATTTCACAAATGTGTCCCTTTCCCTTGCTAAGAATGACTTCTTCTTGTCAGTATTCTTGTGGTGAGATAAAAAAACCCTCTTCAAAAAAGACTTCATGTGAAGATTTCTGCATTGCAATGCTGAAAGGGTCTTTGATTTTAGGAAGAGAAACCATTTTTATTCCCTCAAGAATAATTTTTTTCATAGGCCTCCTAATAAAAGAATAAAATTGTTTCTGTTAGCAAGGTTGCTTTCAGTTTGAAGGGCATCTCTTGGTTTTGGCAAAATTTTATTGTATATATTTTACTGTAGTTGCTACGGATGCAAGGGAATAGAGTGTTTTGACCTCCTATGTTCCTGATTTTTCTGTTATTAGCAATCACTGCTGCTTAAAACAAATTAGTGGAGTATGTATCTGATATCCTTGGCTTCATTTAAACTTTTAAGATACAGTATAATTTGTACTGTCAAGACAGGTGCTGCAGCTGATGCAGTTGCTTGTTAAACCACGTTTAGTAGTAGGATTGGAGATTATTTAAATGCCAACTTAAAAATTAGCTTCTGGGTATTAATGAATAGCAGGCATATGCTTCAGATCACATGTGAGTATTTATGTTACAGGGCCAAGAATGTCTTGTTTATGTCAGTTTGCACAGGATTTACTGTTACAAAGATGTTCAGGCATGCACGTTTGGGAGCGTGTGTTGTCTTTTTTGTAGTTGAGTGTGTGGATTCATTAAAAGTCATCTGATTTACTCTTGCTTTAGCCCAAGACTAGAAAAATCTAATGTAGCTCTAAACATCATTGCTTGGAAGCATAAGCAGCCAACTAGAGCAGAGCCCTGGCAAGAAGGTTTGTCCAGAGGAGACTGGTAAAGCACTTGTTCCGTCTGTGGTGTTGGGTCCCGTGTGTTGGTTACAGAGACTTGGGCTGATTTATATATGTTTTTTTTTGTCGTCATGTTTGATTGCCAGAATTCTTATCTAAAAATAGATTCAGAAGTCGAGAAGGTTTCTACAAAACGTAGATTCACTCATCTTTGGCACAACTTATGACTTTGTTTGGGTTGAGACTCATTAGAGCAGGCGCATCTCTCTACACCTGCTTTCTTTCAACTAGAGCATCCTAGTTAAAATTCTTCTGCGCTTTCAGACTTCATCCAAGAAGCTATTGTGCAACCCAACAAGGGCATTCAATGGAAACCGCAGTTTGTGAGAATCCTGGAGCACAGCAGTGTGTAAGTGGGGAACCACTGGTTTTCAGGAAATGGGAATAAAGCTGCGCAGCTTGCTTCTGAGGAAACTGAGTAAGGTCCCTGGCTTCATTGTTAAAAGAGTATTTGTGATGGCTAACTCAGAGGGCACCGGTGTTTCTGGGCTACCTGACACTCTTTGAAAGAGATGCTCTCTTTCTTTTGGATACATAGGCAGGCAGCAATCCTAAATCATATGCTTAAAATAAGGCTCTGTGAATATGTCTCAAAAAGCAAAACCTGGTCTTTGACTGTAGGTTCCTCTATAATCCTTTCCGAAGCTAAACAGCTGTCATGGAATGAAAAGGTACTTCCAGTTCTGATCGCTGGAAGTGAGGTGGCTGTTTTTAATTCTAACTGCTGCTGTGCATCTGAACAACTACTTAGCCTAGTTTTACAAATATGGTCCTAGTATTGATTCAGTAGTATTAGGGCTGTTTCAATAGAATCGTGTAACACCTAAACTAAGATTCAGAGTTTGAAGAGAAATTGCCCTTGAACAACTGAAGTTCGTTCTTTGCTCCTTGGATGGCTTCTTATATTTCTGAATTTAAGCTGTGACTTGCATACGTGAGTGCAGGATTATGCCTGTGAGGATAATTTCTCGCTGTTTGTGAGAAGCACTTTATTCTCTGGTTTTGCAGGACGGCTCTGTGGTAGGAACCAAATCCTCTGAAATTAGCTACAAAATGAAAGGAAAAGGAAAGTAAAAAGGAAAGAAATAAAAGGAAATGGAACAAATGCAGCGCTCGTACAGCATAGCAACTTAATGGAATGCAAGGCTAATTTTGAGCTTAACTTAAGATACTTTTTTTTTTATTTCAGGGTCAGATAACACTAATGGATGTCCCTGTATTTAAAGCAATTCAGCCAGAGGTAAGCAGTTCACTGGTTTTGTTTTCGAAATTAAGTGAAAAGAAGTTATGCCATTATACAAATTCTGTGATGGCAAAGTGTGACTGTGTCAATGAATCTTATTTTTTTTTTTTTTGTCCCAGTGTGTATAGCTCTGAAGCAGATGGTTTTATGACACAAAAATGTCTGGAACTGTTTGTTTGGGGAGTAAAGTGTTATTCAATTATGTTCAGCTAGTGCTAGAGATGAAGTATCTGAGGTTTAATGTTTCTGAATGATAAATGTCTTGTTTTACCTATTCTGATCATAATGTTTTAGATTTCAGCTCCTGATACCTCATGCCGTATCTCATCCTGTCCTTTGTTCTCCTAACTTGTTCCTATCTTTTTAGGAAAAACAGAACTGGCTGTAGGGACATCTTGTGTTCAGGAGGGGCGTGATCTGTGGGTATATTGACGTAATAGGTTGACTTCTGTCTTCTGGTTTGTTTGTATGTAATGCCACGTTCCTTTCTGATTGCAGCCTGACTTGAACTAGTGTTTTCAGAATCTCGAGAGTGACTATAATAAATGATGAATTTGTGTATCTTTATTTCTCTATGATGAGTGTTTTCCTGTGGGCCTTGCTTTGCACTTTTGAAGGTTTATTTTTCAGTTTATTGTCCACTTTATCAGTACTGTGGAAGTCTTTCCACTCATCAGTCACCTTTAGACTATCGGAAGCTATTTGATTGGTAGCAGGCTTTTGTTGCATCCCTGAAGGATATTTTGCTTCGAGTGGAGAAACCTGCTGTATCCCTCGTGGTTATTGATTTAATCATTTGTGTAGCCACAAATATTTCAAGTCTTCCTTTTGATCTGTATGTGAAAACATTGTAGTGGTTTAGCTTTCATGATTTCAGCAAGCTATTTCCCAGCCCCTGTGGATTTGTGTGGGATTTTTGATTGGGTTTTTGTTTGTTTGTTTTAAATCCTTCGAAAAGCCTCCCATTTGATCTCTCTAGCTTTTTTTTTTTTTGCTGGGCATCCTTAGAGCCTTCTTGATTGGCAGGATATGTTTATCCTGATCTTCTAATAGGATATCTCTTTTCCAAAACTTTAAAGCATTTTACTCTTTTATCTGAGTCTTTTAAATATTCTCCTCACATGTGTGTTTGTGTACTGCTTTTTCTAATGTTAAGCGTTACTGCTGTGTAGTTTTTCCCCCACCCCCGTGCTGAAGTTGGATAGTTTCTGGGTGCTTTTATGTAGTGCCTCATCTCTTGTTGCACTGAGCTTCAAAGGAGTGGATGTTAATCAAACCACCAATTTAACTAGTTAAGACTTTTGCTAATGACCTGCTCATAAAGAAGCTCCACTGCTTGAGCTGGGTGGTAGTTTGTTCTTTGCAGTCTGCTTCCAGCACTGTGCAGGGTGAGCAACAAGGAAGCAAGAAAGGAAGTTAGAGACAGCAGCAGTGATCCAGTGCCCATAGCTCATAAGTTGTTACTCTTTTAATGCTCCTATGGGTTGGACTGTTGTATGAGCAGACCTACAGGAAGCCTCTGAGAGATGAAAAGACATGTCAAGAATGCACACTGAATTTTGTTGGCTGTTCTAGCTAGTTATTGTAAGCCATAAAGAGAGAAAACAGAATTAAATAATGAAACTCATCTAGAAGAAAAACCGTGAGAGAGAAGGTGAGTGTCTAGAGTGTAATTCCTTGTACTGAATAAGAAAAATTCACGTGATGCCTTAATTGGAAAAAATGTCGCTTTGAGGAAGGGGAGCTGTTTGACACTTGACAAGTTTTTGCAGAAAAGCAGTTGAAGGCTCTGACAGCGTGCAAGTCTGATCGGTGTCAGTGCTTCCTCACAGGTAGGCACGGGTCTGTCGTCTTGTATGTGACGTGCCTCTAAAAGGTGTTAATCCCCTATGTGAAAAGGGGCGTACAGATTAAACCCCAGGTCCAAAAAAGCTAGACACTATCAAAGTGCTTTCCTCCTGTTGTGCAGATGAGGAAAACAGGGATGGAACACTTAGTTTGCCTAAAGGTGTCTTGATAGCAGAGTAATGAAGTGCTGTAGGCTTCCAAGGGTTTTATTTTCCCCAGTATCTACCAAACTGTGTGCCATATCCATTTCTTGATTAGAGTTGTAAATCTTTACACGTACCTTGACGTATACACTCAAACATTGGTGAATTTGTAATTTGAAAACAAAACAGTGTTGAGCTGATTGCTCCTGTGTAAAAGGATTTCTAAACAGAGACTTTAATGAGTGACTAAAAGGTATTGATAGAATTTGAGTTTTTTGTATCGATGCCTGTAGATACTCTTATTTAGAATCAAATTTCACAGCTCTCATCTACAAGTGTGGTTTGAGCTGAACAACGTCTTTCCTGGTGTGCCAAGATTTAAAAACTAGGTGTTTATTATAGATTGTTGTAATGCAGCAGCAAATCTTTGTTAACCAGGCTGTTAATCTGTGTCTACTTCCAAAACTCGATAGAATTATGTAGTAATTAATATTTTTAGCGTTTAATGGCTTTTTGTTGTCCCAGATAAGAGTTCTGAGATACATATTCCAAGATGTTTAATTTTTAAAATAACCGGAGATGAAAGCAGATGATTTTAATTTTCATTTTTGGGAAACAAAAAAAAATTACAGAAACATTTATTCTGTACCAGTCGCTGCTTCCTCTTGCCGTTCAGGTAGCAATAACCTCAGCAAGGCTTTTCTGGAACAGAGGCTTCAGTTGTCTGAGTAGCCTGTCAAAATAAGGAGACCTCTTCTTTCCAGTAATAAATATATATACATTTCACTCACAGCCTGAATGAGATATTAGACCTCTAGTTTTGGGTGTGTAAATATAAATTTGACTTTAATGTTAGTACTATAATCATCCCATGCCAGTAAAGATGAATCAATTCTGCCAAGTACAGAGCTGCGATTGTTATCCCAATGGAAGCTGCAGCACTGGGAGATGCAGAGGGCTAGTGGGCTGGAGCACCTTCCATATGAGGACAGCCTGAAAGAGTTGGACTTGTTCAGCACGGAGAAGAGAAGGCTATGAGATGAGCTTATAGCGACCTTCCAGTACCTGAGAGGAGCCTACAAGAAAGCTGGAGAGGGACTGTTCATAAGGGCTTATGGTGATAGGACAGCAGGGAATGGGTGTAAACTGGAGAGGAGCAGATTTAGATTAGACATTAGGAAGAATTTCTTCACCGTGAGAGTAGTGAGACACTGGAACAGATTACCAAGGGAGATTGTGGCGGCCCCATCCCTGGAGGTGTTCAAGGCCAGGTTGAATGGGGCCTTGGGTAATTTGATGTAGTGGGATATCCCTGCCTGTGGTAGGGGGGTTGGAACTAGATGATCTTTAAGGTCCAACCCTAACTATGCTATGATTCTGTGATACAAACAAGAGTGTCATGGATGTCTTCCTTCTCTGTTGGTCCACTCCTCTTTGCAACAGCAGCCACTCAGGGCTGCACGATTGTCTTGTGTGTAGTCATGGATGTGCGCAGATGTCAGGAGATGGGCATGTGCATCCCTGTGCTGAATATGCTCGTGTTTTCCACTAGAGGTTTGGTGGCAGAACTTCGTAGTGAAATTTGAAGGAGTAGCCCTGAATAAAAAGCTAGTGACTCCACATTCTTCCCAGTGCCGGTGGAGTCTTCTTGAACAAATACCAGCATGACACAAACTTCAACAAATGGAGGAATTTCAAGCCTCTTAACAGGCACAAGACTTGTTGGTAGTGTTGGGACGTCGGTTGAAAAGACATTAAGACATTTCTGATTTAAAAAAAACAAAAACCAAACCACCAATCTTGGATGTCCAGATAGCAAATTCTTTTAAACTATGACTGTCTTAAATGGCATAATCATTGGTTACATGTTGAAACATCTTACCTACATTACATGGTAGCTGGACGTACCATGTGCTGCTGGTCCTGGTACATAGTTCTCAGTGTGGTGATAAAATGGAAAATGCTTCATAGTGGGTGATGTGAAAAACAAGCATAAATGAATAAACTGAAAGCCTGTACTTCACTCTTATGGCACTTGAATAATTAAGCTGTATTTGTATTGGATATTTTTCATGGGAGCACTGTGGAATAGGTCATGTGCTGTATGTATTTGGACCTATTGTTTGCTGTTGTGTACAAACAGAAGAGCTTATTGGTACATTTAGGTTTTTATGATTTGAATTAAAACTGTGTATTAAGTGGTAGGAAATACCAAGGAAGATGATTTAGTCGCCCAACTGCTGAAGAAGTTTACAGACAAGAGGCATTGCAACTTTGTCATAAAAGTAAGGCTTTTTCAGGCCTTACATAAGTGATTCATTAGTTGTTGAGGCCTCCGTATTTTAGGGTGACTCAAGGAACTATATGATTTTTATGATTATGATTTTTAAGTCTCTTTGCACCCTTTTACTCCACAAAACTATTTGCTTAAGTATTGCTCAACTTCAAATACAATTGGTTCCTTTGGGAGGGAAAAATGGAATTAGTGTTTCTCATACTGTTGCTGCAAAATGTGACAGTTTTAGTATATCTTGAATGCAACATACGAAGTTAAAATAATGGGACGTGTCTAGGTTGAGTTAATGATGTGTATCTTCTCAGTAGACTATAAATATCTTCAGAAAGCAATTAAAACTGAAAGAACGTCCTGGTCTCCCTAGCTCAGATTCACATCTAAAGCAGGATTTCCTGCAGTAACAAAATGAATCTTGAATTATTTCACTGCTTAGGTTACTAATAAGAGTTGAATTTTTTAAAAAAGTCTCTAATCCATCAAAACATGATTATAAAAATCTAATCATTCAAATAAATTGCTGTATGACACTTGTGGAATCTCAATTTACAGAAGAAATCAGAAAAAGCGTAACTATATATTCAGAACTTCAATGTATTATTGCTCTGAAAAGTTACTTGGAAACATTTAAGCTTTCTCACTCTCTACTTTTGGCTCTGAACGTCTGTTATGCGTTAATTAAAAAAATTACCTTTCACCCTTGTTCTCCCAGGAGCTGGCAAGCTGTGGCTGGAATAAAAAAGAGAAATACAGTTCTGCACCAAATGCTGTTGCTTTCACCAGAAGATTCAATCACGTGAGTTACTTTTTCCAGTGTCATTACATGTGCACGTTTAAAGTCTGGGGAATTAAGTGTTCTGGCACATCGCTTTTATTACTGATCGCAGTTGATTACTTCAAAACTTAAAAGTAGGAGTCCCTTGTCTTCAAGATGTGCAGCAAGGTGAAAACTGTACTGAAGACATAGCAGTGGCTTTGTTTTAAGTGTTTAACTTTTGTTTAAATCAGTTATTGATGAAACAAGGAAATGTTAAGTGTTTTTCCCCTTCCTCCTTCATAAACACAGTATTTTTAGATTAACATACAGGAATTCCATCATGCTGGCAAAGTCCTATGAGTTTATTTTGTAATTTTAAGTCTCCCCTTCTTATTCATTCTAATGACTTTTTGGTTTTGTGATCATTTTAGATTCTAAGGGCTGTTTCTGTATTTTACTCTGTGGAACACTTACCAAACCTGTTCACTCGATTATTAATTGATGCGTGATAATTTTTGGTTTGTTCAGTTTTAGTTTTTGTAAAAGTCCATGCAAAACTGGCCTTGTATATACAACAAAGGCAATAAGGAGAAAGGGATGCTAGAAATACCTACCTCTTAGTAATACATTTCTTCATAATAGTTGGTAGTTATTTTCCTGGATAGCACTGATGGCTGAACCTGATGTATTTTGAGTGCCGCAGAGCACACGTTAGGTGTTGAGTCACAGGCTTTTTCATCTGCCTAAATTTCCTTTCTTTGCTGTGCTTCCTTTGTTTCAAGGGACTTGTTTGAAAGACAGGTCAATCTGAATGGAATTTTGAAACTAGGTGACTCTCAAAGGTCTGTAGTGTCTTTAAACTTGTTCAGTATGTTCCAGTGGACTAAAAGAAACATGTTGCTGTTTAATTTTTTTTCAGTATGGTAACAGGGAACCTTGAATAAAATGCAACCCTCGGACAGCTGCTCGAAGCCAGTTAGTAGAATTCCTTGTACTGTTCTCTCCTTCCCTCCTTCCTTCCTTTTGGCTTTACATCCAAAGGCCTCACTAGAAATGATGCAGTCAGAAAAGGACCAAGACTTACGTGTGAACTCCCCCTTTCTGTGGCTTGTTTTTCTGAAATGCTAGAAAAGCAGTAAGCATCCAAACACAATACGTTACCTTTAAGATAGATACCATGACAGATGGTTTATGGTTCTCTTTTGATGTCAATGTATTGATATACACAAATACAGTTGCAGACTTTCTTGTCATAGGGTTTATAATTAAGCATCACCCTATTTATGTGCTTTCCCTACAGCCATAAGAGTTGGATGTGCCTCTTTGTCAGCTGACAGATTCCTTCACTGAAAATACCTTTGCTAACGATTTCTTAAGTCTTTGTAATATCTGGAAAAATTTGTTTTCTGTTGTCTTTAAGCTCCAACAAAGACCTATTCTGGCAGGATCCCTTCCTGGCTTTCATTTCCTTACTGTGTTTCAGATGTTGCGTTGGCTGCTACAGAAGACTCCTTTATTTAAATGCCTGTTCTTGCTGCTTTTAACGCCTAAAGAAAATAAGTTGCCAGAAATCAAAATTGTCCTTGAGATGCCCCTGAAACAAGAGTAGAGGCAAAATCCAGAACATCTCTGCTGTGCCAGTGAGTTCTGTGGAGTCACCACTGCAATGAAGACAGGCCAGTTTGAGGCTCTGTTCCGTTGATTAACTTTCAAATGAAAAAGGTCTTTTTTTAACAGACATTAAGCACTTGGAGCCATTGCAATTCACCATTAAATCACCTGAAACAGGACAAGTAGCATCTCCTTCTGTTTTTTGCATTGTCGGCACCATCTCTTTCGGGTGTTGCAGTACTTAGGCTGTCTCTTGGACTATGTTTACAGCCAAAAGATTTTGAGGCATTTCTAGGTCTTCTTTCCTACTTCTTTTTTGTTATTTGTTTCTGCTCTTTGTAAGGTGTCATTTGAAAAACATTGCTAGAGGAGTCATAGTAGCCTGTAGGAGAAATTCTGCCTTGAAGAGTCAAAGACTAGGTAATAAAGAGGCAGTCCATCCAGCTATTGACAGCTGCTCAGACAATGGGTTAATTTGCCTCTAAGCAATTTTCTGGGAAGCCGCTGCTTGCAGCTTTGGTGGCTGAGGGACAGAGCAGTTCCAAGAAGCTCCTCCAAGGATTTTATATCAGCCTTTATTCTGGCACCAAGGAAAGTAATCAGTCTTACCTTTGTTTGGGGGGACAGGACCGAATGGGGCAGTGGAGGAGGCAAGTATTGTTGCAGTCGTAGGTTCCTATTATTCATATTAGCGCCTCAACTTTTGACTTACTGAGAGACTACTCTGACTAACTTCTGATGTGGTGTGACCCTACGCTTCCAAATGCATCAGTGCAGAGGAGTTACTCATTCCAATAGTCATGTCATCTTTGGATTCATCATCCCTCCAGAAGCAGTGAAACCCAAGAACTGCTGTGGGATAGCAATTTTCACCTCCTTGCCTGGTTTGCCTTCTCGACATTCAGTTCTACCCCATGTGCTTGCTTGGCGGAGTTGGAGCATTGGACACCTGCCCTGCTTACCTGGGGGTTCTAATGCTTAGACCTATAATAAGTAATTGGGAAAATCATTGTGACTTTTGGCTTTATTGGCAAGAATACATTTCATCAAACTTCTGTTAACCTTTGAAATTTCACTGGGTTTAAATTATGCATTGGGCATCTGTCTCTTTCCTTTTTGCCCAACTTGCCAAAAGAAAATCGTGAACAGCTCTCACTTTGTAAGTAAAGAGAATATTAAATCACTAACAGCTGCTTCACAGAAAATTGATCTGCTGATAGGGTTTTGGAAACAGCAGTGATTATGTGCAGTTGATTGCAGTCCACTGAGATTGGAGCAGTGTATTTCCAGCATTAGTTATGTGAAAATTACATGTGGTGCCTATAAAAACAGATCAAATTCAGGGAAGAGAAATCGATTGTATCATTCCGTGCCAGGACTCTTGTCACATTGTCACATTGCTGTGCGGTACTCCATAGATCTATACCTCTACTATTAAGTATTGGTTTAAAATATGTAAATTCTTTACATTTTTTTTTTTTAAAACTCTGATATCTGCCATTTGCAGCATTGTTCTGAAATTTACTCATATGCTTGTATGCGATTTTTGCAACCGGTAAATCTGTCAGAGTGCATAATCATGCAGTTTGCATACTCACTAAACCATCATTCTTTCCCTTTTGGAAATGGCACTGATGTGAACACATTTTGTAGCTTATGCAAAGGTAACTCTTGCTCTCCAATTATAAGATTCTCTGTGTTAAAAACCTCTTTCTTGAGGTTTTAATTTAAATGGAGGTGGAACCGTGCTGCCACAGAGCTTAAAATATTAGAGAAACTTGATAACTGGATTCAATACATTGAAACAACTGTAAATGTAAAGATCCCACCTTTCAGGCAGGCAAATTCAGGCACATTTTGTGTTTTATTAACTCTGCAAAACTGTGGTTTGTTGGTTTTTTTTTTAAAAACCAAATGAAAATACTATGTAGGAGAGGAAGATTGTCTTTAATATTGTAGTGCTGTGGAGTTGCAGTGAAGTGGGATAGTGAAATTCCACTAGGGTTACCAGAAATTAAAAAGTGGACCAGGGAAGAGGCTTGGGTGCTGCTTTGGAAACAAACCAAAACAAGACAGGGGTTCTACCTTGGCTGTAATGATGCAAAAATCACTGCTGTCTGGCTTACATATGCGGTTTTTGTGTAACATGACAATGTTTTTAGCAGATATATATAATGATCCAGAAACTCTATTAAAGAGACAATGTTGAACGGCTGAGAGAGCTGGGGGTGTTTAGCCTGGAGAAGAGGAGGCTGAGGGGAGACCTCATTGCTCTCTCCAACTACCTGAAAGGAGGTTGTGGAGAGGAGGGAGCTGGGCTCTTCTCCCAAGTGACAGGGGACAGGACGAGAGGGAATGGCCTCAAGCTCCGCCAGGGGAGGTTCGGGCTGGACATTAGGAAAAAATTTTTCACAGAAAAGGTCATAGGGCACTGGCAGAGGCTGCCCAGGGAGGGGGTTGAGTCACCTTGCCTGGAGGTGTTTAAGGGACGGGTGGACGAGGTGCTGAGGGACATGGTTTGGTGTTTGATAGGAATGGTTGGACTCGATGATCTGGTGGGTCTCTTCCAACCTCATTATTCTATGGTTCTATGATTCTATGAATTTGCTATCTACTAATTAGCACAGAAAGCACAATTAGTTTTAAACCAATGACTATGAACCTAAGAGCACCAGTGCAACAAAATTAGTGTTTCAGATGAGGCAAACATGGGAGAATTGAAGAGTTTGAGCTGTGATTCAGGAAAAGATATGTTCAAAGGTTAAGCATGGATTTCTAGGTTGGCCTCAATAGGGAAGGCTATAAATACACAGATTATGTCTAGGGTTAAATGCTGCCTTGATCTGATATCAAAGGCATTGATGCCCAGAGGCTGTGGGTCGTCTGACTGATACTGGTGAGACAGTATGAGATAAAAATAACATTAAACTGCAGCAAGAAAGGACTTGAAGCAAAATACCCACCAAATATATATGGAACAAATGCATAAGATTTATGTAAAGCACAAACCTGGATAAAATAAAAAGGTAGCCAATTGAAATAAAAGGGTTTACTTTTTGTTTGATTTTCAATATTTGGAATAAATGGGTGCTATCGAAAGGTGGCAGTGAATAGACAAGATGAGTCAAAAACGTCAGTGCCAGTATAAAGACCAAGAGGGAGTGGAGGTGGTTGGAGTGGAAATAATCATGTTTACTTCTTTACCTTCTGCTTACTGTGTCCCTGAAGGGACTGGGTGGCTCTAAGCTTCGAAGAGAGCTTTGCACTTTGTCCTGATTTGTTTTTCCTACAAGAACTTGGAAGTGCTAAGACTGAGTCTGGTTGGGACTGGGATGGAACCCAGGCTTCCTTGAGTAAACAGCAGTGCTTGTGCAGCACGGCGCTGTGTCACGGTGATAACCATGAACTTCCAAAGGAGTCAGGGCCAACACAGTAAGTGGCTTGTCTTCTCATCCTCACGGAAATGATGGAATGTTGCTCTGTGTCTGGAGCAAGCATTTCAAAGTCTACTTTGAAAGTCTACAAAGCCTACTGCAAGGAGGCCCCTGTTTTGCTGACACTTTGTTAACTTGAGACCAAAGAGATCTGGGATTTTAAGGCATAGCCACACATCTGTTGTCTACCTGATTCTTTATGATATGAAAGTCTGTTAAAAGTTTAAATTCACTTGATTTCCAAAGCGAAAGCCTCTCCTTAAAAACCCATCTATCAGTCAGGGGAAGCGATGGTTTCCTCAAGGTGTGCAGCTACAGCAGAATATCAAACTGGTGTTTAACTTTTCTGACAATAGTTTGAAGTGCTGCATGTAGTTATTCAGTTCTTATGTCAATAATGCTGTTTGCACAGAAGCATTTTTTATATTCATTAGGGTCACGATGTATCTGGAGATACTTTACTTTAAAAAATAAAATAAAAAAAAAAAAAAGACAGGAAAAAGAAAACTGAGCTCCGTAGCTAATTCTTTCCTGGCTAATTCAGCTGTAGTCAAACAGTGCAAAGGGAAGAAGTTGTCATGCAAGACGTTTGTGGCTTTTTCTGTGGGTTTGTTTTTTTTTTGCAATTTTTCCATTTTCTGGATCCAAAGATCTGTTGTGTTTTGACATCCCAGTTCTCATCAGGTCACTAACTTCACTGAAACTAATTCTTTTGGAGATGTGGATCTTCTCATGCTGTGCTGTATTAAGAACTGGTGTACTGTACAAAGTGAAACATAAAAAAACCAGGATTTTTTTTTTGTTTTTTTTTAAATTTTTTAATTGAAATTTTGGGCAGGGACCTGACTACATATGCCAAGTTGGTTTATAAGAAGCAGTTTAGCATCACTCTTAAAAATCAAAGCAGTGTGACAGGTTGTGAGATGTTTACATATGAGAACATACATTAGTTTCATACGTTATTTTCCAAGCATCGGCCATGCTGCATCTTACTAGTTGTTTCAGTTTTTTCTTTATTTGTAGTAAGTCCGTGAACGATATCTACAGTATTTGTTAACATTTGCTAATTCTTTTCTCCTGTTTTGTTACAGTTATGAAGGTTTTTATTTGCTGTCATTTTGTGCTGAAGTATTTGAGGGCAGAGGGTGTGGGGGGAGCAGGGGAGAGAGAAGATGAGAATTGAGGCACCTTAGCAAAACATTTTCCAAGTACAATTTTGAGGAGGCATTCACGTAGCTACAAAATGCAGCAAGCATCCTTCATAGCATACTGACTCGAGCAGTGATTTTTGTACAAAAGTTAAGTTAGTCCTGTAAAAGCTCAGTAGCGAGTATGGTGGCGTCCTTTCCGTTAGCAGGGAGTTGGTGTAGCCGGCGCAGAGAGCACAAACGGAACCTTCCTAACTTATCTTCAAATTTTGTTGAGGTGATACTGGTCTGACTTTTTTTTTTTTTTTTTCCTGAGGCGTTGAGAAGCGTGGATGTCAGTGAGCTGTGGTTGAAGCTGTATCTGAGAGCTGGGTGGTGCAGTTTTGGAGTTGTAGCACAGCAAAACCAAAGGATAAAATTGAATTTTCCTTTTTATATTCCTGCGCTTTGTAGACTCTCTTAATAAAATTTCTTCATTATTTTATTTTCTTGGGAGAACAGTGTTTGGAAGTTTCAGAGTTTTGCTGTTTGCCCTGCGTCTGTGAGATCTCATCCTCAAACTTACCCTGAAACGGTGTCTTGTCTGCATGGATTGTGCGTAACTGATTCCACGGAGGGTACTGAGATGTACTGGCAGCAGAAGGGTTTTCCTCTTCAGAAAAACAGATCCTAGCTAACTAATGTGACAGACTTTACAGTGATCCATTCTTGCCATCCACACGCTTCCTGAGAAAAGCAGGGACCAGAACATGCACTCTCCAACAAAATATTGGAGACCGTGGCTACCAGTTAGGAAGTGGGAAAGGCGAGGAGAGTAACAAGATGACGTTTCAATTCTAAACGTAAATTGGATTGATTAACTTGATTTAAGCGACTGCTCCACCATGTAGGTGTCTTGGGTACGAATGAGCAAAATAACAGGGCAAAAAACACTTTGAAGAAAGCTTTTTATTAGTATCTGGATTATATTGTTTGGGATTTGATACTATAAGCATTTGCATCTTCTAGTATGTATTCACCTTACAGATGGAAGTTGAATGCTGTGAGACTTTTAATGTATTACTCTTGAAATAAAAATTTTAAAAGTATAATGCTGAAGCTCTGTATTTTAAAAAGGCAATTTTTCTCCTTTTCAGGTAAGCTTCTGGGTTGTTAGAGAGATTCTACATGCACAGACTTTAAAAATAAGAGCTGAGGTTTTGAGCCACTATATTAAAACTGCGAAGGTAAGAATTTATATGGGGATGTGGGGGTGACGGGATTCACCATGATGATAGTTCTTATATTTAAGTTGGTTAGTTCAAAAATACAGATGGGTAAATATTTATCTGACACCTGGTTTACCTGTGGTTATATCTGTTGACATGAAGAACTGTTTGTCTTGTGCATGAAACAAAGTTGTCAAATACTGAGGAAGTCCTAAAATGTAGGCATTCCTTGATAAAAACAGCTTAACTAAGGAAAGCTATGATGCCTTATTTAAAATCCTGTTTATTTAGATAATATAATTTACCGGCTGAGTTTTCTGATATGGTTAAATCTAAATGCTGTATGGAATTGGTTCAAGCAACCTTAGTCAGAACAGAAATAGCTTCTTTGCTTTTTCTTTTGGAAGAAAGGGATGTGTTATCTCTAATTCCAATTGTGGTGTGAATATTGTCAACCTAATAACGTTGTTCCAAAAACATTCCTAAGCTCAGGAAACATTTTAGAGCTCTCATCCTGTAATACCTTCCTGAAAGCCTTTTTCATAAGAAAAGGGCTTTCGTAAGCCCATTCATAAGAAAAGGGTCAGCAAATGTTGGCTTCTGTGTAGCTAAACCAGGTTACTAAAGAATCCTCCTGAATGCAGATGAGGCGAGAGGAACCCTTATTTGGTTTGGTAGATGTGGGAAGACTCTCGTTCGTCAGTAGACATGTAGGAACTGTAGGGTGGTGGGCACCCAGACTGAAACTTCTGCTAGGGTGATCTGGGATAGACATTAGAATGTGGCATTTCTGAGTAACACCTGTGAGGACATCATTCTGTGGAGCATTGGCCCTGCTCCAAAACAGCTACCTGGAAAACCATCCCTGCAGGATAGCTCTTGGCCTCCCTAATGTAAGGGCCCCTCTGACAGCCAGCATTTATCCAGAATCAAATTTGTCTATTTTTTTTCCTGTTATCTTGTGAAAGGCCTCCTAATTAAGGAAACATGGATAAGATGAGTTTCAAGAAGGAAAAACTGTTTCCACCATTTCTTGAATAGCAAGCGTTCCTTATATTATTATATTGTTTCTAGCAGGAATCCTAACCTATCTTAGTGAATTTTCCAAACCGATTAAACAGGATTTGCAATCCTGTGATTAAGTGTCATCTTTTTGTTGGGATAAAACCTGAGTTTGTGTGCTCCACCAAAAATCCCTGAATGTAGTTCAGCGCTCTGGGTGCTCATAGCCAACACAATAATTGATATTGCAGAGGAGCTTAAGAAACAATGTTTGATTCTAGGCCATTTTTAAGCTGCTGTAACAGTAGTGCCAGCAGTTAATTGGCCAAGGCAGATTGATGGGTTTGGAGACAAGAAGAAAAAGAGGGGAGGCAAATTCCGAATATGTAAGAAAATGCCATTATGCACAATGTTGTATTGATAGCCTTCAATACAATTCTTTTACCTTGATGTTTTCTGTGTTCATTTTCTATTTCATTGTTCCTTTCCACTGGTTGGTTTCAGTTGTCATACACCAGAAATTGTCTTTCAGTGAGAGGAGTACTCCCAGGTGCATGGTGTTTGACATCTGCCTGCCTTATTTCATCCTGAAACAATATTTTTGGGTGTTTTGGTGCAGCCTTGGTAGCTACATGAAGCTGCAGTGCCAGTTCCATTTGCAATATTAAATACTGCCACAATTATATCATTCACAACTGGGTTATGCTTTACAGCGTGTTAAATTCTGAAATTCTGTTGGATGTTACGAACTGAATTCACTGGGTTTGAATGTCAGAGCATTTCTGGCACATTTGATAATATGTCCCAAGGTGTGTGCCTTTAGAGACTCTTTTTTTTTTTTTTTTGAAGAGATTTCTCTGACTGTGAAACAGATGGTGTAGGCTCATCCAAACCTGTATAGGTGCAGCAATAAGAATTTAGGAGGCATCGTAAAAGCGTAAAAGCATCGTAACTGACTCTTCATTAGAGAACGCACGAGATTTCCTCATTTTGAGATTGTTATTTATTCTGTATCCATAATGGACAGCACTTGGAATGTTGTTGATTGTTCTTGTCTATATTTCTGTCCTCAGAAACTGTACGAGCTGAACAATCTGCACGCTCTTATGGCAGTTGTGTCGGGCCTACAGAGCGCTCCGATCTTCAGGCTGACAAAAACATGGGCGGTGAGTGAGCGGCAGGACAGTGAAGGGGGAATATTTATTCATAGGAGAATATAGCCTTCTGTAGGTTGTTTTGAAGGATACAGTATTTACTACAGATACTTCTAATCTTGTACTGTGTACATAATTCTTCTTGTGCTTCTTACGTCTGTGATTTCCTGTCGAGTTTTCTTTCCATTCTGGCATAGGAATATTTTCCTTTGAAAAATAGTTCCCTGCAGATTCTGCTAAATGCAGAGGCTTCTAATTTGGCCAGAAGCTATTTTCTATTTAGTTGCTGGAAAATTATGAATGCCAAAGCGGGTCATACTTTAATCATTTAGGGGTTTATACTCTTGGAATGTTTTTTGTTATGGAGAGCAGATGTCCAGAAACTTCTTGATTCACTTTCCATGAAGAGATTTGTTGTTTCTCTGACCAATAGCTAAATCTAGTGTTTTTTTTCAGAGTTTTCAGGATTGTTTTCAGGATTATTTTCATAGCTGTAACAACTGCATTACGCAGTATATTTGTTGGTCTGCTTTTGTACCGTTATGAAAGAAAAACCTTCTTTGGAAACATTCTTGTTTGACACCTGTTTTTTGATTGAAATTATTATCATTTTTGTGTAGTTGTGACCTTGATCAGAAGAGCATTAGGATGACTCTTTGATAGCTCAGTGCTGAGAAAGTGCTGTGCTTGATTCAGCCATACATTGTGTAGTTATCCAGTTGTTTTAATGATCAACTGTGACATTTTCAAGTGTGATAGAAATAATTAAGTGGCTGAAATACTACTGAGTGGGGTATCCATGTACATAGGTCATCAAAAAGAGCCAAAATCTTCCACTGAAGACATGTCAACATATCCTCACACGTTACAAAAAGTGTTTCTTTGTCTGGTAACTGAAAGATGATAATGTTAAGTGGATAAATGTTACCAAAACTGAATATAATGCACTCCTGTCAATGCACTCATCTAGAATTCTGGGCACGTTCTGCAAGAGCACCATTAAATAAGACGTTGTTTCAAATTACCAATAATGTGGAAACCGTAATTAAATTAACACTTCAAAATTATCTCAAGAACTGTTGTTTTTCTGGTTTTGTCATGTCAATGAATTGATGCCTTTTTTATAATTGTGGTGCCAAATTTTTTTGTGGATGACTCCAAACAGGTTCAGCTATAGCCATGTATTAATATAGCCATATTAATTACTACCATAATTATGCCATTCATAGGTTTGCCCCCCCTTCCAACCTCTGGAATGCCAGAGAACTTCTGTCATGTTTCTACAGATGTTTAATTTCTCATACAATCCCAAGCAGGTTTGTTTTTCATCATTTTACAGAAGCCTTTTTAAATTCAAGTTGCATCATAGCTCCTAGCAGCGTGCACTGCAGACTGATATGGATGTCTTTCTTTTGGAAGTTCAGTTTATAAAGTCTTGAAGTAATTCCAAGCCTTTACCTTTATGTACCTTAAAAGCAAGAAAAAACATGTGGAAAGGCACACCAAGCCATTCTTTAAGTTACCAAGTCATTTGAGTAAGTTATGTGATAACGTTCTAAAGCCTTGGACAAGGCATGTTCTCTTCTGTCTCTGAGACAGTTGGTAGCAACCAGCAAACAACACAACTCATGAACTCGGGAAAATAACCACAAGTGTACTCTCTCCCTTAAAAAAAAAAATCTAGAGCTGACAAGAGTCATTAAATATTTGCTTGGTAATCCAATGTTCCTAAAAAAGATAAAATTCATGTCTTCTAATGGTATGTCTGGAATTTGTCTCTCTCGTTGTCTGCACACCCTCAGAACTCTGGAGAATAACAAATGCTTCTAAAGGGTGAGTTGCCCTGTTCAAAATGTGAAAAGAATTATGGAACTTTCCAAGAAATTACATAGAGTAGAATCTTCTACTTCTCTCCATTTAATGTAAAGGAAAGTCTACATGACTAGCGAGAACTTGGACAACGTAAGCAAATAATCATTTAGTGTCTGAAGCTGGGTGAGTGAATCCTGCCCTGCTCTGCCAGCACCCTGAAACCTCCTCTCTCATTTCTAGCATTTCACAAAGGTCGCCTTCAGCGCTGGCGCAGTTGAATTGGAAAGCCAAGAGCAGTCTGGAATGCTCTGGATTGTGCCCTGCTTCTGTAAACTTATCAGACTCAGCTTTTGTTATCCCTGCATATGTACATCTCTTTCCTGTTCTTTGCATCATTTGAGCCTAAGAGACAGAGGACTAAAAGTTATTTAGAAAAAGAAGCAGCTTCAAAAGTGGAGAAATAATTGCTGGGTCCTTATTTGCCCTCAGAGAAACACTTTTAGTAGTGTTGGGTTCTTTACTTTCTGTGTGAATGTGGGAAATGGAGACCTGATGTGAACTGCACTGTGAGCACAGGGCAAGTCATACAGGATCAGCTTGCTTAGAGATTATTCAGAGTCTAAAATAATGTATCCAACTTAAGCAAGATCATGCAAAATGTTTTGAGGAAAATAACATTAATTTCATTCAAGTCTGAATTTAGGCCATCATTGTATCTGTTAGCCCTGTCTTACCTTCCCATCTGCAAATTACAAAAGCCTTCCAGATGCCAAATGATGGCAGAATATTTTAGAATATTATTTAAGTCAATCTTATGTAGGCTGATTAAACTGGGGTCATCTTTGAGGAAATCAAAAGATGTGTCATGTTCTGTTGGTTGGAAAGAAGTCATGCTTGTCTGCTGTTTCCTTGTCCTAGAATTGGCAGATGCCTGTGGTTTTAATGAACACGAGATTCTTGTTCATCCAAATATTGCAACCAAAGCTAAAGATGTAAAATATTCACTTCTATCATATTCACACTGGTTGATCTTTAATTGAAAGAGAAAAGGGAATATGCATAAAAATACAGGAATCTGAACCTTGTTATTTTTGCACTATTGGCTATCTTCTAGGGGAAAAATTGTGACTGGAACCAGAGCCCTGAGTCTTCTGCCAAAGCATTCAGTGGGAACGTCTTACACTCTTCTTTAAATTCTGGCTCTGAATTGAAATTAAGCCTTTAATAGGGCTTTGTAGCGGTAGTTCAGTTAGATGTTTTAAACATATCCTAACTTACTTTCCCAGTCGTACGAAGAAAGACTAGTTGCTGTTACTGCTGTCAAAGGAAGAAAGGCCAGCAGGGATGGAGGCAGAATGGACAATGAAAGACATCTGTGACTCCTAGTTTTGCATTTGAAGTGGGCATTCCAGTAATATTAAGAGCTGGTAAAGTTATTGGTTGGCAGTGTAGTACATAACGCCCCCTGTAGAGAAAAATGGAGGAAATCCTTACTCTTTTCCAGACCTTCAAGTATGTGATATATGTAAATCTACACTTATTGTTTCTAGAATTGAAGTTTAGTTTAAGATATTTATCAAATCTTTATGGTATTGTTTTATTCTTTGGAAAAGAATTTGTTGAGATAGCTCTCAATTCAAGAATGAGAACATATTAAGTATCCTCCAGGACCCCAGAGTTCATACCTGGCTATTTTTTTTAAAAGGATAGTTTAAATGTGACGAGAATACCATTCTGTATTTTGGATACTCATTTTGAGTACTCCAAATACTCATCTTTAAGGAGGAAATGCTTTAATTTTGAAGAAGTTGTATTTGAAAACAAACCAACTACAAAAAAAAAAAAAAAAAGGAGGCGGCAGTTGTGGAAATCCGTGCTTTTAAGGGTAATAGAGAAATCATAATGATCAAACCTAACGCTCATCTGGGTTTGGCTTCTTTTTTTTTTTCTCTAGTTGCTGAGTCGGAAGGATAAAGCCACCTTTGAAAAGCTGGAGTATGTTATGAGTAAAGAAGATAATTACAAAAGGCTTAGAGACTATATCAGCAGCTTGAAGATGACTCCTTGTATTCCCTATTTAGGTAAGACGAATATTTCTAGTGGGAAACACTAATGACAAACATGCTTCTCCAGTAATTACACAAACTAAATACCAGCTTCTAAGCATTCATGGAACTTCTATTATTTCAGTCAAGAATCTATAGCTGCTAGTTGATTCTGGGTACTCTGTGTAGGGCAAGAAATAACTTTAGTGCCTTCAGAAAGAAAATACCTATTAAACCTCACAAATACTTCAGGTTTTACATGCAGTATCAGTTTTCTAGGAAATATTTTCCCATATGTTGTATAGATACTGATAGACATCAGGAGAAGTACTTAAACTGTAATGCCTGCAGGTATTCTTAGAGCTACATATTTGACTGTTTCAGCAATGATGGCTTTTAATTTATGAGAGGGTAGAAATTGCCGACCTGCAAGAGAAAATAAATGTAGATCTTAGGGTTTGGAACATGCTAAAATCTGGAGATAGTACTGTATTTAATTGTATTAAGGTGATGAGAGAAAGTGGGTTTTTACAGCTGACTCAGCTTTGTGGAATAATTGCGAGTAAATTATATTCCCATTTATGTGAAAACCAGATAAATGTGTGTTTAACATGTATTGTTTCTGTTGCTGAGTTAATCTATTGTTACATAATGTCTCGATGTAATTTGTTTGAAGTGATTGGTGTGTTTTGGTTTTTTTAAATAAGTGGCAGAAAGAACAAAGTTGTCTTGAAACTACAGTCCTGATAAATCTGGATCTTTCTTGGAAGATTGGTTGCTGATTCCAATTTTTCTCATTTGATCAGAGCTTTAATCTTCAGTAAGACCTGAGCAGATTTGCAGGAGTATTATCTCTAAAATTTCCTTCCTGAGGCATTTTTACTGATCTAAGAGTTTTATGGAACAGAAGTAACTTAAGTTGCTGGGTTAACTAACTGTTTCAAACTTACCAGCTATAGGTTATCATTCCTGAAAGGATCTTTTTCTTCTGTTACTTCTGGTATAAAATCAAATACGAGATCAGTGCTGCTCCTGGTTTAAAATGTGTAGAAATATCTACTTAAATTTCACAGTTGGAAATGGTGATGGAGTCTGCCGGGGAGGGGATTGATTTTAAGGTCCATTGCCTCTCACATGTGAAAGAAAGGGTGGAGTGGAGCTTTCTTCACTGTTGGTTTGGAGGTCCTGCAGTTGCTGTGTTCCTGTAAAATGCTCTTCAGAAGAGTGCTGATTAGTGTTATAATCTTAACATTATGACACAAACCTTAAATGGGTTTTTTTGTGTGGTCTTTGCAATGGGAATGGACCCACAGAAGTATGGGTTGTTTTCTTATTGTCATAGCTTGCTCATTGTGGACAAGATAAAGATGTCCTTCCACATTGAATTCAAGCAAGGGAAAATAATATTTTCCAGTTCCTTGCAGCAATAAGTGTGATGTGATTCCAGAGTTCTAGAAATGCAGGTGAGAGCAGCAAATGGTCAGTATGGACTCACTTCAGAGCTGTGCAACACCAATAAAAGCCTTCAGCATTTGGTCACATGACCATAGAATCATAGAATAACCAGGTTGGAAGAGACCCACTGGATCATCGAGTCCAACCATTCCTATCAAACACTAAACCATGTCCCTCAGCACCTCGTCCACCCATCCCTTAAACACCTTCAGGGAAGGTGACTCAACCACCTCCCTGGGCGGCCTGTTCCGGTGCCCAATGACCCTTTCTGTGAAGAATGATGTGGGATATGTCATTGCTATGGTATCAACCTGCCAGCTGAAGTAGCCAAATCAAGTGGGAATCATGTATGTGATGTGATATTTTACCTTAGAATGAAAACCCGTTCTCAGAGGGAATCTTGTCATGGAGTTCCGATTAGTTTGAAATTGCACAAGGAAACAATTGAGCCGTTTCTTGAAGTAAGATTTTTATTTAACTAAGCAGTACTACCTTGTGGAACATTTTTATAGCTGTCTTTTAGGAAGTATATCCAGAAACAGAAAAGCTGAAAATAGGTTATTGAAGTATTCATCTGATGAATATTCAGCTACTTCAGTGATAATGCTTACAATAGACTTTGGAAAGATAAATGAAAATTGTTTCAGGTTTAGTACAGGTTAGACTTTTTCAAGGCCTGCTTGATTAAATTCAGACTGGTAGCCCAGGAATGGTGAAAGCTGTATCCTTCACGGACAAACTAGTTCTGAACACCCAGTGTAATAAGCTCGAGGGATGCTACAGCCTCTTTTACCCTGCTTAGGAAATTTGACTCAAATGCTGAGAACTGATAGTTACAAGCTGAGCTTTCCCTCCTCATCGTCTTAAAGTGACAACTTTAATTTGAAGTTTCTCCTTTCAGAGCACAGTATGCGGTCTGAGCTTTCTGGGTACGTTTTGTAATAGTGTTTAGTTAACGTCATCCTGCAGCTTTAAATTAAGGAAGACTCACTTTCTAGATGTCTGATATATAAGATCTAATTTAAAGGCTGAGTGCAAGCTAATTTTACTTAGGGGGTTCTGCAAAGTACACCTTTCACTGGCTGCACTGAATAAACAAACACTGGTCATGTAGCAAGCCAGAGATTCTTGTGGTAAAATAAGATCTCTTCCAAGCTTGAATGAACCAAAGCTGTTAGAAGTGTTCATTAACGGAATGTTTTGGAGGACATTTTCAGCTTTTAAATTTACATGAACTGCTTTTCTGTCTAGCTACCATAGGAAAAAAGAATAGACTACAGATACTCTGAATTTTAAGCATTTACAAGTAAAAAGCGTTTTATAGAACACTCAGTCAATGAGGTCTATGCGATAATTGTAACAAACAAATATTCCTTATATGAAGAACAGTTTCAGAATTGTGATCTTAAATATTTTGTCAGTTAAAATTCTTGGAATTCAGTAATGGAATATGCTGGGTCTAATTCCCCACCTCTTCACCCACCCCCACCAACCCCAATTAAATATTGTTGAAATTTGTTGACTTTGATCTCTGACCAAAGAATTAATTATAGCCCTTGCAGCCAGATATTATCAATGAAGCTTTATCAACTCCAGAGACTGTTTTGAAAACAGAATGCTATTTTCTCTCCTCTGAATTACAAATGAGCTTTTGCACAGCAATTGGTACTGACTAGTTTAGCATAACAATGATATTAGATTATTCTTTTGGCTCTTGGTGGGGCGGGCTGGGAGATTATATTAAACAGGGGCAAAGTTCCTTAATATCCTGAAGGCACATATGGAGGTGCCAAACAAATCTGTTGGTTACAGTTCAGAACAGCATATTTAGGTTTTGTGTAGTATCAAGTTAAATTAGGTAAGCCATGTGGCTAAGTACAATTATTAAATAATTTTACATACTAGGAAAACGCTTTAGTGTCAGAGACTGTGGTACCTACAGCAAATGTTTTGTTGTTGTTCCATTGCTGGAATTCTCTTGTTTTGATGCAGAATGTTATATGGCTTCTGTTACAGGTTGGGAAAGTACTTTCTAATTAATTTCTTAAATTACATATTAATTCCAATGGAAATCTGATATTGGAAAGTAGGAAATTTGACACAGACAGTATCAAAGGTTGCATACGTGAAGGGGAAGGGGAACTTTTATGTCACAAGAGTAATCTCAAGTTTGGGGTGGCAGGGAGAAAATACTCAGAGCTCATCTCTAATCTGTGTTTCACTCTGTCAACAGAAAGCTGTATTGGAGGAAAACTTTCAGCATTCAAAGGCTTGGTCCTTCTCTAAATCAACGTGTGTGAGCGCTTGGTCAGACCTCACCACTCCTAGTTGGAGCAGGGCAGTCTTCTCCAAGTGTCAGGTCATGATTTTAATATCAGGACTCTTCATTTTGCCATTTAAGTTCCAAATATCAAGAGCTATTTTTATTTAGTTAGGATGCTTGGATATGGAGGTTGAAGGTAAAAAAAAGTCCCAAGCAATTTGCTTGTCTTAAGCTTATCCATAATTTCTTACAATTATTTTTCTTACTTTAGTAACATTTTTGCCTAAGTGTTTTACAGAAGGTAGGTTATGCAGATCTTACAGAATTCTATACAGCGCTAAGAAACTTTGTGTTTTGTTTAATTCACCGCTTCATTTTGAAATAATTATTTGTTGCAAAAATCTCTCTGCTGGCAAAGCTTAGAAGGTCTTCAATTTTTTGTGTAACTTCATGGAGTAAATCTTTAAACAGTAATGTGAAGTCAGATTTTTATCGAAAGCAATATTGACATTTTTAAATAAATTGTTAAATAGCTAATCCATTTTCACATTAAAGCAAGACAATGTAATTTCACATATTTACATTTAAGGGTTGAGTTAACCTGAAAAAGCATAAGCTTTTTAAGTGAAAAAGCTTATATCTTGTCTTACATCTGAAATTTTTTACCAGCTTTAATGACTGTTTACATAAAGTATGTTGGACTTGAACAAAGATAAATATGCTTTGCAAGCACAAACATCTGCTTTTGTGAATGTGTGTTTAAAAAACACCGTCTGTCACAGTACAAAAAGTTTCTAAAAAAATAAGGAGAAGGGAACACAACAGGGGGGGAAAAGGGGGAACAGGAAAACTGTAGACCTGCTTTTTGCAGGGGCAGATTGTGCAAAATAATGATTAAAAAGTAACGTTTTATTTTTCTGCAACTCAAGTGCTGAGAAGTTTTATACGTGACCACTTGAGCACTGTGGAATTCTCTTCCTCAGTCTATAGGTCTGATCATCATTTGAACTGATTTCAAGGAGTAGGAGCCTCCCCGGTACTCAGCCCAGAATATCCCGTCCTGGTACTTGCTGCGGTAGTGGCCTCCCCTGTACCACACCCCGTTGAGGTTGGAGTGGGCACAAGCGTTGTACCACCAGCCACCTTTGTGAAAATGAGCGCAGTTTCCTGCAAAAGAGAGAGAAATGGGTGAACCTAAGCTTTAAAGAGAAGTAGGGGAGAGCAAACACTTCCGTAGTCTTGCTTAGTTTCAGAGGGAACTTTGAAGGACTCCATAACCTGTTGTGGTTATAATCAAGTGCTGCTTTGGCTGAAATGATGAATTCTGTTGTAACAGCAGCTGTTGCCTGGAGGGATGATCATTAACAGGGTATTTAATGTGATGGCTGAAAACCAAGGAGCTCAGCTCTTCCCAGACTACCAGCAGTGCGTGCCTGTGAGCTAATGTTCAAGGAACTCTGATTATGTACTGTTTAGAAATACTTCAGTGGAAGCAATGTGAGTTGATACAGTCCCAAGCAGTGTTCAGGGCACAGTTCCACAAAGACTTGCTTGTAACTTATGTATTTGCTGTTACAGTCTCAGATGAGTTTGCAAGATTTGTTCAGCTTTATGGCTATTGACCGCTGAGAAAAAGCAGTTGAAGTATTGCACTCCCCAGCCTTTTACTGCTGAGGCTTTAAGGGGAAAGCTGGAGGAAGAGTATGGAAATGAAGAAAAAAGTCCTTTAAGGAGAATGAAATGGTGATCTGCCCCTTTCTCAAGCCTCGGTAGATGACTAAGCCTGTGCACAACTGCAGTTTCTTTCATGTTGTTCAGAGGCTTTAGGTCGTGGTGATTACTGTTCTGTGGCCACAGCACTACTCTGAGAGATCATAGAATGGTTTGGGTTGGAAGGGACCTCAAAGCCCCTCTAGTTCCCACCCCTGCCATGGGCAGGGACACCTCCAACTGGACCAGGCTGCTCCAAGCCCCATCCAACCTGGCCTTGAACCCCTCCAGGGATGGGGCAGCCACCACTGCTCTGGGCAACCTGGACCAGGGCCTCCCCACCCTCACAGAAAAACATTTCTTCCTGAGACCTCATCTACTCACTTGCTAATATGTTCTGACTGCAGTCATGTGCAAGCGATAAGGGTGTCATTGAGCTAAATAGAAAGCTTGCTCATGTGTGCCTGCAATAGAGTTGGAGTTTCTGAATGGTGCAGGGATTTGAAGGGGAGCCCTGTCAATGGGATATTTATCATTATCAATTTGAAGCATCTTTCTAAAGGGTTATTTAATCTGAATTTGCATACTTTGTTACTTTCTTTTTTTAAAGGTGATATCAGTACTGGAATCTGCTGTATTCACTTGTCACATGCACACTAGTTTTCTTACCTGAATACATATCCCTGTCTCTGTCCAGCGTTGTGAATTGCTTTCCATTATGCCATATCATGGAATCGCCTGCGTTTCCTTGGTATGTTCCTAGGCGTAGCCTGTAGAATTCACTTTCAGGCTCCAGACGGAAACTGCTGTACTCTGCATAGACTTTCTTATTGCTCCAGTCCTCCAGCTCTATTAATAGTCTGTAGTTATCCTGATTGGTGAGCATGTAAATGTTTTCTAGTCCCAACCAGTACTCTGCATCGATGTTTCCAAATCCTTTCTGTACAGAAGAGGATCAGAAGGTGGTGTTAGGTTTCTACTTCTTTGTCAAAGCATTAATCAGCAGGAATGTTATGAACCAGTGGAACTTGGGTTCCAAAAGGCTTTAAGCTTCTGAGTAACAGCTCAGCACACGCATTTAAGTGCTTTATTTCACTGCACTTGGCCATTTGCTTAACAGGACTGCGAGCTGCGTGAGGTATTACTGGAATTAGTAAAGGTGTCTGTTTTTTGTGATGTCCTCCTCTTATTAAGGTAAAGGGAATGAGAACAGGGAAAGAAAGAATGTATTTCTTGACAAAGCTGAGAGAATGTGTGAATAATGGCATGCAAGGGGGTGTATTTCCATGTTGGAAAAGGTATTTATAGTTCAGCAGTCTTAGCGTTCAAAGTCAATAACTTCGTTGCCTTCTTAATGCACCTAGTGTTGATTTTTACTGTAAATTTAATCACATAGTTCATCTATACTTTTTACTAGATTTATTGAACCTCTTTCCTTTTCAGTCACAGCCTACCCGTATGGTTGCTGTGAAGTGACATTTCATGTCTGCTGTCCCTGAGTTGACCAGTGTTGTTCTTGTGTGGTGTTGCAGCTAGGGTAGGTGCCTCACACACTGTAGCTGTCTGTTAGAATTCCTGGCCTCCGAGGTCTCCCTGCCCTCCCTCTCAGGCCGTTGGTTCTGCAGGACCTGCAGTTGATTTCCTATTTTCCATCACATTCGGGGGAAGCCTCCATCCTGTAGACAAAGAGTGCAGGCTCCTAACTCAAGCTGCAGTTTGACCAGTGGTCTAAGCTGGTCTAGCATCACACTGCTGCCAAAAATGGTAGCAGTGCTTTTCTCCTGGCTCGCAGCCACATTTAAAATGCTTCTCTTGTGTCAGCATTGTAGCTGTGCAGCTACACAAAGGTGGGGAAAGAAGCAGAAATGTGGGTGTGGGAGACATTTATTACCAGTGGTTCAGCCTTTAGTTTAACACCGGTCACTCAGAGGCACTTCCAGGTGCTTGGAGTTAGGCAATAAGAACACCCTCTTCAGCCATGCTGTTTAATGAGAAATCTCTTGGAGCAAAATCTTGCCTGAGATCAAGGTGTTATTAAATGCCACTTATACTAGTCGATTTCCTTTGTGTTATGTTCAAAATGTTGATGGCAAATATGTAAGGCACCCCATAATGACCTTATAAAATATTTTTAAAACTCCAGATCTTTACTGACAAGTAAAGACTTTGAATAATAGTTGCTAAGGGTTGATTAACATTTGAATGCTTAAAATCCAAGAATGTAAAAAGTTAAAATCGTCATCGTCATATTTTGTCACTTCTTTGTGTGGTATTACTTTCAAATTACTAATTGAGTTCGTGTTATTTCCAGGTACAATGCACGTGACAATTGTAGATCCACTTGAAGTGCAGCTTTGTAGGAGAAAAACTGCATCCTTTGTGTATGAAGTCAGCACATGATTAATATCTAAAAAACTCAACAAAACAGATTTTAACATTTCCCATCTAGCATGTAATTGCTCCAAAGCAGCCTGTTTGTCTCACTATGTACTACACCTGCTAATGCATAATATTACAGTAATACACAAGAATTTGTTTCCCTTCACCAGCCCTACAACTTCAGATTTCTAACCTGAATTAAAGAAAATAATTTCTACCTTTTAAACTATTAAGAATGTTTTGAAGGTGAGATCCTGCAAATATATTAATTTGCTTAAATTAATAATTCCAGTGGCTGAAATTGATTATTCATAAGGGAGAAAATTAAGCTTTTCAAGTCCTTGCTGTAGTTCTCAGTGTGTTTAATAGAAATCATGTGTTCAGTTAGGTCTTTCTAATAAATGATTTCCCTGTCACTGTCTAGGATAATGAATGTGTGCCCTGTTGTTGTGTTGGCTTTACCAGTCCAGGCTGCTTCAGGCAATCAGAGTTCATCCTAAGTTAAGTAATACATTGAGTGCAATAGGATATCCCCACTGAAATATGTTCACCTCTGAGGCTTTGGCCATTCTTTTTACTTTTGTTTGTAAAATTAACTTCACTCTCTAACTTCAGCAGCTCTCTGTTTCCAGTTCCTCAGCATTTAACATTCAGTACAACCATTTGCCGTGAAGCATTGCAAATACTTGCACTGTCTTGATTGCTACGGTTCGCATCACTGCCACGCTGCAATGAAACAGCTGGTTTTTTGCATTCCAGAATTTACCTTGTAACTGTCCCAGTTCCTGAAAAAGTTGACAGATCCATCTGTCCTCTTCTGAATAACTGCCCAGCCTCCAGGGTCCAGGCTGTTTTCACACCACAGTTGCATCGGCTCATTGCTATTTTCAGGTTTGATCATATAAATCCCGCTGTTGGAATGCCCAGCTTCCTTGGCTTGTTGGCAGTCTTTGAATGGACCTTTTTGAAAAGAAATATCGTGAGCATTCAAGCTTGGCTATGGAGTGCACATTGTTCAGGAATAGTTTGTAATGGAAAGTCGGTAATTCAATTAAGGTAAAACCACCATGGAAAACAGTGTGAAAATTTACTGTCTTAGTTAAATTGTAAATAAATATAAATAAACAAAACCTTCATTTTGCTAAGCAGGTAATATACTCTGATTCTTAATATGCAAGAAGTGCAATATGATTTTCATTACTACTTTCTCCTGTACTGCTTTTACAAAAAATAAAAGGGTTCTGGTGCATACATTTGAAACTGCTGAAGGTTAAAACAAAACAAACCCAAGACACCCAAACACACACACGTACCCCAATACACAGTTCGAGAGCTGCTGTAAGAAATACTTACTGTTAAAGTCCACAGACGTGGAATTGAGTGAAAGAGTATTCTCATACTGTGTAACTTTTTTGTCTTTATGCACTTACTCAGTTCTAGGACCACCTGGTAACTACGGGTAGGAGTCTTTTTACATGTCATGTGTTATCTTGGCATGATGCATGTGGATGGACAGTGATGAGGAAAATATGCAAGCACTGGAGAAGGACTTTTGAGCAGCTGAGAGGGCTCACATACTTGTTTTCAGGGCTGTGATTCTACAAAAAGGTTGTTGCTGTTGACAGTGCTGTTGTAATTTAGTAAATTAGCTGTTTACTAATGAAATGCAGGACATGTTCTGAGGGCTACTTAGTGGTGAATGCCCTAAATGTATCCAAAAACTTGTACTCAGTAAATGTGAAAATAAATTACTTGCAGCTTTCCTCTCCTTTTAGAAGACTCTTTCTCAAATCTACTTGGAATTTCAGAGAAAACTCATCAGTCATGGAAGAAGTTGATGTGCAAAGCAGCATAGAAGACAGTTGTTGAGGTTATTCTTTAATCAAAAGTAGATGTCAAGTGAATGTGACCTTTGCAGATTAAGGTTGCGTGACAAAAGCAAACTGAAGGTTGCGCTTTTTATAGATTTTTGAAGTAGTGATTGCCACTTGGATAGGTGTGCAGTTAGCAAGACATCTGTGAAGCATTCTTTATTAATTGGACTGCAGAAAGCTTTTGTATCTAACGAATGTGACTGGTTGGAGGTTCTGGCTGTGACAGTGCTACCCAGAATGCTGCAGACATCGAGCCGTCGCTCCGAGTGCTGCCGCACACTGTACTGTCGGCATGTGGGGATGTTGTTGTCATTCTTGCAGTGCATGCAGTGGTAGCTTAGGAAAGGAATACTGTCGCTGTGGAACATGAGTGCTTTCATTCTCGTTCACAATTAAAATCTTCCCCACAGGTTGTGCACGTTGGCAGTTTGCCCAGTGGATAGATAATTCCTGAGCTAAGTTGGGTCTTTCCTGGAACTGTCATAAGTACATTTGGGCACCGTATATCAGAACGGGGAGTTTGTTCTAGAAGTATTCTTGTAAAGCAATTATTGCAATAGAAAAACGTTAAACAGACAAGTAGTATTTTTTTACTTTTATGTGAATATTAAGAATAGTTCGGTTAGATCTGCAGTGTATTATTGTGTATGGTTTCTACTGGAGGAGGAATTGAGGAATCCTTTTTTCCATGAGAGACCCAAGCAAATTTTTGGGAGTGATTTTAGGTAGCATTTAAGGCAGACAGAATTGTACTGATCTGTTTATATAATGCACTTTGATCACTCTTGGAATTCATCTGGCATTAAGGTCACAGGATGCGAACTGTCTGGTTTTTGTATACTCAGATGTTTCTGTGCACTGATCATAAATTAATGTTGTAGTAGGGGCACAGCAAACTTCTCCCCTTAGTGTAAAGAAATCCCACAAACCCCATAACTTGCGGTGTACATCATTGAATCGCTTTTGAGAAGTAAATTCTTTGTACACAATTATTTTAAGTTCACAGTAGAAAACCAGATCCATTTCACGTTCAGTGGAAATGCTGAGACTTGTGAAACTGAGGTTCTCCACAGTGCTTGTGTGATTGGGGGCTCTCTGGTCAATGAGGAAAAAAACATTAAAACCCCATTTTCTGTTCAGAATGTTATCTATGTAAGAAATAAATATCTCATGCCTCTAGTCTTCTGTAGCAGTCTGTGTACACTAAGTTGCTGATGCAGCTATAAGTTAGATGTACTCCAAGAAGAGGACCTATCAATTATTTCACTTATAAAATTGTGCTTTAAACTGATGATTTAGTACAGGTAATTTTCTATTGTAAATAGAGTAGAGAAGGAAAGTGATGAAATAGCTTAGTTTAATAAAATGATAGTTGAATCCTATTGTAACATGCAAAATGTTATCTTGAGTGTATGAGATAGAAGCTGTGCACGTAAGCTTCATATAGAGGATTTTCTGGGCAACGGTAGGGGAAAATTCCAAAATAAAACTGGGCATATTTTTTTTTAAGGAAAAGTTACATTGCTAACTGAGAGACATCAGCAGCAGTGTGGGTTTTGTGTGTGTAATTTTCAAATACTCTTTCTACTTGAAGTTACTTTTTGCAACATAATGGCAGCAAAATCTGATTACACTGGTTGTTTTTCCAGGGATTAAGGCAATTGGGAAAGCTGTAATTTCCAGATACGTTATTCTTCCTCAATTTTTAGGTCAATTTTAAAGCAAATTAACCAAAATACTCCTCAGAAAATAAGATCCTATCCTTCTGTTCCCCCTAAATTTAGAGTTTTACTCTCCAGCCACAATATTAGTATGCATGTCGAGCCTTCTATAAACTTCTGCGACCTGCAAGTATTTGTTAGGTACAACTTCATCAGGTACAGTGGGGGAAAGGTCCTACTTGTTTGTCCAGTTTATTCTTTTATAACCAAGTTGTCAACAGGTCTGTTTCTAAATGGTGTCGTTTGGTTTTCCTTGGTCTTTTTCTGACAGCTTTATACATTATAAATAGGCATGGTTTTTAAACCAGAAAGTTCATTCTGCTGTGACATAGACGCTCTTGTTTCTTTGCACTATTAAATATGCTTACCTTAATTTGAGAACTCAGATAATAACTGGACGTTTTGCTGCAGCTCTGAAGTTTATGGTTTGATGATCAGTGATCTACAAGCTGTAGCAGTTCTCAACCTTCATTTGCCAAGGCACAGCAAGAAACATTTGAACGTAAAGCTCAAGAATCTAATAGTAAATAAAGGAAGCTGAACACTGTTAAAATAAATTTCCTGGGATTTGAATTCCCTTGCAAAAATGGATTCAAACTCTGAACTTTTAGGGGTGAAGGGTTAGCGAAAACCAGGAAGTCACTGTTTTCTGCAATTACACTTTTGCTGTCTGGCCAAACATTCGTGTAATACTTTCATATTAGCTGTTTTCTTTGTGTCATGATGTGCGACTTAAATTCTCATGACATCTGGCATTTTAGTTGGGCCTGTGCCTGAATTTTCTGCAGACTTTGAATAAAAATAGTTGTTCTTTACATCGGCAGTTGTTTGTTTGTAATGCTGCAGAACAGTCACAAATAAATAAATGTTTGTCTTCATCTTAGGAGCCAAGTTGAACTTCCAGCTGTAACTAACAGCAATTTGAAAGCCAAAAAACCAAAAAACACACCCCTTTGCTGTGTGAGCTGACAGAGGCCAAGAGCAAGCACTTGAATAGATACCCGAGAAAACTCTGTTTTTCTGAATCCTTAATTTTTTTTCATCACAGTTTTGTCAACATGTTAATAAAGTGAGAATCATGATAGAATTCAGGGCGGCTCAGAGCTGGTTAATTTTCTTGTCACTGGTTTTGTTTCTAGTGATAAATGAATTTGTCTAATGACCCGAAGAGTGTAACACGTGAAGATGTGATAGTCTCCTGAATGTATTTTCATAATTCTTACGGTATTAGTTTACCGTGCCATCCCCTACTTGGGGTGTAGTTTCCAATTTTAAATTTTGAAAGCTGAGGGCGTCTAATTGGATCCAGCCTTGATTCAATTATCCTTTCAAACTTAGCCGATTCCCTTGAGTATTTCAACAAAACTCCTAAAGACTTGTTGCACCACTGTGTTGGTGGATTTAGATGTTCACTTTAGAGCAGCTCAGAACAGAATGAGTACAATTCTTCTAGTGGGATTAACTTATGGAAAGTGTGTATGTGCTAAACATCAAGGACAACTACTTAAAATTGCTTTGTTTATTTAAGATTAATTAGATTCTCTTATTCACCCTTGCCAGTCAGTATTACATGTAGCCAGTACATACCTTCAGAAAAACAGGGCTAAATACTAGAAAGTATATGCTAATATTGAGTCTTCCTTCCCATAAATGAAACCTAGCTGGAGACAGAAACCCCAATACTTTTTGATTCAAAGGTGTAAATTCTTCAGATTGAATTTTTGAGTAACAACTATTTCAGCAAATTTGCCTTATGCAGCTCTAGCTTAAGCATTAGGCTGTTTGGCAAAGTAAAGCTTTCCTTGGGGGGAAAGGGAAATAAGAAACAGGAGAAAGGCCAGGCTGTATCTGATACTTTAACTTCTTAGTTCTGTTTCTGTAGCCTAGACAGTTTCCCTCTGAAACAGAGAAATCTCAAGTTAGGTAAATAGTGATAGGTAACTCACCCTCATTAATTAAAGCCAGTGGTGGTACTCTGAATGGACTCTTTGTAGGAGAAGTAGCTGGATCAGGTGGTGGCCTTACATCTCTGTCTCTAGGGTAACCTGGGTCTCGCTGTATCTCGTTGCCTCCCAGAAGAACAGGAGCATATGGCTGGCTGTTAGGAATGTGCTGTGGCACAACTTGAACAAGAGGTGGAGACCCATGGGGGTCCTGTCGTGAGAAGATTCTCAAGCACTGCTCTTCCAGCAGCGAGATAGTCACAGACTGGTTATTTACAAGGTCAGTTAGTGCTGCATATTTTACTTCAAGCTCTTTGTATTTTGTTGCCATCTTCAACATTTCTGTTGTAACATTAAGGACTTTGTTTTCCAGTTGGGAAAGCTCAAGTGAGTTATCACGCTTTCGAATTATCTCATGCAAAAGTTGCATGTAGAGCTGAGTGACCCGAGAGTTCATATTACGACTTTCTTTCCTCAGTAATTTTACTTCATTCACAATGTTTCCATCCACGTCCACCACCAGTTGCAAAATGTCAATCTCCCGCTTTTGCTTGGACAGCACGTCCTTCAAGTTCTCTATGTCCATTCGTGTGACTTCGTCCTTTCTGTTGCCAGTACCTGGTCCATTAGTATTCACGCAAATTGGCCCCGTGATCTTTTGTTCTGGGACCAAGAATGTGTAACCACATTTCTTCCCTTCCTCTCCACCGTCTGTTGAGCGAGGCTGCCTCCGCTGAGATGTTTTACTGGGTGTAGATTGTTCTGTACAGCGCCCGATAGACAACAGCAGGAACAGGAGCACACCTGAAGTCCATTTAAGTATCTTCATTTTGAAGCAAGTGTGATGACTGCTAGAAGACAGTATTGAACAGATAAAAGATAAAATAATTCAATCAGAGCCATAACTGTTACTTAAACTGCCTAAACACGTAAGTGGATTTGCCATGTTCACATGTATGCAGACAAGTCTTTGCAACCTTGAAATTAGCTTCAAAGAGCAGTCTTCTATTTTGAAACAAACCCTAAAATTTAGGGTTTGGATTTAATGAAGAAGTTATTACAATGGGTAATCTTTCAGGAACACTGTTCTGCAGAGAATGCTTTATGCTTTCATTATAGATCTGCCTGATTAGATGTATACTCGCTGCAATTAAATGTACAAGCTTATAGAACGTCCAGAGTGCTTCCAGAATATCTGCATGGAGGGGAAATAGGGGAACGGTCATGACTGATAACGTTTCTGAAACTTCATTTAGATATTAGAATTTGGATTATTTACGCCTTTCTGGTCCTCTTTTAGCTTTGTATATGCATAACTTGTTAAATGCTATACACATACCTATTCATATGTGCACAGATATAGCAGACTTGGGAAGTACAGATGTATCAAACGCTGACTTTGGGACATTGGTGTCAGGCAGGTGATTAGTGTGACGTAATTCTCTTAAATGTTGAAAATTACGTCCTCAAGTAACTTCAAATTTGTAAGGAAAGCCCATAATGCTGTTTCTCCTGCGCTGGTTGTCCCTACTTAGTTGCCTTTTGAGATGAACGTTTAAATTGTTGGCACACTACTTTTGTATCTTTGAGAACATTTTTATCCAAATAACCCTGAAGTTCCAGGTGTGTTATCAATATAGATACCGTAACTGAAGTGTTTTGTTCACCTCTTAAAGGAAAATAATTTATTTCTTTTAACTTTGTGGAAAGGATTAAAAAGGCAGTGATAAAGATCCAAGAATTTTTTTAGAGACCTAAGGGTTTTAACTTTATTTTTTAGATATTTGAAATGATAAACAAATGATAAATCAGGTGGAAAACCTCTCATTTTTCGTGTTTTACTTGCTTTGTCAGGCAAAGCGCTCTTTGTTCTTATCTCAGCTGTTGATCTGGCGTTCCTCTCCAGACTGTGATTAGTGTCTGTGCAAGGCATCGTCTGGTGGCCTTGGTGTAGTTACGAACACAAATAAAGTAAAACTGGAGAAAGCTAATCGTTGTTGTGCTGCTCCTGCCAAGCGCATTTGGCAGTCCTGAAGGGTGTCCCTGAAGGAGAAGCAGAGCAGTGCTGCTCCCTTTCCGTTTCCATCCCCATTTCCATTTACAAATGATAAGGTGACCTTTGCGTCAGGTTACTTATCCCAGTTCGTTCATGGCTTTAATGTTACTGCTGCAGGCGATGTCTGCCCAGCCTCACAGTAAGCATGTCAACCCTTTATTTTTTGGCTTCACTAAGAGCAGCGGTTACAAACTTCAAACTATGCTGTACATACAGTCAAGAATTATATCTAGGGGCATTGATCAAATGTTCTGCTGCTGCCTCAAAACCAACTTGTTCTTTGGCTGACAGTTTTGTTCCTTGCTTTTAACAAATGCTGAAAATAGTTTCTTACTTAACGTAACTAGACAGAATACATTAAAGTTTTTGAAAGTTTATGTTTTAAAACTTATTTCTGTATATTTTACTGTTAGCATGTAATAATAAGTATTTTGTGGTGTCTGCTAGTAAATGTTTTTTTCAAAACCAGAACTTGGTTGCAAGTTTTGTTAATATTTCTCTGCTCAAAGCGTAATTTCTGCTTTGTTAAAGGAAAGGTAGGAAAAAGCATCACTTTTCTCCAGAGTTAATTGTTCATAGAGTTCATAGAATAACCAGGTTGGAAGAGACCCACCGGATCATCGAGTCCAACCATTCCTACCAAACACTAATTGTGTATTTATTCTTTGCTAATTTCAGACATTTAAAATATTGGTCTCTTAAGCAGTGCTGAGAGTTGGAAGTTCGTTAGGTTAATTTTTCACATGAATCACGGTATACGCATGGGAAACAGGGCTGTGGTTTCTGACTTGACAAGGATGAGCTGAACTAATTGTCTGAAGTTTGAAACCTCTTCACATCTCCTAAATTCTGTATTGATACTGCTATGTTCGGTGTTTGCAGATGCAGGGCAAGTGGCTTCATGGCATATGGTTAAGGATGAATATTTCACTCTTTTCCCAGTGTGTAATAGCTACTGCATAGTCCAAAATGGTGAATAAGACTTTAGTTCTTGGTAGTTTTTAAAGACCCTGTACAGTTACTTAAATAATGAATGGCTGGAGGCTTTCCCCACGGCAGCACGTTTTTCCCCTGAAATACATTAAGACTTAAATGAATCTTTCAAACCCGAACGTTTTGCAGCGCAGCCCTGGTGTATTCTGCTGCAGTGTGCTTCCCACGTTTCTTTTAATATTAAATGTGTTCATTTTGAACTTCTGTGCTTCTGTGTTGAAGTCCTGTGTCCATGTACTGTCAGACCATGAAATGAATTAAGTGGTCTGATGCAGCATAACCAAATACAACAGCTGCATGAGGTTTTGCCCTAGGACTTGGAAATAATTCAAGTGTCTTGTCTTAAACTGAGAGATTTGTATAAGCAGGGATGAGTTCCTTCGGAGAATCTGTATGGTAGGGAACATGTGTGGTTCCATGGAAATGTTGATGTTGAACAAATTAAACATCTAGCAATGTTGCTTGGTATGTTTGAGCAGCTTAGTGCCTAACTTGTTCTACAAGAATACCTGGAGTTTTAATCAGCTTAGAAGGAAATGAAAATACTGTTTCAGAAATTTCCTGGCGTTCTGGGCAAGCAGCTTAAAAAAATTCAAACTGTTTATCCAAAATATCACAGAATGATAGCCTAATATCTAATGCATTGAAGGGGCAAATATTAGAGTTGGGAAATTGTGTTAGGGTTTTTAATCATATGCATTATGTTACAGATGCCCAAGCTTGGGTGCTTAGGTAGTGTTGGCACTGTTAGGATATAAAACCATTGAAGCTCAGGGATTAGTTTAGACAGAACCAATCTCAGACCCTTCTTGTGAGTCTGGAGTTGCTTGTGGTAAGAGGGGCTGTTGAAATACCCAAAAGCAGACCTTGGAAAATAAGTGAGAAAGAGGTTGATGACTGATAGAGTTGCTTTAAAATACATTTTTTAACTCTCTGTGAACTGTTGTGGTTTTTAAATTAGGCTGTCACTTTGGTCCTGTCGTGTTTGTGTCACCCAGGTCTGGGTCTCAAGTTTCTGTAGAAGTGGTGTTACGTATATTCTGGCATGCTGATCTTTTATTGCTTCTGCAGGAAAAAAACGTGCAGTAATTCATAGCAACACATACTTCATTGTCATCATGTTAAAAACATGCAGAGCTCTGGGTAGGGCTGCAATACCATTTTGTGTTTAATGCCGTTCCTTTTCTTCTGGTTTCTTTCTTTTTCAGGCTAATACCCATGTGAAAAAACCACTCGTGTTTCCAAAATAGTCCTTGGTGTATTACTTTTAGAAGTGCTTAAAGGAACAAAATTCCAATTTAAAGGAGCAAAATAAACCAGTAACTACTATTTTTAACTTTCACTGAGAAACTAGTATGAAGTGGACTGTGTTGCCCCAAAATATTGTATCAATTCCAAATATTAGAGTTGCAAGGATGAGGAAGTGTGGAAGCTAGCATATATTTGGTATTTTTTAACTTTCTGTACAGCAAGCTATTTGTTCTTTGTTGTCCTGCTGTGACTCTCAAGTTCAGCAGGATGTAGAATTTGGAGATCCACAACACAGGGTAGAATCTGTTCTTTCAGCAGTGACGAAGACAGTTTCTCCCTGGGCAGTGTAGGTTGTTAAAACTGAACGTAAAGGAAGTGTTGCTGGTAAGTGTGAATATAGGATTCCCTTTGTATGGAAAGTGCAGTCTCAGTACATTTCTTTATTCAGTATATTTATTGAAAGAATATGGCCGTTACTATGGTGCCCTCTTATATAAACCTTCATTTATAAACACATAAACCAGGAAGACAAACAGGATTTTTAGGGAAAGTAAATGATAATACTGAGAATAAATGTCCTCAGCATGTGATACCAGTTAATCTGAAAGCTCTGATATTGATGCTGTGCATACTCCGTTTTCGGTTAAGCTTTGTCGAAGCAGCTAAGAATCAATAAACCCAACTGTATTGCCTTGTCTTTATACAGAATGTAGTATAGTCTGTGGGTTGGTTTAGCTTAAAACTGGATCCATAACATCAGAAGTAATACAGCTGTAAGGAAAGCACTCTTGTTACAGGAAAAGCGTTCTCATGGATTTTTGTTCTATCTGTGTACTTCTGTAAGTAACTCTCTTCTATATAAACAACTACTTTTCCGCTGAGTCCCTCTGCCTTTGCTGAAATAACAGGATTACTTTCAGTTATGTTGACCAAGATCCAGGAATAATACATTCTTGGGTTTTGTTAGTCTGATACATGATATATCGAGTCACAGGATCCTACATCTCCGAGATTAATGGGGACCCGATTCCTTCTCTAAAAGGCAATCTAAAAATCTTCTGTGGCTTTTGAAGCAGTCATTGAAAATGTGACACTCCTAAAAATGACAGATTCTTAGAAATTCTCTGTGGAAGAGATTTGTCATACTGGATATTCTGCAAACACAGTGAAATATACACTTCCAGACTCTTTTTTGTGAAGGTTTCTTTGTGAGGGTCCTTTTACATTTGTTTGCCATTGTGTGTGTTTGCACCGTTTTACCTGGCAGGTAGTGTGGAGGGGGAATTTTGTGTTTGGAAATGTTATTTAAGGGCTCCAAACTTCTTTGTAAAAGACTTACTGAAGACATGAAGCATCTAGTGATGTTTGCTAGGGGAAGCTTTGTTTCATTCATTGGTGTAGAGATTTTAAGGACCAGACCAACAGAGCATGTTACGAACCACAAACTAAGCCCAGTAAAATAATGAAAACCTGATAAAGCAATGTATGTACTGGCAGAAGTTTAAAGATTCAGAATTTCCACTCTTCAGAGGGAATTCCTGTAACTTTTTAAATGCTATATTTTTCCATCATACCTCAGATCTTTCTTGCGGCACCGGCACAAGATTAGTAGTCCCTCATTCCTTTAAAATAAGGCTTTAAAAATGTTAACTCTGAAGTTGGAAGGGAGCAAAAGAGAGAGTTAAAACCTTGCACGTGGCCAGTTTATTGCTTTAAAATTATTGACTCAGCTGTTCTCATTTGTGAAAGATTTCAGAATTGTTCTAACAGAGTAGATCAAAACCTTGGCTAATCATGAATGAATGGAGACTGGTGTCCAAACCGCACAGTGCAGGCTTCAAATGGGGGTTGTTGTTTAGGTTGTTCTCTTTAATGTGTAGAGAAGCACAAAAGGATAGTAAGGAAAAGGGCTCAAGAACTTGGAAAGGATCCATCTTTCTTTTTTGTCAAGGCTGTCTCAGACTATTTTTTCCCTCACGTAACTACTAAACCGTAATTAAGTTTGTTTTTTTTAACGCTTTGTCTCTTCTTTCAGTATCAGCTCCTTCATTCTCTCATGTCAGATGTTTCTGAGAGTTTGTTAATGCAAATACATAACTTAAATTCTTTTCCATTGTTCTGGATCATTTACTGTATTTTAATTTCTAAGTCAGCATGAAGAAAGAAAAAAGTAGAAAATTATGTATTAGCTATTTTTTTTCTGTTTTTATCCGTGCTTTCCTCTTCTGTTTGTAAACAGCTTTCTTGTTTTTATCCTTGGTTTGCAACTGCATCCTTCCCCTTCTCTCCCCCCGAAGAACAACTGTAACAAAACCTGCTATTTTCCACTTAATGTAGCGTAGCCTTTTAGGTTGCGTTTCATGTTCATGAAATGAGTCTTTATTTAGAAATGCACTGCTGCTCAGTGGAGGTACAATTAACTTCCCCACCGTTCCCAGACTGTTACAGGGAGGAATCGGTGCCTGTTGCAGCAATCTCTTTGCATTTTCAGCTGCACGATTGTTTGTGCTTACAAACTTCATTGTATTCTGCATCAGTGCACGACTCTGGTTTCTCACTTGGCTCTGCATGTCAGGCTGCTGCTCCTGCTCAGAAGTAACACAAAAATTCAGCTGAAAGCATATACAATGATGGCTGCTTACAGATGTGCATTGATTTGCTTGGGACTTTTTACAGTGGTTTTATTGAGGGATCCTTTTTCTTGTTCTAGTAATGCTAGGTCTGTACTCTGGCATTGGGTGAAATCCAGCTTCCCTGAAGTCAGTAGGATTTTTGGCTTTTGCTCTCTGGTAGGATCAGAATTTCACATGAGTGAATTTCACAATACCCAAATTACATGCTTAGCAGAGAATCGGGAGTACTAATTTTCTGTAACTGTATATAATGAGATCTGCAGAAGATTTACAGCTAAACAACTGAAACTCGTTCATCCTCACAACTGCAATGAGTTAGTCTCTGCACTTATGCAGAGTCCTTTTTAATTCTTTCCAAGCTTCCAAAGTCTACCAAATGCCACAAAAGCAAGGTTTTTATTTCAGTGGTCAAACTTTTCTCAGGCTGAGTTTCTTCACAATTGCGTTGAGGGATTTGTATGTAGAATTCACAAATAGTTCAAAATTAAACTTTTTCAAGTAAGAATAATTTCAGAACTTACCAAGAAAAAAGTCTTCCAGCTGTTTTGCTTCTGTGGTAGATGGGAAATCCAGAGGCCAAGTTGCTTTTTCTTCCTTTGTTACCCGCTGCTATGGATTGTTATTCTGCAGCTGGAGTTGAAAACCGCTTTTGTCTTTCTCTGTTACATCCAAGCTGGACTGAGGAACTGGGTTTCTCCATACGATAACCAAGCTAACTAATCATGGAAAAAAAAAGTAAAAAAAGATAAAAGTAATGTTCCAGTACGTTTTATTCCAGGAGAGAGAAAGAAATGTTGTTTGAAGCTGCAGTGTGTTACTTTCACATGCAGAAGTGCTCTAACCAGCTACAGCTGACCCAGATTCCATATACATCACTTTTGGACAGTTTTTTTTAAACACGCACACACTCGCCTTAGACGTTCAGCCCACCTATGATGTCACCGTGAACACACTGAGAGCAGAAGAAACTCCTCCTTCGGATTTCCTATCCATACCCTCCAGAAAAGGAGGGGGCAGGGAGGCTGTGAAGTTCAGAACAAGGAAAGATTGTTTGCCAGCAGAAGGGAGGGTACCATATGGCAACAGCCTGTGCAAGAGTTCAGCAGGCAATTACAAATCAAACATTTTTACTACGCTGCCTAAAGATGCCTTTCAAGTTATTACAGTGCTGGGCTTCAGTTAGAATAAAGATTCTTTCAGGCTGATAAAACTCCATTTGTGTTGCTGGGAATAAAAGGGGCAGCCTGGCTGGATACAACAGGAAAAATGAACCACTTATAGTCTAGAAGAATGTTGAGCAGAATGTCGCGTTCAATTCTTGACATTCACTTAATAAGAAACAGTTCCAGTTGTTAAGCATATGAAGTCTCCAATACATGTGGAAAATGTTAAAACTGTGTGTGTGAGGGGTTTGGGTAGGTGTCAGAATATTTGATAACATCTGACTAGTGTTAGAAGTAGCAAAAGGCAGAGAGATTATGACCTGGGAGGAATGCAGGGTCCTGGGCTTGGTTCTGCCAGTAGTCAACCAGCCCTTAAGTGCACTCAGTTTGCTTTTATTGATCTTTTTGGTTTCTTCAAAAAGGATTTGCCAATTACATTTGAAAGAAAACTATTGCAGACTTCACGGAAATGTATCAAGTAAGTTTAAGAAACAACTCTAAAGAAGAGCTCTTGCTTTAGCTAAAAGAAAAAAAAAAAATCAGCGCTTGAGTGAGTCATTCCAAAGGATAATCCTACATTTACATTGGTTTATAAAATCATGCATAAAATTTCAGGTGCCTGTTTATAGTGAATGACTTTAATTATAATGAGTAAGCATGATTTACTTTCTGTGGAAGACTGAGGAGGTCTGGGATTTCTAAGGTCTGTTTGGCCATTGCTTAGCAAAGTTAGGTTCAGTATAGCCAATGCACTCTGGATGATATTATGAAATGTCTGATGTTTCTGATTATCCTTTCTATTTTTTTAATAAGCTAATATTAACAGAATAGAAAAATGAGACTCTTAATAGTATATCAGGTCATGTTTAATAACTTTTTATTCACTTTTTTACATGTCACCTTTCAACCACAAGTATTTTAATATGATTCTCTGTGTGTGCGCATACGCATGTGTATTTCTTGATTTTGGAATGATGCCCAGAGTTTCCTAACTCACATTTGAAGGCTGTGCTGGTGAGGTGCTGTACAAACACAACTGCTGTTCTTGTGAGGTTGTATTAATAGCCCTTCCACCTGTAAAGCCAAACTTGTTGTGATTCTGGTTTTACGAGGCTGAAAGCGAAGCAAAATATAATTTCAGAAATTCCCCATTACCAAAATAAGTTTCTTTCAAATATTAGTTAAGTTTGTATATGTATATATATATTTTTTTTTTACTTCTTGTGGAGATGCAGGGGATGAGGAGCAATTCCTTTTAATAGTAGAGTTGGTCAGGATGTGTTGAGGTGAAAATGATTGGTCTTTGAGTGAAGTTCAAGAAATTGAGTTGAATTTAGATTAAAAGAAGTGGTTTATCTACGGCATTAGTCTGTAAGGAGGAGGCTTTTCCTCTCTGCATGATCAAGGGGTTGGAAGACGAGTAATGTTACAATGATGGTGGGGAAGCAAGCAGGTAGGAGACTTGACACTTACCTAAGGCTGTTGAATCTTTGGAGTTGCAGTTCCTATCAACCGCAGGGCTTGTACCGCATTTCAATGAGTGCACTTCTTGCCTCGCTGACTTTTCCTGTGTTGCTGCAAGTTGAGTTTGAGTTTCTGTTCAGCTTAAAGGGTAACAGGTAATGTGAGTTCTCCTTCTGTTATTTTTTTAATTGCTGAATTGGAGAAATGAAGTAGTAGACTTCTTAAAATGATGAGTGATTTTGATCATGTATTTTAGCAGTGTGCTAAAATTTTTCAGATGCTTCTTATTTGTCAAGGAAATAGTTAATTGGCGATATGGCAGAAGATGAGCAGTTGTGCATGTGCTCATAATTACTTTCAGACTTAGAAATTGCACTGTTAAAGATGAAGTCAGCTAGTAGCTGCCTGGTGTGACGCAGGGGGGAAGGATCCTCTCTGCCTTCCATTGCAGTTTGTCATACAGAGAGTGACAGCTTGCACACAGAAGCCGAGCTGTGCTCGCACCCTCAACTTCTGCAAATACCGGTGAGATAAGGGAGGCAAAACTGAGGATTAAGTGATTGAGGGGAGTGCAGAGTCAATCCCAGGCAGGCGTAACGCAGTGATGCTCTTTCCTGGATGTCCAGGCATTATTACTGTTTTCCTCTGAGGTGTGAAGGGTCTCGGAGATCTTGTCAAAATGATTTCTCAGGTAAATGCAAAATACTGTTCTGAGGCCGTGCTATTGTCAGCCTGTGTGCACTTTACTCAGCGACAACAGCAATTCTTTGAAGTATTGTTTGAGTCTTTTCTGCTACGTGCAAGACATTAAATAAACTTTTCATTCTAATCTTATTCAGGTATTTATCTGTCAGACTTGACGTATATTGACTCTGCCTACCCATCAACCGGCAGCATTCTGGAAAGCGAGCAAAGAACTAATTTAATGAACAACATTCTCCGAATTATCTCAGATTTACAGCAGTCGTGTGAATATGGTAAGCTAGTGTATAAATATTGCAGTACTAAAGGGAACAACTTCAAAAGCTTTATTTTTCTTCTATAGTACCATGTAAGTAAGGCCCAACACATTTGAATGCCACTGACGCTCTTCGTTGCCCTTTCAGGCCAAGAGTTTTAAGTTTGCTCTAATATTGTTGTTATGACAGAGCATCATTGTGAGGAGACAAAATAAAATTGCCCTTTTCTTACATCGCACACGTTTTCTGCAGTACATATTTTCTGATGAAAAACGTGGAATATGTTGTATTTAACAATAGTTTTACTAGTACGTTATAAACTTGTATCTTTGTGTTTCATAACTTTATGGCTATGAATTCTAAAGATAGTAGGGTTGCTTTTGGAGTAGTGCTTTTCTGGAGGCAATAGAATACATTCAGCTCGTCTTTTGGACATTTATAGTTCTGTCCATAGATCATATAACGTATTTGTTTCTTGAAAAATGGTCTCCCTCACAGCCCTCTTCTAGTTCTGGTAAAGTCATAAGATTGTGTTTGTGATGGTGAGTATGAACTAGCACAGGACTTTGGCTGCATTGAAAATTCAGTATAACGTGGACATAGGCTGTGAAGGAGTCTGATACAACCCTCCAGGTTCCAGGAACACTCTTGTCACTTTTCCCTGATGAGAGCTCTGGTAAGCAGAGCAGCTCTAGAAGGGTACAAACCCAGCCTTATGGATGCAGGGTGTGTCAGGTCAACACATGAGAATTGCTGTGGGGGACAAAAATTTCAGCATCAGTAGGGACTGTAGTTTGTCCCTCCATCTCTATGAAAAGGCAAGAGATCTGATCCTGTTTAAATAGTTTCTGGAAAATAAGCTTGCTCACTTATGAACAGTACAGTGATAATGCATGTCATCTGTTCTCCAGATATTCCTCTGTTGCCTCATGTCCAAAAATATCTAAACTCAGTTCAGTACATAGAAGAACTACAGAAGTTTGTAGAAGATGACAATTACAAGTAAGTATGAAATGCTGTAACTGCTTGTAACACCTTACAAAATAACTCTTATAGCACAAGGCCTGTGCTTTTAGATTGTGTTTCTATCAGGTGATTATGCATCTCAGACATACCAGTTGCAAGGTTGCAGCAGGGTCCCGTGCTCAAGTTTTTAGCATTCTGGATGGCACATCTTTGTTTTCTGTGCCTGACTGCATCAAGTCCTGGTTTTCAGGTCTGTCTGGTCTGTTGAGTTGATCTGTAGATCTCTTGGAGTATTTGGTGTTGAATACTCAGTACTTGTGGCTTGCATGTAACAGTGATCAAGGTGGAACCCATGATTGGAGAGAGCTTTTTTCATTTTCCATCAGAACATAGTCACCTATATGTCTAGTCCCCCATGTTCTTACTGGGATGACTTAAGACTTTCATATATATTTCACTGTCATTTTATATTTTTCTCTTTGATTGAGTTATGCAGTGTGAGTAAAATGCAAACCCGTGATTTTTGAGAGGCGAGATATTGTCATCTGTGTCCCTACCCATTCCTCCTCCAAGTATACTGCCCCAAACAGATGTTTCTACTTCCTTAATTAAAAGATTATTACTGTATTAAGTGATTTGACATCCAGGGAAACTGAGGGATAGAAATCTATGGCAAGAGGCAGGAACAAGTCCTGATGAGGATAGTTAAAAAACAACAGCAAATCTGTGGCCTGTGAAGAAAGTTTTTGTTCACTGACTGATCGGCTTGAGGCAGTTCCCCACACATTCCCATCCTGCCCAGCCTGGAAGTTTGGCACCTCAGTTGGGTTGAATTGGTTGCTTGTGTAGTGATATTTGAATGGTGGGAGGAGTACGCGCACTAGAGGATCAAATACGCTTTACCAGTTAGTAGCCGTAACTTGGATTTACTAAAAAGCAACTAACTGGGACCCTTCAGTTTACGTCAAAGAAGAGTAACTGAGAGCTCAGACGCTTGGCTACCCTTCACGTGTTGCAATCTAAGATTTGTAATTTGTTCTTTGAGTTTTTGTGTGCAAGTATCCAGCTTTACCATTTTGCTGAAATGTTCCGTAGTCTGACTTTCGAAGTGTTGCTGGCTTATCACCAAGGCTAAAGCTCTGTGGTCAAACATTTGAAGGACAAAAGAAAACTGGGTTGTTGGGGTTTTTTAACTGCAGCATCTGCTTCTTAGTGCTGTATTGTCTTCATGAATTCACACTACCTTCTGCCTTCACTAGTTAGGACTCTTCTAGTGGGAATTTTACTGCTGAAGGAGCTACAGTCTCTTCATCCCACCTTTTCATAGCAGGGGAAGGAATGGAAACACTTGCACATAATGCAGAAATATGACTGCTATTCAAAAGTTGGTTTTTACACTATGGCTTTTGTCCATCTCCAAACTGAATTTTTTTTTTTATTGGGAAAGAGTGTGTTTTGAAGAACTGTTCTTGCTGTAAGTGACAGTTATATTTTTTTAATCCTCTAGGGTTTCAGCAAAAAGACTGAAGTTAACAGAACAGCCATTGTGGCTCGAATACATGTGTTCTCTTTCCAAAGGATTTTATTTTACTTTTAAAACTTATTTTTTTTTAATTTTAATGGATTATTGCTGAAGTGTCTGGGGATGAGAGAGATTGGAGCTGTCAAATTTCAAAACTTCTTCTCCCGCAAATTAAGTAGATGCCTTTCTGACCCTGCTAATTTCAAGTTCTGCAGACTGTGTGGACTGGGCATATTTGATGTTCCTGGAGTTCTCTGCTCCTGGAGTCTGCCTTATTTGTGGTGCTGTTTGAAATAGTATTAAAAAGTGCCCGTTAGAGAAATAAAAAAACTTGAATTATGGATGCAGTCAAGTTGATAAGGTATTTTCCAAAATACAAAAGAAGGATTTTGGCTTTTAGACCAGTGAAGACATGCTTGGCCTGCCGTGCTAGTGCACTTTATGCAACCATTTAAAGAGAAGTGCACTAAGCGTGAATATTTTAGGCCAGGTAGGGCCAGTTGCATACTCCTCATTCTTCCCAGTTTTTATGCGAGAGTAGTGGTATTGCCATTGAGTTTCGTGGATGTGCTAGGTCCTGGCTTACACGTGGCTACAGTTTCCCTGGAGGCTGGTGCCAACGCGAAGCAGTGGCCTCTTCCCTAGCTCCTTCCACAACGGGACGTGGCCATGCACCGTTAGCCGCCCTCAGAGAGCGAAGGTGCCTGCCTGGTTTGTGTTAATATCACAGTGTTTCTTGCAACTGTAGAAACAAGCAGCTTCTAACTGGAAATTAAAAAAATTATTTTTTCAAAACCTTGCTTTTCTATACTTCTCTCCTGATAAAGTAATATGTGATGCTTCTTTAATGCAGACTTTCATTAAAGATCGAACCAGGGACCAGCACCCCACACTCTGCTGCCTCCAGAGAAGATTTAGTAGGTAAATGCTTAATAAATGTAAGAAGAATTCAGGTTGTCAAATGCATTATTTTTGAGTTGGGAGCATTGATAATATTTGCTTGAGGCTAATAAAGAAGTGTGAAGTACAAACACTGTATATTTGTAATAGAAAACCTGAAGGTGATCTGTGAAGAAATTCTTTCAGGGAATTGAGTCATTTTTTTAGGTTCTTGTATGTATTGTGGCACTAGTGTGTTAGTGTCATTTGGGGTGAAGAGCTATTAAATATTCATTCTTTGTTGCATCTGGACAGAAGGGACCTCATCTGAACTTTTCATGGTATAATGTACTTCCAAAAATGTACACAATTTTTGATCAATGCCAAAAGTAGTTGAAGATAGGAGTTTCAAAACGTAGATTCGATAGGATCTGTTTAATGTTACTGTAGCTAATGCAGCCACCTTTAGGACTTACAGAATACTTGTAACTAGAGAGTCTGTTATATGTGTGCTTATTTTTAATTCTGTGCAAAAAAACTCAAGATTTTTTTAATCAGTATATAAATGAGTTTTTTTACAGGCTGTCTTTTACAAATCAAGGTTAGGAAGTTTTGTGCAACACTTTTGCAATTTTCCCAGAAGTAACTGCCAGTGGTTTCAAAGTTACTGGGGAATAACGTCTCTCTTGTTCCCAGGCTCTGAAGTCGGTGCGTCTCCGCAAAGTGGACGGAAGAATCTTGCAGCTGAAGGGGCTTTGCTGCCACCAACACCCCCTTCACCAAGGAACCTGATACCGCATGGACATAGGAAATGTCACAGCCTGGGATACAAGTCAGCATTTTATTTAACCTGAACATCCTCAGCTTTGTGATGTGTCAATGCAAAAGCTTCGCTTTTAATGAGTGGCATGATTCGTACGCAGTACTTCACTTGGAGAGCACCTTGTGGCAGGAGAGCGAGCTTGGAACTGGAACAATAGTGTCCCAGACAGAGAACTGGTCAGAATAGGAGGACAGTGCACCTGTTAATGATGTTAAGAGTTGCCAGTGTGCTAGCCAAAATAGGCTCTTTGTGAATGACATAACAGTCACAGCTCAGTGCCAGTGTAGTTCTTCCAAACACAAGCTGAAATAATTGCTTTGTTGGTATTTTTATGATGCGACCTCCTTTGTAGTCTTTCCTACAGCTTTGTGTAGTAACAGCTTATATATAGTGTACTTCTAATTAATATTTGAATCATTGTATCACCAATTCCTTTGTCATCTTTTAAAAATACACGATTGTAACTGCAGTAATTAATCTCTTAACTTGTATTTTGTAAGTTAACCTTTTATGAGCTAGAATTCTAGAGTTCAGTTATGTAAGTGATATAGTAAGACAAAAATACCTTAAGGTATTGAAAGTAACTTTTTCAAGTACTTCTGACTTTATCTTTGCTCCAAGAGTGCTGTGCAGTTTTAAAGCTAGCAGTTCCTGTAGATAAAATATTTTGTGCACAATTGATTATGATTTGAGCGGTGATTTATTTTGGTATTCAGAACACGCTACCTGCAGTCCTGCAGGATGTTAAAGCAATAGCTTTTGAAATGTATCAAAGATAGTGTTGTAACTATTTTTGTCCTTGTTTATCTCTAGTTTCATACACAAAATGAACACAGCTGAATTTAAAAGCGCAACATTCCCCAACGCAGGACCAAGGCATCTACTGGATGACAGTGTCATGGAGCCTCATGTCCCATCCCGAGGGCAAGCAGAAAGCTCCACCCTTTCCAGTGGAATTTCAATAGGTAGGAACTGTAAACATACCCGTGTGGTACATGGTATTTGAATAAAGATTTTGGCATGGTTAGTTGGCAGTTGTGGCGGCAGTGATACTGTTCTAACGGAAAAAATCTGGTTTGGAAAAAATCTGGGTTTTTTTTATGTCACCTTCAATGATCCAACCACTGTTACTCCTCTTCTTCCTTGAGGGGGTGGAGGGGGAAGCTCAGGGCACCATTTCCTGTGCTCTTTCCTGACCCCCAAGGTCAATCCAAATTAAAAATTTCTTGTGGTATGAATTCTATTTAAATACCATATCAAACTGATAGTGAGCATTGTAAATTGCTCACGCTCCAAGAGCTTAATTTGTAAATACTCCTTACTTTTGTCAGGAGTAGGTAGCAATTTAACTTGCAGATACTTCTGAATGTCAGAATGTACTTCATTTTGGTAAGTTATTTATCCTGAAATATTTAGGGTATCTTATTTTGAGAACTTATGCTTCCCAAGTTTATGTGACAGCAGTTGGTCTTTCTGTTATGAACAGGTCCTTGAGGAAGGGCAGGGCAAGTGCCTTTTGGATCCAGCTAACTGCACCCAGGGTTGAGAAATGGAATCTCTATCTCAATCCTTTTTCTCAAAATAATTAGCTTGATAGAACTCAGTGCTGTTCAGTTTTTATGTGTTTATGGCAATACAAGATTTCTGTAGTGTTATGCATTTCTCTGGATAACAGTTTTAAAAAACAGTTTTGCTTTTTAGCTTTCATGGAGAGCAGCGGGTCACACGGTTCCAAATTATGCTGTTTTCAGGAGCTGTTCAGGTGTTTTCTTGAAGAGAAGGACATAGTCTTAGCAAATGTTTAATATATTTTTTATGTGGAAATCGTCAAACATCTGGAGACAATAGTTTAAAAAAATTATGTTAATGAGTAAATCTGTGGAACTAGCTTAGACCAAAGTAGTTTGAACCTGCTCACATCAGGCAGCTTCTACCGTTAAATATATATTGCCTGTCAGTTTTCTACAGGCTGTCTGCTCCAACCATTTCAGTTTCATCCAGCAGGACTGGCACCCCTCATCAGCGTGCACACAGCTTGCATTCTCATGGATTGCACTGTACAGGAGACTAAAGCTCCTCCTGCACGTGCTGTCCTCCAAACGGAGTCCTCTCAGCGCTATGCTGGGTACACCAAGGGGGGAACGCTTCTGTGATTGTGGTTGAGATGTAGCATTCACCTTTCCTCGTTGCAGTTTTCTTACTGATATTTCCTGTCTAAGAAACTTCTAAGAAATCTAAGAAACTTCTGTGTTGATCCCTTTTTCCAGAGTAAATTATTTACCTCCTTAGAGCCTCACAGGGAAGGTTTCCCAGAGCTGACGGGCAGTTTTTCATGAGGTGCGATTAAGAACCAGAAACGACGCAGACATTTTGGAAAATACAGGGGTTTTCTACTTTGTCTCATCTCAGAATTTTTAAGCTTGGTTTACTTGCTGAGCTCAGACATGAACTTACCAACTCTATGGAGTCACCCTTAAAAGCTGGAACAGACTTTTATAAATCACTTATGCATTTCGTGTAAGATCAGCATTTGTGCTTAGAAATTCTCTGCTCCCATTCTCTTCCTCCTTCAACCTCCCTAGGATTCTTCAGTTTTATCACTCTTTTGATGGTCTAACATCATTATTATTTTCACTGCTGCTGGACTATGAAAGTTAGGGTGACACAAAAGGTTAGTAGAGATCCTAGAAATATGTATGAAGGAAGAGAGTAAGTTCTGGAGGCTTGTAGTATCTGTTACAGAAGAACTCTTGGAAATGTAGGTTTTCTGGCATTCTGTATTGCTGCTTCAGCAGGATTTAAGGAAGTTGATTGAAGCTCCTAAATTCCTCTTTCATGTTTGAAGTAGTCTGTTTACTCAATACTTGGAAACGGTACAGTCACTGCAGCAGAGAGGAGGTTTACCGTATTCTCCAACACAGCTTCAAAATTGGTCAAGAAAACTTCTGAATGTGTGCGTTGAAGAATGTTATTCCTCGCTTTGCCCATAAATGTGGATTTAAACCTGTTGCTCTAGAAACAGGGCTACCTTTTCTAAATTAAACATGCTCTTTTTCTACCGTATCTTCTTCCATTTGGTTATTCGTTAGCTTTTCATGACAAAACTCATTATCAGTGATGGCATTAGGTGTTTGTTTGATTCTCTGGCACTGTATCACCCGAGTCGTTCACCAGGCTTCACAGCGTTCTTATGTGGTTAACTAGCAAGCCAAAGGTGAACTGTTTAAACTTTATTGTACAGTAGTTAAATGGTAATGAACTGGTTCAAATACACATGAGGATTTTCGCTGTGGTCATAGACTCAACAAAGCAGGACATAACATCATGGAGATGGATTCTATGCCTTGAAAGTTGTCTGGCCTGTACTGTGCTACAGGAGACCTGTGTTCAGGTCTCAAGGCCAATTTTTTCCTGTTTTCACATTAGAATTTCAAGCTCTGTCAGGTCAGTCATCAGCTCTAGTGACTAGAGCTCTGGAAACACACTGGAACCGGAGCCAAGAGAGTGTCAGCTGCAGGTTTGAGAAGGGGAAAGAATTTTTAGTCTGAATACTTTTTAAAACTCTTTGGGGTTGGTTTGTTTATATTAACACCTGTTTAACTGTGGGGACTAACTTCAGGATAAAGGAAGCCTGTGTTAAACGCTCAATATCCTCAGACTTTCAGCAGTGAGTGGATGCCGTGACCGGGGAGGGAGTTGGGTGTGCGATGGTGTAGGCCTTCCCTATCGCATAACCAGGAACGGAGCCTCCTGCTGTTTGTTGGCTATAGCATGGACGTATGTATATGCCTATCTACAGACGGGAACAGAAAGTCATGTCTGTGTTGGGCAGCAGTGCTAGAGGTCTGTGTGCAGCCCTGAAACTTCTCAGATAATCACCAGCAGCTACAGATAAAGACTTTTTGTCAGCTGCTATTATTCCTAAGACAGGAAAAAGCCTTCCTGTTATGTCGTAAAGATAAACAGACCTCTGATTTTTTTTTTTATCCTGTACGAGAACTTTTTAATTTTATTAGCAACAGAAAAAAATAGGAATATGATGATTTGTTGAGCAGCTTCTTATGTAAAACCAAAACCAGTGTAGAACCTGACTTATTAGAAAGGATTTGTGCTACCGAGGACTTGTTATGAAGTTTAACCTGAAGACCTGCTTGAGGTTGTTGGAAAAACTCAAATATTGAGTACGTACTTGAGAAGAATTTAAGAAGGCGATATATTTTTGAAGTACTGAATGAATGAAATGTTTCCAGTTGAGGGGATAGTCAAATAGTGCATTTAATGTTTAAACAGAATTTGGCCAGGGATCAAACTTTTAGTAAGTTAAAAACAGCTCCTTACACCACTGTTTTGTTTTGTAGAGAGGGATGTGATGTATATTCTTCTGCTTTTCAGGAATGGGTTTTTTTAGTATCAACTGTTGTCGTGCAAAAAATCCTCTGGAGTTTTTTTAGAATTTAAAAAAATACTGTTAGAGATACTCTATAAAAAGAGATGTTCAAATGCCAAAATTCAGCCTCTTCCAGGTTTTTGTTACAATTTTTTAAAGCCTATATAAGCATCCATATGAACATTAGATTAGTAAGTGTCATGTTTGGCGCACTTCTTGTTAGTTTAACCTTGCTTTTAAAAGTATAATGAGCAATTTCTGTATAGATTAAGCTTCTAAAATGAAACTTTTTGTTTATGAATCCCCCAAAGTCATTTAACTTTTGTAACTGTACTGATATTGTAACGAGAATTATCACATTCTGAAAGAGGACATTTCAGCTCTTCTGCTCTGGATTGTTCTGCGTTTCTAAGGAGCAACACTGGCTTTAAAATCTTCCTGTACAGCACTTAGCACTTAAATTTCTTAGCGACGTTAGTATAGTTGCCCTCAAAATGTCACTTTGGATAAAATTTTAATGTATCAACCTGTTTTAAATGAAAAATTTATTTTGTAATACGTTATTGGTAGTGGGTTCTAATTATGTGGGTTTCTATCGCGTGGGCCTCAATCAAATACAGCTCTAGTCATGTTGAAGTTGCATTTCTTAGTATGGCATAGATTTAGCTTTATATTAATAAGGAAATAAGCAAGACTTGTAATTGTCCCTTGTAACTTCAGCGTTGGCTGCGTGACTAGAGAAAATGGGAATTACTGCCGTGTTTTGCTTGGAGTAGCAACAAGGACAGTTTTGGTTACATGCAAGGAGCATTTTTTTCACAGGCAGGTTGTGAAACACAGTAACAGGTTGTTCAAAGAGATTGTAGATGCTGTATCCTTGAAGAACATGACTAGATGAGGTCCTCATCAATCCGGTTGTCACGTTAGGTTTGTTTTGAGTTGGATGTGGGTCCAGATGGCCTCCCAAGGTCCCTTCCAGCCTGAATTATTACAAAATCCATAAGCAAATGGAATAATGAAACAAATAGCTCAGGTTCTCTGCTGGACAGGTCTGGAACAGGCCTGCTAAGAAACATTCCAGGACCTGCTGTTCTGGGTTATTACATCTGCTTAGAGTAATTCAGCCCACACTTTACTTTGATTTGAGTGCACCTGGTAGTCGTATCAGATACTCGCTTCCTTTTCATGCCAGTCTGTTTTTTGTGCTCCTCAGTGTTTAGATGGCTCGGGAAATGCACTCTTGTCTTTGCAACAGTCCCAGGTGCTGGATTCCCTTTCTTGCAAAGTCATCGTGCTGAGAAACATCATCTTTGAAACGTACCTTCTGAATTGTCGTTCCTCCTGTCTGTTAGCTTCTTCTGCTTTCCAAATCCCTTTTACGATAATGTTAGTGTGATCCAGGTTAGGACCTTCTATCAGGAAAAGCTCAGGACAAACTGAGAGCAAATTACCCCGTGTCCCTTAGAGATCATGTTGGTATGAGGATGTTTAGCTAATGTTTGGAAAAGAGGCATCTAACTTGAATTGGCCGGCAGACAAAGGCCTGTATTGTTTCTTGGATTCTGCACAGAGAGAACTTCAGTCCGTGCTGAGGTTTTCATGGTTCTTGGCTGGAATTACCCCTGCTGCGTGTGAATTTTTATTGCCTCCATCTTTACACTGTGTTTACTCAGTGGATATCCAGACTTACCTTTGTACAGATTGTCTTTATTCTTCAGGGCTCCACTGTCCCCTGCTGATTTTCTATGCAAAATTACAGGGAACTTGTTCCCATTTTCAGCATTTGCTTCTCTGTGGGAACCCTGAAGGAAAGTACATTGATTCACTTTTTTTTTTCCCCTGTTTGTCTGAAAATCATTGTAAATCAATTCTTCCTTTTATATACGGATATTCAGGAGGCAGAAAAAACAACCCATCACGTTAGTGTGCCAAAAGGTGGGCTTTAACAGTGCCTGGCGTGGCATTAGGCTGGGGCTCAGGAGTTGGGGTTGTCTGCAGCTGAAAACGTGCGTTGGCTCGAAGTGGAGGGCAGGGTGGTAGCTGGTGTGGGAAGCCGATCGGGTCTGAAAGGCAAAGAGCTAGCAGGACAACAGCTTGAATGTTGCTTATAGTATGGCTAGTAAGTTGCTGAGCTCTCTTTAACAGTGTTTGTATACTGTTATATTTACTGTTTCTTTGTGAATGTTACATGTAACTCTACCTTGTGTCTGTATTTCAATACTAATGTTCAGGTTGATAGAATTTACTGCAACTGTAAAGTTAGTATTTTATTTGTGGACCTGCCATGAGTCAGTGCTTCAGATGCTTGGATTTTCTGGTTTTCCTCTAGTTTTAGTGTTCAAATTAAAATACTTGTAATAACATTGCGTTACCTTGTAAAGCACAGAAGGAGAAAAAGTCTATTGTAATCTCGTAGTAAGTGCGAGATAGCTTTAAAAAGCTTGTTTAAGGCTTCTCAAATTAGCAAAGCCTTCTGATATGTTGGAGGTTCAGCCATGAGTTTGTGCTGTTGTGAAGTTGCGCCTCTTTGCTGTGACTATTTGTGCCTTCATAAGGAATTATTTAAATAAGTGACCTTTCTTTTTAAGCACCTGTTGTGTTGATCAGGCCAATATGCATTAGGATGTTCTTTAAATTTTGAAAACCCCTTTCCCATTTATTAGCACTCCTCTAGACCTAATGCCTTCAAATGTCTACCTCAGTCAGTGTGAAATTCCTGGGGCAAATCACAAAGTATTCTCATTTTAGTATTTTAGTGAAGTATTTTTTACGTGCTTAATCTTAACTATTCTGAAGAGAAACAGATAAAGTTAAAATAGTTGGGTTGTAAATGGTGAAATAAACCATCATTCGTTCTTATCTTTTTCAAGGTAGTAGTGATGGTTCTGAACTCAGTGAAGAGACTTCCTGGCCAGCGTTTGAAAGGTAAGAAAAGCCGCCACTCAGAAACTGCATTTCTCTCTTAAGACACTGCTAGTTACAGTATTACTCAGTCCTGGAAGTGATGCTTTATTTTAGTGATCTGTATATAAGAATATTAATAAACTGTATCGAGTTCACTGGATGTGTTAACGCAGGAGAGAAGTAGCTTCTGCTCTCTAGTAGCTAATGGGGTTTTTGTCTTGTCGGATGCTCAGGATGCTCAGTCGTCACCACTTTCTTCTAAATAGCTCGAGCAAGGTACCATTAAACCCCAAATGATTTTGTTTTGTATATTAGCATATCCTGTGTATGCTATTCATGTGACCTACCTGTTTAAATTTTCATTTTCCCTAAAACATTTTGCCCATTCTCAGCCCCTTTTTTCTTGTCATTGTCACCTCTCTTGTCTCTTGCATCTGTTCTTCACTTCATTGGCACTTGCCCATGTTACGTGGGAAAGCACAGCAATGCCCCTTGCTAGTGTCAGGTTTTGTGGTTCAGAATTAACATCTTGCTCCTTATCATAATGTTTGCAAATGCTCAGGTGACAGTGATCACTTCAGTCCTTTCCCGAGTGTATTTGAGAATGTGGAAAAAGACCTAGAGCTGTACCTCAATATTGTAAATGGTGGAAATTTCATCTTTCCACAACTCAGTGAGATGCACCATGCAGTGTGTAGTTTGCTTCCGTAACTCAATTTCAGGTCGTTCAGCTTCAGAAGTTTGATGGATGATGACTTCTGCCATGCTATCAAGTTGTATTTGGTAGAAATTTTGATCAAGGAACTTCATGGTTGAGACATGTTACCACACACCTTATTTTATGGGTTCCTTGCAGACATTGAAAACATATGAAATTCTGAGAGATACGTAGCAACCTTGTGTTTATTCTTTGGTTTATTAGATGATGAAACATGTTTTGGAATTTAATAGGTAATACACTGAAATGCAAATGTTAATTTAAGAAAATTAGCAAGGGCATCTCTCATCTCTGTAGTTCTGGTCTGTACAGTGGTTTTCTACACTAGAAGAGTGAAGAATGTTCAGTGAGGGAGAGGCATTAGTTGTCTGGGATTAACAGCCACTGGCAAAACTGGGATATTTCCAGTCTTATTAATCACTACTCCCTGTGCAACGCGAGAGGGAATTCAATATTCCCCAGTGATTCAGGAACAGGATCTTAGGTTAGGAGGACTTAAATCTGCACAATGTGCCTAAGTAATTAGGTACTCGACAGACAGATTCCCCAGTAACAGAAGGAATTGTGTCAAATACTCCTGGTTTCCCTGCCTCTCCTGCTATTTGTAACTGGGAAGTGGAGGAGGGATGAGAACTAGAGTCACTGACTGTTTCTACGTGCAACAGAAACTTAGTTTGAAACTCGACTTAGAGCGTTCAGCATTGGGGTGTCCCTTTGGGCTAATGAAAATTGCTTGAGACTTTAATTCCAAGTCTTGACAGTTATATCACGTTAAGGGAAGTATACTAAGAGACACTTCAGTCTCATAGGTTGTCATCCTGAGTGTCTCTGAATAGACATCCCTCAAATAGCTTGAATGCAAGAGTAACAGCCTCCTTATTATGCAAAATATCAAGCTTAAGGGTAAGAATAAAACCTATTTCATTTGTATGCAAAATATACACACATACAAATACACGTGTTCTTTCCTTCATCTTAATTATTGTTTTATTTGTCTATTACTTGAATGTATTTTAAAGCAAAAATAATAAATTCAAAGATACCAATTATGTTGAAAAACAAATGATAGCATATTCTGGGATAGATTAGTAGGTGGTAATTCATTAGTACCTTTTTGATCATTCTTCCTGCAGCAAAGGCAGTAGTTTGAGCTGCTTTAAAAACAAACCAAAAATTAACAAACAACAAGCATTCTTGTTTAATGCTGCTGACCTTTACTGTGTCCCTTCTTTAGGACTGTTTTGTTCTCCTGCTGCTCTGAGTATAAACTGAAACATGACAATGCTGCTTGTTTAGGTTTCCCGTTCTGAGACGTACAGCCCTGTCCAGCTAATGCAAAAGCCCTCTCACAGGTGATAGTGTGTTAGATTTATACTACATAGGAGACTTTTGCCTCTAAAATTTTCATAATCTTGTACTTAACTGCCTGCTTCTGCAGAATTAGAGCTGATGTTCAGTCTTTCCACACCACACGAGCAACTACAAAAATGTCTAAAAACCAAAGGGTGCATATGCTTCTTTTGACTTAAAAGGAATTCGGTCACCTAAGTGACCTGATCCAGAAGAACAAGGTTAAGTGAAGCAAAGCAGCATTCAAAGGGCAGATCTAGAGCACAAATCCTGGCTGTGGGTAACAGTATAGATCGGGTTCAGGACTATAAAAGGCGAAGCTTCGATGTCAAGTTTAAAGTTTATATGAACTGGAGAGCTAAAATATTGCTTAGCCTACTTTAATGTTACTTAATGTAACAGTATTTTAAGCAGTGTCGGATAGTTTGACAGTGCTTTTGATTTCTTTTAGCCCAACAGTTTGCATGAATACTAATAGAATTTGAGTTAGTCTTTGGTAGTAATATCTATAGTCAGAATTGAAGGCACACGAGTTTTGTTGTTATGGTTCGTTTACATTGATCTAATCTCTAAGAACTAAATGCAGGCTTTGCTCTCAAAATTTATTATTCTCCGTTGCCAGTAAAATACTTCAGTATTATGAGTACTGACAAAGAGAACATCTGGTGAAATAAAACGCATGATATCCACCCCTGCGTGCATTGTTCTAAGTAAAATTATCCTGTGTATCTTATGTGGAAGAAGTGGCTTTGTCGTATGCACACAAAAAAAAATACAATGCTGTTTTAGCAGTCATACTGTTTGTGTGAATGAAAGTATATGTAATACGTACAATTTATAATGGAATCCAACAGGAACAGGTTGTACCATTCTCTCGGTCCGGGGACAAGATTGTCACGAAATGGCTATCGAGGCCACATGAAGGCCAGCAGGTACAATCCCCACTGCACACAGAGGTGTCAGACTCCCTCTGGTGTTGGTGATTTGGTTTGGTTTAATAATTAAGTGGGTGTTTTCTGATTTTATCTTTCTAACTTACGTGTCAAAATAAAGGTAGACACCTTTATCTTCAGACTTAAAGCTTTCCTCCTCTCTGACTTTATCTGTCTCTCCATAAAGGCTTTTGTTCGTTCTGGTCTGCAAATTCAAATTCTGAACCATTGGATCTTTATGTGAAGGTTTAAAGGTGTTTATAACAGAGGTAGCTTTCTAACTGCCCACCACTGCGTTAGCAGTGTTGGTAGTTCTCGTGTGGACAACAAAGCTGCTTCTTGTGCTAACGGATGGCATTCAAGATGTTTTCTTTGCTGTAAGTTCAGTATTGAATTTATTTTCCCCTCTTGCCTGAAAGAAGAAATAGGGCTAAAAAGAGTAACCCATTAAAATTGGCCCCGAATCATCATATATAGTATTTGCAAGCTGATTTAGGTAATATAACTGATTATTCTGATTAATTAAAATACAAATGCTCTCTCCAGCTGTGTGGCACTGTAGTTGGGAAAGAGATGTCTGTTAATTGTGAAACTTTTTTCATGTCAAGAAGCAAGCATTGTCTCACTGAATTAAACTCATGCTCACGTCTATCAATGTCCAAACTTGTCTCCATATCATCATCCTCAGTAGGTGCTGCAATGACAATGTTTTGCTAGATTTCTAGTTTACTTTGAACGTACATGAGTGTTAGGATGGATGGAACAGCAAATCCTGGCTTACTTTAAAGCGAGTTTCAGGTGCTGTTCAATTGCTCAGCTTTTCTGGAAAATTGCAGGGGTCAGAATTCCATTCTGTGCTCTGACTGACACTGAAATGATTCCTGTAGTAATTTTTTTTCTGATGGAAAACATTTGGTACATCAGTCAGCTTTGTAATTTTAATAGTTAAGTTTTCTTTTCACAGTGCTGTACCTGGCATTTTTTTTTTTGGCCTGTTGCCCTTAGATCCTACATGGGATAGATGACTAGTGGAGCACCAGATGCATTAAAACACCTTAAAGCTGTGGTTTGGGTTTCTACTCTGTTACTGTTCTTGCCCACTCTTCTTGCCTTAAGATGTTGTAAAGATTCTGCATGCTTGGGCTGTGCTCTGGGTTTGGTGTGCTAATGATTCCAGCGATCCTAACAAAAAAAAAAAATTATCTTTCTTGCAACGGCTGAAAAAGAGGTTTTAACACGTATATCCACACTGTGAATGTACTTCAAGCTCTTGCTTTTTAAAATTAATTGTTCCTGTATTCATTGTGTCTTGAGTTTTATTTCTTTTTAATTAAGGATTACTGACTTGGCTAACTAATTTTTCTGATCACTTTTGCTTGTGAGCATAAATTCCACAACAGCAATTCCTTGTAACAGCCAAAGTCGTTTTCCACAATGAAGTCCAATAAATAAAAAGTTGACGTTTCTAAATTAAAATACAGCTGGTTGCATTAGTTTGTGGTAATGATTGGAAAACTACTTTAGGAAAAATATTTTTTCACACGAGTCTTCATGTGCTCCTTTCAGCTCTCTAGAATCTGAAGATCTGGCTGTTCATTTGTATCCGGGAGCGGTTACTATTCAAGGTGTTCTCAGGAGGAAGACTTTATTGAAAGAAGGCAAAAAACCTACAGTAAGACTTCTAATTTGTTTTCCCACCTTCATCCTTTGCCCCGTTTTATATACAATAAATTCTCGTTTTACAGTTAAATTCATATCTGAGATCTCCTCTATGTTGCTGATTAAGGTTTAGATCACTGTTAGAGTGTGCATTCTTCTGTTTAGTGGTTTTATTCAGTTTATAAGACTGTACCCATAATCTAGGGAGCAGAAGAGAAGTGCAAGGCTATATAAAATTTCTAACAATTATTGATAACTTTAAAAGAAAGAAGAGTGTTTTGTCCTTCTAATGGTAGGTGGATCCTTCCAATTTATCAATAGATAATAACTCTTAACGTTTGCATTGCAAATGCTTGGATATTCTAAATCAAAATGCATATTCATAACCATGGGAGATACCTTTGGGCAGCACATAAAATTGAAAAGAAAGGGACAACTGTATACTTAACTCAATTAGGTGTTCAATAAGAGTTGCAGGAAGTAGAGAGTAAAATGCAGAAAGCTTTTCTTAGATTAGCGAAGAAAGGCTTGTGTTCTGTCTGCCTTCAAGATTCTTAATGCATTCGTAGGCCTGCAGGAATAACTTGAAACAGCAGCTCAGGAGACACGGTTGATGGCTTGGCTGGGCAGTTAGTGCTGTCGTGTTCTTGCAGGAAAATGCCTGCTACTTCACAGTTCAATATTATGAAACATTTTGCTTAACTGTTCCACTTTTTTCTCTCACCTTTTCTTTCTAGGTAGCATCCTGGACAAAATACTGGGTAGCACTGTGTGGAACCCAACTCTTTTACTACGCTGCGAAATCCCTGAAGGCTACAGAGAGGAAACATGTATGTAAAACAGGCGTATTCCACTATCCTCTGCCAAAATTCAAATGTGATTTCCTGATGTAAACACTGAGAGTAGTTTAGGACTTGCGTGATTTCTAGTCAGCACTGTCCTGTCTTCCAGTCAGTCACCTCATACAGATCTGCCCTAATGGAAATATCATGCCTGTTTATATGCTACACCAAGAATATCTGCTTTGCATATGCCTTGGGTCTTTTTGAATGTGTTGGTCTCTAAGGAAAGGAACTATGTCATTGGGTCTGGCTGCTTTTCCAAGGTAGAAGTCATATCTTAATGATCTCTGAGTCTTGCAGCAGTTTGTTGCTACTTGAAATCCAAACAAGCATTGATGTGGAAAGACTGAGAGGTCACTACATGTTACATTAAACGTGTCCTGATTTCATAAATTAAATTAGACTACCTCCTTTTTCTGTTTGATCCTGTAAATCCATTAGCTACAATGGAGTACAAAACACTTCGCATCTTAAGCATAGAGCTAGCATATCATATTATGCTGGCTTTCCTTTTATTCCATGCAAGTTTTTGAAAGAAGCTAAAAATACTTTGCTTAAGTGGGGAAGTAGTAAAAGGATTTTCTGTAGGTGTTCTAGGGGTGTCACATGTGCATAGTTGTCTTTTCACTGGTTACTTCTAATGGAAGGTGCTGCTGCTAAGAGATTCTGTTAAGAAACTGGGTAAAATTTGAGATGCTTGGATCTTTGTCTGAGTTCATTCACTACTGAGAGCCATTACTTATAGCTGCCTTGGCCAGTGTTTCAGTAGAATTTATGGCAACTGTCACTGGAAAACATTTGCTTTGCATAAAGCTTATGTAATTTTACAAACTGAGATGTGCTCCTAGACTCCTTATAAGAGCACTATCGTATTTCTTTTTAGTATAAAACACTGTTTCCTTATTCTAGCCATTTTATGTTCAGGAGGTGGAGGTTTAAACCTTAAGATTTTTGATTAGAAGACTCCTAGATATTTGAATATTCTGTGTGGAAAGTTTGTGTGTGTTAATCTGGTTTTTTGTAGGTTAAGGTATTATTTTCCACTTTTACTAAAAGTAGTTCTTTACAAAGCAGTATTATAATACTCAGAATAATGTAATAATAGCTAATTACTTGTAGAAATATTTGCATAGTTTCTTTGCCACCATCCATCCACCCCACCTCTACTAGCTTTGATTGCTTGGGTGAAGTTGAAACTGATCCTACTTAATTTGGCTTGTCAGTGAAGACAGTGCTAGCCCAGACCAAAGCCTGTTAGCCACGCATGTGACCTCAGTGTCTTTAGAGAAGTGTGTGTGTTTGGTTGCATTTGCCTCTGCTCTCAGTGAAAACCTTATGGTACAAGTCTCTCTCATTAAAAAAAAAGAGGAGACTTGTAAGCTACCATGTGCAGAAATGCAAAGCGTTAAAGCAAAAGCAAAAGAAAGGAGGAAAAGAGAATTTGTGCTGGCATTATGTCACTAACAGTTCGTTGCTTGTTTTTTCTGGAAACGCTGAGAAATGGAAAAGAAATTTTTTGAATGTCAGACTTTGCTCCTGTTACTGATGCGATGCCTTTAGTTTTTATGCCAAATTTTATTTTCTTTTAAGAATAGAATTTACCTTTGTAGGTCTCTCTTGTCCACTCTCTGTCAACGTACTGAACGGCAGAAGACTTTACCATACTTGTCCGAAGCTTTTTCAGTACTGTGTGTAAATATTTTAAAACAAATAACATGTGTTTAGAGAACTTGGAAAAAAAAATGTATAGCTGGGAATTTTCTTGTTTGGAAATTAAGCATATCGCATTCTTTTGTGGTCCATTTGCTTATACATTTCCTTCTGAGTAACAATTTAATCATTTAAATGGTCTTGCCCCTTCTTTATGGGAAGTAAATGAAGTAAAAAGGTTACAAAAGTAAGCGTTCAAGTGTGGTATCTGATCCTCTTGAGTCTTTGTTACTGCAAAAGACTTCTGTCTTGGAATGCAGTCATATCCATTTACCTTCCAAAAGTTTTCTCAATCTATTGAGTTGACTTTCAATATTCCCCAAGTCACCGATGCGTTGTGATACCTACAACAGCAAAAATACCGGTGAACAGAGACTAGTGCCTAAGAAGCTAAAATCTGTCTCACATCCATATGTTCTCATGTTTATTTGTCTGTGGATGTGCCAACAGACCGATAACGACGTTTGCAGATAGAAGCTAGGTGACGTTCAAGTTCATATCCCTGGCAGGGTTACCCATCAGAAGCTTGCGCATGCTGAGGGGAGTTTGAGCACTGCAATTCCTGGGAAAGGGAGATGGAGAAGCGGGAGTAGAAAGCAATGACTACTAGAAGAGATTTGGTTTTTTAACAGTTAGTTTTGTGGAATTGAACTCTCCAGCACAACCTTGGATTCGTCTATAGATGGCTGATGTCTTGCTCTTAGCTTTTGAGGGCAGCAGATGTTCTGTTGTGGATGCAAAATGTGTTTTGAAGCTCAGGTCTCTGATTTCGTTTCCCAGGTACAATCATGGTTAAGATAATTGAATACCCATTAGCTATGGTTTGGACTGTCTTTTGTTTAAACAAATAGTTCACAGTTAATGCACATGTACTTGTCTTCCAAAGGTGGTTATAACACAGAAAATAACCTTTGTGCTGGATTTGAGGTGGGGGACTGAGACTGGAGAATTAGATGGAGAGGCTGCAGTTTATGGAACAGCTTAGTGATAGCTGCTCAGGAGCTGTTAGGCCAGTCAAGCTGTGTTGTACTTTTAGCCTAGTGGGTTATTGTACAAAGCCACAATTTTTGTTCTGGAGTCTGAAGATGACGTGTCAAGTGTCCTGCTTCAATTCACATGTGGTTACATTTTCAGAAAGAAAGTTAATCAAGAGGATAAACTGTAGTCAACCATCTGTAGGCAGCTCATGCGTGAGTACACGATCACTGTACAAATACTGTCCAGTGATGTTCCTAAGAGGTCTGTTCAGCAAAATAGAAGTTTGAGGCTGGATCTAGGTTTTGTTTTGTTGCTGTCCACATTAAATGGATAAAAAGGATGATGCTGTCTACTTCAAAGCAGGTTTCTTTTTCAAAGATTGATACGTTTGAGGTTTGCATAGGTAAAATATTCCAGGCATTTTCTGGAGCTGTGTAAAAACATCTGTCTTTTCAGCTTCCTTTCTCAGGGCCTCTGTGACATGGGGAGGAACGCTGGCAATGAAAAAGCCAGGCTGCTATATAAAGCTTCCTGGCTAAAGCTCTCGTGGTAGATGTGTCTTGATTACAGGCATGCTTTTGACCATTCTGCTGCTGCTATTGCATCAGGCAGCTGAGCCTGAGGGCTTGGAATGAGCCAACACTCAAAGCTCTTCCAGGCTTATAATAGCCAACCTCTTTGGAAAATTACCTTGTAAAAATACCAGTGTAATCCAGCAAAAAGGGCACTAAATCCCCTTTGTTATGGAAGCGGGCAAGCCAGCTCTTCTTCTCATGGCCTGTGGTCAAAGACCTGCATCCAGGGTAGTGCGTGTTCTAGATGTGAACATAGCCCAGAGGAAGGAGATAGGTGGATGTGACAAATTGTCTTGTGGTCCATCTACTAAGAAAAAAAACAAAGCAATGTATTATATTGTTATACCATTATATTTAACAGTCTAAGTATTGAACAAGTTACAGTTACTTCTGTGGTAGCGGAAAATTGTCTGCAATGAGCATGTGAACTTTGGAGCCCAGAGACATGGTAGAGGAGAATCTGAAAGGAATGAGTTCCCCAAACATATTTGTATCCTGGGAGGTGGTGGAGTCACCTTCCCTGGAGGAGTTTAAGGGATGGGTGGGCGAGGTGCTGAGGGACATGGTTTAGTGTTTGATAGGAATGGTTGGACTCGATGATCCGGTGGGTCTCTTCCAACCTGGTGGTTCTATGATGATTCCATGATGATTCTATGCTGGGTGCAACCCTGGGGAGATGGGCTGGATGTCCTGAACCCAAGGGTGAGAGCCAGCATCAGGCTGCAGGGTCATCTGCGTCTGGGGAGGTGGGAATGAGCTGTCAACCAAAGCAAGTCCAGAGAAGAGCAACGAAGCTGGGGAAGGGGCTGGAGAACAAGTCTGAGGGACCTGGGGGTGTTTAGCCTGGAGAAGAGGAGGCTGAGGGGAGACCTCATTGCTCTCTCCAACTGCCTGAAAGGAGGTTGTGGAGAGGAGGGAGCTGGGCTCTTCTCCCAAGGGACAGGGGACAGGATGAGAGGGAATGGCCTCAAGCTCCACCAGGGGAGGGTCAGGCTGGACATCAGGATGAAATCTTTCCCGTAAAGGGTGATTGGTCCCTGGCAGAGGCTGCCCAGGGAGAGGGTTGAGTCCCCTTCCCTGGAGGGGTTTAAGGGATGGGTGGACGAGGTGCTGAGGGACATGGTTTAGTGATTGATGGGAATGGTTGGACTCGATGATCCGGTGGGTCTTTTCCAACATGGTGATTCTATGAACGCTTAAGGTTTTATCTCTTGTGCTGAAATGGTACTCACAACAAGCTTCTGTGATAAAACTGTAGAACTCGCACACCTTTAGAAAAGGACAAAGTACAAATAGCCAACTTAGAATTAGTCTTAAAGGAAGCATTTGCTCTGAAAAATGAGTTACACCCATGAAAAACTTGGGCATTTTGATTAGGCTGGAAAAATCTTGCCGATTTCTGTGACAACATAGCATGCATGAAAGATCTTTCCGTGTTTGTCGGTACTTGAAAAAGCAACAGATGCTTTTTGAGGCTTCACACTCAAGCATGAACCCTTGTTCATTCCAAGCCTTCTACTGGCTTGGAAGGATTAGTCCCGTTTCCTGGCACTCCAGAAAACTCTGTAGCTGTAGTTCTGGCACTTTCACTGCAATACCATGATAAAGAAAGCCATAACTCTAGGAAGTATGTTCAGACACAGAGAAAATTATTTGAATATTAGAAAGCTGTACAATCTCAACAGGAGATTTGTAGGAGGCGGCGATTTGTAGGTGCTAAAAGGTTGGAGTGAAAAATCCGTTCACAGTTTAATTCATTTTTTTTAATTCAAAGTTTTATGTATAAATGCCTTTGAGCTTCGAACAACAACAAAAATCAGTTATGTGAAGCCTAGCGTCAGCGCTGTGTAGTTTTCAATGTGCGTAGTAAGAGTGTCATTCTAGCTGCCTGTAGGAAAAAAAGCAAAGAGGAACCAGGAACATGAAATTACAATGAGGCTTTCATTCCCTTCATGTTAACAAAGCAGACTTGCTGTTAGCAAGGCTCTGTGCATCGGTGGAGAATGAACTGCCCTGGGGGACAACATAAACATGGAACACAAATCCAGCCGCGCACAGGGATGGAAAACTGACATGTGTTTCAAGTGATGATGGATTGATGCTGGCAGGAAACACTTCCCTTGTGTGGAGCTTTTTACTTTTTGGAGAAGTACCATGATTAACTAGATGTTTTTAATAAAATGAAAAGCAAGCAAGCTCTGGCAGTTTTGATTGGATGGTAATTTCACGTATTGTACACCTACTGTTACGATATAGAACCAAGATGGGAAAGTACAAATGTGCTATTTTAATGAAACTCTAGAAATAGTGCAGTTCAAGAGGTGCATTGTTGATCTGTAACCTACTAGGACTGCTTTGGGATTCAAGTTCCCACCTCTCTGAAAATCACCTATTATGGCTTTGTAGTGCTACTTGGAAGTTTGCTTTTTGCAGGTCCCTTCTAAGTGTAAGGTTATTTTTCAAGGCGATGTCTACACCAAATTCTGAATATGTACTTTTTTTTTCGTTTAAGAACTCATGAGCTATGTCCTTATTTTGTTCCCTTCCCCTGTCTTTATCCCTTCTTTCAGATAAAATTCCTTAATGGACCCTCCAAAGAGCTTTTAGTTTCTGTTTGGAAAGAAGTTGCATTATCCAGTCCCTACTGTAATGAAATGTTGTCTGACAGAGCTTTATGATTTACTCCCATCTCTTGTGAGGTGTCACCAAATCTGTCTGCCTCCAAGACACAGTGACTAATTGAACTTTAGTATATGTGCTTCTACAGGTTTTATGAGGAATGGTCTTTTCCCACAGTTTTATCCATAGCAGTACCAGAATAAAGGGCATCGATTCTGAAGCCAGGCAGGCAGATCTTTCCTAAGAGCAGTCATCATCACTTCTCTGCTGAAGCTGTCTGTCCAGGCATCCCTTCCAAGCTTCCAGGTCTTCATATTTCCACTAACGTTATGCAAACGTCAGTTGAACATGACTGGTAGGAACTTGCGATGGATGGTTCCTGCAAGGATAACTGTAGCACAACAGGGAGGGGGCAGTACACACATGATGCGTTCAGGAGTTTCTGAAATACAGAGAGACTGGGCCCTTAAATTATTTTGAACTTGATTACGTGCTTTTTTTTTTTTTTTTTCTTCAAATATTGGTCTAACATTTGTTCATTTTAGGTCCTTATGTGTTTTAAACTAGGGTTTAAATGCAGCCTGTTGCACAAGTGCCAGACAGATAAACGTGCCTGGACATTGAAGGTCTCCTGGTAATCTATGGCACAGATTAGAATAGCTGACACTAGATTTGCACTGAAATTTTATTTATAAAGAATTATATTCCCATATAGAGAATATGCTTATAAACTCTCGCTTTGCTTGCGATATCCTCAAACTCAGCAGCAGTAATGCTTCCTTTTGCTGAACCAGAGTTCTGAATTTGTAATGGTAAAGCTGTGGTTCTAAAATGAAGCAGAGGACGTTTGATGCTTAATGTTGTAAATCTGCTGTGGGGCATGAAAAAAGTAAAAGTATTGTAGAACTGTGTATTAATATTAATGACTTGGTGTAAAACTGGTTGGCTGGCCGGGCCCAGAGAGTGGTGAGAAATGGAGTTAACTCCAGCTGGAGGCCAGTGACAAGTGGGGTCCCCAGGGCTCAGTGCTGGGTCCAGCCCTGTTCAATGTCTTTATCAGTGACCTGGATGAAGGCATCGAGTGCACCCTTAGCAAGTTTGCGGACGACACTAAGCTGGGTGGAAGTGTGGATCTGCTGGAGGGTAGGGAGGCTCCAAAGGGATCTGAACAGGCTGGATCCATGGGCTGAGACCAATGGGATGAGGTTTAACAAGGCCAAGTGCCAGGTCCTGCACTTGGGGCACAACAACCCTGAGCAGCTCCAGACTAGGAGAAGTCTGGCTGGAAAGCTGCCCAGAGGAGAGGGACCTGGGGGTGTTGGTTGTCAGGGACTGACCATGAGCCAGCAGTGGCCCAGGTGGCCAAGAAGGCCAATGGCATCTTGGCTTGGATCAGAAACGGCGTGACCAGCAGGTCCAGGGAGGTTCTTCTCCCTCTGGACTCGGCACTGGTGAGACCGCTCCTCGAATCCTGTGTTCAGTTCTGGGCCCCTCACCACAAGAAGGATGTTGAGGCTCTGGAGCGAGTCCAGAGAAGAGCAACGAAGCTGGTGAAGGGGCTGGAGAACAGGCCTTACGCGGAGCGGCTGAGAGAGCTGGGGGTGTTTAGCCTGGAGAAGAGGAGGTTGAGGGGAGACCTCATTGCTCTCTACAACTACCTAAAAGGAGGTTGTGGAGAGGAGGGTGCTGGCCTCTTCTCCCACGTGACAGGGGACAGGACGAGAGGGAATGGCCTCAAGCTCCACCAGGGGAGGTTTAGGCTGGACATTAGGAAAAAAATTTTCACAGAAAGGGTCATTGGTCCCTGTCAGAGGCTGCCCAGGGAGGGGGTTGAGTCACCTTCCCTGGAGGGGTTTAAGGGCCGGGTGGATGAGGTGCTGAGGGACATGGTTTAGTGTTTGATAGGAATGGTTGGACTCGATGATCCGGTGGGTCTTTTCCAACCTGGTGATTCTATGGTTCTATGACTTGAAATGTCCTTGAGATCATTTCAGCTTTATTGTTTTTAAGGTAACTGCAGCGGTCAAAATAGGTGCTAATAAAGAGGTTAGAAGGGGGATTTCACTAGACAGGCGGAAGATACATCTGATAAGGATGTATCTAGCAGAGCTGGACCTTTTGGGCAGAGAAATGAGATGAAGCACTACAGAGGGCAGACCTTTTGGGCAGAGAAATGAGATGAAGCACTACAGAGGGCAGGAGTGCTAGGATTGATGAGAGAAGTATGCCTCAGACTCAAATGTGGGAAGTGGAGATCTGGCAACTAAAGACTTGAGAGAAACTGAGTGAATGAGGTGTTGGGGAGTGAGTTGGTACTACCAAAGCAAGCAGTGAGAGTTTAGTTGTGAGGATCTGGGAGAAGGAAGCCTGTGGTTTGGAAATTAATTGGGTTTAATGGACGGGTAGCCTGGAACTGAGAGAAGGCTGAGAAGTAGAAAATAATACTGGCCAGGAGACTGAAAAGGAGAGTGTGACCAAGGAGCTGTCAAGACATTGACCAGTGTAGGAGAGAGGCAATGTCTTTGGGAGAGGCTGGAGTTCTATGTTAATGTGTGAGCAACAATTCAAACAGGAAAATATCATTATGAACATTTTGTCAATAAATGAGCATGTTATGTTCTGCACAATTCTTTATTGAAACTATACCCTCATTTGATCCATTTCGTGTGTCAGATCGTAATAATTACGTAGTTGCATTCTCTTGTCTACAGAGCTTGTGCAATGTGTAACTACAGGGTACTGTATTATATAATGTGTGTTAACATTGAATAAACGTGACACAGACAAGTTTAGTTCTTCTGTTTGTTAACTGTGGAGGGATTAGCTGCACATTTGTCAATGCCCTTTTTCCTGCACATGCACAGCCTTGTGGCTAGGAATGCTACAGTATGCGTATCGTGCACTTTAGATATCTGACACACATTTGGGGGGATTGTGGTATTCCTTTTAATTTGTTTTGAATATCGTTCATTGTGGTAAGTTCTGTTTTCACTAATTCCACGTAGAATTCATAAACTTTAAGTTTATGAAGTGCTATGCTTCCTTTGCAGTTACTCTATGTATTTAACAGCGTCACTAAGAAGTGCTGCCCTTTTGAATACTTGTTCTGTTCAGTGTAGCATGGCTGAAGCTTCTTGCTCTCCTTTAGTCTATGTGCCTTCTTGTTTTCAGTTCAAATCCACGCCGAGTAAGAACGTGTCGGTGGTGGGCTGGATGGTGATGATGGCAGATGACCCCGAACATCCAGATCTCTTCTTGTTGACCGATTCTGAAAAGGGTAAGCAGGAGCGCAGCAGAATAAACATTTGCTTTGCCAAGGTATTCATAAGCAGCTAAATGAAGCCAGAAGGATGTTACCTTTCACTTATTCAGCTGCTCTCCAACATCTCGTGTTTGTCTTTAGAATGCTATGGGAACAATTGTCTGTGTAGAATTCTTAGAGCCTTCCTTAAGTTCTAAGAGTGCTCTTTATTCTTAAAAATCCACTTGTGATTTTTATTGGAAATACTCATCCGCGTTCTTTTAAATTACATTTAGACCACTCAGAGGCATTTTCACATATGTGAAAATGTAGGTAACAATAAAAAGAGTTCAGTATTCATGTTAGGTGCTTAACAGGTACCCTCTCTTCTCCAAGTGAGAAACAAATGTAGTGTTCTTACTAGGGAAGGGAAAAAAACCCAACAAAATCTAAGAGACTTTGATCTCCCTTATTGCAACGTAGCACATTCCTTTCAGTTTAAACTGTGAAGAAATTACTACTTTTCCATAGTACTTCAAATTATACATGAAAAGCATCCTCAGGAGTTCTGATACAGGAGGTTAACATTGTTTATTTGCTTCAAGTCTTAGTGGATTTTATTTCCGAGCATCTATTCTAGTACCACTGATATATATATATATGTAGTCATGTAAATTACGGATGCTTGCCAGCTTAAACTCAGCAACAGCAACCTTAAATGTTTTTTTTTAATGCTTGGCCTTTCTGAACCCAAGCAAGCGCTGTGTAACACCAGGCACTGAAAATACTGGTCTGGTATGGATTATGTTGAGTGGAATGGATGTTTAGGAAAAATCTTCGAATATTTTTGAACGTAGCTTTCTAGAGTTCGTTTCAATGCTGTCTTGCACTTCATTAAAATTGATGAAATTATATTATAAACAAATGGCAATAATGGCAATGAACAAGACCAGTTTTGTTGTATAGTTCTGAGAAACATTTTGTTCTTTCCTAGTTGACACTCATGTTAGTTGAAATCTAGAATGTTGGAAAGGGAGCCTGGCAAGCTGAAACTTCTCTCGCACTAGGTGAAACAATTCAGTTGCACCTGTGCCAGACAAATTGTAAAGTTATATGAACCTTCTGCTATGAAGTCTTTCCATAAGGTTTTAATTTAGACTTATTTGAATACGGATAGGATTTAAATATATAATATTATTTCATTTCTTTATCAGTTTTTTTCTCTGTCTTTCTCACTTAGGAAATTCGTATAAATTTCAAGCTGGGAACAGAATGAATGCAATGCTCTGGTTTAAGCACCTGAGCACTGCCTGCCAAAGCAACAGACAACAGGTAAGAGCAAGATATTGAGAAGGAACATGAGCTGTCAAGATCTCCAGACTGGCAGAGCTTCCGAATGACCGAGCTGTGACTGATGGCTTTGAATGAAGAGCAATCTGCTCTGAGCAGCCTGCACATCGATTTCACGTGCCTATTGATTTGCCTTAGCCTTTCTGTTTGTCACTTTACAAACAAGTCCTCAGAGCTTCTCTGATAATGAAGAAAGATTTGGGGCTATCCTGAGGCTAATTTAAAGCATTTGGGGAAGTTGAAGAAAAACTCTTAAAATATTTGCCCAAGTGGTAGGATTTTTGTCATTCCCACTTTAAAAAGGCTATTTTACAGTTACAGAAAAAGCTGTAAATCATGGCATTCAATATCAATGCCTGATAACTCCCCTGTTGTGCCATTTTCTCAGGTGTTGGGCATGCCTGTTTTCTGTGGTTTTATATGTATTTCTGAAATGTTTTAAAAACATAGTTTAGTCCTGGATACATTTGACAGATTTTGAAAGCAAGATTGGAATTTTCCATGAATTGTAAAGGAAGATAAGACTACACCAACCCCTATTAAATTCTGTTCCTCTATAAATTCTTACTGACGTTTATCGTCGGCAAAATCCTTTTTAAGTTACCACTTTATCTTCCCAAAATCTCCCTTTCTTCTTTGCACATTCATTTATGGAGTTCTGAAAGCAAAAGTACTACTGAATTTCAAGGGGGAAGAAGGTGAAGAAGACCTTTCCAGATCCTTCTGTGGTTTCTTGTTCAGCTCTGCTTCTGAGAGGAATCTAAGGAATAAGGAGGGTTGCACAAGCTCCCTTGAAAGGGTTGGAGACAGTGCAAAGGAGAGGAGATTGTGTTCCTGGCTGTAGAAGGTGGGAGTAGTGGCAAAGAGATGGCAAAAATGTGATGACTTCCAGGCAAGCCTGAAAACTGCCCTGTGAGAACAGCTTTTATTCAATAAGGATCAACAATACAATTTACTGCAGACCCGTTTAAAGGAGTCAGGCTTGTGCAAAAGCAGCAGGCTTGGGGATCTTGGCAGGGCCTCTGTGGAATATGAGACAGCAAAGCAGAGATAAGTGTAGGAGATCTTAAAAGAAAAAAATGAGGGGAGGATTAATGAAAAAAACCCAAAACTACCACTAAAAGACCAAACCTCTACTGCTGTCATTTGTTGCATATTTTCTGTTTTCTGGTGTGTTGTGTAGTTGTACTATATGGGTTCGTGCAGCATAGTTGCTCCCAGAGAAGAAGCGGTGCTTCACGCGAGCGTAGGTTACAAAGGTCAGTTTATAACGAGTAAAAATGATGGAGGGGGAAAAAGATCCTGTAAAATTTTTCTGTGGGTCGTGATCTGACTCCTGAACAGTGCTGTCCCTAGAGAGATTCTTTACGGTACTGTTTAAAATCAAAGGTGTTGTTTGCTTATTAACAGTGTGGCTGCCTAAGAAAGACGGCATGTTTAAATGTGCTTTTTAACAGAATATAGGTACCAGCTGAATAACACTGGGAACTGTTTTAATAGGTCTTATTTTTAATTTTAACGGTGGAACTTTAGCCCAGTGATCATTATTGTTTCTACAGGTAACTGGCGAATGCGAAGCAAGTAGTGCTTGCTTCAAATCTGACCAAACTGAGTATTTATTGACAGTCATCAGGAATGTGGTGGCTCTTTAATAACCTGAGTAAACAAGAGATGTTGCTGTCAGGCAAATTCCTGCTGGAGAGAAAATGAGGATATAAACTAATGTAATGCAAACTAGCTTTAATCCTCATGAAAGAGAGCGATGTCTGCAGCAGGCATTCAGGTTTCCTATGGGAAAAGCCCAGGCAAGTGTTTATGCCTCGTTTTTTCAAATTAGTCTTAAAAGTATGAGAGGGCCAACATCAATCACTGAGCCGTGTGCCAAAAATTCTCTAGCTGGGACTCAAGCGAGAAGGTTCTGCTTGTGTAGTTTGGTGCTGAGATTTATCATGTTAAGGTTGCATTGCTGACAACTTAAATCTTAAATGTCATCAAAATTAATAAGATCTAAAGCCATATAATAAAATTATAAACCGCATAGGAGTTTAATATTTGGTTATACCTGGGTTTTCTACAGCTCTAAGAATACTTGTCCTGCTGAATGACAGTTGCGTTCCTCCTCCCCTGTTTTTGAGATAGAATGAGCATCAACCATATGTATTTAAACAGGTGGCTTCTCAGTGGAGCAGTTGAATCTAAATAGCTACTACACAACATAACGTTGATTCTCAGTTATATTTTTGTTTTCAGGTTCCTGCCAACTTGATGACCTTTGAATAATAGGCTAATTCAAGACAACAAAAGAACACTTTGAACCATCTCATAATTGAGAACGAGGTCCTGATGAAAAATGTGCCAGCTGTATTCTGTGCCAGAACAGAGCCTGTCCACTTGATCTCTGAACTCTGGAGCCCTGAACAAAACCACTAATGGTTGGGGAGCGGAATCCCCCAAACTAAACATGGAGTTGCAACATGAGTTGCCATGGACCATGCTTCGTTATATTCTCTGAACTGACCTGTGGAAACCACTGCCTTAAAGAGTGAAAGGAAAATCAACATGAAACACCAAATAGTGTGTGTGAAACTTCTGGCGGTGCTGTGAGTTAAATAGATTGTAGCTAGTTTGAGTTTCTTTTAACTTTATACTAATTTTGAAAATAACTCACCTTTTTAGGTATTCTTAAGAAAACAGGTAGGCTGGTATTTAAGAGTTGTATCAAAAGCTATATATGAACCGGGTGAAAGAGGTACAAGTTCTAGAGATGTTGTTTAGACTATACCAAGAGTGCTGGATGGGAGCTTGGCCCAGGCACATGCAGCCTGGAGCAATGTTATTTCTCTCAGACCTACACGTAAAAGAAGTGGAACAACTGCAGGCTTCCACCAGCAGTAAGCTTGCAACTCTTGGTACTATATTCCCCAAGAGTGGTACCAAGTCTGAGCACTTACACACCAAACACTTTTTTGGTACGTTATTACCTAATTCCTGGTTAAAAATGTAGTTCAAGGGGTTTGGGTGGTTGGTGTGTGTGTGTGGAAGAGACAAAACTGAAAGCACTGTTGGGTCAGAACTGAGTGTTTTCTTCCCCTTTGTTTCTACACCTGTCAGTCTCCTGCATATGAAGGCTGAATGACAAAAAAAACCCAATACCAGGGGGTATAGTTCACAGAGATGTTTTACTTCTCTGGGTATCTGTTAATTATCAGTTAGGGACCACTGTCAGTGTATGGTGTTTCATAATTTCACGTAAAAGTTCGACATTATACAAAGATAGAGGCACAGTTTCAAGCTTTCATATTCTCATTTGGCAATAATTGATTTTAGTATCTGTCTAGGTCAAAATAGTTGACGTTGTGTGGTATTGATAACATGGCCTAAAGCAGACCTTACATACAGAAGCTCTTTTGATCTTCAGGCAAATAGGTGATTTATTAGAAGGTAGGATAACCTAAGGAAAGAAAAGGTGTGGGTCTATCAAAATTCCATCCTTGATGGGAATAGTTCTTGGTCACTGAAATTACTCACAGAGAAAAACATGGTTGTAAAAAGAGAGCCATGCTTTATATGTGTGTTTTTTGCTTAAGGCTTTGATTCCTGCTTTATTTGGGTTTCCTTGACATCACTTAGGTGTAGTTTCCTGGATGATTAGTCTTTCTTTAATCTTTGGAAGTATGATCTTTGTAAAGCAAGGAAACATTGTCCAAAATATGACTCGGATATCAGAACTTTGAAGTCTGTGAAAAAGTAGTAACTGTTCCATTGCCGTTGTGGTTTAGTGGCCGTAAATACGCTTGCAGAGTCCGCCATGAAAAGTCCTTTTTAAAAAGAAATAAGCTACCTACCAGTCTGTGGCCGAGTTCTCTGTCTAATAAAGGTTTCTACTAGTAGTGGTTATTTTGAAAATGTACAGTTTGTTTATTGCATCTGAGTAGAAGCCTATAAATCCACTTTTGGGGTTTTATCCAGAGTCTAATCAATCTCTGAAAGGCAATGAATAATTTCTGATTTATGAGGGGGTGGGGTGGGCAAAAAAAAGAATGATCATCCAATCTTACACTGAAAATCCAAAACACAACACAGCCCCAACCACGTGGTGGCGTAGAGGGTAATGGGGTGATTTGTGTTTCCAAGAATTGTTCTTGTGAACTGGCTCTTGGTAGAAAGAAAACAGTAGAAGGATGATTCTGTCGGGATTGCACCACAAGCACCGCAGGGATTTGTACCCCTTTGCAATTGCTTTTGTGGTTTTAAAGGGGAACGCATGGTCTGTTCTGAGCTCAGAGTCACCTGTTTTGGGAAGGGGTTGCTGGTGCTGAATCCCTCTGCAATTCACACGTCTCCCAAGTTTAACCACATTGGGTGCAGTGTAAAAGCAGCATCTTTGTAGCTGCAGTGTTACTGTCGTAGACTTTGCACAACTTTTGTTTTGTTTTGGTTTTTTATTTTAAAAATTACTTGATGTCTGTGGTTTTTTAACAGTGTGTGTACTTTTTTAAGCATTGTGGATAATAGCCTGTGGATTTTGAAATTTTAAATAAGCTATTATAGGTTCATTGCAGCTTAACTGTATCTGTCCTTCTGCTAGTGAAAGGAAACACATAACTGGGAGCCACAGCCTGATATCACGCAGCTTTGCCTAAGACAGCCAGGTCAGGAGGTGTCATTTGTGTTTTATTTTATTTTTCCAGCTGCTTTGAGTTAGAGTTTTATGGTAGGAAGATGATGGGGGGAAACAGTTTGCAAGTCATCATGTAGTAAATTGCTGCTGTTACCAACTTTCATTATTCCTAGGCCTCCTACTCTTTCTTGGTTTTCCACCCTCAGATGTGCTGGTCTTCATGGGAGAGATTGAATATTGTGGGAGGAGTTCCTTAAAATGCGTAGCCAGAATAGCTGGAGTGATTGATGGCGACAGGGAAAATGTTACTGGTACTTGTTACAATGAGCAGTTCAGTACTTCCCTGTTGTTTATCTCCTGTTTAGCCACATGTCTTACAGGGCAACACAGAAATACTCAATTGTTACGTATTTTGAGATAAATGGTGCTCAGAAAGAGGTGGTGGGTTTGTTCGCTGAGGGAAGGCTGCCTCAGCTAAGCTTTGCAAAGCCTCAGACAGGTGAAAAACACTGTTAAGAAATGTAGCTATGCCCTTTTTATTAAAAAAAAGGAGGGTTAAAAAAAATTAATAAATAATTAAAGCCAATGCTGAGAAAACAAGGACAGGAACAAGCTCATGGTATTCAGGTAAGACTCATCCTGACGTATGATAGTTGGCATCTTCTTTTTGATTTCTAATTTTTATGTATTGCTCTAATTCTTTATCTTGTTAGTACCTGCTGAAATACTCCAGCTAACATTTGTCACTTCATTTCTTAATTTTTTGATTTTTAAACTAAAGATGCCCCTTACAGTCCCCTGATTTGGAGGGATGGGAGCAAAAAGCATTTGGAGTAGATTTTCATAGCAAGACTTCGCGTGGAGATGTTCATCCCTGGCTGACTGCTAACCGCTGTGGTAGGAAAGATGGAACAACAGGGGCTGCCTGGTCCGTGAAACTGGTGCGATGCACTAGAAATACACAGCATTGCACTGGTTGTTGCAAACTTACTGCTAACTTATATCTCTCTGACTTAATCTGTGCTTGTTTTGGCTAGGTTTCCCAATCCGAACTTCTATTCCACTGTTCCTAGAAAGGAAATAAGGAGATTTAGGTTTTAAAAGTGATCATTTGAGTAAATATTGCTCATCCCAGACACATTTCATTTTGTAGAAATGGTTGTGCCAGGGGAGCCTTACTTGGGCTGTTATGATTCATTGAGTATTTAGGTGCAAGTTGTAGGTATTAAAACTACAAATACTAAATGAATGGACGCGAATACTTAATGAATGAGCTTTAGCACCCACCTTTAAAAGCGTGTTGGTGTTAGCTCTTTTGTACGACTGTGGAAACGGTCCCCTCCTTAAGAAGGACCTGAAAGGAGAGCACTGGAGTGGCAGGCATCGTTAGCTGGCGTACCGGCAGCCCGTGGGTCATGCAGGTGTGTTACCTCCTGCTTGAGAAATCAGAGTCTCTCCTGAAGAAACAGCTGATTCACGTTCCCTTCACAAAAAAGCAACTGCAGAGCATTTGAACTTTTACCAAGAGAAGTGTTTACAGCAGTATGCATATTTGAAAAAAATAGAGAGAGGAAAAGAAAGCCTAAAAACCCACCGCAGGATTTTATGAGTTATTTTTTCCACACTAGAAGTAAATTCATCTAATCTAATATTTCTTGCAACTTCAGCCTCCTCTGTTTGCATTTCTACGTTTCCAGCAACAGTCGTCTCCTGTTAGTGTCAGACACAACAGATGTTGAAAGGAAACGCTTCCCCTCCCAGCAGGAGTAACTGCGGTTCCTGCGCTGCTGAGGCCCTTGAGGAGGCGAGGTCCTTTTTTTGGTAAGAAACAAAGTGATCTTGTGGTTTGGGTTAACCATAGCAAAGCTTGTCCAAATCAAGATAAGATAAAGCGTGGGATGCTTGTTTCTTCTGGCTCTGGCAGCAGCGTTTTTCTTCACTTTGTCCCTTTTTTGGTTTAGTAACTCACGAGCATTAGTTGTTGCAATCTTTTCCATGGCCGGCTGTAGTCTGCTGCCTGTTGGAAGCATCAAGACACCCCGAGGCTGGTACTCAACCACACTTATTAACGGCTTATTCTCCCTACAGAGGGCAAGTTTGAAAACTTGTGTCGTTATTTAAGTATTGTCCTTTTTCATTTTTTTCTCTAAAAGTGGCTTCTGCATAGGTGACTTGGCTTGGGAAAGTTGTCGTTAGAAGAATCCATATGAGTGGACAGTTAACTGGTTGGCAGGAGTTATCCTTTTTTTAAAACCATCATTGTAATTTGTCATGTATTGTGAGGAGGAGCACTTGGATTTAAGGAGAACTTTTTGTCAGTGCCTTATTCACTTGAAGACCAATTCCTTTATTTTTGTGCTGAGAGTACGACAGCAGCAGAGTCACCTGGGGCGTCCTTGGTGTACCGAGGGGTGACATTCCTTACAGTCATCACATTTCTGCAGGAGTTTGTTGTTTTGACCATTGCGAAATAGTTGTGGCTTGAGTTGCTTTAGTTTTTTTTTTTTCAGTAGTTGTGTAGCCTCTTGGGAAAACCACAGAGGTGTTTGGTAGGTTGGACCTGTTCAGCTTTTATCAGAAGTAGCTCAAAGTTCTTCAAAATCAGGGTTTTTTTACTTTAGGGTGTCTCTAAATAGATTTAGTAGGGAGGAAAATTGCAAAAGGTCATCTGAATCATGGTCTAGACCCCATGAACTTAAGAGCTCACATTATTAGAAAGGAGTTCGCTCTTCCCACACTTTGATTTAAACATTGCAGAGTATTCTTATGAGAAGATTTATTTCCTACAAGCTTTTTGTTAATGTAAAATAAATACTACAGGAAAAAAAACAATTTGGAGAAAGAAAAGGCTTGGATAAATCTTCCTAGTATCCCATAAACTCAGTTTTGCATGTTGTATTTCTAGTGCAAACACTATGTAGAGAGTACTGACCTCGCTGCAACAACTGCTAGAGGTTGCTTTAGTAGCAAGACTTTCTAAATTTTGGAAATGGAAAGGAGAGAAAGAATGTATTATTCTTAAGCAATTCATTTTGTTTTCCTGAAACACATCCTTATAAAATCGTAGCAGCTTTACTGCAGTGTTTCTAAATTTGGAAGTTGGAAAAGGAAGGATAATTTTCAAATTATATCTCATGCTTTTTAAGACTCCTCAAAGACAATATAAGGGTTATCTCAAATGAGAAGAGACAAATTACTGCGTTTAGCCGTGCCTGTTGCAGAACAGAGCTGACGACTCCTTGAAGTTCGTGTTGCTGAGACAAAAGGTGTTAATGAAATGCAAGTTCCTGCAGCTCAAACGTGGTTGTGGCTGTTAACCTGGTCCTGCTCTGGAGCAACTCAAGCATCCCGAGTATTCTGTTTCCTTTCTGTGGTTGATTAGCTTATTATTTCACTGTATTTGGGTAGGTTCTGGCCTTCACATGTTTCTTGAAGGCATTTCTTACCATTCCTAAGCTGTTCACACATAAAACTGAAAAGCAGTGTGTAAATTGATTAACTACATCTTGAAAGAAAGGATTCTGGGTGCTTAGTTTACAGGCATTTCTGGCTCCTGCGTTCAGGGGAGCATCCATTCCAATACTACTGTGCTGAAGTGTGAAAAGCACCAAGAAATCATGTGTATACTTGATAGCAATCCTTTGAGGACCAACCATCACTGGAAGGGGGGTCAAGTTTGTTGCACAGTGAACACAAGCCATTTGTAATATTCCCTGCAGGTGTGAGGCGTCACAATGGCAGAGAGATTGCACTATGATCTCATGGAGTGACGTGCAGTTTGGCTGTCCTCTAGCCTTTGTTCTCCAACTTTTTTAATACTTTATTCTCTGTGTGCGTGTGAAAATTGTGTGTTTGCATAAGCTAGTTTAAATGAATTTAAGTGCAGGTTTCAAAAAACTTTCCTACTGAAATAAATGATTTAAACGATGGCCTGTGTCTGACGTTTTAATTTCCCATAAGAAAACTGCATTGATGCTGCACCCAGGTTTTGCAACATGGAATTTGGGCAGCTTTCAGAATGATGCTGAAGTCAGCTGGGATTTTAGTAGCTTTTTCCAGTGAGCCTCTGAAGTACATCACTGTCTGTTGGTACGAAAGGAATCCAAAAACTAGCAGCAAAATACAGTTCGTTTAAGAGATTTATGTTTGGTTTCAGAGATCATTCTGTTAAATGATGCGAGTTTCACTCCGTGGTAGTGGATCAGATTTTTTTTTTTCTGTTGTCTCTGTACTTAAAGATGTGATAAATCTAAACTCACTGAAAGCAGTCGTCAGGCCGATTCATTCTTAACTTAAGCAGCTGCATGGAACGTAAACCGAAATTGCAGAACAAATGAATAGCGTCTGAAGCCTTGAACTGCATTCACCTTTCCTTGGGGCTGCTCCTCTATCTTCTGTGCCTTTTTTCTCCACTTTCTTGTGCCTTTCTGTTAAGCCTTACTGCCCAGGATCGCACAGCGCAGGGGCGATGCTGTGGGGTGAGGTTGTGGACTGCTTGTCAGATTGTGAGCCTTAATGGAACAAGTCATAGAATCCTAGAATGATTTTCCCTATTTTCGTTCCATTTGGTACTTAAAACACAAATCCAGAGTAAAACCTGCTGCCTGTCCCCTGGAACCGGTACAAGAGACTCTGCGAAACCAGCTTTTAGTGAGTGTCTTTATCTTGCCCTTTAAAAGAGTGGTTTGTACATAGTGTTTAGCATGATAGAGGGTGTCAGGGACCTGGTAAAAAGTCCCAGCGTGTACGGTACTGCGATTTTTATTCTGAAATATTCAAAAGGGCCTGCTGCAAGGAGATCTGCAAAAGGAAAAAAATGTATTTTCAGATTAAAACACGGGGGGTGGAGGAGGTGTATAGGTAGCAAAACACAAAGCTAATCCAAGCTGGTTTTTAAGCTAAAAAGAGACCTCATATAAGAATATGGCCAGCAGCCAGTGCTAATACAACTTCCATTTTCTTTTCAGGTAGGAAAACGTTTTCCTTTGATTATCGGAAAGGGATGAGGGCTGAATTATTTTAAGGTCAAATTATGTGGCTAAACAATTAGGTAGAAGGTGCGTGTTACAGGCAAGGGTAAATGGTGGCTTATGTTGCTCACTATGTGACTGAGCAGAATTCCTTCAGTGTTTTAGCACGACTGTCTGGAATACAGAAAGCAGCTCATTCTGTAGGCGGAGATGTATGAAAATGCAGTGAGCAAGCATGAGAAGAGGGAGCCATTGCCTTGCTCAGGAGCAATCTCAAAACACTGGCTTAGAGAAAAATGTGTGGTATTGTGAATAGCTCAGTGGCGTTATACGATAGAACCGGGAAAAGAGTATGCAAATTCCAAGTTTCCCAGGCTGAAACAGCAGTAAGCTCTGTTATGAGTATAAACATGTATCTAGGGTTTATTAAGAGCAAGACAGTCTAAATGTGATCTCTTATATTTATTGATGGGGGATATCTGGTATGAGCAAGCATTTTACAAATTTCAGCTTGTGCTACATATTTGAAGTGCTGTGTCTAGGCAGTTTAAACCCAAGTTACTCCCACCTCAGTAATCGGTTTCGCATCAGCATGAAATCCAGAGTGTTGCACCAGTGCTGCTTTTGTTTTAATATCCTGTCTCTCATCCCTGTGTCACAGAATCATAGAATCTGTAGGTTGGAAAAGACCTTTTGAGATCATCAAGTCCAACCATACCTGCCCACAACTAAACCAGATCCCCAAGCACTTCATCCACCTGTCTTTTAAATACACCACTGCCCTGGGCAGCCTCTGAGAACCCTTTCAGTGAAGAAGTTTTTCCTAATATCCAATCTAAAACTCCCCTGGTGCAGCTTGAAACCATTCCCTCTCATCCTATCACCAACACCCACCTCACTACAGCCTCCTTTCAGGTACTTGCAGACAGTGATACCATCTCCCCTCAGCCTCCTCCAGGCTAAACAAACCCAGGCCCCTCCTCATAAGACTTGTTCTGCAGATGCTTCCGAGGAGAGAGTAACCCACAGCGTGCAGATGAGGAGTCAGCTTCTAGCAGGGTAAGTAACTCCTGACACTTGATGCCTGGCTTATGTATTGAAAGCTTTGTAGTGTTATTCTTTTAATACGGTGATGGCTGTAATAATGGAAATGCTTCTGTTAATCTCTTTGTTTCCTAGATAGAAATGTATGTTTTGATGGATTATGAAAATTAAGGCACCTCTGATAAAAAGCTTTTGCAATCTCTGTTGAAAACCCTCCTCCAGAAGCTTGCTGGATCCAGCAGTCTGGGTTGCTCAGCAGGCCCACGGTCAGCACAGCTCTAGGGAATTCTCAGGTAAGAGTAAATAATAATTTAAAAAGTAACACATACCTACACAATTTCTAATCTTGTTTTGACCCATAAGCCTCTGGTTGACAGCGTGAGGCATTACCAGGGAGCTCTCAGCAGCCTCACCTCCCATTGAGAATGAATCTCTCAAAGAGTGGGCAGCAACTGAATGGCTTGAGAATCATCTTGGAAAGGGTCCGGTCTGTGTATTTGCGAGGAATCAGATACATAGAGATAACTCATAGCCATCATGTAGCTTGTCTTGAGATGTGTCAGGTGTAATTGCTTGGAGAGACCTTTTTCTGCAGCCCATTTGGCATCCTTTGGTACCGAACCTCTTGGACACATACTAGAAAAGTGCTAGATAGAAAATAAGGGTCATGTCCTCTGTATACTTGCTGAGTTTTAATTTAACCCAGTCTTGCTTCTACTGATCTCCTTAGCAAGTTTGCGGACGACACTAAGCTGGGTGGAAGTGTCGATCTGCTGGAGGGGAGGGAGGCTCCAAAGGGATCTGAACAGGCTGGACCGCTGGGCAGAGTCCAATGGCATGAGGTTTAACAAGGCCAAGTGCCGGGTCCTGCACTTGGGGCACAACAACCCTGAGCAGCTCCAGACTAGGAGGAGTCTGGCTGGAAACTGCCTGGAGGAGAGGGACCTGGGGGTGTTGGTTGACAGCGACTGAACATGAGCCAGCAGTGGCCAATGGCATCTTGGCTTGGACCAGAAATGGCGTGACCAGCAGGTCCAGGGAGGTTCTTCTCCCTCTGGACTTGGCACTGGTGAGACCGCTCCTCGAATCCTGTGTTCAGTTCTGGGCCCCTCACCACAAGAAGGATGTTGAGGCTCTGGAGCGAGTCCAGAGAAGAGCAACGAAGCTGGTGAGGGGGCTGAGATAGCTGGGGGGTTTAGCTTGGAGAAGAGGAGGCTGAGGGGAGACCTCATTGCTCTCTCCAACTCCCTGAAAGGAGGTTGTGGAGAGGAGGGAGCTGCGCTCTTCTCCCAAGGGACAGGGGAAAGGACAAGAGGGAATGGCCACAAGCTCTGCCAGGGGAGGTTCAGGCTGGACATTAGGAAAAAATTTTTCTCAGAAAGGGTCATTGGTCCCTGGCAGAGGCTGCCCAGGGAGGGGGTTGAGTCACCTTCCCTGGAGGGGTTTAAAGGACGGGTGGACGAGGTGCTGAGGGACATGGTTTAGTGTTTGGTAGGAACGGTTGGACTCGATGATCCGGTGGGTCTCTTCCAACCTGGTGATTCTATGATTCTATTCTATGAATTTCACAGACATAGAGAAACGTGAATCCGTTCAGGATGTCTCTTGCCTGCAGCACAGGCACTGCCAAAGCTGCGGGAGGGTGTTGTGACTGTCAGCTGGAAGTGTGTTTGGGGAGTGAACAGAGGGAGGGGAGATCGAGTGCTTTTGGTCCCTTTTCTGGAAAGAATGTTTACCAGAAAGGGGCTTGAGCTGTGTGTGAAAGGTGATAAAGAGCAGAACCAACGTGGCCAGAATGCTGAACATAGAGCCACTGAGAAATATGCACTGGGCTTTGTGTTAAATCTTGATTTTCATCGTGTCAGACACATCTGTCTATTATTACTTATTTTTAGGAGTAAAATACTTTATGTAATGTCTACACATACAGTTGTTGCGCACATCTTCACATTTAATATGTGAGGTGTTGGAATAAGTAAAGTATTTCAGGATAAATGTCTCAGCCGGTTAGTTATCTGAGGATATCTGCTAGCTGTCAAACCAAGACAGATCACGCTTGCTACTATGGTATCTGATAAATGTTTGCTAAACAACGTCTTGCTTAAATCAGATTTCTTGTGCTGCTGCTCTCCCAGTCACGTTTGGCTGAGTGAAAGCTGTCAAATTAAGTAACTTGATTATAAGATTTCAGGGGACGTTGTGGAGATGCCTTACTGACCAGTTCTCTACATCAGCAAGCAGTTAATACCTCTGCTCTCACCATGGGATTCATCAGGGCCTTGCAGAGAAAACTGATAGCAATCGTCCTGTCCTTGTGCCGCAGATGGGGAAACTGAGGCACAGCAGTGAGTGTTGTTTGGTGTGCAGCAGTCACAGCGCCAGCCTGGAGATATAGCACAGCTCTGCTGAGATTGTGTCCGGTGTGCTTTCCAAAGGCTCACAAAGGCATAAAATAATCAAGGAAGAACTTGTCAGAGCACATCTGCTCCAGTGTTCCTGGTAAAAGTGTGTCCGTTGTCCTGATTTAATTCAGAGTTTTTGACACTGATGATGTGTGGAGGTAAAGCCATCAGTGACCTGCCTGTGTCTCTCACACAGTCAGACCAAGAAAAATACTGGGCAAGCTGAATCATTTAAAAATGAAATGCCAGGGTTTTAAGTGCGCGTACTTGGAAGTGGAACGAACCCCAGAGATTTTGATGGGACTCCATGCAGACAAAGTAATCTTTCTCACTCAAAGGAGCTTATAATATCAAAACCACTGTGAGAAAACCATCTCTAGGCAAAGCTCACTGAGCTGAAGGCTTTCCAGGAGCACATCAGGTAATGCTCTATTAAAAGTGGTTTACTGAAGATGAATAATGCATTTGGATGACTGGGAGATAGCCTGCTGCTCCTCTTAGGTCTTCTGCCAGCCTTGGAAAGGGTGAGCCACCAGTCCTCTTGCAGTTTTGTTCGCACAGAAGTGGCATGAGGAAATAGGAGTGAAATACTCTCTTCAAACCGAACAGGTAAAGGAAAATATGATTGATTAGATCCAAGTACAAAAAGGAAAGTACATAAACCCCTGTATTCACCCCAGTTTGGTCCTTTTCAGGAGTGAAAGGAGGTAAAAGAATGCTGCAAGGCTTATATATTTATTGTTGTCTCTAACTCAGTGCTTTGTGTTGCCTTTTGATCCTTGAAGTGCCGCTTTTCCAGTGCTGAGTGTAAACAAACGGATACCTCAGGGGTTTTCTCCTCCTACCATATGTGTATGAAGAGCATCCAAAGGAGGCTTTTGTGATCCATCAGACCAGTTCACCTTGAGCTCATCAAGTCCTTCAGTTAAGCACGAGTTCATTAACGCATTGCTCTGCCTGTCACTTCTATTTAGGTAATGGCATTGAATGCTCTGATGATATCAACCCAGTATTGTTCCTTTAGTGTCAAAGATAAGCAATAGAAATGTCACAGGCAGTTAGATTAAAGTGCCCCTGCTGCTGGTGAAGAAATTGGATTAACTCATCGGTGCTGTTTTCAATGTTGGTGACTGGATGAATTTTAAGTTCTTGTGGTTGCTTTAAAGAGCTGTTTAGGCACCCAGCACTCCATATTTTAAGGTTAAGTTGCTGTTTTACATCTACTTCGTAATTCACTTCAGTATTTTAAAAATGTGTAATTCCCACATTATGAAACTTGAAGAGACTTTAAACCCACATTCTGAAACACAACAAATGGAAGGAAACACCCAAAGTAGAAGATTGTCACATGAACAAAGGTGTATAAACTGGCTATAAATAAAAGAGATTTCACGCCATCAGGTAGGGAAAGTTCCTGTTGCAGCTTCTTTAAGGCACAGTGGGGAGCAAGACCCTGTCTGTAGGCAGTGGGAGGTGGGGCTTCATCAGGCCATGAAAGAATTGGTTCTGCTGCTTGGGTGTCTGCAGTATCGGGAGACAGCGCTGAGTGGTGTAGGAGGTCTCTTCCAGGCTGCGGGCTCTTACGAATGGTCTCAGGCTGTGAAATATTGAAGGAAATGTCATCCTCTAAAGGTCCTTTTTAAAATCACAGAATCACAGAATGATTTGGGTTGGAAGGGACCTTAAAGATCATCCAGTTCCAACCCCCTGCCCTGGGCAGGGACATCCCACTGGCTCAGGCTGCCCAAGCCCCATCCAGCCTGGCCTTGGACACCTCCAGGGATGGGGCAGCCACAGCTTCCCTGGGCAACCTGTTCCAGGGCCTCACCACTCTCATCGTGAAGAAATTCTTCCTACTGTCTAGTCCAAATCTGCCCCTCTCCAGTTTATCCCCATTGCCCCTCGTCCTGTCACCACAGACCTTTGTGAACAGCCCCTCCCCAGCTTTCTTGGAGCCCCTTCAGGTACTGGAAAGTCGCTATAATATCTCCTTGGAGCCTCCTCTTCTCCAGGCTGAACAACCCCAACTCTCTCAGCCTGTCCTCAGATGGGAGGTGCTCCAGCCCTTCGATCATCTCTGGAGCCTCCTCCGGGCCTGTTCCAACAGCTCCATCTCCTTCTTATGTTGAGGGTTCCAGAACTGGACACAGGACTCCAGACAAGGTCTCACAGGAGAGCAACAGAGGAGCAGAATCCCATCCCTCGCCTTGCTGGCCGCGCTGCTTTGGATGCAGCCCAGGACACGATTGGCCTTCTGGGCTGTGAGTGCACATTGCCAGCTCATGCCGAGCTTCTCATCATATCTGTGTTAGTTCTAGTCTGTAAGTAATTGGAGTCCAGTTGTGGCGAAGGGACAAGTGTGCCTGACTAGCGTGGTGCAACCTTTACTGAAATCTGCTGCTTTCTGGGAGCTCACAGGTAGCCCAGAATTTCCTTAGTTTATGCCTTCAATCAGGAGTCAAGTGTGTTAGATGAAAATTATCAAGGTATGATGTCAGAACATCAAAGACCTTGAGGTTTCAAATACCTACAAGCTTCTGTTTGTCTTAAACTGTGCAGGTCTCGGCTACTGATTTAACTGATCTGGGAGGCCCAGGGAGGGGGTTGAGTCACCTTCCCTGGAGGGGTTTAAGGGACGGGTGGACGAGGTGCTGAGGGACATGGTTTAGTGTTTGATAGGAATGGTTGGACTCAATGATCCAGTGGGTCTCTTCCAACCTGGGGATTCTATGATTCTATATGATTCTATGATGTGGCTTCTCCAAAGATGGACCCTGATTCCTTTATCAGCATTAGAAGATTAATCCGAACAACAGAAAAACAGATATTCTGTACATAAGTAATAACAAGCTATGGAAAAATGTTCTCTTAATTTTCGCTAAAGGATCAGGCTAAAGATTTGAAGTCGTAACACATTCCTTTCGGTAACCCAAGTTTAAGTCGTCACTGAGAACCGTAAGGGTTCCATTAGCACACACGGAAAATGGGATTGCATCTGTAAAAGCATTGACACTATGACCCGTTCAGAAGTATCTTTTTTATATTAAAAATGAAACAAAGCCCTCGAGTAGTTTTATAGTTCATTGAGATGCCAGCATGCTTTAATTTCCATTAAAATTGAAGTTGCCACACTTTTCATTTTAAATGGAAATAGCGTTCTGCTGATCCCACTGCTGAGCTTTATTTTCTCCTAGTAAAAATACATTTGTGTTAGAGTAACTTTTGACAGGAAATCCCTGTGAATATGTTTGTCTTGGGGATCTGCTGCTTTAGAAGAAAATGGCTATAGCGGTCAGCTTGTGGGAGCAGAAATCTTAATTCCATTTTAATTCTGTCAGTCTAGATCCAGTGTACTCTACTAGACATTGGAATAAGCGTGGGCTGTTTCTGCCTGGAAGCCTGGCCTGGGAAGGGGCGTCTCATCCCAATGCACAAAGGCTGTTTCTCATTTTGTTGATTTTTAGAGCAATATCTCTCTTCACTGCTGGAACGTTTCCATTCATACGTGTGTATAAACAAATCTGGGAAACCCTCTCTCATACTTCAGACTTCTGCTTCTCTTGTTTCCTTCCCCATCCCTCAAAGAAGTCGCGTGGCCGGGCCAGGCTGCCCTGGTGACTGCTGTTGGGGATCCTCGGTCCCCTCTAATGCTCTGGAGCAGCAGTTGATTCCCAAAATGTAACACTTCAGTTGAGCACAACAGAGATTTATTTTTTTTTTCCTTTTCCCTTCATACAGCTTTCATCAAAAAGGGATTGTGAACTGCTCTACGTATCGTACAGGAAAAAAAAGAGAAATCATTTCCAACACCTACTGGATCAGCCAACAGTAAGCAACCACTTTACACAACTCATACAAAACAGAATCTGATTTTGTTAGCGTGTTCGAATCTTATTAAACAAAAGAAAATCCAATCCAGGCTAACCTGTCACTTGCCAAATTTGCCTCTGTTATTGCAATAACAGCCAATGGGTTTTTGGTTGTTTCAGTGGGCACGACTTAGTCATTTATTTTTGTGCTGAAAGGCGGTCGTTCCCATGGTGTGTATTTCCATAGCACAGCTTCAAAATTTAGTGCCGGCTGTGCCTTTCTGTCAGTGATTTTTGGAAGGTGCTTCCCTAGTGAAGTGTTTGGAGGAGAGGCACATCTGTCAGAGAAGCTTCCCCCAGCCTAGAAGGGCTGGGAAATTAGAAGCTCCAGAAACGCGTTTCCATAAGAGCCAGTTGGTACGTGTCTGAATGAGTATAGGCTTAAACCTATCACACACACTTCTACTAAAGCTGCATTTTGATAGCAAAATTACCTCCTTTTTTCCTTAATTTGAACTCTAGGAAAAGTAGTGATGTCCTTCCCAATGGGATTTGTGCCAGGGAGATGTGGCTTTTGTGGGATCTGCTGGCTCTTCTCCAGGAGAAGGTTTTCTCTGCTCTGTTCAGTCACCAATTCTCTTCCACAGGGTGACCAAGCAGAGCGCACCACAGGTGGGTGACGTGGCTGTCACACAAGGTGGGTTCTAGCAGCAAAGTCTCTGAAAACCCAGGCCCAACAAAATCCTGCTTGTTTCTTTTTTCTCATTTTTCTGCTTTTTGCTCTCTTCCTTCTTGACTATTTTTTTTAAGGCTGCCTTGATGTCTCGTCAGTTCAGAATGACACGATTAAGCAAAATCCCACTTCAGATTCCTGATGATCCCCCCTCTGTTTTGTATTAACGCTGAGAATTTGTTTCAGTTTTGTTGGCAATTCAGAGGCCTTTTTCCCTGCCCCCTGCCTGAGATTGTTCAAGAAATACTGAACAGAGTGCTTAATGATTTCCAGTGCTTTCTCTTGACATTTTAGTTTTGGAGAATGAGCAATGCCTCCACTGGGGACTTCCCTGGCAGATCCACGTCTGAGCAGCCAGGGCTGGTTTCCAAGAACATTAAATTCCAGCTGCTTTTCCATCCAAGGCAAGGTTAGTTTAGTATCCCCCTTCCTCCCTGTGTCTTTACAGCAGGAGTTACTCTAGCCAACGTATTCGTCATGTTTCTGAGCCTCCCCGCTGCTTGATTTATGCAGAGGGGAGGAGAAAGAGAGAGGTTCCAGAGCTGTATGCCAAGTGTGAGCTACCTGCAGGTGCGATAGCCCAGCACGGCTCGGTCCATGCAGACACGGCAACGCTGGTGAGTCTCCATGCACAGACAGAGCTGAGATTGTATCCTGCACCTTCAAATGCACAAACCCAGGCCATATCAGTGCCGTTTCCATCGTGCAGATGGAACCTTGTAAAACGCCGTGGAGCAGCACAGCAAGGCTGAGCTGGAGTGAGGGATGCTGAGACAGTTAAGTCTGGGGTCTCACGTTGCCTTCCTCATTTATGAAAAGCAGCAGCAAAACAGTATGGTGAAATAGTAAGTTAAGCTGTAGATAACTTCAAGAAAATTCCCCTTATCTCTCCATGTTTCTCCCTGTTGTTACTCGATGTTATGCAGTTCACACACACTGAGTGCCAAAGTGAGTGATTTATACCCGTGGTTTTTTTTTAAGATCAGTTCTGCATGTTTGGTGCCTGGCTTAACATTTGAAGGGACATAATTTTCAGTGGTATAATGGACTGCTTGAGTCTCTTTTGGACTCGATGATCTGGTGGGTCTCTTCCAACCTGGTTATTCTGTGATTCTGTGATTCTCTTGTCAACTGGCAGATCAAGTATGCGTCAGGTTTGGAAATTCTGCCCATCCTGACCTAGCAAGTGGCAAAGGAGAAATGCCAACCTATCAGCTGCTATTGAAACCTGAGGTTTCTGCTCGCTTTTGTCTCACCTGAGCACACTAAAATGTACTTCGTGTGCTCTCTCGGAGTTGGTTTCACATGTGCAGTTGCATGATGAAAGGCACTGCAGTGTTTTCAGAAACCTCAAACATAGCCAGTCTCCAGCTGGTAAAATTGTCATCATGCCCAGCCTGATTGACCTACGGAAATTTGCTCATGGAGAGGACCAGGTCCAGTGTACACAGCTGGGAACCACGCTGAGCTGGGTGCGTGTGCTCGGTACGAAGCCCAAGCCAAGGGAGCTGCGCGCAGGTATTTCTCCCAGGTAGCCACACGTGGATCAATGTCCTCTTGTTTGCTTGTATCCATGTCATCCCCTGGTCTCCTTTCCCTTCTGATCAAGCAATGCCTCATTGGCACCAGCGGGGAAAGGCACCGCAGATGAAAACCAATCACCTTTGCCTGATGGTTCAGAGAAAAACCTTGCTGCCTTTACACATTAACTTCACCAACAGTGGTTAATTTGTTGTGTACATTTTCCTTGTTTGTGAAACAAGTGTGAATTGTGGTTGGTATGAGTACATGCGAGAGCAAAAATAGATATTTAGGGGTGGCCATTGATAGCACTATTGTAAGCGAGAAAACTTAAGGAAGGTTTTGTTTAGGTCTTTTATTTTTCTGTGACTTTGTGGCTATAATTTGTCCCTAAGCTTGTCTACAAATCGCTACTAGGACCCAAAATGGTAAAATGCTTTAAAGTCAATACTTTGCTCCGCTGTCTTCAGCCAATGTGGTAAAATGTTTTGTTTTTCTTTTTTTTTTTTTTTCCAGGGCCGATGAGATCATTCAAGTATGGAGACTTGGCAGCTTCTCTCTGCTTACAAGGATGGTTGTTTGAATGTCAGACTGAGTGACTTTCTGGGTAAGGATAAATTATTTTGTGTGTTAAATGAGGATTTGTTGCTTTATCTGGCATGAATAAGCTTCTTTTATTATCATCATCCCATCATGATTTACACTGGGCTGCAGTTTTCCATCCTTCGGTTTTTTCTCATGTTTTATTACATCAAAGCATGGGGGTTTTTTTTTTCATAGAATCATAGAATAACCAGGTTGGAAGAGACCCACCGGATCATTGAGTCCAACCATTCCTATTTTTAAATATTTTGATCGTAGAAAGGATTGTAGTAGTGAGTTAATGTGGTTGTAAGGTCAAGAAAAGGCATTGCAAAACAAGAGAAAACAGGATTAAATACAAAAATAACGGTAGGACTGGGAATAAAAAAAAAGATGAATGTTTGCTTGGGCTTACCTGCAGAAGGTGGGTGCTCTGCCCTGCTGAACTGCTTGGAGTGAAGAAGGGATGGAAGAAATGTCTTTATATATATATATAATTATTTTTAATGAGCATCACAGCTTGATTTACAATATTGATTTACAATATATGGGCCAGAAGAGATTTATAGAGGTTTATTTGCTTCAAAGTCCTCCAGCATAGATCAACAGTGTGCACCACCTCTCTCTCTTCATTTTTGTTCAAGTTACACAGGCAGCTAGTCCATCTCTATTGACGTTTGTGGTGCTATAAAGCATAACCGGTCTGGTTTGGGCCCCTTTATTTGCACACAGTGCAAATGAGTGTCAGTAGATATTCACCTTCATTTCTTAAACTGGTAGATTGCTTTGTTCTTCACAGAGATGGTACCCAGGCCCCCCACAGTTCAGGAAAGGAGGGCTTGGGGCAGTGTTTGGGATATGCAAAAAGCTCAAGAATATGACAGTATATACGTGTAGTTTCTACATACTATTTGACTTATCGCCTAGTTCCATTTTTTGTGTCAAAAAAGTCAGGAAACCAAGTCATTGCTGTTGTTCACAAGGTGGGACTCATTGTTAAAGCCCCGTGCTTATTGAAGAAGTAGTATTCATCCTTTGGTCGTCTTTCTAACATCTTTCTTTTCTTTCTGAAAGTCAAAATGTCAGATTCTGTATGGAAGAGCCTTTACTGGTAGCTTGAGGGTCTTGCAGAGCTGACTTCACTCTTCTTTCCTGAGCAGAGGAAAAAGAAAAGCTCCTACATTAAGGTTAAAAGGGAATATTATAGCTCATGGGTTTGTGATCGCCGCCACCTTTTACAGTAAGGGGATCTTGTGGGCTGTTCAATCAAAGAGTCCTGTCTCTGGTTCCTGTATTGTCTTCCTGTAACCCTTATGCTGGCAGGGCAGAATCGAAGAGAAGCGCTACTGAGCATCCTTGGCTCGAGGTTGCTGGGAGCCCTGAAGTTCAAGACCGGGATTTCTTTTTCTCTTTGCACAATCAGAGCTGTGATAAAGTGCTGGAGCAGTATCTCAGCCTCAGGAGCTTAAACTGCTGCCTTTTTTCTTTTAGCAGCTCAAATTTTGTCAGCATTTCTGTGGAGTAATTTCTAATGTACGGTGCGTTACAATTAAGTCAATGTTGGAGGCCGTAAGATGAAAGATAAGTGAGTGGGAGGGGAAAGAAAAATAGAGCCATAACCAAGACTGCTGCCAATAAGAACTGAGGAAACAGCACCAAACGGCTGGCAAAGTACCCTGTGGCTTCTTTTGATAGTCCCTCGTCACAAGTAATAAAACACCTCTTGAGTTGTTCTTCAACTGCTGGTTGTAAATCCTAAGGCAAAGCTGCCTGTGTTTCCCTGAGTCCTGGGGACCTCCCAAAAGCTTCTGGTCTCCCAGAATCCAGCCTGCCCGACACGCAGAGGAGCAGAAATGGAAGCGGGGAGAGTGGGAATCGCTGAATTTCTCACTCTCCTTCAGAGGGAAGAAGGGGAGATGTTAGGGTTATAGCGGGTCGTGAATGTGAACTCTATGGGCCATATTTTAAAACAAAACACTAGCACATTCAGTGTTCCTTACTTTTGCTCCAACTCACTGCAGCCGTGGTATGTATGAAGCTGTTACTGTTGTGTCTTTTTTAATGTGTTTTAAAATGTGCCTGGAGGTTTGGGGAATTCCTTGTTTCTTTTATTTGTATTTTTTTAATTCCGGCTGAAATGCTCTGCTGTTTATATTTAAGCAAAACCTCCAGCAGGAATGAATAAAATCAAAGAGCATCATAATCTTGAAAGGCAGATCAGAGGCCGGCAGATAGGTCTGGCTGAAGGGGCCTTTTCACGAGGGATGGGGTGGGCAGGGTGTTCGGGAACAGAGCAGCCCCTTTCCCTTCCTATCTCTCCATGTGCTCCCTTTCCCCATCCTCTCTCCTGCCCCAGCCCCTCTGCATGAAGCATCTATCAAAGCCAGCGTTTCAGCACCATCAAAAGAAGTGGGGGCTTGTTCAGCCGGGCAAACCCATCCAGCCCCTTGGCTGCGCGCGCCCTCTCGCTCTCCAAAAGCAGCAGCTCTGTCTTGTGCTTGGAGAAGCCGCTCCTTCTGTTTTCCAGTGGAATATCTGATGAGATTTCAGTTTCCACTCTATAATGCTCTTCAATTTGAATGCAATTTTTAGCAGCCTATTTCCGCTCAGGAGCACGAGAAAACTCAGAGTATTTTTTTTTTTTCCTTTTGTTAAGCTCCCCATGTCAAGTGACCTAGTGTCACATCCTTGGCCGGGGGAGCGCTTTTGGCTGCAAGAGCCTGGGGTTCATTAGGAGTTCCTACCTTTATCCAGGAAAGAATCCAACAAAGTGAGGCTTATTCCTCACAATGCCTTCTCACTCCCAAAAGAAAATGCCAGCCAGGCTCACGACGCAGCTGTGATGGGAATAGTACGGAAAAACAAGCTTCAGTGCAAGGAAGGGCAGCTGGGAAAGGCGGAATGATGAGTTTGTGATTTATTCTGCTCTCTTGAATTGTGCAGTGAAGATCCATGTACATTTTGGAGAGAGGACAACAGAGGAAATGATAGGGGAGGTTTGATTGTTTTTGGTTGTTTTTTTTTTTGTGTAAGACTCCAGGTTTTCTTCCCTTTTTAATGCCAGAAATCTAGCACCCTGGCTATCTGAGGGAACTTGGTAAAACTCCTCAGCTAATGTTAGCCCTGGGTTAGCAGCGGCAGGGAGTCTGTGCTCAGGGGAGCCCATCACTTTCTGGCACGCATTCACAGTCTTGTCAAATGGCTTTAACTGATGTAGAAAAAACGCTGGGAGCTGCTAGGGCCTCGTTTGTTAAGGTCATCTGCTGGTGCTGATCTGCAAAGTGGGGTTTTGCAGCAGGCGTTTTCTTCTCCTCAAATTTACGGTGGTAAATGAGAAGCAGGGGTGATTTAATAACCTAGACTTTAACTTGGAGATAGGATGCCCCTTCACATTTTGCAGGGACACTGGAGGGAAGAGATCTCGGTAGTCCAGATGGCGTGGGTTTAGATAGGGAGACAGGGAAGGGGAACACAAGCTCGAGTATGTTCAGCACGCTGCGTTTCTACCATCAGCTTGCTTAGGGTCTCTGTCCCTCCCTCAGGCCAAGCTCGAACTATCTATCTGAAATCTTTCCTATATGAATTTTTCTTACATGACTCTCTTGGCCAAAGATCAAGCCGTTTCCCCAAAGTCTCTCTTCCAGGAACAGTTCGGTGTTGGCTTTCAGGCAGGTGTACAGATGTGTAGCAGCGGACACTGTTTTCTGATTTACATCGTCTTTGTAGCATGCCTGCAAAATGGTATTCAGTTGGATTTTCAGCATCTCTTAATGCTAAGAGATTAACCACAGTTGGAATCAGTTCTTTGGATCTTGTCCATGGTAGTTTCAGCTGATGTAGAGCTACTTATAAAACCACTAAGGGTCTATATAGAAATACCTATTTTCCTCATCTTTCAAGGTAGCCTTAGTTTGTAGTATTCTGACGGATCTTGCCGATTTATTGATGTTTGTCATGTTAGCTCTTTTATTTTTAGTTTCAGGTGGCCTCTATGTTGCTACTTCACCTTTTTTGAAGGGCAAACAAAAAAACCTCCTTTAAAACAACCGTGTGATTCCAAGACAGGCAAGAGGACCAGAGGAAGCGACCCAGGGCAGTCCATACAGGCTTCCTTCTCTCTTGAATTGAAGTAAAGAGTAATCATCATCCAGATTTCCTGGATTAGTTTTTTTAAAAAAGCTCTGAACTGGTTTCACTGGTATCCCAAAGGCTGCATCTGACTGCCTGTCTGAGCAAATATTTCAGTTACCTTTGATACTGGAGTCTGTCTTCCCTTTCTGGAGGACTTTAAATCTCTTCTAGTTCTCCAAATCAGAAATGTGCAAGTGACAAACTATTTTGTCTTATATTAGAAAGCCTTTTCTCCAAGTACAGTTTGCTGTCTGTATTCTTGGCCATTGGATTAAACAAGATGTGTCCATTACACTTCTATTTTTGTCATCAATTTTGAAAGTAAAGTATACATATATGAGCAGCTGGTTTTACTGGCCTGAAGTCCTAAGCTGCCAAGGAACTTTCCTACTGGTTTTAACTCTTGAAATAACTAACGCTTGCAAGAGTTTTATTTGGTTGTGTTTCAGATAGAAAAAAACCCACCAGTCTTGGATCTGGAGTATCCCTTTTAGCTCGAGCAGCAAAACCAAGCAGGAATGTCTGGGTTATTTCTGAACTCCACTAATATGGACCTCCCTCGTGAAAGAAAGAGCATGATGTCATGTGCAGCAGTGCAGGAGAGGATGGGAACATGCTCCTACCCACGCCACATGCCCCAGAGGTAATTATGGGCTAATGCCCCATAATAAGACAATACCTGCTGCTTACTTTTTTTGTATATAAATGTGTGCATGCTTATATATGTGCGTTTAAGAACTACTTTTACAGGCTCTTAGAAGAAAAAGAATTTTTAAAGGGAGTTTTGGTTTCTTGTGGATTTCTTTTTTAATCTGTAATGAGTTCCCTTGGTGTTTTGCAGCAGAAGGTGAGGTTTTGGTCACAGGCTTGTTCGGAAGCTTTGTGCTTCACTTTACTTTGTATTTCTAATATTTCAGTGGGTCAAAAAAAAGCAGAAGTGGTATCATTTGACCTTCTGAAGCTGGCAATGTCTTTTCTTTTTTTTCCCTTTCCCTTCATCCTTGTCTTTTCATGATGAAGAAGTAGTGTCAAACATGCAGCATTTGTTTCCAGATGATCTGTTCTTTTTCACCCTTCTCCTCTCTCCCTTGAGACGGAGGCCCCTGCCATCCTTTGAGATGTCAGGAATTTTAGGAGAAGATTTATGCAGCAGCATAAAAAGGCATTGGACCATGCAGCAAAGGTCAGGCATATGGTAGCAATGATTGCACACCCCAGCAAAGCAGCTCACCTGCATGTATTTATGTACAATTGGACTCGATGATTTTAAAGGTCTTTTCTAACCTATTGAACACATTATGAGAAATCTTCCCTGGGCAGCAAAGAGCTTCAAGGCAACACCACATATTCTGGTCTTGTCAGATACACAGCGTGCAAAACACCTGTGGGAGTAAACAAATACTTGTTTGTCTTGCCCCAAATAAGTTAAATACATTTCTGTGTGGAAATGAGATTGAAGTCCTCATTTTCTTTCTATCTTGACTCTAGCTGCTGAAAATAGTAGCTGCTCTGGTCTCTGGTAATGTAGTCTTCACTTCAAATAGGGATTCTAAAATACTTAAGCGTCCCTCTTGTGAGGCTTCTTGTTTCCTATTTGTTTTCTGTTGCTAAGCAATGCGTTTATACCCCCAAACTTAAAATTTACAACTCTCAAATTGTCCCTCAGCCTTATTCTCCAAACCTCACATTTGTAATGGGTTTTCCATCTGCCAGTTTTCCCACGTCACCCCATCCATCCTCGAGTCTGCAGAGGAAAAAGCCTTGTGGTTGAGGGTTTTGGGGATTTTTTTCCCCCTTTTTCTTAGCTTCCATCTGTAATTAATTTCTTGCAAAGCCACATCTGTCTGTTTGGGGCAGGGGAAGGGGGGAAGGGGAGGTAAAAAGTGAAGTCACTCTCTCCCTTTCCCAATAAAATGCAGAATTTGGCAAGTGTGATTGTAGTTCCTCAGGGCATTTCAGCCTCTGCCTTCCACCCTCCAGCCCTCGCCACCCCCTTGCTCCAGCGTACAGTCAAAGCTCTTAGAGACGGGTGAGGAGCTGCTGGAGCTCAGCTGGTTGCTCTCCCGCCGGCGTGGAGCTTGTGGCTTTGGTCTGTGCTACAACCCACATCTGACTCCGCTGTGTGTTTCTGCTGCTGGGGCTGCTGCGAGAGCTGCTGGCATCCTTCGGAAAACTTCCTTCTGTCAATATTTGAATTTTCAAAACCATACTAAATAGCTGCCATGATGTTTCTTTTTTAAAGACTTAAGAAACAGCCACAGTGGTCCCAGTCAATATTCCTTCTCTACCACCATCTACAGCAGCTGTTCTGAAATCTTTTTATGCTCTGCAGACCACCAGGTAGCTTCAAGAAGGAGCAGGGCTTGCTGTGGGGCCAGCAGCCCGCCCGGTGCCCTGCTCTGCTGCGGTGGGGGAACGCAGAAAGGTCCGGCTGTCTGTGTCCAGGCAGGACAAACCCATAATGCAGCATCTGCTCTGGACTCTTGGGGAAGCTCTGCAAGATGCTCCCTCATTCTGGAGGGTTTTTTTTGGGGGGTGTTCTGATTTGAGCTGATGTAGAATCAGTTTTCTAACCTTTCAGCCAAGTCTCATCTAAGTAACTTAATTTTATGATAGGTAACCGTGTGTTTTTCAGACAGGGTTTCTCTCTGGCAGTGATCACACGGGGCACTGGGACGCAGAAAGGCTGTTGCTTAGACTTATTCCTATAAAAACCAAGGCCATCCCTGAGCTGGTGGAGCCGTAAGTGAAAGGGGTGGAGAAAGTCACACCTGCATGGAGGGGCAGACAGGACAGGTGACCCCAAACTGACCAACAGAGGATCCCATCCCATATACATCATACTCAGGTTAAAGCTGAGGGATCATGAGGATGTCTCTCTCTCTTCTTTGATGGCTCACATCCCGTGAGGACTTCGTCTGTCTTTTTGACCCATGTATTCCTGAATCCAGCTCCCTCCTGCTGCTGAGTCCAGTCCAGATGCTGTTCCTTGTGCCTTCTCTGCAGCATCTCTGGTGATTTAATCATTGAGAGAGGGAGCCATTTCATTTATTTGTATATATTTTATTAGTTCCTTATAAATAATATTTTCTTCATTATTATTTCATTAAAGCTGTTCTAGTTTCCAACCCACAAGTCTGTCTTCTCATTTCCCTTTTCCTGGGGGTGGAGGGAAGGGAATAGGGAGCCCAGCTGCTCACATTTTGGTTGTCGAATTGGGCTGGGCTGGGGCTAAACCATGATACTGGGGGCATATGATCTTCCTCCCTTTCCCTCTGAGAATTGCAGCCAGGGAAAATATCCCCCTCAGCTGCCTCTGTGCTGGAAGTAGTTGGCGTAGGTCCTAGAGCTTGGCCTTCCACTGGGTCACCTGCCCCATGCAAGGTCCTTATCCCCTTGAGTGTCCTGCTCCCATTATGTCCCAACCCCTCCAGCTGCTTCAAACTGAACAAGCAGTCATCGTTTATTAGAGGTAGTGGTCATCCTTACAGAAAGGTCTCTGAGAAGGGCTATAGCTGGGAACGTTGGCTGCTGAGTGGAGGACCCATCGACCAGCTTCTGACTAACTGTAATCCTGTGAATGAACATCTGGGAGCTGCTGAGCTTGTGAAGTGAGTATTGACTTGAGGATGATGAGTCCAACTGCCTGTTCCCAGCCTCTGGGCTTGTCTGCCTGCAGAGCTTGTGACAGATTCATCAGAGGCAGCTAGCTGGTTGCTTGTGTAGGAGGAACACAAGAACCCTGAAATTTATGGGAAACCAGACCCCTCTGTATTTTTTGAGCTCCAGGACTTCATCTCTTGGTTCTCTAATGCAGGTCAGGCACCAAGATATAGATTGAACATCGCTGCTGCCAGCAGTGCTGGTTCAAGCAGCCAGCACCTCCTTCCCATTCACCGCTCCTCCCGTGCACGTTCCTCATGGCACAACTACTGTGAAGCCAGTTAGTGAGTTAGATGGGATAATTAATCAGGGTTAAATATATACTTACTCACTTCGTTGCCAGATGATTTTTAACTGAGGTCAGTTCTGCAGCTCAGTTTACTGCACAGCCTCCCAGGCTACTGTCCTGGCACAACTGAAGGGCTGGCACGGGGATGGGAGGATAAATAGTGACAAGTTCGGCAGAGGGGCAACTTTAAATTGATGGTTTTGCTGAAAAACACTGCTGCTTGTCAAACTACTGCCTAATAGCCAAGGCAGAGCTCGTCCTCTGCAGGGCTGGGCACCCAGCACGCTGCCTGTTTGCTCCCTGTCCCTTTGCAAGCATGTAGAGGGGAAAGTTCTTTGGGATGGTGTCCTTAATACTGACAAGAAATGGCCTGTTTTAGAATAACAGCTGGAAAGCTGCCTGGAGGAGAAAGACCTGGGGGTGTTGGTTGACAGCTGACTGAACATGAGCCAGCAGGGGCCCAGGTGGCCAAGAAGGCCAATGGCATCTTGGCTTGGATCAGAAACGGCGTGACCAGCAGGTCCAGGGAGGTTCTTCTCCCTCTGGACTCGGCACTGGTGAGACCGCTCCTCGAATCCTGTGTTCAGTTCTGGCCCCTCACCACAAGAAGGATGTTGAGGCTCTGGAGTGAGTCCAGAGAAGAGCAACGAAGCTGGTGAGGGGGCTGAGAGAGCTGGGGGTGTTTTGCCTGGAGAAGAGGAGGTTGAGGGGAGACCTCATTGCTCTCTCCAGCTACCTGAAAGGAGGTTGTGGAGAGGAGGGTGCTGGCCTCTTCTCCCAAGGGACAGGGGACAGGACAAGAGGGAATGGCCTCAAGGTCCACCAGGGGAGGGTCAGGCTGGACATTAGGAAGAAAAATTTTCACAGAAAGGGTGATTGGGCACTGTCAGAGGCTGCCCAGGGAGGTGGTTGATTCACCTTCCCTGGAGGGGTTTAAGGCACAGGTGGACGAGGTGCTAAGGGACATGGTTTAGTGTTTGATAGGAATGGTTGGACTCGATGATCATGTGGGTCTTTTCCAACCTGGTGTTTCTATGATTCTATGAACACGATAAGGAACTGAAATGCTGAGTAGTTAATAACAGCAGAAAGTTCCTAACCCAGGATTCATCCCTGTTGGACATACAAACTGAATTTTGCCTCCGAGAATTACAGGTTAGGGGGAAAACTACCATACAAATGAGGTGAAGTCTTGAAGAAGGCAGACTGGGCTGATGGACACTGAAGAAAGCCCCTGAGAATGGGAGCACTGGTTTGGAGAGCGTCCTAGCAGAGATCCTGCAGAAAAAAACTGAATTTGGCTTGTGCAGTCACCTGGAGAACACGGGGCGGTGGGGACACTGTGTGTCGTCACACCACACATCTGGCACAGCTGCCAGAGTACAGTGCGACCTTGTTCCAGCACAGCCGTATTAGTAACGTGTCTGGAGAAGAATTTTTGGCAAGGGTCAGTTGAAACAGCTTTATTCTGCCTCAGAGCCGGCTCTCAAAAGGCTTTAAAACACAGAATGTGTTGGAGCAGTCTTGAAGCCCTGGTGGCGCTCATGGTTGTGGCTACAGATCTGGCAAAGAAAGCCCTTGGAGCTCTGAATCCTCTGTGGAAAGGTCATCACCGAGCAGGAGGTGGGAATCCCACCAGTGAACTGGTAGCAGATATGGAGTGGGGAACTTAAACACTGATTCAAATCTCTCTGAAATCCTTCCCTTGTCCTCCGACCACCGTGACGGTGTTCGTCTCTTCGTTTCAATAAATTTCATTCCTGTGCTGACCACGGGAGGAAAGGGGACACGCTCTGACAAGCGAGCTGGGATGGCAGCAGTTCTCCAAGGAGCAGACTCACAAAAATGATGGGGTGAGAAAACTAGTCCAACTCCCGTGTAAAATGATCCAAAACTGAAATAACACTGACACCCTGTGGAGCCGTGTGGAGGGACATTCTGCAGGTCTTGCTGAGCCTTGTTCCTGACACTATAAGCCAGTAATTAGATTCCTTTTGTGGCCTCTGTTACATAAAACTTTTTTTAATTTTCTAGTGAAAAGTCTCATGTTTTTTCTAAGCCAAATTAAAAAATGAAACAAAAAAATTTCTTCTATTAGAAATATTTTTTTTAAAAAAAGAAGTTCTGTAGCTAAACCCAGAAAAGCTCACTTGCCAAAAAGATAATCATAGAATCATAGAATAACTAGGTTGGAAGAGACCCACCGGATCATTGAGTCCAACCGTTCCTATCAAAATAGGAATATAATATATAATATATATATAATTATAATTATATATAGTATATATATAATATATATAATATATAATATAATGATAAGGAATATTCTACAAGACCTAAAGAACGTCGCTGTAACGGGTTGAGTTTCCCAAAGCTCTTCCTTCTGTACAGCTAGAACCATTGGAGGGAGCTGCTCCACCCCGAGGTAAGGTCAGGGCTCTAATCACTCCCCCTCCCGCCTGGACTACTGTTAAAAGAAGTGTAAATGTGCATTTTGAATAGGCAGAGCAACTACTCTGTGTTTAGCTTGTTCTTGCTGCAAACCACTTAGTTGACTCTCTGGTTCTTTGGAGTGTGTCTTGAGATGCCACCCACTGCCATGGGCAGGGACACCTCCCGCTGGATCAGGGGGCTCAAAGCCCCATCCAACCTGGCCTTGAACACCTCCAGGGATGGAACATCCATGGTGTCTCTGGGCAACCTGTGCCGGTGCTTCACCACCCCGTCCAAGTGCTGTCCCTGCACAGGACAACCCCGACATTCACACCATGTGTCTGATGGCGTTGTCCAAACACTTTTGGAATATTGTCAGGCTTGATGCCGTGACTGCTTCCCTCGGAGCTGTTCCAGTGCCCCACCACCCTCTGGGTGAAGAACCTTTTCCTAATGTCCAACCTAAACCTCTCCTGGCATCTTCCTGCCATTCCCCCAGGTCCTATCATTGGTCATCTTAGAGAAGAGATCAACACCTGCTTCTCTTCCTTCCTGTGTGAGGAAGCTGGGGACCACGATGAGGTCTCCCCTCAGCCTCCTCTTCTCCAAGCTGAACAGACCAAGTGACTTTAGCTGCTCCTCATCGGGTTTCCCCTCTAAAACCTTTGTCAAATCCACAGCCTCCTCTGGACACTCTCCAGTAGCTTTAGGTCCTTGTTATACTGTGGTGCCCAGAACTGCACCCAGCGCTCAAGGTGGGGCCACCCCAGTGCGGAGTGGAGTGGGACAATCCCCTCCCTCGACCAGCGAGCAAGGCCGTGCTTGATGCACCCCAGGACACAGCTGGCCACCTTGGCTGCCAGGGCACATTGACTTGCTATAAGAAGCTTGAGAATGCAATTGTTTTGATCCAATATCTCTAACGCTTCTATTATTTCTAATGAGAAAGGGAAAATCACTTTCCTGTAGATATTGCTCCTTTTCTTTGGCACAATCTCACTCTGTGGAGTTTGTTTTCCCAACGAGGCAGCCTTTCTTCTTACTTTCACAAGTCTTACGAGGAGTGGATGATGAAGCTGGGGTTGTTTAGCCTGGAGAAGAGGAGGCTGAGGGGAGACCTTATTGCTCTCTACAACTACCTGAAAGGAGGTTGTGGAGAGGAGGGAGCTGGGCTCTTCTCCCAAGGGACAGGGGACAGGCCAAGAGGGAATGGCCTCAAGCTCCGCCAGGGGAGGTTCAGGCTGGACATCAGAAAAAAAAATCACAGAAAGGGTCACTGGGCACTGGCAGAGGCTGCCCAGGGAGGTGGTTGAGTCACCTTCCCTGCAGGTATTTAAAAGACGGGTGGATGAGGTGATGAGGGGCATGGTTTAATGCTTGATAAGAATGGACTCAATGATCTTGGGGATCTTTTCCAATCTAGTGATTCTGTGGTTCTTTGTCCCAGGCTGTGCTGACCCCCAGTATTTTAAAGAAGGCTCAAAATAATACACGTTGCTTTTATTTTCCAGATTCAACCATTGTAAAAATTGATTCTGGCCACTGACGTTTCATGAAAGATCCAAACAAGACTTGCCGTTTAATTTAAAAATATTCTGTGTCAAAACCAAGAATTTTTAATCTTTCCTTGCTTTGGTGTAAACCGTGAAAGCACAGAAAACTGCCTTTAATTCCCTGGTTTTTGTTTTTGCAGTGACCAAACTGACCAATCTGAAATGGCCCCTCAAGTGCTCTGGGGAGGTTTTTGGTCTGAGTGCAGCTCTGAGGTGATTTTAATGATCCCCAAGTTCTCCTTCTCCCCCCAGCACAGCCTCTGGTGGGACAGATGCTGAGAGGAACACACCCCAACCAGTGTCTGGGCTTTGTTTAACTGCTTTTCATTTTGCTCTTCCAATGGAGCAGGAGACAACCCCCTTGCCATGAAGCAGCTGGATCCATAGGGAACTGGCTGCAACAGTCACGCAGGAAGAAGGGCAGGAGCACGGAGCCACAAAGGTACAGACACACACAGTGAGGGGCTGGGAGGGAGGCAGGGAGCATAAAATCACTTGATGCAATGCAAATGTGTATTTCTGTGCTATTCCCTTCCTGCTCAGGTGGAGTGGTGACGTGTTAGTGCTGCTTGTCAATTATGCTGCAAATAAACACAGTGACATTTAAAGCAATTAAGAAAGTTAAATGGTAAATGTATGCTTTTGTCCTTCCAATTCAACACAAAGTTCTGGTGGAAAAAAATCCCAAATATTTAATTACAAAAATTACAGTCTAATTGTATAAATCAGCCTGATGCTCCTCACTGTAAAGAGATTTCTACTCCCTTGTGTGACTGCCTCAATGTTGTGCTTCAGGGTGGCATGGTGCTCTATTAAAATGCTGACACGTTGGAACTCTGCTACCCAACGCTGGCTGGGGAGAAGCTGGGGTGTGCAGTCTCTCATCTGGTTCAGGCAACATCATCCAAGGTAGCACAATTGATACAATCACAGAACAGCTGTGGTTGGAAAGGACCTCAAAGCCCATCCAGTTCCACTCCCTGCCATGGGCAGGGACACCTCCCACTGGATCAGGGGCTCCAAGCCCCATCCAACCTGGCCTTGAACACCTTCAGGGATGAGGCAGCCACCACTGCTCTGGGCAACCTGGGCCAGGGCCTCCCCACCCTCACAGGAGAACGTTTCTCCCTAAGATCTCATCTCAATCTCCCCTCCTTCAGCTGAAACCCATTCCCCCTTGTCCTGTGCCTGCACTCCCCTGATCAAGAGCCCTTCCCCAGCTTTCCCGTAGCCCCTTTCAGTACTGGAAGGCTGCTGTATAGTCTCCCCAGAGCGTCTCTTCTCCATGCCGAACAACTCTTAGCTCTCTCAGCTTGTCCTCATACAGGAGGTGCTCCAGCCCTTGGATCATCTCCGTGGCCTCCTCTGGACTCACTCCAACAGCTCCATGTCCTTTCTGTGCTGAGGACTCCAGAACAGAAGGCAGCGCTCCAGGTGAGGTCTCACGAGAGCAGAGTTGAGGGACAGAATCCCCACCCTCACCCTACAAATGAACCTCTACAAATGAACCACGCTGAGTTTTCCCCAAAGCAGAACGGGGAGTGATGATGCAGGACTCCTCAGCGGGCAGAAATCTGGTGCCGGTGACTTTAACTGCTGCGAGTGACCAGTGGCTGGGGGGGCATAGCAGCTCAGGCTGGATCTGGAAAGAGAGGTCTGTTTCCATCCTTCTCAGGTCCGGGAGAGAGGAGCAAGCCCTCCCTGGCCTTGTCTGCTCTTTAGGTGCTGTCAAATCAACTGTCAACTTATTAGGTCACCTTGATGGAGTTATCATGCATCGTACTTGCTTTTCTTGTTTGCTTGAGAGACTCCTGCATGCTTTATTCCTTGTCCAAAGCCAGGATCCCATCCATCTGATCCTAGTACTAAGGATCTGGCCTTTTTAACCATATAATGAGGGACCTCTTTGCCAAATTCTAGTCACAGTGAAAGCTTTCTTGTGTCATCTTTCCTTCAAACAACAACCTTGTGGCCCTTCGTCTTGTCTAAAGGCAGCACTACGAGGAGGATGCAGGAAGGGCGGCCACTGGGATGCATTAACCAACATGGCATCATAGAATGTCCCGAGTTGGAAGGGACCCATAAGGACCGTCAAGTCCAACTGCTGTCCCTGCATAGGACAACCCCGGTATTCACACTATGTGTCTGTGGGCGTTGTCTAAATGCCTCAGGAATATTGTTAGTCTTGGAACCATGACTGCTTCCCTGATAAGCCCCTTCCAGTGCTCCACCACCCTCTGGATGAAGAACCTTTTCCTAATACCCAACCCAAACCTCTCCTGGCACATCTTTCTGCCATTCCCCTGGGTCCCATGATGGGATGCAGCAAGTCTGGGCAAGATGGAGAAGACTCCATGTTCTCCTGCCCTGTCCTTCCCAGGCTCTGTCTCATCTCTGCAGCCCGCTAGTGTGGAGCCGGTCCCACTATTTCGGATTCTTCCATCATTCCTGTTTCACAACAGCCCAGAACTCCTCCTCAGAGGCAAGTCAAAGCATTGATACCTGTTCTCCTCACCACTGTAGCAGGGAGAGATGTAGAGAGTTGAGGGTAGCGCCGATTTAGTTGAAGAGTTTCTCTCCAAGAGACTGTGCTTGATACCTGACCTCTGCATCGCCCTGCCTGAATTTATTGCTGCAACTTTAGCTTACTGTTTCCATTGGCAATTGGTTTTATTTCACACAGCTATCTTCTGCAAAGTGACATTTCACATGCTTCGCTGGGTCTAAGCGGTGTTCTTCATTCGGAAATTTCTTTTATATTGTACAAATCTGATTTCAGTCCATTGCCAGGATCACACACCTCTTTGAATGGGAAGATCTGTGCAGCATCTGGTGATAATGTATACGTTGATTTAAAGCTTTTCCCTTCCGAGCACACAGAGATTTTCCTGGAGCAGATAGAATTATATAACAGCCTCTCTGGCTTCCTTCCCACACCAGCCCCAGCTTTTGAGGCACTCTTATGACTACTGTTCCCCAGCCAGACCTTGTTCTCCAGCCCAAGACAGTCCTTGTTCCTTTGACCTACAGATTTCTATATGGAGCCCCAGTTCCACCGGCTCTTTTCCTTGATCTTCCCAGAGCCTGTTTTCTCCTTGGCAAAGGATAACGGAGCTCTTCTGCTTGCCAGCTTTAGAAGATGATGGCCCGTCGTGACTATCTTTTTATCTCTTTATGAGGGAGGGCAGGGATAGGATGAGGGGAAACTGTTTTCAGCTGAAAGAGGGGAGATTGAGATGAGATCTTAGGGAGAAATGTTTTCCTGTGAGGGTGGGGAGGCCCTGGCCCAGGTGGCCCAGAGCAGTGGTGGCTGCCCCATCCCTGGAGGTGTTCAAGGCCAGGTTCGATGCATCTTGAAGCAACCGGATCCAGTGGGAGGTGTCCCTGCCCATGGCAGGGAGTTGGAACTGAATGGGCTTTAAGGTCCCTTCCAACCCAAACCATTCCATGATTCTATAACTGCCCTGCCTCCTGCTGGTCCATCTGTCATCCCATACCCAGCTCTGTGTCTTGTCTATAACCTAATCCACTCGACCACTTCTAGCTCATAACGTTTCTGTACCTGTAGTCAAATGTTCAGTGCTTAAATATTAATGTGCTAATCAATAATGAAAGCCATAATTGTACTTAGGTTTAAAATTTTAATTCTATGAGGAATTAGCAGAGATATATTCTCTAATGATGAAACTGCGCTATTAATATATATATTTAAGTATCTTTCCCTCTAGCAATAACGTTGCACAAGGAAAGTATCCTGTGTATGGATGTCTGTGAAGACATTTGCTTGCAACGCTTGGAAGCTCGAGCAGGAAGCTGTAAAGTGCTAAGTATGAATTTTTTTCAAAGGGGTTTTAAAAGTCCCATTAAAAAGGGGTTTGTTTTTTTTATTCCAAGGCTTAAAAATCGAGGAGGGGAGGGGAAAACTCCTGAAAAGGAATATATTTATTTTCCACTTCAGACAGGCTAGTCTGCAAATGCAGTATTTGTTGCAATCTTAAAGCAGTTGAAAGCATTGCACTTATGAAGTCACAGCCATCCAATGATAAACATTGTGCTGTTAGGATGCACGGTACCAAACAAATCTGGAATGGGCTGCGTAGGAAAGGTCAGATCCATGTGTAAGATGAAAAATTCCCCACCAATTTCTGTCCATCTCTCTGCAAGGGATTGATTTCCAGAACCTTTCTCTGGCTTGGGGAGAAATTTGGTGGAAGCCAGCTGGATAGGGGTGTAGCCGCAGCATGTTTGTCTGCAAGATCCCCTCTTCCCTGACAGACAAAGCCATGACTGCATTCCCACCACACCTGGGCATGAATTTCTTCCCTTCCAGCTCAGCAGAAGATTGCTGAGGTATGGAGCTGCTGTATAGCAGCCCGCTTCCCGCACTGTGATCTTCCACAATGGAAATCTTGTACTACTCACTGTCCTGGTAATAGAGATCTGGCGCTCCTCGTTGATGATGTGGCCTTCAGAGCTGCTTCCTTAGCATTTCTCACCCAACGGTATGGAGCAGTTTGTGGAGGAGACCATCTTCCAAGTTGATATGCAAAGGTCTTATCCCTTTCCCGCACTCAAATAAAGAAAAAAATGAAGAGTGTTCAGTCTCAAGTAACAATTTGTGCAATAAAAAGCAAGGTGCAGTTGAGGAAGATTTGGATGGGGGGGTACGGAGTTTGTTATAGCGAGGTGGGTGCTGGTCTCTTCTCCCAAGTAACAAATGACAGGATAAGAGGAAATGGCCTCAAGTTGCACCAGGGGAGGTTTAGATTTAATATTAGGAAGAATTTCTTTACCAAAAGAAGGGTGAAGCACTGGCAGAGGCTGCACAGAGAAATGATGGAGTCACTGTCCCTGGAGGTGTATAAAAAACCTGTAGATGTGGCACTTCATGACGTTTAGTACGCACCGTGGTGTTGTGTGATGCCTGGATTTTATGATCTTGGAGGTCTTTTCCAAGCTTAACAATTCTGCGATTCTGAGAGCTACAGGAGGTGCCCTCAGGAGGTCTGAAGAAAGGCAAGGAGTGATCTTCCATGGTTTGAAGGACTGATTCCAAGAATAGGTGGAAATAGGTTGGGCAAAAGGAACAAAAAATGATCAAAACCAGCAAGTGGGGCAGCAACAGTGGAGGGAAGTGTTCTGGACAACGAGGAGCTGTGGAGGCACAGGATGTATAGGCTGGAGCTAGGGAGCATGGATTGTGCCTGGGATGGTCTGCGCGAGCAGAACGCCTGTGCTTGTCATCCCCTGCTCTGCTGCCTTCCTCGCTGCGATACTTTTCTGGGAACATTTCTGGCCTGTTCGGTGGTGACTCCTGTGGAGATGGGTTGGCGCTGCACCAGCGGTGCCTTCCCTGCCAAACTTCAAGTAATGCCTGCTGACTTAAACCGACCCCAGAGCCTTATTTTTAATTAGGAATGTGCAAATATGGGGGAAAAAAATAAATCGCAATGTTATTCGGAGCAGCATGGGCACAGATATACAAATTCTACTTATACCATGGCAGAATTTTAAGAGGAGGCATGTTGTTTAGGACCAAAAGAAAGACGTGGGAGTGTTGGTTGACAGCGACTAACCATGAGCCAGCAGTGGCCCAGGTGGCCAAGAAGGCCAATGGCATCTTGGCTTGGATCAGAAACGGCGTGACCAGCAGGTCCAGGGAGGTTCTTCTCCCTCTGGACTCGGCATTGGTGAGACCGCTCCTCGAATCCTGTGTTCAGTTCTGGGCCCCTCACCACAAGAAGGATGTTGAGGCTCTGGAGCGAGTCCAGAGAAGAGCAACGAAGCGGGTGAGGGGGCTGGAGAACAAGAGGAGCGGCTGAGAGAGCTGGGGGTGTTTAGCCTGGAGAAGAGGAGGCTGAGGGGAGACCTCATTGCTCTCTCCAACTCCCTGAAAGGAGGTTGTGGAGAGGAGGGAGCTGGCCTCTTCTCCCAAGTGACAGGGGACAGGACGAGAGGGAATGGCCTCAAGCTCCACCAGGGGAGGTTTAGGCTGGACATTAGGAAAAAATTCTTCCCAGAAAGGGTCATTGAGTACTGGAACAGGCTGCCCAGGGAGGGGGTTGAGTCACCTTCCCTGGAGGGGTTTAAGGCACAGGTGGATGAGCTGCTGAGGGACATGGGTTAGTGTTTGATGGGAATGGTTGGACTCGATGATCTGGTGGGTCTTTTCCAACCTGGTGATTCTATGAAATATTGTCCAAATACGTAGAGTAAGAAGGCTGCATGGTATAATAATAATGTATAATTGGGTTATGTTCAACATGAGTGAACAGTGTGCTGCAGCAGCAAAGGATGGAAGTGAAATATTTTTTTATTTAAACCAGAGTTGTTTCCTCTAAGTAATTGTGTTCTTTTAAAGTTAGACAGAATGTGCCTCTGACAGCAAGTTTTCTTTAAAATGGTGTTTTTCTAGACCCGATCCATCCTCTGGAGATGATAACGCCTGGTGTTCGGTGTGATCTGTGCCCAACAGGTGTGTTTTCTGCCATCCCCTGTTCGCAGCCTCTCCCCGTCCCAAACGGAGGGTCAGACAGAGCTGGAGCCAGAGCTCCAAATCAACAAGAGCTTTGACTGTTGCGAAGTTCATGGTAACATTAACATTAGGTGTTGGAAAGTAATAGAATTTTTCTTGTAAAATTTATTGATGTGCACGTAAGTGGGAAATGCGGCCCAGCTCTCAGGGATCGGCCTGACCGAGGATGCCCCTTTCTCCACCTCCAAGGTGACTCTTAGGGACTCTTGGCCTTTGCTGGCTGTTCGGTCTCATTCCAGTACCGACAGGGTGTCTGTCCAAGAGGATGGAGGCGCCTTTTTATGAGGAGCCACACGGAAAAGGCGAGGGGTACGGGGTGAGGGGTGGGAGTCGCTCCCAGGCTTGGGTTCCAGGCTTTTCACCCTGAGAGCAAACCCGGTGCTGCGCTCCCTCCGCTCCCTTCCAGCCCGGCCCTCGGGGATTCTCTGCCCCTGGGCCTCCTCGTGTGGCGACCGGACCCGCGGTGCACGTAGCCACAACCCCAGCTTGTTTGGAAACGCCCCTTCCCCTCGCTTCCAGCCCAGACCGCCCAGCGGCCCCCGCCCGCCCGGGCACGACAGGGTTAACTCCACCCCCCCCATCCCCCTCCGCAGCTCCTATTGGCTGCGGCGCGCGCCGAGTGCCAGCAGCCCGGGCGCTCATTGGTCAGGGGGTGGGACGAGTGAGCCAGGGCCGATTCCCATTGGCTGCCGTGCAAGGGGGGCGGGGCTAGCGGCGTAGAGGCGGGCGGGCACTGTCGTCGGCGCGGGGGCGGATGGGCGGGTTCCCATTGGCCGGGGCGGGGTTAGAGGCGGGCGCTCATTGGCCGCTGTGGGGCGGGGCGGGGCTCTGCGCGGGCTCCCATTGGCCGCGGCGGAGGGGGCGGGGCTCTGCGCGGGCTCCCATTGGCCGCGGCGGCGCGGGGCGGGGCTGCCGGGCGGCACCATGTTGGGGAGGTGGCGGCGGCGGCCGCGGGGCGCGGGCGGTGGATGCGGCCGGGCCGTCCCGTGCGGGCGGTGAGGGCCTCCCCCGCTCGGCTGTGCCCGGGGAGAGTGAGGCTGGCGCGTCTCCCCGGGCCTGGCGAGACCCGGGAGGCGGTTGGACGAGGCGCTCGGTCGCGCGGGGTGAGTGCGGGGTCTGTCCTGTGCCGCGACCGGAGGGAGAGTCGGTGATCGTGGGGTGATCGTGGGGTGGGTTGGGTGGGAAGGCACCTCAGAGCCCACCTAGTCCCATCCCTGCCGCGGGGGGGACACCTTCCCCTGGCTCAGGGGCTCCCAGCCCCGTCCAGCCTGGCCTGGAGCAGCTCCCCCTGCCTGGGCAGCCCCAGCCTCACTCCTCTTATCATTAAGAATCTCTTCTTACTGTCTAATCTAAACCTTCCCCCTTCCATTTTATAGTCGTTCACCCTTGTCCTATCGCTCTGTGCTCTCGTAAAAGTTCTTCCTCGGCTTTTTTGTACAGTTTCTTCAGGCACTGGAAGGTCGCTATAAGGTCTTCTTGGAGCCTTCTCCTCTCCAGGCTGAACAACCCCAACCCTCTCAGCCTGTGGGTCCTTTCCAGCTCCGGACATTCTGTGATGCCATAAGTCTCGTGTTCAGTTCTGGGCCCCTCCTTACAGGGACATCAGGGTGCTGGATGCAGTTGAGGGAGCTGGGGTTGTTTTATCTTGGAGAAAAGGAGGTTGAGGGGCAACCTTATCGCTCTCTACAGCTTCCTGAAAGGAGGTTGTAGCAAGATGGGTGCTGGTGTCTTCTCTCAAGCAACAGAATGCAAGGGAATGGCCTCAAGTTGCACCAGGGGAGGTTTATATCACACATCAGAAAAAAAATTCTTCACCCAAAGGGCTCTTAGGCACCAGTAGAGGCTGCCCAGGGAGGTGGTTGCGTCCACATCCCTGGAGGTGTGTAAAAGACTAGTGAGTGAAGTGCTTAGGGTGGTGGATGGGTATGGTTGAACTTGATGATCTTAAAGTTGTTTTCTGACCTAGGGATTCTATGAGTCTGTGACAGGGCACGTGCTCCCCACTTCCAGCTGCAGGGAATGCACTGAGTGCTGCCGGCTGGACCTGGCTGTCAAGGCTGTGGGTTTCCCTGTCTGCCACCAGCTCCACTCCAATGAAGTCAGGCACCAGCCCTACAGCTGGCTTGGTTTGTTCTAGCCAAGGTGTTTGTCTCACAGCAGCTGCTCAGGCTTGGGGGCTGAGCAGATGGAGAGAGCGGGGACAGGTATGCTCTGCTCCTGCAGGAAATTCCATCTGAGTCCATCTGGCCTGGTGCTTGTTACAGGGTAGTCGTTAATACTGCAGTCTCCTTTTACTTTGGAAGTGACTCTATGGACCCCTTGTGTCCTTCACTTTAACCTGCATGGCTGGGACAAGATTAATCTCCAGCTCACATCTCTCCTCCTCTGGTTTGTCATCTCCTACCTCTCTTCTTGGGAGGAAGGGAAATGGTTTGGCTCTGCCTTATAGCAGAGATGGGCTGCTTGTTACTGCATGTCAGATGGACACAGGCTGTGGTTGAGGTTCTGGTGCTATAGTATAGTATAGTTTTGGTGCTGTAGTATAGTTCAAATAAACCTCAGAACCTCAAGTTGAGAAGGACCTACAGAATTCTCTCACTACATTGGCTTTACTTCCAAGGTGAACAAGGCTCCTCTAATGTTTCCAGCTCACTTTATTGTTATCTGTTCACCCTCTGTGGGCAGGTGGGACCTCAGTAAGAGGGATGAGGGGCTGTTATTTCCTTAGTGTTGAAATGGGCCTGTTTTCTTTAGTTTTCTGCTCAGGTCCTAGCACTCTCCATTCTGGTGCCCTCAGCTCCTATCCTTACTGTTCTGCCTCACGTCTCGCAGTATTTTCAATTCCTTCCCTCACGCGCAGCGTTTCCAGCTCCCTCCGTGCACCAGCTGTGTGCACACTGGTTGCCCAGATGGCCAGGGCCAACGTACGACTGTTGAGCTGACGCTGCAGCCTTTCCCTCAGCACTCTCCAGCTGCCAGCCTCCAATAAACACACAAACTCCCTCTTCAAAACATCTACTGTTCTCTCAGATGGGTTTGAAATCAACCAGCAGAGCCAAAAGCTTACTGGTAAAAAGTGTGATTATATAAATTTCGTTTCCATACGAACCCTGCTTGAAGGAACTTGTTCTGTGAGGAGAACTAATGAAACCCCATTTCCTGAGTTGTTTGCCATATCCCTCTGTAGCAACTCCTGCCCGTCTCCTGCCACCTTCGGTCTCCTGGTAGCCGATGTCCCGATCTGCCCCATCTTTAAGCACGCAGCCAGTGAGCCAAGCGTTCCCATGTTCTGAGTGCCCAGGCTGCTGGCAGAGAGGGAAGGTGCATTCTGAGTTGTCCCTGGCTTTCTGAGCCTCCTGTCCTCCATCTGGCCAGTTGTTTTATGTAAAGCTCTGACAAATTTGGCAGAAACACGGGTACAGGATTCTAAAGTTAGTAATGGGGCAAGGTGGGCGGACAGATCGACATAGTTATTTCATTTCTCAGAAGCCGTGTGAGAATATATTGGGCAGTTACTGACTTTTGCAGTTACAAAAAAATGGTGCAACGGTTAAAATGCACGTGATCTTTCATATTTGTCTCTAGCTCTCAAGCAGGGTTGCAGTTATGTGTGTGGGAAGGAAAGTCTGAGCAGACACTGTCAGAAAGATTTTGCCCGTAGATAGTGAGGTGGTAATAGAAGAGAGATGGAGAAATAGCAGAAAGTTAAACAAGCGTGGAGTCTCAATCACTGCTTTGCTAAACTCTTACACAAACTCTTACAAAAAGGCAGGGTATAGAGAGCAGCAATGACAGAATGAATCTGAAATGTCTCAGCCAACGTCTGTAGAGCTGGCCTGCGAAACCTGAAATAGCAAGGCTTCATTGGAGAGGGGAAGCCAGAGCCACCAAGGAGCTGGCCAGGGAGGGGAGGATAGGGAGAAAGATCAATCTGGTGATTTTATGTGGCATAGCATTGATCTTGTAACTCTATTAAACATGGTTTTGGGGGATGTTGTTCTCTGCTGATGCTGTAGGCTGATAATGGTGGCTGTGGCTTTGCTGCTGTTTGCAGCAGGCGAGTTTCCAGCTGCTTTTTGAACTTGGGAGTGAAGTGATGTGGTGTCAGTATTTAATGCCAGTGGGCATAGCTGGGTTCAGGCGTTTGTGTGCACAGTAACACCCCTGATGCTGAGAAGACGCTGTTGTTTGTGTATTGCGTCGGAAGGCTTGTTGCTTCGCTGAGAATACCGACCTGGCTGGAATGAGAGAACATCGATCAGGAGATATCCCGAAGGTATAGCACAAACAGGGGCTACTTCTTAGGCAGACCTGCCAGTTGACAGTACTATTAATATGCTGGTGTGGTTGGTTTTTTTTCTTGACTGTTTTCTTTTTTTTAGTTAATCAAGGATGTGATAAAATGGTAAAGAGGAAAGTGGGATTTTTTGTAGAGATGGAGTTCGGGTGGTAAAGAAACAAAACTCTTTGGATTATATCTTTTTAGTGATGGTAGCAGGAGGTGATGCTAAGCAGAAGCTCAAGAAAAAAAGAAAAGGGAAAAAAACACTCACATTTAGAGTTCCCCGCTGTTGGTAAGAGATATAGGACTGTAGGCCAGCAGCAGGAGGAAATGTTGTCCTGGGACTGTGGGTGTCTCTGTTGTTGTATCGTGTTAGTTCTGGTTGGGGGCTTAAGATGTACTCGACTTCTGAAAACTTGATTTCAGTTTTTCTTCTCTCATGCCTTCTGGTTCAAAGAGCGTCTGGTATCATCCAGTACATCCCATATTCCCACAACTCTTACGTAGAAAGAAGCGGCTGCTCTGTCCCCTTGCGCCTTTTGTCAAGCGCAAAGATCTTTGCTTTATTCTCTCACTCCTGCCAGTTTCTGGAACCATCTCCTCTTTAGGTCTCCTCCTGAGATTATCCCTGCATTCACCCTGTTGCTCTTTGTTCCAGAGTCCTGCTCACAGCTCACTCTGTTTTTCCCTTTTTAAAACTTTGGAGGGTTGTTATTATTTCATTTGTTTCTGTGGCTGCTTTCGCCGTCTCTGTCCTCATTCCAGGACCAGTTTTGTGTTTCCTGAGCTTTCATAATGCTCTTTTCCAATCCAAGTCTTTTCCAAAGACTTGTCCTTTTCTTCCAATTAACTTCTTCCAAAACTGGGTATGCATTTTCTTACAACACCTTGACACTCACAGTCTTGTCATCTTCAGCTGAAAGCAATAAAGTGTTAAGTTCTCACTGTATGGTACATTTCTCCATGAAGGGCTTCATTTTTGTTGGCTTGTACTGCAAGGAGCATAGTGTTGATTCGGAAGGAGTGATGTACAGGTTTTGATGGCAGCCTGTGAAATCCATCGCGTAGCAGCCTCAGGGTGGTTTGCTGTTTGTTGGAGACTGTTGATGACTCACTTGGACAGATGTCAACAAAAGCCAAAGGCGACTCACCTGCTTAAAGCTGCAGAGGGCAAAATCAAGGAGTAATTGTGGAACTTTGGGAGGAACGTTTGGTGAGGACTTGGTGTGCAGTTAGAGGAATTACTTAACCATCTGATAGCAAATGTTTAATTTTTCTTTTTTCATTCTGCTTACGTCATTGGAGGGTTTCAGCTAAAATTAATTTCAAAGCTGTCACAAAAGATCAGCTTAATGACCTTTAACATAAGTGGTGGTTCTAGTGATGTTCTGCCCCCAGCCCCCAAGAAGGATACCCCTAAAGAAACTTGGCATTCCTGGAAATAAGTCTGAGAAAGTGTGAGCCCAGCTTGAGCTCCAGAGGTGCAAAATGTTTCTGTCCTGTGCTTTCACTGGCTGACACTGGGCTGCGGGGCCGCCTTGGAGTCTATGTCCGTGTATACAAGTCTCATAAAGAGGAGTGACAGTTCTGAAAGGAACTGTGTTCTTCTCTGAAACTTCTTACAAACTCCCAGGGATTTTAAAAATGAATGAAAGCAGATCTTGATTGCATCAACGTTAAGAATGATTTAGAATGCTACTTTAAAGAAGTAAAATTATGACATTACAACGAGAGGGTGCAGCGGCAGCCTGGTGCGCTTCGCTTGCTTTCTTGGCTCTAAGAATACTGTTGTGATATACGGCTTTGTATGAGTGATCGTGTATTGGCAAGAGCTGGGGGCAGGCACATTGTCCTTGCCTGTGCTTCTCCTCCTCATGCTTGCGGTGTCTAATACGCATGTTGCCACGCTGTTTAGAGAAATACAGGCTGCCTGAACAGGACTGAGATGAACAGTAATTTGCTTAGATTTCCATATAAACATGTGGCTTGTTGTCTTTCACTATGAATACAAGTGCTTATTTTCCCATAGGTTCCGGTTACATAGTTAATGGGACCGTAGTGCTGGTTTGAAGCATCCCTGAGGCTTGGTAGCCTTCTTTCACCCTCCACTCTACCCTTTGTGAGGGTTCTGTGTTACTGTTTTCTGGTTGCTGTTAACATTAAACAACTTGTTCAGTTTTAACTCGCTGTGACTGGGAGACTTTCGCTTTCTTTCCTGCTTCTGCAGACAGGTTTTATGGGGACTATTTGAGAGACAGAATGTGTAACTTAGAAAGGGTCAAACTAAACTGAGCTGAGACCTGAGGTAAGAATATTCAAACAGCGAATGGGTCTAAAAGCCATGTATCTGCATCGTCACAGCATGATGCCTGTAAGCGAAGTGATGTTCGGCCTGGTGGCTGTGCTGGAAGGAGCGGGTTTGAAAATGGGAGATCCGAAAGTTTGTTACAGAGTTTCCTGGTCCCTGTTGGGATCTGTGGCTGTTTCTGAACGGTTCTGCTGCGTACTGTTTGTTGGGCTGTAGTTTTGCCTCCACGTGTAATCACTGGTGCTGCTGCCAGGAGAAACGCTCGTTCTTGGCCTCATGGTGTGTCCTCAGATGCTTGTGAAATGATGTTGGAGATCAGATCTGGGGGGAGGAGGGATGTAGCCAGAAATTAATAAATAAAAATTACGAAGCTTTAACAGTGATCACATCATTCATGAGTTCATTGCAAGAAGGTTGGCAGTATGGAGAGGACTGGGACATTGTTTAGGTGGCAGTGCTGGCTTGAGCAGCTTACTCTGTAGATGGGTAGGGTTTGTAGACACTCAGTGGGTCATCTCCTGTTGCACCAGTTGCAGTGTAGTGCTGTCGGGTGATAAACTGTGCATAGGCTCAAAACCTCAGCATAGTAGGGGGTTCACGCACAAACCAGAGGTGGTGGTCGATGTTTGGGTGGGCCAGCAGCCCGACCATTGCGCTGCTTTCCAGCTGGGCGGTAGGAATGCTCCTAACACTGACGCACACGGAGGTGGGAGAGCCCTGCGGCTGGGAGGTAGGGTGGGTCCACAACAGACCTAATCTGAATTCGTTTAAGGTGCTGCAGAGTCGTTCTTGGGCTTGCATCTGGCTTTACACTGTGACAAGCCTGGTTCTGCACTGACTGCTTGCTCAAAAGATGCGTTACTGCCATCTGTGGTTTGCCACTCTTTGGTGGGGATCTGCTCCAACCCGTGGAATCATGGTACCCCCGTGAGCTCCGCAAAGAGGGCACGGCATCCAGGCACTGAAGGTGGCTGCGGTCTACGTTTGTCCAGCAAGTCATAGTCCTGTGGTTCCTGCTGGTAAATTAACTTAGCCTGTGCAGCTTGTCCCTCTGCTGACATGATTAGTAATGACTGGTTTATACGCTTATTGTTCAATCACATGAGAAGGCTTTTCTATATTAGTCCTACCACAGCTCAGGGTGCCATTTGTGGTTTTCATGATTAGCATAGCTTGTGCAAAGGGAAATCTGGGCTGGCTCCAAGCATTTCTCAAAGATGTGCATTAGTATCTCTTTCCATTTGGGTTTTGACTTCGTTTAACTAATATTCTGAAGATAATTTCTGTCCTCATAACTGAAATGCAGTTGATCGTGTGTTATGTGGTCCTTGCATGCTGATACTGTGCTGACCCAGGCTTGCTGAGGGGCCAGACATCTTGCAGCCCATTGCAGGTACAGAAACACAGATGTGGTTTCAACTCTCCTGTAGGTGAAGTTTCTGAGGAGAGACAGTACTAGTGTTTGGGGTTTCTTCTTGTTAATTTGGTGCTGAGATTACAGATAGTTTGTATATTTCCTGTGGTTATGGGTTTTACAGTTAACTGCAGAAGACTTATCACTAAGAAGTGAAGATGTCGTCCTCGGCTCTTTTTTTTGAAGAATGGAAGAAAGCTGTGCAAGCGATAGTGGCAACAAATGAAAGGCAATAAACAAATTAAGTCTGTTCTGCCCTTCTGTCTTATACCATGCCCTGGGCTGGACAGCTGTTCTCACCCGTTGTCGGATGTCAGAAAATCTACCTAGGAGATTGCTCTTGAGGGACAAATCTGTAGGAAAGCAGCAGTCTTGGGTTCTCTTACTAATGGAAACGTGTTTGTGAGATTGGAGCCGTTAACTTCAACTACAATTCTCGGCAGAAGTCTTGCCCATGGTAGTTGCAGCTGTTATGATTTCAGTCGTGTAGAGGTGCTATTGGGCAATTCCCCTGCTCATGCAGAACACTGACAGGCTGCAGGAAGACAGCAAACCCCTTGTGTTTCAACAGAAATCTTTGGGCTTTAAGATGCACGTGTACATAAATGCAGACTTATGTCCCAAGAATAAAATTGATGTTGAGTTTGGTGGGATCTGCAGGAATGCAGTTTTGTAAGTTTGCTTTGTTTAATTTTAGGGGCACCAGAAGATGCTTCAGTGGTGATACTTCAGTCACAATGCAAGTTATGAATGAAATCCATTAACTACCACCCCCTTCCTCACCCTGATCTCCAATAGACTTCCTGTAACGTGTGGAAGAAAGGGTCAGGGGAGAAGGGTTGAAGGTCACCATGAAGCTAAAGCAGCGAGTTGTGTTGTTGGCCATCCTTCTTGTCATCTTCATTTTCACAAAAGTTTTCCTCATTGATAACTTGGACACCTCAGCTGCCAACCGAGAGGACCAGCGCGCCTTTCACCGCATGATGGCCAGCCTCCACGTAGAACTGGACCCCAGGCTCGACCACACGCTGCAGTCCCCTTGGGAGATTGCAGCCCAGTGGGTGGTGCCCCGGGAGGTGTATCCGGAGGAGACGCCCGAGCTAGGGGCTGTTATGCATGCCATGACAACGAAGAAAATAATAAAAGCTGATGTGGGATACAAAGGGACCCAACTGAAAGCTTTGCTTATACTTGAAGGAGGACAGAAGGTTGTCTTCAAACCCAAGAGGTAAATGCTGCCTTCAGTGACTGAACTAATAACTGCCTGATGTCTATTTTTTTTTAATCTTCATGTTGTTGCATTAATGTTTAAGTTACGTATTTACATGTGAATGGAAAGACCGCCCTGTTACTTGTGAGATAGACAGTACACAGCCTCACTGATCTTTTAGTAATATCAGAGTCGTAGAATCGTTAAGCTTGGAAAAGACCTCTAAGTTCATCCAGTCCAATTGTCAGCCCAACACCACCATGCCTGCTAAACCGTGTCCCAGAGTCCCACATCTACACACTTTTTGAACGCCTCCAGGGAAGGGAACTCCATCACTGCTCCGGGGAGCCTGTTCCAAAGTTTCACCACTCTTTTGGTAAAGATTTTTTTTTTTCTAAAATCCAATCTAAACCTCCCCTGGGGCAACTTGAGGCCGTTTCTCCTTGTTCTATTGCTTGTCACTTGGGAGAAGAGATCAGCACCCACCTCCCTACAACCTCCTTTCAGGGAGCTGTAGAGAGTTATGAGGTATCCCCTCAGCCTCCTCTTCTCCAGACTAAACAATGAGGTTGCTGTGCCAGCTCTCTCTCAGGCTGCATGGTTTTGATGCTCGAAACAGCCTGTCTTTAGGTTAAAAGAATTATCACTGTGTTCGGTCCGGAGGGGATGTTGGTTAAACCTGATGTTTTTAAGCGGTATCTTCCTGCCTGTGGAAGTGCAGCTTCTGGCAATGTGGAGAGAAGTCTTGCCTGCTCTTTCTGAGTAAGGGTCACATCAGCCTGGCAAAAAGCATGCAGCTTAGGAGCAGAAAAGGAGTGAAAGGTGACGCTGGTCTTAAGCGTAGGTCTGGGTGTCTGATGTAGGAGCATGAAGACTGCAAAAATGGCTTGGTAGGTCAGAGGGAGAGCCCCAAGATTTCCATCAGCCAATAGCAAATACTGGAAAAGCACTGCAAGAATGGGCAGGTAGTGATACTTCCGTGTTAAGGCCTCTGTTTACGGAGATCCATAGGGAAATTTGACATGACTGAGCAATTTTGAAGAGTCTTGTGTGTGTCTGTCAAGCTTTTTGAACTCTTTGCCTTCAGGGAAATGGAGATATAGAAAAAGGTAAGGTAGGTGTGTTTGATGGGAGAGCACTGCCGTCATTGTGGAATGAGTTCATCTCTCTCCAGAGGGTGTGGGGTTGAGCAAGCCTGATGGTTTTGTCATGTTAATGAGCAGTTAGAGAATGAGAAATCTGCCCTCCACTTCATGAATTGACAGCTCTGTTTCTGTGTGGTCAAGTACTCCTCTGACTAGAGCTTCACTGTGGGGCTGGGCTGTGTTTGTTCAGTGTGAACCTTTCACACCGAAGTCTCAGTGGTACGACAGGCAGCTCGTCCAATAAAAGCAGTAACAAGACGTGGCATTTCTACAGCGCTTTCTGTGTGAGTGAGTGCTGTAAGGCCTTTTGCATTAAATTACATTCCCATAATGGAATGTCTGTGCAGGTGAACACTGACTGTGCTCCATCAGGGCCACATGTAGCTGGGGTGCTTACCAGAGGGCTGCTGGCCCGGGGGAGGAGGGCCCTAGCCGTAGTGGTAGACCCTCATTCTGTTGGCTGACTAGCTAGGGTTGTGGGTAGTGTCTTGTTCTGTCATTGCAGGGTAGTCTCCTTAACTAATTTTGTCCTGAAAGGTGTGCGAAAGTTACTGAAACACATGTTGAGGGAACTTACTGGTTGGGGAAGAGTGAATTCTCTTGATTTGCAACCTTTGCCCTAGAAAGGATTAGATACCTGCTGTGCATGGAAACAAGAAGCTGGTTGTGTTTTACCAATAAGCTTTAGCTCTGCAGCTTTCAAAATGTGACCATATTTTCAAGAGCCTGCTGTAAATGCATATAAAAGACTTGACTTTGAGGACAGATTCTGAGAGTTAGCGGTCTCATTTCAAAATTACTTGAAAATCCAGCCTACGTTACTGATGATGAACAGTTGTCACCATCACATGCCAGTGGCGCATGTGAAATAAGAGGATTCTTTAGTGTGAGTTCTGATTTGGCAGGAATCTTTCCAGATTCTCCTCCAAAAAACTCCACACCACCCTGCACTGGTTAGTTCTCTTTTGAGCTGCGTTGCAGAGAAGCTGAGGCCTTTGCTCAGGCTGATGAAATGGACTGTTTTGCCCGAGATGTCCTTTAGGCAGGGTTAAAACGTCAAAGTAGAGCACCCTGGCTTCTTTTATATTGTCAGTGCCACTGCTTGAACCCCAAATCAGTTGGGGATAATGCAGTTTACACAATTTGATACATAGACAGAAATAAGAAAATAGATTATCTAATTGGGCCTTACATTATTTGAAAACGTAGTGCATTTCATTCATTTGCTTGGTGTTGATTGCAGCATTTTGTGCTCATGAGATGTTACGAATCTCAGAAATTTGTGTTTGCCTTGACTGTTTAAGTAACATCTATTAAAAAGAGAAAAGAAAAAAAAAAAAGCCTGCTGCTTCACTGTTGTTGTAATGAGTGTCTAATTTCTATTGCTTGCTGTTCATTATGTCTTTCCTTCACCAGAATAAAGAGTCTTTTATATCCAGAATAGTCCTCAGGTTCACACTTGCTGGTCTTCTTGCTCCTAAAGATTGCACTTGGCATTTCTTCCACAATATCAGATTGTATTTTCGCATTAATCTACAATCCATTCTAGCACCAAAATCGTTTGTGGAGTTGCCACTTTCCAGTATAAATAATCCCGTGTTCTGTAGCTGTGTCTGTGCTCTTTGTTCTTAGATGTGACTTGGCATATGGTTGAATTAAAACTCATTAGTTTGAATTGGCACCATTTCCCAAGTTCTTGAGACCACTGTACATTGCTGACCTTCCCTCCTTATTTAGTACTTCAACAGTCTGTACGCTATTTAATCTCATTAATGCTTTTCCCTCTCCCATTGGCAATCATTTTGAAAGTGACCCAGGGTCTGTTTAACATAGCACTGTTATCATACTTGTTACTCTGAACAGCAAAATTGATGGAAATCCTGCATGAATCACTTTATTTGACTTATTTCAATTACAGATATGCCAGGGATTACGTGGTGGAAGGAGAGCCATACGCTGGCTATGACAGACACAACGCAGAAGTGGCAGCCTTTCACTTGGACAGGTACGGAATTATTGGGTTACCTTGTTTTATTGTCTCTGGTAAACACTTTTTCGGAGTTGGGGGAAAAAGGAAATGCTTGAAGAGTACACTTTAGATATAAGCTATTTGTAGCCTGCCAGTGGAGCACAGTGAAGCCAAAAATCAAACTTAATTTCAAAGATCTGTGCAAGATTCTAACATTTAAGGTTTTTGTGACCAATTTGAGGAGGATGAGAGCTGAAACCACTGATACTTTATATTATATGGAAGAAAGCGCTTAGCCAAATGCTGCAGAAGAGTCTAAAATGCTGAATGCATGTGCTAAGTTAATGTGTAGTACACTAAAAAGTTAATGTCTGATGTCCAATTTAATCTAGACCAGATATGAATGGTACATCCTAGAGAAAAACAGCTATTCATATCTTAATCGTATTCAGGGGTACCCAGGTGGTTTTGTGGACCAGAGCTGTAGTTGAAATTACCAGAAGAAAAACAAAGTGACAAGACAACAAACAATGGGACAGAAAATCTCAAACGCTCAATGTGGTAGCTATGAAATATTGTTAGTGGTGCAGTTTCATCTAGAATAAATGAGCACAGTCTGGTCTCATCATAAGAGGGCTGTGTTCGCACTTCAGAGAAGATTTCTGAAGATAATTGAAGATGCAAAAAATTCTTAAGAGACTTAAAATCTTGGGAAAGGAAATAAGGAGGGACAAACGTAATCAAGAATACAATGGTTGAACTGAAATTGAGGTTTCTCAGGGCATAAATAATAGTTATTCACTGTTACTGAATTCATAAGCAGCAGAAGATATGTTTGTTAGTCCCAGTTCATCTGTGGAACACGTTGTACTGGCAATGGACATAAGTGATTCAGGAAAGTTTTGGCAATAACTACTTATGTAATATACATTGCTGCTGTTGCGCTCTTGAGGTGGTGAGCCCAGATCAGGGTGTTTTAAGACCAGAAGGAGACGATGTGGCCAGATATCTTGTCCATTTGTGCTTTCAATAAACCTAAAGCTTCAGGTTCCCCGAAAAAGGCAGATATTATAAAGCAACAGTTCAAAGCCTATTTCCAGCGGCCAGCCCCTTTCTTAGCTCTTCCTTGCTGTTTCTTTGGTTCTGGGCTTGTGCTTGTTTCACTGGCCTTTCTCTTCTCTTTGCACCTTTGTATTCTTCAGGAATACCTAGCAGCCCCGATGTGCTCACATAACTTGTGTGTACCTTTATTTTGAATGTTGGCAGCTATGTACTTGTCTGAGGATGCCGTTGTTCCCAGAAGGACCTGACCTGTATTGGGAAGGGAGTCTGTGGCACCCAGGGTAGTGGCCTTTCAGCTGTGGATTTGACAACACAGGGAAAGGTTTTCCAGATTTGAGCTCTGTGCTTATTTACTTGGAATGGCTGGGTTTTCTCAAGCTATATATAACTCTGTATTTGCTGTGAATTTTCTCTTTATCCGTACGTGATTTGCTCAGGCAGATGTTTTGTGTGGCCCTTCGTTAGAGGTGCTTTATACTTATGGAAGGGGACTGACTTGTTGAATATCCAAACAAACCACTCTGCAGCTGTTAGAGTGACACTCCCAGTATCTCTGTGGAGTAAAGGTTGTCCCTTTTTCAGAAGGGACAGTCCCCTTCCAGTCCCTCTTTCTGAGATGCAGCTACTACCAAGAGGGTATCAGAAATGCATTAAGAGTGTAGGGGGTGACATTGTGCTGATTTAAGTGCCCCTTCTTGAAGCCCTTTTAAAATTCCATTAAAAATACCCAAGTCACTTGTGGTTAGAGAGCAAAGACTGTGGCAGACATGGGAGTGGAACCTGGATCTTGTGACTGGCAGTTTTATGCTTATTCTTCCCACCTCTCTTTTTTTTTTTTTTTCTAAACACTTCAAGCATTCAGTTCTGTTCTACCTTTCTCTCTTCCCTTCTCCCTCATCATGCCAAGCAAAGGAACTCTTCGATTGTTTACTTTCAAGTATAATTTGATTGGATTTAAACATAATATTTTAATAGGCAGTAATTCCTGTGAGTTATAAATGGTCTTCCCATGTAACCAGCCCAAAGGCCATATGGTTACTGCATCAGCCTGCACACAAGACAGATGATGGATATTCCTGCTATGAGGTCTGATTTCTGAGAGTTGGAGCTTGGTGCATCATGTGTTGGCGGGCTGCAGATGCTCTAATAAAGGAGTGTCACTGGCCTGTAAAGCAAATTTAACATCTGGACACTTAAGAAAAATGAGTTTCCTTACCTTGCCTTGGAGAAGAGAGGAGGTTGCTGCAGGGTTCCAGCTTTATCCTTTGGTTTCAGTTATTTCAGTTTCAGACAGTGGCACAGAGACTGTGGTTTTGGTTTGTTTTAATTGAGAACTGCTGCCTGTGTTGCAAATTCTCATGTCATTTTTTTTTTTTTTACCCCAAATCAGAATTCTGGGTTTCCGACGAGCACCGCTGGTGGTTGGCAGGTTTGTGAATCTACGTACGGAGATCAAACCAGTAGCCACAGAGCAGCTTCTGGGTACCTTCATGACTGTGGGTAAGTGTATCCCATAGACTGGGCAACGCCGTAAAGAAGAGCGTGTTTAACGGGGAAAAAGAGCCATGGGGATCTGACACAGTTCTAGAACTCTAAACTGCGATGCAGGAAGCTGATAAGTCTCTCTCTGTGTCAAGAGAGATTGTAACGTTTGTATAACTCCATTTAGTGGGGGAGGAGGACTTGGTTTTCTCCAAGCAGTTTTTCCTTTGTAACTGCTCTGCGTTCCCTCATGCTGCTCTTACAGAGGAGATTAGTGTTTAAGTAAGAATTTTCTTGCTGCTCTTAGAGGTGGTTAGAAGAGTCTGTGATTAGACCTGAAAGGAAAAAAAAAAAAAGGGATTGTATTTAGTGCAAATGCAGTGGTGCTTTGGGATAACTTATAGAGCTGATGTGTCGGGGGATGTTAGATGTTTGTGCTGCATCAGGGCCTGCCGAGCATTCATAACTGAATGTGTCAGAACGTCCGCGTGTTGTTTACAGTAACAGTGCTGTGAAGGGCATGTAATGGGAATTATTAATGTGAACTCCTACCAAGTGGTCATTAAGCACCGAGAGATTATTTACATTGCAGCCTCAGCTCCTTCAGGCTTTTCATAAAATATCCAATTATTACTCTCCTTTTTTTTTTTTTTTAAATAAGAAGGCTCTAGAGACGATTTGTTCATTACAGCTGATAAACGTGTGTGCCTGTGCTTACTTCTATGACCAGCACTGCTGGTAGTCTCACCTACTAAGCCTACCCGACACTTTCAGTTATAAGGTGTAACTTTCAGATGAGAGTTGCTCTGCCTGGCTGAACTCTTTTTGCGTTCGGGCAGACTTGACTTTTCTTAATTTCAGCCAAGATAACTAAGCAGTTTTATAGCAGAAATACTGACTTGAAAAGGCTCCAGGCTTTGAGCAACATGACCTAGTGGAACATGTCCCTGCCCGTAGCATGGGGATTGGAACTGGCTAGGCTTTGAGATTCCTTCCAACCCAAATCATTCAATGATTCCATAATTTTCATTGCCTTTCCTTAGATTCCTTGGAACGGCCTGTTATGGAGAGCGTGAGCCAAAGAAATGGGTGGGTCTGGGGAGAAGATTGTGATCTGTTGTCAAACTAAATTTCACCAGATTTCTGACGTTCTGATAGTTCATGCGTACCCAGAGCAGATTTGCTGGAGTTGCTTCTAGAATCTCAAAGAACTCTGTCTCTTGCTAGAGCTGCTGCAGGCCATGGATAAGAAGAGAGACTTGCAGGGTTTTTCGTACAAATAAGAGATCTGGTCTGTTGTGAGCTCTGTGTTGTAAATTATCATCTCTGCTGTCCTTGAGTTGTCAGACTGGGAATCGAGGAGCACAAGAGCTGGTTTTGGATGGAGGACTCCAAAGAAATGCTGGCTGGCTAAGGAATTGTGATGTGGGATTTAGGCTCATTGTGTAAGGATGGAAAGTGAAAACCACACCTGTCAGTGAGCTGGGCCTGGTTTGGGGAGGATGTTGGATGTTGGGCCACGGGAAGAAAGGACAGGGAATAAGTGAAATCACAAGGAAGTGAGACATAGGTGAAGGATGTGTTGGAAGAACATCTGTGAATGTGGAACTGGCATTGATTTGGTGAGAGTCAAGGGAAGGCAGTTTAGAAGGGGGAAATAGAAAAGGTTAAGCTAAAAGTGTTGATCTAGGCTATGTAGGTCACTGTACGCTACAGGCTACATAGGCCTTAAGGGACAAAAGACTGCAGGGTTTCATCGTTCCTCTCCTACAGAAGACACATGAAACTTTTGACAGATCTGCGTCCCTGGGTCATATAACAATGACAGTCATTTGTGTTTCCCCTGCTGAGTCAGCTCAAGTAACTGAGAGGCGTGGGAGATCTCAGGGTTCCACGTCCATCCGAGTTCTGCGGAGTCTTTTTTGATTTGTCCCTTTTTGGTTAACTTTTTCAAAAAAAGTGAGAAATGTGGAACGTGAAGTGTGATATTTAAAAAACAAGGAGTGCTAAGGTTGCAAAGGTCCTAAGGACCAGGAGGGGACCACAAAAACATGCTGATAATACAATGTTGTGTTAACTCTCAGTGTTATTAGAACATTAGATGATATAATTACTCTCTCCTTTGAATATTAGTCTTTAATGTTGCTTTGAATGAATAGACATCTGTTTCATCTCTTGAGCCTCTCCCTCTCAGAGGTAGGAGGCATGAGGTCAAATGCAGTGAAATCCTGTTCCAGGGAAGGCTTTGCTACAACAGCATGCTCTGGAATTTCCTTTGGCGTCCCTTGGATTAAGTTCTGCTCTTTTGAAACCTATTTATTATCTTTTTAAGGTAACAACACTTGCTTCTATGGGAAGTGCTACTATTGCCGGGAAACAGAGCCAGCCTGTGCAGATGGGGACATCATGGAGGGGTCAGTGACACTGTGGCTACCGGATGTCTGGCCTCTTCAGAAGCATCGGCACCCGTGGGGTAGGACTTACCGTGAAGGCAAACTGGCCAGGTATGAGAACGTGGTAGTGTTGTTCTTTGTGGATGATGATTTGTATCAGAGTTACCCTTGCAACAAAGTGACTGATTAAGGAGCAAGTGTTCTCAAACACTAGAGTTTTTCTGACAGCTCTCCTGATATAAGACTAGGAGTCAAGGAGTCTGGGCTGATATTTAAATTAAAATGAGCAAGAGAGAGATCTTCGTTGTTTTCCACGATGCTAAGTGCTATCCTTCTTCTATTTCTTGTCTGGAACAGAACCCCACCATACAGTCACTCCACACTCTGAAAATCTTGGTCCTGGGCAAACCAAGACTCTTCTCTTGTGCCGCCAGACCTTGCTTTGTCACTGTGTGTCTGTGTGGCCCACTGAAATACAATAACACTGTGCTGTTTTCTGCCAGGCCTGATTTCTCATGGTCATTGTAGTTTGTTTCAGAAGTTGTGGAGCTGGTTTAGCGTAAGTAGGTTGGCAGTGCAAAGTTGTTCTTTGCTTTTGATACTACCAATATTTGAGGACCACGCTCAGCATCTAAATGATGCTTTCAGAGAAGGACAAACATTGGATCTAGCAATCTTGCACAGTAGGTGTTAATTATTTGAGTTATTTGGGTTGGGGATGGGGTTTGCCATGACCAGATCAGGTGGGTTTAAGCTTGTTAAATTTTTCAAAGTCTGCATCCTGGACAGGTGATTAGAAAGAGATTTTTAGTCCTTGATGTAAAATATCCATTTATTTTCAATAATGTGGTTGTTCTCAGAAAGAATCTCATCTGGTGGCTTCATTGAATTGTTTTACTGTTAAATATACGGTTTGATTTTTGAGCAGCAGATGTTACCTTGTTTTCAACAGGTCAACGCTGGCTGTATAGAATGCTTGTTAAATTGCAATAATTAATTGTCTGAATTTCTTGGAGGCGTTTCTTTTTTGAGAGACTGTTCTTCATCATAAACTGCCTGCCTGCTTATGCAGGATTCTACCCTGATACATAAGCTGATTTGATATTCGCTGTTTTTGAAACTTGCTTCTGCCTCATTCAGATGGGATTGCCTGGCTCTGTGGTTTGCTCCTTGTCATGTTGAGCTTTTCACTCTGAGAACATCAGGAACATTAAACGTTCTAGATGTCACGCTTTCCTTTTTCCCTGTCTGATAATTAGAGTGAAAACAACTCTGCAGGAATTCTTTTTCTCTGATCTAGCTGCTTCTACTCTGTCCTGAGTTGACCCTTTGAACATAATTCAGAGTCACATTAGTGTACATAATTTTTAATGGACAGGCAATAGATAAAATCCCTGACCTTCCAAGTCCTATGCTAATACAATTTAAATTATCAGAAATAAATGTCAGAGAAAGGTCTGTCTTGAAAGAGTGAATGAAAAATGAGAAGAGAGAGCATAATATATCTGAAAAATTGGTGCAAGGAGATTAAGTACTGATCTAAGGTGAAATGAGAGAAAGAGAAACACTTGAGGGAGAGAGGGCTGTAGGGTAAAAGAAAGGTATCCAGTACTAGGAGAAGTATGTTCTGAGACTTCTGCCTCGTAGATTTGTGCTGTAAGATGAGTGTGAGCTGATGCAAAAGGAGGAGAGAATTAGAGACAGCATTTGAGGAGTGTGTGCGACATTAATAAAAACATGGAGCAGGTAAAATTTTGACCACTCCGATTTGGATAAGGGGAGGAAAGATGGAATATTGAGTGCTTCTAGAAGAGGAGAATAGGGTTTGTGGCAGCTTTAGTAGTTAAATTCTGATCTTCTCCCTCCTTTGAAAACCGTGATGAAGAAAATGAAACTTTGATGAAGAGAATATAAAATCCTAGATTTGGAGAATTGAGACATGACGTCCGCGTTACAGACCACAAGTATGTGCCTAGGTTATGTATAGAAGGAGAGGAAAGAAAGGGAAGCTTGAAATCTTGCCACTGGATAAGAAAGTGAGAGGCTCTGGAAGTAAAGTGGGAGGGAGAAGGCAACTGTGAGTGAAGGAGAATGAAACGATACGAGGCCCTTCTCTGAACAGAGGAGGAGGTCGTTAGTAACCACAATGAGGATGCTTACTTTAGAAAAATTAAGAGAATTGCTGGAAAGCAAGGCTGATGGAATCAGGTCAAGACAATAGAAGCAGGCACAGTACTTGAACTGCTTCATCAGGAAATTTAGGGAGTCAAGTTGTGATGGTAATCGTGTCATGTGGCAGCCTGGCCACTGCTGAACTGTGAGCCATGAGGAGGCAGACTCTGACCTTGTTTTCTGCAGGAAGATTGTGGTGTAGCATTGCACTGAAACCGTAGCTTGCTCCATACACTAAGGTGTCAATACAGGATCTGTCCTTCTCATAAAACACTTCTGCCTAGGTCTTTCTTCTTTATATCACCTTGACTGCTGTGCTCACCTTTGCTTTATGCTCTCGTAAGTGAATCAAGGGGCAGCTGCAATTACTGTTGATGCACAATGACGGTGTTCCTTGAAGATGTGATTTTTCTCTTGATGGTTCTAGGTGGGAGTATGATGAAAGCTACTGTGATGCAGTGAAGAAGACTTCACCCTATGACTCTGGCCCTCGTCTCCTTGATATCATTGACACCGCTATCTTTGACTATTTGATTGGGAATGCTGACCGGCATCACTACGAGAGTTTCCAGGATGATGAAGGAGCCAGTATGCTCATCCTCTTGGATAATGCCAAAAGGTAAGGGAAATCCTGGTGGCCAGGCAGTGTTAAGCCCAGGGGCACACATTTATCTGCTGTGTATCTCTGTTTTCTCGTGCTAATATTTTCATTAATACCTTTTATGCTAAAAATCCAAAGCTTTCCTTCACACATTGCTTGCCAGATATTAGGGTCCTTCAAAGGCTGTGGTGCTTAGCCTGTGCTCTAGATAATAGAACTGCTTTGGGCAAAGTCTTACTCATACTGCAGAAATGCCCAAATTAGCACAGTATGACCTTTTTTCCCCCAAGGAACTTCCAGAGGTTTGCTTGTGTCTCTCCTCATATCCCCAGATAAGCCCCTTCCTATGTGCTTTCAATTAAGGGGAAATTTAAAAATTGTGATTTATTATTTACTAATGAGTGTTAGTGAGTGCTTAACGTAAGTCTTTTCAAAAGATTTCTCTGAATAATTTGGCGTTCTCTGCCTGATGGATCTGTCTGCTCTGGTTTTAAAAGGTTAAAGATTAAAATGGAAATAGAACTGATACTGAGAGCAAAATATGGTCATGATGTGAATGTGGACATTAACTGCTATGGAACAAAACTGAAGTGTGTGGTAAATGAGAGGAGCTGATGAGAAGTCCTCCTCGAGGCCAAACTTTGATATTAAGCGTGTGTTTTTAAAATGTGAATTGTTCTGTCTTTGCTGCAGTTTTTGTATGTTGGGTGGTATAGTTTAAGTTAAAAATTATTGAAAATAAAAAACGAAACAAAAAAAATTGTTTAAATCATAATAATGTACTTGATTTTTCTTAAAAACAAAGATAACCTATTCCATTTCCTTGTGATTTAGTCCAGAGGCTCCTGAGTTGTTTTCTGATGGGCACTGCCATCTGCAGGGGCAGTTTCCCCTTCTGCAGACGGCCTGGCTCCTGATGGCTGTGCCAGGATCTGCTCTGCAGCACTTTGCACACCACTTGTGCGGTGTGTACACAGCAGCTGAGACCTCTGGTCTTGGCAGATCCTTGGAAGGCTTTGAGTTACCCTTTCTTTCCCCGTTTGCCTTTCATGTAGTGGATTCCTTCCGTCCCTTACTTCTCTTGTTTCTGATTTGTCTGCGGTGTCCAAGTTGAGTGTTTTGTGTGGGGCTTTGCAGGCCCAGATGCAGACTGTTTTCTTGAAAGCTTGAGTGTAAGTTCTTTCAGCTCCTTTGAGATGAGGAATAGGAGGACGAGGTTTTTCATAGAATCATAGAAGACCTCAAGTTGGAAGGGGTTTATAAGGATTATCGAGTCCAACTCCCTCCTCCACGCAAGACTTCCTAAAACTGAACCGTATGACTAAGAGCATCATCCAGGCACTTCATGAACTCCAACAGGCGTGGTGCCGTGGCCGCTTCTCTGGGGAGCCTGTTCCAGTTTTAAAGCTACTAATAACAGAATTATTTGAGCAGAGTAATGCCAGGCTGAGTTATCTTTACTGAGGGGAAAGAAACTGAAAAAAAAAAAAAATAGCATGCGTTTAGACAAAGCTTGAAATACTGTGAAATCCTTTTGGCAGACCTCCCTTAGCAAGTGTGATCATGGAATGTTAAAGTTGATCACCTTGTTTGCTGAGCTGAGCTTGGCCGTCTAAAGCAGCACGTGGCTGCTGTTTAGTTTGTTCGTGGTCCAGCTGTGTCAAACAGGCAAAGCTCCCACTCTATATCCAGAAGAGCAATTATTCCTTTCCCTGGCTTCAGAAAATTTCTAAACTACTCTCAAGTTCATTTCTAGGGTGGCCTAGTCTGATAAGAGAATTGGGTACACCGGTGTGACTTCTGTCTACCTAGTATGTTAGCGGATGCTGTTGAGAGTTATCTCTCTAATTGATCATGGCCTGTTTTTGTTTTAATTTAAATTATTTCATCTGATGGAGCAAGAAATTGCCCAGTAGTGGTTTCTTTTTAATTCCTTAAGGATGTGTTGATGTTGAGAGCAACGTTAGGAATTCAACTGGTTCACTTGGTTTTAATTTTGCTTTTCAGCTTTGGAAACCCTGCCCTGGAAGAAAGAAGCATCTTGGCTCCTCTTTATCAGTGCTGCATGTAAGTGAAATGTAGGGACACTGTTCACCTTACTCTTGTGATTGCTACCCTTTAAGTTTGTAATATAACTAAGTTTGATGCATTTTGGCAACCTGAAAATGTTCACTGAGGTTCATAGTCCTTTACTTTTTGAGGTACTGTGTGCTTGATTTGTTGTTGCTGCCTAAACTGAGAAATACCCATTTATCAAGGCAGTAAATCAGTCGAAGGCTGTAGGAAGTAGTCTGGCCTCCAGGTCACTGGTGCAAATCTGTCCTTGGTCAGCATGACAGGTCCTTTGCAATGCAGCTGTCTCCATCCAGCTCCTGCTGAATCAAAGTTCACATCACAGTTTGAGTTCTCTGTGACAGAAGCTCAGGACTTCACATCTGGCAAATAAACTACCTTCATTTCTAAGTGTTCTTTCTAACTGAGGCTGCAGCACTGCTCGGAATGCTGCTCTCCAAGGGAAGCTGGTAGGTCTTTTGCAGGATTTTGTTTCCCCTTTGGCCTGGTGAGCTGTGTGTTTGTTAATTTTATTTTTAGAGGCCGTAACTTGCTGATTTCTGTCCTCTGTGGCCTAGCTCTCACCAGGCCATTGCTGCTTCTCACTAACAAACAGATAAAAGTACCAGGAAGGAAAATACAAATACATCTGTTTCCTGCATCTGTGACTTCAAGAGAACATTAACTCCATTAAACCTTCCCAAATAAGCATTTAGTTGAGAGTTCCTCGAGCCTGTCCTTGGAGGGTTCTGTCTCCCATATTCCTTGGGGCCTGAGAAACCTGGAAAATCTGCAGAAAGCCAGAGCTGTGGCTTTTTTTAATAAGCGAGGCTCTGTGGGTTCTGCAGCACACCTGGCCTTACGTTCTGCAGGATTCTTGCAGCATCCATGTGGGGAATAAGTGAATAACTTTCAAATTCTTTACATCAATTCTCCTACATCGATTTTAAATACATTCTTTATTTCTTGTTTTATGAGTATCTTTTGGAGTCCTTCTCACCTAGATTCCCCAAATACAGCCAGAAGAGAAGTTTATCTGTGTCAGAGGCTTTGCAGTTCCCTGTTTTTTCTCTTGTTCTGATACCAGACAAATGCTGTATAAGAAGTCATATGTGTAATTGTTTTAACTGTAGGTTTGTTACAGTGCTTAAATTGCTGGTTTCTTTGGAGGTCATCAGAAGCCCTCAGTTTAGACCAGTGATGCCAAAACACAAAAATCTGGGGGAGAATCCCAAGAGACTTCACAGAACCAGGCAGTTGAGATGGGCTGACATGGGCAATAGCCAGGGAAGCAAAAATCACTGTGGTGGTCACTTTCTGTGGAGGCTCAGTTGACTTATCCGGGTCAGTCAGCTGATTACCCGTGGGTCAGCGATGCTCTTCCTGAGGTGACGTGAGGTTTGGTTTCAAATTAACAGCTGGACTATTCATTTTCTGTCTTTTTCAAACTGTGTTCAGGAGGCTCCAGGACTGGAGAACTCCTTGCTAGCAGCTGAAAGCATTCCTATGTAGGAATTACATAGGTGTAACATAGGAATTACACCACATTAGATTCTTTCTTCATCTTCTGTTTTCCAGTTTCACATAGATGTTGCACATAATCCAGTTATACCTGGAGCCTCCCATGCCCAAACCACTTTTGTAATAAGACTCCTTTCTGCTTAAATGAAGCCATGCTGTGTCAGGCTCCCTCAAGAGGTTGGCTTTTGGTATTGCTGATGGGTCTTTGGTGTGATGACATCTTTGTTTCTTTCCTTTGCAGCATCCGGGTTTCTACCTGGAACAGACTCAATTACCTGAAGAATGGAGTTCTGAAGTCTGCCTTAAAAACTGCTATGTCGCATGACCCCATCTCTCCAGTGCTTTCGGACCCTCATCTGGATGCCCTAGACCAGCGGCTTCTCAGCATTCTGGCTACAGTGAAGCAGTGCACAGACCAGTTTGGGTCAGATGTTGTGCTGGTGGAAGACAGGATGACGCTGTCTCATTTGTAATTGTGGTGGAACACAGATGCAACTCCTTTTTTAAAAATAAACAAACAAAAAAGTGATAGAAAAACAGCACAATCTGTTTGGAAAGGCTGTGGCCAAGATGGACTGACGTAAGCCAGAGGAGCAGAGGTGATGCTGGCTTTTACCTTGGGCTGACAGCAGTGAGAGGTGGGAAGCTGGAGCCTCGGATGGCTCAGTACCTGTAATGGCATCGCAGCCGTTGTGGCGTGTCCATTGCCGGCAGTGGACGTGGCACTGGATGAAAATGGCTCTTGATGTTGGTGGAAGTGTGTGGAATACAGACGCTAATGGAGATGAACAGTATGATCCTCTCCCCTTCTCCTCCCCACATATGGTCTTCAAGCTTTTGTCTGATTCAGGGTTGTATGTAATCAGCTGGGAGCTGGTTAGGTGTTTTACTACTTCTTCAGAGGAAGGGGAAGCGGTGAATAAAACAATTATTAGACTGAAGAGTTGTGCCACCCCGCAACGGGTGGGATGTTCTTCTCAATGCCATTAGGGATGAGAGGAGGACCCCTGCTGCTCTCTTGTCTTTTCTTCGATAAAAGGCTAGGAATGGGGTTTGCCTCATACGTGTTAATGCTTCAGTGTTTTCGCTGAGGTCCTATCAAAGATTTATCCACAGGGCTGGAGATTTAGGGGAGGACAGGGTGGTTATACAGCACTTGGTAAGTAAGGGGTTAAAGTAAGTTTCCATGTGTCCTGTCACTGTTTTCCATTTATAGGGAATCTGACAAGCTCCGAGTAGAGAAAATATCCTTGCAGCCCCGTGTCCCTGGTAAGCAAATCTTTGTTGTATTGCAGCCAAGGAGGAGGAGGACAGAGTCTGTCCTTGGAAGCAAGCTCTTAGCGAGGGTGTGCTGCTTGCTGTGCGCCCTGATCAGTGTGGGGAATTGAGGTGTGTTGCGCTGGCAAGAGGGAGCGTTGCTGGACATCCCCACAGCCGAGGGCAAGGCCCTGAGGAGTGGGGAGCATCCTGAGCTGTGCTCTTTCCTCATCGTCTCCTGTGGAGGGACCTTCCTGCTGCTCTGTGTTGTAACCACAGTTCTGTGGATGCCAGCAATACTTCAGTCCCACCATATACCTGGCCTGTCTTGTGGCTGAGCTGTGAAGCTGTGGGCACTTCCAGTAAGTTTTCTGCCTTCCCCAGCTGCTTCCTGTAATCCCAAATTTATGTTCGGCTGGGGCAGTCATCCTCACTGCTGATGGTTTTGCCATAGGTAGTAGAGAGTTGGTGTAAGCTGGCTTTTCAGGGCAGATTTGTAGCACTGCTAGTCCCGTCATCCTTCAGCACCGCGTCAGCCTGCACTGCAGATGAGTTTGTGGCCATGAAACTTGTCGCCTGGTGGTAGGTCTGAATCTGCGGAGGGAAGCAGCTTCATCATTACGTTTCCAAATTTAACATATTTGCATCAATTTTCAGCTCGGGCTGTGTGGTCATGAGGCAGAAGGAAAGAGCTCACTTCCCAAAGTGATGATGGATTGTTGGACTTGCGAGTAGGAGCGGCACAATGTCAGTTTAAGGCCTTTTCCTTGTCTATCAGGCTGTAGTCCTGCAGGAGCGTGGCAGGCAGGTGAAGAACTGTTTCCCCTTCATGCAGCTGCTGCTCTATTTGATCACAGAGGTGTTGGTTAAAGAGTTTGTTTTAAAAATGCAGGTTTATTTTGTTGAAATCTTCTTATCATCATCTGAGCGGACTATCTTGAAAGCAGAATGCAACTGTTGACCTGAAATTGAATTTTCTGTTGTTTTGGATCACTCCTGCCTTGGCCACAACACAGCCCCGCAGCCAGGATGACACCTGGCGCTGGTTTTGGTGTTACTAGCCAGGGCTGTGAGGCACAGGCAGCTTTTAGGACACTGCTGCTAAGCTGGTGCCCGTTTATTGCTTTACACGCGCTTTAGAAGCCATGGTTCTGCGGTGAGTTTCACCCACCGCCGTGGATTGTGCCTTGTGGGTTCCCTTAGGGCAGGAGGGAGTGCACTTAGTGGCTGGCAAGCGTGGGCAGGAGCCAGGTGGCCCCGTGCCTGGCTGGTCGGCAGGTTCGGTGACTGAGCCAAACACACTGGACAACAATCAGGTGCTGAGGGAGTGCTTGTGTTGTAAAGCAGAACGAATACACGCTGAGGCATTCCGGCATGAACCGTTTCCCAAGAAACTGAGGATGATTTACAGAAAGGGGAGGCAATGAAGCATGTGGTAGTGGCTCTGCAGCATTTTAAAAACCTGTTCTTCTCTCTGAGCTTAATCACAAGCACTTAATATTTTGGGAAGGATCTTCCAATGTCTGAAGTTTTGGTTTATAAACGATCGCTCTTGATGATCTACCTTCAGTTTAATAAGGGATTCCACAAAGTCTGTCTTTATGAAATTAAATCAGTGTTCAGGGCTTACGTATTGCTTGTTTATGGGGCTCTAAGCTGAAGCTTTTGTCACCAGGTAGAACTCAGGAGGTGAGTTTTCCCCAGTATGAATATCAAAAGATTTACAGCACTGTATTGATTTACTTGTAAACGAAGGGCATGGCATCTGGCTGCAGAAGCAGCAGGAGGCAAGAACTGAGGGGTGGTTTGATTTTTTGTCATGTTGACGCTTCTGGTCACTGTAAACACCACTGGAGCACGGTGTTCTGCAGCAGGGAGGAAGAATAAATTCCTATCTTACCCAAAGTCAGGAAGATCTGATTCTGGGCTTGAGATAAGCTTCTCATTGCATAGGGATTCGGAAGCGGCACCCGCATGCAAACAGGGTCTAGTTGAGCCTCTGAGAAACAGCACCACCTGTGAGACAGGCGGTGTGCTCTGTCAGTGTGGTGTTTGTGACACCTTTCAGTTCTTGACGCTGCGCACACTGTAATTCCTTGGCTCCAGATGTTACAGAATGGTTGTATTGTGCATATCAGTAATACCAGAGCACTGAAAGCACGGCAATCAAGAACTAATTGAAGAGAGAGCATCATCAGCCATCTGCTATTTATCTCTTCCTTCCAAAGTCAGCAGTCAGACTGGAGGAGTCGCTGGAGCCGGCTCCTCTTCCAGCAGCTAATGAACTGGAGTGTGTTTTGCCAAACAAACTTCAACTCAAAAAATACTAATTTATTAAGAAGGTAATTTATTTGCTGTGGCAGCTGGAACGAGCTGCTGGAAATGGAACCCTTCTCGGAGTCGTCAGAGGATTGCCCCTGGGAGCAGCCGCTCAAATGGAAGCTGTAATAAGAAAACAGAATGCAATCAGGACTTTCTACTTGTATCCCCCGGGGTCAGATTCTGCATAAAGCAACATTGTATGAATAAAGATTTTAATAAAGCAACATTGGTGGATTGTTTAAGTCAGGCTTTCTGTCTCCTCTCCCTCTCTTGTTCCAGCAAGTGGTGGGCTGAATGTTTAAGGTGTTTTGTCACTGATGTTTCACAGTTACTCCTGCACTACCACTTAGTTGGCACAGTGATGCATATAGAGTTGCCAGGTGTTCATGTTGGTTTTTCTAAGCTTTTATTGAAGCCCTTACGGGTCAAGTAAACAGCCGTCAAAATCTTTTCCTGCAGAGTGCAGGGGTTTAATCTGCCCGTATTTCCTTTATAACCCACCGCAGCGTCTCCGAGCTGGGAGGTGATGCTTATGGTTCGGAATCATAGAATGATACAAGTTGTAGGGGATCTTAAAGCTTACCCAGTTCCAATCTCCTCAGGGCATGGGCAGGGGCACCTCCCACTGCGTCAGGTTGCTCAAAGCCTCATCCAGGTGGCTTCCATCAGCGAGGAAGCGACCAAGAGCTGGTGTGTCTTTCCAAGGATGGTGTGAGCCACTGCTGAGGTGCTGTACATCTCCTGGGAATACAGGGATGGCCTTTGACCTGGCCCGGAGCACCAGTGTGGTGATGTGGAACAACCAAAAGCACCTGCTTTTGTATAAACTAGAGTTTCTTCATTGAAACATCAGGGTGCAGCATTGCGGAGCTTTATAAGAACTGTTTTGGGGGTTTTGAAGGGGGGGATGTTCTGGGTTTTTTGTCCCCTAGCAGTGTGTGGTGACAATTTTTCATTGCATCCATCTCTATTTTTGAGGTGCTGGTTTGCTCAGGGAGCAGGACGGCATTCCTGCTTGTGTAGAACAACTTGCAGAAAATGATGGAGATGCTTTTGAGTTTCATACAGCTGAAGTCACCAGTTTTGAGAGCTGTTTTTACAAGCACTTTGCTGCATCACTGCCATGTAATTCTGGAGTGCTTGGCCTTTAGTAACTGGGTGAGAATTCATCCAACTGGAAGATTTTAAAGTGCTCCTGATTATGTAATGAACATAATTTTACAGAAGAATGAGCAGAAACAACTCTGAACCAATGCAAAACCACAGGGCTTTGGAAGTAAGTACTTTCCCTGAATTTCTTTCAAATTCTTTCCCTACAAATTTTTATTGATTCTAAAAACTAGAAATGAAGTCCTTGGGAAGTCCTTGGTTCATGCAGCCCATGCGCTGGTGCTCTGTTGTGTTTGCTCTGTGGAGTCTCAATATTTTTGAGAGACTGGGGATAGGGCTTTAAGTGGAAAAAGGAAGGATGGAGAAGGAATCCCCTTACACCCTTTATTCCAGGTCTTTTATTTAGTGATCAAAGCTGTAGCTGTGTTCTGTTGAGCTGCTGGAGAGATTCTCCTCGTCCTGCCTTCTGTCAGAGTGCATCCCTGGATGTGCAAAAGTAGTTGCTGTGTGGAAGAGGGTCAAACCATGGAAGGATGGATGCACAGTGTTTCCCTGTCCAGTGGATACAACCTTTACTATAAAATCCTGGATTGCAAGGTCCCCTCTGAGTGTTTGCCTGAACAAGGCAGGCACAACCACATATTCATGGTGCTGTTTTTCCTTTCTGTTTAGGTGTATCCTGCACTGTGAGACCTGACTGGACCCGAGATCGTGGATTTTTATTGAGGTGGTTGCTGCTCACCAGGATGGCTTTGGAGCAACCAGCCATGAGGTGAGAAGTCCTGTATCCTAGCATCATCTCAGGGGCCACACAGATCTCTGCAGCTGCCTCGTCCTTCAAGGCTGGCAGCTGGTGAGGAGCAAACCCTGTGGTGAGTGTTTCAGCAAAGGAAACGGGAATAAAAAGCGGGGTATAATCCTAGCAGGCTGTTCTAGGGCAGCGGCTGCTGTGCTCACAAGCTGCGAGCGAGTTCCCCTCTGGGATCTTTTCCAGTCTCCTGCAGTTTCCCTTCTCATGAGGAGGATAACACCGTGCAAAGGGAACTGAATTATTCAGGGTGTGGTGGTTTTCTCCCCTTGTTTCAGTGCCCAGTTAACTTCAGAGCCACCTCAAAGAGGTGGAGTTGGCAGGTTACTGAGCAATGACTCCCTCTGGCTCTTAGGATGTGCCCTGTCCGAGCGAGGCTGACATCCCAGGAATTATGCTGCAGTGCCATGAAGCTGGCGTGGTGTCAGAAAATCATTTTTATCTTTCAAGACTTGCTTTTTCCAACTTTTTTTTTTCTCCTTTGGAACATGGAAACATCTATTTTTTATGAAGTCTGTCCCTTTTGATGAGCATCTTCACCTGAAGCACTTACCCTCGGAGGGCAGAGTTTAAATGTTACACATGTGATTATTCTTTTAATTAATGTGTGTAAATGCTTCAATTCAGGGGCTTCAACTCATTTTCAGGATGGCTGATAGTTTTATTTGCTGTGGCCACAGCAAGTTTGGGGTTTAATTGTCTTTTTTAATGCCTGCTGGGTTTAATTCTGTTTAAGTTATTGCAGCTGGTGTTCAGGTTTTAGCCTTGCTGGTCATTTTTGAAGCCGGAGGGAGCGATGATGATAATGCCGGGATCTTTAATCCGATGTGTAATGTAGGAACGGTTTTGGTAGGAACGGTTGGACTCGGTGATCCGGTGGGTCTCTTCCAACCTGGTTATTCTGTGATTCTGTATACAGCCACCTGCAGATGGGGACACGCTCCGCTCCATGCCTTGGATCCATGCTGGATCCCGCTCCCATCCACCTCAGAGTGAAATGCCAGGCTGGATAAATTGCATAGAGTGTCTCTTTTGATTTTATTTTTCTGAGCATACGGGATAACCTTGAAATCCTTTCCATGTTGGAAGCATCTTGGCCCCGTCTTGGTTAGGATAAGTTACGAGTGGACTAGTCCTAATGTAGCGGCGTCAGTCTCTTACAATGAGCCAGCAGTGGGCACAGCTTCAAGTAAAATTCAGGTTCTATGGGGCTTAATCCCCTTTTCATCTCCCCACATAGACGAGTACTTAGCGTGGTTGCCCTTACCAGCTGTGCTCTGGGGGCTTGAAGCGTTCCTGTGTCCAAAATCAAAGCCAGGCTTCGCACAGGGTCCTGGCATCTCCTGCCAAAGCGTGGAGAGCCAATCCTACGGCCATGCCCTCCGCTTCCCACGCAGGAGGGGGCACAGATGCTTGGAGGAGTTGCCGGAGAGCACGGGGTGGTGGCGGTGGCGAGCTTGGTGGTGGTAACGAGTTGTACCTCAGTTCTCAGATGCGATTTTACCGTGGTTCTGTGCCAATGTGAAAGGTTTTTTGAGAGGAGCCCACCCTCCCTGTCAGCGTTCCGATGGTCTGGTGTTTGAACGTGTAAAGAGCAACACTTCTAGGGGTCTGTGAGGAATGTCACACGGTGTCCCATCCTAGAGCCAGCAATGAATCCTTTTCTCCTAGAGCTTTGCTGTAGTTGCAGCACTGAACTCGCAGCAAGGCGAGGAGGGAGCGGGGTGGTTAGACTCTCGGTGCGGGAGAGGGAGAGAAAGGAGGAAGGTGCTCACCTGAGTTGCCACGCGATTCTTCCTCCTCCATCTCCTCCTCCTCTTCCCCTCCACAGCCCTCCTGGCACGCCAGGTACCGCCAGTACTGCTTGGAGAGAGCACCCACAGCCCCCAAGTGCTTCTTGACAGCTTTGTCACACCCGTCGAAGGCGCCCAGGCAGCAGAGCTCCCCGTGCTGCCGACCGGACTCATCCTCTGCCTCCTGCTCCCTTTGGTCACGCGGCTGTTCTTACGTCCCCTTGGAAATGACCCAGATGAACAAGAACCGCTAGAGCCTCTTGAAGTGCCAGAGCCTCTTGCGTTTGTGGCTGCAAAACTTCAGCGGAGCCACTGAGCCACTCAAAAACCAGACAGTTTCCATTCCCCAGGCACGCGCGCGGCCGCGGGAGCTTCCTCGGGCATCTCTCCAGCGAGGGTTGGAAGCCCTGGGAGAGGACGAGGTCCACGCCTTGTAGAGCAGAGGCCGGAGAGGTGCCTGCCGCCTCCCTTTTGGCAGCAGGCTGGGATTGTGGCGCTGGCGGAGGCCGCAGGTGTCTCCGTGGGCCAAGTGGGCACGAGGCCACATCTTGCTGGCGGTGACGCCATCCCGCAGCTTTCCCCCCGCAACGCCGCTCGCCGCCAGCCAGGAAGTGAGATCACGGTTTAAGGGAGGCTGGGAGCCCGCAAACACCCAGCGGAGACGGAGCAGGTCCCGCTTCCATCCCACAGGGATCCCGGTGCCATGGCCCCGGGGCTGGGGTGCTGCCTCCTGCTGCTGCTGCTGCTGCTGGGGGGCTCGGCGGGGCAGGGACCCCAGGCCGAGGAGGCAGCGTGGGGCAGGGCGAGGTACGAAGCTGTCAAGAAGCACTTGGGGGCTGTGGGTGCTCTCTCCAAGCAGTACTGGCGGTACCTGGCGTGCCGGCTGTGGCAGGAGGGCTGTGGAGAGGAAGAGGAGGAGGAGATGGAGGACGAAGAATCGCGTGGCAACTCAGGTGAGCACCTTCCTCCTTTCTCTCCCTCTCCCGCGCCGAGAGTCTAACCACCCTGCTCCCTCCGAGCCAGGAGCCTGTGCCCCCAGCCCCTGTGGACAATGCCCTGGGCATCGCCCTCCTCGCCCAGCGTACCCCGCGTTCCCACAAACACGTGTCCTTCTGGCACCCCCTGCCCCTGGCAGGGCAGCGTCCGAGCCCCTGCGTGGGGCAGGGCAGCTGCTGCAAGCCAGCTCTGCTGAGCATCCATGAAAAATGAAAAAAAGACACTTGCTGGCTCAGATCACTGCCTTTTCCAGGCTGGAGATGGCTGCTGGTGGGCGAGGATTGCCTGGACGTCGTCTCTGCCTGGTACTGCAGCTTTGGCAAGTGCTGTAAGACCGGAGACTGCAGGATAGTGAACAACATCACAGGTTAGGTGCTGTGCTGGCCAGGGGAGACCTGAGCAGCGTTTGTCTCTGCTACCTCACCCTGCTTGCTCTCTCTCTCTTGTTGGTTGTTTGTGTTTTTTTTCTTTTAAGAACTATATTTTAACAAGTGATGTCAGTAAAGGGCATTTCTGAGCAGGGTGCTGAGTTGGTGGGAAGGTGAGGGACTGAGCTAAGTCCTCTTTCTCATTATTCACTTGTAGTTGTGAGACTGTGAGTTTGCTCCTTACTGTACTGAGTATCTGATGTGGTTCACCAGGAGTCCTCCCTCAAGCCTGTAGCTCCCACGCGTACACAGTGGGACCCAAACTGGCCCCGTGTCCATCCCCAGCTGAGCAGGAGCACAGAGCCCTGCGTGCCAGGGTGTCATCGTGACACGTGGGCGGGTGTCATCGCTCTTTGCTGGCCCTGAGACTTCTGGCATCCACAGTCTCTGCTGGAAGCTCGTGAGGATGCTCTGTCCGGCCATCAAATACCTCCTCCGCTTCCCAAAGGAAAAAGGGAGTCAGTGGAAGATCTGAGTCTTTTAGCAGTCACAGGCAGGGCTCAGTCAGGCAGGGCCTGTGGGAGCTTGCTGCCCCACCACATTACCTCCTCTTACTCCACCTGCAGCGGTGGCAGCTGCTGGGCTTGCAAGTTGAAGCTGAGCTCTTGCTCTCTTTCCCGCAGGGCTGGAAGCGGATCTCGACAGGCAGCTCCACGGGCAGCACTTGGCCAAAGAAATCATCGTCCAGGCGGTGCGAGGGTTCCTGCAGAGCCCCCGGCCACGCAAGGCTCTGGTCCTCTCCTTCCACGGCTGGTCCGGCACAGGCAAAAACTTTGTGACCCGTCTGCTGGCCAATCACCTGTACCGGGATGGGCTGAAGAGCGAGTGTGTCAGGGTCTTCATCTCGCTCTTCCACTTCCCCCATCACAACTACGTGGACACATACAAGGTGAGAGCCAACATCACACTGCTGCTGTGTGGATGCTCCAGCGTGCTGGGCCTGGCTGGAATGGAGATCATTTTCTTCACGAAAGGCTGTAGGGTACTGCGTATGGGATGAGACTCTGGTCTCTTCTCCCAGATTAAAAGGAGTAGGATGAGAGGAAACGGCCTCAAGTTGCACCAGGAAAGGGTTAGATTGGATATTAGAAAAAATATTTTACCCAAAGCGTGGTGAAGCATCGTCCCAGGCTGCCTAGGGCAGTGGTAGAGTCCCCGTCCCTTGAGATGCTCAAAAAACCATGTAGATGTGGCACTTCGGGACATAGTTTAGCGGGCACAGTGGTGCTGGGCTGGTGTTGTTGGCGCACGGTGGCTTTGGGCCTGGGTGATCTCAGGGGTCTTTTCCAACCTTAGTGATTCTATGATAACACAGCGGTGTTGGCTGCTGCTGAGCAGCACTGGCACGGCCCCGAGGCCTTCTCTTTCTCCCACTCTGCCCCGGCAGTCACTGGGTTGGGGTGTGGAAGAAGCTGGGGGACACACATAGCAGAGAGCTGCCCACGGCTGAAGGGACGTTCTGTGTCATTTAATATCACATCCAGCAATAAAAACTGGGAGGAGGGGGTTTTGGTGTCGGAAGCCACTGCTCAGACTGGCTGGGTATCAGCTCTAGGAGTGAGAGATTGCCTTTGCACCACTGGCTTTGATTTCTTCTTTCTCTTTCCCTCGCTCATTCAATGCCCACACCTTTACTTGCTTTTGCTCCTCCTGTTCTCTTCCCTGTCCTGCTGGGTGGGAGAGATCGAGCCAGGGCTCACGCTGTCCCCGATCTCCTGGTGCCGGTGCCAGCTGCTGGGCTTCTCACACTCCTCCCCGCTGCTCTGCAGGCTCAGCTGGAGAAGCAGATAAGTGAGACTGTGCAGCTCTGCCAGCAGTCCCTGTTCATCTTCGATGAGGCAGAGAAGCTTCATTTCAGCCTCCTGGATGCCATCAAGCCTTTCATGGCTCAACACGACAACCAAGGGGATTACCGGAGATCCATCTTCCTCTTCCTCAGGTGATTTCTGGGATGGGAAGGAGCAAAGTGGTGGAATTTATTTCTTGAGGTGTGTGATGTGAGGAGCTCAGGCAGGGAGAGAGGTGTCCAAGGGGCTGTTGCCTCTGTGGGGAGTTTGCTCATTGATGCCGGGCACCCTTCCTGGGCACGGGGCGTCTGCACGAGGAGCTGACGTCCAGCTTAACTGGGACACCCGAGCCAGGATCTAGGCTCTGAGACGAGGAACCAGAGGGAGTGGGAGTGAGCATGGTGTCACCTCGGAGAGGTGAGCAGGGAGATCCCCGGCTCCAGGGAGCAAAGCTGGGGCTGCAGGTCTTGGTGGGCATTGTTGGGAGTGGGAGGGGGTTGCTGCAGGCTGAGGTGCCATCCCTCTGCTGTGCTGCGAGGGCTGATCCTGGTACAGGCTCATCCTCAGGTTTACTGATTGGAGGTTAGTTCCTTTCCCATTGAGAGGGAGAAACATTTTATGGCGTGTGTGCATCCCAGTGCTGTCCCTGCCCCAGGGCTAGGTGGGATGCATCTGGAGAGAGAAGTGGGGCATCTCCAAAGCGAGATGTGAGGTAAGCACCTGCCTGACGTAGCCAGTGAGAAATGCTGAGGAGAGACAAGAAGCTTGGGCCCCCTTCAATTTCGGATTTACAGCCTTCAGCTTAGGTCTGGAAAGAAGTATTCCCACAGGCTGGAGGTGGGCAGAGCATTTGTTCTCCATCTCCTGTCATCCAGACAAACATTCTCAACTCCAAGCTTGGTGGTTCCCCATGGAAGATTTCTATCTGCGCCGGGTGCTCGAGGAGCTGAGAACGTTTCAGTCCTGCCTGCATGGTGGAGGGAGCAGGTTACCCCTCATTCCTCGGGGCAGGGTGGCCGTGTTGCCGGCTGCGCTGAGGTGACCCTGTGTCCTACCTGGCAAGCTCTGCAGGGCAGGGGACATCAGACCCTTTGTGCCACCAAGCAGAGGGAGCAGGGCGCCTCGAACTGCAGCAGCGTGTAATCCTGGGGGAGGTTTCATCATAGCTGGTGGCAGGGTGACACAGGGATGCTGCAGGGCGGCTGGCTCTGCCCCAGGGCTCCTTTGGACACCAGCCTGGCCCTGCAGCTTCAGCCAGGTTTGAGTGATGGGGACAGGGTGGGACTGGCCAGCTGCCCTCAGCCAAAAGGCCGGGGTTGGCGGCGGGGGGAACGGAACAGCGCGATCTTATTAGTTTTGCCTCCCCTCCATGTGGGGAATGGGTCCAGAGCCTCCAAAGAAGAAGAGAGACAGGTGCAGGATCTGTGTCTCCCAGTGCCTCTCTGCCTCCCCACACTCATACCCTGCAGCCTGCTGGTTCCCAGTGTGTCCAGCTCCCCGGTGATGGGCACTCAGGGCAGGCTCTGTTGTCCGAGGCTGTTGCAAACCCCTCACCACCATGCGGTCCCTGCCTGGCCTGGAGCTGCTGGCCGGGGTGAGAGGCTGCCCCGGAGCCTCAGTGACTGTCACGGTCTCGCGGAGCCTTGTGTGGGAACCGCTGTGCTTCGTGCCCCAGGCACGGGACGCTTTGCCAAGGCCTGAGCTGCCACTTGAATCCCTGCCCTGGACCTTTACCTCTAGTGGGACTCCTGCCATGTGTGACCTACAAGGTCGGTGGCCTCCCAGCCAGGACAGGGGACGTCCAGAGATGGAGGATTCCAGTGGCTTCTGGACCCACCATGCGGGAGAAAGCTGCTGCCCCAGGCTCTGGGCTGGCACAGGTGGAAGGCGGCTTCATCGATGTCTATAGAAAGGGGTTCTTGGGGCAGAAAGGCGGTTCCTCCATGGCTGGTGGTCCAGATGCTGATCCTACACGGTGAACTTTTCATTGCTAATGGAACCGCTGCGGCCTGTCTGTCCAGGAGGCTGCTGGAGGTCCTCAGCAGTGTCTCCAACAGCCTGACTGACTGACTTCCCTTCTGTGTCCGCAGCAATCTTGGCGGAAACACCATCAATGAGGTAGCCCTGGACTTCTGGCGAGCAGGCCGGGTGCGGGAGGAGATCTCCATGGAGTACTTGGAGCAGCGGCTGCGGCTGGAGCTGCTGGAGCCTGCAGGTAAGAGCTGGGCTTGCTTGCAGGGTGGTGTGGGAAGGCTTGAGACGTTCTGTGTTCAGACTAAGTGCTGGCCAGCTCTGTACAAGAGGAAGGCCGTCTCTCTCCCACCACATCTGGCTGGATAAGCTATGACAGCCCTCCCAGGGAGACCCAGAGGTGTGCCAGCTCTCAGATGAAGCTTCTTTTTGCCCAGGGAGGGGGTTGAGTCCCCTTCCCTGGAGGTGTTTAAGGCACAGGTGGACGAGGTACTGAGGGACATGGTTTAGTGTTTGATAGGAATGGTTGGACTCGATGATCCAGTGGGTCTCTTCCAACCTGGTTATTCTATGATTCTGTGATTCTGATGTTTGCTTTGTCTTGCTACAGAGAATGGTTACGCCCGCAGCCACCTCCTCAAGGAGGACCTTATTGATTTCTTCGTGCCGTTCCTGCCACTGGAGTACCAGCACGTGAAGCTCTGCGTACGGGATGCCTTCTCAGCTCGTGGACTTCCATACACGGAGGCAGCCCTTGACGAGGTAGCCAGGATGATGGTGTTTGTCCCCAAAGAGGAGAAGCTTTTCTCTGCCCAGGGCTGTAAATCTGTAGCCCAACGCATCAATTACTTCCTTCCTTGAACGCCAGGTGGGACTACACCAGTGGTGAAGCTGATTCTGCACACCAGGAGCTGCTCTCCTTGCAGGTGAGGGCAGTGGTTTGCCCAGCCCTTGCACTTACACAAGGACAGATGAAACCTCTCGCTACTCTGAGGGCTGTTTGCAGGGAAGGAGGTGCCCCCTGCCCAGCCTAACGCGTGGGACTTAGGGACAGCCTGGTGTTTTAAAGTCACTTCTTTTAGCAGGTGGTGCCTGAGGTGGTGATTTGGTCGTGATGCTTTTTTTCACATGAGCGGGGATGTCCAAGCCCTTCGTTTGTTATCATGTAATGAAGGCTTTGGACAGCCTCCTCCTCTTGAGATGGTCCAGAAGCCACGTCCTCATCCCTGTCCTGTTTTCTCAGTCACTTTACAAGCTCTCAGATTACACAGATTACTCCTCGCTGGAGTTGAGGTCTTTCCTCTGTTGCTCTCCTGCGATCGCAAGGCATCTGCTGCTCAGGGATGCGCATGCCAGGATTGTGGTTTGTGCAGGGAGGCCCTCACATAGAGAAAATGCTTGAATAATCTCCTCTGGAGATGTCAAACCCGTAGCCTCTCACTTTGCAGCGTCCCTCTTCATCGGAGTCTTCCGTTGTATGGAAGCAGCTGTGGGGATGAGGCGAACTGCTGAAATAGTTTTTCTAAGCAGTTTGGTGAGGAGTCCGTTTGCTTTTCTGCAAAAGGAAAAAGGGAAGACTAATTCCCCTTTTGAGGGCAAAGAGCGGTTGAGGAGGATGGTGGCTGGAGGAACAGGCTGCAACTGAGTTTGGGTTTTTCGGGGATGCAGTGAGCTTGGGGGTTTTTTTAACCCCTTTTCTTTCCAGAATGTTGTGTGCTGTGGATTTTGGGCTGGTATCAGCATGACTACACTAAGGGGCTGTTTGCTGTCTGGGTACTTGCCAGGCGATAAGTATGTTACAGCAGGACCACAAAATTCCAACAGTGTTACGGGAATCACTTTGTGACCTCTGGGTCAAAACTCCCTTCCAACACAGCTGTGCTGGAGCGCTGAGGTGAAACAGTACATGCCAAGGACAGGGCTGAGCTCCCCGGACACCCCATGTTGAGGACCTTGGATCTGTTGGATCTGTTTTCAGCTTTGAACCTCTGAGGCGCCAGAGATGAGCAGATGAAGTTGACACGTTGAGCAGTTCTTGCTGTTACTCATTAAGGAGGTAGCGGTTGGTGTTACTATTTAGGGCAACTGTCAAACCGATGATGCAAGACCCCGCGCTCTGCCACGTCACGGTCACGTATGCTTAAGAATTAAGTCAGGATTTGATTGTGCAACCCCAACAGCCACAACTGCTCTCCTCCCACTGCTCCGCAGCCGTTTGATTCCAAAGGCATAAAGATTCTGCGTTTCTTTGCAATCTGGCAGAATTAAATAATTTTCCTTTTTAAAAGGTTGACCGTAATCTTGTCTTTTCTACCCAAAATAAAAAAGTTTCAGGTCAGTACTGAGCAGCTTTAAATATTCCTTAAAAAAACCCCAAACAACCCAGCACATACTCGGGTGCTTTTTGCCAATAAAATATTGCAACCTTTATTCAAAACAAAATGCAAATTGGCAAAACTTTGTGGAACGACAAGCAAAGAGGCCCTTCATAGGGCCTTATTTACATCAAGTTTAACACTGTTCGCAGTTCACAGTCAGACGATAGTGAGAGAATTAAATTAGAAAAACAACCAAAATATATTACAATAACAATTAAAACCAAAAACAGTTGACAACACTGGCAGAGTGATTGGTGATTAACATGTGTCATTTTAATCCATTTCTGCCCTCAACAAGTTCACTACCAATAACAAACAGTGTGCGGAGCCGATCAGGCTTTACCCCCCGTGCACAACGGACGCATTTGGAAAGATCATAGAATCATAGAATCATAGAATAACCAGGTTGGAAGAGACCCACCGGATCATCGAGTCCAACCACTCCTATCAAACACTAAACCATGTCCCTCAGCACCTCGTCCACCCGTGCCTTAAACCCCTCCAGGGAAGGTGACTCAACCACCTCCCTGGGCAGCCTCTGCCAGTGCCCAATGACCCTTTCTGTGAAGAATTCTTTCCTAATGTCCAGCCTGAACCTCCCCTGGTGGAGCTTGAGGCCATTCCCTCTTGTCCTGTCCCCTGTCACTTGGGAGAAGAGGCCAGCACCCTCCTCTCCACAACCTCCTTTCAGGTAGTTGCAGAGAGCAATGAGGTCTCCCCTCAGCCTCCTCTTCTCTGATTCTATGACCTGCTTTGGTACAGACACTTCTTATCGTGTAGATATTACAAATAACTCGGGTGTCCCATAACCTCTGATTTCCTACCACCAGGGAAGACGATGAAGGTTTTGTTCCACACTACGTGCCACGGGGGGTGCAACCCCAGTGCCCATCCATGCTAGATGGTGCCACTCCCACCAGAGTGGGAGGTTTCCCAGCCTGCCGGAGCCACTACTCTTCACTTGTCCTGCCAGCTGCTGGTTAGCAGCAGGGCAGGCTGATTGTTTTAAAAGAGAAGCCAGCAGCCCGTTACGCTTGCACAAACAGATCATCTGGATTCATGAGCGCTTGTCACAGCTGCTGACGCCTACGAACACCGAGGAGCAGACCGCAGAGCGCCGCAGCTGCTGGGGAAGCCTTAGGTATGCGGCACAGACGTCGTGGTCTGGATTCCTTTACGACTGCACAGCATAACCCACCCTCCCTGCCCACCTCCCCGCTGCCTTGTGGGGAGGGGCTGCTCTGTTAGCGCAGCCGTCCCGCACAGCTATTGCCCCGCGCTGTGGGGTTTGGATGCTGCTGCCCGCAGAGCCGTGAGCCATAAAACTCTTGCATAAGCCCACCTGGCGGGATGTCAACACGTGTGTTTGGCTGTCTCGCTGCCACGAGGCCAGCGGTGGTCAGGAGAAGTGTCCTGCGTGAGGAGGACGGGAACAAACACCCCCCCTTCCCCACTGTGTTCTGCATCAGCAACGCTGCTCCATTCAATTCCGCTTTCCCAGCAGCTAATTTCGGTGCAGTCCCAAGAGCCAGACTCTTAATTCAGTTTCACTCCTGTCAGCGCTAATGAAAAAGATGATTAATTTCAAGTGCTGCCACTCAGACAGCTGAGTGCCCCGCTGGGGGGGTTACAGAGGGCCTACAGTGCAGGAAGACAGGGAGAAGGAGAATTGCACCTGTGAGTCCCCACAGGAGCTGGGAAGAGAAAGTGCCCCGCGTCAGCTCACTTGGGTGAGCGCATGCGTTGTGCTTGGCACTCCCAGGCCCTACGTGACGCCATCCCCTGGTGCAAAAACAACTGCTTGAAATTCTGACCCATACTAGTCCAAGTGAGAGAGCCCAGCTGCACCTGCACCCTCACCCCACCAGGCCGCCTGACAGGGGTGAGGAATGGAATCACAACAGGAGCTCGTGCCTTGTCGCAGCCATAAAGAGTGGAGCAAGAGGTGGTCTTCACCGGGACAAATAATGGGGCTCCACCATCCTTAGGCTACTCTGAACATACTGTGCAAGGCTGCAAGCAGAGAAGCTGCTCCAGTAGAGACCTTTAAGGCTGAGCAGAAAGCCAGACCTAGCAAAAGGGAGAAGGAACAGCAACAGTTTTGGCAGAGTAGCTGTGGAAGGAAGAACAGCTGAAGGGTGATTTACAGCAGAATCAGCTTTCCCAGACATCATCGTTTCGCTCTCCTGCCGGAGGGTAAGGGACATTCCACTTTGGGAATAAAACTGTTGGGCACCAGGAGCAGCAGCAATTCCTATTTAGGGGAAAATCCCCTAGAGCCAAGTCAGCACTGCCTCTGCCACCATCCACCCACCTGATGTAAGACAACAGGTAAGAGCAGAAAAAAACACTCTCTGTAGGAGCAATGACAGGCAAATCCCTGAATTCCACTATCCTGCATCTCCGCCACTGGAGGATCAGCACTAAATAGGCTTCTGTGTTGGCCACAGAGGTTGTGGAGTCTCCATCCTTGAAGATATTCAAAAGCCTTCTAGACATGTTCCTGGGCAGCCTGTTCTAGGTGGCCCTGCCTGAGCAGGAGGGCTGGACTAGAAGGTGTCCGGAGGTCCCTTCTCGCTGGAGCCATTCTCTGACTCAGCAAAAGCAGGTGGGTTCTTCAGCTGTTCCTGTCCACTGTCCTGTCTCACTGCCCGTCGCCTCTGCCATGGGGTGGAGAAACCAGGCAGCATCTGAAAGGGAGTGGGGATGACCGGGGGGAACCAGCCTTTGCTGGGGCACAGTTTCTTTGGAAGGGTCAGAAAGGACTGAAAGAGGGGAGTTTTAGTATTTAGAAATTCCAGGAATTGTTTGGTGTTCTGTCACTTTTGCTGGAGCTTTTCTGGAAGCCTAGCATTCAGGAAAAAGAAAAAAGGCTTCTTTCAAAATAGTCATCAGAATGGGACTAATAGCCTTAAAATATTCTGGTTAAAATACCTTTACCCTGAGAATCACTCCAGTTTCAGTCTGTTTGTCCCAGGCTGAGCAGCAGCACAGTGGTGAAACCACATGATTGTCTGCAGGGCAAACAAGAGCCACCTCTCTGCCCCAAAGAAAGCTCCTGTACCTTTTCAACCCTTTTGATTACTTAAAAAGCCAAGTGAAGCAACACCTCAAGCTGCCTTCCCTTTGCAGGTCGCCTTTCCAAAAGCAGTTTGGTGCGCAGCAATGTACACCTTTTGATAAAGATGACTGAAAGAGATAAGATAAATCACAAAAGCCCTCAGCAAAGTCTACAAGATAACAGTTTGATATTCTGCCTCACAAGTGAGCACTGCTGTTAAAAAGCCTGTACTCGGGACTGCTAAGTCAGGATGAGTTACCCATGCTATACTTAAATTTGCCTCCACTTAGGAACCAGCTCACTGGAGTAAAACTGACTCGTAGGGATAATTAATTCGCTTTAATGCCTCTCTGTTGGAGTGGAGGGTTAATGCACCGAGACAGGGACGTGCACCGAGACAGCCCAACCTACTCCCAAGCACCAGTGGGCAAGGGTTCTAGACAGAAATGGAAGTGCCCCTCTCCTAAAAATCACACCTGTGCCCCAGCTTGACGCTAAATGCTGAAACTAAAAGCAGCACAGTTACACTTGAAAAACAAGTTGAAAAAGTGTTTTAGCCAAAAATCAAAGATTTAAGGTGCAAAGCAAGCCAGGTCCTCTACCGTCACCAACAGTGTGAAGAGAGCAGCATGCAGAGTAACATTTATTTGGAGCCAGGTATCAGGCCTGATTTCTTTCTCTCTCAAACCAGTTGAGGTCTTCCTACTTGCCAATACATTTACATCTCCAGGAGTTGTGCGTATATGCAGAAGTCCGGCTTTTTGGGGCCACAACAGTCTACAAAGAGCACTAGGACCAAGGAAGACAGCCACAACCACACGACTGCTTTCATTCTGGGATTGGCAGTAGGCATCAGAGACCATAACCCAGTGGGAGACTTTCGAGGCAGAGCCATAATATCTGCTGTCACGTCTCAGGCAGGGAAGTGCACAGTTTATGTGCATGTTCCCTGTGCCACAGCGTGAGATTTTGGCCTAGCCTTTGAAATACAGGAATAAATACCCCCCCACCCACAGCTGTGCTTCACCCACGTGCTGACATATCCCGTCACCTTCGTATGCAGGGAAGCTGAAAGCCTGTGAGACCAGTAAGCACTAGAAGGCGGCTCAGGAAGCCACCAGTATGAAGCGTTAAGTGTTACACCAAAGAGTAGGGACTGGTCCAGGGAATCCTGCAGCAATGAAAGTGTGTGACAGGCAGTCAAGGCTGCACTCCCTGGCTCTCCAGCTGGCCCCGCTGAGCTGTGACTGCCAAAGGAATGAGAAGAAAGGCCAGGGGCAGCGGAAGCTCTGCCTTACCTACCATGGGTCCTTAAGGTGGTGAAACTGAATTGAGGAGTCAACCTGGTAACAAGTTAAAAATAATCTAGAGTTTATAAAACAAAACCACCCACCCACCCAATAACAACACTGGCAAGTTGTGCAAGAGCCCCAAACTACTCACAAAAGATCATCAAGCAGCACCCGTGCTAGACCACTAGAAATCCCTATCAACTGAGTGAAGGCTGTGTGGTGGGGACGGGGTATTCCAGTGGTAAGTCTGCCCAGCATCCTTGATGCTTCCGATACAACAAAGATGAGAACATGTGATGGATGAGGTGGACGGGAAGGAAAAGGGATAGCTTCATATATTAACTCATTTTGCAGTTCTCATTACAGCAGCAGCAGCAGTGCTGTGGAAGTAAGCCATCTGGGCTAGTGCATCGACCTCCAGCAGCTCCGAATACTGTCAGTGCATTAGACCTTCCCCCCAACCTCACTCTTCAGAGCTGCCTCAGCTCGGACTGCTCAGCGGTTGGTACCAATGGAGCCCTGGTGCCTTTCCTTTGCCTTGTCAGGAGGCCAAAGTATACGTTAGTGCAGACAGGGGAGGGATCTGTACAGCCGAGCAGCCCGCAGCCACTCCAGTACTCCAGCTATCAAACATCAAACCAGCCTTCCCAGAGCGAGAACCTGCCATCAATTCTCCCACCTCCAAGGGAGGAGCAAGGAACTTCCTTCCCTTGCCATACCAAGCAGATCAGACTGACTAAGTAGGGACAAATACTTGATGTTCTGCCCCTTACAACTTTAATCTACCCTCTCCATCCCCATTCCTTGAGATGAACCTGTAAACGTGAGGAGAACTCAGTGATCTGAGGTACTTCACATACTCAAGTATCAGTCTTTCCTTTTGAAAGCATCAGTACAGAAAAAAGTCCCCCCCTCCCCGTGTATATTTCTCTTACCCCGATTGATAGTAGCTACCTTTGCACCACATCGCTGATTTCTTGGACACATGACAATAAGTTATTAAGGACGGGGTTTGCCCCAGGGACGCTAGCAGCTGTTGAAGACACCTGCAGTTCCTGCAGGCTGAGTTCCAGTTTGCTCACGGCTTCCCGGAAGGCAAATTTGTTGCGTGTATGCGGGATGCAGTCCACGTAGCCTGAGCAGTAATCCAACAGCTGGTGCCCTGTATCCACCAGCTGGCTGTTTGGTGTCGGCTCGGCAATAGCACTCGAGAGAAGATCTGCGCACTCCAGCAGGGCTTCCTTGCTGATTTTGTCTGCAGAGATTTTCTCAGCTGCCTGTTTGGTCTTTCTTAGTGCTACCTTCGCGCCAGCTGTGCCATTGGCCATTTTCACCGGGGAAGTGGAAGACGATGACAGAGGCACTTGAGGTGGAGGCATCACGGGCCTCCCAGATTTTCCACCAACAGGTGCTGCTGCCTTCTTACTCCCTTCGCTTGATTCCAGTCCATGCTGCGCTCCTGCCAAGCTGCTCAGCTCTTCTGCTGCATCTGAGCAGGCAGCTGGCTGTTGTAGGAGCTTCATCACTGGTGGTGGAGGTGGAGCACACTTTGGTTTTACCCGTCTGGGCCGGTCCCTGTCGCCAGAAGAAGTGACCTGATGCTCGGATAAGAGCTTAAATTTATTACCCTGAGAGTCTGTGCCAATGAGCTGCACGTCTGCTGGAGTGTGTTTTAGAGTGGGTGAGATGAGGACTGGCACTTTGTGGTTATGAGTGGTTGGAAGTATTGCTGCAGCCTTTACCGGAGATGACCACCCTGGTCTCTCATCATCCTCAAGGACCCCCTGCCGTGGGCCACTGTTTTTTTCTTTGCCCTTAGGAGCTGCTGTTAGTCCTGGACCCTCCTTTTCTTCCAATGCGGAGGGGGTTCGGAAAGGGAGTGCCGTGGCACCCCTTGGCAAGAGTTTTGCTTTTGGTCTCTCTCTGGTCAAAGCAGGGCCTTCTTCAAACCTTTTGGGAAGCAGATCATTGGCCCTCCCCGTGATCTCATCAGGCTGAGAGGAGGTGGACACTGTCCGTTCCAGCTGGATTTTTGACCTCTGGGAATTTCGGGGAAGGGTCATTGCCATCCTATCCTGCTCTGGAAGCCCTGAGGACATGGAAGATGTAGAGTTTGACCTTGGAAAAGGCTTTGAAGCTTCTTCATTACCAGTGGATTTTCCTGGTCGTAAACCCAGCGTCTTTTTAATCAAGCGTGGTGTAAAGAAACCAGTGATGCCCGACCACCCACCACCGGTGCTTACGCCCCCACCACTGCTGGTACCAGTGCCATCGTCATTGTAGAAGGTCCTCTGCACAAAGCCCCCACCATAGCACTTGGGCGGCACTAGGCTTGCGTCCTGCTGCGTGTGAGCAAAAGAGAACCCGTCCACATGCTGCAAGGAAGCAACAGAGGAAAAGTTACCCGTCAGCTCGTATTTCTTATGGGGCTGATTCTCCATCTCCCGGAAGGAACTGCTGCGCTTGGGAGGTGTGGGAGCATTCCTCTTCTTCATAAAGGAGCTGAAGAAGCCACCTTTTCTGTCCCTGGTGAAAGTGGTCTCTTTGGCATCCTCCAGCAGGCTGCTGGGTGACTTGTCCCTCTGCTTGCGAGGCAGTGCAGGAGACCCACTTGTTGGCTGTGTGCTTCTGATAAAACCTAGACAGAAGAAGCAAGAGTGAGTTTGTGAGATGCATTTCTATTTCCACCTCCCTATCCTGCAGCAGCTCTACCAGCCTGGCGTATTCAGCTGCCCAGATTCTGCATACACCAAGAGAGGAACCTGCACTTTTATTTTCATGCAAGGTTGGTGTGCTTTTGATTTGTTTTTACTTTTTTCCTACTTCTGGATGTGTAACTTGTCTGTTGTCTATACTGAGAAGGCCACTTAGGAGAGAGTTCAGGAGAAAGTGAAGTTGCTCTTTTCTTCCAGTCTCTTATTCCTTTCCTGCAGTTTTTTTTCTTCCTCCCCAAAACACCGCAAGAAAAATCTCATTGCGTTGCCAACTTTACTTTTGAAGCTGTCATTTCAAAATAAAGCAGTGACACTAAATTTAAAAGAAAAAAATACAAAGGAATTTTCTGAAAGAACATTAAACAAGCTGCAGTGTTTTCTATTTGCTAGTAAACAATTGTGATGCCGAGGTGGTCAACATTCCTAATGAAAGAGCAGTGCAAAGCACCTTCCCATGTCACGTTGTCCTGTTTTCTTCTGTTTCATCGGCAGCTTATATCAGCAGCAAGCCTATCCCAGAACACACGGCCTCTCTGCCGCTATCCCAGTGCCCATACCTGGTGCTGAGCTGGAAGCCGAGTGTTCCACAGTATCTTGCGTTCCTTCAATGTTCTCCTTATTCTCTGTCTGTTTCTTCAATGTTCTCGTCTTGGAGGGAAGCATGGGTAACCGGGGCAAGTAAGGAACTATGGATGAGGAGGAAGCTGTTCTTCCGAGCTCCTCTGCTACCTCTGTAAGGTAAAAAACAAACAATAAAGGGAGTAGTCGGAACAGAGAATGGCAGATGGAGAAGAAAACAGAATCTGGATCTTTACTGCAAATCCAGACTGGCAAGAAGAGATACATGACTGAGAAATATGAATTGTGTGGCTTTAGTTCTTGCTCAAGTCCGGAGGCACTCAGGGTAAGTAAGATGTTTTTTATAATACTTCCAAACACATTTACATCTTTATGAATTCAGAAAAAAACCCCAGCAGTAGAATCTGTACAAGCTCTCTCTGCTGGGTTAAGGGCTGCTCAAGAGCTAAAGCCAGCACCGAACCCATTTGCCTCTGTTTTTAATGAAGGTGCCTCCTGTTAATGCTCCTGGGCTCCGCCAAAAGTTGTGTCCTCTCCAGATCTAGATCTAAGCTGCTTTTCTTGAGGCAAAGCACTGCACCTCCCTACTGGAAATGAAGCCTTCATGTTTCCTTCCCACCATCAGCACAAAGGTATGTGATCAAAAGAAACCAGAAAAGCCCAACAACCTCCTGGCGCTACCCAGGCTGGCATTTGTGTGGGCCACTTGATGTGCCTGTTATAGACTTCTCCTGGTAGAATTCAATCTGGTGGGGTTTGTTTCCGTAGCAGAGGAGTGGATGGATCAGCTTCCTATTTAATTCAAATTTCCGAAGCTGCTCAGACATTTCTGCTTGTCTCCTATGTATTATCACACTTCTAATCAGTATTTACCTCCTAGTTGATTACATTTGAGAATTGAGTTGCGCAGATCCGCTCCTAGAAGTAGCTAAGTAGAAAATCCAGAGATTAAGGCACACTTTTTTAAAATAAAAACTGCTAGAATAACATTCAATGACCTACTTGCTGCAGTCAGTAATGGACTGTGATATACACACACCTTCCTCTGTTTCTCAGCATCACTCCTTACTCTAGCTTGGAAAGCAAGAGGCTTCCTCTAACGGAGGAGACAATATTCTCCAAACTAATTCTTTGGCATCTTTATGCTCAATGAATTACTATACAGTCCCCTGCACGGGTATACGCCTAAAGTTTATTCTGTATTTGTGCACCAACTAAAAGCATGTATTTGCAGTCTTAAAGTTAAGAAATTAAGTAGAGGACAAAGCCTCTTGCAACTTCCACAGCTACCAGATGAACCTTAAGAGCCCATCCATAAAACACCTCAATCTGGGGGATAAACACCAGTACTGTTTCAGAAATAAAGCAACAGGGCTCTCACCCTCTGAGATGCTCGAGTCATGGAACATGGTTTCAAATGCCTGGTGGGTCTCAGCAAAGGAAGGCCGGTCTGGTGGGTTCCACTTCCAACCTGCAATGTGAGAAAGCAGAGTAAGTCTCAGTGCCTGAAACAGGTAGGAGATAATTTTTTATTCTTTCCAAGGAGATAGAAAAATACACAAGCCTTCCCAGCTGCAGCGAAACTTTGATCTCGTACTATTGCACAGGCTTTAGAGTCGTTCACAGATCTTATTATAATTCATAGCATCAGTCAGTCACCCTACCATACTCTAACAAACAGGTCTTGAGAAGAAGGAATGATGATTTCTATGGTCTTTTCCAACCTAATCATTCTATGATTCTATGATTAAGGAGCTTCCCATGGCATGCTTGGAGGATGCATTTTGTGCAGCCTTCTTAAACACGTCTCCTGCACAGGTACTGTGTTTGCAGAGAACTGAATTTCCTTCTGATTTGATGATTCTACAGTAAGGTTCCTACTAACAAAATACCAGTACAATTTGCCACAGTGTGTCATCTAGCAGTACTCGGTGATGACAGTTTCTGAGAGTGAATTCTTGTTCCCTAGAGACCAGGCTCATTTTGCATCAGTAACCAGGTACATCTCAGGTGACAGGGCCTTTTCTGTATCAGCTAACAAAATGGCACATAAGAAGCAAGGACTTCAGGGTTAGCTACAGATTTTTCCCACCTCTGCCAGGCTTTGTCCCCCAAAGTCAAAGAAGATAGATACTCACATGCTCTCATCAGTTCATAGACCTTTGGAGGGCACCCCTCGGGTTGTTCCATCCGGTAGCCCTTTTCCAGCAGATCATACACCTGAGAGAGGTCAATGCCTGGATACGGTGACATCCCGTAGGTAGCAATTTCCCATAACAGCACCCCAAAGGCTGCAAAAGGAGGAAAACAGGATTCCCCGGTCATGTCTGCCCTCTTTTTGTATAGCTCATTACATTGCAGACTGTACTGCAGCTTGAGGCAGTATCTCTTTCTTGCAGATATTTCAGGCCAGCCTAGATGAAGACACGACATGCTGGTGCGCAACTGTCTCCTCCCCGAGTGCTTCTGCCCGAGCCAGAAAGCAAGTTACTATTTAGGGTGGCAAAGAAAACCAAAATAAAACAGCACAGACCACAGAAGTGAGGTTTTCTTACCCCACACATCTGATTTGATTGAAAAGGTGTTATAGGCCAGGCTCTCAGGAGCGGTCCACTTGATGGGGAACTTGGCTCCAGCATGAGCTGTGTAGGTATCTCCAGTCATAAGTCGACTTAAGCCAAAGTCAGCCACCTTCACCACGTGATTTTCTCCAACTAAGCAGTTGCGTGCTGCCAGGTCCCTGGATAAAGGAAAAAAGCATACTCCTTTAGTGGAGCAATAGCAGGGCTTTTGAATACAGTCTTCTGGTTGCACAGCCTGTCCCTCGCTTCCAATTTGGGAAGCACTCTTTTTAGACAGCAGGTAAAGGCAAGGTGTCAGAAACTGAGTGGACTTCTTCTTAGGAGCAATAACGTAAATCAGCATTAGGCTTCATTCTTTACATTCTGTTACATTCCCCGTATTGATAGCTGTTATGATGAGTTTATGTTTCCTAAGTCTAAGATGAGATCAGCAGCTCATCACACACTGGTAACAGCTTTATGGCACTTTATCTGACTGGATTAGAAAAGCAGTTGGGGTTGACAATGTCTTGCACAAAGGAGGTACGTCACAACAGGGTAATATCAACTTTCATTGCTGTCAGGCACTAGGATGTAAGCCCACTGCAGGCATAAAAGATTCCACTGTCCTGCATGTGCTGGGACAAGCGGCCGATGCCTTGGCATACCTGTGATATTAGCAGCAAGCACAGAGCAAACGCACAGTGTTCTCATGCTTGCTAGCTTGTTGAGACCTTGGAATCCTTAGTAAGACCCGTGATTTAATAAAAAAAGAATGCATTAGATGGAAACCATGAAGATAAGGCGCACATCTGTGGTAAATAGTCAGTCGCACTCCACCACCGTAACTGCAGGATTCTTACAGGTGGAAATTCACTGGCGTAGCCGCTGACTGGGTACAGAAACACTATATAAGGCTTTTGTCCACTCAATAAAGTGATCTCGGTTGCTGCCTCAGAACAGGGTCCGTGCCTCAATTGCTACAGCCCACCATAAAAGTCATGGGGAGAAGGTATTGCGAGATAGTATTGATATCAAATCAGCCAATGGATAATCCAGTGTGAATGCTAACTCTGGAAGAAACCTCCCCAAAAGGAATTACTCCTGGGCCACCTTGCTGGTAGCGTGTTCATCAGTGCAATCTGAGATTGTACCAGCCCAGTGCGACTTCACTCACCTGTGAATGAAGTTCTTCTTCTCCAGGTACTCCATTGCAGAGGAGATCTGGGTGGCCATGTAGAGTAGCACGACAGCAGTCACTTCCTCCCGGTTGCACTCCCGTAAATAGTCCAGCAGGTTCCCATAGGGCATGTATTCTGTCACAATGTAAAAGGGCGGCTCCAGGGTACATACACCTAGCAGTCAGGAGGAGGTGGCACATGAATAAAGCTTCCTTTTCTTTCCTAGCTTACCGCTGTTCCTGATTTAATATCTATTTGTTGCACTTTGTACAATGAGTGTTTTTCTGAAAACTGAAGGCTCACATCTACAAGACCTGGATCAAACTTAAAATTCAGCGCTTACATCTATTTATCTGTCCATTCATTTTAGGATAGAGAGCAATATGTCTATCAAAGCACCACTGTTCCCATACGATATAGATGCAGGCGTAGTTCTGTTCTTTGGAGGGTTACAGAATGAAACAGGAGTTATTTTGAGCATCTGTGATTTGTTTTGCTTCCTTTCTCCTCGTTCATAAAGCCAAAGAGTGGCCAACTAGAAGCAGGTACCTGTCAACTAGCAAGATTTCCAGACTGAAATGTCACTATCAATTCATGTGAAGCACTCCCATGAGTGCTAGCTGGGAAAGCGATCGGCACGGTGGGACCTGCTCCTAAAGCAGCACTCTCCCACATTCCTCACATGGCTAGTTGCTACAGTCATTGCAATCATGTACAAAGTATGCGTTAGCGGAGGAGGAGTGCAACAGGATACTCAAGTCAAATCTCTGAACTCCCCCTGCACCACTGCTGACTGCCTGTTTACATCCTTACGCACACACAGGAGTGAAACACAACTACGCTGTGCATCAGAAAGAGCAAAAATGCCTCTCTGTGATGAGAAATCTTTCAGTCTCTGCTTCTGGAACCAGACAGGGCTGGGCAGACACTTCATCTGTGCCCATTTTTGAAATGGCTACAGAATAGTCGCCATTATTAAAAGCCTTCACATTCTTCACATTTCTCCTTTCATCCTAGGCTTGGCTTGACAGCTTTGCTCCTGAAAGCAGCAAAAGTCCCAAGGCAATTAAACACTAGTAAAGGTTTAGAGTGTCTCCTTAAGAATCTTTGTACGTGTAGAATTAACAGATATGCAGACTATTTAGTGATCACTTAATGCATTTGCCAGTGAGACAAACAGGGCACAGCCGAGCTGTGAAGCCTTCAGACTTCTTGCATTTGTGTCCTGTTTGATCTGACTTGCATCTCCACTGCCTCAGTCTCCTGTACTTATTTGGTGATACATAACGTCCCTTACAACAACAGCGATCGAGTTGTCTTCTACTTAATTATCAACTGATTTTTCTATTTAGTGCAGCTTTTTCTACAAATGTCTCTGATTTGAGGTGTACGAAGAATGGTATTTGTTGTGCTTCCAACATAATTGTTTTCTTCCACTTTGAATTTTCTTATAATTTTGTTCTGTTCTATCAGAAAAATAAGTGATAGAAAATAACTCTGTAAATTTGATTTAACACAGCAGCAAAATCCGACCCTGATAACTGAACCCTGGAGCATGCCTGAGGCCAAGGGCACAAACTAACGGGAGGCTGATACTGCAAACTTTTACATAATGCATATTCGTGCCTCAAGAGCAAAGCTGTCTACTAATGTAAGTAACTATATTTGATGTTTTATTTAAAATTATTGTCTCTTAGCTTCAAAACAACATGAAGGATTAAGCTGTCAAAAATCCCACCCCATAACCTGACCTGATTCAAAAAGTTACATAAGCACAGAAAATCTGCCACTGCTTTTAAACAAGACAGATTTCATTTTGGCAGAAACTCAAGTAAGAACTTAAAGAGCAAGGAATATAACTGACCTAACAACTGCACTAGATTTGGGTGCTTGATCTCCTTCATCACAGCAGCTTCTTTCAAGAACTCTTCCACCTCCATGGTATCTTCCTAGATAAACAGAAAGGGGGAATTTTATCTTCACAACCGAGGTCTACTTTACATCACATATCCAAGATGAATATAAACGATGGCATCCTTATATCCACCCTACTGTTCTGGCTTTTACCAAAGCAAAATATAACACCCCTGAAAAGCTGCCTGGCTGGCCTGCAGCATGGCCAAGTGATAGCTCTGCAAGACCCAGAAAGTGCTAGGCTTTCTTGTTTGGTAGATATTATTGCTATCAAAGCATCCATCTGTGGCTGGCGAAAGGAAGACTATTGGGATCACTGGTTTGGTTCCTCTGCCTTGCTATAAAAATTGAGCTTGTAAGCTCCCTTACTCAGGGAGTATGCAGAATTGTAGCTTTTAATGTTGAAACAGAAGGCTTTGAAAAGGAAGACAAATGGGGAAGCCGAATGTTTCCCCAGGAGAAGGCGAGAGGCTGTAGAAGATATATCCAATACCTTTAATTTTTTATAGCTTCCATGGTTCTTCTGAGGGCAGGGAAGTGGGCTTGGTAACCATTTCTACAGATCTATTTTGGACGTGCAGTTCTGCAGGTGCTTCCTGGGTCAAAATTTGAAATTGTTTCTAAGCCACGTGCACTGGTGCAAGTTTGATAAGCTTTGTTCTGCAAAGCTACCTTCAAGCATAGATTTTAGGCAGATTAGCACACACCATTTTCTGATATTCATGTCATTAGCTGGCATAATTGAGAACATTACAATGTCCTACCCTTATCGTAAATGGTGACCACATAAACAGTACATAACAATCTGAAAACTCACCTTTAATGTTTTCACAGCGACCGTGAGATTGTATTTCTTCCAGACACCAACGTACACCTCACCATACTGCCCTCCCCCGAGTTTGTGCTTCATGGTGATATCAGTCCGCTCCATCTCCCACTTGTCGTGGATGGGGGACACTCCGTAGACAGTGGGCTTATTGCACTTGGGTGCCGGGTAATGCAAAGTTGTCACCAGTCCATCCGCGACCGTTGAGTGATGGTGCACTAGCTCTGCCAGCGTGCTGAAACGGCTTTCTGCTGTCACATATACCTGTTAGGAACAAACCAAGAAATCTGCTTGAATGCAGGCAGGCGGAAGCTTTCAGTAACACTGGAAAACAGGTACCAAGTTTTAAAAAAAAAGAAGGTAAGGGGACCAGATCTGATGTTCTGATGTTGTTGGGCAAATGAATATTAACCTGTGGGATTTCTTCCTGCAGAAGGCAGCTACATATAAGCTGTAGCCGGGGAGCAGTCCTATCTCCTGCCTCATGCTTTACAAGGGTAAAAACTGGAATTGATGTAGCCAAATGAACAGCGAGTTTCTGTGTCACTCAAGACATTATACTGATATTTGATCAAGGTTTCAAAATGCCGATCAAAACTGCTGGCCTACCAAAGCTCTGCTTGTTCACAACTGCTTTGACAGGACAAGTACCATCTGCACTTCTCCCAAAGTGGTGTTCAGTGAGTTACCACCAAAATCTTGGCATACATCTTCTTTTGATATTAATCAATCAGCGAACCTCTTTCCTCTCACGTACACCCCTCTGTTAACAGTCCACAACTTGACATTCTGTACCACCTCTTAATTAGTATCCTTATTTCCTCTCCCCACAGCATTATCAAGAGTTCCTTACCTTTCCATCTGAGGTGGTATTGATCCTGTAGTGGTAAACGCGTCCTTCGTACCTGAGCGAGATGGATAACTGCCCTGGGCTGCTCTCGCTTTCACGAACCAGGAAGCTGCCATTGATGAGACTGCTTAACAGATACTCAGCTGCACTCCGTGACACCGGCCCATGGTACCATGAATGCTTTTCCAGGCTGTTCACTGGTGTGATGTAGTTGCTTGGTACCCAGCCCTGCCCATTCTTCGAACGTACCTCACTCCATTCACCATTCTGGTTATAACCCAGGACTCGCAACTTCTCACCTGTGACCAGGAAGAAAGCAAAATTAGCACAGTGCAATCTGTTGGGTCTCATCAAGGGAGACGCTTGCTACCAGCTGAGTAAGCCTGGCTTTGTAGCTTAACAATAAAAATCTGCACCAGATATAACCAAAATGCTGTATATAGAGCATTTATGAAGAAATGTTTCAGACAGAATACCTAGGATACTGTTCCCTCATTTACTGCAGTGTGATGGAGGAACTCAAAAAGCTTCTTGTAATCTAGCTTTTCAGACTAGAAAGACTTTTTTTTCCTGAAGGGATGACATTTATTGTCTTCTTGAAGCCTTAAATGGCACGTGATTTAATACAGTTCTGCAGGTGATATATGTACTGAACAGTAATAGAAAACCTCTGTGCGAGTCTTAATTCTTGATTTTGCCCCATTTGAAAGTGCTGAATTCTGTTACCATCAAGCCTGGAGAAGAGGAGGCTGAGGGGAGACCTCATTGCTCTCTACAACTACCTGAAAGGAGGTTGTGGAGAGGAGGGAGCTGGCCTCTTCTCCCAAGGGACAGGGGACAGGATGAGAGGGAATGGCCTCAAGCTCCGCCAGGGGAGGTTCAGGCTGAACATTAGGAAAAAATTTTTCACGGAAAGGGTCATTGGTCCCTGGCAGAGGCTGCCCAGGGAGGGGGTTGAGTCCCCTTCCCTGGAGGGGTTTAAGGCACGGGTGGACGAGGTGCTGAGGGACATGGGTTAGTGATTGATGGGAATGGTTGGGCTTGATGATCCAGTGGGTCTCTTCCAACCTGGTGATTCTATGATCCTATGATCTAATGTAAAGGTTTTCCTCTGCTCCTCCCTAAAATAACTGGCATCTCGCAGGGCCAGTGACCTGTGGAACCTAGAACAGAACAACTCTGGCTGAGCTAGAGTGTTGGGCAGCATTTTACATTTAGCAGGAGAACTGCCCAGCAGGTGTCTCTCCGACACAAGTGAGAGAGAGACTGTCTGCTTACAATCATCAATTTAGAGAATAATCTTTTCTAACTGTACTCATTCCTATTCCTGTCTAGGGAAGGATCCTGCTTTCTATTTTCTGTTGCTAAGTTTCCAACCTAGTAGCTGCTCTGTGATTCACAGCCTTACCTTTGGTGATGCTGAGCGTGTTGTCACCGCTTGCTACAAAATCGTAAAGTGCAACAAAGAGATTGGGATCGCTCTCGGTGGCTCCAAGCAGGTTCTCCTTGGAGCTCCATCTGATGGCTTCATTCAGTGCCTGGGGCTCAACATCGCAACCGTAGGGGCGGTGCAGAGCCTCTGGAAAAAGAACAGAAGAGGAAACTACTTTGTCTACAATTGTAAGTAGATCAAGCCCCAGTGTAGAGCAGAGCAAAGCTGCTGCTGCACAATATGCTCTTTACAGAAAGGGAACACCACGTCTGCACATCTTAGAGCAGTGGGTTTCAATCACCACTTTGCTGACTCTTTATTCTATAGGTTATTTTGAACAGGGGGCAGAGAAGGTGATTAACTCCCTCTACACCAAGGAGCAAGCTAGGTGTATAAAATTCCTATTTAATATTTATTGTATTATATATAATTCTATTTATGTACACCTCTATTGGGAAGTATTTAAGCATTCATAGATAAAAAAATGAGTGAGAAATTAATTGTGCTTGTTTTTATTAGGTGAAGTAGTGAAGGAAACTTTCTGATGCTGAAACATTGTGTGTTATGTCTTTATTTTTTCTGTGGCTGAAGAAGAAAGCCTGGATCCGAAACCAATATAAGAAATGCAGGTAAACCAGCCTGAATTATGGTGCATACAAGACTGGGTACAGGGGGCAGTACCTGATGCAGTGTTAGCAGAAATGATGGTGATTTGTCGTCTCTTCCGGACTGTGTAAATAAAAGGTGGAAAACAGGCAGGAACACAAAGGGGTAAGGGTAACACCAGGTATCTAGCAGTGCTTCTGAACACCCAGGGAGTCCTGTTTTGCTGTTTCAAAGGACAATTGATGAAAACTTGATAGTACAAGGGACTGAGGGGAGGAATCAGACTTGTTTTATAGACAGAAATCCCTAGAGTTCCTGCGTTGATGAAAACCAACCTAAATACGCAGGGGTTTGGAAAGAACTGTTGTAGAAAGTAAAACTTCCTGAGCACTTCACAGTTGTGCTGCACTAAGACTATCACTGGCTTTTCAACCCACAGAGAGGTTTTTCAGGAACCATAGAATCATAGAATCACCAGGTTGGAAGAGACCCACCGGATCATCAAGTCCAACCATTCCTATCAAACACTAAACCATGTCCCTCAGCACCTCGTCCATCCGTCCCTTAAACCCCTCCAGGGAAGGTGACTCAACCCCCTCCCTGGGCAGCCTCTGCCAGTGCCCAATGACCCTTTCTGGGAAAGGGAACATGCAGCAGAGTAAATTTCAACAGTAAGACAAGAGAAAGAACGACGATGTAGTTTCATACACATGGGCTGCTCAAGGGGGCAAAAAAATATAAAGGTGTAAAGATAGAAATATTTTCTCTGATTGCACAACTGACATAAGTTCCTGTCCCAATACGCATTTCCAGATTCTCTTGTTGAACTTACTTATGGAAAGCCGCTGTAAAAAGGTTTACTTAAATGCACCAAATATAAAAAATCCTCTTTAAAAAGCCGGATGCTTTCTTCACTTTACAGTCATTGCTTTGGCCCAGTTCTGAGGGGCTGAGAAGTCTGGGTTAGCATGTTTTTAAGCAGGCCACCACCAGAGAATGTGTGCGCAACACGCACCTCCCCACACTCCCGTGGGGCTTACGTTCACGAGCAAGAGCTAGTCTAGAAGCCACTTCATAGAATCATAGAATCATAGAATAACCAGGTTGGAAGAGACCCACCGGATCATCGAGTCCAACCATTCCTAAAGACTTCCAAACTTCGAACTTCCAAAGAGAACAAAGAGCTCAAATGCAATACAGGAAGGGAAAACTGGGAAGTCGGCGAGACACAAAACAGGAAGGGGCCAGCGCTAAGGAACAGGCAAACAGATGCCAAAGCTGTGTCGCGGGACAGAGCTCAGCCCTGGAAAATGAGGACGTAGAGGGGTTCCCAGCACCTACGTGCAATTTTTTTAACCCCATCGTAGGTATGAGAGAAAGTAAATGGTTGAAGTTTGTTCTGTTTCGTTTTAAACACCTAGCTGAGTGGCTTTTGCTTGCATTTCTGGTCATCAGTCAGAGTTGAACTGCTTGCCTAACCTGCTCATCTTGCAGTTATTGAATAACTGACCTCCTGAGCCTTGCCAAAGTAGCACCCTACCAAGGTTCTCTCCACAAGAACAGAGGTGACCAGAGATTAAGCTGCCAAAATGTCACTTCTTTGGTTTCATTATCTGCAGATACAATATTTGATAGGAATGGCTGGACTCGATGATCTGGTGGGTCTCTTCCAACCTGGTTATTCTATGATTCTATGATTTACACAGGCTGCTTTTTCCTAACCACCAACTGCAATTAGTTTTACAATACACTGACCCATCAGACTGGTGCTATCATGTAAAAGAGAGGAAATCCCAGTGTCTGCTCAGCGACCAACATTATAGTGTGGCTGCAACATCCCATGGTAATTTTTTAGGGCAAGAAGCGTGCGTATGCATGTCCAGTTGTTAAGCACCAGAAAAGAACATCAGTTCCTCAACCCAGCTCTCTTTATGATATAAAGATACATATTTAATTAGAGAATACATTCTTTATACCCCTACGCTGACTTGTGTTAGTGCCTTACGCAAAGTCACTCAGAAAACGTGCTACACAAGAAATCTGACTTGTCCACCCCGGCTAAGGAGCAAGCGCAAAAGTAGGCAGCGTTTCCAAAAAAAATATCTGACCTTGCAGCTCCAAAATACCTTAATGGTGGTTACATAACTGCTTACTTTCAATGATATATTTGCTCAAATGTGAAATGCTTTAAATAAAAATGTATGCATCTGTTCTAAATCAAAGCATACTTTAAGATTCCTTCTCAAGTCAGAAAACCTTATGAACTGAGCATCCAACTCCTACTTAACACAGAGTTAAGCATTTCACCAAGCCTTCGATGGGCAAGGCTAACACTGCTAGCCATCAGCTCAGCTTCAGAGCCACTGCAGCACATCCCTTGGCCAGCTAAGCCTGCCCACACCGAGCCCAGCTGCAGGTCCTTGAGCCAAGGCAAACCCAGCAGAAATGCCACCTGCAGCTCAGTGCTGAGCAGCTCTGCCCACATGAAACCATTTGTGGTGCTTTGCTGCATTGCCAATGAGGATTCAAAGCAGATGTGGGACTACCACCGCTTCCTTGGGAATGCCTAGGAGGCTGGCACATGCTTGAACATTCACTTTATGTACCCAAAAAAGCCCGCAGAAGTTAATATTTGATGAGGTGCTTCAATCACTTAGCTACAGTGCTTACCTAAAAATCAAATGCTTTTAAGATTTCATGACTCACTGACTTTCTTCACGTTCGCTTTAGAGTGACTTGGATGCTTAAGTAGCCATAAAGGTTACTCAATATCCACTAAAGGGGAATTTACCAGGCCATAAAAGCATCTATCGCAAGCTATTATTACACAGGAACGCATGCTGCTCAGTACGCTGTGGGATCTATACCATCCAACATGTGAGGATATGGAGGGCCAGTGATCGCATAGACCTCATGAAGGAAACCAAGATGACCAAAGCATATCGCACATTATATCCCTTCAACTGAACAGTCTGCAAGCTCCATTCACACCGTGAGTAAGGAAACGAGCTGGCAAGTTTAGTTTTGTATCAGCTCCTGTTAAAGGCGAACAGTAAATCATACGTGACCGCTTTCATTTCCTATACAAAGGAAAACATCTGTCGCCATTTAGTGGGCAAGTAATACACGGTGAGCAAGGAGGTTATGCTTCGCCCATCTCCTTCCTTTTTTTTATTCTGACAATACAATTTGCTTCTCTCCAGATACGAATGCTTCTCCTATTCAGACACAAGTAAGGAGTGTTTTGTCCCCAACCTTGTGCTACCAACACAACCATTACCAATCCCTTCTGTCCAAAGGCAGGAGGTAAGATATGCTAAATCCTAAATTTTACAATTCATAGAATCATAGAATAACCAGGTTGGAAGAGACCCACCGGATCATCGAGTCCAACCATTCCTATCAAACGCTAAACCACGTCCCTCAGCACCTCGTCCACCCGTGCCTTAAACACCTCCAGGGAAGGTGACTCAACCCCCTCCCTGGGCAGCCTCTGCCAGTGCCCAATGACCCTTTCTGTAAAGAATTTTTTCCTAATGTCCAGCCTAAACCTCCCCTGGTGGAGCTTCAGACCATTCCCTGTTGTCCTGTCCCCTGTCACTTGGGAGAAGAGGCCAGCTCCCTCCTCTCCACAACCTCCTTTCAGGTAGTTGGAGAGAGCAATGAGGTCTCCCCTCAGCCTCCTCTTCTCCAGGATAAACACCCCCAGCTCTCTCAGCCGTTCCTCATAAGACCTGCTCTCCAGCCCCCTCACCAGCTTGGTTGCTCTTCTCTGGACTCGCTCCAGAGCCTCAACATCCTTCTTGTGGTGAGGGGCCCAGAACTGAACACAGGATTCGAGGAGCGGTCTCACCAGTGCCGAGTACAGAGGGAGAAGAACCTCCCTGGACCTGCTGGCCACACCGTTTCTGATCCAAGCCAAGATGCCATTGGCCTTCTTGGCCACCTGGGCCCCTGCTGGCTCATGGTCAGTCCCTGACAACCAACACCCCCAGGTCCCTCTCCTCCAGGCAGCTTTCTAGCCAGACTTCTCCCAGTCTGTAGCACTGCATAGGGTTGTTGTGCCCCAAGTGCAGGACCCAGCATTAAGAGCTGAAGTGTTCTCTACTTCTGAAATAATAACAGTGTAACTCCTCATAAAACTGAAGCGCTTTAATAATCCTAAAAAAAAGATAAAAGCAAGCAATCTGTTCTGCCCACAGCTGGACTCACTACAAGACAAAGATAGACTTGAAAGGATCCACATGCACCCTGAAGCACTTGGAGAAAGACAGGAAAGGGATGGCATAGCATTATACCCCTGAACACCATACCTGTGAAACTCACGCCAGGCTCAGAGGCTCCTTCGCCAAGGCAGCAGAGCAGCTTGCCCTCTTTGCCATAGCTGCTAGACTGGAAAAGGACCGTCCCCACAACCATGCTGTGCTTTGCAGCAAGCAGAAGAAGCTGCTGGACCCGAGAAAACCAGTGTGGCCACCGCCAGTGCAAACGCCACCACGTGCAGAGGACGTCTGCTCGCAAGGCTGGCAGCCAAGGAGAAAGCAATTGCTGCCGAGCGGGTGAAGGAGAAACTGGGAAAACCAAGCTGTGGGTTAACATGGTTATTAGCTGGAAGTGAGGGTGGAGCTTCCCAGGGAACACTGAACAAACAGAGGATGTGGGGACTGGACAGCAAGTTGAAACAATTTTGAGATGAGCTAGAAAGACAGAGTTTTGTACCCCTAAGAGTTAGGCAACAAAGTGTTTGGGAAGAAAGCAAACAGTTTCCTTGGAGAAATTCCTTTGTACACATCACAAAACAGATCACCCATTCAGGGGACTGCCCAGATTGACTCATTTTTCCACTCCACATACCACTGCTGGAGCACTATTTACATGAATCAACAGGATACGGTTAGCAAAAATACACGTCTAAGAGATGCACAATCACTGAGCAAGTAAACGCTCTTGAGCATTTTGAAGTTTCAGAAAGAAACAGAAAGCAAGGGCAGTACAGTACATCCAGTCTGAGTCACTTATTTGCTGATTTAGCAAGACTCAAGAGAGCTCTCCGAAAGGAAACCACCAAGTTACCCCTCACAAAAAGTCTAGATTTGTTTGATGAATTCTTTAAAAGCCCTAGTTTTCTAACAAAAGTTGCATAGCTCGTAGCAGGACAGGCTCCTCCTAACATGTGGCCAAGGAAGGGTTAAAGAACAAGCCATCTCCACAGCAGCCTCACACCTGGGAGGGTGGTGGGCCTGCAGAGGGGTATAAAAGGCAGCAGGGAAAGCCAATGAAGCCATTTGGTCTTTGCAGAAGGGGAGAGGTTGTTGCAGCTCATCAAGGAGCATTTCTATAACCCTTGAACCCTACTTTTCCAACAAAGGCAGCTGCAGGGTGGCATGAGGACTCGGATCAGGCTGAAGGTAAGAAATGAGCAGCCTGGTTTACTTCAAGTATTTGAGTTTTCTAATGCTGTGGATGTGGAAAAGCACTACATGCAATGGTGACTGTGCTGAGGTGACAAGGTGTTGCTTTTCCCTGTGTGGTCTGTAATGTGTTACTCATGTACGTGGAAAAAATAACCAGGCAACCTTATGACACCGGCATGCTGTTGTTCTCCTGGATTTCCAAGGAGTGGGTGACTTCTTCTCCAAAGCTAAGCTTAATGAATCCTGCAGTGCCCTACTAGTAGCTATGGGTTGAGATGCCTTCGCTTCAGAGCTCCCACGGTCTTTGTCTTTGCCTCTCTGTTCCTGCCTCTTGCGGTTTGTCTTCTCTCCTCTTGTTTGCTCCAAGCACTCTCAACTACACTAGTGTCTGTGCTAACCTCAGTGTGTCTGTTATGCACAGAGAATAAAATGAACTTGTAGAGAAAGATAGCGTGGCCTCAGAGACACCTGAATGAGCTTTTTTACAAAAACACTTCTCAGGTGGGTGAAGTGCTGGGGCCTGATCCCAAGCTCAGAGCAGTGTGGGTGATCCATGGATGGTTCATATTGCATTGCGCCCTGTTCAGTCTGTAACTTTTCACATTGCCATTATCAGTAGAATTGTGCTGTGATACTCTTAATATATGAGAGTGTGAGCAAGCGTTTTATTATCCGTGTGATTGTGCTGTGATATTTGTGGTGCAAGAAAGCCTGAAAAAAGGAGGCAAGAAGCAGCTGAGGCTAGAGACTCTGCATTTTTAGGGTGATGCAAGTTGTTTCTTCAATGGTATAAAAGTTATGTCCCTGCCAGCAAGGGTTGGAGAGACCTCACCCATGAGTGGAGGCACTGCATGGGTCTCCCAGTTGCTTAGAGCCTCTCCAGACCCCTGCTGTGAAAGGCCCTCCCAGTGACTGTGGATCTGCGTGATGACAAGAAAGCAATGTATCATGATGTATCTCTCTTAATTACTGTACTTCCTCTTATAGTAATGATTAGATGCAGTGCCTTTACAAGCTATTGCTGTTACCTGGTTGTTGATCGCTATTAATCATTTGTTAACTTTCTTGCTGTAATAACTTGAGCAAAACCTGATTTCAGAGTATTTGAGAGTTTGGGTTTTTATGATTACTTTTGCTAGAAGCGTCTTTTGTGGTAAACAGTGATTCTGAAATGGTACCGGGAACAGCAAGCTTCATATGGATTTGTGGCTAAGCTAGTCTTGGCTGTGATAGTTAACCTTTAGCTGAAATAATGAATTTACTTGCTAGTTAAAACACAACAGCTGAACAATTGGTATCTGGAACAAAGGAGGATTAGCTGAAAGTTGGATTGGATTAATAACATCACTTACAATTGTATCTATGGGCCCTATCAATTTTGGTCTCTGTCAGCAAAGCACTCTTAGCCAGAGCCCCATGGCTGGCTGGTCTGTTAACGAGCTCCTGGTGGGAATCAAGCAGTGGCTGGCATTGGTGTTACAGCCAAGCCACATTTTGGCCACAGGCTTCCCATAACAGGGGAATTCTGTTCCTGCACCCTTCCAGGCTGCCTCCTGGAGGTGTTTCTCAGTGGGAAGGACACGGGGTGTCCCTACATAGTGTGTAGCTGTTGATAAGGTCCTGTCAAACACACCAGGGCAGAATGAAACCGGGCATTTTTCTACCTTACGGAGAAGGGTCATTTCTTTTACACTGATCCTCCTAGATAGTTGTTCTGTTCTGTAGGCCGTTACCTTGGCGTCTGCATCCTGTTCCCATTCCCTTCACAGTAAGTGCACAATAGAAAATCTTAATCCTGGTACACTCAGTTTCCTCGGTAGAAGAATCCTCCTTTCAGGCACAGCAGCTCTTCTCAGGTCTTTAGACTGTCCTCTGTGGTGCCCTTCAGAGCTGTTTCCTGAGAATAGTTACCCTTCCTGTTCAACCTAACAGATTGCTTTAAAAGCATTTCTTCAGTTGTGCCAGCAGTGGAAAAAAGCTGAGTATAAGGAAATCCTGCTGACAATGCTACTTTGAAAGCTACTGCTCAGGAAGCTTCTAAAATATTCCCTGTACTCTGAATTTATGAACCAACTGTCCGTTTGTCTGAAACTCATGTGTAAATGGAAATGAAGTTCCGAAAAGGACTTGTGTTGCTGGTGGCAGGCTGAAGTGACAGGTTTGTCAATGGAAGGGAGACAGAGAAAGGGTTACAGGGTAAATACTGGTTATAGCATACAGGCTCAATCTGATAACTTAGATTTCATACCAAAAACCCTAGGGTGTACATATTTGTGTGTATATATACATACACACACACACACACGGTGTTCTGGCTTCTGGCTTCTCACATGCCTCTTTGTCACAAAGGGACACTTGAACACAAGGCCACCAAGTTCCCTGCATCTTTCACTTTATTTTCACTTTGCATTTCCAAATTAAACACCAACATTTTACACACAGACTCATTTTATAGGCATTAGTCAACTCTGAGAGTAGAAAGCAGGCCATCAAGGAGTTAATCCTTACTAGTACAATGGACATTTTCCACTGCATCTTCAAAACTTACATCATTAGATGTCAAGATCTTTACCTAGCTTGTCAGTGGGAGGATTTCTGCCTTAATGAATACAAGGAAACAAAATTGATAACGCAGCAGCAAGTGGATTTCCTATTTTGCTAACACAGTTGGAACAGTACCAAGTTCTACAGTAGCTTTGCAACTGAAGCCAAGTCTCGGCACTTCCTACCAACCAAAAATACTCAAGGCGAACTACAGACTGAAAAGCAAACCTGTTCTTAACAGGCTGAGTTCCCACTGTCTAATCATGTGGTAGCACAGAAGCAGACCTATCGGCTTTCCTTACCCTAAACAGACCACCTAGTCTTTCTGCTGACACACACACGGCCATGAAAATCACCAGTTTAAAAGGGCCAGACAACATATGGCTTTAGTAAAATGCAGGCAACCTAACTAAATGCCATTCTTAGGTGTTCCTCCCCTGCAAGCAACCACACTCTTAATAAGGTGGTTTACTCGAGCTAAGCGCAGATCCATAGTTAGTCTTCGGGCCTCCCACTGAGCGGTGCAGCATTTAAGTGCTGTAAACAACCTGCTAAATGAAGCCAAGAAACACAGCTCTAAGCCAAGAACTTGGGATGGGCAAGGAATAGGTTTCTATTTATGGTCCCTGGCTGGGAGAGACAGAATGGGAGGAGACATCGGAGTCTGTAACAAAACTACATCATGAACAGCTCACATCATATAAAAAGAAATGTTACAAGCCAAGCTGATAACACTGCCTAGCCTCATTTCTCAAAATCCACCTGAAACAGAAAAGGCTAATAAGTGATTTTTTTTGGTATTAGAGAAGTATATGGAGAAACCTAAAGTCTCTCCATACCCCTCGCCTCTTAGGAGCAGGTTTACTTTGCAACATGGAAAAACTCTTGCATATGATACACCTCTGCACTTATTTAGTAGTGACTGTTAACCTGAAGATGTGTTTTTTGGCTAACTTGATATAAAAATCCAAAGTTGGGGGTTTGGTGTTACTGAATTTTTAACCAGTAGGAGGAGAGACACATTGATTTCAATTGAATTAGTAACATCATATATGAAGAATCTGAGATGCTGTCTCTCTACCTGAACATCACAACAGGTTAGCGACATGAAGATTGTTTAAAAACCAAAAATACCACTGTTGATAGAATTTGCCTGTGTTCTGTTCCACTGGTTTTAGTTATTGCCTCCCTTTGTTACTGATGTTATCAGAGGTGCCCCTCACCCTGTTTGTTTGCTCAGATGTCAGTGACACACATGATACCATTTCCCCCAATATCAACCCAATGCAGCGCTTCCCTAGTTTTTCCTCAGCCAATTTCTGCTTAAGTGCCACCTTTTTGGTGCAGAATCCAGTGTGAAATAAATCAAGCTTAAGCTCCAAATAAATCAATTGAAAAACATTCATTCCTTGTTGAATGTGAGATGTGTAACTTTTCACAGACTGGCCACCGCATAGGCTTTAAGTCACCAAACCTTTTACTGAAGCATTTGGTAGCACTGCTGATTTAAGATAATTTCAAAGCAGATGAAGTATTGAGCATCCTCGGAACAAATGCTGCTAACTTAACAGACTGACTCTCAGTACCTCTCAGATCTTCTGTCCTCCCAGAACTCTGGTAGAAAAGTGACTATGGGATACATGAGCTAGAAAAACAATGCGGTGTTCTTGATATGCTTAAGCACCTCAGGGTGAGGAACTCGCCTCGGCAGAGATATGAGGAGAGTTGGACCTAACAGTTATTAAAAGAGGCAAGGGATGTTTCCTGTCACAGGTACTGGGAATGGCCAGAAGCACCAGAAGATGCTCAAAGTGCCAATCTAACTTCTTTGTGCTTCTGGGTGAGGAACCAAAACCCAACAGACAGCAAGAAAAACACTTCCCTGTAGTGAGAAAATACTTAAATGCAATTAAAAATTTGTACACAAGGGATTTTAGAATCAAAAGCTACAAGTGTAACCTCTTCTAAAAATCCTGAATGCTGCTAAGCATTAGTTATCTTATTACTAAGGATTTGCCCAGCTCCTGTAAAGCCAAGCAGCTTTGCAACTGCTGGTATCTGGGAACAAGCAGAGACCACCAGTTTTAAATGCTCTGTATTACATACCTGTTTCCATTGAGTACTGAGGTGATGAAGTTCTGCTCTTTCTTCCTCTGAATCCTGCCTAGAGCGGTCAGTAACTACTCCCAGTGATACTTTGAGGGAAAGGAGTGCTCTGAAGGAACACCGCAACTTCAAAGATAACTGGGAAACTGCACACATGCAGATGAAAAGTCTCCAACATCCTTATTCTGTCGTAGTCAGTTCCAGTAAACCTCTCCAGTATGAGGGGTAAGGAGGATTAGGTCACCCAGCCCTTCTCCAGGAAAGGTGGGATGGCCAAACATTCTGACAGCTTACAGCAAGCCATTTAGCAGGTTTGTTTTTTTTAATCAGTACTTCGAGGGAAAAGTTGCTTCATGTGGATTACACTTACTCCAACAGAATTCCTGAGGAGTCATAATCCTGGCCAGATCAAAGTAAGGTTATTATCTACCTCTACGCAAATCAAACAAATTACTTACGCAGCGTAAAGACAAACATTTGCAGTAAGGGCTCTTTTGCAGAAAGCATACTTGAAAAATCACAGCCCAACCAACCCTCAAGCAAGCCAGAAATACCTACACTAACGAAGCCTCACTGGCATGAGGTTTGTTTGCAGATGTAACGCACTATCTGATCAGACCTCTGACTTAACATGACATAAATGTCCGAGCTGCTTTTCAAGTGACATAATTACACCTTATTAATAAAGTCCTGCAGCATTAGGTGCTCTCCTATGACTTGGCACCTGGAACAATGACCACGTTTCTCAGCTGGCTTTCTGAAATTTATTTTTAGCCTTCCTAGTTTAGAGAGAAACTTGGAAGAAGAGGGTAAAGCCTAACTCACTGACTTTTAATCTATGGAGTAAAAGACCTTGCCAATCTAACAGCCCAAACCCGAAATGATATGCCAACTTGAGGCCCAAGCAATTATTTCTGCAAGAACCTTGGCAAGGCAGCACTGCTTACCTTTTGGAGGGTATTCGGAGGGCAGAGCTCCCCAGGTGAGCTGACACAGCTTCAGTTTCCAGTACATGAGTTAAATTTTTTTAATGCAATCCCAAAATGCTTGTTAGCACAGATGTGACTTCTCAGTTCCATCCACCCACACTGAACACGCATCAACTGTCACAGCTACACAGTACTTCTGTGTTCAAATCCTCTCACTAAAAATAAATCGTAAAGCTGGTGGCCTCACTTATCGGCAACAAATGTGCTGCTCAAGCCATTGTCCACAGCCATTTTCTTCTCTTGAACAAAGAAGGGCTTTCCTTTTTAAAATATTTACTTCATTTGACTAAAATACTCTTGTGATGATGTCTCCTTTGAAATATATTTGTCTTAGAAAATAAACCAGCGCTTCCTTTCCTCCAAGAAAAGCCAAGCTTTAGCATGAATACTTGCCCAAAAATTGCATGCTGTCTTGTTAACTTCAGAATCAGGGAAAACTAATGCGGATGCTTGTCAGGAGATCCCTGGAGTCTGATGCTCGGCTGAGCCCTGGTTGCCTTGCTCCTCCTCAGTCCTATGGGCTGATTCACTCTTGTAGGGGACAGTGAGAACACATGCGTATGAAGTCAAGGAAACGCATCCATTGCACTAAACTTAGCTACTGACTGCTGCACCGCTTCCCGTTGGCGAGACCCAGACACTTGTAATTGGCTCCACTCATCAGACAAGGGACACCATTCATCAGTGCTGTTTCCAACAGCTGCTGAACAACCAGGGTAACACGAACCCCAGCCTTGGCAGCAGCAGAATTCCCAGCTCAGCCCCAACAGCTTCGCAGTTCCAGCCTCTGTCAGTACATTTGTTTTTTTAAATCTAACAGCACTGTTCAGCCCTTGTGTGTCTGAGTCCAGTATTAAGACAAAGATATACTCACTGAAATTATGGTTTTGGAAAATCCTTTCCGGGTTATGACTGAATTAATAGAGCTTTGAAGGAAAAGTAGAGTTAAGACTGAGGAAGTTCAATACTCCTATTCCAAAAGTAATCAAAGCTACAAAAACATCACTGTTGGACTTGCTGGTGTACTAATAAAATTAGTTTGATTATGAAGGAGAAATTTTAATAATCTTTGTCTATTCATCTAGTTAAGTGGATCTGGATTGAAAATGCTTATATAATTTAATAGGTTTGGGATGGATGTTTCCAGTAGATCTGGTGTTTTTGAACATTAGAAAAATAGTGTTTTAATAATAATCCATTTAGAGAGTTAAGACAAGCAAATATATTCAGCTAAGATACAGACATGCATTTTATGCATTTTATGCATGTCTGTATCTTAGCTGCATGAAATTCCTTTTTATGCATCCATTTTATGCATGTCTGCTACAGTAGCAGTAGCTTCCACGGTGAAGTTAGACACTGAGATCGCTTTTTCTTCTTAAGAATTACAAGTACTTCTTGACTGTTAAAACTGAAACGATAAAATATTTAAAGGACTTGTGATAGGAAAATCAAGTCCAGCCTCTTGGATTCAACAAAATGCTTCAGAATATCAAAAGCACGTTTGCTGGCTGACAACTGGGATCCTCTAGGCATGCAACAATTGTACTGCGTCACTTCCAGCCTAGCATCCTGCTGTTACCATTGCAAACAGAAGCTGCCTGGGGAAATAAGAATGACATTATTCCAGAACGCTTGCCAAGCCTCCAATGCATTGCATCTCACGGTCTTTCTGAGCCAGAGCTGATGTTGTGGTGAAACTTCCTATCAGGCTGCTTCCATTATTTCATCCGGTTCCCAACTGAAGCAATGCAAACTGAACTCACATAAACAACACCCTGCTGCAATCTTGCTGACGGTGCAGCCACGTACTGTGCAATGTGCTCTTATTTCTTTTGAAAGCAACGTGCTGGTTCCATTTGATGCTTCTCAGCCTGTACAGCAGCCAATGCTGAACAATCGCTACCTGATGGTGCTTTCACTTGAGGTTTCTGCAGGCCTTGAACTTGCTCTACCTCAGCCACGTCTCCTCTAGGCTGAAGAGTCTGTCTCAGGTGCTTTGATGTTGCCAGCACTGGACACCTTCAAACACCTTTGAGTTTTGTCTAGCTCCACCACAGACACCTCCAGACAACCAGATCAGCATTATGTGCAGAATTCCAACCACAGATTTGTGTAGGGGCAGAACTATTTTCCTATGCCTAATGTTCTGCTTTTTGCACTAGAATTCCAAAGGTTGCCACAAAACCATCTTATTACAGCTCAAAGATTTATTTCTATTGTTGCAGCAGTCAGCTCAGAGCTAAAAACAAAGCTCAAACCATTTTCCTCTGTGCCACCTTCCACTGAATCTTGTACTACTTTAACCACTGGGAATTCTTCAGTCAGCTTTTGTCTCTAGTGTCTTAAATAAATATTATTAGCAAATTTACCATCACACTCTTTGCTTTCTTTGTCTTCACATCATTTGTCATAGCCTTATGGCAGCTTTTAATGAAAAATCAGGTACATCAAAGAAGTTAAAGTTGACTAAAATACACTTTGCTTATTCCTGTTTGATGGCTGCTTCCTTCCTAGCACCTCTTCACTAAACAAAACTATTAATGTGTTCCAGAAAGTTCCATACTATAATCAGTGCTTGGTACAGTGTACGATCTGGTTAAGCCAGCAGACGTTGCTATCCTTTGGAGAGGGATATTAAAAAAAAGGACAAAAATGACTTCGTAAAGGCAACTGCTGAACTGAGGGATGGGTTAAAGAAAGTACAGAATTGGCTCTAGGGAGAAATACTCCAGGAGATGGGAAACTTCAGTGTGCCTGGATGCAAACAGAGTAGAAACATCCTGGAGGTGTTAGTTTTTTTCCACTAATTTGTTTTCAGAGCAGTAAAGAAAACCAAACTAAACATCAGTGTGAAAAGGACTTAATTACCCAGAAACATCAGGCTGCATCTTTCAAAGAGGTTAAAGATTGCCACTTCAAAAACCAGAAACTGCATGGAAAATGCTTAGAGTAGCCTTAAATCACACAAGCAAGAGGATCAGGCTAGCAAGGACAGACTCTGACCCAAGACAAACATCAGAAAGGAGGTAGCTGCAATTCCAGATTTATCTAATAATTTGTCAACAACAAATCCCCACAAGAGCCAAGATCTGTTGCCAGTTCACAATGCTAGCTCCAATACTAACAGTTTGGTTTTTTGTAACACTGCAAACATTCCCTCCTTGTGCTGGGGAAATATGGGAGAGGAAAACAGTTGTATGGATTTATCTAGGATCATAATGGAGATTGAAGGATTCCTAGCTAAATGAAATGCTATTTTATGGAACTGGTACCACAAAGCCTTCTATTGACCCGGAATAAAGGCAGACAGGGTAACTATGTCATAAGAGAAAGGCTGTCTTTTCAAGACTGGACTGGATTATGCACGCTAACTTAAAAGCCTGCCAAGATTAACAATGAGAGGGGAAGGGACAAATGCTGCCTCTGCCCCTCAAAATACAAAGCAAATACACTGACAAGTGTTCTTTTTGAGAAGAGATCCAATAGTATGCTACTCCTGATTTTATCCACATCTAGTCCTCTTTCATTCTGATTTTCATCTGTTGCTTGGTGGTGTTTGAACAGAAACACAAAATGACAAGGAAAGTATCTGCTGCCTTCTAAAACTGGTCTAGCAACTTAAAAAAAAAATATTATTTTGTCACTTGCTTGGCACACAAGTGCTTCACTAGTTTTTCCTGTTCAGAGAGTGAAACAACTCATTGTTGACACAGCCAGAGAATAAGATCACTGCTGGTTATTTTAAGAGCCTTCCTCCCACTTAATATTGGGATATCCGTCTGAGACATCTCCTGCCGCCACTGTCTGTGGTGGGATGACTTCGGATGCCCAGAGGATTGGTCAGTATATTGTCAGCTGCTAAGTGAAGGCTACATGAGCCTCCGTTACTGCCTCCGCTGCTGGGTGCCACCTCCCTTAGTGTTTCATCAACTCTATTTACTATACATACTCCGAGGCAGGAAGGAAGAGGGAAAGAGCTGGAAATTCCCAGTGGAGGGGTCTAACACTGCAGCTCACTCAGCAGTTTGCCTCCACTCCCTCTGTAAGGCACAGGGCAGTTCCTAACTCGCATCCATCTAGAACACCACTTTTAGTGGATAATAACGTGCTTTTCCGTAGAGCCAAGGAGTACAACATATCCTGGCTGCGAGGAGGCATCAATATTACCTTCCCCTCGTGGAATGGATAAGAGCTTTTGCACCACGGTAGTGGTGACTGGTAGAAAAGCACAGAAATTGCCACTCAAGAGTTATCACTGATCCACAATGTGTGTGGGAACGAGACAAAAATAAAACTTCAAGTCATACAAAGCAGAAATCAAACCATTCACACAGCTCCTAGGAGTACTTGCAGCCCCCAGGAGCAACAGCGTCTGTACTGTAGTGCCATCAATCAAGGAATAAGGAAGCAAGTGAAGAGCAAGATGATATTGCCTAAATTAAGATCTCTGACAAAAGAACATCAGCTGTGTTCAGTCTCATGGCAAGATTTTTGCCAGTCGTACCATGCAGCTTGCTTTGAGGTCTATGAAACCACTTAACGTAGGAGCATTTTTTTATGAAACGTGAATTTTGAACTGAGATTAAGACCAAAGTCTGACTGTGCCATCTAGAAGGGAACTTGCTTCTAGTGTCCCTGCAGCTTCTGCTCTGAAAGGCCAAGAAAGGTCCCTTTATCTTATCAAATTAAGTTTGGTTATTTTTTTTCTAATTTGACAGTTCCACCTCATTCCTTCTTCCTCCCACTCCACAGAAAAACATTCCCAGTTGTTGCTGGCCTATATAGGTTGTCAGGACAGCTGGTTGCTTGGATTACACAGGGCTATATTGTATCCCTTCAAGAACCAGCCACGTCAAGCGCTTTCTTTGGGACCAGGGCTCGCTACTGTGCTGCACCAGCACACCAGGTGCTGTCTTGAAGTTGGAAATTCCAAGACAACAGGCAACCCTGCAAATGCTCCTCTCAAAATCATTCTCCCTCTTAAGCCTCATGAGCACAAACCTCCTCCAAATCAGACATCTGAGTAAGCAAAAGATGGTGAAATTGCACTCTATTCCAACTTAGCCTCTTAAAGCAGAGAGACGGAATGCTGCCTTTTGGTAGCTTGGGAGAGGATTTCTCAATTGCGTTGCTACTATTTACAGCAGTTACCTATGGCAATCCTGTATTTAAGTGTGTTCAGAATAACTGCAGCTCTCCTGCATGCAGCAGTTAGAAAGCAGAACATTTCCCATCCCATGCAGGTACTGCTTCCAGCCAAGGAGTTCCTTCTCATAGTTACAGAGACCTACATAGCGCTACTGCAAGACAGACAACTGCTGCCAGCTTCTCGAGATGCCACTGCATTATCAACTTAAACCCCTGCCTTCCAGGGCCATTCTCTATTAGTTTCTATGCTGTTTGGACGCACTTTTAGCTCTGAAATCTCTTTGTAAAGATATTCCCCAAGGCAAACTACAACACGTCTCAGCTGAACTGCTGTCCAGCAAGCAACAGAGCACCCAGAAGCAGACACCACTAACTCCAGACTGAAAGCTGCTGTACCACATAGGTTTCAAATGGGTCTTCCAGCTTAGAAAGACATTACAGAATCAGAAGCTAATTAATATTTGAAAGTTATTTGAAGGATCTGCAGGATTAACAACATGATGCCTGCTCATCTACATCACTGCCAGAAACAGTCTTCCCCTTCTTTTCAAGCCACTTTAAGCACTTAAAGCCAATGTAACTCCAGGTTGCTTAGAAGGAACGGCTCCTGGATAAGTTAAAGAACTGCGCAGATGCCAGAATTGTCAAAAACCATGAGGTAAGTGAGGTAAGGAAAGCTGTTTATATGGACATGCTGCTTTGAGATCCAAGCCTCCAACAATCTGAAGTAAACTGTACAAGCATAACAATCTTAATTTTTTATAAAGCCTGCACGGACAGCGGCTGAAAAACTGAACCAAGAGCTGAAACCTGGAAGCACACAGCACATTTAAGTGCCTCCAGTGAGAATGCTGAAGCTCTTGCGTGAAGGATCAGCAGAGATTCTGGGGCAAGCGCCTCTTAAGGTCATGCTTCCATCAAGAACAATAGATTGCCCAAGCCCTGAAAAAAAAACAAAACCAAAAAACAACCTCTGAAGCACCTGTAATGACCAAATGAAGCACCCATGAAGATGAACAGCATGGAAATGCATGACTGAAATATAGAAGTGAGAGCCTGGTGAATAGCCAGCAGACCTGCATAGAGTATGAAATCTTCTTTTTCACTAAAAAGACCATTAAATTAAAATTACAGGGTCACACCTCCAGTTCTGAAGCTGGACAAGCTGAGTAATGGCAAACATCAAATTGTCCTGATCAAATACAGCAAGCGGAATCAGCCCTTAAAAGAACTGACTCATCTGGGAAGGCACGTTCTCTTTTTAGTAGTGTCCAACATGAGTGTTGAGCAGAACTTTTATATTGAGAGCTAGGTCTAATTAAAATGCAGCAGCAGATTACCAGTGTAAGAACTTAATTCCTTATTACTAGAGGAACAAGACTAACAGATGTAGTCACACAATCGAGACACTCTGAGCAGCAATATTAGTCAAATAATCTAGTTGTTTACCCAACCTGAAGTTCCCACCTAGTTCAGCTTGAAGGACAGCCAGCCTTTTTCCTTAGCTGTCAGTCTTGCTACCTCGATGATAGCAGCAAAGATTTGCTGTTCGCAGGCGCTGGGTTATAACCAGCTTTTCATTCATGGTATACATGCGTAGCATGGTAGGAAAGCCATTAAGGCCAAGAACCTGATGAGCACTGAAGCAAAGTATATGTAAAAGAAAACCACACTTGAAACAGATAAGAGCTGATCCTATTCCTAGAAATTCGGAGAAGTAACCTCCTGTGAAGAGATACTGCCTTTCGACTCTCTCAGCATCCAAGTTAACCCATTTCTGAATGTCAAAGATTGTAAAAGGGCAAGTTTCAGGGCCTCATTTCAGATAGCAGCCTTGCTAAAGAGATAACACTAAGTCTATGAGTATAGCCTGTAAGATTATTTTTTTAATTAACCCTAAACAGGATTCATCAAAGCCCTCCCCCAGACACAAGAGACCCTGAACTGCACTGAACCCAGCAGGCAGCTGCTGCCAGATCCGCAGTCATTTCCCTTGCTTCCAGCTGCTTCTTTGTTGCTTCCCATGTGCTTGTACCCGCATCCACCTGATGGACAGAATCATAGAAGCCCTTGGCTGGAAAAGACCTTTGAGATCAAGTCCAACCGTACCTGTCCACTACTAAATCATCTAAATCATAGCCCTAAGTACTTCACTCACCCAGGTCAGGAAAACAAATAGCACTCCTGAGTTTTCCTGCTAGTTGAGTTCCCAGGATTGGCTCACTGCAGGGCCAGGTGAGAACCAGCCCTGGCAAAGGAGGAGTGTGCTGGTGGTGGAGACAAGTGCTCTTTTGACAAGTTTTCATCCATTCAGCCTTATCATACTGTTATTCAGGGAATTGGGATTCAAGCCAGCTGCACCCTGTAAAAGTTTACTTCTAGAATGAGGTATTTCCTAGATCAACTTAAACCTTCTCCATCACAGGAAAACATTAATGCAAGTAATCTTACTTTGAAAATCCCTGGCAAATCTTTTGGAAACTATGTATTGTGTATATTTTAGACAGTTACTGCCGGCCTTATTAAAGAGAAATTACATTAGACACAATAAACACATGGTCTAGCAGCAGGACTGAAATAAAGTGACTCACCCAATTTAAAATACATGGGATCTAATTATTTTACCCCTAAAGAAAGGGCAGGGCTTCCTACATGATGACAGGTACATATACATATAATATAATTGTGGGGAAATCAACAGTCTTGGCTTTGTTCTTACTACATGCAGGTGGCTGCTGTAATCTAAGACAAATACATAAAATGCAGGTTGTTCCATTAGACTGGGGAGGGAAAACATTCAGCTCTGGGTGTGGATGTCTCCAACCAGTTTTATCGGGCACTTTGCCAATGTTATGAAAGCAGGATTTCATGTAAGAGTGAGAGCCTACTCCCAAGGGAAAAAAATACAACTGGGAAAATCAGCGTGCACAAGAAAAAGGTGCAACCTGAGCAGGGGGAAAGAGGAAGGAGGCATGGGAGAGCACCTGTAGAACACAGAAAAACACCGTGGTCACACAATACAATTGAGTATTGTATTGCTCAATACAATATGAGCAGTATATTTCTGCTTAGAAGGAGGTGGCATCCACACAGGCTTAAACCAGAACTCCACCTCTATAACGAGGTTAGCATTATCTTGACAACTTGAATGGGGATACATAGACATTATCACCATCATTAGAGATTTATGAAAAGAAATTATTCAAATTGCTCCTTACCCTCACTAAGATTCATAAGCTGAACCTTTTGCAGCTGTTGAGGTTCGTCACCCAGTTTTGTTTGGAGATGTGGGGTGGGGATCACTGCAGAGAGCGCAGACCCTGGCAGACACACATGCTAACTGCGCAGCTGTCCCAAGAGGCACGCTGCTGAAAGGACTCGGCATTCCTCCTTGGAGACCAGGCTGAAGATGTGCAGTCGTATTTTTCCAGATTTAAAATTGCCTGAATGCCAGCACACAAAGCTGAGAACAAATACATGTCATCCAGTGATGGACCTGTTCTGTCACACAGGAGGCAGTCGGGAGATGATAGCATGAGCATCTCATCCCAAACAGCAATGTTTTTCTAAATCTAGGCAATTGCTTTGTGGGGGATGAATTCTTCTCCAGACTTGTGACAAGATGCAATGATATTTTTTTTTTATGAGGATATGAATTCTAGGAAGATTATTTCCAGCCCCTCTAGTACATAACCATTGAGCCTACTCAGATGTCTACAATTAACAATAAGATCCACACTCTTTGCTGAAATACTTTGTTGGTAATTTAAGGAGAAAACAAAGATGATGTATCAGATCTATAGCTTCTGATGAGGCCATACCTGTTTTCTGGGTGATACCCTCACTAACGCTAACTATGCTCTACTGTTCACCAGCAGTAACGCTTATTCTTGCATGTGTTAAATTCACAGCCTACGGAACAATCTCTGGACATGCTAATATGATGACTTGATACTACACGGGATATTTTTGTAGCACTTGATATCTAGAGTGCCTGGCAGTTCTGATATTTCATTCTCTTGACAGCCCTACAGAGTAGGGCAAAGTTTCCACCATGCAGAAGGTGGTCTAAAGGAAAGAAACAAAGTAATTGCTCAATATCAGACTGGAAGCTATAGCAGAGCAGGATTTAAACTGGTGTCCACCAACCATCCTTCCTCAAGGACAATTCTTGCAGCTTTCCTTACTGTCTCTTGACTGACCAGTAACTTTGCATATAAGGACATACAACACTTTGAAAACAGCTACTGCCTCAACTACTGATGCTCTCTAAATAAAAGTTCTTACACTTCCTCACATCAATGAAGCAGGATTAAGTTCGGGCATCAAAAAGGGAATACAACTTTTCACAGGGCAAATCACAACAGAAAGTGTCTGCAAGTAAACTTGGAAAAGAAAGTATGCTCCCGTGGAAAGGGCACTGTGTTAGTGGTTCTGCTAGAGACTTGCTGCCTAAGTATTCTTGTGCGCTCGTGCCTCTCACTTATCTGTGCAATAAAACAGTGTTCCTTATAAAAACCTACTACTCTACTGGTGGGGGAAAAAGTGAGACTAAATAGCTAACTACTACAAAAAACAGCTTTCTTAGCTGCAGGGATTTTAACCGTTGCCAATATCATTTTTTTTAATATATAGTTTCTTAAAAAGACTGTACCTTCATGGAGAGAAACAATTTTTTTCAGTTCCTGCAGGTCTGTATTCCTGGTTTTAGAGCAAACATCCTTTGTCTGTCAGAAAAGGCAAGGAATTTGGGAACAACCTGCTTCCCTGAGAGCAGAGAGTCAGTAAGACAGACAGTGTGCATCGCCCGTCTCATTTTCAAGACAGATGAGGCTCCACACAAAGATACAGGCAGCTGAGTAAGAATATTAAATGCTCATAGGAAAGGAGATAGTTGTTCTTCCTAATCTGCCACCAACACCAATTCCTAGACAACCAGTTCAGCTTCTCTTTAAGCCTCAAACACTTCCGTTTGGTGATACAAAGCACCGCTACACCAGAGCAGTTTATTCACTATAATAAAGCCTGCTTCTCTATTAACAAACCAAGATGCTGCTTCTATAATAGGTTTTATAGTTTCAGACATTAGAAACCCACCTCCCTGACGGCTCAGGGGATGGAGCACAGGGGGGAACTGTATGATGAGTGTTTTAGTATTTCTGTAATGGGTCCTAGTGGTGGGTGGATGTAACAAAGCCAGATGCCAAGGCCTGAAATGCATGCAAGACCTCAACCCCATAACAAATTAGGAAAGTGCGGGGGAGAAAAGGATAGCTACAGCATGCCAGAAGTCATGCCTTTGTGTTTACACAACTGTATGGAAGTCTGTCTCGGTTGTATTTGAAACAGATTTTCATATCTCCTTTCTAGTAGACTGGTTTAGGATTGATTAATGTGCTGCTTTTAATGTGGCCTTTCACCAACAAGTATTAAAAGGAATGATAAGTGACTTCTTAAAAAAACACAAATGCATCCCAACTTAGTGTAACAACTACCCCTCAGCTGAGCAGTCATTGATGCAGTGTCAGGTGATCTCATTTTTTTATTAGAAGTGTAAACCCTAAAAGCCAAGTTTAGGATCTCTGCAGAGATCCTGATCGCCCGGAAGGCCAGCTTTGGGATCTCTCTCCAGAGATTCTCTCCCCTAGCCAACAACTCCTGTTCGTTGTTCTGCCGCTAACCAACTAAATGGGGTAGACTGAAGTTCTCTATCTCCTAATTCACTGCAGCTTCAGCCTCTTTAGGGAAGTTCGACAGACGACATCCAGCACAGCACTTTGAACTTCCATTTCAAGTCCAACACCACAAACACTAATGTCTTTCAGACCTATTATCATGCCAGAAGTGTTTTGAAATACAGGCTAGAACCACAACAAACATTTCTTTAACAGCCTATGGGAGTGCGTGACTGAGGACTTAGCTTGCAGAAAACTCTGTTGTGTTTGTTTACACAAAAGTTAAGCCTAAACATCTCCACAAAACAAGCAAGCACTATTGCCATGTTACAGACAGAAGTGCACAGAAGCAATAAGAAGTGACTCTTAAAATTTGAGGGCTCAGATTACCCAACAGATATGTCAGATTTAACAGCTTTTCACACATGAAAGGTTGCCTGCACTTTAACACATAAACAAGCTGGAAAACCTCTCTTACTGGCAGGTGGAGTTATGCAGGATAAAGCCTAACAGAAATACAACATCTGAAAAGGAAGCAGTCCAGTTCTTAAAGGCAAAAGCAAAATAAACACCTACTCTTAAATTTTGAGACAGCAACATCTGCTTTTTGATATGTGGATCTTGCCTGCTTTCATAAACCAAGTTACTCTAAACACTCTTCACTGTAACACAGCTATGTTAGAAGAAAACCCTCTCTTTTCCTAACAGGAAAAACGTTTCAGCAATAGATGAATTAAGTGAAGGCATTGTAGCCCCCTCTCGTGGTAGGCTACAAAGTCATGCTCTCCATAAGCTGCTACAATTGTTCCTTTTACCTTCCAAGTTTAACAGTTATTCTTTCAGCCTGCTGCGTGCTGCCCAGGCTCCTCACCCACCATGGCAGTTCTGCCCTGCTGATGCTCTGCTGTCTCACACTCACCTGCTCCTGCTGACAGCACATTCCAAAGCTCAAACAGAATAAGGTGAGCTCTGCGTGGAGAAGGGAAGGGTAAAGAAAGCAGGAAGGCTCTGAAAGAGGTTCCTTGTAGTGAAGTTCTGTTCTTGGTCAGGAACAAAACACTTGCTGGCAATACCTCATGTGTTCCAGCCACAGTGTAGCTTTGTAACATCTGATGTGCAACAGAAAACATGCCAGTAAGTACCTGGGGATACAATTCTCCATGGGTAAAGGAAGAAAATGAGCACAGCTCACTCCAGTCTGACAGCCTGTAACTACATTGCCCTAAGGCGCGCCAGTACCCATAGCCCACCAGGCGAGTGAGTGTAACCACGCTGAGCATTATCCCAGAGCTACGCTGGTCACAGAAGCAGTTATGTGCTTTGCCACCAACCCCTAAAATGAGAAAAACAACATTTTATTTAGCAGAAACACTAACAAGGCACACAGAAAAAGTCATTGCAGCTCGTGTGCTGGTGGAAAGACACGTTACAAGTGTCTTATTCACATTTAGCTTAACCATTTAATATAAAATAGATGCAGCTACGTAGACTTACATCAGAATAATTAAAAAACAGAACTTCTGTACAGGACTACAGACAAGCTTAGTTTTGATGGACTTACACTGTGGCCTGTTCCAGCCTGGAGAAGAGGAGGCTGAGGGGAGACCTCATTGCTCTCTCCAACTCCCTGAGAGGAGGTTGTGGAGAGGAGGGAGCTGGCCTCTTCTCCCAAGTGACAGGGGACAGGACGAGAGGGAATGGCCTCAAGCTCCGCCAGGGGAGGTTTAGGCTGGACATTAGGAAAAAAATTTTCACAGAAAGGGTCATTGGGCAGTGGCAGAGGCTGCCCAGGGAGGGGGTTGAGTCCCCTTCCCTGGAGGGGTTTAAGGGACGGGTGGACGAGGTGCTGAGGGACATGGTTTAGTGTTTGATAGGAATGGTTGGACTCAATGACCCGGTGGGTCTCTTCCAACCTGGTGATTCTGTGATTCTGTGAACATCTCAAAGCACATCTGTACTTCTAACTAGGTGCTAAAGTGCAGGAACCACCATGCAGTTAAACTACTCTGATTCAAACACCCTACCCCTAAAGAAGTTAAATATATTTAATTTTAAAAAAAATAAAATTCTTCCCAACCAGATTTAGTACCGTTAAGACAAAAGCAAGAATGAAACCTGCCAGATTTCTGTTTCACAGCGTACTACGCCAGGCTACTCAAAGCTCATCACGGCTTGCTCACTGGCCAGTCAGTAAGAAAGCAGGTTTGAAAACAAAACAGAATTGAGTGGTATCACCACAAAGCGATCAAAGAAACAACTTTAAGAGCATCTGTTCAAGGTCTTGCCTATCCCATAGCCTTTATGCTTTGATCAACATGCCACTCAAAGAAGAACTTTACCCAGGCTCAATTCTATTAATATGAAAAATATTTTAAAGAGCACATATAGGACATCCAGCAATTTAAGGCTCAAATTCGAAGAATTTGCTATTTTAACATTAATATCTTAAATTTGAGCCTGAGAGCTTCCAACTATTAGACCAACATTTTTTATTTGCCAGTTTATAAATGAAAAACAATTAATCTATAGGAGAAAGGGAACGACAAATCAGCACTCAAAGGATGCTGTTTCTCTTTCACCTGTATGATAGTGAATGGTGGACATAGGGAAAGATATACAATTCAAAACTGAACAGTCTTGTTAACTTCGTGACATTGCCGGTTAGCAAAATGAACCCTGCACAGCAAAGGCTTTGAAATAATCTCAAGAAACTGAGCTGACCCTGTAAGATAAGGAGAAGGCCATGTTATATTAATTTATCTACACGCCAGCTCAGGTTTGAGGGGTCATCATCACAACACAGGGGCTATAGAATCAGAAGGTACAAAAGGGTTTGGGCTTTGTCTAGAAAACAAACCTGTGCTCTGCAAACACCTTTTAGGCCCCTAAAAAGGTAATACTTATCTACTTGGATATGACAATATTTAAACAAACTTCTTGGCTAGGCTGTATTGGAGTGTTTGCAGATTTGTGATGAGGAAGTGTTTCTGCACTTTCCAATTTCCAAATGTTTTGCTCTTTCTACTGTACAGGCACACTACAGTCAACTTCTCAAAAAATTATGGGTCTAATTAAACACAGAATCTGAAAACCAGGAACACTTGCTGACCTGTGCCACATGCTACCGCCATAAGAGCCAAAATTAGTATCAATTCTTTCAACCAATTCTCCCATCACTACTGTCATAAAATACTTTTAAATCAATGTAGGTGAAGCTCCAAGTTTTTTAACACATGTAATTATTTTAAATGGAAGTATCGTAGTGGGATTATGATCCTCGGGACAATGTTTGGGAGGGAGGGACAGGAGAAAGGAAAGGAATTTGCTTTAAAAGTTCAATCTTAAAGATCTTTAAATGGCCTTTAAAGAGCACTGGAAGATTGAAATAAAAGCAATTCAATTTTTAGTGAAGTATTTCTGTGCATCTTTGCCTCCCTCCTCCCCCTCCCCCCAGTTTTGGATTGTTTTTTGAAATGCCTGTGCTGATTTGGCTGATACTGAACGCCATCTACTAAAAAGTTAATTTATATAGAGTTACAGATTAGCAATCGTATTGGGAGATGCACACATCTTCATAGAAAACCCACAAAGCACATGAAACTTCCTCAGATACGGGTAATCTAACTAAGCTTTGCTGTTGCGGTTTACCGTGTTACCAACAGGAAGCCTCAATGGTTTTGTAAAAGTCTCTTATTCTAGAGAGAACAATTTCTATGGGCAATACCAAGACCAGCCTTTAAATTAAGTATTTCATAACCACAAAACCAGAGAAATGTCAGGGATGATGCAGTGACAGTGAGAGAACCATTACTACAGACCCAATGAGGCAACTGTGTCATCCGACTCAGAGCAAGCTTTTAATTCTTTCCTGCTATGCTGAGAGCTTGTGGTCCTAACAGCCACAGGAAGTATTCCATGACCCATTAACACCTTTCCTAACGCTGTTAAGAAGGAACCTGTGTGCCTGCTTTCACCTGCAAAGACAGTCAAGGGGCCATCCACACTGCTGCTACCAAGCTTTACATCACTGATAATGACACACTGCTGGAAGGACCACTAACCCCTCAGGAATCCAGTAGGTGAGGCTTTGGGCTGCTTGGCTTTTTGAAACACAAACAAGTGAGAACAGTCTGGAGAAAAGCTCTGGGGAGACCTTAGAGCAGCCTTCCAGTACCTGAAGGGGCTCCAGGAGAGCTGGGGAGGGACTTCTTACAAGGGCATGGAGTGATAGGACAAGGGGGAATGGCTTTAAACTGGAGGGGGGAAGATTTAGATTAGTAGGAAGGAATTCTTCACGATGAGGGGGGTGGGGAGGCCCTGGCCCAGGCTGTCCCATCCCTGGAGGGGTTCAAGGCCAGGTTGGATGGGGCTTGGAGCCCCTGGTCCAGTGGGAGGTGTCCCTGCCCATGGCAGGGGAGTTGGAACTGGATGGGCTTTGAGGTCCCTTCCAACCTAAACCATTCTGTGATTCTATGAAAACAAACAGTAGGTCACTGAGCAAAACCTAACTATTTTAATAGCTTTCACACACATCCCTACCAGAGCACGTATAAACTGCTGTTTCTTGGTTTGTATTAGTTGGGTTTTAACATACTTTCTTATGAGTGTGAACGAGTCAGCTGTCAGCAGCGTTAGGAAAGCAGATATTAGATAACAAGTACACTGGAAACATTAAGTTGTGACCGCTAAGAGAAATTGTCTAGAATAAATCACACTAACGATCATCTGGCTTTATCTGTAAAACAAAGAAAGTATGACTTTACTTCAGCAAGGACTGGCTTGCTTTAAGAACAGACAACCATGACATATGCTGAAGTGGGGCGCAGAACAGGTCACTTCTTCTGAACATCAGTGAAAACATGATTTCAAGCCTGCTGTCCCAGAATCTGTAATGAGAACCAGCCATAAAATATTCCCGAAGCCAACCCTGCTACAGCATCTCTAGGAGACAGTCCAACTACTTTCCAGCTCTAATTATGTGAGCTGTCAGTCCTGCTAGATTAGAAAAGATTACTTAAGCCACTTGTGACAATTTGCTTTTGTGTCCAACAGCTTACACATTCGCTTCCCACCGATTTGCTCACTTGGCCGTGTCCCTATTTAAAAAAAAAAAAAAAAATCCCACTTTTTTGGGGGTTTTGTGTTGGTTTGGGTTTTTTTTTTCCCAAAACACTGCATTTGCAACACAAGCAAGTTTGTGAAATATTGCTGGAACAACTTGTACCACACCATCTGCTGTGCGCAGAGAACTGAGGCACCAGAGATCTGTCTGGGCTTTGAGTTGGGACTTGTAAGTTGGTTCTGATTCATGTCTTCTGAAGTAACTTCATTTCGGTCTTACCTTCTCCAGACTGTGTTCCTATCTGTGTGAAAAATACACAGGGAATACACACATGCCAGGAATTATAACGGATCAGTACTTGGGATTACATTGTCCCTTCCATTGAGCTGGCAGAGCCCTCTCATTTGCACCATACAGCGTGCAAAAATCCCAACTTAATGCAGGGTATAAAAATGAGTATTGAAGGCAACTGAATGTGCAGGAATAATTTAGATATCATGAGGACCAATACAAGAGAGAACATGCCTATAATTTCATTTTCTACAGATGTTCCTCTAGACACTTAGCTGAACTACCCTTTATTCCCCAAATAATTAGTGAAGAGTTATTTATACATCATGGTCTCACAAGATTTCTGATTTACAGCACAAAGAGGCACTGAATACAGTGATTATACTCCATCTGCACGGGGCATTTACTGACAGGAAAGTCTGCGGGCAAGCAGCTCTGGCCCGAGCTTGCTGCATTTCACTGGGATGAAAAATAAAGAACATTTTAGGCAGCCCACAAAGTGCAGTTGTTAAACTGACTCTATTTTCTCTCCATCTTTCCATTTTCCTGCATTCAGCCCTTCAGTTTCACTGAATTTCAAAGGGATGGTGTTGTTTATGCTTCTTCCCGTTTTAGAATGTTTTTATCGTGTGGCTTAGCACTCCAACTGCCCTAGGGGAGCTTTAATGATAATTTTATTTTTAAAAGTATAGGCTTATCTTGCCTGACCTTGATGCACACAGTAAAAGGTTGCTGAACTCCTCCTCTGGAACACAAAACAGGAAACAAATGTCCTGCGCCTGCTCAAGTGTGGTAGAGCCTTCCGCTACTCCAAAATATATCACCAAGGCAACTGTAGCAGCATTGCAAGCAGGTATCGCAAAGGCTTCCCAGCCAGGATTTAAATAAACTGGTTTTCCTGCAGTATGTTTTTTATGACACTCAGCCAGTCTTTTTGGAGATGAAAAGCATGTTAAAACCATTCCAGAGGATATCTTGGTACATTAGGCAGTTATCACTGTTTTTCAGAAAGAAAATTAGAGCCTGTCACTCTTCAAAGGTCACATGAGGAGCCAAGTAGAGCCCACGCAACTTGGAAGTTGTTGGTTGTCATCAGTTGCGTACCTTCCCTCAAATAAATTACTGAAAGGCTAAGGAGATAACCTACTTCTCTGTTCTCTCTCCTACTCCTTCTGTGAAAGGGAAAGCAAGCTCATCCTCTAAGGGCACCACACACTTCTTTCCTGGTTGCTCTGATCAGAAGAATTCTATCATAACTAGCATTCGCTGCAGGTTCTCCCTCTGGAGTTGTCGACCCTGCAGTACAGGTTAATTCTGGTGCAGGGTACATGGGAACACTAGCATTTGAACCGCCCTTCCCTTTACACTCTCCCTCTCTGCCACATTAGTAGCAACCATCGTGCTCTATGGTGCTTTGCTTGCTTTTACAAGTCACAGTATACACGCCAGGAACACTCGCAAAGGGGCACTTTGCATAGCTGATGCCAAAAGGCTGCAAAATCCACAACTATACTCTGCACCTTGGAGAACTCTGCTCCACGACTGACAAATCACACCAGACTATCAGCTTGTGCAGGGCTTTTTTGCTCAACTTCATAGCAGTACTCACAGAATTCAATAGTCTGGTCAGCCAAAACCCACAGGAGTGTAGGAGTCTGGTCTCATGACAGAACAGTGGGGTCCCACAATCCAGACTTTCTTGTTCTTTCCAGAAATTCCTCGCTTCTCCCAAAAATACCTCCTGAGGCAGGGAGTGCCTGTATACCTGTAGTGCTTCTCCTTCTTCTCCTCTTCCTCCTTCAGCCAACGTACTTGGGACAAACTGGTTCAACTCAATCCCTCAATTTTTCAAGGACATCTAGACTTCAAGTTAGTTGAGTAAAAATTCTCTCGTATCAGGTTTTTGGTAGCACAGCATAAGAGATTTTACACGTCACTGATTTGGCACAAGCTGTTCCTCAAAATCCTGTAGCAAAATGCGCTTGTTTATTTCCATCCATGGTTGCTCCCACAAGGAGCAACCCCTCAAAATGAGCTTCAATAAGAGCACCTAGTGAGGTTCATATTGCTCCTGGTATAGCATGACATCTGCCAACAAGAGCTGAGGCAGAGCAGGGCTGCAAGGATGATCAAAAAGCTGGAGCACCTCCCATATGATCACAGGCTGATGGAGTTGGGGTTGTTCAGCGTGGAGAAGAGAAGACTCCGAGGAGACCTTATAGTGACCTGAAGGGGCTACAAGAAAGCTGGGGAGGGAATTTTTACAAAGGCATGGAGTGATAGGACATAGGGAAATGGCTTTAAACTGGAGAGGGGCAGATTTAGGCTAGTCATAAGGAGGAATTTCTTCACCATGAGGGTGGGGAGGCCCTGGCCCAGGTTGCCCAGGGAAGCTGTGGCTGCTTCATCCCTGGGGGTGTTCAAAGCCAGGCTGGATGGGGTCTTGGGCAGCCTGATCCAGTGGGAGGTGTCCCTGCCCAGGGCAGGGGGGCTGGAACTAGATGATCTTTAAAGTCCCTTCCAACCCAAACCATTCTGTGATTCTATGATTTTCTTTTCAATAGACACATCTTCCTTTACAGTCTGCAAAGTAAATAACAAAAGCAACAAAAACCTAAGTAAAATTACATCCATTACCTTACTGCTGAAACTGATAACCTCTGCAATATAAACAGCAGAGAAATCGTAAAAAATCAGCATGTTGGCTTTCCCAGCCCATCCTTGCTTCTAGTTCTATGAAGACAGAGCAGAAGGGCTGGCAGAGCACACAGTTTGTCTTCTTGGTATGCATGCATGCTTAAGAAAGCTTTTTCTCTTCATTTCCCTGCGACTACATGTAAATAATTCTGCTTCCCTTCTAATTTTAAAACGTGGTAGGGCAGAGCGAGGACCGAGAAGGACTTGTTCAGGATGCTGAACTAAATTACTACCAAAACATGCAGCAATAACTGAAAAGATACGCTGGAGTCAGGCGCAACTGTGTTATTCTGAAGTAACTACACATCCCCACTTGCTGTGCCGTGCTTCCCACAAACATCCTTTCTGTCCTGGCCTTGCAAGAGCAAGAACCAAACAGTCCCTCCAGTACCAAACCAGTTTGTCACCAGCAGTAGTGCTCCTGCCTGCTCTCGCAGTTTAAGTCCCACTTCACAGTCGCTACAGCAATTTTGCTTTGCCTTCAGCACACTGAAAGAAGCAGGGTACACGCATAACTTCTGAGATCAGCTCCTAACATTGAGAAGTCACAGTATTAGTTTATTTTACAGTAATGTTTTTGCCAAAGTGCCTTTGAAAGCACAAAAATAGAAAGACAACACAGTAAAACATGAAGTTGGTGACACTATGACTGAAAGATGAAAAAAAAGAGTAATCCTTAGTTTTAATTGCAGTAATAGCAGGTCAGGCATTTCAGCAAGCACAGAGTTCTGTTTTGATTTTAAAGTTGATGCTGCTCCCTGTGCTCAAAAGCTGTGATAACACTGAGATTTTAAAGAACCAGATTTAGCGCTGCGCTGTTGTTTTGATAGATACTTATGTGTCAGCAGTCATAGCGGATTATATTTACATTTAGGCTGTTGGTTGCATATTCCTTAATCTTCTTGCCTATGCTCATTCTATTGAGCAAAAGAAAATACACATTGTCAGAAGCAGCTTCACTCTATAAACACTGACTTCTCTCTCTACCCAAAGCCAAAGCAGCCTCCATAGCAGATTCAGGTCTTTAGGATTGGAGACGCGTCTGTGCATCTATGAGTCAAGGCAGACAGGTTGATTGTACCTTCCAAAACCTCTGTGTTTTATTAAGATGTTGCCAGACAGACACATTAAAAAAAATCACAGTTAAAGGGGGGCTTGAAGTTGCGGGGGCCTCCTAAGAGAGATGACAGAAACTAATGTTGCATTGAACATTTCTGGTATCAGTTTGCAGCAGTGAGAACAGAAGCGGACAGGCAAAAAACTTCAGCTGAGAATCAGAGAGGGGCTGTAATATTCTGGTTGAATCAAAACTGCTTGCTCTGTCGGGAGCTACACAGTAAAACAGAGATTTTGGGGGGGGGGGGTGTGCACATTGGGAGCATCTTAAAGACCTTGGGCAAGATCGAAGCGCCTTGGAGATCTCGGGGGGCAAGCAGTGACCACCTTGGAGATCTCGGGGGGCAAGCAGGGACCGTTTTGGAGATCTTGGGGGGCACGTCGGGAGTGCTTTAGAGATCTAGGGGAGCGCATCAGGAGCGCCTTATTGATCGCGGGGGGTGCGTTGGGACCACCTTAGAGATCTGGAGGGCAAGCAGGGAGCGCCTTAGAGATCTCGGGGGGCAAGCAGGGACCATCTTGGAGGTCTCGGGGGGCAAGCAGGGACTGCTTTGGAGATCTCGGGGCGCAAGCAGGGACCGCTTTGGAGATCTCGGGGCGCAAGCAGGGACCACCTCGGAGATCTCAGGGCGCAAGCAGGGACCGCCTCGGAGATCTCGGGGGGCAAGCAGTGACCGCCTCGGAGATCTCGGGGGGCAAGCAGTGACCGCCTCGGAGATCTCGGGGGGCAAGCAGGGACCGCCTCGGAGATCTCGGGGGGCAAGCAGGGACCGCCTCGGAGATCTCGGGGGGCAAGCAGGGACCGCCTCGGAGATCTCGGGGGGCAAGCAGGGACCGTTTTGGAGATCTTGGGGGGCACGTCGGGAGTGCTTTAGAGATCTAGGGGAGCGCATCAGGAGCGCCTTATTGATCGCGGGGGGTGCGTTGGGACCACCTTAGAGATCTGGAGGGCAAGCAGGGAGCGCCTTAGAGATCTCGGGGGGCAAGCAGGGAGCACTTTAGAGGCCTCGAAGGGGCACGTCGGGAACGCATCAGTAAGCAGAAATAGAGAGCACATACAGCGTTTACCTTTGTAAACAAACCCAGAGCAGGGACCCGCTCAGTGACAGCTCCCAGCGCCGCGGGCGCCGGGTTCCCCCGGTACCGTGAGCCTCGGGGCGGGCCGCGGCCCCCAGGGAGGCACCTCCGGCCCCGATCCCCGGCCGGTCCCCCCGCCCCGCCGCCTCCCGACAACAAAAGGCGGAGAGGAGAGGGAAGGCGACCCCGTTCCCCGCCGCCGCCGCTCACCGTGCTGGGTGAAGACGTTGAAGCCTCCCTCAGCGGCGCGCCCGGGCGGCTCCCGGCGGCGGCCCGGCCTCCCCGCGCCGCTGCCCCGCGGCCCCCGCTGCTGCTGCGGCGGCGGCGGCGGCTGGAGCGCGGCGCCCGGCTCCCCGAGGCGGCCCACCTGCTGCCCCATGGCCGCCCCTCACATCCCGGCCCGCGGCCGCCGCTCCGGCCCGCGGCTCACGGCCGCGCCCCCGCGCCCCCCGCCGCCATCTTTAACCACAGAGCGCGGCGCGCAGAGCGGCGCACGGGGGAGGGCAGAGCGGCGCACGGGGGAGGGCAGAGCGGCGCCGCCGCGGTCCGCCAGGGTCCGCCCAGGAGGGCGCCACCGCGGCGCGCGGGGGCACGGGCGGGGTCACGTGGGGGGGGGAGCACAGAGGGGGAACAGGCAGGTAGGGACACACAGGTAGGGACACGGGGACACGCAGGTAGGGACACAGGGACACACAGGTAGGGACACACAGGGGAACAGACAGGTAGGGACACGCAGATAGGGACAAGGGACCAGACAGGTAGGGACACGGGGGCACGCAGGTAGGGACACACAGGTAGGGACGTGCAGGGGAACAGGCAGGTAGGGACACGCAGGTAGGGACACAGGGACACACAGGTAGGGACACACAGGGGCATAGGCAGGTAGGGACACAGGGACACACAGGTAGGGACACACAGGGGAACAGGCAGGTAGGGACACACAGGTAGGGACACACAGGGGAACAGGCAGATAGGGGCATGCAGGTAGGGACACACAGGTGAACAGACAGGTAGGGACACGCAGGTAGGGACATGGGGACACGCAGGTAGGGACATGCAGGGGCACAGGCAGGTAGGGGCACAGGTGAACAGACAGGTAGGGACACACAGGTAGGGACACACAGGGGAACAGGCAGGTAGGGACACACAGGTAGGGACACAGGGACACACAGGTAGGGACACACAGGGGCATAGGCAGGTAGGGACACGGGGACACGCAGGTAGGGGCACGCAGGGGCACAGGCAGGTAGGGACACAGGTAGGGGCACGCAGGGGAACAGGCAGGTAAGGACATGCAGGTAGGGACACACAGGGGAACAGACAGGTAGGGACACACAGGAGAACAGGCAGGTAGGGACACGCAGGGGAACAGACAGGTGGGGACACACAGGTAGGGACACGGGGACACGCAGGTAGGGACACACAGGGGAACAGGCAGGTAGGGGCACACAGGTAGGGACACGCAGGGGCACAGGCAGGTGGGGACACACAGGTGGGGACACACAGGGGAACAGGCAGGTAGGGACACACAGGTGAATAGACAGGTAGGGGCACAGGCAGGTAGGGACATGCAGGTAGGGACACACAGGTAGGGACATGCAGGGGAACAGGCAGGTAGGGACACACAGGTAGGGACACAGGGACACGCAGGGGAACAGGCAGGTAGGGACACACAGGTAGGGACACGCAGGTAGGGACACAGGGACATGCAGGGGAACAGGCAGGTAGGGGCACACGCAGCCGGGGCAGACAGGGATGCGCAGGGAGACACACGCAGGGGACGTGCAGGAACACGTGCAGGGTGTCACGCACAGGGACCTGGGCAGGACCACACGCGTGCAGGGGCACACAGGGTCACACACACATAGGGGCACAGCCAGGGTCACACAGAGGGCTGTGCCCGCCGCCACAGGCAGGGTGACACTGGCAGAGGCCTGTGCGGGGACAGGCCCGGGGAGGGCGGCGTGGGGTGAGGAGCCACAGCTTGGTCGCTGGCTGGGCCGTGCCCTGTGTCGTGGCCAGGTTTGAGGCCAGGTGTGTGACCGGGCTGGGGCTGTAGCTGCCCTGGGGGTGGCAAAGCCGCACGCTGGCCCCATATAGAACCATAGAATCACCAGGTTGGAAGAGACCCACTGGATCATCGAGTCCAACCATTCCCATCAAACACTAACCCATGTCCCTCAGCACCTCGTCCACCCGTCCCTTAAACCCCTCCAGGGAAGGTGACTCAACCCCCTCCCTGGGCAGCCTCTGCCAGGGACCAATGACCCTTTCTGGGAAAAATTCTTTCCTAATGTCCAGCCTAAACCTCCCCTGGCGGAGCTTGAGGCCATTCCCTCTCGTCCTGTCCCCTGTCTCTTGGGAGAAGAGCCCAGCTCCCTCCTCTCCACAACCTCCTTTCAGGCAGTTATAAAGAGCAATGAGGTCTCCCCTCAGCCTCCTCTTCTCCAGGATAAACACCCCCAGCTCTCTCAGCCGCTCCTCTTCTTCTCCAGCCCCCTCACCAGCTTGGTTGCTCTTCTCTGGACTCGCTCCAGAGCCTCAACATCCTTCTTGTGGAGAGGGCCCAGAACTGACCCCAGGATTCGAGGAGCGGTCTCACCAGGGCCGAGTCCAGAGGGAGAAGAACCTCCCTGGACCTGCTGGTCACGCCGTTTCTGATCCAAGCCAAGATGCCATTGGCCTTCTTGGCCGCCTGGGCCACTGCTGGCTCCTGTTCAGTCCCTGTCAACCAACACCCCCAGGTCCCTCTCCTCCAGGCAGCTTTCTAGCCAGACTTCTCCTAGTCTGTGGCACTGCATAGGGTTGTTGTTCCTCCCTAAGCTTCATGAAAGACAGCTTTCTTGCATGAAATTCTTAGTGACAGGAGTTCTAAGGTCATATGCTACCTTTTCAGGGTCAGGATGTGCTACCAAAGTGCTATCCATACCGTCAGGTGCACTCAAACTGTGCCCTGCTGCAATCATCATTCTGCCTAAAACAGGAGTTGCTCATCCAGCTGGGCTGGTGTGTGCTCTGACCCAGGCTGATGTAAACAGAGTGAGGAGCATGTGGAGCCTGAAACACCTTAACTCGGTAAATTAATGGACTAACCGTTGAGGAGATCGGGAATTGCAGTCAGGCTTGCTAATAACACACAACAAAACAGTTCTTAAAATAGTGCTGGGAATATCTGGGGCGTAGCACGAGGTGTGTGTTGCCGAGTTGGGACCTCGTGTGGGCACGGTTATGTGCACACGAGCAGAGGGTGTCCCTGCGGGATGGACTCTGCAGTGGAGGTATTTCCTGGTCTCATTCCAGCTTGAATTCACAGGGTTTGGCATTTATAAATGGTTTGCCTGGTAAACAAAATATACGTTCTCTGGAGAATGTAGAGAGACAACAAACACAACTCCCTTGCGCCATTTGCAGTTGCCGTGTAGGATAGAAACACTCTTTAAAAATCAGCAGAAATAGTTCTTCTCTTTCCGAATGCCTTTCACTCGCTGGTCTCAAAGAACTCTGAAGGAAGGAAGCCCACTGGCGTTTTAAAAGAAGATGCCAGTATCACAAGACTCTTATACTAAGCACACTAAGGAGAGTCCAGTTTAAATGCTTTTCTTATTCCTCAGAGCTCATGAAATCCCTCATTCTCTCTCCCAGCAGCTTGTGCATCTCTGGCAGCTTGCTGTGGGTTACATTACTATCTGATTGCGTTGGACTTGTCTGACGCACAGAAACCTCTTAACCTGGGGATGGAGTCGGCAGGGGCTCCCCAAAAAGGCCTGTTGCAAGGGCAAGAGGGCTGCAGCGTGGTTACCATTTGCTGTTGTGCAGCAGTGTTTTTAGAATAAGCTGTACCCCATCAAAAAAAGTTTCAGAAGCAGTGTCTCAGCCATTTCTGGTTGTGTGCTAAACAAGACATACTCTCAGACTGTACCCACTTGGTCCTCTCAACGTTTCCATGGTATCATATGAAGAGAGGATGCTGAGCCCTGACTGGTGACCACTCTTCTAGAGCGCCTGCTCGGAGAGTAAAGGAGATGTAAAAGGAACTCCCCAAACTGAAAATGAATCTGCGCTACTGAATCACCAATGACATTGAGCCACACTGATCTTTCTGGTTAAAATGGGGGCTAATAAGTATTTACTTCATGGAATGTCATGGTTATTCAGCGTGGAAAGGTTACAAAGTGCTTTGAAGAGGTAAAATTTGTAGCAACGCTACCTATTATTATCAGCTGTGAAGTGATCAGCCTCATGTAGTATCAGGAACAGGTTGCTTCTCAGAAGGTAGTTTCATTTGAAGAGGTCTGGCACCGTGCATTAATGAGGCATCGGTAACAGTTATGGTCCTCCCGGCAATGTGGGGCTTCCAGTCAATCTCATAAGTTGTTCGAGTAAGGGATAAAAAGGAGCAAGGAACAAAGGCAGTGTTGAGGTTACAGTAATGCACCTGATGAGACATGTAATATTTCTAGAGCTGCTTCTGAACTGACTCTAAATATGCACTTCTTGAAGCTGCTTCTAAGCACTGACCATGCATTGCTCCGCATCCCCAGGGTGTTCCAAAAATCACACACTAATTGCTGGCTGAGCTGGCTGATGTGCTCAGCGTTATGTGTCACGAGCGTGCTGCTGTCATTTGCCTGAAATACACATTCTGTGCTAGAAGAAACCTGTAGGCAAATTGGAGACTCCTGAGCCTAGTGAAGTGTTAAGTCATCTGGGCAGTTTCTGTTTGTAAATTAGGAAAAGTTAACCAGCAGTGCTGTGTCGGTAGCTTGAAATTAATTCTAGGAGTAATCGTTGCTCTTCCAGCTCAGATACCTTCTGTGTATCAAAGCTGCCCAGAGAAACAGATCTGTGCTAAACATTTGGCTGCTGTATTTAGGACCTGGATGGCATAATTTAAGGTATTTTTTAAGTGCCTCCAACAACAGAAGCCTGATTGTGGTATTCGGAGCATTCTTGAGAGTTAGGGATATGTGAGCGTAACATATCAAGATTTTTATGCTTTTATTGTAAAAGCAGAGCAGGCTGTGGAGCTCAGGACAGCTGTAAGTCCCCTGGGATGTCTGCAGAGCCCGTGTGGGATGTCACTAGATGGCCCGTGGTGGTGCTGCTCGATGTCCCTCTGACAACCCAGGCTGCACCTGCCTGAGAATCAGGTGCCACCTCTTAGTCTGGATGGAGGGGTTTGGGGGGAAGGCATTGAGAAAAAAGAAAGATTTATCAGTCTGATAAAGGCTTTTTGACACAAGATTAGTTACCCTGCAGGAAACATCAAAAGCTTGTAAGTACTGAGCCATTTCGGAGGGGAATGTTGTTTTTTGGTGCAACAGGTACAAGCGCTCACCCTTTCATCTCAGACCGACAGCTCTTCACGTGGACTTTCTGCACAGATCTTTCCTGGCACAATAGATAGGGTTTCAAGGCTGTCTTAAAAGTTATTTCAAATCATTACTATGATTTAAATTAGAATTTACATACAATGCATACAAGATACCTTGGGGTACTCCATCCTCGTTGGAGAGCCTATGAACATAAAAGCTTTCTGGAGAAGGATGGTTTTCTAACAGATTTTGCCCAACAGCGCAGAAGGGTTTACATGCAGCCCTCGACAGATGAAATTCCCTCTCTTAGTAACTGTTCTTTGTTCCACCATAGCTAAAATAAAATCTCTGCACACACCTACCTTCCCCTGAACACTGCATCCTGCTACCCAATTCAGCACTTTCCTCAGTACACTCAAGCTTTTATTATCTCAACATCATCCTTATTCAAACCACTCTTCTGGTGCTGTCAGTGACCAGTCTAAACATTGATGCCCACTGGGAGACGGAGCAAATGAAGGGCCCTGTGCGGAGCGAGGAAAGGGCCTAGGTGTCCGGTGTTGCAGCAGAAAAGGCGAGTGTGATCGGGTGCAGAGAAAGCCAGCTCACCACAGCATCTCTGAGGTTTAACAAGGCCAAATGTCGGGTCCTGCACTTGGGGCACAACAACCCTATGCAGTGCTACAGACTAGGAGAAGTCTGGCTGGAAACTGCCTGGAGGAGAGGGACCTGGGGGTGTTGGTTGACAGCGACTGAACGTGAGCCAGCAGTGGCCCAGGTGGCCAAGAAGGCCAATGGCATCTTGGCTTGTACCAGAAACGGCGTGGCCAGCAGGTCCAGGGAGGTTCTTCTCCCTCTGGACTCAGCCCTGGTGAGACCGCTCCTCGAATCCTGTGTTCAGTTCTGGCCCCTCACCACAAGAAGGATGTTGAGGCTCTGGAGCGAGTCCAGAGAAGAGCAACGAAGCTGGGGAAGGGGCTGGAGAACAAGAGGAGCGGCTGAGAGAGCTGGGGGTGTTTATCCTGGAGAAGAGGAGGTTGAGGGGAGACCTCATTGCTCTCTGCAACTCCCTGAAAGGAGATTGTGGAGAGGAGGGAGCTGGGCTCTTCTCCCTAGCGACGGGGGACAGGACGAGAGGGAATGGCCTCAAGCTCCACCAGGGGAGGGTCAGGCTGAACATTAGGAAAAAATTCTCCACAGAAAGGGTCACTGGGCACTGGCAGAGGCTGCCCAGGGAGGTGGTTGAGTCCCCTTCCCTGGAGGGGTTTAAGGCACGGGTGGACGAGGTGCTGAGGGACATGGGTTAGTGTTTGATGGGAATGGTTGGACTCGATGATCCGGTGGGTCTCTTCCAACCTGGTGATTCTATGATTCTATGATCTCAGGCACCCCGATTCTTTTTTTTTTTTCTTTTTAATTTTGTTCTGAGGGTTTGTGTTAGGTGTACTGGGTAACTAACCACCCTCACTGATTACAAGCGCGTGGCTGGTCCGTGTGTACTTGTGCTGCTGTTTACAGTTAAAGGTGTTAACTGTGCTGAGGTTCTGCATGCACTATGCCTCTCATGGTATAACCCACAACCTTTTCACAGCCTCCATCAGAGTAAAGCCAGAGGTAAGGAGACACATTCTAGCACTTCTTCAGTAAGTGTTTTCCTGTCTGATACATTTGTGTAAGTACTACAGCTGCACTACCTTTCCCAAGCATCTGTTTAGCGCACAAAAGGTTGCAGAAGGGTATGCTAAATAAGAACATTAAGAATATTGTTTGTTTGCCTTCTTCTCTGGAAAATGTTGACTCTAACAAACAAAAATGATGACAAGACTCTGCATCTGCTAGGAATTGCAAATCAGTGCTCAGCTTGCATAGTGTGCTCACTGGTGAGGTAATATGAGGTCCCTCAACAGCGCTGGTGATGACTCAGACTTCCAGGCATTTGTCTGCAGGTGGGTCAATAAGAGTGTTTTGCCACCAGAGTTCCAGGGTTGCCTTAGTTCATGTATAGGAGCCTAAATTTTTTATTGCTAATTTGGCATTTTACTAGCTCATTGGCTAGCAAGGGGGTTCTCTGGTTTGCAGATGGAAGGTTTTCTTGTGTTTTTTGTTTTCTCTCCCTAAGACAACTGTAGCCAGGGAGCTGACATTTAGATAAGGGACAGCAGTTGCTTCAGAGCACAACTGCAGTACCTCCACCAATGCCTCTGAGACCAACCTCATCCCATCTCAGTCTCCTCTGATGACTATTGTACTGCATTTGTCATAGAAATAACCCCCACAACAGTCCAAAAGAAAACAAAGGGTACCGTTGCCAGAAAAAAATAAAATACTTATCCTCTTTTTCTAAAACATGCAGCTAATGTAAGACAGAATTAGAATCATAGAATTATTTAGGTTGAAAAGACCGTTAAGACTCCAGACGTGGCAGTGCTTTCTCTCCATGCTCTTTGCTTCATGTGCTAGCTTACCTTTATAGCCCCTTCACCTCTATATTCTTGCCTCCTCACGCTGTCACTCATGCTCAGAACACTTTGCCAGCCAGTGAGTTCCTGGCACCTTCACCTGGCTTTTTCTAAATCACACTGAAAATCATATCTGCCAGATTTGCCCTCATTGCACTGATCGATGTCCCTGTTACTGCACTCCTGGTGCTGTTTCAAGTTGTCCACGCTTATGAATTTAGTCTTCAGTCCTGTAAGGAAGCCTGAGGGTGCAACTTTTTGCAGGATTGGTGCTCTGTGTTATAAATTTAGGATGGCAGGGAATCCAGTCTTGCTCTGGACCACTTTGGTAAATGCACATGTACCCTGGCCATGGTTGGTGTCATGCTCTATGCAATGGTCCTAAATAATTAAATCGCTTTTAAAAGTCAGAGTTTGGTCTAAAAATATTGTTATTATTTCATTCTACTAAGTCCAGATAGATTCCTCTTTGGCAGGCTTTTTTATTTAATTATGCAAGAATCGTAAGTGATTATCTTTCAAGAGACGTGGTGTGTGTTCCTGCCTCACAGTTATGTAGTATTAAATATCATCATAGAATAGTTTGGGTTGGAGGGGACCTTAAAAATCATCCAGTTCCTACCCCCCTGCCATGGGCAGGGACACCTCCCACTGGCTCAGGCTGCCCAAGCCCCATCCAACCTGGCCTTGGACACCTCCAGGGATGGGGCAGCCACAGCTTCCCTGGGAAACCTGGGCCAGGGCCTCCCCACCCTCATGGTGAAGAAATTCCTCTTTATGACTAGCTTAAATCTGCCCCTCTCCAGTTTATAGCCATCTCCCCATGTCCTATCACTCCATGCCTTTGTGAAAATTCCCTCCCCAGCTTTCTTGTAGCCCCCTTCAGGTAGGGGCTATAATGTCTCCTCCGAGCCTTCTCTTCTCCAGGCTGAACAACCCCAACTCTGTCAGCCTGTCATCATACGGGAGGTGCTCCAGCCCTCTGATCATCCTTGTAGCCTCCTCTGGACCTGTTCCAATGGCTCTACATCCATCTTATGTTGAGGATTTTATATCCATGCTTTTTAGATTCCAGCTTTAACATTATTTCTTTAAAAAACTCTCAGTAGCATGAAACTGCTCTAAGGAAAAGTATAATTGTGCAACTGAAGTTGAAGGAAGCATCGGGGTTTTGTAAGATGTTTCTGTGGATGCATATGTGCGTGTGCACCCGCACAGAATAGACTGCAACCCAAGAGAGCAGCATATACGTTTAATCAAATCTCACTGAAATTTGAAACATGTTCCTTTTGTTAAACATGCAAATGTTTCATTTCTTTTTGCAAATTCTGCCTTTCCTATTCATTACCAAACCTTTCAGAAAAGACGTAAGCCCAGATCTTCCTCTAATCAGTCTCTTAATGTGTTTTGTGTGGTCTTTATTTAGACTGTAAACTTGCTGAAGTAGGAAACATCTTATAAAAAACCAACTACACTCTCTCATTTCACATCCAAATTCTTCTCCCGTACCAGCTGTGTGTGTTTGCCTAGCAGCAAGTTTTCTGTTAATGAATGACTTGTTCTCATTAGCTTGCCAGCCTGTAGCTCCCACTCACGCAGAACAGAGCTCCTTCCCTTGTAGCGTCTGGTGAATCAAACAATGAGATATAACAAAGCCTTGTGTCTCTGAGTATGACCTTTGTACTTGTGATCATTAACTAACACAGACTGCCAAAATAAAGTAGCCAGCTGATGGTTAAATGTTTTCAGCATAAGCAGAGTCCTGTGGGCTGCCTGCTGCAGGGATTTTTGCAGGTTTTATCACCGGTTGCCACTTTAAAAAAGAGGAAAATCAATTCTTTGACCTGCAAAGCCAAAGGAGTTGCACTTGAGACATTTGTTTTATGAACCCGAGGTCCACAGTGGATTTTCTGACGTCTCAGAAGTTTTGAAAACAAAGCCCTGAGCAGCCTCATCTAGCTTGGAAGCTGGCAGTGCTTTGAGCAGGAGACTGGACTAGATGGGCTCCAGTGACCCCTGCCAACTTAAATTCTTATTCTAATAAAAGACGGGTTCATCTGCAGGTTTCCTCCATTCAAAGCATTAATTAAGACTCTGTGCTCTAATTAGGCTGAATTTTTCACAAAACTCACGGGAACCGAATTTTTCTGGAATCTCTGTCTCTGTCTGATTTGTATAAAATTGGCTAGCAGGTTCAAAAGTTACTGGGAGGTAAAAGAGCTGGGGCAGACAGACAGACAGACACTCCCTTCCCCCGCACACAGGACAACTGTATAAGTCTTGTTTTCTTAAGGAAACCTTTAAGTTCGCGCAGAAAACTTGTCAAGTGTGTATTTAATGAGGCCTGAAGTCATGCTACATATGCCCAGCTGCAGCCAACCTGAAATAATACCTCCCCAGAGCCAACAGGGCATTTCACACAGCTGAGGTATTCACTGCGCAATCCGAACTATGCAGAGAAGTTGAGACACCGAGGAGTGAAACCCCAGCATCTTCTTTCTAATAGTCAGAGATGATGCCGACATGCTCACCCGAGCGTGTGTTTAAGTCTGCCTGGTGCCTTGTCCGTCTCTGCCGGCAGACACGGGAGTATGTGTGTCACCTCTCTGGGTCATCCTCAACTTTCCCATATCCGAGAGCCACAGAAAGGGGACTTTGACCTCAGCGTGCAAGAGACCGCCTGGCTGTCTGCCTTTCCCTTTTTGTCTACTCTTTCTTTGGATGCAGTCACTCTACAAAATTACCTTGAGTCATCTGCCTTGGAAGTGTTATCCAAGGGTTGCTTGTGATAAAGGACAGACATACTACACACATTGATAATCTGCACTGCTAGGGGAGAGGCTGATACGGTGTGAATCCACTACAGATTGTATTGTGCTCTTGAGGTATCCCTCTACCTGAGCCAACTTCACGTCCCTCTCTGTCTCTTCTGCGAGGGACCAGTTCTATAGCTTCAGTCTACAAAGCTCAACTGATCAGCCAAGATATTCCTTTAGCAGCCAAGGCAGCAGATTATTCCATTTCCCTTTCTCTCAGTTTGCAGAGAATGCACCTGTCTTCCTCTGCTTTTCGTGGTCTTGGAAAACATTATTTCTGTGTTCATGGGAAAGAGCCTCAGAGCACTTATATTTTCTGCCTGACAGGGAAACGGGAGCTGTGAAATTGTCAGCATTGTCTGTTTGTATGTTCCCTGGAGCTGTTATACCGCACAGTCTGAAATAGCAGTCTGCCCTCGGGGAGTTGCTAATGATGCATTCGGTCTCAGCATGGCACATGCTCATTCCTGGGGAGTTACTGAGTTAGCATTTATAGTCCTACATTTTTCCTCTGAGTAGACGAAACCCTCTGATTTTTCCTCAGCACTGAGGTCTTGCGTGTTGGATTCTCTCCTCGTGACAGCCTTCTTGGAATGCCACCAGAAAGCTTTCAGCCTGCAACTTTCCTCCTAAAATCATAGACTACAGTAACATCACAGCAGTGATTATTCCTTAACTTGGTCTCAGATCAGTAGGTGACAGGAAAATGAGGTCTTGTAAGACAGTTTCGAAATTGTAAAACAAAGACTTCTGCTGCTGTTGTGGGCTCTGGAAGTCTTTTGCAGCCGGGTGAACAAGCTCACAAAGAGGAAGCAAGGAGCAAACTGTGGGTGAGGAAAGCACAAGTGGAAAAGCAGTGGGGAATAAGCACTGTTGACTGCTTTGATGATGCTAATGCGTGTCCCTGCTGTAGAGAGATAGCAGTGAAAAAGGATGAAGTGAATGCACTTGAGGTTTACCCTGTTCTCTGGTTAGTTTGTCAATTCATGTTTCTCCAGCCTCTTTATGCAATGAGGGATTATTTGTGTGTGTGTGGGCAAGGGTTGACCTAACAGGAACACTTTTACTGTATTTCATATTAACTTGCTACTGAAGACAAGACCTGTCTTGCATGACCTGCATGCCTGAACTCAGAATCTCTCTCCTGGGCCTGCCACCTTCAGATTTAGATCCTTAAAACAAGCTGAAGTTTTCATCTCCTCATCCATATTTCCAAAGCATATAAGCCTCAAGGCACCAGGCCAACAACAAAATAGTGCTGAGCACAAAGATGTTTTTGTAACCACATCAACTCAGCCCAAAGCAGACCAACTGCAGCAAACCCTGCAGATGGCTTCACCTCCCAGTGTAGTTCCATTATAACCTCCCATTTTTGCTGCTCCTCAGCTGAGTTTAGAGCAAAAGCTCCTCTTTCAGCTTTGTGACTCTAACACTTTTACGTGTTTTTTTCAGTGAAATGCTGTTGAGAGCTGCCAGAGACTCAGCTGCGACAGAGATCCGAGTTCAAGGTTTTGGAAGTGTTCCTTCATGCTTGCCATCTCCTCCAGTAAGCGCTGCATTGTACCAGGTCTGTACATTCTTTGCTGCTCTACTTGTTGCTATGGCTAGAGGTGCCAAGTTTCAGTCCGATTCTTTTAGGAGAGTAGACAAAAATCCGGATTTTCTGTCTTCCCGCTTCGTTTATGCTCCTGGCTCCTACTGCGTCCTCCCTTGCCATTACCCAAAACATCTTTCTAAGGCAGGAAAGTTGGAAAACCACTGCCCTCTTCAGTCCCTCAATTAGTACAACCACCAGCGGTCCCTCCTTGGACTGAGTCATTGCAGAAGAGAAGTAACCTCCTCAATTGAAACAAGCCCACAATTATTACGCCAGCCCAGATGGCAATATTCATTCTATTACTTCAAAACGGTCGGGAAAGAAAAAATAATTTACTCCCCAATAAATAATGCAAGCTTCCCTTTTCAACAATGGAATCACAGCAATTGAGCTGGCTGTTGCACCTCTTGCTTGGTTGTGGGAGTGCAGCGATAGGATGAGGGGGAACGGTTTTAAGATGAAAGAGGAAAGACTGAGGTAAGATCTTAGGAAGAAAAATTCTCCTCTGAAGTGGTGAGGCACTGGCACAAATTTCCCAGAAAAGTTGTGGCTGCCCCATCCCTGGAGGCTTTCAAGGCCAGGTTGGATGGGGTTTGGAGCAATCTGATCCAGTGGAAGCTGTCCCTGCCCATGGCAGGGGGTTGGAAATGGGTGATCTTTAATGTTTCTTCCAACTCAAACTGTTCTGTGATTCCGATTCTATGATTTCTGAGCTTAGAGAGGAAGGTAGCAGCCTGCTGGCTGGCAGCAGGGCTTTACTTCTTTTTTCAAAGGATGATTTTGGTTCAGTAGCAACAAGTTGGACTCGATGATCCGGTGGGTCTCTTCCAACCTGGTTATTCTATGATTCTAAGTGATGCAACGCCTGAGTGAGGATGCCACTGCCCTCTGCCGAGAGAGCTGTGATTGTTTCTTTCCAACTGTTTCACCTGCCAGCAAAACCAGCAAGTCAGAAAGTAAGAGTGCAAGGAATTGCTCTCTCTTTTCTAAAACGTCTGCTGATCTGAATCTCTTTCATCAAATATTTTGAAAACACCTCATGCAAAGTAAAGAGGAGCAAGGGTTGTTACACGTGAAATCTTGACACGATGATAGCAGGAACTGTGAAAACTCGAAGCAGAGTTTTTAAAAAGCAATCTTTATGATTTGTAAACACTTCAGGCACCCTCAATAATGTGATGTCTGCTGGAGCTAGTTTTCAGTTTTCCTGCCAAAATTCAATCATGCGTCAGCAGAACAGGCTGAAGTCCTCCAGTGTCTTAATTTTTTTTTAACTGCAGCACTTTCCTGACTGAATTTTGGCCTCAGTCTTACATCCACAACATTTATTTCGTTATGAAAAAATGAAATCTCATTTATTGCTATATTTATAACCAGCTTTGCATTATACATCTAAAATTACTGCTGGTTTGGTTTAAAAAGGAAAATACTTAAGCGAAACTTGTAACTATTTTTTAACCACCTGAGGGAGCTCTTTCATATATATTTTAGGCTGTTGCTGTAGCACATCATGTTGGGAAATTATAAACTAGGGTTTTAAACAGCTTATTATAGGACATATGACACTTCACTGAAACACGTGAAAGTATTGAGGCTCTCAGATCCCTGAATTTAAAGCCCAGATAGGCGCTTTCAATGAATGAATCATTCTGGTCAATAAATGCAGGCATCTAAAGCAGCCACGGCTACTTGGGTCCCAGGGCTGACTGACACCAGAAATCTTAAAATAGAAAGTAAATTAGAGTCACACAGAATTAAAAGTAGGCAGCGTTAATCACATCTATTTTGCAGCAGTGCCAGAGACGATAGGAAGGAACAGATTCAGGCACAGATTTTATAATGGGGTTGTGAAAGCCTCATCCCTCCGCCTCGCCTCCAATCATCCCCACCTCTCCATGAGAGGGGACACCACAGGCCATGCTGCTGCCTCCCCTAGCCTGCACAGACCCTATCGGCATCATATGGATGTATCCATTCACCCTGGACAGCACATAAGCATTAACAGCAAGGGCTTTTCCTTGTGCTCCCACTGAGCCGATAGGCGCAAGGCAGGCTTGGCTGTTGAGCACTGCATAGAATCATAGAATCATAGAATAACCAGGTTGGAAGAGACCCACCGGATCATCGAGTCCAACCATTCCTATCAAAGCATCAAGCGTGTCTGCAGTCACCAGTGCACAGTGCGCACGTGAGATCTCTAAACTGTGATGCAGGCTGCCTGCGGAGAGGGGAATACAGAGAGAAGAAAAGGAAAAGGGGGAAGCAAGCAGTGCTGCAGAAATCAAGTTGCTGCCTGGCACAGGGTGGGTGAGGACACGTGAAGCTTAAGCAAAAGGCTGGGGTGTCAGGGCCACAGGTTCCCACGTCAGCAAACGACCACGCAGTTATTCAGCAAGGAGTGCTCGGCAGCTGCTGTGGTTAGGCATTGGTTGAGTAATGCAAGGGCCCATGGAAAACATTCTAAAGCATCAAGATTTTAAGCACCATGGTGACAAGCGGAGTAAATGATACAGCTGACAAAACGCTGCGGTAATTTGGACCGGTGAAGACAAAGGCAGAGGTGTACGGTCGAAATGCTTTCTTCCAACTTCTTGTGCAAAGGATGGAAAGAAAGGTAACAAGAGTGGCTGCTTTGATTTTTACCCTCAGTGAGCTGCAGTAAACAGCCTCCAAATGGAAGGGAAGGTAATCTGTGAAACAGCTCTGCTAGGGAGAAACCAAGAGCCCAGGGAGAAAGTTGAGTGCCCGTAGCACTGTGCTGCTTTGGCCAGGGAGGTTTGTCAAGAGGCACTAGTAAAATCTGATGGCACGTATCCAGCACATCTTCAAGGCAAAATAAGGAAAGGAAACTGCCTGGCTTTGGAGGTTATGTGCACTTTACTTTATATTAAAGGTATCTCATCTCATCTTCCCACCACTCAGACTTAAGGGCTTGTAATTCTGACGAAACGCTTTCATCAACAATTGGCTGAACTTCAGGAAAGTTTTGGATGTGGTATTGTTTGGGTTTTTTCCATTCCACTGACGCTGGCACTACATGTATCTTCAGTGTAAGTAGCTACCACAGTATTTTCAGCACGAGGACACCAGTGATCACATCCAGCCTGATTTCAGAGCCCCTCTAAGCAGAATTGTATTAAAATTGACTTCTTAAGAGCGGGTCAAAGTTATGTGAAAATTCCCAGTGCTATCACCCATACTGCTGTTTGCACTTCAGCAATGACATGATTTTTTTTTCTTTTAATTTTTACAGCAGTTTTCCTATTAAGCATCATGAAAGAGGGGCGGTGGTATAATTGTGTGAACACATATTGCAAACCGAATCACAAGAAGGATGTTAAAGCTCTGGAGCGAGTCCAGAGAAGAGCAACGAAGTTGGTGAGGGGGCTGGAGAACAGGCCTTATGAGGAGCGGCTGAGAGAGCTGGGGGTGTTTAGCCTGGAGAAGAGGAGGCTGAGGGGAGACCTCATTGCTCTCTGCAACTACCTGAAAGGAGGTTGTGGAGAGGAGGGAGCTGGACTCTTCTCCCAAGTGACAGGGGACAGGATGAGAGGGAATGGCCTCAAGCTCCGCCAGGGGAGGGTCAGGCTGGACATTAGGAAAAAATTCTTCCCAGAAAGGGTCATTGGGCACTGGCAGAGGCTGCCCAGGGAGGGGGTTGAGTCACCTTCCCTGGAGGGGTTTAAGGGATGGGTGGACGAGGTGCTGAGGGACATGGTTTAGTGTTTGATAGGAATGGTTGGACTTGATGATCCGGTGGGTCTCTTCCAACCTGGTTATTCTGTGATTCTATGATTGATTCCAGCCTGTCACTCCACAGCTCTGCTCTGCGTCTCCACAGGATATTTAGAACCACTTTGAAACAGTTCCAGCAGTTAAATCTGCATCTTGGATGCGTGTTGGTCAAAACAAATTAATTTTATTCACAAGTCTGACGAGGCGAAATGCAACAGAGACGTTTCAATGCTTCACTGCAGCTTCATCCCTTACTTTGGGACGCTGCTTCACGACACACGCGCCGTGCACGGCTCAGGCCTGGAGCCGTAGCTTAAGCCTCCTGACTTTGGGGAAACGTTCCCGCGGCTCCGGAGCGGGTTTACTCGAGTTTGTTGGCTGGTGACGCGTTCCAGTGAGTCACCGGCGTCACGAGCCCGGGGAGAGAGAGGAAAGCGGGGGCACCAACCCGGCCCTTGGCTCAGTTCGTGTCCTTGTGGAGCACAAAGCGGGGACGAGGCCCACCCCCCCACCCCCCGCCCCCCACAGCCCACGGGGGTCGGGGCACCGCTCAAACGGTTTAACCTTCTGTTTAACCTTCCGGTTTAACCTTTCCCTATCAATACCCCCCCGGCTCCCACACCGCCGCCTTTCCAGAGGCTCCCCGGGGAGAGAGAACGTGTGGCTTTTGCAGGGGACCCGGGCGCGCAGCGCTCCTTGAACAGCCCTCGCGTTCCCTCTGATGAAGGACGAGGACAGAGGAGGGGGGGGGGGGCAGGTCCTCAGCCTTCAACTCCCGCGTCCTCCCTCCTCTTCCTGGCAAGCGAAGTCTCTACGTGCGGGGGGGGTGTAAGGGGGGGGGGGGGGGGGGGGGGGGGGGGTTCTCCCTCCCGCCTCGCGTTCCCGGGGAGGATAAAGGGGCGGGGGGCGAGGGCGGGAAACCGCGGAGGGCGCGCGCCCCACGTGCGCGTGACGCATCCCGGCCCCGCCCCCGCGGGGCCCTGGCGGCCAATGGGAGGCGCCGCTGCTCCCCCCCCTCCTCCCTCTCTTCCCACCCCCCCACCCCCCGGCGGTGACGCGCGCGCGCGCGCCCCGGGCAGAGGCCCCGGCGGGAAGCGGAGGCCCGCGGGGAGGAAGGTCCCGGGGGGTCTCGAGGTGGAGGGGTTGGGGTTCCCGCAGCTTGGAGCCCGCGGCTTCCCGTACCCCGCGTCCCTTTCCCGTCCTGACGCCGCAGGTGAGCCCCGGGGTGACCGTAGCTTCGCGGAGCCGGCGCGAGAGGTGGTTGCGGTTAGGAAAGAGGAATATTGGTGATTTAACCTGGAGGGGAATTCCCTTTCGCCTAAGCGGTTGTATTTTTTCGGAAGTTAGGCGGGAGGTTCTGATCCCTCTGGACTCGGCACTGGTGAGACCGCTCCTCGAATCCTGGGGTCAGTTCTGGGCCCCTCACCACAAGAAGGATGTTGAGGCTCTGGAGCGAGTCCAGAGAAGAGCAACGAAGCTGGTGAGGGGGCTGGAGAACAAGAGGAGCGGCTGAGAGAGCTGGGGGTGTTTAGCCTGGAGAAGGGGAGGCTGAGGGGAGACCTCATTGCTCTCTGCAACTACCTGAAAGGAGGTTGTGGAGAGGAGGGAGCTGGGCTCTTCTCCCAAGTGACAGGGGACAGGACGAGAGGGAATGGCCTCAAGCTCCGCCAGGGGAGGTTTAGGCTGGATATTAGGAAAGAATTCTTCACAGAAAGGGTCATTGGTCCCTAGCAGAGGCTGCCCAGGGAGGGGGTTGAGTCACCTTCCCTGGAGGGGTTTAAGGGATGGGTGAACAAGGTGCTGAGGGACATGGTTTAGTGTTTGATGGGAATGGTTGGACTCGATGGATCCAAGAGGTCTCTTCCAACCTGGTGATTCTATGATTTTCCGTATTGCTGCCCTGCCGGGGATGGAGCACGCCGGGTTAACACTATGCCCAGGGGCTGAAGGAAAACGCTGGGAGACCCGAAAGGTGTTGGGATAAGGTTATTGTTTAGCATAAGCGGTGTTGGAGGGAGGAGGTGGCTCGCTGGCTCCCGAGCCTTTTGGAATGCAAAGATGTGCTTCCCGTAGGATGTTGTTTTTCTCCTAAGGCAGACTTGTAATTACGGGTGTTTCGAAAGGGAAGATGGAGAAAGAGAAGCTCAAGGTATCTTTACATCTTTTACGAGTGTGTAACGCAATCACGCCTATAAAATCAGGGAGTTTCTGCTGGGAGATCTGATCACAGGACGTGTTTGTGGCTCGGCGCCCTGCAGAAGTGCCCACACTGGGGTGAAAGGAGCGATTGTGCTACTAGTTGTGAAAAGTTTTTTCCTCTAAGTGGTGAGCATTTTGAACCTGTTATGGTATGGCTCTGCGTGGTGATTGATGTTGTTCTAGCAGAGATTTGAGGGAAGAAGGTCTGATGCCTTCTTTAGGCGCTGACGGCTGCTTAGGTGTTGTAATGTCATACCTCTTGTCTTATGGAAACTAAACTCAGAGAAATGTTTAGTTCTTTAGATTCTCCCTAGAACAGTTCTTATTTCATGTGAAAAAAAGTTTTTTCATGATCCCTTGGCCTATCTGAATTTAATAACTCTTAAGCGCTTCAGTTGTGTTTTTTTTTTCTCCCACGCATGATTTTTCTTACCCCCTTCCTGTGACTCTTTATTTCCTTCCTGTTAGCCCTTCAATCGGATACTCTAACCACTCTGCAACGGAGAGGAAGGAGTGATGCTGTCACCTCTTGAAAGAATTGAAAAGTGTACTGAGAAGAGGATGAAACTCGTGACCTTCTGTTAGATCTGGAAAACCTGCACCTTTAAGGACAAATTTGGCTCACAAGCACAGCTTAAACTGGATCAGAAGACAGTGGAGGGCTTACCAGTGGCCTAGGGAGTAGCTTATTAGTGTGTGAGCACAAATGGCAACTTGATTTAAAGACTGAAGTGCTTTGCTGTTCCGATCTCTGCCTGATTATAAGCCCCAGGTGGGCAAAATTATCCTTGGCTCTCATGCTCTCTCATCATGTGCCTGTACCTGTACTGGAAACTGTGTGGGAAAGCTGGGAGGTGGAAAGAGCAATGTCTTCATGGTGGTAACTGATTTGTGTTTTAAGAGGGGTGTTCAGGAGGGTTGCAGCAGTTAGCTGTGTACAGAGCTGGTAGAGGTGGGTATGTTCTGCCAGCCACCTTTCTGTGCTACAGCGTGGTTACTGTAGAGAGACTTACTGTGTTATCGCCTGGGTCTTCCCGTCCTTTGTGTAAATGCTTTTTGCGTTATGTAAATGTCATAGTATAAGCTATCAGATCTTACAGAAAGCCAGCTGGGAAGTTTATCGTTTTTATGGTCTTTGGTTTATAGCTTGTAGACCTGGCTGTGATCTCCTGAGGCAGTGAGAGCTAGGAGGAGAGGCAGTGCTGCAGGAAATGGTGTTGGATTTGAGTTAATGATCTGTTGTTTAGTATTGCAAAAGGTTTTTTTCTCCTATATGCTGTGGTGCCTGAAAGGAGAATGGGAGGCACTTCTGCAGGAACAAACACGGGAAACCGAGTCCTGATGACTAGCGTCTGATCCTAAGTCATATTTCCCTTTTGTAGAAGTGTCAGCCTCGGCATTCTCAGGAAATCTGTCCTTGAGTAATTAAGTTCTGTAGCTTTTCCCACAAGTACATGGATTTTCCGTGTCTGTCTCTAACAGCTCATCTGTGCTAGTGCATGTATTCCGTTCACTAGCAACAAAACACGTGTCTATCTAAGAGTTTGTGCCAAGGTGAAAAAAATAAATCAAAAAGGAGAAGCGTTAGTTTGAAAATGTGGTGGCGTACTTGTCTGTGTGGGGTTTTGGAAGTCCAGTTCTAAAAATTGTCTCTGGTTGTAGCTACATCTCCGAGGTTCTTGAGCTGAATTTTGTGGGGAATGTGCTGGAATGTCACTTTGTGACCATATTAGAATCCCTTTTCCTGTTTTCAGTAACTGAGGACTTTGTGTTTTCATCCTGGCTGGGGTGTTTCAGGTGTTCCCTGCTAGCAGTGGTGACCTTCCTCACTGAATCTGGTGTAATTCACACCTGATCTTCTCTTCCTGTGTTCCCGTGGTTTGCAATGCCGGGGTTGCCTGGCCAAGCAGAGTCTGAGGACCCTTTGAGGAAGCTACTCTCTCCGTGGGAGCTGGTGACTTGGCAGGGAGGGGATTGGCACAGGTGAAGTAATGCAGGTGATTCTGCAAAGCAAACCTGCCAGAGCTACCTGCAAACAAACTGTGCTGTCCGACTGGCAATCGGAAAGCATTTTTCAAGGGCTTTTTGGACTTCTGAAGATTTCACAAAGGCTTAAGTAATTTTAAATACTTAGAAGGTCTGTAGGGTAAAGAAGAGAGCTGTGAGGAGGTGTTTTGGTGGTGGTGGTGGGTCTTGCTTGGTTACATAGCCTGTGGTAAGGGAGTGTGATCCACCATAAATGACAAATACAAATGTGTGCTTAATTTCTCCTGCCCTTGCTCTGAATCCATAATGGGAGGAAGAAAGTCTAACTTTAGCGTAAAGGAGGCTATGTAAATTTATTCTTGGACTGTGTAAAGAGTAGATGAGTTTATTTTGTCGTTAATTTTCTGCTATCCTTTTTCTGGTCTAGCTAGGCAATAATGGCAGGTGAAGACTGTGTAAGGAAACGCCAGCCTGGCTCTACTACAACCTGCAAGACCCCTGAAAATGAAGAAACCCAGAGGATACCTGAGAGCGAGAGGCCGCTTCAAAACTCAAGCAATGGTGAGATTCTTTCACTCGGGATTAGTTGCAATCTCTGCCATGTGATCTCCTCTAAGGAGTCCTTTCTGCCTCATGGTCCTTGCCTCTCTGCTCTTTTATTTCAGTTTTCCTGCTCATAGGAAGGCTCCAAGATGGAGCTCCCTGAGTACCATCTGCACTTCTTCAGCAGGTTTGGGTGGTTTGGAGTGCTGTCCCACAGAACTTTCGCTTGGGGGCTGTGTACTGTGGTGCTTACCAGGATCAGGAGTAAAGAGTGATTAATTGTCGCCGGGGAAATGTGTGTGAAGAGGAGATGCTTTAGCACTGCAAATGGTGCAAATACATCTTGACAACAATGCTGGGCAATCCTGTTAAATGATTTTTGTAGGACTTCATCTTGCTTCCTTTACAAGCTTCGAGTATGCGTCTTTGCCAAGATTGAACAAAATGATCTTTAACATACCAGGCAAAGCTGGTGTGTCCATCCTGACAGACAGATGGAGGTAGGATGCCACAAAGAATGATTCTGTGCTCTTATAGGGCTCTGATAACATCAAAACAGCTTCCTTCTATCCAGTTTCCACCTTGGCTGCCATAAAAAGTATAATAGAACAGTGAACAGTTGGGTTTGTATTCGTTTATATTGTGGTCACCTTAAAAGTCACATGGCTTATAGCTGGCTTTGTGGAAGGGTTGCTGCTGTGGATGTCCTGTCCCTGGAGTTGCAGGGACAGTTGCATGCCAGCTTGAGTGGTTTTGCTTGTGGACTCTGTGGACGCAGTGACTGCCTCCAATTCCTGCGTTATGCTGTACCACATTCCAGCCCAGTGATAAGAAGGTTGTTTCCTTTCTCTTTGGGAGACAGAATAAGCGAAAGGTAAACTAGTTTATCACAGTGTGCCACAAGAATATAAATTCCAAAACCCTGGTGCCAGTGACTCAGGGAGATAATTCTTACTCGTGTGCTTTTGTATAATGTCACTATTTCACAGATCTTCTTTCAACTGAAACAGGAGTTGGAGTAAATTTAAGTTTAGGACAAGTCAGATTTCTTCTTGCAAAAAATATGTTGGAAAGAAAGCCTATCCCGCAGACTAATAGGAGACCTAGGATTTTAAGCTGTTGGTGTTATCATCATTTAATTGAATCACATGTGACAGTTCCATTAATGCTAGTTTTGGAAAATTGCAAGGAGTTGATGGCTACTGGAAAACACTTACAGTGGGTTTAGAAGCAGACTTCTACCTTTTTATCTATAGAAACACCTTCACTGTTATGTGTGAATAGATGGGTGTGCCTGTCTTTAAAAGTCTTCCATTTTACTACCTCTGAGATGTGGCACAGTGTCACTACAGGTGAGGTACTGTGTGTGTAGCAAGTAAACCTTCTGGGGCAGATGTGTTGAAAGTGTAGTGAGCTTTCATGCGTGTGTGCGTGCCTGGTGGACCAGCTTAGAACAATGCAATAGGTTTCAATACAGCACAAACTGCAGTGGAGGACAGCTTGGAGGAATCCCAATTTGTTCAGAGTAGGTGCCTCCTGCCTTCCAGGGTTGCTGCAATTCAGCAGAGTTGTCACAAAAATGCTTCCTGGTTACCAGTTCCTGCAGACCCTCAGCATGCTGATGGAGACAACTGGAACACCACAGGGAAGTAGGAGACATGAATCACTCTCTGAGGCCTGACCGCATTACAGGCCTGGGAAGAAGGTGCATCTGTCTGATCAGGAATTCCTCTGTACGGTGGGGTCAGATCAGTATCTCTGTGGCCCAGAGGCTGAAGCTTTACAAAGCTGAAGTGTGTACGCGTTCTGGGTAGTGGCCTCTTCGTACAGTCCTGTAAGCTTGTGTAAATAGGTAGGGGCTTTCTGCGAAAGCAAGCTGAGGTAGAAGAATTTCTCAAAAGAAGTGGCCTTACACTTCTTTTCTCGCTTTTTCAGTCCTAGCCATTCACTTCTGAATAGCTGTTTCTAAGGCCTTGGCCCTGCTGTATGCAAAGGCAGCCTGCGGCTGCTGTGTCTGGCAACATCCTCTTTCTACTTTAATAGCATAACACGGGGTGTTGTGTTGTTTAGACAAGAGTCCACAAGTGATCCAGGAAGCAGTAATTCCCTGTCAGAAGCTGGGCTTCCTTAATAAAATTGGTCTTATATGTTTTCAGCTGGAGATACGCAAGTATAAAACTCCTGCTCAGTGGGATATTGATATCAGGCAGTACCAATTACAAGAAAACTTAGCTGGAATGAGCGCAATACAAACTGGCTGGGCAGATCTTGATAGGTTAGAGAGGATATGACACTGAAGCATGTATCTGAATGCCTCTAAAATGCGAAGATTAGACCACTCAAAACAGTAAACCAATGGTTGCAGAGTCTGTCCTTGTTCCCTCAGAAATCAGAAAAGAATTCTGACACTTCTAAAGTGTCTGAGGAGACTGATCTGCAAACAAGCTCTGTGACATCTTTGTTTGGTGTGAGTAAGCCTGTTGTTGTGCAATGTTGGTCTTGGGCAGGGGTTGTTCTCTCCAGTGAAGAGGTTACTATTGATCATTCTCAGTGCAAAAGTTCATGAAGCTATGTGAATTGTGTGGCTACTGATAGATGTAGGAAGAAGGAGCTCTAAAGTGGGGAGCAATTTGGGAAGCTTTAGGATTTGCTGTCTGACTCACAGCAGTATCGTTTTATCAATAGGCTTTTTTTTACACATTAATGAATTTGGGATTAAGGTGCCTGAATAGAGTTTCTTGGATGTGATTCAGGGAGGTGGACCAAACAGAGCTGTCTTGTCTGAGACTAGATGGATTCTGGTAATTCTAGGCGCTCATGCTTTGCGACTCATGGGTTTGGTGAAGGCTAAGTAGCTTCTTCTGGATGTGCTGGCATGATGTAGAGAATGCTGATGTTTCTTCCTGCTGGTAAAGAGACTGTTTGCACAATAGAAGATGAGTGATTCAAGAAAATGATGAGTTTATGCGTTATCTGGTGTCAGCCTTGTTACACAACTTTAGTATGTGGTGTGATGCAGCACAGTAGAATTTGCTGGTTTGGGATGTGTTTTTTTCTACAGGAGACACTTCATTCTGGATGAGAAGCAACACGAGCTTACAGGTGGTTTGACTTTAGTGTAGGTACGCATCTCATATAACAAAGACACTGAAGATCTCGATCGTGAAGACTTCTAAAGGATGCTGTGTTTCTAGTCTAGTCTGTGCATATGCATTGTGTGTGAGGGTGAATGGAGTGATAGGAGGGACACCGCGTAGAATTTAGCAGTTACAGCGTCAGCGGGTCAGAGACTGGCCTCATTCCCTGTACAACCAGGAAAGCTGTACATTAGGTATCAATAAAACTGTACCCATCTTGAAGGCCTTCTAAGTCAAAAAGGGTGTTTTATTTCCAGTGTGAGTCAAGAAGAGTGTTTTAGTTACAAAGTGAGCCACTCCTGAGTAGTTATAATAGCTGAGGCTTTGAATGTGAGATCTGACAGGAAATACGTGGTCGAAATAGCGGTTCTTTATTTTTAGCTTGGCTTACAAAGGAAATAATGCAGTCACTTAAGTCTCATGTGTCCTGTCCTCTTTGGTCTTGTTGGATGGCTTTGAGCAAACTTTACATAGAGCCTTGGGGAAAGGCATCTGGGTAAGAGACACAAATTCTTGCTTTTTTTGCAGGAAGAGGTTAGTTGTAATTCGAGCTCTGGTCTGCCTTTTAGCCCGTAAGCACAAGGTGGTTCCTAGTGTAGTAGTGATGGAGAAGGGGGCTATAGATGCAACTGGGGAATAGAGCCAATATGAAGGGAATACAGTTCTGCTGCTTGTGGAACAACTTGATGGGGTTTTTTTAATTTATTGGAGGGGGCAGAAATCCATTTGAGACCAGAAAAAAGTGCACAAGCTGAGTGGGACAAGCAACTTCCTAGTGGTATTTTACGCTCTCCTCTCAAATTGTTTTCCAAACTGCTGCTTTTAGGCAAGTGTAACAGCACGATGAGCTTAAATGCTGAGGTAATTTTTTTTGTTTTGGAGATGAGATGCATAGCAACCAGGAATTCTGGTTTTGTAAAAATGGATCTTTGCGTGCAGCCAAAAATTCGTGGTGTTAAGCAGTTTCTTTGCTTGCTGTCACATTACAAGGCTGCTAAGTAATAGGCTGTTGTTGCTGGTCTTTTCTTAACTGATGCACAAACCATAGACTTTTTGCAGACAAAAAGGGATCTTCTTGCTTGATTGAGGGAGAAGGGAGAATTTAACAATTGAGCACAGCTTCATTGAAGATAAAGCCTTTTTTTTTCATTTAACTCTTCTCCAATATTGGAATCGGAGTCATCTCTGAAGCAAGTCTACCTAAGCTTCGTACTGGTTGCATGTAAGAGCATCCTCAGAGTAGCGTGCATTGCAGAAGCGCTTGCTTCTGTTAAAACAGCACACTGCATTTTGTGTGCACTGGCTGTGCACACACAAGGAGGACAGGACAGGGATGCTGCATTATGAACTGTGATATTGCTATGAATCTATCTTCTCATCATGCAGCAGCACAACATTGACACCCCTACTGCAAATCTGTTAGCTCGTGCTTTGCTGGAAATGTTACTAAAGAATCAGTTCAGGACCCTCTTTTCTAAAAGCAGTACTGTTGTCTTAGAAACTGAATGTGAAGGTTGTAATGCTAGGCATGTGTTACTGTGCAAGGCACTGTTGTAGCTATAACCACCAGAGGACACGCATAAGGCAAGACAACATCAGTTTGATGCTGTCGATTCCCCCGACTAGTGTTTGGGGAGTAGGGGGGGTGGGGTGGATACCGCTGCTTTAATCTTGCTTTCCTGTCACGTGCAAGATGCTCTGTTTTAAGTAACTTCTGCATTGTTGTTATTATTGCAGAAGTGAAACACCAGCTGGCTTGCCAGCACAATGCAACCATTGCGAACAAACCTTGTCTTAAACCTCAGGTAGTCTGAAATGTCTGATTTGTGTATGTAATAGGGGCATCTCGGATCTGTATAGTTCTTCATGCAAAAGAAAGGAGCTATCTGTGGCTTTACAAATGAGCCAATAGCATTAGTAATAGCTAAAGTCAGACAATGTTCATGGCGTCGTTAGACCTGACTGTTTGCTTACAGGATGGAACATCCTGGGGGAGGAAAGGAGTAAGAGTAGCCAGGTTTGAGCAGAGAATAACCTTCCAACTTGTCATTTAGTCTATTTTCAGGCTGGTTCCTTTATTTTACAGATAGTTGTGACTTGATTGCCTTGTCTGTTGACAACATAGAGACCTCCAGACAACCTAATCTTATGTCTAGTTCACTCTGTGCAAGATAAAGCTCTGATAAAAGATAATCGTGCTTGAATATGACCTTCTAAGGGTAGTTCTAATTGCTGCTTCAAGGCTGAGTATGTTTAGGGACCTTGGGAAGACTTGCAGAGTTGCCGATTGAAAATAAAGCTTTAAAAAATCCAGCCCGTTGTCAGCTGTTGACTGCCTTATAATGCTGTTGTCCTAAATGGCTGTTAAAAATACTGTGTCATAGCTTATGAATTTCCTACGGCTTAGGTTTGAATTTATTGGTACCCTATTAGAAATTAGAAGTGCTAATCACAGATTGATGACTGAGCTACTTACTGTATGTTAGGTTTTCTGTGTTTTCAGGCATGCAAATTGCTTCACTGACAATGCTACTGTTAAATGTTTGCTTTCTTTCCTTCCTCAGGCCGGGTTGATGTCGACCATGTGATAACAAGGAAAATGCAGCTAATAGCAGAAGCTGAGGTGAGTGCATTGTAATGCTTGCTTGTGTGGAGGAGAGGGATGATTGACCCTGGATGTCTTTTTGAGAGTCACTAGTCCTGAAACATAAATACCCCTCCAGTCATCACTTGGGTGCAGTGGCTTTATACAGCCTTCTTTCTCTCCTCCTCTCTCCTGACTTTGCAGGAGAGTGGTAGTGTTATCAAATGCAGCTCTATCTTAATTGACCCCAGTAGGCTGAAGTCCAAAGATAAGAATGAACTTTGAGGCCTGTAAATAAAATGGAACTTCCCTCACCACTAACTTTTGGTAGTGTGATTATCACCTGGCCTGCTTGCATATTTAGGTTTTAAAATGCTCTGTGTTCTGCTACCCATTGAATAAAGGGTAGCGCGTAGCCTGTATCCCACAGCTTCTGTTGCTCTGGCGGTGGAGATGACCTTCCTGAGCCTTGGTCCTACTCTTTTTGTCAGTGAGAAATATCCTCAAATAAAGTAGCACTGGAATTTCTAACATCATCTGCATTTGTGTGAGCTGCTATAGTCTTAGCTTATGTTAAGGTGATTTACGCCCACATTAAATAAAGTTGGCTAACAGTGAACTGCACCCTCCTTGTTAACCATTGTTACCATTGTTATGTAGCAGGTATGTTCTTCAGGGCAAATCGCCCTGCACTCTTGCTTCATTTTATTGCAAATCATCCCGTGGTAAGGGTGAAGTAATCTAATTATGCTTCCCTTAAAGGGCAGAGACAAATATCTTGCACCTTTGAGAAGCTTTTGTGTTTAAAGTCTTTGTTTTCACCTCTATGGCTGGTGTTATTTATAATAATTACTTAGTTATATCTATTTAAAATACGCACAACTTAAAGTGTATTTAAATGTCTTCTGCAAAGGGTGTGCTGCTTTTTGTGTTGCAACTCCTGAAATTCCTCGCATTAGAGGGACAGTCAGCTCTGAGTTTTATTTCATACATTGTCTTCTCTGAATGTTTTTTACTGAGGACCTGATAGTGCTAGCCTTATATCTTTTCTATGCAATCAAAACAGCCACTGCAAATCACTGTTAGCAACAGAGGCTTGCACGAGAAAGTTTTGACTGTTAAACACATGTAGCTTTGAGTTCTAGGTTCCAGGGAGCACTAGCTGGTTGCAGGGAGACAACCTGAACTTGGATTTCTTTCTTCAGGAATATCTCTTGTTTCTAAGTGCTTTTTCTGGCCAGCAGCTTTGAGGCATGATAATTCGCAGGCAAGGTGATTTTTTTTATCTGCAAAGAGAATTGAAGAATGTAGGTAGAGGTGCTTTAATTACTGGAGCTTCTCCCCAAACACAGTGAGTTGCAGACTGAACCCTGAGTTAAGCAGCTTGCGTAACTGCCTAACTATTCCTATAGTAAGGAATAGCTATCAGGCCAACAAAAAACCTCCATCTACTGCAAAGTTCCTGAGAACTGGAGTGCCAGGCCCTCTTGTGGTATAAGCCACTGAATAAAGGCTTAGATTGCAGTTTACCTTTTAGGTGATAAGTATCTGAGGCCTAGACATGTGCTTGACTTCAGAAAAGTGCTGGTTGCTTTGTCAACTCCCACTGATTTGTAGGTGCTAAGTGTTTTCATGCATAGGATGCCTTCATCCATTTGCAGTACAGTCTGAAAATCCAGTCTTTTGTTCATCCTAAACTGAGTTTAGAATAGTGTGTTCTGTTCTTTGGCCACAGCTGGATGTGGTCATGTTTCAGTGACTGAAATTACTAAATCTGTTGGAGTGAGTAAAATGCTGGGAACATTTACAACTTTCTATTTAAGCTACAGGGTTGCTCATCTCAGCTTTCTCCAATTTCTTACCAGTTATTGGCCAGCTTCTGCTTCTTATGGCATAGCATTCTTTTCATAAGAAAAAGAATCTCTCTCTCTTGATTTTTTTATGATCTGATTCTTTTTTTTGAAACTTAATGGTAACAGCGTGTGGATCTGCCCAGTTCTTTGTCTGAGACTTGAAGCAAACTGTCTGTTGTAGAAAAGGGAGCATAAAAGATTCAGCTGGAATATTTGTTGCCCTTCCTTTTTGGAACTTCAGTCTTGTTGCCCTCCTGTTTTGTCTCTCTCACTGCTCAGTCTTAATGCTTAGCAATGTTATCCTGTTCTCTTGCAGTAGTGAAAAACATCGGTGCAGTCTGCAGTTTCAGCGGTACGGAAAAGCTTTTGTTCAAACAGTGGTGGCAGTGGAATGATAAGTTCGGTCCTCCTTCCTGTACTAACATTGTTCTGCAACAGTGCATGAGAGCATCAATGGTGATAGCTTAGCCAGAAGCATGAAAAGGTCCATTTTCCCCTCAATGACACTAAATGGACTAAAAAATAAATCTTGTGTAAGCTAAGGACGTGACTCTGGTGAAAACTGAGAAATGTGTTCTGGGGCTCATGTTTTAAGTTTAACTCAGCCTTGTTGGCACCATAAAATGTGTGAAATACCTGTCAAACATATATGAAGATCAGTAAGTTTACTTTGTTCCTTTGTGTTGCATCTAATAGAGAAGATAAACATAATTCAAAGTCCTCTGGCCTGAGGTGTATAAACAAGCTGGGATAAACCCCTGATCTTGTCCAAGTTGGCTCCAGCTGTTGGCAGGTGGTACAGGAATGTTTTCTTCGTACCTTGCTCTGTGCTTCAGGGTAAAAAGGAATATAAATATTTTATGAAAATTTATCTAGAGTGTTAAACAATTTTCTGCTCTGTTTTCACTCTTACCAGCAACTGAAGCCAGCTTTCATGAAGGAAGTGGACAGTCACTTCACAGAGTTTGTGAACAGTCTGGTAGCAAAATCAGCGCTCCTGGACTCCTCGTCTTCCTCTTCCTTCCCAGCTTCCTGCTCAGAGAAGGAATTGCACAAAGCCAAGTAAGTCAGTCTTATGCTGTCCTTGTAACAAGGTTTTGTTTCCTGGAAACCTTGTTTCCTTTCTGGTCTCAAATGTTCTCTTTGTTTGCAGGACCTTGAGGGCCCCTCCAGAACATGGAAAGATCTTTACTGCCAGAAGGTCGCTCTTGGAGTGAGTAACTTGACGTTTGCCATTAAATTGTCTGAAAATACCCTTGATGGCAAACTAGCTAGCCTTAGCTTTGAGGTCTTTTCCACATCACCACTCATGGTCTTATGTCTAAACTTCTGTGGACTAATCTGTTTAAGCTTCTCTGTTCTTTCTGAAACGTCTCTGCTACAGTTTGGAGGCTTTCTCAGTGTAAACTTTAATTATGAACCTCTCATTACCACTAAGGTAATGGCTAATTATCCTTTGAGGATAAGCAGAGGAAGTGTCTGTGTAGACTGGCACCCAAATTCTGTGTTGACTTCAGTCTTTTGAATTGGGATGGCAGGGATGTCATCTCGCTTTACTGTGAAGCACTGAAAGCTGACATGCTGGAGGTGTGATGTGTTATGCCAATGGCCCGATAGCTTTTGACTCTCTCCCTTAGTGAGCTGTTCGAAGTGAGTCACATCAGGACGATCTACCACATGTTCATCGCTCTTCTCATTGTCTTCATCCTCAGCACACTTTTAGTAGACTTCATTGATGAAGGAAGGTAAGAATGCTTTGGACAGATGGGGACCAGGGCTGGGAAATGCTCGCTTCCAAAGCACCAAAGGTGCACGAAACTGCAAAATGGTGCAGAAGAAAGGGGGGGAATCCTTCCTTGGGGTGATGTTGGAAGTGGGTTTTTAACTTGCCATGCTTAAAATATATGCTGGAATTTCTATAGAGGGGTTATGGTCCTTTTGAATCAGGTAGCTAGATGTTAGAAAAACCCTACAGGTTGGTGTATTCCATGAGCATTATGACCAGCACAGTTCGGTGTGACACGCTTAGTTTGTGACAAGGCTGGCGAAAGGGAGGGGTCTTCATTGAATGTGGACTGCTCTAGAGGAATATATTTAATTAAACAGTAGCTTTCGGCTACTTGTGTTGCTTGAAGGAGGGCTGTGTTTAGAAAAACTTTATAAACACTTAAGCAGTCCTTCCTCTGAAAAATGACAGTTCTGGAACACTGTACTTGTGCTTAAATAAAAATAGAACTTCTTGTTCTTCCTAGGGAAGAAATCTCAAGGATATTGGCACAGCCTCTGTTAAGGTTGTGCTTTGTGGGTAGCCAATTCTGAACAAGATTGTGAAAGACTGCCTTCCTCAGGCTTGCTTGTTGCTTACACAGTATCTTTTGGCAAGCTGTATCCCACATACACAAGCAGGATTTCAAGGCTGCCATGCTGACTATCTGATCTTCAGTGCATAAAACTAGAGCTCTGTCTTGATTATAATCATTATCCCTCTTGTCCAAGTAGAACAATAGGCTCATACACTATTGAATATAGTTAAGCTGATCCTAACTTAATAGTGTAGGGACATTGGGGGAGAACAGGTGTTTACCTCTAGAATCAACTAGTAGGTGTGGATTCTCTGATTACCTAAAGAACCCAAACAACCAAACCAATCATTGTCATGTTCTCAGCCAGATCTGATAATTCAGATCCAGTTTGCAATTGAGCCTCCACATGAGAACAAATAAATTGTGTTGGTGTACTCTGGACTACCCCTGCACTGACCTTGGCTTAGAAGGGCTGCTTACGTGTAGGAGTAAGCTCTGGTGACTTTGATAGCCAGTGGGGTTGAACATCCTTTCGTTTATGTCCTTATGTTTTAAGCTTGATTAATGAAATAAAGTACCTGGCGCACACCATGTGGACATATTTGGACTGACTATCTAATGACCCTAAGCCTTTTGGGTGACTTCTAAGCTGAATCCATGTGGAATGCCTCCAGGTTTCACAAAGCAGAATTAAGTTACATGTGAGAGCTAGATGTTAAAATACTTAATGCCAATAGAGGTGGGGTAAAAGCCTCCCTAGGTGTTAAACTCCTGGGAAGAACTGATTCTTAATGTAATAGTGATGGTATTTCGGGAGTGTTACCCAGGAGAGGTTTTGGACCCTGGTTCAGGAGTGGATCGTTTAGTCACGTGCTTGTTCTTATTGGGCATGAGCCTGAGCATACTCTTAAAGCACATGCTGATCTTAAAGATGTGCTTAAGCCCTGTGGGATTTGAAGGTAAGCTGTGCCTGGCACCATCAATGGCATAAGTCCTTTATCTCTTATTTTCTGATGTGCTTATGGGTGGTCACTTTAATCTGCCTAAGGTAGCCCTCTGTTTCTGAGCTGAAAATTGTCGCAGTCACTTTTATCTAGACTGTCAGTAATGATCTTAGAACTTAACTATGCATTTTATAGTCACTTAGTGGAGTTGGAGGTATTCCTAATGAAACAGTGGACACTGAGTATTGTCTCTCTCCTTGTGCCTTCTAGGCTGGTCCTAGGATTTGATCTCCTGGTCTTTGTTTTTGGAAAGTTCCCAATAGTTTTCTGTACTTGGCTGTGCATGTTCAGTGCCACGGTTATCATTCCATACAACCTTTTTGTCTGGTGGGCCCAAGGCTACAGCAGTTCCGCCCATCGCACAATCCACTCATTCTTCTATGGGATGTTATTCACGCTCTTCCAGACTGCTGGGCTTGGATTTGGACCAACCTATATTGCTATATCATATGCCCTGCCGCCAGCTTCCCGTTTTATTGTAATACTGGAACAGGTAGGTTCCTGCCCGTTGTCTTTGGATATATTGAATCTTGTTTTCAAAATGGGGAAAAGGTCCTTTTCTTCTAAGGTGTCAAGTGTTCGCTGTATTCATTAAAATAAGGCAGGGCTGTGGATGGAGTTTGTGTTTGACTTGAAGTCAGACTTACATGCAGCAAGTCTAGTGAGAAAAAAATGGAGGGAAAACTTCATTTAGAGCTGGAAACCACTTGTTCTTCTTGCCCTGTATTTAAGATTTTACTGTGTTTGTTTTTCTGAACACACTTCAAGGCTGAAATTCCATTTATTTCTATTTGTTTTGTCACTGCTAAACACTTAAAACCAATTTCAGGAACATGTGCCATAGTTCACAAGGAAGCTGTAACAAAAAAAAAAAAAAAAGGCAAGTACGTACATAGTCAACAAATGGTTCCTGTTTCCCTTTCTGTTCCCAAGAAGCAGCTCTTTGTCCTGTAGTCAGAACTTTATTGAAAGTGGAATTTCCTTTTTTGGGGGGAAGGAGGGGAAGAATTTCAGGAGTGTGGAGGACTGGTAAGACCATCAGGTTAAAACGGGGATGGTCTGAGATAAGATTGTAGGCTTGAAGAATTAACTTTGGATTAGCCTTCCTTTTTGTACTGCAGGAACTACTTGTGTGGAACTACCTTCTTCCAGAGTAGTAGTAGTTGCTGTAGAACACATCTGACTTGGAGTCAGTTCCAAGACTTGGAAGTATACTGGCCTATTGAAAAGGATATAATTTTATATTTTACTTATATTTTAAGTTAATTGGTTAGTGACTTACTGGTGTGATTGAGTCCTTGTGGATGCCGTGGTTCTATGAATGTAAATGAGATGTGTCTTGACTCTCCTGAGTCACGGTCGTTACTGTGTGTTTCACCTTGCAGTGTTTTAAATTCATGTCAGTTGAACCAGCGTGTAGGTAGGGAAAGTAGTCCTTCCCGTGTAAAAAGGGCAAATTGGAGACGAACCAAGATGTTGAAGGTGTTGCCTTAAAATGCTTGATCCAGTCTTCGTGGGGAAGTTGGGAAAGTGAGAGTATTAAACTGACGTGTTCTCGGTTTTACAGGTTCGTCTTGTTATGAAGGCTCATTCATTTGTCCGGGAGAATGTGCCCAGAGTCCTGTCTTCTGTAAAGGACAAGTCTAGTAAGTAACTTGCTTTACTTTTTTTCTTTTTTTTTTTTTTTTTGATGACAGCGATGCGCATAGCCAGCTCCTGTTTTCCCTCCATGGCTTTCAGTTGCCCTCCCTCATTCATTGGAGAGGTAGAGTTTGAGTAGGTGACTTTGGATGGGCAGCCTGAACCTTTCCATTGATTAATAGGCAGTGAGATAGACTGTTGTTCAGGTCAAAGTTATCTCTGTCTTAAGTATTACTTCAATGGGACTCCTTATTTCTGCTTTTAGGAGACAAGGTGTGTAGAGGCTGCCTGTACACCCCCAGTCCAGTGCTCTAGTTGAAATGACAGCAGCTGTGGAAGCACAGAAGCTGTTTCAGCAAGGCCTGCCAGAGCTGAACATGAACCCACATGTTTACACAAAACCTACAGCTTTGTATTCCCTAGGAGGAAAGGAAATGTGATATCAAAGTGATAGCACTGCACTATCTGTTAGGCATCCTCACTTGTTAACTGTGCTTCACGGGGGGTGATCCTATCTGAGCAGTCTGCTTTGTTTTATTTGCTGCAAATCCCGTACCTTTAGTTCCAGAAGTGCTAAGGGTTGTATGTTGTGAAAGGATGCTGGGGAAACCAAACCTTCAGTAAGCAGAAAAATTGCAGAGTCGTCTTTTTTTACCTCCCCCTCTTCCAGGCACCGTACCTATTCCCAGAATTTCTCAATACCTGTACTTCCTCTTCGCTCCCACTCTCATCTACAGAGACAGCTATCCCAGGTAATGTGAGCAACACCAACAGAACAGTAAAGTGGTGTGAAAACTGAAGCTAACATCCCTGAACATAATCTATTCAGTTTGAGTTGGAGCTTTCATAAAGATGTGGTTAAGCCAGTAACCTAGCGAGAGCAGGTTGCAGTCATGAGAACTCACTCTAATGCTGATGCTATTTTGACTTCACAGTTCTGGTTTTATTTCTTTGGGAAGTGCACCTGAAGTGAAACAGATTAAGAACTTGCTACTGAACATCTGGTGATACGCGGTTTCTGCAGTAGGCTAGTGTGTTATGTGGTGCTGATAAGCAGCCCTGTCTCCTGAGTGTAAGGAGGAAGGCTGAAGCCTTTAAAACTGAGAACTCCAAAACTTTTCTACGCTTTGCTGGGCTGCACTTTGACAGTGTCAAGTCAGCAATCCTTTACGTAACTATCAGGCAGATCACCACCTCCTGCGTGATTGCAAAATGCTGCCCTCCAGATACTTTTCCATTTATGGAATTGCCACAGTTGTCCTGCTGTAGTTCAGCCAGCAATTCAGGCACGTATTTTTCGTATGTCAGGAGATTAAAAACTCCAGAATTCAAAAACCAGGTTTTTTCAGAGTATAAGTCAGTAAAGTTAGTAGTTGAAGGGAGGGTTTTGCTTCTTTGAGGTCTTAACTAGGTACAATATCATGTGTTCTTTTTCCTAGAAATCCCACGATAAGGTGGGGCTATGTGGCTACCAAGTTTGCACAGGTGAGTGAAGAATGCACTTTCAGAGGTTATCTAAACTGTGTTACTAAACCATTCCCTATTTGGCATTAAATCAGTGTTTACTTGGCATGAGCTTACCAAAAAGAATACTTTCTAGTGTCTGAAAACAGAAATGGGAATCTTGCTGCACTAATGATTGTGTCTGAAGGGGAAAAAAAAAAATAATACTAAATCCTTGCTTAAACAAGCCTTTGGACTCTATTCCATACAAACAGAATTTGTGTTTGTGTGTGTATGTAGCAGTACCCATACTCTGGCTCTCTCTCTTCACACAGACGTTGTATTGTAGCGCACTGGCACACCTGCCTGTCTGCAGATGTTCAGACCAACTGTGAAATAACAAGGCCTGGAGTACAAATCTTCAGTGCTTATTTGAGCTTAAGGTTGACCCGATCTTCACATTCTGGCTCCTTGCAGATGTGTTTCCAAGTAATGGTTTTATTTGATCGAAACAGTTTACTGTCACAGAATGCATTCATGTTTTAAAAAACAAAGCCATTTGTAAAAAGGAAACAAAAAGTCTGAAAAGGCCTTTGGCTGCTTGCTCTTTTTTACAAAAAAAAGGTGACAAAGCACTCACTTGGCTTATGGCAGTCAGAGTATTTAGAGCAGTGGCTTGCATTTTGACCTCAACATCCAGAACGTGAATTGATGAGCCAGAGAAGGGCTGAGTTGGTTTGGCCTGTAGACATCTCCTTTGGGATAAACAAGAGGTGAGCTTTTATATTAGATTTAACTACAGTGAGTATTTTTCCCTTATTTCTGCCATTGTCTTGGACCTAGACCACAATGCCACTTACTTTGGCATTGTCATAAATCTTTTCTGTCACAACTTCTGAGTTGATGGGACTAGGAGAAACTTACAGCTGCTGTAGCAGAAAAGATCAGTTGACTTTTGCTCCTTGCTATCGATGTGCTACAGAGGTGGCTGTGGCTTCCTTTCTGCCTGGGCCCTTAGGGAACTTTATTAGCAGAAATGTAAAATAAATTATTTTTACTCGTGTTGACAGCTTTTGTTCCTCTCCTAGAGCTGTCAAATCATGATATATTAATTGTGCACTTCTCTTATGGAATCTGACTTTTGATTTTGTTCCAGGTGCTTGGTTCACTTTTCTATGCTTACTATATCTTTGTGAGACTCTGCATTCCTCAGTTTCCCAACAGTAGTCAAGAAGCCTTCAATCTTCGAGGGCTGGTCCTCTGCATCTTCAATTCTATTCTGCCAGGTAAGACCCAGATTCATGAGTGACTTTCAATGGAAGATGTAGAAGGGGGGAGATGTGCTTTGTGTGAGATGCATTTGTGACAGTCGGAGATTGGCAAAGGAGATCTTGTGGGCAGACTTCAGCATTATGGCACTAAACTTGAGTCAGCAGCACAAAATTAAGGCTTGGGTTTGAACTTAACTGTCTTGGAAGTCAAGTTCTTGTCTCTGCAGCCTTGATATTGCCCTCTGTTTCACTGTGGCGAGAAAAACAAAACAATTGTGCCTTTTTTATAGATAATGCAAAGCCCATCTGTGTCAGTGCCCATAAGTACAGTCTTGACTTTGTTACATAGTCTTGCTTGTATCTGAGTGAAAACACTACAAAACCAATCTGAGTCTGCCTTGTTTCTAGGTGTACTGATTTTCTTCCTGGTGTTCTTTGCATTCCTTCATTGTTGGCTCAATGCATTTGCCGAGATGCTGCGCTTTGCAGATAGGATGTTCTACAAGGTAAGAAGCGGGAGTTAGAGTTGATAAAGCAACCTTTATTTAATCTCAAAAATTTATTTTCCTAATGAAAAGTAAAGAGGAGGAAACTGAAAATTGTTTTGCCAAATAAGGCATCCACAGGGTTTTGCTTCGTTTATGCTGTTAGGGCTTAAGTTTGTTGCTGTGCTGTAGAAAAGATCTGATTCCTACTTGATAGCCTGAATTACTTCTAAGGTAATATACCCTGTGCACAAACAGAACTAGCCACCAGATCTACTCAGTAGCTCTGCTAGCACACTTTTTATCCTTTTATCATCTCTGTCACTGCAGTTGGGGATAAAACCAAACCTGGATGTATAGAGTAGAATGTTGAAAATGCAATACAGCATAACTTATATTGGCTTGATAATATTCTGATTTTATTTTTCAACTTGATATTCCAGAAAAGACCTTGTAGAATGTTTTATGCTTGGTTATATTTATACTCTTTCAACCATGCTTTCAGGACTGGTGGAACTCCACTTCCTATGCAAACTACTACCGAACCTGGAACGTGGTGGTACATGACTGGCTCTATTACTACGCCTACAGGGACTTCCTCTGGGTGAGTAACAAGCAGATGCATTCTTTTTGTTAATTAAACATTTAATCACCAAGCAAGGTGGTACGTTTGTCAAGATGCAGCATCACTGTCCATTGAGAAGCACACAAATGTCTTGCCTCAGCTGTTGTGGGTGGCTGCTGTGCATTTGAGAGATCCGTTGCTCGTTTCCAGGTCCTTACTGTGCACAAAATGTTGGTCTGAGACATAGGAGTGTAAGGGTTGACTCAACAGCCCTAACTTACGTGGCACTGTTTTGATGAGCTATGGCAGATCTTCCGCAAATGGGCTCAACCTGAGTTCTTGTGCAGGAGAGCAGAAATGTGCCTGAAGAAAAACGTCTAAATTCCAAGGTTATTCTGTAAAGTATGTAGCATTTCATGCGTACCTCTTGCCTGGAGCAGGCACCTTTTTAACTCGGGGGAAAAAAACAAAACAAAAAGGAACATTAAACCAACCAAACTAAACCCATAGCAGACCAGCTTATAATGCTTGGTGTTCTTCTCTTGCAGTTTTTTGGTAAGAAGTCCAAAGCAGCAGCTATGCTGTCTGTCTTCACAATATCAGCTGCTGTGCACGAGTATGTTCTGAGCATCTGCTTCGGCTTCTTCTATCCAGTTCTCTTTTGCCTTTTTATGTGCTTTGGAAGTAAGTTCCCAGGGAGACTATGGGAGTGGGTTGTGGGGTTTGTGGCTCCCTTTTAAAGCAAGCATGCTTTGCTCTTCTGATGCCAGTTATCCGTTAGGCACCAACACACAGAGCTGTTTCTTGTCCAAGAGTTGCAACCATGAGACTTTTACAGCCAAGTAGCTCAATAAATATATGTTCACACACAGTGGGTTTGCGAGCTTGGGACTTGGATGAGCAAGGTCTGGGTGGGGAGGAAGAGAGGGATAGTCTGCTGCTCATGTGATACTACATATTTTAATAGCACTGCTTCCTCTTTGCCTAGCCTTGGCTGAATTGCTGCATGTTAGCAGGCTGAAGGTCTTCCTCTTTGAAGCCATAGAATCGTAGAATTTTTTGGGTTGGAAGGGACCTCAAAGCCTATCTGGTTGCAACCCCTCCTTGCCATGGGCAGAGACACCCTCGACTGGACCAGGCTGCTCCAAGCCCCATCCAGCCTGGCCTTGAACACCTCCAGGGATTAGGCAGCCACCACTTCTCTGGGCAACCTGGGCCAGTGATGTGTAAGATAAAGGCTTTGCTTCTGCAGCAAAGGAGAGAGACCATTCAGGAGTCAGAGCTCTTGCATTTCATTTCGTGTTGTTTTGCTACGAGAAGTTAGGGGGCTCTAATAAAAACTCGAGGACACCTCTGCCAGCATGTGTTGATCAGAAGTGTAACACAAACAATATTGATCCCCAGAGGCATACATCTGGGCCAGCTGGCTGGCAAGCTTATTGGAAGCAAATGTCAGAATCAACTCCTGGTATTTGCTTTACTGCCAAGCATAATCAAATTTTCTTGCACCATATTGACCTCATGAGCAGCCTTGTTGCTCCAGAGGTGTGAGGTGAAGGGGCGGAACAATACAGTGAACTCTGTTGGTCTTTAATTCTTTAATCTTGAGTTTGTTTCTGAATGATGTTTCTCATTTCACCTCTTTCTAGTGGTCTTCAACTTCATCCTTAATGACCGACGGAAAGGGCCCATCTGGAATGTGATCATGTGGACATCCCTCTTCCTGGGCCAAGGAGTCATCATCTGTCTCTATAGCCAGGAGTGGTATGCGCGCCAGTCCTGCCCTGCGGAAAATGTGAGTGGCTGCCCTTTCCTTCGGTATAAGTGACCATGCGAGTGACTCGTCCTTTCTTGCTGTGGGGACAGGGAAGAAGTTAAGTGGCACAAGCCTTTCTGGCAGTGTGCTGCATCAGTTCATCAGGAGTTATTTAGACTAGAAACTGTAGGGAGTCTAGGAAAGCTTTTTCTAATAAAAGCGCTTTCATTAATGCTCGTTCTACACTGATAGTATTTCACTACTTGAAATCAAAGGGGTTTTTCCCACATTTTTGGGGGTATGAGCCACTACCTGAGAGTATGCTAGGCCGATCAGGGTGGGTGAATGGAACTGCAACACTTGGCCCATGGGGCCTGGAGGAACTTTGCTAGGAGGCCCACAAAAACTGAGCCTGTTGTGCCTCTCCCAGGCTGGAGTGGGTGGCGCTGATAAGTGTCTGCCTAGAAATGGTCAGTTCATAGTTTTTTGGCGTTACTTTCTCTGACTTATAACTTATTTTCTTGGTACCAGGTCCTGTCCTAAATAAAGCTTCTTGCTGTCCTAGCTGGTTTTGATTTTAACCAAAGGTGCCCTCAGGCAAGCTCTATTTTAGGTTTGATTCTCCTCAATTAAAAGTTTGCCATTGTAAATGACCGACTACTTAATACAATATGCTTCTAGACACATCATTTGCCTGACGTGTCAGAACTGGGGATAAGACAGGTGGCAGGCAAACTGCTTCTGGCTGTAGCTGCACTGCCACACGCTATTTAGTGAGGGTAAGAGTAGGGTTGCAAGATGTGAAAATGCGGTTTGATCTTTCCATTTAAGGAAGTTTGACTCTAAGCTGACTTCACCACAGCTGGTGATGTTTGCCTGTGACTAACATGCTACCTCTCCATGTTTTGCAGCCCCCGTTCCTGGACTACTTAAAACCACGCTCATGGTCATGTCACGTGAAGATGTAAAGATGCAATGCCCTGGCTGCATCATCACAGAAATTCAGAGTTGTCCTCAGAGTACTTGGACCAATGACCTAACTCACTCTGTACTTTTTCTAAGGGAAATTGTGCCTCCTGATTATTGGGGAGAAACTTTAATTTTTTTAAACATTACTGAGGCAAACCAGTTGACCTGGATTGCAGCAGGCTTCATAGGCAGCACCTGCAACGTGCTGTCCCACTTTGAGCCATTTCCATGCCAGTAAAACGTTGAGCTGAAGGTGGACTCTATGGAATCCTTCTCATCCGGGGGTCTCCCCGAGTTGCTGCTCTTCTGGACAGTAGATAATCTGATCAGATTTGCTCGTAGCTCATTTTTGGCATCCGTCCATCTTCCTTAGCCAGCCCTTGGCAATTTGTTTTTCTCTCTTTTTTGGTAATGGGATGTCTGCAAAACTTTGGTTCTTTGTGATCCTGTCTGCTGCTACAACACAATCAAGTGGCAGAGCAACAGGATATTTTCCTTTTTGCTCTTAAAATAGCCAAAGCATTCCTGGATGGCTTTGAACTGTGTTCTATATGTTGACTGCCCATGGATTTACTGAGAAAGAGGGGATTTCCAGTTTATTTGTGGCTGCATTGGAGATTCAGGTTCAGAAGCAGGGTACAGTGCGTGCAGTCTTCATGTAACTTTTTACACTGAAAATTTGTTTTCTCCATATTCCTTAAGTTCCAAGCTGACATATAGCATTTTTGTTCTCTGAAGGCCTTTGTGACTTGAGGAATAGGTTTTCTTCTAGCTCTTCCTTTCTCTTGCTCCAGGTAATCAATTCTTTTAACACAATTAACTTGTAAAAGAGCTTTTGCTTTCATTTGGCAGGTGCTTTAAGGTATACAAGCTGTTAAAGCTTTCTTTAGCGCACAAGACTTGAAATACTATGACCTAACTGTAAGAAAATGCAATCAATTTTACAGGTACAGGGTGCATTCTTATCTGAAACGGCTCCATCCAGTTCAATATGCCACACGTCTTGGTGCCTCTCGCCAGCCTGTATTGCAGCAGCTTCTGAGATTGTGGGTGGGAAATGAGGGTGGACCCAGCGGCTGGAGTCAGCTGCTTTTTCATCTGCCTGTGCCTGCTCTTAAGACAGTGGGCACTTCAGGTGAAGACCAGATTCCTAGGTATTGCCCTCTTTCTGAAAAGGCAGGACATCCTCCTGTACACACTGTTGAAGAGAGTAAGCGTTATGTGAATTTGGTGTTTCAGTATCTATTAATCAGATGTTCTGTCTGATGCTGAGCACAAAAATGACTGTGCATTGTCTGGGTACGTGTATGTCCAGTTTAACTTGAACTGCAGCTGCCGTTATTGGAGGGGGAGAGTAACCTGAAGGAGGTAATTGCTACCAGCAGTATCAGGCCTGTTGATGGAATTGTCACCCAATCCAGTTAAGACTGTCTTTTGGGTTTCTTTGAGTCAAAAGTGATTTCCTGAAAGCTAGGAGATACTTGAACTCTTCCAGGTTTTCAATTTCCTGTAAGAAGGAATCTTGCTCTTCAGAAAGGACGTTGTGTCAGGTCAAATTTGCCAAATACAGCGTTTGCATACATGGCTCTCCTGTGAAATATTTCCTACTGGAACTTGTTTGTGGAAACAGTTGGCTTTCTCTTTCAGAGGAGTTCCTGTATATACTGAAACTTGGCAGTATTAGTGCATAAAAACCTGAGGAAATGGATTATGTTCTCCTCGTTCGGTTTGAATTAATCTAAATCTTTCACCGTACCTTTTGTGGGAGGAAGGGGTAGAAGTGCTGGAGCAACTAAGCTTCCTTGTCTAAAAAAACTAATAAAAGCACCCATCCTTTGGCCAAACAGTTTTGTCACTTTATTAGTAGAGGGTGAAAGTCAGTCCAGTACTTCCTGCCTGTGGTGCTCAAAACTCGTGTGCGGCTGTAATTGCACTCAAAGAGGGTGTGAAGGGTTAGGGACTTGATTTGTCTACTTGATGCCTGTGTCAAGTCTTGCTGCTGTCTCAGTGTTCTCAAGAGGAGATCAAATCATGGCACTTTACGCCAGGCTTTGGTGTTTCACTCACAGCTGGCACTGTCATATTCCTCAAATACCAGCATTTACTGTGTCAGCATCCTGGGTGTTTGAAGCCTGAGAGCTTGAGCATCTGGCAACCATGCTGTCAGGGCATTAGCAATCAGGTTTGTTTTCAATTTGTGGGTTTTTTAAATTGCTTTTGAATGTGGGCCAGAGCTAGCAGTACGGCATTCTGGTCAATAGTGAGGGTGCTGAGGTTCACAGCCTGTCCTTTACAAGTTCTTAATAATAACGTTTGCTCTTTTCTGTGGTTCTTTCCAACACAAGAATTGTGCAGCTTGCTTCTGTGGTAACTCCCTCAGTTTTGAGGTGAGAAGCCTCCAGCTTTGGAATGTCAGCCAGTACAGCTTTAGTTTCTTGCTCAATAACATCATGAAAGTCAGTGATACCATGGTGAAACGTGCCCCAGTCTTTGCACAGATAACGTTTCTTCTTAGAAAGACTCTGAGGAGTTGTCATGCCTAGTGTGTCCTTTCTGTCAGGGCATTTAGTTCCCAGCCTCCAGAGGTGAAGAAGTCCTGCATCCGAGCTGCTGCATGCTATCCCGTGTCAGCCTTCCGCGTGAGGCACATGCTCCGTGCTGTGGTGAGAGAGGGGGAAACCCTGTTTTATTTTTTTAACAGGACCTGGCATGGTTGATGTGAATCAGTGCACCCGCTAAAGGAAATCAACTGTGTGAGCTCCCACCTCCTGAATGGAGATGAGCTGGAAGGGCAGCCGCCCAGCTAAGTGTGAGCAAGCCCAGTACCTCTGAGCCAGCTGAGTTCAGCCTCATTTCTTCTCCCTTTGCATGCAGCTGGGGCTGAGAAGCCACCACGGCCCCTTCGCCTGTGGTAGCAGCTGCCACCTGCTGCTCTGGACCCAGGCCCCTTGCATACAACCTGTACTGTGTTCTGTTGCGCAAAAAAGCTGTTTATAGTCTACTATATTACAGCGGTTAAAATATATTTTGTTATTAGGAGATAAAAAAATATTGCTTTGGCCTGTTTCTTTACTCTGAGGCTCCTGGAGGAGAAGGTTGCAAGAGGGCAGGTGGAGAGATCATAGAATCACCAGCTTGGAAAAGACCTCTTGGATCATCGAGTCCAACCATTCCTATCTCCCCCTAAACGATGTCCCTGAGCACCTCATCTACTCTACATCTACTCTACATCTACTGAGCACCTCCACAGGAATGGTGACTCAACCACCTCCCTGGGCAGCTTGTTCCAGTGCCCGATGACCCTGTGAAAAATTTCTTTCTGATATCTAGTCTGAACTTCCCCTGGTGCAGCTTGAGGCTGTTGTCCCTTGTCCTGTCCCCTAACACTCCGTTCAGGTAGTTGTAGAGAGCAGTGAGGTCTCCCCTCAGCCTCCTCCAGGCTAAACACCCCCAACTCTCTCAGCCGCTCCTCATAAGGCCTGTTCTCCAGCCCTTTCACCAGCTTTGTTGCTCTTCTCTGGACTCTCTCCAGAGCCTCAACATCCTTCTTGTGGTGAGGGGCCCAGAACTGAACACAGGATTCGAGGAGCGGTCTCACCAGGGCCGAGTCCAGAGGGAGGATAACCTCCCTGGCCCTGCTGGCCACGCCGTTTCTGATACAAGCCAAGATGCCATTGGCCTTCTTGGCCACCTGGGCCCCTGCTGGCTCATGTTCAGTCCCTGTCAACCAACACCCCCAGGTCCCTCTCCTCCAGGCAGCTTTCTAGACAGACTTCTCCTGGTCTGTAGCACTGCTCAGGGTTGTTGTGCCCCAAGTGCAGGACCCGGCACTTGGCCTTGTTAAACCTCATGCCATTGGACTCAGCCCATGGATCCAGCCTGTTCAGATCCCTTTGGAGCCTCCCAACCCTCCAGCAGATCCACACTTCCACCCAGCTTAGTGTCGTCCGCAAACTTGCTAAGGGTGCACTCGATGCCTTCATCCAGATCATTGATGAAGACATTGAACAGGGCTGGACCCAGCACTGAGCCCTAGGGGACACCACTTGTCACTGGCCTCCAGCTGGAGTTAACTCCATTTCCCACCACTCTCTGGGCCCTCCATCCAACCAGTTTTTCCCCCAGGAGAGTGTGCGCCTGTCCAGCCCAGAGGTGACAGTTTCCAAAGCAGAATGCTGGGAGAAACTGTGTCAAAGGCTTTACTGAAGTCCAAGAAGGCCACAACCACAGCCTTTCCTTTTATCCAGTGATGATGTGGATTAGAGCCTTGTGGGGCTAGGGAGGGAAGGCATCTTCCAGAATGCGAAGAGCCCTCTGTTTCCATGGCCGTGGAGCTAGGGAGCAGCTGCCCAGCGGGTATGGGGGCCCCTCTGCATCTCCCTGTACGGGGTAGAGTCTGCAAGCCAGTGGCTGGAAGCTGTTTGTGCCCCCGGTTCCAGGCAGTCCCTGCCCAGCTGCCTCCCAGCCCTCCTGGATGGGGCTTTCCAAGGCTAAGAAGGGGAGAAGGGATGGAGGCAGCCGTGCTGTAGCAGACCCAAGCCTGGGGGTACCAGGCAAGACTGCTGGCGGGTGGGGAGATCTCGGTGGCTGGGTGCCTAGCAGGGAGCTTGTACTCAGCCCTTCCACGGGTCTTTAAAAGCAGCAGGATCCCTGAGGGTTGGTAAGCTGTGAATTGACCATCTCATCTGGGAGAGGAGAGAACGTCCTTGGAAGCGCTGGAGAGGAGCGCAGGGAAGGAGTTGCTAGCTCTTGGAACAGACCTGAGTTTGGAACGTCTTCCAATTTAATGCATATGGAATTGGAGCACCAGCCAAATGTATGTAGTGTTGGGGAATTCTGCCTTTATTTGGGGCATGAAAAGGGTTCATGTGCTAAGAACTCATTTTGATATTTCCCAGCTGCGTACCACATGCTCTGGAGTCAACTCTTGCCTGTGTCCTTCAGCTGTAGCTGCTACGGAAGTGATGTTAATCTTCCTGTCCTTCCTAGTGGGAATATTGTGTTCTGCCAAACAGAGCTGTGAAAGCTGAAAAAGAATCTTTTCTTATGTCAGAATTTTTAAGCCAGTTTTTCTGTTTTTCTTCCCAAGAAACAATTTGTGCAGGAAGGTGAAAAACTACCTGGCGAGGATACTCCTAGATTGTATGTATGAACGTGTATCTGAAAGCAAAGGAATGTTGTTAACTTCATTAGAAACCGCAGCACACAGAGATCCTGCTGATAATGAGGTCAGGAAGATTTAATTCCAAGAGCATTTATAAAGAATAATGTCTGCTGGCAAGGCTTGTGGGGGAGGCTTTGGAAGGGAATTTGTGAAGGTTACAAAACTAATGGGAATATGATTTTTTTTTATTAGTAAGATATTGCTAAGAAGAAAAGGTGGTAAGAATTAAGAATTGCAGTATAATTATAGTCTGGCCCGGCTGGATGTATAAAAGCACTGGTTGTTCTTAACGCAGTTTGTAGATCGTAAACCAAACATCCATCCATCCATACCAAGCATGTGGCAAAGCACAGGGGACTCCTTCCCTAACCACTGTCCCTACAGCTAGAGGAGGAGGATGACAACAAAAACCTTTGTTAATCCTGTGAAGGTCAGTTGTGGGTATAGTAGTTTCCAGATTATTCATTACTGCAAATTTCCTTGGCTAAGCATTGGGTGCTGGTCTCATCTTCCAGGTAACAAGTGACGAGAGGAAAGGGCCTCACATTGCACCAGGGGAGCTTTAGACTGGATATTAGGAAAAATCTCTTTACCAAGAAAGTGTTGAAGCCCTGGCAGAGGCTGCCCAGGGCAGTGGTGGAGTCTCTGTCCCTGGAGGTGTTCAAAAACCACGTAGCCATGGCACTTGGGGTCAGAGTTTAGTAGGCACAGTGATGTTGGGCTGATGGTTGGACTGGATGATCTTGGAGGTCTCTTCCAACCTTTATGTTTCACAGAATCACAGAACCATCGTGCTTCTCTGCATTGAGTTTGGCCTCTAGTTAGGCAACTGCTGCTGTTTAAGAGTGTTAACGTCCCTGCAGAAAGCTGACAGCTACAAGAAGAAATGACTACAAAACCATGGGGGCTTTAGCTTTCCACAGCATCTTTGGTGTCTTCATACCTGCCAGCCTTCATACCTGTTAAAAACTGGATTAGCTGCCTATGTTTTGGATCCTGCCTGGGAGCAGGCATCTTGTCACAGTTTTTTTCATCCCTGTATTTTATCGGTTTTGCTTTCTCTTTCACCAGCAGAAAAAAAATCTGTGGAAATGGTTCTGGCATGCTGCTTTCCAGAGACCCCCAGGATGAGGAGTAAGCAAGAACGCTTGGCCAGATGGGGCCTGTTTCTTCTTCCCTAGAGTATAGTTTTGTTCCAGCGGAGGTTTTCTGAAGCCTGAGCTGTGCCAACAGTTCTCTCCACCAACCAGAACGCTTACAGTTCCCACAAACCACCAAAACTCCGATGGGCTTCTGGGTAAGCGTGTTTCCATCTCCTGCCATTTCTGTCTGGATTTGTCTCTTTATTGGGAGTGTATGTTCTTTCCCTGGGCGATAGAGAAGTTTGCCAACCTTGTAAGATAAACTTATCTTCTATTGCAGCACTTCTTTCACCGTGCTGTTTGAAGCAGATCCAAAATGCTGCCTCCCAGTCCCTGCAAAATGTGCTTGTGCTCTGCTACTGCTGCAAAGCCCCTGGGGAGGCTGTTTTGTCTGCACCAGTTTCTTGAGCCCCAAGACAGAAATAAAGACCTGGTGCTTGTTTAGACAGCCACCCTGACCTCTCCCAATCCTTGGCATCACTCTTGCTAAGCAGTGTGACAGCCACACGTGCCTTTGTGGGCTGCCAGCAAACCCCAGAGCGGCTTTGGCATTATCCTGATCTTTGGAGCAAGTTCAGACACTTGACAGAGCCCCCTGTCAGTTTGATGGGTGCTGGAAGGGGAGCAAAGGAGGGATAAGGAGCTGAGGGCGGTGGAAGGATGTTAGAGCTGGGAATGCAGAGCTAGATCTCTCCCTTGGTCTTTTATTTTTTTTTTATGGTAGGTGGTTGTGCTGCCTGAAGTGGCTGGATGAATAAACCAACTGTCCCGTCTGAGCTTGGGCTGGAGTGTTTTGAAGGAAAGATGTTCCAGGATTAATAAATAAAACAGTTGCTAAACAAGTAATTCCGAGAACGGTCCTTCCATAGGATGCTAGGCTCACAGGGAGGCTCTGATCCACAATTAAGATAAGAAGCTCTTCTGGCTTTAATGGACTTAGCAGGAAAAAGCTTTACCCTTCTTTGTAAATATGCAATGCTTGATGGCGTTAGGAAGTGAAAAAAGTTTTGCCCTTTATCGGATGTTGGATACATCCGTGATAGGATACTGGGAGCAGACAGGAGCCGTGGTTCAGCCCGATGTACTCCTATGGGTGCTGCTTTCGGGTGCTGCGGTGTCCGTCACTAGAAGGGAGGTCCTCATACACAAGTCCTGATGTCACCCCAATCCTAAAAATCCTCACACTCTCACTGTGCCCTTTTACTGCCAGCCACGCAGCACGGGGAGCACAGGATAAGGACGAAGCCACCTCCTTTCCGTAGCACACTGGGGGTTCCTTGTGGGGGGATCACAGAAAGGGATTGTTGGAATGTGTGCACTGGAAGAGGAGGTCTTCAATGTGCTCTCACCACTACAGAAGAGGATTGTGTGGGAGAAAGACAGCTCTGCATGATAGTAGAGAGCTTAAGGTTGGGCTGAATTACAGCAAGGGTGTTCTCTGCTGTTCCAGCAGCTGTGTGAGGTACGGGAGCGTGGCTGCAAGGTGACCAGAGAAGCAGAGAAAGCTCAAGAGAAGCAACCTGCAACCATACAGGAGGCTAAAAGGAATGCAAAGTGAGTTGCTTTCAAAGCGGAGGTTGGGAGACTTCCACAGCAAGCTGGCATCGTCCCCTCAGGGTTGTTGGGAACGAGAGGTGAGGATTTATTCCCTTTGGAGGAAGAGAACTTCGCTGTTTATTTTGCTATAAATCCTAAACTCCTCAAAGGGATAGAAAGCTCTTCAAACCTTGTCTTGTTTTAAGATGTGAAAGTCATGTTTGCTGCTGAGGTGCCGGCATGGCCTTTTCTTCACCCCACATCCCGAGCCGGTGACCCCTTTGCAGCCCATGAGACCCTGCGGCCCTGAACTCCCGAGGAGCCGGGGACACCCTGGGGCACCAAAGGATTTAGGTGCCGATGCCAGAGCTGTGCATCTGCAGTCATGGATCAGAACTCCGTGTCTTTTCCTGCAGAGGGTCAGTTCTGCATAGAATCATAGAATAACCAGGTTGGATGAGACCCACCGGATCATCGAGTCCAACCATTCCCATCAAACACTAAACCATGCCCCTCAGCGCCTCGTCCACCCATCCCTTAAACCCCTCCAGGGAAGGTGACTCAACCACCTCCCTGGGCAGCCTCGGACAGGGACCAATGACCCTTTCTGTGGAGAATTCTTTCCTAATGTCCAGCCTGAACCTCCCCTGGTGGAGCTTGAGGCCATTCCCTCTCGTCCTGTCCCCTGTCCCTTGGGAGAAGAGCCCAGCTCCCTCCTCTCCACACCCTCCTTTCAGGTAGTTATAGAGAGCAATGAGGTCTCCCCTCAGCCTCCTCTTCTCCAGGCTAAACACCCCCAGCTCTCTCAGCCGCTCCTCATAAGGCCTGTTCTCCAGCCCCCTCACCAGCTTTGTTGCTCTTCTCTGGACTCGCTCCAGAGCCTCAACATCCTTCTTGTGGTGAGGGGCCAGAGCTGAACACAGGATTCGAGGAGCGGTCTCACCAGGGCCGAGTCCAGAGGGAGAAGAACCTCCCTGGACCTGCTGGCCACGCCGTTTCTGATCCAAGCCAAGATGCCCTTGGCCTTCTTGGCCACCTGGGCCCCTGCTGGCTCCTGTTCAGTCGCTGTCAACCAACACCCCCAGGTCCCTCTCCTCCAGGCAGTTTCCAGCCAGACTTCTCCCAGTCTGGAGCTGCTCAGGGTTGTTGTGCCCCAAGTGCAGGACCCGGCCCGTGGCCTTGTTAAACCTCATCCCACTGGTCTCAGCCCATGGATCCAGCCTGTTCAGGTCCCTTTGCAGAGCCTCTGTGCGCCCTTTCTGTGAAAAATCTTTTCCTAATGTCCATCCTGACGCTCCCCTGGCGGAGCTTGAGGCCATTCCCTCTCGTCCCGTCGCCCCTGGGCGCAGGGAGAGCGGAGCCGGCCGGCCCGGGGGAGGCCGTGCGGGCAGCGCCGCGGCCCCTGCGGCTCCGGCCCATTCGGCGCCCGCCGGGGTCGATCCCGCAGCGGGAGAAAACGGGGGAAACGCGAACAAGGGCCAAAATGGCTTCGCCCGGCTCGGTGCTGCCGCAGCGTGGCCGCGGAGCGATACTGCAGCGAGGGTTTAAGGGACCGGCCCCCCCCGAGACTGACCATGAGCCAGCAGGGGCCCAGGCGGCCAAGAAGGCCAATGGCATCTTGGCTTGTGTCAGAAACGGCGTGGCCAGCAGGTCCAGGGAGGTTCTTCTCCCTCTGGACTCGGCCCTGGTGAGACCGCTCCTCGAATCCTGTGTTCAGTTCTGGCCCCTCACCACAAGAAGGATGTTGAGGCTCTGGAGAGAGTCCAGAGAAGAGCAACGAAGCTGGGGAAGGGGCTGGAGAACAGGCCTTATGAGGAGCGGCTGAGCGAGCTGGGGGTGTTTAGCCTGGAGAAGAGGAGGCTGAGGGGAGACCTCATTGCTCTCTACAACTACCTGAGAGGAGGTTGTGGAGAGGAGGGAGCTGGGCTCTTCTCCCAAGGGACAGGGGACAGGACGAGAGGGAATGGCCTCAAGCTCCGCCAGGGGAGGTTCAGGCTGGACATTAGGAAAAAATTCTTCCCAGAAAGGGTCATTGGTCCCTGGCAGAGGCTGCCCAGGGAGGGGGTTGAGTCACCTTCCCTGGAGGTGTTTAAGGCACGGGTGGACGAGGTGCTGAGGGACATGGGTTAGTGTTTGATGGGAATGGTTGGACTCGATGATCCGGTGGGTCTCTTCCAACCTGGTTATTCTATGATTCTATGATTCTATGACTGGTACGTGAGGATGCCCCTGGAGCTCAGATGCTCGTGTGAGCAGAGAGACGCGAAGGGGGGGATTTTTTCCACTTCCCAGCCACTCGTGAGGGGCCTGGTTTGCGCGGTGCCCTTGCTGTGAAAAAGCCGGCAAGCACTCACAGAGAGAGTATTATGGGAGCTCTGAGTGTTGAGGAGGCGACTCCAGGGAGCCGAGGGGCTGGGTAAATACAACGTGAGCCGGATTCCCCCTTGTCAGCTCGGTGGGAGCTGGTTCAATGGATCGCTTCTCGCGCTTCGGATGCCCCTCAGCTGAGCTCTTGTCCTGCCGCACCCCCAGTGGAAGCGGGAGCAGCACAGCCTCCCTTCCCTCTAGAGAGCTGATGGACCTTGCAGGGAAGTGCCAAGCCATGAAGGCTGCCCCTTTCCTCCTCTTCCCTTTCCTCTCAGCTCAGAACTAGGGACAAAATCCTTGGTTACCTGTGTGCGTTTGTGTGTGAGTGAAATCTCACGCCCAGGGCTGCACACGGGACCCAGCTTGTTCCCCTGTCCCAGGAGAACCTGCCTGTACACTGAGCCCCTTCCCGTTTCCAGGCTCACCCTGCGCCGTCCTCCTGCCTGTTTGGTTTGAGGACGGGGACGTTTATGTCTGTCCTCGCTGCGGAGGTGATGGATTGAAAGACCAGGCTCTAGGGTGTCAAGCTGCATCTGGCCCTGTGAAGGAGAAGGGATGACACCCACGTTCCCTCAGCCACTGCTCCTTACACTCTATATTTTTCCCTTTCCAAAAAAACAGAGGCTTCTTCCATGCGCAACCCGCTTCACGTCACACGCCTGGGCTGCCTTCCCTCCTGCGTCCAGACCAGGACCCGCTGGTGGCTGCCAGTAGCCCAGCTCCACTCCGAGTGACCAGAGGCAGCGTGGGCCCCGTTTCTGGGACAGCTCTTAGAGCATGGGTGAGTCCTTCTTGTCTTTCGGGTTCTCTGGGAGCTTTGTGGTGTCTGCGGGGAGGCCGCTTGCTGCTGCAGGACTGCGGGGAGCCGCCGAGCCCAGGTTCATGGCATCCAAAGGCAAAGGCAAGATGAAAGCAGCGGGTTTCTCTGCAGTGAGGGAGTGCAGCGCGTGGAGGTAACGGAGCTGAGCAGCAGCTGGGGTGCTGGACAGGATCTCAGCTGCCATCCGCAGAGACTCAGAAGCAGCCTTTTCCCCCTCAGCAGCGATCACCTACCGAGCAGGGGAATAAAGAAGGTTTCTGTGAGGCTGGGAGTAAGGGGACATGGCCTGTTCATTAGAGGGAGGCTGCCCCTGTGAAATTCTCAGGGCCAGTGTCAATATTCCTGCTGTCTGAAGATCACGGTGCGTTCTGGTCCTGTTGATGCCCCTAAAAGCTTGGGAGCTCAGGTCTAACCTGGTTTCACGTGGCCCAACGAGGCTCACAATTGGGCATCCCCTCGCTGCCAAAGTGGGGAGAGGGCAGCCCCCAGGCTGGGCTCGAGGGAGGGCGCAGGCAGCAACCTCCTCCAGGCTTTTGAGCAGCTCAGAGCAAGGGATGAGCAAGGGGCAGGGCGCACGGCAGCGGTGACAGCCCTGCCCCGGGCTCCTAGGGAACAGGGAAACCCTGAGGAGGAAGAGATCCCCCTGGGGATCCCTGTGGGGCTGCCGATAACCCCACACCTCTCTGTGTGTCGTTCTGTCCTGCCTGTGGGCCAGGGCCCGGGGCTGGCGTTGCACTGGGCTGGCCCAGGCTCTCGCTAGAAACAGCTCTTGAACAGCAGTGAGAGGAGACCTGTCAGAGCCGTACCCTCGTGTGCCCAGGGATCTCAAACCAGGGATGGGGAAGGAAGGGGGGATGCTTTGGATGGAGATGAAGTATTCAGTGTTTTCATACCCGTGCTTTGGCCTGTCTCTGGGCCTCCGCTTCCACAGCCAGAGACTGCCGGACTTCAGCAGGCAGCTGCACGCTGTTGCTGTGGGGGGTAAGGGACAGGGATGAGCTGGGCTCTAGGCTCTCCTGGCAGCGCAGGATCATAGACTCATAGAATCACCAGGTTGGAAGAGACCCACCGGATCATCGAGTCCAACCAGTCCTATCAAACACTAAACCACGTCCCTCAGCACCTCGTCCATCCGTCCCTTAAACTCCTCCAGGGAAGGTGACTCAACCACTTTCCCAGGCAGCCGACCTGACGCTTGGAATGGGCTCATCAGTCAGTCTCTGCAGAGAAGTTCACCCCTGTTCTTTGCTCCCTGGGTTTCCCCTCTTTGTGGTTCTCACTTTAGCTTTCTACCTCCATTCCTGTTCTTTTACAGCGACCAGGCTCGCATGATCGCTCAGCAGCAGAGAGGCCTCTGTGCCGCTGAGGCCCAAGGGCTAAGCTGACTCTTTGTGAGGGAGCAGAGAGTCCAAAGGGAGACTGCTCTCCAAACAGGACAGGAATTTCCTTCAGTTCATAGATGTCCTCAAGCACCACTTGGCTCTCTCTTCCACGGGTCTCTGCACGATAAGCCTTTCTGCATGGCTTGTGAGTGATAAGCCCATCCCAACCAGCGCTGAGACCCTGGGGCTTTGGTCTGTAGTGGGACACAAAGAGTTCGGTGCCTGCTGCAACCCTTGGGCTCCCAAACGCTGCCGGCAGCCGCGGAGAAATAGGGATGAGATCCCAGCTGAGGATCTGTCCCTGGCTGTCAGTGCAGGAGCAAGCACAGTCTGCGCATGTGGAAATTTTACATGAGGCAGAGGCTGAAAGGGGTAGAGAAAAGGGGAAGGTGAGGCTCTGCCCAGTGCAGAAGAGCCACAGGGAGAGAGCCAGAGGCAAAGCGGAGAGAGGAGCCGGCAGCAGGGAGCAGGGCCAGGGGAGTCCCTTCTACCAACATTTCCTACCTACATTTCTGTTCTCTCCATTTTGATCCCCCAGCAGCCCGTGACCGCGTCCAAAGCCACCTGTGAAGAGGAAGATTTTAGAGCATGAGAACCCCAGCCCTGGCCTAGGAGCCTTACAGCGACAAAGACAGCGCAGGGACGTTAATTCAAGGCAGTTCACTGCAGGACTGTAAGGCAGATTTATTAGGTTTGTGTGTTGTTGTGTGAGGACACTCAGAAATAAAAGCAATTTATTTCTGATTTGTGTTTGCCCCAGCGGTTTAGCATGATTTAACTGGTCCATGCTGGTTCAAACATGGAGCCAGTTCAGTTCCATAGGAAACATTCCGTGCCTGGCTAGTGTCATCGTATCCGTGTGTCACGGCCGCAGAGAACGGCTGCTGGAGATACCGTGTGTGCTGGGTTTGTGGCAGCTCAGGCTGCAGAACACACCTCTGGTGCAAATGTCCTCTCTGGGGTAAGTACTGAAGCTGGGGCATCACAAAGCTGGTCTAAGGCTTCCTTCATGCCCCTCACACCACACCATCTCCTCCTTGCTGTGGCCTGTGGGTCCCACACTGTATATCCTTGTCCTAAATTGATCCGAGTCCAAAATCAAACAGAAGAAAAATCTCCTATTTTTCTGTGCAGACACATGTTGTTCTTGTACCCTTTTGCAAATCGGTGTCTGTACTTTTGAGGCACCGATCACCCGAGCTGCTTTTCGGAGCCTCAGTTTGCCCTTTGCGCTGCTGTCTCCCCCCTGTAGAAGCACCTTTATCTCCTGGCTGATGCTTTTCCTCTCCAGGAGAAGCTCCGAGAAGGCTCGATGTGCCAGGAGGCGCTTTGTGGTGGTCTGCACCAGCAGCTGGATGGCACTGGAGATGCTGCTCAGAGTGGTGAGGAGAAGAGAGGCATTCTCCAACCGGTAGTAGCAGACAGCATCTATCTCCAATGTAACCATGTCTTTGGTCACCACCTAAGCAGGAGACATTAGGGGACAGGGAGCTGGTTCTGACAACTCTGAGGTAGCACAGAAAAGCACACAACGGAGAGAACGAAGAAGACTAGCTGGATTGTTAAGTCTTTGTAGTTTCCTCCTCTGCTACTGACTGACCTTGGGCAAACTCTAGGACCTCTGGATCCCAGAGCAGCATCTTTGTGCCTGTCTCTTCAGTCCCACAGCTGAGCTAAGGACCCTGACCAGGCCGTCACACCGCACTGGGTTTTGCCCCCCATTGCTGCCTGGTCCATTTCTGTTCTGAGAGCATGAGCTGAGTCCTGAGGTGAGTGCTTGGCCATTGCATCTCCAGAAGGATTTGCTCTGCACCCTGGGGGTGAGCCTGGACAAGCTCCCAGACAAGGACAGTCCTGCTGGCAAATGCAGCAGCATAGACAACACATCCCAAAAGGAGAAGAGGGGCTATGGCTAAGGAGATGCTTGTTCGAGGGTTAGAAGAGAGGGCTCAGACCTTTCTTCCTCTCAGCCTTATCCAGGAACAGAGGAGCGCCCCTACCTTGCTGTAAGACCTTAGTCTGAGCTCCTGTCCCTGCTGCACGCACTCCTCAGTGCGCCTCTCCCTGTTGGTGTATGTTGCCACTAACACGGGTCAAACTGAGTGGGATTAAAAGCAGTAGTTTTTAAAAAGAAGAAAATCCGCTACGGTGAATTTTTTGCATTCCAGTTTCTGAGGTGTTAGGGCTACTTTGAGATGTTTTTCAAGCATTTCTATGCAGACATGAAGCCTGGAAGGATAAGGTGTAATGTTAAAGGGATCCAGAAGTTAATGGAGAGACAGGGTGTGAGCCATACCTGATGGAAGGGGATCTCTAGGGTTTTGAGGCGCAGGTCAACTTTGTGATACGTGTCCAGACAGGGAAGAAAAAAGAAAAGGCCTGTGGGAAGAAGAGAAAGGCAGCTGGTGATCATCAGAACCACAGGAATTGCCTCTCCTGCTCTGGAAAACAGGGGAGGGTTTCGCATGCAAAACTGCAAAGGAACATATGTGGGCTTTAATTAAGAGGCTGCTTCTGTGATGGGAAAAGGCATTAGAAACCACTGGCCCTACGAGGAAGCAAAGCCCTCCCGTCTCCTGTGTAGCTGTGCCTGCTTGGAGGGCACCAGCATGTGAGCTTCGGTTCAGCACGAGGAAGGGGAGTGACGCAGCTGGGGGGATCTCAGTAACCACCTTACCAGGCCCTCTGGCTTTGCCAGGAAGGAGACGCCCAAGTCGGAAAACGATGGCTCTCTCATACTCCCGCACTACCTGCAGGGGAAACAAAAGCTGGATGCGCTGCAAAGGGAGGGTTTCAGCAGGTGTGAGCTGCCGGAGTTACCTGTCCCTGTGTCCCTTTACCCCTGCAGAGGACCTGACACAGAACTGCTGGCTGGCCTTGTGTGTGAGCAGAGAAGGAGCAGCCACGAGACACCCAGGATTTGGGAGAGCAGCCCAGGTTAGAGGGGCCTGGGCTTTCCCAGGATGAGGCCAGCGTTCTGCTTCCTCAGAGCCTGGCCAAACTCAAACATCCTGAGCTAAAATTTTGCATGCTGGTTGTTTGCCTCCGAGGGAACCGTGTGTGCATGTGCTCACCCCTGTGAGATCTGAGGGATGACACTGACACCCTTGTTGAGAGCAAGATTCACGTGAAATTTCCCCAGAAGTGGGAATCAAAATATGCCTACTTGTAGCCATGCTAGAAATGTGAGAAAAGGGGAAAAAGAGGGCAAATCCATTGGTACCTGAGAGACCAAACTCTCTTAACATTTTACATTCAAAACCTATTTACCTGCTGCTGCAGTGCCACTCTCTCTGGGCTGGGTGTACTGAAGGTGATGTTTGAAAGTGAACAGACCTGCAAGCTGTTCAGCAAAAGAGAAACCTAAGCCCTTGCCTGCTGATAATTCAGCAGGAGTATTTGAGAGGTAGCGGAAGATCCCTGTGCAGCCCTTTGTTGCAGCAATGTGCGAGGAAGGAAAGTCAAAGTTAACGATGGGTTGAAGAAGTGCAAATAGAACCTTAGACCCAGAAAAAGCTTTATGCTCACGTCCAAAACGTGCCGAACCAGTGAGTTACGTCCACATCAGACACCGACTACTAAGCCTGGAGAGGCCCCATGACCATTCTCACCTTCATGCAGAACCAGACAGAAATGGGGAAGGTCATTATGATGAACAGGAAAGACAAGATGGTCAGAAGCCACTCACAGATGCCCAGACCTGCAGACTTTACTCCTAGGGAGAAATACAAAAGGACTGTGTTAGCAGAGGCCAGCTCCCAAAATACCGACAGCCTGACAAGCGCCCGGGCCCGTCAGCTTCAGTGTTGGCCTTTGCCTAAACCCGGCGCGTGTGAACCATTTGCTCTCGCTGGAGCTGGCTCAGGTGAGCAGGAGCTGCCAGGATGCACCGACAGGTTTCGTCCCCGCTTTACTGCCAGAAATGGAGCCGTGCTTCCCCGTGGGGCCTCGACTAGAGAGCAGCCTTCAGACTGAAGACCTGCAGGCACCAAGCGGTGTCCAAGGGTTTGGAATGAGCAATTTGTTGGCTGACCTGGGAGCCCAGAAGTTCATCGGGAGAGGTGAGCTAAGGGCAAAGAGAAAGATTCCGAATAAGAAGTTGATTTCAACATGCACAACTTGAAGCGCCCTTCCCTGTCAGAGGATCTCAGGTCCTTTGGAACAGGATTTTAGTCACATCCCAGCTCCCTGATGCGGTGGGACCGAGCCACTGGTGCTACTGAAATCTCCCTGCGCCCTCCAGCAGTCACACCAAGGAGTGGTGGCTGACTGGGGTGCTCAGATCAAAATTACCTTCCACATCTCCCCAAAGCCAGTATGGGTCGTCTTAACCTGGCTGACCTTTGTTGTGAGGGAAAACCTGCAGGTATGGCCTGGAAATAGATTCCTTCTGGGGTACCTAGACCCAGAGGGTGGACCAGCAGTGAAGTTAGCGTCCCTGCACGTCTCCCACTTAGATCTTCTCGAGCTCTTCCCTTCTTGCCCCTTTGCCTTTGGAGCTCTCTGCAAAGCCAGCAGGTCTGGAGGGAGGTTCAGATCCCAAGAACCTGTGTGATCACTCTAGCTCTACAGCACCAGGAGGCTGTGAGGCTGGCTGGGGTCTCCCGTGTCTCACCCCAAGGAAAACTGTGTCTGTGCCAGGTGGGTGCGATGGCACTCACCGTGCGGAGTTATTCTGTGGCCGTACAGGGTCAAAGAGCTCACAGCTTTCCAGCCCTTCCCCTTCCATAATCCATACCTTCCTCTTGCTGCTCACTGTCCAGCAATGCCATTGCCTCCGTTTCTTCATCAGAGATCACATCATCCACATCCACCACCGTGGACGTGTGCACTCTGCCATCAGTCCCTACGGTGCTCTTGATCTCCTTTGCTTTCTCCGGCTTTCTGTCTCCCCGTCCTCTGCTGCCTTCTCTGCTGCTCACCCTCTTCTCTCGTTTGCTCTCTGGAGCTGGCGACTCTCTGTGTCTCCTATGAGACTCCCTGGAAGAGCTCCGAGACCTCTTATCCATCCTCATCTGTGCCAAGAAGCGTGCAGCTGCCTGTGGGATTAGGATGAATTTGTGCTTGAATTTATTGCTGCGGGCAGGAAAACAAGGCAGGGGAGGAGAGATGGGGAGGTGTCAGATCAAGGAGGCTTGTTCAAGTTTATCACAGGCTTATCAGACAGAATGGACAGCAGTGAAATGAGCAACCTGTTTCCCAGCTGCTCTGCTCTCCGAGCACACTGCTGTGGGGATGGGAAGGAAGGGTTAGACATGGGCAGGGTGGACCCCAGGAGGACGTTCTGTTTGCATCTTCCTGCCTTTGGAAATAAAAATACAATCAAAAGCCCTCAAATAATTTTTAATAGGTGGTTTCTGCAAAGCTGTTGAAAAGCAGCCTAAAAGTACTTGTCAGGCATGTGGCTCCAAACACCTCGAACGGTGACACCGGCCCAGAACTAAAACCACCAAGGTGGGAAACCTTAACTCAGGAGCGTTTGGAGGGGGTGCTGCAGAGAACTGCTGGGTGAGGAGCATCCCCCACCGGCTGCTCTCTAGAAACCCTTTGTCTGGCACAGCGGTGGGATGTCGGCAGCAAACTAGGGTCACTGCACTGCCTAGCAGGGAGGGGAATCAGCTGGTCCCAGTTTAGCCATGAGCTTTGCGGAAGGGGTGCAAAGCGTGGACGCCACTGCAGGGTTAGAGCGGTTGAATCAAAATTGTGGAAAGAGCTAGTGCCCCATAGTTTTCCACAGCAAAAATGTGGCAGAGCAAACATAGGAGCTTTTTCTTTTCAAGTCACATAGCCTGTGGTGAGAGCTGTGGAAACCTCTGCGAGAAACACGTGGAAAGTCACTAACCGTATTAAAAAAACCAGCACTTGGCTAGAAATGGTAAAAGAGCAAGACAAAGCCTTAACACAAAGCAGTGACACCCCTGTCACCAGGGCAGTGCTGAGCTCAGGGATGCCTGGTTTCTAGTGTGGAGGAGCGGCTGGGTGCAGCCAGGAAGCCAGCTGGGGAGGTGCTACTCTTGTTTTTTTATGGATTCCTGTTTTATTGGAAACCTGTGGCTCACCCAGAGACAGGATGTTGCAGGCAGGGAGGACAGGAGCACCAGCTCCTGCATTCTCTGCCCCGTCACGCTGGGTGCCTCGTCAGCAGGTCCCCAGGGAAGCGATGGATGGAGCAGGCTAAGGGCAGAGGACAAAACTTGTGCGGAAATGAGGTATAATGAATAAATTCATAGTGTCTGTACGTGCTTTGGAAGTGCTCCAGAGACCATTTTAACTGTGAGTTTATCACTTGGCCAGCGTGGGGCAGGGGGACATGGTCTCCAGCTGCTGAGAGGGCAGGGCAGCAGCAGTAAATGGCAGCTCAGGTCTGGTTTTGGCACAGCCTCTAGTTTTGTAGAATCATAGAATGGTTGGAAGCCCATCTGATCCAGTCCCCTGCAGGGGTACCTCCCACTGGATCAGGTTGCTCCAAATCCCATCCAACCTGGCCTTCAACACCTCGAGGGATGGGGCAGCCACAGCTTCCCTGGGCAACCTGGGCCAGTGCCTCCCCACCCTCACAGCAAAACATTTCTTCCCGAAATCTCATCTCCATCTCCTTTCTTTCAGCTTAAAACCATTCCCCCTCATCCTATCCCTACACTCCCGGATCAGGAGCCCCTCTCCAGCTTTCCTGGAGCCCCTTCCCATGCTGGAAGCTGCTCTAAGGTCTCCCAGAGTCTTCTCTTCTCCAGGCTGAACAACCTCAACTCTCTCACCCTGTCCTCATCCAGGAGGTGCTCCAGCCCTCGGATCATCCCCATGGCCTCCTCTGGACTTGCTCGGACACATCCATGTCCTTGTGCCAGAGAAGCAGCAGGTAATAAAGGATTGGTTGACATAATCGCACTGCCTTTTCCTGAAGGTAAATCATAAATGCTAGATTTGTGCTGGGAATCGGGAGCGTTCAAGGGACGAGCTCCAAGAACCTCTCCTCGCAGCCACAGGTGAAAAGACAATCTGACATTTGAAATGCGATAGAGCAAAGAATGTGGACTGCAGATAGAGCGCATGGAAGGGGTGTTCTGTTCAGGGAGAGCACGGTCAGCTGGTGCTTGTGTAGACAATGGTTGGAGAAGGATGGGGATACAGGAGGGGTGATCCCCTTGCCCTGGGATTAGGGATGCAGGGAGCTGTGCGAGGGGCAAGGGGGCACGTGGAGCCCAGCGGGGAAGCACAGCTGGTGCTTTTTGGCCCTCGGGCTCTGCCTTTCCCCCCTCAGAAGGGGGGCTCAGGTGCCACTGACCCGCAGGGGCTGCTCCAACAGGGGAAAATTCCCGCCTCCTCCTCCCCCACCCCGCCATTTTCCCGGCAGGAGGCGGCGGCTCCGCCCTCGCGGAGGAGGAGGAGAAGGAGGGAATTAGGGGCCCAGGGAGCTCTGGGGTGGGTAGGGGAGCGCTTAGGGGTACGGGGAAGGTGCTTCATGGTCTGTGAGGGGCGAGGGTGCATCCCCCTTCCTGGAATTAAGGATGCATGGAGTTCTGTGAGGGGCATGGGAGCACGTGGGACAGAGCAAAGAGACCCCACGCCTGGGATTAAGGGCAGGGGGGTCTCTCTGAGGGGCAGAGAATCCCCATGCCCGGGGTTAGGGGTGCAGGGAGCTCTGTGAGGGGCAAGGGAGCGCATGGGGCTGGAATTAGGGATGCAGGGAGCTGTGTGAGGGGGACAGGGGGGACTCCCCATGCCTGGAATTAGGGATGCAGGGAGCTGTGTGAGGGGGACAGGGGGGACTCCCCATGCCTGGGATTAGGGATGCAGGGAGCTGTGTGAGGGGCAAGGGAGCACATGGGGCTGGAATTAGGGATGCAGGGAGCTGTGTGAGGGGGACAGGGGGGACTCCCCATGCCTGGGATTAGGGATGCAGGGAGCTGTGTGAGGGGGACAGGGGGGACTCCCCATGCCTGGGATTAGGGATGCAGGGAGCTGTGTGAGGGGCAAGGGAGCACATGGGGCTGGAATTAGGGATGCAGGGAGCTCTGTGAGGAGCAAGGGAGCACATGGGGCTGGAATTGGGGATGCAGGGAGCTCTGTGAGGAGCAAGGGAGCATGTGGGGCTGGAATTAGGGATGCAGGGAGCTCTGTGAGGGGCAAGGGAGCACATGGGGCTGGAATTGGGGATGCAGGGAGCTCTGTGAGGGGCAAGGGAGCACATGGGGCTGGAATTAGGGATGCAGGGAGCTCTGTGAGGAGCAAGGGAGCACGTGGGACAGAGCAAGGAGACCCCATGCCTGGGATTAGGGGCAGAGGGGTCTCTCTGAGGGGCAGAGAATCCCCATGCCCGGGTTTAGGGCTGCAGGGATTTCTGTGAGGGGCAGGGAGCCTATGGGGCAGAGCAGGGAATCCCCCTCCCCGCATTTAGGGCTGCAGGGGTCTCTGTGAAGGGCAGAGAGCCCATGGAGTATTGGAATCATCAGGCAGCAATTTAGGGGTAGAGGCATCTCTGTGCAGTAGCAGGATTTCTACAGAACAGACCCTAGGGCAGGAGCTTAGGGGTGCTCTAAACTCTGGGGATAAAATGCTTGCAGTGGGCATGATCCCATGGGGACACTCAGCAGATGCCAGAGGAGCCACAATCTTAGCTGGGACATCGGTTACCAAAGGACAGCAGCTCCAGGGGTGCAGGCAGGGAAATATGGGAGGGTTGGTAGGCAGTGGCTGTTGGTGAACCTGCCCTTTCCCCTCAACAGCTTTTGGTTGTTGAGTGGTGTAAAAAGTCTTTGACCTGTGTTGGAGCAGATGTGGTATGAGTTGTTTTCTGCTTGCTCATGTTTCCCCTTTAGTGCAGACATGTCAAAGCAAGGGGACCTTATGGAGTTGCTGAAGAAGGAGGTGAGGTCGCTGCTTATTACTGATAAAGAGGGTTTAACCCCAGCACAGCTGGAGAGGGACTACATGGCCATGATCGGCAAACCTCTCCCTCTACGTGACCTGGGCTTCCAGTCAACCTTGGAGCTGGTGGCAAAAATGCCTGACGTTGTCAGAATCTGTCCTCAGGAGAAAGGCACGTTTATCCTCAAAGGTGAGGTTTTATTTCCGTAAAAGTGGAGGAGTTGTTTGGAACCTCATACTGGTATGAAGCGATGCTCTAAAACCAGGAGGTGCAGAATGAATTGCCAGAGCTGTAGGTCACATATCTCTGTTACTCTTTTTCTCATATAGCTCTGTTTAATTTTTTTGCCGTTGATATTTCTTACTGTGTCTTAATCTGCCTTTTTGTACTTTTCTCCTCTTTCCTCCTGGAAAATAACAGAGGCTTCCAGTTCTTTTTGTACATTTTGCACTCTGCTCTTGGTTTAGAAACTGCAGTAACGTTTCTATAGGAAGTTCAGTCTGTATTAAAGAACTTTTATCATTTTCCCAACAAAACTTGCAGCAGGTGAGTTTCCTTTTGTGATCCTGTATCCAAGAATTGGGCCCACCTTTCTGCTTGGATCTGGATTTATAGGGATGAGGGTGCAGGTTGGTTCTTGGCTGTTTAATCTGGTTCATTTCAGTTCACAAAGGGAGAGTAAAAGTGGTTACCCTGTTGGAAATGCGATTTAGTGTGATTGGTTTTGAAAGACACGCCTGCTTCTGAAGAGGGTGGGGAGAATAGGAAAGAGGAGGACCTTTGCTTGTATAAAGCTTTCAATAGTTTGCTGTCTTGGTAATCGAATAATTTCTTTCTTTCTTTCTTTGGTAGCCATTGCAGATGAGACCACCAAAGGTATTGCAAAACTGGTTGCCAGGCAGGAGAAAAGTGCTAAGTCACGAAAGAATGATGCTGTGAAGGCACGTGCTGCTTTTCCCTCTAGGAACACAAAGTGTCTCCCTCGCAAAGCCAGTGCTCCCGTGCTGCCAGCGGCTGTGAAGGCTGAGCTGCAGGATCTGCTGAGTTCCTCACCACTTCTGCTCGGGAACTTTGAGAGGGCCTATCGCAGACGCTTTGGCCGGCTGTTCCAGTATAGGCGATATGGATTTGTCTCTATGTTTCAAGTGCTTGAAAGTGTGTCTGATATCATTGTTGTTGAGCAGACAAAAGCAGGTTCCTTGCTGACCCTGAGGAAGTACCTGGAAGGTGAGACAGCGAAGGAAGAGGTGCCGCAAGGTGGGGCGCAGGAAGAAGAGGTGGCACAAAAAGAGGTGCCAGAAGGTGAGGGAGGGTATTATTTAACTGGAAGTATATAGCTGCCAAGCAGCTGTGTTTCAAGTGATGTTGCTGCCTTTCCAGTAGCTGTCGTAGTCCTGGTTTCCCTAAGCTTTAGTGCAGAAGGGCTGCGAGGTACTGGAGAAGCAGCTGTTACAAGGGTGTTGTTGTGGTAGCAGAGAGCTTAACTGGAAGTTTTCTACAGTTTGCCACTGTTTTTCAGTGTGAGGTGAAAGAAGGGATGTTAAGCCCCTTTCTGAATGCGTGTATAGGACTGGAATTTCTAGTAATTCCAGGCAACAGGTAATAAAACTAGAAGGATCTCTGGCACGTCGGCTCCGCAGGCTGGTAAAGCCTTCCAGGTGCGCTTTTTCAGGCTGAAGCACTAATCTGAAAGGCATAGCTATACTGCTTCTCTGAAGAAGAGCCTGTAGATATCCTCAGCGTTCCCCTAACAACTATGAGAGAAAGCAGAGGATTGCATAAGGTTCCTGCCAAATGCCTGACTTTTCTTAGCATCATTCTAGCAATTTATTTAGCCCTTGGCATGCTTGCAAGAGCAAGTGTGTTTTATTTTGCTTTAATTTATTAGTACAGCGAAGGATGCCTCTCAAGCAAATCCCCATGACTGTGGGCGCTACAAGAGATGAGGAAAATGGCACTAGTACTTGTACGCTTTCATGGCCAGGTGTATTCTCCTTCTGCTTAATATGTAAATAAAGAATAACAACTAAATTGTCTTTACAGCTGCACCTGCAATTGAGATGCCTCCTTTGGAACCCATCCATGAGGCAAAGTGGTTTCACCTGCCAGCAGAAGAGAAGTCAGAGCCGGTGGAAGGACAAGCACTAGATATGGGTGATGTCCTCAAACAAGTAAGTGGCAGGATGAGTGATCTGTAGCTTTGTCATGTCTTTGTCCAGGGGGTGATAATTTTTTTCACTGCTTTTGTTTTTGCTTGGTTTGTATTGTTGATGCGCTGTTGCTTCCAAAACAAAATTGTACCTAGTTTAGATGAGGCTGGAGGTGACCGGAGTCATACTGACCTGATATATAACTCTATGTGCCCTCCAGCCTAGGTCTTTTTCTTGTCTCTTTCTGGTCTTGAGATCTCTGTTGGAGATCATCCAAAGCCAGTAAAGCATAATCTTGTTCCCTAATAAGAGTGGAGACAATTCTTTTTGTGTTCTTAATAAGCCTTCTTCTGAGAGTAGCTGTGTGGCATTTCCCCTGCTACAGTAGGCTGGGTTTAAGTGTCAAGCAGCTACGTGGCAGAGCTGAGGAATGGTCCTTGGAGACCTCAGTCCTGTTGTTGCCACTCTGCTCTTTGGTTGGACTTGGAAGTTTTGTTGCTGTTGTGGTTTAGCAATGTAGTTTTAGAAAGGGATGGAGAAATACGGAGGCTCTGACCTGCCAGACCTGCTTGGGAGAATTTCTTTGTGCCCTCTCTTTTTTTTTTTTCCTCTTTTGAGCATCTTTAGGCCTTTGTTTTCTCAGGAAAATTCTCCTGCTGCGAATTATTTCCTCTGCCAAGCTCATCTGGTGGTTCTACACAACTGTACAGTTGGAGTACATAGACAGGGAAAGGGTTGCAGGGATTCTTTCTGAATTTGGTGTGCTGTTCACTTAATGAACTTGAAAGCTTAGGGCTATGAGTTGGACTTTCTGCGGTGTTTCAAGAAACATACCCTTTAGAAAACTTTGGCAGGCTCTTCTGATAAGACCTTGTTGTCTGGTGTGATGAAGGCCGTGGGGAATTTCCCTAGATCAAACAAAGTCTGCATGTGGGAAGGGTAGAAAAGGGAGAGAGATGGTCCATGTAGCCCCATTTTTTTCTTCTTATGTGTCGCAAAGGGCATCTGTTTAAAGATTCTAGCAGGGCGAGTCTTGGAATGTGTTTGTACAACTCGTGTTTGTCATGAAGCACCAGTTTTGCTGGTTTGTTTTAAAAGTGCCCTAGAGAGGAGGAAAGTGAGCTGGAATGTGTTTGGGTAGGCAATGAACCAAGATTTCAAGATGCTGCAAAGTCGAGAGGAAAGATGCGACCTGATTCCTGGCCTGCTGTAAGGTATGGAAGTATCTGGTGATGAGATGCCAATAGCGGAAGCGTTGTAAGGGACAAATGAGGGACAAGGGCCGAGTGAATCTGCTCGGCCCTGAGAAGGGTCAAATATATAGAGCTGCTGCTCTTGGCAGCTTTTTCTTGCCGTGCTGAGCAGAAGGAAAGTTGTCATCCACACCACTCTTGGCAGCTGCCACTCTGGCTTAAGGCAAGGAGTTAGCCAGTCTTACGAGCCGTGCCTCTTCTAGGGCTAGTTTTACAGTGTGTTCAGTTGTTTACCTTTTTCTTATAATTTTCTTGCTATTTTGTGAAGGTGTTTTTTAAGTAGACATTTCTACGTCTTTCAAAGAAATGTCTGTTGTCTCTGCCAACATGTGAACTACGTGATAAACATCATGTGTGCCCGTAACAGTCTGACATGAGGAGCTTTCATGGAGCAAAGCTGTCCCTTGGCAATATCACTGTTCACTGGCACTTCTGGGAGGAAATCCATGAAATGTAAGGGGATTTTAGAGGTGCTGCTGCTGCTCAGGCAAGAATTCCCTCAGGTACTCTTTAACTGAAAAATGTTAACTGCCTGGTTAACTCAATGTTTTAGTCAAAGTTTTTAACAAAAAGAATTCAAGGGTGTTCTTCCTCGCTCAGTCTGCAGGAGAGACTCTAATCTGCTTTTTTAAAAAACGGTTCGAAGGGCTAGTATTGTCTCTCGGTTGAATGTAGCCGTGTAAGCAGTGGGGTGTGCTGGAAGACAAATTTCCTGTAAGTTGCCTGGTGTGTGATGCAGTGGTAACTCGTAGCATATTCACAATGAGTAAAATTGGAATAGTTTTGACTTCTGGACGCTGGAGGAGTGCTGTTTGTTGGCACAAACCGAATCTCTGGAGGCAGTGAAAGTGGCTGATGTCTGATTAAGGTTTCCATCCACGCTAGTTCAAGTGGAATAAAGTTTACAGCAGTTAAAGAATTATGCAGAATTGCAAGCTGTGCCAAGAACTGATGTACAAATTTGCCTAGAATGAGAAAAGAATAGGATTTGTAGCGTTTGTATGTTTTTATCTTTTGGGAAATAGCTCTGGTGTGTGTGAGATGCATTTGTGCCTTCTGTGACTTGAATTGTTTTCAGATAGTTTTTCTACTTCAGTCATGTGCTCTTTCATGGGGACAGAACATAGAAACAGCATCTTTGGGGTAAAATCCAACAAGCAGGTGGGTTTTTTTGGTGCGAGTTTTTGATTTTTTTTTTTCTCTTTATCAATAGCCATTCAATATCTTTGTCTGAATACATAACATGTCATCAGTTCCTCTTCTTTATTCCTTGAAGGAATATGAGGAAGGTATTTTTGTTGCACCCCTCTTTACAATGGAGGGAGGAAAGAAATAAGGAAGATAGAGGGTGTGAAAATAGATGTTAGGATCCCAGGGACAGTTTTAATCCAAGTTTGCGCAATTTGTTGGGATTCTCTGATCTTCGGTAATTCATGGGTTCCCAGGAAAGCAGAACTATTTTTTTACCTTAATGCAGAGGCCAGTTATGGGTGTTCAGGGCATAGCAAAACTTCTGAGTGCTACTTTCCTCTTGTCCCCTTGTAGTGTCAAGATTTAGATTTGAAGCTGTCAATCTTCAATCTGGCAACGACTCCAGAAATTCCCCCTGATGCTGTTCAGGACAGAAGCCTTTGCAGTTTACCACCATTGGAGCGCTTGTGTTTGGTGGGAGTCTTTGTGGAATGTATAATCTCTCCTAGCCAGTTCTACATCCAAGTGTGCCACGCAGAAACATCCGATAAACTCCAGGATATGATGTTTGAGATGAGGTGAGGACGTGCTATGCTGATCCTGTGCTATTACCTGGGTATTTGCACTGAGGGAACGGGGCACCCAGCTGTTTGTTACGGTCACTACAGGCTTGACTTCTTGATATGGAGATGCCAGTGCCATACTAAAACACATAATCATAATGCTTACCCATTCCTTTTATCTAGCAAGCAGTAAGTATCGCTAATAGCAATTGATGGTATTTTGGCTGTGTCCTAGACAGTCTTAAACTTTAAAAGCCTGGAAAAGTTGTGGAAAGGAACTTCAGGGTTCCTTTGTCCCTCTGTATTGTTGACATTGCTATTGCTAATGTGCTCGGTTAAGGCTTTTACTTCCATCTCCAGCACTTACCAAAAGCAACCGGTAATAAGCCTTAGTCATATCTATATTTGAAAGCAAAACCCCATCAGTGGGTTTGTCTGTCAGGTACGTTGTGCGTTTGGGACTCTTCCACTACGCTGCAGTTGCTGCTAGTCGTGTGCCAAAGTAAATACTGGATGTCCGTGGGGCAAACGTGTGATCGCAGGCTGCAGACAGGTACTGTGTGTGTAAGCCAGGACTCCGGAACCTGGGTCGTAAGAAGCCCTGTGCCAAGTCAGGGTAATGTTAAAAGTGAACGACTAGAATGGCTGTATTTAGTTGCTGATTAGTGCCCATTAGTTAACTTTTTGTTGGACCCCAAGAATACAATTTAAATGTTAACAGTTTAGGTTTGTGTATTTGTTGTCACTTGGTTTAAGTAGAACAGAAACATAAACTATCTATTAAAACAACTCCTGAAAATCCGTCTCATGGAGGCTTTGAAAAGCCAGGATTCTTCTGAATCCTGAAGTGTATTTCTGTTTATTCATCTCCTGCGTCCTACCAAGCACAGTTTTTCATTGTGATCTCTTGCAGACACTGTTACTTGAGTAAACTTGTTTCTGATCGTTATGTCATGCCTGAGTCATCAGTACGTCCTGGACAGCTTTGCTGTGTAACAGTCTCAAAATGGTGGTACCGCGTTATCATCCACCGCGTGATCAATGATCAAGAAGTAGAAGTGTTCTATGCAGATTACGGAAACCTGGGAATCGTCCAAAGGTCTCGCCTGAGGTTCCTCAAGTAAGTAAATGGCACATGGGTGACAGAATTGCAGAATAGTTGAGGTTGGAAGTGACCTCTGGAGGACGTCCTGTCCAGCTTCTCTGGGCTCTCTAGAGCAGGCTGCACAGGACCATGCCCAGAAGGCTTTTGACTATCTCCCAGGATGGAGACTCCGTGACCTCTCCAGGCAGCCTGTTCTCTTGCTTGGTCACCCTCATGGTAAAAGCGCTACTTCCCATTGGTCAGAGCCCAGCGTGTACTGCTGCGTGGCAGTACCCTCCCCAAGGACAGGATTTTGTTGAACTTCACAAGGTTCCTGTCTGCCCCTTTTCTCTGTCCTGCCGAGGTCCCTCTGGATGGCAGCATGACCCTCTGGTGTATCAGCTGCTCCTCCCAGTTTGAGATCATCAGCAGACTTGCTGTAGGTAGACTTTGCCCCACCATCCAGATAATTAATGAGGATGTTGAGCACTGTTGGACCTAGTATTGACTCTTGAGGTTCGCTGCTAGTTCCTGGCCTCCAGCAGAGCTGTACAAAGCGGTGCAACACTGATCGCCATGCTCTGGGCCTGTCCCTTGGTCCAGTTCTTTGTCTACCTTGCTGTCTGCACACCCAGTCCCCGTGCTTCACTGGGTTCTCTATGAGGACCTTACAGGACATGGTGTCAAAAGCCTGACAGAAGCCAAGGTGTACAACACCCACTGCTCTCCCCTCACCTGCCAGGCCAGTCGTTTCATCATAGCAAGTTGGCAGGTTACTCAAGTGTGACTTGGGGAATCCATGCTGACTCTTCCCAGTTACCTTCTTGTCCTTCATTTGCCTGGAAATGGTTCTCGGGATTAGCTGTTCCATCGCCTTCCCAGGGATGAGGGTGAGGCTGCTGGGCCTGTCACTCTCCAGGAAGACATCCCACCACGCAGGTTTCCTAGAAAGTGTCTATTTGGATTTTTTTTTCCCGTAACAGTGCCTTGCAGGTACTTCCTTGCTTACATGTTAATGCGTGAGGTGACGTTAAGAACAAGATCTGCGGTGCAAATCACTCCAAGCCCTTTGCTTATCATCCCTGTGGGCTAAAGCCTTTCCTCTTCCTTCATTCACTCTTGCCTCTTTCTGTCACTTTCGAGCAAGCTCCCTAATCCTCTTCCCTGAGTTTTGTGAATGGACGTAAACGTCTCTTGAACAGACATCCTCCCAGTTGGGAGCATTTGTGGTGTCAGAGGTGCTCGTTCTCCTCTGTAATTCAGTACCTTTCCCATATTTGCTTCTGCCCTCTCATTTGCCTCTATTCGTGCCTGGCCATAGGCATTCTGTGTTTCAAAAGTGATTTTTCTCTGTCCATAACTTTCTAATCAAAAGAGGTTATGAGGAGAGGATGCTTGGGAAAGGGAAGGCGTAAGGGACCAGTTGTTATTGCTATTTTTGCTGTGCCCCTTCTCTGGGTATGGAGTGTTTTCCAAAGCTGCTGTCAGGCTTTATTCATAAGCACAAAATGCAATATGTGCCTCTCTATTCCTAAGCTGATCTTAAAACCCAGAAGAGGAGGAAGTTCTGCTCTTCTGCCTGGATTTGCTCCTTTACTCCTGTAACGGGTTTTTTTTTTTGCATTGTAGGTGGTGCTACTTGAAGCTCCCTGCTCAGGCCATCCCGTGTTCCTTGGCGTGGGTAAAACCCGTGGGGGTACGTGTTCACATGCAGTTTTCTTTGACGTATGCATGATAGCCATCAAGTCGAGGTTGGCTTTTTCTCCTGACAAGGGTAAACATTTGGAATAATTTGGGTCCTGCTGATGTTTACGGCAGGACTGCTGCTGTTATGTTCAGCGGAGTGTGACTGCCTAAGTGTCTGTCTCTGCAGGTGATTGCTCTTCCGCTGTCTGTTTTCCTTCCAGTCAGAGTTTTCTTGCTCATACTGTTGCAGAAACAGATAGCTGCCGTTAAGCAAATGAACAGACTTGTTTCTTCCCCTGCCGGTAGTTCTCCCTGGTCCTTCTGAAGTCTTGGTAGCTCCAGGCCTCTGTTTTAAATCTGTCTTCTCTGACAGAGCTTTCTTTGAGTGAGTTGGTTTGATGCAATCAGCATAGCCAAAGGATTATAGAGGTCATAGAAAAAGTTCCTCTGTGCTGAGAAGCCTCTTGGTCAAGACACCTGAGAAATACAGTCTCTGAAGGAAAGCACATGAGCACATTTGATTCTTCTGCGTTTTAAAGACATTATTTTAAAAAAGTTATTTCCTCTGTTTTTTGAGGGTTAAAGAATCACAATTTTGTTTGCAGTGAAGCTTAGCAGTTTCCAAAACCTGACACTTTTAAAGTCTCTAATTATTGATTCCAGAAATTAAAAAAGAAAAGCACAACAATATTTTAGGCAGTTGTGATAAAAATGAGCGGTGAACACCATTGAACTGTGTTTGAAAACAGACATTTAGGGTGAAAGGGCTTCCCAGTGTGCCTAGCACTGCGGCCTTGGGGTAGTTTGATTTACTTCAGTGCTGGGAAGCTTGTCTGCCTGACTTCCCTGTATTTGTCCCTAGCCTCGCCTGGCTTCACTGCCTTCTTGACAAGTACTCACAAGGACAAATCTCGGGCATTGGATGTTGATCTGTTTATAGTAACTTAACATTCTTGTTTCTTCTTCAGGGTTCATGGTCCAACGATGCGATTCTCCTATTCAAGAAGCTGTGTGATTCCAAGCTACTTGTGGGCATCGTGGATGAATATGTGAATGGCATTTGTCATCTCTTCCTGTGTGACACAACCACTAAGGACGATATCTACTTCCACACTGTCTTGAGCAGTAGGGGATGTGCTGACGTCTGTGGGAAGAACGTTCCTTCCCAGGTCAGGAGGGAGGCCCATCAGTGATGGGCCCATCAGTGTTGCCTGAATGTCTCAGCTCAGTTTCAGCAAGAACTCTGTGGATATGAAAACATTTAGAAAGGTGCTGCAACAGTTTTATATCTCAGCAGAAAGTCAGGCTTTGCAGCCCAGAGTGCTTGTATCTGTTGTTTCGTTTAGTAGATGCAGAATGTGTATTTTGGCAGGATTAAATCCAATAATTGTATTTTTGCATGTGTATGTTCCATTTTGCGGGTAGGGGGCTATTGCTGGGTGATTTTATTGCTGGAGGGAGTTCATTTTCTTAGTAAGACAAGTTCTACAAGAATTCAGAGTTAACTTGTGGGTGGTGTGCTTCTTTGTAAAACCCGTTAGAGTTCTTTTTATTCTTTATGGTGGTTACAACTTACTTTTCTTGACTCTGCTGTTGGGGTTTTATTTGTTCGTAGGGATTTGAGGAAGTGAATCCTTCAGCCTTGTATCTTGAGCCCAGCAGAAAGCAGGAGAATGCTGAACCAGTGGAGCCACACCTTCGCTTGCAGCAGGAATCTTTGAACATAAATAGTGACATAGCAAGCTCGAAGCTGGATGAGGATGAACTGTGGGAACAGGTGAGAGTTTGGCTGCGGTGTGACTATCGTTCAGTGGAATTGGCTCCAGGGATCAGTAGATGTGTTGGCTTAGTCCTATGCAATTTCTTGTGGAGTGGTTTTTTTCCTTTGCTTTTGTAAAAAGCAAGCAGAACCGTGACATAACAACAATTACACGTGGACCATAAATACGTCTGTCGCTGCTTGTCCTCTGATCCCTTTGCAGACTTCAGGGAGTCTGTGCTCAGTGAGTTCTCCAACCTTCCATACGCACCATCGTTTTTGAGTTAGAGGGAGAATGGACTCCAAGAACTCAGACCAGTACCAGATTCCTGAGATCAGTTTGACTTAGCACTTTCATAGTTTGCACCCCAGGAGCCAAGAGGTGGTGCGGTCTCCTCTAGTGTCTCTGGGGTTTGGCAAAGGATGTGTAATAACTCGGGGTGTCGTTTACGTGTGGGAAAAGACCAGAAGAACTAGTGATGTCTTGTTTGCCTTAAGGGTCTTGCTCATTTTAAACTTATCTGAAAGGAATCCATTTGCAGTCTTGATTGTTACAGGGGTTAAAGTTGTACACGACTAGAGTTTTTTTTTAAAAGTTAACTCTAAAAGCGACCGATACCCTGGTCTGGATACTGCTGTACACCTTTGATTTCAGAGAAGGTTGAAGAGAGGAGCCCTTTGCTATTATTTAATGGATGGAAAAAAATGATGAACAGAGGGGTTAAGCAGGGAGTAAAAACCAGGTCTTGAGTGCAGTCTAGCACGGTACCGTTAGAAACACCAGGGGTATTTTTTACAGGTCACTCTCTCTACTTTTGTGTTATTTAAATTGTAGTATTTTCATGACACATTTTACTACTGACGCCAAGTAACTGTCGGCTGTTGAAATGTTCAGCAGTGGGCCAGCTCCAGGGCTGTTTTTCTGACATTCCTCTGAAACGTAAAAAAGTAAGAGTTACTGTAATGTTGGTAACTTGTAAAGCAGTCATTTTAGCCAGGTTTTATTTTAGCCAGCTGTGTGTCTGGGCTAGGGAAACTATAAGCTGCACGTGTTGGATATTGGTGGGCTTGCACTGTCAATACATCATCTGAACTGAAGGTCCCAAACATCGTCTTTATGTGGGAGAAATGAATGTGACCGAGACTCTGCAAATCTGAGTTTATTGTGATTTTTATGGTAAAATCTGGTTAAGTGCAGCAAGATCCATGTGTGTAAATGTCAGACAGAGCTGGCAATTTGGAGACTAGAGGAATGTAAGTGCATTCAGGTTTTCTTCTGTTTTGAAGGGTCTTAGAATCCTTTTCCAGGAACAGTAATCCTCTCTTTTCTGCTATTCTGTTTAGTTGCTCGAAACGATTCCTCTCCTCCTTGGTGCATCACTGATGTCACCATCAGTACCAACTATAATAATTGCTCAAAATGTTTAGAACTGGGATGAAATATGTCTAGTCTGACTCTTGGTACTGCTCGGCTAGCGTTTTCTGGGAACTCCTCTTTGGCAGTGGGGAACTCCCTTTGTGTTGTCCAATCCTAGATTTGCCTTGTCAGGATTAACTCGAACCCCTCCTCTGCCCTTAAGTGCAGAATGGCTGGATGCTGAGTTGTCTCAGCTGTGCTGTGTGAGGACACTTCTCCATGGTGAAATTCCTCAGAAGGCCGCAAGCAATAACGAGAAAAGATTGCTCAAATAAAACTGTCCTTTCCAAGTGATAAGTTTTACTGTGGAGTACAGAAATTAAAGTGGGAGTCAGTACCTTTCCTTGCTTTGTCCGTCTCCTTGGCAGTGGCACCTCTCTGCTGAGGAGGAGTTAGAGGAGGATGTGTGGCCAGCTTTGGATGAAGCCAGTGTCCAAAGAACAACGGATGGAGACCCTGAACCTGCACAGGAGGATACAAAAGAAAGTCCTCCAGAGCTCATCACAGAGGCTAAGGTGAGAGCCCTGAGCAGAGCTATTGCAGTTGAGGAGGGTTATTCTTGGTTTTAGGTTGTGTGAATTGCTTTGACCTGTGGTTTTGTTGTTTTTTTTTTTAAAGTGACTGGCAATGAAGTAACAACTGGCTGTTAGCATGGCCTCAGGGCTGTGTTTTCCTCATTACTGTTGTTTCTGGTGTTATGGGTGATCCACTAGTGCTCTGCTGGTGCATTGAGGTGTGGTGGGAACCAGACTACTCTTCTTTCTCTTTCATTCACAGTCCTGAGGGTTACTGGGAGTCATTGTGGGGTTTTCCTGGATCGCTCAGAGATCCCCCCTGGGTTAAGGGGGATGGGTTTGAGAGGGTGGCATTTTGGGCTGTGCTTTGAGGCATTGTGTGGCACCAGTAACACAACTTTACTGCTTAAATAGTGGTTAATGATGAGTCTGGCCGGGCCTGCAGCATGGCCTTTGGCCTACACTCTCCTTTGGGTTCAGCAGGGAGCCAGTGTCACTCAGGGTTTGTTGAGTCACAGAAGGCGTTATAGAGCTGGAAATGGGAGTGTGCCTGCAAGGTTTTGGATAACCGCAGCTCCTTACCCATCTGGAGATTGAGAGTGACTGAGACAAAGCGCTTTGTAGAAGGATGAGGGGGAAGTTGGCTCTCAGATAGTCTAAAGCAGAGCTGGAAGAACTGGTGGCACTGGGAGATGTTACCTGAAGGGGATGGAGGGAAAGCAAGCTGGAAAGGGACCTTGGGAGAAGGAGAGAGGAGGAAAACCTCTCCTAGGAAGTGTGGGGAGAAAGTACAATGAGGTGAGATGAGAAGTGGGCAGATGAGCAGATAGCAATAGGGTCCTTGTGAGCTGACTTAAGTACTTCCCCACAAGTATTAAACGGCGAGTTCCAAAGCATAGGGATTTGCTAACTGGACCAGAGAAGGCCTGGCTACTCCCTGCTCCTCACAACATTCTCTAGGGTATTTGCTCTCATCTGCCTCTTGTGTGCTAACAGACAGTTTTAGCGTCCACCCTTGCACCCTGTCTGTTTCTGCTTTGCTGTGGAGTGGCAGTGATGCTGCCTATCCCAGTGAGGATAGCATGGGTGGCAAGAGGAGATGATAGTCATCTTTTACATCTGTTTGGTTCTTTTTTTTTTTTTTTTTTAAATTCTTGTCCTAACAGCTTTTATTTTTACTGCATGTCAGGTGGGGATTTTACAGTGGGCCTGGTGGGTATCAAGCAGAGTCCGGTTGGTTAATTGGATTCACCTCTCATCCAAGTTATTCTGTATCGGTGTCCTATCAGCACAGAATTTCTGCTGCCCAGCCGTGTAGCTCTCCGTGCTGCTTCAGGAGCACCTTGTGGTCCCCTGGGGAGGCCAGTTTATGTTGTTTAAATCCTTTTTTTGTGAAAACAATTGTTTTGTTGTGGGCTAATCCTCTGAACACACTTCCACCAAAGTGTGAAGCACCTTTGAATGGCGATTCACCCCTTGTGAGGATGGATGGCTCTCTTCTGCTGCCTTGACAACAGAAGAAGCCTAGAGAGCAAGTACCGGATTTTTGAACAGCCGTAGTTGGGCAAGGGGAATAGTTGCTTGTCTGTTGTTTCGCTATTTTTCTCGTCCGGGCTGCATTAACAAATACAAACATTGGCTGTATTACCTGTCTGTGGCCGAAAGGTGGGTAATCATCCCTGGAACTTGCTTAATTTGAGCAAAAATGCAGAGCGACGCCCTCTGACTCTGTTCCTGCTCCCTTGCAGAAACTCCCTCTGCTGCCATAATTTGTTCTGTGTGGGGGTGCCGAGAGGTGAGCCAGCTGTTCGCTCTTTGCTGAGACATGGTGATTTGTATCTCGTAATAATGTGTCCCTCTTTCCAGCTTGCTGTGCAGGAGAGCTGCCCTTTGGCCAAAGTTGTTAGTAATTACTGGTGTTTTGTTTTTAAATTATCCAGTTGCTCTCCTTCCAATTGAGAGAGGATACAGACCAGGGCAGCCGATGAACCGAATGTACTAATCATGCCTTCTCATGAGTTCTTGATATACCTTTGCAGACACGTCCCTCTCTTGAAGAGTCCTCAATACCAGTTGTCTTAGTCAAGCCAGTGGAAGACATTTATACCTACTCCAGGCAACCGAGAGGAATGAGCCAAGATGACCCTGATCAGACAGAAAGATTTCCCAACGAGGCCCAATGTCTTGCTCTGCATCCCGCTGTTCTACTTATGGCAGCGCCATTTATGCTGGACGACCATAACAGTACGAATAGATTTGTCAGTAAACTTTGAACACAGCAGAAAACTGAGCAGCCTGTAACTGTGCTGCGACTCTTGCAGTCGCTGTTGGGCATCTTGGGACTAGTGCTGCTGTTTTGCTAGAACAGGTGAAAATGTTGGTGTTCCTGTGGGGTGGAGATACGACGATAGTAAATAACCAGATGCAATGCATCGGTTTGGTCTTTCGTGGGAACAAGTGCATTGAGGGTTATTTCTCTGATTTTTGCTGTCTTTTCTAGACTTTAGGCTGTTTTCGTGCGGAAGTCTGTTTCTCCATGCTAGCCTGTGTTCATTTCATACTGAATCTCTGACTGCCAGAGGTAAGGGACAAAAGCAGTTTTTTAACTTTGTAAGGTCCCTGTGTGGGTGTTCATCTTCCAAATGATGAAAGGATCCACCAACCTGTATGAGCTTTGCCCATTTTACAAGGCCAGTTGACTTGCCAAAGGCGGCGCCTGTTGTTTGTGCCTTGGAACGGATCTGTCTGCGCTCTCTGTGGAGTGGAGGCCTGGTTCTCTGGGCAGAAGCTACTCAATTCACATCTGACTTCCCACCTCGGGGAAACAGATGGGAAATCAGATGTGGATTGAATAGCAGCACTGGGAGGAGAGGGAGAGAGGCTCTCAGATTATACTGTGTTGGGCTCACCGAAGAGATGTGCAGTAGAAAGCCCTCTTGCCGTGACCCGGTAAGGTCTAGGCAAAAGGGACATCAGTCTAAAGTGGAGCTCTGAGAGTTGCCATTGTTGATGCCGTCTTTCTTTTCTGTGTTCCTCCTTATGCAGGGAAAGAGGAAGTGAGGAACAAAGGCTTGCCTAGAAGTCCTGAGGCTGGCCTGTGCGGTGCCAGTGGGCTGTGTGACCAAGCGCCGTCTCTGAAACTGCTTGTCCCTCCTGTCACACTAGCTGCCTTGTTCCCAGCTGCTCGCTTAGCCACTTGCGGTTCCTACTTGCAGTGGTTCCCTGGCCTGAGAAAGAACTTGAGAAGAGGGGAAGAAGCTGGAGCAACTGCCAAGGAAGGCTGCCTGGAGTAGCAAAAGCCACCTGTATGACCACGCTGTTATTTTCTTTGTTCAGAAATGTTTAATGTTTCAGGAAAACAGTTTGATTTGGTACTGATTTATTGCTCTTGGTTGTTGTTCTGAAGCACTGCATTAGAGTGTGACGTTGTGCTATATATCTTCTAAGTTTAGGAGAGGGAAGTGGACTACCTATCCCTCACTCCCTCAGTGCACAAGCAGTTTTGATGTTGTGTGGGGAAATGGTTTTTTGATTTTTGACTTCACGGATGCTTCACACACTCCTTGCTCTTAGGAGAGGTGGTTGTATCCCAGCTGCGGCCTCAGTCCATGGTGATGCTGAGAACTTGCCAAAGGAAATCTCCTTCCCCGAGAGAAGGATGCTCTGAATTGTTGATGGATCAGGATGCCACACATACGAAGCATCGGGAATCCCGTGGTACAGATATTGAATGAGATCTATAAAGAATCCAGTAAGAAAAGGCTTGAAGCTTGACATTGGCCATGTTTTCGTAGCTCTTTGCCTGTGGCAAGAAATCCTCTTGGGCCTGAGTTTATTAATGCAGAGACAAGTTGTGGAAAGAGATGTGCCCTGGCTGCGAATGCTGACATTCAGCTGCTTTGCTGCTGCCTGGACTGTTCTTCAGGGCTTCAGGGGCCGCTCTGCCCACCCACAAATGTGCCAGAGGTGTGTTTTGCTGCTGAGCCCCAAGAAAGGCTCAAGGTGGGATTTAACATGAACGCTGAAACAGTTAAAAGCCCAGCATGAGTAGTTTATTGATGGTAAAAAAAAATGCAGAGAGAATCTGGGGCTTATTAGGTGGGAAAGCTAGTGAAGAAGATGGGAGCAGAGAGGTGGGGAGCTATGGCTTGAGCAGGCAGGGGCTGTACAACCCTGTGGGGAGGTTTCTGGCTTCAGACTGGGGGCTTGTCTCACACGTTTGTCATCCAGCGAAGGGAGCGGATGAAAGGGAGCTGAGCTTGCTCGGAGCACCGGGCGATGGGGTGTTTGTCCCAACAGCACCCTTTCTGCTGCAGCACGTGAGAGCTGGGGCTGGGCTGGGGTGTCCCAAGGAGACCCCTGTGTCCTCCCCTGCTTGTCCCCGCTGCTGCCGTGTCCCTGCTGGGCTCCACAGCTCGGCTCCCTGCAGCATAGAACTCTTCTGTGGGGGACGAGGAGCTGAAAAGACTGCTGGGTGGGCAGCAGCCCTGTTCCCAGCTGGGGTTGCCTCCATCCCCGTGCCCTGCCTGGGATGGAGTGGGTCCTGCAGCTGCCTGGAAGTGTAGCTGGGGGCTTTTGGGGACGGCTTCCACTGCTGCTCAGCATGGGATGTCCCAGGAAATTGGGAATGGGGAGATTCTGTCAGGGTCTGGAAGACAGGGTGCGTGGGCACCAGGGGCTTCTATGTGCAGCAAGGGAGCAGCCAGCAAGTGTTAAGCAGCATCGGGACATTCCCTGTGACTTGGGAGCACCCTAACCTGCCAGTCTGGGAGGGAGGAAGCATATTCTGGGCTGTTAGCACTGCACATCACTCTTCTTGCACACTCCTGGGTACCTGTTGGAGGCGGGCGCAGGGCTCTGCTGTGCTCCCATGTACCTTTCCTGGTGCTTCACTTGCCAGGATAGCATGTTTTCCTGCAAGCTTTTGCCATTCACGTGTCTGCGAGTGCTTGAATAGTTTTCCACACCCTTTCAATCAAGAGAAAAGGTGCATGAGGAACTGAGCCTTAACCCTGAGCCTGGACCCCCTCAGCACCTGAGAGACAGAAAACCCACCTGGAGCTGCTCCCTGCTCCAGGGTGGCCTGGGCTGATCTTCCCAGCTATGTGGTGCCGTCTCCCTTCTCAGAGCATCTCAGCTCACATTTCTCATGCCTCGCAGGTCCCTGTTTGTACATTTGTTGCTTAAGGCACTGGAAAAAGAGGAAGGTGCCTCAGGGACTGTAAAGTGATGCTGCATTTGTGTCCCTGCTCCAGGGCGTTCCCAGGCTGGTGCTGAGCAGTGGGGAAAGGAGAGGTGTCTGTGCCAGGTCAAACGCTGTGGCATTGAGGTGAACCTGAGCAAGCTGTGAAGTTTGGAGGGGCCCAACCCCCCCCTCCAAGACGTGTCTGATGAGAAGGGAAACGTTCTGCCCTGCAACCACCCTGTCTCTGGAGCTGTCAGGCCCTGGACGGGCCGGGGTGCACCCCCGTCCTCTTCCACGGAGAATCTCTGTGGGGAGCTGGAGGCCCTTTCACTGGAGCGCCCCGCGTCGGTGCCCCTTGCCCTGCTCTGCTGAAGGAGAACAGCTTGGGGTGGGGAGCTGCTGTCCTTCGCTGCTCCTTTGCCCTGGTTTCCTCCCTCCCCATAGCTATAGGGCAGCCGTGCTGCTGGCAGGGGTCATCACCTGGGGCTCCCTGGGGGAGAGGACCAAAATGTTTAGAGCAAATTAAAAATTGAAAAGCGGCGCAGCTCTGCAGCTCTCCCTAAAAGCTGGGGTTAAGGAAAATGCTGGCGAGGTGTGTGCTCCAGGGACCCGCTAATGGATGGTGTGTTGGGTCCAGGGTCAGCACTGCCAGGAGGAGGGAGCTGGGGTGGTGAGAAGCAGGTGCTGGTGTTGCCCTGGTGGAAATGTGGGTTTCCCTTGGCTGGGCCCACACACGTGAGAGCAGAGCCGGACCTGGAGCAGGCTGAGAAGGACCCTGGTGCCCCTCAGAGTATGTGTGGGTCTGGAAAGGGTGAGGAGCGATGCTCTGGGCAGGGATTTAATTTTCAGGGAGTTATGGAAGAGTTTCTCCTGGTGTCTGTTAGCCTGACCGTAGTTGTAATTGGGTGCTCTGAGTTTTAAATGGGCTGTCAGGAAGCATTTGTCTGGCTGAGAGGAGGCTGGAAAGCGACAGCTCGTTTTGGATGAACCAAGCGCTGTGGTGGCAGCCAAACCCCTTCTGCCCTGCGCCCTGGTGCGCAGCCGGGCTCGGCAGGAGCTGAGGTTGGGTCACTCGTGCCGCAGGCCAGCAGGGATCCCAGGCTGGCCCCATGGTGGCCGCAGCCGCCCGGGCGCTGCTGTTGTGCCTGCTGCTACCTCAGCCCGGCTGAGATTTTCCAGATCAGTGCTTCACCCCATCCCCTCTCCACCCTTCTGCTCTCTTGGGTGGAGCTGCGCTTTGCAAAGTGGGGTTCAATTCAGCATGTCATTTTGGCTTAAAACCCAAAATTGAGTGCTTCTGACCCCCAAAACCTTTCTTTCTTTATTTTTAGATGTTTTTTCACATGGAAATTGAATCTTTTCTGGGTTTAGGGAGGATAACAGTGCACTCAACCCTGTATCAGATTATTTCACATGACCCATGAGTAAATGCTTTTCTTTCCTCTGACCTGGAAGGATTTCTTTCTTTTTCCATTTGGAAAAATAAAGGGAAAAGCCAGTTCTCTGTACAGGTCACTGCAAAACAAGGTCTGGAGCTGGAGCTCTTTTCAGCCAGGGCCAAAACCCATCAGCTCTTCCCACCGCTCCCGAACACACGCACCGGTCTCTGGAGTGGCTTTCTCTTTCTTGTATTAAAAAGCTCTGCTTTCCCCTGCATTTTGCGGGGAACAAACGGCTGCCAGGTGGGAGAGCAGCCTCCAGACACCGAGTTCCAGGTGAGCAGGGATGGGGACAGCACTTGTGCCTTGCTGGCTTTTCAGGGGGTAATTTATTGGCCCCAGGACGGTTTGCATAAGCTGAACACCACTTCATCTCTGCAAAAGCTTCTTGCATTAGGTTTGGGGGAGAGGCTGATATATTCCTGCTTGTGGGAAGGAGGATGCAGGAGACCTGGAGCAGCAATGCTGGAGCATCCCTCGGGTTGGAAATGGGCCAGCGCAGCCTTTAAGTTGAACCAGGGCTGTTCTCTGGGGCAGATGGGGCTTGGTGTCAGCTGTAAAGGTCTGTGTACATCCTGTTCCACAAAAATAGATGCCGCGGATGTCCTCCAGAGCACCCGCTCACATCCGACTAAGTCGTCCCATCTCTGTCTCAGACCTGCCTGCTTGGGTGTCGTTTCCAGCGTCGGTGGCACCGCTCCGAGCGCAGCACCCGGGTGACGGAAGAGGGGTCCTTGTGGGCGCCCTGCGATGCCTTCAGCTCCCAGGCAGAGGTAGGAAGGGGCGAGCAGCGCATTCTGTGGGCAGGTCTGCATCTTTGGGGCAGCAGAAGCGCCAAGCCATGGAGACAAGTTGGAATTGGGGCTGTTGCTGGGGAAACCCTTCACCAGTGCTGCCGGGGCAGGGAGATTGGCTCCTTCTGGTTGGCAGGACAAGCGTGGAGGGCATGGGGCGGGTGAGGATTCCCCCAGTTCCTGCCACCCTCGCCCTGTGCGTGTGCTCCCACCCCTCCCCGTTGCCAGAAGGTTTCTTTTCTGGTTCAGCTCTTCCAAGGCAGAAGCTGATTGCAGAGGGGTTGCGATCTCACTTGTGCTTTTAATCCCACGGCTGTCAAGCTCCATTAGGAGGTTTGGCATCATCTCGCTACCTCTGGGGCCGGGGCTGCCGCTTGCCCAGCCTGAAATGAGGACAAGCCTGGGCTATGCTGGAGCAGGCAGGGATGCTTTTAGGGGCCATCGCTCTCCCCGCTGCCCTCCCCAGCAATCCCAGCCCTCCGAGGGGCTGCAAGGAGGTGGGAGACCACCTCGTTCTGGGGGCCTGGTCACTGTGGGAACCAGGTGGAGAGGAGCTGGAGTGGCAACTAAGGGGCATTCCCTAGACATTAAGGATGAGGAGGCTGAGGGGAGACCTCATTGCTCTCTCCAACTCCCTGAAAGGAGGTTGTGGAGAGGAGGGAGCTGGGCTCTTCTCCCAAGGGACAGGGGACAGGACGAGAGGGAATGGCCTCAAGCTCCGCCAGGGGAGGTTCAGGCTGGACATCAGGAAAAAATTTTTCCCAGAAAGGGTCATTGGTCCCTGGCAGAGGCTGCCCAGGGAGGTGGTTGAGTCCCCTTCCCTGGAGGGTTTTAAGGGACGGGTGGACGAGGTGCTAGGGGACATGGGTTAGTGTTTGATGGGAATGGTTGGACTCCATGATCTGGTGGGTCTCCTCCAACCTGGTGATTCTATGATTCTATGTTTGGAAACCTTTTGGCACTGCAGCCTCAGCCGGTGCTCTTCTCCACGCCAGGAGCTCTGCTGCGTTTTCATAACCCATTCATGACCTTCCCCCTGGTCCTGTCGCAGCGTGTGCGGCTGTGTCCATGCTGCGTGCAACCAGGCATCCCTCTCTGCGCTCACGGGGCCTGTGCCGGTAAAGCAGCTGGAGAAAGTGGCTGCGGGCAGGCGTGGTGGGAAGGGGAGCTCATAGGTCAGGATCTGGGCTGAGCATCCTTCCCAGCCTGGCAAAACGGGCCGCACAGCTTGACAGGGGAGGGGAATGGGCTGTCGCTCATCCCCACCCCAAGCACCGATGTCCCATCAATCACCTCCTGGAATTTCTAGGGTGCCTGCGCTCTGGGCATACGTGCTGAGGAGGTTTAGGGCTGCCCTAAGACCAGCCTAGTTCCTCATTGCTCTCCTGAGCTTGTTCACAGCAGTTTCACAGCCCCGTCTGCCCACGGGCTTGCAGCTACCTGAGAAGGAGCTGGTCTATGATAAGAGCATGAAGAAGGGGAAAAAAAAAGGTGGGGCTGGGACTCAGGGATTCTGGTGTCAGTCAGGTTAGCACCTCTGCACCCCCTGCCCCTCTCTGGTGGCTCCTGAGCTTTTCTCTACCCAGAACACAAACTTGGCTTCATCCCCATGGGTTTGTTCCATGTCGCATGGACAGCCTGAGGCTGATCCTGGGGAGGATGCTCTGGCCGAACCACAGAGTGTGTGTTACCTGAGCCTGGAGGAGTGGCAGCGTACACGTGGGAAGATCACGCTTGGCTGGAAGGAGTTAACTTTCTGCTTTGTCCTTTCTTCCCTCTCCCCTGAGCATCACCCAAACCCCCTGGGAGCAAGGGGCTGTGGGGCTTCTTCCCACACCAGGTGTTGGCTCCGCTTAGAGCCACATGAACCTCAAGTCCCGCAGGGCATGTTTTTCCCTCTGAACCCAACGCCGCGCTGTGGCCACAGCGATCGATGAGCCCAAGCCAAGCAGGGCTGCAGCTCCTCAGACAGAGATACCTCTCTGCCAATCGATGCCCACGCTGCCCGAGGGAGTCCCTGGCTCACACGACAGCCGCCCCACGTTGCCTTTCCCCTCACCAGGGGCTCTTGCACGGGCACCGGAGCAGAGTGAAACCCCCAAGGGCTCATTTTCCTTTCTGAAGAGCCCTGGGTTGCTTGCACGATGCAGCGTTTCCTTCCCAGCTCCAGAAAAAGTTGTTTACTACATCAAATTTTTAGGCTTCACGTTGGTGGGAGGGTGGAAGGAAAGGGGAGCTTGTGGCAGCTGGTGATGGGGAGAGCGATAGCTCTTTCCCTCGTGTTCACCAAGGAAAATCTTGCTGCCTACAGGTGCTGGGTGATGGGGGGTGAAAAGCAATGGGGTTTTTGCCAGGTTTTCCATAGGTGCTGCCATTCTCAGAGCAGTCCCAGTGGATACAGCTGGAGGTTTTGCCTCAAATGTTGCCCCTTTTTACCCTAAACTTGTCCAGACCCCCTGGGAGGAAGCCTGCTTGTCCCCCAGTGCGACACGGGACGGTTCCACTGTATCTTGATTATCTTGGGGTAAGGTAAAATGCATCCCCAGCCACCGGCAGAGCTTAGGAGCACGTGGATATGCTCCGCATTGCCCTTTTGGCTCTAAGCAAGGAAAATAACCACGACAAATGGGGAGCAGCCAATGGCTCCTTAACTGGGCACTTAAAAATCACTGCACAGGGTGGAAAAAAAATCTCCTCTGACTGCTCCAAATGTGACTTATTTAAGTGTCTCATAAATCAGAAATAGCAGCCCTGGTCCAGAGCTGGGAGAGCCTCCTGTGACACAGATGCATGGGCACAGGTGATCCCTGGCTGCATTGCATGGAAAATGAGGTGAGGTCAGGGCTGCTGGGCAGCTCTTCCTGAATGTTTCTTGTCCCCATGACTTGGCTTATTTCCAGAAAGCAGGGTGCTTTCCAGGTGCCTTGCTCTGCATGTGCTGCTGCTCACACTGCCAGCAGCTGCGAGGGCCCTTTGGTGCTGGCGACGTGCAAGGCTTGTGCACCCCAAGGGCTGCACGGATTTCCCCTCGATGACCTCAAGTGCTGTGTCTTGATCCCCTCAGGCTCTCTCGCTTCTTCCCATGGACCAGGGATGGGGTTACTGAGGCAGCTCCAGGAGGGAAGCTGAAATGGCTCTTGCTCCTGCAGTGATGCTCTGCACTGGTTTAATACTGCACTGCTGCCTAATTGCAGTCCGGAGCTGGAAACCCCCACCCAGGGAACATTTCGTAGAATCATAGAATACTTTGGGTTGGCAGGGACCTCAAAGATCGTCTAGTTCCAACCCCCATGCCCTGGGCAGGGACATCCCACTGGATCAGGCTGCCCAAGCCCCATCCAGCCTGGCCTTGGACACCTCCAGGGATGGGGCAGCCACAGCTTCCCTGGGCAACCTGGGCCAGGGCCTCAGCACCCTCATGGTGAAGAAATTCCTCCTTCTGTCTAGTCTAAATCTGCCCCTTTCTAGTTTATCCCCATTGCCCCTTGTCCTGTCACCACAAGCCTTTGTGAACAGCCCCTCCCCAGCTTTCTTGGAGCCCCTTCAGGTACTGGAAGGTCACTATAAGGTCTCCTCAGAGCCTTCTCTTCTCCCATCTGAACAAGCCCAACTCTCTCAGTTTGTCCTCAGATGAGAGATTCTCCAGCCCTCAGATCATCTCTGTAGCCTCCTCTGGACCCGTTCCAACAGCTCCATCTCCTTCTTACATTGATTTGTCACATCTCTGGATGTAAAATACACGAGGGCTGAGCCTTAATGACATTTATCTTTGGGAAGGAGACAGCGTAACTCTTGCCTAACGACGTTACGTGAGGCTCTTTCTGCCTCTCTTCCAGCACAGACGATGCCAGCGCTGCAGGTAGCCCCGTGTCTGCCCGCTGTGCGGCGTGGGCTGCCCTGGCCCTTGCCACCCAGGGCTGAGCTCCCAGGAGGTCACATGTGATAGAGAAGGATTCTTTTTTGGAGGATGTGGCCTCGCTTGGCCAACTCCTGGGGGAAAACGGAAAGGGTCACTGGGCACTGGCAGAGGCTGCCCAGGGAGGGGGTTGAGTCACCTTCCCTGGAGGGGTTTAAGGGACGGGTGGACGAGGTGCTGAGGGACGTGGGTTAGTGTTTGATGGGAATGGTTGGACTCGATGACCCGGTGGGTCCCTTCCAGCCTGGTGATTTGATGATTCTATGATAAAGGGGTGTGCAGGTGCTGTGGCAGGTCTCTCCTCCAGCCCACGGGGTTGGGAGAGGTCTCTGCTGTCCCCTAAACACATCAAATTTGGGGATGTGCGGCTGCAGAGAGACGTCCTGTGACACCGATGCGTGGGCGCGTGTGATCCCTGGCTTGCACAACGGTTGCATCCCTGGCCACGTTGCTCAGATAACAAGGAGACGTCAACTCCCGCGGAATGTTTTTTGTTCCCGTGATTGGGCTTGTTTTCCGGGGCTTGCGCAGGCAAATGCGAACCCATCGGGGTGTGTAATGACTGATCCACATCTGGGGGAATGTGCTGTGGAAGGGAAAGCTGCGTTAACTGCGCTCCCGGAGCCCTCCCCTGGGAGCAGGCGGGCTTGGGAGGCTGTGGCGATGTGCTCCCAGGGCCACGATGGGTGGGAAGAAGATGCAGTGAGGGCTTTGCAGCATCGTACTGAGAAACCAACCCTGCCAGCGTTCCACCCTCCCAACCAGAACCACAGGAGGGCTGAAGGTCGCTCTGGCTGACTCCCAACGTTCTTTCCGTGGGCTGATGCCCCCATTTACAGCCCAGGAGTGCACCAGGCAGGGAGATAGCTTCCAACCTGGGATGGTGTTCTGCCCTGTCAGGCTTTTTCTGATTGCTGCAGCCGCCACGAGCTCTGCTAAAAATGAAAACAAAAGCAAGACCCAGCACAGAACAAAATAAATTCCCATGACAGCAGCCACAGGTTCAGCTCCTGAGCATCCTCCGGCATCAGCGTTTTGGGCCAGTGGAAAGACAGGAAGGAAATTATCGATGTGCTGAAGAGCATGGGTGTAAGGTGTAAGGACAAGGGCACCCATAAGCGCCGGGGTTCTCCGCAGCGTGAGGGTGCGCGCACGCAGACATGGGACTCTTGCAGGGTTTACAGGTGCAGGTGTTGCTGGAGAAGGAGCTAAGCAAGGGTTGGACTCGATGATCTTTGGTTGGGTCTCTTCCAACCTGGTTATTCTATGATTCTATGATTTGCTGCGTTATTCAGCTAAACGTTCATCCTAACGAACAGGGGAGTGAAGTCTGCGGGCTGGGATTTTTAGAAGAGAAGCAAAGCAGAAAGGAATAAAAGGATTTAATGGTTTCGTTTTACAGCTCTTCAGTAAAATCCTTTTCAGCACTGGGAGAAAGGAATCTCATAAAATTCTCACGAGCTTCCTGAGCCGAGATGAGTTTAGCTGCAATGCTTACAAGCTTTAAAGCACACGTGAGCGCTGAGGGTGAGATTTTTGGCAGGTTTGCGGTCCCTGTGGTGCCCGAGTACCTGTGCTGCGGGGCCCGAGCGGGCTGAGCTGCACACAGCGCCCTGGAGGAGGCAGAGCCGGAGCTGCTGCCATGGAAGGGATGCTTTGCATTTCCTTCCTCTCCCAAAGAAACTGAGATAAGAACTAGAAAACTATATGTTGGATCAAACTCCTGCTCACTTTCCCAGCAGTGCTAACCCCAAGCGCTCCAAATACACCAGCTGTTCTTCCATAATCATATGTTTTATTTAAAACTGCATGGACTGAGATGAACAAACTTGGGTTTAATTTTCTTCCCTGCTGCAGAGCATCTGGTGCTTCCATTTCTAAGCTTTTCCCAGCCACCTCCAGGGCAGGAATCCCACCTTTTGTGTTCTGTTTGCTCACCCGTGCGTTGTTCTAAAAAATAATAAAATGATGACAGGAAACATGGCTTGGGGGTGAAAAAAAGGACACTGGCAGTGAAATCACGCGAGCTGATAGCCCTGCTCGCTAGAGCGATGCTGTTTCATGTTTGTTGTGATCTTCTGGAGCACCTGCCTGCTTCAAGCTGGAGCCATGGAGGTGACGGAGGAGCTTGATCTGGATCTGGGCAACCTCAGCTTGGCATTAACGGAGTGACTCCCTGATCCCAAAGAAACTCTTTTCCATGTCTGTCCATGGAAACAGCGACATCTCAGTTCCTGAATTAGCTGCAATAACGCCTCCCGTGGCCCTGGCAGTGCTTTCCGAGGGGAGAAGTGGCTCTCCCTGCATCCTGGGCTGTCATCACCTCCTCGCATCCTGCCCAGAGCAGCCCAGGAAATGACTTTTGCGCTTCCACTGGCCTCCACCTCCTCTGTGCTTGCCTGGATGCCTCTGATTCACAACCCTCCAGCAGCTCCGAAGCCCAGCTATGGGAAAACGCATCTCTACAACCCTCCGCAGAAAAATACACCGGGTGCTGGCTTTTCCTGCTCTGTGCTTCTGACGTGCTGGAGTCAGTAACGCGGATTTCTTTATCGGCAGAGGAATAAGGAGCCTTCCCTCCCGGCCTGGGCTGTTGCAGGGGCACGTGTGCGCCACGCAGGCCTTTGCCCGCAGCTGGCAGGCGTTTAGACCCTGCGGCACGGCGGGTAAGTGCTGTGACAGGATCCACTTCTCTCGCCTTCGCATTTCATAATTCATCCTGCCCTTTTTGCTAAAGGCGCAAAGCCATTTGCATCCAAACGAGTATTTATTCCCTCCTGCCCTAGTGCTCTTTCTGGATCGGGAGGAGAAATCAGCGGTTTGGACTCCTGGCACCACCAGCGAGCAGCTGCGAGGGCTGGGAGAGCAGGGAGAGCAACACATGGCTGGTGGGATGCCCTGACTGACAGCAAGGATGATGGAGGAGAAGGTGAGTGGTGTTTTCTCCCCATCTTTACAGGGAGGAAAAGTACCAGTGGTGCCCTTTACTTAAAAACGAGGGAAACGAGGCACAGCAGGGTTCGACTGACTGGCTGTAGCAGAGGGCTTCCATTAATCCCACCACACTGCACTGACGCGCGGCAGCTTTTATGCCCCATAAAGACCAAAATCAGAGAGAAACAGGCAGAGACGTGTTCTCCTCGGACGATAATCCTCACACTTGCAGCGGTCAGCTCATGGTGCAAGGCATGAGATTTGATTATCTTTATCACAGCTGGCAGAGGTGAGCGGCTCTCCGTTTCCAAAGCCCACGCCAGCTGCAAGCAGCACCTTCCCCAGCTGAAACTCTTGATTTGCAGCCTCAAAGCTTCCCAGCAGCTGGAAACACTTTCTGAGGGCAACACCTTCCCGAGTGCGTGTCTTCACGCCTGCCAGGTGTCAGCATGTGCTTGGGGCCACGCAGCAATGGGCCAAGCTTGCAGCAGAGCCGTCTTGCTGGGAAGCCGATGTCTGCTGGAGGTTGGCTCTGTTTTACTCTGGTTTTTTTGTGTGGATGGGGGTAACCTTGTTTGAAAAACAGCGGGAAGGCTAGCGTCGTCCCTCTGCCCCCAGATCATCTTTCTGGTAGCAGCACGATGGGTTTTTTCTTCTGGTTGCATGCTGGTGGCCAGGAGGGGGTCCTCACCTGGGGCGTGGAGGGATGTGGCTCAAGCTGGAGCTGAAGCCTGGATGGATCGAGGTGGAGCTGGAGCCTGGATGGATCGAGGTGGAGCTGGAGCCTGGATGGATGGAGCTGGAGCTGAAGCCTGGATGGATCAAGGTGGAGCTGAAGCCTGATGGATCACGCTGGAGCTGAAGCCTGGATGGATGGAGCTGGAGCTGGAGCCTGGATGGATCAAGCTGGAGCTGAAGCCTCCACGCCGCTGTCGTGGGGCTGGTGTGGGGTGGCAGCAGCAGCGGGGACACCGTCGGGGCCGGGGATGCTCCGAGGACCGCAGTGCTGGGCTTGGGGTGCCGAGGGATGCTGCAGCACCCAGGTTCGGGGGTGCCGCAGGTCTGAGAGCGCAGGGCTCAGCTCTGGGGGTGCCCTGGGGGTACCAGGGAGCTGGGGGGCCGCTCGGGGGATGCTGCTGCCCGGGGAGGGCTGCAGGAGCCGGGCTGCAGGCTTGCTGGGGGGGTGGCCCGGCTCCCCTGCGCAGGGGGGTCGGGGGGCGATGCGGGGCGGCAGCTCCGGCCCCCGGGCAAACTCCTCCCCCGCCGCCGGACCCGCCTCGGCTCTCCAGCTCCTCCGCTCCGGTCATTCTTCTTCTCCCTGTTATTATTATTATTATCATCGTTACCCTCCTCCTCCTCCTCCAGCCCTCCCCCCGCAGCCGCTCTGCTGCCGGACCCGGCTCCGCTCGCTCAGGTATGAGCATCCCCCTCCCCTTCTTCCCGAGCATCCCCCCACTTTCTTCCCGAGCATCCCCCCACTTTCTTCCCGAGCATCCCCCCACTTTCTCCCCGAGCATCCCCCCACTTCTTCCCGAGCATCCCTCCCCTTCTTCCCGAGCATCCCTCCCCTTCTTCCCGAGCATCCCCCCCACCTTCTCCCCGAGCATCCCCCCCACCTTCTCCCCGAGCATCCCCCCCACCTTCTCCCCGAGCATCCCCCCCACCTTCTCCCCGAGCATCCCCCCCCCCTTCATCCCGAGCATCCTCCCCCCTTCATCCCGAGCATCCTCCCCCCTTCATCCCGAGCATCCTCCCCCCTTCATCCCGAGCATCTCCCCTTCTTCATCCCGAGCATCCCAGAAGGACCGGGACAAGGCAAAGGCTCCCGTTTGAACTTGGGGCTGCGGTGGGAAGGGGAGTCCGGGCTCTGGGATGCCCGGCTGGGATGCTGGGAGCATCCCGGGGCTGATTCCTTGCACCGCAGCCGGATGAAGCTCCAGGGCTGTGGTCCCCTGCAAGATCTTGACTTATTTTCTCAGGGTGATGCGATCCAGCTTTGCGGTGAGCTGGGGTTTTTTTAAGTCACCGCTAACTCTTTAGCATGAGAAGAAACATCCTTAAGTTGTGCCAGGGGAGAGAAGGATAGGAGGAGATTGGACGTTAGGATTGTGCCAGGAGGACTTTGGGCATTAGGGAAAACATCTTTACCAAAAGAAGTGCTGGCAGAGGCTTCAGTGGTGGATTCTCCATTTCTGGATGGATTAAAAAACCGTGTAGCCGTGGCACTTGAGGACACGGCTCACTAGACACGGTGTTGCTGGGCTGATGGTTGGGCTGGATGAGCTAGAGGTCTTTTCCAGCCCTAATGATCCTGTGATTCTTCTGGCTGCTCGGGTGGGTAGGGTTGCATTTGCCCACCTCTGAACCCCGCTTCTCCGCAGCCAGGAGAAGTTTTGAAAGTCTCAAGCTCGAGGCTCAGCCTCTTGTTCCCTCGGTGGGAGCCCAAAGCCTTGTCACTCGGCAAGGACGCCCCTGAGCTCGCTACCAAACCTCTCGGCAGCAGCCGTGGAGCCTTCGCTGAAGTGGAGGAAATCAAATCCTTTGGTTTATTCCGAAGCATCTCTGTTTTATCTCTCACTGTGCTGCAGTAATTGAAGGAGACCTGCGCTCGAGTTATTCGCCTGGTTTTCGTTTTCTGCTGAGGTTATCCAGGAGGATTTTATTCCCTCCAAAAGGGCGTGTGGAAACATTTAGTGTTTTCAGCTGGATTTTGTTTGCATGCTATTGATTGTCTCTCCAGCAGAGAGATTTTTCTAAGGTGCGGTGGAATATTCCACCCCGATGGAGGCTTGTATTACCGGGGCTTTTTTTTTCCGTGCTCCTCACTCATCCAAGTCGGAGTCGCCGTTTGGGGGCACTGGGTGTACTAGGGCTGCTGGTTGGCATTCGGTGTCGCCTTGGGGACCTGATGGGCTCTAACTAGAGCTTTGACAGCGAGTGGGAGAACTGGCTTCTTCTAGGAAGGGCTTTTTCACCTGTTGAAAAGCCAAAAGGGAACGGTGGCGGCAGGCTTCTCTTCCCAATATTGTGGGGAACACTGGATCAGTGAGTCCAATCCCATCCTAGCACCATCTCCGCTGGGATGCTAGATCCTCATCTGTGTCTTTCCAAAGTGCTGGGTTTCAGCCTGATCCAGGCCTGCGGACAGCTGTCTCCGGAGCCCCACTCTGCTTCAGCCCAGAAGACCCTTCACAGCGTGGAAATTGGGTGCAAAGGATTTTCCGCTCAGCAAACCTTCCTTCCTCTCTGGAGAAGCGCCGAGCATCCTCCAGCCATTTCGCGTGGGAGCATTTGGGGAGCGTGGAGCACCAGGAGGCTCAGGCAGCAGGATGGGACATTCAGAAGAGCTTCCGCTTGGAGAAGGATCGAGGAGCTGTGAATGCGAGGCAGCAGCACAAGAGCTGCCTCCCTTTCTTGGAACAGCTTTGTGGAGATGCCTCAAACCCAGTAGCCCCCAGGGCAAGTGACAAGCAGAAATAAGGTCAGGCCATGGTGTCCCTGTTGTTCTCTGCCCCAGCTGCCTCCCCTTCTCCCCCACCCCTCCTGGCATCTCCGCCTGCCCAACCTTTGCCTTTGCTGATTTCCCACCAGGATGAAATATTTATTGAGGCTCCGTTACCCTTGTTTTCTGAAAGCGTGTTTCACACTTCATTTGCAGGAGACATTAAGAGACTTCAGGGTGAGTTTTCATTCTCGCTGGTACATATGATGGTTTGTGTGTGACCATCCCAGCTCCTGCCTGAGGAGGGTTGGGCAAGGCGGAACACTTCAAGCGATAGATGAGTTTTTATCCCCACTGTGTGCTAAATCAGCTTGGAAAAAAAAATAGCTGGTCTGAAATCCAGCAAAGAGTTCATCTCTGCATATCTGGTTGCATTACTGGGATGTAGCAAGTAAAAGGAGCGTGAGAGGTCCAGTAAAGCAACCATGGGTGAGATTTTCCCATAACATTATGGTGAAATTACTCCTGGAGTGACTCTGTTGGAGTTTGTGCCTGCTTCTAGGGAGACAAAGTGGCGTGTTGGTGGAGACTGAGCCATGCTGGCTCTGTGGGTGGGGAAAGGGAGGACAGGCTTCCCTGCTTGGACCCACCGGTGGGGTGGATTTTGCTCACATAACCTTTCCCCGTGGTGGGGTTTAACACCTGCTTGGTTTGGGACTGAAAGCAACGTGAGGAGTGAGGCAGTGAAATCTTTGGGGAAAAAAAAATTCCCTCTGCTCATGGAAGCAGTCAGCAGGAGGGCTGAGCAGTACCGAAAGCAGCAGGAGCAGATCGGGCCAGGGCCCTGCTGGCTTTGGTGGAATGATGGTGGGGAGAGGCAGCGATCACTGGAGAGGCCGTAACCCCCGGTGCCTGGTGTGCATCCCAGGGATGAGGATTGGGAGACTTCAAAGGGATCTGAACAGGCAGGACTACTGGGCAGAGTCCAATGGGATGAGGTTTAACAAGGCCAAATGCTGGGTCCTGCACTTGGGGCACAACAACCCTGAGCAGCTACAGACTAGGAGAAATCTGTCTAGAAAGCTGCCTGGAGGAAAGGGACCTGGGGGTGTTGGTTGACAGGGACTGACCATGAGCCAGCAGTGGCCCAGGTGGCCAAGAAGGCCAATGGCATCTTGGCTTGGATCAGAAACGGCGTGACCAGCAGGTCCAGGGAGGTTCTTCTCCCTCTGGACTCGGCACTGGTGAGACCGCTCCTCGAATCCTGTGTTCAGTTCTGGCCCCTCACCACAAGAAGGATGTTGAGGCTCTGGAGCGAGTCCAGAGAAGAGCAACAAAGCTGGCAAAGGGGCTGGAGAACAAGAGGAGCGGCTGAGAGAGCTGGGGGTGTTTAGCCTGGAGAAGAGGAGGCTGAGGGGAGACCTCATTGCTCTCTACAACTCCCTGAAAGGAGGTTGTGGAGAGGAGGGAGCTGGGCTCTTCTCCCAAGTGACAGGGGACAGGACGAGAAGGAATGGCCTCAAGCTCCACCAGGGGAGGGTCAGGCTGGACATTAGGAAGAAATTTTTCACAGAAAGGGTCATTGGTCCCTGTCCGAGGCTGCCCAGGGAGGGGGTTGAGTCCCCTTCCCTGGAGGGGTTTAAGGGACGGGTGGACGAGGTGCTGAGGGACATGGGTTAGTGATTGATGGGAATGGTTGGACTCGATGATCCAGTGGGTCTTTTTCAGCCTCATTGGGCAGCCTCTGCCAGTGCCCAATGACCCTTTCTGGGAAAAATTTTTTCCTAATGTCCAGCCTAAACCTCCCCTGGTGGAGCTTGAGGCCATTCCCTCTCGTCCTGTCCCCTGTCACTTGGGAGAAGAGCCCAGCTCCCTCCTCTCCACAACCTCCTTTCAGGTAGTTGTAGAGAGCAATGAGGTCTCCCCTCAGCCTCCTCTTCTCCAGGCTAAACACCCCCAGCTCTCTCAGCTGCTCCTCTTGTTCTCCAGCCCCTTTGCCAGCTTCGTTGCTCTTCTCTGGACTCGCTCCAGAACCTCAACATCCTTCTTGTGGAGAGGGCCCAGAACTGAACACAGGATTCGAGGAGCGGTCTCACCAACGCCGAGTCCAGAGGGAGAAGAACCTCCCTGGACCTGCTGGTCACGCCATCTCTGATCCAAGCCAAGATGCCATTGGCCTTCTTGGCCACCTGGGCCACTGCTGGCTCCTGTTCAGTCCCTGTCAACCAACACCCCCAGGTCCTTCTCCTCCAGGCAGCTCTCCAGCCTGCCGAGCTCCTGGCTCCTGCGACAGGGTCCTTAAAAGCACAGGGCGGTTAAAAACACGCGTGTCCTTATGGCTAGGAGATGGCGTCTCTTGAAACAGCTGCCGACCTTAGGCCCGGAGATGCGCGTCCAAGCTCTGAGGCAGGTCATGTCTCCTCTCTGGAGTGCCGCGTCGCGTCACGCAGATGGAGGCGAACGAAGAGAAGCACAGAGTCTTTCCTGGGTTGTTTGTTGGATCCCAGCCGTGAAGGGATGGTGCTCCAGAGCCGGCTCCCGGCCCTGCTGTCTGGCCCCACCGAGAAGAGACAGTCTGTCTGCTTTGCGCTTTCGGGGAGGCTCGCAGAGCCCTCCTGCCTGTAGTACAGCCGCACGCGGGAGGCTCCTCTCTCTGTATCGCTGCCTGGATGCAATTAGGCTTTAATGAGTCATTAAAACAAATCTCTGTTTCTACTCCAAGCGAGCAGGCTGGGGGGATGCTGGCAGGGGGAGCGGCAGGTCTTGCATCATGCGCAGGAAGAGGCTGCACGTCCTCCTCCCCAGGGCTGGGCCGCAGCACCTTCCATCTCCCTTTCCCATGAACAAATGGATGTTTCCCAAGCACCACGTCGGTTTTCAGCTGCTGCAGAAGTGGGGTTAAGTTCTAACCAGCCCTAGGGTTGGGTTGTTTTGGAGGAGCGATGGTCTGAGGGTTTTCTGCTCCCTGATGCTTGGGGCGGAGGTGCAACCAGGTGTTTTTTTGGCTCCTGGTTTGAGAAAGATGCTGATGGATGATGGTCGTGTCCTTTTGAACCTGGATCTGGATCTGGTGGGCAGCTGGGGGAGTTCTTGGAGGGAAGCGAATGTGAGGCGTGCACCAAAATATGAAATAGAAAACGTGGTGGATCACTGACAGAAACCCATGCGGCTTTCCTAGCTATTAAGGGGTTTAAAGAGAGCTCACAAGCCCAGAGAGATGCTGGTGGCCCTTTGCCTTCTGGTCAGACACAAGGCTCGTCTTCCCTCGCTCCGCACAACTGGTAAATGGCCCAGTTACCCTTCACGATGTCTTTTCTAATTTAATCCTTGCCTCACTGGTGCGATGGAAGGGCAGATGCTGGCAGGACACGGAGGGGACATCCCCTGCGTGTCCCCAGGGAGCAACATCCCTCAAACACACCATCACCATTTCAGCTGCCGGCGCCATAGGACGTAGGAGCGTTCTCCAGGCTGCGGGAGGGTGCGAGTTAAAAATAGGGGATGGGCAGGAGAATTTATTTTCTATTTTATTGTAGCAAATCACATAAATTAGGTGACGTTGAGGCGTGACAGACCCGCCCCGATGCAACTCAGGCAGCGTTCCCGGAGCGTGCCAAGCTGGGAGGGCTGGAGCTGACTGGATTATGAAGGTTTCATCCACAGCCAGAGCTTTTCCCCTTGGGCTTTGCTTCTGGGAGCAGAGCTTGCTGCTACATGGAAACGTTTTGCACAAGTCGTGTTTCATACGTCAGGCTGGGAGGAATAGGGATGGGGCGGCGAGGGCAGATCCAAGTGGGAATTGAGCTGAGGATCTTCATGGGAGTGATGGAAAGGAGGTGGAAAGGGCTGAGACGGCACTGATGTCCAGGACAAGGAGGGAGATAACAAGGTGGTGCCTGGAGGAGAAGCTGTTCTGGGGGTTGTTTAGAAGAAAGCCAGTGAGAAACTGGCTTCATGAAAAAAGATCTTTGGTGGGAAGCTTGCTGCTGTGCTTGATTGGGTCTTGCAGGGAATGCTCTGTGAGGATGCTCTGGACTGCGTTGCGTGGCGCTGCTGTTGGGATTGATCATCTTTTTCTAAACTGTGCCTGGGGTGAAGATGAGTTTGGTGTCCCGGCACCCCTGGTGGGATTAGCCCCACTGGAGAGCGGAGCACGGACCTTCCTGTGATAGAGCAGCGAGAAAATCAAACTGGGGAGATGATCATATCTCCACAGAGTATGTTTGTGGCCCTCAGGGAATGGAGGGATCCATCCGAGGTCTCCATCCCCTTGCCCTGATGGGAAGAGCCCACTGGGTGGGAAAATACGTGGATGCTGAGGAGGCGATGGCTTAACCGTGGAGCAACGAGGGTGCTGGAGAAATGCCATCCTGGGGCTGGGAATGAACAGCAGAGCATCCTCGAAAGGATCCAGCCTGGGCTGGCTCTCTGCTGGCTATGAGCACGGTCCTGAGCCCTTAGCACTCCGGTGTGATGAAATGCTCCATCCTTTTGGCGAGGGTTGTTCTCACCTGGGGCACAAGCAGCGCTTGGACTGCCCGCAGCCTCGCTCTGCTCCTGGCACGGATGCTGCTGCCGCAGCTGCTCATCATGGGGAATATTTGGGTGCTGGGAGGGGTGATGCCTGCAGCAGGGATGCTGGCCAGGTCCCGGCTGGCTCTGGAGAGCCCGTGGGGATCTCACATGGGGAATAATCTCAAAACCCCTTCTCTGTGTGACTTGGCTTAACGCCACTGGTTTTCTCTCTGGTTATTTTGGGACCATGGCAGAGCAGTGTGCCTGGGCTCGGCCGTGGTTTTTGTGGGATCCCAGGTGCAGCAGCAGGAGACGAGCCACGTGGGTCAGGCCAGGGACATTTCTATCCCCCATCCCATCGTGGGCTGCCCACATCTGATGCCTTTCCCACGTCAGGAGCCAGCCGAGCAGATGCAGCAAGTCAGAAACTCATGGGGATGAGGAAGGAGGTTTTCAGCTGTCCTGCGATGAGGAGGGGGTGTAATTATATAGGGACTTGCCCAGATCCAGGTGTGGCCATGGCCACGCCGTGGGCTCTGCGGTGTCACATTGATAGGATTTTGATAGGAATGGTTGGACTCCATGATCCAGTGGGTCTTTTCCAACCTGGTGATTCTAGGATTCTATGGTTCTATGATTGAAGTGTGTGCTTGGGGGTACAGGCTGCGGTGACGGGTCCTTCCGTGTCCTTCCATCCTTAGGCACGGCTCCAGTTAATCCAGGCAGGCAGGTGAGATGGGATCTGAGTACTCACTTAAGGAGATGAAGGACAGATGAGATGACCAAATAGTGAGGGACTGGCCTAATCAGCACCTGAGATATCCGAAGCTGCAAAGCCACTCTTCCTCCAAAGGTCTGTGAAGTGCTGGGGGGGTCTGTGTGGTGCAGGGACGTGGATGTGCTGGCTGGTCCCAGGCCAGGCCAGGAGCAGAGCGAGGCTGCAGACAGTCGGAGTGCTGGTTGTGCCCCAGCTGAGACCAACCCTCGCCAAAAGGATGAAGCATTTCATCGCATAGGAGTGCTAAGGGCTCAGGACCGTGCTCATAGCCAGCAGAGAGCCAGCCAAGGCTAGATCGTTTCGAGGATGCTCTGCTGTTCATTCCCAGCCCCAGGATGGCATTTCTCCAGCACCCTCGTTGCTCCACGGATGGTCTCCCGGGCTCCTGCAGGGCAGGAGGAGGCCTGGCAGGGAGAGAGCAGATGTGAGTTGGCAAGAAGGTGGTTTTTGGCAGAGTTTGATATCCACAAGAAGGATCCTCCTGGGCTCGGTGCTGCGTTAGCAGCAGGAGCACAGCCTTTTGCACCCACTCGGGAGTCAGGGTCCTCCTGGTGTCTTCCACCCTTGAAGTGGTTTGATTTTTGTATAAGTGCAGTTAATATCATGCCTTTTCCACAAAGATTTTTGCAAGAAAAGAGCTGGTTTCAAAACCTTGTCAGAATTCCTTCTTTCCCATCGCTCGATGGGGAGGAGCAGGGCACCCTTGACCCATGGCAGAGGAAAACCAAGGGCAGGCTTGTGACAGGGCACAGGATTTTCAGTTTTGATGACAGCCTACAAATCTTTGTAGCTTCAGCAGGGGGACAGTGTCACCTCTGCGACCTGGCTGTCCTTGCGGTGAACGAGCAGCAGGGTGTTGGTTGAGGTTTCCCTTGCAAAACTGCTGCTCCAAACCTTGTGTGACTCCATCAGGCACTAAAGGGGTCATGGCACAAAAAAAAAAAAGCCTCGTATGGGTAGCAGCTCACACAGAACAGCCTTTCTGCTGAGAAAAGCCTTCTTTGGTGCTCCCTGCAGCAGGCTGAAATCAAAGCTTTCCCACCCTCCGCTGTGATTTCTGTCCTCAGGCTGGTCCAGACCCAAGTGTAATTTGGGCATTAGCAGCCCCGGAGCCCAGTGCTGCTCCCAGGGTTGTCATTGCCGCAGGACCGAGCAGGGTTACTCTGATTCCCAGTGCTATGGGCAGTTTTTATGCCTTAAAGATGCTTTTTCCCCTCCGTGTTTATTAACAGCACATCAAAAGTGAGAAGGGGCTGCCCCCCCCCGGCCCCCTCCAATAAAGATGCTTCAGCACACTCACGTGCAAGGCTAGATCAAAACAGCAGTTTGTGACTCCTCTAAAAATCAGCGTTTGCAGGGCAGGCAGCAGGTTCAGCTCCCTGGCGATCCCTGCAGATCCCTTAGTTAAGAATTTAAAGGCTTTCAGAGTGACCCGGTGGTTTGGGATTGGGGCAAGAAGCCCGGGATGAGCGCTGGGGCCAGGAGGCGGCTGCTGGGGGCTGTTGGCTGGGGGCAACATCCTCTTGTGTCTTCCACTGCCATCGCTCTTTGGATGAAATTTCTCTTGGGCTTATTCATTTTTGGTTTAGTGTTTGATAGGAATGCTTGGACTCGATGATCTGGTGGGTCTTTTCCGACCTGGTGATTCTATGATTCATTTTGGAGGAGGCTCTTTGCTCCCCCACGACTCAGCTTGTCCCGTTCCCCCTGCAGCATGGAGCATCTGACGTGTGATGAGTTTGCAGAGCCTCAGCCCCCCCCTGCCCCGTGGGGGCCACGCTGCTCGCCTCCTCTCCCCTCGCCGAAGTTCGCAGCCGTGGGTTGATCCACCTAAATCTGGCCGGGCTGAGCCGCCCTGTTGTTTGCTGCTCTAATCTATTTTGAAAAGGCAGCCCCTGATGCTGTTTTGTTCCAATTAGACCCTGGGAGATGATTCTGGTAAGGCAGCGGCCGAGCTAATTTACCAGGCAGACGTTTCATTGAATTAGCCCGGGAGCTGCAGAGCAAAACCCGAGAGCAGAGCCCAGGCTGGGGCAGGACTGGTGGGTGAGGGTCAGCGTGATGCTCACGGCAAATAGCCGCGTGCTGCTCAAGCCTAAAACCCGCTCCCAAGCTTTTGTGTTGCGTTTGCCCCTCGTTGGATGGGAAGGGGTGTGAGCTCCAGGCTGGAGGGCCGCGCAGGGCGAGGAACGATGGATGTTACGCGGCTGGGCTGGGAGCGCTGGCAGAAACCTCCCCATCGACTTGCAAACCGTGCAAATCTGCTGTGGACGTCATTGAAGGGGAATAAATATAGAAGCCTGAGATGCCGTTCGTTCCCAGAGTCGCTTTTCAGGCTGTAACTTTGCGCTGTGAGGCAACATCAATTAAAGAAAATGTATCTCCGCAGCAAGCGGGTTTGCACGCCTGGAGGAGCTCGATACATCCCAGGACCCCCCCTCCCGCTCCCATCCCCATTGCAGACAGGTAATACCATTGCCTAGGATCCCAAATCACTTCCCAAAAGCCAGGAAGGGCAATGCAGCCACCCTCATATAAATCCTGATTTTATTCAGCAATGATTTCTGCACTGGAAGGTCCCCCTGCCCGCCCTTGGTCTGCTCGGTGTGGGATATTTAAGTGTTTAAACAACTCTCCGCTCTCTTTTTTTAAGCCAGAAGGAGAAATGGGACTGTGCCCCAGGGAAGTTTGTCTTCTGCATCCCATCATGATTCTTCTGCATCCCATCCGGGTGCGGGAGCGGGTGCCACAGGGCTCAGCTCGGCTCACAGCGCAGCCCAAGGCTTTTTTCTCGGGATCGGGGCTGTGCGGTGCCCAAGCCTGGAGGAAGCTGAGCCCAAAATGCCCCTTTCCCCACAGGTTGGGATGTGCTTGTGGGGAATGGCTGGAAAATAGAGATGGGCTGAGCTCTGATGGCTCAGAGGGGCTGTTGTAGAGCCTCATCGAGGGCTGGAAAAGGCTGTTGTAGTTTTCCTGCCCCTTTCCTGCATATTTAACCTCTAATTCCTGAGACCTTAATTATTCCTGAGACTGGGGCTCTCACTGCTTCCCCAAGAGGTGTGACATCCCCCCTGCACCCATGCAGAGGAGAGCTGGGGGTTAGAGAAGGCTGGTTTTAATCCACAGACTATTTTATAGACATAATCTAGGTGAAAAAAAAAGAACAGCTAGGCTGCTGGTGAGCAGGATTTAGGGGGGAGGAAACTTCCACCTCTCCAAAACCATCAGCTGCCAAGAGATGAGGAAAGGTGGTGATACTTTTCTCATTCAATCCTGGTTTAATTCCATTATCTTCTGGTTCATTTTAATTTTTTGCCTTTTTATTTCTTTTTTTTTAATATATATATTCTTTGTTTTTACAAGGAAGAGCCTGGCTCCTCAGCAGGGCCAGGGAAACACTGATTCCAGCAGCCCCAGAAGTGGAAATGCTGGAGGTGGGACAAGTGGCAGCCCAGCCGTCCTCGAGGACACGTGGACGCCAGCTGGACACGTGGCTCTCAGAGCTGACCAAAGGGTCCCCAGTCCTTCCCTGTCCAGCGTTGTTCTCCAAGGCTGCCTGCTCACTCCAAACCTCGAGCTAATTGGATGCTGCTCTCTGAGCTCTAAATCAAATCACAGCTCCCATGAAATGAAGTTTTCTGGATGTGGACGGCCGCCTGCATCATCCATCACCACCCAGCTCGTGGCGTGTTCCTCTCGGGGCGCAGCAAAGGTCAACGTTTGCCTTTTCCAGCCACCCCCCTGTCAGCTTTTCCCTGCTAAGGACGGTGCCTGGAGAGGTGATCGCTCGATCGAACCTCCCCGGTGTGTGACCCCACCATCCCAAGCCCCCCTCGCTCTTGGCAGTGTTTCAGGGTGCAGGAGCCGAGCGTGTTGGTCTCTATTATTAGCTCTGTGTCGAGTCCCCTGATGGATGGAGATATTAGCTGGGTTATGGACCTATTGATTTCTCAGTTTTTTTTTTTTTTGCCTTTGTTTCGTGTGTGAGAGCAGCTCGAGGAGGAAATCCAATGCGTGCCCGCCTTTTGGCTTCGGATGGGAACTTTCCAAGAGCTGAAAATCAATTTGAAGCAGGCAAAGGATCCTGCAAATCTCTGCAGCGGAGGGTGATGGGCGATGAGGGGTCCCTGCAGTGCCCCCCGGCACATGCGACAGCAAGGGGAGAGTTGGGCAGGTCCTGTCTGGAAGCTGCCACCTCCCTCCATTAATTAGGGCCACGTGGGGAGTGGGTAATTAGATCTCCTCGGCTGCAACCGGCTGGCACTTGGGCCCTATCAATTAGCCCTGCTCTGGATGAGGCGCAGAGGGACGTGGGGGCTGGTAATGAAATGTGGTTGTGCCAGGCACCATCGGAGCTCGGGGGTGATGGAGGCGATGGGTGCGCCCGCTTCTCAGGTGCAAGTCTCTCGCTTTGGCTGAATCGCAGGCTTTGGGCACAGGAACGTGGTGGTTTGGGTTTATCCGTCTTTGCAACACCCACCTCTCCTGCCGGGCTCCCTAAAAAAGCGATTTCTTTAACCCTGCTGGGGGGACAGAGGGGGCATCAGCAGGGATGGGGACGCTAGGCACCCCCTTGGGCTGCAGGGACGAGCTGACGGCGGGGGGTTTTTCTCCTTGTCCTCCCTCCCAGGGCTGCCGGTGTCTCCCCATGGCCATGCGGCACTGCCTGTCCTGGCCGGCCACCCCGGGACCGGCGTGACCGTGACACCCTGCTTGTCCTTTTCCAGGTAGGTGGCACTGGGGTTGGGAGGGGACGACAGGGCTCAGCTGCCCAGAGCGGGTGGAGGGAAGAGCTGCTTTCCCAGCGGCACATAAAACATTGTCCGCTCGCAAGATGATGCATCCGCTTCCTCCATAATTAATTTTAAAGAGGAAAAGGCCAAGTGCTGACTAAGCCAGGCATTTGTCCTACGAAGCTGTGTGATTCATGAGCCACTGATATCGCAGTCCTGTCCTGCGGAGTATTTCTCAGAGCTCCGGAGATGCCTCCTTTCCCTGCTCCAAGTTAATGAAAATAATAACAATAATAACTACTTCTAGTATTATTGTACTTCCCAAAAGGAGGTTGTGGAGAGGAGGGAGCTGGGCTCTTCTCCCAAGTGACAGGGGACAGGACGAGAGGGAATGGCCTCAAGCTCCACCAGGGGAGGTTCAGGCTGGACATTAGGAAAAAATTTTTCCCAGAAAGGGTCACTGGGCACTGGCAGAGGCTGCCCAGGGAGGGGGTTGAGTCACCTTCCCTGGAGGGGTTTAAGGGATGGGTGGACGAGGTGCTGAGGGACATGGTTTAGTGATTGATAGGAATGGTTGGACTCGATGATCTGGTGGGTCTCTTCCAACCTGGTTATTCTATGATGCTATGATTCTATTATCATCGTCATCTGCAAAATGCCTTTTGCACCTTGGAAGCTCGCAGGGGTGCAGGCACCGAGCCCCATCCCTGTGGGGTGTGGGGCATGAGGCTGGGCTTTCTGCAGCTCCCGCATCAAGGCAAATTCTCAGGAGGTGGGGAACCGGGCGCAGGGGGTGCTGGAGGGCCACGGCTAAAGTCTCCCTTCCCTTCTTTCAGGTCCAACGCCTCCGTCACTGAACGTAAGTAGCCCCTGGGTCCCATGAAATGTGGAGGTAATGAGGCTGCTCATCTCGCGCCAAGCCTGTTTTAGACCCATCGATGCCCGGCTGGCAGCTGGAGAGTATTTCTTGGGCTCAGACTGACAGGGTTGTGAAGGTCAAAGTCTCCCCTTTGGCTTTTTGTGGGAGAAACACAGGTTTGCGTCTGCCTCTTGAAGCAGAAGCTGTAGTTTCCGCTGGGAGGGTGGAAGTCAGCCCTCCTGGCTCAGCAAGGCAGGAGGCTCTGCGGGTGAACCACGGGGTGTTTCCCAAAGCCCCCAAGCCAGAGACAACAGCAGCAGAGAGGGAACACGATGCTGCATCTCAGGTGTCCCCTCGCCGTGAGAAGGAGAGTGATGTTAGATGATAGTTGGGGAGGGAGGAAGAGGGATGTGGTATTTTGAGAGGTCTCAGGGCATCACATCTATGACGTGATGACGAATCGGTGGTCGGTAACCTTCATGTCCTGGGCTGACGCATGTCCCCGTGGCTCTGCTTTTCAGAGTTTGATGGAGAATCGGTCGGATGACAGCGGGAACTGTTGTTATCACCGGGGGAATCCTAGCGACGGTGATCCTACTGTGCATCATCGCCGTGCTCTGCTACTGTAGGCTCCAGGTGAGTGCCGTGGCCATCCCTCGTCTCACCATGAAACCCAGCAGGTCGCTTAACTTAAAAGCACTTTGGGACAAATTGCTGGTGCAGGAGGGGTCTTGGCAGCACTTTCTGGCCCATGATGGGCTGGGAGTTGAAACCTCTTTTTCCTGGGTGCCGCAGGGTTACATCCTTTCCTCCCCCCAGCATGAGGGGAATTCTCTAAGGCTTTTGAGGATCTGCAGTGCTTGCTGATTTAGGTGTAGGCTTGGCTGGGTTTGCAATACCAGATGGAGACTTTTGTCTTTTTTTCTCCTGTAAATTAAACGAGGAGGCTTTCAACAAGAACGAGCTACAACCTCCCGCTCTTTAAAAGTTAATGTGAAATCTGTGCCATGCAGCAGTGCCCATGTGATGAAAAGCACAGCGGTTACTTGGAGGAGATTCCAACTGGCATGGTTACATCTTCCCCTTGCAAACCTTGCTGGAGAGATAATAAGTTCCCCAGCAGCTGCAGCACCCTAGGGTTCTAGCCAGGTTCTGTCTGGTTTCTGCTGCAGGTACCGATGGAGCAAAGTAGCAAGAGGCCAGCGGGGAGGTTTCCTTTGGCAGAGGGATGAGGGGAGTGGGGATGTGGCAAGACTGGGTGTGAAGCCGAATCTGCTCTCCAGCTGTTCCGCCTCCCCTAATACAACCCCTTCCCTTTTGCACAGTACTACTGCTGCAAGAAAGATGGCTCTGATGAGGAAGAGGAGGAGGAGGAGGAGGAGGAAGAGGAAGAGCCTGACTTTCCCATGCACTCACACCTTGGCACGTGCAACGCCTGCAACTCCCGCATGCTGGACGGCCAGGGCAGCCCCGCGCCCCTGCCCAGCAAACTCAACCAGCACGGGGCTCACAACTACTGCCCGACCTGCTCTCCCTACGGCTCCCCCTTTTATATCCGGACTGCCGACATGGTGCGCAACGGGGGCGAGAGGGTCACCTACACCCCCACGTGCTACAAGGAGATGGGGCCGCCCATCAACCTGGCCACCCTGCAAAGCTACCCGGTGAGCCGCCACAGCCTCCTCCGCGAGAGCTTCCCGAACCCGCGGGCCATCAGCACGGAGGTGTAGTCACCATTGCCACTAGCACACGGTGTCCCCGGCCGGCGTCCGCTCGAGGGAAGGGCCTTTTCACTTGTCTTTTTTTTGGGAGGGGGGGCGGTTCATGCAGAGAGGACCCCACAAGCCCCATCCAAGACCAGCACAGTCCTCCTGCGGAACCGCCCGGCGTGGCTGAGCTTGACGGGCGAGAAGATGAGAGAGACCTCGAAGGGCGACGTTAAACCGGCCGCCTCCGAACCCGTCATAAGTGTCATTATCATTCTACTCCGTCTCCTGAAGGGACTTGTCTAACGAGGGCTATGTACAGTACAACCTAACTTAATTACCCCAGGCTCCCCCGACTCCCTGAGCCCAGAGCGAGGTCTCCGGTTTCCCACACAGCCACCCAAGGCGATGCAACCACCCCCGGCACCACAGAGCGATGCTTGACCACCTGCAACCTGCCACCTCTGGCAAATCCCGCTGCTCGGCTGGGAACAGCGGCACTTCTCAGCGATGGGAAAGCCAAGAAGGGAAGATCCAGGTCATTGTGCTCCCCTCCTACCGCACTGGTTGCCGCTAGCAGTTAGTTTTATGTTTGAGTGTAAGATAGGACGCCATCTCCCACCCGCTTTGGCCTTTGCACGTGCTGGAGAAGCTCAAGACGTGAGTTTAGGTCACTGCTGGGGGAGGCAAAGTTGCTCGCAAAACCACTCACCCACGCAAAAGGGCACAGGCTGATCCTTCTGCGGCCAAAGCCTCCACCTCTTCTACTCTTCACCGGCTTTCTTAGGAGCGTTTTTAACTTGGACCCATAAAAACGGCAAGATTTTACTTGTGGGAAGAATTATATCCCCGAATGACTGCAGTTTTTGTCACCTTCGGCATTTGAAGCCTTATCCACCCACCCTGACAGCTCCAGACCGCCAGAGGAAGGTTGGCTTTAGGGTGGCTTTTGCTTTCAACAGCAATAGCCGAGAGCACTGGGTGAAGTCTCCTCCGCTGCGGGGCCCAGGAGCTCCCATGGGGAAGTTATGTTCCGCTGGTCGGGGTTTCCCCTCTTTTGCTTTCGGAAGAAGAGGGTGCAAGACCTGAATCTGGGTTCACCGGCTCTGCGGCTGGTAAAGACAGTCAGTGACTCTGCCTTTCTGCAGAAATGAACGTGAGAAAGTTCCTTCTTCCTCCATAAATCAAATTAGGTGAAAAATTACCAAAAGGACATGTCCATCATTCACAAGCTCTTGCACAGCAACCGGTGCAGGGCTGCTCAGCTGAGCACGTCTCATTCATGGCAGGGAGGAGGGACCCAGACGGCAACGATCCCTGCAGCTGCATAGACTCTGTTGGAGGCGATGGCAGGAGACACTTCAATATGGGATAGGACTGCTCAGAAACGTGCGTGCTGGGGTTGGTTTTTTTCACCGCTTGCAATTTGGAAATCCTTCTGCTGCTCACAGAAGGATTTGGACTCGACTTCCCCATTCACACACAGGAAAAGTAGGTTTCAGCGTAGAGGCACACGCTACACGAGCCTTGAATGTCTACAGTATCAGGCAAAAGGCTAATTTACAGTTTGGACCTGCTCATGCCTTGGCACCTCTGCTCAAACTACCTGAAGAAAAGGAGCTAGATGAATGCTAAATGTGATGATGGTCTTTGTAACCAACCACCTTGTCCCAGCTGCATTTTACACAGCCTTTGGAACAAACCTCGTGCACCATCTCCCCTACCTCCGGCGCAGAAAGTTGTTGTAGTTCCATTATCCTGAGACTGAGTCTCACTGCATCTCTTTTAGAGAGCCTCCTTCCATTCTCCAGATAGCGATAGCAGGTCTTTAAATGTCCTCTCACATTAAGGGCAGGCAGGAGGGAGGATGAAAGCAGCAGCAAAGCACTCTGGATCCCACTGGCTGACAGACTGTAGCTCCCACTGCTTCCCATCCAGCCATGAAGATACAGTCTGTGACTCTTCTTAGGGCTAACTCAGTAAACCCCATCTTTTCCCACTAAAGCATCTGCTCAGTTAGGCCTCTATTCTGCTGGGAGCCACGAGAAGTTACTACAGCCCAGGGTGACCTGCAGGCTGCTTCCTGCGCGGCTCTGCCGGGTGGCCCCGTGATGCAGTCGATGCCTTTGGAGGGTGCAGAGCCAGCTCCTGGCATCCAACTCTACCTCTTAGCGCACAGCGAGGCTTCCCACCGCAACAGCAGCACAGGCCAGACCACGATCTCTGGAGGATGTTCCCAACCCAGGGGGCCTTTGCTTCTGTGGGTCACCCTTCTGGTCAGAGGAAGGCAACCACATTGTTCTCTTCATCACATGCAAATTAAGTGCGACCTCTTGCTTGCTAACGAGGTGCCAAGGCTAGCAGGGCAGTTCCAGAGGAGCTGGATGGCCAAGAGGAGGGTTAGCCTCACAGCCAACCCCACAGCCCAGGCCCGGCCCGGCCGTAGAGAAACGGGTGAGTCTGAAATGGCTGGAAACATGGGAGATGCGACGGTGGGTTTTAAGGTTTGGGGGATGGAGGAACAGGACGGGGTAGGGGCAGGGATCCCAGATTTTTTCCGCTTCAGATTCCTCCTGTTATTATTCTCTGTCTTTGTTGCTCAGCTATGGGTCCAAATTCAATGTCAGAAATAAACGAGGACTTTGAAATACAAAACAGGAGTGAGTGCTGTTCTTTGGCAGGCAACACAAAACGGGGTTTATCTGGCACTGCTATGTTGGTGCAAGGATTTTTCCTGCTCCTGCTTTCCTTCTTCTTGTGTCCCTCTTCCTCCCTTGCCTCTGGCCTAGGTACATATATTTCAGACCCGCAGTTTTACAGTTTAGCTCTTTATTGTGTCACAGAATTTTTTGTGTGCTTTGGAAATGGTCCATGTAGGAGAAGAACCCGCAGGGCAGATCAGAGAGGCAGCTGCTGGTGTCTGCGGGCTGGCCTCTGCGCCCCACCGCCTCCAACTAGAGCTCTGCAGGGATGACTCCAGCAGAGACAGCCTTTCCCAACTCACTTCTCAGTAGCTTTCTAGGAACTGATGGTTTGTCTTGTGTAAAATCCTCTTGGTGGAGAGGGAACAGTGTTTACTAAGTCCTAGGAATCCCTCCTCGCTGAGCAGACTGGTCTACAGGGACTGGGTCCATGGCCAAGCCAAGTGGGATGGCTTCAAGTGGTAAAGTCTAGCTTGAGGGGACTCCTGCCCCTGAACTTGGAAGGGAAGAAGAGCCTGGCAGCGCTCAGGGTGATCTGAGCCGACACGACCGGCAGCAAGCCTTCCTGTAGTACCAGTGAGAGCACAGCTTCACCTTCAGCACCAGCACGCAGTTGGCCGTCGTTTTGTCTTCACAGTCTTCTTCTGGGGAGCAGAACCAGCCACAGAAGGGGTTAAAAAGGAGATGTGCTTCCCCCAAAGGGCTCCCAAGGGCTCCCCTCCCGCCCCACTCTCCGGTCTTACCTGGTGCCTCTGTGGGGCAGGGCTGGAGTTGGCACGTCTGCCTGGCCTCTGGTTTGGAAGCGGGGTTGCAGCCCTGAGCCAGCGCTTCCCCTTGGTAACACTTCACCTCACGCAGTCGCACGCCAGCACCGCAAGTCTTGCTGCACTGTTGGGATCCAGAGAGAGGAAAGGGACCGTGAGAGGCATTTTTTAATTCTTCTACAGTTCCCAAGCTCTTTCTTCCAGTGAGGCCTCCCAGTTCCTACTTTGGAGACTGTTCTTGAGTTCTGGGTCAAATCTCACACTAATCTCAAACTTATGCTCCTGCTTTTTGCTGGAGGAGAACCTCCCTGAGCTCCAGACAAACCCACGGAGGAGTTCGCTTTCATCTCTTTACTGCAACTTGGAACTGGTTTTGCTTTGAGTGTTGATGCTGTGATAGAAGTTGGAGAAAATGGTTGCTGCAACCCAGGCCCAGCTTCCCCCGTGTTTCTGTTCCCTAAATGCTCACCAGTTAAAATTAGGGAATAGACAGACCACCGACTCCTGGCAGGGGAGGAGGCACAGCTCTACCCTGTATACCTGCAGCCTGTTCTTGCTGGCTATAATCCACATGCTCCAAGGTCTTCTCCAACTTGCATGTACCAGTCCCACCACCTGCTGCCTGGTCTGCAGAAGAACAGAGCTCATGGGCCCTTCCAGACCTAACAAAGCCCTCAGCAGAAGCGGAAACCCTCAGCGCAGGACGTGCTCCGCCAACTAGGGTTATGAGGCCTCCTCTCCTCGCTCCCCACTCCCCTGAGCCCTACCTGGGACCAGGAGGTAGTGAACCACGTTGAGCACGGCCTTCTGAAACAGGCAGCTTGTTCCTCAGGTTTTTGAGAGGCTTCGCAGTGCTTCTCCGGGTATTCCTTGTACACACCGTTCTCCAGGCCCGCGCACAAGACCACGCGGGTCTTCATCCCTCGCCCACAGCTGGCGTTGCACTGGGAAAGACAAAAGAACAGGCAGGTAACAAATGATGCTCCTCACCTGTAGAGCTTCTGGTAAGATGGGATCCTGCTCAGGAGCAAGGTGTTTAATGCGTGAGCCAACACCAGTCTAACAGAGGTGGTGCTTCCCAGCTCACAAGACCAATGGGTATCTGCAAAGGAGCCAAATTTCTTAGGAAGCAAGGACAGGAGCTAGTAATTAGTGAATTTGGGAATGCCAAATTCACCTTGGCTGGCCTCCAGAGCAGCTACCACAAGGGACCTGGAGCAGCCAAGGTAAGACAACAAGAGGCTGTTTCTGTTTTATTTTACACGTACCTGCGTTCTCAAAAATCACGTAGCCTATTTGTGTAGCAACCTCAACCTACATCTTGGAGTACAGGCGAGCTTTGCATGGGCCAGAAGGGACTCACTGCCTTGGGACACCACCCCGAGAAGCAGCAGGAGGCAGGATCTGATTCCAGCTCCGCTCCCTAAAGCCCACGGAGGCAGCTGCCAGTCTGAAATTTCACTGCTTTGAGCCCTTCTTCACCAGGGCAGGCCCAGCACAGCCAGCTTTCACCCACCCTTAGCCACCCTGCGACCTCAAGCTGATCGGCAGAGAGACCACAGCGGAAGCAAAGAAGCTGGTGCACGCAAAGGTGAGGAGCTCAGCTGCTCTTTCAGAGTTCAAGTGAGTTTTCAGCTGCATTGCAGCACGGTGTGTGACCCACATGCAGGCCAGAGCTTGAGAGGGTTATGGAACTGCCATGGGTGCCCAGGCTTAACCAGTTTGTGCTCGTTACCAGCGCTGGACTCAGCTGAATGCAATCCACAGCTAGTAAAGGGTAGCAAAAGGAGAACAGGGGTTTAGCTACTGTTGAGGAGGGGAGGGCATGGTTGTTTCTTTGGTTCCCTAGATATGAAGCTGATTTTGTTGCAGCTTTCTCTTTAGCGGTGGGACCAGAATCTTGAGGGAATGAGTGCATGTTCTGGACAAAAAGCTCTGCTGGGGTGTTTGCAGCTTCCAGCTGGAAGCCAGAGGTGGGAGAGGAGTTTATGCTTACAATATTGCTGCCCTCCGATGGAGGTCCCTGGGAAGGCAGCAAATGATACAAACTTTGGGGTGGCCTTTTGGGTATAGCAGTAGACAAGCTGGGGTATTTATTGCTCCTCCTCTCTCTCTGGAAGGAGCCAGGATGAGCGTATAACTCTATGGTTGGAAGTCACACCACAAAACCTTGCTCTGCCGAGGGCGCCGGGCTCCCACCATCTCCTGTGGGACATGGGGTGGGAAGGAGGGCTGAGGACGCAGGGCTGGTCTTGGCTTTACCTGGTCCCACTCCTGTTCCACCCAGTGTGCGGGGCAGTTCTTGTCTCCACACGGGTGGACAGCCAGGGGCTTGGTGGCTGGGTCACACTGGGAGTTGGAGATGACTTTGCCCTCCAGGTTGCGGCACGCGATGAAGCGGCTCATGCGTCCCTCACCACACGAACCTGAGCACTTGGAGGAATAAAAGGCATTTAGACACATCAAAAAGCAGGAAGGTGGGGGGGGGGGGTCAGGGTTGGTTGTGTAAGGAGACCAGAGTCCAGACCCCAGCCCTGCCGCTGGGACTGGGGCACTAGATCCCACGGGTCTTTAGCAGTATATTTAGCCAGGGCCTTCCGTTCTCGAGGTGGTGTGAAGGTTACTGAAGGGAGCTCACCTCACCGCTAATCAGAACTTCCAGCATGTTGAGGCAAAAAAACCCTCAGATTATTCTAGTGTCTTTAGCTTAGCCTCTGCCAGAAGAAAGCCAAACGAAAGCAGCAGCACGGCTGCCCACCCGCTCCCTCCCAGCAGCCCTGCAGCTCTGGCACCGGGTGCAAGGAGAAGCAGATCCTCTGGACTCACCGGGCCCCAGTCCGAAGCCATCCAGCGGCGGTCGCAGGGTGGGCCTGTGCAGGCCTTCTCGCTGCTGGGCTTGCGGGACTCATCGCACAGGGGCGCTTCCACCGAGCAGCGCACCTCCCGCTTCATCGTCCCCTGTGTGCCACACCAGGCCGAACACTGCAACAGAACAGTCAGCAGAGACCAAGGGGGTGAGCAAAGGCGAGGGGGGCAGCTACGCCTCCTCCCGTTCTCCCCCTGCAGCACTGGGGAAGAGGGAAGGGCCCCAACAGAGACAGAAAAAAAGCGAGTCCGCCTCTGTCTCTGCTGCTTAATTGCTTTGAGTCTTAGAGCTCCAGCGCTCCAAGATGCTGAGGATTGCACTGCTATTCAAAGCCACTGGACAGCCTCACTGTCCCAGTCCCAAGCAGCCTGTGGGAAGCCAAAGGGATTTTGACTGGTTTTTAGCTCCATGCTGTTTCCCTACCTGCCCTTAGTTAAACACTTGGAAGAGGAAGGTAAAGCCTCCTGCTGATAGGGCTTTTGTTTGGTCCATGTCCTGCTTGAGAAGCGACCTTAGAAAAACTGTTTTGCAATGACTCTTGTTCACAGGGCAGTGCCAGAACAGGGGAGCAGTGGGTAAAGGCAGTCCTGGCTTCCCCAGGTTGGACTCGATGATCTGGTGGGTCTTTTCCAACCTGGTGATTCTATGATTCTATGACTGGAGGCTTCCTCAACACTCAACATCTGCCAGCCGCCTCCCTCCAGGCCCTTGGCCCAGCCCTGGGTGCTTACGTCTGGGAGCAAAGCTCCCCTGCTGCCTACCTCGGACCACTCGGAGAGCTCCCACTGGGGCCCACAGGCCTTGTTCTTGCAGACTTTCCTCTCCATGGGCCTGGCCAACCCAACTGATTCACAGAGGTCATCGTAGACAGAGCTGTCAAAGCCTGGAGCCAGCATCTTCCAGCAGCGCACAGTGCGGTACTGATAGCCCTCACCACAGGTCCTGGAGCATTCGCTCCACTGGCTGGTCTCCCACCTGCACGAGCAGTTCCCAGGAGAGAAAGCACAGAGAAAAACCCAGGTAAGGAGGACAAGGGACACAGGGAGGCTGGGGAGTGCCTGCACGCCCAGGATACCCTGACCCAGTAGCTGTTGCTGTGAATCTGCTCACCACGTCTGTTAAAGCAACGATGATCTTGAAAGCAAATTTTGCCCTTACCAGGCAATTTAGGCAGCAAATTCCTTCCCTCTTTTTGCTTAGAAGGGGATCCAGGGGCTTAGCTGTGGAAGTGTATCTTCCAGTCCAGAAATGGCTGTATACTTTGGGAAGAAAACGGTCCTTACAAAGATACGTTGTCCCTATGGGCAACTGATGCCATTTCCACTCACCTCGGCTGGCAATCTCTCCCTGTGCAAAATTCATGAGTAGGTTCTGGTCGGGTTAGGGCATCACAGTACGTTTCATCCACTTCCACTCCATCATATCGGACGCACATTGCATAGGAAGTGCTGATACCTGCTGGGCAATCAAGACCCTCTCTTGGTCAGGCTCCCTCAGATCCGAAAGCCTTTTCCCACCAAGATTAAATTACTGGAGCGCTCACTGCATCTGAAACTCTACCTGCCGTTTTAAAAAAAAACACCAGTATTCCCTCCACCAACAGCCAAAAAGAACCTCACATGACAAGTCACCAGAAGACAGACCTACCTGAAGTGCACGTGGAACTGCAAGGGGCGTAAGCTGAGACTTTCCACCGATACATGTCAGCCAGGCTGATGTCGTCATGGCCCACGGGGCTCACATCAAACTCGTTGCTGCAGAAAAAGGAGGTGGCATGAGCTAAAAATGAAAAATCGAGGTCAACATAATATAGTGAATGTCCTCCTCACTGTCTTTGAAGATGGGAAGAAACCCAGTGTTTCTGCTGTCCATCTTCCCCACCTCGGGCAAAATGGACCACTGATGAGCAGGGAGTGTAAAGCCTTGATCTAACCCCTAAATTTAATTAACAAGGCTGTAAAAAGCCATGGGTCAACATCAGGAGGCATCATTCCCAGTGAGATTTTGGTCTTTTGAACACGTGGGTGCCTTCAGCCTCAGTTCATGCTAACACCTTGAGAGGTATGAAGTAAGGTTGGAAAGGGGAGCTCAAGCAAGGTCCCTCTTATCATATATTGTGGTGGGAGAGTTCACATGTGGCTCACCAGAAATGGTTACAAGTTGGCCCTTGTTTTCCTGCCAAATGCTGAAGTTGCAGAGGCCAGAAAAATGGGATGGAAGGGGCATGATGTGCTGGTAAACATTTGCATGTGATGAGACACAGACTCCTGGCCTTCTTTATGATCCCATAAGTGTTCACCCCCAGGTCCTTCCGAACCCATTTTACTGGATCCCTTAGAGGCAGGGGTGAAATACCTCCTGGGAGCTCTGCATCAGGCCAGTTGTGCTAACTGGTCTTTGGAGGACACACCACTGGTCAAGTATCTACAGCAACTGCATGGATTGACATTGCACAATGGGGACACCAAAGACAGCAGTGAAACGACAGAGGATTTTCATGACCCGCCCTCCCGAGTTAACCACGCTCCTGTTTTGCCCAGAAAATCAAGCGGCACCTTTCAGTGCCAGGGGCTTGCAGAGGCTCTGCCTGGTCGATGTCTGCGGTGGGGCTGGCACCTAGCAGAGGGCTCTCCACAGATGCCATCGTGCTGTAGTTGGCCGCTTCCCCCTGACTCTCAGGAAACGCTTCCACCTTCAAGTCCTCCAGCGAGTTCTTAGGGGCCGGCGCTTTGTGGAGGCGCTGAGGCCACCGGGCAGCCACTTCGGTCCGTAGTTGTGCCGTGGAGTTCCTTGGGGCCAGCCTGGCTACCAGGTGCTGCAGCTCCCTACAGAAGGCAGTGTTCTGCGGGTCTCGGTGACACAGTCGTTTGAAGAGACGGAGCCTGGAGGACGCTATGCGGCTGCTCTCTGAGACCTCGGGCCTCCTCATGCTGTAGGGTACAGCTGTGCTGATGGAAATCTGATTGAACCTGAGAGCTGGGGGCGAGAAAAACAGAGATGCTTTAATTATCTTGGGTGGCTTACACTTCAGCGTGTGATATAGAATCATAGAATAACCAGGTCGGAAGAGACCCACCGGATCATCGAGTCCAACCATATCTAACAAGGCACAACTGAGTATCCAGCCTCAAAATTGTGCCAGCAGGGTGCACCAAGAGGATTTAATTGCCCTGGTCTAAGCAATACTTTGCTCCTGAATTGTCTGGCTTTCCCAGACTGACAGCAGATTTGACTCATCACCTTGTGATCACCAGACTGTTGCCAAGACCTGTTGCTGTCACTGCCCTGTTTACCAAGCTCAGGTGCCACGGGACTGCCCTGCCTGACCAGGCACTGCCTGATCTGTACCTGGGCCACCCTCTCCCAGCTTCCTTTTCTTCAGGGAGCTACTGGCCCTTGCTCCTCCCTGACAGTTTCCACCACGTTATTAATCACCTGCTCTGATGGTGAAGCCACCTTAGATTTCAAGACCAAAGTGAGATGACTGCTTTCAGTGAACAAAGTGGGAAAGAAGGAAAAACAAAGCAACCGACCCAACTCTGTTTCTCCACCAACCGCTGCTGCTTCATCCTCCTCTTCCTCTCCTGTGTTTGTGTGGTAGATCTGTCTCATCTGGAAGTCATACTTCTCTTTGCCTTGTTCCCAGCTCCAGTCCTGTGTGTGACTGGTGGAGTTGGTTTGGAAGAAGGGCAAATGGCTGAAGCCTAGATCTTCATGCCCTTTTCTTAGAGGAAGCTGTTCATTAGTATCATCTGGTGAAAGGGGGAGCCACGTTGCATTGAAGTCCTGAGCAGCTCTGGAGTTGGCTGGAACGGGATGGTTCTGGCTGGTCTTTGGTAGGTGATGATAGAGGGGTCTGTCTACAGCAGGGGCTGCAGTTCGGAGCAGTGGTGTCCGTGGTACAGTATAGTCATAAGTTATGTGTGGCATTTTCCCATTAAAGTTATAGTACTGGAGGAAACAAGGAAAGAAAACAAAGCCATTTTCATTTTAAGGCCACCTATTTCCCAAAGACCTCTTCCAGCCACATCCATTTTGTGATAGATGTTCAAAGGAAGTAGTATCCTCATACATCCCTGAGGAACCCCTCCCCTCTCCAAGACAATATCTGGCTTCCTCAGCCACCTACACACTCAGGTTTGGCTTGGGAAGCAGATTAATATTCCCTTTTTCTGAGGGAGGCCCACAGTTTTGGGACAGGCAAGACAGGAAGGCTTACAACTGCCTCCTCACATACCATGGCGTTCAGAGACTGGTTAGTGGGCCCATGAGCTATGATGTACTCCAGCCCATCTGAGTTCAGGCTCGAGGGCCGCCGGTACTTGAAGATCGTGCCAGCTACCCTGAAGTTCTGAGGGTTGTCGATGGCAGAGTGGCCATTGAAGAAGAAATGCCCGGATTCATCTGCAAGTGCTTGAAAGAGAGAGAAAAGGGACAAATGTGATGCTCCATGCAGAGCACCGGGGCTGTGCTGACACTGAGGAGAGCACAGAACCATAGAATCACCAGGTTGGAAAGGACTCACTGGATCATCGAGTCCAACCATCCCCATCAATCACTAAACCATGTCCCAAATAGCTCATGACTGAGAAAAGCCCAACAGAAGAACCTCAGGCCCTCCGCCGTTCATCTTCCATCTCAGGTCAGATCAGCAGAGTTCAACGCCTGCTGCTTTTATTTCCCTCTCCAACAAGAGCACAAACGTCTTCACAACAGGGAGTGCCCAGAGTGGTTTCTCAGTGTGCCGCCTGCCCCTCCCTGCTAGAGATGTGGCACCTTTGGTTTATGGAGAGATGAAGTGCTCGCCTGGATGGAAGTGAACAGAGCCCTCTGCCCACCTCCCAGGCAGCCGAACCGAGATTTCCCCATCCATCCTGCTTACCTAGGATGTTTTCTGTTTTCCTGCGCTCAATAATGAGGATATCTGTGGCACCAGCAGGGATGTTGGTGATAAACATGTAACCTGAGGAACAGAACAGAGAGTGAGGAAACCCCGCAAACAGAATAAAAAGGTCTAGGAAGGGAAAGCAGCTCCTGGGATAAGTGTGGGCGTAGGAGGGCAGTGCTGCCCTTCAGGGGCAGGACGCTATGGACATAAATGCATGTTGTGCCAGTCTGTGAGCTCTAATCCCTGCTCCTTTCTCACGTCCCATTACGGGTCTCCAAGGCTCAATCTGAGCACTGCTGGGTTTGGAGTCAGGAAGGAACTGCACAACTGATAGGAACAGTTGGACTCGATGATCCAGTGGGACCTTTCCAACCTAGTGACTCTATGATTCTAAGTACAACAGTTTGGCTTTAGGTGTGTGAACGAACATCTTCTCACGCTCTTTCTGGTAAGAGCACAGAAAAAGCTTACTAGTGATCAGGGCTGATGCTGACCAGAGGATGGAAGAGACACAGGTCCCCTCAGCTCCTGAATTAACAGAATTTGTTTCAGGAGTAGCATAAAAATTGACCTTTTGAAAGCAGAGGAAATAAGAAAGCTCTTAATTACGTGGTCTGGCAGCTCGTCTTTCCTGCTAGAAATGCAGGTCTCATCCGTTCTGCAAGATTTTATAAGGACTGGAATGGGAGGGCAAAAGTGCATCTGTTTTGCTAGGAGGGTGAGCATCATTGACTCTGCCCTGGAAAGGAGCCTGAGCGCTTCTCTAGTCTGTGTTTTGCAAAGAGCGAGGCCGACCAGTGGAACAACAACGTGAAATGATGTTCCAAAGCATCCTCAAACCACAGTTGATTAATTACTAATGAGCATACCACAGTCTATTCCTTCTGTGGGTGGAGGAATGGGCCATGAGGCTGCAAGGGATGAATCTCAGCCCAGTTTCGGAGGGACTGTCCCTCGGCTGTGCCCATCATAGGACTGGGGAAAGCAGAAGGCTCAGCGCAGGCTAAAACAAACGCTGTGACCCTCGTTGTAGGAGCTTTAGTTTCAAATGGACACGTAGCACAAATAAAAGAAGATTCATTGATTTCTTCACATTATCTGAGGTGGGCAAGATGCCAAAATCAATAGGAACAAATAGATCCCCAGCTGCTTCCTATCGTAAAGAGGTGAAGGGAAACCTTACCAGCCTAATATACAGCTCATCAAACCAATCTCCTCCGATGATTAAGTGAAAAGCACAAAATACAGGCAATTAAGAAAGGGTGGTGCTCTTCAGCTCTTTCCACCAAGCAGCTGGTAAACTCCTACCCATGTTCAAGCCAGTCACCCTTCATGGCAGCTGGTGGTAAGAAGGAGCAGGTGAAGTCTCCGGACTGTGGGAGCAGGGAGTACCTATCTGTGAGATTGCCTTTCGGAAGCTGCCCGAGACACGGTGGCAAGTGCTGCCGTCCCCTCCACACACCCTGCATCTGTCCATCGTCCGGGGTGAGTACAGGCTCCCATCGCACCCGACTGGCTGCAAAGAATAAAACAACAGAAGGATTCCTGGGGCCAGCGTTATCGCCACAGGTGAGCAGCTTTTCAAGGAAATGCTACTGTGCTCTTTCCGTGAGGTTCTGGGGGAGGACCTGGGTTATCTCAGAGCAGAGTAACAAGTGAATCCAACAGCAGCAGAAATCCACCTGCGGAACTTGGGAGCACCTACGCTGTTGCCCCTGAAGCTGGGGTAGGGGCCTGTGCGTGTAGGTGAATGGAGCGAGACTCGGGTGAGCTCTTTCGGTTCCTTCTGTCTCTGAGTTTAGGCCAATCCTTCTCACTGAAATACTCAAGAGGAGGGAGCTGGCCTCTTCTCCCAAGTGACAGGGGACAGGACAAGAGGGAATGGCCTCAAGCTCCACCAGGGGAGGTTTAGGCTGAACATTAGGAAAAAAAATTTCACAGAAAGGGTCATTGGGTGCTGGAACAGGCTAACCAGGGAGGGGGTTGAGTCACCTTCCCTGGAGGTGTTTAAGGGACGGGTGAATGAGGTGCTGAGGGACATGGTTTAGTGATTGATTGGAATGGTTGGACCCGATGATCCGGTGGGTCTTTTCCAGCCTGGTGATTCTATAATTCTTGCATACAACTTAACTCTTCAGGAGATGCTGCACCAAAGGCAGGCCTTTCTGAGGTTGTAAGGCACCTCTAATAGTGTAAACAAGCACCCCTCATCCTTGCTATATGAGGTGAAAAATCAAACGGAAGATTTAAAAATTTTTTTTAATTAGATGACGGTGTAAACAAAGCCACAATTCCACCTTCTCTGTGCTGGAAGGAAAGTGCCATCACTCGGTGGGAACACGTGGATGTATATAACTCCCTTTATGTGAACCTCTCTGCTTTCCTGTAGCCCACAGGCATTCAAGAGTGAATGTAATTACTCCACACCAGGCCTCAGTTTCAATTCCCCACTGGGACCTCTGGCCTTGTGATGACCGGGAGATCCAGTCACGTACTTGCCCTACCAGTTCCTCAGCTACTACCTCCCCGAACCTCACCTCGCACTTCCCATTGATGCAGACCCCTTGATAGGTTCTGTCCTTGCAGGAGGTACCATCCTGAGCTGGGGCCATCAGCTGCCTCTCTCCACTCCGGGTGGTGCACTGGAGGTCACAGGGCTTGCTGGAGATACTAGTGTAGTCGTCTGAAGGGACAGAGGTGGAAAGTCACCAGGCAGCTCAAGCTGCTCAGAGATAGGCAGTGAGGAAGGGGACTTTTTTCTTATCCATACACGTGGTTTGACACAACCTTGGATATTCCTGCTGCCCGAGGCGAAACCCTGAGGCTACGGGTATTGTAGCAGTTAAGGGGTGATGGTGTGAGGCTGCAGCTGGGGACCATGCCTAGCAGAAATATTTCTTGCAAAGTGTCTTCCTTTCCGTACTCTCTCCCCTTTGCAGTGCCATCCCCTGTGCCAGACACGGGAATCTCCATCAGCAGACCAGGCTGCACAAGGGCAAGCGAGACCTGTAAGAGGGGCCCTGACTACGCCCCATGTAGCTGAGCAACTAAAGTTAGAGGTGCAGGTGTTCCATGTCCCCTTGGCGGCTAACGGAAAGAGGGTCACATCCTAGGCGAGCTCAATCTGCGCCTCAGCGGCCACCTGGCAACCCACGTGAGGTGATGTGTCTCGCCTGTGTAGGAAATGGGATGGGCATCCTCCTCAGAACAACCCAGTGGGAAGCACGCTGGGTGCCGGAGGCGGCCACAGTGGTAAAAGGCACAAAGAGCATCAACACCCACGCTGCCAAGGTGACTGCTGGTTAGCCAAGACAACTCAGGAAAGCCTGTGTCCTGTTTGCCCACCAGCACTTGCTGCTGTAGGATCCAAAACAGAAGCAATGTGTTGAGAGAGGAGGCCTGGCTGGGTGGAGCAGTTCTGTGAAGAGACAGGGAATGATTTCTCCAGAGCAGAGAGCACAGGGAAGTGCTTCCAGACTAGCCAGGAGCATCCATCCCGTGTTCCCTGGGACTTTCCCCTTCTCCCATGTCTGAGAAAATCCTGTGGGTGTTTTCTCACCCTGATCCTTTGTGTGAAGCCGTGAAAACCCACCTGGATAGAGAGGCATCCAGTGGTAGTAGCGCTTCCCAAAGGCTTTGGCATTGAAACTGGAGCACTGCTGCTGCTTGAAGCTTGCTGTGTTGGCTGGGCAGGGCTATGGAGGGAATAAATGTGATCAAAAGCTCTCTTATAGCACAGCCATGGTTGTGACAGCTGCTTGTACCTGCTGCATCCTTGCAGGATGAAAATGCCCTGTCCACCCTGGAAGGAATCAGTGTGATGGACTTTGAGGTGCTGTAACACAGGCAGAAAGGCCAGGCTTCCATTGCCAAAGTCCCCTCAGACAGCTGTATTTAACAGTCATGCAAAAAATACTTCCAGCAAAGGGAAAAGCATACTGGAAAACCTTCATCCCTACTCCCACACCACAACAAATATGTTTTCATATGCTTTTCCCCCCACCTCTCAGTCCCAGAGAGCACAACCCATCTCCCAGCGCCTTCAAAGGCGTCATCAACCACTCCAGGAGCAGATCGTGCCCCTTGTCAGCATTTCTTGGACAGACCAGTCACACCCCGAGTGCCGGTGCTCTTGCAGCTCTAAGTGTGACCCCCTAAGCCCCAGACTCCCCTGCAAGGACCAGTCAGTACTGGAAGCAGTTCTTACCTGCTGCTGGCACAGTTGGTAGAGTTTGGCTTGACCAACGCACATGGTGCTGTTTGTCCCCTGGGGCATCTGGAGCCTTTAAAGCAGAAAGTAAAAGAGCTGGATGTGTGTGAAGTATTCAGCATGATGGAGAAGCCAAGTCTGACTTACTGGGGAGAAGGAAAGCCTCCTGGATGTAGACTAGCCAACATCTCCTCTGAAACACCTCTTCAGAGCTTTTAGGGGGACAGTGATTTTTAAGCTATTCTTGTTTTAAGGCAGGTTGAGCCAACAGGAACAAATCCAATATCACCACTCCTGCGTCCCTTCACCTCTCAGCTCCAAAAGAGTTGATGTGACAAGAGGACAACCAAAACCTGAAGATCCATCACTCCCAGCATGATTTAAAGTGGGCAGGGGAGTTGATTTCAGGATTTGCTGAGCAGCAGGCAGTGAGATTGCACCTCCCATGGGGACTGGCTGCCTTAAAATATTAGCAGGAAAGGCTTGGTGCAGACAATGAGCCAAAGCCACGGGAATTTCTCAACACTTGATGCTTTAGCTCTGACCAGCAGGAGTTATCCAGGGGGTGCCAGAGTCCTTCCAGGGGGTGCCGGAGCCCTTCACTGAGGCAAAGAAGAAAACATTTTTGAAAGCTAGGAAGATGTAGCGAGAATGGTTGAGATCACAGATTAGGACAGCGTGGCGTGTTTAAAGGTCAACAGCAGACAATGTGTTAATAGTACTGGAAACTTAGGGTGCATTACGCAATGAGGAATTCTGTAGGCATATTCAGACCGGACTGGTCAGAGGTAGCGCAGCCTTCCCTCCACAGTAAAGCTCTACACAATGTAGGCAAAGCCTAAATTCACATCAAAAGGCTTGAAAACTGCCATCCCTTCCAGCTGAAGCAGAGCCTGCCTGCAGGCCCAGGCAGAAATTGTTTTGTGGGCATACTTGGCTCGCACTTAAGCTGTTCTCCTTAAAGCCACAGAAACCTTTTGGCTGAGTTTTATGCTGGGCTTTTTTTTTTGTTTTAATTCAGACTTGAACCCTGGAGCAAAACGCCGCAGCAAAGCCCTCCCCGCCCCAGCTGTGGAGGCACCGACAGAGCGGACGCCAAATCTCTCTTCTGGCAGCAGGCAAAGGGCAGAAGGGCAGCTCTGGCTGCAGCGGGGGCGACAGCCCCAGGCTCCCTCCCACCCTGTTTCCCACTGCTCTCCCACGGCCACGGTGCGCTGGGGAGGAGAAGCAGCACAGAGGCATCAGCAAAGCCTTGGTTAGTGGAGAAGCCGCCTCCAGGCGCTGCAGCTCATCTGCTTTGGGGACAAATGTGGCCATAGGGGACAAACGGAGATACTGTCAGGTGACAGCCAGATAAATGACAGAGGGAAAAAGACTTGCAAGCTCTGCAGGGAACAAAGAAGGGAAATTGCTGAGACGTGGCTGAGCTGGCTGCTGCCAGGAGTAAATCAAGTCCCCATAAAATGTCTGGGAAATGTACCCACATCCTCAGCACAGGAACTGGCTACAAATCAGGGTTAGGTTGGTTGGAGCTGCCACAGTAAGCTAGGGATTGCAAAAGAGAGGGGAAGAGGAACAGAACCAGTCCTCCCCAGGCCACACACTCATCACCTTCAAGGCTCTCACAGACCCCGAGAAGAGACAAACCCCTTGTTCCCCATGGGATGAGCCAAGCTGAGCGAGTGCAATGCTGAGGGGGCCTGTCCCCTGTCACCGCCTGCTCACCACCTACCCCATGGGCAACAGCTGCAGAAGAGAGAAGGGACAACCCTGCAAACCCAGGATGTTTGGCCCCAGAACGCAGGTCGGGGCATCATCCCATTTCCCCACTGCCGCTTGAGACCTGGCCAGGGGCACAGGCTGGGACACGACTCACCTCTGTCTCAAGCAGTGCCTCTCCCGGGACATCACACCTCCCCCGCAGGACCGGGAGCAGGTGGACCAGGAGCTCCACTCTCCCCACCACTTGGTGACTTCTTCATCCCAGGGGCCAGCTCCATTCGCTGCCTCACTACTGTCCTGACAGAAACAGAGGACAGTTAGCTGGAGAACTTGGCTCCTCACCGGGAGCCCTGTGAGTCCACACCAGGCACACACGTCTCAAAATTCAGATTTTCCTCCGAGACTAGGTTATGCGTGGGAAGGAGGATACCTCCAGGAGAAGGGCTGTCAGGCTGGACATGCGTGACAGTAACTTCTCTTTTTTTTTTTAAGGAATTCAACTCAGATCCATGCTCTTCACCCTCCAACCTTCACAGATCCATGCTCTTCACCCTCCAACCTTCACAGAAGTCATTTTTGAGAGTGCTCCAGAACCAGAGCCTCCTACAATTGCTCTTGTCTCCTCTCCCACAGTGCTCAGGAGAGGATTGCTCCCTCTTCCAACATGCCTTGCTGGGGCTAAGCCTTTAAATTTGGCAAACCTGAGCTTTCTGGCCCCGGTGTGGTCATGGCAGCAGGCTGCTGTTGGCTGTACCTCCACATTTTCCAGTAGGTAAGGGATTCTACATTTTAGCTGGATTTTTTTTCCTTACGCTATCTTCCTGTTTAGTGTCTGATGGCCTAAAAGCTCCCAGGGACTTCAGCAAATTTTCTTGTGCAGGAACTAACATGCTGTTTACTGAAATACAGCTGTGAGTGGTGTTAAATGCAGTAATGAGTTTAACACAGCGCAGTGATTGGAACGGATTTATCCAGCTGAAAATGTTGACAGTGTTTCAGAAGTAGAAGAGAATTAATAATTTGTGGGTGAGAGAGGTGTGGTCTGCTAAAGCAAGGGCTCAGGGAAGTGGTGTCAGTGTGACTATAAACAAAATGTGCTGGTTTGTGGCTGACAGTCCTGTTGCAAAGAACTGGTCTGCAAAGTATGACTGATGGATGTGAAAGAAAACTCAGCAGGGTTTGCTCATCACTCGATGTTCTCTGTTCACTGTTCTGGTTGACTGTCTCTAGGTTTTAGGCTCTTCCGTGGTGTAATGAAGCCAAAGCGGTGTTCCTGCCTGAGAACTTGTCATTCCGGCAGCGTCTGCCAACAGAATGCCCTCTGGTAGAGGAGATGCAGCTGTAAGTTGTAACTTAGCGTGGTTGAAATGCTCATAGTGCCTTTTCTCGGGGGTAGCCAGAGCGTGTTGAAACCTACTCTGCTGAAAAAAAAAGGCACCACGTTACCTGATGCCTTGCTCTTTAGGGATTACAACAGTTGACTTAGAAAACAACACAGCAAAGCTCTTTGCCGTATTTAGATGTTCTGCCTAGAGTTGGCTTGCCTGACAGGGACCAAAGGCTGTGGCCAGCAGCTGAGTTGCTCGAGAAGAAAATGAAATTTAAAAGAAACAGACAAGTTTTTAAAAATAACTTTTTCTCTTCATCCAAATGATCATCTCAACCCGTTTCCCATGGCAATTTTTGTTTGGCTGTATGTTATCAGATTGTAAATGGAAACGCTGACTGTGTAGCTTCCACATTTACAAAGCGAAGAAACCAAAGGTCTCTTACTGTAAGGTGTTTTCAGCTAAAATCTTTCCCTGACCCCTTCTATGCCTCTCTGCGATAAGCCTCTCAAAGTCTGTGGAGGAGGACCTCTTCGCAACTCTTGTTGTTGGGAATCATAGAATCACTAGATCTACCTCTGGATGGGAAAGAGACTTTGTGTGTATGGAATGGTGGAAAGCTGCAGGCTCCTTCTTTAGGTTAGTGCTTTTGTGTGTTCTGCCTGGATGCAAGGAGACTTGGCACGTGGTGGTCAGTGGCACAGCTGAGGTTTGGTGAAGATTGGCCTCTCTACCCTTCTGTGCCTCCTTCTTCCAGCTAGAACAGGACACACAGCTCTCTGCACTATGACTTTTAGGAATGACAGGAGCCCAAATGAAGATTTATTGAAGGATGCTAGTCAAAGAGACCTTTTTTTTTTTTTTTTAATAAAATGCATTCCCTGATATCCATAAGCCCTATTCCTGCTTCCTCTCTGTAGTGGAGGCATCAATCACTTTTTAATTAGATTGATTTGGCTCTCAGGATTTCCATGACCAAGCTCCCTTGCCAGTCCTTGCCTAGGAGCACTAATTTCCTTGTGTAAGCAAGGACAATGCTGAGCTGTCCCCTTGGCCAGAGAGACTTACTGCATGACTGCACCTGAGTCCTGTGCCTGGTGACATGGAGGGGGAACTTCAGGGACTGAAAGCTGGGGCGGCTGCTTCCGATTTGTGCCAAATTTATTATATTGTCGGAAATAAACCTGCATTAACCGTGCCACACAAATGGTTCTTAGTTTTAATCGGAGAACCTTGCACTTTCCAGATTTCCAGATAATAAACTAAGGACTGTGGGACAGACTCCAGATTAGATTAGCTCCTCGCTTTAGTTTCCCAAGCCCCTCAGCAAATCCCAAGAGTTCCCTTCTGGCCAAGTGAATGCCCCCCACCCCCAGCTTCCCCCTTGCAGGGGAAATCAAAGGAGCTTTACAACAACTCTTTTACACCCTCCTGATTATAGGAGCTGCTGGAGCTGCTCTAATTTGCACTCTGCTGCAGGATCACAGAAACAGAGCAGGCAAGAAACGCCACGGCAGGAGATGCACCTAAGCTGGCTCTGCCCGAGTGTGAGTGAGGTCTCTGCCTAAAGGAGGTAAGAGGATCAGGTACGATTCCCTAGTGAGGAGGAATATAAGGCCTAGCATTTACATCCCTAGAAAAGACAGACCGAGTTCCAGTTCAGCCAGGTGTTCTCCGCAAGAATTTCCCCCAGGGGCACTTGTGGCTTGGCAAGGGTGATTACACAGCTGCAATTCTTCCTCTCTGAGGCCAACCAAGTTATTTCTGTGCCTCCCGCAGCTCCGCCAGGGGCCACGCAGCTGAGCCCGTGGCGGCTGCCCTGCTGTCCCCTTGCTGGGGGGACCTGAACTTTGAACCCCCACCTGCAAAGAACTTCTCTAGGATATGGCATTTGTCTCCAGGTTTGCCAATATCAATGATAGAAACATCACTCTCTAAGCCAGCACCACTGAACGCTTCGTCTGTCTAAGAAAACGCTCAGCAGCTGCTTCCCTTCTCCCTGCTGCCAGACAAAGGCTGCCACGAACAGAAGGCTTCGACCCTGCAGAGGAAGGGGGCCTGGACTGACATCCTATCAGATTTCCAGGCGGTCTTTCTGAAGAGCTGAAAGGGATAAAAACATTCTCTGCTGAGTCTCTGTCATGCTCTGGATCAGCTCTGAGCTATGCCGGGTTTCCCAGAAACCTGGGAATAACTGCAATTACCGTGTCGGTGGTCCAGCCGCCTGTGTCACTTATTGTTCTGCCTAATCATGAAATTCATTAGAGTCCGGGTCCTGGGAAAAAAAAAAGCTGCCTGGGAAGAGAGACCACAAACATTCCTGTCTAGTTCCCTTAACAGAGGAGCTGGGGGGAAGGCTCCTCGTAGCAGTCTGGCACGACTTAAGGACAGACCCCCCCAATGAAGGGCAAGAGTAGGTTGCAAGGCTCCCAGAAACAGCAACTGAAAATGAAATAAATCCCTCACAGACCTTTCCTGAGGCCATTAACTGCATGTCCTCTACCAAAAATGTCCATAAGCCCTTTACTAAAGGGCTTCTTTCCACAGCAAATCACACTACTTGCTGAAATACTAAGTAGCTTCAGATGTCCCAGTGCCTGGAACAGACCTCAGATTATTATCTGGAAGTGAATGACCATGCTCAATCTGGGTTTCTCATATGGTGCTCTGACTAAAGCTGGGGAGACAGACTCTACCACAACCCTGACAAAACAATAACGTTTGCAATTGCACCCTGATGTTTTACAAAAGAACTGGCATCTGCGTATAGCGATTTCTCATCCTGTCTTTGTTTCATCCTATTTAACCTATTAATGGTTGGACTCGATGATCCAGTGGGTCCTTTCCAACCTAGTGATTCTATGATTCTATTCGGGTAGATTAGAGTGTGTATCAGAGATTCAATGTCGGATGCAGACACAAAACTGTATTTTGCTTGGAAAAACTGAAATGAGATATTTCAGAAGGGGTTTCCGACGAGGGGAGGCTACCCTCAGGCAAAACAAGCAATAATTTTTATGGGATCAGGAAGAACGCTAATCTGGGGAAAAACAGTAAGCTCGATAGAAGTGTGATACTGCAGCAAGGTAACAGAAATCTGGATACGTAATAAGGTGCAGATGAAAAGCAAATTAGAAAGCTGGTGAACAAAAACCAGAGAGCTATCGAGTGCTGCTCATAATCCTTGCTCTGCCTGAAACTTCTCTGAGTTATCCCTACAGCTAAGGGCTAAACGGAACAGTCAGCAGACGTGCACGAAGGTAAAGCCACAGAGGAAATAAGACACTTGAACTTTAAAAATTAAGACAACCCCAGAACAGCAGGTACTGTGTTGTCCTTGTAGTGATGCTGGGAGCAGGGAAAGCCCTGGGACAGAGGGATGGGACAGGAGAGAGGGATGGAGGACATGGGGAGAGGGATAGGAGAGAGGGATGGAGGGGAGGGAGAGAGGGACAGGAGAGAGGGATGGAGGGGAGGGAGATGGGGACTAGGAAAGAGGGATGGAGGGGAGGGAGACAGGGACTAGGAAAGAGGGATGGAGGGGAGGGAGACAGGGACTAGGAAAGAGGGATGGAGGGGAGGGAGACGGGGACTAGGAAAGAGGGATGGAGGAGAAGGGGAGAGGGACCAGGAAAGAGAGATGGAGGAGAGGGAGAGAAGGATGGAGGGAAGGAAGAAAGAGAATGGGAGATGGGGATGGATGGGAGGGAGAGAAGGATGGAGGGAAGAGAGGGATGGAGGGAGGGGAGAGGGAACGGAAGGGAGATGGGGATGGAGAGGAGGGAGAGGGACTGGGAGGGAGGAATGAAGGGAGAGAGGGATGGAGAGGAGGGAGAGGGAATGGAAGGGAGACAGGGATGGAGGGAAAGGAGAGAGGGAACGCGAGAGAGGGACGGAGGGGAGAGAGGGATGGAGGGCAGACAGGGATGGAGGGGAAAGAGGGATGGAGTGGGGAGAGGCCCGCAGAGGAGGGAGCAGGCCGGGCCCGAGCGGCGGCAGCGGGGCCGCTTACCTCGTGTCGGCGGGGGGCGGCGGCGCCCAGGAGGAGGAGGAGGAGGAGGCGGAGGCGGGGAGCGGCGGCCATGGCGCGGCCTGCGGGGGGACATGGCTGGGCCGCGCCGCCCCTCCTCCCGGCCGGCCCCGAGCTCGGCCTCCAGCCCCGGGCCCGGCCGCGCTGCCGCCCTCCGGCTCGGCCTCCCGGCCCTGCAGCCCCAGGCGCTGCCTCTCATCCCTCCAGCCCCAAATGCCGCCTCCATTCCTCCGTTCTCGAGCTCTGCCTCCATCCCTAAGCGCTGCCTCCATCCCTCCAGCCCCAGGTGCTGCCTCTGTGCTTCCACCCCCAAGCTCTGCCCCTCATCCCTCCATCCTCAAGCTCTGCTTCCCATCCCGCCACCCCCAAGTGCTGCCTCCCATGCCTCCATCCCCAAGCACTGTCTTCCATGCCTCCAGCCCTAAGCTCTGCCTCCATCCCCCAAGTGCTGCTTCCATCCCTCCATCCCCCAAGTGCTGCTTCCATCCCTCCATCCCCAAATGCTGCCTCCCATCCCTCCATCCCCGAGCTCTCCCTCCATCCCCAAGCTCTCCCTCTGTCCCTGAGCTCTCCCTCCATCCCCGAGGGATTCCAACAATGATTCTATGAGTACTGTCAGGCTTGGTGCCATGACTGCTTCCCTGGGGATCCTGTTCCAGTGCTCCACTACCTTCTGAGCGAAGAACCTTTTCCTAATATCCAACCTAAGCCACCCCTGGCACATCTTCCTGCCATTCCCTGGGGTCCTGTCATTGCTCACCAGAGAGAAGCGATCAGCTCCTGCTCCTCCCCTTGTAAGGGAGCAGTAAACTGTGATGAGGTCTCCCCTTGGTCTCCTTTTCTCCAGGCTGAACAGACCAAGTGACTTCAGTCACTCCTCATACAGCTTCCCCTCTGAACTCTTCCTCAAATTTGTGGCTTTACTTTTTTTTTTTTTTTTTTTTTCCTGTGATGCCCAAAACTGCACCCAGCAGTCGAGCTGAGGCCACACCAGGTTGGAGCACAGCAGGACAATCTCCTCCCTCACCTGGCTTGCAATGCTGTGCTGGATGCACCCCAGGGCACACTGCTGGCTCATGTTCAACTTGCTGTCACCCAGAACCCCCAGATCCCTTCGTGCAGGGCTGCTCTCCAGCCTCCCACTCCCCAATCTGTCTGTATGTCCTGGATTGCCATGTCCCAGGTGCAAAATCCAGCACTTGTCCTTGTTAAACTTCATGTGGCTGGTGATTCCCTGCTCTCCCATTTGTCCAGATCCCTCTGCAGGGCTTCTCTGTCCTCAAGAGTGTCAATAGCTCCCTTACAATTTCCTATCATCCTATGCAGTTTCTTGTGGAGTGTTTTTTTTTCTTTGCTTTTATAAAAAGCAAGCAGAACCGTGACATAACAACAATTACACGTGGACCATAAATACGTCTGTCGCTGCTTGACCTCTGATCCCTTTGCAGACTTCAGGGAGTCTGTGCTCAGTAAGTTCTCCAACCTTCTATATGCACCATCGTTTTTGAGTTAGAGGGAGAGTGGACTGCAAGAACTCAGACCAGTACCAGATTCCTGAGATCAGTTTGACTTAGCACTTTCCTAGTTTGCACCCCAGGAGCCAAGAGGTGATGTGGTCTCCTCTAGTGTCTCTGCAGTTTGGCAAAGGATGTGTAAAACTTAGTTATTAAACCTTCAAGTCCTGCATCCATGTAATTTATGAAGAGCACTGACCCTAAGATCACTGGCCTATTGTAACCAGATTTACTGTGACCCTTTCAGCCCGTGCTGTCAGCCGATTGCTCACCCATTGCATTGTGTGTTTATCCAGGGAAACATCTTCCAGGACATGGAGAGGTGCTCCTGCTGGGATGGTGGATGAATGGTGAGCAAACCTGATGCCCCGGTCCTTGCCAAGAGAAGACGCAGTTGCCTAGAGGCCCCAGATCTCAGCCACGGTTTAATTCAGGTACTAAAGCCCAGCTTCCATCTTGTGTGTTCTCCACCACCTCAGGGCATGCATCCCCTCTTTACACAGTCACTGCAGAAAACACACTGCAAAATCAGACCACTCGGAGCCACTTGCAGCGATCCGCTCCCAGCTCACAGCCTTCTCAGAGGATGCAATGGCACCTCAGAAGCCCCTGTAAGGTCTCTGAGACCTTCCAGGCTAAAGAAATTTGTCCATCCCTTTCTTCAGGTGCTGCTTTCAGGCTGAAATAGTCAATTGTACAACTTTTAGGGGAGGGATTTGCTAGCTGGTGAATTCCCCCCTCCCTTCTGCAGCCCCTCCTGCTGTGTTTGTGATGGGAAGGCATCTGGAGCCTCTGTGCTGGGCCTCCAGGGAGCCAGCTGCTCCGAGCCATGGACAAAGGCCCTGCAAAAATGGGATGATGTGTCCCCAGCCTGAGGGGAGCGTTTGGGGAGCAGCGGTTTCTGCCTGCCAGATGTGCCAGATGTGTGGAAAGGGGTCAGTCCTCTGCAGCTCCCCCCTACCCAGGCCTTCAGCCTCAGAGCAGGAGAGGAGGGGAATCATGGAATCATAGAATCACCAGGTTGGAAGAGCTGTTTATCCTGGAGAAGAGGAGGCTGAGGGGAGACCTCATTGCTCTCTCCAGCTCCCTGAAAGGAGGTTGTGGAGAGGAGGGAGCTGGGCTCTTCTCCCCAGTGACAGGGGACAGGACGAGAGGGAATGGCCACAAGCTCCGCCAGGGGAGGTTCAGGCTGGACGTTAGGAAAAAATTCTTCCCAGAAAGGGTCATTGGTCCCTGGCAGAGGCTGCCCAGGGAGGGGGTTGAGTCCCCTTCCCTGGAGGGGTTTAAGGGACGGGTGGAGGAGGTGCTGAGGGACGTGGGTTAGTGACTGACAGGAATGCTGGAGGAGTGTCAGCAGGAGGGACTCCTCCTGGATCATTTGGATCCTGAATCTTGGGATCATTTAGGTTGGAAAAGACTCTTTAAGAGTGTAGGAAGGGGAAGCATGCTTTCGACTCAACCAGAGCAAGTGAGGGTGAGCAGTGCTGACAAATAACCCCGTTGCGCCGTGAGCTGTGGGGTGAAAAAGCTCAGCTGCCCTGCTGCAGCCCTGTGTAATGTTCCTGTGGAGCCAGATCCTGCTCTGCAGATAAGCAAGGCTGAGTAAAGCCACAGAGAGTCACAGAGGCGGGGGAGAGGCTGTGCCTGAGAAGGGACATTAGGAAAATATTCTTCACAGAAAGGGTCACTGGGCACTGGCAGAGGCTGCCCAGGGAGGGGGTTGAGTCACCTTCCCTGGAGGGGTTTAAGGGACGGGTGGACGAGGCGCTGAGGGACATGGTTTAGTGATTGATGGGAATGGTTGGACTCGATGATCCGGTGGGTCTCTTCCAACCTGGAGGAGCCTGTGTGAGCCAAGCCTCCGCTCTGCAGATACAAGGGAAATAGCTGGTCTTTCTTTTTACTGCTCTGAGCAGCTCAAAGTGTTCAACTCTGTTAATGCAAAGAAAATGGTGGCTTCATTCAACTCAAGCTGTAGTGGTGGGAAGAGGCCAGGTCTGCTCCTCCATGGAGATCACCATGACCAGAAACTGCTTCCTGGAGATGTCTGAGGGGTCCCTGGGTTGCTGGGGCAGAGGATGGAGCAGACCTCAAAGAAATGTGCTGTGGGGAGGCTGTTTCATCCCTCTCGTGGAACCAGGCTGCTGCTTCTGCTCTGGCTCCGAGAGGATCCTCAGCTCTTGAGTGCCCTCACGAGGGATGGATGGAGCCCTCTCCTTGGACTGAGCATTTTTTTGTGTGATTTTTTTTGTGGCAGAGCAGTCCAGACTGGCCTTCCAGAACAGGTTTTGTCCCTCAGTGGAGGTACTGTGTAATTTTCCAGGTAATTTTTAGGGTCATTGAGCACCCAGTGGCAGCACAACCTTTCCAGCAGAACTACTGCTGCAGAGAGCGGGACCGAAACAAAAGGGAAAGACATTTGGTGAGGGGAGTGCACTGTTTAAGAGGCCAAGGAGAATAAGAATAATTTGTTGTTTGGGTTTGTTTTTTGGGGGTTTTTTTTGTGTTAGCATTGATGTAAACAATAGGGAACTGGAAAGCTCCAGCCAAACCCATGGACAAGAGGGAATGGCCTCAAGCTCCGCCAGGGGAGGTTTAGGCTGGACATTAGGGAAAAAATTTTTCATGGAAAGGGTCATTGGGCACTGGCAGAGGCTGCCCAGGGAGGGGGTTGAGTCCCCTTCCCTGGAGGGGTTTAAGGCACAGGTGGACGAGGCGCTGAGGGACATGGGTGAGTGATTGATAGGAATGGTTGGACTCGATGATCCGGTGGGTCTCTTCCAACCTGGTGATTCTATGATTCTATGATCTCTCCTTGAGCTGGGACACCTCTCAGGTGTAGTGAGCAAACTCATTTGCTAACAGAGTGAATGGAAAGGCCTTAGGTGAGGTTATCTCCCCTTGAGAGCCGACCATCGCCTGTCAGGAATGCTGGGGCATTGAATGTGAGTATCGCAGGTGTGGTGATTGTCAGGCTGACAGTTGGACTGGATGACCTGAGAGGTCTTTTCCAACCTCAATGATTCTATGATTCTATTCTCACCCATTCCAAGGAATCATAGAATAGTTACGGTTGGAAGGGACCTCAAGGATCACCCAGTTCCAACCCCCCTGCCCTGGGCAGGGACACCTCCCACTGGATCAGGCTGCCCAAGGCCCATCCAACCTGGCCCTGAACACCTCCAGGGATGGGGCAGTCGCAGCTTCCCTGGGCAACCTGTGTTCTCTTGGTCCCAGAATTCACAGGGAGGCACAGTCACTGCTGAGCAGCCTCTGGACTTGCCTGCCCCAGTTTTCCTGCCTCGCTTCAACAGCAGGAACCATATCCACACTCAGTTCAACCTGGTTTGTGGAGCAGGTACTCCTCCTGCTGATCATGGGGAGCACATAGTCTTGAGGAAAACCACCAGGGCAAGCCTCTGCCTTCCTCATGGAACTTAGTGGATCCCTTTGGACCCGCTTTTGAATTCACGTGCAAGACTGAAAAAGCAGCCTGGTTTTGGCATCCAGCAATCACAGCACCTGGTGATGCTGGATCTTCATCTCAATCTTTGGGCTGAGACCAAATCTTGTCCTCTCACATCAGACAACAGATGAGCGGTGTTGACTTCTTGCAATCAATCACAGGAACAAGTGTCTATTTGAAAACAGATGCCAATGTGAGGAGTGTTTGTGTTGCCAGAGCCTGGACAGGGACTGAAGAAAACCCAGAATTAACAGGGTAAATCCTTCTTTTTTCCAGCCCCTCAATGTTTAGGCCAGAGCTGGGCAAAGTAATTCACCACAAAGTAAACATTTGTGTGTGCTGCAGTGGTGTGACACTGGGTTGAACTGATCTGATCAAGGGGGTTAAAAAGAGAAATACTAGTTTTCTGCATTTCTGAAATATTTCAGTTGTCAGTGGGTTTCAGTTTAATTAGTATCATTAAGTATTATGTAAAACTCAATATGTTTCTGTCTGGGTTGAATCCAGCAGCAGTTTGTAGGTTTGGTTGTAGTTTTGCTTAGCTGAAAAAGCTGCAAACGTTTGTCCCAAACAACTGAGAAAAAGGTTATTTGGGGTTTTTCCAGCAAAAGCAAATATTCCCTTTGTTTGCACAACTGCAGCCCTGACCTCAATAAAACTTTGTCCAGTATGATGATCTCTTTTGCTTAATGAACTGAAATGGCTAGAGGAAAGAAACAGAATATGGCAAGACTCCAGTCTCACTTGTAAGACTTTGCTGGTTTCTTTCACCATCTATTTATTTTTAAATAGAAGTCTTGTTTCAGAAGCAAGCAGATACTTTGTCTTTCAAAGGTCATTAAAATATCTCTATAATAATACAGCAGGGTGGATGATGCTTAGTGACGTGCCCAAGCAGGGTGAAGTTGTCCTCTCTTACCTTGGCTGTGTATTACAAACACAGTATGTAAAACAGAGTTAAAATACAGATTTCCTTCATGATATTGTCACAACCTGATGAATGCTCTGCTGGTGCTGACAGCAACGCCCATGCTGAACCGTGCAGAAAGAGTGTTTTCTGTTCACGAAGTAGTGTATAGCGATAAAAAGGAGGAAGGGGGGGGAAGCAACTCATATCTTGTACAAAACCTGCCCTCCTGATGCCAGGCTCCAGCAGGAAATTCTCACACATAGCCCAGCACAAATAAAACCCCTGTGGTCTTGTTTTTGTGTCCCCAACCAACAAAAAACCTCTGTTCATGGGCGAGGATGTGAACAAAACCACCCCATCTCCTTCTTCATCCCCTGCTTCCAAGTTAATGGCCACAGATTCCCAGAAACAGGTCAAGGCACGCGGTGGGAGGAAAGAAGAGGCAGCGGGTGTTTTTGGGGTGCATGGCTGTGCCTCAGCTGAGCCATCAGTGGGGCAGAGCAGCAAGGCACCATTGGCAGGAGCCCCAGCCAGCGCCAGGGTCTAGTTGCTTTAAGGAAGGAGCGCTCAAATGTGCTGCTTTTAAAGATACCGTGGTGTTCTTGAGTTGTCTCTCATCTGGATATAGAGCAAGGCCCAGCCTGTGGGGTTTATATGGAAAAAAGCCCCAGTTTCCACAGCTGCTCCTTCTCCAGCAGGCAGAACCAAAGGCACAAGGGGCTGGCACCTGGGGCTGACTGCTGGGTTACTATAAATGCTGTCACCTGCAGCTGGCCCTGGGTGTTCTCTGCCCCACGGTGCCTGCAGAAATGCAGCGTGCAGGGGCTCCACAGTGTTTCCAGGACTTGGGCTTCTCTTCCCGGGATGCAGAAGAGGAGGCATGGTAAGAAACCAGCCTGTTTTGTTGGGGACTTTTAGTGTTAACACCAGAGGTTTTGCTTTTACCAGTGAATCCCAGCTCTGCTCCTAGCTGCTTTAGCCAGAGCACTAGCTGTCTGGCAGGGAAGCAAAAGTGCCTTTGGAGGGCGAGGAGCTGCTGTGCAGCCCTGCATGGTTTGAAATAAATAATGTTAACATCTACATTCATCAATAAATTATAGCCGGGGAGAGGCAGGCAGCTCCCTGCCCTGCAGATGGGCCAGAGATCTGGGGGAAGAGCAATATATTGTGCAGGACCAAAGCTGATGCATCAGTCCAAAGAGATGGTTGTAGCCTTGTGGCAAACAGATCAAGAGCGCAATTTTTAAAGGGGTAGCATTAAGTTAAACTCTACTGCTTGTTCTTATACTAAACTCTACCACTTTTTCTTATACCTGTGCAGTCCCTTGAGGATTCACACTATCAGAGTGACAGCAAGGTGGTTTTGGTTTCATTGCTTCCTGGTTTTGGAGCTTATCCTGTGGTAAACAGGATTCCCTCATGGGGTTACTCCTCGCTTTAGTGCAGTATTTAAGTGCTAACAATCTGAATTGCTTGTAATTTATCTTTAAGGGACTTATGAATTGCAGGTTTGTTTGAACATCCTGTATTTAGGATCTGGTCTTTGCTTGGTGTCATCAGTTTGTGCAGGTGGGACTCCATCAAGGCTGACTAGTCAAACACTTGACTAGCAAAGTGGTTTTCTTTTCTTTTTTTCCAAAGCATGCCTTCAAAATGTTTGGCTTTGGGGAGTTTGTGTTCCAGGAGCTTCTCTGCAAAGACAGAGAAACTTCTGGGTGAAGTACATTGTGAGGTTGATGTACGTGACATAAGGAAACTGAGGGACAGGGAGAAATGAAAGAGCTACTGAACTGAAGTATCTTTCTGGCCTAATCATCATGTACATTATTTGTGTACTTCCTGATAGAAATGGTACCTGCAAAGTCCTGTTTTCTCTCCTGCCTCCCCACACAGCGATGTTCTCCTCTGTGATTAGCAGCTTAAAATATCCACTCTTCCCATCAGCCAGAAGGAAGCAAGTGGTCTCCCACCTCCAGGATTCAGCTGGCCAAATGGCTGGGATCAATCTCTACCCATCAAACTCTTCCCTGGGGAGGCTGAAGGAAAGTAGTACTGGTTGTGCCTCCACCTGTACCGGAATCACCCAGGAACATCTTTCCAACCCTTCCTGGGACTCTGGCAGTCTTTGTCCCTAGGATTTAGTGCGGCATCCCTCCTTCTCAATGATCTGCACGGGGTGGATCGGTAGGACAAGGTGGGAGATGCGGCTCCACAGCCCACTCAGTTTGTCGGAGTCCATGTGGTCGTGGGAACTGGGGGTCCTGTTGTTGGTGAACTTGGCCCAGAGGAAGTCGTGGACCCTCTCTTCCACCTGCACGAGGCTGATGTCGGTCTCTAGTGTTTCCTCCTCCAGCAGCACCGTCAGCAGCAGGGCCACGTCCTTGAAAGCAGCGCTTTCATGGTCACAGTACTTGTAGAAGATGAGGGTGGCCCCCGCCGGCAGCAACTCGAAATGGTGGATCACCGCGGCACGGCTCCCAGCCTGGAAAGCTGAGCTCAGCTCGACATCCACCTCCTGCTTGGCCTGGTCACTGTGGAGCCTGGATTTAGCCGTGCCGTCGATGTGGACCGTGCTGGCACGCAGGGCGGCCGAGTAGGTGTCAGCCACGCGGGCACTGAGGCATCTCAAGGTCCGCTCGCCCTTGCGGGCGGCCGTGAAGATGATGATGGCTGGCTGCGTGTGCTGGGATGCATTGAGGTGCTTCTGCAGTAACACGCGCCCACGAAACCACAGGTGGGGACTCTGTCCCGGAAACCTGTCCTGCAGCTGCCTGAACTGGGCCAGGAACTCCTCTACCGTGGGGTTCTTGTTGGCTGCCTGGGACTTGGAGGTCAGGCTGCCAAAGCCAAGTAAGCAGAGGCAGAACAATGCGAAGCCCATTAAAATCCCTGTTCAACAGAGGGGGAACAGAAGTCAGTCCCAAGTGACCTGCAGTGATATGTTGGAAAGTTGCTATGAGGACTCTTTTCCTTCCCCCGCTGCGCTAGGAAAGCGATTGAGGTTGGTGTGTTCTCTGGGGGCCCAGGAATAGTGAAGGGGCTGCTCGCCCCATGGTGTCAGACCCATGGTCCTACACACCAGCCAGGGAGGACTACAGCTCCAGGGATGGAGGCAAGGCTACAGCTTTGTTATTGCGGTGCAAAATTTCCTGATGAAATTGCAGCTGGCAATTTTCTTCTCTTTTCCCCTCCTCCATGTTCTTTAAATGTGGCCATTTGGAGCATCTGCCTCTGCACATGGAGGAGTCTGACCCAGCTAAAGGGTTGTGTTCAATGCTTTCCTCTTAGCTACTCTGAGTGAACAAAGGCTACCACACTTCTGCTCAGAAAGAGAGGTCGCTGAGGTCCAGAGACAACTACTTATGTCCCTCTCAATGGAAAAGCAGGTTCTCTTTCTACCAGCGTGGTAGAACATCAGCAACACGGTTTGTGCTTGAAGCCCCGTGACACAGAGGGAGATTGGAAAGGGGGAATCATTAGCATAGGAGACCATCAGCCTTTCCAGGAGTGCTCCTAGCATACTGAACATGATGTGCCCACTTTTGAGGCAGGAGAGCTGGAGGGAAAGCTGCTCAAACAGCCTCTTTTTGAGGGGATGGGTTTTCCCTCAAACCCTCAGAAAAGACTGTGGAAGGCTCTAAAAGAGAAGAACTAAATGTGCTTCATTACTTGTTCCTGGAGGATCAGTGCCTTCTGGTCGATGAGTAACATGCAAGGAAAGCTTCTTTTCCTCACCTTGCTGCCAGGAGAGCTTTATGGCTTTCCTCTGGTCTTTGTTTTGAGTGGTAACATTCTGGAAGCAGGACTGAGCCTCTGGCTTTGGGGCTGTGTGCCCTGCAGTAAGAGAAAGAAATATGCCTCTCACTGTTGAGGGAACAGGTTATAGTTGGGCTGTAATAAGAAAAGCAACAGTGCTGCCAGGAGCTCCCAGCTGAGGGAAAGAGGAGTTCATTCTGCTTTGGGTCAATACTGCTGTCCCTTGGCTCTCAACCTTTTGGGCAGGAGAAGGAGAAAGACAATGCAGAGAGCAGCGTGGTTTCATGCCTTTCAAAGCAGGGCAGTAGCGAAAGGACAGGGAGCGAGAGAGAAGCCAGTAAATTTCTTATACCTTCTTTTCTGCTCAACTCCAGAAAACTGACAAGAGGCACTACAGATGTCACTGTAACATTTTTCTTCTGCAAAGTGCAGGCCTGTGCACAGCGGAAGAGCAGCAGCGTGCAGCCATCAGCTCACCTTTGGTCCCACGTCTGATCCTTAACGTGCCTTCGGATCCGCTTTCCAGCGTTTCTTGCTCTGTGTCGTCTCCTGGCTCCTGATCTAGGAGAGGGGCACTAGTGCTCGTCTTGGCCAAAAGGCCCTTGGTGACATCTTCTGTGGCAGTCACATCCAAATGGGTCATTTTACTGTCGGAGCTCAGGAACTTACTTCTCGATGAAGCATCTGCCTCTGCCGTGTCGGAGCTTTCACGCTGCTTGCTTGTCTCCTGCTCCTCCCATGTTTCATGGTGGACAGGGCTGTCTCCTTTGCTCTCCATTTCATCATGAGTCAGCCTGGCTGTAGGGAATAAAAGTCACAGACCTACACTTAGTGTCTTCCAGCGCAAGAACCAACAACACATTCTCCTGCTCTGCCTCCTCTAAGCAAAGGCCCAGGTTAGCAGCATTTTGGAGATGCTGTATGCACAGAAGGCGAGAGACTCACCTTTATCCAAGTCATTTTTTTCCTGGGAGGTTTCTGGGGCATCATCTCTTCTCTTCCTTGATTCTCCCAGTGATACTTCAGTTTCCTGAGGAATCTCCACCTCTATTGGGTGGGCAGCTAAACCTAACAAGGTTGTCTTTCCTCCATCAGCAGTTGGCGATGTGCACACCACAGGCTCCTTGTCGGGTTTGCAGGAGGTCTCAGGCTGCCTGGTTGTCATTTGGAGCTCGAGTGATCTTTGGTGGGTCTCTTGGTGCACGGGATGCTCTCCTGTGCTCTCTGCCTCCCCTTGGGCTGGCCCACCTGCTTGGAGAAGTGTTCCATGTCTGTCCCTTAACATGCCTTCGGATCCGCTTTCCAGCGTTTCTTGCTCTGTGTCGTCTCCTGGCTCCTGATCTAGGAGAGGGGCACTAGTGCTCGTCTTGGCCAAAAGGCCCTTGGTGACATCTTCTGTGGCAGTCACATCCAAATGGGTCATTTTACTGTCAGAGCTCAGGAACTTACTTCTCGATGAAGCATCTGCCTCTGCCGTGTCGGAGCTTTCACGTTGCTTGCTTGTCTCCTGTTCCTCCCGTGTTTCATGGTGGACAGGGCTGTCTCCTTTGCTCTCCATTTCACCGTGAGCCAGCCTGGCTGTGGGGAATAGAAGTCACAGACCTACACTTAGTGTCTTCCAGCGCAAGAACCAACAACGCATTCTCCTGCTCTGCCTCCTCTAAGCAAAGGCCCAGGTTAGCAGGGAGGGGCAGATGGGACAGATGACCCCAAACTGACCAGCAGAGGATTCCAACCCACACATACTAAGGATATAACCTCATACTAAGGATAAAACTTAGTTTTAGCTTCAAACCTGCAAGTCTTTTTCCACTCATTTCCCTTTCCCTGGGGGTTGGGGGCCCAACTGCTTGCGTTTTAGCTGTTAATCAAGCTGGCAGAGGCTAAACCATGATGCTATCAGACTGCACTTCCATTTGGCAGCTGCGCCAAGGGAGGTGCTCCTCTCTCCATAGCTAGTGCTATGAAGCTGTTTTCTGAAGCTGCACTGGGATGCAGGGAAGAAAGCTCTTCCAATCTGGAGCTCCATCTTTAGCCTTCCTTGTTCTGCCATTCTGGACACAGAGTCTGAACCTGTTGCAGGTAGGAATCCGAAACTGAAAGTACCTTGTTAATCTTTAATCCTTCAGGAAAAAAAAAACCCAAAACAGCAACTTGCTTTCCTTGGTCTGGAAAAGAGGAGATTCTGGGGTTTTTTTAATTTTTATTTTGCTTAGTTTTCCTAAGTCACTATTGGAATCTCTTGCAAAGGGATTTTCCTAGGGCATGGGATTCACTTACCTCCAGACAGATCCACACTTGGATTCTCCTCCATTTTCTTTCTCCTCTGGAGCTCTGGCTTCTACACCGTTTATTTCACTTTCGCCTTTGGTCATAAGGAGACGTTATCTCCCCGCTGTTTGAGTGGCTGAACAAGTCCTGCAGCCCGCACACACACCATCCCTCTTGGCCTCAGGAATCGTGACTAAATACCTTTAAACCTAATAAGCACAAACAGAGGAGCAGTGACTCATGGTGGAGAAGGAGGCTCCTCCCTCCGTGCTCCCCAAGGTGGTTTGAAAATGGAGGGATGTCACCAATAACAGCAAACTTTCAGCCCAAGGGCTGTTAACTATTTTGCTTCCCGGCAGGCTAAAAGCAGTCGAAGGATTAACGCAAACTACAGTTGTCTTGGGACAAGCCAGTGGGATGAGACAGTGGAGTGTCATCCAGAGGGACTGGAAAGGACTCATCCGTGAAGATGATGAAGGGACTGGAACATCTTTCTTATGAGGACAGGCTGAGAGACATGGGTCCGTTTAGCCTGGAGAAGAGACAGCTGAGAGGGGACCTTATCAATGCTTATAAACATCTCGGGGCAGGAGTCAAGAGGATGGGGTTGGACTCTTCTCAATGGTGCTCAGCAACAGACAAAGGGTTACAGGTACAAACTGGAAGTTCCACCTGAATGTGAGGAAAAACTTCTTCCTGTGAGAGTGACGGGCACTGAAACAGGGTGGCCAGGAAAGGTGTGGAGTCTCTTTCTCTGGAGAGATTCATAGAATCATAGAATAACCAGGTTGGAAGAGACCCACCGGATCATCAAGTCCAACTATTCCTATCAGGTTGAACTGGATGAGCTCCAGAGGTCCCTTCCAACCCCTGACCGTTCTGGGATTCTGTGCTCCAGGGCAATGGAGCTGGAGGCTGGAGCTTGGCACCCCTTCCCCGCAGGCTTTCGGGCACCTGATGTCTTACAGCCAGGTCAACGCAGAGCAACGCGCCTGCTCCACCTCACCCTCCTGCCTCCAGTGTGTGGGATCAGGAGGTGGTGGTGCTGCTGCAAGGCAAAGCTGCTGTTACCCCCACCTGATCCTGGGGCGCTGAGCAGCACCCCGGGTGGGTGTTGGGAACCTGGAGCCACCGCCTACCTCTCCTGCGCCCCTCGCCGCGATCGCTGCCCCTCTGCTGAGGCACTTTGGGGCCAGATGGCCATGCAGGATGGAGCCAGGATTGCTGGTGTAACCTGAGAAAGCTGAGGGCTTTCATGAGTGCAATGCCTGCCCCTGGAAAAATAGGTGGCATGGAAAACTCCTGAGAAACTTTCCCTGGAGGGAAGCAGATCATGTGGATTTCCTTAAAAAAAATCTCAAAAGCTCAGACTTCACAGCAGCTTTTCTCGCACGGGGGGCACCTTCCCCCACCCATGCTGTGCCTACGGCTGCGTTTTCTTGCTAAATACAGGTTTTAGGGGTGTGTGGGGGGGTATAATTGCTGCTCTTTGCTGCTCAGCTCTCATCCCTCCCCTCCCTGTGCTGTTCCTGCTGGTGACGCTGCGGCCAAAGACGGAAGCCAGAGGAACAAAGTGGCTCGCGGAGCCGGACGCTTACCCAGGCTTGGAGGTTTGGAGCTTGTCAGGCTGGTGAAGGGAAGCAAAGGGGCCACAAGTAGAGGCCAACTCTTGCCTTTCCCAGAAGCCTTTTGGCCCTGCCGGCAGCAGGACAGCCCGTGGCCCCCGCACGCACCCTTGACTCTCCACGATCAACGTGACAGTGAACTCTGCCCTTCCCTGGGCTCCCGTCAGCCTGCTGGGAGGTGTAGTCTTTCCCAATCTCCTTCTTGCCAAAGGCAGGCGGCTTTTCCCCGGCGAACAGCAGTCGGTCTCGGGAGTTTTCAGGAAACGGTAACTTCTTTTTGAGCTGTATTTCCAAAACTCTGCGGTCATACGGTTTCCTACTGGATGACTGGTGGCTTCCTGCGTTAAGTAGCAGATTTAAACAATGAAATGACGGCGAAGAGGGAACTGTTCTGAGAGCCGATCTATGAAGATGAAAGGGACAACAAGAAAAACAACCTGAGCACGTAGCCAGCAAACCCCAGACTCTTGCAATGTCCTGTTGTGCAAGCACAGGGAGGCTGGGGAGCTGTGGGCTGTGAGATGGGGTGTCTTTAGCATCAGCATGGAGGGCAAGGGATAGGGATCCCCCCCTGCCCAGCTCCTCTTCCAGTGTGATCCAGAGACTGCAACAGGGGGAGGTTGGAGAGAGAGTGTGTGTGTAGCCACTGCTGGCCTCACTAGGACAATGGTCTTCCAAAAATGATGCTATGCCTTGGCGTGCCCGCGCAGGGGACAGGTATGGTCCAACCCCCTCTATTCCTCTCTTGTGAGACCTCACCTGGAGTATTGTGTCCAGTTCTGGAATCCCCAGTGTAAGAAGGATATGGAACTGTTGGAACAGGTTCAGAAGAGGGCAACAAGGATGATCCGAGGGCTGGAGCACCTCCCATCCGAGGACAGGCTGAGAGAGTTGGGGTTGTCCACTTTGGAGAAGAGAAGGCTCTGAGGAGACCTTAGAGCAACCTCCCAGTACCTGAAGGGGCTACAAGAAAGCTGGGGAGGGGCTGTTTACAAAGGCTTGTGGTGATAGGATGAGGGGCAATGGGGATAAACTGGAGAGGGGCAGATTTAGACTAGACTTAAGGAGGAATTTCTTCACTATGAGAATGGTGAGGGACTGGCCCAGGTTGCCCAGGGAAGCTGTGGCTGCCCCATCCCTGGAGGTGTCCAAGGCCAGGTTGGATGGGGCTTGGGCAGCCTGATCCAGTGGGATGTCCCTGCCCAGGGCAGGGGGGTTGGAACTGGATGATCTTTAAGGTCCCTTCCAACCCAAACTATTCCATGTTACCCCCATACCCCAGGGAAAGGCATCAGCACAAGGAGCTGTGGTGCAGAGACTGCAGCTCCCCTCAAAGCCAGCTTGGAGCCCTTTCACTAATATTCCCAGAGAAGCCCTATAGCAAATGGCTAAGATGAAGCATGAGGAAAGGCAGCTAAAACAGTACCTGTAGGTAAAGGAGACTAAATGGTTGGGAGTCCTCAGTTTGGAGAACAGAAGGCTGAATGGGGAGATATGACTGTGGTGGAGATGTTGTTCTCCAAACCCCTCAATACTGGGACTTGAGTCACTCATAAAAACAAGCGTAAGTTCAAGTAGACGGAAAAAAATATTTTTATATTTATGCTGTGTGTAGGAAACTTATGGACCTTTCTGGCACAGGGCCACAGAAGCAGAGCGTCAGAAGGTTCAAAAAAGAGTGAGTCTCATTTGTGGACAGCAGGTCAATAAACAGTTAGTAGAAGACCAGGCAGGGCTGTACCTGGCCATGGGAGATGTCATTTAAGTGAAGTTCATGATCCCAGCCTCATTCCACACTTTGTTTTCCTCATGCTCCTGCAGCACCCAACACTGTCCCACTGGGGATACTAAAGCCGAAAGGGACTGTGTGTGCTGCCCTGGGCAGGTCAGCCAGAGGGTGCCCTGCTTCTTCTCTGGTTCTCCCGAGACCTCCATGAGCTGCCCCTTGCCCTGTGTCCACCTTTGCATCCATCCCTTGGCTCTACTGTCACCACTCCGTTATGAGACACGTACAAGTCACACCACGCAAGCGCTGAGTATCACGTGCCTAAGTATTAATGCTGATGCTGGTCGTATCGGGGAGGTCGGGTGTGTGGGCGCAGCACATGCAGCGCAGAAAGGCAACGGCTTCCTTCGTGACCGGCAGAGCCATCCTGCTGGCGGTGGAGGGGACAGAGTCCACTTCTGATTCAGCACATTCTTTTGTTGTGGCCAATATCTCACTGGGCGCAGCGGAGGCTGAAAAACCATGGAGAATGGCAAAGCAGGAAGGAAGACGTCCGAGTGGCTGATCTACTGAGTCCAAGGTCTCCCTGAGGGCCCTGCTCCTGGTTGACTTCCATCTCACGTCCTGGCCAAAGGTGCATTTGACTTCATCTGCTTCTGGACGTAAGTACGGAACAGCTGAGGTGGCCAAAGCAGACAGGAGCTGCAGGTATCAAGGGCTTCATTAAAATCAATTATACAGCCCTCTGTCCCTCCAGCCTTGCTCAGCCTTGTTCGAGGGCACCATTGTTGAAGGTAGTCCCTTCAACACAGGAGGCAACCAGCAGTGGGCAGAGGAACCACCCTGTCCAAAGAAGCGTCATGAAACCAGTGGCGGGACTCCAGCTCAGCAAGTGGAAGAGGAGAGCACGTGACAAAATCTGGGGTTAGCTTCAGTCCGCATGGCTTCAACACCCAGTTGAACATGAAGTCACCCACCATCACAGCTGTCACAAAAAAAAAGGGTGTTGAGGTTGCGTAAAGTTGCTTTTCTTCCTGAAGCACTCACGAGGTCACCGAGTATGCGCTGGAGTGTAGAACTGTGACTTAACAAATATGGTCTTTTTTTTAACTCAAGACTGAGAAAGGATTTTATTTAAATAGGAATAACATTGTCTCTCAGTCTGCAGAAGAATCAACAGTGATAGGGTGCGTTATGAACTGTCTTGTATCAAGAGATAACATGCAGACCATTTCCAGACATAGCTGGATAACCTAAATAAATATTCTTTGAGGACTTATACTGTTCTTTGTCTAAAACTAGTATATATACCGAAGGAAGGAATAACTCACCAAGAAGAATCAAATCTTGGCCACCTTGCAGTAACGAAGGATGTGATTGTAACAGGAGTTTAGCTTGTTTACTAGTTGAAACAAGGACAGTCCCCCAGCAGGAATGAAGGACAGACCTGAGCTCACCAAGAGGACACAATGAGGAAGGAGGTAAGATAAAGAGCATCAGAGGATTCTGAAGACACAGAGAAACCATGATGTACATTTGAGAGTGGACGATATGAGTTCTGTGTATGTTTAACCAATATTTCCTGACTGCGTAACCAATGTTTCTCAGAATCTGTATTAATATTTATGTTTAACCAGTATAAAACTGTAACCAGCTATTGCAATATGCCTTTTTAGAAGGGTGCTGAACTGTAAAACAAAAATATTATTGCCTTTGCCTTGAAAGCTTTGTCCTTTCTAATATTTTACCAGTGAATGTTTCTCACGCTTAGATGAAACCTCAGCTTAAATAACTCCACTTTTTCATAGAATCATAGAATAACCAGGTTGGAAGAGACCCACTGGATCATCGAGTCCAACCATTCCTATCAATCACTAACCCATGTCCCTCAGCACCTCATCCACCCGTCCCTTAAACCCCTCCAGGGAAGGGGACTCAACCCCCTCCCTGGGCAGCCTCTGCCAGGGACCAATGACCCTTTCTGGGAAAATTTTTTCCTAATGTCCAGCCTGAACCTCCCCTGGTGGAGCTTGAGGCCATTCCCTCTCGTCCTGTCCCCTGTCCCTTGGGAGAAGAGCCCAGCTCCCTCCTCTCCACAACCTCCTTTCAGGTAGTTGGAGAGAGCAATGAGGTCTCCCCTCAGCCTCCTCTTCTCCAGGATAAACACCCCCAGCTCTCTCAGCCGCTCCTCTTGTTCTCCAGCCCCTTTCCCAGCTTCATTGCTCTTCTCTGGACTCGCTCCAGAGCCTCAACATCCTTCTTGTGGCGAGGGGCCCAGAACTGAACACAGGATTCGAGGAGCGGTCTCACCAGGGCCGAGTCCAGAGGGAGAAGAACCTCCCTGGACCTGCTGGCCACGCCGTTTCTGACACAAGCCAAGATGCAGTAAGTCCCTGTACTAACGCTTGTGCAGGCGTCGGGGCGCCCTGCGGTCTGAGGCGCTGTCACCAGGCTCCTCACAGGGCGCTAGTTGCCTCCTCAGCTCCTCACGGGGCTCCCCTCGCTCCCAAGTTCATTAAACCCCCTTCCAGCCGCCGCCATGACAGCCCAGGGCCCGCCCCACGTGACTCCGAGGCGACCCCGCCCCCCCCCGCCGCGGACCGGGCGCTGGATCACGTGATTCCCTCCGCACCACGTGACGCGGCGGCACCACCCGCACCATGGCGGCGGCGGAAGCGGAGGGCGCTGGTCCCGCCCCGCGGCGGGAAGTGAGGCCCGCGGAGCCGCCCCCGCCGCGCCGAGGCGGCAGCTTCGGTCCCGCGCGGCGCCCGGAGGAGCCCGCGGGCGGCCGTGGCCTGTGGCGGTAGCAGCAGCAGCACCGCGAGGCGGGCGCGATGGTGGGGGGCAGCGATGGGCAGGCGCCGCCGCCGCCGCCGCCGGACGCCACCGAGCTGAAGCGCAGGCGGAAGAGCCCGCGGTTGGCGGCGGCGGCGGCGGCGGCGGCAGCGCAGGAAGCGGAGGAAGAGCCTGAGTCCGCAGGGGCGCCGCAGGGTGAGCGGCGCGGGCGGGCGCGCAGTGGGTCTCGTGGTTGGCGGCGCGGGCGGGCGCGCAGTGGATCTTGTGGTTGGCGGCGCGGGCGGGCGGCGCGAAGTGAGGCAGGCGGGCGCTATATAGGGGGGGGGGGGGGGCGCTCCTGGACAGGGAAACTGGGAACGCTGGCCCGGCCCAGTGAGTCCAGAAGGGTCGGGTGGTGCTCCCGGGAGGCCGGTGGGGGTTTGCCCGGCCTCGGCGTCCCCGTTAACCAGTTTCTTGTTGCAGAAGATGAAGTTGACTTCGGGAGGCCGGACCCCTTGGCGCGACCCCCGATCCGAGCGTTCAGAGCCACAGGTGGGTTTGGAGCCCGAGCGGCTGCTGCGTTCGCTGCTTCCAGAGGCTCGGGAACGCACCCACACCGGGAATGGGGCTCCCGGGGGGGTTATAGAATCATAGAACCATAGAATAGCCAGGTTAGAAGAGACCCACCAGATCATCGAGTCCAACCATTCCCATCAATCACTAACCCATGTCCCTCAGCACCTCGTACACCCGTGCCTTAAACCCCTCCAGGGAAGGGGACTCAACCCCCTCCCTGGGCAGCCTCTGACAGTGCCCAATGACCCTTTCTGTGAAGAATTTTTTCCTAATGTCCAGCCTAAACCTCCCCTGGTGGAGCTTGAGGCCATTCCCTCTCGTCCTGTCCCCTGTCACTTGGGAGAAGAGCCCAGCTCCCTCCTCTCCACAACCTCCTTTCAGGGAGTTGGAGAGAGCAATGAGGTCTCCCCTCAGCCTCCAGGCTAAACAATCCCAGCTCTCTCAGCCGCTCTTCATAAGACCTGCTCTCCAGCCCCCTCACCAGGTTAGCTGCCTTGTGGGTCTGGTGTGCCAGCGAGGAAATCCCATTGTGGTTTTTATTCAATATCTGAGAGAGGAGTGCTTCATAGGATAGAAGGGTTAGGATGGAAAAAGCCTCAGAGATCATAGAGCCCGACCGTACCTGTCCATTGCTAAACCATATCCCCAAGGGTTTCATCTACCCATGGTTTAAACTCCTCCAGGGATGGAGACTCAACCACCTCCCTGGGCACCCTCTGCCAGTGCCTGAGAACCTTTACAATGAAGAAATTTTTCCTAGTGTCCGGTTCGAATCTGCCCTGGTGCAACTTGAGGCCATTTCCTCTCATCCTGTCACCTGGGAGAAGAGACCAGCACCCGCCTTGTCACAACCTCCTTTCAGGGAGTTGTAGGCAGTGATAAGGTCTCCCCTCAGCCTCATTTTCTCCAGGCTAAACAACCCTAGGTCCCTCTGCCGCGCCTCCCAAGGCTTGTTTTCCAGCCCCTTCAGCAGCTTTGTTGCCCTCCTCTGGACCTGCTCCAGCTCATTATGTCTTTGTTGTAGTGAAGGGCCCTGCCTTCCAAAAGGATCCATACATGTAAAGCGTGCCCAGGCCCTGAGGTGGCTGGTTGACCTCCTGCATCACTTGAAACAATATTTTGTCACAGCATGGAAGTGGAGAACAAGTGATTTTACAAACAGTGCTTGGATTTTAAAAGGCTGGATTTAAATAATAGAACCATGGAGTGATTTGGGTTGGAAGAGAGCTCAAAGCCCAACCAGTTCCATCCACTCCGCAATGGGCAAGGGCACCTCCCACTGGCTCAGGTTTCTCAAAGCTTCATCCAATCTGGCCTTGAACACCTTCAGGTCAAATTAAGTACTTTGAGCTACAGAAACAGATCACTGTAAGACTGTTCTATACGTTGCTTCCAAGGAGGCTTGTAACTGCCTTTTTTCTGGATCTCCAAGCAGTCATTGGTACTTGCTCTTGGACACAGGGCTGGACAAGCTGTTCTGTTGTCTCTGACACCTTCTTGCTTTAGCTCATGAAAACTATGTCCCTCTCAAAACTCGAGAGAGTTGCTAACTTTGTGTAAGTCAGTCACATGGCTTAGCCTGCCACTCCATGACAAAACTGCAAGCAAATTGTATTTCCTTCCCTTTTAGTCTGTTGGTCTATTTTGAGTTGGACCGTATGCATTATTCTGAAAAGATGTGGCAATTTGTGGCCTGAGACTATTCTCCATTCCCGTCCGTACCTTGCGACAAGGCTGTCACCAAGCTCTTGTTACAGCTGCAGCGTGTGGCCTTAAGGATGTGGCGCTGCCATTGAGGAGGGCTGCCAGTGTCATGCTTCCGAAGCAGAATTTCCAGGAAAAATCTTGTCTTGATGGGGGAAGAGAAAGGTGATGAGCATTTCTGTGGGAAAGTACAAAGATTTACCTGTGGAAAAAAACTGTGGGAAGCTGTTACTCCTGTGTGATGGCTAACAGGGCGCTAAAATGCTTGGTATTTTAAATGTGGCTGGGCTGCTTCAGTAGGTGGAGCTGAGTGGTTTTTATTAATATAGGCATCTCTAAAAATGAAGCCCTCCCCACACCACCCTGAGCTCTTAAAAGGTATTTAAGTGAGTGGTATTTTATTGAGTGGCATTTAATTGTAGTCACAACCGGCATAGAAGTGTGGTGTTAAGAGACCCAAATGCTTTATACAGAGGTGAAGGAGTAATTCCCCCCTCAGTCCTCCCTCCTGTAGCTGTACAGCATTGGCTTTTCCTGCGGTGTTCAGGGGAGTGCAGGGCCAGTGAGGCAGCAGGGCAAGCAGGGTGGGTTTTTATAAGGATGTAATTGTCGTGCTCCCTTGAGAGCGGAATGGAAGCAAAACCACAGCTTGAAAAACTGGTTTCTGGCTTGTGCTTAAAGGTTTTATATATAGATTAGGAAACTTGCTCCTGGAGCTAAAAAGCTTCAAGGACCTACAAACCCTGCCTCAAACCAGGCATCTTCTAGATCAACGAGCTAAAGATATACGCTAGCAATCTCCGCTGAAGGTGTCTTAGAATATGTAAGTAGAGGGTATGACTGTATGAATTAAAAGCAGGTGCTAGGTGGGAGTTTGTGCTGCCTGTAGCTGCTGTGGAACACGGCATCAAGTGTGTTGCAGGCTTATCTCTTGTGAAAAGGATTGAACCCATGAGGATGGATATGTGCTAGACTTAACAAGTTCTGCTATGTTAAACTAGTGGTTTCATATTCGTTTATAAACCTGTAGTTTGTGAACTCGCAGATTTCTAATTGCTTTGATTAAACTGGTGTGCGAGATGGGGATAGTAAGATCATTGCTCTTGGTGGGTGAGTGGGAAGCAGATTTAAGGTGGATTGGAAGACCCTCCCCAGCTGCCTGGAAGGCAGGAATGATCCTTTGGGTAGGAGGCTTACAACCTTGTGAGGAAAGAACAGGCACATCTGGATTGGATTTTATATTTGTATCTATTTCTAGGAAAGTTAAACTTGATAAAGGGGCGCTTGCTTTTCTCTGTAGGGGATGCCAGCCTCCTTGTGTTAATGCCCTTCCTGTTGGTGGTACCCACTGTCACAGAGGTCTGATTCACAAGCTGTCCTCATTACAGAAATGAAGTTGTGTGTATTCAACTCTTCCCTTTTTGCAACAACCTTTAAGAACACTCTGAGAGACATAAAATACTGATTGATGCAAAATAGGGGAGAGGAATTATAGAGTATGGACTACACGAGTAGCCCTTTTTAGACTAATAGATCTTTCTGGTCTTGTGATTACCAGCCTTCTGCTAGTGAGATTTTCCTTGCAAAACTTTAGTGCGTAGTGAAATATTATGGTATGTTTTTGGTGTTCCTGGAGATCAGTTAGTTTGGTGGGTATCTTCATCCTTAGCTTCATGGGAAATACATCACTTAGCAGCTTTTTAAGATTATTTTCAAAATATAGTATCCTACTCGCTCTGTGAAAATACTGTTGTATCTCTGACTTAATATTTCAGCTTAAAGTTCTCTTAGAGTTTTCTCCCTTGTTTGTGGTTTGGGTTTCTTCCCCTCCTTTGCATACTTAAATTATGTTGGCATGCTAGAGCTGCCAGAACGTGCTAGAAAAAGGCTGTTGTCTTTTTTTTTAAAATAAATAAGTAAACACTAGGTGGCAAGCTGTATATTTCCCTTGGCCTGGGGTAAAAGAGCTATAGAAACAAATTAAACCCTGGGAGAGCTCAGTGCTGTTCAAAGAATGAAAGTGTGAATGTTGCAGAGAAAACTTGTTACAGATTGTATTCCTCCCTTTGCTGGTTCCTCTGCTTCTGCCCCTCAGCTTGGTCGCTGTGTCATGGTGTCTGTTCCACAGCTGTGCTACAGCTTTCATTCCATACCTGAGGGCTTTTTTTCCCCCTCCTAGAATCACATTTAGGCTGGTGTGGTTGCACTTTTATCCTTTCGGACCTCTTCTGGTGTTCTGCTTTTGACTGGTTTTCCACCCTGACCTTTGCTCTGTGACTCCTGTCACCGTGCAGAGCTTTAATCTTGCTAGTTAGTAACATTAACTTAGCTGAGTTTCAGCATCTGAATGGCTCTGTAATTTGGCAAACAACCTAGTGGGGGTGGTTTAGATTCCTCCCAGCTACCTGAGGGAATTAAGTTAGGAGCATAGGGGCCTTAGATTACCTTTCAGGTTAATGAGAGGAAGAGACCCAACTAAGGGATAGCTTGGACTATGTAAAAAGAGGACTTAGAGAAGCAAATACGGAGCCTCTTTTCCACTTCCTAACGCTGTACAAGATAGCACAATTACTAAGTTGTGTGCCTAAAGCTGTGGGAAAAATTCTTTACTGTTATGCTTAAGTATTTACTTGTTTACACTGAACCCCTTAAAAGTGCAAGGCATTTCTTGGTTTTTAGCGTTTGGTGCCTTGATGTCTGGGTTTTTTTCAAGTGGTTTTAAGCCAAGGACTCCTGAAAAGAAATAAAAATAAAGTGTGTGGTGATGTATATTTGTAGTGAACCCAAATTCATCATAAGGTTTTCAAATCTCAATTGCTTTTGGTTAGTTTTTAAGAAAGTAACTGTTGGGAGATCACAACTTGAAAATCACTGATTTAGATCGGGTAAGTTCTGAAACTGTGTCTTTGTCCTTCTGTTTTGTAATGTTACAAACACAAATGATACTGCACCTGTACCAATTCTCTTGCTGTTTTGTTTTTGGTTTTTTGCCCCCTGACAGGCAGTTCTTCAATTTCTTCTCTTCAAGAGAGTCCCATAAAGGAAAAAGCAAAGGTTTATGACAGTAACGAACCCGAGAAACCAGTAGGGCGTCAACCAAATGCTTATACCTCGTTAAAAGGTAATTATAAGAGTTTTATCGGTACCTTTTCTAGTGCAGCAGATGACTGCTTAAATGTGCTAAAATAATGTTCTTCTAGTTCTGTGACAAAAGGGGGAGTTGTTGAGTTGAAATCTGAATGGGTGAAGGAGTTCAAACAAAAAAAATTTCTAGGTTTGCTCCTGCCCATGAGTCAAATTAAAACTGGCTGTGGTATGGCAGTCAGCTGCTGGGCTGTAAAACCTTCAAGTTCAAGAAAGTGTGATTTTAGGTAAATTTTTTGAAAAGCAAACCAAAAAAAGAGGAGTAATACCATACCTGCTTCAAAAACTGTTATAAGGATGGATTTTCAGTTGCCTCAGACAAAACAAAACTGTTTGTCTTCTAAAAAGATGAGTTACTTGTGACTTAAGTAGGGAGAAGCTGGCTATTCCAAGCTATTTCAAAGTGAAGGAGCACTTTTTCTGTTCATTGCTCAGATTTTTCTGTGTGTTACTGATGGGGAAATACAGTGAGGAAGAAAATATGGGATACTTTTTAGCCCAGCAGAAGGTAACGATGTTAGTACAGGTGGTTTAAATATATCTGAATAGATCTGCTGTGGAGGGAGGAGGGGGGTAGGAGAGCTGGTAGCTGGTAGTGAGGTAGCAGCTTGCATTCACTCAGTCAGTAATGGTCCAAATCACACAGTGTTTATGGGAAAGCACAAAAAGTGAGTGCAGGCTGACAAAATACAGACATCAGCCAGATAGCTGAGATGTACACCAGAACACGTCTGTGTCAGCCTGCTGTTCCCCAGGCATTCTGCTCTGGCAGCTAAGAACATGCCCATGTTTGCTGGATTCCTCTCGATCCGATAGCAATGTTGTCGAGGTGGGAGCTTTACGCTATCTTGAGGTTTCCCTCCTGCTGAATAGTTTTGGAGTCGGAAGCGACAAATCTGGTACCCTCCATTAGCAGTCAACGCTGCTGATTTCCCATCCTTTGCGTTTATTGCTATTGCACCATTACTTTTTAAAGAAATAGGAAGGGTGATGTGGTGTCGTACTGGGGCAAGCATGGTGAAAGCCCAAATTCAGACCTTTATCATGTAATAGTCTCTTTCTCCATCTACAGAGGGGCTCGAGATGCTGTCCTATGGCACAGGCTTGGTTCTTCAGTGCAGCATATTCCCTTGAAGATTTCACAGGAAGACCTAGAAGCGTGTACAGCTTGTCTGTCTGATTCTGATCTTTGATGTGATAACCAGGTTCTTTCGTTTGTGCTTTGGTTTCAGAAAGAAAAGCTGACTTCTCTGAGAAAAATAGAGAGCAACACTCAACAACATCACAGAGTAAGTCTAAGTAGATACCTAGTCTTTCCCTGTAATAAATTGAAAAGTATGGAATTTTTATGGGTTTTTCTTTCCTGTGCCCTGGGATACTCTGGGAAGGTGGAAAAGCTCCCAAGAGGCAGATGTAAATGGAAGCTGGAGAAGGCAGCACATCCCAGAGTCGGAGCCCTTCTGTGAGGTTATTCAGCTTGCTGACCACAGAAAATGACCCACTTTTTCTTTTAATTTCCTTTTTTGGCTGGGTTAGGAAATGGATTTGATTTGGGGGACAATCTAAGTGCGGAGCATGTACTAGGGAGGGAACAAAGCTTTCACCTTTTGACGGCAGTCAGAGTTAGGTTGGTTTGTACTCATCACCTTTCCTTCTGGCCTTTCCCTGAGTAATGGTGGTCTGCTAGGATTGAATTGGTTGCCGTGTGCTCCAGCATTTTTCTCTGCTGGCAAACTCCAGTCTGTTCATTAATGACGAAATCCTTCTGTTTCTGGTTTTTGTCTTTAGTTGTTTTTGTAAATTTGTTGTTTCGGGCTTTTTTTCCTCTTGGAAGGGTACTTGAAAGAAGAGGAAAGGAAAAAAAATGTTCTGAGTTTTTAGTAGCTTTCTTTCTATTCCTAGTGTCCCAGTGCCTGTTTCTATTCTGAATAAATATAATAAACTACTTGTAACAAATCAGAATTCGTTCTGGAGAACCTGAGCGGTGTTTGGGGCTTGTTTTTGAAACCCACTGTGCCTTCCAGAAGAGAAGCTTGTTTTGTGGTGGTTGTGCATCTGTAAAACACCTTTGAAAAATGAATTGATGCTGGGAGTTCTCGCTAGTCTGGTTCTTTTTCTTTCCTGTGCTAGAGGTGCAGGAGTGACCGGTTGTGCGTTGTGTGAAGAACTTCGGAAAATCACTTCAAACTCTGAAAGTTCTAAGGTGTCTGCAGAAGTTATGACTTTTGAGATAGGCAAAACAAATAATTTGCTTTGCCTTTGTGCAAATTGTGTCGTAGAAAAGGCAAAGTCCTTAGATAGGATGAGATCCAGTTTTAGCCTGTTTATTGAAATATTTTTTCCTGTAGGGTACAAATCACCACTATCTCATAAATATGAAACCAAGTCTCTGCAAACAGGGCTACATTGTAAAATATTTCAGAATTTAAGTGATTTTGATCTGTTAACTACAAGAAAGCTTCAATAAGCTTAGCCATTTACCAGCTCCGTGTCTGTGCCGTGTCGGGGCCGGGGGTTGAAATTACAGGATAGCGTAGCTCGTTAAGCCACTTAAGCTCCGGCTTAAACCCAAGCTGCTTTTAGCACCTTCCGTGATTGCGTTCATACAGAAATAAGGTTATAGAATTTATGTTAGTGTTCCTGAAATAACTACTGCGTGGTTTGCTTGTTCAGTTTATTCTCAATAGTGCCATTGACAGTATCCTGACTTGACTATGTACTAATAATGAGCTTTGAACCAGTTGCTGTTGTTCCCCAGGAGCCAGAAATTCTCCTGTCTTTTTAATTAACTGGCTAAATGCAGAAAAAATGCTGACCAGTAATTGCACTGCATATATGCATACTGATCTCTTGGGAAAGTTGTTTGTAACACTCTTCTGTGGTTAGTGTCTCTTGTACTTTGCTGTCTGAGCCCATTTATAAATAGACCAAAAGTATATTTTGAAGTTGAAAGCTTGTATTTTGCTTTGAAAGCACAAGTCCTCCCAAGAAACCAACTGCTGATGAAGCAGGCCAAGCTGTAGAGACAGGGGATATGAGATTATGCCTTTAATATACCACTTTGCTCTCGCTCGTTATATCTTGCAATGTGTTGCTTTTCTGATATGTGTGTTAATTGAGCTTCCGTGTTTCATGTCCCTCAAATTCTTGAGCAAAATCAGGGAACTTAATCAGGAGGTGGGAGAGAATAAGAGGTTGTTAAGTCTCTGCCATTTTGTTGTCTTGTGCTCAAAATGCTTCCTTTCTATTTGTGTGACTTTCCAAGAGTTAAAAGCCCTCAAGGGTGATTTGTGATGGGTTGGGGACTTGTGTTTTTTGTGCCAGATTTTCAAGGCAGCTTAAGAAGTGACGTCTTGCAAAGAACATCGGTAAAGAGTTGGTTAACAGCAGAAAGCCCGATCCTAGATACAGCCCAGCCCAGGATGAGGTCCCAGCCTCACCTTTGCTCTGACTTAGCAAGACTTTGTTTGCCTCAACAAGGTGCCTGGCAAGGATGCTTTGTTAACCCTCCTGTGAGCTTCGTAGAATTTTGTATGTAAAAGCATAAATAAGGACATCTTTTTGATGAAAAGAATGCAGTTTGATTTCAACTCCCTGCTAAGCACCCCACTGGAAGATGGGTTATAATTATTGTCTTAGTATTTTTCTAATGTTTCTTTCTTAATCTCTCAACAGGCAGAAGTAGATTTCAAGATCAGCCCAGTGTGGGGAAGCAGTCACAGTCTTTGGCCAAAAGTAAGACTTCTGCTTTCACTTCTATTGCACGTGTGTGTTACGTTTAACCATTTTCATGCCTGTGCAAGTTCTAGATTTCCTGGTAGTGGATGTTAAAATGAGGGTCCTTGCTAAAACAGATGACTTGTTTGCTAAGGCGTGTGTTTTCAGCACTAGGGAAAAGTTCTTGTATAATAGGTAATATTTCCACCTGAATTTAAGGTCTTCCATCTGTGTTTGCAAGATTGGCTGCCAGATTAAAACTGAGGCAGGCCTAGTGGTGTTCTTATTTAACAGTTGATGCCTTACTGTCCTGATAAAAGTTAAGATAAATAGAAGTAGCATAAGGTGTGCTGTTCTTTCCGGTTTTCAGGGAGGTTGGCATATTTTACCACTAATTTTACTGGGAACAGAATCGTGCCTTATACTTGTAGTAGGTCAAAGAAGTGATAATTTAACTGTTCAAATACAAACCCAAATCAAAATATCTGATATTCTGTATGCTTCGCGTGCACTGTTTGCTCTGTGTACTCTTTGTGAAGCTGACTGATCCAAAGACCACAGGAATTTTCTGGTATTGTTGATCACCAGTGTTTGAGATGCACATACAGCTGTAGAAACTGTTTTTATCCTTGTGGCGATAGAGCAGAGAAACAACACAGAAACCGTTCTGGTGGTGCTAGATTTTGCATAGGCCTTTTTCTGCTGAGCCTAAATGTAGAGGGAGAAAAAGCTGGTCTTTATCAGAACCATTTTAAGCTCTTAGGGTTTAATTAAATAGAGTGGAGTATTGATGAACTTTCAGAATAACTCCTTTTTCAGAAGAGTGTCCAATTTTTTAGTCTGGAAATGTGTAAAAATATCCTTTTTTTTAATGTTGTCACTTCACCGAGTTGCAAAAGAAGTTCAAAGGTTTGGGTTTTTTTCTTGTAACTAGAACATCTTCTTTATGCTGTTCAACTACTGTACCAGTAGCTTGAGAGTGGGATGAAGAAATTGACTTCTACTGTTTCCTCTTATTTTCCTCTCATTTGTTGATTTCTTGTTGATTCCTACTAAAACATTTGTTTTCTTTCTGTTTGCTCCTCCTTTCTATAGATGATGGGGAGTCGCAAAGTGGATCTTCCAAGATATGGACTTCGGTAGCGTTTCTGGTCATTATTGTATCGGTTTGTGTCTGGTGGAGGGGTGGAATAACAAGTCTTCTGGATGCAACTTTGTCAAGCAGAGACACTCAAATTCTGCAGGCGTTTCGGGCACGGATGAAGAAGCTAGAAGATACTTACCAAAGTCAGGATGACAGTCTGTGGAAAAAAACCCACAAGTTCCTTGAGAAACATCTTAATGACTCCCATCTGCGTACAGAGCCGGCCATCCTACTGTTCACAGCTGGCCAAGAAGCTGAGAAAGCACTGAGGTGCCTAAGTAACGAGATTGCCGATGCTTTTGCCCTCTCCCAAAATGCTACTACAATCAAAATAAATGGGGCAGACAAAGCCATACTGGATAGTGACATTGTCAAGTTGGAGGTAGACGATGAGCTCAGCTCTGGGTTCACAGCAGGCAAGAAGGTAGCAGTGGTGCATCGATTTGAGTTACTGCCTGCCAGCTCCACCTTAATCTTTTACAAGTACTGTGACCATGAAAATGCAGCATTTAAGGATGTGGCTCTCCTGCTGACAGTCCTCCTGGATGAGGAGTCGCTGAGAAAGAGCCTCACTTCGAAAGA